>NW_024881279.1:10912242-16292242 GCF_018691265.1 Tyto alba
TGACATTATCTGGAAAGAATTTAGATATAAGGAGTTCTGGAGTCTAAAAAC
This sequence comes from Tyto alba, assembly GCF_018691265.1. Classification (NCBI taxonomy): domain Eukaryota; kingdom Metazoa; phylum Chordata; class Aves; order Strigiformes; family Tytonidae; genus Tyto; species Tyto alba. The sequence continues at coordinate 10,912,294 of NW_024881279.1, forward strand.
ATATGAGTATGAAACTGTTTTAATTTTCTTTGCAGGGGGTGAAGTATTGTTTTGGTTTGTTTTGATTTTTTTTAACTTTGTTTCTAAAATATGTAAGAAAAAAATTGAATTCACCATTGGTGATATACTTCACAGTTCTTGTCATCCTCTGTGCTCACTGAAGAGAGGAAATTATTAGATCCACTAAAATCAGCTGGAGATGCTGGTGCTCTGTAAACTACACTGGGCCATGTAGACCCCACAGGATTGGGCCAACAACATCCAGCTGATCACTTTGCTCTTGCCAGCTCAGAAAACAAAGACAGCTTATAAGAGAGATAACCAGTATAACATACGGTGATTAGATTTCTATATTTTGCCCCAAAACAGTCTTCTAGAACTCTGATGAAAAGCAAAAAAACAAATAAAAATCCAACCACGATTAGAAAAATAAATATGTTACTGGTGGATAGAACCTGTTGTATTTTATTACCTCCAATCAAGAGTGCAAATCCCAAACAAATAATGCCTCCGAGTGATTTACCTAACCTTGCTGAAATTTTATAGGGCTAGCCATTATTTGAAAACCATGTCTTCATGCAGATAAAAAAAAAAAAAACCCTGAAAGATGTTGGCCGAGAAATCAATGCATTACCAGGATGCATTTTAGAAATCCACCAAAAGTAAGGGAGATTTTAAAAAAATAATAATCGCACAAATAAACAAAATCTAATGCTGAATTCCCAAACCAAGACCAATTAAAGCTTTCTTTATGACTGCAAACCTGACAAGCTTACAATTTCACCCTGTTGCAGTGGTGTGTGTGTGTGTTTTAATGTAATATTAATGAGCCAGGATGGAGGGTCATAAAAAGTGATAGGTTTTTGCGATGGTAAATTATAAATCGGTATTGATTTTTCCCGGCACTAATGCAGCCAGCTTATTGTAAGACACCACAGGCAAAGTGCACTTTATCAGATTAGACTGGAGCCTGGTATCAAATATACATGAGAAAAAGGATGCATTTGTGACTTAGACTAGACTTTTTTTTTTAATGATACATGAAATTTTTAAGGAAAAAAAGTCTCAGAATATTAAGAAATTAAATACCATTTTAAAAGATCTCAGATGGTAGCAAATAGATATTAATGTCACATTAGGGTAATTTGTTTTTACACTGATGGAATATAGGCTTATATAGGAATATAGAAATAAGTACATGAACTAAATCCTGCTGATTTAACCATGTGCTTAATCAGTTCAATTTATGATCATCTCAACTGTTCATGATAAAAGAGTTCCTCATTTGCATAACATGCCTGAAGAATCAGGCCCTACATCTGCTTATGACTATATGTAATATCAAGTCACACGTATATACATCTATCCAGAGAGTATTGATTCTCTGTGTGTTACTTTTTAGATCCCACACTGCTTTGAAGAAGTTGTTTGTCTTTCCCCCGTTTACGTACCACCCCATCATGCCAGCCAAATACTATGAAAGAGCTTTTCCTTGTAGTACTTTTATTGCTTAAATGCTGTGAAGCTTTTCTTTCCCTTTCATCTCAAAATGCATTGGGAGTTGGCCACGCAGTAAAACTGGGCGTTATTTTTTAAATCAGCTCTGCTTTTCATCTCCCGACCTTTCCGCAGTCGGGATTTCCTCATTAAAACATTTCAGTGACGAGGATAATTGACAAAAAAATTGAGAGGGAGAAAGAGATAAACAATAACAACAACAATAAAAAGCACCATTACTTTCTGCAAAGTTACTCTGGATAGGCAGCAAACCAGCATCGTTTTTGCTTCACCGGAGAGGGTAAGGGAAAGTTCTGCACAAAAGCACGTCCCTGCGTCCCCGCACTCGGTCGGGGGGACTCTGCCATCCCTCGGTGGCAGCGCTGCCAGACAGATTCCAAAACCCTTTGCAGCTCTTCTGCTGCCAACAGCCCTCTCCTCGCCCCAAACATCCTGCCAGCCCCCCGGAACAGGTCTGTCCCCCCACCTCCTGCCACCTCGCTGGCCTGAGCAGCCTGTGTGCAAAACGCACTAATTTTCCCCCAAATCGTATGTTTATTGACAGTTAGTTGACAAACAGCCCCTGCAAAAGCTGCCTGCGAAGGCACGCACTGAAGCAAATAAGTGTGAACTGAAATAAATAATGGGGGGGAGGCGGGCAGGGTGTGTTTGCAGAGTATTTTTGCAGGGAAGGAGGTGTGAGGTTCAGGAGATGGGGACCCCCGGGGGCATCTAAACCCCTTGGGAGGTTTAATTGAAGGAGCATTGAAGACAGTCCTTCACATTTCACGCAAATGGGCAGGGGGCCAAGGAGCCCCCCCCCCACTGGGTACTGAGGAGGGGTCCCAGTGGGAGCCCTCGGCCAATGGTGGGGGCGCGCGGAGAGGGTGAGTGCTCCTGCTGCCCACGTCCCTGTGCCACCCACCACCAGTGCACCCAGCCGGAGCACCAGTCTGCAGCTTTTTTGTATCTTAGCTGCTGAAACCAGTGCTTGGCATTGTGCTCTCAAAATGTTTCTGAAACTATTTACTTTCCTGTATTTCAATTTTACTATTCTTATAAGCAGACTAAGAAAGAGATGAGAAACTGAGGGAGGAGAAGGAGGGGGATGCTGCTTTTTCTTTCTAATAGATGCATACAAATACTCCTGATCAAGCACAAAACATCAAGACCCCATCCCTGGAAATCTGGCCAGCCCCTCTTTCTGTGCCCAGCCACGCTGACTGCCACGGATTCCAGATCACCAGAGCTGACCCTGCGGAGCGCAGACCCCTCCAGCACCAAGGATCGAGCCCACAGCAAGTTACAGGATCTTATAAAAATACTTATGATTAAAACAACAAAGAAACCCAAGCACAAACAGTCTCATTAGCAGATTGCCAGCAACCCTGCTTGTCTTGAAGTGATGCATTATATCACAGGATAAAAATTTGAGGCCTGATCTTAACAATCCTTTCTCAGACAAAATTCCTATAAACTTCAATGGAAATTTTGTCCGTCTCAGGACTGACTGGGCTTTTGCTTTGCAACTCTTCATATGCTGAAAGTAATAAGAGGAAACTTTTCTTTTTGACAAGACCTCATCAGGTAAAACCTAATAAAGCTAAAAAGGAAATTAGAAAAATGGAAGGTTATTCCCAGAGCAGTCTGATCCTGCCTTGGCTAAAGCCAATGCTAGAGATGCCTTCAGTCTGAACGAGCCAGGTTCCCCCCAGCACGTCCACCCAGCCACTGACCGTGTAAATCAGCATCACACCACGGGCATGAGCTGAGGATGTGACAAACCAAGGGGCACTTCACACTGGTCCCACCGAACTGAATGGGATGATAAAACACAGCATCAAAATCTGGTCCAGGGAAAGAAAAGCCCCATCCGCTGCCACAGTGCAAACCCATTGAGCTCCCAACCAAAGCAGCACTTTTAAAGTTATTGCTATAAATGTTATTAAAGTGAAACAAGACATTTTTTAAATGTATGCTAATTCCACTTTATTAGTGATGCCAAAATCCTCATTTACATTTTTCATAAAAATTACACAGAGGTTTTTGCTGCTTTAGGGATAAAACTAATAAACAAATACATAAATTAGTATATTTTAATTAAATGTTATCCTATGAAGTAATATTGTATCCCATTGTCTAAAACAAAAACAAAAAAAAAGAAAACCTAAAAAAGCACCTCTAACTTGAAAATTTGTGTTGTATTAAAATATTAGAACTCATTAAAAACTAATTTGAAAATCACTTTACCTAACAATCATAAAAATTTTGAGTTCTGTATTCTAATATATGTTATTTGTTTTCATACAGGAGTTATCACTGCAGCATGCATTACTATTAGAATACACATACACTAGAGGCATCATGATGCCCCCAGATTCACCTAGAAAATAACAAAATCAAGTACTACCTGCAAATGTATCTGCATTTCCATTTTAAATACTGTATTATTTCTATTCTGTAACATCACAGACTGTACAAGGCACACACAGACCCACAGTGGCACACACGTTAATTTGCTTCTAGGTAAATATATCACATCTGAACATGTGAAAAATATATATGTATTTTGGGATGGGATATTGCGTGTCATTATTACTTTAAAATGTTGTTCAGACTACAATAAATGGGACAGTTTAAGCAGTAAGGTGTAGCTGGAGCTGTAGGAGGAAGTCCAACAGGCAGAAAACAATCACATCTTAATTTAACATTTGAAAGCAGCCTGCAGAAATAGCTTGAGTATTAAAAAAAAATAAAAATCAAATGTGCATTAGAACATATTCACCTCATTAGAAGGTTTTCCATAACCCTGCTTTCCCTTGGAAGGGACAAATAGACCTAGACTCTGCATTTTCATTACTCTATCCTCTATTGTAATTTTTTATAAATGTAAGATTATTGCTTTTCAAGGCAGGTATTTAAATGAAACAAGCACTCTATATGGCATTTTCACTGAAAAAGCTTTGTCTCCTACTTGGTTATGTTTCCTGGAAATTGAAAGATTTAAAAAAAAAAAAAAAAAAAAAATATATATATATATATATATATATATATAAAAAAAAAAAAAATTAGAAGGAAACAAGAGGAGTTTTTGTGTATATAAATGAGCTTTCTGAAAAGGTACATTCATTTACCGGCCTTCCCGAAAGTGTAATTGACTGTATATTCCTTTTAAAACTATCTTACACTATAACCTAAGCCACTCAGAGGCCATACCTTCAAGTATCTGTTTCCAATATCAGTGAACGATACCGACTGCAGAGTGATGGGGAGCAACGGGACGAAGCTAAAGTAATTAAGCAGCAAGCTTGCAGACTACCCATCTTCAGTGGTCTTTGAAGGCACATTTAATTATGTTGATGCAACAACATATAGCAGTGCATGCCATTCAGAAAAATGGATCACAGTGCATGGGTGGGAGGACTGAGTCTCCCCACCAAGGTTAACCTCTTTGGATGATCCAAAGGAAGCTTACACAGAGAAGTATTTAATCTATGGGGAGAAATCTCAGACCATGCAAATACAAGTTTTTTTCCATTGAACTTTGGGGTTTCTTATCTGCCCCAAAAAAGGAATTTCCTGCAGCTTAAACTCCTTGAATCCTCCTGTTCTAAAGGATGTCAAATATTCTCACTGAGGGAATTTGGGTTTCTGGTGATACAACAAACAAGTAAAAACCTCTAGCACCCAGATCCCTGCCAAATAGTAATCGACAAAAGACAAGCAAAAAAAGCTATCTCCTGAACTTGTCCAGGCACTTTAAGGGCTTTAAAAATATTTTCAGAGTGTTCTTTTTAAACTGGTAAGGCTCATAAGCCACTGTAAGATTAGTCTTAATGTGAAGAAGTGACTCATCTACAGTGACATCAGAAAGAGCCCAATGTCCTCTCTCACTTTACAGTCAGCCTTATCACCCCCTTGCCTCGCCCCAAGTCTTCCCCATAAATATTTAAACAAGAAGCAAAGTGATATATTATGGATATCATATTCAAAACCACCTAAGTGACTTGCTTCAATCCAAGATCCATGAAGGTATTTAGATACCTAAAATTTAGATGCTTAACTTTCCTTTCAAAGGAATGGAAAGTCAGGCTCCTACAGAGCATCTAAGATCCTTGTGTTTTTGTGAATCTGGCATTAAGTTACTCACTAACACCGCGTTCAGCATCCTACTCATCATATCCAGAGCAGTGAACAGACAGAGACTAGCAACGTCAACTCAGCACAGGAGGTGTAGCTGCCTGGTAAAGCAGTGCTAAAAGACGCTTAGAGAAACAAAGCCCCAAACATCTGATGCTACTAAAAGCCTGCCCCTGTGGTACTGACTCCTGAATTTCCTCTCCCCAAATGCAGTGCAGCTGGAACAGCAGCCACACAGCTGTCTGGCATCAGAAACCACCCCCCACAGATCTTCAGGGTGGAAATCCTGGATCACAGCTCAACACTGCTCCAAACAGTTTTATGTGGAGGAGCTCCCAGGGGATGCACTGCTTCTCACAGCAGCTACTCCGAGGTGGCCAGGTCCCCCCAGAGCCTTGTGAATCTTATAATAAGAGTGAGGATTGCAGATTCTTGCCGGTAATTATGAGTTTTCCTCCATTTTGTGGGCAGATTTCACACTGACAATCCCCCTTTCCTCTGCCTCTGGCTGCATGGCAGGGCTTTGGGGCCGTTATTGGAGATAAAGCAAGAAGAAGGAAAAGGCTCTGTCTCTGCCATTGCCACCAACATGTCCACTTTGTCACAAACTTCCTAAGCACAGAGCAAATGCTTGAAGCTAGACATCCAAACCAACAGCCCACTTTTCCCAGGCACAGAGACTCAAACAGCTCTGATTAATTACAAGTAGAAGGATCCCAAATATTCTTACGTGACTGAAGTCACTGTAGTGCTACAACACCTTCAACCCCCTCGTTAACAAGTGGGACCTTGTATCACCTCCAGCATCCCCAACAGGCAGACACTAATGACAGATCTTATCTCTATCTTTGCTGACCTTCCACAAGCTAACCAAAATACAAACTTCACCAAAACCCCCTCCTTTTCATGATAAAGAGAAGCTGTGAAGTATTATGAGCAATTAATAATGATTGATAAGAGCACTAAGCAGGCAACCTGCATGGGAGTTTCAGCAAAAAGTCTCCTTCCTTCTTACATCTCCACTGACTTCAGTGGGTTCAGTGCTTGCTAGACCACTGTGTTCAGTTGTGCTTGTCATCAGTCCCAGACACCAAATCCCAGTGACAAGGGTTGGCACTAAATCTAGAAAAATGGAGAATTAAACTGGTCCCTCCATCCCAGAATCATTTATGTTAAACTGGGGTGGGTTTTTTTAAAAAAAAAAATAGCCTTAAGCTTTGTAAACTACCCATCAAAACTGCAGGCTACATCAGCAGAGTCCAATGTCCTTACATCCTTCTGACTCTAAAACCGACACCAGACTCAAAATGTAAACAGGCAGACACTCCAGCAAAGGGAGCATTTCTCTTGACATCAGTATGGTGCTGATCTTGTAATCAGTCTGGAAGTTTTATTTTTAACTGCTGTACCAGGGTTTTACAGAGGCACAATTGTTCTTTTGAAACCTTGCTAATAGGGCTGATCAGTAATACTATTACTATATACAGAGCAGAAAAGCAAAGCATAATTAAACTGTACTATGAGAAACTATGAACGAAATATTCTTTCTATAAAAAGCATTTTTAATAAAACATGCAATGGCTCCAGAAACTGCTCATCATATTCAGATGAAGAGACTGGTTCTGCAATCAGTGGGTGCTCAAAACCTCCCCATCTCCTCTGGGCCCTCACAATGTTATTATTCCCCTTTGAGAGAGTGCATCTGGTAAAGTGAAGATGGGGATTTTTCCAAGCTACTTTCACGTTGACCACACACTTTAAAACACTCAGAGCCTGTTCCAAGTAACAAAGTGAGTAGAGATGCTCCTTCAGTGACTCTTATGTCGATGTGATATACTACAGACACATTTAGATATTCTATGCAGATTGCCATGATTTATAAATTCAGTACCAGGATCAGCAATTCAGCTGTGGAGCTCCAAAATTTGCATACATGCCCTACAAACCGTCTTTTCTCTAAGCACACTACCTAAAAACTTATTTATAAAAGCAGTTGTAGGTATAACACACACACAAAGGTTACAGCCAACAAGTGAACACAGATTTTTATGGTGTGCAATCATTTGAAGTAAGTCCATAGTTTCTCCTTCCTGAGAAGTTTGTTGTTGAGGACCTACTTAAAAACTGAGATTGTGGTTCCTGGTATTCCTTAAAATACATTAAAAAAGCCAATTCTGCAAGACAGGATTCTCTGCTGCAAGCAAATTTAATAGCATGGATTAGTTGGTCAAAAGGCGTCAGACAAGCCCTTTTGCCCAGTCTGTAGGCTTTTTGGAGTGACAACTGAGAATGATCTAAATAAATCACACTTCCAGATTAACTCTAGGGAGCAAGAAATAAGCTAAAGGTGCCCATCAACATACTCACCAAGCTCCAAAGGTGTTTGCAAGTGATAGGGTGCTCTTATTCCTGAGCTAAAAGATTTGCACTTCATTCCCTTTATGTAATTTTGCCCATGAACTTTATAAACATCCTACAGCCTGATCTTCTAAATATTTCTAAGCATTTAAGAAACTTCTGTTTATGTCTCAGCTCCTATTCCTGTACCATTTTAACAACTCAGACCACATCTATATTTTTTCTTTGTTACCACTGTCTAGAGTTACCTGAACAGAATAGTCTTTGCTGACAATTCAACATTTCTTAGGAGTTTAAAATGCATAAAAAGTTTAAAAGTATTATAACACTTTGTAGACATACTGCATGATTTAAATCCTTTTCTAGATTTGGCATATCTTTCTAGGTACTTCTCTGATCCTCCCTGCTGTGCCATGCAAGCACTTCACAGTGATTAGTGGATTTTAACCTCACAACAATGAGGTGGAGGCCCAAAATGGATTAAGTGACTTGGCCGCGTCCATGCCAGGAGCCTGTGGCAGAGCAGTGAGTCACAGGCAGGACAGTTAGATTCACTGTGCTGTGACTTATCCATGAAAGCAATGTTTCTTGTCACAGAATTAAGATTTTTTTTTTTTCAATTTATATTGGGAGGGGTAAAGAAAGAAATCTTAGTATTTAGCACAATCGCAAAAAGGCACAGTCAGTAACTCCAAAAGTTGTGGGTTTTTAAGTCAGTAGATTTTAAATCTGTATTTATATATAGAAGTCATCACAGATATAATCCATTTTAAAAACACTCTGTATTTGCCACTGCTGTCTTTCAAAAGAGGGAAGAGGAGAAACAGACAGATTTGTTTTGTTGTCAAGAAAAATACATCTAGCATAAAATGTTAAGGTTGCCAAGAGATGACAGTATTTGGCAGCATCCTAAAATGTTTGTCATTTTAAAAGTATTTATGCTAAGGCAGAAAATAAACTATCCAACATTTTAGTCACTTTAAGTGATTAAAACAAGTCATTAGAATTTTAGTTTAAAATACTCTTAGATAAAAATTTCCCTTACCTAACTAGCCAGTTTTCCTTCTTCACTGAAAAAAACTGTGTGCAGGTTTTTTTTTGCTCTTAAAGCTTGTGTCTTAGCTCTGAGTGCTCTTGTGTGATGTAGGTAAAACAAAATGTGGTAGACTTTGAATATCGTTTTCATTTTCATTGGAAACATTTTCAATTACTACACTGCTGAATAGAAACAACTGGGAAAAAAAAAAAAAAAAAAAGGTTAGGAAAACTTTAAATGCTCACCAAAAATGCAAGAACTTCTCCTTACAAAAATACAAGTAAGTGCATTTAGTTGTATAAGTTTATATTCTAACATGAATTTGGCAAATTTTCTTGATAGTGATTTGCCTTACTTCTATTTATTGTACCGTGTTCAGAGTATTTGCAAATGCACATTTCTCATGAAGTTGGAAGTAAATTTGGATCTATTTTTTCATTTTATAAAGACATTGATGTGTTTTTTCTGACATGCCTCATGAACTCAGTCAATCACAAGTCTTTCTTAATGGAAACCACATGTCTGCCCAGAACTGTGTAATTACAATGCTAGGATTCTTGGCACTGCCAGGAAAAGGGGCATTGTCAAACCAATTAGAGTTTATTTATTTACATACCATTTCTGGATGAGAATGTTCTTTCTTTTATGCTGATGCTGAGAAAATATGTATTTCATCGAGTAGCTGTAATTTTCGCTAGATACTGTTACATTTTGTAGCAATTACATCTCTAGTTTTCAGTTACTTTGCACGTAAGGAAACTTTCCTTTAAACGAAACAGCTGGGAATAGCATCATGAATTTTATCAGCCCAGTTTTCATTTGTTTCAGATGATGAAGGAGATGTGAGGGCGGCTGTTTCCCTAAGCTCAACAGAGTCAGTATTTCCACCCACTTCCACCCCACTATGAGCTTTTCATTGTACAAGATGCCTTATTTGTATGTTCGTCCTGCTGCAGCATTACACTTTCTATACCCCTGTAAACTGGTACCTGCAGCCAGCCCTGGTAAAGAAGCACAGCATGTCTCAGAAGAAAGAAGGAGCAAGGCTCCAAAGGTGATCTGCAATGCTGTTCTAAGGTAGATCCCTCTGAACAACACTAAAAAGAAAGATACATGTCTCAGGAAAGCCTAACACCACACAGCTTTTCACTGGGTCCTCCACTGAATCATGCACACTGCTGCTAGAAGGTTACAAGCGACTGGACGAGGCTGTGTGGTGGGAAATGCATTCCAGGGACACCAAAAAAAGACCAGAGCCTGAATGCTGATGTACCATGTGTCCCATGGAGCACCCTGCACTTCGTAACCTGCTGTGAGCTCCCTCTGCTCTTTCACAAACACCATTCACCGATTCAGACCTTCGCCCATGGGCCATTGGAGGCTGCTAAAGGGAAAAGAGAGCCTTTCTAACTGGCATTGGGTTTGTCCTGAATATACAAGTGCAGCATAAGCATGAAAGGGGAAGAAATCTGCACAAGTAGTGGTTATTTATAGGAATAAAAACAGGAGGAAAGGGGCAAGTTTAAACTGCCAAGTTTAGTGGACCTCTTTTGCTTCTTCACATTGTTCCAATCTATCTGAGATGGTTCATGTGCTTTTCTGGCTAACGCCTTTCCCAGGTCTCCATTCCTGCAGTGCCTGAACACCCAGCCACCCCTAATGTCCCTGCTACCCTGGGGACCTGCAACACCTTCACATTAGTAGGGGAGCAGCAGGGAGCATAAAGGGACGTGCTCAGGACCCTGCAGGGTAGCTGTGGCAGAGGAGGGGGATTAAACCCAACCCCCCAGCAGCCAGACAGGGTCATGCCAGGCTGATTTTCAGGGCTGACCCACAGGAGCCCTCTAAGGCTCTTCCTAACACAGAACCAGCCCTTTCTGTTTTTACACAAATCTGATGTGTGCCATAGTCCTAAACACCAACCCGATGTCAGCTGGCTGAGATGATCCCCTTCCGTGGCAGAGGATATTGGAGTCTGCCATGTGAGGCCATAAGGTATTTAGCAACGGAGAGATGTCAAGCTAAAACCCTCCCTTTGGACCAAGCCAGTCCCCGCCGGGATGCTCTCTGCTCATGGGAAGCACCTCCTACCCCAAGGTTGTGTTAGGCCCTTCCACTGAGCACACAGAGGAAGGGAAACAGCTGTAAAAATCTCCTATTTAAAGCTCCTGAAGCTTCAGAGCCTTCTATGAAATCCCTTGTATGAGATTCTTTCTCTTTTTTCTATTTGTTTTTAATTGCTGCTCCAACCTTTCATGACTTCCTCATCTTTGGAAAGTTCCAAAGCATTAAAAGGAAACATTAAGTTCTGACGCCCTCCGACATTATTTTTCAGTTTAATCATTTTTCTCCATTTTCCTCCTCTTTCTCTGTGCTGAGTGAGAGTGGGAAAGAGACAATTAAGGGAAACTCAAAACTCTCAGATGTTTCAAATATGAAAAAGTTTAATAAAAGTTTTCCCACACATCGGCAGAGAAACAGAAAAAAACTGTTTTCTTATGAAATTCTCAAAGCAGAAATGACCAAAACATTCCTGGGTTTTGTATTCACCACTCCCTCCCCCACTTTTTGAGCCAGAAGTCTCTGTTTTATCTTGTGTTCATGCTTGTGTGCATGTCTGTGAGAGACAGAGCCCTGCCCTGATGATCTTACAGTTTATAGTGACCAGACAGATGCGGAGTGAGGGCTGAAACAGCGGCACAGAGAAGGGAAATGACTTGACCAAGGTCGTGCAGCGGGGCAATGACTCAAGAGATTTCCAATAACACAGTTGTTTCTATAAAGGCTTTAAAGAAATGCTGCTTGATTCACTGCCCCATGCTGCTGCTGTGGAGAATAACACGGTCCCGGCAGCTACGGAGGAGTTACATGGCACTGTGTCAGGCCAAGCCTTTAAGCAAAAATTGGCATTGGTTCAGCTGGGAGGGGAGGAGAGGGGGAATGGGAATGTGTGTTTTAAACTACAGATCCCGAGTAAGAGAGAGAGACTCCTGAGTTAGGTATTTAGGCAGCTATTTTAAGAGGTGGCAGAGGTAACCCACATCTTCCACAAAGAGCAAGTGAGGATGAAGATGAGTTGACAGGTTGGGAAGTGGACAAAATACTCTTTTTGTTGTGTCACAGCTTTTATTTCCATTGTGGTCCAGGTCCCATGACATCTAGCCACTCAGCTTTGGGCATTCACATCCCTCCATCCTCCATAAATCACGTGGCCCATCACCGTTCCCACACAGCAAAGCAGGGCAGAAAACCTCCTGGCATCAGCAACCCTGTCCTGGGCACACAAGAGAGGGAACCTGGCCACTTCTTGCTGCAAGCAAGCGGCCCAGAAAAAAAAAAGACAGACAAGGAAAAGGTGCCCACAGGAAGGATTTTCTGCCTTCACAGAGGGGACTCCAAGGAGAGACTAGACTCTAATCCAAGTTGTTTTAATCTTTGTATTATTGACAAGATGCTGCAGCCCTTGGTTGAGCCGTCTCTTGGCTACTGAAGTAAGGTTCATCATCTCTTCACCAGGAGATAGGAAAAACCCTGATACCTTGCAAAGCAAAACCGTGAAAACAGCCCAGTAGCAACTGAATTTCAATGCTAATTTAAAATTACAAAGCACAGGAGCAACTTTCCACATGCAATTTCTAATTCTGCTTTCTATTCCTGTCGAGCTGCAGCTAGAGTTTTGCCAGTGAAAAGTGCTATAAACAGCCCTGGCCTAGCTGAAAAAAGCAATATGCCGTCAGTCTGACATCTACCTCGCTTTTCCGCTCATTGTCAGCACTTTGATTGATGGTGTTGTTCATTAATGTGGGACGATTGTCAGCTTTTCCTGAATAAATATAAAAAGAAACAAAGAAATCCCCACCCTTTTCAAGCCAGAGTGAATTATTTCCTATTTTCCTTTGCTGAATTCAGGCATGTAACAGTACACTGCCCTCAAAATATACTGGAGCTTTAACCACAAAGTAGGAAATTGGACTTATGATAGAGGAACCAAAACTTCAGTTAAGTAGTAGGTACAGTAATTAAATTTTACCATTATTTATTTTCCAAAAGGAAAAAACCCAATGGTATGCCCTAAAGGCTTTTGCTTTAATACAGTACTTCAATTTTGTGCAAAAAGCTAAAAAAAATCTATTTGGTGAAGAATAAAATGACATGTGAAAAGCAGAGGCAATCACAAGCACTGCGAAAGATAGGCAGAGATTCAATTTAGTACAAGGCTGAATCTTAATTCACACTGGGGAGAAGGGGGAAAAATAGATGTGAAAATACACATACATTTAAAGTATTTAAAAGACAGGTGAGTTTTGTTTGGCCTTCAGTACACACAAAATACTCCCCATGTCATCTTGTCTGCTCAGGAATCTTTGAGGTTTTGTCAACTTAGACATCCTCATTGTCTTCTCTGTACTCCCGTACACCAACAATTAGAAGAGAGGGAGAGGCCATAAAACCTATCCTAAACTCTGTCTTAACATTTGCCATTTTCACTATACGTTTTATGTCTGTGAGTTTTCCTTGTACTGGCACCCTTAGCTTTCTTCTTGATGGAGTCTGTCTAATCAGGTCTTTGCTTTTATCATTAGCAATAGGGTCATTGCTCAACATCTTTTTCAAATTGTACATTGCATCAGTGTGTATGAAACACAACAACAACAATTACAAAATCGTAACTGGGTGTGGGGGGAAAAAAGGAGGAGAGGAATGTAAAAGGGTGACCAATGATTAATTCAGCAAATTATGCTTCGGCACATATTTGCTTTAGAAGCAACATTCTAACAATAATAATATTCTCCACAAGTGCTACGTTTGTAGGGTTGAATGGCAAATTATTTTGAATACCTCTGTAAAGAACAGGAAACTGAGAACTGTGGAAAAACTGGCATTATGCCACCGATTGAAGATTCAATCTGACTGTAATAGAAGGTGATTATTGGGGACTAGCAGGCAGATGATGGATGATTTCCTCCTAAAATGACAGCTCTGCTGTGTATCAGCAATCCTCATACAGCACAAATGTACAGGTCGGCTTTTGTGGCTTTTTAATTCTTACCATTGTGGGAAATGGATTTCAAACCTGTGGCGAGCTATTTCAGGCTGGCAGGGCACATTTGGATTGCTCCTGTCTTTCTCCTTCCCCGCCCCTCTGTTTTTTTTTCCCCTTTTTGCAAACCTAACGAAAGATGCTCACTGAAGTTTCCTAACTGTTTACCTCAGGCAGCCAGGGAACAAAGAGCAGAACCGCACGGTCCTGGCTCCAGCAAGCCCCCCACTCCAACCCAGTGGGAGCACGCCTGGGAGGGCAGAATGGCATGAGCAGAGCATTGTGGCAGCCTTTCCTCCCCATCACGGCCCTTGTTCTAGGGTAGTCTGAAAATTAAAATAACCCCCACGTATGTAATACCTTGTTTATCTTCCACCCTTATCTCCTTTGGTGAAAAACAGACACACCAAGTGTAATTCATGTGCTAGAATCTGATACCCTGTTCAGTGTTTTGTTTCAAAAATACTCATTAGGGTTTCCTAGAGAGCATGGGCAACCCACCAGCATGACTGGCAACCAGTACGGCTGCAACATCAACACACCTTCTATGTTTCACTGAAGAAAAAAGGCAGTCCAGAAACTCTAACAAGCTTAGAACCAAAAATATTTTAAGTTCCTTGCATTAAGCTATAAGGTCTGTACAATCCTTCGTTTTAAAAGACAAGTTAATCAATAACCCTGTCTTTTATTGCTGTGCCCCGCCACATACTCCATTAATGATCACACAGCACTTTTAGTACATCGTGAAATCATACAGAGCAGTTATAGGAAAGGCTGCCTTCGAGGAGGAAAAAGTGCCATCCAACAAAATCCAGGCCTTCTACTCCATGTCACAGTGGCCTGGTGTCTAACGATGCCCTGGCTCCCCAGTCCTCACCGTAAATTAGCATGGACATATGTTCTGGTGTCTGTCAAGACCCAGTCCTGACACTCTGCCAGTCCTGCACAAAAGGACGAGGTAATCCACAAGAGCAGTAAATTTATCAATCAAATCCTGTAAGTGTCCCTCACTGATAACACCAGCCCTTTTTCGAATTTAACAAGAAAGTGTGATCCAGCTCAGTAGGACGTCACAGGCATGTTCCACCTACGAAAACGCCGTTGTCAATATTTCACAATGTGCTTGCCATTCTCCTCTCTGCAGTCAATCGGACTCTGGGCTGTGCTTATTCACTTGCTTTTAAAAATGGGGGAGGTGGAGGGGTGGGGTGTGTGTGTTTCTGCACCAAAGACCAAAAAAAAAGCAACTACATACAGCTGGTTAATACTGAGCCTTTTTTTCAAGTAATAAAAAAATAATCACATTTTGGCCTTTATTTAGGTCTCATCAATGGACAGGTAATTAATTGTTAATTTTATATTTGTGCACAATCTGCATCATTTTTTTGCTTTATACATGCAATTAAGGATGATGGCGTAAAACAAGCAGGCCAAAGATGCTGCATAACAACCATGAATTAAAAACAACACATTTTTGCTTTTCTTGTATCACAGGTTGCAGGCACTAACTTCTGAAACAAAACAGGGAATATATTCTGTCGCTGTTTGGAATCACTGTGTTGTTGCACAAAATGATATGCCAATAGAGTAGTAGCTAGTGTTTATAGTAAAGTAGAGAAAACCATTATCAGTATGCGATGTCAATTTAAATTTTACTGGAACAGAAACCTTTTGACCCCTTCCAAACTTGATCCATTACTAGGTTTATACATGAAAGCTTAGGAGAGAATTAAATTAGAAGGAACATTGCAAGAGAACTGTATTTGCATCTATTGCACTTAAGACTGGAGATTAGTTGACCTTTGGAAAAGGGGATTAAAACAGTTTCACCATCAAGAGAAGACAATCTGTGTTCTTAAGGCAATCAGATTGGGAAGGGTAACAACCTCTGAAAGATGAATTGAACTGAGGAAGAATCCATGCTAATTTGCATGGTTTACATGTCACTTACAAATGAATTTTGCAGTGATTTCTGCAAGAGGAATTGTACAGTATTTGAATTATTCCATGAGTCCTTCAGTGCTGGCATGTAAATGTGGAAACTGTGTCCATTTTTACAATCTAATTTTACAATAGATTAACCTCAGAAAGGGTATCAGTAGATAGTAAAGATGCTGTGCAGTGTTTATGCCTGGAACAGCAAAATGCAGGCACAAGGAAGTTTCTTCTTTTTCCATGGAGAAAAATGTCAAGAACAATAATCACCAAATCACAGCGTCACAGAAGTGCCTGCTCCAAGATAATCCAGGGCCAGGGAACAAACACTCAGACTGGTAGAGGGCCTAAATATGGGGCATAGAATGAGGCTTATCACACAAGTAGCAAGCATATCTTGAAAAATGTATGAAGCTATATGCATTTGCTGACAATGTGGTCCTTACTGAGTGATGGAGCAGAATTTAAAAAAAAAAAAAAAAAAAAAGAAAAAGGTGAAATTATGTTCTCTATTAAGTGTCATTAGCACTGTGGTTATACAGAGGGAAAGACTGTTCTTTCCTCAGGTCAGGAAGATACCTGTTAGCTTTATTATCTATGCCATGAGATTTCACAGGAGAGCTCATCAATTAAAACATAATCACATTCTCATTGAAAATTAATGACAAAAAACCCCATCCAAGTTTGGGTTCTTCCTTACTTTCTAACAACCAGAAAAAATGATCAGTGAATGCAGTTTCTTCCAACTTTTGTGTATCTCTGCAAAGTTACAGCTCTTCAGACTCCAGTGACATGGAAAAGCCTCTTCAAATGATACAGGATTGGTACCGTTTTCTATCAACTGTATTTTAGGTTTTGCAGTATAATAGGCTCTGATATGATCTGTGTCAATACAGTTTCTGGGCAGTCATAAGAACTAAGTAATGAGGCCACTAAATAGGATCCCATCAATGCAATAAAGTGATGTTGCACTCATCATCACACAAATCAAGAAAGAACAGAGGTAAAGAGCGAGACATGCAGATCTCTTGGGAATCTTTACTAAAATAAAATATCCCCATTTTCAGATAGAAAGACACACACAACCAAACATGCTTAGGAAGCCATTTCCCAGCATAAAGCTATTCGTCAGCAGGCTTTTAAGAAATGTGACAGAACTTTTCATGCTGTGTATTTATAATTTAAAGGGGTATTTTGCACTGTCTTACACGCAGATTGCACTGTTCCATGCCCATAGTTACAACACCTCAAAAATAACATCAATAATCTGGATGACAACACAATTTGAAACTTTGCATCATGGAAAACATACATTCTGTTTATGAAATTTGGGTAGCTTTGTCTAAGGAAGAGAGAAGAATGTATTAGAACTATCCATTTGCTGCACATCTCAAAGCAAGATATGAGTCAGAAAAGTTTTTGTTAAATGTATTTTTCCTCCTGAATGACCAAATGGCCATTGCATTGGTACCCAAGGGAGTACCCAAACCAAAAAAAGCAGAAGGACCATAAAAGGAAACATTCATACCTTAAAGAGGAAAATACACTTCAGTGGGAAAAAAAAAAAAATAATCTCAGTTTTAACAACAAAAAAGGAGTTTACTTCATTAAGTAAGGATGCTGGGGACATGCTAACTTAGAAGGTAGCATTCCTATGCAAGCTGAACACAACTGGGCATCAAGTATATCAGGTTTGTTTAAACTTCTAACCACAGCAGTCCTGGTTTGTAAGGAGAAAACTGGCTAAGACACAGGTCACTTGCTGTGCACCTGTGCAAAGGGCTGAAGCATGGAGATGCGGATCTGGCCACGAGACCCATCTTCTTTGGAAAGCAGCGTGAGTTGTGTCACTCCAGTACATCGCTCTGGATGGAGGGACAAATGCAAAGACAGGTTTCCAAGTGCTCAGGCACAACAGCTAACTCAAGCCTTCAGCAATTCTCAATACTTTCAGCTCCCCACCTTTTTACAGAAGAATTTTGCATCCAAAATGCTGGATTTTTCTCAGGAAAACCTGGGGGCAACCACCTCAAGCCTAGCAGAAAAACTAGAGCAGGAATTAGCTGACATCTCCAGAGTCACAAGTCAGAGTCCATCTTGTGTCTCATCTGTTGTGCCGTTCCAGCAAAGATTCACTCATTGAAACATTCTGCAGTGAGGGCATAGGCATCAGATTTAAGGAAAAAGTAAATCCTATAATGCACAAACCATTTCAGAAGCACCACTTCTTCTATTAAAATGACTCCCATCTTTTTAAAGTGAACTTATTCAGTATCCCTAACTTCACTCTCAAAAAATTGTAATAGAAAACAGTTAAGAGAAAAATTATAGGAAAAGGTGTTATTTTAGAAACCTAAAAAAGTGATGGCTTTCTCAGTCTATTTATTAAATTGTTCTCTGAATGCTCAGAGAATTCACAAAAAGGCACTCAGTTGTACTTTGCAGTACTGGCCCCTACATAAGTTTTACAGCAGCTGCAATCATACGATGAGTCCAGCTCCAGGCCAAACGAACAAATAAATAAAATAAAGATGCACCCCTAGGCTATGTCTGACTTTTCCCATATAACTATCTCCAGGATGCCACCTCTAAAGAACCTCAACATTTCTTTTATATTCACCTGCAGAAAGCCCCTTCCTCTCCCTTGCATTAAAGATTCAGCCTGCTCACACAGGGACACACATAAGGGGTCACACACACACATACACTATTTTATCAGTTACTGATTTACAGCTTGGTAGCACAATGGGCTTAGGCTGACACTTTCAAAGGACCTGGGAACCTCACCCCTTCAGCCTCCTTGGAAAATCACAGCAATGTCCCTAACAATAACAACACACACTTGCTCAGGACCCAAACCCAGTTATTACACTTGGAAAATAGGCTGGGGAAACCAATTAAAAGCCCAGTTCAGCATCCAGGTAAAGCAGCAGCAGCAGCAAACCCAGGCTCTGTAGGTAGGTTTGCACGTCAGCTTCTTCCCATGGGAAAAAATTATAAATTTTAAGCACTGCCAACTGCCCCTTGTTTGTGGCTGATGGGTCTCAGCTGAGGGACTGGGAGCTGATACGGTGACTATTTGCAGTCCTTGCACAGCGGTGCTCAAGGAGGGAGCTGCAGGGGCTGCGTCTGCTCGGGATGGGGAGCTGTGCATGGGCCGGGGCCAAGAACCTCAGCTGGTGTTGCACTATCCACACACCTCATTCAGGCCTGCCCCAACCCCTCCTTGCTGCAGCATGTGCCAGATTCGCATAAGCCAAGGCTGATAAAACTAAATGCTGAGAAGGTATGTGTCTCTGAGGATGGATGGACAGATGTATGCTGAAAACAAAGCTTTTGTGATCTAGATTCCTCACACCACAAGGAGCAGGCAACAATTACAGTTGCCAAACATGAGCTAGAGAGGGACAGTAATCCAGCTTGTATTGCAAAAAAGCCATGCCAACTTTCAAATCTGTTTTCCCTCTCTGGCAGCTTATTAATTAAATGCCCTAAATACCAACAAAATCCCTTTTTCTAATATTAATTTGAGACCACCTGGAAGTGGGGGGCAGTTGCTCCCACAAATGAAATCCTCTGTTTCTCTTCCTTGCCCTCACCTCCTCTTCACCTCGGGACACAATGCCAGGGCCTGCACCCACACCCCGTTTCCAGCAGGGCTGGGGCAGCACCCGAGGCCGAGCCCCAGCAGCTGGTGGCACCGTCGCCCCCGGCACGCTCTGTAAATCTCTGCCAGAGATCCCTAAGGCTGCGGTTTGAGGCTAAGCACCTAGGAGATCACTTTCACTCCCAATCTGTCAGCCCATCATTTGGGATCAGCTGTGGCCCTCTTGTTAATTGTTCCCAGCTCTGAGCAACCGGGGATGGGAAACAGGCCATCGCTGATACATGACTCCTGGCTCTGGAATGCTCTTCTACCATCAGCCCTTCAGAGACCGAGTTTGTTGAGTTTAAGTCCCAGCTATTTGCCTAAGTCCGATTTTGGGGAGAGACAGAGGTTTGACTGTTGTATTTTATCCACAGATGGGAACACATGGGTAGAGAGCTGTCAAAAGTTATGCTTGTTGTTTTAAATATTGGTGTATAGGAGTATATTGGGCACATTTACATTCATATTTGATTAAAAAGGGGAAAAAGGACTTAGCGTTTCTAAAAAGATAACATGTCTGGGTCCACAAGGTAAACTTCCCATGAAAGAACATTCAGTGCCTGAATTTAAACCTTTGCCTATTATTCCACTGAACATCTGTTGACCATGAAACTTCAGATAACCAACATTAACATATACAGGCTGTTTAGTCAAAAAAATAGATTATTCACACAGATTCAGTAAAGCCCTTAAAGAACTATTTTTCTGTTTGTTTTTTTATCCCAGCAATATTTAAAAGAAAAAAAAAAAAAAAAAAAAAAGAAACTTTCATAAGCAAGAAACATTTTTTAATGTATGAAAAATGAGACTTTTGGATTAGAAGTGGAATTCCACACAGCATTCAAGATTGCGTTATCAGTTTTATGGCACCCTATTAATCTGTTACAATAAAATATGGTGGGGTTTTTTTAAAGGGAAATTGTCTTTCAAGAAAGGAAAAACAAAAGGTCCAACCTTGATAGTAAAGCTTGTACTTACTGAAAGTAACAGGAAGATCTGTGTCATCTGGCCATCTAATTGAAGAAAGATGCTAAACACAGTGCAGAACTGTGTATAATAAACATGATTTCTTTTCTAACTGAGTGTGGAAATGTTTTATAGATTTTTTTTCTCCTTTCTGTAGGTGTGTGTATGTCTATGTAGACATACATATCTATTTTTTTATAAGTATTATTTAGTACTTATATAAAGCTGTCAAACAGCACTAACAAACCAGCAGGATTCAATTAGCCCGTGCTTTTTAAAAATGGCACAAAATCACTGAATGCTCCAGCTCCATCCCAGCAAATTTTCCCAGCATATAATTTCACCCTGTGCTCGAAACAGAACACGGCTTTATAAAAGAAAACCTTAAATATTAATGCGTGTTTTGCTAAGGAAGTGGAAGTCGAATCAACTTCCTGATACCCCAAGTATCTGATTTCTAAAATGGTCTGACGCTGATGGTCGCAGCCCCTCCAGATGTGGGGTGAAGCGGTGCAGCGGAAGCCCAGGTTTGCAGCCCACTGCTGCGTCGGACGCAGAGCTCAGCGGACTGCATCCTCTGATAGTATATTTTTGTTAGCTGGCTGCCCGGAAACCCTCTGCTACTCGATTTGTTTTGTGATCCTGTAAGGGCCTTCCCGGTGCTGATGACAGCCCTGAATTCAAGAGCTTGTTTGCTTTGGTGGGGTTGGGGACCAGCAAATGCCTCGCCATTTAATTTATCCTCTGCAAGAGAGGTTTGGGGGGCCTCGGCCTGAAGGATGGAGTCTATTTTGAGAGGTTCACGCTGCAGCCTGTTGTTCACCACATACCAAAAAACAATGCCTTTTTGTTACCAATCCCGCCTTCTTTTATTGCTTTGTTTATTGACATTTTCAGCACAGGACTTTTTAGGAGCATTTCCTCATATGAGGAGCAAATGTCACAAATACCAAAATTTGAGTGAGCGAGAGAGAGAAATCCCAAGAGGACTACTGATTTCATTACCTCCATTTTGGCAAAGAAATTGGAAAGGAAAACTTCTGCCTTTTACTTCATTTTGTCTCCTGTCCTTCTTCTACAAAAAAAGTATTGAGGGAGAAACAGAGAAAAAAATGCAACGATGTTTGCTTACTCCATCCCAAAAAAACAAAAACATTTTTAGGACTTGGAGAGAAGAAGAGGTGATGTCCATAAAAAGAAAACAACAAAATAAAAAATGTCCCCTTGCCCCTTCTCCCAGTTTGGAGCTGAGACATAGGCCACTGCTACAGGGAACAGCTTGTCTGCTCCAGAGAGAATTACCAGTGCAGCAACGTCCTGGCAAATCAGCCCATGTATCGGACTGAAGACGAGTGCACACTGTCCTTGACTTTTCACCGAACTGTGCCTTAAATTCCGTGTTTTAACTCTTTTTGTGTTTACATTCAACATTAATATATTTCACGCACACTGATCATGGGAGGCTGAGTCCCAGTTCTGCAAACATTTTCTCCTACCTCAGTTATACAGAAGTTACTAAACTTCTATTTATATGATGCCTTTTTTTTTTTTTTTTTTTGAGGAGTTAAAACATGTGGTTGTCTACCTAAGCATTTCTGATGGCCTTTTTGTTCTTTCTATGCAGTGACACTTAAATTGGGATCTCATTAAAGGAGATCAAATTCTTCTGCCCGTTTTAGCCCACTCCTCAAGCCCTATAAATCTGAGTCAGCTGCCTCTGTAGATGCTCAGCCACCCACTGCAGCGGAACACCCACCATCACAGCAAGAGACACCACATTTTGGGGTACACGTGATCTATCCAGGTACTATCCTATCTACCAGAAAAATTCTGGGTGTGAATGAGTGGCAGGAAAAGCTACTAACTCGGGGTAAGAAGTTTCACAGCTCATATCTAGTTTTGTTCAGCCCTGTGGAGCGTACAGCAGAAAATCCCTCCCCATTCCCCCATATCGTTTAACTTTGCAAGATCTGGACCTCTGTGTATGTAGCTACCCTCCCACCTCTGTTCCACCGGCACCTTTCTTTTGCTTGGCAGGAAAGATAGTAATCAGCATAAAAATGCACTCCATATTCATGTGTCTCGCTCCATAAATACTTAGGAGTGAATTCCTCCTCTGGTTTCCAGAACCCCGAAAGAGAAATAGCAACTGCTCTTTCAATAACACAGGTTGGATTTTGTCACGTTGCAATCTCTAAAAACGACATGGTTCCAGCCGGTTAAAAGTCAATACATGAAATGACACAGCAGTACATGGCATGACAACAGAATCCAATTTAACACAATGTAACATATCAGAAATGTAATTTTTTCCCTTTTCAGATTGGCTGTCTGCTGGCATTTAAAGTATCAAATAGCCAACAAAAATGTTTTTAGATGTGGGAGCTGTTCCATTAGCATTGTCTGCAGCGCTTCGATAGCCGCTCGCCGCGGCGTTCCTGTTACTGACGACATCAAGCGTGTGTGTGCTGCTAATACCAGTTTCAAGTTCCAAAAGAGAAAAGTAGTCTTTTCCAAACTTTTATTCTTTTTTCATTGCAACGTAGAAGTAAATCTGTTTAGTATTTTACTTATATGGTTTAAATAGACTAGATTTGAACAAGCTGTTCATATTCTCAGCTAATAAACTGATTTAAACTGTAGTAAGTGCAGACCAGAACACATGCACCTACGGAAGTCACTGATTAACAAGATAACATATGAACAAACCACATTTTTCAGATATTTCTTCATGTGCCTTCCTAAAACTATTTAGCACCCAACATGTGGAAAAATATGGATTTACATGGAACTACAGATGCAAGGAAACAGGCTGTTCTTGCTTATCACTAAAACAGTACAGCAAAACTAGTGAAGTACAGTAGAAAATCCACCAGACCACCAAGGCAAAAAGGCTTTTGCTTATTTACTAAATCCACAGATCAAATAAGGACAAGAAGAACTAAATTTTCAGAGTCTCCAAATGCATATCCATAGTGAATGGGTAAATCTGTACATACACACAGACACATCCTGGTCTTTGCAGCCTTTTCCTCAGCTCAGCCCTCACTAACTCAAATGGGGTATTTATCAAATGAAAAATTGAGAGAAAGGTACTGTGTATATTTTGGAAGAATTTGGAGTATTTCCTGGACTACTGCACACAACATCAGAAAGGTACATTGATTGGCACAACACTTCAAACAAGACTTTAGAAAGTAAATGAGACAGGAATAAACACACGGTCGTAGCGGCATCATTTCGTACGACAGTCTCATCTATGGGACCTCACTGGACTTACACCCATGTAAGTGGTGATGGTTTCCAGTGGGGTGAAGAAGAGAAAAATTAGAGCAATATTCTTAGCCCTGCATAGCCACTAAAAGATGGACTTGCATTCCTTATACCAGAATAATTATAGTTCTTCTACTGCTCCAAAAATGCACTTTATTAAAAACTCATTAGGCCCCATTCATTTATATTTACCTAATTCTCCTACAAAAGCATTAATCTTTGCACAATTCCTCCAAGCATTTACCAGACAAGTATTTAAAACAAGAGATGTCCTGTGACCATAAATGTCATGTTTATTTGTGTTATATAACTAATTAATATCTCAGACTTCCTGTGTGTATCTGGATAACAGTACTGTAAATATAAATGAAAAATAAGTAATAAATTATGAAATCTGATTTGCATTTTCAAATATAAAATGTGCAAAATCCAACTAATTAGCAAGAGTGAAGGCCAAGGTGTTTCTATAGCAACTATAAAAATGTTTTTAAAATGTTTTATATTAGGCTCATTAATGTTTGTGTTCCTCACTTGTTTTGCAGGTATTCCCTCAGACACAGATTCTGCTTTGCTGTTAAGTTCTGATCACCAAGTATCATTTAATATGTTTGGCAGAGCTCTGGTACTACTTCTTTGTACTGACATTTCTGTCACAGGCTAAAAAAAATATTTGGTGTGCAGCACAAAAAATTATAATAATAATTAGAACAGGATCCAATGGCACAGGAAAATAACCCTACCAAACTTCCAAAGAACAGAAAATGATGAAGAACAAAACAATGAACTTGTCCTCTTTCTCCCTTCTTAAAATTCACCCTTTTATATCTGACCTGCTACATGTTGTAGACAGACAGACAGCAAAGTTTTTGACAGCTTCCCCCCCCTGGGCTGGTGCCAGTGCTATTCCTAGCTCAGCGCACAGCATCACCCAGCTCATAAGGCCATGCTAAGGAATTCTGATTTTCCCTTCCTAATCTCCCCCTCCATGCAACTTTCTTGCTTAGTAAATTGAAATCGAGACTCTCATTTCCATCTGCAGTGTATACAGCTCCCCAGCAGATTGATTTCTGCAAGAGAGAGAACCGCAATGCTTAAAAGGTAGCAAGATCTACTGTACCACCGGCAGCCTTACTCAGCTGATACCTGCCGGCTGCTGCAGCCTGCGAAAGGTAGAAAGGTGACAAATGTCCTCATAAAGCTGGGAGAGGGTAGACGGGAGCAAGTCATTCTTCTTTGGTTTAATTACTGAAAATCATTTGAAACCTAGAAGCCCATCGCTTCTACGCGGGTTATTTGAATGCAAAATAAACTTACGCTGAATGGCATACAGAGAGGCCACCAAATAACATTTATTTCCAAGCTGGCTTTAATCAAATGCTAATTCCCAGTCCCTCTGCTGAGTATTAGTAATATTTTATGAAAAAGTACTTAACATTAGGTCTAAATTATCACAAACAATTGAGATATTTTTGAAGTACTACCGTGTTGACAAAAAAGCATGAAGAGTGGCCACTCACAGTCGTGGGCATTAATTTCTAATGCCATGTGTGTGATCCCTGTAATAGTTTAATACCATTAGACTGCATTGCAACTTTAAATGGCCTTAATGGACCTTATAGTGTTTTTCAATTATGGGTACTAGGAGAGGTCTAGTCCACTCTCGTTACTGCTGCTAGTTGTAAAATACTTGTATTTTATACACTGAGGGCATTAAAATTAGTGTCTTCAGTTAACTTCCAAACCAGCTCATCCAGGGGAGGTTGCTCACCAGGGTACTACTGCATTTTAAAAAGGGCCTTTTTCTACAGCTCTATTTCAGTTGGTTACAGCACGAGGCAGAATATTGCAATGCTGAAAGGCATCTGATCTGCATATTACGCTTGCAACAAAGCCCCGGTTTCTTCAAAAACTTGTTAACACAAATCTCCTCAAAGGCTTTATTTTGATAGTTCCTGAATAGTGTTGTCACACAGCTCAATTAAAGGCTGCAGAACCAGCAGCAAAACACGCTTCAGTGGCTGGCGGTGCTGCTGCTCCCCAGCTCCCACCACTTCCCGTAGGATGAGCTCTGAGTGACCAGCTGCCTTCCCAAATCTGACACCAGGCATATGGAGGAAAGTCAGGCCTGGGGGTAACGAGCTGGGGCGAGCTCCAGTGAGCAATCAATTAGGAGCAGCAGCTCTCCCTCCACACCAAGACCGCAGCCATTCCCACCGCCCAGCCACCACTCCGAGTATTTTGCATGCAATAAAACTTGTGGGGAACCAACTCAAGTGAAACTCTTTAAGATATATGATGAGGATTAGCCGTAAAACACTAATTAAGGATGGGCTGAGGAATTAATGGGAACCTACGAGGCTCTGCATTTTATTTCCGCATCTAAAAGCGTAGCTGCTCTCCATTTAATGAAAAGAGAAGTTGACCAAATGGATTTGGGTTTTTCCCCCCCTTATTTTTTTTTTTATAATTATTTTTTTCCTTACCTTATTTTGTAAGGGCAGGTCATTAAAGAAGGAACACAGACAGAAAAATCTCTTAGTGAAGGCTCATTACATTTTTCAAGCACAAACAAAGTGTCACTTTAAAAGGAAATCCAGTTACTCTGAAACATTTGTCGCTTTACTTCAGTGCATGTGAAATGAATACAGGGCCCAACACTGCCCTCAGCTTCTGTAATTTTCTAGCAGCTAGACACTCAGAGACAGCACTATGTAAAAATATGTACATTGTTTAATTTATTGCAGTACGTTACCATTTTTCTCATGAAAACAAACAAAAAAATTCTAGCAGCTGGTTCCAATACCGCCCACTTTGTTTAAATTTATAGCGAAAACTAGCAGCATCATTAAAAACAAACATATTGCTCCCCTCCAAGCATCCTATAGTGCAGCCTACAGAGATGTGTAACTTTTACAAGAGGTCCAGGAGACATCGGCCACCTTGGAGCTCAGATCTGAACCTCCAGTTACATCTTCCAGGACAGAAATAACTAGGATTTTAATCATCAAAATAGTTTTCTGGAAAAGAACGTTTTGGATAGAAAATAACATCTTAACAGAAAATTTTCCATTTGCTGAAATGTTCCAATTTTCTGCTGAAAACTAACAATGAATCCTGTAATTGGGTTTGGGAAGCTGGGTTGCTGAGCACTGTCCTCCACCGCCTCCCTGCCCCGCCATCCTTCCCTTCCCGCAGTGAGGAGGGGAGGGCCAGAGGACGAGAGGACAGATGGAGGAGGGAGAGAAGGGAAGCAAATGAAAACAAATATATTTTTTGTTTTCAGTTCCCTCCTCCAAACTGATAAATGATGTGAACATTTTCCAATGCTCTTTCAGTTGAGCTATTAATCAGATGTCTTGGAATGAGACAGATCCTCAGGCTCTTTTGTGGAGGAAATAAATACGATCTTTTCCTCATCCTTCCCTTACTGAAACTCCCTCCCACTGGACCATCTCCCTGGGCAAAAGGAAAGAGATGGTTTGCACAAAGTGTTTTGGGATGGGGACGGTATTTTCCTACAGTTGCAGAAATACCCATCATTCTGCAAGGCCCCTGGCAGTGGGGACGACCTCCGGGCTGTCTGCAGTCTCGTGGTCCCAGCAAACAGCAGATGAGATCCAACCATCACCTGCCTGCTGGCAAACCCGGCAGCCTAAAAGCCATTTCAATACTCATTACATCTTTCCTTAGTGTTTCTCAACCTGACATTTGTCTGCTGGTGGTATTCAAGGGACTGCTAGAGGACTGACAGAGGGTTTTCAGAAAAATAAAAATTATTCAGATGCTTTCACAGGCATGTTGATGAGCAAAAAGAATGAGGAAATGAAAAGGCAAAGACAAACATTCAAAGTTTAGATCAGCTAGTATTTGGCTATAAATAAAAATATTTTGGCAACAATTCATAGGACGGTCCTTTGGACTAATATTTTTCCCAGATAAGACAGGTGGAGCTACAACTGAAAAGGTTGAGACTGGTACTTAAAAAGGCAAAATAATCTGCTCTCAAGCTCTTTACATTGGTTACAAACAAAACAACAAATTCATGAACCTTCCCAATAGAAGGGGTAACTTGCTGGCTGCATTCGCAATAGAAAGCTAGATCACCCCAAGAGCAGCTTGTGAGACCTGCCAGCAAATTTACTAAAATCGAAATGCCCACTGAGATCACAGGTAAGCAATTTTTGCAGTCCAGTAGCTCTCACCTGCAAATGCTGCTTCAGCCTTAACTTTATACAAAGCAATACTGATCTCCTTGGAATAACTGAGCTCACAGAAACCATGCCTAAAAATGAAAGACAACATGCACATAAGGACTTGCAAAACTCGGGCCTGACTTATAAAACAGGTAGAATATTCCTAAGGAAGATAAAAAAAGCTTTAAAACGCCTTCCTCAAAAATGTTATAGCAGGCCAAAATTAAAAAAAATGCTAGAAACTCATAGAAATCATAAAATGTCATAAGACCTTCAAGTTCTACCTTTAAAAAATAAAATCATAGAAATTAATTACTTTGGAATTCAGGTACAAAAAAGCACTGAAGCCCAAATCATCTCAGAGGACAGTGTCAAAACATGGCTCATGTCTAACTCCAGGTACTTTTCTCCTGTTCCTGGGATTCTCTTATTTAATTACTTAGTCCACGTATGCATTTATTCACTCATTTGCATCCCTCCATTTATATTTAGAACATTTAGGGGATTCAACTACATTTTTTTTTTCCAAATATCTGTGGGAAATAGAGGGATTCAACTTTGCTATGCCGCATCATGCGCTGTGTGGAGTTAGCCATATCACCAGCACAAAAGAAACAACGTGGTATTATCCTGCTTCGAATTTCTCCAATTGCTTTGCTCCCAAGTTATGACTTTAGTTTCCCCCTTGATTTGCCATCCTTTATTTATTACAGCATATTTATCCATGTTTGGGGCTTTTTTTATTGTTGGCCTGCTTTTACTTCTTCTTTAACCTTATTAACCCTTGCTAGTATTTGACAGCTTAACACCCCCCATTACTCTGCAACATTCACTATAAGAACTGACATGGAACTAATAGCAGCCTTTTTATATCCAATCTACAAGGTCACATGAAACTGCCCTTGTCTGAACCCTGCAAGATTTCCTATAGGTGGTTCTCCTTTTCTGTGGATTTTCTACTTAATATGTCTCTACAGGTCTGTCTGAATGAAAAAAATGGAATCAGATTCCTGCTAACTTTAGTTACTGACAATGTACACCTTAGAATAGGAGTAAGTTTTCCCTTTAATGAAAGCTCCCAGTAATATGAACAACTTTGTGATATTCTTTTCAAGCATTATGTATTACTTTTTAATGGCATACCCACAGATCTTCCATTTGAAGGGATCTTTGATTTTCTCAGCAAAGTGCCAGAATGGCATGGTCACATCCATCACCTGAACTTCAGCTCTGAGTGTAAGTAGGACATTAAAGCGATAGCATAAGGTTGAGGTGTCTAGCTCAGTTGTTCAGCATGAGTTGATTAAATGTAATTAATTTAGGTCTCTGGCTTCAAGTGACACCCATCACCCTGCACTGTACAATACCAAGCTGTTTATCCCCATGGCTGGATCTGCTGGAGCTTTCCCCCAGCCTGCATAGTTGACTCTGCACTAAAATCCATGACAAGATTCTTCAAATGAAAAAGGATGTAGTCAATACACCGGTGTAAAACAACTGACATACTGGATGACTCGACAGCAGCAACGAGAGGAAAAACGAATCACTAGAGTGGGATTGCTCAGAAGAGATGCAATAAGAACACCAGTTGCTTCTCTAGGTTTTTCCTAATGGGACCTGAGCAGCAGGAGAGAAAGCTTTTTTTTCATACATTTATCATTTTTGAGCATGAGAAATTTACATTTGCTAAATGGAAAATAGAGCAAAAGAAAAGAAAAGCATGATGAGATCTATATAATTGAGCAAAGAAATACATGGAGGACAAATTGAAATTTAGGAGAATAGGTTTTAGCAGCCTTTCTTGCAGATGCAATACCTGCTTATATTAGTCTACGATTATGTATTTTAAATTTTAAAAAGTCTTCCTTCTGTGCAAATCCATCATCCTCATTATTGCTATTCTAAGTGCAGAAAAGACCCTGGGAACTAAATTCTTCACTCGAAACTTCTTTGGGGAATGGTTCTTAGTTCCTAAGTCCACCATTTCCCCCACCCAATTTCAATTTAATAGCATCTAGAGTGATAAAGTGGGAAGAGACAGACATCTGGTAGAGCTAACTAGTCATTTGATGGTTCTGTGAAAGTTTGTGCTTCCCAGTCAGTGTCACATATGACAAATACAGATGGTCCCAAGTTAGAAAAAAAGAAGTGTTGAAACATATACAAATGTTATGAGGACTTCAAGTGTAAAATGTTAACCAGCTGTGAATGTGACATCTCTAGTTTTACTAAATCTACTGAGATACATCATTACTGCACATGAAATCAATATATTTTCTGTACTGATGGCAATTCCCTGTTCTCCATTTGCTTCTAGTTTGGGGCCAAAACCATCCAGATGAGAATATTAAAAAGATAAGAGCCCAAACGGAGAAAGAAAAGTGCTCTCCATTTCTAAGGGTTGTTTGTTACTGCCCCAATAATTTCCTGTGTTATAAACTGACTATTTACTGGGGGGGATGGTAGAAGCCACAAACATCTAGAGTTAAAAATAATATATAAATGTTAAAACAAAATCAAAGGGTTACTAATTCACACAAAGTCCTAGAGATTTAGAGTCATCCATTCTATATACAGTTCAGCAATGCAAGGAATGCAATAAGACATTTAAACCACAACACAGCAGTGATCTTGCCCTGTTGCTGGCAGTATCAGTTGTTTCCCACACAAGGGCCTAAATCTGACCCTTTTACGAAACTTTTACATTTGCAAAAATAGAACAGTTGGGAAATCTTGGGCACTTCTAGTTAAATTGCAAATAAAATAACCCTCTATCTGCTGCTGCTTAAGCTCTAGATAATCATCATGTATCAAGACAATTACTTTTTCCCCCATATGAGTTGTTTTGACAGAGCTTTTCAAATGTTATGTACAATGCAACTTAAAAGGAAAAGAGAATGTATGTTTCAGGATGCATTAAAGTGTACAAGGAGGAGGAGAGACAGGGAAGGAGATGCATTCCCCTTTCTTTTCCTTGGACAAAAGCTCCAAATTGCCACGTCTACCTTTGGCATCTCACACCGGTGCACAGCATCATGATTGACACAGGCCAAAGAAATCACCCGTGAAACAACAGACAGATGCATGGCGACCTGTGTGGGGGGAAAGCAGCTACAGGGAGCCCCTGGCTGCACACCCTGTGTGTGTGGTACATTCCCTATCTCGCCTCATCCCATCAAGGGCCTCCTGGGAGAAGGGAAATGGAAAGGATCTTGTATCTCTGAGCAGCGTTGGCAGAGTAGGAACACTCTGCGGGAAGGTAGGAGTGCTCCTCTCAGCCCTTCCACCCGCTGCTCCACTCTACTCGGCCGTAAAGAGATGCTCCCTCCCCTGGAGCGGGTTGCAGTGAGGCAGGGAGCCAGCTTGGGATTTTTTTTTTGCATGTTTGTTTGGTTTTGCTAGGAGCGGAGCAGCACTGGAAGAAAGTCAGATTCCCTGTGCCCCTTCCTAAAATGTAACTGGGAGCAGAGACCAGCTTCTCTCACCCTTGACTGCCAGGAGGCTTTTCTTTTCTATTTTTGGGGTTTGGTTTGGGTTTTTTTTTCCCACCAGAGAAGGTAGGCAAAACTAAAAGTCCCAGTTTTCATATAAACTTGCAAAATATTGCACTTCTTGGTAGAGTTTTACACCCACTTTAGACGAGAATGGGTGACTGCAGACCACAGACCCCTGAGCCAGGACCAGGACATCACCATTTTGGAGCTAGTGATGAGCACAGGGGTAAGAGAGTTCCTAGAGTGAACAAAATTGGGGGCTTCATTTGAGATGTAAATCTCCTTTCTTCGGGACAGAGCTGCTGATTTAGGCTCCTCTTACTCACAGATAGTTCACCTGTTATTATGGACTTTATTATGACATTATCTTGCTTTAAAATGTTATTTGTATAATTGGCCTTCCAAATGAGACTGTTCAGCTAACACACTTCTTTCAACACCCACAGCAGAGTTATCCTGGGATGCCATCATAAACTTTTTCAAATCATTTTCCTACTGATTTGTGTATCCCAGCTAGGAAGGTTTTACCTGAACAAAGGGATGGTAGTGCAGGAAGAAGTGAACTTGTCTTTTCCTATCAGAGACAAAGGATGCATTTCTTCATCCTTCTCTCACTGAAATGGGAGGGCAACGTCAAAAATACACCAGTTAACAGCAGAAAAACACATTAGGCTGTCCCTTAGAGGAATAAACCCCTTTAATACAAATTGAATTTAAAGCAGTGACATAAACACATCGGGCAGAATTTGTGTGCCTGAAGGTTAGCAACAGGACAAATTTGTGCAAGTATTTAGGCACCTAAAGACAGGGATAAATGCTTGCCAGGCCATTCCCACCTCTAGCAGCCCCTTTGAAAGCCCCATCAGCCCTACCAGTTGCTAAATCCCTCTGCGAGCTTTGCCCATGGGCTCAGCTCCTGCCAAGAGTTACCAGCTGTGCTTAGCCCAGGGAATAACCCTCACTGAATTAAACCACCCAACAGGACTCAGCTGTTGCTGATGAGCCCTTGTGGACACCCATTCCTCTGAACGTGAAGTACCCTGTTCTCTGCTCCCCGAGACCGAGGTGCCGCTCACAGCTGCTCCTGAGCAAGAGGCAGATAAATTGACTTCCCAGCAGTTCATTGTGCACAGGCACTTTAGCAGGCACATTATAAATTGAAGGTCCATATGGATGCAAAATAAACTCTCCCCTGCGGCCGTGCCTGGCTCCAGGTTGGGCTCTGTGCCCAGGTACCCCCCGCATCCCGTGGTGCTGCCCCTTCCCAGCGCTGGGGACCTCAGGCTCGGTCTGGGACACACCGTGAGGTCTCCAAGTTGAAGGCTCTGAAATGCTGTTAAATGCTATCGCTATCACTCCATGCTCAGGACTCAGGAAGCTGGCCACCTGGGTAAATGTTAGAGGATCTTGTACATATTATATCCCCATTATTTTCTGACAGACTTTTCCTTCCATTATGCGATACAGGAAAAGAGGTTTAGTATTATAACACCAAGAACATGGGTTTTGAGCTCCTGCTAACTATAAGCCCAGATCCTGGATACAGACACACATAACTATCAACAAACACAAGGTAGCACTGATACCACATTAGGTTTTTCCTTTACATTTCATTTAAAAAAAAAAAAAAAAAAAAAAAAAAAGCTTCACATAGTTTCCTCCTCTTGACCTAACACAAATTCCATCAAACTTCAAAAACAATACTTTGGGATGCTGGAGGATGCAGGCCGGAAACTGAGGAAAGACTTTACACAAAGTTAGGAAATCTTTTTTGGAGGGAATACTTTAAGCTACCGAACAATTTTATCTAGATGACTAGATCTTATGGTAAATGAGTATATAATTAAATTTAAGAGCTACGCTATTGTCTTTGAGGTATATCAGCTCATCAACAAAAGAAGGACTGTTTAGCTATGCTAAAAGCGATATGTAAATACCATCCTCTGATAAATAATTGATTATTGCCTTAATGTTTGACAAAGCCATAAAATGCCCTGCAGATTATGTCCAAAACATTTTAAGGTGATGTGAAATCATTTTTATTGTAATGACAGTGAGCTGTCCATGGTTGACTGGTTTAAATTTTATCTTTTCATGTTAGGAAAGGTTTCTGTTTTCTTTGAGAATTTAATTATCAGAGGGTGTTTAATATGATAGGAAGATTTATGGCCTTCAGGAGCTATCCAAAAATAGTGCTATAAAAATGGAGTTAGATCCCATCACAAGCAATAAAGCTGTTATGCAGACTTGATGCTTGCAGTGAAAACTTCGCGTATGAATATATTTTACCATTGTGCATAAAAGTTCACTTCGGAGGATTTTGAATTTTGACCCTGAAATGTGACCTGAACTATGGGGTGAGATAAAAAAAAAAAAAAGGCTTCACAAAAGAAAGCCAAGCTATGCTAGTACGGATGCGTTAGTGTTTATTTTGGAAAACGCTCTTCACTATCCATAAATATTTCTTTTAACTTGTTGCCATTAAGATGCAGCAGGGACTAAGTTTTCCAGGAGGAGACAAAAAGAACAACAAAGATACACTCCTATTGTGTAATAATCAGTCCACATTTCAATGAATAAGTAATATTTCTCACAAGCCAAAGTTAGATAGTGGATTTATTTAACCTCTGAGGGTCAGGTAATAAATACTAAGTGAATTATTCAGACCAATGGCTAATCAATACAATTCAGTGATATATTTTTTGTGTTTCATAAAAGGTTGTACACTAAAGGCAGTGAGCAATTATGGAAATTGGGCCCGAGCGGCACTCAATTCTTCTCTTACTTGAAACCCCAGCACCACTACCTTGACAGCAAATCGATTAGTGTGCTAGTGAAGCAGCTCAGCAACCTCTGACCCCTTCCAGCTCTGTCCAACAGCCTGGAGAGTATTTTATATTTATTTTATTGAATTAACCCCCTCTTGCCTGCACACTGTTTTACACATACAGTAATGCTGTAGGAGAAAACGACAGGCTTCTTTCATTTAAATGCTCCACTGTAGGTCTGAGTAAGGCAAACCTCACAGACTCCTTTGTTCTAGCTTCAAAACACCAATTTTTGCTACAGCACAGGGTTTTCAAGTCCATCCCAAAACTAACATAATTAACGGGATGCAAAGAATGTCCTAAGTGTACCCCAGACATTGAATCACTCTTATTCATACTTGCCTTTGCACACAGCTACCAACTTTACACAATGCTCAAGTCACTGTTTTGCACCAAAAATAAAAGCTCCTCAATAAAAGTGAGTTAATATTGCTATAGGTATAATATCCTGTTTTACACAGTGCAAGGGAGAACACTAGAGATTAACAGCATTTTCCACCAGGAAATTAAAACTAACATAAAGCCACATAAAGCACCTTTTCTGGACATTTAACTCCATAGGCACTACTCCTGTATTCTTTGCCCACCAAAGCCCTGTCTGGTCCCAGTGCGAGTTTGCAAATATTCAAAGCAATGCAGGAGAAGACAATTTTAGGTCTAAGACCTGCAGGCTTTTCCTTTGCACCATGCAAAGGGTTCAGCACAGACACTTTTGGCGGTGCTGTGGACCAGGAGCCCTTAACCAGCTATGGCCACCAAGGTGTCAGCTCTCCGTTACCTCCTGCCCAGACCTCCAAGTAGAAACATAAGCCCTGCAAAGAAAAGCATCTTGCTTGGCCAACAAGCATTTGCTTAATAACCCAGCTGCCTCTTTATACGCATCATCAACAGGCTTTGAAAATGATGCACCACCTCCTTTTCCAAAAAACTAGCAGAAGCACACAGAAAAGGTGTTGCAACAACTGCTGTCTTACCCAACCTCAAGCATGGTAATAAAAACAAAACTTTCTGTGCCTTTAACTGGAGAGATGAGCGCTGCAGCCCCACAGAGGGCCCTACATGAGGCATGCTACCCAAAGTACAAGTCTGTTTACTTTTTCGACACTATTCATAGGAATAAGAAGGAGGTGCAGCTATTCGGATACTTTCTATATCACATATAACCAATTCCCCTGGCTCTAGGGAATTTATTCCCAAATTACAGTGGCATAGCTGAGAGAAGATTCAGACCCCAAAGTTCTTAAATCAGCTTCCATTACCGTTCCAATACTAAAAAGATTTAAATGACAGGTAAATACTCCAAGACTTGCAAGTATTGCATCCCACTTTTATTATGAACTGTGAGCTAAAAAATATAATAGCAAATTGTATGCAAATAACAGAAGGAGAGATTTCTCAGGGAGAAATCAATTAAAAAAAAAAAGTGAAGACATGATGCTGTTTCCATTGAGGCTAAGAGGAACCAGATTACATTTCCACTGTAGCTGGTCTGTTCTGCACCAAACAATGATAATCAAAGCAAAAATGGCACTTAGTAAAAGTCCAGAAGCTCATGTGCTCTGTCTACAGGTCATATTCTGTCACTCCAAGGCTGAATAAAGCCTGCATGCATAGCAGGATACATCACTTTTAATAAGACTATTCACAGAAAAAGGAACCACTCAAAGTTCACCACGTCTGACCATAAGCAGATACACAGCCCAGGCTTGAGCAGTGTATTTTATAAAACCCTTATACACTTTCGTATAACACTACATTGAGTTCTGAATTATTCTTTTCGTTTCTTTTGCTCTCAGAATACATACAAAAGTGATTACTTCAGTCATTTTTCAATATTACTTTCATTCCTGGAAAATGCATTTTCAAAAGTTATTTATTTTTCACAGCATGTCATGTTGTTATATTATACTAGTTAAAATGAAACCACTGTAGACTTCAGCATGCATTTATGTTTCTCTTCCAATGGTATGATGTAGGATTTTCAGTTTTTATGCTGAATGTATTCTACATATTACATTATCAATCCTTTATCTTAGGTTTGGTGTAGATTTAAAAAACAAGCTGTTAAATCAAGTTACTAAAGTAATTGAGCTATAAAACTGCCTTCTTATTTATAATCACCATTTCCCTCCGAAAAAGAGTTTTTAAAGATCAGTTGTGGTTTCTGTTATGCTGTTTTTTTAAACAACTTTATGCCACTGATTCCACTTAAAACCTAATTAAAATAGTGGAGAAAACGTATGTTTTCTACATAGAGTCAGTGAATAGACTTTATTAGCATACTGCAGGCTGCAGGTTGGACTGCCCCTCACCCCTGGTATGTGGGTGAGCCTTTTCTTCGCCCTAGGTGCAAATTGGGGTACAGTCTGGGGCTGGTCAGCCGTGGGTCTCTGCTCACCTCTTATCCCTGCCCCAAAATTCACCCTAGGAACCCTTTTCCAAAGGCTTAGTTCTGTTTGAGTTTCTTAATGTCTAACCCTGGGTAAGGCTGGAATGCAGAAGAACATTATTTTTGACTGGAAAAGGGTCTGAAACAGAATTTATTTAAAGATCAATCCTTTGCCTGCCCAGCTGATAGACAACGGTATCCATCTTGCCACTTCTCAGTGGCAACCAGTTCAGTTAAACATCATGAAAATGACTGTTTATCCAGCTGTTTCCCTCAAATCCCTAAAATCCTCTGGCTCCATGGGGTGCTACCTAAGCAAAGCATGACAGCATTGCTGCCCCAGCACAGACTTCCCGGGGAGGGGACACGGCAGGAGCGTGGGGACCCCCTGCTCCGCTGCAGGATCACTGTCCACCGCGCTGCTGGGATGAGGCACCTCAGCCACGGCGCCCAAAGCTTGGGTGCCACTGCCCATAAACACGAAACTAGTTGAAAATCCCACTTCCCCGGGGCCATGTCTTCAGAGTGGGCAAAAAGAGAGAAATGCAGCTGGTTGGGTAGGAAAATCCCAGAATAGGGAAATCCAGGTGGCCCATAGAGGGATAAGACAAGACATTAATGGACCAGTGGAAGCTGTGAGATGGTTTTGAGTCAGCTGAGGATCCCACATCACTGTGTTACGACACATCTTACAGACTGCAATCTAAGCTTGTGTCCCCCCTCCAGCCAAAATTTCTGCATGACCCTGACAGTCCCTGTGTCACCCACACACACACAAAGGAGGGCAGGCAGAGCAGCAAGCCTGCCTTGAACCATCGATAAAACGTGGCTGAGCTATAAAGGCTCATCCTCCCAGAAAGCACATTATCAGGCACTAGAGCAGCTGAATACCTTTAGGAAATCCTGCTCTCATTGCGGTGTGGCTGAATTAGAGGCAGAAAAAAAAAAAAAAAAAAAAAAAAAAAAAGGAAAGCTTAAATATTTAATAAACAGTTCCACAAAAACTCTGAGTGCAGCTCTGAAATGACTATCTGCTCTACACCCACAGAGGTGGCCGGGGAAATGGCTGAGGGCCAGATGACAGGGGACTTTTTTTCTGAAATAGTGCTGGCAGAGGCCTATCAGGAAATCTTTCAGAATTGCTTTAATCTTTCATTTTAGTTTGGTCTCTGGCCACACAAGTGTGTCCAGCCCTCAGAGACCCTGGAGGTCACTATCTGTGAGTTTTTAAAAACAGGAAAGCCATTACAGAAAAATCAGAAGAGCAAGGGAAAAAAGTACTCGCTGTAAATATGTACATTTTTAATACAACAGAATGGTAGTCACATTTTTTGTTCTGCTATTGCTTTTAACTAAAAAGGAAGGGAACCTGGAATGTTATAAACACCTCAGAGTTTCTAGCTCTCTGCCAAAGAATTTATCCATTAAATGCAACATGAACTATAAATCTGAATTTCAGATCCTGCTCACAGCATATGAATCTTTTCCCCCCTTTGATATGCATGTGAAGTTCTCATTGACACTAATGGGAGTTACACGTGCTTATTATGGGATAACTAGACCTCTCAGTGTGAACATATACTTCTAGACAGACAGCTCTTCCTAAGTTTAAAAAAAAAAAAATAAAGGGAAGAAGAAGATACCAGTGCGGGGAAAAAATCCATCATGGGTGTTTTGCAAACAGAAGTACCATTCTGTGCATTTTTGATCAGCAGGCAGCTTTGGAAAAAATAGACATCTACAGAAACATGCATAGGTATGCAATTGCATACACATACATCGCCCTTCCAGCATGCAGGAGTGCGTTTGAAGACGTGCACGAGCATATGCGTACTTGTGAGGAAGAGTCTTCGCTCAGTCCCTCCATGGTTCAGTGCCGGTCCCAGCCTCTGAGCTAGTGTAAATCAGCTCCGCTCCGTGATTTCCACTGAACTGCCCAATTTACACCAGCTGAGCGGGTGACACGGGGTCTGTGGGAGTGCTGAAAGCCCCGGGTCTCTCCTACGGGGTTTGTGTAAAGTAGCTGCTGCACTGAATGCTAATGGGTACGGGAGCACAGAGCGCTGGTATTGGGGAGTTATTTCTTTTATGGGAACACTACTTTAGATGTGTATTTCATTTTTTAGCTTGCTGGCTAGAGGTGTTCCCGGGGACAGCAAATAGAGAGGGAGAGTCATGTTAAATTCATAAACATACACTGTAGAAAGTAAGTGAGCATATAAGG
This sequence comes from Tyto alba, assembly GCF_018691265.1. NCBI lineage: Eukaryota > Metazoa > Chordata > Aves > Strigiformes > Tytonidae > Tyto > Tyto alba. The sequence continues at coordinate 10,951,317 of NW_024881279.1, forward strand.
ATGTTGTGGGTTGACCCTGGCTGGACACCAGGCACCCACCAAAGCTGCTCTATGGCTCCCCTCCTCATCTGGACAGGGGAGAGAAAATATAATGAAAGGCTCATGGGTCAAGATAAGGACAGGGAGAGATCACTTACCAATTACCATCATGGGCAAAACAGACTCAACTTGGGGAAATTAGTTTAATTTATTACCAATTAAGTCAGAGTAGGATAATGAGAAATAAAACCAAATCTTAAAGAACACCTTCCCTCCACTCTTCCCTTCTTCCTGAGCTTAACTTTACTCCTGATTTTCTCTTTCTCCTCCCTCCGAGCAGCACAGGGGAATAGGGATGGAGTTGCAGTCTGTTCTCCATGCCTTGTCTCTGCCGCTCCTTCCTCCTTGGGGGAGGACTCCTCGCCCTCTTCCCCTGTTCCAGCGTGCATCCCCTCCATAGGGTGCAATCCTCCAGGAACAGACTGATCCAGCATGGGTCCCACACAGGGTCACAAGTCCTGCCAGGAGCCTGCTCCAGCGTGAGCTTCCCATGGGGTCACAACCTCCTTCAGGCACGTCCACCCACTCCGGCGTGTGGTCCTCCCCGGGATGCAGGTGGTTATCTGCTTCACCGTTAACCTTCCTCAGGCACAGCCTGCCTCACCATGGTCTTCCCCACGGGCTGCAGGGGAATCCCTGCTCCAGCACCTGGCGCACCTCCTCCCCTCCTTCTGCACTGACCCCGGTGTCTGAGGGTTGTTTCTCTCACATATTCTCACTCCTCTCTCTGGCTGCAGTTACACAGAGTTTTTTCCCCCCTTTTTAACTATGTTACCCAGAGGTGCTATCACTGTCACTGATGGCCTTAGCCAGTGACGGGTCTGTCCCACAGCTGGGTGGTGTTGGCTCCATCGGAGACAGGGGAAGCTTTTAGCAACTACTCACAAAAGCCACCCCTGTAGCCCCTCCCGCTACCAAAACCTTTCCACACAAACCCAATACAAAGGATGACATATGCGTGCATATATATACTGTACTTGCAATTTTATAGCACAAATGGATCTATGTGTCTATATACATGTGTATCAAAATATTGGTACTTAGATTAAAATTTATAAATTGTCCAACCAGACCTGGTATCTTCAGCATTTTATTTTTTTGAATCAAGAGCTTTTACTGAAAATATTAGTAAAGGGTCAATTCCTTTCCATGCACCAAGTGACACTTTTGAATAACTGTGTTATGCACAGCGTCTTAAGAAGACTTATAGGACTGTCACAGTATTTAACTACTCATTTTTGCTTGCATGATTGTGGTTGATATGACCACAGAATACTGATCTATCCAAAAGAGAAAAATTATAGAGTGGAACAGTGGGATTTATGAATGAGATATCTTTGGCTGCAAAGCATTCCCATTTATAGCACTCAGCCACCACAAAACTGCTGTGTAATTGGAAGAGAAATTTTTCCCATGTACTGAAGCTATAGTCGAACTGCCAAACAATAAGAGACAGCCTTGTCTGAATTAGAGGAGTCACATACCTGATTCTTCTCCCACTCATTTAGAAACAGACCTTATTTCCCATCTCTACTGCTCTTATGCTGAGACTGGGGGTAGAAAAGATGCATTTTGCAAGTGCTAGAGCAGAAAGCTGATTCCATTTAAGCATCATATCAGAATAAATGTGTGGACAAATCAGCAGGACTAGTCAGAGCTGCCAATTTTAACTTCCTGAGTATCTGCATGTGAAAACCTTTATTTTCCCAAGGAGGCACATGGGCTTTTGTTATGATTATTTATTTGTATTATAATAGGCCAAGGAATCCACGGAGAGGGCCCTGTAATGTGAGAGGACACACAGACACAACGCTGCCCTGGGACCTTCGGGAGGTGGAGGGGCGCTCCCAGGATGGACTCACACTCCCAGGACAGATAGACACTCGCTCACCCACCACTTCCAAATGAAGGAGCCATGCTCAGCACCACAGCACTGCATGGATGGACCGACAGACACACAGAGATGTCCCTCACCTTGCAGATCCGCAGGGCAGCCCCCAGGGTGACAGGCAGGCAGACGCCCTTACAGGACCAGCTGCCTGATGAGCCACAACTAAAAGCAGCAGCTTGAGACCAGGGACGAAGTAACCACAAAACAAACACATCCCTTGCCACGGAAATCATCAACCTCAACTCCTCACCTTCACAGGCAGTGCCACAGGTTGGAGGCCACCCAGTGGCATGGTCCTCCTGGGATCACTGGATTGGCCATGTCCCATGGGGGCAGCACAGCATCAGCTGCTTTGGAGCAAGCAGGACAAGCTGCTTTGCCATCACTCCACGGTGTGATCCCTTTTCTCCTTCCTACCCTCTCCCCATCAGCCCTGGGGTGGCCTCTACCCTGGAGGCTGCTGCAGGGAGCAGATAACTGTGCCCAAGCTCCCCCCTCCCTGCCTGTCCTCTCTGCCCAGATCCACGACAGCCATGTAACTGCACAAGGCATCATTTTTACATATATTTTCACAAAAGGAAAACTCTCAGACAACCCCTTCCATGAAAACTCCAGGGCGGAAGTCAGCACAGAGTGAAATCTCATTACAGGCTCATGCCGGGAAGCACGTGGAAAGCGCTGCAGAGCGGCCCCACGGTCTTACAGCCCCATTGGAATGAAGTCAGGAAACAGGTTCACTTGCATCATTACAACATGATTGCTGCTGGGAACACCTTCCTGGCGAGGTCTCTCCAACTGCATCCCTAATCACACGTGCTGCCGAGGACGCTCTGCACGACCCTCAGATCACAGCGCTGCAGGAGATGAAGCACCGGCAGCACCGCTCCCCGGCGAGCGACAGCGCAGCCGGAGGGGAGAGAAACAAACACCTCATTTAATTGACTGCAACAACGGTGTGGAGCACATACCTCCTTGGAGAGGTCCAGGTGGGGTTCCTCCAGCACGAGGAGTTTTGCACCATGCTGTTTGGGCTTCCCAGAGGTGACTCGGGCTGCTTCAGCTCTCAAACCTGCACTTTTGGGGGGCTCAGTGGCTTTGGAAGCCAAACTGTGAAATACTGACCACGGGAATGAAATCTCTGCTCTGGAAATCAGGATCCCCCACAAAACTCAAAGCTGGGTACCCCAAAAATTCAAGCACTCTGATGATGAGTTGCTCTGGAAATTCAGGACATTTTCTGGCAGTGATCAATAAGAGGGTTCGGAATGGCTTTCTCCAACAGCCAGTACATGGGGTCAATTTACATTTTCTCTTTTCACAAAGAAAATCAAAACACTGAAGTACAAATGTAACACAACTTTATGCTTTAATAGGTTTCATAGTTTGTCAAGAGTTCTGTAATCCATTTCAAATTCCCTCTTAACAACAGGATTTCTTCTATTTTTGCATTTGAACTGTGAGTGATTAAACAACAAGCAGCAGAAAATTAATATGTTAAAGTCAAAGCCACAAAAAAATAGATAATCTCATTGTCCAGTGAGAATCCCTGGAATCCTTGAGTTTCCAGGAACAAAAGCTATAACTCACTCAGGCTTAAGTCTTTGCGGAATTAACATTGCTCAATAGCAACTACTGACTGTGGGGTTTTTTACTAACGTACAATACAGAACTTGTCTAATACTTAAATAAATAAATAAGCCTTATTTATATTTAAAGAAGAAAAAAAAAATTTGAGAGAGGTCACATGTCACAGGAAGCAATGAATGCTATGGATTCAGAACCACATCTGAAAACCTCCTCAAAGTCCCCATAGATAACCACAGGACGCTTTTCTGAGTCCCTGCCCCCAGCCAGGCAAATTATAAATGTGAACAATGACTCTTGTTTTGTTGTTAAAATGCATTGTGTTTATTACTTTCTTGTGTTTTTTTCCAAAGCACACCTTGCATGTAGAAAACTTGGTGCAGGCCCAGGCTGCCAAAGTATTTCCCTCTCCTGTTTAGCAGCACATATCGATACAGTAATGGAGCTTCAAGGACCTCGCCAAGATCCTCTTGACATAATGAAAGGATTTTCCTCCAGGCAACAACATCATGACCGGACCTTACTGGTGGCAATATACAGTACATGGGCAATGTGGAGAGACAAGGACCTGAAGGAGATCAGATGCTGACAGAAGTGATGTCAACTATTTATTTGGAAAAAAGAGTTCCTGGAATTTCTGTCTCTAGACTCCCCCTTCCTCGGGTCCTGAGCAGTTTTCCCTACCACAGTGCCCCATCAGTCCAGAGGGACGTGGGGAGAAAAAGCAGACAAGAAGCCACCAATCTCCCTGCCCACAGCAATGGGATCAGGATGCATTCCCACCATTGGGTCGAGAGGAGTTGGAGATGGGGATTTCCCACTGACAGGAGCAGGGAATCCCATATTCCCTGGGCAGGAGGAGGCAGTGGGACGTAATACATGTCAGGGGCAGGAGCATCTCTCACACGTGCAATGCCTGAACTGAAATACACAAACACAGGGATCAATCAGCCTGTGGACAATTAATATTATCATTGGAGCAGCCTCATATCTCCTGCTTTGAGCTCAGCCCCACCATCCGTAACAGCGAGGCACAAAACTGACAGCCGAAGCAATAACGTTCATACATTTCCATACATATCCCTTGAATGCCCTATTGATATCCCTCTGAGAAAGGACTCAGTAAAACACTGCAAATTAATGACATAAGAAGCAAAATACATTCTGCATTGCATCGTTTAAACAAAAAATAGCCTCAGACGGGGAGACACGAAGTAACAATATAAAGGCAGAATGAAACATTTTGATCTGCTGAACGCCTTTATAAATATTTGAGTATCATTTATTTATGTTTTCCTTCTTTTCATTGTAAAGCAAGGTTTTCTGACAAAAGCCCTCGTTTGGAGAACACTGTGCTTTATTATTTAACTTCCTAAAATCAACATCAAAGGCTTGAGTTTAAAGCTTTAAAACAAATGAACTATTTGCAATATTTTAAAGATTTAGAGATGAGAAGAGCAGGAGTTCTCCACAGCTCAGATCTAAAGGCCTCTGTGGTCTGTGTTGGGCAAGGAAGACAAAACAGCTCTGCCAAATGCTGGGGAACAAGATCCCTAACATCCTTTTGCAAGCACCAGCTGTAGCGTGTGCCCAGGGCTGCCAAGATGCTTCAAGTTCAGTCATTCTCCTTCCCACTGTTGCATTTCACCCACAGTCACCCTGCTCTCCTCTTCCAGCCTTGCCACCATTGCTGTCAGGAACCGTGCCATGGATGCTGGGAGTCACCTAAACCAGAGGCAGCGGTCCTGAGCAAGGACAGTTTGCATCATTCGCATTACTCAGACACTGATCCATTCCTGTCCTGGCACTGCCATGATACAGACCAGATGATTCTGCCAGAAGAAAACTAGTCTGTGCCAGGTCTGGCACCTGTACGTCTCATGGGAACATGTGGTTGTTACTGGCATTCACACTGAGGACAATATGACAAATTTCCCTAGATTTTCAAGGTGTTGAAATAAAGTCTGGAAGCTCTGCTGAAAGGATCTTCCAATGCCACTCTGATGGATCTGGTCCATAAGACAAGGCACAAGAGGAACAAGAAACGATGTTGTTCTTCCCACAGGCAACCACCTCAGGAAACCCCTCTCCATGGGAGCTCAGTGGAACTGCACCCAGGAGACGGAGCTGTGCACCTATCCTACCTCAGTCTGTTGGAGGCCGTTTCTCCAGCAAACAATCTTTGCTCTGCAACGCAGATTGACATGTAGAGGAAACCCCTCAAGGCTTGTACATGTGGAGACAAAGATAACACAGCCCCAAGAGCCCCCACTCCCACTGAAGCCAGAACCTGAGGGACTGAGCAAGTAGCAGATCTGGTCTTCATTTTATAACCCATCCCCTGCTTGCCTCCCTCTAATGCTTAAATCTACTGATGTTAAGGGACTGCTCATATACCACATCTTCCTTCTATCCTTTGTCTGATCCCAGACTCTTCATGGCCAGGGCAGGCTGACTTGTGCTGCATGTACCATGTTCAGACCTCAGCATCACTCATCAACCTTAACAGCTAATGAAAGGACAAGAAACAGAATTTGTCCTTTGGTAACACAAGGGACCACAGCTGCAGTGAGTGTAAATCTGCAGAGCTCCATCACCTTCGATTTTATATACAATAAAAAAATAGAACCTTCATTAGGTCTTATGCAGTCTGTAAGAAAATCCCTAAATTAATTTATTCTGGGAAAAAATCTCTTTAGAAGAACTTTAAGAAAATATTAATTTTCAACCCTATGCCAAGACCATTTCCTTACAGGTTTGCTCTGAGACAACCCAGTTTAGGTCCTACAAACTTAAAATCCCTCAAACACAATTATGGAAATATTAAATTCCACCTAAACTGGCTAAAATTATGCAGGCACCTTTAAAAAAAAAAAAAAAGAAAAAACAACAGTTTGCGTTTTAAAGCAGAATGGACTCAGCCATCCATTAAATATGACAAGGTCTGCATTTTATTTAGACATTGCCATTAATAATGAAATGATGTACGATTTCCATTCCTGCAGTTCTTCCTTCCCTACACAATCAATTATGCATTTAAGAAAATATTTACTCGATATAAAACTATTCTAATTAAGCATTACTGGTATACTAATACAAGTTTCAAAAAATCAGGGGATGATCTCTAAGATGCATGAAAGAATAAGATACTCCACTTCAAAGAGGCATTTATTCCTGTCTGGCAGGACAAAAAATCCTTAAAAGTTAAAGACACATAAGGTTCAGTGCAACACTGCAGATACCACCGTCCTTTTGACCTAAAGAGGTAAATCCTCCTTGTGAGAAGGTCCTTGGGGCTACTCACATTGCTAAAGCAAATACAATTTTACCCAACAAAAATCACACGTGAAACTACATGAATATGAATGTTGACAAGGAGAGGAAATATTTTCCCAAAGACTCAGACATTTCCAGGTTGTTCCTGGGTGAAGAACAGGATCCTAAAAGTAAATTTAAGAGTGGTGGCAGTGACCAAACTCTCTTGAGACCGCGAAGATCATTGCTGTCCTGGAGAGCACAAGCTGGAGCTCGGGGCTTGCTTTCATCCCCAGTGTGATGATCAGAAACACCTCTTGAATTCCCCCACTACAAACATAATTGCCTGATTCCTGGTTAGCTGGTGCAAAGGGGTCTTACAGTCAGCAGGGAAAACAGCCCAGGGCAGCCGAGCTGTGCAAGTTACCTAGCTGTGCCCCAAAATCCTAGCACAAGGAGCAAGCACATGGCATTTACAGCTCCACACTGCTTTCCAGGATTCACTGGAGGCCCCGGAAAGCAGGGCATAAATCACAGCAGGCTTAGGAAAACCGCTCCAGCCCATGCCAGGAGAGCAGCACCCCGCCCAGCCATAAGCGTACAGGGGCCTAATCCTGGCTCACGAAGGTGGCGTTGGAGGTAGGAAGGGAAGTGGAGAGAAAGTGGCTGGAGGCCAGAAAGCAGCAGCCAAGGAGATAGCAATTAGGATGCAGAAGCAGCCAGAGATATGGCATCACCGGAGATTTACTGTGCGTACACACCTCCCTCTCTGCTCCCAATGTACTCGTTCTTTCTTTCTGTCCATATACATACAGTAAATCTTCAGTGACTCCTTATCTCCCAGTCTGCTTCTAGATCCTAATTGCTATCTATCTCTGTCTGCCTGCCACTTCCAGGTCTCCCAGCCTCTTCTTCTCTCACAGCTCCCAGCCCCCCAGCAGCCTCCCTGGTTTTCCCACCCCCTCCTCTTCCTCTGCCTGCAGGCAGGAGGTTTCCACATGGCATTTGGCACAGGCAGTCAAAATTTCCCCTTCTCAACCAAACATTACACCCCAAAAAGTCCCAGAAAATACTCAGCTCTCAGTGGCACAAGCTACCAGGCAAGTCAAAGCCACAGGGCTGCAGTATGGGAGAAAGAGCGTGGGAGGAAGAGTTTGCAGCGGATCCCCAAGCACCTTCACTCCCTCCCCAGCCTTCAGCTCACCCCACCTTCCCAGACCGGCGCCACTTGGGCAGGCGGAGGGCACCTTCCGCAAGGCTCAGCATGCTGCCTGCTTGATTTCATTTTTATTTACTACTATTCTTTACTACTATTTATTTATTCATTCCTATTTTTATTTCACTTTGAACATGCCCAGCTGTGTCATCTTGGTTTTGCTGAAAATGTAAACAAAAAAGCTGCATTCAAATGCAGCCTTTCATTGCATGAATACATTTCTCATCCAACACAGCTCCAGTGCTCCCACCCTGAAATTAAAACTTAAAAAAAAGCAACATCATCACTGTACATCACATCTATTCCCTCCCCCCTCCAATGTTTTCTTTATTCCTGCTATTTATTCTTTTTGGAAAAAAAAAATATCAAGAGTTTTAATAGCTAAGTTTGCTCTCCTCAGAGCAGGAGGAAATAAATAAATGTAAATAAAGCTAATTTTATATTCCATATGGTAACAAACCTGAATGCTTCTGCTTTTCCCTAGCAAAATATCATGCATGGTTTTACAGTCTATGACACAGAAATGGTCATCGGTTTATTTTTTTTTTTAAGTAAGTACTGAGTTCAGTTTCTGTCTTGCAAAACATAACTTTGCTCTAGTGATCTCTAAGCCTGAGGCTTTTCAGTTTGACTTAACGGTAATTATATGGATGGTGAGAAAAGGAAGAAGCATTGTATGTTCCTTACACTTCACAATTTTTCCATGCTTCTCCACTCTTAACAGAGAAGGAATGTTTTCTCTTTCACAGAGATGATGATCCAAAAGGAAGATACAGAACATACTGTGCAGAAGAAAACACCCCCAAAGAATGCCATAAACACAATGCCAAAGCAGCATTTGTAATTTTGCCTTTGGCTTTTAGCAAGGGAACAATTAGAGGAGAGGAGAGGAGAAGAGAAAGAGGAAAGAGAGAAAAAAGTGAAAAGGAAAAAAAAAAAAAAAGTGAAAGAAAAAAGTGGAAGAAATGAGATAAAGGTGAAAGAAAAAAAAAATGAAGAGTAGGAAGTGAAAAAGTAGAAGAGAAAGAAAGGAAAAAAAAAATAAGAAGGAAGAAGGAAGAAGGAGAAGGAGAAGGAGAGGGAGAAAAAGAGGAAAAGAGATAAAGAAAGGAGAGAAAATGGAACAGGGAAGAGAAAGAGAAGGAGAAATTAAAAGAATAGAAAAAGAAAAGCGAGGGCAAACGAAGGGGAGACAGGAGAGCCAGGCGCGCGGTGTCGCTGCTTGTCCCCCGCTCCGCTCCGCCCCGCCCCGCTCCGCGCCCCGCTCCGCGCCCGCGCCCCGCTCCGCGCCCGCGCCCCACAGCGCGGAGCCGCCGCTCCGGGCCCGCGTCCGGCGCTGCCGCTGCTGGGAGCCGGCGGGGGGGGAGAACCCGGCAGCGCGTTCCCAGCTCCGCCGCCCCCCCGAAATCCTCACCCGGCCCCCCTGCGCTGCGCACCGCTGGCTTGCGCGCACAGCAGGAATTTAGGATGGAGCGCACTCCTAAATTAGCTTTACCATAAATCTTTTAGGCTCTTAAATAAATAAATAAATAAATAACATCGCTCCCTTTTGCCTTTTTTTCTTCTTTTTTTTTTTTTTAAGCATGCAAATTCATCAGCTTCAAGACATTGGACTTCCCTGACAGTGGCAACAGGAGACCCGTTGAGTCTGGATTTTGGTTCTTTGGTTGGTGGTTTGGGTTTTTTTGTTGTTGTTTTGGGGTTTGTTTTTTTTTTTCTCTCTCAGCAGCAACTTGCTACTTTCAAACTTTGCGCAAGTCTTTGGGTTTGTTTGTTTCCCTGCTTTCAAATGACATTATGAATTTAATCAAAACGGACTGATTTCTGGAGAAGGCCGGAGCAGACTGGGACTAGGAGGCAGATCAGTTGGGCGGTTTATAGCAGTTCAGAAGAAGGTTTTGTAAACAAACACAGCTCAGAGGTAGAAAAGCAAATACGGTGGGTGAAATCTTGGCCGCCTCCAAAGGTGATGGCACAGCTCAATGGGGCCAGTATTTTCACATCCACACACAACTTTTCCTCCAGCAAATGCAAAACCAACAAAGACACAAGGTAATAGAGAAAACAGCTCCAAATCTGTATTATTATTGCCTGAACAACTTGATGCTGTTAGGGGAAAGCAATAGAAATACAAGTAATGACAGAGTATGGGGAACAAACATCCTAACGGGCTTTCTGGGTAACAGAGTCCCCTTGCCACTGCAATCTCCCCTGAGCACGGGGCAGCATCATGGCCCTGAGCTGGCGCGGGATGGGACCCCAAGCAGGGTGACAGCCCCCCCTCGGTGCTGAATGGGGCACCTGCACACCGAAACCTCAGAGGAGCCACGGGCACAAAGGTTTGGCATTCTGTTATCCAGATACTTCACATGTAAAGCCTGAGGGAAAAAAAGGAAAATAGGGGAGAACTAGACGAGATTTCAGGATTGGACCATTTTGGGCAAATAAGACAGTAAATTCCCCCAGAGTCAGCGTTACCCGAGTGAGGGCACCAGAACCTCTGGCCATTTCTGCGGGTCGTGATTTCAGCGTGGAGCCCAACGCAGAGCCACCTGCACTGGGCTGCGGACGGGCCCTTCCCCAGCACCCACACCCAGGCAGCGCCCTCAGCCACTGGTCTTGCACGTGCAAAGCCAGAAGCAGCTGCAGCTCTGTCGTGCCACGCAGAGGGACACCTGAGTGACACAGAGATAAGCTTCTCCCAGGAGGGAGAAATGCACGCTCTTATTAAGAAGTACAAATTAAAGTCCCTCTGCGTGGCTTAAGCCTGTCCCATTTATTTTCCTCACCACCTAACTGCACTAAAACACACCACCAACCTGATGCTGCTGGAGAAAGGGCCAAACCATGACGCCCAAGAGAGGTCACCACGCGAACAGCTAGCCAAGGTGAGAAAGGGCTCCCGGAGCAAACGCCAACCCTGTATCGGGTCCAGGGTGAGGAGGAAAGTGAGGCAAGAACTGCCAAAACTGTGGGCCAGATCCTGACAGCGTTTCCACAGCACGGGGCTGGCATAGGCAGCTCCAGTGGAGGTGGCCATCCCACTCCTCAAGTCTTTCTGCTGGCCCTTGAGGGCTAAGCAAGCTGAGCCAAGAGCTGAGGTCTGGGCTTGGCTGGCAAATGCCTTCAGGACCTCCCAGAGCCTGGGAGACCCCTCCAGACAGGGAGAGCTACCACATGATGGTTTTCAGCATCAGAGCCATACTCCATCTACCTTTGTCCCCTCCTTACTACAGCACGGGAGCATCAGATTTAAAAAAAAAAAAAAAATCAAAGGGAAAACATTAATAAATAATAATCAAGATCATCTGCAGTTTTAATGATAAGCTATTTAATGAATTATAAAGTACCTATAACTCAAAGTATGAGACTGTACATTGTCAAAACTGGCATTAAAGTGTATGGAGATAATTAAGCAATAATGACCTCCACAGAGGGCTTTTCCTGGGAATTAATGACCAGTCGGGAGGAGCTGATGGCTCAAGGCACAAGCAAGGGCCATTAACCCCAGCTGGTCATTAATACTCAGGAAATGCCCGGCTCCGAGGCCATTATTGTGAGTGTATGATAAAATAAAAGGGGAGCAATTACGAATATCTGAATTTGGGGGCTGCTTGGAGAGGTGATGTTTGCAGGTACTCGGGTCCATGCCTGACCACCAGCCAGCCCCAGTACTCTCAGACCGGGCTGCGCTCAGGAGCACACCCCCGACACAAACCCACTTGGGCCCCTGACACCAGCGTTTGGTGGCTCTGCCAGCACAGAGCCCACAAGACATCTTTGCAACCAAAAAGAGGAGAAGCAAAACATCCTAACAGCAACGCAGAAACAGAGGATTTGTTTCAATCCAAATTTTGGATATTAAATCCTTATGCTCATAGCAGCTCCCAAGCCCAGGTCTCTGGCTCATCTGTGTAAGCAGCACCTCGTGTAAGGAAAGGCACACTCGGGACCATCACAGCCAAACCCAGACTTATCGTGATTTCAGGGGGACTTGGAGGAAGGAGTGTCACCTTCTGGTGGGGCAAAACCAAAGCTAATGTAAAGCTGACCCTATACGCTGGACTCGCATCCCTCCTGCAGCAGCACAGCAGCAGGTTGGTATCAGCTCAGAGCCTTGGTCAGGCACCAGAGACCTTCACCGAAGCATCAAAGCAGAGCCAAATGCCAAATCTCTGCTGTCCCCAGGAGGGCAGGGAAGGATTTGGGGGAGTGGTCCCCTGAGATAGACGCCCTGATCCCCTCTCCCACTGTAAACAGAGGGAGGAATTAGCATGAGCTGTTTTGCTGGGGTAATGAAACCCAGCTGCCCCCTGCTCCCAGCCCAGTGTTTCTACTGATCTCCCCCGTCCCCCGTCTCCAACACCCACTGAGGACTGGGGGGTTTGTACCTCTGAAAGCCCCGAGTTGCTGTTTACATTTTCCCCTGGCTGGGGAAGGAGAGGAGGGGGTGTCCATCCCCCAGCCCCGGCACTGGGCGATGGCACCACAGCACCCACCCCCAGCTGCAGTTATCCAACCTTGCTCTAAATAAACTCACCGGGGAGTGAAGGGACTTGGATTTTCCACTATAGCTTCTCTGGTCATTTATTTACCCCAGTGCCATATTCTTGCACTGAAAAAGCATAAATGTTCTTGAAGGTGACAATCACAGAACATTTCACCCTGTAGGATCACAGCATATGTAAATTTTCACCAACACAAACAAATCCATGATGGTTGTAAATATTTCCAAATTATTCTCTATAGGGATTGACGTTAATCATGCTGTTTGTGAGAACACAGCAGTGATGTTTGTTGGCAAAATAAAAGATCTCTTTAAGTTTCTTACAGTCTGTAAAGAAATGTAGAGCAGCTCCTCAGTCAGAGCATTTCTCCTTAACTGTTTGCAGTCAATCAGAAGAAAAAAATTAAGTATCCCACTGGCAATACGGAGTTTCCAACAATTACATGTTAAAAACAGCTATGGCCTAGCAGAGGAAAATCACTACATAAGAAAAATTAGTGCTTGTTAGTACATGTAATATTCAGAATCGCGAGTAGAATAAAAGCACCAATGCAGAAACTGTTATCAGCAGAGAGAAAATTATTCAAGTATGCATTTGAGTAATTCTGCATTTTAATTTAACCCTTTGAAACATTAATCAAACCATGGCTAATTATAGGAATTAAGGAATTAAACGACGGAATCTTCTAAAAGATATTATTTAAAAGGCAGTTTATACAATTACTTGTATAGATGTTTGCTTTAAAGAGGGAAACATTTCTACTGTAATGAAAAGGGTCTTAGAAAATTAAATTAACAAGGGGGGACCAGGCTGATATGAAACTAAATTAGCATCAAATGCAAATTACAGGGTACTTAATGGTAGAAACAGGTGCAGAGCAGGTCCCTAAATGAGATAAATGAATAAAACATCCCTCTGCACAAATGTGGAAGCTGACACAAAGTCAATGATATGAATAATTCAGCAGCCTCAACACTGCTGTTGAGGTCAGCTTTCCTTGACCTTTGAAACAGGAAGTAAAATTCTGTCCAAATTTGAGTGACTGGAAATGCAGCAGTTATTTGTTGGGGGAAAAAATGGAAAATCCAGATTAATAAAACCAAAAAATACAAAACCACAGTATGCGTGTGAGAATGTGTATACATACGTATAAGATGATAAACTGAAACACTGAATAAATGTATCAGCAGAAGAAAACGTGCAGAAGTGGAAAGCCTCTCAAATATTAGTCATGGTGGCTGCAGAATATTTGTTTCAGCCTAAAACTCTAAAACAACGTGTGTGTGTGTGTGTGTGTGAGAGACACACAAGAGTATTTAGGTCATGGTATGATCTAAGCATGTTCAGAGCTGAATGGTTTCATCTTTCAGAAAATAATTTAGTTGTGCTAAAGGGGATATTAATAGAGTCAGAGTCATTATATTTCAGGCATTAAAGAAATCAAATCATATAAAAGTAGCTATTTAAAGATCAGCAATTGATCATTTTCTTTGCTATAAACTTTTTTTTAATAAAGGAACTGGAAGACTTCTAGACTTTTTACCTAAACTACTGATATAGTCGCTATTGCATTTCAAACACTAAAAAGTCACAATTTGAAATGTAAACCACCCTAACAACTGTTTGCAGTGAAACACAGTCTGTGTGCATGAGTTTGAGAAAGTAGATATTGTATAGGTATATGTATTTTACATCGATATTTTAAAATGTAAATAAATCATAGAAACAACTCCTTGTATTCCAAACAATAAACACTTCTCACTCTTAAAACGATAGAAATCTGGAGCAGCTGCCTTAAATCCAATGGAGTATCTCCAAATTTACATCCTCATAACTACATGAAGATTTCTGTGACTATCTCTATGACAAAATTCTGAGCTAAAAGCATAGGTCATGTAATTTCTGACTAGATGTATGGTCCTAATTTCCAATTGAATTTGGCATGAGAACAGATTAATAAAGTATGACAAATAACTAATTTCTCCAAGCTGGAAAAGAAGGAAGAGCATCACCCCTGCAGCGTGTCTTATAGAGCAACAAAAGATGTAAGATAACAGAAGTTACCTCTGCTCTTTCTTTCATTATATTAATCTTTTTCTAGCTGCTTACCTGTCATCTGCAGAGCATGTGTCTTATATAAGATTATCGAGAATTGGGGGTTTAATTTTATTTTCTATGCTTTAGGCAGGTAATGCCTGAGAATGGGACCGCAGGGTACACCTCTGCCTCAATAAAGTTTTGTGAGGAGTTAAAGCAAGCTCTGGCAGCAGCCACCCTGAAGATGCATATTTAATGAGATAAACAAAAATCAGCCCTGATATTGCATAATCCCATGTGGCAAACCAAGTGCCGGTAATTTGGGGGTTGAGTTCATGACTGCTCAGCTCCGGGTTTGTGTGCAAAGTGGCTCCCTCCAAACACCAGCTCTGAGAACCCAGCTGGTTCTCATTTCCAAACAACCAGTTTCTCTATCCCCAAGTGCTAAAGAAAATAATCCCAGCAATCCATGACTACACGCTTTCACAGGGACAGCAGTGAGAATTTGATTGTAGAGATAATTAAAGTCATTCCTGAAACTTCCAAGGAAAAGAAGTCAGGGGGAGGAGGGGGGCCAACAGCGACAACGATGCTCGTGTTTAAATTGAACTAAGCAACGGGTTTGGCTTGGAGAAAGGGGGGGGGGGGGGGTGGGGGGATACTACTTTTGGGAAATTTGTTTTCCTGAAAATTCTCTCTCCTGCACTCTAATAGTTACAATATTTGCAAAGAAAATGTAATAGACTGTGGCGAGTAGGAAGATTAGAGTGAGGTTTGAAGCCTGGATGTTCCTAATTTGGCAAGAGCATCCAGAGGGAAATGCTTTTGCATTCTGGTAAACTTGAATAAAATTATGTACAGCCACTTCGATTAGAAGGGTTTAAAGGGAAATGATACCATAAAAGCCATAAAACCAACTGCTATCTGCTTCAAACACTGAAAACATCTTTTTAAAATTAATATTTCCTGCAGCCCTGCCATGAGTGAGGTCTGAAATAATTTTAATATTAACAACACTCAAGAGCAGGTCAATCTAGAGCCAATCACACAACTAGATTAGTCTCTTCTACATCTTTCCAAAACAGTGGAGTAATTTACACCACTCCAGCTGGTGTAAATCAGAAGGGTGCCCCTGACATCAGGAGAGCTGTGAGGCTCTGGCCGCACTGAAAAATAATAATGATGATGATTAAAATAAAAATAAATAAATAAAAACACCAAACCAAAAACGCCTTGCTCCCAGCAAAGCTAAATTGTACAACCTCCGTGTCACACGTCTACTCTGACCCTCGTCATCCTGAAATCACTGTGAAATTCAGAGATGGAGAGAAAGAGTTTAAAGCACTTGTAATCTCTCCGTCTGCACTATCTGCCTTGAGCAGGAAGGAGGGATCCACTCAATGAGAGCTATTCAGGGCCTCTCAATTAACCTGATTAGTTCAGCACGCTGCTCTCATGAATGACACCTTATCTTGGAAATGAAGGAAAAAAAAAACTTCCTTCCTTCTGGAGATACAAGCGGCCCCTAAAGCCAGAGCAGCGGCGCCCATCGGGGCCAGCTCCCCCATCTCCCGGGGAGCTGCTTTTGGGGTGGCAGGGCCAGGCAGCCCAGGTGGCCCAAGCGGGGAGGGGGTCCCCCTCTTTCAGAGCCAACCAGGCACATGATGGGATTTTCTGCAGTGGTTAACCCTTCCAGCGCTGCACAGAGCCCAGCCGTGATGCTGCCTGCAGGTAAGAGGTAGAGCAGCCGAGGGGGCGAACCCCCCCAGGAACGCTGCCTCATTTAAGTGTGTTGTAGTCTGGAACTTGTTTCATATGTGACAGATTAATGAGCGATAACTGGGTTACCATGGCAAAAAGCATTCCCAAAATTCTCTTTTGTTTCCCAGAGAACAGTCTCCCTTTTTTTTTTTTTTTTTTTTTTTCAAATCATGCTACTTTACAATAACACAAATATTAACTAACAGCATGTTATTCTTTCAAGTGCGGATGGCTGCGAATGTCAACAAGGCTGTTACATACAAACTCCAAGAATTAATCAGGGAAAATAGGTGTCTCAATTACAATTATAATAGTGAAAACTCAAATTTATGAATGCCCAGATGACTTTGAAGGCATTTATTAGAAAAACTCCGATGATTTTAAAGTATTAATGCACTAATGACACTATGTCATGATGCATTAATGTTCTTGTAATTTCTGACAAATTAAGTTACCATTGTCACACACGGTGGGGCAATCCTTCAGGAAAAAAAAAAAAAGTTCCTCTCTCCTGCAGTATACAACAGACAACAATTCATGTACACATAATGGGGTTTAGCAAGAAGTTTTCCTCCTACACCACAGTACAGTTTATTTCATTTTTCAGAATACCAGAGCTATTACGGAGTTCGCTATGATTTAAAAAAAAAAAAAAAAAAAAGGTAGGTGTAGCCTAGGGATTGTCTTCCCTAACCAGCTCTTTGGGGTAGAGACTCTCTCAGTATGCCGCTGTACATCCCTCGCTCATCAGCGCTCAAAGCCCAGCAGCCCAACAGAGCCCAGAGGCTGCTGGAGCTCAGTAACATCAAACCATGGTGCCAACAAGCACCCAAGACCCAGAGATCAGAACAAAACCAAGTTTTACAGAGCTGCTTTTAGCACATAAGCAGCCCTATCTTGAGAAACAAATTCTGCCCTAGACCCCAGAAGAGTCCAGGACTACATACGGCGCTCCTTTGTAGCACAGCAGGACTCCCTCATTTTTCTTGAAAAAGGGCCAAATCCTGATCCTAGCTGTGGGGCAGCTACCACAAAATATGTGCAGGTTCTTTCCTTCTCCTGCCTGTATAACACCCAGCAAGACGTGCAGTGGGACGTGCTCCCGTCTGCAGCTGGATTCCAGCTCGTGCGGGACTGTGCAAGCATTGCAGAGGCACGGGGAGCAGACTGGAGGAGATGCTACCATCAGATCTTAATAGCTCTGAGTGTGGCTAATTTTATTCTTCTTTTAGAGCAAAGAACTTTATAATGAATACAGAATACATTTCTCCTTTTCTTGTGTCATCCTTCTACCAAATCTGAACTAGGTAAAGTGGTTTTTAACATCCACTTATCAAAGTGACTTAACATCTGGGAAGTCAGCCAATGGTTATGTAGTGATGCAGATGCCAAAAAATCCAACTGAAAGATTATATTCAGGGAGATTACAAAGAAGACCTGACTCAACTGGGTGGAAGCGGATGGTTGTCCTGGTCAGGAAAGCCTGAGAGTTTCTCTGAAGAATCATGTAGAAAATTAAGGAAAATTATTATGTTTTAAAATAGCTTCCTTTTAACCCATTGTAGACACTGGCTGTATCCTGTACCAATAACTTTTTCCAAAGGCAGATTTGAAATCAACAGATGAATGGTTTGGCAAAGTCCAAAAGAAGATGAACAGAAAATGATTTTCTGTCGCCGACAGTCATTGAGACAACACTAACAAGAGGAAGGTCCTTTATTTTATTGCTAGACACTCACAGTGGGATATCAATTCTTCCTAACATTTACTTTATATAAAATCTGTCCTTTCCAGGGTCATAATCATGTCACTTAGGGGTGTCTCTTTTTTCTTTTTTTTTTTTTTAATTAATCTTTGAAAAAATGACCTAAACATTCAGCTAGTTGAATAACGCAATTAGCTGAAACTGTTTGCAACTCTGATTAGAAAGCCAAGGTGAGAGGAGAGCTGAGAAAAACCAAGTGTACAGCGAGCCTTTAGGACCCTGGCACCATGCCATTGTAGTGTCGCTTTTTTTTTTTTAACCTCATTTTTAATTTCTTTCTAGCCCGGCATGGCACTGGAAGAGTTAAAGAAAACAATAAAAGAACAACTGAGTGTACAGGGTAGGATTTACTGGCATTTACTTTTAATCTATGGTCCTTTGCTCTGTGGCTTATCAGCCCTATGTCAGCCCTTTTTCCTCCTTTATATTTCATGAGGGGACCCACATGCTGGTACTGAGAGACAGAGCCGAAGTGTCTGTAAGCTTTTTGTCAGGTAAAAAAAGAAGAAAAAGGAAAGGAACAAGAGGAAAAGCAAAGCTAAGAGGCATCTATTAGATGTCACTAGGCTTTTGTATTCATGTCAATGATTCAGGATTAGAGTATTTGAAATAATCTTATTGAGAGAACTCAAAAGCCCCACAGAGGGAAAGCCTGCTCGGTAGCATATGGCAGAGCAGCGGACAATATCTTATTAAGGATGTGTTAGCTAACACCATTACTTTTTATATTACATTACTGAACTATTGTGCCTCAGCCGGTTAGCGAGATGGCATAGTTGTGGAATGCCATTTTGGACGTAACGGCGTTGTTACAAAACCAGAGAGATTTGGCTGGGCGTCCAGGCCCGGCGCGGCGGGGGGGTGGCGGTGGGGATGCGGCTCCCTCGCCCCCCCGGGCCGCTGGGCAGGGGCACCCACACTTTACCCGCAAAGGGGAAAAGGGGGTCCCCCCTGCGTACTGGTGGCCACTCTGCTCTCGCCGTGTGTGACACCAGTCGGTGCTCACCTGCCCTTCCCCACCTCGCTCCCCCCCCCAAATTCGGGTCACCGCCTTCCAGGTCTGGCGGGCTCACCACTGCAGGGAAAAACAGCAGGTATAGAGAGCAGCTTCTGCTATATCTCCAACAAAAAATCCCAAACTATTGCCAAACTCAGCTTCTTGTCAGATGAAGGGAATTTAATTTTGTTATAGTGAATGCTGTTAGTCTAAAAATCTTTCTTTGCTCTTGGACAAAAGCTTGTAATTGGAGAAATAGCTCTTTTTAAAGTTATCTTCATCTGCCTACACCTTTAGAGGCAGCAAGAAACCAAAGACAAAACAGTACTGTTCATAGCATTTCAATGATTGCAGTGAAAGGCTCTATATCTGGGTCACCTTACTACTGTCCAGTATATAATTTCAGTGACTTGAAATAAAGCCTTTTAATAACTAATTTCATATAATTCACATATTAGCAGCAGCAGAAAATTTGTTTTCACATTTTCTATTTCCAAACACTATTTTTAAAAAGTGGTTAGAATATTATTTGTTCTGCTTTAAAAAAAAAAAAAAAACAAACGTCTAAAATACTGTCCTTAGCAAAAAAAGTAAACACTTATTTGATACAGTAATATATTCTGATCACAAACTACCTATGCAAAGTTGCTAATGTGACACACTGGGAACTTTGTATGGCTTTTCTGTACTTTTCCAGAACTCTTACAGAAAAAAAACATGATGCTACAGGGAAAGAGAAAAATTCATACCAGTATTTACCACTATCACTACAGAGACATGCTGCTCTCCAAGGACAGCCTTCAATCCATTTCTAGAAAGTTATCTCAGTCATGATTTACACAGAAACCTACAATTGTTTTTTACTCTCTTTTAACTTTATTAGTTAGACGTTGTATTAAAATCATACACCTCCAGCACACAGAAGTGAATTTGAATTTAGCATAGTTATTTTTGTAGATGTGGCCAATTACTCATAAGAATAGATTTTGGTGGCTAGAACATGCAAACATTTATGACTACTCACAGGAAGAAAACTTCATATACCTCAGCTTCTGCAGAATAAGGCTTGGGTTATGTTTTTACCCAGTAAACACAGGGATACAGCTAAGATGCATTTTTCACGTTCAGAACAATTTTAGCTAATCTGCATTAAAACTGAGGATGATATTTGCAAGTACATTTTCCTACTGGTGTTATTCGTGTGTGCATTCCCACTGTGACAGCAAATACAGAAAAAAAATAACGTGTTGAGATGGGACAGGAAATTTATCCACACCAGAAACTCTATGTATATATATATATTGATATGAGAAAAAGCCAGTATTTTTCCCCCAAAAAAAATCCCCACTCTTGAGAAAGAGAAGAACTGATGCTGAGCTGTGTGGAGCTATGTAGCCCACTGCACCAAGCACATCCTCCCTGGTGCAAGACACGCTTTGAAGTAGGAGTTCATATTAAGAAATCGATAGGTATGAATAGCACATTTGAAGTTTTGTGACCAGAAACAAAAGGACAGATCGCCCTGCCAGGCCCTGAGATCCTCTTGGGACCAGCCCAGCGTACTTGGAGCTTTCCTGATGCTGCAGGAGGTCACTGCAGAGGCAGCCAAACTTCTTAAAGCACCTCTAGCTCCGGAGGCCCAAATCCAGCCACCTGAATGGAGCAGTGGAGTAATCTACGAGGTCTCAGTTAGACCTCGGGGTGCTCCTCTGCACAAGCAGTCCCACAGGGTTTCAGGATGGACTTCGAGGATTTAGAGAAACCAGTACAGGCTCCTAAAATTTTTAACCCCTGTTGACCAGGGCTGATATTTTCAGAAAGAGCCCAAGGGAGTTACCAACCTGCCAGCAGCTGCTGCTCTGAAAGCAGTAGGTGCAGAGCTGCTCACCCCAGGCTCACCATCCACCCAAGGTGGAGCAGAGCTGTATGGACATGGACAGGTTGACCTTGGTGTCTTGGGGAGCAAGGTCCAGCACATCCCATATGTGCACTCAAGTCACATTTGGACTGACAGCACAACTGGCCAAGCCCCAAAGAGCTGTGGGTGAGCACTAAAGATGATAGTCAAATGCCAAAAGCAATAGAGCGGACTGGTCTTCAGTTTCCTTCATCCCCAGGACATTCAATACAAGCCTAAGTTTTTTATTCTCCATAGAAAAATCTCAATCTCAATTTTCAGACTGCATCAGGAGAACTACTTCTCTTCAGAAAGGGGATCATCTACCTACCTAGAGACTATACAGCGTCTAGCACAATGAGCCTTCTTTGCGATAGGAACCTCTGTTATATCACCATGATATTAAATAGTAATAATCAGGCATAAGATCACAGTGAAATAAAGCCCAAAACACTAGCTGCAGATTCAAAAGCATCACTGAGAGAAGCAAGTAACTATTAGAGTAGTGTGAAATGTTTGCAGTGAAACCCAAAACCACATAAAACATGCCTGGTTTGGGGTTTTATAACAAACTGAAAACTCAGAACAGGTTTGCTGAGAAAAATCACAAACCTCCTGAGTGACGCTGAGACCAAATTAAGGTTTTGCATAATAGTTTTGAGATTATACAAAAATTCTTATACTTGGAGGCAGAGGTGAGAGAAATCAAACAAACAATAAGCAGAATCTGGTTTGACCCTGACCAAGTTCACTCAACCCTAAGAGCAAAATAAATTAATTTTGAAGCGGCAGAGATATGTGTCAACCCCAATAGGCTGAAACCAAGAGATTTTTGCAAGAATCCTTGCAAAGTTACCCCCACTCAGCTCTAGCAATTTTGTCACCAGAAAGAGGACTGACACCACATGCACGAGGAGCATTGGTAGAGCAGCAAGCATTTATGTCTGAATCCCTGTGTGAGAAGCATCTACTGATCAGAGCCTCCCCTTTATCTCACAACAACGCAAAATGCTTTTGGTTGCCTAAGTCATGTGGGAAATGCTTTGAGTAATGCTTCTCAGCTGCATCAATCACAACCAAATCCTCAAGGATGGGTGTTTCAGTCCCTCCCCTCTCAGACATACACGGGTTCACGGGCTCTGGGAGCTCGCCTGAAATTCTCGAGGCCAACCTCTGCCCATCTGAATGTCCCGCTTAGAGGCCCAGAGGGTTTAGGCAGCAAAACCTTAAAAGACAGCCTGGGAGACATCTTTGCAGTGCCAGGTCTTCTTCCACCCAGTTTCTGCTCCCTGGACTCCCTCCCTGCTGGATCAGTAACTCCCATCTGGCTCTGGAAGGGGAACAGCAATGAGGTGGGCACTTTCCAGGACAAGACTCAAGAGAACAGCCATTCAGGCCCAGGAGCAGTTCTCACTGACGTCTTGAGATCTGTCAGAGCGCGCCATGTCTGACCTTCTGCATGCAAAACCCACCCAAGGACTCAGGATGGGTGGGACCTGAAGCTTCTTGCAGCCCCCTCCCCAGCATGAGCAAGGGGGGAGCAGGACAGCAGCACACACACCTTCGCCCGACCCCACACAGCCAGATTCAGGTACCACGTGTGGCTGAGGGGGACCAAGGATATGACCAGGACAGGGCAGGAACTGGGACTCCTGTGAAGGGACCACTGCCAAAGCGCCTGGCATCTTCTGCCACTTTGCTGTAACACCAGTGCTATGACGAGCTCACATCCCTATAGCCTGGCTGGGGATCAGCTGTGGTGCTGATCCCATTCCCTGCAGCAAAGCAATCCTTGGCAGCTCCCTCCCAAGCAAAACCCACCTTGTCCTCTCGCCAGCACCTCTCCCAAAGCTGGTCTGCTCTGCCAGCCCACTTGCATCTCCATCACGCTCCCTCCAGGCATGGAAAGCTACTGCAAAATGCATTAATCGCCACATCTGCCTAACAAGTGTATTTGTGGGGAAGATGCAGTGAGTGTGATACAGTCCTCTGTGTCATTTTTCCACCTGCCTGGTATTTAGGATGAAAAGACGATCGGGCCCGTAAAATACAATCCACTACATGATGACTTGTAAAGCAGTAAAATGGAGACATTGAAAGTCATTCACTCCTCTTCTCATGTCATTGCACAGTGAAATCCTACCCACAAACATAAAATTTTTCAGGTTAAAGGCTGAAAGATTTCAAAAACATATGTAGGTAAGTTGGCTCCCTCCGTAGCCGCCGCAGCTGGGTGTGCTGGGGACAGACTACAGAGTCCAGCCGAGCATCCTGTACAGCAGGTGTCAGAAGCACACAGGCCTTTCAAACACCGGTAACAGGTCATGCATTAAAATCTACCTTGGTGTCATCTGATAATAAAATGTTAAAAAAATCTTACAGCCTTCAATCCATGAGTCCCCACCCCTGCTCCATGAACAAGAGCTCTGATTGCACTGGAAATGCCTAAGCTGCCTCTTCAAAGACAAAGGGAGCCTCATTCCTCAGAAATTGCATCTGAAGCAGCACGTAAAGAACTTCAATATATTGCCAGACAAGGACCAGAAGAGACCCTGGTCATCCCCATGCTGACCTCCCACATAAGGGCACACAGCTGCACCCGGGGGGAGCTCCAGCACAAAGCTGGACTTACACCACAACTAAAGTTTATCTATCCAAAAGATAGACGGTGGAGAGACTTCATAAGTAGGTCTCATCAGTATTGCTAAATCTCAGCAAAACCAATTTCAGGTCATTGTCATCAGCCTGCTCAAGTACTCTAGGAAGAAGCAAAATTTGGAATGAACCAGCAATTGCCAAATGGACTGTTTTCAGCCCTTTTTCCATGAAATGTCACAAGCTGAAGGTATATCATCTAAATTCTGAGGTTTTTCTGCCACTATATTTGGGATTGTAGTGGTTATTCCTATTTTATCAGTCAGTAGGACTCCTGTTTACTGGATGCAGCCATAAAAGGTAAAGAAGCCCCAGCAGGCACGGGTAACACCATTAAATATCTGTCCTGACAATGGCAGATTGGGTTTAAAAGTTTAGAACAGAATGCTGAGAGAGGAGCCTCTTTTCTGAACCAAGGAATAATATAAAGCCCCACTTTCTCCCCTATGTGACTTTTGTCATTATCATCTTTTCTGATTCTTACAAAGCAAACCTAATTAGGAAGCTCTCTCATTAGTCTTCCAGAAAAATTAGCACAGCTTATGCTAATTACTCCTGTAAAATTTAATAAACTCGTTGAAATGGGAATAGTCTAATGAGGTTTTATTTATTGAACTAAGATAACTGTAAGGAAAAAGGTTAGGACACCAGGATATCCAGAGTGGTAATAAAACTACAATTTATTCAATTTCTTCTCAAGAATTTTATTGCAAACCTTTTAAATTCAAATATGAGTTACAATTTGAAAGTTAAATCAATCTGGAATTTAATTTAATAACAGGAAGTGCTCTGTGTTTTCTTAAAGTGTGATTACAATATAGCCCTGCCACTGCATTTGTAGGAGGAGCTGTGCGTTTGTATTGTGACAATAATGCCCCTTTTAAAATTAGTTCCTGTTCATCAGATCTTCACCTCAACACATGTAACTGGATTAGCGATAAAATATACAGTCTATGCTAAGAAGATGATTCAGACACACACAGGTGTCCAAGAAACTTCCTTGAAATGACTGCTCTATAAGCATAATAGATTTATTTTGTTCTCCAGAGAAAATCTAGATCACTACATGAGCATAAATTTATTTAGGTCCCTTTCACTGCTGTATCTGCTGATACTATAATAGAGCAAAGTATAAAGCAATTTTATAAAGGATAAAGTGATATCCCATTTCAAACACAACTACAGAGTTTTTTAAAATCCCACATTTTGATTAAATAAAAATATACGATTTACTTTTCATACATACCTAGGGTTTGAAAACGAACACAACACATGTAACTTTGAAGTTGCCAGCCTCTTCACCAAGTTCACTAAACCACCACAAAGGCAGAATGCTCTCTACCCCAAGTTTCTCTAGCCTCATCAAAGAGAATTAATCAATCCAAAATAGTATTGAAGCATGTAAGAAGAGGATAGCATTTCCATGTAAGTACATATGTCAAAAATCCCATGGATAGATTCTACGTTAAACTCTATGTTAGGTCAGAGTCTGTGGATTCGCAGGATTTGATGCAAGAGTTAGATTAAATCCATAGGCAAGACTTTATCAGAGCACAAGGCATGTGGGAGTGCCTTAGCCCAAATGGTAAATGAATTCTCTAAGCTCACATGCAAATAAAAATAACTAAATATGGTTTTGCATATCAATTGACATAATAGTTAAAAATTGTGTGCGTGGAGAAGTGACAATGGAGTACAACTAAACACATGTTCTGACTTGTGCAGGCATTTTAATGTTAGAACAATTTTAAAGGACTCATTCTAAGGTAAAAAGGCTCCATATAGATCACTTCATCCTTTCCAAACCAAAAGGGGGAAAAAAAAATGAATAGGATAAATGTCACGAGAAACATCACTAAAGCCACTAACTGTATAAAGCACATACTTATTTGGCCTAAATTGTTTGAACTAGCCCCGGCCAAGAAAAGGTTTTAAGTACCCTACTGGGACAGATGCGAAGCGGCAACAATAGAAGCCACACTAATGCAATCCAGGTAACCCAATCCTGTTTCAAAAACACAGGGAGGGCTAATTACAGTACTGCTGAGTCAAATTTCTTATACCATTGCAACCCACAGGAACAGGTCAAAATCAAATGTTATTCAAACCACAGTCATATCAAACTTCTGTATCAAAGTCACAATTTAAAACCAAGTGAAGAACTTAAAAGCTTAACCCATTCACAAGCCAAGCGTGATTCAGTATGGGTGGTGAGGTAGGGTTTGTATTATCATCTTTAAATTGTGTTTAGCTTGCATTTTAAAAATAATCTTCAGAATTGGTACCTTTTGCATCAATTTACGTAAAGACTGATAAATTGGTCACTGCTAGGAAGCTAAATCTGTTTTTTTCTTGTAACTGTTTTCCTCATTTTGCAGGAAGCATGTAACAGACAGCATCTCTGGCGTTCATAATTTAAAATAATTTGCAGCTAGAAGTTTTGCATACTAGATAGTTAAACAAAATATTTCCGTAAACCTGCCATTAGCATCTTAACATCTCACTTTCCAGTACAATGAAAAATTCATGTGAATTTTGTAGCTTTCATGTTGCTCAAAATGCCACTTTGACACCATGTTTATAGTGTTCGACTCTGCAGCATGCTTATAAAACATACCTCTATACAGATTTCACCGTGGGGTTTTTCTCCCCCCCACTTTCACCGATACTACCTAATGCTCACGGATGATGAAAATCTGCCTAGCTAAAATAGATCAAGATATCTTCTGAGATTTAAACATTCTCGGGATTACTTATTATAGCTAATCAAAACATCTGATATAAGCCTCTAATATATGCACTTTCTTACCAAATTCAAACAAGAACTGTAAATCTGGGAGTCTGGATAAGCGCAATGCCAGGCAAGGCTCCGCCATATCCCTGGACCCCAACACATCAAACCCTCCTCAACTTCTTTCATAAAATGGACGTGCTGGCACGAAAGATACTTTATATTTAATATAGTAAACATTAACTCAGACAATAATGAAAGGAGAAGGACACTAGTCTATGCTCACATCCCTCTATGTATAGGTAGTTTCCCTTCAGGGTCCTTCTATTCACAGATTAGTGCAAGGGTATTGCTTTCCCCAGCTGATGACAGACACTTTCAGTACTTCATGGTCATTTAACTCTTCTAGAGTAATGCTGCATAATAACCTGGTTATCGCACATGGCTTTGTACAATGAGTTTGGACAATTAAAATGTAAAAATGACTATTTGGCTACCATTTTGCATAATTTGCAAGCACAGAAACTACACGTGTCTCGGAACTAAAATAGATGTATTGTACTACAGTGATTTACTCAGTGTTGTCAGATTAGCAATATGGATCTGTTTAAAAACACAATAATTAAGACAGGCAAAAATTAATTAATCAACTGACTATACAGTCAAAATAGTATTCCAACCAAAGAAAATAAGAGGAGGAGGAAAAAACCTTACTTTGCAGATCTATTTTTTTTAACTGTTTTTATGCATAAATAAAAACCTTAAAATGTAGATGGATTGCATCCAACAGAACTACTGTAGCTAAAAGTGATAATGATTCAAACATTTTTCAAATAAAAGTTAAATATTTATAAGCACCCAACCACATTTCATAAATCACAAACTATTATTATTTTATTCCTGAAGCTTCCCTGGCACAGCATGTGAATTGAGCCACAGAAAGTCAGAAAGAAAAATCTCCTCTTTATGCACATGAATCAGTTACAAGAAGCGGAGCCCTCCAAAGAGCAGGTCGCTCCGTTATCCTCCATATGGCCCTTCCATGGCAATCGCAATTGCAAAGCACAACTAATTCGGTATCAAAAACAAAATTTCATCCATATATACTCCTAATTCTTCCCCATTAGCAACACAGGGCAGGTGTTTCATTATAATGAGGAGGGGGAGAAAAAAAAAATGGAAGGAAACAATAGCAGTCCTTACCTGTCAATTATCACTGGATCTGATGGAGTCTCATTTCTGTTGCCACAGCTTTTCTTGTCACAACAGCGGCTACAGAGCAAAAGTGAAAGGATTTAGTGCGACCATTACACTGTAAAATCATCATTACGAACATGGTAGGTTCAAATTGCCGGCTAGAGTTACCGCTCAGTCCCTGCCTGGAAATCAGTCAAATGTAGTGGGTCACATATGGGTTAATTACTATGTTTAACTTCTTGCACAGCTGGTTAGCAACGGAAAATATAAAAAGAGAGGGGTTTTGCCCCTTTCACAAATAATAATTCAAGCATCACCCAAAACAGGGAGACCTGCATATCTGTAGCCTCTTTTCCATAGGGTTTAACAGTTGTCCCACATATGCTCGCACACAAAATAAGGCAGCTTTTTCCCCACTGAGCCTGGTTTTTACATTTGCTTAGTGCTTATGTTACACATCCACAAGATATTCCTGTTTCTACACTGAGCCAAATTCTCAGCTACCGAGAAACCTTCCCCTGAAATCCAAAGGCACAGTTATTCTCCGTCTAAGAAACACTGTTGTTAATGGGGGAGCTAAAATGCAAGCGCCATCAGCAGCGGCTTTTTTATGCTCGAGCGTGCCTGTTTCCCCAAGTTTTCTGAGCATGTTAATGATCTCTAATGCCATGGAGAGCACAGCTCCGGCGGCTGGTGCCCTGCATCAGGTCAGATACAAAGCAGGCATGTGAAATATAAGCTCCGTCTCCCAAAGCACTGCTCCATCGCTGACCTCGAGGCTGGGATTCTTTTGAACTAAGGTGGCTCATTGTTTCCTAAGAGAAGTTAAATTGTTGTTTGTGATGATTCCTTGTCAGGGGTTATTGTCCATTAGGAGCCATAAATGTATTGCAGGTAAACTCACGGGGAATATATACGTTTCTGCTTAGGGTGAGAATCCCTCCTGGTGCATCTAAAGCTGTGGCTGAGCAGTGTGAGGGTTGCCCTGCTCTCCCCAGCAGCACATCTAAACCCATGAGACCAAGTCACATCTACGCAGGTGAGCAAAGCCTCAGGCTTTCACCCACCCCAGGGTGGAAACACCCATCTAGCAAGGCAAGCCCCTGTTTGTGATGTCCCTTAACATAAAATCCCCCTCTGAAGCCAAGGCTCCAAAGAATAAAAAAAAATATCAAGAAGCTCATGGTCTTTCCAAGCCCTCCTTGGTCACCAGGGACCCACTGGACGAAACCTGGGCAGCTCCTGTGGGATGAGAGCTGCAGGGACCCCATCCCATGGTGGCATCAAGTGACAGGCAGTGAGTAAACCTCAATCACATGTAGCCAAATCTTTGGAAACCACCAAGTTTGTTCCAAATGGCATCCCGGGGACCTGCACATCACCCTTATTTCAGCAGCCGGCTTTGGGCGGCTGGCAGGAGCGACCACTGCTCACACTCCCACTCAAATGAACTATTTTCTTTTCCCCAGAAGGTGGAAGAACATCAGGGCAGGAAGAAGCCCTCAGAAGTGCCACACTATATAAATAGCCCTGTTGGGAGTATGACAAAGGTTCTCTTGTGTTGCTGAACAATAGAGTGAATAATATACAGTTACCCACCAAGATTAGCAATAAAGCAACTAACCACACTAAAGATAACAAAAAAAAAAGGGGGCCTTTTACAAAAACAGTCTGTTTAAACATGGTTTAAAAAAAAAAATTTGTTTTCAAAGAGAGGAAAATACATAATTCTTTTCACCGCAAAAAGCTTCAAGGCAACTATTCAGGGCTGAAACTTTTCACAGTTAACACATGTGCGGTATCTTCATTTCGGTGGAAGTTACATTGTTTGGGATTGCCAAAAAAAACTGCTTAATTTTACAGCACAATACCACAATTGATCCACCAGAAAATGCAAGAGCCTTGGCACCCAGAAAGTATTAAAATTTAGGAAGAAATAAAATATGCTGTAGGTAAATAGTCATGTGGACGTTCGGGGGGCTTTTTTGCCTATAAAAGGACTTATCATTGGAGTGCAGCTAGAATGTGTGGGGTGAGAAAATTTACCCACAAACAAGGCAATAAAAACTGCTAATCATTTTTAAATGATTAAAATGTAATTAGAAACAGAGTTGGCACAAGTTAAGACAATGCAGTTCTTGTGACTAAAGCGAATCAGGGCTAGTCCTGACATTCTCACAGCAGACTGGAGGGACAGAAATTGCCACACTTACTCAGGCGAGCAAAGGTTCCCAGGCTCCCAGCCCGAGATGGGCAGATACCACCATCCACGCACCACCAGGCTTGGAGGCCGGCACCTTCCCAGGGAGCTAACCCAGCGGGAGAGGCGGCTGCGGGGGCCCGGGGATGGGGACGCCTCGGTCTCGCCTCCTGCCGCGAGTGGGATGGAGTCGGGCACTGGCCGACGGGGACAACCAGGCTCCAAGAGCAGGGGAAACACCACGTTGCTCATCGGGTGGCCCCCTCATTTGGATAGCTCTTCCCAAGAGTGCACCCCAATAATCCCGAGTAATACTAAGAGACCTCACTCCCTGTACCGCAATTTGAGGGTGATGTGGAAGAGGTACATGGCTGGCACATCCCACCATCTGGTGGCTTTGTGGCATGAAAGGAGGCCCCAAATGTTCTTTCATGTTCTAGATAATTTTTTTTAAACCTTAGCTTGCCTTTCACATTTTTTTCCCCCCAACAGCAGAATCCAAAGCCTCCTCTACCTTAGTTTTTCTATGCAGAGAATTAAAACATCATGCAAACCCTGAGTTTGAGACCTGGTTGCATGGCATGAGAAGTGCTTTTAGTTTAACTTGCCTCGAAAGTTTTGGCTTTTAGTGCCTATTTAACACTTGGAAATAAGTTCCTAAATATTCAGCACCCTTTCTTCTTTCCCTGAAGGAATTTAAAAATTCCCAGGAGCTTCTTCAAATCACGTAGGAACCCTCCAGCTCCCAGCAAGGCTCTGTGAAAGGGAGTTGCTGAGCACCGGCTTCTTGCAGCTGGGCAGGCAAGGACTTGTCCCTGCTGCCCCCTCCATGACACCTCTCCCCAAGCAGGGCAAAGAGCCACGACTCAGGCACAACACCATGTGGGCTCACAGAAAAAGCCTACTAAAATTGGTTTGCTTGGGGTTTTTCTTGTTTTTAAAATAAGTAGTCCTTGATAGTAATGCAGCCTCTTGCCATCACAACCTCCTCCAGCTCCTGCACCCCATCTCTGCCTGCCCCAGGTTTCTGCCCTCCTGTTGCCATCCTCGCCATCCCCAGGTCTCACCCCCAAGCCCCACGCCATCTCCATCCTGCCCCTTCGCAGGCCTCCCCATCCCCTGGCCACCACCACTCCCAGCTTTTGTTGCTGTCTTTGTCCTCACTCCAACCCTCTGGGGACCTGCTGCCCTCCTGCCGTCTTGCTCCATACCTTCCTCCTCCCCTTCCCTTCCCTGCGACGGAGCGTCTCCACCCCGCACTGCCTGGCCCCGCTGTGAGCGTGCAGGAGATGGCCCCCTTACCCCGATGTCTGGCACCCCAAATCCTCCTGTCCCCACCCTGGCGTGGCTCGTGAGAGGAGCCCTGCTTTGTGTATCTGCGTGCTCGGGCTTTCTGCGGGGACAATGAACAATGAGAAATTACGGGGCGATGGCACGTGGCCAGCGCAAATGCGACTTTCCGATCATTTAGCTGCCAGGCTCTAACAAGTCGTTAGCGAGTCCATGTGGGAGATGTTGCAGAAACTCCCAGCGAGGTGGGTTTCATCCCGCACATGATGTGGTCGGGACAACCCCTGCCCCAAACAGGCTCCTCACCCCAAAGCATGGAGGTACGGGAGCTTCTTGCCAAAACAGCTGTAAGATTTTATTTTACACAGACAAAAACCATATTTTACTCCAACCTCATTCTCAGAAATCACTGAACCATTTTAGCTGAAACTTTCCAAAGAAAGTCAGCCTGAGGCTGACACCCTGCAAAGGACATTTCAGCCAGAACAGTTTAAGTTTGGCAAAGCTGTAAGCCACTGAAGGTTTCATAATGGAAATTGTTGAGGCAATATTAACTATAGATGTCCCTCCCCATGCTGCCTACAATACTAATAAATTCCACTGAGGCTGTGAATTCTCCCCAGCTATTAACATTTTCGCCAACAGTGTAGATGTTTTATATTTGACAAAACACAATGAAATCCTTTGAAATAAACAGCCACCTGAAGCAAACCGCAGCCCCACTTCCCTACCACAACTAGGACTCTCCTATACATTTGAATTCTTTGTCTTATCCGTGCCATAGTTGTAGTATACTATAAATACCCAGCTTTGTCACATAAATGCAAAGTTTTATTATGCAGTTAGCCTTGATAGAAAGCACTGCTGAAAGTTGTTTAGAAATTAAATATCTAAAACAAGCTATTTTAAAATACAGAGCCCTCACTATTTCATGTCTGAAATGAAGAAATTTCATCTTAGGGAGAGC
The DNA here is from genome assembly GCF_018691265.1 of Tyto alba. NCBI lineage: Eukaryota > Metazoa > Chordata > Aves > Strigiformes > Tytonidae > Tyto > Tyto alba. Next base: position 10,983,307 of record NW_024881279.1, read on the forward strand.
AAGCTGTCTTTCACACCATATGGCTAATGGTAGTGCATAGCAATTAGCTGGGCTGATTAATGGGGAACAGACTCTAATTTTATGCTTATAATTGAGGCTGCATTTGCACCCCTGGTGCAAATTCAGCACATCCCAACTTCCACTTACAACAGGCAAGAAATCAAGAGAAACAGAATGGTGTGGAGAGATATTGTTTTTCTCCCTTCTAGACCCCTAAAGAGCATCAGATTTGCAATTTAAAAGAGTGTTAGCAGCACAATAGATGACAGATTTGTGCAATAGGGTCAAGCGGCCTGGTAAACAAACAGCACCCTCTTACACATGTATAGGCAGAAAAGGAAATGGGTAATATCTAATATGAGCTGTAAGAAATTTGAATATGTCTCCCCCACCCTGCCAGGCACACAACATTTGCCTACTATGGTCCGATTTTTTTTTTTTTTTTGGTACCCCTCTACCTTATGGTTATGAAAAACAAAGCAAGGACTAGCAGTAAATAAATAAAAGGAAAATAATAAAGCTCCTCCTCCGGTGAATTTTAAGAACAAAGAAAGTGTAAGGTGCTTTAATAAAGGAAAAGACTACACATTTTTCCACATTACCAGAACAGAAATAATTTTATCTCAGTCAAAGTATATTGAACAGCCGTAAATCTTTGATGCAGGTATTTGATCTTCTCATTAAAGCTCCACCCTCTATATAAAGTTTCAGTTTACTTCTTGCTCTTTAAGTTTCTAAAGTATTTGTAAGAAAATTAATGCATTAAAGCAGGTGATTCTTACTCTGACACGGATGGCTCAGTGAGTGGCAGGCAGATGTAATTCCTACTTCATCATCTTGTTGTTTAAGAATCAGGAGGGCACATCATCCAGGACTAACAGCAGATTCAGACCCTGATAATGCAGGCACTTGAGCATGTGCTTAATTTTACTCATGTGAACAGTCCCACTGTTTTACTGGTCTATTACAGGAGAAAAGCAAAGCACGCACTTCAGGCTTATCAGGTCAGGGGCCTCCTTTAATATTTCCATGAATTGTTCCTAGCTAGGTATCTAGTGTGAAAGTGGTGCTAATTGGGCCAATGAATTTTAGGGCAATTATGAGTTATCAGCACAACTGGGTTTCCATTTGGGAAGGGAGAAGAGGCCGGGAGTCCTCAGCAAAGCAATGTCGCAGATCCCAAAGGCAGCAGAAGCTCAGGCACCTCTCGGAGATACCCGTCTGCTCGGATCGCTCTCAGGCTGTAATGGGTAATCTTTGCTTTCCTGGAAGAAACCAAACCTACCAAACAAAGCAGCCCAGAAAAATACAACATGAAATCTAAGAACCTCCAAATCCTGCCAGGAAGAACTGGGGGGGCTGCACAGGGTTTTGCCCAGGCTGGCAAAGCAAGGAGATCAGCTCTGTCTCTGCTGGCATTGCAGGGCACTGCCCTCCACCAGGGTTTTATCAGGGAGGAACTGCCGTGGAGGACAAGACATGCAGATTGCCAAGAATGAAAAAAATTTTTTTTAAATCGACCAACAGAGAATTTTCCATCTGAATATTTTGTCTAAGACTCTCCCCCACCAGGAAACCCTCATCCAAGTTTATTCTCTTAGAAGTGGGTACTAGTTTTTACCCTCAAGTTACTCCTTTTTAGTAAATGTGTTTTGTAAAAGTTACAACGCATGCAATGGCATTTTTACAGTCTTAAAACAACTGATTGTAACAATAAGCTTATGCAAGAATGCCTCGTCTTCCACCAGGCAATTATTTTCTGCCATCGAATAACATGTAACAAATTATTTTTTCAGACATGCAAAAAACACCCACTAACTTTAATGAGACTGCAAGGTCAAGCTCTCCTAGGTGTCGGAGGGGACTGCAAGAAGATGCTTCCTTCTCTGCGATAAAAAGGAAGTAGAAGAGGCTTCACCTATTTCAATCAGCCAGAAAAGAGAAGGAAGCAGCTGCAGAAGTACCATCTTCAGGAGAGAAGATACTTGACTGTCCTGAATTTAAGTGACCAGCCCCAGACAAGCATGTTCAGGGCAAGAGAGCACAGGGCATAGCCAAATCCGCACAGAGAGGCTTAAAGAAAATCAACAAGAAGACATCTTTTGCATGGAGGACTATCACCTACTCCGCTCCAGCCGAGCAGGGACCTTGTGTGAGCAGCAACCAGGACAAAGCAGGCCTCCTGACCTCAAGTTTTAATGCACATCCAGGGGAAAAAAAAAAATTTTGCCATCTTACTGAGGTGGTTTTATTGGGAATTGGGGACAGAGACGTTTATTGCTAGAAGACTATAATTGACTGTTAATTTTGGTGAGGAGACCTTTTGTGGGCTATGGTGTCTAAATGGAAACCAGTAGCGTTCTGTTAAGAATAACTCTTTATAAATAATTGAAAACTAGTGTGACGACTGAGACCTTGCTGCTAATTACACACACTGAACTGTGTTATTTTGGGATTATTTAATGCAAGAAAGATGAATTTAAGTCCAAAAATAGCTGCAGGTTCAACCTAGATTTTGAGAGACACGTTCATCTTCTCATCACTAATTAACTGGAAGCGGGGTATTTCTTACCTGCACATTATTTCATGTGTGAGCAGAACTCGGCACATTTCTGGGTTCTTGTCTTGGCCTTCATATACTATCGCCTAGAAATAAAACACATTTTTAGCTGTTCATCAAGTTCAGTTTGGAGAAAATAAAAAGGCATTGTGGTAACTGAAAGTGCAGCTGGAGTTGCAAGCCAAGTCACAGGCTAAAGAGACCATGTCTCCACTAAACCTGCTCCAAGACTTGCAGTTGGAAAACAACACAAGCCAAGTACAGCTAGATTCCCTCCTCTCTGTTGCACATCTGTCAAGCAGTGTGTAGGATGGATTTTTTTAGTAGTCAAGACAACCACAATTTTCTTTTCAATTCGGAATAAAATATAAATCTAATAGCATTAAAAGAAAAAAAAAAAAAAAAGACAACAAACAAACAACAAAAACCAGCAAGGCTTGACATACTTCAGGTCCTATTCATTAAAAAAAAGACAGAAAAGAGAGAGCTCATGTATTTTTAATTACAAAAGCTGCACAGCCCAGGCATTTTCCTGGTAGCTCCTGAGAAAGCGCCTGGGCCTGATTCTCCCCTTGACCCTCATGATCCACTGCTTTCCAGAGAGCAACTCTGGAGTTACAGGGATATAAATAAGTGAGAAGCAGGCCCTACCAGCACAGAGGATACCAAAACAAACAGAGGATCAACCAGCTGGAGAGATTTGATTCTGAGAGAGCACAGGGAGAATCCTTTAAGTTAAAACTGTGGAAGGACAGTGTGTTCACATTTCAAGAAGAGCCTACATTTGCAGTGCTCCCACCAGCAGAACCAGCCGCAACGGAGAGGGATCGGCATTACACGTGAACTAGGTTAGCGCTCGCAGCCTGCTCGGTACAGGGTTTCCATCTGATCCGGACAGAACTATGTTTTCTAACCACCCCTGTTCCCAGGCACCAGCCCCCCAGCAGCAAAACAAGGGTGAAAAGAAGTTGCCTTTGCAACAGCATCTTTTAATAGCACTGAGGTTCCTAAATCTTTTAGGGTGCCACTCCAGATCTGGGACCAATGGTTAAAGCCCCAGCTTTGGAAGGATGACCACCCCTGCGTCTGAGCATCAGCTCTGCCCTTGACCTTGATGTGGCCTTTTCAGCCTCCAAAGTACAGACGTAAAAAGAAGAAATTGGGGAACAAACTCTGCAGATAAAATAACATATGAGTATCCTAAAGCTAACAATAAAATAGTGTTGTGGTTTGAAAATAAAAAACAAAAGTATATGGATGAAATACATTTTATAGAATGAGACCACTTTGAAATGGAAATGTGGAAAATACTGAGAAAAAAATAAGTTCTCTTATTATATGATGAAGTAAGATCATACAAACTCCTTTCCCAGTCCTTACAAATATAACCCACCAAGGGTAAGACGTGTTGTACCTGCAAAGGGGGCACAGATCTCAAGACACATAAATCTGAAGAAGCATTAGCTGATTTTTAACACCATTTTAACAGTAATATGCAATATTAATGTTACACATTATAAAATTATTTAATTATTCCATAAATAATATCAGGAATGGGGCTGGTTTATCTTTGCTAGTTTTAAGTCTTTCATTTTTGTTTTGCTATGCGCGTTCCCCTAAAACCTGAGAGCCAGTGGGGTTTATTTTTGCCAATAAGAGAAAACAGAGGCTGCTGATGTCATTGCAACTAACAGGGACAGAGTTTCACCTGACTTCTACCCCCTCATTCCCACCAGTGAGGCACAAAACCTGCGAACCCAACACTTGTATAAAGGGGACATGAAAGTTGTCACAGGGCTCATGCAAAGTCCCCACAGCACAGACACCAGCAAACCCCCCCGAGCCCTGCTGGGACCCCACATCCCTGCTCGATTGCTGGCCCACACCTTGAGGTGCTTCCACATCAGTGCCCGGCAGAGCTACAGATGGTTTGCAAGAAGCCTTGGAAGATGGCACCACAGTCATCCATGTGTTATATCGGGAGGTGGGACAAATCCAGAAGAGCCCCATTTCCGTGTGTTAAAGGGGAAGATGGGGAGAAGCTTCTTCCAGCCAAAACCAGGGAATCAAAGTAACCGGCTGACACCTGATGGGGTCGGTCAGCAGGGACATTGCAAAGACTCCAGAAAACCCCAAATCAGGTTCCACCTGGCAGTGGGAGAGACCAGGCAAGGGGGAAGCTCATGGCACTTTTCGGACTTAATCAATAACTAAAGAATAATCTGCCTCTGAGAGTGCAGAGCGTGGGGGCAAAGAGCAGATCTACCCCCAGGGCCTTTAGTAGAGACAAACGTCTCCAGTCCCCATTCACCTCTAGACAATCACAGCATCACACAGGGGGAATACTGCCTGAGAGAGCACTGCTGGCTCATTCTTAGACTTTCAAATCTTAAAATAAATTTATCCAGTATGGGTTACATTGTTACCAGTGAAGCCAAGGAAGCACTAGACATGACAAACCAGAGCACAAAATTTACCTTCTTTTTTTCCCCTCCCCTCTCTCTTCCTCTTCTCTTCCTGCTGCTATGCTTACTTAACCTCCAGGTACCCACTTAAATAACTCAACTAAATAGCAATAATGAATGGGCAGAGTCAACACGGTGGTACATAATCACCTTGTCTGTTGTGTTTAGCATCAGTGATCCCTTCCTTGCGTGCATGACATTCTTCTGCCTTGCTCTATGTTAAGGATTTGCTTTTCACTTTATTTGCATTTAATTACCAATGTTGTACCCGTGAACATTTTGTTTTCCCCCGTGTACCCTATTCCTGCAGGAATTTCTAGGAAATCCTAGGAAGCGGGAGGAATTGCTGAGTTCATTTCTGAGCAACTCATCCCCAACTCCCATTCCTATGTCCCAATTTACTTGTGCGAATGGGTGTGTAAAGCGCCAACTGTTTACTTCCATGAATGGCTGCCTGAGAGCAATACAGATACTCTACCGTCTTGAAAACTGCGCTGCTCTAAAGCATTAATTCTGCAATTAGTTTCAAAAAGGAAACAGGAACTGCTAAAGTTTCAGATCGTTATAGCTGCCAGAAGTATTTTTACAGGAAGGGTCTACAATGTTACTGTTGTGAAAATTTTTAACAGTAAGATTTGAAAAGCTACTCTTAACAAAAAATATCTTAAATTTCTTTAAAATTATTTTTTAGAGTTCAGGCTTTAAAACAGGGTGATTGCAGCAGGATTCCTTGTTGCCCTAACATCGTCGTGATTTTGTCAAATAGGGATGACATTAATGAGAGATAAAGTGAAAGTTACAGTGTATAAACTTAGACCACAGCAGCGCTAAAAATAAGCCTGCAAATACACATCAGGGTTGCACAACAAAACACCAGCAAAGGAAGTGCAAAATTATAGACTTTGTCTTTTTCTTTTTGTTTACTTCGTGTAGTTTTAACTCAGTGTTATTTCATAAGTATTTCAAAATAGCTTTTCTTCTCCTGAACAACTTAAATATTTCCCCACAAAATTCATCTTCCATTTTGCAAGCCACTACTCACGCAAGTAACCTTTCTACAAGAAGTCCCAGTGTCTAACGATCACTCATAGACAAACAGATTTCAAAACCAGGCCCTGAAAAATTAGTGTCAAAATATAATACTTCCTCACTTCCATTTAAATAAAGCTGCATAAAAAGTTAAGTCAAATGCAATTCACTGCTTGCCAGCAAATAAAAATTATTAAATTGAGCACATCGCAGTCATTTCTGGACAACATGTGTCAAACAATTCACCTAAACTTTTCAGTGGCAGAGTTCATTAAAAAAAAAAAAAATATAATAAAATAAAAGGAAGGGGATAATATAAAAGGCAAGGCTACAGTTCTCAATTAATCCACTTTTTCCCCAGTAAAGATGGCAGGATAAAGCACTAAAAGAGTTGACGAATAAGTTGGAAAAATATAGAGCCAGATTTTTTCCTTAAGTATTCCTGAATAAATCCAGATTTATGCTGGTACAACTGAGGGCAGAATCGTCTCGTGGTGTCAGTTTGCCAGTCAAGCAATCCTGCTTTCAGAACTGGACGAAAAACAATCTTGAAGGAATGAGATCATGGTCATTATATTATTCAGTTATGTCATGGCCTTGATTTTAAAAGAGTAAGAGAAGGAAAGAAATCACCAACATGCATCTAAAATCCACTCGCTTTCGAATTCCTCATCTGTTTCACAAAACAAACTATCTCCCTTATTGAAATAAAAGAAGAATAAAAACTCATTAAAATGAGGGTCTTTTCAAAAACAGAACTAAAATGATTTGGGATGACATATACAGCCATACACACAGAGAGAAAATAAAATCCTGGCCCCACCGAATTCAATAGGAGCTTTGCAATTGACTTCAGATGGGCCAGAATTTCACCCAGAGAGGATTAGGCTTGTATCCACTATATATCTACACAGAAAATACTGTGAATTACATTTATTTGGCTTTGAATACTTAACCCTTAATTACTTGAGTTTTTACCCCGTCCCCAGGCAAAATTTCCACTCATCCCAGTGAGGTTTATCCCGGACAAGCAGCACAGCGCTGGGTCCCAGGGCGAGGACGGTTAGCTCTTGCTGTGTCTCTCAATGCACAATTCAGAAGCATCTAATTATTTTATCCAGTCTTCCTCTGCCTTTGATACACAGCCTGCTTATCGACATATTCACACAAATTAAATAAATTTATCTCTCCTAATATGTTCATTTTTAATGGTTTTCAAACATTCACATGGAAACAGCTCTAGCGTAAATATCCCAGAACAAATGGCTGTATATTATACAGGAGGGAGCAGTTGGGCTGCCAGACTGGGAATGCACCAGGCCATCTGGCTCAGGCAGTCTCTCCAAAATCCTCAGCTTTGTTTTCACCCTCAGACTCCAAACAACACATTTTCCACTGTGATGAGTTTACATTTTCCCAAACACAGGTCCTGATCATGCATGCAAATTCCAAACTTCTGCACTCCTCTCTGTACAAGAAAATTAAAATCACCTGCGCTTCTGACATCTCACCAAAGGCACAAGAAAGCTGCTAAAATCTGGCGCAATGTAAACTTTCCCCGTCACAGGGGTTAGGTTTTGTTTTATGTTTGTGTGAAATTTCTCCGAGTCTGCTGAGGCTCCTCTGAACTTATTGATAACATTTTTTTTTCCCATGCATGTAGCTGCCAGAGAAGGGCCATGCTATGCACAGAATAGAGAGCTGATCAAATATCTGCAGACATCAGAGAATGATAGAGAAGTCAACAGAAAAACCATTTGCCTCCAGAGTTAAAGTACTGAAAAAAAGCGAAATATAAACAGTCTAAATCTGAAGGAAGGATTTTTGACTCATAAGGACTCTCAGCAATAGACAATAGCTATCGTGCAAAACTTATGATTTTTAAGATGCCTAAGCTGTATTAGCATCCATTATATCTTATGGATGAGAACGGGCTGAAGGAAAAATGGGTGGGGAACAAGTATTTCAGATTTATTTCCTCCATCTTTCCTAATAGTGAAATATCTCAACTTTATGAAAATACAGCTGAAGAAATAGAAGTCATCTCTTCTCCGTAAATATATTAAAATCCTTAGACTTGCCTAAAAATTCCAGTTTTATTAGAGCAGACATATTTCACATTTTGCAGGCAATTTCAAAGTGCATCATTGTTAGAGCCAGACCTACTGCAGTAGGAGCTGCTGCTTTACGGAAAGCAACAGCTATAAAGTTTGGGATCCTACAGGGTTTTGAACGCATTAAGAATGTGATCCCGACATAAAATGAGGTGCCAAGATAACATAAAAGAAAATTTAATTAAGCTGGTATTGACACTGAGTGTTGTTACCCTAACTGAAAAGAACTTCTCCGCAACATTAACGATTTGTGCATAGCATTTACAATTTTTAAATGACAGGGACACATTTTGGAAATGTGGCGAGACCCCTCAAAGGCATGTAATTCCCATCTTACCCAACACTTCTCTGGGGCAACCACCAACGGCCAACCATGTTATCCCGAATAGAACTCGAAATTATGCACTTTGAGACCAATCCTGCCTGGGTTTCCCATTCGCAAGTCCCACAACCCAGGCTACCAAGGAGCACGCATGCAGCGAAAGCTCCTGTTTAAGGGCAGCGCGTGCATAGTTCACACCGACACCCCAGATCTGCCCTGGGGTGTAGTTCACAATAAAATTCTTGGTTACTTCACTAAGGCCACTCTCCAGCCCCGCTTCCCACACGGCATCACAGCTGACAGAGAACACACACGCACAACGGGACACGTGGATCCCCGTGTTCCACCTAGGACAGGACACTTGCCGGGAGTTTCTTAGTAGGGCACAGCCACACAAACGAACCCCCGACTTACTCAGACCAAGAACTCTATAGGAGCAGGAACATCTACTATTTATTACATACACAGCAGCCAGCATAGCAAAGCCACGTCTGTCTACCTGCTGATACAGTGCATGCTGCTAATGGGGCATTTATGTTAAATCTATGAGTAACAATCCTATATATAGAAATCTAGGTCTGATTTGCAGAATGGATTTTATTTTATCTTACCTAACTTAATAATCTGCAGCTGTACAAAACCTTGCAATTTATAACTGTGAGACAGAGAGAATACATTTAAATCTGATTTATCCATATTAAAAAAAAAAAAAAACATATATATATATATATATATATATATATATATATATAAAAGAGCCACAGATACTTTCCTTTGTGATCTGGGGAACCTAACTCACTCAAGCTTTGCTTCTGTGGGATTTTTAATTTGCCACCAGAAACCTCAGAGTAGCTGTAATTTCAGTCTGGGAATTCACAATTATTGAGTGTGTGAATGCTCATGTGTGAGTATTGAGAAGATACTTGCCAGCTGAAACATGTATGCTTCTGCAACAGTTTCATTTAAAAGTAATCATTTCATTATCCAATTTGTTCTGAGCGTCATGCATTAAAATACTACACCTTCAAGTAGACTGACAATATATATTTAACTTTCATTAAAAATTAAAGAATTTTCAGACAGTCTTTGCAATATTTAATTACAGTTTGATGATTTGAAAGTTACTTGAGAATCTTCTATATAATTCACTGTCGTAAAATATAAATGATATATTCAACATTTGGGTGGGCTTCTGTCATGTGTCGTACTTCGCTTCCTAATAAGCATTCAGTAACTGAAGCGATTGCAACTCTGAAATGATTTCACTTTAAAAAAGAAAGAATTAAAAAAGAAGAGGGAGAATTTAGCCCCCTGGCCCCCTCAAAAATGTCAGAGTGGCACTTGCCACAGTTTTGACATGACAATGCCCTACTTTTCATAAGCAATTATAGTCATGCCTAAAGAAATTATATTCATGAAATTAATACGTAAGCAAACATGTTTGCGTCTAAAATAGCCTTTCGCTCACCGTTTTCTAATGTAAGTTCAGAGAGCTTTTGTTCTTAAATCCTCACTTCTCAGCTCCATTGCACTTTCCCCAAAATCTGTAATTTGCACTAACTTTGTTTTTGTAAGACTTCCTGAAATCAGACAGATATTTTTTTTTCTTGTTCTTCTTCTTCATTGTGAATGTGCTTTAAAGCTACATGGTAGGTTTTACAAATAAACTGTATCTCGGGGGTTTTTTTTTCCCCTTTCTCTCCAAAGACCCTCTGATGACTTGATAATAATGAGAGACCAAGAGGTCAAACAGTGCCTTAGGATGAACTCTTCATATGCAAGATGCCTTTGTTAAGAAAATTATTTTGAATCCGCTGCTCTACATGAGTTCAGGGCTCTGTTTTCAGCAGGATTATGAACAGAGGCTTTTGCATTTCCGTAATGATAGGAAAGCTATTTAAAGATAATATTTATTGATAGTCTCTCTCATACAGTCTACAGTGAAATACATAAGCTCCAAAAGGACTAAAAAGAGTTCATATATCAGGAAGATTTTGTTACTTTTAACACAAACTAACCAATTTGTGCCTGAAAAACAAGGAATAACAGCAAATGCTTTCCAAGATTTGTTATGAAGGAGGGTATGTCGCTGCTGTTTCAATTCCTACAGGGAATGGGCTCTGTTTGGAAATGTATAGTTTAACAGAGTTCAGATGCATAGTGGATTCTTTAGTAGAATTCATCCAAGTTTTCCTTTTTTCTTTTTTTTTTCTTTTTTTTTTTTTTTTTTTTTTTTTTCCTGTTGAAAGACAGTCTTCAATAGCAGGAAAAGATGTTTTGGGACCATCAAAGAGAGTTTTCTAAAACAAACTCAGCCCTTAGAGCTTTATGTTTTTCTCTAGAAAAGAAACCCAAATACAAGCCAAGAGTTTTTTCCCTACAGACAACATAGAGGGACTGACTTTTCCTATCGGTACAAAAAAAAAAGCTTAATGTTTTTCCTAAATAAAATTCAATAATTTTCTTTAACATGTAAAACAGATTAGGAGGGAAAAAACATATTTTAAGGATTAAAAGGCTTACAAGCGATCCCAACTATTTAAAGGAAACTTATTACAAGAGAAAAAAATTCTGACGGGAGCAGAAGAAAAAGCTAGAGTAACAAATATTTTTAAAAAGAGAGAATCGATTTGTTCAGACAGTCTCTTGGTAAAAATACCGTTTTCATACGGAAAGCATTTTTTACAGGTAAGCACGCACGTTATTACTCCGTTTGGGAAGCTAAAGAGCAAGCTCAAAATTAGGGTTAATCCCCTGACAAGGTCTGCAGCCCGCCAGCCCTCCCCGAGGTCCGGCACCGAGCTCGCCGCTCCCCACGCCGCGTGTCGGAGGCTTTTCCGATCGTGTGCCACGACCCGAGCGCTGCTCCGTGAGCCCGGGGACACGGCGACAGACCCAGACCCGCGCCTGAGCCGTGGCCGGTGCTGGCGGCGTTCGGTGGCCTGGGGGAGGCCGGAGGTTAATTCTTATTAATTAAGCGGCAAAACCAGCCCCAGCCCGGACTAGGACGGCTGGAGGAGTCGCCTGTATTTTTCGGAGCAAGCAAGCCCGGCGGCGGGCAGGGTCCCGCGGGGACCCTCCTCGCAGCCCCCCGACGCCGGGGTCGGTCCCTGCAGCCCCCACCGCTGCGCGGGTGCGGAGCGGGGAGCGCGGCCGTGCCCCGCGGGAGGAGGGCAGCCCCTTCCCCTCCGGGGCTGAGCCGCTTCGCTTCGCGGCGGGGGCGGGTTTCGCCTCCGCGGGCCGCCCAGCCGTTCTCCCGGGGGCCGCCCCGACGGCTGCCAACCCCCCCACCCCCCCACACCCCCCCAGCTCAAACAGACACCCCCCTCCCGCCCCGCTCCCCCCCCTTTCGCGGGCGTCCCCCGCAGCACCTACCTGCTTGGTCATGGAGTCGATGAGTCGGACATAGAAATCCTGCTCCGTCCTGATCCCTGAAAGAAGGCAGAGGCGTGAGGAGCGGGGCCGGCCGGCGGCAGCGCGCCGGGGCTCCCGCCCGGGGCCGCCCGTGTCCCGGCAGCGCTGGCAGCGCCCAGTCCCCGAGCGCGGGGATGCGCGGAGCGGAGGGGAGCCGGGGCTCTGATGGGCTTCCCAGCCGAGGAGGCGACGGGAGGGCAGCCGGCGGCAGCGGGGGGGTGGTGGGGTGGACACCGGGGGGCTCCCAGCCCTTACCATTGCTGTAGAGCAGCTGCAGGCGGTAGTGGATCCCGTTGTTGGTCTTTTCGCTGTTGGCTTCCTGAAGTCAGAGAGGACACGGGAGGCCGGAGGAAAAAGACAAAAAAAAATAATATATATATATATATCATATGAAGCTTCTCCATCACTCGTATGCCGGGTGCTCCCGGGGCTGGACGGGGCAGCTCTCAGCCCCCTCCTCTGCCCCAGGAACAGAGAGGGATGAGGGGACACCCCCTTCCCGGCTGCTCCCCGGGACGGGGGAAGAATAAGGCGCCCGGGAGTCGGCGGCGGCTCCGGAGACAAACCGGTGCGGCGGCTCCGGGGGAGCGAAGCGGGGAGGGCCCGAGAGAGGCGGCCGAGCCCCCGCGGGGCGCCGGGCTACTCACCTTCTCCTTCTCCACAAAGCCCACGAAGGCGGTGCGCTCGATCTCCACGGGCTGCCCCTGCCGGTCGTACAGAGCCAGGACGAAGTGGAAAAAGTTGGACTTCCTCAGGTTGGAAGGAGGCTGCTTCTCGAAGTGAGCCCGGGCCAGACCCACTCCGCTGGGACCAGAAAGACGCGGGTTAGCGGCAGCCTCGACGACGCGGCCTCACGTTTCCCCCCCCCCCGCCCCGAGCCCCCCCCTCTCCAGACTCCCGGGCCCGTGCCTTCCCCCGCCGGGACCTGGCTGGGCTCCCCCGGGGCTGAGCATCCCATCCCCCCCCCCAAACCGGATCGCCCCCGGGCTCTTCGCCCCGGGCGAGGGGAAAGGCGTGCTCAAGGGCTGCCACGCCGAAACCCCGCGGAGCCGGGAGCGCGGCACAGACCCGGCCCCACCCCGCCCTGCGGCGAACCCCAAGCACCAGGCAGCCCCCCCGGGACCGGCACCCACCACCGGCACCCACCAGCCCTCCCCGGGGGCCGTGCCCGCCCGCAGCCGGCCCTGCATGGCGGGGGAGCCGCGCTCAGCCCCGCCGGCGCGTTGCCCCACGGAGCGGCATTGGTCCTGCCACTTCTCAAACTCGGCTCCAAGCTGTCACCCAAGCACCCATGTGCCTTATCTTTCAGTTTCAGTCCTGCGAGCCTTTCCTCCCCTCGCCGGAGTGGTGGGTAAACACCGCGACGGCAGCCGAGGAGACAACTTGAAATATTTCAGGGTTGTCCCTGCAGAAACTTTCCCTTCCTTAGAGGGCTCCAAAGGGAGGGGTGCGGGGCGAGGTGGGAGACACCGGGAGATGTCAACATTAAACTTCTTAGCTGATGCCGGCTCCAGGGCTCAGGATGCGAATCCAGCATAAGGGTTTGGGGTTGGTGGTTGGGTTGTTTTTTTCGCCGGGAAGAGGATGGGAAGAGGGAAAAATAAGAGAGAATGCGAGGCTGGGCGCAGCTTCGCCAAATCCACCTCCTGCTTGAAAGGATTTCTTTTAAAAAATCTAAGATAAGTGGCAGTGGTTTTGCGAAGGAGCTTCGAATTAAATCTCTCCCCGAGAAAGCTTTGCAAAACTCCCTGCTTATCGGAAGAGAAGAAGGGAGGCTGTTGATTCTGACGGGGATAAGAAAGCGAGGTAGAGAAATATATTTTGGATATATCCGTGCATAACTCGCTGCTTATCGGAGGAGGAAAGTGTCATTTGGAGATCTTAAGACTAAATTAGCAGCAAACATAGTTTTGAGAACTCCTTCCTCCGCGCGAACACAAGAGGCTAGAAAGATTAAACCCGACCTATTCCTACCTAGCGAAACTCGCCGCTTCCTATTATTATTATTATTATTATTTAATTAAAAGTCATTCCTACGGGACAAGAGGGATAAATATTTAACTGGCGACATCTACGCGAAACTCACTGCTGTTAGCAGAGCTCCAGAGCCGGCTTTTTGTTGGTGCGGGGGGAAAGGCGCTGCCCGCGGGGAGCAGCGCTGCAGGCGGCATGCGCCCCGGGGCGCGGAGCGGGGCGCGGGCGCGGAGCCTGCCTACCTCTGAGCGGCCGTGCTGGCGTCCAGGACGCCGGCTCCCTGCATCCAGGTCCGCACCGCGTTCATCCCCGCGCCGAGGGGCTCTTCCTTCATGCTGCTCCCACTCCGCTGGATGCTTTCCTGAATCCCAAACATGAATCAGAAACAACGGCGCAAATCTTCCTTCTTTACTCAAAAAAAAAAAAAAAAAAAAAAAAAAAAAAGTGATAAAATCGCCAGGCGAACTGTTATATATGGGTTTTTTTCTCTCTTTCTTTTTTTCTCTCTCTGCAGCTGATCTCTGGAATCAAAGCAAGTCAGAGAAAGCAAACACAGGCACGCACATTAAAAAAAAAAAAAAATCCAGAGGCAATCAGAGCCCGGTTTTGTTGCTGCTGTTTGCTGCGTGTGCAGTTTGTTTGGGTGCTCGGAGGGGCTGGCGGGGTGCTGGGGGGTGGTTGCAGCGCTCGCAAGCCGGAGGAGTACTTGAAGTCCCTTTTGTATGAAGACACCCCTCGGATGGCAGCAGGCAAAAAAAAAAAAAAAAAAAAAAAAAAAAAATCTCAGATGGCAGTTTAAGAAACAATAGGACGAACGGGAGCTGCGGCAGGCTCTGCTACATCAAGTGTCATTTTCCAGTGACAAGAGAGGCAAGTTTCCCCCCCCCCTTTTCCCCCCTCTCTCTTTTCTTTCTTTCTTTTCTCCCTCTTTCTTCTCTCCTCTCCCAGCCGAAGCGCTCTCTCCTCCCTCCTTCAGCCGCGCAGGAAGCGAGTTGCCGGAGCCGGGCGCACGCCGGGAAGGGAGCGAGAGGGGCGCACCCGCGGCGGCGGCGCGGACGGACGGACGGACGGACGGAGGGAGACCCTGGGGCTCCCGGTGCCCGCGCCCCCTCCCTCTCCCGCAGCGCCGGGGCGGACTCGCCGTCTCTCCCTATGGGAGCCACTTTGACTGTCCCCGCCGCCGAACACGAGCCCCGCAGCCCCGGCGGGCGGGGGGCGGGGCGGCCTCCGCCACGCCCCCTCATTTGCATCGCGTCACCGCTTCCCCCCCACCCACCTCACGGCGCCGCCGCCAATGGCGGCCCACGAGTCGCCGCCGCGGGGGCGAGGCCACGCCCCCCCTCCTTAGCATAGCCCCGCCCAGACGGCCCGGTCGGCCCGGGGGAAAGTTGCCCCGAAGCCCCCCCCGGGGGTTGGGTGTGTGTGTGTGTGGGGGGGCGTTAACACAAACACGATCGCGCCTTTGTTCATTAACGAGGCGGCGGCGCTGCTCGCCGGGACCGAATAACGGGGGGACGAGGGGGAGGCGGGCACGGACACCCCCCTGCAGGGACACCCCCCGCTCCCCGCACCGACACCCCCCCCCCCCCCCGCGTCAGGAGGGCGCCGCGCCCCTGGCTCCCGCACAGCCCGCAGCCGACGGGGACAAGCAGCAGCGCTAATTGCGAGGGTTGCCGAGCCCCCCTCACATCCCGCTCACTCCCCCCCGCAGCGCCAGACTGTCGCCCCCGAGCCCGGCTGCCCAAAGCCGGGGGTCCCCCGCCGGCGGTGGCCCCTGCCCCAGCTCGGGAAGGAGAGTCCGTCTCACGCAGCGGGGTTATTCCCAGCGTAAACGCCGCTGGAAACACGCGTGGGGGCAAAACCTGCCCCGGGTCTCGCCAGCTTCCCCACTGCTAATCCCCAAAACCCCGCTGAACCCCCAACGCTCGCCCCGATTCCCGCCCCGTTCCCGGGCAGCGGCGCGCTGCTTTGAGGCAGAAACACCCAATTTCCGAACAGGACAGTTGACGGAGAAAGTCCGATTTCTTTTCTAGGAAGCCTATTTTTTTTTTTTTCTAGGGAAAATACTAATAATAAAACCAATTCCTGCCCTCACTGGAGAAGCGCTGGGCTGGCTGCACGGCGGCGGAGCGGGCGCGGTTTCCGCACCTCTCCGCGGGCTCTCCAACCTGCCTCCCGTGGGTCTCCCGGCATCAACCCCCATCCTTCCCCCCCGCACAACTCGCGTGGTTGCCGAGCCGCTAGCCTGCGCCTCGGGGTCCGGCCACCGCCTCCCCCACGGGCTCTTGCCGCGGGAGGGAGTGCGCTGTGCCGGCTGCGTGGGTTATGCCTCCCCAAATACAGGCTTGCACGGCGTTTACAAATAGAAATAAAACCTGGTGCGTCTCGGCAAGCCCGGCTACTCGCCCCCCTCCAGGGCGATGTCACATCGCGGAGGCTCGAAGGGGACCCCTCGACCCTGCTTTGTGGAGGGTAACCTCCGAAATGCCGGGGTTACGTCTGAATTGCTCCCGTGCTCCTCTATCCATCCCGCCCCCCCCCCCCCCCCCCAGCCCCCCGAGGTGCGGGAGATGCTGCCCTGGGAGCGGCGGGGGAGGGCGGGGCGGGCGGCTGCTGTCCGCCCCTTCCCGGGGCTGCGCGGAGCCCCGCGGGGGGCAGCGGAGCTCCCGCGGGGGGCAGCGGAGCCCCACCGGGCCGGGCTGAGCCCGCATCCGCCCCGTCCGGAGCTAAGGGCCCCGACCTGGCCCGGAGAACAGAGCGCCCAGGTACAACGTGCTATAAGCACCGCTATCCAGCTCCATGGGCACCCTAAGGCAGTCTGACAACTCTATAGGACCCTCTTCCCGCCAGCTGTACATCACCTTATGTGCAACGGCCGCCTGAGCACACGGCTAAAGCTCGGCCAGAGAGCTCTGTCCCCAAACCAGGCGCCCAGCCCACTGCCAGCACCTCGCTGGCACAGAGAACCTGAGCCTGACCCTCGGCTCCCGGCGAGTCCGCACGCAGAACACCCGCACCCAAAGCATGGCACATTCTCACACAGGAACCGTCACGGGCAGCAAGTTTTCACATTCCCTGCAGATGATATTTGAATCTTCACATAATCCTACCGTGTCATATTTCAGGGATATGTGGGAGAACACAGCCATACAGCCATACATGAATATTTACGCCATAGGTATTGCATAGGAGCTGTTTGGCCCCTGCAGCGCTCTGGCTTATTGGTCTTCTTCAGGCTGCTGCTGTAGTACTTGTATCATATCCAGCCTAAATGCCTCCACAGTGAGATACATTTTGCAATTAAAAGCTATTTGCACCTGCACTGATTGCTCCTTTCCCAGGGCAGGGATCTGCCCAGGGAGGAATAATGCATTTGAATCAATATACTGAGCAGTTGGCAGATTTTGCCCTTCAAATCTGTTCAGGGGATCAGGGGACCGTTTTCCTGGATGCTGAAGGGAACAGCATCCCAGCAGCAGTCTGAGGGCACCTCCACCGGGCAGGGACAGCCAGCCACGACAATAAAAGTGACAAGTTCTCCACTACTTTCCTCCTCACACACATACAGGCGCACGCCTCTGTGCCAAACACCAGGCAAGCTCCCGGGGGCTCTTGCTGAGGGCTGGGGGAGATGTCCCACCCACGGCTTGCGGGTAGTCTCGAAGCCACTAACTAATTGCTGCAAGGATGAAAGAGTTAATCACTGGCTCAACCCGCACAGAAGCGTGAAAGAAAAGCAGAGCTGAAACAAGGAGGGGGTGAGAAAGTCAGGACTTTGGGGAGGGAAAAAAAAAAAAAAATAAAAAGAGCTGGCAGCAGGGAAGGAGACTTCAGTGCTTCATCCACCCCACAGAGGCCAACCTTAGCGTAGTGGGGCTTTTATTTTAAAGAATTCCTAGTTGCCTTTAGGACTCACTTTCTCCACACCGCCTGGGTCTGGTCTCTGGACCAACGCCACCGCGCTCCACCGACTGCCGCTGCAGAGCCGCTGCTGCAAGAGCTCCACTGTCACACCGGTTACGAGGCCAGAGAGTGTTTGTGTGGAAAGCTGGGTTTGTCCTCTCCTCAGCGTGGCAAACCGAGCAGGAGGACACTCCGCAGCCTGCCACGAGGGAATCCTTGGTGGGCTGGCTGGGACTCGGCACTGAACTGTTTTGCTGCAGAGGGAAACTCAGGCACATGGCAGCAAGGCTTCCCTGTGAGCCCCAGTTAAATGCTCCCAACGTACAACGCAGAATAAAAACACACACAGACTTGCAGGCTGCGATTTGCGCCCAGGGGTGACTAAACGCTTTGCTCCCAAAGCGAGCAAGAGCTGCACCGTTGAGCTGTGGATTTTACCCCAGCAACACAAACCCATAAGCTGCAACTTTACAATGCAGGTAAGAGCAGATTACAAACAGGACTGGGATGTGGTCACAGTGTCCCCAGTCATGATAGCTAGCAGGCATGGGGCAACACTGAGATCTAAATGCCAGTGGAAGGGAGAGGAGGAGGAATGGGTTGACCCTGGCTTGCTTAATCTATATAGGAAAAAACAGGGTTCCTGGGGAACAACTGGTTTTGAGGCCTTTGAATGGGGTGGCCATGGAAGGAGGTTTCACTCTGGAGGACAAATACAACCGCTGTGAGTCTGGAGACAGAGGTGCTGGAGCACAGCAGAGTCCTGCGTGGGGAAAGGCCTCTCCCCCACCCTGACACGGTTTCCAAGTTGGCCCAAGGCCCCTCTCGCCTCTAACCTGGAGTTTATCCAGAACAACTCCCTCCTCCTGCCTCCAGTCCCCGCTCCCTCTGCCCTGGGCTCCCGGCATAGGGGGGACAGTCAGGCCCCACTTCCCTCTGCCCAGACCCCAAGGACGGGAAGAAGTGGTTGGAAATGAGAATTTCTGAGAGGGAAACCTTCTGCTCCCTCATCCCTGACCTTTGCAGCTGGATGAGGCACCCCCAAAGGGACTGTGCTCCTTCCTGCCCTTCTCAGAAGGCAGCAGATGAACAACAGACACGTGCCGATGGGGGGAAAGGGAAAAGCAGCCTATCCTCTCAAGGTGGGACTGGAAGCAGAGCACTGGGGGTCTGAGCACATACCTGCCCTTTCTGCTGATGCAGAGATGGAAGGGGCTTAAGGGTTTGGGAACAGTTCACTCATATCCTCCCCGGCAAAGATGCTTTTCATGAGTATTTTTCTTACGGCCAACAGGCTCCTGTTTTGATCCAAAGACTTTCCATTCACAGGTAAATCCAATGTCTGCCCTGGCAGGTGATGACACTATTCAGCTACTTAGGGGAGGGTTATTCCTCCTACCTGGCTTACTCCTGTGGAGAAGAAGAGGAGAAAAAACTCAGACGACTGAGGATTGGGAGAGGATACTTTGCCTGCCCTGTTCAGGAGGAAGAAGGCTGCATGCCTCTGGGACCAGACAGAGTGTCTGTCCACTGCACAGTGTCAGCAGAACCCCACTTTTTACCCTAGCTGCCATGAAGAAGCAGTATCAGGCAACCTAGATGGAAACATTTCATCCAGGATCTTTCCTCCTCGTGCCTCCCCTACCCCTTGGGGACTGGAGCTGGGGACCCCCCTGGGTTGCCCTCAGCTGGGATGGGGCGTCAGGGCTCTCACCCCTGGGCAGGGGGAGGCTGCCAGCCCTGGAGCAGGGTTAACTCCCACGGGTCCGAAGCAGCAGGGCACTGAGGGAAACATTTGCCCGTCTTGGCCTGGGGGAGAAGGGGGGGGGGGGGTGTTTGGGATCCACCTCGGGGTGCCCCGGGGGCGGGTGCAGGACCCCGGGTCAGGGAGGCTGTCAGGTGTCAGCAAGATTCCGACGAAGCAGACCCTCTTCCAGGGGCCCGTCGGAAGAAGGACGGGATGAAGGGATACTTCCCCCTCCTCCAGCTCAGCCCTCCCTGTTACGGTCCTGGGTAGGAGCCCCCCCGAGGCAACTCCCCGGGAGCGGGGGGCGAGCAAAGCTGTAGCACTACGTCGGGGCAAGCCCCGCATGGGGCTGCACGGGCGGGGGAACAGGGGAGGGCACCCCCACCTCCGCTCTCACGGGCCGGGGAAGTGAGTTTTCCCCGGTGCCCTCCCCGCCCCCGATCCGAGCGCCCCCGGTTTGGCGGGGGGGGGGGGGGGGCGGTGCCGGGGGCCGCCGCGCCGCGTGGCCACGGCGCCACCTGGCGGCCGCGCGGGGGAGCTGCGCCCGCCGGCATCGCGGCCGCGGGGAGCGGGGGGGGGGGGGTACGGGGGGAGAGAGCAGCACCCGTCCGTCCCAGGGGGTTCCCGCGTCCCCACCTCTGACAGCGAATTCATTCTGAGCCCAGGCGGTGCAGAGTCGAATTACCCACCTGGGTGGGGATGGGGGGTGCTGGCGGCTGTGGGGGCACCCCAAATCCCCGGGGTGCCCACGCAGCCTGCAGTGCTGTGGTTCGTGGGCAAGGGCCCGGCGTCTCGCCCAGCCACCGGCAGCCGCCAAGCGCTGATGCTCCCCCGGGGTAAACGCGGCCGCGGGGGTAACTGGGCCACAGCGCTGGCCCGTGGGGCTAGTGACAGGGACAGGGCAGCTCTGTCCCAAGAGCCCCCCAAGGCCTAGCACACCATGGGACCCTCTTGGCGGCCCTACTCGTGCCAAAAGGGCAAACTGTCCCTCCAAAGGGATAACACTCTCTACTTTCACAGGTAAGAGCAGATTAAATCAGTTTCTTGACTATATTGGTGGAAATTGCGCTACGCCATAGATGAAGAGCTGCAGATTTCCATTCCCTACAGTACTTGCACAAGTTTGCAATACGTTTAAGGCTATCTTGTATTTATTTGTTTATTCTGGCAGCCACTGGACAGATTATGGTTATTTTATCACAAAAAATCTTGCTATGATTTTTACATTGTCAGTTCAGCAAAGCATGTAAACATATAATCAACTGCTATTGGCTTTAGGGAGATGTAAGTACATGTCTCCCATTTAAGAGGGAAAAGAGAAACCCAGAGGCATGCACTGCCTCCCTCTGAGAGGATGAATTTAAGCATATTACATGGAATGGATTTAAACATCTACTAAAGTTGTCACATGCTTTGCTGTATCAAGACTGGACATTATCAGTATTTAAGTGACTCAGGAATTTATATCCCCTTTTAAACACTTACACAAACTCTGAGGATTTTGCATCTTGGGATATAGACTTTAAAGGTGCACAAGCTCTTTTGAAGGGCATACTCCAAAATCTCAGGCTCTTCCTTCAAATAAGGGAGTGATAAGAGACACATATAACTTGCTGGCAAGTGTTATGTTCTCTATGTCTAGGACCTGATTGCTCAGGATTTGGCTGATCTTTTTGTCCTGACCATTTTGAAACCTGTTTTCTCTGGCACTCATGTTAACATCAGAAGGTCTTATGATTTCAGCAGAAGCAGAACTAAGTTCATCATCTGGGCTCAGACATTTTGCCTGGAGCTGGAAACATACCTTTGACCAGTGAGATTTTGCCAGAATACAGCACAGAAGTGCTTTGGTTGCAATGAAATTCAAGATACAAAGAGATACTCACTTTTATATGTACTTTCCAGTGCTTTGGACAACTTGAAGTTTGAGTCCCTGGCTTTGCATGATCCAGAAGAGGAGATTTCTTTGGTTTTATCTTTGTCCATGATCTGTGTGACTTGAGGCAGACCAAAAGACATCCACCTGGACTTCTCATGTCCTTTCTCAGGACCTTTTCTCAAAAATATATAACCTGTGTGAAGAAGTAATAAAAGTTCTGGTAAAGAGACAATGAGACAGTGCCCATTACATAGGAAGGAAGCACCATGCTCATTGGGAACTCTGGGTTATCCCGTGTTAGTTAGAAAGTCTGTACCTGTTTTAAAGTCTACATTCTAGCAGAACTAAAGTGTGCTTAAACACTGCTGAATAGAAATTTTTTGGAAGTTGTTGTTCACTAACATTTGTGAAGGGAGCACAACATCATAGTACTTGCTCAAGCACAACTTGCACTGACTTACATAGGGAAAGGGTAGCCTGTCGGAGCAGGCATCTGTGTGTGTGTGTGTTTGTTCCATATGCACACACATTCATTATGGATGATATACAAATGCTGCTCATGCTGCCCGAGCAGATTTTTATGGTAAGGCTCACATCCCACTGATCTCACTGCAGGGCTTAGGAAGCATTCAGAAGCCTCCCAAAATGTGTTAAAAACAATGTATGGAGAAATTACTTCCTCCAGCACTGAAACAGAGTCATTGTCATGGTGTGATGAAGGAACTGTTGAACAGACACAGCAACAGCACTGGAGCTGGATTCTAGCCAGGGTATTTCAAGCAACTTGTAAAAAGTTCACTGATTCTTTAATGACTCCACCTGGTTAGAGCAGGATCTCTGTTTTATGTGCCTTCCAGAAGATATGTTGCAAGAGAAGTGTGTCTTAGATGATATGAATCAAACCGGTTCCTCTAACATCGTGTCGGTCTGGAATAGCTGTTGACCTGATGGAGTGTTAATGGGAACATTTATTTGTTTCTTTATCACTACAAAGATGTCATATATACTTACCCCGCTGCTGCCACTGTTCCCAAAGGGCTGTCAGCACAAGAGCCATTATAACACGACTGCCGGAGGTAATTTTTTTTTTTCCCCTTCACACATTATTTCTTCAAATGATTCTGTAAAGAAAGAGAGAATGTGGATACAGAAATTGCTGGTAAAAGAACAGTGCAGTGTGACGTGAGCCAAAGAAGCTTTTCTGAACGCCTGTCAGTCTCTGCTTTTATTGCTTGCGGAGCGCAGCACGCACGCCGCCCAGATCCACCTTGGCATGGGTGCGTGCGCTGCACCCGGCGCGGTGAGGATGGGATTTGCCTCCGGGACTCTTCCAGTTCATGGAAACAAATGGGTGATGTTTGCATGGCACTGCGGGACCACGCAGCCGCCCTGTGCGAGGGGGCTGCATTTGGCTGATGTACCCCATCTTTGTATGTCTTCATATTTCTGGCTTACGTGAGATCATGAAGACTTTAACAGAGTGCTTTGGTAACACAGTCATCAGTAAATAAAAATCAGGCAGAAACCCACTGCCTTTACCTGTGGAAAAAAAAAAAAATCCCATTGCATTTCATTTGTGTTATGCAATGACTTGACAGTTTAAGGAAATTGCTAATGGGACCTTTTACTGCTAGGTCACTAGTTCATACCTGGCTCTGTCAGTAATGACCAAGAGTATCTGATGAATGTTTGATGATGTGAGATTAAAATATGGGTCTCAATCCATTTATCAGTAGAAAAACCCTTCAACAACTTGAGCCCCTTAAAGCTAATCCCAATAGAAAAGCCTGCAAGGCTGGAACATGAACAAGCCCTCCTCAGCCCTACAGTTGATCAAGGTCAGGATGGGGGCATGCAGATGGAAAAGCTTACAGCAGTGATGTCTGGGCAGAACCTTTCTGTGCATAAACAAATCTACTAGTTAATGCACTAAAATACTCCAGTAACAGCACAGTATGAGAGCCAGATCCGGTATTGTTCTCAAAGGGAAAATGATCCTGGCGTAGGGGGGGAAGATGCAAACATTAGGAAATTCAGGATCAAGAACTGTTTTATACTAGTGCCAAAACTCAGAAATTCACAATTTTGCAAGCTGAAAAGTTCTGTTTGATTTTCTCAATATTATAACAGTGCCATAAAGTTGAAACTCACATGTCAAGGTAAGGGGTAAGGAGCTAGTACATGTCCTTTCTTTTTCTTCTTTTTTTTTTTTTTTCCCTTTTTTTTTTTTTTTGAGATCAACAGGAAAAATAAGCTATTGCCTAATTCAGTACTTCCCAAACTGTCCTTTGCTCTCAAAAAGCATAAAGCATCACTGGCAGAATTTGGCAACTGCTGACAGGCAGGGACCGAGGGCTGTCTGGGCAAGAAACAGCCGCTGGCCCTTCGGAGCCCAGCCTGCCTCCAGATTAGCACCAGCGCCAGGTGCACACGCATGCATACGTGGTCTGTAACACACATGGGCAAGGTCCAGTTTAGCAACGTTTCCAGGACCTGCTCTGCACCCTCCTGAAGTCCCTCAGTGCTTCTCCTTCAGGACTCAACCTAGAGACCCAGAAAAACAAGTCAACCACTGAGAAAATGGGGGGGAGGGGGGGGGTTGCCATGGATGCTGGCACCGTCCAGGAGTCCACACTGCATGCTCCCAAAATAAAGTGACGGGAAAGACTCACATCCCTTGTAAACTCACCAAGTGCTTGCAGAGCATTTACCAGCCCTTTAGAGTAAAATTAAAAAAGCGTGAGGGCCATCTGGCGGGAGCAGGGAGGGGGTTTGAGTTTACCTCATTGTTCTCTGCATTTTTTCTATGGGCTAAATCCAGCTGAGAAGACCTCTGGCTGGATGCTGAGAAATCAGGGAATGCTGGAGGGGCCGTGCTGGCATCACTTAGTAACACACCTTGCACCTCAAAACATCCTTTTTAAGGGAATTACATCTACAATGACCATGTCACTGCCAAAACACAACGCACTTCTGCCAAGTGCTTCTGTATAAGTGATGGAGGCAGGAGCTGGGGCCAGGGGCCGGTGTGTGGGGGTGCACCATACCTGCAAAAACACCTGAGTTTTTGCACACTGACTGCAGCACGAACACCTACCAGGGATGGGAAGTCTGGTCCTGCAGGCAGGGAAAGTCTCCTCTGCACCATTTACAGGGCCAGAGCAGGATTTTTTTCTTCCCAGTAAAGCTCAGCACTGACTCACTGAAATCAGCAGCGTTTATCTGACCCCTGGAAGTCCTGAAGGACTGGGACTCAGCCTTCTTCTGCCCACCATTTCAGCTGGTACGGTGCGTGCTAGATGGGAGTGCTAGAGTTACAGATTCCAAACCACAGCCTGCAAACAGCACCCCAACAAGCATGTTCTCTGACAAACGGGAACAGAACTGACAGTCACATTTTTCAGGGTGCACAAAAATGATCTGCCCCTCTTGCTTGCATTTGGTTTTGATATCTGGAAACTGAAATTTTGTTCATCACAATTAAGTATGCTTTCTCAGAGAAAACAAACTTACTGCCTCAGAGGAATCTAGAGCATTAACCACCACCCAACATCTTCCTGCAAAGGAAAAAGTATCAGTGACACCCAGAAATAATGTGAACTGCTGCCAGGGAGCTCAGATCCTGCTCCACGAGTGCTAGCTCACCTCATGCACTGCACAGTCTTCTCAGGACACAGACTTTGCAAACAGTGAAGCCTGTGCTTCAGTGCCAGAACAAGGTTTCATATCTTAATATTTCAGGTAGTCACTTTTTTGGACTCAATAACTGCCAGGTAAAAAGATAAAAAATAAGGGAAAACAATTTTTTTCATTATTCCGGGAGTCTCAGATGTGCTAGGAAAGTGCTGGACAAACAGACAGTAGCCATGCAAAAGGCAGCGGGGTGCTGTGAAGTGGGTCTGGCAGACCCACAGCATTTATATTGTACAAATAGACAGCACACGCACAGAAAACATCTTATCACATACAATACTTCTGTTCATCTCTGCAAGGTGCGCTCACTCAAATCCCATCCCACCAGCTTCCCAGCCACTGCTTCAGAACAAATCAAAACCCCGAGTTAAAAAGGCTGTTATGACCCTCCAACCACATCACTTTCCTTCAGCAGTCTCCAAGGCTTTGGAGTTGCAAGTATAAAGTATTATATTCAAATTCTAATTTAAATTTTAATATTTTTCCCCAGCTACATAACATTTTATACAGAAGACTGTTCCTGTGCACCTTTACACTTTCTGGGATTTGATCCATATTGATCCACACGCACTTCTAGGATCTTTTGAGGCTGCAAAAATGACAATTTCCACACTAGTTACAAAATAATTACCCATAATAATTTAATAATGAGATTTCCCTTTAAATTATTAACATAGGTAGCCAAGAAAATTGTCAATTTTAACAAGTTTAAATTCAAATGATAAATGCCAAATCTGTGTTAAATGAGACCAGCAAATTAGCAATTAAAATATTTATGCAAGAAGGCAAAAGATATTGTATTCAAGGAGCTGAAGAGCAGTTTCCCATCCGAGTATTTGACAATGGCCTGTGTTTGTATATCTCAGCTTTAAAACCCTGTGCAAAGGCAAGAGGAAAAAATATCAAAACCCATAATTGAAGCTGGACAGTGTTGATTGGTGCCCAGTGGGATTTCACCAGAATACAGGCAATTCTCAGAATACCCGTGGGTTATACTGAGCAGAAATCCTGACCCAAATCAAATTATTTCTGTCATATAAATCTGTATGTGTGGGAAGCTCCAAAAAAAGGGTATTGCTTCATGGCACCTAATTGCTTTGTCACTGAGAACGGAGTCGACTATGCTGTCTGGTTTCTATGAAAAAAGGGGGGTGGCGGGGATGGGAAACCGTTTTGTAAGCCGAAAGAAAAATACCCGTGTCAGAGCAGAGCTCTGATCCCCTGTAAATGCAAATCCCATTTTTTCCCAGCAAACTTTGCAGACATGAACTGTTAGCAGAGCATCGGCATCGCGGGGAATCACTCGGGATTCGGCTGACGACTTAAAACGTGGAATCGTTTTGTTTGTTTGTTTTTTTTTCAGTAGTATTTTTTTCTCCCTGTAAAACTCCCCGGGTACTATTTCAATGTGCAAAACCCCTCTGCAAGGCACGCCCGGCCCCCCCCCGCCCGCTCCCGCCTGCGGAGCGGCACTGCCCCGCCGCGGCCACCGCGGGGGCTGCCAGCCCCGGCCCCCCGCCCGCCACCCCTTCCCAACCGCCCGTCTCCCTCCTCTTCATCCCGGCCCTCTCCGTCATTGATAAAGGAGGCAAGTGAACCCTTCGGAAAGCAACCCTGGGGGGTTGGGAAGCTTGGAGTCCCGTTGCAGCGGTGAAATCTAAGCATGGGAGTTCATTTCATCCAGGTGTCCGTGCTAGGGACCGAATGCCTTTAGGACGTGCACTTCAGGGTTGGAGTGAAGCACAGGTTTAGTGCCAGCTTTCTGTCCAGGGAAAAGTTTGACCCCACAGACTGATGAGAGAGCAACATCAGAGGGGCGTGAACCCACCCCAGCCAGCGGTGTTAAATGAGACCAGCAAATTAGCAATTAAAATATTTATGCAAGAAGGCAAAAGATATTGTATTCAAGGAGCTGAAGAGCAGTTTCCCATCCGAGTATTTGGCAATGGCCTGTGTTTGCATATAACACCCGCTCCCCCCATTAAATAAAGCACAGCACAAATAGATATGGAGCCCACTTCTGTCTGAAACCAGAGGGAACAATTCAGGCCCCATCAGTGCGTGGCCAGGCCCAGCTAATAAAACCCTATGAGGGTAAGACTTCTATTTTCTGTTGAGAACCAGCCTGGGGAGAAAATTACCGCAGCTCACCAGCAACACATCACCCCAGATCTAGCACTGGCCTGCAGAGTCAGGCAGTTTTCAGAACTCAGCTTATACTCCTTGTCCCTACCAAGGGAAAAAGGGACCCTGCAGCTTCCTTTCATTTTCCAGCTCACCACCTTTAGAAAAAAATGGGGACCTGGAAGTCACCAGAGCCATCTTAAATGCAACTGTAATTCCGGTGAGAAATGGTTGCGCAGGCCCAGTTTTTGTGAAAATGTCTCTAACCCTGGCAGCTGGTCCTCAGTGCCACGGACTGCAGCCCGGCCCGGGACGGGCACAGGCCAGAGCCCCCACCTGCACCCACCCAGCTCAAGAGGGACCTGCCACGCTGGGCTACATCTTCCGCAGCACTTAAGTTTAATATTTAAGCACGTCAAAGCATAATGAAGAATTCTAGTAACATTCAACATTTGGGTTTGCGGTTTTCCCACTGATTGTTTCCTACCACCTGTGCAAATGAAGATCCTTACCATCTTGCTGGAAAAAAAAGCTGACTAGATCAGCTATACCCAAACCCCAACCATAGCAGGTTACAATTTTTCATTTTTCTTTATGTATCAACGCACACTTTCTAACACGGAGGGCCTCTGAGAAATTAATTTCCATCTGAAAACAAACAAGGGCTGAAACAGTTTACAAAGGAAACCATCTTTCAGGGACATTTTCTTTTAAATTGTACAATGTGGCTCTTAGCAAGGAAAATAAATAAAACTTAATCCCTCTGCATTCCAGCTGGCATTTTTTCCTGAAGCTAGAAGCAAACAATCAATTTAAAGAAAACTCAGACTATGGTCAATTAAGGAACTGTATATAATTTCATTTATAAATACCAGATACCTATTCAATTGATTATTTTTATGCAATTAAGTCAGTTTTACATTTTAAATTCCTAAGAATTAAGTCATTATCCACATTGCAGTCCCGGGCTTTTCACATCTGTTGCTGCAAAATTCTGCAGATCATCTGTTTTTTGGCTATTGTATTAGCTGAGAGTTTCAGCTACCAGATTTATTTAAGGATGTGGATTATAAGCCTCCAGGAAATGGCAACCACTGGGAAAATTTGTGTTTAGTTACTTGTAACACATAGAAATCAAATTTTTTTTTTTTTTTATTTTTTTAAAATTTAGGTTAGTTGATTATGCATATAAATTGTTTTTCTTTTACATCTTATCTCTTTAACCAGGATGGTCTTTAGGTTTATGTGTGTGCCAGATATGCTCTCTTAGCATTGTTTAATACACTCCAAGTTGTAGAGAGCTCACCAAGTTTCCTTTTTCTCTGAAAGACAGTGTTCATTTTCAAGAGAATAATCAATACCTTGGAGTCACAGAACACATTTTCTGAGTGGTTTATCAACTGAATCATAACTTCCTTTATGAAAACAGATGGAATTTCCATGGCGAGAGTCTCCACAGCAGCACTAGGCGTTCCCAGGCCCAGCCACCCCGTGCTGCAGCGCTGACCTGCACCAAGGAGAGAAGTCATCACACCTCTAGCCTTGGACTCTAGCAGGGTGCCAGTAAGTAAAATAGCCATAGTTAGAAGAAATAAGGCATTGCCAAAAAGAAAACTGGTATGTTCAGAGTATGGGTGAGTGAACTGTGATCCTTAATGTGACTGAATATGCATATCACCAAAATGCAGACCAATTAATTTCTAAACTCAGTACCGTAATACTAAGAAAAATTGAGTTTAAAATTGCGTTTACTGACACCTTTGTAAGTGCAAGCAAAGCCAAAGAGATTGCTAGGGAAATGTATTTGTCAGTCTTTCCCACAAATGTTTTTGTGGGGTGACATCACAGACAAGACTTAGAATAAGCAATCCTTACAGGCCAGACTTAGCTAGCATGCACCAGCTTCAGACGCTGCAGGGACTGAGAAGTAGCGCTGGAAAATTATTTAAAAGTCTCTTCACACAAATTTAACATGCAGAAGGAAAAAGAAGCCAGCACGAATCCACTAGTCACATCCACAGCCCTCTTCAGAGCAGCAGAAACCAGCAGTGGCCCATGGACCTTTCCTCTTGAGGACTTGGAGCCCCGTGGTTACCCCACCGTGCTGTGACGTAGTGCCTGCTTCAAACCGAGCGGGCTTCCCGTCCTTTGCTCTCCTGACCTGAACAAAACCCAGCAACACACCAGCACACTCTAATTTGGTTACTTCCATTCTGAACACAGATGGCTTCTCAAAAACGTAACATACTTCAAACAGCTAGTTTCCCTGCCCAAGAGTGATTGGTTTCTGTTTGGTTGGGGTTTTTTTTTGTGGTTTGTTGGTTGGTTGGGTTTTTTGTTGTTGTTGGTTTTGGGGTTTTTTGTTTGTTTTTTAGGTTTCGGTTTGTTTGGTTTTTTTTTTAAAGACACTGATACCAACATTTCTGTATATCTTACTTGCTAGAGACAATTTGAAATTTGAACCAACTGAAATAATCAAAGTCCTTAACTTCCTCTGCCAGTTACGTGAAGAGTTACAAGTTTAGTTATCAAATATTCAGATAGTTTAGTCCAAACTCCGGTCTATTTTAGGAAAAGCATTGAGGTAACTTAGAAATTGAGTTTAAGATGAATCAGGAAAGAAGGGAACTTGGAATGAAGAGGTTTTCCCATGCTGGAAAACCTTGTGCATTTCAAGAACTCTCTGCCTTGGCATAAAATGAAGTGCTTTGCTAGGAACAAGGAATGAAATAGATTCTTCTGCTGCAAAATAGTTAAAGGCCAAGGGAGCTGAGAGGAATGCAATTCAAACCAAGGTTTTCAACTCAAATTCCTAGCCACAGACTCATTTGCTCTTTTCATGGAATCATCTCACCTTATGTAAATACACTTCCCTGAGCCCAGAGCAATGGACTCCATAAATCAGCAGCTCTGGGACACTCAATAGGATTGACTAGACACAAACCATCGCACCACATGACCAGCGCTCCATTTTCCAACAAAAAAACCAACCAGCCATAAAATTCCCAACTGTTCCCATTATATCACCTGGCTGAAAGCATCTTTTTGAGTCCAAATGTTTGTCAATCATGCCACCATCAGGAGTCCACATGAAGATGATTTCAAGCCTCAGCCTACAGTTACACCCTGATCATAAACACTCAAAAAGCATTTCCCTCCCCCATTTACTCATGCGCAGCTGCAGATAAAAAGAGAATAAACTCAACGCAAGCTGTGTCCAAGAGGGAGTTCTGCACTAGGCAAAGCTGAGGTCAGGACTGTTCACCCAGATGCTCTACAGAGCACTGAGACAGCAGGTTCATTTCCTTCCTTAACTCCCCCTCCCCCGTGGCAGCCCTCCCCCTTTTTCTCCTGTCCCCCTTCAAGTTACACAGTTTATTTCTTCTGCAACATCTAATTTGGTGTGAGTTTTGGCAGTTCTCACTTCATCCCTGCACTTCCTAACCCATAAAATACAGCCTGCTTGGCTTATCAGTATTTCTTTCCCACCCACCACCATTCCTTGCAAGCTTGTTTTTAAGTTCCTTTTAGAGCTAGCTGTCCCTAATTTTTCAGAAAACGTTCTGCCAGCACTTTTGAATTGGAAAAAACAAACAAAAATTAAGTAAAAATTTGCACACACACACCCCTCCTTGAACTTTCTAGTCCAGCTCATTTTACTAACCAGTTACCTCTCTCATGAACGTTGTAGTTATGTACACACTCCGCCTCGGATTGCTCTCTACAAACAACTCTTTGTAATGGTGTTGGCACCTAATGAAGGTAACTTCCATCTTTTGAGAAAAGCCCTGTTCCTATGAACTCTCCAAGCTAGCAGCCTTCCCTCCTTTCTCTCCCTCTTGAAAACACACTTCTTACAGTAAGAAAGGTGCATCGGAACTCATTCTCATCTCATCATGTCGCTCTCGCCAGGATGTGAAGCTCTGCTGAGCTTGCCTGAGCCCCCACATCTCCGAGCACCTTCTCCAGCACAGAACAGTCGCCTTTGGTTCACTCCAGTGGGAACTTGGCAGCATTGTTCCTCCTGAAAGACAGCACATACCTTCCTAGTCCGTCAGGCTCCTTTCCAGTGCCACATCCACATTTCTGATCTGTCGTCCTGGCAGAGAGTGCATTTATTGAATCTGTCATGGGCCTGTTGATTCTTAATGACCAGTCTCCAGGTGCACTTACCTCTTACTGATGCTGGTGTAAATCCATAGTCCTTTCCTCTAGCTTTTGCACTGACAATTAGCTATCAATAATTTAGGGTAAAAATTAAAAGGTTCATTGCCATGAGATAAGTCAGGCTGAGAAACAGCTTCGTGGCATAAGCAGTGAAGGCAAACCTTGCATTTTTTTTTGTCAGTTTTTCTACACCACTTCCTCTATTTATGAAAGTGATGATGTGACATACTGCGTGGGATAGCAATGAACTGGAGTTGATGACCCACGTGATTCCCTTCTGTCTTCACACGAATACTACAGATGAGCACAAGCTCCTCTCCTCCCTTGCACTCACCCTGAGGTATCTGTACAGCAGTCACAACACCTCCCACCTCCATTTCACAAGACTGACCAAAGCCCATCTCTCCTCTCCTGTTCCCAATCACTTGGGGTACCACTTGCTCCCTACCATGGAAGCAAGGTGATCTTACACGAAGAACAAAACTTCCCATCATGGTATGACGAATTTCTGGGGTCATTTTTCCACACCCAGGGACAGCAAGCAGGGTTTAACAGAGTATCCTTCAAGAACATATTCTGTGAAATGAGGGAAAGTCTTAGTTTCACAATACTGAACAGCACTCTGTGATAGCTCTGCCCTGAAATTCCCCATTTCCTGCCTCCACAGACTTTTAAGTGTGGCCAGAATGGAAACAGTCTAAATTACGTAGTGCCTCAGTGTTCTGATATTGTTCTGTATTGGCCAAGATCAGGTGGCAAGCACAGGCGAGGCCAGGAGGTACAACAACACAGCATCGAAATGGGAATGGGGAGGAGTGTGTGCATCAGGAGTTCCACTGATCTCCATGAGTAATGGAGAGCTACTATTGCAAAAGAGCATCTCAACACATACTTAATGGAATTTCAGTACAAGAATCACATAACCAGGTGTAAAAATCTTCAAATGTAATTTATTAAGACATTCAGCTATGTCTGTCAGTCTACATCCAAATTTACTACTAAAAATAAAATAGTATCACATTTCACATTAGGAATACCGACTTTGAAAAACACTTGAGTCAAGCCTATCGTATAAATAAGTGACTAATTTCTCTTCATATCAAAATTCACATAAAAAAATTGCCTGCCCCCTACTCCCACCTATTTCCCCACCCCAGTCCCTAGTTCTACTTGAAGCCATGATACATGTAAAAATTTAGATATGGACATGTCCTTGTCAAAGAAAAAAGGTGCAAACCTATTAACAGCTTTAAAAGTGGCATTTGCGGAGTCTGATCATACACAATAATGTACTCATTCCCAAAGTGCAAATATCGCCAGTTTAATACTGTTTTAATTCAGCTGCAAGAATTAATCATTACACAGCACAGTACTGCAAGGCCTCTATCTGTGCCCTAAAACTCATCCCACTTTCCTCCTGCACATGGTAGCAGAGGTCAAAGTGTTCATTAGAGTTCTAGTTTACTTCATGCAGCCCAGACTGTGCCCATTATTAGCAAAAGTTTCATATACATCAAAATATTGAAGACTCCATCATAAAAGTCAAGAGTCACTATAGATTACATGAACTCAAATGCAACTGCCCCACCAAGAACACCCAAAGCATACACATGACGTATTAAGAGTGCTTCCATCTTCTAGTACAATCACTGCTGTTGTATCTTTGATTTTTGCTTACATGACTTAAAAAATTTTGTCAGCAACCAAAGCTTCACCTCAGTCACAGACTTGCAACTCACTGCATTTAACCCTCTCGGGTACCCTGGGACATGGCTGTATGCGATACCTTCTTCCTGACCAAAACAAAAGCTAGCATTCCATCTGTCTGTCTACAAACTCTCACAGACCCTTCATTCCTCTTAGCCCTCACCCATCCCTTGAAAACACACTTTCACTGCAACTTATTTCCAGACATCCTTCCTATGCCCACAGTTCAGAGAGCTTCTGGAGTCATTTCTACTACATCTCACTGGAGTTACCACTACCAAGCAGCCCATAAAAATCAGCACGGGAGATTATATTTTGACCAGCATGAATAGCTAGACTTCTTTCACAGCTGTGGAAGGATTGATTTTCTTCTGAGTCAAACTTGGATCTCTGAAATGTGTTTGTTCCCGCATCATCCTTTGTCACCTTAGAGCTGGACACAAACCCCTGGATCTCGAGCAGGGCACCCCTCTGAGGCTGCAATTAGTTCTGCAGCACAAGCTGCTCCCTGGCTGGCCTCACACGGGCTCATGTCACTGTCCATGCTTTGAGACCCCTCCGTCGCAGCAGAGGCTTCCCGGCTGTCCTGCCCCTCAGCAACCTGTCCGTTGCTCTTGCCTGGGCTGTCTTTCATATTTGGCCCATTGTCCTGTTCAACACCAGGGGGCTCAGCTGCATCTCCAGGTCTGGTGTTTTGCTCTGCACTAGGATTTGGTTGTTGAACTGGCTCTGGTCCCAACCCCGGTAGCTGTGAGGGGCTCTTAAGTTGGCAGTGGCACAGAGGGCAGGTTTCTTGCACATACAGCCATTTCTTAAGACAACCTGCATGAAAAAAATGGCTACATGGTGTGATTACAGCAGTTTTCATATCCTGAAAGACACAAAAAAAGAAAGATCATATTATTTGCAGTTCCATTCATCTCCTCTCTCCTCATATATCTGATAGGTCCACTAGCCACAGAGGAGAGAGAGGCAGTCTACAGGCAAGCAAGAGTACGTTTCTTCCTTCATACCAACAAGCCTCCACAATCACATACACACACAATTCAAACACAGGTCAGGTCTGGCTGTTTGTATTACAGGGATTAGAAATTAGGCAAAAAGCTTTATTTATAAGGCATTATTACTCTTAAATAAAAGCTTTTGTAGGATAAGAATCACAGGATTAGTTGGCTTAAGAAGCAACTGTAGAAGTCAGAAACAGCACACTTACAGATACAACGTTTAACAACAGCAAACCAGAAATGAAGCAACACCCTAACTCTCTCAGCTGAGACACACATATTACTGCATCTGGTGTTTCAAACACTGTAATTCAACCTGGCACTGGTAGTTTTACTCTTCAAAGAATTTGTATCAAGTTTGGAATCAATCCAGTTGCACTCCAACTGCACACTACTAACCTTAGGGTGGTTCTTTCACTGTCATAACTAACTACAACTTCTATCCAAGAGAACAAGACTTTGGAGCTAGAAGTGTGATAGAGATAGTACTTTCAGCATTGATTTGTAAGGTCCTTACATCTGCTGGCTTACCTTAGAAAGACCCTTAACCTTTTGATAAATAGGTTTCTGTTATAAAACTGACATTGTACATGAAGTAGAAGTCACAATGTCTGCAGAGACTGAGCTGCTTCCTCGGAGTAATAACAATCAGCTACTGAGTACACATTGTCCTTCAGTAACAAAATCTTCCACTAATGAAGAAAGGGCACATTTGCTGTTATTACCGAGACCAGCTCAACCCAAACTCAACAGGTTTCAAAGAAGCTCAAGGACAGTTAGTTACATAACTGGAGAAAAAAAAGAAGGAAAGCTTAAACACATTCAAACTATCTCTTTATTCATAAAAACTATCTCAATGTCAGCACTCCAAATCGATTTACACAAAGCAGAAAACTGGGTAATTCAAGTAACTTACTGAGCACAATATTACTGATTAAACCAGATTCAAGCAACTTATTTTACTAGTTGCAGACTGAACTTGACAGTCTAGAACTATTTAAGTTCAAGTCAGTCTTTTGTCACTTCCATTCTTACCTGGTAGCAGATGGCACAGATATCGTTGTGTTGCTCCAGCTGCTCTTTTGTGGCAACGGGCAGCGATTTGATCTTATTCACGGCGTCTCTGCGAAGAAGGAAACTTTTCCACCCGAGTTGTGCCCGCAACCACACATTGTAGTAGGAGTGAATGAAGATGATCACAGAACCCATCACAGTCCACTCGCCAAAGATCGTTTCCGAGACACCATATGCCACCACACAGAGAGCGACGAGGAATTCCAGCAGCCGGTAAGTGCCATTTACATAATAAATCACATCATCCATATTTTCCACTGGTTCTTTTCTGAACTCCTCCACCATAAACAAAACATAAATGAAGAGTGTCCCAAGCACCTGTAACACAATGCAAGACCATGAGCTCCGCATTCAGTTCTGAACTGGAGCTTAAGTCATTCAGCATCATCCGCAGAGCTCTATACACACAACGCTCCCACATCAGACAGAGGGCAGGCAAGCCCCAAAGTAGTAACTGTTGCTGAACTTCAAGACAAATAAAAGTCACTCTTTCTTAGAAAACATTTAAGCTTGTTTCCAAGTGCTCCCCCTTCTGTACCCTCCTGGGTCCAGAATATAGGTGAGTTGATTAAACAAAAGTGCTAAGCATTATGAGGGTGATTTCATAAATTTAGTAATACAAAAAAGCAAGTTATAACAAACAGTGCAAAACATTTCCTGTATTTACACTACTTGTTTTGAACATCAAATTACTTTCAAAGAGCCACAGCTAAATAACAATACATAAATGAGTGCTCTGGAGAAAACCCTTTTTACTGTGACAGTTATGCCTTCAAAAGCCTTCTGGCTTTACAATTTGAAATAGACTTCCATTCACACCTATGTTCTCAGCCCACCCTGAGGAGCTCCTTAGCCTCAGATACATGATAAAGAAACAGATTTTATATCATATCTTGTACTTCTGCCCTTCTATCATCCCTGTTCTTTTCTCATTGTGTATTTCCCCCTCTAGAGTAACAGGATCACAGTTAATGCAGGGCTTCACAGTTACTACAGGGCTAACATTCTTACCTGAAGAGAGGTTAGAATACTGCTGGAGATAATGATCAACAGCCAGAAATCCATGTGGAAAAATTGACAAATCATGTAGGCCATGTACGCGGGGAACACGAGTAGGAACAAACAGAGGCTGACTGCTCGGAAGTGCTTCCACAGGCTCCTGCAAAGAACACAATAGGTTTTTATTTTTCAAGTCAGATTTGAGTGTCAGAATAAGAATAGGCTGACTGCTGGAAGTAGGCACGTCGGATGTTTGCTCAAGGCTTTAACTTGTTAAAAAGAGTTTCTATTGTACTTGGGTACAGTCTCATTCCCAGCATGCATGCCTACAATACGTACAGTATTAAAAGTTCCATCTTGTCTGACCTTTGCTGTTCTCAATACAAAGACAAAGATTATAGGTAAAAAATTCACCTGCAGTACTTGTCATAATGGGTCACGTCAGTGGTTAGACAAATTAAGTATCTAAGATACTGAATGCTTCAGATGAAAGTCCATTAAAACAAAGAAAATCATTAAATATGCATGTAACTTTGTACACTTCTTTATATAAACAGAGTTGTTCTAGGTTATATATTTATTACAACTGTCCTATGTCTTTTTGCTAATATGCATTGAGCTAAGGTATTTCTTTTCATCACCAGATTTAACCCTGCTGCCTTTAGAAGTATATTCCCCAATTCACAGATCACAAAAGAAGAAATGTAGTTGGGACTTCAACATTCATCTCTGCCAGCCCTTACTCTGCTCCTATCATTTACTTCTTCCTAATCTCCTACCCAACCTAAACACACCATCAATCTTTTTACACCCACCCATTCGTGAAGGCTTCCAGAATATCTCCAGTAATTTACTACACTATCTCTACATGTTCCTCAGGTTGTATTTTAACCTCATTTGACTCTAGAAATGAGGTACAGAAAAAGTGGAAGTACTGGGGGGACAGGACAGCAGCAGAAATGGGCTAATTGAATAAAGTCTGAAGAAACGTCAGAACGCTACTGTGAGGTCTGCAATTCTGTGTCTGTGGGTGAGGGAGAAAGAGAGCTGAAGTGAAATTTATCCTGATCCTAGTTAATTCAGAACTGCCTGGGAGATTTAGCAGAAGAGAGTTAAAACTCACAATTGCCACAGACTGCTTGTTTAAACTGGGCAGATGCTCATATCCTGGCTTTACTCTCTTTCCCTCTGTTACTGTATTTGAAGTTAACATTGCTGAAGGCAGAATAGGCTGGCTACAAGTAGCCTCTAAGCTAAACAAACTCGCTACACATAAATAAACCTCTTTTATTTCTTCACTTACAGGTTACAGAAAGTGAAGACACAAGCAATTAACAAAGATACAAACAGATTAATATCAGAACACCAGACACAGATCTTCAAAACACAAATTAAACTTAACAACCCCACACGATCAGAACATCTGGTACACTGATGCAAGCCTTCCACCACTTATTTTCTGCCAGTAAACCCTACCATTCTGAGATCACAGCCTCACAAAAAAATTGGTTTTACAGTATCTAACACAAGGTCACTAGAAATTTCCCATCCTCAATAGCTCTGAGACCACTGCATTAGAGGGAAACCTATCCAACTGCAGAGGAGGTTAAGCAAAAACATTCTGCAAATCTACACAATGGACTGTGGGTGGGGAGAGCACAGGCACTTGAGTCCTGGATTTGCTTAACCAAGACCACTGTGCACTGACACTCTTGCTGGGGAGAAAAACCACTGAACAGTGTAATACTCAGAGCAGCCAGCAGCTGCAGAAATGCATGGTCTTGCATAGGCTGGATGGACGCAGTCCTGAGCACGAGCAGGTGACCAAAGTCAGCTCTGTTTGCCAGCGTACAGAATAGTAAAAAGTATTACTGTGTGCCCTTGAGGGAGCAGGATAGAGAGAAAAAAAAAAAAAAAACCAAAACAAAACTCTAGAGAATTTAGACTAGAATAGAAATCAGCATACAGAAAAGAAAAGACAGGGTAACTTTACAAGCTACTAAAAGTCCAAATCAGGCCATCAATTACTAGTTTATCACCTCCTAAAACAGTATTGAGTAACTTGTAGTTTAGGAAACCAGTCTCTTACTTGTCCCTTGAGGCTCCCAATGCCAAGACAATGGGATCAGCGATTTCCAGCATAGACTGAAGTATGGATGCCACCACAATGAAAAGAATAATACTGAGCAGGAACGCCCGATGCACAACTTGGAGCTCAATCAAACCTGTCTGCACAGCCAGGATCAGGAGTGTGACTCCTTCAGTCATTCCCCTGCAGATCAACACAGTCAAAAGAACAATTACATCTTTTTGTGTGTCAAATTAGGTTCATAAATACATCTAAAACCACTGAGAAATAAGCTGTCTACTTCTGCCACAACCTTTCAAATGTCACTGGTTTCAGCTTTTACTAATGTCCCTGCTAAGGTTTTATCCAGAGGGGAATGTTTTCAGAAACACTGAAGTGTTGGGGGTTATGAACTAGCAGATTTCAGAACCCTGCTCCTGACTAGCAGCGTGTGGTCTACATCCGGCCCAGCAGACACCACTCAGTGACAGAGTGTCCCCCTCCCAGCACACAGCATTTTAAAGACCCAGGTTGTGCCCTAAGAGGAGGAACCCACCAGCCTCAGTGTTGCCTACACAAGCTCAAAGCAGCCCTGCTATGTCTACATCTGGGCACCCACGAGCTTCATTTCTAGATCATCATTTTCCCATCACCACCCTCCTGTCTGTGCTTTGGCCCTGGGGAAGCATCCTTGACTCAATACCCCACCCAATGCCCAGTTTAGGCAAATCAGCTCTTTAGCCATTTTTCAGTTTATTCTTTCTGTATCTATACCAGAGCTGTCAACTTCCTTTTGGCTTAGAACCTCGACTGAATTGAATACCTCCAAGGACCACAATTCAGCACCAGTACTTGACACAGTTAAAGTACAGAACACCAGCACGACATGTTTCCCCAAAAAGCTATTTTTATGTAGACTACTCCTGGGAAACCCCACTTTATACCTCCGTATCTTAGAATCCAAAATGTAAAACATTATTTTGCATATGATCTGGACTACAGAGTTAAGGGCTGGAATAACTGAGAAAGGTAGTGTCATACCTAGGATCGCAATTTCATATTAGACAAGTTTGAACAAGGGTTAAGAATAGATAGTTTCTATGTTTTGGCTATTTCCCATAGTAATTTATAGGCAATCCATACAACTGAGAGATAGTTTCTATGTTTTGGCTATTTCCCACAGTAATTTATAGGCAATCCATACAACTGAGTTTTACGCCTCATAGATTAGTAACACTTCGCATATGACTACAGGGTAAATGAGGAAATGGAAATATGAAGTGTTTGTATTATCCAAGCATGTGAAAATTTTCCAGTGACTCATGAAAAGGAAAGCACTAAGACAATCGAAGTGCAATTATAAATCCCCACTAACAGCTCAGAATTTGTTACAGATATGAACCATCTCCCAGGAAGTCTGTGACAAGCTGTATTTTCACCTCAAATCCTTCCAATTCACACACAGACTGGCATAAAAAAACCCTTTCAAGGGTACCCAAGAGCTCATAAGTTAAAAACTGTAATGCAAGATACATATTTCTATATAAATCCCTTTTTGTCTGCTGTTTTTTAGACCCTAGGTACAACAAGACACTTACCTGTTCATAGCAGGATCATTCATGAACGCTCGGTAACCCTGCAAGTAAAACTTGCAGAGAGTCAAAACTCCCAAAGCAACAAAAGAGACTGTGAAGACCAAGCCCAGCAGTGAGTATGGAGTACTACAGCATTCAGCAATACTGTGAGGAAACGGGAAAAATAAACAAAAAGAAAAGGTCCATCAATTAAAAGCAATGTGATGAGCTCTCTGTCCTGCTAACTGTACAAGCTGGTTTTAAAGCAAAATTGGATTGGTTTAATGAAAATATTAAAAGCTCCACACTGCCATGAAATCCTCCTATAAAAAGATGAGATATATTCTGTTACTTCTTTGTTTAAACTGGACAGATGCTCATATCTTTCCTGAGTCCTTCATCTCAGCTCCCTAGCTTGCGGTGCCCTCAGGCCAGAGCTGGTGCTGTGCCGGGGTGTTTCTCCCATCCCTCTCCAGCACTGTGCCGCACGGTGGCACTGTCCTGCTTGTGTAGGGTTTTCATAACCAAAGTCAATTGGACAGCCACAATGCACCCAGGTTACATGCTGAAATTTCAGTCAGCTACCAGAAACTGAGTTAAAGCAGATGGATACATTAAGGCACTTTCCACTCAGACCCGAAATAGTGCAAACAAACATCAAACTGATAAATACTATTGGGAGAGTGGGAGCTTTCTGGTAGAATTCACATCAGGTGCAGGTAGTAGCACCTGTCTTTCAAACAGCTGAGCCAGAAACAGTGAATGAGACAGTGAAAAATATTCTCCCTCAGCAGGCTTCTTCCTCTCTTTTGCTACAGCAGTGAAGTCCCAAAGATTGAGACCCCAAAATATATTTGACAATGCTGAGAACAGCTGCATTACTTCAGGTCCCTCACCTTAGGGCGGCTCTTCTGATGATCATGGCACTGCAATATCTGGAGCAGTCTAAGCCTCAGAGCGTACTTCAGCTTCTGAAACATGCTGCTGCCAGAAAAAGGGGAGTGCAGTGCGGTGCACCTGCATTCCCTCCCCAACACCAGGTAAAGAGCCAGCTGTCAGCCAG
This sequence comes from Tyto alba, assembly GCF_018691265.1. Classification (NCBI taxonomy): domain Eukaryota; kingdom Metazoa; phylum Chordata; class Aves; order Strigiformes; family Tytonidae; genus Tyto; species Tyto alba. Next base: position 11,024,187 of record NW_024881279.1, read on the forward strand.
GGATCATACATCTAGAAATCCTCACATACATAAACCAAGGTAATATACTGACACCACCACCCATTTAAAAAAAAAAAAAAAAAAAAAGAAAGAAGAAATAAAGAACTTTGCTTTTCACCAGGATAGCAGTCTTGTGAGACAAATTATGGTGGTCAAAAACATGTCATGCTAATTAACTGACTGAAGAGTGACCTAGTCCAGTGCTCTGACAAAAGAGTTTTGAGGAAGCATATGCTTCAAACATAAACAATGCTTTGCCCAAGAGACACTTACTTTGTCTCTGTCAATGATTACTTTAACCGGAAATCTCCTTTGAAAGCAATTCACAGCAGAAAACGTTGATGTGTTTACATATGCTATTTGCAGTGCTTCTGGTAAGCCTTCAAATTCTGAGTGTTTATCAAATCAATCAGGGCTGAAAAAAATTTTTTAGATGTTCCTGCTGGTCAAGGTACTGAGAAACTCAGAATTTAAAGCAGCAATTTCTGTAGGACATTTGAGGAACTCCAGGTTTTGCTTCAAAATAAATTATCAGAAATCAAGAATACTAGCTTTTCTGCCCGACACCCAATCCTTTTTTGTTGGAGTAATTTTAGTACCCTTCTTAAACTTATTTCCAGATGATCTACTATGCAAGGGTCCCAGAGGAGCTTAAGAGCTCAAAGAGAAGCCTGGGGAGCTCTTAGTGTTATGTTTGTGTGCCATGCGTAAGTTTATAAAATTGTCCCAAAGAGTTGAACTCTTCAAGGCTTCTCAAAAATCACAGCAGTTACATATTCATGAAAAAGATTTTGACAGGAACAGTAAGGACAATGAAAGGTACAGAACAGTTTTTTAAACAGAAAACATGCAAGCAAGAGCTTCCAGTTTGGGAAGAACAGATCTATGCTACTCTCAATTTCAAATAAAAGAACGGAACTGTTTGGTCTTCCCCTTCCCTCAAATACATGAATTGAGGGCACAGAATGAAACTATATAGATTCAAACAATCAAAATGGATTTTTCATCATGCAGGCCAAGTTAAGCTGCGAAACTCCTTGCCTCAGGATCTTTCACATGACAGAAGCGTACAGGGTTTCAAGGGCAGAAAGCACAAATTGATGGAAGAGAAGTCTTTTCAGGGTTCCTGAATACATATTAACCATGTCTAGCGAATTCACCCTGACTGATGAAGTTGGATGTGGGACTGGACGAGTACTAGGAAGCACCTTATTTGTCATATTATAGGTGGGTGTCTTTCCAGGCATGCATTTACAGCCACTGCGGGAAAGTGGATCCTAGGCTAGATCAGCATTTGGTCTGACCCAGTACTGCTACTCAGGTGTTCTTATGGAAATCAGAGACAGCTGTTCCGCACACCCCAATTGCTCTCACCTGAATTCCAGCTACACTATTTCAAGCAATCATTACACTTAAAGGGCACAGATGCAGAATTCACTCACTTTCATGGAAAAGCATATATTTTCTTCAGTTTTGTTAAATAGCCAACACTACATCATTACCTGGCCTGACAAGCTATTTCAGCTCTCTCCTAAGGGGTACGAGGCTGCTAGTGGTACCACTTGAGTTTGTTTTTTTAAGATGAATAAGCATTTATTATTTTTCTACTGTGACAGAGCTGAGAACACTGAGAACATTTGCATAGTTTTTCTGTATTTTTCCAATTGCAGCAAGAACATCAGAGATCAATTGGTATTCATTCACTCAGATCAACCCAACACAATTCTGCAAAGCAAGTTCCCTGTTTTGCCAGGAATAAGAGAAGTCTAACAATCTGGTGTAGGAATAAACTCAACTTATTTATAAGGAAAAGGATAGTACCTCCCACCCCTGCTAACTGCAGTACACTACTGTACCAAAACTAAAATTGCAGCAGAAATGAACAGGAGGAAAAACTTCAGACATGAATGGTTTAGTTAATAACCAGGTAATATAGTCAGTGCTTTTACATAATGCAGTGTGACACTGTAAGAAATTTCAGTACTACATGAATGCAATACAATCCCTGGCATTTCTGCTTAATGATAATGAATTTTGACAGCTTACACTATGGCACCATATACACACTGAGAGAAGCAAGAAAAAAATAAGCAATTGTGAAGTCTGATTGGAAAACTGTAGTGATGAGCCAGTTACTCAAACCAATTGCTACCCAAACAGGAGAACTAATGATGCATGGCCTCTAAAGAATGTGTCTTATGTTACCTGTGTGTTTAGACATTTATTACTTCTTTTCTTCCCACCCCACTAGTACACTGATTTGCCTAACCCACCTCCTGCAACACACCCTGTTCTTCTTTGCCCTACACTCATGTTCCCTTTTGTGTGCTATCATTTCTAGTTAAACAACAGCCAACAAAGGCACTTAGGGTCCCGTCAGAAGAATCACTCAAATGCTGCCTTTCTGTCAATAAAAGCACTAACACAGATCTCTTTCCTTTACCCTACAACCAGTTTTTACAAAGCTTTTGGGAATTTGGTATCTTTAAGACCTTTATACCTCTGCCAAAATAACCACTGAGCTCAAAATTTACTTTGGGAGTTAGCTACTTCAGCTGCTTGGATGAACTCAAGAACGTGTCCTACACCAGAATGAAGAAACAAGACATAAAGGGCTCAGAAAGCAACACAATCATGAATAAGCTATCAGCTGGACTTCAGCTGAAGTATCTGAGACTTAAAACCAATCTGTATCCTGAAAATAACTTCTAGACCAAAGCTCTAATTATAGCTATTCCCTCATCAAATGAATATTTTGCTTTCTTTGGGAACTCTTCCACAGTTCTAATGCTGTCTGTTCTGAACAGGATCTATTCCTCTAAAGGACAAGCTTAACAGGGTTTACATACATAGTCACTGTGATAAGGACAAATATTTGTTGGGTATCCAAATGCAATAAAGCAAATCTACGCATCTAGTCTCCAAAAGAGCATACACATTCACTTCGGAAGATAGTCAAAACAGAAACCCAACTATTTGCAGACTACTTAATTACCTTGTCAAGAAGAGGAAGAGGAGTCTCTCTCTTGAGGCAGGCTGATCCCGTGTACTAAAATAAGAATAGATCTGAAGAGCAAATAAGACGAGCCAAAACACCATGAAAAGGACTGGGACAACTAGTTGGTTCCACAAAGACATCCCCAAAGCCAGCAGACCGTACACCTCCACCACCTGGGCAAGACAGAAAAATGCAGTTTGTTATTGGTTCACAGCACCTGTGATTTGGTAACTTTAAAAAGACAGTCAACAATATAGCCAACAAGGAAACTAGGGATAATTAGCCATTCCAAAGGAAAAGAGGAGATATATCAAACTACAGTTTGACAAAAGGAGAGCCCAGGTTCAGCAGTGACATATTACCACTGTCTGTCTTGAAGTAGGGACAAGTACCTGACTGTGCAGCATGCTATCAGACCAGTTGAATGTCCCTTGCTATGAATAATTGGCTCAGAGCTGCTGACTGCAGCCTGCTCTCAGACAGAGGGGCAAGGACATGTGCCTCCAGTTCATGCACAACCCTCTCTGACCCTTTTGACCAGCTTAAGACACAGCAATATTGTTTTCTCTGTAGCTAGTGCCAAGTCATTGCACATACTAGATACTGAAATATGAGCCACATCACTTCAGCACAGTGAATTTGCTTTGCTGACCTGTTTTTACGGGAAAACTTAGTATCTCAGACATTTTAAGTATCTCAAAAAGAACGTGTACCAGACTTTTGACTTCTAATCCATCAAATGTTTTGAAATTCATGCTTAAGAGTTATTTCAGAAAACTCTGGAGCTCAAATTACTTCTTTTGCATCGCAAAGACTAAGTTACAATGCAGTCATTTCCAAGAAGCTGGAACTTCATGTAGCTGGATTTAATACAAAAGGCCAAAAGGAAATCACTCATAAATACTATTTCCTCATCACCTGCTTTCCACAATGACATAGAATCATAACGGCAAAAAAATTTAGTAGAATGCTAAAAAAGCTGTCTACTTAGTCTTTCATGGCAAGCATCAGGGATATTACGTTCATGGGACCTGCTGCAGTATGTACTGTGGCTGAACAACAAGCAATATGCTGCTGGCAGGGACACAGTGCCAAGCTCCTGCTTTTAGCTTTGCACACAGACTTGTGAAGGAAGTGCATCTGCCCTCAGGAGACCCTCTTGGCCTCGGATCAACACAAGCAATCCTATGCAGCTCCTGGCAGACTGCTCCTCCACATCAGAAAAGGGTCATGCTACGCTCATAGTGTAGATTCATAACTGTGAGGTATTTCTGGCATCTTCTGCTGCAACCAGGCAGCCAAGATTGTGGGCTCACTTTTAAATTATACCATTAGCCACAGTCTGAAATACACAAACACAGAAAAAGCTGCCTTGGCCCACCTGTTAGGGCTGTCTCAGGAAACACTCCTGGTGTTTAGCATCCCAATATTCACTAAGTTTTGCCACTGATAGCAAAACAGCAATCAAATCCAGACTAAAATAGTAGTAAACTCACCAACACCAGGATGAAGGCATCACTGAAAACTAGCAACTGCACAAATTTATAGCAATAGAAATACAAGTAGGAAAATATTCAAAACAAAACAAGCAATATCCTCCTCTGGAATAAGTACCCTAAGCTTGATTTGTAGTGGAGTTGCAGCCAGTTATATGAACATACTATAAGCCAATGTTTTTTTCTGTTCTTTTTCAGGAACATGGGCATAGAACAGCAAGCTCTTTAAAAAAAAAAATAAATAATCCTGTTTTCCCATATTGTCAATACGGTGCAAAAATCACTCACACACAAGTTTTCATTCCAAAGCACTCTCTACTACATGCATTTAGAAAAGCAGCATACAACATTACTATAAATCCAGTGTCACATTACAAAGTTTCTGCCATTTTCTCTGTATTCCAAATGAAAAAAACTTTATGCTCTACACATAAAAAGTCAAGAGAAAGAGTACAATCAGTGTCCAAAGGCGACATAACAAGGAATAGTTCCTCCTCATAATTACAACACTGTAATACAGCCTGGCACGCAAAGGTTTTAAATACTTGGGGGGTGGCAAGGGATGAGACAAGCAATTCTAGAGATGAGGCAGCCTGTGTAACAGCTATATTTAGAATACAATTCTGACCACAAAAAAAAAAAAAATAAATCCAAAACAAACCAAAAAACAAAAGCATCAAGAAACAACTATTTACCCCTTCACCCCAGAATCCAATCTGAATTTGACTTCAGGAAGCTAAACTCTGCATCCATTCATGCACGTGGAAAATGGAAGTGCTAGTTCCAACTTGGTGCAAGTCTTCAAGCTGTACAAAGCCACGCAACTGTTTTACTCTAAATGTTACTACTCTAAGTTAACAGTAAGCATGATTTTCCTGTTCTCACTGGAAAATAAGGATGCTGAAGCTTTGCCAGTTAGCTCATGAATTATTTTTTAATCAGAAAATCTACAAGCCAGTTATGGATGAGATCAGACCATGCTAGGTGCAGTGCAAGCACAGAAGGATAATCCTGCTCCAAAGACCAATTACATACAAAATAAATAACCAGACAGTTATGATCAACATGACAGGCTGAGACCTTGGCACACCAGACACCTACTGCTGCCAAGTTTTTGTTTGAGTATGACAGATATGACAGCAAAGAAAAGGTTTAAAGAGGGCTTTGAAACAGCTTAACAAGTTAGTTTTCAGACAGCTTCTGGACTGAAGAGCAGAAGGCAGAAAAACAGTGGCTTGGTTTGAAAAAAAAAATGCAGCAAGTGATGAGAGCTGAAATAGCGGGTCAGTCAGAAGTCAAGCGAGCATCAACCTTTTCATACTGAAATACATAAAAGGATGCATACACACATATATTTTCTTTTTATATAAAAAAACCCGAGGTGTGAAGTTTCTGTACCACTAACAAAGTGTCTTTTCAATTAAATATATATCAGATGTCAAAGCATTAACAAAACAGATACATGAGATCAGCCTTCTCTGTTTCTGATTGCTAACTTTTGTTAGAGGTCTCAGCAATGCTGCTGTTTTAAAGAAAATACTACAGATCTTTAAAGTCACTGTTTGCAAGTTACAAATCACTAGGTTAGTGATTATTACAGTCAAAATCAGATTTAGTGTTACTCCCAATTTAACACTACTGTGATTACAAATGTTTTTCATACAGAAGGCATTTCTTGAAATGAACAGCTACTACAATTAATACATGAGGATTACTTTGCTCACTTAATGAGGCTCTAAGTAAATGCCATTCTGCCACTATTTTGTCTTTTAGCCTGGATTTGGGAAGGACTAAGCAAAGTTCAAGCAAAGCAGAAATGTTCAGCTGGTCAGCAGCATTATTCAGGCTAATGTCTTAATTGCTCACCCATAAAAATTATAAACTACCATAAATTAAAGAAAGAATATGCTATGGATAGGAACACATTTGGTTTGCTAAGAAAGCATGATTTAACACACATACACAGAAGACAGTTGCACAGAAGACAGTCAAAGTATTTTTTAATTTATTTTCTGCAAAAAAGGCTCAGGCCAAGGAAAATAAAATTGTTACATTTGCTATCTTACCTGGACAAGCTCTCTGTATGCAGATTTCGCCAAGTTATACGGCACCAGAAGATTCGATGCCAGAAAGTAGAGAACTTCCAAACCAGTGAAAATCATGGCAAATTTGTTGATGATGACAATGGTTTCCAAAGGGACCAGGCAAAGTCGTGCCAGCAGAGGGAGCATGTGAGCAGAGAAAAGCCAGATCTGTTTTGTTTTCATGACGCAGGAGCAGAGCGTACATACCACCAGCTGACCTAAAAACACGACACAGTATATTTTATAATCAAGCTGATTATCCCCCTTCAGGAAAAAAAACGTATTCTAATACGTTATATTTTCATAACACACTTATCAACATCCAGCATATTATGATAGTTCTAACTAAGATATATCTGTTACGAAACCAGGCTCCTCCACATCTTTTGCTGGGTCACAAGTTACCATTTTCAAACTACACGAAGTGCATGCTTTCACTTTACAGATTAGTAAAATGTAAACTCGAAACACATGTAGAATCATACTCGGATTAATACAAAATCCCAGGAATAAATCATGCAGAGGATAACCCAACAAACATCCCTCTTTTTCCTTAACATCCCCAGCTCAACTTAAATCCCAACAATCTGTATACACAGCAGTAGCTTTTCTGAAGCCCAGCTATACTACTATTTCACCCCGATCTACACAGAAAAGTAATCAGAAATCCCAAACGGCTTTTACAGCAACAGTATTTATACTGTCAAGAGGAATTACTGGCCAAGAACAGCAGCAGGAGAACAGCCAGGTCAGCAGCTGAGACTTCAATAATTTCATAATGCCCTGAGGCAGTTGCCCAAAATTATCACTGAAGCTTGCAAGTGACAGATAATTAACAACTAAATTCTCTTTAACAGTTGGCGGGGACACAAGCACAAGCACATCTCTCCCACACACAGAGAGATGTGGAGAGTGGTATTTCTAGAGCAGACCACTCCAGTATAGTTGCTCCCATCAGAGTTACTGGAAGTTGTACCCTTTATCTCAGAGGAAATGTAATGGGGCAAAACACACATTGCCTGGATAAGAAGAATTCTCACTCATCATTTTGCAGTAAGGAAAAAGTTTATCGCATATTATTTAAAAGCAGAACCTTGTTCACCATCTATGTTAGCTTACATCTGAAAGTCACAATACTTGGTACTAAACCCAAGTGCTTATGCTCTGTTTTGTAGCTACCTCCAGTAATGTTTGCATTTCACAACCCTTCCCGAAACCAGGAGTTAGCCTTAGCAAAACACTGAATAAGAAAATCAAGGCCATTAACGTCTCTAGGTCAGCACTAACTCCATGTGTTCACATAAGCTTACTGACCTTGTAAACCCTCCTGGATGGTTTGGGGAAGGAAGTTGCAAGAGGAGAAACAGCAGTACCAGCGGTTTGCTTTCATTCCGCTTAGCTTCCCTACCTAAGAATCAAATTCTTCTTTCAAAATAACTGCAGCGGCGCTGAAAGCAATCTCTAATCTCTACTACTTAAGCATATGAAGTTCTTTCTCCTTCACACTGTCCTCTTTCAAGTCCCACTGTCAATTTGCTAGATGTATTTTTGAATTAGCACATATCTTTTCAGAACGAACACCCTGACTCTCAGCAAGACACTATCAGCACACTGGGTCTTAAAAGCCTCCGAGAAAGTTACTCTACTCATCTTTTTAGAAGTTCAACAGACTCCAGCTCTGAAGCATTCTCCCTCTTCTTTGTTATTCTCTGCCCACACACACGTTGCTACAACCCTATTTAAGATACCACCAGCACACTGCTGTGCTGTAATATTCAGGAGCCTGGCACAGTCAGCTTGCGAGGATTTCTGCAACTCATGGTAACTAAGGCAACATAGCTTCACACACAAAGGGATACAAAGATCATCATCCAATATGTTCTTCAGGATTTAGAAAAGTGTGTCATAATCTGAAATAAAATATTGCGACAACATCACATTAGACAATCCAGCGCTCTTTAGGATGACTCTGGAGATCTCCAATCACACAACAAGACCTCTGAGTTCAGTCTCATCTCATTCAACAGCAAAACCTGCTTTCTTCCAACAGTGATGTGCTGAGTGTGCTGGTCATCCCTGCTAAACTCTATGACCACCCCACCTATTTACGTTAAACACCAATCAAGTGTTACTTGTCATGGGAAAGAGAGCTGTACACCATATCAAAGGAAATACATGGAGCACTTTCTCTGGAAGCCCTTATCTCCTTCCTGAAGTCTGTACCTTGTCAATTCTCAATCCTTTCAGGAAAGGCTTGATAATGTCTCCGATGAAGCTTTTAGTGACTGTACTTCTCATTTTAAACTGGGGTAGCAGCACCTTAGTTCAGGACAGACAATCTCTCTCTCTGAAGTAAACATAGTTTATCTCCAAGTGGAGATGTACATCGTCAGTCACCACACATAACATAGCAGGATCAGTCACAAGAAATTAGTTTGTACTTTATACCAAATCATAAAAAGATTTTAACACTCAAGCTATCTGCTAAGACTAGCAAATCCAGCTGAATGTTTGCACTCTGTAAATTTAAATGCCATGGACTGAAAACTGCCAGGCACAGCTAATGAACCCGACAGCTGGAATCCTCCTGCAGGACACCAGGCTCCTCTGCTAGGGAATGAGGTGATAAAGAAGAAATCTATTCCCTTAAGTTCCTGACCATTCTTTTGCCTTCCCAAAACCTCCACAGATACATTAAACACTGCTGACAAGTAGCCAAAGCCTGCCAGCTCATAAGCAAATGGAAAACGTGGAACAATAAAGCCTATGTGGTACAGCCACTGTTCAAGACACTTTGATCAGGGAACTGTCTTCTTTTCACTCCCAGTTTTAAAAAGCTGATGTTAACAAATTCCCTGGCTATGTCATTAACTGTTACTCTAAAACCAGGCTATCTTAAAGTTAATATATAATCCCATTGCTGTGCACTAAGAAAAAGCAAGTCTTCATGGTAGCATCGTTTCCAAAACCACGCAGCTTTGTAATGTTCACAGCTGACGCTCACAAAGTGGCACACTCATCCAAGGGGCAGTCTTCAAAGACATTTCTTTCTTCCATCCAGCACTTTGGAACATATTAGTAACCCTAGTCAAAAGTCATCAGACTGAATTAGATGCAGGGGAAGAAATGACTATGAAAGTCCATTCAAAAAGCACTAATGAATAAAAGCATTAACAAAGATTAAATTTGTGAACCAGCTGGCATACTGTACATCATCCCCTTAATTCTGACCAGACCTTTTAGGAACTAGAGCTTTATCAGTAGCACCATTATTCCCCCATGCACCTGCCTCAGTGTCTTTGTCAGCAGTGCTACAGCACAACAAACTGACAGAACATGTAAGAAGAATATGGAGAAAAGCACCTGTGTATTTATTTTGCTGTCAAGTGACACAGTTCAGTGCAGTCTCGAGACATGGCAGATTATGCTGGGTAAATACCTCTGTATGTAACAAATTTGAGAAAGTATTTCGTGTTTACACAAAATACTGTCAAGCCTCATACCCTACTTTCACAGGTCTTATCCAAAGATGACCGCTTGCTATCAAGACTAAAATTACAATTTCAAGTTGACTTTAAAAGAACAGGGGAAATTAATAAGGGGGATAATTAAGTATGTTAACATACACACATTTGCTAGTATAGTCAAGCACCTACTTCTGAAAAACAATTACAGTAAGGGGACACTTTAGTCTGATACTCAGTACAACCGAAAACTGTGTTAGTTAAACACAAGATTAACTTTTTCTCACTTATTTTTAATCCATATTAAAAGCTGCATGAAGCATAATGGGTTTGACTCTCAGTTTAGTTTCTGTCTAAATGTCACTGAATGACACAATGCCTCCTGATCTCTTCCTGCTCAGGCCTGCCTGCTGCTTTATGAAGCTCTCTAAGGGATTCTGCTTTATCACAGGACCCTGCACTGCACCTGAGAGAGATTCAAAGGACTAATTACAAACATTTACTCACAGAAACACCCTCAAGGCTTTAGTTGTACTTTGGTGCTATTTGACAAGAGAGCAAAATATAATATATCTCAAAATTCACAAGAGAGAACAAATGATATCTAAAAAAGATTTAATTTCCTTGAAAAATATCAGTGCTATTTCTATAAAAATATATTAAAAGCAAAGACAAATGCTACATTTGAAAGTAAAGATGCAGGCAAACAAGAGATGTATATACTCTGGTAGACCTAACATACTGTAAAGAAGTAAACCCATTTATATCTGCCAGTAGCAGCTGCAAGCATGCAGAAAGCAGCTGAGTTTTGCCAACAGTACACGGCTGACTAAATCTGTCAATAATCTGATGAAAACCATAGATCTTAGTGAAAGGAATAAAGGAAAATTTTTCTTCCAAACTTGTCTCAGGCTTAATTTTAAAATACACATGGGGCATGTGTATTCCAGTATCCTCTCAGTAGAACATATGGCATGGCACAGCAACCTTAACACTGAATTTTTTCTCTTCTAGTTAGAGTTCAAAGGGTAAAGGAATAGTCTAGAAAGTCCAATTCTTTAGGATTTCTTTGGGATTTTTAGGTAGAGAAGTCATCTCTGTCATTAATTAAACACCATTTAAATGTAGTTTTGACTTGTTACTCTTTAATTTGAAAAATCCCTGTCAGTCTGTTTTTAAAAAAAAAAAAGAAGAAAGAAGTACCCTATAGTTCCATGCACACACCCACAAATCTATTTCATCAGGTTTGGGGTTTTTTTTGTAAAAGAATTATAGTGTTCATCTACAAGGCCAACAAAAAAAAATAAATACTTGTACAACACTTTCATTGACAAAAGCACTACAAATACACATTACTGCTAAAATTTCTACAGTACTTTCCACCTAAAGATTATTATAGACAATTAAGTCCTCCTGAATCAGACTGCAAGTCTGAGAACATCATAGGGGCTGAACGTTACAAACAGACCTAGAAAATACGTCAAAGCTGCAAGTATGGGAGTATTGGTAAATCAGTGGCATAGAAAAAGCCAGGCAGAATACACCGAGCCTCCCATGCCTCTTGCATATTAATGAGAATCACAGCTACTAAAAGTGATAAGAGATTTGAAACAAAGAGGTAAAACGTGCATAGGTTTCAATGAAGAGCATTAAGCAGAGCTCTCTTCTGCATCACAAATATTTAAATCACTTACCTACTAAAGCAGTCATGAAACGATTCATAGAGAGAGGTTCCAAGTACATTGGCCCTTCATATCCTGATTCCAATTCGCTCCTCACATAATCCCTAAAAAAATAAACCCACAAACTATTAAGATCCATCTGATCAGGTAAGAAGCAATTTATTCATTCCACACATATGTAACTTCAGTGTATGTCACAGTCAATTAACTAAATTACAGAAAGCAATATTAACACTACTGTTACAGCAGCCTTGCTGATGTAAGAATTTAACTGAGGCATGACTTAAGCAAGAGAAGTATTATCTGTAATTAGACTCACTGGCATAGCTGTAAAAATCCTCTAGGACATTCAAGCTGTTCCTCAGAGCATGGCCTGAAACAGCTTATTGACAAAACCTCTTAAGCACCATTCCATTTTTAAGTAACCTTATTAAGTATTCTTCTTCCTAATAATAATTTATTTTCCCACAAGCTCCATGTCAAAAAAAAAAAAAAAAAGAGCTTGACAGAGAGGTCTTAAAATTTAAAGTTTATAGTATTTTGCACCTAACAATCTCATTGCATTGAATTAAAAAGTAGGTATGAAAGAAAAGTGACAGCCATGGACTAGAGCTAGGAACAGAGTTCCTTCATAATCCTTTTATCCAACATGATTTAAAAGTTTAGATTTGTCCTGAGAAACTTGGAGGACCACCTAGATACCCTCAAACTGATAGATCGCTATTGACAGATGCAGTAAATCTGAAAATCTGCCAGGATATTTATAATTTCTCAGAGAAGGCTGGCTAGCAGGGTGGGCTCAGGCAACCAAAGAAAAAGGTAAGAACCTGAAGAGACTGGTCTTTTTTCTGCTGTTGGTGATCATCCATCAGCTCTGCCTTCAATCAGGCTAACATATGTAACAGCAATATAACTCAAATATCAATGTCATGCTAAGACCAAGCATTCTGCACTTTCAGAAGGTGATCCTGGAACAGCACAGTAGTAATTCTTCAGTGGCTCCTTAATCCCCTGCCATGAGACAGCAGGCAATGCTCATGACCCTTTGCATCCGGCTCTCCAGCTGCTTTTTCTGCCTTGTCCTGTGACCCTTCCTTCCCCGCTCCCAGGAAGGCTGCTGCTCCACCCTTGTTAGGACATTACCGACTGCCACCAGCAGCACAACTAGGCCTGTGCTTGTATCTGCCTGACACAGCCCAGACATTCAAGTCCAGCTGCACCACATCCTGGGAATGCCAGACAGACACGCTTGATCTGACCCCACATGGAGCTAGCAGAGTCTGTTTACTTGAGGTGCATGGTACTCCATTTATTAGGTATTTATTTAGATCGGTGAGGCAAGCTACACTTGCTGGTAACAGATGCAATAAAAGCAAGGCAAACACTACTGGAAACCACAACCAATACAAGAATTGCTCTTTTTATTTCAGTGCAGAAAAATATGCAACTCGGTGCTAATGGAAGCATTCACTTGTCACAAACGTGGAAATATATCCTTCTTCTAGTATTAGCTTGCTACCCCAAGCTAAGGTATTCACATTTTCATTTGCAAAAAATCTCTGGAATTCAAGACATAAATCTCAAAGTACTAAAACAAACACTTCAAAGCCTGTTCTTCATAGCTGACAACCCTGCCTACTCACTGCAGCTTTTCAAGTGTCACAGTGTATGCAAGGTATGTTGAAATGGGTTCTCTAGACTGTAACCTACAATTAAAAACACATGAGAACTGAAAAGGCACCTAAGACTACTGATTCCAGGTAGAACTTTCCTTCTTGTTAACAAGGTATAGCTAAGCATCCTTCAACAGCCATACGAATGTAATCTTTGAGACAATGTTGGGTATTTTTTTTATTTATTTCATATGAACCTGCAGAAGGCACTTTCTGAAAGCATCAGCAATACAAACAGGATAATCCACCAGAGTTACAATGGGAGAAAAAAATAACACCATTTTCAACATGCTGATGATAGCTTTTTGTATTAGCAATACCATGCTCCATCCTCAAATTTAGGGTGAAAAACACTGGCTATTTCTAAACTGCTAGAAGGAAAGCAGTGAAGACATCAAGTTTCTTCTGTATCTGTTAGGAAACAGGTTACAAAATCATCCACGATACCAACTGTAGCAAGATGACCTTACACAACTTAACTAAGACATACCAACAAAGCTGCACTTACAGTTGCTTCTTCAACACCAGGAACACACCTGGAGATGATCCAAATTCCTTCAAGCTAGATTTCTTGCCATTGTTTATCTGATTCAGTCACCTGCACAGAAGTCTGTACTTGGCTTAATTCTTTAAGTAACTCTCATTAATTGAGTTTTAGGCCTACCAGCTTGGAGAAGCAATGTTTTAAGATCTCCTAAATTTATTTTAAACAGTATTTGTAGATGATGTCTGAATAAGTCAAGTCAAAGCAATGATTCTCTTATTACTAGTACAAACACAAGGATCTTTTGGCACTGACACCAATCAGAAGATGCCTCTAACAGCTGCAGTGCCATACAAGATGCTGAGAAGAACAAGTGCCTGCACTCAATTTTGATCAATTAAAGCTGTATTAAGCTGCAGATTTTACATTTGAGAATTGTTCACTTTACTGCAGCAGTGTAAGAAAACAAGAATGCTAAAATCATTATTTACTCGTTAATTAAATGACTGAAACTACATTATTACTTTAGAAAATTAGGATATAAAGTTTAGATCAGACTGCCTGCTGTTCATTCTGTAGATGCATTCCCAGCCTCATTTAATCAAACTGCTGGACTGTTAACATATACTCACGGACACACATGACTAACATTGCCCTATAAAGGTAAAGAGATATAGTGCTTCACACATGACCATTTCTTGCTACTGAAAGTGTAGAAAGGTCTTCTGTTATTAAAAATATGCTTTGTAATTGACTGACAAAAGGCACATTGGTTATCTGACCTAATTGACTCATACTGCTGACATTTACTTTGGCTGATTAATCTCTGCCATCAAACACACACTCTCATAGGTTTTAAATGTCCAGACAACCTTAAAATTAAGTGTATTTTAAGGTTATCCATAAGAAACAATTCAGTGTCTTGCTCTCCCCCTCCCCAGTCTTCTCATTCTAAGCTCTGTGAGGCTCAATACTTGGAATACAATCATAACAAAACTGCAAAACATTAAATAAGATAATGATGTAGATTCAATTTTTTGGCATTAACAGTGTGTTTAATTGCTTCATTTATTTTCTGCGTAACTCCAGGATTTATTTTCCCGAGTTTTATTTCTGGAAATGGGGAAAAGAAATGTGATCCTTTTAAGCAAAAGAGTTGTGCAGCTACATATAAAATAAAACCAGCATACATTTTCCTTGTCGGGAGGAGCAGTATTTTGTTTTTTAAAGCTAACTTCTTTTTCCATAAACAGATGGTGTATTATCTCCACTCAAATTGCCAGGTTAACATGCTACATACAAATGTAGCATCTTCTTGAACTCTCCAAGTATTCACAAACATCAGATAATCAATCTTTACACATTAAGGTAATTCTCAGTCTTGCAGATGAGGAAACAAGCACTTAACAAGTTAGGTGACTTGTCAAGGTCACGTAAACCTGGAAGTCTGGAGTCAGAGTTTAACTATAAAATTCAGATGATCTTATTCCCAGACTTGCAGATGAACCGCAAGCTATTTCTGGGGTGGAAAAAAAGCACTGAAAGCTGAAGTCTTTCAACAGCTCAGAATTTCCAGGACACTGCAGTCATAAGTGCCAGCTGATTCTGGTCTTGTTCTATAATTTGCGTTAACTAAACTGGCCTCAATATGAGACCTCTTCATCTGTCTTAAATAGCATTCCAACTGCTAGTGCATGCAAGCAATTCACTGTAGATTTTCAGCTCTGAGCAGAATTATTAACGAAAAACACTCAGGAACAGTTTGCACATGTGACTACTGTATGCCTTGTTATGATCAGTCTGCCAAACAGAAACATCAGTTGGAATTGGATAGCTTTGGCAATAAAAGGAATAGCTCCACTAACATTATATTTATGTGTTACACTTTACTACTTACAATATGAAAACAAATGGGATTCAAAAGTTATTTTGAAAAGCTAATGCAAGTGTCACTCCCCACATTATACAAAGGCTGCTGTTGAGAACCCCTTGCACAGTGCTTCCTTCCAAACCAAGTCAGTCTTTTATCTAGGGAATGGCTAAGCTCACTCTGAAGTGTTAGAAACTGCATTTGCTTTGCAAAATAGCTAGGGAATACTGCTGGACTATTTGAATCCAAGACATCTTTTAATTAAATACATTTTTTTGTGCCAGTTGATGCAAGATTTAATTAAAGTCTTTATTAACTCACTCCAGAAGCATCAAATAGAGAAAGCTTAGTACAAATATGATGAACAGTCCAAGCAATAGTTACCTCACATTTTTCAATGAAGCCTGTAAAGTCTCAAACCTCACAAAGCAATATAAGTCACAATTCACATTGCATAGAAACACAAGCAAAGAAGGCATTAAAATCAAACACAGTCCTATCCCTTAACGTATCAACCAAAATCCATACCATCACCTTTTCTTTTAAAAAATTTAAAGGTTGAGAATGACATAAAGATTGTTAGTTGTAAATGTTGTGGGCCAAAGCCCTGTATCTGATGGGTATTTAATAGCTTTGTTACAAGTTCTTAAACAATGTTTAGGTTGCTTTTTCTAATAAGTAAGCCTTCAACTCTATAACTCAGGACTCCCCTGAGGATGATAAAAAAAAACCTCTTTTCTTCCTACCCAGGCAAGAGGAGGCCATAATTCCTCTCTCTTGCACATGCATCCATTCAGGAAATCATTAACTGCAACTCTGACAGCCACAACAGTGACATGTCAAGTCACCACAAAACCTTCATTAACACTTCCCTGAACTGCAACATACCAAGTAAGAGATACTCCAGCAAATGTTTTGGAACAACAAATTCAATGCAGAAATAACAAACCTATCTCTTCACTTAAATCAATCAAATGCACATTTTTAAATGTTTCACATCAGCAAGCACCAAAATAAGTCAGGCTCAAGTCCATATTTTCAAAGCTTCCCATGTAAAGCCATTAATGTGATGGCACTCTCTTTGGTTCCAATTAAACATCTTGTCAGTATTGAGTTTACATTGGCTTTCAACAGAGTCCCCTGGAGCCAAGCAAATGAAGATGGTTGACTTTGTCTTATCAACTCAGAGTTCTCCAGCCTCCTGCTCTGTGTTTTAGATCCAAAACACTTGTCTTTGTTTCTATTGTAAAATATATTACACAAAGATAAATTTAAGAATAAATTCCACTATCACTTTACTTTTACCTTCTTCCATATCACAATTAGCTCTCATCCTAGGTGCCAGTAACATCCCGCCTGCTTTGCAAAATGCTCCAGTGTTGAAAGCATGTTAGTTGAGCCACTGAAGCACTCAGATTACTGTATCAGAGGCCACATTTAGTCTTGTGGCAAGTGCTTTCTCCCCTCAGATTAGTGGACATTACACTCTACAGAAAAGTAGCTCTAAATTCCTTTTAAGTCAATGAAAATACACCAGAACTACTTGACTGCATATTTAATTCCATAAACTTTTACAAGACAAAGAACAACAAGATATATTTAGGTGTCTGGCATAGAAAAAAGGCCTCTACAAAACTAGACCTACCCCATTTATATAAGATATTAACAAAATACCAGTTATTTTTCTAATTCCCAAATCAAGCTAACAAAATTAATCCATTTACTCTTACCTGGAAATTTGGTGCCCAGCATAAAGCAGCAATGCAGTCAAAAAGTACAGGTAAAGCTGAACCAGGTGTTGCCTTGGTAAAGTTAGGAGCACAACACTTAAGATATAACCTGTAACAAAAAGCAAGGTTGAAATTTAAAAAAATACTATCTAACCCCAAATTTCTTAAAATTCAAGTTATTCAGATGTCTTTATCTGCCTTTGTTTTCATTTGGTTTTAAAATTCATGTACCTACATTTTCTTCTCATCAAAACACAAAGAACACAAAAAACCTGCCACTTTTTCTATTTTTTTCTCCATGGACAGAAATAGCTCTACCAGCTTCTGCAAGTTTACATCTAGATGTCAAGGAGTGGACTTGATCCACAGTGTTTTAACAAGACTTAATTAACATACCCTTACGTAACAAGGGGAAAACAGGCCTAGGTCTCAGTCTTCTTCCAAGTGAAAGCAAGTTTCAGTATAGCAGAGAAAAAAGCCTATCCATCTAGCAAACCCAAGTCAATTGATGTAAAAAACTCCCTTTCTTCAAGTGAAGGGCACACAGAACAATTTTCCAATCTAATTAGCATCACATGTTTTAATTCATTCACTGTATCTTAATGGTTTAAACACACTTTGCAGGCCCATAATTTGAGATGGGGACACACAGGCTGTTCTCCATACTAGTAATATTAAAGCACAGTCAAGCTATCAGTGTTGCATAAATCAAGGACAAGACTTGGCACAGCCTAGGATTTGTAGGCATTTACACCAGCAGTTCCTTCACCTGTTAGCATTTATTAAGACCACAGAAAAAGACCCGATGCACATAGAGCTTTCCTCTTCAAGACCATAGCCCGACTGCTCAGCAGCCTCTCCAGCAAGCAGAACACTGATCCTTTTTTTCATACCTGCTTTCATTAGGATACTTAAATAAAGCAGTACTTTGAAGTCCACTTCACAACAGGGTGGTACATGCCCATCCTCTTCTCCTTCCCTGACAGACTCTGCAGGTCAAAAATCCAGCACATGGTGCCCTTACTAATCTTTATTTCCGAGCTCTCCATCACAATGCAGTGCACTCATGCTCTTACTGAAGGTCAGCTTAAGTGCCTGGCACTGAAATCCATTCACGAAAAAAATCCAACAACTTCCCTGCAGCTAAGAACAAAACACTATAGAAGAATTTATTCTGACACTTACAGCTATACTAGTCACATTACATTTAAAGTTTCATCCATCTATTCAGCAACACTGGGCACAGACTTTTTAACTGAGCTAATTTATAATTTGAGCTTCTTAAAAATACTTAAGAAAATAATGTAGCTCTAAATTAAGCACTCGTAAAAACTGGGACAACTAGCTACTATAAAACAGCTTAGGAACACAGTATATTCCAATATTTGAAAAAGATACAATTTCAGAGTCAGTCAGTATTTATGTAGAAGTATTCCATCTCTGTAAAATTCTATCAGTAGTTACGTCTTCAAGAAGCTAACTTGCAATATGCTCCTAGAAAAGACATCAGACCCACAGTATGCCAAGCAAAGATCAATTCAGATACAATAGATGATAGGAATGATGATAGACAAAGCCTATTTACTTACCTTTTTAAAGATACAAATATACCATTTATATATTTAACATTAAAAGATAATTTTTCAAGTACTTTCATAAAGTAGATATGACAAGCTGCACATTCGTCTGAGGATGTGCCTTTTCAAAAGCTGAAATCATTTATAGTTTCTTAAATTAAAGTCACCATCACTACCTTCCTGTACAGCATCCGTTTGATCATTTACAGTATCAATTCGATCATTTTCAAAAATGATCAGAGGGATGGAACACCTCTCCTGTGAGGAAAAGCTGAGGGAGTTAGGCTTTGTCAGACTGGAGAAGACTGCAAGGAGACATTATTGCAGTCTTTCAGCAGTTAGAGGGGGCTTATAAGAAAGATTGGGACAGACTTTTTAATATGACCAGTAGCAGTATGACAAGGGGTAATTGTTTTAAACTAAAAGAGAGTAGGTTCAGCCTGCATAAGGAAGAAGTTTTTTATGATGAGGATGGTGAAATACTGGAACAGGTTAACCGGAGAGGCTGTAGATGCCCCATCCCTGGAAACATTCAAGGCCAGCTTGGACAGGGCTCTGAACAACCTGATCTGGTTGAAGGTGTCCTTGCTCACTGCACAGGGGTTGAACTAGATGACCTTTAAAGGTCCCTTCCAACCCAAAACATTCTGTGATTCTACAATTTTTATTTTGAGCTTTTTAAAATGGCCTGAAACCCAACACTACAACAGTTTCCTTCTAGCAACTGTTGCATACAGAGTAACATGCTGTTAGTTAATACAACACAGCAGACATTCTACAGCAACAGCTTCCTTAGCAAACACCTGTATTTTACAGAATTCATCTTCTTCGTTCACCACCTTCCTTCTACCAAATACACAAGTGACAAGAGCAGGAACTCCTAAGCAGAATCTCCATGAAGACATTTAACTAGTTTGCACAGCACCACAGCATCATGAGCCAGCTCCAGCAGCTCTCACACCATCTGCAGACATTCTTAGCACCTCGTCTCTGCTTTATTTGCCACCTTCCCTTGATTGCTTAGTCAGGGACAATTCTCTCTGCGGAACATCCCACGTGGCACAACCATGTTTAATTCCAGTACTTAAGTCGAATCTCTCTAAACCCTTCCTTCTTGCTGTAGCCCATGACTCACCTTCAGGTGGAGAACTAAGTAGAGTTTATTATGCAGTCTTTTATTCCTCCATTACTCTATAGTCTAAGAATACCTGTTTACTGTATCTGTATTTAAACTCTGCCATCTTCTTTACCTTATTCTATCACATGAAAGTCTGCTCCTTGGCCACATGATAATGTACTTGAGTGGTGCTAGGATAATTTCTGTAAAAGCAAGACATTTTAGAGGGCAGTAACTGCACTCCAACACAGCCATGTTACATAGGAATATTTTAGAAGTGTTTGAAGTTCATTCTTCTCTACGTGATCACAACTTTAACTAAAATACAGCAGGATACATTGAAGGAGTGAAAAATATGTCCAAATACAAATCAAAATATGAGAAGATTATCACCACATTTCTGCCTTTTAAACAGAGGGCTTCCAAACAGCACAGATGCTTGTAACACTGCACAGGGAAGCAGCACGAGATAGCCAAGGTTACTGCAGAAGCTTGAGCAATGAACTCCACCACTCATGAGTTTGGGCTGGAATTTAGATGTTCACTTTAAAGCAGCTGTTTGCTCTAATTGTTAGATTTTGAAGAGGGGGAGAGAAAGAGACATTTAAAGTAGTTCCCTTTCACTCTTATTTACGATTCCCTCTTGTGACTTGATAAGAGAGAGATTTCAACACACTTCATACTGCAATATTTGCATTTTTGCCGCAGAGGCCCTATTCCCAAAGTGGTACCAATCTAATTTTTATTGACAATGCCTCTGCCAAAAAAGAAAAAAAAAAAAAAAGGCAAATAATTCATTACCAAACTGTCTCGTTGCGGAAGAAAAGGAAGACAAGCTCAAATTCAGACATACTAGCAGCGATATTCTATTCCCTTTGTTCTCACCCAGCCAAATGATGTAATTAGTATATGGCGTAAATGAGATTCTACTTCAAAACAAAGGACCAGGAAATGAAATTTCTCACAGCAGATTTCTCATCTAAATCATTACATTCTGTTTTCATTTGCACCTCCTCTGTCAGAAGAAAACGTGATGTGGAGAACACGTATCCCTTTGGAAGGATTCTCCACACACAAGGGATTTACAGTTTGAGAAACAGTCTTCTTACTGGATAGCCTTCAGACATGGGTTAACAGTAACTAACACCCACTTCCATCCAGAGCTTTCTGAGCCCTGTGTCTGCAACAAGCACTTCCTCTCCTTTGATTTAGGCTGTGCATGCTATTTTCACTCTTCAGATGTGATGTATGGTCCCTTTTAACTCACCAAGTACATTTCTGGTTAAGTGTAAGCAGCAGGGTCAGTGAAGCCCAATTCCTGCCCTGGTAAAGAAACCATTCTAAGACACATTAAAAAAAAAAAAGACAAAGACAAGAGAGAATAAACTCTTTCCTGAATACAGTAGTAGTGCTCTAGTGCTAGGCCACCAAGAAACAGAATTGTAACTTTAAGCTTTCAGCTATAAGGAGTACTATAGAAGACCCATTCTGCCAACCTTACAAATACACAGACCCACCACTCAGTACTTATTCAGGAGCCCAAGGAAGCAGAGAACTTGTGCTGACTCTCATGCCAAAATGGTACAGATTTAGGCCCCACTAGAGAAAATAAACTGTGAAAACAATAATAAGCAGAAAAGCTAAGTTAAACATTGCTAGATAAGAACACATGTATTAACCAGCTCATGACCTCATGTACAACTTGTTGATTCAGCTAGATGAAAACCTCTCACTGTGCAATGCTCATTGTTACAGTAAGCAGCAGCTCACAGACTGCCTTTCAGCACTGCCTATTTGTGTACCACCAAGGTGCTTCCCAGCTCCTCTCACCCAATATTACCTTTTTGCCAACTCAGGTGTCTGAGTTTTATTGACATGCTGCATACAACGGAGGTTTCTGGAACAGGATCAAAGTTACAAGCCATCCTCTTTATGAAACATTTTAGTGCTCATTTGCATTGTTACAGATCCCTTGTGTCCAGTTCATATTATTACTCAACATTTCCTGGAGGCTTAGTCTAAAAATGAGAAGTCTGCTCATGAAAGAGTTCACAATATTTCTTAATAAAACCACACCATCTCTTGGAGTGCCAGAACGTAATAGCACAATTGCTTGGATTCTACCAGGAAATTGATTTGGGGGGGTCTTAACTTCCCCCTCACCCATATCCTATGAGGTTAAAGGGACCATCTTACAATGACTTGCAAAGCAACTTGCTCTGAAGCAGCCAGTCATGAGCCACAGAATACCATCAAAACTCCGATCTCTCCTGACTCAATGCAGGGCCAGTGCACTACTGAATTACTCATTTCATTTCAGCCTAAGCCTTGAATGTCCTAATTTCAGTTTATTCAGACAACTACCTGGCCACAACATGAAAGTACCAATACCACAGGACAGACTTCTGAAAGACTGTATTTGATATAGCAGAAGCATTTTAACAACAATTGGCACCTTTATTTTCAGTGTGTCTAATTCTCAGAATAACCAGTCACCACAATGGTTACACAACAGTTTACACAGAGATTTAATAAACTGTCTATGCCTAAATCACCTATTTCAAGAGTGGATGATTTTTAAAAGATACACTTTAGAGCTCACTGTAGTTAAAGATATGATAGAGAAGCTACCAGGAAGATTTTGTTGGCATCTTCACTGGAGGTTAGCTCAAAACCAGAAGGAACCAAACAGCCGCTTATTTTTAAGTCACATAAGAGGAGAGACAAAAAGCCCCTGTACATCTTTAATTCTTATTAAGCATCTTTTGAAGGATAAACTCAGCCAAATGGGGTCTTCTGAATTGATTGGGACAGCTATGCTGTCCTGAGAGCGAGACTAGTTCTTCATCTGCTCTATTACAAAAGGCAACAACATAGAAAACACCTCTGTCACCATGCAGAATGACCACTCCTGCATCAGATATGGCCCCAACACACAGCTCATGCAAAATTCACTCCACTGAAATCAACCTAGAAGCCAAGCCATTCAGAGAGCACAATGCCAAAATCCCTATCAGTCTCAAGCAGCCAGAGGCACCAGTACTATCACCACAAAGGGTGGCTTCCATCTAGCCTGTCTCACCACTGCCAACTGAACAGCTGTTGAAGGCAGCATAAGTGCAGAGGGCTTTAAGATGTACTGCGTTTTTGTGATGTTTTTGCATGGCAACACCAAGGCACACCTCCTTCTCACCCTCCCACACAGCCAAAGCTGCCCAAACAAATGCTATTCACTCCAAGAAGTTCTGTACTTTGAATTAACATGGCAAATATTTTGCCCTTCAGAAAATGTTGAAAAATTAGTTCTAAACTGAGAAAGCAGACATCTAAATATACTTGCACACAAGGAAATTAGTATTTACCCAGTCACGGCACAGTGCAACTATAAACAGAGATCAGAAATCCTGTTATCAACATCTGCACATATCAGTGAAAATAATGCCAATAATTTACTCATTACTGGGGTACTGCCATCAGTTTCAACAGCTGTTTCTTGAATTTCAAATGTGTAACAGATTGGGCACTCTAAGTATAAATAACCCAAGAACTGAATTCCTTACAGAGATTTGCAGTATTGTCTGAACAAATAAAATGGACTTTTGATTCTAGTTCTGCCATACAATTCAGAGGCTGTTTCTGTAATACAGCATACCTAGTAGTCAGAATTCTGGGACTAATTACAACCACAGAGAACTTGAAGAGTACTGCAAAAGGACACAGAAGTGGAACTGTAAATATATAGACAGTCACAATGTATTCTAAATTATGAACACAAATTGACATGTTGTCATAAGACTAATACTCAGAGTGAACTGAACCTCAAAATGAAGTGTCTCCTTTCAAGCAAGCTGCTATCAGATTTTGGTTGGGTTTTTCTGGGGTGGAGGGGCTGGAGGGGGTTTGGTTTTTTGTTTGGGTTTTTTTTTGTTTGTTTGTTGTTTTTTTTTTTTGTTTGTTTGTTTTCAGTGAAGAGTTATGTAGGTTGCTAAACAGAGATACCAGCTTTAGACAGAACAGTTACCTGAAGGTATCCATATGCCAAGAAAGCTGCTTAGTAAAAGCCTACGACACTAAGGAAGCAGTACAGGAATCAGCATTCTCTAGAGCTGAAAGGAGAAAAAAGGGTATTTTGTATTCTAAGTGTGGCATACTCTCTACCCTCTTCTGTGTCTACCAACTGCAGCATATACTGCATTTTGCCCAAGAGGAAAATATGAAGACATAGCAAGTGAATTTTTTTAAGAATTAAAGACCAAGTCCATGTCATAAAACTGCATTTGGTTAAAAATAGCTACATTTTAAAATAGTAACACTCAGAAAATAGTTCTGCTACCCATTTATCTAAATGCTGCTGGCAGGAGGGAGACAGAAGGCACGGGACAGCAAACCCAGAAATGCTGAATCTGAGCAGCAACTCATCTTTGTATGCCTTAACTGCCACATTTAGTCATGCATCCTCTTCTCACAATTTTGGGAAATTTGTTTCTGGAATGAACCAACTGCTTCTTTCTTCTCACAGTGAAGCTTCACATGACACTTCTTACTGCATTTGTATCACAGTACTATATCCTTCCTCTGAAGAGAAAGGGCACCACAAAAAAGCAATCCAAATAAAAGATCTTCTAATTAACGCACAAGAGCTTAAAGAAAAGAGGCAGACCAAACTAGAGAGCAGTCAACACACTGTAGCAGTAAGTTCAGTAGGTTTCTCCTCAAACAAGCCCCCTTTTTAAAGGCAGCATTCATAACAAGTAGTTCCCACTGACCAAGTGATGTGACCATGCGATTAAGGTGTAAACCACACAGTTAAAGAAACTGTGATTATAAACAGGGTTGTGAAAGATGACACACCTTCCACCTATTCCAAGTATTTAAATAGTTTCTTTACATTTTTCCCCGAAAAATTATTTTTTGTAATGAGAGAGAATACAGTCTAAGATAGAAAACTGCTTTTATTTTTATTCTTAGGTAAGAAAACACCATGCATTTAGTGCTATTCTGTGCCTCTAGCGTGACAATGACTTAAACTCCAAGCCTGACTATGATTACAGGTTAAGCTCATGACTCTCCTCTTCCCATCTAGCTCAGAGTATTTACCAGTTAGCACAAATAGCATTGATTTGCCCTTCATAGGAGGAAATTATGTGGTTTCAACTGTTTCTACCTTCTTCACCAGAAGAAAGAAAAGAAATGACTGCCTTCTCAGAGGCAAAAGAAAACACTGGAGTGTGGCAGTAGCAGAGTTAGTCTACCCTACATAGAGGTTTGAGATAAAAGCCATAGTAGTTAGCACAGACCTTTCCTGAAGGAGAGGCTACTTTTAATTTACACAAAATTATTTTAATGAAATCTTAATGAAACCACATTGTATCTATAATAGTTGTGGGTAAAAAAGTTGGTTTGCTTTCTAAGCTTCTTTCCCTCCAGATCCTTCTGCCTGGTGACAGCATACCAAGTATCAGAATTATATCAGGTAATACAGCACACTGCACACAAATTCATCACATACTACTCTTCAGCCAGACTGTCTCAATGGGTTACCAAAAAAATTAAATAGGATGACCTGGGAGTATTTGGGAGAGGCCTGGAACAACAGTGCTTATTGACAAGAGTCGGGGTTTGAGCTCAGAGGGCAACTGAGCACCACATAGTCACTCACTCTCCCCTTCCACCACAGCACTGAGAAGGAGAAAATAAAGCAAAAGGCTCAGGAATCAAGATAAAGACAGGGAGGGATGACTCACCCAATTACAGTCACAGGCAAAAGACAGACTCATTAGGGGAAGAAAATAAGAGAACATAAATTTAATTCAGACACTAACACCACCACCACTTAACAGACAGAGTAGGATACTGAGAAGCATTGCCACATCCTTAAAAACACCTTCCACGCCCCCCACCCCTCCCTTCTTCCCAGGCTCAGCTCTGCAGCCTGTATCTCTACCTCCACCCCTCCCAGCAGCCCAGGGGGCAGGGAATGGGGGGATGCAGTCAGTCCTGCCACTGCTCGCACTCTTCCCCTGTTCCAGTGTGGTTGCCCTCTCATGGGAGACAGTCCTCCACAAACTTTCTTTGACATGAGTCCTTCCCACAGGCTGCAGCTCTCCCCAAGCTGCTCCAGCATGGGTCACCCCTGCATGCTGCAATCCTCTCCCTGCCTAACTACAACAGCGGGGCCAGAATACAGAACCAAACTTCCCATGTGAACTCCTTTCAGGAGGCAAAAGAATTTTTACTACTTTTAATATAATTTCTGGCTGAATAACAGTCAAAGAATTGCAGTCAACGGCTCGATGTCCAAATGCAGAGCAGTGAAGAGTGGCGTTCCTCAGGGGTCAGTGTTGGGACCGGCACTATTCAACATCTTTGTTGGAGACATGGACAGTGGGATTGAGTGCATCCTCAGCAAGCTCACCAAGGACAACAAGCTGTGTGGTGTGGCTCACACGCTGGAGGGAAGGGATGACATCCAGAGGGACCTGGACAGGCAGCAGAGGTGGGCCTGTGCAAACCTCATGAAGGTCAAACAAGGTCAAGTGCAAGGTCCTGCACATGAGTCAGGGCAATCCCAAGCAAAAATACAGGCTGGGCACAGAGTGGATTGAAAGCAGCCCTGCGGGGAAGGACTTGCGGGTATTAGTGGATGGAAAACTCATCATGAGCCAACAGTGAGCACTTGCAGCCCAGAAAGTCAACCATATCCTGAGCTGCGTCAAGAGAAGCATGGCCAGCAGGTCAAGGGAGGTGATTCTCCCCTTCTACTCCACTCTCGTAAGACCCCCCTGCAGTGCTGTGTCCATCTCTGGGGCCCCCCAACAGCAGAAGGACACGGACCTGCTCGAGCGGGGCCAGAGGAGGCCACGAAGATGCTCACGGGGCTGGAGCACCTCCCCTGTGGGGCCAGGCTGAGAGACCTGGGGTTGTTCAGCCTGGAGAAGAGACAGTTCCAGGGAGACCTTATAGTGGCCTTCCAGTACTTAAAGGGGGCTACAGGAAAGATGGGGAGGGACTCCATCAGAGGGTGTGGGGATAGAGTAAGGGGTAATGGTTTTATACTGAAAGAGGGCAGATTCAGATTAGATATAAGAAGAAATTCTTTACTGGAAGGTGATGAGGCACTGGCACAGGTTGCTCAGAGAGGCTGTGGCTTCCCCTCCCCTGGAAGTGTTCAAGGCCAGGTTGGACGGGGCTTTGAGCAAGCTGGTCTAGTGGAATATGTCCTTGTCCATGGCAGGGGGGTTGGAACTAGATGATCTTTAAGGCCCCTTCCAACACAAACCATTCTACGATTCTATGATCACTAGTACATGCACCTGGGTTTGGGTTGCAAACCCATTTTATCCAATTCTTGCCTGTTTTTACAGATATCCAATACATATGGCAAACTAAAGAAAACAAACAAACAAAAAACAAGTACACAGGTCAACTCCTTTTCATCCCAAGCATCTCTAGCAATTTTAAATTAAGTTTTCAATACATTATCTGGCAAACGTCCTGCAAGATATACCAAATATACATACTTCCAGAAAGATACTGGGTGTGATCAATCAAGTTTTAAGCTTGAGGTGATCCTGTGACCATCAAGTATGAATTTCCGCACACACAGAACAAAAATTTTTCAGCCAGAGACATTCCTGAATTGTTGCTTAGCTAAGTTTGATGTTTGTCTTTTTAAGCACACCTGACAAACCTACAAAAGTTCACAAGTGAAAAACAGTTTTAATGGTGATTCTATAAGATAATTCATATGCAGAAAACCAGTATTATGAAATAAAACAACACAGTACTAACTTTGTACACAAGAGCTAAAGTGCACACTGAAGACTACTGCAGGCCATTCACAGGCCTTTTACACCTGCCAAAAAAGTAACCACAGTGCCATTTGACAGATAAAGTTCATACACAAAATTACTCTGCAATTTTTCCTATATGAAATTAATCTGTTTACTTTCAAGAATTGTAACCAAAAATTTATCTTTGCTGTTTGCACTGCTTTATGCATATTCAGTTAAATTTCATGCAGTTGAACTTGCGGTTGACTAGTTATCAGGACTGAGTATTTTCCTTCACTAAAGCAGATAAGGCCTCTTTCCTGAAAAGATATGAAAGGGAAAAGCCGTATCAAATTGCATTTGAGAGGATTTTATTATATTGCCAGTACTGCTAACTGGAATATGAATCACACTGTAGCATGTATCACTTCACTTGATCGAAACCAATCGGCTTTTCACACTTTAAGTCAAATGAATGGAAGAAAACGTGTATTTAAGCAGAAAAGACATTCCTGGTAACCCCAGTTCTGAGCAAATTTCCAACTTTGGATCCTTAGTTTCAGGAAAAGGTTCATAATGTCTAGACTGGTAGAGTTTATTGATTATTATGGCTCTCTGATCAAATTTTTCCTTGAGCATCTGCTCGAGATAGACGCCCCCAATTTCCTAAGCTGATAGAAGCACTTCTGTGACATGGTATCTTACACTGTCTGTGTAAGAAATTCAGCAACTGTTTGATACTGCAAAGCTGCCACAGCATATGCTGATACCGTGTTTCCTAACTGCAAATATGAACTGAGGATTTTTTTCCTAAATAAAATAGATTAGTATGTTGAAAGATATCTGCAATAAATTGTTATTTAAATTACACACTGGCAATTAATTTCTCCCCAACATATCTTCAAGGAAGCTTAATTTCCCAAACTGATGTAAAAGCACTTTGTTTTCTTTACAAATCAATTTATATATTTGGATACGTCATTTTAATTAAGGTTATACTGTAAAGTGATGAAATTAAATCTATAAAAAAATCTCGTGTAGGCAGGCAAATTGATTCAGTTCAGCCTCACACTGACACAGCTTAAAAAACCTCAACAACCAAGGAACTGAAACAAATCAACTTTATTTGAAAAGTATTAGCCAGGTTTTATCACTGGAAACTGTCTGAACATCTTTTAAAACAAGTGACTTTTCTGATGATATAGAAGCCCTTCTTGATCAGCAACTACCAGTTGGAGCAGTAAAAGTACAGACACTCAATACTGTAAAAGCACTCCTGAGTAATTGTGCACCAGCACTAAAGCACCACTTGTATGAGATGCACTAAGTCAGAATCCACCCGTTTGGTACTAAAATAGCATCCAGGTGAGAAATACTTTGGTGACAATATCTACCTTTTCTGTAGCACTTTTTATTGGCCTATCTCAACATACTTAAGCAAGGACAAGGTTATCAAATGACTCTAAAGAGGGGCTATGTTACAGCCAGAAATTACCCACTGACATCTTAATAGCCTACTGCAGAACTGTTAGTTCTGTATTAGAAGCTGATCTGATAAACTAATTCCTAAAAGGTACCTGTGGGCGTACAAGTACATGAGAAAGCCAGCTGTAGTTACATGCCACCGTGGTCCTGTGTCACACTGACCAGCAACAAACAAATACTCTCTCCCACAAACATATGAAAAAGGCATAGAACTCTAACACCAGCTTTTTGCACTAAAAGTACATTGCTATCTTAGCATGAGTGTAGTGGAGCCGTAACAAAAAAAGCCACATGTGTTTTTAATGGCAGTAAATAATTTCCAGACAACAGACATTTAAGAGATTAAAAAAGAAAAGTCACATGCCAACACTTACAGAGTCGGGATTAAAACCTGGACATGCTACTTCAAAAAACCCCAGTGCTCTAACTACTTAACTAAAGGGTGTTTCTTTTAGCTGACTGCAGTATACTTTTATCCTCCAAAGCCATCTACAAGGAAGAAACATTGCAGAGTGGCAAAATTATATACTAGCCATTTCTCTTCAAGCTAGGAAGTACTCAGGTAGATGATGTCTGGATCCAACCCCTAATTAGCCCCATGTAGAGTCACTAGATGAATCACATACCCACCTGGAGAGCAGGTCCTAGAACATCAATCCTTTCATCTCCTAAAAACAGACATCTAGCATTCCACAGCTAGATTTGCAGGCCAAGGTTTAAACCTCAGCTCCCTGAGCTGTGTTAGTAATGTTGTCCATTTATCTGCAACACAAGGACTTCTTACCTGCTCTAACCCACTCACAGCATGTATATGGTTCATAAGGTTTTAAACTGAAGAACCATATCCATGCAGCAGTGCAAGGTAACATTCTGGTGCTGTGGTCACAGTCCAAACTAGGCAACCTTTTCCCTACTCTCTTGTTTAATGCCAATGATATAAGTTACAATACTTCTTGTCCACACAGTATTCCACATCAGGCTTCTCATCAGTCAGACACAGGCCAAAGTCACTGTCCTATTCTTTCAGGGTATCAATTGTGTTTCCAGACACCAGGTTTACTCTATTTACATATCAAGACTAAATAACAGTTCAATACAACCCTAGACAGGATTTCCTTACTGCTAACATAAACAGTCCCTTAAGCAGAAGTGTAATGAATATATTATCATGCTATTTGTTGTAATCAGTATATTAGCATACTACTACCAAATTCTTAAAATTATTGTAGTAAGCAAAACAGTATTTATTTCAGTAGTGTTTTCTCTAGAATACATGTACACTTACCCACATAATGCATATTAAGGGCCAAATACTTGTACTGGAAGAGAGGGTTGTTGTGCAGGCTACTTCTTTGGATCTGCTGGAAGAAAGAGCTGACATCCCATCTGTACAAGACATCCAACAGCATGATGCTTGGGACCCTTAGGGCCACATTTAATACTGCCTCCAACTTCTCCTTTGCAGCCATTCTCTTCCCTTTCTGTGAATTGGCAGCAGACTGTAAATAGCACAAGACAGAGAAGGGTGATCAGATCAATCTCACTGTACAAACAGCTATTAGGCTTTGTGATCGTATGAATGGAGCTTCCTGTTTGGACATAAATGACTGAATCAACTAAGTTAAATTCAAATCCAGACATAACAGCTATTTTTGATATATAAAGGTCAATTTGCTGGCAATTTTTCTATGGTGATACTGTAAAATGGGGAAAGGGTGGGAGGGCAGGTTAATGACATAAAAATGGTCAAAAGGTGTACAACAAATAAACCTTTATTCTTATTTGCACTGATTTAACATCCAAGACCCCAGCCAAAAGACCCCAATGTACTGTACTACATAAATATTAACATGATAAGCTTTAGAAAGCAAATACCTGATAAGCTTGAGAAAGCAAACATCAACAAAATTCAGACACTCCCTCTGCTTAGCTTAACACTATTTCTGTGACTCCCAAATGAAATAACCACCAACTAAAACAGTTCTTAAAACATTTTTAGATTCACTTTCTCAATGCAAACTGAAATAAATGATTTTTTTTTTTTTTTAAATCTTAGATACTGGAGAATTGTTTAGGACATTCTTTAACATTTATGAATTCATATATTTATGGAATTTGAGGGCTGTGGATTTTGAAGATTAGGACCAATAATCCAACTATTCTATTCATTTTAATGTCACCACTGCAAGGAATCATACAAATAAAAGACCATATCCTCACTCCAGAGTACTAGAAGGTAATTTAATTTTGAAGCTTATGATCAGAGAAGATGGATGATGTAAGACAATGAAGGGTTTGGTTTTGTTTTGTTTTTTAAACAGGAAAAAAAATCTGGTCCATAACAGCATCTCAAAAGAGATCTAGTCACCAACAGGACCATTTTAAAGAGCAAAAGGATGAGTTTCCACAGCCTGTCAGAGCACTGCCTTCAGCTGAGACTGACAGTTGCTCCTAAACGAAATGTGCTGTTTTTACTACATGCCACCTGCCCACCCTAGGAACAGCATTCAGCCCAGGCTGTATTTATGAGCCACCAATTAAATACACTGTATTAGAAAAGTGCAGCTGAAGTATTCAAGGCCAAGGTAGGGTTGATCCACCAAGTTTTTATCCACAAGCAGCCATTCAAACAAGTAAAACCAATCACCTGCAGCACACTCAGTCCCCAGATGAGGTCAAATTTAAGAAAAGTATCCCAATCCCAATTATTAGGGGGACAACTGGAAAGAACTGCATCCTGACTAAAGAAACAGAAAAATCTGCACTTGGAACTGCACTTTTTAAATAAAGTTTTACAGGACTTCATTCATATTATCCTTGTGTAAGTTTTACAAGGTTTTGCATCTGTGTGAGTTTTATACTATCAAGCCAACATGTAAGTACAGCACAGAAAAAGAAAAAAAAAAAAAAAAAAAAGAAAAATCTTTCTTCTTGTACGGGAACACACACACAATCCTCGTGTGAAGTTTTATTTCTGTTGCCATGGCCAAGATGCTGCCATAAACTGTTCATGTGCACACCTAGAGCTACACCAACACTTGCCAAGGTATGATGACATAAAATGAATCCAGTTTAAGAAGCCACAACAGATCAAAACACAGATTTGGCTCAGTAAACCACAGGGTACAGGGCTGCTGCTTGTCAGCATCTAGCCCACAGTCTAACTTTTCAAGTTATGTAAACGCAGGCACTTTTTACAGAGCTCTTGCAACTTCTCTACAAAACCCAAAGCACAACCTTCCCCTCCCACAGGAAGCACCTCCCCGCTACATCGGGCATCCCACACAACACCAGCATTTCACAATGCTTCCCAAAACGAAATAAAAGGTCAGCCAGAAGACTACAAATATTTAGTATGAAGAACCAGAACCATTGGCCGAGCAGCTACTACAGAATACTAGAGTTCAACATTTAGTGTGAATAAAAGGTGGCGCTTAAATGTATGGTATCATACAAACAACAGTTAGGAGCTACACAGATTGTATACAGTGAGTTTTGCCAGGATGAATACTGAAATACAAGCCTATGCTCAGCTCAGCTCAAATAATTCATATCAAAACATATGTCCTACAATTTTCAAAAAATCTTTGATTCTGCCAAGTTTGTAAAATTAAACAAACTTTGAAATTAAGCTGCCTCCTGGTTTTTTTGATAGGTTACTTTTCCAAGCAGATCAGGTCTTAGGGGTGGGTGGGAACTGACTTACAGGTTTTTCACTCTAAGAATACCCATGTAAAGTGACAACAAGCACCTGATTTCAAATTACATTCTTGTAACTGTCAAACCTTTTCCAGTCATCAACAACCACCAAGCACACAGGACAAGATGGAATTTTTCACTTGAGCTTTCACTTTGTTTACTCCAAGTGCAGAATTCTATGGACAACTTCTAATACTGGAAGTTAACTGAGGTGCAGAACATCTGAATTAAGCTGAAAAATTTTGCCTGCCAAATTCATACACACATACTTGAGGACATAAAAGAACTGAAAAGTGCAGCATCTGTATTATCTAGGAAAACAATCTACATTTCAAACCCTGTTAAAACAAAAGCAAACCAAACTTTGAAAATCACCTTATGCTGCAATGGACAGGCTATGAGAAGCAGCCACTGCAACTCTACAGCATCTTCTGTCACTGACTGACAAAGCGTCCAATACTAATAAGAAACCCTTTAAAATTAACTCCACTAGAAATGCGGATGTGTTAAATAAAGCCTCAGTTGTAATTGTTGCCAAGTTCTAACAGAATGTAATACAGGCAAGCAACAAAGTCCATTGCTCTAAGCTCATTATATCGTAAAGAGCTCTCACAATACATTATTTTGATTGGTGTAAAAACAAACAAAAAAAACCAAAACAACAAAAAAAAAAACACCACCACAACATTAAACCTCTAAAACCTTTAGATAAACGATGATGACAAGAATTGCTGGATGCTCAGATGTTAGAAAAAATTAGGTCACTGCTGTACACAGCCAAAAACAAACTTAAGAACAGGACTGGGAAGCCACTAGTCAGTGTTTTAAATTTTTTTTCCCATTATTTCAAACATGTCCTTATTCCAAATCAGGATAAGATGAAGAACAGTCTTAGAAAGAACTTCAGACTTCACATCCTAAGTGAGCACAAGCACAGTTGTGCTATTTGACCAAAACCACCTTTCAAAAATTTCCGGTCATAACTGATTATGTTCATGGAAACGTTTTTTTTTTGTTTTCTAACAACACAGTACTTTCCAAAAATTCCTCCCCTGCCTGACATATCCTTTTTATCAAAAGCATATTTGTGGTTAAACAAAACATCAAAATTAGTAAAACACGATTAAAAAAAAAAAAAAAAAAGAATAAAACCCTATCACAAGTCTGTCCCAGCTCATTCCATTAGCAGAACAGATCAACAGTAAACTCAAAAAAAATCCTCAAAGTTAACATACATTTTTCCCTTAATAGGATTTTCTTTCTGAGGTTTTGTCATCATAAAACGTTGCCATTTAAGCTGAAACTGTGAATTATGCCACTTAAACCAGTGTAACTGCTGTTTATGCACAAACATAAATATAAAACTATTGCATCACAGGGAGAAAATACTCACTGGTAAAGCAGCATAAGAGGCTGAACAAAATCTGCATCGATTTATCCAAGCAGATGCAAAATGTACAGTTTCTACATTTAGAAAAGCATTAATTATAAAGTTACTTAATAGTTGCAGAAATACACTGGAATATCTGCAAATTTAAGAGTTATCCTAATACTACTGTCACCAAAAATCACCACAGAAAGATATAGCCATTCCAGTCAGGATCAAAACTTCAAAACCAGACTTGATCCTGCAACATTCAGCCCAACATCTGTGAACAAGATGCTCATTCTCCTACAGGATTACAGCCTAAAATACTTGATAAGATTGACAAGAAACCAAGAGAGACAATTTCAACTTCTGTTCCTCACATCTGTGAAATACTAGTTACTTTGGATATGCCTGTTAACAAGCAGACTCCAAGCTGTAGTCTAGTTTCCACTTTAAATTATTTTTCAGGGGTACATTCTGAAACTAAAAACATCACCAGGAAAAGCTTTTATTAAACTCTGATAGATAGATCTTGAAGAAGGGAAAAAATAAAAAGAAAACAAACAAACTCCTATCTGTAACTACAGAAAAGTTCAGTGTCACAGTCCAAAAACTAAAATTAGACTCATCAGCTGGGTTGTATTCTCCCCAGAACTCCTCCTCCTATGTGCCTGTCTTGTTCTTGGAAGCAAAAAGAAAAGAATCTGAAGTACAGAAGAATCCCACTCTTCAGAGACTGAGATCTTTATATCATCAGTTTAGGAAGGAGAAAACATAAGAAACGAGAAGAAATGAGACAAAAAGGTTTATCAGATACGCACTTAGAAAAGAACTTCCCTGTGTGATTCTGTATGAAAAAAAAATAAATCTACAACTCCAGAGTGAGTCACTGATCCATCAAAACAGCTCTTTCCCATGCAGTCAGCAGCAAGGAAAGCAAAAGATGTCTTGCTCCCATACAATTTAAATTGTCTAACAAGGACAGCACTCAAAAATTTCTGCTGAGAAGGCCAGATACAGTGAGCATACCAAGTGTACTAACGAAGCAGTGAAACACTGCAGACATGTACAGTAACACTGTCATTAGGATCCAGACTGCATTCCCAATAATACTCAGGTTTTATAGTTCGCTAGAGCAGTTCAGTAATTTCAAGTAGTATTTAGACTTCAATTTAAAGGTTTGGAGAGAGTCAGTCAGCAAACAGACCACTTGATCTTGCTATGCAAGTTAACAACAAGACTAAATTAATTTTTTTTCTCCTTTTCTTCCCCATATGGTCTAACAATATGGATTGCTATAGAGCTGCTGAGGTGGTGTGACTGGAGAACTGTTATTTCTATATAGAAAATAAATTCATTCCTAAATTCCTATTCACCCAAGACTCATTCAGTTGTGAACTGAGGCACAGCTAAGGTTAATGATTCCAAACAAATATATAACATACGTTGCAAAAGACAACTTTTACTGCAAAACACATTAGATTAACCTCTTATCTATTCATAGGGACTTAAGAGAACATGCATTCACATTAAAGGCATATTAAAATGGAGAAAAATGAGACACAGTTAACTGCATAGAAGAAAATAAAATATACATTTCCAACTTCCATTAATTCTAGCAAGTTTTATATGAGGTAGAAGAAAATCAATTCAAGAAATGAGGATACATATCACATAGCTGTGAAGCTGAAGTTTTCTTTAAAGATTTATTTCTGGAGTACATTGATACCCTATGAGCAGTTCCAGTACACTGTCAATTATATAGCAAGTGTATTATTTATAGGCACCCTGTAAAACATCCTGTGTCTTTTATTTTTCATAATGAGCAGATAGGACCAGGGAACCGAACTCAAGGACTAACATATGTTAACAAAGGTTAACAAATCCACCAGGTATGCAGCAGAATCTTTCTGTAGATTCTACAGGATTGGCGTTCTGCCTGCATACGATCGCTTCAAATCCAGTCACACTTAAGAGGGGACGCTTGTTTTCTAGATCACAAATTTGCTGAATTCAGTTAGGCACCTGAAAGACAGGAATCTGATTCATTAAAATAACTATTAATATCTTTAAGTAAAATCTTCAGAAAAAAATATAGATTGAATCAACAAACTCAACTGCTCTGAGGTCCTTTTTGACTCTACAGTTTCTTGCCAGTCCAAGGTTTGGTTTATTAACTAGTTATTCAGCATTTTTTTTTTGCCGTCACAGCCATGTTTGCAAGCCTACACCTACAAGCCTGCCTAACCACATTTGTATCAG
The DNA here is from genome assembly GCF_018691265.1 of Tyto alba. NCBI lineage: Eukaryota > Metazoa > Chordata > Aves > Strigiformes > Tytonidae > Tyto > Tyto alba. The sequence goes on from NW_024881279.1 coordinate 11,060,949, forward strand.
CACATTCTGAGAAAATCTGGGCAGCAATCCCAAAGTGCCTCTGCAGAGGATAGAATACCCAAAGGACCTGCACACAGAGCATTAATGACAGCCCAAGATGATGCAGTCTGTGACAACCCACCTCAGAGAGCTGGATCACAGGAAGACCAGTCACACAAGTAAAGCCAGCATACCTCATTAACCTCACAAAAAAACCTGCAACCCAAATGTCTTACCAGGATGAAGTTACATGACAGGATGAACTGTATTTCATCCTCCACAGTTGTTCATTTAGTTTTTAGCCATTTCATATACAGATACAACCTCTGTTTAGAACCTGCAATGCCAATTACTAGTAGTCTAACTGGTAAAAAGTTAAAAATATAAATTAAGACTTTCAAGATTTCTCTAGGTCAATACTGATAAAGTTTCCATTGCTGCTGCTGCCTTAGCTACTTCAGTCATGTAAATGAAGAGCATCAGCTTCCAGGCCTGTGAAACAGGCAGCTTAGCTTCCTGCAGTACCAGACTCATGTGACAGAAAAGATCCAACAAATGGTGAAAACACTTAGAAAAGTCCCATTTAAAACATGTTCAAACTCAAGACATGCAACCGAAAAATTTTTCCAGAAAAACTCCATGAGATGAAGTACCCACTTCTGAATATTTTTTTCAAGTACACAACTAATTACAAAGCAGCAGGGCTTCTCTAAAATGAAAGGAAATGTTATAAAAGTAAAGGCAGGGAAACTGGCACAGATGTCTGAATCATATCGAAGGCAGTAGACATGAACATGGACTTAAAAAGCAAAATGACTGTGAACTGTCCACTCTATAACCACATCAAACATTGCCAGGTGTATTTGGAGCTAAAAATGGATTCAGAAAGAGAGTAAATCACCACACAAATATAAAGAGTTCCAGAGGACTGAAAGAGAAGCTATTCGCTTGTTTGTGTCTAGAGGAGGAAACCAACTCAAGTTTAGCAAACCGCTTAGAGAATATTTTTGAGCGTGCAACAAGAAACACTACCCAAGCTCACACAGTTTTCCATGACACACCCATTTGTTCACATCTTATTGGCATGATGTGCCTTTCTGCATCTGCACCATGGACTCCAGCTGCTGAATCAGAGCAAGATACTAATCTCTTTTCATCATCTCCAAAGGAAGGAATTCCCCGATACTTCTTCCAACCTGTGTTGCTCAGTTCATATCTGCATCAGAATTAGGTTGCTCTAACATCATTAGCTCCCATAAGACTGATAAAAACAAGGTGAATGAATCCTGTGCTGTGGACAAGCAGCAGCTTTATGCTGCTCTTTAAGATTTTTGACAATCTTTCCACATACTGGTAGTCACAAAGACAACTATTTCCTAATGCTATTGAATTTAGGAACTAAATCCTTTCATGACATTATGGCTCAAAAAAAATCAGTTGATTACCATAGTTATTAAAGCTAACTAGAAAAAAAAAGATACAGTTTGTCATGCACAATATTTAAGATAACTGGCAAAAATAAGCCAAGGTTACAGATAAACCAAAGTTTAAGGGTGACAATAGCTTAACAGTGCTCACCTTAACAAATTTTTTTTTCAATATTTAAGTGTATCTTCATTAACCTACAAACAAAAGTGATTGAAGAGAGTAATTAAAAATTATTTCCTTCTTCCCCTGCTAAGCTTGATCTCTAAGGGTGCATTATACACACAAAAAAACACTGCTCAAATACAAGTATCCATGCCCCAAGACCACAAAGCAAGTTAACAGAAACTCTTGTACTAAAAATTGCAGAAGAAACAAATACATCAACATCTACAGACTTAAAAAATAAAGTATTGCCAATGAGATCAGAAATGGATAACAAGTCAAACATGTAAAGGAACACTCTTCACTGGTAAAGAATAGGTATTTTTTGCCTATAACGTCTACTGTTCTCCCTAGTTTACTGATATTTATATGCATTAAACAAAAAACTCCAGATTTCTTTCACTTTATTCTCCAGATCACATTAATTATGCACCAGGTCCCACACACACACCCCCAAAAAGGTAGCACAAGCAAGAGATAAGAAGCCCTATAAGAGCGACCATCTGTCACAAGTGTACTCAGTACCCAGAACTACTCTCGATCACAGAAAAAAAAAAAAAACACACGGAAAATTCTCATCACAAATCTTATTTTAAAAGACTACAGAAGGTCTCCAAAAATCGACTAACGTAACATAAGTAGGAAAGACAGAAAAAGCCCTGTTCTTCACGGAGAGCCTGCTCCTTACATAAGCATTACCAGATGCTTCAGGGCCCGTCTCCAGGAGGGGATGGCCGGGCCTCCCCTCCCCTCTCCCCACCGGGCCGCCCGAACGCGGGCACACGCCGCAGCTGTGTCTCCCCCGTCACGGCGTGCGGCGCCCGGCCGGCAGAAGGAGGGTTTGGGGATATTCACGGCCGGCTGCGGAAACCAGAAGGTAAAGCCAGACCCCAGAGAGGGAGGGGGAGCACAACCGCCACAGCGAAGCCAGCACCTCGGTCACGACTGCACCACCGAGCAACTCATCCTCCGGGCCTGAGTCAAGCTCCACCGCCGGGCTGAGTACACGCACGCGTGTATACGGGCGTGGAAACTCTACGACCCCCTCCACGCACACTCCCCCACCAGCGACTTATTTCCTGCCAGCCGCCTGCCAGGCAAAACTCTGGCGTTCATCCCCGGCGCTGCAGAAAGCCCCTCGCATCCTCGCCCGGGCCCCGCCGCCTCTGAACTCGAGTAACCCCCGGCAAAGCCCGCGGCGAGGCAGCGCCGGCGGAGGGAGGGGAGGGACGGGGGTGGGGGAGAGGAGGGAGGGAAGGGGGGGGGGGGGGGGGGAGGGAGGGAAGAAGGGGGCGCCGCCGCGCACGGGAAAGGTCGGGGAAGCCCCGCCACACAAACGCGCCCACAGGAACACGCACACGTGTGGGCGTGCGGCGAGGGGGGTCTGGGGGGTGGGGGCGCCTCGGCCCCCGTGCCGCCCTGAGGGGCGGGGGAAGGGCACGCGCGTGTCTGAGGCGGCGGGTGGGGGAGTCACCTGGGCCGGCGCGGTGGCCGCCGCCTCCTCCTTCTTCTCCTCCTCCTCCTCCTCCTCTTGCTCCCGCTCCCCGGTGGCGCGGCAGGGCTCCGCGCCTCACAGCGACGGCGGCGGCGGCTCGGTGCCCGGCGGCGACAGAGCAGCTCCTCGAGGCACCATGGCCGCGCCCCGCTCGCCTCAGGGCGCCGGCACCCCCCGGCCCCACGGACGGGCGGCCATGGCCCCGCTGCCTGCGCGCGCGCGCCGCCCGCCTCCGCGCATGCGCCCGCCCCCTCTCGCAGCGCCGCCTCGCGCGCCCGCCGCGGCGCCTCCCCCCCCACCCCGAGCAGGGAGAACGTGCCCGCGCGTGGGCGAGTGGAACGCGCCGTTTTGGGTGGCAAAGCGCGGTTTGGGGCGTAGGGATTCGTCTGGGGAGGGCTCCCTGCCAGCCTCCCCGCCCACCTCGCCACGCTGTTACGCGTTCCCTCTCCCCGCCCCCACGGGAAAGGCAGAGGTTTGGGTGTAAATTCCAGCGGGAGACCAGGGGTTTTACTTTGGGGTTGGTTCTGGGTCTTCCCGGGACGTGAGGGACATGGCGGGGCAGCTGCGAGTCTGAAAGATGAGTCACGAGAGTCGGTCAGCAAAACCTCAGGTAGTGTCTGGGCAGATGCTTAAAAGGCAGCTCAACTATTTCAATAATACTCTTTACTGGCCTTGTGAAACACAAAATGCTGTATTAATTTCAAATACTAAGGCTGATGTTGTGTTTTTCCAGTGGTGTACTGCAGAATCTATAGTCACCTGAGATCAACCAGAAAAATACTAGACTTTCTGTTCTGCACTGACGTTTTTCAGCTGGAGACCTGTGCCAGGGCCAGTTCCTTCAGCACAGCTCCCTGTGCAGCTCCTTCAGTCTACACTCAGAGCCCTTGTGTGAAAAGTCTCACCAATATTTACTCATTCTGTAAAGGCTGCGTGGCCAGGCCTTAGCATGCACTCTTAAATTCTAAGGAAAAAAAAACATGACCCAAGAGGATTAATGTTTTTTACCTTAATGTCTGAAAAATTACAAATCCATGTTGTCTGGGTCATTAAAGAACATTGCTGCAGTGAGGAATGAGGGAATACACTGAACTGGAAAATCCTGTAGTTCACAAAGGTTGGGCTAGCCAACTTAATAATTGCTTTTTTCCTTCACTCTCTAATGAGGACTGGAGCATTCCCAGTTGTAGGTATTAACAATGGGTAGCCTCAACACAATGTCTTTAACTCTTAAGTATATTAAAATAAGGGGTTTGGGTGTCTATCCACATTCTGCTTGGCAAAATTACCCTTACCTGACTACCCAAAGGTTTTCAAAACACCAGAAGAAAAAGGTAGTTTGAACACATCTGTGTTAACTTTCATCACAGCTGTGGTAGGGCTCTGCCCTGCTGCACAATCAGCTGGTTCTATTTGGTGTTAACACTAGATCTGTCTTCTCCCAAAGTCTGGTCAGCCCAGAATGCAGAGGAAAGGGGACTAAACAGCACAACTGACAGAAGTCTCCCAGACAGAAGCCTTTGCTCAGGCACCACAGAGGAGCTCAGCTTATTGGTACAATTTTTCACAAGCTGCAGATTTTAATGCTATTTTAAAAATAACCGGCTTTTTTATTGTAAAGCTTTTAGTTGAAAACTATCAGTCTGTGCTAGGATTCTTAAAGTCGGTGATTCTTCTCTTTAGAAAGAACAAGTATGCATGTCCAGCCAAACTAATGACATGAATATACATGTGATTATTACTCATAAGCACTCTGTGCTCTGGTCAGGCCTAGGAGGTTTATAGAGACCCTCCTGCACAGGGCTCTGCTGATCCACCGAGTCTCTCTCCTAAGCAGTTGGTTTCCTCCTTTATCACTTAACAGGTCCCTGAGTGACAAGTGCTTGCAGCTCTTGTTTCATACATCTTTTTATTTATCACACCATTATCGCCTAATTCTTTTGTTGTATCTGGGGTAAATACATTGCTTCAAACACTGGACTCTTGCAGAGGACATGGGAAAACAATGGCTTCACCAGCCTCCAGCCATCCCTTTGTTCTGCCTGGCTCAGCCCACTCACGACTGCGTCACAGTTCACTAATACTTGCCAGTACCCCACTTCTTATCACAAGGAGTATGAACCCGCTGTCATATAAGGCATAAGAATTTCAGCTTCATTTCATGGCCCTGCTTGTCTTCTCATGCCGTACATGGAAAAAAAATCATGAGTCACTTCTTTTCTGTTCTTTGTGGTTCAGTGCTGACTGAGGCCAGGGGCGATGGTGCAAGATCTGTAAGTCCTATCGCCTGTCTTCAGTGCTGCTTCTGAGAAAAAAGACAGCAAGCAGCAGAGACACACAAATATGTATTCACAACTGTAGATAGCGACAGGTATTTATAGGAGATGGAATGGAAATCTCTATTATTGAGAAGTAATTATATCATGAAAGCATTGTAGCAAATCACTGAAGTTCTCACTTCAGTTTACAAGCAAACAATAGGAGCTGAAACCCACCTTTATTTCATTCTATCATCTCTCAGCATTTACTCCTGAAAGTGTGTTACTGCACAGGACCACAGGATTTCTAATGGGCAGATCAGGTATGTGGCGTTACCACCATCTTGTCAAGCATATCTTTTTAAAAGCATCTCAACTTTCTGCTTCATTTCTCTGGAATTTTAAAAGCCTTTCCTGAATTTGACACCAGGTGGCTAAGAATTCTGAATCCAGTGATTGTTTATCTCTCATTATTAACAGAGGCGTTTCGATTCCAAACTTTCAGTGATCAGCAGCTGAGGACTGAAGGGGGCCACTATTGTGACATCTCATGAAAACTTTCAAGAGATCTTCTCAGAGTTCAGATAACGTGGAAGCTTAATTTTTCCATGCAGATGGACAAATGCCAGCACCTCAAACTGCTTACAAAGAAATTCCCTCGTAAGAATTCTCAAGAGCAGCAAAATACACTGACATGGAAAGACATTGCATGCCTAAGGTGGACAATTCCATGGGTAGTTTTATTTGAAGCTTTTTACAAGCCATTGTTTCAAAAAATACCCATATATACATATGTAACAGCAAAGGAGTATCATAAGTTGGTTGTATTGCACAAAGTCAGATGAAAGTTAAATAATGCAAAAATTAAGATCACCTGTGAAACCCAGTTTGGTACCTCACATGTATGCCTTGTAATATGGATGGCAGCCAGCCTCCACAGCCTTTGTGTTCTCCTCTTGCAACTTCATCCCAGTCACTAAACGAAGGAACAAATAAACCTTAATTCCTGCAGAAACACATATCCAGACACAGGAACTGGGAGCGTTATGGGGTCCCACAATAGCAGCAAAGCCAGTGCATCTCTTTCTCCAATTTACCTACTCTCACTCTGTAGCCCCATCTCAGAAATTCCCCTGCTCTTCCCTATCTCTGACCCTATTTCCTAAATTTCTCCTCATCACTTAGCTTCTCATTGACCCTCATTTTTCCTCTCATTCTGACTGCTTTTCAGAACTCTTCCTGGCAATTCACCTAGTTCCAGTTTCTCAATTTCGTATTTATTTTCACTCTCTTCAGGAAACCACTTCTGCAGGATCCCTGATAATTACACTTCTCGTACAACTACTGTATTTTTACCACTTTCATAACACTGGAGAGCACTGATTCCAAACAAATAAACAGCTGCTGTGATTTACAACCTAAAGGAAAGCCATACCAATCTCTGTGTTGAGAAGCTGGAGAGCTGGGTGGTGATGTAAGGAAAGTGATGAATCTGGGTTTTGTTCAGTGAACAAAAGCATCACAGTTCTCTCCCAAGATCCCTTGCCAGTGAGGCATAATCTTGAATACAAAGAATCGAACTAAATAAAATAAAAATAATTGGGCTGAGTAGTTGCAGAAGAATAAAAGTTGCATTCAGAAAGAGGAGAATCATATGGTAATACTGGTACAAGCCTCTAGTATTTATAGCATCTCACAGTGCCAACATTATATAAGCCCAAAAAAACTCCTGTAAGAAAACTATATAAATATTATTCTAACCTCCACCTTACTGATAAGCTGAGACAGAGACTTACTTTATTAGTGATAACTTGAAAACGTGTTTAATTTCAAACTTGAGACATTTCCATGTCTCCAGCTAAGCTGCCAGCTACTAAAGCACACCACATTATTGAACACTGGAAATTCAGCTCTTGGTGTTTTGCCTGGAGTCATACAGTGACTCAGAATCAGAGCTTGCATTCAAATGGTACATTTCTAGGGCACAGTGATGGCAGCATCCAGTAAATCATGCTGCCCGTTGTGTTACACTGAAGTGGCCATGAACAGCACAGAAGGCTTGCACACACATCTGCCTTGGGCTGGAACCACTTGCGTGGTACAAGCTTGAAGAGTTTGACATCCTCAGACATCGTTACTTTTACTTTCTGCTTAGAGCAAATTATAAAACAGAAAAAAAAATACTGCAAAAAGGTAATAAATAAGAAAGTATGGTAGGAAAAACAGTCGAGAGGGGAAACAAAAAAGCATAAAACAGATTAAAATACACTGGTACCAAGCTGTATTTTAAGGATTCCTGTATTCCTAGTGGAGAATATGGGCTCTGCTTTAGATTTCTTCCTAATGTGGGTTCAATTTAGAAGTAGAGTTGAGAGACTGCCACATATTCAAATGAGTTTTCCGAACCAAAAAGCAATTTGGGGAAAAAAAAAAAAGTTGCAAAACCTTGAAATCTGGGATGCTGGCCCATTCGTAGTCTGCGTGCCATTAACATGTGCACTGACTCTCCATTAAAGTCACTGAATGTAACAAACATTTAGCATCTCTCAGCCCTGCGGTATCATCACCTTTTGCTTTCTAACTCCTTGGATTACACAGAGATGTGATCTAATCTTTCTTTTAATTCTCAAAGCAACCTCTTGAGCTTTCCATATGGTTTTCAGCTTTAAATGATGATTTTAAAGGATTCTTACCTAGCATGCCCTAGAGTTTCTCGTGGGAATTTTGCTTTTATATGCAGCATAAACAACAATTTAAGAGATGAGCTCCTAGGCTTCAGCAGTTATGCACAGGAGCATATTCCTCAAAATGCTCAGAAATGCTTGCTGTGAACATGAGGTACTGGAAGGGAGCCAGCAGGCATCAATTTGACACACAGTCAATTTTTTATTTCACCTTGGAGCATCCCAGGACATAGTGCACATCAAGGTGAAAGGGAACATGCATTTACTTTAAAATCTCCCCACTGCTTTTCCTTGCTAGTTTACTACAGCACAAACCCAGAGAGTACCACCACAAAACAAACTCCTCAGTACAAAGAAAAGATTATGCTGTTTGGGCTCTGAATTGTAATTTTATGGTTTTAGTCAAATTACTTTACCACTTTGCACTTATTAATGTTAGGATTGAGCACCACCATGCGTTTTCACAGCTAAGTAAAAGGACATATTTATCTGTGCCACATGAATGTTGTCAGGATCACAGCATTTTTCAACAGTGCCTAGTGTGAGGATGTCCTAGTCATAGCTCAGGATACTAAAACACCAGTATCATACCAGAAATTAAATATTCATAAATACTTATACTTTTTCAAAATACTTTTTACTCCTCAAACAGAAAAACAAAAACAAAACAAAACAAAAACCCTACTGCCTCCTCTTCAAGAGATCTTTTTAAAAGGCAACCAGAAAATAGTAAAAGATATTTTTAAAAGATTACAGAGAGGCGATCACACCATGTATCATTTTCATAGCCTTTATTTTTAAACAGGCCTGGAGGGTGCATAGTTTTATGACGGGGTGTGACTTTAATTACTAGTTGCAGCTTTGAAAGCTTTACAGCACTACTATAATGTGCTGCCTCTGTGCAGAGGAGAACCGTGTGTCATTAAATGAAAAAGCAAACTCTTCATGATCAGGATACATACATGACTGGTTTTACCTGGATTTATGTGCACTCAGAAGCTCAACTCAACATGAACAGTCACGACAGCAGTCTCCCATTTGTACCACTCTTTTGGAAACCAAAGTGCTTATATGCTAAAACCTGAATATAGAACAGAATTCAAAATACATATCCAGGCAGGAAATACATTAATGTCCACTCAGGAGAGAAATCAGGCTTCTACACAGTTTTTGCTTATATTACATGTCTTCACTGAGATTTATTTATACTAGGAATGGCTCTTAGAAGTTACAGCAGCCATTCTGAAGGAACTTTTACTTGGTGCACAGCTGCTGACCTCTGCTCTTTTGTTCCCTTCCCTATTTATCACCAAACAAAAGAGAAAAATTATCTAACCTTTCCACAGAGCAAGACCTAAGATGAGGGAGGATTGAAACATTCACTTCCTCTCTGAAATTTAACACTGCCTCTACTGATGCCAAGGGGAACTGAAGTCTATAATTTCCACTTGATTTCACAGATGTAACAAACCAGACTTTACTGCAAAACAAATTTTTCCTTTAAACTATTTCTGCAAAGCAGAACACCTGCGTGCAAAAGGCCATCTTTGTGGAAAATACATTTTTTTCTTCTACGTATGTTGTCCATGCACAAAACCACTGCAGCTGAAGCCAGTTCCCAAGAATCCTAATAGTAGTTGAGAAGTGACCCTTGATTAAACAGACACAAAGAGGTAATACGTCTGTAAAGAGTCGCCTTAAAAGCTAAGAAAGTATTGAGTCCGGATGCCTGGGCACAGAGTAAGGTCCTTTCAGGATTAATAATGGAAAACAGACATTGGTGGTAACTAGTTGCTTCCACCGGCCTCGCCGGGGCGCCGGCGGGGCCCAGCGCAGCTCAGCGTCACCGCCGGCGACAAAGGGAGCGCGGGGCTCCGAGCAGCACCCTTGCTCCCATGCTGCCGTGAATTTTACCTCACAAACCCGCGAGTTCCTGCGTGAACCCGGCAGGAGGAACCCCGAGGAACGCTCCTCAGGCGGGCACACGAAAAAAAAAAAAAAAAAGTTCTCGTTAAAGAGGGTGAAAGCTCTCACTCGCCTGATCGGTACGAGAACAGGCAGGATCACCCCGCTCGGTCAGCGCTGACCGGGCCGCCCCGGCGCCGCTCGGGGATGGCCCGGGCCCGGCCGAGAGCCCGAAGCGGGACCCCCGGCCCCGGCGATGCCGCCGCCCGCCGAGTGAGACATCCGGGCGGCCGCGGGCTGCCCGCTCTGCCTCCTCCCCCCCCGCCCGCCTGCTTCCGGTGCGGCGCCAGTTCCGCTTCCGGTGCGGCGGATCCCGGGCCGGTGCCGGTTCCGTTGCCAGGGTGAGGGGCCGCACCGCGCTGCCCGGGGCGAGGGGGAGGGGGAAGAAGATCGGCGGCAGTGGCACTGTGACCCGGTGGGCTTCGGGGAGCGCCGCCCCGTCCTCGATCGCCGGGGCAGCCCGGTGGGTCTGGGCCCCGGGATCGGGCCCGTCCGTGTGCGGCGGAGGCCGGGCTTTACCGGGCCGGGGGTGAGGCAGGGGCGGCCGCGAGGCAGGGAGGGCCTGAGGGCGGGCGCTGGGCTCGGCCGGGCCGGTGCCCCCCCGTAACGTCTGCGGGGCGGGAGCGGCTGCCCGGGCCCGCGGCACCGTGTGGGACAGCCCCGGCGGCGGGGACGGGCGAACCGCGGCGTGTCCCTGCGGCTGCGGGCGGCGGACACGGAGCAGCTTCTGCTCGGAAACCTTGTTCCTCCACCTGTTGCGGTGTTGTGGAAAGTGCTGCGGTCCCGGTGCTGCGCTTTCTGTGCTTCGAGGAGGGTGCTCATGTTTTATGTTGCTTAGTGAAACTTAAAGATGTGGATGTCTGTCCTCCACATCTTCCAGGAAAAGTGGTGTAATGCGACACTTCAATTAAAACACTTCTCTGACCCAGTCACCTTCCAACCCGTAGGCTCTTGATGGTCCAAGGGGCTCGTAAAGGTGCTGAAGACGATTAACCAAAGCAGTCTTCATTCAGATTCACGTGGCGTCCAGCCCCAATGGTAGAAACGTTGCAAAATCCTGTGTCTTGCTCTGTGCCTAATATGTTTTCCTGTATTCACTGATTCTGGTGTCCACACTCAGTCCCCTTAGCATTTTGGCATTGAATAAAGCTGCCTTATTTCTGATAACGTTCATCCTGGCAGGACTGTAATTCAGTAAGGATAGATGGTTGGTCAGGTGCTCAACTTTGGAGGGATGATCTTTTCAATTTAGTGCTGGACAGAGACTTGAGAAGTTTTCTTGCAGAACGAAGTATATGGTACAGATGAGAAAACAGACAATAAACTCTTTCTGTAAACTTAGTCTAAGGTTTATGGACAGGGATCATTTATGATAATGACCCCGTGTACCAACATTGCTTGACGCTCTGCAGCCCTAATCTCAGTTGAATTTCATAGTGCTTCTAAGACCCCTTTTTCACATGATAGTACCAGGTCCCTATCTGATTTAGGGATATTTAGGGGGGAAAAAAAAAAAATGAAAAAAAACTTTTTCTGTGGTACCAGTTTTCCTCTTCAATTTGTTTTCAGGGTTCTTAGAGGGAATATTGTGGAGGTGTGGCTTATAGTGTCCTCAGCAAGCAGGTTGTATTGTAGCCCTGTATTTCTCATCTCATCTGAGCTTGGTGGGTATGTCGTAATTATTTGTTCGTTCCTAATAGGCTGTACAGTATTTTGTCTGAGAGCAGGTAACCTCTGAGAATACAATGCCCAAGAGGAATCAAATTTTTGGATTCTGAGATTTTTCAGAATTACCAGACCTGTATTTCTTGGTATAATGCATTTCTTGAAGGTGGATAGCCTCGGGTTTTTTTCATAGGTCTGCTCTCTCATCTTTCTGAATATCAATCTTCTGAAGACAATCTCACCATTAGTGGTGCAGAGGCCTTCTCTGCGTCGCCTGACAGTCTGTAACAGCCTTTTGATACCCATCTCCTTGATTCTCTGTTCCCAAGCTTTAACAGAAAAAACACATTCTTCTCCCTTCCACATAAGGCTAAAAATCTTGTTTCTCTGCTGTGTTTAACGTAGGACTAAACTGTTACATACAATTTGTGTAAGTAATGCTGTGTAAATGAAAGATAGTATAATTATAGTTGTTTTGTCAGCACTGCAATGAAAGTGCAGTTCTTACAGTGTAATTGCATTGTGTAGGTGTGTGTTTTGGCTTTGTTTTCAAACTCCTACTTTGATATTACTACAGTGAGACATGACCTGGGGTGTGTATTACTGCAGGTATTGCACAGTGAAAGTGATTAGAGAAATCCAATGCTAAAAATGAACTGTTGGGTTCAGAACTGTTTTTATGGCTTTATATGTTTTAGGTATTTCATATTTGCTGTTTTGTTGTTACATATGTAAAGATATCCATGGCTGGTTCAGTTGCGTAATTATTGCAGAGGACATTTCTGAGATTTGAAATTACTTTTATGATACTGCAGTACTCTGCTTGGGTGCTGGTTATGCAGTGAACAGGCTGCACGGAACACACAGCGAATGAGCATCTGCTGTAGTAAACAGTGAATGTGACATTGCTAAATACACTGAAGTGGAACTCAGAGCCCCAGTTCCAGCACTGTTCTTTTTCCCCTGATTTCAATATTTTGTCAACATGTTTATCATCTGTTCATGCAAAACAAACAGCTCTTTGACATACAAAATAATAAAAAATCAAAAATACTTTGAACAGACTATATTGTTTGTCTTCTGAAAAGAGTAATTCTCCTATTTCTTTCTTACATGACCATTGTATTTTCCTCCTGCAGCAGATTTTTCAGAAAATAATACTGAACTTATGCTTCAAGGATGTCTCTCTCTCTCATAATAAAATGGGGTGGACAGGAGTATACGATAACCTCGCTATCAGAAGAAGACACAGTCTTGGATCTGAAGCAGTCTCTTAAAGGCCTTACTGGAGTGTTACCAGAGCGTCAAAAACTACTTGGACTTAAAATGAAGGGTAACTATTCATATTTATTATGTTGTGGTTGTGCCTGAAATGTTTATGAAAAAACATCCTCTAAACCTAGCTAGGATGTGTATACTAACAGGGCATCTGTCTCCCAGGTCTAGCTTTTGAATGAAGATATAAATTTTATACATCAGTGGATATTGATTATTATTGATACATCTACCTGGTAATTTTTTAATGGCTGACATGAAAGTGGAGCAAATGTGCATTAAAAAAAGTTAAATTGCTGCTAGCCAGACAAGCAATGTATCTCTATGTGGAGGAGAATGATAATACAGCTTGGGGTATTCTGGTGTCTGATGGGTAGCTTATTTCAATAAAGCATGAAATGTTTTGACAGTTTTCTAAAATCTCTCTACCCCAGTAAAAAAAAAATATCTGCTTGCATTGTAGGCAAACCTGCAGATGATGATGTTAAGCTTGGAGCTCTTAAGTTGAAACCAAATACTAAAATTATGATGATGGGCACTCGTGAAGAGAGTTTGGTAAATATTTTACTCATGAGCTTAAACAGGAAGAGATGCTTATCTATATATATGTCTACTCATTACAGTTTTAAACTTTAATTATTCATTTGAAAACAGTAGTACAGTAGATTTTGTTGGTGTTTATTTTCCTATGTAAAGTAGCTTTTCTGCAAAACTCTGATAGCCGTGTGTTCATTAAACTTGTCTTGTTTTGGACTTTGCTACAAACCTATTATGATACTCACTGACTTCTCAAATATAAACAATCATCAGTATACTTTAGTAACTCTTTCCACTAGTAAAGTGAAATAATTTTGATAAATTGGTATTTTTTTTCCTGTAGTATGAAGGAACAGAAAGTTGATATCCACAGTTATTTTTCTTCAGTCATCCTACTTATCTTCTATTATTATTCCTCTAGGAAGATGTCCTTGGGCCACCTCCTGATAACGATGATGTTGTCAATGACTTTGATATTGAAGAAGAAGTTGTGGAAGTAGAAAACAGGTTAGGAGTTTTAGCTACTAAAACCCAGTCCTGTTATTTAATGTACAGTATGCGTTTTAATTAACTGTAATTTTTTTCACTCTTACATTAGGGAGGAAAATCTACTAAAAATTTCCCGCAGAGTTAAAGAATACAAAGTGGAAATTCTGAATCCTCCTAGAGAAGGAAAAAAGCTGCTGGTGCTAGATGTTGATTATACACTATTTGGTGAGATTTTATTCAACTTGTGATTTTTATTTAAGAGGTCGGTTTATTTGCCAGTTCATGTATCTTGATTTTTGCTTTACAAATCTAGTAACTCTGGTGTGTGTTGTACTATATAACTTCCTCTTTGTAAGATTTTGAGGTCTACTGGTCATATTTTAAAAACCATTGGGCTTTTTAAGTGTTGTGTATTGTTGATTTTAGTGCGGAAACTATTTACTCTCTTCAAGACAACATAGAAAAGTAGCAATTTGGTATTTTATCCAAATAATACTCCCCTTGACCAACTTGTATCTTGGACATCACAGTGGCAGGGCAAGCTACTGCAAAATAACAATCTTTGTACCTGATTGACTCCACTTTCGGGGGGCGTGGGAGAATAGCTTCAAATTTTATTTCCAGATTGTTACTAAACATGCACAAAACCACGTTTTCCTTGCAAATTGTCAGACAGGCTTTTTTGGAAGCCAGAATTTTCCTTCTGACTTAGTTTTCCGGGATGTAGGTGTGTCATGGCAGCTTAACTATATGCAGTAAATAATAGCTTGCCTTATTCCTTTTCCTTAGCTTTCCTTTTTGATGAGATTTGTTTACAATCTGAGATCAAAATTCAGGTTATTACTGAGTTTAAATGTTTTGTTTAGAGGTCTTATGCTAACAGAATTTGACAGCAGTTTTCTAATTGGAACAGGCAACATTTTCATGTCTGAAATAAGCTTGATATATGTTCACAAAATTTGACTAGTTTTGAAGGAATCTGTTTTTCATCTGAGCTGTTACAAATTTGCTAAGGTACACAGATGAACTATTTGACCTGACTCTTCAAAGATATTCAGACCCACAGATCTCTGATTTAATTATTAGTTAAGCACTCAAGTACCTGTAAGGATCAACAAATAAATATCCCCCTCTGCCTCTTCTTTCCACCTTTATAATAGGAAGGATACTTTGCTATGAATTAATTTGTTATTTTAAAGTGCACCAGTGCTTCCCTCATTAAACTCCTCAAGTCTCTGGACAGATAGGAAAATCAGACTGAACTTTAATAACTTAAACTTTAACAATTAATTGCTTCTCTCTTACATTCTTTTTAGACCACAGATCTTGTGCTGAAACTGGGGTAGAACTGATGAGGCCATACCTTCATGAATTTCTGACATCTGCATATGAGGATTATGATATTGTAATTTGGTGTAAGTGTTGTACTCAATACCTAAGAGTTTATTGTAAATTGTCATTCAGAGCAGAGGCTCCAGGTGGGAGGTTTTTATATTGCTTTTTAGTGTGAATCACAAGATCTAAAACAATACATTCAGCAGGAATGTTCACACAGCTATTAGAGCTATTTCGGAAAAATAGTAATTCTTATATTGCTCACATGACTGGGTCTAATCACAGTATAAAGCTCGACATCACTTTACAGAATGTTACTTTGTACAAACAAACAAGTGTTTGAAGTAGCAAAATTTTATAATCCCCATTCAAACACTGTTTGATGGCTATCTTCTCAAATGATCTCAATCCAGACAATAAGTAGTGAACTGCCAAATGAACCAACCTCTCCTGTCTGCAGGGACGGCTGATCGTTTGCCCTTGCATGCTGTTTCACTTCCTGTCCAACAGCTGGAGAACAGACTTTCGCCGGTGCAGAGTTTAAACCAGATTAAAACTGTATTACAAAATTTAGTTTTCATAGTCAGGAACCATGTTTCCATTTATTTTACATCAGCGGGCAATGTTGACACTTTGTCCTTACCAGGCCTTATGTATTCTTATCATTGCTTCCAGGAGAAAAACTTGCAAAGGCCGTATGGTTCCTCAAAGCAGGCATAGCCTACTTCTTAAGGTCTTGCAGACTGTAGTTTGATAACAGCTGATCTAGAAAATGTTTTAAATACACGCAGTGCTTTATCTACCTGTTCATTTGAAAAGTAAGTTTTTTCAAATAAAAATAAATTTCCATGAGGGAAGAGCAGAGAACCCTAAAATCTGTAACAAGACTGGATGTCTCAAGTTAAATTTTGTGTAAAAATTTTATATGTTAACAATTTATTGACTTGTTTCTTTTTGCCTGTCAATGGCTTATTTTGATATTCTTTCTCTTTTCTCCCTTTTGTTTCAGCTGCTACTAACATGAAGTGGATTGAAGCAAAAATGAAAGTAAGTTGCTCTGAAAATATGTACTTTATTTCTAGTCTGGCTAGCTGTTTTCATATAGTAGGACTCATGCTCAGCATTATAGAGAGGATTAACAACTGGGGAAAGTTGTATGAATCAAAACCTGAGTTTTTTAAATCTTCATAGTGACTTTAAATTATCTTTGTCACAAAACTAGATTAAATCTAATTTTAGAATTCCACACAAACTATCAGCAGCAGGTGCTAAATTTAGAAGAACTAAACACAAGTCAGTACCTACTGAAACTTAGTCACACAGCCTTCACAGTTGTTTTCATCTTACCTCTCATTACAGAGTTCTAGTCATAAGTGTAATATTTTTTTTTTTTTAAAGGAGCAAACAGATGTGGCATGCTGGAGTAGATTATCGAGAGGAAACTTTTCATATTTATCTTGTACTTCTTGCAGCTGTGTGGTTCTGTTGCTTCCTGTGCCTTATTAAAACATCCGTAAGAGCTCTTCTTTCAATCCTAGTTTCTTCCGTACCTAAAATAGGCAACTAGCAAGTTTTGCACAGCTGACCTAGGGGTAAACATATTTACAGACAGGCTTAGCTGTAAATCTAATGAGCTTACTAAGAATCATTGTATGTTTGGTTGGCGAGTTATCTTTTTTATGCTTATAAATCAAAGCTTGTTTCCTTTTCAGGCAAAACTTTTTCCAGTTTTAACAGAGCAAAGCACATTTTCCAGTGTTCTCTTCCTCAAAATAATAAATTGCTACAATTTTTCTAAACAAACAAAAATTCCTCAGAGTGATCGCAGAAATGAGAACCTTTAATCAGAACTATGAAGTCGAGTTAGTACAAGTAAAATCAGCGTTGAGCCTTACAAACATTGCACCACTTGTAGCAGTGTTACATCTCTGTTTATGTTGTGTCTGTCTGTCGATGTAGTGCTAGGACTCAATCTTGGGGAAAACCAGTATTCAGAACTGGGCTGTTTCTCTTGCACTGGTCACCTCTCTGCTATTCTATGTCGTCTTTCCAGCACACGTTACTGAATCACAACCTTTCTGTGCCTACTCCAGGATCTTGATCAGTTGAGATTCCTATCACTAGATGCCAACTGCTGTTTCTCCTTAAACAGGGGTGCTTACCTTGAAAATTTTAACTTTTTGTCAGGGAACAATGATCCCAGCAATACTTGGCATTAAAGTTTTTGTTTTAAACTACAAAGCAGGAACAGCATTAAAAAGGAGGGAGTGTCAGGCAACCAAGTTTAAGATCTCATTTACTATCAACTTATGCCTGGAATTCAAGTGGTCTAGAACATCTAGTTATTTCAGTGTAATAAGACACTGACCCAGGTAGGTAGCACTTTTAATTTTCAAGATTCACTTTTTCATATAGAAGCAAATCAGTTAAGTGTGGCTGGATATTTGCAAGAGCACTATCGCAGTGGATATTTTCTCCTTGTTATGTAGCTTTGCATACTACTGCTGTTGCACACAGCAGAAATTGTCAGCAATATCTCTATTATAACACGTCAGCAGATTTGACTATTACTTTTCAGCTTTGGAAAGGATTTGAAATGGAAATGATGCTCTCTCATCCGAAGTTTTTTATTTCTAAAAAGGATTTTTTCCTTAGAGTCTTTATTTAAGGAAGAAAAAGAAACTTAAGGAAGTAAAATCTTTCAACTGACAGATTTCTGACTAACATTGCCTATCTTGGACACCTGTAGGAGGAAACTGTAACGATGAACTATTACTGCATATTCAGTCTTCAATGGGACTGATTTGTTGTAACTTACAGGAAGGAACAAATAGCAGACAGTACACAGTTGCTCTCCTTGCTATAGATACTGAGTAAAATTGAGGCATGTAGAATTTGTGAAAGATTATGCATGAAGGTATTGGCAAGACCTCTCTGTGTTTTGCCTTTTCTGCAAAGTTGCTTTGATTTTATGCTGAAGTTTCTGATAGTAAACACTGTAAAAATAAATTGCTATAATGTTTTTTTTTTTCCTCTTGGTAGAATGGTGTACTTTTATGATTCTCAATGGATAAAAAAAAAATTAAAACCCCCAGATACTTATTTTTAGTGTGTCTCTGGTAATCCTCATCAGTTCACCCTCTGACAAACAATGTATTATAATCGTAGTTTCAGTTAAACTGTCATAATTAGAAGCTTTAATCTTTGTGATGTAGGAGCTTGGAGTGAGTACCAATGCAAACTACAAGATAACTTTCATGTTGGACAGTGCTGCCATGATAACAGTGCACACTCCTAGAAGAGGACTAATAGATGTAAGTACCTATTTTTTCCTGATCTTTTTCTACATTTAACTGACATGTTATCCTACCCTTCGAAATATTCAACAATAAAGTTGTGCTGAAGTTTTCCTGCAAGAAAACTGTAAGAATCTTGGAAGCATAGATTATTTTTTTTCTACTCAAATTCTCTATTAATGTTTTGAGTAGTACATTTGGATGACATTTCTTTCAAATCAAGTAACAGATATCTGCTGCAAGAAAATTTAATACCAACAGAAAGGTTTCCTTTAGTGTGGGGGATATTTAGTATGTTATACTGTTTCACATTTCTTCCCTTATTAAAACCCAACTACCTGCTAATGATTCAGCACAAAAATACAGGTGTCCATTTGATTTTGGACACAAGTTCCTATAGTCTGGTATCTCCTGCATGTGATCTGATTTACTTCAGGTACGTTGTATGTGTTATTTTTGCAGGTGAAGCCTCTTGGTGTTATCTGGGGAAAATTTTCAGAATATTACAGCAAAAAAAATACCATTATGTTTGATGATATTGGCCGAAACTTCCTAATGAATCCACAAAATGGACTCAAGGTAATTTTAACTGCAATTTAAATTTATTACTACTGTTTCTTATAATTCAAGCAGTACTTTCTCATACTACTTTGCTTTATTGTAAAGAAAGGCTATTCTTAACTAGCAAAGATGCATATTTTATTGTATTTTATTTAGATTGCCATTTGTCTGGAGTAATATTTCCCTAATAGTAGTATTCAGTAAGCTTTTTTCAATATTAACTGAGCTTTTAAGAGACTACCAAAATCAATGAAATTATGATTTCTGCTTAAATTATACCTGCGTGCCAGAATCAAGCTGGGCATTGCTGAGAGGTACCACTGAAATAGATGCTGTTCAATCTCAAGAGTGGTTATATTCAGAAAATAAATCAAATAACAAGGGACTGTACTTCATGGTAGTATGCCAGTATAATAGCAAGCATTCTGGTCTGGGAAATAATACCTTGAGCCATTTTGACTGCAGAACATCAAATATTTCATTTTATAAAGTTATCAACCGGTTTGTGCTCCATTATCAGTGCTGGTTCTGAATAAGTAGAGTGCAAATTAAATTTCTACTTATATATGATGGTACAGCAGTATGTACTAAAAGAACCCTTACAAATTTATTTTTAAAAAGGATGTTTTCAAATGCAGAAATCCAAGATGATGTTTCTTTAAAAGTAACCATAATGTGAAGAGGATAGCAATTGCTGAGATCTAACAAGGTGATGTTAATGGGAACTGTACATTGTTAGGAGAATGAGGAACAGCAAAGATCTTGCTGGGAGAGGCTTATCTGGAGAGCTCCCTCTAGCTCAGATTTGAAAGATGTTTGTCAAACTTAACTGCAGACAAGAACATTGAATCACTGAGACAAGGCACAGGTATAACATATTCCAAACTTAAAGCTTATCTGACAACTGCTTTATTTCTGACACCTCTTTTCACAGAAGCTATGATTGTAGTCAAATTCTTTTTGTTGAAAAAAAGCATCTGATTCCAGCGATGCCACACAACTCAAAGCAAAGCTGAAAACCTCTCATGTCTCCGGCAAAAATTTCTATGAAATCATATTAGAAAATGTGGCAGTCCATTCCAGATCATCTTATCATTCTGTCTGACTGGGAGGGGAAGGCTCAAAGAAATTCAAGACAAAACAAATTTCTTTTTGGGCATGCAATGCGAAAACCCTACGGTGCAGTTTGCACAAATAACAAGACAAACTGGACGTGGCCACTAATAGAAAAGATTTTTTGCCGTCTTACCTAAGAGTAGTTATAACTTGGCATAGTACTGAAAAGAGATTTTAATTAGGAGGTAAACGATAGAGAATCAGAAGCATTTTTCTTACATTAAGCAAATGGTTATACCAAGTTTATTTATTTTGTATAGATAAGGCCTTTTATGAAAGCACATTTAAACCGGGATAAAGACAAGGAGCTTCTAAAGCTCACTCAATACCTCAAAGAAATAGCAAAATTAGATGACTTTTTGGAGCTGAATCACAAACATTGGGAAAGGTAAGAACAAAGTAAAAATTCTTTCTTCCTTCTGTCCCTGACCCCACTGTGTTTTGCTTGAGGTTGTATGTACAAAGACCAGAAACAGCTGAGCTGATGAACTTTGACATCACTTACAGTTATAAAGGTCCTTTAGTTTGAATAGAATTTTAGTAAGGCTATTGTGTTTGGGCTGCTTCCCTCAAATAAGTTTTTGATAGAGTGGACTTTCTTTTCATACTTCTCCAGTATTTAGGATCATTAGTTGTTTTCGATAAAGCAATTACGCTTCCTAAAGGGGAAAAAAAATTTTGAAGGAACCTGGTCCCTGGAAATCTCTCTTTCCACCCCTAAAAGTTAAACTGTCAGTTCAGATCTCGGGTCCTTTGTTACAAGGCAGCTTTTCTGGTGGTTACTTCCGAGGTCTGGGACGTTACAGTGTGGTTCTCAGGCACTATCCAGCTTGTGTGCTATTACAGTACTCATCAGCTCTGAAATGCAAATTACTGTGTTATGAACAAGAGTTTTCCAAATCCTTAGGGCACCAGTTAGCATCCTAATACTTGTTAGAGAATGATCAGCTGAAGTCTTTGGACAAAGTTGTTCTTAGTTGTTTTATGCAACAGCCCAAAGTTTCAATACATGTGAAAAAAAGCGTGTGCAATATGCTATTCGAGAAACACTCATTCAGTGCTTAAAAGAACAGCACTGCAAACTTGATAATGATTTTATTTCTTGTTTCTGATTAGAACAGAAAGTCAAATGTTAAACTTAAAAAACAGTGAAATTCACTGGATATTTCACACTGTCAGTTAAGTTGGTTGGATTTTTTTTTTTTCCTAGAGTATTTGCAAAGATTTCAGTGTTACCACCTAGCCAGATTGGTTCAGCTATAGTGGTAAGAGCTGTGAGATCAGAAAACAAGCATTTTGGAGTAATTCAGATTCTCTAAAGAAGCTAGTGGAGAGCTGTTCTTTTCAGGTTATGCTGGATGACTGATCCTTAAAGGCTTGAGTTTGTTTGAAGGACTGCCATATCTAATGGGCCTTTTTGTTTTGAAGGATATAATAGCTAATTTTCCAACTGATGCAATTTTCAACCTCGTAGAATAAAACATTTTTCCATTACCTTCCTGCCTTTTGTTTAAAAAGCTAATAGAGTCTAACTAAAAATATGACTTTGAATGACTATAACATAACCTACGGAATTGAAAGAATGTTGAAATCCAAATCATAAGTAGTATCGATCACATTTCTAATTTTTGGTTATCAATAAAGGGATTGCTAATGATAACAGAAAGCAGATTCATACTTTGAGTTTATAAAAGGGACTGGATATATTTATACTTACCTCTTATTTTGTGAAAAACTGTACTTTTGTTTCTTTCAGGTATCTTTCAAAGAAGCAAGGACAATAACACTAATAAAATCGTGTGGCACTGAACTGAAGGGAACATAACTAAGATCATTGGACTTTTCCTTGCTTTTACTCTAGAGAACGATAGTGCTGGACACTGGATCCAATGCCAGAATGACTGCTATACTTGGTCTTCCAGTTGGTTGGTTGTGGGTTTTTTTTAAAAGATCACAGCAATAAGCTCAAAGTGGGAGAAACAAGTCAGTTACTTTTTCTTGCATTCAGTTCTGGTGTTACTACTTAAAATACTTTACTCTCCTTTGCTGCCGAAGTACAACCATAACCATTAAAGACCAAAAACATTCTGAAACTAGACAAAAAGTATTTAGACCAAAAAAGTTGAATAAGGAGCCAAGCTTGGCAGTGTATGAATTGTATAAGCCCTCTATTCCCTCCATCTTTAGAAACAGTCTCCCTCTCCCATTCCAGTATTTAAGTCTATAAATTACAAGTTGTCTTAAGTTTCGTATGTATTAGTATGTCAGTGTTTCTCTGTGCAAGACAGTAAGATGGGAAAGTACCACCTCTGTGGCAAATTTACCCCAGTGTGTGAACTTGTACTATAAAGCAGTGTTAACTGGAAAACAAAAGATTGAAGTTTGAGGGAGAAAAACCCACTCTTATTCGGTAAGTGAAAAGCAGTCTGCCTGAAAATTTCTTATGTCAGATGAAGGGTTTAAACCTCAGATGGGAAAGTCACATTCCTAACAAAAGCATGAACAAAACCCTTGTTCTCTTCTAGCTAAATCTTGTAAAAGTGCAAACACTGTGTTTAAATACAATATTCAGCCATACTGTTCTTAAAATATCATTTACTTGCGCTGCTTATGCCTGCACTATAGAAGTGTGATGTGACTGCTGTTTGGCATTACCAACACTTGTGCATTATGCAGTTCATGTATTTGAAAGAATACTGACCCTTTCAAATAAAAATGGTATATATTGTTCTTAAGGAACTATAGCAGTTGTGTAAATAATAAATGCCTTTTTCATACTTTGTGTCCTGTACTGTCTTAAATATCTAGTTTGCATAATAGAGAAGCCATTGATAATCTTAATTTGGGATTTTTTGAGGTGTTTCTTTGGATTCCAGAGATACCCATTTTGCATCAGTAGTTAAGTAAAAGACTAGTATTTGCTGCTGCGGATTAGGGCAGTGGTGTCAAATAGTGAAGCTCCTAGCTGCCTGGGAAAGGAACCTTGACAGCAAACGTCAGAATGTCAGAACAGCAGACACAAATGAGCTGTTAAGATGAGCATGTTAGGCTCCGGCTCAATGACTTGTCAGAAAATATACTGTTTCTTATCCGCTGGTCTTTGTGGTTTAGTGCCAACACAAGCTGTGTTTTAAACTAGTAAATCAGAAACCTGATGCATAAAAATCTTTGTTTTAGGTAAGTATGGAGGATAAATTTCTGAAGGTTTGTCTCCTAGATCTGATTTCCAAACCAGAAGGCTGACTCACTCTGGTACACACAGTGCAGATACAGTCCCCAAGGTTAAAAGAGTGATCCTTTACCTAGAAAGGCTGCAGTAGCATAGATATGGGAATACAGGACTGGTATATGGTATACTAGAATACCTTTCAATTTAAACAATTTAAATAAGTCAAGGCATTGCACTTCAATCACACAGTTTGTTATGCTAGCCAGATAGAGAAAACTGAACCAAGGGAATGTGTTTAAACATGTGCCCATATCTTTTTTCCTCAAAGTCGTCATACAGACTGAAGTTTTATAGTGAACAAGTGGTACTCCTTTTGCTTTATACAAAGAACTTTTTTTTTTTTTAAATCAAGATTTATATTTTTATTTCAGTGACACTGGGATTTCATCCCAGAATTTCAAAGTGTTCTGAAATAGATGTGCACTCCCCTTTCAAATATTTTATAAGCTGAGCTGGAAAATGTGAGTGCGATCTCAATGTGATGGTAACACATAGTTGTTGCTGACAAGTCATTATGTCTTATGACTAATGTTGTTTCTCTTGTATTTTATGTTTGAAGACTAGTCTTGCAATGTGAATTTTTTTTTTTTTTCTGCAAAAGCAGCCTGTGTGTTTTACTGGCTGTCTTCTAAAAACACTGCAGTGATTTAATTGGCTGAGACATGATTGAGATTTATAAAATCTTGAAGCTGTGGATAAGGCAAGTGCAAAACTGATGTTCACCAAATCCCACAGTACTAGAACGAGGGGTCAGTCACACAAATAGGAGAGTGGCTTAAAATTAAGAGCAGCAGGTAGCAATCTCCTGGAATTTGTTGCCATGGTTTGTTGTGGAGGCAGGTGGCATCAGCAGGTTCAGAAAGGAGTTAGACAACTTTATGAAGAAGTCCATAGTCAGATATGAAAGGGAACAGGCTGAGAAGGTCTAATATCCTTAATCAAGAATTGCAGGTGCTCAGGAAGATGAGAGTGGGTGACACAGAGCAGCCAAGCCTGCACACTCCCCTTTAACCACTGCTGGGTGGAAATTTGGCCAAAGCAGTGCAGCTCTCACGTTTGTACTACATGACTCTTCTGGGCTATACATACAATATGGTTCTCTTCCGAACTACCAGAATTTAGTACAACTGCAAGGATAAATGGCTATTTTTCTGCTTAGCCCTGAAACAATGTATTTATTGCTCATAAATTCAGAGGAAAACACCTCTGTAGGTTTTATATTTCTCCTTTTTGTTCGGTCAAAACTGCCTTCCCTATTTGTATTTCCAAAGTGTAGTTGAGCCTTGGGAATAACTATCAACAGCAGAGTTTAAAGCCTTGGTCTCTGTTAACATTTAGTTTCCTTTTAGATTATATTGAGGTCCCTGAGAAGTATTTGATCAATGTCTTTCACAATCTCTGTTAAAGGAACTAGGATTAAAGCATAATCAAAGAGAGGGAGTGAATGGCTTAATTATAGAGCTCAAAATTTACTGTTCTGCAAAATTCTGGAGAAGCATTAAATGGAGTCTGAAATATTCCAAATATTTTCATGTGTCAGGGACTGTACTGGGCTCCCGGTACACGTCAAGCATTTTGTATGTTGTTCTATCTGATTATTCATACAAAAAGAAACAGTCCATTTAAAAATGAAGTTATTTCTGTAAGTTCTGAATATCTGACAACTCTAATGCCTCACTGTGGCATGAATGCTCATCACTGGAGGTACATGGAATGACAGCTGAAGCCAAGCTCCACAAATCCTGCTGCATGACTGCAAAATCTACAGCTAGTTGCCAATTTTTATTCCTGACTTGACATTCAACTGACAGCAAGTGGATGCCAAAGGGTTTAAGACAATTTTCCACTCTGTCTGTTCAGGATGTATTTAAGACTGATGTGAGAAGTGCTGAATACTTCCTACAAATAATATGAAGCCTAGGTAAAAAATATGTTTCAGAGGGTAAAGTACACAGTTCTCCTGATTCATTAAAGCTGTTTAAAACAACAGAAGGTGGATGAAGAAGTGTCAGAGGGCAGAATCCTCTGGCTTGTCACTACTGACATTGCAGAAGTCAGGGCAGGTACTAGCCAGGATTAACGTGGGCGACCGCTGCACCCAGCATAGGGTGGCTGATGAAGTGCTTTGGCTGGGGGATTGATGGAGAAAGATTTCAGTGAAAAGGAAGTGTTGAAGGAGAGAATAACAGGACTAGAAGAAAAAAATACTGATCTATCCTGGAGAAGACAAGGTACATCTTCCAAGTGTTATGAGTTTCTTGTGTAAGTAATATTAGCAATATCTTGCGACAGCCATGAGTTACCAGAGTACTATACTGACTTCTGTGCTTTGAAAGGGCTCCTCACTAATCAGGACATGTTTTAGGTATAAATGACTCAAAAGATTCAAGGTTTGAAATACTCTGCCTCCTGGCAAGAGATGAACAATTTCTGTTTAAGTTTTCCTAGTGAAGGGCTCTGATGCCTTACAGTGCTAAGTTTGACTCTCCTGCCTGTATCTGTCAGACCACACTACTTTAGACCTTTATTTCCCAGCCCAGTTGTATTATCCCCTGTTATCTGTTAGATTCCTGATAATCACAAGAAGCTTCAACCTCAGGATTCATATATCAGCCCTTTTCTAATAGTGTTATCATAGGGGATTTCAATATTTATATACTGATGACATTTCTCATACATCCCTGAGCATTATTTATGCTTATTTATAGAGTTTGCCCATCTCTAGAGATCCTTTGATGCTGCTGCAATATTGTGAGCATTTGGATACTCGTTTAGTTCCCAGGAGTCTGTGCAGAGCTTGACACGTTTCCTTGCCACACAGACACATACAATGCCATGCCATTAACTTCTATGTCTCTCCTAGCAAATAGTTTTCCCACCAATTAATTTTCTGTTAAGAAATAATGGGTACAAGTCAAAGGGAGCTTGTTCTCAAATTGCATATTGCTCTTAGCACTATGGGAGGAGAAGTACATCATTAACACTTGATTGAAAGTTTGGAGTTTTGTTTTCTTTCAGCTGTCTAGTTGGAATTGCACACCCACTCTGCTTACACAACACCATTTTTCAAGGTGATTAGATATCAGAAAAGAGCAGCTCTTATTTTCACTATGTCAGGGGCCCAGGTTGGCTGCAGCACCTGTGTATAAGGGGACAGGGTGACCTGGAGCAGAGCCTGCATGGTCACTTTCTGAGTAATGTCCCCTCCTTCCCTTACAACACCCCAGAGGATTTTGACTTTGGTGTTTTGAAACACTAAGGTTATTGCATCAGATTTTTATTGACTAGATATCTTCACCTGTGGTGTTAAAGCATTTGGTATTTAACAGCAAGAACCTTGTTCTTCACTGTTTATGCTGCTCCTGAGAGGAAGACAAGTCAAACCTTGGATCAGGGCATCAGTCAAGTCACAGTTCAGTGTAAATGCTCAAGCCAAACATCTCAACCTTCAGATCTGATTGGTATTTTCATCTCCAGCAGTCTGAGCTAATACTTTGTTCTACTTGCTGCAAGATCAATCCCCGGGTTTTGAGTTGGATCTGTCATGCTTCCTCCTGAACACAGACCACAGAGAGAGACAGCTGAGCAGGAGTGGCTGATTCACAGGCTGCTCAGAAAAGTTTTATAAATCGCTTCATATCAGAGAGAAATCTCCACAGATGAATAAAAAATGGAATAAGCTCAGCTCTGACACTCACAGTTAAGTTTCTTAGCATGTTCTCATAGTAATATTGTGGTTAAAAAAAACTTCCTGTCTTTGTTTTTTTTCAGTGCTTTAGAATTTTTCCCTCATTTCTTAAAAGCATCTTGGTGTGGATGTGTATCATGTCAATTTGTGTTTCATTGGCACAGTGGACTCCATGCTCTGTAGGAGGCAGCATGTTGTGGTAGTGTAGTGACCGAGTGCTTTGATGAGCTTTGTATATTATTGATGTGTTACAAGCCAAGAGCTCCACTGGTAAGCATCAGATTTCATTCTTCGGGTGTTTTCTCCTAGTTTGAGTCATACTGGAAGAATAAAGTAAATTTAACAAATTCTAGTAAAACTTCCTAAGACACCCTGCTTCCTAGGGCAAGCCGAGATGGCTCTAGAATTGTATTTTGCAAAGCTTACCGATTTCTTACCATGCTTTCTATATTCAGTTCACATTTCATGACCTACATGGGTATGTGACATTTGTGAATAGTGAAACTGCAAGTACCAGTTTAGTAGGTGAGCATGAGCAGAATTTCAAGCACATGCTTAAAGTGCAACTGATGCCAGTGTGACTTTTGGGTCCCTCTGCTGTCCTAATGATGGATATTCCTTGAATCAGGACCAAAACGAACACGTTTTTGGAAAAGTTAAGTGTATTAAACTGCCTCAGTTGAAAATGATAAAGTGATGTGGGTTTTTTTAAAATCTGATTAGTCCCTTACAGATGTGACTAGGCATAACAGATATGTTGTAAAGCCTTTTTCTATAACAAAGGGTAACAAATTAAAAACCAAATAATTCATGTCTAACACTTAAAAAGAAAGAAATTGAGTTTGATACAGGTGGGTTTGTAATTACATCTGAGCAATATCCCCACTCCCACAAATAGGAAATTAGTTGAGAAGTACATTCAGAAGCTATTAAACTCTTTGTTTTGAATTTAGTGAGTAGCTGCAGCTGGAAGAAAGCAGGCAAATAATTGAAAATTCTGATTTCTTTAAACAGAACCAAAAATATTTCATTTTGTATGTGCATTTCTACTTTCAAGTATCCCTAAATTTTAAGAATTTAAGTAGCCTAAAGTGAATTTCTTTCATTAATCTGATATGATTGATATTTTTCAGTGAATCAACCAAACTAAAAAAAAAAAAAAAACCCTGAAAAGATACGTAGAGAAACCAAAACTGAGTAAATTTGGTTCTGCAACTAGTAAACTATATAATGCATCGCTTTATGAAACTGAAATGCATCCATGCAGCATGGAAATGGTACTGTTGCCACTGACAAAACTCACTTCATAGCTTGTCACTCACTCATTACAGAAACTCCTGGCCAAGGTATCTGACAGTTTGTCTGGTTTTAAACTTAGAGATGCTATAAAATAGTTGTCCAGTTAAACTTACATCACTGATGCAGAACCATTCATCACTCTCCGATGCATGGAAAGACTTGTCGAAGCGTACAAGCTGTGGGGCTCCTGGTGGTGCTGGTCCAGAAGCCTCAGCTGGGTGCTGGGAGCCCGACTGCACAGCTGGGGGTGGGAGATAAGGGTGAGTTAGGGAGAGATCCACAGTGAGAAATGCTTGTCCACATCTCTGCTTGCCCTGCAGTTAACCCAGCACATTGCATGCAGAGGTTACAGGCAGCCAGCGAGATGAAAACATCAAAATGAGCAGCAGATCTTGTGAGATTAACATATAAAATCCCTTAATGGATATGTAGGTAACAGATAATTACAGACCCACAGAGCATGACTCAGTCAAGAACAGGGCACAATTCCAGAAACTATGAAAGAAAAAAAGTCACAGTATTACCTCCAAAGAAGCTTGAATCAAGCCAGAGACAAGCAACAGTATGTTATCAGACTATTTAGGCAGTAAGCAGGGAAAATGGAGACTTATGGGCAGAGTTTCCAGCACTAGTTGATCTTTCACAAGGACCAGTTGAGCTTTACACTTGGCCCCTGCTTTGCCTTTCCACGGGTTTGAGCGGAAGCCTTGGGAAGAGCATGGGACAAGCACTGTAGCAAAGTGTTAAATACAGGAACTTTTGAGCTAAACTTCTGCCAGAGCCAATTAACATGCAATGGCCGGATTGCACCAGCTTTGCAGGGGCAAGAGACAGCACAGAGTGACCTTATCTTACCTAGCAGACACAGCACTGGGCAGGGTATTCATGCAGCCAAAGCGTCAAAGTCTCTCCAGCCCTACAAAGACCTACCAGCAAGAGTATTTGCCCAAACTGTTACTTGCCCCATGGATGATCTGTGCTGCTTCTCCTGTTCCTAAATCACAACAGGACATTGAGACAACACTGATGTGCCCTGAAAGCAACAGGGCAAAACTGGAGGGGTGTCCACAGGTTCACTCTACCCTGCCTCCCCTCAGTCCCTGCTCCCCATGATCATCATGTCTGCTTTTATCCCCATGTCTAATGTCTGAGTCATTCTCCTATTGCTAGAGGAAAGCCACAGCCACAAAATCCCTAGGGCTGACCTTTAGGAAGGCTTCTGCTCATTTTGATTCCCAGTCTCAGTGCTGGGTGCACAATCCAGAAGATCCAGCAAAACCTTTTGGGGTCACCACTGCCTCAGAAGACAGAGAGCCTCCAATTGCCCCAAGAAGCCCAGCTTTCCTGCTTGCTGGCACAGTGCTTTACTGTAAGGCTAATCCTCTACCCCACACATCCTTCTCATTGACCCCATACCAGTCCCTAAACTACACAATCCCTCTTTTTGAGGAGAAATCCCCCACAGTCCTCTCCTGTTCTCTTATTTCCATCACCTTTCCAGCAGTGACACTACAGTGACTGAGCCATGGCACAGCAGGGAAGCTGAAGTGCTTTTCACTTCATTCTCATTAACAAAGTGACATGCCAAGGACTATTCATTTGCTAAGAGCAGGGGTTAAGGCTTGTCTCTAATTACACCTTGTCATTCCTCCTGTCTCAACCACAGGGATCTGCTTTCAAGGGGAGTTGAGGTTTGGCTGGTCAAAGCTGAAAGTTTGAACTGTGTACAAGCTGGCTCAGCTAACCTTCACCACCACGCAAGAGACAGTTTACTGAATTTATCTGTATGCAAGAAGAAGCAAGGTTTCCCAATCTATTTGGGTAGTAAAGATGCTTTAACACTTTCAATAGCATAAAGGTACATGCAGCTGTGCCAGTGCTTTCCCCTCCAGGTTTAGATGATAAAACAGCTTTTCCACCCTAAGTGCAGTCTGTACACCCACATACATAGCTCTCCCCACCATGGTATATGTGGCTTTATCTGCTCCTTACATTTTCCTTTATCCCTATCCTATGTTGACTTCATTTTCCAGAAAAGGGAAAGGAAATTTCTTAATATTTTCTCCATAACATTTTTCCCAAAAGATCATTATAAAAATCAAACTAAGAGGCAGGACACGGGCGGCATATTTCAGGACATTAACCATTATTCTCTTTGCTACAGAGGCTCCCTGCCACCCCCACCTATTCTTACTGTGATAGCAACAGCAGCACAGCTCCCCCAGAGCCACCACAGCTGCGCTGCTGTTTCTTTACCAGGGGAGCCTTGCCATGTCTGTTGGTGGGGGGGCGGCTGCAGCAGAGTCCTGGTTTAAAAACTTACCAGATATCATTATTGTTATAGTGAAGTCAACGGTAAAACTCTGGAGTTACAGACACAAGTCCTGGTGTCACCAGCTGTGGCTCGTACAGCTCTGGGTCACGGGCAGGGTCACCCCAGTGCCCCTCGCAGCCTGCCCACGAGGGCTGGAAAGCTCCTGGGTCTTCAGCACTGCTAAAGTACCAACTGCTTCTGCTGATGTGGATTCAATACCTCCCCACACACCCAGGGACATAGCCCCATATCCAGGCAGAAAGAACAGGCACTACCTTCTCTCACTGACCCTTGAGATAACCACTTTATTGCCTGCTGTCACATTTCCAAATAAACATGACTGGATCCCCCACAGCTCCAGGATGAGGTCCCCACAGGCACCCACAGCCCTCTTGAAGTGTGACTGTGGTCTATATGTGGATGGGCCATGAATGGTTTCTTCTGCCACCATCCGTCTCCCTGCCCTTCTCTGTAGATGCCCATCTGACACCTTATGCTGCATACTCTGGAACAGAGACCATTGCCCAGAGCACAACACTGGGGCTGTCAATAATTTATCACAACATGCTAAATCTTTGGAGCAGTGAACAGATATCCATGTACATGAAATTTCATGCTAAAGGCAGGCTGTGAGTAGTGGCTGCACCTCAGGGGTGTGGGTGGGAATGGCAGATTTTTGGCCAAATAGGGAGGGAACACACACATGCACCTACAAAAACCTCTGTTGTATTTTGTGGGTTTTTTTCCACCCCACCCAAAAATCCAAAGAAGAGATGTGGCACCTGTTATGTCAAAGATCCCTAAGCTCCCTGCCAGGGTGCAGGGCTGTCTCTCAAGGCAGAGCTGATGCCAGCAGGAGGGCTGCAACATTAGCACAACTGCAGCAATTGGAGGAGCAGAGCCTTGCAGAGACAGGAATAAGGGCTGTTATCAGACCTTGGCAGGAGTATCATATTTTTAACTCAGCACCTGTGACATCTGCCAGGCTTCTGGAACTACCAGGGGAATGTTTGTATGACATGACTCAGGGTTAATCAGACTCACAAACAAAACAGGGCTTGGGATTTAGTCCACTGGAAACGTTTGTCCCCTGCAATACAACATCATGCTGATTTTTCAAACAAGTTTGTTTCTCAGTTTTCT
Organism: Tyto alba; assembly: GCF_018691265.1. Classification (NCBI taxonomy): domain Eukaryota; kingdom Metazoa; phylum Chordata; class Aves; order Strigiformes; family Tytonidae; genus Tyto; species Tyto alba. The sequence goes on from NW_024881279.1 coordinate 11,092,867, forward strand.
CAGCCTCCTCCTTAAATGATGATTTGACCTTGTATTAGAAGGGCTTAAACTATATAAATACATATATTTTTTGTTAGGGAGATAGAAGTTTAGGTCTCACCTAATCACTACATTCCAGGAGCTGGGGATTTACAAAAACAACAAAAAAAAAAAAAAAAAAACAACATAGCATTAACCATTATTCCCTTCACTAGAGTGGTTCCCTACCACCCCCTTCGCCTCCCCAACCTATTCTTTCTGTGATAGCCTGGTGCCAGAAGCCCTCAAAGCTGAACTGAGCTGAACAGTCACGGTACCACTGCTGAAACCACCTGGTCTGTGGCATCATCCAGTGTCCACCATTGGTACTACACTCATCCCCTCCCACCATTGCTCGGAAATTTGCTCATAAGAGGAGGAGCAGCATCATCCTGCCAGGCCTTGGAGAGACAAAGTCAAGTCCTGGACCATTCTGAGGGTTAGCAGGACCTGAAGAGGCCATCAAGACAACAGCAGAGAGCAGAGCACCCTCAGTAGCAGAAGGTCCTCCAAGACCCTGTAAGGATAGAGGGTCTTGCACCAATCCCACAGCTGTGCCATGCTCTAGCTGCTCAGATACAAGGGTCAGCAATGACCTTCTCCTTTGTCACAGCACTAAAAGAGGGGAAGACCTTCAGAGAAGCAGAATCCAAGCTTCAGCTGGGTTCAGTGAAAAGTGGAGCAAGCGTGTCATGCCTGGAGTTCCAGCTCTGACGCTAAATATTAATATTTGCATCCAACCCCAGTGTAACTGAAAAGCTCTCCCCAAATCCTGGAGGTACAAAGCCCAGATCGTCTCAACTGCATTTCTCTGTCCCCAGGCTTCTTCCTCCAGTGTCCTCAGGACAGGTGAACAATGCGTTGGGGAAGACAACAGCTGGAGTAGTCTCAGGCAGAGGAATTCATTGATTAGAGCTAGTTTTTATCCATTACATCAAGGGGACATGCTGAGACTGCGTGCTGTGCCTGAGAGGTGATGGGCCCTGCAGGAGCACAGGCAACTGGTTCAGAGCACCCTGGCCCAGCAGCAGCCTCAGGAGACAGGGAGAGCAGCAGCTGGGAGGGAGAGCTAAGGCACAAGTAACAAAGGGAAACAATTTACTAGAACAGCTCACGGGGCCAGTGCCCCTCTGCCCTGCCTGCACAGATCTCTGTCAGTGTAATTCACTTCAAGACCAGCTGCTGGGCTCAGCAAAAATAGGCTAATACAGACGCCCATCCTGAAAAGAGGATGGGTGCTGCAATCCAAGGAGCTTTTGAATCTGTGAGGGTGAATAACTTTGTCACCATTTGTGCATGGCTCTGCTGTGAGCATCTCTAATTTTAAGCAAAATTTCAACAGGCAAAATCAGCTTTGTGGCCGGGTCATGCCTCTGCAGGGCACTAGGACCGCAAGAAGGCATTTCACTCCTTTTAGCAGAGCTGACTTGCTCCCAAAGGTTGGCACAAAGAGGACTTCGGGGCTCCTTTCCAAAATGAGCCTGTCCAGCAAGAGGAGAGCATCATCCCCCGGTGTCACTCGCAGCCCCGCTGTCACCAGAGGGAGCCCGATGCCCGGGAAAGAGCCGCCGCCCACCCCGCCCCGGGCAGAGATGTGCTGGGCAGCGCCGTCCCCCCCCCGGCAGCCTTCTGCAGCCCCTCCTTGCTCCTTTTTAATGGGTCATCGTCATTATTAGGCAGCCTTGGAGCACCGCTCGCCAGCTATAACTGTGAATAAGGATTAAAAGTACGTCTAGAAAAGGAAGATGACAGGAGGATGCGTTTACAGGGCAGGGCCCCGGCAGCTGAGGGTTTTATCACAGGTGACTCCACAAAAATCACCCTCCCAGAGAAAGGCACAACGTTCTTTGGGAAGAAGGCCAGAAGTGTCACAGCCAGCCCTTGTCATGATACTGACATTTCTGTTCACTCCCAGTTAATTGAGCAATTTTAACTCAGAAAGGGAAGCACTGTATTACACAGCATCACCACTTTTCCACACCCTGGCAAACCCTCACTCCACAAGCTGAGTACTAGCTCCAACCCTGCTGCTACAAGCACTGATGCTGTTGCTCAAGGCCAGCCTCAGGTTGGTCAAGGCATTCCTCCAGACCCAGCAAAAGTTCAGTTTTGACCTTATCTTTCAAGTCCAAACTGAGGCTCTGCTAAAGCCCTGCTCCCTCCAGACCCCCAAGGAGCTGACCTTATCAAAGCTCTTGTCCCTCACTGCCACATGGGTGCCAAAGCTAAAGAGGTGCCTCAAAGCATCATCTCATCACTGGAGCTTCAAAACAAACAGCACCAAAAAAAAAAAAATCAAACAAAACACCTAACCCAAACAAACACCAACACTCTCACACCACAAAGCAATCCCCTCACCTTCTCTTTGCTCTGGAGTCAGTAAAAACAGCCAAATGTATCCCCTGGGCTCCTATTTAAGTCCTTCAGCTGTGGTGGGGATGGGGGAATTGTTGGCTGATTCCCAGCATCTGGGAGCCATTTCACCCCAGAGCACACTCAGCTGCCCTCTAATCCTTAAAGGACCCAATGCCCGCTGACACCCTCCTGCCGCTCCCTGCCACTGTCACCATCTACATCTTTTCAGTCCCCTGCAATATTCCTACAACTCTCCCAACTACTGCCCAAACAATGTCTTTCCTTGTCCCCATAACTCAGCCTTCACTCCTGTATTGTTTTGGGCCCTACCCCAATACAAGAAAGACATTGAAAAACTATAATAAGTTCAGTGAAAGGCCACCAAGACATTTGGGGGCTGGAGTATTTGTTCTGTGAGAAGAGGCAGAGGGAGGTGTGCTTGTTCAACCTGATGAGAAGAAGGCTTCAGGGGGGATGTAAGAGCAGCCTGCCAATTAACAGTTTACTGAGCAGACAGCCAGGTTCCTCATGGTGATGCATGGCTTGGAGATGTGACAGCTGAAAGAAAAGAGGTTGAAACTGAGTACAAGGAAAAATTCTTTACCATGATGACAGTCAAATCCTGGGACAGGTAGCCCAGGGAGACCGTGCATGCTCCACCCTTGGAGGTTTTCAATGCTACACTGGATAAAGCTCTGAGCAACCTGATAGTATCTCAGAACTGACCCTGCCGTGAGCAGGAGGTTGAACCAAAGTCCCTTACAACCCAATCCAGCCTGCCTTCTCTTAGGGAAAAGAGGGTGAACTGGAATGATAACCAAATCCAGAACTTCCTCCCCAGCCAGGCTGTGGAAAGCCCACAGTCAGCACCACCACCCTAAGATCACCCCATGGCAGCTAGAGAAGCCTTGTCAAACGCTGTGAGTGTCAAGGGAGAAAAGTAGGACAAAGGACTCAACTGGGTTTCAACAGTGACTCGTGCCTGTGCTGGGGGAGGAGGAGGAAGCAGTGGAGCACACTAGTTAAATGGGCCAAGAGCCTGGACACAATAATCTATCAGCTGCATCACCAGTTGAGTGAAGCTGTGAGATGGAAATACATCCTTCCCTCTGCCATGTGCACAGCCCAGTCACGGGAGGGTGCTCAGCTGTGAGCAATGGCTTTCTTTCAGTAAGAGCAACCATGCACAAATTTAATTCTTCCATTATTTTAACTGCTGAGGGGATACTGAGCAAGATGCAGGGAGCACAGGGCCCTCATTTTGCTGCAAGGGGCAGGTCTTGGCAGCAGCCGAGATGCTGGGGCAGCTCCCACGCCAGCCTCTGCCCCTTCCTCCCCAGGGAGAGAAAAAGCTGTGAAGATGCTCATGTTATCTAATAGAAGAGAGATCTGAAATGTATCATGACTCACTCACCTTTCAAAACTGTCAGAAAAAAACCCAAAACCAAAACCCAACACAACTTAAAAGGTGGAGGAAAGAAATCAAAGTAAAAATAGTGGCTGAAGGTTTGGTTTCTGGTTTGGTATGTGTGTGGGAAGGCAGCCAGACACAGATGGGGGTTCAGGCTGGCCACTGCTGCACCCCTACCCTGCCGCTGGCATCTGTCAGCCCTGCTGGGAAGGGGAGCACCGTGCTCTGAGACCAGGAGCGAACGGACCCGGCACAGCACAGCCTCACTGCTGTCTCGGTTAACCGGAGCGATGTGCCCACTCAGCCGGAAGGATGGACCATGTCAGAAGCTGTTTGCTTGGTGTAGGACTGCCTCTATTGGCCTCTCCTGGAGAGGGAGTTTTGGGAAGTTTTCCTGACTGGGGGAAATCATTTACCCAAAAGAGATGATTCCCATTCTCCACTTCCCCAACACAGGTGGAAGAGATGGTGGTTGGGTCATTAGAGGTACAGAGCTGTTTTTATTTGCTATTTGCACTGGAAGACCAAAGTGCAGGATGGTTATCAAATAGTGAACTCCTATGGTTTCTGTTCTTTTGTGATCTGTCCTTGTTATCTCATAGTCCAGATTAAAAAGGATTAGATATGGGCAGGTGCTGAGATTTTTGGTCACTGAGGGCCATCTCAGGCACAAAAATGTCTCATACCCCTCTCTCATTAAAATGTCACTTTCCATCTTAAGAACGGTGTCTTTTTGTTCCTGTGCTCTGAATACGGTGCTGGTCCAGAGCCACACAATGTAATAGCATCATTGCAGGATAACTCAGGTAGGAGAGGACATGTGGAGGTCATCCTGCTCCGTGCAGGAGGATTGATGAGGAAGGTCCTCCCACTTTCCCAGCGTGTCCTTCGTGACCACTTGTCTTTGTGCAGGAGATGTTTTTTGCTCCCCTCAATCTTGTCCATGTTCTGATGTCTTCTTGTTGAGTTTACTAATGTAACATCTGAATTCGAAAACAAACAAGTGTGTTTCCCCTGGCTGTATAACCTGGGACACAGAGAGGGTTAGTCTGCTTCCGGGAAGAGGTGGCAAATTTTGCAAGAATGCAGTCGGCTGGGATGGGAAAAATATCAGGATCAAAGACAGCTGGTCTGAGAGAAGCTCTAAACCATCCAATGTGGAGTTTTGTCTGTGAGGTTCAACCGCTGGCTGGCTGCCGCCTGAACGCTGCCTGTAAAGTTACCAAATGACTAAGGATTTGCCAGAATTGGCATCACAAATGTGAATTATCAGAAGAGAAGCCAGCATTAGGTGTGCTGAGTGCATTGTTAAGGCCTCTCTTTTTAGGCATTGTGCCCCAGTTGAGTTCAAAGCATGGATTGTGGCATGATAGGCAGACACTCAAGCTCTGTCCAAACAAGGTCCAGAGGTTTAGGTGCTCAGCATTTAGGTGCTTGCAAAATATGTTGACCCCTGAGGCTCATGATAAAATCTAAAGCTTCCTTTGAAAGTTAAGTGTTTAAAATGAAGGAGCTGGTGTCCCATTGATCTGCTGCCAATGTTTTAACAAGGGGATGCCACAAGTATTTCCCTGTGTGAATTTTGCACAGTGAATGGGGAGAGACTATATAACTCATTTTCTCATGCTTGCACAAAGAAGGATTTTCCAGCCAACATCAAGAAGAGAGAGGGCAGCAGTGTAAAAGGTAAAGAAAGGAATAAAGTCTATGTGCATTAAAAATTGTAAATAAATACAAATACTTGTGCCTAGAAAATCAAGGTCTGTGTATGATTCAGGGAGAGTTTATCCTAGAGGTGGGGAGAGGAAGCCCACAGCTCCTCTCCTCCAGGCTTTTTTTTTTTTTTTTTTTTTAAATTATTGACACTTTATACAATCTGGTGCTCTTCTAAATATAATTTTATTAGCATGAGAAGCCACTTGGCAGCAGAAAACTAATGCTGGTGAGTTCACAGTTTACAAGACAAAGCGTTCTCTTAGAAGGAAGAAGAAAGAGACTGATTTGGAAAGAAGAGCCTTGCAGCTTCTGCTTAAAACCAGCCTCCACCTGCCATCTTATTGCAGGCTTAAATGGAGCAATATTCCCTAGCCTCAGCTTGTTTGTCTCTAGTTTCCAAAGGAGATGAGGCATATGCAGTCACGCTGTTCACCAGCTCTCCTGTCACCCTCCCACAATAACCTCTGAGAGAGGAAGGAACATGTCTATGGAGGCTGGGTAAAGAATAAAGGCGCTTGCTGTCACCCACTCCCTGGGATGGGGAAGAGGTGTGCAGGAGCCCATGAGCTGCTTGGCTGCCCGGCAAGCATGTGCCAATTTGTCAGGCAGGATGGGACAGAAGAGCTAGGGCTGCAGGGGACAGGAGGACAAAGCCCACGGGAACTGTGGGAATCGCCCCTCCGGCACAGGGAACGCCTTGCTTCCCAGGAGGAAGGTGATGTAATAGCACAGTGTAGCAAAGCTATGCATTAGGCTCTAGCACGGCTGTATCAAACTGCTTTTCCAGGTATTATGGAAAAAGGAATCAATCCAGCCAAAGAATCGTGCTGAGTTTTATTTTATTGAGCAAAGACAGTGGAGATGAGGGCAAGCTGCTCCCGGGTCCATGCGCAGGCATCTGCAGCTGTTGCTGACAGGGGTTCAGCTGTTGCTGGTTGGTGACAGTGAGGACTCAGCATTTCCCCACATGCTTCAATCTTATTTTCCCTCCACTTCTCCTGGAAAAGGAGTAAGACAGACTTAGACAAAGCAGCGTTTGACAGACACAGCAGTGTGGGCCAAGGAGCTCATCCACCTGAACACGACCATTTGCCTGACTCACACTATCATACCCCGGTGCCTCACAGGGAATGAACATCACACCGTTTTCTCCTCTCCTTGCTATTCTCTGATTTCCCCTAGGATAAGGCAGCCTTGAGTGCATACAAAATGTAGAAGACTGCTAAGGAGAAATCAATGTTTTGCAAGCACATTCAGGCCAGGGGTGCTGGCTCCTATTGCATCTCCTTTAAAAGATGGCAGAGCTCAGGAAAAGGAGAAACTCAGGCTCTTCCTCTGAGATTTTGTGTCTTGTTCCACAAAGTCCATTCAGACTTTTCAGGAATAATTTGGCACAGCTCAGTTCCCGCATTCCTCCAGATACTTCGCAGTACCCAGAAGTGTGGGCAGTGAGAGTTGCAGCCTGTGGCACATAGTGGGAAATGTGCATCAATTTAGTGCGTCCAGAAGGTACGGGCAGGATGCAATTGCCTTCCAGGCCCCGTGCTGCCTTTCAGCATGGCAACCAGCAGCATGCAAAGCCTAGAAATGAATTAAAATTAACTCGCATTCACACAGCTCCATTCCAAGGAAGAAATATTCCACTTGGCATGATTCAGGGGCTGGTCCATACAAAAGGAGCAGCCTGGATACAGGGTCTCCTCTCCATGAAGAACGTCATTACATACATGGAAACAGTGCCAATTCTCTGTTATTTTGATCCCCTCTGCTTTCACTTACAGCACTGCCTTGCAGAAGGCACACTTATTTCCGTACGTGATGCCATCCGTGCCACAGTGAGGGTTGGACTCCCTCGTGCAGTACACGCTTCTGTTTATAAACTCTCTGCAAATCTGCAAAAGCAATAATAATAAAAAACAACTAAACAAACAAAAACCTTTCAGAAGTCTCATACTCTTTCTTTCACTTTCCAAATTGGATACAAGGTCACTAATATAATGCTTTTTCTGAAAAGACTAAAGTGGCAGTGATGACACTGCCTATTTATTGAAAGAAAAAGCCCTGTCAGAAATGAGCAGAAGCAGTGTTTCAGGGGAATTTTTGCCCTGTGTTTGAGGAGACAAACAGTAGTCATCTGGGGAAAGTCTGGATCTCCCAAAGACAGGAGTGGATTAGCCCAGACATGTAGAGGAGTCAGCATTGATGCTCTTTCAGGCATTTGGCACCAGGTTAGCTCACTGCTGCATGGCTTCATGCATCTTGCGAAACTGTGCACTCAGCCTAGTGCTTGCTGAGCTTTCTGCCTTCCCGGTGGAAGGAGGAGAAAATCATAGTCTGTGGGGAATTAAAGCTGGTGTCCAGGAAATGTACAGGTATTTTGTCCCTGGACAAGTCCCAGTGATGGATCTTGTTTGGGGGGATAAAACACTCTTGTTAGTCCATTTGTTTCATGAGAAGATTGGACAGCGGAGCTCAGTGGACAAAAGTGGTGCTGCATACAAACACAACCCTGTGCAAGCACCCTAGACCTAACCATGGAGAGCATTTGCTAAAGCAACCATTTGTTTCCCTGGTCTACTTGCTAATGTGGCTACACATAACATCCCCCCTTACAACAGTGAACTCCCCAAAGTTTTGGGACTTCTTGAAAGGACCCACCTGATCCCAGCAGACATAAAAAACTGTTTACCATGCACCAAGGTCTTGGTTACAAAACCATTCCTCTAGAAAAAGTAGATTGAATGAGCAGAAACAGCTGCACTAACCTCTTCAATGTCTTGACCTGCTACATCTGGAATTAAAAAAAAAAAAAAAAAAAACAAAAAACAAAAAAACAAACACAGATTTGACACGTAAGCATTATTTTCTGATAGAAGCTGAACTAAAGTCACAAACCCTTTATACAAACCACAGTGAAACATACACCAGGTTTTTCCCACTCCTTCATCCTGTGCAGCGGAGGAGGGGGCAGGAAATACATTATCTAAATTGCTTTTCAGTATTTTGCTTTTTTGAAAAATGTTACTAAAATACCGTGTAATCAGTCATTCAGCTGCTAACTGCACCTCAGACACATAACCCAATCTCCTGGAAGGCAGCCACTCCCGGGGAAGTGAGCTGCCATATCGGATCTGGAGCCACACTCTACACAGATTTTAAAGCTATATTGACTTTTAAGGCTTTTAGGCTCCTGCACCTCTGAACAATGAAAATGGCTGGTACTGCTAAGAAGAGTGTGCTGTGGAGAAAGAAGGAGAAGAAGGAGACCCCATGGTCAGCTTTACAGTCGTCCTAAGCACAACACAGCCCAGAGACTTTCCCAGAACCTCATCCTGGGTGAGATACAAAGAGATGTCTTGTGGTGATACAGAGCAGAACAGGCAGTGCCGGTCAGTAAGAGTGCAAAAATACCCACTGTAACCACAGACTCTGGGTTTGAAGCTAATCTGCCCATCCTCTTAATATTTCTTCACTGTGAGGACCGCAGTCGGGCATGTAGGTTGAGTCGTAACGGCAGAACAAGGCAACCCTGTGACGTCTCTAAGGGGGAGCCTGACACTCAAGGGTGGGTTGAATGTAGATTTGCAAAATCTGGGTCACAACACTGTGGGACAAATTCTCAGCATCTCTCAGGGCAGCAGGACAGCTTGTTTGGATGTGAGGCTGTACCTTCCAGGTCAGTGCAGTCCCTGCCAGCTGCAATGCTCCTCAGGTGGCTCTGGACAGGAGGGCACTTGGGGCAGGGGATGGGAGGACCTTGACCTATACTTGGGCCCCCACATTTTGGAAATCCCACCCAACCCTCAGTCACCTACCCCATCATCCATCAACCTACCCTACACCTTCTACCAGTTGTATTGCCCTTTGGTGTTTTATCCCTGGTGCTGGTGTATTTAACGTGTCCTCAGGTTAGGCTAGACTGCCTTAACTGTAAAGTCAATGCTATGGCTATCTGCACATTATTTACAAAATAGCTCATTAGGAAGTTTTTATAAATATTACATGCAGCTACAGAAGACTTAGTGATGATGTCTCTTGACATCTGTTTATTTTATAGGAGATCACAGAGTTTGCTGCTACTCTGCCTGGCCTTGGAAGAAAGCTTCAACACTCTGATGGAACCCAGTCCCAATTAGGACTCAATTAGGAACAGATGCATATTTCATAAAGAATAATGTGTACAAAGTAATTCACCTCTTTTTCCATGCACAGCTTGCAATTTTCTCAAGTGAATTCTTTATTCAAATTATTCACAGAAAAACAAGTATAAATAATTCTTGTTCTGCACATTCTTCAATAACTGTTGCCACAAACCTTGCAGAGCTGGGTCAGCTGGACGCAAGCAATTGATAACACTGATATGACCTATATGTTCACAAATCATCACTCAGCTTCCCCAGATCATTAGAGAGATGTGGAAATCTCCAGATAAATAAATGCTGGATCCTTTTAATTTGCCCTCTTTGTTCTGACTCCTTGAGGACATCTGAATTTAATTTTCAAGCTTTTCTCTGCAACATAAACAAAAGCTGAAACTTTCATCTAATTACGTTTCCACATCTCCAAGGAAAACACCAAATACCAAGATGCTTAGGATCAAAACAAGAGCTGATGACCCTGAGGTGAGTGAGTTTCTTCTCTAACTGGTTCAGCAAAATCTCCAGTGAACATTTGTACTAAAAATTCATAATTACACTCTGCTTTGGTACATTTGCTGAAAGAGCCGCTTAGAATTTGCTCTCTCTCTCTCCCAGTGACACCTCCGTTGCGTTATTCACTGCGGAGGCACACGAGGAATGGAAATATGTCATATGAGTGAGCAAGTCCCGCAGATATTTTCTACTTGCTCAGCTTTATCTTCAAGCCTGTCATCCGGTGATCAAGGCTCTCCGAAGTTTGGTTGTCAGGAAAGGTTTTGTTTTGTTTTTTTTTCCTATGCTAGGGAAAAGATCACTTACCCGAGAAGAATGAGAGCAGCAGCAGGCTGAGAAGCACTAAGGTACTTGTTGCCTTCATGCTGCAGGTAGCTCTTTAGTCCAAACCAAGCGATCTGTTCAGGAGGTGTCGTCTCAGCACCAGAGCCCACAGTGCGCACACAGACCTGCCTTTCTGTGTATTTATGTGCCCATCTGTAGCTGTCCTCATTCCCCACCTTAATTGTGAGAACTTCTCCACTTTGTTTCTAAAGCCATTATTGGTTCTGGCCATGTTTATAGTGCTTTAGGAATGCTGCCCTGTCCACATCAAACCTAGAAAGGGCTAATTACATGAGTGATAGACGGGCTTGTAATATTTTTTTTTTTTTTCTAAATAGTCACAGGATTCTCACAAGGGTGAATTTTCAAAGTGGTGATTCATCGGGGAAGCTGGTAATTTTCATTCTCTGGTCCCTCACTGAATGCCAGCTCCAAGGCTTTGAGTGCGGCATGATGACACTCACTAGACGTTACGAAATAAATCACAGCATGAGAATGTGTTGTCTGTGAAACCAATTATACGTTGTTCCCTGGCTATTTTTGAGGATGGTTCTAAATTTGTTGGGTTGGGGTGGAGAAGCACTCCGATGTGACATGCTCTCATAGCTGCGTGCACAGTCCCAGATAGGACTGCTGACTCTCCTCCCTGAACTATTTAAACTCTAGCTGTCAATGTTTTCCAGTTTTTCACATTCACAAACATATGTTAGGACTCAGCTCCCACAGTAAGTGGCAATTAAGGGAATTTGATGGGGAATTGGGAGACCTGAGCTCTATTTCCAGCTGAGTCTGGGCAAGCATTTGTGTTCAGCTGAACCATTTGCAAAATAACTGTTCAGATAAGAATAAGTTTAAAATTTTATTAAGCTTTCCTAAGGAGACAAGGCTTAGGAGAGCAATGTGTATAGATATATCTGTTCATTAGTTTCCCTAGATTTTGAATTTGCAACTAGTTCCAACCAAATTTGACATAGGAGCAAAAAAATATTAAAAATAATAAATAAATTTTTATACATTTCTCTAGCAGCAGAAGAAAGATGCTACTATTGTACTCAGTCAGCAATGGAGAGAGTTTCTGCAGGAGAGCAATGTTATGAGTGCCTTACCTTTGGGGATGCTTAAAATTTGCAGCTTGCTAGACATCTTAAAATCCACACAGCAGAGAAACTGTGACTGACAGGTGAATTCTCAGATGTCTATTAAGGGTGAGCTCACGATGCAGCCTCTCATATAATTTAGTTATCAAGTCAGTCAGCCACAGCACCATTCAAAACCACGCTTAGTTCTGCCACTCGCAGCACTACTTGTTTGCCTTTTCTAGTTTCATACGTCACTGGTCGCAACCACAGCCTTAATGCCTCAGTCCTTTATCTATTCAAACATTTTGGTTGCTGCAGCATAACTGACTAGCTAAAGTCTTAACAAACATACTGCAGGGATCAATCCCTTCCGGGCTTAGGGGAGGAAGAGGCTAAATTACCAACCAGGTGATTATTGTTATTACCCCTTTCCACTTCTTTATGATATCTGAAACAGGCCACTTGCTGGAGTAGGTGAGGGAATTCTTCTGTCCCTCTGATGTCCCTAAAAATCAGGGATAGAAGAAGGGCACCTAGACCTTGTTTTGCAGTCTGAGGAGTGTAATTGGACAGATTCTTGCTGGTGTCAAACTGAGTACTTACCTGTGCTGGGCCAGTTTTTAGTCTTGTGTGATACAAACCTTTCTAAAGCCATTTGGCCTCCCTTTCCTTGCAGGTAAGCAGGTCTTCTTTAGGCTTTTCCAAAGCCTTCTGAGCTCCTAATCAAGTATCTGGCTTCCTCGGGTAAAAACTACCGCTGCAGAGGAGGCTCGCTGTAGGATCTTGCTGTTGAAGACCATTTCTGCTATAGCTAAAATTCCACTAGTCTGTGGCCACTCTACAAACCTCTTGGCCAACAAGAAATTATAGCAGATTTCTGTCCTGTGTTGACAGGTCTCTGTTCACATCCACTAGCTACTTAGTCTGTTCCTTAATTAATTTTCACACACCCACATGAGCAGGTAAGCAGTGAGGACTCTCATGACTGTCCAGTTTGTCTTTTCTTAAGAGCAGGTACAAAAGCATGATGTGATTTATATTGCCTGCACTAGCAGGAAAAAAGCTGAAAATAAGAGGTTCCATCTGTCTTAGGACAGAGCATTGCTGCTCTGTGCTAGTGCTACGGGAAGGACAAGCCTCTTATCTTCTGGTAGCAAGCACCTACAAAATTCCTGGTCAAGAAGTTATCTACTTCAGGAAACAAGACCCAAAGGCGTGGAAGTCACAGATTTTGTCCTAAATATCAGCTGCAGCAGCAGATACTCTTGTTACATAACAAGAGAATGGGAGGTGTGGAAAAGAAGAGGAAGGGATTGTGTGAGCCGTGGCACTTGGGACTTTTTGCCTGTGCTGTTTGCATATTAATTCCTTGACTCACCCAAAAAAGTGGCACATCATCACGAACATTCATGCATATCATTGCTCCTCCGGTGCACTCTTTAGGCTCCCACAAAGATGTTATCTCCATACCTTTTTTCCCAAGATAGAAAGCATCTTAGAGCTATCAGCACATCTTCTGGCCCTTCTTTCCTAGGGTTAGAAAATCTGGGACCTTTTCCTGAAGGATGCCCTGCCCTACCTCTGCCTTAAATACCACAAGTACAACTTTTCAGACCTCTTCTCCAAGAAGCTAAAATCCTGAGCCCAGTCTAATATCTCCTCTGGTTCTCATTAGGCTCATTACAGCCTTGCCTAGCTTGCTGCAATTTTCTGCTGATCAACACAGTCTCAATGGACACACCCTTTAAGGAAGCAGCAGTTCCTAATCTTCTTCCCTATGAGATAGCCTCCTCCCTTTGCCATAAGCCTCCTTTTTATAATGCACTGCCACACCTGACCCTTGCCCAGGTGTTATCAGGTAGGACTTTCCGACCAGGGACATCCCCCCATGCTAGGGGCCCTAAAAGGACCAGTTCTTCCAAGACTCAGTGCCGTTCTAAAGACAAATCCACTTATGCTCTATAGGACACCAAAATAAGGAAAGTGGCAGTATTTTATAGCAGCTTGGTCTCACTTCTGATGGTTTGGTATGGAGTGACATACTCTCGTGAGCGTTTGGGCTGGTGTGTGATGGGTGTTACACTTTGCTCTTTACTGTGGTTTATTTCACAACTTCTCTTGCTTGACAGATCCTTATCTAAAAGCCTGAAGACCATTACCCTTGTGCTGAAAAAAACAAAACAAAACAAAAAAAAACATCAAAAAATAGTCCATGACAAAGAGAGTGACTGAGTTTAATTTATTGATCAATCAAAGCAGAGACCAATGCACAACAGCTGAGGGAGCAGGGAAGAGTGGGTTTGATCGCAGGTTCCGTAGGGTAAAAGTTGGGGCGAAGGGTACGGCTCCAGTGCTCAGCATTCGCCATGGTGTTTGAAGAGCAGAGTTCCACGGCTAAATCTGAAGAGAAAGAGGGAGATCAAAATTATAGACATGGATCTCAGTTTTATACTCTAACTTTACCCAAATAAGCCAATGTTCTCATGCTCTCCAAGTTATAAAGTACTTCATGTTTCAACTCTTTCCTGATTCCCCAGGTTACATGCTTTCTCACATTAAAAGAGATTTGGGACAAACCCCATAATTTTGGACACGTCCTACAGTCACAGTTTAAATCACTGTGGCAGGGAGGGAGTCAGCAACGCTATAAGCCTGCAAATGGGGATCTGGATTTAATTGCAAGGGAAAGAAAGACTCGCTTGGGCTTAAAATCTGCAGTGCCTGGGGGGTGACAGAGGATTGAACGTCGGGAGAGGAACATGGAGCAGGGATGGATTTACCAAGGGGTTAACGGGAGCTCTGGGGCTTCTACACCAGCTGCCACCACTGCGTGTGTGTTCTGGCTCCTCTGGTTTCATGGCTATATGGTGATCTCCATACTTACGAAACCGCGTTGCAGAACTGGCACTTGTTTCCGTAAGTTTTGCCATCAGAGCCGCAAACGGGTTTATATTCGGCAGTGCAGATGAGATTTCTACCCTTCTGATCACTGCAGTCAATCTCCTAATAATGAAGCAACAACACATTTTAAAGCTTTTGTTCCCCATATTTTCCTACATGAATGCTTTATGTTTGTTTAATGTTTAGGACATGTCAAAGTATAAACTGCAGTCAATCTCCTAATAATGAAGCAACACCACATTTTAAAGCTTTTGTTCCCCGTATTTTCCTACATGAATGCTTTATGTTTGTTTAATGTTTAGGACATGTCAAAGTATAAAAGCACTTTTCAGTTGCAGGGCTCTGTTGTTCTAGCAACTCATCAAACTCAGAGGCAGGGAACATGCCTGCCTGGAGCAACCTGAAGTGGGGAGAAGGTGGGGGCAGAAAAAAAAAATCTAATAAGTACTATTATAAATAGAGAAATGACCATGCTGATATTTCCAGACTGGCCCTCCCACTGGCTGCTCTGGTTCAGCAGGCTAGCAGAGGCAAGCATACAGAAAGTGGATGGTCACAAGCCACAGTACAGAAAGTACTCCCACCCAAGGCATTGCCACTACTAATAGTGCTGGTAGTTTATGACCCTCCTGCTCTCCCGAAAAAGGGATGAGGCAGCCTCTTTTGCTCAGCCTCTTTCCTGGTATATGTAGGTCTCAGCACCTGCTGACCACTGTGTTCCCAGATCAGAGGGGGAACTGCATATCTGGGTGATGGATTTGGTTCAATACCCTTTGACCCTGGCATACTTTAACTGTTTCCCTCAAATCCTATTTCCAGGTGAAATGCTCCAGGACAGCATAGGTGTTTCTATTATTTAGTTATGATTCGGTGAATTTGTGTTGTAAAATGTATTGTAACAGAAGTTAAGAGTGCAGATTTCTGTGCTTTACCTCGAAGCATTCTCCAATGTAGCGCAGGTTTACGTTCAGTCCATTCCTTTGGGGAGAAAGCGAGTTGAGAATGAATGGGCACAGTTCAACCACTTCACAAGTTAAACTACCTCGTTATGCTCTAAATACCAACACAAGCAGCTACTGATCCAGAAACACCACCCATGACCCAGCCCGTTCACTTACGCCACAGCATTGCAGAAGCTGCACTTGTTTGTGTAGGTAACCCCATTGGTGCCACAGATGGGCATGTACTCCAGGGTGCAGGGGGTCTCATGACCATTACGTGATTTCAGGTGGCCAGTACAGTCGAGCTGAAACAGTCACAGAACAACATTTTAATCTCTGCTCCCCTTTGCATTAGTCCCGTGTAATGGAGCACGGTGCAAGAGACATCTCCCCCGCTCCCCAGAGCTGTAAGGGGAGAGGATCTTCCAGCCCCAGCGTGGTGGAGTTGAAGGAAAACAAACAGTTGAAATCCTGCAGGCAGATACAGCATGATCCTGAAGTATCTGTTTTTTCCTGTCCTGAAGTGGGCTTCATCCCTATCATATTGGGGATTTTCACTGTGAATGCCGCCATGAAGGATCTTTGCCTAAATATGTCTTATGCTGCAGCAACTTTTGCTACAAAATATCAATGCCACTTGAAAATGGAGTTTACACTCACCTTGGTGTTTCTGCTGTTACTCTGACTGTACAGAAATGGAAGTCATTGTATTATGTTAAATTGAACAGCCAGAGCATTTCTTTACTTTCTGTCTCTAAACTAAAAATAGAGATACTTCTCCACTTCACAGTAGCTCCGTGTATTGATAAACAAACTTTATGGTAAATGTTCTGACAGAATTGTTTTTTCTGTTACAGAATTACTTTTTAGTTAAAATCCAGACTTCCTCTGGGAATTTCTTAGCTTCAACAAGCCTCAGTCTAAGTCTAAAGAGAAACGTTTTGATAACGCTGAAGCATTGTTGAAATCAAAAGTTTCCATTTTTATGTCTGGTATTATACACAAGATAACATTTTAAAACTCACTGATTTTAACTGTTCAAACAACATTTAAAATAAATTATTGCAAATCTGAAATTCTTCATTTTCATTCAATTTCTGAAAGTTTGATATTTTATGTTTTTAATACAGAACTAGTCCCAGGCAAGGTTTCTGTCTAGCTCTATGCCATCATTTCACCCACCACTGCTCAGGGAGCAGGAGAAGGAACCCATTTCAGACCGTACCTTAACACATTTTCCATCATGCTTCTTGTCGATGTTTCGTCTAAGGCTAGGGGGAAAAGAGAGAGAAGGAAAGGAAGGATTAATCTATTCATACCACATAATCACCTCACTTATTAAGTCTCTCCACTCATAAAGCCCCAGTAGTTAATCAGATTCAGGAGCTTTGACACGGAAGATCGCAGGCATCAGAGAAGACAGAAAATTATGAAAAGTCTAGTCCACCCCACAATTAGTCACAACCCCAAAGGCTTTTGTCTGCTGCCTAAATTGGCATTGTAGGTAATCATCAGGAGATCTTATACTCACAAGATTTCTCTGCAGAGGGAGCACTCGTTGGGGTAGGTCACATCGTCAGTCCCGCAGACGGGTTCGTAGTTGCGGGGACAGGCGAGCTGCATTTTTGCAGACAACTGGTACATGCCGCAGGAGGCCTGTGAAAGAGGACTCGTCATTTCTCCAAGTGGAGAGAAAGGTGTGCTTGTGTTAATCATGTCTTCGCTGCTTTGAGAGACTACTGTTGGTCATTTTTTTCCTCTGTTGTTCCTCCATGGTGAAGAAGAGGGAACAAAATATATCGTGTTTCTTACAGCATACAAAAGCACTCTTTTGCTATTAAGACTTTCATTACTTTGATCAAGAATCGTGGGTAAAAATAACCATTCCTTTGGGAATCAAGACAGGGAAGGTATTTAGGCAGTTATTCAATAGTTGTATAGATTTTCTGCTGGCACTCTGTGCTATGCTGACTCTCACTCTACATTATTAATCTCCGCCTTTTTTGTCATCAACATGGTAAATTATCTTTCTCTGACAAAGGTATTTTCCTATTTTGGGGAAGAGAGGTGCTATAATACTTAGGGGCACTTTTCCTTCCTTTCTTGCTTACTCTCCTTTTCTTTCTCCCTCAAGCCTTCCCTAGGATAAAGTGTGAGAATGAATTATTCATCTAGACTTAGAAATCAAGACTAAATTACAAAAAAGACATACTACTCACCCGTTGTTGAGCAATAGCAATATCTACAATAAAAACAGAGATTATAAACTATGAAAATTGTATAAAGTCCTTGACTTAAATTCCTTCAGAATTGTCAATTTCCCAACCAAATACACTTTCTCACTTCTGAGAAGTGATTGTTTTCTCAAATGTTTTATCTACTCTATGTAAAAAAGAAATTATATACTAATATTTTAAAAATCAATTATTTGTGAAATCAGAAATTTTGACTCACTAAAGAAGAAATAGGACATAAACTTTTCTCCTTTTGCAGCAATATTATCCCCACAAAGGCTTATAAGCTTAAATCAGATAAATGCATCCTACCGATCTATAATATTTATCTGCACAAGGATAAAGTTCATTAAAAGAGAGTCCACATATTACTAAATCATCACATCTCCAAAAGGCTGAACTCTCCTTTAGGATGTTTATATAAAGGCAGGAAGACTAGAGATATTAGCATAGACAGTACAAAAACAACTTACCAGAAAGGCAGCTGAGAAGCACAAGCCCTAGAAGGGCAACGCTTTGTGTTGTCTTCATAGTCAAGATGGTTGTATAGTCTGTTACTTGCAAATCTGTCACTGTTGAGTTCAGTAGATGGTTCTCAAACTTCGCTCTCCGCACTATATATATACATCTCCCTGGCCATGTGAAGTAATCCCAGAAAGTAATTATTTGCTCTGTAAACTAAGAAAATTGTATTGATTATTGAGTTGAGCTCTAAAGAATACTTGTTAGAGAGATGCCCAGAAGAATGAAACAAAAATGTGAGCTACACCCAGCTTGTTAACAAAGGCGCCCTGCTGTACAATGAGTGATTTGTACTTTCCAAACAAGAGCACTCTCTCAATACTAGATGTTGTGAAATTACGTATGGAAGTTGGTAAAGCAAAAAAAAAAACATTTGATGAAAGCGTTTGAAATTGTGCACACCATGCTACATACACTAGATGGTATTTGAGCTCCCATAAATTTGTATGGTACACCAGAGTGGGGGGAGAGCAGCTTGGAACACTCTAAGCTTTTATAGACATAAAATTTGGGGTTTGGCAGGCATCAGTGTACTTTAAAGATGCTGAGGCTTCAATGAATCTCTCCAGACTCTCCTGTAGTTTCCTGGTACACTGGATTTCTCACCAACAGGAAGGTAACAGTCATGACAACAGGAAAACATTACCTAAAACCTCAGAAGTTTATAAGACTTTTCTATGTAGCAGCAAGAGTTATTCATCTGTTGGTGATGGGCATGAGTCTGATCAAGAAATTAGGAGAATAAGTAGCCTTAAACCTGGACTGGGATAGGGTTTCCTCTTAATGGCAAGCGAGTGGTATTCTGTGCAGGTGAAGTGGGCTTCTTAATACCAAAGACATTCAAGAAAAACTTGCAGCAACTGCAAACAGAAGGTGAGTCCTTAGTATCCCCCCTTCTCCCTCTATTATATGGCACTAAATTTAGAGTGCCGCATGAAAGTCATGTTTTAAGGAAGATAAGTGAAGAATAAGATTCTAGGCTCTGTTAAATGGTTCAACTCTGACCATTGTATGGAAAAACAAATACAAAATATTGCATAAAATAATAAAATTTTGATTTAAAGAAGCTACAGAAGGAAGTGAGGAATGGAACATGTTTGTGTTTTAGAAGCAGCTTGATTCATACATGTGGCTTAAAGTCAGCTTGAGTTTTAAATAGAAAATTGTCCTGGGAAATGTTCAAGTCTTGGCACGGGCAGATAAATCATAAAAATGTGTCTGAAAGTGTAAGAGAACTGTAGTTACAGAATGGAGTTTGCAGGATTTGGCCTGTTCATATCAATGAAATAATTTTCCTGAAAAATAAATGAGTAATGCTATTTGGATCTTATTCACAAATATCAGAAGTTGAAGGGTTCCTTTGAAAGCTCTTTCTGTTGTATTCTTAGCATCCTGAGTGACTTGACTTTCAGATTGCTTGAACTGATTGTGAGCCTATTTGGAAGGGAAGTAGTAATCACAGAAGCACTAATACTGATTATTCTCCAGGGGCAAGAATGCCAAAGCCTGAAAACAAGGCTTGCTCAGAACTTGCTCCAGCCATGGGTGGAGATGGCACTTGTCAGCTCTGTGGTGGTTAGTGGGGCTGCAGAAACTGTCTCCTCTTCAGCCATGCAATGCAAGCTTCTCCATATCCACCTCCAGATCTGAGATCCCCAGTTACCAAAATCTGTGCTGCTTCTCCAGTTGCCTCTCCTACCAGGCTGAAATCACACTGGTGGCTCAGGAGCTGTTGTGGATGGCCTGGTGTCTGCTAGGGAGCAGCATCATTCTCATGTTTGGCCAACACATGCCCTTTGATTAATTAGATCTGCTGGGGAGGTCCCTCTCTGATCCACTTGCTGCTTCTGAGGGTCTGGGTAGCCAGCCAGGACTGATCCAAAAAGCAGCTCTTTTCCTCCAGTAATCTCTGCCACTTCACAGAGCAGCAGGGAGGAAAAGAGAAGCAAGTCTTGGTGTGGGGTCTTTGAGAAAGTATGGGAGATAATTGGTAGCAGTTAGGGCAGGACGAGAGCTGCTGGGCTAGGTGGGACCTGGGATTGCACAAGGAGCTCCATTAATAAGAAACAGAGATAATGGGACAGAAGTAATTGTGGGGCAGCAGATGAGTTGAAAACAGGCATTAGGAGAAGTCAAAAACAACTGTCTCCATGCTTTTGGAAGAGTGAGCTTTGAGAAATGTCATACACATGTTGCAAATGAGAAGGGCAAAGTGAACTCACCTGTGAAAACCCCTCTGTGGTATTCAAGAGTGTCATGATGGTGATCTTAGTGAGGTGACTTTGGGAACAGGATTATTTTAATATTTCTACAGGTATGAGATCTATAGAAAAGTTTAAATAAAACTCTTCCTGCTATTTCAAGTTCTTAGAGGGCAAACATTCAAGAAGGTTATGGCCACATGAATGGGATAAACACTGGTATCCTCTTGTATTAAGGTAAATAACTCTGGAAATTCTACCCAGTTTCTAATCCAGCATTATTTTTTCCCACATCAGTAATATTTTCCTGGGAATCTTTTCCTCTGGTCTTGAGCCTCCCTATCTCAAGCAGCCCATAATCTACCATGACCTAAAAACTTCTTCATTTATGTTCCCTGCTCTAGTTTAAAACTTGTCACAGGATTCACCTGGCTACCAAGAGAAATTACACTTCCTAATTTTTTTTTTGAGAAATAGAAAAGGTGGCTATGTGCATGCAATACCATGTGTTGTTATTCCAGCAGTCGTATCGTTGTCCTTGCTCCCATATCCTGATGTCACACACGATACTGTAATCAAGAATAAAGTGGTATTATGCTACAGTCTATGCTACTGTAGACACAAATGCAAAATGCATTTCTTTGCCATTGAGTAGCAATGTGGCACACTGCAACAACTCCCGAGACAGGTTGCTGTTCCCAGACCTCTGCACACGGGGGCAGAACTGGATCTTCTATGAGAACATGAATTCAATTTACAGCAAGCAAAGCCGCTGCTCTAAGCAGCACTCATCTAATATTTCTCCTTGTAGTTCAGCTATCTGATTGCTGCTTGCATATCTCCAGTCTTTTAAGCATAGATGATATCACAGGCAAGGGTGTCTGGAATAATTTGACTGTCTGGGAGCTGCATACTAACAGCAAAAGGCTGAGGATCTGGCCCTCCACATCCCAATTCTTCCTCAAATCTCAGCTCTGCCTTGCTGCAATAGCTCTGACACAGCCAGCCCCCCAAAATGACGTCTCCAAGTAATTTTCTTTTAAAACATCATTTTATTTTTCTCTGCATCAAGAAAGAACATAGTACCAAACCATTTATCCTGAATGAAGCCTCAGAGAGAAACTGCATTAACAGAAAGGTCTAGACTGGCCTGAGGTATATTTTGGCCAGCAACAAGTAGAACAATACACTAAAACAGAAGCATTGATATAAAATAGAGCAGAACAAAATAACTACATGCAATGTGTTAATCAGGTTGTGGGGTAATTGAATGGCATTTCCCAAATTGACAAACATCTGATAATGACATAAAGTGCCAAGGTACTGCCTGAAGAATTGTACCATAAAATACCTCGACAGGCAGACAACGTTTCCTGCCTTGAATTTCCTGGAGGGAGAGTTATATTAGTAATGGTGAGAGGATTTTGTGTTGTTGTGGCAGGATTTTATTGAGCAGCAACAAAAAAATCATTTCCAATGAGGTGCCCATAAAAGAAGACTGTCTTCCTCTCCATCCTAAGGAGCTGCCCTGCTGGGGCAGGGGTCCTGGGGTGCCGCTGGGGTCCTGCTCTGCCCTCAGTTACGCCTGAGTGATGCTGCATAACTCTGCATCAGGGTGGAGAATCCATACCCCTTCATTTTTACTCAGACTTTTCCCTCAATTGCCTGGTAGATTTTCCTGTTTAGTGGGCATGGCCCCTGGAAGATGCCCTCTGAAGTCATTGGGATCTTGAGTGCGATCAGGACCATCACTCCAAGGCATCACGGCTCCTGAGGGCCATCCTCATCCTGTCTGCTGCTCCCCAGGAAAGAAAATAAATGCTGAAGCTGGTATTCTCTTACCCCTGACTCCCTCGCTCGGTGGAGTGGGACAAGAAGGATCATGAAACCGCTGAGCCACACACCCCCGCCACGACCTCCCAGAGCTTCTATTTGTCTTGGTCCTAAGAAATTGCATCTGGCGCCAAAATGCCTTCCTTCACACAGACCTCCCTCTCACAGGAGGGACATTCCAGCCCCAGGAGGGGTCTTGGCACTAAATGGCTGCAGAGAGTCATGTCTTTTGGAAATAAATTGTCTCCCTTCAGAGAGCTGCTCTCTCCAGTCTCTGCAAAGTGACACATTGTCACTTAAGATCATTAACTATTTGACTGTGAGACTGCTGCCTGTACAGCACACCACACTGCCAGTGCTTCACTGTTAATGAATAATAAATTAACGCAATGACTCTGAGCCCTTCCTTTCATCAGCTGAGATTTCCAGAGGCCGAAGAATCTCAAAGGATTCTCCACAAGCGACAGTCAATGTAATTACCTACAAGCAGCAGCTAAGTGGTGGGTGAGGTGCAGAACCAGGCTGCAGTGGTAACTGCTAGCAGTCCTCTGAACATCAGGTCTGTTAGGACTGGCTGCCCACTGGTTTCCTACAATACCCCACAGCAATGAATGTTGCAAACATGAATGTGAGCAGCCAGGTATCTGCCTGCCCAGAGAAAACATCCTATCCAGTTGCTTTAGGAAGCAGAGTGGATTGCACAAGGGCTTCTCTCACCTAAAGCCGGGTTTCCAGCCCTGCTCACAAGGGGGAGAGATGCAGCTGGGAAACTGCCCTTCTTCACCAGTTCTCTCGTGGGCATGAGAAATTGGGGCATACCAGGAAAATGAAACAGGGATGAGCAGCTGCTGGTGCCAGCAAGACCCTCTGTGCCTCCATGGCTTTTGCAGAGCAGCCACAAAACACCATCTCCCCACCACCCCCCAACCCCCCATTGCAACAATCTTGGGACTGTCTCTAATTATGTCTATGTTCAGGTTTGCTTGGGGCCTCTTTGTGCTGCCAAAGTCTACCAAACAGTGATGCAGGGGTGAGGCAGCAGGTAGCGTGAGGGCAGCGGTTAGGGAGGCAGACAGTTCCTCTTACCCAAGCAGAGTGTCTGTCCAGGATGCCCTTAGTGGAATAAATCAATTGGAGCATTGCATCAGGATGCATCTCCAGACCTAGTTTTCTTTTGGAAAGCTGGATAAAGGCAGATACCCTCAAGATCTACCCATTGCCTTTGGGGCTGGGGTTGATTTCTTTGTAGATCAGAACAATGTATTTCCTCTCCCTGTAATTTGCCTGTTCATATCCACACCCCAGGATTGTTGCAGTGATGTAACCATGCAACATCTTAGGTAAAAGCAGAATGAGACATATTATTAAAGCAAGACATAAATGCTGATGGCTTTTTTTTTTATTAAGCAGAGGTTTCAGGATTCATCAGGAGCTTTCAAGGTTCAGGATAAGGCTTTAGGAGAGTATCTGCCATGGGGAACACAGCCAGGGAGGATTCCTCTTTCTGAGCTGAAGCCTGTCAAGAAGTTAACACTCTTGAAGACCAATCAAGCGAAGAGTTTGATGGCTTTTCCTGTGGAGAAAGAAATCAGCACCTCAGAGACAGAACATCTGGGCTTTTACTCTTTGTCTCTCCCTCTGGTGAAGGATATATGATAGAGGAATTTAAACAAAACAAAAAACTTCTGAACACTATTCCAGCTATTTCATCTTATTACTAAGATTCAAGGACAAGATAAAGACTTAATTTAAAGGAAGAATAAATAGTCTGTAGGTAATAGACTTTGTTTGCTGGCAGAAAGCTCTTCAGCAAATTACTTAAGTGGGAAATGAAGAACCCTATTAAATGTTACCTCTTTATACCTGAAAGAAGGGAATTCCTGGCAAATTCTCCCAATAAAACACTGACCCTTGCTACTAAGAGAACAGATAAATACAAAATAACTCCAACCAGTCTCCAAGACTGATTAGTTTGTTTAATCTAAGTTAGCCATTAGTGAAGAGATTTATTTTCATACATACAGGAATGCATTGCAGAATAAGCATTTATTCCCATATGTTTTTCCATCAGATCCACAGTGTGGGATGTACTCCATAGTACAGATATTTGCGGGTACCACGTAGCTACTGCAGTAGTCCTGTAATTAGATGCAATGTATGTTCACAAAAAAGCTCTGAACAACAGATATGTAAGAAGGGTGACATTAGGAGAACCCCCACACACCCTAAGCTTCCCCCAGGACCAGCCAGCAGAAAATGCTGAGAAAATGCCCTGGGACAGGGCAGGAGTATGGTGGTATGTTGCCTCCAGCAACGTAGAGCCTGTGTAACCATCATAAATGCTGTTGCAGTAACTTTGACAACAACTTGGTCATGAACTGAATACTGCACTACTTGTTGAAACTATCATCAGATGAAAATGGCAATTTCACCCAATAATACCTGTGGCAAATATTGTTCAGACAGCTGGATGACTCAGGATTTTCAAATGCTCCATCACAATGTGATTAGTAAGGATTTATACAGAAACTGCTTTACGGAAAGAAATTATGAAAAATAGAAAGATCTGTCCCTTACCTGCAGTGCATCGATATCTGTAAAAAAAGGGGAAAAAAATGATACAAATGCAATTCTTGGGCTCTGTTAGAGTTAAAAAACCTGTGAATGCATGCCCTGAATATGCAACTTTCAATTTAGTGTTTGTTAACAAATGACTTCTTAGACATAAGGAATTCCAGGCAAAATTTTGTGTCATGTTTTGTGTTTACAACATTGATTTTATAGTATGATTTTTTTAGTGAGGGTTACAGCCAAGATGGAAAAATGTACAAAATTAAAGGAAAAAAAAAATGCATTTTCCATGGTTCAGATGATAGCAGGACATGCCCTCAAAGCTAGTACAAGTACTCAATTTGTACTCAAGCAAGTTATTGAGACAAACAGGTTCATAAAGCTGGCAAGTGCACAGAGGCAGTGTCTTGTATGCATTGCCACAATACCTCTTATTTAAGAGAAGTATTTAGTGAGATGAAACTTTTATAAAGCTTCTACAACTGTTCAGGCTCTCAAATTACATCTCAGTTCAGGATGACTACAAGAAATGTTAGCTTTCATTCAGTAAAATAATTTGTGTTTCTGCAACATTTCAGAGGTTAAATACTGGATGTCTGAGTCTCCGGGTTGTACCACGTACATGTCACTTCTTTCATTATGCATAAACTAGCACTGAGAGTAGAGCTGTTCCCACAGTTGTTCTTACCCACTCAGTTCTGTTGCTAAAATATTACCCCATAAGTGATAGTCTTTGATGTCAAGTCTTTTCAACACTATCTTTCTAGGAGTAAATAAGTCCTTGTAGAATGAAGCTCTTTCCAGTCTGAGGATGTTTCCTGGTTTTAAAGACAGGCAGCGCTTACTCAAAGGCAGAACAGGAGGCAATAAAGCTACTCACCTGGGATGCAGCAAAGGGCTAGAGCAAGAATCAGCAACACACCTGCAGTCTTCATGGTGACTGAAGTACCTACAGGCAGCGGAGACTGTGTTTCGCTCAGTAAATGTAGCCGTAATTCTACCCTCAGGTGGTAACCATGCTTTTATATATGTGCGTGTGTTTATGTGTTTGTGTGCATTCATATTTGGCTTATCCACCCTTATTCTGAAGTAACATTCCTGGTCTTTTGTTGGGGTGGCAATCTTGACAGAGCTAAGCCATGCTGTAAAGCCAGGAAGAATGCTACTTCATCAACAGCAGTCACGGCAAGTTTAGATGTGTTAGATACACCCTCTGTGTCATTATTTCAAGTGAAGTATGTGACAAGTTCCTTCTGAAGTACCATAGAAAATTCCTGTGGGCAAAAGAGCAACCGTACAAACCTAAGCAGCAACCACTGTCAGATTTTCTCTGTTTGCACCTATCAGTGCCTATTTACATGCAGTGCTTTTCCATGAGCAAAACATTGAATGAACCGCTTCCAGAGTGGAAAGTCTCTACTTTTATTTTCATGCTTCATCCCAGTAATGCATCACTAAGTTATAGTGAAACCAGGAAAACCATGAACTGGGAAGCAAGAGGGTGTCCCAGACACTGAAGGGAGTCCTTGGACTGAACAAGAGATGGAGCAACTATCATGGGCACATGCAAAGAATTTACAATTGTTATTTCCCCCAAAAGCCATTAACGTTGTGGGTTAGATTTGTAGTAATGGACTGATAGTCTGATGATGACAGAATGATGTGAGACCCTAGTCTGGATCCTGGAAAAATTGAACCCAATCTGGAAATTGCTGCTTCATCCATCCGCCCATCTCAACATAAATCCTTTGTTTTACCACCAAAGCATCGCTTTTTTGGACAACCTCATTCCATCAAGGAAAACAAGTACCGCCCTCTGTTTGGCTCCTAGAAGAAATGCATATGGGAGATATTCCTTTTTAGAAGGGATATGCTCAATTTGTTTATGTTTCTCTTGTGTAGATCAAAAAAAAAACAACCCACCAATTCAATACTCCAACAGAGGACAAGAGCAAAATAAATTTCACGGACAAGATGCCAATGGTAGGTCACACTCAAAAAACTGAAGGACACTTTGTCCTTGCACTGTGAAACACTGCTGAAGCACTCCTTGGTCTGACAGAGTATTATGCTATTAAAGAGAGAAGACAATTAGGCAGGAGTAAGAACCATCCCTAGGCGGGCGTTTAACAACCTCCAAATGTTTTAAGATAAAGTATGATTTCAAGATGAGAAAAACCTAGAAATAAGTCATTTGGAGGACCTAGACAAATAGGCAGGGCCCACTCATGTGTCTGAAAAATATGGGCTTTGTTAACAGACTGTCCTTGCAGAGTGCTATGCTTCAGGTGAGGACTGTGCTCTGAAGGCCAGGGATCAGCTCTTGGTGCAGACACGTCCACAGTTGGACCAGGTTCTGCTGATGCCTGCACAGTGCACCAGAAATACCTTAGGAGAGATCAGATAGTGTCATCACTTCAGAGCCGTATTTCAGACCTTTACAGTGTCAAACATCTAAGAGGGTCTGAACACTAAACTAATGTAGGCTGCCTACCATTTAAGTACAAAGTCATACAGCTCTGAGGTTTATGCATCTGTATGTGATTTTCTGTCTTCTATGAGAGGGAGGGGAGCGAGACGCAGAACTATGAGCACATAACACATTCAGTCTGGCATCATCATTTAACAAATCAGAAGAAACTGTTTCATAAGACAACACGTGAAACAAGACAAATAAATGTTGCTGATGTAGTTTATTGAGAATGAAAATCAGGAGCGAGCTGAATCCCCCAGAGGGCAAGATAAACTGAGGTGAGATCTTTAGTTGGGATTTGCCAGTGGGGATCCTGTGGTGAATTCTCTCAGCACTGATACTCAGCATTTTCCAAAATGGCTTAAAGTGAGTGTCTCATTGCTGTCCCTGAAAGCAAGGAGAGGAAAAAATGGATTAGACACAGAGTCCTGCCTGCTATAATCTGTCCTTCTGCTTGGCTCCTAGAGAAGGCATCAGATACAATCCTGACACAGAGCCAAAGAACTTGCAGACCGAGAGTCCCATTAGGTATTTGATTATTAAGAGGTGAGTGAAATGATTTAACCCATTCTTAAGACTGAAAATATTTTGGAGGAAACTATAATGAAACTTGAAATTTCATTTTCTCTGCAACATGCAAGAAAAATTCCATTGAGGTTAATGGTCTTTAAACAACTCATACTAACAAACCAGACATAGCTCTTTGTATACTCTAATAAAAAAAAAAAAAAAAAATATTAGCATGATGGCTAGTATTCTCTCCTGCCCCAAATCCCTAATTAACACTGGTCAACAAACATGAAAGTGGCAACTGCAAACTTGTGTCTATAGGAGGCAACTGATAACACAAATGTGATCCATGTTTGTACATACACAACTGCATTGCAGAAGTTACACTTATTGCTGTATGTTTTGTTGTCAGAGCCACAGAGAGGCATGGACTCAAGCGAACAGACAGGTTTAGGGTAGTCACTACAGTCAACCTGGAAAAAAAAATAAAAAAAATCTCATGTGAAGGATATGAAGGAGTCAATAGCAGAAGGGCTTGAACCTCTAGCTACAGCTGCAGTGCTAATGATAATGATCTAACTAAAAGTAATTAACTTCCTTGCACAATCTGATATAAACCAAGGTGTCAGTTTCTCCTATGACAGAAGAATTTAATAATATAAAAATAGATCATAATTTCCTGTTTGAAGAGATGTATATGATAACCTGACCACAGCATCTCTAAGCATCAGCGGTTCACTCAGTGAATGTGCCATGCTCGTGATCACATTGCATGGTGTTCCCAACGTGGCCAGGAAATTAAATGGAAAAACACTGCTGTCTGGAGAAATGTAGGTGCTGATGCCTGTATAAAGGTCCAGTATCTCTCCCATAGTCTTAAAACAGGAAGATCAGCACTTAGCTAGATACTGTGAGAGTGGGATTTTGTTTCTTTGTGCAACGGGTGCTACACTTGCTAAGAAGTATCATAGTGCAAAAAATGTATATGGATTCAGGAAGAGGCTGAGGAATTTCATGGAGGAGAAATCTATCAAGGCTTACTGACTACACAGAAATGGCACCTAGCTGAGGTTTATCACCTGAAAATAGCTGGAGGGTGGAAGAGTAGAAGTCCTATATATACTCACTCTACTCTTACCCTCTCCTACGCAATCCTTATGACCTCTGCGCTAAGAGCAGGCTCTGCATCAAGCCATCATGTGCTTGATGGACCATTGGTCTGACCCCAAAGGCCATGCTCTGTTCTTATTCTCAGTTATGCCCCAATGGATTATTTCCAATACTACTCTTTCACCGATACCTTCCTGAGCAGTCACCCCCTTCCTTTTCTGATGTTAGCACAGATAACGTGCATTACTAGCACAATCTTCCCCATGCTGAAGCACAGGAGCAGTTACACTCCTGTAGCATGCTGCTGCTCTGGGCGCTGCTGCAGACACTGGCAGTGCTTATCCTGACATCAGTGGGACTGAAACCCAGCCCCTCATCATGCAGTTCACTTACTGTAGCAATTTCCTTCTTACATTCACCATCATACTTCTTGCCAACACTGGTTCCAGGCTCTCTGGGAATGGAAAAAAACCTGTGTTAGGGAGCTCTGTGAGCAACCTGTTCTGCTGAACCCCATGTCCCAGCAATGCAGATCAGCCTCAGGTACAACGTATGAGCTACAGGAGACTTCCAGCTTAGGTTGTGTCCTCATGGCTCTAGACACCAGCTCAGGTGGTGACACAGCCTGCCCCAGAGTGCTGTTTTATAGCATGATAAAACAGGGTATAGCATGTTATAGCAGGGTATTAGCGTGAACGAGGAGCTAGGCTGTGTGACAATATAGATGCACCCTAGGTTAGTTACTGTCCTCTGCAAGGCAGCATCTCCCACATAGACCCTTTTAACTTGGGAAAGAGAAGAATTCTCTCCTGTGTTAGATCCCCACCCAGCCCTCTACTTCTCTCTCCACATCAAAGGCACAATTCTCCTTCTAATCACAAAGGAAAACAGGATGTAGCCACCAGGGAAAGAGGAGGGTCAAAGTCCAAGCACCTTAAAGAAAAGGCCTTGGTAGAATTCCTTATATTCAGAAGAACAGCTGCTAGGAGTGCTAAGTACTCGCCCCTCACAGGAGAGATCTGCACACGCAGTACTCACAGGTTATGGGCACACAGCAGGCACTCATTGTCATAGGTGACCCCATCGGTACCACAAACAGGGCTGAGGTCTTTGTTGCAGATCAACATCACTTTGCCTTCCTCGTTTGTTGTATTGGGATATCTACTGCAGTTCACCTGTTGAGGGAACACACAAAGCACTGGTGAAGGCTTACTTATAGGAAACAAGTAGATCTGGTGAGTGTGTCTCTCTGGCCACCTAGGACACCACCACAGCAGGAAAAATGCTTTTTTGTATGTCACTATGATGACAGTTCACTTGAAGATGACCAATGCAAGAATCTGACAGCTCATACATCCTCTTCTTTAGTGTTTGAATTATTTCTAGGGGAATAAGTAAGCAGCTTTGGCCCCTCAGAAGCAGGAAATGCCCCTTGTTTTGCCCTTGGTTTCACTTACAGGGACAAATTCCTTGCATTCTCCATCATGGTATTTGCTGACATTGGTTCCATATTCTCTGGAGAGGGAAAGACAAATATTAAGAAGTTCAGTAAAGACATCTTGCTACATCCTAGGTGCTGGAAATATGTAAGTAATACAAGGGAAACCTGACTTTTTATCAGTCAAGCTTATATATAGAGAGATTTGCAAAAGTAGTACCATCCTCCCTGCCCAGCTAGCACTGAGTGGCTGGCAGGGCTGTAAAGACCCTGAGAGGTTTAGGACCATTTGGGGCAGATCAGAGCAGAGCATCTCTCCATCCTTTTGCTCTGCTTTGTTGTGATGAGATCTGCCCTAGGGGCTGTCATCTGGATGATCCTTGAGCTGGAGAAGAAAAATCTGTATAAATTACACCAGCAAAGGAGAGACATGGTGACTAAAGCAATGTCTAGGCAACAGAGTGCCACACAGTGATATTCAAGCTCATTTTGAAGGAGTTGACACAAGTGACATATGACAGATCACTCTTCATTGAAAAGTGGTGCTGTCAGGAGTCCTAAGCATTGCTGCCTGAGATCTCCTATGCAGTACATACATGTTGTTGGCACAGAGCAGACACTCATTGCTGTAGGTGACTCCATCAGTACCACAGATGGGGCTGAGGATCTTGCTGCAGACCAACACCTCTTTGCCTTCCTCATTTGTAGTGTTGGGATACGTACTGCAGTCCACCTGACAAAGGAGCATGCAGCAACAGGATGGAGAAAACATTTTACATTCACAACTCTAATTTTGCACAAGACAGTGACCAGATACAACCTGCAGTGGGTTTTTCGCTACCACAGCACCAACTTGTGCTGGTGGGTCAATCTAGTAACAGGTGAATCCTTCCTGCAGAGACCTCCCCACACAGCAGGAGAGAAGGAGAAGAGGGCTATAGCCATGCAGTCCCCTCAATGGGGTAAATTAGTGGTGGTCTCATGCTCACTTGGCATCATTTTGCAAAGGCTATTCATTGGTTCCTTATTCTTATATTCTTGTGGCCCTTCCAGTGCACTTCTGTTATTACTCTTTCATGCTCAACACACTAGTCATGTTTTTTTTTTCAGAGGAGCAAGACTAATGACCTCATGTGTGGAAGCTGGAGTGTCTCCTACTATTTTTTTTTTCAGTAGGTTGCCTTTGGGTAGGGTCTGATACCACAGTCTATTGTTATCAGTTTAGAGCCAGTCATATATGACCAGCTTAAAGCTTAGACCAGTTTAAAGTTGGTGAAAAATAGATTAATCCAAAAATTTTGTATCATTACTAGTACTACATTATTAATATACAACATAGATGTAGAGCCAAGAACAGTATCATTTAATGTTTTATACTGTAGAATCTGACTACAATGACATTAATTTCACTTGAGGTGAAAAACAGCTAAGCATCCACAGGCCTGAGATTTTTCTCATTCCTTTGGTTGTCTTTATGTGGCCACATACCTGAGATAAGTGACAGAAAAAAATCTTCCACTCACCTCAACCCCAAAGGTAGCATCTGGAAAAGGGAGGCAGAAAGTGTGAAACAAAGCCAACATGATAAGACTTCAGTTAAAGCTGGAAATCTGGATGTAAAATTCCTATATGCAGGACCAAACTGAATGATTTCCAGCAATTGGTTTCCTGAACAAAATAAACTATGTATGATTTTTTTTTTTTCTATATTGATAAGTAAAATAGCATTGCTTATTGCTGGCTGTGATGAAACATGATTTTGAATAGCTTTATTCTTTTTTATTTTGAGCTAGGTAGACTTATTCATTGAAAATGGAATAGATTTCCTTCCTTATCTTTTTACACATCCATTTTGACCCAAAAAAGCTGTTGTTACATATCTGAAAAAAAACCTGAGTCAATACAGATAAATGCAAATGCAAATAGTCACCTACAGGATAAGCAAATACATACAGCATCTGTTGTCAAGAATATGCATTTTAAAGAAGCCAAGTATGAAAAAAAAGAATTGTCTTTGACTTTGTAATTTCATCAGATGTAAATATGCAGTGAGAACATCAGACACCGGCTGGTTTTCATCTATTTCTCCATTAGCAGCAAAAGTATTGCAGGAAAGTTGCCAGACTCCTACAAAGAACTTGCTTATGCCATTACAATATTTTCATGACTAGTTAATAGAGGTCTGTCCACCTCGTTATGGCCTTGTTTCAAGTATTTATTCATTTGCTGTAATTGTACAAGTGTAAGCAGCATAACAGTGTTAAAAAAACGGTGTAAAAAGTATAACAGCACTAGTTACCAGCATAGATCTCCACTTGCAGTTATTTGTGTTTGACAGACAACCAGATACAACATGGATCCATTTAAGACTGTCTTGAAATTTGCTCTTGCATCCTATGCAATGCCAACGTACCAAGGCAGCCTAGCTCTTTGTAGGAGAAAATTTTCTCTCCTTGAAGCCACTACCTTATCCTTTTAAAGACAGCCAGGAGTCAGACATGAAGCCTCTGCAGCACCTTAAGAGTTACTCACCTGGGAAGCAGCAAAGCACAAAGGAGAGGACCACAAAAGCACCTGGCATGGTCATGGTGAAAATATTTCTTGAGCCTGCAGGCTGACTGCTACTGCTCTGCTGATGAGATGGTCTCCTCAAGGCTGACTGCAAATATATACAAATGCAATGTCTAAATTGTTCAACTGTAACATAAAACAACCAGCAGAATCTGTCAGAAGTACAATGAGGCTGGTAATATTTATTGAGGTCTTGACTTTCAGGTAATGGTCTGCATCAGCTAGGCAATTGATTTTGGCTGGACATCTGGTTAACAGCTTGAGACAAGTATCACATGTTCTCAGTGGCCAAAACCAAACAAACAGTCTTTTAGACAAAAGACACCTCGTTAGGATTCTGATAGAAATGTAAGGAGCATAAAATATTGAGGGGAATAAAGAGCAGGTCCTTCATTTGTCTCTGCAGAGCAACATCTTCCATCAGGGAGCAGCTTAGGCAAAGCACACAGTACTGCCCTGCTTGCAGATCAGGCTAAGTGTCTCTGCTTTCCTTTCTGGTTTTGGGTGGTTTTTCCACATTCCCAGATATTCACCACTAGGTATGTACACAATTCAGGTGTGACTTTGCCATCAGAACTCCTTAAGCTTTGTCAGGTGAGTCTGGCAGAACTGTGTCTAACCTGTGAAGCCAATGGTATTTAGCACTGGTTTGATAAAAGAAAGGAAGGGCTTCTTGACAGTTTCACTGCCTGGGTATAGGAAAGTTCAGCAGAAGACTTAAAAGCCACTAAAAATGTCACTTGAGCCTTATCAGCAGGGAGCACCTATTTACAGACCTAGTCACAGTTAAACATACTGACCAATTCAAAGTGTTCTGCCAAGCCATCTTAAGAACAAAAGACACTGAAGGTTTGGGAACCTATTTACATAGCACCAACTACACTTTAAAGTACAGTAGGTCCTTTCTCCCTGCAGATGTTTTAGAAAATTATATTTAAGGCATAGAGCCTGTCCCAATTTTCCTGTCTGTCTTGCACCTCCAGCCTTTGTACCATCTCCAAATTGCTCCTTTCTAGGAGGGGATCTGGACCTCTGTTGTTTTAGTAAGTGTAATTTTGCAAAAGTGGGCTCTGCCTTTAACTTAAGTTTCTTAGCATGATCCTTTTCACAGGTCCAAAATGGGAAGCACACCTGGTTTTTTTTTTTTGGTCACAGCAGCTAAGCATTGTGCTTAGGATAGACTTCAGCACCATGGTTGATGCAGAGTAAAAGATGCTTTACAGGTGCTTCCTTGAACAAAGCACCACTCATTAATCAAATGAAATTCAGCTGAAATCACTGAAAGTTAGCCCAAACCATTGTGTTGGCGTCTGATACATCACAGTAGCCTAAAGGGTATACATTGATCCTTAAATGTATAAATTGTATAGTGTATGGAATTACCTTTCCTGGGCACTGACATGTTACGAAGGCCACAGTATGACTGTGTGGAGATGTATCTTACATTTTTACCTATTAGAGATAGATTTCTTCACAGGGAGAAACATTAAAATAATTATGCTGCTGGGTTAGTTTCTATAAATTACTGGGAGGATGCATGAATATTTTAGACAGATATGGCACATCTTCAAGATGTATTGCTCTAATGTGCCTTGCGGATGGCATCTCTGGAAGCCAAATACTTCTCCCTGAGCACATACAGAAGCATGCTGAGGCTGCTGTCACATGCCACGTTTGTTGCCTTCATCAGTTCACCTGTACAGTCTCTGCACAGTTGGAGGAAGGTACATCTTTCTGGGTCAAATGTGAATTTTGCCACTGACTTCTCCATCCAGGCAGTGAGACCTCCCTGAATCATCCTCGCCAGCCTTCCCAGCCCCAACCTGGCAGCTTCTGACACGTTGCTTCCTGCCTGGTGCCCGCATGCTGCTGCTCCAGGCTGCTCCCTGCCCCGGATGGTGCTTCTCTTCTAGGCAGGACCAACCTCTCTCCTGATGGGTGGAGAGCACCTTCCTGCCAAAGGCTGGCGTGCGTTGGCCTGTATACACCAGAGAAAAATTTTCCACTGCAACTGCCGGGTTCAGCACTGCGTCTGTCACTTACTGACCCCGAGCAACTCAGATTTCCTTCAACCACCACAACGCTCATCTGACATTCAGCAGACCCATTCTTCCTCTCTCTCACCTACAGACACTTCTAGGGAACTCACATCTGTGACAATTAAGTTCTGACTGGGGAACACCAGTCTCCCCTGAGCAGCTCGGGTACCCCCTCCAGGAAAACCACAAAAGTGACTCCCAGAGTTCACCAGGTTTCAGACTCATACACAGCCTCCAGCCAGCCAGTGTCCACAGCCTCCTCACCTGGGGTTACAGCTCCAGATTATCCTGACTCCGATAACAGCATGGGAAAATTCCACAGCTGGATAAACTCATGTTGTAGGACAGGTTGCTCAGTTCTTAGCTACTCCTGGAAGAACAGTTAGAAAGAGGATTTAGTCTGCAGTCCTGCCACAGATCTCACGCTGTAATCCACTTCATTACAGTATTCTAATCTTCAAAGTCAGATGCAGCATATGGCTAATGACCATTTGGCTAAAGGAAGATCCTCATGTGTGCAGAAGCCAGCATGAGGGCAGCGATCTGCAAGTACGTAAAGGCAGTGCTACACCTTGAGGTACCACATCTCAAGGTATCACGTTATGGTCCTGAGCACCAGAAGGTCTGTGGACTGACACTGGGGCAGGATTTGGTCACTATATAACTCTCTCGCTTACCCAAGGAATTTCTTGTTTTACATTTCTCATTACAGTTTTTGCAAGTATCGATTTCATATTCTCTGGAAGAATCAAAACTGATGTTGGGAAATTTTCTTAGCAGATACACAACTCCTCAGAACAAGTAATACACTGATAAATGAATGACAAACTTTAATACCAATTTCCAAACATTCCTGGGTTTTATCACATTATTTAATTAACAAATATCTGTTGTAAAAGTGAGAAATAACAATAATTAGTTGTAGCTGTTTCATGAAATTGCCACTAATCACTCCAAAATGCCTGCTAAATATAATTCAGACTGCAGTTTCCATCTTTGTCTTTCTCTTGGCTACAGTGTGGCAAATAACTATTTGTACTGAGCCATGCACCTGGAGAAACTGATAGAGAACAAATGGAAGATCTGCCTCTCACCTAGTGCCCAAAGACACCATTTGAACTAAGCAATAAGGCAAATAAAGTCACTGATATGATTAAAACATATCAATATGAAAACATATCCATGTGTTTATGAACATATTAAATACAGTTTGATTCAGGTAATGCCAGTGAATGTTTTCCTGAACTAATAAGACCATGTGCAGAACTTTGTACCCTGCAGATGAAGGCCAACATGGTTTCACATTACTTATGCAATTAATTCAATGTACTTGGACCCACTGCAAGGACAGATGTTGACACATGGGAAAGAGTCCAGCAGAGGCCACCAGACTGGTCAGAGGCTGGGGCACAGGGCATTCAGGATAAGCTGCAGGAGCTGGGCTTTTTCATCTTGGAGAAGAAATGGCCACAGGGGATCACACTGTTACCTGCAGCTCCCTAATGGGGTTATAGAGAAGACAGAGCCAGAGTATTCTCAGATCTGCATGGCAAAAGGATTAAATTCAAACCAAATAGGAGGAATTATTCTTTGCCACCAGGGTGATCAAGCAGTGACACAGGAATCAGAGAGGCCATGCATGTCCTTCCTCAGTGATATTGTAAACCCAGCTGAACTACAAAGGCCTTGAGCACCCTGAGCTGACTTTGGCCTTGTTTTGAGCAGGAATTGGGCTAGAGACCTTTAGAGAGTTCTTCCAACCTGAGTTATTTTATGTATATCGTACTTACATAACGCTCTCTCCTATGGATAGTTTTTAGTAGTGAAGGAACATATTTCTCCATGACCCAGGAGAGCAGCCTCAGAGTTTTCCTACAACCTTTGCTAAAGGGCCACAGGTAAGTGGAACAAAGAGGTCCCAGCATATTTTTGTGGGGGATGACCAGTAACATGTACAACAAAAAGGTATATTGTTAAAAACCACACTAATCTATTCAAATGTGAGGATGCTATTAGTTCTCAATGATTTCAAAGTCTCTTCACTTTTGCAACAGCACAGGCCCCCTGCCATCACAACACTTCCCTAGAAGAGCATCAACATTCAAACCTACAGCAAAGTTATTTGCACCACAGAAAACCAGCTGGCAAAATAGCAGCCACTTCACCACTGTGCTGCAGCCTGGACCAGGCATGGGTCTCAGCAGCAACAGCTCTGAAGACATACCTCCACTTCTCACCTCACCAGCTCCAGCTCTGGGCGGTTTCTGGATGATGAGGACATCTGGTCAGGGCTCCATTACACAGGGCAAGAGTTACTCACATGAAAACAGGAACGTGCTAGAATGAGCAGCAGAAAAAGGAGGCACTGAACAGCAGAACATTTGGCTGGACAACGGCCCAGGCTATCACTCTTTGAAGTGAACATACTGCAGGAAAGGTGGTTTAGAGGTAATACAGGAGATGTTACCCTGCAGCTGGTCAGAGGAAAAGGAAATAATGGGTTTAATCAGTTTCTCTGACACTTCAGTGATCTCCACTGTGCATCACTGAGTGCTGGTTTCATCTTTGCCACAGCCCAGGCAGGAACAATGAGGAAGTGGTTGCAGGGAAGCAGCAGCTGACCTGGGATTGACACTGTTCATGGCTGCCTGGCAGGAGAAAGTCAATCTGGCAACTTCACTGCTAAGGCTTGGAAAGTCTCCTTTAGTAGCTGGAGTCAGAAGAAAATCTTCCAAAGGTAAGAAATAAAAATAGAAAATTCAGTAGATTCTTATCTGTAAGTAGACATTATTTATAGCTCAATGCACAGTTAAAATAGAATGAACAAGCATGTTCTGCCATGAAAGCAAATTACTTTGAGGTTATATAAACCAGGGGTATAGTTGAACACATCTCCAAAGGACAGCAGATGAGGCTTTTTCAAGCTACCAGTCATCTAGCAGCACGCATGTCTTCAGAATAGCACACAG
The DNA here is from genome assembly GCF_018691265.1 of Tyto alba. Classification (NCBI taxonomy): domain Eukaryota; kingdom Metazoa; phylum Chordata; class Aves; order Strigiformes; family Tytonidae; genus Tyto; species Tyto alba. The sequence continues at coordinate 11,130,735 of NW_024881279.1, forward strand.
CAGGGGGATTGTGGCTGTGTCCCTCAGATATCAGACAGCTACGCAAGCCACCAGAGTGTCATTGCCAAGAGAGGCTTATAGGCAGAAGTAAGATATTTTAATTGACTAACTAGCAGAGCTAGGAAAAGTAATTCAGTATGGTTGGAATGAGAAATAGCTGCATGTTACTGAGCAGCAAAGAGGAATATGGAGGCCTCAAGGAAAATTACTTGATCCCTAGACAGCTGCCTTCAGGAGCTTGTTTACAGAGGAATAAGCATCCTGAATGCAGCTACAGTATGAAGGCTATGGCAAGGCTGGCTGGGGAGACAGGTTACAGTCTCCCATGAAGCACAGGGATCATCTCTTCACAGTGAGCTGCCAAGTCTCATTAATTTATTATAGGAACATGCTTTCAGTGCTTACTCCCCTCAGTTGTGTTCCCTAAGATTGACAGAAATGTCTATAGACCACAAAGTGTTCTTGACAAGAGGGTAATTAACCTTCAGTGTTTACATCTCCCTCCTCTTGATAAGTAACACACTAAGTCTGTGCATTTTGGGAAGGACTGGCTGTAAACAAGTGATAGTTTCCTTTTATGCTCTTGATCAGAGGTCAGAATAATGATTTTTCTGAGCTCTAGCTGGAGTAGTAGGTAACTGGGGAAGAATTTCCTTGAATAAATGGCCAAAGCCTTAGACTCAGGACTTTTGGACCAGCCCCAGGTCTGTGAATGAGATCCCCATCAGCCTGTAGCTCCACAGCCCTTGGGGCCAGGATCTGGGACCTGCTCCGTGCAAGCTTAGGACAGGGTGACCTGAGGCTCTGCCCAACTTAAGGGAGCTAGAGGTGCAGAAGTTTATACACAGGTATATGAGAAAGAAATTATTCTAAAGAGGTTTCTGAGTTAGATAAACATTTCAAGAGTGTGTGTCCCTGCAAAAACCTCATATGGGCGGAAGCAACCAGCAGTGCAAAGCAGCTGTTCCTGGAGATGCCAATCCAACACCACCACAGTAACCTGGAGGCATCTCTCTGCCTATTAACTGCCCCAAGAAACATCAGTGTATCACATCCCCAGCCCAAGTTTTCTTTCCATATGAAACCACAGGATGAGGCAATGCAGAACAGGAGCAAGTAGAGCATCAAGTGAAAACATACTCCAACACCTCACCTTATCAGCCAACAAACTAGCAAAGATTCGCATGAGAAGCAATGTTTGAAAAAGACAAATGAAGGTGGTTGCTTTCATTTATGGGAGGAAAACCAGGAACCTCTGGGATTTGGGTTGAATGATGGTTTGCTTTTTCAGAAGAATACTGTAAATAAAGCAGCAACAAGGGATTTTCTTTCTGAGGGCTAGGGTGCAATAAGCTAAGAATGAAAATCCACTGCTCTCCTAGTGGGAAAGAAAGGGAAAATATGGTGAGAGACAGGATGCATCATGGTGCTATAACTTGGACACTTGCCTGGAACAGGAGGAACTGGATGGAAAGTGTTTCTATAGCTGAAGGACTATTAACATCATAACCATTGAACACTTCTTCCTTCATTATTAACATCAAAAGAAAGGGCAACTGTTTCATTTATTCTGCAAAGCTGGGTTTTAATGAGACCACTGGCTGATTCTTTGCAGCTGGACATGGGTGAAGCACCATTGGTGCTGACAGAAAGGAACACGCTGCTGAATTATAGGATTTTACTATTTCACAGACATTGAGGTATATAGCAGGACTTCTACCATCCCTGAACTATTGCACTAGCAAAGTAATGCAGTTATTTACTTAATATGTTAGTACATGCATGATAACTGCTATGTTGTACATGATCATATAGCCCCTACATCCCCTGGATTGGGCACTGTGCCCCATCTGCAACCTGACAAAAATTCTTGTCTCAGGAGAGCTGAATGCACTGATATCTGCAAAGGTTTTGTGTGTCCCCTTCTCTGGTCTTGAAACAGGTTATACTGCACTTTCCTGATGCAGTCAGTGAAGGTTGTTTGTGCATGCTTGCATAGCAAAGAAATTTTTCTGCTACTTGTCTCATATTTTGCATCTTTTTGCCATCCTTGTCTTCATACATTTGAATGCAGACTGTGGAGAATAGCAATATTAGAAAGCTAGCGTTAAATCACTGCCAAATAAAATGTCAACAGAAGGTATATGCATCACTTACATCCAATCGTATGCTGCCTGCTCAGCATCCGGCTGACATTATTTGGGATGCTGCCACAGAGAGCAATGGGAGTGCAGACTGCTTCTTGGTTTGCCTTCCTCCTTAGTCACTGGGATGACTGCTGTTGCAGAGTCCCTGGGTGTCCCATGTTTTCTGCAGAAGGGAAAGTCTGCCATTAGAGACTCAGTATGACCATTTTTCCCAAAGGGGGACTGGTGCTGGGAATGTAAATAAAACTCTGAAATGATACAAGCGAAGGAGAGTTCATCTGAGTTAACCAGCAACAATGAAGTGGTTTTATTGTCTCTGACTATTATAAACCTATCAGTCAACCAACCTATGCCATCTGAAGATGCTGCATCATTTGGATTTCCACTCCAGCTATTTTCTTCAGCTAGTTTCTTTTCTCTGTTAAATCTTCATGATTTCCTCCCAAGCACAAACAGCAAGTGAAGAAGGAGAAAAGGAGGATAAACTGGAAAAGCACAGGGAGAGGCCAGGGACTAGGGGATTGTCACTCGGAAAGCGTGTTCCTTCCATTGGACTGACACATTATAGGCACAGATCCCACATTCACTGGTGTAAGTGAAACCATCTGTGCCACAGATCTGCTCTGGAATTGGCCAGGGGGCCCTGACTGACCATCCTCAGCGATGCCCCTGGGGCATGTGCTATAGCTAAGCTTTAAAGAGAACAGATTAAAACAGTTTAAAGCAATAAATTTCCAAACATTCCTCATTCTTCAGGGGTCTAGAATGAAATTAAGGTTTTAATTCTATGAATGAAAAACAGGCAGGATGCGATGCACTCTGTGAACGCTCTTTGTTTGCAAATTCACAAGTATGTTTAAACTTATGGGGCTGCACCTCAGCTGGTGAAAATCTGGAAAACCCTCCTGGGCTGAGTGGATGTCTGCCAGCTGGAGACAGGCTCTCTTCCTCTACTGCTTTCTGCTTTTTTCATATCTACTCGTTGATCATCAGAGAACACACAACTAAAACATGGCAAAGAATCAAATCAAATTGTATCAAACATTAAATTACAACAAGAGAATGAACATTCTGGAGTGTGAACATATCAATGGATGAAATGAGTGGACAGGAGGATTATATTCCTTTAAATATAAAGGTCTGAGAAAATTTTTTCTGTTACCAAACTATTTTCATTGCTAACAGCCAGTTAAATAAATTTGTGTGACAGATACAATGAGTTTGTGTAATTATTTCTGGATTTCTTTTTTATTTTTTTGAGCAACATATAGTTATAAAAATGGTAAAAAAAAAACCCAAAAACATTTAAATATTCTTCTGAAAAGAGAACAGTTTTAAAAATCAGTGGAATGAGCCTTGTCACTCTCAAGCACCCTTCAAGAGAGTGACAAAATATGTAGGCCCATCCACATGCCTCTCTAGCAAATGTAGCATATGAAATAAAGCAAAGAACAATGCAAATTATCAGCAGACAATTTTGAAAAGTACAGATTTTTTTGGTGAAGTGTTTTAATTAAATTTAGGTAGACATTATCAAAGAAGAGTTGTGGGGTTTTTTGTCAAGTCACAGATGGGTGAGTGCTGGTAGATGGTGAAAAAAAATCTTTTGGCTCAGTATGAAAAGACCAAGCATTGTTTTCTAAATCCCACTTATCAATCAAGATTTAAATGATTTACCTCATTCTTCCTTCTCTTTGTGTTGTAAGAAAAATGACTGTAGACTCAGAAAACATCGATAAAGCTATAAAGATAAGTTAGACAAACAAGGAAGGAGTGAGGACATTTATATTTTTAAAATATTGCCTCTGTGATATGTGCCAGTGCATTCACAGGTCACGAATCCTGAGGCTGGACTGTCATCAGTGTGAAATATGCCGAAGTTCATCAGCCCTTGGCACGGCTCCGGTGCTCAGTCCCTGCTCTCCGGAGCCGGAGGGCTGCAGGTAGTGGCTGCAAGGCAGCATGCGGAGCTGCACCAGCTGCCTTTCAACAGAAAATTTTAGATGCTTGATGTTTCAGTCATAGCAGGCACTGGAAAGTCAGTTTTTTCTTCCCTGCATCCTTGATTGAGAGTATAAGGCTGCATCTGCAACTATTTCTGTTCATGGCAAGAGAGCAAAAATAAGAGGTCACTGAGGCAGGACTAAATCCATGTTTGCATCTGGTCCTTTTAGTGCCTCTTTCCAAGTTAAAAAACAGGCTTTCCTAGCATGACAGTTGGTTTTTGAGAGTAACCTGACCATTTTGAAGCTGCTCAGGCTTTTGCCCCAGGTGAGGAAGAAAGTCAGCCTGAGGGCTCTGCAGCATTATGCACCTGAGAAGCATTGGAACAGTAGGCTGAGCAGCACCAAAGCATCTTGTCACCTTCACACTGGTGATGGTTACTTTGCAGTCTGGCAAGCATTGAGCTCATGAGATGATCTCTTGGTGTTCCCCAGCACAGTAATCTCTGTCTATCCAGCCATTCCTCTATCTGTGGCCAAGCAGGCACCCAGCTCTGTCAACCATACCTTAAAACCACCCTTCAGGTCTCTTAGTGACACTTTAAACCTGGTATTGTTCTACCTCTCTCCTAAGCCACAAAAATTCAATGCTTCCTCTTGAATGTGCTCATCTGTGCCCGACCTTTGCTTTATCATCAACAAAAGGGAGAAAGAAACCACCTCATTAACACACACTCAGTAAGTAACCCTGGAACAGCTGAAAAACAACTCTGTGGCACAGAAAACAGCTCTATTCCTGATAAGGTGGCTGCCCTACTTTTATAGACTTATATTGCTTCATAAAACACCCCCTGAGCCTAGGGGATATTTAAACTCCAATGTCTTTCCCATTTTCTGGCCCAGTTTTAGTGATTTATTCCATTATGTACTTTTACATTAAACCTACTGGCAAATACAGCATGGAAACCTCTGTCTAATAACCTCTTTGGCTTCTTCCCTGGATTGCTCTGACTTAATCTCAGCTTTGTGCCTCCTTGACTTCATGTTTGCCTTTTCTGTCATCAGACAATGATCTCCACAGAGGAGGCTTTGCCATGCTTGTGCCCAGCTAATGCCATTCAGTTGGATCTTGACAGCATTACTGCAATGGCTTGCAAAAGCCAGCGGTCAGAACTCAGTCAAAGTGAAAGTATGCCAAAGTCCACAAAAAAATTATTCAGGTCTTATCCCTGAGGATAACCAAGTAACACTTAAACAAGACTAAAGCAGCATGTTCTACAAGAACACCTTAACAGAAAATGGCAAAAGGTTATATAAACCAAAGGAACATTTACATTAGGACGCAGACGCAAGAAAAGTACAATAAGCCATTGTTAGTTACAAATCGTCTTGAAAAGTACATGCCAGCCACGGACACTAATGGCACAGAGGTACTATGGCCTCATTCCCTGGTACAATAACCACAGTATCTCCAAGTCAGGAACATTTGCCTTCAGCCTATTCTTCTAGCCTGACAATTCAAAGAGTGACTTTCCAAACAGATCCAAATAATTGTGTTATTCTCTGGTAAACTACAATGGGACATTGAATCAATGAGGTGCTAGCTGTAGTCCAGAACAGATCCTTTAACCCTGAAATATTGGACTTGCAATAGCTTTGGTGACCTCGTGTGGAGCTAGTGGTACTGGCTGTACCTATGTTGTCCACAGATGAAGGGCAGCCCCTAGGTCCCTCTACCTCCCTGCCATCCACACAGACTCCAAAATGACAGCAATTGTATCACCGGATGCTGAGTAATTTGACCTCAAAAAAAGTAGGCAAAATGTGACTATGAGGCAAAACTGCCTTCCTATGTCTTATTATATATTCAGTTAAAACCATTCACATCTGAACCATTGTACTTGAGAAGTTGTGGTAGTCTGGCAAAGTTCCCACTGATTGGAAAAGAGGAAACATAACCCTCATTTTTAAAAAGGGAAATAAAGAGGACCGAGGGAACTACAGCCCAGTAAGTCTCACCTCTGTGCCCAGCAAGAACATGGAATGGATCCTCCTGGAAACTCTGCTAGGGCACACAGAAAATAAGGACATGATTGGTGACAGTTAACATGGCTTCACTAAGGGCAAATCCTGCCTGATGAATTTGGTAGCCTTCTATGGCAGGGTTACAGCATTGGTGTATAAGGGAAGAGGAACAGACATCATCTACCTGGACTTGTGCAAAGCATTTGACAGTCTCACATGACATCCTTGACCCTAAATTGGAGAGAAACGGATTTGATGAACGGACAACTCAGTGGATGAGGAACTGGCTGGCTGGTCACACTCAGAGAGTTGCAGTCGATGGCTTGATGGCCAAGTGCAGAGCAGTGATGAGTGGAGTCCCTCAGGAGTTGGCGTTGGGACCAGTGCTGTTTAACATCTTTGTTGGAGACATGGACAGTGCTATCAACTGCACCCTCAGCAAGCTCACTGAGGACACCAAGCTGTGCGGTGTAGCTGACACGCTGGAGGGAAGGGATGCCATCTAGAGGGACCTAGACAGGCAGCAGAGGTAGGCCTGTCTAAACCTCATGAAGTTAAACAAGGCCAAGCGTAAGGTCCTGCACATGGGTTGAGGCAATCCCAAGCACAAATCCAGGCTGGGCTGGAAATGAATTGAGAGCAGCCCTGCAGAAAAGAACTTGCGTATATTAGTAGATGGAAATCTAGGAGCCAGCAACGTGCACTTGCAGCCCAGAATGCCAACTGTGTCCTGGGCTACATCAAGAGAATTGTGGCCAGCAGGTCAAGGGAGACCTCACTTGCAGTGCTGTGTCAGCTCTATCCCCCAACATCAGGACACAGACCTGCTCCAGAGGAGGCTATGAAGATGGTCAGGGACAAGGAACACCTCCCTTATGAGGACAGGCTGAGAGAGTTGAGGTTGTTCAGCCTGGAGAACAGAAGGCTCGGGGGAGACCTTACAGCAGCCTTCCAGTACTTAAAGGGGGCTACAAGAAAGGTGGGGAGGACTCTTTGTCAAGGAGTGTAGTGACAGGGAGAGGGGCAACGGTTTTAAACTGAAAGAGGGCAGATTCAGACTAGATATAAGGAAGAAATTATTTACTGTGAGGGTGGTGAGACACTGTCACAGGTTTCCCAGAGAAGCTGCGGCTGCCCCCTCCCTGAAAGGGTTCAAGGCCAGGTTGGATGGGGCTTTGAACAACCTGGTCTAGTGGAAGGTGTCCCTGTCCATGGCAGGAAGGTTGGAACTAGACGGTCTTTGAGGTCCCTTCCAACCCAAACCATTCTATGATTCTATGATCCTTTTCCTTCCTGAATGGCTTTAGAAGGCAGACAGCTGCAGTGATGTACCAGGGCTTTCCCCTACCCCAGGGGTGATTTCTGCCCACCAGTCCTGGATAGTCTGTTGCACTAATAAGTAAAGATATTTTGTGAGTGGACACTTCTGCTGTCTGTGACCCTGAAGGGAGCTTGACATTCCCCTGCTGTAGATTATATCCTATAACAGCATTTGACAGTGAGAACAAATTCAGTGGAGACAGGCTGGGATCATCTTTCCTGACAGTGGCTGCTGCCTCTTCCATGGGACAGCCTGCACAAGCAGTGGAAACCAGTACAGGGGCACCTCTTGGGTAGGAAGCCAGTTTCCCTTTCTAGCCCACAGCAAGTAAGTGCTCTTCTTGAGAACCCACATCCTAGACATTTCCCTGTGGAGGAGGTAGACCATGCCCTTGAGGTGAATGTCTCCTTGCACTGATTATAAAGATGGAGTTCATGATCAGGTCATACAGAGATAATAATGGTTAGATGAGACTAATATCAACAAGGAAACTCTGAGAAGTAAAGAAGTGCCTGTGCGCTCCCAAGAGGAGGCTAGGCCCTCATCAGAGCAGGGATGACACTGACATATGGCAGGAAAAGATTTACCCATATTATCTGGCAGAGCAGAACATCAACAGAAAAATACATATGTACCAGTGGAAGTACTGTATCAGGGAGGATAAGATGCAAAAGGGATGAGACCTGGTATTAAGACAGAGAAATGTTGCCAAGTGAGTTTATTGAACAAGTGCTTCAGTAGCTAAGGAAATGAGACAAACTGAAGGAAAGTTGCTGGGGAAGATCAGCCCATGGGAAGTCACATGCAAGGGAGCTTGTCTTCCTGGGCTGGACTCCAGCACAGACTTAACATTCAGTCAGACTCATGAGGTTGAGAGTACTTCTGCTTTCCCTGGTGAGAAAAGGAGAGAGAAGCATTAGACATAGAGCCTATTCAGTGCTGAAGCCCTGTTCCTTGCTTCAGTGGCCCAAGTGTTTGCTTAATGTTGACTGGAGACAAAGAACAGTCTCAAAAGCCCAAATACTCCCTTTCATTATTATCAATAAAGGGAATATGAAAGGTTTCACACATTTGATACAATCCAGTTGGTTTGGTGAAGTACTTTCCACATGCCCTGATGAATTTGTGGGACAGATTACTTGCTGGTGAAAATGAGCAAAATACCTTTGAAGTTAACAAACAGGAGGTCATGTACAGATCACAGAAATGGGCTCTTTGTATTTTCCCTTAAAATGCAAAAAATCTCCTTGCACAAGTCATGGTGCACCAGAAATGTCCAGTATATGCCCATACGCAGTTAGACAAAAACTCATTATGAAAACAGCCCTGCATTTGTAAAAGGTACAGGAATTGATCATGAAAGGAAGGGTTTTACTTTTGTACGTACAGGTAAGCATTGCAGAAAGCACATCTGTTGCTGTATGTTTTGCCGTCAGAGCCACAGTGGGGCAAATATTCCAAGGTGCACACAGACTGTCCTTGGAAGCCCTTGCAATGATCCTGCATGCAGAATATAAACATGAGTCTCTGCCTGAGAGCAAATCATAGCCCCTCAGAATAATGAATGACACCCTATTGAGACATGAAACTGTCTGTAACATCATAATAACCAACTCAGAGTTTCCTTCTTGTAGCAGATGTGATCTTGTAATATTTCTGATCACTGCCACATCTTTTCCTGAACTGTTACAGAGTAATGCAATAGATGTTAGATGTTTTATGACCAGTGTGAAATTCCCAAGGGATCTCCTCAGGTCTGCACACCACTGCTCCCCCAGTTTGTAACCTAGAGCAGAGGGCAGCCCCCCAGGAGTGTTACAGACACTGGGCCTCACTCTGTTCCCATCACTTCCCACTCACTCTTGTAATATCTTCTTCACAGCGTCCATTCTTTCTTTTGCCAAGATTGGTCCGGTGCTCCCTGAAGGAAGAAGACATTGTTATTAGCCACAAACTTCCCCATTACAACCGCAGGGCAAGAATAAATCTCGCTCCCATGTAGTGCACAGAGGATTTTCAGATAAACTAGCTCAGCATTGCCTGCACAGCACTAACAAGACCATGCCCTTATCAACCAGACACATGTCTTCTGGGATAATGCTCTCTCCAGTTGATATATCCCACTTTGTGGGGCTCTGGGATCAAATGCCCATGTCAAGCACCAACCAGAACAAGCATGAAAATGAGGGTAGACAGGACCCACCCACCACAGGGTTTCAGAGAGCACCCTTGCACTCATGGATCCAGCCACCACCACTGAATCGCCCCAGGAGAAGGATGAGTACTTACAGGTTGTGGGCACACAGCGTACACTCGCTGGCGTAGGTGACACCATCGGTACCGCAGACGGGATCATAGATCATCGTGCAGGCCATCAACTGTCTGCCATCCTTCAGGGTGCTAGTTGGGTACTGGCTGCAGTTGATCTGGGGAACAAAGATGGCAAAAGCTCTGGCACAGGCTCTGCTCTGAGCAAGGATGCCCAGACACAACCACCCATGCTCATGCCTCTGCCTTTTAGGATCTGCCACAGGATGAATTATGGCTATGTATTAATTCATTATTCACGGAAAATGAGAAATTTCCTTTCATAACCTTATGCTAGAGAAGACTGAATCAAAGCTTGAAGGTAGACACTACTCTTCAGCTTTGTATTTATCATGATGCCCCTATACATTGCTGAATCTATTGGGATATTACAAAATGCAATTCAAAAATAATCTGCGAATCAAAATGGCATGATTTACGCACTTGCTGCAAGAGGGCCAACTGTGACCAAGGTGTTTTTCATGGCCCACAAGAATGGAGGGGAGATGTGCCGACAGGCCTTTTATTGCAACAGGATGGCTCCAAGTGTTGAAATCTGCCAGCAGGACTGACAGCAGTTGGAGCTGATTGACATCAGTTGAAGAACTGGCCTTGTGTTTTAGCACTCCCAGTTTCTCCAGTGTGGAATCTTCCTCCCTGATTTATGTATCTCACCCAGCCCAAGCAAAGAGCGTACTCAGGAAACAAAGGAATGACATTTCATAGTTTGTATAGAAATGAAATATCTGACTCAGGATGTTGACTTTTTCAAACACATGCTAATGGGATGGCTTTGTTCTTCTATTCCCCACCGAGTGTAAATAGTTTAGAGCTGGCCAAATATAGTTAATCTGGTATTTTTACAAGATTCATTGTTGGTATACATTAGATTACATTGCATTTACAAAAAAAAAAAAATCTTTGCAGAACATCCTTTTGTAAAACGCAAGCATCCAGAAGGCACCAGGTATCCTGGGTCCTCTGCGTCCCCTTCCCATATTGCCAAAACAGACTGTTAAGTTCCTGCAGAGGCTATGATAGGCTGCTGTGGGAAAGGGATTTCTTCTTGTAAAGCCTTAAATCATTTATACTACCTGTCTTGTAACTGATTCCTCACTTCTCCTCCCCTCTTTCTTTTCCTGACTGTGGGCAGGAAACTCACAATGTTCCTGTTGCCGAGAGGGTGATGCTCACCCGCAGAAGGAAGGACAGCACAAACTGTGACCCCCAGTGCAGGCTACACCACCAAAACCAACCAGCATTTATTCAAGTTATGCAAACAGCACCAGCTCTAGCTCTTATTTTCCTTCAGGTTTCACTTACTTGGGGAGGTTCCACTAGGCACCTTCCATCATGCCTTTTGGCAACACTGGTTCCAAATTCACTGGAAGAGAAAGCAGAATTAAAAATGCTCAACAAGTAACTCTGTGGGGTGCTCAGAGGGTGACTTCCAGAGCTTACATGTTATGGGCACACAGCACACAGTCATTGCTGTAGGTGACACCATCTGTCCCACAGATCTCGCGCAGGATGAAGGGGCAGGCTGCAATGGCTTCACCGGTTTTCGTATTGCTCAGGTATCTGCTGCAGTCAACCTGGGGAGATAAAATAACAATGTTGGGTCAGCTGCTGGGAGATGGAAGAGTGCCTTATCTGCAGTCTGTCCATTCTGATCCTCCAGATTTTAAAGGCTAAGTTTAGTCTTACATTAGAAATGAAGTAAGTAAGCGTAGCTGGGTTTGCTATTGTCTGCTAGCAGATGGAAGAAAGGAACACCTGGCCAAAAGGATTATTTTTTTAAAGTAGTATGTATGCAAGTTGTAGAACAAGCATTTAACCCCAGGAATCTGATTTAAAATGTTTGACATTAGGTCCAGTTTGATATAGCTAACTAAATCTGAGACTTTGTCTCAGCTTTTTCAAAACAGCAGCAAGAACTGTTTCACCAGCACCTGTTGCAAAAATATTTACAATATATAAAATTTAACAGTTCAAATATTTGAGGATAATAGACAAAGACCTATTGGAAGTCAGTCTACACTAACTAAGCATTACTGACACTTCACTGTCATTTTGCACAGTTTCTCCAATGCAGTGTCTCTTATTATCCATATATCCCATATGGTCCAAGAGCAATTTAACAATGTGTCTTTACTATAGAAAATATATTACAGTCCCCCAGGATGCAAGAAATTATTTTTGGTGCTTTAGAGCTGCTCTGCATAAGCAGAATAAATGCATTGAGATATTATCAGCACATATTGTTACTGTGCAGGATAATAAAGCTATTTTTGTATGCATACCTGAGAGCAGATTTCTCCTGACTGACCAGAGCATGAGGATTTTTTAACCTGCCTATCTAGTGCAATAGAAATCCTAGCACTGAACGAATACATGGACATCTAACGCAGCCTTCTATCTTCCTCTCCTACTATGCTAAAATGGGCTGCCTCTGATGATTTCTGTTCAGAGATCTGCAGGACTGAGACATTTTGTCTCTGAAGTCCTGGCCTGTTCCCATTCTCTCTTGCCCTCACATACAGCACATGGTCAGCAGCCGCTGTGAACAGCCAGGAAGAATGGCAGCACCAGCACGAGCCCCGTCCATCACCCCTCCATGCACCCGGGAGCACAGTGGGTGCACCGAGCCCCACCAGGGTCTGACTGGAGACTGGAGAGTAGGAGATGGCACTTATTTTATAGCTAGTTACACTTACAGGAATGCTTTCATCCTTGCATCTTCCTGTATAGTTTTTCTTAACGTGAGTCCCATGTTCTCTGAAAGGGAGAGGTTGGTGTTAGCATGCTCACCAGCTAAGCCCTGTGACACCCAGGTGCCACAGAAAGCAAACCAAACTCATAGACAATATATATATATATGATAAAGGAGGCATATGATTGCCTAATGAAGAAGCTTCTCCCAGTCATTAGCAAGCGTAATCCTAAGTGGTAACAGACCTATCAGGGCTCCTTACTGTGAGCTATGCAGCAGCACCATCCACTCTTTCCTCTGCCCAAATACCACAGCCCTCACAGCGTGCTCAGTCTGAGAGTTGGCTCTTCCACAGCTCCCTCCCGAGGAGCACAAACAGAGCATCAGGGGAGAAAATCAAGGTGGCAAGAGCTTCAGAAGGTTGAAAGAGAAATGGAAAGAGACGTATAGAGATGGTGATATCAAAAGAAAAGCTGTCTAGAACACTAACCATGGGTAGTCAGTCCAGAAGAGAGTTCTATGTACAGTACTTACAGGTTATGGGCACAGATGCCACATTCGTTGTCATAAGTAAATCCATCTGTGCCGCAGACAGGGAGCAGGATCCTTGGACAGCGCATCATGGCTTTACCACCCTTCATCACTCTTGATGAGTATTGACTGCAATCGATCTACAAAAAGCAGGAGTGTCAAACCTGGGGAAGTCCTTGTTCTCCGAGAAAAACCCCAGCGTAACCTCCTGCCATGTCTTTTATTCTGGGATGTTAAGACAACACTAGTGTTATGTATCAGGTCTCTCAAAACCAGGCTGAGTCAGTTCTGCATGAATCCTCTCATGCACAGAGGGAACTGCACAGTCTGTGAGATGCCAAATCACTAGGGTAAGTAGCTCAGTCAATCCCAAATGGAAGATATGCCAGAAAAGGGGGAAAAACCAAACCAAAACAAAAAATACACACACACAAAAACATAATCCCCTTTTCCTTCTGCAGTATAGATATAAACAAAACACCAAATAGTTATGGAATTTGGGCTTTGCTGACAACACATTTGAAGAGCATCCTCAAAGGAAAATCTAAGCCCTAACTAACAGACTTCCACATTTATGTGTTGGCATATCCTGGACACCAGCTCTGGGACTTCTCAGCTGATACACTCAGATCAAAACTGCAGGTGTACTCCATGTACCAGACTATATCCCCGCCCCAAAGGTAGGCATAGGTGTGAGCTTGTAATGAAAAATCTGTGCCTAGCTCCCATGCAGCCCCTCTGCCAGGGCTGTGCAGGCAAGGAGAGCCCAGAGGACACCTGCCTAAGGACAGGTAGGATTTGTAGGCATCCCCATCACGAGGGGCTGACAAGACTTAATAGACATGTGGAGAAAGCCAGGCTTCAGGCCAGCTCACTTTCAGAGTAGATGTAGCCTCAGGGAACTTTTCAGTTGATACAGCTAATGGGAGGATTATGTTGAATACTTACCTCAGAAGTCTCCTGTCTGCATTTTCCTTTATGCTTCTTGCTAACATGGGTCCTGTGTTCTCTGGAAGAGGAAAACAATAAAGTTGAGGAACTAAATGCTTAACCTCTTGGTCACAGACACATGCAAAATGAAGCAAACCACAGCTTCAGACTCTATAAGTGTATCAGAATAGCTACATTACTTTACATTGCTCATTAACAAGCTCATCACATCTTCTCATAACATGCAATTTAAAGCAGTATTCTGAATTATTCCTTCCTCTGCTTAGTCACTGCCCAGCCCACAGACTAACCAAAGGAGCTGCCATCTGACTCTTCAAGGTTTCCCCTCATCATCACAAAGAAGGTATCAGAAGGAAACTCAAAGTAAATCCAAACCCAATCCAGTTTTTAAGAGACTTGAAGAAATAGGCATAAGCAGAAATTCAGAAGGATTGTTCTCAGGACTGAAAAGTGTTGCTGGTTACTTAGGAGTGCTCTACATATGGCACCTACCCATTGTGGGCACAGATCCCACATTCATTATCATATGTAATGTCATCTGTGCCGCAAACAGGATCCAGGATCCTTGGACAGGATACTAATACTGTGCCATCTTCAGTGGTTTTTGTTGGGTACTTACTGCAGTCAATCTGTCAAAATAAGGAGAATTAGCTCTGATGGAGCCCTTGCTACATGAGAAACGTTGATGCAAAACCTTTTATTCTGTATCCCAGCCTCCATTGTTTCTGCAACAGGACAAATCCCTGATACACTGAAACTAAATCTTCAATCAGAAATAAGCTTTCTGAATATTATCCTAGTTCTCTAGGAGTCAAAAAAAGGTCTATCTTGGAGAAGGGATCCTTCAGGCAGAAGAACATGTACAAAAATTTGGGCCTAATCTCATTTAAAAAAAAAAAAAAAAAAAGAGTCTTGAATTTAGTGGGAAATATTTTTCACTAGCTGGAAATCTAACTAACACTGTTTTGGTTTGTGTTGGTTTTCCCCCCACTTCTCCAGCTCTGTGATTACTTACAACTTCAGACTCCCTGTAGTTAAGCACAAGGTTTGGAAGGATAGAGAAAAAATGGTTGTCTATCAGTTGGAGAATGGACTTTCTACATCCAAGAATTTTGGTGCCGAAATATAGAAGCTTCTCTTCCTGAGGCAACATACTGTTGGTCTCATACAAATATACTATAAACTATAGTCTAAATAGGTATGCTTAGTACTCTTATGAGTCTCACCATTTCTGTGAAAGCAACCAGTATGGGAGTTTGGAATCCCTGTTGCAAAAGGTGGAAACACTTGTGGTCTCCAGGGAAAAAACTGACTACCTGCACAGCATGTTGGCAAGCGAAATCTTTGGCCTCCCCTTCCCCTAGAAGCAAAAGCCAGCTGAGTACATAAGGCACTTTTAACTTTTATTGCACTTACAATTTCCTGCTTGCACTCTCCATCATATGTTTTGGTAATGTTGGCGTGATGTTCCCTGAAAGAAAGAATTACTTTGGTTAGGAAGCCTTGAGAATAACTTTTCCCATTACACTCTAGGTACTGGACCAAGAAAGCAAGGCCCCACCTGCCTTGTGGGACACGACAACTGATTGACTTGTCTGAATGTGCCCCGCAGATGGTAGCAGCAAATGTACAGTATTTCCATATCACATGTTAATTAAGTGTTAGGAGCAATTAGGTGTTACAAGTAACACTTTGATCTGTTCATGGCTCTGCTCTGGGTTGTTCTCTGGTTCTTTTGTGATTCCCCTCATAAGCACAGACAGAAAATGGGGAAGAAAACTCAGGTTGGCTAGAGAATTACAAGCAGTCAGCTCCAAAGAGACACAGAGACACCTGCCTTAAGAAAGAAGCACTTCTGTAAAACACTAGTCTGAGAGCCTTAACTATCGTTAATTATCCAGAAGGGTGTTCTATGCACAAGACTTACGCGTTGTAAGCACAGATCCCACATTCATTGTCATAAGTGAAGCCATCTGAGCCACAGACTGGTTTCAGTATCCTTGGGCAAGCTACCATGACATGACCATCTACTCCAGATTTTTGGTATGTACTGCAGTCAATCTGTAAAAATAACAGGAATAGAGAAAAAAACAAAAAACAAAACAAAACAAAAAAAAAACCCACACATTTTCGATATAAAGATAAAACATCATATGTGGTCTGCTTATTCTCCCTTAGCCTTTGGGGACAAATCCAGCATCAAACTAACTCCACTATCAAAAGTAGAAGCCAGAGTACACTCTGTAGGAATTCTGTCCTGCTGAAAAAATAAAACAACATAACAAGAAGGACTGTGATTTGGATTTTGTGAGGTCCTTTCATAAGATCCTGCTGGAGCTATCCAGGTGGTGATACCCAACCTTCAACCAACATAACATTTTCACTTTATTCCCGGTTACAGAAGCTAGAAGTCTAAATTAGAAAAACACAGAGACATAGTACCAGGTGGCCCATAAATACTCTCTTGGCTTTAGTTATCATCAGATTTTAATTCCCTTTGGGCTGTGCAGACCAGCTATGGAAGTTTTTATTTCCTCTTGTGTGGTGTTTCAACTGTCCCTTTTTATAGCCAGTTGAAGTCTTCCATGGACTTTGTCTTACCATAATAGATATCGTCTCGCATTCTCCTTCATGTGCCTTCTCCACACTGGCCCTGTGTTGCCTAGAAGAAAGCAGATCTGTGTCAGGGATTGCAGAGAGCAGCATCGCCTCTAGGCCAGCAGTGTCAGCACCCAGCTGCTGTCTCACATGCCCCTCTGCCCAGTCCCTCTCTGGGGGATGAAGCTGCCGCGTTTTCCGGGAACCCCTTGCCCCGTGGCTTCTTCTAGGCTTCCAGCAATACTCACCTGTTGTAGTAGCAGATCCCACACTCATTGCTGTACGTGGTGCCATCGGTGCCACAGACTGGTTTCAAATCCCTTGGGCAAGCTACCCAGACTGTCCCATCCTTGCCAATGCCACTGGAATACTGGCTGCAATCAACCTGCAAAAGCAGCACAGAATCAGTCCCAACGTTGAAAGAAACCCCCATGCAGCCTCCCACCACCACAGCCACAGTGCCTGCAGCTCCTGCTGGGAGGTAAATTAGAGGTATTATTTTGAATCTGCTCAAGCAGTCAGGAGGAGTGAATCTTCCTTACAGAAGTTTCTGACTCTGCCTTCCTGCCAGGGTCCAGGGGAAGCACAGCACGGAGGAAGGATTGTTGTGCATGAGATGGTGCCTAATGAAGGCATCTGGTAATTGGGAGCCTGGCTGTACACCAAAGCACCTCAGCTCAAAATCTGATCATTTCAAATCATGCTGCAGTCTCTGGTGAGTTACAGGATTCTCATAACTGCGTGGGAAGAACCTGCAGACAAATCCATCGCACAGACCCTGCTGTTTTCCTCTCTATGACATAGGTATAGAAAACCTATGCAAGGAACACAGTTCTGTGGGTCTTACTGTATTGAAAATAATTATCAGAATCACAGTCCTTGATGTTTTCAAGCATATAATCTTAAAACAGTACTCCTCGTGAGAAGGTAACCTACTACCTTTGGCTTGGAGTAGCTAAATTATGTCTAAGAATCATCATAATAGGATTGTATAATTACATTTCACTTTCTTAATTTTATTTAATGAACTGAAAAAATTGTAAAAAAGTGGAGAATTTTTTACTTTCTCATGAAATTTGCAATATCATTCAATCATGCACTGACAAATATTATTTGAACAGCTAAGCTTTCATTAGATTTAATCCACTTGCTCATCAGGTAATTATATAGTTTCTACTTTACCAGAAACCTGGAATAGAACAGAATAAATAGATCTGTAGCTCACCTCAACTCCAAAGGCAATACCTGAAAAAAAAAATGGAGACAGAAAAGAAAAAAAAAAAATTATAAGCAGAGAAGATAAATATAAGTCTTTTCACAAAACTGTTAAATTCAGTGACAGTTATTGACTAGTTTATTTGGTTTAGAAAAATATGGAGTTTTATATTATGACAGTAAATGGTCATAGGATGTATTAAAAGTTACTAAATAAAGTTTCACTGCACTTTTGAGAGGAGATAAAACTGGGGAGAGCACACAGATTAATCCACCCTCAGATTTTACAGGGAAGTAATACAGGTACTTTCAACTCAACACTCTTGGATTTTAACCTCTCCTAAGAGAATTTATATTCAACTTTCAAAAGTTTGGACATGCATGTTTAAGATGACTGTCGACCGCTGGCACTGTCCATCTCCATACACATCCTTTTCAGTTAACAGAAGCAGCGCAGTAAACTTACAGAACAATCCTAGAGGTTAAAGTTCACATTTATACTGCTTACATGGTCAACGATGCAATTCCTAACAGTTTTACTTTGCCCTTATACGCAATACTCCCAAGTCCAATCTCCTGCCCTGCACTAGGACCGCTCCTTCAGCGGTTTGCTCCTACAAACCAAGAAGATTAAAATAGTCATCTGTACGAGGTTTGCCAAAATCTCAGTCTTGAAGTCTACTCTCTCAGGAAGAGTATTTCTTCATGGAATAAGGCTCTTGCCCACATTGCAAGACCCAAATACTTTTACTGAAATGAAAACTCAGCTCTGATTCAGCGAGATCAATCTTTGCAATATCCCAGGAAATACTCACCTAAGGAGCAGCAAAGGGCTAGAGCCGCCTTCACGAAAACCGCTGTTATCTTCATGGCAGTCAGAGGTACCGCTCCAGCGCAGCCTGCTAGCTCTCTGTGCAGGAGAGGAAGATTGCAGGTAGGAGCAGGAATATATAGCATGCCACAATATCAAGTGGTCCCACCTTATTAGGTAATGTTCCAAGTCTGTCATCAACATTCAAAGCCAAAAATATATTTACCCAGCTCTAGCTTTCTAGCTAATTATTGACACAGGCATGTATTCCAGGAAGGGGCCTTTTGCATGGCTCAACGGAATCATGGAGTGTGCCAGGACCCCTCTCCTCCTGGATAGATCTGCCCCAGCCCTGGGCTGCCCCTCGCACAGCAGTGGCACATTGTAGGCTCACATCTACCTTATAACTGGCTAAATGCAATTGGAACTTTCTCCTCCTCCTCCTCTATAGTCTTCAACCGAGCTGCCAGCTAATAGCCAAAACCCTCATTATTTAACCTCAGAGCATGATTTTGTACTCTTCACTGCTGTATTTCATCCCAGTTTGAGCCCAGGCAGTTTCAGCCCAGAAGGTCACCCTGTTCTCTGCAGGAGAAATCCTGCCCTTCTTCTGCTTTAAAAAACTCAGCAGTGTTCTCCATGTGCCAACTTTTTCTGTACTACAGCAAGGAGTGAAAATATTAAGTTTGGTCCTAAAATCCATCCTTTTGGCTGTTTGCTGATGACTCCCATGGTACCCTCTGCTCATCTGCTAACATCTTCCCCATGGCCGGTTCCTGACCGACCTCTCCAAGCCTAAGTGACACCATCCCACAGGGCAGCAGACCAAATGCTTTTGATGTCTGCACAGACTAGATGTACTGTATTTCCTTTATCTAGGAAGTCAGCCAACTCTGCAAAGATTGATATTAGCCTACGCATGGTTTCCTTCCTGAAAATTCACTATGTACATTATTTCTTTACACTTTATATCTTTAGTTTTAGTTTTCTTTAAATTTATCCTGAAGGTTTGACCACTATTAAAGTAGCAGAACTTGGACTGGTCCTGAACACTTTTTTTTGTCTTTTATTTAAGGAGATTTTTGGCAAATATTTGCATTATTCTCAATCCCAGTCTTCTCAATTGGGATCCTAAATTCTCCAAATTTCTCACTAACTTTTAATCTTGCAAATTCTGTACTTGGTAATCAAAATCCTTACTTGCAGATCTATTTTTGACATAATTTAAACAGAGTGAGCTTGTGTTGAATCATCCCAGTTTTATTTTCTAAGAGAAGGATATCTCCAACATCTTTCTCACTTGAAAAGCAGATCTACAACAACACAATTTTGGGGATTACCTAATGGAAAATTCTATTTGCTTTCATACCCAGGAGTTCTTCTAATATTAGTAGTTTTCAGTATGCATCTGCAAAGCTAAAGTCTCCCCAAATGCCAGCATTTCCAACTACATTAATCTCTAGTGACATTAGGGAGATCTCTATTCACATATCTTGTTTTCATTCCTTCCACCTGATATTCAGCCCCAATGTCTCCTGCCCTGCCCCCTTATCTCAGTTCCATAAAGTATCAAAGAGTCCAGACCTTGGGACCAATGCAGGCCTCAACTACAAGGACCTCTGTTCATCCTGATTACAATATCCATCTCTCAGGGTTTATTCCAGCCAAGACAATCATCAATTAATGCTTCCTGGCAGAGGCAAATGTATCTTGACAACTTAATTGCCAGACTCTGTAAAAGCTGTCATGGTCAAGCGAATTCCTGCCAATGTCCACAGAAATGACACCTGAGTCTTATTGGAAAGGAGATATTATTTGCAAACCAAATCTGCAGTTAAAATAGATTGATTTAGCATGTTCTGCCAAGAACAGAGTATTTCTCTTCCAACTAAGTTATTAAATTTGAGGAGTAGTTTGCAATAGGAGACAGATTAAAGGGGCAGAACATCAAATACTTGTCAAGGATCTAGAGAAGGAACTGAGATCTAGAAAACACCACCACAACTATAGCACGTGTGCTGTCCCCTGCGTCAGCCAAGGCACATAGTGCTCTGCTTTGGGCTCCTGCCCTATGCATGAGGAAAATCCATGCTGTGACCTTACAAGCGAGTCACCGTCAGCAGAGCTTTTTCCACCAGCAGTTTGTCCAACAGGACAGAGCATTTCAGGACCAGAGCAGAAGGTACAGCACATCCCACCCAGGCTGGACAGGGAGCTGCAGGAAAGGGACACCTTTGGTTGTCTCCATGTGTTTACATCCTTGTGTTTGTGCAACCCCCGCTTGCAGTCATCCTGTGTTGATGTCTACCTGTTTATTTTCCCTTCACTGAGCATGCCAGGAAAGGAATGCTCTGCAAAGCTCACCTGGCCAAGCAGCCCTGGACATGAGCATTCTGCTGCCTCTCCAGTAGTCCCAGCTGTGAATCATCTGTCGCTATTTCTGCAGAATTTCACTGACACAGGCCAAGAAAGGAAGTGAATCCTTTGAGACCAGAAGGCAGCAAAGTCAACTCACCTGTTTTTTCAGAAATATATGCAGAAATTGCCCATGCTTCCCATCCACAAACCAAGGGTGTGTTTGATACTACACCTAACACTAAATTGTTTCTTTTAGGACCTTCAGCATCAAGAATCTGGATTTGTAATTTGCAAATAGTTGCATTTACATCTTACTTTTTTCAGCGAAGAGTTTGCATGGAGTTGCTCATACTTTCATGCAGGGGAAAGCATTGAAAGTTTTTGTGTTGCAGTCCTGGTGGGAGGGCTGAGCAGTAGGAGAGCTCCTGCATCAGACTGGAGCAGGGAAATGTCAAGGAAATGGCCAGGACAAGAGCTTCTTGTAGTAGGGAGACCCTTGCAGGAAAAGACAGATGTGCTAACAGCTGCCATACAGGAGCCCATTCACCAGTCCCCAGGATACAAGCAGATGGGCCATGGAGCAGAAGTTGTGACAATGAAAGCAAATAATGCTGAACCCCCTAGGTACCCATACTCAGCAGTTGCTTGGTGGAATTGAGTGTCACAGAGATGTAGAGAGCCAGAAAAGAGAGCTCTGCAACAGGCCCAGAGGGCCTTCAATGCACAAATGCCATCAGGCTCTCCATGTCGCAACTCATGGACTTCTTGAAACAGCAAATACCCTTAAACTGCAGGATTTCTGGCACTCTCTGCTGCAGCAGACTGCGAGAGGTCCCCTGGCCAGAGCACACCATGCTGCCATGCAGGGGTCCTCCCTCCACGGTGGCTGCGAGAGCAGCAGGGAGGCAGTTTGCAGAGCTACCAGACTCCAAATGGACAGACTACAGAGGATTGAGAAACAATACGGTGAGTTCAAGGTCTGCTGAGGCACCTGCCAGAGTCAACAGTCCTCACTATATAGCAAGACCAGGATTTGCACACCCTGAAAAATTGCATAAGTACCTGACACCTTTTATGTAAAAAAAAACAAGAAACTCAAGGTCCGTGCAGAAAGTAGTTTAGCTAAAAACCCAACTGTGTTCAGAGACCTGGAGACCAAAGTTGTCAATTCATAATGCTAGTTCTACAAAGCCTCAGAAACTGCTGTGAGCTACATGGAGTCTGTGGATATTGGCAAGAGACACCCTTAATAAAGTGTAATTTACAGCAAACTGGAGAATCCCCAGAGTGCTGGTACCTTTCCAGTTTTGTAGAGAACTGTTTTGTCCTCATTACCGTGTGAGAGGGCAACACAAAGGGTAACCAAGAGCAAACGTAAAATAAAGGGTAATAAATCCCCAATACCTCTTGAGCCTTTGCCATCTTCTCCCCAGGAACCTCATAGAAATAATGCGTGACATCACTCACATGGAGTCCCACAGGAGTTTTGCCACACACAGCATTGCTCAGGACAGATATCATCGGCGAGCCCTCGGAGTGACCTGGAAAAAGAGGGGGAAGCAAAAAACCACCAACCAGGCAGGCTGCCGAGAGCAGAAAAGAGTTAGCATTACTACATCTGGTAGGGCTGCTAACAACGGCACAGGCGGTTTTAGCAAGTCACAGTCCTGCACCCTCTCAACAGGTTGGTTTGGAATCTCATTAATGAACCCTGATCACCAGCTGCAATTTTTGTGGATGATAATGTCTGCTGGCAGCAGGAAAAATTCAGAAGGTGCTCAAATACTGAGAGAAGAGGTTACTGGGGCACCATCTTCATCAGTTCATTGCTTTTGGAGCACAGTTAATGCAGGTTTTATGGATGATTATTTCAAAACCTAAATTCTTGAAATCACTACAAAACATAAGAGCTTTAAAGTGCACTGATTTTCATTTGCAAGAATTTCTTTTAAGCCACAAATTGTGCACTGCTTTTATGAAATCATGTAGATGTCCCTGCACATGACTTTAGTTGGAATCAGTGAACAGACTCATCAGAGAACATTTTTACTGTCTGATATGCATCATTCTCAGGCTGCATAAATAATATTCAAGAATTTACTTGTTTCATCACAGCCTGAAGGCAGACAAACTTTGCACCCCCCAAAACACCTAACCAGGACAAAACTGGTAACTTTCACCCTGCACGACTGTACTTGATGAGGGGATTTTCCACATAGAAATAGGCAGCCATAATTTATTTTGAAATCATAGTGTTTGCTCACATTAAAAAAATCAGCTTACAAAATATTAACAACTACTTATGTCAGAATCTGCTGATAACAAAATCGGGTTTTATTATTATCAGCAGAAATAAAATGTGATGCATGCGTAAGCATTCTGAGAGTTTAAAATCAATTCTCATTAACTGCAGTAGAAAAAAAAGGATTTGATAACTTAATTGAAAGAAAATCTATGTCTTTGGTAGGTGAGAAATTAATTGGTATTAGGTAAAATCCTGCCAAAATCTGGAAGAAAATCACTCCAGTCTTATCTGCAACAGAAAGTGTTTACAGATCAGGTCACAGCTAAAATGGACTCAAACACTGTGTGTGTTCACTCAAGGTCTTCTGGAAATGTCCTGCAATAAAGTTTATTCAAATAAAGAACATATTTGCTTTAAGTAACAACTATAAAGAAAGTACAGGAAGTGCGTGCAAACCGCCAGCAGATTTCTGTTAACCCCCCATCACAGACTCCTGTTCTGCAAATCCCACCCCAGTCTCAGATGCACTGCCCCCAAGGAGCCAGGGGATACCCTGAGCTCAAAAACCTGGCTTCGTCTTAAAATGGCTTCAGACTACAAATGAATTAGAACTATCCGTAAATCACTTACATCTCAAAACAATAATACTTTTCCTTAAATACCTTCAACCATTCAACACTGTGGAACTTCTTCCTTCTCCATCTCCCTCTGCACCGTGCCCCCTCCCTGCAGAAGACAGCTCCTGAGATGGGCACTAGCTGAACCCTTGTGCCCACAGGGCCTTGTATGGGGAAGAAAGTTCAGGCCAAGGCAGAAAGGTGACCCAGAAGCACATGGTGAAGATCCAGGGGCCACCACAGCGGCAGAGCTTTCTGCTTGGCCAGCACTCCCTCAAGGCTGCCATCAGTACTTCTGTCCTCTCAGGGCAAGAAATACTGCTGGTCAGATTCACACCTCCAGATCCCAGAGATCGCCCCTGCTGTGGCCCCAACTCCAGCATCAGTGGGGCAGGGCTCGGCACACCGTCTAACATAACCAGTCAAGGTGTTTCTACTTCCCACAGCTGCCCAAAACAAAGTGGTCTGGATTTCCCGGTGCCTCAGATGAGAAGGACACTTACTGCAACAGCTAAACTGCCAGGCCAATATGTGGGGTGATTTAAAACTAATTTTCCTCTGTGGGTTTCCAAATGTAAACCAATTAAATCTCAAAACAACCCTCTGAGGTAGGTAAGTATCTTTTAATGTCCATTTTACAGGTAAGGCTTAAAGGGCGGTAAAGTGATTGACCCAAGGCCCCACAATGAGTCAGAGAGAACCTGACCCCTCGTCCCTCCTCACAAAACCCCAGACCACGCTCTTCCTCCTCAGGTCCGACATCTTCGCCAGGTATTTACAGCAGCTGGTGCACCCCAGGGGCCTCTGCACTTGCTTATTGCCTAAGGGGCACGTGATGCAAAGCCGTAGTGGGGACTCATTTGTACCTCCCGCAAGGCTTAGTGAAGAAAAGTGACATGAAGCTGCTGAGTTATCTTTATTGTAGAAGCACGCTAAGACACAGCGAGGTGGCAGAGACCACAATGGCACGTGTGGGGCAGACCTGGGAAGACACCACTGGGTCCCCATAGCCCTTTGCCCTCCACCTGAGCAAGGACGGGCCCCGTTCGCCGCAGAAGGGGATGAAGTAAGTTCTGGCAGTCCTGGGGACTCAGCAGCTCCCCTGGTGCTCAACATCAACTCTTCTTTTACTTGCCCTAGGGAGACAGAGGGGAAGAGAGTTTATTACTATAGTCCCAGAAGACAGAGAGACCTGAAAGGACCATGAGGAAATCTCAAAGCTGTGATGCTCCCATGCTCTGCAGGGGCTCTGAGCCAGCCCTGTCTCCCCGCAATGGGAGACAACAGCATGCTGCTCTGCGAGCATCCTCCTCTCTCCACAGGGACAGCTTGGCTGAAAAAACAGAGCCGGGGAAAAGGAATGGGCAGAGCACAACACCACGGGCCCTGGAAAGCTTGCACATTTCCCTGGATGCAGTAAGAAGGAAAATCACACTGTGAGCCCTTTGCCCCAGCCCTGCAGCCTGGTCTGGGAAAGGCTGGACACTCCAACCCTTGTGAAATGCGACCTCCAGAGCACAGGCAGGCTGAGAGCAAGTAAATCACTGCCCCTCTCTCTGTACCTTTGGTCACAGCTGATCACCAGTGTTTGCTAGCAGTCTGAACTCCATTACTTCTGGAAAGAAAGAGCAAAAAATAAGTCCATCCCCAAGCATGACCACTGCTGTGTGACACTTGCAGAGCATTAGTATTGGTATGACAACCCCTCCAGCCGGCTCAGTGGCCGCACGAAACAACTGCAGCAGAACCTGGCACCAAGGCAGACAGGTTGGGTCGCTGCCAGCCTAGGAAAGCAAGGCTAATTTCAACCTGAAGATAGGTACTTTCCACACCTACTACCTAACTGGGAAAGGCCCTGCTTTTTTCCTTTTTCTTCCTTCCACCACCTTAAAAAGAAGCATGACAAAGAGCATTGTAAGTAAACCAGGACTTGCCCATTGCAAACCTGGCAATTGTCTGTTTGTTAAGAAACAGATTTTAAGAAAAGAAGAAACTGGATATACCCTTTTTTCCCCTGATGTATTGACTAACATGGGCAGACTGGTGACTACCACATGGGTGATTTGTGGAAAAACCTTTGAACAAGTAAAGGAACTGAAAGATATGCGGCATTAAAAGTGAAATGTGTTGGAAAGACCCACAATTAATTCACCCATATGACACAGCACTGCAGGACCTACTGGCCAGATAGCTTATCAAAAAAGATATCTAAACCCAGGACTCAGACCTACATTTATCTTCAGTAAAGCAGAACAGGATCCAAGGCATCTGGTTATGGCACAGACCGCCCAGGGAAAGTGGTGAACCTGAGTGCTGGCCAGCCTGAGGCCGTGGGGACAGGCTCTCTCTGCAGCAACGTTTTCCACCACAGCAATGAACAGATACACCCTTTAACATCAGATTTCTCTCAAACAACACTTCTCCCATCCCTTCCCACAATCATCCCTTCCTGATGGCAATCTGGTCACCAGGCAGGGAGAGTTGCCAGAAACCCCTGTATATTCAGCAGGAGCTTTGCAGGCAGGAGTGGATGCAGACACTGAGCTGCAAAGCAATTAGGTGGCTTGGACACACAGTTTGTCAGGCAACCCAAAACTCTCCATGGATAATTTCAAAATACAACTCAATGAAATATTACATTTTTGGGTAACAATTTCTTATCTTCCTCCATAGCTTAAAGAGAGGCCTTTGCGTTTTCACTCTGCACATTGCAACTGCCTAAAACTATTTCTGATGCCAAAAGTACTGCTGGAGCTGGTTTCCTCTGGGTTTTAGTAGCATATATCAAGTGCCTGGATTTTCAGTAGAGAGAAGAATTCATTATACTGGAAGTGACCATGAATTTCAGTGCTGAAAATAACATTGCTCCATACGCTGTTCATAAGCTTCCATAAATTTCCAGTCTGATTCTTCAGGTGACATAATATACATAAATAAAGACTAAATCATTGCGCGTGGGGGTTTATGTTTGGCTTTTTTTTGCCCTAAGGATAAAGCTTATCACTTTCCCTTCTAATTGCATTCAACTCTCCTTGGAATACTTAACATCGCTACAAGCTGTCTGACTTTCAGTAAATGGCATATTCCTCTAATTGCAAAGGCTGGAGAGCTCTAACAGCTTGGTAAAACACCAAACAGTAAGGAATTCCAGAGCAGGCACAGTTTTGTGGGAATCCTCTCAATTTTCAGTTGCCATGGTATACCCCATCTTACCTGTCTTGGGCAGTGTGAGCACAGTCACCAAGAGGCTTGTGTGGTGCCTGGTCTCCCTGCACACCCAGAATACACAAGCCAACAGCGGCTCCATAATACTAAAGGTTGAGACACAAAGGCCTCCAGTATGATCACAGGCAAAATTATTTCTCTCTGCTCTGCAGTTTCTTCAACTTTTGTTTCAAGTTGAGAGCACTCTGCTGCTTTACAGAAGAGGGGGAGAGGAGCTGGGATGTTTACTTTTTAATGTTTTGGGGATCTGCTGGCATCCCAGCACTGAGTAGAGAAAAGCATGGCATAAAACTATGGCGTGATGGCTATCCCACAAGAAAGTTATTTTTTGCCTATGAACACATTGATACAAAATTCATATTAGGAAGACAAAACTCCCATCCAAAACTTTACAGAACTTCTCTTTGGCTGGTTCAATATTTTGATTCTCTCCAGGTTTGGAGTGGGAACAAATGTCAGTATTGCCCTGGGGAGAATTATTCAGTTTCTCAAGAGTTCATGCCAATACAGAGGACAGTCCTCTCCGGGTGCTACAGGTCACCCCACGCACTCAAGAGACACAAACTGGGAGACCCTGGCTGAAAATCAAAGTGCTGGAGCCTGCCAAGCTTCCACTGGTGAAAAGACAAAGCACAACTGAGAAATGTTTAACTCATCTGCTATGTGGGATCGCACAAAATGTCAAGGCTCAAGACCTTTCCCAAAAGCATGCCACCTAGGGAATCATTTTCATTTCCTAATCATTTCCCTGAATATTTTTTGGGAGATTTATTTGGGAAATGAGCCCTTTATGGTTTATGCAGTTCTGGTCTTTCTGGCCTCACCAAAGTCTCAGAAGGAAAGCCGGATATTTTCCCAGACATGTCACTCTCTTACCATACAGCCTAGATAAAACATGGAGCCTATACCCAGGTTATATATTAGATCCAAGTCTGAATCTGTATTTAAACATCTGGACTATGAGCGCCCCACTCCTGGGGCTATAATGGTCCCATCACAAAGGGCCAAGCTGGCTCCCCAGCATGCACTCAGAGTGAGAAATGGGATGTTACAGAGCCAAGAGGCACTTTAGATGACCATTTTCTCCACCTCTCAGCAACATTCCACCCCAGGGGGAAAAAAAAAAAAAAAAAAAATCAAAACTAAAAGAGGAGATAAGGGACTTCAATACCCCTCCTTCCAGCCTGCAGTACAACAGAGCTCTCCCAACTCATAGGACTCCCTGAGCTGACCCTAACAGCACCAAAGCTTGCTGTACCACATGGCTAAAGAGCACCTGCAGAGCATAGATTTAATTAACCCATTAGCTCAGTTAACTTGTTCATTCGATTAACCTGTTAGTTAACCTGCCTGCAAGGTCAAGGTGTTGACCCTCAGCTATTGCTGAAGAGCACTGCAGGGCAGCTGGTGACTGCCTGCCAACTACTCATTTTTTACTCTCCATTGTGGCTGCCTGGATCAGGCCCCCACAAGCTGAAATGGTGGCAACAGGGGAGTTTCACAAGGGCAATGGAAAAGATTGATGTTCCCTCAGCCCAGCCGTGGCATGCCGCTTACCACTTCAGGGGCAGGCTTTCGGCATTCACCTCGATAGTTTACCGTGATGTAGTCTGAAGCTCTCCTGCAAAGGGAGGACAAGACATTGCTTATTATTCATTTGCAATGCCACAGCTCTTTGCCATCGGCATGACAGTCCTCTGTGGACTCCTTAATACTTTGATGCTACTTCCAATATGATGGCATTTATTACTCCCCAAACAATCTTATGATTGGGCAGAAAGGGAATAGGGGACTCTGGAAACTTGTGTATCTTAATTAGCCGTCATCAGATTAATCTCAGGCATTTTGATCTATGTTTGCTTAACAGCAAGGCACCAAGGACACACTTGATAGTGAGTCATGATATATCAAAACAAACACTGCGCTGCAAAAGACACTCGGGAACAGTGGATGGCCCTGTATTACTGAAATCTATCCGCCTACTCACATGGCAGCTGAACACAAGTCACATTCATTTTTGTATGTTTTCCCATCAGTGCCACAGACTGGTTGTGAGGATTCGCTGCAGAAAATCCTTCCACCCTTTACCCCGTGCAGAATTCGATCACAGTCCAGCTGAAGAGAGAAAGAAATCACATTTGGTGCTGGTTCACTTGCAAGACTCTCCTTTATGCAACTTAAAAGCACTTACAAACCAAGACTTGCCATGGGGCCCTTCTGCCCTGCAGCACATCTACCACACCTCCAGCAAGGCCAGGCTTGTAAAGAGATAGTGTCTCTTGTCGGACCAGCCAGCCAAGCTTTTAGGGACAGCCATCCCTGCCCCACTCATCTGATCCACCTCAGCACCTTGGTCCAGGGCAGGTCTATTTCTCTCATCAAGGATCTACAAGAAGATGAAAACTTCTGCTACCTGTCCCTAGTCCTCCTTATCAGGGCTTTGATGCCATTTCATCTCCAAGAATGAAGATGAAACCCATTGGCCGAAAGTAAGGAAAAAGCTCTACAGCAGACTCGCGCTGCCCGAGGGCGGTGTGACACGCAGCACAACTTCTGACACCCACTGCGTTAGGAGACACAAGTATATATGAGCAACTATGACTAATTAAGGGTGCCCTCTTGTTTCCTCTCAAGCATGACAACAGGAACATTTAGACACAACTTTCCTTACAAACCATATATGGCACAACCAGGACAAACTCACAGCACAAGGAGGGGCCTTTGGGGACCCCAAAAAGCCTCTCGGGCTTAGTCTTCACCCTACAAGCACGCCAGGGTGGGTGTTTGCAGAGTCATAGCAAATTTCAAACAGCAGAGGTCAGAAATACCACAGCCTGTTCCCTGGCACTCGCACAGCCCCTTCCTCAGCCTGACCACCCACCCCTGCTCCAGGTGTTGAAAAAAGACCAAGATGAAGGAGTGACTAATGGGATCCCATCCCCTTCTCCAGGTGCTACAAAACATGTTGCAATGACTGCAAATGGTGCAATCAGAGGAGAGCTGCAACTGGGATGGAGAGGACATTCCTGAAGATGCAGCATTTAGCACAAAATGATGGTTTATCAACAGCACTACAGGACAGGAAGCACCACAGGGAAGAAAGGTTTTGTGCCAGGGAGCACAGGGGGTGCGGTGACATTGGGGTGCTGTGATAGCACCTGCTAGTTTAACATCACTTGCTAATTTCATTAATGTGTTGCTTCCTCCCTCATCTGGGTAATTACCGATGACGTGAAAGCAGACAATGCTGACCTTTGCAATTCTCTGCTAGATGCCTTCCTACGCACCAGACACTGCTGCCTGCTGTACAACCCGTGTGCCTGCATTACTGCCCAGGGCAGGCGGCCACCCCACTGACAGCCCCACGTGTCACAAGTCCCAGCAGCTAGTGCCACCACCCCTTCGGCTCTGGTGAACTGCCTGTAACAAAACCCATGAGTGGCTCTGGAAAGAGAAAAGGAGCAGATATGCTCCCTGAATCACCTCTCGTCAGTCAGGCTCATCAGCATCCACTCCCCCTCTGGTGCTACCAGGAAATATCACTAAGCCCTGAAAGAGACTGGTGCTAGTACACCTAATGCTTTCTTTGGAATGCATCAAAATTGCTTTACTTGAACCACCTACTGGGATTTTTAACTCAAATATCCGTTTTTTAAAAGTGATCTCTGACAGAGGCTTCAGAGAGAGTTGAGGCAGATTGTAGTAAGGTCCTTCCAGCCCTACAGAAACACATTTCCTATCCCTTCCAAAATGTTCTTTAAATTACTATATACAAATGCTGGAGGGATTAAAACATCAGGTCATTTTTTTAATCATTCTAGCTATTGACAACACCCTGTGACCATGAGATCCACAGTTTAGTCACCCTTTTATGGCAACTTATTTTCTCTTATTAGTTTCATATATTCCACTTTTAGCTTTGTTGAAACTATTGCGTTTTCTTTTCATAGAGACAAGGGAGAGAAGACACCCCCATCTTCCTCCCACATTATTCCATACACAGCCATCATCTATCGCTCAGTGTTTACCCCTTTAGCACTCCCTCCCTCTGGCAACCTTGTCCTCATCCCCTGGTCAGCTCCATCACCCTGCTCTGACCATGGCCTTTAACACAGCACCTTCTCAACACCTGGGGGGTGGCACTCCTCACCCCACTTTGGCTACATGTGGGGCAAGCATCCAGCCTGAGCTCAAGACCAGAACCCCCATAGCTGATGTACTTCCATGAGGAGCCATGCCCAGAAGCAAAACCAGCTTAGGAGGGTCCTATATGGGCACATCCTGCTCCACTCCCTTTCCATCTGCTTCACTGCCGGGTGATATGGGGGGTAGCATTGGGGTATAGATGCTTTCAGTCATTCAAACCCTTCCAAGGACATGGGGCTGAGTGAGAAGCTTTAGAGTCACAGCAAGAACAGGAGCAGCTGCTGGGAAAGGAGCTAGCAGGGGCTCAGCACTGGAAGAGGAGCACCCCATGGGAGAGGTCCCCTTTTCTGCCCATGCAGCTGCCGTCCAAGATGCAGAAGGTGGGTTTACCGGCTGGTAGGCATCCGTGTCTCTGCTCTGTGCCTTGCGGCCAGGTTCTGGCTTGCAGTTCCTACCGCTCTGAGCTGCGTTTCCTTGTGGGCTGGCAAGGAGAGGGAGCAGAGAGGCAGCTCATCACACAACCTCTCCCAAACGAGGAACATGGTGTGAACACACCCTCCCCACAGATCCCCACAGCTCTCAGAGAGCTGCTTGCACTAAGGCATCCACCCACCCACTAGGACAGGAGAAGCCCCCAGCACTTCCTAACAGGGAGGCAGCCGACAGCAGGACAAACCTTGCCCTGTGCTCAGCCCAAGTGCATCACCACCCCCCAGGGCTTTGTACCACTGTGTCTGCTGGCATCACTTAGTGGATGGGGAGATGAAGGGATTGCACCAGCAAAATAATCAAGAAATCTCAGCTTCCCCCAAAAGGCTCTGAAAAAACAGCAGCTGAGTGCTGCTCAGGTCCAGCAGCTCTAAAACAAACAGGAGTGCCTGACCAGTGCCCAGAAAGCATGTGGTGTACCAGGCGCTGACTCCAAGACAGTGGGTGAGGATGGAGCCAGGGCCAGGCAGACATTTTTGCCCTGCCAGGAGACAGGGTTTGCTGAGCAAAGGTGTTCTGAGAAGGACTCTGAGCACAGCAATCACTGGTGCTTCATACACAGGAAAGTTGAGGCCAAAAAGGAGCAATGGTTGCATGAGAAAATGACCCGCTCTGTGTGTGTCTTCCCCATCACCAGCTCAGCCAGCGGGGAGAAGTGCTGTACTGAGCACCAAACACCACAATGTTCAATTCTCCATCCCAGACAGTGCTGTTTGTGTGCTACTGAACCACTCCTGCTCTAATTAACCTCCTAACCACCCTTGGGAAAAAACATGTAGGAGGAAGGGGCAGAAACTGGTGCCAGGACTTGTGAGGTGGTTGGGAGGACAGGCTGCTGTCCCAGCTGCTGCTGAACTCACCCTCTGCTCGACGAGAAGGGACGTCTGTCATTCACACCCTGCCGTGACCCTGAACCACCGCAGCCCTTCTGCAAAAGGAGCAGGGTCACATTCAACAACCAAACATAGAAACAACTTTTATACAACTAGAGAAGCAGCAAAGCTAAAGCAGCTCCTATCCTCCACCCTCCTCCTCCCAGACCCAGAGAATTACAGGGCTGTTCTTAAAGAAGCAGGTTCCATGCTAGCTCCATACCCATCAAATGTTATCATCTGAGGGCTTACAGGATTGTGGGGAGTCTGAACCTGCCCTTTATTTTTAATATAACATCACACCACCAGGAAAGCAAGAGGGACTGTTTTGTCAGGTCCAAACCTGCACGCTTTGTACATTCACACACAGGTCCATCCCACAAATGAGTGAGGCTTTGCAATATAACCTGCTTCTCCCCCATCGTTAGCTGGCTCCAGCATCCCAAGCACCATGATCACCCCAGGCTGACCACAGACAGTCCCTGGCCATCAGGATCCCACAGACCCTCACCAGCCCCTTTCTCTGAGCTCAGGGCAAGCTCCAAGCTCCACCTCACCTGCTTTGTACTCTTTGAAGTAAGTGGTTTGTTGCGCTGGGCCGTTCCACCAGACTGACCTCTTTGAGCTTCTTTTTTGCTGGAAGAAGGGGAGAGGAGGCAAAGGGAGTGCTATGGCAGTGCAAGTGCTATCAGCACCCAAGGGCTGCCCTGTAAGCCAGCATCATGCTATTAGGCACCACCTCCCCATCCGCAGTCCCTGTTCCTGGTGGTCCTGTTCCTAATTCCCACCCCTAAACCTTCTCCCTTCTCCTCACCATTCCCACTGTACGCTACATCCTGGATCCAGGTGGCTGCTTTCATATCAGGGCTGCTTCTGCATATGCTCTATGGGAGTAGGGAGAGAGCATCTGGAAGGCAAAGTACACGCGTGGGAAACTCCTCAGGAGCTGCCCACGCCCGACAGTTCCCTGGGAAAGGGACTGCTCTCTATCAAACTTGCTTCTCCTTCTCTACTCCATGCTGCTTCTCACATGCCCCTGAGCCCTTTGCGCTGAAAGGGAAGTGGAAAGAGGGGGCAATGGCTGGAGCCCTACTGCCAAAGCATCTCTTTGAGGGCCACTGGGATTCAGGACTCTCTCCCAGGCATTGCCCAGATGCAGTTCCACAGGCAGAAGCTGTGGCTTTGCAGCTGGAGGCTTCCCTCTTTGCTGTTGTTGCTCAAAGGAAGCTGTACTCACAACTTCTCAGCGCACATGAGACATTTGTTGGTGTGCTGCTTGCCAGAGGAATCCCGAACAGGGTCATTCTCCCTCGTGCAGGACAGTCGTCCACCAGCTTCAAACTGGGAGCGATACTCACTGCAGTCATCCTGCAGAAGGAGGGCAGCAGTTAGGACACCCTGTCCTCCTTGCATTATTGATCTGATTCTTAGAATCTTGGGGTTTCCTGCGAGGAAAGCATTGAACCATCACAAATGCATCACAGAGGAGCCTGGGTGTGGGCAAGAGAAGAGGGTGTGCAGTACCAGCCACATAGTATATAAACAGAGGAGTGAGTCAGAAAAATTACGGGTCCTTCTGCCTGCACAGCACGTGGTGGGAGTTTTCTAGTATGGTCCGACTAATTATTATTCTCCATGTTGGGCTATCCAAAGCATGCCAGTGATGTGACCGATACAGTAATGAAGTTCCTCCCACTTCTCCCAACATCATTAATACACAGCTACAGCCTTTTCCCAGATTGTAGCTCAGATGATTTCATTTACAAAGTAAGTAGCATCCCCTAAACCAACCACACTTTGGGACATGTCAATCAAGAAGCAGCAGTTAAAACATAAAAGCACAGTGCAAACATACTTAATAATCCATGAGCAGTGGAAGGTTGTTTGGAGAGTGGATGATTAATTTGTGCCCTGTTCAAAATTGCTGTACAGAAACCTGTTATGCAACATGTATGTAAACATTCAACCCCCCTAATTTCAACTATTTCAGACATCGCAATAGCTGATTCCAAACATCAAGTACAAAGGATAAGTAACTGGATCGCACTTTAAACCTATTTGTAAAAAATAAAGGGTAACACTTCTTTCCATTTAGCGCATAGAAGAGTTTTGTCTAGCTTGCATTAAGGTCCTTAGCAGGTCACTGGCCTCATCCTTTACTTCACTCTGAAGTTTCCAGCACCTCATCTGCCAGGGGAGGATTTTTCCCAACACTGTGTCCTGCATCCCACCCCAAGCACCTCAGCCTCTGGCTCCTCAGCTTTGCTACTGGACTAACGCTGTCAAAACACCCAAAGTCCCACATTTCTCTAGAGCCAGACTAGCCATGTGTAGGAGATACATGATCCACACAGGATAAGCCTGCCTCTGCTGTGGCCAGCAGCCACTTTGCATTGCTCCCCTCAGAAATAAATGTCACATCCCACTTCAGAGGGGCTCCTTGAGAGCCTCACTGCTTCTCCCCATCACCAGCATGTGCCTACCCCCCTGTGCAGTTCAGGGGGATGTGCAGTCAGGCTTCCCTTCCTGACAAGCCCAGGAAAGCCCTCCCAGCACCTCTCTAGTGTGTTCCCTGGGACCAGCCCAGCTCAGTGCCCCAACCCTCCAGAGACAGACCTGCCTTCCCCCAGTTAACCCCTCTCAAACGGTCTCCCTTTGAACTAGCATTTCTGGAGCTCAGTTAACTTCCTGGCCACTGCTGCAAAAGCCTCACTGAGCACATTCAAGACTTGCATTTGCCTTTTTCATCGCCTATCACAGCCCTGACCCACTAATAAATGCAGGGCTTTCTTATCCTTTGTCACTTCTAATCGACAAGCAGGAATTCTTGTTAATCACTGACTGTGTGATCTTGCACTGTTATTACATTTTATCTTGTTTCTATTACTCCAGGCCTCAGCACTATCCAATTAGTCCTGAGTGATCTGCTGATCCTCCTCCGCTGCCTCCCAGCTTTGCCATCAGCAAATTTCACTTATGCTTCCATTTTCTTGTGCCAAAGTCGTTAAGCAAAGCACTGAAAGAGGATTATCCTGAGGCTTAAGGGGACCGCACCAGTCCCTACCATAGCAGAAATAGAAAGGTAAGTGTTGGAAAGTGATTTTTTTTCCCCCTTTACAGAGCTGCTTTTGCCAGCAAAGCATCTGTGCAATGGTGGATGCAGGGTGGCAGGGTGCAGGTGGTGAATGGCAGCTCCACGAGAACAAAGTTTCCATCAAGAAAAATTAAAACTAAGCCAAAGGCCCACAGAGATTGCACAAGGCTGAGCTCTCCCTCCCAGAATAGTTATATCTTGAGCTTTGCAGATTTCAGACTTAGAGCTTTTCACCCAGATTTTTTTTTCATCTAATTAGCACCCTCAGCAGCACTGACTTCTCTACCCTTGAGACAGGTTTCAGAACAGTGCAGCACACCTAGTTTCTTACTCTGATGGGATTTGCCTGTCCCTAGATCCACAAGTCAGTGGGATAAACCATAACATTCAGGCACAAGTAGTTCACTTGAGGGATTCAAGAGCATGAGCAAGAAATAAAGAGGGAAAGTGGATCTTGAAATTAAATCAGTGGCGATAGAGCAACTGAGTAGAATAATGTTGCCTTTTCTCTATCTTGGGTGAAAATCCAATGAAGCTTTATATTGACCTGCCTAATACTTTAATCTCACCTTATTTTTTCCTTGTCTGTTTTTAGATAACTTCCGCTCATTCTCCCTTTTGCTGGAAGAGAAGCAAGATGAGAAAGTGAATACCATGGTACTCCAGGGAGCGAGAGGTTTTCCCCGCCATCAGCTGCAGGAGGGGTGAGCAATCCTGTCCACTGATGTTGGCAGCCGGCTCGCTCCAGCAGCTGCTTTCTCAAGAAAAGGCATTTTTTTTCTCTACTCACAACTTCTCTGCACACATGATGCACTTATTGCTGTGTTGCTTCCCAGAGGAATCCCGGACAGGGTCATTTTCTCTGGTGCAGGAAAGTTTCCCTTTCTTGAACAGATCTCGAAACTCTCGGCATTCATCCTGTGGAAATGCCAAAAGCATGGGTTGGCACAGGTATGCTAACAGACGGATGTATTTCCCACAAATCCACAAAGGATTATCCACCTAAATTACATTTCAAACACTATTTTGTCTCCTTGAGGCATATGTCAGTGGAAAACCATAGTTTGCCTGATGTGTTCTCTTAAACTATAGCATGCAATATAAAACAAATAAATCAGTATGTTTAGATGAGCGGATTTGTCTTTTGCATCCAGGGTAGCTTTATTTCTAATCGATAGGACGTGCAAGAGCCTGCCCGAAGGACCTAGGTTCTGCTCTAAGTATAAAAGCTACAATTTCTCAGTGAATTTTGAATGAGGAACTCAGTTTTCCCATCTCTCGTGAGAGAACACACTACCAAGAACTTTAAAAACACATGCACAGTAAAAAGATGAAGCTGCAGGCATTAAAAAATGAATCTTTGCACACCTCACATTCCCAGGTATGCTAGAGTAAGAAGTGGGCATTTTTACCTTCCACTTAGCATGACATTACGTATTAATTGAAGCAAAGCATTCTATTTCACAAAAGGCTTTTGTAGCAAAACCTGCTTAAGCATTTCAGCCTGGTCTTTACTTTCCTCTGAACAGCTTTTCTTTAACTTTCAGGGCACACAAGCAGGTTTGTAGCATAAGAAACACATGCTACTCCTGAAGTCTTTAGATTCTTTTATGTAGCACTTTTAAGGTTATCTGTCATGTGATCTGTAATACATTTTTTTCCTCTCCCATTGTGAAGAGGAGATGGTTTGATAACTTATCCCAGCTTTGCAGATGGGGAAGTCAAGCCTAGAAAATTACTTGGCAAAAGCCAGACAGAAAATCTACGTTTGAACAAAGAAATTCAGTGTAGGTCTCTTCCTGACACTGTGAAATTGTCCTTCTGCCTTCAGGACCTCACTTTGACAGGTCAGGAGTTTAAAAAAGATTTCCCTTAGGGAAGCTGTGCTTTACAAAGTCTTTAAATTTCCCAGACACACAAGAGCTAGAAAGCTACCCTGCTTAACCAGATGTAAAAAAAAAAAAAAAAATCACTGCAACCAACATTATCTGATGGAAACCAATTCATTCCTACCTAGAATAAAAACCCAAGGCTCAAAAAGACAACTCCCTCCCCATAAAGACCTGCTATCTAGAAAAACAGCTATGGGTAAAAGACACCAGCCAGGTGCATCAACCAGATAAACAAGGGACAATTAGAGCCAGCCTGTTCCCACACCCTGCCCTAGTCAGAGCTCACATGCACCATCATTGCTATTAATTATTTGTCAGATGCCAATGGCATGCCTTATAAACAGGCAGGTATCCTCCTTAGCTTATACTATGGGTCAGGCACAGACCGTATGTGCCGTATTGGTAATTGCCAGATCGGGACTAGATTGCCTGGGAGGAACCACAAGGAGTTTTGGCTTCTTTTATGCTCGCGGATGGCACAGCACCTTCAGACCGAGGCAGAGCACATTCAGCCTGCTCCCATTGCAGGTGCATTGCTGGGCCCTTCCCCATCAGCCAAGCCAGCAGTTCCCACGCCACAGATGAGGAAATGCACTCGGCGAGTGGGTCAGAGGCAGGGAATGCAATGCCACCACATCACCCTGCCCCCCGTGCACCGATAAAACTGGCTCCGGTAACGATGTTTCACCTCACCTCTCCCAAGGAATTCACATTCCTGTTCACCTCTCCACCACTCCCTTTGTTTTTTGAGTCTCTTTCCCTGCAAGAAAGGGAGGTATGAGTGACAGAGCAACGAGCAGTCCCTGGATGTAAAACCAAAATAACTGGTGATTAAAGGCCCGTCCTGCCAACCCCACCTCCCCATTGCGCAAAGCAGCGGGACAGACCAGCACTGGGGCTCTGGCTCAGTGAGACGTGATTAGGGTGTTTAGCACCTCTGCACTGGGGGCATTTTGCCATCCTTTCTCTCTGCCTAACACCCAGGTGTTTCCATCCTATTAAACACTATCTATTGAAACAAGAAACTCAATCCCTGTGTGTCTTCACCCTGGATTTGCTCCTCATACCCTGTGGCGTGTCCCCCACCATGTGATGAGAGAGCTACGGGGTTCATGGGTCTGCTGACAAGGTACTAACTGGTCTGTCTGTCCCAGGACTATGATTTTACAGCTCGGAGCCTCCTGAGAATGGGGTCATCACTACAGGAAGAGAGGACATGCTGTGGATAGGCAGGACAGCCACTGGAGACAGCGCGGGCAGCCGATACTCACATCAGCCTTTGGCACATCAGGCATTTGTTGAGATCTGCTTTGCCATCCGGGCTGCTGACAGGCTCTTTGTTGGTGGGACAGGAGAACTTCCCACTGCGCAGAAGTGACCAAATTTTCATGCACTCATTCTGAGAAGCACGGAGGAAGACAGTCAGTGGAGGATCCCTCAGAGGCCATCAAGAATCCAAGAACAGTTAGTTCACATTTAATTTTTTGGGGTGGGATATGTGCTCTCGACACCAATAGTTTGTTCACACTGGGCCTGAGGCCACCACACTCCTCAACCCCATCCCTCCCCACACACCACGCGTAGTACAGGCTGCACCCAGAGCCCTGCTTGTGGCTCCCGAGGCAGAAAAGACAAGAAAGCCCAAAACCCGTTGCAAGGGCCATTATTCATGGGAAAAGGAGTACATATTTAATTTGCATACAGCTGCAAATTGCTACCTGCTGCAGGGGAGGACTCTCTGTTAGAAAGTTAGTCAAGAGTGGAAAATATAGCCCTAGAAGTGCCAGTGGGATGCAAGAGTAATGAATCGACCAGAGTGACTGAAGAGCAATGCAGGTGTAAGACTGAAGCACAGAAAAGTACAATCCTCTTAGGAAGCAACGTGGTAATATCGTGTAATTCTGCAGCAACCAATTGCCTCTTCTGCTGGGTAACTGAAATGCAGACTAGAGAGAATCAATGAACCATTTAGTTATTTTTGGCTACTATATTTTCCAAAAGGGTCTTTATTAAGAAGAGGAAAGCTTTTTTTGATTAAAATGTGAACGGAGCTGACTCTCAGTCATTGAATCAAATAATTTTCTGAGACTCAAAGGACTTGCCTTAATTCTTTTAATTATCAAACTCGAGAATTATCAGAAGCAGGGGTTTCAGCTGGATCAGAAGCAAATTTCTGAAATATCATTAGAAATATAATTCATGCCATTTCTAACTTCATCTCATGAGATTTCCAGCCCAGAGCTGTTCAGATACATGCTCAGCATAGCTCACCAAACTGTTGGCTAGAGCCATTGCTGTATTACAAAAGTATTGTCTCTAAACATGGAGAAATTCACTGCTCTTTCCACCACTGGAAAAGCATTATGATATTTAAGTACATCTATCTAAATGACTTTGCTCAGAGCATGCATTAAGCAGTGTAATTGACAAAACAAAAGGAGAATCAGAATAAAAAAGGTTGGACTCGCCTTAATCGAAGCTTGGCTGGCAACATCTGCGACAGAAAAACCAACAATGAAACCGTACAAAATCTTTGAAGGGAAATTTTAAATCAAAAACATTTAATTAAAATACTTGATACAGTTTCCTAATCCACCCAAATACCTCTAGATAAAAGCTAATCCAATGAATTATTGTACACTGATAGAAAGGACTGGGCATTAGAGACTTTCTGGAACATTGTAGCATTATGTCATCCAAATGCAAAAGCACATCCATTTTTTTTCATCTTTGTGCCCTCCTTCACTGTGTTACTTTATTCAGGCTTAAAATCCAAGTTCCAAAGATGGTTTAGTAACTGTTTCCCTATTCTACCCCACTGCCTTGGTAGTTGTATCAACCTTACCCAAGTATTTTTTTACTTTCTTCACTTAAAACTGGGATACCAGACGTAGGCTGTATCATCGTTTGTCCAAAACTTCAAATTCCTTTTTAAGACCCATTCCATTTGCGGTACTTCACATAAATTACCAAATTAATAATGAGTCAGCAGGCGGGTAGTTGATACGTGTTTCCTTCTACTAAGCCACTTAGAACTGGTATAATAAGTTTCATCCTTTTCTCTTGCATCATGAGTGCCGTCACAGGGAACCATCAAGAAATCCTCCATTAGCTCTTTTTCAATAGAAATCGTCAGACAAGTGAAAGGCCATTGCATCAGGCCTAAACTCCTGCCAAAATCTGTCTATTGTAGCCATATGAAAATGCATTCCTTAGTAAGTGTTGACAAGAAATTCCCATTTTTCTGAATTTACCAAAAATTGTATTATACTTTTGTTCAAAGTCAAGCTTTTTATGCAAAAATTCAGTCTGGTTGGAAATCTGTATTCCTCCACTTAGACAATTGGGGGGTTGGTTTTTTTGGTTTGTTCTTGAACTGTTAACTCTACTAAAAATAGATACTTTCATCTATCAGTAGAACTTCTTCATTTTCACATGCAAGAGAAAAAGCCATTACCAAGAATGTGTTATATCAAATTAATACAAGTAGTACAGAAAAAAAATGGTCTTCTGGTTATATCACTATCCTTTTTAAAGAACAAGGGCTCTCTAATCCTCTATCTCACTGTCTTTACAGGAACTCCCAGGTTGTGTCCTCTGCCAGTCCCAGATTTCAGCACAGAGACCATCAGAAGTTACTAACCTGAGAAGAAGCAGAAAAATGCCAGAGCAAGGACCACCGAGGCACCTTCTATTTTCATGGTGAGAGTGGCAGCTGTTTGCCTACGTTGACTCTATTAGTGCATTGCTCAATGAAACCCAAAGAAAGGGCTCAGGTCAGATCATGTATATATAGATGACCAGATCCTCCGCCTTCGTTATGACATAATCTTCCCAAGAACCATCATTAGCTGCAAAAACCAGTTCGATGACAGTAGTTCTAAACTCTAATGATCCCATTAACACAATTAATTTCCATAAGGATGGGGCATATTTGAGTCACTCCCTGCATTTTGTCAAGGTAAAAAAATTATAAATAGATCATTTCAGTTTCCACACACAGCCGGAGGAATTCTTGCCATCTTTAAGCCAGTTTGTAAGACAGAGGTACCCCAGTTGGCACACCATTAATGCCCTTTCATATCTCAACAAAATAGCTTGAAGGGTCTTATTTTAATAACTTGGCTCCAGCAGAGACAACAGGAGGGCTAGGTCATTCAAGACCTCTGGAAACCAGTCTGTTTTTATTAAAGCACCTCAGTATGAACCTAAATAGTAAGCATTTGGGCAAGGTTGAAAAACATCATGTTTGAGGCCTTGTTGAAATTCTTTGAGCTTGATGCTGTGCTAATGAGAAAACCATACGGCCGAATCCTCATCCTTTCCCTGTCTATTCCTGTTGTCTTCGGAATAAATTGCAGTGTTATTAGTGAAAACCTTTTCTCAGCTCACGTGGGACCTGGCAGACCACATAGATACTGCTCTTCAAACAGATCAGTGCTCACAGAGATGTGTTGTTATTGATGCTAAAGGGTCCAGCAAAGTAGCCCTGCTCAGGCCCCTCCTAAAAAAGATCTAAAAATGAAGGTTGTCATCATGTGCAGGGTTTCTCAGGAGATTCAAGACAGGAAAATAAAAGATGACATCAAAGTTTTGGAATGTGATTTATGTGGGAAGAAGCTGGGTGCCTTGTTCTCCAGTAAAAAGAGGAGAATTTGGAGAAAAAAAAAAAAAAAAAAAGTCATTTGCAAGGTTTGAAACAGGTAGATAAACGAGTCCAGCAGCCCAGAGCGATGAGGGGCTTGAGCACAGGCACGCAGGCTGTGGCTGTGCAGAGGGAGGTCAGAACCATCTGAGGAAGAAAACATACTTCTGTGTGCCATATATGTTTGGCCAAGCAGGCCAACACAGCTCATTATAAATCCTTGTAATAAATTGCTGCCACACATTTCTCAGATGAGAATAGTTGTCAACTTTACAACTGGAGACAAAGCCAACTAAGTAGTGTCCTAATTTGGTGTGTGGTCATCCCTAACATTTCTTTTCAACTCAAAATGAAATCATGTGCAGGTTCGCAGTGGAGAGTTTGGAACAGAGAAGGAAACTGCCTGAGGTCACACAGAGGGTTCGTGACAGATCTGAAGAGCTGTGTGTTGCCCTGAATCATGAGATAATTTCTGTATGCATATTTGGTCATGGAATTAGAGGGGAAGCCAACAGGAAGAGAAGGAAACTAATCTGATACAGTATGTCTCGATAAATCCTTGGGAGAGATTGAAAAAGATCAGGTATGGAAAAACAAAAAAGTGTATGGTCGTTTAAAAGCGGATAGAGATGGAAATCTATCTGAAGGACAAAACCAAA
The DNA here is from genome assembly GCF_018691265.1 of Tyto alba. Taxonomy (NCBI): domain Eukaryota; kingdom Metazoa; phylum Chordata; class Aves; order Strigiformes; family Tytonidae; genus Tyto; species Tyto alba. Next base: position 11,173,539 of record NW_024881279.1, read on the forward strand.
AAACAATCTGTTACTGAGGTGTCTTCCCACAAGTCAGCCATGAGGTGGTAGCATTTGGAGAGCGGAGGTGCGTTTTTGAATGGGTTTTGGTTTTAAAATTTTCTTTTCCTCCAAAAGCTCTATTCCACTAGAAAAATGAATTTGCTGATTTAAGACAGCTGGCTGACCACCCTGCTCCTGGAGGAAGTGCGGTGGGTACCAGACCCAGTCAGACTGGCCAGATGAGAGCAGCTTCCAGCCTGGCAGCACAGACAAAGTCAAGGAAGAGGAGAAAGACACCTTGGTCCTGACCCCAGATGGGCCCTGTGACCACCACATCTTTCTCTCATCATCCCATCACTGCAACACCCCTACCCACACTGACCTGTGGGAGAAGGTCAGAATGGCCCAAACACGTTGATACCACAACCAGAACCACGTTCAGTACGAAATCTCAAAAAAAAAAAAAAAAAAAAAAAAAAGAGAAGGATTTCCCTCCCAATTACTACTGCATAACTACAACTTCCTAAAAAATCACCAGTGGTATGATATATGATGTCAGAGGATGGGGAAAACCCTGCAGAGCCATATGGTTTGAAGGATTTCCTCCTGTGTACTTCAGTTACAAAAGGAAACCTAAGCAGAATAATGAGGGATGACAGCAAGAATGTATTAAACATAAACCTTGCCTGACTCACTTGATTGCCTTTATTGATGGATTTACACAATAAAGTCTCAGTCCTGCACTGGAATCCAGACAGCCCGTTAATTTCCATAGGAGTTTGTATTGCAGGATCAGATCTGTAGGAAAGATGATTCTGATGCTTTAACAATGGGCTTAGGATAGCACCTTGCTAATCTTAATTTTAAAATTATGCCAAACAGACGAAGAGCAATATGCCACTGAGGGCAAGAAGAGATATCAGAAAGACCCTTTGTTCATGTCTCAGTCAAAATTTTGGAAAAGTAAACAGCATGTAATGATGCTACGCCTGGTAGAACAGCTCTCACTGGGTCCGTTTTCCACCACATTCTGCTAGAAAAACAGGAAAGAGAATTAAAATAATCATGCAGAAAAATGCAGGGGAAAACAGAAGCATGATATGAAATTTAGGGAAACTCTTGTCAGGTGGTAGTGAGGAGTACTAGGGACAAAGTCCTACAGCCACCGAGCTGGGCCAGCACCATGGTGGGCAGGACGCAGTCACGGGGGACCTTCACCTCTTTCCTTGTCCGGGGCCTGAGGAGAATGGGGAAGAGTCCAATAAGCAGACAAATAATTCACACTCCTATTACTAATGAACATGCTTATACCCCCTTTCCTATAACAATTCTCCCATTGTATGATGTTCCCACATTTCATTCCTTCACAGGCTGTGCCTGCACAGGAATGTCTCTATAGATATATAGATATATATATATATAAAAATAATTGAGATGCCTTGTCCACTCAGATGGGATCACCTAGAGATGTTTTTGTCTGGCAGTATAACTGGTTGGGTTGGTTTGTTTTGTTTTGAGGTTTTTTGTTGGGTTTTTTGGTTTGTTTGGGTTTTTTTTCTCTTTTTTTTTTTCTTTTTTTTTTTTTTTTTTTCTGGGGGGGGAGGCCTGTCAGGGTTTGTTTTGTTTTTTGGTTTTTTGTGGTTTTTTATTTGTTTGGTTGGTTGGTTTTGTTTTGTGGTTTTTTTTTTTTTTTTTGTGGTTGTTGTTGGTGGTTGGGAGTTTTTTTAAACCACCTCTGCTTTGGTAGCTCTTCAGCCAGTCTCCAGCCCAAGCAGCTCTGAGGGTGCCTTCAATGCTCAAGAACACGAGCTGTGTAGCTCCATTCTCACCCCAGAGCAAGGAAGTGTTTTGAGTCAGGTCTCCAAAGCCACCACAGCAGGACAAAATGAGCCCCTATGTGGATCTGCAGCCCACTTTTCACATACTTTGGCACTGCTGTCAGGGACAGTCCCCTTCACAGCACTGTTTGCCTTTCCCCCCCACACCGGAAAACTCAAATCTCTGCAATCAGTGATGTGGCTTCAGTGTCATCAACGTGACTCTCAGCAAGCAAAGGGGACTTTACTCAATGTCACTGCTGGGTCCTTAGACCAGACTGGAAAAGCAACACATGCCTGTGTCTGTGCTGCCAGTGAGACTCGCTCTTCCTCCTGAGCACCAACCAAGTTCACACCACCACAACCTTCACAGCCTCACAGGTCCCAGCATATGCTCTCAGGTGGTTTGTGCTCTGCCATTTCTCCAGGTGTCCTGTTCACACCAGCCTTCGAGTCTGGGTCCATCCCCTGCTCTCTTCTTCCAGGGAAGTGAACTCCTTCATACCCAGTGGAAAGTAACATGAGTAAGAAAACTAGACCCCACATATTTCTAATAAAACTACAGACATGCCTATATTCCACTATAGCTGTCCTTTTCTGTCCTGATTGACACTTTTTACCTCTCTGCCATCTCTTCCCCCTCAGAACTACCCCATCAGTACCACTGCTAAACACTTAATGTCTCTGAAATACTTAAATTTCTCTGTTTTTCAACCAACTGCTACACCCCTCTCACAACTTGGAGATCCTCAGGGCTAAAAGATAAGAGTCATGGTGGTTCGTCATATTTAACAAAGGAAACCCAGAGTAGATGGTATGTTAGTTCACAGCCAAAGCAGAGTCCATAGGAATCAACTTCAGCAGTGTTTCATGAGTTACACCTCCAAAGAGAGACATTTTAAAATGCAGGGACTTCAAAGACACCTATTTTTAATCAGTCTCTCAGCACTATTAACATTTTAGGTTCAGAGCAAGCAGCCCCTTGCAGCACACTTTGGGCCCATCTGCAGCTGTCAAATAAGAAATATCAAGGGAAGATTCTTGTGCTGCCATGCTAACATTGCAAGCTAACAGCCTTTTGGGCTGCATCTGCCTAAGTGTTGCCTACAGAGAAGGTCTGTTCTGCACATCTTGCCTAGTGCCTTGGAAAAGCACTAATCTCTCCTGGCAACCACCAAGTCAAGATGGCTTACTGCCCCCCAGAGACACCCAGTTATGCACCCACCCTGGGCTAGACTGTTTCAAGAGCTACGAGCCTCATCCATCTCCTCAGCACAGCTTGGGAGGCACCTCATCCACACACACCCCATGCAAGAAGAAGGCTTGACACTGGACAGAGCCAGTCAGCCCCATGCTAATGGAAATGAGTTTGAGTTTCTGGACTGCGATAACCACATGTTTCAGAGCTCCCCTGTTTATACCTACTGCTGCTGCTGCTCTCTGAGGTGAGTGCTGCCCAGATCTTCAGGAAAACAAGTCTTAGTCATTCTGAAGTCCCATGGCCACTGTAGGTACTCAAGGTCTATACCACTGCCCTCTCCTTTCAGCCAGGACAAGCTTCCTGAGCCCAAAGCAGAGCTTCACCAGTCTGACTCAGTTAAAAATCCTTCCCAAGAGGCTGCTTATTTCCCACCGTTCTGTTGGGCATGCAACCCAGCTCAGCAACACAGCAGCTGATTCTTCCTGACACTTGGCTGCATCACTGCAAATGCAAATACAGCAGCAGAGTGTGTTAACTCTCAGCATCCTGGAGCACTATTCCCCCTGTGGCAACTCTCCAAGCAGAGTGAAATGCTAGAGGCTAGGAGAGGAATGACAGGAGTTTCCTGATTTCATCCACCTCTGAGAATCAGGTGTAGGTGTACAGTGAGTCCTGTGCATCCTAGAACACATGGAGCCTCAGCAAAAAGCATTTCAGAAGCACGTCCAGAGCACAGCAACAACAAGAAGCTTTACGGAAGAATAAAACACACTTGGGGGTGGTGGTGGGGAAGAATTTGTGTCAAGTGGATTTACTGCATCAAAGAATGCAAATAAACTTCATTTGGATCAGTTACTTTGCAAATCTCTATGCACTGAGAGCATCTACTGCATCTTCCTGTGGACCCAATGTCTCATCAGTCATGCCCTTCCCTGTCACCAGCTTTCCTTTCCTGCCCAATCCACCTTTTAATTCTGGTCTAAAAGTCACAAAAAGCACCTTGGGTTATGAACTGTCTTACATGCCATTTGTACATCCTCTAGCACAGAAAAGTCCTGGGTCTCCTTGTCACATCTGCAATGCAATGGCAGCAATTTCCAGCACTCTGCTTGAACCAGAGCTTGAGCCTCATCACTGCAACCCTTCCCAGGCCATGAGCCACCATGACATGTGGCTGACTGTCCTGGACAGGCCCTTGTCACCGCTGACTTAGTTTGACAGTGCCAGGGAGGAGGGGGAAATTAATCAGGAAATGAGCAACTGTGAGAGGTGTATATCCAAAAGGCAGGGATGAAGCCAACTTTGGAAGATCACAATAATAGCATGTAACACATGCCATCTTCAAAGGACTAATGAATCCCTACAAGGTTCCCCTGTTATTATTTGCATTTCACAGATGAGGACATTAAGATGCAGAAGGCCACATTATCCTCTGGGTCACACCTATTTCAGTCTATTCATCCCTGGTCTTATATTGGAACTCATCCCTGTGGTGTGAGAGATCCTCCCACAAGTCAAAACAACAATGCTATCTCTCAGACAGGCCTGGTACAGGAATCACTAGTATCAGCTATGGTCTGGTTTGCACAGAAGACCAGACAGACTGGTCTATTGATCCCTCCAGACCTTGAAAACTGATCAACTTACCAATTCTTCTTCCCTCCCATCATGCTGGACTGTACAAGAAGCTCTGGCTTATTGCTGGATTGGATTTTTTATATATATACTTAGATTTTTCTAAATGTGAAATAAAAGACAGAGGAATCCAGGGGAGAGATGCATCCAAGTGTCTAACACATCATCCATTCTCATTCCACCCACCAGTCTCAATCTGGCCGTGGAAAGGTCTCACCTTCCAGCCAGGAGCCTCCCTACAGCTCAACAACGTTTGTTCACAGAAGAATGAAGCTGCCCTGGGAAACTGCACTCACTGGGAGAGCAAAGTTACTCCCCAAGCTATAACCAATGCCATGTGGGGCTGGGGATGCTGGAACCAGTCTCTGCATCCAAAGGGAGATCCAGCATCGAAGCAACGAGCTCTCCCTGCCAACTCTGGGGAAGCAGCCTGCCATTCCTACTGTCAACGCTTTCCAGGGCAGTATTTTCTCACTGAAAATTGTTAGGCTTGAGATGGCTGGAGTTGGGTTTTGATCTACAAGGCCTAAGTAAGTAACATCTGCACAGTGAAAAGATTTCCCATGGCAAAGCACCACGACATCCCACAGAGCTGCAAAGGACTTGCAGCCTCAGAAGGCCACCAAGATCTGTGCTTTGATGGGCCTTACCAGAGCTAGCTGATTTCACTGCCGTTAACAGTATTTGTAGCTTAGATAAGGGTAATCAAAATCTCATCATTCAGGGCGTAAACTGATCGCCTGCAGGGGTTAGAAAGGAATTTTACTTCATGTGCAGCATTGCATAACCACCCGGATTCATTGTGGGTATTCTCCAGCCTCTGCTGAGCATCAGCCGTGGGCCACAGCTAGAAGCAAAGCATGGCACACCGGCTGAAAAGCCAGACTCATGCGAAAAAACACAGCCCCATTGTTTGGGAACAAAAGTAGAAATTTTTCTGACTCTGGCTTCAACTCACACATGGAAATAAAAGACAATGACTGTCACTGGGCTACTGAAACAGCAGAATTTCAACAGAGGAAGAAAAATCTGTCCTGAGATTATTTTCCTGTGGACAGCGAGAAGAGTGCCTGGAGAGCCCATGAGCACAGTGCACTAGGCATTACAAAGCACAAAATGACCTGTTTGAGTAACACTGTCCCATCCTGTGCTGCCATCAGGACCCCGTAAGTGCTGCTCCAGTGAGGGGTGCCAACAACCTGCCCTCCGATGAGGACTGAGCCCTTCTACGTCACCCAACCACCTTCATCACCAGACATCCCCACCTGAACAACAAAGGACAAGAACACAGTGTTTTTCTCTCTGCAAAATTATTATTTATGTTTTATCAGTAGCAAAGGCTCTATAGTGTCAGAATTGGCTGCAGGGTGTGGTGGCCTAAGTGCCAGTTACCCATCACTGCAGTAACAGCAGGAGGCCAAAAACACACCCCATGTGGGTGTTGGTTGGTTTTAGATTATAGTATCACCACGCCCCGCTCTGCTAATTGCACTATGAAACTCTGATCTCTACCCTATCCCACAGCCAGCTTGATGGCAGGTACCTTCGGATCCCAAATTTCTTTGCCCCTAGAAGGTAACTGAGAATAAGGCATTTTCGTGCACATATCTGAAAAAAAAGACAACAGTGTCATTACTAGAGGCGTCGGTTGCCATGGATCATGACTAGAACTGCAAGCCAATGTGAATAATTTCCAAAGAAAAACTATCAACTTTTCACTAAAAAAAAAAAAAAACAACTACAAATGGAAGTAGAATATGTTTGTCTGAGAACTATGGATTTTCCATAATCTTCTGTTTCTCTTTCCATATCCCCCAAATTTAGAAGAGAGCATACAACTGAAACGAATATTTGCATTTGATCAAACCTCTGTTTTAAAACAAAGCCACAAAACATCTTCAAGGCAACCATACTATTGCTTTACAGGCACTGTACAACCTTCCTCTAATGTGCTGATGATGTGGCAGCACCTGAGGAAGAGGAGACTTGTCCCTTTATGTGAAATGCAAAAAGGTTTAAACACCTTTCTATGGGAAAGGGAGGCATGCTGTCAAATAGCATCATTACCTTCAATAGCATCACTCTGGTTGATAAAGGAATAGTTCAGACTTAAAGAGAATGACACTGCCCTTGACACTTCAGAGGGGAAAAGAATCACCAGAAATGCATCAGGATTTTGGGGAATTGCTTTAGGTCTAACACACTTAAAGAAACTGTCTCCATTCACCTAAATCCAAATTTCATGCAGGCATTCAATGTGCAACCCTGGAGTCTGCTCCTCTGCATTGTGGTCAAATACTCCAGAGTGCAAATCTTCAGTCAAATGCCTTGTAAATTTGTACCTGATTTTTAGCTAATATACTTGCTACTGAACTAATAATCCCTATGCTCTGGCAGGAGTGTTTGCTAGGCCCCTTCTGGCAACAGCACTAGGACACCATGACAAATTCCAGCTAGCATGGCTTCCCTTTCACACAAACATGAGACTTCTGATATTAGTGTCCCACAGAAAAGCAGTCTTTAGTATCTGACACCAGGACTTGTCTATACAATACCTTCTGGCCAGATATCAGCAACTCTGCTCATGCTAAGCAGAGAAGAAGTTGCTCTGGCCATGCTCTGAACTGCACAAAGGGTGAGCAAACACCCCATCAAGCATCTGTCCACATGGCCAGAGCACTGGGGCACACCAGGCCCAGGAAAACATGCTCCAAGTCCTGCCCACCCCATAGGTCTGGCCTTCGACTGTAATTCCCTACAGGTATGGATCATCCATCCCAAAAGGAATGCTAAACACTCACCAACCGGTGATCTGCTGAGCTAAAGGCTGATTGCCATTGCAGTCTTGGTCTTCTTTTCAGCTTTTCTTCTGAATGAGAGAAAAGATAAGAGTAAGCCATCTTCCTTCTACACCTACACTGTTGGCGCTTTTTTTTTCCCTACACTTTTCCAGCCTCCCAATTACCCTCTGTCAAAGAGGGGGGGAAAAGAACCTTTCCCAAACAGCTTGTGATTCTTTGGGGCTCTTTCATCCTCTTTGGTGCCATCTGAAGCATTACCCCAGCCACTGCAAACCGTCCTCAGAGTCCTTTTGTCTGCTTCTCAAGCACATGCACTTCATGGGAGTTCAGCACACATTTAATCCAATCTGTTTCCCCAAGGACTGTTATAAACCATGCCTCTTCCATAGGTACTCATCCACATTCAGAGCTCTGTCATCCCTGCAGCAGGAATGTGTTCACCATGGGAAGCCCTGAGGTTTACGTGGTTACATTTAACTACCTGTGGCTTTCCGCTTGCATTTAATAACACAGTTTCACACAACACACTAGCCTGTGCACCCATATCCAACTTAATAAGCATCCTGCTGCAGCCAGGTCACGAGCCTAATGGTGGAGCAGATCAGCTAACAAATGCCTAATGACAGCAGTGGGAAGCAACATGTTCACCAGCAGTGATTGATTAGCAAATTCGCTAGTGAGAGGGGCATGTGGCAGACACCAACAGCAACCCAGAGCTGAAATAAGACCAAGGAAAGACCTAAATCAGTGCTAGTTCGTTTTTTTCCTAGGAACCTCAAGATCATGACCAGGCCCTTTTTTCCACCAGTCAGTGCCTGACAGAAGGGTAAAAACAATAAAACATCACATAGGCAGTAAGTAGCAAAAGAGCCCAGATCTTAAGGGTGTTCACCTTGTCCTAAAACATGCAATGCCTTGGCTGAACATACTCCCGAGCATTTTTCCATGGTGCTGCAAAACAAACAGCAAAATTGTCTTTCCTGGTGGACTGCTGGGATCTCCCAGCCTGTGGTCCCTTCCAGAGCTTGAGTCATTAATTCTTTGTTTCCCAACTGAAAATAAGGCCATAATCTAACATTTGGGCTGCAGAAATGGAGCCTTCCAAATTTGATTTAGTAAGTTTGCATAAAGCTTGCATTTGCACCTTTTGTGGCAGGTAGTCATGGAGGTGAGGACACCACACATGGGCTATTGTGTGTGAGTACACCTGTACAAATGTGGCTACACTTTATACCTCCTCTTTGTGGCACTGAAACTGGGAGCCGGGTGACAGACAGAGCCCTGGGGCTAGGGAGCATCCCACTGAGCTGCTGCCTCAGGAATTCCCCCTTCATTTCAATAACTGTCTGCTTGTAGCAAGGTAGGTGGTGTAGTTTAACCCCAGAGAGCAACTAAGCACCACGCAGCTCCATGCTCTCTCCTCCCACCATGGGAAAGGGGAAGAGTATCAAAAAAAAGCAAAATTCACAAGCTAAGAACAATTTAATAACTAAGACGTAATAGCAATAATAATAATTGTAGTGAAAAGGAATATAACAAAAAGAAATAAAACCCAAGAAAAGACAGGTGATGTACAATGCAATTGCTCACCACCCACTGACTGATGCCTGAGCAGTCATCTGCCCCTCCCAGACAACTCTCCCCAGTTTATATACTGAGCATGACATTCTATGGTATAGAAAATCCCTTTGGCTAGTTCAGGTCAGCTGTCCTGGCCAGGCTCCCTCCCAGCTTCTTGTGCACCTTTTTGCTGGCAGAGCATGGGGAACTGAAAAGTCCCTTAGGATAAAAGCACTAAACAGTGGTTTAAAACATCAGTGTGTTATCAACATTACCCTCATACTAAATCCAAAATACAGCACTGTACCAGCTACTAGAAAGTTAACTCTATCCAAGCCGAAACCAGGACACTAGGTCTCCTGCATTTGCAGAGTCCTTTTCCTTTCTCTGCTTCCTGACTGTTACAGGTACACTCGATCTGTTGATGCCTCTCCTACCATCCAGCTGCCTTCACTGCAGATGTTCATCTTTGTCTGAGTTTCTGCCTGTCCAGAAGGTCTGTCCATCCATCACTGGCAAAGGACCAGATGCAGCATACAACTCTACCAGTGTCCAAATGCTATTTTCTTCTTGTATTCATTGCTGTACATGTTTGGTCCCATGGGCTGTTTGCCAGGTGTGCTGACTTTAGGGGACACACTTTGCCTTGTTAATCACAGCTGTTGGAGATGCCATGGAGCCTGCTTCCAAAGATGTAGGACAGAGATACACCCGTGATTCACTCTGCCATTAACACTGCGCTACCTCCACAGAACACAGAAGTGGAAAGGACCTCCTGGGTCATCAAGTTCATCTGCCTGTTGTCACTAGTAACCACATCACTAGATCAATTAGGAGATGTTTGATTGGTCTATCACAGCTAATGGGCTCCTAAGTCCGGCTGAGAAATAACAGGATCTGAAGGCTAGAAACCACAGCTAGGCAACGTCAGGCTGGAAATGAGGGGCGACTATATAAGAATGCCTGGGTCTGTGCAGGAGAAGAGCCATTCAGGGCATCCCATGTCACCAATAAATTTTCAGACTAGTCTGAATTTTCTGCCAAGACAATTTTATCCTGTGGCTCTCTATCCCAAATCCATGAGTCTCTGAGAATCTCTGTACTGCTGCTACATGGTTTGTGAGAAAAGCAGCTTCCATCATCTATGTAATAATACACTTACTGGGAATTTTTTTAAGGAATTGCACCTTCCCTGAGAGACATCCAGAGGAATGCACAGGCTGAAAGAAAAGATTAAAAAAAATAAATCACTGCTCTGACTGAAACAAGAATTGACTCAAAACAATCCTCTGGCTGCAGCTAACTGGTTTAAATCCCAGCCATCAACAGTTTTACAAAAGCAAGCAGTTAAATGGAATTTATTATTTGTTTTCAAGGTATGGCATCAAATAAAATCAAGAAATACCATATCCATATGCCCTAGGCTTTTTCCCACATGCTTTTGAAGATAAGACTGACATCTAAGATAATTAACATATCTTCAGGATGGCGATTTAATTAATAATAAACAAATAATAAGTCTCTCATATTTACCAGGAAACCTGGACAACTTTTGTTGTGATATTTTCTCCTAACTGAACATATATACACTGCATCATTGTTATACTGGTGCTAGTACACACTTTCTGTTCACTATCAATTCCAGAAAAAAAAAAAAAAAAAAGGCAAAAGTTGGAGAGTTAAAAAAATCTCAGGCCAAATAAGATGTTTTGCTTCATTCTTGATCTTCCCTATACTCCATATTTCACATAAAATCAATATATCTCACTTTTAAAAGATGCAGGTCACTGCAACATCCCAGACACATTCAAAATTAACACTTGTATTGCATGGGGTTATGTTTCAGGCTTGTGTGGGATGCTTAGACTATGTGATTTAGTGGAATTTCCCATAATTCACAGCACATTCTACAACAGAGGTCCTGAATTTGTGGTGAGGTAATGGCGGGGATTCTGAATTACTAAGCGACATGGCATGAATTCACCTTGCCACTGAGCAACAGTACAAACCGTTAAGTTTTGCTCGGGAATGGAAGACATCCCTATAGCTTCTTGCTGCATATTTGTAGGACCTCTCAAAAAGCCTTGAAAAGGTACAAAGATTCTATAAAAAGAAAAATGTCTAAGTATTTACATCCAATTACAGTACTGTTCAAGGGAATAAATTATTCAGTCTATCCTTGTTTAGTGGGTGTCTGAAGACCCTTTTCAGATGATCATCCCATTCAGTCTACTTTAATGGGATCACAAGGCCTGAGCAGAAGACTCATGCTGAGGATTTGAGCTGCATTAGACTCGTTGCGCATACACATCTGGACAGCTTTTTGCATATGTATTAAAGCTAGTCACAGGCAGATCACCCAGGTCTGCACATCATGAAGGGTACCCACGGACCTCCAAGACAAAGTGCTAAGTCTTGTAGCAAGAACAACCAAACTGGAGGTCTGCTGGGACCAGAGAGATATCAGTGACACATTCAGGAATACCATTTAGCACTCATGCAGACCAGCAGCTCCAAAAAAAACTGTCAGAGGAGGAAGTATATTCTTTCATACTAAGGATATCCCTCTGAAAACAGTGAATTCTGCCAATAGGATGAAAAAGATCAGCGCAATGGAAACAGACAACTGAGGACCAGAACATCCATTGCCTGCTGGATGCTAACAGGGTGGTCTCACATCTGGACAGCCCCCTACTCTGAGCTGGGGAAGAACTCATGGTGTGGTCCACATGGTCACCACCAATGCAGGATGGAGAGAACAATCTTGAAGGCAAGATTTAGCTAGTGGCTACCAGGCTAAAGGCCAGGACCAACTCGGTAACATGCTCATAAATGCTTCCCCCAGAGCCCTGTAATGAAATCCAGAGTCATTGCAAGGTTCAGAGTATAGTACCTTGAAGACAGGCTTGAATAGGTAGAGCCTATACAGTAAAGATTCAAGTACTAAACCCAAATTAAAATGAATCAAGGCTTCATTTACACAAAGGTCTTTTAAACTAAATATTGTGGAAAAGCCAATAGTCTGACAAGACATGTGGTTTGGGAAAATGTGGTCTCCAGTGGAGAAGTCATGAAATTTTTTTTTCCTGGAATAAAAGGATAGGAGAGAAGCCAAAAACAGTCAGGGAGGAAACAGCCGACTGCAGCCCTGGCAGACATCCCTCTCAGGCCTGCAGAGAGAGGGCAGAACAAGATGCCATGTATGCATTTCTATCCAAGCACCAAGGGTCTAAAAAGCAAGGTGAGTGAACAGCAGTGCCCTGGTTTCAGATGGGACTATTAACATAACCAGCACCTCAGAAACCTGGTGGAGAGAAGATAAGCAGCAGAACATGGTAATAAGTGGGTACAAATTATACAGGAATGAGAGTAGGCTGTGCAGGTGGGGGAGCAGAGCATCCAGGAGCTGGGTATTAAGGCATACATCAAGGAGAGATTATCAAAGAGCACAACCAAGTTAACTGTATCAACAAGTGCTACAGAGTCCCTAGGATTGCAGTCCCATGCCCAGACAAAATAGTATTAGAGTTACTCCATCATCCACCCGTACAGAACAGGGCAACAACTGCAAAACCCTATGGGAGATCAGTGAGGCTGCGATGGATATAAGGATACAAGCACAAACAACAGAAGATGTCCATCTCCCTGTTCAGATGGGATAACTGACAGGAAGATGTCTACATTTAAGATGGGAAGCTACTGCTCCCTCCAGCAGCAATTAATGACCGCTGAAGCAGAGAGCCTCTTCTTCAGCACATAAACTCATGGCTTTGATTTCAAGTACATTGCCAGTGGCTCTTTGCACCTTAAAACTGACAATCTTGATGGCAGACTTGAAAACCTGCTACTGTAAGTTTAACTTGAAGAGGAAGCTGCCTAAAAACACAGACACTTGTCAAAAGAAAATTTTAAAAAAAAGCCCGTAAGGAAAAACACACCCAGGAGGTAGAAAGACCATATGAAGAAGTCGGAGTAAGCATGCACCTCAAGGGGAAAAAAAATTTAGAATAAAACCTGACATGCTTAACAAAGTAGGACAATTAACAGTAAAATTAGGCTTTCTAAGAAGCAGCACTGTCCAAATAAGGAAAATGTAAAAAAGTCTAAAATGTAAAATCTGCAACTGTGCCCAAATACACTGAAGATTCTGAGCGGAATTTTCCAAGTCACAGGCACTAATAACTAAACACATTGAAGAGTCCATGATCACCAGGCTAAGGGAGCCTCCAAGCAAGATAACACATAGTAGAAAAGCAAAATTAGCTCATATTCACAATAAACTGACAAATCTCAGTAATAGAGCCAGTCAGGGATTAAACACTGCCAGAAGCACTGAAGGGGCTCAGACATGCAATCACCCGGCTCAGGGTCCATACTGCGCTTTTGGGAGAAATGGAGGAAAGCTCATATAAACAGAGTAATGAAGCACACAGAGAGAAGTGACAGACTGGAGAAGACACATCACAGATCTTGGGGAAGCAAGTCCTGTCTCAGTCCATTTTGGGCTCTCAAGTGTGTCCCAAGAACGGGCAAGCAATGACACTGCTTGACACAATGAACTTTTGTTTCTAATGAACCAGTTTCAAGATTTCTTCTCTAAAGGCTTCTGAACAATGTGAGGTACCGTAAAGAAGCAGTTTCTTTGAGTTAAAACTGGTTAAAATTGAAAACAGTAATAAGAGGTCAGCTCTCCCAGTGGAGGTGAGACCCAACAGGAATCTATGCAGCTCAGCTTTTTATAAATGACTCTGAAAACGCAATTAGCAAAGGGACAAATGGAATGATTCAGAAGAGTTCAAAGCTTCAAGTCAACTCAGAGAAAAGCATAAGTCACTTATGACACAGTGGCTGGACAAGAAAGTGGCAGACAAATGTCAGTATTGAAAAGCGTAGACAGAGGAAAAAGCTAGCTATACTATACTGGCATATTACAGCTCCACATTAGCAATCACTGTCGTGGGATGTATTATGGAGACATTGTGGTTAAAGTCACAAATAAATGTCACCACATTGTTGAGCAGCAATCAAAGGTCTAGCACCTGATAGGAACTGTTAAGAAAAAGAGAGAATAAAACAAATTATTTCTATCATGCTGCTGTGCAGCTGCTGGGTCTGCTCAGCTGCATCATTCTGCACAGTTGTGGCACTGTGGCCTTCCTCATCATCATCACAACAGGGATGTAGGGAGCTAGACAGGTCAGAGAGGAGCAGAAATAGAAAGGCTTTTGTCTGAACTTACAGCAACTTCTACAATGAAAAACAGGCTACAGAGCAGGGTATGGTTATGACAGAGTCCACAAAATCAGGAGTGACCCAGAGAAAATGAACAGTATATGTTGTCCAGGATTACTCACAGCACTAGAATTAAGGGATACTAAATAAATTATTATATAGTAGGTTTAAACAAACAGAAGGAAGTTTTTTTCCCCTCCCCATATGATCTAATTGCATCATGGAATTCATTGCCCCAGGATGTTGTGGATGCCAGACACATCAAGGGAGTCAAAAGTCAATTAAACAAATTCATGGACTAGTCCATCAGTGGCTATTAAACATGATGATGGAGATGCAGCCTCTGGCTGGCTAAGTCCCTAAGCCACATGAAGCTTTATCACAGGAAGAATTACTTTGTGCTTGCCCTGTTTATTACCCTCAGCATCCACAGCTGACCATGGACAGACCCAGGAGTTATCCCAAACTGGTGCAGGCTCTCAAAGTTGATATGGACATACCCAGGTCTTGGCACATGCCAGCTCTGGTCTAGAGATCTGGACTGCCTCTTTGTCCCTGTCCTGAAGTGACACTAAACCTTCTGAAAACAGGATGGATTGTCAACATCTTGAGCTAAAATTTTGAGCTTTAAACCTCAGGAGATTCCTAGGACATGAAATCCAAAATCACACCCAGATGTCAGTCCTTTGTTGGGATGTCAGGATTTATATTCTGAGTGACACTTCCTCTTCTGTCTCCCTAACAATGACAAAACAAAGAGCTATAAACAAATCCTGGCTCCAGATGTTCTTTTGCCCTCATTAGCGACCAGCTTGGCTAATGCTATTTCATCAGCCCTTTGTTTCAGGGTGGCAAGCCAACATCAGCAAGTCGAGGACACTTTGATGGGCTCCCCCCCCCCTTGGGATGTGACAAATTCCCATGACACTCCTGCCCAACACTCACTACAATAACAAGCACGGGGATGAATTACTGCCCTTGACAATGTTTGGTACGTGGAAGAACTTGTGCTTGCTAATTACCACGATTGCTCCATAAAAATCCCCCTCAGGCAGCCGCGTGCAATCCTGGTGAGCCATAGCCCTGCCCCTCGGCAACCTGCAGCAGCAGCCCAGGTGGAGACAACATTTCCTCTCTTTGAAGAGCCTCCACAGCGTTGGAGGTGTCCTACCCACTTGCCAGATCTATTCCTAGACATATCAGTTTCTATTTATTTTTCCACTGACTGTTACGCTGGTGCAGAATGACAAGGTTGAGAATCAGTCAGACCAGACATATAAAAGGCTACAAAACAAAGATTTTCCTCTTCCTTTGAAGCCTACTACCCATTATTTTTGATAAGAGGTGCAGCAGATTTATTTCCCTGGTTTGAGCACTCCTAAGCCTCTTTACTAAGCCTGGCAGCAAGAACCTCAAAGCAGATGCCAAACCCTGCAATCTTTTTATGTGTGGTAGAAATAATCCCTGTGCCTGGGAGAGCTGAACCCTGACATCCACATGAGCTGCTGATGGACTGGCACTCAGGAGCCAAAGCAGAGCCAGCAGCAGAATCTCTTCTCCCTGCAGAACACCTTCTCTCTGCAGCCAAACAACAGCCACACACTTTGCTTTGCTCTGAGCTCCAGCCACAGTCTTGCGCCAACGTTGGAAAGAAATACACAGAACTGACCCCAAAGCCCATCAGATCTCCCCATGCCAGGTCTCCACAGGGAGATTTGGCCAGTTTCCTCCCTGCAAAGGATCCTTTACTCTTCCCCCTCCCGTAATTTCACTTCTACCTTTAGACACTTCATGAATTGAAGCGTGGTGCCTAAATAAACCCTTGTAAAAGGGCGAGATATCTGGAAGCATGGGTGGCTTTGGAAGTTAAACTTGGGCCAAGCTAACAAGGTCCTTCTGGCTAGCTGGCTGCCTTGAACTGACAAAGTCAAACTACACGAGTCACAACACCATAGCCAAATCCCTGTACCAGGGTAATTGCAGATATTTTGAACCAGAACAAACTGCAAGGGCAGAGGGAAGCTAATTGTAAAAGGCATAAATCAACGGGAAATACTTGACACTTCACTTTTGGTAAGGAGGAGCTGATCAACTTTTACTGCAGAGGAATAAGGAGGAGTGAGAGAGGGAAGATCCACTTTCACTTCACTCCCAGGATGCCCAAGGACTTTCACATCCCTGCAGAGAACAGCTGCTGTAAGTCTTTACATCTCAATGATAGATTCCTCGTTTAAAAATAAATCAGTGCAGCCTGGGATGCATGCCAACACATTTCCCCCAGTTTTCCTACGTCCTACATTTTAAAGGCAGCTGATAATCTCCATCCTTGCTGATCCCTCTTCCTTCCTTTAATAACTCCCCATGTTCCCACAAAAAACAGTGCATTGCCCTCCTCACCTTTAAATTTACCCAGAGCTGCGTTCCCCTGCTTTGGCTGCTCTTGTTCAGTTTTGCATCACACTGTGTTACTGCTTCAATTGCACTAGCAAGCTTTGAAGTTCTTTTGGTAACTTTTCCCACAGGTGTTCACCACTGAACCCTTTGTGCACCAGGTCTAAAAAGCCACCTCTACTGAGTTTCTCCATCTCCAAAAATATAAGAAAATTAATAGTTCAGGACCAGTTGGAACCAACACTGTTATTCTTCACATATTGATCTTGACCTTCAGGTTGCTATTGTTCCCTAAAGCTTACAAAAAGGGACTCAAGGTTTGCAAACAAGATGCTCAAACATACCATGTTGCGCAACATACAGGCTATCAAACCTGGGATCTCATTACACCCTCTGCCTCCCACTCTGGGTTGTGTTCCCTTGTTACATCTTGTTTCAAATTAGACTGAAAGCTCATCACGCCAGCGGCAGTGGCTCCCTGTGGCACCTCTGCAGCAAACAGGATTAAGAAGCAAGACTAAAGACAGCACTCAAAAGCATAAAAAAACAAAGCAGAAACCAGAGATGTTGGAAAGTCCGTGGCCCTGCCCTGAATAAAGAACAACTCTCAAGATGCTCGAATAACTTCAGGACATCAGTGAACTTGACTTCTCTATCATGAGTTTCATTTTTCACTTCTAGCCTCAGCACTTTACAAATTAAATGAACCTAAGTGAAAAGATGCTTTGCACAGTCTGAGTTCTTTTATGTTCTGTTTCATCAGCATAGCTCAAAGTTTTAACTAGTCCATTCAAACTGGGTCATTTGTGTTGTACACAACAGGACACAATCAGCTAGCAGGAGATATAAGGATTTGAGTGGCAAGAAAATAAGCAACCTGTCCTTTGTCAGCAGACTTCTCTGTCCTAGTCTAGGATCTCACATATCCCAAAGCATGGGTTTGCTACTTCCTTACTTCTGTTTTAAGACTTACTTTTGGCATTGAGCTATGCCTCCTGCAATAACAAGCTGGTTGGGGAGGTGGTATCTGATCAGCTTTCCACCCAACTGCACCCAGAGTCCCAGGTGCTACCTTTCCATTAGGCTATATAAAGACCTGCCATTTACATAATTGGCATCACCTCCTAGGGGTTTTACATTAACAGAACCATTTTTTCCAATAGCCTGAAGAAGCTGACCCGGGAGTATTGTCTGTTGTTTATCAGCTGGGTTGCAGAGAAAGGAGAGATTTGCCACTGGCTACCAAATGAGTCAGGGTAAGACACTCTTTGCCTTCCCTCAAGCTGAGTCTGGGATTCAGTCCACTGTCCCCCATCATCTCCCCAAGCTCACATTCATCTGCTGCTGAGGTTCACAATAACAGCACTGAGGTTTGGGAGAGCTTACATTGAACAGCTACTTCACCCTGTTGCAGCAAAGACAGTTTTATCCCTCTTCACTGGACACGATTTTTGTAACAAGCAGCTTTCAGTGATAGAAATTCCCAGCCCAAAACGTGTAATTCTAATAGTTTGGGTACACAACAGCAGGTCACTGCTTCCCAGGAGGCCTTAGCTCCTTTATCTCCATACCTACCCTCCCTAAAAGCATCATCTCTGCAGGTCCACCTCTCCCAGGCCTAGGATATGACCACTGGATTTTGCTTCTACAGGACCTGCTGACACCAAAAATAAAGCCCAAGTGGTGGTGGTGATACTAAGTAGGCACGGTGGGACTGCACTAATGGCACTGCCCGTTTCAGAGCAACATATCCTTGGACAGCATTGCTGTCACTGGCACCACAGACCTCCAGATAAGACATCTCTCCAGGCTGCAGAGGGAACATGCAGTGCCCATACAGGTGAGCAAGCTTACCGAATACAGCAGCACTGGAAAGCAGAGCTGTCATTCCATGGGAAATCCCCGATTTCAAACAAGACTAGTTTTGCTTTCAATCATCCTCCATCTAACCGGTACTCAGGACAAGAGGACTCACAGGCAAAACTTTAACTTCCTCCTCTTACTCTTTGCTTGCAGCAGTGGAGACAAAGACCCACAAATGAGACTATCGTATTTGCATGCCATGTAACTTGGCACCTCAGTTTTCCTGCTGGGAGGAAGGGTTCCTCTGGCTGGGTGGGGTAAGCCTGTCCAAGAACAAAACCCTTTGCTACAGAAGAGGAGTAAGTTAGTTATTCTCCTGCCTCATCCCAGAGCTTTGGAGTGAAGGCACTTACGGCAACAGCAAACAAGTGCTCAGCAGCACTGCAGTGATGTGGTTTAAGCAAAAATACTTTCCTGAGCATGGAGTTAAGCAGGCCTCAGGCAATAATGGGCACATGATGAATAATAAATCCATCTGAAGCAACAAGCATGAGTCAACCCAGATGAAGAGTTCCTCATAGTTCCCCCACTGCCTTTGGCTGTTCCTTGGAAAACCCATATGCATTATGAGGGTGTCCATAAAACAAACATTTGGCTGCTTTCCTGAAGAAACCTTGGAGAGCCCAAAACTGACTGTGTGGGCTGAGTCCTCAGCAGGGTACAGCAACCAAAGCAAAAAAGAAACCTCCTCAAGGCCTGCTATAGCATTTAGGATGGGGGAAGTAGAGCAGAAATCTTTGTAGAAAAGCTATTTACATCTCTTTGACCCTTGCAGAACAGGTTCCCAGGCTTTTCCCCACTTGGAGGCATTTGGAGGACAGGCTACAACAGCAGTTTGATCCTTCCCAGGAGAAAGGAGCAGTGCAGAGCAGCCACAGATAACCACCAAGCAGCATACACAACCTGTGCTGAGGAGAGAGTGCAAGCAGAGTGATCCCACCTGCTTTGGGAGGCAGGAGGGGGAACACAGCAGGTTCCCTGCAAGGACCAGGGTGCTATCTACAGTGCTGCCTCTTGAGTCACAGTCCCACATGTGCAGGACAAGCTAATGAAAGTGAAAGATAACCTGCACCCTCCCCCAGACTCCATCTTGCCACCCCAACCTTCCCTGACAGGCTGCTCCTCCCTAGGAGGCTACATACCTTCTCCCACTCAAACCCCTTGATCTGCTTGCCAAAGCCCAGCCCTCTCCAGGAGGGTCTGGCTGCCAGATATTGCCAATTACTGCAGGGCTGCAGCCCAGCTCTGTGCTACCACAGGGCCAGGTGACTAGGTCTGGTCTTCCTTGCTTTGTCTCAAATGCCTGTTAGAGGTCAACAAGTTCACACACTCCAGCACCTTGAAAAGTCAATCCCATGAGATACAGAGAAGGGGGATCTCATGTATGAAGACCAAGAGAGTCCAAGACAAACACTTCTGCTGTTGCTGAAACTAGTGTAGATTCACACAAATAACCAACCCACCCAGCAGCCAGGCACAGCTCTGAGCAGCTCCTGCTGCTGCTCTGAAGCCAGGATGACACAGCTCACTGCCCCCATCTTCCTCCACATTTGCTACCCCAACCTTCCTTACCCAGAGGCCAGCACTTTCTCCGCTTCTCCCTGCATCATGAGATGGACAAAACCAGAAGGACTGTGGAGGTGGTCTGCTTGCTAGGGACCAAGAACAGCAGGGAAATGGGATGACAGAAGCACTGTCCTACATCCAGCATTCCTGCAACAACTTTGTGCCATGGGAGGTAGACAACAGAGTCCACAAGAGGTAGCAGCTAAATGCTGACCCGCCTCCACAAGCTCTTTCCTTCCAGAAGGAAAGTTTCAAGTCTGGTCTCATTCAGGACAGCACTGGCTGTGACATCCAGCTCTACTGATTGCTTCTGTCACTGTTCCTCATCCTCCAGGACAAACACTTGCCCTGTCCACTACTTCAGGGAGAGAGAAAATGGTTTTTGACCCCCTCTTCTTCTACTGTGGACGCTCTGCAGTACATGGACAATGCAGCACAATGCATGGCATGCAGAGGGCTTGTCCTAAGGGCTCGCACACAAACCCCAGGGGTGCTCTGCCCCAAACCCAAAGCATCGGCCACCCCATGGTAGCTCACTTTTTCCTGGGGACGGGACATCCCATTGTGGCCAGGGCTCCACCCCCAAGCAGGCACCCAACACCATGAGCAGCCAAGCAAACATCGCCGCCTTCTCCAGCCTGTTGAGCAACCACCAGTGGGTGGACACACACCCAGGCTAAACACAGCTCCAGTACCACCACCCCCACTTGCCGTGGCTTATACCCAGGTCGCCAAACACATTCTTGCTTTGGGTGCACTAGTTCTCACGCTCCTCCCCGGCAGGGAGCCTGTGTTGCTCAACCCCACTCTAGCTCTGGTTTCCCCTTACACTGAACCCGGAACCAGATTTCACTCGTCACAAAACGTGCCAGCCCTTGCCCACACAACTCTGTCCCAAGGACAGGGAGGATCTGATGTTGCCACCACTACAGCAAGAGCTGGCCTGCACCTTGCCACTTAGGCTGCAGCATTGCAGCCCATCCCTGCGAGCAGGGGGGCAGGCTGGCCCAGGACTTAATGGGGAGGGAAAGGTCTCTGTTGCAATTGCCATTCTCTCTAATCCCTGTGTTTGTCTGCCTCTAAGCACAGGTCAACCCGTGAGGCGCCTGACATCTGAAAGACAGAGGGTTTAAGGCTCACAATGCCTCCTCAGCACAGCCTTTACCTCCACATGACACATCTAGCTTTTGCAATCCAGGTTAGTACGCATCTGCCCCATTTCAACTTCAAAGCACTTTACAAACATTAACCAATTAATCTCTCACCACCCTCAGAGGGAGGTGAGCATCTTTATTTTTATCCGTTTCCCCATCAGTGAGAAGGGGAGAGTTAAGTGCCTCTCCCAAGGCCATCCCTAGCTGACTCCCAGCTGACTGCACAGGAGACCCAGCCCCAGGCTGGGGCCATCAGAGGAACATACATGGTACACCTCAGACAGCAGAAATGCTGCAGAAACAGTCACAGCCACCTAAGCAGAGCTGTCACCAAGCACCTTCATTTTTCTCTGTGCCTCACACAACTTGGCTTCTTGAGCACTTTCTGTTCCTTATCAGTCATCGACCTGAAAGGAAACTGATCCAAAACAAGTGAGGCAGGCCACTGACACACAAGCTGGAGAGCCAGGGACACACACTCAATAAGTGTTTTTAACAGGCCTGTAAAAATGTCTACATCTTGCAATAACAAGAAGAGTTCAGTGGAGATGGTACCAGAGTACGGGGACAAACTTTGACATGACTGAAGCTAGACACACAGTCAAAAAATGACATGAGCTTCCAGCAGTGCTTTTGTTAAAAACTGGGGCAGAATATCCCAGCTCAGTCTGCACTTGAAATCACACTTATTTCTTCCAGCTTGGGCAGAGCTTGGTTTAGAGAACCCCACAACCCTTTGAGGCATTAGTAAAGGCAGGGAGCTGGCCTTCAACCAGAAGACTGCAGGAAGCTAGCATGTGTCACATCAGCATGGTAGCAGCTCACTCAAGGTGGGACAAGCATCACCAGAAGTGACAGCCCCCCTCAGCTATCCTTTACATCAGTCAGGACTCAAACAATGCCAGCAAGCAGCACAGCACCCATGTTCACCAGGTCCATCATATACCTCCAAAGTGTAACCAGCCAAAAGAGTATTTTGTCCCCTGAAATTACTATTTCTCTGTTGAAGACATGGGCTACGCTCCTTCACCAGCAGGCAGATGGGCAGAGCTCCCATGCAAGGGCATGCAGGTGTGCTCAGGAGGGAAGGAAACACCCTGGTCCCTAACAGCCCTGAGAGACAGGGGGCTGTGGAGATGGAAAGTGGGGTACACATGTGCATAAGGAGGGGTTGCACACCAGACCCCACCATCACCGATGGTTGCATTTATTATAACCTTTTCATGGATGAAACTACTCACTCAGGAGAAGGGACTGCCTGAACCACAGCAGCACTCCCACTCTTCCTGGGACAGACCAGGCAGGGCTGGAAGGTTGCTCCCTGCTCCCTTTCACTTCAGCAGCAATTTCTGTCCCCAAGGTTCCTCGGAAAACAGCAAGTGAAAGTGTCTCTGCTTTTGCAACACCACTGACCCAGGGTGGGACTCCTGCTCCT
This sequence comes from Tyto alba, assembly GCF_018691265.1. Lineage (NCBI taxonomy): Eukaryota > Metazoa > Chordata > Aves > Strigiformes > Tytonidae > Tyto > Tyto alba. The sequence continues at coordinate 11,196,176 of NW_024881279.1, forward strand.
CCGCTGCTGCTCCCATGGCAGGGAGAACCCACAATCGCAGAATTTACAAGGAAACACTGGTTCATTTTTCTCATAATTTCCCATGGCTGTGGTTCAGCACTAACTACAGACAATTATTCTGTACCATTCATCCTAAGGTCCCAAATTGCTCACTAAACCCTGTGAAGATGTAGGGATCCCAAAGCCTTTTAGATGGAGAGGGGCAGCCTTTAAACAACACTGCAATGTCAGACCAATACTGGAAAGAGCTGAAATCAGTCCAATGTCTCACTGAAGCACCAGGAGAATTTCAGGCAGATGATATGCAATTCTCTAACTGCAGTTATTAGAGGCAGCAGGGTAAGAAGCTTTGCTTCTATTACAGATACAATACCAACCCATGGGAAGGCTTTTCTTAGCATCAAGAATTACTCTGAATACCTGTTTAAAATAGTACATATAATGTGCCTTAAATTTATTGCTAACCATAGACCTTAAATCACAGTAGCATCTTAAAAAGACAGATTTCCCCACCTATGCAGGGGATGTCACATCTGCACCTACAACGTGGTTGCAAACAGGCTCTAGGGGCGACAAAGGTGTGGCTCCCCCAGGTCCCACTCCTGCAGGAGCACCCCAAGGTGCAGGGCCAGCATGGGGCTGGCTCGCAGCAGACAGTGCCACCTGCTGACACCCAATCCCTGTCCCATCCTTCCCACCGGGGCCTCTGTGGGCCATCCCAGCTCATCAGTTATATCTCACATGCTAGTCAGACCCCAAAACCAGCAGTGATTCTGTATAATATTCTTGGCTACTCATTGGGTCATTCCCCTTTTCCATGAGGTTGCATGGAACAGACACTGAGCTACTGGTTGACCAACTGTCTGGCCACAACCATCAGTGAAGCATAGGATTGGACACCACGTGCCAAGACTGTTCTTCAAGGCAAGGAGGAAAAGACAGGTACCTGCACTGGGATATAGCAAGGAACAGTTTCTGGGTGTGCTTTTGTCTTTCTCCCCACATGAAAGTCCTTTTCTTGAATAACTTTCTTGAGCACTGCCATCAACTATTCCCCTCCTGAACCTCTCACCACTTTTTTGGGCATGGAGAAGAGTCCAAGCTGCTTAGAAACGAGTAGGGAGACCATCCCACTCTATTCATACACCATGATTAGATGTGCATTTGGATACTGCAAATGCAGTGCATGCCCACATACCCAAAATGCCTTAGATAATGATTGTGGGGTTTAACTTGACCCTGTACTGATGTAACATCCTCACAAAACCTCCAGGCAGCATTTGCAGCATGGCCCAAACCAGAATCAAAACATGGAGCAAAGCAACCAAGCTCAGCAGGACTCTGGAGCCCTTGGACTGGAAAGGTCCTTGACTTTCACTACCAGAAGTTACTTAATGCATAGGTGGATTCTTTATCATGTTTCCAAACTTATCAGCCTTTAACTTGCTCTTCTTTTAGTTAAAAGTGGTAGGAAGGTAGACTCCCCCTCCCCAAGAAATCCACTTCCTAAACAACTTTCAAGTCCAAATTTGCTTTTCCATTAAATGGCCATCAAGATCCTTAGGTCACATCTGACTTCATCTCTTGATCAACAGCTCATTAACCTTTGTCTTTTTTGAGAGGCAAAAGAGAAACCAAATGATTCACTAGGACAAATACTTAAACTGGCTTACAAAACGAAGTTCAAATTAAAGGGAAAATCTGCAGAAATAAGAGCATTGGCATATTCTTTGTATATGAACTACCATTATTACTGATTATTTACCCTGCAGCAGTCACTACAAGCCCTAGTGCCATTGTGGCAGGTACTAGATAATATGCACATGTTAAAAGGCAATATTCTTTTCTGTAGAAACTGTAAAGAGAGAAAAAACAAAAGACAAGAGAGCATCATTGTCATGTGGAAGCAAAACCAGAAATTAATTGACTAACCTAAGTTATACAATGAATGGCAATACTGAGCTGTGCACACTAATTTGTGTATAAAACATGCTTATTAGATATATTAAAGGCCACGGGATGCTGCTATCAGTCTGTATAAACAGCACCAGCTTGTACTACTCAATTCTCACTTATAAAGCATACCCCCAAATCTTCCCTCCTCCTGTCCTGCCTCGCTTACAGACATTCTACTCTAATTTTAGAACTAATTAAATTAAACCTCTGACTCACCTCAGATCTCTGATTTAGGCTTACATGATCTTTGCTACAAGACCTTTCCGTGATGTTTTTTTGGCAGCACTCCCCCAAACACACCTGAGAATGCCTCTTCCACAGCCTGGCGATGATCATCAGCTCACTGGAACATGCACAGGGCAAGCGCTAAAACCCATAGAACTCTTGCCAGAAAAATCAACCACCACCTTACACATCCATGGTCGGTTTACACATAGCACAGCAGCATTGCACTGCCATGACTCCGTGAGAGGGCTGCTCAAGGACTTAATTAGCATGCAGGTCTCACTCCAGAAATCAGGAAGACAGCATCCAGACCTTTCCACTGTTAGCCAGACATCTAATGTTCAGCCAGAGATTCCAGCCAGGCTCTGGATGTGCCTGAGAAGGAACAAAACCTTCAAACACTACAGAGATTTCACACAGATTGCAAGGAGGGAATGGAGCCCACTACCCATGAAGACCCTTCTCAGGATTCTTTTCCAACAGAAATAGAACCAACACAAAAAAAAGAATAAAGTGACCCATTTCTAAAGAACCCACTCTAACTCTCTTACTGTGGGAGTTATTGGCGAGTACAGAAACCGGTGCAGGTGCCAGCACAGCCAGGCTCCTCATAAACCTGGCACACACCAAAAACTTGCCTGCCCACGAGCGAAGTCAGATGCAGGCACACCTCTGATGGGACATCTTGTTCCTCTGAGCCAACTGAGAGAGGTCCACCCCGGAGGGGAACCACTTATTCAAAAATCACCTTTGCTGCTCGGACCCCCCAAACATGTGGTTTGTAAACCAAAAATACTACCACAGATCACACACGAGCTTTCAAATAAAGCCCTACAAAAGCAGGGCAAACCCTGAGAGTATAATTAGTCCCCTGCTACCCCAAGTCTCATCATTACCTGGAACTCAATTTAATTTAAGAACTCACATTCAGCCTACAGATCCCTTAAAGCACAATTACAGCAGGATCCATTTTTTTTCCCATGCAGCACCCAAGGCACTTCCCAACACAATCCCCCTGCTGCTTGCCCAAACCAACCACCCTCCCTCTGGGTTGAGGGGGCATATATTTATAATATCAGAAGGACTCACATGCTTTAGGTCAGCTGAGCTTCTTTCCCAGTCTTTTTCTTTTTAATTTCCCTCCTTCAGCCAAAGTGCTAAGTGGCACAGGAGAACCAAATTCAATTAACAGGATTAATAGCAATTTAGCCCCTGTTGGAGTCAGGGTTGTGCTCTTTAGGCCTGGAAGGAAACTACATATCACTACAGCAAGATAAGCAGCAGGTGATGCCAGAAGCTTTTTATTTCCAACAAGAAAAATCGGTTGTCTTTCTGCAAGCCTTCCCCTCCTCCTCTCTGATCAGAATTTGGCCCAGATGGAGCCAATTCCCTTCCAGCCTGCTCCTGCCTCAGCCCCACTCGCTGCACATGGGAGAGCTCAGCTTCCTCTGAACACCAGTTATAGGATTTGTAGACACCATCTTGAAGCAGCTCTCTTTTTTCTATGCCTGTATAAAAAAAAAAAAAAAAAAAAACAGCCCTGTCTCACAGCATATGTGGGAAAGAGCAAGGCACTTGAATGTGAACCTGAAGTTCCCTTTCATTTGCTTTATCTGTGGGATTTGCTCATGACAGCCTAACCCCAGTGTGCAGGGAAGCTCTGCAGAGAGGACCAGTCCCAGGTACTGGTGCTCCGGGATGTTCCCGCTCCTCTGCCCACAGCAGGGTCCATCCTTGGAGGCAGGAAGGGAGTGTCACTCCAGCAGTTTGTCTTCCAGTCTCACTCCATTATCATAGTGCCTCACAGTAGTTATTTTAGCTACAGAGCAGCTTTCTGGCTTCCTGTGTTGTCCCCTAGTGTTCTCCCTAATTGAGGGCTTTTAACATTAACAGCATTTAGCAGCTGTTCTTCTTCCCGTGGGGGAGGGACCAAATCTTTTATTTAAACTTCTGTAAGGAGTGGAAACGTGACCTGCACCCTAAGCAGATGTCCCTCAAGTGACAAGCTTTCCCTGTTCTGCCAAGGGTTCCTTTTAGCCACCAGTCCCATGAATTGTTGAATTAACCGGTCCATACATCATCCCCAAGCAGGAACCAGGGATCTCTGGATGAATATTTCCTCCAGGGCCAGCCAGGCAAGGAGTTCCACATGTTTTGGTGGGAGTTGGTGGCTCCCAGGTCCAGTGCTGGGCCATCAGCATCCTCTCCCTGATGTGCCACCTGTGGATAAAATACTGGACAAACCTGGATGGGTTCACCAGGAGGGCCTGTCCATGGAGGGGCAGAGCAGCAGCAAGTGGGAGCTGTGGGGTCTCATCTCAGTGGGTCTTGCTGCATTGCACCAAGAAGCACACTGTGTGCAGCAGCCACCAAGCAAAATGAAAATGGGATGGGAGGGTAACTGGTGGGACACACTGAGGTTGGTGCCTGCATTTCCTCTCCAGCCAGGGTGGGATCTGCACAGCAAAAAGCTGCCTGCGTCCTCAGAAGAGGGCTAGGATGTACTTTTGTCAAAGCCTTGTAAGTTTTGAAGTCCAGAGAGAGGCAAGAAGCAGCATGCTCCACCAGTGCCCTGGGGAAATTGCAACAGAGTCACCAGCAAAAGCATTCAAAGATCACAAACGAGACCCAGATGATCATGAATCACAGCTTAGAAACCGCAAACGGTTCTTCAGCTTCATCAAAATAATGGCATTTACCAACAGGCTTGTTTGGGGTGGTTCACATTTTCCAGCCTTCTTCTGAACCTGAGAATGGGCTAAAGAAAAAGCAGAGCTCCTCTTGCAGTGCCATCACCAGGGAATTGGGGTGATAACAGGGAGATGTTGTGACACTTGGCACAAACTCACACGCATTGGTGGTGCTGGGGCTGTGGGAAGAGCTGTGTGGGAGCCACTGGTGCTGGTAAGGGTGGGCAAGGGGTGACCCCTCTGCACGCTGAGCTCAGACAGGCTCATGACCCCCCTCCAGGGCGCTGTGAGATGGCAATGGTGGCCATGAAGGACAGCAGGGGATCTCTAACCTGGTTCCCAGCTCCCTCCAAAGCTCATCTAACCAGGGGCACTGGTGAGGCCAGCCCCATACTCACCTTTGAAAGTCTGAGGGATGTCAGAATACTTCTGTTTGAAAATGCTTCCACTGCTTTTCAGCAAGGAACACACATAGGTGATGTTAAGTGCATTAACATGGTAAAACGCTGCATGCGTTGGGTCCAAGTGCATGGATGATCCTGAGGCTTCAGTCAGAGCAAGACCTACATCCCAATAAAGTACATGCAGTAAAGCTCTTAGGTATCATCAACGTTTTAATTCCTGATATAAATATTAATATAATGGAAGAGCATAAAAGCAGTATCCCTGAAAGCACAAGGTTGTCTAGTCCAGCACCATGTCCTCAGAAGGGTCCCAGAGACCTCCTCCAAGTTTTTTACCTCTCCAATCCACTGCTGACTTTCTAAGTCTCATAATACTAGTTCTAGTTTATAATAATACAACATCATAAATGCAAAGCTCAGCATCATGATAATTATTTATGACTTATGCTTCTGGCCAACACTGAGTGTTTCTGTAGAGGCTTTAATTATCACTTATGCATCTTTGTTTCACATCCATAAACATCCCAGGGCTCTGTATGGCTGAAAGCTGAATTTATAGGATCCTGGAAAGCGCAGAGCCTGGAGCCAGTGAGAATGGCTGCTCCTAACCACCAAAATGCCAGATCCAGTGAAAGGACATGAATGTTAGCAGGGCACAAAATGCAAAAATGAAGCAACAGGTGACAGTCCCAATGGCTGGAACTGTAGTTCCTGGAGTAAAAGGACTTGTGGCAGCTGTGTCTGTGCCTGATCTCTGTCTGCACCTTGATGGAGACAACCAGGGAGAGGTCTCTGGGTCCGAGGTCCCAGATGGGCAAGAGGCTGACACCATGAGTGTGTCAGATATTCAGATGCACAGATATTCAGGCTCAGGCATACGGGCACCTGGTGTACCTTCCCTCCGGTGCTCCGCAGGGTAGCTGCAGCCCAGGCTGCCCAGCCCCACACCAGTAGTGCCTGATCATCCTCCATGTAATATTGGTGGACGTTTAGGGAGAGCATGGCCGCTGGCCACCAGGAAGCTCTGCAGATTGGCCTGAGCAGAGGAACTGCAAAGCACAAAGCTCAGGGATGTCTCAACAAAACAGGCAGATGCAGGACAGCGTGCTCAGCATCATCAGCTGCCTCCAGCATCATGCCTGTCACTGTCTGCTCCTGGCAAGCATCTCAGCACTGGAGGAGAGCTGCCCCAAGTCCAGGCACTGTGGAGCTCCCTTGAACTTGGAAGCAGGCTGCATTTCTTCTTCCAAAAAACACAGAGGGAAAAATTCAGGATGCAACATCTCTGAGTATTTCCTACAGAAACCACAGCATAACTTGAGAACCTCAGCTGTTTTTTAACAGGAAAACCAAGTTTCTTGCTAAGTGGGGCCTGAAACTATGAGCCAGGGATTTCCAGAAGCTCAGAAAACGGGAAAGAATGAAGAAAAGAGGATCTTGGCAGGGATGAATAAGGATAAGGAAGGAAAAGCATACTGCAGGCAGCAGCCACAGGCTTTGGCAGGCACTTCCTCATGTAAAAGGAAAAAAAAAAAAAAAAAAAAAAACAAGTTAAAAGCCGCTTGGGGAAAGGAGATTCAGCAGAGGATTATTTCATCATTCATTTACCAGAGCAAAAGGACTGCTCCTCATATCCCTGATGGGCTGAATATGGTGCTTTCACTGCAAAGCATTTTGCTTTCACAACCACACTGAAAACATACAAGGCATAAAAAATAATGTCACATTTATTAGGGAAGCAATTCAAGTGCAAAGCTCACCGAGGGACGTAGGGAGCTGATTACATGCAGAAATCAAAGGGAAATCCTTGATCGAAAAGAAATGTTTAGCCACTATGTTCAAAGGCTCCCTAAATCAAAGACAAAATCCTTCTTTAATCAAAGCCATTGACCAAAGCTGAAAGCACACAGAGCCTCCAACAATGCCCACAGTATTGCCTTTCATGGCAGCGCTGCCCATGCAGATGCTCTTATACAGCGGCATCTTTCCCCTAATGCCCTGTATCTGTGTCCTGGGAGCAGCTCTCAGCACTCAAAACAAAGCACAGCTTTATAGGGACAGTAAACTTCAGCCATCAGCTAAAGTCCAAAGCTGCCTTATTTTAGCTGCCTTAATCTCTCATCCTCTGTCTCTAGGCATGAGCAGTCATTGGGAAAAGGAGCAAGAGTTAATTGGGCCTTATCTAATCTCAGCCCAGCCCAAGGGTCAGTAGCAGCCAGCTAAAGTTTATCAGCAGTGCTTAACCATCATTTATCAGCTTTGGGGAGATTTTACTCAGACGGGTGTGTAGCATGCTGACAGACACACAAGGCGGGGTCAGGGAGTATTGCTTTTCTGCATTGGAGAGCAGATACAAAAGATTAACACAAGGATAAGCGCACATTTATTGTGGCTAAAGCATCCAGTGGTAGCACTAGATGCTAGCAGGGTAAGAGTTCACCAAGAATAAAGTTCAAATTTATGAATGAACTTCTGAACTGACGTGGGTCTCATTGTGCTTTGTGGCAGCGTGGCTTCAAGGAAAAAACATGTCTGGAAACAGGCTCAGTATTTCTAACCTTTGCTGAGCTTTTCTCTTTCCTTTTTGGTGTGTTCAGGATCAGAGCCCAGCAACAGAAACATTATCACCAACTCAAGCCCATGTCCACTACTTTATTCTTTTTCCTCCCAAAATTTCATTTCTATCAGTCTGTGAAAAAGTACACTTCTCATTTTAAAATCTCTCCATAACTAAATGGGAAGAAGAAATGTCAGAAAAAAAAAAAAAAGCCTTATTTCATAGTTTGCATTAATTTACCCTTCCTTTCCACACCCTTCTATTTTTTTAATAGCCAGTTTTTCCCACGGAGCTAAGCAGGCTGAGAGCTCTCTGCTGGAAAAGCCTTGTCTTCTCTAATTATCCAAAATGGTATAGTGAGATGGACCTAAGAGTTTTGGCCTCCTCTAGCCACATATTTCATTGAAAATAGAAGTACAATAGTTTTATTCTGAGTCCTGGGACAGGGAGCAAGTCATATATGAATAGACATTAGCACTGACAAAGAAACTCACAGGAGTAGCTAGAAATGCCAGATATTTCTGGGGTTGTGATGAAAGTAATTTGCAATCTTGTTTTGTTTATCAACTGGCTTATAAAGTGATGGAAAGTATTATTAAAACTTGACAAAAACTTTGACAAAATGTTTTCAAGAAATTAAGAAGAAAATGTGAAAATATTCTGCATTTCAGACCTCCACCAAAAAAAAAAATTAGTCTTGGGTTAGTTAAGGACCACAGAGGGGACAGGCTGTTGCTTCTCTGCTGGTTTCTGAAAGCTTCTGTGGAAAATATCAGCTCATTCACTCATGTTACAAACCTCTGCAAGGATAAGGACTGCACAGTGTTTTTTTGTCCAGCAGTAGTGTTTGGCCACCCTCGTGGTGAATGTTTTTTTCCTACTATCCAGGTGAGATAACCCTTCCTGCAGCTTGTCTCTGCTGCCTCCCACCCTTCTGCTCTGCAGCTCTGGGAGGGCTCTGGCTCTGTCTTCTCTCAGTGACCCAGCCAATTCTTCACCCCCTTGCACCAGCTCTGCAGCCAGGCCAATGCACCCAGAGTTCTCTTGGACTTCATCCAACTTTCTAAAGAGTCAGTTTTCAGCTATAATCACTTCAGACTCACCTAGGGGGAAAGGGACCTAAAGGCAACAATAGTTGCAGGCAGACAGGATCTTTTATCTGAACAGAACAGAGCAATAAAGATCCAGGATCCCTATCGAGAGTAGTTAATATCAGAGCTCTCCATTAAGTTACCCCACACACACTTCAGAGCAAGGTCCAGCCCTGGACAAGGGACGTGCAGTCCTTGGGACCAGGGGCAGAGCTGGCCGGAGCTGTGCAGAAGGTCAGATTAGACCAGACCATCCCTCAAGAGTCTGTGACCCTGAAAGAAAGGTATATACCATCTTGTTCGGCTGTGTGAAAGAGGGAGAGGGCAGGGGGTGCTGCTTCTAGTTCAGAGAAAGGGGGAGTGCCTTGCTGGAGGAGATTGAAAACCGTGTTTGCCCAATTATTAGCCACAGCACTTAATCACTCTGCCCGGAGCAGTCACATGTGGAGGTGGGTGGCAGATAGGATTTAATAAAGAAGTAGTTTTATGAAGGAATTCTTTGCTTTTGGCATTTTCTGTAGGAGTGGGGAAAATGATGCTTTTTCTCCAGTAAGGCCAGGGAAAGCAAGAAGAGCAGAGCTCTGTGTTTCAGCTTTTGGACAACCAACCCTACATTCTCTCACTCCCTCCACATCCCATGGAGATCCTGCATGGGAGCTGAGGAGAGGGGCACAAGCGACCAGGGGAGAAAGTCTTGCCAGGAGCCAGCACTCCTTGCACTGTTCCTGACCCAGGATCATTCCTGGGTAACCAGTGGCAGCAGCTGCCCCATCTGCAAGGGACAGAGCCCTGAGGCCACTGCTGTGACTGGAGCTGACCACAGTCCAGAGGTCCCATGTGCCATCACCCAGTAAGCCATAGCAGACGAGGGAGAGGTTTACGTGGACTGAGTCTGTGGGGTTTGGTGTCACTGCAGTGGTAGGAGAGCACAGGCAAATGGGCCAGGAACTGGGCTGGGAACTTACCCCCACACCAGGGAGCTGTGCAATTGCACCCCAGCCAATTTCAGCCAGTAATCCTTACAAACACATCGCCTGTCCTCCTCAGGAATAACCTGATTGGCATTCAAGCACAGCCTCTTCTGAACAACCCAACAAGCTATGATTTATGTGATGCCTTTGACCTCAGACACTGTTGCCAGCAATACCCATTCTCAGGCAAAGCCACCAATGCCTGCAGATTTCCAAAGGTTGCTATCATGGACACACTGCCCTTGCTGAAAGATAATAAACAGAAGCCTTAGTAAAAGTAGAAATGATCATTTGTTAACTTTCCCCTGTAGCTATGTTCAATCCCCTCCCCAGAAACTAGAGGCCCCAGGGGCAATGTTTCCAGGACAGAAGAGAAAACACATTGATATACTGTCCCGGGCTCCCAAGACTCTCTTACAGCTGGAGAAAATAAGTGATATTTTCACAGCAGCTACTCACAGAATCCTTTTTCCTAAACTGTCGGAGTGTTCAGTATCTTCCATGCACCCAGAGCAACAAAACAGCTTTCTCAGCATTAATGGGAAAGAATCCAAGACAAAAATCACTATGGACCAAATTATGGTTAGTGGTTTTTGTCCTGCAGGAAAAAATCAGTGTTTGAGCAGTATCCCCTGGATACAAGAGCAGCTGATCACTGCACACCAGCTCTCACCTTGCTAATGCAAAATGGCTTGGTCTGTCCTCCATGCCCGAGTGGGTCCAGCTGTACCATCCCCCTTCCTCCAGACAACTTGCAGATTTCCCCGTGGGCTCGTGCATGCACAGACAACCTCCTCCCCTCCCTGGGCACACAGCTGCATGGGGCTTGCTCTTCTACACTTTCTGCACCAACTGCTTTCAAAACTGGGTACACCTGCAAGCTCCAGACCTGGCAAACTCAGAAGGTAATAGAGCTTTAGGGATTTTTAGCCTTTAAATCCAACACAAGCAGTAATTTGGACACAAGAGAGCTTTGAGCATCTTGGGCTTGCCATTTGCATCAGCCTTTCTCCAAACTTCACTCATCCCACCCATTTCAGGGCAGCAGCAAATTCCCTACATGCCTTGTTGAGAGTCATGATCACTGAGGATCCTCCCACAGGTCCCCAAAAGAAGATACCTTCCCTTCATTTATCCAAAGGAAGGTCCCCTCCACCTCCACCAAGGGACTGGGGCTCAGGGATGTCATTAGTACAGGGCCGTGGTGCAGGTCTTGCCCATGCAGTCCCTCCTTGGCAGCAGGGGTTGGGACACTGTTGGGATGGGGCCAAGGGGTAATCCCTCACCTGCACCCACCAGCAGACTTGCTCCCATATAACCCCCAGCACCACCAGCAAGCATGACCTTGTGCCAAGTGTCACAAAGTCTTCCAAGTGTCACCCCAATTCCCGGGTGGCAGCACTGCAAGAGGAGCTCTGCTTCTGCTTTAGCCCATTCTCTCTCGGGTTCAGAAGAAGGATGGAAAATGTGAACCACCCCAAACAAGCCTGTTGGTAAATGCCATTATTTTGATGAGGCTGAAGAACCATTTGCGGTTTCTAAACTGTGATTCATGATCATCTGGGTCTCGTTTGTGATCTTTGAATGCTTTTGCTGGTGACTCTGTTGCAGTTCCCCCAGGGCACTGGTGGCTTTTCTCTGTACATCAAGTCTTCACAAAAAGCAAATTCCAGCCCTGGTACAACAAGTGCTCTTCCAGTCTGTCATGGATGGGCCACTGCAGGGTAGGTAGGTTCCCAAATCTTTTATTCCCCTGCAATGCAATTTTTTATTCCTTTGCAACACTTTACTACCAAAAAAATGTAACTTAAAAGCGCTCAGATTTGACCAAAAGATGACACAGACATTCATCCTGCAGGAGGAGAATCACCTCTTCCTGCTGATCCACCTGACCTGCCAGTTCAGTTCATCTTCTTACCCACCGTCCTTTCCCCACATTCCTTGTGTGGCATTGATATCCCGTCCAGAAGTGAGGAGAAGACACCATCAGCAATTGCAGAGGTCTTCTGTCCCACACACCGCATATGGTGGCCATCACCCAACAAAGCGACCAAGAGGAAGCCATCCCATACCAGCACCTGCTTTGGGGCCTGCTGCTCCTCTCCATTTCTCTGTGACGGGCGAGTCACACAGCACGGCTGGCAGAGCCGCCTGACTCATTTTTCTCTACTCCTCCAGCTGATGTGTTTGGAGGAACACGCTGCTCTGACAAGGTGACACATCCTGAAAAAGCCCACACTGCTGAAGACATCTCCCTGCTCCTTCTACCAGGAGCACCCAGCGCAATAGCAGTTCGCAGCTCTTTTTCATTCCTCCCCATTCAAATAAGCCCCAAGCATTTCTGTTTGATTTTCCTGAAGGATATAGAATAGATGTCAATCAGGAGAGAGGAGTCCTGAAATCCCACGTTTTTGAAGGCATCTCATAAACACACAGATGTCAGTAGAGGCGCCTGGAAAGGGCAATTGCTAATGGAGAAACTGCATTAAAAACCTAGTGTGACTGCTGTTCGGCTGCAGCAGTGTTAGCAGCCTATGTTGGATTCTTCTTTTGGCAGAGGCAACTGCCCTTGAATCAGTTGGTTTGGCTCAATTCGTTGTGGAATAATTAAGTTCCGTCCATTGTATTGCATAATCTAGAGTTTCTTCAATTTACTTCAGTACTAAAGTACTTAATCTCACACAGCTCTGGGAGGGGTTATGAACATGAAATTAAGTCAGTGCAAATCTATCAGGAGCCTAATAAAAGGATGAAGAGAGAAGTGTCTAGGAGGCGGGGGTGGGGGGGGGGTGGTGGTGTCACCAGCCTGTCCCTGCTTTGATGCCTTTGACTTGTGGAGGAAGGAAAGGAGAAAACCATGGCATTACACACATGAAATGTCCCAGGAGCCAACACAGTTCCCATCTGCAGAGCAGCTTTCGTAAACACTGAGGATTTACCCATCAAACTCAAGTTTGGAAATGTGCCTGGATGTTTCCAAGGAATCTGAGGAAAGATGTTTCTGTTTCTGGACAATCAAAACTCTCACATTTCCTGGCTGCAGCAAGGATCTCTAAACTGAAAAATGTGCAAATGTGTTTTACCAGGAGTGGGCACATCCCAAACAAGGGTAATCTGAGAAACTCTTTTCAGCACTGCTCTATTTACATGTGCTACAGATTGAAGAGGAAAATCTTCTCCCCAGTTGCCCTGAAGTATAACCATCAACACCCTTGCTAAGTCCCCTTCCAGCTTTGGGAAGTGAGACCAAAGCACCTATCGGCACCTATTGGCTTTACTCATGCTGCGAACCTGGCAGGTGTGTTGGAGGAGTAACAGGGGACAGTGCTGGATCAAGATGAACCTCTTTCAGCTATAAAAAATAATCATGCCTCCTTCCCTGGTTCCTCAGAGGGTGACAGCACCACATGAATCTCTGTCCCAGGCACGCTAGACTGTTGCTTGCTCACAGAGTTCCACTAACAGCCAGCCCAGCTAGTCACAGCTGCTGAGTGGGCCATTTCCAAATCCGGCTTTACTCGCCGAGTTAATAAAATAATAGAAGCCATTAAGAGCAGTTCATTCAGCTTCATGTTGCAGGTCACCCCAGGGAGGGCAGAGGGAAGCCCAGACAAGAGAGGAGAAACTCTCCATCACCACTGAAGCAAACTCACAAGGGATGATTATGGCAGGGGAAGCATCCTCCAGAGCCACATTAGGACTGGGGTCTCCCTTGGACAGTGGAGTAGTTGCTGATTGAGCTGAGATTTCTGTCTCACAAACAGCTCCTTGAATTGCTCTTGGCATTGACTTTTTCCTGTTCAGCTAATTAAAAATCTGTCTTTGAGTCATAAGCCCCCATTAGTAATAATTTGCTTTGCACTTCTCCAGTGATTTATGGCTGAGATATCAAAGTGCTTTAGAAACATTAATTAATCCTTCTAATACCCAAGGGACTGATCCACTCTCCACAATGCACCATTGGTGGAGTAAATGTAGGAAATCCCCAGAGTTTACTCCAAACTGCAGGCAGGGAGAGGGGAGGGGAGCAGCATCCAACCCAACAAGCTCGTTTCGGCTGCCTGCCTGCAATCAGAGATGTTCAGTCAAAATAACAGCACTGAATGTGCAGCCACAAGCGAGTCCAAGGCACGTCCAAGCTCTCTGCTCTCCAGCAGCAGTCCTTGCTGCTGTCCCTATCTGTCCAGAGAGGGAAGGGGAGCTGTGACACCCCAGCTCTGCTCTGCAAATCACACCAGGAAAGGCGTGTGTGGACCAAAGCAATCTTCACCCAGAGCCCTGTAAGTGACAGCGGCAGGGTTGTTAATCAAAGCCACATTACTTGTGTTAACACGTGCATTTGCCTTGCAGTCCTGACCATTTCTCCAGTTTGCTTCTTGTTCAAAGTCACTTTTTCCCAGCTTGCAGTGCAGACCCAAGGCTGTCTCCCACACCTGAGATGTCCAGACCTTGCCAACGATAAGGATTGTTACCTCCATTGGCTTTGGAGAGGCTTTCATCTTTGCACACACCAATGAGCCATTTGCCACCTGGTGCTGTCCCATACTTTGAATGTTGCCATCACAAGACTGCGGGGTGGAGCTGGTTGTGCAGGGTGGTGCCAGAGATGGGCAAAGGTATAAGGTCCCAGCATAGACTGCCAGAGGCGGGATCTCTGAAAGCCTGACAAGTGTCCCATTTACTGTCCCCTGCAAACCACCACCTGGACCATGAAGTCAACTGTTTTCCTGCTCCTCTCCCTGGCACTCTGCTGCTACCAAGGTGAGTACAACATTTTGTTTAGGAGCCACTTCCTCTCCTTGCTAAAGCTCCCAGGTCTGTCATGTGGGAAGGCGAGACTGGGAACAGGCCAGCTGGTGCTGGGACCTTGCTGTGGCCCTGGGCAGGGAACACCAAAGCATGCTGCAATGCCCAACGTGCATTAAACCAGTGGTCTGTGAGCAAGCCTAAAGCAACTGCTTTGAAAGGGTGCCTGGCACCTGCTCCCAAAAATGAGCAGACCTGCTAGGCTGACACTCTCCCTTCAGGGCTAGAATTCGGCCTGGAGCTGGTGATTTCTAGGACAGTGAGATTCTTTTAGAGTGAATAGGTGCTATTCTGGTTTTAAAAAAGCAAACCCAAGAAGACAGGAAACGCATCTACACAAGGGAAAATGAAATTTTCACTACCAAAGTCAATGTTTAAGCCAACTGTGTTTTCAAAATCCCATATGGTGCAGAAGGATGAGAACGTGAGCTGTTGCTGCTCTTCAGGTCCTGCTCACCAGGGATTTCTGCATTAGTGGATTCATTCAGAACAGGAGGGTGCTTCTGAAACAAGTCTTCCATCATCCTATTCACTGTGCAGCGGTTGCCATTGCAGAGCTGTCTGAGCACAAAATCTGAACTCATTTCAGATGAACTGAGCATGTAGTGAGCTACAGCTCCTGGATCTGGAGTGGTGGTAGTCAAAAGTAAAATCCCTGAAACATTAAACGGTGTGGCTATCAGGTCCTCAGCACCAAACCGTTTCACTCTACAGACCCACTGCTATTGGGCCACATTGGTTGTTAATATAGACATAGTCTAAATCCTCCATGTGTATGACTTCTGGATCTATAAGCAGACTAAGGTCTTCTTCTCAATACTGACTTTTGCCAAACAAATTCAGATTGTTTTTCAAAATACACCCACCACATGTCCCATCCATGTGATCCCAGCTGACAGCTCAGGGCCAGCTTCTCCAAGGAGAAGCCCACCAAAGTCACAGCTTGCTCCCACCAGCTTTGGTGTGAGACCTCAGGGTCCAAACACTTCTTCTAGTAGAGACCTTCAGTAACTGGTCTTTTGGTCTGCTTCCCTGTGGTACAAATCCACTGACACCAGAAATACCACCCTGGGTTTACCCCAGCACCAGTGCAGCCTCAGTAGGAGTTTCTCAGTTACCCATGAATGTGTGGTAAGAGATAACAAAAACCACCTTTGCTCCCTGGAATCTGGCAGGGAAAGTCACTAGAAGTGCATCTGACCTTGACAGGGCCTTGCACCATCACAGTGTTTTTGCTAGCAGAAAGAGTCAGATGCACCAGGGAGGGACCCAGCTGCAAAATGGGAGAGATCCAAGGTAAGAAACTGTCTGCTGGGAAGAAACTGTTTGAGTGAAGACATACGGTGCTCAACCTAAAGCATCTTCACTGGGTGCCCCTTGAAACCAGCCTGAGTGATGGGTGCTAAGGTGTCTTCTGTCTCTCTCCACTCTTTCTCTAGGAAACACTGAGATGGATGGAGCTGCTGGCAAAGGAACAGAGGTGAAGGCTTCTATTTTTGTGCAGCGCAGGGGTATGCCCAGCTTTAGTGAGACAGCACTAACCCATTCACTGGGGAGTCAACATTGCTAAATGCAGTATAGTGAGCTGCTGGCCCAAACATGCCAGTGCCTGTGAACCTCCTTCTACCTGCTGTGCTATAGCAAAATTCCAGTGATGGTACTGGTTTCCTACTGCATTTCCCCACATTGAGCGGAGGAAAACTGTTAATAAAGAGCTGAATGTTGCTGCTACCTGCCAAGAAGATCAGAGCTCTCCTTACTCTCTGGCTTGCAAGAAGGAGGGCAGGTATTGTGACATAAAAATAAAAACTGGGAAGAGCACGATCAGGCACTGCCCATGGAGCATTACCTACTCAATACTGTTACTCCTAAGGGTGTGCAGCAGTGCCAGGCGGAGTCAGCTGGCCAAGGGACTGCATGGTGTCAGGCAGTCCCAGTCTTTCTGAGAGTTCATGGCAGATCTCTGAGCAAGCTGGGATGGGTTATCAAGGTACACAAAACACGTACCTCCCTGTGAATGCAAAGCTCCTTTGGTAAATTGAAAGCATGTTTAATAATGTCAGCATTACCCTTTTGTGTCTACAGGCAGCTTGTGGCAATTATGACCTAAGAAAAGGTTGTACAAAGATCTTTGACCCTGTCTGTGGCACGGACAATCTCCTATACGGCAATGAATGTCTGTTGTGCTTTCAGAACCTGTGAGTATCTGGACCTTCTGCAAGCTTAAATATCACACAGACAAGGGCTACTACATATATCTGTGATTTCCTAGAAAGCAAGCTGTTTGCATGCAGCTGGGTGGAGCATGGGCAGTGAGCCCAGCACATCTGGTATGAATCTGGCCTCCCTCACAGATGATGCACTTGCTGCTCTGAGCACACGGACTCCATCTGCGAAATCGCTCCGCCGCGTGCGGCTCGCAGCACACAAGCTGCCCACAAGCAGGGACCACACGGCCGAAATCTGTCCACACCTGCAGCTGCCACGCTGCAGTGATTGCTCGGACTGTGCTGGAGGGTGTCCAGGAACTCAGACAAATGGCAAAGTCCTCAAAGTCTGCCCAGATCTAGCATGTAGGCAGAAAAATATTTTTTCAGGTGACCTCAGACGTGTGGTAGCTAAGGAAAAATTATGGGTTTTCACCCCAGCAACTTATAGCTGGGCTCTGCTTTCTGTCTTCTCTCCATATGAAAGGATACAATTTGCTCTAGGTATTTTTAAGAATGAGCTTTATATTTAATCCATGTCGGTGCCAGATTGCACTGTTTTAGCAGAAGGCCAGGTCCAAATGCTAGCAACGTCTCTGGCAAGACTTGATTCATTTCATCTGGCTTGGGCCCTAGCTAATTTTGAGTATATTTATACATTTGAAGCACTCTGTGTCAGACAAGTAAAGGAATTACTTCCAATTCAATGCTATTAGGTGGTTCAAAAACCTCTGTTGGGAAGATTGAGTGTTATCTGTAGCCAGATGCCCCAGTCTGTGGGGCTAAGGGAGCTTCACCCTTGACTTTAGCTGGTGGAGGCAGGGATTTTCGGTGATCAAGTTCACACACCCATCTGCCATCAGCAAAGACATCTCTAAGAGAGGCTAGAATTCCAGATTTTCTAACCCTGGATGAATGGGTTTGTGGAGCCAACTGCTGCTCTTAGGAGCATTGCCTCTCAGCTAATTCTGCAGTAACAAGGAATCCAGATCACCAGGAAAAAGAGCCCGGATAAGAACGGTTGGTTTGGTTTTCTCCTCCTTCCTTCATTAACCCAGGCTGCTGCCCCATATTCTGCTCACGGCCTGCTTAAATGCTGGTTTTACATTTTAAGGCTGAAGATGATGCAGTCAGGCAGAGACATGCTGAGTGGGATCTCTTGAATGAAGGCGCCATGGTTAATGACCCAGTGCAGCATGGCAGGGTGGTAATGACCATGCTGGAAGCCAGCAGCCCAGCACCAGCTGTCGGCTGTATTGTGCAACAGATGGGGGTGGGAGGTTCATCAGACACAACATCGTTAGGGCTTTGGCCATGAACCAAGAGCGTGGTAAAGAGAGTGAGGAAGGCTTCCAATGCAGCTATGCATGGAGCAAAGTGGCATCAAGGATGCTCCGTGCCCCCAGTGTGGAGCACAGCCTTGGAGGGGATGGGAGACCTCAGTGGTCACAAGAAGGAAAGTCTGGGGTACAAAAAAGAAAAAGCCTGAGCCAGTGGTGTATCCAGAGGCGGTCAGGAGTCAGGGGAGGGAAGGGAGAAGCTGGTGCTGGCATCCGCCTTGCACTGACAGGCACTGCATCCCTGGACTTCTTCAAACTCCTGTTCGTGCAAGCTCTCAGCAGCTGCAACTGGAAATGTGCTGCTCCTGTGGGTCAAAGCCCTGAGCCTTGCAGCTCGCCTGTAGCATTCCCAAGTGAAGAAGTTTTGGGGTTAGGCACAACAGCCATTTGGTCTGATCAAGGTGATCTGGGCCAGGCACCAGGATCTTGAAGCTGCCTGGTGCCAAATATCTCAGGGGAGAGATAAACGGAGTGTCCTCATCTATAAAACTCTGGTCCATGGGGAAAAGTCAAGTAGTCGAGAGGCAGAATGAAATGTCATTTGCAGTTTGGTGTGTGTAACCAGTCTGACAAGAGCTGGAGGCCTACAAGGAGTCTAGGAATAACTACTGCAAGAGCATCTGGTGGGTCCCTGTGGCAGCAGTGTCTCACTTGTCACCTTTGGTCACTTCACTGTGATCAGAGTGCAACATGCTTTTTGCAAAATGCAAAACAACTTGAAAATCATTTTACCAGCATTTCTCTATGCACCTGAGAAATGGGTTTGTCTTTCCAAAGAGACCATCATGATTCCACGTGAAAATGGAACAATTCAGACTAATTATGTTCACTACTGGGCAAAAAATAATAACAGTAATTTTTTGCAGGTGCCTTTTTAATATTTTCCTCGCTTTTGCTGCAGAAGTAATCAAGAGAGGAGGCTGGGAACAGGCCCAAGCCCAAACAAGACACAGTGGCAGGCATTTGTCTGTAAAAACCTACAAAACAAAGTCATAACCTTTATCATCTGCAGCCAGACAGGCATTAGGGGTGTCTTAGTGCTGTCCTACAGCACAGAGGTGAATTATTCTGCCAGGAGTTGTCAGGAAGCGCCAGCTCTTGAGCTTATTGGAATTAATTAACACATGCCCATGGTAACCCTGAACTCCCTGTCAAGAATATGTGGCCTTACTTAGTGTGAATAACACTTAAATGATGACTTAAGCAGTATTTTAATTTCTTTCTTTGTCCTCTGAGCCGAGCCAGGGTTTTCTGTGTAGCAGCGACCTGAAGGCATCCTCTAGCATTTCTAATGTATTTTCCAGGCAAAGAAACACTCATGTGCAGATAAAGAACAGGGGAATGTGCCAGAAGCCCTCTCCACGCTCCGAATCTACTCAAAACTAATAGACGCAACCATTCCGGAGAAGATAGCACAAAGCTGTCCCTCATCCAAACAACCTCCTAATAAAATGGAAGCATTGCCATGTCTTGCACTGGGATTTCTTACACACACAGCAGACCCCTTTCCCTGACATTCAAAATACCTTCCTGGAAAACGTGGTTTGTTTTGGTAATGTCCATAAAGAGCTGTGAGCAAACTACTGACAGAGCCCCGGGGACAAGGCTAGGACATACCCAGGGAGAGCGCCAGGCTCTGGCATAACAAGGAGGCTCTTTTTTGCATCAAGAGTTTTGTCTTCCTTTCCTGAACTTCCAGCATCCAAGCAATAGCATGCTCACGACTTGCAATTACAGTTGCTAAATCCAAGGCATTAAAGCACCTACTCCAAGGCCTCTGCCACCAGGAGGAAGAGTCCAACAAGGCATCTCCATGCTGACTCGTCTCCAGCATATGCCACTGCCCCCATCACACAGTCCCTGTGCATGGAGACCCACCAGCCTCAAACACATCCTGCAGGTCACAGCTACCCTCAGAAAACGAAAAAAGGCTCCATTTTACCGGGGGGGGGGGCGGAAATTTCCGCTAGTGCTCTCGGTGAGTTTTGCTGCTGGCACCCACGCCCGGGGCCCAGGGCTCCGGGCTGGCGAGAGGGGATTCTTGGCTCCCGGCGCAGCTGGACGCGGGGTGCGGATCCCCGGCTGGAGAAAGGGAGGAGGTTTCGGCACTGGAGGCCGCTGTTGCTCCGCCGGAGCCGGTGCGGGTGCCGGAGCCGAGCCCCGCAGCTGGAGCCCGCAGCTGGCGGGGGCGCGGGGCCGCTCGCCCCGCGGGTCTGCAGCCAGACGTCGGGGCACCCGCAGGATGTCGGCGCTGCCCTTCCCAGCCCTGCAAGGAGGACGAAAGCCGCTGAGGTGGGGTAGCCGAGGCGCGCAGCCTCGCCGGGTCCCTGTCCCTCACCGGCACCCCCCACCGCAGACCCACGGGCAGGTTTGCAAGGACCTCATGCTCTGTCTTGGGGGGGGGGGGGGGGGGGGGGTTGCAAGGACACGAGTGGCCCCAGAGGGTCTGCCTGCAGAAGCTGTGCTGGAGGGATGTGTCTGCCTGGCACTGGCACAGACCTGCCGGCTGTTCCCCGGGGAGCTGGGCACCCTGCTGCTTGTGCCAAAGGACTGTAATGAGCCAACCCAAAACAGCCTGGGACAGAGCGGTCAGGACTTGGGGTTGAACCCTCCTGGGAGTTCCCCATGAATTGTAGCCCTTGAGTAAATGACTATTTGTATTTTGGCTAACCAAAAGCTTTGTTTTTAGCAAATCCTGAACTTCACTTTGGTTAGGAAGATGTGTTTGAGTTCTCTTGATGTTCCTTGAAGAAGTGGCTGAAACACAAAAAATAATTTGCATGGTCAAGCTGAGAGAGAGATCTAGTGCTCACTTGAAATTTCAAATGCAACCAGATGCAGCTGGGAGTGGGGGCACAGGTTCCTCTCCAAGATCCACCAACAAGTCTGTCCGCAGTCAAGAGAGATGAAAAATGATTCACTTTGCCTGTATGTAAAATTAATGCACTAAAGGTGGTAGCCGTAAATAGGCTTGGGATGGCTTGACATCTCTGCACAAAGGGGATCCCAGAAGTATGCCTCCCACAGCTGGGATATTTCTGATTCTGCTGCATCACAAGAAATGGAGCATAGCTTTTACCTGGAGAGATCTCTGCAAGTGGGGCTGGCGGGAGGGGAGGCTGAGCCTCCTCATGCCGTTCACTTACTGCTTTTGGACTTTGTGGTGTGACTAAACCCAGCTTAGCTCCAAACTCATCCAAGTTGGTTTCTTCCACCCGGAAGAACACTGGAGAGGTTGCACTGAGGCCAGCTTATGCCAAGCAAAACATCTTTCCTGCCCATGCCATTTCTGAGAAACATCACCCAGTATTAGCCCAGAGCATTTCTCTTCAATGTAGTGAGGTGCTGACCGAGCTTGCAAAACAGCAGGTTGCATCAGTTGGATGGTTGAGCACAGGGTTGCATCTCCCCAGGCACTGTTCTGATAAGAACTAACATTCCTGCTAAATGTCAGCCACATCTGTTCCACAGCAAGGTCCATATCAGGCTTGAGATTATGGGAAGCAGCAGGTCAAGGGCCACCCTGTAGGTACTGCACAGCTGGGGCACGTCAGGTGGAACCAGCAGCAAGATTCCAGGAAGGAACAGTTCCTGTCCATATTTTGGCTTGAACAAGTACAAATCTGAGGAAGTTTTAGCAGGTGCAAAGGTATTTTACTGACCCCTGGACTGTGTTTCGTTTTATTTATAGGAGACGCAGCCTCAAAAGACAGTCTTCTGCCCCCATAAAGATTCTTCCCTGAAGCTGAGGAGGGGAGTGTTTCATCTCAGCTGCTCTTCCACCATCTGATTGCCAGCAGAGCCTGGAGCTGTCCTGCCAGCAGCCAGCATGACTTTTCTGAGACACCAGCTTGCTTTCCCATGTCTCCATGATGCTGTTTCCAGTGCTGGCAAGCTGTCAGGGACAGGGCAAAAGAGAGTAATGGGAAGAAGGGTAATGACTTCAATTCTCTTCTGTCTGCCTAAATAGCTGCAGCCTTTCAGGCCACTTTCCAAGGGCAGAACTTCTGGCAGTGGGCGTTCGGGAGAGCCCTGAACACATTTTAAATGATGCAACTGGGGAAAAACAGGACTTGCCAAAATACACAAAGGGCTCAGCCATCTGCCCCCCTCCTCCTTCCCTTCTGGCTGCTCCCAGAGGGCTCAGCCAGGGCAGCGGGAAAGGCCCAGGGGTTCACAGGCACACGGTGGGTGAGGAGGACCCCAGAGGATGGTACAAACAGGGGGGCTTAGCATTTACTGCCTGTGAAAGCGTGGGCATGGAGCAATGTGGTGCCTGCCCCACCGCAGCACTGCTCAGAATAACAAGTGTTTGAATGACAAAGGGGGAAACCCCAAAAATAACCGCAGTTGTGGCAGCTGGGGCTCCACAGAGAGCAGGATACCCACACAGCCCAGCCCCATGCCAGCTCCCACTCTGCCTGCCCTGGGGAGCACCAGCACATCAATGGAAGGAGCAGGTAGTTTGCAGCTGGCAGTGCTTCCCCTCCTCTCCCTCCTCCTGCCATCCGGGGGGCATCTCTCCTGCACACCTTTGCCAAGACTTGCTGTTCAGGTGGAAGCTTTTCAAAGCAGGATTGCATCCTGCTCAGTGCCTCCAAAGCAGCCCTGGGTGCTGCCAAACCTTAGGAATGTCACAGGAATGATGAAAACCAGACAGCTGAGGACAGATGGCCCAGGGGAGCATTTTCTGATCAGAAAACCATATTTCTTTAAAATCGAGACTCTCCTGACAGTAAAAATTATGGTAAAATTCAGCTGGGGAAACCCTTCCCCCTCCACCTCCTGGAACACTTTACTGAAGCTCCTGTCTGGGAGGGAATATCTATTTCCGTCACTGGTGGCATTTGATATTTGTTATCAACATCATGATAGCAAACTGCAAAGTCAGGATTAGAACTGGACCAAGGGGCTTTAGTGACATGCAAGGCCTCAGCTTAGAAGCAGATCTGGATTTCTGGTAGTTTCAAAATGTTCCTGTTTTCAGACCTATTTGGAAGGGGCAGCCTTTGCCCACTGCAGCCTTCCCCAGCCTTTCTCTGCTAAGGCGTCATCTATTTTAGCCACATTTGCAACATCAGATTTGTTTTTCTAGTCTGGAAAAAAGCAGAGCCTTTTGCTGAAGCTGCCAGAGGAGAACTGTGGAGTTTGCTCAGTTCCAGGAGACTTTTTTTTGGAGGGAGGGTGAGGGGGAGCTGAATTAAACCCAGTTTTCCCAGTTGGCAAAGAGAGCTTCCCTTTGCAGACACCCCATGGGAACCCGCCTGTTGCTGGTGAAAGGCTCTGCGTGTGCTACGACTCTGCCACGTGTCCCCTCCTGGATCTGGCCTTTTTGCAAAGGGTGCAGACGGTGGCATTTCCATGCCCAGTGCAAAGAAGAGGTTTGGAGCCTGCTCGCCTTTACGGGTCAGGTCTGCACGCCAGACCCACATAACCACTTCAGCTGCCGCTCTGCTGCTGTTGTGACAACCTCAACAAGAGATGTCAGGAGTGCCAGAAAATGCAAACAGCTTTATCACCGTAAAGGGACGGTTGCCCAGCACAGTGCAGCAGCACCGCTGTGTTAGAGGGTTACGCTGCCAAGCTTGAGGCCAGAGAAGGAAATACCAGTTGGTCCCACCTGAGTAGGAAATGATAGTGTTAACTCTCTGTAAAGCAAAAGTCTTACTGAAATGGAAGGATGCTTTTAAACTGCAAATTTCCTTTCATCTAAACCAAAGCTCAGGCTACCTAGGGGAAAAACTGTCCTTAGTAAATGTATGGTAATGAGCTGGAAGTTGCTCTGTACCAATACAGACAGACTGTCCATAGGGCTTAGTGGGGCTGTAGCAGGATCATTGCTAAATAAGAGAGTGAACACTTCTCACTGGCGGGCTGAAACCACCATGATAACCACAAACATGGAGCAAATAGCCACTACTAGAGCTGCAAATTTGAAGCAGGATCTCAGCTTTTGCTTTCTAATGTCTCTGAGCTGTTACAGACGAGTCAAATGACAGTAATAGTTTGTATTTCTCTCTATCAAAAGACAGTAAGCTTCCAGGAATCGGAAGCATCCAAAGTGCTCTGCAGCCAGCGCAGACAGCAAGGCAGCCCTGCCAATGTTTCTACACTAGTTTTCTGGCCTTCATCCTGCATCAGGCACACTCCACTTACAGCATGGGACAGGAGGGGCTGGAAGTGCCAGCTCCGCATGGCACTGGCACGTGAAGCTGGAGACCTCCCAGTGCTACAGTCAGCATTAGCGCTGCAGGTAGATTCAATTCTGAGAAGTTCTGCTTCCTTCCAGCTAAGCAGCACAACTCCTGGAAAGTTCCCAGGCAGAGGTCCTGCCCTTCACCTAAGCCAGAACAATAATCTGTTGTTGTAGCATGGCTCAGTGAGGTTGGATTGCATGCTCTTTCCAAAAACTTAAGCACTTTGCTAGTTGCAAAAGGATGCCACAAATAGAAAAATCACATGTGAGGTTTAAACCCCAGTAGGGACTGCTGGCCTCTGGGAGAAGGTCAGGTCCTTCGCAGCACACTCTGGCATGGAAGCATGTGAAGATCCACCCCCACACCTGCTTCACAGGGTGCTGGGAAGCTCTTCTTTGCTGGCAGATGGTGCTAAGGTGGCTTGAAGCCACAAAGACATTAGGTCAGTGCAAGTGTCCAGCTTGCAGGTGGCACCATGCTCAGGGACCAAGATCTGATGCATTAATCAGAGACTCTCTGTCAGCCCACTTTTCTGAAGGCAGCACCCATACAGGGGAATGGAAACAGCAGCCTGTACACCCTATAGCACGCTATGGGACACTGTGTCCCCCACCAATGTCCTCACGGGCACAGTGTTTAACTTCAGTGGTAGGATGCCAAGTCCTGAAAGCAAAAGCCAGAATGTCCCAAGTTGGGCCCATCAGGGGGCTGAAACACGGTGAGTAAGAAGGAGCTGAAGCAGGACTGAAGCAGTAGGCAAGGCCTGGCTGGGGCAAAGAAGGACGTCCCCCAGCCCTTGTACTGATGGTCCCTGCTCAAAGTCAGGGGATGAGCTAATGCGTGGGGCAGTGAGATGGCACAAACGCCTGATTCAAAGTGTGCCAGAACCAGAGGGTATAGTGGGGCTCTGCGTCCAGCACAGCAAGACACTAAAGGTAGCTGCAGCAGCATCCCTGATGTTGCTATTGGGCTGAAAGTGTTTCTGGCTGCCCTGGCGCTTGGGCAGGAGTTATTCCTCTTTCCTCACCCCATTCCTGGTACAAGCACACAGGAATTTGTTAACCAAGGGGATTGCTTAGTGCACGTTGCCAAGAGTAAGCCGCTGGCCAGATGTGACTCTCCTGGCCTCCACTGGCCTTCCTGGCTGGTTCAGGACACTGTGCCTGCATTGCTGCCAGCCAGTGGCAATGCAGGGGTGAAGCAAAACATCTGCAGCAGGTCTTAGCTCCTCTCCTCCAGCTGGCAGCAGAACCTGCGCGGATGAAATGCAGGGCAGGAGGGGAGCACAGGTCTTGTCCTGCTGTTGTGGACAGGATGTTTCAGGGGACAGCACACACATTCACCCTGTCTGGAAAGCTCCAGGAAACATGCAGACCGGTCTATGGTGTCTCAAAACAAACCAAGTGAAAACAGCCAGGGACAGAGCCCTGTGTTTCTGCCCTCTAACCCTTCCCTGGCCACTGACTACCCCAGTGCCCTCAGCTCAGCCACCAAATTCAACAAGAGCTTCTAATTTTGATGCTCAGAAACAGTCACTAACATGCCTGAGCTTTCCAGTTTGCCTGACAGTGCAAGAGAGATGAGTATAGAGTATAGCAAATAAACAAAGATAGAGTTCAAAGCCAAGGTTTTTCTCTGGAAAAAACGTTTGAAAGATAAAGCATAAACTGGTTTGGCCATAATGAGTGCCCCATTGTTTCTGCTGTTCCTTCCCACTCCAGAGCCACAAATATCCCTAAATTCTCAGCAAGGGCAAGCAGCTAACTAGTCACAATTAACTTCCCAAAAAGGAATTAAGAAATGTTTAATTCACCTCTAGAGGCAACAAGGTAGACAAGCATCTTCTGGTTGCAGCTCTGACACATGTTCCCTATCCCAATCCAACTCCTTTTAAAGATAATTCCTGTCTTGGAACAAAGGCAGGTCTGTTCTTTTCCAGCTCTCTTATTGGTAAAGTGTGGTATTTTGGCCTAAATAGGACATCTGGACAAGGAAATATATATTTAGAGTTGCATAGTTGAAGTGCCACTCTCAGAAATAAGGCTCATGAGAGCAAAGTCGCCCCCAGTAACCAGTCCTGACAGCAGAAGCACTTTCCCATGCAAACAAGTTCCTGCTAATGAGGGCAGTAGATGGCATGTACAGCATCCCTTCACAAGTAACACAGTGCATCACTTTCAGGACTTTGTGGCTAATGTAAGTCCATTATTTTTACTTGCTTATGGAAAATGCTGCCAGGATGACTGACTGAAATGCAAACAAAAGAAATAAGCTCCAGAGACAAGTCTTCAAGGATCACAGCTGGAGACTGTATGTGCTGGAATGTGTGGTTGCAATTCTGAAACCTATGGAGGCTTCCTCATCCAAAATCCTGACCCGTATATATAATGGCATCAAATATATATGTAATAGCCAGAAACATCCTAATCAAAGTGGAAGCTGGAAAATAGCACCTTTGTCACATTATCCTCAGGTAGCCCAGCAAACCTGCTGTCATACACCTGTGGGGTCATCATACCAGCTTCCACACTTCCTCTGCTGCTGCTGTTCAAAGCATTTGAGTTTGGGGAATACTTCAAGCAAGCCCTTGACTTCAGGTCACCAGCCCAACACATGCACACTGCACAAAAGGGTCAGCACACTTCCATGTCCTCACTTGCTTTGCATACATTTGCCTGCGATTGGGCATTGCCCACCTCAAGAGGAGGTATTCCTGTGAAAACCTGATTCTGAGCAACTCACTGGCCAGCCTGTAGATGGGATCTTGCATGAACACCTGCCCCTGGAAAGCCAGGAGGGGAAATGGAACAGTAGGCAGCAGGAGGTGCATAAATGTAATTTTCTCTTTCTCTGATCAAGCATGTTGAAGAATAACTTGCCCATGTTGAGACAGAGTGTGAAAACTGCCTTGTCAATAGATAGAAAGCATGAGGTTGTTGCGCCAGTCAGGGCAAGAGGTTTTATTTCTAGACTGTCAAGGGAGAAATAATTCTTTAGAAAAATCAATTAAATTTAAATGAGTACATAGGAATGGCTGTTCTAGCCCCAAAGGTCCATCTAGCCAAGCACTGTGCTTCCAGCACAATATGTCCTTCATCAAGAGAACATAGTTGTGCAGCTCCCAGGGGCACTATGAACATGAGAGATGTGAACCACCACACAAGGAACTGCCATCCTCTCATATCCTCCCAGTTTCCCCCCGGTCTGACGTCAAAATGAGGCTGTTTGGGTAATTCTGCTGGCAGATCTGAGGGCCTGGAAACCCTCTGAGCAGCCTCAGTTCAAGGTCCTGGCCAAGGACTCGGGGGGATCATGTCCCCATTGGCAGAGCCAGGCGGGACTTAGCTCGGCAGGGAGCTGCTGCCTTGCAGGGGGGTCACATCTCCATCTTCATGGCTGGATACAGAGGAGCTTAACTGCCCCCAGAGACCCATCTGAATCATGTCAGCTGGGCTGGAGGCCTCAGCCACCCTTCCTGAACCTGAGAGTCAGAAAAATCTGTCTGTGCCCAGCCACGAAGAAACCAGTGAAGTGTCTGGTGTGCTCCTGCTCATTTACCAGGAACCTAATTAAATATCAAGAGATGCTTTTCTCTGTTTACAGCTTCCATTTTCTACTCAACACTCAGACACCAAGGTCTGCGGTCTCAGGTCAAGACTTTGCCCTTGGAGCTGGTTCTGGCAGTGTCCGACTCTGCAGCTCTGGAGTTGAATCCTTCCAAAATACCATCAACAGCTGTGCTGTCTCTCTAATATCATAGTAATAACCACAAATTAATGCACTCATTAAAAAGTAAAGCTTGGAGGAGCCTAAGGAGCTCAAAGTATAAGCAGCTGTATCAGGTGTTTTCCCAGTTTCTTTTTGAAGGCTTCCAGTAACAGAATTTCTACAACTTCCCCAAGAAACCATTTCCTAGCATTTGTGTCTTTCTGGTTTGTTTTATGCTCGTGACAACTTCTCCTAGTCATGACACAGAGAGAAAAGAGTATTTTTTCTTCTTTTCAGTATTTTTTTACACATTTGAAAAGCTTCACACTTACCCTGTTTTGCCTCAATCTTTAGTAAACAATTTTCTCTCTTTCCATCTCTCCTGCTAGGTTGGATTTTCTCTCCTCCTCCCTGTTCCTACTGCTGTCCTCTATTCTTAACATAATCCAAACCTGAAATATATAGCTGATGCTTAAGGTAAGCTCCATCAAGCCTTTTCCACCAGCCTTCTCATAGGAGACTTTGACCTGCAAAGACCATGCATTATTCAGAGCAATTCTGTGGCATTTCTGCTTCACTGACACAACACAGCACCAATAATTTCACCTTTATAGCTCTCAGCAAAGTCTGTCAAACCTCAGCCTCGCTCACAACCACTCCTTTAACATCTTGAAAGCCTTCAGAGCTCCTCAAAGCCTCACACTGAGACCTGGTGACTTCCCGCTCTTCTAGCCCTAACAAGACACACTTCGACTTCTAAGACTGACAATATCTCTGCAAAGGAGATGTGAGAATTTGCTTGCCCTCCTGCTCTTTAATTGCTATCCTTGCCCCCTGCAGATCTGTGAAGTCGCCAACTGTGATGAAATCCTGCATTTCTCGTGTCTGTAAATATTTTCTAAAATTTTATTTCCTTCTTAAGACTTTAAAAACTAGGCCAGAAACAACAACTGGAACATTTAAGAATCAGGTTTGCCTTTGGCTTTTTTGATCAAGAATGCTTTTAATGGGCTCAGCTGTCAACATCAAGACCGACTTAATAATAAATGTCTGACATTTCAGTCATTATTCAGAGGTTTTTATTCTTCCCCTCCCTCCAGTGCCTGGCTGTTTACTTAAAGATTCACTCATGTTGGTGTTTCCATTGTGGGCCTGGGAGCTGAAAGAGGAATGAAGCTCCTTGTAAACACCCAGCAGTCTCTCCCAGTCAACTAGTCACTCAGGAAGGTCAGATGGCAGCAAGTGCAGAGGAGGAGAGGATGCCCAGGGAGGGCAGTGCTATGGGAACCTGCTAATAAACCCAGCACAGCAGTCGCAGCTTGCTAAAGCCTCTGCTGGCTGCCACATGTGGATTAGTGTTAGCATGCTGCTCCACGAGATGGAAAAGTGACAAGCTGGGCTTTGCTGGTGCAAGAGCCTTCGGCTTTTTTCACTTTTGTGGGCTCTTACACCACTGCACGAGCTGTTTACTACTTCTTTTTGGCCAAAGAAATGAACCTGGTCTGCAGAAAAACTCAAGCTCAAAGAAAAAGGGCTGTCTGGCTTTTAGCAGAGCCTGCCCAGGCCAGCTTCTGCACCAGGACCTGTGGTTACCGCAGCATCACTCTGGAGTGAGAGGGGACAGATACAAGCCCAGCACCTCTGCACGACGAGTCATACCTGGGGGTGTCAAAACATATGGGAAGGGACAACCAGTGTTAGGCCACTGGTTTTCATGAAGCACATCATAAACGTTCAGGTTTTTGAAACTTTCCTCTCTTACTAATAAGGTCCTGGCTCAATGCATTCAGTGTTTTGGGGATTTTTTTCTTTTTATGTTGCATATGGCAGCCTAATTACAGTCATTACACCACCTCAAACTATTTAAAAGAAGTTGCTACATATAATTATGCGCATGTAACTGAGAATAATGCCATGTCTAATACTACGGGACTCCATGTATACTAGAGGAAGCAGTCCGTGCCCTCCCAGTGGTTATCTGAAAGGGTTAACACCACAGCTTGGTCCCAGGCCAAAATGCAGCTGCTTGGACCCAGAACCCAGCAGCACATTAGATCAGTTGTCCATCATCTCCATCCCATGATATGTGGGTATTGTTTGCTATATTTAGAAAAACTAGAACAAATTTTCCTGCAGTGTAACGTTAGCAGCTAATTGCCCACCGCACCAAAGCCACTGAAGACCGATTTCCAGCAGACCTGCAGCATGCACATTACCCATTCAAGAGACAGCAAAAAGCTAAATTCCTGGAAGTGTTTATTACGATTGGCTCATCCTGCCAATCTCGCTGCAGCCTAACAGGCTCCCACCCTTTCTAATGAAAACAAAATTAAATCGCATGTTGGTGTGGCTCCCACTCGGCTGCTTCCTGGGGGAGCCCACATGGCTGGTGACATCAGGCATTTGCAGAGACACGTTTTCCCCAGGTCAGACCATTACAGCTAGATCACTGTAACTTCTGCTTGTTTATTTGGCTGATCAAGATCTGAAAACACCACATAAGGCCCTGGGTGTCCTTCAGCAATCACAGCACCACATCATGCACACAAGGGAGATATGGGTCTCCGGGAGGGGATGCACAGCCTTCTTTAAGGGTAAGGATGGCTGCATTCCTAGTTCTGTCCCTTTACCTCTGTGATCAAGATCTTTATGCTAGAGACCCAAGTGCCAAGCTCAAATCCTATTTTCATGGCCATGAGCACTGTCCCATCATCCTCCCAATCTGCTTCTCCATCTATTCAAGAAATTGCGGCAGGGACTCGCCGCCGCCTCCTCCGCCGGTTTGTTGCTGTATGCCCTGCTGAAAGTGTACGCGGTTTTGTTATGCAAAGGATAGTACAGAGAGTCCCTTCCGTGCAGCAGCAAGCAACACAAACATTTCCTAAATGAGACCAGCCAAACCCAGAGGCAGATACCAGTTCAATCTATAGGGAGATGCAAATTATTCTGCTGCATGCTTGACTGCCAGAAGGAGTTTTGCAAATGCTTTAATGAAGTCTGGACTGCACCAAGGCGAGGATGTCAGAAATTAATTCCTGATGATCTCCAGTACAGAAGCTCCTCTTCATTTGTCTTTGCATCCAAGTTGCTTGGGTTTGCTTCTTTTCTCTTTAGGAATTAAGTGAATAACTACATGGGCAGAAATAAAACTAGTAAAAAGAGAGTAGAAAACGCCTCCAGCCAAGTAGTGGAAGTTGAGGCAAGCGATGGCTGTAAGGAGACAGCCGCCCCACACAGCCAGGCCTCCCAGAGCACAGTTTGGTCAATTAAAGCTCTACCAGCAGCAAACTGACTTAAAAATACATAAGCCAGCTGGCCCTGAAACTTATATTTTCCTTGTCTACCCATTGCTGACAAACACCAGCCATTTTTACATAGCCTTGGGAAAGCTCATGCTCTGCAAATCGTTAGTTTATGCAATTACGGTTTTCTCTGTTGAATGTCACATGTGCAAAGGTCATTGCTGGAGATAGGAAATAGGCTTCTGTTCCCAGAAGAGGCATGAAAATGTGCCACATTTGGCCAGAATAGGAGCTCTCCTTGTCCTTTCACTGGCAGATCATGTATCCTCCCACGTATCACCAGCCTCTGGTTGTCTGCTTTGCTGTGGCCCCTCTCCCAATGGCCACATGTCCTCTTGCTGGGGTTCACACAGGGACTTGTGAAAAACGTGATGGTGTTGATAAAAGCTGCTTGCACAATGGATCTGCACACCTGGAAGGTGTGAATGGCATCTCGGCTCCAGCGGCCCAAGTGTTGAATAGCA
Source organism: Tyto alba (assembly GCF_018691265.1). Lineage (NCBI taxonomy): Eukaryota > Metazoa > Chordata > Aves > Strigiformes > Tytonidae > Tyto > Tyto alba. The sequence goes on from NW_024881279.1 coordinate 11,228,094, forward strand.
GTCACCAGAAATGAGCAGTCACCTGGAAGCTTAGGGAGCTTGGTAGCTTAGGCTGGGACCACAGGGTGACTGTACCTCCCTGGTTCCTTATTGATACTTACACCAGCTTTGGAGTAAAATGATTGAAAAATCAGAACAAAGGACCTGCTCTGGAAGAACATCAAAATCAACTGAGCAATCAAAGATAAAAGTCCAGTCTTTGGGATCATGTTTCTCTAACTGGGCAGATGAGAACCTGGTTGGACTCCAGGCTTGGAGCACAGTGCCAAATCTTCCCTCCGTGCCGGACACTGAACAGGGTGAAGCCCAAGCCCAACAGCCAGAGAAGCACTGAGCAGATACAGCTACTTTCAAAGCTTTGCCTGGTGCTATACTTGAAATCTGGTGCTGATCCATTCTTTGGTGGCATGTCCTACTGGGTCCATACCCCTTTTTCCTCTTGTGTAACACCGTCAATGCATCACAAACCAGGTAAAAGTCTTCCTGCACCAAGTGATTCAAACAAGCTGTTCCTAATAGACTATCTCATTGCTATTTATTTTGGCATCTTTGACTGTTTTAAATCCCACTTAAAGCTGTCTCACAACCAAGATTACACCAGTCACAACTCCCATACAAACATCTCTGTTACTATCTGTACACTGGAAACATGGTTTGGGTTTTTTTGTTGTTTGTTTTTTGTTGTTTTTTTTTTTCCCCCTTTTGCTAACACAGCACTGGCAGCAAATCACACTGAGGTAGGAGGGTGGGGTGTGACAATAATTATGTTGTCCGAATCCAAGGTATGACAAAAACACTGCCTGCTGGTACTAGACACTGTGGAAACCAGTGTAGGCTTGTAGCACGCAGGCACACTGAGCAGGATCCACAGGTGCCCAGTTTAATAGCTATCGCTCAGCACTGTCATCCAATTCTCCTCCAAATAATCAGACAGGCTTGGCTGGCGCCAGGCAAAACAGACATCACCTCTAATACCAGACCCTGCTGAAAGCAGCTCTGGAGGCGCCCAGAATTCTTGTATGAGGACAGGATCCGAGCTATGAAGCAAAGTGTCCAAAGGATTTTGACAAAGTGACATTTAAACAGTGGTTGAAAATTCATCCAACCCACATCACCTGGGTACTGATAGTCTCTAGCTTTTTCCAGTCTCCTGGCTGCACATAAAAAGCTACCCCAAATATTCAAAAAGGGCAGGGAGGGCTTTTGTGATGCAAAATCCCGGACTGTGATTTACATCAGTTCAGTTGACACGTCAGTGAAAGCATCTCCTTCCAAGCATCCCTCTGCCTGCTTCACACAGCCCTTCCCAGGAACTCCCTAGCTGCACAGCTTTCCACAGGAAAGGCTGTTTCGCGAAACAGAATTTTTCCATAGAAATGCTTTCATTTTGATGACTTTTCCAGAAATTTGTTGGAACAGCAGATTTTCCCCATCAGTTTTCCATTTTAAAATTATATTTCACCAATCCTATAAATAAAAATATTTTGTTTTGATTTAGATTAAAAGATTTAAAACTAAAAAAAAAAAAAAAAAAAAAAAAAAGAACAAACCATCCCAGGTTTCTTTAAAATATGTAGTTCTTTTGAATTAGCCAAGGGCGTCCAGGATTTCCTTTTCCAGGAATTAATAGGAACTTCTAAAATGGGACATTTCCTGCCATTCACACCAAACACACTTTGACATCTCAGACCTCCTACCAGAAGTTGCTCCAGTTCATCCACTGCTCTGCCACAATACAGTCCTCACAATTGCTCCGTTTCTACGTGTTACAGGACAATCCTCGAAGTATCAGAATATTTGCCCTGCACACTGAGGCAGCTTTTCAAGCACTCTGACTGCCTGTGCATAGCATTTCATGCTTCATGAGCTTGCACTGAAGGAGGTGGAACAATGGAATAATCCTAAAACCAGTTCTCACAGCCCTTTACTTGTGTGCATTGCTCCAGATTTGAGTGGTTTGGCCTTGTTTGCATTTCAAGAGCCTTCAAGCAAACATTAGCTGAGAGGGAAAACAGATAGTGCAATTAAACACCAAAATTCTCCACCACAGGATGCCCTGCCAAACCTCTCAAACCTTCCCAAGACGGCTGAATGGGGAAGGTTGGAGCAAGCAGGCTCTTTGCTATCTCAATGCTGTGCAAGGAATCAAGTGAAGGACAAGTTCTAAAGCCACTAACAGTTTCCTTAAGGCAGATCTCAGAGACCTAGAAAATCAAGGCAGAAGGGCCCAGAATACCCATACAGAACCTTGTAGGGTCTCAAAGTGGCAATCACAGACCAGCTCCTTCCTCTGTGCAGCAGAGGCAAAAAGCTGAGCAAAATGGCTCTGGAGGCAAGAGGATGGAGGGCTTTGAGACATAAACATGGACTCGGTCGCTGCAGCACCTTGAGTGCTGGGACGAAGCTGGAGAGCATCCCATCTCTGTGCAGCAGCCAGTGAATGCACAGAGGTGCCTTGCAGAAGGCTGCCAGCAGCCATCACAAATGCCCCCGACTCCACGCTGGTGTCCTCGTACACGAGGGGGCCAGGGGACCCCTGAAGTGCTGCAGAAAGGCCTGGAGAAGCAGAAGATGCACTCGGGGCTGCACCTGGAGGGGAGCAGAGGCTGTTATCAAAGGGCAGAGAAATGTCTTCCCTAAGAGCTCACCCTCGCCCACAGGACTGGCCAGCCAGGAGAGCCTTGTCTGTCTGACTGCACTGCCAGGGTGTGTCCATGGCACTCATTCAGGAGCTACATTAAACTGTTCTGCTTTTTCCCAAAGAGCTCTACAGAGACTCCCAAATGTGATTTTTAATATTAGTTACATTCAAGAGCCAGATATTCACCTCCCAGCTCATGCCACCAGCATCTGGCCTACAGCATACAACACACTGGTTTCCCAGGAGCATGTGAATCTGGCTCAGAAACCCCCAAAACAACCAAATAAGGTCTTGATAACTTCACCTTTCCTGACAGCACAAGTCCAGACCTCAGGAGCCAGCATGTGCCTTACAGCACACCCAGGGTTCTTTCTTCCCTTTAAAAAGCGTCATCCTTTTTGTGTCCCAACTTGCTCGTTTTGCTTTGTGGAGGTTTTATTTCACTCAAAGTCAGTACAGCAATTCTATCAATCGCACTCCTAACAGTTCATTTGGTATGAAATACAGAAGGAAGCATTCCTTTTTCCAGACTAGTACCACACAAGCCACCTTCTCAGTTTCACAGCAGACACAGCACGAGGTCAGGGCATTTTAGATGCCTCCACTCTCCTGGGGACAAGGATCAAATGTCACAAAGTCCCCCTGCCTGCCAAATCCAGGCAGATGCTTCCAGAAAGAAGCTGCCTGAACATCATCATCAGAATCTGTGTACTCATTTCCCCAGCCTAGGCAGGGTTTGGGATGTAGAGGATTAACGGTAAGTTTTGCATCATGTTGAGCAGCCAGGAACCTCAGCCCCTCTCCACAGGATGGTGGTGGTACGGCTTTCAGAAAGCAGGCGAAGACCCCGCCAATTTTCTGAGTAAAGCCCACCTCTTCCAGGCACTAACACAATGTTTGATGAGTTCCACATGACTGACACCACAAAAAACTGCTGCTGTCCAAGAGCAGTTGCGAGGAGATATCGGGAATAACGAGCACTCATCGCCACGGCATCCAGAAGTGCCGTCACCAGCATACATCATGAGTTTGGTCATATTTTAAGAAATGTTTTTCCCTTGAGTCAGAGGAAGTCAGGTTTTCTTTAGAAAGTGAAGTAACCCAAATGCTCCCAGACCTGCTGTTGCAGAAAAATGTTTATCCCATACTAGTCCTAGATGTGACTGAATCCCTGCCCAAAAGCACTGTCCTTCTGGATGGACAGCCATCCTTCTCTTCTTTGCAAACCTCCCTTGGACCTTCAGAAACACACACACCATTTGCAATCACTCACACCCTAGGGAGATGTTGAAACTGAAATAACACCCATGCTCTCGCAGTCAGCTCACAGGGACCAGAGCACCAGTCGTGCACTAAACCAACACTGCCTGCCACCCACCCTGCTCCATACACATGAAATAGCTGGGCTAGTTCAGCCCCAGGGCCGTTCAGCCTCCAGCACAGACCTGTATCATCACTTGGATAAAGAGAGTGAAAACAGGTTCCCCAGCCCTCCTTCCTCACCTCTAATATCCAATAATGTCATGACTGAAGCTCAACCAGCAAAAAGAAGCAGCTCACCAACCTCACACCTACATCTTGCTGCAGTTTATTACCACTGAGGCCCCTAGATGCTCACCTTACTCTCCTCTACTTCCCCTACCTTTTTCACAAGTCTAAAAACACTGCAGCAAACACTGTGGCCCATGCTCAAGAGCTCATTTTTTATGTGCAATGCACTGGTTCCCTCCCCAGACATTATCTATAGGGAGATTGCACCCCTCAGCTCAAGATATAGACAGAACAAATCCCCGCTTTGTAGTGACTGTCCAGGGATGAAAAAGGGACAGTTTTTATTACGCTTCCTAGCTGTAGATGTTTGTTTTATTTCTCTAAGAGGTTTAATGAGGGCATCTCTCAAAAAGCTCATTCTCCCACAAGAACCCAGCCTGTTCCTTGCTTTTATCTCTGTAAGAAGGAAACAAGATCTGCTAACACAATCACAGTGCTCACTTGCTTTTAAAGTCCACAGAATCAGGGGACATATGCCTGTGAACAATGCCAGAACTATGCAAGAGCCATTTCCAAGTCATCTGCTTGGGTGCTTTATTCCAAAGTATGTTTGGTTTGATTTTTTTTTGTGGGGGCTTAGAGTAAAGATGCTTTCAAAATATGCCCATGAATCCCTGTGGAGGAAGGTTGCATAGCAGGTTGTTCAGATGCGTTATAGGAACTGTAATTGAAGGTGTAGGAGAAAAGAGCCAGAATTAGGATCCTCAAGCCAAGACACGGCAGAGCCCCACGGCATTGCTGTCTCAGTATCTGCAAAGGTTTTACAACCCACCTCACTCTATGATGCAGTGAACAGTGTTTTCCATGGTGCTGCTGTAGGAGCCTGTGTAATTCTGCAGCTCAGGCCAGCTCACATACGGAAGAAACTCAGTGTCTGTAAACAGAGAATCGGGATGAGAAATGCAGCATGTGATGCTCTGAAGCAAAGGCTGGAGCATCGTGGCATGTTTCTAGTGATGTGACCCCTAGACACAGACTGGGGTGTTCCTGTGCCCAGGCCTCACAGCGGCAAATAGCTGAGGAATAGATGCTGAACTGTGATGGTCTGCTCTGCACAGCACCAGGCACCCCTTGTGCCTTCACAGGCAGGATCCTTGGCCAATAAAAAACCAAGTTCCTTAAAAATCTCATGTGACACAAGACAGCTAAAGTCTTCACATGCAAGTGTGTCCTGCTGCAAAAAGTACTCAAGGTTTAAAAAAAAGGAAAAAAACAAAACACAAAACAAATTACAACAAAGCTTCCTTTTTTAAACATGATCTCCTTCTTCAAACCCTTTAATCACAGTTTCTTTTGCCCATGTATTTGAAAAGACAACTTGCTAATTCTCTCACAGCCAGGAAAGGTCCCAGCAGCAAGGGCAAGATCTTCAGAGCTACATTTTCATTCTACCTTTAGTCTATCAAACTCCCAAATTAGGCTTATTCCCAGCAACACACCAACAAGACAAACGCATCATCTGCACCTCAACTCAGTCCAGGCAGAAGTAGATGACTGTCCTGAGAAATCCCTGCCAAACCCACGGCAAAAAAGCCAAGATGAAATGTGATTTTGCAGCTGGGACACTTGACTGTCTCCCAAAGTAGCCCTAATCCACCTCACCTTCCTAAATTCCACCAGGAAATAGCTGCGAGAAAGGGGTGGAGGAGGAAAGAGAACCACTTATGAAGCATCAGCTGCAGTCTAATTGGAGCTATCAGCATGCTATTAGTGGTGCTTATTAGCCTTTACCAGACGTTGCTGAATGAAGCAATTCTGACATCAGCCTTCTGGCTTGGAAAGCTGTGCTTCAACCCCAGGTTGAGAAAGAGAAGTGTTTACAGAGGTCAGCCTTGTTATAAATCACAGCTGCAGTGCTCCTAGACAGCTCTGAGCTCGTTTTGTGCTGATAGAAACCAAAGTCCCAGATAAGGGGACCCAACCTGTGTGTGTGAGGAATAAGATCTTCCACTCAGAGGGACTCTATCATGATATCTTTCTGAGCTGGAAGCCTCCTGCTCTGAGTTGGCCTAATGAATCATTTTGAGTTGATGGCATCATGCTGCCTTTGGTCTTCTGAGAGCTGGGGATTGCCAGCCACTGGTGATCAAGGCAAGAGGCACTCAGAGGGCAAGGCAGCAAGCCCTGAGCCCAGCACAGGACAAGCTGGCCACAAGTCAGGCAGGATTAAAATAAGATTTATAACTTCTGATGTTCAAAACATTCATCACTGGCTGCTGTTGAATGTCTTCAGCCTGCAAACAGTTTGTCTAACATGAGGTGTTTCTAAAACATGTCATGTCTTTCAAAGGACATGCAGTCAAAAAGCTGAATGCCTCAAGCGGGGCTAATCTCCCTGGAGTCACTTATAGTGACATTTTTCAAGGGTGTTTATCATATAAAAGGGACATTTAAAAATATACAAATGTATGTTATAAATCACAGCCTCTGCTGAGAAGAAGCAGGAGGAGGAAACCTATGTGATTTAACAAACTCTTAGAAATAACTCAATGTGGAGAAAATTTACATGAAGGGATCTTAGCTACGGTTTTGCCACAGCTAGTAATGGCTAGTACAGTGAGGCCAAAAACCACACAATCAGGATGCCACAATAAATGAAAGCACTTGGCAAATTCAGAACATCTTTAACCAAAGGAAACACTGAACTTCTATAGATCTTTCTCAAGCACGTACATAGTCAGGTAAGATCTTCCACATCTCCGTGATGGACAATCTGCCTTGCTTTTGTGGTCTAGCTACAACACTTCACAATCTGTACAATTTCCTCTCCAGATAAGCAGAAGCAAGTCTCTGACATCTCAATGGATGGGTCTGCCCGAGGTGTCACTCATGGCGGAAACTCAACAGAAAACCTTGACTTAACTAAGCCAGATCAGTACCTGGAAAGCTGAGCAGCCCTCTGAGCTCTGACTCATACCGAGTGTGTGTAACAACCGACTGCTGCAGTCACAAGGTTTTGAAAGACAAAGATGTATCTTTCAAAGTTTGTGGTTATAAAGAATTGTAGCCTGCTTCTGCAATTGCTTTGCAGGATGGTGTTGGTGGAAGCTGCTTGTGGGACCTGGGTGATGTGACCACCAACTCTACGGGCTGTTGGCCAAGCCGTGCCTTAGACACCCAGATCAACAAAACTTGCAATGATAGCAGCACAATTTCTCCTCTTGACGAGCAAATGCTGTACACCATGAAGGTGTTGCTTCAATCACAGCCACCTACAAGCAGCAGCAGCAGCTCTTTTGGAAGACAAAATGTGGTGAAAAGAAACTTTATTTTCATATTCGTTTCAGCTCAGACTCATGGCTTCCAAAAAACAGTCATGTTGGTCAGAGAAATCCTGTGTCCAAGCTTTGCTCGCACAAGCATTTCCTTGCACATCCTTCCACCTCCCAATGCTGTTATACATCAGGCCATTGTGGTGGAAGTTGGATCCAGCTTGGTGGCTTACGCTCACCAAGCAGTCCTGCCAAGTCAGCCTCAAACTCCTGGGAGGGAGAAGCTGCTACCACAGTCCTGACCCATGGCCCTTCTGCTGATCCATCCCGAGCATCTTGGAGGGGAGATGCCACATTCCCCTCTCTGGGACTGAATATCACAGAGATAATGGGGAGGGTGAGCCACCAGGAAGAAAAGCAAATTGTCCATGAGGAAATATTGCTGCCCCCCCGCCTTGGGTACCACCATAGAGGTCTCAGACCACATCACCCCATCCAGTCCTAGGCACAGCAGCTCCCTGCTCACTATCACCCTGTGCGAACCACCCTGCCCTGCAAGGAAACGCTGCTTGGTCTCTGGGATGCCTGCAGGTGATGATGTGAAATGTGAATAAGGAAAGCAGTTTGTGCAGAAAAGTAATGATCCCCTTGGGATCTTCCCAGTTTATATGCAATTACATCAAGCAGCTAAAAAGGAGGAGTGCTCAGCAGAGAAGGGAGGTGGATATTCTGCTGGTGTAAAGCCCTGCAGCTCCCAGAAGCAGTAAGCAATGTAAAGCAGAGCTGACATTTGAGGATGCATGTGATCTAGTTTATGTATGTCAGGACATCTGCTACTACGACCTCATACAGCTAAAACTACCTCTGTCTTCACCTGCAGCTGCTGATGAGTGTAGTGTAGAGCAACTCACTGAGCTGAGCCTCACACAGGGGATTCCACTCCTCCATGCCAATTTAAAGCCGATTCAGGATTTCAGCAACTATTATTTATCACTAGGGCTCCCTGCTAACTGTTACCACATTGGTGAAGAGTTATTCAAAATGAGTTGCCAAATTAGCGATCCTACATTCATTTCTTTTATGTTCATTTCAGTTTATGAGGAATGTCAGCAAATCAGAGGATCCCACTCAGGGTAAATTACCTGGGGATTTTACGCATGATCATTCTGCTGAGCTGCAAAGGCAGCATGGCAGCGAGCTCATCATGCTGCTTGCAGTGCCTAAGGCACCAGGGAGAAGGAGCCCAACCGCTTCCAAAGGATGATCAGGTTGGAAAGATGCTTAAAACATCTTGCAAGTACGGATGAGACTTTCCCATGCAGACTAGAGCATGCCCAGGCCATGAATCCATCTCCCAACTCCTGCAAGGTAATTCCCCTCTCCCCAGATTTATCATTACTGAATGAGAAAGGAAACAAGAGCCTGCTCTCTTTCTGCCTGAATTTATACTCTGAGACAAGAGCTTTCTCCCTGGCAGAAAGCAAACTAGGGTTTTTGTTTAGAAGCAAAGAAATAGCAGGTCTTGACTCCATGGATTTCTGGCAAGAGTTATGCCTTGGAAAAACAGTTGTGTTGGCAGCAAAATTAAAAGACTCCTGTCTGTTGGATCAGCCTTTGGCCTCTGTGGATGTTTCTCCTGATCCAAGGCAGATGGAGCACATCTCCTACCCTGCGGTACTCCAGTGATTTCTGCTTTAGGATCCCTGTGCCAAGTCAGACCGGCCTCGGCAATGGTGCAAGAGTCAAAGCCACCAGTTCCCACGAGGAGGCCTGGGAACAGGAGCTTATGTGCAAGCAGAGAAGTCAAAGATGCTAATGGATGTCACTTCTCTTTGCAGAGATGGAGGAACAGGAGGGCCAGGGGGACAATGCTGAGGACCGGCTGCTCCATCACATCAGAGTGACACCAGTCACAGGTTCCTCGGGGTGCAGTGGTGGTCCCATACAATAGTGTAGGGGCATTTTTAAGCTGGGTTTTGAAGGACAAGGGCTGCCTGGTGAGGAGAGAGACAATGCAGAGACACAAGGCAGAAATACTAGAAGTTTACTCCAGGTGACATTGGCAAAAATAAAACTTACCCTGGCCATGCCCAAAGCTGTAGAAGAGATAAAAGACATGGGAGGGAAGAAGCAGCTGTTTGCTTTTCTTGCAGTATTCTGGCTGAGATCTGGTTTATCACATGCAGATCCCACCGTTGCAGTAAGAAATGACAAATGTCTCACCCACCATGAGCAGCCAGCCAGGAGCTAGCAAGCAGCTGAGCCGAGCTTTGCACAGCAGGGCACAAGCAGCTGCCCTGTAACAGCCTCCACAACAGCCAAAGCGGAGCCAGCACAGGCACAGCCGTGGGATGGCTCTGGCTGTAGGCCGGCAGGACGGTGCAGCTGGAGGAGCTCTGCAGCTCTGGCCCTTCCCAGAGCACCAGGGCCAGGAGAGACATTACTGATCTGGGAAGGACACAGCTCCAAATCCCAGGACTGGCCTTCCCAAAACTCTGATGGTTTTTGGACAAAACCTTTGGCCTTTCATTTTTTCTTCCGTTTGTTTCGTTTTTTTTTTTTTTTTTTTCTTCCTTTTTTTTTTTTTTGTCATGTGGCCAGATAAAACAGTGCTGTCTGTCTAGCTGCCTTTAGCCTTGTGTTACCATTCCTTCCCTAGCAAATATTCTGTGATCTGCAAGCCCCAAATCCTGCACAACTCTCATGCTCTATTTTTGCCCTACAAGATGGCCACAGCTGATTTTCACATTAAATTTCCCAGCTTGGAAACAAAGCAGCACGAGGAAGGGCAGGTGATACTTCTTTCCATTTCCTCCTTCAATGTAAAAGCAGGGCAAAGCTTGCGGAGGGACCAGAGCAGAACGGCCGCCAAGCCGCAGCTCTGAACATCGCTCAGTACACGGTGGTGCCCCAGAAATAGAAGAGCACTAGATAAAAATAAACCGCTGGGACCATTTCTCATCTTGATCCTTGGGAGCAAGGAAGTTCTTTCCTTGTGGTTCTTCTTCCATCCCCAGGCTGCTGCTGGCCCCCCTGGCCCCAGCCCAGCCCCAACACTGCTGGCTCCCTCCTGATGGGCTCTGCCATTTATGCGTCCCTGAGTATAAAACCAGCTGGGCAGTGAGTCTGGGGACTCGTACACAAAGATGGCTTGGAGTCTCCTTTAGTGGTTTTGCACCTTTGATCTCTGGAACATGCATTTCAAGCCCAGAAAGGGCTTTTGTGCTGGCCAAGGAAATAACTGCATAAAAGGACAGAGAAAGCTGATAAGGAATGGGGTAAAAGGACTGTTCTGCAAAGGAAAAAGGCAGCCTACCCCTATGTCTTGAAACGCCCAGGACATAAAGTGAGAACTGTCAAAGGTCAGACTGAATTGGCTCTTGCAGAGGATGGCAAGAAAAATAACAAGAGGCGTTTTAGCTGTATACATCAGAGGAAAAGAAGGAAAGAAAAAATTGAGCTGTTGTACAGAGAGGATGGGGTATAGATTACAGTTAGTCCAAGTGTGATCCAAAATGAATGCATCCTCTTTCTAACATCCTGGCAGTGTGCAGAAGGCACAAGGATAACAGGAATGAAGAGATGCACAAGGAAATGTCACATCCCTCCAGATCAAGAGTCAGATAGGGAATGAACAGAAAACACAGCACTTGGACTTAAGAGAGGAAAAAAATGCCACTGAATCAACTACAGACTATTCAGGTGTCTCATGACACATGCCAGGCATAGAGCAAAATCCAAGGGAAGGGGAGTTGGAGGTAGGAGCCTATCAGCCTGTTTTCCACTCCCCCAAGGGTGCCAGACAGCTGGATATCGCTCAAAGATAAGATACTGCCTCTGTAAATGGGAGGAATGGAGATCTAATCTACCTCAACTGCAGCAAAGTGTTTGCTGGAGCACCACACCACTAAGTCCCCGATAGCCCAGGGGACGTTGACTAGCCCAGGGCTTCGAGACAGATTAGTGCCAGCACAGGGCTCCTGGGCTGGCCGGGCTATGGTAGGGCTGGGGCAGGCTTGGGACAGGTTTGTATGGATGTTCTCAACCCAAAAACAAGACAGGACTCACCACATTCATAGGCCAGAAATGTCCCAGGTAAATGGAGATCCAGAAGCAAGAATCTTCGCGTCACTGTGGGAGTATCCCAGCTTCATGACTTGGGACCAGTTTTGGCTTCAGCCAAATATACTGGAGGAACATCTCATTCCCTTCATCTCCTGCCTGTCTGCAGTATACACGAGTGCCGATTCTCCTTCTCGTAACTGAAGCACTCAACTTGCCATCTGATTTCTAGATATTTCTAGGAAAATCCCCAGCTCTGCTAAGCAGAAAGTTGAGACTGCAACATGCCTAATCAGCTATGCTAATCTAATGCTGCCACAGAGAGCCAGCTCACATCACTAACAGGCTTCTGCTGCATAGCCCCGCAGCAGCGTCACTTTGTTTATTTGGAGTCTATTTACCTTTGAATTTCTCAACCTCCTTCCAAGAAGCCGGCACCCCCAAATACAAGTTGCCCCATTGCACCTACTGGTGCCTCTCCAGTCATCAGAGATGGCTGTGAAGCAGGTTGGGTCTGCGGGGCTCAGCTTGCAGAGGGCTACAGGGGAGTACTGGAACAACCACAGCTCTAATTCAATTTCTACCTGTTTTCCCTTTTGCCTTGACTTCATTATAGATTATTATTTTTTAAACTGAAACAAACAGTCGATTCTGCTTCCAACTGAATTGCTCATGGGCTGGCTCCTCTCCTCCAGCCAGTTGATACAATCTTTACAGCAAGCTCATTCTCATCGGACCTGCAGTCTTCAGGGAGCAACACTTCAGCTGGGGAAGAGTCCCTCATCTTTCACAGAAAGCAGCATTTAATTTCCAGTTAGAGGCTGTTTCATGCAGCTTTTCAACTAGATAAGAAATGGCATCCATGCACAGACTTAAAAGAAAGTAATTCCCAGCTTGAATTGGGACAAAAAGTTGGGATCTCAACATATTTTGCAAGTGAGGCATCCAGAGCAATGACAGAAAGGGTCATTTCACTTGTTTCCAGACTTTTCTACAGCCCAACCTACTTGTTATGCTGCCGATGAGCACAAATTTCTAAATAAGTCATTTCAAAGCAAAAGACAAACCATTCATCTTTGAAAAGTGTCAATGTGAGATTTCACAAAGATTTCTAAATATAGATACTTCAAAAGAACAAGTGCAATAAGGAGACTGGTCAAAACATATCCTTTTCTGTGCAGAATGGCAGCTTTGAAGAACCCCTGTTTTCTGATGAAAAGATAGTAAACTGCAAATGTTCCCTGGACAGGTCCCTGCGCCACGGCAGCCCCGGCTCATCCGCTGGTCACAGCACGGCCAGTGGTCCCAATGCAGGGGCCTGTGCCGGTCTCATCCCAGCACCGAGCAGGGAAGCTGCTGGCTGTGGGATGACAGCCTGACAGCCTCTCCCAGGCTCTCTTCCACTTTCTTCACTACCTGCCTCACAGTTTGGGGTCCCACTGTGGGGTACACATAGCTTGGGACCAGGGGAGTGCGGATGCTTCACCACGCTGCAGGACTTGGCTTGGCTGCCTGGCCAGGACCCCTTGCAATTGTCCCATCCCTTGTCCTATCCCTTGTTTAGACTAAATTTGATGGGTCTTCCCAAGGGGCAGCAGATCACAGCTCTGATCCCACCACCTCCTGCAAGGCTGCAAATGTTACTTTGAGCTCCTCCAAACCCCATCCCCTGACTCCCCATGGATGTCCCACGCTGCACCAGTGACAGCCCTGCAGGCAGGGAGTCAGTGCCTGGGCAGGACTTAGCAACGGGAGCAGTCCTGCCTTTCCTGAGCAAGTCCAGCTACTACTCACTAAAAGATTTGTGAGCAGTTTTGTAATTATTTGAGCTACTCTGGAGCACTCCCTGCAGACTCTAGCCAGGTGGGGGGGGGGGGCATGCTCTTCTGAGAAAGCTGTTTCCTATTTTTGTCAGCACATTGAACATAGCCTCTAAATTAAAATCTTGTATTTCAAGTCTATTTTGATCAACTTCACTTCCTTCAGTTTAAAAGATACAATAAGAATAGATGAGCTCTTACAAATTAAAAGCCTTTCTTGCTTAACAAATTGTCTCTCTGCAATAATTAATTGTCTGGAGAGAGGTTCCAGCCCTACGTTTTTGGCCTCATTCCAGGCTGCATTAGTAAAAAAAAAAAAAAAGTATATTTGGGAATTTGTTGCCTCACCACATCAGCTCTCCTGCTTCCAGTACAAGGCAGGACAGGTCTGACCAGTCCACCCAGGACAAGCCTGTCCTGAGTCCTGAGCCCTGAAGTACTCTCATCCATCAGCATGGCTGTCACCCAGCACCTCTCACAAGTCTCAGCTTGTTGTTTGCAGGGGGGGAAGGCTCCAAGCACGTTTCACCGCCTGCTTTTATTTTTTTTAGTAGGTGATTATTATTGGATGGCAGGTCTTTTGCTCTGAGCAAGTTCGTTCTCATGTTGATGGTTCCCAGGAGGTCATGAAAGCAATGTACGGGTGCTGGGGCAGCCGCTGCTAGTGATGCCGCTTGCCAGGTGCTCCAACTCCGTGCTGACTTTGGGACTTTGTCCAACCTAAACTTCCTTAAGAAATTCCTTCCAGTCTGTGACTATACTTATGATGAGTAAGTCTAAATTAATGTTAGTTTTTGCAGTCTAAGCCCTTGGATGCTACTTCTCTCAGGGGTAGGGAGGGCCTACTCTCCTTCCCTATGGTCAAACTGGAAATATATATAGGTTATGACATCTGCTCCTTCAAAATCCCATCGGTCTCTTCTCAGAGAGCATGTCCTCCAGGCCTCTATTACGTGTGCTCCTCACCCTTGGAATTTTTCAGGCAGAAAAGACTCCATGAAGAGGAAGGTCATAGTTGGCTTCGCTCACCCTGGTAGATGCTCCAGGTCCTTCTGCACACAGGAGACAAGGGGGAGGCTGGAATCAGCCAGGATTAAGTCTTGGGACTGAGAAGTCCCACCTGCAGTAGAGGACATTCACACTGTGGGTCAGGGCTGAAAGATCTTCTACTTCTTTACCCCCTCCCACATGCTGCTGCAGCATCATTGGAAGCCAGGGAGCAGCATCCCACCGCCGCAGCCCCCCATTTTTACAAAGTTACCTGCAGTGGAACACGAGATGGAGGTCGCAGCAGTTTGGCACAGAGGAACGGCACGTTGCAGGCAGGGTGTCACAGCCTCTGGCCTGGCCGAGCTTGCCCACCACGAGTGAAGCGACGCTGCTCCCTCCCCGGCAGCCCTCGCTGTCGGGGTCTGCGTGCGGAGACCTGCGGATGCCGCACACCCACACCAGTGCCCGGGCCCTCATCTCACGCCGGGAGCAGCCTAGCACTGCGCTGGCTTCACGGTCCCTCTGCAACCCTCAGCCCTTGCAGGGTCCCCCCGTGCCCCGTCTGCCCGCGCTGGCAGGTCAGGCAGGGACCCAGCACGGGGCCCAGGCAGGGTCAGAGCTGGCAGCAGCGGCCGGCAGCCTGCCTGGGCAATGCCTGAGTCCAGGCCCACGCTCCGAGCTCCATGATCCTTGCCAGCCCCATGGCGGTCCCGCTGCAGGGGAGCGTTTTGCTAATCCTTTTGTTCCTGCCCTGTGCCCAGCAGCACAGCCTCCTGCCAGCTTTGCAGGGAAATGCTTCAGAAGCACCTGGGACTCAAGCAGTCAATCCTTCCCTGCAAAGCGACCGGGCAGGAGCTGGCTTCCAGCCCTGAAAGGTCCTAAACCACCCAAACAGCCTCAGAGCAGGCACTTACACGGACCAGACTTCGCTGGCCCCAAGTTTAAATCTGACAGCCCATTCCCACAGAAATTGGCTGATCTTCCAGACCAAGGGCCCAAAAATGCTGGGAGGGGTCTGAGGAGGGCTGCAGCCCAGATCATCCCATCCTCCCACCCGGCTCCTGGACCAAGAGAAACCTGCAGCTCAGCCTGCTCCACGGCCAGAGAGGGCAACAGCCTTGCACAGCCCCAAATTAACCTGCTGCCACAAGATACCACCCAGGACATGATCTCAGCAGTGTTTGGCAAGGGATTAAATATTTATCTGGAAAACAAGGACATGCACAATTGCATTGGCAGGATTAGTGCTAAGGCCCACAAAAGACCCCCTCATCAGACCCATAACTGGTTGCTACCTTCCTTGGGGATGCCTCGTGCACACCGGCGGGTGGGTGCACACTGTGCCAATGCTCCCACTCCCTCCCAGCCCTGTGGTCTGGGGGCGTGAATGACTGTCACCTCCTCCCATGGACCTCAGCCTTTCATTTTTCTCTTCACAGTGTGTCAGAGAGATTAAAAACCCTGTATTGGTGTCATACAAACTGCGCTCTCCCTAGCACAGTTTAATTTATGAACAGCTGTGTTCAAGTGAATTGAGGAGCCTCCTCGGCCCCTGGACACACTGGAAAATATGTGAGCCTTCAACTGCCTGAAGGATGATTCCATACTAGTTTGAAGCCAGACAGCACCCTCCAGTTCTCATTAGAGCTTGGAGAGCTTTGTATAACACAAATAGACCAGCAACCTGGAAATAAACTTCTAACATCCTCTCTTTGCATTAAGAGAAGCTTAAGAAATATATCACAGGCTGTGTCTATAGTCTGACACTATATCACAGCAGATGGGAGCCTGCTAAGCCTCCCTGGGATCAGAACTGCAGCAACCAAGGGGGTAGGAAAGGCCTGAGCATGCTTTTCTTTTCTAGTACATGTGTCCCAGTACAGGAAAGGTGCCTTTGGACAGAGATATTTCTGGAATAGCCAGGATTTATGTCATGACAAAAATATATATGCAAGCAGGATGTTGCTCTGGAGCTCAGCCACAGCCCAGCGAGGGTCTGCCACTGCCACAGGGAGCTGCCTTGTCTGCAGGCTGTGTTCCTCACACAGCCGCCGGCCCCCCATGTTGAACTCACTGCAGCTGTTTTACACGTCCTTTCCTTGCAATATTTATTTCCCACAAGTACGCTCGGCTTTACACAGCCCTTGGCAGGGAATATCAGAGATTTCTGTCATAATTTACCATTTTGTCCAGCACAGGATTTCACTGGAAAGTATTTGTTTAAAAAAGACAAAAGCATATTAACATACCAGGGAGGTCTCTGTCTTTTATTTTCGCCATGTATATAATCCATTGAAAACCAAAGTGTTCAGATGATTTGAGTAAACTACTGGCCTTTCCCATCTAGCTAGGAAGAGCAGCAGTCTGTAACAGGGTCAGGACCTTTCCACAGCTTTTTAGTTTTGATTTTTCCAGAGGAAACAACTCGGCATAAGTCCCATCTCCCTAACCCAGGATTTTCTGCCAGAGTTCACATACATGTCTCTGAAACCCAATGGGACACCCCACTGGCTCCTCTCAGTCTGTATTGCCCAAGGAACTGCTCCACACCCAGACACTTCGTTTTCTAGGTATTTTCTCCTTTTCTTCTCCCTCATCCTTTGGCTTTTCCAGACCCAGCCCAGGCTGGGGAGAGCAATGCAGAGCTGCACTTCTGAGCCCTTCTCAGAGCTGAGCTGTCATACATGATCTCCCAGGTTGGCTGCCACCTTCCAGGCATAACTTCACCATCAGAGGCTTTTCAAGAGCTCCCAGGTTTGCCAAATCCTGCATCACTTTTCCTGGAGTCCCAGACTTTTCCTGGCTCCTCTTGCACTTTCCCAGCTCCTGGCATTGCAGTAGCCTTTAATAACTGCTGCTTTACACACACAAACAAACATGGAGAGGATGTCAGAAGACTTCTCCTTGCCATTTCCTGACTCATTACTCATTTCATGGCTCAGCACAGCCCACTTGGGAAATATCCCAGTTTAGGAGTGTCTCTGGTTGCTGCCTGCACCATGCACCGGGTGAGCCTGGCCGAGGTGGCCGCGCTGCCTGGGTACACACAGCGTGTCAGCTGTCAGGTCTGATGGGTCTCAAGTGCCTCCTTCCTTTTTGGAGCTTGCCACAGCTGATGTTTTCCAGCCACAGCCTCTGCAGGTATTACATCTGCCACTTCCCAGACTGCTTCTGCAGATGGGCAGTGCACAGCAGCCTGTGCCCCTCCACAGCTCCTTTCGGCTCTAGGTCTGGCTGCTTCCCTGCACCTCACTGCATGGTCTGTGCAGGCTGTACTTCTCACATCTCCAGTGCTATGTTCTCCAACTAACTCTGATCCAGCATACCAGCCCATACAGCCCCTCAGAAGCTCCATAGTCACCCAGTCAATGCACAAGATCAGATTTTGAGGATCTCCTGGGCTTGAGGGTTTGCAGAAGTCATGGGATTCTCCATGACCCAGATGCCTCTGCAAGCTGGGGACCTCTCCACCACCACACCCCCAGCACCCTGCACACAGCATCCTTCTGAAGAGCTGGGACTGAGGGATCCAGCTTGGGGACAGGCACGGCAGCCCAGCCCAGCTGCAGCTGCCAGCCCAGTCTCTGGCTGCTGGGTGTGCTGGGTCAGGGTGCTGGTCCTGGCGGCTGGGAGAGGCAGCGTAGCAAGGACGGTGCAACCATTCCTCTTGTGCTGGCTGCCCGTGGGGGCTGGTGAAACCAGGTGAGAATTTGAACTCTCAGAGCTCCCCAGAGGCATTGGGAAGATGGCACTGAGCTCAGAGCCTGCCCCATGGGGGTCTGCTCCTCCCCAGGCAGCAAGGAACTTTTATTTGGAAGGGTTAGGGCAAGAGGGCTGGAGAGGCAATCCTGCCCCGATAACTTAGAGCCCTTTATCCCTACATGGTGCTTCCCATCCTGAGACTTCCAGGCAAAATATCCCTCGTAAAGCAGAGCCAAGCGAGAGGCCATGGAATAAATCAACACCCCAGCGACTTTAGCTGACGCAGACATTCCTGAGCAGATTTGAATCTTGTTTTGCAGGAGGGATCCCTCTGCAGCCACATACTGCACACACCAGCCACTTGAGAAGCTCCCAGTAGCCAGTCCACAGCTTTGCTACCCAGACACATCACAGGGCTGCCGATCAGCAGGAAAACTCTCCTGCTCCAGCAGATCATAAGCTTATTAAAGATAGATCTGTGCTTTGGTCTGCAGAGATAGACACATCAAAGGCATTTTGGTCTGTGTGCCAGTCCTGCTGGTATCCCCGTTTTGCAGAGATGGAAGCTGGGATGTGCTCTCTATTCTCAGTGCAGGGCACTGGGGGGGCTCAGCCCAGGTGAGGGAGTGGCAGGACCCATCTCCTTCCATCTCAGGGAGCCCAGGGCTGCATCCAGACTGTAATAAGTCAGTCCCTGGCTATTTGCTCGGGGGATTCAGAAGTGGCTGTGGGGACTGAAGCACCTCACCTGCAGTGCATCGCTGCCCGCGCTGCTCTCCCCAGGCCACATGGAACATAACCAAGCTTCACTGGAGCTCTGACAGCCCGGGACCAGCTCAGCTCGAGAGGGAGAGCTAAAAGGGGAAACAGATCCTTGCACAGCTGGCCCAGCAGTTGATATTTACACAGTGCTTTGAAACCCACAGATGAAAAATTTGAGAGACATGAAAGGCTGTCACTGCCTGTTTGTCATTTGATGTGTGTTCCTCCCTGCCATCAGACATGCAGGGGACGATTTTCAGCAGAGGTGAGTGCAGCCATGCAGGAAAGATGTCCAGCCCAGAGCATCCTGCTACTGGCTTGGAGCACGTGAAGCCTCTCCCAGCCATGGCGCAGAACCCCCAGCACATCAGCATGGGCTCCTCCTGCCTCCTCGAGTGGCACAAGTTGCAAATTTTCACCCCAGCATTGCTGGGCTCCAGTTTCCTCCACCTGCTTTGCAGCTGCCACCCTTTTTCCTTATGTCTCCCCAGTGCAACCCAACAGCCTCAATCCTCTCTGCAGCTCTGAGCCATCTCAGACAGCCCAGCTCCAGTACTTGCTCTGAGGGGGCTCACACTGACTGCAAAGCCAAGTGATGGCATCAGGCCTCCCAGCAGCAGGCAAGTGCATGCCTTGAACAGAAAGCCACTTGGGAGGGAGGCTTTGCACATGACAAGCAAGCAGCAAGGGCCCTGAAACCTTAACATTAGCAAGGTAGGTGACAGTAGCATGCAAGGAAGCAGGAAGCATCCCACACCCCTCTCCGTACCTGGTACAGCTCAGTGGAGCACAACACACAGCATGCCTGGAGTACGCCTCACTTTCAGCATTTCAAATTTGCCGGATGATAACCTCAGTGTCTGAGTTCACAGCTCTGATCCCACCCACTTGTGGTCTGACTCATGTTGCAGTCACCGTGCTGCCTGGATATTGGTACGTGAGGAGGGAGGGAGGGAGGAGAGGAGAGGAGAGGAGGCAGCCGCTGCTCGCAGCACACGCTTCTGCCTTCACAAAGTGAGCCACGCACACCGGGGGAAAGTTGGAGGCAGCGCAGACACCGAGGGCTCCCACCTGCTCAGGAGCTGTGAGAAAGCAGTGCCTTTCCCAGGTAAAGTTTTTGCCTTACTTTTTTCTTGTTTGTTACGCTGGTTAATCACTTTCTAGGTGAGATCTCAGAGGGGTTGGTGGGTCCTCACTGAGGTTGGGGTGTGCTAAGCACCCTAAAATAGACCACCCGGGTCAGAGCAAGAGGGCACTGCTCATCAGACCATTGGGCCATCATTATCCTGCTGTGCATGGAGCAGAGGCCAGTTTGGGGACTTCTGCTGGCTGTTGCTGCTGGGGACTGCCAGATCCAAGAACATCAGGGTGGAAGGGAGGACACAGGTGGAGCATGTCCAGGGCACAGAGGCAGAGCCCTGCCCTGCCTAGACATCTATAGGTATGAAGCGTCTCTGCTCAAGCAGCCTCCCCATGAGGTTTGCTGCTAACCCAACTTCTTGGACCAAGCTGACCGAGCCCTTTCTCCTCACCGCAGCCCTCTGCACCCTGGCATCTGCTTGGTGGGCATCTGCTGGAGCAGGGGTTGCCCTGTCCAGGGTCATGGTTGGCATTGTGGCACAGGGTACCCCAAGGCTGAGTCCCCCCAAGCTGAGCTGTAGCACTGGCCCAGGATGGGTGCAGAGTCCCTCAGCCAGAACAGGCTTTGGCAGGAGGCTGATGCCTGGAACTTCTGGGGGGAACTCATGCAGCTTCAAGCACGCCCACAAGCCTACCATCACTGTTTTCATTTTCACCTTTCCTAAGAACTCTCTGCAGAGCAAACTTTCAAAATGCTGACTGCTCTGCTGGTTTCTGCATACCTCTTCAGGTTTCCTGCTTTCAGGGGTCCCAAACTCTCTCCTACCCACAGAGCTCTTTTCCTCCTGGGGAGCATGATGGGTTGTGTCCTGCCTCCCCCAGCCCCTCTGCTCACACCAGAAACAGTAACCGCTGTGTATCAGTCAGGACTTAGGCTGGGATGAGGCAGGGAGAGCACCAGGGTCTGGAGGAGACCAAGGCACAGGGACAAAAATGTCTGGGGATGCAACCAGGCAGGACCCCAGTGTCCCTCCCACAGCTCCAGCAGTGCGGAGAGGTTGCAAAGGGACTTAGCAAGAATGAGACTGTAACTGTCTGTGCATCTATAAATGGCAGGGTGAGCTGTGTCTACCCACCCGAACAAGGGCACAGGGCACCTTGGATGGGTGAGCACCCACAAGCAGCACACCCAACAGCCCTGCCCCAGGGAGCGGAGGGGAGACAAGCGATTGCAAGGAAGAGATGGAAACAATTGAGCAAGAGCTCCAGCAATGGGGCTCACTGAGCACAGGGTCAGAGGCGTGCTGGGGGATGCTATAGGGTGCAGCTCTGCATGGGAGGCATGGGGAGAAGCACAGCCCATCCAGAAGGGCTGCTCATAAGCTAGAAACAATCCCACAACTTCACCAAAGCCCGCCGCAGACAGCAGGGCAAGCTAGTTTCTGCACCACTCTCACGTTTGTCCACTCTCACATTGCCTTCAAGCCCCAGCTCCGACAAATTTGGTCTTGTCCTGTTGTGAGTCAGGCTTATGGCTCTGGCAGAGGTTCAAAACAGCTCTTTGCGAGGGGCCCTCCAGCTCCCAGCTCTGCCTGCTCCCCACCATCAAACCTCAAACATTCTCTTTCAGACCAGAAGAAATCCCCACCCTCCTCCCCATCTCACAGCCTTGGCTGAAGTACTTCTCACAGCATGCCCAGATGTTTAATTTCTGGAAGCACTCGAACATAATTTTAGAAAAAGCTGTGATCTGCTGCAGGCTCTGCAGGGCCAGGGAATTTGCTTTGCTCCTAAGTGACTTCTGCCAGCACTTTGCTTGGAAAGAAGCTAACCCAGGAGACAGAGTGACATTTCAGGTCTGCCTGAGAGCGGAGCTTTTCTGTCCCCAGGACAGAGCTAAAATGTTTCATGTGGAGCTTCTCCCAAGCCCCCAACCATCACTGTCAGTGCCCTTTCGGGTAGTGGGAAACGCTTCCCAAAGACAGGCTGCCACATTTAGGTGCTCACTGAGTGCTCCTTTCTGCCTAATAGCTAGGCTTTTAACAGATTTTAAACAAAGCTATTATGCCAGAAGTAGGAACACATGAATGGAAAGCAGCAAATGTATTACCTATGCTGCTAGAGTGGTCACTGCATCCTATTAGTCTTGCTACAAAAGTGCAAAAAATGCTGGAATAAATGATGCTGAAGGAAACGATGCTGAAAGATGAGGAGGAGGAATAAAAGGGTAAAATGCAACAGCAATTTCCCATGGATAAATCACAGCCCCCTTAGGAAAGGATGCTGAAAGATGGGGAGGAGGAATAAAAGGGTAAAATGCAACAGCAATTTCCCATGGATAAATCACAGCCCCCTTCCCAGAGGAGATAATTGCCATTTTAAGTGGCAACACAGTGAATCAAATGCAACATGGGCTACAACAGAGCATAAAATATTTACTCAGGCAGGAGAAATCAGGAATTACTATTAGAATTGTAAGGAGGCTAATGGGAGACAATAATACATTACAATGGAGGGACCATTATTGTTCCAGAAAAGGCTATTAATAGAGTTCCTTAAAAATCAGCCTAGAGATAAATTTTATTTAATGGTTTTCATTAGCGATCTTGGCTCAGGAAACAGGAGTTTCTCTAAGAAAATGTGCTGGTGAGGAACTTGGGAGAAGTTTGGAACTGGACAAGGGACTAAGAACCAGAGGATCTGAAGATCAACAGAAACACAACAGGCTGGCACGAGTTTATATGCTTAGGGACTAACAGCAAAAACTGCTACTCTAAGCAGCTGAAAACACCATAAGAAAAATATCTGACTTTTAGGGAACCTTGAGATGACTGCAGCAAAACAAATGCAAGCTGACAAGTCTTCACAGCAGAGATAGTGTCCATCCGAGCACCAGTGCCGCTGGAAAAGGGGCAAGCAGAATGACCCAGAAGCGACGCCCTACCCTGGCCCCTCACTGCCAGGAGGGTGATTTTGAACCAGGAACAGGTCTAGGCTGTGATAATGAGGATAATCAGGTAAACGTAAAAGCTGCCTGGTGAGACAGGGCTGGAAGGGTATAATTTATTCAGGCTATTGCTAGAAAGGCTGCCATGGGAAACAGCGGCTCTGCTCGTACATCAAGGAAGAAATGAACTTGCTCTGCCAAAATGCAACAGGAGCAGAGGACGCAGGACCTGGTATTAAAGGTAGCTGTGAGTTGACCTGGGCAGAAATGCAGGGACGGATGTGGAGTCCCAGAGGGCCGATGCTCCAGGAGAGAACCCCAAGCTGGGTGCATTGCCCTGGGGACTGTGCTCTGATGGCAGCAGGCTGACCCCACAGCCCGCCAGTCTGCTTTTCCTGCAAAGCCGTGTCCGGAGGCTGCAATCACTCAGAGGAATGTTTCCATGAGATAATTTGGCCGAGGGACTCGGGAGTGTCTCTCACACACCCACCACAGTTAGGGTTGCAACATCCAAACTGGCAGGCAGCAGGTCCCGCTCTGTCCCATGGAGAAACAAAGTCCCAAGGGTTTGCAGGCAGCTGAGCCTGTGTGCAGGGAGGATGCCCATGCCTGGGCTTTGAAAGCAGCTGAGAGCCCAGCTCCACCTGGGCTCCTCTGCGAGGACGGGGACACCTCTGTTGTTCAGGGACACCTGCTCCTTCCTTCCACAACTGAGCCCAGTTGTGCCATATCTTGCTTGGAATTACTTTCTACTCCCTGCCTGAGGGGGGCGGGGGGGAAAGTACCCATTTCTTGCCCTGAGATAATTAGAAAAATCAATAGGAAACAAAACTACTCCTGGCGAGGCCTGCAGTGCAGGGCTGTACCAGAGGCTGCCTGCACCGTGGTGGGTGCCAGGCGTGCCGATGCGCCCAGAGCTGGGATGCGCCCAGAGCTGGGACACAGCAGCAGAGCCCAAGCAGAGCCCACGTGAGCTGCAAGAGCTGGTGGCAGGAGCAGGTTGTTGATGTGTGGTGAAGCAGCCACGTAGGAGGCTGCGATCCACCCACCGCGTTTTCTAAGTGTGCTACACCCCCTATAATTTATCCTGCCATTTCCACATGTTGGGAGCAATGAAAAAACATCCCTTTCACTTGGAAATACCCTTCTCTGAGAACAACCTGTTCTCGTCATTGCTGTCAGCAGGCAGGCAGCGCTCAGCTTGTTCCACGCTCCTTTTGTGCGCGAACAAAGAGCTTTCCATGGCAAGAGCCTGCGCTGCAGCAGGAGGTGAGGAACCGCTCTGTGCACTGCTGCTGCAGCTGAAAGCATCACATCCCTCTCCTGACAGCCTTAATCCCAGCACCCAAATTCAGAGGACCCCCTCTCTCTGGCAAGGAGTTTGCTCTGCTCAGTAGAAGGCTTCCCACAGGCCAGTTCATCACATGTCATTCACTCTCAATTCCTTTACAAGCAGCAGGGCTGCAGGTATCCTCTCTAATCTCACCTGTCCAGTCCCCATCTCTCCGCCATATGGCTCCTGGCAATCAGCAGTTACTTACTCATGCAGTCTCCCCAGTATATTCCCTCCCTTGGCCCCCATGCCTTTAACCTTGAATCGAAGACATAAATCATCTGAAGAGTATTTCAGCCTGCTCCACATTGTTATCTTGTTCTTGCAGGGTGAATTTAACTTTAAAAATCTTACCTCTGTCTGCTACCAAGGCTGGACTTCTTCCTTTCCTGGAGTTTGCTCTGCTTCCTCCATCTCTGCAGCCTGTTGCACCCTGCAGAAAATCAGCTCTACCTTCCTGCACAAGCCTGGGCACCACCAAGGAGGGCTTCAGTGCTGCTCCGCGGGTTGTGGAGAGCCTGGGGACCTGGGTCCTGCACCACCCATGGGGACCGGTGCAGCTCTTCCCCCCCAGCACATCGGGGGACAATGGGAAGACCCATCACCTCACCTGGGAAAGGCATGGGGGTGGGGGGGTGGACCACATATGTGGCACATGCAGCTCCATGGGGGTCCCAGCACAGGCAGCTGGGCTCCTCAGCCTGCTCCCAGCCCCCTCCCTCTCTCATCCCTGCAGTGCCTCAGTTTCCTTTTAGGTGTCTTCCTGACATGGGTGCTGCTTGCAACCACAAAGGAACTGAGGCCCCTTTGAATCTAATAGCTGCATGGTCCCAGAGCACCGTAATCAGCAGCTAAAAGCTCTTTTGGAGGTTAGAAGGGTTTGATGTGTTGTTTCTGCCCTTGCAGAACACACATTTTTGTCATTTACATCCAGACAGAAAATAGTCCTAAAAAGTAAGTCCACAAAGGATGTTCTTCACTCCGCGTCCCTGTCCCACAGCAGGAGTAACTCCTTCCAAACTCTCCCTGAAAAACAAACTTCCACACTGCCCTTCAGCTGCTAAGAATGGGACTGATGAAGCTGTCAGAGCCCTTTCCAGCCACCTTCTCCCCAGGACATTTCACCACTGACAGATGCATTCCTCTTTCCTCCCAGGGCCCTGAGCTGAGCACAGATTTTCTCTGCAGGCCACAGGAACCAGCGTGATTGCTTCCAGTAGTGACCAACACAAGGCATGGGTTGCTGCAAAGTGCAGATACAAAGGCAAAGTTTAACGAGACAGAGCCACAGCCAAGCTTCAGAAATTATGTAGTGGTGACTAATTTTGCTAGATTGCATAAGAAAAGCACCCTGATTTCTCAGGAAAACTCTTTCATCATATCCTTCCACTTTTATCATTTTTATCGTAAGCGTGTACAAACTTAGTGCCTTCAAAATCCCTGCCCATCTCTCAAGGTCCCTACGTTACATGGGCACTCCTGAGCCTGGGGGAGGCCAGCTGACAGGAACACATGAGCCTGGCTGCCAAGGGACTTCCAAATTCAGGTTTAAGTGGGCTGGAGTATCCAGGGAGGTACAGATGCCCTGTTTCTGGAGGGGTTAGAGGGGCAGCTCAAAGGACCTTTGCCCACTGCAGCTCTCGGTTGGTGTTTTCTTTGCAGGTTGGTCTTGGGAGGTGTGGAAGCTCCATCCCTGCTGAAGCATAGCTGACTGCTGTCACCAACCAAATATGCAGAGCATGTAAGACCCTGCAGGACCTGACCCCATGGTGGCTCAGAGGAGAGGCAAAGGCAGGAGGGGAAAAGGGAGCAGCTGAGACCCGCCGGCAGCTGCCATGGGGAATCAGCTCCAGCACTGAGCTCCCAGGTGGGGCCAACAGACACCAGTGAGTCACAAGGCCGCATCTTTCCCTAGACCGTGTCATTCCAAGCATACAAAGCTGAACACATGAAGTGATTCTGCAATGTTCTCCAAGGTCACTGTAGGCCCAAGGTCACTTTGGAAGGGGCTCTAGGGCTGCCTGGTAAAGGGTCACTCCAAGTAGCTTTGAAACCAGTGAGAGCAGGACTGCTCCATCCATGTGACTGCGCTATGGATCCATGTTACAACCATACAAGCTCTGAAAAAAGGATGGATTTGCCCCTACAGCTGCTGGTTGGGTCCTGCCTCGCCATCCTCATCGTGATCACTCTCTGTGGTAACATCATCGTCTGCCTGGCTGTCACCCTTGACCGCCGGCTCCGCAGCTTGACGAACTGCATCATCGTCTCCTTGGCCATCACCGACCTGCTGCTGGGCCTCCTGGTGCTGCCATTCTCTGCCTTCTATGAACTCACCAAAGAGTGGCCCTTTGGCAGCATTTTGTGCAATATCTACACCAGCCTGGACGTCATGCTGTGCACAGCTTCCATCCTCAACCTCTTCATGATCAGCCTGGACCGCTACTTTGCCGTCACCACCCCACTCCGCTACAGCCAGCTAGTCACTCACTCCCGGGTGGCTGTGGGCTTAGTTGTTATTTGGACCGTTTCACTGATGGTCTCCTTCCTACCTATCCACCTGGGCTGGAACACCAATGGGACAGCAGTCCAAAACACAATCCCTAACTGCAACAAGGAGTGCACGCTAGAGGTGAACCCTGTGTACGGGCTAGTGGACGCCTTGCTCACTTTCTACATCCCTTTGGTCATCATGTGCATCACCTACTACCAGATATTTAAGATAGCAAGGGAGCAAGCCAAGAGGATAAACCACACATGGTGCTGCAGCAAGACCCCCATGCCACCCATGGTGAAAGAGCACAAAGCCACCGTGACGCTGGCGGTGGTGTTGGGAGCATTCATTGTGTGCTGGTTCCCCTATTTCACAGTGTTCACTTACCGGGGGATGTGGGGGGACAGCAGTGTGAAAGGCACACCCATGTCCATCGTCCTCTGGCTGGGTTATGCCAACTCAGCCCTGAACCCCATCCTCTATGGAACACTCAACAGGGATTTCCGGGTGGCATACCAGCACTTGCTTCACTGCTGGAGGACTGGGGACCCCAGGAGCTCCCACCAGCCCCCTGTCCAGAAGGCCCAGTCCAGAGGCAGGAGCTGCAGGCAGGACCAGGGCGGGCAGGAGGGTAAACCCCTGAAACTGGAAACAAGAAATGGGAAGGGGAACTTGCTGACCGACAGAGCCCTCGAGAGGTAAGAGCTTTCTTACACACGGGGCTTTGATGGTAGGTCCATCCCCAGAGGGGGAGGCAGAGTTGGGGACACCACCGTGTCCATGACCTTTTAAGCAACGAGCCGATGCCCCGGGAGGAGATCCTTGGCCAGGCAACTCTTGCTCTTTGCAGCCACTCAGAAATGCATCACCACCAGGAGGGACCCAGCTCGCGTCCCCCCATGCTGGGAGCGCAGGTCCAGCTACTCCAGCTTCACATATGGCTGGCCACCCCTGCAATTGCCACCCACTCACAGGGAACACAAAATGTCCCTGGCTTTTCTGGCTAATGAGGACAGTTTTGCCATTCAGAATTTGCTGTACAGCATGGCATGCAGCCATTAGCTGGGGCTGCTCCCCAAAACCAGCCATGTCCTGCTCTCCCATGGCAGGTAGCCAGCAAAGCCTGGGTACACAGCAGAGATGCAGGGGGCTTGGGAAAGGTGACCACCAGGCACAGGAAAGGCAACAGGGTGTTAACCCTGGAGCACAGAGTTAGGTCACCCACAGTGAGTCCCTGCAGGAGCCAAGATCTGGGTCCCCAGTCCCCTGAAGATCAGCTCAGCAGTTTCCCTTCCCAGCTAAGCCACACACCCTCAGCATTTTGGCTGTCAGCTTGCGTCAGCAATGAATTCAGCCAACAGCAAGTTCCCTTCCCATCTCTGGAAAGGAGCAAAAATAGCCAAAATTAGGTTGGCAAATGTTTTTAGAAATACAAATATCCATGTAAAGTTAGAGCCAAAAATTCCCTCTGCATCACCCCAAGCATGTCATGGGGGTCAGGCACCTTGGAGGGTTGCAGGTGCAGTGAGGGAGCAGGATGGATGCAAGGCAGGTGAGCTCTGTGCCAGGCTGTGGCACCAGTCCTGCCCCTGGGCATCCACATCCCTGAAGGGCTGGGCCACTCACCCACAGCCTTGCTCAGAGGCGTTCACCCACCTGAGCATAAGGAGAATAGAGAAGCACACTATCTGCCACCGTGCAAACTGCTGTTCCCAAGACTTTAATCTAACTTCTAGGCAGTGCCTGATAAGCAGCCCAGAAACTTTCCATCCATAGATAAGGAGTCCTTTGACTCCCTGTTCCCAGCGTGCCAGCAAAGAAGCCGCACTCATGCTCTCCTGTGGCACCTGCCCTTGATTCTGTCCCAGAAACACGATCTCAAGCCACCACACCATAGGGAGGTAAACCCAAGGGCAGAGCTATCCAAAAGGCTCAGCCAGCATCGTGCCTCCCCCGGGGCTCAGGTGTGATTTTATGCAAGGCAGAGGGGCAGCTTGGGGCAGGGGAGTCTGCCCCCAGAGACACAGAGGGATGGATGAGTGCAAGCAAATACAAGAACACAGCTCCCGGGGCTGCCTTTTCAGTTTCCGAAGAACTAATAGAGTGCAAAGGTATAGCATTTGGTAAACGTAGTTGCAGTTTGTATATAAAAACATGGAGAGCATGCGCCTGGTGTGGTAGAGATGCTTCTACAAACTTACAGAGACAAAGAAAGAGCTGTGCTGTTTACTCACACAAAAGTGCAGCTCCTGGGAAAACCAGTAGCTCATGCACTGGGGCTCTGCATGCCGGCCGGGGAGAGCTGGCAAAGGGGAACAGGCAGGCAGGGCTTCCCTACGCAGCCGAGAGAGAGAGAAGAAAACCATCAATGACTTCTCAGATTGCCATTTTACCAGAAAGAGAAAATAATGAGACAGTAGGAAAGAAAAGGGGAAGAAAAATAGGTTTCTGTTCCCCAGGCAGAGGTCAGGGTCACTGACCTGGATTTCCCCCTCCCAGCTTTCCCACATAGATAGGGTTCTTCCCCTGGGAGAACAGCAGAGTGCAATAGGAGTTGCATCCAAAGTCCACGCTGGGGTCAACGGCAGCCAGGGGACCTCCATCTTCAACCTCTCAGCATGTGGGTGCCCAGTGTCAGTGGGGCTTGGCAAAAGCCCCAACACAATTACCCTGCACGTGGCTCCAGACTGTGCTCACCCCTGCGGGGTAAAGCTCCCCCACTGCTAAAATCAACCCCCAATGAGTCTCCCATCTGGATTTGCTTCCAAGAGTGCAGGAAGTTAGAGGGAAGAGGGCAAGCGGCAGCCGGTGTCACAACAGCACAAATACACGAGACATGGGAACTGTGGGGAAGCAAGAGAGGAAGATTCAAGCACGGGGATGTTTCTTGACCTTTCTAAATCCAGAGATCTCCTTCCCATCCTACAAAGCACCACAGCTGTGGTTGCTGCTTGCCATCAGATAAGAGTTGCTTGAGCGCCAACTGATCGGTTAACGCTTTTACTTTCTCTGTTTCGCTTAGCCTGCTCGCTTGCACAAGTAGTATGTACCAAGGATCGCATGGGGCCCCTTCCAACCCTTTTTTCCACAGTCAGATATATAAGCATCTGCTGTTGTCAGATAATATGGATCAACTAATACCACACCAAACAGGTGGGCACAGGATTTACCTGTACACCAAAAGCCTGGCAGCCAGTTTCACCCCAAGCACGAACCAAGCTGGTTCCTCTCCCCTATTTCCTTCTGCGTAGTCTCTCCAGTCATCTGCCCCAGCCACATTAACAGAAAAAGACCAACACTAATCATTCCACAAACTCACAACTCCCCAGATAAAAAGGGCCAGAGCTCAGAAAAGCTCTTCTCAGAGCAGCTCCATAGGATCATTCAGGGGAAGGAGCAACCAGCAGTATTTTGAATTGTTGCCCTTAATAACAATATTCTTTCCAGTTATGACACATAAAGAAAAGACCATCAAACAAGAGTGGGAATACTGAAAAACTGCGGCTGGTCTCAGGGGTGTCAGTCAGCTCTGCTTTGGAAATCAAAAGGCCATGGGAACACTGCAGCTATTAAAGGGCTGAAGGCATTTCCATGGCTGAGGACTAGGTAGGGTAGAAAGCACAAGGCCAAGAAGGGATGCAAGGGAAGACAGTGGCTTCTGCCTCCCCATCAGGCACCAGAAAGGCAAGGCAATTCACTTGACAGAAAACCAGTAAAGGAGAGCACTACTTGTACGCACAACACCTGATGGACTTCAGGAACCTGCTTTACTGCAGAGGGACAGGACTCAAGAGGAGCGTGCCGAGCAGCAGGCATGGCTGTAGGTTGTCATACCAGTCCTTGAGGTTCAGAGAAATGAAAAGCCTGAGAGAAGGAGCATTTAGCACTAACGGGGAGGTATCAGGCAGAAAACTCCAGAGCTGAGCCAGTGGCTCTGGATCACTCTCTTGCGCACATCAGCCGTGCTCAGGGCAGCTTGGGGCAAGACCGTGACCACAGTATATGGGCAGAGAGAAGCCAGTTCCCATAGGAAAGGGTCCCTGTCCCAGTCACAATGTGCCTGTCCCACCCTGCTGGCCTCAGGGGGCAGACATCAGGCAGGCAGTACCTGGTGCTCCACAGAGCAAAGCCAGGCTTACCCAGGCTGGCACTGACCAACTGATCTTTTTCTCTCTTTTCTTTCTGTCTTCCTGTGCCACTTAACCCTTTGCAGCGCCAGAGCTTTCCCGTGAGTCTCAGCCAGCCCACTGCCCTGGGAGCCACAACTCCCAGCCTTCAACTCCTGGCTGTCCTCTTCCAGAAGCTTGTGAGGTTGAAAGGACAACACTTACTTTTCCTCAGGGAGAAACTTAACAGCAGAGGCAAGGGCTGCAGGGTGAGTATGGGGCTGGGGTTGCTGGGTGCAAATGAAGGGAAGGGGCAGCTCTGCCTGATGTGGCACCTGCTGTATTTTTCCTGGTCCAGCTATCCCACCCTGATGGTACTTGGTGCAGAGGGCGATACCATCAGAGGTGCATCCTCACTCCTCTCTCCAGCACCTGCCCTGGAAGATGCCTGCATCCTGCCTGTCCCTCCACACACTGCAGAGGCAGCTGTGTTCAGACCATGGATTTTCAGCGTGCTTCATTTTCATGCAAGCCTACATCAGCACCACATAAATTGCCAGCAGCTTTTTCAGGGCTGCTGGGGTGAGGGGCTGGTGCTGCACCAGGCATTGCCGCTCTCTCCCAGTAGTGCTGGGCTGGAGGGCATGGCTGCTGTGCATGGGAATGCCTCTTGGCTCCAGAGAGCCACTTTGTGCAGCCCTTCTCAGGAAGAGCCAGACAAGGTCACCCTGACCTCCACAGGCTCTCCCTCCAATGCTGCACGCCGATAACCTGGGCTCTCCCATATTGACTGTGCCCTGGAGAGGAAAATACAGTCACCCACGTGCTGGAAGCTAGGTACACTTGTCCCTGCTGTTCACTGAGCACTGCTAACCTTAACCAAGGTCACGGAGAGCCTGTGCACACGTGCAGCTGGGGCTGCTGCAGGAGAGCCCAGGGCCCCCCACCCTGGGTCACAGTACCAGCCTGCACCTCTCAGAAGGACTCCCCGTGAATCACCCTGGAAATGCCATTGCCTGTCAGGAGGCGAAACAGAAGCTTGGAAAGCAAGGTGGCAGGAGTAGGGCAGGACAGCGAAGTCCCCACGACCCCAGTCAGGCCCCACTGGGCTGCAAGTCCCCCAAGATAAGCGACATACCAAGGCCCAAGCATCGCTCAGCAGGGAGGTTGCAGTGCGCAGGCTGCTTCCTGGGGGAGCACTGCCATGGGGGCATCACCACAGCCCCCAGCACTGCCCCATGAAAGGGAACAGCATGAAACCCAGAGCCTGTAGGGCACAACAGCTCACAGTGAACCACCCCAGGGCAGACATGGTGCTCACCCTCAGCAGTGCAGGTGCAAGGCAGAGTCATCTCTGCTGCCGTCATTGCCCCACAGCAGGGGCGGAAGGGACACCAATTGCAGCTCTTCTGCTTCATCCTTTCCTGCTCTGTGTTGCACATATGTTCTGAAACACATTTAGTTTCCATGAGGTAAAGGCAAAACATCAGCCATCCCCTGAGAGCCTGCTAATCTAATCAGCAGAATAAAGCAAAGTCAGTCTGCGGGAGAGGTTTGCAGGAGATCTGAGGTTCTGGTGTGGTCACAGATTTCCTCTCTGCACCGTGGAGGTGGAAACAGGAAATGTCACTTCACATGGGGCACCCGCCTGAAAGTCCCCAACCCACATGCAGTGACAGAGAGAGGGGCCATGTGAGAAGAAGCATCTAGAAGCAGAGCACCAGTAGCCTCAGGACACCTTTTATCAACCTATTTGCAGAGGTGACAACCCCGCCACGGCTGGCTGGCCCAAGCAGATGGGAAGAACAGGCAGAGAAAGCCACAAAGCAAAGCGATGCTACTCAGAGGGATGTCAGATGATGGGTCCTGGGCTGACGTGAGCCTGCTCAGCTCTCTCCAAATGTCAGCACTCAGCATAAACCATGCTCTGCTGAGAGCATCCTCAGCATCACACCACAGTCCCTCTCAGGCACAGCAGGTGCTTAATGCTGCATCCCTTACACTGGGGAGCAAGAAAAGGGGGTGGAGAAGGGAGCCACCTGCACTCTGCAAAGCTGTTGAACCCCCTCTCTGTCCTGCAGGATCCCTGCTCTGGAACGTGGCATTTGCTCCATCCCCAAGCACTGCTGGAGAGGCCTTTGCCTGACCAAGTTTCTTCCCAGGAGGATGGTGTGTTTGAAGAGCCCACGGAGGAGCTGCAGAGGAGCCTCTCCCCTGCCCCGTTGGGGCCGTGACGCCTCCAGAGTTGAAGACCACACCAGTGGGCAGTGGTGCCTGAGGAGCTGGGTTGGGAGCCAGTATGTGCCCCCAGCAGGGCTGGGATGGGGGTGCCCTCCCCAGGCCCAGGGCAGTGGGTCAGGCTGAGGGGGCACAGGGCAGGGGGAAAAAGGGGCTATGGTCAAGGTCTTGTGCCTGACAAACCAGCCTAGGATGGAGAAGGGGAACACAGGCACTACTCTCCCTGGTACCCTGTCCAAAAAATGTATCTACCCTTCAGGTGCAAGGATCCTGGCAGAGGCGGGGGTGATGTGGCAGGAGGGCTGGGCATGGTGGATGTTGGCAGCCAGGAGTGCCAGATGTCCATGCACAGAACACCCAGTCCTCCAGCATCCGTGCCAGGGCAAGACTGCCTCCCACATTGGGAAGGTTTTGGTGTTAACAGGACAGTCCATGCTCTCTGTGTCTGCTTCACACTCCCCAGCCCCACTGCAAGAAAGGGAAAGCCCCTGCAGCCTGGCTGGGCCATGAGGAGACACTAAGTAGCTGGGGTTTGTCCCCAGACTCTGCCCTCCCCGGGCAGCACAACACTAAGACTACCAAACAGGATGTTTCTGCACCGAGCCTGTGCAGAAGTCATCAGTGGTATAAAAATTTATTTAATACAGAGGGAAAATTAGATGGTTGATTTATTCAGGCATGC
This sequence comes from Tyto alba, assembly GCF_018691265.1. NCBI lineage: Eukaryota > Metazoa > Chordata > Aves > Strigiformes > Tytonidae > Tyto > Tyto alba. The sequence goes on from NW_024881279.1 coordinate 11,261,714, forward strand.
TCTGTCCTGGGAGAAGCCTCCCCGTTCCCCTATACCCTGCTGTCCCAGAGCCAGGACACACACAGCACAAGCCCCCAGGACACTAGTTGCAGCCACCCTGGGCAGGGCTGACACACACACCCCCCACACACATCCCCCCAAAGAGCACCTTGCCCTGTGGGACCAGCTGGATGATTTCCCCCTCCTGGTTCCTGAGCTGGTGGGAAGAAGGGAACAGCAGGCAGTGAGGACAAGGTAGGACAGGAACAAAAAAGGATCCCTTGCTGTGCTGCGGGGCAGAAGTTTTCCTCCTGGAATAAGCCTGACTCACATCATCCTCAGGTACAGCGTGCTTGTTCTGCACCCCAGAGCATCCCCGGGGTGCAGTGGGGGACAGGCACACCCGTTTGCAGGATCCCCCCCGGGGAAGGGAGGGTGCTGAGCCCCCAGTCCAGCTGGCTTCGTGTGTGCCACGGCTCTGCCCTGGGATGGGGAATGGGTGAGGGCAGAGCTGGGTCTCAGGTGCCCATCCAGCTGCTCCGGGACACCCCTGCCCTGAACTTCGGGGGGGCTCCCGGCGGGTGGGGGGGGGGGGGGGGACCTGGAAGGGGCTCCCTACAGGGAGCCAGGCCGGGGTGCCTGACACCCGCTGGGTGCGTGTCAGGACCCGGGGGAGCAGGGGACACCCTGAGCTCGCACCCCTCGCCGCGCTGCTGCCGCCCCGCCGGGCCCCACGGCGCGGTCCCACGCCGAGCCGCGCCGCCCCACGCCTTGCGGGGGCCGGCGAGGCGGCCGCGCAGGCTCGGAGCTCCCCCTGCTTGCTGCCGGGCTCCGACCGGCCCCCACCCTCACCGCCACGCCACGGGGCTTCACCCACGGACACACGGGATCGGGCGTCCCGAAACACCCACGGCGCGGGCGGGGCTCCCCTCCGACCCGGCACACAGGACCCCGCTCCGCTCCCCCACCCCACCCCCAGATCAACCACAGCGTTTAGTTTCAGCACTTAACCGCTTGCACCTCTGTGGATTTGGCCCTTCCAGTTGCAAAGAGCAAATGGCTTCCAGAGACCAAGGAGGGCCGGGGGTGGGGGGGGGGGGGGTGGGCTGCAGCCCCAGTGCCCCAGCCCGGGCAGCGCTGAGCCCACCAAAGCGTCCGTGGTCAGGGAGACACCTGCAGCAAGGTGATGCCCTGGCAAGGTCCCTTCCCAGGTCCTCCCTCGCGTGGCCTGGGGACAGCGATGCCACGAGACCCCTGAGGTGAGCACCCCCCAGCAGAAGGAGAAATGACCTCACCGGCACTTTCCTTCGCAAAGAGGCAGGAAACAAGCCCCCACGGCCAAGCGTGCAGAGGACTCATCCAAACAAGACAGGCAAGGCAAGAGCAGGCCTTGAATCGCCCGTAGCATCCACACTTCACTCCAGCTCAGGAAGAAAAAACTGGCAAACACACACCCAAACCCCTGCCACCTATGATAACAATTAGAGACTTATCTAATTGCAAAAATAATTGCAATTGAAGTGTTTAATTACCATACTAAGCAGGAAGAGTTGCTTCCGACTGTTCCAGTAGCACTCCCGATCCATCAAACAAGGTTTGGGGCTTGTTTGGGTGTTGGGTTTTTTTTGATTATTAGATTGCAGCCCCGGGGGATGAAGAGATTTGCTAATTAGGGTCTTGGAGAACAGCTACCAATTCACAAACACTTGCTTTTAATTTCAATACTAACGAGGCTGGAAGGGGGCAAAAATCCAAAATGCAGAACATCTGTGGCAGTTGCTGTCTGCAGCATTGCTGCCCCCGAGCCCCTCACCAGGCTGGCAGAGGCCTGACACCGCTCAGTGCATGGGCCGGTCCAGAGGCCTTGGGGATGGCCTGGCTCAGTGGAAGCACAGGATGAAGCTGCTGCTCCAGGTCCCTGCTGTCACCGCAGCCACCTTACAAGCTAATCCCACATGGATAGGCTTTCTCAGTGATGGGCTAATCCCTGTTCTGAGGCCACAGTTCCAGCCCTTGGGGGCGCAGTGACAGGAACTTCTCCAGGTGACATTTGGTTTTGTTCTCCCCTAAATCGACAACAAAAGAGAATTGATATTCTCTCTCCAAGCAGTAATTCTGGGAGGAAAGAGAAACTGCCTAGGAAGCTCCTAACCAACATCTGCTTTCTCAGATAGGAAATATCCCCCTGCTAGCAGTGGCAGCACAGACAGGGAGGGCTGCCAAATTCACGGGAACACCCCCATGCTCCTGTCCCTGCAGGGATCACAGGAGCTTGCACTGCCCTCATATAGGGGACCCCATCCTCACCCTGCTCTACCACCCACCCTGGGGACCCACGGTGCCTGGCTGGGCTTCTCCCACCAAACCGCCTTTCTGATCCTTGCCACACCTCTGGGTAGGGTCCAAAAACATGCAGAGAGGAGACACAGGAAAGGGTAGAGGTACACAGGAGGCAGGAGCAGCTGCAGGGCATCCAGGCATCCCCTCCCCAAGGAGCGCAGCTGAGAAGCAGTGGCTGCCATAGGCTGGAGGTGAATGAGCATTTTATTTCTTTTAGAAAAAAAGAGAAACATCAGTAGAATGAGAAAAAAAGTGCGGTGGGTTTTTTTTCAGGCTATCATGTGATGAAATGCAGAGGAGACAGAAAGGTAACAAACAGCCCCAAGCAGTGAAAAAATTAGAAACTTTGTGTTAGAAATCTCAAGATTTGATTTTCTGGAATATAATGCATATTGGGGTCACTCACCCAACAGTTTTAGCTGGGGAGTCAAGCCTCTGGAAAGGTTTTGGGATCCATTGCCTGCCCCCAGATCTAAAAATTACGTTTCCGTGCCAAACCATCTTGAAACCATGGAGAAGCATTCCTGAAGGAGATGACTATGGGGACAGCATCACACGGTGTCGATGTGCCCTCCTGGCCTGACCCAAGCCCTTCTCCCCAGAGTTTCCCCACGGCCCGTGAATGCCAAGGCTGGCAGTGCCGGAGGCGCAGGGCCAGGCTGACCTGGGCCACCATGAGATGGTGGCCATGGGACTGGAGAGGGGACAAAACCACTAGAGGGCACAGGTATGACAGAAACATGTCCCCAAATCAAGGGACCTCCCCCAAGGCAGCAGTCCCTGAGGTCACCAAAACCAACCATCACCCCTCATCTCCAAAAAGTCCACCCTTAGCCATGGTCCTGCTGGCCCCAGGGCTTCAGTGTCCCCCAGGCACTGGAGTGGCACTGCTGCACCTGGAGCTGCTGGTGCTGCATAATAGAGACATGTCCATCTGTCCAGCCACAGACACCCTGTGTCCTGGCCCTGCTGGGACAACATCATCCCAGACAGCCCAGGACTCTCAGCCTGGGGCGGTGGCAGCCCAAAGGCAGTGCCTCCAGCTTCCTGCCCCCCAGCTCAGGGGCTACGTGGCCCCATAACACCCACCCAGCACCAGCCTGACCCTGCACACCAGCCAGCACCTTCTTACACCCAGAAAACAGGCTGAAGGGGACCCCCAGGACCTCTCCCCCACCAGCAGCACACCTTCTCCTGGTGGCCCAGACCCCATCATGCAGGGCTGGCTGCAGAGAGCCAGGTGCTCCCGGCCAGGCAGCGAGGCACAGGTCCTGCAAGAGAGCCATCTGGCTATTGCCAAGGGCCGTGTTCAACGTCCTTTTGTCCTTTTCTTCTCCTTTCTCTCCCAGAGTGTCCTTCAGGCAGGTGCTCCCCTCCCTGCGCCTGCAGCCGGCACCGCTTTCATTAAGGCTCTATCACCAAACCAAACACCATTTGTCAGGGAGATGGATGCCAGAGGCAGCTCTGCTGGAACAGATGCCCCGGTGTCCCCCCCAGCAAACAAACATTACAACATCCTCCTTCCTGGTGTGCTGCACACACATGCATGTACACGCTGCCCATGTGGGGTTGTTGTCCCTGGTGCAGGATGGGGTGCTGGGTTGCAGGCCACCATCTCCCAAGCTATATTCCTGCTCCCAGGGACCCTGGGACTCCCTCGTGGGCATCCGGGCTGCCCTCAGCACAGAGGCTGCCCTGTCACAGCTCAGCCACCCTCCCCGGACAGGGATGGCAGGGTGCTGCCGCCCCGGTGGTGTTTGCACTGCTGTGGGGCTGCATTCTCCCAGCCCGATCTGCTATCCTTGCTTCCAGCTCCCATTCCAGCGACAGCAGCAGATCTCCTCCCCACCAGCAGGAACCCAGAGCCACTGGAAGCAGAAGCAGCAACGCCCTCCGACCCCAGGCACACAGGCACTGATGCTGATTAAACGCAGTGCTGGCACTGATAATTAATTTCTCAGAGGATGAATTACTCTGGAAAGCTCTGGAGCGAAGCTTGTTCTTCCTGCCCCACACCCATCACATCTACTTCAGCTTTTAAAAAAAATAACAACAAAGGGGGAAGAAAGAGCATCCCCCGGTGAACACCCTCAGCCCTGCCTGGGCTCAGGGTGCCTGCTGGGGTCGGGGTCTCTGCTGGGGGCTGTCCCCTGGGGCCATGAAGATGCAGACGGGGCGAGAGGATGCACTGGCACTGCCCACATCCTAGTGATCAGGAGACCCTCAGTGCTGGCTGTGGGCTCTGACCAAACCCCCTCCAGCAGCTCCTTACACCCCTGACAGCCCACATCCCAGTCTCCCCATGGGACCTGCCCAGGGGATCACAGGGATCTGCGTGGAAGGCATCTGCCTGCCCTCTCCCCGGGCACTGCCTATCATCCGTGGGGTGGGTGACAGATGCAGTTGTCCCCACCCCAGAGCAGCGGGGCCAGGAGCTCATCCCTCCGGTCCCCGTCTCCTGCAGCAGCGCACGGTGCATCTCGCTGTAGCACGGCTCCCTCCGGGTGCTGGCACAAGGCCGCGCTGGATGCAAATTCGGAACAAGAAGCCCCTGCAGACAGCACTATTACACAGGGCTCTCCATCCCTTTTGCTTAATGGGAGGCATTTTTCTGTTTCATTTCCCTTACCCTTGGAGCTGAAACCGCCTTTCTGCAGCAAAATGCACCAAGCCAAAGAAATCCTTCTCCCTCTCCAGCTCACAAACTCCCCTCTCTCCTTCACCAGCAGAAATGCCCACCCCACAGGCCACCCCTTCCCTGGGGTATGTCGTACTGCTAGAGGGACAAATGGTCCCCAACCCATGTCCTCCGTCTGGTGCCATATCCCCAGGCTGCGCTGACTCTGAGCTGCATTTAGGTCATTCATCCTCATTCCCCAGGCTGAAATGTGCAGCTGTACTGTTCCGTGGGAGAGCCGGGCAACCCATAGCCCCCCAAGTGCGGCGGCAGGGCCATAGCCCTTTTCCCCAGGCAGGAGACAGGTGCCAGCATCCATGAGCAGGATGGTGGGACTGACATGGGGGACAGCAGCAAGGGTGCAGGGGGACACCTTGGGGACAACAGGGACAGAGGTACCAAGAGGGCTGCAGGGTTTTGTTGATATTGCCAATATTTGCAAATACCACAGCTCACCTCTCCCATCCCTCCCCCGGGGTGCTTCACTCACTTGTCCTGCTTCAAGGCTGAGCTAAGTCCACCATTTGTTATTGGGTAATTAAGCTCTTAATTAACGGTTTCCCCTCAGAGCCCTGCCAGCATCTCTTGATCCCTCTGGCAGCCGCTTGGGGCCAGGGGAGCACTCCGCTCCCTGGAATGGCTCTGGGGCATTTCTCCCACCTCCTCTGAGCTCTCTCCCTGCCAGCCTGGCTCCAGGGCACCGTGACCCAGCCTGGAGGCAGAAGCCTGCTCAGAAAAGGTGCCAGGGGCACAAGTGAGGCTGACAGGTCTGGGCTCAGCGTGATACTCAGGGAATTGGGGGCGAACAGCAGTGAGACATTCCCACCATGAGTGATGCTTAAGCCTATAAACTCCAAGATTAGAAAACATCTCAGTTTATGAGACGTAAAAAAAAAAAAAAGAAAAAAAAAAAAAATCAATATTAAAGATATTCCTGCCTAAAGAAATAATTTCTCAGCAACCTTTGCTGCCGGCAGGTCCCCTCTGCCCCCTTCTCCCCACTTTAGGACTGAGCAGGGAAAGGAAGCAGCAGTGCCATGCTTGGACCCTGAGCTGGCCAGACTGTAGGGGACAACGTGAGAACCCTGCCCCAGGCTCCCCACCAGCTTCCAAACCGCAGAGAACTGCAGCAAACCAGCCGTGATGAGCTGCTCTCCTCTGTGAGATGTCAGGGACTGCCCTGCAGCGCTCCGGCTTTCGCATTTATCACACGTCGGTTCCCCTTAGCCGTGAAGAGAGGGTTATCCTCCCCCCAGGGCAGAGCTGCTGTCCCGCTCCCAGCAGGGTTGGGGACACAGGAGGTTGGCACCGAGCTGTCACAATCCTTCTACCAGGCCAGGGTGACTGGGTGGGAGGAGAGAGGCGAGTTCGGCTAATCCAAGTGGCAGCTAATTGTGTTTCATTGAGGTTTTATCTCTGCAACTGGCAACACGCTCCTCCAGGAGATTTTGTGGGAAGTTGTCTGGTCCCTGCCAAGAAGGCTGTTTTTTTTTGAGCAAGCACATTATGCATCAAAGTTGAAATTCAAATCCCTTTTTCTTCATTCCCAGAGTATATTTATGAGATATTCCTCGGTGCATCGTGGCTTGCGGGAAGCCCCCTGACACTGCAGGAGCCCCAGACCAGCTCAAAGAGCCAGCTGAACTTTTTCTGCTTTGTGATTTCCCCCTTTGCTTAAATTGTTGCTAGGTGAGCAGGGGGCTGGGGGCAGGTGGGTCAGCTGCAGGCAGGGAAGAAGCTGCTGCCCATGCAGGGCTCCAGGGCTGGTGAACACCCCTCGCCAGCCCTCCCAGGTCTTTCCCACCCTTGGCTGCTCCTCTCCATCCCAGCCCTGCTGCAGTTTACATATGCCTCTGCCCCACCCCCACCCCCCGCCCCCCAAATCCCCCCATCCCCTAAACCAGCTGCAGCCTGGTGGCTGCAGTTGCATCCTGGATGGGATTGGCAGCAAATTGAGTGTTTTTCCCTAAAGATGCTCTGGTTGTCCCTCCGGGGAGGGGGGGTGGGGTTTCAAGCGCAGCCATGACAGGAGGTGAATCAGCCCAGCCTGCAGCTTGCACCCCCCAGGCAAGGGGGGGACACACAAGGGCAGGCACCTACACAGGACCAAAGCCTTCTCTCAGCCAAACCCTTTGGGGTGTAAACTGAGCCGGTTTGCTGTGGGCAGGCCAGGGGGAGTTGGCAGGTGAGGAGCTCCTTCTGCCCCCAGCCCTGACAGTCCATCTCAATGCGTCAGGACAGGCCCAGCATCTGCAGTAGCTGGAAAATCACACTCCATTTCCAAAAGGGAAAGCAAAGTGTAAATCTCTCTCTCAGACACACATTTGTTCCTCTGCAGCGAGAAAAGTGGCGAAAGCTTTAATTTCCAAGCTGGGAGGGAGAGACAATGATACATCAGCAGCACCCCGGGTGCAGAGGAAGAAAATATCACTTCTGGGATTACACCCGTGGCCACTGAGATTTCTCCCTCTCTGGCTGTAACCCAGAAATACCGCAGGTCTCCCTGCCAGCTCCACAGCTCTTGCCTCTCTGCTGTGTTTGGGGGAAATTCAGACACCTTTGTGGTGATGAGGATGGTTATGGCATGAGTGTTTGCCTAGAAGTGCTGGGCTGGGGAGGAGGCAGTGATTTCCCCCCCCAGATGGATTTCACATTCAGAGCAGGCCAGCCGCAGCACTCGGCTTTCCCCAGAGGTTCCTTTCATAAAAGGGAGCAAATTCCACTTATCTATCAAGGGAAGATTTGCATTTTAAATATCCCAACTCCAAATATCACTCGGTTTGATCCCCTAAGCTGAACAAATTCAATGGAGCTGGGAGGGGGCCAGGGGTGGCTCACTGGCCTGGACCACCAGGAAGAAAGGAAAAACCTGAGGTTAAAAGCATGCACAGATGTTTAATCAAGGCTGAGGTTGAGGACAGGAGCAAACATGGCAGTGACCTTCCCCCTCTTCCAGGACACGGGGGAACAGGTATCGGAGGCTTCAACTATTAAGGATTAGGGATTTCATGTCTGAGAATTTGTTTACACAATAAGACTTAAGTGATTGCTGCATGGAGTGTAGGTGGATTCTCCCCAACGCCTGCAGAGGGATTTGTGCCTATAAGGCAGCCAGAATGAGCTAAAAATTGGAGAGATCAAAGTGCAGGAGGAGGAATCCCACGTTCTCAGGGATGGGAGGGGAGAAAGATGCTAGTGGTCAAGCCTGAGATGATTGTGGCTGCTGGCCCCAGAGAGCTTGGGGAAAGGCATGGAGTGTTCCTCACCCTGCAGCTGCAGGGGTGCCAGGAGGCATCTTGGGGAGCAGCCAGACCCTGAGTGTTTTCCATCCTCTCCTGGAGCTGCAAAACCTCCCTGGCCAGTTCTAACCCCCAGGAGAAGTATGACCCCAGCCCTTCCAGAGCTCCCTGTGGCCACAGGGTCATCTCTGGGGAGCATGGCAGAAGAGGGGTGTCCCACCCTGACCTCCCCACTGCAGCACAGGGGCATGGGGGAGGCTCAGCACAATGCCCTGCGGGGAGGAAGCCCTTGTCCTACTGCACCTACCAGGTCCCCCATGACCAAGGTGACACTGCCCTGTGTCAGCCCCTGCCACACAAGGAAGGGACACACTTACCTGTGCCCAAGGGGGCTCTGCCAAAGCCCCAGCCCCACAGTGCCCAGCCTGCTCTCCCCGCCTGCCTCTGCTGCCCAGCCAAGCAAATGAGCCTTCTCCTCTTCACCTTATTAAAGCCATGAGCTGATTTGATTCAAACGAGGCACCAACTCTCGTCCCCAGAAGGCAAATGGGATGAATGTTTAAGGCATGAAATTTTCTCACTCCTGGTGCCTCATTAACCACTCCAGCCCCTTGCTCACAGGGCACTGCCTCCTGCCAGCTCCCTCCCTGCCATGCACAGCAGCTGCCTGCACCTAGGGGCAGGTAAATGCACACAAGGTGGGAGCGAGACGCATCTGCCAGCCCTGCACTCCTACATCTTGGCCTCAGGGACCAAGATCCCAGCAAAGCCATGCTTGTGGAAAGCCAGCCCAGGCAGGGCAGGCTCAGAGCTGCCTCCATTTCAGCTAGCCTGGGGGGGGTGTCTGACCACGGCAGCCCACAGGAGCAGGGCTCACATATCTGCCATCAGCCCCTTTTTCTCCTTGGCATCTGCAGTGACTAAGTTTGCTCCATCATTCAGTTTTTTGAGAGGCCGAGGATGCGTGCACCCACCCACGCAACTGCCCTGCATCCTTGAGCCTCTCCTGCACTCAGGCATGGGACACAAGTTTTATCCTCACCCCCGTCTCAAAACCTGCAGGCAGGCAGGCTCTCCTTCGCCACAAGCGAGTCTGAAACGGCTCGGAGAAGGACTGATTCCCTCCCTCCTTAATGCATGGAAGCTTCTTACGCTAAATCTATACAGACACAATTAGCATTATTCATATTCCATATGCTCCGCTCCCCTGTGATGAATATTAATCTGTTCCCCGCTCCCAGGCATTGGAGATAACGGCATTGCACCGTGCCGCGCTGCAGTGGCAGAGAGGGTCTGAAGGAGCAGTGCTGCAGGTGGAGGCAGTTTCACTCCCATGTTGGGAAGAGGAGACTTTGTGTCTTTTGGGCGTGGGATGCTGGTTTTACAGCTGCAAGACTGGCCTGAAGCAGGGCATCCTTTCTTCTCCCAATCTCGATGAACTGGTCCCCTCCAGGGCTGCCCCAGTCCCCCCAGGGCACGCAGTAGTGTCAGGCAGCACAAAGCCTTGGCCCTCCCTGCAGGTTTGGGAGGTGGGGGAGGACTCAGCAGTGAACATTTTCCAGCCTTTCTGAGGCTGAGAAATGGTCACGGGTGTTTCCGGAGCTAAACCACTGCTCCTTGGTGCTCCCCAGAGCATGGCAGCTCTGCCAGCAGACCAGGCAACTTCTCTGCAGCACCCAGCCATGTCCCCAAGGCCAGCACAGCTGTGACACCTGGGTCCCTGTCCCAGCCCTGCTCCCACCTCTCTGCACAGCATCTCCCCCATAAAACAGGGCACAAGGTGGCAGAACCCACCGATGCTGCAAAAAGAGTGTGAGAAGGGGTCAGATGAAATGATGCAGCGAATGCAGTTCCTCCACACAACTGCTGCTGTCTTGCAGGGAATTTGCATGGCGGGGGGATTTTAAAATTCAAGGAGTTTTTTCAAACCAGGGGCCATCCTGCACGCAGGCAGGGCTGCGCGGGCCATCCCCAGCCCTGCGTCCGTCTGTCTGCCCTTGCCCTCTGTGCGTGGCTCCAGGCCAGGCCGGGGGTGCTGCGAGCGGGGGGCCTGGGGGCTGCGAATTGAAATGCCATACGCGTGGTGGGGGTGGAAAAGATACAGGCCAAGAGGCACTGCGTCGCTATACATCCATTTGCATGCTTAATCCGCTGCTGGGGAGTATAGCGTCAGGTCCCCCATCTGCTCCGCATCTCGCATCATTAGCTGGCTGGTTTCCGAGGCGGCTCTGAGCAGAGGTGGGAGTCGAGCAGAGAGGGGAGAAGGGAGGCTGGTCCCAGCCCCGTATGCCATCATGTGTCAGCAGCCTGGGGGATCCTGGGGGGATCCTGCCCCTTGCCAGAGCTGGTGGGCAGCACGCTGGGAGCCAGGGAGGGGTGTAGGTGGAGGGGGGTCGGTCCCTATAGCTCCCTGGGGTGATGCTGTGCTCTGAGCTTCCTGCAAGTTGGGGGTCCCACAGTGGCAGGTCCCCTGTGGGCAGTGAGAGGGGGACAGGGCATTTCCTCACCTCTCACAGGTGCTGCCCATGCTCCAGCTCTGCCCAGGGGGGTGCCTGGGACAGCGACAGTCCCCATAGCTGGTCGGTCTCCATGGGAAAGCCGGGAAGCACCCACAGCCGCCAGTCCACGCATGAATGAGAGCTCAGCTCCATCGCACAGATCCAACCACATCAACTAACCCGGGGTGACGGCACCGGGACACAGCCCCTTTAAATCCCTGCACTCATAGACCGGGCTGGGACACCGTAAAGGGAAAAATAAGGCAAAGAAATTATTTTCTTCTTGCCGGCAAGCCTGGAGAGCTGCCCGTTCCTCAGCAGCGTGCTGCCAGCCCTCCCACGCACCGCACGGCAGAGGACTGCAGAGGCCAGCATGGGCTGGGGGGTACCGGGGGGGCCAGGGTGCAGCAGAACCCCCCCATGCCAGACACCCCTGTTCACTGGGGTGCTATGGGGGCAGCAGGACCCATGCAGCCCCTCTTGCCCTGGGGTGCACAGCACATCCCTCTGCTCCATTACCTGTCCTGTCTGCCCCGTTCCCTGGAGCTATTTCCCATCTCTGAGCTCTAAAAGGGCTCAAACTCACCCCAAATCCCTGCTAAATTCCCCAGGTTGGGGCCACAAGGGGCTACCTCAGCCAGCTGTGCTGAGCAAATTGGGGTTTCTCAGTGAGCAGCAATGAAGAGGGGGTCAGAGGGATGGAGGGGCTGGGGGACTGGGCGGGGCTGGGGAGAGGAAGCCCTGCACCCCTCCAAGGTCACTCCCCCCTCTGCTTTCACGCCCGGCTGGGTTCCTTCATTACTTACCCAAACTGTAAATTGTCTCATTTGGAGCACAACATTTATCCCTGATGTGCACTTGAGCAGTCAGATTTTGTTTTCAGGTGTGTAATTAATTTTTTTTAACGTGATTTCTCTCCTAGGAAACTGCAAACAGCTCTGGCTTTCGGAGCTGGGTGGCTCAGGCGAGCATCAGGGCAGGGAACGGGCAGTCGAGGAACCAAGGCCGGATCCTGGAGGCTGTAAGGAGCTGGGGCTTTGCAGCAGCTCCCCATGCTCCCACTTTCCATCCAGAGCCCCATCCTTTGGCACAGCCCTCTGCCTCCTCTGACACTGCCACGCTCCCTGCGGGCACCAGCAAGGGCTTGCAAGGGGAAGCAACAACCGCGTTCCCTGTTCCCAACTCAATCTGCTGGGAATTACCATTTTTATTAAGACCTAACATGTCCTCGGCTGCTTGGAATGCGATTTGCTCCTGGAATGAGATTACAGCAGCTCCTGAGGAGCCCATATTGGCATCCGCCTCACCATGATGATGCTCTCATCCCCATCCGGAGGCAATTCCATCACCGGATGCTCCCAGGTATTTCCGCTGCAGGGAGAGGCTGTGCTCGGGCACGGTATGAGGAGGATCTCTGTAAATGCACCACCCTGACTTCTTTCTCCTCAGCTGGGATGTTTGCTGTTCCAGGATGACTCTGGGCAATTTTTGCATTGCCCATCGCCTCTCGCAGGGCAGGCATCGGGGAGGATGGAGGAGAAGCAGCGACCGAGGGTGGATAACTTCTGCCCTGGCTGCACATCCCTGTGCCCAGCTGGGTGCAGGTCAGGGGGATGGGGGTGCCCAAGCTCTGCTCCGCATCCCGAGCCAGAGCAATCCTCCTCCGATGAGCAGCACAGAGAATCACCTGCTGTGAATGTGCAAGCGCATCTCTTCACCTCTCCCGCTGCCAGGAAAGTTGCTCTATGATTTTTGCTGGTGGTTTTCCAGATGAAAGGAGGTGAAAATCACATCCATTAGCTGGGCAGAGGCAGGTGGGAGGACCTATGGAGAGAGTGCTTCAGAGCTGACTCTGTGCAGGTCCTGACCCCCTGCCCCACGAGCCCCCTGAGCATGGGGTGGCAGTCTGGGGGCATGTGAGATGCTTCTGTGCCACCTCCATGTGTGGACTTGGGCTGGGGCTGACGCTGAAGGAGTTTGGGGGTGGCTGGTTCAAAGCAGCCATATGGCTTTGCACCAACCACCCCCAAACTCCTGCAGCATTGGCCCCAAGGATGCTCTCTCTGCTCTGTACAGGCTCAGCCAGCAACAAGGCTGGGGGGCCTAGAGCTGGTGACACCCCTGGGATGGGTCCCCTGCACTTCTTTGCTTGCTGTCCCACCACTGCAGCAGGTCCCACTGGCAGCAGCTGCCTGCAAAATAAAGCCACTGCTGCAACCCCCCCAAAATGATCCTCCAGGAGTGGGTCTGGCAGCACTGCCCCCCGAGCAGCAGATGCCACCATGGCCACCACAAAACAGGCAATGACTGTCTGAGGGGGGTGTCACCACACAGACCTCCAAGACCACTGGCCAGACTTCTTGTTGTTTTTTTTTTTTTTTCCTGCATGTTTAATTCTCCGTTGTGATTTTCAGGAAGGGATGGAGCGGTCCCTGGGGGCCGCAGGAGGGGGCTGAGTGCTCTGCTCCTGCGTCCCGCTGCCCTTTGTGCTTTGAAACTGCCTTCCAAGGAGCTGCTTAACATTCGGAGCAGGCGCCTGTGCCATTTCAGGGCAAAAACTCTCGTTTGCCTTCAAAAACATACTGATCTGCAGTCTGCCATAAAGGGAAGCACCTGCCCTCCAAAACAAGACAGCAGGGCACGTGGGGGCCTGGCTTGGCTTTTCCAAACACAAATGGGACAAAGGGACCCTGGTCCATACTCCATCCTGCAGCAGCACCCGGACATCACACTGGAGCCACTCACCCATCACCATCCAGCTCTGCAAGCCCCTGGGTTCCAAGGGAAAGGCACCAAAGCCCCGATTTCTTTGGTTTTCCTTAGGTCTCTTTTTTTCCCCCTCCTCCCCCCAAAGGAGTTCAGCTCCCGGGTTACTGTCTGCACAGGAGCAGAAATAAAAATCCCCAGGAATTGCTGCTGTCCCTGGGAAATTTTTGGCAGCGGTCCCAGCAGCTGAGGCGATGCCGGTCAGTTGCTGGCCCATGTTTGGCAGCCGGCAGGACCGTGGGCAGGCTATCCTGGCTGCCCCCAGCCTCCTCTCCATCACCTTCTCACCAGGAACCGGCACCTTTTCCCGCGAGGTTTGGTGTCACGTGAGTGTTATAAGCTCATCAGCCTAATGGGAATGGCTGATTTATCTGCCTTCCCTCTCCTGATAAGGGCCTGGCTGCAGTGCAGGCTCACCAGGCGGAGGAGGTAATACTTAAATAGCTTCTTTTCTTATACTTCACGTGGGGATTTATAATGCCTGTCTTGAGTCCACCCCTGTGCTGCCAACACGGGAAAAATCCCCGCAGTGGCACTGTCAGCAGCAGTGCCACTGGGCAGGACAGGACCGTGTTCCCTTGTTCCCTGGCACTGCAGCCCAGCCCCTGGCACCACGGGCTTCCCTCTGCCACCCGTGCGCAGTGGGTACGTCCTCCCGGGCACCTGCGGTGGCACAGGCAGAGCCATGGAGCTGTGTATCTCCTCCTGCATCGCACGCACCAACGCAGCCACTGCCAGTTGCCATGAAGGGTGAAACCTGTCACCTCAGGGAGTATATTTCCTTCACGCCACAAGCCCGGGGACCTTTGCTCTGAAGTGTCTGGTTACGACTAATCGCAGCTACCCCATCACCAGCATCCCCAGCCAGACAGCGGTGTCAGCTGTCCCTGTGGCCTCAGCAGAGCCGCCGGCTCCCAGTGCCCAGTTACAAAGCTCCAGGTTGTGGTACACACCGTGGCTCCTGGGACTACAATCCTGTGAATGCAAAGGAGAAGTGGATCCTGCTCCAGCCCACCCATGGCTGGCTCCTTCTGGCCACTCCAGGGAAATGGCAAGGCCGGTGGCTCCATTAGCAGGGTGAAGGCTCAGGAGAAAAATGACTATTGATTGTCCCTGCAAGTTCAGCAGCAAGGCACGCACAGCCCACAGCTGTGATCGATAGTGCTGGGGAGGCCTTTGCTCTTGCTCTGGCTGTGGTTTGTATGTCCATCTGGGGCTCCGGGAGGAAGCCTGTGCCATGCCACCATCCAGCACAGATCCTGCAGGGGTGCATCCCCTGGGATGCATCCTCTGCTGGGACCTCTGAGCCAGTATTTCCTTCCATCCATAGGAGGTAGGAGAGCAGGCATGCTCACTTGTGCATGGCGGGGGTGAGCAGGCAAAGCAGCCATCCCACAGCTGGAGTCTCTCCATCCCCTCGGCTCCCACACCAGTGGCATGCAGAGAGCTCCAGGGACCCTCTGCCAAAGGACGGGGTGGCAGGCAGGGCTCACTTCTCAGCCATGGACCCTCCATGCACACAGGCTCCCATCAGAGTCACTGTCCTGGCCCGCTCCCCATCCCCAGGACCAGCTGCCCTGCTGCTCCACGGGACACCCAGCCTTGGTGCAACAGGAGGAATGAGGTGAAAATCAGAGATTTCCATCCCTCCAGAAGAGGATGTCAGCAGGGAAGGCAGAACTACACTTCCCAGAGTGCTCCTGGCCCTGCCTGCCGCCAGGGGAAAGGCTGAGGGACCCAGCCACCAGCTCCTCCCTGCTCCTAAATTATTCTCCTTATTATTTATTTGTGGTTTTTCTGCACTTAACTGGCTGCCTCGTCCACTTAATTGGGGGATTACTGCCACTACCTGCCCGTTCGCCAGAGCCCAAGTCATTACTGGGGCTTATTTATTAGCAGTGAGGCAGCAGAAACATACCCTGCAGCTCCCTCTCCTCTGGCACAGGCAGCTGCAGGCGATGGAGGAAAGCAAGTGGGGACCAGGACAGGGCCAGTGACAGCAGGCATGGCCACAGTTCTGCCAGGGCCAGGTCAAAACCAGCCTCTGCCACGCATGGAGGCATCACAGCAGCCTCCTTCAGCGTCTGACATCAGCCCGGGACACCGCTGCTCTTGGCAAAGCACGGAAGGAGCAGCGAGAGCCTGGCTGCTTCTTAAAAGTGCTCTCTGAGCTTGAGAAAGGTCAGTCACACAGCACTGTCCTTCCACTCACAGCAAGAGACCCCATGTCCCTGGCACGGTGGCGGCTGAGTGACAGGCAGGGCGATGCCAACGGCTCGCCAGAGCCCACCGTGAGGCAAAGGGGCTGATGCCCCCAAGTCCAGGAGGAGCTGGCAGCACCCCACAGCCCCTTTCCAGACCGCTGCTCCCATTTCCAGGCAGGAGAATCCAGGAAGAATGTGGGACAGCAGGAGCGAGCCTGCATATTGAGCGCTTTGATAAATAAAACATGGCGAGAGGCAATTGGAGCTGCCCACTTGGCTGCAGGCGGCTCTATCTGCAGCAGCCGCATGGGGGGAATTCAGAAGCGGTGCCACCCCAGTCATCAGGCCGCCGGCCCCAGTGCTGCTCCCCTGCTCACATCCAAGTTTTGCTGCCTCAGCACCAAGGGGGATTGATTTATTCATCAGCCTCTCCATCCCACAGCAGCCCTGCAAGAAGGAGTGGTACAGTGAGCTGCTGTGTGATGTGATGAGCAGCACGGCAGGGAGCAGGGAGGGCTGACCCTGGAGGTGGCTCCTGACTGGCCCGCAGCCCACCCGCTGTGATGCTTGGTGGAGGAGGGACTCCCCCGGGGTGGGAAACGTGAGCAGCAAACTCCCCCAGGACTGCGGCGCTGAGCCCTTTTCAGGCACTAAGGCACAGCCATCCTGCACTCCCTTTTCAGGATGGAGAGGCAAGACCCCATTTTTCAGAGGGTGATCAGAGATCCCCATGGCTGAACCAATTGCAAAGACAAGTTGCAAAGTGAGGAGCCAACCCCAGAAAGCACTGACCCCAGAGCAACCCCAGGTCTCGGTAGGAGCTGTTCTGCACACCCACAAACCCAAAGCAAAACCCAGGGACAGGAGTGCTTTCCCTGCCTGCCAGGGAAGTGAGGGCAACAGCCTGAGGAGAGGGGCCAGTGGGGAGCTCAGGAGTCCTCTTGGCATGCTCTGCACCAAGGGCTGGGCACGGAACTGGAGTTATGGCTTCTTAGAACCACTGGAGACAAGTTCTTGCTCTTTGCCCCGCTCCCTCCTTCCACTGTTCCCTGCCCAACACAGCAGCACACAGCCAGCCTGCCAGCACCTGTGTTCTGAGGCTCTGCAGCCTCTCAGTGCAGCCCCCCCCATCTCCAGCCCCTCTGCCCACTCTGCTCCTCTTGTCCCCCCTGCGGACCCCAGTGGGCTCACAGCTTTTCATTACCCCCCGCCCCCATCCTTGGGACACCCCGCAAGACAGCCTGGGCAAGGGCTTTATCAGGTGCAATGGGGATCTCTGATTTGGGGAGCACCCCGAGACACCCAGAGATGCGCTGTCTAGAGACCCCTCCTCTGGGGGGGCTGCCAGTGCCATGGGAGGGGAATCACTGGCTGGGGGAGAGAAGTGCTGGGCCCTGCGGGGGGAGGATGAATATTGGATTGGAGTTGCTGGATGAGGGGGACTGGCAGGTGGAGGGTCAGGAGGGATGGCCAGGTACTGGCAGGAATTACTGAGTGCTGGGGAGATGGGGGTGGCCAAGAGATGGGATCCTGGGAAGCATGGCCAGGCACTGGGAGCGGCTGTTATGGGCACTGGAGGTGCAACTGCTGGGGCCCAGGGACATAGCCAGGTACTGGGAGGGATGCCTGCGTGCTGGGGGGCAATTGCTGGGTGCTGGGGAGCATAGCCGGGTAGCGGGGAGGATGGCTGGATAGCAGGGGAGCAACTGCGGGGTACCGAGGGGGGCGGCTAGGTACCGAAGGAGCAATTACCGGCAACCGAGGGGACCTGACGGGCAGCGGGGGCACAATCGCCGCGTACCGGAGGGGAACCGCGGCGGAGGGCCGGGGCCGGGGGCTGCCGCCGGGGGCGCGGGGCGGGCCGGAGGCGGGTACGGAGCCGGCCCCGCCCGGGAGGCCGTGCGGCGGAGGGGGGAGTCAGCACCGGCAGCCCCCCCCTACCCCGTACCGCTCCGGTTCCCGCCTCCCTTCCGGCGGCGGCTCCTTCCTTGCGCCGGGGGCGGGCGGGCCGGACCGGAGCCGCGCCGAGCCCAGCCAGGTGGGTGCAGGGCCGGGGCCGGGGGCGGGCCCGCCGTGCCGCAGAGCCACGGAGCGGGGGGGGGGGGGGACCGGGAACGGGCACGGGCACGGGGACCGGCCCCCCGAGCCTCCCGGGGCCGCCGGCTTATGTAACGGGGCGGCGGCCGCGGGGATGCGGGATGCGGCATGCGGGGATGCAGGTGCGGGTGCAAGATGCAAGGGCTGAGCGGCGCGCCCCCTCGACTGCCCCTCTGCAGAGCTGGGGGGGGGGGGGGGGAGACACGACGTCGATGTGGAGGGGATGACAGGAGAAGGGCTGTCACCCCCGGACTGTGCTTTACATCCCCCCCTCCATGCCTGACCATCCTCTGGCGGGGGGGGAGCTCTGCAGAGCAGGGCCCTGGGCAGGGAGAGGAGGTGACCTGCTCCTCCTGACACCCCCTGCCTGCACCCGGGGAGGCTCCACGCAGCCTTCTGCTGTGGGGAGCTCCTGGTACCCACCGGGCTCTTCCCACGCCTCCCCATCACCAGCTCCCTCCTCCATCCTGCTCTCTGTGGCTAAGTCCAACCACCCGTGGAGCATCCCAGCTGCACAGTCCCCAGTCCCCCGGGCTCCAACCCCTCTCCTCACTGCACGGTCCCTAGGAGGTCCCTCCCATTCCCTGCGCTCCAGCCCCTCTCCCCCGTGTGCCCCCAGCGCCGTGGCTGTGGCACATGGGGCAGGTGGCTGCCGTGATCCGGGCCTGTCAGCACGCAGTGGCACTGCCACCCGCATGGCATGAGCGTGACCGGGCAGCTGCTGCCCGAGGCAGGCAGTGCAGTGAGTCAGAGCAGCGAAGCAGGGCTGGCACCTTTGCTCAGGACCAGGCTGATGGCTCAGGGCTTCTCCCTGCAACTAGCCAGGCTCTGCAGGCTGTGGCCGAGGTTGGTGAAGGAGACAATTTGAGTCCAGCTGAGGTGCTGGGTTTAGCAAATAGAGGATGAGGAAGGATGGGCTGGGCTCAGGGTGTAGAGATGTGTCCTCCCTGCCAAACCTGCCCTTGTCCTCCCCCAAGGCTGCAGGACCCCAAGGGTTGCCAGAACAGGCTCCAACAAGGCAGGGGGAAACCGGGAGCTCAGCCCCCAGGTGTCCCACCCTCACTGTCCTGGGGAAAATGGAGACGGCTCAGCTGAGACAAATCTGCAGAGAAAAATGTCTCAAAGTCTCCCGTGGCTATGGGCTGGGTGTTTGCTTCTTTGATTGCCTCACGTGATAACATTAGTATTGAAATGACCCCAACCAGACAGAGCTATTAACACCTGGCAGCGCCGGAGGATGATTGCGGTTAGCACCTTGGCTCTTCTCTGGATATTCTGCAGAGGCTGCTGCCAGGCACAGCCCGCCAGGCCCAGTGCTGCTTTCTGGGAGCTGGGCTGGGAGCTGAGGGGAGCCGCATTGAGTTGCCCAGCATGGTTTCAGCACCAGAGCTTGAGAGCTCCCAGCGGAGGTCCAGTATGGTGGAGAAACCCTCCATGGAAGAGACAGTGATCACTGGCAGCGTGGCACAGATCCATTCCCACCGCTGGGCACCAACATGCCCCCATGGCGTGGGGCTCAAGAGGTCTGGTCTGGCTGGTGGACATGGTCACTGCATCCCGGGCTGTCGCCGTTCCCACTGACGCCAAGCCCAAGCCCTCGAGCATCACACACTGCCCAGATAACCAGGGCGAGACCCCCTTGCCCAGAGCAGGACCTTCTCAGCAGCTGCAGGACCTCTGCTCTCACCCACAGCCTCAGCGTGTTCCTGGCCAGACCTCCCCATTTGTTCTTATGCCAGCATCATCCTCGAGTTTAAATGATCCTTCTCCCTCCCCGGTGTTTACTCGCCGGGTGTATTTATAGAGAGCAATCAGGCCTGCTCAGCCAGGGTAAACAAGCTGCGCTCCTGCGGGCTGCTCTCGCGTGAGCGCTCTCTGCTCACTTGTCCCAGGAGCTTTCCCCTCCGCCTTTCCCAGCTCCACAGAGCCTTCCTGGCTGCGGAGACCCAGGCTGTCTGCCTTGTCCAGCCGTGGGCTCTCCAGGCTGTGCCTCCAGGCTAGGTCCCCCGGTGCCTTGCCAGCAGCCACTGTCACCTTTTCTCTGCCGTTCTGCACCACATTGCCTGCTCCTTCTGTAAGCAGCCAGGCCGGCAGGTCCATCCCTCCCTAGCTGGTGCCACCAGCTCCTGCTCTAACACTCACCAGAGGTTCAGAAACATCGCTCATCTCAGCCAAATCCCAGAGCCCCGTGATGGCGTGACCCAGACTTGCCCCAGCCTGTGGGAAGGTGAATTCTGCAAGAGGCACTGAGATTTTTGAGACTGAATGTTTGCTTTTTGAAGTCAAGGCAGGTTGGCTCAGGTACAGGACCCCAACTGGGAAATGCCTCCGGGGGCTGCCTAGTGCGAGCCCTTTGCATCACTGTGTGAGAGCCAGGACAGCACACTGCCAGCACTCAGTCCCGTTTGCAGATATTTTCCCCAAGCATTGTGGCTCTGAGACTTCCTTCTCACCCCCGTGCCTGGACATGAAGCTGATGCCAGTCCTGAGGCAGGTCACAAGTGCATCTCCCCTAGGCAGGAGAAGCACTTTGAGATGTGGCTCAGAGTTTCCCAGCTCACACACCCCACTGCTCCCCTTCCCCAGCCCACCCTCCTCCACAGACATTTGGACAAACTCAGCTATAAAAGCAGGGTGCTGAGAGCCAGAGGTGCCAAAGAAGAAGAGCTGTGGAATTGCTAATGGTCTTATCTTGAGTATTAAGTTCTCCCTGGATCCTGTGTCTTGTGTCCAGACCTCAGCTGGATAAAGGTATCCTGTGCCAGCGCCTGGGGACACTGCAGTCCCTGGAGCTGGGGGTGTCCTGGCACTGTCACCCTGCTCTGCTCTTCCCTATCCTCTGCTTTTGGCTGCAGTTGGTGTCTGGTTGCCTGGACAGACAGACAGACAGACTGAGCTAGTGCAGCTGTCCAGGTGAGATGCATCTTTGTGGTACTGGCAGACTCTGCCCATTGCAAAGGCAGGAAAACCCCAATTTGGTCTGGCCCAGAATAAAAACACCCTGCAGGGATCAGAGCAGCACCCCCAGGACCCTCTGCATCCTCTCAGGTACCTGGGCAGGGGGTCCCTGCTTTTCCCACCCTCTGGGGTTTCAGCAAAGAATGACTGGTTTAAACCCTAGGCTCTGGCTGTCAAAGGAGGGGACAGATCCTGTCCCAGCCCAGCTCATCTCCTTGGCACTGAGCAGTCCAGAAACCAGCCACCCTGAGGCACACATCCGTGCAGCACTCTGCAGCCCATCTTACCCCACTCCCAAACCTTCCCACATCCCAAAGGAGGCAGCGGTTGTTCCCAGCAAAGGTCACCTTCACGCTGCTGCTGAGCCCTTTCCAGGCTGAGCTTTTAGCACTGCGTTTCCCAAGGAAGCAGTCACCATTCTGGGATCTCCTCCAGGGTCCCACAGGAGACCTTCTACCCCTTCACTGCAGCCCCCAGAGCTCGGGGTCCCCAGGGTGAGCCCACACCCTCCCCAAACCCAGCACTGCGCACAGGGGCTGGCAGTGTCTCCTGCTCCCGGGGCTGGGATGAGGCATCCTTGCTCTGTAATGCTTTTAAAAATGCAGGCTCCATCCATCCCAGCCCCTGCTCCTTCAGCATCACTGTTTGCGTGTGTTTTCCCCAGCTCCCCTGGGTCATATATTTATCTCCAATTTGCCAAAGCCTCCCTCCTTCCCCAGGGTGGAGGAAAAGCCTTTGCTCGAAGTCAGGATGAATTTGTAACTTCCCCAGGAACCTGCTCCTCAAGTCACACAGCACAAATCACACTTGTGGCACCTGTCACGGTGGTACCAGCTGCACCATGGGGACAGAGCACTCCAGAAAATTCCAGCCTGGCACCCAGCACCCTGGTACCTGGGTCTCTGCACAGCCCCTGCCTAGGCCAGCATCCCCTAGGAGCACCCATTACATCCCCCCGAGCACCACAGGGGGATTTCAAGGGCATTCAGGGAAGGGACAGAATCCTTGGGCAGAAGATTGCCGAGGTCTGACAGAAGTGTGGAGCCCAGAGCGGGGCCAGGCGTTATCAAATTGCAAAGTCTGAGCAAGGGCTTTTGTTTGGCGGCTTGTTTTAAC
Organism: Tyto alba; assembly: GCF_018691265.1. Classification (NCBI taxonomy): domain Eukaryota; kingdom Metazoa; phylum Chordata; class Aves; order Strigiformes; family Tytonidae; genus Tyto; species Tyto alba. The sequence goes on from NW_024881279.1 coordinate 11,283,588, forward strand.
TTGCCATTATGTTCTCCAAAGAAGAAATTCATCATTTACAAGCTGAGGAAGGCAGAGTTAATGTGAAATTTTAAAACCCTCAAAGAGTTGAGAGCCCTCTAAATATTTAATGAAGGTATCCAAACTGCCGGGTGTCTGCAGAGATGGCCAGGAGCCCTCTGCCAGCAGCGGAGATGGTGTCCCTGATCCAGGAGAGGACCAAAGACACTGACAGGCTGCCACCTCCTGCACCCTCTGCGTGCCCCGCTGGGCTCCCACCTGCGGCGAGATGGTGGCTCTTGGCAGCAAGTTGCTCCCACCCTTAAAGGTCAGGATGCAGGGGGTGCACAGACCCAACCTAGGCCCCCAGGTGAGGGGAGAGGGCAGTGGTGTGCTCCATCCGTCACCCATCAAGTGATTCTGCTTTGTCCACCCCGTCTGGTCCCGGGGCCCCACCGCGGAGCTGATCCTCTTGCTGTTGGTGTGTCCTGCAGGCCCCGCTCTCCCTGCGATGCCCAACCACCCTCGCAAGGTCCTCGTCCCCCTGCATTAGGTGTCAAAGCCTGCAGACGCCCAGGACTGCACACACCAAGGTAGGCAGCGCTCCCCGGCTCTGTACCCCACGGCTCCTGGGGGGGCCGTCTCACTCCCCATGGTACGGGAGGCACAGGGTAGCTATGGGATGGATGGGGGGTGGAGAGGTACAGCCTGGGGCTGCTTCAGTGGAACCAGTCAGGCCCCCCAGCATGGGGGGGGTGGGGTGTGTGCATCATGAGCATCTTGATGAGACCCCCAGTGCAGGGCAAGAGACATCTGGACCAGCTCAGGTCCAGGCTGAGGCCATGGGAGTGGGGAACAGCTCTGGCTCTGGAGTGGATGCTGGGCACAGTCCTGCCTGGGGACATGGCAGGTGATGGTGACTGTGGAGCTGGCACAGAGCCAGGGTTTTCTTTTTTTTTTTTTTTTTTAAATCTTTTTTTTTTTTTTTTTGCCTTTGAAAGCCCCCAGATGGGAAAGGTACGAGCCAAACCCCACTAAAAGCAGCCAAGAATGAATTTTCTGGCCAGAGCCCCAGCAGCTCTTGGAGCGGCGCCGTGCCCGCCCGGCGTCATGCCGCAGCGGAAACCCCGAGCGCAGGCGGGCCGGGGGAGGTCTCAGCCAGGGTGGGCAACAAGCCCCCCACCCATCCCAGCTTCCCCCTGGTGCAGGGGTCTCACCCCTCCCAGCGCCCTGAGCCAGGGCAGCGCAGGCTCATCCCACTCCCACTGAGCTGCAGCTTGGCTGGAGCCCAGACACCCAGATGTCCCCCCCACGCTGCCACAGAGCCCCCCACCGTGCAGCCATCTGCTGCTGTCAGAGGACAGGGTGTCCCCAGCATTGTGGCCCTCGGCTGGATCTGTTGCCCTGGGCACGGGGCATCTCAGCTCCCAAACCTCCCCTCTCATGGGGTGTGAAAGACCCTTCTCCCCCGGGAAGGCAGATGCTCTCCCACAGCCAGGCCGGGAGGTTGAGTAGAGCAGGATCAGCCATGACAGCATCCCCACTCTTCTCTAGCTCCTGGTCCCCAGCCTCAGCACTGCAGGGGAGGTGGTAAGGCACCCCAGGCTCTCTGCCCTCATCCCAGGAGCCCTAGATATTTTGCAGGATCTTTATGAAACCAATACCTGTATCAGCACAAGGCTGAACCTCAAGGGAGCAGCACCCAGTGTCACATTTTTGAGGGCACTTTGGCTGGAGGGAGGACGAACGGGAGCTGCTGCTGCTCTGATGTGGTCTTGAGCTAATAGTGCCCTTGTCCTTCGTGCCTTTCCCCCACTGGTGAAATGAGGGTGGGCATAACCCCCCGAGGCTTTCTGTGGGGAGCAGATGCCCAAATCCCAACCCAACACAAAGCTAGGAGGGGACTCAGGCATCTGCTCCCTGCACGGTCCCAACCACCTCCGCCATCAGCACCTGCACAGGCCCTGCATGTCCCTGCCAGGGACCTGGGGATGGAAATCAGGATGTGCACAGGCTGGCTCCTTCCCCAAAGGCAACGGCTGGAGCAGCAGGAAGGGATGAGGAGGCCGCACAGGGGCTCACGGGGGCTTTTATCTGCTCCCCAAGGAGCGCCTGGTGTGCTGTGCCCAGCTCCGCTCTGCACCGGCCCCTGCAGAGCTGTGCGGGTGTGCGTGCCTGCCATAAATATTGATGGGATGGACTTAGTGCAAGTGTGCCTTTATATACGGCGATTGGGATGTAAATGCTATAAGTACCTGCTGTGTGGGCAGGAGAAAGCGGTTTAGGTGATAGCACTGAGGCTGAATGCACAGTGGCTTTTTTACAAGGAAGTGGGATCCATCCTGCATGGGGTGGGGAGCTGGGAAGCGGCCGGCTGAGTAACCCCAGGGGTCATAAACCTGTTTGGGGAATCAGCCAGACCCGCAGTGAGCCTAAATCTTCTGGCTGAGACTGCAGCGAACCACCGCGGCTCCCACAGCCCGCTCCCCGCACAGCCACGCCAGGATAAACAGCGAGGGGCTGCAGTGCCTCTGTTTAATAATGCATGGCACAGAGGCACCGGACGCACGCCGGGAGCTGGGAACTGCGGGGACAAGGAGTCACCGCTGCAGCACTCGACCGGCGGGGTCCATCCTGGCGTCCCCCAGCACTCATGGGACACGGACACCTCGGGGCTCTGGGTGGCCCTGGAAGTGGGGCTGGGTGAGCAGAGCTCCCCGTCGCAGGGCACAGAGCAGCGGCAGCAAAGCCAAGGCGCTCAGTCGCGCGGCAGCTGACATCCCAGCCATGCTGGATGCTTCTCAGCTGGAGCCTGGAGCTCGGTCCCTGTCCCCTTGGGCACTCTTGCTGTCCCTCACACAGATGTAGGCATAGATGGTCTTTTTGGGGAGCTCTGGTGGGCTGAGCAGCACTGGGAGCATCCCTCCCGCTCTGGCATCCTCCTGGGACACGGCCATGCTGGGAACAGCTGGAAGCTGTGGACTCGGTCCCCTCCTCGCCCCATCCCTCCTTCAGCCACAGCCACCCCGGCTCGCACACTGGCTGCCATGCCTGGGACCGGCAGACATGTGCTGGGGCCCTGCAGGCACCAGTTCACAACCAGCTCCTGCAAATGGCCCCCCCGGGGACACACACGTCCCTCATTGCATGCAGTGACATGATCCATCCCCACTGACCATCTGCTGCAGCAGCTCCCCACCACCCCCTCCCCGGCCCACGCTGTGCCCCACGGCACAGAACTGGGCAGGGATGGGCTGGGGGTGCCCAGCATGCCCCCCCACCCCAGGAGCAGGAGCCCAGCAGGAGAAAGCAGACGGGTCTAGCAAGAGCAATGCTGACGGGGCCATGGTAGCGACACAGATGGGTCTGCAATACTGATGCCAATGGGGCCATGGTATTAATGCAGAAGGACCCGTGATAGGGGTGCCAGAGAGCAGGAAAAGCTGCAGCATCAGCCCAGAACCCCTCTGGCTGCAGGGGTGCTTTGCTGTGCCCGTGCAGAGGAGGGCACGGGGAGGGCAGCGGGCAGGAGCCTCCCCTGTCCAGCCAGCAAAGCCCAGAGCCAGGGAGACCCTCAGGGCATGGGGACAGCAGAACTCATCCTGTGGCTCCAGGGGTGGATTTGACCCATATTCTCTGTCCCTCGGTGATGAGCTCAGCGGACCCTGCCACCCCTGGCCCCCCACCACCACAGCACTGCTCCCACGGTTGTGCAGAGGATCGCGGCAGAGCTGGGGTCAAACTGCGGCAGAAGCCCCCCTCCCTCCCCACCAGCCCCAGGGCTTGTGGTGTGCTCCCACGCCAGCCCCACAGCGACACCCATGTTCACACCCCGTGCCTGGCACAGGAGGGATAACGGGGGAGTGGGTGCTGGATGGGGGGGGGCACCCATGTGTGTTGGGAGGAATGGGGGGGGGGGGGCCGTGACATGCTGCAGGGACAGGGCGGTGGCTCCGGCGTCCCCAGGGGCTGAACGTGGGTGGCTCTGAGCACCACACACTTGCCCTCAGTGCATTGGCGTAACCGAGTGACCCCAGGTCCCCCTCACCTCGCGTGGGGTCACTGGTGGGAGGGACAGCAGGGGTGACAGGGGCTGTCCCTGCAGTCTGCTCCGGCGCTGCGCCGGAGGGTCCGGCTCCAGCCTGACGCTACAGCACGCCAGTGCCTGTCCCTGTCCCCATCCCCGCCGGGTGCCAGCCCCAAGGGGCCAGGGCTGCTCTTCAGAAGCTGCAGCTGCTGCGTGTTTTGTGCTGCCTCTTCCCTTTCTCCCCGCTGCTGTTTTTGTTTTGTTTAAGAGGCTGGGTTACGAATTTTAAACAGGCTCCTGAAAAACCCAATTACCTCCAGAAGACAACCTGATAAAAGCTGCCTAAGTGGCACTGTGGAAATCGCCTTGTGCAGCAGCCAGGGGAAAACCAACATAACAAAGCCTTTGGAAATGGAGTTAACCACTTTTAATCCCTCAGTGTGACGAGAAGGACCAATAATTATTTTCTGCAGAGATGGGGGAGGAGGGGGGAATAAGTAAAATAACTGTCCTGTGCTAACGGGTGGCAGCAGGCCGCGCTGGCGGTGCTGCAGGGATGGGTGCAGGTACTCAGGTACCCGCTTCCCTCCACCCAGGAGCTTCGCGAGGGCCCACGGAGGCTGTGACCTTGCAGGGTCCTCATGTGGCTGTGGGCCTGGGGACGATGCCGGCAGCGGGGCGGGCAGGTGCCACTTGGGGTGTTGCCGGCCACGGATGCGGTGGGCGATGCAGCAGCGGCAGCCAGCCCCGTGCCCTTTTCCCGGGCGCTGGCAGGGAGCAGAGCAAGGCGCTGCCGGGGCCCTGGCACCCGCGCCGGCTCCGTTCCTGCCACGCTGCCCCTGTGAGCCGGCACGGAGGTGATTTGCAGGACTTGGCAGGGCTGAGAGCTTCCTCCTCCATTTGGCCACGGCGCTGTCCCCCTCTGTCGCTCCCCATCCCTGCCCTTCCTGCCTCCCCTGGCAGCTCCAGGCAGCCACCCAGCAGGTGACACTGCCCAGGAGGATGCTCGGAGCACCTGTGACTAAGGAGTGCCTGTGCTGGGCGCAAGCAACTTCCCAGCACCAGGAGCATCCTCCAAACACCTGCAAGAGCCAGCTCGGCTCAGGGACTGCGGGGGTCTCCCGGGCGCATCCCCATCCTGGGAGCTGGGGTGTCTGCAGGGGTGTGCAGGGCAGGAGGATGGAGGTGGTGCCCAGGGCCGGTGACAAGCCCATGTCTGCCCTTCCTGCGGGAGCCCAGCTGGAGGGGCAGAGCTGGGCACCCACCGGCCCGTCAGCGGCGGTTGTGCTGCCGGCACCGGCACCGGCTGCCGGAGTGCCGGGGTGGTTGGCCACAGCTCACATGAGCCTCGTGCTTCCTGCAGCAGCAGGGATGGGGTCTGCTTCACCCACCTGCCCCTGGCCACCCCGCACCCTGCGTTGGGGTCTCACGCTTGGGGACAGCACTCCAGGCCACCGAGCTTCAAGGTGAGCAAGCCCAGCTTAACACGGGGTGCTGGCACAAGGGACGACCCTGACGGCTTGGCCACAACTGATACTGGGAGCAGACCCCGGGCACACTGGGAGCTACTGGGGGAGGATGCGCTTAATAAGCCAAGGCATCTCCAAAGATTGAAAAGACTCAGGGACCCATCCCAGGAACAAAAGGAGGCGTTTGTCAGGCGCTGAGAGATGGGCTCGTTAATTCCTCCTGGCTGTCACACTTATCTGTAATGAATTTGTGCTCCACTGTATTATTTTTAATACAATAGGAGCGGTGCCGCCCGCCCACCGCCCGGCTGCCGGGAGCGCTGACGTCAGCGCCCGGAGCACGGCTGCCGCAGGACGGATGGACAGACAGACGGACAGGCCAAGCACAGGCCCGCCTTGCCACCCATACGTCCATCCCACCAGCTGCCAGTGGGCAGAGCGGGGCTGGGCGCGAGGGCAAGAGCGTTTTTATCATAGAGGTGGAAAAAGGAGTTGTTGGTCGATGCTATGGTGGAAGGAGGCTGAGGGCTTGGGGCTGGAGGAGGTGGGGTGCACCAGGGGGTGTTTTGGGGAGCAGTGAGAGGGAGCAAACAAGAGGGCCGTGTCCTTGATGTGTTATCCCCATGCTGAGACTCGTCCGTGGCAGCAGCCGTGTGTCAGGGCAGGAGCTGGCAGTGGGTGCACACACCAGTCTGTCGGTGCCACGTCCCTGTGGAGGTGCTGGCTGGCACTTGTGTGCTGGCTTTGCCCCCCCCCCATCTGCAGGGTGTCTCCCCACTGTTGCCCCACACCCCCCACATCCTGCATCGCCCCCGGCCTCCCCATGGCAGCCCTGGCAGTGCCCAGCAGCACCAGCAGCACCTCTGCAGCCCGCATTGCCAAGCCTGTGGGGGCAGTTGCAGCCTGTCCCAGCTCCCCACAGCCTCCTACATGCAGAGGCGGGGGGGGTGGGGGGGTGGGGTGTGTGTGCCTAAAACGACCCCATGCCCAGACCCTGTCCAGCACTCTTCTGGGCTGTAGCCATGAGATTCCCCACAGGGCTGCTCCTCCAGAGCCTCATCATTAAACACCAGCTATCCCCAAAGCCTGGCTCTAAAGCACCACTAATCTGATTTGCAAAGGGCTCGTCTTGTTTCTAATAACCCAGGGCTGGATTAATTAGGAGGCACCGGCTGCCCCTCTGCGGGGTGGCAGGGCTGGCGGTGGGGCGCATGCCCGTCCCCAGTGCCTCTCCATGCACTGGGGCGAGGATGGGAGAGCTGGGGGAGCCCCATCCCACAGCCGGAGAGGGGGGCAGGAGGGGCTGCAGGAGCCCATCTCCCTTTAAGGAGGAGCAGGGGGAAACCGGGTGGGGTGATACCCCCCAATTCCCACTCAGGGACTGCCCTCGCTGAGCTCTGTGGGCATCATGGCCTCGATGCCACCACGCAGCCATCCCCTGCCTGAGCACCCCCCACTCGCTGTGGGACCCCCTCCTTGGGGTGGGCAGCACCAAACATCCGAAGCTGGGGCTTCCGGGTGGTGGCTGTTGGGGAGGGGGGGGGGGGTGGGGAGGGGGCGAGATGATTTATCAGGGACTTTAATTAAACTCCCACACCCACCCTGCACCGCTGCGGAGGGGGACGGGGTGCTGGGTGAAGGAGCCGGGGGGGGCGAGATTGGGGTGAGGGGCTGCCTCCCGGTGGCTCCGGCCGCTTGAAGCCTCGTTTCGCTCATTAATTGCCGCGGAGGTGAATCATTAACCCCGCGCAGACCGTGCTCCCCCCCCCCCCCCCATCCCTCTGCTGCGGGAACGCGGGGTGGGGGGGATCCGGGAGGGGGGCAGCATCCGCATCGCGGGGAGCGGTGCGGGGGCCCCCCGGGGGTCGTGCGGCGTTTCCCGGGGGGGGGGGGGGGGAAGTGGGGGGTGGGTGTTCTCCCGCATCCCACCCCATGGCGGAGGGCCGGGCTGCGCGGTGCCGGGGCGGGGAGGGGGGGGGGGGGGGGGGGGGGGGTGTCGCCCCGGGCGGGCCCACGCGTGCCGCCGGGGGCGGGCGGGGGGCCGGGCCGCGGCGGGGCGGGGCGGGGCGGGAGGGGCGGAGCGGCGGCAGCGGAGAGCGGCGGCGGAGCCGGTGAGTGCCGCGCCGCGCCGGTGCTGAAGGGACAGCGCCGCCGCTGCGGCACCGGGCGGCCCCGGGCGGCGGGCGGGGCCCCGCGCCGCATCCACCGGAGGGGTGGGGGGAGTGGGTGGGGGGGGTCCCCCGCGGTACCGCGTCCTCTGCGCGACCCCCACCCCCTCCCCCTCCTTCCGTAGCTGCCGCCCTCCCCGTGTCCCTGCGGCCCCCTCCCCGCGTCCCCGGTGTCCCCTGCGCCCCCCGGTGCGTGTCCCGGGGGTGTGTGTGTGTGTGTGTGTGTGTGTGTGTGTTCCCCCCCCCCACAGCGGTGCGTCCCCCGCGCTCCGCACCCCCCTCCCCTCCAGGTCCCGGTGTCCCCCGCATGCCGGGTGTCCCCTACGTCCCGTGTCCTCGCTGTCCCCCGCCCTCCCCGCGACCCCCGTGTCTCCTGCGTCGCTACAGCCCGTGTGGTCCCGGTGCCTGCCGGTGTTTCCCCCCACCTCCGCTGTGCCCCCCCTGCATCGCCCGTGTGCCTGCACCCCCCGGTGTCCCCCACCCCCCGACACTCAGCACCCCCCCCCACGCGGCGGCGGTGTTCCGGTGCCCCCGTGTCCCAAGGGCCCCCGGTGTCCCCTGCACCCTCTCTGCGGCCCCGTTGTCCCGGCACCCCTCGGTGTTCCCGCATACCCCGTGCCCCCCGATCCCCCCCCCTGCGACCCCGGGGCTCAGCACAATACAGCCTGGAGGAGCCCCCCACGGTGCCGCGGGGTGCCCTGAGGGTGGGAGCAACAAACTTCCCAGGGTCCTGGTTCGTGGAACCTCCCCGCAGCCCAGCAGGGTCCCTGAGAGCCGGGGGGGGGGACAGGGACCCACGAAGCTGCGGCACCCACAGGGTGCACACACACACACACACACACACACGCTGCAAACTGCACACGCAGGCTGTGAGCACAGCCTGCAGCCCCCCCCCACACACAGGGCACACAGGGGGTACGGGGACATAACCCCCCCCACGCGCACACACACATGCACACACTCACACCCCACACACACACCCCGCCTGCAGTCCCCCACACGCAACACACACACAGAGCATGCAAACAGCCCGCAACACTCCCACACGTACACACGCGCCGCACAGTCTGCAAATTTGTGTGCACACCCCTCCCCGTACAGCCTGCAAACCCACGGACCTGCACACACAGCCCCCCACACACACTAACACAGCCTGCAACCACCCCACACAGTGTGCAAACACATACAGGCAGCACAAACACACACAGCGCACACAAACACAGCCTGGAAACCTCTGCGCGCGCACACACAACCCGCTGCCCCTTGCACGCCCTTGCACACGCATCCACAGAGCTTGCAAACCCCCCCCCCCCAAACTCACACAGGCGCACACTCAAAGCTTGCAAACGGGCTGCAAACCCGCACGCTGTGTGGGCACACGCAGCTTGCAGCCCCACAAACTTATAGGCACGCACACACACACACACCCCCCCGTGCAAACACAGCCTGTGGCCACCTGCAGACACACCTCTTGACCAAACACAGCTCACACTGTGCACGCAAACACGGTGCGCACACACACACACACATGCTCCGTCCTGCACCCGCCCTGCCTCTGCACCCCATCACCCATCCCCAGCACCCGCAGGGATCACCCGCAACCCCTACAGCCCCCAAACGCTGTCACACCCTGCCAACAGCCTCTTCTCCATCCCTCTGCAGAGCACATGCATTGCCGTAGACACACAGGCGCGCGCGCGCACACGCAGCACCCCGTGTCTGGCTGCGCCGCACTGGTATCCCCAGGCAGGGTCTGTCCCCCCCACCCCAAAGCAGGGGCACACGGTGGGTGGTGACGTGGTGGGTCCCCATCCCGCCAGCCCCCCAGGCAGCACCCAGGGGCTCCCGGGCTCTTGCTACCCCAGCGAGGGCAGTGCTGGGGTGGAAACTCGCGTTGGGGTCCCTGCCTTGGTCCCTCCCCTGGTCCCCAAAGTCAGTGGGGACATGGGGAGGGGCCTGAGGGGAGCAGGCCTTGCCAGCAGACCCCGAAAGCTCTCTCTGCCCGCTCTGGAAGGCATTCGGGGCGGGAGAGGCAGAGGGTGCGAACTGCAGCGCCTGCGACCATTCCGCCCCTCATGCCTGGGCACTGGGGAGCCTGGGCATGGTGTCCCCGACCGTGTCCCTCTCTGCCCGTGCAGGTGGCCCTGGTTGGTGAACCCAGACAGCAGTGGATGAGCGCTGGGCGCTGGCCTAGCCGCACACGCACACCGGCACCATGGACTTCGTCATGAAGCAAGCGCTGGGCGGTGAGTGGGTGCTGTTCCCTTCAGGGTCCCCGCTCCAGGAGCGATGCCGGCTCAGCACCTTGGGAGGGACATGGTGGGGGGACAGAGCTGTGGGGAGAGCCACCTGCAGTGGGGAGCTGCTGCCAGAGCCCTCCGGGGCTCCCGTTCCCAGCGCTGGCAGCGCCTGGCTGGGGAATCCCGGCTCTCCCGCTGCTAAGTGGGATTCCCCGGCGGGTCCCCTGGGTGCCAGCGCCGAAGGAGCTGCCGGCGTCTCCCCCGGCTGACGCCAAACTAGGGCAGCGCAACCAACCCACGGCACTCCCCATCCCCGCAGCCTCCAGAGCCCATCTGCAGCCGGCTCCAGTGCGGGTGGCCCCGGGGACTTCCCCGGTTGTCCTTGCTGGGGGGGTCGGTGCATTCCCTGCCTCTGCAGCAGCTTCGGCAGCCAGCGCCGGGCTACAGCACCCTTGGGGACCGGCCGATGGTTTTGTGATGCGCAGGAGCCACCAAGGACATGGGGAAGATGCTAGGGGGTGAGGAGGAGAAGGACCCCGACGCGCAGAAGAAGGAAGAGGAGAGGCAGGAGGCCCTGCGCCAGCAAGAGGAGGAGCGGAAAGCCAAGCACGCCCGCATGGAAGCCGAGCGGGAGAAAGTCCGGCAGCAGATCCGTGACAAGGTGGGCTGGGACGGGGAGGATGGTGGCCCAAGGCAGTGGTGATGGGCACAGGGCACAGCACGGGCAGCACCCACTGCCTGCCCTGCTGAGGACCTGTGTCCCTGCAGTATGGGCTGAAGAAGAAGGAGGAGAAGGAGGCGGAGGAGAAAGCTGCGCTGGAGCAGCCGTGTGAGGGCAGCCTGACGCGCCCCAAGAAGGCGATCCCAGCGGGCTGCGGGGACGAGGAAGAGGAGGAGGAGGAGAGCATCCTGGACACCGTCCTCAAGTACCTGCCCGGCCCGCTGCAGGATATGTTCAAGAAGTAACAGCACCGCCAACCCTGCCATGGGGTGCTGGGGCACGGGCGCCCTCTACCCTCCGACCCCTCCATCAGTTCCCTTGGCCCCGGGGGGGGGGTCCCTGCACACCCTCCCCAACCCCTCCTGCCCCTTCCCCAGACCAGACCAAAAACCCGCCCCGTCCCGTCCAGGCAGGGCCCCCCCCACCACGCTGTGCCAAAGGGGAGCGGCCCTGGCCGGACAGGGCGAACCGGGACCAAATGCACTGATGTAACCTCGTGGCAGGCTGGGGGCACCCCAGGCCCTACCGGCCCCCCCGGGGTGGCTCCCTGTGCCCCCTGCCCTGCCCCTCCTGCCCTCCCAGGGGACCCCGGCAGGCCTTCGCTCGCCTGCCCTCGTCCCCAACACTGCCATCCCCCTGCCCTGTCCCGCCCTGGGCCAAGCCCAAAGCACAAAGCCAGGCGCCCTGCCCGCAGCTCCCCCATCCCCAGTCCCCGGGCACGGGGGTCCCCTGGGGCTGCCTGGTGTGCCCCAGCATCGGGGGGTTGGAGGGGACCCCCCCCCCGCCCTCCCTGCATCTCTGGCCCCATAGTTAAAGCCATATCAGTTAGACTGCAATACTTCAGCACCGGGCGGAGCTGGCGCTGCGCTCCGCCGACCGTGTACAAAGGCACGTGCGGGGCAGGGACCCCCCCTGCCTCGTCCCCCCTGCCCCATCCCCACCGCTCGCTCGTCCGTGTCTCGGCCCCGCTGGCCCCCGTTCTCGCATTGGTGTCTCTGTGCCAGGGTGCGCCCCGTCGCTCCATGCGTCCTCGTGTCCGCTGCTCACGCTCCCACCCCCCCCCAATCCCTCCCCCCCAAGTCTCTGCTGTCCCCGGGGCCACCCGCGGCGCTGAGCCGAGAGCCCCCCCGCCGTGCTGCCGGGGTCCCCGCTCTGCCTTCTGCAATAAAGCCAGCGCGGGGCCGAGGGCTGCCAGGCCAGTCCCAGGCTGGGGGTGCCCAGCTGCCCCCCCACCTGCTGCTGGACACACGGGTACCCCCCCGGCCTGGGAACAGATCCCTGGGCAAGCTCCCCCGGGCATGTCCCAGGAGCCGCTGCTTGCACCCCAACGGGGGGGACATGGGGGTACGCCCTCACCCCAGCCCAGCCCCTGCCGCACCGTGCTCTCCCCTCCCCATGCTTCCTCCGCCACAGCCCCCGGCTGCTCACCTGGGCCCTCCCCAGGAGGCAGCGGGCAGCTTGGGGCCCTGCAGACATGCTGTGACCATCCTGCTCGAACTAGTCTTTGACAAACTAATAAAATAAAGGGATTTGTACATTGCTCCAGCCTCTTCTCAGCCATTGCTTCCCTGAGGCCCCGTGCCAGCTCCATCACCCCTCCATCCCCCTCAGCGCTGAGACCTGGCAGCTCATCACACTAGGGGAGGCCACAGGGCCCACCCTGGGCAGCACCCAAGGGAGGCCACGGGTGAATGGAGAGGCCACACGCGGCACCCAGAGCCCTGCTCAGTCCAGCTGCCTCCTCACACCCCTGTGCCCACCCTGCAGGCACCCTCTCTGAGGCTGGGGACAAGGTAAATGGGATGGGTGCTGGTGGGCCTCTGTCCCACAGACATGGCAGGGGAGCTTCTGCCCCTTCCCCGACTCTGGAACTCCCCTCACAGAATGACTGGGGATACCCCTGGGGCACAAGGGCCATTTCTGGTGGGGCCAGAAGGCTGTGACCCACAAGAACAAGGGCACAAAGGCTGCAGGCAGACCCTGAGTAATGAGGCAGCTTGTGCTGCCCAGCAAGGCAGGACCCCTGGCAGTGCCCAGGCTTGGCACAGCCCTGGGGATCCTCCATCCGGAGCCAGCCTCAGCTTTAACTGATTTGCCATCATTTACTAGCAAAGAGCTCAGCTGTTACCCAGGCAGCATCAGCAGAGCAGTCACCTGGAAAAGCTTCTGTCAGAAGGAAATAGTAGGGTAGGAAATGATAGAGATCTTGCAGGCAAGGTCTCTATTGCAGGCAGGGTGTGCCCACACCTCTGCGGTGACCTTCTTCCCCACCACCCAGCATGCTCATGCAGGGGGAATGCAAGCCCCACGGCTCTCCCCGGGGAGTGGGGGAGGCACTACTTGTCACCCCACCCACCCGGGGCCGGCGGCCGTGGTCTTCTGCTGGGGTCACGGATCTGCTCCGTCCCGGCGGGGTGCTGCCAGGCAGGAGCAGGGTTACTGGCCAGGGACAGGTCCCTGCGGCTGTCCCCATCCCCTGCCCAGTGTCACCGGTGTCGCTCGTCCCCAGCGTGGGGGCGCAGCGCCCCCTGGTGGCGTGAGATCGCAGGACAGCAGTGGGGACGGGACAAGGGGGGGGGGACAGCCCCTCGGCGCAGACCCCTCAGCCAGGGCCCTGCCACGGCCAAGGGGAAGGAGGCAGGGGAAGGGAGAGCAGCTCAGCACCCCCACAGCAGCCACAGGCACTTTCATTATGGAAGAGGATTTATCAAAATTAGAAAAAAACAACCACACATACAAATGAAAAAAAAATAAAAAATAAAAAAAAAGCACCCCAGCTGGGAAAACATCCCCCAGCTCGCATCCCCCCACCCTCCCCTCAGTGCCCCAGTGCGAAGGAGGAACACTGGATGTCTGGGAGGGGAAGGGGCAGGCTGCGCTCCCAGGGCTGCCCTCACCACCAGGCCGTTGGGGACAAGGGGACGGTCACGTAGCTTATCACTGCTGGGGAGCCTGGCCAGAGCAGAGCTCTTCTCACGGGAGGCTCCTCAGCAGTGACTTTCAGTGATTGACTTTCTTTGGCCACTTGCCTTTGGAACAAAGCCCCCCACACCCCAATGAGGAGGCAGCAGACCTCACTCGGATGGCGAGGGGGGCCCTGCTAGAATCCCCCCTGTCCTTCCCAGCACACAAGCTGCTTTTTCACAAACGCTCCTAAGAGTGGTACGCACAGAGCTGAGCCGAAGGTCACTGTACTGCCAAGCAGGCAAGGAACGGAGTCATCTCTTCACCCTGACCTATGCTAACTAAGCACTCTCCCACCCCCAAGAGCAGGAAAGTGCTGCCTCCCCCGGTGCGGTTTCATTAGGAGTCATTGGGGAGCCCGAAGAGCTTGACAGTGCCTGCCTCCCGGCTGCTGTCGTATTTGCCATCTTTGTCGTCACAGGCGAAGGCCAGCAGCGGCCTCTTCGGGTGCCAGGCCACTGTGAAGGTGGGGGACTCGCACTGCACCTCCCAGAGCTTCTCTCCTGCACAGAAAAGGGGCCACGTCAGCCTGGAGAGCCTCTGGCCGTCTGCTGCACGCTGCCCCGCAGCACACACCAGAGCCAAGCACCTGCTGCTTCTCTTCTGCGCAGGGCAGAGGAGGAACAGACGCTGCTTCAGCGCCTTTTAATCACCTGGTGACAAGGCACAGACATGACACACATGTCTACCACAGACTAACGAGGCAGAGGCTCCCCCTCACGGCACTCTGCACAGTCAAGCTCTTCCTTAGCAGACTAATAAGCCCAGTGCCCTCTCAGCTCCACCACCACTTCTCCATCCAATTCCCTCCCTGCTGTTCCCCAAAAGGGAAACTGTTACCTGTCTCCACCTCTGCAATGTCAATGAAGTGATCTTCTGATGCCGACGCCAGCATCTTCCCATCATGGCTAAAGCTCAGTGTTCGCACAGGCCAGTCAAGCCTGCAGCAAGAGTGAAAAAGACCGTGAGCCATCTCCCCCATGGTCACCAGAGAGGGGAGGCAAACAGCTCTGGGACAGCACTACCTACCTTGAGAAGCACCTCACACACACCAGTTCATCCACATCCCAGAGGCTGACTAACGCGTCAGCACTGCCTGTGGCAAAGTACTTCCCCATGGGATCGAACTTGATGCAAATGCAGTTTGAAGGATGGGCATTGATAGACTGAATGGGTTTCAGCTCTGGGTAGCTGCGGAGATGAAGGGAGAGGGCAGGAAGCAGTGAGAGGAGCGTAGTGCTTGTCTGCAAGCAGGGCAGGCATGAGGCACACCGGGACTGCGAGCAAATCAAGCTGGTGCAGGGCCACACTCTTGGAAATCTTGAGAGCTGAGTGAATGGGGCAAAGCATCGGGGTCACTCTCAGGGAGCCCAGCCCAGAACTGGGGCAATGTCAGCTCCAGGCAAGTTCATTCCCAGCAGAGGGCTGGGAATCCCTGGGGTGTGGGACTGGGGTTGCCCAAAAGCAGCAAAGGGGCTTGCAGATTGATGTCAGCTGCAGCCAGCCCAGCTACCCTGCCCAGCTGCTGCTACGGGCACCTACCTGAGGATGTTGATGCAGCCATTCCCATTAGTGAGGAAGAACATGTTGTTATCGTTGTTCCAGGAGATCTCATTCACCTCAAACTTGAACTGTTCCTCAGCTTTGGAGCGATGCGTTTTGGCATCAATGAAAGTGACGACATCATCCTTGTTGCCCACTGCAATGGTCTGTCCGTCAGGGCTCCAACAGATGTTGATGTTCTCCCCTGGAGGGACAGAAAGGCAGCAGGTCCCTCTTCCACCCAGCAATCCACAGCAGCCACAAGTTAAGCAGACAGGCAGCTTTTATTCCTGATCCAAGAACAGTCTGCTCCAAACCAGTCCCAAATGGGAAAGACTGCCAGGTTTGCAGTCTAACACGCAAAGCCTATACAGTAGCTGTCCAGCAAATACATACAGTTATTGAAAATCAAACTTAACAGAACTGCAGCTTCAAGCCAACATGACTACATCACTACCCTTCCTATTTCAGCCAAGATGGGACCACAGCAACCACCAAACAAGGTCAACTCAAAGATCCCCTGAATCTACTGATCGAGATCCAGGAATAGCTGAAGCCAACAATAAATGCTAATAAATGAGGGTAAGGACGTGGCAGGTTGCAGCGATGCCATCTTTCAATGCTATTTCCAGCCCAGACAACTCAAAATTGGAGATGCCCAAGGGAAGAGGTGACATCTGGGTTAACCAGCACATGAATTCAAATAATTGTTGTCTGAATCCACACAGACTTTTACTTCCAGCATGGTTTTCTGCAAACATGCCTTTCCCCAGTCTCCAGCGTTGCAGCCCGCAGATTCCAAAGACAAGCACACGGGACATTTTAACAGTCAGGATCATATTTCAGTAGTTCCTCCAGTCCCGACACTAGAGTAAATCAGCCCATGCATTCATCTGTGCTCCTTACAGATGAGTGCAACATAAAGATAAAAGCAGAGAGCTAAGATGCCCACAGGATGGGTCAAAAGCACTGTGCCACTGCAGACAGATCCCATGCAGCTGAGGTCCTGCTGGGACCCCACAGCCCTCCAGGGACTCACCCTTGGTATTGACAGTGGCGATGCACTTGGTGGTGCGGACATCCCAGATGCGGATGGTTTTGTCCCCAGACGCCGTGACGAAGAGGTCAGGGTTGCTGGGGTGCCAGCAGAGCTGATCCACACTGTCCCCGTGGCCGCGGTAGTTGTTCTCCTTCACCTGGAGAGGACGGCCATTCACGCGAGGGATGAGCCCACCTCTACCCTCCTCCTGCCCCTGATCCCAGTACCCCCGTTGCTGGTTGCCGGATGGGGCGGGAGCCCGGCCCAGAGCCCCACGGCCATTTCGGTCACACTCCCCACCCGCTGCCAGCCAGGATGGAGGAGCCCTCCCCAACTTCCCAACCAGACACCAGCTCCAGCCCCAACCCCCTGGCCCCGGCACCGGGCTCCCTGGCGATGCTCCTCTCCCGGTACAGACCCAGCACCCACTTCCAGGCCTAGCGCCGATCACCGGGGGTCACTCCCGGTTCGACCCACTTGTCCGAGCACCCGGTCCCTGGTGCCGGCCCGAATCACCGGTGCCAGCCCAAGGGCGCCCCGTTACCGGTCCGAGCAGCCGTTCCGAGCGTCTCTCAGTGCCCGGTACCGGGGGTGCTCACCAGCCGGTCCTTCTCGAGTAGGAAGACGCTGGCGGTTTTGTCGAAGGAGCCGGAGGCGAGGCGGCGGCCGCAGCAGCTCCAGGCCACGGAGTGCACCTTGGCACCGTGCGCCGGGAACTCGCGGCTCCGCGTGTTGGCGCGGAACAGCTCCTGCATGGCCTGCACGTAAGGAGACAGCGCCATGGCGGCGGCGGCGGCGCCACCGGGGCCGGGCCCGCCCCGCCCCGCCCCGCCGCCGCCCCTGACGCAGCTTCCGCCGCCCGCCCGCCGCGAAGATGGCCGACGGCGCCGTCCTCATAAGCGATACGGACTCTCAGGGCAGCCGCTCGCCGCCGCGCCGGCGTCGGTACCGCCGCCCGCCGCCCGCTGCGGTGAGTCGGCGGCCGCTGGGGCGGGGCGGGGCGGCGCCTTGCCCCTTGCAAAGATGGCGGCGCTTCCGCCCGGGCCAGAGGCGCGGTGGCCGCTTGTGGGCGGGTAGGCGCGAGGCCCGTGGAGGGGCAGCTCGTGTGCCGGGGACGCCGGTCCCCTCAGTCACGTCCTTCCCAGGACAGTCCTGGCCCCACCAGCCTCCCCCACGTCCCCTCAGCCACCTCCCACCCGCAGCGATCCGGTCCCCAAGCGGAGGCGGGGAGGTGGTCGCAGCCCCCTTGGCCGTGTGTCGTGTCCCCCCCCCCCCCCACCCAGGAAAACCCTCTGCCACGGAGTGGCTTGGTCCCCTCGGCTGCACCTCGAGGGGGGTTTCAGCCCCGGGCCGTGGTGGGGCAGCCACCATCCCCCTCACCTGGGCCATCCCACGGACAGGGCAACGCCAGGCCGGTGCGGCAGCGGTTCAGGGCGTGAGGCCGTTGGGGACGCACAGCCCTAGATATGGGGAGGGGGGCAACGGTCTGTCCACCCCACCCCAGGTGCTGTTGGGCCCTGGATCTGATGCGGCTTTCAAACACCAGCGGCTTCACAGCGTCTGGCAGAGCAGGGGCAACCCCCGGCCCTCCACGGCTCCCCCGAGCACAGGAGGCCGGCTGGGTTTTGCCACCTCCCCAGGCAACGCGCGGCCCCTCCTTGGGAAAGGCAGCAGGTCTGAGTCAGGGGAAGAAAATGGATTTAAATTATCCGCAAAACGTGTTCCCGCTTTGAGACGCTGAGGGGTTTTGTTTTGTTTTTTAAGAGTGAACAGGATCTGACCCATTCCAGGCATGTCGAGATCTTGAAAAGCGCCATGCCCTGCCTAGCAGTGGTGTGGACACAGCTGCCTGCCCCATGGACAGGCGCTCGTCCTCGGAGCTCCGGGTGCTCCATTACCTGGTGATTTCTGGATGGCAGTCCCCAAAGCCTTGGGACTGCCGTACCTCGGGCTTGGCGCCGTAGATGCGAAGGTGGCTCTGTTCCCTGCCACTCGCATCCGTGTAGCAGGTGAAGTCGTGCCACAGGGAGGGCTGCCGAGGGGCAGATCCTGCACTGCTCCTGCCAGCGCTGGGTAGGACCCCCTGGGGATGGAGGGTAGGAGCGCTCGCTGCACTCCCCTTGCCCTCCTCAGGCACCCCAGCACGACTGGCATTTTCCCATCCCAGGATGGAGCTGAGCAGGCAGCCAGACCCACTCTGGGCCAAGGCGAGAGGTGTTTGGAGCAGGGGACACAGCCATTTGCCATAAGGAGCCCCGCAGGGGGGGGCAGGAGGTTTGTCTCTGCCAGCAGTGAGGAAGAAGAGCTCAGGTCAGTGTCGGTCTCAGCCGTGCTGCTGGGGCAGGCTGACACTACATCTTGGTGCTACTACTCCCCCAGGCTGTCCCATCCCCTCAGCCAGGCAGTGGGGTCTTTTCCCCCCGTTTCTTTTCCTGGGCTGGTACCAATGAGCCCCTTTTCCCCCTTGGGCTAGGGCGACGGTGCCACCACAGCAGAGGTTCCTGGCAGCGGAGGACTGAGGCACCTCAGGTGCCACCACCGCTGACAGCACTGGCCCCCCTCTTCCTGCAGGAGATCATCGATCTGACCTGCGAGGACACGAGCACAGACCCGGCACCACCGAGCAGCCTCACCATCATTGACCTGACAGAAGACACATGCATCCCTCCCCACACCGCTGGCAAGGCTGACCAGGACCCCGGGCAGGCGCCCGCTGGCCCAGCAGCACACACATCCCAACCCCAGCTCTGCTCTACCACAATGCAAGAAACAGAGGCAGTGGCAGGGCTGAGCCCCCCAGCACCCTGTCACGGTGCTCCTGAAAAGCCCGGTGGCACCATGGACACAGCAGAAAGTATGGAGGACTGGAGGTGCATGTCTCCCAACTCCTCATGCAGCTCAGAGCAGAACTGCAGCACTACCACTTTTAACAGTGACTTGGGCTCCCTGGCCAGCATGCAGCTGGACTCAGACCTTCTGTCCCCCTCCAGCCTGGACAGCAGCAGCTGGAGAGCCAGTAGCCCAGAGGAAGAGACACCCCACCTCTTCCAGCAAAGGGAGTTCCCCCCAAGGCTAAGCCCTGCCCCAGCCATCCCCACAACCTCAGGGAAAGCCCAAGGGCCTTTGCTGGTAACTGGTGACTTACCACCACATGAAGGAATCCAGCAAGTGACCCCAGCCAGGACCAAGGCTGACAACAAGGGCTGGCTGAACAAACTGCATTATTTCAGGAGAAGCGGAGTCCAGCACCTCTTTCTCCAAGGCGAAGCATCCAACAGGGAAACACAGCAGGTAAACAGGGTTCAGAGCAGCCGCTGCCAAGCCCAGCCAGAGCCTGCTCAGAACAGCCCCTGCAGTAGAGGATGGAACAGGGGCAGCCCCTGCTCCGCTTCCCCTTTTGGGGGAAGCTTTGCCAGGCAGTTGGGATCCCTGGTTATTGCAATTCCCTTCACAGTGGGCCCTGTGTCACAGCTGGGTTCCTCTCTGTCAGTGGGAGCCGGCTTTCACCCATTGCCTTGCCTTGTATGCAACAGGAACCTGAGCTCATCCCCAAAGGGAAGCTGAGCATGGTGCACACCACCATGGAGGAGAACTTCCTGGAGGGCACCTTGCATTTCCTGAGTGAGTTCGTCTCCTGCCAGCACTGTCCCCCCAGAGAAATCATCTCCCACCTGGTCAGACAGATGCTGTTGAACTGCCACCAAGGCGAGATCCTGAAGGACACCTACATGTTGCTGATGAAGATCCAAATGTACGTGTTCCCTTTGCTAGGTGCTCCTGGGGGCCTGCCCAGCATAAAAGTTATTCTGCCTGGTCCTCACCCACAGAACAGGGAGCGATTTCCCCTATAAATCAGGTTGATTCTCCTGCCTTCTGTTATCAGCACAGGCACACTCCAGGTTGTCTGAGGATGGGTCAGAGGCAGCCTGTGACACCAGGAAGCCCTCTAGGGCAGAGGAGTGTGTTTGCCTTGCTCCTGAAGTGCAGTTCTCATTCTTCACTGCTGTGACATGGCAGAAACTCCTTCCCTGGGCTGCAGCAGGGGCTATGGGCTGGAGGTGTCTGGAGTGGTTCCCCCACTGCCCTTGGTGTTCCCGCAGAGAAGACAATGTTTTGTGAGGCATGAGCCCAGGAGTCCTGAGCCTCTCCATGGAGTACAACCCCAGTCAGGTGCTTCCAAAAAAGGAACGCAGTTAGGGGAGGAGAAGGAAGGCAAGGCAGGCCGCTGAGCAAGTGGGATCAGAAAGGGCTGGGGAAGGGCCAGGGGCTGCCATGCCTCCAAGAAGACAGTTGGGGAGTTCATCACAAATGGACAGTGCTGTCTTTGCAGGCTTCATCCAGCCAACGCTGCCACAGTGGGATGGGACTGGACGCTGCTGAAATACATCATGGAGGAACAGGTACTTGGCACCACGCGAGTCACGCTGGGCAGGGGTCATCCAGTTCGCTGTACCTGAGGGTAAGCTTTGCCCCAGGGCCTCATGTGGCAGTGCTCTGCTGCAGAATGGGCTAGTCCAACATGCAGTTTTACTGCAGCCACTGAGGGCAGCAAGTCCCAGTTGGGTATCTGGCATTTGTCCATGGTGCTCCCTAACCTGTTGCACAGCTGGAGGCAGGTTGTCTCATCTGGAGAATGCACAGCAACAGATAAAGCCTCTGTGGGTCCCATCCCTAGTACAATGGTAGAACAGGTCCAGCAATGCCCCTAGGGCATCATCTGAGCCAGGCAGCCCCTCCTGGAGCTATTCCTCAGTCATATACATCTGCCCATTCCCAATACAGACAAATTCCTTAGTGTTCCCTCACCCTGTGGCTCTGCTAGGCTCATACAATCCATCTGCCCTCAGGAGAAGCCCCCTGGCTGGCTCCTCTTCCTGCAGTACGTGGTGCAGACCCTGGAGGACGACTTCCAGCAGAACCTGAGGTTGCGCCTGCTGCAGAAGTCAATTGGCAAGAAAGTGCTTTCATGTGACATGTGCTTCAACAATGTCAAGTAAGTGACCCCACCTCCTCCCCTATTCTCTAACCAGATGCTGAGAGGCAGGGGCTCAGGAACACTTGTCAAGACTCCAGGTCAGACTTTCAGACTTACCAGGAAACAACTTTGGGAGACAGAGGGAAGAACAGGAGCAGGTTTACAAAAGCAAACCATCAAAGATGATGCAAGGCATTTACAGCTGCAACGTAGCGGGCTTTTCCCACAAATGAGGTCAGATTTGCATTGCTCAGGACAGGACTGAGGAGGAGACAGGCCTGTTGACAAGTATATAAGTCTGCTGCTCAACACAGCTACTCCCTAACCTATCCAAGTGGGTGGGATGTATTCTTCATCCTTGGGGTCTTTCAAAAAGCTCCAAGTGGATCTAGAGGTCAGAACACAGCAAAACCAGGCCCATCCCCACTAAAATTCCTGGTTTTGTTGCAGGGAGGTGGTTGAATGGTTGGTCGCAGCAGTTACAGGAGTCGGATTCTTCCAGCCCCAAAAGCAGCCACAAGAAACTGCAACCTCTTCAGCAGAAGCAAGGGCCGAACACAGCTCATCTGCACCATGTCAGGCCAGCACTGACCACGCAGAGGTGGCTCCGCCAGCTGTCTTCACCCAGAAGTAAGTCCCAGAAGTCCTGACTCCCTGCAGACATTATTCAGGGGGCTCAAGTCAGGGAGAAGCCAGAGTATCTCCCTGTCAAGTCAGGGAAGCCAGGCTGTACCTCTGACCAGTTTTGCTGGTTCTTTGGGCTAGAGATAGACTTGGTGAGCAAGAGACTTCATCACTTGGTAGGAAACTGGCTCAGTAAGCATCCTTCTCTTGCACATAGGGCTGGAGCTCTTGGCCCACATCTCAGGCTGCCCCACCAACACTCAGTAGAGCCACTGAGACTTCCCAAGGGCCCGTCTGGGGATTAGCTCTGCTTCCAAGAGCCTCAGATTCAAAAGCCACCAAAAGGCATCAAATCTAGCCTACTACATTCCCCAGTATCCCTCACTGCGAGGCACAAGGCTGAACTAGGTGCCATCTCCACTGCTTTGCTTTGCAAGCTGAGGGGTAGTGTCTCCTAGCATTGACTGTCTCTCTAACCTAGGGCGATGCTCCTGCTCCAGCGGATGTTGTCCATCGCAGTGGAAGTGGACAAATCTCCCAACTGCAGCTCCTGTAAGATCGCAAATGCGATGTTCCCGTTTATACTGAATATTCCCCTGAGGAGCCAAAGGTGAGACAAACATGCAGAAGGCGGCATCTGCCCGTGTGAGCAAGAATCTTATTCCTGATTTACATCCAAGTCTGGATGCATGAAACACCATGGGGTATAGAAAAACAGGCTCATTTTTGACCCAGCCAGCAAACGCATGGCTCTTTGACTAACAGATCCCATGGAGATAGAACAGCACCAGCTGATCACATCTACCTTGCTCATTTGTTGCTCAGAAAAGTTGATTCTCCCACTTGTTAAAGTTGCAGGACCTTAAAACTGTAAAAAGGGTCTGAAAAGCAGAACTCTGTATCAGCATGGTCAAGCACTGGCAAACACATCACTTATTCCCAGGGACAACTGAGAAGCTCATCAGAAATATGATGCAGTTCTTGCAGCTCTGCCTTGACATGCTTTTGTTTGCTTCTCTAAGAAATGCGGTATCTGAAACCAAAGCACAAGGGCCTGACTGGCTCTGGCATAGACACGAGACCACTAGACCCACAGACATTTCAAACCCATGTTTGCCAGCCCCAGCAGGAAGTCCTTTCAGACCCTTTTAGCAGAACCTTTGAGCACACACCAAGTCTAATCAAGCCAAACTGACTAATCAAGCTATTGCTCCTTCCAGGACAGATCTCCTAGATCCAGCTGGCCACTGACCCCACTTCACACTTGCTTGGCTGTGCTCCCTGCAAGTCAGCAGAAATGAGTAACTTCTGCACAGGCTGCTGGGCAGGGTGAAGTGAAGCAGCTAAGCTTGTTTCACAGACCGTAGCGACCTCAAGTTGCCACAGGTCACACCTAAGGACAGAAATACGTCCATGGCTGAGCTGCATAATGACGGTCTCTCTATCACATCTGGTGGTTTTCCTTCCACTGTGCTGCTGGGCAGCCCCTGCACCAGATCAGCACCAATGGGACACCAGGAACATACTAGAGCAGTTGTCTCTGGTCAGGCTGTAAATCCCTTTGTTTTCCAGAGAAGCTTTCTTAAACACCATGGAGAGCCAGCTCCTACGCTGCAGACTGCTAGAGCTGCTGTTCCAGCATAGCTGTGAGGTGCCCACAACCTTGCCCTTGTCTCTGGCCAAGATCCTGTACTTCCTGAGCCACTTCTCTGTGCTGCTGCAATACCAGGTACCTGATTCAACCTCTCCTTTGCCTTGTTCTCTCCTGAGAAAACCTTTTCTAATAACCAAATATTGTCTGCTGTCATAGGATGAAACAACAACATGGCAAAAATGGGATGAAATGCTGCAATACTTAAGTTTGCTGCTGACAAGTTACCAAAGTGTAATCCTGGGTAAGCAACCTGTTCTGGCCTTAATAAATATGATCTCATCAAAAGGCTGCAGTACAACAGCCAAAGTACCCTTCCTCCTCTCTTCTCAGCACTCTTGAACTCATGGCCACTGAGTCTTAGAAGGATAATGTGCCTCCATCCATGCTAGTAACTACTCCCAGCAATCAGAACAAAGAAGTGATACTGCTTCAAGCAGAGAACCCAACTTGCTTTGCCAATTTTAGCCCCTAAGAAACAGAATACTTCCCAAGGATCAGTCCCAGCACTGAGAAGTACACAAGGGTGTGCTTTGTACCCACTGTTGTCTAAGCTGCACACACTGTGGGTAGAAGAATAGGGTGGTTTAGGAGGAAAAGCAGAAGGCAAAGGGATGGTAAGGCCAGGACACTCACCATTTGGTAGACTGGGCAGGGAGCACCACCCACAGTAGTCATGGAAACAGCAGCAATTTCTGACCCCAGGAGAGCAGCGCAGTCACAAAATACCCCCTAAAGTCATTTTACTAGGAAGTTCCTTGAAGTCTCTTCCCATCTTCTGCTGCTTTAGCCCAGGGTTAAGGCTCTCATGGAGGAATGCAGAAGAAATCACCACCTCACATGCAGTCTTACTCTCCCTGAAGCCCCAGATAATCACTTGTTGATAAGCTCTTTGCAGCCAGACAGCTGTCCAGTCTGTCACCAGCACAGGAAAAAAGGACGTGACAAGCCCTGCCCCCTCACCATTTCTTGAGCTCTGTCCCTGTGCAGACTGGCCTCCAGGAGGGGACAGTTCCTTCTTCTGCCAGGCTAGTCTTGTGCAGCAGCATCAAGGATAACCACGAGAGGCCCAGCACAGGTCCCACTGTGTGGTGCCTCTCCCCACCAGCATTTCCTCTTGCAGAGCACCTGAGGAGCTCACTCAATGACCGAATGGACTTGATCATTCAGAAAGCCAAGCCCAAGCTCCAGAATGACGATGACATCAGCAATCTGGACATTCAGCTGAATATGGAAGACTTAATCAGCCGAATGCAGCAGGTCCTGGGGCAGCCTTTTCCCCTGCAGATCATGGAGAAATTGTGCATCCTTCGGGAGTTGTTCCTCATTGTCACTGCTACCTGATGGAGACAACCACTGCAGCAGGGGGCATGGAGAGCTTCAGGTTTCCTCTACAAAACCCCATCAAAATCCCCATCTCATGCTGCAGTTCCAAATGTCATGAGTTTGTTTATATGTTTCTTTTAAAAAAGGGTTTACCTGGTTTCAGAATTTCCTATTTAACTTGCCTTATCCTACAGTTTCACAAGGCACTTTGTACACTTTTAAAAAATAAATTATTTTCATATTTGCTGAGAGTTCCACCTTGGTGCCAGTCCTACCCAAATAAAGCGCAGAGTTCTGTCAGCTCTACCTTGGGATAGCATTAGACTAATGCAGCCATCAACTCTGACAGTAGTTTGCACAGCAAGCAAAATACCTGTTCAAGATTTAGGAAAAGGTAGTAGTATTTAAGAAAAAAAGCAGGTGTGGGCTGCACTGAGGGCATTCACTGTGCAGGGATCTCCAAAGCCATGCTGGTCAGTCCTCAGGAGAGGAACACTGTCCCAAATCAAATACACCTATGTGACTTGCCCCAAGGAGATCAGCATGTCAAGAGGGAAGACTGGATAGCAGCATCAGCTGAAAAGGCTGCATCTCTTCCCAATGCACTGGCATGTCTGCAGTGCAGGCAAGCATGCATGTTATGATGAATATTCAATTCAGATACATTTCATCACTTCTGCTAACACTCTAGAACCACAGAAACACCAGTGTTCAGCTCAGACATCCCTAGCCCAGGAGATGCGTGTGCTCCATCAGCCATACTTCAGCAGCTACAAATGCAGCAGCACTCAGACCAGCACTTTACAGAGGAAAGCAAAGCAGAGGTGGCTGCGCCACTGGGAGCTGGGCACCTCTAGGCAAATACCAGTCTGGCTCCTGCACTCGTGCCCATCTCCACAGTACAGGTGCAAACACAGCACACAAGCTGCAAGAGAAGCAATCTCAGGAACACAAAGAATCACCATTTGAATAGCTCAAGAAAACACAAAGATTTCATGTTTAGTTCCATCTGCACAAGCCCTAAGACAGGACTGAGTGTGGCTTTAAACCTAGTTTCCCTGTCAAAAGGGAGTTTTACAGAGCAAACATTTTACCCTAGCACAAGCACTGCTAGAGCCTTAGGAGGCAGAACCTTGACACCAGTCACTACACAACCCCACATTTCTTCCACAGATGCTTTGCCAGCACCAACACACACCAAAGACCTCCACTCACAAGGATTTTATTTTCTTGTAACAAACAAAAAAATCATACATTTTTAGAGACATGAATACAGACAACAAATAAATTAATGTAAAATGAGACACTGATTGCCAAGGTGCAAATGAGTGGTGACAGTGAAAACTGTTTGGTTGGGTGGTAGACTTTCAACACATCATTGGCAGTGCTGCTGAAGCTCAAGAGGAAGCAAAGCCACAAAACGTGCTTCTTCAGAGGGGACAGCAACTAGCCGAGTGAGCCAACCTTGCCTCACCCTCTGGGAGGAATGTTTGGTTTAAGGCAGCAGAAATCCCAGAGCTCAAGGGTTACCAGATGTTAAATAACCTCTGTATAATGCCCTGGCAACAGAGAAGATTCTAGTACCAGATGGAAAGCTGCTGCTGCCACCTCACCACCACAGAAAGCCTGGTGCTGGCTGAGGGAGCTCTGCAACGATCCGATCAAGAGAGAGGAGACCTGTTTGCCTCAGAACAGGTGAACATCACAGAGCAACACTGCCTATAATGATTAAGGGATTAGATGGTAGCCGAATGTTCCTTCCACTTTTCATGAAAGCAAGTGTTAGTTGTTCCCAGTAACTGGTTCTGACTAGGCCAAAAATTACATATAACTGTGTCGTAGCCAGGAGGAATGTTTAGCCCTGATCTGCCCTCAGTCCTCCCCCAGCCCTGCAAAATGCATTTAATGCTGATGAAACAAAAAAACCCTATTTGAGAAGTGCCCTTGATGTCTAATACACTTCTACAGAATTCATAAAATATATTAGGAAAAAAACCAAACAAATCAAGCAGCACCCAGAGTGCCAGAACATCTGTAAGCCTGTTGTCTAGGAGAAAGCAGGACAGTGTTTTACAGAAAGGAGAGAGGATTACTTAATTCAAGCCACACCAGATCTGGTCATTTCCACCTTTTTGGAGAAATATGAAAAATTGGAAAAGAAGCAATTCTTACTTGTTACTGCCAAACCCCATTAGTTTCTGCTCCCCGCCTTTCTAATAAAAGCATCTTAGAATGCTTACTGTTCCACTTTTCTTTTAAAAAAATTCCAAAAAACAGACAAGCACTAGGTGTTGAACTGTAAGGTCACACTGGATAGTAAGGGAGTACCACATTTAAAACTGACCCGCCACATTCCCAGAGAAACTTTCTTCTGGCAGTTAATGGTCCAGTTTTCAGTTCTTGTTTTCATAATTTTCTGCTGGTGTTCCGTATACGCCAGACAGAACCACAGTCCTCCTGAGGGTACTTCAGCACTGAGCAGGACAAGACAATCAGACTACAGGTAGACAAGCCAGCCTGCTTGCACACCACATGCAGTCCTGTCCCACAAAACATGGCTGAAGGTCTTACTGTGGTGTTGTGTACTGGGAAGCACACCTGGTGCAGCCTAGCAAACCAGTGCCATATAGCAGACAGGATGGTTTACATTGGTTTAGTACTAGTGCAGGAGTTTTTCCAAGACTGGCTTCAGGAGGACAATCACAACTTTTTCTGAGATGAAGAGCTGGAAGGAGACTTTCCTATTTTACTGCAGCACAATGGGACAGGGAAGTAGAGCCTAGGATACCCTGTAGCCCACTAAAGACACCAGAAGCATTCTTCCTAGAACCCAGTAGGAGTGAGCACATTCAGATCCCGAGGTTTTATATTATGAGAACGTGGAGATTGTTTCCTCCCTTCTGTGACTGGAACGTCCATTTTGGGTGGCTTGAAGGTGACTGGATCCTCTGGCATCCTAGTAGCCTGAGCACGCATCAGCTCCATTGGGGATGGCTTCTGGGCACCCTTATAGGATTGGATGGTAAATCCTCCTGACAAAAAGAAATCACAGAAAGTAAGAGCTAGGAAAACTAGCCAAGTCCTTTTTCCACTGCTGCCAGGAATGAGCAGTGTCACTGATACCCAACACTGCAGAAAGCTTATGCAAGACCCAGCAGCTTCATGCCATCGAAAGCCTATTCCACATAAGTAGCCAGCACTTCCAGGTCTGGTTCCACCAGACAGTAGAGTAAAAAGCTGTCACCTTCACACCCTGCCCTTTCACTGTAGCTCAGTGCAAGTTACGCCTAATTTCAGATCCTTGGCATAGGTTTTACCTAACTGCTTTATATTTAGGCACAGAAACGATACAAATAGCACACATTCAAAAGGTGGTCCTAGAAAGTAACAAGGTAAGCAGAGTAAGACTCCAGAAATAGCTGGCAAGTTTGTTATGTGACAGTTCTCCCCTAGCTCTTGTAGTGCAGGAGATTTTAGAGGACATACCTGGATCATTGGTGGATTTCTGGATGGCTTTGGGTCCAAAAAAGCTCCACCTTTCAGATGGCAATTTGTCCCCACCAGCTTCCATGGCAAAGTCTGGGCCAGTGATAGAAGTAGAGGATCCCTGACTAAACCAACCCCTAGGGAAAAATTATTGAGATGTATAAAACATGAGAATACATCAAGTGGCTCCACTGTGCCAGGAACTTTACATGTAGTTATCAGGGACAACTTAAATGATCTTTAAGTTTGTTACTACCCAGAATTAAGATATGTATGCTCAAGTTTCACACAGTTTCAATACTTGGATCTATCCAACAGATCCACAGCAGACTCTGAATTTCACCCCTTACAGTCCCTCCCTGGAAAATAAGGTTTTTTGTAGCAGCTCCCACCTCAGCAGCCTATAGGAAACCAAAGGAGGCAGTGGTCTGCCAGAACAGAGTACCTGGTTTTATGCTTGGGAGAGGAGTGGGGAGTGCTGCTTGGAGTGGACTGAGCAGAAGAAGTCTGTTTGTCATCTTTTGTCATCTCTCCACTCTGCATTTTTAACTTCTGTTAGGTGAGGCAAGAGAAACACGGAAGCAGCACAGCTTAAATACATGACATAAAGAACAAACAGCTAGTTTTATTGTCAAAACTGGACAATTATTCATATCATGGGTGATAAAGGATTGAAGTGTCACTTCACCTAAAGCTAAACCCAGTATTACAATACTTGCATACATCCCCTAAGATTTCCACATCAGATAAGCAATTAGCAAGTCCACTATGCTCAAGACACATCATCCAGGTTGGAGAAAGCAAAATAACACCTCGAGCTTACTCTGCAATTCAGAGTCACTACACACAAGTAGTGCACTGCTTCAATACCAACATTCATAGGGAGGTTGTGTATGTAGCTCAGCTAGCTTACACATCAGTTCAGCTACCTGATGATAAGTCCAAATGTCACAGCAACATTTGTCTGCAGCACTTTTTAAAGCGACAAAGCTTTCAGTCCCACAAGTTCTCTGGTGAAGGTGAGACCAGACCTCTTACAGAAGGTACAAGGTCTAGGAGCACTAGACTCCAAGAAGTAATCCACATACAACAGGATGGAAACACAGCTCTAGAACAGAGATGAACCGTATTTGAAGAGTACACCTGGTCATAAAATAAACAGGAACTGGGTATATGCGAACCAGGTTATTGCAAGTCAGACAGTACAAACTGAACTTTGAAGTCACTTGAAGGGCAGTTATAGTTCAAACACCAACACAGGCACCTTCTCAGAATGTTTCCTGTGACTATTCAAGCCACACTAATGCCATTCATGAACGCTGTTACTGAAACTTTGACCTTGTGGGAGTACACTTAGAGAGTTCTCTATTAAATTCAAACTGCAAGGTTACTGTGGGCAACTGAGCTCATCAGAAACATGTTGATTTAAGACCGCCATCTTTATTTCTATTAAGAGGCAAGCCCAATTTCATCTTCTAAATTCCACATCAGAAATGCATGGTTTACAAGTTCTCTTGGGACAAACAGTTACAACAGTCAACTGCAAGGCACTAAAGGTACAGTAAGAAACTAGATTCATGCAGGGATGTCCCCACTTGAAAAGACACTGTGATAGTCTGACATGACTGTGGAATATGACAGGTTTCAGAAAAAAAGTTTGTTTCAAAACTATAAAGACTAACACAACTTTAAAATGTAAGTGGGTAACCTTTTTCACACAATGAGCTAAAGGACTGCAGAAAAAGCAGTTTAAGGAGAGTCCTAGAAACATGCTCCAAAAGTTATGTCACCAGGTACGTGTTAGGCCAGTAGAAAACCTACACGGAAAGCCAATGCAAGACAAGCCTTACGTGGACTGCCTCAGCCACTCGGTGGTACTTGGTCTCCTCAGTAGTGAGGCCTTTGTGGGGAGTGTAGCCAGCATCTCTCAGCCCCGCCTGCTGCTCAAAGCGCTGAATGCTCTCCTGAGTCTGCTCTGGAACAGACAAGAGCACATACTCACACAGAAATGCCACCACAAACAGTTCTAGAAAACAAAGGGACTTAAGCAATGGAGACCCTTTTTTCATCGTTCATACCTACATGTTGTGATGAGTTGACAGAGGGAGCAAAATGAAGCTAAAGAGATACTCTGACTCGAAAACTCTGAGTCATAGGGCTGAGTCAGATGTACAGTGATTTGTCCCAAATCATCAGATATATTACAAATTTAACACCTGTAATTAAACCCATCTCACCCAAAACCTGCATCACTCTTAGTTACAATTTTCTAAATCTAGGAGACCCCAATAAACTGGACATTTTAAGCGGCCCTCTAGATTTCAGGCAGTTTTTTTTGGCCAACGAAAAATGAAGTCTTTCACTGCCCACTCTAGGTAATCTAACAGTCACAGCCTTGCAGAACAGGTGGTAAATACTCTCAGTGATTCCAGATTAGGTGAAATAAGCTATTTCAGCCAAATACAGAGCCAGCACCTAATACACTGATGATCAACTTCTGTTCTGAAAAATATAATCACTCCCCCACCACCCCCTCCCCACCACTACCAGCATAAGATGTTCACTCCCTAGTGGAACTAAGAAAAAAGTCAAAAGTAGTTAGAGCACAAAAAGATTACTGGAAAAGTCCAATGTCTTCTTTCAAACAGATAACACTTCCCATGTTATTTGCAGGGGTGGTACACTGTATATGAGAAATCTATAGGACCTTTGTTTATTTCCAACTTGTGACTGAATGACCTTCCTGGGAGGTGTAGGTTGGGGCTCCTGCCTTCTTACTGCACAAAAACATTTTTAGGCCATCATAGTTTTAACTATATTAGCATTTTATCATTAGATCAGAACAGGAGCTGCTTTCCAGAAGGAAGTCCATATTCCTGGATGTTATTTTCTGATGTGTTGGTTACTTTTGAGCCAAGAATGAAATAAAATGCAAATTCATAGCTATTACAAAATGCTGGTCTGAAAATCTAGAAGTCTTTGGAAGCACAGCTTGAAGGAAAAGCTGAAGCTCGTATCCCAGCTGTTAAGAGAGACAGCAGGGACAGATTAACACATGAATAATTTCTCATTGCAAATGGGCATGTCTTCTCTGCAAACAAAACTGACCCAATTTGATTTTAAAGGATCATGATTTATGAGCTTTGTTTTTTTTAAAGCAAGTGTTACTGTCAACAAGACAGCTGCTGCTGCTATTAACTAACACAAATGCCAGCAAGTGCTCCATTAGCACAGCATGTCAGCTCTCCACACCACTTAGGTTAATTTTAGAGCTCTACCTGTCATTCAGAAATAGCAAGTTAATAAGCAAACAGAGTAGCAGCAGCAGCCACCACCTCTGCACTGCAGCAACAAGGTGGCATGGACTGCTGTGTCCTATCAGTAGATAATGTACCCTGCACCCCTACCTCATCACTCATCTCCAGCACTTGGAAACACAGAGGCAGTAAGTGTGGCCTATTCCCTAGTTCCTTGCTTCCTTCTAGAAGCATCCTCCAAAAAAATAAAAATCTCATAGAGCTCAAGAGTAGAATCAGTCTGAACCCACAAGCTCTCCAGTAACTCTGGTAGTTACCTTGAGGCATTACCAAGCTGGAGCACACTCATGTGCCCACAACCCACTAGCCACATTAGAGGTGAGCATTCTTACTTGTAATGAGAGAGTTCATGATGATATGAGTGGCCTTGGCCTTCACCACGGGTACCTTGTTCACACTTTCAGTGGACGATGACGGAGTTATGACAGGTGCATTCATATTGCCATCCCCTTCCTCAATCTGTGGGGAAGAAGCAGGGTACAGTTTAAGATGAGAAATTACCTCAGCACCTTGCCAAGACACATCTCTAGCTACTCAAATGAGATACAAAGCCAAGCTGCTCTAGCAGCTAGCCTTCATCCCATGGAAGAAATCCACACGCTGTTCTCACTACAGCCCAGGAACATTTAGAGCCTGAACTTCATAACTCGTAGCAATGGACAAGCAACTTGCATCCAACATTTGACAACGTGCCAGGCTCAAAGCCAACAAGATGTTAGACTAAGTACAAAAAGGTCAACAGGAAAGAAACCAGAACATATCTACTTCCATTCTCATAGCTGCAAATCAGACTTCAGGATCAACTGGGCAAGAACACCCTTCCATGGACAACTCAGAAACACAAGCTATTTACAAAATGGCAGCCACACAGATTATAGTCTGGTGTTTAGATATTGTTTTCCCCCTCATTCCTTGTATCAGTTTCCTGCTCAGCGTATCTAGTGGTCATAGCTCCACCACTGATCACAAGACCCTAAAAAAGAACAGTGAGAGCTAGAAAACAAGAAATCCTCCTGTGAAACAGACTTCCTTCTCCTAACACAGGAGTTACTGTTTCCTGACTGAACAGTTTGCTTTTTGTTCCAAACCACAACTTTAGGCTTTCTTCCACGAGAAGGATTTTAAACCAAAAGGAGGTGAAAAGTAGAGGTTAAGCTCAAAAGGATGACGAGTTATTTACTTCCATTCAACAACATTTAACTTCACCTCAAACTTAGAAAATAGCTTCTGAATTTAAAAGAGTGGCCCTGCACTCAAAAGCATCCCTACAGTCATTTAATAGAACAGCCTAGGTTGACAGGGACCTTTAAAAGCCACCCAGCCCAGCTCCCCGGCTGCAGGCAGGGACATCTTTCACTCACCAGGTTCTCAAAGCCTTGTCCCACCAGACTTTGAACACTCCCAGGGATGGGGCATCCACCCCCGGGCAGCCTGTCCCAGCGCCTCACCACCCTCACCATAAAGAATTTACATCCGACCGAAACCGACCCTTCTGCTTTGTCTTAGTTACATCTGGTTACAGCTTGAGGCTTTTTTTTTTTTTTTATCCATAAGGGACTCCCGCAAGACGCCTGTCAACCGTCCCTCAGCGTTCCCACACCGGGAGCAGGCAGCAAAGCCGGTCTCCCGTCCCCCCCGGCAGGTCCCTGCTGCGGCGCCCGGGGGGCGGCTCTCCCGGCGCGGTGCTACCGCGGGCAGAGGAGCCGCGCCTGGGCCGGGCCCACGGCGGCAACCGGCCGGCCCGTACCTTCGAGAGCTCCTGGTACTTGCGCTCGGGGATGACCGGCTGCTTCCAGAGGACGTTGGCGCACAGGTCGGCGGGCGGCGGTGTCATGGGCGCCGTGTCCTCCAGGGCGTCGTCGTAGCTGAAGGCCCGCCGCGGCACACCGACGGGCAGCGACATCTTACCGGGGCGGGCCCCGCCGCCCTGCTCCAGCGCTGCGAACGGAGCGGGCAGCGCTCAGCGCCGCCGCGGCCTACCCGGGCCGGCGGGGGCGGGGAGAGAAGGGCGGGGGGGAGGGCCTTACCGGGAGCGTCCGGCTGCCGTGAGCTCATAGCGGCGCGGCTAGCGAGGCTCGGCGGGGGGCGGGGGGCCGGGCGGTGCCATGGCGGAGCCCGCGGGTACCGGTACCGGCGGCCGCCGCCGCTACCGGAGGGGCGGGGCGGGGAGGGGCGGGGCGAGGCTGAGAGGCGCGCAAGTCTCGCGAGAGCTGGCAGGGCACGCTGGGAGGTGTAGTTCTGGCTGTGTGGGGCGGGGCCTAAGCGGAGGGGAGGGCGTGGCTGTGTCGAATGGGCGTGGTCTAATGGAGGGGGGCGGGCGGTTCCCCGGGGGGTTTGGGGCGGGAGCGGGAGAGTTTGGAGCGGGGGGCTGCGCTGCGCCCGCCCCGGCACACCCGCAGCCCGCTCCCATCCGCTGCCCGACCGCGCACCGGCTCTGCCGGCAAAACATGTCGGCCCGCTGGAGGGGAGCCCAGCCCACCCACGGCCCCGGCAGCGGGGCTTGGGGACCCTCGCTGCCCCGCTGCAATCGCCCAGAGGGCCGCGGGGACCCGGCACGGTGGCTCCAGGGGAGGTCCCGCAGCCCCTGGCTCGGGGTTAGGGATGCGTTGTGCCACGGGGAGGGATTGAGGACAAACGCGTGCCGTGAGCAGCGGGCGCAATCCGTGGGTGCCTGCTGCGCTGGGTGCCAGGAGGGTGTGGGGCGTGGGGGCGTCTCCCGTGTCAGCGAACTGGCTGGGGACGGGCTGCTGCCTCCCTCCCCTCATCGTCCCTTCTTCTCCCCACCATTTCTCCGTCTGCCCAACATCCACCCATTCATCCCTCCATCCTTCCATCCCTCCCTTCCTCCCTCCCTCCTTCCCTTCTTCCTCTCCCCCGCGGTCGGAGCGGCCCCTTTAAGCGCGACGGTGACGCCAGGGGCGGGCACATCTGGCGCGGGCTCACCGCCCGCGGGCACAGCTGGGGGACGAGGGGTCACAGCTGCCGGTACCGGTGCCGCTGCCGGTGCCTCATGGCTCCACGCAGCGCCCTCCGGGACCTGATGCTGGCCCTGGGGGCCGTCGTGGCCGCCCTGGGCTCCGTCCTCTTCATCGCCTGGAAGATCTACTTCCGCGGTACCGGCAGCGGCACCGACTGGGGCGGCTGGTGGGAGCGGGAGCTGCAGGAGCTGCGGGACCGAGCTCCCCCCGGTGACGCGGTAAGGGAAAGACAGACCTTCTCCAGGACCCCCGGCCCATCGCGGGGCGGGAAGGGCACAGGGTCGGGATCCACTATATCGGGAGCACCTTGCCAGGGATGGGGCGGGAGGTCAGGATCCCTCTGGGTTCCTCACAGCCCCCGAGACTGTCAAGCTGGGAAAGGGGCAGAAGGTCGGGGTCGCCCCAATGATCAGGCTGGGGAGGGTTCTGGATCACCAGTAGGATCCTTCTGGGCACCTGGGGCTGGGGAAGTGGGTGCAGGGTCAGGATCGCCCCTGGCATTTCGCACCAGGATGACCTGGAGCTGGTCAGACTGGGTTCCCCATGATATTCTACAGGACGATGGCCCTTGGGGACTCTCCTGCAGCCCATCCTGCTGAGAAAGAGATCCCCAGTCTGAACCACTCCTGGAGCCTTGGGTGGAGCTGGGGGCACGTGGGCTGGGGGGGCCTGGCAGGACCCCTTGCTCTGGGCTGGTCCCTCAAACAGCTGTCTGTGCCTGGAGCTGTGGGTCCTGGGACCAGCACTCATCCACCCCGCACCCTGTGGTATCCCCACAGCTGGACTGGCGGCAAGTGCTGGTGCTGGGGCTGGACGGCGCTGGGAAAAGCAGCGTCCTGCACTACATCTGCAGCCAGACGGCCAGAGAGCACATCGCACCCACCTACGGCTTCAACTCTGCCCAGCTCTACGTCGAGGGGCTGGAGATGGACCTGCTGGAAGGTAAGGCTGGGCTGGCCCCATCACATTCCCCGAGACTGAGTCTGCACGGCCTGGAGGGTCCTCCCACCTACTGGCACCGGGCTGGGGTGCAGAGCATCCCAGATGGCAGCAGATCTGGTTCCCCAGGGTGCTGCAGGGAGTTGGCAGCCCCACTCACCCCCATGCTGGTGCCTAATCCTGCCCATCTCCTGCAGTGGGCGGCAGCCAGAACCTGCGATCATACTGGCCTCATTACCTGAGCCAGGCCCACGTGCTGGTGTTCGTGGTGGACTCGGTGGACAGGTCACGCCTGCTGACGGCGCGCCAGGAGCTGCACGCGCTGCTGGCCACGGAGCCCCGGCTGCCCCTGGTCGTGCTGGCCAACAAGCAGGTGGGTGTCCGTCTGTCCCCGCAGGTGTTCCCAGGGCTGTTTCCAGCAAAACTGCCCCTCCACAGTGCCCAGAGGGGAAATACTGATACCCAAAATCCACCAACTCTTTCAAAATCTGATTTCTTGGGGCCTGTCCCCTCCAGTCTTCATCAGGAAGCATTGGCTACAATTACCAGCGCACCAGCTAATGAGTTTCAGGAGAGCACCCAGGCAGCAGCATGCAAAATCCCCAAGGGGAAATACAACCCCCAGGAAGAGGACCGAGCGCATGCCTGGTGCTGGTTCCTATTAGCTTGTGCCAAAGCGATACCGGTGCAAGGGTGAGGCAGCCCTGCCTGCACGCGAGCCCTGCCAGGGCCGCACAGGCAGGACAGGCTCCCCCCAACTGGCAGCACTGCTCCCGGCACTGGCCCCCTCCTGAGCGGCCGCCTCTCTCCCTCGCAGGACAAGAGCGATGCCCTGAGCATGGCAGAGCTGCGGGAGGAACTGGCCCTGCACATGCTCGGCGAGCAGCGGGAGCTCTTCCTCCTGCCCACCAGCGCGACCTGGGCCAGCCTGAGCACTGCCACCAGCGTCCTCCATGTGAAGAACCTGCTGGTCACCCTGCTCTCCCAGCCCGGAGCCTGCCTGGGGGGCGGACAGGCTCCCACCCCCGGTACAGTTCCTCTTCGGGGTCTGTGGTGCGAGGTTGAAGGTGGCTGGGAAGGTGCTGCTGAAGCTCAGACTCACTGGTAGCAGGCTAACAGCCCGGGGGTGTTTGCTGCACCCCATGAGGTTTGGGGTTGAGCTGTGGCACGGCTGCCCTCAGGGAACACGAGCAGCAGGCTCTGCTCTCTGCCATGGGGAGAGGGCAGCCGCCCTCCCAAGTTCAGGGACAAAATATTCCTTGGGATGGAGGCACAGCTCTTACCTCCCGGTGAGTGGGAACGTGCAGCACAGGGCAGGGCCCCACGGCTTGATGGCAGCCCTGCAGAATATTAAATGAATGGGGCTGAACAAGCGAGGTAGCCCTCTCACCCACCAGCACGGACAGGTCATCCCAGGAGGTGGGCTCTCTTTCCTAAAAAACATGAGGAGTTACTGCTGGCACAGCCCTGCCAGTATGGTGCACACCAGAGGGAATAACCAGCTCAGGATGTCCCTCACTGGGGCTGAGCACAGCTCTCAACTCCTCCAACTCTGTATTTAAAGCCCTGTTTAGGGGAGATCAAGTCAGGTACTGGGCAGCCCTGAACTGCCCTTTCACCCTGAGCAGGGGTAAAGATGGGCTGTTTGGTAGGAGCAGCGCTCAGCAGGCATTTGCCCCTCTACCTGGTCTCCCTCCCTCGACTGCCCCAGGGAGAAGGGGAAGGAGCCAGGCTCAGGGACTGCAGGAGGCCCTGCCTGCAGGCGGGGGGCTGCTGGGTCAGACTATGGGGCAATGGGTCCTGGAAAGCCCATTGTGCAAGCTGGGGAGCGCACGAGGGAAAGGGAGTACGCACCGGCCAGTCTCTGCTGTGAAACCTTTTGTAGTCGCTCCTTCCTTTTCTCAATAAAAGAGACCAATCACTCTGTGCTGCCCTCCAGCTCCTTGGCAGGGAGGGGGCCCCCAGCCAGGTCTCCCAAGCTGCAGGCAGAAAGGTTGCTTGCGGGGGAAGGAAGCAGCATGTGGCGCCGCTCCAACCTCTGCTGCCTACAGGGAAATCAACAAAGGCCCAAGTGCTGCCCACGCTCCTCAGGCCCCCAGTCCCATTGCTGCAGAGGATGACATGCAACCCATGCCCCCGTCCCACAGACTGGCACCAGGAGCTCTCTGAAGCAGGACTGCGCCAAGTGAGAGCCCACAAGCAAGACATTCACACCAGTTTGAAAGAGTCATTTATTTTAACAAGGCAAAATAAGTGCTGGCTGCCACGCAGAAAGAGAGTGGCACAGCACATTCAGTCCTCAAAACCACAAGCCACAGCCAAGAGTCTTCCATGCCTGATTATAACTGTCTCTGTCTAATGAAGGTCCTTCCTCCACTACCAGAGGCTTTGCAAGTAGCCCAAGTTGCAGGCATTGAGCCCGTGAGTGACTGTCACCTGTTTGTAAGTCCCTGTTTGCTTCAGAAAATGGTCACGTTAAGCCTGCACTTACAGGCAAACCTGAGAAAAAAAGGCAGTCACTGCACGTCCATCTTTTCCTGCTTGAGTGATGCAATGAAATCCTTGTACTCCTCGGGATAGAAATTCTTGTAGACGTTAATCTTCCTCTTTATCTGCTTGGGAGTATCCTGGTAGTAGTTCTTCTCATCTCGAGCCATTTCCTGTGACAAAGGAGAGCATAAGCCAGAGGAATGGCCCCAAGAACAAACACCAAACCAGCCCAGTCATGCTGCAAAGGCCCACCCCGGCCAGCTGCAATCACTGCCTGACTCAGACAGGGAACTGGCCAAGGTTCAAAGCACTGCTTTCCCTTAACAATCAGCTGTCTGCAAAACAGGATCCAGGACAGAGAGGATTAGTGACTCCCATCCTGCAGAAGATCCAGGAGTGAATGAATCACTGTGGGTGCTCCTTGCTCTGGGACAGCCAGTACATACCTTGTAGTTCTCCCCGTGGTTCTGTATCATGTACCGCACATAGTCAATGAGGTCTCGTGACAGTGTGTTTGACTTCTTCTCAGGGAGACTGGCCTCATATTCCATCTCTAGACAGAGGACAGAGACACCATGAAGCAGGGGAAAGAAGCAAGCATCACCTCAAAGGTCCCCAGCTTCTTCCCAAGATTGAGCCCTGCCAGTACCGTAGAAAGGAGGTGGCTCCTGCAGCACAGCTCGGCTGCTTGCACGCATGGTGCTGCTTCCCAGCAAGATCATGCAGGAAAACAAACAAGACAACAGCCCTCTGCATAGGCTGCAGGCACCCAGTGCTGTGTGTGGTGCAGCTCCTCTCCAGCTCACACCAGGCAGAGCAGAGCCTTTCTGCCCGGGCTGCAGAGTGTGACTGTTCAGAGATGCCCAGCCCACCACTGAAACACAGTGGGTAATGCAGCCACAGTTTCCTGTCACCCTGGTGCCACACATCAGCATGTGTCAGAGTGACAAGAGCCTTCTCGGGGCTGCGGGCAGAAATACTGTGAAAAAGGCAGCACAGGTGGGAGAAGAAAATTCATGAGACAGAGGACACATGGGAACGGTAGAGCTGCTGTCCTGGCTCCCAGCTCAGCTCTGGCCTGGCTGGGAACCCCCAGCTGACCGCTGCCAGGAGGGGTACTCCTCTACAAACCCACAAGCCTGGACAAGAAGTAACATCCTTCCCTGGCTCCTGGCACAGCGCAGAGCTGAGAGACAAAATAACCCACGGGGCCTTGGGAGAACCCCAAATGCAAGGGCAGCAGTGCATCAGGAAACCCGCCAGGGCTGGTGGTGGTGAAACACTCCCTGGGGAGGACAGAAGCGGCACTGACCGTTCACCACGTAGGGCTTCCGTACTATTTTCTTTCCTTGCTCCCATCCACTGCTTTCCACTTCCATGCCCTGTGTTAAATAAGAGAGAAGGCAACTCAAGAAAAGCCCATTTAGAAGAGAGCTATGTCCCCATGTGCTGCTCCCAAAACTCCAAACTGCTTATACAACAGCTGCAAGGATCAAGAAATCTTAAACGGGGCCTTATCCGCGACATTAAGCTAGCCCCTGGGCCAGCCTATTGTCCAAGCAACACTGTGTGAATGGAGACAAGTGGCAAACAAGTCACTCCTGTTTTTTTTTTAAAGTGTGTGATGTTTTGTGGGGCCTGGAAGTGTTGCCACCAACTCAGGCGGGCTGGGCTGGCACTGCTGTAGACCAAGAGGCTTTTCTTTGTTATCAGGAGCAACTCAGCTGCAGTGTTTCCATCCCCACCTCTGTCTGGCAAGTCCCAGGAGACTGACATTATTTATACTCTTTCCAAAGCCCATTATTTATACTCTTTCCAAAGCCCATTATTTATACTCTTTCCAAAGCCCATCATTTATACTCTTTCCAAAGCCCATTATTTCCCTGTGACACCGTAGCTTGTTCTCGTGCCAGGATCTTGGCAAGAGCGTATTAATAAAGATAAGAAACCCATCCACCTGCGGAGACTGACCCAGGCCTGCGCTCCCAGGCAGGCTGCTCTCCACGCTGCTTTTCCCCCAGCCTGGCCGCATGTCCTGGGGGAGGCCTGACCTTCCACCCCCGCCGCAGGAGCGGCCCCAGCCGAGCCCCCCCGCCCTTCCTCGCCGGCCCGCGGCCGCGCTTACCGGCAGCTTCTTCCTGGGGATGGGGACGGCCTTGTTGGGGTCCTCGGCCAGGCCCATCTCGGCCAGGTTCTGCGCCACCGACTTGGAGGGGTCCCAGGCATGGCGGATGTGCGAGCTGCGCGGGGACAAGCACCGGGATCACGGGCTGCGCTCACCCTCCCTCCCCGCGTGGGTGCGTGTGTGTCCCGTCCCGTCCCGTCCGTCCCCCTCCGCCCCGTTCCCACCGACACGTGTCGCCGGTCCCCACGCGGCCGCCCTGCACGCTGCCCACGCGCGGGCCCCACGCCCGCGGGCCGCTCACCAGGCTATGCGCGGGGCAGCGCGGCGGCGGGCGCTGCGGTAGAGCCGCTTGCGGTTGAGGTTGTAGGAGTATTTCTGCCGCCGGCTCTTCCCCTTCGCCTTCGGCATGGCTGCCCCCCGCCGCCGCCGCCGCTCCCACCGAGCGCCGGGGACGCGCCGCGCCGCGGGGCGCCACGGGAAGCGTAGTCCCGTGCCGGCAGCACAGCCCGCGGGGTGCGCCGGATGCGGACTACAACCCCCGGCGTGCCCCGCGGCGGGAGCGGTACCCGCCCATTGGCCGCCGGGAGCGCGCACACCGTGCTCCTGGCTACGGCAGCCGGGGAGGGACGCGGGTGATCACCTTCCCCGCAGCAATGGCGGCCGCGCCTCCCCCGCCGCTGCAGCCCAGACCGCTGCCGGTGTTCAGCGATGAGGGCTTCGGGGATAAGTTCCTGCGCAAGACCCGCGAGAACCCCCTGGTGCCCCTCGGTGAGGAGGAAGGGTCAGGGCGATGGAGGCTGGTGGCAGGGGAGGGCTCTCCTGAGCCCATACCCGAGGGGCTGCCCGGGGGGGGAGGGGTGCCTCTGGTTTGAGGGTGCTGCCTGACAAACCAGCAGCTCTCCGGTGCGGGGGAGAAGGGTGGGAAGGAGGCGGGAGCTGGTCCTCGCAGCCCCGGGCCTGTTCCGCTGAGCCGTCCCTCCTCCCTTCCCCGCAGGCTGCCTCTGCACTGTCGGCGTCCTGACCTACGGACTGATCAGCTTCAAGAGGGGCAACACCCGCCGCTCTCAGCTGATGATGCGGGCACGTATCCTGGCTCAGGGCTTCACCTTCGCAGCCCTCCTGGGAGGCATGGTGGTCACAGCCATGAAATCTCGACAGTGAAATGGGGCAAGAGAGAAGCTGCGGGCGTGCGCCCACCAGCCTGTGATGGAGTTCTCTGAGAGACGTTTGATGCCACGGTGGAGACAGTGTCAGAGATCCTCTGTGTTCTAGAAATGCAACTAATACACCTCTGTGATTAACCTGAAATTTGAGCCGTGCTATTTTTTTGATTCCCTGAGAGCTTATCCTCCTGCAACACTGGAGGCTGCATCTCACAGGCTCTCCACCCCTGTCAGACCTCTTGTCCCTGCTCGGTGCTGTCACAGACTGTTAAAGTTGTGTCCTGTGGGTCGTGGTCTGCACTGAGTTGTGGCTTTAGTCAGGCAGTGCACTGACATGTGAGAAGTGAGCTGCCCAGGTAGGAAGGAACAGCTGTTTATGGCTTGATCCTGGCAGGACAGAGTTCATTAGCAGGAGGTGAGTTGTTTGGGAAGAATGTGTAATCTGTTTGGTTGCAACTGGTGAGCAATAAAGAGAATTGCAGTGAGATTCTGACTGATACTGGATTGCAGAGTGCTGAGAAGCCAGAATAGTAAACAGCACAGGAAGGAAAGGGAGCAGACATGGCTGCCTCAAAGCTGTGGTGGTGCAAGCAGGACACAAGAGATGTAACTCTCCATGAAAACAAGTTGGGAACTCACATGTCCAAAACGGGGCCTTGGCTGCATTCTGGGACACGCTGCTGCTCCGGCTGCTTTTAATGGGAAATCGGTTCCAGCTTCGTGTGAGCTGGGACTGGCTGCTGAGCAAGTGCCTTCTTCCCAGAGGGAGCTGCACTGCCTGTGTCGTGACAAACATTGTCACGGGCGGCTCTAAGTCCCGCTGTTGGCATTGGATCGTTTGGATCATACCGGGAGTGTTTGGTGAGCGGCGAGGCTTTGCTCTCCCGTGTCAGGGCAGCAGAGCAAGGGGGGAGACAGGGCCATAGGCTCTGGTTGCTGCGTGGCTGCGGCAGCTTCTACCTGCCTGTAGGCAGAGCGTACCTCTGTGGGGCACAGACACCACTGACCCTGCTGCAATGCCTCCTCATGCCAAGCTGCCTGGGGCATTTCCAGGCTTTGCTCTCTGGGTGCTTGCATGTTGGTGCCTGCACCCCAGCACTTCTTGGCCTGTGGTGGCTCTGCGGCTTGCTGAGCCCGCTTTGCCCTTGCAAACTTCTCTGGAGGACAGAGTG
Source organism: Tyto alba (assembly GCF_018691265.1). Lineage (NCBI taxonomy): Eukaryota > Metazoa > Chordata > Aves > Strigiformes > Tytonidae > Tyto > Tyto alba. The sequence continues at coordinate 11,325,983 of NW_024881279.1, forward strand.
AGGGATAAACGCGCTTTACAGACTTTACAAAATGCCCACAAACGAGCGTTTGGTTTGTCCTGTCCAGGGAATTGCGCTCGTGGGCCTCAGCAAGGAGAGAGGGAAGGCTTTTGCCCACCAGAGCTGACTTCTGAGACCCGAGGTGGGGGACAAGACAGAACTGAGCAGGGTGAGCTCCACGTCAGCACTGGGGAGCCCGGGGTGCTGCCTGCTTCTGTGGGTGGCTGCCTGCTCAGCACATCTTTCCCAAAAGCAGCCACTTTTGGCTGCCTCACTGGCACTTCCAGCCCAGCCAGCTTGGGGCAGGGGTGGGAGAAGCAGCCGGTGGGCAGACCTGTGAGTGCAAACCCTCAGCAGCCCGATGATGGGCAGTGGGCCGGGGAGCAGCTCCTGGGGGGCAGAGCAGAGCCCCCCGGGGTCCTGCTGCTACTGCTTCTGTCCTGACTTAGCGCAAACCCCCTGGCCCTTCCCCTCGCTCCTATTTTTTCCTGTATGATGTGGTTCTCCTCCAGTCTCATCCTTTCCGCAGGAGGCTTTGTGGCTGTGAGTTCTAAACACACATGTGTGTGCTGCTGGAGCAGAAAGACAACAGTGCCCTGTAGGATTGGTGATGTCGGTTTATTGTAACAGATAATTTGAACAGTTACAGATACTAAAGCTGAGGGGATGTAGAACAGCTGTGGGCACGGCTCCCCGGGAGCTGCCTGCCCCTGCCTGATGTGGGGTGCACGGCAGCTGGGCAGCCCAGGGGCCTGGCTGCCTGCAGAAGGTGGGGAGACAGTGTGCAGGGGGGCTCCTGGCCCCCGAGAAGCAGCCAGAGGCGCTTCCCGCTGCACTGTGGTGAAAGGCAGAGGCAGGCAGCCGAGTCCCCGGGTATCCTGCATTGGTGTCCATCCCGCACCGCAGCAGAGCTGCCTACACATGCTGGAGCACAGGGGGACAGAGTAGGAACGATCAGCCCTACGGATAAGGGGGCACAATCCCAGCACACAACACCAAGTGACTCCCTACGCACCCATTTCCCTTCCCAGCCCACGGCTGAGCCTGTGCCCCAGAGCCAGGGATGCTGGGCACCCCACGAGGGCTGCAGCAGCAGGGCAGGTAACCTTCCTGGCTTGTGGAACCATAGCTGCAGGGCAGTATTTCTCTGCATACTTGCTTTTGGGCTGAGCAGGGCTTTGCAGTGAGGCTCAAGCAAATGCTTTCCAGGCTTTGTTCCATGTCCCCCCCAGCCCACTGCTGCAAGCCCTTCCCCAGCAGGCCAGACCTGGGGCATAAGCTCAAGGCTGCCCTGCAGCAGGGTGTGTGCAGACCTGCCCTTCTCTTGCCAGCAAAGAGTTTTGCAGGATTCCAGAGCTGGAGGGGCTGGTGGCGGCCCCGCCAAGCAGAGGAGAGAAAGCTGGTGTCCAGGCTGGAAAGCATGTGCCTTGTGGGGCAGGGAGCAGGACTAAGGCATCTTGCCAGGCTGCCTTAGGCATATCCAGTGGGGGACAGAGAAGCCACAGAGCAGCTGCAGCCAAATGTGTGGGTTGTTCTCTAGGGACAGAATAAGCACCAGCTCCAGGCCTGTGACCAATCCTGCTCTAGGCCCTTGGGTTAGGAAGCTGGGGGCTCAACCTGCTCCACAGCAGCTGGACCTTTCTACCTCCTTTCCTGCAACAACACAGTCTCCCATCTCCCATCCTAATAGCCAAGGAAGGAGCAGAGCAGAGCCAAGGGCCCCTGAAGGCTGGCACCCCACATTCCCAGCTGCTGGTGGTCTTGGAGGAAGGACAGAAAACATCGTGCACACTCATCCCCTGACCCCTTCCCAGTGCCCTGCACAGGATAGATGAGACACAGACACTGCAACTGCTGCTCAGAGCCCCACCAGCTTTTTGGTTTGCACAGCCAGGCTGGGGAGAGTTCTGCTGGGCTTGGGGCAACTGCTGGCAGTCCCAGCCCAGCCTGGGTGCCTGCACTGACATTCCTCAGTCCCTGTTAGCCTGGCAGCATCACGCTGCAGTCTGTGCTCCCGGGAGGGCCTAGCAGTGCAGAACTGAGTCAGGGCTGCTCCTCCACCCTCCCAGCCCCACACCAGCTCTGCTCTAGACCCCATGGGAAAGGCAGATGGCAGCCTGGGGTCCCACTAAGATCACTGCCCTGGGGATAGGATCTAGGTCCAGACACCAGGCTGCCATGCCTGGAGCTGCCCAGCACCACGATGGCTGCAGGCAGGTTTATTTCCAGCATAGGGATGAGGTGGGGAATACGGGGTGGGGTGTTCCCCCTCTCAGCCTGCCAGGCCACTGGGCACAACCTCCCACAGAGCCCAGGCCAGAGGCTCCCCCACTAGCTCAGCTCTGCCACCCAGTGCCGCTTCCCAGGGAAATGCCACCGTAATAAATAAGTGTAAAAAGAGACCGATGCACCTTTTAAGCAAAGGAAAACCATGGAGAGAGTTACAACCAGTGACTTGAGCACAGCCAAGGCAGGCACCAGGGAGCAGCAGGCAGGCAGGGTGAGGCCCCTCCTGGGCTGGCCCCACGAAGCCGCCCAGCTCAGTGAGCCTGGCCTTGCCCTGCTGCACTCCCGGCTGTGCCAGGCGGCAGCTAACGGGACAGGGGCGTCTGTTTGAGGGAGATGAGCACCGAGCGCATCCGCGAGACATCCTTGCTCTGCTTGCTGCTCTTGGGGTTGAAATCACAGAGCTGGGCCACCTTCTCCCACTCGGAGCCTGGGGTTTCCTCCTTGGACTCCTTCAGGAATGCTTCCTCTGAGGCCCTGCAAAGACATTGAGGGTTGTCACTGGCAGAACCCTTTCCAAGGAGACCCTCCCCTCTCTCTGGGAACCCCTTGTGTCCCTGCTTCCTGTCCCCTTGCGCCACCCGATGAGCTCAGCATCCTCCAGGATTCAGAGACACGCTGCGCAGGGATGCTGTTGGCTGCACTCACCCAAGACATCATTCATCCAGGGGCACTGGGGTGACTGCCTGCTCCCAACACTTCTCCACCCTCAGAGCCATCCACTAAAAGGCACAAGACCCCACAGCTTTGCCTCTTCAGCCAGCTTCCACAGAGGCATTTCCAGGAGCTCTACTTGCCTCCTAAGGCTCCACCATTTGGAGACATTTAGCTGCATCATCCTCCCTCCAGGACCTCACCAGGGCCCAGTACCTCCCAACATCCCCCCTTCCCTTGGCTAGGCAGCGAGTGCTGGGGCCAGGACCCCTAGACCCTGTGGGGCAGGATACAGTCTGTAAGAGCACATACACATAGCCAATCACATCGGCGTCCGGCTGCTGGTAAAAGGCTTTGTCAGCGATCCTAGCCCCCGAGGCACAGACAGAGAGAGAGCGCAGAGTGGACAGGCACGCAGAGGGTTAGAAAGAAAGAAACAGAGAGGGGGTTAGCATCCTCCCACAGAGTGTGACCCACTCATCACAGAATACACAGCACCAGGAAAACCTGCCGGTGACAGCAGGGCTGCACAGACAGTGCCCCAACCCTGCACTGATGCAAGGCCCACGCAGGGGGCAGGAGGCACTGAGATCCCAGGGTGGTCCCAGACAAGGTGTCTCTGCACAGCCACCAGCGCCGTTCAAAGCCCTGGAGCCTCTCCCCTTGTCTGGCAAAGCTCCATCCCTGCAGGGCTGGGCCCTACTGTGGGAAAAGAGGCCCCAGACATCCCAGGAAGGCAGATCCGGTTGCACAGCATCTCCCATCTCAGCCCTTGTGGCCGTGCTGACCCTGACATACCTGTTGTTTGCCCGGTTCTTCTCCATCTGCTCATTCTGACGCAGGTTCCACTCCTCCAGGTCCTTCTTGGCCTTCTCACGCCATTCCTGCTCAGTCACCTTTGATGCAGCATCTAAGGCCAGAGCACGACAGACCCCATCAGCCAGACTGGCACCCATTGGGTCTGCCAGGCAGCCCTTTGGCAAGCAGGACAGCTGCAGCCCCCGAGGCCTGTCCCCAGTCCCCATGAGTACTGTCTGAAAGGCATCACTGCCCCAAGGACAGCTGATCTTTGGCAGGGGCACCTACATAGCGTGGGGCACAAGAGACACCTCTCTGGGAGGCAGCAAGGGTCACTGCCAGAAGAGGGACCCCAAGGGCCCCAACTGCTGCATCGCAAGGTGCCACGAGCGTGGCCACACATGGCCTTGGGTCTCACCCAGCTCCTCCAGACGCTTCTTCTGCTCCTCCCTCCACTTGCGGATGCTCTCAGGTTCCTGGGTCAGCCGGTCAGCCTTGGCTATGGCTGCGTAGGCATCCGTGGGACCATTGGACTCCTGCGGGACATGTGCACCTCACCATCAGCACCAGCTCTTCCCACAACCTGGCTGCCTCGAAGGGCTGGCAGCAGCGCAAGACTCCACAATCCCAGCACTCAGACAAGCCAAGATAGGAAGTAGGGCAGGTGACAGCCTGGGAGTGTCCCCAAAGCACTGCTCAGGCTGCTGTCCCAGCCCCAGGCCCTGTCACCCAGAAAGACTTCCTAGCATTTCACTCCTTGACTTGCTGCTCACTGTCAACTCAGTGCTCCCATCCTCTGCGCAGCCCCATGGCAGAGAACAGCCACCAGCTTTGTGACACGCTCCCCACCTGCACCGGGCTTCCTTGGCTCTGACTAGGGCCGAGGCAGCCCCAGGACTGAGTGTCATTGCAGGCTTGGCCACAACAGATAGGGAGAACCCAGGCGAGAAGCAGGGCTACCGCTCTCTGCCTGGGCACCAGCCTGTAGGCAAGAGCCTCCCTCTTTCCACTGAGCTGAGCTGCCTGCATGGCTCCCACCAGGCCCAGCACCATGCTGGCTCAGCACCTCTCTTAACACCTTCTGCTGGCCAGGATGCCCAGGCCAACATCAAGCTCAGCAATGGGATTACAGCTTTCCTCCAAGATCCCCCAATCTAATTAAGTCTGTCCCGTTTCTGATGCGATTATCATCCCTTAAACTTAGGCACAGGCAACGCACATGCCACACTGCTGGGCACTGAGCGGGGTGAAGGGCTTGTCAGATGCTGCCACAGCTTCGCCCGTAACCAGCAGAGCTTGGTTTCGGGTTCCCAGAGGGAGCAGAAACCCATGTGGGTGGCCCCCATGAAACACCCTTGGCCGTGGGGCAAGTGGGTTTAATGGGAGATGCTGACAAGTCAGCAAAGTGAGCGTCCCATAGCAGCCCTGTCCTGGTTTTGGCCTCTGCAAAGAGATGCTCCTGACTGCCCTGAAGGCATACAGGAGCTACCCAGGCTGGAGAGAGGGGGCTTCTGTGGGGAACAGAGGATTTGTCATCTGCTCTTAGGGCTCAGGCACTTCTTCAGGGCACAGGCCACCTGCCAACAGATTTGGGGCAGGTCATGGCAGGTGGGACCAATCTTCTCTTCAAGGAGGGGTGAGAATGGAGCAATCAAGACTCCCCATGAGACCCAGACCTTTCCAGGAGCATCACAGCTGTTTGGCGGCTGCATAGCAAACTCCAGCCAATCCTGGGGACAGAGAAGTGGAGTGCTGGCCCCATACCCACGCCATCCCCCTTAGCACCACTGGGCTGGGGCAAAGGACTGAGCTCTCACCTGAAAGACATCTCCATTGACAGTGGCTCCTCCATTCTGGAAACCAGCTAGAGAAGAGAGAAAGAGAAACACAACTTTGGCAGCTGCAGGTGATCCCAGAGGGGCTGGTGTTCATGAAATTGAAACAAATCAGTTCCTGGGAGTTCATCTGTGCTTGTGTTTTCAGCCCAACACAGCCATCCACAATAGCCTCGCGTGTGTGTGCCAGGCCCCAAGGTCTCCTGTCCTTGGTGAGACTCAGCCAGCATCTCTCCCTCCCCCAGACAAGCCTCTCCAGGCATTTATATCTTTACAATGTTTTCACTGGTGTTTTATCTTATCTGAAAGCTAGGGAAACTGTTCCAGGCACGAGGCTGAACACAGGCAGGTGCTCTGACTGTAGAAAGACAACCAGACCAAGCCCGACCAGCAAGCAGCCAGGCAAAGGCTCCCAATGGACACAGACAGCTGACCCAGAAGCTATCGGCTGAGTGCCCAGCAGTGCAGGGCTGCAAAGGAAAGGCAATCCTGCCAGGGACAGAGCCCACAGAAACACTGCAGCGTGTTCCACCAGGAGAGGAGGGCAGGCATGCACACCGAGGTCCTTGAGAGCCAACCTGGGGGGATGGCCCTAGGATGAGCTGCAAGGTTAGGGCTGGGAATGAGACACCTCCAACACCCATAGCTGGGGTACAACCCCATCTGCCCTCCAGCCCCAGAGAACACCAAAAGCTGCACAGCAGGGTCAGAAGGCCAGCCCAAGGCAGGGATCTCTGCTGCTGGGAGAGAAGAGGCTTTGAAGGAGGCATACTCAAGGCCCTGAGCATTCCCCAGTGATAACCCCAGGGCCTCTACCAGCTGGCTAGCTGCAGGCACAGGCTGCTGCACCACCACAGCGCAGCTCAGGCAAACACCATCCCCACGGTGCTCGCCCCCATGGTGTGACTCCAGCTACACCCATCTCCAGCCTGTCTGACTGCATTTATCACTGCAGCAGTCAGCACCTCTCCTGGCCCAGGTCTGCCTCCACAGCCCTGTGTGTGAAGAGGCGAGACCACTGCTCCACAGCCAGCACAAGGAGGTCGTATGGGCCTGGGTTAGGAGAATGAGCCAGACTATGGTGGCTGCAGCATCCCTATGTCCATTTGGAGACCAGACCCCGGAGCCCCTACAAACTGGAGGCAAGAGATCAGGATTAGCACTTTCTACCTGGAGGGCCTGGGACCACAATGTCCCCAATGGAAATACTTTCTGTTTTGCATTCCAAAGGGCTCTCCCATCTGTGGGGTCAGTGACAGGGATGTCATCGCTCCTCCGCTCTGCCTGGATGCCTCTCACATCGCTCTAGCTGGGGGCACTGAGAAATAGCGATGGGTGTCCACCCAACCCAGAGAACCCAGCCTGAGCACAGAGAAGAAATCCCCTCACAGCTGGCACGTCCCAGCTCACGACTCACCCCACATCCTGAGGTTTCAGAGCGACCCTCAACATCAAGCCCTTTGGGACCAAGCACAGGCCCCTTGCTGGGATGGAGGCCTAGTGCACCGGGCAACGCCGCCGCCTGCCCGCTGTGGGTGCAGCATGGACCCCAGCACCCACCACGGATGCTGCGTGTCCCACGGGGGGTGCAGCCTGGGGGGAGACCCTCCCTCCTCTCGGGGAGGAGGGGGCACAGTTCTCCTGGACACCCGCGGGGGTGGCAGCCCGCTCCGTGCCCGCCCAGCTCACCCAGTTCCGGCGGGGCCGCCTGCCCGGCGGGGATGGCGGCCGATTCGCCGTCGGTCGGCCCGAAGCCCTCGTCGTTCTCGATACCCGCGATCTCGCTCTCCTGCTGGGCCAGGAAAGCGGCGGCCGGGTCCTCCTCGGCGCCAGCCCCTTCGGACGAGGAAAAGAAGCCGAAGTCGTCGGCCATGGCCAGCCCGCCCCGCTCCCGCTCCTGCTAGGCGGCTCGGTGGGGCTGGGCCCGAGTGGGCCCGGGCGGAGCTGTCACTGCGGCGGCGGGCGGGGCATCAGCGGCGCGGCCCCGGTTCCCCGCCCATCGCCGGGCGGAGCCGCAGCCTGCTGCCGGCCGGAGCCGCCGCGGACCGGGCATGGGGGACCGGGCTCTCCGGACCGCGGTCCCGGGGGACCGTCCCCACCCCCGCGCACACTCGTAACTCTCCGGGACGGCAGCGGGCGACCCCTCGCAGCCGCCATCTTGGGTGGCGGCCGCCATCTTGGGTGGAGCTGCCGCCGGTGGACCGGACACGCGGCAGGACCCACCCGGGGGGTGGCTGACAAGCAGCCCAACCATCTCCCGAGGAGCTCCGCTCCACAGCCCACCCGCGGGACCCGCTCCCACAGCCAAAAGCAGCCACCCCCCACCCCCCCACGGGCCAGCTCCGGAAACGTTCGAGGGGCGTTCTGGACACTTCGAAACTCTTCGTGCGCCCGGGGTGGGGGGTGGGGGGGAAACACCCGAGCGCGGCGAGATTCGGACATTTCCGGAAAGGTCCGGGAGCACTTCGGCTTTCTTCGGAGCGCGGCCGAGCATTTCCGGTTCTGGCCGATAAACGGCCATCGGCTTCACGACGGCGTCGCGCGCACCCTGGCGCCGGGGCGGAAGTGCGGGTGTCAGGCGTCAGTTCCGGCTGAGTGACGGAGCGGCGGGTCAGAGGCGGCGGCAAAATGGCGGCGCCTGAGGAGCGGGAGCTGACGGCGGAGCAGACTGAGAAGCTGCTGCAGTTCCAGGTGCCGCGTCGTGGCGGGGGGCGTGCGGCCGGCGGGAGCGGAGGGGGCGGCGGCGCACGGAGCGGGATGGGCTGGGGTGGGACGGGACCGGCTTGCGGCGGGCCGGGGGGGCCGGGGCTCACTGAGAGCCGGGGCAGGCCCTGCCTGCAGCGGGCCTGGCGGTGCCGGGCTGGGCCTGAGGAGGGAGGAGAGGAGAGCCCCGCAGTCCCGGTCCTGGCGGGGGCACGGGTGCTTTCCGCGGGGGCGAGTAAGGCTCCTGCGTGGGGTTTGGGCTCCCTGGGCTTCAGGCTCGCCCGGGCAGGGGCCTCGCTGAGGGGCCGGTCGGTGCTATGCGTGCCTCGAGTGCTTCATTAGGAATGGTGTTCTGTCATCGCTAATTGGGGAGGCAGGAAGTGACTGCTGAATAAACCCCATTAACTCCATACGGGAAAAACTCCTCGGTAAGTCCCGGCCATTTTAATTAGGTAGTCTGAAAAACTCCCTTTCTTGTCGTTAGTGGTGAATGGACAAGCCTTTCCTGGTGTCTTGGGAGGGTTAGCCAGTGGGTTTCTGTGGAATGTGGTTTCTCAGAAAATTGTTTCTAACCCTCACAGTTTGGTAGTGCCTACTGGGGGGAGGCCACTGGGGATAGTAATGATCTAATCTTGCTGTCTGCTGCATAACATGGGCTGGGTTGCTTAACCTTTAGCTTGCCAAGGCCTCAGGGCTATGCAGCAGCTGAATAATTAAAAAAACCCTAATCAACAGATGTGGTTTACTGGTGAGAAAACAGTGCTGCGGAGCTGAAATACTTAGGGTTGCTCAGTAAGAAGTAATTAAACATGCTGGCCAATGAAAATTATCTTCAGGTGTCTTGGGTTTGTTTCTGAATGCTAGGGCATCATGTGGTGTTCCTTGGATTGCAGAGTTCTTTTACAAATACAATATTTACTTTTAAGAGTGCTTTATCTGATGTTGTTGCTTCATATTCATGGTTTTTGAGATTGTGGTTTGCATTTTTTGGTGTGATGTAACTGTAGAATTATAGAACTTAAAGGGACTTCAGAGGCATTGAGCCCTGCCTTCTGAAGCTGAGAGGTGCAGGGGTTCCTCATCATTCCAGACAGATACTTGCCAAGCCTTTACCTCTGAGCCAGGGGGATTCAACAACCTCCTGAAGTAACTAATGTATTACGGTGTTTTTCCATGACTATATCTGAGGAGCCTTTTTTTTACAGATATCCCCTCTAAATATTTACTGAAAATTAAGCTGTTTGGGCAATCTTAACTTATAAAGGAGGCAGAACAATGTTAACAATTGATTTTCCAATGCTACCATTTCCATGGTAAGTATATGAGGTTTGAGCCATTGCCTAATGCTGCACATATATATGTGTAAAAGCTGTCCTCCAGCTTCCACTCTCTTACTGTAAGATATCGTACTTATTAATCTACTGAATCTGGACAGATAGGACCAGCTGCACTCATCAGTGTCCTTGTTGCTATTTTCAAACCCCTGTGGGCAGCTGTGAAGCTAAAGAATCTTGTTTCCTAATGCTACCTGGTGTTGCCATGGTCAGCAGGCTGGGGGCTTGAGGGGAAGAAGGCATAAGGAGGGATTTATGTTTTAGTCCAGCTTCCTGTTGAGCCCTGGTTTGAAGTGGAGGAAAAATGCTCCTTAGACTATAAAGAGAAGAATTTTTTTCAGTTATAAGACATCTGCTATCCAGAGCCTGATGTGAAAGCTGTAGTACAGGAGGCTTTGATACCAGGATACTCTGTTTTTTCTGTCCCCTGGGGTATATGGTATTAGCTTTTCACCCAGCCTGTCCTAATGATAGACTTCAGTGGTGGTTCCTTCTCCTCTGGTACTTCACACCTGCCTGAGAGGCTCAGGTGTGCAGTCCTGCTTGATTCTTTAAATGAGGTAGAGTAAATCAGTCCATCTGGAAAAGATTTTTTTTTTTTTTTTTTTTTCTTGTTTCCTTTAGCTGGACTCTGTTAAATAGCATTTGCTGTTTGGAGAGGGTGGCTAAGTCTCAGTAAAATAATTTGTACATTGCTATTGCTGCAAAACACTGTTATAGTTAGCTTGTAAAACTTTTGGGGATTCCCACAGTCTTTGCCGGGAACACTTAAAGATTTTTCAACGGTAACTTTACACTTTCATTGTGATTCACTTTCATAAGTAATTTGTACCGTGTTACGTGGTGGCAGAGTGTTGTACTTTCACAGAAGGTGGCATGCCACTGCAATGTGAATAAATGTGGAGAGTGGACCAGGAAAGAAAGGAGTGGGGATAACAAAGATGAGGTAAGCAATAGCAGAAGGCCCTCTGTAGTGTTACAGTTAACTAGAGAGCCAGAAGGGAAGCATTGAACAAGAGCTATAGACTGCCATTCACCCAACAAACAGCAGGTCTGGCTGAAGATGCTGTTGCCCTACACTGTTTATCCTACTTCTGCTGGAAATTGCTCTTTCCAAGGTAGAGGTGAATGCATGCTATCCCATTTGTGACCCAAGCCATCGGGGTTACAGTTTAAATACGTGCTTTGCATTAATTCTACTGAGGTTTGCTTGATGTGTTTTTATAGTGCTCCTATAAACAGCTCTGCTGGCAGAATGGTGGAAGTAGCAGCTCTCTTCCTGCAGGCAGGGCTCAAATAGGACAGTGGTCTGCCACCCTGCTAGGGCAGGTTAATGGAGTGAAAAAAAAAAACTACCATTATGGAGAGGTAATTGGGATAAACTTGAAATAAAAGCAACAAAGCACTCTTGCATGCTTTCTGCCTCCCGTTTACTGCAGAAGCATTGGCTAATGTAAAAATAAAAGCATCTGAATTTTTCATCTGTCAAGACTTGGCTGTCTTGTCATCTGTAGAGAGAAAGTTGATGTGAATATCTTAAGCTATGGAGGTACAGTTTCATTTGGAAGATGGAAGAAACAGCAAAGCAGCTTTTGTAGGATCTTGGTATTGATCTGTGCCCATTACACTTGGGATGATGTCTAATGTTATAATATGCTAATGTAAAGTAATGGAGTGTTATTTGCAGAGGCGAAAGTTAGCACTCACATTACCATCTCAGACTTCAACTGGGGAAAACAAAATGCTCAGGACTGAAAACATCTTTAATTTAATGAGGAAGGAGGAGACAAACTCCAGGCATATTTCCTACTTGGTGTATTGCGTATTGATCAAAACCCTCATAAAGGCATTTGTTGTAATATGCAAAGAGAAACTCTCAGTAATGGGTTTTGGTTTTTTTTTTGGTTTTTTTTTTTTGCTTGAAGTCAGATGTTCTTTACCCTTGGAAACGTAATTCTCTGGAATTTGGCAGTGGGTTGGGAATTGAGCAGTGCCAGTTAGTGCTGTGGATTTTCTTCTCTTACACTGTGTTTCAACATCTGAGCATATCTGCAGAGGGAACAGTTTCGTAAGTCCGGTTTACAACCTTTGTCCACTCAGGGGTATTCCTTCTGCTTTTGAAGCGTGGAATTGCACTTTCCATTTCTTCAGTATCAAGAAGATTTTATCATTCTGAGCAGTCTCAAAGGTGAAAGATGCAAATAATCGTTTCCAGCAGCAGCTTCAGTATGTTTTAGGGTAGCACTGTGCTTTGAGTGATGCTTGAGAAGACCGTGTTTAACTTTTCTGGCATTTGTGGCACTTAATATTTTGTTTTCTAAATATTATCTACTGTCTTGAGCTTGTATCTATATTTATTTGAAGGTTTAAGGGTGCTAGTTCAATGGGACTAATTTTAACTACAGGGGGCTTTATCTTTTTATTACTTATTATGACTATGTAAGGTATATGCTCTTCAAGGCAGCTAATGAGAGACTGCAGTGAGTAGGAAACTAGCAGTGACTGATTTGAAGACACTGTTTTCTTAGCCTTAAGAATGCTAAGAACATGCTTGTTTGTTTGGCACATGAATAACACAGTTTGCAGCTAGCCATGAGGTTCATCAGAAATGCTATGACTAGTGCAGTGGAAATGATGTGGAGTTTTAAGTTTCTAATCTGTTTCTGTGACTAAGGTGAAGCAGTGGCCGTAGAAGGTACTGAAATAACAGTATAAGTGGTCATTGAGAGTGATAATGAACAGTATTGGTGTTTACCAGCAAGTGTTATCTAAACTGACAGTTGAACTGTGTTCCTGCAGTTCCTTACATTGAGTGCAAATCGTTATGAACCCATATGTGTCTTCATGAACATCCTGGAGCTGCAGTGTGTCTTATGGAGCATGTCCAAGTAACATTCAGAAAAGTGTTCAGTTTTAAAAGCTGCCTTCACACAGGCAATTTCTTTTTCCTGTAGTGTTTAATTGTTCAGCTTCATTGATCAGAAGAGTGGGGAGTGCTAGGCACTGTGCTGCTGGGGGTGGTTTTGTCACTTCTGTTTCATGTTGAGAGCAACTGTATTAAGATGCTAAGAAAAAAAAAAGTAGATTCACCACCACAAAGTGCCATTGTAGAATGCTGAGGTGTGACCAACAGTGTGCCTGTTGCTGTAAGGAGGGTCAGGAAGGGGTGAAGTTAGCTCCCCTGTAGTATGTCTGTGGAGCTCAATAAGTCTTGCAAATGCTACAGTGATTCAGTGCTCGTTAAATGCTTATTGATAGTTCTGCATGGTTCTTACTTTGGTGCTGCTTTCTGACCTAAAACTGCTAAAGCATTTTGCATGATTTAAAAAGGGAATGTTCAGTCATGAAGCCCTGTTATTGGTGCTAAGTGATAATCCAGACATTTAGAGAGAAAGGTGTGAATGAGTTTCTGAATCTTGTAAATTTTGCAAACACCAGCAGAATTTCCGGGGTGTTAAGGAATGGTGGTCAGAAGACTTTCAAGGCTTTTAAATCCATGCATTGTGACTCCGCTATAAAATCAAATAGAGTAAATTGCAGGCCCTGTTTAAGATGCCCTTCTAAAAGGACAATGAAGTATGTTCTGTAGGAGTTTAGGATAAAAAAAAAAATCAGAATATAAACCTTAAATTTTACTCAGGGAAGCACATTTTTAAAGAAAGGTAGTTAAACTAAAACACTCAATTGTGAAGCTAAGTGATAAATGAAGGTGTTCTGGCAGCAACAGCTGAGTTCACTGAGCTTAATTTTTCTTCTATGAAACTCACTTCTGTAGTGCTCCCTTGCAAGGCTTGCTGCAGACTTAACTTATAAATATTTATACAGCATTGAGCAGTGACTTGAAGTATCTTTTTCTGTGTGCAATCACAAAGTTAATGTCAGCAATGCTTTGAACAGTCCAGTTCTGTATAGTAGAATGGAACAATGGTTCTTGCCCAGTAGATTGTGGAGAAAGGTAGAGATCTGTGGAGATTGATGAGAAAGAAGCCAAGAAATGTTCAGATGTTTGAACTGATCCCAGAGATTGAATAGAGCATTTGTCCACAGTGTGACTTGGGTGGAAATAGCATGTGGAATGTATAAATGGGGGCAGGGTAGGAAATAGATGCACCATCCTTCTCCAGTAAAAATCCAATTCAGTGCATTCTGAAATGGTCAGCTTGTCAAGACTACCTCAGGGGCTTTTAAATGAAGCAGGAGATGGGGGAGATGACAAGCGGAATTAAATAGGATTGCTAACAATTGATTGGATCACAAGGTGTAATAGAAACTGCACATAAGGATTTGTATCCTCACCTCACCACTCTGTGTTTGCACTCGTCATAGGCTGCCTCCTGCAGAAAAGCTACATGCTGTTTGACAGACACAGGGAGCAAAAGTTCCCTGCTCTTTGCTAAACTCTTGCATGGATGAGATCTCAAGTGCTGAAGAGAAGCATGTGTGGAACTGGTGGGCAGAGTGCAGGCAAGGCTCTTGTGTAGGTTGGCTCACACAGCCTCTGCAGGTCAGCAGGCTCCGGCTGTCACCGCGTGTAGCAGTTCAGTGGGAAAGCAACCTGCTTCACTTCTCTGTGCGGTCCCTGAGCCGCTGAGGGAGGAGCATCCTCTGGCATGTTACACCAGCAGGCTGGGGAGGTGTCTGGAGATAAATCCATCAGGTGAGGACATGAAACATTAGGAATTTGCAGAGTTCTCTTGTTGAGAATGACCTTGCTGGAGAAAATGTTATATTTCAACAGCCTCCTTGTATGCACACGTTTTTGTTGAGTATGTGTGTACAGCACATTTTTATGTTGAATTTGTTAAACTGCTTGTGACAATTACTGTCTTTGCTTCTGCCGTCTTGTATCTAAGCTAAACAATTATTTCTGAAGGTATAGCTGTTTTCCTGGCTTTCTGTAGCCCAGTTATAAAAATACCCCCACCTTTTTACTCATTTTTAATTTTAAAATAACAGCAGTTTCCCTCAAAGTGGCCAGCGTTGTTAATGGTGTCACCTGTAATGCTCTTTCACTGACTGATTCAAAGGATTGTTGTTAAAAGGGTAGTAGCAGCACATTTGTGGCTTTATGCTTTCCCATGAAATTGCGTGCTTCAGCTCTGGTGATAGGTAGGGTATACAACCCTGAAATGTCTGTTCAAGCACCTTACAGCGAGTGGTATGGGGAGAGATGTGTTTCTGTGGCAGTGACAGGGGTATTCACTTCAGCAAAGATTTATCTCCATTCAAGAGGTGCTGATGTGGCTTCCTGTAATAAAAATAGTTGTTTGATCTCTTGTGCAGAAGTTCTGATTGGCACAGTGTTAAAATATGCCGCCTTAAACACTGACATGAGAGCCCAGTGGCTCTGAGGTCTGCTGGTGTGTTTGTGCAATGTTTTCTGTTTCAAGTACTGTGTTGGACTGTGGTTTTTTTGTTTGTTTTTTATTGTAGAATCCTGTGATGCTGGAAAGCACTACCTTCATTGGTGCCTGGCTTATTGTAGTTTTAGTCTCTGTTTATGCCCGCAGTGTGTGAAGTAATGGTCATCTTGGGCTTTCAGAAATGCTTTGCCTGTCTCAAGTTGATGCTTTGAGGTGACGTTTGAGGGCATCAGCCTGGCATATCCTTCCAGAGTGAAACTTGTTGGCAGTATTATGTTAGATTCCTGGCTGGGATGAGTGTAGTTGTAGTAACAGACCTTGGGCACTGCTGAGAATTGGCTAACACTGGAAGAGAGCAAAGGCCTGTTGGAGGCCTCCTGTGTGTTTACGGATTTGGGTTGGCTCAGGTTGCTCTGCTCTTAAACTGAGAGCAGAGAACTTTACCACAATACTTTTTTTTTAATGTGTTGCGGTAACCCCTGCCTGTGCTCACATGTTGCAAAGAACAATAAAAATACAGCACTTCCCTGGCAGTCATCTGCTTTTATTCTTCTCCTTTAGGACCTGACCGGCATAGAGTCCATGGACCAATGTCGTCACACACTGGAGCAGCACAACTGGAACATAGAGGTACCATTGCAGATAAGATTTGTAGTGGTTTCCAAGCACCTGGATTAAATGGAGTATTCGGGGGAGGGGGGGGCAACAATAAGATTTAATCTGTCAACCCCTGAATTTACAGTAGTAGCTCTTTATAACAGTATCTTGATATGTCTGGAGAGCTGGTTTCAGAAGTATACAGCAGAGTTGTTACGGCTGCGAACAGTCGCTTGACTGGTACACTGCAACTTCCTGTAGCACGTGTGCAGGCTGCCAGGGAGAAGGCTTTCTATACAGAAAAGAGTATTGGTGGTTAGATTGTAATGAGTTGTGCTTATCCAGTGCTCTGGGGCTGTGGACAAGTAATACCTATTGTTACTGTCCGAAGTATAAAAAAGGTATTTTTTGCCATCCTTACATGTCTGCAACCTCCTTTTCTTCTTTCTTGTGTTAAAGGCAGCTGTACAGGACCGACTGAATGAGCAAGAGGGTGTCCCAAGTGTCTTTAATCCTCCTCCATCACGGCCATTGCAGGTCAATACAGCCGACCACAGGATCTACAGCTACGTTGTCTCAAGGCCACAGCCAAGGGCAAGTTATCTTATTGTGGATTTTGTCCTGCTTCTTGGGTGACTCTTTGAACAGCAGAACTTGCAAACAGGGAAGGGAGTTGTTTTCTCTATAGGCTGTTATCTCCTTTCTAAATATTTTATCTTCTGAAAACAAAATGTTAGAGCTATTCCTTCAGCCTACTACTGTGGATATTTTCTCTCTGGCGTGATTCACAGTATGAGACGACCTTCTTTGTGTCATAAAATGTCTTGCTGTGGCTCAGTAAAGCTTTTTGATCAGTTCAGTTGGAACAAAGGACTGTCCTGTCCTTATGGCAGAGTAATAATATATTTTTCTTTTTACGACCCCCTTAAAATGTATATTAATTTGAATGCAGTATCAATTACTTGCATTAATGTTTCACAAACAAATTCACATGAGCACCTGTAAGACTCAGGGCCGTTAATCCCTTTGTACAGCTAAGAAAATTAGCACAGAGCAAAAGCATTCCTGTTTGGATAGTCAGTGACACCAGTTCTCAGATGTGTCATGTTGAATTCTGAATAAACCAGGTTAGTCACTTAAATTTGATTTGATGTGTCTGAAGCACTGAAATATTGCTGAGCTTTTTTGCAGTGCTTAGAACACTGATACTCCCATGCATGACTGTATGCTTGATGCTGGTGGACACTTTGCTTTAGTAGGCCTGTTCCTGATGTGGAGACTCTTCTAACTCTTTGTTTGTAATTGCAGGGCCTGTTAGGTTGGGGTTACTACTTCATAATGCTTCCATTCCGGTTTACCTATTACACATTACTTGATATATTTAGGTAAGTACTTCTTTGTGCTGACTCATATTGACTGCATCAAGGCACACACTAGCTTACATTTGGCTGTACTTCTGTCACTTGGATCTTTAATGGCAGATTTTCCATTTATTTGCTCATCTGGCTTTATCTGTAGCCTTGTAAAGTTTCTACACTGAGTAAGAAATAAATCTTATTGTAGAGAAAAAGACCATCTTGCAGCTCTATAAATGAAATATTTAATTGGGAGTTCTAACTTCATGCAGCATTACAGTTTTGAGTGTCACACAAAGGGGATGCAAAACAGTGTGTCAAACTGTCCAGCATTCTTGGACAGACAACTTGGTCAGAATTGTGTCCCATTGGGCTGGGCTGCAGGTTAACCTGCCCTAATACCTGTATGTTACTTGGCAAAACCCAAACTGTAAACACCTCTGCTTTTTCCCCTTTGGTGTCTGTTGCCTTTTCTCCCTTTACTGCCCTGAAGGGCTAGTTCATCTTGCCTCCTTACAGCATTGATAGAAAAAGGAATACTGAAAGGTGATAAATATCCAGTGGTTCTACATCTGTGGTTTTTTGGCTGTTTCCCCTATGTATTACTTTTTTTTTCCCTTAAAGATATTTTCAAAGTTCAGTGTAACTTCTATGTGTCAATAGAACTAAACAGCATTGATATCTGCCTTGCAGTTAAGCTTTTTCAGCCTGAGAGGAATCGGGTTTTTTTCTGTTTTCATTGGACTCCTAGTGTAATGGTCTTTCTGCAGCTCTTTGCCCTCTGGAATTGTTAGTCTTGGAATAGCAGAAATGTAGTTTTCAAAGTTATCTGGGCAAAACTGTGTGGCTTTTAACAGCCTGTCTGTGACTAAATTCTCCAAACCTCACACTGGTGTGGCTTATGCCTGATGCCTTAGAGGAAGACAAAACTGTTAATCACACAGAATTCAGATACTTGCTGATGCCTGGAATGAGATAATATTTGACCAGTGGGTAGCAATGGTATCAGTTTGGAGTGGGTGGCAGTTTAGGTTGTGATTATAAATGTTCAAGAGTCTCAGATGTGACTTTTTTCCTCCTTACGAATACCAGTGACTGTCTGTGGAAAAGAAAACCTGTTCTTCAGAAAGTCAGTAAGCTGAGTTTCTAGTGTCCTTTGCTTTTTTCGTAGGTTTGCTCTGCGCTTTATACGCCCTGATCCTCGTAGTCGGGTCACTGACCCAGTGGGTGACATTATTTCATTTATTCATATGTTTGAGGAAAAATATGGGAGGATACATCCTGTCTTCTACCAGGGAACTTACAGCCAGGTCAGTGTCACATGTTGGTGCATAGATCATGGGGAGATGGAGAGTGGGGATTTTGTCAGACAATATTGGGGCCTATATGGCTAAATGACTTCATCTAAAAGCCCTGCATTTGTCCCCAAACTCTCTAAAAGGGTAATGGAGAGCTAGTGAACAAGTGTATTGGAAAACCAGTGTCTGCCAGGCTTGATGATGTGCCAAGCCTACAAAGTTGGAAAGCAAAGCTGCTCTGACTGTTCCTCGACCGTCTGTATGGCTCTGTAGCCAACAGCTATTCTTTGTCATCCTGCCTTTGTTTTTATAAACTGATGTGGTATGCCAGAGTCTGTCCTTCTGTTGACCAAATTGGGGTTGACTGCCTGGGCTTGTATTATAATGCAAATGCAGAACTTGGTGCAGGACCTCAAAATTGAGAGAGGGAGCCCCTGAAGAAATTATGGGAGGTGAGAGTTCCATATGCTAGATTGCGGCTGATGGTTGTCCCTGTAAAAAAGGGACGTCCCAGTGGGTACTGCCTCTTCTGTACCTTCTCTCAGCCTAGCCAAGGCAAGGGCCTCCTGCAGTGCATCCTAGCAGACAGTTGGATCAGCACTGCTTCCCGAGTGCCAGGGAAGAATGTGGAGTCTGTATCTGCTCCACGCTGCACAGCGATGGAGCTCGCCGCCCCCACAGCTCTTTTAGTTCCCTCTGTCTTGCCTGGAATCCAAACCTAAATAACCACGGAATGGTTAGGCTACCAAAACCCAGTGCCAGTAAAACAGGGAGCCTATTATGCACTTATCCAGTGGTCTTGTTAAGAAATGTTCTTGGGTGAGTGGAATCCAGAGACTGTAGATGCAAAAAAAGGGGTTTTTTGTTTGTTTTTTGTTGGAGCCTGCAGCATTATTGAGTTATCTTTTTTTTTTCAGTAGCATTTTCATTTGATGTGGTCTGAAGATTGTGTCCTGTACAGGCTAGGGTGGAAAGCTCAGCCCTTGGCTGCTGTGAGTCTGAGGGGTGAAGGAAGGCTCTTCCCTGCCAGCTGAGTCTGGCGGCTCGGTGGGGGCTGTCGTTCTGTGCAGTTGCCTACCTGGCTTCACTCCCAGTTCAGCGTTCTCCAGCGCCACATGCTGAAAGAAGCGTGAAAACACCATTGTAGCCCCCTTCAATGAGAGTTTAGTCAGAAGGTCTGACAGGTTCATCCTCCACTGCTGCTTCATTAAAACCACGCTAGTGACAGAGTCATGGCCCAGGTAGATGTTGCTGAGCTGTCACACGTCTTGTGAGTGCTGCTTTGCCCTTGCCTAGAGACCCTGTAACTTTACCTCCTCTGCTCTTATGCCAAGGCACTGAATGATGCCAAGCGGGAGCTGCGCTTTCTGTTGGTTTATCTTCATGGAGATGACCACCAAGACACAGATGAATTCTGCCGGTAGGTAGGAGAGTTTTCCAAATAGTTATCTTTACACTTTAAATGCAGCTTCATTCACAAGATCTTTTCTTATCCCCTAGCAATACACTGTGTGTACCTGAGGTGATCACCCTCATAAACACTAGAATGCTCTTCTGGGCTTGCTCAACCAATAAACCAGAGGGATACAGAGGTGAGTGTGTCCCTCCTGGGCTTTGCCTATCCCCTCCTGTCTCTATACGAAGCCAAATGCTCTTTGAAACATTTGCGTGTGTGACCACACTGTTGGTTTTTGTGCAAGCAGACAAGAGATTTCAGGATTGCATGGGGAAATACGTGTTGGTTTCCATGTGATATCTCAGAGGGTCTGTTTGGATGCCAGGGAAATACCTTCTGCTCTTCACCTCCACTGTTCCCTATGTTTCTGGGCAGTCCTAGTTTTGTGATCTTTGAGGGCATTCAAGCTGCTTTTAGTGCCTTGTTAATGGAGGTTGGCGGGTGTGTGTTGAGGATTAAACTGAGGGCAGAAACAAGTATCTGAGTAGCTGTACCCTTAACACTGGCTTGTATTATGCCTGGGGTGACTTGTTAGGTGCATTCTTTCTGAGAGACAGTCATGTTTACTCCACACCCAGTCTCACTGTCTCCTCGAAAGTCCACAGTGAGGTCCTTTTAAGTACTGTCTTTCCAGAGCTGTTGATACTTGGCCTGTCAGCATTTTGGGTAGGGGTTTGCACATAGAGCCTTTTTCCAAGGTCCCGTTCATGCCACCTTTATCACTTCTGACCCCTCCTGTTTCATGGCAGGAGAGACCAGGAGTTTTGGTACTAAATATGGGTCATTCTTGGCTTCATAGTTTGGCTACCAGCTGTTAACACCTTGAAAGAATGGCTTCCTAAGGAGATCTTCTTGTAGTTTACTGCTGTTTCCTTGCTGCAGTGCTTTGGAGTCACAGCCTAGAAAGCAGAGCTGGAAGGGACTGTGACCATCCGTTTAATCCACAGAGTGCTCTGATTTAGTTTGGAGGGCTCCTTTGGTAGCGATGGCTCCAAGTTGCATGATGTGCCATGCATGTTTTGAGGTGGTCAGCAGCCATAGGTGAACAGTAATTTAAAAAACCCTGATCTGCTTCATTCCCTGCCTCAAGACAGAACCTGCTTCTGGCAGAGACAACCTAATTTTCAGGAATGTCCAGGATAGACCCTCTGGTATCTTCCCCATGATGGTATCTTCCAGAATCCCGCCATCCTTAATCATCTTAGGAACTGGTTCCCTGTGCTTGACCCGTGTTTCTTTTCCTGCAGTTTAAAGCCAGGAGGGTGTGTTTTGTCCCATTCTGAATGGACATTCAGAGCAATTCCTTCCTGCTTGAATTAAAGAACCTTTTTCATTACTTGAAAGCTTGCTTTTTCCCCTCAGTGTCTCTGTTCCAAGCCACTTCCTCCCTTTGCTAATTTTTAGGGTTCAGTTTGACAAAATGGAGCCTGAGGCCTTTTCTGCCTTAGAAGAGATCATGGCTGTGGAGGCTTATTCCCTGTGCCTTTGGTGATGGAAAGGGTTTGTGCTGTTGTGCCTCTTGTTGACCCTTCTGGATTGGGGCAGTTATGGTGATGTTTGTGCCTCTTTCCTAGTCTCCCAGGCTCTGCGAGAGAACACATACCCATTCCTGGCTGTGATTATGCTGAAGGATCGCAGAATGACAGTAGTTGGACGTCTAGAAGGCCTCATCCAGGCTGATGACCTCATTTATCAACTGACGTTCATCATGGATGCCAACCAGACGTACCTGGTGTCCGAACGTTTGGAAAGGTATGATGGGACCTGAGCCTAGTAATGCAGACCTTGCAGAGGCAGGCTTTGCCCCTTCCTCCCTTCAGACACCATTGTAGGCAGGTAGCTCAGCATCTCCTGTTCTGTAACGCAGCCCATGGGCTCTTCTCTTCCCAGTGGGATCACTGGTCCATAAATTCAGGTCACCCTATAGCCAGGGAGCTGGATGTGTTGCCTGCTACTGAAAGGTGGGTGTGAGTGCTCTACTGTTTTCTGCAGTTGGAGCACACCCTTAGCTTGCTGGAGCTTTGCAGGTAAAGCTTGGACAGTAGCCAGTAGGAGCCAAGTGGGAGCAAAGGCATTGCAGGCAGGAGGAGAGTTGGTGTCTACAGGCAGTTGATGGGCAAGTGAGTGTTGCTGCCTGGGTTGGCTGTCCTGAATTCCGACTGTGTTTCTGGTAGTGCCTTGCGAGCACGAGCTCCAGTCCCTGAAAACTCTGTAGGGATTTGCAGGCTTTGTCTGTAGTAGGATGCTACCTTCTGGTCTTCTGTCTGCCCTTCGTCTGCCCCATGGTCTCTGTGGGGGACCCAGTAACACATTTTGATACATCTGGTTTCTGAAATGCACAAGGAATTACCCGAAGGAGATAAAACCATGAGGAACCTCAAGTATGAGGCAGAAATCCTGGGCACTGCTTATGTGCTCGGTCAAGCTGCAGTGGGTGAGAAATCTTTTGTGTTCAGTTCACTTCCACTCAAGCTAGGGAAACAGTTTGTGTGCTAGGGACTGTGGAGATGGCTTGCATTTTAGGAGCTCATGGTATTCTAAATGAGGCATTACCTGGTGTGTGCGCTTCTTTGAGGCTGTACCTGCACCCTCAGGTCTGCCATCGGCCTGCTGTGCCTTTGCCTTGGGGCCTGCCAAGTCTGACCGCTCCCTGCTCCTGTTTGCAGGGAGGAGAGAAACCAAACCCAAGTTCTGAGGCAGCAGCAGGATGAGGCATACCTGGCATCCTTGCGTGCGGACCAGGAAAAGGAGCGCAAGAAGAAGGAGGAATGGGAGAGGAAGAAGAAGAAGGAGGAGGAAGTGCAGCAGCAAAAACTAGCAGAGGAGAGGCGGCGACAGGTGAGAGCAAGCTGACTGCTGGAGAGGCTGCTGTGCCCTGTTGGATGCTCACGCTGTGTAGGGGCAGTGCCTGCAGCAGGGCTTTCTTGTCAGGTTGGAGCTGCTTGTCTTGCTCGGGGCTTGAGTGTCCTCCAGGCCTCCTGGAGCAGCTGTGCTGCAAGGGACAAGCATAAAGGTCATCTGCTGCCTCCTTACTTTGCTTGCAGACTCTGCAGGAGGAGAAGGAGCGGAAGTCCGAATGCCTTCCTCCCGAACCACATCCCGATGACCCGGAGAGCGTTAAGATCATTTTCAAGCTGCCTAACGATTCCCGAGTGGAGCGACGATTTCACTTCACACAGTCATTGACGGTGAGCTTGGGGCAGAGCTGATGGGTTTTCCCAGAGTGAAAGAAGGTCAGGAGATTCTCCAGGTGGCTCAGTAAAGCTTTGGTTCCATTGGACTGCCAAATGGTGGCCTTTGCTGTAGAGCCTCAATAGGTAGTTGTTCCTGGGTAAGGAGGGTGTCATGGGACCTGGTCCCACCAGCTTAGAAGAGAGATTAAAAGAAAAAAATGGAAGAAGCTGTTTTCTTCTGAAAAGCTGAGATTTTTTTGTTGCTCCCTATTACATAATGGTGTAAGAAGAGCCAGAAACGCTGTCTGGACTCCCTAGGTACTCGGTGACAAATCCAGTTTCATGCAAATGCTAAGAAAATGGCTGTCTTGCATCTACAATGCAGTGATGGTGCAAGTTTGGTAACCTTCCCCCACTGTGAGATGCCATGGATACAGTCTGGCTGTGTCATTGCTCTCCCAGCTTATTCCTGTGCTTCTTCCCCAGGTGATCCATGACTTCTTGTTCTCCTTGAAAGAAAGTCCTGAAAAGTTTCAGATTGAGGCCAACTTCCCTCGCCGTGTCCTGCCCTGCCTCCCTACAGAGGAGTGGCCCAACCCACCCACGCTGCAGGAGGCCGGACTCAGCCACACGGAAGTCCTCTTTGTGCAGGACCTCACGGACGATTGACACTTTTCCAGAAGACACAAAATGGAAAGAGAAATTCATATTATTATTATAATACAATATTTTTTTTAAAAGACTGCATACAAACGAGGGATCAGAGACCACATCGCCTGTGCCAGCTGTGCTGTGTGTGTGCACTGGCGAGAGGAAGTGTGGGCACGTCCTCACACACCCGTGTACACAGCCATCCCCTACACTTAAGAGGGCAGAGAGGGAGGGGAGCTGGTGTTGCCCCTCCGCCCTCCCTGGGGAGGAACAGGAATGGCAGCTCTCAGTAACTATTGCTTTTATTGACAACAATAATAATAAAACCCCAACAACCTGGTATCTTGTGAAGATTTGATACTCTGCTGCTCCTGCCAGCCAGAAGACCAGGCACCTGAATGTGCTGGGAGTGGGGGGGTGGGGCTGAACAGAATCTCTTCAGCTTCCCTCTGTGTATAAATATCTTTCTTTTAATATTTCTCTTGCTTTGTAATGACCAAAGGAGAAGGGGGTTGACTATAGTATTAACTTTTTGATAAAGAGCTGGTTCAATTCTTACCCGTGTGGGGTCTTGCCCAGGGTTCTTAGCCTGCGTAGTGTAATAAACTCTGCCTCTAGCATGTCTGTGCCAATGCTTTCTGCCTGTGCCCCCTGCCCCAGCCAAGCACCGGGGAGGGGGTTCCAGCTCCTCTGCTGCTATAGTAAGTTACTACTCACAGCAGGGTGGGTACGCTTACCTTCTGGTCTTGAATTGGTCATTTGGGGCCAGTGGAGCCACTGGTGTAAGGCACAGCGTTCACACCACAGGTCAGGCAGTGCTGGGGTTGCTGCTGTGCTGCCTGCCTGGGGCAGGAGCCTTTCCTTTGCTTAGAGGGCTGGGGCACCCTTCCTGCATCAAGGTGGAAAATAGACGTGAAGTGGGGAGAAGGGGGGTGTGAGCCTCTCTTTCCTGATCCCCAGAGGCTTGGTCAGGGCTGTGGAGCGGTGCTCCTGCCCAAAGTGAGAGGGGTAGAAGCCTGTTCCTTACCCACCCTTCTGTGAGCTGGGTGCCTGTTTTGGACAGGTACCTGTGCTCACCTGCGGGCATGAAGCACTAAAGGGAGCAGGGAGATCCCTCCGCCCTTTCTGGGGCTTGCAAGCTATAGTAAACCAGCTGCCTTTCCCAGCAGCTCTAGGGCTTACTCAACAGGGAGAGGAGATCCTTTTCCTCCCAGAGGAAGAGCTGTTCCCTTTCTGGCCACGGAGCCTCCTGGAGCAGTGTGGCTTGCGGAGCACCAACCTTGCTCCTAGCCTCAGGGTGCTGGAGCTCCTCTCCTTCCACAGGCCCGGTGCCTGTCTCTGCTCTGAGCTTGGAATGCCCAGCCCGGGGCTGTGAGGTCCTCTGTGGCCAGGCTGGTCTCCCACCCACCCCGGGGAGGGCAGGGATGGCCCCCTCTCCCCTGGGCGGGCATGTTCCTGTAAGAGGTGGAGGCTGCCCCCGGGGATCGCCAGAGCCCCCTGGGAAGCTGTGCTGGCCCAGGCATCCCCCCAGGCATCCCCCCAGGCAGAGGCACCTCTTGCTTCCACCCTTGGGCTCTCCTGGTCTCCAAGCCCCTTCTCTGGGGCTTGTCCTGCAGCTGCACCCTCCTTCCCCCCCCTCACCCCTGAGCCGAGCGTTAGCCCGGCCTCAGTCACCCTCAAGCCCCCACCTGCCCGCACTGAGACAAGAGCCGGGGCACAGCGCGCTGGTATACATCATACATTTATTAGTGAATATCCCTCTCAAAATCAGCCACAACATTAAAAAAAATAATGATTGCACTACTTGGTCAAGCAGAACTAGCAACTTTCATTTTAAAAAAAGTACAAATCTGTTAAAAATTTCAATCAGTATAATACACATATATATAATACAACATACTAGTTATGTTAAATGCTACAAAACCAATATGATTCCAATGGAATGGAAAAAAAACAAACACTTTTAGAGCTTTAAGAACCTTTCTTTTCTATATATTAGCCTTTTTTCAAATACATACATGGGAAAAATGAGGTAACTGTAAAATGTGCAAGTAACAGAGCAAAAAAAATTATATATATATATTTATATATATATATATATATATAAAAACTTTCTAACACAGAACACACGTCCTAGCACCTTCCGGGGAGCCGCGGGGGTCCCACTGGAGGGCCCGGGGACTGGTATAATAGAACAGTAAACAGTCCACTATCCCACCACAGGAAATCATTGGTAAACAGTGGTATCTACAGCGCAGTCAGCAATCACAAACACCCTAAATAATTGTTTTTTAGTATTTTTTTTGTAATTTTTTCTTTTTGTTATTTTTTTTTTTAAATGATACTTTTAGCTGCTCATTGGAATAAATTCTGCAGCACACGAGCTGTGAGCTTTCGAGTCGCCGTCAAAGGACCGTAAGGCTTTCCTGGCTCCCTGGGCACCGCAAGGGCGGGAGGGGAGGGGGTGGGGGGGTGTCTCCGGGGGCGCGAGGCCGCCGCCGCCGCGCAGCACAGGGACTCCTTTGGTTATCTGTCACTGAGCGAGGGACAGGGAGGGGGCCGGGGTCCTGCCCAAGGGGCACCGAGCCCAGCGGTGCCGGCGCCCGCGCCACAGTGGAGCCAGTGGCGCCGGGCCGGGGCCCTCGGCCTCGACGCTTCGCACCGCGAGGCCGGGAAAAGGAGGCAAGGGGGAGCCAGCCAATCGCGACATGCCACTCGCTGCCCCCCCGCGCCTGACTGGCTGAGGGGAGACCAGGGCCCGCCCACCAGCATGCTGGGAGAGGCCTGCTGGTTGGCAGAGGCAGTGCGCAGCCCACCCCCACCCAACACCCCCCCCTCCCCCAGCCAATCGGGAGCAGGCCTACCTCAGCCACCCAAGTGATTGGCACCACCCCTCTGGACCTATGGCGTGGCAGCGCAAGGCGTGCCACCCCGCCCACCCACCTGCCGGGCGTGGCGCCCTCGCCTCGAAGCCAGCCCCAGCATGGCGGCCAGGGCCGCTGCCAGGGGCCAGCCCCGCCACCTGCCCCCCGCCCCGCAGGGAGCAGCCCCCCCCCACCCAGTCCCCCCTCGCACATGCCACCGCCGCGGGCGACCCCCCCCCCCCCCCCCAACATACCACCACCTCCCGCTTGGAGGGGGCGCAGACCCCGCGGAGGGGGGACGGCCCTGAAAGTCTCACGGTCCTGCTGTGGCGTTGCGGACATGTGCAGTACAGTGCATGGCAGTATCAGCTGAGCACAAAAACCCCTCTCCCCACCCCCCCTCACCCCACAGCCGGCTAGACGTAGCCAAGACCACGTTCCAAGCTGGTCAGACATGCATGCATATTTGTGAACATTTACATAGGGCTGGCGTCCGCTCGGAGGCTCCCAGGCGTCGGCAACGCGCGCCGCGAGGGGACGGCGGTCCTCTCGCCGCCACCCTCCCGTTACCCTCCTCGCTAATTAATCATGCAAAACAATGGCCACGCGGGATTGCCGGAGCCCGGCGGCGGCTTCTCCCCCCCCCCCCCACCCCGGCCCTGCGCAGGCAAGGAGGGGGATACAGCGGCAGGGGGGCTGCTCACAGCTCCCCCCACGCCAGCCGGGGCAGGGGTAGCACTGAAAATACACCACAAGGTTATGGATAAAATCCCCCCCTCCCCACCCCGCTCTGGGGGCCGGGGGGCACCCGCTGCAGCCCGGCCGGCCTCCCCCCCCCCCCACTGCTGCCCACCGGCCAGGGGCACCGCGTCGTGCCGCCCAGCCAGCAGGACAGGGACGCGGAGCGATTTTTGATTTACGGCAGCGGGATGGAGAAACGACAGCTGGAGCCGTGCAGCACGCCGGGGGGACACCGCACTCCCACGGGGACAGGGATGGGGCGTCCGTCCGTCACCCCCACCCGCCCCAGGTCTGGCTGCCCCGTGGGACACCGCACGGCCCGGCCCCGGGAGCTGCAGCGGCTGGGCATAGGGGAACGAACGGGGAGAGCGGCTGGGGCTGCACCAGCACCATCCTCCCACCGGGAAAAGACCCCAAGCAGCCATAACCCTCCGGGGCTCCCCAGGGCAGCCGAGGCAGGAGAGGGGCCGTGCCGGGCTGCGTGCGGGAGCGGGGACAGAGGCGTTCCTGTCCCAGCCACGCCGCGGGGTTGCTGGTGTCCCACCTTGGCCGCGCTCCACCGGCCACCTCCTCCGGCTGCCCCCGGGGCCGGCCCGGCGCTCCGGCTCGGGGTGCCGCCGGCATCAAACCTGCAGCGCTCCCTCCTCTCTCCTCCCCGCATCCTCCATGAGCAACGCCGAGGGGAGGAGCCGCCTGCGCGCCACTGAGTCAAATGGCCACGGAACCAAAAAACGCGACGGAAAAGGAAACGGGGAGGTGGGGTGGGGGGAAAAACCTACCATGAAAAAAAAAAAAAAAAAAAAAAAAAAAAAGTGACAAAGGGAACAAACACTAATTCCCTAGCAGAGTACAAAGACCTGGAAAGTGATGGAGCAACAACAGCGTCTTTGGAGCGCGGAGGGCACGGCCACGCGCCTCCCGCCTCCAGCACAACATGATTCGGGGCCCTGGGAGCGCAGCGGGCAGGCGTCTGGCCGAGTCCGTGCCCTGGCGGGGAGGAGGAGGGCTGGCCGGGAGCCCGGACTGCTCAATGCTCACCACATCCGAGGAGAGGCTTTGGGGAGGGGGGGTAAGCGCAGGGTCAGGCCCTAGCAGCGGGCAGCAGCCCCCGCCCCTGGCCCGGCGTCCTCGTCCTCTAGCGAATTGTGCGGCACAGCGCCCGCCAGCCTCAGTCCGCCTCCCGCTGCACCTCCGACGCGTCCGCCCGGCAGATGGGGCACGTGCGATTCGCCTACGGGCAAAGAGAAGCAAAGGCAAGTGAGTGGGCACCCAGCTGCACCCCTCCACCACGGGCTGGAAGCACCCCGCAGCGTGCCACATCCCAGGAGCACCCGAACCAGCCCAGCACGGTGCTTGGCCCCGGCTCCCAGCGCATCCCGTGTTGCGTGGCGCCGAGGCCACCCCGAAGGCAGCGCCCCGCACCCGCAGCACCCCAGGAAGCCGCCCTGCTCCCTGCAGCAGGCACAGGCACGGGAAGTACCTTTAACCATTTGTCGACACACTTGGCGTGGAACTCGTGGTTGCAGGGCAGGACGCGAAGAAGCTGCCGGGCCTCAAAGTCGCTGAAGCACACGACGCACCTGGGGGAGGCAGCTGTTAGCAAGGTCCCACCACGGCGCGGTCACGGCCCCTGGCACCCCCCGTGTGCCCCCCATCCACGCTCTGGGCTCACTCACAGGGTCTGCTCAGACTGGTGGCTCTCAGGGTTGAAGCGGTAGGATGGGAGGTGCTCGATGTCTGCTTTGGTGAGTCCCCGTGGCTTGGCCTCCCCCAGCCGCTCGGCCAGGTTCAGCAGCGCCTGGAGGGAGACACAAATGCCGGCTCAGCTCGGCTCACGCCCCGGCACAGCACACCCTTCCAGGCTCTCCCCACCTTAGCAGAGAGATCCCCCAAAACCCCTCCCCGGCTCCCCCCTCCCCATCACCCCACAGGCAAGCAGAGCTGACGCACCTCGTAATTCTCCATCTCTACATCATCCACGTCCAGGTCTAGGCTGATCGTGGGCCCCACGGCCGTCGGCGACACAGGAAGCATAGAGCTGGTGGGTGGGAAGGACAGGGCGGTCAGCGTGGGGCCTGAAACCCCAAACTCCCCCCTGGCACCCTGCCGTCCCTGTCCCCCGTCTGCAGTGCCACCCCTGCTCCCTGCATCCCATCATCATCACGTCCCCTCGCCAGTACTCACAGGAAATAGGGCAGGAAGCTTGGGTAGTACGGAGGGGGTGGCGGAGGGGGCGGCGGCGGGGGCAGCGCCTGCTGCAGCCGGTACCGCTGGGTGTTCAGCCTCCGGGGCATCATGTGGGGGTATGGCTGCAGGGAGAGACGGGGCGTCAGAGCCAGGCCTGCCCCGTGGCACCCCCCCACCCCTCCACAGTACGGGAACTCACCACGCCAAATGGCAGTTCTTGGTGCAGCGGGTCATGGGGGAGGTAATGCAACGGCACGGAGGGGGACAGCGTGGGAGCATGGTGGGACGGGGGGTACGTGAAGCCCGCAATGGGGTGCTGCTCCCCTCGCAGGTCCACGTCATTGTCTATCCTCTGCAGAGGCTGCGGGGGAAACAGTTAGGCTGGGAGAGGCAATCCCATATTACAACCCCCTAACGCTAGCAGGACAGAGGCGCCCTGGGCATCCCACCTATCAACCCCAGCTCAGACCCACAGGGGCTGCAGAAGGACAAGACCTCATGGTGACCTTCTTTGGGCTATGTTGTGTCCCCAACCTGTACCCCCACCCCAACTCACCATGCGTGGGTGCTGGGCTTGGAGAGGTACAAACTGCCCCAGGGGGGCCATGTGGGGCGGCTGGTGGGGGGGCACTGGCGGCGGGGGCGGGTGCAGGATGTAATGGTCGCTGGAGATGATGGGGGGGAATGTCTGGTAGGAGACGGGGAGCTGTTGCATCGCGCATGCCTGGATCAGCTGTGGGGGAAAGAGAGAAACGAGTCAGACACCCACCCCTGCCCCCTTCCCTGGGCCTCCAACAGACCCTATGCCCCCAAGAAACTTGCACTCTGGTGGGCTTGGGTATCCACGCGACCTCCAGGCATCCACGGCCCCGTCTGTCCCCAGGTGTCCCCTGTGGGTGTCCCCCCGCTGTGACTCACCGGGGGCGGGAGGCAGCAGAGCGGGTAGTGCTGTCCGCTGAACATCACTGAGCATGCTGGGAGCTGCTGGGTGCTGCACCCAGGGATGTGCTGGCCGGCGTGGATGGGGAAGCCTTGTGTCGTGACGGTGGTAACCGTGTAGGAGAGAGGGACAGGTCCCTGGTGCACCTAAGGACAAGGCGCCGAGGGCACGGTCAGGGTACAGCCCTGGCTGAGCTGTCCCCATCCCGGCAGGGTGGCAGCAGGGCACTGAGCACCCGGCACTGGGACACAACCACCTCTGTTCCACTGGTGTGGCCAGAGTAGGGAGCCTGAGTGCAGGCTGGGTTGGAGGTGGGGTCTGGATCCCTCTTTGCTCCCCATGGACAGGCTAGCATGGCCTCCAACCCAGCACCGCCACCAGGGACGATGGTGACAGCTGTGGCACGAACAACCCTATGAGGGGACTGTCCCTAGCCCCTGGGAGCAGGGACCACCCCGGGCACACGCAAGCTGGCAGGGGGACCCCAGGGGTTCAGTGCTCAGACGACAACAGCACTGGCAGAATCAGGGCTGGGTGGTCCCAGCAGCAAGCGACTGGACAGAGGGGACCCAGGGACATGTCTTGGGACCGCTGCCCCAGACATCAGGCCGGGGCCACCATAGGGTCACTCTTAGGACTGGGGCTGGGGGCTGCAGCACCTACCTGGTCATGCAGATCCACCATGAATGGGTTCTGGTGGGGCGGGTGAGCGGCTGGGTGAAGCATTCGTGGCGGCGTGCTGGGGAGAGCGTAGGAGCGGGGCTCATCTACAGGGATGTGCGGCTGCTGGGGGAAGGCAGGGTGCAGCTGGGGCTCATCCTGGCCCAGCAGGGTTGCCAGAGGTCGGTCGCGTCGTCCCCACTGACGCCTGGCAGGGGGGCTGCGGGGCCACGGCAGGAGAGAAACAGAGCAGGAGTGACCCCCAGGCAGGGTGGCTGCAGACAAGTCGGTGCCAGCCCAGGCTCCCTGGCTGGCTGGGGAACTCCAGAGCCGGTTCCTCTGCTTACCCTCCATGTGCCCCCTCCCCACCACTGTCCTCAGCACAAAAGGGGCCCCTGACTCCCCAGGGACCCATCAGCCAGGCCAGGTGGACATGCTTCCCTGCGCTATCATCTCCCCACAAACCCCCCCCAGGAGTCAGTGCCTTGCCCCAGCAGGCCCACGGAACTGGCCCCATGTCCCCACACACCATGAGCAACAGGGCTCTGCACCGCCCTGCACCCCATACCTTCGCCGGAGGTGGTCGGGGCTGCTGCAGGGTCCCCCCGAGAAACGGCGCTGGTTGAAAGGGGCAGAGGGTGGCCGCCTATTCACTGCCAGTTCCCATGGTCGCATTGGTGACGTCGGGAGGCGGATGGGCACACGGGACCTCAGGTTCCAGGCAGGGTGAGACACCAGCACCTTGGATCCTGCGAGAAGGACAGCAGGTCACGGCACCCCAATCCCCAGGGCTGCACCAGCCCCAAAGCCTCCCCACGCCCCAGCACCACCCCAGCCCGCTCTCCCACTGCCTGCTGTGGGAGCAGGAAGGGAGGAGAGACGAGGCGAGGCTGGGGCAACCACTGCGCCCGCAGACATACTGCAGGGAAGGGCTGCAGTTCACCTGGCTCCTGCCCACATCCCCTCCACGCTGGGAGCCCAGCCACCCACCCTGGTGACTCTGAGCCACCCCAGCACCACTGTCCCAGCACGGCTCAGCCTGCTGCTCCCTCCCTGCAGGGATGAAAATGCCAATGGCTGGAGCTCTTGCCGCTCCGGGACTAGACCTGTGCCCACCCTATCACCTGGGGCTGGACGTAGACCTGAGGGGGGTAAGGGGGAAACTAGAAAGAGCCCACCCACCCCACCCCCCAGTTACTGTCCTTCCACTGTGTGGCCAGAGCCACCCCCCCATGCAAGACACGGACACTGAATGAGAGAGAAGCACTTGTTTTTGGCACAGAGAAAAGCAAGCAGCAAAGGGCCCTGTGGGCTGCGGCAGCGTCCCAGGCTGCTCGCCGGCTGACGGGGAGCCTGAACTGTGGTGTGGGGGGGTTTCCAGCGTGTCCTTCGCCAAGACAGCTCCAGGTCTGCTCTAGGGGCTGCTCTCTCTTGCTGGGCTCCTGCTCGTCCTACTCTGGACTGACACTGCCGCCCCAGCGACAGGCACAGGGGGCTGGAAGCGGGGACAGCAGGGCTCACAGCCCTTCTCTGGCTCAGCCTGTGCATGTCAACTCCCTGTCGCACACGGGGCACAGACACATGTCCCCATGGAGTGTGGGGGGGTCAGGAATGGGCTGCGGCTGAAGCTGAGCCCGCAGCTCTGCTCCCCCACAGGAAGGGGGGTCAATGGGAACACGGCCCCAGGCCCTGCCCCATCACCCACCCCGCCGCCTCCCTGCACCCAGCCTGGCTGGTGTCCCCATGCCAGAGCCCCCCTCCTGCCCCACATTTCGGCCCTCCCAGCCCCACTGAAGCTTGGCACTGCACAGAGGAGACATCTGCATGTAGGGTTGCACCTCCCCAGGCTCCAGTTCCCCCAGCCCCAAAAGCGCTTCCCCTTGGCTCCCCTCATGTCCAACCCGCCCCCCTCCCTGCCCAGCAGACCCCCCCTGCCAGCCGCCCTCGGCCTCCACAGCCACGGCCAGCAAGTGGGAGCTGCCACGGCCTGGGTACTGCACCCCACGGGCCCCTAAATCCAGCTTGCCTGCAGGCTGGTGGTGTGCCCTCCTCCCAAAGCAGCTCCTTCTTCAGCCCTACCTCCTCCTCCTCAGTGCCCCTGGCAGAGGCATGTTGGGGCCAGCGAGGGCACCCCGAGCCCGGGAAGTGCTGCTCAGCCCCAGGAGGAGCCTTGGGGTAGGGGGGTGTTGGGGGGGTCTCACCCCAGCTGGGAGAAGCTGCAATGTCATGCCTGGGTGACAGGCATCGCAAACCACGGCAGGAAGTCACCTGGGCGAGCCCTGTGCCACGCACGGGTCTCTTTTTCCCCTCACCCCCAGCTATCATACCATTTGGGAAGCTGAAAGCAATTTTCTTTGGTTTGGGGGGAAAAAAAAAAAAAAAAAAAAAACAAAAAAACCACAAAACTAAAAAACCCAAAAGACACAGGCTGAGTCCACCAGGAGCCTGTCTGCAGCTACCGACAGGGAAAGGGCCACGCTCAAGGATGGGGGTTTGCCCCGTGGGTGTTTTATGCCGCCCCCGGCGCTCTGCCCAGGTGCTGGGTGCCCCTCCAGTGGGCTGGTGGCCAGGACGCAGTGGTGGCCCAGGTTTAACCCCGCTCCCCAGGAGCCTCCCTGAGGTGTCACCGCTTCCAGCTCCACACCCCCGCTCCCAGCACACATGGTACAAAAGGTCCTTGGTGACCCGGCGGGCACCTTCCAGACCAGACACAGCAGCGATGGGCTTGGGGACAGGGAGCGCCTCCGCAGAGGGACACTGAAGCCATGCAGGGGCTGGCTTGTTCCCGGGACCCCCAGGGCTCCCAGGACGGCACCCCAAGGACATCCCCGACTCACTGGGATGGGGGCAGCCAAGGGGCACGGGGCTGGCACGGCCCCCCACCCTCCCACAACCAGCACCCCCCCAAGGCACCCATCCTCCTGTCCCAGGAGGGCACACCCGGCTCCCTCCCCCGCCCCTCAGCCGGGCAGGGTCACCGTGACCCCGCGGAGGCCACCGCAGCCCCGGTGCAAAGGCGACCCCCGGCCCCGCAGCCCCTCGGTAAGGCGGAGGGAGAGGCGGCTCCCGGGCCCCGCCGAGAACAAAGTTAGCAGCGCGCCAGCGCTCACGCCCGGTGCCATCTGCTCGGGCAGAGCCGGGCTCCGGGGCTGCCGGGGGAGCCGCCCGCCCCGCCACCGCCTCCCCGGGGGTCCCGCCACCCCGGTGCCACCCGCTGCCGGCTCCGTCCCAGCACACCGAGCTCCCCCTCACCCCCGCCACGCTGCAACCCGCTCCCCGTCGTTCCCACGCGAACGCCCGCCAACTCCCCCCCGGGAGCGGGGGGTTACGGCTGGCCCTGCCGCACCGGCAGCCCCTTTTCGGAAGGCCGCCCCGCCGACTCCAAATCAGAGCGCGGCCCCCGGGATCACCGGGACGGCGGACACAGCGGGGCGAGCGGCATATCCTGGAGCACCCCGGCGGGACACCCCGCCTTGCAGCACCCCAGCCTGCACACACACACACACACACACGGGTGCACCGCCCGGCCGGCAGCCCGCGCCCTCCGCCGCAGCAGCGGAGCCCCGCCGGTGCCGGTGCCGGGCGCGGAGCTGTGGCTTTAAGAGCGGCCGCTCCGGGGCCATGTGCTCGGCGCCAAACAAAAGCAATAACAAAGGCGGCCGCCGGGCCCCGCCGCCGCCGCCCGGGGCAGGTACCGCCGGGGGTCCGGAGGGGGGGGGCGGGGGGGAGCGGCCGGCCCCACCCCGCCCCAGCCTCCCCCCCCCTCCCCGCACCTACCTGCACCGATGGCCTGGGCCGCCGCTCCGGTGTCGCTGCGGCGCCCCCGCCCCCTCCCGCCGCTCTTTGTTCGCCGACGCCGGGCCCGGGCCTGCCCCCCCGCCCGCCCGCCCGCCGCCGGCCCTCCCTCCCTCCCTCCCTCCCGCCTCCCGCCCCCCGCCGGGCCGGCCCCCTCCCCGCCGCCGCTGTTTCCGGTGCCTCTTTTGTTTTCCGCGGCACGGGGCTGCGGAGCAGCCGCGGTTGGCCGGGGCAGTCGCCGCCGGGCCCGGGGCGGGGGGGGGGAGGTGTGCACGGGGGTGTGCCTGCCCCTTTAAGAACCGGCGGCGGGACGCACCGGACCGAGTCACAACACTCGGGGAGGCCTCGGGGGCGCGCGCGGCTGGCGGGGGGGGGGGGGGGGAGAGGGTTGGGGGGGGGGGAAGGCGCGGCGCGCGCGCGCGCCCCACGTGACCAGGCGTGTCACGCTCCGCAGCCATCTTGGAGGCGCGGAGCCGGGCCGCCACGCGGGGCAGCGCCGGGCCCCCCCCCCCCCCACCCCCCCCCCCCGCACCGGGGAGGCGGTGTCCTAGCAACGGTTTCCACGGAGAAGGGGGGCCCTTGGCAACGGGGCCTCGTCCGGGGAGCGGCCTGGCCCGGCCGAGACCTTCCCGGCCCCGGTACCAGCCGCGCCGCTTCACCCCGCTGCGACGGGCACCGCGGCTCCGAGGTGGCACCTTTACCTGCTGCTGTGCCCGCTGCCGCCAGCCCGCCACCGCTCCCGGCCCACCGGGCTGGCAGCTCCGTCGGCCCGGGCGTTGCTGGCCAGCCCGCCCCATGCCGCCATGCTCCTGCTGCCGGGCGGGCGGAAAAGGCCCGGCGGGCGGGGGAAGGTGAAGGCAGGAGCTCGGCTCCCTGACACCCTCCTGCGCTGGGACAGGAGGACGGAGAAGCTGCTCCCCTCCTGCTCAGCACATCCAGCCCTCGCCTGCACCGGCAGCCGGCCAGCCACGCAGCTCTCCCAGGGCATCTCTACCCAGCTCGAATTTCCAGGCACCAGAAAAAGCCCCTTTTGCTTCAGAAAAGCTGCTTGTCCTCTCGATTAAACAAGGAACTCCTCGGAGCATCCCCTGCACACCTGCAGGTCAGCCCAGCAAGTCACCAGGAGCTGCACACCGAGGGGCTGTGCTGCCGGATCTCCGCACGCCCCTGGCAGCACCGTTCAGCGCCAGCCAAACCCCTGTGCTCCAGAGAGCACATCACCGCAGCTTTGCTGAAAGGCAGATGCTGCATCCAAGCCAAACTTCCCCGGGTTACAACGCACACTTAGAAATTCCCAGGTAGGCGAGCGAGCCAGCCGGCAGCCCTGATGTAATGCTTATAAACCAGCCCTCCCCTGACAGCCAGGCTTTAAAGTGCTAACAACCAAAAGGGAGCTAATTAATTTGTAACATCACCCCTTTTAAAGAAAACCTCAGATCAGTGGCAACGGTTTAACGATTCAGTAGGCTCATCACTGCGATGAGCAGTCAGGAGTCAGTCTTGCCCCATCCCAGCCCCCTCCAGGCCGGTCCGTCAGCTCTCACCTCCTCACCCCAAATCCAGGCACACAGGAGGAACCACAACAGCCTTGAGGATTCCCCGGGACATGGAGCATCCTGGGGCAAGCTCCCTTTGCCACGACCGTCAACAGCACCACAGCCAACTGCTTCTGTCCCCACAGTAGGGGACACACCAGACAGGAAAGCAGCATAGCAGAGCACGGGGCAGACCTGTGATAGGGTCAGACTCATGCTCAGACAAGCACCCCATGAGGAAACAGCCAAAGGCCCAGACCTGAGCGATCATCCTCAAGGTCTGATCCACTCTCGCCTCTTTGCTTCAAGAACTGGGGACTAGAGGGAAGAGGAGGAAAACAGCACCCTGCACTTTGACCTTGCCACTATTTGCGGGCAGAGGCACCACCGCACCTTTACAGGGCAGCCAGGACATTGTCTGATCCTGGGCAGTGCACCGGCAGAGGTCACAGGTGGTGGATATCCATGCAGACTCCCTCCCGACCCAGCATCACCAGCTCCCCCGTGGCCAGCAGCTATCGATGTCCTCAGGACGGCGTCAGGAGAAGCCATCAATGGAGCACAGCTCGCCGGCGAGGCGCTGCTCGTGCTCCCTGCCCAGCCATTCTGAACAGTTCCTGTGGCAGAGCCGGGTCCAGCCACGCGGAGCACGGCTGTGCCGAGCCTGCCCAGCCAGTGCCCACAGAGACGGGGCACCGCACGTCCAGCCACAGGGTTAGAGCATGTGGGAGCAGCTCAGCCCACGCCTGCCCCGCGTCGTCTCAGGAACACAGCCACACACACGGCCACCAAACATCATGCTGCCCCAGGTCCGGGAGCCCTGCCTGGACGAGCCACGTGAGGAGCCCAAGCGATGCCCCTCCGATGCTACAGCAAGGCTGGCTGCGGACCGCAGCACTGGTCAGTGCTTCTGGGCCAGGACAAGGGCTCCCCAGTCCAGCCACCGAGACCTGTGACACCCCAGGTGAGCAGAACCCCCCATGCCAGGCAGCAACCTTAGAAAGCTCTCTACCTGCGGGAGCTTCTCAGGCTGAACCCAGCTGCTCTTCAGCCAACACGCAGCCCATCCTCTCCCTTACAAAAGCCAGGGGCCAGCAGAACCGAAGCCTGCCCAAGCTCCTGAAGACACCATCTGCTGCCGCAGACGTGCTGCCTCCCTCACCCCATATATAGGTCAGGTCTGTCACAGGATTAGCCGGGGTGATTTGAGTGGTGTGAGCACATCTCCCACTGGAGGTACACTCTTCCCTGTCCTCTCCCCAGCACCCAGCGTGCCAGCAGCTCGCCTCCACGCTCCCCCTGGCCTCTCCTCAAGTCCAGGGAGAGGAAGAAGCCTCAGAACCTTCTCTCCCCTTCCCAGTGCCTGGAAAAGAAGTAGGAAGAAACCAGCACCAAGCACCCTGAAGCAACCAGGCTGCAGAGGGGGGGCAGCGCAGCGGGAGTGTCCCCACCCTACCCAAGGCCCAACAGAAGCATCTGGGGACATGGGACACCCCAGCAGCTACCGCAAGGTGAAGCGTTTCTCCGCTGAAGAGACGGGGGTGAGGAGCTCCCTCCCCGCTCCACACACGCCGGTGGAGCCGAGTTCGCTGGCAGCGGAGGCAGGACGCCTCTGCCGCGATCACACGCCACCCACTCCCACCCCCGGACTGACAGCACTCCCGTCAAACGCCTCCAGCCACACACACGTGGAGGATGCTGACATGAAGAGCAAGTAGCTGCACAGGCAGCGGAACTGATAACGCCCGGTTTCCTGTCGATCTCTCCCACGTGGATTCTCTGATGTCTAATAGCAAGGCTGAGCTGCACTGCAGAGGGAGAACTAGCAGCATCTTCCTCTCCAAGAGCCAGAGCCTGTAGCAAGCCAAGACCTTTGAGACAGCTACCACACCTGACACCTACCACAACTGACAGCATCCAGCAAGTTCAAAGCAGAGAGGAGAAGATTCGCAAATAAACAGTAAGCTTGCACAAGCTTTCATTTCCTCAGGACAGGGTAAATAATCTGCAGAGATATCTCCACCTTCCTTCATTTGCCCTGGAAACCGGCATGACCTGAATTGCATGACCAAAAGGCTGCTGGTGCAGCAGCCGCGTCCAGCTCGGATACCTCTGTAGCTCAGCGGCATCAAGCAATGGGTTGTGTTCTCCACTCTCCTGGGTGGACTCTTCTCCCCAGACAGAAGCACGTTGAACCACGCTCACCTCTGTCTGTCTTGGCGTCCTGCAGCAGCCGGTTCTGCAGCTCAGTTGCACATGAGTGGGGGGACAAGAGCGAATGCTGCCATGTCTGTCCCCAACCTGCTGCCTGGGCAGCCTCTCCGGTCCTCCCATTTCTTCCTACCATGAGGTACTGTGGTTCAGGACTCCGTACTCCTCTGCCCTTCACATTTTAGTTCTCCTTTCAGACAGCTCTTTCCTAAAACAGACCTAACCTCTCCTTGGGCAGAGCCAGCCAGGGAGCAATGGATTCAGCCCCCATCCCCACACAGTGACCCTGGGAGTCCCCAGCTCACCTGCCACCTCTCCACAAGCATCCAGCCCGCTCTCTACACGCTGTGGACAGTGTTAATAGCATTTGCCAAGCGAGCGGCCAAGGGCAGGAGGGGCTGGGCTCCAGACACCCTCCCCACTGCTCCGCCGGCTGGGCTCAGGCAGAGCAGCAGCGTCTGGTGTCGTGGCTCCAGCAAAAGGATACGAGCAGAGCCAGAAGCAGGTGGACAGCAAAGAGCAATTTTGTTACCACTCAGCAAAACGAAGAGACTCTTGAAAGCACTAGTGACAGTCAGGAAGTTGGATTGGGTGTTTTGTTCTGCATTTTAAGAAGCCTGCAGGGATAAAGACAACCTGCAATGATCATTTTCAGAAAGAAGCTCAGAGAAATTCACGATTTTCAGCAATCATTTACCCTCTTTTGTCCTTGATTTAAAATTTGCCAAAAGGCCACTTACAAGTTGCACCAAAACAGGCAGTGTCCACTGCCTTAAGTGCAAAGGAGGCTCGCCGCAATACCTCTCCAGTTCATCACTCACAGAGAACCCCACACCAGTGCCTAGAGATGATTTTAAGAGCAAAAACATGAATTCCAAGCTGACAGCCCCTGTGCACAAGGCACGACTGTCCGGTGACAACAGAGGAGCCTGGGGCACAGGAGCTGGCTGACCTCTGCTACAGCTCTCGCCGGCGGATTTTTATTGTTCACCACTTTCCCAAAGCACAGGCATGGAGAGAAAAGCAACTAAGACACGCGGCTCAAAATGCAAACACAGCCAGGGAGGCAGCAGCACAGCAGGGAAAAGACAACCTGCCAGAGGGTACTGCAGCTGAGCGCTGCCAGGCTAGGGGGTGGAAGGACCAGAGCACAGGCCCTCCCTTCCCGAGAGTGATAGTGAGAGGTGCTGGAGCCCTGGGTCACCACGACACAGGCTCACCCAAGAGGAAACAGCTCCTAACACACAGCATCGCAGGCCCATCCTCTGCTTTGCACGGTTGAGCTGAAATCCCTTATCCTGCTTTCCAGGGTAGTCAGCTATAGATCTGCAGCCAGTGAGGCCAGGTCTCCAGGGACCAGGCTGCAGCTGGAAAATAATATTCCCAAGGCTTGTCACAAGCGCTGCTTGCTGGGGATGCTGCTCGCCTTGCCTTCTGTCATGCACGCAGCGAAGCGGGGAGTCCTCCCAAGCCACCCCACTCCAGAAAAGCCAGACATCCTGTATTGGACACAGGCCTCCCTGGGCTGCTCGTGCCCTCCAGGAAATGGCTCCTGCCCTGAAAGGCTGAAGACTTGCAGGTGCAAGGGCAAAGGAAAGGATAAGCACCCTGGGGCAGCTCTGCTGCCCAGAGTTGGCAGTCTGACTTCTCCCAGCACCCTTGCGAGCTAACAGCACAGGTACACACTGCTCCCCTCCAGTACAGCCCTGTCCCTGGGAGCCATGCAACGTCCTCGTGTAGCTCCATGACCACAGGGCTCAGGGCCTGGCTCTGCCAAATTCCTCCCATGCCAACGTCAGAGTGCCTCTGGGAGGGCTCCCCAGCACCAGCAGCTTCCTTGGACATTTTAGCAGCCTCTGGACACATCAGACTGGCACCTCATGGACTGTGCCTGCCTGGTGGGTACACAAACCCCTTGGCCAACCATCTACCTACACAGGGCAGGTGACAAACCACGTTTCTTCAGCTCGCCCAGAGCAAGGAGCCAAGGGATGGTGGGAAAACACCGTGCACCACCTCCTCAATTCAGAGGTGAAAAACCCAAACCATCCAAAAGCTCCATGCTTTTCTGCCAAAATCCAGCAGCACTTGCCGCCAGCTGCCCAGCCACCACCTCCCCAGCCGTGCCCCGCGGCTGGCCTCACGTGACGGTGAGGTGGATGCACACAGTAGGAGTGGCTGTAGTGACAGCGTTACAGCTTGTGTCCGACACACAGCTAAGCCCAGCAAATCCCAGCGCTCTGCAGCTCTCATTTACAAACCCCACACGCTCTGCGCAGGTACACAGGCTTCAGCGAGAGCTCAGTGCCCATGGCCCCGAGGAAACAACACCTGGAAGGAGACAGCCCAGCAAGCACAGGGCTCCCAAACCCTCTGATGTCCACCAGCGCGAGAACAGGCCCACACCAAGCCCCAGGGATAAGCAGAGCTCTTCTTACACCAGCCCCTCTTCAGGCTGGGGGCCCACCTCCCCAGGGCCAGCTTCAATGCTATTTCAGCACAGCTACTCCCACTGGGGAAGCAGGGACACTTGGCAGGAAAAGCAGGACTTCGCCACATCCTGCTCCGCTCCGAGCCACTTTGCTTCACTCCCCACCACTGCCCTGGGGTGGCAGGACTTCCCCAGCTCTGCAGACACCTGAAAGAAGTGCTGCGAACTGAAGCCCGGGCCCTACCTGCTGGCTGTTATTTCATTCCTCTAACAGGTCCATAAACCAGGGATAATTAAATCTCCCCTAAACTCTCTTCCATTTAAAATAAAAATCTATAGTCCCTATTTCATTAGCTGGCTCTGGGTTTTACAGCTTGATCAATTCCCCTTGCAGAGCCCTGGTCCCAGGCAGGCAGATGCAAAACACACAGTGGGCAGCTTCCATGGTGCAAATCAATGGGGATTCGCAGTCTCCTCTCCCTGTTCTTTGTTCCTCGCTCACCAAAGGGGAGACACACAGCACAGCAGGCAGGGACGGCGTGTTTCACCACTCAGGGGAACATCACGGCCATTTATGGCTTCAGAGGTCAGAGTTAGCACCTGGCAAGAGCAGAGGCAGCGGCGATTCTCTCCTTCTAGTGAAGGAAGAGCCCAGCACAGGGCCCTAAAAATGCAGCTGTGACCCTCAAGGCAAAGCAGGCGGGGTGACGCCTCTCCTCTCTCTCCAAGGTGAAGAGGGACCAGGCTCAGCTCTCGTGGCCGACGGCTGGAGTCGGAGCCCTCCGCAAGCATCAACTGGGAACCCAGAGCAGCCGCCACCGCTCTGACGTCCCTGCACACAAAGCGGAAGACACTCGTTGCGGAGACCTGAGCGCACAGGCTCACCATTTCCTGCCCTGCCACAGGCCGCCTTCCCCCCGCCGGCGGGCCAGGCCGATGGCTGGAGCAGCCGGGGCTCCAGATGGCTCTCACCAGCCCTGCAAGCCTCTCCCTCCGCTGCAGCGGGGATCTACCAGCTCCTGGCAGCAGATGGAGGGGCCACGG
Source organism: Tyto alba (assembly GCF_018691265.1). Classification (NCBI taxonomy): domain Eukaryota; kingdom Metazoa; phylum Chordata; class Aves; order Strigiformes; family Tytonidae; genus Tyto; species Tyto alba. Next base: position 11,367,894 of record NW_024881279.1, read on the forward strand.
CAGCAGCGAAAGCTGCACAGACAGTGGATGGGCAGAGCTCCCGCCTGCCCACGGAGCAGAGGTCAGCACCCTGGGACAGCACCCATGACACCATTTCCCCCCGGCTCCAGACACACATCCTTCCCTCCCACCTTTGCCCAGTTAGAAAACAGCAAGATGCCACAGTCCTCGTCCTGCTGGTGCCAGGACACGGTGCAGAGGCAGTCCTGGGGGAAAGGCCCGGCAGCCCCAGCAAGCTTTGCCTCAGCCCCACAATGCCGGCGACGGACAGACCACACCGAACCCCGACCTCCAGCAACCCACCTGCAGGCAGGCCAGCACACCAGTACCTGCCAGGGGACACCAGGGCAGGTTGCTGGGACACAGAATAGCCACCAGTCAGAGCGCCTGGCTCCAGGCAAGACTGGGAAGGACAAAGCCCCAAGACCCTACTGCAACTCCTTGCGTGGCTGTGCAGGGGGGAGTGTGACACTGGAGCCTCCCAAACGCACCCAGGTGGCTCCTGCCTCACCATGGAGGGGCATGGGGGGGCTGCAGTTCACCTGCCAAACCAAACCCAATGCCCTTGGGGGCATGGCGCCGCAGAGCGTGGCTCCCACTGCCCAGCCAGCCTCAAAGCAAACACCCAAAGGTGACAAACAAAGGCACCCGGCAGGCACTCCGCATTAGCAGTATTTTTAGACACCGCTATGGAGCCGGCCTTATTATTTTCATTGCAACGTGCATAATTACCCACCATGCACCGCAGTGACATCAGACGCAGCCTGCTCCCCTCCGACAGCCGGCGAGGCCGGCGCCCGCTCCTCCTCCTGGGGGCTCCTGGCCTCGGGGACCGGCCCGTCCCCCCGGGCTCTGCCCTGCGCATCTCCCCGGGGCACGGGGGGACTCGGGGTCCTGGGAAGCCAGAGCCGGCAGCAGAGCCAAAATGGGTGCAGGTGGCAGAGGGCCCGAGCGAGGCAGCGACACGGGACAGCGAGGAGGCGAGCGTGGGGACAAGCTCCAGGAGCTGCAGACACGCGCAGCCAGCGGTGCCGGAGCACAGGACCGGCGCGGAGCTTGCAGATGAGATGCCGGTGCAAAACTGGGCTGTGGTCGTGGGAAGAGGGGCCGTCCCTGCACGGAGGGACAGCACCCGCCCGGCTGCAGGCTGCCCACGGGGGTCAGCTCCTTCCCGTGAAAGCAATCCCCGGAGCACATCCCAGCTGCCCGCAGCGCACAGTCCCACACGTTCTCTGTGGGGCAGCACTGCCCACCCACCCCGCACGCAGCCCACGTTGCCAGCACACACACCGCAGGGTCGCGGCATGGCCTGTCCCACGGGTGTCACCGCCTCCGCCCTGTAATTTGGGGCTCATTTGTTTCCTCCCGCTTCCCCACTTAGAACTTTCTGAAGAGTTTCACCACTTCCCTTCTCATCCCCTCTCACACGCCCGGGGCTTGCCCCCAGCCAGGCCCTGCTCACCGACCCCGGGCCAGGCAGCGGGGCCCAGGGGCTCTGGCAGCGGCGGACGGAGCATCCCGGGGCGTCCAGCGAGTCAGGGGACACGGAACCAGCCCCGGCTGGAGCCACCGGCTCACGCCCGCCCAAGGACACGGGAACCCCGCCGAGAAGGGGCTACGGCCGGGGCAGGCTCAGGGCAGCCCCCGCTCTGCCGACGAGGCCCCGAGGGGCGGCAGGGCTCCGGTTCCACCGCCCTCCCCGGTGCTCCGGGCATCCTCGGCCGCAGACACCCCCCCCTTCCCCCTTCCCCCCCCCCCCCCCGAGAACCGGGGGCTCCTCCCACCGGCGCGCTGCTGCCGGTGCACCGGGCCCTGCTGCCCTTTACGGCCACCGAGCCCCAGTGCCCCACGCAGCCGCCACACCCGCGCACCGAGCCCTGCGCTCGGCCCCGGTGCCCCCCGCCCCGGCCATCCGCCCCCTCCGAGCCACGGCGCACCGGGCCCCGCTCGCTCCTTCGCCCGTCGCACTAGGCTTCGCTGCACCGTGCATCCGCCCGCCTCGCACCGGGCCCTGCCCTCCCCCCCCCCCGCCCCGGCTCTACCGACCTCCTCCCCCAAGCCCCAGGCCCTGCCCGCCGCCTCTTCCCGGTGCACCGGTCCCGCCCGCCCCCGGTGCACCGGCCCTACCCCGCGCAGCCCGGGCCCGTCGGACCGCCGCGCCCCGTTAACCTACCGGAGGCGCGCCACTGGGCCGCTCGCTGCCTGCCCCGGCCCTGCCCCGCCGCTCAGCCCGCTCGCATGGCGCGGCGGCCGGGCCCGCCGGGCTCGGTATCCCTCCCGGTGCCGCTCCCGCTCCGGCCTCGGCCCGGCCTCAGCCCCGCCTCATGGCGCCCCCGCGCCTGCCGCTCCGATGGAGCCGGCCGCGCCGCCCGCCCCCCCCCGCGCCGCGCCGATGGGCGCGCCCGCTCCCCTCCCGCCGTACTGCGCCTAAGAGCGGCGCCACCCAAACCCGCGCGGCGGGGCGCTCCGGCCGTAGCGCCCCAAGTGGCAGCGCACCAGAACGCCGGTCCGGGGGTGTGCTGGGGAAGATGGCCCGGGAGGTGTGGGGGTGTCCCGGGACAGCCAGGACCAGTTTGCAGAGGGGTGTCCAGCACCAGCCCTGGAAGGCTCAGGGGGCTCCTCCCGGGCCAGCCCTGGCCACCTCCATAGGGTGTCTGTGAGGGTGCTCCAGGGCAGCCTTTGTAGGGGCTGGGGGAATCCTGGACCATCCCTGGAGGGGTTTGTTGGGGGGGTGGTCCCAGGCTGGCCCGCTGTAGCCCCTTCTCCAGGGACTCCCTGACCCAGATGTGGGCTGGGACGGGGGCCTCAAAACAGTCTGAGAGTCTGAGGGGGACCCCAGAGTCTCCCAGGCATCCAGACCCCACCGATTCCCCAGGGAACAGGGGTGAAGGGGCCCAGGGCCACAGAGGCAGGAGTTCCACAGGCCCAGGGCTGACAGTGCCCCCCTCCCCTGCCACCTCCCAGCCCTCTTCTGCCTGAGCGGAGCTGCACAATCTGCCCTTGTCCCCAGCAGGTCCAAAGTAGGTCAGAGAGACTGGGCTGAGCCCCCGGGGAGAGGAGCGGGTGGCAGGGGGATGCAGAGGGCCCCAGGCACCCTCCCCAGTAGGCACACCACTGGGTTGGTGCCCACCCCCTGTCCTGGTGGGACCCCGGTGTCCCCAGCCCAAGGGACGTGGGACATTTCCCCATCCCCTCTCTGGTCCCCTGGGGTGATTTGGGATTCCTCTGCATCCCCACAGGCTCTTCAACCCTCCTGCAAGCCAGAGTCCCAGGGCTGCAGGTTGGGGTGTCTGAATCCTGGGGGATCACACCCAGTGTGGAGACCTGGGGGGCTGGGGTTAGGGAGCGAGCATGGGCTGGGTGGGAGCTGAGGGATGAGCACAAGGAATAAGGAAGATGAGAGAGGGATTTCTCACCCCTTAATTGCAGTTAATAATTGATGAACTTGTTTACTGCAGGAGGCAAAGGTCTCTGGCAGTGTCAGGGTGTGAGTGCAGAGCAGCCCGCCCGGCAGCATCCCCAGTGACGCAGCCACAGGTAAGGGATATCGGCCCCTGCCCCGGCCCCCCACGGGCACTGTGGTCCATCACAGGGGGAGGCAGGGGTCCCTGTCAGCTCTGGGTTTGCCCATGTCCCCAGGGAGCCTGTGTCCAGGTCTGTGGCACGGAGCCTGGTTCTTGCTTACCAGCCCAGCTCAGTAGTGGGGACTATCCCCACCAAAGCCCCGGTGGCTGTTCCCCAGGAGGGGTTTGGGGTGGCTGGTGGGAGCAGGCAGCCATCAGCCCCAGGTGTTTGTTCTCTGGTGTGTGCCCACAGGCTCGCTGGCAGGATGGCATGGCACTTGCTGGTGCTGCTCCCCTTCTTCCTGGTGGCAGGTGAGGACTCTGCTCGGCAGCTGGCACGGTGGGCAGGAAGCATCGGAGGTTCCAAATTCCCTGAGGACAATCAGGACCCCCAAAACAGCTGCCCACCCTGTTGTCACCTTGGAGAACCAATGGCAACCTTGCTGTCCCAGGGCAAGGCAGAGCAGGCAGGGGGCTGGGCAGTGGGGATAGCATCCAGCTCGGGTGCTGCAGCTGGAGGACAAGGCTGGAGGTGGGATGTGTGAGATGATCACGAGGAAGGTGAGGGGTGGTGGGTTTCCTTGCCTTCTCTGGAGACCCAAACCATGGCTGGGAACTGAGGCTGGAGCTGGGTTGGTGCTGCTGGACACAGGGGTGCACGGTGCAGACAGAGCATGGTGCAGAGGTGGTGCTCAGCACACCTCCTCCTTGTAGTTTCAGGCAACACAGCCCCCTTCTTCAACACGACCATCGTCTATGTGCCCGAGGACCTGGAGTTGGGTGAGTGAGGCAGCTTTGGGGAGGCCCTGGGGCGCAGGAGGAGTGGCCGGGGGGTCCTTGGGCAGGGGTTGATGATGCCTGTGCCCCCAGGCCAGCATGCTTTCCAGCTGAAGGCTACTGACATAGACGGGGACCCGCTCACCTACAGCATCAGTGGGCCGGAGGCCTTCTACTTCTCTGTCAATGCCCAGACAGGCAACGTGACGCTGAGGAACTCCCTGGACCGCGAGGTGAGGGCAGAGACTGGGGCAGATGTCCTGGCCTGAGCTGGGGCATCTGGGGTGATGGGGATGAAGGGCAGAGCTGTGAATCCTGTGAGAGGGATGCTCATGGCGATACTGTGGGTCACTCTCTGGCCCCACAGCCCAGCTCTGGGTGGGAGAGCTGTCTGGGAGAAGCATCCCACCCAGGGGAGGTGGGTGGGAGGGTGTTGGGGCTCAGCCATCCAAAGATCGAGCTCTGCCTGGCCCTGACCAACCCCTGCCTTGTGTCCCCCCAGCTCCAGGCCAGGCTCACCATCACTGTCGGGGTGTACGACGGGATGAATGATGCAGTGAGTGCCAGGGCACGGGCTGGGTGGCTGCAGCGGGTGATGAGGACAGGGAGGGGAGTGGGGTCTCAGCGGGGCCATGGACGAGGCTCGGTGGGGAAGGGGGCTGGAGGGCTGGAAGGGGTGGGTGATGCTGGCTGGCTTCAGAGCCAGGGTGGGCACAGGGTGCCAGAACTGCACCCAAATCTGCCAGGCACCATCTCCTGCACCCTCCCTGACACCTGATAGGTCTCCAGAAAACTCACGATCATCGTGCAGGACCGTAACGACAACGCCCCGGTCTTCCAGAACCTGACGTATAAAACCTCCATCCCTGAGGTACCTCCCGGGCCCCACGGGCAGCAGAGCAGGGGTGGTGGGTGGCTCCTGTGGTTTGGGTGCGATGGCAGCAGGAAAACACTGCACGGGGAATGGGGTGACCCCACGCCTGGGCGTGTGGTGACGGTGTGTCTGGGCGTGGGGTGATGGCGCAGCTGACCCGGGAGCACACCGTGCCACGGCAGTTCCCGGCGGGCACCTCTCTGCCAGCCCGAGACGCTGGCGCGTGTCTGGGACTCTGCCCTTGAGATGAGTTTCTAATCAGGGAGCGCCCGAGCTGCCCCTCAGACCGGGCCAGGGTGGGGACAGATCAGGGTGCAGATGGGTGTGGGGCTGAGCCCGACCCTCCTCCAGCAGCCCCAGGGCTGGGGTGCAGCCCCTGCCCCCAGGGAGGGTGGCGGGGGGAGCCAGCCCCCCCTCAGCGTAAGCAAGGGAAGCAGCTCATCCCTGTGTGGTCCATGGCACCGGGCAGCCCCTGCAGCCCTGCGGGGCCACAGCAGCCCAGAGCAGGACTGGCAGGGGCTGGGCTCAGCACCACCACCCCTGCTCTCCTGAGCGATGCCACCACCATCCCCCTGTGTGCTCAGACCACAAAACCCGGCAGTGTCATCTACACCGTGTTTGCCAACGACAGTGACACCGGGAACGCCTCTAAAGTCACTTACAGCATCGAGGAGGTGAGCACAGTGCATTGCAGAGTGGGGCGTGCGGTATCTGAAACCCACCCCTGAGCCACCCCCATGGGGAAGAACGTGTTGGGGTACCCAAACAGGGGCAGACCCAGAGTTCTAGGGGTGCGGGGGGGGGGTGTCGAGTCAGGAGGGCTGGCTCTGCACCCTCTGGGCAATGGGTGCAAGGTGCTGAATGGTTGCAAGCTGGGGATGAGTCAGGTGGTAGGGGGTCCCCCTGGGCTGAGCCTGGCAGAAGGATAGGGGCTGAGCCCCCACCTCTGCTGGGGCACCTCTGCTCCCTTCCTGGGTGACGTGGGGTGATGTCCCCTGCCCAGGTGATCCCAGACAACACAAATAACCGCTGGCTCTTCTACATCCTGGCCAATGGGAACGTGGTGCTCAATGGCTCACTGGACTACGCCAAGAACACCTTCTACCAGATCAAGATCATCGCCAAGGTGGGGGCCAGCCAGGCTGGGGGTGCAGGGCTGTCAGGTAAGGGTGCCGTGGGACTAACGGGCACTCTGCTCCCCAGGACAGCGGGGGGATGCTGCACAACGTGTTGACCTTCCAGCAGAGCTCGACTTACCTGTCCCTGAGCATCCAGGACCAGCCCAACCTGGACCCACGGTTCCTCAACGAGCCTTATTCTGGCTCCGTGCCTGAGAACTGCGCCCTGGTAAGGAGTCTGCCTGCCCCAGCAGCATGTCCCTAGCCCTGACCCTCCCTGGGGGCTCTGACACCCTGGGGAGGGTGGCTGGAGACATCATAGGTCCTGCCTTGATGGCCATGTCCCCACAGGGCACCACTGTGCTGACCGTCACTGCCATGGACAGAGACACAGGGGTGAAGGACAAAATCTTCTACAACATCACCAGTGAGTGATGGAGCTGGGTGGGATGGGCAGGGGGTGAGCAGTGGCAGAGTGGAGTGGACACGGGGTGATCAGGCAGCAAGGGGCACCACAGGGACTGGCTCTGGGCTCCCAGGCACTGCGCCCCTGGCAGAGAGAGGGCCAGGCCTGTGTTTCTCGATGGCTGCAGCTGATTCCTGATGTTCCCTTGCCCTAGATGCCAGCGTCCCCTTTGCTATCAGTGCCACAACGGGCACCATCACTGTGAGTGGGCTCCTGGACCGTGAGCAGCTGCCAAGCGAGGAGATGCTGCTGGAAGTCATGGTGAGTAGGAGGCAGCAAAGGGAACCCCATTCTCATCCTCTTCCCGGGTCCCTCTGACCTGCTCTCTCCTCCTGCCCAGGCATGTGAGGAGAAGCTGGACATCAACAACAAGGTGGCCCAGACCAGCACTCTGGTGACAGTTTTGGTGACCGATGTCAATGACAACAAGCCCCAGTTCTACCACTGCTCCCTCCCCAGCTGCAACTTCTCCACCAGTGCCCAGAGCAACTTCAGGGGAAGCATCATAGAGCACTCCTCCTCCAGACTGCCCGTGTCCAACCTCAGCATTGTCGCCCACGACCCGGACAAGGTGGGAGCCTGCCCAGGGGCCTGGTCCAGGGTGCAGGTGTCTGTCCTGGCTGCACCACTCACCCTCACTCCTGCATGTCTCTCCCTGGCAGAGCATCAACAGCAATTATGAGCTGTACCTTCAGGGTCTGAATGCCAGTGCCTTCACTGTCTCCCCCTCAAAGATCGTGGGCACAGGGGAAGTCCAGCTCCTGGTGCAAAACCCATCCTCTGTGGACTACGAGATAAGCCATGTCATGGTGGTGCAGGTGGGACTTGTAGGGCTATCTCTCCATGGGAGCAGCGGGGACACGGCCTTTCTCCTGCAGTGTTCAAGCCAAAGCAGAACATGGCTCTGCCCTATCAGTTTGGTGCAGAGGAGCTGGGCTGGATTGTGACAGGTCTCTTTCTCATATTTGGGGACCCATGTGAGACATTGTCTCTTCTCTGTCCTGCAGATCATTGCTAATGACACGGGCCACCCCGCAGACTGCTGCTCTACGGCCACTGTGACCATTGACCTCATTGACAGTAACGACCACATCCCTGAGTTCCCCCAGAGCACCTACAACCTGAGCGTGATGGAGAACAGCTCTCCTGGCACCATCATCTCCCCAAACATCACGGTCGGGCACCGGGCAGGGCGTGGGCACACCTTACATCCCCCAGGCAGGGTGCTGGCCACTGGTCTCTCCATGCACACAGGAAGGAGATGCTGCCAGTGGGCACACAGGCTGTGGGACCCCGTGCCCATCAGGGCCATGTTTTTGGGGTGCTCACTGCCAGCAGCTGGTGCCCCAGACTCAAGACTGCTCTGGGGGATGAGGCAGATTGACCAGATGCTTCCTTCTCTATTTTAGGCCTATGATCCGGACAGCGGTGCCCTGGGCCAGATCACCTACCACCTGCTCCCGGAGAGCATGTACGTAGGGGCAAGGCCAGCCACAACAGGGGCATTGTCCTGGCGAGGGGCTCCAAGCCTGAGCCCTGGTGACTGCTCTGTGTGTGCCGTAGCCGTAAAATCTTCACGGTGAACGCCACAACTGGGGCAGTGCTGGTGCAGAACGGGAGCTTGCTGGACCGAGAGACTCGCTCCATCTACTACGCCAACCTCCAGGCCAAGGATGGGGGCAACTTGGTTGGCACCACAGTGCTGGAGATCACCGTGCTGGATGACAATGACATGGCGCCCATCATCACCGGCTCTTACTTCATCTCGGTGGAAGAAGGGCAGAACATCACTATACAGATCCAGGTATACACCAACAGAGGTGGAGGGCGTGACGGGAGGCTGTTGGAGAGGAGCAGGCACTGTTCCCAAGGTGCCTGACAACCCTGTTCCAACCCTTGACCATTTCAGGCCATCGACAATGATGAGCCTGGCAACAACAACAGCAAACTGGGCTTCAAGATCTTGTCAGGACCGTTCAGCGACAACTTCACCATCAACGCGGCCACAGGTGAGATGCACAGCAAGGAGCTGCTGGACCGTGAGGCCTTGGAAGATGAGCAGGGGCAGATAGTGGTGACAGTGGAGGTGTACGACCACGGCGTGCCACAGCTCAGCACCTTGGTGAACGTCACCATCACTGTGGGGGTGAGCCCTGGGCACAAGCGGGGATATACTGGGGTAGCCCGGGACTTTGAGTTGGGATGGATGAGCAAGACGTGGGATCCCTTGCCGTGGCAGGGGCACCATGTCCCCAGGATCTTTGTGGGGGCAGAGGGAATAGTTGATGCAGGGGGGCAGGAGAGGGCTTGTGTGCCTCCTGCCTGCGGGCAGGCAGGTGTCCACGCTCCTGTCCCCAGCCTGCTGTGCAGGACCCTGTTTCCTGTAGTGGCCACAACCATGGGCTTTGTCTCCTGCAGGACATGAACGACAATGCACCCATGTTCCTCAACCAGTCCTATGAGTTCGCAGTCTTTGAAGACTCTCCAGGTAGAAGTTGTGTGGCCAGGCTCATGGGACCAGAGGCGTCCTGGAGTCAGAGCCTGCTGGCCACTGAGTGTCTGTCTCCACCTGCAGGGTCCCTCGTGGGTGAGGTGAAGGCCACAGATGCTGACCAGACACAGATCAATTCCCGCATTTCCTTCCTACTTCAGAGGGGCAGTGGCTCCAGCAACTTCTTGATCCGCTCGTCCTACCTGGGGCCAGGGTACTATGGTGGGCAGCTGTCCATGGACCCTGACATGTCCTTGGACTATGACACCCTGCAGCAGAAGTTCTTCTCCTTGGTGGTGCTGGCAGAGAACACGGCTGCAGACAACGTGGGGGACACTTCCAATGTCTCGGTCGTGGTCCACATCCTAGACATCAATGACGAGTCCCCCACCGTCCTGCCAAATTCACTGCAGGACGTGCGTGTGAGCGAGAATGGCACGCAGCAGGGTCTGGTCCACATGCTGTCCGCTTCCGACCCAGACAGCAACCACTTGCTGGTCTTTGAGGAGCTGGCAGTTGCCTGCTTCAAGGGGACAAGCAGTGCTGGGGAGGTGTGCTGGGACTGGTTCGTGCTGGTACCCAACGGCTCGGTGCTGGTGAACAGCTCGGACATTGACTACGAGCTGTGTGACAGGGTGGTGCTCACGCTGCGGGCTGAAGACCTGTACACCGAGAGGGGCAACCGCTACAGCCAGAACGGTACGGCACCCACTCCCTGCTCCTTGCACTGCCACTGGGCACGGCGGGAGGTGGGACCTGCCTGTCCCACCTCCCAGGAGGAGCTGTGGGGAGCAGGGTGGGAACCAGGCTGTTTGGTGAAAGAGGGAGGGTGTCCCCAACTCCTTTGGTCCCTGCCACAGGGACCCGAGCCTGCCGGGAGGATGGGACTCCCAGGGGAAGCAGAGGAGGGTGCTGTGGGGCTGCTCTGTTGGTGACTGGAGCTCTGCTTTTGGGGCATTTGCAGAAACCCTGGGGATCCTCATCAAAGATGTGAATGACAACGTGCCAGTCTTCTTGCCCATCTTGGAGACCTTTGGTGAGCAACCAGGGCTGGTGCATCCTGTGGGGTCCACTCTGCACCCACACGTGCTCTGCCATGCTCCCCGGCAGTGAGGACCTTCCCCCAGCCAGGGCAGGGCTGTGAGAGGTGCAGGCACCAGGCTGGGGTTACTCGATGCTTTCCATGAAGTGTGTGGGGCCAAGGGCAGTGGGGGGATGCTTGGAGCTCTGTTGAGCCCCGTGGCTGTACGGGTATGGGGCCTGCAGCAAGCCTGGCTGCACATCAGCATGACCATGCTGTCCATCTGTCCTTCCCTGCCAGTGGTTGTCCCCGAAATCTCTCCTGTAGACCTGCAAGTGGCTACGGTGAAGGTGAGGAGCAGTCTGGGGAGCCAAGACCTCCCGTCCCCGCCATGGGCAGGCAGTGGCTGTTCCCATCCATGCTCCTGCCACGCTTTGTCCCTGCAGGCCACAGATGCTGACTCGGGACTGAAGGGAACCATCACTTTCTCCATCGTCAGTGTGGTGCTCATGCAGGACAGCGGGGTCAGCCAGCCCTTTGAGAACCTCTTCAAGGTGGTGACAACACCCGAGCAGGACAGCTACGTCGGGAGCATCCAGTAAGACCATGGGTTTGGGCCAGGGTGGGGGGAGCATGGCTCAGCTCCTGCCTGCCACAAGGCAGAGGTGCAGGCAGGGCCAGCACAGGCTGACAAGGGGACAAAGCCATCCTGGGGTCCTGCCCTGGGCATGGTGGATCTTGGGGGATGGTGGTGCGCTCCCAAGGATGTCCCACGGGATTGCTGATGTCCCTGTCCTCGTAGGGTGGCCAGCAACCTCGATGACTCACTGAAGGGGCAGTACCAGGTGACAGTGGAGGCTCAGGATGGTGAGGAACCAACGCACACAGCACAGACCGTGCTGAATGTGAGTGTCACCCCCGTCCCCCCATCCGGGGATGCCCTGTGCCCTGCCCAGCCCCGCTCACCCCTGCTCTCCCCCACACAGATCTTTGCAGTAGACCAGAGCTACCGTGTCCGCCTTCAGTTTGTGACAACAGTGGATGAAGTACAGAGTAACTCTGAAAATATCAAAGTGTAAGGGGTGCTGGGCTGGGGAGGGGGGTGCAAGGCTGTGCATCAGGAGATGCGAGCATGCGACTGTGTCTCCCGGCTTCACGGACTGTGAAGGGCAGGTCCCCACCAGAACCGGGGGCTGCAGGGGGTCTGGTTGCTTCCAGTGCCCACGAAGCAGAGCAGCAGGACTCCCGGCCCAGCCTCCCTCCCTCCCTCCTGTTCCTAGGGCCCTGATCACCGCGACCAAGGCAGGGGTCTACGTGGTGGCCATCCGGAGAATGGAGGACACCCGGGCCTCCCGGTGAGTGGGGCCACGCAGGTGATGGGGAAGGGGACATGGCAGTGGCATCGGAGCGGGTCGCCCTGGGGCAGGGCACCGTGCCCCTCACCCCGCTCACCCCATCTCTGATCCCACAGGGTGGAAGCCAAGTCGGTGATGGAGGCGTACTTCGTCTACAGCAACGGCACTGCCCTGGATGTCAACCAGCTCAGCATGTGGGTGCTGGGGTGGGGGCCACGCACGGGCATCGCCATGTGCCCGGCCCGGCCCAGCTGCTCACCCCTCCGCTCTCCTTGGCAGACTCATACAGTCCGACCCGCTGGTCCTGGCTGAGCTGGTGAACCTGGGCCTGGCCGTCATCGTGAGTGGGGCTGGGCAAGGGGCTCGGAGACAGGGCACCAGCCCCGGGTGGGGCTGGGGGGGGGGGGGTCTGCTGGCCGGGGCTGTGCCCTCACCCCTGCTCTGCGCCAGGGCCCCGGGGAGGTGGCGAAGCCCACCAGGGAGACGGAGCTGATCGGCATCATCGCAGGGCTGGCAGCGTTCCTGCTCATCTTCATCCTCATCATGACCCTGGTCTTGGTTCTCACCACCCGGAGGTACTGCACCACTCGCAACCCTCCTCCTGCCTCCCCCCCCCCCAGACCCATCCCTAACCCCCATCCCACAGCCTTGGTCCCCCCTGCCCCTCTCACCTGCCCCATCCCTGGGCTTTACAGCTACAAGAGGAAGCTGAGTGCAATGAAGGCTCTGAAGGTGGCCACAACATTCAGCCCTGCCATGGTGCAGCAGGGAGCTGGCATCCCCGGGACTAACCAGTACAATGCAGAGGGGTGAGTGGGGGGGTCCCCCTGGCAGGAGGGGAGAGCCCAGGCACGTCCCCATGCCCAGGGGCTGCAGGGCTCGCTGCCACATCCCCCCTGCCTGGGGGACCGAGCTGACCCCACAGTCCCACGGGAGTCACTCACCTGCCACCCATCCCTGGCCAGGGCCAACCCCATGCTGAACCTCTCGCTCAATCCCTCCCACGACCTGGGCTTCCATGAGGACTCCATCTCTGTGGCCAGGTGAGCTCTGTGGGCAGGTCCCGAAGGCCATGGGGCCGTCACCCTGCGTCCGCACTCTGCCAGTGCCTGAGCCCTCTTCTACCCCCCACTCTCACAGCATGAATTCCCTGGATGAGAACACAGTAAATGCACCTGGGGACAACCTCAAGGCCAAGGTGAGTGTACAAAGTGCTGCTGGTGCCCAGCAGAGAGTCCTGCCACCACACCCCTGTGGTCTCCAGGCTCCTGAACCCCTCCTGTGTCTTGCTCTCCATCCCCTTGACAGCCCCCAGCTCCTGGGAAGGACGGGAGTATCCCTGTGCCCCATCTGCCCCATCCCCTCTGACCATGCTCTTCTCCTGCAGCAGGGCAACGGGCAGCTGGAAGACCCCACCAACGAGGAGGTGCTGGTGGCCGCCCTCAACATGAAGGAGCCCACCAAAATAGCGTATATCAACACCACCTTCACCACCACAGACTTGTGAGTGGGTGCGTGGGGTGCAGCAGGGCCAGAGCGGGACTTGGGCAGCTGCTTTGCTGATGTTGAGTTCAGAGGCTGGCAATAAACCTCTCCCATGGGGGTCACAGTGTCCTGTGGCCATCAGCCCATCTGCCCCGAGGGCTCAGGCAACTTGGGGTCATCTCTCCCAGCACAAGGTACTGGTTTCAGGCCAGGCTGGTGCCAGAGGGGAGGTGAGTGCCACCGCGGGGCTCAGCCTGGCTTCTTGTCCCCAGGACCTCTCCCCTAGGCTGCCCCACTGTCCCCACTCAGCCCCAGGGGAGGGAGGTGCAGGCAGCCCCGCGCAGAGTTTTGTGCAAGGTTTTATTACCCAACATCCACGTTGACAGGTTGGTCCTCCCGCCCCCTTCCTCCCCCCCACCCCAAAAAAAAGAAACGAAGAGGAAAAAAAGAAGAAAGTAGGAGATGAAGCCGCAGCGCCTGTGTGCAGCAGCTCAGCAGGGTGGGGCCGGAGGTGGGGGACAGCCCGGGGTAGGGTGGCAGGGGGATGCCCCAGGGCTCCTGGTCTTCCCCCCGAGCGGCCGTAGCACCGCTCCCGTAGCCCAAGGCACAGAGCAGAGCCGGCTCCTGGTGAGCGCAGCAGCACAGAGCAGGCACTGGCCACGGCCCTGGCTGCCAGCTGGTGCTTCAGCGAGCCCTTCACAGCTCCCCACCTCTCTGTAAGACAGCCCCAGGGGGCCAAAACAAGCCCAGGATGTACAACCAGAGTTTGGGGACGTGGGGGGAGGCAAGACTTGCCACTTAAAGAGGGGAAGCAGCTGCACTGGTGCCGCTAACACAAGCCCTCCTGCATTTCTGCCCAGAGGGGATGGTGTGGCTCCCCAAGCAGCCCCATTTGCAGCCTCCTGCCCATCAGGTGCTGGGCACAGGCCTGGGCCCCCCGCCCTTGCTGCGTCACTGCGGGGCTGGTCCTCTGCATGGGGCCAAGCTGAAGGGGCCAGGACCCACGTCTTGGCAGGATGCCGCGGTGCTGCCGGCCGCAGGGACGCTCCCCCCAGCCACGGGGATGCTCACCCCCCTGTACACCGACCCTTCGCTCCCAACGTTCTTCAGCCCAGCGGGGCACAGGCAACGTAGGAAAAGTATTTGAAAAGAGGGTCGTGGCCCCGTGGGCCACCAGGGAGGAGGTGGCTCCAGGCAGGACACACACGGCTGAAAGTGTCTCTTAAAAAGCTCCAAAAATGCAAACACGGTTCAATAAAAGCCCCCCTCCCCCCTGCCCTGTAAAACCCCAGCTGTAAAAAGTGGCAGCACTTTGCAGCCATCACATCCCCGACTGTCATCAGAGGAGAGCAGCCAGCAGGGCCGGAGGGACCCGCGCAGGGACACGTGCCCACGTCCCCGGCACGTGGGGCCTCTCCGGCACTGGGGTGGCTGGCCAGGCCCGATAGCAGGGCAGGTCTCATCCCCCACCGCCAGCCAGGGCGAGGACGTGCCCTGGGCTCTGATGGCCTGCTCCCAGGCAGGGTGAGCTGGGGGCTGTGGGGACAGACTCCCCAAGTGCCTCCAGCCACAGTGATGGGGATGAGCAGCTCTCCAGTCTCTCCCACTTGAGATCTGTACTGGTGCGGCATGTGGCCAGGTCCTCCCAGCTCCAGGGCACCCGTGGCACAGCAGCGGAGCGGAGAGGACGGGGCTGTGACGCGCTGGGCTGAACACCCCTGCCCTGTGCAGCCGCAGGGACCCACACGGGCACGGCCGTGGGCTGGATGGAGCACGGCCGAGCCCTGAGCAAGGGAAGCAGTGGCACAGCAATGCACCAGCGTCTCTCCAGAACGGGGAGAGACGCTGCTGCCTGGGGTGCAAGCGTGGCCAGAGCTTGGGGGAGCCAGCAGTGACCTGCCCGTGCCCACCCTGAGCCATCTCCAGACCTGTGCCACAGGCAGGAGACACCTGGAGGCAGCCCAGAAGGATCCATGTGCTTTCTCACGCTGAAAAAAGCCACCAAGCACAGAGACGGGGCACAAGCCTCATGTCCCAGGACACCTCCATGGGGCTAGGCTGGTGGGGGGGGACCCCAGGCTGGTGGGGGGGACCCCAGCGAAGGAGATGCCTTGCCCCAGCATGCAGGGCTCCATCACCGCCTGCCCCCAGCCCCAGGAGCCCCACACACTGGCAGCGGGCGTCTCAGGACCCCTCCCCACTTCCCCCAAAAAGCCCCGCGGCACCCCCGCCCCGCCGGCGCAGGCAGCAGCTCACTCCATGGCGGGGCCAGCGCGGGAGCAGCACCGGGGCCGCCGGACGTTCTGCAGCAGAGCCCGAAAGATGCTGGGCTGCCTCTTGGCCTCGCCTTTGCGGGGGGCTCCCTTGATGGAGCCGGCGCGGGTGCTCTGGGGGGTCATCACCACCTGCCTCCCGTGCTCCTCGATCTGCTTCTCCAGGTGCTTCTGGATGGCCATGCCCAGCACCTCCACCTCCATGGAGGCCCCGTACACCTCCCATGTCATCCCCTTCTCGTCCCAGCTCACCTCCCGGATGGGCTCCGGAGCCTCCTCCACCACCGTCCCCTTCACGTGCACCTCGGGGTACGAGGCCTGCGGCGACTTGGCCACCGGCGTCATGGGCCCAGTGGCCACCGAGCGGGTCTCCACGGGCATGGACACCTGCATCTCCGCGTCCTTCTTGGAGGGCTCCGGGCGCGGGAGGGCAGCAGAGCCTGCCTCTCTCTTGGGGAAGGTGAAGGCAGCAGCCCCACCTGGGGGGCTCATGGGGCTCAAGGCCACCGACACCAGGGATGCTCGGCTGTCCACTTGCGTCCCTGTGTCCTGCGTCCCGGCGTCCTGCGGTGGGGTCACCTCGAAGGAGTAGGACTCGCAGAGCAGCTTGGCTGTCCGGGGCTGCTGGCTGCTCCCAGCATCCGCACCCTGGGTTGGGCTCCTCTCGGCTCTGCCCTGGATCAGGGTGGCAGAGCTCGGCCCTGTCTCTCTTTGGCCCCCACTCCCCACAGTGCCGGTGCCAGGGGGGTCCGCCGTGTCCCCCTCGGGGTGCTTGGGAGTCTCACCACCCTTTGGCTGGGGTGCAGCACCCAGGGGCATCCCTGTACCACCCTGGGGCTGTTCCTGGTTTGGCAGCTCAGCTGTTCCGGCACCCACAGCGGGCTCCACGAACACCACGTGTTTGGCAGGAGCTGGCGCACTCCCCACGTCCTTGCTGGGCGCCTTGAGGCAGGGCTCGCGCAGAGGGGGCACGGGGGCCGTGTTCTCCTTCTGGGCACCAGGGACCCCCATCCCCACAGGACCACAGGCAGGGGCAGCGCCACTCGGTCCCCCGCAGCTCCCTGTCGCTGCCACCAAGCTCGGCTCCGTGCCGGCGTCTGGGAGAAGCGTGCCGGGAGCCGGTCCCGTTGACGACGGCACCTTCTTCTCTGCCGCTGGGCTGGCTGTAGTGCCCTGGGTCTCCGGCTCAGCCACGCAGCAGGTCCTCATGGCACGGTCCCCCGCAGCACAGCCAGAGCCAGGCAGGCACTCGCCAGCCGGGAGGCAGCCAGGAGAGCTGGCGCCGGGCTCGAAGGCGTCCTCAGCCCTGGCCTGGCGGCTCAGCAGCTGCAGCCCCTCAGGCTCCTTAGCACTGCCCATGCCCGGGGAAGGCTTTTCCCATGCTAGTCCCACCACAGGTCTGCAAGAGAGAGGAGGGGGCAATGAGGGGGAGAGCAGCGCACGGACCCCCAAGCCCCTTCAGCTGCCAACTATTTTTCTCCACACCACCCATGAAAACAGGTTTGGGCGGCCGCCCGGAGCACCCACCGGCCTCGGCACAGCCTGTGTGGCAGCACCCAGTGCCCGGCCCCACGAAAGATGTTGGTCACCTACCGTAAAAGCCAGCCTTCCCCCGGCACGGCCGGACCGGGAGCGAGATCCAGGCACTGCTGCGGCTGCCGGAGCGAGGGGACGTGGCGCAGGCACCCCTGCGGAGAGAGCGGCGGCTGAAGCAGAGTCCTGGGTACCAGGTGGAGAGCCTTGGGGGGCTCAGCACCCCCCACCTGCCAGTGGGGAGCTGGGTGCAGTGTGGGGTGAGAGTGAGCTGGGATGCAGAGCATGGCAGGGGCATGGGGCAGCCCGAGCGTTTCCCTCTGAAAACTGGGACCAGTATCCCCAGAGCTGGGAGTGACGTGCGTCCCTCAGCCACGGGAACCCCCAGCTCAGCGCCTACGCCCCATGTCAAGAGCGTGCCGAGCTCCCAGCTGGCTGCAAGCACCCCAGCACGGCGGGGGGACGCAGCTTGGTGTCACCCAACCGGCCCCAAACCTTCCCTGTGGGGCAGCCCTGTAGCACGAGCACGGTGGGAAGCCCCAAGCTCTCCAGGAGCCCCTCCAGCTCTGCCAGTGCCAGCGAGTCCCTCCAGAGCTGGAAGCACACGAGGTAGGGCAGTCCACACCTCCCGTCACTGTCACTCGTGGATCCCGGGTAGGGCAGAGCCGAGCAGACACGGCTGGAGCCGAGTGAGTCCCCTCCAAGGGAAGCGGCAGGAGCAGAGACCAGGCTGGCACCGACCCCCCCGCGGCCACCCAGCAGAGGGGATGACATCCCCCCGTCTCTGTTTTCCCACGCAGCACCCTGTTCCCGGGTGGGGCCGTGCCGCCCCGCACCTCGACCTGCCCTGACAGCATCCTACAACCCGGGGGGGGGGGGGAGGTGGGGTGGGGAGCCACCCTGTCCCGGCGGAGCTGCGCGCCCCGACACACGCGTGTGCAGTCGCGCAGGCAGACACGCGTGTGCGCACACACACAAGCGCGCACACGCCAGCACATGGCTACGGGCACACCCGCACACACACGGACACGCGTGTGCACGCCCAGGTTCCCCGGCCGAGCCCCGGACAAAGCCGCCCCCGCGGTGGGGAGGCCCCCGCCGTCGCCGCCCCCCGCCCCCCGCCCCGGGGGTGCCGGTACCGGGGCTGGCGGCGGCGGCAGCGCCCGGCCCGGCCCCGCCACGTGTGCCCCGGGGCCGCCGTTACCTGCGGCGGCGGATCCGACCGTCCCGCTCCGCTCCGCTCGGCTCCGTGCGCGGCGGCGGTGGCGGCGGCGGGGAGCATGCGTGGGGCGGCGGCGGCGGGGGCGGTACCGAGCCCCGGGCCGCTCCCCCCGGCTGCCGCCCGCCCCGGCGCCCCCGGGCAGCGGTGGGGAGGCGAGGGAGGGCCGGTTGCCGCGGGGAGCGGGGGGGTGTCCCGCCACACACCCCCCCACACCCCCGGTGTCATCGCCGTTACCACCCTGGGAGCTCCCCAGCCCGCCGGGACCCCCCAGCATCACCCCCCCGTATCTCCCCGGGACCGTCACCCCGGTGCACCTGGACACAGTAGGGCGTACGGCTGGCACCAGCCCGCTCGGGGGGTCCCCCAACCCTTAGCGTGGGTCCCGTGGGTGTGGGGGGTGTGACAGCCATACAGAGCCCAGTCCCCCTCCTACCTGGTGATGGAGATGGCCGCTTTCCTCCCAGGCATCACCGTGGGGGGGGAGGGGGGGTGCACCCCAACCAGCCCGAGGGATGGGGACAACGTGCCAGTGCGACGGGGATGGAGGTGGGCTCCCGTGTACCCCTCGCCCAAGGGTGGGGGAGGACGGGGAGGGGAGAACGTCCCCGTCTCCCTCCCAGCAGCGCTTGCCTCTGCTCTCGGGCTCAGGCTTTGTCTAACTCCTTCCCACGCACTCCTGCTCACGCTGCAGGGGGGAAGGCGGCCTGCTCGCCTCGCCTGCATCCCTGCACCCCCCCCCCCCAAACCCTCCAGCATCCCCCCAACCCCCCCACAGCTGCTCCCCATCACACTATAGGATCAGGATCCCCTCCCTGCCCCAGGGATGTCAGGTCTGGGTCAGGAGCTATAGATCTATAGGGTCAAGGAAGGGGTGTGTGCTAACATTCCTGGGGTTAACATTAGCGCACACACGCGCACACACACACACACACACACACACACACACACACACGCACCGACCCTATAGAACTATAGGGTGAGTCTAGTTCGATGGGAGCTGACACACCTGGTTGCTTGGAGACAAGAGAGGTTGGAAATGCTCCTTCCAGTAAACAGCCAGGCTGGAACAAAACCCCGAAAGCTAAAAATAGGGAGGCAGGATATGGAAACAAAATAAAAAGCATTGCTTTACCCACCCTGGGGCAGAGCGGGGCACCCCCATGTCACTGCCAGGCACCCTGATGGGTGAATGGATGGCGTCGATGGGGTGGGGGTGCACCGCTGCACCCATCAGTGTGTGTCCCCCTCAAGGTGTTTGTCCCCACCCATGGTCCTGTGTGCTGGTCCCAGTCCCGCAGCATTGACTGGGCCCAGTTGCCTGCTTGCAGAGGAGGGGAGCACAGCGTGGGGCATAGGTATGGGTTTGCATCCCAGGCTGCCCCATGTGGGATCAGACCCAAGCTGGGCGGGCACAAGGGACACCACAGGCAGGAGCAAGTCCTGGTAGAGGAGGGGACTGAGATGTCCCCCATCCCCTGGCTGGGAATTTGCTGGAAGTTGGGGGACTGGGGGGTCTCTTTCTTCTGGCATTCACTTCCACCCGCTGCTCGCCAGCAGCCGCTCTCCCCATCCTCATCAGCATCTCAGCATCCAGCACGTCCCCATCCCCACCGGGGCTGGCCCAGGAGGGGGGGGTCACAGGGACCACCCTCCCCTCCCTGCAGGCAGCCTTCATCCCAGGCCGGCTGCCTCCTCCTCCTCCTCCTTTCCCCACCCGGGCACTTCAGGGCTGGCAGGAGAACAATAGCGAGGAGGATGAGTAAGATGGTCCCCATTGCCTTGGCAACGCACTCCCGCGCTGCCGGCGCGCGAGAGGAGTCAGGCAGCTGCCTGAAAAGCGCATTCTCCCTCGGCGGAGGGGGCTGCCGGCGCAGGTAGCATGGCAGCCCCCTCCCTCGGCGCCGCGGCCCACCTCCCACGCCAGCACGGGCAGCGCCACGTGAAGGCGCCGGGCTCCCCCACCGCCGCCGGCGTCCGCACACGCCGGTGCAGGCGGCACACACGCGCCCGGCACACGGTTCGGCCTGGGCTTGGCTCCACGGCACCTGGGTCACTGGTGCCCAGTTGTGCCGGGGAGAGGGGAAGCGCAGCTGACAGGGTCTGGCCAGGAAAGGTGTCCCCCCACGCAGAGCTGCCCTGCGGGAAGGTGACGGGTTTCCTGCAGCCGCTCACAGCCACCCCACCTTCACGCACGGCTGCCCACAATATCCGCAGGCGGGGAAGCGGGGCTCCGGAGCTGATGAGGTGCTGGCAAATGGGAGCGGCAGGGGATGCCCGGGGGCACTGGGCTCCTGTCACCGAGCTCAGCCGTGCATCCCACGCTGCACCCTGGGGCTCCCATCCCCGGGACGGGTCGCGCTGAATCTTGGCGTGCCCAGAGCTGCAAGAGCCTTGGGATGACAGAGACGTTACCAGGAGATGCAAAAGCACCAAGCACCCTAAAAATAGCTCTGCCTTCCCAGCCACCTTGGCGTGGAGGTGCTGGGGGGAGGTGGGGGCAGACCTGATCACCACCAGCACCCTCTGCCCTGGGCACCCTGACACACCACCCATGGCTGGGGTTGACCTCCCCCCCGAGCACATTGCCCTGGGTGCAGTCAGGACCCTCGGGGGGACGTGGGCACAGGGCGGGCTGGGGAAGGCGGACAGGGCCAGGGAAGGCGGGCAGGGCCGGGGGGGGCAGCCCTTCCTGCAGGACTGGCTGCGTGGGGCTGTGCAGGCACCCCACGGCAGAGCCCCACGGCCCGGCTCCCCCACGCACCCTCCCCGCACACACCCCTGCTGGCCCCGCCCCCCTCTGCCCCCGCCCCCGATCTGGCTCCGCCCCTTCACGATGTGCAGACCCCGCCCACATCTCCCCGCCTCCCCCCATTGGCCAGGGAATCAGCCATTCAGAAGTAGCCTCGCTGTAACCACCCGCTCACCGCTCTCCTCCGCAGCGCCACCCCCCGGCCATCTCCGCGGCGGCTCAGCCAATCAGAGGGACGCTTGCTGAAGGGCGCGCCCCCAGCCGCCCCACGTGCCCCTTCTTGGCCTCGGTGCAGCAGGGGCGGCCATGTTGGCGGCAGCGGGGCGGCGGCGGGGCTGGGCGGGCGCGGTGCCGGTGCCGGTGCCGGTGCCGGGGCGGTGCTGGCGCGTGGCTGGCCTGGCGGGGGGCAGCCCCGACGCCCCCGGGCTGCTGGCCATGGTGGAGGCCTTCTACAGGCGGGCGGCCGCCACCGTAGAGGCGGGAGCGGCTGAGCGGGGTGGGCTGCCCTGGGTGCGGGTGATCCTGGAGACCGTCCGGCGCTGCAGCCACGTCCTGGAGGGGCCCTCCCCCTGCGCAGGGACAGCGGCGCCTGGGAGGTGGTGCAGGGCTGGCGGGCCCAGCACAGCCAGCACCGCCTGCCCTGCAAAGGGGGTGAGCCTGGGAGCCGCAGCCCCGCTTGCAAGCTTGTCCCCCACTCAGCCCCACCTGTGGGGTAGCGCCGGGCTCAGCCCGCGCGGGAGGCACCTGCCTTAGCACAGTGGTGGTCAGGATGAGCGCAGAGGTGCCTGGGAGGACGCTGTCCTCGGCTGCATCCCACAGAAGGACAGGAGGCACCTGGGGGAGGCAGCTTTGCCAACCTCAGCTGCAGCCCAGCTGCTCCAGCTCGCAGGGGAATGCGAGAGTGGTGTGGCTGGCAGCCAGCCCCGCGTGTGTTTGACTCCTCATCCCAAACACCATACGCTCACTGCCCTAAATACGCCTCAAAGCAGCAACAGTTGTTCTGAGCCTGCGGGGTCCCAGCCTCCTGGTCCCTCGCCCCTCGCCCCAGGCTCTCACTGTGCTGCAGCTGCGCTGTTTGAGGTGCTTGCCGCAGCAAAGGCCTGCATCTGTGGGATGGCCAACTGGTGGGAAACTGCTTTCCACTCTGTGGTGGTCTGGAGGAACAGGTCTAGCTGAATGATTGCTGGTCACCTATTGTGACGGGATGCTGCTGTTTCAGAAGAGTCAAAGCCTTTCCTATAGTGCCTCTGTGCCATTTGTGGTAAAAAGGCAGAGACTCTTCACTTCTCTCTCCTTTCCCAGGGGTTCGTTTCAGCAGCTCAATGGGTGTTGATGAAGTAAAAGCCCTGGCTGCATTAATGACATACAAATGCGCTGTAGTGGGTGAGTACAAGAGGAACATAAAGCACGTGGTGACATGGGCATGGGATGGGGCTCTGATAACAGTGAGTCAGAAAAGCTTGTTAGATGCTTTGAAAATCAGAAGTGCTCCAGAAGCGCAGGATGTTCTTCTGGGCACGGCTGTGCGAGGGCAAGGTTTGCTGCAGCGGCAGAATACGCCACTGGCAGTCTGGGATGTTTGTGTTAATCAGGGAGCGTCAAGCATCGTGCTTCTCAGATGCAGTCTCTGTGCCTGGGTTGTCATGGATTCAGCTCTGGCTGGTGGTGTTTGTGGCAGGCTCAGGGTCCGTCTCCTTGTCCTGCCTTCGGCTCTGCTCCACAGAGGCTGCGTGGCACCAGGGGGGAGCCGTGGGGGGGGTGGGGAAGCGCCAGCCCCTTGCCTGGATTCACCAACAAGGTCACGATTGCCATTGTCTCCTCCTCCCCCCGGGGAGCAGGTGAGCTGGTGGGGAACATCCATCTGCCTTACCCGGTCTTTTCCAGATGTTCCTTTTGGCGGTGCCATGGCGGGTGTGAGGATTGATCCAAGGAAATACTCAGTGAGTTCACTCCTCTCCTTCCCCCGTCGACCGCCCATAACTCACGCTCCATTTGCACAGCCCTCCCTCTCTGTGTATCACAGCAGTGCACTCTGACAAGCCAGGGGGGAGACATTTGTGGTGAGTAACGCTCACCCAGCAGCTGTGAAAAGCAGCTTGGGGTGGGGAAGCTCTGGTTTATGGGTCAGTGCATCTGGCCAGAGACACGCTGGAGGAGTCTGGAGTAGGGATGCTCCTGTCGCTGCCTGCTGTGCTGGGGGAAGGTACAAATCAGCCAGCAGTTGGAAGGGCAGTGAGCAAAGGGATCAGGACTTCACACTTGTCTTTTTTTTTGATCCAGGGTCCCTAGCTGCTGTGAATTAACTCCCTGGAGACATCAGGATGTGTGCTGTACAGGCAGGGCAGCTGCCGGGTGCTGTACCGCAGCTCTGTGATTTTTCGTGGGGCCTGTAGTAACAACTGTGTTTTGTTGTTCTTGCACAGGAACATGAGCTGGAGAAAATAACGAGGCATTTTACTGTAGAAATGGCCAAAAAGGGATTTATAGGTGAGAGCGGTTTTGTCCCGATTCTGCAAGCAGCGTGTGGCTTGCAAGAAGGGGAGCGGGCAGCAGCTACCACTCTCTCACTGCCTGTCAGTGCTCACTGCCCTGGTGCTGTGCCATCCGTTCACCGTTTTGCTCTGCCTGTGCTGTGAATTTGGAGCAGAGGGAGCCTTGTGCGGTGCCAAGCACGGTGGGGTTGGCCCGGACTCTGTCCCAGCCACTGCTGGGCAGGGGTCTCACCTGGGCATTATCCTCCATTCCCGCTGGCCTGCGCTGCCACAGGGAGGAGTGAAGGTTTATCTTGCCTCAGTGTGTGCTAGAGAGCTCAGTGGGTGCTGGTCACAAGGTGGAGACCTTTACACTCCCTCTTTTCTTGAAAGTATTGGGAAGGGACATGACAAAGACCCTGTGAAAGCCAAAGATATTAATTCATGAGGGAAGCTGGGGAGACCCTGGGGCATGGGCAGCACCATGCTTTGTTCAGAGGATTACTTGGTGTGCCCAAAGACATCAGCAGCCTGCAGAAATCACCCAGCTGTACACATGCAGTTGGTTGGGGCAGAGTAATCTAACTGTAAAGATAGGATCTGACAGATTTTTCTACCTCCTCAGGGCCTGGGATTGATGTGCTGGCCCCTGATGTCAGTACCGGGGAGCGGGAGATGTCCTGGATAGCTGACACCTACACCCACACGCTGGGGTACCGGGTAAGCTCCAGCAGTGCTGGTTTGGAGCCTGGGATGCTGTGGGCACTACGAGGGTTTGTGCCCAGAGCCCTGTGCCAGGGAGTTGCTTTAGCTTTAGCTGAGGCTTAGGGGATTGTGAGGAAAACTGTGGCTTGGGGAAAGTCCTCGCTAGAGAACTTGCACCAGGTGAGACCTTAACCTTCTCTCGCCCCATCTCGGCCTCACAGGACATCAATACCCAGGCGTGTGTGACAGGAAAGCCCATCAGTCAGGGAGGCATCCACGGGCGACACTCTGCCACGGGGCGTGGGGTCCTGCACAGCATCGAGAGCTACATCACCAACACAGACTACATGGACTGCATTGGACTGAGCCCCGGCTTGCCTGGCAAGACCTTTGTGCTGCAGGTGAGTGCTCGGCCCAGCTAGAGCTTTGAAGAGGACACTTCCTCAAGACCTTTCTGCCCCTCCTTCCCAGGAGAATTTTCAGTCTCAGCTCCTGCAGTGCTGCCTGGACATGATTTCCCGAATCTCTCCTCACGCTGTGACAGCTAGCACTCATTTGTGCTGTGTGTGTGGGTCAGTTTCTGAGAGCTGATCTCTTAGAAACTCGAACCATCAGCCCAGGGGTGCTGCACTGCTCACACCACACAGGCATTCCCAAGGTTTCTCTGTAGCCATCCTGCCTGAAAACACCCATAAAATGGAAGCTGCAACTGATGCTCACCTGTGCAGCAGGCAGAGCAGAGAGGTGGCAGGACACGGGGGGGGCTCTGCCAGACTGGATGGAAAGAGCCAACCCCAGTGACATCACGTTTCTGTCACCTCCAAACCACCCGTGGTGAGCCATGATGTTACATACTCCAAAGGTCCTGCCTGTGGATGCAACCCCCATCTCTTCTGGCTGTTCTGTGGGTCAGGCCCACACTGGCCTGGCCTTGCCCAGCAGCCTGGAAGCTTGGTGGGACCCTGAGGGTGCCAGCCCTGCCTTTTCCCCTCTCCTCCCAGGAAGGACTTTCCCTTCCCTGCAGCCCAGGGCCTGCTCACTGCTGCGGTGAGGTGCTTCCCCCTGCTGTAGCTGCAGGAGCTCCTGCTCTCAGCCAGACACTGCTGCCCCAGTCCACTGCCCACAGCTGCCCGTTTCGTGCCGAGGCCACTGCTCTCTGCGAGGGAGAAATAAACTGGAAACCGTGCAGCTGAAGTCTTGCCTGCGGCCAGCACTCTGTGCTTTCCTCCGGGCGTTCGCTCCTCAACGCAGCTCCCTGCTGCGGGGAAGAGGCTTTGAACTGAGGCTGCACCCGGAGCTGCTGCCCGCAGTGCCCTTGGGAGTGGCCCTGCATTTGCTCAGCCCTTTGCTTTCCACACATCCTTCTGCTTTGATGATACGCCAGAGAATGAGAAGGCTGACATCCTTGGATACTCTGGGTATAATTTTGCTGTGTTTGGGAGCTGTTTTTGCAATCTCAGGAACCACTGTTGCTTGTAGGAGCTGTACTAAGCTTGCAAGTGCTTTGGGGCAAACAGTGCAAAATACCTGTTCCCATAAGGGGAGCTGAGCTGCCCCCATGGCCCTGACCTGTGCCGGTGCCGTGGCAGCTGATCACACCCCATCAGTGTGAGGTGTAGGAGGATTGCTCAGATTGTGCCTGGATGCTGCGTGGTGCCGACCAAAGGACTGTGTGTTTCTCACTGAATCTGCTTTCTATCGAGATCAGCTCTTAGAAACTGAATGACATACTGTGCTTGGAACATCACATCCAGGCGCTCTGGAGGTGATAAAGACAGGCTGATCTGGAAGTCATTATCCCATGGGCTCTGCTTTTCACAACGCTCTGACTAGCCAGGGAGATCTCTGCCCTGCCAGGTCCTAGTCTAGAACATTCACCAGGAACTGCTAGATGAGGGGTTCCTATTTATGCTTCTCAGTGCAAGCTCCCGAGAGGGGTCTGTTACCAAAGCAGTGGGTCAGTTTGCAGCGTTTGTCCCCACGACTTCCCTCTCCCCACACTGTCTCTGCTCTGTGTTGCTGTAGGGCTTTGGCAAAGTGGGGCTGCACACCATGAAGTACCTGCACAAGTACGGAGCCCGCTGCATTTGTGTTGGGGAGACAGACGGAGCCATTTACAATCCCAGAGGGATCGACCCCAAGGAGCTAGAAGACTATGAGCAGGTGAGTTGAGCCCAGTCAACCCAGCCCCAGTTCTTAGGGGGTGGTGGTCAGTGCCTGTCTCTGAAACACCCACAGAGAAGGGGGCTGCCCCTGATGTCCTGCAGAGCCCATCTCTGAGGGCAGTGCTCGACACTGGGCCCAGCAGGACTCTCCTGCTCATTCCAGGGTCACGGCACCATAGCTGGCTTCCCAAAAGCAGAGTCCTATGATGGCAGTGTCCTGGAGGTGCCCTGCGACATCCTCATCCCTGCTGCTATTGAGAAGCAGCTCACGAGGGAGAATGCACCCCGGGTGCAAGCAAAGGTACGGACCACTCGTGCTGCTTGCTCCCAGCAGGCCCTGCATGGGTGTGGGAGTGACAGCAGCCCAGCCAAACCTTCGCTTTTGGCGCTGTGCACCCCAGGGAGGTGTCCCATTGCTGCAATGATAACTTGCCTGCTGTGCCAGAGGGACAGAGCATGAGGCAGAGGTGGCAGGTCATATAATTTAGAGGAGGAGGAAAGCCCAAGCCCTTCCCTTTGCTGACAGGGAGCAAGGATCGTTGGAGTGACCTTGGCTGTCTCTTCTGGCTTCCTCAATCTTCATTGCTGTATCAGATCATCCTCCCAGGGCAGAGGAGATGATACCCTCGAAGATACTGGGTGTCACAGTGTTGACACTGAGAATCATAGGCAGCAGATAAGAGTGAGCAAAGCAGAGGGCTGCTACAAATACCAGCTTCCTCCCTTCACTGTGAGCTCTAGGGACCAAAGGACAGGGTGTCACAGCCAAGGTCTTTTGCAGGCTGAGCCTTTAATTATTCTGTGTGAAACATGAGGTCTGAGCTTTTGCTCATCCTGCACAGCTCCAGTGGGGAGGCGAGTGCCCAGACCACTGCCACCAGAAGTGGCCTGGTGGGGGGGATCCCAGCAGCAGGGAAAGCAGCCTGTCACTGATTTCTTCTTTCATGTCTTCCACCTATCTCACCTCTTGCTCTGCTTGTGCTCTCAGATCATTGCAGAAGCTGCCAATGGCCCCACTACACCAGCAGCACATGAGATATTCCTTCAAAGAAATATCCTGGTCATCCCGGTACGTCCATCCCCACGCACATGGAAGGATGGTGGCCTCGTGGCTATTAGGGCCACATGGTGTTGTCGGCTGCACCGATGTGGATCCAGCCGGGCTCTGCCAGGCTCTGGGATCAGGCAGTGTTGGTGGTGCTGTCTCAGTCAGCCTGTTCCCTGCTTTTTCCCCAGCTTCTGAGCACCTCTCAGATGCTGGTTTGCCTTCTGAACCCTCCTGGTTTTCGGCTGCAGCAATGATAGACCACAGGGCTACTGGCCAGCACCGGGATGCCCTGCAGCCACTGGTGGGCCAACAGCAAACCGTGCCACATCACATGGGCTGTCAGAGCAGCTGGTGTCTCTGTTCAGAGGCAGCATGGAGCCACCGTGGCTCTGGGATTCAGCCATCCAAGTAACCTCAGGACTGTCCCTGAGGGCAGCATCCAAGGGTATGAGGAGGGACCCAAGGCAGGGGAGGAAAGATCCCCCTATCAGTCATGGATCTCAGGGTCTCCCTAAGCAGCAAATCTGAAGCGTGTACTGCCCTTGGCAGGACGTGTATGTGAATGCAGGTGGTGTGACTGTATCCTTCTTTGAGTGGCTGAAGAACCTGAACCACGTTAGCTACGGCCGCCTCAGCTTCAAGTACGAGTGGGAATCCAGCTACCACCTCCTGCAGTCAGTTCAGCACAGCCTGGAGCAGTGGTTTGGCAAGTCCAGAGGGGAGATCCCCATCATCCCGTCCCCACAGTTCCAGGCCCGCGTGACTGTAAGTGCCTGTAACTGTGGAGGGTTGTCCTGGCTCACTTGTTCCACATTCCCAGACACTCCTGTCTGCTGTCTCAGTGCTGAAGGCTGAGCTTGTGGCACACACAGATACTCCCCACCACTGCTATCATCCCACTGATGGAGGGGATGGGGTGGAGATACCGTGTGTGGTGGTACATCCCTACCATCTGGGGGTGCTGCTGGGTGCTGCAGGGAGTCCCTTAGGAGCCAAGCCATGTGCTGGAAACAGCTGCAGAGGTGGCAGGCCAAGCTTGCACCACCTGTGGTGGTCCCGTGCCAAGCAGAGGGGCTGTGTTTGATAAATGGGTTGGGGGGGCCAACCTCTAGCCTCTACCACAAAGGATTCACTTGTTTTCCTCCTCAGGGTGCCTCAGAGAAGGACATCGTGTATTCGGGACTGGCCTATACCATGGAGCAGTCAGCCAAGGTACCTCTGAGGGCTCTTTGCCTCACCCGTGCCTGCTCTTGTGCCCCTTGCCTCGCCACAGAGGCTCTGGGCTGTATTTGAGGGGTACCCACCCACGGTACCTCATTGCCACTCCTGACAGGACAGCACGAGGCCGGTGGTGGCTGTGCCCACACTTTGGGCAAAGCCTTGTGCTCATCAGCATCCCTCTGTTCCTGCAAACCCATGTGCCCCATTTCCAGGGTTGCTTAGATGAGCTGTGGGGATTCAGTGCTGGGGTGGGGTGGGGGTGGGGGGTGGCTGCGTCTCGTGCCACCCCTCGGGGTGCCATCCTCAGCAGTGGGTGCATGGAGCCCACCCGTGGGTGCAGGGCCTGTCCCCAGAGGAGCGCTGTGGGGCAGCAGTGAGAGAGCATCTCCCGGCCCACTTGTAGGTGGCTCCGGGTCTTAAAGAGCAGCCCCCGTGGTCGCTTGGTGCGGCGGAGGGGGGGAGTCTTGTCCCTTGGGTGCTCCTGGGGCCTGGCCTGGTGCTTGCACGGGTGGCACTGCCTGCACCCTCCTCACTGGATCCTCTGCCCCGCCTTGCCCCCAGACCCTCCCAGCACATGCTGCCCTCACAGCTCTCCTCTCTCTCTAGCAAATTATGACCGTGGCTGAGAGGTACAACCTGGGCCTGGACCAGAGAACCGCTGCCTACCTGTGCGCTCTGGAGAAGGTGTTCACTGTGTACAACGAGGCTGGCTTCACCTACTGACACAACACCCGGCAGAGCTGCCCCGGGTGTCACAGCCCTGCTGCGCAGGGGGTGCCCGGGACACCACGTGCAGCGCAGAGGGGACATCCTGGTCTCTATAAATGGTTGGTTTGAGCATGTTGTCTCCCTGCTCCCTGGCTCCCAGATTTCCTGGGCAGGGGGGCTGTCTTCCCTCACACCCCATCTGCCCCAGCCCCTTTGCAGCCTCCTGGGCACCAGAGGAAGCCACTTTAATGCTGGTTTGAGTCTGCTTGCCCATGACTGGCAGAATTGGACAAGGGAAAGAAGAAATGCAGTGAGCTCTAGGGGAGGGGGCACCCCACAGCACAGCCAGCCCCAGGAACAGCCATCTTGGTCCATTTAATAACACACGGTGGGTGCTGCAAGCACTGCTGCAACTGGCGCAGACACAGGGAGCAGAGCCAGGGCAGGGATTTGCAGGCATCAGCAAACCTGTTGTGTTCGTGCTGACTGCTGCAGCTTCACTCTTTGCCGGAGAAGCTGGCAAACCAGCACAGGTGGTGGATTTAATCTGATATTCATGGCAGGGAGACTCGGCCCAGCCCCTCACCTCAGCCTGTGCTGCAGCCAAGGGGCTGGAAGCCGGCTGGGGACTCAGGCTGGGTTGGTGGCCCTGCCCTAGGGGAGCCAAGGGCCCAAGGGCTGCACACTGTGGTGGGCACAGGACCCCCTGCTGTGGTGGGCATCACTCCGGGGTGTGTGGCAGCCAGATGCTCTTGTGGTGGCCACACTGCAGCTGAGCGAGCCGCAGGTGCCAGCCGTGTCCCCGGCCCCCTGAGGGGAGTAGGGTCACGGAAGGAGGTGGGGACAGCAGAGAGGCTCCGCTTTGTGCTTCTAGCACAAGATCAGGGCGCATCTCTAGGAGGTACCTTACAAACCGCAGCACATCCTGCTGCAGGGAGGGCTGGGGGAAGCCCGTGCCCAGCACCTGAACCCCCTTTGCTAGCACAGCCAGCACCTCCAGGGAGGGAACCAGTGCTTGAGCCTGGGACTGCGTCTAGCTTTGTCTTGGCGCAGGGTCCTCAGCCCCAAAGGGACCCCTGCATTCACCTGCAGATGCAAAGCGCTGCGGCCAGCACACAAGCAGGCAGCACGGGGACATGGCCTGCGTCCCCAGCCTCAGCCAGAGCGTGGCAGAGGCCCAGGGCACGGTGACCTGCTGCTGGCACAGCAGCGAGCAGACAGGACGGCACCTTGTCCGCACAAGGACCCAGTCCTGCCCACTCCCCCGAACTAGACTCAGCTCATCTGCCCCAGCCCCTCAACTCCTCAAAACTACCCCTGCCGCCAAAGCGCGGGGCCACCCCTCTCCCCAGGGAACCCACAACCAGGACCAGGGGGCTACAGTGAAGAGTTGGCTTTATTCACGGACACGGGGGCAGCTGTGTCACTGGCAGCTGCCCTCGTATTGCACATCCAGCGACGAGGGCGGGGGGGATATCCATGCCACGTCACAACACAGCGTCGGCACTACGGGACCTCGGGGAGGGCGCGGGCACCGTCACGACCCAGCAG
The DNA here is from genome assembly GCF_018691265.1 of Tyto alba. Taxonomy (NCBI): domain Eukaryota; kingdom Metazoa; phylum Chordata; class Aves; order Strigiformes; family Tytonidae; genus Tyto; species Tyto alba. The sequence goes on from NW_024881279.1 coordinate 11,398,690, forward strand.
GCTGGGGAGCAGGCTTGGGCGCCAAGGGTTCACAAAGGCAAAAGACCCGTCCACCCATAGATAGAGATATATATATAAAAAAAAAATAGTTCCACAATGACCAGAGCAGAACCACAGGGACACGCGTGCAAGCAAAATGTACAGCAGCCCGCGGGCAGGTAAACATGCTTTGTACAGACACAGACACGCCGGGACGCAGCCGGGGTTTATGGCGCTGGGAGGGATACAGAGCCACAAACCCGAGCTTCACAGACACACACGCACGCACGCACGCCAGCCCCTGTGGGCAGCGCCCACGGCTCGGGCACGCGCCGGGGCTCGGGGGCTCGGACACGGCGGGTTTTTTCTCACTGCTAGACACGGTACGGAGACACGGACACGGTCCCTTGGAACGGAACTGGAGGAAGAACTCGTGAGCGAACGGGGCAGGGGCACCCCTGCTCCTCCCCGGCATGCGGGCACCGGCCGGGGCCGGCTGGGGAGGAGCAGGGGGCTACCGGCGGTTCGTTGTGCTGCTGGTGGAAGAGGCGAGGATGGGGGTCCATTATGCCTCTGGCTCGTATTCTTGGTATTCCTCCTGTGGCGTGGGGAAAGAAAGAGCCGGTGAGAAAGCCCAGGTCAGGCACGGAGCCCCTGTGCCCCCCAGCCCCACGCCAGCATGCCCACGCAGGGCTGCGTGCATGGGGCACCTGGGAGCAGGCAGGCTCTGGGCTTTGCTGCAGACAGTGACGGCCGCCAGCACGCTGAGCACTGGCAGCCTGTGCCCTCTGCAGTGCCCTGCACCCCTCTGCCACCCCGTCCCCTCACCTGCGGGGGTTCCTCGTAGTTCTCCCCCTCTGGCTCCAGCAGCGGCTCAACCAGCGGCTCCTCAACAGCCTCCTGGGCCACCTCCTCTGGCTGGGGGTGAACCGGGGGGTCAGTGCCATGCAAACAGCACCCCACGCAGCACCCACCCTCCCTGCCGGGCTGGGGGTGACCTGGCAGAGACCAGCAACGCACCCGGGATACTGGGGGCTCTACATGGGGGACACCAGTGGGGCCCAGCGGGCGCCTCAGGCACACACCAGCCCCGCTAGCTGGGAGGCGACAGGCAGGGGTCCGTGGGAGCAGGGCCTGGGTGTGCGTGTCACCGCACCGCTCCCAACCCCGGCCCCAGGCAGGTGATGGGTGCTGACAGCACATGGGCTTGGGGGGGCCGCGGGAGCATCCTGCATCCCTGTCAGGGGCGGGCGGTGCTGAGTAACCCCTCCCCGGGGCTGGCAGAGCAGCTGGCAGGAGGGAAAGGGGGGCGGCCGATCCCCCCCGTGCAGCGGCGGTGGCCTCATTTCTTCAGCTGATGCTATTTTGGGCTAAGCTGGAAGCCAGCGGCTCACGGAGGGGGGGCGGCGAGATGCGAGCCCGCAGCCCCTCCCCGGCCCCCCCCCAAACTCCCGCAGCTGCCAGGTCACCCCTCAGCCGCCCGAGCGATGCGCTGCCGGCCGCCATGCGAGAGCCCGCGCGCGCACACGTCCGCAGCATCCGCGCACGCAGCCGGCGCGCGTGGGGCACCGGCGCCTGCCGCGAGCGGCTGGCGACCCCCGGGGACCCTCCCGCGGGGCTGGGGAGCTGCTGAGGGGCTTCCCCGCCAAGCCCAGGGACGTGCCAGCCTCCCCGCCGGCGCAGCAGGGGCTGCGGGGGGTGTCTCACCTTCAGGTCCGCAGGGAACTCCTCCTTCTTCACCAGCCCGGTGGCCGCCGCGATGTTGCCTGCGCCTGAGAATGCCGCTTCGCCCAGCTGGGACGCCTGCTCCTTTGCTTTCTCAGCCACTGCAAGAGCCGGGGGTGCCCATCAGTGCCCCCCCTCGCCCACCCTGCGACAGGGAGGGGTGCCCACCCGTGGCTCTGTGCCCCGAACCACCCTGGGGGGGCAGAGCTGGTGGGGAGTCACTGGGCAGGATCAGGCCCTCCCCGCCTCCCTGCCCGGGCGCTGGGCAGGGGAGGGGGCCGGGATGCTGCTCTGCAGCTGGGCAGGGAGTGTGAGCAGCCGCCGCAAATCCTTCGTTGCGGGCCCTGTTATATAAGAGGCTTTAGCCGGGTGACATCAGCCCCTCAATTAGCCTCTCATCTCGTTAGCGCGGCCACGCTCTTGGGGCCAGAGGGGTACTGTGATAGGGAGCCAGAGGGGACCGTACCTGAGGTGACACCTTGCACCACGCCTTGGGTTTTACTCCCTGGGGGTAGAAAAAGACAGAGATGGGGTTAGAGGGGCTGGCAGCCGAGATCTGCCATGTGCCTCTGCGAGCCAGGGTAGCATCCTGCCCGCACCCCAGCCTGGGCACACTGGGGCAGCCGGGGGGGGGCTCAGCTCCCGCCCGGCTCCCCACAAGGCTCCTCCAGTCCCTGCAGGAGCCCGGGCTGGGGCAGCACAAGGCCACCACCGTGTGCCAGGCAGGGCAGAGACCCCGGGACCAAGCACTGTGCCAGGGCACGGTCAGGCAGGTGAACGCCGGCCGTGCCGCTGAGCAAAGCTTCCCGCAGGAGCCGGGATCCATACCCAGAGCTGGTGCCAACACGGCACAGGAAGCCCCACAGCCGGAGTGGCCCGGGGCTGGATGCTGCTGCTGGCTGCGCTGACCCTGCCAGGCTCCCTTCAGGCAGTGACACTGCCCACAGATGCCAGGACACCCCCCAGGATGGGAACGGGGTGTCCGTGACAAGGGCAAAGGCAGGGGCTGGGCAGCTCCTGCAGAACGGGGCCTCGGGGCGCTCCTTGAGCGGCTGGACCCCCATTCCAGGGCATGCACCCCTGGGTGGAGATGGGGGTCCAGGGCAGGCACCCACCAGCACCCCGGGGGAATGGCTCTGGGGCTTCACCCCCCTGCAGAGCTGGGGATGGTGCCCCAACCCTGCGCCCTCGCTCCCGCCGAGGGCAGGGACGGCCTCAGCTCCCTCCCCAAGCGGCCCAGCACCACAGCCGGGCACACCGCCTGCCCGGGAGCTGCCTCCTCCCTGCCCGCGATGTCTTCTACAACTTGGCCCGAATGGACCTCAGCCCTGAGGGGCAGCCCACAAGGACCCCCCCAGCCGCCGGCTGGGTGCAGAGGAGATGCTGGCAGAGCCCTGGTGTGGGATGCGCACTGGGGCACGGCCTCTCCGAGATGTCCCCAGCCCCTCTGCTCCAAGCTGGGCACATCGCACCATGGGGGTCACTACCTCCATCCTGCCCCGAAGCATCCTCGGCGAGGAGCCGCGGGGTCCTTGGGCTCAGACCCCCGGGGAGCCGCGGGGGTTCCTGTCCCCGGGGACCCCATCCCCTCATCCTGGGCAGCAACCCCGACCCTGCCCCGGCCCGCGGGGCCCCATCCTCCTGCCTGCACATGCCCCGCGGGGCGAGCTGGGCACCGCGGGCACCCGCCCTCTGCCCCGGGGCGCCCCGCCGGCTGGGTGGTCGTAGCGGGGGAGGGGGCGGAGGCAGGCGGGGAGGGGGGACAGGGGCGGGGGGGGAGCAGGTCCGGGGACAGGTAAGGGGTGGCCGTGGGATGAGCAGGACGACGCAAGGGCAAACGCAGGAGCAGGCAAGGGCAGGCAGAGGGGGCTGGCAGGGGCGTGCAGGGATTAGCCGGGGGGCAGGCAGGCCGAGCCGGCCCTTACCGACATAGAGGACCCCCTCCTTGGTCTTCTCGGCGGCCTCGGCCACCCCTTGCTTGGTCTTCTCGGCGGCGGCGACCACCCCCTCCTTGGCCTTGGACAAGCCCTTCATGAACACCTCCATGGCGGCTCTGCGGGGAGAGGCCGCACGGCTTCACCCCGCCCCGGCCCCGCGCCCGCTCCCGCCCGCCCCGCGCATCCCCGCACCCCCGGCCCCGCCGCCCGCCCCCGGGACCCCCGCCCGACCTGGCTCGGTAGCAGCGGGGACGGGCGGGCCGGGCCGGGCCGGGCCGGGCTGCGGCGGGGCGGGCTCAGTGCGGCTGTGCCGGGGCCGCGCTGCGCTGCGCCGCGATGCGCGGGGGGGACCGCGCCGCGCCGGGCTGAGCCGGGCTGAGCCGTGCCCGGCCGTGCGGAGCCGTGCCCGGCCGCCCCCGCCCCCGCCCCGCCCCGCCCCGACCGGGAGCGGCACCCCCGGCCCGCCGGCTCCTTCCCCCCGCCGCGGCTCGGCACCCCCGGGGCGGTCCCATCGCGTCGCACCTTTCTCCCCATCCCCACCCGGCCCGATCCCGTGCCACGCGGTCCCCACGCTGTCCCGTGCTGGTCCCCATCCCGTCCCATCCCCATCCCGCCCTTTCCCTGTCCCATCTTCTCCCGATCCTGCTCCCATCTCGTCCTGATCCCCACCCTGTCCCCGTCTCACTCCCCCACACGTTCTACCCTACCCCTATGCCATCCCCCCCCCCCCCCCCATGATATCCTCTTCCCACCTCATCCCACCCCATTCCCATCCCACCCTGTCCCCACTCCATCCAATTCTGATCCCATCGCCTCCCCGTCCCATTCCAATCCAATGTTGTTCCCATCCCACCCTACCCTGATCCCCTCCTCCCCGTCACATCCCATCTCCACCCCCAATCCCAATGCTATCCCACCCTGCCCTGCCCCATACCACACCACCTTGATCCCATCCCACCTTACACCACCCTATCCCCCCATCCTGTTCCCATTCCACCCTGCCTCCCTGCCCACATCCCCCAGCTCCCTGCCCTAGGGGGGGATCCCCCCATCTCCCTGCTCGCCAGGAGGGGCAGGCCTGGCACACCCTCCCCAGCGCACCACCCTCCCACCCCACCAGCTGCAGCTGGGACGGGTGCTTCATCCCACCCACCTGGGGGCACTTAAGAGCCAGGAGCGGCCCGGGGGGCGCCTGTGCTGGGCAGGATGGCTACAGGGGAGCAGGTGAGTGTTCTCCCTCTGGGCTGGGCCTGGTGGCAGAGCAGAGGCAGCCCTGCTGTCCCCTCAGTTGTGGGACCTGTATCATCCGGGGGGGGGGGCTGCAGACTCCCTGCTGAGGTGGCCTTAGGGATCCTCAGGGCTGTCCCTTGCTTCCCCAGAAGAGGCAAGAGGAGCGGCGGCGGCGGAGGGCTCAGAAGCAAGAGCTGCTCCTGGCAGAGAGCCTGGGCAAGCACCCCCTGCAGAACAGGTACGGGGGGGGTTGGGCCGTGGGCAGCCTCTCCCAGTACTGGGAGGCGGGTGCTGGGGCTGGAGTGGGGCTCCAGCATAGATGACCCCCCTCATCTCCCCTCTCTCTCCAGGTGGGCACTGTGGTTCTTCAAGAATGACAAGAGCAAGATGTGGCAGGCAAACTTGCGCCTTGTCACCAAGTTCAGCACTGTGGAGGACTTTTGGGCGTGAGTGTCCTATGGGTGGGCAACGTGCCCCCTCCGGAGAGGCCCCGGTGGGGTGGTCTGGGCTAGAGGAGGGTGCTGTGGGTCCCTGAGGCACCTCTTCTCACCTGCTTCTGCGCCTTGTCTCTGCCCGGTGCAGGCTGTACAACCACATCCAGCTCGCTAGCAAGCTCACCTCTGGCTGCGACTACTCCCTTTTCAAGGTGAGACAGTCCCTCCTCAGAACCCCTTGCAGCACCCACCGTTACAGGGACACACTGGGTGCCAGTGGGGCTGGCGGGGTGCCCTGGCTGTAGGGTGGGAGGGAAGCCTGGCTGGGTGCTCACAGCTCCCTGAACTGGCTCTGGCCGGGTGCTTGGTGCCCCTGACCATCCCCTTGCCTGTCCCTAGGATGGCATCGAGCCCATGTGGGAGGACAACCAGAACAAGCGTGGTGGGCGCTGGCTCATCACCCTGGCCAAGCAGCAGCGGCACACCGAGCTGGACCGGTTTTGGCTGGAGACAGTGAGTGCAGCCCCACTCAGGCTGGCCTGCGGGGTCTTTCCCCCTGCTACAGTGCCAAGCCTTAGCAGGGACTGTCCTGGGCTCCCCTTCTCCTCCCGACAGCTTCTGTGCCTCATTGGGGAGATGTTTGATGAATACAGCAACGAGGTGTGCGGGGCTGTCATCAACATACGTGCCAAGGGGGACAAGATCGCCATCTGGACCCGGGAAGCGGAGAACCGGGAAGGGGTCACCCACATTGGGTAATGTAGCTTTGAGGGGGCTGCACAGGGCCAGGTGGGAGAAACAATGCTGTGCCATTCATGCAGCACCCTTCCCTCCTCCAGGCGTGTCTACAAGGAGCACCTGGGCCTGTCACAGAAGGTGGCCATTGGGTACCAGGCCCACGCGGACACGGCCACCAAGAGTGGCTCCCTCACCAAGACCAAGTTTGTGGTGTGACTGTGGGGGGAGCGGGGTGCTGACTGCAGGGTCCCCCTGTCCTGTCCCACAATGAATGGATGCAGCTGAGCATGGTCTGTGTGTACAGGGTTGGTCATCCGGCACCCTGGGGTGGCTTTTGCTTGGGGAGTCCCCTGGGAGGAAGACAATGGGTTGGTGTATTGTGTGTCTGCCTGCTGGGTGAGTGGAGCCAGGAGCACAGGGCTGGCATTGCCCAGGCATCCCTGTGGGCTTGGGGTGCTGCATGCATCCCTCTGCTTCTCCCAGTGCCAGGGACCAGTGTCCCTCCGCTCTGCGGGACCCCAGATAGTCCCCAGGAGGATGCTGGGCTCTGTCTTCCCCTGGCCAAGGCTCAGACACAGTTTACTGCCCTGCAAGCCTGGGTGTGGGAAGGGATACCAGAGCCCAGATCCTCTGGGTTGGCTCAGCCTCAGGAGCTGCTCCTCATCTCCCCCAAACCCCCCCACAGCAGTGGGGGCCTTTTCAGGAAGACCAGCTCCCCAGCCCAGGGCTGTCCATTGCCACCGCAGGGTCGATGCTGGGGCTGCAGCACAGCATCACCCCCATGCTGCCCACCTCGGGCTGTGTTTGCTCACATCTCCTCCCACGGGCACCTGCAGCATGGGTGGTGCAAAGCTGATTTGCTTCCCAAGGGTTTATTGGTGCCAGACTTGCAGGTTCACAGCCCCAGTCCAATGAGCCCTAGGAGTTCGCTGGCTTCTCCTTTCCATGGCCAGTGTCCTCTCCTGGCTGCACAGGGGACCCCTTACTCCTCCCCCCGCCTTGCTCCAGCACAGCTCAGCCCATGCTCTGTCCTTTAACCTTTTATTTGTGGTTTTGACTGTTGGGTCTGTCCTTCCCCGCTGCTTATTCAGGTTCTTGAGGTGGAGCTGCCTGCTCACCTCCTGGTAGTTCCGCCTGCGCTTCTGCCTTCACTGCAGGTCTCCTCCATCCCCCTCCAGGAGCACCTGGGCAGCTCCAGCTCAGCCCAGGGTGACCCGGGGCAGCACATCCAGTCCATCCGTGCCTCCCGGTGAGCCTAGAGCTGGGGCCACTTGTCCCCCGGCTGCTGTGTGCTGCCCTGCCCGCACCTGGGGCTTGTGGAGAGCTGGTCCCGCAGGACAGAGCCGTGGCTACCTCTCTGCTCTGGCAGTTGGTTGAGGCACGTCTGGCCGCGGTGCTGCGGCTGTGGCACCCGGGGCTGCCCGGTACAAGGGGGACAGAACTTGCTGCCCTCCTCTGTGGGGCAACCAGTGCAGGGATGCTGTGGGGCACGCCGGCCCCGTGGGCAGGAGCAGGACCCGGCAGGGAGTGTGGGGAGGGGTGCAGCAGTATTGGGGGGGGGGGGGGGGGGGGGGCAGCACCCCCAAGCCTAGGGTGTCTGCAGGCGGGGGAGGCAGGGGCACTGAGGAGGGGACGCGGGCGTGGGGCTGGGGGCTGCAGCCTGCCCTGCCCGCCCGGGTCCCGCGGGCTGCCTGCACTGCCGGCCGCTCGCCACGCGATGGTGCCGCTCGCCCGGCCTTGGCCAGCCCTCCCTCCGGTGGGCTACTCCGCACAGCCCTGCCTTTGCCCCACAGAGCTGTCCACCCCCCCCACCCCCGCGTGAGAGGCTGCAAGAGCCATGCGTGGGGCACGGGTTGTGGGGCGGGCAGAGCTGAAGCTGGAGCGGGGGGTGCCGAGACCCCCATCCAAAGCACCGTTAATAGCTCTTATTTGTCCGTGTCCCCACCCCTGCACCCCAGCAGTGGCAACAGGAAGTGTGTGAGGGTCAGGGGCACCCCCTCCTCTGCCTGGTGTGACAACCCCCCTCCCACCCCCCCATATATCCCCTCCCCCGAATGAGGGGCTGAGCCCCTGTCAGACCACGTTGTCCCTGTCCCCTCACCCCCACGCTGGAGGCAGCAAGGGGGCTGTGCTCAGGGGGTGCCCTGCACCCTGCCGTGGGGGGGGGCCAAGGTTATCGGGGGGGGGGGTGTTGGTGGCAGAGGCAGTCATGCACTGATGTGGTTTGTTGCCATTCGCATGCAGCTGCAGTGGGATTTCATTTGATTGGAAAAGTAATAGGGGCGGTTTATGGGCTCCCTGCAGCCCAGCGTGGCTGGGGGGGCTGGCAGTGCCCACCCAGAGCCCACCCTTTGGGGGCATGATGGCCTCCATCCTCAGCTCCTGCACCCCAGGGTCCTTGTGTAGGGGACAGAGGGTGCTAGGAGCTGGGGTGCAGCCGAGGACCCCCCAGGTGGGCATAGCAGTTGCCAGGAGCCACTCAGTGAGCACAGCGGTGCCAGGGCTGCCCCCGGCCTGTCTCACGCTGGGCAGCTGTCCCAGCTGGCAGCTGAGCTGGCAGCCCTGTCAATAATCATAATTAAAAATTAATACTAATCAAAAGGGAGAGGCAGATGGCAGCAGACATGCGGCACGGCTGCGGGTGGGGGCGGGGGGCACTGGCGGCAGGGGGGCCAGCAAGGACACGGGTAGGGATGGCCAGCAGTGGGGCAGGGGGGGTCCAGGGGGGATGGGGGGAGTTCAGGGTAAGGGACCCACATGGCAGAGCAGGGAGGGGGGATGTGGGGCCAGGGTTGCCGTGAGGCACAATGGGGATGGGGACAGCAGCACGGCACTGGGCTGGCGCAGGGATGGGGACCCGTCTCCCTTTCTCCAGGCAGTCGGGTGCAGGTCAGTGGTGCTGAGCGCCGGTGCGGGGTCACCTTGCCAGAAGCTGGAGAGCAGCCAGGGCCAAGCGCTGCCGGCCCGCGCCTCGGCTCGGCAGGCTGCCAGCCTGGCCTCTCCCTGCGCCACCGGCTCCAGCAGCAAGGACAGATCCTGCCTCCTGCCCCCGGCACACAGCTGGTGCCGGGATGGGTGCAGGCACCCATCTCGTTGCAACCAGTGGGTGCTGCAGGATGAAAATCCACCAAAGTAATTGGGGAAGGAGGTGCTGGCTCCACGGCAGGGTGCGTGGGCTGGGGAAGAACAGGCAGCGCTGGCTCACCGTGGGAGTGGGCAGGCAGTGCGGCTGCCGGCGCTGGGGCTGTGCCACGCTGTTCCCTTGGTGCCTGCACCCACATCCCTGCCCCATCGCTTGCCATGGGGGTGCTCTGGGCCCTGGCAGAGGGGACATGGGCACACAGGGGACCTCCATCTCTGGGTACTGCCAGCATCCCTCGGGGGGGACGGGCCCCCCACAATGTACCCAGTGCTCTCCCTGCCCGCACTGCTGGGCCCTGGCAAGGACACAGGCTGAGCTCACCCTCCATCCAGAATCACCATGGCATCTGAGGAGGGGTACCCAGGGTAAGGGGTACCTACAGCGCACTGTTCCCATGACAACCTCCCCAGAGACAACAGCCGGTGCAGGAGATGTGGGAGGCGAGGGGCCCATGGTCCCCTCCACGCTTGGGCTCCCACGCCTGGCAGGACACTGTGGGGTACAGGAGAGGGGCTGCACCCATGGGTCTTGCTCCCAGCCTCGTGTTCTACCTGCCCCGTCCTCTTCCCTGCAGCGTGGGGCAGGCATGGCCAGGCTGGTGCTGCTGGGCTTCTGCCCTCCAACTACTGGTTTGCACAGGGCGGGGGGGTTGCAGAGTGGGGCACAGTGGGGTCTGTGCGGAGGGGGAGGAGTTAAGTGCCTGCAGGGCTGTCCCCAGTGCCATCAGCAGAGGAGGGGGAGAGGGGGACAGTATCTCCTGCCCTGCGCCGCAGGGAGCCTGTACCTGAGAAGGGTTCCTTGCTGTCACTTCTCATCTGGGTAGCAGCCAGGCTCCTGCAACACGGCTGAGCGCTCTCCTTGCCCGCAGGGATGGGCTGGCACTTCCCGCTCAGCAGAGCGGGTGGGTGGGATGGGGACAGGGATGGGAATGGGGACAGGGACAGGAGCTGTGTGGCCACAGACCTGCAGGCATGGCTGCAGCACAGTGCTGCGGCAGGCTGCTGGCAGTGCCCTGTCACAGGCAGAGCTGTCCCCACCACCCTGCTCTGCGCTCCCCTGGCCATCACCCCTTTGGGGTTTGCTCTGCTGGCCCCATGCCATGGCCTGGGTGCCCCCCGGCTGGCTGGCATGTGCCCATGGGGCCTTGTCCCCCCCAGGTGCTGTGCCCACGCTGTCACCGAGCCTCTGGCACAGACACAGCACAGCTCCTGCCCACAGCCCCATCCCTCCGCTCCCCCAGTCGATGCCACCAGCTCCAAGGGACAAGCCTGCACCTCCCTTGACACAGATGCATCCCAACAGTTGGGAAAAGGGGGGTCCATTAGCACCCCCACATCCTCCTGGTGTGGCACAGGGACCAGCCACTCTCCTGGCTTGCAGAGGAGCAGCTTACAGCCCTGGGGCTGCGAGGGCGCAGGGCACACGGCAGGCAGTGCCACCAGTACCTGTCCTTTCCCTCCTGGCCCTGTCCACCCTCGTGTCCCCTTGCAAGGGGCTGGTGATGCTGCAGCCCACGGCCACCCCCATGCCTGCACCCAGCCAGCGGGCTGCCAGGTTCCCGGCCAGGCTCCCCGCCCGCCCCGGTGCCGTGTCTCTGGCTGGGAGGGCTGGTGTTTCCCGGGCGGTCGATGCGCCCATCGATCCCACGCAGCTCCGTCAGCTGCTCTCCCACCACCCTGCTAATTAATTGTCTGCTGGTGCAGCTGCTGCTGCAGGAACACTGGGCACCCAGGGTGCCTGGGCTGCCTGCACCCTGCCCTGCCTGTGAGCTCACAGCCCTTGCCCCACACGTGGCCTGGTGGCCCCACGGGAGCTGACACCCACCTCAGACCCACGCCTGACCCACCTGCGCCACAGATGGGGGGGGTCTGTGTCAGGCTGGGGAGGGGACTGGTGAGCCCTGGACTGGGATGAGGGGCACAAGGGTGTGAGGTGGAGGGAGTGGGGGGCAGCACACGGCCACTTTCAGCCCTGCCAGCCGCCCTTGTCCGGGACACCCTCCCACTGTTCGCAGTCGTGCCCACCCCAGCCCGCGCCAGCCCCCAGCCAGGCGTGGGGACAGGGACGCTGCCTTTGTGCCGGGCTGTAATGAGATTTCTGCTTGGCTGCCTGGATAAAAAATCCCAGCCAGAGGATGTGAAAAATCTCTCCAAGCCCCGGCAGCCCAGCCCAGGGCAGACGGAGATGCCCCCACCCCAGCACCCACAGTGCTGCCGGGGGGGCATCAGGACCAGCTCTGGCCAGGAGCACCCACTGTGCTGGCTGGCATGGGGTACCCGTGGGATGTGCAGGCCAGAGGCTTCGCTACCTATTCCCCCACTCCCCCCTGTCCCAGCCCCACGCTGCCACTGGTGCAGCCACCCCCCGCCCAGGCTGGGGGTGCCAGGCGCACCCCTGAGGACCCCGGGCTGCGTGCCACCACCATGCTCACCCTCCTGTCTGCCCAGGCGCAGACACCAGCACCCCAGCACTGCCAGCCCCTGATGCCCTCTGCTTTGGTCCTGGTGCTGTGGCACCACGGCCACAGGACATGTGTGTGCAGGGTGGCACCACGCTCTGCTCCAGCCCCTCCAGCCACCCTGTTTTTCCCCCATGGCAGCAACAAATCCATCTCTCTAAAAAGTGGGGAGCAGCTCTGCAGGCACTGGGGGCTGTGAGGAGTGGGCTGTGCCAAGATGGGCTTTGCCGTGTGTCTTACTGGAGCCCTTCCCACCCCCGGTGCCGTGTGCTGTTAATCTACTCTTGCAAACGGCTAATTCTGAAAATCCTCTTATCAGAATTCGGTCCTCAACATCCATATTTATTTACTTTTCATATTCATAATCTTTCTGCTCCTCGTGTGGCTGGGGTTGTTCTCACTGGCTCCGTTTCCTTGCATCCCTGTGCAGGATGAGGGGCGGGATGTCCCACGCCGTGCTGTGCTGTCCCGTGCCGTGCCATGCCGTGCCACGCTCCGGCACATGTCCCTCACCTGGCAGAGGTGCTCCTCACACCCTTGGCTCTGCCGACGACAGCAGCGGTGCCGATGCCCGCTCCCCACCAGAACACCCTCCTCCTGGCCCCAGCACCCTGCACAGCCCGGTCCCTGCCCGGCGCCGGGGCCCGGCCGCATCCTGCTGGCAGGGCCCTGTGTTGTTTTGTTTATTCGTCAGCACCTTTCCCGTTTGTAACTCAATTAAGCAGACGGCGGTTTTGCTAATACAATGGTGTTTAATATTCAACTTCCTTAAATACCACAAATGGATTGGGAGGCAGCACACGGGCAATCCATTATACATGAGCTCAAATACCGATTTAAATATTTGATGGGAGTTTAGAAAATCTCGGGGCTGGCCTTGCCCGCGGCTGCTGGGACTGGGCAGGAGGTCGGGCACGGCACGAGCAGGGGCTGTGCCAGGCCCCGTGGTGGGTAGGAGCTGCCTCGCCTCGGCTGGCCCAGCCGGACACGGTGCCCAGGGGGGCACATGGGGAGGGGGGAGCTGTGCCAGGGTGGTGACGTCCCCAGGGAGGTGACAGCCACAGCCCATGGAGCCTGGGTACCACCGCTCGCTGGGTGATGCCCTCCCTCCACCTCCACCCCAATCCAGTTTCCTCCAGGAGAAAGCCCTGGCACAATGGCGGTAGCATGCGGCTGAGCCACGGCCGCAGAGTGCTGGAGAAGAGAATTAATTTTTAATTCCATCTTAATTACTCTGAGTAATAATCCATTTACAGCACCCGGTGGGGCTGGCACTTCTGGCATCCCCCTGGGGCCATGGTGGTCACGGGACACCCAGACACTGAACATCCTGTGCTGGGGGCACCAGGCCAGCTGGGCACCGCTCCCCTTCTCAAATCCCCCAAGTCCCACGGCTCCCCACGTGCTGTGGCCCCTCATGTCATCCCTCTGGGTGGTCGGGGTCCCGGGTGCCCCCGTGAGCACAAGCCAGGCTGGTACAGCCCCTTGGCAGCAGGGCTCAGGGCTCTGGCAGTTGTGAAATAGGATCCGGCTCATCCGTCCCCTTGGCTCCTCCTCGGCAAGAGGAAGAGCGAGCGGAATTGAAAGTGATCTTCCCAATCTGTATTAATTAGAGTCTATTAATTCGTCAGTGCGCCCTGCCATTTCCCCACTGACGGCCAGGCCATGCCGGCCCGTGGCGCAGGGGGGACATGCAGCGGGGTGATGCCGCGGAGCCTCGGCAGGGCACCCGCGTTGGCACCGCGCGCCGTGAGCACAGGGCGAGGGGAGCGGGTGAAGCCAAAGCGGCACCGGCACCACTGACACCCCGGGGCAGGTACCGGGGCAGGGAGGATGCGGTGGGCGCCTGGGCGGTGGGAGTGTTGTTGCTGGCACCGCCGGCACTGCGCCGGGAGCGGGAGCTGGAAGCTGTCCCGGGCGAACGGCACAAGGAGCAGATGGGGCTGGCACCGCACCGGGGGCTCCGAGCCCCCTCCCCACCGCACTGCCCCAGGGAGGCACCGTGCTGGGTGCCTTGCGCTGGTGCCATCCACGCTGGGTACCCCCACCTCGCCCTGCCCCACCACCTGGATGGGGGGTCCGGCCACTGCAGGAGCCCAGGCTGGGGGTCCCGGCGCTGCCGGGAAGCTCATCCTGGTTCCCATGGCAGCCCCCCGGGAGCTCACGTGCAGCGCGGTGACTTCAGCAGGAGCAGATGGAGCTGCGAGGAGTAAAAACATCCTGTTTCCATGCAAATGCCATCAGTAATAATGAGCCAGCCTGAAGGAGGGTGGTTATCGCTGTGCCAGGGCTCTGCCCACAGAGGGGCCGGGGGTCTCCTCCGCCCGTTAGCCCCCCACCAGTGCCCGAGCAGGATGTTCCAGAACTCAGGGCACTGCTTGGGGCAGCAGGGCAGGGCAGGAGAGGGCACCCATGGGTGCCAACCCGCGTGCACTGCCCTGCCCGCGCACATGGCCAGTGCACGACTGTGTTGGCACAGGAGGTCCCTGGCAGGGGTGTGATGGTGGGAGAGGGCTCCGGCCTCGCCCCGGGGCCGTGCCGGCGGTGGCCTCGCTCTGCCTGGCACCGCCAGCGCTGCGCTGGGGTGGAGGGAGGCTGTGGCACAGCCGGTGCCACCCGGGAGAGCCGCGACGGCCTCGCACCTGCTTCAGCTCTTGAAGGAGTCAGAGCAGTTGTTAATTGTTCCTGGAGCTGCTAATGAAATTATTGCTGCGCGGCGCTGGGGAGCCGCTGCACGGCCCTGCCCCTGCCCCTGCCCCTGCCCAGTCCCTGCTGCTGGGGATCGGGGACTGCTTGGCACCACTGGCACAGGCTCTGGCTCCCATGGGGTTTGGGGAGCACCTTGGGCACCCCAATGCAGCCTCACCCCTCACCCCTTGCCCACGCTGCGATCTGCCCACTGGCGATGGCAGCGCTGCTTGCTGGGCACCTTGACTGGGTGCAGGGACGGCCCAGGGAGGCAACGGGCTGCATCCTGCAGCCCGGGCAGAGCCAAATCCCCTGGGGGACCCCGGCCTGGCTGAGTGTGGGGTACCTCGGGGCCAGACCCCCATATCGGGCAGTGAGATGGGGTCCCACGGGTGGCACACGTTCCCGCCAAGAGGGTGGCCCCGCTTCCATGACATTTCCCAGCATGAGACACCGCACTCACCCACGGGAGCTGCGGTGGCCGGATGGTGCGGGGCAGGGTGCCGGCAGGACCCTCTTTTCCTGGGGGTTGTTGTCATCCCCCCACCCACCCGTGGGGTTCCCGGCTGGGCTGGGGGACCCTTGGGCATCACCTGCCCCGGGTCTGCAAGCAGAGGCTCGGGGCAGATGGGGGTGTCCCGGGGTGGGGTGCCGGGGGGCTGCTGCCCTCGGGGAAGCGCGGGGGGAATGCAGAGGGGAGGCGCAGCCCGTTTTTTGGGGGGTGTGTGCGGTGCCGGTGGTGCGGAGCGGGGCGCGGGGGGGGCGGCGGCGGGGGCGCGCCCAGCTGTTGCGCCGTCCCTTCCGCGGGCGGGTCCGCGCTCAGCGCCCCGCATTGGCGGCGCCCGGGCGGAGCGGAGCGGCGCGGCGGCGGGCGGCAGCAGCGGCGGGGCCGGGCCGGTGGCGGTGGCGGGGCCGGTGGCGCCATGGCCCGCTGAGGGCGCCGCGGAGCGCGGCCCGCCCTGCTCCCT
Source organism: Tyto alba (assembly GCF_018691265.1). NCBI lineage: Eukaryota > Metazoa > Chordata > Aves > Strigiformes > Tytonidae > Tyto > Tyto alba. The sequence goes on from NW_024881279.1 coordinate 11,413,989, forward strand.
CGCCCCGCGCCGCGCCGCGCAGCGCTCCGCGGGGCGCGCCATGGGTGCGCGGCCGCGCCGCCGCCGGGCCCCCGCCGCCGCCGCCGCCGCCGCCGCCGCCGCCGCGCCGGGGCCGCTCGGTGCCCTGCTCGCCGCTGCCCTGCTCGCCGCCGCCGGTGAGTCACCGCCCGCCCGCCGCGGGCACCGGGCGGAGAAAGGGAAGCGCGGGGTGGGGGGGGGACGGGGGGGACGACGACGACGACACACGGGACACCCGGCACCGGGCAAGGTCACCCGGGGAGCGGCGGGCGTCCTGCGGGGGAAGCCGGGGGCCGCTCCCTGCGCGGGGTGCCCGGCCGGCTGTGGGGTACCGGGGGGGGGGGTTCGCGGGGTGCCCTCCCGGGCAGGGGGCGTGCCCCCTGCGCCACGACAGGCGCTGCTGCCCCCCCCGCCTCATGCCCACGCATGGCCGCACACGCGTGCCCAGCCGGCACTGCCCGCACTGGTGGGGGGGAGGGGGGGGGCGTGTTGGCGCTCGCCTCCTCGCCGGCACGGCTCCCCTCCCCCGGGACCCTGCCAACCTCGGGCACGGGTGCCCACAGCGGACCTGTTTCCGTGCGTGGGGTCCCTGCCCCACGCACGGCGTCTCTGCCCCACGCACAGCATCCCTGCCCCCGGCACGGGGTCCCTGCCGTCCCCGTCACCTGGCCGGGACACGGAGGGACGAGATAGCCTGGGGTGGGTGCTGTCACGCCGCGGGGGTGCGCGTAGGTGGCCGTGGCGTGGGGGGTATGCGGGACCGCATCGGTGTTGCTGCAGACGCGGCCGGTCCGGAGCCCGGTTGCCCCCGGCTCAGCCCCTCCCGCCCCGGGCAGGACCAGGCGGTTGGGGAGGGTTCGGGCTGGGCCGGACCCCTGGGGCTGAGCGGCACCGGCTGCCGGGCCGGGGGTTGGGGGGCCGGGGGGAGCGGCGGGTGCCCGGGGCTGGCGGCTGCTGGCAGGTGTCACGGCAGCCTGGAAGTGGCGGCTGCAGACAAAGGACCGGGCTGGGGGCGGGGAGCTGTGCGAGGCTGGACGTGCGCTCTGCGGGGGGTCTGGGGGGGGTGGGAGACACCCCCCCTCTGCGCCCGGGGGTCCCGGCCCACCGACCCTCCTGCCGCCACTGGAGGTGTCCCCTAGCCTGGCCTCGGCGTGCTGGGTGGGCACGGCGGGCACCCAAGAGGGGCTGCAGCCCCTGTCCTTCCCGGTTGGGCACCCCAGGGAACCCCATGCCCAGCACTCCCAGCACGGTCCCATCTGCAGGGGGACACTGCAGAGCCGGAGTGCTGGGTGGGCACCCCTTGGGTGTAGCGGACCCCATATGGAGAACGCTGTGGGTACCAACCTCCGGCTAGGCAGGGAGCACCGCTGTCCCCATGGCACCCGTGGGGCAGTGGCGACGGATGGAGGTGGGGGGGCAGCGGCACAAGGGGTGCACCAGGCCACCCCACACAGTGGGAGGTGTGTGGAGGGGTCCGGCGGTGCCAGCGCCGGCTCAGGGCAGCGCAGTGCTGGAGCTCGTCCCTGGCGCTCGCTTGGCAGGCAGCTCACAGCCGGCCGCCGCGGCGCGACGGAGCCCAGCCACCTGCACGGCCGCCGCTTGGCACAGACGTGCCAGGGCTGGGCCGCTGCGCACCGGGTGCTGCTCCAGCCTGGCACGGCGCGGCGTGGCACGGCACCCCTTCCCCGGGGGCACCGAGGCACGGGTTGGGGACAGGGGAACCGGGGTGTCCAGGCAAAGGGCCCCCGCCTGCAGCTGCGGCGCAGCATCCCCGGAGCGGGCTGCCCGCAGGGGAAGGACGAGAGCAGCAGCGAGGGCTGGGGCTCGTCCACGGTCAGCAGTGGGGGCTGCCCGACTCGAGTGCTGCGCTGGCGGGTGGGCAAGGGCAGAGGGGCGGGAGCCTTCCCCAGAGCTACGGCTGGCCCAGCGCTGCCGTGTGCCCTTTTCCTTGGCAGCGGTAGCAGCCGGTGCCAGGCCCTGGTGCAGCTCCTTGCCCCAGTGAGTGTGACCCACACTGGCTCCTGCCCCAGGTCCTCCGGCCGGGACCCCGGGCCCTGCTCTCACCACGCATGAGCCGCACAGTGCCGCCGGCCCCACCGCGCTGCCAGGGACCCTCGGGCTCTGGCAGGCAGTCCCCCAACCGCTGCACCTCGCAGCTGGGTGCCCCCCAGCCTGGCACCCCAGGTCGCTGCATCCCATCAGCATTCCGCAGGCAGCGCCTGGCCGGGCACCGGTGCCTCGGTGGCGCGGGCAGGACGGCGGGCAGGGCCGGCGTGCGCCGGGAGGCTGCCGTGCCGGCTGTCAGCGTGAGCGCGCGGCAGACGCAGCCCGCCCAGGGCTGTTTGTTCTGGCTCGGTGCCACGCGGGGTTGGCATCACATCAAACCGTGCAGAGCCTGGCAGGTGCTTGCAGGAGGGGACCGGGGTGCTGGCGGTGCCACCGGGGACTGAGCAACCTCCCCCCACACACACCCAGAGCCACCGCGGGCACCTCACAGCCGTGCGTGTGGGTGAGCGGCTGTCCCACCTGGGTGGTCACCAGTGGCCGGGACCACCCCCAGGACTGGTGCTGGTGCCTGAGGGATGACGGCATGGGGACCATGCACCGTTCATGTCCCACCATGCCCTACCCTGCAGCCAGGGGTGCCCCCTTGGTGCCAACACCGCTCCAGCTCTCGGCACCGTTGCTGCTCCGTGCATCATGTGTCTGTTTGTGGACGGGCTGGGGTGGGCTGGCACCAGACTGGGCACACTGGGACCCTGTCTTCATCCAGTCAGGCCCCGTTGCCCAGTACCCCGTGGCCCTGCTGCCTGTCTGCTCTTGGGGTGCTGCTCCCGGGTGGGTGTCAGGCGGATCACAGCTTATCCTGGCCCCCGCAGACCCTGCCCTGCCTGAGGTTCCTGCCTGCAGGATGGGGGTCTCAGGTCCCAGCCCCCTCCAGCCAGCCAGTGCTGCCGCAGGGCTGTGGGGTGCTGTCACCACCGTGTGCCACCCGTGGGTGTGAGGGGGAGAGGCTGCAGGGCTGGACCCTGGCACCCAGGAACATTGTGTGGCCAAAGGGACCTTCGCAGACCCCCAACTGCCTCCCCTCTGCTCTGGTGGGGACACAGGGCTGAGGGTGACCTTGACACTCCTCCCGGCAGGGCCAGGGCTCAGCCGGAGCATTTGCTCTTCACTGTCAGTTAAAGGAGAGCCCTGAAAGCCGCTTGGCTTCCCCAGTTCAGCACCCCAGCGACAGCCCCAGCACATGGGGCTGGGCCAGTCCTATCCCCGCCTCTGAGACTATCCCAGTGCCTGGCTGGGCGGGGGGAACCCCCTGTCCCCCACTGAGCCAGGGCCAAGATGGGACCCTCTCCCCATGGAGTGATCTGGTTGGTGTTGACTGGGGCTGGCGTGGCTTGCCATGGGGTCCCACGGGCACGCTGGGTCAGGGGGGGCTGTGGGGCTCAGTGGGCACCCAGAGCTGGCAGGGAACAGGAGTCTGTGTGTGCCATGGGGCCGAGGGGGGACCAGCTCCGTGGGTGCCCAGGGAAGGGTGCCCAGCACTGGGTGCCAGGGCCAGTAGCCCCTGGAGCAGGCAGAGGTAGTCCCCGAGGAGGGGCTGCCACCCCCGGCTGCCCTTGCTGTCACCATTGTCCCCAGACCCTGGGCACAGGACAGTGTGGGCCAGGCTTGGGCATGGCTGGGGCCGTGCAGCCCCCTTGGTGGGCGCTGGGGTGAGATGAGGGTGCAACCGGCAGGAGTCCTGCCCACCCTGGCACATGCTAATTGCATGTAATGGGGAGAGCGTTATCAGCTCAAATCCGTAATTAGGCAGCTCCATTGTCATGCAAACCCGCCTGACTAATTCATTCATAACAAGCGCTGGCTTAATCAGCGCCCAGACGCTGCCACGCGCACCCTCTGGCCTCCACCACCCCCACCCAGTCTCTCCCGTGGCTGTGGGGCTGTCACACATGGGGCACACACCTGGGGGGCCGGGACAGCAGCCAGCACGGGGTGGAACACACCGGGAAATCCGTGACACGGTCCTGGGGCAGGTGGGGGCACCCCCCGGGGGGCACTGTGCCCGTTGGAGCACAGGGGACGTGTCGGCACTCTGTGCCCATCGTTGCACCGTCCCCGGTGCTCGCCATGTGCCAGGCTGGCCGGGAGCCGAGCCGTGCTGCCCGCGTTGGCATCCGACCCCGCTGGCTGCCTGCCCGGCCGCGGCTGGCACCGGCACCCGCCTGGCATCACCGTGAGGGCTCTGTGGGGTGGGAAGGTGGGTGCAGGGGGGGTGTTTGCCGATGCCCAGGTGCTCCAGGTGAGTGATGGAGCAGCCACAGGCAGCTGGGCAGTGCCCAGTGATGCCACGGCCCCTGGCTGAGAGGGCGGGGGGGGAGGACTTGTGGGGGCAGCACCAGCACATTGCGGCTGGGAGCCAGCCTCTCCTGGCAGGATGGTGCCCGGCTCAAAGCCTCAGACAAGCTTTTTGATGGTGGCGAGTCGTGCCAGCTCCACTCCTCTGTGCCCTGCAGAGAGCAAAGTGCCAGCAGTGGGGACCCCTGTATGCAGGGCAGCAAGCAGGGCTGGCACCCCCAGGTTCCCCTGGGCATCCTCTGCCCTCCCCCCTGAAGCCCATCCTTCCCTCGTTGAAGCGGGTGCAATCAGCAGCAATTATTGCTTTAATTACCTGCTGCTGGGGCGCAGGCCGGGCGCCGGTGAAGTGCAAGGAAATCTTTCATGTTAATGGCATGCCAGGCCTGGCGCGGGCGCGATGGATGGGACGCCAGCTGGGATTGAATCTGCTGGCTGCAAAGCCCGCAGGGATTTGGGGAGGTCCCCGGAGGGGGGGCACGGCGACAGAGGCAGGTGCTGGCATTGAGGTCCCCACAGTGCCGCAGGGACCCCCAGGGTGGCAGGCATCAGGCAGGGGATGGGGGCAGAGGGGAGGCTGGGGCAGAGCTGCTGGGGTCAGCTCGGTGCCCTGCCAGGGGTGTCCCATGCGGGGGTTCCCGGGAGGGCAGCAGCGTTTGGGGCAGACCCGTGCCATCGGAGCGTTCTCCCGCTGCCTGCTCGCTCCCGGGGGCAGCTGTGCCGAGCGGGCACACACCGGCGTGCCGGTGCCAGGGCTGGTGCTGCCGCAGCCACCGGCGGGCAGCCTCTCCTCACCAAGAACACGCTGACCTTCCCAGTGTCTCCCGCAGCAGGCACCGGGGTGCTCGGCACGCTGCTCTCGGCACCGCCGGGGAGTGTGGCACCAGCACCAGGGACAGGATCAGCCCCTCTAGGATCAGAGGGACCAGGGTGCAGGGGGGAACCTGGGGGCACCTGGTGGGTGCTGGAAGTGGGCCACGCAGCCCAACACTGGGCAATGCAGTGCCCTGCAAGTCTCTCCCTGCCCAGTACCACCAGTACACCTGGTGTTTCTGATGCTGGGGGGGCCCAGGCACCACGGTGACAGGCTGGCCACCCAGAGTGGCAGAGGCTACAGGGAGCAGGGGGGGGGTCTGTGCATGGGGAGGGGGCCAGGAGCGGCTGGGGGTCCCGCAGTGCTGGGCTGAAAACGGGTGCTCAGAGCCTGTAGCAGGGTGCCCCCAGCCCCTCTGCTCCCAGAGATGGGTGTCGCAGCCCCACCCCCCCCAGCACCCTGCCCCTTTGTTAGGCCTGCTGGCTTACTCGTTAGCCCACGTGGGCGGGGGATAATTGATAATAAAGCCCTGCTTAATGCACTGGCTTTACCGGCTGTGATTTATCGGCGCTGTAGCAAACCGCGCTCCCAATTACCCCTTTAGCAGCTGAGAGAGCGGCCGGCTGGGGCTGTGCCCCCTGCCACGGCGGGGGCCATCCTGGGGGCAAGTGGGACCCAGCGCCCCGCTGTCCCCCTGGTCCCTGTCCCCCATCCCCGCCGAAGTTCCCCGGTTCCTTTTGCCAAGGTGACATAAGCATCTCGCCTGTTTCCATGGCAACGCAGCGGCAGGTGAGCGGCGAGGCCGGCGCGGTGCGGGAGCCAGCACGGCGTCGCGTGGGGGGCTGCTGCCCACGAGGCGCCCACGCCACGCCCGTGCCTACGGGCTGGGGGTGCCCACGCTGTGTGGGGTGTCTGTGGCGTGGGGGGGGGGGCGGGGGGGGTCTGGCGGTGCATGGGGGTGTCTGCAGAGGGGTGGGTGGGTGCCCACGGTGCGTTGGGTGCCCATTGAGCAGGCAGTGGCCATGGTGCATGGGTACCCATCATGTGTGGGGTGCCCATGGCGTATGGGGCACCCACACCATGGCCCCTTCACCCCCTCACCGGGGCTCCGGGCCAGCTCCAGCCTCCCGGCCGTGCTACATGGCTCCGTCCATGACCACAGCACAGAGCCATGCTGGTCCCCAGTGTGGTGCCAAGCGGCAGGATGGCATCCCGCCCGGGGGCTCTGCGGGTTGCCTGGCGTCCCCCCAAGACTCTGCCACTCACTTCATGGCCCCAGCTCCGTTTGCTGCCCGTGGTCCCACCGTGCCCCGGCTGGGTGGGCAGCGGGGGGGCTCTGTGTTCATCCTGCCTCCCCTACGCGTCGCTGCTGGCCCCCGGCTTCCCACACCCCTCCGCTCGGCCGTGATGGATAGACACCCAGCTCAGCGCCCGCTGTACTCATTTCACGTGTGATTAAAAGGCCGGTCCCTGCAGCACCGCTCCCCCCGTTCACCCAGCGTGCTGGCCGCAGCCGCCCGGGCAGGACGCAGCGGTGGTGCTCTGCGGCGGCAAACCTGGTATTTAATAAAAAAAATTGCGTCGCCTTTCTGCCCGTCTCAGCCCCCCCGGTCTGGTGCGGCGCGGAGCCCTGCGTGCTGGCGTGGGCAGTGCGGCGTGAGCACCCAGGGGTGCCCGAGCGGGAGGCGCGGCAGTGCGAGCCGCGGGTGCTGCGGCGAGCCGTGCCGCAGCCGGCACCGGGGACAGCACCACGCTGGGCACCGCAGCGCCTGTCCGCACCGTGACCCCCCGGGCTGGCCCCGGGCTGCGGCTGGGGGTGGGGGTCGTTAAACCAGTGAAATATGAAATGCCTGTATATCCCCGACAGGGGTTTTAATTAAATTAATTGCGGGCGACATTGTAAAAGTGCTGATGGGGTAATAACCGGTGCATTATGGTGGCCGTTTATCTTCCCCGCGTAAATTAGCTGCCGCACCTTGCCCGTCCCGGCGGGCACCGCGACGGGCTCGCACAGCTCCCCGACTCGGAGGGGCCTGATCCAGCTGGGGGGAGCAGCGAGGCCCATAGCCCCACGGGGAGACACAGCCAGGGCCCGAGGGACCCCCGTGTCCCCCGCATCCCCGTCCCCATCGCACAGGCGGCTGCGCCAAGCGGGAGCCAGCCGGGGTGGGCACGGACAGTGGGGGGGGCAGCGGGGGTCCCACGGGCTCGAGGGGAGCAGCGGGGGTTGCCAAAGGAAGGCACTTAATTACTGCGCATTCCATCCCATTTAATTGCTTATTAAATCCTAACCAGCCAATTAGCAGCAGCAATTACAGCTTCATTCAGTGACACAATCGCTATTTTATCGTTTGTTAATCAAATGCTTATTTAGGGCCCTGGTTTATTAACTCTTTCCGCAGCAGACACTGGCGGGGTGGGGGGAGCAGGGGCACCCATCATGTCCGCACTGGGGGACATGGACGCTGCAGGACCATGCCACATGCCGTGTCCCCAGCGCTGCTGTCCCATGGAGACCCTGCCCCGGTGCGTGGCGCCCACAGCCCCCCACGCAAAACTGGGGGATGCCCAACCCCCTGAGGGATGTATGTACAGTCCCGAGCCACCCTCGCCTCCCTGGGGACACTGGGGACAGCCAGCCCCCGTGTCCCATGCCTGTACCACCCTGCCATGTCCCCCAGGGTGTGGGGTGCACACCCCCACCACTCGCCCTGCGTCCCCGTGCCACCCCAGGCTGGATGCGGCCCCCAGCCAGCACCTCGCAGCGTGCTGGGGACCGGAGGCGGCGGGCGCCCCGGGAGGCGTGAGCAATGGCCCTTGTTGGTCACACTACATTTCCTTTTCATTAGCACTAAGTGCGGACATGAGGGATCGGCGCGGGTTCAGCGGGCGCAGCCACGGCGCGGCTGCTCTGCCTGATGGATGGCGGGGCCGGGGCCGGGGGGGCCGCCGCATCACCGGCAGCGGGGGGACGGCGGCGGGGCAAGGGGCCACTGGCACGGGGCCACACCGGGCCGGCTGATTGCCCAGCCCGGGCACGCTGGAGGTGGCCGAGCCCCCGTCTCCCCGCAGGTGCTCAGCAAAGCGCGACCGTGGCCAACCCAGTGTCTGGCGCGTCCCCGGACCTGCTGCCGCACTTCCAGCTGGAGCCGGAGGACGTCTACATCGTGAAGAACAAGGCGGTGAGCCTGGCCTGCCGCGCCACCCCCGCCACCCAGATCTACTTCAAGTGCAACGGCGAGTGGGTGCACCAGGGCGACCATGTCACGCAGCACAGCACCGACCGCGGCACCGGTGAGCGCCGGCGGGAGGGACAGCCCCGGTGACGGGGAGCCACGTGTGCTGCTCTCTGGATGGGGGGGGGGAGGCTGTTGCACGGGGCTGAGACCGCGGGGACCGTTCCCGGCGTGCCGGTGCTGACGTGCTGCCCGCTGGTGGCAGGGCTGCCGGTGATGGAGGTGCACATCGAGGTCACCCGCCAGCAAGTGGAGAAGATCTTCGGGCTGGAGGAGTACTGGTGCCAGTGCGTGGCCTGGAGCTCCTCTGGCACCACCAAGAGCCAGAAAGCCTTCGTGCGCATCGCCTGTGAGTGTCTGCGGGTGCCCGGATGGGGTGCGGGGCGCTGGCCCTGGCCCACCCCCCCCTCACCCCTGCACCTCCCCAGATCTACGCAAGAACTTCGAACAGGAGCCGACGGCCAGGGAGGTCTCCATCGAGCAGGGCATCGTGTTGCCATGCCGCCCTCCCGAGGGCATCCCCCCCGCCGAGGTGAGCCCCCCGCGCTCTGGCAAGGCAGGATGTGGCTGAGGGTGCCCCTCGCCCGTGGGGACACCGTGTGTGCTCCCCGAGAGGGTGGCCCGGCCGGGCACCCAGCGATGTCCGAACACCACACAGGTGGAGTGGCTGCGCAACGAGGAGCTGGTGGACCCGGCGCTGGACGCCAACGTGTACGTGACGCCGGAGCACAGCCTGGTGCTGCGCCAGGCCCGCCTGGCCGACACTGCCAACTACACGTGCGTGGCCAAAAACATTGTGGCCCGTCGCCGCAGCGCTTCTGCTGCCATCACCGTCTACGGTACGGCCCTACCGCACCCGTCCCCGCCACGCTGTTCCCGGTGTCACCCTCCCTGTCCTGTCCCTCCCCGCGTCCCCCCGTCCCGGCGGGGCGCTGATGGGTCCCTCTCCACCCAGTGAACGGCGGCTGGTCGACGTGGACGCAGTGGTCGGGCTGCAGCACCAGCTGTGGACGGGGCTGGCAGAAGCGGAGCCGGACGTGCACCAACCCCACGCCCCTCAACGGGGGGGCTTTCTGTGAGGGCCAAAACGTGCAGAAAACCGCCTGCACCACCCTGTGCCCAGGTACCCGCCCTGCCCCGGGCACCGCCGCCGCCCCCGCCATGCCGGTGCTGCACTCCCCGCTGCACCCATCGCAGTCCCTGTCCCCCTGCCCCAGGTGTCTCGTCCTCCCACCCCTCTGTGTGTCTGTCTCCGCCGGCCCCGGGACAGGGGAGGGGGATGGCAGCGGGGCGCTGACCCCCGGCTGTGCCCACAGTGGACGGCGCCTGGTCAGAGTGGAGCAAGTGGTCGGTGTGTGGCACCGAATGCACCCACTGGCGAAGCCGGGAGTGCTCGGAGCCCGCGCCACGCAACGGGGGCCGGGACTGTCACGGCCCCGAGCTGGACACCCGCAACTGCACCTCCGAGCTCTGCAGCCACGGTGAGCGTGGCGGGGGGACGGCGGGGTTGTCCCCTGGGAAGAGGGGACTGAGGGTGCCCGTGGGTGCTGACACCCTGCCCCGCGCAGCTGCCCCCGGCGCGGAGGACATGGCGCTGTACGTGGGGCTGGTGGCCGTGGCCGTGTGCCTGGTGCTGCTGCTGCTCGTGGGGGTGCTGGTGTACTGCCGCAAGAAGGGGGGCCTAGACGCTGACGTGGCCGACTCCTCCATCCTCACCGCCGGCTTCCAGCCCGTCAGCATCAAGCCCAGCAAGGCCGGTGAGCGAGGGCTGTGGGGACAGGGTTGTGCGCCCACACTGGGACATGGTGTCCCTTGGGATCTGGGGGTGGCCGTGCCCCACCCAGGGGGGCTCTGGGCAGGGGCTGTTGGCCCCAGGACATCCCCAGCCCTGGATGGGGAGGTCTGTGTCCTGTGGGGTCCCTGGTCAGGGGTCGTGTATCCCACGGGGTCCCTGGTCTTGAGTGGGGCCTCTGCTCTATGAGATCCCTGACCTAGGCACGGAGACGCTGTATTGTGGGGTCAGTGCTTTGTGCCACATAGGTCTCTGGCTGTGGGTAGGGGCTCTGTGTTCTATAGGGCCCCTGGTCCCTATAGGGCCTGTGCCCTGCATTGGTGCTGTGTGCTCTGGGGACCCCAAGGGTGACTGTGCCCCAATGGGTGGGGGCTCGATGCCCTTTGGGCACCCAGGGGTGGCTGTGCCCCGTGGTGTCCTAACCATGGGGCAGGGGCTGTGTGCCCCATGCCCCCCGGGGCGAGCTGTGCCAGTGCGTTACTGGCAGGGACCCTCCCACCCCGCCGTGCCCCAGCACCACGGTCCCCTGCTCTGTGCCACAGACAACCCCAGCCTGCTCACCATCCAGCCCGACCTCAGCACCGCCACCATGACCTACCAGGGCTCGCTCTGCCCACGCCAGGACGGCCCCGCCAAGCTCCAGCTGCCCAACGGGCACCTGCTGAGCCCGCTGGGTGCCGGGCGGCACACGCTGCACCACAGCTCGCCTGCTGCCGAGGGTGCCGACTTTGTGGCCCGGCTCTCCACCCAGAGCTACTTTCGCTCCCTGCCCCGTGGCACCACCAACATGGCCTATGGCACCTTCAACTTCTTGGGGGGGCGGCTCATGATCCCCAACACAGGTACGGTGGGGTGGGCACAGGGTGCCGGAGCACCGCCCGGTGCAGGCGGGTCCCCGTGGGGCTCACCCCACCCTGCCTACACCACCACCCCCCTCCTCACCCAGGAATCAGCCTGCTCATCCCACCCGATGCCATCCCACGGGGGAAGATCTACGAGGTCTACCTGACCCTGCACAAGCAGGAGGAGGTGAGGTAGGTGCCGGGGCTGCAGGGATATGGGGGCTGCTTGAGGGGGGGCCATCCCCGCTCAGCTGCCCCCGATGCTGCCCCAGGTTGCCCCTGGCCGGCTGCCAGACGCTCCTGAGCCCCATCGTCAGCTGCGGCCCCCCCGGGGTCCTCCTCACCCGTCCCGCCATCCTGGCCATGGGTCACTGCGTGGAGGCCAGCGCTGAGAACTGGAGCATCCGGCTGAAGAAGCAGTCGTGCGAGGGCACGTGGGAGGTGAGCGCCCGCCGGGGCCGAGGGGGTCGGGGCTGGAGTTGAGGGGCGAGGTGGGAGGCGGGAGGGGGATGCCCATGGCCAGGGTGCATCTCTGCCTGGGTGCCACAGGACGTGCTGCAGCTGGGCACCGAGCCGTGCACGGAGCTGTACTACTGCCAGCTGGAAGCGCAGGCTTGCTACATCTTCACGGAGCAGCTGGGGCGTTTTGCCCTGGTTGGGGAGTCCCTCAGCATGGCGGCCTCCAAGCGCCTCAAGCTGGTCCTGTTCGCGCCGGCCGCCTGCCCCTCGCTCGAGTACAACATCCGCGTCTACTGCCTCAGCGACACCCAGGACGTCCTCAAGGTACCAGGGGTCCCCACGCAACCTCCCCCCACCCCATCCCGGCTCGGGGCGGGGGCTGCGCAGGCATCTGGGGGTGCGGGATCTCCTGCCTGACCGCTGCCTGTGCCGGCAGGAGGTGATCCAGCTGGAGAAGCAGCTGGGGGGGCAGCTGATCGGAGCCCCCCGGGTGCTGCACTTCAAGGACAGCTACCACAACCTGCGCCTCTCCATCCACGACATGCCCAGCTCCCTCTGGAAAAGCAAGCTCCTCGCCAGCTACCAGGTGAGGAGGCTGGCCAGTGGGTGGGAACGGGGACAAAAGGGGTGTCCCTGCCACTCTAACCCCACCACCCCCCCCCCCCCCGCCATTACCCCACCGCAGGAGATCCCCTTCTACCATATCTGGAGCGGGCTGCAGCCCTTCCTGCACTGCACCTTCACCCTGGAGCGCCTGAGCCCCAGCACCTGCGAGCTGGCCTGCAAGATCTGGGTCTGGCAGGTGGAGGGTGACGGGCAGAGCTTCACCGTCAACTTCAACATTGCCAAGGTGAGGGCAGGGCTGGGGGGTTGGGGGGCTCCTGGGGGGTGACCCCGGGATGGGCTCACATCCTCCCTTCTCCGCTGGTGCTCTCCCCTAGGACACGAGGTTTTCGGACTGGCTGGTCCCTGACAGCGAGGTGGGTGCCCCTGCCCTCGTGGGCCCCAGTGCCTTCAAGATCCCCTTCCTCATCCGCCAGAAGATCATCAGCAGCCTGGACCCGCCGGGCACCCGGGGAGCCGACTGGAGGACGCTGGCCCAGAAGCTCAACCTTGACAGGTGGCCTGGGATGGGGACAGTGCTGGGAATGGGGACGGGGTGGCACGGTGGACGGGGATGAGAGGGGGCTTCTGGCCTCATCCTGCACTTATGGATGGATGCTGGAATGCCGTGGGACCCTGGAAGCGGGATGGTGCCAAAGGTGAGGCCAGCGTGGGGCTGGTCCCAGGGTGTGGGAGTCATCCCTGCGCCCTGACGTGGTCCCTCTATGTCGTGTCCCCCCCCCTCCAGCCATCTCAGCTTCTTCGCCTCGAAGCCCAGCCCCACGGCCATGATCCTCAACCTGTGGGAAGCGCGGCACTTCCCCAACGGCAACCTCTCGCAGCTGGCCGCCGCCGTGGCCGAGGTGGGCAAGCAGGACAGTGCCCTCTTTGCCGTCTCTGAGGCCGAGTGCTGAGCGCAGCGGGGTGGGGGGGGCCCAACCCTGATCCCAGGGGACCACCGCCATGGGGCAGGGGGTGCTCCGGTCGGCCCCTGGGCCCCCGCGGCCCCACAGCCCACGGGGAGGGATGCCCAGCCCCCCTTGCCGGAGAGGGATGCCTGTACCCCACGGCGACTGGGCCCCCCCCAGCGCTGCGGCAGCAGGGCTCAGCCCGGCCCCGTGGGTCCCACAGCCCCGTGGTGGGGGGCTGGGGGGGCACTGGGTGTGCGTCGTGCGTGCGGTGCCGTCGTGCTGTCTGCGTGTGGGGCCAGGTGGCCCCGGGCCCCGTGCCGTGTTGTGTAAAGACCGTTTTTTTAATTCTGTATTAAGTGCATTCAAGTATTTACACTTGGCCTTATGTACATAGCGGTGCCGCGGGCGGGGGGTCTGCCGAACGTGAATGTAAATAAATTCGATATATATTGCTACGTGGGGCTGTGCCCGGCCATGTGCTGCCCACCCCACCCCGTGCCCTTCCATAGGAGTCGGAGGTGCGGAGCAAAGTGGTTTATTGGGGTGCAGGTGGTGGCAGCGGTGGCTGGCCCTAGGACTCGGTCACACGGCTGGCCACGGCCGCCACGAGTGCGGCCCCTTTCCCCGAGCCATCCTCCGACTGCAAGAGGGTGACGGTGCAGTTGGGTGCCAGGTCCTGTAGCATCTGTTGGAGGTTCTGGGAGAAGCTGAGGGGGGACAAGAGGGGAGGGTGAGGGCTGGTGCTCCCCACACCCCTGCCATAGGGCAAGGCTCCCCGGTGGGTGCCTGCCACCCCCCAGCCCCACTCGACTCACTGTGGGTGCAATTTGTACAAGGTGCCATCCACCCCCACGGTGATGGCCAGCTGGGCCAGGCCCCGGTTCTCCCGCATCTTCTCCACCACGGCAGCCAGGCCGGCGGCGCAGAGCTGGGCTGCCCGCAGGGACACGGTCTGGCACACCTCCCGCACCAGCACACTGTCCTCGAAGCTGGCCTGGAGCTCCAGGTCTTGCAGGATGGCCTGGACCTTCTGCAGGGCCAGCCCATCCCTGTCCCGGACCAGGGACACCGTTAGCACTGCTGTCCCCATCCCCATCCCCATCCCACAGGCTGGAGATGGCATCACCCTGCATGCATCCCATCAACGTAGCATGGTCCCTTTCCTGGGGCCCTGGCTTCACACCCCCCCAACTCTGGGCTCAAGGAACCCACTGCAGCCCAGCGCTCACCTCTCGATGGTGGAAAGGAACTTGGTCTGAAAGATGTCCCTGGTCTGGAGCTTAGGGCAGGGCTTGCCGCGGAACAGGACCTGTTTCTCCACCAGCGCCAGCAGGATGTGGCGCACGATCTCACCCAGGTACATGCCACTAATGAGCTTCTCGAACCTGGCCCAGGTACAGCTTTAGCCAGGCACAGCCACCCCCACCCAGCCCCTTCCCCAGTCCCAGGGCCCTCGCCCACCTCTGCTTGCCCGCGTTGATGGTTTTCTCATCCACCAGCTGGTCGAAGTTGGTGAAGAAGTCATCCAGGCAGCCGTTGTCCCCAAAGGCCCCCCACTCCATGTTGATGCACATGTGGCCCTGCTCCCCCTCCACGGTACCCACATTCTGCATCTCCTCCATGTAGCAGGCATTGGTCCCCGTCCCTGTGGGCCCCGTGCTGGTGTCACCCCCACCACAGCCCTGGCAGAGCTGCCTGACACCCCGTGCCATGCCACATGAACAGATGCTCCTCACCCACAATGAGGCCGATTTCACATTTAGGGTCTTCATAGCCACAGGACATCATGGTTCCCACCGTGTCGTTGACCACAGCCACCACCTTCAGCCCTAAGTGCTGCCAAACCAGAGACGGGGACACATGCAGCTTTAGTGGCAGCCAGCTGGCTCCCGGGGCTGACGCTGCCTGGGTTCAGGATGGCACCCCAGGAACAGGGGATGGACCCCCAGCCCTTCCCCACCTGTTTGCGCTGGGCGGCCTCCCGCAGCATTTGGACCACGTCCCGCCCCACGCAGCCCGAGGCGCTGAAGCCTTTGGTCCAGCTCAGCAGCACTGCCTGCAAGAGAGGCAGGGGCCGGGCAGTTGCCTTGCACCCCGGGACCCCCCCACAAACCCCCTGGGGCCAGAGCCATCCCCTCCTCACCTTATCCAGGCCCAGCTGCTGGCAGGGGAAGGAGAAGGTGAAGCCGAGCGGCAGGATCTGATCCATCAGGCCTTGCTTCTGCTGGAAGTCCACGATGCACTCGATGATGTGGTTGAAGAGCTGCAGAGAGTGGCCATGGTCAGCAGGGCCCAGGCTGGGGAGATGCTGCGGGGGCTCTCCCAGGCCCACGGGCAATTTCCACCCCCTCTCCCCGTCCCTTGGCCACGGGTCCTCAGCCTCACCGCCTCGCCA
Organism: Tyto alba; assembly: GCF_018691265.1. Taxonomy (NCBI): domain Eukaryota; kingdom Metazoa; phylum Chordata; class Aves; order Strigiformes; family Tytonidae; genus Tyto; species Tyto alba. Next base: position 11,429,418 of record NW_024881279.1, read on the forward strand.
GTGCCCTGCGCGATGGTGGTGGGGATGATGTAGATCTCGCTGTCCATGCGGATGCCGTCCTGCGTCACGCGTACCACCAGCACCCGGAATTTTGTCCCCCCCAGGTCCAACGCCAGGAATTCGCCTCGTTCTGTGGGGAGCCAACATGCGGCATCAGCAGGGCCCTGGCCTCCCTGACAACCCCTCCCAGGGTCCCCGGCCCTCACCGGTGCCGTCGGGTGTGTTGCGGACGTAGGTGGGCAGCATGCGGATGGAAGAGCTGGCATTGCTCTCACCGCTCAGCCCCAGCTCCATCTCCCGCCTCATCAGCGCCTGGACACGCTCCAGGTCAGCGCGGCTGAGCCGCAGCGGGGCCAGCAGCTTGTCCACCTCTCGGCGCTGGGCCGCCAGGCGCAGAGCCACCGCTGTCACCATGGCCGCCCCCCGTCCCGTCCCGTCCGCCGAGGGCAAGAGGGTGGCCTTGCACTCGGGGACCAGCAACCCCGTCACGCTCTGCAGGATCTCTCCAAACCTGTCGGAGGAAGAAGATGGTGAAAGCCGGGCGTGAGGCATCCTGCCGGGGTGGGAGACCCCACTGGGAATCCCATGTCCCTCCTCACCTGGTGTGGCCCCGGTACAATTCGCCATCCACCCCCACGTTGACCGCCAGCTGCTCCAGCTCCCGGCTCTGGTACATGTGGCTGAGGATGGCAGCCAGCCCGGCGGCGCAGAGCGCGGCGGCACGGATCACCACTGCCCGGCAGATCTGCTGCACCCGGCAGCAATCCTGCTCGGTCGGCTGCAGCCCCACAGCCTCCAGAGCCCTCTTTGCCTCGGCCGTGCCTTCCTCGTTGCTGCAAGGGAGAGCACGGTGCCAACTCACAGGGCCACAGGCTCGCAGGCTGGGGCACCCACCCATCACCCCCCCATCCTCCCACCTGCAGCAGCTCCGGGGCCCTAGACACTCACTTGATGATCTTCAGGACCTGCTGGGTCTTGAGCACATCCTTGGTCCTCAGGACGGCAACGTTGCTCCCAGTGAAGAGTGCTTTCTCAGTGGCGAGGGCGATCAGCACGTGCCGGACGATCTCCCCCAAGTACAGGCTGCCCACCAGCTTCTCAAACCTGCGCGCAGCCCAAGCTGGAGTCAGTCATCCTCCCCCCAGCACCCCTCGGCCCTTTGAGAGCACCTAGAAGCATCTCAGGAGGCCATGAGCTCCTGTTGGTGGGGCCTGACATGCTCAGGGATGGACGGGGAGCCCCGGGGTCCATGCCCTCTCTCTGGGTGGTGGGTGCACCTCTTCTCCCCAGGGTTGGTGGATTCCTGGTCCATGATCTGGTCGTAGGGGGTCAGGACATCGCTCAGGGAGCCATCGTCCCCGAAGTAGCCCCACTCGGTGTTGACGCACATCTGCCCACTGCTCTTCTCCGCTATCTCCACCTGCTGTGCCTCGACCATGAAGCAACTGTTGGTGCCCGTGCCTGCAGGGAGCAATGGGGGTGAGCACCGGAACAGCCCACTGCCAGCACCCACCACCCTGGCACGCAGGGTGCCCACTGCTCACCCACGACCAAGGCGACCTCACAGGGTTCCTCCCCCACGCTGCCAGCCATCATGGTGCCCACAGTGTCGTTCATCAGGGCAATGACGTCCACGTGGCAGAGCTGGCCGGCAGCAAAGCGAGAGCATCAGCAGCCATTCCGCGGGGGCAGCCCCCAGACAGCTCCCCCCCCACACCCCACGGCCCCCCACCTCCTGCTTGTTGATGGCCGTCTGCAGCAACTGCACAACATCCTTCCCCTCCACGTCACTGCAGCTGAAACCGTTAGACCAGGAGATGAGCTCAGCCTGCGGAGAGCACGTGGCGGAGCTGTTGGCCTCTGGCATGGGGCTGGCTTTGCTCCCCACCGGCGATGTTTCGGGAAGGAGGTGGCTGTGGCCACAGCCTTGGGACAGGGCTGTCCCACTCACCTTGTCCAGCCTCGTGTGCCTGCAGGTGAAGGGGAAGACGAAGCCCAAGGGGAGGCGTTCCTGAGAGCTGCTGAAGCCAGCCAGGAACTGGTGCACGCATTGCGCAATGAAGTCAAAGAGCTGTGAAGGCATGGTTGGAGGTGACCGGCTGCTCCCCTTACCCGGCACCCAGGCTTCGGGAGGCAGCCCGGAGCCCCAGCACCGGCCCAGAGCCCTGCCGAGCTGCCGTGGGGCCGGCTAGTCCAGCACTAGCCACCCTGTGCCGTGTCCTCCTCGTACCGCTTCCCCCTTGCCCTGCTTGAGGTCCTCTGGCATGTCAAAAATCTTGTACGTCACTTGGGGGCTTTGGTTGCCATCACCTGAGAGGGTCACCTGCAGGATCCGGATGTGGCTCTGGCACAGCTCCACCACCACCAAGTCACCCTTCTCTATGGGGGAGCAGAGGCGGTGTCAGGCAGAGACCTTTCCTGTGGCAGATCCCCAAAAATCTGCTCCTCATCCTGTCCCAGGGCCAGTCACTCACCATGGGCGAGGCTCCTGAGAGCCCGAGACCACTGTAGGGGCCAAGGGAGCCCGCTCCCGGCCTCTGCCACTGCACTGGGGACTGGCAGAGGCAGCACAAGGACAGCTTATGGACCCTATACCTGACCAGAGACTGGTGGACTCCTCCCCAGCACCCCCAAGGCCAAGTCCAGCGAGGCGTGCAGGGCTGCAGGTCGCAGAGCAGCCCATCCCCAGGCCGGGCTGCCTTACCGGTGCCGTCGGGCATGGAGCAGATGTAGGTGGGCAGCATCCGCACATTGGCCTGTGCGTGCGTCTGGCGGCTCAGCCCCTTGCGCATGGCCTGCAGCATGTGGCTCTTCACCATCTGCAGTGTCTCCAGCGGGACGGTGAGCGCCAGGAGGGCTCGTTGTACCTGGGGGCAGCTCGTTAGGGCAGGTCTGAAGGGCAGGGGATGCCTCTCGCTGGGCGCGGGGCAGGGATGGGCCTTACCGGTGTGCAGGTGGGGCCATCACTGCGGTGGCCCAGCTGATGGCTCACTGGGGAGCTGTGTGGAAGGAGGTGGCATGTCACCTGCTGATCCCTGGCCCACAGGAGGACAGGACACATGCCTGCCCATGCCCAAGCACATAAGAGGGACCGTGGGGGGGCCCCATCCCCGGCTCTGCCTCCCACCTCCCCTCTGTGTCCCTGCTCCATGGGGCCACGGTCTCGACAGCATCGTCACTTTGCAGTGTCCTTCCACTGCAACTGCGACCCCGCAGCCGGGGGTAGAAGGGACAGCTGTGCCCCACCACGGCGATGATGTCAGGGCTGCTCTCGGGGGCTGCGGGAGAAGGGGGCTGCCCCTGGCTCGCCCTGCCCGTGCCTCCCCTCCACCTGCAAGAGGCCAGAGGCTGGTCTCTCCCCTTGCCCCGGGAGGTGCAACTCTCGGAGGGAGGGGCAAGGGGAGCCTGCTCAGCCCCATCCCCGGCCCCGACCGCAGCTTCCCCACACTCGGCTTCGCTGAGGCTGCCGACGGGCAGGAGCCCCTCACCGGTTCAGGACCAGGCGGCCCCGGTCCTCCGAGCCCAGCCCCCGCCGGGGGAGGCGGTCCGAGGTGGGGACGGCGGGGCTGCGCTCCCGGGAGGCCCCGTCCGCCCGGCCGCGGCGGGGCTGGGCACGGCGGCGGTCGGGGCTGGCCATGGCGGGGCGGCGGCGGCGGCGGCGGGGGGAACCGTTGCTAACGCCGCCGCCGTTGCCCTGGCAACAGCGGCAGGGCCCGCGGGCGCCCCGCCACGCCATTGGCCGACCGCCGCGCCGCCCTGGCCAATGGGGGCGCCCCCGCGGGAGGGGCCACGCCCCGCGCCCCGGCACCATCGCCCTCAATTCGGAGGCTCAATTTTAAGCCCTGCATCACCTCGTCCCTTTAATTAAGCAGCACAGCGATGAGCCCCCCGTCTCCCTCCGGGGGAGGGCGAGGATGCGCCCGGTGAGCCGGGGGGGACACGCAGGGCCCAGCCCGGGGCTCCATCCTGCCCTCAAAGTCGTCAGCGGTTGGGGCAGGCAGAGGCACCCGGCGGCCAGGGAAGACACCAAGGACATGAGGACACTGTTGGTTGCGGCTCCACTGGTGCAGCTGTCAGCTGGCACCCGGGTGCCCCCCGCAGCTCCTACAGACAGCATTGGGCCCCTGCCCCGGGGGGTCCCCGAGCTCACATTGTCCGCCCCAGCACCTGACAGGCCTCGGGAAGTGTGATTTTGGACGCACTGTCTGCTGTTCCTCTTCTCCCTCCAGCGCCTCCCATTCCCCAGAGAAAGACAGCACAGCTCCTCTGTGTTGCTGCAGTTTCATAAAAACATACATAAATATATTTCCATTTCTTTAACAGAGAGCAAAGCTGCACAGGCACCTATAAAACACACAATCACTTCTCCACCCAGCGCTCCCTGCACAGGTCGTATAAAACATATAAAAGGGGGGTGGGAGAACAAGGCTGCAGGTGAAGCAGGGGTACGGTGCCATGCAGACCCTCGCTGGGGCGTGGGGAGCCGCGGGGGGGGCCTGCCATACCGCTGGCCTCAGAACTTGCGCTTTCTCCGGCGGCAGCCTTTGGTCTGCTGCTGGCTGCCCAAGCGAAGAGCTGCATGTGGCTCCAAGTCCACCACGTAGTCCGTGGCTTCCGAGGAGACGCTGGGTTTCACAGGGGAGACGTCAAAAGGAAGGTGCCAAAGGGAGCTGGGGCTGTCCGCCACCGGCCCCCCATCTCTGGCCGAGAGCACGGGAGGGGACTGTTGGTCTCCTAGTCCAGCGAGGGGGGTCTCCGCATCAGCACCTGCAACGAGAGTGTGTGTCAGCCCTGCCTGGCCGCCCTCTGGCACGGGCCACGGGTGCTGCTGGGAGTCTTTCTCCCCACTTGTCTCCTCTTGTCCTCGGAGCTGTGGCAGGAAGCACCGGTGCGCAGGCAGGGATGGGAAGCACCCTGCCACCCCCCCAGGGAGCTGGACATCTTTTGGTGCAGTGGCTCGGAGCACACCCTGACCCGCTGTGAGGGCTCTGGGTGCTGGCACAGGTCAGGATGCATGCAGGCAGCTGGGGGATGCCAACAGCCAGCTAAGTCCACAGCCTCCTGCTCTGCTCAGGAAGAACAGACCCCTTTGGGGTTAATTTGCTGTCCCAATACAGCCCAGTCCAATCTGGGACAAAAAGGGAAAAGTTGGGAAAGGGCAGCCCTGACCCAACCAGGCAGGCACAGAAAGCAGCTTCCCACCTGCAGACTTGCTCTCCGAGAGCTCCAGCATCCTGAGGAGTCCCCTCTCCTGCCTTCCAACATCCTGCCAAGGAGAGGAGAACCACCATCACAGTGCTGCCGTGAGGGAACCCCGCAGCCACACGTTCCCCAGCCCACGGGGCCAGGCTGGGCACAAGAGGGAGTGCTGCATTGCCAGGGCCTCCAGCTGAGCATGGAAGGGCATTGCCCCATGCCCAGCCTGACCAGTGCCAGAGCAGAGGCAGCTGAGAGCAGTTAATAAAGCAGAGCCCTGTAAGGGGGGAGGCCAGTGTGCAGGAAGCCACCCCCCCCAAGCCCAGCCAGCAAGCATGGGGCTGTAACGGAGAAATGTGGGCACCTGGGGCTCTGCCACAGCTCGGGCACATCCCCAGCACGGTGCCCCTGAGGGCAGGCTCTGTCCTGCTCTGTCTGAGGGCACAGGGACCTGGTGCTGGAGGGAAGGGCCTTCTCCAGAGCACAGTCAGATAAGGAACGCCTATCTTGTGCCCCCTCTCAGCCTTTGGGAAGATGTAGCCATGCTGGTTACACAGGGTAATTGAAGACTACTTGGCTTGGCTGCTTTGAGCCTCAGTGGCCCAGAACAGTCCCCCCTCCTGGCTGCTCCCTGCCCTCAGAACTGCTCTGGAAGGCACTGGCATCCCAGCTGCGGGATTGGAGCTGCAAAGCACCCCAAAACGGACCATGGCAGGAACCTGCAAGCTCAGCAGTGCCACTAGGAAGCTTTCCAACAGCCCAGCCCATGTCCAGGCATGAGCTGCCACCTGAGCTACCACCTCAGCACGAGGCAGGGCCAGAGGAAACACAGAGCCTTGCCGCACCATCCCAAAGGACTGCCTGGCTCCAGCACCTTTCTCCCATGCCCTGTGCCCATGCCTGCGTGCAGGACCCTGCACATCAGCCAGCTGTGGGGCACAGGGACAGAGTCAAACAGCCTCCATGGAGCTGGTCACATGCAAAAGCAGCCGTGCCCTGCAGTACTCTGAACCACACAGCGCTTGGCTGTGTCCCAGCCAAAATCATCAACCAGAAATCTCATCATTTGCATCTGAATCCCCAAAGGGCCGAGGCCTGTGATGGATTTAAGGGATTATACGAAACTAAGACATCATGTTGCATCTTCATGCTGAGAATCACATTTCTGAGCACAGGCAAAGCTGCAGCACTAGGGCTTTGCCTGCAGGAACCCGTGGGAGGGCCTGGAAGGACCCTCTCTGTGCTCCCCCAGGACTGCCATGAGCAGGAAAAAGCACAGTGGGGGCCAACACCTGGTGAGTGACTGTGAGCCAGCTGCTACCCACGCTCCTGCCTCCCACCTCCTCTAGCAAGGCACGTCCCCCCCACCCAGCATACCTCCACTGCACTCGCTCCCCCCCATTTCTCCAGGGATGCTGCAGTTTGCTGCCAGCACTGAGTGACTCCCCCTGCTCCGACTCTGAAGCCTTCCCCATGGGAAAGGGCTCGTGGATAGAGTCAGATACGCTTGTAACCCTGACACTGCCCTCTGCTCCATCTATATTCAGCCGAGGAAGCCCGCAGGACTGAGGCATGCTGTCTGGCAGCAGGACAGCCCTGGCTGCCTGCTTGCTGGAGAGGTTACTGGCAGTTCTGCTGGATTAGCTCACCCCTGGGATCGGTCCATGCTCTCGCAGAGCGTCGCGGGAAGGAGGGCAACAAGTTCTCTGGCCATGGTAGCCCACAGGGACAGGCAATCCTACACCAGGCCAGCTCATCCCATCAACCAGAGGAACAGCTCCTGCTGCCAACCCAGCCCCAAACCCAGCGCAAAGCAAAGGAGATGGTCTGCAGGGTTGCCCCTCACCTTGGCTCTTCGCAGCCTCCTCGTTCCCTGAGCTTGCCTAGCAGCCTGAAGGCAGCTGTCCACATGCCTCTGATACTGCAGCAGTGGCACCAGTGACTTACAGAGGTAGCACTTCTCACACCTGCCAGGCAGCAAAGGACAGAGCACTGCATTAGGATTCACCCTGCACCGGGCTCCCAGCCACCAGCAGTGACTTTCCTCCTCCAGGCCACGCCACGGAGAAGGCATGTCACCAGATCAGGTCTCGCTCAGTGGGGTCAGGCTGGCACCAATCGCAAAGACCGAGTGATTATCAGTTTTCCCTGCCTGTTCCTCTGTATCCTGCTGCTGCAGCAGCGGGACGGTAATCAAATCTGCTCATCTAACTATCTCAAACACCGCTGATTTCTCCCCAGACATAAAGCACCCTGTCAAAATCCACAGAAATGAAGTGTGAGGGCTTTGCAAAGGGGAGTTGAATTCTGCCTGAAAAGCAAACCAAGTGTGTTAAATCAGAGAGACATTTTACCAGGGCTGGATGAACTTGTCTGACTAGTAAATCAAGTCTTTCTCTGTACTGTCTCCATTTTACATTGTGCCATGTTGGGAGAGGACTGCAGAGCACACGCCCCTGCTGAGGGGCTGGCACAGTGTGTTCCTCAAACCCCTTCACTTATGTAGAAGATGCCCAGGCTCACGCAGGATGACTGAGCATGCTTGGGAAGAAAATCCTGGGTGAAAGGAGATGAAGGTCAGGCGTGGATTTACACAGCTACACTCGCTTCCACACCAGCTCTCAGTGGGGACCGAACTATGCAGAAGAGGGCACCGGTTCTTCAGGAGGGGAGCATCCACCCAGGGAGCTACTCAGGAACGGACCATCTCCAAGAAGAGATGAGCCCCCAGGGACCAGCCCCAGCAGCATTGTGTTCAGTTTGATAAGCGGTACTCTCCTAGTAAAACTCACCCCAGGCTCTAAAACGTCTATGGAGAGCCCCCATCGAGCAAAACTCTGCAGTACTTTTCCCGTATTTTCTTTCCAGTCAGTACTGATTACCCAGATAATGTGTCTAAACAGAAGCTGTCCTCTCTATAATTAGCCTAATTCCATTAGTGATGTTGCCATCCACTGTTTGTAACAGCAAAATTGCTTCCATAGCAGGGATTTTACTGTCAGATCCTCTCTTATGATGCTTTGTGTGGGTGGCAGGAGGAGGGGCTGCATGGGAAGAGATTAAACAAAGCCACTGCTATTCTGAAAGTCTAATTTAATTAAGAATATCACTACAGGTGCCATGTTGACAACCTCCCTGTCCTAGTCTCTTCTTTTCCCGGGGTTACCAAGCTCAAAGCTCCCATTAGGAACTGGCTGAGTTAGCAGCATTTTAGCTACAGCACCCCCCACAGCAGTCAGAGACCATGTATCCCTGACCCACCATGGATTGGGCTGAAAGGAAATTAGTGCAAAAATAAACAATCTGAGAACAGCAAATTCCCCTTGCTTCAGTTTAAATATAGCCAGCACTGCAACAAGAGGCACTGAGGGAAGGCAATTTCTTAGGGAAACATTGCTGTAAGGCCAATGGCCAGCATTTATACAGGAATAAAGACATCCACAGGCAAGCTAGAGTGGAAGCACAGAAACAATTTTGGAAGAGTAGGCATACCTACTTACTTGTCAATGTTTAAGGGTGTTGGGCCGCTTCCACCACTAGCACCTTTACTTCTTGCCGCTACCTGATGCCGGGTGAGCACTGGAAGAAAACCAGAAAGGGTTACCTGTCACCCAGCCCAAAAGCACCCCTACACCACGTCCAAATGCAACAAGTTTCCATCGCTTCCACTCAAGGCTGCAGCAGAAGTGATGGCAGAGGCAAAGAAATACTGGACTGGGATGGGCGGGGTCTTATTCCTGCAGAAGAGGTAGCTGGCCAACTCTCCTTTTTTTCTGGCGGGATACTGAAGAAGTTACCTTCCCTGGACTTGGAAGCCAGCTAGCCATTTCACACAGTAACTTATCTTCTGCCAGACACAGCTGGATCAACAGTACGTAGTTTACAGTAATTTTAAGGCTGATGCGCAGCAGCACAACAGCCTGGGAGAAGAGTTACACAGCTGCTCCAGCAGCACAGCACCGCTCCCTGCCAAACCGAGCACCCGTGCCTGCTGCAGGGGAGGGAGTGCAGTAGCTGTGAGCTGGGGGTAGGAGAGCTGCAGCGGGGGCTGTGCGGAGGCACCAGCAGCCCCTCTGCAGATGTGGTAGGAAGAGTGAGCCTTGCTGGGGAGGGACACAGCTCACGCTGGAAAGGGAGAGTTACAACAGTTAGCCTACACTCGCTGCTTTTTCCACTGCCCGTGTGAACCAGGGGGGATCTGTATTATTGTCCTCATACAGCTCTGTGGGGCCTCTGGATGAAGATCTCTACCAGGGCTATGCATCAGTAGTGCTGCTCTCCAGTGGCAGCAGGGAAGGGCCAGCTCCAACACACGTGGGTAGCTAGCGAGATCCCAGCTGACCAGCATGCTAATGATGGGTCCAACAATTCCTTCAGCAGCCCAAGCAGCCTTTCCAAACCTGATCTCCAGGCATCTGCAGGGAGCACGTCAGAGCGTTGTCTCTCTCAGCTGAATTCCTCTCAGCGTATTCCTGTTGACATGCCACCAGCAAAGATCCTCAGGGAACATATCAGATAGCTTAGCTTGCTTCACCACGGATGTTCAAGACTCCAGCTCCAGAACAGATGTCACAGTAAGCACTCTTGGGCAAGCTAGCTAAGGGGACAATGCAGGGAACTATCTTACAGCCCAGTAACATTGCTTCCCATACTCTCATTAGGAGAAAGGTCTGAATCCAGGGTATAGGCACAAGAAACCTGTTATTGTTGGCACATCATCTGTGACAAAGAAAGGGATGGACAAAATTTTGTGCAGAACAAATGGAATCCTTCCGAGTTCTAGCAAAACCCCATTTCCAGAGTGTTGGGCAACCCCAATATCTATCCACGGTGCTGGTACAACACAGCCTTTCCCTTAGTAGCGACCACTGATCTGCAGCCACAACCAGCAAATGCACTGCGAGATGCTCAGGAGCTGTTGGGGCTGACAGGAGACATCCACGCTGAAGGAACAAACTCAAGCACTTCCTAGGATGTGGGTATTGTCCTGTAGGCAATGACTGATACCAACAGCTCATTTCTCACAGGCACTGAAGCAGACATCTCTAACTGAGCCTGGCCTATATTTGAAGTGGCAGCCTGACTGAGGGGGGCTGATAACCATGGCCACCCCCCAGGCCATCCAGCCTCCCAACAACTCAACTAACACGTGTGTTTGACAGCATGGTGAAAGCTGCTCTCCAAATCAGCGTGCACTCGTTAATATTCCGCTAACACTATCTCAGGAGCCTCATGCACCAGCTCAGGTGTTAATCAGTTCTATTTTCTTCCTAAAGCAGTGAACACATCTGGCATAATGGGCCCATTAGAGATGTCTGGGACCAGCTCTGCAGCTGCCCAGGGGAAGACCCCCAGCTGTACTGCTGGAAGCAGAAGCACAGGAGAGAGAACAGGGCCAGCTGCCGAGGCATGACCCCTGCCAAAACACGCCAGCCAGCCGCAGGAAGGGAGTTTAGAACATGGGAAAAGATTTGCTGGGGGGAAAGTCCTCACCACAGAGCAGTGCTGACCTGCTGTGTGACAGGAGCCTTGTAACTCTCCCAGATGCAATGCCTCTTCGTTGTTCTCTGTAGACCGAGAACAACCTGTTCCCTGGCACAGCATTTCTTCTGGCTGACAAGTCATCCTTGGCCTGCTTGGCTCCAGCTCGCACCTTGGGGAAGAGGAGCAAACCCTCCCCATCCCGGCCCTACTATCAGTACACCCACCCCAGGCACCTCCTGGGGCTGCTGGGTCGGGTTGGTATGCGGAGTTGTGAGGCCACAGTCACCAAACTCCCTGGCTTGCTTCCTCCCCATCTTCACTACCAGCCATACCACTTCTTGTGCAGGATTCTTTTAGTGGCAGGCTCGCCAGCATCTTGTCCTTTCTCAGACGTGACGAAGCTTTCCTCCACGCTCGTTCATTACTCCTTCTGCTGTATCGGTGCCACTTCTATTGATGTCAGGAGCTTTTTAACAAGCACCAGTGCTGCTGTTGAAGACTGACAGCTGCATCACGTTGCATTTGAGGCTTGGGAGGAAGGGATATACCAAATCCTCATTTTCCTGGGCTCACTTGGGAACATGTAGATGAGGGCAAGAGGAATAGAGTACATCCCAAAGCTTGAGACGATTTGCTGTACTCAGTAGTGGCCAAGACTCGCTTCCAGACTGAGACCAGCAGATTCCTGCATTGGCAGCAGCAGTGGGCGATGGATGCGGTGACTCCAGCAGAGAGCTCCTCTCACACAAGTGAGCCCTTCAGCCGAGTGCATGAAGGAAGAGGGAGCTGGCACAGCACTTCCACAGCTCCACTCATTCACTTGGAATTAACACCAGTCACTGAGCTGGAAACCCAGAACCTGAACCTTCCCCAGCCTGGTACAGTAGCTAATGCAACAGCAGGCTCTTCTTTTTTATTTACTCAAACCACAGGAAAATGGAAATTTATGATCAGATTTTCATACTGCCCAGGTATGTGGTGGTCTGGGCATCCAGCCAGGGCAACCATGTACATATGTAGGGGAAGGAACTGTAACTCATCTTGCCCAGCTAACTCATTTAAAAACCTGTCCTTAAATAGCAGCCAGACTGAACTGGCCTCCTGGTACATAACACAGAAAGACTTCAGTGCATGATTAAAAGAGGGAAGAAGAGAAGTAAAACCGGCAAGAACTCATCCTTTCGTAATTTTAAAATGAAAAACACTGACAGCTATAGTCTGCAGGACTGCATAATCTGCAATTCTAGAGACATCAGGAGTAAATCCAATTAGTATAGCTAAAACCAGACCAGGAATCCCTGACCCAGTGCACCAAAGGAAAACTCAAAACACCTTCTCACAGCAGAGCAGGACATGGCTTAGAGGGCAGAACTTTGATTTTCTCTCACACAAGGCTGTGGCTGTGCTCTCAAGGAAGCCAGCAGCCAGCCAAGAGACACAACACTGCAGCAGTAGAGAACAGCTTCTGGACCCACACAGGAGCTGGCGTTTGCTTCACGAGACAATTCTCCCATCAATTTTTTCTCCCCATGCATTAGCTTTACCTATGGATTTTGTGCTAGTGATGGATGCCAAGGTAACAGCTCTGGAAACAGAGTCCTTTTGTACCTGCACAGCTGTGCCAGGCTACTGTCTGGCCTCTGCTCAGAGCTAAATGTCCTCCCTGCCTATTTAACCCAAACCCCACTGACCAGCCCATCAGCTGAGACCCCTCCAGGTGACTGCTGCCCTTGTACAGCTGCTGGGAACCGGATCGAGGTGCCCCACAAGCCAGAGCCCCAGCAGGCAGGCAGGATTCTGCCCCGCGTTACATGCTGCTCTAAGTCCAGGAAGCCCACGGTCCTGCAAAGAGTCTTGGTGCAAACACCACAGGTGTCACAGACTTACAGCTAATAAAGCCTGGTCTCTACAGGGAAAATATTAGAATAACTGGCAATAGAAAACCCAAATTGCTGTGATTTTTGTCCCCAAACCATTGCTCTGCTTAGAGCCATTATTGTAGACTAAAATCCCTTTTATTCCAGGCTAGTTTTCTTACAGGCAGATTGTTCTGAACAAGCCAGAACAGCAGAGTAGCAATTCCAAAATAACTACCCTTACAAATATCCCCAAGGAGACCAGTCTGGAAGCAGAGTGGAGAGGCCAGCCTTGAACTCTGCCTTGCTGAAAGCCAACACCAAAGGAAACAACAAATTCCCTCGCACCGCCAAAGAATTCAAAGCCTTTTCCTGATCACAGTCAGGATTCCCCAGGATCAATTGATATACTCACAGTCCAGCCACACCAGGGACCCAATTACCAGAGGGCCAAAGACATTCCTGATAAAAGGCATTCTAAAAATTCTGCTCCGTTTTGTAGCATGGATAAGACCTTTATCAGTGTTGAGGATGGGAGAGAAACTGTGCTAATTTGCGATTTGCCTGACTTGAATATTTTGCATTAGTTGCTGATTTGTGCCTGCAGAGAGAAGTCCCCACCAAAATTAAGCACTAAGCAGTATCAGCCACTACTCTGGCTCCTGTTATCTTGACAGAACTCATGTCATATCCCCAAATATTTAGTGTAACAGGGACCTTGTATTTTAAAACTACATCAACTCTGCATTAAAACTACATGGTAAAACTTCCTCCTGCTAGAGGAATGCACAAGTTACAGTTCTTGTACTAGCTCTGATTTGCTCAAATTGCTTAAACATCATATATTTAGGTTGCATTTAATAACCTAGTATGTAACCGAAAATTATATATTCACAACTTGAAAAGTTAATCTTATTACAAGCTACTACTTTGATATTACCTGACACTGTGCTAACACAGACTTTACATTTCAAGCAGCAGCTAAAACATAACTTATTGAATATGTTGATATCCAACCAGTGTATTTGTTCACTTAAGCTCTACAAAGGTTGGCTATGGAGAACTGATATGGAGAAGACTGCAAAGAGGATTAATACAGACATTCCGACCGTGATTCTATGCCTTGCTCTTCACATGAAGGAGAAAAATCCAAGCTCCCAGATCGATAGCTATCATTTTGCAATTTTAGAGGAACAAGAGGGAAACTTTTTTGCAATCTCTTGAAGCTGAACAAGCCATTTTTGCACATACAAATGTCACTCATTGCAGAGTGGGGGCCGTGCTTGGAGCGGTACAGAACATTCTCCCTTCTCAAGAGCCCTGAAGGACGCTCACCCGCATGGCTCGGGAGCCTGTCGCTTTCTACCACTGGCAGATTCTCTGCAGGTCCTCAACAAAACACACAATAGACATGTCTTACGAGTACTGCTTGAAGCATCCAGGGCTAGATCCCTGTAGTACTATTTGGCTTATACACTTTCCAAGGGACTAATAACACAATGAATTATGAAGTCGATCGGAGAGAAGATGTCTCTGTGCAGGAGGTGCTGGAAACACACGAGCCTACAATAACACTCTCCTGGAAGGCCCGGAGATGGAACAAGGCAGAGTGGACAAGCCTCCCTACCTGCCACACCATGAACCAAATATCCCAAGAGGAACAAGACAGCAGCACCTGGCCACAAGTAACAGGAAAGGGGGATGAGCACAAAGAGCAAACACACAGAAGCAGCACTTGGCAGACCTGGACTGTCCACGCCAGCCTGCTCTCCCACGATGCCGTTGCAGTACATGGCATGCAGCTCGATCTCCGTAGCTGGAAAGCCTTGGTCACACAGTGGGCATGACACATGGTCAGCAGCTGTAGGACTGCACTCAGACACAGGCCTGCCAGCATCTTCATCTCCACCAGCCTAAGAAGAAGGAAAAATTAACCAGACAGTTAATTGTGCCGTTTCTCTTTTTGTTTGCTAGGTGCAATGCTCTGTGCTGTCTGGTAGCTACTCATCCTCCCACGGACTCAAATTTTCTTGGAAATTTTTATTCTACCCTCATCACATACTGGTCAGAAATAACACCACTGGCTGAGTAAAATGTGCAGCACTAGTAACTAATTCTTCTTCCAAAGGCAACACGTCCTTCTGAATGGTGGTGAAACCTCCCTGCACAGCCATGCACACCATTTAAGGCAAACATCACCTGTACTACCGCAGAAAAATGGCAAAGCTTCCATTAATCAGGAAAGCTCAGAAGCGAAACTGATGGAAAATTCATGGGGCAAAGCAAGAGTTCAACACCTGACTTGTGCTCATCAGTTTCTGGACATGATCCACGCTACACAGGCAGCACTGTCTGGGAACACAGCTTCCCCAGGATGAAAGGAGGCTGCTGTGCTCTTAGGGAGTCTGGAGAGATCACTGGGAAGCTCCTCCTCTCTGGAGGTGGCTGGAGCAGTCATCAGAGGGGACACAGATCAAGGAGAGAGGCAATACCATTAAAAATCCATGTCACACAAAATTAGTAGTGGTGGCTTTTCGCCAGGGCAAAATGTCACAGTCCATGTTTGTTCTCCGGGTGCCATTACTACTTACCGATACTCTCTTTTTGCATGGGTTACAGAGCTGCAAGTTGCTCCACTACCCACCTGCGGAGTTACAGCCTGCTCCCTATGCTACTGATGTTCCCAAGAGGCAGCAGATTCCTGCCATCTCACTTATAACTGTATCTCTGCCTAGTCAGGCTTACTACAGGATTTCTCCACATTAAGAAAGAACTTTCCTCTCCTCACAATGATTTTAAGAAGTTATTTAAATATTAACCATGTAGAAGAAACATATAGAAAAATAATGTAGGAGTGTTTTCTGTTCTTAGGGCTAAGCAGTGACATGTACAGTATGCAGCAAAACTGCTGTCTGCTTCCCTCCAACGGCATAATTTCAGGGAACCAGTAATTGGGGTCAGCCGTGATGCTCAGTGCCACTGGAGCGGCTTTGTCGTATTACTCATTTTATTACTTGCTTTTCCAAATGAGGGTCTGATCCTGATCTTTATGTCCTAAAGGGAAGGAGGGTGCTTTGTTGACTCGGAGGAGCTATGCAAAAAATTGCAGGACTGGTTCTTAAACTGAGAATCCAACTCACAAAACGCATTTCTCCCAGACACTGCCTGAAAGGTTACGGCACCGAGCCCCAGTTACACCTCTCATTTCCAGGGAGGCTCTCTGCCCTGGATTTCTGTGGAGGAGTTGCCACAAGAGTTCCTCCAGCCAAACACAGGCTGTTGAAGTACATCACTTACAGCATTAGCACTCATACCCTGCTCTCACATCCCAGTGTCACTACATCTTGCGAAGTCCTCACCGTGGGGCGTCACACAGAGGAGCCGTAAAAAACAAGATGTGTCAGATATGAATGATCAGATCAAACCTGCATTATCCTAGTCAGACAACACACATAAAAAAATACGATGGGAAAAGCAGCAGGCACTGCTCCTTCTAGCTGCCATTTTAAAAGCAATCTTAGATCACTGATTCTGCACACCCTGCCCGCCTACATTCAGTGGTAAATTACTAATTTTAAATGGAAATGCAACATTCTGTAACAAAAGACACTACGGTCCCAAAAACGCTTGTACAAAACCCTGCTGTAAGTCTGGAAAACCTCAACTGCAGAACCAATCACCCCCGTCAGAGGCAGAGACTGTTGCCTCTCCTCTTTAGCAGAGGAAATTGCCTACCAGATGTAGTACTTGCAGCCAATGGCCAGCCAAGAGCAATGCTAGAGGCTGAGCTCAACAACAAGACTCCTGTGTCGTGGCTCAGCAACTGATAGGAAGAAGTCAGTCCCAGCAGTCTACATTCGCTTCATGCTAAGTGATGATGCACATGCTAGCTGTTTCTGTAACTGTTTCTGTAACTGTTTCTGCTGTCTTCCCGGGGGGGCTGCAGGCTCCCGACCGGTACCTGCCAATGATAATGTCAAATAAGCCCTAGGAAGCCCCACCGCAGGGCTCCCGAGCACTGGGCTGATCACCTTGCGCCATCTAGGCAGAGGTGTGAGACCCAGGGCACCCTCTGCAAAGCCCAAGGGACAGGGCAGTGTCCTGGCCACAGCCAAATGGGTCATGAACGCGCTTTGGTGGCTGCGGCTACCTGGCTCAGCACAGGACTGCTGCCTCTCCTTGCTGCAGTCTCTAATTGACTGAGCAGTGCTTTGAGATACCTGCAGAATGAAAGGCACACGAGAGCAGAAGCTGGTTTATTAAGAGGCCTGTGACAATGAGACATCGGAGCTGCAGACTCACAGAATGAGCTTTCCACAAATGAATCCTCTTGTCAAGAGCTGTACGATTCTGTATTCATGTACCCTGCCAGAGGAGTACTTGGCAACCCCTTTGATATCACTCTCTAAATTAATAGACAAAGGGAGTTTTATCAGAAGCAGGAACTGAAGTCAGATGTCGGTACAGCGACAGCTGCAAAGCAATTGCTGCACAGGTGTGACAATACAGGAAAAGGAGCTGCACAACAGCACACATCTGCATCGGGAGGTAAGGAGATGGCCCTGCCACTAACTTACTATTGCTGTTAACTGTTACTGCACAGAAATCAAGATTACCAGGCTCAGGTCACTGCTTGGACTGCAAACCACCAGCAGCCCTCAACACTCCAATGTTATCTTTATCCCAGCCCAGTCTCTGGGTGAACCTCTCCTCTTGGAGATGATCTATGGAGAACAAACACCAAAGTGTTCAGAGGACTGTATTAGGGAAACGCATGTCACAACATGAGCGACTGAGGCTTACTAGGACAGCTCCTGGAGTCCCTCTGCATCACTGACCATCACGGCACTAAACCTCTGAGCATGGGCAAGCAACAGCACTGCTGTCCACACCGATGACATCCTCCAGCACAGCACTGTGTGATGTACAAAAGAATGAGCTGGAATTGATAACAACTCTCCAGCTACAGGACTGAAAGGCTCCAGAAGCAGCTGCACACTGCCCCCAGCCAAAAGGGACTGGAGTTATGAACCAGTGGAGAAGTGAAGAGGGAAGTGTTTGTGAGGATCCCAACAGCAGAAACGCAATCTCCCAGCTACTGAAGGGGAAACGCTAGCACAGCCCAGCTGAACCAAGGTCTAGAAGGCAGGAATGGAAACAGGACCCTTCCCCAACTTCAGGCTCTTTTACCTGCACAGGTGCATCTCTGCTGCCCAAGCAGAGCTCTTCTCTCTCCGCCTCAATAGCTTCCCGTGGACTCAGCTGGGTCTCTGCAGAAAAACACATCCAAGTCAGCGCAGGTTTCCAGCCCCCAAACTACCTCATTTGTTGATGTAACTTAGCCCATTTCTTAAAAGCATTTTCACAGCTTCAAAACATTTTTTAGACTTGCCACAAATGTTATCAGACAATGTGCAACAACACAGCCAGATGAGGGGTTAAAAGTCACAGCACGGTGGTGTGAGGACAAAGCCACTGCATCTTTGCAGCTTCATGGGGAGTGAGACTAGACACAAGAAAAGTGCGTGGGACACTTGCTGGGATAGAGACAAAGCAAAAATAGAGCTCTCCCTTGCATCAAGACAAACGGAGCTCTCTTTCTGCAGTCTGCCTCACTGTTGCACCTTCTTCAGACCTCCAAATTTTTCTTAGCAACAAAATATGCCTCCAAGCACCACCATGAACTCTCTCTACAGCTGCTCATGAACAGGAGTGGTCTTGTCATTAAATTTTTCATTTAAAACCCTGGACCAGAAAATCTCAAACATGGTAAGAGAGACCAAGGAAGAAAAACTCATTGGTCCCAAACATGTTTAATTAACATAAGACAAAAATTATTTCAGTTCTCATGCTTTACATATATCTTGACAATGAAAAATCTGAATATTGCTTGATTGCATTGAAGAGATCACTCCTGACACCTTGATGTGAGTGATCCCTCCATACCACTGTACATCCTGGTGTCTTTCCAGCAGCAGATCCCCTGCAATCTCTGGTCACAGAACTGTCTTAGAGAACATGGGTCCGAAACCAGGGAATTAAACTAAATTACCTGGGTAATTTCAGCCCTGACAAACAGAACTAGAAAAGAAATCTTGTTTTTTTTTCAAATAACTTGAAAATTCTCTTTTCTCTGAATTTTATAAGTGTGCAACTTTCGGTGCAAAATTCAGAACATTCTCATGTTCCTCTTACCTGGGCAAACAGAGATCTCTTCTTCAGCAGAGTTTTCTGTGGCAATATCTGGGCTCCTTTTACTGCCAAGTGGGGTCAACATGGAGATGCTGTTCAAAATATAAATATAGTATAAATCTCCAGTCCAGTAGGCGTGACAGCACACACCCGCCTGTCTCATGCAGTCCAGAACAGCAGACGATGCCATAATTTCCAAGTGGTCAATATCAGAGAGCCAGAAATGACCTGGATAACAGCAAAATATGGGTATAAAATGCTGCTCTAAGCAAAAACCTCAAAGAGAACATCTTTTCTTCTAGAAGCCCTTGACAAAAAGGCACGAAGGGTCACTATCTCATGTCAGGAAAGCAAAAATGCCTGCTCACAACTGTGGGATTCTCGATTCTTTTTACTCTTAGGAGATTTGGGAGTTGAGCAGGTACCAGCACTGTGCTTTTTTCTGTTTGGAGAAGGAAATCCTCAGAGAGGAAAGACACAGACTTGCTTTATCCTGCATTACCCTCTCCCTTCTCACACTGCTAATTTTCTTCTGTATCACTGTGCACGGCAGCCAGAAGCAGCACGGATGCAACACAAGGCAAGGCTTCCCTGCAGCAAAATCCTAACAGCATTAGCACAGCAGTTCCTCCAAGCAGCACCGGGTATCACTTCTCTTGTTTTGACCTTTGAATTCCTCCTTTTTTTTCCTCCCCCTACACTACACAGTGTCTTTCCGAAACAGGCAGGCATTGCTGAGTAAGTCTGGCACCCATGCTGACACGCTCCGCGCTTTGCGTGGCTTTCTGATTAGTCTGATCAAGTATGCAAGAACACACTTTAAAAGCATGAATCCCCATACTGACAAATAGAAGATTTATTAAGCTCAGCCACAGGCCTTAGAGAAGAGAGAACAGCCACTGCTGATTTATGATAAATAACAAAATTCTGATAGGAAATCACAAGTGGCTTTTCTCTCTAAATAAAGCATCTCAAAGCATTTGTTATGAATCCAGGCTGAGCATGTTTTACTTTGCGTCTAACATCAGGGCTCACTTCAAAAGAACTCACACAAAACAACTTGCTATGACATTTATAAAATGGGCTAATCAATTTGAAGTCAAACCACATTTCTTGCTACACCAACTATCCCCTGGTAACAAAGCCTATAATCATTTATTAAAACCCCAATCTACCATGCTCCACACAAAGCATAAAACAATCAGGCAGGGCGGCCCACAGAAAGCAAAGAAGCCTCTTCTCACTGCTGCTGCTTCCTAAACTGCTTCACTACCTCCAGACAGCTCAGAGCCGTGTTTCCCTATTAAGTGCTGCTGAGGCCAGCCGGCCGGGGTGCCTGAGCCTCACCCAAGAGAGGACCGTGCTTGGCAAATTACCAGGAGCCAGATGGCAACACTTAATGTGCACAAAACTGCGAAGACAGCAGCCATTTCTTGCCTTGCTGCAGATGTGCCAGCTGCTCAAGGAGGGGCCACGGCACCCAGGTACGTCCCGGCCCCAAGGGGGGCAGCCAGAAGCTCCTGGGCGGCTTGGGGAATGTCCCAAACTAACCCCATCAGCTAAACCAAAGGAAAGAGGTCTCTTTCTCTCCATATTCAGCCCTGGCCTCTTCTGCCTTAAGCAGGCGGGGGCCAGCGCTGCAGAGCGCACACCTCGGTGCCTTCTACACAAGCACACAAGCTCAGGCCTCAGCTGTCACAGTCTCATCAGACACAGGTTCCTCCTGCACCCCAAGGCAAGCTTTAAGCTTGTTAGAAAGGTGCAAGAGAGAGGGATTTTCATTCTCTGCACATTGATATTACCTGTTCAGGCCAAGTGCTGTTAGATCAGAGGAAAGTTGGCAGTTTCGTTCCAAAGCAAGTTTAAATTATAAAACTCAGCAAATTAAAAGCACGACATTATCTGCCCTCTCTTGTAACTTGCTCCTCGAATCCTCTCCCATTTGCCCTTCTTCTCCCACAGCCTTCACTGCAGAATTGCATCCCACAGGAAGGAGAGAGAAAAAAAAAAAAAAAAAAAAGGAAAAGAGGAGTAGGCTTAAATCTGAAGAAAATCATGTTGACTTGTCCCACACCTGTCATCTGCTGAAGTGGCTTTTCTGGAGCACTGCACTCTATCTTTGGCTGATAGGCAGTGCCGTCTGGCTTCCTCCTCCCTTCTTTCCTCTTCAGCAGTAAGGCAAGAACATAAAAATACACACAGAAATCCAGTAAACCCTCCACCATGCTGCCTATGCGTGTTCCCAGACAGGCCACGTGATGGAATCGCTATAACTCACCTTCAGCTCACCTATCCACCTCCACAGCTTTACCACATCGTATACATTAGCTTCAGAGGGCAAGGATCAAGTCCTGGTACTTGTACTAGGATGCACCTTGCACGTTTTATAAAGCAACAAGAGTATCTGATCTCTCCCACGCTGCTCCAAAGCCATGTATTTCCAGGGATATCCAACAGCAGCGATTGCAGACAGTCTTTCCAGCAAGCCCTGCTGCCAGGCCCTGCAGCGAGCCCCAACGAGACTGCACCCCAAAATACTGCAGGGACAGCAGAAGAGCCCCAAGCTCTGCATTCACCCTACTCACCTCTGTGCAATTTGCATGGGTTCCCCCTCTTCATGCACATCCTCTGCAGGCAGCACCTGGGAGGCCTGGAAAGGAAAATTCTGGTATTATATAAAACAATGTACATAGCTAACCCAGACCTGCTGGGTCATCAGATTCTGTCCATGACATCGCACCCAGTCTGTTAAGTATTTTTTTCTGAAAATGCCTAAGTTTTCATCCTGAAATAGTCAGCTTTTTCCCTCTATCACTCCTTTTGGTAAGGTGTTTCAGTAGCTCCCTGCAGTGATGCCTGGCAGTACTTTCTATTACCTTGCTGCCTAGGCATGTTCCTGGACAGTCCATGCCCACCTATTCATGCTAACCCTGTCCATCACCTTCCACAACCTCTGCATGCTCCTACCATCTATCCTGATATACTTGTAGGCAGCAACTATAGCTCTTCTCCAATCCATTTGTACTGAGCTAAACAGCCCAAGGATTTTAGTATCCCCTTGCACTCCCACAAGCACCCCAGCAACCCTCACCTACTCCAGTTTAAAATCTATTTGCCTGAGCCAGGATGACCTGATCATCTGGTACAGCTGATGTCTGACCATGAGAAATACTCTTCTGAAATTTCATATAGATAAGATTTGTTGCATTTTTCTTGACTGGGAAATCAGCTATCCCATCAAAGAGGGGGAACAGATTAACCTGCACAATCTACAGCAGGTAAATCTGTGTGCATTTTATCCCATTTTTCATTGAGCTCTATGACTCCGCTTATTCCTTCCTTTAAATTTTGTTCAAAAGCCTTATGCACTGCCGAGGTCAGGCTAACATGCCAGTCATTACTCAGATCCCTTTCTTCTTCCTCAGTGTACACGTTACACTTGCCATTCTCTAATCAGGTGGATTTACAATGGTTTATTAGCAGTTCTTGCTGTCAGGCCTGTGATTTCTCATGCTAGTTCTCAAAGAAATCCAAGGGGTTTTCCTCCATGTTCCTTGAGTCTATTAAACTCTCCGAGTTTGATTTCTACCATAGGTTTCAAGTTCGATTAGCTCCACTCCTGGATGGCTGATGTCCTTCCCCAGCAAGCCTCAAAACAAAGACTTCTGTCAGATTTCCCTACAGTGACTCCAATCCCCAAATACTCTGTTTTATCTATGCTGTTCTTTATTTCTTCACAGCCTAACTCATCATTAACATAAAATACCACACCTCCCCCCTTATGCCTATTTCTCTTTTTCCTGATCTGTGCATATCTTAACAACGCTTCTGCCCTGGTCATGAATACTGGGTCCTGTTTCTGGTTTTCCTAGTATGTATGTTATAAGGTATAGTACTAATTCAGGTCACCAGCCTAACTCTCCAGAATTTTCCCTCAATCTTTTAAAGACCAAAAGTCCCCTAACCTTATTTGAAAGGCTATGAAGGAATTGATTCTATTAGCACAGAAGTTCATTAGTGCAGGTTCACAGGCTATGAGAGTTGACAACCAGGATTTGCTCTGTGCAAACATCCCTTGGCTATGGGTGGCAGTCGCAGGAGTTGGCCACTGTCACGGTGGAAGGTCTCTGCCCACTCTGGGTTTCAAAGCAGGGGTACAGGCAGGCTTCCTCAAGCATATCATTTGCACCTTCATTTCACTGGTACAACACACAGCACGAGGCTTTACCAAGGACAGCTTTGAGTCACTGTAGATGGTTTCTAGCCTCAGCACAAACTAAAATCCCCCCACCAGCAAAGCAGCCCTGATAGCACTGAGGGAGCCCCAGGGCAGGACAGGGGCAGTCGCAGGAGTTGGCCACTGTCACGGTGGAAGGTCTCTGCCCACTCTGGGTTTCAAAGCAGGGGTACAGGCAGGCTTCCTCAAGCATATCATTTGCACCTTCATTTCACTGGTACAACACACAGCACGAGGCTTTACCAAGGACAGCTTTGAGTCACTGTAGATGGTTTCTAGCCTCAGCACAAACTAAAATCCCCCCACCAGCAAAGCAGCCCTGATAGCACTGAGGGAGCCCCAGGGCAGGACAGGCAGCGGGGGTCTCAAGCGATGCAGCACACAGGGGACATGACTGCTCTGGGCCCTTCCTTTGTCACTGCTGGTGAAATTGTATTTGATAGAAGGCAAAAAATGGAGACAAGGCACAAGCAAACATCTAACATATCGATCTTGCAAGTAAACCACCTGCACTGGCCTCAGTGTGCAACTGCACAGAGAGGCGAGAGAAGGGAGCAACCTCTCAAGCTGGGTGTAATAAGGCAGATGAAAGGGCATTTAGAAATTATTTTCTCTCACATATATAAAAGACTGGCAAATTTTGGGCTAGGGTTGAAATTTTACAGTCTGCTCCTTCTCCCTTTCCTTATTTTTGCACCTTAAAAATATCAGAAAGACTACATCTACATACACATTACAGCTCTTTGAAAGAGCTGTTGTGGTCAGGATGAGTACATTACAAGTTCCCACTCAGCACCACTAAAACCTCTTTTCTCCCCAAGAATTAATTAGGTATTAGCATTAAACGGATAATATAAAAAAATATACCACACAATTTTCAATACTGATTAAAAGTTCACCCCCCTCCGAGCTGCTGTAGCTTTCCAAGGGCTTTAGTGTACACCTCCATAGACCTGCAGTCACCCCAATCTTCCAGAGTAATGACACTTTCATTTCCAAAGGAAAAGACACAGAAGAAAAAAAAAAAAAAAGCTGTTTGCCTTAAGAACCTTTCAGGTCTTTCATATCTATCCTAAGGAAATGAAAAAGGGCATAAGTCAGTTTCTTTCCTCTGCAGGTCACCTCTAAGGCTTGTTTAAATCTGTATCTGCTAAACCCAAGCCAAAGCACTGTCATGAAAAGTCACATTTCAGCACAGGCTGCTCTGCTCTTTTTCTGCAACCAGAAAATGCAGACATGACACTTTTGCTAAGTGTTCAATATTACAAGACAGAATATAAATATCACAAAACAAGTTAAGCATCTTTCTAACACCAGGGTAAATGATCAAATACACTTGAAAACAGGAACAACAGAGCCGAGGCTTCAGTCATAGAGAAGATAAAGTTATACAATGATCCGGGAGTGAAGTCATTATGAAAAATGAGGGTTGGAAAAGGCTGACACAAACCTAAAATACAGCAGTAATAAATACTTCATCTGACTAGCAATCTGTTTAAACTTAGCAGTGACAGAAAGCTGCCTTCCGCTCCAACAAGAGAGCCCTGATGGAGACAGAGGCTGACACCTAGCGTCTAGCAAACCCAACTTGCGAGCCGGAGAGAAGGTGCCCAAACACCAGAACAAGGACAATGAGCATGGCCGGGATGACAGATCACCCTGGGCAGGCAGAAGACACCTGCGAGCACACAGAGACTCCCCTGGCCACAGGATCACGAGGGAAAAATAGCACTTGCAAGGGTGAAGCACGTACGGACGCAGAGGAGCACGGAGGTGCAAAAAGGAAAGGCTGTGCTGCAAGGACAAAAGCCACATCCCTGTCTGCAAAGGAAAACGCAGAGCTCCCCACACGGCCACAGGGTTATAAGATGATTTGCCAGAGCTGGCAGTGGTCAGCATCACCTCTGTGCTCCCTACCCTGACACACTGACAGGCTACACCCTTTTGAGAAGGACAAGTCAGCTGGAAGTCTTTATCTCAGTGGTGCATTAATGGACGACTGCCAGGCTGCATGATGGTCCCCATCATTCGTGAGCTGGGTACCAGCCTGTACGCTTTTCCTCGCTCTTTCACAGTAAGCCATGTGGCTAGGGCAGGAAGTCCCTACATTGAAGAGGAACATTAAACAGCAGTGCCTGCCTTCCAGAAGGGTCTGAATGCTAAAATGGACAGAAGAGCAGGACTGCTCAACCTCTGCTCAGCAGCAAAGCTCTTACCTGGCAGTAGCTTGTGGTCGGTTCATCATCAGAAGTGGAGTTCTTTTCTTCCATGCTGTGCCCTGGACTCTCTGTCTCCCTTTTCTTTGAAGGGAGGAGCCAGGTGATGCTCTCAGACTCCTTCTGCCCATCTGGGTCTCCATCTTCTGTATCATCAGCAACCCCGTTCTCCTTGCTTATCTGCTCTCCTTTCCCAAGATCGTTTTGGCTCAAGGAAGAACCGGGCACAACTGGGTTACCAAACTCCTTCTTATGCAATAGCTGCCTCTGAGCCTGCTTCAGGCTCTTCTGGTAAACCTCCAGCTGACACAAGATGACTTTGGTGTACTGGTTGGGGTCCACCCCTTTGGGGCAGAAGGGGATGCCCCAGTAATAGTGCACTGTGTCTCTCGCCTCCTCCTGCTTGTGCTTCTCCTCCGCCACACTCGGTACGCAAAGCTCAGGGGTACTGTCGGGCACCTCATTCTGCTCTGCTTCCTCTGTGGAAACACAGACTTTGGTGGCATGCCTGGGCTGCAAGCTGTGTTTGGTACCTGCTCCTCCACCACTCCTCCTGGGGCTGCCACACCATTCCGTGGTCCAGCTCTTCCAGACCGTGGCTGAGCTCCCAGCACCAGCCTCTCCTGCAGAATGGCCAGTGCAGGGCAGGGGCTGCTCTTTTGGTTCATGGCCTGTTGCTTCAGAAGAGCTGGAGGGACTTGTGAACAGTCTCCGAGGTGTCAGTTGCCAGGAGCCTGAAGTCACCCTGCCAAAGGTGGGACTCAGAGAGATGAGGTCCTCTCCAAGAGTGCCGGATAACATGTTACTAGAATCACTTTTCGCTGGTGAGGAAGGCTTTTCACTTGACCTTGTCACAGGCTGGCCCTTCCCCGGAGACACGATTATGCTGGATACTAGTGAGCTTTCAACAATTTCCTGGCTTAACCTCCTCAACACTACCAGGGGGCTCCGGGCGACATCCATCTGTCCGTTCCCATCAGCTCTGGTGCTCTGTGAGCAGGGGCTGCAATCGGAGCGAGGGGTGTCAGAGCGAAGTGTCAGACCTCCCAGGATCTCAGAACTTCCTTTCTCGGCAGACTGGCTTTGGCCTTGCAAGCCCAGTGCTTCTGCAGACAACTGAGGGGTTGAATCAGGGGAGTCCGAGGGCTGACAGCTCTGAAAAACAAAAGGCTGATTTTCCGAGAGGCATGTTCTCTGCCAACACAGCAGCATACCAAGGGCTCCCCCAGCACACTGGCAGCTGTCACCCAGATTGCAGACCCCCACCCCCTCACCCCGATCAGAACTGTGTACCTCAAAATAGGGGACAGCTGAGGTTAGACTTCATATGCCACTCTCACTAGGAATGGTACAAAACAACTACTCTGCGACTGCTGTAGTTCCAGCTCACTCTGGAAATAGCTAGGGCCCCAGTAAAACCTTCTTTTGTGCAGTGTGGTAAAGCAAGCACAGAAAGCAATGTTGCTGAAGAACCCTAGTAAGCCTCTTCACAGAAGCACACTTACATTAAGGCTCTCAGCAATGGCCTTCCTCAAGAGCTCCTCCTCTTCCTCTTCCTGACAGTTCACTTCTCTGGCTTCTTGCTCACTCATTTTCAGGGCCAGTGCAAACTGTTCCTCTTCAGTCATCTCTACGGCAGAAAAAATAAGATAACGTTCAGTCACAGGTGCAGGTGTATGTAAACACCCAATGTATATCCAACATGTTGGGAGAAATGTCCAAGGGTCCCACCTCCCCAGGAGGAACGCAGAGCAAAACATCTAAACCTCAGCTTTCCTGAAGAGGCATCACCAAAACCAGAGCAGCCAACGCTAAACTAAAAGAGTAAGCCAAGTCAGGAACTTCAGTGAGGGTTTCTACAGCAGCCTAACTCTGGGCACGTTAACTGCAACAGGGCATTTTATTTGCCCTCATCAAACACCACACTCTACAGCTGTAGAACACAGGTTCAAGGAGGGAAGAAAAAGGACAGATTTCCAAAGTGTGACCATTTTTATATCAGATAGGTTCAGCAGCAAGGCAGGATAAAGAACACATCTTCGTTATTTGGCTAGTAAAAAATATTCTTATCTTTTACTAGCCAAATAGCACGTCTCACTGCCTTCTGACATGCAGATACCTGCAATACCACAGGAGACCTACCTGAGAGAAAAAGAGCTACATGTTGTTCACCCTGAGCCGCAGGTGGAAAGCTCTGTGGGGGATAATGTTACTTGCTTGGTGGTATTATGGAGGATCTTTCACATGCATACATCCCCCTTCTGCTCACATCACCACTCCACTGCATCACTAAGTCAGTCATGCATGGGAAACAGGTTTTCTACAGTTGCAACTGCTATTTCAGCAGAAAATTTCTTCCTGAAATATTCCTCACTCAGAGCAAACCAGAAGCCAAGACTGGCTATTTAGAAACAAAGCAGTTAGTTACTTTGGAAAACACTTATTTGCTCAGATTCAATCCAACACTTGCACTATGCTTAAAATATACAATGCCTGCAGAATGGAGCGCAGCTTGGAAAACAACTCAACAGCACTCTCAGGAGCTGAAAAATACATCTTCTCACTTGAAACAAATTGACAGATTTCCTTCAAAACCCGCTCCCTCCTTCAGGCAGAATCCTGCACGCACCATCTCATGCATGAACCAAAAGGCTTACTCTCTGATGGGCTTCAAGTGCTTTTAGAGACACGATTTGAACAGGAAGGCTGCCCAAGCACAAAACATGCCTCCACTACAGCCAGTTCTGGAGCCTGACATTTCCTGAGATAAAGATGCATTCAGAAGTTGCAGGCTCCCATTTTCTAACCTCTCATCTTCCTACCAGCTGCCACCAAAACACAGCAGCACAGCCTCCCTTGAAGCAGCCCGGGATTGCACTGGTCTTAGCCCAGCCTGTGCATCACGGCACTGCTGCAGTGAGGTGCATCCTCACAGCAGCAGGCTTGGCTTTGCTTTGCCCTTCCCCCAGCTTATTGCTAATGGTAGGCTGGCTCTCCCCCACCCAAGCAGAATTTGAAGCATTTTTGGACTGTTCTGATTACCAGTCATAGATTCCATTATATGTCCTACTAAATCAGTACATAGCTTTAGGTTGTTTGGTTGGGTTTTTTTTAAATTTCTTTAAAAATTAAGAAAGAGGTTGAAGCGTAGGCAGACTGCAGTGCACTCAGGGGATCATGGGGATCTTTTGTCCTTGGACAAAGTCAGTCTGTGATGTTGCAGCCAGGAGGGACCAAGGGAAAAAAAATGCATCCTTTAATGGAAAGCACATGACAGTCCAGTGTATGAAGAAGGCTTCTGTCCCCGAGAACAGCAGTAATACGCAGCATTTCCACAATACCAAACACCTCCCAAGCATTCAGTAAGTGTGCGCCGATTTGTTTCCCTGCCCAAAACATCACAACAATCAGGCCAGACGCTACAAACTCTGACACGTGTAACATAACTGGTGCACATGATCAGTGCCCCACAACACAAGATTTTCCATGTGCTTAAATTAAAACGGAGGCCTGAGTGTTCACCAATTCAGGCTATCAACGTCCATGAAGCTTAAAAAAAAGAAACATTTTTGGCGAGTTACTACTGTACATTTTGTTTTCTTTTCCCTCCCTGGCACAGCAATTTTCCCTCTGGGGACAGGGAACGTGCCAGACAAATGCTGCCTCTGGCAAAGAAACCAGAGACAAACAAGATGCACTTAGTGCATGTTCCAGTTGAGTAGGTGCTCCGGAGATAGGGAAATCTTGAGTTTAAATCCACCTGGCATTACCGTGGGAAGAGCAGAGAGCAGCTCTGCTCATGCCTTCCAGGAGACAACACCTGCTTTAAGCTGAGCGGTCCAGAGCTGACAGCATTTTGTGTTCCACATCTGATCATTTCTCAGCTCCGTGTGTTTTATTAAACTTGATGTTGATTGCACCGGTCATAATATATGACAATTAGAAATCCAGAGTGTTGCGTTAGCCCTCAACCGATGGGTGCAAACAGACCTCCGGAGCGTTCCAGGAGCGAGCACTGAGCATGCAGCAGAGGCAAGGCATGCTCCCGGAGTGTGCCAGCGGGGCCGGGGCTCCCGCAGCCCTCGGGAGGGGTGACCCCTCTCCCTTACGCTCAGCTCACACCCATCACACGCCTCGCAGAAGCCCGTTCCCGCTCCGCCTGGGAATTCTGTGTCTCACACTCCCAAATCTGCCTGCTGCACGTCCGTCCCAACGCAGCACGAAATCCCAGCGCCTCTCTGGGGACCAGGACATCCAAGAAACCCACAGATGGGAAGGAGGGGTCTGGGAGAAACTGTTTTTAAGACATTACAGCCCTAAACAAATTAAACCAGTTCAGAGCCTTTTTAAATGCTAATATGGCAATTTGCTGAACGATTTATGTTCCATTTTGACATTCGAAAAATGAATTAGATGCAAAACCCCACTAGTTGTAGTTCTAACACTTACTAATAAGAGATTTACTCAAAAATAATGGAAATGCAGGATTTCAGTATTTCCACATAACCAAAGTGCAATTGCAGTAAAAACATTCAAATGTGTTTTAAAGAACTGACTTCCTCTGGAAAAAGAGAGACACACTTCTTTAGGTTTTGTATTTCTATTTATCCTGTCAGGATGAAAAGTCACAGATATATTTTAGTTATGGGTTTAGGTTAAAAATTAATAAAACCACAACAAAGCAAAAATGGGAGGATACACTTTATAATCAGAGTCTGCAAACATCTGAAATTTTTCAGTTCTGTGGAGAAAGAACATGCTCTACCCAGAAGCACTGAATCTTTACAAAAGCCCAATTTGCCCCGCAACTCAAAGAATTTATTTAAAGACACAGAGAAAAATAATTACTACTTCAAATCTTAATTTGCCTAAAAGCAAACACCAAAAGTCTAATTATAGCTTCCCATAAATGAGAGAACAGACCCACCATCACGCGTGCTTAAGTAAGCAACCACTCTCCAACCAAGTGGCACCAGGCACCCAAAACCTCCTGCACTTCAAGGAGGCAGACGTGCGTGCTACACTACAAAAAAGGGGGCAGCTTTTGCCCCAGGAAGAGATAAACTATTATCAAGAATTTCAACATCTAGAAATGCACCAGTACTCCTCCACTATACAGTAGCCAGAGAGCCTGCCCTGTCTCCCACGGATTTTCTGGAGGACACTTCACACAGCACCAGCTCCCAAAACCCAGCGCACTCAATGCTGCAATGAGGACATCCAACTTCAGCAACTCCCTGGTCTTAGCACCATATGTTTGGTCACATTTTAATGGCATCTCCAAGGGGGGATTCAGCATTTATTTGGTGTTCTGTTTCTTTTGGGAGAAAAAAGGAAAAAACAAAACAAAACAAAAACCAATTCTTCCCCCATCTCTGACTTTGCTATCTTACTTGTTCAACACAGGACATGCACAGTGGGTTTTAACTCCCACAAAGAGCCAGGCTGTTTCATGCTATGGCCTTAGGCCTCTATTAAAAACAATTTAATTCACACAAGCCCTCTGAGGACTGACAAGCCCAACTGCTGCTGCTTGTGGAGCACTCATGTGCTCCATTTTGTTCAGTGATTGCTTTGGGTTTGCAGAAGACAACATCTCTCCCATTTTAAAACATTCTGAATTTAACATGCTAGCTGGACCGCTGCCTTGCTGCACACAAGAACATGAGCGTGGCTCCGCTGGGGAGAGCAATGGTCCACCTGCCTGGCCGCTCTAACAAGTGGTGCTGTACAAGGAGTACAGGCAAGCCTGTCCATGCTCAGTGGTCCCTTCTGCTTGTACAGCCCCAGCATTCAGAAATGCTGTTTGCAGAATATGAGTGGGTACATCTCAGCCTGTTGCCTCTGGCATCTGTTTACAGACCTATTGCCCATGGATGCATTTAATCCCTTATTAAAGCTGCTGCTACTGACCCCTCCACAACCTCCTGTGACAAAAACTTCCAGGAGCTCACTGCATGCTGTGTGAAGCATTACTTTCCTTCACCCGTTTTAAACCTATCTATCTCCCGCTATTTCCACTGACTGCATGCTTTGCCTTCCTGATGTGAACTTTGATCCCACCTTCCTCTCCTAACAGAGCAGCCCCAGGCTTTTCAGTCGCTCCTCATAAAGCAGCTGCTCCCTGCCCTTCATGGCTTGGGCTGTCCTTCTCTGGATGTCCCCTAATTCCACCGTGTCCTTGAGATGCAGAGACCAGATCTGCACACAGCACTGTTGATGTGGGTGCAACAACACTTTATATAACAGCAAAATGACGTAAAACAAATCTCTTGTTCTTAACACCCTTCCTTATGATGCCCAACATTGCTGGCTTCTCCAGCTGCCCCCGCGCTACGAGCTGATAATTTCAGAGAACTGTCAGCTGCGACTCTGATCCTTCCTGAGCTGCAACTGCTGGGTCAGAGCATCATGACATTTCAGGGAAAGGCAGCAGCAGAGGGGCCTGAACGGGAAAGCAGTTTGTGACTGACAGTGCTTTCAGATCGGCTTCAACTGATTTTGAAACTCAGTAAGGTACCAACACGCTCACACACTTATTTTGGAAGTGCACCAGCCTGTGCACACGCCACCTGAGGAGAAAACAAGTGACAGTGTGCCTATTCAGAAAGGCAAATTTTACTCCTGAGAAGGGTCTGCTCTGAGAGCTGTGCACCCCCAGCCACATCACAGCCTCTCTGCAAGGGAAACGATCTCTAACGCAAACAGCAGAAGCTGCTCAGCACCAGTCTACTTCCCCAGCCCCACACTCAAGACCTACGTGCAATTTTTCTTTTAGCAGCAAACTTTGTTCTATCCAGCTGCTGTTTTGTTCTCTTCTTTTGCAATCCACTCTCTTCCTTTGACTCCTGCTGTAATGGAAAAAAATATGGTGAGTGCATACAATATGTAAGAAACACTACCAGGCCCCTCCCCCCTACTACTCAGACACAAACACTGGTTCAAAAACAAGCCTCTCTATGTGTGTGAAATTTGAATTTCAAACATAATTCAAGCACATTCTGTAACTATTAAAAGCTGTGTGATAAGCATAACGAGCAAAAAGAGTTACAGACTGACATAAACAGTGAAGTAGGAGAGACAATAGACTTCATGCCAGTCACCACCATGCACTGCACCTGCTGCCCATGATTTTAGAGAGAATTTGTTTGGCCCTGCTAAAACACTGGTATTTGTAAGCACTCAAAACAGAAAAACAAAACCTTTTTATAACAGAACATCCCACACCTGTCAGCCAAGGCCGTTTCCATGCAGCTACTAGTACTCTGCCCAGACAATTTTAGGTGACCAAAACTAGAATCCTAACCATTGTGTGGACCCGTTCTAATGCACCCTGAGGACAGGAGAGCCAGCTGTATTTACTCTTGGTGCTATTCTCTCTTTGTATTGCCACAAGTGTTTCATTTTGGAAGCTTGAATATTTCAGAAATTTCTCATCTCGAGGCCTCCTGGAATAATACCCACACAAACAACCCAAGCGCTTGCTGCTTTAAGCACACGGACTGCAACAGGAACGGTCACAGGCTTAATTGGCAGACATTTATGCAAGTTGCTGTCCTAATGGCTCAAGCAACGGCATACACATTACTGAAGGCTGGCCCTGGAACCCTTCCAATTTGTCTCTCTAAATCAGGTAGGATTAGAATCAAACCCAGTATTCCAGGCAAAGACCCACGCCTGGCCAGGACGGGGCTTCACACAGCTCTGTCTGCAGCTGCAGTTGTTTTTGCTGCCCACAAGACTCACGGCAAACTGGCCCCAGGCTTGTGCCTCATACCACCTCCTGTGCCAGGAAGGAGGCGTCAAGGTGGTACATGTGGTTTGGGCTACTTTAATGCAAACAGATACACTGCTTATTTTCAAGTGTAATCAATTTCTGCTGTCCACTGCCCGTGTTTCTGAATGTATGAGGTCCTTTGGACTGCACTTCTATGTGGAGTTTTGTTCAAGACATCTCCAGCTCTAGTGTTATCTGTAGATTTTATTAATGTATATACACCACTTGCTCCCTCTTACAGATCATTAATGAGGATGTTAAAACACACACAGACCTAATATTGATCCTCTTGGCCTCAGCTTTACATCTCCCCCAAATAAGCCTCTCTTCTGTTCATCACCAGCTTTTGCTGACAGCCTTTTAGCAGGATTTCAATCCAGGAATATTACTATCTAGACCAAATTTAATTATTTATCCACCTAAGATTTTGCAAGACGTACTATTAAGTGGTTTCCTGAAACCCTAATACATTACAGCTTTTACATGCCCTAATACCTACAACCACTCTCACTTCCACTGATTTAGGAATCAGTTCACAAGGCAGCAATCATGCTCAGCAAGTCCACACACAGAGTTATGCTCACACCTAAGGATTACTTCCTTTGACCGATTCCTTCTCTCCCCCAGCCAGCCTGGTTTTGGTACCCCGTTCTAAGATCTGCCACTGTCTCCAAAAGGCTGCTTCACAGCCAGATTCTCTCTTGCTAGAAGATGGATGCCTAGCTCACACTCAGCAGGTGACATCCTCTCTCTTCCAGGGCCCTGGCGTGTCGCCCTTCTCCACAGTTTTCCATAAACCATGGGTTCTCCTAATCCAAACTGCCCTGCCTTGCTCTGCCCCGGCAGCCCCATGCTGGCATTGTGGGCAGCTCACACCTAAAGGCGTGGGGAACGGTCTGTGAGATCACACCAGGATTATATGCTGGAGGAGGTTAAACAACAGCTCTCCCACTCTCCCCCAAAGCCCTAACCGTGCTAAACCTACTCCAGCTTAAGACAGGGGCGATTTAATCCTAGCAGGCTCTGTAAATCCCCAGCTCTTCTCTCTAGGCATCAATCTTCCCCTCATCACTCTTGCACTTGCCAGAAGGTCAACCCTGACACTCTCATCTGCAGCTCTCTTCCAGGGCACGGATGTGATTTATGAGCGCACCAAACTTTCCACGGCTGCCAGTGTCTGCTCTGTGCCCAGAGACACACGTTTACAATATGCACCACAGGACAAGACGAGGCTCAAACACCTCCAGGGCTCTGGAGGAGAATGGCATGCCCGGTGCCGGGCAGGCTGCCCGGTTTCACCGCACAGCCGAGTACGTGCCTCGGTTCCCTGTGCTGGGTCCTGAAGAATCTCGGCATTTACAACAGTGGCGGGAGCAAAATTATTGCAGGACACGTGTTGTACGAACCTCATACATTTGAGAAAGATGTTTAAACTGCTTAGCAGCGTACTACTGAACAGTCACAGTACAGCAAACCGCTGAAGCAAATCCAATTAATCCTGATGGGCCAAAATATACACACACATCTCAATTCCAAGAATTCTTAAATCTTCTTTATTTTTAAACCCAGAAAATAAAACATACCTTTTAATTAGGATTTATGGCTGTTTGTACCTCTGCTGGGAGAGAGCCCCGCAGGCCCTGGAGCACTCTGCATAAATGTAAGCGTGGATGGTAGAAGCAGAAGGGGCCAAGAAAATTCAGAGAAGACAACAGGGCTTGCTCTTTCTGACCCAACCTTTTAATGCTCATCTGTCTACAAGGATAATAGGAACTCAAGGGGCCACTCAACCAACTGCCTTTCTAATAAGATCACTAGTCCAAAAATAATCTTAATCAATTAAAATATTCCCAAACTGCAGCCAATACTCTTAGTTACAAGGTCATCTCCAACACACAACTTCCAGGGGAAACTAATTATTATAGCGGAGGCGAGGTGGGAACTGCACACCTCTCCTCAGTGCCAGTCTGGATCGCATCTCTCCTCCTTTGCCGTCAATTTAAAGCATAATGGCCAGAAGGAATCCAAATTCTCTTCCTGTGTGTCAGGCTCTGCAGTTTAATTTATGATGCTCTCTTATGAGCAATTTCACTGTCAGCATTGTACACAGATCAAGAAAAAGACGGGTTTCCAAAGTTCCCTACACATTTAGTGGAAGGCAGCCACTATTCTTCTTCCTTGTTTTTTTAACCTGCTTGGTTTCACCAGACAGCAGGAAATCAAATTCCCATTTAAAAAATGCTTTTTCACATACTTAAGAGAACCTGACTCTGCCAGCAGAAACAGATATGGCTCCACTCATTTCTAAAAGCCCATAAATGGAAGCCAGTAGCCAGCCTCCCACATCCTGCTCCCTCGAATCCACATCATAAACCACAGAAATCAGCTTCTACTGACTCAGGGAAGGAAAGGCTACAGAAGAATGTCTCATAGCTAATAGTGCAGACTGCAAAGTCAAAAGGTCTGGGCAATTTTACCGCTCAACAGCAGTTGGGACCATCTAACAATAGGGCACAGCCAAACACCACACGTCCTGCATGGGAAATACTCAGATGAAAACCAGACTAATTTATTTTTAAAAGCCAATTAGATGTTGGAAGTGCCACGTTTGGCTCTAGCCAAGGCTGCTGCTGAAATTAATATCACACCCCACTTTATTAGTCTCTGACTTCAGTTCAGAATCTGTTTCAGCTCTGCTCTGTCTTTCAGCTCATTAGAACAAACCTGCTGGAAGTGGAGACTTGAACAACGAGTCACAATGGGGCTTGTGTCAGACTTGTAGTTCCTGACACACGGGAGGGAGGCCTCTGTAGAAAAAAGGGCTTTCACCGGGCTGTGAGGAGCCTGGATTCAGACCAATCTGATTTCCAAGGAGTGAGTGCAGCAGAGCCACGGAGCCTCCTCGAGAGCACGCTCACACGGTGTTCTCCTCTGGGAACTGGAGGCAGCAGGTCCCTTGGTACCACAGCAGAGCCCGTGGGGAGAGCAGGGTGCTGCAGCGATACTCCCACGCGGCTCTGCCTCGCTCAGATGGTCAGTGGTGCGAGGCGGGCGCTGCCACCCTCGCTGTGACGCTACCAGCACCATCTTCTCCGTAACAAGATGTCCCTCAGGCCACGCCTGGTCCCCAGACAAGTGCCCACTGCCACAGTTGATGGAGAACAGGACAGGGCAGTGGCTGCATATTTCTGCCAATGCCCAAACACACCTCCCTCTTCCTATCAAAACCAACATCTGATCTGGAACATCAACACATGCTGCTATTTACCCAGACTCCAAGTATCTCCAAACACAGGCATGCTCAGGCAAAGGGATGTTCCACACCAAAGAGAAGACAGGCCGTGCACGTCACACAGAAACAGGTGGTACCATCAACCTGGAGTCTTGTCCTACGTTCCCCAAGGACTGTCAGAACTGATGAAACTGGCAGGAAGAGCCTGTGAGACTTTATGCAAACTCTAAGAGTGGAGGCAGGTACTCTCAAAGCTCCCAAAGGATCTACCCAGGAAAAATGGACCCTTCCAAAAAGTCCCAGAGCAGATCAGCAGCATTTTGGGATCAACTGCACTGAAGGCTGCAGACCAGTCAAATAGGTTAGCACAACTACTGGGCCTCTGGCTGTGCTCAATGCACACACTTGGCCAGGCCTCCTGCTGGGTGGCAATCATCTTCCAGACATGGCTTCAGAAAATCTTGGGGGTCGAAGAGTCTTTATCAACAGCCCAATTGACCAGGAGGCTCATGAGACAGACCAGGAATAGCTATACTTGGAGAGAGCATTGTTGGGCACTATTTGAAATACTGTGTATTTGTGAGTGACCACCCATCTTCTGGCAAGGGCAACCAATTCCCCACAGGATTTAAACAGTCAAGGGAGACAGGAACCACTTTGCTCATTCGTCATGTCTGTGTTTTCAGAGACACGGTCTGCAGAAAGAAGGTCATCTCCTCTTGTTTCCAAAGCCAGAGAAACTGTTCTTATTCTGACTGACCCTTCCCCCCCAGCCCAAATAAAAAAAAAAAAAAAAAAAAAAAAAAAAAAGAAGCATTGCCCAAATCTAGGATTATATATAGCAGAGATCAGAAAGCCCCATGTCCAGAAAACTTCCTTCTGATGCAGCTCTGCAGATGCCACAGCACAGACATGAGCAAAGAAAGAAAACTTGGCAAAATAACATGGATGAGCTTGATA
Organism: Tyto alba; assembly: GCF_018691265.1. Classification (NCBI taxonomy): domain Eukaryota; kingdom Metazoa; phylum Chordata; class Aves; order Strigiformes; family Tytonidae; genus Tyto; species Tyto alba. The sequence goes on from NW_024881279.1 coordinate 11,466,568, forward strand.
ATCCAGCATGACTGAAAAATTCCTGGGAGAGGCAGTCTGCCAAAGATCATCAAAAGTGAGAAGCTGGAGGCTTTCCAGGTGCAGCTGCTACAAGATCTGCTGGTCTGGAAGCAGAACTAGGGACTTGTTCTATAGATACCTGCCAAGAGACTGCCAAGGAAGAAAGCCATCGAATCAATGATGCCCAAATTGTCCTTGTAGCTTTTGATTCATAAGGAACCATGTCCTAACAGATGCAAGATTAATTGAGAATGTATTGTTCTCTAAAATTGCTATTGATCTGAGCTTCCCACACCTCTTCTTGAACACATAACAAGGTCTTACTAGAGCAAGAACAACAGTTACAAGGTTCGAAATTGAAATTCAACTTGATGTACACTGAAGAGCTGAGACAGTTACAGAAGCCAGACAGTTATTTTTTTGAGATCCCAAGTAAATCACATTTTTGGGTTTGATTTTGCAGAAAACAACATGACAAGAGACTGTGGCACTGGATCTGGAAGCTGATGACTCACAGAAAGAGACTGAACTGAATAAATCCACTCATTCAACTGACTGAACTGTTGTCACTTAAACAGAACCTAATTGGCTCTTTAACGGCCTCTCCGAGCATATCCTTTTCTGTAATATGACCGATTATGCCATCAGAATTTATTGTTTATAGACAAACTTACAGAACAGTCGGGGAGCCTAACCTTTTTATAGATGTGTTTTAAGAGACGTTTGTTTCCTCTTTTTCAGATACGTGCACATTGAGATGAATAATTGCAGACAATAACAGGTCCTGATCTTTTATGTACTGCAGCAGTTCTTATAGCTGCTGATTTCTTTTTTCCTTATAGGTTTCACAATAAAGGCCAGTGATGCAGCAGACATCTGAAGTTAACTTAGCATATTGCAGAGCTAAGGGTTTAACCCCACTGAACTATTACTGCCATATGTTCCATTTCTTTCAGGGAATTTCCCAATGGGAAAGAACTCAGACAATGTGAAGAAAAAACATCCAGTATCATTTGCCCTACAGCTTTTTACTGTTTATTTCTAGTGCTTTTCCCCTCCTCACATGATAATCGCCTTATTGTAGAGAAGCATGCTGCAGATGTGGGAGCGAAAGGGACTTGATTTAAGATCTACAGCTTGAGAGTGAACTGAAATGCTTTTGAAAATGGTGGAATTACAAAAAGCAGCTTAGGATCCCAAATCACCAGAAAGACAGAGCAAAGCCTTAACAGTCATACATAAAAATCTGATTCTAATAATTTCCTCTTGTGTACCTCACTCAGTTGGGAACAGATTCTCAGGGCTCTGGGTTTCCCCCAGGCGGGAGTTCCTGTACGCATCCCAATGCCAGTGTAACAGATGCATACATTTCAGCCTTTTAGGGTAAGGCTGGTATTTGTAGGACAATGCTAGGGATCAGGGATCTGAGCCCTTATGTCTTAGCCAGGCACATCCATACCACAGTTCACCTTTATATCCTATGGAAGTGGGTTAAAAACTCGGGCTTCCGTAATTGAGGATCAATTTACCAGACACTAGCTGTGTCTGAGATACTCACGAGCCTGTGTTCTGAATCATTTTCTTATCTATTTGCACATAATACAGAATCATGTTTCTATGGTTAAGCTGGAAATCAATCAAATAAAAATTATGAAAAAAAGATTTGTAAAGGGATTGAGGAAAGGTTACCTTTAAATTACGTTTCAAATTCAGTTCTGAGAGGATTTGGTTATCAAATCCCAGACTCATAACTCACCCTCATGAAGCACACCATTCATTTCCTAGTCAAATAGGATTTGATTCATTTCATATGTAAGGAAAAGAATGGCACAATACACTCTGCGCAAAGCCTGACCCTGGCACATACAGCGTGGGATGCTCGGGCACTCTCCTGCAACAACAGGGCCCAGCACAGGCTCTGGACACCACAAGCCGATCACTGACCTCTCCATCACTGTCAGATATAACGATAAATGCATCCACAAAACTGCGCTTCTTCTTGGCATTGGCTGGGTTCCTCTTCTCTTCCTCCTCTTCCTCCCCATCCTGACCTCGAGAATCCAGGCCCTCTGTGGGCTTCTTCTTCCTCGGCATCCTTCACTCTGAAACAGAGGGAAAGATTAAAAGCCATTTGTTTCCTTCTGATTTAGATTTCCCCTAACAGCCATCCTTTTTTTGCTATTTTTAGGCAAAATACCCCAGGCGTTGGAACCGTATTACAAAGCATGGTGGATTTAGTGTTACTGGGAGCCACATGTACCAGTCACCACTCATCGAGTTGTGAATAGTTTATTATAGCTGATCGCTAAAAAGGGGGTTTCAGGGGAACAGCAACACAGACCAAAGCCACTCTGAATGCCCTTGCTCCAAAGCAATGAGGATTTCCTCTTAAAGCTCATCAGCAAACTCCTCCAAAGCATCACTTCACAGCAGGTCTCCCGCCCTCCAACACAACCCCGAACTTCCCCCCCTCAGCTCCACACCTTCACCATTTTAGTGCAGAACAAACCAGGCTGTGGCAGCAGATCAAGCTGAAGCTTGCATGCCAGAACAAGAAGCCACCACAGCACAGCCATTTGTCAGCTTTTATATTCAACAAGGGGGAAAGGCATGTTCCTCAAAGGCTGCTGTTTTGCTCTCAGCACAGCAGCTCGGTGGAATGCTGCACCAGCACTACGAAAAGGGAAAACGCAGGCAACGGCAGTAGGCAGGTTAGAAACAAGACAACAGGTTTATCTGGCAGCCCGGATTTCTCAATGAGCATCAGCCTCCGGAAGTCCTCTGTGCAGACATGCCTGAACCATTCGTATTAAAGGCACTTGACAAGCAGGGAGGAACCTGCTGAGCGTTATTAGTGCAAACCTGAGTGCTCTGTGTGCAGCACAATTGAGGGCAGGTGCCCACACAATGCAAGCTAGTACTTCAACGTCTCCTTTCCTTGCCAGCCCATAGACTGTTGGAGAGAGATGCACAGCAAGTGTTAGCTGCTTTGATCAAAAAGGACTGAGACGAGAGGATCAGGAATGGTGAACGAGACCAGCAGGGCGGCACGGAGTTAAATCACCCTTTCCTGTCTATGTTTGCTGTTTGGCAAATAACTCATCAACAACATTCAGTGCTTCCTGAACTGTGATCTAAAAGAGCCTTAGATCAGCTCTGTTTAAGTTAGAATTAAACATGTGCAGAGCAGTTAAGCAACAAGCCCCTTGTTACACACCAGAGAACAGCAGAGCTGGAAATGTAAGTCAAGTTGGCTGGTTCCCAGACCAGTGTCCTTCCACAGGATCATTCTGCCTCCTTCAAGATCACTGAAATAGCTCAAATGTGCTGCTTAGATCTAAAATAAGAGTAAGAGAAGATGCAACAAAGACCCTGTGTTACCCAATATAGAGCCAAACCCTTCTCAGTAACACCACAAAAATGCAAACTGCCACTGTGTGTAGAAATACTAATGAGCAAGAAGTTCAAAATTCCCATCAATGCTACGAAGAGCAGTGCGCTGCTCCATCTACAGTCCCAGGCAGCAAGGTGAGGCTGAGAAAGGAATACATGCCTTCCCTCCCTACTATCTGCAGCCTTCAAAAGCTCTTAGCCTCTCTGCCTCCTTTCCTCTGCAAATACATGCACACGCATGCCTAGAGACAAAAGATGATTATCCTGGTGAGTCATGATTTGCACCGAAGGTTTGCTGAGCCCTCTGAAGACAGAATATTGTACAAATGGCATGCACAGCTCCAGAATTGACTGCAACAACCACTGCAGTCCACAAATGTTTGTCTCTTTAGGAAGGGAAAATAAAAACAAGAACTGCTTTTGGATAAAGCACTGGCTCTTGCAAAACAAAGCTGTTCTGCTCCAACTGAGCTGAACTCAGGTCTTGTTGGTATATCCTCATTATACTTTCTCCATTTTTTTATCTTCTGCTCCAAATGGTCTCTTTGCCCTCTGCCTGGAGAGATGAACCAGGCCTCACGCCCAGCTGCCAAAAACTACCCCCACAAAGGGAGTCCATCACTGTGGGAAACACTCCCTTATCAGAAGAAAAACACTTACACAGGCGTTTTGACATGGCGATGGGGAGGAGCACTGGAGAGACCCGTGCCTCCAGTACATGAGCCTATGCAGGGTCACTCTGGTTTTGGAGAGACAGCCTGTAAACCTTCTTGCCACCAAAACAAAAACAAACAGCAACAAGCAACTGCCATGCTGTCTTTTTTTTTAAATCCACGCTGGTATCAACAGTTCTCCTCTGACTCTGCGATACATCTTCTGCTTGATGCACTGTGCTAAATAAGAGATCACTGAGAAATATCAGCTGGAGTTATGATGAGTCACCTACCTTCAACATTTAAAGGAAAGAAAAAAAAAGATGTAAGAGATGTAACACACAACTCCCACAGCGCTTCTGAAAATGAAGGGACTTGTGGCAAAGAGAGTCTCTGTAAATGTAACTAAGGGAACAAGACAAGTAAGAGATCACTTGTAGCTGTGCAAGTCTGAGGCTATGAGTAGGAGAGCAGTAATAGCTTTTATTAGGCAAGCTGATATAGCTGAGGGAAGAAAACACGCATCAGAACACACACACCCCTCTTCAGGCAGGGAAGTTAAACGCTGAAGCTGTATTTACCTTTTAGCAGTCTTGGAAAGGACAGTTGCTAGTATCTGAAGTGGTGATACCAGCTTTCAGGCTTGGCAAAAAAGGCCAAAGATTGAATTATCTAAAACTACCTTTGCAGTTTGGCTCACAGACTTATTTCCCAGTTATCTAGGTCTTTTTCCAACTCTGAATTTAAGAGAATTTCTTTGTAAATACTCTGACAGCAAAGGTGACCTCCTGACAAGGGACTCACACATGCCATGCTTCTCCAGTCACATTTTTAGGGATATCCTTGAAGATCCCCAACTTGTGATTATTTGTCATTTTCCCTCTCATCTATCATTTTGATGAATCAGAAAGCAATTACCGACAGAATAATTCTAAATCTTGACACTGCAGCTACAGACCTGCCAAGCTGTGACAGCTTGAAAAATGCTTGAAAATGAAGCCAAAAATGAATGACTCTCATCCCCGGATGAGTTTCTGAGCCGTTTGAGACACAGGCTGTCGCTTTGTAAACAACTCCCCCCACCTCAGGAAGAAGAGGCACGACGCTCCCCTGCAGCACCATGAAGCGGCTCCGTGTTCAGGCAGGTCAGCACCACATGCCTCCCTGGAAATATCACCCCCAGACCCCCGGCTCAATCCAGCATGCAGGGCCCAGTTGATGCTCTGCGACCGGCAGGACATGAGGGCTCACAGTGCCCCAGAGGGAGAGGAATTATTTACAGAATTTATCTGTTTATAGAACTCACTCTTCACGAGAAGGGACACAGAGACCACAGAGGCCAAGCACGCCCAAGCACTGTGCAGCTGCAAATGCTGCTGACTCTGCGGGAGATGCTAACTGCTCAGCTTCCCTCTAGCCCAGCCCAACCAAGTCCCGCACGCAGCACCTCTCCCTCCTCCAAGGACAGGTCCTGCATGGGGAGAGAGCAACCCTCTCCTCAGCACCCACCCGAGGTCCTCCCACCCCCCTTCCCAACCCGCAGCCTTTGGGATGGAGGGCTCCGAAGGGAGACTGACAAGGATGGGGTCAGGGCTACTCAACAAGCATCAGCCTGGCGAGGAAGCATGGGGGGTCCCAGATGGGATGGGGGGTGAGCTTGGGAGATCAGCCATAGGTGGGGTAAACCAGAGGAGGAGGAGGAGGGTGCTGGGGCTGCCCCGGCAGAAGGGGAGGGAGCCAGCCCTGGCAGGGGGAGACAGGAGGGGCAGGAGCTGGCCACAGGGGCTAACCAGGGCGGGATGGGGCCAGGGCAGAGCTCTTTGAGGGGGAGAGGGGGAAGGGGGAGGAAGAATCGTTTTTGGGGTGCCCTCCTGAGGGGCCATCCCTGGGAGAGGAGCACTAGGGTGGCCCCAGGGGAAGGGGCACAGTACCAGGGTCACCTCCAAGGCAAGGGGCTGGGGTCCAGCCCGTGAGGGGCGTGATGCTGGCGCAGGGGTCCGATCCCCGGGTCACGGGCTGGTGGGCACGCCTGGGGGATCAGCCGGGGAGCTGCCCCAGGGGAACGGGCCGGGGAACGGCCCTGGGGGTCAGTTCCGGGACCCCCTGAGGGAAGAAGCAGACCGGGGGGGTGGGGGGTGAGGGTCAGGGCCCGGCCCCCGGGAGCCCCGAGGTGGATGGGCCCCGGGCGAGCCCGGGGGCAGCGGGCCCGGAGCGGTGCGGCAGGCCCCGCGGGGCACAGGTACTCACCGGGCCCGGGCCTCCCGCGGGCCAGCGCCCCGCCCCCGCCGGGCCGCCCCGTTGCGCGGCCACCGGCGGCGGCGCCGCTGCCTCCCCGCCGGGCCGCCCCGCTGCACCGGGTCTCTCACCCGCACTCAAGTTGGCGGCGGAGGCCTCATTGCCCTCACCCAAGATGGCGGAAGCAGCTTCGCGGCGCGTCACGCGGGCGGCGGGGCGGTGAAGCGGACAGTGCCGCCATGGCGCAAGCGGGCCCGGCGCTGCGGGGCGTGAGAAGCCCTGGCGCTTCGTCCTGAGGCGCCGCGGCAGCCGTTGGCGCCGGCGCCATTTTCTCAGCCTGGCGCCGGCCGCTGCGAGCAGGGCAGCGGGCGCGAGTTCCCCGGGAGGAGGCGAACGTGGTGGTGGGAGGGGGGGCGCCTTTAACCCCCTACCTGCGAAGCTTCGGCGGCTCAAAGACTACCCCTGCGCTTAACGCTGCCGCCGCCGCGACCGCTGTGTCCTTTAAATACTCGGAAAGCCCCGCGGGACGGGCGGCTTCCCCCGGGGCGCCGCCGGCCCTCACCGTCCTGCCCACAACCGACATGGCCGCCGCCGCCTCCCCTCGCGGGCGAGCGGCGCTCTCGCGGGAGGCCGCGGCGCCGTTGCTAGGCGAGGGGCGGGGGGGAACGGGACAACTCTCGGGCGGTATCGCGAGAGCGACAGGAGGCGGGGGGGGGGCGGGGCTGGCGGCGGCCATGGCGGACGGGGCGGGTAGCAACGGGGACGCCGCGGGGCTGCCGGTGGGGAAGGAGGCAGGTGAGGAGCCGGGGGAGGGGGCGAGGGCGGTGGGGGCGTCCGGGCTCCGTCAGGCGCGGTCGGGCCGCTGACGCCCCGGTTGTGCCGTGCCTCCCCCTCTCCCCCCTTCCTCCTCCTCCTCCTCCTCCCCCCGCAGTGGACCGCCTGATCCGGGAGAACGGGCACATCTTCACCGAGGCCCAGTGCAAAGTGTGCAGCGCCCTGCTCATCTCCGAGTCCCAGAGGCTGGCCCACTACCAGGTAGGGAGCGGAGTGCTGAGCATCAGGGTGCTGAGCGGCAGAGGTGCTGAGCGGCAGAGGTGCTGAGCGGCAGAGGTGCTGAGCATCGGGGCTGCTGAGCATCGGGGCTGCTGAGCACCGGGGGTGCTGAGCATCAGGGCTGCTGAGAATCGAGGGTGCTGAGCATCAGGGTGGACGCGCTTCTCTCTGCTTTCTCCAGAGCAAGAAGCACGCCAACAAGGTGAGGCGGTACCTGTCAATCCACGGCGGAGAGGAGCTCGCCCATGGGAAGAAGATGAGGCTGGATGCGAAGCAGGTGAGAGGAGAACATAGAGCCCTTCGGGCCTGAATACGGCCCGGCGGGACCTGCTGGGCTAAAGGCAGTTGTGCAGCCTGGGTGTCTTTATAATGAGGAAAACCTTCTCAGAAAGGGCGTTCTGAGAATTGAAGAGCTCGATGGCAGGTGCAGTGCCGGGCCTTGTCTCAGCAAGTGCAGTTCCTGCTACCCTCCCCATTTAAACAAAAGCACATGGCCTTTTACTTGTTTGGAAGGGCAGGGAAAAGTGAATGGGAATGACAGCTTGTCAGGAGTATCATTGCACAACCTTTTTTGTGACAGAGAGCATGTTGGGTTGACTTGTCTACTGGAATTCTCTTTCCAGAGCAATCTTTTTTTACTTAAATAAGTTTCTTCGGCTGGTAGCTGGAGCTGGTTGGTCAGTAAAGGCACCATGTTCCACTCGGCCATCTGTCTGCCCCATGACTCACTTGGGAAACAGATTCTACTTCTATGATTGCTTCAGCTTTAATCCCTAACTCTTCAACATTTGCGCCGGGGGGGTGGGGGGTAGAGGCAGATGCCTTCACGCATAGTGTTAGGCTTAGAAATGACCGCTGCTGGCTGCTCCACTGGCATCGTGTTGCAGATGACCCAGCTGATAGCAATGTTTGTGTTGCTCAGTTCACACCTTGCAGAGTGAAAGGCTGCCTGTTCCAATTCTGGCAGCCACACACTTAACCTTGTCCTTAACCCATACAGGCCAGGGCTGCCCCTCTGCCTGGGGTGGTTTCCTAAAGGGTTACAAAAAGTAATCTGGTGCACAAACACTCTCCAGTGAGGGAGAGGATGATGCTGCATCATGGAAGTGCTACTCAGTTACACTTCTTAACTCATCACCAGAATGTCTTTGGTTACCTTGTTTTCTTAGACCCCCCAAACCTTCCTGTTTCTTCTCGTAACAAGAAGGTTGGACGAGGTGACCTGCAGAGGTCACTCCCAACCTCAGCCACTCTGTGGTTCTGTGTGCACAGGACAGCAAGCAGGAAGGGAGCAACGGTGAAGACAGGAACAAGTGCTGTCCCATCTGCAACATGACCTTTTCCTCTCCAGCCGTGGCAACATCTCACTACTTGGGCAAGACTCATGCCAAGAACATGAAGCAGCAGTCCCCCAAAGTGGAAGGTATGACTGTCTGCAGCGCCTTCGTGTTGTACTGAGGGGCTATTCAAGCAATAAAGAAGTTGAGAGGTTCATTGGCCCCCAAGTGTAAGCTCTTGTGAGGATGCGCGTACTCTTTACAATGAAGCAGAGTAAGCCAACACTGCACTTCCAGAGACAGCCTCTCTCAGTAGCCTGCTCGGTGGGATAGTGTTGGCAAAAAGTTCTGTGGGTTTTTTTGTTTTGCTTTGTTTGGGAGAAATGCAGCTTACGGCATCGTTGTACCCATCCCTGTGTGCAGGGGCCAGGACAGCCACTCTTCAGGGAATGTGGTGTTAAGCTGTAGAAATGCTTGTCACAGGATACGATGCTCACTAAAAGCTTACAGGGACTGAAGTGACTGGTGAAACTCCGATATGGTAAATTTGTCAGGGCTGCTCAGCTATGAAGATGTAGCCTCTGAGGTTCCAGGACTTGTGAGCTGCAGATAGCTGGGGACTGGGAGAGTGTAGCTGGGAAGCGTCAGTATGTGCTTGTCCTGACCTTGTGCTTTTCCCATGGCACCTGCTGCTAGGTTGGCTGCTCTCGTAACAGGATGCAGTCCAGGCAGACCTTGGGTCTGACCCAGGGCAGCTGCCTGTGTGTCCCATCCCTTTGCTAGCAGATGGAAAGGCCCAGTGGGTCGGGAGGGAGACCCTCTGTCTGGGGCGGACAGGGACAGCCAAGAGTCCAGGATTGCTGTAGCTGGTCAGGATGGAGGGAAAACACAGCCTTTGAGTGCACCTGAGGATGGTAACTTGTGCTGGCTCTGAGCTGGGATCTTCAGGGCGGAAACTGTCCATCCCAGGGGGTCTTTGTGGCTTTGCTAGGTTGTGTGCACACAGCGAAGCCACCTCTGGGGTCAGGGTGCCCTATGGGATGTTTTTGTTCTTTGAAGTCCTTGCTTTGGGGTATGAGAGGAGCCTTCAGGAAGGGGTGGATGTATGCATGAGTGGTCTGGTGCGTACCTTCTGTTTCAGTGTGAGAGGAGCCCTCTGGTCCTTAGAAGGTTCCTCACTCTGGTCTTTGGTTCCCCATAATGAGAGGGTGCAAGTTTCTCCATCAGACAGGAGAGCCACTTCTCTGTGTGGATTCACTGCGTCAGACCTAGACCTGTTCATACCATTTCTCAGACAAGACTCCTCAAGTCCTGCAGCTGCACAGTGTTTCCAGAAACCCGCTTGCCTTTGCTGCACAGGGGCTTGTACCTGTGTTCTGGCAGGGTGATGATAATAGTAGGTAGAAGCTCCTTCATGTCCAGTGTTTTTTGAAGACGGCCATGCTTATGTTCAGGAGAAATATATAATTCTGTTGGGGTTTTTTTTAATGCTGAAAGTTTTTCTGGCCTACTCTGACTTGTCTTACCACATGCCTTTCAATTCTGCGGTGTTAACGGAAGAGGTAGGAGCAACGTGAATTTATCTAGATGTCTTACATTCTCTGTCTGTTTGGGTTTTAGCTGTCATGGACTATGTTTTTTAATGTGGGTTTTGGGGAAATAAAGTGACTTTTTTACCTCCAAGTTCTGTGACTAACCAAGAGTTTGGATTCACCTTACAGAATCAGTGCCCCCTCAGAAACATCCTGCTACCCTCCCCACCTCTACCGTGTCTTCTAACGAAGAGAACAAGGACATTACTGACCCAGACAAGTTCTGTAGCCTCTGCCATGCCACTTTCAACAACCCCCTTATGGCAAAACAGCACTATGTAGGCAAGAAGCACAGAAAGCAAGAGACCAAACACAAGCTGATGGCACACTATGGCCGAACCCCTGATGCACCAGCATCGTCCTTCATGGGTGAGTTCTCAGCAGGCAGATTAACAAATAGCTGAAGAGCAGGGTGGGAGAGCAACGGTATGTGTCTGACGGGTCTTTGGGCAAGAGAGTCCATGTGGAGGGAGCAGGGGAGAATTGCTCGTGATGAGGATCTTGATTATACACCGTAAGATTGATTCAGTTGATGTTGTAACTCCCTGGCAGCAGGAGAGGTTTTAGACTGTAGCTGCTCATGACAAGCTTTGGGTTGTGTTTTGCAATGTTGTCTAATCGGGGATGTGTCCTTTCTATTCTCTGTGCAGATAATCCAGGGATTTTGGCTAGTATTGTTTCTAGCTAGTTGATTGCATACAAAATGGAAAGATAAGTGGCATTTGGCGCTTAAAAAACGTCTTAGAAGGGGACTAGCCGTAGATGGAAGAAATAGGTTTAACTGCACCTGCTGCTTCAAAGCACATGAAAGCCAGAGAAATTCTCCCTGAATGCCTTTCTGCCTCTGTGTGGGCACTTCCATCTGATGAACTAATGCAACTCTCTCTGGAGCAAGCAGGAATGTGAAAAAAAAAAAAAAATTGCTATTAAGGAGGAACTTTAGGCAGACAGTTAAAACTCATTTGGTTTATGATCTGCTGCTTATGAGCACTTCTATGTGATGAAAGCCCTTGGAGTCCAGTGAAAGCATTAGGAGCTCACAGTAAACTCCCTTGTTCCTCCCAGCAGCCTTCTGTTAGACCAAGAAGTCTAGTACCTGCTGGATGCTTGAGGTAAATAATAAGTAGACAAATCATCTTAAAATCTTCTTCAAGGGCATCTTTCTCTGGCGTAAAAACCCACACAAGCAGAGGATTAATTATTCTAATTCTTTGCAGGCCACCTTTAGATACCGGTAACACTTATGAGAAATGAGGCTCAATTATCCAAGTAATACTCTCTCCCACATTGCGTAGTCGTGTGGGAGATGGAAAAGGTGCTCGGTATCTAGTGTTACCCATCTGCTCTTTACCTAATTAGTGGGGCCTGATGAATGGTTCCACTTGAGTGTGACTCAGGCGCTGACAGTGGCAGGAGCCCCAGCCCAGGCAGGCTGGGTGGCTGGGCAGTGCCCTTGCCTGTGTGAGCGATGTCTCCTGTCGAGTGCCGGCAGTACCGGAGCGCCTGGCATCTCCACGGCACTGCGGCTGCTCAGGTGAGGTTTTGGAGCCTGCTTGGATGTGATGGGCTGTGCTCAGGGATATTTGCTGAAGCTCTCTTTGCCCGTCTCTGCGCTAACAGCCATGCCTGTCCCTGAACATGTGTCTGCCGGGATCTGGCTGGCAGCAGGTAAAGATGTGTTTGTTCTTCACAGTGCAACACCGAGTTCCTCTAGGAGCCACCAGTTTGGGCTGCAGGAGTGCAGTTTAGACAACTTTGTGCACACACCTGTTTGCTGAATTTGCAACAGAGAGCTCTTGACCTCAATTGTGCAGGGAGGCAGACCCGAGGGCTGTAACGGCTCCTCTGGCCTTTTCTGCCCAGGTCCAGCTCTGTTTTGAGAGTTGAACGTCCCAACAGAGTCTGAAGGCTCTCTGGGGTGCAGCAGTCAGGTGGGGAAATGTCTGCTACATTATATGTTGTGCTTCTCACTCAGTCATTATGCTGCTCTGCACCCCTGGGGTAAGTCTTCTCTTTCACCTTAAAGAATTATTTTCTTTGCAAGACTCCTAAGCAGAATCCTTCCCCAGCGAGCCAAAATTCAGGAGCGCATAATGTCTTGAGGACAACTGCCAGGATTTTGCCCTGTAAGAGACTCCTGTGCTGAGCTGTGCTGCCATGTTTGCCTGTTTGGTATCTGTGACCTCCCGAACTTTCATTCCAGCTGGAGTTATCATGTTACACAAAACCATTGATCTGTCTAGTACAACTATTGTTGGAAACTTTTTCTTTTTTTTTTTGGCAGTTAACTGATACACTGACTGTAACCAAACTGCTTGAGGATAGAGCTTAATATTCTCAGCTGGCACCTCAGCAAGGCTTAGCAGAATGCTGCATTGTGGAACTGGACGCTGGGTGTAATCTCCTCTGGCTGCTTTTTTTACTGAAACACTACAAACTTACAAATTAAGTATCTCTCTCATTTTCTGTTAAGAGGTGTACAGATCAGAAGTGGGAATTTGGGAGAGAAATGGAGTTGCAAATGCAGTATAGCATCAGGTTTGGTGTCCTAATGCTGAGATTTTTGCTATGTCTGATACTGTGAACTGTTTATAGGAAATGTGTCTTTGTTTTTCTAGATAAACAAACTCATGTTCTGACCAGGAAAGCTTTTCTGGCTCAGTGATTCCCTCGCAGTGACTGGCTGATACATGGTGGGGTAGTGGGATTCTGCAACCTCCCCGCCTGGTCAGGCTATTGACTTGCTATTTGTCTTTGTTTAGCGGTTGTTTAACACGTCAAATGATTGATTATCTCACTTGTTTCTACCTCAGGCACCAAGTTGTTGGCTAGCTGTGTGTGCTAACATTGATGTCTGTTTCAGCTGGGAAGGGGTACCCCTGCAGTACGTGTAACATAGTACTGAACTCCATAGAGCAGTACCAAGCTCACATCAGTGGCTTCAAACACAAGAATCAGTAAGTAACGTTCTTGTCTAAGAGTGTTTCCAGCCTCGCTGTTCAAATCGATGGCTTAAATATAGCTTAAAATGCAGTTTTGAATGTGTATTTCCAGCTGACTTGCAAGCAGAACAACAGGGTTTGTGCAAGCTTGCTCCATTTGTCCTGAAGCCGATTCACTTCGGCAGCTCCCTCTGCAGACAGCTCTGGGATACTGCTGAAGTAGAAGTGCCCTGCAGTTGCTTTTGGTTCTTGGTTCATCTCAGTGTGGACCTTTGCAGTGAGCGTGTCCAGCCTGACACCATTAAACGCTGTTTTGCTAACAACTGAGATTTTAATTTAATTAAAGACTAGCTCAGTGGAGATCTGCTTGCCATTCTAATCTCTCTTGGGGTTGCTTGTCTTAAAATTTGGCATGCCGTCAGCACACTCTAGAAACTTAGACCATATTCCTGAACTCGCTCTCACAGCTGGTGAGTTAAATAATGGCATCCCCTGCATATATTATTAATCAGAAAAAAAATGGGCTGCCAGATTATTAATACCAAAAATACTTGTTCTGGACACAGTCAAAGTTCAGATCTCTAGTTTCAAAGCCTTCGCTAAAAGAGGCTCGGTAATGAGCCTGGGTTGGTTAGAGAGCTTCTTAGAAGAAAGTAATATTAGGAAACCCTATCTGAAGTGAGGACAGACTGCTAGCCAAAGTTCCCAGAGAGGACAGGAGGAAAACTGGGATCTGTAGTTGCCTATCTGTAGAATAACAGTCCCATGGTCCCGTGGCTCTCTGGAGTTCTTGACTGGAAGACATGTGCTCAATCCCAGGAAGGTTTAGGCTCTCGAATGGCACAACCGGATCAGTGAATAGCAAGTATCCTGTTCTACATAGATAACATTGAGGATGTTCCCAACACAGACGCATAAACATTCCCTTTAAGGACAGGGGTGTTGTCTGAGTTTTTGCAGCCACACAACTCCCTTTCAGAAAGCTGCTTCTGGATTCAGCCATTCAGTCCTGTTCCAGGCCAGCTCCTGCAGTCTGAAGAGAGCCAGGATACTTGCTTTGTAATGAAAGCTCTTTAACAGTCCTTGAGCTGTGCAGTATCTGATTCTGCCATGCTAAAGGTGTCCGTTTACACACACGCACGGAGGGCAAGGATGCATTTGGAAGCTTTTCTGGCAAGTTGTTCACTTGGCTACAGTAGGCTGTTGCTCTGCTGACAGCCATGCCTGCTGAGCAGTGATTGCAGCTGGCAGATTTCAGACCACTTCTGACATTGTCTCCTTTTTTCCCTTCTCTTCCTCTCCCTTCCACGTCCAGGATGCCAGGAGCAGTGCCAGTTGTCGGACCGTTCCCACCACAGCAGTATGTCCGGGAAGAGTCAACTGCCCCAGGAGGCTACAGTTATTTCAGCCAAGACTTCTAGAGCAAGTCGCAGCACTGTTCTTGGAGTTGTTGGTGGCCCAAGAACGCACATCCTTTGCCAGCCCACAATGGTTTCATTATCCCTCTGGATAAGCAAAGCCCTACCCTCCTGTATGCACCCGTTGAGCAGAACGGGGACAGAATCTGTCAGAAAAAGGATCCAGCTGGAAGAGACTTGCTAGACAGCAAATACTTCACTCCCTTAGAGTAGTTTTCATTGTGTAATTGCTTCCTGTGAAGGTGGGTGCGGTGTGAGAGGAAGTGTGTATCTGGTATAAGGAGGGTTTGGCAACAGGCTGGTAGTGGCCACCTCCTCCCTCACCAGAGCAAATAATGGATTCCTGCACCTGGAGGGCCAGCATCCCATGCTCAGAGGTGGCTCTTGCCGGAGGAGGGCTCCTAGACCACAGCAAGCAGTGCTTATGCAGCATGGATGGAACATGGTGCAGGTTGCCTGGCTTTGTACAGGCCTGGAATAGGAAATAGAGCATGGCATCTCTTTCCATGCCTCCTCCAGTCAGGTTTGTGTGCAGAATTTCATGAGCCACTGATTGCCATCAGAGCCTTTTGCAGCCGTTGGTTCTGGAGCTGGGTTGTTTGGGTCTGTCTAACAAGTATTTACAACTTCTGGTGTGCAGACTGCTGCTGGTGGGAGCAGAGGGCTGCGAGAGGGGTTGGAGCTTCTGGCTCTCCTCAGCCCTCTGCTCTGAGGATTTCCACTTGGAAGGAAGTAACCATTTAGCCTGGTTTCCTATGGAAACAGGTGTACGTGATCATTCACCGTGTGTGTCTTTACCCCCTGTGACTTAAACCAATCTTGGCCAAACTTGGCAGTGGTGGAGATCTCCAAGATATGAATGCAACAGCAGAGGAAGGTAGAGCAGGGCGAGTTCATCTCTAGTTCTCTTGGGGTCTTCATGAAAGTGCAGCATTTTCCCTACTGCCACCAAAATACTCTGGGGAAGGAGGGTTTTAAGAGAAAAAGAGAGGAAATAAATCTAGGTGCAGCAGAAAATTGTAGTATAACTTGGTCAAATCATTAGCTGACTAAAAAGCTACAAATCCTTTGGAAACCTGCCTTGGTTAGTTCTTCATTAGACACTACTTGCCCAGCCCCTCTCTTCAAAGTTCTTACATATTTGTACCACCCTGGAAAAGGGATGTTCTGTATTTCCAACCCAGAAATTAACTGATGGGCCCTTCATGGTGCTAATGCATTAGATCTGTCAGAAAAGGCCCTGGAAGGAAGGGCAGGCACCTGAGACTGCTGTGCATTTTGGAAGAGTTCTTTAGATGTTTTGCCTTAAGCTAAGGCACTGCCTGTTCTCTGCTAGCCCACCTCAAGAGCCCTGTGCATTGGGCTGGCCTCAAGCTCAGCACCAGTGCTCCAAGTCAGGCACCCCGCAGCTTTATCCCTGCGTCGGTGCCTCCGTGGAGCTGAGACTTTGCCAGTCCACGGCAAACATCCCGCTGTTTTTTCTTCCACGCGACAGAAGAACGCAGATGTGGCCCCTCTGAGGATTTCCCTGGCCCATGGGGCTCTGTGGGGCTGGCAGGATCGTGGGTGATGGCCACAGGCACACTGCGCTGCCAGAGTGGGCTGATGCCTTCTGTTGCCTGGCCCCAGCAGCTGCTCAGGGCGGGCTGGGGCCCGTGGCTCGCAGCATTGTGTGCCAGGGGAGCGGCTGATGCCTTTAAGGGGCTGAGAGCCAGGCTGTAGGGGCACTTCTGAAATCCAATGTGTGCGCTGGTCAGGTTAAGCAAGGAGAGAGCAAGCTGTTTGCTAATCTCAGTGCTTGGGGTGAGTGCCTTCCCTTCCCCACTCCAGGCTGTGCATGAGATTTGTTTTTCTTTACCCTGCACAGCATCTGCCATCTTCCCTTAGGACAGGCTCCTGCTGGTCTGGGTTCGCCTTCCTAACGTTTTCCAGTCTTGCTCCACTGCTGAGGTCTGACCTTAGTCGTCTTCTGCTGAGGGAGTCCTTTTAAACCTTGTGAGCTGATCAATGAGCAGAAAATTGTGATGAACTGAAGGAAACGTTGTGCGCCTGATAGACCTGGGTGGCCTCCAACGCCAATCTCTGCTGCTTAGCTCTCGTCCCGCTGTACCAGGGCAGGTGCCCGCTAGATGTGCTATGCATCGACACCAAGAGGGATCCATTTCCAGCACTGCCCAGTCTGGTGTGTCACTCCTGTCTGTGTACTGACAGTTTTGCCTTCCCCTGTACACAGTGGTTATGTATCTGCTGTTTCCCTAAGGTGAAGCTCTCCAAATAGAGTGTTTATTACAACTTTTGGGTGCTGTCTCTCTGCTAGAGCCCTTCCTGGGATTTTGCCATACTTGAAAGCAAAGAACAGGATGCAAACACCGTTGAAATATTTGGGAGGGGCGGGAGGCTTGTGTTCCCATCTGCCCTCCTCGAGGCCCTGCTCTCATCCCACGGCACCCTGAGGTCCAGACAAAGCCAGTAAGTGCCTTCCTCTGTGCCGCTCTGGCAAGTCAGCGAGGCCTTGGAGACACCGCAGTTACCAAGAGGAAGACAGGACGGTCTGGGCTGGGAGACTGCTGGCACTTCTGCAAGCTGTCGTGCAGCCTGTACTGAAAACATCCGTGACTGCCACAGGACACTGGGCTGTTCCCTGGCACTGCCGTGGCAGCGCAGGAGTGGCATCATGGCAGGCGTGCTCTGCTGCTCTGCTGCTGTCCGTTTGAGGATGGCTCGCTGGCTGAGGTGGGCTCAGGTGCCCAGGACGGGCTGTCCTGCTCCTCCGTGGGCAGGGCTGTGGCAGAGTGCCGGGGACCGGCATCCCCGGGAGCGGTGCAGAGCCTTGTGCTGGCACCAAGGGTGGCACTGCCATCAGCCGTGCGGGTACAGCTGGGAGGGACAGACAGCCTGTCCCTTGCTGACCCCTTCCCCTCCTCGCAGCAGGGCTGTGGCATCTCTGGCACATCCTGGCCCTTCTGGGGGTGCAGGTGCTTCCCCAGGGGAGGTGGCAGTGGCCCTGGGGCTGCCCATACTCCGACACATCCCCCTCCCCAGCAGCTGTGCCAGGGCAACCACAACCAGACGGCCCTGCCAGCCACGCTGGGGGCTGCAGTGCCCGTGGCTGGTCCATGCCGGCTCCATCCCTGTCTTCTAAGCACAGACCGGGTAGATGCCAAAACCACTGGTGTCCCTGCTCTGCTGGCTGCCATCCTGCCTGCTTTTCTCTGCCAGGGGGGCTCCAGCACCTGCGGGCACCCCCAACACCCATGGGCACCCCGAGCCATGACGGGAGAGGAGCTGGAGCCTGGTTGTGGGGCCAGAGCCACCCACGTGCCGGGGGAGGCTGAGGATAGAGCGTGGCCCTTGTCCCCAGGTTGCTCCCCGGTGTCAGTGTCCTGCCAGCCCAGTGCCCCTTCCCGGCTGGGACCAACGCTGCCCAGTCCTGCTCCTCCCCACTGGGGCCTCCGTGGGCAGCACCTCGCCGGGCTGAGCCCCAGCGCCTTCCGGGCTGGCAGGCACGGCGCAGGGCACGGAGCCACCCGCCAGCCACGTCCCCTCCGGAAGCGCCGCCATCCCCTGCCCGTGCCGCAGCCAGCTCCGTGGAGCCTGCCCGTCTGAGGAGCCGGCTGCTCCTCCGGCAGCGCGTGGGGCTGGGCCCCGGGTTCCCCCAGCTCAGCCCGGGGCGGGGGGGGGGGGGGGGGGTTGCACAGCCCCGGCCACAGCCCCAACCGCTGCCATCCCTCGTGGCCCCACTGGCTCCAGCGAGTAAATCAGGTGCAGATGTGGAGGCAGGGCCGGGCGCCTGCTTGCGTTTAGGAGCTGGGAGCATCGGGGTGGCCCCATTCCTGCCTCACAGCCCCGCACCGTGGCAGCACCGCTCCCAGGAGGAACCACCCCGATGCTCCATGGGGTGACAGGGCTGGCAGGAAAAGCTGCTTGCTCGGCTCCCACATGTGCACAATGGTGCACATGGCGTGTACCGTGACCCCAAGGGGACCGGCGCCCATCCTGGTCCCGTGCACCCTATTCCCTGTGCCAGCTGCAGCCCCGGTGCTACCCAGGATGGGCAGGGCTGCCCACTCTGTGCTGCTGGGCTCCCAGTTCAGCCCTTGGCACCCAAATCTGTGGGTGCTCCTGTGCCACGCTGAGGGCTTGGCCTAAGCCTGAGAGGTCCCATTGTCCCCATCCTGCAGCCCTCACGCTGGGCCCCCCGTTCTCGCCTCCCCAGAGGGAGCAGCAGGTTCATGTTTGCCATGTTCTGCCTGGTTAAACCTTAACCAGGCCAGGTTGCTCCATCGGTCCCTCCCTGCTGGAGATAAGGATGGGCAGGCAAGACTAAGACCCGGCTGGGAGCACTGCCCTGAGCCCAGCACCTCACCTCAGCCCCTGCGCAGTATCCTACCCCCCCAGTTAACCCCCTGCCCGCCTTGGCAGGTCCCTGCTGATAAGAGGGCAGCGGATTGAAGCTGGGGCTGGAAGCTGCCGTGTGTCAAGGCCGGCAGGGCTGGATGGAGCCCAGATCCTTTGTGCCCGGGGCAGCCCGGGACCCCCAAGCTCCGGGGCTGGCCCAACCCCTCAGTGCCAAGGGGTTCACATCACCCCGGCGGCCTCAGCCCCCAGACCCCATGCACGTACGGGGTGCTGGGAGCCAGGGAGCCCGTGCCCCAAACAACAGCCGTTCAGGGGAGGCCAAGAGAAACTTCCAGGAGGAAAGAGCCCCCTGGGCTCTACCCCCCCTCCCTCCCCCCCCCCCCAAGGAGCCATCGTGCCACGCGCGCTCGCGCTGGCCGCAGGTGCCACCGCCGCGGGAGCGGCGGCGAGCGCTGGGGCCAGGCACAAGGGGCGGCTGTGTTCCCGCAGCCCCGGCTGCCTTCCAAGAGCAATATTGTTGGCACCAGGCAGGCTCCCTGCGCCGGCAGCACATACACAGGCCTTTCATGAGGGGAGCGGGGATGATTTACTGCCTGGGGGAAGGGGCAGGGGCAGGAGGATGGAGCCCCATCATGCTGGCCCCAGCGCCCAGCCCCTCGGGTGTGCTCGCTGCCGCAGGGTGCTGCACATGTGAGCGAGGCTGTGGGTCCGGCCAGGGGGGTAATTTCTCCTCGCTCGGGCACGGCGCAGAGCGGGTCCCATCTGCACCGTGCCAGCCCCCTCGCTGCCCCGTTTGCAGCGCCCTGGGGATGCGCTCCCTCCCTGGGCGCCCCACTGCGACTGAGCTCCCACCCTCTGCGGCTCAGCGGCCGGAGGGATACGTGCCCCTCGCAATGCCATGGCTGATGGGAGCAGCTGAGGGGGGACAGGAGCAGGAAAGGAGGGTGCTGGGGCAGGGGTGCCTCCACAGCGTGGGATGCCGGCGCTGGCACAATCCCCGCCTTGTTGAGCTGCTGGCGTGGCGGAGGCCGCGGCGGTGCTGCCGGCAGCGGGCGGCAGGCGGTGGGGCTGCGCTGCTGTGAAGGGCTTTTTGTTTGCCGTCAGTTGCTGTTATAAATCAAGCCCGGCAGCCCAGCCCAGCACTGCCCCACGGCACGGAGGGGATGGGCTCCCAGCTGCCCGCAGCAGAGCCCCGCTGTGCCCCAGACTGCGCCCACCATCGCCCTGGCCCCGCAGCGATGCTTGGCATGACGTGGGGCAAGGTGCCAGCACTGGTGCCCTTAACCAGCACCGTACCCACCAGTGGGGCACCCGGCTGGGATATGGGGGGGTCTCTCCGTCCCCATCCCAGGCTGTGGCTTCCACAGGCTCCCCCAAGTCCCAGCTCTCCCCCAGCATTCCCGGCGCTGGGAATGACCCTTTCTCTCTGGTTTTAATTTGGTTTCGGTTCGAATCAAGCTGAACCCAACATTTTTTCTGTGCTTCCGGCTCACTGTGAGCTCTGCAGGGGCGGCTGCTGCTCCGTGAAATTGATGTTCTCGTCCGCTTCACGCGCCAGCAGGAATGAACAGCTGCCGGGGGCTGCTGGCCCCGGGGACTGCTCCGTGTGCCCCTGTGCCCCAGGGGGAGACCAGCACCCCAGGGTGGGGACCAGCCCCCCAGGTGGGGACTAGCACGGGGTGGACAGTGCTGTGGGAGATCAGAGCACCAGCCAGCACTTGCAGCGAAGCCGTGTTGTGCTGGAAGTTGCTGGTTTTGCACACCGGGCCAGCACGGACAAGGCTGTGCCCTGCCCCTGGCAGCATGGCCCTGCGGGGTGGGGGGAGTGACAGTGACGGTGGCACCCCACTCACACGACCTCAAGACCCACGCTGAGCATGGGCAAGGCTGTGTGCAGGGCTCACCACGGCCCCAGCAGGTCCTGTTGGAAAACAAAAAGATGGCGAATCAGACAGGGATGCAGCGAGGGAAAGCAGCTCTGGGGCCAGATCCTGACCCTGTGCTGGGGACACCCTCTGTCCCCTCATACTGTCAGCTCAGGGGACGGTGTGCCTGGGGACCATGCCAGCTCGGAGGTTCTGAGGCCGGGCTTCCTCCAGTGCCCAGGGATCCTGCGTGGGCAGGCAGGCGGGCAGTGGAGCCAGGGCACGGTGGGGTTTGCCCACCGCGATGCAGGCAGCAGCACGGGAAAAGCGAAAGCGAAGTGTTTATGGGTCGGATTAGGGCCACTCCAACGCTGGCTCGCAGCCTCGCGGTGTTTTATGACGCTCCGTTATGGGCTCCTAATGAGGGTCACAGCCACTTTATGGCACCGGCAGCGATAACCCTGCAACTAATTGCAGCACAATTAGCGAGCGGGCTGCTGGGCACCCAGCAACACACAGCGCCCAGCCAGGCCAGGGCCACCCGACGACGTGGGTGCTGCTGCCGTGGAGCCCTCGGCATCTCCGGGCCCTGGGTGCTCCCTGCTCCCCCGCAGTCGGGGTGCCACGGCGGGGGGGGGGGGGGGGGGGGAAGAGGCAGCCTCATCCCCCCCTGCCCGATGTGCTGCTCCCGTCATGGGGGCCCCAACATGTGGGGTCTGCCCGGGGGGCGGCAGAGGGGGGCAGACCCACGCGGGCGATGCTGCGGGGCCGTGCCGGGGGCTGCCCTCTCGATGCTGGCGGGGGGGCCGGGGCCGTGTTCCCCCGCCCTCCCCCCGAAGCTCGGCGGCTGGTCGGTTTGCAAAGGAGCCGGCGGCGGAGCGGGGCCGGTTGCAGCAGCCGTGGGTCGGGCCCCCCCCCCACCCCCCGTCCCCCTCTCCCCCCTCCCAGCGCTCCGGGCGGGGCGGGCGGTGCCGCTGTAACCCGAGCGCGCCCCTACAAAGTGCCCGCGCCCTGCGCCGCGGCGGCAGAGCGGGGTCGGAGCGAGCCCGGAGCCCGGAGCCCGGAGCCCGGAGCCGTCCCCAGCCCTGCCCGCCATGGGGCCGCGGTGTGGGGCGCGGCGGCGCTGAGCCCGCTGGCCCCCGGACTTTGACCGGGCCCTCCCCGCGCTGCGCCGGCGGCTCCGCCGAGGGAGCCCCGTCACCGCCGGTAACGCCGCGACCCTCACCAACTCCGGGACACCCACCCCCCCCGGAGATCCCCTTGCACCCGCCCCCCCCCCCCCCCCCCCGTTCCCAGTTAACCTCTCCCAGCGCCCTGCCCAGGCTGCGGGGCTGGAGGGGTCGGGTTCCCTGCACCCAAATTGGGGGGGGGGGAGGGGGGATCCCCTTTCCGTGCCCCGCCCCCTCCCACACCCGAGGGAGTGGGCTGGAAGGGGTCTCACCCTGCCCAGAGGCTCTGCTGCCCTTCCCTGCTTGCCCACCCTCGGCGTGCCCCGGGGGACCCCGCACCGCTGCCCCACGGTGCCCCGGGGACCAGCCGCCCCCTCCCGCCTGGCGGGGGAGGGAGCTGCCAGCCCGGCTCGGCTCACCCCGGGCCCTGCCTGTCTCGCAGGGTGGGACCCACCGCGCCGGAGGGGCCTGGAAGATGCGGCCCCTCTTGCAGGTCCTGGTGGGGCTGCTGCTGGCGGCTGCTGCCCGGGACAGGGCGATGGAGCCAGGTACGGCTGCGGGGGGGGTGATGAAACGGGGTTTGGGAGCGGTGGGGTGGGAAGGGATCCTGCTTTCTGAGCACCGACCCCCAGCTGGGCAGCGAGCCCCTGGGGCTGAGGGTGCCATGTGCTCGCCCTGGGCGTGCAGCCCCCCCCCCCGCCCCCAGTTCTGACCACGGGGTTGGGCTGGTGGGGGCTGGGGGCACGGCATGGGGGGCCAGTGTCTCCATCACCGGGCGAGGAGGTGTGGAGGCTGGAAGGAGCAGGGTGGCTCCAGGCAGGCTGTCCCTGCGCTATGGGGGCTCAGCTCTCTCGGTGGATGGGCACGGCAGGGTGGGATGGCATGAATGCCGTGGGCTGTGGCAGTTGTGTGTGGCTCAGTGGCGAGTACAAACACATTAGGGGTGCGGGTGGTACGTGCTTCTCAGTGGTGGGAACAGAAAGACTTGTCCCAGGGGACCACAGGCGCAACCACCCCACATCCCACTCTGTGATGGCCACGCAGAGGGCTGGGGACACACTTGTGTTCCCTCAGGCCCCCACATGTGGGAAATCAGGCCGCGGTGGGTATTGCTACACTGGTGGCTGCGTTGTTTCTGTTCTCCATGTGCACACGCCTGCTGCTGGCCATCGGCGGGCAGAGCACCACTGCCCAGCCTGGGCATCGCTGGGGCCAGCCAGGCTGTGGGGGTCCCGGGTGTGCTTGGGGCACAAGGAGGTCCCACGGTGGGTGGCTGGGAGGGTTTGGTGCCCTCATTCGGTGCTGCGTTCAGTGAGGCAGGACAGGCTTGAGCACCCTGAGCTGCTGGGAGTGGTGTGTCTGGAAGGATGGTGGCATGTGTGGCCTTGGACAGGGACATGCTGCTGGGGCAGATTCCGGCCCTTGCCTGCCTCCGCAGCAGCAGAGCCCAGCACCAGGCTGTGTCACACCATGTGCTCTCCACACTGGGGTGGGCGTGTGGTGGGGTCCTGCCATCGGGGAGGGGTGAACACCAGGGTGGGCGCTCACAGCATCTCTCTAGAGGTATTCGAGAGCCCGATGCTGGAGTCAGAAGAGGAACATCTCCTGCTGGACCCAGGCAATGTGTTGAAGCTGTACTGTGATGCCAACCACAGCGGTGCCAGCGTGGTCTGGTACAAGGAGTCCCGGCCGCTCGTCCCCGGGGATCGCATCCATCTCCGGCAGAGCCTGCTGGAGATCTCAGAGGTTGCCTACGAAGACTCAGGGCTCTATGTGTGCCGGGCGCAGGGGAGCGGGGAGATCCTGCGCAACTTCACCATCTCCGTTGTGGGTAGGAGCCCCCCGGCAGGGCCCAGCTCCCCTCCAGGGCAGCAAGGCAGCCACTGCCCACCCTGCCCTGCAGGCAGGGATGTCCCTCTCAACCCATTTTCCTTTGCAGACTCGTTGGCATCAGGTGATGATGATGAAGACAGTGATGGGGACAGTCCCCACGGAGACCGAAACGAGGAGCCGGTCTATGTGCACAGAGGTCAGTGCCACCCCCGGCAGGAGAGGGCAGCTGGGGCAGGTCCAGGAGCGTGGGGCACTGCTGCCTCCCGCTCACAGCACGAGCGGCCGGGAGCAGCTCCGGCAGCCTCCATGCTGCCCCTTGGCCCCCTCCCACTGTACGCCCCGCATCTCCCCAGCTCCTTACTGGACTCACCCACACCGGATGGACAAGAAGCTGTATGCGGTCCCCGCGGGGAACACGGTGAAGTTTCGCTGCCCAGCCTCGGGCAGCCCCAGCCCCAGCATCCGCTGGTTGAAGAACGGGCGTGAGTTCCGGGGCGAGCACCGCATCGGGGGCATCCGGGTAAGGGCTGTGTCACCCCCCCACCTTCAGCCTCCCTTCCTGGGGGTCCAGCCCCCCCCCCATCACCCCTCACTGCCTTGCCTCCTCCCTCTGCAGCTCCGGCACCAGCACTGGAGCCTGGTGATGGAGAGCGTGGTGCCCTCCGACCGAGGCAACTACACCTGCCTGGTGGAGAACAGGTTTGGCAGCATCCGCTACAGCTACCTCCTGGATGTGCTGGGTGAGGGCTCCTCGCTGCGGCGCTGGTCCTGGCTCCTCACTCCCACCCGCACCTGGCAGAGGGGTCGGGCTCACAGGGGAGGGGGCAGAGGAGCCTCTGTTCATGCCCCCTCCGCTGGCACAGCCCACGCGTCCCTCGCACCCAAGGGACATGGGGATGGCGACCAGGCTCGGGTTGAATGGTCTGCTGTAGGGCTGGGGAAGGGCTCTCCGTGGCTTCACGGTGGATGGAGAGGGAGGGAGACAGGAGCCTCTGCTCTGGGCTACTGTGTCAGTGACACCGCTCTGCTCTCTGCACAGAGAGGTCCCCGCACAGGCCCATCTTGCAGGCCGGGCTGCCTGCCAACACCACAGCCCTGGTGGGCAGCGATGTGGAGTTCTTCTGCAAGGTCTATAGCGATGCCCAGCCCCACATCCAGTGGCTGAAGCACATCGAGGTCAACGGCAGCAGCTATGGTCCCGATGGGGTCCCCTATGTGCAAGTGCTCAAGGTAACAAGGGCGAGAAGCACCTGGGTCCCGGACACCCACCCCAAAGTGGTGACAGGGAGTGCAGGGTCCCCTGAGGGGGAGGGATGCTGACCATCCACCCCTCTCCCTGGCAGACTGCAGACATCAACAGCTCTGAGGTGGAGGTGCTGTACCTGCGCAATGTTTCCGTGGAGGATGCTGGCGAGTACACCTGCCTGGCAGGCAACTCCATCGGCCTCTCCTACCAGTCTGCCTGGCTCACCGTCCTGCCAGGTAGGGGTGGGGGTCCTGGTGTGGGTGCTGGGACCCCCGGCACGCAGAGACCATGGCTCAGGCCAACTCACTCACTCCCTCCAGAAGAGGAGCTGGTGCGGGAAGCTGAAGCCCCCGAGGCCAAGTACATGGACATCATCATCTACACCTCGGGCTCACTGGCTGTGGCCATGGCTGTCATCATCGTGGTGCTGTGCCGCATGCAGACTCAGTCGAGCAAGCAGCCCCTGGAGCCCATGACGGTCCACAAGCTCTCCAAATTCCCGCTCATCCGACAGGTGGGTGCCGAGCTGGAGCACTCGGGGTGTGGGGGGGACTTTGGTGACCGACTGGCTCCATGAATGCCACTTGCAACCATCACACATTACCCCTGCAGCTCCCTCACCCATTTCTCCGAGTGAGGGTCTCTGCAGCACCGTTGGGTCTCTGTTTGGCCCTGGAGCACGGGGTAGGATGGCTGAGGTTCCTTGGCTCTCTCTGCAGTTCTCCCTGGACTCCAGCTCCTCTGGGAAATCCAGCACATCCCTGATGCGCGTCACCCGTCTCTCCTCCAGCTGCGCCCCGATGCTGGCTGGGGTCATGGAGCTGGACCTGCCCCTCGACGCCAAGTGGGAGTTCCCCCGAGACAAGTACGGTGCTGCACAGGGCAGGTCTGGGACTGGGGGCTGCTCTCCCCAGCTGCCCTGGGGATGGCAGCATGTGGGTGCTGGATGGGGAGGTCTCTGCCCATCACCGGACACCTCAGCACCACTGTGCCCTGGGGTGCTGGGACTCGGCTTAGACGGAGAGACAGTCACACTGCCTCTGCCCCTCTGGGTTTGGACACGCGGTGGTGGAGAGAAGAGCCATCCCTGTGGTTCCTCACAGTTCTACCTTTTCCTTCCAGGCTGGTGCTGGGCAAGCCCTTGGGGGAAGGCTGCTTTGGCCAGGTGGTGCGGGCAGAGGCTTACGGCCTCGACAGAGACCGGCCGGACAGAGCTGTCACCGTGGCTGTCAAAATGCTGAAAGGTAAGAGCTCCTCTGCCAGCGTCCCAGGTGCAGAGGTGGCATCAGTGCCAGGCTGTGGTGTCATCCCAACTGTCACGGTGACATGGCCCTCCTTCCCCAGACAACGCCACGGACAAGGACCTGGCTGACCTCATATCTGAGATGGAGATGATGAAGCTCATGGACAAGCACAAGAACATCATCAACCTCCTGGGAGTCTGCACGCAGGACGGTGAGGGCTGTGCAGGCAGGGCTTGGGCACGGAGCCAGAGCAGGAGACGGGGGCTGTTGGGGACAGTGGCAGGCGTGACACAGTGGCTGGGGTGGCACAGGGCAGGGGCTGAGCAGAGTGAACTCCCTTCCCAGGGCCGCTGTACGTGATCGTGGAGTTTGCTGCAAAGGGCAACCTGCGTGAGTACCTCCGTGCCCGCCGCCCCCCCATACCTGACTACGCTTTCGACATCGCGGCGATGCCCGAGGAGCAGCTCTCCTTCAAGGACCTGGTCTCCTGCGTCTACCAGGTGGCCCGTGGCATGGAGTACCTGGAGTCCAAACGGGTAGGGCTGGCACAGCCCGTGCGGGCTCCCTGTGCTCAGCACAGCCGGGGTGGGGGGGGGCATGGCAGTGACAGAGGAGCGGCATGTCCCTGGTGAACCCACTGTCCCCATGGAGAGGGGGTCCAGCCCTTTCCCCCGGGTTGTCCAGAACATCCCAGCCACATCCAGCAAAGCTCGGGGCAGTATGTCCCCAAAAATGTGAGGCTTAAAGCCTGAATCATCTCCTGTGTGTACCCCCCCTACAGCACCTGTTGCCCCACCACTGCGGAGGTGCCGGCGGGGGGGTGTGTGGGAGGGGAGCGGTGGCTCTGAGTGTGGGGAGGGGACACGGGGAGCTGGATCTGCCATCTCACACCCCTGGTGGGTGACCATCCGCCCCCTCCACTGGCAGTGCATTCACCGTGACCTGGCTGCCCGCAACGTGCTGGTCACCGAAGAGAGTGTGATGAAGATCGCTGACTTCGGCTTGGCCAGGGATGTCCATGACATTGACTACTACAAGAAAACCAGCAATGTGAGTGAGGGCCCTGGGAGAGGGGCGGGGGAGCAGAGGGACCCCCGGCCAGGGCTGAGCAGGGGGTTTGCTCCCGTAGGGTCGCCTGCCAGTGAAGTGGATGGCACCTGAGGCCCTGTTCGACCGTGTCTACACCCACCAGAGCGATGTGTGAGTCCTGGGGCTGCGGGGGGCTGAGGAGGCTGTTGGGTGTGGGATGAGGATGCCGTTGGTGTGGCGGCACCAGGGGGTTATGCATGTATTAGAGGGTCCCCCATGAGTGGGACAGGGGCACTCCATGGGGACAGCAGCAGCAGGGCACACCTTCCCCAGCAGTGATGCCATCCTCTCCCATCCCTGCTCCCATGGCACTGCAGGGTGCAGTGGGGTGACCTGGGACCCCACCTGCCCAGGGAGGGTCCTAGGATGTGGTTGAACCCCCCTTTGCCACATGTGATCCCAGGTGGTCCTTTGGGATCCTGATGTGGGAGATCTTCACGCTGGGGGGCTCCCCCTACCCCGGCATCCCTGTCGAGGAGCTCTTTAAGCTGCTGAAGGAGGGGCACCGCATGGACCGGCCGTCCAACTGCACCCACGAGCTGTGAGTACCAGGCAGGCAAGGTGGGCAGGGAGCACGGCGAGACCCCACTAACACCCCCTCGCCCCCCCCAGGTACATGCTGATGCGGGAGTGCTGGCACGCTGTGCCCTCGCAGCGCCCCACCTTCAAGCAGCTTGTGGAGGGGCTGGACAAGATCTTGGCGGCCGTTTCGGAGGAGGTGAGTGGTGGGGGGTCCAGTGGGCGGCGTGGGCGGTGATGGTACCGGTGCTGATGGCACCATCTCTCCCTGCAGTACCTGGACCTCTCCATGCCCTTCGAGCAGTACTCGCCCTCTTGCGAGGACACCGCCAGCTCCTGCTCCTCCGACGACTCCGTCTTCACCCATGACCCGCTGCCGCTGGCTCCCCGCCTCTTCTCCTACCCCAGTGTGAGGACTTAAGGGCAACAGGGAAGTGTGATGCCGAGGCCGTCAGTGCCCTCACTGGGAGCAGGTCCAGGTTCCCGCAGGTTCCCTCCTTTGCCCGGTATGAGTAGCAGGTGGGCAGGGCCCCGAGCCACCGCTCCAGGGCAGGGTGTCCATATCTCCGGGCTTCATTCTGGCACCAAGCCTTCAGTCTTGGCTGAGACCTGCCTGGCATTGCAGGGCAGCGGGAGCCAAAGCCTCTCCGGGGTGGGCGCTGTCCAGGATGCCCATGGCATCACCCAGGGAGCTGGGCTTTGGCCAGCACTTCAGTGGAAGTGTCTCTGGGCAGGAGCCCCACTGCCTGCCAGGCTCCTGCTGTGTCTGTACATAGCCATAGAGATGAATATTTATGTACATGAAATATCGACCTGATAAATTATTTTTTTGGAATAGACCCTGGCACAGTTTCTGGGCTTCTCCTGGGGTGCAAAGGGCCCAGCTGAGCTGGGAAGGTGGGTCAGGGGCTGCCTTCTCAACCAAGCCAGCGCGGGGGCCTGCGCAAGCGTTCCCCGGGGGACACGGAGGCAGTGCCACAGGTGCAGGAAGCCATGTCCCCACTCCCGTGCCTCCAGGCCCGCTCCGGCACAAAGCACCCTCGCATCTGTTCCCCATTAACCGCTGCTGCGCTAAGCCACCGTGAACTCCGCTACCAGCATCGCCCTGAAACCGATCCCCCAACTGCCATGGGCTCCCAGGCTGGGAAAGCGCTCTGGGGCCCGGCCCCGTGTGCTGGGGACCCCCCGTATCCCCCCTGCCCAAGACGGCCCCGGGACTCCAGATAAAAGTGAGTTACAGGTTCTGTGCTGCCTCCCTGAAGCTCCCACCCCTCTGGGAGCGCAAGTTGGGGGGCTCCAGCCCCAGGCCCTGCTTTCCAGTGCCTGCTTTGCCCTCCCCCTTGCCCTGCGGTGCCCAGCTCTGCCGAGAGCGTGGGCAGGGAGGGCTGCAGCTGTCTCGCCCGCTCCCCGGGTCTAGGGTTTCATTTAGGGCTGGGCTTTGCCGGCCGTTAGCCCCAGGATCTTGTTTCCTCCTCCAGCTCCCAGCTGCACTCACAGCCCCCAGCCTGGAAGCTGGCTCTCCAGCACGGCCTGCCCCAAACCTGTCTGAGGGGAGGGGGGCTGGCAGGCGCTGGGGGGCAGGATCTGGGCCTGGGGGAGCTGGAAAGGGGGTCCCTCAGTCCTGCCCTGCTGCTGTGATGGCACTGGGGTCCAGGCTCTCAGAGGATGCAGCTTGTGGCTGCCCTTGTGCAGGGCTCAGCTCGGCCATGGGTTCAGCGCCTGCCATGCATTTCATGGTCTGGGAAGCTCAGCAGCTTGCAGAGCCATCCCAGGGCCCCCTCCTCGTCACAGCCCCTCTCAGGGCTGCTGGGGGGCTGAACCCAGCCCTGCTGGCATGCTTACAGCCTCCATCCCCGCTCCTGCTCCCCTCTCTGCTAGGATGAGCCCCCCGCTCCGGGCCAGCAAGCGGAGGCAAACAGCCCCCCAGCAGGTGTGAAACCTGCCCGGCTCGGGCAGGGCTGCCCGGGAAGGATCCCAGCTGTCAGCTAATGTGCCAGAACCAATGCATTTCGCACAGCCCTCAATGGGGCATTCACACGCTGGAGGGCAAACTGCCCAGGCTGCCCACAGGGGCTGCCCGGTTCCTGGCCAGGACCAGGGGTGAACACACATGGGTGTGTGAGGAGGGGGCTAAAGTCCCTGGGGGCTGTGCCCAGCTTGCCCCCCTCCTTGCTCCAGGATGGGGTCTCCATGCTGGGGGGCAGGCAGTGCCCCATGCCTGGCATGGTTTGCACAGCTCTTGCTTGCTGGGTGCTGCCCTTTCCCTAGAAAAGGGGGCCCCAGCCAATTTCAAAGGGTGAGGTGGGTTTGTTAATCCTTAATGCCAGGTGGGGGGGGGGGGGGGGGGCACAAGGGGACATGGTAAGCAAGGACCTGACACCCCACTGCCATGACCTCACTTCATTCTCACATAGCGAGCGAGCCGTGGGTGCAGGCAGTGCCTTGTGCCCGCGGGCTCTGCCAGGCACGGGGCAGCCGGGTCCGTGGCAGGGCAGGGAGGCAGCCCAGGGTGTCCCGCAGCCCCACGACAACTGGAGGCGTTTTTTATTGTTTAACATTCCTGGTATTTTCTGTCAGGGCTGAACCAATTGTCCTTAATCCGCCAGGCTCTGCTGGCCAAACAAGTGTGGCTGAGCCACCGGCATCCTGTCCCCACGAACAGGCCCCTTTTGTGAGGGGGATTTAGCGTGTAGCCCAGTAAATCCCACTGGTTTCCTGAGGCAATGTTCCCACACACCACCCCCCCAACGCCACACCACACACCCCCCACACACCCCCCCCCACTGCGTGGCATTGCTCCCCAGCGCGGCCCTGCCCCGAAGGCACCCTGCCTGCCTGCCCCAGCCCTGGGGCCAGGTACCTGCTGCCCAACCAGAACCTGCCCACCCGGGGGCTGCATGTCCCCCCTCCAGCTGGGGTTCCCCCTGCACTTTGCTGGGGCATGTCTGTGGGTCCCTATGGGATGTGGGGTGTCAGCGGGGCGGAGGAGCTTCCCAGCCACCCGCCCTGTGCTGCTGGTCCTGCGCAGGATGCTGTGGCCGTGGGAGAGATGCTGAGTCCTGGGGGAGATGGCTGTGGTCCAGGGGGGTGGGAGGGATGCTGAATCCTGCAGGAGATGCTATATAGCCTTTGGAGGGATGCTGGGTCCTGATGAATATAGCTCTGGTCCTTGGGGGGGATGCTGAATCCTGGAGGAGACACAGCACCCCAGGGGCCAGGACGTTGGCTGGTTCCTCGTTCCAGCTTCGGGATGTGGCTCTCACCCCCACACCCGGAGATGCCTTCACTTAACGACTCTGTTGTGGGGCCGGGAGCTGCTGTTGTCTTTTCTCCCCCAAACAAAGGCGACAGGATTTTATCTCCGGAGAGAATCTGGCTTTTGTGATATGCAGAAAGCCTCTGCCCCCCGGGCAGGGAGGGATGAGGCTGGGGGGGGGGGGGCTGAAAGGCACCTGGCTCCTGCCTCCCCCACCTGGCACTGCCCCTCTGCCTGCTCCTGCCCACCAGACTCCATGTTCCCCACCGGTGCTCAGACAGCGAAGGGGAGCGAAGGCCCCCCACGGGCCAGCGGGCAGGGAAAGGGGGGCCATGGGCACCCACGTGTGGTGCGCCCCATGCTGCTTCCCGGGCACAGGCTGAGGCAGGGGCCTGTCCCCTCCCAGCATCCGGACACCGGCAATTCCTGCATCCCTGGACACGGCACACACAGACGTGCCACACACTACCCCCCCCCCTCCTCCCCCATGTCTGCAGCCCCCCGCCCATGCACAGCCCCTGCACACTCCCCCTCCAGTGCACATACACACAAGCCCACGCGTGCACACTCGCACCACCCTGCGCACACACCCCCACACCCCCCCCCCCGCTCTGCCCACACACCTCAGGCACTCCCCCATGCACAAAAACACACTTCCCCACTCTATGAACGCATCCACCC
Organism: Tyto alba; assembly: GCF_018691265.1. Classification (NCBI taxonomy): domain Eukaryota; kingdom Metazoa; phylum Chordata; class Aves; order Strigiformes; family Tytonidae; genus Tyto; species Tyto alba. The sequence continues at coordinate 11,498,392 of NW_024881279.1, forward strand.
CCCAGCCATGCGCACACACTATACCCTAAATGGGTGTACTACACCCCCATGCACACGCACACGCACCCCCCCCCGCACACCCCTTCCCACTCACACACATCCCCACGCACATGTACGTGCTCCAGGCAAGCTGGGGGGCCCAGCGAGGGCGGGTGGGGGGCTGCCCCGCTCCAGCCCCCCTCTCTAGTCCGCAGCCCCCTGCGCTCGCCCGCCCGTGGCCGGCAGCAGGCGGGCGACGGGGGAAGCCGGGCTGCGAGCCCCATCTCCTGGCCAGCGGGAGCAGTTCTGCACAGAAACGGGCCCGGCCGGGCGGAGCCCCCCGCCGCACACCCGCACCTTTTCGGCTGGTGACAGTGGCCTTCGCGGCAGGCCAGCCGTGGGACTGTGTTGGAGGGGGTGACAAATTCGATGGGGAAAAACGGGCATGAGAAAGATGGATCCCGGCTCGGCTCTCCATCCCATCACCCTCACGGGTGGATGGGGCCTGGAGTGGGGCAGGGCAGGGGAACTGAGCTGCAGAGCTGTGTCCTGATGTGGATCCCACTTGTACCCGCTCTGGATGATGGGGACCACCGTGGGAAGGGCACCCCCGGGGCACGGGAGCCTGGTGACCCTGTCTCTACTTTGGGTGGATGGAGGAAAGCCCAGAGAGGGGCTCAGCCTCAATGCCTGGGCCTGGGGCCCTGTACACCCCCCTCAGCGGGGGATGGGGGGGGGCAGCATATCTGCCTGAGAGCTGGGGAACCAGGGAAATCTCCCAGAACAGCTGCAGCACCCAGCTGGGCACCCTGAAACTCGGTCCCTTGGGGACTATCCCCATTCTGCACATGGCTGCTGCGGGGCCAGGTCTCCCCAGCCCAGGGACAGCTCTTCCACACAGGGCAGAGGAGCTCAGCAGCGATGGCTCCTGCCCCCAGCAGTTTGCAGAGGGGGTCCTGTCCCCCACCGACTGCCCTTGCGTGTCCTTGCCCTGCCTGTCCTTGGGGCTGCCTCCCCAAGGTTTTTGGGGGGCCATGGGAGCAGCAGGGCAGGCGGGCTGTGAAGTGGGGGAACTGGGAAGCCGAGATCACCCCAGCACAGGGAGCGGACCCCCCCGCGCCGGGCACACCGGCCCGGCTAGAAAAAAACCCACGGGCTGCCTCTGCAGGTAGCTGCGGGCAGCCCTGCCTGCCTGTGAGCGCCGAGCTGCGGGCTCCGTGCTCCGGGCTGAGCCCCGCTGCCTGCCCCGGCTCCCCGCCGCTCCAGCCCCGCCGCTTTCAGGCCCCGCAAGACGCTTCCTGGGGGAAAGGGGCCCCCGGCAAACCCTCCGGGCAGGATGCTCTCCTCTCCTCCTCTGCTTCCTTCCTCTCCCCCGGCCGGGCCAGCCCTCCCCCCTGCCCTCCGCAGCTCCTTAACCCTTTCGCCCACGCTCCCGGCCATGCGCCAGCCCCACGGCCACGGCTCCCGCCCGCGCGTCCCCGGCCCCTTTGTGCTGCTCCTCCGGGCCGCGCTCCCCACGGCCCCCCCACGGCCCCTCCGCCATCCTCCCGCGCCCCCCGCAGCGCCTAAGTGTCTGCCGGGGGGTTGGAGAGCTGCGGCCGGGGCCGCTTCGCAGTGAGCCCAGCTTGCCCACGGCCCCCGTGGGACCCTCGTGGGACACAGCTCATTCCGCGCTGGGATCTGGGGCTTTCCGCCAGCTGGCCGTGACACCCCCCACCCCCACCCCCCCCCCCATCTCCCCCCGGGGAGAGCGAGCGGGAGTCCCCAGCGCGGGGCCGCGCTCCCTCCTGCATCACTGCGGCGGCGGGGAGCGGCCATGGTGGGAGCCGGGGCTGTGCGTTGGGGGCCGCGCGTCGGGTGACGGGGAGCAGGGGGGGATGCGGATGCTCCCATGGCGGGGGGGACCGTGCCGGGCTGTGAACAGGGACGGGGGCCTCCAGAGGGAGCCCGCAGTGCCGTGAGGCTCCGCAGCGGCCGGCCTGATGAGCTCCGGAGCCCCCGGAATGCTCTGGAAAGCCAGGCTGGGCCAGGGGGCGAGCCTGGCTGCGGGATGGGGGGGGGCTCATAGGCAAACCCCAGCAGCGGGGAGGCCTCCCGGGGAGGCCACCGGCCGCCCGCGCTCCCCGCTGGAGCCCGCAGACAAAGGCCCGTGCGGCGGCGGGAGGGCCAGCCCGTGCTGCCCGCCGTGCTGCACATCCGGGCGGGAGCGCGGCGGCGGCGGCCGGGGTGCCATTTGCCCGCTCCCGTGCCGGAAGAGAGGGGCCGGGGAAGGGCCTTTCCTGCGGGCGCTGGCCGTGGCGCGGGGAGAGGTGACACAGCAGACGGGGAGTGCATCTGAGGGCATCCTGCCACCACCGTCCCGATCCTCCCTACACCAGTACCACACGGCTGAGGGGAGCGGCACCGGGATCACCGCGGTGCCCCACTGGGGGGCTGGGGAGGGGGGGGGGGGGCAGTGGGATGGGGACATGCCTGGGGGTATTGCCACCTGGGCACTGCTAGAGACCCTGCCCACCAGTGTCCCGTGGGGTTGTGCTGTTCCGTGTCCTCATGAGTTGAGGGCTCAGCCTCTGGTGGGTGGCACCCAGGGGGGACGTGGAGCCTGAGCCCAGGCTGGGATGTGCCCTCAGCTCTCCAGCATAAGAGGGGGCAAAGCAGCAGAGTGAGGGCAGCTGGTGATAATCAGGGCCCAGGATGCAGCTCCCCTGCTTGGGGACAGTCCTAAACCTCTCCCCAGGTCAGCCCTTGCTCCCTGGGTCTCAGGGGCCAGGCTATGGGGAGACGTGGGGAGCTCCTGCCCTGTACAGGGCTTTGCCCACCCCCGGGGGGGGGGCTATAAATAAACCATTAGTTTTATTTTGGGAACGTGGTGGAAACGTGCATGGCAGGTTGCTCCAAAGAGAAAGAGGGAAAGTTGGCTGCCAGGCCCTTGCCTGGGTGTGGCTAATGCTGCTGGAGTTGATCCTGAGGAAACGGGCTGTGCCGGATTTATTTCCCTATTTGAGGGGAAGCAGAGGGACCCCCAGCCATGCTGGGTGCCGCCCCATCTCTTCACGGGTACGGAGGATGGCGTGGACACAAGGCCTTGGTGCTGAGTTGTGCAGTACCAGGCGATGCACGGTCCTGGCTTGCATGTGTCGGTTGGTGCGGCGTGTGGTCATGGGGCAAGATGGCCCGAGGCAGGTTGGGCGCCGATGGCCGAGCCCTGGGCTGGGACCTTGGAGGTACAAACATGTCACGAGCAAAACCTCTTACAGCGGTTCTTCCTGCCAAGTCACCCCACCCTCCGTGGGTGTGCTGGAGCAGCGCGAGACTGAACGTGGCAAGCCTCTGCGCAGTGGCAGCACACCGGCGCGGTGACAACGGGTCAGGGACCTCGGTGTGTGGCCCCTCGGGGGCAGATGCTGGGGAGGAACGGTTGCCCCATTGCCAACCGCAGAGAGGGCAGGAGGGAGCGCCAGGGCAGGGCCTCGGGAGAAGCCAGGAGCCCTCAAAAGAGCTGCCAAAATGTGCAGGCAGGGTGTGCGGGGCTGCCTGCACCTCGGATCCCACCACCCTGCTGAAGTGCCAACCTGCAGCCTTCCCCAGGGCAGTGTTTTTGGCGTGGGAAGGCTGTGGGGCAACAAGGGCCAGGGCGGCGGGCGCTGCCTGCCTGAGTGTGCAGAGAGGCTGCAACGGGGCCGTTACCCGGTGGAGGGAAGCGCGGCGGTAGCGCGGCCGGGGGGCTCCGTGCCGGGGATGTGCGGAGGAGGGTGAGGGGGAGAGAAACAAAGGGCGGCAGCGGGTGGAGGGCTGGCGGGGGGGGGGGTACCGGTCTGCTCGGGCAGCGCCGCGCCGAGCCCAGCCGATCCCTGCCGCGGCGGCACCCAGCTCCCCGCCCGGCACCCCGGGGGGGGGCGGCCGGGCCCTGCCCCCCCCCGCGGCCCGGGCAGCACCGCCCCGGTGCCACATCCCCGCGCTGCCCCGGCCGCTGTCCCCCGCCCGGCCGCCCCCGCCCCGTGCCTGCCCAGCCGTTGCCGGTGCGGCGGCGGCGTGGCGCGGCGCCCGGACCCGCGCGGCTGGCGGCGTAGACACCCCCCCCCCCCCCCCCGCACCTCCTCAACCCCTGCCTAGAGGTAGCGACGGAGCCGCCGCCGCCGCCCGCCGAGGTTGGGGGGGGGGGGGGCGGGTGGGTGTGTGGGGATGGCGGGGGGCCGGTGGCGGCCCGGCCCGGAGGAGCGGGCGGGCGCGGGGCCGGCTGCGCGCCGCTCGGTGGCGGGAGGGCGGGCGGGAGCGCGGCGTTCGCTGTCCGGGAGCGGCGGAGCCCGGCGAGGACAGCCAGGCCGCGGGCAGCCGGGCGCCGCTCCCGCGGCGGGCGAGGCTCGGCGAGGCGAGGCACGGCACGGCACGGCACGGCACGGCGGGCCGCGCGGAAGGCGACGGCCCGGCCCTCCGGTGCGCGGGATGGGTGGAGAGGGGAGCGCGGCCGGGACGCCGGGCCCGGCCCGCGGGGAGCGGCGGACAATGGCAGGGGGTAACCCGTAACCCCGGCGGCGGCCCGCGGCCCCCGCTCCGCTGGCTGCACGCTGGAACCAGGGCCGGGCGCGACGCCGATGCAGGAGCCGCCGCCCGCCGGGTGCCCCGCCGGGGCGCAGGACCGGGCCGACTCCATTTTGTTGGCGTCCGCTCCGCCGCCGCTCGCAGGCCCGCGGCCTGCCCGTCGGCCCCGGGGCCGGCCGGGCGGAGGGGAGCGGCGAGTGGCGAGGGAGAGGGCGGTGGCCGGCCGGTGCGCCGAGGCCCGCAGGTGAGGTGCAGCCGGGCCGCCCCGTCCCTCCCCGTCCCGGCGGGGACGACCCGGTGCCACCCCCCCCCCCCAGCCGCCACCGCCGCCGCCGCCTAAGATGGAGGTGGGGGCGCCGGGCCGGGCCGGGCCGCCATGTGCGCGGGGTCGGGCCGGGGAGCGGGGGCGCGCCGGGGGGGGGCAGCACTGAGCGCCCCCCCCCCTTCCCCCCCGCGGGACGGGCGGCGGGGCGGGGGGGGCGCCCGCCGAAGCGGGGTGGGGGGGGGGCCGCGGGCGCGCGCTGATTGGCGGCCGCCGAACCCCAAGAGCGGTGGCGCGGATGGGGGGGGCTGGGGCGCGCGCGCAGGCGCGGGGCGCGCGCCGGCGGGATGGCGGCGTCGGGCGCGCGCATGCGGGGGAGGGGGGAGGAGGAGGAGGAGGAGGAGGAGGAGGAGGAGGGAGGTGGCGGAGCGGCAGCGCTGGCGGGGCCTGGCCCGGCCGGGTCGGCGCGTCTCCCTCTCGGCCCGCACCGGGGGCAGGCGGCGAGCCGGCCGCAGTGGCCGCAGGTGAGCGGCGCCCCGCGGGACGGCGGCGGCGCAGCGGTGCGAGGCGGAGCGGTGCGGGGCCGGGCGGCGGGCCGCGGCCTGGGCCTAGCGCGGCGGCGGCGGACTCGCGCGGGGCCGGCGGAGCGGAGCGGGGGCCCCCCGGGCGCGGCTGCCATTTTGCGGCGGCGGCCGGGCTGACCCCATTGTGCTGTGCCCGCAGGTGGATGCCCGCGGCCCGGCATGGAGCAGGCCTGCGAAGTGAGCCGCCGCAGCTGCCTCGTCCCCTTCGGCACCTCGCTGGCGGCCGCCGAGGCCAAGGGCGGCCCCTTCGGCGAGGGCCGCGGCTCCGACCCGCCCGCCATGCAGCTGGCCGCCGCCAAGCCCGTCTACGGCCAAGACCCCTCGTCCTGCTACATCCCGCTGCGCCGGCTGCAGGACCTGGCCTCCATGATCAACGCCGAGTACCTCGGCGGCGCCGCCGACGGCGCTGAGGCCTTGCCCGACCCCGGCTCGCCGCCCCCCCGCCTCCCCGCGGCTCAGGACCCGGCGGCCGACGCGCCCCGCGGGGCCCTGGCCTTCCCCCTGCTCCTGCGGGACGACGGAGTGGAGGAGGAGGAGGAGGAGGAGGAGGAGGAGGAGGAGGAGGAGGAGGAGGGAGCCGAAACGCCGGAGGAGGAGGAGGAGGAGGACGACGACGAGGAGGAGCAGGAGGAGGAGGAGGAGGAGGCGGCGGCAGCCGAGCCGGGCTCTCGGAGCCGCGGCCGCCCCGGGCCGCAGCAGGGCCCTGCCAGCCCGCCGCCGCCCCGCTTGCAGCCGGCCGAGCCGGTGCCGGACGGCGACCCCGGGGAGAAGCCGGAGCCTTCCGCCACCGCCGGGGCGGCGGCCCTGCAGCTCGTAAGCGCCGCCGGGGCGGGGAGGTGGGATGGGGGGGGGGGGGGGAGCGCCGGGCGGGGGGCCGCGGCCGCTGCCATTTTGCGGCGGAGGCCGGCTGCGAGGCACGATGCGGCGGGGCCGGGCCGGGCGCCCTCGCAGCCGGCACCCTCGAGGGCGGGCAGCCATCTTGCCGAGGGGACCCCGCCGGGGCGCGGGGGGAGGCCGCCGGCCGCCGCCGGGACCCGCTCGGGGCTGCCGCGCCGGGGACCGCCGGCCAGCGCGGGCTGTCACCGGGCTCCGCCGCGCACCTGTGCCCCGGCGGGGCCACCCGCGCTCCCCCCGCGGCCTTTTCCCCCCCCCTCAGGAGTAAGAGGCACCGATCCTCTGTCTGAGGACAGCCGATCGCTGCCAAGTTTGGTGGAGTTCTTCCTCTATGTTTTGGGGTTTTTTCTTCACTCTTTTTGTGGGCGGTCTGGAGATAACCAGTGCAGGAGAAGAGCTTTCCCCTCCCCGGCCTGCTCCAGCTCTGTTGCTGTCAGACGGCTCTCTTTGTCTGGCCTGGCTTTGAGGTAGCCAAGCTGTGAGACTTTGGCAATGGCCAGGGAGGGGCTGTGTCATGGCCTCTGACAGACCTCAGGGGCAGGAAACCTTGCCTCTGATTCAGGCTAACTTTTTTTCTTTCTAATTTATCTCTACACTCCCAAATTCTTTTAGTTTGTTTTCCAGTATGCTTAATAAGAAGCAAAACTGACTGAACTTTTAGAGTTCTGAAAAGAGTTAGGTGCGCTCAACTTTTTTGTATAATGTGCTTTTGAATGCAAGTATAGTTTTTGGATGGTTTTCAGCATGACTTTTTATTTCCAGATATGTACGTATATTTTCTAAAGTATTTTTTTTTCTGTGTTTCTTAAATATGCTTTTGCGAACTTCAGGTTCCTTACTGGAGGATACTCGGGGTTTTAAGTATTACTCGATGTAGGGTGTGAAAATTAACTCTTGACAGCACTGACACTGAAAACATATTGCTCTCTTTAATTTCAGTAGATCTGCTGATGCCAGACAGATGCTACTGGTGCATGCAGCACTTGGGGAGAAATACTTGCTTTCACCTGTGTTCATTTGGGAACATTCAGTGTTCCTGCTCTTTGCTCTGGGAGCTGGGGGAGCATTTGTCACAGAGTGCCCATGGAAGGGGCAATGTCAGGAAGATGCTGACAGCAGCTTAATTTGTTTGTGGCGTGGTTAGGCTCCGCTCTGGGTCATGGATCTTCTTGACTGTTCCTTGGGAAGAATCCATCTCCTTGTGGAGTGTCAGTCTTTAGTCTTTGGGGGTAAGAGGCTGCTGTTGGTCTGAGGTTTGTTCGTATACTTAGCTTTGTTTTGCAGAGCAAAGCAGCGATCTCTCAGCAGACATGTGCTCAGTGATGCGGTTGTGGGAGGGTCTCACTTTGTAAACAGAAGCTAGCAGAGGTACTTTCACAACACTTGCCTTTGCTATCAGTGGCTTTGCAACATGCTCCACAGAACTGCAGCTTGTACGGTGACAAAACTGTCTTAGTGATTGAGCCTGTAATTTGAATATGCAACGAGGGGTTGACTTTTCACTAAAGCTGCCTTCCTGTCTGCTGTAGTATGACATTAGCCTTGTTGAATTGTTCTGGTGACTGAAAAAGCATAGCTGCATTCAGAAAAAAGATACAAAGAAAAGCGTTTTTTAGACAGCCTGGCATCCTTCTCTCCTTTAGTAAGTAAGTGTGGGTTGTCAGAGTGGTCCTTCATTTTAGCCCTGCTGCTTGTGGGATGGGAGGAGAGAGGGATTTTTCTCTGTGCCAAGTTACCAATGAGACAGTTAAAATATTTTAATTGTTGAACATGGCATAGTAGCTAGAAATAATCAGGCTTGCTCCTCAGATCATGTGTTCAAGTAGGCGTTTAGTTCTGGTCTCATTTGTATTTGGGTAACTGTAATCAACTTTTTTTGAGAGCCTGATAAAACGTTAAATAAACAAATAAACAAAAAACCAAAATAACATCCACAAAACTCCCAGGAGCTCTGCATTGCTATTTTTAGAGTGGCTTGTCATAGATGTGCTACTCTTTCAGATAATTACCTTTACCCAGCCTGATGATGGGGCTCCTCCACCTTACAGTGAGACTTTCGCAGAGCTTTTATTCTTGAAGCTCACTGCTTTGCATATGCCCATTGCTGCTTAAACTTCCTGTTTTGCCAAGAGGAAAGTGTGCAGTATCTGGGACCTCTGTGTCTGCCTTTTGCAAGTTTTGAATTTTTCACTTTGAAAAGGCTTAACTTCCAAAATGGCAAGAGTGCTTCCAGCAGAAGGGCCAGCATTTGGTTTAGTCTTTAGTGGGATGCAAAGTCCAGCATTTAAGTAATGCCTCTGGGTAGGAGAGATGGTGGCAGGTATTGTTTTGCATGGGGATTTGTTAATAGCCCTGGCATCTGTTGCACTCGAACATTGCCCCAAACAGAGAAGTTATTCAAGTAGCATTCATTTGTAAAGAGGGATGTGCATATTCTGAAGTGATTTTAAGTGTCAAGTTAATCTTGGCTAAAGTTGAAGCTCTCCATGCTCCCAGCAGCTACTTAAAAATTTCATGTTGGAAAGAAATTGTGACAGTGGTTTTTGGGTCTTTTTTCTGCTCTAGAAGTGACGATACAGTGGCTGCTGGCAACTGCTGCTTACTTTGATGTGCACATGGTGGATTGTAATTTAAATGGGTGGTCGTTTTTAAATTTCTCTGTTCTTTACCATCTTGACATAAGCTTGTCTTTAGCGTTTTCCTGGCTTTTGCAAGTTGTAGTGGTCCTGGACAGCATTATGTGGAGTTGGAGGGAGAATTGGGCCAGACTCTAGCTCTGGGGAGGGTGGGTGCAGCCACGTAAGGTTCGAGTGCTGTGGGTCTTTCTTGAAGTTAGTTGTTGAGGAATTGGAGCAGGTGGACTTGTTTCTGATGGAGCTTTTGTGCCATAGTTGTGCTTTTTTATGTAATTTTTGGTGCCATATTAGTTGGCTTTCTCTTTGCCAGTTTGTTGGTTTTGAATTGCTACCGACAAAGTATGCTACGAGTCATTTGGTTTGCAAAGTTGAGCACTGGGAAGCAGAGAGTTCTTAGATTCAAGTACATCTGTGCCGCTCTTGGTACATGTATGATATGCAGTGTACGATTCTGGGTTACACATTCACAAGCTGTTTTTTCCATGGGAGCCTGATGACTTCAGGCTGCAGGATGTGCAAAGCTTGCGTGAGGCACTTGCTCAATGTTCCTTTTAATTCTTCTCATACTATTTCCTTGTTGTCCAGCTCCACGCTGTAGGAGTGATGTTCGGGTAATGGCAGTGAGGAAATGAGGTACAGGAAAATCTAGAGCCAGATCTTTCATCACTAAGGGTGGCTGCTTCCAGTGGCTGGATTGTAAGGAATGAGTAGGGCTTCTGCAAGGTTTTTGCTTTACCAGAACCACTCCACATGCAATATGTTAAAAGTATGGAAGGCCAGCAAAGTCCTCTCTTTAAGCCTAGAGTTAATCCATGATGAACTTCAGAGTTCTGTTGCAACCTGCAGCTGTAGGAGAGTACTCTCATTACAGAGCATTTGTGTCTCTGTGTGAGAGTTACTCTGGTTCTTCTATTAACTGACATGTCTAGTGCCATTTCTCTCTTAGCTAAAAATAAAATAAAGGAACCACTGCCACGTGATACTTGCTACTCCTGTAAACATTTCTGAAAGAATCCTCTTACTGCAGACTGTTGATTTGAGGTGTAACTAACTACTGGTAACATTATATCCCTGAGATACAATAGGCATGGCAGTGGTTTGTTTGAGCAGGGAACATAAATTTCCTTGGTCAGTTGACATCTTACCAGCGGGGAGATTAATTCTGTTTGGCTGTCTGTGCTTCCTGCAGGCACAGTCTCCCTTTACGTGCATCTGGTAAGAACAGGCTCTTGGTGTACTGCTGTCCCTGTACGTCTGATCTTGCACACACCCCTCTTTGCCGCTAAGGTTTATGCTTTTTGGAAGACCTTATTTTTTCTCAGAAAAGAGCACATAGCTGGATCTCACCTGGCCATGCAGTCTGCTGGCATCCACTGGGCCCCTGTACTGAAGTGCATTCATGTCTTGAATAGCTCTAAACTTACTAGCAGCGGACTTCAACCGTGGTGGGCATTCAGCAGAATGGGTGTTTCCGTGGTTAGGGCACTGTCCTGGGCTGGGATACTGCTCAACCATAACTTTTCACGGTCCTTAGTGACTTCAGTGCGTTCATGATGAGGTGGCGCTGCATTGCCTCTTCGTGGTGGTGGTGTGAATGCGTGGGTGTTAAAGATGGTGCCGCAGCAGGACAGTGTACCCTGGGTGTGAGGAGCAGCTCGCTTTGAGTGACAGCAGTTTTTTGAACAGTCTGTAGGATCTAGAGCTTCTGCACAGCAGGCTGGGTCCTGGAAGTATTTATTCTAGCATTTGGCAGTGATTGCTCTTATTCTCCTTGGTTTCATTTGTGTTTGTTCTCTAATCTGTTGCTGATTAGGTGCAAAATACCTGTTTGTGTACATGATGTTACAGAAAACATTGTAGTTTTTCTAGTAGATATGGATGTTCTGGCTACCCCTCTTAGGATGTGAAATGTGCATGACCAATGTCTTAGCAGTTTAAAGCTCTCTGAAGCTGAATGTGTGTGCAGATAGAAAAATGAGGTATTTTCTTGCAGATTGGACAGTCTCGAAGGTGAAGTTTGGCAGAATGTAGTTGCAGAAACCTCTATGTTGTTTCTGCTTTCTATATTTAAAACTTATTTTTAAAGCTTGGGTAAGAGAGACTTTGTTCAAGCAATGGCCTGGTTAACACACTGTCCGCAGTCATAAATACTTCAAATTTGTAGTGAAGGTTGTTGCCAGAGGAGTGTAGACGGTCACTCAGCTATTCAGCAGTGAAGTTCTGCTCTGTACAGTGTAGCATACTTAGCACATCACCTGCTACTTTTACAGGAAAAAATGGCCGACAGCAGCAACAAAACTGACTTCTATAGGATGCATGCTGCCTCTCAAGGCCTGCTACCTCTGCTAACCATCTTTGTATTTACTTGCTGGCGATTTCATTTGGAAAAGTGCATCTCCCAGAACTTGAACCTTTTTTTTCCTAACAAATATTACTTTGTTGAGGGTACAATCGTTCTAGTTCTGCTGTTACAGCTTCTTCTAAGCCCTTGCTAAAATCAATGGTAGTGGCTCAGTTTGATGCTGTAGCAGTAATGTTTGACTTCAGGACCACGTATTTCTGCTTTGCATGAAGTTGTGGATTTGCTGATTGCCTCTTGCAGTATAGCAGCATCTCGTTGCACTTCCTAGTACGCCGTTCCCATAAGTGAGGTCAAACTGTGCTATGTAACAATTATTAGTTTGGTTTTTTTTTTTTCTTTCCCATGTTAACTGAACAAATATGTAGCTTACTGAAGAGATGTCAACTCCAAATATGATTAACAAGCTATTTGAGCCCCAAGAAAAAAAAAAGTAGTATTTTCTTAGTTATAATTGAGACAGTATTTCTTAAAAAGACATTCTTAATTAAAAAATCAGTATTATGGGTGATGATCAACTTTCAGTCTAGTTGCTTAGAATGTACTTCTGTTTTTCTTGCCTGTGACTGACAGCTTCTTGTATATAGTAATTTTGATTGTTTTTTCAGTTATTTGCTCTGGCATTTAGAAGGGCACAGGGAATAGAAACACCTGGAGAAAGAAACTCAATCCTAGCAGAGGGGAACTTGTCCTTGGAGTTTAAATATTTTTTTTTTTTTTTAAATCAAGTTAATGCCATTTTTAATACCAGAAAAATATGACCTATGTTTTGTTCTGTCTGCACAAAGCCATCTGTGCTGTGCAATGCAGTCTTCACTCTGTAAAATGGGAGTGAAATCCTTTATGGTGGTTAAGGCATTGCCAGGATTTCCAAGTTAATGGGTGGAAAAGGTCTGTAAGAGAGTCTGCTTTGAATTAGAGCAGCAGTTTTCAACCTCTGTTGATTTGTGGACCCCTAAACACTTCCCAGGTGCAGACTCTTGTCTAGTGAATTTAGACCTATCAACAATAGCCTTGCTTGCTTTCATATAATTTCATGGCATCAGAGTATTTTTCTGCGGCTGTGAGTTTGCAGACTGCTGAGTTACAGAACACGTTGCAAATGTTAGTTGCAGTGTCTGACCAGTGTGAATTTTGTGTTGAGTCAAATGTAATGTTGCATTTGTACAGCTGCTGGAGCAGGCGGGGGTACCCTGTCCCCTGCCTGCCTGTCTGCTGTCATGTGTTAAGAGAATGCTTGATAAAAGTTGCAGTTTGCTGAAATAGTTACTGGTAGTTTAAATGTTAGTAGTTAATAGTTACTGGTAGTTTAAATGTTCGGGTGTGTTGCCGTGAATGTGGTGTTACCGGTTAAGGTCAAGCTGGAGTTGAAAACTGCAAGGGTGGTGACATCAAAGAATGACTTGACTAATGCAGAGGGTTTAGGGCTCTTTGGTGTGCTGTGGGACAGGACTGTGACTGGTCACCGGTGCTATTGTGCCACTGCTCTGGGGAGGGCTGCAAGGAGCAATTCATGGTTTAGCCTGCAGGGAGGTCAGAGTTGGCCACAAGTAGCATGTTCTGTGATCTTTAGGTTTGGAGATGCTTGAGGGTAGTCCTTGCAGGTGTGCCAGGGGATTGTAGGGGCCTCCTTGCTAAGCTTGTAAGGTTTGCTGGTGGTGTAGGCACAGAGTGCCAGCAGGAGTATTACTGAGGGCACGTGCAGGGCATAGGTGTATGTGTGTGGGCTCCCTCAGGAGCATCTCATGCTCCTCCCAGCAGGTTGCTGCAGCAAAGGAGCTGAATGGTGGCACAAGAGTTTGGCATGCCTGCAGAGCTGTGGTGCTGTGCAGAGGCAGACTGGAAGATGGAGAATTGGGTGTCCCACTAGTTTAGTCCTGGGTAGAAGCACAGGCTGATGTGAGCGGGCACTTCTGACTCCTGTGTCCAGGAGAGGGGGAGATGCTGCTTTGTGTCAGAGGCAGAGACTGACACCCCTGGCAGGTGCCAGCTGAAGTTCTTGAAAAATTAGAAATCTCATTTCAGTGTGACTACTCCCAGTAGCTTTGTAGCAGTGATTAAATGTGCAACAGAGATAAAGATGGACTTCATGTGTCCAAAAGAATTGTTGAAGCCAGCAGGAATTTCAGCAGTGTGCTTTTCCTCTATTGAAGGATGGAAAAGCACTCGTTAAAATTGATATGCTGATTTAAGATTGCATCAGGATTTATCTCACCCAGGTCTTTGGAAGAATGGCAAGAAGAAATTGGGAGAAAAGTCCTTGTGTGTCATCTCTTTTTCCTCCTAGCGCTTGTGAAGGCAGGCTGGTCCTTGCCACGCACCCTCAATTCTGTCTCTACCGCAGCCAGAGCAGCAGGTTTGTACCAAGTTGACCCACCCAGCTTGTTGCCTGGTTTAGTTGTAGCCTCAGCAGTGATGGAGCTGCATGGTACACAAATGGATGGCTTGTCCATCAGCCAGCGGCATCTGCCTGCTGCTTCTTTGGGACTGAGTTGCTGCTGTGGCTGTGTGTGAAGCAGCAGGTCTGCAGGTGGAAGGGGCACGGCTTGTGATGTGCATGGCATCGGGAAGGGGGCAAGTGCTTCGGCAGTACTGGCTGAACCACAAAGGACAACACGGCTCCAGACCTGGAGGCTCTTCCATGTCCTTCTCCATCCTCTTCCTCGTGGGGTGCAGGTGGGTGGAGTGCTGGGGTAGGGAGCAGCAGGTAGTAGGATTGCCAAGCAGAGCTCTGTGTGTGTGAGTTCTTGGTAGGGAACTTGTTCTGTGGGTTGCACATGACATTGGACAGCTGTGAATGCTGCTAGAGATGGCACATTCAGACTGCTGTGGTCTTCAGGTAAAAAAAAAAAAGGTTTTATAGGTAGTAAAATATCAGTGTAACTTGTATTAACTTTCGGACACTCATCATAACTGATGCACTGGGGACTCATTTTTTCATTTTCAGACATGCAGAATTTGACTTGTGTGTGAGAATCCAGAAGTGTTGAGTTGGATAGAGAAATCCAACACAGTGTTGCATAGTAGCCAAATGATGGGGGTGCCTTTTGGTTTGGTCTTTCTTAGGAAAAAGCTAACAGAGAATTTCTTGCACAGTAGTATCTCAGCACACTGGAAACCTCCAGCTTTTTTCAGCCGCTGTAGGGCCTCCAGTGCTGAGTGTGCAGTGAGGCTCTTGCCCTGAGCCTTGCTTTAAGCTTTCATGTTCCTCTTTTGGAGGAGTATATTCATAACTTTCCCTCCCACTGTTCATGGAAAGATAAAAACCTGCCTGTTGCCTAATGCCAGAAGGGCGAGGAGCAAGGTGGTTATCTCCCTTTTAATAGTTTCTCCACTTGCCCTGATGTTACTTTGCTGTTTGGTTTTCCCAAGCACCTGTTCAGACCTAATGTGGCAACTGCCCACAGGTTTCTAAATAGCAGCAGTGAAACAAGTCAGATTCCTCTTAATTTTAGTTGGCTGTCCTCTCACAGTATGTGTGTGAATATGTTTAGGAAGCTGGATTTGCAACATAAAGGTTAGGAAGTCTCTCAGAAGCATGAGTTTGCAGTGCTTGATGACTGAAGCGTGAAGCTTCCTCAGGGCATAGCTGTAAGTGCAGATATCAAGAAATAAATAACCACAAGATAAGTTTATTGCACTGCTAGTGTTCAAAAATTCTGATTTTTATTTTTAGTATTGATTGAGCAAAACCAATTGAAACTTTAAATGCAAATTAAAACTTAATTTTATGTGAACAGAACAGTTATAATTTTTGTTGATGTTGCTTTGGAAAAATGGTTCATGGTTCAGTTGTGTAGGGGGGATTTGCATGCAGAATACATCCTTGTTTTGAGGAGGTTATGGTCTCGTGTAAGTGGCATCTTTGCATTTGGGCTAACAAAGTGGGAGATTGTACCGCCTCCTCCTGTGAGTGAATCATAATTTCTGCAGAAGACTAAATTTTCAAGCCCTGGTTAAATGTTTGTGGCTTTTAAAGAAGTCCATGGAATTAAAAAAAGCCCAAACAAACCAAAACAACCAACAAGCAAGTGTTAGTAGTTACACATTTAATTCAATGCAAGCTCCCAGTTTTTAGCTGTTCAGGTTCTAATTCAGTATTCACTCTTCGCACTGCATGTACATGTTGTTCTCTAGTACTGCTTCATTCTGGTTACAGCTTAAGCTGCAATGGATACAGTCTATGTATATAAATTAGAATAGCAAAGTTTCATTTTGCACAGTTTGAATCTGTTTTTCACTTCATGGATTTAAAAACTTTATTTCTGAAAATGAATGTTGCGTTTGCCAGATGTCTTGCTTGTCAATTTGTTTGATATATAAAGGAGCACAAAAGTAAGGCTGAAAAGGGGACAGGTCTAATGACCTGGTTTGTTTGGGTTTTTTGCTAGGTCTCTGACATAAGATATTTGTTGAAATTTGTTCTTTGTGACACTTAGCAAAGTTCTGGTAATGCCTGCAGTTTCTCTGTTGCTTGAAACAGTTCTGATTGAAGGAATCAGATTTAAGGGGAACTTGGCTTATAATTTAAAATGTATGCAGATAAGCAAGTGTGAGAGTTTTTCCACTGTTTCAGGCTCCTGGTAGTGGTTTGAAAGCTTCTGTATGTGTGTCTGGATTTCTCTCCACTGGGGATCTGGGTGAGATCGTAGCCCTTCTCTCCCACTTCCTTCTCCTGCCTTCCTCAGACCTTGCGATCAGGCGCATTTCTGGATGCTGAAGCACCAAAGTTTTCTATTGCACTGCTGTTCTAGACAATCCATAAGGAAAATAATCTCCATAAAGGAAGTGAAACAAGGATGCTGTTAACCAGTTATCTTGGTGCCTGAGGATTGGTGTTCTCCCATCAGTATGTTCTTTATTTAAAATCCATACGTTTATAACTCCAGAACTTGATAGAAATGCTTCAGGATATATGAGTTACCCAGTGTAGTGCAGTCACCTCTTTATTTTAACCTTTCACAGTAGTTCATACATCCATAGCACACTTGCTGTCTTAGCCTGGAAAAGGGTACTAAAAACTAGCCAAAGACAACAAATACCCACAAGCATGTAGATAACAAAAGTTTGGCTTGTATCATAATCTCTACTGTATTTTTTGCTAGTGAATATTTAATTAGTGAGTATTTAACACTTCTGTGTGATAATGGTCCCAGATAAGAGGTAGTATACTTTTTCAGACACAGATGTAGGTCAGATGCCTGTTTGCTTTTCACTGCAGTGCTGAAGCTGAAGGAAATCTGGAGCGGTGGGGCGACAAAGAGCATGTCCCCTGGTCTCCAGCAGTGCAGACTGCTTGTCGGTTTCCAGCAGGTTTCTCTGACTTCTGTCCTTGACTTGAAGCTTGCCATAGTTAAGTGCCAGTGTGATGATTATTCTGGTGAGGGTGGTGATGGTTTCAGCAGATACTACACACAGGTGTTGTGGTTTGGGTGGTTGTTGTTTTGTTTGGGTTTGTTTTGTTTTTTTTTTTTTTTTTTTTTTTTTACATATGTACTCCAGTTGGGCTTACCACTTTCCCTGTGCAGGGATTTATTCCTGTAAATTTTCCCACAGCGGAGTGCAGAGGGCTCCTGCTCTGCCTGTGCAAGTGCAGGTTCAGCATTGCAGCCTCTCTCTGTAAAGGATTAAAGCCCATATGCTTGGTAATGCTACTTTGTACAAAGGAAACTTTGACTGATGACCTCTTTTTTCTTATCTTCAAATGCTTCTTAAACTATGAAGTAGATAGAATTTATTTTTCTATTTTATATTTTTACAACCATTTTGGTTTTGATTTCAGAAAAGCTTCTTTAAAACAAGAATCTTTGCTAATGAGAGTTTATTTTTTGCTTTCATCACAAGCAGTTATTAATTTCAGTTGTTGACTTTGCTTCAGTGTTGTTCTTGATCTCATCTCCTTTCTATCTTTCCATGAAACATTCACAAGTGAAGTTTATTTCCCAATATCTGTTTTCTTTCTTTCTGTCTGTATTCATTCATTTCTCAGTGCATGAGAGTTAGATCTGAGTGAAATGAACTGTGAATCACTTAGACTTCTTTCCACCCTCCCATCCTTAAGAGCAGGATGGTGGTAGGACTTGTGCTTTTAATTATCTCTGTCAGCAGTGGTCACTGTATGAGAGTTGCAGCCATCGCTGCTTCATTTCTATGACTGAAGTACGTGATCTGGACTCCCCTGGGATAGGAGCTGTATGGTCTCAGGACAGAAGGATAAGCCTGAGCTCAGAGGGCTGAGGTTGAGGCTGCTCTGGTTTATCTTAAACTGGAGGTTAACTCAGTGAGGTTGAACTTTAGCTGGAGGGAAGCAACATCTTGTGAAAACTTTTGGGGTAGCTTTAGCAATGCCCTTCCAAGCCAGTTCTGGGAGTGCTTTTAATAGAATTTGCCCTGGTTGCTGCCCCTCCTTTGGGAGGGCAGGAGGTGAATAACCTGTTGTGTGATAGTGAAATGGCAGGAGTTGGGAGTGGTATGGCCCACCTGTGACACCAGCCCTGTGGCTGGTTTTGTTAGTAGATACTACTTTAAGCAGACTGTTTGGCCAGGCTAATCCAGGTGCTTTTGTTAGATGTGTTTTGTTTTTTTTTTTTTTTTTTTTTTTGTTTGTTTGTTTGTTTTTTGTTTTGTTTTTTTGGATGGTATAAAGAGCTGTTGATCTTCAGCTGTATCTGGGGATGGGTTGGTGGCTCATAGGAATTGAATGAACTCTTTGTCATCTCATCTTGTTCAGGAAAAAACTAATGATCATTGAACTTTGAGGAAAAGAAGATAGTGATGAGGAAGACGGTGGACTTACCCTCACCAGATTTGCAGGATAATAAAAAGTGTAGATATTGGGAACAGCTTGTTTGCAATCCTGGGGCTAGATGGGCTTCAAGGAGAAGCACAAGAGTTGCTGCCTCAGGAATGAGAAGGTTTGAAGAGAGCACTGGAAGCTTATGGGGCAGAGTTGTTGCTGCCTTCTGCCTCTGGTGCTGATGTATGCCCTCGCTCGTGTGCGGGGTGTGACTTACCTGGCAGCTACTTGTGTGGTGAGATCTGCTCACAAGATATCCCCTGCTCTGGCTGCAGGGCCCTGGGCAGGTATTTGCTGTTCAGCAGAAAAGGCTATTAGTGTCATTGTTTATACTGTATTGTTTAATTATCGTTTGGATGTGGCCACCTCCTTTATTTTCTTCCTTGGCTTTAATTCTGTCTACTTTGTGCCTGAAACAGGCTTGGCAGGATCTTCCTCCACTATTCTTAGGGGTCAGCAGCTTCCTTCTTGCTTTTCTCCATCTTTCTTGCACACACTGCCCCAGCCTTTCTCCAAAAGCATATTCTGTCCCTTGCTTCGTTAAATAATGTCACGTTTATAATTAAGTCAGGAGTAAACTGTAATAGGGTTATTTTGGCCAAGCATTTCCATGATGGCTTTCTAAAGCAGGTCTGAATTTGAAGTGTGCCAGGGCTATGATGTCTTCAGCTCGGTGCTTGGACCCTGGACAGCTAGATTCTTCGGGTATATGATATTGAAAATGTTGGCCTCTAACAATATCTATATCTATCTGCCCCTTTGTGTATAGCTAGGTCTTACTGTGACTCTGCCAAGATGGTTGCATCCCCAATCACGCTGTTGGGGCATGTGGGGTGTCTGCAGCAGTACCACGCTGTGCTGGAGGTGATGGTGCTGCTCTGACCGTTACCCAGAGGTGACCAGTGCTGCGGGAAAGGTGCATCCTGTGGCTACCAGCATTTGTGTGTGTGGACTTGTGCTTTGTGCCATTTCTTCTGGCAAGATTAATGGATTGAACAGCAGCTTCAAGTGATGTAGACAAGAGTGGTTACTAGATAAGCGTTATTTTTGTCACTTTTTAATGATGTAGTTATTTTAAAGGGAAGAAGATTGGTGAGAGACAGTCAAGGACCAACAGTATGTGTACGATAATAAAATCACTTAGAAATGTAGCTTTCTTTGATTGATCAGTGACCTTAAAGGTCTTTTCCAACCTTAATGGTTCTATGATTCTGTTTCATATTTGCCTTATGGTGAGAATTTCAGGAGGGCAGAGATATACTGCTTGTGTAGATAGTTGTCTTGTCTGTTGGAAAGCCTGCTTTCTCTTGAAATACTAGTAGTCGGTGTTCAGCTTTGCTTAGTAAATTGCAAAGACTTGTGTGCTTGGCATAATACAGATTCAAAAGGTGGTTTTCAAGGTAGAAGTGTTTGTGTAATCCTTCTGCTGAACCTTGGTTTGTGACCCCTTCCTCAGTGGTCATTTGGGGTCTTGCATTGCTGGAGAGGATTTGATTAAAACCATCTACAAGTTACGTTTTTGTTCTTTCCAAAACCAGCTGAAATACTGCATATCATCTAGAATTTAGGCTATATCTTGCCCCATCTGAACCGCAAATTAATGTCAAACAGTTGATAACAGAGTAGACAGTACTGACTCCCTTTAGGAGAAGGTCTAACGATACAAAACCCATGATGTTGCTCACCGATGGAGCAAGACACTGTCCTTCCCTTCCTCACTAACCCAATCTCTTTCCTCCTTTGAATTTCAAGTGTATCTTCACTGGAGTTACAATGTGATACCTAACTGGTATGCAATGGTTCACGAGTTTTGTTATTTAGACACTTGAATATTTCCATACTCTGTAGTCTTGACCATATGTAGGGATTACACCTGAAGTTATTTGTTAAAAAAAACTTGGGCTTTCTGTAGCTCACAGAAAAGTCATTTCTTCAGGGCTCAATTTTTGGCCACTGGGATATATTAGCAGTTTAATCTTGGCATAGTAAATGTTAATTGTAATAGGAATTAAATTTGTTGTATTCTGACCCAAGCAATACATGCCTTGGGGGCTCTAATTCTGGCATCACAGCAATTTAAAGGAAGAGATTTACTGTACCCGGAAATTATATTAACTGCTGCTTTTACTACTCTGCTAGTTGGTTTTTTTTTTTTTTTTTTTTTTTTTTTTTTTTTTTGTTTTGTTTTGTTTTTTTTTTTAGTTACAAATTTTAAAACTCTCTAGCGGAATTTTTTTCCCATGGAAATGTAAATGCATCTCTGGTCGGGTGGTGGGATTTAGGGAGACTAAAGGGGAAAATGGCACAAGACCTGCTGCAGTCATCCTGTCGCAAGGCTCTTCCTATGGACATGGTGCTTCCTGATCTGCCTCTTCTACCCACTGATGGGGCCTTTGTGGTGGGTGATGATGAGCCCAACATCTGGTGCCAGGAAGGGAGAGAAAACTGGGAAGGAATGAGAATTGGAAAGAGAGGTAACTGTTTCAGAATTGTCTGAATAGTTTCTTGAAAGCCAAGTTTTCATCAGAGGCTTGTGTGGGCTATTAGAGGGTGACAAAGAGTTGATTTAAATGCAGACTTGCCTCTGGGCAGGGGTTGTGGGTGTCCCTCAGGTGGAATAGTGTGAATGGCTTTGGCAGCTCTCCAGCATGGTTTTACTGCTCCATCCAGCTGACTCTGCTCAGGTTACAGTTGTCAGTAAGATGGGCATACATTGTGTGTGTACTGTGCGCTGCATTTGACATAATCAATTACGATATGTGTATGCCCCTTAAAGCCTATGGTTGAAAAATGTATAAAAAAAATTGATGCAGAAGTCACATTTACAAGAAGAACACCAGCTGGAAACAGACTAAAAAAAAAAATGGGGTTTGCATCTGAAAGTGCATCTGCATTTTAAAAGGACCAGCAAAGGCACCACCTCTGGTTCCCATGCTCACGTATGCATATTTTTGTTCCAGAAAACCTGTGTCTGGCACAATGGAGGCTGCACCAGGGCGGTGGTGGAGTGAGAGTCTGCAGCCCCCTGCCCGGTGCTCCTTCATGTTCCCTGTTCCTGAGCTCCTGCTCAACGATAAGTTATTGCGTGGCTTTTGATGACTGAGTGAGAAGAATTTCAGCAATGCAGTCTGTAACATCATTACCTGCTTCTTTTCATGTAACAGAGGAGTTTATCCTTTTGTATTTTCTTTCAACCACATGAAGAAAACTCATAAAACTCATCCTGAAGCGGAATATACCTTTTATTAGAGAGGTCTGTTGTGTTTTAGTTGCTAGGATGTTGAACTGTGAATTGCAAGAGACGTGCCTAGGGAAGAGTGATGAGCAGGACAGAAGAGTGAAGTGAGAAGGTGCGTGTATTGCTGTGACAGCTTTAATGAGGAGCATATTGCTGAAGTTTATTGGCAAGAATAATACCTGCACCACTTCTTAGAGCTCTTAAAATGTTGAACCCACCTGGAACATGTTGTTGGCTGGTGCTGGTAGACAGGCGGGATACCCCACAGCTGGGCATGGGGACTCCTGTATCCTGTGAAAACTTACTGTGCCCCGTCTTGGCTCAGTTAGTCATGGTGCTGGTAAGCTCCTGAATCCTGCTATTGGCAGAGGTTGTGCTGGTAGTGCAGTGTCCAGCCCAAGAGCGTGTACTTAACGAAACAGCACAGGATCTGCTCTCTGTTCTTCGATAGCAAGGCAGGAAGGGCATTAAGCAGTGTTAGGTTTCTGTGTGTTGAAAGATTTTGAGGTTCTCGTGATCACTGTGCAGCCCTGGGAAGCAGAGGGGGTTTGGGTGACTGTTTCTACAGAGTTGATAATTGTGAGTGGGTTTTGGAGACCAGCAAAGTTTGTGTCTGTCTGTCTCCTAGAGGGGGGACAACTGCCGTTTGTGCTCCCTTTCTGGTGCTCTGTAGTTTTGGGGCAGAGCGATGGCAGTTCTACTCATATAAACTAAAAATATAGGACATAATGTTTTTTTTTCTGATTGTCCGTGCCTTTGGTTTCAAATACTTTACGGTGAGGCTTCTTCCTGAGCACATCTGAGAAGCAGGGAAGTTATTAGCTTATACATACAAACTTTTTCTTTGTTTGTGCATTTGATAAACAGTTGATGTGCTATCTTACCAACTTTCAGTCAGGAATATTTCACTGTCTTTTACTACTTTTTCTGTACAGTGCAACTTTTGAAATGAAAAAACTGGTGTTACTGAAGTAATGGATGCTAGTAGCGACTCAAAATATTTACCTGATCAAATGTGTGAAGTTTGAGTGCAGTCATTTACCGGAGGTCATGTTCCTTACTAAAAAATAACAGAAAAACTCTCAAATCCTGGTTTATCGTTTTGTTCTTTCAGAAGGATGGGGAGAACCATTGTCTTCTTTGAAGGTGTAGGAGCCACTAAGTAAAATCAGGACTTGCTTTTTAATGTAAATGTCTCTGGTGCCCAGATGTAATCTGCACACAGGGGGGAGGCAAATGTCTTTAAAAACATCTGGAGCTTTAGTGATTTCTTGTGTTCTGATTTTTCCCCAAAGATCCGAGCCAAGAAGAAACCTACTCCAGTGAAGTATGAAGTTGGGGATCTTGTTTGGGCCAAGTTCAACAGACGCCCATGGTGGCCATGCACAATTTGTCATGACCCAGTGCTGGACTGTCACTCAAAAATGAAAGGTACTGTATATACTCAGACCACAGAGTGGAGGTGTTGTGTATGGCAAGGCGCTGCAGTTTTTAATTAATTTAAAAAACATTTCTGGCCCTTGAAAGGTATGAAGAAATAGACTCTACTCTGGAAGACTGGGGTCTATAAAGTAGGTTTAGCTCAGGAAGGTGACAGGAGGAATATGGTGCTGGGGCTGATGGAAGTGGCAGAGAGAGCTCTTGAACATGTAGGCTTTTCTTCCCAGAGTATAGGAAGGATGAGTAGCTGGGTGGAGCTCAAGGCAGTGGAGAGGAAAGAGCAGCCTCTTGAAAAACAGATGTAGAGAAAGAGCAGAGAAAAAGGAGCTGGGTCAGAGAGCTGGGGACAGACACGTGCGTGGGTGGGCAAGCAGAGCTGGGAAGGCTGGAGTGTGTGGGGACGTGGAGTTGGCCAGGCTTGGAGAGCAGGAGGCTGGAGAGGCTGAGGAGCGGGGTGTGGGGTAGTGCAGTGTAGCTGCTGAATGCCTGAAGGTGTGATGGGAATGTGTGTGAGGAAGTGAAATTTTTTTTGGTCTTGTTTGGCACAAGGAAGCAAGGGGCTGTTCATGGGGAAATATCAGAAAAACCTGGAGATGGAGCCACATGTGTGAAAGTTTAGGGCATAGTGTGTCAGAGAGACTACGAGCCAGCTGAGTGTGAGGCGAAGAGATGGGGGAAAAAAGAGCTGTGCAAGCATGAATGTGGGGGAGAGCCACGGCCAGGAAGGGAGTCTTACAAGCTCAAGGCAGAGAAGTGTAGGTGAGTGATGGAGAGAAGAGACCAGAAGTGATTGGTTTGCTGTTAGGATCGTACTAGCTGCCATGGGGAGACTGCCACAAATGGAAAGGCTTATTTGTTTGTTCCTGGTTTCCCTTTCTGATTCTTTCTGTTCTGGGAGCAACTGGAAACCCCTTGAACTGGTGCTGTCTGCCACGGACAGCTTTGTAGACTGGTCAGGTTGCCACTCACCTATGTATTTCCTGTTTTTGTGGCCCTTGCCAAGCTAAGAACCAAGTGCTGAGAGCAAGCAGACTTTTTTTCAATTGGTCATCGGCTCAGACCCTTCTGCTCTTTGTCTAGAGACAAGAAGTAGCTTCTCCTACATTGTGCTCACATTATCCCCAAGTTTGGTTGCTGTAGTCTTGTTATTTCTCCACCTTCCCCTTCATCCTTTGGGAGGCATTCATCCTGATTCTAGATAATACTGAATGTGCTGTTTTAAATAGTCCCTTTCGAGCTCTCAAACTCCTGTCAAACATGTTGCTGGAAGATCTGCCAGACATATTCCCCCCGCCACATCCCTCCCCATGAAGTTTTGGACAGGATTTAATGTATATAGTTGTCCAGTAATCCCCTTTCAGCCTGTGTATGAGGATTTCTAATAAAGGAATTCTGCAGGGAGGAAACGTGCTATTAACAAATTCCAGCAAGGTCTGATCTCCAGCTACATGATATACTCTCCCATCATGTTTTATCCATGTTCAAACCAATAGAGCTCTGGAGAAAATTGCTTTTTCCAGTTGTGGCTGTATGTAATCTGCCTCTCTCCCCTCCCTGATGCTGAGGTGGCGGAGTGAGTGGATCTGAACTCCGGCGCTTTTGGGCAGGGGGAGCTGCCGAGGCCCTGTGTGAACTGTGGGAAGCACAGTCCTCCTGCCTTGGCTCTCCTGTTGCCAAGGGAACGAGCCTTTCAAAACAAGGCAGGTCGCTTCAAACTCATCACTTGTGCAAAAACCTCTTCTCTTGGGTTGGAGGCATGGTGTGTTGTTTAAAGCATTTTGCTTTTTCTCAGCAAGATCTTGAAGATTTTTGGAGCTGGAAAATTGAGGTTCAGTGACATGAGTACCAGTACTGTGAATGGGACAGATGAAGACTGTCATCTTTGCCCTTGGTTTGATGTTGCCCTGGTCATTATTTGTCATCCTCACAGTGGTCTTGGTCATAATCTCAATGTTGAAATCACTGAAGGCCAGGCTGCTGCACTGTGCTGGTGCTCCTGGAAGAGGCAGCACAAACCAAACGGGCTGCCAAGCATAGGCTACATATTCAGAGAGTGAGGGTGTTCCCAGGAGAACATGAAGCACACATTGCAGCAAAATGCAGGCAGAAGTTTATATCCCTTGCTCAACCCTTGTTTGCTCTGTTCAGTGCTGGTAACCTGTCCTTTTTCACCAGCACACCCAGTGCTGGTTCAGTTCTTAATTGTACCATGTCTGTTCAGCATTCTTACACAGAAAGTACCTTTGAAAAAAATCTTTAATTGTGCCCTTATGATTGAGTTTCTTCTCTTGCTCTGCACCTTTGTGCTCAAAGTATGGAGATAGTCATTGCAACTAATGTTTTGTCATGCTGCACCTAGTCCTTGTAGCGTGTGTGTGCGTGTGTGCACTTAATTCAATACTGCTGCTAATCTTTTATGTCCTAAATAAGAGTGTGTCTGGTGAAAAAGCATTGAACAAGATGGGATATATCATGGTGGGGGAGGCTCAACCTGTATGAGTAAATCCTATTCAGAAGGATGTAATTTCTAGGCGTTGCTGGCACACTTGCCTTTTCCCTGGACTGGAGTGTTTAATCGTTAATCAGGGAGTAGCAAAAAAGACATGTGCTGCCTAGTATGTTGTGTGTCTCAAGGAAAAAATTATTTGTATATTTTTGTAAATTTTTTTGCAGCCAAATTGTAGTCATTGCTGTAGGGAGATGACCCATCTTAGATCTGTTAATCAATTGTTTGTAAGAAAACCCCCCCACACTATTTAGAAATACAGAGTAGCAACACAGAACAGGGACAGAAGAGATGAAAGGGGTCTCCCTTAGTTCTGAGCAGAAATCCCCAGAACTGGCATTCATTTGGGAATGTTACTAAGCAAAAAGTGATTGAAAATTAGCTGGCAAATTGTTACCAATTTCTGTGATTCTTTTTGTGTGTCTTTAGTCTGTTATTTGCAAGGGGTTAATTCTGTTAAATTTTTCAAAATAGTTTCCAATCGGAGACCATACCGAGAGTACTATGTGGATGCCTTAGGAGAACCTTCAGAGAAAACCTGGGTTGCTGGGAAAGCTATTGTCCTCTTTGAAGGAAGACATCAGTTTGAAGAGTTGCCTGTTCTTCGGAGAAGAGGAAAACAAAAGGAAAAAGGCTACAAACATAAGGTGAGAGATCTGTTTTCTCTTAATATGTTTTTGATTATTTGAATCTATACAGTACGAAGTATTCCTTTATGCCTGGAATTGCACTTTGACAGCTTTCTTCTGTGGCAGTGACTATAGCAACATGGCCAGGGAAGGGATTCTTTGCATCCTTGCAATGAGCATAGTGTATAAGCTGCCAGGAGTTTCTAGGTTCTCTTTTATGTCAGGGTGTGGCCTGCTGCTCTTATTGCTCTAGACAGCTCTGAGGGGCAGAGGAGTCGGGTCCCTGTCGCTGTGAGATCTGTTCAGCAGCACAGCCCTCTCCTGATGTCTGTTACAGCACACTTCTAAATAACTTCCTGTGCTCTCTGGCAGCCTCTTTTGGCTGATGTGAAGCAGAGGTGGAGTTGCACGCTTTACTGGATCACTGACTGAGATAAAGCAGTGGGGTTTTTAGCCCTGCTTCAGTAATTCCTGGTATAGAAAACTGTGAGGACTTACAACTTGACTTGGAAAACAGTTTGTTGGTGAGCCTGTGGGAATGAGTTTTGTGACTCATCACATCACCTCCATTTCCAAACATAACAGCCCCAAGCAGTTGTAGCCAGTATAATGTAATGTGACACAGGGGTCTGGTCTACATCTTTAGGAAGGTGACTGGAGAAATCAACTTTTTAGAATTGCTAAAGTGAAGAAGTACAGAGGCTACTGTGCTACTGTAGGAGAGCAGATAGTAATACTAGGCAGTGGTGTCTGGATTTTCTTTTTCTCTTTTCCAAGAGGTTTATTAGCAGTTAAGTACTTAATCCATGTTAATGCAAAACGATCAGATTAAATGTGCTCTTGCAGATGTGAGTCCCCAGGTGTAATGCTTTCATTTGGTTTTCCTTTTCCAAGGGAATGTTCAGTATCTTCTCTAAGGACTTTGCTCCTTATGTTCCCAGCCCCCTAACAAATAGTGACATTCTCACAAGTAACTTTGCTGGTCCTAGAAGTGCTACATGCCTAGCATCTCATCCTATATGTTAATGGCAGTGCTACTGTGGCTGTAGTAGAGGGAATCAAATGTTTGTTGCTCGCTTAAATGTCCAGGTTTACATTTCTGCAAGCCAGGATCTGATGTGAAGCTGAAGTCTTTGGCTACTTCACTACCAGGCTCTATAAAACTTTTTAGTCTGCTGAGATGAGATTTTGTTGATGTGGGCTTTTTTAAAAAAGGAAAACTCAGAAATCTGAGTTGTTTCTCCTGCCTGGGAAATGGTTTTGATTTTAGGAGCAGTTGTGAAGTCTTTGACTTGCTGTTAAGAAACAAGTTTCTTGCTGTTTATAGATGGTAGCAGAGGTTTCTGTCCAGTGTGGAGAGTGCTTTTTGTTTTATGCTAAAGGTACAGAGTTAAAGCTGGTACACTTCTAGGTGATGGAGATCTTGAATTTAATAGAGTACATTTTAGATATGCGTGTGGATCTCTTGTTTACATCAGTGTGAGTTGAGGGAGTGGGAAGATTGAATTGTACTCTTGCATTTGGGATGCAGGAAGGAATCAAGAATGAGTAAAGCAAACACGTCTGCTCAAATATTTTGAGGTAAATGATGCTGCATTTGCCTTGATGCTTGTTGGCTGTTGCTTTGCATTGCTGTGCCAGGGATCCCATACCATATGCATTCCACTGTTCCGACTGTTGTGTACTGGGATGCCAGGACATCTGGTTCCTGGGAGACCTGTGTGTGCATGGCCCTTTTTGTCATCTTTAGAATGCACAAGGATATTTATTAGGCTCAGTAGGAGTGCAGGGTACTTACCCAGGAGGAGTATTTTCTGTGTCCACTGGACACAGTCTCTGGGAATCCATGTGATTGTCTTAAAGATGTAAAATGCAGGACTGTCACTGTTCTGTGCCTTGTGCACCTTGATCGTATTTTTATCTTGTTGGTTACCACTCAAATTTTTTTCTTTCTCTTTTTTATCTCCTCCAACTTTAAGGTTCCTCAAAGATTTATGGCTAAATGGGAAGTCAGTGTTGGACAGGCAGAAGACATTCTTCTTGGGGGGCCAGAGGATCAAAAGTGCAGCCAGAACTCCAGTGAGCTGGACAACGAGAAGGAAGTGCGGTCAGAATATTATGCCAATGGCCCTGAAGCAGTAAGGGACAGGCAGCTGAACGGCTGTTTTAAATCCTTGGCTTTTGACTCCAGACACCCAGCCAGTGAAAAAGGAAAATTGCACATTAAGCCACATGTGAAAAAAAGCTCTGACAGCAGAAAAAGGACTAGAGTAAAAAAGAGTGGCACAAGAGGGGAAGCATCTAGGGGAGAAATCAAAGAAAAAACGCCAGAGAGCATAGTTAGAAACATGATGATTGGGGACCTACCAGATAAACATGCATCTCATGAACTTCGCCGGATTGCCAACAGCCTAACAGCATCCAGTAGCACCAGGGAAAACCATTTGCTTTCCTCCTTTGGAGAAAGACGTTTTGAAAAGACACCTTTGAAACCAGACTATGAGAATCGTAAAAGTGATGCTCTGAAGAACGCTCTCCAAGGGGATTTGTTTTCCAGTGCATCTTTGGAGAGAGATAAGGGCTCCCTGGGCATTTTGTGCAGCTCCAAATTGCAAATACACTATTCTGCGTCTGATGCTGGTATTGAGAAAAAGCAAACTGAATCGGATTCATCCTCTTCCCTCTCAGATGGTGGGAACAGTGATGTAGATACCATGGACCAAAGTTCAGAGAGAGCCTCTAGTGCTCTTGAAGTTAGTGATTCTTCAGATAAAATGGAGAAGGAATTTCCTATGACGTCAAGTGGAAACATTAAGCTTTCCATGTATCTTTCTCAGAAGAGCAACAGAAGGGCCAGGAAGAAGTCATACAGAGATCGCAAACCTCTGGGAGGTTCGGTTACCAGCAGACTTGATGCTGAATTTGCAGATGGGGAGCTTGAAGGAGGCTTCTCTGATGCCGAGATGTCATTGACAGCTCTTGAGCGCTCTTCAGATGTGAGAAATGACAATCTTTCCCTAGCAAACAAGCACACTACTCCCCAGAGTGTTTCCAAGGACAGCTCCTGGCCTACCGTTGCAAATCCAGCAATCTTAAAACCGAAAAACATGAAATTGCCCCGAATTAGGAGTATAAAATGCAAACATAAAGAAAAAGTTGCTGGGTTGGAGCCTCCTCTTGCAGAAGAGGAGGGTGGCATGAATCGCTGCTCTTCTGATACCAAAGGTTTCTCTGGCCTTCAGAGAGATCCTCTTCAGAGAAGCGGAAAAGTTGATGGTCAGAAACTGTTAAACAACATGCATGAGAAAGCCAGGGATTCTGCTGAAATAGAAACGGCTGTGGTGAAACACGTCTTGTCAGAGCTGAAGGAGCTGTCTTACCGGTCCATGAACGATGATGCTAGTGACTCTGGTGCTCCAAAGGCCACAGTACCTTTACTTTTTTCTTCTGCCTCTGGTCATGGTCGTTTGCCTATTGAGCCAGATTACAAATTCAGCACCTTGTTAATGATGTTGAAGGATATGCATGACAGTAAGACAAAAGAGCAGCAACTGATGACTGGTCAAAATATAGTCCCATTTCGAAATACCAGCACAGCCGATGGTTCTGGAAGCAATTCTGCGTGTGGTCTGAAGTCCTTGTCTATTGTAGGTCCCCCATATAAAATAGAAAAAAATGGAGATTGTGTCCAGGAAACAGTAAATCCAAACTCTGCTATAAGCAACTCCTCATTTTCACGCAATCCTCCAACCAAGTTGATGGGGATTGGTACTAGTAAAAGGGAGCCCACGAGTACTGCTGTTTCTGGGACAAATGGCACAAATTGCGTGACCAAACGCAACTGTTCAAAATCTAAGCAGTCATCAAAGCTTGGAGATAAAACAGTTTCAAACAGAAAGGACTTAAAACCAGGAGGGCCAAGTAAGTTGCTAAGTCGGTTATCCAGAGATTCAGGAGAACATGCATTCCGCGTTCATGGTTCGGTTACCAGTCCTCTAGGTAATGAAGCAGAAGATACTGAGAGGAAAGAGTCTGTTGATTTAACAGAACATTCAACTGATGAAGACTCTGCCTGTTTATCTGATGACAATTTAGATCGTATTGGAAGGAGACCTGAAGCTGGTAGAAATATTGAGAGCTGCACTTCTGCTGAAAATGGGGAGAGTCCAGACTTGGATTCAGAGGCAAATAGTGAGAGCTCTCTTGGTGATGAGTCTAATGATATAAATCACGTAGCACCCAAAAAGCGATGGCAGCGTTTTAACCAAAGCAGTGCTAGATCTAATAAGCACATCAGTAGATCTAGGGAACAAGGAAACTTGGAGAGTGCCTTTGGCCTGAATTCTCGTGGCTTTTCACTGAAGGGAAATGAGTGCTTGGGACGTAGGCATTCCCCTCATTCCAAAGTGCTTGAGGGAAACCTGACAGATCAGGACTATAAGAATCATTTAGACTTAGTTGAGAAACATTTGAATGTATGTGGTAAGCCAAACAACAGTGTGATGGACACAGAAACAGAGCTTGGCAACTTTGCTCCCCAGTCTGAATTCTCTGCACAAGGTAAGGGAGCTGGACTTGCGCCAGAGTGTGTATTTGTATACATTTTATACTTTTTCATTTAAAGCATAAGTTACAGAACTTGGGGCTGTTTGACAACATGGAGATGTATACGTCTGAGCTGAAGAAAGTGTGTTTTGGGTTCTCTGTAAACATGGAGAACAAAGAAGGCAGAGCAATTATGGGCTTTTGTTTAGCTTTTTGCTCAGAAAGTTTAAATACATTACAAATCATTAGTTCCTCCACAGTGAAGGGTAAAATAAGCATCCTTCCAAGTTCAGGATTTGTTTTTTTTTTTTTGAAACTTACAGCTTCATAATGTGTTATGAGAGCCACATGCTTTGTGTTGGCTGGATAGATCAGCACTAGAAAGTTGAGGGAAACTGAGGCTCAGTGGCTGCCTTTGTTTTTTTTTAGTGCTGCTTGACAGTCTTTCTTTGGTTTGTTCCGTAGGATTTCATCAAGACAATGTGTTGGGGTTTGTTTTGTTTTGGTTTTTTGCATTTTAGTGTTGAACTTTATTAGCTGCTAATAATGAATTGGGGAATGCCACAGATTTCCTAATTACAGCTCTGATGTGGCTGCCTGAGGGATGAAAGGGAGAACAGAAGAGGGGGAAGCTGGTGGGGAGGCTTGGCTGCAGGTGAGTCTGGAAGATGGTAGGCAGAAGTAAGGCAGCATCACTGGAAGGGAAATGACCTAGGAATGAGGAGGAGGCTTCAGAGGACCAGAAGGTCAGGCAGCCGTGCCTCTCCCACAGGGATGGGGACATTTGGTTAAAGCCGGGGGCAGTGGGGAGGGCACGGGAAAGTGTGAAGGGAATAGGTCTAGCAGAACCATGTTCAACACATACCATCCTCAGACCTCTGCAAAGAATCTGGGAAACAAACCTTAATGAAAACAACAAAAATACTTTTTTACATAGATTTCACCAAACTAAATTGCTCTAATCGATTTTCAATATTATAAATTAATACAACTTGACAGTTTTGAACACGTGTGCATTTTGTCACTTGTGTTCCCTTAGTGCACATTTTGGTGTGTGTATTTTGCTATTAGTGGTTCCTGAAGGTTGCCTGCACCTCTGTTTCAGCGTCGAAAAGGCAGCTCTTGGCTTAGTGGTCGCAGGACCTGGCCGAGGCATGTCACGGCAGGCACAGAAAACAAGCCTGTAGGGTGTAACGCACAGGGTAAAAGTTCTGTTTTGAAGTCGTAACAAGCTTAATCATTCACTGACTGTTCTGGCTGTGGCTGCATGTTTTTGAGGACTTAAGGCTAGACAGAGCAGGTGAGAGGATGCACACTGTTCTGGGGCTGTCAAGGCTCTGCCACAGGAGTGTTGCAGCCCGCCGGAGGGAGCGAGTTACTCCTTTGTACTGAGATGCAGCTGGGTTTTCATGGCGGTTTTGCAATTGAAGCATCCCTGTAATGTTGCTATGTGAGATGAAGATGCAAGTCTACGGAGAGAGCTAGAGAAGAAGAGCTGCTAAGAGGTAGTAATATTAGGAGAGAAGCAGCAGAGGAAGGCAGCAGGCTTCTGGGTGAGGTGGCTTTGGTGGAGAGGAGTGCAGAGTTATCCTGATGTTGTACACAGGGATGTGGCAACAGCAAGGGCCTGGGTTTACTTGCAAAAGTGACAGATCAGCAACTGCAGTGTAACCTAATCCCCCTGCCCTAAGTAGCACATGAGCCTCGAAGCACACCTGAGGCTTCTCTGTACAGGTGTGTACAGGGAGGCACCGAAGCCTCTGTGTACGAGGAGCTGTCTGGACTACTGTAACACTCGCCCTGTGCTGGTGGTTGTGAGTAAACCTCTAACACTGTGAAAAGCCCACTCGTGGAAACCAGTTTTCCTTTTATATCAAGCAAGGCCAATTACATAAAAAGTAGAGAGAATGATGCTGGAAGTTAGACTAACTGCAGCTTACAGAAGAGGAGGAATTTCCTGTTTTGCTGGTGCTTTGAGAAGATGTGGCTAATCCTCGTCTGCAGCAGGCAGAATATCAGTGCAAGAGATCACAACAGATTGCAGTCACAACTTTAATTTCCACTAAGCTCAAACTAGATGAAGTCTTCATCATGGTTGAATGGCAACATTTGGCATATTTTTGCTACAAACTTTGTAGTGCGATTTAGAGCAAATAAGGCAGAAGTGAAGATTGATGGAATTTGCTGATGTAAAACATTTTTATAAATAATAGTTTCATCAGGTATGCGATTTGCCAGTGCCAGTCAGGCTGCATTTGGGATTCGTGTATGGGATTCACTCTGGGGAGAAAAAA
Organism: Tyto alba; assembly: GCF_018691265.1. NCBI lineage: Eukaryota > Metazoa > Chordata > Aves > Strigiformes > Tytonidae > Tyto > Tyto alba. The sequence goes on from NW_024881279.1 coordinate 11,531,093, forward strand.
TGCAGTTAAGCCAGCCCTTCTGGCACAGTGTTGTGTGCTCTGCTGCCTGGCTTTGGGACTCTAAAGTTCTTCAGTGAGGATACTCATCATATAACTGGTTATGTGCTGAAAAGTGTGTTTTACCCAGACACCTGTGCAGAGTGTAAACAGAGGCTGAAAATAGCAGTGTTTTAGAAAGTTGTTCCTTTCTTCTCTTTTGGCCAAGTTTGACGTTTTCATGCTTGTTTAACCACAAAGCCACAATAAAGTGTAGCACTCTTGTCCAACATCCCTGTTCTGAAGTGTTGCACTGGAATGCTTTGTTATAAAATGTTTCCGTTTTAAAGAAGAAAAAGCCACCTCCTACACACAAAAAGAAGCAAAGAGGATATTTGCTGTTTGTTCATAAACTTCCAGAAGACCACAAATGTTTTCATGACTAGGAGAAGTCTTTTGGCAATGATAATTTTGAAAGCTATAAAAGATGAAAAGCTAGAGGTATTCTGAGAAGTGAGAAAAATACATAAACTTGCATCATCTTGCTTTTGAAGCCTGCTGAGTAGAAATGACATAGAGCATCAGGGCTCTTTTTTCTTTGGAGCTTGCTGTGCACTGGGGTGTTGAGGTGGTATAGCATGGGTGGTTAGGTTTATGTCTGGGAAATACCTGTTACCAGGTTTCCCTTGTGATGGTGCAGCATTGTGCAAACACAAAGACGTATGAGCCTTGAAGAGCTTGCAGTCGCTGGCAAGGACTGTTCGCTCCCTGATCTCATTGTGGAATCTATTGTTGGGAAGCAAAGGCAATAAATGGGCTTGCAGTAGCAGATGGGGAATATAAGGCTCTTGTAGTATATACAAAAATATGCCAGAGAGGAGGGGGAGGGAAGGAGTTAGTCTTAGGCATTACTAGTGACTGAGCCATGTTACGGGAAAACAGTGTTTTCCTCTGCCCCTGCACTAAAACCAAAGGAGTTTGGTTTAACAGCAAAAGTAGGATGATGAGTCTGAGTTAATGGTCTTAGGTTTTGGTAAAAGTACTGCAAGAATGTTGGTTGTAGTTTGTCTAGGGAGATGTTGGGTGAAATTCCAGGAGCCTTCTCAGTCAGGTATCTAATGTTACTTGATTTCTTACCTGAACTGCTTGAAGTCCCTTAGGTCCTTAAAAATCCCACCTGGTGTGTCAGCGTTGTGGAAAATAAGAAACTCAAAAAGATAAGGCTGTATCAAAGAACAGGAAGTATCAGGGCTGTTCCCACATGGAGCCGGTGGACGAGAAGTCAGGAACAACAATTATCAACAGATCATGAGGAGAACTTTGCCTTGTGTTAGTCTCAGAAACACAGTCTTGAAGCTGCTTTCCTTTTTCTTAGTACATTCAGAGAGGAAACGCCTTAGAAAGCCAAGTAAACGGCTTCTGGAATATGCAGAAGAATATGATCACTTATTTGCACCCAAGAAAAAATCAAAGAAGGGCCAGGAGCAATTGCAAAAGGTGGGTGAAGGCTAATGTGCTTTTAATGGTTATTACTCTGGGGCTCTGGTCTGCACGTTTTTTGTGAGTTCTTGCTGGTCGAGTGTTCTTGCTGTGTGCAGAGCTGTGCAGGATGAATGTTTTCACCAACATGTTTCGCTATGGTAGGTGAATTCTGTGGTGAGGTCTGAATTTGAAGGAGGTCTTCCTGCACAATGCAGTCCTGACAGAGATACCCTGCGGGGGCCAAGTCCTTTGGTTTCAACTCCATCTTCAACCAAAGAGTCCCCTCCCATCCTTGAAGCAGAGTGTTCCTTCTCAGAACTAGGATCCCATTCCACTGATCAACTTCTAGAAGGACCTTCACATTTTCCAGAGCTGGTGCTGTCTTCCTCGGATGTTTCTGAAGTTTCTGCTTCTCCAGATGCAGAAGAGAGATTCCTGAAATCAGGTAAGTGGGAGGTTGATTCTGCTTCCACAAGTGAACGTATCACAAGTTCAGCGGAAATTGTTACTTTGATCAGCATGAAACGGTTAGTAGCTGTTGATCTGTTAGTTTGTTTTTCCTCTCCTTCATCCAGTGACCATTAGTGGTGCTGGGAAGGTAGAGAGGGCAGGTGCAGTGGGTGACCCAATGAGCTGGATGATTACATTTATGCTACTAGATTTCTCTGTGTGCAGTGGTCCTCCTTAGGTCCCCTTTGTCCAAATTAAGAAATTTACAACTCCTTCTCTGAGTTCTTGCCATCTGTGCTTGCAAACAGTGGCATCCCTTTAGCTTGAAGGTCCGTTGCTGCTGTTAAAACCCTTTGGATGAACATTCCTGTGCTGAGGTTGATATGCAGAGTCTAATCTGCATAGTTCATGGGGTGACCTCTTGCTCTCCTACGGAGCTCAGGGAATTGTAGCACAGAAATCCCTCTGGAGCTTTTTTTCTTAGAGGTGCTAAGCATCTGTAGAAATTGTTGGAGACTTGTACTAGCAGCAAGCCAGGGCCTTAGCTTTCAGTAAGGCACAGTATACAAAGAGTCAGTGTGGTCTGATGGGCTTTTCCCCTTTCCAGTAGAGTCAGTATCAGGGTCTACTTTGCAGCATGTTTGTTCTCTGGTAGTGTCTAAAGACACATTCAGAGTTAAAGCCCTGGTGTGCTGGCTGTGCTAACTTGGAGGGGACACTGTTCTGGTTATAAAGGGCCTACGGTCAAAAAAAATAAACTGAGAAGGGAGCTACAGTCACTGGGAGGTCAGCCTGTTATGTTTGAGGGCAGAGGGATTGCTTTTGGGGGCTTGTGGGTGTCAGATGAAAAGTCAGAGAGGATTAAAGGAGGAGAAACTGGGGATGTGAACCTGGGGTTGGAGATGCAGGAAAACAGTAGAGGGTACAGCAGTGGACACAAAAATCCAGTATGCAGAGGTTGCATAGCTCTTCCCCCTCCTGAGAAAGCTCCCCTCTTGCTGAAGCACCCGGAGCCCAAGCTATGGGCAGAGGCTTGCCTTGGGAACGCTGCTGTGTTGTCCCTGCATTAGGTGTCTCATGCATAAGCAGTGCCTGCAGAAGTGTGTGTCACAGAAGGAATACAGCTGAGGCTGATAAAGCAAGCAGATGAACAGGGTAGGATGGATAGCAAGCTGTTTCTGTGGAGTGTCTTGCACTTAAGGCGTCATCATTTCCTGGTTGTTCTAAGTTCATACTGTCGCCAAAATTAGTGTGGATGAGCCCAGGTATGGCAACTTGTTATCTCCTGAGTGCCAGCAAAAAGCTTGAATAGGAGATGGTGCCGGTTACAGCTAGTTTATTTGGGGTGGGTTTTTTTCCCAGGTAGTTTTAACAGGGAGCATGTGCTTTAGCGTGTTTATTATGCGCAGCATGAATGTTGCTGTGAGTGGCGTGGGAGTAGAGGCAAGGCTGTATTTGTCAGTGGTAAGACTGGCTTATGCCAGATCAAAGTGATTGGGAAATTATGATCTCAGTTGCGCTGCCAGGATGTCTTACCTGCTGGCATTGACTTCATAGTCTCTTCTGTGGGTGGATTTTTGTATTGCACATTGAGGTATGCCTGAAGGTCATGGCAGGCTGTGGTCCATTTTTGTGGAAGTTGTACAGAAACAGGTAATTGACGTCTCTGCCAAAGGAGCTTATGATCCCAAAGACAGGGTGAAGCAGATTGTTTTGAATTGATGGCTGGTATTTACTTAATGATCTTAGTCTAATTGAAGAGAAGAAAACCTCCATTTACCTGATGTGAAGAATTTCATTGCAGGCAACTTCGAAAGCAAGAGACAAAGGAAGCCCACTAAAAAGCTCTTGGAATCCAATGATTTGGACACAGCCTTTATGCCAAAGAAGGAGGAGTGGACTCCCCCAAAGAAGGTACTTTCCAGCTCTCTTGAAAACCAGATAGAAAATGAACCTGGACAGCAGACCCTGCTGACTGAGACACAGTGCAATGGGCTGTGTTTTTTTTGTTGGCGGTGGCCCAGGAGCAAAGGTCCACCCTTCCCAGAGGTGCTTATTGCTGTGTTGTGATGAAGAAATCTGATGAATACAGATGTGTTCCCCACCCATCCCCACTTGTAATGGAGATTGGGTAGTTTTGGCTGTAAAATCTCTACTCTTCATTGATTTATATGGAAAAGAAGTCATCTGGATGCTGGCTGGGAAGGTGTGAGCAGAAATGTTCTGTGCAGAGGCTTTCTGTCACTGTTACATTGCAGTGAAGCTTGAGCTTGAACCTAAGGCTTTTCCGTCAGATTTCCTCTGAGCAGTGTTTCTTTTGTTACCTTCCCAAGTGAGCCGCTGAATGGTGTGTAAGTGCAGAGCTTGTAGCAGGATAGAAGCTTGAGTAGTATCACATGTATACGGTGCTTGGTGCAGATTTTTAAAGAAAATGCTGCTCTTTGCTAAATATGAAATATTCAGTGACATGGTTTGGAAAAAAGCAACTTTTAAACTACTCTTTCAGGTGGTGTATCTGGACAAGACTTGTTGCCGCTGTTTCTAAGGTTGATGAATAACAGTTTTCCTCATTTCCTTTTTCTCTCTCTGTGTGGCACAGTCTTAATACAATTATCATGGTTGCAGTAATGCAAAAGCCAGTGTATCTCAGTCTTAAGCTTCATAAAAGTGTAAAGCCAGAAGAGAGTGTCTCTTCCGAGCAGCTTACAGGGTGTTAGCAGCCTTTTTGGGGGAGCACAGGAAACAGTGGATGATGCTGGTGAGCACAAGACACAGCAGACTTGACATTCCTCCCTGCCCAGAGACTGACTTTTCCACGTGGGATCTGTCACACACACAAAACAAATGTTTTCTTGAAAAGTCTCTAATGACTGATGAATTCATGACCTGAACTGTAAGTTACACTTTGCAGTCATTCATAAAGGTTCTGAGTGACTGAAGCATGTGCATTGCTGATCTGCATCTGGTGACTTGACTCTGTTATGTATTTGTAGGGCACTGGCCCTTCAGAGAGCGACAGCTCTGAGCTCTACTCACCAGCCCACTTCTCAGACCTGGGAGAAGGTAAGTGGAGGCAGGGCTGTGGGGGTAAGCTGTTGGTGACATTTTGGGTCAGTGCCTGTGGCTGTGTGTGTGTATGTGTGTGAGATCTTGCATGTCCTGGGCTCACAGAGGGTGTTTGCCTCAGGTGAGGCAGTGGCAGGAGAAATAGGTACTGAGATTGTTTATCCAAGATACTGTTATGTCTTTGATTTCCCTATGGAAATTGGAGATGGTGGGTTCATCTTTCCATGAGAGGATGTTCACTTCTCATTCACGGTCTGGGTGCTTGAAGGAAACTCATCAGCACAAGTTCTGTACCAATACGCTGTCTTTTCTCTGATGACATGCTGGGACCAGGCTCAACAGTGGCTGCCCTGTCCCATGGACAGCTGTGCAGTTGCACTGTATTCCCTCCCTGTCTGCTGTTGAATCGCATTGGTATTGACATAAGGAAGTTTTTGTTGCAGTACAGTGGGAGGAGGTAGTTATCAGCATTTGATTAGCAGTTTAAGCTTTGTGTTGGTAACATTTCTTTTTTTCTGCTGGGGGGGCTGTCTCAGGAAAGTCAGTGATACTGTTGCAGGACAGAGGGCAGGCTGCCTGAGGCTAGTATTGCCCCAGTCCTTATGCCCTCAAACACAGTGGGGGACCCAGCCTTTAGCGCTCAGAAAGATTGTAGAACTTGCTGATGTCACCTGTAGCAAGGGAATTATTTCTTCATTTTCCTTGAGTGGTCTTTCTATTGCATCCCAGCTTCTGAAAAGCTCTTGGAGAAGCAGCGGAAGCGGAAGAGACAGCGCCACTCCTCTGCTGCAATGCATTCCAAGAAGGAGAGAAATGAGGAGGGGCTGGGGGAGACCCCACACTCTGAGGTACTGTTGGGTCTTCCTACGTGCTGTCATCGCTATAACATGTCTGCTACTTCCCAGGGCACTTTGCAGAGCCTAGACCAGGTCATCTTTGGCTGGCTGGTGTGTCAGTTGGGAGTTTGTCCCACTGATAGTTACATGAGTTGGGGTTGAAGCTGAAGATACCACCTTGATTTAGTAGCTGTTTTGTGATGACTGCTTAACTCAGGTGCAATTTTTAAGCTGCTACTCAGCTAATCCTCCAGGAGAGAGGTTGTTCTGATCTGATAGAATCCGATCAGAACAGGATCTGATGGATCCAGGTTTTGCCTGGCATCTTGCTTTGCACTTCCGAAGGTCTAACTGCTGTAAAAGGTCTTCTCTGGTGGTGGTGGTGGTGGTGTGAATCTTGCCCTTTTTTGCACCAGTATGAAGCACAAGCACTAGACTGTGGACTTCAACCCCTTCTTCCACTTGCCCCTGCATGCCAGGGTGAGCTAAGAACCATGTTGGAGGGGATGGGGGGGACTGTCTGTGACTGCTCACAGGAACCTCTGATTACATTCTGCCGTCCAGCAGAAAGGAATAACTGGGGCAACTCCCTTCTGCTGCATTCCAGCAGAGTTGGTGTACAAGTATATCTGACAAGCACATTTTGCCTTTTAGGAATGAGCCAGGTATCATCAAGTGTAGGGGAAGCAAGACTTTTCCTGGGAGAGGCGGGACACCACTGGGCCTCTCACCATCGCCTCTCACTTCCAGTGGCCCAGGTTCAGCAGCAGGCTGTTCTGTCAGGATAGTCAGTATGTATTTCAGGAGCCAATTATAGACATATATTGTTATATTTGTTGTTGTTATACAGCTTCCAGGAGAGCACAAACTTCACATCACTTTGTCTGAGCAGTGCCAGCCACCCTGCTGCTACTGCTCTTTGAAAAGGTTGTTTCTGATGGGGGTGGTAAAGTGGGGTAATACCCCTGGGCTGTGCAAGCCATCCTGTGATGGTGTTAATGCTCTTTCTGAAGTGTGCTCATCTGGAATCATGTTTGAAAGAAACTCGTACAAATATCTTTGCCAGTGCTGGGGGGCAGTTAACACTGTCTCTTTTAGGTACCCACTAAGAGACTGGCTCAACTCCAAGCCAGCAAATTCTTTGTGAATCTTTTATAGGGAAGATAAGAGGGGACAACTCAGAGCAGCAAAGTAGCTAGGCCATGTCTCTGAATCCTGCACCCACCATTCACTGCACAGGAAACTCAGGGAGTCTTAACTGCCTCCAGCCTTTGACATGTGTGTTGAGTACCTGAAGTTAGGTATGGTAAACCATGCCCAAAAAAAAAAAATAAAAAATGGCAAGACTTGGCACCTTTTGCCAGCATCCATTTCTCTGATTATGTCTCTTGAGCCACTGTGGTGAGAATGTTCACCCCTTGGCTTAGCTGAGTTCATGGGTACTGGTGAATATTGCGGTGCAGTGGGAATGCAATTGGGCTTTTATGTGGAATTTGGACCATGCTGGTCCCTAAGTAATTTGCCACTCACCAGGCAAGAAACTGCACTTTGCGCTGAACGGTGCTAGAAGAGAAGCCTTGGATCCAGCTGCTTTCAGAGGAAAACAGGGCAGAGGATACCTTGTCTGCCTGGGCTGAACTAAGCAGCTTTTTCTGTCCTTGCCTGTCTGTGGAGCCAGGAGTGCAAGTTTACGACATCAGGGCAGGAAGAGACTGAGAGAAGGGGATGGAAAATACTGTTGAAATAGTTGTCAAGGTTGTGAGCCAAGGTCAGGCTGTGCTAAAGAACAGGCCAGGCATTTGTGGATGTGCCAGATACAGCAGCAGAGATAGCTCTGGAAGAAGACCCAAGATGACGAGACCTGCCCTCTATAGGAAGTGTGTGGTTTTGCAGTGCTCATTCTGGGTAGGGGAAGGAGGGGCAACAGTGTGGCAGGTTCTTTAGAGTCATGGCCTTGAACGGCAATTCCCTTCTCCCTGTTCACAAAGCACAAGTATGTGCCCTTGCCCATCCTGCCTAGCTCTGACATTCCCTTCCCTGTGCGGTTCTGGGAGCATTGATTAAAATAAGGCCACAGTCCTGGTGTGCAAGACATGCAGATCGGCCAGCTGTTTACAGAACCAAATAGGATGAGTTTAGGCTGAAAGAGCAGGTCTAGAGCGTGCTGTGCCACACTGGGGAGTGTGGGCCCAGTTGTTAAGGTAGCATTTCTACTAGCATATGCTTTCAGATCTGAAGAGGGAGTTGCTGGTTAATGTTACATGACTCCTGAACGCATTTTAGTCTCCCATTCCATTAACACATAAAACATGGCCATCGGGGTTCAAACCAAGGAGTCCTAGCAGCCGTGGTAGGCAGTGGCCAGAAGGATGGAAAGAAACCAGTTCTAAATCCCTCATACCTTTGTCTGTAGCTAATCTGAGTATGTCCTCTTCCTTCCAAAACACTGTCTTGAAACCTTAGCTACAGCAGAAAGCTAGTGCCACTGACCACAGGATGTGTGGTGCTTGTTCACCAGCGCCCTGCCCCTCCTGACAGGGACCTCAGTTACTACAGGAGGGGCTGAGCTCATTTTGTCTGTAACACTGGGGCCCAGCATAAGCAGAAGCTGACGTCGTTTGCCCATACCAATAGCTGATTAACCCTGCTCTTGTTCTTTGTTACAGTGACCCCTGCAACCCTGAGGTCACTGCTGAGCTGAGCAGAAGAGGGAGCACCTATGTAGGAATAGGAGGACCTGAGCTATACCCAGTCCTTGGAGCACTGATTGCCAGTGCTGCTCCTGGAGCATTCCAGGAGCCAAAGCAAGTGTTTGGGCCAGAGGACTGCCTTGCAGCAGACTACATAATTCCTAGCAGAAATACAGCTGCAGGAGCAGAAGTATCATAGCAGTTAGCTTGAGAAGGTGCTGTTGCATATAGAGGCAAAGAAAGATGGCTGTTGTGTTAGATGGTCTCTTTACCAATGCTATAGTGACCTTTCTCTTCCCTCTGCCAGGGCGGTGTAGTAGAGTGGCAGCAGCTTATGTGTCCCTTGTCAGTATTTCCTCAGGCTGCATTGCTGCCAGCCTTCCAGTGAGATTGTGACCATAGTATGTAGGCTGCACACTGTATGGTATGTTAAACTGGCAGTAGTTTGTAGCTGGGACTTTGCTTTTATTTGTGCTCAATAAAGGCAACTTACACCATTCATCTTTGTATTGTGTGCTTTAATGTACTGTCAGTGCACCTGTGCATCATTGCTCCATAGAACTCACATGGCTTTAAAATGTCCCCAAATAAAAGCATACTGCTACATTCAGGGAATGGGAAACAAAAAAACAAAACAAAACAAAAACAACAAACAAACAAACAAACAAAAAAAAAAACCAAACAAACAAAAAAAACAACAAAAAAAAAAACCACAACAAAAAAAAACCACCAAAACAGAACAAAAGGCAAATGAAACATCAGGAAACTTCAGGTTCTTGGCAGATCTTTATGTCCTTCTTTTGCCCAGACTAATAATGTGTTCAGAGGCCATTCAGTTCAGCTTATAAGCTTTAGTAGTACCACAACCCACACTGAAACTGTCCCATACAGAAATTGATGCAAAGCGCACTCTCATGATTGTTAGGTGAGCTGCTGCTCCTGCCAGCAGTTTGAATTCCTTACAAGGTCTGTCAGGTGTACAGTTTGTCTTCGGTCATGCACTGCGTATGGCTCGGTCACACAGGGAGGAACTGGCAGCTGTGCCCTGCGATCGGTCAGCTAGCTGCAGTGAAGTGGGATATTAAAAAATGGCAGAGTCCTTAAAATATTCTTGCTCAAAGCACTTAGCTAAAGGCATCACTTTGGTGCAACATTAATGGCCCTTAAGGCACACCCACTCTGGAGTGGCAGCTGGAGCTGATGAGACCACTGAAGTGTTGCCAGGAGACTGGGAAGCTGGTGGGAGGGTGTTTCCTAGCTCTTAGTTGGTTGTCGTGACAAAAGTGAAGGCAGTGCTCTCACATACAACTCCAGGACAGCAGTGTCTTGTGATAGAAACAAGTCTGTAGGATACTTGTTGCTTTCTTCCCCTCTAACAGTGTCTGGGCAGGTCCCATGGACTCCTCAGAAGGTGCCCTTCTACCTTGGGGAGCATTATGGCAGGATCCCTGACCTGGCCCGTGAGGGAGTGGTTGGGCCTTTGTCATTTGAAGCTCCGCTTTTCAGCGGGATGCCTTTTCAGCAGTATATGTTATGGTCAGTGCTGTGATACGTGTGCAGGACAGATACTTATGAAAGCCTCACTACCCCGGGCAGGATGGTGGTGTAAATGCCCTGCTGCACTGTTCACTTTGATGTTGGCCAGCTAGTTTATACTAACACAGGCCTTGAGTACCTACATACCTGTATTTTACATGGGTTAGGACAAGCTGAGACAAGTGTGGGTCTTGCTGGGTGACAATTGCAATAAAGGTAGTTTGAAGTTTTTCATCTGCGTTTCCAGTTCAAGCAGACATTAGCATGCAAGATTCTTCAGACTATTCCAGCCTACCTGATTTGTTTCTATGCCGGGCAATACCTTTCTTCTTCAGCCATGAAGTCTTCCTCAGAGAGGGGCTATGCACCGGAGAATAATTGTGTTGTGTGTGTATTTTTTAATGATCTAGTAAACTAAGAGCTCTTTCATTTCTTTTAAGTCTTTCGGTGGAACTGTATGGGGGATGTTCTCTCCAGGGTGGGTAACACACAGATCAACTGCCAAACCATTTATGTGCTTAAGGGCTGAATTTGTAGTTTCCAAGTCAGGACAGGAACTACTGACAGCCTTGATTCTGGATTTCTTTTTTAAAGGGGGAGACATCAGTTCATGGAACTGCTGCAAGCCCCAAAGAGGGTAATGAAGAAGGGTCAGAGAACGACCATGGAGTGCCTTCATCCAAAAAGATGCAGGGGGAGCGTGGAGGAGGAGCAGCTCTCAAGGAGAACGTGTGTCAGGTAGTGTCCTTGAAGAAATCTCTTTGAAACCTTTACCACTGTAAAGTGTTTTTGTGTAAGTTCTGGGATGCACTAGTACCCTAGATAAGCCTGGGTAGCTTTAAGGTGCTTATTATAGAATTAACCAGCTTTTTGTGGCTCTGAATTGAGCCTTTCCTCCTGCTAAAGTTCACAGATGTTAGGGGGAGATATGACGAACGTAGGATTCATTTTAACTGATGAATGCAGGGACTGGATGGCAAATGGCAGTGGTGATACACAAACCACCTGAATTTACTGACACCAGAAAGCCAGCATTTTTCTGTAGGGGTCTCTGCTGGCAGTCCTGGCCAGCACACAGATTGTTGCTGTCTGGGCTGAGTTGGGGAAGGAGGTTGCTCAGAGCTGACACGGTGCTTCCTTCCCCGCAGATCTGCGAGAAGCCAGGGGAGTTGTTGCTGTGTGAGGCGCAGTGCTGTGGTGCTTTCCACCTGCAGTGCCTTGGGCTCTCCGAGATGCCAAAGGGCAAATTCATCTGCAATGAGTGTTCTACAGGTATGGGCAGCTTTTGTGAGTTCGGGCTGTTTGCTTCATGCTTACCTGATGCTTCTTTTGCTGTGGTGATTGATGTGCCTGTAGTAAGGCCGCTAACTGGCTCTCAGTCCTCTGATTATTGATTTGATTAACTGATCTTATTGTTGATTCAAGCATGTGGGGTGTGAAGAATTGAATGTCCAGGATCTGGTGGGAAAGAGAAGGGGAAATTATTCTCTGAGACTAGGGAGATAGGGCTGGTGGGGAGGATGACTCTGGAGCAGGCTGGAAAGAGAGGAGTGTCTGAGCAGGGTTGTTGATTTTTGGTTTTCATCATATTCTTCCCTGGCCTGAAATCACAGCTATAATAGTGGGGTTTTTTGATCTGGAGTTTTATTGCAACTGCAGGCAAAACCAGCCTGCTGCAGAGACCTGGGCTTTGGGATGGGTACAGCAGGTTGGGAAGTTGTGCTGTGCTAATATGCAGCCTGGTGGAAGTGTCAGGTCTTCATGTAGCATTTCTTTGTGACTGGTGTTACATCTGCTGCTCTTTCTCCAGGGGTCCATACCTGCTTTGTGTGCAAGAGCTGTGGGGAAGATGTAAAACGGTGCTTGCTGCCCCTCTGTGGGAAGTATTACCATGAAGCGTGCATACAAAAATACCCACCCACAGTCATGCAGAACAAGGGCTTCCGATGCTCCCTGCACATATGCATGACTTGTCATGCTGCTAACCCAGCAAACATCTCTGCATCTAAAGGTACCAAAGTCTTCTAGGGTGGTATAGGGGATGCAGTTCAAAGTTTTTTCTTTGTTTCATATCTACTGTGCAGTTACCTGGTCCACTGGTTCTTTATGCAGATTTTCTGTCGTTGCCACAGTGCTTGCTGTAGTGTTTGCTGAGGAATAGCTTCTCTGGGGAGTGGAAGGGCCGGTGTCGACCTACGAGGTTGCTGCTCATCAGCACTCCTGGTGGTCAAACCCGGCAGCTAAAATGTTCTCCTCTGTCCAGACGCTTGGATGGCTGCACGTCCAGCGATGCCATATGCCTCTCTGGGTTTTTGAATAAGTCTCTGGAGCTGTGCGAACACTCTCATGTTTCTCCTACGTACTTTTCACTGTGCTAGTGCTACAGATGGTGCCTGCTTAGCAGCACTGGCTATCAAGGCAACAGCATAGAGAGCACTGTAGTAAAAACGATGACATTGCCCTAGTTTTCTTTTTTTTTATAATGCAGACTCTTGTCTTGTAGCAGTGACAGCCTTAGGCTAAGCTTCTCAGACAAACATTTGTATGAGCTGTTTGCAGCAATACCTTGACCTTTATCTCACATGATTAAACTTAACTTTTGTGTGATTGCCTTGTATTTTTTCTTCTAAAGCTGCCTTTCTTTAAATCCTTGGTATCTTAAGACAAGTGACAATAAGACCAGCTCTATTTTTATCCTCAGGGTCTGTGTTAAAGTTATCTTTTTTCTCCCATGTATCAGTATTTGATGTAGAAGACAACACTAAGACCTAAAGCCCACAGCCGACCACTTCCCTACTCAACATTTGCATTGTGTTCCTCTGGCTGCTGCTTCTTGGTAGTCAGATTTACCCCTTTCCTCCTAGCTCTTCTCCCTATTTATAGTCTCCTGTGAGGAACTGAAAACAGGCTCTCAAAAACCTTGGATAAATTAAGCTTGCAGGCAATTCTGAATTCTCTGTTCTGGAATTTCAGGGTAAAATCTGATAAAGCGAAGGGGCAAGTGCCGATGTTTTCAGAAGCTACACGGATTGGTTTCATTATGTGCAGCTAAGCACTTGGGACGCCCCTTCTGTAATTACTGTCTGAGCTGATTTACTAATTATTTGTGTATGATAGGAAGCAGTCCTAGTCTATGAACTCTTGAACTGTTTCTGCACAGCATGCAGGAAGTTTTTTCATTTCTAAATAATACAATTTTATGTTATATACAAATATATATAAAATATATTTATAATTTTATATATAGTTTATGATATTAATTTAATAGAAACCTAGTGAGTATATCATGGGTGGTCTATAAAAATTAAAAGTCAGTTTCCTTTTCCAAAGACCACATGTGGTTGCTCGTTTTGAGCTTAGGTATCAGTAGAGACTAGTTTTGGCAGGAAACAAAAAGTTGTCCTCCTTTAGAGGTTCACTGTGTTTCTGACACGTTCTGGTGCTAGGTCGCTTGATGCGCTGTGTGCGGTGTCCAGTTGCGTACCACTCCAACGACTTCTGCCTCGCTGCTGGGTCTGTGGTCCTTGCCTCCAACAGCATCATCTGCCCCAATCACTTCACTGCACGGAGGGGCTGCCGCAACCACGAGCACGTCAACGTCAGCTGGTGCTTTGTCTGCTCAGAAGGTGAGACGGTCTGCGCTGGGTCCCCTGTCACCCAGGAATGACCTGACAAGGAGTTGTTAGAGCAGGCAGGAGCTTTACCCATCCAAAGTGTGCTAGTAAGAACTGCAGAGAACAGATTGCCTTCCTATCCCATCTCCATTTAAGACCAGTTTCAGGCTAGGACTTTTTCTGGATCTTCTGCAGCATGAGTAGGGCATAACTTTTGAAAAGGGTTTGTGAGAGCGTGTCGTGCCCTTTTCTCAGTGGTGTCTGTCTGGAAGTTTGGAGTCCAGGGCTTCTGCACAACGACTCTGATAAATGCCTCCTCCTTTTCTTTGCAGGGGGCAGCCTTTTATGCTGTGAGTCGTGCCCAGCTGCGTTTCACCGTGAGTGTCTAAACATTGAGATGCCAGAGGGAAGCTGGTATTGTAATGATTGCAAGGCAGGCAAAAAGCCACACTACAAGGAAGTAGTCTGGGTGAAAGTTGGGCGCTACAGGTAGGTGAAGGTAGAACAGACTTGTCCCCATCACTTCTTCATGCGCAGTGCTCATGGTGATTGAGGTGAGAAGCTGCTCCTCTCTGCAGGGTACAGTGCAGCAGCCTCTGGCTTTTTTGCATGCATGTAGCAGCTGGTAAAATGCGTGCTTTCCTCCTCCAGTGGCCTCTTGTCTCCCCACCAGCCTTGCTGGTAGCCCTCACACACTTTTGCCCATGTCCCCATGTAGTAGCATACTTCTGAGCTGGTTGGAAGTGGGGAAGCCAGGAGTTTCATCTGCCCTTCCCTGTCTTGCAGGTGGTGGCCAGCTGAGATTTGCCATCCTAGGACAATTCCTGTCAACATCCAGAAAATGAAACATGACATCGGTGAGTTCCCTGTGCTGTTCTTCGGCTCCAAGGATTACCTGTGGACCCACCAGGCCCGTGTGTTCCCTTACATGGAAGGTGATGTCAGCAGCAAAGACAAGATGGGGAAGGGCGTGGATGGCATATACAAGAAAGGTAACTTGTCTTCATCCAGGGAGGTACATGATCTTTCTCATTTCATTCCCATTTGGAGAAGTGGCATTCTTGTAACAGAGAAAAATGTCATCTTAGAGCTAAAGTGAAATTAAATTTGTCGAATGAGCTGCTGCTTATCTATCATCCAGCACACTCAGAATGTTCATTGGTCTGATGACTCCCAGAGAGGGAGAAGAGTGTGCAGATCTTGAATGTTTCTCCAGCTCTGACACAGCTGCTCGAAATCTGAGTGAACTGCGAATTTGTCATCTTCCCTGTGTCTAATACAGTCATTATCTGTGTATAAAAATGCAGCTGCGTGATACCTCTGCCCAAAAGCAGGCACAGCTAGCTGACAGTTTGGATGCTTCATCACCCATGGGCAGGTCCCCTACTGTAACTGCTGTGACTGCCCTTCTCTGCTGCATTGGCCTTTTTCTCACCCCCCCTCTGGTGAACCTCTGCCTCTGAAGTACGTGGTCAGGGAGGTTTGCTTGTGGATCTGTGAGCACTGGGTGGACACCAGCAGCCCAGCTCCATGTGAGTGGAGGATGTTCCTCCTAACATAGCCTGTTCTCTTGCTTAGCTCTCCAGGAAGCTGCAGTAAGATTTGAAGAGTTGAAGGCACAGAAAGAACTGAGACAGCTTCAAGAAGACAAAAAGAACGACAAGAAACCTCCTCCCTACAAACACATCAAGGTGAGGGCAAGTCAGAGGGACAGGTGCACAAGAGGAGTCTTGAGCTGTCAGTGCAGGTGACTTAGAGGTATACAGAAACATTTCTACTGTTTGGGCATCTGGCTGCATTTGAAGGTTACTTTGGTCCTCTTGGCATCTTCAGTCATCCTTTAGAGAAGGTATTCATATATGCACAGAGCTGTATGGACACAGGACACCAGTAATAGAGGTACTCTTGATTTACTGGAACAGATCTGGACATCTCTGTGCTGTTCGATGTCAGTTGTGTGATCTGAAGGAAGTGTGTCTCTACTGTGGGAGCTCAGGGGACACTGCTAGTAATATGCAATATGCTGAAGTACTGTGTGCTACTGATGGCAAGGTGGGGATCCCAGGTGGTGAAGGTAGGAGGAGGAGGAGATGGTCAGGATGCAGTGGAGCAGGGCAGTGTGGAGGATGGTAGCCCACTGTATCTTGTTTCATCTCTGCTACTGTTATATCTTGGTGTATCAGTTAGTGACTGATCAGGAATACTAAAGCAGATTTATATGCTAGAGTATCAGGCCTCTTGCTGAGGTTTGGGAAACTCTTCATGTTTAGGGCTGTATTTTGAGGTAGAATTGGAGCGACAGTAGAAGTCCTACAGGATTAAGGTGACTTGAGAGGAGACTTGGGGCATGTGGGTGCATATGCTTGAGATGTGGATCCAGACTGATCAAAAACCCAGTGACTTGGGGACTGTGTTCTTTCTTCATTGCCTGTCTGCTCCTTCCCTTTTTTATGAGGCAAATTATGAAAGCTTAACTGATTGCTGGTACTTTTTGTTTCTAGCTAGGATTTCTAGGCAGGCTGGTATATCCTGCAGGAGCTACTGTACTATGTAGAGAACATAATTGAATGCTGTGGCAGCACTGTGGGCCAGGCAGCTTCTGTGAAGGAAATAGTTTCTCACTGTAGATATTTTTAAGCCTATCTCTGGCCACAATATGAAGGAAATTTGGAAGCAGTTTGTAACCTTTGAAATACCCTTTTTATATAAATAGTAACGGTCATGGTCATTAGCCATGGCAGCTCTTCTGCGGTCTGAGTGCAAGCTGTTTGTCTCCTGCAAAGCAGTTTACAGGAGCATACAGTGAACTGGAGAAGGCTTCGGGGTGGAATGACTGAAGCTGGCTGTGTCCACTCCCGTCCTGGCCTTCTAAGGCAATTGGTGTCTCAGGGTCCATCCCAAGGAGTGCCAACAGGAGAGGCAGCTGCAAAATATACTTGGGATCCTTCATCATATCAGGGTTGTAGCTAGTCCAGGCATCATGCCCTGTTTCGGGGCTGGTTTTGTACCAGCAGTGCCTCAGAGAGTATGGCTGGCCTGCTGGGCGTGTGTATGTGCTGACAGGGGCACCACACTCAGACACCGTGGTCACTTGGGGTGTCTGCCCAGTGGTGGACAATCCTAATCCTGTGAGACTCGTCATTCTTAACGAGGTGATGAGCTAAAAGTTTGAGTAAGAGGTGGGAAGCAGCAGAGGAAAACACAAGAGTGGCAGGGAAAGCTGGAGGTGGGAGGCAAGTACTAGGAAGAAGGGGAGACTGTGTTGAAGAGATTATTCAGGGGTTTCTGCAGGGTTTGCTTTTAAACAGAGGAGGTAGATCAGGGCTAGGCCAGCCTCAGGCATGGAACCAGCATAGATACCTTGCTCAGTGGGTGGGACTACATAAATTGTGTGGAAGCTGGAATAGTTTTGCTAAATGATCCCCTCCTTTCATGTCGTGGGAGAGGAAAGGGAGCTGATGGTATTGGTCACCTGGGCAAAGAATAGCAAGGAGGTTTTCTTCAGTGTGTCTCTAAAAAGTCCCGACTCTCTGTTGCCTGCCTTTCAGCATTTACTGCCTTTAACCAAACCCAAAGGACCCTGCTCATGCCATAGACATGACAGTCGCTTCTCCACCTGGTGCTGTGCTCTGCCTCCTTCTGGAGTGGTTTTTAGAGAGCTCCTTGACTTAACTCTGAGCTCCTTTTTGGACCTTCTAACAGCAACCTTGTCTGGTTTTTATTTCATTTACATCTACAGGTCATTTGGATAGGGAGCTAACTGCTTGTGGCCTGGTGCATAGGTAGGCCCTCTGTACTCTCTCGCAGGCATGCTTGCCTGGTTCTCGTAGTGACAGCTGAGAGCACAAACCAGCTTGAAGGCAACACATTGAAAAAACGGGGCTGTAAGGGAAGGATAAGGAAAAAGACCTGATGCTCGGAAACTGGAAAAGGTGCTGTTTCACACAGAGAATAGTTTGGTGTCGGTCACAGGTATGGTGTGTACCCAGTGAGAGCGCTGGGCCACCTGGGCTGGATGTAGACACAGTGGTGATGGGAGGGGGACACTTGGCAACCCCTCTCCCCTCTGGGGTCACAGAATACACACTGCACAAGGTGACGCTAATGGGGGACCTGCATCCTCCTTAGCTCTGTCCGCTAACCGGGTGCCTCTTGAAATAGTGTGCCCAGCAGTACGTATGTGCCTCTACTTGTGTCCTTCTGCCTCTTGCTGTAACTAACTCGCACTACAGCCTGTCAGCTCCTAGGCAAGGGTTGAGTGTAGAAGTGACAAGCAGGATAACCTGTTGTTTCTTGAGAGCTAACATCCTTCATGTGCATTGAAGGTGAACCGGCCAGTGGGTAAGGTGCAGATCTTCACTGCAGACCTGTCCGAGATACCACGTTGCAACTGCAAACCAACAGATGAAAACCCATGTGGCCTGGACTCTGAATGCATCAATCGCATGTTGCTCTATGAATGCCACCCCATGGTCTGCCCTGCTGGGGAGCGCTGCCAGAACCAGTGCTTCTCCAAGCGGCAGTATCCCGAGGTACAAATCTTCCGCACGCTGGCACGAGGCTGGGGCTTGCAAGCCAAAACAGACATCAGAAAGGTACGTGCTCTGTTTCTGCATGTAATGTTCTTTTGCCACTTCTCTCTTGCTCAGTGTTAGTTTCAGTAGATTTGAAAAATTACGATCTTCCATAATTTGTAGAAGACTTCTTGCTGTAGAATGCCATTAGGAAAGAAATGTATGAATTTAATTTTTCCAGTCCTGACAAGAATGTTTTGGTTCAGCTAACCAAGAAAATGGTTTGCATGTTGATGTCCCACAGGGTAAGAAAGATGATTGCTCGATCTGTCTGCTTGTATGGACGATGGGCTTTGAGTACACCAGAACACTGGCCTGAAGACAGTGCTCAGGATATCCAGATGGGGAACAGTGATAATACCTCCCCCCATTCTTGAATAGCCAGGCTTTTCCAGCATGAGAATCTTGTGTCAGAAACCGAAACAAGGGCTTGGCTCTTACAAAAGGGTAATGTCTTGGAGATGGCTATTATTATTGCTGAAACTGGTATCTCCAGCTAAAACACTGGTGTATATATATTTTTTTAAATCCAGAGAATAGTTCTGTGGAACCACGTCTGTGCTAAATGAAGAAGGAAGAATGTTAAAACAAAGAGAACCCCAAAGCTAAAAAGGGTGAAGTGAAACTGAGGAGAATTAGCATAGTAGGAGAGGAATGTCTGGAAAAGGAGCAGGGACAGCATGCATGTGGGTTCTTGATAGCATAAGGAGAAATGTGAGTCTATCCTGTTCAGTCTTTGGTGCCTGCTGTGATACAGGTTAAGGTTCTCTGCTGTTCTGTGCACCTGTTATGTTTCCCTTTCAGCAGACAGCCTGGAAACATCAAAACTCAGTTGTTTAACAGAAGTACCTACTAACACCAGTGGAGCAGATCTGGGGTTCCCTCTGAGGGTTAAAGTATGGTCTCTGTGGTACTTCACTGCAGGGCAGCTCCATGGATTTACTGCAGGTGCCTTAGGTGCAGTATGCTGCTCAGTGTGGTTGGTGCCCAAAGGGATACTGTTTCCAGCTGGAATGCAGTTATGCAGTGCTTTGAGTTTTGCAGCAAAGAATTACTCTTGTGGTTAACTTTTTGCTGTCCCTGAATGTTAATTCACAAAGAATAATCTGATGACCACTGTTGCTTTATTTAATTTAGTTTGACTTACGTGTTGAGCATGTGAAACAGATGTGTGATTCTGAGTGAAGATTTTAAGTCAAACTGTCTGCAAAGCACAGAGGAAGATTTTAATTAAAAGGTTTCCACAAAGGAAACAGGAACTAAGTTATAGAACAGAGGTGGATGTCCCTCCATCCTGGTGGGAATTTGTCTCGTCTTACCAGCTTGTTTTCTCTCTGGCAGGGTGAATTTGTGAATGAGTATGTTGGGGAGCTAATTGATGAGGAGGAGTGCCGAGCCCGAATCCGCTATGCTCAGGAGCATGATATCACCAATTTCTACATGTTGACACTGGATAAGGTATGTGGAAGGAATTTTCTTGCCAGGATCGTAGTCAGGAGTAAAATGATTTCAAGGAAGGCTTGATAGTGGTCTTCTCCAGGAAGTAAAAGGGTGCTAAGAGCTGCTGGTGAGCTGGTCTGCATTTCCACTGAAGAGAAGACTAAAAGAATGGGCTTAACATGCAGTAGAGAAGCTTCAGGTTGGATATTAGGATTAGGAAGAAAGTCTGAACCAACTTCTTTGGAGTTTATTTAGAAGAGGTGAGCTGAACCATGGAGAGTCCAGAACTGGGCTGATGTGTGCCAGAGGAAGCATCGGCCCTCAGATGGACAAGTGTCAAGCACAGTGAGACCATCATTTAAGTTCAGACCCCAGGTCTTGCAGATTTCAGTAGGTGGGTGGAGTTTGTTGCACCCACAGACTCCTTGGTGGGTCCTGGAGGCCAGGTTGTTGGTGTGAACTCCTGGCTTTCCAAGGTGAATAGTTTTGTCAGCTGCTTTCCACTCTTTGTCACTCAACCTTGGAAAGATTAGAGGGAAACCATGAAAGCAAGCATAGGAAGAAGCTGTCTAGTGTGGGACAGGATAACAATGCGACTGCTTTCTGGCTCTCCCCTCTTCTTGCTGGAAATTCACACTGAGCCTATCTTGTTCTTCTTGTCTGGCTGATGGGTGGGAGCAGAAACAAAACCAAGTGTTAATATCTCCCTCATTATTACAAAACCAAATTTCAATTGCAGCTGCCCTCTCCTCTCTGACACAGTCTAACAAATGATAGTGTACTGTATAGAAGTGTACCTCACGCATTACATACCGTTCCTCTTTTCCTTCTGTACACTGATGGACAAAACATAGGAACTGGTATTTTGCTTTTAAGCAGAAGTTGGAGCCTGAAACTGCAAGTGCTGTCTTGAAAGTGTGCTGGTGTAGTGTTTATCCAGTACTGACACTGCAGAGAGCTGACTTCCCAGAAAGCAGCAGTATCAATTTCCTGACTGTTCAGGAGCCTGTGTGTCTGAAGAGGAAGATGATGTCGTGCAGGAGGCTGTATTGCTATGTGATCTGCCAGCCCTGGCCAGAGACACTGGTGTGTGGAAACTGGTTGGGTGTCTGTCAGTTGTCCAGGCAGCACTGATCACTTAACCTTGGTTAAAACACATGTGCAAACTTAGGTGCTTTGCAAGTGTCATCAGATGCCACCGTTGTCATACTTTTCACTACTGATTAATGCCTTCTGGGTATGGTGGTAGCTGTGCTGCAGTGGGTTGAGCAGGAAATAAGTTTATGAAAAGTGTTTTTCTGTTTTTCTGTTTTTTGATTTTGTTTTGTTTTTGGTTTGGTTTGGGTTTGTTTTGTTTTTTTTTTTTTTTTTTTTTTTGCAATTCCAGGATCGAATCATTGATGCTGGGCCAAAGGGCAATTACGCTCGGTTCATGAACCATTGCTGCCAGCCAAACTGTGAGACTCAGAAATGGTGTGTGAACGGTGATACTCGGGTTGGGCTCTTCGCAATTGTAAATATCAAAGCTGGTAAGGAACCCCTCTCTGTCAGTACCCGCAGTTAAAAGCGTGGGAGTGTTTCTGTAAGGAAAGTGGAGGGTTTGTAGCTCCCTGGGAAGGTATTTAAGGTATTTAATTTTTGTTTTCGCATAGGCAGTCAAGAGACTTAATGCCAGCACGGACATAATGGAACACATACATCCATGATATAAATAGAGGTTCATAGTTCTAATTTACAGGGTCAAGAAATTGAACTAAGCACGCTACAGCGTGGGTTTGAACGTTCTTTGTGGCTGTAGTGTGGGGTTGCACTGAATTTTCAATCCACACAGATCTATGGGGAGATTAATAGCTGGTATCCTTGTGTAGTTGTGACAGTAATTTGTGTCATTGTATTTCAAAAGTGCTTTTACTTCAGCAGTAAGATGTTCTGCTCCACAGTTCATTACAACTTGCTTGGTTTTGATCTGCTTTTGTGCCAGGGACTGAGCTGACTTTCAACTACAATCTGGAGTGTTTAGGAAACGGAAAGACCGTTTGTAAGTGTGGTGCCCCAAATTGCAGTGGCTTCCTAGGTGTACGGCCAAAGGTATGATGCTTCCTTTAAGCTATTGTTCTTCCAAAGTACCTCTTTGCGTATATGTGTATCATTTGTTGCAGAGATTTCAGGAAGGATAATCTGGTTTCAGTGTGGCCATGAAAACACCGATTGAAATGAGTTAAATATCCACGTTTTCATTCTGAGAGGGCAGATCTTAGACCTGAATTATTAGGGGTGCTATAAATAATTACAGCAAATTGTACCTTACAACAAAAGAGAAAATGAAATATTACATCTATGTCTCAGCTGTTGGTTTGTTTCAAGAGCTTCACCAAACTGGTCTGTGATCCCTCTGCTCTGGCATGTGGGTACTGGCAGTTTACTTACCTACAGTTAAGGGTTAAGAGGTCCAGTAGCACGGTTGTTAAGTCCCATCAATATATAGGGAAGGTTTTGTGAATTCTTGAGAGCTTAGTTCTGCAGAAAAAATTAACTTACGATAAAAAAAATATGGATGTCTTCAAAAGTTGACAGATGAGGGAAATTACACATCTGATGTATTTAGTTCTTTTCTGGGTTGCAATTTAAAGTTCAATTGATTTTGTGCTGCTTCTGTGTTATACATGGCTTGTCTGTCATTTTTGCCCTGAAATTGCAGGTTGCATGATGGAAATAAGAGGAAGATGCCCTTTAGTTGGCATTAATGTTCCATTGTGATGCCTGAGGCAGCTGATTCCATCTTGATGAGATGGACTAAGAAACAATACCCAAGAAAACAGTACCTGATGTTGGTGGTTTTTGTTTGTTTTTTTGTTTTGGTTTTTTAAAAAAAAAAAACAAAACAAACAAAAAAAAAACCACAAACTTACCCCACAATAAATGCATTTTCAAGCTTCCTGAATGTACAGCAAGACAAAACTGCTGATTATACCTGAGTTCAGTCTTTAAAGTGACCTTTCTAACTGGGAGTGTGGAAGAGTCTCTTGTACTGCTGTGAGCAAGTGGGAAACACTTAGTCCAGCTGTTAGACCTTGCTTAGACATTCAAATTAGCTGTGAAAGGTTTTCCTTGTTCTCTTTGTGATTAGCTGGCCGATGTACTAAGCACTGAGAATAGGTGAAATAGTTTAGGTAGAGTGATTTCACTGCCTGCATTTTCAATTATAAGAAAGGCTTGACTTGTCCCCATTGTCCATGGGAATGATTGTATGAACACAAAAATACCCACGTGTGAAGGGAAAGGAAACAATCAAGATATGTAACTCCCTGGTGGCAGGACAGCTGGATAACCACCGCTGCTGAATTTTGAAATTGTAGGGCTGGAGGCAAAGGTTTTAAAATATTTTGGTGTTCTTGTTTTTAATCTTGATAGAGGAGAGTCATGAAAATAGTGCCCAATATTAATGCAGCATAAAGGATGTAAAAATCCCTCTCAGGCATTGTCTGAGCACACAGAGATGTTCTGCATGGAAAACACATATTTGGACCTGAAGATATGTGGAAAATGGCATAAAATTTAGCTCATGACTGTTTAAATAAATTTGTGGAGTTGAGCGTTTGGTACAGTGGGAAGAATAGCCTGGAGAGAATCCGTTCTGGGGGGTTAGGAGTGGTGTGAGCACCTAGCCTGAAGAAGGGGGCAGTGCTGGAGGAAGCCTGAGGCCAGAGAAGAGAGCACATAAGCTATTTAGATGCCAGTCTTGGGACCAGCTGTGGTTATTTCATTACTGCCTGTAACACAGCTGTTGGAGGTGTGGTAATTTAACTGTACTGATGACACAAATATGTCAGGTGTTACCGGTGTGGGAGAGGATGGGGCAGTTGCAAAGGAATAACTGTATATTACTAGGAATGGGCTGGAGTTCAGAGATTCAGTATGCCAAAGGATACACCTGGAGGGTAATAGCAGAAACAAATCTGCCATGAGAAGGTCATGCTGATGCAGGACTGAGCTGCTGTTGGGACGCAGCTGTGAGAAAGACAAATGCAGGCAGGGCTTTTGGAGGGATTTCTGATTTTGGAGAAGTGTTGATGTCATACATGGCCTGTGAGGTGTCATTTGAAGTAGTACGTATGATTTTGTAATTTGTGTTTGGGAGAAATAAACTCAGTAGGGGTAGAGAAAAGCCATTAGGAAGACTGAAGGTGCGGACTGTGAAAGAGTTTGTTTTGTGAGAAGGGGAGAGTGTGTCCTGGTGATTAATTCAGGGAGAGAGAAAAACTTCTGCCAGAAAAGAGCAGTATTGACATGAGAACAAACAGGTCTGAACTGATCACAGATAAATTCAGACTGAAAATGGAGAGAGGAGTGAGAAACGTCAGAAAGTGCAGGAAGGCCTGGGAGAGACTCGTTATGGGTGCAGGGAGATGCAACTGCTTTGATTGAGGTCTTGAAGAGTCTATGAGAGGTGGCATGAGCTCAGTGACACCAAGCAGCCCCTGCTTCCTCATTCTGCTGTTGCTAATTGTATACAACCCATGTTTACAGGGAAGCCATGTGCAGGGCTTCCAGGCTCTTTCAGGAAGAAGAAAAAAAAAAAAAAAAAAAGAGAACTATTTGCTGTAGTGAATTGGTTGCCAAATATTAAGAAGTGCTGTAGAGATGCTACATGTGTTTCAGGTATGGCTGGCAGTGGGATTTTTATTTGCAGGGTTTGCAGTTATCTCCACTGTAGCAGGAAGGGAACAGATGGAAGCGGCAGAGACCTGCATTAACTGATACTGTCTCACCTGCAGAGCCAACCCAGCCTCAGTGAGGAAAAGTCCAAGAAGCTAAAGAGACGGCCGCAGATGAAGCGCAGGTCGCAGGCAGAGGTGATGAAGGAGCGAGAGGACGAGTGTTTCAGCTGTGGGGACGGAGGGCAGCTGGTGTCTTGTAAGAAGCCAGGCTGCCCCAAGGTGTACCACGCAGACTGCCTCAACCTGACCAAGAGACCTGCAGGTCAGTGCTCTGAATGGCTGGGCTCTGCTTGGGTCACAGCATTGGCTTGAGGTGTCCCAGGCACTGCTTACAACCTTGCACTCACTTCACAGCTTATTAAAATTAGAGAGATCTTGCTCACTTGAACAGACTTTGTGGCCCACACGACACAACCCTGGTTTGCACCCCACTGTGACTGCAGAAAAATGACTTGATTGCTGAAGAGACAGTTTTTCCTTGCCTAAGAGATGGTACTTGTGAGCTGACCCCATCACTGGGGCCTGGCAGAGGACAGTCCCAACAATAGTTGAGAAATTGGTTTCTCAGATTGGCCATTTTCCCAAAGTTGAAGACAATTGAGTGAATTGAATGGTGCGGAGAAGCACTGATGGAAAATGTGTTTGAGAAGAATGTGTTAGATGTCTGAATAGCCATAAGTTCATACTTAAGGAAGAGAACAGTATCAAAGCATGTCCTAGTTTGTGGTGAAATGAAGGTAGACATTTGAAATAAAAAGTATTCAAAAAGTGTATCGAGTTGTATGCAGAGAAAGAAATAGGCTCCCTGCATGAGTGATAAAACAGTTTCCAGTTCATTAGTAGCTCAAGAGGTGCAGAGTAACATCTACTGGAGGAAAAGATTTAAGTTGCATTTAAAAGTCTTAAAGGAGCTGGTTGAGCTGAATGTGTCCTTTGTCGTTTCAGTTTGTCTTGATTACTAAAGGAGTTCCTGTGACCTTTAATGAGTGTTCCGGTTTAACTGGTGCTCAGAAAGGGGAAAAAGTCTGACCTGAGTCTTGGTAGGCCAATTACCTTGATTTCTACTGGGCCAGGAGGATGGAAAAGCTGATACAAGATCAAGTGCCAAATAATTAAATAGTAAGAATATCAGCAATACTAAATGACAAGTTTTTAGGTAGAATAACTCATCAAACCTAATTTAGTGTTTTTGGCTAAGATGATAAATTTGGTTAATAAACGCAACTGCATTGAAGTAATTTGTTTAGGGGGCTGTAAATCTTTTGATTTAATACTGTAAGCATTGTCATAATTAGTAAATCTCTATGCAAGTCTGTACAGTGTTTCCTGAGCACATGGGAGGCAGGCTGAGAAACACGAAACCAAGTGGTCTCTGAAAGTAACCGCCAGGAGACTCACTGTGACAGAGTGTTTCTGTCAGCTCACTGTGCAGAGCCAGACCTGGGCGTTCAGCACCTCTAGCTGTAATTTGGCAGAAGCTGTAGAAGGGCTAGTAGCATACTTTGTAGACGACAGAAATTATGTGTGTGCATGTGTGAAGCTTTGGGGAGAGTAGGGCATTTATACAGAAGAGCTTGGATTGCTTGTTGAACAAATGCTGTAACAGAGCAATGTGAAAGCCAACAGGATTCCTATGGAACATCATTCAGGGAGAGGGAGTCCTGAGTATCACCTTTCTATCCAGTTTTTCGAGCTAAGATAGGGCACTGTAACATCCTGGCAGGTTTTCCCATGCTTTGAAGTCTCCAATAAAGGAGAATCCAGCCTTTAGCTTGTTCCCCTGCTTTCCATTTGAAAAGTTTCTCCTAACAGCCTGACTTCAAAAAACAAAGGATTGTCATCTCTCTGACATCCATTTTTTTACATACTGAGAGACTGTTGTCTCCTTAGTCCTTTTCTGGCTGAAACAAACAGAGCCTCTCCTTGCAGCTCTTATTTTCTAAAATTATTCTTTGTCTGCTCTGGTCTGTGTCTCACTTGCCTTCACATTTTTAAAACTGGTAACAAGTATTTTAACAGTATTGCAGCTGAGGCCTTGCTAACGCCAACAAAAGAGAATAATTATATTTTGTGTTTTACATAAAATATCTCAGGAAATGAGATTTGACTTGTTTTGCAAAAATAACTTGTATATTTATGTCTCATTTGTGATTTGCCCTATCATTCTTGAGTCCTTGTCTTGATCCTTTTCACGTACTTATTTTATTTCTTCCTCCTGCAATCCCGCTTTGCACTGGTCTTTATTTAATTGCGTCTTGTTGATGCAAGAGCATCTGTCCAGTTTAAATTTTGAGCCTGTCTAACTCAATTTTTGTAGTCTTTCACAGCCTTGTTATCTACGCATTTCTGTAAGAGTATTTGCTGTTCTGTTTCCAGAAATGTAAATGAAAATACAGACTAAAATAGACTCCTGAAGAATGTAATTGGAAATGCCTCCTCAGTTTGCCAGAAGACCATTAATAGCTGGTTTTTGAGAATGATTTTCAGTCCGTTGTAGCCATTTTATTCTTTTTACACATAGGCTGCTGTTTTCATAGCCCACTCCTTAGAGTATCATGCAGGACATGAAAGGTTCAGCACTTTTTACATCAGATGTTTCCTCTGCCATTGGCATTGCTGTCAAGTAATTGGAATTTCCTGCTTGTTTGCATGTTACTAGTTGTGTGATCTTACTTCCAAGAGCTCTAGGCTGTCTCTGGAGAGGCTGCTTATTCATTAGGCCTTTTATCCTGCCAAAGACCATTAGAGCAGTTTGATAGGACTTACCCATCCTGTAACATACTGGCAGGTTTTGACATATTTTATTTTCCATCCATACAAATGATCTCTATAATAATAGTCCCAGAGTTTTCCAGTGGCCAGAGTAAGTGTTGAACATGGCTCTTCACATTGCTGATAGTGTGGAGGGAGCAGCAACAGCGTGTGGGAAATGGAATTGGAAAATGGGGTGTTGGAGGAGCATGGACGCAGGAGGCGTATTTGGAAAGGCAGCTGTGCTTTTCCTACAGTGAGAGGTCAGGAACTCAGCTTCATGTATCCAGGGTGCACATGGCCTCACTGTTCCTTGGGTCCATGAACTGGTAAGAAATGTTTGGTAGTAACAGCGGAAGCCGTGGCTGGGGGAACAGGCAGCTGAACCAGTTATGTCATCCACAAGTGAAAAATGCAGTGATCTCTGTAGTGTAATGTTGGTTTTTTTTCCTCTGTGATGGTGTTGATACTGATTGTGACTAGATTCAGCATGGACATGGAGCTCCTCAGGGAGCAGCTTGGCTTTGTGTTAAGCAGTATTTTTATTGCTGCCATACACAGAGGTTAAGGAAAATGCCTTTGGGTGTAGAGACGATAGAAACTTACTCTCTTGTGATCACTACCCTTTCACTTCTTCTTTCTGATAAACAGGAAGTGAGGTTGTTGACCCAGAATTAACAAAGACTTAGATGAACCTGGTGCATCTACTTAAAAAGTCCATTGGGTATATTATACACAGATAACCACTGTTGTTGTCTCTGGAAATCAGAGGCACAGAGATGTGCGAGCTGGGGGTGTCTGCTCTTCTCTAGGCACCTGTATTGGTTAGTGCCATGCTGGAGCCAGATAGGCTTTTGGTCTGACTGGTGTGACTTGTGTTTGTCATGGTTATCATTGCCCTTGTTGCTTCTGAGGATGCAGGTTCCTGTTAACTGCCCATTGAGCCTGGGAGCTATGGCAGAAACTAGGGACATGTAGAATTGTATGGGAGTACTGCAAGGGTGTTCCCACTCTCCCTTGAACGCCCTTTGAAGCGGGCCTGGTTTCTTCTCCTTGTACTACTCCTAAGGTATGTCTTTTCTCCTGTGTCTGTGCTGCAGGAAAATGGGAGTGCCCGTGGCATCAGTGTGATATGTGTGGTAAGGAAGCAGCTTCTTTCTGCGAGATGTGCCCCAGGTCCTTCTGCAAGCAGCACCGGGAAGGCATGCTCTTCATCTCCAAGCTGGATGGACGTTTATGCTGCACAGAGCATGATCCCTGTGGGCCTAACCCTCTAGAGCCGGGAGAAATCCGTGAGTATGTGCCTCCCATAGGAGCCCTGGCTAACGGCGAGGACACCCAGCCACCAGAGCAGCCTCCTGCAGACACAGACCTGAGCGTTCAGCCTCTGGACAGCCTACCTCAGTCTGTGGCCCTCAGACTTCAGTCACCAGAAAAGCCCCCTGCTACCCTAGCGCTGAGGCTGCCGCCCTCAGAGAAGCCCGCAACCACCGTAGCCCTGAGGTTGCAGCCGTCAAACAAGCCCCCCACCACCCTGGCCCTCAGGCTGCCTCCACCAGACAAACCACCCGCCACCCTGGCGCTGAGACTGCCACCATCAAATAAACCCCCCACCACCTTGTCACTGAGGCTGAAGCCATCCAACAAACCCCCCACCACCCTCTCGCTCCGGCTGCAGCCTTCTGACAAACCCCCCACCACCCTCTCGCTCCGCCTGCAGCCGTCGGACAGGCCCCAGGCTGCCCTGTCCCTAAGGCTGCAGTCAGAGAAGCAACCCATCATCGTAGCGCTGAGGCCTCAGCAGCCTGACAAACCTCCCACCAACGCGGTGCTGTGGCCACTGGATGAGTCCTCCAGTGACGCCTCACAGCCTCATCTGCCGAGCAAATCTCCTCCGGGAACTCCACACTCGTCAGACGAGTCTCTCGTTACTGCTGGTGCCCTGCAGCTCCAGCTGTCGGACGAGCCTCCTGCCACCCCCGGGGTTTTGGGGTTATCGGACAAATCTCTCATTGACACCAGGACCCAGCAGCCTGAGCTGCTGGATGAGTTCCCAACGAAATGCCTGCATCCCCAACTTTCGGACAGACTTCTTGCCGCAGCAGGGACCCTTCAGTCCCAGCCGGTGGATGAGCCTCCTGCGGCCGATCAGACTCAGCCGTTGGACAAAGCTTCTGCCCAGAGTCCGCAGCTTCAGTCTGTGGAAAAGGCTTCTGGCTCCACGGTGCCACAGGTCCCAGCATCGGAGGTGGCTCCCAGTCCTGGGGTGCTGTGGCCTCTGCCCATTGAAAAAGTCCCCAGCTCCCTGGTCTCACGGATCCTGCCTATAGAGAAGGCTCCTGGATCAGCTGTGTCACGACCCCCACCTCCAGAGAAGGCTTCCTTCTCTGGGGCAGTGCGGGTCCCAGGCACGGAGAATGCTCCCAGCTCTGGGGTGCCTCGTCCCCTGCATCTGGAGAAGGCTTCTGCCTCGGGGATGCCACGGATCCTGCCCACAGAGAAGGCGCCCAGCTTAGGGGTGCCACGGCCCCTGCCTCCAGAGAAGGCTCCTGGCTCCCGGTCACCGCACGTCCTGCCCATGGAGAAGGCTCTTGGCTCGGGGGCCCTGCGGATTCCACTCACGCAGAAGGTGCTCGCCCCCGGGGTGCTGCGGCCCCTGCCTCCAGAGAAAGCTTCCGACTCCGGGTCCCTGCGGGTCCTGCCTCCGGAGAAGGCTCTTGGCTCTGGGGTGGCTCGGCCTCAGCTCTTGGAGAGGCCTCTCACTCTTACAGCCCCGTGGCCTCAGGCATCGGACAAGCTGGCTGCCGCCGTGGCTCCTCGGCCTCAAGTCTTTGACAAGCCTCCAGCCGTGTCAGCTCCGAGGCTGTTGCTGTCGGAGAAGGCGCTGCGGCCCGTCGACCAGAACGCGCAGCCAAAGGAGAGAGGAGCCCCAGCCACGGAGCTGAGTCCCCAGCAGAAAGAGAGGACCATGTTAGCTGGTGAGCAAATCTCTTGGTCTGCTGGGAAAGCAGTGACGCATGTCGGACAGGTACCTTGGCCTACGGAGAAACTACAGACACACGAGCAAACCCACTGGCCCACCACGAAAGTCCTGACGCTTGCAGAGCAGCCTCCCCGGACAGCAGAGAAGCTACCAGAGCCAACCCTTCAGCCTGGCTGGGAAGTGGCCTCAGCTCCCGCAGAGCAAACCCCTTGGACATCAGAGAGATTGTGTGCATTTGAGCAGACCCCTCGGCCAGCCAGGGAAGCGCCGGTGCCCCCAGAGCAGATGCAGTGGCTTGTCACGAACATTCAGACAATTGACCAGATTTCTTGGCTGAGTGGAAAAGCACAGACTCCTCGGGGGCAGGACCCTTTGCCTGAACAAAACACAGCGCTAGCCCGTAACCAGGATTCTGTCTGTCGTGAGTTGGCCGACTCAGAGCCAAAGTGAGGTTGGTGAATATGGGAGGCAGGTTTCAGTCTTTTAATGTTTAGGGAGGGGGAATCTTTGTTTTGTTTTTTTTATTCACTTCCCTGAGCCCAGCCCCTAACCCATGCACATCTTATCCATATTCTCGTGACATGAGCAAGGACATTCACTTAAGTCTGAGTGTGGCCCAGCTGAAGGGAGAGAGCATCTGTGACCTTTTCCTCTTCCTTTTACAAATGGTAAAGCTGAAATAAAGAGTCCACTCTGGGTAAAAATCTCCAATTCCATTGAAATGGTCACATTACTTGATCCAGCGTGTTCGAGCTCCAGGTCTGATTCGTAGGCGGGTTCCCAGGTACAGCTAGGGGCTTTGCTCTTGTTACTGTATTTAGAGGAAGCAGATCAGTCAGGCTGCCCTGGGACTGGAGGTGTTTCAGGGATCAGGCGGTGAGCAGTCGGGTGTACGCCCTTGCCGGACTCTGTGGAAGCAGGGAAGGGATTTATCTGTCATCTGCCCAGGTCTCTGTCCCTGCAGGGTGTTGCTTTGCGAGGTTTGTCTGTATGTTCACTGGGATGTGCTGCGTGTGTGGTTCACTGAAGGACAGGTATTGTCTCCAGCTGAGCTGGGAGAGGAGCCCGCTGCACTCGCTCGGTGCAGTTTCCTCCAGCAATAGGCAATATCCATTCAGGCTCCTTTATACAAAGCTGCAACTGGCCAGGTCCGTTAAATGGGAAATCTGAAGGAGGTCAGGGAAAAGAGAGATCTTGGAAGAAGCCATCTGGCAATTTTTCCATTCTTGTGTCTTAATCCTCTAGCACAGGACACATGGAGTGTTTCCTGCACTTGAAAACTTTATGACCTATAAAGCAGCAATAGCAGAGTAGGGCAGAGTGGGTTTTCCCCAAGGTGCTGAGCGCCACCCTGTCAGGGTGGTGGTGCTCCCTCTCAATTTTCCATCCAGTTTCTTCTTGACTTCTGTCGTCACCATGAGCCAGCAGACTGAGCAATCTTTTCTCCCCTTGCCTCAGACGTGTCCAGGACATGTTTGCATCATACCTGCTCTTTCCAGCAGCAGGACACACTGTCGAGCTGCAAGCGAAGCCTGTACCATTGGCTACACGGTGCAGAGGCAAGGGTGCTGTAGCTGTTACCAGGACCCATCTCGACACCTTCCCCTTGGGTAGCTTCTGGCTTAACTCTTCTACAACCAAAGGAGACTTGAATTAACTGGACTGTGTTGGTGTGCATGTGTGTGTGCGCGCGCGTGTGTGTCCTTCCAACTGAATAGTAGTTCTCACACTGGAACACGGTGGGCTCCAGCAGCTGGCTGGCTTTCTTTTTTCCTCTTCTCCCTTTTCCAGTTAAGGAGATGTGTAGTACCTGGTGGTTATCAGGCTGGTGTCCAGACTAGGCCTGCTGAAAGCCGTTTTCTCAAACGTTGAGGCATAAGTTCACTTGGCTGTGGTACTCATGGGGCAAGTGGTAGAGGCCCAGGGACCAGCAGAGTGGCATCTTGCGACCACCGGCACCGTCGAGGCAGGAGGAGGACGGGCCTCCCTGGGTGGCACTGCTCGGGCTGGATGGGGTCGGAATCCTGCCGAGGAGGCACTGCTGACCAGCACACTCTCCCACTCTCACAACACATTACCTCTGTGGTTTGCCTGAGCTCCGCCGCTCTGGGTGCCGCAGCCGTGGATCTCCGTGCCCTCCCCCAGACCCTTGCGCAGCTCCAGTGTGTCCTTCTCCTTCCAGGCAGATCCGCAGTCCCTCCCTGGAGAGGGAGTGTTCTGCTCCAGGCTGACCCTCTCCCTCCAGTGTAGGAGCAGGTCCTTGTTCCCGCCTGGCTTGCAAGTGCCTGCTGCTCCCAGAGCAGACGGTCATGAGTTTTGCATTTTTCTATGAAGGGAGGCAGACACTTGTACTGAGACAAATCCCGACCCATTCTCCTTTCCTGAGGTATGCACCCCAAGACAACGTCCTGCTGTAAAGGCCGGGTGTGCTGGGCACGAGGGGACATTACCAGTGCTATGGTGTATCTCTTCTCTAGTCCGAATCATTTCAGATCCTTTGTAGAATAGCTAGCAACTTTGAAAAGCTTTATGGCTTACGGAAACTTACTGTTTAATGTTGTTTTTTTCCGGGAAGACTGGCAGGTCAGTTCCTGCTTGCTGCTGAAACTGGGGAAATGCAAGCAGCTTGTGTTTCTGCGTGACTCCTGCACAAAGGGAATCAGGACAACTCCTCAGAGCCATTGAGAGAGAAGATAAATCTAAGGGCATTCATTAACTTTTTAAAACAAAATGAAAAAAAAAAAGTATGGTAATGACATTCAGTATATTAAGTATTTATCATGTGTGAGAAGGAAAATAAATCTTGAATTTACATTTATAGGCCTTCCCATGAGCTGGACTTAGTCATGTAGATTGTGTAAGTAGGGTTACCTCCGTGCCAGCCACCCAGCCAGCTACAGCTGTAACCGGAAAGGTATCTGCACTGCTCTGTCCACCTCCGCTTCGCATTGTCACGTGTTAACTAGTTACTTGTTTCATGAAAAATAAACTGTGAATATTTTTGGTGCAGGCTTTTTTAAATCTGTAAAATGGAGAAGTTCTCAACGAATTCTCATAAGTGCAGGTTTGAAAAAAATCACTTTATAATCGTGTGTTCACGTAGTAGGGTGAGGTTCATGGCAGCAGCAGCCTTCCACGCAGCAGGCTTTTACCCAAAAGCTTGTTTTGAACAGTGAAGGTGGATTGAACCGTTGCGTGGCATTTCAGACCCACGGCCTTATTCCTTGCATCTGACTGTACCCCACCTCTCTTCTTGTCTCCGTTCATGCCTTTTCCATGAGGATACAGGTTTCTAGCTTGCTACCTTCCAGCTACTGTTGGAAAGTTGACTTCAGTGTAGCTGGGAGGCTGCTTGGTGAAATTGGCATTTGGAAACCATTGAAGGAGGAAGCTAGCAAGCTGCTCTTCCCTCCTTGTACTTGCTGGGCCCCTGGGCCCTGCTCTGTCGGATCAGGAGGGCTTTTCTGGACGTACACAGGGCTTGCAGAGGTAGTAGTGGTGCTGTTAGAGATGGTTGTCTGTGTTGGGTCACGTCAGCAATACAGGCAAGGCCTGACCAGGCATGGAGATAGGTCCTGGCAGCCCAGCCCTGCCCAGCCTGCCTTCATTGGCAGGGAGCATGAGCATGGGCTGAGAAACAGATCCAGGCAACACAACCCTCATGAAGGAAATACGGGCTTCTTCAGCACTTGAGTTGACTCTCTGTCCTGGCTTTGAGTGTGGAGTGGGGTTTGTGGGCATCAGGGGAGGGGGCTACAGTGTTGGCCCCTGTGGGACTGTGGGCAGCAGCTGATAGCACTGCCTTGGAGGAGGAGAGGGAAGTGTCTGTACTGAAGCATCTGGGTTCATTTTCTGCAGTTCATTACTGCCTTCAGAGTTCAACCAGTTTGAATCACTGGGGTTTTTTAAGTTGGAGGAAAGCAGCAGATAACACATAGCCCTGACAGACTGCTTCTGCAGAAGAGAGACTGCTGCAGCTCTGTTCTAGCCTCCCCGAGCCCCTGCACTGGGCTCAGCCAGCTTTGCTGCAGCTCTGTGGCCAAGGCCATGGTGCTTTTTTGCTGGGTTGGAGGGATCCAGTCACCTGGCCGCTGACAGTCTCAGATCAGCCATAATTGCACCCACGGTGCGTGAGAAGTTGACTCTGCTGTTGATTCACTGTTGTGGTCAATTGTAGAAGGAGAACCGAGGGTGTAATTATTTTTGCTCAGAGCTGTGTCCCTTTCCCTGCTGTCTCAGGGAGGCTCTCGGGAACTTCCCCGGTTCACACGCCTATTCCTGCTTGTAGGAATGGCTCTCCCTTTTCAGTTTTGGAGGGGATGAAGGATTTGATCCCATACAAATGCTTGGCTGGTCAGCATCCTAGCTGTCGGGGTAGCCTGGCTGCCCCTTGCTCAGAGCAGTGGGCTGAGGGTCACTGGCTGTGGCCTCCATCCCACAGCAGGACCCACTTCAGTGATGGGTTTCCACAGTGGGCAGGAAAGTCCCAGTTGACTTTTGGTGATGGAGGAGCACTGGTGAGGACTGGTGGCGTGGTCAGGGACTCTTGTGGGCATGAGCTGCCTGCCCAGGCACAGGAGGAGGGTTGCGGAAGAGGAGCCGCTGCAGGGCCTGTGGGACATGAGGGCAGGAGGGGGGAGTGGGCACAGGCCACCATCCTGCGTGGCTTGTCCCATCTGCACCAGCTCGCTGGGCTGGTGCCTGCTGTCAACCAGGACTCTGGTGAATTTAGCAGAGCGGCCACTGTAAGGGATAATCCCCTACTGCACGTCTTCAGATACTAACTAGCTCATGGTAGCTTGCTTTATTGCTATTCTCAAGTTAAAACTTTTCCTATTTAACAAAAAAAACCACAAGAACCAGATTCACTTCAATGCACAACGTATCCAGGTGGTACTGTGGGAGCATGCATTATAATTGAGGGTTAAACTCCCCACAGGCACAGGCTTCGCTTTGAAGGTGTGACTGTTATTAAAACTGAAGAGGTGAGATGGTTGAATCTAAAGGACAGTAACATGCTAAGGTGAGACGATGTGGATCGAGGGTGCTAGAAGAGCTTCAGCTCAGTTTTACGGGGGGGAAAAAAAAAAAAAAAAGAAAGAAAAAGCAGCCCTAACCCAGATGCGTCTCGGCAGCAGTTTAACCTGAGCACACTGTGGATGTGCGCTGCTCCTACCTGGATGCCACAGCCAACGTTGTGACAGAGCAGGAGGAGTTTGTTTGAGAAACCTCAGACCTTCAACACTTTCCAGTTATTTTTAATTTCAGCCTTAATTTCTGATTTTGCTTGATGTTTGGAATAACCGTAATTGTAACCTGCTTGTAATGTGCTTTGCCCTAAATTACTGATGAGGCTTCCAGCCTTTGCCAGCCAGTGAGTGTTAAAGCAAAGTGGCAAACCACGCAGCTACTCTGAAAGTACAAAGGGGGCCGGTGAGGGCTTGTGCTGTGTTTGATTGCCCGGGCTTTGACCACGCTAATTACTCCCCTGTGATAGTGATAACGCGGTGGCAGCATTTGCACCGAGGCTCTTGCAGCAGCGCGGCCGGGCTGATGGGTGCTCGGGGCTCCCAGGGCCTGCGAGATGGGATGCTGAAGCTTGGGGACCTCTCCGCTGCTTGCCTGGCTTCAGCAGGAGTCTTGCCTGAGGGGTGGCAGTGCCCCCACTTAGCAGGGGGTGGGAAAAGGCAAGATTTCTGCTCCGGGTCCTCCAAAAAGCCGTCTAAGCAAAGTCCAGTGCAGGGGGACAGCATGTGTCAGCTTGGGCTGGAGAAGTGGCGGTGATGGACAGTCCCTACAGCACTGAATCTACCTCCTAGGGAAATCTGAGAAATGGGTGTTGCTATGTCCTATTTCAAGGTAAAGTTTTAATCAGTTTGCCCTTGGTGAAGAACTTGGGCTATTGTGGTGCTATTGTAAACCGTTCGGCAGCTTAGCACAGTAGGGCTGAACTCACGGCTCCTAGCCCGCGGGCTGGAGGTTTCTTCGCCAGCTGAATCCCATCCCCCAGTAGCTGGGGCTGGGCTTTGGCACGTGTGATGGAAACAGGATGAGGCGTGACTCGGTTCCTTCGATTTATGATGGCTTCGAGACTCAAACCAGTGTGCCAGTGGGCCCCGTGGGCGTAGGGAGCGAGTGGAGCCACGTGAAGCAAGGCAGGCGTCCGCTAACTGCATGTTCTTTGTGTCCGTTTGGTACTGAGCTGGTTTCAGTTTTTGTTTTTGTTTTGTTTTTTTTTTTTTTTTCTCTGATGTTTCCAAGTTGTTGACTTCAAGGAACTGGGTTTTGTGTATTTTTTTAGACACTGGGAACTTGTTAAAAGGAAAAGCAGCAGCACCGGGAGGCGCAGGGTGGAGTGTAGCTGGAGCTGAGGGCAGTGCCGGCCGGCGTGGGTGGGAGGTCGGACGTGTCGGCAGCGGCCGGAGCGGGCAGGGAGCAGGCAGGGAGCAGCTCTCCCTGCGAAGGGCAGGAGAAGCCTTTCAGCGGCCGCACTCCCGGCCCTGCTTAACCATGGTGCCAAGTTCACCGCCCGCCAGCCTGCTCGCCTCCGAGACACCCCACGTGTCGGATACAGCGCCTGGCTTTGAATGTCCCCTGCCACCCTCCGGTGCCGTGTGCTCTTGGCTGGGGTCCTGCCTGCCGGCTAGCCCCCCACTCCCAGGGAGGGTGGCCCTGACTGCCCGCTGCCCGTGAGGAGGGGGACACGGGGGGGCCACCCGTGACAGCAGCCTGAGTTGTGCTGAAGCCGCGAGCGGGAAGGTTTGCTCAGAGGTGGGGAAGCCTTGGTGCGAGCGGCCCCAAGCCGCGTTCCTCCCCCGCTGAGGTCTGCTGGCAGCAGAGGGCAGTCCCCTGCAGGGTCCCGTCCCCCCCAGCACAGCGGGAGGCAAGGTGCCCGGCTGAGGTGGGTGCCGGCTGGAGCTGGCGGGCACGGGGGTGGTGGCTGGGGTGGGGGACGTGTGGGTGCTTGGCCCTGGCCAGGACTCGTCTGTTGGTTCTAAGCAGGGACGCCAGAGCAGGTGAGAGAAACCTACATATTTCCAGCATGTATATTATTTTTAGAAGAGGGAGAGGGGAGAGTCTTGGACCATTGATTACTTTCATTTTGCTCCCCTTAGACTGTTGGCTGTGTATGTGAAACTTATAATGAAATGAGGGTTGCCCTGCCCAGGTGCTCCCAGAACATGTACTGTAATTCTTTGTATATAGAAGAAAAAAATTACTGTAAAGTAAAGTTTAACTTTACTCTCGATGTCCTCTTGTGGTTTGTCTTGCCGAGCGGGGAGGCGCAGGGGAGGCCCGGCTGTGCCCAGACTCCGGGGGCAGGGATGGGAGAGCCCCGGCAGCGGCTCAGGCAGGGGACGGCTCAGACCACAATGTGTTTTATTTACATTGTACACCTCGAGAGAAGACGCTTAAATAAATCTGCAAAGAATTGGGCAGCATCTCCGAGAGAATAAGTTAACAGCCGCCGCTGGGCCACAGCAGTGACTTGGGGGAGAGCGGCTCCTGCAGACGCCGGGTGGCAGGGAGAGGGTCCCCAGGGGTGATGGCTCACGGCTCCCGGCACCGCAGGAGCCTGCCGCTCCCCACGCCGGGAGGAGAGCAGTCTGCAGGGCTGCCGTGGCACAGACGGGCCCGTACAGCTAAAACACAGCAGGTAAAAAAAAACCAGAGGAGTCCGGTGCACGCCGGCTGCCCGGCCGGCAGCAGCGGTTCCCTTTTGGCAGGAGGTCTCAGTGGTGGCAGCAGCTGTAGAAGTAGGCACCGCTCCTCTGGCCCAGGTCGACACCCTTCTCCTCTGGAAGAGAGCAGGGGCGGCAGGCTGCCGGCACATCCACCCCGTGACGCCGCGTGGGAGCCCAAATGCTGCCGGTCCCAGGCCTGGGCCCTGGCAGGTCCCTTGGGGAGGGGTTTGGTGCCCCCCCCGAGAGAAGCAGCAAAGCTCACGGCCACGGCACGGCCCAGGGCTGGAGGCGCAGCCGGGCTGAGCACGCCTGGACAGGCCCGGTGCAGAGCTGAGCACCCGTCCTACACCTGAGCTAGGCTGCTGGCCGGCCGAGCCTGGCCTGAGCGGGGACGAGGACACCGTGACAGGGACCCAAGCACTGCGGGACAACCCCGGGTGATAGCGGCCCCGGGGAGGGGGGGGGCGAGGAAGGGCCAGACCCCACAGCACTCATCCTCCACACTCTCCCCAGGGACACGTGCACCCCCCCGGCACGGGAGAGGGTGCTTGGGGAGGGTCCTGCCAGCTCACCTGTCATCACCTGGAAGGCGGTGAAGTGGACGTAGTCGTCGGCCACCTTCTGGAACAGCTCGTCTGGGAGGAGAGCGGGCAGGGTGGCTGTGAGCAGCCCCACCGCCAGGCAGAGCCCCCCCTGGTCAGCAGCGAGGGGGCTACTTACCCACGCTCTGGCCCGTCTTGCTGGAAGTCTCAAAGAGCTCTGCTTTGATCTCTGAAATGAGGGCCCAGGTTGGCACCTGCTGCGGGCGCAGGATGTGGCCCCGCGGGCTCAGCTTCCCCCCCCCCCCCCCCCCCCCGTGCCAAGCCACCCCTCAGGCACGGCTGCCAACAGCCCCGCTCCGGACAGGCTGTGCCCAGGGAGGTCCCTGCCAGAGCCCCGGCACCACCGGACCCGCTGCGGATCCAGGAGAAGGGCCCCTCATGCCTCCCACAGCACGTGCAGACGCGGCAGCTCCGTTTCCCCCCCCACCCACTCGGCACAGCGGGAGCTCAGGACGGGCCAACACTGCTCAGCCGCGACCACCCTGGCCCCACGCGGTGCCTGGCCGTACCGTCGGCGTAGTCCTGCACGTCGTGGAAGTCGACCCCCCTCTTCCTCCTGTCCTCCTCCAGCAGGTCGCTCTTGGTGCCGCACAGGTAGATCCGGCAGCCCTGCGGCAGGCAGAGGGGCGGGAGGGATGTGGCCGTGGGCTCATCCCCTGCCACCGGCTCCCCTTCCCCTCTGGTGAGCCTCTGCGGCGCACCCCCCCCAGCCTGGCCGTACCTCCTCGCAGTTCTGCAGCTCGTTCACCCAAAACTTGGCGCGCTGGAAACTGCTGCTGTCGGTGAGATCTGGGGGAGAGGGGTCAGGGTCTGCCCCTTCCCCCGTCTGCCCACCCGCCACTGCCCCAGCCCGGGGCCTTCGCAGCCGCCGGCTCTTTCCTCCTCCCGCGGCACCGTGCCCTTACCGTAGCAGACGACGGCGGCCCGTGCCCCACGGTAGTAGATGCGGCTCATGGCCTCGTAGCGTTCCGAGCCGGCCGTGTCCTGGGGGGTGACGGGGGAGCATTCAGAAGGTGCGAGGGGGTGTGGGGGGGGCGTCAGGGGTCCCCGTGCCTGGGGGTGGCCGGGGATGGGCACTGGGGTGCTGGCGCTGCCCTCGCCCCCGCGCTTACCCAGATCCCCAGGGTCACCGTCTGGTCCCCCACGGACATCACCTTGGCCACGAAGGCGGCCCCGATCGTCTGGAAGAAAAACAGGAGCGGTGGGAGCCTGCCCAGGGACGCGGGGGGAAACCACCCGGGGATGTGGGGAGGCAGCGTCCCGGAGACACGGTGGGGAAACCGACCCGAGGGAGCTGGGGGAGCACCAGCCCGAGGACGGGGGACGGACGGACGGACACGACTGGGGGGGGGGCGGAAATCCCGGGGACGCCGCCGGAGGCGCCGGGGGGGGTCAGTTCACTCACGTTCTGGTAGGGCCCGGGCCGGAAGCGGCGGTGGGCGCAGCGTTCCACCAGGCTGCTCTTGCCCACGCCCTCCTGCCCCAGCAGCACCACCTTGGCGTCCACCCGCCGCCCGCTCATCCTCCCCCGCCTCCTCCTCCTCCTCCTCCTCCTCCTCCCGCCGCCGCCGCCGCCGCCGCGGGGCGGGGCCGCAACCGGGTGGGGCGGGGCCGGCGCGGCGGAAGTGGCGCGACGGGACGAGGCGGAAGTGCGCGGCGGGGCGGCGGCGGCGGGGAGCGGGCGGCATGGCGGCCGCCCAGCAGGCGCGGGCCGGAGCGGACGCGGCGGTGCGGGCCTGAGCCCCCCCCCCCCCCCCCCCCACCTCCATGGGGAAGTACTGCGCCAGCCTGGGCGTCCTCAAGGGGCCCTGGGACCAGGTCTTCGCCGCTTTTTGGCAGCGCTACCCCAACCCCTACAGGTGCGCCGGGGCTGGGCGTCCCCCCCCCCCACCTCTTCTCCCGGTTCCCCCAGGGGGGACAGAGCCCGCTGCTCGCCTCCCACTCCCATCTTCAGGGGAGGGGGTGTGTGTGTGTGTCCCCCCCCCGCCCCGCGCAGCACCTGATGGTTCCCACCCCCGAGGTGTGTGTGTGTGTGGGGGGGGGGGTGTTGGTGTAAACCAGCAGCAAAGCCCTTACGTTTTCTTCCCCCACCTCGCCCATTTCAGCAAACACGTCCTGACCGAAGACATCGTGCACCGGGAGGTGACGGCGGACCACAAGCTGCTCTCCCGGCGGCTCCTGACCAAGACCAACCGGATGCCCCGCTGGGCCGAGCGCTTCTTCCCGGCCAATGTCGCCCACTCCGTCTACATCCTGGAGGACTCTATCGTGGACCCCAAGAACCGAACCATGACCACGTTCACCTGGAACATCAACCACGCGCGCCTCATGGTAGGTGCCGGCGGGTGGGGGGGGGGGGGGGGTTGGCAGGCGCTGGTCGGTGCCCACAGGCAGGTTTGTGCCTCTCATTGCAGGTGGTGGAGGAGCGCTGCGTGTACCGGGTGAACCCGGAGAACAGCAACTGGACCGAGGTCAAGCGGGAAGCCTGGGTCTCTTCCAGCCTGTTCGGCGTCTCGCGAGCCGTCCAGGTGAGCGCAGCTGGTTGCTCCAGCAGCACTGCGCACCCCCTCTTCAGACAGGCCTGCTGCTCCCCGCCTTTCCCTGTGCTATTTTTTCTGCCCTTTCCCCTCATTGTCCCCGTCCTCACAAGCTCATGGGATGCCCAGAGCCATCGCTGCTGGTGGGCACAAACCCGCGAGACATTTGGGACTGAACAAGCTGGGACAAAGCCCCAGGGGCTGTGTGTGACCTGGGAGCTGGGCTTGCACCTTCACGGACTTTTCCCTTGCAGGAGTTTGGTCTGGCCAGGTTCAAAAGCAACGTGACCAAGAGCACTAAGGGATTTGAATATGTGCTAGCGAGAATGCAAGGTGAGCACCCATGGGCAAGCTGGGGCTGACTGGGGCAGGTCTCTTGGGAGTTACAGGTCACACTGGGAGCAGGCAGGTCGTGGCTTGAATTAATCTGACTGTGAAATCTTCGTCCCTTGCCTTTGCCCCAGTGTCTTGGCACAGCCCGCTCTTCCTGAGCGGAGCAGCCAGGCAGGGGTGGAGTGCGGGCAGGAGGGGGATGTAATGCGGCCATAGTCATGTGCCTGTAGTTCCCCTTCGTGACGTGCCCTGGCATGCAGGTCAGGAGCCCTGGGCTCATTTTCCCCACTGCGTGGGGAAGTCGCCTCCGTGACAGGGTGACGGGGCTGGTCTAGCTTGCACCTGCCGGCACGCCTGTGCCAGGGCGGGGGCCCGTCAGGGCTGGGTCAACAACTTCTGTGTTACAGGAGAAGCTCCATCCAAAACACTGGTGGAGACAGCCAAGGAAGCAACTGAGAAAGCCAAGGAGACAGCTCTGGCTGCTACGGAGAAAGCCAAGGACTTGGCAAGCAAGGCAGCCACCAAGAAGAAGCAGTATGTGTGAAGAGCCAGGCACAGGTGGGCCCCAGCTGCACCAGAACAGATAGGAGCCTCCTTAGATTTTATATTTTTAAACTGTACAAGTCTGACAATCAGCTGCTGTTAGACCCTTTCTGAGATGTAATTATCATTAAAAAACTTACTCCCACCTCTGACTTGGTCTGGGGCTGGCCTGGTTAGAGCAGAACCTGGTGCTGCTCTCCACTCTGGGGGTCCAGCCCGCTGCCAGGGGTCTGAGCTCGCAGGCAAGATGCAGGCAGGGGTGTCACCAAGTGCCTTTACTAGAAAAATAGTGTCGAGTTCTGTACAAAAGAGGGGGGTGGCCGCGGGAGCGTGGAGGCAGGTTGCTTAATGCTCTTGCTTCCTTTTCCTGGCTCTCGAGGGGTGGCAGAGCCCTCTTGTAGCCGTGTCTGCTGGGGGGGTGCGAGGCATCTCCTGGCCCCCAGCCTGCCCAGGGATGCATGGGCAGAGGCAGGGGGGTGTCCCCGTGACAGCCGGGCCCTCTTCCCAGTGCACTGTGGCTGCTCAGCAGCCCGGCTGGGGGGGGGGGCCAGGCCAGGTGCTTAACCCGTGGCAGGGCTG
The DNA here is from genome assembly GCF_018691265.1 of Tyto alba. Taxonomy (NCBI): domain Eukaryota; kingdom Metazoa; phylum Chordata; class Aves; order Strigiformes; family Tytonidae; genus Tyto; species Tyto alba. The sequence goes on from NW_024881279.1 coordinate 11,573,488, forward strand.
GCAGAGGCGGCATTTCTGGCAGCAGCAGGCAGGGAGGAGGTACGCAGGCAGCGCAGCGAGTGCCGTCAGGACATGGGGCCGTGGGGGCTGGAGTAGCTGTGGTCCCTCCCGGTGCTGAAGCTGAACACGGTGCCGTCCACCTCTATCTCGGCATCCTCTGGGCACCGGGCCGGGCGGGGGGAGGCTGGGTCAGGCCTGTGGCAGCTTCCCCTCCCTGCCCTCCCTCCCCTCACTCACCTCCCTCCGAGGGCTCCGAGAGCTGGGACGAGTCCAAGCTGTCAGCCCGGGCCCGTTCCCCGCCCACGGGCGAGAGCAGCCGTTCTAGCCGCTGCCGCAGGCTCTGCTGCCGGTCACGCAGCTGGTCCTTGACCCTCCGTGCCCTCAGCTCCTGCTCCTCCAGCCTCTGCGGGGATCCGGTCAGCCGTGAGCACGGACCGGGAGCTGGGTCCTGAACGGTGAACCGGGCTGCCCCCCCACCCTCACCTGGATGTGAAGCCGGGCCCGGTGCAGGAGGCTCAGCGTGGTGGGACGGGCCGGCCCGGCGCCCACCGGCACCTGCTGCTTCAGCCGCTCCAGGCAGCACCGGAGCTGGGCTCTCCTGCGGGGGGGGGGGGGGGGGGGCGACGGACACACACGACACGGCGGTCAGCCCTGACGGGGGCACAGCCACCCCCCGCCCCGCCGCTTCCCCGGTACCTGTGCTTCTCCAACGCGTTGTGTACCGACCTGCGGGAGAGCCCGGGGTGATCAGAACCGGCGCTACCGGTCGCCGCCGCCATCCCGTTTCCCCCCCCCCCGGCCGCCGCTCACCTGCCGCTGCCCGCGGCCCGGCGGGACCGCGCGGGGCGGAGCGAGGCGTACCGGTGCTCGGCCTCGGCCAGGCACGGCGGGGACCGGGCACCGGCGGCCCCGCGCTCCCGCCGCTCCAGCGCCGCGGCCGCCCGCAGCAGCACCTGGATGCTGGTGGCCGCCGGCTCCATTGCGGGGGGGGTAACGGGAGGGGGGGGGGGGCGTGGGCGTGGCGGGACGAGCCGCGCGCTCATTGGCTGCTAGGCGCCCCGCGGCGCTGACGTCGGCGCGTCGGGGAAACAACTTCGGGCGGGAAAGTGCGTGCTTCAAATTTGAATCGGCGGAGAGGGGCCACGCCCCCCCCCCCCCCCCCCCCCCGCCTTTCCACGGAGAGGGATTTGGGGGGGGGTGCGCCCGTGTCCGCCCTAGGTGGGGCGTGTCGGCGCGCGCGGCAGGGGAAACGCGCGTGGGTGCCCACGTCAGCGCGAGGGGGGGGGGGCGGTGCACCCCCCCCTACTGCCACCCAGCCCACTCGGGGCACAGTCTGCCCCCAGGCCATTGCCCACCCCCCACCCGCACCCACGGGTGTCCCCGGACCCGCTGTCCCCACGGGAAAGTGCCGCAGCCCAGCTCCATAGAGCCCAGCCAGAAGGGTTTATCTCTTTATTAAAATCCATCGGGTGGGGGGGCGGGGGGGAGAGGGCCGGGCCCCACGGGCGAGGGCCAGCCTCGGGACACGGCCCGGGCGGCCCCACGGCACCCGCCGTCATGTGAGGGCTGTTTGCACCTTCTCAGGCCGGGCCCCGCAGGGCGGGGGGGGGGGGGGGGGGGGGAGACTCTGCCCTGGGGCCCAACAGCAGCCAAAGTTCACCTGAAAAAAAAAAACCACACCACCACCACGAAGCACATTTCCACCCAGGGTACGGCCGCGGTGCAGCGGGTGAGGCGGTCCTGCCGCCGTGCGTGGGTGGGGGGGGTCCTGCCACAGTGCCCACCCGGCCCCGAGGGGAGTCGTGGGGCCACGGAGCCGCCCAGCAGCCCCGGAGGGACCCTTTCCCCCCACCCCCTCCCCAGACTGCAGCCTCCTGCAGGTGCCGACCTGGCGTGGGGAGGGGGGTGTGGATGTGTGTGTGGGGGGGGGTCTCACTGTCACCGGGCGCGCCGGGGAGTGGGCGAGAGGTGCGTGGCGTAGCAGTGCGTGCAGACACGCACGGGTTTCGGCTGGCCGTAGTGCGGCAGCGCGGCGGCATGCGGCGAGCAGCGGGCACAGAAGATCTGCAGGGAGAGGGCCGGAGTGGGGCTGAGAGGAGCTGGGTCCCCCGGGGGGGGGTATGGGGGGGGGGGGGGGTCCCTGCGCACCCCTCCAGCTCAGCACCCCCCCTCTCTTACCTTCCCGCAGCTGCGGCAGTGGTGCCGGCGGCGCAGCAGGGTGAAGGGCGAGTGGCAGGCAGAGCACTGGCTGCACGTGCTGTCCGGCACCCACTCGGGCAGGTGGGGGGTGCCTGATGGGCAAAACACGTCTGTAAAAGCCCCCCCCCAGCTCCCCATCACCACCCAAGCCCCAGGAACGTCCCCAGTCCTCCCTGGGGCTGGACCCATCCTCCTGGGGGTGCTGGGGCTGCCCCGCTGAGGATGCAACTGTCCCTAATGCGCATGGGGGTGCCCAGGGCAGCCGGACCCCCCTCCCTGCACCCCCCCCCAGGCAGGATCAGTCCCAGCCTCACACTCTGCCCCAGAGTTGCGGCACCCCGGGCAGCCCCTTACCTGCTCTCTGGAACCCGGCAGCCCCCGTGGGGCTGGAGCACAGGGGACAGTCGGCCACGCGAGGAGCGTCTGCCGCACACGGGTCACCGTCCTCTTCCTCTGCGGGGACAAGGGCTGTGGGGGTCTGGCCAAACCAGAGCTGGGCTCAACCCCATGGGGCTGGGCACTGTGGCTGCGGCCTCGTCCCACCAGGGCGATGGTCAGGGCAGAGAGGAGCCATCCCTCGCGTCCCTGGGGGTTACTCACGGCTGGCACGCGCCTCCTCCGAGGGCTCTGCCTGCGAGGCAACGATCTTGAAAACTGTTTTCAAGATGCTCCGCAGGTCACTGGCAAAGTTGGTCTGGAGCTGATCGGCCACCCCTGCACCAGGAGGGGGGGGGGGGGCGGTCAGGATGTTGGAGAGGGGTCAGGGTGCTGGCGGGGGGGTTGGCAAGGGGGTCACTCACCTGAGATGCAGACGAAGAGAGTGTGCAGCATGTCCTTGGTGCTGCCATAGCGGGAGCGCAGCTCTGAGCAGTGAGCATCCAGGGTGGCATCAAGCCCCGTCCCTGGGTTGCTCCCGGGGGGCTGAGGGCTGCGCAGGGGGGAGGTGACGGTTACCCCCGGGGTGGCATGAAAAATCCCCATCCCTGTGGGCAGTGATCTGCCATCTTGGCCCCCCTCCCTCCCCTCCACACACCCCCACCGCTGGTCGGTGCCTGGGTCATCCACCGTGCCAGGGGGTCCCAGCCACGTTGTGCAGGTGGTGGGGGGGGTGGTGGTGCAGGGGACCTCCAGGGGACCCCAGGGAGCAGGGGGCTCCACTCTGGGTATGGCTGCCCCCCAAGCTGTGGGGGTGGCTGGACCGCAGGGATCGTCCAGTTCGGCTGTGCACAGGCTCCTCTCCAGCAGGCAGAGCTCCTCCACCGACAGCACCCGCAGCAGGTCCCTGCAGCAAGGGGACAGCGTCAGCCCCACGCCACGGGCTCACTGCTGCCCCACAGCTTCCCCCATGGGTGCCCATCGCCCCCCCCCCCCCCCCATGTACCTGATCTTCTTCAGGAGGTTGTAGAAGGGGCTGAAGACCTGGGACATCTGCTCAGGGCTCCGCTCCAGGCTGAGGGGACCCTCAGGGTAGATGAGGAGACCACTGCGACGGGACAGAGCCCAATTTATGTTGGGGGGTTGCCTGGGAGCACCCAGTCACCCCTGGTTACCCCCTTCTCCAGCGAGCTTGCACCCACCTGATAATGGCCAGTCGAGGGATGGTGAACATCAGCAGCGGTTCGTAGCCATCAATCATCTCCTGGGTCAGGTAGCCCAGGCGCAGGGCTCTGGTGGGGGGAACACACCCTTACAGTGTAGCCGAGCCCTGGGATGCTGCCCCATCCCTGGGGCTGAGGTCCCTGCTCCACCCCACCTGGTGCACGATGCCCCTCACCTCTCCACCGTCTCACAGAAGAGCACGATGATCTCCTGCTGCCTGTAGATCTCCTCAGGAGACTTCACTGCCACCAGCGAGGACACATAGCTGGAGGGACGGGGGGACCATGAGGCTCCTCTGGCCCTGGCACAGCCCACCCCCCCACCCTAATTCTGGCCCCCACCTCAGCTCAAACTCCGCAAAGAGCCGGTCGAACTGGACGAGCACAGCCCGGACGGGCTCGGGGTAAGAGCCAGGCTGGCTCAGGCTCTGCTCCCGCAGCACCGTCCGCACCAGCTCCAGGCTGCACAGCAGGTTCCTGGCCTGGGGCCGCAGCTGCACCCCGTCCGCCTCCTCCACGTCCAGGAAGGTCCCAGCCAGGAGACACTGCCAGGACCAGGGGCCGTCAGGAGCCCCCAGGGTCAGCCCATGGTGGGGTGTGCCATCTTGGCTGGCACCCGTCACCCCCAGGTTTGGGGGAGCCAGACCCCATCGCCCACCCTGGGAGAGGAATCTCTGGGCTCACCTCGGCAGCAAACAGCATGTGGTTCCCCAAGTTGTCCACCAAGAGCTCCTCAGGGAATTTGACCAGGTAGTCACGGCTGTGCCGCTGCGTGGGGATGCACTCCTCCATGATCCGCTCCAGGACGGCCAGCAGATGAGCCTGGGGAGGGCAGGGATGTCACCCACGGCCACCCGGAGGGACTGGGGTCACACCGGGGCCGGGGCTGCCCCTGTACCTGGCTGAGGTGGAGCTGGTTGAGGAGCACCAGGTATTGCTGCGGGTCCAGCTCGGCATCCAGCCCGTTGATCTCAGTCACCACCCGCGTCACCCTCTCGTCGGCAAAGAAGAACTGGGAGAGCAGGCGGGGGTCGGAGCGCTGTGGGGAGAGCAGGGGGGCAACAGTGGGACCACCCCGCGGCTCCGGGTGCTGGGCCTGAGGGACCCCAAATCTCCCATCCCCGCAGCCGGGGAGGGCAGGGGCTGCTGGGGTTTGCTCCCCTGGGGCTGGTCCCTGTGGGGCAGCCCCGGGTCCACAAACACCCACTCGGGAAGGTACGTGGGGGCTCCCACGGCGGCTCCGGCTCTGCCGAGCTGTGCCCGGGGGAGGCGGGGAGGCAGGCGGCTCTCGGTCGAGCACCTCCCGGGGAGCGCCGCCGTCCCCACCCACCCGTGCCTCAGTTTCCCCAGGGGCAGAGCAGGATGAACAAGCTCGGCCGCATCCCGGCAGCGTGGGCACGGATCCGTGCGCGGCTGTAAACACCGGCTCAGGTGAAAGGTCCGCGGGGAGCCCCCGGTGGGGAGCGGGCAGCCCAGAGGGCCGCCCCTCGCCCCAACTCTCCCCCAGACCCCCCCCCCGCTGCGGGGCCAGGGGGGATGGAGGGGGAGCGCGGATCTCCTCGCCCTCGGGAGCGGGCGGTGCCGGGACGAGCGCTGAGCCGCCCGGTCCTGCCCGCCGCTGCCCGTACGCCCCGCCGCACCTCCAGCCCCGGGGCCGGGCACCGCTCCCTCCTCCTCCTCCTCCTCCCGCTCCGCCCCGTAGAGCCCCCGCCGCCCCCCCGGGCAGCCCCGACGGGGTGGGGGGGCGCCCCCCGCCCCCGGCCGCTCACCTTGGGCCGGCGCAGCCACCGGCGGAGGGCGGCGGGCAGCATGGCGCGCCCCAGAGCTCTGCCGCCGCCCGGCTCCCCGCGCCCGCCGCTCGCCGACGGGGCGGGCCGGCACCGGGCACCGCCCGGGGGCGGACCGGGGCGGTGTCCTCCCAGCCCCGGCACCGGGACGGCCCGGCGGAGCGGCCCCCCCGCACCGTTGCCGCTCGACGTGAGCGGTTCCCTTGCGGCGGGGCGGGCGGGGAAGGGACCCCCGTGGGGTGGGGAGGGGACCCCCGCCGACTGCCCCGGCTCCCCCATCCCAGTGCTGCGTCCCGGTCTCGCTTCTCGTCTCTTAATTCCCGACCGCAACCCCCACGTTCCCGGTTCTCCCCTCCCTGTTCCCTGGCTCTTCCCTCCTGGTTCCCCGGCTCTTCCCTCCTGGTTCCCCTCTTCCCACAGTCCTCCCAGGCCCAACCTTCTGGGGACGGGGACACCCCAGAGTTCCAGCTCTGCAGCCCCCCTAGCCCTGAGCATCCCTGGGCTGGTGGGGGAGCACAAGGGGGAGGCACCTACAGGCACCCCGCCTGCTCCCTGCTCTCTGCTGCAGTGGGAGGGGGGCAAAGCAGCCCCTCAGTGGGAGCAGAAGGGTCTGAGTGGCCAAGGAGGAGCCCCGGGGGGGTGCTTGGGGCTCTGGGCACAGCAAATCACTCCGGATGCTCCTGTGCCATGCCAGGCCTGGCACTGCTGGCCACAGGATGTGGGTGCTGATAATTCGGGTGGCTGAAAGCCTAATGGGGTGGATTCATGGGTGAAAAATTTACCGCGGACGATTAAATAAACACGGTTAGCACCACCTTGGCTGGAGGAAGTCCCTGAGTCACGATGGCAGCCCTGCAGTGCCCCAGCTGAGCTGGCTGGGTGTGGGTGTAGGGCTGGCCTGACACTGGGGCTGGTGTCCCCATGGGCTCCGGCTCTGATTTTGGGCCGGGCAGCGTATCCTGCCTCCAATGGCTGGGGGTCCCTGCGCACACAGTGAGCCTGGAGCCCTGCCCGTCCTGCAGCTGCAGGCAGCTCTGCCATGTTATTTTGGAGGGGGGTACAGTGGGCTTTCCTCGGCTGCCGAGTGCTCCACCCATCCCCCTGTCACCAGCACCACGCTCTGCCCCACCGCAGGAGGGCAGCTCCGGCGACATGAGGTGTGGTTTGGAGTGATGTATGGCCACACGCACACCAATGCCACGATGGGGTGCTTTGGGGTGATGCATGGCACCGAGGCGGGCAGGGAGGTGAGGAGCTGAGCTCTCTTGGGGGTCACCCTGGGGGGCACCCCAGGGCTGCAGGACCTGGTGCACTGGGACTGCACAGAGGGGCAGCAGACCCCCGTGGGCAGCCTGGGATCAGGCAGCAGCGAGAAGGTTGGGGCAGTGGGCACGGGGGGAGCGCGGGAGCTCTGCCTGGACGGAGGGTCACACAGCGTGGTGCTGAGCACGGCGCTGCACAGCCGGGATGCACCCAGGATACTGGGAGAGCACCGCTACACGGGGATGGGGTGCAGATGGGCTGGAAACCCACACAATGTGCCGTGGGGTCTTCCACCAGTGGGAAGGCTGGGGTAGGGGGCAGTGTGCTGCTCACCCCCACTGCACCAGGGGTACCGGTATGCCGGAATTGGGGTGCAGGGATGCGTGGGTCCAAAGCTGCGTGTCTGGGGTCATGCTGTGTTGAGGATGCCGTGGTGCTGAGCACGGCGCTGCGCAGCCGGAGCGCACCCAGGGTACCGGGAGGGCATCACTCCACGGGAAGGGGGTGCGGAGGGGCTGGAACCCACGCGGGCGTTGAGGGGTGCTGCACCACCAGGAAGGCCAGGGCAGTGGGTAGCATCCTCAGCGCGGGGGTACCGTGTGCCAGGGCTGGGGTGCGGGGGGTCTTTGGGATTGGGACGCCCCGAAGGCGCCGGCTCTTTTCAGGACCCGGGGGAGTCAGGCGGGGGGAGGGGGGCGGAGCCGTGTGTCACGGCGGTGCCGCCCCCTCCCTCCGCCAGGTGGCGCGCTGTCGCCCGTCGCTGCCCTCTCGAAAAATGGCGGCGGCGGCTTCACCTCTCCGGGCCTTTCCCCCCCCTCCCTCCTTCCCCCCGGGCAGGGGCCGGACGGGCCGCGCCGCCATATTGGCTGTTGTCCTGGCTGCGGCGGGCGGCGGGCCGCGCTCGCCATGACTCGCAGGCGGAATAAGGCGGCGGCAGCAGCGGCGGGTGGCGCCGGGCCTCGCCGCGAAAGGGTGGGGGGTTCCGACGCTGGTCCTCCTCCTCCCCCTCCTCCGCCACCGCCGCCGCCACCGGAACCGCCCGCCCCGCCTGAGGCGGCGGCGGCGGCGGCGGGCAGCAGTGGGGAGCCGGGCAGAGCCACCGCTCAGGTACCGTGTTAGGCCGCGCGGCGGGGAAGGAGCGGTCGCTGAGGGTATTCCGCTTGGTGCGGGGATGGGGCAGGGCCCCCCGTCCCGACCCCGACCTCGGAGCATCCCTGAGGCACCCCGCCCCTTGAGCCCCCCCCACTCCCCCATCTCCCTCCGACCGATTTTGGAGGGTCCTCTGCACCTTCGGGGGTGGCAGCGGGGAAGCCCCGGTGATGCCACGTTGCTGGGGTGCACCTTGGTGGCGGTGGGGCGGGCCCGGGCTGAGGTGAGCTGGGGGGGTGGGAGGTGAACCCCAAGCCCTTCTCTGAAGGGGGGGGCTTGGCCACCTTGGGATGTGGGAGCCACTTTTTCCAGCATCCTGGAGCGCGCGTTGGGCGGAGCTGGGTGTGTTTGCAGGGCCTGACCTTGGCTTTGCTGGGCTGGGTGGCGGAGCCGGCTCATGGCCTTGGGTTGCGGATGCGTGGAGCTGCAGTGGCTCTTAGGGATGTCCCTGTTCGGGGGCTGGAGTGCTGGGGGCTCCCGCTGGTGTGTAGCATCCCGGGGGCTCATTTATCCCAGCAGTGAGGGAAAGCTGACTACAGCCTTTCCTGGGGAGGGCGGATCAGGCGGCGAGCCTGTCCCCCACCATTGCACGCTACTCCCCCTGACATGACCAGCAGCACGAGAGCAAAGGACCCTCCCAGCCCCTTCTGCACCCCTTACTCTGTCCCCGAGCGTAGGGAGATCATGCAGGTGTGCTCAAGGAGAGCTGTGTGTGCTCCAGAGGGCAGAGCCCTGGGCTTGGGGACGGGCGCGCTCGCCCGGGTGGCGTGGCGTGCTTCAGGGGATGGTCCCGCAGCCCCTTCTTTCAGGAGAGCTGAGCCCTGGCATGGGGCGATGGCAAGTGGCTGGAGCATCTGCCAGCCGGGCTGCAGGGCCAGCTTCCTTGCCCCTTGCTGCCTGACATCCCTTGACACTCCTGGTTGCTGCTGCCCACTTCGGGTCACGGGCAGGGAGCCCAGGGGTGGCCCCCGGGCCTGGATACGCTGGGTGGAGTGGGGAGAGCTGTCTTCTCACCCGCTGTGTGCGGCGGTGGCTGCGTCTGCCCCTGCTGAGATACAGGGTGGCCTGGGAGCCCCTTCCTCCCTGTGGCTGGCGGGGCGGGTGGGCAGAGGGGCTGTGCCCCTCCTCTGTTCTCCTTGGCCTCCGACCTTTGCTTCACCTTGAGCCTGGGAGACGCCATCTGTTTCACAGCAGCGGTTCAATGTGCGGCTCATTGTTGCGGGGCCCCGCCATAGCAGCAGACAATGGGGGCCCCCCTCGCCCGTGCCACGCTGGTCTCGTCACGGCTGTCAGGGCTCTGGCGAACCCGTGGGCTGTGGCCCGGCTCCTGCCGCAGCACCAGGCAGGAAGCCCCGACCTGGCTGCCCCATGCGGGGAGAGCGCGAAGCAGCGCCGGGGGCTGCACCCCACCCCAGCGCATCTGTGCTGCCGGCTGCGCAGAACAAAGAGGCGGGTGGGAGGGCCCGGGGCTCTCGGGTAACGCGGTGGGGTGTCTGCGATGGGTAAGGAGGGAGAATTGTGGCTGCCAGACCCCTGCTTCGGATCCCTGTGTGGCAATTTCTGCGGGTCTTGATTTGCTCTGTGAGTCTCCTTGGTCCCGTTGTACCAGAGGTGATAGTGGGAGTTGCTGGTGGCTTCCCAGCCTTGTTTGGTGGTGGGACTGGTTCTTTAGCGTGGTGTGATCCTCCCAGGGGTCCAAAATGCTCCCAGCTGGCACATGGTAGCAGATGGGCAGCCTGAGGCTGCTCCCCTCCAGTGGGAGAAGGTGCAGTCCCACATGTAGCCTTACAAGAAATTCTCTGGTTTGGTGTCAGTGTCCTGAGGTCTTGTTTGCTGCCTTATCTGCCCTGCACCTGCGTCGACCTGAGGCCCTGCTATGTGACAGATCACACCTGGGGTGACTCGTGGTGTGTGTCCTTCTGCAGGTGCTGCCCACCGCCAACCAGTCAGTGCAGACGTGCTGCCTGCTCTGTCACCGGGAGCGCAAGGACTGGGGAGGGCCGTCCCACAATGGGCTGGTTTCCCCGGGCGAGAGGCTGCCACCGGACTTCGTGCCAACACTTGTGCAGAACCTCCTGGGAGAAATGCCACTGTGGATCTGCCAGAGCTGCCGGAAAAGCGTGGAGGAGGAAGAGCGGCGGGCGGTGCAGGAGCAGGCCCTGGCGGTAAGTGGTTACGGGGCTGGGGCTGGAGAGGCTGGGGCTGTAGCTCCCAGGACCACGGTGTAGACCATGCTATGGTGCTGGATGGGTGTGCGGTTCCCCTCCTTGCTCGGAGCTGAGCACCTCAGACATCCCAGCCTTGCTGCTCCCTGCAGCTGTGCAGCCTTCCCCCAGGGCTGCTGCCGCCTCCTCGGGGAGAGACCGTGGTGGGGCAGAGCGTGGTGCCGTGGAGACTTGTCTGGCAGCCTGTGTTGGGTTGGAGCTGCCTGCCTGGCGAGGCCAGCAGTGCCGCTGCTTCTCTGCCAGCCCCGCTCCACTGTGCATTGTGCCGTGGCCTCCCTGGCCCTGAGGCTGCTCCCCACTGGATCTCCCCAAAGTGGCAGCGTATGCCAGGGCAAGTGCCTGCCTGTACGTGGAGCTCAGGGGAAGATTCTTCCTGATTGGCTTTATTTAACCCTGGCCTGGTTTGAGCAGGACCAGAGTGGGCATGTGGCCTTTGGCATGGCACAGCCGTGCTGGCGGGTGCCCTGGGAGCCAGGATGTGTTGCTGTTAGACGGATGGGCTGTTTGCCACCCTGGTTCCTGCTGCTTCACCCTGTGTTTTCCTTGCCAGGTCTCGTTATCCCACACATCCTGCAAGTCACAGTCTTGTGGGGGTGGCTCCCACTCCTCTTCCTCTTCCTCCTCCTCTTCTTCCTCCTCGTGCCACGGGAACTCAGGGGACTGGGACCCCAGCTCTTTCTTGTCTGCTCACAAGCTCTCAGGCCTCTGGAACTCTCAGCACACCAACGGGGCCATGCAGGGCAGCCCCCTCGGGCCCCCCCCTGCTGCACTAGGTGAGTTGAAGCCGGCCGTGGGGTTGAGCAGAGCTTTCTGCCTGGTCCTTGGCTTAGATGTTTTCCTTGCGGGCAGGGGTGGGCAGGCTGGGCCTCTCGATGTTGATGCCAGCAGGACGCCTGGGTCCCTTTGCAAAGGCAGAGGGTACTGGGAGCTGGCCCTAGCACTGCTTTCCTTCCAGGTGACAAGCACCCCGGCCTCGCTCTCTCTCCAGAGTGCGCCAGCCAGGTGCCTGCCGTGGTGCCGGGGCTCAAGGCCTGTCCCTACAGCCACGCGGTCTCCCCCACCTCCAGCAGCGCTGCCCCGGGCTCTCCTCTGCCTACCTCACTTGACTTCTGCAAGACGCTGCCGAAACAGTTCAAAAGCATGTGCCGGAGGGCCACCCCGCCAGGTGCGTGCCCAGGGGCAGGGCCAGCCTTATCCTTCTGGCCCGCTGCTCCACACAGCCCTTGCTGCCCCAGCACCTTTCCCTTGCTCCGCTCCCTGCAGGGCAGGGCTGAATCCTGTGGGGGAGGTGGGGTGCTGCCAAGGCCCCCTGTGAGCAGGGATGGCTTCTAGCCCGAGCGCCCCGCTGCCTGGGGGGAGGCTGGGTTTGTCCCATGGAGAAGCGGCTCATGCAGAGATGGTGGGGGTGGCTCCAAGCCTGGCCCTGGCCCACACGGGACAGCCAATGTCTGACTGTCTCTGCTCCTGCCCCTCTGCAGGTGAGGCCTTCCACTCCTCAGAGCATCATCAGCACTCGGACCTCACTGCTCCTCCCAACAGTCCCACTGGCCTCCCCTCACAGCCGCCAGCGCTGATCCCTTCCAAGCAGACGCCTGCCCATCCGGGGCCCTTTGGCTCCCCGCCCCACGTCCCGCTGGGCACCTCTCCGCAGGCTGCGCTCTTCCCTGCGCCCAGTGCGCAGGTGGCAGCCCCGAAGCTGGTGTCAGAGTCCCCTCCCGCTGGCACGGTCTCGTGTAAGAGCCCTCACCTGCCCCCTGCCAACGTGCCGCTGCTGAAGATGCCGCCTCCGCTCTCAGGCTGCACTCATCCCTGCAACGGGCACTGCAGTACTTCGCTCATCCCTCCTCCCGCCTCCCACCAGCTGCCCAGCACGAACAGGTGAGTAGAGGAGCTCTGCCTGCTTCCAGCCTCTCTCCTTGCTGGGCAATGCACCCTTCTCCCACCCCTGCCCATGGATGCGCTTTTCCCTGTGGAGGGACCGGCTAACCTGGCGTGGTGGTGCAGAGAGCTGCTGTCTCTGCGGGCCAGTTCTGCTGCTGCAGACCCCTGAGTCTCTGAGGGTTGAGCTCTTTTCCTCCCCACGTGTCTTCTCCCTGCGGTTGTCCTTTAGTACTGTGGTGCAGAAGAGACTGTGCTTGCTCCTCCTCCAGCTAAGAGAACCAAAGGAACCGCCCGGTCAACCTGCTGTTGGCCAACAGGACCTTTGTCAGTGAGACCCGTCGGGCAGCTGTGGCACTGAGCAAAGGTCCTCGAGAAGATGAAGCCTGTGGACTTGTTCTGCTCGCCTGCTCCCCTGCCCCTCTCTGGGCTGCCTGTGCCCTGGAAGAGAGCATGCTGAGTCGCGGGCGCTGGTTCCTCTCCGCTGATTAGCGTTCCCTGCGGAGGGCCAGCCAGGTCCCGAGCTGGAGCTTGAGGAATGGCGCTGTGGGCCGTGCCCTGGCCTCCCTGTCTCTGAGCTGGGTAGTCTGTGCCTGTGGGAGCCGGGCCTGCCTGCACGTGGGGATGTCTGGCAGCTGCATGCAGTTCCAGCGTTTCTCACCTGTGCCCCCAGTGAGTACCGCTCCCTGCCCTGGAATCAGCTTGTGGCCTGGCAGAGGGACACTGCTTTCTGGAGCTCTGGTGCACCAGCCTCCTGCCTGCCAGAGGCCCTGGGGGGCGAGGAGCTACAGCTGTCTTCTGCCGTGGGCTCCTCTGGCATCTCCCCCGGAGGAGGAGGAGGATGCAAGGGAGGGGGTTTGTCTGCCCTGCAAATCCATCTGCTCGGGCACAGGCTGCCCTGGGAGGGGTGTTCCTACATGCGTAAGCATGGGGTGATTTGAGACCCCCGGGTTCCCGCTCACCTCTCACCCGTCTCTCCTTCTCATCAGGGACCCTTCTTGCAAAGGGCACAAATTCCCAAATGGTACCAGCTGCCACCCGCCGCAGCCGTGCGAGGCAGATGAAGGGCTCGGGGAGGATGAGGACAGCAGCTCAGAGCGCAGTTCCTGCACCTCCTCCTCCACCAACCAGAAAGACGGGAAGTTCTGCGACTGCTGCTACTGTGAGTTCTTCGGCCACAACGCGGTGAGTGAGGGGCTGGTCTGCAGCCACCCCCGGTCCTCGCGCTCCGCTCTGCGGTGAGACGTTACACAGTCCATGTGCCGAGAGTGTCGAGGTGGGCAGGTCGGGCCGCGGCTGTTCCCTGCCAGTGTGTGCATCCCCCCCTCCATTTTCAGCCTGCTGGTCCCCTTGCTCCAACTCACCTGCGCAGCCCTGGGGGGGCTTGGCACAGCCAGCCAAACCCTGTGGCTTTGTGGTGGAAAAGAGTCCAGTGGAGGCTGCGCCGACTCGTCTCGCTGAGACCTTGGGGAAGGGAGTGGTTGGGGAGGTCGGTGTGGGACTGGTGTGGGAGCTGGGGCTGCCTGCACGTCATGCTGGCTTTGCGTGCCGGCTCGGCTGACAGCGCTCACCTTCCACAGCCCCCGGCCGCTCCCACGAGCCGCAATTACGCTGAGATCCGGGAGAAGCTGCGTTCGCGCCTCACCAAGAGGAAAGAGGAGCTGCCGCAGAAACTAGGGCACAACAGCAGCTCGGGAGAGCCCGCTGTGGACCACCGCAACGTGGATGAGCTGCTGGACTACATCAACAGCACAGAGCCCAAGCCCTTGAACAGTGCCAAGGCGGCCAAGAGGGCACGGCACAAGCAGAAGAAGAAGGTGAGGCTGGGAAGAGGGAAGCCCTGCCTGAGGGAGGTCAGGGCAAGGCTGTGCTCCTTGCAGGGCTTTGCTTTCTCTCCCTCACGCCCATTTGGTTTCTTGAACTCTTCTCCCCTGAGTTTGCAGTGGTGCCTGGCTCCGTGCAGGACTTCCCCTGCCTCTGTTCCTTGCAGAGTGTGGCCCAGCCCTCCTGAGCGCTTTGGGCTGCCCTGTCCTACCTGCTCCATGCCACGGCTCTGACCAACAGCAAGCCTCTGATGGCAAGAAGCAGTGCCATGATGCCTCCTGCTGGTGCCTTGTGCCCAGCGTGGTGGCTGTTGTCATCCCCACAGAGGGCATGTGACAGTTTGGGGGCTGTGGAAGAAGTGGGGTGGCCATGCCGAAAGCTGCCCCTTGGGTTTGCTGCCTGGCAAAGCTGGTGCACAGCTACCCCCCATGGCCTGCGCGTGTGGCACTGTGGGCCAGGCCACCCGATCCTCATGGCAGCTGTGTTGCAGGAGAAGGAGAAAGCCCAGCTGGAGGCGGAGGCCCAGAAGCGGGCAGAGCGTGTCCCTGCAGCCAGCCAGGCCAGGGAGCCGGCCGAGGAGAAGCTGCTGGAGTGGCCGGAGCTGGAGCTGGAGCGAGTGAACAGTTTCCTCAGTAGCCGGCTGCAGGAGATCAAGAACACCATCAAGGACTCTATCCGGGCCAGCTTCAGCGTCTATGACCTCAACCTGGATGTCAACGACTTCCCCAAGAAGGCAGCTGTCCTGGAGCAGAAGAACCTGCTCTCCCACCTCAACGGCTCCTCCGACCTGCAGGACATAGACCTGGCCCTGGCCCCGCTCAGCCTGGGCCCCGCCAAGAGCCACACGCTGCTGCGGGGTGAGCTGGGTCCCCGATGGGGCGAGGGGCCTGGGGAGCCACCGCCAGCCCCGACGGCTGAGAACGGCGTGGTGAAACGCCTCAGCGCCGTGCCCAGCCTCTCCCGCATGATCTGGGTGCAGTCCAAGGCTGCGGACTCCACCATGGACGGCAGCGGGCTGAGCCGGGAGCCCAAGGAGGGACTGCAGCCCAAGGGGCCGGAGCTGCCGGAGCCCGCGCCCCCCGGGAGCCGGCAGCGGAAGAACAAGCGGCAGAGCCAGAGCGGGCAGGCGAAGAAAGGGGAGGGCGTTGTGGGCCAGGCCCGGCTGGAGAGCCCTGGGGCGAAGGGGCAGGTGCTGGGAACCAAGCACCCTTCCAAGGCTGGCGTCCCGGAGCCACAGCGGGCGGGCGGCTGTGCTGAGCCGGGGGAGAGCGGCAAGGGGCAGCCGTGGGGCTGCGGCAGGCCGGAGAAGGAGCGGAACGGCGAGGGGAAAGGCCGGAGGGGTGAGGGGAAAGCAGAGCTGCCCGAGCCGGTGCAGCAGCAGCCGCCTGCCCCAGCTGCAGGGGACCGGCAGCCGCCCGTCCCCCCTGCCCTGGGGGGCTCCCCCCAGCCCAAGGGCAAGAGTAGGAAGAGCCGGAATAAGGTGGAGAAATCCAATACCTCGATCGGTGAGTGCTGGGAGCCCCGCTCTGCGCCACCAGCCTCGCTGCGACCCCCCCCCAGCAGCGCTGACCCTCTCTTTGCTCCTCTGCTTTCCCAGATGACGTGTTCCTGCCCAAGGACCTGGATGGGGCCGAGATGGACGAGACTGACAGAGAAGTGGAGTATTTCAAGAGGTGAGGGGAGCAGCCCGGGGGGGGCTGGGACCGGGCCCTGCCCATGGAGCTGCGGGGAGCGCCGTGGGGGCTGGTGGCTGACCAGGGTGGGGCTGTCCCTCTCCCCACCAGGTTCTGCCTGGACTCGGCCAAGCAGACGCGGCAGAAGGTGGCGGTGAACTGGACCAACTTCACCCTGAAGAAAACCACTTCCAGCGCAGCCCAGTGAGGTGCGGGGGGGGGGGGGTGCCGCCCCCCGCCCCCCCCCCCTCCTCCACGGCTGCTTGCCTCTCCTCACTGTGCCCCCCCAGCCCCGCGGGCCCCTGCCTCGCCTCGGTGGGGTCTCCTCCTCTGTGGGGGGCCCTGGTGCTCTCCTGCCCCGCGGGGACCCCCGGGGCATTTCCCCATCCTCCTCCTACCCCCTCCCACCCCCCAACACCCTCATCCCCCCGCGGGGTCACCCCGGCCGTCCTGTCCCCCTCTCCGCGGGCGCCCGGCTCCCTGCGCTGCGGGGAAGGACGGTGCTGGACCCAATAAAGAACTTTTTAATTTTTTATTTTATTTAAACCCCGCTGTCTGCTGCTTTCTGCCGCGCCGCGCCGGGGCAGGGAGGGGGGCGTGGGGAGGGGGGCGTGGCAATGCGTTGCTGGGCGACGGCGCCCGCTCCCGTCACTTCCGGCGCGCGGGATTTACATCCGGGGCGGTACGGCCGTTGCGTGGAGACGGCGCCATGGAGGCCGCGGCGGAGAGGAAGGTGGGGACAGGCCCGGCCCGGTCGGTACCGACAGCCCCGAGGCGCCGGGCGGGGCTGGGGCCGGCCTCACCTTCCGTCTCCCCACAGAGGCAGCGGGAGGAGGCGGCGGACACGTCCGACCTGTCTGGGGAGGAAGATGACGACTATGTGCCCTACGTGCCCGTCAAGCAGCGCAAGCAGCAGATGGTAACGGGGCCTGGCGCCGCCGGGGGAGGGCTCCGAGCGTCCCTCCTGGCGCCGGGCCTCTCACTCCCGCATCCTTCCAGCTGCAGAAGCTGCTGCAGATGCGGCGGAAGGTGGTGTCAGAGGAGGATCAGCGAGACAGCGGGAGCGAGCTGCGGGGTGATGAGGATGACATCCCCCTGGGGCCCCAGTCCAACATCAGCCTCCTGGACCAGCACCAGCACCTCAAAGAGAAGGCGGAAGGTAGGGCAGCGGCTGGCTGTACAGCTGGGCGGTTTCAGGGTACAGTGAAACCTCCTCACCGTTTCCCTGACTCTCCCCCCAGCTCGGAAGGAGTCAGCCAAGGAGAAGCAGCTGAAGGAGGAAGAGAAGATCCTGGAGAGTGTGGCAGAGGGCCGAGGTGAGAGCTCCACATCTCAGAACTGTCAGGGCAGCCTTGCAACACTCAGGGATGTTCACGCCTGGGATGGGACAGGAGATCACAACAGGATCCTTCGGTCAGCATTGGCTCAGCTGAGGCATTGCTGCAGCAGGCCCTAGGCACAGCAGGCTGCAGCATTGGGTGTCCCTGTACCCTGAGGGGCTGTCAGGGGTCCTGCACTTTCCCCTCTGTCTCTGGGCACGGTCTCCCAAACTATTTACCCAAGTAGTTCTCTGCTGAAGTGATGCCCATCTGGATGTGGAGAGTTTGCACTGACTTCGTCAGCTTTGTTCTTGCAGCTTTGATGTCCGTGAAGGAGATGGCAAAAGGCATCACCTATGATGATCCAATTAAAACCAGGTGCGTTTCCCAGTACAGAGGTTGTCTTCCTGAAAACACTGCTTCCTCATGACCGAGAAGAACTAGAAGCTGTTCAGCCTCACAGGAGCTCTGCTCTGCGGCCACTGGCTTCTCTCTTGCTCCACTGCCTGGCTTCTCACAGCTGTGTGTAAGACTGAAGGCTGTTGAGTCACCTTGGATGTCGTTTTATATACAGTTAAGATTTGCTAGAGTATGTTTATGTGAAATATGAAGACTTGAGGTGGATCTTCAGATCTTGGAGGTGACTAGCTAGAGGAGGAGACTGGGGCAGCCCACAGAACCAGATCTGCTTGAGGCAGTGTCAAAGAGATGATTGAGATGTGTCTAAAAGATTTTTGTCTTGTTCCATCCACCGTCCACAGACTGTTCTCAGCTGTTCGCTTGGGGACTTCTTCCTCAGGCTTCGGGGAAATGTTTGACGTGTGGAGCTGTCTTGGGTCTGCTCCCATGCTTACACCACAAAGTCCCTTGGGGTTACCTGCTTTCCCTGGTGGGAATTCAGAGCCTGACAGGGTGTTCCCCTGGGCCTGCATGGGGGCTTCTGGCTCTGGAGCCCCAGCCTCATTCTGCACCCTCACCTTTCTCTGTTGCCTTCACAGCTGGAGAGCACCTCGTTACATCCTGGGCATGTCAGAGGCACGGCACGATCGCGTGCGCAAGAAGTACCACATCCTGGTGGAGGGGGAAGGCATCCCACCCCCCATCAAGAGCTTCAAGGAGATGAAGTTCCCAGCAGGTGGGTCAGGAGAAGAGCCTGGCAGGGCTGGGGGCAGCACTCTCCCGGGAAACATGCCTCAGCAAGTGAAGCTCTTGGATCAAAGAGGGATTAGCGTTAGTGGGGGTGCAGCTTAAATCCTCAACAGCGGCTGTGTCACCTAGCTGATGGCCCCAGGGGTGTTTGTCACTGGTGGAAGAGCTGCTGCTGGGATGTGAGTGGGAGGAAAAGAGGGAGAAGACTGTAGGTCTTGAATGTGTGTCCCCCTTGTTCTCTGACAGCGATCCTGCGGGGCCTGAAGAAAAAAGGAATCCAGCAGCCAACGCCCATACAGATCCAAGGCATCCCCACGATGTGAGTGCTCTGTCCCCGTCCCAGAGTGGGGGGTAGTTGCTCCCTATGGCCCACTCAGCGCTGTGAACTGGGTGCTCCTCCCTGGTGACGGATGTGCCCTCTCACCTCACTCAGCCCTGGAGGTCTGAGCCGTTCTGTGACGCTCCTCCTCACTGTTGGCCCTGTTTCTCTGCCAGCCTCTCAGGAAGGGACATGATTGGCATTGCATTCACTGGCTCTGGGAAGACCTTGGTGTTCACCCTCCCGGTGATCATGTTCTGCCTGGAGCAGGAGAAGAGGCTGCCATTTTCCAAGCGGGAGGGACCCTATGGACTCATCATCTGTCCCTCGGTGAGTGTCAGGGGGGATGGTGGCACGTGAGAGGAAGCTTTTCAGGGGCAATCCCAGATTCTCCCCGCAAGGAGGTGTAGGAATAAGTGAGTTTTGTCTCTGCAGCGGGAGCTGGCCCGGCAGACCCATGGCATCATTGAGTACTACTGTCGCCTGCTGCAGGAGGACGGCCTGCCCCCGCTGCGCTGCGCTCTCTGCATTGGGGGCATGTCTGTTAAGGAGCAGATGGAGACAATCAAACAGTAAGACCTCCTGGGGTGGGTTTGTGAGGCTGGAGCTGTGCTCTTGTTTCTGGCAGGGGATTAAGGGGTGGCACCCTGGCTAGATGTAGCTTCAGGAAGGTGTAGGGATGAAGGTGATGTGCCAAGTGGGTGCTACCTTCCCTCTGTATTGCTGCATGGGGCAGGAATCTGAGTGCCTGACTGTGGCCTTCTCTCATCTCACAGTGGTGTACACATGATGGTGGCAACCCCAGGCCGCCTGATGGACCTGCTGCAGAAGAAGATGGTGAGCCTGGACATCTGCCGATACTTGGCCTTGGATGAGGCTGACAGGATGATTGATATGGGCTTTGAGGGGGACATCCGTACCATCTTCTCCTACTTCAAGGTACTGAGCTGGCGTGGTACGAGCACCCTCAGGCTCCATCCCTGCACCCTTCTGGTCGGGTGGGTGCTAAATCCTTGCCCACACTGTGTTCCCCATGCAGGGCCAGCGGCAAACCCTCCTCTTCAGTGCCACAATGCCCAAGAAGATCCAGAACTTCGCCAAGAGTGCCCTGGTGAAGCCCATCACCATTAACGTTGGGCGAGCGGGTGCTGCCAGCCTGGATGTTGTGCAGGTGAGGTACCTGGGAGCTCCCCCCTGCCCGTGTGGGAGGCCAGCGCTGTTCGTGAGGGCGCTTGATGCGTCCCATGTCAGAGAGCTGGGTTTTGTGGCCCTTCTTCCCAAGAGGTTAAGGGATACCAAGCAACAGCAGTTTCTCTGCTGCCTGCCTGACTCATTTCTATGCTTGTTCCTAGGAAGTGGAATATGTGAAAGAGGAGGCCAAGATGGTGTACCTCCTTGAGTGCTTGCAGAAGACCCCGCCGCCCGTGAGTAGCGTGCTCTGGCAGAACGGCTTGGGGCAGCGTGGGCACACCACAGCCCCGGGGCACGGGTGGAGCTGGCAGTGGGGATGTGGCCATGATGCCGCAGGGCTCTGCCGTGCGTGGGGCAGGTGTGTGAGTGAGCTGTGCTCCATCTGTGAGCAGGTCCTGGGCCCAGAGCTGTTGTGTGCTCCGCTTGGCGAGAGGGAATGGGTTTCCTGGGGGGTTGTGCTGGTGCCAGCAGTTCCTGCCCACAGAAAAGTGGCTCTTACGTGATGTCTGTGCTGCCGCAGGTGCTGATCTTTGCAGAGAAGAAGGCGGATGTTGATGCGATCCATGAGTACCTGCTGCTCAAGGGTGTAGAAGCTGTGGCTATCCATGGAGGGAAAGGTCAGTGAGGGTCTCGGGGAGGCCTGAGCTGCGGTGTGGCCCTGCCGGGGTGGTACGTGGCCTCAAGAGGCCCCAGCGTGCAGCAGTTTGTGGTGGTGTGAGGAGGGGCTGTGGCAGTGTCAGGAATCTGGGCTGCGGAGGCCTGCTCCCTGTGGGGGGGAGGTTTGGTTGAACGATCCATGGCTCTGAGGCCATGGTGGTTGCTGCAAGACGTAGGGCTGGGAGCTCTGCCCTTGCTGATCTTTTCTGCTGGGCCTCTGCAGATCAGGAGGAACGGACAAAAGCCATCGAGGCCTTCCGGGATGGGAAGAAGGATGTCCTGGTTGCCACTGACGTCGCTTCCAAGGGCCTGGACTTCCCAGCCATCCAGCATGTCATCAACTACGACATGCCGGAGGAGATTGAGAACTATGGTGGGGACTGGGTCCTGTGGGGCACCAACGAGGGCACGGCAGGGCGGGTGCAGGCTGGCAAGGCTCTGCGCTTGTCTCTGCGGTGGCTGGGCACTGGGGTGGTCTGTCATGTTGCGTTTGCTCAGGCCTGATCCTGTTCTTTTTCTTCACAGTTCACCGTATCGGGCGTACAGGCCGCTCGGGCAACACTGGCATTGCCACCACCTTCATCAACAAGGCCTGTGGTGAGAAACGGCGTGGGGCTGGGGGCTGGCTGCGGCAGGGCTGCAGCTGTAGGAGCTGGAGCTGGGTGACAGAGCTGCCTTGGCAAGGGGGGGTGATCCTGAGCAAGCAGGGATGAGTCAGGATGGCCTGTGGAGGGGAGATGGCGACATGGGGCTGTGCCCACCACCCTTGCTCGGGCTGTGTCTGACCCGTCCATGTCTCTGCCCCCAGATGAGTCGGTGCTGATGGACCTGAAGGCCCTGCTCCTGGAGGCAAAGCAGAAGGTGCCGCCTGTGCTCCAGGTGCTGCACTGCGGGGACGAGACCATGCTGGACATCGGAGGTGAGAGACCCCGGGCTGGCACAGGGACCTCCCCGCCCTGGGGGCTGTTGCTGCCTGGCCACGCGGCAACGCTGCTGTAGCCCCTCTGCTTCTGGGGTGTGGGGGCCGCTCTGGCGTGGCACAGCTCTCCCTGACCTCGTCCCTCCCATTGCAGGCGAGCGGGGCTGCGCCTTCTGCGGCGGCCTGGGCCATCGCATCACCGACTGCCCCAAGCTGGAGGCCATGCAGACCAAGCAAGTCAGCAACATCGGCCGCAAGGACTACCTGGCCCACAGCTCTATGGACTTCTAGCCTGGGGAGCGTGCTGCCCAGCGCTCCCCCCGCACGGGCCTCGGCTCCCTTTCAGCCAGGGCAGCGCCCCAGCTGCACTCACCTTTCCCAAGCCCAAGGGCCTGTCCTGCACTGCTGTGGCCCCTTTTCCAGGGATTGGGCCACCGGGGCTGTTGACATCTCAGCCTGATGAAGCTCCTGCCCCCAGAGGAAACGTGTGGAGCTGTGCTGCAACAACCTGTTACATCAGCAGCGTCAGCAGCGTGTTGGGCAAGCAGGTAGCGGTGCCTGAGGGGAGGAGAAAGCCTCAGGTGGGGCGATTGATCTGTGGCCAGCTGCCTGCTGCCCCTACCAGCCCCCAGCAGTGGCATGGCCAGCGGCCCATGTCGCTCCTCTCCAAAGCCCCTCAGTTTCTCCAGGACTGTCTGCCTTACCTGGTTTTGTGCATCCTCAGCCAGTGGCTGTTCCTGTGTCCCCCAAACGCGCTCTGCTGCAGCCAGGGTGAGGTGGAGTGTGCTGTGCTCGTGTCGGGCGGTCCCCTAAGTGCTTCCTGTGCTCTGCCTGCACGCGTTCTGCCCCACTGCCCTCTGCAAGGGGGAGGGCGGACAGACGGACACCTCCTGTGGCCCAGCCTCTGCCCCTCATCCCACACACCAAAAAGGGGAAGTTGCTGAGAGAAGGAAGTCTGCCCCATGCAATTGCTTTGGCTGCAGCAGTCACATTTTCTCCGCTGCTGGTAGTCTGAGTCCTTGATCCTTGTGCCAGCTGCCAGGGCGGCGCTGGGCCCATGGAGAGACCGGTGAAGGATGGGATCCTCTATGTGCAGCACTGCAAATTTGGAAAGGTAAAGGGTGGATTTGAGGCTGGGTACAGGGTTGGCCCTGATCTCTCTTGACGCCAGGCCTGGGGCTGGGCCCTCGGCAGCCTGGCGTAGTGGGGACTGGGAGCCAGACCCCTCGGAGCTGCCCTGGGTGGGCCTTGGGCTCCACAGCCCCAAGAGCAGGGCTCTCCCCACGGCTGAGGGGACTCATCTGTGCAGGCACCTGCTCAGGCTTGCCCCTGCGCGCAGGGTCCCTCTTCTTGCTTGGTCACCGTGTGCTTCGTAGTGGAACAATAAATGCGTGTTAATGAGGTGCAGCTCCAGCGTGTGTGTGGGAGTGGGGCACTGGGGCAGCATGTGGGGCGCAGCTCTGTGTGCAGCCCTCCATTAGCCTGGCCCTGGGGGGAGGCCAGTGCCATCCATGGGGCACCCCACCCAGCCTAGCCTGCTGCTCTGGGCCCTTGGGGTGGGCACTGTGTTCCACAGCCCTCTGGGCATGGTACCGCTGACATGGTGGGAGTCCCCGCAGGGTTGGGCCAGCTCTGGGGAGCTGTGAGGTGGGTGATGGTGAAGCAGGTGCTGCTGGTGCGCTGGCCTTGCCTTAGCGGCATCCCCTCTACCACGGCGGGGTGGCCGTGCCCTGATGGGGGGCTCAGGGGATGTGCTGGACTATGATCACACCCCAACCACACCGCAGAGCGAGACCCAAGTCCTGGAGATGAAGCGGGCGGTCTGGGGGCACAGGGCTGGTGCCCTGTGTGTAGGAAGCAGGCGGGCTGACGGTGGTGGGTATTTTGGGTGCTTGGCTGCATCTGGTTTCTGCAGGGCGGAGGCTCTGCTGTGCTTTTGAGGTATGTGGAGGCACGCGCCCCCTCTATCCCATGATGGGCTGGGAAGGTGCTGGTGCAGCAAAGCCTCCCCTGGGAGGAAGCGGGCTGTGAGCTGCAGGGCCTGACCATGCTTGGCAGATGTGAGGCTGCCAGCAGCAGCCTCAGCGGCTCAAAATGGCTTTAATTTGCATCGGAGTCTGTCCTGAGAACAGCTCAAGAGCTCAGCTGCAGCGGCGGCAGGCCAGCACTTGCAGTAGGGAACAAAGAACAGGACCTGGTGCTCAGCGAGCCGGGAGCAAGCGTGACTCACCCAGCAAGCCGGGCCGAGCTCACTCAGGGCAAGGCCCCCTCCTCGACCCAGCTTTCGGACTGCCCTGCCCCACAGCCCCGGGGGTCTGCGCTGGCCCCAGCTGGAGCTGGCAGGTCTGGGCAGGGACCCCCTCCTGCCCCGCACAGCTCTTCCTGAAGCACTGCCAGCCCCACATGAAGGGCAGTGCTGTGAGGACGCAGCAGGCAGATCTTTGCTGACCCTTTTTTTCCTTGCCTGTGCCCTTCCCATGCCCCAGAGGTCCTGGAGGAAGATGCGAGCCCAGCTCTTTGCCGCCAGCTCCTCCGGCGTGGCCCGCATGGAGAAGTTTGACGTGCGAGATGATGGCACGGTGCTGGAGAAGACCTCTCTGCGGCGGTGCGCCCGCCGGGTGATCCGCCTCTCGGACTGCATCTCCGTGGGCCCAGCAGGCACGGAGAGCTGCCCCAAAGCCACCGCTGCCTTCTACCTCAACACCACAGAGAAGAGCTACGTGCTGGCAGCCGAACAACGAGATGAGTGGATCGCCCAGCTCTGCCAGCTGGCCTTCCAGGTAGTGTGGGGTCCGGCATCGCCGTGACCCCTCGTGCCACTCCTCGCTTGGGCGAGTCAGGGGTCTCTGGTGTGTGAGGGCAGGCACAGGGGCTTGTGCTCCCCCAGTCCAGGGACCATGCTCCCATCCCTCTTTTTTTCAGGGCGTGAAGGAGATGGCGCAGAGCAGTTCCAGGACCCAGCCCAGCCTCGCTATCCCCATGGAGGAGAACTCCCTCTACTCCTCCTGGCAGGACTGTACGTGTAGGGGCAGGGGATAAGGCTGGTATGGGCTCCAGCTCAGTGCCGTGGTGCTGACCTCCACCTTGCTTTGCTCCCGTAGTGACTGAATTCCCAGTGCTGGTGGTCCAGACGGATGCGGCCACCCGCTGTGGCCTTCACGGGCACTACCTGCTCTCGGCCCTTCCCCAGAGCCTGACGCTGAAGGATGCGCAGTCCCGCCAGCCCCTGCTCACCTGGCCCTACACCTTCCTCCGCAAGTTTGGCCAGGATCAGGTGCGTGCTCCCTTCCCTCCTCGGGGCTGCTGCCTGCCCAGGGTGGGTGCCAGCCCCTCACCCTGCCCTCTGGCCCCACAGACCACCTTCTCCTTTGAGGCCGGCCGCCGCAGTGACTCGGGTGAGGGCACCTTCACCTTCAGCACCCCGCGGGCCCCGGAGCTGTGCCGAGCTGTGGCCGCTGCCATCACCTGCCAGCAGCAGGGCAACGATGCCCCAGACCCCCGGCCCTTCTGTGCCCCGGACCCCCAGCTCTCTGCCCAAGGCCTTGAACCCCAGCCCTGGGGCCCAGGAGCCGAGGATCCCCAGCCAAACCCACTCCTTGGGGGAGCACAGCCTGCCTCCCACCCTCCTGCCAGCATCCTCCACTTCACCCCACTGGAGCCAGAGGGCACAGGCCCCATCGTTTATGCCTCCATCGCCCGGGGCCAGCAGCCCCTCTTTGCATCGGGGCAGCCAGGCTCCAGGGAGCCCTGGGCCCCAGGCAAGCCGCTCCCTGAGCATCTCTACGAGAACATCTTCACCGCCGAGCCGGGTCCTGCTGGGACAGAAGAGGAGGAGGAGGAAGAGCGGTGGCAGCTGGAGTGCCGGCAGGCCCCTGAGGGCCACAGTAATGAATCAGGCCCCATCTATGATAACCAGGCTGCCCTAGCCCAGCTCCCCCGGGGCAGCCCCCAGCCCCCCGAGCAGCACTGGGGCCGGGGCGGGGAGGAGGTGGCGCTGCCGGGGCGCTCTGGGCACAAGCCTCAGAGCAACCTCCGGGCCAAGCTGGTGCGGCTGCTTAGCCGGGAGAGTCCGGGCCCCCGGGACTGGGCCTGAGGCTGGGCCGGGCGCTGTTCGGTGGTGCGGTGCAACGAATAAAGAGCCTGGGCCGGACTCGGCTCTGCCGGTGCTGCGGGGGCCGGTCCCGGGCGGGTGGGGCCGGCTGGGGGGGGGGGGGGGCAGCCCGCGCCTCCCCGCCAGGGGGCGCCGCCGTCCCCGCCCCGGCCGGCAGGCGCACGCGGTGATTGGCTGAGCCGTCCGACGGCTCCGCCCCGCCTCATT
This sequence comes from Tyto alba, assembly GCF_018691265.1. NCBI lineage: Eukaryota > Metazoa > Chordata > Aves > Strigiformes > Tytonidae > Tyto > Tyto alba. The sequence goes on from NW_024881279.1 coordinate 11,598,956, forward strand.
CCTATATAAGGTGGGGCCGGGCCGGGGTGGGGGGGGCGGTGCCCGAGTTCGAGCCCCGCGTCCGCTCCGCTCCGCTCCGCGCTGCGGCGCCGCCCGCTCGGCCCCGCTCGGCCCCGCTCGGCCCCGCTCCACCGGGGGCCCGGCCGGCCGCGGGTGAGTGAGCGCGGGAGGGCCGGGGGGGGGGGGGGAGGTGGGGGCAGGAGGGGTGCAGGGCTGAGGCCTGGGTCTGGGGGAAGGCGGTTGGTCGGGGGTCGGGCCCCTGTGGGGCAGGGCTGGGACCGGATTTAGGGCCGGGGGCGCCGTGGGGCAAAGCTGAGAGGCAGGGCCGGGGTCCCCCATCCTGGGGAAGGGAGGTTGTGTGGGACGGCGTGGGGAGGGGGCCCGGGGGGTTCCCTCGGGAGCGCAGCCCGGTTCCCCAGCCCCGCGGGGGGGCTGCCCGCCGTTCTGGGCCGCCCCGGTGCCGGCGCCTCGCTGGGGCTTTTACGCGGCTGCCGGGCGCCGGGAACGCCTGACACGCAGCCTCCGCCTGGCCCTCCCGAGCGGGGACCGGGCTGGTGTCGTCTTACACGCCTTATATAGCCCGCACCGGCCCGGGGAGAGCGGGGGCACGCTGGCCCCCGGTCCTGCAGCCTCCGCCACCTCCCAGCTGGGAGCCCCGCCGTCCCTTGAGAGGGGCGGGGGGAGCCCCGGGACCGCGGAGCTGGCCCTGTCCCCCGCCTAGCAGCGGCAGGAGGAAGGTCCTGGGGGGGCTTCGCAGGGGCCTGGCGGCTTCTTGCAGGTGAGGGGTGGCCGGGAGGCCGGGGCTGGCCTGTTTGCCCACAGCCTTGGCCGGTTGACAGCTGTCAGCGCGGCCCCGGCTGGCAGCGGATGGCCGGGGTTCCCTCCCCGCCGGAGCCCCGGCTTTGTGCGCGGGGATGGGCTCGCTCCCGGGTAGCATCTGCTCGGCCGGCTGCCGGAGCGCCAGCCGGGCTGCTCTGCCAGGCGCCTCGGGTGGCATCGCGCAGCTCCTGCGCTGCTGCTGCTAATTGACTGTGCAAAAACACTTCTGGTTCCCATCCTTCCCTACCTGCTGTCGTTTCTCTGCAGTCTGAAATGGTCTCGGCATCCGGCAGCAGGAGTTTCTGGGGTGCTGCAAGGGAGAGCATGTCCCGGGTTTGGGAAAGGGAGAGCAGAGCCCATGGGCCCTCCACTGTGTACGGCAGCAGGGCTGTGCCTGTCTCTGGCACTTGTTGACGTTAGCCTGGGCCCCTCGGCTCTGCTGCTGATGGAGGAGATGCTGATGGATTTGGGGTGCGTCTCTAACCACGGTGTAGGATGGTCAGGGTGGAGTTATTGCTGGAAACATGACCTGCCATGTCCTGCCAGGCACTGGGCCCCCTCCTCGCTTGCTCTCCCTGCCTTGTTCCCACATACCCTAATGCCAAGATTACACCCTCTTCCCTTGCAGAGATGGGTGATATGGAGTCCTACAAGGTGATGCTGAACGGGCCGGCGCCCTGGGGCTTCAGGCTGCAGGGAGGGAAGGATTTCAGCATGCCACTTTCCATCTCCAGGGTAAGAAAAGCCCAGACCGGTGACACTCATTCTTCCTCCTGTCTCTGGGGGTGGGAGGCCATAGTGGCTACATCCAGGTGGCTGGAGCAGAGCTGTACGGGGGATGCAGATGAGGCAGAGCCCCGGGAGTGCTGCATCCTGCCCTGCCTGGCTCCGCATAGCCTCCTTGGTGCCTTATCAGCTGCAGTCTGGCACGGGGGTGTTCCGGGCAGAGGACCGCAGCAGAGATGTGAAATGCTGCACAGCATCTGCAGAGTCATTCTGGCTGCTGGGGGGGCAGGGGAGGCCCTTTCCGGAGCGGACCCACCACAGGGGGAGGGGAACTGCTTTCACTGTCTCCCAGCTGTGGGGCCAGCCTCCCGGTCTGTATCCCAACACTGGGCTCAGCATCCTGTAACCCGGCTTGTGCCCTTCTGCCCTCCCTCCCGCTGCACGACTCCCAGTTCTGCACCTGAGCTGGCCCCCGCTGCGGGCAGGGAGGGGAGGAAGCCTGTGCTGCTGCCCACAGTGCTGCCTGCACTGGGACGTGGCTCCTTCCACAAAAGCAGCCCGTTTCTCCAGCGTAAGCGAGAGCTGTTGTGCTGCCAGCTGGTTGCAGCTGAGGCACCTGGTGTGAACCGCTCCTGGTGCGATGCTTACCCCGGCCAGGTCTTGCTCCTGGGTGTGTGTGGGTCCCTGTCCCTGGGTGGCCCAGTCCCCGGGGTGGGTGCTGGCCACGACTCCAGCCACACAATTGCCTTATAAGCCTTGGAATGCAACTGCATCGCCCGTGCCGCTGACGCTGAGGCAGCTGGCACAGAGGCAGCTTCTCAAAGGACAGCTTTGCTCGTGACACTGAGTGCTGCATGGGGGCCTGCCCCCGGCATGTGCCCGGCACCAGGCTCCTGTCCTGGAGAGCGTGGGTCTCTGCAGCACCCAGGGCACCCAGCATGGACCCTGAGGGCACTGTGCAAGGCCGGAGTCGACAGTGCTGTTGCCCTGGGGCCTGTTGATCTCTGCTGAGCACACAGAGATGGCTTCAGCAAGTTTATTCTCTAAAAAATGTTTCTCTTGGCTGCGAGCCAGCGCTTAACAAAGGGTCTGGTCGGATGGAGGAGCCTCCCAGGGCAGGGGCCTTGCGAAGCAACGATCCACTGTACAAGCAGGCCAGTGCTGCCCTCGGGACTTGGGTAATGCTGCCATCCTGGACAGGGCAGGCAGGAGCAGCAAGGACATTTCTAGGGGATGGAGCCAGTTTTGGGGAGCTCTCTGGTGAGGCTGGGCTGCGTGGCATGGTGGTGGGCTCTGTCTGATGGGAAGGGGTGACCCTGTGCTGCTTTGTGCCCCAGAGGCATCCCCAGCCCTAAAGCTCCTGCCTGAAGCATGTTGCCGTCCTTGGACGCTGCTTGCCTTGAGCAAGGGCACTGCTGGCAGGGCAGGCTATCCTGCTGAGCCTGGGGCTGCCTGAGCGGGCTGGAAGGAGGTGTCCTGCCCCAGCTTTGGGGGCTGCAGCGGGGTCCCGCTCTGTGGAGCTGGGGAGCACAGGGGGAAGGCAGCACTGGCGTGTGCTGTGGCTCTTGGATGCTTCCATTGCTGTGACACTGGTGGGTGAGCTCTGAGGCTGCTTCAGCTCGGTGATCACACAAAAGAGATGCTGCCTTGGTCCTCTGCTCACAAGTCTGTCGTGGCAAGGGCCTCTGCTGGGATCCTGACACCTTGGCTAGACAGGCTGCGAGACCGCGGTCCTGAGCTGCTTGTGGTAGAGCCAGGGTAAGGGCTGGGTGGTGTGTGACACATCCTGGCGTCTGCCGGCCGAGGAAGTGGAGAGACCCTCAGTGCTGCAGGTGGGAAGGTGCTGGGCGATGCTGCCTGGGCCCTTGTGCAGGCACCCAGCTCCTCTCCATGCTGGGTGAGGCTTTGTCCAGGATGCCAGAGCCCTGGATGGGGGTGGCCGGTGGGCACCTCGCTGGGTGCGGGGATGGAGGTTTTGGGAAACAAAGGACTGGCTGGGCGGAGAGGGAAGGAAGGAAGCCCTGGTTAGCAGGGCCAGGAGGGAAGCGGGAGGGCTGGCACTGCCACAGCTCCTGGCTGAGCTGGCACCTGCCGAAGGGGTTTCCTGGCGTGCCGGCGCAGAGGGGGAAGGGGAGCGCAGCGGCGCTGGCCGGGCTGGGTGCGGCTGTGTGACGCAGCCTGCTGCGTTCTCCCCTTCCCGGGCGGCCGTGTGAAAACCTCTCCCAGCTCCCGCTCCTGCCTCCAAACCCACGCAGCCGCCCCGCGCCTTCCCCAGCCCTCCAGGGCAGCAAGCCGGGGCTTGCAGCAGCGTGGCCAGGAGCCGGCCGGCGCCGCTTGCCACCCAGGGCACCCTCCCGTGCTGGGCAGGAGCAGCGGGCGCTGGGTGGCACAGGGGCACCCGTGTCCCACCGGGGACGGCAGCAGGATGCACATGGAGCTGGGCTGCATCCAGCCCGGGTGTGGGGTTTGGCCTCACGTGGAGGGCCGGTGGCGGTGCGGGGAAGGGGAGCACAGCTTTGGGGTGAGCCGGGCCCTGCGCACGGGCAAGGAGGGGCCAGGGCTTGGCGGCAGGGATTTTTCAACTCTCTGACGGCGCTGGGAATCTGGCTCGCTCCTTTTATGTTCATGTCGAACAGGACTTGAGGAAATACTTGGTCCAGGTCCAAGCGCCTCAAGTTCTTCCGCGCTGGAGGAGCAGGAATGGCTGCAGCCTGCCCACGTCTATCTGTCTGTCTGTCTGTCAGTGCCTGGGAGCTGCGTGTGGCAGTCGGGGCCCTGCTCGCCTTTGGCTGTGCATCCCCAGCGGAAGGGGAGAGCAACCTCTGCTTCCTGGCACGGGGCTGATGTAGGGCCATGCTGTAGAGCCGCGTTCGGGGCAAGGTGCATCCCCGAAACTGTGGCCGAGCAGGGAAACCTGTGGCCGTGCTCCCGGCTGCCCCAGCGGGGTGAGATTTGAGGGGAAGCGGCGTGGGTGGGGGTGGGTGTCTCCCTGCCCTGGGGGGTTGCTCCCGTTCCTCTGCGGGGATGAGGTAACGTCTGCGCCTGACAGGAGCGAGGGCGGCTGGGGGGAGCGCCTGGGGGGTGCCTCCCTTGCCCCCCTCCCCGGCCCCAGGCGAAGGGCTGGACATGCCTGTGGTTCCCAGCCAGACGTGGGCTGCCTGGCGGGCCCTGACTCACTGCTCTCCCTTCCCATCCCGGGACTGTGGGGACGGCTCCGAGGGGCGTCCAGGCTTCCTGCCGAGGCTGAGCCAGCACTGCCTCTGCCGTTCAGCGTCACGGGGATGGGGTGCTGGTGTGGCCCTCAGCCGTGCCAGAGGGCAGGGGCTGGGCAGCACCCTGGGGTAGTGCTGAGCACTCTACGGCTGAGGAACCTAAGAGGCTGCTCTGGGCTAGCGCACTGGGAAATGGGGGTGATCTGAGGGTCCCTACCTCCCCCTGGGTCAGGTCTGTGCAGGGCTGAGCCTGGGCCGCAGCGGATCCTTGCTCTCGTGGGGATGAGGGCATCCCTCCACGCCTGCGTCGCTGGCCTGGCTCTCCCTGACTCCGTCTGTCCTGCAGCTGACGCCGGGCGGGAAGGCGGCCCAGGCCGGCGTGGGAGTGGGCGACTGGGTGCTGTACATCGACGGGGAGAGCACCAGCTCCATGACACACATCGAGGCCCAGAACAGGATCCGTGCCTGCGGGGACAGGCTCTGCCTCACCCTGAGCAGGTAGGATTCATGGGTTCTGCAAACCCGGGGTCCCGGTGGGGACAGAGCAGAGCTGGGGCCCTCTGCCCAGCGCCATCTCCCAGCATCACAGCTCCTTGCTTGGAGCCTGGCAGCCTCTAACTGGGATCAAGGGCTCTGCTTGGCTTGATGAGGCTTAGCCTGCCTGCTGGCCCTCACCTGTGAGCCATGAGGCAGTGCCAGCCACCCACAGCTCCCCTCAGGTGGGTGCTCCATCCGTGGGGTACCAGCATCCTGGTGGTGACTGGGCCAGCTGCAACACCTACCCATCTGTTTCCTCTTTTTCAGAGCCCAGAACCACCTGGGGAAGCCGCAGAAGGTATGTGTCGCTACTGACGCTGCAAGCAGCAGCTCAGCCTCATCTCAGGGGGAGGGAATCTCTGAGCGTAGCTGGACAAATTGGACTTTGCTCCTGGGGTCTGCAGGCTTCTGGGGGACCGGGGTGTGTTTGGAGGGCTGGAAAACTCCCAGCTGGAGGAGCATCTCTGACCCCTGGCACTGCAGGGGATCAGAGGGAGTGGGGTCTGCCCTCTCCAGGCCCTGGCTGCTGCCTGTCTGCGCCCCTGCTGGTGCTGGATGTGGGCAGGGGTGCAGGGGAAGAGGCCAGGCAGCCACAGCATGACCTCGGGGCCCTCTGTTTGCTAGTGCTGGGGAGTGCCCTGGCACAGGGAGACAGGGCTGGGGCCGGTGACTGGTGGCTCCTGGACGGAAGCCATCTGCATGTGTTCAGCTTCGTGCCGCGGGACGGTTGCGACCGGTGTGTGTGCATGCACTGCCCCGCTGCAGGCAGCAGTGAGCGTCTGGGGCACTTACTAATCCTCCAGCGACCCTCGGGCCAGGCTTGTGAGCTGCTGTCACTGGGCTGGGTGCCCTGTGGAGAGAGGTGCCAGCCTGGCAGAGCCTGGTATCTGAGGTGCACATGCTGTCTGGCTTTCCTACCTGGCTGCCTGTTGCACTGCCTGGCCCGAGGCTGCCCCTTGCATGCTGCTTGATGTGTGAGTCCGTGTCTGTGTGTTTTGTCTCGCTCAGGACTCACTCCCCTGCTCTGAACCCCTGAAATATAACTTCGCTCCCAGCACCGCCCTCAACAAAACAGCTCGGCCCTTTGGGGCTGGCTCGCCTCCGAACCCACGGCCCGGGCTGGTGACGAAACCCGTGACGTACGTGCCCCTGGCGCCCACCTGCACCCCCCAGCATAATGGGTACGTTGCTGTCCGTCCTGCTCCCTGAGGACTGGGGGGAGCCTACTGACTGGCCCTGCTGAGCCTTGCATGCCAGGCACCCATGGGTGAGAGCAGGCGACAGCGCCCGTGTGCCCTGACGGCTGGTGCTGAAGTGGCACAACAGGACTGTCACGTGTGGGGACACACAGCCACGCACATGCCAGTCCCTTGCTTGGGGACGTGTCAGCCTGTGGGGCACGGCATGGCGATCGCAGCAGGACACTCGGTGGCATCTGTGGCAGCAGGGAAACGGTGGCTGCATGGTGGCCACCAGCCAGTGCCCGGGGATGTCCCGCTGGTCCCCGGGCTGCTGGGACGGGCTGAGCAAAGTGAAGCCCTCAAGCCCTGGGCAGCGCCGTCCTCACCTCGCTCACGGGGAAGAAGCTCCCACCTCTGCAGGCCGCCCACCCGGCTGCCGTGCGTCCGGCTGCTGCCGGTCCCGGCCCCTCCTGCTGAGAGCTGCCGTGGCACCCCAAAACTGGGCAATGGGGGGGGTGTGGCCCTGGCTGTCCTGGACACCCAGGCTTGTTTTGGGGGGCTGAAGGAGGTATCATCTGCTCACTGGTGTCTGCCCCTGCGTCCCAGTGCGCTCCCAGCCCTGGACATGAGTCTTGGGAATAGGGGGACTGGTGCAGGCTGTAGGTGAACTCTGGAAACTTCTCAGGTGCTGCGGGTCTAATTTCACCTTCCTTTTTCTTTCTTTCTCTTCTCTCTTTCTCTTTCCCTCTCCCTTACAGGTGCTGAGCCTTGACAAGTCAGTAAGCCTTTTGCCTGATCTCTCTATCCTCCCTGCATGCCTCTTCCCTGCTAGTGCCCCGTTCTCCAGGGCAGGGCCAGCCTGGGGACAGGCAGCACGTACTGCTCTGCCCGTGTGGGTGGGTTGCTCCTGGCAGCGAGCTGTCCCTAGCCTGAAAGGCGAGCGTTGCCTGTCTCTGCCGGCTCTTGGGGCCCTGGAGTGTCCTTGCACGTGGTCCCTTCCCTGCTCCCCAAGATGTGGCTCGACTGGGCGAGGGCTGCTGGGCTGTACTGGGCACCCTGCCCAGAGCCAGGCAGGTGGGTGGCACTGCCATGGGCACTGTAGGTGTTCACTGGGATCTCGTGCAGCTCCCCTGCCAGTGTTTTTTTGACTTTGGCTTATTCTTGCCCTGTCCTTTCCCATCCAGGCCCTTGGGGCCAGTCTGACTGCCAGGAATGGTGGTCAGTCCTTAATGGGCCCTTCCTACATGGAGAAGGAGTAGGGGCTCTGGGGAGTAAGGCAGTGTGTGGCGTCTCAGGTACTGGTGTGCTGTGGTTCTGTGCTGGGGGAGGCATGGGGTAGGCCCAGGGAGGTGATGCTGTGGGGATCTGTCAGATTTGACAGATGACTGTCACTCGCAGGCAGCCCTCACAGCCGCTGGAGCCCCCCAGCACCCCCACGTGTGACCCTGTGAAGTTGCGGCTGATAGAGGATGCTGAGGACTGGCAGCCCCGCACCGGGACCTCCCAGTCCCGCTCCTTCCTCAAACTGGCCCAGCTGATGGGCACAGATGGCAGTAAGTTCCCACAGGACCCAGCGGTGGCTGCTGCCTGGGGGCGCCCGGCTTTGCCAGGGCAACTGGAGCCGGATAAAGGCTGTGGTGCGTTGTGGCACTGGAGTGTCAGTTTTGGCCCATGTGGCCCCTCTGGGGTGGCTGAGCTGTCGGGAGCTGCCCGGGGCTGTGCGTGGGCTCGTGATGGTGCTGCTGGGCTGGGGCCGTGCTCTGCCCCATGGCCGGGGCAGGGCTGTGTGTTTGGGCAGGAGGGCGGTGGGAGGAGAGGTCTATTTTCCTGCCTTTCCCTTTCTGCTGTCCCTGGGCATTGGTTGCCACAGACTGACTGTCTCCTCCTTTTTTTCCTGCTGTGCTCAGTGGAGGATCATGAGGATGAGCTTGTTAAAAAGCCCAGGTAAGGGGAGCGTGTGCCAGGGCAGCAGCAGGAGCCATGGGGGTGCCCACTCGGGGCTCAGCCCCCCTGGCTGGTTTGCACTCACTGCTTGCAGTGACTCTGGGGAAGCTCTTCACCTGTTGTTGTTTCTTCTCTCCTCTTCCTCCTCTGCCCTCCTGTTCCCCCTCTGTCCTCTCATTGTCCCCAGAGCCGAGCTGTTGGCAGAGCCCCAGAACCCACCCTGTGCTCGCCCCATGACGGGCACCGCCAGCACTCAGCCACTGCTCTGACCGTCACCTCGGGAGGGTCCTGCCAGGCACCCGCCTGCCAGGCAGGCTGTCCCTGTGCTGGGTGTGCCAAACAGGACCCACTGGGCACTGCTGGCATGGAGCTGGGGTGGCTGAGCTGCACCGTTGCTTCTTGAGCAAATTGGATCTGGAGGAGGCTGGTGGCACTGCCAATGCCTTGCTGGGGGTGTTGGGAGGTGCTGGGCAGTGCCTGGATGTGGGGCACGATGTCCCATGAGTGTGGGGCAGCTGGGCAGAGCTGAGTGGGTGCTGCTGGCTTTTCTGTGGTACTGGGGGTGGCCGGGAGCCTGGTCTGGAGTGAATGCTGACGGCTTGCCCGTGGGGCTGGGGATGCTCCAAGGTGTCCTGGACATAGTTGGTAGGAGCAGCTGGTGGCAGTGCCAACACCTTGCTGGGAGTGTCAGGAGGTGCTGGGCACTGCCTGGATATGGGGCACAGTGTCCTGTGGGTCTGAGAGGCGGCTCCAAGGCTGCTCTGGAGTGAATGCTGCCGGCACCTTCGTGAGGCTTGTGCCTCTGTGGGGCTGGGGGTGCGTACAGGGAGGATGCCCTGAGCCACGGGTCAGCCACTGACTGTCGTGCCGCTGTTTTTTTCCGATGCCACAGGGATGCCCGTGGGCCTGGCTGTGGCACAGGGTTGCAGCGGTGAGTGCCGGGGTCTGGTGAGGGGGGTCGGGGTGTGTGAGGTCGCCTTTGGGAGCACTGCCCTGTGTTTCAGTGCCAGGCAGGGGCTGTGCTCGGAGCCTGCTGAGCGCCTGCCCTCTGTCACTCGCAGGCAGCCCTCACAGCCGCTGGAGCCCCCCAGCACCCCCACGTGTGACCCTGTGAAGTTGCGGCTGATAGAGGATGCTGAGGACTGGCAGCCCTGCAGTGGGACCTCCCAGTCCCGCTCCTTCCTCAAACTGGCCCAGCTGATGGGCACAGACAGCCGTAAGTTCCTGCAGGACCCAGCAGTTTTTGGAGGTGCCTGGCTTTGCCAGGATAGCCAGAACCTGGTTGGGACCTAGGTTTTATGTGGCACTGGGGGCTTGATTCTGGCCCCGTGTGTCCCCTCTGGGCAGGCTGAGCTGTTGGGAGCTGCCCGGGGCTGTGTGTGGGCTGAGGACATGTTGGGGAACGTGGTGGGGCCTCTGGGGCCATGCTCTGCCCTGTGACCACACAGGGGTGTGTGCCTGAGATGTTGGGGTGGGAGTTCAGCAGGAGGAGAGGTCAGTTTTCCTGCCTTTCCCTTCCTGCTGTCCCTGGGCTTTGGTTGCCACAGACTGACTCTGTCTCCTCCTTTTTTTCCTGCTGTGCTCAGTGGAGGATCATGAGGATGAGCTTGTTAAAAAGCCCAGGTAAGGGGAGCGTGTGCCAGCGGCAGCAGGAGCCACGGGGGTGCCCGCTCGGGGCTCAGCCCGCCCAGCTGGTTGACCCTCACACTGGCTGCTTGCAGTGACGCTGGGGAAGTTTTGCCCTATTGCTTGCTTTTCTCTCCTCCTCCTCCTCTGTCTTTTCCTTCTCCCCAGAGATGAGCTATTAGCAGAGCCGCAGAGTCCCCCTGCGCTCACCCCGTGACGGGCACCGCCAGCGCTCAGCCACTGCTCTGACCGTCACCTCCGGAGGGTCCTGCCAGGCAGGCTGTCCCCAGCTGCACTGTCCCCACGCTGAGTGTCCCTGTGCTGGCTGTGCGGGCAGGACCTGCTGGCACTGAGCTGAGGAGGCCAGACTGCAGCATGGAGTCCTGGAGACAGTGGGTAGGGGCGGCTGGTGGCACTGCCAACACCTTGCTGGGAGTGTCAGGAGGTGCTGGGCACTGCCTGGATATGGGGCACAGTGTCCTGTGGGTCTGAGAGGCGGCTGCAAGGCTGCTCTGGAGTGAATGCTGCCGGCACCTTCGTGAGGCTTGTGCCTCTGTGGGGCTGGGCGTGCGTACAGGGAGGATGCCCTGAGCCACGGGTCAGCCACTGACTGTCGTGCCGCTGTTTTTTCCGATGCCACAGGGATGCCCGTGGGCCTGGCTGTGGCACAGGGTTGCAGCGGTGAGTGCCGGGGTCTGGTGAGGGGGGTCGGGGTGTGTGAGGTCGCCTTTGGAAGCGCTGCCCTGCGCTGAAGCTGGGTCCACACACGGTGCCAACTGAGCACCTGCCCTCTGTCACTCGCAGGCAGCCCTCACAGCCGCTGGAGCCCCCCAGCACCCCCATGTGTGACCCCGGGAAGTTGCGGCTGATAGAGGATGCTGAGGACTGGCAGCCCCACACTGGGACTTCCCAGTCCCGCTCCTTCCTCAAACTGGCCCGGCTGACGGGCACAGATGGCAGTAAGTTCCTGCAGGACCCAGCAGTTTTTGGAGGTGCCTGGCTTTGCTGAGGTAGCCAGTGCCCGGCAGAGGCTGTGGGGTGATGTGGCACCGGGGGCTTGATTTCTGGCTCCAAGTCAACCCTTCAGGGAGGCTGAGCTGTCGGGAGCTGCCCGGGGCTGTGCGTGGGCTCGTGATGGTGCCGCTGGGCTGGGGCCGTGCTCTGCCCCATGGCCGGGGCAGGGCCGTGTGTTTGGGCAGGAGGGCGGTGGGAGGAGAGGCCAATTTTCCTGCCTTTCCCTTTCCTTCCTGCTGTCCCTGGGCCTTGGTTGCTGCAGATTGACTCTTGTCTCCTCCTTTTTTTTCCTGCTGTGCTCAGTGGAAGATCATGAGGATGAGCTTGTTAAAAAGCCCAGGTAAGGGGAGCATTTGCCAAGGTGGCAGCAGGATCTGTGCACAGCTGCATGTCCTGGACAGGACTCTAGGCATGGTGGGCACTGAGCTGGAGAGGCTGAGCTGCACCATGGCATCTTGGGCAAATGGGTTCTGGTGGAGACTGGAGGCACTGACAAAGCCTGATGGCGGCTTTTGAGAGGTGCAATGCAGTGCCTGGTCCTCTGGTACAAGGGGCCAGGAGCCTGGTAGGGGCTGCAGGGTGGCTGGGCAGAGCTGAGTGGGTGCTGACGACTTTTCCATGGGACTGGGGATGCACCAAGATGTCAGGGACACAGTGGCTACAGGCGGTTGGTGACACCGCCAACACCTTGCTGGGAGTGTCAGGAGGTGCTGGGCACTGCCTGGATGTGGGGCACAGTGTCCTGTGGGTCTGAGAGGCGGCTCCAAGGCTGTTCTGGAGTGAATGCTGCCGGCACTTTCGTGAGGCTCGTGCCTCTGTGGGGCTGGGGGTGCGTACAGGGAGGATGCCCTGAGCCACGGGTCAGCCACTGACTGTCGTGCCGCTGTTTTTTCCGATGCCACAGGGATGCCCGTGGGCCTGGCTGTGGCACAGGGTTGCAGCGGTGAGTGCCGGGGTCTGGTGAGGGGGGTCGGGGTGTGTGAGGTCGCCTTTGGAAGCGCTGCCCTGCGCTGAAGCTGGGTCCACACATGGTGCCAACTGAGCACCTGCCCTCTGTCACTCGCAGGCAGCCCTCACAGCCGCTGGAGCCCCCCAGCACCCCCGTGTGTGACCCCGGGAAGTTGCGGCTGATAGAGGATGCTGAGGACTGGCAGCCCCACACTGGGACTTCCCAGTCCCGCTCCTTCCTCAAACTGGCCCGGCTGACGGGCACAGACAGCCGTAAGTTCCTGCAGGACCCAGCAGTTTTTGGAGGTGCCTGGCTTTGCTGAGGTAGCCAGTGCCCGGCAGAGGCTGTGGGGTGATGTGGCACCAGGGGCTTGATTTTTGGCTCCAAGTCAACCCTTCAGGGAGGCTGAGCTGTCGGGAGCTGCCCAGGGCTGTGCGTGGGCTCGTGATGGTGCCGCTGGGCTGGGGCCGTGCTCTGCCCCATGGCCGGGGCAGGGCCGTGTGTTTGGGCAGGAGGGCGGTGGGAAGAGAGGCCAATTTTCCTGCCTTTCCCTTTCCTTCCTGCTGTCCCTGGGCCTTGGTTGCCACAGACTGACTCTGTCTCCTTTCTCTCCTTGTGCGCTCAGTGGAGGATCTTGATGATGTGTTTGTTAAAAAGCCCAGGTAAGGGGAGTGTGCACCAGGGCAGCAGCAGCAGCTGTGGGGCTGACTGTCCCAGGCAGGACCCTGTGGGCATAGCTGGCACTGAGCTGGGGATGTTGAGCTGTGCTGTGGTGTCCCAGACGCAGTGGGTCAGGGGTGGCTGGTGGCACTGACGAAACCTTGCTGTGGGTGTTGTGATGTTTGGGCAATGCCTCGACCCTGGGGCACAACGTCCCGGGAGCCTGGCGTGGGGCTGTGGCAGCCAGGCAGAGCTGGGTGTGTGTCACTGGCTTCTCCCTGCATGGGGACAGGGAAGGTAGCTGGGGCTGGTGGGGTGGGGGCATTCCTTGCCCCGTGCAGCCAGGCAGGGCTGGTACACAGCCCCCCTTTTTCTGCCTTTCCCTCTCCACAACGACTCCTGCCCTGGCACCGTGACTGCTGGGTCCCAGCTCTGCCCAGTTTGCTCTGCCACAAATAAATGCTCCTTGTTTTGTCCCCTTCTTGTCTTTGCCCTGGAGAGGCATAGAGCCACCGGCTCTCCCTCTGTCCCTGTCCCCTCTCTGAGGTTGGCCGTGCCTCTCTAGCCCCGGCTTGCCCTGCCTGCTGTCAAGGCCAGTGCTGGCAGCCTGCTGGGGGGGCACAGACCTTGCCCTTCCCTGGACCAGCCTGACTCTGTCTTGTCAGCAGGGGTGGCAGAGCCCTGCCTGTTCCCAGCTCTACTGGAGCTGGACCCTGGGGCTCCTCGTGCCAAGTCAGGTCCAAGCCCCTCAGCACCCTGATGAGGCTGGGATCAACCATCGTGTGCGAGCGGGCAGTGGGGGTCTGTGTGGTCCCCGGGGTCCCTGGTCAGTCTGGAGCAGCTGAGAGCTGAGTGTGGGACCCCAGCAAGCCTGTGCTCTCGCCGCTGCTTCCCAGACCACTGCGATGAGTGCCAGAGACCCCGAGAGTGCTGTGACTTTGCAGGGCTGAAGGTGCTTGGCTCAGTGCTCCATCACCAAACCAGCTCCCGGCTGGGCACAGGGGCTTGGCCGGCTCCTGCCTGCTTGTTGGGGTAGGGGGGGGCCCTGCCTGCACACAGAGACCCACTGGTCAGTGGGGGCGAGCGGGGCAGGCTGGATTAACTGCTTGTTCTGTAGCCAGGTCTCTGTGCTGGACCCGTCCCCGGGAGCAGCGATGAAGACTGAGCCGGGATTGGGTAAGCAAAATGTTTTCTTTGGGCTTGGGGGGAGAGGGGTGGGGGTGCTGGAGGGTGCTGCTTGCCCAGCCACGGGTGCTGGGAGGGGGCTTCTGAGGGATCGGGAGCACCGTCCTGGAGACTTGTGTGTACGTGCAGCCCCCAGGACTCCCGCCGCCACCCCTGGCCCTGCCAGCCGCCCACCCTGGGCTGTGGACCCCTCGTTCGCCGAGCGCTACGCCCCGGACAAGACGAGCACGGTGGTGAGCAAGCACAGCCAGCCTGCCACGCCGACCCCCATGCAGAACCGCAGCTCCATCGTGCAGGCAGCCCAGCAAGCCCCCGAAGGGCCTGGCCGCACACCCCTCTGCTACAAGTGCAACAAGGTCATCAGGTGAGCCCTGGCCACCACCGCCGCCATGCCAGCGTCCTGAGCCCTGGCGTGGCTGACGTGGCTCTGTCCTGCCACAGGGGACGCTACCTGGTGGCGCTGGGACATTATTACCACCCCGAGGAGTTCACCTGCTGCCAGTGCAGGAAGGTGCTGGATGAGGGTGGCTTCTTCGAGGAGAAAGGCTCCATCTTCTGCCCCAAGTGCTACGACACGCGCTACGCTCCCAGCTGCGCCAAGTGCAAGAAGAAGATCACCGGGGTGAGTGTCCCCCAGCCTGCCCCACACCTCCTGCCCTCTCTCCCTGCTCACCTACGGGTGCCTGGCTCTGTCCCCATCCTGATCCCGTCCCGTGGGATCCCCTGTCCCTTTCCGCCTCGAGTGGGGCTCCCCTGTGTCATGGGGTGGTCCTGCCCCCGGCTGACAGCGGTTCCCCTCCAGGAGGTCATGCACGCCCTGAAGATGACCTGGCACGTGCAGTGCTTCACGTGCGCCGCCTGCAAAACTCCCATCCGCAACCGTGCCTTCTACATGGAGGAGGGACAGCCCTACTGCGAGAGAGGTAGGACCCAGGCACCCCATGTGTCACCCCGCGTGGCCCTGGGGCACCGGGAACCATCGGGGCTCAGCAGCTGCCCATAGGGGTGGGGAATGAGCTGCCCTGTGCCGCGGGGCTCCCCTGGGCCCTGGGGAGCATGGGGACACCCCTCCCGAAGCCCTGAGCTCTTCATCCTGGTCCCTCCCGGCTGCTGGGTAGTGCCATTGCTCCCCTGTTGCCATGGCAATGATGAAGGATGTACATCAAAGGCTAGTGCTGCATCCTGGGAGATGAGGTTTGTCTCCTCCCTGCGGCCCGATGGCGGCCAGGGCCGCCCCGCACAGCACCAGCACCTCACCCGGGTGTCTCGGGCATCGTCCCCCCCGCAGCTGGTAGCGAGTTGTCCCCAGGCTGTGCCTGTGGGATCCCGGCTGCGCTGCAGCCCGGCTGCCCCTGGGATGAGGGGCTGCGGTGCTGGGGAACGCTGACCTGGGCTCTGCTTCTCCTCACAGACTACGAGAAGATGTTTGGCACCAAGTGCCGCGGCTGCGACTTCAAGATTGATGCTGGGGACCGGTTCCTGGAGGCGCTGGGGTTCAGCTGGCACGACACTTGCTTCGTCTGTGCGGTGAGCCCTGTGCCTCCCTGCCCGGCTGCTGCTGGGGCCGTGGCTCTCCCTGGCAGTTGTACCCTGCGTGGGGTACACCAGCAGCGCAGGGTCCCTGCTGCCACGAGGTTTTCCCCGTTTGGCTCTGTGCTGGTGGCTCGGGACCCTGCTCTGAGCCCCCTGCTCCCTGGCATCTGTGCGACAGCAGTGCTGGGCCTTGGGGGGGGGGGGGGGGGGGGGCGCACCCGGGGGCTGGATTAGCCCCCCTGGTCTGACTGTTTGCGCTTTTCTCCCCAGATCTGCCAGACCAACCTGGAAGGGAAGACGTTCTACTCCAAGAAGGACAAGCCGCTCTGCAAGAGCCATGCTTTCTCCCACGTGTGAAGGGCGGGAGTTCAGCTGCGCCCACGCGTGCCCCTGGCCCTGCATGTTCTTCCCTCCCTCCCTCCCCTCCGCCCCCCGCTGACCCCAGGGAGCCAGGCTGGGCTCTCACCCCTTCCCCTTGCTCCTGCCTCTTTCCTGGCAGCTCTTGGCTCAGCTCCAGCCAGAGGTGATGCTGGGTCCAGAACCCCTTATAGCTGGGTGACTTCTGTGCTCCCCGACTGGCCTGGGAGCCCCGGGAAGGGGAGGCTGCCTGGGTTTCCTGCCCACGAGCCCCACGCAGTGTGGTGGCTGTGGCCGTGCCAAGGCTGGGAGGGTCTGGCACAGCGGGGCTGCTCCCTTGCTCAGCTGGGGCCCAGCTGCCTGGCAGCTCAGCACCGGGGCAGAGATGCTCCTAGTACATGTCTGAGTGGGTGAGGACCAGCCCCGCAGTCCCCTGCCACGCTCTTCCCCCACCTTCCCTGCTGCGTGCTTAGTGCGTGGGGCTGGAGACCCAGCCCTGCTCCCCTGCCAGGGCCCTGCCTGCAGCAACCCCCCCGGCCACCCTGCAACCTGCTGCCGTGGCTTCCTACCGCGGCTGCGCGCCGGGGGGTGTGGGGGGTGGTCGGTGCCTTGTGATTTCCCACCCCCCCTCAGCTGGCTTGCTGCTCCCCTGGGGCTGGCGTGCAGCGGCACCCCCAGCCCAGCCGTGCCGGGGAGCGGTGCAGCGTGCCCAGCACGCCCCAGCCACGGGCTGGCAGCGTGGGCTGATGGCTGGCCGGCCGACGGGCTCCCGCAAGGCTCGGGCACAGCTTCCTACCAAAGAGCGCTCTGCAACCACTGTCCCGGGCCTGTAAATGCTTCTCCCAAACCCACACTCTCCGGTCAGGCTGCTGCTGATGTAGCCACGGTGCTTTTAGTGCCTTTAATAAACACTTATCTGCAAGTGCTGGCTGTCTCGAGGCCTGCGGTTTCGCCGAGCGAGGTGCGGCCGGCTGGGAAGGTCACTGTCAGCCCTCACTCCCCTCCCAGGGCCTGACTCAGCTCCTTCCCATTTTCTGGGGAAAACCCTCACCTTGGATTTTTCCTCCTCTGCCTGCATCAGCTGGGGCTGGACCCTTCGTGTCACCAGGGTCATCCCTCTCCCTTCGTGGCAGGCAGGACTGCTAACAGAGGCAGTAATTAATCTGGGGGGGCGCAAATAAGCTGCAGCAAGGGAAAATGGGGCAGGTGTCAGGCCCTGCAGGGGTGTCCCACTAACCCAGCGGTGTGCCCTGGCCCCAAGCTCTGCGCAGGGGACAAGAAGTCATGGGGCACGTGTGGGCCACGTGTACGAGCTCCGGGCGCGCTCTGGCGTAGAGCAGCCAAATGTTTGCTCATGCGATGCAGCTGCCGTCCCGAAGGACGGGTGCGAGGCCGCGCCGGCAGCTCCGGCTGGAACAGGCTTGGGGGCAGCGGGTGTGGGGAAGAGCCGCTCCTCCCGCTCCGCTTTGGCAGCTGGAACGGTCATTAATAATTGCTGCTTTTACCAGGATGAGCAATCATAAGGAAAATTGTCTTGCTAATCTGCTGGAAGGTTCTGCCGGGGGCAGGAGCTGGCTGTGGGAAGCCAAATGCCTACCGGCATCACCCAGAGCTGGCCTGCAACTGCAGTGCTACATCTCCGTGCCAGCTGCAGGAGTGCAAAACCCTGTCAAAAATGCAGAGGGGAAAGTGGGAGTGCTGAAGGCAGGCTGGGGCTGGGCAGGGCGCTGGGGCTGGGGCACAGGCGGGCGATGGGACCGTCACAGGGAGGAGCAGCAGGACACAGCTGCGGAAAGGGACAGAAAGAGCCGGTGCCTGCCTGGGATGTGTTAAGTGCCGGAGTGTGAGTCCCAGCTGCGCTGCCAAGGTCAGGGGAAGCGCAGGGGAAGGTGAGGTGACCGCGGCCCCACGTGAGCAGCCACCGAGCCAGCCCTGGCTCAGCCAGGCCAGCAACCCATGAGCGGAGGGCAGAGAAGGGGCAGGGGCAGGCAGCCGTGCGGGACGGAGCCTGCTGGGGTAGCACGGCCTGGGAACAGGTTGTGCCAGCTCAGCCCCGGGGTACCTGGCCTTGGAGCTGGGCCAGGGCAGAGCCGTGGTGCTGCAGCCAGCCTGCCTCTCCCCCAGGGAGAGCCACGCATCTCCCTTGTGCTGCTGCACGGCCTGCACCCGCTGGGATCTCAGCCCCTTGTCATCGGTGCCCTGTTGCCTCTGGTCCCTACTGATGATGCCTCTGCCACCCAGGGTGTCTCTGCGCTTTGCGGAGAGCAGCTCTTGCCCACCAGCTCTGCGCACCACGAGAGGAGCTTGTGCACAGGCAGCGGAAGGAGGGTCTCGGGTGGGCTGCGGAGGTGGAGCCTGGGGAGGGGCCGCAGCCGCGCTGCTCCGAGAACAAAGCCTGGCAGCAGCGGGCTCAGGGCTCCCACCGTGTCCCCGAGCGGGGTCCCACCGCAGCCACCCCCAAAGCCAGCTGAGCCGCTTGTGGGGCGCCTGCTGCAGCCCCGGCCCCTGCGCTGGCCCCGGCAGCTGCTCCACAGCTGCTCAGAAACTCTTGCAGCCTCTTAGGGCGGCTCCGGCCTGGCTCAGAAATGCTGGTGCAAGGAGGGCGTGCAGGCGTGGGGGGAGCAGGCAGCACAGGCAGGGCCCGCAGCACCCTGTCCCGTGTCCCACTGAGCTGGGGGGGCTCATCCACAGGCTGCTCTGAAGGGTTTGGGTTCGGGAAGGGCCACGCTGGCATCACCCCCAACCCGCGGGGATCAGGCGCTGTACACTCCCCGCTGCTGCTCCGGCACAGAGACCCCTTCAGCACGGCTCTGGGCTGGGCTGGGGGTGGTGGGGGGGGTCGGGCAGGCAGGGTGGGGCAGGGTGATGCTGCCTGCCCTGGCAGGAGCATACGGACCCAGCTGGGAGCCCCAGCGGAGTCCTGCGTGGGTCAGTGTGAAAGCAACTTAGTGGGGTCACACTGGAAAAGGCACCGTCGTGCACAGCCTGGCAGGGTGCCGAAGGGACCCGGGGGGTTTGGGAGCAATGGGGCAGGCAGGCAGTGAAAGGGCCCCCACAAAGGCTGCATCCACCAACAGCGTTTGTGGGGCAGAGCCCACGGTGCCATGTCCTTGCAGAAGAAACCTCAGGGCACGGGGGGCTCGGGGAGCTGAGGCAACAGGGTTCCCAGTGTGCTGTGTCCCCAGCGTGGAGGGGACATGGGACAGGGGAGGGTCTGCAGTGCAGAGGAGCACCCAGCACGTGAGGGCCCCCAGGAAGGGGTGGCACAGGGTGCTGGCCCCCAGGGCAGAGGGGAGCCCAGGGTGCAGAACCATCCGGGGCGCAGGTTCCCAGGAGGGAGCTGAGCTGGGGTGCAGGTTTCCGGGGTCCAGGCTCGCTGGGGTGAGGGATGACCAGGGGTTCCGGGGGCAGAGCCGAACCCGGGCTGCGGGTCCCCAGGCTGCAGGATCCCGGGGGCGAACCGTGTGCGGGGGGGGGGCAGCCCGGGGGGCGGGGGCGATGCTGCCCGCACCCCGCGGGGTGCCCCGGGGAGTGCCCCGGGGGCACGGCGGGGGCACGGGGCGGGGGCGGGGGGGGGTGGGGGGCGGAGGTTGGGGGGGGGGGGGGGGGGCGATGTTCGCGGCGCTAGGACCGGGCGCGGCGGCGGGCGGAGCCTCCCCGCCGCTCGCCCCTCCGCCCGGCCGCTGCGGCAGTGTCTCGGAGGCGGGCAGGCGGCCGGTCCCTCCGGTCCCCCCGGCAGCATCCCGGCCCCGCCATGGCTGGCGTCGGCTTCGCGGCGCACCGCCTGGAGCTGCTCGCCTCCTACCAGGACGTGATCGGCGAGGACAGCCCCACCGACTGGTGAGCGCGCCCGCCGCCGCCGCCGCCCCTTTGTCCCCGCCGCCGCCGCCGCCGCCGCCCTTTGTGCACGGAGCCGCCCGGTAACACCGGCCGCGCCCCGCGCTGCGCCCCCCGCCGCTCCGGGCCCGCGGGGCCGGGAGCCCCGGCACACAAAGGCGGGCGGGGCGGCGCGGGGGTGTGTGTGTGAGGGGGGGTTGTGTGTGGGGGGGGGTGTGTGTGTGTGTGTGTGTGTGTGCCCGGCCCCGCCGCCCCCGGTGCCCGCACCTGCCCGCTGCCGCCGCACCGGCCCGGGGCGCGGTCCCCGCTTTGTCTGCGCCGGGCCGGCACGTGCGAGCGCCGGGACCCGCCGCCCCCCAAAACCCACCCGGGGGACACCCGCCCCCCCCCCCCCCCCCCCCCCCTCCCGGCACGGTGCGACCCCCCCGCCGGGCAGCGAGCGTGGGGAGCTGGGGGTGCGCGCACGGCGGGGAGGGCTCGGGGGGGTTCCCCCTCGGTGCCGGGGTCGGCCCCGGGTCCCTCGCCATTGTCTGGAGCCGGAGCCGCGGGCAGGGGCGCCTGGTGGGGTAGCGGGGGGGGGGGGGGATCGGGGCACCCCAAGCCCAGCCCCGGCTCCCGGCCGGCTCCGCCGGTGCCCCGGCAGCAGGCGGCCCCTCTGCCCGGCGGAGCGAGGCCTGCAGCCGCGGGGGGACCGGGCATCCCCCCCAGCCCGACTCCGCTGCCCTCGGCCCCTCCAAGATCCAGGGGTGCCCCATTCCCGGGGGGCCACTGTGCACTGACCCGGGACCGCGCTGCCGGCCTGGGGCTGCTGCGGGCTCGGGCTTGAGGGAGCCCTTCCCTGGCGGGACCCCCCCCCGGGCTGCCCAGCCCTGCCTGTACCCCCAGTGTGGGGCGCCCCGTGCTGCGGGTGCTGGGGCCCGGCCAGATCCAGGCCCCGCTGCAGCCGGCACAGCAGCCCGCAGGGAGCATCTCCCCACCGCCACCCCGATTCTCCCAGCGCCCACCCCCATCTCCCAGTCCCACCTGGGTGCTGTGGGGCTGGCTGGGGCTATCTGCCCCAGAACCCCCTCCTTGCCCCCCAAAAGCTGCCTGTGCCATGTGTGGGGGACATGCTGCCAGCACCTTAGGGGGTGCAGCTCACTAGGCAGAGCCAGGGTGCTGGGCAGCGTTGGGTGCTTGGTGCTTGCTGTGCATGCTGCTGTCTGGCAGGGGTGCCCTCCATGCACCCACCACCCAGCCGGGGGGGCATCCAACACCTAGCTGGGGGGCACGCCGCTCTCTTAGATGTGTCCCTGCTCTCGGGACAGAGCTGGGAGTCCCCTGAGCTGTGTGGGCCAGGGCAGGTCCCGCTTCCCACCAGCTCCGGGTCCCCGTGGAGCCCCGTGGTCCTGCCACCAGCCCAAGGGCACCGTGGGCGAGTGTGGTGCGTGTTGCCGGCCAGGAGGCAGCTGTCAGCCCTGGGTACATCTCGCTTCCCGGCATCCGCTGCAAAGGAGCCCTCCCTGCCAAAGCTGCTGAGAGCAGCAGAAATGGTTCCCGGGAAGGTGAGCACCAGGGCCGGGGCCCCCCCACCTCCAGCACTGAGCCCCAGCTAGGCAGTGAACACCCACCCCCCCACACCCCCCCCCCCCAAATCCTTGGGGCTGAGCTCACCCCATTGTCCCCAACCCCTCCATCCTGTGGTCACCAGGGGTGCCTGGCGCTTGGTGCCAGTGGGAGCAGCATCCCTGCTGCTGGGCTCAGTGCCCGGGTGTGGGATGAGGGGTTATGCTGGGGGGGCTGCATTGGGCGGAGTGATGGGGACCATCTCCCGGGAGTGGCCCAGCCTGGCTGAGCCAGGCGCTGTGAGGACACTGCACCGGAGCCCGGCTCTGGGCTGGTGCCTGGGGATGCTGTGCTCTTGCCCGGGCAGGATCCCTGTGTTTAGTCTGGGATTTCCCCTGCTCCAGCCTGGTCCTGGAGGGTCCAAGCGTCCCGTCCCCTCCCCCTGCCCGGCCCCGCAGAGGCTGCTGGGGCCCATTACTCGATCGGAAAGGAATTTGGTGCTGCTTTCTGAGCACGCCGACTCCCTGGAGCTCCCAGCCACATTGGAAACACATGTGCCCAGGCTGGGGCGGGAGGGCTGGGGCAATGCTCCCCCTCCT
Source organism: Tyto alba (assembly GCF_018691265.1). Lineage (NCBI taxonomy): Eukaryota > Metazoa > Chordata > Aves > Strigiformes > Tytonidae > Tyto > Tyto alba. The sequence goes on from NW_024881279.1 coordinate 11,620,680, forward strand.
CAGCCATGGTGTGGAGAGCAGGCAGCTGTGGGTGCCCCAGGTGCTGGCACCCACAGACACTGCTCTGCCTGCTCCGATGAGCGGTGGGGGCCACGTGAGGGCAGTGGGGCTGCTGTCCCCTTGGTGGGGTGATGGGGGATCCTCACTGGAGACCCCCGGCCGTGGGGAGCCCTCCTCCCTGGGCTGCATGGGTCATCTCCACCCATGGGTGACCCACATGTCTGGAAGCCCAGAGGGTGGGAAGGGGCTGTATGGGCTGGGCGGAGGGATTAAAGCCCATGGAAAGGGGTAAGTGATGCGTGATGCTGCCTGTACCCACTGTGACACAGCTGGTCCCCACTGCCAGGGTTTGTGGCGATGCTGTTGGGCTGGGGGTCCCTGTGGGCATCCCTGGGGGGATGCTGCTGGCCCTAACACCGCCCTGCTGGGCCCTGGACTGGAAACCTCCAGATCCTCCATCCCAGCATGGGGTCAGGATGTGCCACTGCGCTGCGCTCAGGGCAGGGCTCTGTTTCTGCTGCAAGCCCCGGCTGCCCTGGGAGCACCCCTGGGTGCAGGCAGCAGTGCTGCACTCTGCTACCGCCCTGCACGGCGGGGTCCTGGAGGGGGGAGGGCAGGCAGTGGGTGCCTCCAGCCCCCGCAGGGCTCCTCAGGCAGTGCCGCCGTGGCTCTGCCCTACTTGTTTCCTCCCCTCTGCAGCCAGCTGCATCCCATCTTGCGAGCTCCCAACCCCTTCCTGTGGCCCTGGGCTCCCCCAGACTGGTGCCATCCTCCCCCCACTCCTGGGGGATCACAGCAGGTTCTGCAGGCCGGGGCTGCAGTTGCAGGCAGGGGCTGCGCTTGCCTCCCTTCACCAGCGCAGGCATCGCAGACGGCGCTTTGCAGCTGCTTTGCCGGCTCCAGGCCGGGAGCTGGCGCCAGCTGGGGCACCCGATTAGCGGGATCGGGATGTGCGGATTAAAGTCAATCTCGTTGGTGCAATTATCTGCGGCTTGCTGCCGGGGACACAGAGGGGTGGTGGGTGCCAGGGTACGGGGGGAGGCCCCCTCCACGTTAGGCACCCGCCTGCCTTCCCCTTGTTTTTTAGCTCCCAGGGTCCAGCTGTGCCCCAGTTTGGGGGTGGCTCAGCCCGTAGGGATCCCTCTGATTCCCATCTCTGAGGCTCTGGCTGGAAGCTGTGAGCTCGGGTGAGGACAGCTCTGCCTGGCACCGTGGGGATTTTGGCTCTCCGGCAAGCACCGCACGGGCGCCGCCAGCCGAATGCCGATCGCTGCCCGCCCCGGTGCAGGGACTGGGAGGGGGGTGTCCAGCACAGGCAGCCCTGGCTTTCCGAGAGCAGCGTGTGACAGTGGCAGGCAGGTTTGGGTGCCTGCCAGGCCCCGGCAGGTCCCCGCTGCCTGCCTGCCTCCCCCGCTCCCCTCCACTAATCACCTCGTCATCGGGGCGAGCTGCATCCCAGCTGGGATGGGGGGGGGGGGTTGCCATGGCGACAGAGGATGCTGGTTGCCTAGCAACATCCATCCCCTCGCCCACCCGCCCTGGACCAATTCAGCATGCGTCTTTCCCCCCCCCCCCCCCCCCCCCCCCCGCCTTCTATAGCTGGTTGCTGGCTGCACGCCTCTGGGGAGGTGCAGGCTGGCGGGGGTCCCCGCGGAGCCCCGGGGGGGCTGGCTGGGGCGCAGTGGGAGCGAGAGGGGGTTTCCCATCCGCTGGGAATGGTTTCCAAGGAACAGTCTCCATGACGGCCCCATCACACCCTGACGGCACATTGATTTGCTGCTACTGCTGGTGCTCCGGCGTCCTCCCCCGGCCTGGTGCCTGCCGGGCTGGTGGCTCACGCAGCCGGGCACGTGAGCAGCCCCGAGTTCCCTGCTGGGGCGCGGGGCTGTCCCCAAAGCTGGTCAGTAAACCAGCAGGGTCGGAGGGGGACAGGGATGGGCGTGCAAGGAACTGTGAGGCTGCAGTGGCCTGCGGCACAGCAGCCAGCTGGTCCCTGTGACCAAGTGACCCTTCTGTCCCCGACCTTGGGACCCTGCCCCATGGCCACCAGCAAGCAGGTTGGGGGAATAGGCCCTGCCTGAAGTCCTGCCTGGCAGCCTGGCCCTTTGCGATGGCGACAGGCAAGGGGTCGGAGTGGCTGTGTGGCAGCTTGGGGACACCTGATCAGTCCCCCAGGACCTGCCCTGACCTCTGTGTTAGCAGGATGGGGGAGGTGGGGGTGCCACCCCACACTCCCCACTGCTGTGGCTCACCCAGGCTCTCTCACCAGGGCCCTCTACACATATGAGGATGGCTCCGATGACCTGAAGCTGGCAGCGTCGGGAGGTAAGGTCCTCTGTCCCTGCAGCCGGCTCGGCTCTGCCAGCGTTTTTCCCCGGCACCCATCCCGGTGCCGGGTGGACGTGGGCTGACGGTGCCGTGCCAGGCGGAGGTTTGCTGGAGCTCTCCGGCCACTTTGAGATCCAGAAGGTGATGTACGGCTTCTGCAGTGTCAAGGACCCACAGGCTGTGCTCCCCAAATATGTCCTCGTCAACTGGGTGAGTAGGGGGGGCCATACTGGGGGTGGGCTGTGCCATGCCTACCAGCACCGCAGCCTTGACAGGGGCATGGCTGGGTGCAAGGGAGAAGCCTGTGGTGGCCGGGGGGGGTGTGGGTGCCCCACAGTCCTGCTGTCCCATGGTGGTCAGCGGGGTGGGGGGGTCACCCTGCCGCCCCTCCCTGGCTGCCACAGGTGGGCGAGGACGTGCCGGACGCCCGCAAATGCGCCTGCGCCAGCCACGTGGCCAAGATTGCCGAATTCTTCCAGGTGGGTGAACGCCGGGGAGGGGGACAATGCTGCTGGGGCATCGACCTCGGTCCCTGAGGACTTTTTTTGCCCCCCCCCCCCCGCCTCCCAGGGCGTGGACGTCATTGTCAACGCCAGCAGCGTGGAGGACATCGACCCGGGGGCCATCGGGCAGCGGCTCTCCAACGGGCTGGCCCGCGTCTCCAGCCCGGTGCTGCACCGCCTGCGGCTGCGGGAGGACGAGAACGCCGAGCCCGTGGTAATGTCCCCGTGGCGGTGGTGGCAATGACGGTGGCGGCGGGCGCGGGACAACCCTCCCGCCCGGGGCTCCTGTCTGCCGCAGCCCGTCACCCTGTGTGCCGCTTACTGTTATTCCCCCTCGCTGATCCCAGCCCCTCCGCCCCCCCCGCCTCTCCTCCGTCCCAGGGCACCACTTACCAGAAAACCGACGCCACCGTGGAGATGAAGCGGCTCAACCGGGAGCAGTTCTGGGAACAGGCCAAGGTGGGGTACAGGGCGGGGGCAGCCGGTAGCACGTGAGGAGCGGGGTGAGCCGCTGGTGGGGCTGATGGACAGCCCTGTCCTTCATCCCCCGCCAGAAAGAGGAGGAATTGCGTAAAGAGGAGGAGCGGAAAAAGGCCCTGGACGCCCGGCTGCGGTTCGAGCAGGAACGGATGGAGCAGGAGCGGCTGGAGCAGGAGGAGCGGGAGCGGCGCTACCGGGAGCGCGAGGAGCAGATCGAGGAGCACAGGCACGGCGGGGGGGGGCCGGGGTGGGACTCGCGTGCGAGGATGCGCCCGGATGGGGTGGCCGTGCACATGCTGCGAGGGTCTGGGTGGGCGCGTTGGGTGTTTGTTCGTGGGATGGGGTTGGGGCAGAGACTGGCGGGAGCCGGTGCCCAGCGCCTCTCCCGTGCCCCCGTCGCAGGCGGAAGCAGCAGAGCATGGAGGCGGAGGAGGCCCGGCAGCGCCTGAAGGAGCAGTCCATCTTCGTAAGTGCCTCAGCGGGCGTGGGGCCGGCGCCGCCACCCAGCGTCACCCCCGGGGAAGGGGTCCCCAGGGTGTCCTGGGGCTGGGGGGGTGACGCCGCGTTTCTTCCCAGGGGGAACAGCAAGAGGAGGACGACAGGCAGCAGCTCAGGAAATCGGAATCAGAAGTGGAGGTGAGCGTGGCGGCGGTGGCCATGCCCGGTGCCGGTGCTCGCTCCCCAGCCAGTGGTGCCCACAGCTGGATGGGGACCAGGCCAAGGGGTGCGTGGGGGGTGGTCCTGCAGCCCCACGCCACTGGGGCGGTGGGTCTCAGCCTCCCCTGTCCCCGCAGGAGGCTGCTGCCATCATCGCTCAGCGGCCCGACAACCCTCGGGACTTCTTCAAGCAGCAGGAGCGGGTGGCATCGGGCAGCAGTGACGCCATCTCACCGGGCAGCCACAGGACAGGTGAGGGGCTGGGTGGGCTGCGGGCACCGGGGGGGGCACGGAGAGGCTGGGGGGGGCACGGAGAGGCTGGAGGGGGGCTGTGAGCTGCGGAGCAGGTGAGTGCGATGCCACCGGCGCTCCCCAGGTTGAAATGTGGGGGGACCAGGGCTGTAATGTGGGGAGGGGGTCTCCCCTCCGCCATCCCCGGCACCGCGGTTGTGGGTGCTGGGGGTATGAGGATGGCAGGGGGTCGTCCTGCTCTGCTGCGCCACCATTACCGCCACTGCCACCGGCACCTCACGTGGCCCCTGCTGCCGGGGCAACTTGGCAGGGGCTGGATGTCGGGGTGTCTTCAGCAAGAGGGTTCATCCTGCTCCATGCTGGGTGTCGTCCGCTCACCTGCCGCGGCACCGCGCCAGCAGCCAGGGTGGCAGCGTGGTCGGTTTGGCAGGGGTGGGCAGCTGGGGGTCGGGGGACGTTTAGGAAGGGAACTCATCCCACGGGGGAAGCTAAAAGGGGCAGGAGTGAGTGGGGCAGGCGTGGGGCAGTCGGCGTGCTCCCGGGTGGCAGAGGGTGCCCTGTGGGGAGGCTGGGCTGCCCCACAGTCTGGGGTCCAGCCCTGGGACTCTTTGTGCGGCTCTAGGGCAGGGGCTGGCTGTCCTGGTGGGCACCTCTGGGCGTGGGGCTGTGCTGGGGGTCGTGCTGGGGTGCTGTGCTGGAGGGGCTGTGCCAGGGGTGGGGGGCTTGTGATGTGTCTTCTTGCTGTGGGGTGGTGCCATGGGTCATGCCATGGGCTGTGCTGTGGGGTTGTGCCTCGGGGCAATGCTGTGGGGCTGTGCCGGGGTCATGCTGTGGTCTGTGTGTCGTGGCTGTGCCGTGGGGCTGTGCCGTGGGTTGTGCCGGGGGTTCATGCTGTGGGGCTGTGCTGTGCCTAAACAGATAGTTGGTCCCGTGGCCGTGTCCTGGCCACTCTCTCCACCTGGCCATGCAGCGCTGCCTCCCATCCTCCTGTCCTGCTGTCTTTCCATCCTTTTGTCCCACCATCCTCCTGCCCCACTGTCGGTGCTGCCTCCCATCCCGCCATCCTCCCATCCTGGTGCCCCGGTGCCCTGGCCCCGCCACGGCTGCGCTGAGCAGGGACTGACCCATCTCTCTGCTCTCTCTCTCTCTCCGTCCGTCCGTCTGTCTGTCTTTCTCTCAGCAGGTCGTCTGCACTGTCCTTTCATAAAGACAGCTGACAGTGGGCCACCTTCTTCCTCCTCCTCCTCCTCCTCCCCCCCACGGACCCCCTTCCCCTATATCACCTGCCACCGCACCCCAAATCTCTCCTCTTTCTTCCCATGTAGGTAGCTGAGATCCCCTGGGTGCACAGCTCCGGGGGGGGCCGAGCCGCAGGCAGCCACCCCACAGCCCACCCCAGCCCCACGGCACACCGGACTGGCAGCGGAGGCAGCACCCCTCCCACGGGCACCCCGAGGGGGCCAGGCACCCAGGCGGGGACTGCACCCGCACCCACGGGCACCCCGCACGCCCCGGCTGGGGATGGCCCCACGGTGGGCACTGTGCCCCTGGGGTGGGGGGATGCGGCAGGCTGTGCCCGTGGGGCAGGTTGTGCCTGTGATATGGGGAGGGGGCACCGGGCAGGCTGTCCCCATGGGGCAGGCGGGCACAGGGCAGAGCTGTGCCGGAGAAGATGATGCTCTGCCGTGGGATGGAGCTGGCTGTGCCCGTGGGATGGAGGGGGGCACAGCGTGGAGGCGGATGGGGCAGGTTGTGCCCATGGGGCAGAAGAGGACGGGGCAGGCTCTGCCCTGGATCGCGTGGGACTGTGCCTGTGGGGCAGCGTGGGATGGAAAAGGCTGTGCCCAGGATTGTGTGGGGGCTGTGCCCATGGGGCCAGATGGTGCCTGGGGCCATGTGGGGCTGGGGCCCCCCCGCCTAGATGTGGGAAGCAGGGCACAGGGCTGTGCCTGCAGCCAGGGCCTAGCTGGGCGACGTGTGGGCAGTGCCGGTGGGCACCAGGGCAGGTATGGGGCTGCCGGTCCCTGCAGCTGGCAGATGCGGGGGCTGCGGCTGTGTGGGGCCTGTGGGATGCCTGGAGCGGGGCGGCGTGGTGGTTGCTGCACCCGTGGGTGCCACCGCCCCACCACCGCAGGGCGGGGGACGACACAGCGGCAGGTACCCGGTGACGCGCGTTTGACAGCTCATGGCCGGGTTGGCGTGGAGCAGGGGCGGTGCTGGGGTGCTGGTCCCCCTCTCCATGTGGGCAGCCCCCCCCCCACGCCACCCCCTCTCCCTTGTCCGCAGGCAGCCAGTCGGACGCTTACCGCAAGGCCTCGGCAGCGGGCTGCAGCCCCTGCGAGTCCAGCCCGGCTGCCACGCCGCTGGGCGAGCCGAGCTCCCGCGCGGCGGGTGACGAGACGCCGGCATCGCCCAAAGGTGGGCGCGGGGCTGGGGCTGGGGCTGCCGGCCCCTGCCTGGGGCTGCCCGGGCACGTCCCCGTGCTCCCCTGCAGCGCGTCCCCCCGCTGTGGCCCCCTTGGCTCCTCTGCATCCCCTGCTGCAGTTCTGATGCTGCAGCCCTGCCAACCTCCCTTGCATCGCTCAGTGCATCCATGCTGTCCCGTCTGCATCCCCTGGTATAGCCCCCGCCGTCTCTGCTCTCTTCCCCCCGCCGTATCCACTGCTCTGCGCCGGTGCATCCCCGCCGCCTCTGCTGCATCCCCCCCCATGCAGCCCCGCCGTCTTTGTTGCATCCCTGCTGTCTCCTGTGCATTTTCTAACATCAGTGCTTCCCTGCTGTCTCTGCTGCAACCCCCCTCCTGCATCCCGCCCCCACCCCCATCTCCAGTGCATTGCCCCAGCCAGTGCATCTCCACCAGCGCCAGTGCATTCCCCCTGCTCTGTAGGTGCTCCCCCATTTCTGCAGCATCACCCCAGTGCAGCCCGCCCCCCCCTCCGCTGCATCCCCCAATGCGACCTTCCCCCCGTGTTGCTGCTTCCCACTGTGCATCCCCCCGTGTCCCACTGCATCCCCAGTTCATCCCTGCCAGCTCTGCTGCAGTCCCATGTGTCCCTGCTGTGTCCCCACTGTCCCCTTTGCAGCCTCTGATGCATCCCAGCTTCCCTTCTGCATCTTCCCGGTGCAGCCCCCCCCGGCTGCTCCACATCCCCCCGTGCCTCCCAGCTACTCCCCCTCCCACCCCCAGCAGGACCTGGTCATCCCCCAAAGGACCACCTCGCCCCCGCCTACCCGGTCCCCCTGGTCCCCTGGTGTGTGCCACCAGTCCCTTCCCTGCCCAGCCACTCCCACCCGTCCCAGCAGCATCTCCTCGCTGTGCCCAGTGCAAAGAACATCCCCCCCACTCCAAGCTGCAGCCCTGCCCCTGGGTGTCCCCCCAACCCTGAACGAGAGGGGTTTGCCCTCACTGACTGCTGTCCCCCCCACCTTGCAGACTCCCCCAGCCCCAGCGCCCAGGAGGCCGGGCCAGCCACCCCCGAGCAGCACTGGCCGTTCCCAGGGCCGGAGGACAAGGCCCCTGAGCCCCCCGGGGATGAGCCCAGCCCCAGGCCGGTGTGGACAACGGGGGGTGACGCCCTGGGGGACCTGGTGACCCTGGAGCCCGCCGAGCCCTCCCCACCGCCTGCAGCTGCTGAGCCCCAGCCCGGGGTGACCCCCAACCCCGAGAGCCTCATCGACCTGTGGCAGAGCGATGGGGCGACCCCCCCCAACGGCCTGGCCCCTGCCCGCTGCTCCCGTCCCCGAGGGTCCCCCGGCCACGCTACCCGACGAGGGGGCCCTGCTGAGCCTGGATGAGCTGCCCGAGCCCCCGGCCACCTTCTGCGACGCAGAACAGGAGGAGGAGGCGGCCAGCGGGGAGGATGCCCAGCCCCAGGGGCTTGGCTGCCAGCGTGCCCCCCAGGAGGATGCCCCGGGCCGAGAGACCCCCCCGATCACCAACGGGGAGATGGCCCCCAAGGATGGGACGCCAGGTCGTGGGGAGCAGGTGAGCATCAGGGGGTGTGTGGGGGGTGATGGGGCAGATGGGGTGGGGGTGTCCTGACTGCCTGCCCACCCCCCCCCAGGCCAGCGAGGGCTACTTCAGCCAGTCCCAGGAGGAGGAGGTGCCCCCCACCGAGGAGCCGTCGGCCAAAGCCCCCCAGCCTGTCTTCTACAACAAGCCCCCAGGTGAGTGGCGATAGTGGGGAGGGGGAGGATCTGTCCCTCTGTGGGACACCCCACACCACCCTGACCTCCCCCCCCCCCGCCCTTCCCTGTCCCCCAGAGATCGACATCACATGCTGGGACGCGGACCCCCTGCCTGAGGAAGAGGAGAGCTTTGGGGGGGGCCTGTAAGCCCGGGCCCCGCTGCCGGCACAGGCAGCCCACCCCGGCCGGCGCAGGGCATGAGGGGGCCACAGCCGGGGGCCGGGCCCCCCCCTCACCCCACCAAGGCCCTGCAGGATGAGGCCTCCAGGTGGGGGCCACCCCGCTGCGCCCCCGCCCTGGGGCATCTTTTACAGCCCCCCCTTCGCCTCCTCTCTTTTTTAAGTTGTCGGTAGGAGCCATGTCAGCCCCTCAGCCCCTCCCTTAGCAGTTGTTCCCCCCCCCCTCCGCTGCCCCAGAGCCCCTTTGGGGGGGGGACATACACGCTTGCATCCCCTGCCCGGCTGTGGGACAGGGTCCTCGTTCTCTTTGTGCCCCTCCCCGGGAGCCCCCCAGTACTTTGCACGAGTTCAAAAACAAAAAAAAGGAATAATAATAATAATAAAAAATGAATATGGCAATAAAGTGACCCGACCGAGGCGAGGCTGCGGCCAGCGGCGCCCCCCCCTCCCCCTCCCAAAAAACCTCAGCAGGGAGCAGGCGTGGGGCTTTTACCCTCCCCCCACTCCTTCCTTGCTGGTACCCTCTTCCCCACCTCCCGCTTGGCCCCCGCTTGGCCCCTCTCCCCCCCCCCCCCCCCCCCCCCAGTAACTGTTTTTTGGAAAGCACAAGTTCTGTACCGGCGGTGTGCTCATGTCTGTTAATAAATAAAGCGACTCCCACGGGGGCTGCAGCCTGCTGGGGGGGGCAGGGTGGGCCAGGGGTGGGGGGGGCCTGGTGCCGCCCTGGGCGGGGTGGGGGTCCCACAACGCCAGCCTGCCTGGAGGCGAACCTGAGCCACAAACTTTTATTCTCAAACTGTAACAAACAAAAAATTTAAGAAACAGAGCAGAGTCCGGGTCCCCAGCGCCCCCGGCCATGGGGGGGCCGGCGGGGGCCAGACGGGGAACCAGCCCCTTCCGCACCGGCGGCGATGGCCCGCGCCGGGGCGGGCGTCCCTGGGGTGACGCGGGCAACCAAAACCACCCCCTCACCCCGGTGCCGGAGGGGTACCGGCGGTGAGGTCTGGGGGGGTCCCCCGTTAGACAGCGGTAGTCCTGCCGAAGAGGGGCATGGAGACCGGGAGGTGCCAGGGTCCCGGCTCGTAGGTGTCCCTGCTGCTGAGCTCCGAGTCCGTCCAGCTGGGAAACATGCGGGGGGAGCACTCTGCCTGCAGGTAGAGGTCCGGGCAGGCAGGGCCGGGGCTGGCCGAGCGGGGCAGGTGCAGTGCCGAACCGTAGCCGGCATCCAGGAAAAGGGGTTTGTAGCTGGGGGGCTGCTCCTGCTTCTCCAGCCGCTCGTGGCTCAGGAAAGGGGCGTTGATTTTGCGGTAGAGCCCCCGCGTGTCCATCAGCACCTCGCTGTACGGCGGGGGGGGCTCCGCCATCAGCAGTGCCTCTTCGTAGCACGGTGGCTTCGACAGGTCCGACTCTGCAAGGCAAAGCCCCCCCCCGGCCCCCGTTGCTGTCAGTGCTGCGCCCTGGCTCTTGTGCCGTAAAATGTCAGTGTGTGTCCCTCCCACCCGCCACCCACCTCACCCCCCCCCCCCAAAAAAAGGGGGGAGACACGCCTGCTCCGGGGATGCCGAGAGCCCCCTCCCTGCTCCTTACCGTGCCGGCAGCTCCAGGGCCGGGGGGGTGGAATGTGGTGGGGGTGATGATGGTGGGGGTCGAGGCGGAGGCGGTGGGGAATGGCGATGCCGGGGGGGCTGCCCCCATAACCCTCATAGTGCAGCGGCTCCAGCTCCAGCGCGCGCAGGCTCTGCTCCCGCAGCCGCTCCTCCTGCTGCCGCTTCACCCGCCGCCGCAGGTAGCTGCAGAAGCAGCACAGCAGCACGATGAGCCCCCAGATGAGCCAGAAGCCCGCGAAGCAGGTGAGGAAGGTGTAGGTGCCCTGGGACATCACCATCTTGGCTGCCGGCCCCGGGCGGGGAGGCCCCTGCCTCTCCCTGCCCTCGGGGTGGGGGACGGGATGCTCAGGGCGGCGGCAGGGCCAGGGCAGGAGCCGATGCTGTCAGGGCCGCCGAGGGCATCTCCCCGGGCCGTGCCCGAGCGGCGTCTCCTCTGGCCCGTGGGCACCCGCTGTCAGGGGTCCGTCCTCGCCATGGAGCCGGGGCGGGGGGGGGCTGGAGCGGGTGGGTCAGGCCTGGGTGCGCTGGGTGGGCGGCGGGGCAGGGGGCCGGCGGGGCGGGCGGCGGGGGGACGGGGCCGGTGGGGTCCCGCTGCCCATCGCTGGGAGGGGGCCGCCAGGGAGTGGGCCCTGCAACGAGACAGACGCGAGTGTGAGCGCGGCGGGGACACGGCCGCCCCGTTCCTATGGCGACTCGCTCCACATCGCGCAGCGGCGCCCGCCGCCGCCGCCAGTGGGGAGCCCCGCGTGGCCCCCCGCGCACCCCTCCCCCCCCCCCGCCATCGCCCCCCACGGCTGCAAAACCCCCCCACCACCCCCAGAGGCGGGAGACGGATGTTGTGGCCCCGCAGCATCGACACCTTCGACATCACAAGGCGTCTGCCAGCATCCTACCCACCCACCCCAACTCCTGCCCACCCAGCACACCCCAAATCGGCTGCGGAGCCCCCCAGGCAGCTCAGCCCCCCCCCCAATGCCGCCCCACTATGGGGTGCCCCGGGGAGGAGGACGAGGAGGGACGCGCGGAGCCGCTGCCGGCAGCACGTGGCACTCGCCGAAGCCCATGCACCACGGCCATCACTGGCCTCGCAGCCACCGGGGAGATGCAGGAGGGGATGGCGGCACCTCCGACGCAGGGCGGGGGCGTGGTGGCGATGGGAACTGTCACCTCTGCCTTTAGGTAGGGTGACAGCTCGGTCACATCCAGCCCAGCGCCGAACAGGGACAGCGTGAGCCAGGAAAGGGGGGGGGGGGGGGGGGGGGGGGCTGTGTACATCGGTGAGCAGGGGGCAGCACCCATGGGTGCTCACAGGCACATAAGCACCCGTCAGGATTATTATTATTATTATTATCGTGGTGTGGGAGGAAAGGGGCTGGCCGGCGGGGAGGAGGGTGAGCGCTGGAGTGGCGGCAGCTGAGGCAGGGTGACCATGGGAGGCACCGTCGCTCCCACGTTGCCTCCGCTCGGCAAAGGGGTGCGGGGTCCCCGGCTGCCCCAAGGGGCACGGCCAAGCTGCCGGCAAGGGGACCGCGGGGGGCTGGCGGGGCAGCGGGGCCAGAGGGCCGAGCCCGGCTGGAAGGAAGGAGGGATGGAGATGGAGGAGAGGAAAGGGCCGGGGAGCCCTGGCCACGCTCCGGCGGGCAGCGGGGGCTGCTCCATGATGCAGACAAAAGCGGGGGGCAGAGGCAGAGTGGGGATGTGGGTCTTTGGGGAGGGGCTGCCCCTTCCTGGGGTGCCCCAAGGCGTCACCGCTGCCTGGCTAAAGGCCAGCTCGGTGTGGGTTGAGCTCACTGGCCTCGGCTGCAACGGGATCCCCGCCCGGCAGCCTGGGTGTCCCCCGTGGAGCGGGGGCACCGTGCGGGAAGGGCCACGGGCCGAGCACCGGGGTAATGGCCGGGGGTGACACGGGGAACCGGGGCAGGGCGGGCCGGCAGCGCGGGGGGACCGGGGGCGTTTGCAGCTGGGGCGTGCGGGGGGAGCGGGGCTGCCGGGGGCGTGCGGGCTGGGGGAGGCGCGGGGCCGGGCTGGGAGACACCCACGCCGGGTGGGGAGCGGGACCGGCCGCCCGGCTGGGAGCAGCCGCCGAACCGGGCCCAGCCGGTACCCCCGGCCGGCCCCGCTGCCCCCGGCCGCGGCCTGGGCCCCGCTGCCCGCGTCGCATCCCCTCCCGGTGCCTCCGGCGGGAGGCAAGGCGGGGGGGACACGACACCCCGGCGGGGACCTCCCCGCTCCCGACGCCGGGCGCGGCAGCCCCCTCCTCCTCCTCCTCCTCCTCCTCCTCCTCCTCCTCCTCCTCCTCCTCCTCCTCCTCCTCCTCCTCCTCCCTCAGTGGCGCGCGCCCGCCGCGGACAGACCGGAGGCGCGCGCCCCGGTCCGCGCCGCGCGCCTCCATCCCCCCGGCCCCCGGTTCGCCGGTGGCGGCGGCCCCGCGCGCTCCCGCCCCGGTCCCGCCGCCTCCGCGCCGCGCAACAGGCGGAGGCGCCGCGCCCGCTCCCTCCGCGGCTCCCGTTACCGGCGGCGCACGTGGCTCAGGCGGCGGGCGGCGGCGGCTCCATAGGGCGGCGGCGGCGGCGGCGGGGGGGGGGGGTGGGATGGGGCCCGGTGCGCGCCCGGTGCGCGGCGCCGCCGCCGCCTCCCGGCGCTGCCTTTGTCTCCGGTGAGCGCTCCCGCGCCGCCGCCGCGCACCGCCCCGCCCGGGCTCCCGCCCCGCCGCTCCGCCCCGCCCTCGGCTCGGGGAGGGACCCGGCGGGCCCCCCGCACCCCCGCCCCGGGGACCCGCCGCCGAGCTGGGGGGAGGGGGGGGGGGCCACCGGCGGGGAACGGGCACTGCCGCGGGAATCCCCACCACCCACCCCGCCCCGGGTTGCCGGTGGCGTGAGGGCCGTGGCATCCCCGGGGGTGGGGGGGGTATAGGGAGGGGCCGGGGATCCCCGGGTGACGGCCCCACGTTCCAGTTGGGGTGCCGGTCTTGAGATGCGCGGGGGGGTGGGGCAACGCCAGGGGGCCCCCCATCCGGTGGCCACGCGGTTGCACTGGGGGTGGTCGTGGGGGGGCTCAGTCACCCACGCCCCCGGTGCCAGCCGCAGCGCAAGGACAGCTAACGGGACCTTAACGGCCCCGGGGGCACTGCAGTGGGACGCGTGGCTGTGCCGCGCCGGGGTGCCAGGCTGGCCCCGAGGGTCAGAGGTGGCACTGGGTGACACAGGGGGCTGCCCAGGGGGCACCCCACACCTTGGGGGGGGGGGGGGGGTAGGGAGGGGGCTGCTCTTACCCCGGAGCAGACCCCTCGCCGGCCTGGCCCCAGGGGCTTCCCCGGCCATTTGCTATCAGGGGTGGGGGACACGCACATCACCAGCCGTTCTCTGCTGCGCCCGAGGCCGGTGCTCACCATGAGACAACCCACCCGGGACTGCGCCCATCCCGGGGGCGAGCGCACCCCCCCCCCCCCTCTCCCCCACTCCCCCCACCCTCCCGCTGCACCCTGGGGCCGCGCCAGGAGCAGGGGAGCGCGGTTACAGGGCAGAGCCGTGCCCGCTCCGTGGCCGGGGGCCAGAGGCCGGGCGGGGTGACGAGGGGGCGGGGTGCCCTGCGTGGGTGCTCCACGCGGGCCCTGACCCCCGTCCTCGCTTCCTCTCCGTGGGCAGGGCGGAGGGCGCCCGCTGCGGCCGCACACACGGCGCATTGTTCTGCCGGGGCCCGGCCGGAAGGACTTCCCCCCTCCCTCCCTCCCTCCCGGCCAGGGGGCGACCCGGGGAAACCGGGCACCGGCAGCCCGAGTCCCGCCGTGGCCGGGCGCAGCGGCTCCGGCCGAGCCCCGCCGCCTCGCTGGGGGCCACGTCTCCCCCGGCCCCGACTCACCTTGCTGAGACTCGTCTCCTGCGATCGGACCTCACAGCGCGGCCGTGGCAGCCCGGCGGTGCCGGCTCGACGGTTTTGGGGGTGCCCGAGCAGCACCCACGGCGGGCAGGGGGCTGCGGCCATGCAGGGGGGCTCGGGTGCTCCCTCCGGGCGTGGGTAACGGAGAGGTGGGGGCCACGGCGGGGCCCGCGGGCATCGTCAGGCCAGTGCGAGGGCGGGCGGGGGGAGCCAGGCCTCCGGCCCCGCCAGCGCCGGGGGCCGGGAGCTGCCTTCCCCTTCCCCACGGCGGCGGGGGGGAGGCAGGCGGGGGAGCGCTCCCCGAGCCACATGGTGGGCTGGAGGAGGAGCCGTTGCCCGGGCAACAGCTGAGAGCATCCTTCACCCCTGAAAATCGTGTGCCGGTGCTGCCACCCCAGCCCCATGGCTCGGGGCAGCACCCAGGACCCCCCAACACCCCCTGGACCCACCGAGAGCTCACACAGGGCCTGCCCTGTCCGTGGGGCCCAGCCCTGCCAGTCCCGGTTCCAGCTGTACACCAGCACCCCCGCACGCTGCTCCCCCCACCTCCCCAAAGGGACGAGGCACACCACAACGCTGGGGGCTGGGTCACCGGTGGGCAGGAAGGAGCTGGGGACAGGCCGAGACCCACCCACGCCCCGCTCACGGCTTAGCCACGGGCTGCCCACACCCTGGCCCTGCCCGCAGAGCCACGCTGACCCTGTGTCAGACGCCCCGAGCACGTCAGTGACCCCAGGACCTGGGTGCCAGGGTGCCACAGCCCAGGCAGTGCCAGCAGGGCAGCACGAGCATCCCTGGCCGCTGCGGTGGAAGCAGCAATCCCCTGGCAGTCCCCATCCCCCCTCCCTGCCTGCCTGTCTTCCATGGCTGCAGAAAATTCCTGGATTTTACCCCAAGATGCCCCCTCCGAGTGTGAGAACTCCTCCTCGGCCCGCTCCCATAGCAACTGTTCCCTAGCTACCCAGCCGCACTTGCTATTCTCATCCCTGTGCAGCTGCGTGTGGCCCCCCCGCGCTGTGCACGAGGCTGCCGATGCTGCCGCCAGCCCTGGACCCCAAACCCACCCTGCATCCACCCTGACCAGGCTGCCCCGCTTTGTACACTCCCAGAGTGACTGTCGTGACCCTAACCCTGCTCATACCCTGTCCCCCCCCCCCTTCCAGGGTCTGTCCCTTGGGCTAAAGGGGCAGTTGTTCCGTGCTAGCACAAAGGCCCCCTCTGCACATTCTGCCCCCCCAATGCGGGGGAGCAGGACTGTCCCCAGCCCCACAGCACACTCCTAACAACCCAGGAAGGGTGGTGCTGAGGGTGGAGGGGAGCAGGGGGACATGACCCGAAGGGGACCGGAACAGACCCGAGCACCCCAACAGCACAAGGCCTCGTACCGGTCACACCCCTGCACCAACCCAAACCACCCAGCAGAAGCCACCAAAGGCCACCCGTGGTCCCCAGGGGGCAGCCCCAGCCCTTCCCTGCAGGACAGGAGCACGAGCAGAGCTCATGCCAGCCCAGGAACGGGGAGGGGGGGGGCGTCCCTGCTCCTCTCCTCCTTACAGCCACCAACCCTCCACGGCCCAGAACGGGCCGGCCTTGACACGACAGCAATACAAGGCACGACGAATCTTACGCTTAACGAAAGGTTAAAAATTTAAATACTCTCCAACTTTAGTGCAAGGCAAGCAAATGATACCACAGGTCCGAGTAGGTGCTCAGCCCCCCTGGGGGGCCTGGCTCAGAATGAGCATGAGGCAGCAGCACGCACACGCGTGCGTACATACACACACACAGAGACGAATTATTGCTTGGGACACAGCTGGGATGAGTGTGAACAAGAGGGGACAGGACAAGCAGAACAGGGAGGTGGGTTGGGCCCTACACTGCTCCCCAGGAACACGCAGGGCTCCAGCCACTCCACTCCTGCGCTTGGGCACAGGAGCTGTGCTGGCTCCCCAGGACCTTGGGGTCGCACACGAAGCCGGTGCATCAGGCTGGCTGGTCCCGGCCCGCTCTTGGGTCACAGCTCACAGCATGACCCCGGGAAGGGACATTCCCTTTACCACAGCTTTGCTCTCCAAGAGCAGGGTCCTTTACGTGTCTGCTTCTCGGACACCCAGCTGGGCCCGGGGACCTCAGCACCCCCAGATGTCTGGTCCAGAGCTGGGGGGAGTGTGCTGGGACCATCCTGCACCACGCCGGGGGGCAGACCAATCCTTCGGACCCAGCAGCAGGTACTTTCCGAGCAGGTGCTGTGGGAGCAGCCGGGTCCCGCTGTGCCGCAGGCAGCCTGCCGCCGGTCTGGAGAGGGGGCCGGGATCAGCTCCCTGGAGCTGGCAGCATGTGCGAGACGAGGCAGGAGGAAGCAGGAGGAAGCAGGCTCCGGCAGACAGGGAAGCAAGGATGAGGCAGTGACGCTCTGCTGCCAGGATGCAATGGTAGACGCTTTTGGCACAGCAGTTTCCTGTGCCTCGGGGCTGAGCAATGGACTCCGCTGGAGCCAGGGACGCCTCAGCACGGCCAGAAAGGTCCAGGAAAGATGCTTTAGGCACCTCAAGGCACAGAAGGCCTCTGCCCAGGACTCCCTGGTACAAAGCTGGGACGGTCGCTCCCCCCATAGGAGGACATTTGTGCCTCTGACAGGGTGGGGGCAGTGCAAACCCCCACCTATAGATTAAAAACCGACATGTGATATGTACAGACCAACATATATAAATATACACCAAACCTGCAGTGCCGCTTTGGCACCATGGAATGTGTCAGCAGAGCTGCTCCGGCCTGGCCTTGGCCCACACCAGCACAATCCCTCCCTCCCACCCTGGGCCCGGGGAGGGAGAGGCAGCTGGTGGGCAGCAGCAGCACGATCCCAAGCGGCAGACTGAGAAGCGTCCAGGTCTGCCTCAGGGACAAGGGCTTGCCCATGGCACCTCAGCCCCAGCTGCGAGCTGCTGCCAGCCCTGGAGCCATCCTCATAGTCTTCAAATAAAGACACGTAAAGCTGTAAACAAATCCACCTTGTGGGGCCGCTGCTACCTTGTCCTTCAGGCTGGGCTGTTGTTCTGCTGGGCACCCGGAGAGGCAAGAGGGGTCCCAGGGGCTGGAGAACAAGCTGTGCTCTACAGCCGGGTGGGCTCTTCCTCGCTGTCGCTGCAGTTTCCACAACAGTCCTGAAGTCAGAAGGGCAAGGAGAGGGAGGAGGGAGAGAGGAGCACAGCAAGCAGAGGGTGAGCACGGTCACACAACCCAGCCTGCAGCTGCCCTCGGGCAGGGAAGGGCCAGGCCCCCCCCAGCCTGCGTGTGGGAGTGCTACATGGAGGCAAGGGGCTGGAGGGGACCCCCAGTCTGCAGAGAAACAGTCAAGCTGCATCTGGGGGTTCAGCTCCTGGCAGACAGACTGGTGAGCACGCAGCTGACTAGCTCAGAAGCTGGGAGGAAGATGGGCTCTGTGGACTACAGCCACCCAGGGAGACAGCTCAGTGCCAGCACAGACAATCTGCCCTGCTCAGGGCTCAGCCGGCCGCAGAAGCAGCTGAAGCCCTTTTTGCTAGAACGGGAGTCTGAGCACAGGGCAATGCGAAACACTTCGTGGTTTCTCAACCCTTCTGTGCGTCCCAGACATCCGAAGGGAGGAGTGAAGGAAACTCCACACAGCCCCCTGGGAGCGGAGCTCCCAGCAGCGGCGGTGCAGGGGCAGCTTTGGCTCAAGCTGAGGGGGAAGGCCTCCCCCACAAAGGCAGCGAGAGCAGGGAAGCGGGATTAGTGGCTCAGGGGGCAGTTAGAACAAAAAGCAGCTTCTGCTCTGCTGGGGGAAGGGGTTAGGCACTGAAGGACAACACTCCTCTTTCCCAGATCTTGCCATGTCCGTGGGCCACCGGGCATTTCCCTGAGCAGAGCAGCCAGGAGAGACTGCTCACCTCTGGAAAACAGAAAACACGTGGCAAATCACAGCTCAACCCCTGCTGCAGGCAGCTGCCCATCCTCCGGCAGGTCCTGCCTGCCTTGGGAAGGGCTGGGTATCCCAGCCCAGAGCTGGCTCTGGCTAGGGCAGCCCACTGAACAGTGAAGCACAACTGGGAACTCGTTGGGGAAGCAGGACTCAGCACCGGGTGGCTGAGAGTGTGTCTTGAGCCAACTACACTCGAGTCCCACAGCTGCAAGCAGCTGTTGAGAGGCAGCAGCCCAGACTTTGCCAGTCCTGGAAAGAAGGCAAAGACTGTTCTGGGCAGAGGAGACAGGCAGGCAAGCAAGCCCATAGCAGCTGCAAGACGTTTCCGTTCTCCTCATCCCTCGAAAGCACTGCTCTCTCTGTCTGCTCAAGGCCTCGCAGAAATGCTCTGGGGAGCCCAGGAGCCCATTCCAAGAGCAAGGTCTCCTTCAGGGATGGTATTACTCATGTAGGAAGTGAGCAGACTTGCTATTTTAGTGCTTTCAACTACATCCCTCTCCCTGTGTGACTGCAGCACGTTTAGCCAGGACACTCCATCCCAGCCCCCTTGACTTTCCCAGCATGGGGAACGCCAGCCAGGAGAGGGCTGGCTCCCTGCAGCCTTGTGTGTGGGTTCCTCTGAGAGCCCTGAGGTCTGGCCACCCGGCAGAGGGGGAGAGTTTACCTGCTTCCCCCTCCTCATGCTCACCTCCCTGCCAGATCTGCCTGCCACAGGCAGGAGCAGACTCAGTGCTGCTAGAGGACTTGCTGGGGAGGAAACACTGGGCAAACACTTACCTGTCTGCTGAATAAGCGCTGGAGTAATCCTTTTTTGGGCTGTGGAGAAGGCTGCCCTTTCCAGTCTAGGTCTGAGGGCACTGTGCCATCTGTGCTAAAGACATTCAGCTCCTTAAAACACTCTGTCTCGATCATCTGGAAGAAGACAAAGATGGCTGAAGCAACTGCCACACAAAGCCTGTCACTGAGGGCCCGGCAGAGAGCAAGAGCCGCAGGGACAGCACGAACCCTGTGGGACACTGCATGCAGCCATGGTGGGCACAAGCAGGAGCAAGGACCTGTCCTGCAAACCTACCTCATTCTGCCAAGGAATGGGCACACTTCCCGTAGCAAACTTCTGGTAGAAGTCATTGTCTGTGGGCTCCAGCTCCACCCCTTTCACCGTGGAGAACTGCTCGATGTCCAGAACATCCTTGCAGTAGATGGCCTGGGGCTAAACAGCACAAAGATTGCTCTAATGCCAAGCTCCACAATGATGCCACCACCTTAAACACCCATGGCCCGTGGCCAAGCCTAGGCCCCCTCTCCCTGCAGCCCAGAGCTGAATTGACCAGTTCTGCCAGGCTCCAGAAAGAAGAGGGGAGGGGATGTGCCCCATCTCCTCAAGTGAACTACTCTTGCTTCCCTTGACAGCACCACTGATTGAAGAGGTCAGGATACAGACAGGAACTTACATCTGGCTTGAAGGGGGGGTCCAGCATGCCCGCTTCCAGCCTCCTGAAGTTGAGGTGCTTAAAGAGAGGGTGCTCCTTCACTTCCTTGGCCCCAGCTCCTCGGCACCCCAGGCGCTCCAGAGGGTCTTTGCACAGGAGCTGCAACACAAAGGAAATCAGTGCCCCGGGCAGAGGGTGTTTCGGGCAGGAGCAGCCCCGAGGCTGGCTGAGCTCCTGCAGTATGTCTCTAGGGATGGCACGGGCCTGCTAGGCAGCTTGGAGAGCGAGGAGTTAAGGCACTCTGGGCCCTCCTGCGGTGCCTTATCAAAGACAAGGGAACCTGGCTGCCACCAGCACCCCTACAGGGAGCAGCCTCAATGTTCTCCTGCTGCGTCCAAAGAGGTGGTGGGAGCAAAAGGACAGGGATGCACACTCGTACCATGGTGCAGAGGGAGCGGGCACAGGGCGAGAACTTCTCTGAGTATTCCTCCTGAACTTCCTTCACCAACCGCTCCACCTCCTCCCGCTTGATCTTCTTCTTGCGCTGCTGGAAGGGGGACTGTCCCTCGATCATCTCATACACCAGGCAGCCCAGAGCCCACCAGTCTGGGCTGAATGTGTAGCGCTCATTCTTCACCACCTCTGGAGCTACATAGCAGGGGTGAGGGATGTATGAGGGCAGGGAGAGCACGTGTGCTGTCAGAGACCACTTTTTGAGTAAATCAGGGCCACTTACCCATATAGCCAACCGTCCCCACCCGACCCTTGATTGTTTGGCCCTCTGGCACGTGCACGGCTAGCCCCAGGTCTGAGATACGGATGTGACCTGCACAGAGGAGGGGGCAAGTTAACAGGACAAGGTCAAGGGACAACATTTGAAGCTGCCAAGAACACAGAGCAACCCTGGTTCAAGCAGAGGAAGAGAGGACTCAGTCCCAGGGTTCCTCTTGACCCTGCACTCACCGTGGTCATCCAGCAATATGTTCTCTGGCTTCAGGTCCCTAGGAAGGAAGAGTCTTGATTACCAAGAAGCCCGTTGTCAAAGCAAAGGACACAAGCAACACTGACATCTCAAGAATTCACACATAAGCAGCAGAAGGATGCAACGCCCCTGCCTCAGGCACACAGATAACTTTCCCCTCATCCCCTGTCCTGGAGCTAGCCCTGCAAGCTCTCCTCTCCTGTCCTGGGCAGACAGGCAGGACATAACAGCCTTCAACCCTCTCTCTGCAAGGAAGCAGTGAGCCTGTGGCTGATTCCCCCTTTGCAGGTGCAGAACTCACTATGGGGCAGGCCATGTGAGAGAGGAGCAGATGATGCTTCTGCTTACCCTGCCCCAGGGTAAGGCACCGGGTAGGACTAGAAGGGACTTTCCAGCCCGGTGTTTAGTCATGCTGTCCCCAACACTGCATCACACAACTCGCTGAGTACAGTCATACAATCAGCTTGTTCTCCCTCCTGCCCAACTCTCAGTCTTGTGCATACAGGGGCAGCTTACCCTCCTTTGTTCTAGTGTCAATACTGCCTGGGGAGTTAAGCACCCGAGTGCCTGCCCCGAGGCATTTACAGCATGATCACATCCCGTTCTTGGAGATCATTTACCAGCATGAGGAAGCCAAGCTAAGAGCTCTCCCATCTCTCCCATAAGATCAGCTTTCTGTTCCTGATCCCCTCTCACCCAGCTCTGTGCTGTTTTCAAGCCTGAGCTTATTTTCTTGAGCAGACAGACCCAGCTGGGCTAGTAAGAGCAGCAGGAACCCTCTTGCTTCTGCAGCCCATATGAGGTCTCCCAGCAGCGGCCAGGCAGCGCGCACCTGTACACTATCCTCTCCTGGTGCAAGTCCTCGAGGCCACAGCAGATCTCGGCAGCATAGAAAGCTGCCCGGGGCTCCTCGAAGCCAGCCTCTCCCATGTGGTAGATATGGAACTTGAGGTCCCCTCCATTCATGAGGGTCAGCACTAGGCAGAGAGCATCTTTAGTTTCATATGCATAGGCTAAGCTCACCTGCAATTCAGGGCAGAAAGGCTGTTAGAAGACACAGCTGGAAGAGGGAGGTGCGCACACTCTGATGGGCATTTTGTCACCCAAGCAGCCACTCAGGCAGCAGGACCGGGCCTTTGCCAGCAGAGGAGGAACTGTGCAAACCCAGGGAGGACATGGAAGTGCCCAGCAGCCCCTGCATACCCCCCAGCTTTCCTCAGACAGGGAGGACTATTTCCCTGAGACAGAACTGCTACCCTCCAGAGCAAGCAGCACCCAACAGCAACCTCAGGGCAGCATCTGATGAATCCTCCGTAAGGGGAGGTTTCACGCTGTCCACACCTCAGTGTAGCCAGGGAGAGAGCTCTCTGTCACGTAGCTCATGGCTAGGCTTTTTCCCACTTGGCTGTCTGGATTGACAGTTCTCACTGCTTTCTTGTGCCCCAGAGGTTAAGACAGTGCCTGTGAGACCAGAAAGGTGTTTGCGCCTGACTCTGGTAGCATTTACAGCATCTTGTGGAGGCAGCAGGACATCCTGCCAAAGAGATCTGCAGCCACCAGGACCCTACCCCATGGGCAGGGCCTGCTCTTGCCTCGTCACGCTGGGTGAGGAGCACAGAGGTGCCGGGCCGGCTGGTTGCAGGAAGAATCAACCACCGCAGCAAAGTGAGAGCAATTCCTATGTACTTACTACAAACCTACTGTTCACTTTTTCCAGGATCTGTTTCTCATTCAGGGCCATGGCCTCCCCCTTCCGCTTTTTGATCCGTTTCTTCTCCAGCTTCTTGCAGGCGTACATCTTCCCTGTGGCACGCACTTGGCAGGCACAAACCTGGAGGGGGGACAAGGGTCAGCATCCTCCTGCTGCTGTTTCCAGGGTGGGGGGTCTAGGTTCTGCTCTCAGGAAGAGGCATGGGAAGGCAAAGTTGTCCCTGTCCCTGCCTCACTCTGAGGCTAGCGTGAAGCCTGTTGTCAAAGCAAGGACACAGGGAGCAGTGACATCTCCAGATGTCACAGATAAGCAGCAGAGGGCTGCAATGCCCCTGCCACCTGTAGCAGCACCATGGCTGGTGCCTGGGAAGACAGAAGGCCACTCCAGAAACAGAAGGAAGCCTGACAGTGACAGTTTTCAAGAGTGTGGTTTCCCCTGCCAAGACATGGGGAACAGACCTGACTCTCTGCCCAGGAGGCACTATGCACCACAGGGCATGTGCCACCTACCTTCCACAACACCCCCCACACCTCCAGTGCCTGGCAAGAGGAGAGCTCCTGCCCCTCAGAGGGGAACTGCCAGATCATGCAATTCCCAGAGCACAGCAGTGCCCAGCGCAGAGACCCCACAACCCACCCAGCCAGCAGGACATGCCTCCAGGTGCCGGAGCAGCTTGTGGCACCCTGATGGCCAACCCAGGTTTGCAGCTGGCAGCAGGCAATGGTGGCTGCCTGGTATCCCGAATGCAGAGGAAATGGTGGTCACTCACCTCCCCAAAACCACCCTTGCCCAGCACACGGTATTGGCGGAAAGTGTTTTTGGTCACTGGCTGCCTGTGAGGGAAAGGGAGCTGGAGTGAGATGGGAGCAGGGAGAGTGCAGGGGCTGAAGCCCAAACCACTCCCATGCACCTGTCTGAGAGACTGTGGCTCACCCCAAAACCCCTGCTCAAGCAGACCTTGCTCCTCTACGAGGCAAGCAAGGCTGGGGCTGCTGATGGTGCCAATAAAGGGCTCTGAAGGAGAGCAAGAGCAGATAAAGGCCAGACCCTTGGCTCCTGCTGGGGCCTGACATGGGGAGGAGCCCAGGGGACCCCTCAGGTAGCTTGTGCAAGGGGGGTGCAGGTCTCCCAGCAGTGCTGGGGAGCGTTACCGTTCCAGCCATTTCCACTGCAGGAAGCGGTTGAAGTACAAGCTGTCGAGGTAGTCGGCAAAGGGAGCCACACTCAGGTAGTCGTGGATAAGCCTACAAGAGAGCAGAGCCAGCAAGGTTCCTGAGAGCTGATCACAGCTGTGGAAAAAGCCAGTGGTCCAAGGAAAGAGGAGGTGAGCAGCCCCGAGAACCCATTTACTTTGCCATCCCCTCATCCAGCCTGGTGCTGAATCACCCACGTAGCCCTGGCCAAGAAAGGCCCCCTCCATGCCAAGCCTGATGCAAAAGGAAGGTGCGTTGGAGGTACCACTGTGACAAACACAGCGCCCTGGGACGGGGCTGACACTGCTAATTGTGGCCTTCCAGCACCAGCCCAGGCTGTGGGACAAAGGGGGACAACGGGACTCTGCAATTGCCCCTCTGCTCACAGGGCAAATGCACGCACAAGGGTGTAATCAGCTGCCGAAAGCTGCTAGCAATGTTCAGCACCAGGCGCTGAGCTGTTCAGTTTCAGATGAATATCCAGCACAAAAGGCCACAGGGGATCCTGCTCGAGAGAGCTAACTGCCTTGGAGACCAGTGCCAGGGCTGCCCAGCAGAGTAAAGAGCCTTAGACATAGTGTCTAGACTGGAGACATGCATCAAGGAGAAGCGGACGGGCTCTGCCCCTTTCAGAGCTTGCCAAGAGCAGGCAGGGCCCAGCCCGGAGGCTCTGCATTCAGACAGTGACACCAGTTACCACACACAGAGCTAACGCTCCCCAGAAGACTGCAGCAAGCCCATTGCCACAGCCCTGCACTCGATTAGGCAACGTGCTCCAGCTACTGTTCAGGGAGGGGTGGAGGCCGTAGGCCTGGTTTGCCTAACAGCTTCCGCTCTGCACCCGGAGCCAGGACCTCAGCCCTGCTTCTGAGATGGGAACAGAAGTGACCCGAGATCCCTGCAGCAACAGCCAGTGTACCCTAACCACAACGGCCACATCTGCGGCCAGCGGGAGAGCACAGCTGGCACTGGGACTGCAGCTGCCAGCTCTGCTCTACAGCTGCCTACGAGAGCCAGGCACAAGACTAGGAACAGCATGGCCAGATGCTGGGGCTTGCTGAAACGGGCTCTTCCCAAACAGCAACTCAGACCCACGGCAGACTGAGGGGAGTGACAGGGGTTTCTGCAGCAGCTTGTGGCTCCCAGAGCCCACGGGAGCTCTTTGCATTTCCTTTCCCATAGCTGCACTGCAAACCACTAGCCCAAAACTCCCCAGGGCCCATCCTTAGCACCAGCCCTCACTCTCCTGGAGGACAGGACCACAAGGGACAAGGCCAGTTAGCTGCAGCATCTACCCCGTGCCATGGTGCAACCTGAAGGCAGACCCCAGCCCTCCAACTTACTTAGTGGATTCCTTGAAGAGCTCCTTGGAAGGTTCCTGCTCCAGCCTCTCACAACAGGCATCCACCAGCTGTGAGGGGACTTCAGGCACATGGTCCTCACTCTGGGGACAAAGGGATGGAGGCACACATAGGAAGCAGAGTACAAGGATCCTCCCAGGAAGAAGACCACACAAACACCACACAGGTGCCCATCTGCTTTAGGGCCAGTAACCGTTGCTTATGAGGTGGTGGGGTGGCTCTGTACTCTGCCCTCACCATCCTGCCCAGCACGTTTGCTGTGGCAGGACATGGGCAGTGACAGTTGTCAGCTTTCCAACTGCCATACCATTGCAGGCAGCAAACACAACCCTCTTACTCACGTTTGGCTTCAAGTACTTTTCAATCAGGTGCTGCCCGCATTCCTTCCGCTTCTCATCTGGAGCCACTTCGTACCCTGCCTGCACAGAGCAAACAGCATGAGGAGCAGGTCCAGCCAGACACCGAGCCTTTCTACTGAGAAACAGCTGCAGAGCAGCAGCACCCTCTGCCCAAGGTTTCCCATGTTTTCCTGGAAAACCAGATCTCCAGCAAACAGCTCCCCAAGCAGAGGCCCAGCCCTATCTTGGAAAAACTGCAACTCACAGGTTTTCCCTTCAGGAAAACCCTATGTGCTCAGAAGTACCTGGCAACTGCTGGAGCACCCAGGGCCAAGCGGTTTGCGCCCAGGGCACCAAGAGCATCCCCACCTCCCCCAACAAAGCCTGACAGGCTTTGCTCTTACCACGGCATCCAGGAACTTGACGCAGCGTGACAGCTCAGGTCGTGTCTCGCAGAACTGCCGAAAGAGCATGTGCCCGATGGGCTGCTTCTCGCACAGGCTGTGGTAGTCCCGCTCTGCAAATGTGGAGAAGATCACTTGCTGCCAATCCCCGAACAAGCAGCCACATCCCACCGCCCCGGCCACAGGCAGCAGTGGAGGGGCTTGTGACTCGTGAGCTGGCTGCTCACAGGTCCCCCCAGCCTGAGAGTTCCAGGAGAGTGAAGGGCACTCAGTGAGGACAAGAGGCATGACTGAGCTTTTACATTCCCCTATGGAAGACCTTCTTCTGTGAAAGAGGTTTGACCTGCTGTTCTGTACGGCCTGCCCCTCTCGTTTCTAGCAAGGGACCTTTGTGTCTCCTGCTCGCCTGGAGGCTCTCTTCTCAATCCACTCCCCACAGAGATCAGCTGACTACTCCAGACACACAACTTTCCTTGGAACTTGAGGAACACACCGAGCTTATTTTGATGCAGATCTTCCAGGCCAAGAGTTGCTCTGATGACTCTTACAAACCACTCATACTCCCAAAGGCCATGCTGGAAGCAGCAGCATCAAGAGGGGAGGCACCATTTCACACAGATGTCCTGTTAATGCTGCACGCAGCAGTTAAACACCCCCACTCCATGGGACAGCCACTCGCTTGTACGTCAACTCTTACTGCCCTCTGGAGCTCAGCTTCCCTGCTAATTCCTCCTTACTCTTCTCTGAAGTCTGGCAGCTCAGGCACAAACCCTTTTGACTATCCAGAGCGCTTCCAGTTCTCTGCTTGTTCCCCTTCTCCTTCTACTCATAAGACGCTGTCTGATCACGGGCCAGAACAGATTTCTGTTACAGCCATTGCCACCGAGGGCTGCAGATGTGGATTCCATCCACTGGCTCGAAGGGGATCTCCCAGCACTCCCCGGCGCTGGGTAGTGCCGGCCTTCCCCTCCCTGCTAGGCAGTTTCTCTCGAGGAAGCTGCGGCTTCCTGAGGGTGCACGAGAGCTCCAAGTCGGCCGGGCTGCGGTGGGGGAGGAGGCCACCTCGCCAGCTCTGCTGCCCCGGCCGGTTTCCTTGTGTCTGCAGGGGAAGGAGTTCCCTTCAGCTGGGGAGGATGAGAGTTTGCTGCCGGCCAGATCAGAAGCTTTTGGCTGCCCTCACTGCTCCCCAGGCTCGCACAAGGTTGCTCCCTGTGGTCAGGGCACACAAAGCTTAATTCTGCAGTGGGCAACCAGCCCACCATGCCCACAGTGCTGCCAAGCCTCTTGGAATAGGAAAGAAATCCCTTTCTAAGCAGGTTGCAAGGGGAAAACAAAACCACTCCAGCCAAAGAGTGACCCAAGCACAAGGAATGGGGTCATCTTTCCCATGGGGAAACCAAGGTGGTCGCCACCTGGGCCAGAAGCACTTCTTGCATGCCTCCCCACGGGGAAGTGGGGACGCAGGTGGTGACAGCCAGTGGCTGGGAGGGACTTACCTCCCAAAGCTTCACAAGGTCACTGTCCTGGACAGTGGGACAGCAGAGACAGACAGACCACCAGCACTCACCACTGGCAAACAGGCAGCATAAGAAAGGTGAAGTTCGGTGCTGGAAAACATGTCATGATACCCATGGGAAGGGTGGCGGCAGGCAGAGGATGGGCATCAGCTGAGGGAAACCTCTGCTGAGGGCACACAAGTCAGAAAAGCTGATAGGAGTTGGGATGGCCAAGACGGGAGCTGCAAGGAGAGTCCATGCCAGAGCTGTGTTTGGTACTCAGAACTTGCTCCAGAGAGGCAGTCTGCAGCAAATCCAAGGGTAGAGTCCCTATCTGACTACACTTGGCTGCGAAGCCAGCCCCGGGAGGTGGTGCACGGTGTGCACAGCAGCAGAACTAGGCTGTTGTGAGCTTGGAGATTGCAGTGTGCATGATGGAGTTTGAGTTATTCCAAGTGCTACAGTCCCATGCACCCTCAAAGGGAGACACGTCTCTCCTTGGGGCTGCCAGGACCTGGAAAGTCTGGGCAGGGTGGAATTGGGACCGGAGCTGTAGAAACCTCCCAAACCCACTCAGCCCAGTGACACTGCTCCGAAACAAGACCAGTGCTGTGCCATTCTCCAGCTGGCAGCTGAATCTGGAGTGACAACTTAAACAAGCTCTCCCCTTCCCAAGAAGCAGAGCATTCCCACCCTTCGTGCCCCAAAACAATTTCACATGATCTCAGGACCAAGCCTGCTGCACAAACAACATTAAAACCACGAAGAGTACAAAGTGCAGTATTAAAATGACAGGCCAAGCCCTGCCCAACTGTACAATTCTTATCCGTACTGCACAGCAAGAACCCAGTTTTGCCCGAGAAAAGCTGCTGCATTAGTGTTAGAAGCCGAGGTCTGCAGAGCAGGGCTGAATCCCAGACAGGGAGTCCAGAGGACGTTAGCAGGACCTTTGTAATTTATGTAAAGGCACCCCAGAGCGGTGCTTCAAAACTCTGCAACACCAAGCAGGTCTGTTTGCACAGAGAAGGTGGCATATCTCTAGTGAAGCTCATCACAGTCTAGCAGGTGTGTCTGTACATCAACAGGCATTACCTGGGTGAGCGCCACGCAGCTGTGACTTACCTACCTATCGTTTCTCCCCCGCACCCTGAGCTCTGAGTGATCCTGACCAGGCTTTGGCCAACACGTGTCCCATTACACATCCCTGACCCTCGCACCACTCAATTTTGGGTGCACGACACCCACACATGCTCACCCACCGGCCCAGCCCCGCTCCAGAGCGGAGCCCAGGCGTTGATCAGCTCCCGCCAACCGCCACATCTCACCGAGGGTTTGTCGAAGATCCTCGCAGAGGCTGATGTGGGGAAACTGCAGCATCTGGCGCCATTTCTTACTCTTGCCTTTTCGGTTTCCGCCACCACCTGCAGGGCACACAAAATGGGCTGAACAAACTCCCAGTCAAGAATATGAAGACCTTTTACCTGGACAACTCAGTTAACTCACATTTAAGATGAGAGAATCAGGGCAGGAGTGCCTACAGCCACAGGTTACACTATGCCTGCACGAGTTCTTGGCTCCCAGGCCTGTCCTCAGGACCTCTGCATAACTAATCACCTCTTGAGGCCAAGCCTTGCTCAGCACGAAGCTCTTCCTGCTGTAGCAAGGATGATGTTCATGCCACCTACTCATTCCAGACTGATTGCTTACTCCAGGGAGGGGCTCTCAGAGGGAGGACATGAAGCTGGGAGACAGGAATTCCTGCTCTAATCCCAGCTACACAGACAACTCACTGCATCGCCCGGGGCTCATCACTTCAGTTTCCCACCTGTGAAGTGGGGACACTCCCACCTTTCTCCAGAGATAAGCCAGCCTCAGAAAAGCAAGATCCAAGAAACAGGTATTATTCCAACTTCAGTTGCTGGAGTAAATGCCCAGTGCTGTAGGACAGGGTGGGAAAGCTTCTAGATAGACCAAAAAATTTACATCATAGCAAGTGCAAGCACTAAGTACTGAACTACTTGTAGGGCTGATTGCTGGGATCGGCCAACCTCCAGGAATTGCCTTCCCCCAGCCTGGTGCCAACAAACACATCATCTCCCACCTCCCTTTGGAAATACATTAAACCACCCTGCCGAGTTGGGCCAAAGGCATGGCTTTCTGAAATCGGGGGCGGTTGGGGGGGGGGGTGTTTTGTTTGAACATCATTTATCAGCTCTTGAGAAACACTTTCATAACACTTTCCTCCACTGTGGATGCAATTCAGCCCCAAATCCCAGGCTCGGTCCCTGGGGCATCCAGCTCCCCAGGCTGCAGGAGCCCTTGGTTGGACAGGCAGGTGGGACGGGACCTTCTGCAGGCCCACCCCAGGTCTGAGCCCCGGGCACACTGTGGGTCGCTGCGCTACATCTGCCCTGCACCAGCGGCTGGGCTGCATGATTGTACAAACTCAGGAAGGAAGTGACTCAAGGGTAAGCAGGGGTGGAAGAAACCGGCAGCACAGACACCTTCTTGTCAGCCACTGCTTGTGGCAAGGAAATGGACGGGGGCAACAAAGCGAGGGCACGAGAGGACAAACCATCCTTACCCCAAGCATGCTCAAGGAAAGGCAGAGCAATGCCCCACAGCACCCGGAGGACGAGGACGGGCAGCTTCCATTTCCTCAAGTTGTTCGCTTTGAGAGGAGGCTCCAGAGCCCTTCACACAGGGTTCTCCCCACCCTCACGGTGCCACAGCAAACAACCCAGCAGGGAACTTGCCTCCTGCACACCAACCTCCCAGCACCCCCATTTTGGGGATGGGGCAAGAGGTGGGCCACCTCCACCCTGGGAGCTTCAGGGCTTGGTAGTAGCTCAAAGCTGGTCTGTTGTCCCTCTGCCAGAGGCCAGCAGGCATGGAGGACAACAGGGGAAGGATCCTTCACTTTGCCTGGGCCAAACCCTACTAGAAGAGTTTGAAGGAAACAAGGAAGCATAGAGTATGGTCATCCTATGGCAGCAGCTGAAGATGGCTGTCAGCAGCCCCCCTGGCACGTCCAGGGTGATCTCAGCCCTGCACTCCCACGCCAGACCAGGGGGTTCTCAAAAACGCCGCGCTGGGGCAAAACACCTGGTGCTGCTGAACATGGCTAGCAAAGCGGCTCTGCCCTGTCACACAGGCTGCCAGAGCTCACCCCAGTGACCACCACAGCCACCCAGCCAAGGGTGGGAAAGCTGTGGACAGGTGGCACAGCCACCCACGGCTCTCGCAAGCCAGGAACTGTCTGGCACAAGCGTGCCGGTGGATCATATCTGCCTGCAGCCAAACTGCCCGTCATCTGCTGAGGGGGAGGCACCGGGGGAGCACCGGGAAGCACCGCGGAGGCCGTCCGACACCTCGCTCTGCATCAGCGCCCAAACTCCGCTCTGCAGAAGGCACAACAGCAGCCAGTCTCCTGGTCATTCACTCTGTGTGAAGCAGGGCCTTGTGTTGTCAAGTCCCAAATGCCACTGTTTGGTTTTGTCTGGATTTGGTTGTACACCAAACCTTGCCATTATGAACCATAATGTCATGGTCCACCACAGTCACCGCGCCTGAAGCACCTACACAAAGCCTGATTTTCAAGCGGCTCAAAAAATGCTTCTGCCCACGTGAATTTAATTTAGTTGCTCTTACAAATCTAATCTCCAAAGCCCTCTAACTGGATTTCGGTGGGCCCCTCAGGCTCCAGAATGACTTGGTCTGGCCAGCTGCACACCGTGGGCCAGGAGGGACTGTATTTCCCCACCACTTTACATGATCTAATGAACTCCCCCACGCCTGGCTGAATCAAATCTTCTCAGCAAAGGACCAGGCTCCTGTGTGACTGACTTCCCGGCTCTCTCCTTAAGCCATCCTGAGGCTTCTCTGCACAGCTCCCCTGTCCCTTCAGGGCAGCCCTGCTGCAGGCAGGCTGCATCCCACACCTAGACCCTGGAATTCAGCCGTGACCCTTGAAGCAGCAGGTTTGTGGCCCCACAGCAAAGCCGCTGGCACCAAGCAAACCAGCGGCCAGAGTTGGTGTGAAGGTGGTAGAGGGGTGGGGCTCACGGCCGCAGTTTCGGGATGGGCCCTTGTGTGGGAAGCAGCAGTTTAGCAGCCTGAAATCAACTTTTTCTCCTCAAGCTGCTTTTCCCCCCAGCCAGAGGGGCAGGAGCGGTCTCTGGAGGGGGCTGCCAGCACGGGCGGGAGGCAAGCGGGGGCTGTCGGGCAGTTTCCACACCGAGAGGCAGCGAGACCACCCCGGGGGAGCTCCACACCCCCCGGAGGCAGCACGGCAACGGGGCGTGGAGCGGCACCCCGCGCCGGGACTTCGGTTCGAGCCGGCTGCTTTGGGGTGGCCCGTGTCCGGCCCCTGCCCCGTTACCTCCCCGCTGCCGGCGGCGCAGCCAAGGCCCTGACCCCCGGGAGGGACAGCCCGCGGCCGAGTCCCGGGGACAGACCCCCGCCGCCCAGGGGAGCGGACCCCGCTCGGGCCACCCGCTGGCCGGCGCCTCCCGAGCGCCGGGCTCGCTCCGCGGCCGGGCCGCCCCGAGGCCGCCTGCCCCACCGCCACCCCGGCTCCAGGCATCGGCGTCCGCCTGGCGCCGCCGCTCACCTTCGCGGGCCTTGAGGAGGACGGTGTTGGCGACGATGTTCTCCAGCTCCATGGGCCCGGGCGGCGCCGCCGCCACCTCCCGCCCGGCTCCGCGCCGCTCCCCGTCGCTCGGTCCCCGACCCGCCGCCGCCGCCTCCCCCCGCCGCCGCCGCCGCCGCCGCCGCGCTGCACCCCGCCCACCAGCACCTAGCCCGCCAATGCCTGCCCACGCTCCTCCCGCGCCGCGCTCCTATTGGCCCAACCCCCTCAGGAAGCCTCGCCCCCTCCGCCTTGCCGCTGCCTTCCTATTGGGCCCTCGGCGGGCGGAGGTGTGGGGAGGGCGGGGCGGGGAGGGGGAAGCGCGCGTCATTCGGCGGCCATTGGCGAAGCCCTGCCGGGAAGAGAAGACGGATGCTGATTGGAGGAAGAGGTGTCACTCAGAGAGAAAAGCCGCCGCTCCGGGAACGGATTGGGCGAATATCAACGGCGCCCACCACAGGGAGAGACCCTCCTTCTGCGGCATCTGATTGGGTGGGGAGTTGCCACTCTGCTGCAGCGTGGGTCGTGATAGGGGCGTTCCGTAGGGGGTGGGGCCGAGCGGCTCTTTATAAGGGAGCGCCTGGGCGGGGGTTGTCTAGTCTGGGTCCTGTCCGGGGCTGTGGGTCGGCGGAACCGCTACTGGGGTGTTCTGCGCGCCAGTTAACAGTAGTTACGTGTTTAGGGGAGCCTTCTCCATCTTTTTCAGCCTGGCCCTAAATTCGCGATGGCATCAATAAAGTCTCCCAAGCACCCGTGTGCCTGGTGTTGGTCAATCCCTGCATTGTGGGGCGGGTGACGCAAGCTCTGCTGCTGCGCCTGGTCTCCCGGCTGCGGTGGAGGGTTGTGGTTTCCTCATCCCCTGATGCCCTTGTCAGTGACGGGGTGCAGCACAGCCAGGCTCATCTTGCTGGGGCTGACCCCAGCTTCTTGGTTCTTAGGTGTAAAATCGCTCGTTAACCCTCTTGCCCGTTAGCAAGCTGTGCCTGCCCTGCTTTTGGGTGCAGACATCACCTCTGCCTTCCATCAGCTGCCATCACTGGCTCCAGACCGTGGGTGATGCCTCCTTACTGCTTTGCGTGCAGCAGCTGGTGGCAGCGGGGCTGTCCCCGGTGCGGGGCTGGTGGTGGCCAGGGCAGGGGGGAACATGTGGTGGTGGGCAGATCCCTCCACCAGCTTTTGTTAATGGTGACCTGCTGGTGGGGACCAGCCTGGGCCCCCAAGCACAGCTCGGCTGCGCCATGCTAGCGAGCGGGAGTGAAGGGGTTCATGTCCTCAGGCTGTAGCAAGGCTGATAATAACACAAATTATTCTAAGCAATCGGTACTGGCTGTGGTTTGCCATGTCCTTCAGCATCTGCTGGAGATCAGGCGTCCCATCTTCTGATTACAAACCCACAGTGATAACAGGGAGGAGGATGCTTTGCTCTGCCATACCTTGGAGGTGATCTCCTGTGTCACTGTGCTATGAGGGATGAGCTCACATTGTGAGCTTTCTTCTTTTAGAGCTGCTTTCCTTTTAAAGGTGGCACATATTTATTTTCAGCTTCAAATGCAATGAGTTTGTTTCCATGCATTTGCACACTTAACCCTTATGTTGCTACTTCTGGTTTCCTCCCGGCTGGCGTTTTGCAGCACTGTTCCTACCACCAGCAAGAGTCATCGACCACCGTGTGCTGCTGGAGCAGCAAGAGTGTCCAGAGGGGTCCTGGTGTCCCCAACAGAGCTGAAGGCAGCCCAGGTGGTGGAACCAAGACTCTGCTTTTTTAGCTCTGCGAAGGAGATGCGGCTGGAGAGGGCTCTAAACCCAAGCCTATCAGGGGAGTAATTAAAAATAATCTTGAAAAATTGGAGAAACAGCCTGAAAATGCAAGATGCAGTTCCAGGTGGATGAGCGCAGGTGCTGCAGTTGGGCAGGAGTAATCAGCACTTTGAGGGGAGATGCTTTCCTGGCAGTACTGGGGCCACGGCAGCTTGTGAGCGGGGCAGGAATAAGGGTCACGCTGTGGCGGATTAAGTGGACTTTGTACAGACTAGGAATGGAAACGGCTGCTTAGGAGAGACAGAGCAACCTGCTCAACCCGCCAGCTGCAGGCAGGACTATATGCCAGATGGTGATGCAGCAGGGGATGCTTGGTGGGGGAGCTCCCCCCAGAGCACCCCAGCACCCTGGTAGTGCCTGGGGAGAAGGGGGGGACCAGGTGCTCCCAGACCCCATCCAGCCCTTGGGATTTGATGTTTTGGACATCAGCCTGAAGTTCCCTTTGTTGGCTCAGACGTTGCCCTGATGCCAGCACAGGCTGGATGTGCCAGCGACTCCTTTCCCAAGCAGGGGGGGTCCCTGCGTGCCCCCATTCCAGCTGGTCCCTGGGCCCTCCTGCCCTGCAGCATCCCAGAGCCGCACACTCGTGCCCAGGAGGAGGGACGGTGCCTGGTTCCCTTGTCAGCCCCCGCGATGCTGGGCAAGGGTGAAGGCAGGGCCCACAAACCAGGGCACCACCGGGACCCGGGGTGCTGCCTACGGGGCTCACGCCCCTCGAGGAGAACTCCTCTCCCCAGCTGAGCTGGTCTGGCCGAGTCTCCACCAGGCGCCTTCATCTCCCTGGGTATTTTTAGAAGCAAAGTGCTGTATAATTGAGAAAAGGCGAAAGGCGGCCGCGGGAGGGGAAGCCAGGCGGCAGCGATAGGGCAGCTCCTTCCGCAGATGGTGCCAGCGCGGCTTCAGCCGCTGGGGCTGGCTGTCCCTGGGGGGGGTCAGCGCCCGGTCCCTCTCCCAGCACGACTCCACTGGGAGCCTCCACTGATCCCAAAGCTCATGCCGCAAGCCTCTGTGCCTGGGGCCAGCGGGCACACAGGGGGTGGCCTGGGGATCCTTGCTGCTGTGAGTATCCCCATCCCTTCCAGCCCCCTGGAACCCGCAGCTGAGCTGCACCCACCCTGGCAGGGGCTGGTGGGGGCCAGCGTTCCTCGGGCTCCAGCTCCCAGGCGCCGGCGGCTGTTTTTAGCCAAGTGAAAGTCCGATGTTTTGAGATTTTCTATTTTGGGCAGCAAAGCTGGAGAAGTGGAGCAGCTCCTGACCCCCGGGGTGCCTGTGCAAAGCAGGGCAGGGAGCCGGGCAGGGCAGCTGCTGCCCCCGGGGGGATGTGGTTGCCCCTGGGTCTTCACCCCACTGTTGCCCCTGTGGCCCCTCACACCTCGGGCGGTGCGAGAGCTTGTTCCCACACAGCCCCATCTCCCACATTCTCCCAAGGGAGGACAGCCTTTCTGGCATCGGGATGTCATTCCTCTTTTCCTTTCTGTAGCAAGATCCTGGTGAGGCCCCTGAGCAGGATGTGGGTTGTCCCATCCCAGCCCTGCACCCCTCATACCTCACTGTGGGGTACGTATGTGCCCCCACGGAGCCCCCAAGGCATGGCACAGCTACGTGCTGACAGTCAGCCAGAGGAGACCACCCCAGCAGAGGGGCACAAGGCTCAGACTGGGCTGCTGTGGTGGCTCAGCCAGCTCAGCCTGGCGCCAGTGATGCTGCCATGTGGAGGGATTTTGTCCCCCCCACAGCAGCCATGGGGTCTGTCCCCTGCACAAGAAGATGCCGGGGCTCACAGGTGTGCAGAGGAGCTGGGGCACACCTGGCAATGGGGAGGACTGGTGCATGTTGGAGCTGCCACAGCAAGTTGTCACCACCAGCAGGTCACCCACGCTGTGAGGGGGACAGGTGGGGTGACCCGGGTGATAACGGGTGCCGGCGATGGGTGCCACTTGCTGGGCTCCCAGCAGGCAGACGCCAGCCCTGGGCACAGGCTTTGGCCTCGTTTTATTCAATCCCGCATTTCCAAAAGTACCTTGAGATGCACACCGGCGCTGCAGTCCAGGGTCCGTGGTGGGGCCGGGTGCTGCCGGCGGCGAGCGGGGCCGGGGGCTGCGTCCCCAGCGTCCTGGCTGGGCTCTAAGTGCGGTGCCGGCGGGGGACGGCGAGGAGCTGGCGGAAGGCGGCGCGGAAGTCCCGGTTGAAGAGGGTGTAGATGAGGGGGTTGAGGCTGCTGTTGCAGTAGCCGATCCAGAAGAAGAAGCTGAAGAGGGGCTTGGAGACACGGCAGCCCTCCCCACAAACCGCCCCCAGGCTGTAGGTGAAGAAGAAGGGGAACCAGCAGAGCACGAAGGCCCCCATCACCACGGCCAGCACGACGGTGAAGCGCCGCTCCCGCGCCCGCACCAGCCGCTGCCGGCACAGCGACACGCTCTGGTGCTGGCTCCGGCGCCGCCAGCCCGGCGTCCCGACCCCTGGCCCCTTCTTGCTGGTGCCGGCGGGGCGGGGGGCGCGGGCGGCGAGGAGGGTCGCCGTCCGCCGGGCGGTCAGGTGGTAGATGCGGCAGTAGACGGTGACCATGACGAGGCAAGGGGCGAAGAAGGAGGCGGCGCAGGAAGCCAGCACGTACCAGGTCTCCTGGCTCAGCTGGCACTCCCGGCCCCCCGGCCGGGCCCGCAGTAGCGGTGGCAGTGCCACCACGGCCGCCGCCACCCAGACTGCCCCGATCATCCCCTTCACCCGGCCAGGGCTGCGGCGCAGGTTCAGCCGGGCCGCCCGGGTGACGGCCCAGTAGCGGTCGAGGCTGATGGCGCAGAGGTGCCCAATGGAAGCCGTGCAAAGCAGCACGTCCAGCGCCAGGTACAGGCTGCACCACAGGCCCCCAAAATACCAGTAGCCCATCACCTCGTTAGCCAGTGAGAAGGGCAGAACGAGGATGGCCACCAGGATATCTGCCGAGGCCAGGGACACCAGGAAGAGGTTCTGCGGGGCCCGCAGAGCCCGGCTGGTGGAGACAGCCACCACCACCAGCGCGTTGCCCACCAGCGTGGCCAGCAGGACGGCCAGGGCGGCCAGCAGGATGAGCCCCGTGGCTGCAGGCGAATGCGGGGCGGTGCCGGCACCGCTGCCGTTACCGGAGGTGTTGGGGAGGGGGCCGGCTGGCTCCATGCTGGCCCGGCCCCTCGGGCAGACGAAGCCCCATGGGGCTGCCCCCCGCCACGCACACCCCGCTCACCGGCCCCGCCGCGTCTCGTGGCGCAGCCCCGGCATCGCTGGGTCCCTGGGGAGGGCTGTCGCTGCTCCCGTACTGACGTGGTCCAGCAGCAAGGTGGAGGTCGTCCCGTCCCGGTGGCCACCCAGCCAGGCACGGGGAGCAGCGGCGGTGCCGGGGGCCCCAGAACGGCTCCCACGGCAGCTCCGCCGGTCCCAGCCCGGGAGGAGGGCGGGCGGGAAGGAGGGAGGGAGGGACGGGCCGATATCGCTGGCAGGAGCCCAAGCATCTGTGGGCAGTGGGAGAAGCAGTTGTTACCACCACTTAAAGGGCTCCTGTCAGGGTCACTGGGGTACCCAGCAGGCTGGGGACACTGCCTGACCATGCCAAGTCAACAACCTGCTGAACCCCAGCCCGGCAGCACCTCAGCACCTCATCAGCTGCCCCGTGCTGTGCCCGGCTGGGAGACACGCTGCCGTGGCGCGGAGCGGTGCAGCAGAGATGCCGCCGGCTCAGCCCTCTGGGGATGGGGCAGGTGGAAGAGAAGATGCTGCCTGCAGCGCATCAGGACAGGCTGGCTGCAAACCACAGGGGCAGGGATTAGCTGTGGCATCATCAGCGTGTGCCCCTCACGGTACCAGCAGCACATTGGGTGTGTCCCCAGCACTGGGCACCTGTACGGGACCGGGCTGTGCAGTGGTGGTGTACGGACACGGGGGTGGGTGGTGGGAGACCTGCGGCTCCAGCTGCAGCTCCGGCAGAGTTTGCAGAGGCAGGAGCTGAAGAGACACACACCCGGGGCGCGGACGCTCAGCATTTATTAGACACCAGCTGAGGGGGGATGGTGGAAACTGGGTGGCCATGGGAGTAGTGGCTCGGGTGTCCGGTGCTGGCTAGAGCCGGGTGGCACCGTGCAGGGGTGGGCGAGGGGAACCCACCAGGACGGTGGGACCGGGCACCTCCTCGGGGTAGGAGAGCACGGGGTTGTCCAGCCCCAGCCTGGACTTGTCTCGGGGAGGGCCGTCGCGCTCCTCCCAGCCCTCGGGGCTGCGGCAGCGGTCGGTGCAGCAGAGGGTGGCCTGAGTGATGAGCCGGTCGAGGGGCTGCAGCGAGTGCATCCAGGCGGGGAGGAAGTCCCAGGTCTGCAGCCATTTGGGCAGGCGGCCGGGGCTGCGCGCCTGCAGCGCGTTCACCAGCCCCACGAAGAAGAGGAGGCCGAGGAAGGGTGCGCCCACCCCCACCAGCGCCCGCCAGCCCGCCATGGAGATGCCAAAGATGAGGGAGGGCAACAGGAGGAAGCAGATGATGAGGTACAGCACGGCAAACCAGCGGTATTTGGCTGTGCGCTCGCCCAGCGCCTTGGCCATGCGGATGGGCAGGCGGGTGAAGGGCAGCGGGTACCACAGCAGGATGCCGGAGATATTGAAGAAGAAATGGCAGAGGGCGATCTGCAAGGTTGTCATCCCTGTCAGGGTGGGCGTGTGGGGCTTCCCCCAGCCCCTGCCTTGCCCGGTGCCCCCCACCAGCCCAGCCCTGGCCCAGGACTGCCTGTACCTGGAAGGAGCTGGCCAGTTTGTCCCCTGGGCTGGCCAGGGCAGCCAGGATGGCGGTGGTGGTGGTGCCGATGTTGGAGCCCAGGGTCAGCGGGTAGGCACGCTCGATGCTGATCACCCCCAGGCCTGTGGGAGAGGCACCCCATCCCGTCCCATTGCTCCTCACTGGCACCGTCCCCATGCTCTCCTAAGGAGGCATGGCTCCTCCAAGCACCCTAGCACTCACAGGCCATCATGGAGGGGACCAGCACATGGCAGGGCACCAGGCATGGCCAGGACTCACCGATCAGGGGTGTGATGGCTGAGGTGAAGACAGAGCTGCTCTGCACCACGAAGGTCATCCCAGCACCCACCACCATGGCGAAGTAGCCAGTGAGCCAGCTGAGTGGGTGTGGGAGGTCTGCCACGGCATGGCCACGGGAACAGGCATGGACAGAAGCACGGACATAGACATCAGCTGGGAGCAGCCTGGTGCTCCCACATGGTGCTGGGGATGGGGGTTGTGGGGCCAGGCTGTGGGTATGGGGCCAGCCTCGTGGCTCGTGGCCATGATGGCTGGGGAAAGAGCTTGTGGACACCAGGAGGCCATGACAACCATAAGCAGAGTTGGGATCAGGGGCAGGCAGAGGGCGTGGGGGTCAGTCAGGCATGGGGGGGTTAGGGGCAGCCAGGGATGGGTCTGAGGATGGCAGGTGGAGATGGAGATGGGTGGCCGTGGGGCAGATAGGGTCCCATCCCACTCACCCCGCGATGGTCCCTGTCCCACTCACCAGTGTTGATGACCTTCTGGATGACTTTGGCCACTTGGCCCTTGAGTAGGGAGTTGAGGAGTTTGACCAGGAGGAT
Source organism: Tyto alba (assembly GCF_018691265.1). Taxonomy (NCBI): domain Eukaryota; kingdom Metazoa; phylum Chordata; class Aves; order Strigiformes; family Tytonidae; genus Tyto; species Tyto alba. The sequence goes on from NW_024881279.1 coordinate 11,659,648, forward strand.
GAGGCAGGTGCAGAGCACGACGAGGGACCCGGCCAGCAGCACCAGCCCCACGGCCAGGTCAGGCAGCGGTGTGTCAGTGAAGAGGTGCTCACCTGCCCCACAGCACGGCTGGGCGAGGGGCTGGGGCCGGCCCAGCCCCGCTCACAAACCTGCTCCCCCCCTGACAGCCCCACACCTGCACCCCAGCCCCAATGTCTCCCAGCCCTGCCCCACATCGTGACTTCAGCCCCATGAACCCCCAGCACCTCTCAATCCCACATACAGCCCCCCAGACCCACCTACACCTCACCAGCCCTGTGCCCACCAGCCCTGACGGAGCCCCCCACACCCACTCACACTTCTGCCTGGTGACGTTGTGGAGGTTCTCGATGACCTTAGTGCTGCAGTGGCCCGGGGCCGTGCAGTTCAGGGGGGGCCCAAGCCCCACAGTGGCGGTCTGCAGGTAGAGGGTGGGCTGCAGCTGGCTCCATGGCATCCTTGGCCAGCCCCTGCCCACCACCCACCCTCTGTGGGATTTTTTGGTGGCCCCAGAAGGGCCGTGAGCCCCTCACCTGTGGGTGTGCAGGGCCACACCAGACGCGGATGAGGCTCCGGTTGCGCAGGCTCTCATCCCCCGTTGCAATGCCCGTGATCACTGACTTGTCCAGCTGCAACAGCACACATGTTGGAGAGGTCCCTTGGGGGCTGACAGCACCCACAGCTTGGGGACATCTTCACTGGGATGGGGACACTACTGTCAGCCTGGGGACACTTGGATACAACCGCCATCACAGGGACACCAGTGCTGGGGACATCACCACCAGCACTGGGACAACAATCCTGGGGGACCACCACCAGGATGGGGACACCACTGCCAGCCTAAAGTCACTTGGGCGTAACCACCATCAAAGGGACACCAGTGCTGGGGGCATCACCAGCATGGGGGACACCAATGCTGGGAGACCACCACCAGCCTGGGGACACCACACCTGGATGATGAGCTTGGTGAAGGGCTCTGTGATGATCTTCAGCAGGTCAGGGGCATCCTTGCCGCTGCGGATGTTGAAGGTGGCTACGACCAGGCGGGTGACGTGGTGCAGGTACCCACTCACCACCTCCAGCGGCAGCAGGACCAGTACGGACAGCCAGTTGAAGCAGTCGTGCACCGTGGCTCCAGCAAAAGCCCTGTGTGGAGGAGTCCATCGGCATGGGGTGGCCCCAGGGAAGCAGCCCCAGCCCCCCTGAGTCCCCTCTGCCCTGACCAGCTCTCACCGTTTGAACTCGCTGCGGTCACCAGCCTGCATGAGAGCCACGATAGTGTTGGTGACAGAGGTGCCGATGTTGGAGCCCATGATGATGGGGATGGCAGAGCGCACCTCCAGCACTGGGGACAGAGAGACCTGCTAGCTCCGCATGGCCCAGCTCAGGGTGACCCCATCCAGCCACCCTGTCCCCCAGCCTCAGGTCCCTGGGCACCCTGTGGGCACACTCACGCCCCGAGGAGACCATGCTGACGATGATGGAGGTGGAGGTGGAGGAGCTCTGCACCAGCACGGTCACCAGGATGCCTACCACCAGCCCGGCCACTGGGTTGGAAAGGATGGCGTTGTCCTTGAAGATGTCTCCAGCCACCTTGCCTGCAAGAGAGCGTGAGCGGCAGGGTGCTGGCATGGTGGGTGCCACCAGCCGCCCAGGCGTCCCTGCCACCCTACCTCCGGCCAGCTGGAAGGCAGAGCTGAGCACGTCCAGGGAGCACACGAAGAGGTACAGGAACCCAAACATCAGGGGCACCTTGAGAAGGGAGACACAGATGGACTGGACCCTGGCCCAGCACCCCAGCTCTGCACAAGACAAGAGAGAGTGTTAAATGCCAGCCGCAGCACGGCCCCGGCTTCCCGGGCTCCTGCAGCCCTACGCCATCCTCCAGTGTCCCTGGAGGGACGAGGCTCTTGTCCCCAGACATGTCACCGCTCACTGGGTCCCCACCATCTCCTCCCATCCTGGAGTGCCTTGTTCTGACCACCCTGGTTGCCTCTCGGCTCTCCCCGTGGCACCCCATGGAGATGAGGGTCTCCCCTGCCAGCAGACACCACACTGCGCTGGGGGTCTGGCTGCGGTGCCAGCACGAGGACTGGCACCACGGGATGGTAGGGAGGAATTGCTGCCAGTCCCAGGGACAAAACTGGGGCTCTCCTGGCACTCCACAGTCCTGGTACCCTGAGGCCCCCCCTGGGTGCGTCTGGCAGGTCTCTGGGGTGCTCCCCAACCCGGGTTCTGTGTGCCCACTGCCTGGGGGTCTCACCTGGCTTCTGCAGCTCATCCAAACCCAGCCGGGGTCCCTGCCAGGGCAGCACGTCCAGCTCGTACCGCTCCCTGCCCTCGCCCAGGCGCCCCGGGGAGCCAGGGCAGGGGAAGCCATGGTCAGGGCAAGGCACAGCACTGACGGTGAAGGGGCAGGTGTGGGCACCCGGCAGCCGGTGCAGAGCTGGAGAGAGGGGGCACCCATGTTACAGCCCTGTCCTTGCAGGGACCCCCCTGCAGCAGAGGAGAGCCGGGCACCTCCTGGGCCAGGGTCTGGCCAGAAGCAGAGCTGAGCCCGGTGGGGCAAGGAAGAGGAGGAGAAAAAAGAAGAGGATGAGGAGGGCTGGGGGCACCTACCTTGGGGGCTGGGGCAGTAGGTGAACTGGGGCCCATGCACCACCCTTCCTCCCCGCACCGGGCAGCGGGGCAGGGCCGGGCTCTCCCTCTGGTAGGGCAGCATCGCTCCTCCTGAGGCTGAGCAGAGGCGGCCGCACGTCACCGCAGCACGGCTGTGCCACGCTGACGGCCACCGGCCCCCCGACTCCCTGTGATGCTGGCACTACTGAGGAGCACCATCCCGTCACTGGGTGGTCCCCCGGGCTGCTGGCCACTGCTGTGCCACCCCAGCGAGTTCTGGCAGGGGACGTGGGGAGGGGACCCCTCCTGCCCAGGGCCCTGCTCACCTGGGGCTGGCCGGCCACTCAGGGCAGCGCCATTTCCACATGCCACATCCGCGCGTCCCTCCTGCGAAGTGGCCCGCAGGGCACGGCAGCCCTTTATACGCACTCCAAGAGCAAAGTCTAAGGAGCCCCGCGTCGCCCCTCGCCTCCGCTCGCTGCTCACCTCCTCCCCAGAAATTCCTGCAGTTAATGGGTAACCCCGCAGCATCCTGCGTCAGCTGCGGCCCTGGGGCGGGATGGGGCACGCGCCCCCGGGGTACCGCACCACCAGCACACCCCGCCTCGCCTGCCCGAGGCTCGGCATCGCCCCTGGGCGAGCGGCAGCTGGTGAGGGCAGTGCTGGAGCCCAGCGCCTGAGGGGCGATGCTGGAGCAGCCTCAGTTCTCCATCACTTGGTGCTGGGTGCTTAATCCCCTGTAAGAGAGGAGGAGGAGGAAGTGGAGAAGAAGGGCTCGGTGCTGGTGCTGCCGGGGTGTCCCAAACCGGAGGTGAGGCCACGCAAACATCCACCGTCCTCGGAACCATCTGAGCATGAGCTGTGAGGGACGCAGCTCTGCCCAGGACACTCGGGTGAGCGGTGGGTTACGTCAGCACCAGTGCAGTCCCCGTGTCCTGTCGCTGGTGGTGATGGTGGCACATGGCCCGGCTCAGCCCGTGCCAGCAGCTCAGCGCGGAGCGGCCAGCAGCGCTGCGAGGGCTGCGTGGGGCAGAGCCCGCGTCTTCCCAGGATGAGCGATGCTGGGGTGGGCAGGAGCGGAGCGACACCAGCGTTGCCGTTACCGCCTCCGCGATGCTGATTTATCATTACCCGCTGTTTACGCACCCCCGGCCAAGTTTCCATCCACCCGCAAGGCTTGTGTCCACATCTGGCCAAAGGCCTCTCCAGCCCTGGTGCCTGTGGGGAGCAGGCACAGAGGGGCCATGCAGCTGCCATATCCCCATTCCTTTAGGATTTGGCACTCCCAGGACCCATTACCACAGACAAGCCAGCTGCAACAGTACAGAGGGAGCAAGGGAAGATCCCTTGGGTGCTCAGGGAGAGCCTGGGGACATCCCTGCTGCTGCTGGAGCAGCACCGAGCCTCAGCTGAGTCACAAACCAATGGAGCTGAATGCCCAGGAGGTGACACAGCAGGGGACATGTCCTGCCTCTGCAGGGGACCCTTCTGGCAGGGAGGTGCGGCCAGTGACACCCGCAGAGCCCTGTGCCAGGCCGGTGTCCGCGCTTGCCCCGTGCCTGGGGGCTTTTGCCCAGCTGCCCCCACAATCATTAACCCAATGAGGCCCTGGCAGCTCCGGCTGTCACTCATTGACAGGGTTGGGGCTGAAGTCCTTGGCCATGCCGGCCCCGCAGCTTCCCCTACACCATCAGCACTGCCGGGAAAACAAGCTCCTGGCACTGCCCCTTGCTGCCGGGCAGGGTGGAACAGGAGCCAAATCCAGCCCTGCCCTGGCCCCGGGGGGGGTGTGTGTGTGTCTGTGGGGTATGGGGCAGCTGGGGGGACATCACTGCCTGGAAAAGCATTGTCTGGCCTCAGTGGAGGAGGAAGGAGAGGGACACGCAGCCAGGCAATGCTCTTTATTTCCCCCGGCTTCACACCACAGACGGGACTGAGCAGCACCACGGAGACACAGGGGGGCTCTGACTGGGGCCACGGGGCCACAGCTGGCCATGGCAGTGTGGGGCTGGGTGGGCCATGTCCCCCACCCCTCGGTGAGCCCCAGGGCTGCCCTGGGCCGCCACTCTGCCTCTGGCTGGGCAGTGGTGACATAGCGATGACCCAGGGCACAGCCAGGAGGGGCCCCGGCACACGTGGACGATGGAGGGATCTCCTGGCTGCTGTTGGGGGGCCATCTCCATTGCAGACTGGGTTTGGGACTTCTGGGGACACAGGGCTGTTGGGGATGGGGACACACTGAGCACAGCCAGGTCCAGCAGAGCCAGGCTCAAGGTTACAGCACTGAACAGCCACCGGCAGGGATGCCAGGCTGGGCATACGCTGCCTACCTGCAGACCAGGCTGATGCCCAGCACCCAGGGGTGCTGCATTCCTCTTGGCACCAGGCAGGCCCGTCCCTGAGGGCTGAGCACCCGCAGCCCCAACAGGGTCAGGGCAGAGGACCTACAGGGATCTGCTCCTGTGGGTAGCTTCAGCAGCCACCTACACAGGGTTTCCCTACAGGGAGGAGGAAGGCTTTTTTGGCACGACCCGCTGGCTCTGCCTCTGTCTGCTTGGGGCAGGAGCCAGGTGCCCTGCTCTACAACAGCAATACTATCGTGGCAGTATCAGACCCAGCCATGTTCACATAATGCAGACAGTAACAACCTGCCCCAGGGCAGAGGTCGGCAGGGCCATGCTCACCCTCTCCAGGAAGGGAAGACCCTCACATCTGCAACGGGGGAAGCCCTGCTCCTGGGGAGTCAGGGAGCAGATCCGGCCCTCAGCTCCTGACATGCATTCTCCTGACCCTGCCTACCCACAACACCGGGGTTCAGGGCTGAAGACTGCCTCGTCACACCACCCACCCTCTCTATCCTGCACAGCCTTTGGTTAGAAGGGTGATTTCCCCACCTGAACAGTCAGTGTGGCTGTGCCAGCCTGGCACAGGCAGGATTTGCTGGGCAGGCAGCTCTGCCACAGACAGAGCAGGCAGAGGCACCAGGCAGGACAGTGCCAGGCATGTGTGGGATGTTGCAAAGTGCTTCGCAACGGGGGTTCAAACTATGTACAGGACTCCCTTGATGTGCACCAGGATGCGATCCCACCGTGGGGCATGGCAGCTGCTCAACCACTCACAGCGACACGACACAACAGTTTGGGACAGGACATGGACGAATCTGTGGTCCAGACAGTGTCGGCGGTGCAGGGCAGGTGCCGGTCGAGCCCCGTGTTGAACCTCGGTGTGGCCCGGGGGTACCACGTGCCGGGTGCGGACGTGCAGCAGGACTCATCGGAGCTCGTGGTCGACTGGAGGCTGAGCCGGTGTGGGCTCTGCAGGCTGAGGTTGGCCGTTTCTCTCGGAGCCTGGGTGAGGGGTGTGGGGCTGATCCGACCCTTCATGGGCACTGTCATCTCGCTTGGGGAGCTGGAGGAAGTCAGGCAGGACCAGGTCCTCCTTGGAGAGCAGCCCACGCTGGTCATTGGCCCGGCAGCTCTGGGCACGGTTCAGCAGCTCCACCAGCCCTGGAGGAAATGCAGGTCATGTACCTGAGGCCAGCACTCGGGCTCCTGTCCTAATGCCTCAGCTGCCCCTGACGTGACCCTGAACATGCCCCAGACACAGCACCTGCACCTTCTCCCTGCTCCACGCCAGCACCCATGGGACCCTGCACCCATCCCCAGCACACTGGGAGACCCCAAGTCCACCATAGCCCGTCCTCAGCTTCACAGGACCCTGCAACCTTCCCCAGCAGACCAGGGGCCCTGCATCCCTCGCCCCACGTTTTGCCCCAGCCCCTCAGGTTTCAGACACACCAGGTCTCACCTTCCAGGTCGTATGTGCGGCGGTTCAGGTTCGTGGCAGCTGACGACCGGGGTCGGGAGAAGGAGGAAGGCATCTCCCACAGTGTGTCCGGCTCTGCCCCTGTTGGGCTTCCCTCCTGCGATGAGCAGCCCAGGCCTCAGCAACGAGGCAAGGAGGCAGCTCTCCCCCAGCCCACGTCCTCATTGCTCTCCCGCAGCCTGGCTCCTGCCTCAGCACTCACTGCCCAGCCCCACAGCCTGTGCGGGGGTCACAGCAGGACACCCCTTCCCCACAGACCAAGGCAGCAGCCGTGGGGGCATCTCTGACTGGGGCAGTGGGATCTTAAGCTCACCTCACTCCGGAGTGGGGAGGGGGCAGCCGCAGCCTCGGCACTCTCCATCACTCGTACATCTGCAAGGTAAGTGATGCTCAGCACCCTGTGCCACTGCCCTGGTCCTGGCCCAGCTGATGACAGGATGGAGTCCATCCCAGGGAGCAGGAGCCATGGCCAGCAGAAAGCAGCCTGACCCTGCAAGTGCTCTGCAGGGGAACATGGCTTGGTGGGGGGTAAACAGCTTGTTGGGGGAGGCCACTTTACCTGCCAGTGTTTCCAGGATGAGTTTCTGAGCAGCCACTGTGCTGACCAGCTTCTCCAGGTCCAGGGCAGCCGGCTCACCTTGCTGCAATGGGAAGAGCCACCCGGTGTCACGCTCACTGTGGCATGGCAAAGGCAGCCAGGCTGAGGACCTGTGAGCTCCCCGGCCAGACCCTGCCAGGTCAAGGGCTGCACAGCACAGAGCACACCCACCGGTCCCTCTCAGCCCACAGTGAGTTGCCACAACCCATCTCAAACACCAGTGACTCTCCACAAGCCTGCAGGCTGCCCCTGGCATGGACCACTGCTCCCCACCACTGTCAGCAGCCCCTGGTCTGAGCCCCAAACCCTGGGTTCCCCCCTCCCCAGCGTCCTGGCTGCAGGAGGCTGGGGCTGTGCCCACTGAGGCGCGAGCCCTCACCCGCCGCAGCAGCGCCAGCTCCATCCTCACGCCGTATTTCCCCAGCACGGGCTGCAGTGCTTCCCGGATGCGCTTGGTTGACTTTGCTGTGATGCGAATGGTCTTATTGAGGGAGGAGATTTCCAGGCTGCAGAGGGGGAGAAGAGGCTGTCTGCAAGCAAGCATGGACAGGCAAGGGCAGAGGTGGGGCATTCAGGACTGCCTGGGGGGTTGGGTGTGTGTGGGGCACCATGGGTGGCCACTCATGATGGGGACCAGACATCTGTGGGCAACAGCATCAGCACTGAAGCTCTCACTCACTCAAAACTTATCCTGTTCTCCAGCTTCACTTCCTGGTCTGCCAACACGGAGCACTCCTGGTCCAGCACCAGTGCCTTCTGCAAGAGCCAAACCATCAGGAGGGAGCAAACAGAGTGGCACGTGGTCCCAGACTGGGGATAGTCTGGCTGGCAGGACCCTCCCTTCCCCCCCTGCCCACCGTACCTGCTCATTCCCCACCAGATAGACCTTGATGTCGGGGAGGCTGAAGCCACGCTTCTCGCATATCCCTGCCAGCATGTCACGGATGGATTGGCCGGGCCGGACGGAGGCCAGCGAGGCCGTGCCGTCAGGCAGGTACACGCAGCAGTACTTCATGGACTTGGGCGGCAGCTCTGCGTCGCTGCCCCCCAGGCTCTTCCGATGACCCTGCGGGAGGGATGCAGCAGCATGAGCCCAGCTGGTGGCAATGTGACGCCATGGGGCCAGTGCGGCAACAACTCACCTCCGCCCAGGGACTGGCGGCTGTGCTGGCCGAGGACAGGAAGCCCAGGTCCAGGCTGGCAGAAGAGTTGAGCGAGCCCTGGGACTCCCGCCACAGCATGGCGCTCCCACCGCCTTCTCCCCCCTCTAGGACAGACAGAGGGACAGTGGTGGGGACTGTGGGCACCCTTCGGGGGGTGGCACGGCCCCTCCGCCCCACTCGGCACAGCACCTACCTGCCCAGGAGGGCTCCCGCCGCTCTCCCTTCCTGAAGGACCGGCGGGGGCTGCGGTTGGCACTACTGCCTGCCGTCTCCACACCCAGAGGCAGGGACTTTCCCAGCTTCAGCTTCGACTTCTAGGGAGAGCGGAGAAGCACCTCAGCACGAGGACGTCTGAGGCTGCCCCTTCCCTTTCCCCAGTCACCTGACTGCTTCTCTGTCCTCAGCCTGGGGCTGGGTTTGCTCTGAGCAGCAGGGAAGGGACCCAGAACAATTTTCTGAGATGAAGAGACAGGTCCTCATCCCCCCCTCCTTCCCACCCTGCTCACCTTGCTGAGGTCAGGTGGAGGGCTGCTGCTGCGGGAGTGGGGCCGCAGGTCGGGCAGGGGCTGTCCCTGGCTCTCCGCCCGCAGGCAGGCCTGGTAGAGCGGGGATTTCACAAAGCGCGTGTAGCTGTCAAACTTCATCAGGTTAAAGATCTGCAAAGGGAGGATGTGATTTCTGAAGAGCCCTGCCCACCTACAGCTCTTTCCAGCCACTGCCCCATGGCACGGCCCCACGGTGACAGCAGCCGTGCTGTGTGATGAGTGGGGTGGTCCCACAGCCCCCATCCTGTGGGTGGGGTGGAGCATGGGTGCTGCTCGTACCTGGAGCTGCTGGATGCGAAACATGTCTGGGGAGGGGCTGGCCAGCATGTCCTCCCCAATCCAGGCCTGCTTATCGATGTTCACGGGACTGACCGAGTGGCTGGAGAGGAACTCATCGTAGATCCGCCGTGCCTCCTGGGCCAGCTGGGGGAGCAGGGGGGGTCAGGCCAAGACCAGGAGCCCCCTCCTCACTGCTATCCTGCACGGAGCCCCTGGCTCACCCCATGGAGCCACCTGAGGGGCTAAGTCCCCCCTGGGCCACAGGACGGACATTGGAGCCAGCCGCCCCCACCCAATACCAAGCTCTGGGCACAACACGTTCGTTTCTCCACGGAGGTACAGCCCAATGTAGGAACTGTCACCCACCAGCCACGTGGCTCTGTCCCCATGATACCCAGTCTAGCTCCCTGCCCTTGGTCTCTTGTCCTCCCAGAAGCACTCTCCACCTTCTGGCCACCCTGGGCTGAAGAAGCACACACTGCTCCTTGGGGCAGGCAGTCCTGTCTGTGGCTTTTCAGATGCAAATCACAACCATCTCCTTATTCCTCTCAAGAGAGCCCGCAGCCTGCTCAGCCTCCCAGAACACCGGTCTGCTGGGACCCCGGGACATGCAGGCACAACAGCTACTTCCACCTCTGCCCACATCCCTCCCAGCAGCTGTGTGACCCAGGCTCAGCCGCACTGTGGCTGTGCAGAGGCCAGTACCTGCTGCGTGTCACTGGCTGGGATCTTCTGGAAGCGCTCGCATGCCTGCCAGAAGTAGACGTTTTCGGCGCTGAACTCCTTCTTGAGGAATTCCTGTGGGGCAGAGAGAGCTGATGGCCCGGCCGGCACTGCGGCTGTGGGACAGCCGGTTGCCAACGGCAGGCGGGAGCAGGGACCGAGGTCTGGGCTGTGGTACTCACAGTGAAGTAGGTGACAGCCACACGGTCCTGCAGCAGCGTCTCGAAGGATTCAGCCCAGCTGACCACAGATCCCTGTGCGGGGCCGCAGGTGGCCGGTGGTCCCGGCAAGCTGTTTACGCTGTGGTTGCTGCCACGGGCTCTGGAGGCATTTAACTCTGAGAGAGAATAAGGGTCAGTTCTGGCTTCCCGTGTGTCCCCCAGTGTCAGTCCCCATTGCCAGCACCCCTCTGGATCTGCAGCGAGTTCATCCATCCCATCTCAATTGGACCCTACCCATTCCCCTCAGGTAGGGAACGCGAGGAGCATCACAGAAGCATCCTTGGTGGATTGAGCGCTGTAATGTCACAGCTGGCACCTGCTGGCATAACTCTCCCTGTCAGTGCTGGCCATCCTCCCCCGGGTGTCGCCGTGACTCATCTCCCAGGGGAACAAAGCCAATGCATGGAAAAGGCATCCAGCTGGGGAGGGGTTATGGGGGGCACGCAGCAAGGCATGAGGGATACTCAGAGGATGGGTATAGGTGCCTGACCTTACCTTCTCCATTCCTCCAGCCGTGACAAAGAAAAAAACTCAGAAAGAGGAGGGCACAGAAAGTGTCATCCCCAGCTCCAAACCCCGAGGAAACCCTCCCCTGGGGAAACCCAAGGTGACTATGCATTCAAATGGAGCCCCCCACTTCAAAAAGACAGATGTTCCCAGGGGCAACCCCAGCTCTTTAACTGGTTTGGCAGGTGAGTGCCTGGGAGCAGAGGGTCATTTGCAAGGGAAGGTAAGGGTATGGAAGCAGGGCTGGCCAGTGGGAGCAGAGGAGGTGGCAGGCTGGTGCTTTGCCGGGCTCCCCACCCTTCTCCTGTCCGAAACACGGCATAACTGTGCAGGTGGGAACATCAGCTACCAGCATCTCGCACTGGAAGGATCCTCCAGTGGGCCCAAGACAGGCGAATGGGCCATCTGAGATATCCAATGCACAATGAGACAGATGGACAGAGAGACAGACCCCCTCAGGGAATCAGGGGCTGGCTGGTACCCAGGTTCTGCTTGCCCCAGGAAGCCCCTCAGCCCCCAGCACCCAAGGGTGCCAGCTGAGCAGCCAGATGGGAGGGACAGACACAACAGGGCTGTGTGGGAGGGATGGGGGGGTATGGTGAGTCCCTGGCAGAGGGATCACTGCGGGGGCCCGGCCATGCACCCGCCCACGGCACAGCCTGTGCTGACACAGGACCTGGCGCTCTGCTGGCTCCTTGCCCCTGGCACCAGGATGGCTGTGGGCCTCCCCCTCCCCTGAAGATGATGCTGGCCTCCTGTCCCATCCCAGAACAAAGAGCAGTCTTACCTCCATCTGACACAGCTGGGCCCTGTGGGGGTGGAGAGAAGAGAGGTGAGAGAGGCCACACGGCGTCTGCCAGCCCGGTGGAGCGGTACCTGGGCAGGCGACAGTGTCAGGGCAAGCCCAGTCCAAACCCAGGAGCAAGGGACACGGGCTGCCAGCAAGCACAGCTCTGGCATTAGCTGCAACCAGGACGGCTGCCCCATGGCAGAGGCAGAACATGGGGCTCCTAACCCAGAGGCAGTGAGTATGGGTGGGGGGCTGCAAGGGGCACACAACTATTCTTCCACCTTCTGTGCATCTACTGCCCTGGGGCCAGGCCAGCAATTGGGAAAGGGCAGATGTTATCAGATGTAACCCTGCTACCACTGCCCTGGGAGGAGAGAAGCAGCCTCCCCAGCACAGGAAGAGGAGGGGAGGAGGGGAGGGAAGGAAAGACAACCACAGCCCTAGGCAAGCAGACTGACTGCTCCCTCCCTCCTTGGGGCCTGGGGCTATTGGGGGGCAGATGCCCCAAAATGGGGACTGGGTGCTGCCAGCCCAAGGCACAGCAGGACAAGGTGCCCTGCAGCACCTCCTGGGCCGCTTCACATACCAGCCATGGGGATGTGGTACCCCAGGACCCACAGCAAGCAGGGAGATGGGCAGAGCCTTTGCAGTCAAAGCCCAGCCAAGCACACCCCACACAGCATTGAAGTGGTGCCCTTGACCTGGCTGGCCAGTGCCCCCCACCCTCCCAGCCCCACACACTTCAACCTGCCCTGCACACCCTCTGCCTGTCCCCATTCCAACCCCACGCACCCCAGCCCCACTATCCCACCCCTGCCTGTCCCTGCTACCCCACCCCACATGCTGCTGCCGTGCCCCTCACTCTAGCCCCACACATCCCAGCCCTGCCTGCCCATTACTCCAGCCCCACATACCCTTATCTTGCCAGCTCCTTGTTTTTCCCCATCCATCCCTGCTGCCCACACCCACACAGCTCTGCCCTGCCTGTCCCACCCAGTCCCACACACATCTGCACTGCTGACTCCTGCTACCCCATCCCTATACGTCACTGCTTGCCCACTACCCCAGTGCCATACATCCCCACTTAATCACTGTCTCAGCCTCATAAACTCCTGCCTGCTCATTACTCCAGCCCCATATGTCCCTGCCTGCCTGCTACCCAGCTCCATATACTGCTGCCTGCCCTAATACCCTTCTACGTCTCTGCCTGCTTTGGATACCCAAGGCCCATACTGCCCTGCCTGCCCAGTATCCAGCCCCACACCTCTTGTCTGCCCATTATCCACCCCCAACCCCTCTGCCTGCCCAGTACCCAGCTGCACAGTGCCCTGCCTGCCCAGTACCCAGCCCCACACCCCCCGCCTGCCCTTTATCCTCTCCACACCCCTCTGCCAGCCCGTTACCTGGCCCCCTACATCCCTCTGCCTGCCCGGTACCCAGCCCCACACCCCCCTGCCCGCCCGTTATCTGCCTCACACCCTCCTGCCTGCCCAGTCCCTGGTCCCATACATCCCTCTGCCTGCCCGTTAACCGCTCCAACACCCCTCTGCCTGCCCGGTACCCAGCCCCCCGCCACGCCGCCGGGCAGGGCAGCCCCGGGGGATGGGGACCGGCGCCCGGGCCCGGTCCGGGACTCACCATGCGGCCGTTGTGGACCAGCAGCAGCTTGGCCTTGCCCTGCATGCCTGGCACCGCCCGGCCCAGCGCGCTACCGGCGCGGCCCGCGGCCCCGCAGCATCCCCGGCCGGCGGCGCGGCGCGGCGCGGCTCCCCCGGCCCGGCCCGGCCCGGCCCGGCGCTCCCCGGCACTACCGCTTTCGGCTGCCACAGGAAGTGTCGCCATGGGAACCGAGACCGCAGCGGGGGGAGCGGAGCCGCCCTCCCGCCCCGCTCCGCCGCCACCGGCCCCGGCACCGCCCCGGCGGGCACCGGCTCCAGCTCCGGGCCGGCAGGCGCCGCGACCCCATCCCCGCTTCCCTCTGCACCCACAGCCGCGATCTGTCCTCATCCCTGTTTCCATCCAAATCTACATCCCCATCCCGATCCATCCCTGCCTCCATCTGCACCCACAGCCGTGATCTATCTTCATCCCTTTGCCCATCCAAATCTACATCCCCATCCCGATCCATCCCTGCCTCCATCTGCACCCACAGCCGTGATCTATCTTCATCCCTTTGCCCATCCAAATCTACATCCCCCATCCCGATCCCCATCCCTGTTTCCATCCGCATTCACATCCATGATCTATCTTCACCCCTGTTCCCATCCCTATCCCACTTAGTCCCCATCACCAGCACAGCCGGTGCTGCCTGGGGGTCACCACCCCATCGCCACCGCTCCCAGCAGCCCGGCCAGCCCGGGGCTCTCCTCCCGGGCACCACATCGCCCCAGGGAAGGGGGGGTGCAGGGGCAGGGGGGCATCCACACACCCAGCACACCCTGCCACCAGCGTGGTGCTGCTTGCCCCAGTTGCACCCGTCTGGGCATGCAGCTGCCTCCCAGCCCCACGCCAAGCGGTGGGTCTGGGGGTGGCCCCCGGGGCCGTGCTGCTGCTAATGGGTCTGGGGGTGGCCCCCGGGGCCGTGCTGCTGCTAATGGGTCTGGGGGTGGCCCCCGGGGCCGTGCTGCTGCTGCCATTAGCGGCCGGCGTTTGGGGAGAGCTGCCTGCGCCGTGAACGCCGGCACAGCCTGGCAGAGAGGAGTGGTGGACGTGCAGCTCGGAGTCACCAAACTGATGCCTAAGCAGTTTTGCCCATCTCCTAAGGTCGGGGTTCCATGTTGATCAGCAACCACAAACCAGTTGAGGATATTTTAGGATATTTGTTAAGAAATATAAGTAACTAACAGTTACAGGATAAACCGCAGAGCACCATGGCAACCCCCTCATGGAAATGCTAATAACTGGGACGTAAGGTGGGTGATTAACCTATCAAAAGCAGAACCCTAACATTAAGTTGGGTGCAGATTTATGCAGAGAAAAATGAAGTGTTCCCACCAGGAACATGCACAAAAGCAGCACGGTATTAGCAGCTGCAGCCCTGGCAGGGTCTCTGGGCAGGGGGTAGTGGAAGGTGGCCCCCGCTGCTGCCCCTCTGCCCCCCGCTGCAGCACGGAGCAGCAGTGGGGTGGGGGACAATCATGCTTCTCCCCTTCCCTTTGTCAGAGTGTAGCTGTGTTGTTTGGCTTGGCTTTGCAACAGGAGTTATAAATAAAAATGTCTCACCAAGAGTGCGTGACTCACGGTCCTCACCACAAGGATAACCTCTTTGCTAGGAAACCTGATCCGAGGACTGAACTGCAGCATGCAAGAATCAAAGACATTGCTTAATTAATATATTTAATACAAATGACAAACTCATGAGCCCCACACCCAACCTGGGCTGGGGTGGGCTGCTGGGGAAGGTGCCTGTGCCCTTCCAGACCCCTGTCCTGTGCCATCCCCGACCTCCAGCTGCTGACAGCCCAGCCCTCAACCTGCTCCAGGGCCCAGTGGTTTCCACTGGACAGCAGCAGGGAGCTGTGGCAGTGGCTGACGTGGCCTTGAGAAGCTCCAGCCTCCGCTCTGTCACCCTCTGAGGGGGCAGGTCGTGGGTGCTGGTGTCGCCTCACCCTGGTTGGGCAGGGTGGGACGTGGGGAAGTGCTGAGGCATCACCCCTCACACAGGAGGCTGTGTCAGCCCTGTGCACCAGGACACGGCCGTGCCTGTGGCCTGTGTCTGCTGCCTGGGCAGCAGGCAGTGTCCCCATTCAGAGGCTGGGCCTGCAGTGCCTCTCCCGGGATCACACGGCTCCATCCCATCACCACGCTCTGCACTGGGTGCCGCATCCTCCCGCTGTGCTGCCATCCCCAAGCCAGAGCCTGGCCCTGTGGGGAGAGGGACACCCTGTGTCCCAGTGCCCCAGCCTGACGGGTCCTGGTTTATCCTAGGGGTAGGTGACGGTGGGGTGACAGCTGGCTGGGGGATTTGTGGAGGGCATTATTTAATGCTGCGGGTAAAAGGAGAAACAGCAGCTAATTCTGGAGCCCATAATCCTCTTCCTCCCCCGGGGATGGGGTGCGTGCTAGTCACGCAGCTGCCAGCGAGCCCTGGGGATGAGCCCCTGGCAGCTCCCCAGGCGTGCCGTCGGCTAGTGCAACTCCCTGACCATGGGTGATGTGCAGAAGGTAAGCGGGGTCCAGTGATATCCCACCTGCATCAGGGTGGGTGTGCTGGCAGCAGCTCCCAGTTGCAGTGCTGGGCGGGCTGGAAGAGCAGGACCAGGACTTTAGCTTGAGCATGTGTCCCCAGCACACTCAGGAGCTGGCAGGGGTCCCAGGGCAGGGATAGCACACCCAGGGGGGAGAATGGGGCTGGATCTGCTGTGGGGCTACCCTGAGCCTGGATACCTTGGGAGCCAAGCCCTGGAGCTCACTCAGGCCATAGACACAGGGTCCCCATGGCCAATAGGGCACCCAGCTCTACCCTCTGAAATGCGGGTGCTCTGCAGCAACCTGGCACCCCACAGGGCTCCCCCAGCACCCCACACTCCCAGGGGCTGCTCTCCGTCATCCAGAGGCTGAAGGGTTCCCTGGAGCAGGAGCTCCACGTTGTCCTGCTGGGGCTGGACAACGCAGGGAAGACCACGCTGCTGAAATGCCTGGCATCTGAGGAGGCCAGCACCATCACCCCCACCCAGGTAGGTGCTGCTGGGGGCCACAGGCAACGGGAGGGCGGCAGGTTTTACCCTCCCCTTGGGTGATGCTGGGGTTTGTGTCCCCACACAGGGCTTCAACATAAAGAGCATCCACTCACATGGCTTCAAGCTAAATGTTTGGGATATTGGGGGGCAGCGCTCTATCCGCCCGTACTGGAGGAAGTATCTGGACAGCACGGACCTGCTGGTGAGTGGGGCAGCTGCCCCCAGCCCCCTCCCAGCCCTGTGTGTGGAGAGCTGTGCCCTCTGTGCAGGGCTCTGTACCCCAGCAGAGGCGTGCAGCCCCTGCAGAAGGCAGAGGGCTGTGCAGCTGAAGAGAAGCCGCTGACTGTCCCTTTTGTCCTCACGGCAGATTTATGTCATTGACAGTGCAGACCAGAAGCGTTTTGAGGAGACAGGGCAGGTATGAGGGGTCTGGGTGGGGAATGGTTGTGCGGTCCTGGGGCTTGGATCCATTTGGCACCAGCTCTTTGAGGACTGGAGTGGGGAGTAAGGCTTCTCTCTGCCATGCAGCAGCGCTGCTGTGGGGGCCAAGCTGTCCCCAGAGCTAAGTGGGAAGGGCTCATGATCAGTCTCAGCATGCAGAGCCACCCCTCTCCATGGCAGATCCGTGCCCAGCAGCTCCCCCCAAGCTGGGTGTGATGCCCCAGGGGTACCCGACATGGGGTTGACTCTGCCCCGTATGAGAGTGACCCCTCAATCACCAGCCCTCCTCCCACCTCCCCAGCGCCAGGTTAGCGATATGACCAAACAAAGGTTTACGAGTAGCAAATTCAGAGTTACAAACCCTAGAAATGAAGCTGGAGAGGGGAAGGTGAGATTCTGAGTGCCAGTCTCGGCTATACTGGCACCAGACGGCGGCGTGGGTGTGCCAGACAGCACGGGGCTGACAGCAGCCTCCTGTAGCTGCCCTTTGCCCAAGGCTTTTGGTGCTGGGGGTGCTTCAGCGCTCAGGTAGTACTGCGTGTGGCTCCCGGGCTCTCTTCAAGACAAATGGAGCTTCATGGGTGCATGTCTCTCTCTTGGTGCATGTCGAAACCTCACAGCTTCTTTGGCTGCAATAAGTACACCAGAGAGAGGGGAGTGAAACACTTTGGGGGACCGAAGTGCCCCAGCCTGCCCTGGGTAGCTGAGGCAAGCAGCTGGGCAGCTCTGTGGAGGAGGGCAGCAGCAGGCAGCTGCCCTGGGAGATGGTTGTCTCTTGGCAGGAGCTGGCAGAGCTCACTGAGGAGGAGTCCCTCACGGGGGTCCCGCTGTTGGTGTTTGCCAACAAGCAGGACCTAGTGACTGCAGCACCCGCAGCTGAAATCGCGGAAGGGCTGGGCCTCCACACCTACCGGGACCGGGAATGGCAGATCCAGGCCTGCTCAGCCTTGTCTGGGGAAGGAGTGCAGGTAGAGATGGGGGCCTGCAGGCTCTGCAGAGGTGGGAGAGGACTCAAGGACCTGACATGCTCTTGGGTTTGTGCTCACATATCTCTCTTCCCTCCAGGATGGGATGAACTGGATTTCCAGCCAGATTATGAACAGGAAGAAGTAAAAACTGCAAAGTGCCAGATGGGACAGAGCTGCAGGTCCCTAAGCCATGGCCAATAACCCCTAGTCCCTAGACTCCCCACAAAGGCTCATCTGGGCCCTGAGCCTCAGGCTGCCATGCTCAGATGGGCTTCCTACCCAATTTTTCACTAATCAGTCACTTCCCCTCTCCCTGCTTCCTGGGTTTCCACGGGCTCCTCACACGCCCTGACCCTCCTGCAGGCCCTGTGCTGTTGGAGAGAAGCCCATGTCCCACTGTGTCAAGGGCTTGCACACCTCCAGAACAAGAACCTGCTTTCCATCCACACTGCTGGCACACCCTGCAGACGCTGCTGCAATCCACGCACTGCCCAGGGCACGCTGGGCACCCTACCATGTCCCTGGCTACCCCCTCAGACACAGCACGTACCGCCAGCCGAGTGGTGTGTATTCCCCTCCGTTCCCGTAGGATGTGACTGGTGCACGGCAGCTGGCTGGGGAAAGCCTATCTTCAGTATCTTTCACTGGACAGAGGAGCTCCCACGTGTGCGCAGGACCCAGACAAGCACAAAGACACAGAGAGGACCTGCCGGGGCAGTCACTGATGGAGGGGTTTCGTTCCCCGGTGACGGCCTTGGTTGCAGCCACGCTGCCCGTGCCACCGAGAGGGGTGGCTCTGCCAGAGCCCCTGGGAAGCGCGTTGCCCTAAACACCCCTGAGCCGGGGCTTCTGTCATCCCGCTGCAGTCGCCCATCCTGAGGGCTGGAGGATGCAGCTCCCCGGCCACCGCAGCCGCGGTGGTGAGCGCCCGCGGTTCCGGGGATGGACGGAAGCGGAGCTGCAGAGGGGCCGGGAGCCTCCTGCTGCACTAGGCCCTGGGCTGCGGCCCTCAATAAAGCCGCCTGTGAGCCCCACGCTGCCTTGGGCGGTCGGTCCCCCGGGGCTGGGACAGTGCCGCCGGCCCCCGCCCCGCGGCTCCGCGGCCGAGCCCCGTTCCTGACGCCTGGCGCCATCTTACGAGGCGTTGCCATGGCGACGGGCCGCCGGGGCTGGCTCACGTGGTCCCGTGGGCGGCACGTGGGCGTGCACGTGACCGGCCGGAGGGAGCGGAGGGGGGGGCGAGCGGACTACAGGTCCCGGCATGCTGCTCGCCGCCGCGCCTGCGGAGTGCGCGCCGAGAAGGCGCCCCGCCGCTCCATCCCCTTCCGCCGCCCGGGTCCCGCTCCCTCCTCTGCCATAGGCGAGCAGGGGAGCCGCTCGCCCGCGGGGGGGCGGGAACGTGGTGGCGCGGGGGCTTCTGACTGGCGGCGCGGGCCGCCGCTCCTGGGCGGAGCTGGGGGGGCGGGAGCGGCGCGCCGGAAGGCGGAAGCGCAGGATGGCGGCGGGTGCGGGCGGGCTGCTGGCGGCGGCCGCGCTGCTGGCGGTGGCGGCCGGGCCGCGCCCGGCGCCCGCCGAGCTCACAGACGGCAACAGCGAGCACCTGAAGCGGGAGCACTCGCTGATGAAGCCGTATCAGGGTGAGCGCGGGGCCGGGCGGCGGGGCCGGGCGCCTTGCGGCGGCCCAGGCTGAGCCGCTTTCGCTGGCTCCGCTCTCTCTCTCCGCCCGGTGCAGGCGCGGGCTCCGCCGCGATGCCGCTGTGGGACTTCCAGGGCAGCACCATGGTCACTAGCCAGTACGTCCGCCTGACGCCCGACGAGCGCAGCCGGGAGGGCTCCATCTGGAACCGCGTGGTGAGAGCCCGGGGGGCGGGGGGAGACCCAGCGGGGGCCCGAGGCGGCCCCAACGCCCCTCCCGGCTCTTGCCCTGACACCGTTGGGTGGTCTCTCCACACAGCCCTGCTTCCTCAAGGACTGGGAACTCCACGTCCACTTCAAGATCCACGGAGCTGGCAAGAAGAACCTGCATGGGGACGGCCTGGCGCTGTGGTACACGCAGGAGCGGCTGGTGCCAGGTATGGTGCGCAGCCTGTCCGGGCTGAGGCCTCCTCGGCAGGAGCCCAGGGAGCTGCCCCTGTCCTGGAAGGTGCCTTGCCAGGGAGGGCGTCTGAGCTCCCCTCTGTCTGGCTTCATGAGATCAGGGTGGTGTGTCCCATGCCTTCTGCCTGGGGAACAGTCACCTCCAGTCTGACGATGAACGGCTCTTACAGCTCTTTTCAGTACAAGTCTCCGAGCGCACATCTGAAAGCCTTCTGTTTCCAATGTTCTGCCCTGTTCCAGGTCCTGTCTTTGGCAGCAAGGACAATTTTCATGGACTGGCTATTTTCCTTGATACATATCCCAACGATGAGGCAACAGAGGTGAGTAGCTCAGGGAGCTTGCTCAGTGCCAAGGAGGCTGTTTCCTCATGATTTTGTGTTCTGAGTGCTTTACGCCCGGACCAAGGAAAAGGCTCTCCTTATGTGAGAGCAGGCTGCTCTTTCCATCATGGGAGCTGGTAAAGGGAAGAGTTTATACATGCGTTAATAGAGATAAGAAGGTCTTTGCTTTATCTTCTGCTGTCATTGACTACACAGATATTTTCCAGGCCTCTCACCCTCTGCATGAGAGGGTGGCACAGGGCTGATGTAAACTATGCACCACCTATTGAGTAAAGTTAGAGGAATCAGTCTAAGGGTATATTCATCCCAAGTATCATTTCCTGAACTTTGCTGGGCTCTGATTGCGCATTCCACCTTGTTTCTGGCTTTACTCTCTGTTTGCAACCTGCCTGTCTCCAAAAGAGAAACTCCTGGGCTGGCTTTTTGCTCCAGAATTCACAGTGGCTGAAATACAAATCAGCCCTGTCAGGGCTGGTGGTTCTTTTCTTCTGTCCTGCTCTGTTTGTGGATCTTCTTATGGCACAGTCAGAAAATGTGCTAGTGAGATCTGTTGTATCAAAAACATGATACTTAAGTCATAAAGCACCTGGAAATGACCCATCTCCCTGTTTTGATGTTCACTGGGAGGTGAATTCTTGCCTCCAATTGGCTTTTCCTGGTGTACATAATCTACTGAAGACAAAGCCCGGATTGTGCTTATGCTGCTTATGTGAGATTCCTGCCTGTTCTGGGTCTTGGGCTGTGTTCTTACACTTCTTACCTGATCTGGTGCTTACTCTGCAAGTTTGGGGCGGTCTTATCACCCTGGCTACACGGAACGGGGTGGGCTCTGGGGGAGCCTTGATACAGAAGGTCAGAAATTGCTACTCTGCTTTGGCCAGAACAAGCTCTCACTCAGTTTAGAAGCAGCTTTGTGTAAAAAATGAGCCTTGATTTCATTGTTCTGCCCTCCATACCCAACTGTGCAGCAGAGCTGTGGCTCTGTTGCTGTGCTCGGCTGAGATCCTGCTCTTCACTGAGGTTTCTGGCCAGGCAGGGGAAGGTGGCTCTTGGTCTGCAGCTCTTGCAGACTAAAAGCAGCAGCACTCTCCTCCCTGCAGCGCGTGTTCCCCTATATCTCCGCGATGGTGAACAACGGCTCCCTGACGTATGACCACAGTAAGGACGGGCGCCAGACGGAGCTGGCAGGGTGCCGCGCCGACATTCGGAACCAGAACCACGACACTTTCCTGGCCATTCGGTACTCCCAAGGTCGTCTGACGGTGAGATGTGGTGGGCACCTTCTGCGGGGCGTCTCAGGAGCGTTAGACGAGGCAGCGCTGAGGGGCGGGTGTTGCAGTGTCAGAGGGTGACCTGGGGATGGTTTTCCAGACTTCACTGCCTGCTTCTGCACCTCCAGCTCCAAAAGAGCTGCAGGCAGGCAGGAGAGCAGCGTGCGTTCCTGGTGTGATGCTCCCCTGGTCTTGCAGGTGATGACCGATGTGGAAGACAAGAACGAATGGAAGAACTGCATTGACATTGCAGGGGTGCAGCTGCCAACCGGCTACTTCTTTGGTGCTTCTGCTGGCACTGGAGATTTGTCTGGTGAGAGGGGGCTTTGCTTGCAGGAATACCTGCTGTTTGGAGCCTGGAATGTAATGCTATAGATACATTGGATAGCTTTGATAGCTTATTTTCCCTGAATTGTTAAAGTTTTGAAACCCTGTTGGGTAAGGACCTGTGGCCTGGGAAAGGAGGCATCTTAAGAGCTAAGGAACATCTCAATTTGGAGTTTGATGTCTGGGGTGTGAGGGTGGCTTGAGAGAGAAGGAGACCTGGACCTGGCAGACCACAGTCTTAGGGGTGCTCTGAGCACATGGACATTTCTCAGAGTTTCTGACAGCGTTTGGTGCTGATGGTTGTTTCCTAGACAATCATGACATTATCTCGATGAAGCTGTTCCAGCTCATGGTGGATCACCCTTTAGAAGATGAGACTGTTGACTGGACCAAGATCGAGCCTAGCGTCAGCCTCCTTAAATCACCCAAAGGTGAGTCTCCAGGCTTCAGAAACCTTCAGTGGAGGATTGGGATTCCGAGGCTGGACTCAAAGACATGTAGAAAGGTGTCAGAGCTGTGACACCTTGCGAGACTGTGCAGGAGCTGAAGCTGGGTTGGTCACTATAGCTGTTCTTACCCTTGCAGACAATGTGGATGACCTGACGGGGAATTTCCGCAGCGGACCCCTGACAGGCTGGAAGGTGTTCCTGCTCCTGCTCTGCGCGCTGCTGGGCATCATCATCTGCGCGGTGGTGGGAGCTGTGGTCTTCCAGAAGCGCCAGGAGCGGAACAAGCGTTTCTACTAGCTGAAGACCTGGGCCCTGGCTTGTGCCCAAACCCCATCTTTTCTACGGGGAGCTGTAAAAACTGTGGTTTCTAAAAGCTGTTTCTGAGGAATATCAGAAGTATTTTCTTATCTGTCGGTTTGGCTGTAACCCCTGCCTTGCCCGTGGGTGGGTTGGACTGAGTGGGGTGATGCCCACGGGCGCCTCTGGAACCATGGGGTGGGGGGGGAGCCTGGAGGTCCCTCCCTTTTTTTTTCCAGTGCCCCCCTCCCTGCCCCACAGGACCTGTCGTGCTGCCTGTGGCAGGGGGGGCAAGCAGCGGCGGATGTGAATGTGAGGGGGCTGTGAGTGGGGCATTAAAGGACTGACACCAGTTGTGGTTCTGTGTCTGGAGTGGGAAAGGGGGGGGGGGGCAGGAAGCCCGGTGGGGGGGGGGAGTGGAGGTGTTTGGGCTGGGCTGGGGGGTGTTGTTGCCCCCGCGTGGGTCCGAGCTCGCTGCTGGGTTGCCCGTGGAGGCGTCCCAGAGGAATCTGGGGGAGGGATGGGCGGTGTGCTCTCCGGAGGGGCTGTCCCGGAGGGTTCCGGTGCAGGCGGGGGGTGTGGGGTGTGTCCCCGCCGGCCCCAGGCCCGCCCCCGGCCCGCCCTCCCCGGGCGGAAGGGAGCGGGGCGGAACGGAACGGCGGGGCCGGGCCGTGTTTCCGGGGGGGGTGGGTGGGTGTGTGGCAGCGGCGGGGCCGGGTGGCGGGGCCGGCCGAGCGCCATGGGCCCGGCCCGCCGCAGGGCCGCGCTCCGCCTGCGCGGCGGCGGGTGAGCGGGGCGGCACCGGGGGAGGAGGGAAAGGGGGGGGGGTGGGGGGGGGGGAAGCGTTGTTTCGGGGATCGCGGCGGGTGTGGGGATCCCGCCGCCGGTTGCTGAGCATCCCCCCCCCCCCCCCCCCCCCGCCTCGCTGTGTCCCCCCAGGTCCCCGCCGCTCCTGGGCCTGCTGCCTGGCAGGTTCTCCGTCTTCCCGCTCTTCTTCCTGGCGCTGCTGCTGGGCTTCGCCTCGCTGCTCTGGCTCCAGCTCAGCTGCTCGGGCGAGGGGCCGCTCCCCGTCGGCGAGCAGAACCGGGGGGGTCCCCGCCAGCCCTGCCCGCCCCAAGCCCCCCTCTTGCCGGTGGAGGACGAGCCGTCGTGGGGTCCCCACCGCCTGGCCCTCCTCGTCCCCTTCCGCGAGCGCTTCGAGGAGCTGCTGGCCTTCGTGCCCTACATGCACCGCTTTCTGAGCAAGAAGAGGATCCGCCATCACATCTTCATCCTCAACCAGGTGGATCATTTCAGGTAGTGTCTCCCCTCGCCACAGTGAAGCCCGGCAGAAAAAGGGAGCAAGGGGCCCTTCTCCGCTGTGAGGGTCTCCTGCTTGTCTCTGGCGGCGTAGAGTGTAGGGCCTGGACAACAGGGAGTCAGGGCTTGGGTGTGGTGCTCTGCCCAAATTTACTCGCTCTAGAGCTTGTAGAAGGACAAAGCAGTATTTTGCTTTTCTCTTCCTAAGCAAGAAGAGAATTATCCACCCTGGTATTTCAGCTTTCTCCCCAGTGTCACACATCTATAACAGCAAACACCTGGGGATGTTGAAATTCAAATACTGTGGGGTGTTTGGAAATGCTCTTGCTCACCCTCTGCTTGCTGTCCGGTACCTGCCTGCAGCCCCAGCGGGTGCTGTGCAGCGCCCTGGCCAGCCTTGGGCAGAACGGGGCTTGCTGTACCCCTTGGGGTCTGCATTGGCCAAACCCCTGCACGTCACCATCAGGCTCAGCGTGTGCTGCTTGCGTAGGGAGAAGCAGGGGTGCAGTTTTGGGATAGGCAGCCATGGCACCCGGCGCTGTGGAGGCAGGGAACATTGTGTTTATGTGTGACCTCATTTGGGGACCAGTTGAACACTTGGCATCGAGGAGCGTGGGAAAGGGACGTGAAGGGACGGTGGCTGCTGTGTGTGGTGTTGAGACGCCCCGGTCCTGCGGCAGGTTTAATAGGGCATCTCTGATCAACGTGGGCTTCCTGGAGAGCGGCAACGACACTGACTACATTGCGATGCACGACGTCGATCTCCTGCCCCTCAACGAGCAGCTGGACTATGGCTTCCCGGAGGCAGGACCCTTCCACGTGGCATCCCCGGAGCTGCACCCGCTCTACCACTATAAGACCTACGTGGGCGGCATTCTGCTGCTCACCAAGCAGCACTATGAGATGGTGAGCGCCTCAGTGGGATGTTCCAGCCAATTTGGGGCAGGGGCTAGGACATTGTCTTGGTGAACAGTCATACATTTTGTGCTCCACGCTTGAGAAGGGGCAAAAGGAGTCAAAACAGTTTGGGGACTGAGCCTGTGGTGTGAGCTGGTGAGGGGCAGGAGAGGGGAGGCTGTGCTGGTGCTCAGGGCTTGTGATGCTGGTGTCCGCTCCTCTGCGGTGCCTGGAGTTGTGGTGGACCAGACCTTGGCCAGTATGGTGCCGCTCTCGTTCCAGTGCAACGGCATGTCCAACCGCTTCTGGGGCTGGGGACGGGAGGATGATGAGTTTTATCGACGTATCAAAGGAGCCGGTCTCCAGGTAAGGGGTCCTTCATGGCCTCCTAGGTTGAAATGGCCCTTCTTGTCTCCACACCTGGTTCCTGACTGTAGCTGCCCAGTTTGGGACCTGGGGAAAGCACCTTTCTGTGCTCCCCACTCCAATAGCAGGTGCAGCAAGTGTTCCAGTAGCTTTACAGAAACTTTGCTCACCTTCCAGGTTCGCCGTCCCTCTGGAATCACGACTGGATATGAGACTTTCCAGCACCTGCATGACCCAGCCTGGAGGAAGAGAGACCAGAAGCGCATCGCTGCACAGAAGCAGGTGGGACCTCAGTGTGGTCAAGAGGAACCACGGGAGATTCGGGTTGTGATCACTGCGTGCTCTAAGCCCTCCTTCCTTGCTCATGTCCTCCCCTGCCAGCTTTGTGCTCCCTGCCTGGGCGCTGGGTGCTTCCCCCTCTGCTGGAAGCCAGCACAGGCTGAATGGTCTTTCTCTTCCTCAGGAACAGTTTAAGGTGGATCGAGAGGGAGGTCTGAACAATGTGAGGTACCGAATCGAGTCACGGACAGCTCTGAGTGTGGCAGGAGCCCCTTGCACCGTCCTTAATATCTTGCTGGACTGTGACGCAAGCGAGACCCCTTGGTGCACGTTTGGCTGAGCCCGTCTTCCATGCGCCAGTCGTGTACGCTGTGCTTGTACCGGGACACCGGGGCTGCCGCCGAGCTGCTTGGAACAGGCAGGATTTTTGCAGCGGATGAGCATGGTGGTGCTGGCGAGACGCGGAGGAACAGAAAAGGCCAACAACCGGACTTTGCTGGGACCAACAGAAGAGGCTCAGAGTGGGACTCGGTGGTGTCGCTGCGGATGCTGGTGCTGACTCCCAGGGCAGGTGCAGGAGGCAGATTTCCTGCACTGGACATGGCTGAGCTGCCACCCAGCTCAGAGGACAATAAAGAACTATCAGGGCATCAGTGAGTTGTGAATGCCCTGAGCCAGGCTGTGCCACTCCTTTTTCCTGCTCCCTTCATCTTACTGGCTTCAGCACACCTGTTTCTGGCTTGGCCCCGGCTATGTTCTGTCTGGGCAGGCAATCTGCCCTGGTTTGGAGGCCAAGCTGGTCTGAAATGGGCTCCGGGTGAGAAGGTGCCTGTGTTTCAGCTGCCAGGTACCCCCAGGGCTGTGCTGTGGTCGCTTCACTGCAGGAAGCGGTTGTGATTGAGCCGTGCCCTGCGCCCCAGCGTCCGCGGCTCTGCTAGGTGTCAGCAGTTGAGGTAGCCCAGGACTTCTCTCTGTGGAGTAAGGAGGAGACTTCTGGCCAAGCTCTTCCCTTGCCTGCCTTCTGTGGCATGTGCTGCCTCAGCCTCTTTGGGGGGGGTTGGAGAACCTGATGTCCCATCAGAAGTGCTGAGGGGAACTGGGATCTGCTCTGGCCTTGTGTGAGGTGTGCTGGGAAGGACTGGTTGCCAGGCTTGCCACAGTGCTGGTGGAGCTGGAGCGATGGCGCAGGTGAAGTGCAGCAATTGGGACAGTTGTCCCTAACCCACCTGAGTTGAGGGGAACAAGAGCTTCTCTGGGTGAGGCTGGGGCTGGGATGCTCCTCTTGGAGGTGGGAATGAGGGGGTTGGGTTGATGAGGGAGACTGGGCAGATGCACCCTGCAAACCCTGGGTCCCCAGGAGCCCAACCCCTGCAATGACTTGGGGACCTGCTGCTGTCAGAGCAAGATCAGCCCATGGGCAGTGGCAGAAGCACAGATGCTGTGTGCTGGGAGAGCAGCCTGGGACAGGAGACACAACGAGGAAGAGGTGAATGTCCCCTGGCTGCTGGGAACGTGCCTGGGTGCTTTGTAGTGCCGTACCCGGGAGGTGGGGAAGCTGGGAAGGTCCCAATGGGTGAGGAAGGGCACTGGGGGCTGACAGGTGTTTGGGGTTGGTAGAAATCAGCCACATCAGCACCTTTCGCTGGAAAGTGGGATGTGTAGATCTGGACAGTGGGGCTGCATGCCCTGTTCGGGACCCAGCTCTGGAGCCCTTGGAGGGAGCAGTGGCCATGGAGCAGCACCTGGTCTATGCCTGCTCGTGCTGGGAGTGAACAGGTGCTGTGACCTCTATGATGCTGCTGCTCATCATGATTTGCCGAGGGGTGGCAGAGATACCTGCCGACTCTCAAGAGAGTCCAGCACCGGGCTCCTCTCCTCCATCACAAGCCTGCTCAGGCTGCTGGGTGAAGTGATGCTGTGCTGCTCCTGAGCGAGGGTGCTTGGGCTGGCTCACAGATGGTGCCATGTGTGGGACTGCACCGCACTGGCTCTGGGGTCTTGGCACGCGTTTTGGGTGCTGCCGCCTCCTCAAGCTGGGCAGACCCAGCCGAGCAGCCGGTAGCCCTCCGTTCAGCCCCATCACCAGTGCTGGCACCAGGCCCTCTGCGTTTCCTGGCCCCCTTCTGTCCTCGTCCCCTGCCCGGCGCTTTCCAACAGTGATCGCTTTGCTGGGTGCCTGCAGACGTCCTCAGACAGAAGCTGTCGCCATCCCAGGAAGATGAGCGGCCCCAGGGACGTGGCACCTCCGGGGAGGAGCACTGGAATGAGAAAAGCAAAAGTATCAGAGCCAAGTGTGGGGGTCGTGTATCGTGTAGGGGCAGCGAGAGGGGGTGTCTGGAGAGCTCTGGTGCTGCCTGCTCTCTGTGCTGCTCTGGAGCTGGGTGAGGAGGCTGGAGTGCTGCAGACCGGGGTGTGAGGGGGGCTGCCTCCCAAGGGAGGGGTTGAGGTGGTAGTGCAAGGCAGAGAGGATCAGGCTGTGCAGCTTTGCATCATCCAAGGTGCAGGCAGGCCCAGTGTGTCCTCCTCCCCAGCTCGGGGCCTGTCCTCGCCCCAGGGTTCTGTGGGGACGCCCAAGAGCTCCCAACAGCCTGTCCAGCCCAGCGGCCCCAGCGCAGCGCTGGTATCTGGCACGAAGATTGCAGGTGGGCTTGGACGCATGGTGCACTGCTCCAGACGTTTTCCCATGACCCGTCATGCCCCTCGCTGCGGTCGGCCAGAGGAGGATGTCGGCCCAGCAGCCCCGCTCGTGTCTCTCCATCGTTGCAGGTTTTGGGTTCAGCCACCTGTATGCCAGCCACTTACCAGTGCCTGAACCGCAGCCAGGGCTGGTGGAGGCAGATCAAAGTATTTCTCTGTGCTGTTCAAAATAGATGACACAGTTTCGGGCAGGTTTCATGGAGACGTAGATGTGCAGAAACAGCATATGCGCACCTCGCACTTCGCTCAGTGCTAAAGGCTCCTCTCCCGCTGCCTGGCAGCTATTTCTCAGCTCTGCTCACAGCCCCCTCATCCTCTGGTTGCTTTTGTGGAAGAGGCACCGTGCTGGAGACCCGGCTTCCTTTTATAGCCCTGAATGTGACTCGGAGGTCGCTCGGCTCTGTTTCCCCCCCCACGCACTTCATTATTAGCAATGGCCCAGCAGGAGGGGATGAGGTTTTTCCCCACTGCCTTTCTGCAGATGGATAACACCCTCCCTGCTGTCCCGGGAGCCCCACAGAGCCAAGCCGGAGGCCTCCTGCCGTTCTCATGCTCTCAGCAACCCTGAGGAGGGGGTCGGGATGCTCAGGGGCAGAGAAAGCCTGTGGAGTCCCAGCCCTGCCCCTCTGCGACTCCTCTTCTGGGGCCCAAATTGCTGTCAGCAAGGCCATGTGGGGGCTGCTGTGGGCACAGCGATCAGCTGTGGGTTATTTTATTGCCAGGTTGTTTTAAACTGGGTGGTTCCCAGAGTGGTTTGCTGGTGGCCTCATGAAATTGCTGTAGTATTGTGATGGGGGGGGGCTGGTAGGATGAGAGGAGGCTGGGGAAAAGCTGCCAGGAGACAGGAGCATCTCTTCCCCGGGAATGGGGCATCCCTGGCCACTGGTGTCCTGGGCAGGGCTGAGCCCCTGGGCCCCAGAGGAGTTGCCATCCCAGGGAGACATGCTCGGGGGAAGCACAGCCCGTGGTGGAGACGTGGCAGCAGGAAACGGGGCAGACGGGAAGGATGGGTGTGAAGCCAGCGCCTGTTGAAGTCAGCCTGGCATCACCGCAACCTGCCCGGACTGAGGTCCCGGTGGGATGCTCTTACTGCCTGCTGCTGTGGGCATATGCAGGTCCCCACGGGCTGCCAGGGGTGCCCCATTCATTGCTGAGCTCCAGACAGAGGGCTGGGGCACTGCAGACGCATTCCTGCTGCCATCAGGTTGGGAAACAGCACTGCTGTGAAGGGCCCCCCCCCCCCCTATTCAGAGGCCGCATGTGCTGCCGCTCCGGCACGTAGCTGGGCGGTGAAGGGGAGCTGCGGGGAACAGGGAGGCTGGGGATGGAGGGAGCGGTTGTGTGCTTTGGCACCGCACCGAGGATAATGCGAGCATGTGAGCCTGGCGAGCCGGGACCGGGGACAGTGTGTGTGTGTGGGTGAGCACTGGCAGCACAGCTTGAGGACTCTGGTGTGCGGCGGGGGGAGCTGGCAGCGAGCGGGGCCCTGGTGCGCGAGCACGCCGGATACACGTGTCCCCAAACCCAGGCTGGGGACAGTGCGGGTGCCATCCCTCCCTGCGGAGAGACGGGCACCGTGCAAGGGCTGCTGCGGGGAGGGAGCAGGGCTGCTGCAGGCATCCCGCTCCCTGAGGAGGCCAGGACACCCGGTAAGCAGGTCTGCCCCGTGCCGGGATCCCCATTCCCTGTGCCTGGCACGCTGCAGGGGTGGCGAGTGACAAAGCTAGCTCCCGGGTTTTGATTTAGGGCTGATTCAGAGGGCTGAAGTTGTGTCTCACTGGTGCCAGGCCAGGCAACTGGGGCAGATGGCAGTCCCACTGGGGTACTCTGTGCCCCCCACCCTCGCGGTGTGCCACAGCCTGTGGGGTGAGCTGTGTAACACCTCCGGTGACTCCCGCTCACCCGTGGGTGCTGTGTTGGGGGGACACACAGGACTGTCCTGCAAGAGGGGGGTGCTGAGTACCCCACGGAGCTGACACCCCTCTCCCTTCCCCAGGGGTTTGGCGCAGCCGGTGAGGCTGAACAAAACGCTGCTCCCCAGCCCCGGCAGCCCAGCCCGCGCTTGGGATGGGCGATACGGCCTGTTCCTACCAGCCCCACGCCACGGTGAGGGCCACCGGGGGCCGGCTGGAGCCTTGAGCCGGTGCTGCCGGTCCCGGGGCCGCAGCCGAGGAGTTCGGCGGGGGCGCGGGGTGGGGTGTACGTTTGCGCAAGGGGTGCTCGGCGCTGTACGCGGCCGGCCCGCCCCGGGCCCCGCCCCGCCGGTGGGTACGGCCGGGCCGCCGCCCCCCCTTCCTCCTCCTCCTCCTCCTCCTCCTCCCGCCCCTCCGTGCCGCCGCCGCCCGCCTCCGCGCCGCGATTTGCCGGTGCCGGCTCCGCCCGTTGCCCGCGCGGCCGCGGCCGAGGGGCGCGTTCAAACACGGCGAGGGAAGGAGCGGGGAGAGGAGCCGAGCGGGACCGCAGCGCCGCCGGCATGGTGAGTGCGGGCCCGGTGCGCATCCCCACTCCCCCCCTTCCCCCCACCCCACCCCCGGCGAGCTGCGGTGCGCTTCTCGGGAAACCCACCGGGGAACCCCGGTGCGCCTCCCGGGGAGCTCCGCTGCGCCCACCCCCCCCCCCGGTGCTCCCCGCCGTGCGGTGCTTTGTCTCGGGCTGCAGCGCGCTCGGCCGGGCCGGGCCCCGGGCCCCGACCTCCGCCTTCTCCGTGCCGGAAATTCCGGCCGGGCTCCGTGGGGGCTGCGGGGGGGCGGTGGGGCGGGGGGGGGGGCGGTGGGGTGGGCTCCCGCCTCCCCGCAGACCTCCCCCCCCCCCCGGTTCACTCCAGGAGGGGATGGGAGAGGGTTTGTGGCCGTATCTTACCCGGGCAGGGCTCGACCGGGGGACGGGGCTGGGGTTGGGACCAGATCTCATCCGCCATCCCGGGAAGGAGCCAGGCTGGCCGGACCGGTGTTTTGACGCCTGGGGGGTGACAGCCTTCCCGCCGCAGGCAGGACACCTTCGGGCTCCCCCGGTGCTTCCCAAACCTCCCACAACCTGACCTACTTCCTCGGCCGACTGTGCCGGGAGGAGCCGCTGCGGGGCTCGGCTGAGCTGCTCCCGAGGTGGATGCCCTGGTGCTGGATGCTGCCAGCTTTCCCCCCCCCCCCACCGTGGGGATATCCACGTCCCCCATCCCCACGCACAGCCGGTGACACCGCAGGCAGCCCGCACCCTCCCAGAGGGTCTGTCCCTGCAGCCCTTTGTGGGGTGCCGATGCCCGGAGCAGGTGCTGGGCTTATGGAAGGAGGTGACAGCGCAGGCCGGGAGCTGTCAGACAGGTTTGTGCGTGGCAGCAATTAAAAGCGGGGTGTTTGTTTACCCGGCGCGTGGTGCTGAGAACCAGGGCAGCTTCCTGGGTGTAACCCAGCCCTGTGAGCCCTCGGCGAGGCTGGGAGCCACCGTGGGGGCTCTGCCTGGCTTCCGCCATGCTTGCCGTGTCCCCTCCGCCGGGGCTGCCTGTGAAGGGCTGTGAGGGCCATCGTCCCCCTCCCTGGCGCTGGGGAGCCGCAGCAAAAGCCAAAGGCATCCTCTTGTCCTTCCTCCCCCGGCCACCTGCGCAGGAAGCTGCATTGTCCCATCCGCATCCTGCCCCTTCCTGCCGGGTCTGACCATGGGGGGGGGTGTCCCGTCCCCCCCGCCCCCCAAACAGCAGCTGGGCTGTGGCTGCCTCGTCCCTGCCTGGCGTTGGGGTGGGAGCACCTGGAGACAGAGCGGGGCTGCAGGAAGGGCTTGGGAACTCGCCCTGCGTGAAGCTGGAGCTCGTGCTGTGCGGGAAGACTCCCCGCGGCGTGGGAGAGATGCCCGTACCCTGCGCACCCTGGGGAGGCTGAGCCAGTGACCCCCGGGACTGGGCACCCCCAAGGGTATTCCGGGGAGGGCTCCAGAGGGTGTCCGGATCCTGAGGTCCCGGCGGGGTGGCTCGGTGCCACCGGGCCGGGGCTGGCGCCAGGCCTGGGCAGGTGCTGCCGGCTCCCGAACTCGCCCGCCTGGCTGGGCGGCAGGTGCCTGTTTTGGTGGCAGCCCCGGCCGCGGGCGGGAGGTGGGGCTGGGTGTGGGAAGGAGGCGCTTCAACATGGGGGGGGGGGGGCAGCAGTGGGGAGCCCCTGCCCAGCCGAGGCTTGCCCGGTGCATGCTGCGCGGCGCTGCCCTGCTCGCTTGGCTCCTGGGTCCCCTGGGAAGCTGCCCGGGGCCTGGTGGGTCCCTCCCAGCACCCAGAGCCCATGTCAGTCCTTGGGGGCAGCTGGGAAACAGAGCGCCAGGGGGGCTTGAAGTCCTGGCTGCTCGGTGTTGCTGACTTTGTCTCTCCTTCGGCAGTGCTGGTATCGGGCTTTTCTCTAATCCTCCATGGCAGCAGCACAGGGTCCTGTGACCTGTGAGCCTGACACCCGCATCCTTGGAACCTACCTCTCTTCGGAGCCCGTCGGCGTCATCGACAGCATGGGCAGCGTGGGCAGCCTGGTGGAGAAGCAGGATCTGTCCCCCCTGGAGCTGCGGGCCCAGCTGGGGGGCTCGCGGGGGCTTCGGCAGCCCGATGGCTTGCTGCGGAAGGGGCCAAGCCAGCGGGAGCTCTTTGGCTACCTGCACGGGGCCAAGAAGGAGGTGCGGTCAGAAAGGAAGCACCAGACGTCAGGCGCCTGTTACAAGCGGGACTATGAGAGCGACCGTGAGAACCGGTCCCCTGAGCGCTGCTCCCGTGAGCATCACCGCGGGGCTGACTTCTCCAAGAGCTCCCTGCCTGAGAGGGGCCGCTTCGACAAGGTGAGGCTGTGGGACCTGTGCCAGGCCCCGAAATAAGTTCTGCTCTGTGAGAGGATGGGGCTGGAGCAGAATGGTCTGTGCCCTGGATGGGATGTGGGGATTTGAGGATGGCCAGGGATACGAGGCTGGGAGTGAGTGGGTTTTCTCTGGCTCCAGGTGCCTGTGTGTGCTGGTGGGGGCTGTTGGGCTCATCCTGACCCCGCTCTTGTTTTTCAGTGCCGTATCAGGCCCTCGGCCTTCAAGGCGGTAGCTGGGAAGGGGCTGGTCTCCATGCAGGGCCTGTCCTCATCCAAGGGGCAGAAGCTGTCCAAGAGCAACGGGAGCCTGCACACGCTGCTGTCGCAGAGCAGCACGGCAGCCTCGCAGCATGGCCCGCTCCGCACCCACCTGCTCCACGCCATCAGCCTGGATGAGGCCTCTGACTCCAGCCACAACTCCATCCAGAGCTTCCCTTCCTATGGCTCCCGCCTCAAGCCTGCCCAGAGCCAGTTCAGCGCCTCCATGGGCCACATCAACCACATTGGGGGCTCCTTGGACAGGGTTTCCCGGAGCCCCAGGGACCCCCTGGCCCCTGAGAAGGTGCCGCTGTCCTGCAAAAGCATGGCCACGCTGAGCCGGCTGCAGAGCCCTGGCGAGCCCCCACCACCCTATGAGTTCACCTACTCGCTGGAGGATGCGGTGAAGCAGCTGGAGGATCGGCTGCAGGAGACAGGAGGAGAGCTGCGGCAGCTCAAGAGGAGCCTTAGCGAGACTGAAGACCCCTTCACACAGGTGAGCCATGGGGCTGGGGGTGCCCTGGGCAGGGGTGTGGGGCAGCGGTGCCTGGGTGGAAGGAGCAGTGAAGGAGCTAGTGTCCTGCTGTGGTGAGCGATGGGTTGGGAATGTCCAAGCAGGGGAGGACCCAACATCACAGGACCTTCTGGGATCCCTCCCTGGGGCTGCCCTGCAGAGGGGCAGGCTACAGACCCTCACCAGTGTCCATCTGTACTGGCAGGTATTTGAGGACAAGCAGCGGCTGTGGCTGGATGAGCTGGAAGATCTGAAGCAGATGTACGTGGCCCGGCTGCAGCAGGTGACACAGCAGGCGCAGCGTGGGCAGCGGGCGCTGCAGCTGCAGCTCTACAAGGCGCAGCAGGAGAAGAAGCGGCTGCAGGAGGAGCTGAGCATGCAGCAGTGCCAGTGCGAGGAGCCCAAGCTCCGGCAGCCCCAGGGTGAGCGTGTCAGCCCCAAGCTGGAGGAGACCAAGTGGGAGGTGAGTCCCCTTCCTTCCCTCCCTGTTGCCACCCTCCTGGTCGTGGAGCCAGGACAAGACCAGCAGTGCCTTGCTCTGGTGTCACTTGTGGCCATGGGACAGGGGGGATGAGCCAGGTTTGATGCTCCAGGTTTCCCAGGGATGCTGTGGTGACAACCTGGAGTGCTGCCACCCCTGGGGTCCTGCTCTTCCAACCCTTCCTCACTGCTCACTCGTGCCCTGCAGGTGTGCCAGAAGGCAGCGGAGATCTCCCTGCTGAAGCAGCAGCTCCGGGACACCCAGGAGGAGATGGCTCAGAAGCTGGGTGAGATCTTCAGCCTGAAGACACAGCTGCGAGAGGCCAAGGCAGAGGTCCAGGCCAGGGACTCGCAGCTGGCACAACTGGCAGACTCCTTCCAGAGCCCCGTGGAGCCCGGTGCCTCGCTGCCACTGGGTGACGACCCCATGCCGGCGTGCCAGGACTTCCCCGGCTGCGAAACTGATGACTCCAAGTGCCGGGGCCTTCACAGCGACACGTCGGAGCCCCTGGAGCGGCAGGTGGAGTGGCTGTGGGCAGAGCTGCTGCGGGAGCGGCGCCAGGGCCAGCTGCAGGCTGTGAACTTTGAGCTGGAGAGAAAAACCTGGCAGGAGGAGAAGGAGAAGGTGCTGCGGTACCAGCGGGAGCTCCAGGCCAGCTACATGGAGATGTACCACCGGAGCCAGGCGCTGGAGCGGGAGCTGCGGCAGCTGCGGTCGGAGCCCAGGGACGTCGGGGCCGACTCACCGTGGATTGAGCGGGTGGAGTCCTCGAAGATCTGAGCAGTGGGATGCTGGCGGGACTGTGAAGGGGGAAAAGTCTCTTGCTGCTGCAGTGGGATGATCTCAGGATCTGCGCAAGGGCTGGCTGCTCAGCGCTGCCCTGGGGAGAAGGACTGATTGCGACAAGGGAGCTTTTCCTCCTTTCAGTGCTTCGGGCCCTTCTCTGGGGGCGGAGGTATCTCTGGAGGGGGGGGGGGTCTTCTGTGCCAGGGTGGGGGTCTTGCATGCACCCTGTGCTCTGACTCCAGGAACGTTTGCCCTGTGATTCCTTCTGCCATGGGGGCAGAAACCAAGCGCCCCGAGATGTTCCCTGTCCCTCCTGCTCTGCCGCCCCGTTTCCCTACAACCCAGTAACTTAATCTCTTGCTAAGGAGAGGCTGAAGCCTTGTCCCCAAACCCACTGCCTTGCTGCAGAGGTTCCAGCTGCTGCTCGCAGCGGCTGCCCTGTCAGCAGGGATGCCCAGTGCGTGCACTGGTCTGTGTTGGTGCCACTGGGAAGGCAGAGGAGGAAAGCCTGACCAGTGCTGGTACTGCTGGGAGGGGGGGCAGCTGCCCCAGCACCTCTGTTAGGACTTTCCGTATCACCACTTTTGGGGCTGCTCCATGCAGCTTCCCAGCCGGGAGCACTTGAGCTGAGAGGGGCAAGTCCTTGTGTAAGGAGGGGAAGGAGGACTGGGGCTCATGGGCAGGGGGCTGGGGCACCCCCACACCAGCCCTCTCAGGGTGGGTGACGCGTAGCTGAGCAGCTGGGCCGGTGCAAGGGGAGACCAGGTCGAGAGGTGCTGGAAGGAGCCCTGCTCCATGCCTGTAACACCAGAGCCACGCGCAGGCTGGGCCTCGCTCAGCTCTCCTCGGCTTTTCCTGCAATAAACCCGGATCTCGTTCTTCTGGCCTCTGCCTTCCTCTGCGGCGGGGGGGGAACGGGGGGCGCGGGCGGGCCCGGGCCCCGCTGTGTCGCCGGGGAGGGAGGGAGGGAGGGAGGCGGCCCGGGGCCGGCGGTACAACCGGTTGGGGCATTGCGGCGGGCTGAGTCACGGCGGGGCCCAGGCCTGCGCGACCGGCTGGGCCCGGCGGGGGCGGGCGCTGCGGCGGGACAGGCCCGGCCCCCCTCCGCGGGAATGGTTTAACCCGGGCAGGAGCGACATAGACACAACCCCACCCCCATTTCACCACGGTGTGGTCGCTCCCGGCCACCCCCTGTCCCGGGAATGGTTGTCTCCCCATCACGGGCCGCAGCGCGGCTGCCCCCTGGCGGCGTGGCTGACCTCCCTCCCCCCCCGCGTCCTACAAATCCCGGCAAACACCCACCTTTACTCCTTTATTCACCACCCCAGCGCTCACCTCCCCCCCCACCCCGTATGGAGTGCTGGGACCGCATCCTACAAACCTCACAAACACCTTTATTCACCCCCACAGTGCTCCCCCCCACCCCCCAACAAACGGGGGCTCATGGCCCCACCGGGCACAGCCCGTCCCCGGCTCTTCACAGTGGCAGGGGCAGGGCCTCCACCTCCTCCAAGCACTCATCGTAGGTCTCCTGGTATTCCTCGTGGGGCTTGATCATGATAACACAGGTCGGGCGCTTCGAGCCGGCGGCGGCTCCCAGGTCCTGCGGGACAGAGCAAGGTCGTGGGGGAGGCCTGACACCCAGCCAACACGTTTTGCGCCCCAGTCTAATGCAGGGGAGACGCCTCTGCCAGCCCCCCCAAGCTCTCTGGACCGGTGCTGGGTTTAGCAACCCATTTCCCAGCTCATCTCTTACACCTCAGAAGCAAAACGCTGGGCTGGTGCCCGCTTCACACATCATTCCCCTTCCCCAGGGTCTGCAGAGCTGCCTGCACTGGGGGTGAAGCCCTAACGACACTGACCTCCCCCAACTTCCAGTCTACAAAGCAGAAGACCCCCCTCCCCAACACTACACCCTGGCCAGCGTCTTATTTCTGCAAGCTTCCAGGTCTCAGCTCACAACTAAGTGGGGAAAATGCCTCCTGGTTCTGCCCCTGAGCACTCCCACTCCAGCTGCTGCAGGGACTTGACGAAGGCAAACAGTTCCGTGGTCCCACTGTGAAACCCGAGCCGTGACAGTTTGTCCCTCTGGTGCCCTGGCCACGGACGAGCACCGGGCGCTTTACTTGGGCGCCAGATTTGTGCCTCCCGGGGAGAAGCCTCCTGCCACAGCCCGGGCCGGGCGCTGCCCAGCGGGTGCCCTTTGGGGCAGGGCTGGCTCCTCCCGGCTGCGCAGCCCCAGCCCCTTACCGATTTGGAAGGGACGTATGCGTAGGGGAGGCTCCTGTCCTCGCACATGATGGGGATGTGGCAGTACACATCGATAGGCAGCGTGTCGCCGGCCAGCACCGTGATCCTGCGGGGAAAAGCTCGTGTCAGCGGCCGCGACGGCCCGGGGCAGCGGGGCCGGGACAGCGCTTACCCCTTCTCGCCCTTGTTGATGAACTTCTGGACCTCCTTCACGCCGCGACGGATCTGTTTGTGTTTGGCCGCTGCAAGAGAAGCACACCGTGAAAGGGCTGCGCCGCCACGGCCCACCCCCGCCCCCGCCACGCCCCGGTGCCGGTGGCGGCCAGACCTTTCCTGATGCACTTGTAGAGCTTGCGCGTCAGCTTGCGAGAGGCGAGGGGCTGGGCGATGGGGTTCAGGTAGTCGAGCTGCTCCCGGTACGAGCGCTCAGGAGTTCCCTCCGCCTCCGCCGCCGCCTCCGGCTGCTTCTCCCGCGCCATGGCCGCCCCGCCGCTTCCAGGGCACGCGCGGCACGGCGGAGCATGACTGACAAGGGCCAGCTATTTGCCAAGCCAATCGGCAACTCCCTCCCCGGCACTGCCCGCCCACCGCGCCGGCCAATGGCGAGCGGCGCCTTCCCGCCCCCCTGGGCTCCAGTCCCGCCCCCCCCCCCCCCCGCCCCGGACCAGGGTGTCAAACACGCGTGGACAGGCTTTCAACACGGGCCTTTACTGGGGTGCGGTTGGCCTCCTCCGCGGGTGGAGACCGGAGCGCGGTGGGGCTGCCCGAGGTGACACAGGGACAACGATCAGCCCCATCCGAACCCCCAGACGGTGACGCTGCAAGTGTGTTCTCACTGCAGGGCTTCGTTGCGGCTTTCCCCAGGGAAGAAAGGAGGTTTTCTTTCTGGTGTCCCTCCTAGAAACAGCTTTGTTCCTTATCCCATCAGCCTGACAGGCACCACGGGGGGATAACGAGGCCTGTCCGAGGCCATGGCTGCAGTGTCAGCACATCCCCTGAGCCCCAGCAGACCTCTTGAGCCAGGGAGACAACACCACTCCAAAAGAAAGAGGCCTCAGACATGGCTTGTTACCTTCTCCCCAACTCCAGCCTGTCCCTTGAGCACAGGAGGGCTTCACCCAACATCTGCAGCTGCTCCAGGACCTCTCGCTGCATCTCCATGGCCATGCGGTGCACGTGGTGGTTGAAGCTGTTGTACATCACCGCGTTCTGGAACATCAGCATGAGGTCACGCTGGAACTGGACCATGGACTGAATGTGTCCCTTTGACAGTCTTCTCTTTATGCTGGTTAAATCCATGGGTCTGCAAAACACAGAAGAAAAACTAAATTACAACCCAGGGCCAGGCATTCTTCAGGCTCTGCAAGAATGTGCTCATTCTTGTTTCAGCATGGCTCTGAAAGCACAGCTATTTTCAAACAATTTTATTGCTCAGGACAAAGAGGAGTGAGAAACGTTTTTCTTCTAAGTCAGACAAGTAAGTTTAGGCAAGGCAACACTTGCTATCCAATCAACTTGGCAGGTCATTAGCAGTCACCTCTAAAAAAATTTGATGTTGAGCTCCAGAGAAGGCAGCAGAGCGATTCTAGTAATTAGTCTTCAAGAAGTCAGTGCAGGTCTTAGTGGAGAAAGAAAAGTTACTAAAATAGGTACCTATTAAAACTCCTTAAAATCGAATGGTGCCACTAGCAAAAATAGCAGTGCTGATAAGGGGAACATGATGGAGAATAAATATTACTTCCCTTATTTTGACAGAATGAGAAAATGAATGGCTGCAGAGACGACAACTGTGACCAGAATAGAATATGATTCAGCTCTGAAAAATGTCCTTAATCTCTCTGGGAAATATTCTTATGACCCAGTTCTCCACTGAGAGTAAAACATCTGGGAGAAAGTAGTGGATGAGGAAAGGGTATTGACTGAGGCACACATTTCCACCACGGGGAGAGGAGACTGCTGAGCTGCAGAAGCTGAATCCCCTGTTCAGGCAGGACTTACAGCTGCACAGACTGTGCCTGGTGTAAGTCTGCCATGCAGTGCCAGGGAAGGGCATGCACAATTCCCATCAGCACCAGAGTTGGTGCAAGTTTCCAGGTTCTAATCACCCGGAAGGGAGTTTTAATAAAAGAAATCAGTGGGAGATGCTGGAGCCAGACAAACTCTGGAAAAGGAGGAAGGAAACCATCCCACTGGCCCTCTGGATACGAGAGAAGACAGAAAAAATTGAGAGAAATCATCTAGCAAGCACTTCCTCCACAAACCCACCTCTTTACCACATCCCTGTATCCAGGGGCTTGTTTCTCTGACACTGCCTTCAGGAACAGGCCGCTGTATCTACAGGGACAAACACAAAGAATGATCTCTGTCCGCCAAAGACAACACTGCAACATGGATCAGTGCCTGCCTCTCCCTGCTTGCCGTGAGGGCCGCGGCCAATTAGGAACAGTCTGTATTTGGTGGCTAGCATGACTAGCTATGGGAGGAGGCTGAGCCCCTCGCTGAAGCTGGCTGTGCCAGCTGTGTAGGAAGCAACATTTGGGCTCTGCCACATTAAGCAAAGGAAATAAATATGCAGTGTTCTCTCCAGCTTTGCAGCACACAGCTGTTCTTGCTGCAAGGACAGCCAGAAGTAAAGCCATGGAGAGACAAGCCAGCTTGTGGTGGCTGTCATGGAGAGGAGGACAAGGCCTGGTGGCACAGGAGCTGGAAGTCAGGGCAATGTGTTCAAGAGCCATGTCAATCTAACCCTTTACCCCCACATACCTGTGACTGACTATCATCTTCCAGATGGACAACAGAGTTCTTTTGAAGAGCAAATGCTGCAGGGGGTTATCCCAGCTCAGCTGCACCCTGTGAAGGGAATATACTGCCAGATCATCACACTTGAGACAAAGTAGGAGGTGGCAATTCTGCTAGCACCTGCCACATC
The DNA here is from genome assembly GCF_018691265.1 of Tyto alba. NCBI lineage: Eukaryota > Metazoa > Chordata > Aves > Strigiformes > Tytonidae > Tyto > Tyto alba. Next base: position 11,699,376 of record NW_024881279.1, read on the forward strand.
CAGGTGGATGAAGTGCAGAGATCCTTTGCTGTAGCTAGGCAAAGTCTCTCAGGGTGAGATGGTGGAAACATTCTGCATCTGAATGCACAACTAAACATCCAAAATACAGGGAGATGCTGGGAAATAGGCAGAAACAAGATCTGAGCTGAGCAGCTCTAAAGGGCAGGATCAAGTTGGATAGAAAAGCTGATGCGACTCAGAAGTTCAGAACTTGACTGACGTGGTTTTTATTCTAATCCCAAGAAATATGGTTTTCCTTCAAAAGGCAGCCCAGATGATCACGCATGTGGCAGAGCCTGCATATGACTGACATGCTGGCACCTGCCTAAAGGGGACTGGTAATGCCCCTATTAGGAGCTGGACTGGCCACTGCCTGACGAAACATGATGCCCAGCTCACACATGGCCTTGAGGAAACATGTATTTTCTATTTAATCTCTTATTTAATCTCTACTCCTCTCACTTCAGTTTAGGATCAATGCACAAAAATGCTGGCAGATCCACAGAGACAGCACAAGTTACTTTCTTCCCTCTTGTTCTCCTTGGCTATCTCACCTTCCTGCATGTGACCTGTGCCATACGCTTGTTCTCATGTAAGACAAGGGAAACAAACCAACTCTGTTCTGCTGTGCCTGCAAGCGAGCAGGAACTACTTACAGCTGTGTGTTGGCAGGGCTTGTGGAGTCCAGCACCGGGGCTGTGGAGGTACCATCACTATCATCTTGATCCTGGGCCCAATTATTCATCTCATGTGGATGCAGCTCACCTAAACCTTGTTCTCCAGGTGTCTCTTGAGTTTTGTCCTGAAGAGCACAAGGAAAAGGAAGATACGTCTAAAATGGCAGCCCATCACCTGAATCGTTTATCTAGAAGCCAGCCTGCTGCACATCCCTTTACTGCATCCAGTCTCAGCTGGGAGCTAGCTTGCTCTCTGTTATTCTGGAGGATGATGTTTGACCTTATTCACTGTGCTGCATAGCACTCCAGTAACAGCTGGGTCTGATCTCTTGAATTATAACCACCTCTGGCTAACACAAACACTGTGGAGCTGACTGGTACCCAGTGTTGTGTCTATCTGTTTTTCTGGGAAGAGACATGGATATGAGAGGGCAATCAGGAGCTGAGGTAAGACTGCCTCAGCCTTGTTAAAGCTCAAGACACAGATAATGGGATCCCCTGGAGTGCAACAAGGTTGTTTCCTCACAAACTCCTACATGAATATGACAGAGAATAGACTCAGCCAGGAAGGAGAGTGGTGGTGTTGGTGTAATGATTTGCCAATAAAATGCAGAGAGTGACAGGCGCAGGGAGAGAGGCTCTTTGGAGTCCAGAAGTGGGCTTATGTGCAGAGGCACCTGAGAGTTCCTCAGCAGGGGATCTGAAGCATGAAGCAGACTCTTCAGGAAGGAAGTGGACACTGTGCTGTGTTTGGCTTTGAACACAGGAATAACACCATCCTGACTGAACAGGTACAACGTGAGAACACTGAAAGTTATTTTTGTCTCCAGTGTCTAAGTTTGCAAGGGAACAAATGTGAGTGTGGAAAAATGGCACTGTTCTTCCACTGCTATGTTACCTGTCCCAACAACACCTCGCAGGCTGGTGGGAGCCCACAGTTCCCCTAGACAGAGGACTGATGCAGACCCAGGCCAGACAGTGTCCGCTTCCAAGACACGGCAGTCTTCAGGGGCAGATGGTTGTTGCTATCACAGCCATGTAGGCCTGAAACCAGCCAAACTATGTGCTGCATAACACAGCAATCAGAATAAGCCAAGTATTCCAGTCTTGCCTTAAACCTGACAGCAGACTGCCAGCTCTCATGAGTCACCTTTACACTGCCAAGGAGCAACTCCTCCAACTCACATCTGAGGGTTTGATCTGTGGTAAGCTTCCTGTTCATAAAGATCCATACATAAAAAACATCCTTCCCCTCACACATTTCTTTTGCATTCCCTCCCTGCTGTCTCCTCCTCTGTGTCCCTGCCTCCCAACTCAGAACTTCCCTATCTGTTCTAGAACTGATTTCCTTCATTGTCTCTTGTCTCTCAGCTAGTACCAGAGGCTCTCTTAGGACCTCCTCTCCCCTACCTCTCTTCCTGGAAATTGTTCCTTCTCATCTTCTACTAGGATGTGTTGTTGACTTTCCTCTGCTCCTGAGACTGCTGTTCCTGTGGTCTTTTCCTGGCACCTCACATCTTCCCCACCACCCTGCTTCCCAGAGCCACAATAATCCCACTGAATCTGTGGTGACTCTATGCTGCTTATGCGGAGAGGTTCCAACATCTGGGTTACCTGCAACAGAGATTTATTGCTTCAAATTGTGAAGGCAAAAGGAAGAAGAAATAAGCAGCACAGATGCTATTTTTGCTTTCACTCACAAATGCCTTTCTATTTTTAGGAATCCTTGCAAAATCTTCTGATGAAGCTCTGTGTTATTATTACAGTGTCAGTTCACTGACATATCTGTGCTTTAGGGTAAGCTGTGTTTTGGCAAAGCAGCTGCCTGGCTGTGGTGCCAGCTTTAAATGGGAGGAAGGGGCTAGGCTTGGGACAGGGGGCAAGTGAACTCTGGGCATCTGCTCCTCCCCCAGACTGTTTCTGTGTGTAGAGATGGTGGAGGCCCGGCAAACTAATAATGTTTCAGGAGGGCCTGAACTATGCCACCCACTTCCTGTCATCCAAACAGCCCTACCTCTGAGAAGAACTGGAGAAGCCTGTTGTCTTCACATGGGCTCTCTGCCTTTTGGTAGTCTTCACTATCATTTTCCCAGAGAGCCTCACTGAGCTCCAGCTCATGGTCTGCCTCTCGGCTGCTCTCATCTAGCTTCCCCATGGCCACCTCTTCAGTATTCCTCCAGGTCCCCACGTCCAGATCCAAGCTTGAATCCCAGCTGAGAAGAGACTGGAAGTCACTGTTCTTCTCTGACTCACTGGGAGACTCCATCTCAGACTCCCACCACACCCAGGCATGGCCCATCTGCAAACAAACATAAAGAAATAAACAGCAATTTCTTTGTACCCTGATCCAGACCTACAAATCCCAGCTCATTTCCTGACACACTCAGAGAGGCAAAGCATGGGAAGGACTCTGTGAGGCCAGCAGCCTACACCTGAGCCCACACTTCACAGCATGTGACAGGGCTGTAGCTCTGCAACAAACTGACATTTCAGAGCAACCGTATTTCATGTTTTCTGGTGCTTTTGCTGTACCCTCCCCCTGCCCAGGGGTTGGTGGGTTATGGTGCTCGGGGGATGCTGAGCTGGTTAGGAGCATATGGCTTTGTTGGATGCGAGATATATAAGGTGCTGAAGGCAGCCAGCAGCAAACTCAAACCAAGTCATGCTGGGGCTCCTGAGCTGCTCAAAGTTGTGAACAACTAGTGACTCCAAGGACAACTCACTGAAATTCCCTTTGCTGCTCCTTGAGATGTTTTTATACTGGAAGTAAGTTATTACAAACACTACAGACACTCTGTTTTGAAAGTGACAGATGTGATTTTGGTGGATGGTGGTATCTTGTGTACCTACGCCAGAAGAATTATAACCATGCACAGTCACACATTGACAGGAGACAGTTCTACACATTTCATAAAATAAAAGTTAGCATCCTCTTAAGAAGGAAAAAACCCACTGATTTAATCTCCACTCATCAGTCCATGCCTAAGTGTCTTCTACTGCATGAATCCACCGATTTCTCTAAGTCTGGGGATTTGCTTGCAGAATCACAGTAACAACAGTAAATGACTGTTAGAAAAATCTGTATCTTGCCACTGAACTCATCTGCCTGGATGCCATACCTATGGAGAATTCTATGCATTAATTAGCAGTGTCTTTAGAGTTTTCAGTTAATCATGTACAACCTAATTTTTCCAGAATTTTGAACAAGCACATTTCTCACCAACTTCCTTGGGCATTCTCAGGGCTGATAGCACAGCTACAAATAAAGCTTACGGTGCACACCTAGGAGAATTAAGGAATCCATTGGGTTTGAGATGAGAAAACTTGTTTGCTTATTTTACAAACTTAAAAGCAGAGCTAGGATCCAAAATGCTGTCCTTCTGAAACCTGTCTCAAAGTTAACTTCAGCTGAAGCAGATAAAATTTGATGAGGCAAGATAACAATACCTGCTCTCAGCTTCCAGCTGAAGGAGTTGGGCAAACTGATTTAATCTGAAGAGTAACCCTGTGCCTAAAGCATTTCCCTGTACCATGAGCAGAGCTGGCCACACATGCAGAACCAGCCAACGCAGCTCAGCTGAACAGAAAAGCCTTAGCCTAAGGTAATCCAATTGCTTGTGATCATCTTTCTGTACTCCAGCTGAGAGGGATAAGCGTTTAAAAATAAAGAAGCTTAGGAACTTGGGCATAAGCATTGATTAAAAAGATCTTCAGCCTTATGTTCAGTTTTACTAAATCTTGGAAGACTCAAGATGTCAGAGCACAGAACAGCACTGTTAGTGCAAGATAAGCAGGATGAGTGAAATAATTACAGACTGCTTACTTCCACACCAATTCTGTACAAAAAATAAGAGACAAAATGATACAGACTTCGACTTTTAATTAAGGACTGCCTGACAGTTCTTAATTACATTGGCTGCATAAGTCACCAGCAAGGAATCATTATCAATTTGGGAAGTTTTAGTTCGCTTTGCAGAGATCAGACACTGTGCAACCCTCACTGATATGAGAAAAAGCTTAGAAATAATGAAGACAGCCTTTAAAAGAAACTTAATGTCAAAACAAGAAAAATGATAAAAGCCTGAACTCCAGTAAATGAAATGTAGAATCCACAAAAAAATAGGAAAAAAAAAGAAGAACAATTTGCTAAAGACATAAAAGCAAATAACAACAACAAACCTCATCAAAAACATCAGAAGCAGAGAGCTGCAGATGATCAGGGGGGATGACGCATGATCAGTGCCAAACATCTCAGCAGAAAACAGGGCCAGTTGGAAAAACCAAATTAATCATCATTATCAGCAGTTGCCACAGAGGAGATCACACGAGACTTTCTCTTGGGATGGGTCCGAGAGACTGTTTCTAATTAAAATGTCAACAGGGGAGGTTTTAGAACAACTTGAAGGAGGGAATAAACCTTAGAACCAGTTGAGATTCAATGATGAGTCTTAAAGAAGCTTAAATATAACGTGACCAAACCTATCCTGTGTAACCTGTCATTTAACTTAGCCACAGCACAAGAAAACCAGAAAGATGTGATTGTTATTATCCATCTATAAAAGAAAGGGTGGATGTTGTGAGATGCAGCACAGTAAGCCTGAGCTCTGCACTAGACGGATTAGAACAAGGTATTAGAGAGAACAGAATTAGTAGTCAGAGCATGAGATGAGGCATTGGGAAAGAGGCAATGAGGCTTTGTGGAAGAAAATATCATCTTAGATTTTTAAAGACCTTAAACATCATTAAAGGCTATAGAAATGTTATAGGGACAAGAGAAGCTCTTTGAGGGAAAAATAATTGGTTAAGAGAAGAAACCAAGGGTAGGAATGAACAGCAATGCTTCCCATAATGAAAGCAAGTTACTAGTGGGTGTGATAAAGGTCTTTCCCTGTGCTGCAACTTCAGTTTTTCAACATGGACAAAGAGGGGGCAGAGGTGCTACAGAGACAGAGCCAGACTCTTCTCAGTGGCCAACCGTGAAAGGAGAGGAGGAAGAGGTAACAAGCTGCACCAAAGGAAATTCAGAGTGGACTTAAGGTAAATGTTTACTCCATGAGGGTGGACAAGCACTGAAACAAGTTGTCCAAAGGGGTTAGGAAATCTTCATCCTTGGGAGGTTTTCAGAACTTGACTAGACAAGGCTCTGAGCAACCCGGTCTACCTCTGAAGCTGACCCTGCTTTGAGCAGCGGGTTGGACTAGATAAATGCTCAGAGGTCCCTTCCAACTTAAATTATTCCATAAAATACCAGAAAAAAACCCCAAACCCAAACCTGTAACTTTTTGTGTTATAAACACTGTAATCTCTGGAAACTGAGGCCATAAAAATTCAAATCAGAAATTTGTTCCCATTAGTGAAGGAAATTTAACCCAATAAGCAAACCAAAGGATTCTGCATTCCTAGCATCAAATGTAGAGTGACCCTTGGTGGACATACACCCAAGCCTAACATGGGACTCAACACAGCAGGCACAACCAATTTCAACACAAAACTTGTGAAAAATGAGGTAACAGTCCCTCTGATTCTAATCACAATGACTCAAGTTTCCTGCAAGTTGCATTTCAGAAAGCTGCACCCTGTACATGCTGCACAAGGAAGCACAGACCACTCCCAGCTGCTTCAAGCATCAGGAAGGACAATGTTGTTTGTTTTTCCCTCCCCGCCACTCAGAAGGTCGTGGAGACAGAAAATATGTTTATCAGAAAATAAGAAGGTAATTTGAAACTGTCACAGAGAACTTAAACCTCAGTTAAATGTCCACATTGCTGAGGGAAAGAACTGTAAATTCCAGTAGAAACAGTTCACAAGCTCAAACATGAAACAGTGCCATATTCTCACACACTCAAGCAGGGTATCTTCCCCTCCACCCAAGTACTATGCAACATTCCCCTGGTAAATGGATTGTCTCTAATGTCAAAGTTCTGCCATGCTTGTCTGCTGTAAGGTTAACTGGAAGAATTATATTTGCAGATATTCAAGACAGGTATGTACGCTTGTACAAAACCAGGGTTCCTCACTGCAGAGGTGTGATGCTCAGTACACTGCACACTGTACACTGGATTTGTTCCGACTTTAATATACATACACATTTACACATCACTAGTAAAAATCTGTACACTTCACATTACAGTACATACGAGCCACCAGTTGCTAGCTAACACCAGAACACTGATGAAGCCCAAGACGACTGCCCTAAAACAGGCAGGGGGGCTAGTCTTCCCCTCTGGGGAAGTTTCTTTGGGTTACACATCCTGATGAGACACTGCTTTTCAGAGGGGCAAGTGAAGGAGGTGGACCAGGTCCCAGAAATGGACCTGCAGCTTTTCTTCCTCTTCCAACAGCTGTTAACAGTATCGTGCTTGCACTCCAGCTCTGGATGCCAGGTGCTGGGATTTTCTGTCTGCCTGCAGCATCATTTCTTCATCTTCATGTCTGCCTCGATGGCACAGCGACGCCCTCTGGTGCCTCCGTCCTAATCACAAGGCAAACAAAAAGAAAGAGTTACGCAACCCTAAACTCAGAACACTTCCTCCAGCACTTGGGGAGGTAAGGAATTGTGCATCTGGTAACAACTGTTTATGCCTTCCAAACAGGAGAAAGGGAAGCTGTCCTAAGAAGGCCTGGGACCTACCTAAAATTCACTCCGGACAAGCACAGGTGCTGGGATTTACAGCATCTCTGTGCACTGCTGGCACCCAGGGCAGAGAGAGGCTGCAAGGCTCTCGCCCAGAGAGATGCTTTTGGAGCCTGTACAGTGCAGGCTCTCTCCTAAGCGGCAGACTCTAGCTTGACTCTTAAGATGGGAAGAGGAAACTGCTGACTAACCTACCTTATCAGCTGCTGATCCCTATGGGAAGTGCTCCTCCAGTTGAGTGACCCTGGCACTAGCTCCCTAGTTTCTCCGCACAGCTCCTTTCCATGAGTAGAAGGCGAGCTGAGAGCTTCCTTTGATCCGCTGCCCTCTCCCTCTGGCTGACATGCTGACTCTCCTGGAGTACTCCTCTGTCTTTAGATATATGCGAGAGAAAAAAACAACTCTCCATCTTCCTCCCTTCTCTCCTCCCCGCAACTCAGAGACTTGGGGTTTCCTGGAGGGAATATTTTTCCAAACACTTCCAGATCACCACAGGCACAGAGCAAGATATTTCTGCGGAGTATCTGATTTGCTTTCTGGACCATGAATGATAAAGGAGTACACAGCTGACTCCTCACTTTCCCAAGACTTTTTGTACTGTCTCCAACGTGCAGAAGGGTCAGCTGTATAAGCATGAGAGATGTAGGAACTAGAACTACAGTACTGCACCACTTTGTCTTCCCACTTACATGGAAAGAAAGCAGGAGAGAAGTTGTGGAAAAAAGCAAAGGCAGATGACAAAACAAGAACACTTGGAACCAGAAGAAAAGATTGAAGCCCCTCCCACTCACCCACGCTGAGAGTAAGGGACTGAGGTGTTTCTTCACTAATGATCACGGATGTTCAGTCCCTGAGTTAAACACGCATCGCTGCAATACTAAGGATGCTGTGACAGCGCAGTGATCACCCAGACAAGGAGCAGAGCACACTGCCAGCAGTACTGCAGTACCTGCTGGAGCCTTTCAATACTTACAAAGAGAGAGAGAAGGAAGGCAGGAGAGCCCATTGGGACACTGTCCTGTTAAAAGGCCAAACAGAAGGACTTATCAGATACCAGATACGGAAATGCACACACCACACAGAAGCATTGAGCCCACACACGAGCATAGAGAAACACGTGCCCCACTCCCCTTCCCGCGTGGCATCAGTCTTATGCAGCAGGAACATAAAAATGGACAAAAGAGGGATACTGCGAGAGTCAGAATGCTAGGAAAGGGATATTCCCTCCTCAGCCATGGCAAGGCCTCGTCTAGCAAACAAATTCTGCACTGTGCAGTTGCCACTAGAACTAAACAGCCAGTCCTTGCTGTCACAATGTTGTGTGCACCAGCTGAGAGCACTTGAGATAACTTAAGTTTGGATGTGTCTTTACAGAAAAAAAATCCCAAACATACATTGCTATTAGTTTAGATCAGTGTGGAAGTCAAAGGTTCTCTGGTGTGTTTTTACACAGCAAGCCAGACTGCAGTGATTCCCTGGTTCTAAAAATCTGACTAGGAAGTGAAGGACACAGCAAGGCTAGCCTTCCAATTCTCTACACCTTCACCTTCCTGACACATCATGCCTTTTCCGACACTCTGTTCATTTCCCTACAGTTTCCATCACCTGTTTTTGAAAACAGAATAGCACTATCGGGATTACAGAAAAAAACCTTATGAGACCCGCCTTTGGGATGACATATAGCTCCAGAGCTGAAATCTCATCAATGGACACATTTAAAGAACTGCAATCTCAAAACACATTCAGCCTCTTTGGTATGGGAATTTCATGCAGTATCTTGGCATTCTTCAAAAGATGCCACGTGCCCTTGCACAGGGTGCCGCATTCTCACCTTCTCCGAAGCATCTTGCTTGCGAGTGGAGTCTCGCCCTCGCAGGCTTTTTGCACTGATCCCTGACTCCGATGTTTGCATGATCAGTTGTGTGGCCAGAAATTGCTGCAAGAAAACCATACTCTGTTAAGATTCTCAGGCAAAACAAGCTCAGTTAGTGTGTGTCAGTTAACTATCACAAACCACAGGCTGGCAATGATTGGGCCAGAGGCAGTTTCAGTTCCTTGTCTGCTGCTCAGAATAAGTTCCCCCGTTTACCTCAGAAGCCACAAGTCCTGAGGAACTACAAAACCCCAGTTCAAACTCTGTTAGCCCTGCCAGTTGGGACATTCTACTTCACAAGAAGTTTTAAATGGCATATACTCACAGGACACAGTTTCATGTACAATTTATACCAGCATAAACCAGCACAGCCACCAAAAGAAGCAATCGCGTCCCCTGTCATTCACCATTCTTGTTGCTTGTTTCTGTTCCCAAACCACACCCTGGTTCTTGCTGGCCTAAGCATTTCCCTGAAGGAAATTACATTTGAAATTGGTCTGGGCTGAACCTAAAAAACATTTTGCTGCCTTAGTTTTAATTTATCCACAATCTAGTTCACCACAAACACCTGAGCTAGCACAGGAGATATGAAGGGTAAGATGGGACTACTTCATTCAAAGACACTAGGAGTGAAACTATAGTCTCACATCCAGAAGTCTTTCCCATATCTATAGACCAAGGCAGATGCACTGGCTTCAGCTCAGTACTTTACCTGGATTTGCTCCAGGACATCTCGCTGCATCTCCACAGCCATGTGGTACACATCGTGGTCAGAGCTGTTGTACATAACTGCATTTTGAAACATCAGCATTATATCACGCTGGAACTCAGCTGTGGTTCGTATCAGCCCATTCTCAATATTCTTTTTGATGGTAGATAAATCCATTGGCCTATGAAAGAAATGCAGTCAAAATAGCAACAGAAATCTTTACCTCTTTCCCCACTCTTTTGCAAACAGCCCTGGGTCTGTGACATGTCTAGTTAGACCACCTATTTAATTTAGCCCAATAGGTTCACCCCTCCGTGCTCCCTAGTACCCAGGCCTTGGGTGCTGTCCAGCAGTTACCAGTGAACACTAACAATGGCATGGCAGATGCCTCAGGAGAGGCATTTGCCTTCTCCAGGCATCAACTGGAGACAATAAGGTGAAGCTACAGCTGCAGCCACTGAACTGTTTAGGAGAGATTTTGGGAGCTAGCAGGGGATTCTGGTAATTCTTCCAGAAGAGTCCACTATCTGGGACAGTAAAAAATGCTGATTAAAAAAGGCAGGTCTTTGGAATTTCAAAGATTAAATCCTATGCCTGCATAGCAACTGGGAGAAGCAGATCAGACACTACCACCTTACTGATAAAAAAATGTTCTGTGTAATTCAGTGTACTTCATTCAAAGACAGGGCTGTGTAAAGACATGTACCTGTTACTGAAGACAGCCCTTTTCATGGGGAAACCCGTTTCTGACTGAATCATGCCAGAAAAAAATAATTTTCTGAGTCTTACAGTCTGCAGGGCAGGCAAAAACATCATTCCTGCCAGAAATCCCTCCACAGATATGCAAATATACAGACTTCTAATGACAGAAGACTGCTGAGACTCACCTCTGCACAATGCTGTGGTAGCCTGGTGCTATATCGTCAGTTACAGGCTGCAGGAAGACATTGGCGTACCTGCAGAGAGAAGTCACTTAGTGTCCTGTCCTTGCTGGTAAATACTTGTTTCATGCTCTCACGTTTATTTATCTGGTACCAGTAAGAATACGATTCATCATCTCCTAGTGCCAAGGTAGATGAGCCTCTGAGATGGGACAGTGGACACTTGTCTAGGATTAGTCACTTCTTTCTGTCACTTCAAGATATCACACTCACCTGTGATTAGCTGCTGCTCTCCAAACTAGCATGATAGCTTTCTTCCAGATCTTCTGGGCCTGTATTGCTTCTTGGTCCTCACTGCACACTGAGCTGGGAAGAAAAGAATACGACCTCCTTCAGGAGTCTGCATACTGCCTCAGAGCAGAAACCTTATGATTTATTTTGCCTCTAACATACCTATGCTAATCCATGCCAAAGACAGAAAGGAAAAAATGGGACCTGGTACTATGGTGCTATCTGCACACTTGCACTTGTAAGCAAGGAAAATTGGACAAATCAACAAATTCCCCCTTCAGACCCAGTCAGTCAGCAAAACAGAAATGAGAATCCTACACTCCCCTCCACAAAACAGCCTGGGGTTTGCACCTGTGTGCCTGAGAGCTTCACCAATACTCACAACTGCGAGGAGGCTGGGCTGCTGGGGATGGAGTCGGCTAGCGTGTGAGACTGTAAAGGTGCATTATGGACACTGAAGCCATCATCGCTCTCACTCACGGGGGGTTCATTATCCATCTCTGATAGGTATCCCTCACCCTGATCTTCTTCTTTGGGTTCCTCCAAACTGGCAGCCTCACTGGCACCATCCTCATCATCCTCTTCGCCCTGCCCATCCTGAAACATAGAGTTCATGAGTCTGCACAGCCAGCTACAGCAGCAACTCAGAGCCTCCAAAGCAACTACAGTTCAGCAAGCAAAGTGATTAATTTTCTTGCTACATTGCTGATGACTGTACAGGCACTTCCACAAAATCCTAGTCACTCTATCCTGCCCTGCCTCCCCCCGCAGACACAGAAACATGCACACACAGCTTTACAGCGCCTGAAGCAATCTCCCCTTTAGCTTCAACTGCAGACTGCCCCCTTCTCAGTGCAGAAATCTGAACGCAAGCTTTACTTTTCAGCAGATGGGAGCCAGGAAGCAGCAGCAGTGAGATGCTACTAATAAACTCAAGATGACTACACCCAATTGGGAATTACCTTGATCTGACTCCTAAACAGGGCTTGGGCCTCCTCCTTCATTGACTCTGCGAAAGAAAGAAAAGCAGAAAGGTTGATTCTCCAAAGCAGTCTTTCCTACAAAAGCTCCTGCACCAATGCCTACTGTCCTGCAGTAATTACCACTGTTCCTACACATATCTTTTCTCCCTCCTCCCCAAAAAACCTAAACCAGATCACTGACAACTATCCAGCTAATAATGTTGCATGTAAAAGATTTCCTAGCTGAATTAAGTTACCTGACAGCTCAAATTTGTGCTGAACATCAGCCTGTGAGGAGTCTTCACTCACATTTGGGACTTGTGGAGGGGATGAATCATCATCAGGTGGGGTCTGGAGGGAAGAGAAATGCACAAATCTAGATGTTTGTGTCAGCTTACTTCAGTGAAGGTGTGGGCACAACTCACTCAGCCTAACCTAACTCCAGGCAATGGAAGTTCACTGAGCACCTTCCCAACAGCAATTCTGCACGTGGGTGGGGGGAGATACACAAAGGTACTGCCTAAAGCAGAGCGCTTCTCTGCAGATCGAACAGATCAGCAGCATGACTCTCAAGAAAACAGTCAGTCACATTCATTGAAGAGTCACCTTCAACCCAGCAGTCATCCTTCCTCTAAACTTCTCTCCTACCTGCCACAACTGCTTCTTTCTTTCCCCACACCAGTTCCAGACAGCCTCTCTGCTCACATACCTCTGTCTTCACTGCATTGTGCACTGCGTCTTCTCCCTTGGCTGATTCTATCTCGATTTCAGAAGTCTCTCCTGCTGCTGCAATTGCTCTTTGATCCTCTTCTATCTCTTGACTTCTAAGTTCTGATGTTTCTGTCACTCTTGCAGTTGTTGGTATGGTTTCCTCAGGGCCCAGATGATTCTGCTCCTGCTCTGCAGGTTCTGCCTTTATTTCTGATCCCAGCTCACCAATGCCCATTAGGTCTCGAATTCCCTTTGCCTCTGGCTCCTCACACTCCAGTCTCTCCTGCTTCACAGTCACAGACACTTGGGGTATCTGGGCCTGTTTCTCATGTTCCTGACGAATTGAGTGTTCCCATGGGCCAGGCAGGGTCTGAGGATCATCAGTATCTTCGCAGAAAGAAGACAGAGCAGCTTCAACAACTGCTGCATCCAGGACTTCAGGGTGGTCATCTACCTTTATTGCCAAAACAAACACAGCAGTACAGGCCAAGGTCAGAAAGAGGGATTAAAAAAAAGTTCATATTATTTGGTAATGAGACAATTGTGGAAAACATGCTGTACTGGGTTTACAAAGTTGCCTTTCTCAGCCAGACTCGTATCACTCCCTGCGGAGTCTCCCGTGGAGCTTCAGTTTCAGAAATGCAGCACTCCTGGAAAGCATGCTGCAAGCAACGCTCATCTGCCAGAGACATGACCCAAACCCTACCCAACAAGAGGAGAAGGTTTCTTTCTGCACCCAGAAGAGGAGCACCAGGCTAAACATGGCAGACTAGCAGCAGTGGTGTGACAGGGTCATTTCCTATTGATCTCGACAACGCTGGTGAGAATGTGCATTTTGGAATAATTATTTCTTGCTTGTTTAAACTAACTAAATTGGTGAACAGTAATCACTTGAGATTAACCTAACTGCATGTGGAACAAAAGGCACTGCCACTCTGCTTTGCCTGTTTACCTTGTCCTCAATGATGGCTATAATATTTCCAACAGTATCGAAGTCCAGCTCTTCCCCTGTATAGGACACTGCAATATCCATTTTCTCAGCCAAATCCAGGTCTTCTTTCCCATCCATGCAGTGATCTTTGGAAGACCCTGCAGTGCTGCCAGCCCCAGAACCCAGGCACTCTTTCTTGATGGAATCAATGATCATGGATATTTCACTACTGTCCATGGACACCGTCACGGTATGGGAATCAGACACTGCCTCCATGGAAACACAGGCTTCTGGCTGGCTCACTGCACAAGGATAAGAGTGACAATCAGAGACCAATCGGGAGAAGTCAAGCCCACATAAACAAATACTGCAGTGGATAAGACCAAGCACCAACCACAAGCATCCCAGGTCCACCCACAACAGCACGGCTTAGAAAAATAAGACAAATATGGGTTTCCTTTCCCACAGCAGACACAAAGTGAGATTCCAGCCCTTGAACCACAATCCAGCAACATACCATTAACACCCCCACCCACCAAATCCTGTTTAAAACCATCTGTTTACTCCAGAACCCAGCTGTAACTGTTCTTCCATCAACGATAGTGAGTCCAAGGTGATAAAAGGCCAGCTGAGAGCTCGCTGGGTGCTGATCCCAAGGGAATTTCTGTTTTTCCAGCAGTGCATGACCTATGAGTGCGTAGTTCAGGAACGCACCTGTGGCTACGCTTTCTGGAGCTGCAGCTGGTGGCACAACGGATGGTGCTGACAGCGTGGGCATCATGACAATGGTTGCCTGGGACACAGGCTCTACGGGGGGTGGCAGGAGCTTAGCTGGAGTTTCGCTGGCAACAGCGGAGAAGGAAGCAAGAGGTGAGGTGAACTGTGCAGGACCAGCTTCTAAAAGCCGGGAAAGCGTAGGAGCACCTAACAGAGAGTAGAAGGGAAAAGCACATGAGCAAGAAGCAGCCACCACTGAAGTCCACAAAGCCACCACTGGACTCTTCACTGTTTGGTGGCTTCTTCTAGGAAAAGACACTGAGAGGTACCTATACATGGTCCCAAATGCTACGTAGAGACCCTGCACCAAAAATGCACTGACTCCTTTGTGTGTGCAGTCTGAGACAGAATCACGCAGACTATGGGACACTGTGTTCAATGTTAGGGCTGGACAGGCTATTCCACACATGCAGAGAGATGCCCTTCCAAAGGCTCATCCCAATACAATCATGGGAAATCTGAAAAACAGTGCTGAGAGCCACACAAAGTAAGCCAAGACCAACAGTCATCACAGGAGCATGGAAGGGAGTACAGGGGATTTCTTTACAGGTCTTTCCAGGAGAATTCCTCTTATGTTAAATGCTGTCATTCAGCTGTAACTTTCAGTCTGAATTTACTGAACTGTCTGGACCAAATTAACAGGTCTTAAAAGAACAGACATGAATAAGGAAAGTGAGATAATTCATATGGAATTACACATGAATGAATGGCATAAATCCTCAGTTGCAGACAATGTGATTAAACCACTGGTTAGCATGAGCTGAGAAGAAACTTCACCTTAGGCATGTTGTTCTGAAAAGGCCCAATGCAAAGACTCTTGTACTGTCCCTCTCACCCCCTGCTCTGTGGAGCTTACTCTGGAGCTCACAGTCCACTGCAGCCTAGTCCTCAACAGACCTCTAAGCTAAAGCAGATGTAAGACAGGTGAGTTCTCCAGATACAGATAGAGCTGCAGTTTGACACATCAGGAATCAGATACTAGACCATTTTTTCCCCAACTCCCTGTCTACTAACCCTTTTTTTCTACACTGAAATGACTGGAATTAGCCAGTGTCAAAACCAGAAAACTAGACAGTATGGACGAGGATCCAATGAAGCCTAATTGTTTCAGTCATTTTAGATCAAGGCACACTTTTTTTCTGTAAGGATTAGGGTTGTCTTAAAAAAAAAAAAAGTAGGGGTGAGAGGGATGGGTGTATAGAAATAGGAACACAACTCAAAGAAGCCCCAAAACTAGCCATGTCCATCTCTCTCCAAAGAAAATTCACAGAACAGTCTGAAGGTACATCTGAAGGGAGAACTGTACAGGGAGAGTCCCAAGTTACCTGAAGCAGCAGGAGATGCAGGGACAGCACCAGGTGCCGACTGCATTTCCCCACTGTGCAGCACTGGAAGGACGCTTCCTACCTCCAGCAGGACTCCTGAGCTGTTCATGTGACCAGAAGCCACTGTCATTTCATTTTCACCGACCTGCCAAAGGAGGACACAACTGAAGTTCCTGGGGACACCATCACATCAGTGATTCTCTGCCAGATATGCACCTCCATGAATTTGTCCATCATTTGCTGTCTCAGCATTTTGTCTGCACTTTTTGTCCAGTCTAGTCCCTGCCTGAGGCCCCTTATGCAAGTGCACAGCATGACAGTCTGAAACTAGTTGTTGTTCTTCAGCTACAATTACAGCTGCAGTGGCACCTTACTTTGAAGTTAGGCCAAATACATCATTTGCTCTACCTTAGTCCCTCCGTTCAAGGACCTCAAAATCCTTTACAGATACTAGTCTTTCTATGCCCTGAGATGGCATGGAATTACCCCTTATTTTGAGTTTAAGGAAACCGAAGCACCAAGATGGAAACGAACTCTATCAATGTCACACAATAAACCTATTACAGATCTTAAAGCAGATGTAAAACAGTCCTGCCAATACAAAGAAAACCCAGTCTTCCACCGCCATTACCTCTCCTTGCTGTGCCCCTATGTTACATTGCACTCTGCAAACACAGAACCCATGGAACATTTACCCCAGCTAATGAATAGAAAAGACCCCAAATCTGATGATTAAAAAAAAAGAAAGTCAACAGCAATACACCTATTTCATCACACAAGCACTAACCATGGGCAGCCTGATGGCTGCTATTTTCAGACTGGGTTCTAACAGTGTCAGCAACGGTCACCCTCCTAAGGCTTCCAGAGTCACTAACACCAGAAGTGGGTTGTCATCAGTGATTTTAGTAACTGTCTATAATTAGGAGAAAACTGAAGCATTTCAATATTGGTCATAAACCCCATTAAAGGACTCCCTACTCCTGTGCCAGGAACCATTACAAATACTGAAACTCAACTTCCTGCCAAGATGTAAAGAAGAATTGTGAGCCCAAAGTAGAAATCATCAACACCTCCACAGAGGCTGATCAGGATGATGCTGACTAACATGCTCCCTCCTGCAGGGAGAACAATTTCCTCTAGCAAAGTCTGCAACTCCAACTCCTTGCAGCTGAGGGGAGACAGCCAGTCCTATGTGCTGAATGATCCCTGCAGTCCTGCATCCACAGTACTGGGAAAGGGTCTTATCTCTGTGTCTCACAAGGGTAATTATATCTCTCATTACTTCTGCTGGGACTCTCGTAATAACTGTACGTTTTTAAAAGGCCATTGCAGCTCCCCCTTTTTCAATGGGAGAGTCTGGAGCCAATCGTTTGTGTGCTTGCATATATCAGCAGAGAGCTCCATACCAGCCTGGGGCTTGTGGGCAGGAGACTGCCCTTCTTCAGCAGCTCTGAGAGCAGAGGGGAAGGAGGCGGAGTTGCTTTTTGTCCTAGCATCTTTTTCTGGGGTGAATCATCAGTGACTGGGGTCATGGGGGCATCCAGGGGAGCAGAGCCTGGAGGGGTGTCAGGGATTCCAATGAAGGAGGCAACTGGGGTGCTGGGCAATGTCCCTGGAGTGACCTGAGAAAGAGAAAAACCACACTGTTCAAAGCCACACTCCACCACACGGACTAGCCCCACTTGCTCCTTCCCCCAAGAGCATTGATCCAGCACACCACAGACACCTACTCCATTCACTCGCTACACCTACTCCAGGCATATGCTCTCACCCTTTCCCTGCCCTGTAGTGCCATTTCCCAGGCACACACAGAAGACTGGCCAACCCATTGATGCCCCTACACAGCCTTTGGTCCAGGCACCTGATCATCACAGACATGGAAGAGGACACGTATCTCGAGCAGCATCAACCACACTACAGCACTACCACAGCGAAAAGTCTGCAAAACAAGGCAAGGGCTTCTCCCCAGGCTCCTTTTCCATGACGGATGCAGAGCCTCATGTCCCAAGCTTTTCTTTCCCTCTTACCATGAGAAGGATCCTTACCCCTGGACTGGCCTCATCCACAGCGGGCTGAGACAGATCTCCCAGAGCATAGTCTCCTCCTGGGGAGGTTGAGCCTGCAGGGGAGCGAACCATCACACCCGTTAATCGTCGTGGTGGATTCTTAATGGCCTGACGAGCTGGAAGAGAACAGGAAAAAAAGGTGAGATTCCCTGACTCCATCTTGGACATTCCCTGAGAGTTACTTCTGACTTTATCCTAAAGAACCCTAAGAAAACAATTTATATTGTAGGAATTTCTTGTACCACACCAGGATCAGTTCACAAATAATACTAGCGTTGGGTAACGCACTTTAATTTCAGTCTTCCCCAGCAGCTCAGTAGTCACCACCTCCTACCACTAATAGGTTAGTTCACTGAATTGCCCCAAGAGTTATAAATGAATTAAAAATTCAGAACCAATCTCTCTTCCTTTCAACTTCAGACAATAGTAAAGCTATAGGGAAAACTGAAGGGGTGAAAGCCTGACATTCTAACAGAGAGTTCCTTGCTAATCCTGCTTCCTCTTAGACACACCTTTTCTACAGAAATTGTTCCATTCTCAGAAGTCTCTGCATTTTCCCCTGTTACAAATATAGTACTAGAAAGTAAATACAACCTTTCTTTCCAAATCTAGGGTCAACAAATACCTCCTGAACAGGTCTTAACAAGACTTAAGTATTTCCCAAATGTTCTTATGAATATATGCATCTCTCTCTGAGGCGAGGTAAGGAAGATCATTTTCAGCTTACCCTGATAAGCAGCATCTGTAGCTTTCCTCTTGACTTCTGCCTCCTCCTCCTCCATTTTCTTCTTTCTGTATACAGAATCAAAACCTACTGTCACAGAGTGTCCCACTTCCTCTTAGTTCCTCCTCTGCAACCAGCTCATTGACCCCCATTATCTCCAGACAACAATGGACTGCCTCTGTGGACTCAGGTTCAAACCCTCTGAGGAGGGAAGCAGAGTCAGAGGCCAGTCAGAGAACAACACGCTTGGCAGGAAATTTCACTTCCAGATGAATGTCAAAACAGAGAAGGCAAGCATGATGTTGCAAGCCATCACCAAGATCTTTACTGAGAAACTCCAAACCATGTTCCACACAACCTAAACTAAGTCATCCCTCAGAGACCAAAGCATCTGCCCAGCTGCCTCGTTTCTCTTAACCCAAAGTACGCGGAGCAAGGGATGTCTAACAAATATACAGTGTCTAGGAACTACAATCTCAAAAGAAAGCATAACATGGAAATAATTAAATAACCCACATCATAATCTCATTGCAGAGCTCCTCCAGTCTGTTATCCATGTGTCCGGCCTGGATCAGCTCTGCATCCTTCTTGAGTTGCCTGTAATCAGAAAATCTTCTTACTTACTTATCACTAAACAATACACCCTAAGCACCATTCTGCATAGGCCACTTTTTCAAGACAGGTGTACCACAGCTCAACACCTCTGCCACATACCTATATTTTTCCTGTGTTTCTTTAATCATTTTCTTCAACTCCTCAACTCGTTCTGCAGTCAGCTTCCGCACAATAACATCTTCCACAGTTTCTACAACTTCTCCCTTCTCACCACGTTTTCTCCTATAGAATAAAAAAGAGTTCAGACATGAAACAGAAAACCCCAGTTCTCCTTCCATAAATGGCTGCTGTTATTCCTGACACACACATGCACAAAAAAAAAAAATCAACCTCTTCGTATTTCCCTTAAATAATATTGGATAGCACAATGTTCAAACAATCTCTTCTGAAAAAATTATCTGATTCTTAAATGTGCTCAGTGTTAAAGACTTCGGGAATAGATCAAAGATGCAAACCCACTATAAATTTTCAACCTGAAAAAAATCAAACATTCCACTTCAGAGAAGATTCTTACTACGAAGAAACATCTGTTATTTACCTCATCAACTCTAAGTCCTTTGTTTTTGAAAGATCGTTCAGCACTATCATAAACAAGTACTACTTTTAAACATCCTGCCTTTAATTTTATTTGACATGAAGTCCCGAAACAAAATGCCTGGAGTTTCAAGTGAGAAGTATCTGACACCCCCAAACTGTACTGATAGCACCGATTAGAAAACTGTAAGAAACCACTGCAAAATAGAGACAAATAACATGTAGTGTTTTATTCCAGCCAAATGTTTCTTTCTTCTGCATTAAGTCCCAAAATGCACACTGCAACTCTTACAAATGCAGCTGTGGCAGAGGCCCCAGTTACCCTGCCATGTATTATAATGACAGCAGGGGCATATAGAAGACACAAGTACACAGTGACCAGTTCTAGAACCATGTAATGCTTAAACACTTGAGCCTTATGAAAAAAAAGGAGACAAGACAAAGACATATGGGAAGCACGTTCTAAGAAATACCTTGGGCTTGCCAGTCTCCCCCATCTGCCATACTCTGATCCCACTGTCTACCCACACCAGCTATCACAACTGAATTTCCTCATTCATGTATGCTTTTGGGAGGAGCACTATCAAGTGCTTT
Source organism: Tyto alba (assembly GCF_018691265.1). NCBI lineage: Eukaryota > Metazoa > Chordata > Aves > Strigiformes > Tytonidae > Tyto > Tyto alba. The sequence continues at coordinate 11,719,680 of NW_024881279.1, forward strand.
GCTGTAAGAACCGACAAATCCACCCCAAACTGCTGCGGACTGCACTTGTGTCAGACTTTTTACTTACTTAGGGGTCTCCGTAGTCTCCAAGAGCTCCGAATACTGAGATGCACAGTGCTAAGAAGAAACAAAGAAAGTCAGAGGACACCAGAGTCAGCTTCAGCAAATGCCTATCAACAAAGCCTATAGGGCAGTTACTCTTATTTCTTTAGAGGTCTAGCACTTTATGAACACATCTGACAAGTCTTCTCCAGAGAGAACATTATATATAATCGGCTACAATTTAGTGTAGCTTAAAGTGAGTAAGCGTATTCATTCTTTTACTCTAACACTGCCCAGGCTGATCTTCAAAACAAAGCTAATGAACAGATGCTCCCAACTAACAATTTAGAAATCAAAGCAAGTGAGCAAAACTGCAGCTGTAATGTTTTTATCTGTGAACATAAACCAAAAATATTTAAACGGAGAAGACAAAATAACATTATATCAAGGCCAGTTTCACAGCTTAACATAAACAGTAAGCAACATAAAACTCCCCACTTCTCCTCTCTTGATTCTCCTAATCTCCATCTGTTCCTTGTACAACAAAAATCCCAGGTGCTTGACCAAACAGCAGGACAGACCAAAATACATGGGCATTTACAAATTACTGAGGCAAGGAATTCCATAGCTTAATTACATGCCTGGTGAAGAACAATCTCCTTAGGTTTGCTTCGAACTGTTAGTCTTACTTAATAGCCTCTAAATCTTGTACTGGACAAAGCACTGAACAATTAATCCCTATTCATCCTCAGCATGACACTTCTGATTGCGCAGACATCTGTTGTATTCCTGTTATTCTTCTCTTTTTTATGTTAAGGATTCTACCTTACTTGCCATCCCTTACAAGGAAGCTGTTTCATGTCTTTGATCATCCTTGTGTTTTCCTTAACTTTACGCAACTGTACAGTAAGCTCAAATTTAATTTCAGAAATAGAAAAAAGTATTTAATCTGATTTAAATAATTTTTTTTTAAAATTATTTTTTGCTATCTTTTTAAAAAAACAAATACGTTCTCTTAGGCAGCTGTCTTACATATTTCATACTGTGCTGGTTTTGGCCAAGATAATTTTCTTCATAGTAGCTGGTATGGGTCTATGTTTTAGATCTGTGCTGGCAACAGTGTTGATAATAGAGGGATGTTTTAGTTACTGCTGAGCTGTGCTTACACACAGCCAAGGCCTTTTCTACTCCTCACCCCACCAGTGAGTAGCTGGGGGTGCACAAGGGGCTGGGAGGGGGGACACAACCGGGACAGCTGACCCCAACTGACCCCAGGGACATTCCAGACCATATGGCGTCATGCTCAGCATACAGAGCTGGAGGAAGGAGGAGGAAGTGAGGATGTTCAGGCTGATAGAGTTTGTCTTCCCAAGTCACCGTTATGCGTGATGTAGCCTGGCTGTCCTGGAGATGGCTGAGCACCTGCCTGCCCATGGGGAATGAATCCCTTGTTTTGCTTTGCTTGTGCATGTGGCTTTTGCTTTACCTGTTAAACTGTCTTTATCTCAACCCATGATTTTTCTCACTCTTACTCTTCTGATTCTCTCCCCCACCCCACCGCCAGGGAGTGAGTGAGCAGCTGTGTGGGGCTTAGTTGCTGGCTGGGGTTAAACCACAACACAAGCAGAACTGATTTTTTTCCCCAAGATTCAAATATCAGTATCTTACCTTTTGGGAAAACCAGTCAGGTGGGCGTCCTGGCTCTGCAAAAGGTTTGATAGCTCTGCTGACTGAGACCCTACAGGAGAGAAACAGTGAGTCACTATCAAATTATTTTCTTCCTCAACCAACATGCAGAGAAAAGACACTGACTTGTCATAACATTCATCACTGATAGCCACCATAAACACAATGAACTTGCCAAGTTGTGTTTTGGAATTATTCAAATACAGCCCTTGAACTCAAAGATATTCGATTGTTCCTGAACAACAGCTTCACTCCTTTGCTTTGAAAAGCAAGTTTCTAGCTTCTAATGACACCATTACATTGCTACCCAAATCTTACTTTGGTGAGGGGGAAACGGCAGCAAAACAGAGCTTCAAGTTGAGCAGCTGTGCACAGGAATCTGTTATCAAATATCCTTCTTGACCACAACTCATCTCTTCCAATTTATGAACATGTCACTCTGTTTTCATTAACACACTTCTGCTCTTACACAGTAGTTACAGAAGCAAAAAGAGTGCCAAGTTACACCTGTAACACCTCCAACTTTTTCTGCCCCCATCTTTGTTTTGAACAGGAAACCGAAGTGTGAATGGCTAGCTGCGGCACAACAGACGGGCACAGCAGCGCTTCGCCCCAGGCTTTGCACACCGTAAGGCAGAGGCCGCTGCCCATTCTCTTACCAGTTCTGGTCCCCACTCCGCATGACGGACGAGGCCAGGCAGAGCTTCTCGCGGATGGACCACGGCTCGGTGGGGCCGGCGCTCAGCAGCTTGTGCTCTGCCGGGAGAGGGGAAGGAGTGTACGGCCCCGGCGGCGACCCCGGGCCTCGAGCCCCACCCCAGAGCGGTTACCCTCCCCCTCCCCGGCTCCGTTGGCCCCCGCCCCTTCCCTGCGTGAACCCCTCAGTCCTCGGGCCGCTCCCCTGCCCCCTTCCCGAGGGCCGCCGCCCCCTCCCCGCCACCTCCTACCGCCAGGCCCCACACTCACTGCCCGTCCCCGCCGCCATCTTCCCCGCCCGGCTCGAGATAGCGGGGAGGCGGAGCCGCGCGCAAAGCCCGCCGGGAGGCGCGCGAGCGCTTGGGACCGCCCCTCCCACCCTATGGCGGGCGCTGATTGGTGGCTGAGCAGGCGCGGGCCCCTATTGGCGGAGCGGGCGGGCGGCGAGGTTTGAAACCTCAAACAGTGGGCGCCGCGCGGGCGCAGAGGGGAGCGCGAGGCGGCGGCGGAGCCGGAGCGGGTCCGTGTGAGGGGCGGCAGCGGGGGCTGCTGCTGCTGATCATCGTAATACTGCTACCGATGATAATGATACTGCGTGCGTGTGGGGAAGCCCTGTGTGGCAGTCTGTGCCTGTGCGGGCAGGCCCCGTGTGCTGCTCTCTGGGGGGTGTGTGTTGTTGGGGGAGGGGCGGCAGCCTGTGTGGAGCTTTGTCAGGCCGGGGTGCTGTGTGGCGTGTGCGCGCGAGCCTCATGAGGTGCTGTGTGTGTGTGTGGAGGGGCCCAGCGTGGCGGTCCGAGTGTGTAAGCGGTATGCGGGATCCTGTGTGGTGGTTGGGGGGGGATAGAGGGCTGTGTCCGGATTTGCAGTGGCATCCTGCGTTTCGGTGTGGGTGGGTGTGGAGGGAAGGTTTCGTGGGGCAGTCTGTGGGGAGTAGATGGAAATGTTAGTGGTGGCAGATTGTGTGTAGTGGGGGGGAGCAAAGCTTGGACTCCTGGAAGACTGCAGTACCCTCACCCTACCCTGACTGTGCCTCTTTTTCTCCAGGAGCTGTGTGAGACGCCATGGCGCAAGCAATTGCCTCCCCAGGGCTGTTCTCTGATGATGATGTTGCAGTCTCCCCTGTTCTTGAATCCACAGCAACAGGGTTTGGGGCTGATGTGCGCAAGGACCTGCTGTCAGAGTTCTCTGCCATTGCTTCAGATCTGGAGGGCTCCCAGCAGGTGAGGCTGGAGCTCTTCTGTCACAAATGGGATGGTGTTTTGACTTGGGGCTGCTGTGTTTCTGTACAAAGATGTTGTGATGCAGGGCCAAGAGAGGTTCTTCAGAAGAGGCTAGGACAAAATGTTGCATTGTGGGGGAGCAGTTCCTGTTATGAGCAGTGTACTATGAAGGGTACAGTCAGTAAGTGCCTCTTACATGATGCCTCTTACTGTGGTGCTTCTTCTGGGGGTTGGTATTGATGTCAGGTCTTCAGGTTGTTGGTCTGATTCACTAAATAAACAAAACAAAGGCTGGTGTGCCTGGAATGCCTAAGAAGGCTTCTGGCATTGCTGGAGATTTTGGGACCAAAGAAGTGTCCATTAGCTACCCCGCACTAGTTGGGGCAGCCACGCATGTGTGCCATGCTGTGGTTCCTGCTAGTGTTCTGATGGATGGTTCTGCGCTGCCTCTTTGGTGATCATATTTAACCTGTGGTGATTTTTGCAGGCTGTAGCTGAAGAAAATAATGGAAAATTAAAGGTTTATCTGAGAGTTCGACCTCTGAAATCTACAGAAGTGGAAAAAGGGGAAGACCAGGTGAGACACTGAATGAAGCAGTCTCTGAGCTGTGTGCTTGGCTGAAGATGCTGTTATCCTTTTCTGTCTACGCTATGGCCTCTTGTAAGCCATCGCAATGATGGGGGTTTTATGTGTTCTTTAGGGCTGTGTCTGCATTGAGAATTCAGAGAACCTTCTTCTAAAAGCCCCAAAAGACTCCTTTACCATGCGGAGCACAGAACGTGGAGTGGGGCAAGCAGTACACAGATTCTCATTCACCCAGGTAGGTAACGGGGACAAACAATCCATCTGAAAGTTGTCTGAGCTTAAATGAGCCTTATGGCTTGAAAAGCTGGTTTACACATTGATTCCAATGCACTGCATGAATTCATATAGTCTTGTACAATCCTCTCTACTTAAGTTTGTTCCTGTTGTTTCCTTAGTTTTTCTCTTGTTAAGCTGATCCTTACAACTTTTTCAGCAGCAAATGTCAAACTCTTGTTTTGCTCACGAGGCTCTAAACACATTAGAGGCTGTAGGGCTATCAGATTTTACTGGATTAAGTCAGTGAACAGCTTGTTTTTGTAGGGGGCTTGGACTGGAATTACTGGTGGTTCCGTTGCTCATGATGTGGGGCTAGTGGAGGGAACAAAGACTATGTAATATCACTTGAACAACCATCAGCAGTCAAAATATAGGAAACCTACATGAGGCCATTTTTCATGTGTCTTGTTTGCAGATCTTTGGACCAGATGTGGGGCAGAAATTGTTTTTTGATGAGACAATGAAGCAGGTGGTAAAGGATGTACTGAATGGGCAGAACTGGCTGGTTTACACCTATGGCATCACCAATTCAGGGAAGACTCACACCATTCAGGGTGAGGAAAGCACTAGGTGTTAGTAGCCTGTTGAGGGAGTTGTCTGCTTCTACATGTGAATCCTCAGCTTGCTGTTGTTCTTGCTTCAGGCAGCAACAAAGATGGGGGGATTCTGCCTCGCTCCTTAGCGGTCATCTTCAACAGTGTGGGGGACCGGCTGTACCAAGCCATGGATCTGAAGCCTTCCCTCTCCAACGAGGTGATCTGGCTGGACAGCAGGCAGGTGCGGCAGGAAGAGGCCAAGAAGCAGACCATGCTGCGGGGCGGTCTGTGGGAGGTAAGCATGCAGATTCTTGGAGATTTAATAGTAGGGTAAGGATGGTGCCCTCCTACATCATACATGCTCATGTTCTTTGTTTCCTTCCAGGAGGAGCTGTTAACGCCACTGAAGAGGAGTCACAGTGCTGAATCTCAGCTCCAAGCCACCACCAGTGGCAGTTTTGACAGTGGAGTTGCTGGCCTCTCTTCATCTAGCCAACTCACCAACTATTCAGACATTAGCCAGACAGAAGGTATGTCTGGAAGCCTGTTGTGTACTACCTGCTTCTTGTTGGAGGATGGGGGAAGAAAGGGTGATGGCTATTTGGATGCTGTGTTGTAGGTAAGGGAGCAAAGGTGCTGTAGTCTCACAAATTTTCCCTTTGACACAAAAGGATGTCAGGGCTGAAGAACTTTGTTTGTATGTTTTGCCAACATATTAAGAATTCACTACTGCATAATAACCAAGCTTTGTGAAATGGAAGCTAATTGACACCCACTTACTTCATTCGAAGGATATGGTTACTGAGCAGCCGAATGCCATGTGATGGGGATGGCTGGAAAGCAGGGTGCTAAAGTGACATGTTGCACTGAGCACTGTACCCAGACTTTCAAAACTAGGAACTACTGCCTGATTAGATATCCAGAAGCATGGAGTGACTGAGGTTACAAGGACTAAAACTTCACTTCTACTGGGAAGAGTTCCGTGCTTGAAATATCCTGTAGTCTCCTGGGGTCAAGATCAAGTATATATAAAGTTCTTACACAGAAAGGAGGATACCGTTAAAGGAAACTTCAGGCTGTCTCACTGGGGACAGGCATTAGAGTAGGTCCAAATGGGAGAAAGTATATAGAATAATTTGAATCTGGGGTAATGTTCCTGCTGAAGAAAGATACCTCACTCTATAGCTAAACCATTCAGGTTGGACCTGTAAAAAGCTGTAGTCATGATTTTTTTTTTTTCATTTTTTTTCCTCTTTTTCCCCAGAATCAGGCCCTCGCTGGGCTGACTTGGATCGCATTTCACTCACCAACACAGATGTGCAGTTTTCTATCTGGGTTTCATTCTTTGAGATTTACAATGAGTTAATCTATGACTTGTTAGAACCAGCTTTACCTGGCCAGAATCGCAAGAGGCAGACACTGCGGCTCTGTGAAGACCAGACTGGCAATCCCTATGTGAAAGGTAGATTTACCTGAAAGAGAATTTTAGTGGCCTGCTAGGGAGACTCGAGGACTGGGTGAGTGGCCTAGCAGTGATGTGTTGGGGAGCATGATGTCCTCTATGGCCCCTCAGAGGTCTCTAATGTCTGGATTGTGGGAATGTTGAGTTTGTTAATGTCAAGGAAATGCAATGGTTAAGTTGGGGCTGAGATAATTAAGTTTTCTGCCAATCTCCTAACTGCCTTGCCCAATGCGTGCTTGCTTTTCCAGATCTGAATTGGTTCAATGTCCGGGATGCTGACGAGGCCTGGAAGCTCCTGAAACTGGGTCGGAAAAACCAGAGTTTTGCTAGCACCCACATGAACCAGAACTCGAGTCGCAGGTCTGAAGTGGGGGGAGGGTTGTTTAGAGAGAAACAAAATTCTGAGGGGTTTTTAAAGGTTCCATTTCCTTTTTAAAATATCTGCGTATTTCTTTACAGTCACAGTGTATTCTCCATTCGGATTCTGCACTTGCAAAGAGGTGGCAGTGAAATTGTTCCAAAAATCAGCGAGTAAGTTTCATGCTTTCTAGGATTTGGGGGTGTTCTCTGTGGATTCAACTTTCCTATCCATTTTATTGTGGATCTGGGGTATAGGAATTATCCTGAGGAAGGTCTGGTTGAAAGTACTTGGAAGGAGTCAATGTTCCCACTCTTATGTCTTGGAACTGAGGGGTTTGTGAGGAGTACTGCGAAGTACAACTTGAGGTAGTTCTCAGGCCTTTTGAATGAAGGTAAATGTCAGTAACCTTGCCCTTGCAGTAGGGCTGATTTAAGTGCTGCCAATACCTGTTCCTGGGATGTAGTTATCTGGAAATGGGTTGTCTCAGTGCCTGGGAAATGGCTGTCCTGACAACTGGCAAAGGATCTCTGAACTTGATACCGCAAAGCTCATGTTGGTGCTACCTTGTGTAACCGCTACACTTAGGGTAGGCCTTTCTGTCCAGCAATGGCCTGTACACCCCAAAAGAGCTTTCTGTCCCCTTCTGAGGGAGCAGGATAGGTGATCACATAGTGTCTGAACTGTGAATCCGGATAGGGCAGGAGAAACCTATTAGGTCATGTGAACGTTGCCTGTGTTTTCCTCAGGTTATCCCTGTGTGACCTTGCGGGGTCCGAGCGCTGCAAAGACCAGAAAAGTGGGGACCGAATGAAGGAAGCGAACAACATCAATACCTCCCTCCACACGCTGGGTCGCTGCATTGCTGCCCTCCGCCAGAACCAGCAGTCCAGGTGAGCATCCAGAACTCCAGAGGGGAGGGTGCGGGGAGGCTGTTTTGCTTTCCCATGGGCTCACTCTTGTCTCTCCCCATAGATTGAAGCAGACTGTGGTTCCCTTCCGGGACAGCAAGCTAACCCGTGTGTTCCAGGGTTTCTTCACTGGACGTGGGCGCTCTTGCATGATCGTCAACATTAACCAGTGTGCATCTACATATGATGAAACTCTATATGTAGCCAAGTTCTCAGCCATTGCCAGCCAGGTAAGTAGCACACAGCAGGATTATGGCACAGTCAGGATGCATCCTGCTTTTGTGGGAACTGGTCCCCTGCCACCAGAAGGCAGAGGGAATGCTTGCAAGTCTTTCCTATGCTTCTCCAGTAGATTATTACCTTCACAGTATTTTCAGATTCTGATAAACTGAAAGGGTTGACAGGTTGCAGACAAGTGCTGTGTTTAAAGCTTATGCAACTTCCAGGTTTTGTGGACTAGTAATGATGGCCTTTTCCCCTTCAGCTTGTTCAGGCGCCTCCCACAAAGCTGGGACTTCCATCCATACAGTCAATCATCAAAGAGCACAACAGGCGAACCAGCCGAGGTCCAGAGGTAGACTCAAAGGAAGAAGTGGAATCAGAAGACAGTGAGGATGAAGCAGATGTCTCCATGTACGAGAAGGAGGTGGGTTGTGATTGGGTTTACAGCCTTTACGGATAAAGGGGCAAGAACCATGACTGTTAGCTTTGGCCTGGGAGGTGGAGCTAGAGCTTGGCACTATACCAAGAGATGACAGAACCTCAGAAGGATATGGGACCCAGGAAACTGAATCCATGAGGAAAACATTCCACAGTTGGTCTAAATCTGAAGCATGTGCTTAATTTGGAAATATTTTGTCATCTGTGAAATAGGGATGATAAGAGCTTGAGTGCAGACCTATAATCCCTACTCTGCAAGGGAAATCTAGAGATCAGAAAACATGCAAATCAGATGGCTAAATTGAGGAAAAATAATCAAATTCCTAGATACTCAAAGCAGACATCTGGAATAGCTGAAAGATTGAGATGGAAGTCCTATATCTACAGAGACTTGAGTTGTAATGTGTCAAGGTAGCACATGCAGGTGCAGCCCCAGGCAGTGCAGTAGGGAAAGCTGCTCTGGACATAGCTCCATCTTGGGTGCAGTGATTAAGCCATCTCATGGGAGCGGAATTAAGAACAAACCTGGCAACTAAAAGAATCTTAAACCTAGATCATCCCATCCTACAGATATGGGACCACCTAGTTTATTCTAGATAATAATTCTGTTGTGCAGTGTGGGCAATGGAGTTTGTGTCCTTGCAGGACCTGTTGCGTATAGTGGAAGCTGCACGAGAACTGCTGGTGCAAGAACGGCAGGAGAAGCTGCAACTAGAAATGCGCATCCGTGAGGAGATCTGCAATGAGATGCTGGAGCACATGCAGCAGAAGGAGCAATGGTGCAGGTACAGCTTGTGCTGATCTCTCCCTTTGTTCGGGGTGAGCTGCAGTACCAAGAACTGCCAGACCATGACATGTAGTTGTTTGCTGTCTTTGTAGCCAACATGTGGATGCTCAGAAGGAGCTGCTGGAGGAACTGTACGAGGATAAAATGAATAACCTGAAGGAGTCTCTGACTGACTATTACCAAGATGAGATCCAGGTTTGTTCAGGACAATGAAATGACATCAGGAAAGTAGCAGTGGGTTGGGAGGGGACTTGGGGTACTTGAGTCCAGGAAGGTGACTTCTGCAAACAAAGGAAATATTTTGCTTTTTGTGGTATCTTTTTGTGATACTATTTGACAGCTTGATCCACAATTTTTTTCTTCTTGTCTACTGCTTTATGTAGTTTACTAGCCTTTCTAATTTTCAGCTGTTAACGTACAACCATTCTGACTCCTCTATTTGTTCAACATGATTCTCTCCCTCCTTATGCTTTTTGCTAGTGGCCTGCATTGCACTCTTCAGATTAACACAAGGTGTGTGAAATTTCTCTTCTTACTCATAGTTGTGATGATGGGTTTGGGCCTGTCCATATTTTTCATGCTATGGCATTTGAGTGGCCTCTGGGACTTGCTGCAGATCTCTCTGAAGATGCAAACTCTCCAAATCCCTTGTCTTTAGAGACTAAAAAAGTGGCTTAGGCTCCCAGGAAATGGGTTCACTGTTTTCACCTAAAGGACATTAAAGGCCGAGTCCAATATGTGAAGTGTGTGATTGAGAAAGTCTTCCAGAAGACAGACACCAAAAGTTTCAGAAAAGCTGTGTTAAGAAAATCCTGTTGAATATTTGAACAAACTTGCTTTCTAAGGAGCGTGATGAGAAGATTGAGGAGCTCCAAGCTGCTCTGCAGGAGGCAAAACAAAAATTGGAGAGCCTGGACACTAAGCAAAAGGATGCAGGGCAAGGCTTGCGTCGATCAAAGCGAGTGGCTACCTCATGCACTCTGCAGCAGGAGCTGGTAGATACTAAAGCCAAACTGGAGCAGTGTCAAATGGAATTAAATACCACAACGGCAGGTAAGGCAGTGATGCTGCACTGGTTCTGAACTATGCCTGAGTAATTGTTGTAGAGGGTTTGAGATACTTTTTCCAGTAGGGTACATTGGATTCAGACATACTGAAATCACTATTCTGAGTTGTAGATGACAGCAATAATATGCTGGATGGGACGGGGTTTCACTTTTTCACAGGAAAATGGACTTTAGGGCAGGATAATCTCCCTCTTCAAATTCTAAGTCCCTTTGTGTAACTGAAAGGGAGAAGCCTGGAATGTTTGTGCATGTCTGCACAAACTCAAAGCTTTTCTCAGCTTGCCTGTGGCAGCTTGTCTCGAGGGAATTCCTGACCTCAGAAAAACTGAAAGCTTATGAACGTATTGTTGTTCACTACTTTTTGTCTGTTCCTAGAGTTGCGCAAGTACCAGAAATTAGTGGAGCCACCTCCCTCTGCCAAACCCATTACTGTGGATGTAGACAGGAAGCTGGAGGATGGACAGAAGGTAACTCCATCTCTGTTGCAGAAAGAAACACTTGCAGGGCAAGGTGGTTGCCATTTTAAACAGTGTTTGGAGCTGCTGTTCCAGGCTTTCAAATAAATGGTTGAAGTTGAAATGGGTCTGTTTAAAACAAACCCTTACTAGAGATGTGGAAGGTTGTGGTATCCATGATCCCAGGGTACTTTGCTCAGATGGGATCCTCCCTCAGTACTGCATATCTGAATGACCCTGAAGTGGCTTTGTTTGCAGAGCAGTGTCAAAGGCAGCTGTTGTACTAAATCTATTTCTCCTGTAGAATGTCAGATTGCTGCGTTCGGAATTACAAAAACTTGGGGAGTCTCTTCAGTCTGCAGAGAGGGCGTGCTGCCACAGTACTAGTGCAGGGAAACTTCGAGAAGCCCTCTGTATGTGTGATGACATTCTGGCTCGACAGGTAATGTGTCTGTTTTGCTGTGGGTTGCACAGGGGGATTTAGTCTATGCACTTTGCTGTAATCAGCAGAAAAAACTAGGTTCTTGCAGCTGCAAATAAAAATTACTTATTCCCTAGACAAATACTGTCTGTTACATTAAGGAAGCTAATTTTTTTTCAATGGTTGAGTCAGACTGCATATTTAACTCTGCAAAGGAGACCCAAACTGTCCCTGCTCAGTTAACTGGCAGTCTGTACTTAAAGTAGAATTCAGAGTTCTCATTTCCTTATCCACTTCACTCTATCACCGTTGCTATGGCAGCATGCTTGCAGCAGGATGGATTCAGCTTTTTCCTAGCCTTACTGTTCCTAATTTGTTCTTTAACTGCTACACTGTTGACAGTAGAAGCTTTTATGTATGGCCTTATTTAGCACACCAGTTAGTGATTTTGGCACAGGCAGTTTATCCTCTTCAGATCATAGTAACTGGTGAGTTAGGCAACTTGTCTATATATATATATTGGCTTCCCTTTCTCAGGACCAAACACTGGCAGAACTGCAGAACAACATGATGCTGGTAAAACTAGACCTGCGTAAGAAAGCAGCTTGCATTGCTGAACAGTACCACACCGTGCAGAAGCTCCAAGCTCCCCCAACATCTACCTTAAAGAAACGGTTCTGTGCCAACAGGGAAAACCTACAACCCAACCAACCTCCTGGTAAAAAGCCCTTCCTACACAACCTTCTGTCACGTTCAGCCACCCGTCCTGTTACCAGCAGAGGGTGGCAACTTCGTTCAGTTGCTCTGTGACTTTCTCACAAAGACAGCCCTGCCCTGCTATTACTGGAACAGGTGGCAAATTCAATATAATAGCATCTATTTTTCTTTGTGTGCTTGTTTATTATCGTACCTGCTTGAGAGCTTATGTAAACATTTTTGGATATGTATGGTTAAACTTTTAATCAATACCAAAGTGGACAAAATGACCTTTTGTAATTTAAACACTACAACAAGGAAGTCTTTAAATACGAAATAATGCAGATAATCAAAGCTGTTTAACAAAAGTACAAGTTAAAAGTAAGTTCTCATCTTCAACTATGTTGGCACATAACTCAAAAATAAGTTCACAAGATCCTCCTTGAAAGATATTTTCCCTTCCTTGAATTATAATCCTTTATTAAAGTATACACGTTCTAGTTCAGGGCTGCTCTCTCGGATCTTGGCTTGCAATTCTGGCTCCAAGCGTGTTACAGACATAGAACTAAGCAAAAGAAACAGTAAAATGGTTATATATAACAAGCACTTGATTGTAAAATAAGATGGACAGTGCATCTTGTTAAACTTCCTGGATTGTGAAAAGAGTTTTCAGATCTTCTTCTAACTTACGAAGGAATAATGCTCACAGACCAGGGGCAAATGAATCCCTATTTAAAAGGCAATAAGATAGTCTGTAGAGTCAAGAAATGGCTGTTGCCACTATCAAGAGGTTAGGAATCTACTTAGTTGCTCAAGGTTGTTGCTGGCAACAGAAACTTACCTTCCTAAAGGTGTTTTTATTAAATATAATGTATTTGCCTATTTAACTTACTGCCTGATTTTACTCAGTTGAATAAAAGGTTTATTTTTGAGAGTCATCTCACAGTAAAGTGAATCTTCCTATGAAATGAAGAGCCCTGGTTAAAGTCAAGAACTGTACCACACTTACTATGCTAGTTTGTTAAGTCATCTCCAGGTAGCCCAGTGACACTTATTTACCACAGTTCTCTATTCTGTGCCAGGCAGGGAAACAGATGGTGCCAGACTGTTGTATTCAAACAATTGCATTGGATGAGAATTAGGTATTGTTTTCTGGAAGTCAAAAGCTACTTAATTGTTCAATATTTTAATGGATTTAGCTGCGGTTTGCATCTTTTAAGCTACATTTGTCAGCTTGTCAAGTTTAGACAACCACTAATGAGAGGGACAGCCCAGCTGAATTTAAGACACTGTTCATAGTACATGCTGCAAATTGAGCTAACTTTATTTGCAGGTAACCCATCCAGGTTTCATTATTATTTCAGCTATGATGAATATTGTTTCTAAAGCAGTTTTCAGTACTGAGCTATTTGTGTATTAATGAAAAATTATTTCTGGAAAAATATTAATCAAATTACAAATAAGCACGTATAGTCAAGTGCTGTTCTGTATAACCTGAGGAGTTTTCAGATGAAAATGGGCTCTGACTCTATTTAATGAAGCCATAACCTTACTGGACGTTAATATATTGTTTGGACCACATTAGCCTTTTTTGTGAGTCGTTCCAGTGATTCTTAAGTTTGTATTATCAAACTCAAACTTCTCAGCTTAAAATAGCATGGTTAAACTTCTTACCCAAACCTCTTGTTCACTATCTCTACATAGCTGCATCTCAAGCTGCTAGGAGTTTGTAAACAAATGAGCCCAATTCAACTATTATATATTACTGATGAGTAACATAGTTATTGCTTTACTGAATATTCTCATGTGTATCACACTTGTTATATGGGAATTAAGACTATGCTCTAGGAGGCAATGACTACTTGTTTCTGTCTTTTTGCAGTACCTTGCATGCATCTGGGCGTGTAATATTAAAGTAAGAATAATGTAACAGGAATACGTACCTTTTTTGAGGAAACAGTGCACAACACAGGGGTGTTGCAAACACAAGACTAGAGGAGACAAAAATGGGTTTACAATATTTAGGGTGCTAAAAGAATTCAAAACCCTTAGGTATGATCTTTTAGGCAAAAAGCTTTTTTTTTATATATATATACAGTGAGGTAAAGTTCCATGAAGTGCTATGTAACCTTTATTTCTCACTGCATTATACCTTTTGAAATCATTTACCTATGTACTAAATGCATCAACACCATGCTTACAAATGTGTATAAAATTATCATTTGATGTCCTTTCAGTGTTTTGCATTGGTGTGTATGACATAAAATGCTAGACAGCAGCAAATGAAAGCCTCCATTAACCAAATGTTTCAAGAATTCATCAACCTACAGGATTAGATTTCCAGCATAGTTTATGGAGGTAGCAGCCAGAAAAATCTTTTCTAATCAAGTTGCTACATGCCTTTTTTTGCTTCTCCCTCTGATTCTCCTGGCAGCTTCTTCATTCCTAATGGCTTTTTTTTAATATGGTATTATCAGTTACAGATATGGAAGTGAAGTAACTGCTGTAGCTTCACTAACTCTCTCAACTTTTTTTCTTTAAACAAAGTGCAAATATTGCTACTTCCTCCAAAAAACCCTACGAGTATCTCTTAAAATAGTGGATACAAAGAAATCACTTACCAAAATCCGACTAATCCAACTTGAATGGGAGCACTCATCCAAGGAAATCTCTGTTAAAAACAAACCACACACAGTAAGTATGGTATCTTTTCTGCCTCCCTTCCCACCTTCCTGGAATTCTTGTAAGAGACAGATTGTACCTAAAAGGCTCTTGGACACGACGAAGGCAAACCAATTATCTGTATACCTTAAACTGAGATCCAGTTTGAGAGCCAAATTCCTTTGAAAAGTAAGAAAATTCCCAGTGATACCAATGTACACTGTTATACTAAGTGTCCCTTAGAAACTGCAGTGGGTGGTTGATTCTCACTCATGACCTGACATTGAGTATGTGGCCCGTTTCTTTGAGTCACCCAAGCCCACAGTAGCTGGCACTGTAGCCAAAGTTTGGAGCGGTGCTGCAGGTGCAAGGCTCTGCCACAACTCTGAAGGGCACAGTGAATTTTGGCCAGGGATCCCATGAAGAGTTAGATCTGGTTACAGCTCCTCTCTCTTTAGTGACCTCAAATGGTTTTAACTTGCAACTGGAGATTTACTTTGTGAGCAACAGCAACTGCAGCTGCCAACCATAAATAAGGGGGGTGTCAAGGAAAAAAATGTAAGTCTGCCTCTCTTAGCCCTTTTTCCTCTTTTATGATTTGCTTTGATGTGTAGGAACTTGCCCCTGCAGCGCAGTCTGCTACACACCAGTTCTGCTACCTTTTATTAAAGGAAAAAAGAGTAGAAGAATTAGGGAAACAAAGCAACACCATAACCTAGGGATGTATTTTTAGCATGTTCCTCATTACTGCAACTGTTGCAGAACTTGAACATATGCCAAGAACCATGATAGTTTTCTTGTAGGCCTTTAAGCGATTTAGGAATCCATTCCCTGCTGCCCCCTTCTCCCCCCCCGCCCCATGTTAGAGTTTTAGTTTAAATTAATTACTAATGAAATAAAGCCAGACCTGTTTAAACAACACTGCTGCACTGGCCTTCTGTTGCTACAGTAAAATCAGTGTCTCCAGTAAGTAGGACATACACAACTGCTATGAGAATAGGAAGTTGATGGAAAAACAGCTAGTGAGTTAAAAACCACACATTACATTGGATGACATTTTCAACAAAGATGATGATTTTTCTGTAAGAAGCATTTTTCAAGATGTAGAAGTTAGAAGGGAAACTGGTGGAAAAAGGATGCATGCTATTTGACAGTAGAAATAGAAAAAATAAATTTAGAAGGCTCTGTAGGACAAAGCTTGGTGCTAAGGAAGGTCACAGCAGCGTAAGAGGCATGGAAAACAAGGCTGTGTGGATTAAACTCCAGAGCCTGAGGGAGAAGAAATGATGTAGAAGATTGCTTCCTTTACACTCCCTGCCGCCTTGGAGTCAATCTGTAATCCAGAAATGAGTGCAAGAAGAACTGAGTAATTCAGTAATAATCTCTAACAGTGGATAACAAATAGAAAAAGGCAGCAATAGCAAGAAGGATATAAAGGGTGAATGCAGCAGTGCTCTGCTGTTCTGACCTTCCACTAAACACACCTTCATTTGACTCTTGGCTGAAATAAATTCACTCTAAGTGCTTTACATTTTATACACTGGGAGAGTTCATGACAAGTGATGGTGTGACTGACAGCGGAAGGGATGTAAGACTGGCATTGGTAAATATTACATATATTTAAGAACCCAAGTCAAGCTATACTGCAACTGACATCAGTTTCTGAGGAGGATTAAGGGAGAGAGATGCTACACATTTCAGTGAGCATGGGACCCAAGACACATAACAGAAAAGCCCTTAATATGGTTTTTATAACTGAAAAGACTGTTGGAATGTTTCAGTGAGTAATAAGATGGCTTCATGCCTTTATTGGAGTTGGTTATTAGTCTGAGACAGGTATCTACTAGTACAGACATTATAAACAACATCTATTTCATGTGGGGGAACATTTTTTGCCAAGGCACTTGATGTGGGTTACAGCCTTTATTTTTCAAGAATGTTACTAGGCTGTACTAATCAAGAAAGATGGTGAGGTAAAACTAACACTGGGAGGCCAATATTAAGAGTTGGAGTTGTTCAGGGAAAATGTAAAACAATAAAGCAGAACTCAAATGGAGGCTGTACTTCCCTACAAAGAGATAAAATGGAGAAGTACAAGAGAGCAGAATAATTTATTGTGTCAGAGAACTATCATTTAACTCCAGAAGGTGGCAGTTCCTAATGAATTAGATTTTAATTTCCAGATGTCTTTACGGCATCTGTAGTGGTTACTGCAAATAGGGAAAATGGCGAAATTATAATTAAACAAACAAAAGCCATAAGGAGAATCAGCTTTTTTCTAACTGCTTCCTTTCATTATTGGATCTCAATATCTGTCAGCTTTCCCGGGCTAGCTATGCCTGTTAGAAAAAAAAAAAAAAAAAAAAAAAAAGAAATGACAGTTAAATTAGGAATGCATAGATGACTAAGGCATAAGAAATTCAAGAATGATGCTTAAAAAAAAAGGCTCTCTGCTGTAGTTTTGTAATAGCTTTGAATTTGTATTTTAGTTGTAGACTTAAGAGACCTCAAGGAGCTTGTTTTAAATATATATGAGGAAATTTCTGGAACCAGCCTTAATATTAATACAGTATGCAGAACAGATGAGAAAAGGTAGCTGAAGCTGTAAGAGTAGTAATATAAATTAAAACTTCGGTGTCGATTAGAATTTTTAGAAGATTCTATGGAGAAAAAAACCAATTTATTTCCTTGGGAGAAAAGTTACCTGTAACTAAAATACATCTATAAATGCTGTGCCTCAGGGCGAGGCTGTTTATGCATCCTCCTGCTGCAGCAAGTAACTTGGCTCTGCAGAAAGCCAGTCAATTGTATATCAGTAGGGATAACGAACATAGACATTATACAGTCTAATCAAGAACTCTACACTGTATGATCGCATAAAAGGCAGCCAAAGTCACTACTGAAACCTATAGCAAAAGCACACACATATATATATATACACAAAAATATGTTTTCAAGTCAAGCAATAACTAGATTCTTTTTGAAGCAGTAAGTATGTGTTTGTGTTCTAAAAATATTAATGTTTTCTAGCAATAATGTTTGGGAAGACTGTTAATTCATACCAATGTTATCATCCAAATGCCCTTGTGCAAAACAATGTTGGAATATGGGGGATGGATAGTACTACATGACCTACATATTTCAAATATCAGAGGATGATAGCCTGCTACCACTGAGACTGACATTTCTTTAACTTACTGCAGGACATCATTCTATTTTCTTAATTACTTCACAACCGTTT
Organism: Tyto alba; assembly: GCF_018691265.1. Taxonomy (NCBI): domain Eukaryota; kingdom Metazoa; phylum Chordata; class Aves; order Strigiformes; family Tytonidae; genus Tyto; species Tyto alba. The sequence goes on from NW_024881279.1 coordinate 11,737,441, forward strand.
GCCTATTTTCTGGCCTTGTGTGTGGCTTAATAGGCTTTGGCAAGCACACAAGATTTATTTTCAAGAGTGATGGTGTGCAAAGCAAAGGCTAAGAATAATGAGTTAGTAAAGCATTGCGTGGATGGTGTTGGAGTACTGCAAATGGGATGGTGCTTCTGAAACCTCAAGAGGACATGCAGAAGCTGCGTGTTAAAAATGCAGCTCATTCCTTAATGGTTTTAATACTAATCTCTACCAAGTGTTACCACTGACTACCTGCAGAGCAGTGTTTCACCTGAACTCACAGTCTTTGAGGCTGAGGGGGAGGAACAGGTGAGCATAAACGGTCATGATGATACCAAAGACCACTGAGTAGTCACTGAAGAAATCGCTCATTTTTGCTGATCTGAAAAATTCACAACACCCTTATATTGATTATACCACACAAAAACAATAGATATTTGTCTCCAAACCCTGAGGGTTGCTGCAAGTCTTCACAAATGTCATCTATTTGCCAGTTGAGTTAATAGCATTTGTGACATTTCTCCCATGTCAAATACATAAAAAATAATCCTCTAAATTAACTTTTTTTTTTTTTAAAACAAGGGTTAATGTTCAGATAATACATTCTCAAGAACATAACAGTATCACAAGCTGCTAAAAGCTACTCTGCAAACAGAGTATGAGTCAAAAAAAAATCAGCAATTAAGAAACAGTCAAATCAGTATAGGTGCCTCTATGCTGCAGACAAATAGTGTACTTGGATGCACTGTAGTCGCACTTCTTTCAGGAGATAAGCAGCACACACTGACTTTCACTCTGAAAACTCAAATGCCACATTTCCCGTTTTTACATTCTGAGCAACAGTGTCTTCTGTTAACAAGGGAGGAGGGAAGCAAAGCACTTCAGGAAAAAAGTTTTTAAAATTGGAAGACACTTGGGACCTCTTCCCAATGCCTCATTTATACACACAGAAGCACTTTCAAATGCTGTATGTAAGTGGGTAATCTAAACTCTGCACAAGAAAAACAAAGGGCAGAAATAATAAGAAATATAATTTAAATATTTTAGAAAGCTTTATGCTAGACAACCAAAACAAGGCAACTTCCCCTGCTTGTCTTCCCAGTCCCCACCCAAACCACTTTTCCAAGGGAGGGTCTGGAGACTCAGAACAGGCTTTCTTTTCCTAACTTTTTCTAACAGGAAGGAGACAGAGTCTCTTAGGCTATTGTTCCCAGCTTGGTGGGTGGGTTTCACAGGTGGAGACTTTGCCTGGAGCTATGCAGTAGGTAAATCAGTGATATCAGCTGGTGAAGATGAAACTCCCTTTAATGGTAAAGAATTATAGAGCTCTTCATCTGAATAATATTTCCCTTGTGTTAGACAACCCTACAATTAATTTAAATATTGTTCTTTCCCCTCTCATACACACACAGTGCAAAATGTTGATTTAGTTGATATATTTACTAATACCAGGTGTTTCACTTCACACTACATAAGCATAAACAGAATGTAGGAAATAAGCAATCTTTGATGAAACATGCCCATTCCATGTCTACCCTGAACTTGCTCATGCAATAAATTTTAAAGGATCACTTTCGAAAGAGATTTTTACCATCACTGTTGTTTCCAAAAGCCAAATTGCTACTACAGCAGCTAAGTAAAGCCCTCTTACCGCTATCCTGAGAAAAAAGCATTATTAAAATTTTCAATATTTTTCTCATAAACTATATTCCAAGTCTCAGTATAAGGAAGGTTTATTTATTAGGAGGAACTCTGCATTTTAAGAACAATTATAAAGGTAACAAAAAAGCTTGTATTTTCTTATTGTTATGTTATACTGCGATAAAAAGAACCAAGCTATCTCTGTCTAAGAAAGGCATAAAGAAAGGGACAGCTGTAAAGCAAGCTCTACAGTGCTGTCCTTCCAGACTGTGTGGGAGGCAAATATGAAGACTCAGAAATTATTTTAAATTCATTAAAATATTAATTTAGGATATGAAATGCATATACAAATATTATCTAAGACTAACCTTTAAAAAGGCTCTCTTTTCCAATGTATTCATTATGAAGGGAGGAATCGCTGCAAATGAGAATAGAAAAAAATAAGCATTAACCTTGGAGAAAAAGGCACTTTGTTTTCATTTTCTGTTAAGATGAACTAATCCCATAGTACAATTCTCAGTGTTTTGTCATTAACTGAGCTTTCATTTCACATTGCCAATGCAAGATAGTGGATCAGTATTTACAGAGGTAAATTCTCCCAAGAAGCAAAACTTCTCATTTCACACGAAGATAAACGTCAGCTCAGTAACTTGGCACTGGTCAAAGCATCTACTCTTCACTAAACCGATTCCATTCAACTAGAATTTGCTATTATTCCTTTGATATCTCTATCTTTTCTGCAAAAGCATCCCAGGAGCTTTTCTGCTGCACTTCAGTGTAACACACTGTGGATGTTTTCATAGTAAAAACCATATATTTCTCTGTGGAACTTTCTAATAGAAACGTAAATACTGCCTGCATAACTGTGAGATAATTTGGCCTCTCAGAAAAATCACTGATATAGAATTTAAGTGCCCTCTCACATAATGAACTGATAATCAGGAGCTGCACATGACTGCAGTTGTTCTTACCCATGCCAGGAGCAGCCATAAGAATCCTTGATATAACAACCTGGGTAATTGCCTGCTGAGCTGCTTTTGTCGATTCACCCAGTCTGTTTCCGTTCTCATCTGTGACAGGGATTCCAAACTTAAGTTCCCTGTTGAATAAGAGGTGAAAATAAAGCAGTGACTGACATGCATTTATTCACCTTTTTTTGTCACCTTATCTTTGTCCCCTTAAACTTCTCAATTATAAGAATTATGTTTTTATTTTATTTTCCAAGTTAGCCTGTTTGTAACACTCTTTGGCACAAATATTTCAAAAGGCAGAGAAAGATCTGGCGAAAAATATGCTGAAAAGTAAACAACTGAATATTTGTAACAGCAATCTGCCACTTGAGCCTGGTCACATGCATTCCAAGGGGGAAGAAAGGAGATGTGTTATTTCTGTAGTCCACAGAAAGGAGAGGTTCCTTCAAACATCAGTTCAGAAAAGTGGAATTTTCTGGACTGCTCTGGAAGTAGTCTGTCCTTTCTGACAAGCAGGGAATACAAGAAGATTAGTTTCAGTGAACTAAAATAGAAATCTTTGTGAAAATTCCCCTCTGGCCTTTTAGTCTTTGTTTCCATTTCAACCGCTAAGAACATATTTGAAAGTACAGAAGGATGCACAAAACAAACTACATTTCTGTAACTATACTATTCTCTATTAGATCTTTTGCTCATGTGCAGGGTTAGGTGTTAAACTCACATATTGGGGAGAACTTCTTGGGGAGTGAGAAGCAGACAAAAGGGCAGATATACTGAGATATACTGAGGCAGATATACTGCCTTTATTCTTCTCATCTTTCATAAGAGATAACATACTACCATGGATTGAATTTAATTGTAAATACAAACCTTAAATATTTGCTTTTCTGCCCATAACCTTGTGTTTATGAGAGGATGCTTTTAATTTGTTTTCCCCCACTTCTATTCTTAGTCCTAGTCAAATCAGAATACATATGAAATTTTGCTTCTGAGAAAGGGCATATTTTTATGATTAAAGGGAACTGCACAGCCTGACTTCTATGACTAACTTCTGCATGTGGGATTTGAAGCACCATTTTGGAAATGACTGTATTTTTCCAAAGTGGAATCTGTATTAAAGGGTCCATGTGACCAAGTTTTGAAGGACCAGTACCTGGTTTCTGAGATCTAAGACTGAAGAACTCTATGGATATTTATCTGAAGAGAATGTTCTATTTTATATCTATCACAATCAATCAAAACAAGATCACTCATGAAGTTTTTGCAAGGTTCTGAAACAAGCTAAGGATATATAATGTGCTTTATTTAGTAACTCGCTGGACAAAAAACTCAATAACATCTTTTACTGTAGAAAAAGTGATCTTTGTTCTTTTTCCTACCTTTGTCTCATTAGTGGAATATTAATGCAGTTAGCAGCAGCAACAGCAGCAAAAGGAACAAACCGTCCTATAAGAGGTGAGACATGCTGTAAAAGAGAAAAGGAAAAGAAAAAAAAAAAAAAGAAAAAAAAAATTACATAATGATTTTCTTTCCCAAAGATCATATTAAAATGCTTCATGTGCTAATGATACACCAAACTTATTTCCTTTAAATTAAAGTCCAATGAAAACTCAGTGGTGGGGCAGAGGTAAAACAACAAACAAGACATAAGTCATAAGCACTTCTCTCAGAGCGAGCAGTGGCAGGAGACTGGCAAAACCAATCTTAATTTAGTAGCATCACTGCAGAGAAATGTCAGTTTCTGAGCATGCCTGTCAGCCCAAGAGCAACACTAAGTAGACCTTTACTGTCTCTGCTGGCAAGGTCACAGCCAGCAACATCCATACCAGCTGCTTTGCATCTAAAGACACTGACTATAGAGGCTATTCATCTAGTCAATGTCTTGCATAATCTTAATTACTCTGTTTAGAACAGTCTTTCAAGCAACTCTTCAATGTTATACCATTCCTAATACATTAAAGCATAAGCAGAGGAGTACAAAACACTTAAACGCTTTTTTTTTTTTTTTGGTAAAGGACCTTTTTTTTTTGATTGTGTTGTGCATTTGTTTAAAGAATTTAATTTTTCTGTATTTAAGAGTGGCACCTCCTTACAAGTTCCTCAGCCAGTCTAGAGTAGGTATCCACATTTGCAGAAGTGATACTGCACCTTAAAAACACACCTATATAGTTTATGGGATAATGAGTCCACATTGTTGTAATTACATATCCATTCCAATTAACTTTCAAATGCTATTAAACACTTTGACATGTAAAAAAGAAATTGCAAAAGGAACCTTATTAGATACACTTTGTATTAATAAGACATACAGCTGTTTGATATACATATAAGAAGGACAGGATGTTTGAAATACATATAAAACCATCTGTATGGGGCAAAAATAAGGTTGGGATCTAAAGAAGGGAGCTGTCAGAGGCTATTACAACTCCATACTGGGAGCTGTGCACAATGTGACACAGATACACAGGAGAAATGAGCTGTTAGCATCTCCTAGAACACCAAAGTCTAGTTAAGAATGGAAAAAAATATCAGCAATACCTTTGTTAGTGCATTAAGTCCTAAAGCTGTTGCAACAGCACCCGTGGTAGCAGAAACATAGGCTGTTCCCAGCTGGCTACAACAAAAATAAAAATGTTTGCACATGCACAACTACCTTTATGTCACTTTTAAAAATAATTGCGTTTTACACATGTATTTACACCCCTGCAAAAGAAGTAAACATTTCTGTGATACTGCAATAAGATGCGGATGGAAGATTCACTAAATGAAACACCTTTCACTAGCAATAAAAATCCCATGCAAGCAACATCTTAACATTGAATCAAATTCTGCTCGTTCTGCATTGCTATCTGTTCAGCATTTTTGTATGTGTCTGAATGAACACCTTGAAGGATTTAATTCTATATTTAATTTCCCAATTGCTTAAACTAATACAATCAGTTTGTATTTCTAAGGCCATGTTTACAAAAGTAATTGAAATCAGCTATACCAAAACTCATACATATAGACTAGCTATGCTGCAAACACCCAAATCCAACCCAGTCTGCCCTAAAACATACTTTACATACTTCCCAGCTAGGAGGTGTCTGTATAATCTCAAATCCACTGCTTTCTCCTGGGTATCTATAAGCAAGTCAGCCTCAAAACCAGAAAGTCAAGCACTGCAGTTCCAGTCTCCTATTCATGATTTCTAGCTTTCGGCATCTATTTAGTCTCACTCTTTGCCTTCAAGAAGAAACAAGTACTGCACAGACCAGTTCCTTGAAGCATACTCTTTTTGTAAATAAGCACATAGTGTGGTGTGTGCTATACTGTAGGGCACTGAGAAGATGGTACAGAAACAGCTGAAGGTCCACACAAAATATCAACTTAGAAATATCCCGGTGTAACACCAAACTTTCAAATGGTTGATGAGCAATGCACCCAGACTCCTATTAAATCCTACGCCGTTAAGGGCTTATGATCAAGGTGTTTAGGCTTATCTTAAGGGCAGAAATGGATTTCTTGCCTCTATCGTTCTCAGACTTCTCATCAGCATAGATGAATAAACTTATTCCTCTATCACAAACTTTAAAGACCAAACATGTTCCAGTACATCAGACAGCAACTTCTAAACACATTGGAAGTACGTGGTTCAGTGTCTGACCTGACAGTAATAGGGGCATCACCGCTCCTGTTTGTGTAATTTACTATAGCATTGAAGGACTGGTTAATCCACTGCCAGAAAACCACTGCTGGTGTTGTTCTTGAAAAAAGAAACAATTATCATTATTTTTATTAAACACACAGTTAAATCAGCAGCACAGAAAAATGATGGCAAATCCAGAAAAGCCAGTGCAAGCAACAATAATGCAGAGATACTTGTTTATCTGAATGAAACAATACAGTCAATAAGATACTGGATTGACAATTTAAGTACTACTACTTCTAAGAATATAATTTAAAAGCACTGTAATTAAATAGCAGGGTTCACGTGGGACAACAATTTGTTGCAATAACAAAAGTATTATAGCAAACCTCTCTATAAAAAACACACAGAGAAATATGAAATGCTCTAATTTCTAGAATAATTTTCAAGGGTTATTCCTTTGCAGTCCGCTGGTTCTCTTTGGAAGCTCTGTAAGTGACTGAGAGGTGAATTTTATGAGACAGGATTTATCCTCTCAGTCTTCAAAAGGCTAATATGATGCAATTGTTATAATAAAACTCTGTGACATTAAAGTATTCAGTTGCATGTAGAGCCAGATTAAAAGACACTTAACTCCAAAATGAAAAACTATTTTCATTAAAATATCTGCATGTTTAAGAAGTACAGGTACAGCATGAACTAGGTGACCAGTCATCAGAAAAAAGAATAAGAGCTCCAAGGAATTCTCATAAACTACGTCAGTGCTTGTACGCAGATGTCTTAGGACAAAAGTGCTTACTTGTGAGCATGGGTGGGGGGCAGTGAAAAAAATATATTCTGTAAAAGTTGCAGAGTCCCCATTTAAGAAACTAATGTGGTCCCTGTTAAACTGCAGATATAACCATTTTGCAAATGGTTATACTGACAAGTAACAAAAGTGACAGTCAATTTGTTTCACAATGTTTGGGGCTGTCTTGTGGCAGGATGAATGCTTTTGCCCTCAAACCAGTAGTATATCTAAACAATGGGACAGACTTATGAAAAAGAAATCTACTAAGGGCCATTAAATAAAACGCTATCTCTGTTTAGGAAGTTCCTGACCGACAAATGGCTGGATGCTATTAGAGTATACTAGGGAAAAAAGTGGGTTTTTGCATAATCAGACCACAAACTCTGCCCCCAGTGGCAACACCACTGAAGATTCTGCTCCACCAGAATTTGTGAGGGGAACCAGGCCACCAAAAGTAACAGCTGCTACTGAAAACTATTTCCTGGTCATTAAAATAACTTTTCATAAAAATTTAAAGCTTATACTTAATTAAATTATTTAATAACACAGTAATGGTAACAGGATTGTGGTTCTCACTGGAGGGCTGATATGGAAATTGAGTGCTAAAGAAGAAGCAGTAGTTATACCAATTATTCTGTAATAGGCAGGAAGCCAAAGAGGAGATGCTAGAATAGAAGGTGTGCATCTACCATGAGGCTTTGGTTCTGAAATGGGAAGATATGTTATTTCTTTAAATTGCAAAAGGTTGAAAAATTCAGGAGATCTTAAAGTATATTCTTATTCCCCCGGGTTTCCATCACTACTGCTGTTGTTCTTCTTTTGTTCCTGTGCATATACAACTCTTTTCCTGTCTCATCCTTCCTGTTTCCTCACTACTGTTGTGTAGAGGATGTTAAGCCTACTATAAAGTTTAGGCATGACTCATATTGCCTTACTGCACACCCAAGAGCCCTCACAGGTGTAATGAGGAATTTACTTCTTCCAGTGGCCAGCAATAATCAGTGACATGCAGAAAGATGGATGCTACACTGCATCATCCAAGGACTTCTACACGATCCTGTTTGTACTGCTGAGGGTTTTTTCCAAAGAAACCGATGTCTTCCAGGCTAATAAATCACCTAGTTTTGAATCTGAGCAACTACTGATAATGCGAAGAAATGGTATATAGCTATTTTAAGTATTACAGATAATAACAAAACGTGCATAATAGAATAAGCAGTTAACAGGAAGCAGTGCTTGTGAATGGGCAGCTGTACTGATTGTTTTATTCATATTCTTGACTGTTTTTTAAAAACACACACACATATATGCATCATTCAAAGCAGTTGTGCCTTTCTGGAGTGCGAGCCAAGAATCTGTAAAATCTTAGCATCAAAAAACCTTGTTATTTCCACTGAACCTCCCACCAGCTCTTGCTAACAAAGCATTGTGTCACAAAAATATTTCTAACACGGAGTCTGCTAACAGATGATCCTGGCTTCTTTGGTGGACTTCACTGTATTGGTGATTCAAGAACTATTGAGGAAATAGAAGAATCAAACAGGAGTTGAAGAAACTCGATGACTTATGGACCAAAGCATAATGAGTACTCATTTGGCAGACAGAGCATCCTACATGCCAGATCTCTAAGGTAGAAATTCCCATGTATCTCCTCCTCTTTGTCTTCCACATAACTCTCCCACATGGAAGGGATTTTGGAACATTCAACTTTCCCAGTTTGAGGAAAAGTGAGATGGTGAAAGAGAGGGGCTAAGGGCTTATCTCACAACTACTTCTAGAGGAAACCATTAATCAGCGTGAGGGAATGCAGAGAGAGAAAAGGAAGCAAAATTTTACATTTTAAAATATTTATCATAAATCTAAAATGCTCTTTTGACAATAACAATGATTTTCACTTATCTAATTTGTAGGCAAATGCTTTATGTGTTATATAGACATCACTTACCTATAAAAGGTCATCATACAACCTGTGATAGTCATGTTCATGGGTACCTGAGCTGACATTCGGCCAATCAAGACCATCTTTTCACCAGTGTCTGGGTGAAAGGCTGAATCATAGATATATTTTGCTCTCCACAAGTCATCTTCTGTCAAGCCAGGTGCCACGATACCTTGCCTTGGGACAAGTTAAAAAACAAAACAAGACAACAGCAAAAAGCACAGCTTTTATAAAATGGTGCAAACTCCAGTGACAAATGTGGCATCAGAGGATTTTGGGATGTCCATACTAAGTTAATCTAGCCTCATAGTTAGCTTGTAGATCCTCAGCTTTTAAATGGACTGGTGAAGTAAAAAGAATCAAAACTCACAGCGGTGGTTATGTTGGCTGAATCAATATATCCAGCACCAAATTTCTATTTACTCAAACCTGTACTAGGTTTTAGAGGTAAAATCTCTGAGTCATTAGCATTAAACTTCGAAAATTTACTTTATCAGTATTTAAAAAACTACTTGCTCCAAACAATATAACAGATAAGATGAAGTTTTAAACTCTTTTGTCATACTAACTATTTTCAGAATTAGACACTTTTGTATTTCAGAATACTTAATAGGGGTTCTCAGATGACATATTTTCCCCGTTAATTAGCAAATCTGTTTTTAAAAAAAAGTGGTTCAAGCTCTGAAATAAGAATAAAGAGTGGTACAATGAATACAGTGTGTTAAATATTTCCTTTTAAATATACAACCATGTACTTATCATTGACATGGAATCCTTTGGGCCAGCAGTACAAGTTATCAATGCCATACCTGTAATCATGCACAATTTTTCTTGCATTTTCTAGTTGGGCATCAGATAGCAAAATATTCCGGGGGTCTGTTACAGTGAAGAAGTGACTGGCTCGTCCAACAAAAGTGCTTTGATCCCATCGAGGCTCCTTGATGTTAATATTTAATGGTATATCTGCTGACATTTTCAAAAACTCTGTGAAGAAAATGTGAAAATTTGCAACTCAGAATTCCACTTATTTCATAACGTATCTATAACTTGCAAGATGAAAGGTGGTTATGCTTAAAAAACCAGAACAAACACCAAACAACTTGCAGAACTGAGGTTTAAAGGGGCAAGTATGTATCCAGAAAGCAGATGATATATTATCATCTTGGGTTTTAATTAGTTTGGTACTGACAGAAGTAAAAAAGCAAGAACTTAGATGTCTACAGTCATGTTTCTGTGCCTGTTTCCCCAAGACATTTATACATTACATCTTTGCAAGAGTATGAGTATCTGATTATGAGGTAGAGTTACATCATATACATGTACAGATATCTGAGAATGAGGCAGATGCAAAGAAGTATATAAATTTATTAATATATAACAATATACTAATCAGAAGTGTGCTTTATTTCAGTGATGAATTAGTGTTTGCTGAAAATAGTGTCTTAAAGTGAAGGAGAAATTCAGTATTTCAAGATGTGCTTGAAGAGCTGTCACAAAGTGTCATGACAGAAGAAATATTTAATAAAATATTTTATTAATAAAATCCAGTTAACTTCTCTGGCATAGCAAAACAAAACAAAAATTAGGAACACAAACCCAATAATTCATTTTAATAAATGTTGTCTCTCTAAATCCATGTTTTAACAAAACAAAGATTACATAATGCAACAATTTGCCACATTATGAACACATGATCAGATCTCCTAATGATACTTCAAAGATGGTTAAAGAACTACAGTGAAGGGCACTGAACTAACATAGTTGTGCATTTATCGGCCTAAAGCCCAGAAAATTAAAAATTACTTCAGGATGACTAAGTTTACTTCAGTCTTTCATCTATTGAAACGACAGTCCCTGCATAGCACAAGCTAAAGGAACTTTAAGAAGAATTTCTGCAACATATTCAATAGCTAGTGAAAAAAACAACCAACCACCATCCTCCATATAATGCCTGTAGTTCAAATGGCTGAAGTAAATTTGATCTCTAAAAATACAGATGATATCACATATAATTTTATCTGTTTTAATAGGAAAAACATCACCATTATAAGGACAACTGATACTTATGGTGTAATCTGCCGCTGAGTAGTATTTTTATTTTAACTCAAGACCACCATGAAGTTGTCTGAAACGTTTTGATTGATTTGATCTTTGGAAAAGTAAACTTCTACAGAGATAAAGGCTTAAGTCTTCCCATCTATCATAACCAGTCCTAAATAGGCAGCTCTAAGCAACAGGAAGGAAGAAGAAACTAATAAATATTTAGAAGACACTACAGATTAGTATTTCTAGCAAAAAAACCCAACACCAAACTATTATACACCTTTGCAACAACTCTCTCAGGAACCATGAAATCAACTTTTTAAGCAGTTGAGGACTGTATAAAATTATTGTGCCTTGAACCACTTATCATTCAGAATTGCTCTTAGAGTGGGAATTATTCAGAGAAAAGACTGTCTTCCCTGCATTTACCCAGACTTCGCATTTTTATGCTTATGTAATAGCACAAGCATGACTTATTTATGACTTCTGTGGTTATTATTACTGTGATTTAATGACAATGAAAACCTAGCGGACACATACTATTTTATGGTGTACCATACAACCAGTAAGGGAAGTATTTGATTTTCTAATATATGATCTGCCAGGAAGAACCACCGATGACATTCAGATGGCACAAGTTCTCAATGTCGCACTTGCTCATGAACTCAATAGAAACTGTATGCATAGGCATGATAACACTGAGCACCAGACATGATTATAAAGCTGTAAAGATAAGGTTGCAAAAATTCAGAGTCACTGCATTATATGTGAAGATAAGCAATGTTTAAAGAGGATTTGGCAAGTACATTCTACTCAGCACTGCTGAGTATTTGAGGCCAAGTCCCACTTGTGGTAATGAAGAAAGCAAAGTAACCTACTGCTAGTGCACCAAACTTTGATAACGCAGAATGGATTAAATAAATAATAACGAAGGGTTGCCCTTCACAATCACAGCATGATTAACAGCTGAATAATGAAAATGTCCTATCTCAACTAGTATTACTAAGTAAGTGTTAAAAATGATTAGAAAATCCTAATTTGGTGCCACAATAAAAACATCCTTCTTCTAGTACATTTACTGATAATTAAAGTTTATTTAAGTTAAATACTCAGTTTTTATTAAAAACCTAAAGCTTTTGGGATGTTTATGTATAATTTTTATGTTTAGCTTATATTATTTCTGATAGAACAGTGAAAAAAGAAAAGCATAAAATACGAAACATCTCTGCTTTCAACCAGACTCAAGCTTTTCCTTGAACAAATAATCTCCATTTCTATAGAACAGATCTTATTATTGAATTCTACACAAGCTAAATCAATTTGGTTAAAAATCACACAAAAATTATAACTACCTGCTCTCTAAATTTTCCTGACATCAGGAGAAACTCAGAGCTGTACTGGCAAAGCAGAGCTGTTTGCCTTTGCACTGTAGAGAGCAATTGTGTAAAACCAAGCCGTGTTTCTACAAATATTGTTGAATTCTGGATAATCATGAACTGAGGGCACAGGCTGCAGGTAGGACCCCAGTAGAATTGCTTTTGTTTTTTCCTGATAACGTGTATTAAGCTCTTAAATGCTCAAGTCCAGACAAGTTTAAAATTCCCAGTTTCTATTCCAAGTCATCATGTTCAAGGTTGTTTCAAAGACTCCCAAATCAGTCTAAGCTCTCACAGCTTTTATTGCAATAATTAACACCCCCCCAGCTGTTTGACAAAAGCATAAATCATTTTGAATAGTTGGATAAAGGAAAATATACCAAAGCATCCCCAGAAAACGGTAATGTTAAAAACATGTGACCATCTGAAATCACAAGACCGGGGTTTTCTATACCTCTCTCCATCCAGTGCAGTCCTCCTGTATGGCTATGTGAAACCAGAACAAATGATGAAATAAATCCATTTTCTGCTAACAAATGAAGACCTTCTTATGACCAGTGTCGACCTTACTGAGAACTGAGCACACAGAGCTGGATTCACCCATTCCTCAAGAGTTAAAAAGCTCTGTTCACTGGGCCCTGACCCCAACCAGCAGCTCTGAACCCCTGGGTACAATGAAGACTCCTACAGCAAAACAGCAAACAGCTGTTTATCAAGTAATTGTTTATTGAAGGCAAACACCTCTGCTTTGCCAGTACAGCTCTGAGTTTCTCCTGATGTCCGGAAAATTTAGAGAGCAGGTAGTTATAATTTTTGTCTTCTTTCCCATCAGGTGTATACTACATGGAATATGAGCTACTTGCTGCAGTAAGTTATTGCATAATTTTAATTTGTTAAAATAGCACTGTGAGTTGCAACAGAAGAATATGATGATTGTCTTTAGTGAATGTTATGAATATTTAAAAAACATTGATCCACTACTACATAGAAATAGCAGCCAAGTGTGTGTTTCAGTGATTAAAATGAACATTGATAAATTTATTTAATATTAGATCTGACCTACTAAATACACTTTCTTGCTCTTTCACTATGCCATTTTTCCCTCGTGGCTTTCAGTTTTTCTTCGGTACAAGAGACCTTAAGAAAAACTATTGTTCCAAAGGCCTGTTTGTGCATTAAAATTTGCAGTCATTAACTCAAATAAGTAAGTATAAAGCAAGTATACAAGGAGCATCAGCACTGCTGCTCCAACTTGAAGTAAATACAGTCGTGATTCAACTACCCTCAGATCTTAAAAGTTTCACCACCAAGTTAGGAAAGGTCCTAAGGCTTCCCAGGATACTAGAAGGCTAATAAACATGATACAGTAGGGGAAACAAATCTTTTCCCCCTCCTTCCACTCCCATTTCCCTCACTGTTAAGTTCATTATTGTATGGCAGCTTTTATTAAGGTCTTTACTATATGCTGAGACAGGATTTCCCTACAGTGAAACAATAAATCTTACAAACATCAAGAAAATAAGATGCTGTAGCAATGTATCATTTACTAAATTAATCTTGAAGCATGAGGGCATTTGTATCAGAATTATAAATAACTGACATTAGACTAGTAAAATCTAACACTTCTTTTTTGCAGTTTATGCCAATGACATTTAGAGGTGTTACCAGCTTTTTAGCACTGTTAAGGAGCATCCTTCTCCCCACACACAGGTAAAAGAAACAAACAAATAACATAACTTGACTCAAGACCATAGGTCAAGTCACAAATGACAGCAGAACCTTAAACTTCTGACCTGTGCTCTAAGTACTGCTGATATGGCAAGACACAAGTTATTATTTCACAAAAGTAATGAAGAGAGATGTAAAGGTGCTGGGTAAGAAGCAGATAATTCATCCCTCTCTTCCATTTGAGTATTCTTGCCTTTCTATTCCGTGTTGTAATTTGCTATAAGTATTTACACAGTTATGAAACAGTTTCAAACACCACAGCAAGAAGACACCTGTGGATTAGTAGTATTATTTTCATGGGACACATTTCTCACCAGGCATGTTCCAGAATGAACACTGATCATGGAAATGAAAAAAAGACTCAGGACAGATTTGGAGAACAGAATTCTAATGCAGGGTGTCTGAATAGAAGATGGTCCTTAGATTTCTTTTCCCTTTCTTAGTACTATACCATTAAAAACACCCACCCACGAACAGTGATACACTGTGGAAAACCAGACCATCTTCTGTTCTAAAAAGGTAACTGCTGGTTTTGCAAAACTACCCTATGAAAGCAGGGTGAACTCATTTATTAAAAAATTCTTTTCCACTTAAAAAAAATAAAATCAAACCTGTACATTAGAGTTGGTAAGTCGTTCTATGAATCCTTCCCTATTGGTATATTATTTGTAGCATAGTTCAAGTTTAAATATTTTTACAATTAAATTATCAGTTTCATTAAGAATAAGAACTGCTTAGGATACTTATGTTAATCTGTTTCAAGCTGTTTAATGAATGCTTAATAAAGCAGTCCATAAATAGAAGCTCTTTTAATTCTTTTCACTCTGATTAGCATATATACTATTGGGTTGTCTGTGAATAGTGTTTATAAACTTATGGTATCACTGTTCACAAAACCAAGTCCTTTAGTAATAAGAAATCTAAACAATAAAGATCTACCTTCACTGCAGATGGTTCAATTCAGGATTGTTTCACTCCATTCTCACTTAGACCACCCCAGCGAAGGTGGATCTAGGGAAAATATCAGACTTACCACCTTCATGTCCTATCTTTATCCTCTGTCCACTTGATCTACTCTGTGTCCGCTCTGATGCTCCTTGAACCATGGGTGCTGATATAACCTAGCACCCTAGCAGAAAACTAATGCAGTAGAAAGAAAAGAGAAGCCAACTCAGTCTCCTGGATTAGTGTGTTGAACTGGCACAGTAGGTGGTCTGGGAGCACAAAAGGTCTGCACTCCCATTCTCCTTCAACAGACTAACCTGCAACCACCATGCGTTACCATTTTGCTCAAGTTCAGGATCTGCAGATGCAGAGGAGTGAAGCATAATGAAAATCTTGAAGCCTAGCCTTAAATCTGCAGGGAAGACAATGAACAAGAAACATAAAGCATAGATAATTTTAAATGTTTTGGCTTACCAGAGTCAAGAGATTGGAAGTCTATATTATGGACCAAGAAAATAGGTGCAAGAGAGACCTAACTTGCTGTAAACTGGAAAAACTCCAAGTCCTTGTGTGTCTACATAGCAAAAAAAAAGGTATGATGGTAGAAAGAGCTAACACGATCTAAGTAGTCAAGGGAAGAGAGTAGACAAGGTGACCCGTACCACAAGCTAGCTGAGCAAAAGCACACCAAAGACAACACACAACCACTCCTTTTCCATGCCTTTCTCACTGCTGTTACCCATGCTAGCCAGACTAAGCTAGCAGAAACTTGTCAGCATATGCTTTGGTCTCTCCTTCTCCTTGTAAATCTACCAAAGAAGGGTTAGTGCTGCAGCAGCAAAAAGCAACCTAGCAAGAAAATGGAAAACATACGTTAATGGAGAACCCTTGGCATGTGCTACAACAAAAGATCATGCTTGAAATCATTATGTCTGTTTAGAAAGATAGCAACAGAAAACATTGACTTTAATATTAATAATCTTAATAAAGATAAAGGATAGTATGTAGCCTCCAATACTGCATAGGATGGGGGGATGGGACAGGTGTTCACCCTGGAAAAGATTAGATCTCATGCAAAAAGGGGCCAAAACTTTAGGTGACAGCTATTTACGTACACAAAAAAATTTCCTTCTGAATGATGTGACTGACATAACTGACTTGCACTTTAAGAATATATGTAGGAACAATACCGTTCTAAATAAATTTAAAATAAAAATCATACAGACTGTGGGCAGGGACAGACCACCAATGCCTACGGAGAAGGAACAGACGTCATGCCTAGAAGGGAGCATAAAAAGTTCAGACACTGGAATAAAATAATTTGGAGACACATAAAACTTGAAGTGAAGTAAAAAAAGTTGTTCAGTTTGCCAGTCTCGGGACTCTGAGTCATAGACCTGCTACAGTGGTGCCTGTCTAAGGGAACCAGTGAATTTCTGTCTTGAAAACTTACAAGTTTTCTGGCAAAATATTTTTAGAATAAAAGCCGCACTTCTTGTATTAAAGAGACTGCATGATGCTACTCGTGACTTACCAGGCCCTTATTAGTAAATGCTGAAAAGGGAAATAAATCCCATAAAGCAAAACATAAGCCAGTAAAATGCCTTTGTACTTTGAAGGGATCCCTTTGAAGGGATTACAAAGTAAAAATGGTGACTGCACAAAAATGGTTTCATCAATATATTATCCAACAGCCATGCAGTCATCATCATAAATTGTATGGCTTTTTAAAACTGTATGTTCTATTTAAAGAGTGAGACTGTAAAACTGCAAGGAATAGGTACAACACCCTCAACTGAAGTTGCTGCAACAGTATTTTACATAGCTGTCACCTTAACTTTCAGATACAATTTTAGATGGGTGTTGCTATTTGCACAGTGCATTCAAATACTCAATAACAAAAACACTGTAATAAAACTATTTAAGATTTAATTATTATTTTAACTACAATACTTTGTCAAGGGTGTAACTCCACTACCCTCTGTGATATAATTCTCCATATATATTAAGTGTGCCCAAGATTTAGGTTCTCAATATCCATATATCCATAATAGAATTGTGTAAAGAAAAAATAAAGGACATTTGAGTTAAATCAAATTAAAATAAATCCATCTGAGCTAAGTAGAGAGTTTGCAAAGGGACTGAAAAGTAAATGCACAAATCCTCTAGAACAAAGATAAAAATGTTTGCTTTGTTACACTCAACTAATGAAGGCAAACTTCCACAACTACCTAACACTTAATTGCCTATATATAAATATCTGCATTTATTGTTCCCACACCTGTTGCTATTCAGTAAGTACCAACAGAGGAGAGACCACCTGTGAAATAGGACAAAACTCTGAATCAACAGGAAAGGTAAGCAGCAAAATTACCCAATCTTGCAACAACTCTCTTTCTCAAACAACTCTATTAACAGAGGACTTGGGAAACAACATTAATTTTACAAACACGTAAGTTATTGTAATGATCCATACGGAAAAGTCACTCTGAGATCATGTTCACATGGGCCGATTGGCAGTACTGGAAAGGATAAAAGACAACATCATAAACGCAGTCAAACAATTAACATCTATCAGGGGAAAATATGCAGTAAGGAAGAAAATAATACATATTTTCAGTGTTTCAAACAACAGATCAGTTAGAAATGTATTTAATAAAACCACTCATACCTGCAAACCCTGAAGGTGGTAATAGTCCACACTAGTAAATTAAACCAGTGATAAAGAATGGACTATGCTCTCTGGTACATTCATATTACTAAACCCTTTCAGTTTCTGAACTAGGGCAGCTGTATCCGAACTGTCCATGGAGAACAGCAGCTAAATCCTCCCTTGTGCTGCGGGATTGTCTGGGTGAGCACCAGCTGCCCTGAGCAAAACCGCTCCATGCCACGCTCCAGCAAGTTAACAATGCAGGGGACCACGTTCCTGTGACCAGGAACAATTTTTGGCACTGTTTAGCTCCCTGGCACTGATGCAGAGGTTTGATTATCCATGTGCTTCACACTGAGGCTCTTTCTATGTATCAAGGCATATTTTCAGAATCATAACTGCAATTGTGTGTTCATAAAGTTTTTCATAAACATTTGACTGTCAAGCTAAAGAAATGGCCACAGCTTGCCACGTACTTGGCACCAAAAGTTGCGCTGAAGCTGTGGTTCTGTAGACTGGACGCAATTAGCTGTGGTGATACAGATGGCAGATCACAGAGAGGATACCACTGTGTGAAACTGTACTTCCCAAGTACTTTAAAGCAATTTCACTGCCAGCCTTGCCCCTACCACTCTTTCAACAAATCTTGCTGCTGTCTCCTCATCTCTCCCCAGCGCTCTCCAAGCCCCAGTAATCAGAAAATAAAAACAAGCTGAAAGCACGATAGAACTCACAGATGGCTAAAAATAAGGTCTTTGTTTAACTGAAGAGAAACTCTCAATTCCATGTTTTTAATAACCTTATGAAGAAATCTTTATTTTAAATCAATTCTTTGACTATCTTTTTCATCTCATATTTAAATCAGAAAGTGACAGTGAACCAAGCTGGAAGCCCCAGTACCAAACACACCCAAATTTTTTGCCTTCTTGGAACAGATAGAATCATCTGACAGTTCATGGTCTAATGTTTAATACTAATGTTAACTGGAGGGAAAAAGAGGGCTTAAAGAATAAGTGAGAGTGGCCTCTCTTAAAAAATAATTACATAAAAAAACAGCACAAAGTCTGATCAACAGTTTTAGTACAAAGGCTACATTTAGATTTGCCACAGTACCAGCAATAGCAGAAGACTTTAAACCTTGTCTAAAGGTTAATATCAGCAGTTGCAGCAATTCTACAAAATGCAGACTCAGAAGTTGTCAGGAGTTCAACTCTCTGTTGCTCCTTTTCAAAGTTCATGTTTTAAACATCACACTGAAGGTCATATAACCACTTTTCAAATCAAAGCAGTAGCCAAAAGAGTAGCAAAGACTATTTAATTTATTTCAGGCGGTAACATACCACTCAATTTTGAACAGCCCAGGCATTTGATCATTTATTTTAAACACTGTGGCATGATTGAATAATCCAGATGGGCACATGATCTGGGACATTCTGGGCAATTTAAACTCATGCAGCAATACACAAATGATGAAAAGCAGTTTTGCCACCTTCCTTGGAATCATTAATATTTTCTTATGTTACTGACACCTTGTATTTTAACCCAAATCTTGAAAAAATCCACTCCACAATTAAGAAACTTCATCAGGTATGTCATTAATTTTTCCAATATCTAACCTAAAATTGGGAATAGAGCAAGAGAAAAAAGAAATTTCTTAATGGTATAACTGTGAACCCAATTTTTCATGTCTGATCTAAACACACATTTTTAGAGCTACAGTCACTGTTCTGAGTCAAGAAGCATCCCTAATGGCCATTCCTCAAGAGATGTAGACAGTTTAAGTTGCCAGGAGTGCTATACTGTGAGAGAGAAAATTTATGAGAGAAACTTGCCTGAGAACTACCCCAGAAGCAGGCTTTCCTCAACAGACACAAATGCCTGAATTGTCCTGAGTGAGGATCCTTTGGCAAACATCCTTAGATCAGGTACCAGACAGGATACTGCTTCACTCTCTATACATAATTTTCCATTGCTTTTTGCTTTTATGTGGGCTGGAGTCTAGATTATAACCTCCTGCACCTTCCCCTACAGAAGTGGACTCTATTAATGAGAGTAGCCTTTCACTTCTCTTGCATGCAGTTTCAGAAAGTCAGCAAAAACTGATCTGGGGGAGGGAGAAGTCTAAAGAGAAGTCTGTGTCCAAAAGCAGTGCAGGCATAATTGTGATAATGAACATTGCGACATCTCACTTATTGGTGCCCAACTCCCAGTCTGCAACCCGCAACCCTCTATTATAAAGCAGGGGACATGTTGGGTACTCTAGCTTAAAAGATAATTTAAACCAGCCTGCATACAGGGGAGCAAGTGAGTAACAGCCAACACAAATGCTGAAAGAAAGGTGTAACTTGTATGGTGGCCTTTACCAGGACTTTGACCCCTAACATCAGGTGATGTAAGGTGCTCAGGTCAGATCAGAATTCGCAAAATCTCCTAGAGGCAACTAAGAGTTCCTTTTTTGAAAAATGAACGAGGCTTTTCCTTGGAAACCCTGTAAAAATAGAAGGTAACAGCAATACCTTTTTCTTACAGAATCCTAAAGAATAGGAATAGTTCAAAAGTTAGAGCCAGGTGCTGCTGAAAATGTTTCATGTGCAGATTCACCAGGAGAGAAAAAAAAGATGTGACATACTTAGGCCCCTAGATCTCCATTCTTCAAAGCTGTCCTCTAACAGTCTGATGTCTAGCTGTCAGTGCCCTGTTCTGGGAAACGTGAGACGTAGGCTGGAAAACTGAGCTTGAGAAAAGTACCTGCTGGTACAAAATTGGGAGAAGAACAGCTTCTCTTCTTCCTCTGACATATTTATAAACCAAGGAGCCCATGGCTACTCTTTTGAAGCATATCCCATGCTGCTTTAATAGAGAAATACTTAGGGATCCTGTTAGGCCTCTTTATTCCTCAAATAACACACTGGCTTTTTTGGGGGCTTCTTTGCCAAAACAAACTCTGATCTTTCTTTTCCATGAGCAGTGCCCACCACAACAGCTGCTATGTTGGCTTAGGAAAAAAGATAGGAAATTAATTACACTCTGATTAGTACAAGGTGACCTATTCAACTTTACAAAACATTGGCAAAGCAACAGTGGAAAGGCAAACCCAGCTACTATCTGTATTTCAATTGCTCTGGCAAAGAAACAAACATAATACATTCTCCAGAGGTGTCAATCATGGCAGTATAATTAGTTCAAATGAGAAGCACTAATAAATTTTTAGGGGAAGAAAGCATTTTTGTGTGATGGCAAAAGAGCACATATCAGACTCATCGGGGTCATTAAGCAATGGTATTACTCTATTTGCTACCACAGTTTGAAAGAAGCATCAGAGCTGGTGACTAGGAGAAGTATGATGCAATGTACTTACACCAAATGGCTTAACAAAGCCACTTGCCAAGTTTTCCTTCCCCAAAGCAGCTTCTACCACTAAATATCTATTTAAATCACAAGGGAAAAAAAAAAATAAAAAAAATCTTTGTCTGCACTATGATTTTTCCTACTGCAATCATAAAAACAAATTTAACTTTGGAGAAGGCAAATCACAGCAACACTACAAGATACTTTTTTTTTTTTTCCTTATAAATGTACGTCCTGCTTGTAGCCTAGCAACAAAAGCAGCAGTCTGTGTTAAATGGATAGAGCCTGCTGCTGGGGCTCTCTCCTCAAAACAGCAGCCATCTTTGGCGTGTAACTTGATGAGAGATTTCATCATTCTGCATTAAAGCTACCTCCAGATGTTAGAGGTTGCCGCAGCCAGCTCAGCAGTGTTGGCTTTCAATTTGCCACCTCTTCTCCCATCGCATGAGGCACATTGCAGGGACATGTCACATATTCACTTCATCCCTTCATTAAGAAAAATAAAACTTATTTTCTAAAAAGGGTTAGTGCAAGCTCTTATTTTATTTCAGTCTTGATTGCTGCAAGCTTGCCTCTGCTCCTTATTTTTTAACCCCTCCTTATTTTCTAAACCACTCCCAGTAAACTGAAGCAGGATTATCTAGCTCTGGCCCTCCTCTGTAGTTTCACACTATTTATATAATCTTTTTCCAATAGGATCCATACAGGTGATTTTTTTTAATTGCATATTGGTACAAAGTCAGTATTCACATCCCTCTCCAATGTCCATTATAATTACCATAAATTATTTATAATTCAATAAATAAATTAAAAAAATCATCAATACTTATAATGAAAATCCCTGCCTCTGGCTACCAGCTGTCTGACCTCCAAGTTAGTCGGCGCGTTCCTCCCCTGGAAAGGATGATCCCACGGCAGGGAGGCTCGTCTGCCGCAGGCCCGCGCCCTGCGCCGCTACCACGCACCACCCTGTGACACACAACCCACGCTGAGGGGACCGCTCGTGGGCAGGGGGGAGATTTGGGGAGCGGGTGGGGAAGCCGGGAGCCGTTATGCGTGGAGGGAGGAGGCGGGAGGGGAGGGCTGTGACAGCATCTCCCCAAAAGAGGGGTGACCCGCTGGGACACCGGCTCTGCTCCCACAGAGGGGGATGGCGTGACAGATGGGGCTGAGGTGACACGCGGGGCTGGGCCCCTGTGGAAGGGGACTGGGGTGACACACGGGGCCGGGCCCCTGCGGAGGGCACCGGAATGACACTGAGGGCGACACCGGCGCTGGCTCCCCACGCCGCGGCCCAGCCCCACGGAGGCCCCGCGCTGCGGGGACGCCCCCGCCCCAGTCCCGACGCCGATACTCACCGCGGCCGCCGGCTCCGCGCCACCCCTCGCCCCGCTGCCCGGAAGCGGCTCGGTCGCGCCGCGGGCGAGGGGCCGAGGGAGGCGGTGGGGCCGCCCCGCTCCGCTTCGCTCCGCCCCGGCGGGGCCGGGCCGGGCCGGGCCGGGGGGGGGGGGTGGTCCCGCCGGAGCCGGCTCGGGGCCGCCCCCCGGCCCGGCTGGAGTCCCGGGGCGGCCGAGCCGCCTCGGGAGCCCGGGCTGCCGGGGCAGGGCGGCTCCTCCTCCGGCGGAGCCTCCGCCGAGCGCCCGTAGCCCTGCTGAGGGCAGCTCAGGCCCTGAAACTACAGTTAATGAAAGAAAAGCGGGTGGAGGAATTACCGGGAGGGCTACCGGCCGCCTCCGTAGCAGGACGGCGATGCTCGGGGCGGCGAGGGTGGGTTTCTCCTGGCTTTCTTGTTTTCATCACTCCCACTTTAATATGTATTGTAGAAAACAGCCATCGGTGGGGGAAACGTTCATAGGAAACCACAGTGAAAGATAGAAAAATACTTTACCACAGGTCTCGATCCTAAGAATAAAAAAAATAATAAAGCAACGCGCTCCTATGAAATCCATCCCAGCTCATGGGAACTTTCTTGTGTATGAGGCCTTAAAAATGTCATACAAATGCAGGTCCTTGATTTTGTTGGAAGGCTGCGAATGGATTTCAGAGCATTTCCTTTTAGTAATTATAATCAATTGACATTTTATCTTTATACCATCCAACAGCTTCACCGTTTGAGATTATATGTGCAATCATTTGAGATTAAAAAAAATAGTAGAGATACTCAATTACATCATTTATATCATTTCTCCAGCCCAGCTTCCTGGCGAACATGGTGATAGATGCACAAACTAGATTCCTAACACACCTTTCAAGAATTGGCACATTAATGCTCGAGTCTGATAGTGTTATAGTCAGCAACACATGAGCTGGTCTTATCCCATAAGTGATGTTGAGTCGTCTGGGAAAGTGGGAAAATGTGTTCAGATACAGTGGTACTGCGTCTCATTTATAGCCTGCAAACAGTGCTCGTTTACCTCTCTGGTGGACTGCAGTAACTTGCCAACACACAGAGGCCGATTGCAACTGCCGTCTATAACCCAGCCCAGCTCCTCTAAGGTCTTCTGTTAAAATTCCCTTTGTGACAGTGCTGCTCTGTCCACGGGTCTCACCCCTGAAGGGGTGGCAGCTCTGCATGCAGAACAATCCTGCCCTTCAACACTTTGAATATGGGGCTGACAAGCTCTGACCTCCCCGTCACTGCTCGGTGCAGGATGCTAAATGAGATTTTTATACTAAAAAACCAGAAGTCTCCTCAGGTATTAAATGTTTGTGGAGATACACTTAGTGGTGAAATCTTTGCTGTTAAAACTCAACTTCTGTGAAAAATTGGATTTTTTTTTGTTTTGTTTGTTTGTTGGTTTTTGTTTTTTTTTTTTTTTTTTTTTTTTAATAAAAATATAATTGTGTAGGCTGGAGTTTGTTTTCAGCTTTTCACTGGCCTACACAGTTTATGATTTTCAATGAAAAGTTAAGATTCAACTTTCATTCTGACACAGATACATCAAATCTCAGATGTCTACCTATCTGTTTCAACTGTGGCTCCACAATTTAGGTCTTACAGATTATATATATATATGACAGTTACAAGTGCAAATAAACCAGATGAGATTAGATCATGAAAGAGTAAAAACTGGCACTGATATCCTTGCACTGCATTTTTCTTGCACAACAGAATTTGTTCACAGTTTATGTACTTTACTGCTGGTGTCTTTAGTTCTTTTTAATCTTGCTAGGCAGACCCCAGTCTCCATGGCCACTGACAGATCCAACACCGAATACATCTTTGATGGTATCCATCCCTAACACTTGTTGCTAAAAACATTGCAATGACTGATCAGGAAAGACTTCTTATTCAGAAAATGGAGACAGCTGGATGTTGTGCTTAGAAATAAATTAGTTGTCAGTGGGTATAACTGGTACTGTGGTATATGGTTTACATTCTGAGGACTGATGTCTTCTGCCTCTAATAATTTTCTTACATGCCAAAGATACTAACTTGTTAATCTGCTTTAAACCCACACATGGTCTTTTCTGCACATCACAATAGAAACTCTGCTTGCAGATTTTTTATGTAAATATATTAATACCTAAATTCTTTCTCTGAGTTGCTACATGGAAAGCTACGTTCATTCCCTGAGTTAATAATGTGCTCTATACTCATTGCAGATGGTTTTGAACAGCTATGTAACTTGTCTTTCACTAGACCAGTCACTTCTCCCATTGCTGAGAAACAAATCTGATTTTTTGCCATGAATCCTGAAAAGTCTTGAGATGGCTCAGACCAGCCAACAACAATTGCTCATAAGCCACAAAACTGGAAGGCGAGTAGGTGAAGATGGGTAGTCACAAAGAATATCTGACCTCTGGCTACATGTGTTTCTCTGTCTGCACTAATTTTCAGCTTGGTCAATGTCCCCTTTGTAAGCTCAAGCATATGTTTTCTTACAGATTCATGCAGAGTGTTTTATCTTGCTGGTTAAATTATAGTGCGAATACTAATGGTACATACAGAGAGCATGTGCCTAGAGAATATGACTGTGTTAATCAAATAAGCCCTACCTCAGCTCCTGTTGAAGCATTTCTTCAGTTGCCTTATTTCCCAAAGAATGTATTAATAAGACTCCTACAAGCCTCCAGACATACAATCAGTCCTTTGCATTTGTTGAACTAGGGATGAATTTAACCATCTGCATGTTTCCACCTGGAAGAATTCCTGCACTATTACAGGGCAAATTCTTCCTTATGCTGATCAGAAAAGGAGGATTTCTGTTCCTTTAACAGTTACTGCCTCATCTAAGAAATGAGCTTCACTCTGTTTGCTTTCCTCAAGTTTTCCTGTATTCATAATATTTACATTGGACATTAATGCTTTTTATGTTTGTTACAATTTCAAATTGGCATTGGGAATCAACTGAGAAAAACGAAGACCTGCTGCACATTGCTTTTATTAACATAAATGTCCAGTAAGTGGCACTGCAGGACCAGGTTTTCTGCAACCCTGGATCAGAAACTGCACAGCCAACCAGAGTAAAGGCAAGTGTGGGACATGTCAAGACTTTTCTGCTCCATGAAAAGTAGTTGTAGGGCAGGTGGGAAATGATGTGTAGTGAAGGCCCTGAAGGTGCAGTGCAAGGAACTGGGGTGTATTCAGCTGCTAGCCCTGGAAGATGGTGTTAGGAACTGGCCTTGGCACCAAGCTGGCTGTTATCAGGGGTTTGCCAGAAGAAACCAGCAACATTTCTGGGAACTATTCATTAGCACTCGATGGAAGGTGCCTGTGAAGGCTTTGTGCTGGGTTTTGCTATCAGGAGCAGAATATTGGGTGAGGTGAACCATGTATATACATGATTTCCTATGGTCTACTGACTGTACATCAATTTGATGTAGAAAATCTAAATCCCAGACTGGAAGCGATGTCAGTACAGTCTGAGGAGTGCCCATGAGTTCAATGATTGTTTCTGTAAATAATCTAGGGATTTCTGTGAGTCTGTGTCAGTCTATCAAAAACCACCACACTGTCTTCCCAGTCTCAGCTAATAATGAATAAACTAATATCCAGGGAAATTTGGCCAAACAGACACTACACTTTTTGGCAATATAAATTATAACAAAACCCTTATATAAACTGATAGAGGATTTGGCTCCATCTGTAATATTTGAACCCAATTTTAGGTTACTCATGCTGTACTGTGCCAAGCTAAATTGATGCATGCTTAATTTTCCTATTTATCTAGATGCATAGTTATATCAGATAAGACTGGGAGGGAATGAACATGAAAATCCAATCTGCATTTAGAAGGGACATAAAGCTAAATTTAAAGGGATAAACCAGCCTTTCAAGGGGATTAGGAAGACCCTTGCTCTATGATATGGCTATTTTGTAAATATCTCTTGTGGGATTGTTCACACCCTGAAGCACCTGTGTCAGCTGCTGTCAGCAGCAAGCTACTTGACTAGTCAGACTGATCTGGGCTGTCAACCAGGCCTGACATTTTTTTCATCATCCTCTAGGGACCAGATATCGCTAACTCCTAATAATTTCACCTCCTGTGTGTTTCCAATGGCTTTTGAAAATAGCAGTTAAAAATATTCACTCTCATAGGTTTATTCCTGCAGCAACACTGGATGGCACTTGATAACCTCTGACAGCACGCAGAAGCAGATGACACACAAGAGCATGCTACAGCAACACAGGAAGGCATGCAGCAACCTGAGCAAACAGGTGAGAACAAGATGTGGCAGCACAACATATGACAAAACAAGACATGACAGGGCAACTCAGAATAGCATTCAACATGGCACAACATGTGATAACGTGCAACAGCACAAACAACATGGAACAACACTTGACACCATGTCACTGCACGATAGGTATACCTGAAAAAGCTGATAGAAATGCCTGAAGAGCAGGAAATTCCTAGAAAGATATGGAAAATGTCTAGAAAACTTTGGGAAATTCCTAGAAAGCTACAGGGAACTCCTGGAAAATTATGGGAAATTCTCAGAAATCAGAACTGAATTCCTAGAAAGCTGTGGGAGGAGTACTCCAGGAAAGCAAAATGAGAAAGTTGGCTACAAATTCCTAGAAATCTGGAGGGAATTTCTTATGAAATAAGGAGGAATTTATATAAAACAATGGAGGAATCCTAGAAAGAAATGCACAGCTCCTAGAAAGCTGTGGGAAATCTCTGAAGAGCAGAAGGGAAATCATGGAAAGCAGAAGGGAATGCCTATAAATAATACACAATTACTAGAAAGCATCAGGGAAATTTCTAGAAGACCATTAGGGATTACCTGAAAGCAGCTGGAAATTCCTAGAAAGCAAATGTAAATTCCTAGTCAGATGAAATAAATACCTGGAAAGCAATGGGAAGGTTTCCTAGAAAGCAGCATGAAATTTCCTGAAAGCTGAGCAGAAATTCCTAGAAATCTGGAGGGGACATTCCCAGACATCACTAGGAAAATCCTAAAAAGGCATGTGAAATTTCTGAGAAGATGTAGACTAATGCAAGAGAGCAGTGGAAAAATCCTGGTTGAACTGTACATCCCATAGTTCCTAAAAACCTGGGGGAAGCTCTTAGAAAGTAATGCTGAGCAAAGCACAGGAGAGAACCAACTCCTGTAAAGAGTGGGGAAAAAAAGTGGAACCAGAAAGTAGATAGGATTAGATCCCATAGACTTTCCCAAAATGCAACTTGTACCTAGAAGACATCCCTAATTTAAATGTTTCCTAAGTGGAGTCGACCAGTTTGATGGACTGAAGAAGAAACACTGAATGCCTGTGCTGGCGGAGTTGAGCCCTAACATGCACCGAGCCCAGGTCTGGGCAGCTGAGCTTTGTGGGAAGGGAGCAAGGGGAACTTGCTGACTTAAAAGGCCTCTGTCCTTGAGACAGATTTTGACAAATGGGTGATGAAACTCAGGGAACATTTCCAGCCTGGGAAAGTACTGCCTGTTAGAGGCTATTATAGCAACAACTCTTTGCAACAGAGGGCAGGGAAAAGCCAAGGGCATCGAGGCAGGCTGCAAAGAGGGAGATGTTGCCTATGTTACTGGGATGGAACAGTTCTGCCTGACGTGGTGGGACAGACACGGAGATCTGGAACAGGAAGACAGATCCAGATGAGCTAGGGTGAAAGTGGATTTGGGATTATACCATAGTTTGGGGTAATCCAGTTAGATCACTGAGTTTTTCAAAAGTTCGAATGAAAGTTATGGCAGGAGGAGTGAAGCAGTCCAAAATTTAGACCTTGATGTAGCTTCTTGTTTGGAATATCATTCTAGTGTTTTATTTAACTTCATGGTAAGTTTCTGACTGCCATCAAGCCCAGACTGGGTGATTTGGTAAGGACTTTGACAACCAGCATCTTGCCTCCAAGAACAATTTAATCCCAGAACCGGAAGGTGAGACGCTGGGTTGGTACAGCTGCAACACCACAACGGCAGCAGGATTGACCGGGGAGCTGCAGAGGGGAAAATGCTGCCTGAGACAGCAGAGCTCCAGGACTGGGACATTTGGCATGGTCTGGACATTGCCGGACTGCTGTTCGACCCTGCCTACTGCAGCTGGACCTGCTGCGCTCCTGCGTGGGCACCGTGGGGCTGCCCCCCTTGCAGCGAGCCCTGGCTGGGCATCCCTGGCAGAGCTGCCTGCTCCTGCGGCTCCCTGCGGTGCAGGGGTGAGATGCTTCTGTTAGTGTTCACTATGAGCAAGAAGTGATGCTTTGTGCAGTATCAGCTTCTATTTTTTTGGTAAGTATTAGTTAAATTATCTTTAATTCAAGAATTTGTAGCCTGATGAAGGAAGGGCTGAGGAGGCTGACCATACTAGATGTGCAATAATGTGGACTTAATAATCAACTGTAGTGCAAACTATTGCTCACTTGCTCCACTAACCTTTAGGGGCAGTGGGCTCCTGCAGGTACTGAGCACGCTCTTCATTGTTGCATGTTCTGCACCAGAAAACCAAAAAAATCTGCTGGTAGATGTTAAACAGTTCTTCTCCGTCCATTGATCGGGGTCTGGGCTGGAATATGGGGAAGGATCCATTTTATTCTGGCACGCAGCTCAGGAGTAAATCTGTAACACCACTTTAGGAGGGTAGAGTGCCACCTACCAAGCCATCTGCTAAGAAAATTGTATTATCTGCAGTCTCATCCACTCTTGCTAGAAAGCACTGTAGCACTCATCTGTGAAGAGTTTTGCTGTAAATATATCTACTTGCATTCTTTTTATCCATCCACTCAGAATTAATTATTTCTCAGATTAATTTCATTTTAATGAATCATTCTGTATTATTGGCTTTATTTCATTTCTGAGATATTAATTAATATGTCAAAGCCATCTTTAACATTAAAATGATGCCAGTTTTTCCATTACTTTTCTTTTGATTCATATATTCAATTCCAATTTTTCTGAGGGCCTAAAATGTCCGTCCAATGTGGAGTAAAAGAAAAAATACAAGCTCTACAGTATTACAAAAAATATGCAGATGTAAATAAAGCATAAATAGGGAGGCAATGGCCCAGTCTGTATTTTTGTGTTGAATTACTAGTTTATGTGCTGTTTCATATAGTAGGTCCTCAGCAATCAGCTGTGTAGGGTTTTTATATACATGGATAAGAATATAAAATTCAGCAGTACATTGAGTGTTTACATTTGTCAGTGAAATGATCGGAAAATTTGAGATGTTTTATATTTGTTGTTTAGATTAGGTTTTAAAGGGGTCTTGTTGGTTTGATGTGGATTTCCTGGCACTGTTCTGCCGTGCGGCAGGGAAGAGGCAGTCGGAAGAAGCATTTTTCTTTCCTTAGAGCTCTCCTCTCCTCTCCTCTCAGCTATAATTTATTCTCATCATCCTCTGCAGTTTGGCTCTCTACCCACTTTGGAGGGAAGTGTTGGCAGGGCAGTAATCTATCTCCTACCCCATATATGTGGCAGATGGAAATCCCAGAAAGAGAAGGGGGGAAATTTTAGGCTTCCCTGCTCCTTTTGATGGAGCA
This sequence comes from Tyto alba, assembly GCF_018691265.1. Lineage (NCBI taxonomy): Eukaryota > Metazoa > Chordata > Aves > Strigiformes > Tytonidae > Tyto > Tyto alba. The sequence continues at coordinate 11,767,448 of NW_024881279.1, forward strand.
GGTTGAGCAGTGAGAGGAAGGGTCACTCCAAATGTTAACTGTGGAAAACTTTTCTTTCTCTGGTCCTGTGGGAGTGAGTGGGTGGAACTGGAAAAACCCCATAAAAAGTCACTGCATAAGCTCTGCTGATTAAATAACTCGGTTATTGGCAGCATCGCACTGAGCTTAAGTTACGCATGGCTCCTGCATGGCAGGAGGCTGGGGACTATTTAGATGACAGCTTCTGCTTGGATCCCTGGCCACAGGTTTGGTATTTATCTTTCTTTCCTGTCTTCCACTTCTCTCCAAAAAAGAGCCATTTTGTCGTAAAATCTGGGGGTTACAGCTGAAACCAACCAGATTTGCTCTGTGTTTGCACTGCAAACACAGAGAGGGATTACTGGTGAGGGAGGGAAAGGGGAACAGAGCTTGAATGGGCTGTGAGCAGGGGGTAGACAGGAGGGGAACACCGCTCCTTTCCCTTTACAAACAACCAGATGATGGTTTTCCACCACTCCTAAATCGTGTGTGTGCAGAGCCCTGCAGACACGAGGCTGCTTTGTGAGAGTCTTCTGCCTGATCTCCCACAGAACAGAAATCCTTTCTGCAGGCTTCCTCCACTGTGCCTGGGGGATGGAGTTGGGCTCTCCTGGCTGGGACCAGGGCTGCACTGACATTTGAGCATTGGTGTACTGGGGAGGGGAGATGCCAGAGGAGCAGCAGTGCCTGGTCCGGCCTCGTGAGCACCCTGCAGCCACTGCATGAGGTCCAGATCCCATGAACCAGTAGCACTGCCTAACAAATCCTCCCCATTTATATTTTCCTTGCATTACCCTTTGTGTCCAGCTCTGCTGCTGCCTGAATTAGCTGCCTCAGATGAGTCATTTCAATTCAGAATTTCACACTTGGTGTTTCTGTTTGGGCTTTTTCATTTTCCTTTTTCCTGTCAGTGTCCAGACTTCTGCACATACTTCACCAGTGACCTGATACCCAGGGATGCTTTGTGTGCTGGTTGTTATTGGAAATGGTTCAAAAGTCAACATTCACAAGGGCACTGATGTGATTTTTGCGATCAGTCCTACTGAATCCCCTAGACTCTAAGGTTCAGCTGCAGGTGGATGTGCCCACAATCTACAGTCAAAAAACCCAGCACCCACACTCAATACTGAATGTTTAAGCCTCTTGTTGTCAATGTTTGGGGACTAGAAATAATTTCTCTCACTGATCCTTTCTCCCTGCTGGTGGATCTTTATCATTCAAGAATGAGCTTGAGACCCTTGGAGATGGGGATTTTTTTAGAAGCAAAGGAATGTTTTTTTCTGCTGCTACTCTTTGCTCTGTGCTTTTGTACTCACTACCGTGGTTTTCCCTGTGGAATGCCCAACATGATAATATCATCAATTTAACCAGTGTGCTTCACTGATCTTTAAGAGAGTTCATAGCTGTTGTTCGATTTCCAGGAAATGTTGATTTTTCTGAGAAGGTTACATTGAGGCTAAAGGTATCTTGGTTTATTAGTATAACCAGTTATTTAGAAACCTGACAGCTCTTTTAGACATTATTTTGGCTAACGTGCTGATTTCATGTTTAATAAATCCCGTTCATGCAGGCTCAAAAGGTCATCCTGAGAGTGACATGAGTACAGTTTGTATACACGTACTGTAATATTATTTTGTAAATTAAGCTGCCTTTCTCCAGCTCTAGTATGTGTTCTATTTTGTAGATTAAAGCATGTTTATCTCTCGGTGCAAGATCTGGACTTTGTTCAACTCTGTCTTCGTCTTCCAGTATCTAATTACTCTTTGGATGAAGATCATTTGGCTCATTGTGCTACTCAGTATTTATATTTTTAAATCTTCATATGGACCAAATAGGACTTTCTCCAACCAGAGCCTCCTGAGAGGAGCAGGTGCCTCTCAGGGTGGTAAGAGCTTTCCTTTGCTGGGCATTGCTTTAATTCCAGCATCAGTCAGTAGTGATTGAAAAGCATTAAATAAAATTAAGTAGCTGTTTTATGTGGGTATCCAGGGAGAATTAAACAAGCTCTGTGCTTGCTTCTGGATCTCTAAGAAACACCTGTACTGTCGTCCTGTTGATGGTAGTTTTAAGCAAGTCCTGACCTGGACTAGAGCTGATCCTTCTCACGCTGGCTGGAGACAGGTTAGCCAAAGAGTAACAAAAGGAAAATTCACCCTATACTTTATATAACTCGCTCCCAGAGTCATGTCAATTGGCTGCTTAATTCCACCACTAAATTTACCTAAATAATAATAGGGGTTTAATGGATTTTACTTCTGTTTCTCACCTGGGTATGACTATTAAATCATGAAAGTTTTAAAAGCTTACAAATTAGCTGAAGTGACAAATGAGTACAGCAGGGTGCCCTGCATGAATTGCTGGTTAAAACCTGCGTAGCTGTTGAACAGGCTTCGCTACACTCGTACAGTCTCAGCTGAGCCAGACCTCGACATCCCTGAACTGATCACACAAACTTAGAGATGAGACAGGAGGGAGGCTCTGACTTCTGAAACAGATACTTGAATTGCCAAACAAGTAATGACCGTGAGATTCTTATGGGCTGCTGTGAGTAGGAAGCTGAAAGGCTTTTTAAAATATCAGATTCAAATGAAAGTTTTAAGCCTTCACCCATATGAGCGTCATTAGGGTCTTCCCATGGGGAATTCAGCCTCTCCCCCAGCAAAGGCTACTCCCTAGAAGAAATGAACTGAAAAGAAGAGTTTGCTCCATGAGCTGATGAGCAGATGATTGAGACCAGACCGGTCTCTTTGCAATGTGTACCTCAGTGTTTCTCTCCAGTATGCCTCAAAAATTGTGCTGTTTGTGTACTCTGAAGTTGTGATTTTTCCTGGAATAACCCAGGACAGCTGTAGTAGAAAGCCACTTTGGAGGAGCCTCTGGAAGCTGTTACAGATAAAATCAAGCGTGTTCAGTGACTTCTTACACAGGCATGTTCCCCTCAGCCTAGGGTTTCTACTGAAAAACAGGAGCATGCTACAGTTTCAGAAGATGAGTATCAGGCAGTAAGCCTCACCTGTGTTGTGCTTTAAGAAGAACAGGAGGAAGAAAAAAAATCTTGCAAATAGAAAAAGAAAACTCAGTGAGTTTCATTAGAGAACTCTAATACCAAACACCACGGAATTAATTTTCTTGTCTATTTTCACCCTCCTCTGGGGATGAATGATGATTAAAGGACAGGATAATAAGAAGGGGGAATGAGAGGCAGTTAAAAAGAAAAAAAAAAAGAGAAAGAGGGGGAGAAAGGAAAACAAATGTTTTAGTTAGCTAGTCAAGGTTAGCTTAGCACTGTATCTGCTTTAACTGACACGAAAAATTATAGATGGCACAAAACCTACTTCACTACTGCTGAACCCCACGAAATTTATCTTGACAACTTAGTGAGCTTATTTGTTCTTACAGGAGATTTTTAACCTCCTTGTGATGTTTTTTATCTTATTTTTCTGATTTTTTTTTTTTTTTGAGTAAGATTCTTATGCAAAAGTAGCAACTTACAAATCAGCATGTTCATCTTTCGCTGCCTGTTGTGGCTAAGGTAAGAAAGAAAAAACCCTTTTGGAGGAAGAAGGGGGGTTGACACGTAACCTCTCTGCTTTCGGTGCTCACTACCGAGCCGGAAGGCTTTTTGCAAAGGAGAAAACGCGGTTTGAAGAGCGGTAGGTTTTTGCGCGCAAGGACGGCAGTTCACCGGTGCCGACACGAAACTCCACATCTCCCACCGGGGGTGTCCGGCGGGTCCGAAGAGCCGGAGCCGGTTGTTTGTTCCTCTGCCGTCCCCTCCCCTGATCTCGCCTAACAAGTTAGTCAGGGTGCGGGTCCCCAGGCAGCTACACCCCCCGGGGAACCTGGGCTTGGGCTTCCCCCCCCCCCCCCCCCCGCGTTCCCTCCCTGCCTGCACGCCGGGATAGAGATGCCCTTCGCCCGTGGTAGGAAGCCCCAGGGTTTAAGCTCGTCGGGGCGGCCCGGGCCGGGGGCTCCCGGACGGTTCTGCCTCTCGGGGGGACCCCGCGCCCCTGCGGCCGCCTCCGCGGGGCGGCGCGGTGGGGCGCGGGGCCGCGGCCGCCCAGGAGAGGGAGCCCGGCGGCCGCGGCTGCGCCAGGCGGCGGGGAGGCGGCGCGGAGCGGTGCGGAGCGGTGCGCGGCGCGGAGCGGTGCGGAGGGGTGCGCTGCCCCGGCTGCCGCCCGCCGCCAGCCCCGGCCCGCCCCGCCCCGCCGGTGAGTACCGCCGCGCCTGCCGCCCCTTCCCCGCTGTGCCGGGAGGGGGTCCCGGACCCCCCCCCCCCCCCCCCCCCCCCCCCCCCCCCCCCCCCCCCAGCCCCCTGAACGTGCCCTGGGGTAACGCTGCTCCCCTGGGGTCGGGCCGGCAGCCCGCCTCCTGAGCATCGCCCAGCCCGAAGTTGGGGGCCGGTACTTACTTTCCGCATCATTTTTTTTGAACGCAGCCGGCTCGCAGCGCCGAGGCATCGGGCAGCGCCCAGGGCGTCCCGGAGCTCTGGTCAGGGCAAAGTAATCCCGCTTGCGCTAAACTCCAGCAGCCCGGCTTTGCCTCTCGCCCCGGCTGGCCGGGACGTTATTCCCCAAGAAGGCAGGAAAGCCGGGGAGAGGCTGCCCAGGAGACGCTACGCCCCATCGAAGATGTTAGAGGAGGCGAAGGGGGGTTGCTTTTTGCCCGCTGCGTGCCTCCATGCCTGTCTTTCCCTTGTCTTAATCCTTTAGGAGGAGACGCCGGGCAGCCAGACCTTTCGCGGAGGAGCGATGCTGCCGAGCCCTGCCCCGGGCAGAAGAAAGGCTTTGCCGCCGGGACCCGCCGGGACCGGGGATGCGTGGCCCGGGGCAGGCTGCGGGAGAGCGTGAGGAGCTGCCTCCGCCCGCGCTTTTCTGAGGAGGGGAAAAAGCATGGTAAAAGCTGGACCCGATCCCTGGAGCGCAGCCCCGCTGAGCGGGAGGTGGGATTATTCCGGGATAGTTATGGAGAGCTATAACCTGGCAGCAGAGCGTTAAAGCGATTTATCCCCGCTGGAAGAGGACCCCACGGTGTGTCACCCCGCGGCGTGGCTGAGGGGAGGCCACTCAGGTCCTCCTGTCGCCCTTCTTTCTCCTTCCGGTGAACGACAGAATAAAAAACCAGTACTCGGCTCTTGCCAGTGTTGGGAATACCGTGCCTTTTGCCTGGGATGATTTGCCCTCATGTGCCGCTTCGACGGGATGTACAAAGTGCGACTGGGACTGATCCCGCCAACAAAGTTTGCGGGGCGATCAGCAGGGGCCATGGGATGGAGGTAGCTGGGCACACGCCAGCAGGGTCCGTCACGCACGGTCCGACGGCACAGACCTGCTGCTCCCTTGAAAACTAACTCCTGATGGTCTAACTCTGCCAGCTCCTGTTTTTACACCCCCCTGCCAATTTGCACTTTCAGGGAAAAAACCCACACATACCTGATGCAATGCAGTGTTTCTCTGTTGGTTTTGTATATAAGATTTGCTATGCAATTCTGAAACTAAGAGAGGAGGAGAAACGGCCCTGCATCCCAGAGCAAACAAAGAATCAGAGGTGAAAGGTAGGAGCCAGCATTTCTGGTTTAAATAAAACTAAATAACCTGAGCTACTTCTTACTGAAAATCTTTAAAACACACCTAGTGTATGTTTATATTCTTTGTCTTGGAATTGTAAAACAGTTTGAAACAAAGTGAAGGTTTGCTTTCTTACACTGCCCAGAAACAGAGAACTGATGCATTTTGTAACAGGAGTGTACTGAGAAGGAAATATGGAGTGTTTCATCACTGAGCCATTTAGGAAACTAGAGAAAAAGCACCTCGTATAGCACGCTTCAGTAAATATGAAGGGCTAGTGCAATGGACACTGGAAACACTCGATCAATAGCCTGTTTAAGTGGGAATATATGCGAGCATGGAAAAGTGATTGCTTTCCTGTCTGTGGGGTATAGTTGCAGAGGACAGCCGCAGAACATTTGCAGGTGAGCTGTCTGAATTAGGCTACTTCATGCTGGGGTGGTGCAGTGTGTTTCTGAAGAGATTGCTTAAAAAAACAGTCCGTAGGGCGGATTGTATTTGTGCATTTTCAGTTTCTGCTCACGGAGCTTTCAGTGTTGTTCAGGATGATTCAAAGTGGGTGAAGTCCATCCGGGGGCGAAGGGACTGTAAGAAAGGACCTTTGGTCTGTTTGGTGATGAGTAATTAATGGACATCTGATGTCTCTGATCTCTGCAAGGAAAGGAGCTGATGTCGTCATGAAAATCATGGTATGATTTTCCTTCAGGAGAAACTATGACTTGGAACGACACCACTATGGATGGGGAAGGGTTGCTGGTGGAAAGGGACTCTTCCTTTCGGATCCTCACGGGCTGCTTCCTCTCGCTGCTGATCCTCTCCACGCTGCTGGGAAACACGCTGGTCTGTGCAGCTGTCATTAGATTTCGCCACCTCAGGTCCAAGGTGACCAACTTCTTTGTCATCTCGTTGGCTGTGTCAGATCTCTTAGTGGCAGTTTTGGTCATGCCTTGGAAAGCTGTGGCTGAGATTGCCGGTTTCTGGCCTTTTGGTTCATTTTGCAACATCTGGGTGGCCTTTGATATTATGTGCTCAACAGCCTCCATCTTAAATCTCTGTGTCATTAGTGTGGACAGATACTGGGCCATCTCCAGCCCATTTAGGTACGAGAGGAAAATGACCCCCAAGGCAGCCTTCATCATGATCAGTGTGGCGTGGACTTTGTCCGTGCTGATTTCCTTCATCCCTGTGCAGCTGAACTGGCACAAAGCTACAACCGAAAGCTTTTTGGACTTAAATGCCAGTTTACGAGGTATAACCATGGACAACTGTGATTCTAGCCTAAACAGGATGTATGCTATCTCCTCTTCTCTAATTAGCTTCTATATACCTGTGGCCATCATGATAGTAACTTACACGAGGATATACCGGATTGCTCAGAAGCAAATACGACGCATCTCAGCTTTGGAGAGAGCAGCAGTGCACGCCAAGAACTGCCAGAACACGAGCGGCAACAGAAGCAGTATGGACTGCCAGCAACCAGAGAGCAACTTCAAAATGTCCTTCAAGAGGGAAACAAAGGTTTTAAAGACTTTGTCGGTGATCATGGGGGTGTTTGTGTGCTGCTGGTTGCCATTTTTTGTATTGAACTGCATGATCCCCTTCTGTGAGCCTACCCAACCATCCAAGGGAGCAGAAGCTTTCTGTATTAATTCTACCACCTTTGATGTTTTTGTTTGGTTTGGATGGGCTAATTCTTCCCTCAACCCCATAATTTATGCCTTCAATGCTGATTTCCGCAAGGCGTTTTCGACTCTGCTGGGATGCTACAGGCTCTGCCCTATGTCCAGCAATGCTATAGAGACTGTTAGTATTAACAATAACGGAGCAGTTGTTTTTTCGAGCCAACACGAGCCCAAAGGGTCCAGCCCCAAAGAGTCTAATCTGGTTTATTTGATTCCACATGCAATTATCTGTCCAGAAGAAGAACCTCTCAAAAAAGAAGAAGAGGGTGAACTATCTAAGACCTTGGAGAAAATGTCTCCAGCACTGTCGGGTATCTTGGATTATGAAGCTGATGTTTCTTTGGAAAAGATCAATCCCATTACACAAAATGGGCAGCATAAAACCTGAACAGTAAGGTTTACCCAGCAAGATCTAATAGTGTGTATTGTAATAATCTTTTTTTTTTTTTTTTTTTAAAAAAAAAGATATACAAGATTTTTTTGGTATGAAACTAAGTTGTAGGGAGAAATACACATTTACACCAAGCCCTGAATTAATTTTCCTGGCATTCAAAGCAAATTTAACATTTTAAATAACAAACTGTAAAAGATACTGAAAATTGGTTTTAAAAAAAGTTACTAAACTGTACTGTTCATACCGAGGAAAATATATGAATTTAGATACAGTGCAGTGACAAAGGAAATACTGCCTCTTCTCTAGACAGAGAAACCAATTTCTAGCTTAAAATGAGGCAAAAGATAAATGTTAAGTATTTAATGTTTACTAGAAGTTAAAAGATTGCTGTGTCTTGTGATAGTGGGTGTTACAGGTCCTAATTAAAGACTGAGGGATTGTAAAGGTAGGTAGATGCCTTCTTAAAATTATTTCTGACAAATAATTGAGCCTTATAATGAGAATGGTTATTTTTAAAGCTTTGGGAGGTAATATGTTGATACTGGTTTTATTTATTTATTGTTTTAAATTGATATTTTTCATATGTTATAACAGATCTAGCTTTATTTATATTATTTAAGATGTCTAAATAATGGGATATTTTTGAAGTGTCATAATTGCATTTTGACCAGTGAACCAGTCAGCACTTTATTACAAGCTCTGATAGTCTGGAGAGCTGGTGAGGGGAATGTAGGAATATTAAGAAGCTCAGCAAGAGATGAAGGAATCAACAAAACTGATGCTGTGTGGAGTTCATTTGCTTGTGGGCTTTTTTTTTTTTAAAGTGGGATTTCTTTGAAAAGATAGGACCAGCGTTGACTGAGTTGTGAATTCTCTTCCCTTATAGAAATAAAAGAAATTGCTGCTATTTATTTTTAAAAAGTTTCATGTTACAAAAACTTTGCTAGAATGTCAAGTTTGTGGATCTGTAAATACCTTAAATATGATTACAACCTTAAGAAGAATCCAATTTGAGAAGAAAAGCTTCTTAGATAACAATTCTTAGTATATAATGTTTTGTATTTATGTAAGATAAATCGCTCAGACTTTTCTTATTTCAAGTCTTGGATATCTTTTCTGAACAAACACAAATTGGTTATAATGATAGTAAACATGCCAAACCTCGTTATCATCTGTATTATTGCAGTACCACCAGGGCCATGCTGTCTGTCTGCGACTGTATCACAGTCAGAATTAAAAAGTGAGGTGCCTAGCGCTTTACTTTGGAAACTAGGAGGACATTACCTTTTAGTAATTACCATGTCAATAGTCCATTCAATAGTGCCTCATTACCATTTGGATTAAGACATTTCTAAATATGGATGGAACTGCAGCCCCCTCCTCAAAAACATGCTGTGAGCTCCAAAAAACTTGTCAATGTTTAATTCAAAAACCTGCTACTTCTCCATTGTCCTTCCCTGCTGCTTTCCCTTTGTAATGCCAAAAGCAATCAGTGAACGTTAGCAACAGGAACATTGCTGTTCATGTTCAGCAGCATTCAAAGCAAGCTATTTGTTTTCTGAATGGGAGAAAATACCCTTTGGAGCAACTTTTTTCATAACATATATTAAAAAAATGTGTTGTCAGGAAAAGAGAACCGAGAAGAAAAAAAAACCAGTTAAAGTCTAATGAACTATATACATCCTGCATCAGGTCTGTGTATTTATGTATTGTGAATGTTTTCATAATTTTATTGCCTGTATGCTGCTTTCATACATATAATAAAATTATTTTGTGAACAGAAGGTCAAATAAAGCAAACTACATTACATTTATTAAATACATGCTGGTTGTTGGCAGTTGTATCGATTGTATTAAAGGAAAGGATGGTTCCTCTTTTTCCGTTTGCCCTTATTTGTGATCACACCCATGAGGGAGATGGGAATTTTTATTAGAATCAGGAGAAAGTCCTCTCTATTGAGAGACCTCTGAGCCCTTGCCCTAAACTAGGATTTGAAAGCAGTAAATACAGTTTGGAAACAACCACTCTCTGCTTCAATGGTGACTAGCTAAAATGTGTGAAGCTCGACCTACTGGTGATTCTTATTTCAAAGATTTTTTTCGTGTAAGAGAGTAGTGATCTCGGTTTATAGCATGCTTTTATTGTTGCTTTGTTTTCCTTTTCTTTCTTTTCCCAAGCTGTGCAGTACTTTTGAAAGCCTCATACAGTCCCACTGCTAGTGTCTGTTTTTTAGGAACAAAACAAATCATTTCAGAAGCGAGGCGATGGTAGGTGCAGCTGAGGCACAGCAGTGTCCCTCCGTTCATGGCAGCTCTCTGCTTTGGTTTGGCCTCTGTCAGCAGATTAATTTTGAAATGAAGAAATAAACCAACCAACGTGGTCACTTCTGCCTCAAGCATTACCAGTGTGACCCCTTCAGCGGCTGGGATCTGAGTTGGGGCACAAGCTGTGGTCATGTCCAGCTCCCTCCTTCAGTGCTAACTTCCCTTGGTCAGTGACTGCAGCGGGTCTGACGGCAGGCAGGGAGTTGTGTCTGCCTCCAGCCTTTCTTAGCTCCTTGGGTAAAATTTCCTTGCATGGTGCTGATGCTCAATTTTTTTTTTTTTTTTTTTTTTGTACATTTGAGGAATTATTTTACTTTTTAAAAAGTACACAGGCCAAAGATGAAGTTCTGTGGTTGCTTAGTCAAATGCATCTGCCTTCAAAGAGCTTTTATTCTCAAAACTCCCATCAGTCTGATATAATAGCAAAATATAAAATATGATTTAAGGAGATCATGTAAAGCAAGATGCTGGTTTTGTACTAGTTTATATGTGGAAGATTTGTATTCTGAAATAAATGGTTGCTCTAGTGTGACCAGGAGCTGTCCCAGGATGTCCATCCTTGCAGATGGACCTGAGTCTCAGAGGGGCTTTGTGGAGGTCAGTGAAGTGCTACCTGCTGTTGCTGCTGAGTGCTTTGCTTTGGTGTGATAGGCACCCTGCTACAGGCAGGGCAGGGGAGACATTTGGATGAATTAATTTTGTTTTATCTCTCATTCTATTTAAACTATTTTTTGCTTCTGACTCCTTTCCCTTACATACATTTTAGAATACCACGAATTCACCTTCATCCTCATTTGCTGACGTACCCCATGTAGCCCTTCATTTTCCACTCTTCCCAACACAGGCTTCTCTACTGGTCCTCTCTGCCTTTCCTTCCACTGCTGCCAGAGCTGTTCTGTCACCCTGTTTGGCTTCATTGGCCCCAATAACCCTTTGCCTGGGAGAAAGTCCAAATTGAACTCCTGCCCTCCCAGCAGAGCCATGAGTTCCCTTCCCACAGCCTGCACCCAAAACGCTTCTCTTACCTGTTGCAGAGCCCGGAGATCAGTGTCAGGGGTGACTAGAAGGGACAGCATCATGTACCTGCTAACTGCTACTCTATTTATGTGCTGAATTAATGGCTAGGAAGCTGTTTTACCTGTTTTGTGCCTGCTCCCCAGCTGCTCGAAACCAGCGGTCTGCTGAACCTACTGGTCACACCAAGGTCAGGGTGCAGCCCAGGGGCTGGAGACACGCCAGACCCACGCTGATAGCAGGGAGTTAACTGGTGAGGTTTGGCCGTAGTAACCCTGCGAGTAACCTGTGAGGAGTGCTTACTGCTCCATGCTAGCAGGCAGCAGCAGCCTCTCTGCTGTGCTGGAGGATGAGAGCAGCAGAAGGTCATTTGCAATAACGTCATGTTTGACATAACAGGCACTTTGGTGAAACACTTCCTCAGGAATGTTTTTCTTGACATGTGTTGCAATACAGAGGCAGAGGTGCCAGGACACCATGATGTCACTGCTCCCACCAGGACAGCCACTTTGTCAAACCCATGAGGCATCAGGCACTTTTCTGCTTCCCTTGCCACCCACAAGCAGTGTTTTCCTCCGTGGAGCAAGCCTTGCTGTGTGCTTTTCCAATGCACCTGCAAATAACCTGTGTAACCTTTTCTTTTTGGGCATTGCTTCCATGTGACTGAAGGCATTTTTCTATTTGTGGATGGAAGAGGTTAATAATTCACCTGATGGCCTTGATGAAGGAGCTGTTTGCAACGAATGAACCATAATCACTAGATTAAATCTGAATAAATTTCTCCCTTCCCTTGGCAAGCATTTTCTGCTGATTTGGGTTTCTAATTTAACAAAGCCTACAAAAGATAGAGGATGAAAGAATAAATGCCTTCGCTGATGTACAGTTTTAATGACACAGATATTGGAAGTCAGTCCTGGATTTTTTCAAATCAATAGTTTTCAGAAGCACTCAAATCTGATTGAAATATCAGAAAAATGCTTTGATTGGTATCTTGAGAGACAGATTATTCCAGTAAATATTTTGGGGTTTTTTATATAATGGTAGTAGCATATGTTCCTAGTGATACAACTTCTGTGGTCACACAATGAATGTAACTTAGAGAATAAGGAAAACAATGGTATCTGTTTCTTAACTTTTAAAAGAGTGAAACACGTACTGTAAAATGCTCTTGCACTGTTCTACTGCAGTAGAGATGGGCTGAAGCGAGTGTTGGGTCCTCACTATGAGCCTTGGATCAGGCTGGTGTTGATCCCCGTGTTGCGAGCAGGTCGGTGCTGTCTGGCTGCCGGGTGTGCATGGTGGTGCTCCTTCTCCAGCTCAGACCTCAAGCTCAGGGATTTGCCTGTGAACGTCAGACTTCCCCGGCGGATCTGCAGAGCCCCGTGCTGCTGGCCCTGCTGCCCCCCGCTAGTCAGGCACAAGTCTTTCCAAAGCACCTCCGGAAGCGTGTTTTTACAAATGTAGTTTTGAGGCTGAATGTGTAAATTGAGTATATGATGGCTATTTTCATGTTGGTTGTCTTCACACTCTCATGTTGGTTATCTTTACAGTTATGGTCAGAACAAAATGGCAATATTCTGCTATGCCAGTTTTCATGCTCTTTCTAGGAAAGAACTCTGGGCAATGATACAGGAGAAGGCTGCTGGCCCTGCTATACTGATGGCCACTGCTTTTCTATTTCAATTGCGTTCCCTTTTGGTCCCACCAGGCTGTTCCTCCCCCTTTCCAGGAGGGATATTCCCGTTGGTTCTTTGGCAGAGTCTCCTCAGCGCTCACCTGGGCAGTGGTGATGGATGGTGCTGGCAGGGTGATGCAGAGCCAGCTACCAGTCACGCAGAGCAGCAACAGACCTGGGCTCCAGGTTGTGTGCTGAAATAACACGATTGGCATCAACAGCATTGCTTCAGTTTCTGTCCCTCTGGATGGGGTTGGTTTCACCCCGGAAGGCAATGTGGAGATCAAAGGGATACCCTGGACCTCTTTCATCATCAGCCTCTGGACCTGGTGAGATGGGTGATTTGGTGTAAAAGAGGCAGAGAAGAGCAAGTGGCAAAGGTGTTCCAGGACTGGCTGCGGGGCAGCAGCAGTTGGGATGGTGGCACTGGGGAAACCCTGTGCCCCAGCTCCCCCGCCGCGATCCCAGGCAGCCAGAGGAGACGAATGGAGGAAGAACTCAGGTCCAGCCCTGCCCCGGCCAGACCCAAGGACCAAACCACCTCCCGGTCCCTGCAGCACCCTGGGGCCAGCTCCGCAGGGAACGCGGCTTTCACTTCAGGGCCAGCACGGCCCCGCCGGCGGCTGACCTCAGTCCTGCCGGGGAGTGCTCAGCACTGCCGAGAGATGCTCAGCTGAGGAGCACGTCTGGCTTCGGGCTGTCATTTGACTCAAAAAGAAATGAAATAATGTATGTGGTAAGGGATTTTTAAAGCCAACTTATGCTTTGTTCCAGATAACTCATACATTTGTTTTTCTCACATCTCCTAGATTTGCTATGTCAGTAGCTCCCCTTTCAGTTGGTTGGATTTTTTCCTGTTTGAATATTTCCTACCCAACAGAATTAAAACTGTTTGTGGGATATTTCAAGTAACAAAAAAAATATCGAAAAAGTCTTGTTTGAATATATCATCAAAGGATGTTTTGATATTTTCAAAATTAATTTCTTAACTTTTCAGCTTGCAGTGTTAGATTTTTAAAACTCAGATATCTGGTTTGAAAATAATGGCAAAGAAGTTAAACTTTAAAAATGAAATGAAATATTTTAATATGACTTGCATTAAACAATTAGATTGTTCAAGACCTGTTCCTACTCCCAACCCTTGATTTTCAGATCATTAATTTCACATTTTTCTAAGACAAGGAAACATTTTGAAGTCTTGGAAGAAGACAGAATGAGAGAAGTACTTGCTTCCCAGATTCGCCTTCCAGTGATGTGAGCAGAGAAGTCAAATGTTTCACTGAACTGAACTACCATTGCAAAGTTTCTCTTAATCTCAGAGAGAGAAAATTATGGATTTTGACACCGAGACATTTTCCTCAGCTTGTTTTTATTTTCTTTCTTTGTTAATAAAGGAGTTTCTGATGGTATTACTTTTCCTAATCTTTTTTGTGTCATTCTGCGTGACTACCAACAATTTTATTTCCATATGCACATACATACATACATGTGTACAATACATTGTTCTCAATTAGTAGATTCAGAGACCGCTAGAAAAAACAATAGCTCCATGTGAAGTGATGAGAGGTGAACTCAATCTATTTCTTTGCTGCAGAAGCAGGCCACAGAAGATGACCCAGGCCCGTATTGCCTGCATTAAAAGGACAAACCTGTCAGGGCTGATAGATCTTTAATGCCAGCAGTCCTCCGCGTGTGACCTTGGGCTCAGGAGCACGTTTCCCTAACCCTGCTCTGGAATCGGGCAGAGGTGGGTGGGGGCTGCACGGCAGCTGGTGGTTCGGGAAGGGCGGTTAATTAGAGCTGGTTCTGCTTTGTCTGTTTGGGAGCACATGTGTGCCCAAGAGACGAAACGTTCAGAAAATTGTAAAAACATCGCTTTGAAATTGCTCAGTAAAAGGTATTTTGAATAATAATAAAAAAAGACTTAATGATGCTGTTATATACTTTTTCACTTTCTAGTTTTCTAAAGCTTTTGTAACTATTTCCATAATGCTTTCAAAGTTGCAAATGGTGCCATCCAATTTCATTCATTTGCTCTTTTGTGGTTGCATTAGACTTTGATACCGATTTGTATTCTCAGCTGAACAGACTCTGCTCCAGCAGCTCCTCCAGCCTGCTGACATCTGCTGAAGCCCTGGATGCCACCAGGTCTGTTGGGATGTGGGACAACAGTGAAAGGGGGCCCCTGGAAATGTCAGTTTTTGAACAGTGGGAAATTATTTTTGAGCAAAAACTCACTTTTCAGTTTGGTATCTATTTCGTAGATCCTAAAATGATTCCATTATAATTTTTTTCTTGATTTATTTTCAAAGAGATTGAATAAATTTTCTCAAAAGCAAGAGTTATGGCTTAAAGAAGAACTGTTATCTTCTAAGTGAGAAAGATTTTAACGTTATGATAGTTAACATTTCAGAAACATTTTAATTAAATATCATTAAAATCCTTACAAAGTAGAATATTTTTGATGCATTTTGTTAATGTATGACATTCTTCAAAATAAGAGGACAATTTCTGATGAGAACAGTTTAATGCAGAAACTCTCAGTCATAATTCTTTCTTGCCTGAGAGGATAAAATATAGCGATGGGTAGCTTTGTGATAGCATGTAGCACTAGTAAAAAGCATTTCCCAGCAAAGTAAGCAGTGACATTTAGACATTTAGTAATTCCACTTGTGCTGTTCAGTCCTCCTCATTGTACAATATTGATTATATTTGAAAATAAGTTAAATAATTATCTAAAAATAACTTCCATCATAGTAAGTGCCATTAATTGGCCTTTTGCTAGGAGTCTCAACAGACCCCCTGAGGATGGAGTCCTGACCAGGATTTAGAGAGAGTTTTATCCCTTTAAGTGACATTTTTGTACCCAGGCTACAGCACATTAATTCCTGCCCTCTGTGTCCATCTTGTCACCTTTCAGGAGGAGCAAATTCCCTCTTCACCCTTCCCTGTCCTTTATGCATGTTCTCTCCATTCTGCCTCTTTTTCCCTTACTTATCAGGATAAATTAAATTGTAGAAGTGTGATTTGAACTGATACAGCAAATAGATTTTTACTAAAACAGCGCAAGACCCTGTCTCTAACTCAGCCAGTCCTGGTGTAAAGACAGCCATGGTCTAAGCTTTACTCCGATCCTTTTGGAGCACATGTGTGTGTGCACAGACGCAGTGTCCCGGGGAGCCCAATTGCTGGGATCTCCCCACTCACAGCCCCGAGGTGAATGATGCACATCTTGAAGTGGGATGGGGAGAGCCTCAAGCCAATGTATTGACTGAGACACTCTCAAGAAAAAGCTAGAAAATCAATGAGCTCATACCCTTTTGGCAGTGACAGTACACTTAACCCCTGAAACAGCACTCCTCAAGGACTGCCAAGCATCTGCCCTTCCCAGCTCAAAAACCATTTTCAGTGATTGATTTTATTTTGCAGTATTTACTCAGCTCTAATGCACAAACACGCATATTTTGTACATGTAATTTAAGTAAAGACCCAGCTGCACGATAAAAGCAAATAGAATATAAAGTATAGTTATCAGTCCTGACAGCCAGGAAGAAAAAAACATCAGCAAAGGGCTGGATTGCCACCCCCTTGCCACAGATGTAAACCAGGGCAGCCGCATCGAAACTGTGCCAACCTGATGTGGTGTGAGCAAGGAGTCAGGCCGGGCGCTCACCCAGTGACAGTGCTACCATCTGGTCTGCAGGACACAAGCATTTCCTCTCCCAAAACAACACAATAAAAAAACCACTTTACACGCCACAGGCTGCAATCAATGGAGCGTTCAATATTTCAGTCACTTTCTCTTTCAAAATGACTGGTGATTCCTCTCCACCCCCATTTGCTGGCTGTGCTCAAAATTAAATGTAGGAAAGAGTCACCAGTAAAAGCCTCTGGGGTTTATAGTGCAGCCAAATTGTTGCAGAGGGATGTGTGGGGTAGGATGGCTGAGGAGAAAGTGCTGTTTTCCTTAAACTTTAAGGGCTTCTGTGTTTTAATTTTATTTATTTTATTTTATTTTATTTTATTTTATTTTATTTTATTTTATTTTATTTATTTTATTTTATTATTTTATTTTATTTTATTTTATTTTATTTTATTTTATTTTATTTTATTTTGTTTTGTTTTATTTTGTTTTATTTTGTTTTATTTTATTTTTACTGCTTTCTTTTGCTCACAGCTGGCATAAAATAATTCCCAAACTCTACTTTCCTATGTATTTTATGTAATATTTTAAAGCTATTAGTATCTGCAGATAAGGAAGGCACCAACTCTCTTGTTAAGGTCTACCCTAATTGCTCCAGAAACGATGCCCCAGGAATGCCATGGACAAACCTGGAGACACTGATCTGATGAGGAGGGTAGCATTAGGAAGGAGGACCTTCCTTTCTGAGAAGCTATTTCTGGTCTCTGAAGTGAGGATTCCCTTTCATTGGGCTGAATGTCTCATTTATTGAAAAGGATTCTCTTAGTTTGGGTGTATTGTTGGGTTTTCCCCCTCCTCACTCAACTGATAAACTGGGAAATTCGGCACTGTCTTATAGCATTGCTTCTTTTGATAGCAACAAGTAGATGTTTAGTTGTATCCATGACTCAAGTGCACTAAGCAGACTAAGTATTTCAACAGTGAAGTTAGTCAAAATGCCCCTTATATTTTCATTCCTTAAGGAAAATAAAAGAATGACATGTAACGCTGCAGAGTAGTTTCTCATTCTTGAAATTATCTCTAAGGAACATGTGAGCTACTGTCTGCAATGATGCACAGTCACAGCATAGGCTGTTGCTTGTGTGTATAGTGCATGAAAAAACAGTACAAGAAAAATATACAAATGAGTAGGCCTCACGGTACACAGTCCTACTCACCACAGACAGATCTCGGGATATTCACAGTGCCAAGACATACTTCAATATTATGATTTCTGTGATTGTTAGTCAAGTCCTGAGATGAATATACGATCTTTTACTTGGTATGTCAGGGAGGACACAGTTGCCATTTGTTACTGCAGGTGCAGAGTGTAATGCCATTTCATACTTAAATTTCAGCTTGTTCCAATCTATCAAATCTGTCTCAGTGGGAAGCTGGGATGGGAGGAACATGCACGAGGAGGTTTTAGCGCTGCTTTCATGTCATTATTGTTTGTCAATCTTGGAGGAGCCATCACTGCTGTTATCACAGCAGTACTGGGCGGCTGGGTTCTGGGGGGACACTGCTGTTAGGTTTGCTATGAGGGCACTGCTGTAATGTTTCCCAGTTCATCTTCATTACGGTCATCATGTTGTGCCCCATGCTGGCATCCCAAACAACTTCTGCTTCCTCTGTTCCTTTCTGAAATCAGCATCTTCCGTAAAAAAAAAAATTGCCCATAAAGGTACCTCAACAAGCAATTTCTGGGGGCAGGGTCAGCTATTCCCAAACGCTCCATTTGGAGTAGATGGAGACATTCCCACCCACGCAGCCGATACGTGATGACTGACAGAGTGGGTGCTAGCGCAGCATCCTCTCCGTGGTCCCGTGGTGCCTCCCACCAGCAGAGCTCAAGGGGCAGCTTTCCACCTGCTGTTGGCAAGAAACCATTGCTGTGACCGCTGCTGCTGATGTTCGTGGGACTGCCCGGGTGAGCGAGAGCTTCTCTGGTGGGCAGAGACAGCTCGGGCTGTGGTTTTGCTTTAGGAAAACATGGTGATTTGAGGAGACAAATGTTATGGATCCAATCCCACATACTCACTGCAACTGGCCTTGGAGCCCTTGGGATGCTCAGCAAGTGCTGCCTAAGGATGGTGTGTTCTGCATGGCTGATGGAGGGAGCACCCACAGCCCCGTCTCCCGAAAGGCTGCCCAAATTGTCTCCCTATATTATCTCCCTGTCTGCAGCTCAGGAGCTACAGGAGGAGCTGATGCTGGAATTTCAATGGAAGCCTTGATTTTATTAATTCTGCAGCCAAAATTAGGCCACCAATGCTACCAAGAGACATGCTTTTTTGGTTGGATACATGGAGAATGCATTTTTAATGCTATAAGTGCTGTTCACTACCACAGGCCTCCCATGTGATGCATAATTGCAGTCAAAACCTTGCAGTAAAGGAACATTTGCTTCCAAGGAGGACAGAGAAATATACAATAAATACTATTTTTTCATTAAAACTTAAAAATATTATTTGTAACTTGCTGGCCTCTGACCTTTCTCAGATCTCAGCTGACAAGTAGTATTTCTGTCTTGTGAGGCTGGAATTGGAGCCAGAACAATTTTCTAATCAAAACCAATGTTTACCACTGCAGGAAAATTTTTGTGTCTAGACTTGGGGACCAACCTTCAACTAAAGTTGAGAAACATTTAGAATAATTTTTTTTTTTCCTTTTATCCTGGTCATGCTGTAAACTGTTCCTTAATTGCAGAAAAGATTTGTTATTAATTGTGCAGGCTTCATGAATGTGAATTCTGAGCTGGGCAGAACAGATTTAACACTTAAAACCAGTCCCCCAAAACACCCAAACATCCCAAACATCCTCCTCGGAGCAGAACTTGCTGTGAGATGGAAGCAAATATATTTGATTCTTGGATATACGTGATTCCTTTCAATCATCCCTATGAAAAGAAGATAATAACTGCAAAAAACGGGGAAGAAGACTAAAGGTGATTTTCCTTCATGAATATCCACTGTGCTGTAGACAGAAGAGGAACTCCAGTAACCTGGAGTTACCCCACAAAATAGGCCTTTCTGTGTCATGGACAGTTGCCAACCCTTTATGCAGAGTCATTAGGAAGCATGTGGAGTGTTGCACTTTGCTTTCTGCGTGTGAACTGGGAGCTGAGATCAAAGATATTTGGGTGCTTGCACGAGAAAAGAGACCAAAAACTTGGTGGTGATTTTAGGTCCTAGCTCTTGATGCAGCCTGATGATTCTCACTCAGTCACCCTGGTGAGAAAAGTTTCCCATCCCAAAGATTTTCTGATTGCAAAAGCTACCTGGTCAACACCTAGAAAGACAAGTCATTGCAAGGAATGAATGATTCACCTGAAATATAGTCACATAAAATTACAATGTTTAGTGGTAAACAATGAGTTAAGAAAAATCCAAACAATAAAGGGTTCACTTTATTGTGCCCCTCACTCTCCTCAGCCACATGCAGCATGAGGGAGCTGGATCCAGCTGTGTCCCTGTCGTGACACAGCACACTAGAGCCATTCCCTTGCTCCTGTCTCATGGCAAGGGTTGGGAGGAACTCTGCCACGTGGGATCTGTGTGGAGTGGGTCTGGTTAACTTGAATATCTGTGTCATTTGGAACAAGATTAGAAAAAATGCTCAGGCAATTCCCACTCTGCCTGGGAGCACTTTCTAATCAGCAAGTTTAGGGAAAGACAAGGTGCCAGATGAGCAGCTACTTAATTTCTGATGCATCCTAAAGAAAGCAGTAAGTGGAGTGCTTACAAGAAATTGGACAACTGGTCTCTTTCTGGAATAGTGTGAAAGAGGTTTTCAGGACAGAAATGTGGATGTATGAATCCTCTTGAGCTTTGAGGATTTTCTGTTTCAGATCTTCACAACCAGAGTTCATTGCTTTTTTCCATGTGGGGGCATTCATTTGACACAGCAGGCCCTGTATTAGAGCAGTTTACACCTGAAATTCTCCCATCATGCAAAATGCAATTGTTGTTTTCCTATTTCCTACTTAGCAGAAGAAACATTCCTTTCTGTGGGGATGTATTAGCAGGGAAGAGACTGTACACACAGGGAAGAAATGCTGGAGTCACTCAGGAACTAATATTGATCTATTACAGCTGAATAAATCCACAGTAATATAATTTATTCCCTGGGATTTGCATTAGATTTATCCTGGCATATATGAGATTGCAAAATTCTGCACACAAGGTTCCCCCACTGATTAGCACAATGCAGTTTGGATGAAATTTCAGACCACCTTAATACTGTCTAATGTTTCCCTCAAAAGATTCTGTTTTCAGTCTCGTATCTCTTTGCCGAGCCTCAGCCATTTAGATAGACTTTTTTTTCTACACTGGATATGTGCCTCAGGCAAATCTACAAACTTTTTAAGTGTCAGTCACAACAGTGAAGTCAATGCAGCGTAAGAGAATAGGAGAAAATGAAAGTTGTATTTCTCACATGAAAATTGATGGCTGTTGTGAAATGAATCTCAAAGGTTGCTGTGATATGGAGTGAGGGCAGACAGTTCTACAGGTGGCTGGTGCTGGTGGTGCCTTCTGCTGGATTTTGCTATTCCATCAGGGAAAAATATGCCTGAACTTCAGCCATTTAGGTGTTTCTGGAACTCCTTGCTTTGTGTGTACTTGGGAGTGTGTTGAGTACCTCTGCTGAATGCTGTCTCACCAAGCATATTCCTTCTCCTTCCACCTGGAACTGGGCTCATCTCCACTAAGCTTTTGAGCATGACCTAAGACAAGGTCTGCAGAGGTAGAGGAGGTTTTTCCCCACCTTGACTATGGTTGTACCACAGGTGAGAAGGGAAGCAGTGTCCATTCTGTGCCTTCAAAAACCCATGATGCTTCCAGGGAGATCTATACTGCCTACCTGAGACATTTCAGTTTAAACATGAGGGATGAAAACTGCTGTTCTTGCATCAGCATCATCTTATTGCACATGGAAAATAAGGAGGTGATTGGTGACAGCCAGCATGGCTTCACTAAGGGCAAATAGTGCCTGACAAATTTGGTGGCCTTCTATGACAGGGTTGCAGCATTGGTGGATAAGGGAAGAGCAACTGACATTGTCTACTTGGACTTGTGCAAAGCATTTGACACTGTCCTGCACAACATTCTTGTCTCTAAATTGGAGAGACATGGATTTGACAGATGGGCCACTTGGTGGATAAGGAATTGGCTTGATGGTTGCACTCAAAGAGTTGCAGTCAATGACTTGATGTCCAAGTGGAGACCAGTGATGAGTGGCTCAAGGGTCAGTGTTGGGACTGGTGCTGTTTAACATCTTTGTTGGAGACACGGACAGTGGGATTGAGTGCACCCTCAGTAAGTTTGCTGATGACACCAAGCTCTGTGGTGCATCAACATGATGGAGGGAAGGGATGCCATCCAGAGGGACCTGGACAGGCTTGAGAGGTGGGTCTGTGCAAACCTCATGAAGTTCAACAAGGCCAAGCACAAGGTCCTGCACATGAGTTGGGGCAATCCCAATCACAAATACAGGCTGGGCACAGAGTGGGTTGAGGGCAGCCCTGTGGAGAAGGAATTGGGCATATATTAGTGCATGGAAAACTGTCTATGAGCCATCAATGTGTACTTGCAGCCCAGAAAGCCAATGGTACACTGGTCTGCATCAAGAGAAGTGTGGCTAGCAGGTCGAGGGAGGGGATTCTCCCCCTCTACTCCGCTCTCGTGAGACCCCACCTGCAGTGCTGTGTTCAGCTCTGGGGCCCCCAACATCAAAAGGATGTAGACCTGCTATAGTGGGTCCAGAGGAGGCCACGAAGATGATCAGGAGAGAACCTCCTTTATGAGGAGGGGCTGAGAGAGTTGGGGTTGTTCAGCCTGGAGAAGAGGAGGGTGCAGGGAATCCTCATAGTGGCCTTTCAGTACTTACAGGGGCCTAGAGGAAAGATTTTAAACTGTAAGAGGGTAAATTTAGATTAGATATAAGGAAGAAATTATTTACTGTGAGGGTGATGAGACATTGGAACTCTCTCAAGTTGCCCAGAGAAGTTGTGGCTGACCCTTCCCTGGAAATGTTCAAGGCCAGGTTGGATGGGGTTTTGTGCAACCTGGTCTAGAGGAAGGTGTGCCTGCCCATGACAGGGCGCTTGGAACTAGATGATCTTTAAGGTCCCTTCCAACCCAAACATTTCTATGATTCTATGATGAGTAGTTTAACAGATGTGAGTTAAAGTATCTTTCATTTGTTATTAGAAAAGGTTGAAGAACGGGGCTGAAAAGGTTTCCTGCCCAGAGCTGTCCAGCTAGACAAGGGGCCTCTTAGTGAATGGTACAGAAAAGCTACAGGCAAGTGGAAACAGCAGTGAGGATGGGAGCTGGGAACCCAGGACCCTCCACTCCCAGTTGCACTGCGTTGGCTGTGAAGCTGTTTTTTCCCCTCCAATATTAAGGATTTATTATGAAACAATAATGAAGAGGGAGAGGTTTCATTTGCATTTTTTTGTCTTTAATAAAAGGATACATCACAGTGTCAGAAAAGGAAGATATTGTTAATCACTTGCTTCCATGTGTGTGTTTAATTGACATTTGTGTGCCCAAGGTGGTTCCAGCATTGCCATCCAGGAAATGAAACCAGCAGAAGCCTTTCCTATTAAAGCTGACACTGCCTGAGAGGACTTAAACAACAAAACTAAAAAGGAAAGCGAACAGCTGGAGCTTCCATTCACACTGAGGCAAAAGATGTGGGAGAGACACGAGGGGTTTGGTGAATCTGAAAAAAAGGACTAGTGTCCCACTCATAGCATGTTGCCATCAGCAAAGATCAATGCTGGTGAGTCGCTGCTCCACCCGTGATGCCCAAGCCTAACTCCAGAAGGCTTCCCTGGGCAGGAGTTTGGGGGGAAACAGTCCTCCCAAGGCTGTCAGCCTGAATTTCTGGAATTCACACCAATTTTGCCTCATACTAACAATATACTCAACTTGTATTCCCAACCCACCATGCAGAAACTTTCTGTGGTCTGGCTTCAGGCATCATATACGCCTGCTTTGAAGAAGGAATTCCTTGCAGCAGCTTTGCAGGATTGTGTTGTCTTGTAAAATGTTTTACATTTAAAACAATCTGTGATATTAAAAAAAAAAAATAAATCTCCTCTTTATGTTACTAGTCTCTCTGAACAGGGGTTCTGATGATAAGAACTGTATAAAGTGGTCTGAAATAAAAGCAAACTCCATTCTGTCTCTGTATTGCAATTAGATATGGCCTCTTTTGAGGTATTAAAATGAGTGTGGAGAGGGAGGAGAATTGTTTAAATTATTTTTTATGCCAATGGGCATTATAGTCCCTTTTTTTTCTTAGCTGACTGAAAAAATTGCTTAAGTGACCCTGTTTTCCTATTGCTCCCATCTACTTTCCAGGCTCAAGCTTAAGGAAAACAACTAAATTGCTGATATTTATCTGTCTTAAGAAGCAGAATCCCTCACAATTTTTGCATCACAGGAATTGAGAGGCAGACAAAACATGGCAGCTCCATAATTTGGTTTTACTGATGTGCTCAGGCAATGAGTGTGACATCTTGCAGGATAGTTACAGGATCAAAGGAAGATTTTTATTACCAGATCTGAATGACAAATCCAGAGTTCCTTTAAACGATTCATTTCCATTTCAAGTATCCAGGTCTTTTGATGGAGCTACTATGAAGGAAGAAGGACAGGAGTTGCTTAGATTGAGGACCTGAGTTAGCCTGAAAGAATCCAGAAATGGATCAAGCTATAGTTTTAATTTTCAGGAGCATCTCAGAAAGATCAGACACCTCAGTGCTGTTGTCTCTAGCTCCTAAAAGTAATTCTTTTATTTTACTGATGTCCTCACTTTCCTCCTGACAAATTTATCCAGTGTTTGAAGCTTTCTAGAGAGAGGAGAGTGAGTCTGGAAGATCTACTCCACTGCCACATGTCACAGGGTGACGTCACATAACGGTTCAACCATTCCATACAGGATTTATTCTTTAAACACCCAAAAGGCATCCCTTCCTGATGGGCTCTAAGCCTGTTCTCCTGGCCCACCACGAACAACTGCAGCAACCAGTTCCTCTCTGCCTGGGCTAAGAGCCAGTGTTGGTTTGTTTATTTTCCCCTAAAGCTCATAGAAAGCTTAGACAAAGAGAAGAAAAACCCATCTAGGCTGAATAAAAAGCTGAAGTCTCAAAGGAAGAGAAGGAAAAGAAGGGAGAGGATAAAGCTACCCTTCATATTCCTCCAGATCTCATCCCCTCGCTCATTTTCAGCATGTACACTATTTCTTCCTGCTATGAGCCACTCACTTGCCCACCTCCCCACCACGGACCAGGAATATTCCCTATAAGCCAGAGCAAGCAGAGTCCTGGACATTTCCTGCAGGGAGTAATAGGATGTGTTCATTTACACATGGGTGGCCTTGTGCTTCATCAAGAAAAGCACTTCCCATCAGCTGGAGTGAACAGCCAAGTCCACCCTGACCTGTGGGCAGCTGACCAAGGCTGTGACAGATACAGAAGATCCTGCTTCTGGGTGACATGGGTGAAGCAAGAAACCTTTGACCTCTCCCTGGTCCCTCCACCAGTGGGCACAGCCTTGGGGTTGTTTTTGCCTTGCTGTCCTGCTTATGTCAGTTTGTGGAGCTTTATATACCTTGGGTAGAGCTGACAGGCTCCAGATGGTCAGCATGGTACCTTGCAGAAGAGTCAAATTATAATTAAAAAAAGCTACATGAGTGATTTTGAAAGTAATAAGATAATGTCCCCATAACATGAAGGACCTGGGATCAGAAAAGCAATCACTTTTGGATAAGTCATTCAGCCATTTAACCTTCTTAGCATCTGAGAAATCCCCTGTAATGGACTCGCAGTTATATAGTACCACCCCATCTGTGAAGCAGACACTAATAATGTCATTGTTTTATCCCTCTTCATTCTGCTGTCAGTTAACCACTGTTTCCTCTGTTAGATAATAATAAAGTTGATGTGCATTTTACTGTGTTCAGATATATTGCTCTCTAAATGAGAGGAAGTAATTTCAGTTTAATGTCAGGCTCCACTGAAGGAAGAAATGAACATGAGAAGCAAATACCGCCTTGAAATATTTGTTCCAAAAGCAAAATTTATTACTGCATATTGCATGCCCATTTTTCATCAGTGTTTTGTACATTCACGGTGAATTATGTATAAATTGTCACAGCTCCATTGGCTTTAATAGCACTGCACTTAAAACAAGCACCTCACGTTGAAACAACCCTTTGGAATGAATGATATTTAAATATGGGTTTGAATTTTGAGAAATCGCAAAATTGAACCTTTCTGCTGAGGCCCATGAATATTAGCATGCTACCACATCTCTTGTCACTCTTCACAGGTTTTCCTAAAAAAGAGACTATCTGCCGAGCGCTTGCTCCATTGCCTAACCACCCACGCAGACAGCGTTATCTCCCCTTCCATATTGTATTATCCATCATCTGATTTTATTGTCTTTTATCCTTTTAACAGGATTGCTACAGCATGTGGGTGCGAATGAGGAGAAGGTGCCAGCTCAGACCTGGGAGACTGGCTCTGCTACCTCTGTGCAGGAGCTGCTACAGCTCCTTTTCTCCCCCACTGCTCTGCTGATCCTGCCCCGGGGGGGTGTGCTCAGGGGAGATATCAGACTGTCAAAGAGCAGTGAATGTCACAGGCAGGGTTTCACCCTGCAAGGTGCACAAGTGGTTGTCTGATGCCTGTCTGTGCTCGCTATCTTGCTTCCAGTATGGAGCAATACCTCTCACTGCACTAGTTTTCAGGGAGAAGGCAATCTGAACGTTATACTTGTTCTCAGTTACTGCAAAGAGGTTGGCACTGTATTCAGAATTTCAGACTGTATTTTCACTTTCCTTATTATACTTTTGCATGCCCGAGTTCCCTAAACTTGCCTAACAAGATGTTGTCTGCATGTCTGATTTTAGTTTGAATTATCTTTCACCTTACCATATCTATTATCTATTTTCAGATAGCAATAGGTAACTTTTCAGGGGCCTTAAAAAATTAAAGAAAAACAAATTCTCTGTTTTGAATCGGTCGCTTGTTGTTTGCTTATTTCTTCAGGAAATGACTGTTTTCAGATTTGAAATATAAATCTTAGCATACGTAGACTATGGTAAACATCTAAAGAAAAAGGTGAGCAGCCAGTGGTTGAGAACAAGTAATAAAACAAATTTCAAATTTAGCATCCTATTTGCTGTAATGTGCTTCTGCCCTTCATGCACACTGTAATCCATCCTTGGGGTTGAGTAGGTCATTGGATGAATCCTCATATATCCACAGAAGGGGATATTTCACCAGGGGATAGTCCAGGAGCTCTATTCTGAGATGTATTTAACACAGCCTGCCAGGAGATGAGAAGCTCAGGTAGCACCACAGGCTTGATTTATTTCCAAGATATTCTCTTCTGAAGCCTTTTCTTCAGCTGGGGAGGCAGGCATGTCTGATGGACGACTGTCTTCAGACAGGAGCAAGAGCTTGAAAAGCTAAATAAGATGTCTGCTGGAAAATATACTCAACAAAAGCAGCAATTTGTCTCTGCAACAATCTGGTGTTTGCAGTAAAGTCCACTTTGTCCTGGAAAGCAGAATAAAAGAGGAAAGGCTAAATAATACATGAGGGGTATTCTTTCATGTATGTAGAGATATGATGGGGTTTAAGCTGTATGCCTAAGATGCAATAACAACATACAGTGAAGGCATTCAGCAGAAAGAGAGAAGTGGATTAAGACAAAAAATTTTCTAAAAAGGGTCACGGGCAATGTATCTTTACAGTATTGTGGAGAGAAATTAGAAAATGGCCTGAACCCAAAGAGACTGTAATGTGTGAGTCACAGGAACTCAGTTACAAGCCCGAGAGGTAGAAAGTGAGCTCAGATTTTCAGTCATCCTCTCCAGGCAGGAATGAGTCAGGCAAACAGGCACTTGATGATGCTCGTTCCAGAAAGGAACAGGAGAATTTGCAGCGGGAGAAGAGCAGCCAGCGTGCGAGCTGGGCGGCTGTGCAGAGCACCGGGAGGTCTCAGCCCAGGGCTGCTAGCCAAGGGAAGATGTGGAGAGGTGTCTGAGGGTATATTTCTAACTGCTCCAGGTCCCACTGTGCTCTTATTAGGAAAGCTGAGATAAAATCCTCATCCAGATGTAACTCTTGTTGCTCTGGCCCTACTACAGTGTCTTTTAGCCTATCTTGTAAATGAAAAAAAGAGCATTTTTGTATTGCCTTGTTACTTGATCCATGTTTGCTTTGCTCTGGATCATTTGGGGTTGATTTTAGAGCTGGTTCACTTTGTGGCTCTTTCACATTTGGCACCACAAATTTACAGTGGGAGATCAGCAGGGCACATTAAAAGGCCCAGCCCCGGCGCTGCGCCTCTGGCAGCACCTCGGCAATGAGCGACTGCTGCGTGGCTGCTCCGCAAACCGGGACCTCACACCCTGCCTGGCGCTGCACAAAGGAGGCTGGCAGTGGGTTGGTGGTTTGTTTAGGAGAGACTGTAATAGAGGAGGCTACTTCGGGAAAATAAAAGTTTGGGGACCCACACAAGCACAGAGAGCTGCTTGGTGTGCCCCAGCACTTGCTTTGATGCAGGATTTGGGGAGGTTTGTGTGTGGGAAAGTCACGCGGACCTGGCAGGAGGGACTGGCTGTTAGGTGACACGATGGGAGAAATTGTCGGAGCAGCATCCCAGAGCAGCTGTGGCGAGGCTCTTGCCGCCTTCTCCTCCCAGCAGGCTGAACATCTCTCTGCATGCACAAGGATGGGTTAAAAGGAGAGCTCCGGGCTAAAGGAGTCAGTCCTGTGGCTCCCCAGGCAGGTTTAGAAGTGTCCCCTGCTATTTGAAGGGGACAAAGCCACTAACACACAGTGCATTGGGGTGCAGCAGGGAATGTGCCTCTTCTGTGGCCAAATTAGTCCTCTCATACTATGAGGCTGGAAGGAGGGAGCTCTGCAAGGACTTCAAGTGAAACGAAAACCTCTGTCTCAGTCTAAAATTTGCTGCTGGGGCTCTGTGCTGGTGGCCCAAGGAAGCCCTGGCAGGCTCTGTGCTCGCTGGGCCGCAGCATGGGGAGGTCCAGCCTCACCTCTGAAGGCAGTAACTTGCTCTTCCCCTTTTCCAATGGCATTAGGTCCAAGCAGAATCACAGCTGAGTTAATGCTGAACCACAGAGAACGCTTGTTAACATGAAGCAAATGCTTCAAGATTAACCGCTACCAAAATTTTCCCCAGTATCAAAGGCCTTTTAAAGTAAAAGTTTCCCTTTTCTTTTTATTTTTTTCCCTTTCTCTTTTTTTTTAAGTGGTTCAAAGAGAATATGCTGCATTACATAACTCCTGCTATTTTTTCAGATATTTAAAGCCACCATGCAAAGCTATGGTGGTGAGTCGGGGCTGGGTAGAGGTGGCTTTGATTTAGGTGATCCCTGGGCTGGGAGGTAGACGTGACACCCAAATCTAGGCTACCGATAGTGATAGATGCTCTCTCTTGGCCTCTGAACCTCAAACCCCTGGTGCGGTAGGAGTTGAGGAATTTTCTGCTCCTTCCACATCTGTTCCTTCCTTCTGCCAAGGGTCCCTCTAATAGGATGCATTAAACACAGCTGGATGGGCTAAGGGTGGTCTCAGCAATTGTTGTTTTTCCTCTTATACACACAAAACAACCATAAAAACCATGATTTCCTATGTATGCTGCCCCTAGCTCTTTGGAAATTTTTATGAGATTCCAGGCTCTGAGTCTGGATGAAGAAGTTCTCCTCCCACAGAAAATGTAAAGATAAACGATTTGGTTATAAAAGCACGAATTCTTATTTAGTGTGAATATTCTCCTGAAATAGAAGAGAGAATTGTAAGACCTTTTGTCTTACAAAATGAAGCTCCTTCACAAAAAGAAGAAAGAACATTAACTCATTCAAGAGGCTCAGGACTGTTTTTTAAGTATGTCATGGAAAGCATGTGGAATGAATGCAGCAAAATGCTAAATACCTGAAATCTGAGCATTTTTGAATGTCCCTGAAAATACAGAGTGGGGCTGGTTTTGTAAGATTTTCAGTTGGAAGGTGATGTTTTCCAAGCAAGGTTTTCAAAGGACATTTTCTAATGAATCACTGTGGCTATTTGCCCATAGTGCGAATTCAAAGCTGTATCAAGCAAAAGTAAAACCTGCATAATTTTAATATGTATTTCAAAATAAAGGGAAAGAGCAGAAACTGAAAAGTAAGAGAAAGAAAATGTTGCAGTTTCAGAGTAACATAAGATTAAAGTGGGTTTTAGAACATTAGATAATATCTAGGTTATTAATACATCAAATACAAAAAGTAGACTATTTTAGAGGTAACCTGAAGGCTTGTTAGTGAAGACTTCTTTCAGTCCTTTCCTGAATAACAGCATTTTCCCCATTCAGCTCCTTTTCTTATGTTGCTCAAACATATTAAGGTTTATCAGCCAGACGAAGGGGGGTCTGCAGAGCTTGCAAAGATTACCTTTGCTTTTCACTCCCCGAAGCTCTGTTCTTCATCAGCTGCTCTTCTTCTGGTGTGCACGCACACAGCTTCCCCCCCAGTTCCTTCCCTGCAAGAGAGACTTAAACCGTCTGTATTTTCCTTTACCACAAGGGAGCTCCACTGTTGTGCTCAGCGTGCTAATGGGGGCAGTTTGTCATGACATTTTCCCTGGAAATTCCCGTTGTCAGATGTAGCTATCATGGAGGATCACTCTTTCTCCGGGGCTTGAATACCTGCTGATGAACTCCAGGACCTCTGCAGCAGCTCTGCTCAGTGTGCACGCATCTCTGACCTCTCCCATGCACAGGCGTTTTCCATTAAATTAATGCCCAGGCTTTGCTTTAATCATGTTAGCAAACCCAGAGAGACTGGGGCAGTGTGTGACTGCTCCGTTCAGTGAGGATGCAGAATGGCATCCAGCCACGTCCCCATCACTTCTTGGGGCTGATTATTCTAAGGCTGATTAAAATACTCGTTGAAGACAACTCAGCTCAAACAAAGAACAGGTCTTTTAGTGGCATAGATCATTAAAATCTGGACAAGATACAGCCCTGTCAGGGCTAATTAATTTATACAAAAATTCAATTGCAGTGATTCCTGAATGTATCAAGTATGATTTTGTCCACTTTAACTGAACAACCACATATGCAAAATATGTTTTTTCTCAGAACACAGAACATCTTCAGGACAAATTTCATTGTAACAAACCTTTTTATTGTCCTTTTCAACACAGTTTTCTAAGGAACTGTCTGAAAATTTATCCTTTTATCCACTAGCTCCCTGAAGCCCCTCCTGGGCTGAAATAACAGTCTTTTTACAATGCACATCATTCAGTGCAAACCAGCTTGGGGCAAGAAGGGAGAAAATATCCTGTATCTATTACCTTTGAAGGAGAATTTGAGGTAGAAGGCAGTTAATTGCTCATACATAAATTCAGCAGAAAGGGAGAAATACTCTGTACTAATTGTTGGATCTTTACTAAGCAATGAGAGTCACATCTTTGCTTTTGTGTTTTGCTCATATAAAGAAATCTAACATAGCCTGCCACTATTATAAAGTACGTGATTGCCACTGATTTAAGCAGTGAGTTAACAGCAGACATTTTACCATTCCTAAACTGCAGCTACATGAATTTTCTCTAAAGGTCTAGGATCCATGACAGATCCATCAGGACCTTGCTTAAGCTGTCATGATACAAAGAAATCAGAGCCTGTTGGTAGGCATGCATGTATGTGTGAGGTTGTAATCAAATATTCAAAGCTGCCAATAATGAGTGATGCCAATGATGGCAATGATGTAACTGAAGTGACAGTGTAGAAATGAGTTTTGTGATCTTACACATACTAATTAAAGCTAAGCTGCATCCTAACAACTTTCAGGAAGTTGCTTTGATGCATATTTTACTTTTTCCACTAAATAAATTGACATGTACTCTTTTGCCTGCAGTTCCCTAGCTCTTCCCGTGAAGCCTTTCGGGATGTAATTTCTCAGAAAGTTCTCTGGAATAGGTCAACACATAAATGAAAGCATGAATAAATATGTCAACAGACTTGTTGGGATGGGTGGTTTACAATAACAGTTCAGTAACAGAGGAGTCATCATGTAGAAAGATGCCGTCCCATGAGCATCTCATGTCTGATGAATATTTGGATGTGTTCCCCAACAGCACACTTGTGACAGAGCCATGAGATTGCCATTACTATCAATGACTCTGGTGTGCCTAATGCCCAGGCACTGGTCCACACACTCAAGGCATCTTGTCTACATGGAACTGCTCAGATAATTGTGAAATGCCACTTTCCTGTTATTAGCCTGTCATGCCTGGTCATTCTTTGAATAGATATTGCAAGGTTGATTCACCTCTGATCTCACCACTGTGTACTGAAAGTCTGCTGATTTCTTTGCCGAGTAACAGTACCTCCTTGTTCTACATCCCCTGCTTGACATTAGCTGACAGAGGGGATCTCATACTCACTACCTGCAGCTCCACAGAAGATGTATTTGCAAAGAAATTGAGTGCACGCATTCCTTTGCAGAAACCTGCTTACCGTGTAACCCATTAAGAAGTGACCTTGCTCATGTTCCTTTATCTCACCTTGTGTTGATGGCTATGGCACTGCTTCTAGAGAAAGGTGGTATAATTGCTGTAAGTGGTTGTGTTAATAACCAGGCTCCCCTGTGCGGAGTGATACTGTCATATTTCAATATTGCAACACAGATTGATTTTGTACATTTTATTTTTAAGGCAAAGTGCAGCCAAAAATGTTTCAAGAATGAAGTGTTTCTGCTGCAAAAGAACCAGCTGGCTGGGGCGAGGCGGTTCCTGGGAGCCACCCTGGTGTAAGTGCTTGTGGTGAGGCTTGACAAGCGCAGTCAGGGTGCTGTGGGTTACAGGACAGGGGAATCACCATACTGCTCTGCAGCCCATTCCATCCAGGGCCATCAGGGTTCCAAGAGGCTCTGGTGCCCTGGGCAGCCCCACCCGGGCCCCATCCATGCACCCTGTGCCTGTTGGCAACAGAGCTGCACTTCAGCTCAGCCCCTTGGCCCTTGCCTGATCTGTGCTGACAGGGTGTTACACCCAAACCTGTGCCTTGATCTCATGGCTTGATTTGCAATTGTCCCATCACTATGCACTTGTCTGGGGCTCTGAACTGTGGCTGTCCCTGGATGTGGCCGCTGGACCTGCTCAGCTCTTGCCCAAATACTGAGGGAATGCATCCCTAACTGGGGGTGCTGCCCTGCTGTCACTCTCAGTTCTGCTCGTCTGTCCCTTGCAGAGCAGGCTGCTCTCTCCCTGCCTTGACTCTGCCATCCACACTCTGGATGCAGCCGGAACAGTGATGAATGAAACCCTCAAATCCTGGGGCAAAAAGCAGGGAACAACAGCTGCTTTCCAAATGCACAGTTCATCTCGAGTGCAAACTTTTCCTCTGCACATATGGCTGGAAGAGATGGCTACAGAAATCTATGAGAAAGCATAGGTTAGAAATGTGTTAGTCCTGAAACATGTTAGTCAGTTTATAGCCAGGAAGAAGGAAATCTCCAGCCCTTGTCTTGGTGACAATGTTCTTGGCAAGAAAAAAATGCAAATCAAAAATGCTGTCTTTAAAATCTGGCCCTGGGAAGGAGAAAGGAAAGAGAGATGCAGAGAAAAGCACACAGCTACAAAACCGGGAAAATGTGATTTTCTGGGCTTTGGGAAACTTAACACCTTGTCCAAAGCATTTATATGTCCCTATCTCATCCAAAGCATGTTACATGGCTGGGAGATCCAGCAGTACAGAAGTGTGCTGCCAGTGATATGGAAGCATTGCCTGAGCTAGCAGGAGGTGCTTACAGTTTGTCTGTGAGCAGTAAATCAGGAGGATACACTCAGGTCACAGCACTGGCCAGACTGCAGGGTCTGGAGGCTGTTTCCCTAGAGCTGATTAAACTGTGGTTAGAGAAGTTAACAAGGCAGGAGAAATGATACTTTGGACTGTGATTTCTATGCTTTGTATCTTTGGGAGAAATAAAAATAACCTGTGCTTTGCCAGCAGGCAAGAGAGAAGAAAGATATTTTAATATGAGATTAGAATATAAAGGACAAATGAGAAAACTGAGAGATGTGAAAAGTGAGGGGAGCAAAGAGGACATTGATGCAATGAGTTTTGGTTGGAGATAGGGAAAAAAAGTCTCATGGAAAATTGCTCCAGATAAAAATTCTGTCTTCTTCTGCACCAACAGTACTGAGCAAGTGTCTGTTTTGAAGAAATCAAAATAGGTTTCTTCTTGTATTTCTTTTCCTTCAACATGTCAGCCAAGGGCTTTGAAGATTTTCAAAGGTCTTCGCTCCCAGTGAGGCTGGCAGGTGTCTGCCAGGCTGGCTGCTGGGGGCTGATGACAGACCCTCCTCCTCCTCCCTCACACCCCTCTGCAGCCTTCCTCCACCCGCTCTGCTCCTGCTGCCAGCTCCTCTCCCTCCCTGGGGCTTGTCAGCTCCCTTCCTTCCCCACGGGCAGAGTGTGAGATTGAGAAGAGCCTTCCAGGCAAGCAGCCCAGGAAATGTCACAGAAGAACACCAACATTTTTTTCCAGCAGAACTGAACATTTCAGGCAATGTTGCCAAAAAAAGCCCCAAACCCAACAAACTAGGGGGCTTACCAAAACAGGTTGCTCAAAAGAGAGAATTCCTGACCCAGTGAAGACTGACAAGTGAAGTGGTGTGAGGGGGTGGGAGGCCAACTGGGAGGGGTGCAGAAAAGGCCAACGGGGATGGTCAGGAGAGAAGAGAAAGCCTGCTGAAAGCCAGGTGTACTTCCACTCCTGACAAGTGCTGAGGGCAGGTGGGGTTGATGTCTACAAATGCATTAGGGAATAAATACCCTGGAAAGGGAGGAGCAGAAAAGCAATTTATTTGGAAAGGGTAGTTCATGAAGGAGCTGGTACACAGAGGTCACAGATGAACTTCAGCAGGCGATGACAAGGTCTCACCCTTGGGATGCCGTGGCTACGGGGCAGCTCGTCTCCTCCTGAGGGGTAATGTGGGTGGGAGGTGCACATGAGGGCTTGGAGTGCATCCCAGCAGCTCCATTGGGTTGTGGAAATGGCTGCACAACGCTTGTGCCTGGAGCAACAGCTGGGCTCAACGACTTAGGAGATCCCTTTTAATGCCACGTGCCTGTATCTGCTCATTTTTCACATTTTTTCGCTAGTGCCGATCTGTCTGTTTTCTCAAGCAATAGAAATAATTTTCACCTTGGGTGAAACTTGCTAGTGGCAAGAAAAGAAAAAGGGAATGCACTGTGAAAAAATACTGACACCATCACTGTCAGAAATGTTTCACTTTTTCCCAAGAGCCACCACAAATTCACTCTGAGTCTATTTTACATATACTTTTGAAACACCTGCATTCAGGAACTGTGCTTCATCTCAGCTCTGTCATCTCATCTATTATGTGCAAATCATTTACTTGCTTAAAATGTTAACATAAAATAACTTTGTTTCATTGTAGTTGGAAATCTTTTCCTGGAATTTATATATGGATTCTCTATTTTGGGAAAAAGTGAACATGGTGGAAAGGCACAAAGCAATGCCTAATCAGTGAGCAGTGGATCAGAAACTTCTCCGTGTGTTGTGCTCCTTGAACAAGGAGATGCTGGAAGCTGGGAAGCTGCTGGCAGGGGGGAATAAATTCATGAAACATTCACTTAAGCAATAGTCATTGAGAACAGGAATTTTGACAAGAATTCCAAAGGAACTTGGGGCTTGTAGGGATATCAAGAATACTCAGTTTTCATTACTGATTATAATTACAGTTTAGGAGAAATTGTTCAACTTTGTGCATTTCATTGCTTGTAACCTAGCTAGCATTTTTCAAATACTAAGCCACTGCCTTAGCCATAAACTGACATTAAACTCAGATAAATTCTGTCTGAAGTCCCTTTCTGTTTAAATTGCTGATTAATAGCCATTCCAGTAGATCAGTGGTTTTGTTTCTGTCCTCAGTAGTCACATCTGGATGTGGAAGAAAACCCATTCTGTAGCTGCCCACCTAGCTGATATCCCAGGCGAGAAGGGGAGCCGATGGGAAGGTCACAGAGACTGAGTTATTTTATCCCCTGAAGAGGAAGATTGGAGTCGCTGGAGAGGTGTGTGAGAACTTGTCCTGCTGCATCTGTGGTATTGTTATTGTAGAACAAGGATCTTCTGTTTCATTATGAAAAGGGAAAAAACCATTAGTGTTATCCTGAAAGCTCATTCATCTGTTTAAATTCTCACACTATTATTTTCTACTGTGTATCTACTTATATGTCTCCCTAAGGAAGAATTAAGGACTGAAATACTCCTCAAATAACACTGGAACATGCTTCAAATAATAAAAGGACAGAGAAAGAGGAAGGGCAAACTGCACCATGGAGACAGGGCTGGTTAAAACTTGAAATGTCTTGAAAACAAGAAGTACTGAAATTTTTTGGCATATTTTTGTTCCAATTTGGAATGAAAATGATTTTTTGGGGGAGGGGGAAATAAAAAGAAAATATGAAAAGTGTGCTTTGCAAACATTTTTTGTACAAGAACTGTGCTTCAGGTCTGGTTAGAGTTGCTTGTATTTCTCTGTTTTTATTGGTCTCATTATACTTTTTTTTCCACTGTTTCAATGACCAAATATGACATGAAAAAGCATTAATGTGACTTTATGAATCCCACATGAAATAGAATACTAATCCAAACTATGCATAATGATGTTATTTTAGTGTTTATATTACCTCTTTCTTGAATACTTAGTGGAGCCATGTGTAATTTTTTCAATTTTCTGACGCAGAAGTCACGGACACAACATACACGATCAATGTGATCAAGTTAATGCCACTTTATTAAAGGATACACAGCAATTTATACACTAGCACAAAGCACACGCGTTACTTCTTGATTGCTAATAGGCTAACGCTGCTCGTCCACGTGCCTTCTGCCTTCTTATGGTTGGTCCTGGTGTGGTGTCCACGCGCCTTGCTCTGCTGCACCTACATTCTGTTTCGACATCCTCTTTTCTTACTTTTGCAGTCCAACTTCCTTATCTCTTTGCAACGTACGCAGTTTCTTAATCTCCCTTGACCTTGCTTATGTCCTTCACAGCAGCTGCAGCCTGCTGTTACAGTGAGGCCCCTCGGTTTGGATCGCTCATATGTCCATTTTCTTCCAGCCACTCCAAAATTTTCAAATAATTTGAAAATATTTCTTTCAAACAATAAATAAACACAATCAAGATATGCTGAACACTTTGTCCACCTACACTCAGAGATAATGGCCCTTACTTCCAGTCACTACACCTCTTAAGTCTTCTAACTGACCCTGGTGAATAACTGAGCTCTGAAAATTGTAAGCTTCTGGAAAAACTTGAAATTTCAGATCAGGAAAAACTGGGCAGGAAAACCAGGTTGGGCATCCCAACCTGTTTTTGCTGTCATCAGAGCTAAAGCAGAAGGTGCTGGAGGAGCAGCAATGTCCTGGACCTTGGCTTGGAGGGTGGATCCTTCTGTGTCCCTACCAGCACAGGTCCTTGTGTATTTGAAACTTTATATCTCATTAAAGTAGCAGCAAACTTGTAATGAAAATTTGGGTGGCATAAATACAGGAATACAATATTTTTTGTTGTTGTTGTTTGTTTTTTTTTTTTTTTTTTTTATATAGCTCAAACTTGATTATCACTTGTTACAAATAAGCTCACAACTTTATATACCTAATGTAAGTGAAAATGAAACCATCTGTTGAATGGCTTCCCACTATGGAATAACAGATGCATCAAACATGTGCCATAAATGGTGCTGGTGGCTTTGAACCTAGTGTGGGAGGCCAGATTGTTTTCAGTCTTCTCCCACAGTGATTGATTACCCTGTGGGTATCGCTCAAGTGGCGTGTTCTACTTTTTGTCTACCATGAGGCAAAATTGAGTAAACTGATAGCTATTATTCGTACTTATGAGAGAGTTCAGCATCTACTGGACTTCCTCCCTAACACAGCCCAATTAGCTGCACACAGTGGTTTCTGAATCTATCTCATCTCTAGCTGAGCTAAATAAGTGATTTTTCAGCCTGAAGAGTCTGAGGATTCCTGACAGTTTTGCAGTAGAGCTATTAATGCCTGTGTTTCAGATTTGAAATGTACACACCATATACTGTTGAAGTCACTTCTTGCATGTATTTCACAACAGTTGTGCAAATCACAGGTTGAAAACTCAGAGTGAAATTATACCTTTTAGCCTGAAAAATATGCTAAAATTCCTGTGCTTCAGGGGAGAAAAGTTTGTCTCCACAAATCAGCTTGCAAGATAAAGAAGGATATAAAAAAGATGCCAGAATGTATTGGAGCTGTTGCTTGTGGGGTCTCTAAAGGCTGTTGCTGCTGGTAAGCCTGTAATGAGGACTGTCTTTGTGTTTGGACCTTCATGCTGGCTATGCTGGCTTTTGCTAGTGATGGGCAGTATGCATCAGGCTAACCCTGGTTTTGTTTAAGGACAGTACTGATAAGCATGCACACAGATACAGAGAGGATAATCTCTCTTTTTTTTTTTTTTTTTTTTCCCCATTATAGCTAAACCCATACTTTGATTTCATCTCCTACTCTTCTGTCTTTGTCCTGGAATCGTTCCACTTGACACCTGCCATTTTTGGAAGAGCTTTTGTTTCTACTGCCTTTATCAGGCTGGACATGCATTAAAAGAAATGCCCATCAGATAATTCACCTTTGGAGGTGTGAGTACAAACCATAACATTTCAGGCTTATTTTAACAGTTTTGCTTGCTCTTTCCCTTCATTGACAACATATAATAGATAGGACAGAGAACAACCACCTCTGGTTTATCTCAGTCGAATCTTAGTTCTCCCATTATCTTGCACAATTAACGCTTGAACAAATTTAGTTAAATGACATTTTGTGTTGGGGTAGACAAGTATTTCTCAAGAGCTCTGTAATAGTATTTATTTGAACATACATCTCTCTAATCTCCTCATCCTTTCTTCTCCTCCTTTGTTCATCAGTGAAAGTACTATTTGCTGTAAATCATTTATTTTCACTGGCTACAGACATGCAGAAATTTAGATAATATTTCTTTAAAAGAAACTCTTATGGTTTTTTATATATGTGAATACATGCAAGTGTGTTCTTTGAAGATCATTTTTGGTCTGCTGAGCCTCATAAAAATCACTGAATATTTATAACAACCACCACAATAAAAGGAAAGAAGAAAGATATCAGGTATAGACTAGATAAACTGCTTTAAAAAGATTTCATCTCTTTGGGAAATGACTTTGAATGCAGTTGTCAAAGAAGCCTCAGCAAATTAGGTGCTCAAATTCCATTAAACTTCATAAGAACGTTATCATTTCATCACCTTGGTCTCCTAAGTGGATCCAATTTATGTTCTGAATATTGTTACAGAAAGAAGTTCTGAAATTAAGGATTTGCATCTCTTTTAAAAACACAGGATCATTTGATTTCCTCCTCATTGGGAAGATCAATTGTAGTTTTGGTTTGCAACAAAGAATATCATGAAACACGGCAGGGCAACACTGCCTCCATTTCTGCCTGCAAATTCTGTTTGGGAAGAATTTAAGGATTTTCATACTTGTCAAGGATTTCTCAATGGACCTGAAGCTCATCTGGAATGCTGAGGAATGCAGAGGGGCGGCAGTGTGTCCAGGGTCCAGCACAGATCTAAATTGCTTGGCTGGTGAAATAGGTGAGAGAATGATGCGTGGGTTACCAGATGGCAAAAAAGTAAGTTCTCCAAGGAAGATGATAACGAACAGTGCATCTGGTGAAAGCCACTCCTGGGCCCCACAGCTGTAATCATTTTGAGATAAATCACAGCCTGAAAAGACCAAGTCATCACACAAATACAAATTTCTATTCTTGTATAGCCATAAAATTGTCAGGATCAGGCCTAGAGTTTGCTCCTGATCCTGAACTTGCCAAAAGGAATGAACTAGCTTTCTGAATGGAGCTTGTCACCATGCCAGCTCATCAGCCTGGCTAAATTAATTAATTAATTAAATTACAAATATTATTTAGATGGAAGAAAAAAACATTGAAAAATTAGGTGTGGATTGAAAAACTGCATCCCATTTGACCCTTTCTTTGACAATGTATTAATGAATTTGTTTCATTTAGGGATGATTCCTTCCTTTAAAATGTTAATATTTAAACACATTGTTTTTCACAGAAAAAAACCCTCTGGCTTTTCATTAGAAAAATGTCAGAAGCATTTTTCTTTCAATTTTGAAATTTCTGTCTCTGGCTTTCTTAGCTAAACCAAGTCAATGAATTTGCCTCTCATACTTGTGAATGGCTTCAGCTGGTATAAATGGTGGGGTTTTTTCTTTGACTTGCTGTAATGCTGAGTGGCAAATCTTACACAACATGGTCTTCATCTGATGGGTGAAGCAACTAATCATTAGTTCATTAGTTTCACCTTCCAAGCCCCCACATGTAATTTCCTCTAAAGGAACATTAGTGAGATTTGAGGTAATTTGGAAAGTCTTTGCAAGTCCAGTTTGATTGTAACACCATCTAAGAAGCATAAAGGACTTTGTACTTGTGCTAGCAAAATTTCAAACTTCATTTGGACAGCAAATAAATGAAGGAATAAATGAAGGAAAGATGAGAGGAAAACCAAAAACTATTTCAATATTTTTAATGAAAAAGATACTTCCCTAAAAAACCAAACTCTAAATGTTTATTTGTCTGTGCAGGCATTATTTGGCAGAAGCCATGTACTAAATACTGCCAATGTGGAAAGCCAAGGTTCTTATACGTCAGTCCAGAGCTTGACCATTTCCTATTAACTCTTGATGTATGAACTACATTCCTCATGGCTTTGGCTTTTTTTGGTACCTGCAATGGATTTAAGTCCAAGCAGACTGTTGCAAATGCCAGTCATGCCACAGAACATGCCTGAAACTCGTTACTCTGTGCTGTAGCAAGCTCAGGGTCCAACATCATCTCCAAAATGAAACTGAGGTCCACAACACCTACTGCATTTTTCTGAATATTACGATCTTTTCATAAAATGCAGTAGCAAAAGCGCTGCATGATATTAGATTTTGGGTTTAATTTTTTTTTTTTTCCCAAGACACAAATGTACAATTCGTTGCTTTGAAGAATATCCAAATGAAGACATTCTTATGAAACTATGGCTGCTCTGGATTTATTGTTGAGGGAGTGCTGCTTGCAGGGGTTTATAGTGCCAAGAGGTACCCAGACACCTGTGCTTTGAAAGGGCAGTCTCTTCTGAGGTCAGAAGTGCTCCAGACTTCTTCTGGCACACAACACTGTGGGAAAGGAAGAGCAGAACTGATTCACTGTCGTAGGGTCCTAGGTCACAGGTGCTGTGTAACACAGTTATTTAAACATTTGAACTGTCTCTGTGTTGCAGAGCTAAGGGAAAAAAAATCAAGGAAATGACTGATGGAAAACAAGAGGCAATACCAAACACTAGTTCCCCTCATTGAAAGTCGACCTCTCCAAGAGACTGGGTAGATAGTGCTCTAGACGCTCTTTTTCTGGGTTGACTAGCTGACACAAGATGGTATATGTCACAGTTGTCTAAGAAAAGACAAAATAAATCCCTCTCTGCTGTTTAGTTGACTTTTGTTTTCCTTGTTCTCGTCATTTTGTGACAAATTACATGATGCCAGGCAATTCTTTCAAAGCTCAGTAATTTCAGTCATGCAAATACATTAGTTTTGGCTTCCTAATAATCTTCCGACCTTAGTGACTGCAAAGAATAAACAAACAAGATCTCCAAATGATCAGGATCATACGTAATATATATGTATAGATGATAACAGAACAATTCTGTTAATCTTCTACTTTGGACTTGCAGAAGGCTGGTATTTGAAATCCTAACAACTGTGTCCATTTGTAAACTTTCAAACCAGGATTGAAATGCTTTCGGCGGTCAGCTTTGTACCATATATTCAAAGAGTCTGCATTATTTCCCATTAAAGTTAAAGGAAGCTTTGAAAACTAATTTAGTGGAAGTTTTAAACCTTAGATTAAGATATTTAATATCCAAAAAGTGCATTGTCTAAAAAATTGTTCCTTGCATTAGAAAGGGAGCAGGAGCTGTCTCCTATTTACCCTTCTTTAGGTCTGTCCCCATGTAACAGGCGTTATCTTTTTCAAAATTTCAAATTATTTCTTTTTCATTCTTTCCTCTTCAACCTTGTCACTGAATTCATTATTCTTTTTACTGACACATCTAAGTGATCTAAGCCCTATTATGATTAGCTTCAAAATATGCTAATCAAAAAGCCTACAGTATAAATATTTAAATTTCTGATTTAGTAAATCTACCTTATCAAAAGTAAAAGGAAAGAAAATGAAGCAACAGAGCACATATATTATGTATACTATTATTACAGGAATGTATGAGAAAGCCTCCACAGAAAAGCCTCAATTTTATTCTTTTTTTTTAAATAAGGGTCCTGTTGAGAAACGTTATTGCAGTGAGTAGGTAGGCAGCCTATACCTACACAGTGATGTAATTAGAGTGGTGCCTCGTCGTTCTGACAGGCAGCATTGCTATGGATCGATCCCTCTGATCAGCTGGATTCAGACCAGCAATATTTTCACACTGAACAGACAATTTCTTTAGAAATATTTAATTGTATCTGCATTTGGGTGACTCTAAACACACTTTCAGTCCAATCAACAAGGACCAGAGCCAGTTCTGATGCCCACAATCCACATCAGAGTGCATTTCCCTCTCCCGAGTGGTGGTTATGGACAGGGGGAGGGACTGCCAGCAGCATGTGTAGTCCTGTGCAGGTACCAGTGCAACATGTGGGTCAGAGGGTGGAAGGGCTAAAACCTGTCAGGGAGCCAGAGAGAAGCCTTGTCAGAAAGGGAAGAGAAACAACAGCTTCCTGAAACATCCTCCTAAAGATGCTTATCTTGGCCTTCATACGTTGATGCAGCCCAGCATTGTGCTGGAAGGAAACACGCTCTCCCAGCCATGTGTGCATACTTTAAGAAGTACTGCATAGAGGAGAAAAATATTGAAAAGATGCAGTCTTTGGTGTATTTGTTTGTTTGTTTTTGCCTCCAGAGCTTCCCATAGTTCAATATTCACATGTCAAATGATTTAACAGTCTGTGACCTACAGCTTTTGTTTATAGGGTATTTTGTGAATTGCTCAATTCCTTATGTTTTGCACTTCAGCAATGAACATAAATTCCCTTGATCTATAGAGGAAAAGAGACTAGCTTCTGAATCTGTGTTTAGTCTCATCTTTTGCCAAAGGGTTTGGAGCCCTCATGCATTGTCAGTGAACAGACAGAAAGGAGGAAGAAGAGGCTGTCACATCACTTGAGTATTTATCCTAACTCTAAAAGAGAAAATTTCTATAGGAAGAGGAGTTCCATGTCCCTTGATGTTGCCAAACAGATGGAAAATGCAGCACTAGTAGAGAAGTTTCATTTGCACCAGTTTACTTCCTTGAAAGCCCGTAGGAACTACCAGTACCGTGCACACATTCATGATTAATGGAACAGTTGTTAATGTTCTTTTGGTCTGATATACCTACAAAACCCTGAGATATGTGAATTCATGCAAGGCCATATTATCAGCCTTTTCCAGGATGGAAAAGCAGGAAAAGTACTTAAAAAGTAGAAACATCAGCTTCCTGCAGCTGTCCCAGGGTATCCGTACCCCTTGGTTTATCCCATTTTAAAAACACAAAGGTTGCCATGAATATTTTCCAGGATATATTCTATGCCTTGTTCTGTACCTATATGTTCCACTGAACAATTATTCTGTAACATTACAAGATTCTGCAGGAATAAAGAACTCTGTATCTCATTCTGTGTACTTTTTGTATTTGACATGAAAGACTCTTATACATCTATCTGAAATAATCAAAAGCATTAAAAGGAAACCAAAATCCACTCTGATTTTATTTTCCAGAAGTATTTCTACAATCAAGAACTACATTTTAAAAGCCACTAAGTAGCTGGGTCAAAACAGAAACATGATATAGATTGACATTAATATTACTTTGCTTTTTCCAATAATACTCATTTTTATTGGTATAAATCTTTGCAGACTCCATGAGAGAGCACAGAATCCCACATCCCTACCAACCTGAAATAAAAATATACACAGGATGAAAATATCAGCAATCGATAATTCCCAAACTGGCTTCCATCAGCAACTATCCAAAGTTATCATACTGCCCGAGGACAATTTCCTGCTGCAAACACAGTCTAAAACAAGTGATTAAGTGAGCGAGTGATGATAATGTGCTTTGAAAGTTAAGCCAGGGGTGATTAAATGTCTGTGGGTAATAAACAGAATTATAAGTATTTAGGAAACAAAGCACAACTCCAAACACAACCAGAGCATAGTATATCATTAGCTCTTGTAAGCAAAAGGCATTAATTTGTGGCACAAGATAATGGTTGAATGTAAGAAACTGTCTGTTCTGTTAACTGCTGTTTTTTTCCACTCTTTAAAATGCCTCCCTGTAAGCTAAGTGCTGTAAGGATTTAACACGCTCAGTGATACATTTATACATTTCATAATTCCAAGTTGCTTTCATGCCCTCAAAAGTCTCTTTGGTAAATGCTATTTTGAATGGGATAACTTAACAAGATGAAAATTTATCTCTTTTAAAAATGAACTTACTCCTATGCCACAAGGATCATGGTAAAATTTGACTGGGAGGAACCCTTGGGAGTTGAACTGGAACACACCAGCTCACATTTTGAGCCATTCACTTGCATCATATTTTCAGATAATAAAGGATGATAATTCAA
This sequence comes from Tyto alba, assembly GCF_018691265.1. Lineage (NCBI taxonomy): Eukaryota > Metazoa > Chordata > Aves > Strigiformes > Tytonidae > Tyto > Tyto alba. The sequence continues at coordinate 11,811,604 of NW_024881279.1, forward strand.
GATTTAAACTTTGATGGCTTCAATTGCTTAGCAACAGATTCAGCAAACTCAGATTGTTTCAACTATGAAATTGAAAGAACTATTGGGATCTTGAAAACAAATGATACATTGATCTAGCTCATTTCATTATTTTTTTTTTTGCCTTAATTGCAGGATAGCAGATTAGGTAAAATCCAGTACAAGCAGTCATTGTAGGCTGAAAAAGCAAAGTGATTTGGCCTTTAAGGAAGATGTTAGCAAACATTTTTATTTTGTAATATACAGGCAATAGCACAGAGTTATCAGGAAATAATATTCAGAACTTGGTGTAGCTGTGCAGAGTGCAAGGTTTGAATCAACAGGTCCTCATTGTTGTCAAACAGATTTCTTGATTAGTGTTAAAAAAAAAAAAATCTATTTTGTACCACTAGATAGAGTCAGTTGAAGCCTAGGGATTTTTGCTATAAATATTGATACACCCCCGCAATCGCTGTTCTGACTCATTTGCTTTCCCTCTCCTGTTCCCCTCTTTGGCTTCAGTTTTCACGCTAATGTTACACTTCTTACTCACCAAGTGGTAGAGTCAAGCTGCCTTCAGTGCAAGATTAAAAGCCTTCCTTTCAAATCTTTGGAGAGAAAGCACAGTCTGACAGATCACCTTTTATTTATCCTGTCTGCTTAGGAAGCCATCTGCCTAGGAAGCCAGGCTTGTGGCGAGGCAGCACCTGCGCCACGTGCCTGGGAAGGGGCTGCCCCCCTCCTAACGTGGGGTCTGGTTGCCACCGGGCTTGGTGGGAGCATTCCCATTCCTCCTGCCCCTCTGCAGCCTTGTGCAAGCACTGCTAGAGTGGCTGAATTTAGGGGTTTCCATGTGGCACAGTTTGCCTTTGTTTCCTCTCTTAAACAGATTGCTGTAAAGAGAGTGAAAAGCAAATCCCAAAGAAGCCACGAGAGCTTTCCCACCAGTGTTGGATCCGAGCACAGCACTGTGAAAAGCACATTTTTAAAGGTGGGTACAGTGACCCTGCTTGTGACTAGAATATGAGCCAAATGAAGCATGCAAAGCATGGAAGAGTATGACCAGCTCTGCATAAAGGCATGCATGGATTTCACAGGATTTCATGGCTGACCTCTAGATGCATTTGGAGGTTTGCAAAAACAATGTCCATTCACTTCTCTTTTCCAGATTAAATTTAAGCCTGTAGGTTTTCAGGGTGCTTCAGCTAAAATCACAGTTATGCAGGAGATATAAATTACTGACCTTGGTTTCCTGCCTTCCTTTGAGTCAGATTCCAGGTTTGCTGAGGTGACCTCTTTTCACTTCAGTGGCTTTTGAACTGGGTTCTTCAACAGTTTTCAACCATGACAATACTATCACCTTGCATCTAGAAATACTTTGTTTTATTAATAATGTTTTTTGATGGACCTTCTTCAAGGAAACCCCAGATAGACTGTATCACCTATTTTTTCCTTTTATTCATTAACCAGGTAACATCACTGGACTGAACAAACAGTATTCTCCTGTAAATAGCTCTTCTGTTTCGTTCGTACCTCATTGTGATCTTCTAGTAATTTTATTATTTTATCTCTTTTTATATTTTCAACTAATTTCCTTTAAAGTAGGTCAAACTTGTTAGTTAAAATCCCTGTAATCAAGGTCCTGCCCTTCAAAAGAAGGATCCAGATCTCATGTACAGTTTCCAGTTTCAGCATTTTTATTGACATTGTCATTAGCTCCTTTTCAAGATCCTTCAGATCTCTTGCATGAACAATCTCTGATCTAATGATCATTGTCTGGTCTTTCACCAATTTATGTTAGCCACTACCCCAGGACTTTTCAATTTATTACCTTGCTTCAATTTGTAAATAAAAAGAAAGGGCAACCCTGTTTGTATTTGAGATTTTATTGTCTGTTCTTGAGATGTAAGAGTTTAAAAGTAAAGCAAGAGGCTCTCCAAAATGAGTTGTTAAGATATTCAAACAGAGCTGACAATTGAATCAACTGTTCATAGTCCTGCAAGCATGCAAAGTTTTCTTCCCAAAACTGTGGCTATAGAAATTAAATCACTGGTCTGTGTAGGCTGTGCTGGTTCAGGCTTGGAAAACTTTTTTAGTCTTACCTGAACATTTCCCCTTGATCACTGGCTTCAGATGAATTTATGATAAACTTGTTGCTCTGTGCTAAATACCTCTCCTGCCCCATGTTATTTCCATTATCAGTAATTGACCTGCTCTTACATCCTCACTCTCCAGGCCTGTGTATTAAATTGCAGTAACTTAATTCCTACACCTTTCTGCCTATAGCCTGGAAACCGCCCAACCCAGACTATTTTGGTGGACGTTATGCTGGAAAAAAATAATGCCTAGCTTCTTGATTATATTTCTCAGTCTGTTTTGTTGACTGCATGACGGTTGATCACCCTTGGGCTTTGAGAATCCAAACACGCAGGGTGATGGCATCTGCCCCAGCTTGGCTGGTGGCTGGCAGTGGTCATCACCTCTTCTGTGGGCATCTCTGCAGGGAGGGCAGGAAAGCCAATGTCTGCTGGTCCCGAAGGGGCTCTGGGCAAGAGAGAAGGCAGCAAAGGGCGGAAGCAAGAGGGCATCTGGGCAGGCTCCTACTCTGCTTCTGCCCTTGTTTTCCCTGCTCCTTGGCTATAAATAGAGATGCCAGTCTCCAGAGCTGTCAATCTAACATTCTTCACCCTCATGAAAGTAACTTTTAAAAAGTGACACGGATCGAACATTTAAAATGCTTTTTAATTTTCATGTAAATTCCATCTTTGCTCTCTTGAATCTGGAGGTGTCCAAAATTTGAGAAGCAGAAAATAGAAGACTTTAAAAGAAACATTAAGATATTTGCCAGCTTCTTTGTATAAAAAGCATTTAAGTGTGCAGTGTTCTGAGTCTTTAAATACCATGAATTGGGTTTTGTACTCTCATGTTTTTAAGTTTTGCCCATGATTCCTATATCAATAAGTTAAGCTGTGTTTGTTATCTGAGCACTTTTACTTTCTGTTCTTCAGTGGGTGGCATCATTGTGACAGGTAGCTTGATCATTTCCCTGTGTTTGCCAACTGATGAGTTAATTACTGGTCCTGGCCCTCAGCACACTGGGTTATGCCACCTAGCTGAGGTTTGAACTGGAAGATTTGTTGAAATATTGTTTTAAAGTGTTTATTTCATTGTGTTTTAAGACAACAGGAACTGGGCACTGTAGGACATGAAGGTGAAAACTAACCGATGTCCCTTTTTCATCTGTCCATGTAGCAGTTCAGGTCCTGTAAGCCCTCTCCCTGCCTGCCCCCCATGGAGGCCAGCCGTGGCATTGCTGCAGCAAAACTGCTGTTCCCGCAGGGATGCCTCAGAGGAGAAGCAAGAGACCTCAGTAATGCTTAGCACTTGATTCACATATTTCTGGTTAAAAAAAAAATAATTGCACTGGGGAGCTAAAAGCCTCTGTAGAGCAAGGCAGAGCCAGGCCGTAGTACAGTGTGTGCCTGCAGGCAGAGCAGCAAAGACTTGCCAGACTTCCCTCTGAGAAGCCTTTTCTCCAGGTTTCCAAAAATGAAGATGAAAATCCATCCTTTTATAATCTCAGACAGATTTTCTTTTATTCTTAAAGATATCCTGCTGTACACACACACTTTGCCTAGGTCCATTGGGAAACTAAGTTATGAATACAGTGCCCCTAACCATACTGAATTTTTGGTCCTGGTTTAGAGAAATATTGAGATAGGATTAATGTTGCTTCCAGTCAACTGTGGATCTGGTTCGTACAATGCAATTGTTGAATAATGCTTAGGAGGTGAAACTATTTACATATGCTCAGAAGACTGAAACAAAGAGGTGGAGTAGACTAGCCCTTGTGTTTTATTATGGGATAAATTAAGGAACAGTGAGCTAAGCAAGAAGACTTTGTAGGCTGACATGTGAATGGCTTTGTCACGGGGAAAGTCCCACGGATGTTTCAGTTGACAGGTATCAACTGGTATGTCGTGATGTTTTGGAATTTTTCCTTCTGTTCTCCAACCATTGAATACAGATGGAATTTTCTCTTAGAAATTTATTCCTGGTTTTTCACTGAGCCTGAGTTCACAGAGAGGATAGGGGAATTTTGAAATGGTAGGTCAGCTTTGGGACTATTACAGTGTGAAAATGAGGCTGGTGAATCGATTCAGAGAGATTGTTACACCTTTCTCCAATGTGACAGTTGATGTGCAGCTTGTTTTCTACCTCGTACTGAATTCTGGGGCTCTCCTCTGGGGTTTTCAAGTTACCTAAGGAGACTTTGAAATGAAAAGGTGTTCCAGTGAAATCTGTCTGTTTCTGGCTGCAGACAGGCAGAAGATCATCCCAGATGATGTAGGCTCTTTGCCTACATTAATCAAATGATTCCTGTGAATAGTGCTTAGTTTGTGACATGCTATAAGTAGTTCGTAATCCTTAACTGATGTATGATATTGGGTAGCAAAACACTACTCATTTTATTGCACATCATGGTCTTATACTATATTTTTCTTATTTCAGTGGATTTATATATATGCATAACAGCTTTCCTGGCGAATATCATACCATCCAAATTTTACTTTTGTTGAATGATGTCCAATCTCTGCTTAAAATTCCCTGTTCTGATGGGTATTCCAGCTGGCAAACTAGAACAGTCACAGTAAATTCATTTCAAAGTGCAAATTAGTATTTGCCAAGATGCACTCACTCTCTTTGCAGCATTCAATCAGCTCTCCCTAAAGCATAACGGGTGGAGAGACTGACATGGATGAGATACCTATTGCAATTCACATTAATGTTACTAATGGGAGTTCTAAATGAGAATTGGATCAGGCACTAGATGAATTAATATGTCTCTCTAGTACTTAATTAATCAGACAGTTTATCACTAATTACGAATACACCACTTTTGATCTTCAGGAAAAGCTCATCTTCCTCCTAGAAACCATGTACATATCTGATTTTCATGACTGAGAAGCATACATTTATGAGATGCTCACTGCAACTATGTTTTTTTTTGTTTGTTTTTTTTTTTAATTGAAAAGTTTCTTGCTTTTTTCTGTTTTTGTTAAGTGAGCATTTTCATAGAAAGCACATGTTCGCACTGGAGATTTTATCTGAAAACATCTTCTTAATCACCTTTTATCAGAATTGTTTTAGGCATTCTCCAACCAGTTGCACAGTTTGCACATGCTGAGTGTTCCCAGGTTTCTGGATTGTTTTAATAGAGTAGGTAGAAACCTTTTTATGTAATATAGATGTTTTTATTTTTTTCTTAGAGAATCACTAGAAGAAGTCTTTGTGCCCCGATGTTTTGAGATTGTATTAATTTATGATTTTTAGGACTGATTTTTATACTTTCATTTTGTTCTGTCTTTTATAAGTCAGGATGTATTTTTTCACTTACAAAGATGGTTGTGTTTTCAATATAAAACATATATTTTCTAAAAAAAGGGAAATTAACTCAAATACTATTTGTTTATTTTGAAAACTGGCATATTATCTGCTTTTTTCTAAACTTTCTGTAAAGTCAGATCAGTTTCAAACCTTTCAATCTGGGTAGTTGTGGAACATATTAAAACCCTTGAATTTAAGGAAGCTAGCAAGATATTTTTTTTTTTTTTTTAAGCCAATCCCTCCCTCAATTTCCATCCACATGGAATTTAAAGTAGACTTGCATTAGGTAACAAATTTTCACACACCAGTAACCTGCCTTATGGGCCATTCTCTTTCTATAAATATTGAAGTTTATATTGAGTTTATACTGGAGAGCACAAAGCTTTCCAAAAGTAATAACACTGTGCCCTTGAATAGCTCTATTCATTGATTGTGTGGAGATGTAAGGGCACTAAAGTATTCTGCTAAAGCAATGTTATTCAAGCTGAAAACATGCCAGCCATAGTTTTCTTTCCTTTTTCTCTGCTTTCCTCACAGCCTTGGTGGCCTTTCATGGTTGTAGTGACACAAAGTAAATCAGCCCTCTCAGTCTGATGAGTAGCAGTTAATTCTTGTAGTTGATACATCCCTGACCAGGGCTGTCACTGAGGCAGAGTGCTGGATTTCAGGATATTAATCATCTTCCTGTGTATTTCTGTTCTTCACGTAGTTGTGACAGAGAATGTGCATCACTATAAAGTAAGATATTAAGGAGCTGAGACTGAGGGCATGGTCATAGCCATATCAGAGGTGAAAACGTCGCTGCCAGGTGGTAACTGACCCTGAACTGGACTGGAGGCTTAATGCGGCTCAGAGGGAGCACCCACCACCCTGATGGTGGAGGGGCTGGTTCACCACGTGGGACCCGGCACGGAGAAGAGGTGCTCGTATTCATGCTGGTTGGTCCAGGGAACTTGGGCACTAGCTGGTGTCGAACAGTCCCACACTGGATGTATGTGAACCTTCTCTGTGCTCAGATAATGCTGGAAAAGTTTAATAGATATTTTTCCAACAACGGTTTGAATTTCAGTGGGTTGGTGAGTCAAACTGTGGGAGATGTAGCACGGTTCCTGACCTTGGTGGACCTTTCACTTACAAGCTGCTAATAACTATATAATGAGTGATGTTGCTTTGATGTTCTGCTAATGTGCCTTTGCTCCCTTGTAGTAGGTCTTTTCCAGTTCCCTAAGCTTGTTTACTGCCTGGTTGAGCCAATAACTTTTCCATTTTAATGAGAAAAGAATGGCTTCCTAGACTTGAGCATAAAAATACTTATCTGCACTCCACACACAGGCTTTAAGGAAATCCTTAATTAAAGACCTGAGAGTCAGAGAAGATATATGGGATGAATTAACTCAATTCATTTATTGCTATATGTACGAATATGCACAGATTCAATGAATTGGTGAAAGCACAGTAAGTTTAATTCATGCAGTGAAAATTTAAAACATGGAAAGAAAAATACAGGAAGGCTTCTCTGCCTAAATAATCAAAGTGGGAACAGAACAGAGATCAATTTAAAAAGCACACATATGGCCAGACTTCTTTGTGTTAGAAATGTCTCCAGAACCATTGTTTACTTGACAAATAGAATTGTACTCTTTGTTTTTCTTTAAATAAGTGTTTAAACATTTTTAGAATATTTTAAATATGTATATTGCGTACAATAAATAAAAGGAAGAGGAGGAAGACGTATAGTTATAGAAATATAAGCTAGTTCTGCCTTCTGATAATGCAAGGTCGTTTTTATAAACTAATGATTTTGGATTTGGTGATTTTGGAACCACCAAATTTGTACAGGATTTCAGTAGTGAGAGATTCAGCATGTTACAAGGTCCTGGGGTCTCTGTGATGAAATGACACTATGAAGTGAATAACTTGCAGTTGAAAAAAGCAATCCAATATAAAAAAGAATAGGCAATTTTAGTAAAGTAAAATAAAAGGGCGTCTAATTTATATATATTTTTTTAACTAAATTTTGTTTCTGCAATGGAAACATAAGGTTCCTCCAGCTTCCCAGTTACAGACATCAAGTGCCATACAGTGCATCAAGGCAATATACATCTGATCCTAATAGAAAAGCTGTGATGTGGTTGGAGAAACTCCAGTCCAGAAGTGGAAAAGCCCTGAAGCCTCCCTGCCATGAGGATTTGAGCCTAGAGACAACTGAGCATCTGTTTCCAAGCATCCACGTGTTTTACTCAGAGGTAAAGAAATGAGAAATTCTGTCTGCAGGGAATCACTAATCTCCCATTAAGCAAATAGCATTGTGATGAGGAGCATACTGAGACTGGAAGACTCCTTTCTGGAGTGTAATCTGGGTATTGCCATCTTTTGAATAGTTCTGCTTTTGGTTGTGTCTGTCTAAGGAAGACTGTGCTTGGTGGTAGCACTTCCAGAATTCCCTCCATTATTCAGATAATCCACGTTATTCCCTTGGTTCTATCACTTCTCATTCCCACACATTTATGTCCATGCCATTTTGGACCCAGATCTATTCTTGTGTTTGTTATGTTGTTTGACACAGTCGTCACTGTAGTGATTTCTGCATCAACAGAAATCTGACCCATCATTTACCAGTGCCTGTAAACTCCTCAGCTGCTTTATATCCCTTCAGAAATACTAAGTAGGTTCTTTGTGTCCAGCCTCATTTCTTGCCTTCAGTGAATAAGCTCCACTGACTCAGGCAGCCTTCCTCTGGGGGCTCTGGAAGCACCTATTTCCATGTGCTTAGAGCATCCCCCTCTGCAGAGGCTGAGCCTGTTGGTCTCATGCTCAGCGCTGTACTCAGGGACATGCTGTGCCTCATGCTTCCTTTTGTTCATTTATTCACATGGAATTAAAAGTACTTTGCATCAAAAATAATGAATAAGTAGGGCAGGATAGGGAGTTAAAAATAAGCTGTGACACGCTTCAAGCGTTCCTTCCTGTCCAGTTACATTTGATTACTGTACTACTCGCAGTGACCACTGTCACAACCATTTCCCTGGCACGGCTAGAATAGCTAATACAGCAGCTTCCCTACCGCTGGGCTTCAGGACTGGAGTTGCAGTGGAAAATGTAAAGCTGCACTATCCTAACCATAGCACGTGATGAGAAACGATCTTTGTTGGCAAATCCAGCTATAAAATGCTGGACTGAAAACATTACTCCATTATTTAGAAGGAGCGCGTGGAGCAAGCCTATTACCAGACACTGCTATTACTCTATTACTGATGCTCTAAAAGTTTTTGAAGAAGACAAGCTGAAGTTGTTCAGTTATTAATAGAGATGTTATATTTTATTAATTTCAGATGAAAAAAACATAGGGAATGATATAAAATTCCCTGAAGTTGAAGGGAGAGATGTATTCACTACATTGAATCATTGAAAAGAGTGAAGTGACATTATGAACCTCACATCTTATGGATATTTTTTCCACACTTCTCTTTAAGTGGTCTCCTCACACCATCCAGCCAACCACAACAGCTACCCTTTAGGTCCTCTTTTCTCCATGAGGGACTCTTGCAAGTGTTTCTGTACCACATTTACTGTGTAAAGGGCTTAACTATGGTCCTGCACCTCTGCCACGGCACTGAGCTAAAGCCGGTGGCTGTGCACTACAGGAACAGCGCTATGTGACTGTGTTTACTTTCCTGCATGCTGCCAAGTTGTACCAGAGGCTGTCTTAAAAAATAGAGGGCTGAGTTTCTGGGCATGCCTCTTGCCTTTGGTTCAGGTAAGGGCTCTGAACACTGTGCTGGTGTTGGGTGGTGGAGGAGCACCTGCAACGTAGCATAGACATTTCCTTCTTGTATGAGCTGTAGCATGGGATATGTTGGGTGCTGCTAATGTGGGAACAGAATCCTTTGGTGTGTTCATAAATTCACCCTTGTCCACAAGTGAGGAAAACTCAGCTGCTGAGTAACAGCATTGGTTTTACTGGGTAAAGTTTGCTCATGACTGACAGCTTCGATGGACCAGATTCTTGCAGCAACAGAATCAATGTTTAGTTTGTATTAATGCTTAGAGGGTGTGACAGCTGTGGTGCACTTTGGGGTTGACACCTGTTCAATGCTGGTTAATCCTGAATATGTCCCATTAAAATACAATCATGCTGTCATTTCAAATGTGTCTGTTTTCTGTACAGACACACACAGATCTGAAAAAGGTTTTTATTCTACTCCAGCTGCCTGGAGGAGATAAGTCCTATCTATATCTCAGTCCCATGTTTTACATCTACCAAAGACAGGAATCCAATGCATAGGTATCACTAAGGCATCACTGTGTTAAAGAGTGGACAGATATAAACATGGTACTATGGACAGATGTATATTTTGCAATTCCCCTTTACAGATTTTGTTATGGTGAGTTTTCAGGATTTCTCCCCTGCCTCTTTTTCAACAACCAGTGTTTTTGCTGTGCATCTGCATTTGCAGTCTAGCAGAATTTGGCCTAGTTTCTCATTTATTGGTTCCTGAAGGTTAATCCAGTACATTTTTCCTAAGTGCTAGAGGCAAGTTGTATGTTGCAGGAAGAATAAAGTGCATCATCAGGTAAGATGCTGATTCCAAAAATAGCTTCACAAATAAATTGAGAGCTAAGAAATAATGTCTGTTAATCTGTTGGAAAGGTTCTGCTGGTGACATCAACATCCACTTAGAATAAACCCAGAATAATATGAATGTTAGCAGTTGCATCTGTATTGAATGCACAAGCAAAAATGTCTCCCATCCTATTTATGTGGAATAAACTTCTGAGGAAAGGACAAAGAACATTCCTTACTTTGTTGTTCTTTTCCATTATACTATTTTGTTTGTCAGTCTTTTGATTCCAATATACTTAGTACGTTATCAAATGACATAGACCCTAGGACAGTGATAATAGTTTGTTGCAGAGTTAAAAAAGAAGTTTCTCCTGACCCAGAAGGTTTCCATTTGCTGAAGCTATTACTTGTGATCTTATTTTTTGGTCCTATTTAATATGCTGTGGTTCTTTTGGGCCACAGACAAGAATATAAATGCTAAAATAGGAATACAATGTTGGTGCTAATATGTCTTAGTTCACTCAAAAACCACAATGCACTTCAGAGACCGCTTCAGCTGAGCCTCTCTGTCCTGCCTGTTGAAGGTATGAGCCTCCCATTTTACTCCCCATGGGGAAAAGGCTGTGCAGAAAGAATAAGTACTTCTGCTGGGTGAGGTGTGCCATTTGCTTTTCATGCCATGGTCACACTCCAAACCAGACTGCCTTTACTTATTAACTTAACACCTATATGCCAACTCAGAACCATACATACTAGCAAGGTGAGATGCTAGAATAGAGGTGAACAGCAGAAATCCCCACTGAGGCAATTCTTAAGAAGAGGACTACATTAACTAATATTTTTCCATTTGTGACAGCAAAAATAAAGATCACAGAGAGACTTTTCAAAGTATAAGCGAAGATAAACACCTACATACAACTGAACATCAGTGGGAGTCACCTGCTATCTGCATGCACACAGTAGGGTCAAAATCGAAGTGGAATAGACTGGCTAAATTTAACTTTCAACCTGTGTATTAATATACAAGTTTTGATATGGGATTATTCAGAAGTGATAAACACATAGGAAAGAAAATGCCAAAATTCAAAAAGTTACAGGAGATGCATGCTTTTAAATTTATGGGGACTTCAGAAAATTAGAATAAACCCCAACCTTTTCAAAAGACCTGCTTTAGGCCCTGGGTAATTGATAATGGAAATTTACTGGTGGTGTTTGGCTCCTGTTCTGCCAGCCATATGCAGACTCATGCAAGAAGACATTAAAACTTGTACCATCTGTGGCTGATAGTTTATAAGCCTTAATTAGTCAAAGTTTATCCTTACACTGAATACAACCAGTGTGTTTAGCAGACAGTAGGCCCACACATGTCAACAAGAAGATTTCCTCTAGATATGCCATCATCCATGTCAGAAGAGTGGGAGGGGAATTTTAAGGAGATGGCTACAAATGACTGCAAAGAGAGACTTTTCCCTGTGGTATTCCAAGGATAAGGTTAACACAATCATTTTCATATGTCCCATGGAAGATATCTTCTCTGTAACTTATTAACAGATATTCAAACACTTGCATTTGAAATTATTGTAATACTTCAACTAAAATGGGTAGTTGGTGTAAACACACCTTGATGACACGTCATCTCCAGCACTGCCACAGAAGGACTCTAAGGTCTAGAAAATCAGGTTCTAACTTCTTCGTCCTACTATGAATTGTGATCTATCTTGGGCTGGAATTCATATAATCTGATTTTAGCCGGGCTTGACAGCTAGTTTATCATGATCATCAGCGATTCACCCTATAAGACAAGCCAGAATTGTCTGCCTCTCTCCTCTGACTAGGTGACTAGTTTTGATTAAACCTTCTACTTTCAAGCTTAGGTGAGAGGAATCCTTTGGTGTAGAGGCACTTGACTGCACCCTGTATTGCTTCCACTCTAAATCTGTTAGGATTTAGCCTCAGGTGTCTGGAATGAAAAAACAGTAATCCAATCCTTAATGTCACAGGTCCAGTTAATATATTTTTCTTGCATTGGTTCCATCTACCTCCAGTCCATGAATATCAGTGGAGCTAGGCCAGTGGTTTGCTCCAAGCAGTTCTGCTGAGAAAAGGAAATAGCAGAGGCTTTAGCTTGAAGGCTAATCTTTTTGAAAGCTGAGGGATCATAGCAATGATCCTCACCTAAGAGAGCGTGAACTATCTCACTGCTTCATGTTATTGATTGATAACTGGAGCAGAGCTGGCTGTAGTTTTGGAGGCAGATGCAGAGCAGTTCTTCCAGATGGAAGCCAGAGTGAAGTAGGCAAGATGCCATCTGGAAAGAGAGGTGCTTTGCTGTGCAGATGCACATTGCAAAAATGAGAGAAATACAAAATCAGAAAAAAAAATATATGGTGAATGGGATAGTTCACTGAATATCTTGCTGCTGACTCCTGTCTTTTCCAAAGAGTGCATTGTGCACAGCAGCTTGTAGCCTGATAATAAATCTCAGAGTAAGAATCTATTTCTATCTTTCTGGATTTAGATGGGGGGCTTTTTTGAGTCACTGTTTATTTTGCAGTGTGGAGTTTAGCCAGATTTTGCACCCATCTGAATGTCATATTTCCAAGAGTTGTTGCAAATGGTGAGAGGTTTGGGCTCTTGCATTTATATAGCTCCACGTACTCCACTGTATTTTGCCCAGAAACTGAAATGACAGACAGGAGGCTTTCTGCAGTCGATAGGAGGAATTGCACTATGGAGTTAAATAACCTGTTTCTTAGAAAGTACTCTTCATCTTGATATTGGGTATGTTCCTTCACAAGAATCTTGTGAAGTCAGAAACAAAGAATGGATAAGGAGGAGAAAGTGTGAAAGCCAGGATGGTCTGACTGATGAACACAGGAATCCCAAAAAACAGATCTCTCTCTCTGTATGTCAAAGTTTTCTTTCAGGCTATTTCTATACTGGTATTTACAACTGATCTTAGAGTCAGGCAAAGCTCATGCCAGTGAAACTCTGTAGTAGACCTGTCAGCTCAGTCCCTGGCAGTAATCTGTCCCAAGGTTGGAGGCTGCTGAATTACCACTGCTTGCCTGACTGTTTCACTCTGGAGTGTGATGGGAACTCATCTGCACATCATAGCCCTCTATGCCAGGCAGATGGCTTGTGATTTATCTTGAAAAAGCATCATTTGTAGAGTATTAATTCATAACAATCTGAGGGTTACTGGATGTGAACTCATTACAGACTGAGAAGGACAGTTTTCTGAGGCAGCTCTTCAGTTCAATCCTGTCTGTAGATTTGTGAATACATTTACGTTCAAGAGCCATCAAATCTCAGACAGGCTACATCTGCCACAGCATCTTTTTAAAACTTCTTGTCATGAGAACAAACACGTCAGAAGTCTGTGAGAAGCAGAAATAACAATGATCCATTTCAGCTACTCTTAAATACCCGAATGAATTTGAGACCATGCATGGGTGGAGTCAGAACTGCTTGGTTGTGCGTCACAGTCCATACTGGCCTCACCTCTAATGAGGACTTACTTTTATGATCTTTTTTCTTTCAGGTGATAAACCGCTTCTGTCTGGAAGCCGATGAGTATAAAGGAGCTGCTGAACAGTGCCTATGATTGTACAGCAACAGATGTGTGACAAATATGAGTGTCTTGTAACACAAATTCAGTGACTTACTGTCAAACTCCAACAGCCCACAAAAAAAATCAAAGCTCTTTCATATCATTCTGCACCATTAGGATATCACAAGGTAGATAAGTCTGGGATAATGGCTTGAGCAGTTATGAGAAATGTCTCAAATTGCATTTTGTGTTACTGGAGAGCTGGCATTCTGGGTATGCAATGAGTGCACATATCTCTGATGAGTGTACTGGGGCTTCGGTTTTGTCTTTGTTTTTTAAAGAGAACTGTGGCAATATAGAGCTGACAGCACTTCTCATTTGCTCTCTGGGCTCTCAGGCATGAAGTCTCAGGAGTCTCAGGCTCTTATCTTCTCTGGGATAGAAAATCCAATGGTTCTCCCATTCTTATCCCAGAAAATTAGACTGCAAATACTGTGCTTCAAGCAGTTTTGCTGCAGCTGAGCTTACTGGATTTAAGAGATATAACTCCATTAGAGCAGCTCATAACCAGTAGCAAATATCCAGGTGTCGGAATTTCAACAGAAATTAATGGAGATTCTCACTCCTGGAGGGACAACTTTTGACTGTTTAGAAAATCCATTAAAGTCTACACAAATCCTTGGAAAAATACACAGGTTTTTCTTGTTTAGAAAAAGCCACACTGAAGGGTCAATGGACAGAGAACAACTCTGAAGAAGTTGTGAGATGAGGGACTGTGATGCATCAAAAATCAGGCTAAGAGTGGTGGTGGAAGAGATCTTTGACTCAAGCCTTGATGAATCTTAATGTGAAGATATGATCTAAAATGGTGGTATTTATTCATGCCAACCAAAACAGCTGCCCATGTTTTTCATGGATAGCCCCAGAACCTGTTGTTTGAGGCTAAATGCACTGTTTCAGGTAAGCCACTACAGAGAGTATGTGCACTAATATGAAGAAAACATGAAATGAGAAAAATATCACAATCAGATATTACTTAAAGCATGTGGATAATTGGTGGTAGAGCTCTGAACCCCTGAGGAGCAGCGGGCTTTGAGGAGGAGTGAGATCCCACTGACCAGATGAGTGATGGTTTCCCACTCGCACAGCACAGCAGGTAGACAGTAATTGCTGTCTCTTGCTGGCTTTCTGCAGGAAAGCTGGACTATTTCTTCTAGATGAGATGGTGCCAAAGGGCTCCTGCTGAGCTCCTGAAAGGACTGCACAGAGGGCTAAAAGCGGCTGGCCACATGGCCAGGTGACAGCTGGCCAGCCATACACGTGGGGCTCTGGTTCACAAGCCAGCCTCATCCCCAGTGCCCATGTCGACTCAGAGGCTGTGGGAAGTGTGTCTCGGCAGCTGCTCATCAGCAGTGTTTTACTCTGTGGAAGGCACTGCCTCCTGATGTGGTTTTACAGGTAACGAGAAGGCAGCTCCTTACCTAAATTCTTTATAGTTCCTGACTTTCCACTCTGAGCACTGAAGTCTAGGTGTAGTCAGAGGCAACACCTTGCTGATAAGACTGTGAGTTTTTATTCAGATTAATCAACAAGAAAAGCATACTGGAAAAGATTAGAACAAAGAGTTTGGAAGCAAAGTCTTTTTTTCAGTGTTGCTCTTAATGGTGTTTCCAGGCTGGAACAGAGAATCTGAGAGCAGCAATTCAAATTTTCAGTTTCTCTACTAGGCAGTATTAATTAGGGTATAATATCAATTGCCTGCACTGTGCTTTGAATTAGACTGTTAGTGCTGGACCGACACCTGACAAAACGGAAAAAATGAGCAGCTTTGCAAATCTATTCTTTATATACTGGCAAAGATTAATAAATCAGTCAGGAATAATATGGAAACTGCAATATAGAACTGAAAGCTGTCACAATACTGGCCAGATGTAAAGGAGTGATCAAAGAATAAACAAATCACTAAGTGAAACAGTTTCCTTCTGGTACCATTACTTATCTGAAGAATTGAAAAAGTGCAGCCAATCATTTAATGGTTTTAAATTTTTGGTATCTATATCCTTCTGAATGTCCTATTTCTGAATATGAGCAATAGTGTAAGGAAGTGTAGGAAATGTCCTACTAGGTGAGACCAATATCCCAATACTTTATATCCATCAGAGACAGCAAGAGCTGCTATTTAGGAAGAACAGAGAAAAAATGGTCACATCCTCCAGTCCATTTCCTCCGTATCCCTGGTACTGCCAGTTGCTGCATTTAGAATGTCAGGGGACATGTCCCTACCTAGTCCTCCAAGTATCCATTCAGACACTTGCTGTGTAGGAATTTGTTTTATCCCTTTGTTGTCCTGCTAATAGAATTGATGTCCATAAGTGACTGAGGCAGCCAGTTCCAGTTGTTCATTGCTGTGTAATTATTTTGATTTAGTACTGCAGCTCTGTATGCACTTTATTCACCTTCCTCATGAATTTTGTCTGCCCCAGCTGCCTTCTCTCCAAAATGAAGATACTTTTTTTAGTCTTTGATAAAACAACTTCTTCCTCTTGATCGTTTTAGCTGCCCTTTTTCTCTACTCTGCCTCTGCTACTGCTTTCTTGACGTGTGGAGACTGAGACATCCACAGTACTCAGACATGAGCATGATCAACTTTCAGATAGCTACAAAATGATGCTGTCTTGGCTCCTGCTGCACAATTTCCTGATGATTTCTGGGAACTGTCATCTACGACTCCAGGATCTCATTCCATACGTGTCAGTGCCTGTTCTGAGTTCAGCCTTATGTGGGCATGGTTTATATTATTTTCTCCTAGAAATTTATCTATCTTGAAGTTCATCTGCCAATTTTGTGCCCACCACTTGGTTTTGTGAGGTCCTCTGATTCTGCATAATTTTGGTGCATTTGATAGCTGTCAGAAAGCCTGGTTCAGTTGGAGGAGGCTTCTGATGCAGTTTTCCATGAACTTCTCCATAATATAGCAAGGAGCCAGTGGCAAAATTCTGTACTGGAAACACCTAACTCTCTCTGCCTTCTGGAAAAGCAGTCAGACATTTCTAGCTCCAGTTCCTAAGGGGGTATAGCACTGTGCCTAATTTTACACATATCAGAAATCCCAAGGAAAGGTTGCATGCACCTAGAGTTAATATCTCAACACCTTCCTAAACTAAAAGCAGTATCTAACAACATGCTTAGGTTACTCAAGCCCTTGTTTCTCATACACACAGATATTACTGAATTGGAAGAAGATTTCTCCAAGAGCTGCAAGGGGTCTTCATCTCAACAACATGCTGTATAAACTGTCATCTTCAAAGATGGTGAAAAGCTGACAGCTTCCTAATAAGAGCCTAACACATTAGCACTGTTGCCCCAAGGCAGGCAGAGGAGCTCTTTTGCAAGTGCTGCAAATTAAAATCAGCATGTCTTTGTAATATGAGATAGTGATGTGCTGGGGAGGAGGTACCTGGCATTGACAACAGGCAGAGAAGATATTCAGTTCAGTGGGAAAAGTGGATACTGATTAGAAATGTACAATGAGCTTACCATGTGTGCTATGAAGCATCTGTATCAAAGCTCCACCTTGCTTTTTTCTGTGACACAAATGAAAGCTTGGCCACTGGGAAGCTGATTTTTAGTGATAAAAATAGATTCCTTTATTTAGTTCATAAGGCAGTGGGTGGTGTTTAGCCCAGTCTGTGTTTTGAGAAGCATCAGAAATGATCTGACTGGGAGTTTGTACACAGCTTCAACTTCCATGTTTGTGAATGTCTACTTAAACCAGCATTTTGAGACCCCTAGCTGTGCCTCCACAGTTCCTTCATAATGCCTTTCTGTAGTACAGAGAGAAAAAAGTACCAGAACGCTGATTTTCTCTAATTTCCCAAAACAACCTTGAAATAATTACTGTCTGTGGGATGATACGCAAAACAAAGCATAAAGATAAAACTACTTGCAAATATGCCTGTTGGCTGTTGAATAACTGTAGTTGTTCCCTCACCCTGTGATCAGTAACATGTGATCAATAACAGATTATTGACAATTCATTAAAGAATTACTCCTGGTGTTTTTGTCTAATTTTTCATTATTAGACTAACATTATCTTTTATTGTGTACTGCCTAACCACACATGTTGGCTCTGCCACAGCTAGCTTGTTCTCAGGAGAACAAGCAATTCAGAGTAGAAAAATCCATATTCCATCAACAGTCCTTATAATTTTACCAGCTCCCCTTCACAAATCCCTCTAGTGACACTGTGAAAATTACTTTCTGAAAGTCATTTGTTGGGTTATTGGGCTTGTATGCTCTTACCAAAGAATATGCATAACTTTCTATTGATAGATCTTAAAAATGTTTGTCATATCATGACAACTACTTCAAGATATGAGCTGGTGCAGAGCCTAAAAATGGTTACTTGAAGATGATTGGACTGGCCTAAAGCCAAGCTGGGATCAAGGAGAAATAGATGTGACTTAAATTCACTTTTAATCACTTACGTCCTAAGCTCTGACTGAAGACTGGATAAAACTAATTCAAATGATATGACTGTGTATAAAAATGAGTGAAATGAGAAGAGAGTGAAATTTTCACTCCAGTTCCCCTGTTGCTTTCATCACTGACTACAGTAGCACATTGGCCACATTTTAAGCCTTATAGAGTCTGTAAAACAAAGAATTTGGCAGTCATTGAAGAAATCAGTGAAAGGTTGTTTTCCAAAATGAAGAGTAAGGGGAGGTGGAGAGGCAGCTGCCTACCTCCTTCCCAAACTGCATTTTTGTATAGTATCTGTTCTGCAGTTGAACCCTTCTTTAAAGATAGCGTGGCATGTTCCTGAGCTAACTGAACATCTGAGTCACATGAATCTGCAGAATCACCATAGCAGTAACAAATACATCATTTGGAAAAAAAAAAAATCAGCTGTTTAAGATGGACCACCAGTGCCTCTTAAATAGATACTTGCTTAACATTTGGGATTTGGAAATCTCCATGAATAGCAATTCTAATGAATGAAATGCCAAGTAATTCCATCTCCTTGTGTGGCTCACTTTGACATTTCCAAGCATAGCCTCTCTCCTGGGCCATCATTTTGCACACACACTTGTCTGACAACTTGCTGAAGAAATGCATCCAAACAGACAATGAAATGCCTGGATGATTTATGCAGGAGGGAAGTAAACAAAATATCACTGAGAATAAAACCTTTTCAAATGCAACTATAAAAAGCAGTATCAGACAGTTCCAAGTGCTGGAAAATTGCTTTCCTCATTGCTGGTTGGCTCATTTCAATTCACTCTTTTAAAATAAGATTTTTCTTAATGAGGTTTGACTGGACATTGATTTAAACATCTGAAGGCTCCACAACAATTGTTGCTGGTGCTGTTCATGTTTGGACAATTAGCTCATAGCCATGGCACAAAGAGAGTGATTTTCTTAGAAATCTGCTGAGAATAAAGACAATCAGTAAATCTGTAGGACAGGAACTGTGAAAGTGTCAAGTTCTCTGTCCTATTCTATTGCTCAGTTTTCATAAATGATGATTATATTTGTGCGTATTACAGCTAGAAATGATTTTGCCTGGGAAATTCTCCATACTTTAATTTTCACTTGGACTCAGAGTTTTATCTCCTTTTGAATAAATCATTGGTTCCCAGTGTTAATCTTTGTGTGTTATCTCCTTTTGCCTTTTCCTTTCATCCCCATATTACCTCTCTCTTGATAACAGGATGCAGGAATGAAATGCAAATGATGATTTACCCCATTTTACACAGAGTATGCCAAGAAGCTATGCACAAAATCTGTGCTGTGCGGTTCAAACAAATGACACATTAATTAGATTCAGTTGAGCATGGGAGGAATATTGAAGATGATATGCAAACTGTAAACAGGTCACCTTCTTCAAGATAAAGTGGATTATTTCAATGCAAGACACAAATAAATGCAATTTCTTTGAACTCTCCCATTTGTCGTCTAATGTATGCCTATTTGGGAAAACAAGATTATTTTTTAGCAATTCTGACTTTCCTACTTATGGATTTATTTGTTCTAAATTCCTTCCTGGATCCCAGGGAACTTATCACTTACAGATCGGCATTTTGCTATGTGACATAGAATGACATCCTACTTTGAGTAGATCTCCTGTTTCAGATGAAAAGATTAAAATATGGAGAGCTATGTCTCCCACTTGTGAAATGCAGTTCCTGATGAATGCATTGATTTCTCCATTCTGTAGGCAACTGGTAATACACTATGTAAAACTGTTTGAAATATGTTTCAAAGCTGTTTTCTGCAGAAAATTCCACCTCTATCAAATAGTTTCCTCCAGCCTAGAACTGGGCCAAGACAAGTGAAATAATTTAAAATGTGGGCTTCTCCAAAACACTCTTCTGGTGAAAATGTAATTTTTTTGTTTTGAAAGTGTCTAATGATCCAAAAAATGGGTCAATAGTTTTCAAAGTTTTCAGATCTGTAGAAGCTGAGAGAGCAAACTGAAAAGTAGACAGAAATTGTTTTTAGTGTCTTCTTTTTCAGACTTTCTAAAACAGACTTCTGCCTGAAAACCATTAATCATTAGACAAACACAGGGAAAGGGATAATATTCTAGAGAGCTTTCCAGCTACATAGGTGAGACACATGGCACAGAAAAACAGAGGACAGAGACATTTGAATTAGATGCATCTTAGGCAACCAAAACCTTCTCAGCTGTTTTTAACTCTGAGACACCAGAACGTCGCAGGTGCCATATTTTAGTTACTTATTACCATAAAGTTTCCTACATGCTTACAATTTTGCCTGTGTATCAGCCTAGAGTTTGATAGGACTGAATAACTGGTACATATCTCCGTTCGAGATTGAGCAATGGGATGTTTCTCTGCCCTAGGCTCCAAAGAGAAGAGGTCAGGGCTTCCTGGGGATGCTCAGTATCTGTCTTTTCAGCTTCTTTTGAAATATCGTTGTTGGAAGGAGGAGGTGATGGTGGCAGCACCTTGTCATACTGAGACAAGGGAATGATGCAGGGTCAGCCCTCCCTCTGCCCAAAGGGATGGAATCTAGACCCCGATTTCCAGGCTCTGGGTTACTCTGGAGAGGGTGTGTGTGAAAGCAGGAAGAGGAGGAGGAAAGTCTGTTTTCCACTTGTGCTGGGAAGCTGCACTGCATGTGTGAAGAGTTTAAGATTCACAGCAGTGCTCTGCCCGGTGTCCAGGGCAATTCCCTGAGAAAAGAAATCTTGAATTTTGTATTAATCTGCAGGGAGGAGGAATTTCTGCTGGTGGGGGAGGGACTGGGTGTACCACCCGCCTTGTTTGGTGATGCTTCTAGTGACTGGCTACCGTGTAAGGCAGAATTACTGTAACCTTCTCATTCTTTCAATGACTGCATTTTAGTCAGTCGTCCCTGACAGCCCTGTGAAAGGAAGAAAATTATTTCAGATTAATCCCTGTTCTCTGAATTTCCTTGCTGACAGCCCTAGGCTGATGCTGACTTCTTGTTTTTGAACCATACTTTCCCTATACACAATGTAGGGACCTTATGTGCCTATTACCCCTAGGGTGTCTAACATTTCAGCAGCAAAACACCTACATTTATTTACTGGATCTGACCTAAAATGTTCTCCAAGATCTCACTGCCTATCAGCAGAAAATACAGGACAAAAATTTATTGAATACTGATTCCAGTTAATAACCAGATAAAAGTAGCTATAAGCTTGCAGGAGTGCTGTGAGACTAGAAAACACCTCTTCGTCCTTACTTGCTTCCATCTTCTCCTTCTGCAAAATCCCTGCTTTGTCTGTACAGAGGGAGAACAGGCAAGAGCAGTACAATGTTGGTGCTCCTAGTCTTTGACATGGAGAAGTCAGCAGGTTTTCAGACATGGGAGTAATACATCCTCATGATGTCTTCTGACTCCAGGCTGTAAAGGAACCATCTGTTTGTTATACCACACACTGAGCCTGTGCTGTTGGCAATCTTCTGGGCTCTGATGAAGCCAGCTAAACTTTGCTCGGGGGACTGCATACAGTGGGGCATGAAGCTAATTCTTATATTGGAAGCTGGTGAAAACAGGTCCAGAGAAGATATGCAAAACAAGTATCTATTAAAACCAGGCTTACTGCTGCATAGAAACTAAGAGTAGCTGGAAGAGCAGCATGGGGAGGGGGGAAACTCTATTATGTGATATTCACAGTGCATGGAGGCTCTAGGGAAGAAGCATGTTGAGAAGATGCTAAGTGAGAACATGTACTGTGCAGAAGAGTTGGGGGGAGAAAGGGAGATGCAGCTCCAGAACATGGTGGGTGGGAAAGGTGATTCCAGCAGAGCAAGGACAGGTAAATTCATCTCAAGAGATGGTCACAGCAGCATTGACAAACCTTAATTTCACAAGTTGTTGCTTACTTTTCTGTGCATGTGCATATGTAAATAAAAACATTGTAATTTTAATCAAGAAAACCACATCCTACCTTCAGATGAGAGAAACTGCAGATACGGGGGTGGAAGTGTCATCTGCACTGGGTGCTGAGACTTCATATTCAGTGACAGGTGATTCCTTACTCCCTACAAGTAATACAAGCACTTAGCCTGTTTGCATTAGGCTCTGGGATTTTTTTTTCCCTGGTGGATTACTCTAGTCAGTCACAGCATATACTGTGACACTAAGAGCTAACCACCGAGGTGCTCTGCAGTAGAGAAACATGGACCTGTGGTATTCTGGTTAACTAAAACTGGCGTTACATTAATGCCAAAAGGAAAATGGTGAAAATAGACCCTCTTTACTGACAAACTCTCATTTAATGGAATCACTCTTCAAGAGGGTGCTAGTGCTAAAAGCTTTGAGGGTAAAATTATAGGAAGAAAAGATTGCAAAACAAGATGTTGACCTCAATGTAGAGCAGGCCTATCAGGTAGGTGCAGGGAGACCAGGGGTCTTTTGTTTATGCTCCAAGTTGTTAGATACAAAAGACTTCTGGCTGACGTGTCACAGACATTCACTAACCCAGTGCTATGCACAAGCAAATACATTCTGACTCAGATAAGCTTCAAAAGCCATCCCAGCAGGGCATTTTAGGAGAGTAGCACTGATTGTACCTGAGTTAAGTTAGGAAAGTAAGCCTTTATACATGCATACATACACACACACATATATATGTATATAAAATGCAACTCAAATATATATATTATATATATACATAAAATGTAGTTTATTATTTCCAACTGCATTTTGAAAATAGAAAAGTAAATATTTGAATATGTTTTCTGAAATTTCATTACCAGTAAATAGTGACAGTAGATCAAACTTCTGAAGGCAGTAGGAATCTAGTGATCTGGGAAGCTGGGTAGCCTGCATGTCACCCTCCCCACCAGCTTGCCTGGGGACACAAATTCACTAGAAGTGGTGTACAGATGCAGCACTAGAGATGATTTGCACCTGGACAAATCCAAATGATCATGGAGGAGCTGGGTCTGTCTGCATCTGCCCATATAGACATGCCAATAAATGGCAGACACATGCTATTGTCAAGGACCAGTGCCAATATTCACATATGGCACTATACATAAGTGCCCCAAAACTGGCACTGGAGGGAGGATCAGTGTAAAACTTTATGATAGGAATGCTTTGATTTGTGCTTTGCTGTAAAGCAAAGTGAACAGAGTGAAGTTTGGAGGTGGCAGAGACCTGGAGAGCCCCAGACTTAGGAATGAAAGAAACAGAGGCAGAGCATCGGATGCATGAATACAGTGGGGTGAGATAGGCTCTCATGGCAGTGGTAGAGGGGAAACAGTAGGTGACATGATCACGTCTGATATAAAGGGTGACAGAGAAGTCCAGACTGCAAAGGGGCTTCAAACAGATTAGTGACCTGTGTTCGTAAATCTGACTAGACAAGACTTGAACTAAGATGGCAAAGAGATATAGCAACTGCAATGTGTTTAGGGAAGATGACCTAAAAACCAAGGGTCTTCGAAGAACCCTCAGATCTTGATGTATACAGTGCATGTAAGTATGTGTATTTCTCAGTTCTACGAAGTACTTCACACTTTGAAATTTTTATGGTCCACTTCAGTTAAAAAGGTTTCTTTCTGAATACTGGTAGACTTCAAGTAACAGCACTGAAGATGGTGTTCCTAATTAGGGTGATCACACAGTTATAATGATTTAATTTCAAATTTTGAATGATATTATAACTGAGCTAACATTTTAATAAATAGCAAGGCAGGTCCGAAGAGCAGGTTTTTCTGCAGTCTGCTATTAAATACTTGCATGTGTGCTGGATTCAAGGAACATCTTCTCTGGCTTTAATACAGACATATAAAATGAAAACTGTGTTACCAAAGATCTTAAGAAACATTGAAGGTCAGATGAAAAGTTGAGTAAACAGACACTCTTTTAAAATTATCTTCTGATCTTGTTCAAGTATTACACTTTTTTTTCCAGAATCTTTACTTAATCTTTTAAATTAACCTCACAATAAAAAAAGATGATAGAGTACAGAAATGCTAAAATGTAAGGCAAAAAGCATCAGCTTTTTAATTAACCACATGTACGCTAAAGATTACAGTCTGTCTCATGCACACCGGTACCTGAAGAAATCAAGAGAATGACTACTTATGCTGTGAATTAACAGAATATGTGAGCTCTGTTTTGAGGTCTGCTATTGATCTGATGCTTGATTTTGGGCAAGTCATTTCACCTTTCTCTGTTACTGTCAGGTGTTGTTTTTTTTTTGCTATTCTTCTGCCTCCTCTGGCTATGCTGAGCATTACTCTGAACAGTTTTTCCTGGTGTGAATGGCCAGTGCTGAACAGTGTGAAGCCCTAGTCATGGCTACTGTGGTAAAAAAGGTGCCTAACTCTTTAAAGTCTCAATTACTATGAGGGCAGCTCCAGGCTTGGACTTGGTGCAGAGGGATGTTCACTTGGAAAGGTGCTGTCCGGGGGGCTCAGCATTTCTGGCTCAAAGTCTCCATTGCAGGGATAGGGACAGTGCACATGATTGTCAAACAGGGAATTTCATCCTTGTCAGTGGCAAGGGAACACAAGGCAACGTGAAGTGCTCAAAACAATTGATTTCAGCACAAATGTCTTGATTAAAATACTTTGGCAAAATAAAAGGCTTGTGGTTGCTAATGATTACAGATTTTATCGCACAAATGCACCTCAACATGAGAACAATTGCCTGCAAATTGCATGCACTGACCCTGCCAAAGGGGGTCAGTGCATGGAGAACAGCCTGTGCAGAGAAACCACCCCAGGATACCTGCGCAAGGGCTGTGTTCCTCACACCAGCTGGAGTGGAGACACTAAGACATCTCTGGTCTTGCACCCCCAGTGAGGGTAGAGCTGTCTAAGGAGTTTCCACACTCCTGCTGACCCCAGAGTTATCTGCGTGCTTAAAGCCTGTGACGAATGGGAAACAGTTTGACTTAGTTTAGTAAGAAAACATGGATCAACTTAGATCAGGTTGCTGTACCTATGGGTTAATAGCTTTCACATAAATGGCTCCCGGGATTTGCTAAACTGCTGAAACTTGAGTGTGCCTGTATGCCAAATACTGCTTGTACGTGCAAATTTAGGTCAAGATTTATGAAACCAGGTGCCATAACTTTATATTTGCAGCAGTTAAATAATCTACTCATTTTCTAAGGAATGCTAGGGCTCTAGCAGTGACTCCCAGTTTTGTCTCCACAAACAAAATGACTAGGTGAAGCTGCAGTGGGAGTAGGTAAATATTCAATGTTTTTCAAATCAGGCCAATTTTCTGTATAAATTCACTGCATTGACGTATGTCTGTATAATCTCATATTTTCCTAAAACTGTGGTGTATAGAGGTAGCACTAGTTTTAACATAGCCTTAATTTTCAAATATATCACTTTAATACAAACACATGCTGGAGAAAATTGAATCTTGGAAATCATAAGGCTGTGGGGCTTAAAATTCAATAAAGAGCACTAAAGATCCTGCTTAAAAGAACAATAGTTTTTCAGTCTGGATTCCTGTCTTCCACTTCACTTCAGAAATTTTTGACATAGTTCACACAGGTCAATCTCTATCGAGTACTGAAGTTATTTTATAAGTGAAAAAAAAAAAATGTGAGTGGATCACCAGAATGGCAGTCTCTGGACATGTATTAGCAGGGAATATTTATGCTTGAAATTTTTCCTCCTAGTTTGGTAACCCAAACTTGCAGAGCTGAGCCATGCTTTTCCTTATTGCTTTTAGTAATAAAGGTTGGATTATTCTCCTGGCTTCTGAGGGAAACCTTATTATTACTGGGCAGCTGTCACTGAGAGACAGTTTACATTCAATTTGACAGATTATGCAATTGTCCTGGTTCTGACATGACTGCAGCTTCATCTCAGCAGCTGTAAACACACAGCTGCAGGAAACATGCACTGGGGAGGCAAAGGAAGAGAAATCTTTTCTTCAAGGGGAAAAATGAAATTGGGTTCAAACCTCACGAGATCAGACTGTGTTTGGTTTTAAGGCATTGTTGGCTTAGCCTTATAGCTTCTCTTCCTGTTTCTTCATTGCTGGCATTTATTGATGACCCTCAAAGTTAGAATCTCTCACTGAGCTGCTGAACAGATACATAGAGGGAAAGCTTTGTAGGTGAAATGGAGCTGTGTATGTGTTAGTAACCTTGCAACAAAACCTAGGATTCTCAGCTACAAATGGACGCACTAATTAACAACAAGGTTTCATCCCCCTCTATTAATTTGTTTTCTTTATTTAGATCATTAACATTATTACCATAAAAAAGCCTCATCGTGTATGGTCAAAGAGCAAGCACCTGGAGGTGAGTTCTTTCCTGACATCTCTCTGACATTCCTCCCTGTTGTGTAAGCAAGCTGCAGGCTGTTATGAAGCTAGACGAGCTGTTGAGGACCCTAGGAAGACTTGACATCATCCCAAAAGGACACCACAACTGGTATCCCTAACTGGGCATACCCTCCCTAGGCCATCAAGAACATAGAGAAGAGTTAGATTTCCTTGTCCCAGAGAGCACAAGTGAAAGAAGCAAGTGATCTGCAGTGGGAAGGTGAAAAATGAAAAACTACTTAAAATATTAACCTGTCTAAATGGTGGATACAAGAGTGTGGTCTTCCTCTCTTGTCACTTTTAGCTAAAAAAAGACAGGCTGGTCATGCACAAGTATTGTCACAGCAACAGTTTATTTTCCAGGAGGGCGGTGTGGCTTAAGACAGTCAGTAATGCACTTTACAGGGCAAATTAAGATCGAAACGCAGAAATACACGGGGTGTCCTACTCAAGGCTCAGGAATGAATCTGTGTCATCTAGCAGCACCCCAGAAATCACCTGAACGGACAGGGTTTCCTGTCCATTTGTTACCCTGAGCTTGCAGGAGTGTATAATAGGCAGCACTGACAGCATGTGTGACTAAGTCATAAGCTTCCAGGCATCTTTCACCAACATCTGGAATCAGTAAGCTATTTTCTCGATGTCTGAGTTGGTGCAAAGGGTGTTGAGGAGGCTGGGACCTTGACTTTTCAGCTCATCCTTGCTGTGGTGGAGGAAGCATAGTATGTTCTCCACCAGCTGCTCCCTCATGCACATGCGCTGTAGCTGCACATGGAGGCAGGAGTTGCTGGTAGGCATCTCCTTTGTGGTGCCTGGCTCCAAGCAGAAGGTGTGCCCAAGGAGAGGCTGCAGCAGCATGACATTGTCCTCCTGGGCACTCCACACTTTATAGATACAGCCCACCCAAAAGGCTGGCTGCAGCTGTGGCTTGAAGTTATTATCAGAAAGTCTTTGGCAGGCATTAAGAAGCTCGTCTACCAGTTCCTCCGCCAACTTGCACATGTCAACCATGTATGACACTGGCCACTAAATGCAAGTGGCCACACATCAGCCCAGATACCATGTGTCACCAGAGCCATTGTTTTTTTTTTTTTTTCTACCCTGCTCTAGCCATAGCACTTGCTCTCAATGCCAGCCTTGCATCTTTCCCTTCTTAGTTATGCATGGTTGATAATACAGCCATACCTACACAGCCAAAGCAAAGCTAAGCAGCATCCAATTCCTGCTACTTGTGTGCTCACTGTGCCAAACAAAGAGAACAAAAAATCTGTCATACTTGTCATTGTTATCCAGTAGTTATCTAGGATCAATTATGGAGCATATTTCTTCACTAACGGCTGTTTTTTTTTTCTTCAGGGCTTCCACCTTCTTCAATTACACACTTAATCAGAAAGATGAACTGTTGGTAGATAGTGGGAAAGGCCAGGACCACTAATGCGGTAGGACTGAGAAGGATATGGAGCTGGTAATACCCTCATATTGCTAGAGAGAGAGGCTGAGGAGGCTTGGGAGGGACCAGGAGCAACCGTGGCCAACCCCTGCACTTGTCAAAGAGCACTAGCCCAGAAAGTGGGTTGTTTTTTTCTGGGAGCCAAACAGAGGCAGCCTCCTGCTGAAACTAAATGATGTCCACCCATCACAACTGCATAGCTGTGGCTGAAACCCAGATGGAAGTGATAAAACCTCCCTATGTGGACACCTACACCCAGGCAGACCTCCCAAGAACTGAAAGAGCTGCTCAGACTGAAAGTTGTGTAGAACTGTAGAACATGAAAGTCCCCTTAGTGTCCAAAGGCAGAGGTGGATGTCACAGGTGTAACTGGGCCCAGCTGGAGGAACTCTTCAATCAAGTAGCCATGTTACAAGAGGAGCTTAACAGGCAGCAGTATCTGGGAATCTGAGTAAGAGATTGATGTGTGATGTTCTGTGCTGTCACAAGCTGAGCAACAGCTCTGTTTTCAGACTTTGCAAGGGGAAGGCAAGCTTGCTTCCAACTCTGAGCTGACAGACTCAACTAACTCACAAGACAAATGAGACTAGACTCTCGTCTCTGCTCAGGGCAGGAGGAGGAATATTCCCTTTCCCCCTGAAGTGCCCCTACATAACAGGTGTGATACCCTGAGGCTGAATGAAGAGAGCATGAGTAACAGGTAAGACCCAAGAAAAGACAGCTGTGCAAAGTTGGTCCAGCCACCCATCCACATTAGAACAGCTGCAACCAGAAAAGTACATAGAGTGTTAGTAATTGGAGACTCCTTGCTGAGAGGCCCTTTTGTTGTCCAGACAATGTCTTTAGAGAACTTTGCTGCCTGCTGAGAACTGGTATCCATGATATCATGGAGAGGCTGCTGAACCTGTTAAAGCCTGCAGACTATCACCCATTCCTACTGTTCCAAGTAGGGTAGAATGATGCTGCAATGAAGGGACTCCGATATATCAGAAGAGACCTTATGTCCATTGGAACAATGTTAAAGGAATCAGGAGCACAGGTGGTGTTCTCTCTCCTCCCAGAGAGAGAAGTGAGTTTGAGAAAAAGGAGATGATTTGCACACATGAATGACTGGCTGCGTAGCTGGTGCCATGCTCAAGGTCTTGTATTCTATGATCTTGAGAGTACCTTCAAGACCAAACCGGTTGACAGCTCACAGGGCTCAGCTGACCAAGTGGGGCAAGACTGTCTTGGACAGCAAGCTGGCTGGACTTAGAACACTAAACTAGATTTACCAGGGGAAGATGGTGGAATTCTAGACACCAAAGAGGACCCAGGGGCTGCTGAGGCATTAAGGAGCAACAGGGAAACACCTGTGAATTGTCTCAAGGGAATTAGGGTGACCTCCTCTTGAAAAGGTGGACATACAGGCGGAAACAGTGAAATGCAAGCAGTCCAGGAAAATACTGGAGTGTGTTGAGGACAATTTCCTAGTACAGGTGACGGAGAGCCTGACCAGAGGAGAGGCACTGCTGGACCTGTTGCTCATTGATGTGGAAGAATTTATTGAAGAGGTCAAGATTAGCAGTAGCCTGGGCTGCAGCTATCTTGCCCTGGTAGAATTCTCAATCTTGAGGGGTATAGGATGGGTAAAAAAATAGAGTCAGGACCCTAAATCACTACACTGGGTGTCTGCAGCAAGGTGTGGGCAGCAGGGGATTACGAAGGGGCCTCTGTGAGAAGGGACTCTGTGACAGACACAGCTGGTACCAGATGTCCCTGCAGCAGTCCCACTGCAGGATACTGAGCCCAACAACCAAGCTGGCAACATCTCTGTGGAAATGTATTTAAGAGAGGAAAAATGCTGCCCAGCAGTGAGAAGTGATGAAAAAACTGTGAGAAACAGCCCTGCAGACACGAAAGCAAAACAAGGAGAGGGGCGGGGTGCTTGAGGGGCTGGAAAAGATATTCTCTTGCAGCCCATGCAGAGGACCATGGTGAAGCAGCTATTTAGCTACAGTCAACGAGAGAGATCACAGTAGAGCAGTTATTTCTCTGCAGCCCATGAAGAGGACCATAGTGGAGCTAATTTTCTAAATGAAAAATTTGCCATTTTGAAACAAATTTTAAAATTTTATATAAAACAAATTGCTTAGCTTGACCTTAATTAATGAAAAAAATTATTTCCCCTAGAAACTAATAATCTGTCTCGTTGACCATTCTTCATAAAATTTGACATATTCTTATACAAATGTTTCAAAAACTATAGAGATTTGGCAGTTTAAACTCTGAACTGGAATGGAAACTTTATGGAGAAAGCAAAGCAAGCCATTGGGAGATAAGGGCAATTTTTTTGTTTCTGTCTAGTGTCTCTCTCCAGGCAATAATGAATCATGGCCTTCAGCTCTTGAAAGATACCAGAGAGATTGTGAGAAATAGTGAATATAAAAGAAATCACAGATCAGTAAACAGCAAAAGAATAACACACTGTCAAATCAAAGTCTCTGACCCCTGATGCTAGTAAAGAGACAAGGTCTCACACTGAATTTATACCACTATAAAGCAATGTTACTTATGAAAACTTCAACAGCTGAATTCATACTGTACTGATGTTCTCAGTGATTTTTGGGTAATTGCTTTGTACTTGGTTTGGACATGAAGATTGATTAGCTTTCTTCCAATGTTCATCTTCTCAGGAAGCCTGAGTCTGCAGTACATGCTGTTTTGGGTCCAGATTTTCCCCCAGAAGACAACTGAGTTCAACCTTTTACTCAGCAGACAAAGCACCATTTCAAGAAAAGTTTCACTCCTTGATTCTGTGGTCTTGGATTTATCATCCTGTTTTTCATATATTAGGATCTGAGTCTAACAGCTCATGACAGAGGCTTAAAAAAATCCCATACCAGAATCGCTTCCTACTGAGTTGACTGCACTAATTCCACTTTAGTTCACCATGGATGAGTTCTTCTCCATGTGTTTCATCATGAGGGGAAATGACTCATTTATTCACTTGGAGTCCTTGTCTTCTTCATATGTGGATGCAAAACTCATCATGCTGACTCACTAAAAAATTAGGTCCTCCATGTGGGAAACCCACATTTTGGGAGATGAACAGCCAGTCAAGCAGCTTATGGATTGGCTTTAAATGTTGCTAACAAAGAAGAACAATCAGCACAAAGAAATAAAAGACATTTATTTTCTTAAAAAAGCTGACTGCACAAGAGAAATTTGTTACAAATACCAAAACTAGGATTGTTTGTGTACACAGTTTTTTGTACAGTACATTTCAACCTTCATACACAGTTGTGTGATAGCAGGACAACTCTATCTTTATTTGTTGCACTCTGTATAATATCTTGTACCACAGAGATCTGCCCATGAACCTTCTATCTAATTTATAGGAACCCCAGATTGCTCCATTTCCTGAACTGAAACACTTACATGTATACCATAAAGCTGTAATGCTACCGAGGTTTACTTACAACAAAGGTGAAGATCCAGATCAAAACTGAAGAGGAATATGAGAAAGAGTCCATGTGCAAATTTTGAATAAATAGCCTTTTTATGGACACACTGGGTCTCCTTGCTGCTTAGACTGCTGTATATCAAGAGCAGCTCCACTGACAACAGTGCAACAACTACTGCAAGAAGAGCTTAACTGTGAGAAAAACAAGGTGTTTATGAATTTCTATTGCTGGTAGTTTTTACTGTGAAATGTGACTGAAACAAGGAAGAATCATTTTCTACCTTCTGTTCTTCCTGAAACCAGTGTAGCACAACATATAACAGGAGTAAGATAAAATCACTTAGTCAAAACAACTAACATCCATTTGAAAAGGGAATAACATTTGCTATGTTTTATAATATCCCAGCTAAGACAAAGACAGCAGACTGCAGAAATATACTGTGTATTATGTAAAAGAACCAAGAGATTAAAAGCTGACTGTGATCTCGTTTGCCCAAGATTTAGATTGATGATTCTCATAGATATCCGTGGCCTTAACCTCCACTTACAGTTGCAGAGAGGAATATTTGGTCATAAAATCTGAGGTCTGACAGAGTGTTAAAGAGAAAAACTAAAAGCTCTTCAATATCCTGTAACATGATAGCTTTACCATTTGATATTGACAAGTTATTAAATTACTTGGTGCCTCAATTTTCCCAGTAGTAAACTGAAGATAAGACTTTTCTGAGTGTCACGATGCCATCGAGAAACTAAATACTAGTGAAATGATTTGAATGTCCAAATGACAGGCACTAAAAATAGATTTTTTTACTAATATTCTCTCCATACAACATCAAGATACTAAAATTTTTCTTCCCTGTGCTAGTTAAATAGAAATATTTAAAAATCTTTTCCCACTTAAGATAAGTGCATTTGTTGCTCCATGAGTGACCCCACTATCTCCAGTGACCAATTGAAATTACATGGAGTTGCTCACTGGCATTTCCAGTCTAACTAGTGAAAATAAACTGTTGAATTTAGCTACAACATGGTCAGTAAATAGACATTCTGATCCAAGGTCTGTGTACATCAAGCTTAATTATAATGGTGTGGTGTGTTACCCATTGTTATTGAACTGTCTAAAATATTCAAGAGGACTCAGAGGAGTGCAGCATGTACTGGAGCTATAGAAAAAAAAAAAAAAAAGAACTTCTTTACTAATATTTTCAAACCTATGAGTAAATACTAAGAGTACCTAGAGAGCTCTTGTTTCTGCTTCCATTATTATTATTCATAAGTTATTAGAAATAATTTACTCAAGCAGTTTCTTGGTTAGCTTAAACTGGCTAAAACCACCACTGTCACTGAAGTAAGGGTCCACTTTTCTCCAACACCTGGCCTGCTGTGCCCTCCAATGCATCGCCTCCTGCAAGTGTGAGACTGTGTGCTGAACCTTATGGGAATCTGGCCTAAGCTAAAACAAAAGGAGAAACAACATAATTTCTACACTTTGACTTCATGTTGAGTGTATAGTTGCTTGAATTTTCATCAAAATATCAAGATTAATTTTCCTCTCTAGCACATTTCTAAGCCATGTAAAATCATTAAATTTTGTAAAAACTACTAATTTTCATTGGTAGAAGACAGACCACCATCTGCTGCCACTGTGTAATTTAATTACAGAACTAAGAATTTTTTTTTTAGATATTCAATAAAATGACCTCATAAAGCGCATAAAAAAGAAAGTACCAGGAAGGTATAAATTAAGGTGAATGACACAGTGGGAGCCAGTTCTCTTCTCCCGCCTCCTTAGTTACACCCACTGAATGCAATACTAGTATGAGTCTCACTACTTTCCCCTTGCTCCCACTACCTTCAGTGAGATCTGAGTTTGGCCTATTATCTGACTCACTTGTATTGGATGTGATATGACATCATTTAAGTAATTGTTTGGCCCAATGGGACTCACTTTTTCCACCCACTGGCTTTGTACGCAACAGCAGAATTAAACCCACTGCATTGATTTTCCCCTGTATCAGCATGTCAAAAAGCATTCAGAGGGCAACATTATTACTTTTCTTAATTAATAAGAATATGAGCAACTCTTTCTTTGTGAAATATGCATTGAAATTTGCTTATAAATATTCATGAGTGTTAACAAATAAATGTTATCCTTACGTACAAAAGTGACACTTAAGGAAATGGGAATACACACACACACACACACATGCACACACACACAGAGCTATGTTGTATTACAAACCATTGCTATTATGACATGATCCAAGTAAGATTTATTTCAGAAGTCTTGAACACAGATCATGTCAGTAAGATGTCTCCTTTAGACACGTAAATGTTTGTATGTTGCACAATAGCACTAGCATGTTTTAATAATTGAACTACTCCCAGGGTAAGCCCTTGAACTGTGTTTATTTCCTCAGCGTTTATGCAGTGAAGTATCATGCATTCTTAACAGCAGATGAAATCCTTGCAATGACATTCCTAATGCTGTAAATCAGAGCGTTTATGCCTGCTGTAGACTCAAAATTGTCTTCATTTTCCACATCATCTTAGTACCATAACAGACTTCCATTGGAAAAAAAGTTTTTATTTCAAATGGTAGTTGCATGAGATGCTAGCTGAAACTATGAATAGTTCAGATTATTTTCCTTGCTCTCTTACCTAAAATAGAGCTAACTAGATGATGAAAATTCATTCTGAGGCTCTCACACAGATGATTTCTGGGCTGGCTGTTCACCAAGCCCAGACACAGTTTGCTGCTCTGCATTTGGGATATTCACTCTGGTCTTTGGTTTGGCCATCAGCTCCCCTGCCTGGGATCAAGAAGAAATATCTGGATTTTAACCTGATATTCTATATGAGCTATTGTTAAGAGGCACACCAAAGGCTGTCAGGCATCTACATGAGCAGTCCTGATGGCATCCATGTGTATGTAAGCAAACACCAATGTAGAAGCTTTGCTGTGGGGTTTTATTATCTAAGCAGATTAATTTTTAGTGTCTGACAAATGAATCGTCATATAAAGCTGTGGTGATTGCCTACCTTAACAGGCAGTTATTTTCCACACCTTTGGCTTGCTGACATCCACTGTAGTGTCATTTCTGAGCTACAGAGGTATGCCACCTTCACTGCCGGTACTGCCCACCAGTTCCACAGCTGAAAATCAGCATGGCAAAGGATCTGCCACTACAGAGAGTTTGAAATTACCACCTGCAGAGTTGTTCTCAGAAAACCAGCCACAAAAGTCAAGGAATCACTGTCAAGTGAATTGCTGCAGAGGGGAGCTATATACGTAGCTGTAACTGAGATCTTCACTGTGATCTGTAAGTCCTAATCTGGGCTCAGTGTGTAACAGAGTGATGAAGATGCTCAGACTGATTGATCTTCAGGCTAAGCATGGCCAAAATATATCACAGATATGAAATGACTCCAAATTCACAGAGTGGTATCATGAAGACTGGAATTCATCACAGTGTATTATGGGATGGGGCCATGCTCTATACTGGCTTTTCTTTCTGCTTACTTAGCATTTCACCTCACTCCTCATGTCCTCATGCACGTCCTGTGAGACAGCAGACACAAAGCATCTTGTTTGTCGCAGTACTACATAATTTCATTGAGTTCAGCTGATAATTTCCTTGCCAAAGGTGATGAATAGAGGACTGGGAACATGCCCTTATAGATGTTTTCTGTGCAATCATGTGCACAACCCAGCTCCTTTTGGGCATTGGTGGTTGCAGTTGTGAACCTTCAGATCAACAGGTATGTGAGCTGTAGGGAAGGAAAGAGCCAAGGATAAATAGTTTCTGTTGATAGGAGAAAAAAATCACATTACAAGGAGAAGAAGAAAAGAAGGAGAGGAAGTTAAAAATTGCAGCCTGACTTCTTTCTTGTTCAGTGTCCTTATGTTTTCTGGGATGCTGGTTTTGAGCTCCTGAATGGGACAGTATCTCTCTCAGTTAACCTCACACACCAAACAGCACCAGGTAGAGAGCATAAAATAAAAAAAATTGAAAGATCTTTGAAGTCATCAGTGGTTTACCACAGTCCTTGAATAAACTGCTCTGAAAATATCAGGCTCTGCCCCTCTGTGTTTTCTTTCCTCAAGTTCATGGATAGAGTTTGCAGAGGATATTGTGTGTCTGTGTAGAGTCTTCCCTGTCCAGATCTGGAGGCAGAAGATGCTGAAGACAGGAGGATGGTTCTGGTGCTGGTCTAGACAGAACCTAGACATGCCATCCCTTCTTCTTCAGCCCCCACCAAAAAAAGCAGGTGTTCTGTTTTTTAACCAGCTGCACGGGCACAGCCTGGAAAGAGGGTTAGTCACTAGGGAAGGACCAGTGGGTAGATATAGGCATGTGGTTCAAAGCTGGGGAGGGCTCTGTACAAGGATTTGTGCCAAAGTGCTACACAGCTGATCTGGAAGCACCAATCCACGTTGTGGATTGGAAAAGTCACCTTTTCCCAGACTGCCATGGACATGTATATAATGAGTGCCATACTGTAATCCCTGGTCTGAAGGCCAGTAGCTGTGTGTAAATGTTCATGAGCTAAAAGAAATAAGGCAGATATCATCAAACAGTGAAACCTCACTTTAAAGAGAGCTGTTGAGTCAATAAACCCATTCCCCTCACCCCCCTGCTTTCCATGTACTTAGCCAACACCAGCTGTGGCCCAATTAAACTCAACTGCTTACAGAAATGGATCTGTTACAAACAAGTACACAATGGATTATGATTGTAATCACTTAAGAGGTCACAGCAGATCAGTGCTTGTGTTTCCTGATTTCTGTATGAGATGTAGGACTGAAGTTCTGACCCACTTTGGGTAGCTAAAAACCCTCCAGCCCCTTGGTAAAATGGTAAAATACAATTCGCTAGTGGTGTCTGTGAGAAATCTGGCACTCCTTCTACATGTATTGACTCTCTTAAATTAGTGTTAAAGGTAGATGCTGCCACCAGTTTAAGAAGGAGTACATGAGAGCAGCAGACAATGAGATACCTACTTGCAATATCAATATGTTCATAACTCCAGGCTATTAACTCAAATGAACTAAGCCATGAAATGGTGGAAACACCTTGGACCTGGTGCAGGTAGGAAAAGAACCTGCAAACCCAAAGATCCAACAAGGTAAAATGCTCATGATGGTTTTCCTTGTGCAGCTTAAATCAGTGTCTCCCATGGCGAGGTCGGAAGTGTGCCTCTGCTGCCTGCTGAAAGCACACCACCTCCTCCATGGGGACCCCACCTGCTCTCCA
Source organism: Tyto alba (assembly GCF_018691265.1). Taxonomy (NCBI): domain Eukaryota; kingdom Metazoa; phylum Chordata; class Aves; order Strigiformes; family Tytonidae; genus Tyto; species Tyto alba. The sequence goes on from NW_024881279.1 coordinate 11,848,063, forward strand.
AAATGGCTCAGGGGATTCCGGCTTTACACCTGGGGGAATAAATTATTCTGATGTTCAAGGCATTTTATTATGGCATTTAATATTTTGCTGTTTGAGATATGTAATCATTTCCTGTCATGACTATCAATCTTGTCAGCTAAGAAAGATATTACAGACACTGGGTGCAACCTTTTTTCTTCTTTTGAGTTCTTTTCTGAAGATCTTTCTTTAGTGGGCCTCCCTCAAGGCATCAGCCTATAATCTATAATGCCATCTGGTTTGTTAGGCTGTAAGCCAGGTCACTTTATTAAATCAGCATGGAGTAATTTACGGCATTTTTTTTGCTGAGTGACAGAACTGTATCGGGGAAGCAGAGACAGAGATGCTTTTGTGCTAGAGCAGAATAGCACACGAATTTCAGTTCTCATCATCAAAAGGGGAAAAAATGGAGTTCCCTTTCTCTTGGAGTATTTTTCCTTCCTTTTTGGTTTCTGAATGATATTGTGGTCTTCAAAATTGCTATTGAATGAAAAGCACTGTGGAAGGACTAGATTTTGGAAGTGAAAAGACCAGTGAAATATTTAGGAAGTAGGGTTGATGTGGGCATGAGATCGTGAGAAGCTACAGCACAAAAGAGCAGGAGACATTCATTAAGTGTAAGAACCAGATAAAAATCTCTCTTTTATTAGAAACATATTCCAAGCAGAAATCTGCCTCCATTCTGTGCCTAGTCCTTTTAGCTAAATTTAATTGTGGCTGCTGTTACTTTGTCTGGAAAAGAAAATCTGAAATTACTACTAGAGAGCCACAGTTTATGTTCCTTAAGGTCCCTTCCAACCCAAACCATTCTATGATTCTATGAAGATTCTATGATTAGACAGATATACTTAAAGATGTCTTGCTCAGCTGTCTGAAAGGCTGTAAGAAAATAACTACATGATGTAGCAATCCCAGTTCATGCTTTACATATATATATAAAAAAACCCCAAGCATTATCTTCTAATTGGAACAGCAGCTAATACCTTCACTTTATAAAAACACTTGAAAGACTTGAAAATTGTTTCCAAAATTTTGTAAAGGTTTAATTCAATCTTTCGTTGTTTTCCACCATCTGGTCTATATTTTGCTCATTTTCACATTGGAGAAAGGGGCTATTTTTAAATTCTTTTTGTTAAATTAAGCTCATTAAATATTTACTAGGGCTCTGGGCATAGAGATGCTAGAATATGTAATTGTACTTGTTAGCAGTGTGAATATTGAGCATTACACAGAAAGTAAGCAATGTTAAAAGACGCAATATGTGATAAAAGGAAATCCATCAAATGAAAACACCACTGTCACCACCACCACTAAATAATTTCAATATTTATTAATAATAATAACAAATAGGATGCCTGCAGGCTGTTACAGTTCTTGTATCTCAGAACAGAGTTGGAAAAGTAGGTAAGTTAATTTTGCCAAATATTATTTAATATTAATCTATATTATTGTGTATAATAGACACAAAACTACCTGGAATCCATTTAAGAAATGTCCAGATAACACCTCTCTGAATCTCTAGGACTTATAATAAGCAATCAGATGAAAAAAATCCAGCCAATAACAACCAGGCCAGTGTTTACAACCAATGAACCTGTTGTAAACAAGGTAGTGATTGCATAGTATCTTTAACAACACATCATAGGAAGCCCTAGGGTTATGGGCAGCTTTACAACATAAAGATAGCAATAAAACACCTTTCAAGATTTTATGAGCTACCCTGGTCATGAATGCACGTTACCCAAGCCACAAATGCATTAAGAGTAGTCAGCCACTCACCAAAATATACAGATTATTCCAGGGAATGTTAATCTTGCAAGAGTAGGTTTCATCCTCTGATGAGATTAAAAAATTTAAAAACACTATTAACAAAAAAAAAACAACCTGGAGTGTTGGAGAACCTCCCTTGGTATGAACTGATGTGATTCTACTGGAATTACAGTATAATGGAACCTGGTTTTGCAATTTTTCCTAATTTACCTTAGAATATTTAGGTTCATTGACTTGGGAAACTAAGGAAAACTGTCATCTTTTGGAAAATTCCAGTCTTACTTCTTCAAATGGAACAGAAATTATCTGAAAGGATCATTTGCCATTGCTTTTGTGTGTAGCTGATTCTGAATATGAAGTTGCAAGGATTCTGAGTCATAGTAATTTTCTATTTCTTTCATTCTTTTAATTTTTAAAGGAGCTGGTTGGAACATTTTCAGTTTATGATGATGTAGGCTAGCATCGTTACACATTCAGAGCCTCAGGACATCAGGAACTTGAGAATTAAGGGTGAAGAGAGCTGTATCCAAAAGCTGGTTTTGTTTTCCATGCGTCTGAGACCTTGTGAAAACAACACTTATTAGTATAACTTTGCCCAAAATAATATCACTATTGTTAGATTAATTATCATGTTCAAACATCCACCATAATTTTGTTAGAAAAAAAGAAAGCCGGCTTGGATAAATGTGTTGATAGCATTATACTGCAATCTGATCACCTACTGTCATTAAGTGTAAAAAGCAATTCTTCAGCTTCAACTGAATCTACAGCCAGTCTGAATACTCTTACTGCATTTTTTAATATTCCTGTTTTCCGTCACTCTAGCAGGGCAACTTAAGGGAAGTAATGAAAAATGAAATTGTCTTTGTTAACTTAAACATTGTTAAGTAAGGTAAATCTTTTACATTTTCAGATCTGTTAATTGGGATTTTCAGCATCTTCTGAGTAAGTGATATCTGAAGACTTAAGTCTCTAAAGATTAAATAAACAGAAGAAAACAGATGACACCACCCTGAGAATTCTGGATGCACAATCTAAGAGATTTCATTAAAGAGGGCAGAAAATGAGAAAGGATGAAAAAAACTCTTATTCTAGAATAATGGAATAGAATATAATAATTATTAATAATATTGGAATTATTTTTCTAAGTATATGCTTATAATGGAACCTGAGGTTTCAGGACTACAATAACAGAGTTGTATTTTGCCCAGAGCAGAGTTCATTCTCTTTTAAACCCTATTAAAATCATATAGATACATTCATCAGCTATTATGCTGAGACAATGTGGTGACAGGATACATTTTAAGAAAAGGAAAAGCCAAAGGACAGCAGAGGTAGGCTTAGTATGGATTATAGTACTCATTTGTCTGCATGAGAGACATTTGCTGAGTTGTAGGATTTTTAAATTAAATTGAACTTCAGATGATCTCCACATCTGCAGTCTCTGAAAAATCCTTATCTTCAGGTTCTTTTACAGAATGTGGAGGAGCAGTTCCCCAGGGTCACTTATCTTGTGAAAGCTACCCTGCACAATAAGCAAATCCCCTATCACTGATGGCAGTTTACAGTGTTTTCTCAAGACTATCTTATTTCCAATTCTTGAGTACCTAAAGTTTTCCCAAGTTTTTTTCTGGTATAAGAACTCAAAACCTCATCACTCAGTACTAAAAAACAGTGATAAATCATAATCTTTTCAGAAAAGGAGATTTCTGTCTGGTTCATTGAACTGGAGATTAATTTTTCTAAAGTATTATTTGAGTCACTGAAGGTTTTGGATTGAAGGAGTCAGGAGTATCAAAGTTGAAAATGAAAAGTGTTATGAATGGCTAAAAGACTGATGAAAAATGGCCTGAGAGAGTAGAGTAGTTATCTGGCTAAAATACAGAATAAAATCATTATCCTCACAAGGAAGAGAGGCTTCTGGTAGCCTTCCCATGAAAGGCTGCAGACTTGTAAAAGGGTAGCAGTATTTAAAGGAAATGTATGAAGAAATCAAAAGGGCAAGTCCTATCCAAGAATAGAGATAGGTAAGGTGTTAAGCCAAGCATGATCAGGGATGTTTTTGACTGTTGGTTGGACAGAAGAGGACAACTGGTAAAAGACATTTTTCTTTGTGTTTTACTAACAGCTTTTTAAACAAATAAAACCCCCCGTATTTCTCATGTGATTTTACCATAAGCTTGCATTTCAGTAATAATGCCTTTTATTCAGACACTATTTTTAAATTTGCATAACACTAAGAACACTGATAAAATGCTTTGTAAAAATCAGCACCTTGAAAGTAGATTTGCAGAAATTATGTTTAAAGGGAGGGAAGGTAAATACCACATTATTTGTCCATGAAAAAAATCTTTCATCTTTAATAACAGAAAAGCTGGTTTAATTCAAAGAAAAACACTCATATATGAAACAAATCTGTTCTGACTGGAAGAGAGTTGCCCTTGAGAGATCAAACAGCCTCTAAGACTTCCATAGCTTGAAGAGTTCTGTTCTTTCCAAGGGAAATGAACCCCAGGATGATTGCAGCTGCAGTGGTTATTTCACATTGCGCCTAAACCACCAGAATATGCTTCTGAATAGATTGCCTGGAGGGGTGAGAGCTTGGTGTCTGCTGCTCATAGCACCCTTCACCTCTCTACCAAGATCATCTCAGAAGGCCTCTTGCACTGGTTCCTCTCTGTGGTGTGGAAGGAAGACCTCGTTACACCCCCCTTTGCCTGTGTACCTGTAAATTTGTGACACCTTCACATCCAGGCAGATGCAACACTGTCCCCTGTTTGCTTCTGGCTAGTGGGAAAACAATACAAATAGGAAGCTGTGCTCAAATGTAACAGGGTGGGGATAAGATTAGATCATGATGCAGGATGAATGGGAAGAGCCGACCTCCCTTTATCTTCTGGGAAAGGGGAAGCGATACCTCCATTAGAAGCTATTCAAACACATTAACAAAATTTAACAGTATGTAGTCTCTTCCAGGGGAACAGTGCTGGACTGCAGATCATTTGACATGAGCAAGCCTTTGAACAAGCTGTAATGTTTTATGTGGGCAAGGCCTCATAGAAATATTCTTGTGCATTCCTGGCCTTCAGCTCTTGTAACCTGCTGAGTTCCTCTAATACTTTTTTGGCTGGATGGGGTTGAGTGTGGTAGTGCAGAGGATGAGACAGCACAGGTTTATAGAGCTGTTTGGTGTGCTTTGTGGACTGAGTTTGTGGCTGAAAACATGAAAAAGTACAGAAGAGGGCTTAGAGGGAATATGTGGAGCTCTGGGAAATGCAGTGTAGTAAGAGACTAAGGGCATAATCTACTCAGTTATCCAGGTGGAGACAAAAAAGGGAGTAGATGAGTGTACAGCCTGTTTGTAAAAGGTAATTCTCACAGTAAATAACACTTTAATCTAGCAGGACAAGAATCAATAGTTGGATGTTTTAAACAATGTTTTAAAGTAATAAAGCATTGGGATAATGTAGCCAAGGATACAGACAGTTGCTCTTCATGTGAGATTCTTCTCGTAAAACTATGCCTTCGATGAATCAGAAGTCATTGTGCAAAGATGAAATTACCAGGAAAGATGTTTTACCTGTGTTATGCAAAAACTCAGAATAGAAGGTCATAATAGTGACATATAGTCTTAAAACCTGTATTCTTTTTTCTTTCTTAAATGAAAAAGAGTATGTGCCAATGAGTACCTGGGAATTATACCAATGCATTTGGTCATCTGAAAATGATTGCAAGAACTGGATCTGCAAAGACATGTCCAGATGCTGAATTCTAGATTCACAAAGGAAAGCAAAACTTTTTAAAAATTTCTATACAGAGCTCAGTCACAGATAATTGTTGATACAGTCATTCTCTTTCTCATTCTTTTTCATGACTGCTCTGGAATGTGCCTGGAAATAAAAGCACATTTAAAGTGGCTTGTTTGAGCACAGAATGATCTAATCATTTGTGTCAGATTATACAGGAATTTATCCCAGCTTCTCCCAGTCTGGATTTAGTGTCTGAACCAGAATTCCAAACTTCCTCTCTGCTTAGTGGCACCATACGGTCCTTTCTCTTTGCTGTTAAAGGAAATAGGAAAATGAACAATTTATTTACTCAGTTTGAGCTCATCTGAGTTCAAACATTAAACACTGAGGGTCTGGATGGATACTTAGAACAAAAGGGAAAGGAAATTCACCCTGTGCAAAACACACAAGAGGAAAAAAGAGCATTTACTTTGCAGTGTGTTCAACAAATGACTAACAGTAATGGTGTGATTTCACAGTTTTATGGTGAACTGTGCATGAACAGTGACATTTCAAGGAGTGGAACACAAACTAAATGATATTTACACCGTGGGATTTTCCTGCAGTATTACCCCTAATGGCACGATGAGCCAAGAGAGAGAATTCAGTAGTGGCAGGAGAACGCATTCCTGCTCCAAGCAGGGTAGTTAACAGATACCCAGCCATTCATAAGTAGCAGATTGAAGGATTTCTATGAAAGCTATGAAACTCGATAGCTTTATGTTGCCTGGGCTGCATTAATGCAGGCAATACATTGTCCTCATCCTGAACATCTCCTGGGCTTGAGGTTTTAAATTTTTGTAATCTGTGAAATGCCCTGTTACCATTCAGGTGGAAAGGTTACTTCATACTCAGCAGTCAGGAGCAGTAAACATGTCCGATGCCCTCTTCCTTTACAGACAAAAAACAAAAAACAGAGGGGAAGGGAAGGAGCAGATACTTACAGCTCTTTGATAGCCAGTCCCTTGGAAGATGCCTTATTCTATATATAGTACCTGCATACAGATTTCAGCTGCTCACACCTTGAAGCAGCAAAGGGGAGAAGGTTTGTATTTAGTTCAGCTGCAGCTCTTTGAGAATAAAAAAGGGGAGGGAGTTTTGTTTCTGAAGATCAAAGTTCCCTCAAGCACCACTGGCTGGAGACATTGTCTGGAGCAAGGACACTTGCAGGGCACCATGAGACATAAGTGATTTCTTTACTCAGCAGTACCTCCTGTGGGACTGGACCTACCCACACCATCTCATTTGAATTATTATTTTTGGAAGAACATTGAAAAGATGTCAAAACATCATTGCTCTGCCTCAGGGGCTGTGCAAATCACAAAGGATATAGCTTGTCTTAAGCTCTCCCATAACGTGTAGAACATACTGTCGTGGTTTGGGCATGGTCGGCAGCCAACCACCACGCAGCCGCTCTCTCTCCCTTCTCTTCCAACAATAAGAAGGGACAGAGAGCCAGGGTTGGGGTTCGAAATAGTACTGGGATGGGAAAAAAATCCCCCTTTATGATCACGAGCAAAAGGCAGACTCGTTAGGGGAAGAAAAAAAGAACATACATTTATTACAGACACTAACAACATGTAACCGAGTAGGACAGTGAGAAGCATTGCCACATCATGAGAACACCTTCCCCCCACCCCTCCCTTCTTCCCGGGCTCAGCTCTGCTCCCGATATCTCTACCTCCTCCCCCAGTGGCGCAGGGGCAGGGAATGGGGGGTGCAGTCAGTGCTGCCACTTCCTTTATCTTCGGTAAGGGGAGTTTCTGGAACTTCTTCCCTCTGCTCCATCGTGGTCCCCCTCTCACAGGAGACAGTCCTCCACAAACTTCCTCCAATATTAGTTCCTCCCATGGGCCGCAGCATTCCCCACACTGCTCTGTCATGGGTCACTAACTTTTCTCTGACTGGATTCTCTCCCACGGCTGCAGCCCTTCCCGAGCTGCTCCGGCGTGGGACTCCCCCGCATGCTGCAATCCTCCCAGTGCTAAATTACAGCAGCAGGGCTACCTTTTCCCACAAGACCCCAGCCTTCTTTGGGCACAGCACCTTGATCAATCAGGTGGAAACCACAGGCCATAAATCAATGTCTGCTCCACCGTAGATCTTCATGGGTGGCAGGGGGGGCCGCCCTGCCGTCTCACCACAGGATACAGGTGGGTCTTTGCCCCGGCACACCTCCCCCCTCCTTTCTTCCTCCGTTCCTCCACTGACCTTGGTGTTCATGCAGCTGCAGCAAGTCCTCCTCACAAGTCTGACTGCTCATCACCACGTCCCTTCTTAAATACATTATCGCAGAGGCGCAGCTGTTTGGCTCAGTTTTCCAAACAGAAGTGGAGCTGACGTGGAGCTGGGGGAGCTTTGAGAAGCTTCTCACAGGGGGCCGCCCCGATAGCCCACTCCCCTGCCACCAAAAAAACTCCACCACTCACTCAACCCAGGACACATACTGTGATGGATTCTCTTTCTGGAGACCTGTATCCTAATCTATTTTCTTCCCTGTCCATGGACAAGTCTGCACAGCTCCAGTCTTGTGCAGTCCAGACAGCTTACCCAGAGATTTGTTTGTCAGGCCTTATCACAAAGCAAGCTTCATTTACCTCCCTAGCTGTTCCTTTAACAAGGCCCTTGTAGGAATGGGAAAATGAAAAACACTGTACAAAAGCAGGATCCACTTCCATGTTAGAGACTCTCAAAGACAGACACACACAAGGAACTTTGGAACTTTTACCTTCTGAACTTTTAAAATACAAAAACCTTCAGAGGTTGATCCATAAATAGCCCCTTGTCAGTTAGTCAGCTGTGAATATTTCTGCTGTTATTATACAGATCTTGCAAGCTCAAGTCAGTGGCTAAAAAAATACTAAGCACAATGACTTTTATTCCATTGTTATTCAATACACATCTCAGGAGGGGTGACTAAGAGGTGAATGAGAGATTTCAAAGTATCTTAACTTTCTAATTTTGCACACAAAAAATAACTTTGATGCAGAACATAATTTAAGATCTGTCTGAAACTCTTATAGGCAATAATTCCCTAATAAATTTGGCCTTTTTTCCTCCTAGGGTGAGTTTATCAAAAAATAACAACAAACCAGTAAATATGTTTGTTAATTGCAGCTACTCTAACCCTGTGCAAACATAATTCCCTTTATGGTGCATTCCTGAGATATTTATTATGAAGAATAACACTTCCTAGTCAATATACAAGCTGTAGAGCTGTGGGAAGTTGATGATTTTTTTGTTGCTCCTCACTGAGTGACTAGTTCTGATTGTTAAAACAAATTTAAAAAATCATATACAAGTAAACATGTAAGTACAGGTGTTTCTTACAAATGTATAGAAACTAAGTTTAATTCATTAATATTATCTGTAGGATATACCAACACAATATATTTCTGTTCTAGGTAAAGATACATAAAGTACATTGGCAGCTAAAGGATTTAAAAGGTTATTTTGTCATGCTGATTTTCATAATAGCCTATCTTTCTCTATATCAAAACCAGTGCAATTGGCTCAGAGATTTCTATATGCTATACAGTGCAGTCATACACACTGTTTCTCTATGTATTTGTCAATGTTTGAGCAATTTTGACTAGGAAGTGTACTACAATAAGTGTTGTTACCATAAGTAGACAGTAATTTAATTCAGTCTGCAGTGCTGTCAGAGATTCATCCCTCTGTGACAAAAGAAGGGCATAAATCACTGTACCAGTGTCCGTAGAAGACTAATACCCTGCCAAACACACAAATATGAATTCTTTTAACACCTACTATAGGCCACCTTCTTCTTGCAGATTATTTTCTGTGCGTGAGAGCATACTTCATTTTGCAAGCTTTCAACTGAAATTAACACAGCATTTTCCTGTGAATATTTACTCTTGGATATCTTATTGAATGGCTGTCTTTGATGGGAAGACTCAATTTTGATACATTAGTTATAAAGAACACACAAATGCTGCCCTTGCAACATGAATAAAACCCTTTTACTTTTCTCAGATCTCTGTTTTTAAGCCATCAGTACCAAATCCTCTCCTCTCCTCTCCTCTCCTCTCCTCTCCTCTCCTCTCCTCTCCTCTCCTCTCCTCTCCTCTCCTCTCCTCTCCTCTCCTCTCCTCTCCTCTCCTCTCCTCTCCTCTCCTCTCCTCTCCTCTCCTCTCCTCTCCTCTCCTCCCCTCTGTAATAAGGATATTACTAATATCTTTAGTAATACCCAACTTTAATCCTCATTGAGCCAAAGACAGATTTAGCTGGCAGTTTTTGGTGGTGTTAGTGCTGTCAGAAGCATGTGTGACCAGAGTGAAGGTGTTTCTGGGTCAATGACACTTTAGCACTTGACCAGTGCAAAATTAGAAGCTCAACCTGATAAGGGGCTTCAGGGTCTCCACAAGCACTCCCACATGTCACTGTGAGCTGAAAAATGTTTATTTTGTAGCAGAAGGCATGGAAGAAGCTCAAATATTTCAGCATGGGTGCTTAAGAGCATGACTCCACAGGAGGTGACTCACTGCCTTGCACTCACACTGCTCACCCTCAGGCTCTCTACATCTGAAATTTCTGGTATTCAGTCCAGTTACTCACACTGCAGGATCCCACCAGGATCCTAGCCTCAAAATCTTATCTCATTTTTGGCACTATAACAGTAGGATAGCCCTTGCTATGGACATTCCAGGTCCTGCACTGTTCACCTACATCAAAGACAAAATTTCACCCACAACCCTCCCTGGGAGCACGTAACCCAGGGTGGCAGTTTGCCTGGTCTGAACATGTGAGTGGAAGCTGGGATGAGTGATGCGTCTCCAACAGTGCAAGGAAAAGTCTGTCATCAGATGCAATAAGTCAATGCACCAGAAGCAGCAGGGTATTATAAGTTTAACAGGTACTAAAATGAAGTTAGCAGTGTGAATTGTTGGCTTCTCCTCTCACAGTGCACGCTGGCCTGGCCACATGCCTTGCTCAGAGCAGGTGCTGCAGACCAGGTCATGGTAGCGACAGACACAAAGGACATGTGGTTGTCAAACCATAATGTGCTCCCAGTGATGTGCAGTGTAGATACTACAGACATGTTACTCCAGGGGTGCTAAGTCTAGACAGCATCGAGCAGACCCACTGGTACACACTAGCTGACCCAGGAGTCAAGAATCACTCCCCATGTTGCTGTGCAGGCTGTGACTGGAGAAATCTGTCTCACGCTGATTTTAGTGCAAGACCAGTATCACTGAAAATCTTTCATGGATACTGGTTAGGTGCTAAAAGATGAATTGTCAGCAATCTCACCCCAGAGTATTTTACAGCTGCAGCATTTTATTTCGCAGCAATGCATATGGACACAGTTTGTTGCTCCTTTCCTTTTATCTTTTTTGCCCTTTTTTCATCCCTAAAGTTTTTAATTAATAGTTTCTCTTTCAGAATTAATTTTCACTGAAGGCTTAATATTGTGCCGTCCTCAGGATTAGGAAGAAGGTGATTTTAATTTGAAACTTCCATTTCACTACTACAATGCTACTGTATTTATTAATGGGGGAGAATAGAGTGAGGCAGGTTGAACATTATAAATAGCATCTTAAAGGATTGTTTTGTTCACCTTGGTGTACGACAAACCTTTAATGGCAGTGAATTTTTTCCTCCCTAGCTTCTAGCTTTTCACATAATTTAGGGAATTAGTTTTTCTTCTGGACCTTATTTTTCTCCTGACACGTGCTATATTTCTCAGAAAGCTATAAGAAACTGTATTAGGGATAAGAGATGTCCTCAGGGGCCCATCACAGGAAAATGCTTCAGGAACTGAAAAGCCAACTATGATGATGGCCTTCATTTCAATAGTCTTTGGTGATAACACTTGGGCTTTTGTTACAATTCTGATATATTTTTCATTTCAATATAGATATCACATTGCTTGCACCATTGTTAATTTGAGTCTTTTACTTTGATCAAGGGAGCTCATCCTTAAAAACATGGTGTTTATATCCACTCAAGCTGAGCTCCTGAGGCTTCAAATCTTTTTAGGATGGCAGAAAGTAGTTAGGCTGGGAGAAGTGGCTTCCCAGATAATGAAGTTACATGAGAGAGAATGAAGCTTCCTTTAATAAACAACAGATGATTTCCTTTTCAAAATTTCCACCCATGCATAAAAAAAACCAAACCAAGAGCTTTGTATTGCTTAGTATATATTTTTATTTTCTGTTGATTTAGTTGTTTTTGGAAAGTGAACCTAACAAACAGAAGCACTGTTGGAAACAAAAGGCAGTGATTTGTCACTGACAGTTCATCATTAATTAGCATTTTATTTGGTCTGAAAGATTGAGGGAAGAGTAGTCAAAGAAGACTGAAATGAAAAACCCAAAGTGAATGTAGAAAAATATATCACAACACCCACGCACAGCCAAGATAGTACTAGGCAAGAAGCATCCTCTGATTACACAGGCGAGGAGTGTGCAGCCAGTGACCACATGGACAGATGCAAGCAGACAAGTCTATTTTAGGTCCCAGCTCTGGAAGTTTGGGGTAACAGGTCTGCCTTTGCATGCCGCCTCATGCACCACATGGCTGTTGTGAACGGGACAGCCCCAGGGAATACAGCCATACAAAGGTTCATGAGGCAGAATAAAGCCATGCCTCGTCAACCGCTTGTTACACATTTCCATGAGGAGAAGGGGAAAAGGAAAACAAAGGCAACCTCCACAACCAAAACCAAGTATTTGACTTGTCAGCTGAAAGTGGTTCATTTTGTAAGTAAGGGTTCATTTTGTAAGAAGAGTTTGTCCAAGGTTATGAAGGTTGTCAATTTATGGTTATTTTACAATGAGAATAACATCATTATGCATAGTGCTTACAATTGAGTGGATGCAGGTCTAAATGGAGGAGACAGGGAGTAGGGTTTGCAAAACTGAGATAAGGTGTGTGTCATACCATCTGCTGCTCCTGGGATGGGGACAGCAGTGTAACTTCCTCAATAAATCTGTGTGTGCTTGAGAGACCAGGGAGCAAATTATTGTCTACATGAGTGGTGAGACAGCTCCACTCCTCAACAATTTACAGCAACAGTCAGTTCAGGGAAAAGGCAAGAGGATTGTCCATATTTCATAAATGGATAACTTGGAGCAAAATTAAACATATTGCCCAGATTCAACACTTGAGCAGGGACCATACGTTCAGCAGGAATCAAATTTGCCCTTTCCTTCCTATGTCTACAGTTCTGGGAAGGAGTTCTTAGGTGCTATCTTATTAGCTGGAGCTGATGCAGTGTTACGAAGCAGACATACTGTTCTGTCTCCCAGGGAGATCTGTTTTTCTCATGCTAGTTTTTCTGTTGAGATGAAAGAAAAGTCACTTGTTAATGAAATCACACAGTTGTTTGGATATAGAGAAATATAATAAGAGTCCAAAGTAAATGTTATGAACTAAAGTGGAAGTCTACAGGTAATTTCATTATTCAAGGTTTGGCCAAATATTAAAACAGTGAAGATGGAGTTTAGCAGGTTCTGAATTGTCACTTGAACAGCAGCTAGAAAAATAGTACAACACCATCTTTTGCTGTCTTTGACTATCACACTGAAATATCAGAAATAAGGTCATAATGGAAAGTTAAAACCGCTCAAAGCTAATCATGTTTGATTGGCATATCTGTTTGAAAATAATAAACCCCAAGGTATGCAAAGTCACTTGTTGCCCAGTTTTTGACTTACAAGCGTATTTTGAGATAAATGCATGTATTTCCCCGTGTGCATATCTCTAGAGCTGAGTAGTAAAAATTTAGCCTTTAGTAAAGGGGTCCAAGATCATGAAGATGAACAAGGTAGGAGCCCCCAGTCTAATGCAATGAACAGATCTCATACACACTGACAAGATCAGAGTCTTCACAAAAGTAATCAGAGTGGAAAAGAAGGCTGAAAGGGATGTAGTAACAGGTCCTCTTGGCCATCCCTTTGGAAAAGAAAGATTATGGCAGGATAAAACTCAAAAACACAATGGTGCAATCTGTCCTTGAAAGTCCCATAATCTCTCATTAAAACTACCCCAGTGTTTTATGACCCTGCTTTCTTTTAAGAGTGTGTGCACTTCAGAGCCGTTGTTGTAAGTACTACAGTGGAGTACTTACATTGGAGATGGAGCTCCCAAGAAGGTTGGTGTGCTCCTCAGCTAGAAGAAATTCAAGTGTTAGCCATGTATCATGACAGGAGTGGGCATGCTGCTAGGGCAGAAAAAGATAGGCATAGAGAGAAGGGGAAGCTCATGGGGAAAAGTGAAGGTGTCATGGGGCAGATTGAGTCCTTCATGTAACCTTGCTTCCAGGATTACTTTGCTTCTTTTTTTTCCTTTTCTTTTTTTTTTGATCTCAAGCATTAAAATTGTATAAACTGTCCCGGAACAGAACATGAGGGGGTAGGGTAGGGGCACCTGAACCAATAATCCATTCAACCCAAAGGGTGTTACACCAGAGCCTGTTACAGGATCTCCATAAACAGTAGCTAGCTCTCTAGCTTCTTCTTGATCACAGCAAGATAAAAGTTTATTAGATTTACATCTTCTGAATGTCTCAGAATGCTCAAATCAGTCTCTAACCCAAAGTCCCACACACTGACTGCATCAAAGCTGGGAGCCAACTCTCCAAAGCACTAATCAAACATCTTAACCACAAAACCATTCTTCTTTCTGGTGTGAGAATAAGCATTTCCCCTTATACAGAGGTATATTTAAGAATCACCAGGGTAACTCTATAGTACTAACAAAGTTGCTATGGTAATTTCATAATTAAACAACACTGTAAATTGCCAGACATGATCGCCACATAAATTAATATTTTTTTACAAGTTCATTTTCATTTTGGCAGGCTTTAATTTATGCCTTATCACTCCTGCTGTAAGGAGGATTTACCTGCCACACAGAGTGAGAACTATTGATGCAGGCACCTGCCTCACTCATGATGAATGAATGACACCAGGGTCTGGATCTGTCACAGCAGGAAAGAGCATGGTACAGTGCTCTGGCTGTGGGGATCCTGGTGTGACCAGGCTAGGGAAGTCTCCATTCCTGTTCAAAAGCAGAGTTAACCACCTACTTCCATTTCCATGCTGCTGCTGAGCACCATGACCAGATAACTAGAAAATCATGTGTGTCCACAGTCTGGGAGGCTCAAGCATGTTGCAGCTGCACTTCATGGACTTGGATAACTCAACTTCAACATTCAGTATTTTCCAAATACAACCACTTGCTTGGGGACCTAAGGTCTGACAGACAGGGCTCTGACTAGTTGCACTAAACAGATGAAATGATGAAACCACCTTGAACTAATTTCAATGGTTTTGATGGTTACTGCTTTGCTTCTCTTATATCCCACCACCCTTAACTGGTATCAGTCGTGAATAAGTTCCCTTAATTTTCACATCTCTTACCCCCTCTTTTTCTTTCATTTGTCATTTCAACCAGAAATCAGCTCCTGCTGCAGTGTCTGTCTCACTAGATTCTCAGGCTGCAGTGTCCCTCTCACTAGATCACATCAGATTTTCAGTCAAGTACTTCCTTGCTCCCTCTCATGTGACAATTTGTGCTTCAGAAGAGTTCACCAACTTCCATGCAACTACATCACAGTTTTAAAGTCCTCCAGTTGCTGGGATGTTCTAAAAGGATTTACTAAATTAGGTACCAAGATTACTACATAGTACTGGCTTCACCATGTCCTTGCCCAACCTTAATTGTGCTTATTATCTATTCAGAGAAACGGCCATCGTTTTGTCCTGTTTGTACTATGACCAGAATAAAGGGTCTGACCCTTGCTGCAGTAGCGCACCTCTGGTTCATAGTTCAGACACTGTATAGTTCCACATGCAATGGATCCCTTATATCCAGTCTAAGTTTAGTTTCTGGTGACTGGTGATGATGTTCACTGCAATCACTTCTAGTTCTCGTGACACTTGTCATATTACCTCTCTGAAAACTTTGGATATGGAGTTAAAGCCTGCTGTCTGCTGGGCTTTGTTGTTGCAGCTGCAAATGCTCTCATAAATAGATCAATCTTTCTGAGCAAGAAACTCAAGAATGTGCACAAAGGAAAGAAAGAGAACTTCCTGCAGAGAAATTACAACAGGTATGAGAAGAAAGCAATTTTGCATGAACTAACTTCTACAAAAATTTCTCACTTAAATTATGAATAAAGGAGTTTCTGAATGGATGAGCATATGGGAAACTTAAACCCACCGTCTTTTTGCCTTTATAATATTAGAAAGAAGAAACTACTTAAAATGCAAATATTTTCTAAAAAGACAAAAATAAGGAAATGTTTTCTTCTGTTTTAATAAACTATTTTCTATTATCACTGTTTATTGCCACTATTGTTTACTGTTCTATATGTGTTGCAGCACTTAAAACTCTTCTGAAAACATCATGCACTTTTTATAAGAGATTAGCTGGAGCCATGAGACCTTCAATAACCTCACTGCTTGGTGGTAGGGTTTCAGCATAGGCTTTTTGTTCATTCCACAAGGGAAATGCAGTCAGAAATGCTGATCTTGAGCTGAGTCTCAAATTGAAGTTTGCCTTTCTTCTTCCATTAGACTCATAGTCAGGAGTATTTAAAGCTACTATGAATATAAGCCGAAATGTCTCCAAGTACAAGCAGGCTGAGTAGGGAGCTGGTTTGATCAGACACCAATATTCAGTATTGTCCAATGCAACCTATTACATACAATTCTGCTTATAAAGGCAATGTTGAAGAGTGAAATCAGAGCAGATGAAACTCCATGTTGATCGCTCCTACACTGAGATCCCAAGTCACCCAAGAACTGTGAGATTCAGTTGCTTTACCTTTAAATTCCTAAAACTAAACAAAGAAAACATTCACTATAAGAAGAAAGCATCATCAGGGTTTCAAAACTGACACAGTTTTTTCATTATACTGTATAGCTACATGATATAAAAGTGTACTATGTACAAAGACATTGCAGGATTTGAATGTTTGAGGACCACATCCTATCCTGTTCATTAGTAATAATAGATAAGTAAATCAGAATTACTTGGGGGAGACTTTGGAGAATTGCAGAAATCAACAATCATTTCCTTAAGAAGAATGGATGACAAAACTCTATCTCTTTTCTGAATGTGTAATATTGCATATGAAACATAGATATGTCTGAAGCACCATTACTTCTTATATCATAATACACATATATATGGTACTTCTGCCATTTCTTATACCTATCAGCCACAAGGTACCCATTGAGATCGCACATGCAGAATCGTATTTTCATTGAATTAAATCTGATATAATTGTAAAAATATTATGACAAAACCCTGCTCTGCTGCAAGTCAGCTCTATTCCCTTCAGAAGTATCAAACCTACTTCTACATGACTTGAGCAAAGTCACTGAGGGTGAGGAAAGGAGGAAAAAATCTCGTTTCTCCCTTCAGCTACATGACATAATTGTGCTGGTAGTCAATGACTTAATGCAAAAGTCCTTGAGTTTATCTCCCAAAGTATAGTAAGTCCCAAAACTCAGTAACCTAGGACCATTTCACTGTCCATATGTATAAAAGTCTGGGAGGGAAGGATGAAGTTAAATAGGATCTGAACAGGGGTGTTTGGCACTGGACCTGCTGCCTGCACATAATCCAGCTCACACAACTGTGTTGGGGCTCCCCTTTCCTGTCATCTGGGTCTCTCTCTTGCAGGGATGGTAGGAAACCTGCAGTTAACTCAAGGAATGCATATTGCATCCAGCTCTGGGTTGGCTGCATGTTGTCGGCAGGACAGTATTTCTGACGCTGAATAAAGGACCAAGAACACCTTGGGTGTTGCTTTAGAGCAGCAGCCTGCACTGGTGTTGACAACTGCAAGCAGTTTAAATTATACAACTCCCAAACACACACATATATATAGCATTTATAGCTTTTCTAATTAAGTCAGTGATGGAATTAAATTTTGCCTCAAAGCTTGTTTCATAATAACTCTCCAATTGGCAGCACTACACCTTCCTGAATTCTCTACCATCTGAAAAAAGAAATAGTATGTAGCGGAATAGCATGACCTTCAAATACTTTCAGTGGCTTGCAGTCTCATAATAGAAGTATGCAGGGGTTAAGCAAATTTGATCTTGCCTGTCTCCTGCTGTGATGCAGTTTCTCTAATCAAGTATAATTAAAAAAGAAAAAAAAAACAGTAATACAGTACTGTACACATAAAAATAGTAATCACAGTGGTAACAAAGCCACTTTTAGGCAGTGGTGTATATCACATACAACACTAAATACTCACAAGTTGTTGCTCACTTGCTCACATAAGTAACGTTGATCATGGAAACAATCCACTGTTTTCTCTGAGACTACTTGCCTGAGTAAGGATTCACAGAATCAAGTCTGTGAACACTGACAGACATCTGGTTCTGTCACAAATGTAATTTTCACATTGTGATTATTATGTTAGACCAAGTGACATTAAGATTTTAATTTATTTGCTTCTTTTCATTTAGGTGACATTTTCCAGATGAGCTGCCGAAAAACCTGTGATTGTTGGTAATAGCTGGTTCTAGTTCCAGATGAATTCCCATACAGGCAAAAAAAAAAAAAAAAAAAGAGCTCTGATGAACACAAATGCAACTGAGTATTTTTGGTATCATTTATTTTTCTCCAGATTTGCTAATAAGACCTAATTATAATAATAAATATTTTAATTTAGTCGTGGCATTAATCATCACCTTCATTCTCATCTCATGTCAGCTGTGACATTCAAATAATGCTCATGACTTCAGTGGAATAATTCCAGATCTACACTGACACTCCCAAGTAAAACAGCTCTACTTTAATAGGACCATAAAGCAAAATTCTCTTTCCCAGTGAATCCCCACTGGATGGGCTCCTTAAGAGGGGAAAATTAAATTGGTTTTAGGACACGTAATTTCTGAAACTTTCTTTTGTTTTCCAGCTATGTATGCTATCTAAAAATCCCAGTGCTCAGTAAAGTTGCTTTACTAACAGTGATTTTTTTGTTTCACAGGTTGGACTGTAAGGCTGCTTTTTCTTTTTGTTATGGCTGATCAGAGAAATTGTTCATGATCACAGATGATCACAGAAAGTAAAAGGTTAAAAATAAAAGATAATAAAGTAAAAAATGAAGATTTCTAGAACTATATTTCTGTTTAATATGGTAGGAAAACTGCCTGCTATATGTTTAAATTTTTCAATCAGGGTAGTTGTTTTGCTCTTTAAAAGAAATGAGATAAATTAAACAGTTTCAATTAAGCTCATCTCATTTTCATATTCCTGCTTCTCACCCACACTATGATGGAAGGTCTGAAAAGTAATTGTGCAGGAATACTACTGAAAGAAAAAATTATAATTATTGCAAAGGAAAGTTAAAATATTTTATTTTCTAATTTTTTTCCTTTTTGTTTAATTTTGAAAGCAATTTCTTACTGCTGTTCATCTCTGTTTTTCCCTTGAGGCAGCTTATGTTAGAGAAATGTTGATAGATGGCATATAGTTAGGGGATGATAACAGCGAAATGAAAACAAACGCCGGGGAGCTGACAAATACAGCATTATCAATATTGATAGAGAGATAGCTCCTAGTACTGACAGTCCCATTCTTCACAGGTTGGAGGACAGGGCAGCAATTATCCCAGCTATTCCCTGGGGCTGAACAGGGCTGTTTGTGTGAGCAGGGCTCTGCCCTGGTTTGCCTGCTGCACACAGATGTGCAGCCTCGAAATCACACTATTTACACCAGTTCCACGCCCCCATAGATCAGTGTATGGACACGGCTTTCTGCAGGGAGCCATCCATGTGGAGGGGACTGTCTTGGGTTTGGGGATGTGTTGGAGAGGGAGGAGAGCTGGGGCAAGGCTGGTCGTGCTGCTTCCACCCCAGAGCTTTGCCCATGGTGCCTCGTGCCCTTGTTCAGTCTCCCTGGCCCTGACACACCTGGCAGCGAAGGAGAGTGGCTGGTAGCCACGGCGCAGTGGTGGCCAGCCTGCCAGTGCTGTTCACCCACCCCAGCCTCTGCCGGACAGAGCCCAGCACACTCCTGGTCCCCGTCTCCTGTCCTCGTTCTGATGTTCCTTCCAAAGCAAAGCTCCGCAGGGTATCACTGGTCCCAAGCCCTGTGTGTAGTCACCATGCACACTCTTAATGGTAGCTTTTCATCAAATGTCTCTCTTCTGGAAAGCCATTAGCGCTACAGAAATTAAAGCCCCTCAGATGTGTGGTTTGCTACCAGCGTTTCACAGGCATTTACCTCCAGGGATAAATGCATATAAATTAATCCAACTTTCATTTCTTTTTTGCTTTATTTATGAGGTACTTTTTAATAAAGTCGTATTATTGAAAAATATTATTACAGATAATCTTTATTATTACTATGGTCTGTAAATAAGGCTGTCTGTATTAATATTTCATTTCATAGCTCCCATTACAGTGTGAAACAGTAACTGAAATCATGATATATGATCGCCAGTGACTGACAGCTTTGGTTTTTAATGGAGCTATCAAAGGAGAAGGGCACTATCTATCAGTCTGCCTGTAAAGTAAAAGAAAATAATAGAGGAACACAATCCCTTCTCTTCCCTGTGGGTTCTACATGCAGGGAAAGCTGACAGAATCAAGACACAGACTCTTGTAGGTCATAGTCCTGAAGAAATAATTCCTTTGTTTTGCCTCATAAACCTCTTGGCTAATATTTTTTGTTTGTTTGTTTATTTTGTTTGTTTGTTTGTTTTCAAGTAAAACTGTGCTTTTATAGACTTCCCCCAGATAAGTATTCAGGTGTTTAATTGAGTAGGTTTTTGCAGAAGGGTCAGAAAAAACTGCCAATGAATAATGGCAAAGAACTTCAGGTGATGTACCTTTTTGCAATGATGAATAAACCTTGCTTAGAAACGTCAGTGAATCTACGCAAACAACAGCATAGTAGTTGCCAAGAGTTCAGTGGGAGCACCTTAAATAGCAAATGAGACCAGTCATCAGCTCTGCCAAAGCATTCAGCACTTGTAAGAGATCTCTCCCTTCAATCTCTCAAGACTTGTGTTGTTCCCTATTGCACTCACTTTGACTCAGCTTTTCCTCTTTCATTAGCATTATTTCCTGATCAGCTATGTCAGATAACGTCATTGCCATGCACATTTGGCAATGCATTGAAAAAGGATGTCCTCTCACATCACTAAAATAAATAGCCCTATGAGCATGTCAGGGAGCTTTTTTCTTCTCTGTGAGAAGAAACTTCAAAGCTTGCAAAGGTCACTGCACTTATCTGCCCTTCTTCTTTTTTATCAAAAAGTGAGAAATATTTATTTTTTAAGTCTCTACATGTAGAAGATTTTTAAAAGTCTACTAAACAAATATAAACTAGTTAAAACCCACACAAAATAGGAAACAGCCCCATGGTTTGGTGACATCTACTCTCCGAGGCAGAGCATTTGAGATAAAATAACCATTCTGCATGCTAGGAGTAGCTTCATTTGCACCTACAGCAGATAGTGTGCCATGAGCCCTTAGCATGTCTCAGGGCTGGATTGCCCATTGGACTTGGTCCTTTCTGGTTAGCTTAATAGTCCAAGGAAAATCTGAAACCAGGAAGAACAAAGGTACTGTGCATCTCTGCAATGAGCTGAACTCTGTGTGACATAAAAAGGATAATTGTATACTTCAAAACCATTGAGAGGTTTGCAAAATTAAGATAGACATTCCGACCATCCCTCGCAAAGTCAGGTCTTTTTGAATCGTTTTTTCTTGAGCTCAGGAAGGAGCACAAGTCTTAACCGGTGTGTCAGTTTGTGTCACAACAATGCAGTTTACTTGATGAGGCAACCAGGGATTTAATACATATTTGACTGGCCGTTTCAATCACAGCATTTCTCTACTGGCTGGCAAATGGAAATCGAATGCTGTAAGAAGCCCAGAGTGTTGGCAAGTTTTGCAGCAAGCTGTGTTTGCATTAGTGAGTGTAAATAGGTCTCTGGAAGGAGACATCAAACATCATACTTGTGTTTTTTTCCTCTGTGCTTGCAATTAGCTGGTAGGGGAGCACAGATGTTTTGCAAGGAACTCCTATCAAATTTAAAGATGCAAAATTGTTAGGGTGGCTCTAATTAATTTTCTGCATCAGTTTAAATGACATCTTTAAATTGTAGCACTGTGCAGGATGTTTTGAAGTGACTGGACCAAAATTACCCACTGAATTTTGCTGCATGAAATTAATTTGGCCTGTTTTGATGAGTCCCCAGAAAAAAAAAAATATTTTCCAGAAGACATTACTGAGAAGTCTGATGTGTTTCTGTTGTTTATTGCTGTTGCAATTTGTCCTAATTTATTCTCTGTGTCGTAGTGGAAGGCCCCACGGGCCCCATCACATCTGTAGTGTTTACAGAAATGTATTAGCTGAATATAATCTGCTTGGCCAGAACAAAATAGAAAAGAAGTGCTTTAATCTTGCTCTAGCCTAGTGCTTGATTTTGACTGGTGAGTAACTCTTGAGGCAGAGTGCTTCAGGGTGCACGGCTTGCACCAACTCAGCCCAGATTGCTTGGGAGTAGGATCTGCTTGAGAAACTAAATCAGATGGAGAATTGCTGTTTCAGGAAGTCCAGCTGTGGACAGCTGTAGGTACCGTTCACAAGGCCTGACCTACAGCAGCACTAAAAGTGTCCCTGTTCAACCTACACATGGGAAGTGCATCGACAGACAACAACAGCAATGTATATTTATACCATGTGGGAAGCTATAAACTAAGAAGCAGTCACCAGCTTATGTTATACTCTGCTCCTGGCAACACTGTAAGTTTGGACAGGCAGAAATGCAACCAAAGAAGTTTTAAGCTCATGATCCTAGCAAAGGCTAGCCGGAGGAAATAATTATTTTGCATGGTTAACAAAAAAAATATTACATTGATCTACAAGTGTTTTTTTTTCCCCTTAACAACCTAGCTGGTTATAGAAGGAGTGATCCTTTGTATGTTGGAGCATTTGGGTTGTACTGAAACAGCATCTTGACAGGCAAGACTGATACTGAGATTGTAATAATTTATATTGGCCTGGGAATAGTACAGTAATTGTTGTGAGAAGTCTTAAATGTGAAATGTGCTTAGCTTATTACAGGGTTTTTAATTGGCAGCTTGCAGTCCTGTGGGAATCCATGGACTACTTTTAGAACATCAGCAAAGATTAAGTAAGGAAAAGCAGCAGTACACTAAAATTTGCTGGGCCAGATTCCACATCTTCAGAGGTCCAAGGTGCTGTGGCCTGCAAGAATAAGATTTCATGCTATAAGAAGGGACTCACATTCTTCAGAAGTGTTTAGGAAAACATATCCATAAAGTTAGTAGTTACAGCCTGTTTTAGTTGCACTCCAGGCATTTATAAATTGAAATTTGTAGTTATTCTAACTCAGTATTCAATATTCAAAGGGTGATGTATGCATCCTGAAAGGCAGTGTGATAACCCTTTCTGTAGTAAGCTCCCACAGTGTAATTCAAACATGACTAAGCAACATCTTTTGCTACAAAGCATGGGGAGGATATGGGAGCAAGATGAGGGTACCATTACACTCCTGGAAGTCTAGTTTTTAATCCAAACAGAAATCCAGGGGTTAATGAAGGAGATTTATATAAATAGCACAGACAAATGCTCTTGTTCGTAAAATGCCACAAAGTTTCACTTGAGGTGATCCTTGAAAATCAAAAGAAAAATAGCAGCGGCTGTTTTGCCTGGAGCTGGAAAGTCAGTGTTCCGAAAAAAGGTGTCAGGGAAAACAAGGGGAAAAAAAGAGGGAGGTGGAGAGAGAGAAAACTGCAGTCCAACTGCTTTGGAGCCTGCAGTGCAAATTCTCCCAAAGACAGCACTGTGTGTGGCTACCAAAAAAAGCTTTGCAGTTGATTGTTAGCAGAATATATTTTCATGTGTGTGGATGCAAGTAGGAAGTAATTTGCTGCCACTGTGAAGGCAGCCTTGCCGAGAAAGCCTGGGGGGCCTCCAGAGCAGCAAGGAGCAGCCATTCTTTACTGCTTTGGGAGTTCATTAGGTAAAGGATGCTGTGAGAATAGCCAACACAAAGACCCTTGCAGATGAGGTCTGCTTTGAGCCAAATGCACTGCTAAGAATGTTAAATTTAGGTTCTCAAATGCAGGAGAAAACTTGCTGTGTATAGGTCACTGCCCTGCGGATGCCATGTGGTCTGAGACACAAATGGCAGAACAACCTGCTGTACTTTCTTTTTGAACTGTCGGGTCAAAACAGAAGAGTTAGCAGGGACTGACAGCACTGGGGCTAAACAGTACTGCAGTCATGCATTAGCTTGTGCCGCTTGTCATGAGGAGAGAGACAATGAAGACACTAAGCAGAAGCTACAACAAAAGGTCTTAGACATTCCTCTACATAAGGGTTTGATGAAGAGGGCACAGTGTTTTCTTTCAAGGCAAGAGAAAGCTATTAAACCTTTATTATTATGGTGGGAGGAAAATATCATCATCTTTATTTCTCTTCATTTCATTAAGAGAAAGTGAAATTTCTGTTTTTGTCAAAGTTTAGTGTGACCACACTCATTCTGAGGATGAAAAATCTTCTGCTCAGCAGTTACCAGTATATCAACAAAAAGGACGCAAGGCTGAAGGCTTTTGCAGCATCAATCTTTGCAGCAGCTTTTTGTTTTCAAGTTAATTTATGCTACAGACCTTGAATAAAAGAAGTCTTCTCTGCAGTGTTCATTTTCCTGTGCACTAGAGTTAAATCAGCAAATTGATTTTTCAGGTGGTTCTTGCTTTACCTTTCAGCATGGAACCAGTACTCCCTAAACCCTGGGGTCTGCTGAGCAGCACCGTTGGTTTTACATTTTTAAAGTACCTTTTATGATCAGGTTTCTTTAAAAGAAGACAGTATAGCAAGTTAGGAATACTTGTTCAGGAATACAGGAATATGGAGCATCACAGCCTATAAATTAGGGCCTATGGAAAAAACAAGGCTTTTGTCCTCAGTCTCAGTACACATTGAAATGCTAAAGATGGTCTTTCTGCCAACATTTTCCTATCAACTTCTGGAATTACTCCTGGACCTGAACTTTTCTGAGTCAAGGGAACAATAATTAGTTTCACTGAAAAAAGAATAGACACAAACCACCTGGAAGAGAAGAATGCACAATTTTAGCCTTTTGCCCTTTAGTTGGTCAAGCAGGATGGATACTGAGAAATACGGAGAAAATGTCTATAACACTGCAGCAATAAATCTGTGCTCAGATAATTCCTGGAAGGTCCCAGAAAAATCGCAGTGTCACCATGTTTTTGAGAAGCTGTCCCTGGTAGAGCGTGAGGTCCCAGCCAAAACCCTGGCTCAAATCTGCTGGGTAACATTTCAGGTGATCACTGCTATTTGCACAAGTATTCCTGCAGACACCACAGCCCGACTCTCTCCCAACTCCAAAGTTTCTCTTCAAACCTGTCCTACTCCACAATATCCTTAAAATTCACTAGTGTTCCTTGGGACTTTGGAAGTCTGCACCAACAGGCATCCATGATCTCTGTTGTTAGAAACATACTTTTCATGGCAGCATGCACAGGTCTCTGGACAAACTCTTGGAACTCTTGAAATCTCAATCTGAAACCAGATTTATGTTTTGCATAAATTTGGAGTTGTAAATATATTTTTTATGGCCAACCAGACCCTAGTGAGGCTATGTTCCAAGATTCTGAGATTTGGTTTTATACACTCAGCAGCACGAACAACTGAACAAACCAGCCTGGGACAAAGGTTGAAGAGAAATATCGTAGCTGACAAGCACAATGTGGGAAGAGTCCAGAATGACTAAAGAGCAATGTGCCAATGAATCGCTGGTTTTCATGAATGCCCCAAACCAGAAGAATCCCAAATGACGTCTGTGAGTACAATCATTTGACCCAGCCCACAGACACAGATGGGTATTCAGAAACACATGGCAAACTGTTCAGAAGGCAGATGGAGATGAAATTAAATGATATCAGCTATCTCACTCTGAACACAATTGCTAAAAGCGAGCTTTGCATATCCTCAAATTCAAACCAATGTACTCTTTGTATTTGTAGACATTTGTAAAACAAAATGCTGAGAAATTAAGGCAATCTTTAATTTTTATAGGTAACTGTAGCAACATTACTTGTACACTAATGGCTTTGGGTACTTTTCCAGACTTTCTTGCCTTAGTTAGGAGCTGCTCAGTGAAATATCATCACAGTGGTTATTCTACTGCTTAGTGTCATAGCGGCAACAATAAATATCACCACTAAAAGCAAGTGGTTTATTTAAGAAAAAACAGGGGGTAAGAGGAAACAGTCTAACATGTAAAGCATGTCTCTTGAACTTCAGGGACAATTTAGGCCAATTTTAAGTGTGCTACAGGATCATATGTTACAGAGACCCCACCATCATCTCTCAGATGAAGTCTCATGATGAAAGACTCAGCCCCTCTTTTGTTTGGTTCAAGACATTCTTAATGGAAATGCAAATCCCATTTTCAGGAATAACTTAACTTATTTTAATTGAGGGCTTTGTACAGTATTTGCTGGACTGCCTGAAAAGGAGAGGATGGGAGTTCAGTTATCAGCTACTTAATTGCCCTAATACTACTTTCATCCCTCTCTTGCTCTAGTGGAGGTGGCAGGTTGTGGAGGAGGCTGTTTTCTAGGACAAGCACCTGCTGCCCTGACAGTGAAAGGGGTCTCTGATGACTGGCCAGGGTCATACCCTCTCCACAGCACTGTGAAGATATCCCAGCTGAAAAGCAATCAAACAGATTCAGAACAATATTTAAAGAAATATCTGGGAGAAGCTGTTGAGTGAAGCAAGCCACCCTAAGACCTACAGAAGAGGACAGAATTAGCAATTATTTTTCTCTCAAAATGCCCCCTTCTGCAGCACAGTCCTCACTCCCAGAGATATTAACTTCTGAGACCACCATGATCCCCCGCATGGTATAAACATCAAACATCAAATGCTCTCCTGGAGTTTCTTGAAAGGGTTATTTTTTTTCCACTCACAAAGGTTTCTGGTCCTCCCCCTCAACCGCTTCCATATCCGTTTCCTAAAATTACTTATGATTTAGAGAAAAGCTTGCATTCATTTGGAAATACTGGAGCAAATGGGTGGAATTAAGGAAGCACATTGAATCCACAGTGTAGGAACAACAGGTCATTTTCTTCTAATCTGTGGGTGCAACTTTACTTGCTCACTCCTTCCCATGAAGCCAGGTTTTCCCAATACAAACTAACACGGTTTGGTATCAGGGTGATACTCTCTAATTTGCACAGGTACAAATGCTTCTTTCTGGAACTAGTGAGTGTCCATAGCAGATAAAAAGAGAAAGGAAGGGGAGGACATTGAAAGGTAATTTGAGAAGGTTTTTTTCTCTGCAGCGGTCCATATCATCATCATCAGTTTTATTTTATTTGTTCCTGAGCTAACAAGACCTTAAAGCTTGTCTGCTCCATCCTGTTCTTGCTTTTAAGGTACGATGAGCCAAATGTATCTCTGTCAACTGCTGTATATACAGAAAGAACGTGTTTGGCCAATTACATGTACTTATAATGAGAAAAACAGCTCATAAACATCCCTGCAGATTCATGAAACATAACCAGAAAGGGCATAAAGGGTTTATTATAATTCTGTTCTGTACATTTCCATGTTGTGACATGTGAACCTTCCTCACATGCTTATGATAGATGGGCCTATACTTCAATGCAGGGTGGGAAATCCCTCACTGATGGCTGCTTTTATCTTTTTTCCTCGCTTGTGATTCTCCTTCTCTTAGGCTATTAGGAGCACCAGAGCTGCCAGATGCCTTTTGCAGAGCGGGGTTACCTCTTCGCGTCCGAGCGGGCTAAGCTGTAAGTGCAAGGTCTGGTTCAGTGGCTTATCGGTGCCTACCCTGAATCTGCAGCTCTGCCTCCTGGGCAGAGAGCTCCTGCATGGGCACTGAGCCCAGCACTCCTCAGTTGTGGATTTATTCAGCCTGGATGAAAACTCATTCTAGCTATTTTCATGTACCAATTACGTATGAGTTTATTTACCCAGTTTGGTTTCTGCCTTTTCCATTTCAGCATCTCAGCTCTAATGCAGGTTGTACAACTTCCATTAGAAGTATGAAGAAACTCTCAGCAGAAACATAAATCAGAGATTTAATCTCAAATGATTACAAAACCAAAAGAGTAAATCAACCACAGATAGAAGATTTACTTGGTTTTGTGTGTTATTTATCTCAGAATAAATACGTCTACTCTGACATCAGTATATTGCTTTGAATTTATTTTGGTTAAAAAGCTCTATAGTAATTAATGTATCTAATGGGAATTGCACCTTGGTTATTTTTTTCCCAGAGATTTATTCATCCCCTTCCTTTATTCATATCCCTCAGGATGTGGACAGGCTTTTGAATAATTTGTATTCCTTATGATGCAATGATATAGGATCAGTAGGGAACATCGAGAAGAATCACTGACATGAATTTTCATCAGTTTTAATAAATGTTGAATGCGTTTTTCTTAAGTTTTTTAAAAAATATAGCTGTATTTCAGAGCTTGCATGTTTGTAAAGGAACTAGGTGAGTGGAAAAGGAAAAAGAGATTTTCTCTTCTGTGTATTTCTGTCTAGCAGCTATTCAAGTACAACAGTTTATTTTCTTCTTTTCTGATTAGGACCCAAGGCATGCACTCGGTACATTTAAATGGAACCTTGTTCTTAATCTCCAGACAGAGAGATAGCAGGATTAATTCAATAAAGTTCCTGAGAAAGAATTACAGAATTTGAAATCTTCAATAACCTATATCTAATTATACACCATTTGTGGTTTCCTTTTTTAAATACACCAAGGGTCAAGAAATATGCTGCCATAAAATGTGAAGACATGAGTAATTCTTACTCTCTTTTCTTTGCAGAGGGCTTCCTTACCTGTACAGAAGTATCAGTGGTAAATTCATTTAACTGAGCAGCATAATAAATTGGCAGGACAGAAAGAAGTTATATCCATCAAATCATCTACAGTGTGCACATAGATACAGTACAGAATTTTACACAAGTGCTATGTACTTCGTGTTTGCTGTAAAATCTTTGCTCTGATGAAAATAAATCTAAATTAAAAGCTAGGACATGATTTAATATCAGATGCAATGTTGGAGAAAGACAGCACAAGCCTGGCTTCCACTAAGGAGATTTCCACTGGCTTTTAATCAGCATGTGCCTGCCCCTCAGTGCGAAGTGGCCCAGGAGTACTGCTTGAAGGGCAGGCTCCAAGGGTCAGGTTGGAACTGGAGAAAAATGAAGGCATCAAAGGATTTTAGGCAAAACACCTTTCCTTCTCTGACTGTCTCAAAATCTGCCCCTCACCCTGATACATGTGAAGCAGCTCACCCTAAAGACCCAGCCAATGGCTCATTGAATTCTGTTGCAATATGTATGGAAATTATAAATATTCTGAGCTGTGCCCTGAGCTCAGAAAAAATGCACAACCCTAATAGGCAATTTCACTTATTTTTGATTTTTTTTTGTACTGTTACAATAACCTTTACTTCAGAAATACTGTTCTCCTGTTTTAACAGTGGACACGAGAAAGACAGTTTCATGCTAGAGTCCAAAAGGGTCAAAGTGAGCTCCATATTGATATCCTGAAAAATGGAAGATGTAGCTGCAGTATCTAAGGGCTTCTATTACATTTTTCCATGTTTATTGCTCTGTAGTTTTCATATGAACCCTATAGCTTATGCCATTCTTAAGTGGGACAAATCCATTTCAATTTATAATAATTATTTTAACATAAAGATAGTATATAAAAATATAAACTGTGACTTGACCACCTGCATAAATTTTAAAATAAATTCACTTTGAAATAGGCAGCATTGTGAATGTCAGATATTTCCTGGATCATAACTAAGATTTGGAACAAAATGATAAAAATTTTCAAAAATATTACCGAGAAAAATATCAGTTTTACAGGGGTTTTACTCACTCAGCTGCACAACTACTCAGACATCTTCCCTGCATCACTCCCTGATGCTTTAATCTGGAGCACCAGTGAACGAAGCATTTCAGATTAGGCAAACTTCGAGTTCCTTTTTGTGGTCAGATGTCACTGTTAGTGATGCTAACTGACATCTAACAGATTCTTAAGACTGTGGCTGGATACCAATATACTAATCCCATGCAATTTCAATTTTCCCTCTATTATTTTTAATATTTTAATACTGTCAATATTTTAAAAAATTATTTTCTCATATTACTTCCCTTAAAATAGTCATAACAAAAGAAGTGTCTCAGTAATCAGATCATGCAAAATCACTCCATCACATCAGTCATTATAAAAATATAGAAAAATGTGATGCAGCTTATTTTTGTTAGCTGCGATTTATGTGACATTCCTAAGTTCTAGTCTATACAGAAGGTATTATCGCAAGCCCTGTGCTACTTCAGTGCACAGCATTCATGGAAGCTGGGCTAAGTCAAACACAGTATTGTTGATAATCTAATAGAAATAAAGAGGACATGCTAATCATCTAAATTTCACACAACTATCACCCTTCTACACAAGAAATTCAAAGCCTCTGCTGTAACACTGTATGAGCTATTACAGGAAGAGGAAAAAGATGAGTGCTGGAGACTATCAGTGCTGAGAATGTTACCTTTGTGTGGTATATTTACATGTATTTTCAATATTTATTTTCACAGAAGTATTTTCATGAATGATGGCAAGTTTAAAGAATTCAAAGTCATACCAATAAATGCAATGGCAAGATGGTAGAACCTGTCATAGCATGGTAATGAACATGCACTGCATTTTACACAAGACAGCTCGTGTTCGTTCTCTCAGCCATTATCTAGGGCAACAACTCTAGGGCTGGAAGACCTCACTGATTCATCTAAAAATAGGGTATCCACTATGTCAATGCAATTATCAGTTGTTTCAACATGCAGAACTCTACCCTAACCTTACAGCTGGAGAACTTCGTTTAAATACGTCGGCCTCTGTGTGCAAACAATACCATTATCAGCTTTCATTCAACCAGAGTGGTCATCCATTGATGTGTGGAACTTGCTAATGGGGATTTTACCCGTGGTCTGGTTGTCGATAATCACGCCCTTTTGACCAACGTGTATTACACGGATTATGCTGTTCCCAAGTGTCCTGGATGAAAATCATATTGCCTTTTGCAGCTGAACAGTACAAAAACTCTAAAAAAATTACCATCATTCAGAGTTATAGCCAAAGAAATTAAAAACATCTGCAAGCTGATCTAATACAGCTCATGACATTCCTGATGATTCTCTTTATCCATATATTGCACCAGTCTAGCCAAATTTCGTGATGACCACCACTTTTAGTAGACATTAACAAAACAGTGCTCACCTCCACTCCTTCCTCTCACTGGCAGCACATGAATGACAGCCACGGTATAACCCTGTGGGGAAGTTACTTTCCAGAAGCATAATGACCATAGCAGCTCTTTAAAAAGTGTATGAGCCTGATTTTGTTCTGATTAGGACTCAGACTTAAGCAGGAGCTGGGGATGATGGCAGATAAGAGAACAAGGAGTGTCCTAGGAAAGAAAAAGACTGTTAAATTGGACATGCTCAGGAAAAAGCAGGATGTGACAGAGCAGGGAGCATTGCAAGGCTCTACAGACAGGCATGAGTAGCAAAAAAGGGGGATAGTCAGTAGAGGCATTCTTCAGAAAGGGATCTTGGATATTAATCACAAGCTGAACAGGAGTGAACAATATTGTTTGGCTGTGGAAAATGCTCAGCACCACCCGGAGACCTCGGAACCAATGTAATCCTGCAAAGGGAGAATGATGTGTTCAGTTTGGGGCATAACATTTCACAAAAATACACATCTACTGAAGAGAGTCAAGGAAGATGAAAGAGGGCGAATGAAGGACATGACCTAGGAGGAAAGACCAAAACATGTTGTAGTAGATTTGGGGTCAGTTGTGCCAGCACAATGAGACCCCTGGACCCCATTTCAGTTTGTCCTGCCCCCAGTCTTTGGCATTCCCATTGCCTATTGTAAGACCATTTATATATGAGACAAGGAGAAGTGGAATAAATCATAGTCCTTAACTTCTGCAGACAGTATGAGAAGTAATAGGCTTATATTACAGGAAGGAAGATGAAAGTTAGACATTACGTAAGCTTTCTGAACAGGATGGCGAAGATTGCCTGGGAGACAGGTTTTAAAAAGCACATGGAGATTACTATATTTCAGCATATAAATACTCATACTTGTATATTTATATTTTACATTGAAATATATAGATACATTTATATAATAAACCAAATCAATGTTGATATACATTTATATTTATACTTGTATGTATAAAATAGAAAATATAAATATATCAACCATAAACATGGTACTTGCTGCTCTGGTACAACAAGATGAACTCTTTGTATCCTTTCCGACCTATTTTTCACTGATTTTTCTATGATTTTTATGATGTAATCTCTCCTGTAGGTATTTTAAGATGATATGTATGTTATGCCTCACTGAGATCTTCCTCAGTTTTGCTGATTTGCATCTAACTCACAGTTGTTAACATCTGCTATACACCTTTGTTTGTTCAGAGGAATCAGGCAAGTTGCATGCAGCAAACGTTTAAATGGTGCCTAAAGGAACTGGCAGAGTTTATGCAAAGTCTACAAAAAATTCTTATATGACCCCTCACTGGCTGTAGAAATTGTCCTTATGCCTTAGTTCTGTTCTTTCAAAGCATGTTAAATCTAGCCAGTCTTGACATCAGGCATGAATATTTCTGAAACTCATAATGTAAAATTTTGTTAGCATAGAAAATGCAAATCAGTAGAATAATTTTTTTATTAAGGTTGTTGTCTGCAACTGAGTATTTCACTGCACTGAGATCAACCGAATTAAATAAAAAAAAATTTATTTTATTCCAGAAAATATGGGAGAAGTTGAGTTGACTAAATGTAATTTTCTACTTTGGTTTTGCCTGCCTACATATACCAAGGGCCAATCGGTTCCCAGGTACTCTTATAAATCAAGAGTAGCACCACTGACTTACATGCAGTCATACCCATGTAAAGGATTCAAGAACTAGGTCAATAGAATTTAGAAATTTTTCACAAGCACTCTTCCAAAACATAGCAGGTGTAATGGAGTGGGGAGCCTGCCTCAATAGTTGCTGTGCTGTACCTCCTGCCTGATAATACTTATGCATGCTAGCAATCTTTTCTCATGAAAAGAAATAGGATGACAACAATAAAGGTGAAGCCACATAGTACTACTGCTGGTTTTTGTTATTAATAGAGTAGCTATCTCACTGACTTGCAGTATATCAAAAGTCATATGTAGCCCAAAACCTACATATTATACATGTTGGAAAGCACATTTCCAATGCTAATTCCATGTTACAGATATTGTAGAATTGACATATGCAGCCTGTAGGAATGGTTTATTATAAATACTATACCTAAATACAGATGTGTATTTATTTTGTATATAGAAAACATTTTATTTAGTATAGGGAACTGGATTACAGGATCTGGTTGAGATATCATTTCTTTGTAACTCAGTAAGTGTGTACATAAATTGGGTCTTACGAATTTGAAGCTATAATGTGCTTTAAGATTTCTGGGTAAGGCTGTTAGGAAAATGCAATATATTGCTTTCTGCATAACTTCTCATTACATGCATGTTGTCTCAGTCATCACACTTCACACAGTCTTGTATCATATTCTAAACATGCAAATCAGGATTCCTGCCAATCTCAATTCATTTATGGGCTGAGACTAAATGTGAAATAACACCGACAGAACCAAAATAATTTTTGATGCCAGGATACAATAAGTGCATTCATTACTGGTCCTGCAGAGAGCTGTATGAATACGAAAAAGGCTTAGATCACACTCATCTTCTGCATCTCAGGGATAATGAAAATAGATGTTTTGTTCTTAAAAGTACATCCAAGGCCCACTTATCTTCATACATTTGCTGTCCTATTATTGTCACCTAAAATCTTGAACCTCCAGTGTGACTCTTTTATCAAAACTCTCTTATACTGATGCATCCTTTTATCTGTACAGAACTTCAGGCCATGGGGGATGGACACCAGCTGGGGTCAGGGGAGGGTTTTGGAGGTGGCTGAGGTGTGGATAGGTAGCTGGGAGGGCTGGGGGTGTTGGAATATTACTAGGGGTGCAAGTGGTACCCAGGATTTATCTTTCTCCTGCAAATGACCATTACCTCATTTAGCTTGATCTTGGAGCACTGGTTCCCTCTAATTTCTCCTCAGCCATTAGGATGTGTCTTCTGCCCCCATCACGATGACGGTTTCCCCAACATTTTACACTGGAAGGGGACGTGGTCACTGTGCAATGTTGGAAAGATGAACAGATTTCAAACACATTGCTTTGATCATTGTATTTTACGAAGTTGTCCTTGTATTTGGACATAATTTAAACACAGTCCTTGAGCTTCATTAGAAGATAGTTTATAGTAAATTTTGTCTTTATTTTTTATTTATATTTAAAACAATGCTGTTGAAAATAAGAATCAGATTCTTGTTGCCTCAATGTCAAGGCTGAACCTCTCACGATAATCATGGATGCTTCACTACAGGGGGGATGTAGGGGAAAATGTCACCTGAGGAAAGCACATTTGAAAACATAGATGTACTTTTATATTTTTATGTTGGTTACCTGATACACGAAGTGAAGTATCTGAGGGGTAACAACTGGGAAATTAATTTTTTTGAGTCTAATTTAGTGGCTTTTAATCTGTGCTACTATCAGCACTGAAAAACCAGCACTGAGATTTCTGACTCTACAAACTACTCAGGTCTTCAGAGCTCTGAAAATATGTTGTCCTGAATTAATTTAATTGGGAATTAAACAGCTGGAACACCAAAAGAAAGAGCCGCTCCTGTAGCAGTCTGTCCATTACAAATTCACATTAAAATATTAAGTTGTTAAATCACTCAAGATTTCTCAGAACTCTTCCAATATTTGTCATCTTTGTCAGCTATGTAAAGCTGATCTTGTCTTCTTAACAGCTTAAACCTTGGCAAAAATCCTTCCTAATTTAACCATGTGCAGTGGTAAAAAGTAGAAAATTGCCTACTTTAGCCACAGAGTGATGAGAGAGGAGGGAAGTGCAGGAAAAATCAGTTTAGGTCTTGTGCTGGAAAACCTGAACACTCATCCTGGCAATGGTCTAAGAGCAGCCAGTGTGAGGTGCACAGCAGCTGTGTTATATGCAGCTTATTAATTTGCCTGGAGATGTAAGATCTAAAAACACAGGCTCTAACACCTCCTGCTTTATTGATCGCATCCTGCAAACAAGATTAAGTGTATAAAAGAGCAAAAGGCCCTGCCTGGTAGCAGGCAGTAGTTCTCATGTGCGCCGGTGGAGCTCTGGAAGCTGATGCTGCAATGACAAGCTGGAAATCCATCCCTGCAGTAATCTATTCCCAAATCATTACAGTTCCTCTGCCTAAGGGAGGGGGATGGGGTGAGTATTCACTCTTACCATAAAAGATCATTTAACTTTCAGTTTAACTTGAAAGAATTTAGATTAGTGAGTCACACAAGCAGGATGTTGTTGCTGTGTTGCTTGCTCATTAACTTGGTCTCTTTGAAAAGAGATGGAGCTTTCCACCAGTTTAATGTTTTAATCCTCGCAATTTGTCTGGCATCTGCCTGGTTTTAGTTATGGATTATGGACTTTGTAGAGATGTTAAAAGTTTTCAACAATTAAAATGAAGATCCTTATTGGAACAAGTTGTTCCATCTTTAAGAAAACCTCTTGGAGTTCTATTTGTGGAACACACAGAAGATAAGTTTTTCACAGTTGATGTTGGCAGTGACAAAATATCTTCAGGCTTTATAGAGGCCAAAGGTCTCGGCTACTAGTGAATCATTACTATTTGTCTATAAGGTATATAGTATGTCTGCTGGTACGTGTATCTTCTGCATACATACTGCTTAAGCTATTTATGAGCTTGACATGGGTTCTCTTTCTCAGCAAACGATCAAAATTCATGTCTGGACAGCTGGTGATTTGGACTAAAATTATTATTCCATTTGTATAATTTATATTTCTAGTAAGAGATGTCCTGTTCTTGAGTTAGGATATGAGTGCCTTTTCATTTTGTGCTTTACAAACACCCATTTGGTGATGCTCCATTCAGCAGAGAGCTTACAGCCTTTGGCCCTGCTCCTGCTAAGATTCTGGACCCTGATTTTCTTTACATATTCTGAAAAGTTTCATTAAGCCCAACAAGACAATCGAGATTTTTGAAATGGGAGACAAACAGTATATACGCTTCGTGTATGTGTACATAGACACACCATACATGTGGACAGCAATTTAGATTAGCAAGTGTGTATGGGGAGCTGTTTTGTGATAACATAGTCATCGAGTTTCTGAGATTTGTCCCCTAAATCAACTTTCTTTTCCCCTCAGCAACACATCTCTGATCAGCCTGGAGGGGGTTAGAAAGGAGAGTATTTGGAGACCTTTTGGATGAGTTCAACAAGAACAGGTCCATAAGGAAAGGTACATAAGACATGCCATGTCAATTTTTATAATAGGAGCCCAGAAGCAGCCTCTGGCTGTAATAGCCTGTGGCTTCAAAGGTGCCAACTAAAAGTGTATTTTAAAAACTAGTTTGTAATTTCATTTTTAACAAAATCCTATCTAGACAGTCCTATCTGGACTCTTTCCAGTAGCATGAGAACAACTTTCAGTATTCCTGCAAACTTCCCTACAAATGTCTTTTACCAGCAATTCAAGTCTCTCTTCAAAAATACTGGAAACAAGCAGTTCCAGAGACAAAGTGACACAGACAGGCATCACTTTGGTTTTCATGTCACATTCCCCTCATGAGGGAGTTTTAAGAGATTTACTTTGTTTAACATTACAGAAAGATTTTCATAATGCTCCAAGTGTGGAGTTTATTTCTGAACAAGCATAATAATGTTTATACTTTAAAATTATTTTAGGTTTGCTTCACCTTGGAGGGAAGGTGAAAGGGAAAGGCAGTGTTATTCATGCTTAGCTGAACTGATAGTTGGGTAAATAAAATTTATTTGCCTCCTCCCCATTTAAGATTTCCCCAGCTGCCTCCATCAACTCTACCTCATTCTTTTTTCATATTTTATCCTTAGTTTTAAATCTTACTCTGAATGACATTAGCTTTCTAAACTACTCAGCAGTATCAGTTTTCCCCCAAAGACTTCCCTGAGGCTGATTTGTATAGGCTGCAGTCATCTCTTCTTTTTTTTTTTTTTTTTTTTTTTTTTTTTATGATTTACATTGAACAATATCCTCACTAATGACATTTTCCGAGCAATGGTGCACCAGGGAAAAGCATAGAATGAGATGCAGGAATGAAGAATACAGCCTAAATGGATGGAGAAGGAAGTGCTACAATTTGGTCCTATATCATTCAATAAAAACTTGCCTCTTTCCATCTACCACAAAAATAGAGCACCACACTATTCTTAGACAGATATATCAGACACACTATTGTATTATATATTTTTGCATCTTTATGAAGAAGATAAATGCCTAAGCTTGCAATATGTGTTCTGTGTCTAGATAGCTTGACAAAAAAAGCCTCAGCTAAAAGAGAAGACTGAAATAATGTCAAGATGGAAATGCAATAAATAATTTCCTGCAATGAGAGCAGGTAACATGCAGGTATGGGGTCATTCCAGTTTGGCAAAACCAGTCATTAAAAAACACCTCCAGCAAGCCATAAGCCCAACTACTTCTCTCCTCCTAGAGCTGCACCTGTCTTGGTGCATGATTTCTTTCTCTCCTCTGCTTGTTTGCTCAGGGATAGACCCTGAAGTCTCAGCAACAAGAAGGGCATGCTTCCTACCAAAGCCCGGTCTCTCTATGCATGTGCTCCTTGACTGTTAGCATTTGTTTCATAGCCCAGCCTCTAAAAAACACAGTCATGCTCTCCTGCAGCCCCTTGCCAGGATATAACTACCACTTGCACCTGCCCTCAATCAATAGATAAAGCTGCAATTGATGTATCAACAGAATGAACTTTAAATTCAAGCTGTGAGATCTTTGGAGCGTGCATGGCCAGTTTTGCTGTAATGACTTGTAGTTTTAAACTTTTTCCTATGAAGGAAGCTGTGAGGAAACTGTCCTTATCAAGTTCTCTGAAGCTGATACACAAAGTTGTCTCCTTCGTTTTTTGCAGTCAGGCTGCAGAACTCCTTGAGGTAGAAGACATTACAGATGCTGACAGCCAGGGACTGAGCAAGAGGTGTAAACAATCTATTTTCCGTTTACTTGTAATACTTGCCTGTTGTAGCTGGAATTTAATGCATTTGATTTCACTGACAGCAGGAATTATGCTGAACATGCTTGCACTGGAGAATTTCTGGGTTACTTAGCAATGTCACATAAGATAATAGAAAATGTCATTTTTACTCAGCCATCACAATGTGACTTATAGAGTGTGTTATTATTGCCTTTTTATCTTCGCTTCTCAAATAACATGTATATCTCAAAGCTATCAAATCTTATTTAGGATCCAGCTAACCCAGAAAAGTATCAGAAGCAAACTTGAGAGGAAACTGGTCAGGACCTTTCAGGTTCCCCTCTGAGAACTGGAGACTGCCTAGGCTGCTCAGGCATGGGGGAAATAACTGAATGATGATTTTCTTGGCATCAGAATTAGATCTGAATCCAAGAATTCACCTCCCAGTGCTCAAAGGTTAGAGTACAGTTCTGGATTTGCTTTCTTTTTGTCCATGGTCCAGTTCTCCTTTATAGAGGTTAAAAAGAGTTGTGTCAT
This sequence comes from Tyto alba, assembly GCF_018691265.1. Taxonomy (NCBI): domain Eukaryota; kingdom Metazoa; phylum Chordata; class Aves; order Strigiformes; family Tytonidae; genus Tyto; species Tyto alba. Next base: position 11,886,401 of record NW_024881279.1, read on the forward strand.
GGAGGGAGAAGACAAATGAATAAAATCAGAGGAATGTCTCTCATGAACAGCATGTTTTCAGAGGCATGAGCAAAGATAGACCAGAGGATCAGTCTTTAATAAAAATTGTAGTTTGAACTTTGAGTATCAGTAACTGAACCAGATGAAGAAGTGGCTTTGCATTTGCATTTCCCAGATTTCATTTCCTAAATGAGGTGTTGAGACAATGAATTTCACAAGAAGATACATGTACTGAGACATTGGCGTACTCCTGGGTGAAAGTTATTTCCCTGGAGGGTTTTAAGATTTTGGAAACAATCCTAAGATTTGTCTGAAATTAGTTTTTCTAGGATTTACCTGGAAAGAGGCAATACAGAGGCTTGATTTTCAAATTTAGAGCATCAAACAACCTCTGCCTTGTTCCTTTAACTTGGTTCTGACAGATCTAAAGAAATTAATTTGCTTTCAATTTGAAAAGGGTTTAAGCATGGGATACTAAGTTTTCAAGTTAACTGAAACTCTGAAGAGAAAGCAGAAAAATAAAACTTTTATGTTTACATCAGAGTGTTCTATCGAGTCATAAACAATAATTAGCTTCTACTTACCACTTCTTATTTATTTAATATCACCATGTTTTAAGAAGAGGAATGTGTGGTTATCACTCTAAAACAGAGGGTGACTGAGGCACAGAGAGGCAATGTGGCTCCTGGACACTGCAAAAGTCAGCCCAGGAGCAATGCTAAACGATGTCCTTCATGATGACCAACCTGTAGCCAAGAGGTCTACATTCTCTTTAGACCAACAAACTAGGTGAGAAATATTCCTTCCTGCTGCACCGCAGACTGGACAAAAAATACAACCCAAAAATGAACAACCTAATGGAGCTCAATCAATAGAAGCCAAGCTTTTCATTTAAATGACTGCAAGGTTACATCCCATGCAGTCATGGCCACTGGCTACAATACACTCTTTCTGCTCATGGAGAGGCTAATTTGGGGGATAGAGCCTTAAAGTGATTCTGCATGAATCATTTTCTTAAGTCCTGATGATAATCAATCAGGCTCACTTCAGTTTCATTAACTCTGTTGATATGAAGACCGGCTGTTTCATTAATTCTGTTGATATGAAGACTGGCTCTCCCCTCTTCTGCAGTCTGTCTTTTACATTTGCAGTCATCCTTTACAAAGCTTAGCACTGATTATGCCAATATTGTGTTAGGGAACACTGGGCTGAAACCTCTGTGATGCTGGCAGGTCAATATTGTTTGATTCCACTTGAGAATCTGTTTCAGGAATTCACTGAGCTGTTTTGAGACTATGTCACATGCACAGCTAAAATTTACAGCAGTGCACAGCACACAGAAACCATTTCTAAATAGTTATGTATATACACTGGGACAAGCAAACATACACATAATCAAGCCTGCAGGTTCCTACTGTGCAACTGATTTTCTTTAAAAGGATTATTAGAATCAGAGTAGGAATGACCCCTCTTCAAACGATGCCCTCCTCTGGACAGGTTTGGTTATCTGTGTGTTGGTGTTTATGACCTTGATAGAGTTGCTGTTAAGTTTTGACCATGTAAAGAAGGTCACTGTATCTGAGAGCACTGAGAACCCCCAACACCTTGCCTCATGCATGTAGCCCACATTTTTCAAACACTTAAGACATTTTTGGAATAGACAGCCTGGTGGGAACTTCTTTACTCTCCAGCAGAGGACTCTGAAGTTAATAGGCATCAATTTCAGCCCCAAGAGTCAGTCAAAATATAAAAGCTGTATACCCCCAGTGCATTGCAGATCTTTCTAACAGCTGGAGAGGTCCTTAACCGCAGCTGGGCTACTTCTTCTGCCTTCACTTATGTGATATTTAAAACACCTGGGTACTAAGTGAAGCTAAAACTCTGTCTGTAAGGAGGAGGACTTAGAGGAAACCTTAAAACACTAAACGTAAATTTAGTGTTTTAAACTGCCCAGAAATGATTTCTGTGTTAACTCTTATTTAAAAATAGATTTTCTTGCTTCAGAAACTTGATTGTCCAACATACAGTAACAGCACGTTACATGAGATGGGCATACAGGAGGAATTATCATTGATCAGGTCAGTTACTGCATATCATGAACCTGAATCATTCCCCTAACCTCTTTATAAATGTTTCAGTTTGCCTACAGGTAAATATAACCATGAAAATATATATATATATATATATATATGTATACATCCTATGCATGCTTTATTTCTTGAGTAGTGAACAAATGTCAAACCTCAGAAGCTATGTTGAAGTGTTTTGGTCTGATTGAAACCTTAACTCATTTTGTATTATTGGACCCAAGAGAAAAGAAAGGTATTTACTCATGTTGTGATCATATAAAACCTTTGATTCTGCTCTCTGAGATATGAACTGCCATTAGAGATGAGGAAAGCTGCTCTTCCAACCTAAGCAGAAGCATTTATAGCAATGTATGAACTGTCGTGCTGTGGAGGGATTCTGGTTCACCTAAATTCTCTATTCTAATACTAGACCCCAAGTGATTTCAGAGGGGTTATTTTAATTTTCTCTATTACTCCTTCTTAACTAGTTGCATAGCAACTAGTCTACCTGTCCATAAGAATGTAAACAGATGATGTAAAACAAAGTGAGATTGAAAGAATAAGCATGACATTGTATTCTATAATTTTCTTGCTGCCTGTTTCTTTTCTTGATATATAAAAGAATTTATCTATTCAGCCCAGGATTTTAACAAGCAAATGACTCTCTAATTTACACTAAACAGTTTTACTACAGTCTTCTTAGGACCTTTTAAAGAAGCATACACTTGCTGGAGGCAATACTAATGAGGGACACATATGAGCAATTAAAACCTTGATTTAAAAGCTTGCCAGGATTTGTCTGGAAATACTGGGGAGATTGCAAGAAATATAGGGAAGAAACTAAAACACGGAATATCTTGTTTAAACAGGCATATTGAAAAACTGAGGGTTTTTTTGTGGTGTTGGTGTTTAATGGAGAAGGGGAGGTAAGTTAAACAAAGCATGCTGAGATTTTTTTTTTTCAGTTTTTTATTTGTGGTTATTTATCTACTGCCTTTCATTTATTATCACTATTTATTTTTTTTGAGCATTGACAGTAAAGTGCCATAGCTAAAATAATATGGACCAGAAGTGGCCTTCAGGTGGATGTGGGGTGTGTGGGTGGGAGGGGAGCAACTGTGTACATCAGGAGCATCCTCAGGGACAAACCACAGAGAGTACCTGCCTGCAGGGCATCTTCAGCCAGTGGGAGAGTAGTCAGGGCCCTTTTCCAACCCATAATCACCATGATGCAAGTACAGTTAAATAATCTGTAAATGCAAAAATCTGCAATCAACAAAATTAACATAAGCTCCATGACAAGCCATAATTAATGATAATAACAAAAAATAGTCATCAGCTTGGAAATACAAGTGCTTAATTCTTCCAGAAGAGGTTAGTGGAAGAGAAATATTCAGTTGTAGGGTTTCCTGATCACAACTATTAAAATTTGGAAATGTGAGTGTGAAAGATGTATAAAGCAGTTCCTATATATCAGCTCACATAGCTCCGGAAAACCTGCTTTTGTTTCTTCTGTGTTGTTTTCTACTGTTTGAAAGGGTGCTGTTGTTAAACTGGTAGAGTTACTCTAGACTTCTTCTGGTTTAACTAGGATCAGAAAAGTCCACATTTCTAATTTACTTATTGGGTATTAAATATATCTGAACTTTTTTCTACAAGCTTGTGTGATTCCAGCTCCCCTCTGTGCTTTATCCCCACCTCCATGTCCCCAACCTGAGTCTCTGAGGCTTCTTGCTGGTGTGCTGTGGTGGGAGGTTGTTTTGAAGCTAGGCTGTACAAGAGATTCATATTCTGAAATCCTATTTTCTTATTACAAAGTACCTTAATCTCTTTTTCACAGAGTATCTGAATAGAAAGTAAAAATGAGCTGGCAATGAGAACTGGCATAAAGATATACTTTGGATTATTATAGCATAAACACTGAGACTAGTTATGTCTAATGGAAGCCAGAAACTACAGCTTGGTGCAGTAGCCAGAATTTTGAGTGTGCAATAATGGTAAAAAAATCCTTTATCCATTCAGGGAGTAGCCAATGACCTGGACTGTGAGGACTAAGAGTCGTATTTTAATCCTTGCTGTTATGATTGATGATACTATTCTTAGTCATAGAAATGTGTCATCCTATTTTAAGCTTAAGTAAGCTGTGTGCCTCCATAGCAGCTTGCAAATGTGAGTTCCAAAGAGCAATTGCTGAAACATGCCTCAATGACTCCACTGTTATTATTTTATAATATTGAAATAACAGATGCTACAAACAGAATAGATACATTGGCTAGACATTTTGGTACCTTCCTGTTCATCTTGTAATGAGCTTAATAAATATCAAGCTAAGGATGCCGGTCTTCATATTTTCAATTAATATGAAGCAGAAGCAAGATTTTAAAGAAAACCCTGAAGCAGGGAGGATTAGATCTCCAATATAGGACTTGATGCAACTCACTTGCAAAAATTCAGTCTTGCAAACTGATTTGTACATGGGACACTTGCTTTATTCAGCCAAGAAACTATACACTGTTTGCACTCCTCTGTCATAGATCATCACACTGCTCTCAGTTGTGCTTTGACTTCAAAGTCATCACCATGCAGAGGACATGACAATTAGGTAGGAAGGCAGTTAATTCAAGTGTCAGCAAATTTCCCTTCACTCTGCTTATGTATCTGTGGGAAGGCTAGTAAATTAACCTGTGCAATTGAGGGCAGATGAAAAAACAGTAATAAACAATTTTAAAAAGGAAAAGAACCCTGTTTAGAGAAGTGCTAGTTCCTGACTTGGAGGTGATGCAACACTACCATCTGTTTATCTCTGCACAGCTTAGATGGGAATAGTTGAGGTGTCCTAACAGTGCAGCAAGGAAAACAAGAGGAGTTACTGTCCTCTGCTGACTGACTGCCCCAATGCAGGTGGATGTAACATTGACACGCTCTCCTGTCCTTCCATTTACTTTAGTCTTCTAATTTGTGCTTAGTGATTGTGAAAGGCACCAGAGTAACAACACAATAACAAGGAATCTCAGGTTTAATTACAGGAAGTTTACAGACTGAAAAGTGGCATTTCAAGCTCTCTTTCACATCCAGCCTTTAAGACCACCTGGGGGGTAACAGTGTATTTAGGGGCCAGGTTGTAGCTGGCTGCTTGCAAGCACAAGTGTGAGGTGGGGAAGGATGATGTAAGTTAATAATTCAAACAAGCCTCAGGTGCCTAATTTGGAAAGTGCTCTTAGAAATATCACAAAGCAGCTCCCTGGTCTTGCAATCATGGAACCAGTAGCCTGTTAACAGGAAACACCCCCAAAAAAATATCTAAGAGGCTTTGCTCTTCATTCCAGAATTCATACATTCACTTTGACAAGCAGGGAATACTGCTAGCTTAAGCTCAGATCTATAAACTTTAAATGCTTTGGGGCTTCTGAACTGATTCCCTCAATGAGCTCCTCAAAGTAGCCCCACAGTACTCTTACTGCAAGCAAATTGAGGTATTGACTCACTTTATTTTACCAATACTCGCCGACCTCATTAACTTCAGAAGGTGAACTGGGACTGCTATACTAACTCTGGCAACTATTTATGACCTGTGCATTTTATATGGCATAAATAAAAAAAAAATTATCAGCTACCCTGAAGCAGTAATGTACTACAGAGGTGGAGTGTTCTGCTGTATAATTAGCTCTTGGTCATCCCCCTGCAATAAACATCATGCAATGCTCTGCTAACCAAGCAGCCAGGCAGGTACTTATCGACGGTAAGGGACAATAAGCCTATATGTGCCCAAATAAAGTTGTCAGATTGAAAGTCTCTAATACTTTGGGCATATCTAACTTGATAAAGAGTGGAGTTCACAGCTCTTGGGGCTGTGCTTGCTGGAGTAACTGCATCTGCCTGTGTGTGAAAACATGTATTCTACTTTAGAAAGCCAGAGATGATCCCTGCCAGCTTGTAAGGCCCACTGTGAAGCTGGAATTAGCAGCTCCAGGATTGTTTGATAGACACTCTAACAATATTCATTTTGTCATACTGTTCCTGCTTCTTTGAGAACCAGGAGGGCACAAGATGTGAGGGATCTTCCCCCTATATGCTGAGAAAACCAGCAAATTCTTTGTGTGAGAATTATTTTCAGCATGAGTCTTCCATGTCTTAAAGTTGGACCAAATTTATACAAGCAATGAGGTAGCCAACACTTCTGATAAATGCCTAGTATACTGAAATCAGTGGGAACAATCAGGAAACCTCTATTTGCATCTTTAGGCAATTAGTGGCTTTAAGTGCATAAATTCATCCCTAATGGGTATAATATAAAGATAGATTTCTTGAAGACTCCAAGGTTATATATATTTCTCATAGAAACCCAAACTCTTCAGTCTCTTGTAAGAGATCTATAAACACAAGAAATGTCTCCTTATAACAAACCAAGTGTCTTTTATAAACAGAAAAATAACTTTAGCTGTGACTGAAATTGAAGGAAATAACCATGCTGTTTCTAACAACCTTTACTATTACTAGTTTATAGCTTCACACCTGCTTTTGTTCTTTTACCTTCTGCTTCTCTGGGAGCACATAATTGCCATTGCATTTCAATTGTTCCTGCTTCAGCTGTATGATTTTCCACGAGTTATAGTTCTTTCTCTATTAGATTGGTGGCTTAGAATATTCCAGATCTCAGTTTAGCATCTGCTTTCTTTGACTACCTACTTTTTCTCCACAAACTCCATTTTAGCCCTTCTGCTAGGTGATTCTTAAATGTCCTGTGGGAGCCCAATAAATTACACTTTGCTGTCCAAAATGAGATAGAAATGTACATTTCCATGATCCTTCTCAAATGCATTATTTTAAAACGTGTTCTCCCTCCGTCTGTCAACTGATTACCCTTTGTGGTGAATTTTTTTACCACCTGATTCTTTTTTGTTTATCCTAGTAGGACAAAGGCTTTTAAAGGTAACTCCCAATTCAATGATGGATAACGGCTAAACTGGTTATTACAAAAATTACTTAATAGATATTGCCCATTTCTTTCTCTTTCATGGTTTATCTACACAGGAAAGCTATTGCACAGCAAGGTAGAACATGAATTTAAAGCAAAGTAACTATTTCACATTAGCTTCCTGCAAGGATACTGCCATCCTGCACGCAGGTTTCACTGAATCCACTCCCAAAATTGGCTAAGAAAACTTGCATAAATATATTCTTACTGTGAAATGTTGTCCACATTGAGAATTAAATATGAAATAGCTTTCCAAGCTCCTTTCCAAAATGGCAAGAACTTATGTACTTTTCTGGTCCCCTCTGCAATAGTACTAGAGTGCCTCTGAGTTTATAATGTATTTATTCTCATGACCCCCTTAAGAGGAAGGGGAACCCTTGGTATTTTTCCCAAAATTGTAACAAAAGAGCTGGAGTAGAGAAGAGATGAATTCGGTCTTCCCAAGTCCAAAGATGGCTTTGTCACTGTTGGGTTATCTTTTTACTCCATGAAAAGCCTGTAGCTCTTAATTCTGTCTGCTAAATCATAATTCTGTTTATCTTCCAGACAGGTGTGACTCAGCTGCAAAAAAACACTGATGGAGCTTGTAAACTAAAGCTGTTATTTTCTGACAGTGACTGGCCATGTGGCTTTGTATGACATTCGTATTAATTCACATCTCATTCACATTCAGTGAAGGTAGAGAAAAGCTCAGTGATATATTTTGATTCAGATTCTCAGAGGTTTGATATACTTGGGTATGTAAGTCCCATGGACTTTAAATATAACTTTGAGAACCTTACTTAAACAATTGTGATTACTGTTTTTTAGGAAAGTATTGAATAGCCTGTTTTAAATCAGCCTGTGTTCTCTGTGCTTTCTCCTCTCTGAGGAGTTGCATTTGCATAGAAAGAGGATTCTTTAAGTAACGGCTCAAAGTCTTTTTTTCTGAATACAGAGAAACACACAAGCCAAAACTAATATTAGAATTAAACATTGCCCTTCCAACTCAGCAATGGACTAAGTCAAAACTCCATAGCATTATACTGAATTAGATGGAGTTTTAATTATCTATTGATCCATCTATCCACTTGCCTTACTCTAAACAAGCAGAAGGTTCAAGATACCTTTCATCTTGCTGTCTAAGATCTGATATTAGAGCAAAGGGGGCCTGGTTTTCTGCATCTTAGAGAGCTGACAACCCTGCAAGCAAAGATGAGGGCCAGACATCAGTTTACTAAACAGTGAATTTCAAAATGCCAATGCATTTTTTTAACTCTGAAGACTTTTATCTTAATTCTTTTTGTTTCATGGCACAAACGTAATAAAAATATGAATCTGAAATAACCTTTATTATTTGAAAGTGAGGTTGCTTTACCTTGTTTATGTCCAGAATTGCTTTCCTGTCTTGGTTGTGATTTAGTATTTCCTGGCTTGGGGAGGGCAAATGTTGGATACATCAAGAGGGGTTTCCCTACAGTTGTTGGTTGGTTATTTATTGTTTTTTTTTGTTTGTTTGTTTGTTTGTTTTCCAGAGTTACCATGAGCATTTTGATTAGCAGTACATTCTTGTGTGTAGAGACTGTCTTGCTTGCAGATGAGACATTTTAAATCCCTAGGAACTTTTTCAGCCTGATACATTACTAATAATCAGAATAACCATTCCTTTCAAATATTTTCATTAATGCGTGATTTTGTTTAGCATATCAACATTAGCTATATTAGCAGTTGCAAGATCCACAAGACTTCATCCAACGCCTGAAATGCACAAAATGTGTGGGCAGTTTCTGCATGGTCCAAACCTGCCGTTGGCACATGCCACAAGCATCTGCGGGGACTTTCCTGCCTGTGGACAGAAATGCAAACTCCTGCCCACACAGAGGGTGCCTGGGCGGCCGGCCGGCAGCACTTTGCTTCCTCCCCTTCTGCTTTCTGAGTGGGAAACACTGCTTGGGGGAGACTCCATCATGTTATCCCCCACTGCTCTGCACACTCCTGATCTCACCTGGTTTCTGCACTGCTGCGCATCCATTACCAGTGCATGGATTCAGTTCCAGGGTTTTTTATTTAATAATTGGCTCAAACAGTCACAACTAACTGCAGCTCTCGCCTCCTACTACCAGATTGGTTGGGGGTTTGTTTGTGTTGTTTGTTTTTGTTGTTGTTGTTTGTTGTTGTTGTTGTTGTTGGTTGTTTGTGTTTATTTTTAAATACCTGAGATCTCTGACTTCGGTTAATTAAAAATTCTGGATTATTTTTATTTTAACACTGAAATAAAGGGTTAAAACTGTTTGTGATAATAGTACTGACTGACATTGTTTCAAAGCAGATTTAGAGATAAGTTTGGTCCTGACATTTAGTCAGCAGGTGGGTGTTGTTTATTGCCTAGCAATTAGAACTTATATTAACATAATATCTCCTCAACTTCAAAAATTTCTGAGAGCTCTCCGTGAACAGATTCCCAAGAGCTCTCCCCTGCTCTCTTCCCTTTGTCTTTTCACTTTCCCACCTCCACACCCATCCACCCACCTGCCTTTAAATGTGCTGTTTCAAATTTAGAGTTCAAGAAACTTTGTTTAAGTCTAAATCATGAAAGATATTTTCTTCTAGGGCAGAAGCAGCCCACAGCCCCTTTATTTTAAACCAAGTTAAACCAGCATTTTTTAGTCTTCAGAAACTTTTTTCACTCTTAATATTTCTCTGTGAGCACTCCACTACAGAAAATGAGGAGGACAGGGCTGACTCCCCATCTTGAAATGGTCCAGGTGTAACAAGTACTTTCCTTGCCACCCACATTGTCAGGGCTCCCTTTTCTCTAAGTATTTTCTCTTATGTTATCAGTTTATTATGGAGACACATGCATTAGTTTTATATCTGCTTTTTATGAGATTGTCATATTCATTTTGACTTCTGTGCTAATGGGTTGTCTGCAGGTGAATGTGAAAATGAGCTAACTTGAGCTAAAGATGCAATGAAAGCAAACAAATGTGAAAAATTAACTGACTAGAAAACCTAATCCAAATGTATTCCTTTAAAAATAATCTGTAATTGATTTCAAACTCAAGTCAAAAGACCCTGCTGTCCAAAGTCAAACGTTCACTACTGCTCTGTCACAGGCTTTATTTACAAATTTGGATTAACAAAATGATAAGGATCTCTAAAAAATTGAACAAAAATGAGCATTGTTCTTGTGCATTTTCACCTGTGTATATCCACATGTACACACACATTCTTAGAGCAAATTTTCATCCTTCCTTTTGGCCATTTATTTTTTTTTAAGCTTAAACTCCATCATTTCATTATTAAGAAAGTACTCGGTGACACTATTCTGTTTTGGTGGGGGTTTTTTGTTTGTTGGTTGGTTTTTGCTTTGTTTCCGCACCCCCCCCCCCCCCCCCCCCAACCCCTTAAAGTGTACTTTTTTCATCAAAGGAGACACTTTCCTCTCTGTCTGGGAGGGGAAAGTTATGGGAGATAAGGACTGATCTTTCTTTTCAAACAGCTGTAATTAACATTAGAGCAAATCAGCTTTGGGGAGCAATCAGTGCCTTGCTCTGATCCCAGGGCAAACCTTGAAAGATCAAATGTCCATTCCCTCCCTTGCAACCATCACCATAACACAGTCACATGAGACTGGTTTAATAAATACTGTCTTCCTAATCCTCTATGGCAGTCACTTTGAGTATGAGCAAGCTTGTTTACTATCAGATGCAAAATCACTGATTGTTCAAATCCTGATCGTTAGGAATAGAATGGGAAAGTGATGAGGAAAAGATCAAATTCTTGAATTAAGTCAAATCCAATGAGAGTTTTTTATCATATTAATACCTTTTTCCTCCTCTCTGGCAACAAAATTAAAGTAGCTTATCCTGAAAGAGGGCAGATAATTTGATGTGAAGGCTGCCAGTGTAAGCAGTTGCCGTACTGCTTTGTGTTAGGAGAGCGACAGTAAAGTGAGAATGACAGTAAAGGCAGAGCGGGCATGGTGGCTGGTCCCTGGCCAAGGCCCTGGGGATGGGGATGGCAGCATCGCAGCTGGTTCCTCTGCTGAATTACAGCAGGGAGAGCGATCGCTCGAACGGCTGTGTGGTAACTGCTAGGAGTGACGGCTTGGGTTTTGGTGGCGAATGGGAAAACCATCAGTTGAAACTTGTATAGGGGTTTTTTTCAGCCTCAGCTGGAAATGAAGAGCAGCTTCTCTGCTTGTTCAATAAAACGGCTCCCTTGAGGTCAGAGCCGTGCCAGTTTATTGTAACCGAAGCTCTCGTACAAAGAGTTGACAGCAGCCTTTATCCCCCAGATAGCAAGCTTGACAAGTACCTTTGCCATTTGGGTACACTGAATTCTCAGGAGAGCTTCACATGAATAAATCATTACCTCGTTAGCAGCTATCCAGAATTAATGATCCCCCACCTTTTTTGACAAGCACTTCTTTTGCTGTAGGTTGTGACTTGTGGCTCCTTAGAGGAATGTGACAACTGAGTAGTCCTGGAGGCTTTTGTTTTCTCCTTCTTTGGGTATTCCAGTAACTTTTCCTGTGACTGAATAGCTGAAAGAAATATCTATAATTCTCACAAAGGCTAGCATTTTCAGAATAACAGCACAGAGCTGGGAGAAGAAATCCCAAATGAAACAAAACCCATCATGTTAGATCAAAGTCGGAATCAAAATGAAGATAAAACTTGCCAGAGGTTGAAAAGTAGGATTTAATTACTGTATATATTGAGGCATTTCTTTCTTCTAGTCTTAATTAGTAACATATTAACGTCTGAGGAAACACCTTTGTTTAGATATTTCCATCATAAACTGAAAGATATGAACGTTTGCCATGTATGTAGTCTTGCACAATTTCCCATACAATTTTGCAGTCCTGAGGGGTAAACAGATTTTTGGGAAAAGCCCTGTATATTGTTGCATGGTTGGAATACCAAACAAATGTGAACCTTTAGTTTCTGGTTTTTATTTCCATCAGTGTAATCTGATGAGTGATTTGAATGTCAGACTAAATTGCATCACATTTTTCTTATGTTTGTATCTCATCTAAGATGTTTTTATAACCTAAACTGTAAAAGTAGAGGACTGGTTCCAGGGAAGATTTTTAGGTTCAAATATGAACTTTCCCAAAGCTCAGGGTATTTGGATCTTTGGTACTGTGAGAGTTATTTCTGTCACAAAGAGTGACTGTGTCTTTTCTTAAATGACTTGCTAGGTCATTAACATATCTTTAGTCTTGCTTAACTTTCACTGCAGTGTACTAGTATCAATGAGGAGCCACCTCTCTGCTCTTTGTGGGGGTAAGCAAGTAGCCATTCTAGTAAAGAGAAGTGGAGAATATGATCAGAGACCTTACCATACTGAAAACAAAAGGAGAAATAGAAAGAATCCCGAAGTCCTTAACTTTTAAGACACCTGCTTTGGAGTGGAGGGTAGGAGAAGGAAGATGTTTGGTCAGTGTTTTAGCATTCTCAGTGCTGAAAAGAGAATAAAAATAAAGTTGGCCTGAGATTCAGTGGGTCCAGAGGAGCTACTAAGTCTGCTAACTGGGATAATTCTTAGATGTACAAAGGTAAAGTTAAAGGTTTTGCTGCACTGAATCGTTTTAGTCTCACAGCTGTGAATGCCTGCCACCTTTAGAAACACTCTGCTAGAGTAGCAGGATGCACCTTCATCTGAGTATACTCTTCCCCTAGATTTTTAAGATGGCAGGCAGTCTGTATAGCATGAGATCAAAATCTGTGTTTTATAGCCATGTTTTCTCAAGTAGGAAGATGGAGAAAAGAGGAAAGTAAGAACTTCATTAAACCTTGGTATATAAAGGTTGTTTTTAAGTAACAGTTTCAAAAGTATCCTGCAAAGAGACAAGACAGTAGAAGCAAAATATTCAGAATAACCACTTTTACAACTGAAATGCAACAGCTTAGTGTCAAATGTATTCTCTCACAGCTAAATATGCTTGTTTTACAAATCTGAACCTAGGTCAGAATTTAAATTATATAATCTTTACCTTTGTGTTGTAAAATCTAGCGTTACATGTAACAATGAAGTTTTAAAATTATTACTTTTAACATTAGAATTGGTTAAGATGTTCTACTGATCTATGTCAGGAACCAAATTATCATATCTTAAAATGTATTTGCATAACATGAAAAAAAGGGTTGCACAGCCTAATATAAATTTACATTTCTAATAAAGTATTAACATATCCAAAAATGGGTTTGAAATAGTACAACTATATTTTAAATCCTTCCTGTATATTCTTAACAAACAGCTTTGATTTGCATGTCCTGACTTTGCTATGTAAGTAACATAGAACTAATAATTGACTGGTTTATTATTCAGCCTTTTAATCCTCTGCTGCTGCCACCTTTGTTCATGCAGTTGAGAATTAACAGTGCAAAAAGGCAACCGTAAGCTTTGCCTTTTGCACATAGTAGAACTGAAGCTAAAACCAGAGTTTGCAGTGGGAGGATGTTTCAGGAGATGCTTTAGTAGACTCAGCTGCAAACTTGGGTGCAAAGCTCAGACCAATCTTTACGCATTCAAAGTCTGACGCTCAAACCCAGAGCACTTCTCTCCCTCACTTACTAGACAAAATCATAGTGGGGAATTCGGGCTGCCCCTTAAGTGACTACTCTAGATTTCATTCCCTATGAATACAAAATGTATGTTATTCTGTAGGATGTGTTTTTTTGCTGGAGAAATTTCTAGAGAGAGTTTAGTAGCAGCATGGCAGGACTGAAAACTCAGTAAAGGGTGTGATGCATTTATCAGTGGGGGGGTTCTGACATCTGAAAGCCAGTAACTCACCACAGATGATATTTGAATATTGGTACTTGAGTCTGTAGCCACTGACGCATAAATGCTCTGGTTCAACAAGGTACTTAAGCTTTAGGAGTCCTACTGAAATCAACTGAATGATGCATGTGTTTAAAGTTATGCACATAAAATCTTCTTGTAATGGAGCCAAGAGCAATTCCCATTGAAATCTGCCATCAGGTTTACTCTTTTGCTGCAGCTGAAACACTGGCTTTTTAGTATAAAACCAGGAGTGTGACCAAGCAGTAACATGCTGCCTTCAGCCGTTACAGACTTCTAGAAAGATGGTACAAGCTGGCAGTGAAATAAGGGGAGGCACAGGTCTCATTCTCACTGTGGTTTTCGCCAGATGCTTTCTGGGTGTTTAAATGGCCTCATTTCTGACAGCTGAAATGTTGACAAGAGACTCAGGCCACTAAGCCAAACCCTGTGGCCAGGTAGGTAAAGATGTTTCTGTGGCTGAAGGTGTGTTGGGAGGTTCTTAAAATAAAGTGATGACTCTAGGAGTAGCAAAGCAGAAACCAGTATATGGTTTAATTTGTTTAGCCAATTCCATCCATCACCCTCACAAGATTGTGTTAAAGTGATTGAATAGCTTTAACCTCAAACCTGTGATGGGATGTCAGGCAACTCAGAGCAGGAGTTTATAATATCTGGAGGGCCAAGTGTACCCCTAATGTCTGCCTTTACAGCTGTCTAACTGTGCTAACCTGATCTTAGCTGTCACAAAAGGACCTTTTTTAGCACAGTGCATGCATGGATTACACATGTAAGAACATAAAAACTCTGATCCAGGTCTTCAGTGGCCGCAAGCCAGTGTGGCACTGAAACCCAGGGACCAAAACCAGATGCACCAAGTGAGAGCCTGGTTCATTGTTTTATATGCTGACTTGTGATTCTCCTTGGCAGACTGGCCCCATGGTAGGAGCTTACTCAGCCTTCTTAACCCTTCTGTTGTTTTTATCTCTTTTGCTTTTTCGTGAATCTGGTCAGACTACCAGATAAAGCTCTGACTACTCTACTGCTGCTTCTGCTGCTGATAGTCAAAGCAGAAAAATAGAGCTGGATTTTTTTTATTTTTGTGTGTCCCTAAATGACTTTGTTCTGCAAGCAGTTAAGCAAAATTTGCTTCTGATTGGTACACTGTGTGAAAATACTGTGCATAAATATTGTGTGGACACCACTGAAACAGAGTAAATACAGAATCTACATGATGTTATTTATAACAATTATGGTTTTAGAGCATAATATCAGGTCTTTCTAAAGATCTCTGTCTTTATTACATAATGCCACTGCCCTCTCCATATGGTAGGTTTCACCTGTGATTAAGAGCAAATAAAGCATTAATTGGAGATGAGTCCACAGGAGAAAGGACAAGTAGGTACTGAGGTGATAAATAATCAGCAGGTGATTACCTGTTGTTATTCCTGACATGCCCTCCTTTTTAAAACTTCTGGAATAAAAGCAAGGGCCTCATTTGAAAGAGATTTAGCCTCCAGCTCTCAAAACTAGGGCCAGTTACTCTGAAATGCTGACCAGGCAGATGGGTTGCACTGGCATCTCATCCCTGGAAGCCAGACAGGATTTCTTGTTTTTAAAAGAAAACATGTCTAGTCGAAGATGTCCCTGCTCACTGCAGGGGGGGGGGGGGTTGGACTATATGACCTTTAAAGGTCCCTTCCAACACAAACTTATTCTATGAAAATCCAAGGCATTCTCCCATTGATGGTGTCATTAATGGTGCCTTATACTCCAGATGTTCTCTTACATCCACACTGTCACAAACAAAAAAAAAGGCAATCTGAAGGAACTTTGTTTCCATCACTGCATGGGATAATGTGTGTTTGACCCAGCTGTAAATATATTTCATGCAGATTGGCTGTTCCAGAATACAGCCAGCCCTGTAATAACTATATTAACTGTTGAAAGGTGCAATGCTAGTGAAAATCACACCTTAATAAGGTATAAGCAGTGGTCTCAGCCTCTCCAAAGCCTTAGATGAAACAGGTACAGGACATTAAAGTAAATTAATCTTTCACTAAAATATGTAGTCATAACAAAAACTATATTGAATCATTAATAAAAGTTTTTGTATCAGATTTTTATTGGACAGGATCATTTTATATGTGTTATACTTAAATATGTATCCTTGAGGAATGCTAATTTTATTTCTGCAGTTGGGAGAGCCAAATAAATCAATCTAAATTCCCTCTGTTTAGTTTACTGTGGGAATCAAGCTGTACTCTCTGTTCCATAAACAGAAGAGAAGCAAACTGATGAAAGAGAATGGCAAATGCTTAGATTAATTTATGATCTGGATTTGACTTTGTTTAAAATATGTTTAAGAAGATGGAGACAAGATGTTCATGAAACTATACAAGACATTTATGCATACTATACCTAGTAGAAGAAAAAAATCTCCTACTTTTTTCCTCACTTATAAGTAGATGCAGTAATTCTTCTAATCACACCTAGATCTTATCTCTTATATCTCTTATATCATTTCTTCATAGTAATACCTGCACAATCTTGACTTACTGATTTTTTCACCTCCACTTTTAAAACACTTTGTAGAACCACTATACCGTAGTTCCCAAACTGAACCACACTCTGTGTAGTTCATGACCTGTTACATGAGTGGCAGAATTAGGGGCATAACCATAATTCTCTAGGGCAGGGTAGACTGCTTGTTTCCTCGAGTAAAAGCTATAATGAGCTGTGATAGAAAAGTCTGAGGTCTAACTTCATGTAACCTGCTCCAGGATAGAGAAAAAACAATGGTCATCAGGATTTGGCTCATCTTCCAATTACTCCTCTTAACTTTCCCGAATACTGGGCTTTTCTTTGGTCTTGGCTGTGATATGATTCTTATGTGTGTGTCACTAACATAGCAAAAGCCAAGTCCTAATGATAGCTGACTTAATGACAACTGTCAAGAAAGTCTCTCCACGATCCTTGCCTGTCCCATAGACAGTTATGCACCAAGCCTGTCATTTTGGCTAGGTATGATAAAAGTTGCCAGCAGGTGTGTGTGTGTGTGTGTGTATTCAGAACGCAGCACAGATTATTTGAGCAACTCTACTAGCTTTAAATTCAAAACTGTCATTTTATTTCTCTAGCAGACAATATAATTATTCCAGAAGAATTATGAAGCATAGAAATCCTTTACACAATGGATGCCAATGGTAAAAAATAACAAGAATTTGGAGAATGTATAAAACATAAGAAGGGTTTATACACAGAAATTGTCTTTGATTTTAATGTATTCAATTACAGGCAGAGAGTGAATTAATTTGTTTCAAATGATGGTATATAGTTTAGTCAGGTTCTTATAATTTAGTTTTAGTGAGCACAGTGCTTTCTAATTATCTGTATACTAGCATATCCATAAGTAAAACATGGATTTTCTTTCTTGTATACCAAGTGTTTGTACACAAAAAATCCCCCAAACTCAAAATTTTGGTAGCCATAATGTAAATAAGCCAACTATAAAGCAGTGGTAACAGGCAATAACAACTTTATGTGAACAAAAGCATTCTCATGGAGTTTTAAAGCATCTGATGATGAGGAATAAATTCTTACAGTTCCTCTGTGAAGATCACTCAGTTTATGCATGAAAATTGGAAGTATATAGAGAGGTGCCTTCTTGCGAGGCAGAGGTTATATTTAAATTTTTTGCTAGAATTGGCTGTGATGTTTACTGCGACAAAGCAGAATACATAAATATTCTTCATTTTGTGTCTGAGCCACAAAGCTTACAGCTTAGACAGCCCCTATTGAAGAACCAATAAAAGATTAATTATACTATAGATACCCATCTGGGCAGGTATGAGCCACTGGAGAGAGGTCAGTCTAACATAAGTGTCTGTTCACTCCTCTGGTAGCATCACAGTAAGAATAAGAACCCACTTTGATTTCTAGGTATTTTCCTGTAGAAGCACCATGCTTGGAGTATTAGGCAGTCAGTTTAGGGAAAAACACGAGTTCAACAGGCAGATTTGAAAGCAGCTGGAAGTCCAGGAGACATTTGAAGACCCAAAGACTGTCAGAGAGCATGACCAGAGAAGTATAGGTGGCTGATTCATTGGAAACAACATTTTGTAGCATGCTAAAAGATTTTCAGGACATTTTTTTCGATATTCTTAAGAACAGTCAGGAAATAAACAACATGGTAAGGAGAAGTCAGACAAATGGGGAAAAATAAGCCCAGAAATAGGAAGACTTAAAAGAATTGGTATAAATCACATAAATTTGACTGAAATATGTGTGTGTGTATAAATATATATATATATATATATGTATATATGTAAGTAAACTCCCTTTCTAGGGGACACAGGCTTCAGGGTTTCCATACAGGCAGTTCTGTAATAGGAAGTGCAGTCTTTATCTCATACCACTGCATTATTTTAATAAGTTCTCCTAACTTCTCAAACCTTACTTCGTGACAGTTCTTATCTAGATCAGGATAAGATTCATAAGCATTATTTTTTTCAGCTACTATACTAGACAGATTTGGAACAGGGATTTCTTTTTGTTCCCTGTCTGTGTAACACCTGGCAAAGCGAGGTCTCACTCTATGCAGAGACCTGTGTCTTATCAAAACTGTGCTCTACAGGTATGGATAGATCTTACATTTCAAAACTTTAACCCAGAGAGCTAGCTTTGAAGAAGTAAGAAACCCTTAAGGATCATACAAACCTTAGAAACCCTACAGTTTGCTACAAAACCAGGAAATGCTGTGGTCTCACTTTTGCAGCCTTTCCCAACTTTACCCACACTATGTAAGCATCTAGAAGAGGTTAATGGACTAGACCTTGACAGGACGTGTCCTTAATAACAACTGTTCGTTGTAACCATGTAGTAAGCTAAGGAACCTGATTGAATATGGTCTTGCTTCCTCCTCTGGAAGAATTAAATAACGCAGAGGGGACTGAAGACAATTTTTATTCTGCATTTGCACTCTGGTTTGTAGTATTCCACTTCAGTTATAGTACAGATCATTGTGATTAAATCAGCCAGCAGTAGCTCAAAGCCACCACTGGTTATCTTTCTGCCCTGATAAGCAAAAATCTCCCAAGTATACAGGCTTTGGAAAAAATTCGCCTTGGGTCACTTGCTTTGCAAGCAATGATGTTGCAGTATTTTTAACAATATGTTTTACTTTGAGAGGTCAGTGACTTTTGCCTGGGTATTTTTTGTTCTAAATATAACATTTATCTAAATGTTCAGAAAAATCCTATACGTCAGTGTCTTCTTTACACAACATTTTAAGTAACAATTTTCTTAGTGTGTCCTAAATGTCCTGTAATTTGCATAGAAGAAACAGAATCAAACTCAAGCAATTTTTCACTCTTCAGAGAAATAAAAACAGAATTACAAAAGGTTATTTCAAAGTACCTGTAGAGATATCTGGTTTTAGGTGGTTTCTCATAAAAGACTGTCCATTTAGATCTCTGGTTAGTAGCTTTCAGGAGACAAAGTTCACAATGCTGAGCTGTTTGTGGTTTGTCATGTGAACTGTATGGCCTTGATTATGTGTCTATATCCATCATGCACAATTTGATACCCCTCTACCAAAAAAGACAAAGGTTGGGGGGAATTCTGTTACTTCATTTAAAGTAAATCTCAACCAGAATCATAACCAAGCATTCAAAATCACTCCAAGGAAGTATTCCTTTAGCATCTTGTCTAAAATGTTGCTTGAATAGAGTGCAGTATCTCTCTCTATTTGACTCAAGTAAATATAAGAGCTCTGCAATACAACCAACTGGCCAGAACTGTTTTCTCTGAAAACCTGATACTAACATATCCCTACAACAGTCCAGCTCACTGAATAATTAATAGCAGATAACTTTCTTCAATGACCTTTATTTGCTTCGTTTCATGGATAAAAAGATAGTTTTCTTACCAATTGTATTTACTACTTGCAATTAGTGGATAATTTTAGCAAGCAGCTCTGCATTTTCTATTTGTGTATGAATAGTTCACTGTGCATATTTAGAATTCAAAGTTGAAGCAGTTTTGCCTGCAGGTGTAGAATTTGGGGCAGACAGGACATTTGACATCTACACAGCTTTGATTTCTGATTCTACAATGCTAGACAGCTCTCTCCCTTCACTCCCCACTTTTAGCACAAATGTGAGACAGACATGGGGCTTAGATTACACTGAAATTTCAGGAGCAACCTCCAAAATCACTGCTCTGTTTTTGCATACACAGATGAGATTCTTTTCACATAATATGTCATAATCATCAACTGATTGATGATCCATAATATCAGATGGATTCGCAGCATTACAATTATAACTCTGATTATACTTTCAGCTATAAACAGGGGATGAAAGGCAGCGACAGTGTGAGAAAGAGTGTACTTCAGCAGCCTTAAAGGTACGCTTTGCTTGCAACATAGAAGAAACAACATGGGGTCTTTCTGAAGTGTGCTTCTGTACATGTTATTCATATTTATCCTGAAGCATGTACATGTCCCATGCAACTTTTTATAACATATCAGCTATGGGATCCCATTGCAAAACTAGGGTGATGTTTTCAAATGCAACCAGTGAACCAGTGTTGATTTAGCAGTTGGATCATGATGAAGAGACACCCTGCAAAGGATTTGCAGAAACTCCAGCCTCCACACTTGATGAAAATGAGGGAAATTATTTTTAAGAGGAAGAAAATGAGGCCCTAAGCGTTGCTGATCATGGGTTTAGATTTTCTAACCACAGTCCATGAGGCAGTGTTTCTGCAGGGGTCTGTGTGTGAAGGTGGTGCCACACTGCCGTGGGGATCACTGCACTAATGTGGCCTTGATGATGGTCAGCCCTTTGCATCAGGAAGCTTAATGTTAAAGTTCCTGACTGACTCACACACTGTACAAGCTCAGCGTGATGTTTCTTGAACTTCTGTGACTTGTGGGCCCCCAGGTTTAGGGAGATATTCCTCCTTGCAGTTTCATATACGTGAATAAATGGGTTGTCTTTCTATGTCACGTTAGAGGCCATTTGTGGAACATGGAAATGGTTAAAAAGAAATAATTCTGCAACGTTAGAAGGTCCTGTATGACAAAGTATTTTATTACTCTATTAGTACACAATATGCCGTGTTCTTTAGTATCTGGCTTTTTTAGGCTGTCAAGTTTCAGTAATGGAATTTCAGGAAACAATAAAGGCAGCATGGTCCATATATGTTATTTCTTCCAAGTTTTGTATCTTCTTGACAAAATAATAGCTAGCCACAACATTTTGATCTGGTTAAGTACTCTTCTGTCTAGGGATATTTGCAGCAACACTTTACAACAAAAATTAGCTGTCAGTCATTTAGCTCTATTTTCTGGTTCCTTTGTAAAGTTTTATGATAGCCTTCACTTATTGTTTCACTGTGAGGATTTCTTTAGCTGAAAGACACTAATCCCATGGTAATAACGATAATGTTCTTAACACTTCCAAGTGCCAGCTTTTCTAGTCTTCCTTCAAGATAATCAGATCTTAGACTACAAACTTTTCCCATTTAATTTCTCTTGAGAATGACTTCCTGAAGCAGAAGCTTGAAGAAACAAAAATGAACAGAGTGAATGCATCTGATTGAATGAGATAATCAATATGAACATTATGTATTCACAATCCATTATTAACAACCCCAGACTATTTTCTCCCATAATCTGTGATGTAAGTACCATGATTCTCCAAAATGTTAAGATAAAGATCAAAAAACAATCTCCACAAACCAATTAAAATGCTTTCAAATGTAAATGTTTTTAACCTCATATGGATGTCTATATGAACTTGGTAGCTGTGCTTAGACTCAGAGGTAGTTCTACAGCATTGAATGGATTATGGCAGTGTTTGGATCATGCATCTTTTATTGCAGTTTTATTATAGTTAGCTTATACCTTAAAATGGTCTGCTACATGATGAACTATATTAAGAACTGTATTTAAAAGTAAACTGGGTGGGAGCTCTGCTAGAATTCTCACTATTGGGGTCAGTTTCAAAGACACAATTTATTCCTGCTTTTTTTTTTTCTTTTTAAAGTAGAAAATTCCTCCTAGAAAAAAGCTATAAAATGCTTGAAAAAGCTGGTGCTTTACTTGAAAAATAAAATGTGAGCAGAGAGAAGGGAATTATTTGTTGCTGCTTTCTAGGAACAATGTGTTTAAACTGGGAAGAAACAGAAATCTTTGTCCCATTCTTTGCTTTTCTTGGGAGAAGCCAGCGGCGACCCCAACAGCTGTGCCCAGCTCGGTGGGTGGCTGAGAGTATTGCAAGTTGTGTGAAGCCCAAAGTTTCTTCTCTGCACTATTAGAGCTGGGCAGCAGCAGGGTGAGCTAATCTGGGGAGTTTTTTGCACAGCCCAGACTGCCCCAGATGAGGCTACGAGAGCAATGTGGAAATGACTTTTGTTTTTATCCAGTTGAGACCCTGCGGCTGATGCAAAATGCTTCTGATCAAGTTTAACACCTGTTCTTGGGGACCAGATCCAAGGTACAAGAGCCTCTCTGGATGTTACAGAGATGGCTAGAGTGGAAAGGTCTGACTGTCTTTTGGCAACTAGTGGTTATTGTATTGGAATGTATTTGGCTTTCCACTCAGGTATTTCAGCTTTTTGAGGGTTTCAGGTAGGACAGTTTGTGGATGAGCTGGATCCTGGACATAGTTAATGAACGCTGGTGTCTGAATGAGCAAGATATATAAGGAACATAAATCACAATGAAAAAATAGAGTTTAAAATTCATTCCTTGCCATATACAAGAAAATTTTCTTGAACAAGTAAGAGAGATGTACAGAAGTACAGTCATTTAATTAAATATAGATAAGAATTGGACATCAATTAATTTCTGGAGAAATGGAACTGTACAGTATTTTTCATTAATTGCGATGTTATTAACTTACTATTCTACTGCACCAATTGAATGTAGAATTTAAGAAAATTCAAATGCATTGTGTCAGATTCAAGGTTCTTTCAAATGGATTATGAAAGAATGAAGTGTTATACTGAGATGACAAGTATAAGGCTTAAAATATTTTTTTTTTAAGTGCACAATTTGCAAGTCAAATAGATGGATGTTCACAGAATCAATTTATTTCTGAGACCTTTGATCAAAGATTTGAGGGGAGCCATAAAGAGCAATTCTCTTGAAAATGTTTGCTGCTTTCTAATGAGAACAGGCACCATTTGGGTATGTAGATGAAAGCACACCTAATCTTTTTTACTCCTCCTTCTTAATAATACCCTTGGATTCAGAAATTAGGCACAGCAGGAAGAAAGATCCTGTACAGCACATCTGTGCACTAATAAAACAAGCTGTCTAACTCCTGAAATAAGTAGATATTTCTCACACAGGAAGTCATTTGTCTATGTGGGAACGGGATGAGAAGGCAGCTCAGTTAATTTTCACACAAAATTGAGGAATAAAGATTTGGAACTGTGCCCAAGAAGGCTGGAATAACTTCCATAGCTTGGGATAAAAACAGCTCCAAGCAATATGACTGTGCTGCATAAGGAAAGATCATGATAGCAAATCCTTCGTTAGGGTTATCAGAAAGAATCAGAATACATAGCCAAGATTTCACTTGCTTCTCTTCCCTTCCCAGGTGATGCAGGACAGAAAAATCATAAGGAGGTGAGCAAAGCAGGGGAAATGGTGGATCTGGGAGCAAACACTCCCAATCTCCTAAGATCAGAGCTGAAACTCACAACACTGAGATGGTCTCACAGCAGAAGACATCAGCATTTCAACTCTGTGTTAAAAATAATCATGGCCTGCACATCAGAAAGCATACTTCAATGCACAGGAATGGTGTTTTATTGCTTCAGAATTGCTTCTTATTCTCACACTAGCATGCAGCTGACTTCCCAGAAAACCATTCCCTTAGCAAAACGGGGAGAGAGACATTTCTTTATGCTACCTTTGCAGCGGAACTCTACACCCTGATCCAGCCTTATATCTGTGACACATTTTATGGCCCCGTGCCCTGCCTTCTACAAAGCTGTAGTTGCCTGCTTGCACGCTGGGCCTTCCTGTCTGTCTGTATTGACTTGGCTGTCTGTCCTTTAGCATGTCATTTGACCCCTCTACCAAAGCCTGTTCCTCTACCCAATATGGACAGGGCATTCCAGGAAGACTGTTTTCTCAGTTTATTATTACTAAAATTAATATTTGAGGACAAGGATATTCTCTCTGAATGTCTGGAAACACATGTGATTTTTGTCATGTTAGAATTGAAGAGGTTTTTTTTTTTAACATAATAAAATGGAGACTCTGAAATTAAACAGTTCCTTTATATTTGGTAGTATTTCATGTTAATATAGCTGACATTTTGCTCCCTCTTTTCTAAGAAGCTGTTGGCTTTTCTTATTCTTTTAAGTGCATCAGATTATCCAGTAATACCCACTGCTGTGAATTACATGGCCCCAGAAGTTTTACAAGTTGTACTGAAGTAGGAAAGTTAAGATAAATTAATGCAGTGCAAATCTTGAAATGAAACCATTTGACCCCTATTAAGATTTGCTGTTAACACCATTTGGAGTTGTGCTTAATGTTTGAAATTGCCATATCATTTAAAATTGCATTGTGAAGTGTTATAGTTGCTTTAAGACATCATTTCTAAAAATTAGGGTTACCATGCCATTTGCTGCAAAGCTGTGAATCCCAGAACTGAGTTGTTCCTCCATGTTAAATTAAAAGGCATTAATCTTTCCAGATACAGTATCCCAGATACAAATTCTTGCTCTGTACAACTAGAAAAGTCCCTCAGCTTGCCAAGGCATAAAAAATTTGAAAAGAATAATCAAAGCTGTACTGCATGCCAGGAAGAAAAGATATGGGATGTGCTTCTAGTTCAACCAATGAATCCTTCTCTATAGAGTATGATATGATTCTAAAAACAGGGCAACAGTTCAGCCTTCCAGTGACAGCAGTCAGGTTATTCCTTACATGACCAAAACTATTCCTTCGGTGTGGGGGCTGATGTGCATCATGTTATGTCTTTGAGGCAATATCTATTAATAGGATATTATCTGCTACTTTCAAGATTCAGACTTTGAAAATTTTTTTATGTCTCCTCTTATAGGGCCTGGCATAAAAATGGATTGTATGGAAAGATACAGATTGAATTGGTCAAAGTCTGATGGTGCAGGCAGATATCCCCGGCAAGTTCTCCCTATTCAGCTTGGTTTTCCATCAGGTTTGTGGTACTTCATAGTTAACCTTCTCTGTAATTTATCATCATGTTCAGAGCAGATTATTGCTGTTGGGAGTTTAAAGCAAAATACCAAAGTATATGGTTCTGTGCTCCATCAAGTTTTGCCTTGTCTTTCTATTCTTTGGTACCGATTTTTCATTTTATCTGCATTTTACATGTTTGTGACAACACTGAAACAAAAGGAAAAAAGGGTTTACAGTGTGTTTGTTGTAAAATGAATACGCACTAAATTTAGCTTGATGTTTTTCTGCATGATACCCCTTATCTTCTGTTGATATAATATCTAGCTTGAAATTTAGTACAGCAGTAATGACTGTGTTGCAGCCTGGGGCACAGTGCTGAGGAAACAACAAACTGCAGTGCTGAATCAAGTCAATTCCTTCACGTTTGAGAGCAGCTCTATGGGTCTTTGTTATCATTAAAAGAACTTTAGGGAGTTGGTGAAGATATGCAGAGACAGGATTTGTGGAGCTCCTTGTAATTCATGTGTGTTGTGGTTTGAGAATCTGTCTCACCCTAGCTGTGTACAGAGGGAGAGACTGTAGTGTGCATTCAATTCTGCTAATATTCAGTATAAAATGGAGACAACTAAATATAGGTATTTCCATGTAGGTTTATACATGTGAGCAGGATGTTTAAATTCCTATTTTAGTCTATGACTGGAAATTCACTGATACAGCCCATGAAAGCATAGGTTTGGGAGATTTTCTTCTTACCCTAAAGAAAATGGAGACACTCCCACCTCCAAGAGGTGATGTGAATCTTCCCTCTCCTTTTTGTCTGTAGGGAGAGCTGACAGCAGTTGTGTTACGAAATGGCTAAATACATTAAACTAAATACAATATGTGGTAGGTTAATGAGTTCTAATTAAGATTAATAGGCTGAAATCACCGAGATTCATCTTTTCAAGAGGAGGATAAGTCAGAGGAAAATCAAGCTGCATATGTCTGATAGCTGCACAAGATTGCTCTAGATGATTTAATGGGTCATTTTTATTATTAATGATCTATGCATTCTAATTCAGTAAGAAAAAGACTTGCCAGCATGAAATTAAATGATGGATTATTGTGTTGACTAATACCTGAAGCTGGATCTAAATATTGTTGAATTCACCAAATGTATGAAATACTTAGAATCAGGGGATATGAGAACCCAAGAGCACCATGTACCCACCGGTCCACAAACAAATGTAAACCCAAGTTTGCATAAGAAAAGAGGATCTCTTTTTCTCATTCTCATATGTTACCTAATTTAAGAAATACTCTACATCTTGTATTAGTTACATACTGTGCACATAAATATCTGTGGACAAAGAAGCATTATATCTAAGGATCTGTTAGGAGAGGAAGGAAGCATATAAGATGTAGTTTTGTTAAAGGAAAGACATCCAAAAGTGATTTACAGATAGTGCGACAGTGCATAAGAGGTACAAGGCAATAAATGATAGGTCTGCTCAGATGTTTCAGCAGCAAAAGAAATAGGAAAATAGATGATGATGATGTGGTCAGAGAGAATTATGGAAATACAAAATTGTAGGGAAAGAACAGAAGGAAAAAGCTGTCTAACTTCTGGCAGGTTTTTTTTTTTTGTCACAGTATTTATCTCCTACTGCAGGAGTTACACACAGTGTTCATTTTATATTTATTTCATATGCATGGAATATGAAAGGAAAAAATTTTTTTTTTATTTAAAGAGCTCGTACAAGACCACTTTCATTGCTGAGACCTAGTATCTCAGTTCACCTGTTTGACAATGCAAATAATTCTAGATGTTCATTTTGGAGAAACTGACAGTGAAATGCTACCTCTATGTAATCAAATATATTCAGTAAGACATAATTGGTAATCTTTTCTATGCCTATCACACCTGGTTGGGTATTTTTCTGAAATGTATTTCAGCAGAAAAAGTTGATTTATCCATTTTTGTAATTATATTCATCAAAAAAAAAAAAGATCAGTTTTGACAAATTTCCTCTTAATTTCTAGAAAACTTTGAATTGCTTAAATCTTCTAAGATTTTCTTAAATGAGGAAATTTGTTTTTCAATTTTTGAATCAACTTTCATTTTAAAATGTAAGCTATTTATAAGAAAATGTGTTTTAAAAATGAAGATATGGCGAAATCAAAATGAAAGCTTGTCCTGATTTTTTTTTTTTTTTTCTGTTCAAACTTTTGATTTACAACAGCTTTTTTACCATTCCATTTTTTTCTGCTTCAAAAATTTTATGAAGTATGAGAGAAGCAGTTCTGGATGTGTGAAACCTCATGCTTTAAAGAGAAGAGACACATATCTGGACTCAGATGTGCCAAACTTAGAATAGATGAGTTTCTCACCAGGATAGGTAATATTTTGGGGTACTTTACACATTTTTCATTATGGAGCTTGGCTTTCTGTCCCTGGCACTCTCTAGGCAGCTGAAGTTTCACGATAAAAGAAACAAAAACCCCCTACTAGGCTCCTAATTGGACTTTCCTGACAAAAGAGACACCAGTGCTATCATTCAGACACCAGTCCCTGACACAAGTCTTTTGACTTTTTAGCAAACTTCAACTCTCACCGCTTTGGTAGGAACTTGATGCTGTACATTATTCTAGGCACTGTTTACATGGGTTCTTCTAGTTCAGAAGCAATCATTGGAAAGAGATTGTCGGGGACTTTTTCTGTATAACAATTCAGCTCACACTGAAAGTGATGTTTTCTCAGACATTTCTGTGTCCAGTTGAGATTTAACTGAAATTGGCACTTTTGGTAATCAAGATGAGACCCATCTAATGGTTAAGTAATTATTTAGATGGAACAACATTTCCCATTCCCTCTACTGTTAAAGATAATTTTGTTAACACGGGTAGAACCAACAGCTTTCCCGTTTAACATCAGCCTCTGAAGAATTTGGTCGCTCAAGTTGGATGCAGTTGAAAAGAGAATCTCCAGGCAAAGATTCTGTGACTCAGTAAAGGTCTCCCAAAGTCCTCACTCCGCCACTGCTTCTCTGTCTGGATGTTTTGACTGCATGGTCTGTGACCATCATATACATTATATCACAACTATAGATGAAAAGGAACCAAAATGAAATATTTGCCTGACTTTTGGATACGTACCAGTAAATACAGAAGTCTACATTTATATCTATTAAAAAGTTAGCCATATTTCAGACAAGAAAGAAATACAGAGGTAGCTGAAAAAAAAACACAAATCAAATCCAAACGAAAAAGTAATTATAGGCTTCATGTTATCCGTTTATAGTATTACACTGAAAATTTACTTAAAGTAATAGGGACAACAACTTCCTCATTATTTTCTAGAGCTTTCAGATGTACAATAAGCAGGTTGATAATGGGTATACTAAAGGCTGTTGTCATATAAATTCACTCATATCAAAACTCACTTTTGTGGGAATAAAAAGAGCAGAGCAATAATATTGAAAAATGATAAAAATACACATGTTCATGGAGTTGTTTCTTGCTAGATCTCCATGAACTTAAAAGGAGAAGATTCTTCATCATTATCCTTGTTTTCTGCAGGTAGGGACTCAAAGGACATACCTATGATGTAATCACTGTGCATAGCTAAGCTTGCCTCACATGACCCTATCCTGAGGGTAAATACTATAAATCATTACCTCACACATATGTACCTACTGGCAACTGGACTATTACCAGCACATGAGCTACCGACAGATGAAGATAATCCTACATTTCGATAATTCTGTGTTATATTGCAACCAAAGAAGTGATGCAGTTGTGGCATATACAAAGTCATGATTTGGAGCAAGAGATACCCAACATCAGTTGATCTCTCTTCTTAAAGTCCCACAGATGCAGTCAGTAAAATTTGTTGGCACTGGTGAAAATTTGGTTCAAGGTTGGTTGGCCACAGTCATGCAGTGAGTGAGTCTGACAGCTCCAAACAGGCAGAAGATAACAGTTCTCTTTCCTGACACATTTTTGGTCTGAAGTGTGCTCTCTTTCCAGGTAGAATCATTATTTTTTTCCCCAGAAAAATTGAGTCCTGTCAAGACATGCTCAGATGATTTTAGGTCATCTATTTTAGCTATTTCTTTCCCTTGAAATAACCTCAGAAAATTTCCTGTTGGAAACACCATTGATACTAATAGTGTGTCCACTAAAAATATCTTTGCTGAAACAGCAAGTGAATTTTCCTTCCAAAACTCACATAAAGTATTCCCATTGTGAATTTTGTGTCTCAAGCTTGAAGTAACAGTAGACTGACCTTTCTTTAACCTATCCTTTGGGCTATACTACTCTTTAAATACTGATACTATATCCCTAGCAATGCCTATTCAGTCAGAATATACTTGGACAAAATGTGGAACCTGAACTAACTTGAGCTATCACACAGACACTGAGTATAGGAATAGTCCTAATATTCCTGTAGAGGAACAGAATATGAGATAATAGACATTGTATCAACAACATTGTAATGTTATTGTATCATTCCCAGGAAAGAATGGGAAGAGAGAAATCATCATTTGTGGAACATAAATATTACGGTCTTTTCTTTGGTGGTATTTGGCTCCCTGGTTTGTCTGGCCCATTTCTTTCTCCCCATACAGTAGAGAGATGGTGCCAAGGCAAGGTACTACTTACTCTTTTCCCATCTCATTTCTTCATGGAGATGGACTGAGGGAAGCAGGGCTGTTTGGGAGCTATGCTGGAGCTACTTGGAACTAGTGTTTTTTGGAGATATTGCATCACATATCTCACACCAAATGTATCTTCAACTTTACTGGGATGGCTCATCCTTATAACTAAAGGCAGTCTATCTCTAGTCTGTTCTTGTAAACAAAGGCATAAATAGCTGCACTCACAGTCACTCTAGTGTGCACAGTCCAGTAAGGTCAATATGAATGTATGTTGCAACAGGGTAATGATCCCAGAGTGACCACTGTTACAGGGAAGATATTTAAGTGTAGAACAAACCAAAGGAACACATCCATAATTTTAGACTTACAGCTTCTAGCAGCAGCCTGAAGGTCTCATTGCAGCAGGGTTTTATAGATTCATGTTAACAGCACCTTGGTTTCCCTTATACTTTGTTCTTTTGCTTACTCCTTGGATGTAACGATTCAGTTTCATGGAGGATATTATCCTCTTTTTGGAGTGTCAGACACTGTGGGGTTTCCCCTTCAGTCGTATCTTTTACCAGGTTGTAGGGGTAGGTTCTTTGATTAACTTTCATATATATAATTTGGTGGTTTCAGAGACCAAGTTTTTCTGACTAAAATAATGGAGGGGTTTTTTAGCTCTTTTTCATGTAACTGTTGCCACGCTGTAATGGGACTAAATTTGGTTTTCTTCTAAATAAATCTCACTGTCTTTTAGTGACACTGCAAAATTAACTAGATGCAGCAGTTCTGTGCTCTGTAGCAGGAAGCCAAAAGCAAAGATATTTTAGATTAACAAATGAGGTGGAAATGACTTTTCCCCAAGGACATATTTCCCATGGGAAAACCAGTTTCTCAGAAAAAGGGGGTTCTAAAAATAGATTGTGTCAGAGTTCTGAGACAGCCCGTGTCTTCTTCATCCTTCATGGAAAAGCATGACATACATGTGCGCTGCAGTCTCCAGGAAGACTTGGGCAGCTCAGAAACATTTTAATGGTTTAACTGCAGCATTAGTGCAAAAGACCAGATGCGTAGGGATGTGAAGGTAATGCAGGTGTGCAATTTACTGGAGTGTTAATTAGACTGAGCAATTATAAAGGGTAGATAAATTCAGCTGGTGGAAAAGCATTTTGTTGCTAGCAGAAGGATAGTGTAAACACTGCTCATCTACAGAGAATATAATGAATGTTCTGTCCTTGCACTGCTGTGGCAGAGCTAGGAAAAATGGGTAACCTCTAATTAATGGAGAACATAATGGATTTTGTCCACAGTTGACAAACATAAAAGCTGTTTCTTTTCAATATTTTAACTCTTATCTAAATGGACACTTATTGATGTCCATAACCTGCATGCCCTACCCTGTCTCCACTGCTAAATATAGTCAGACCTTGTAAAAGTGACTGTGTTCCTGGTGTTCAGGTTAGCGTTAGAGACATCAAAGCATTCAGCCTCACAAAGTGATGAGCACTTCTGCTAAGCCACTTGGGATCCAAGGATACTCAGTAGTGTTTTGTACTTTGTGAGCTGCCGCCTGCTTGCACTGACAGATATGCTGGATAGGGAGGAAAACCACCAGAGACTCAGAGTGGGGACCAATACCAAGGAAGATATATAAGAAAGTGGTGCAAAGCCCTTAAGACTTGGTCTCCTGAGGACTTGACTGCAAATGGCAGAGAATGACTGAGATGAACTGAACTTGTGGTATTTTTGCTACTGTAAAGGGACAAAATCTCTTATGCTTTTGTATAACTTCTGTTGTCCTGGGTTATGTCTGAAATAGTCTTATATTTGTCACCAATGATTATTTGTCCAGAGCACTGGGCAGGTGAGTCAGTGTTTACTGCTAAAACACTGAAAACTCCTTTACTCACTGCACTGTTGTCACAGTCCTTCAGCACTGGAAATATGAAATTTACATTTGATATTTTAGCTTTGGTCCCTCTATATCTATAGTTCACCTGATGCTTATGAACATGCAGATATTAGCTGTCATCTAACAGCTTCCTTCAGTAGTTTTAAATAGTCTGAAAATGATTATGGAATTAAATAATTTAATTGTATTATTACTTATTACTTTCTTCTTCTAAAACCTGGGAAGTAGGGTAATAAAAATACTACTTTTAACAGTATTACCATATTAACAGAGATGGAAATTTTCCAAGATGTCGACTTTTTAAAAAAGTCTTACATATTAAATTATAATGAGATGAGGAAACACTAAATGGTTAATTTACACAAAAGTTTAAGAAGAAAAACTGTTTGAACTAGTAGTAAAGTTATTTTGTAGGGCAACAAAAAGGCAAAGGTAAGCCAGAGAAAGACATTCTGACATTTACCTATAATGCTACCCAAAGCCTGGTAAGACTCATGATGAAGTGATGAAGACCCAGAGTATTTTTGGTACTGTGGGAGGCTGTGGTAAAACAACTCGTCATGTAGGTAGAAGAACATCCTCTGTTGACTTCCTCAGCTAAACAGAAGTTCTCTGAACTTCTGCTGTAATAGCACTCATCCTCTTAGACCAGGAAGTTTTTCTTTTGTAATAAATCTCTCATCACTCCAGTCTGCTGCCTCTGCAGGACTCCAACGTGCTGCTGGGAGGGAGTCCATCTATTACTGGGAGTTGAATTGATGCAGTCTTTCTATTCACAAGACCTTTTTCTAGTACATGGCCTCTGACCTAGTAACAACCATTACTTTAAGGGTAAATATCTCAGCAGTTGAGTATACACCCTGGGAAAGGATAATGTACGCCATGGAGCACCAGACACATCTTTTGAGAGGTGAACTGCAGCAAAAAATAACTGTGAGATTCACAAGAGGTTAATAATTGAAATCACGGAAAAACTATTTTACATTGTTAAATCGACCTTTTTAGCGATGCTTCGAATTAACAGCAATATACATGTAACTGAGACATTTATTAATAGATTTAGTGCCTTACTGAAAGTCAGTCTCTCCTCTCCAGTACATAATTCAAGAACAACCCAATGGAGACAGCACACAAGAATGGACCCCTGGGTCCTCTTCATATCACAAGTATGTACTAATGCATTTTTTGGCAAAGTGACAAATCAAAGAGAGAAAAGCTAGAGATGAGCGTGTTGTGGGTGAGAACACCGTGATGGACAAAAATGCCATTAATGTCAGAAAATAGTACATCCAGGATAGAGTTTATGTCAAAATTTAAACCAAAGGGTAATTGAGAAATAAATAAACAAACAAACAAAGGCAATCTAAAAGAAGAAAATTAATTCACCCCCACCCTCAGAACCTTAGTCATTGCCCTGTACATTGAACTCATCTTCTGATGCACTGATTTACTCTGTAATAAATATAGAAAATTCAAGATGTGCATCAGGCACAGAAATATAAGCTACAACAGTCATGAATTTTTAGAAGTCCACTAGGCAAAGTGTGGTTTAGGCTATGGTTAAGAAAAAACCTTGAATCTGAATTACCCTGATAGCCAAATAAATTTGGGTTTGGATCAAAATGTTAGGCTTGCCCTAAAAAAAATTATGGATTGGAAATTAACATATTCTCTGAACTTTGTGAAATCTTGGAGATGAATGATGACGTTCGTGCTCATGTCTATTGCTTATACATGGAATTGGAAGCAGAGGGGTAAGAAAGTAATAGAGGAAAAAACCTATTCTAAACAAATAGCAACATTTTCTGATATCTAGTACATGAATACCAAAAAGGCTGAAGATGAAACATAAAGATGTTCTGGGAAATTGATTTAATCTTAGAAAACTTGGCTGTCTGTGCCATTTTAGCCACTATTAAAGTAAGAACACATGTCCCAGCCTCAGTGTTGCAGTCTCCAAGGCATTTGGGAAAGTAAACAGTGAGTCTATGGAGGCACAAAACCTGATAAAAACACAGCTCATCCACCAGCAAGTGAGCACTTTTCACCTTGCCATTAAGTCCTGACAGTATATGGCCCCCAGGTGAATAAGGGAAGTAATTGTCTGATTTTGTCATCCGCAAATGATGCCTGTACATCACCACAAATACATCTTTGCTTTGGTCACTTGATGAGGAAGATGCCACTGCCGCCTTTCTGAAGCCATATTTCAAGGTGAGCAGAGTCAGTGTGCAAGGGGCAGTGTTTTATGCACAATTTCAAGATACACATTGCAAGTGTTAGAAATCAAAGCACCATTTTTTTCTTGTTATTTCTTTCCAGATATAATTCATGAATGACAAGGTTGGTGGATAGTGTCCAGGGTGTCCCATATGATCTCCTATGCTTATTCCCCAAATGTAACTCCTTTAGGCTATGATCATCTTGAGGAACAGAATGGCAGGAGAACTAAAGAATGTGCCTCCTGGGATGATTCATATGATACTGTGTATGATACTGTAAAAAAAAAAATTCTTCAAAGCATTCTGAGAGAGAAAACCAATTTATTCTGAGAATTGAAAACTTTCTTCTATTTGCTTCATTTCTAGAATGTTAAGAAATCTACGGTATTTCCTCACATACAGTGAATTCCCACTGACACAAATAATTCCGACTGTGATCAAGGCACGCGACAAGGTACCTTCTTAGTTTAAACAATTGTACTGACTTCCTGCACAAATTAGGGAGCTGTCTATGCTAATTACCAGCTCTGATCATTTGTTATCAAACTCATGCTATTTGTGCACACAGATGAATCAAGTGCATGTGGATCTGGGACAGATGCTTGCAAATGCTCTGAGAATGTATAATCTTCTTTTTAGTTCCTTCAAGCGCAGTAGAGCTTCGATCTGAAATACAAACCACAGTACATACAAAAATTGGGTGACTGTTTAGTGGTAGTTAGCTCTTAAAATTGTATTTTCTTTTAGACAAAATTATTTTATCATAACATTTCAATTTAGTCATTAAAGCAAGTTTTAAAAAAATGTTGCTTTTTGTAGCCATAAATCTTGTTATTGCATTACCCCATAAACTCATATAATTGAAACGTTTAGTTGTTGGGTAATTCTGGGAGATGAGCTGAAAACCTTAAAAGTAAGTTTTAGCTGGTCTACTCAACAGTACCTGACTTTCAGGCCTCCTACATTTTTAAATACAGACATTATTACTCATGTACTATTTGTACTGAAGTACTTCCTGAGCTTCCAGTCCCTGAGAAAGGCATCAAAAGAGTGTAACTTTGGTTTCACCTTAAGAATCAATGTGTGATTTTTGTTTGTCTATATAACATTCACTGTACATTTGTATGCAAAAAATCTGGGTATCTTTGGATAAAGAAGCAGTTACATACATACATATTGGTGTTACAGGTAATTTTTGCATAAAACAAAAAAAAACCCTGCAGATACTTCATGCATTCTCCTACCTTCTTATCTGTAATACATATTTACTTCTCCAGTCACATTACTTAATTGTTGGTTTAATTTTAGTTGGTGACTCTTGTGAAAACTGATGAGTAGTCGTTGCTGATATAGAGAGCTCTGAGAAGTGGTACTAGATTCACCAGTGGATAAAACAGAGAGGCTAGTATAAGGACTTGCATGTTTCTGCTATACTTGTCGTCTTATTGACAATAAACTTCAAGATACCTGTTGCATATGACAGGAAAATCAAGTCTTAAATCTTCTTCTGGCTGAAGGCTGCAGAATGAACTTAGGTGACTTTCCATCCCTCAAATCCTCACTGTCAAGACTCATTGCATATTTCTTTGAATCACGTTCACTACTTCGATGGTAATACAGATTTTTTTTTCCCTATGGTGAAGGTTCATTTAGTGAGTCATTTTGATCTCCTACATAAAATAGCTTCTACATCTTTTTCTTTTTTTTTTTTTTTTTTTAAATGCATAGCTGATTAAATCACAAGTAATTGCTCCTCAGAAAGAACAGTATTTTAAATCCCTTAGACTTTCTGCCTTTCAAATCAAAGAGTTCAGTGAATCATTAGGCATTTCAATGTATTAACAATTTCAGTGGTTTCAAGAAAAAAAACCCTCTTGTTTCCTGCTCTGTTAAAGTTACTTTTGTTCTTACTTATCTGCTCAACAAAATTAGCGTTGCTAGCTCTCCCTGTGTGGCATATATCGATAGTGACATGTGCTTTACTAAAAATATAGCAGTAACTTCCATTTGTTAAAGCCTTGAACAGGTCCTTGAGCTCTGTATGTGAAGCTGACCCTCAGTTGCTGACCTGTGGAAAGCTGCACTACAAAGAATTACATCTTGCTTTATTTAAAACACCCACAGGGGTGTCAGTGACAGTATACAATAGCAATGAAAGTTTGAGGTTTTAATATATACCCTGAGCCTACATACACAACATACAGTGGCTGAACTGCCAATTAGAAAGTAAAAACTGCTGCCAAGGGACTGATATATTGAAGTGTTATAATACTGGAAATCAAAAAAGCCTTGACTAAGAGAGTCATTATTGTTATATATCTTCAGACTAAATGGCTTTTATTTTAAGCCAAACTATTCACTTTGCCTAAAATGCCCTACAAGACTGTTTGCAGTGAACTCCTTACAGGTCCTATTGAATGTACCAGCTGAAGACCCTCACCCCTATAGTCAAACCTTTGATTTCATCAAACCAGCTGATTCACTTTAAATCCAGCTACATTCATATCTCTACACCTAAAAAAGGGATAATCAAATTTCTTCTGTGAATAGATCATCCAGTCCTGTGAGATGCAGAGTGCATGGTGCACTGTGCTTAACATTCTTCATTGACTTCAGAAAGTACAGTGGTCCCCAGATTTTGCAGGGACTAAAGAGAAGGTCCAGTCTCAGACCAGAAAAGCCAGCATCCTTCATGCCTTATTCAAGAAGCGGAGCTGCTCTTGGTAGTGTTCATAGCTGCCTGCTGTGATCATTCAATTGCCTGATACATCATTTCAGTTGAAAAAGCTGTTTAATGCATTTATAGTGGTTTTCCCAGCTGGAAATGCATGTGTAGTACTTTATACTTCATGGCAAGTAGCTGACATTTGTTTTCATTAGCCACACAACATGTTGTTATATGAGGCAATTGTGCATAGTAAGTTTATATAATACCTCCCCTCAACTAGTGAGCTAAAGATGATCTCCCCAGCAATCAATATTGAAATTAAACCAATTTATTTTCCTACGATAGTGGCATTTTATCAACATTTCACATAAAGGATATGAAGGAGAAAATTATCATACAGTAAGCTTTAGCAGGAAGAAATGCCCATAATTCACTCGTTATCAAATGAAAGTTATGACCCAGTATCTGAATCCCTTGCAAATGAATTTATTTTCTACTAATACAAGCAAATCAGTTGCTAAAAGGACATGCTATTCCACATCTTCCTGAATTGAGCAGTATTGTAATCACTATGTACACGCATACCTGTTTTTGTCTTTTAGGGGATACTTGCAGACCAGCAGGATGTGGACCTGGAAGAATGAGCCAAAATGCTGTGTGGTATGTGAGATGGTCTACATTCCTTAGCACATCCACTAGTTTGGGATGGGATTAGCATGGTGCTGAGTGACTAAGAACGTCACCAGGCAAGTTCAGGTCAGTCACTGCAAGCTGCTACAAATATTTATGTAGGCAACCTTTGAGAGTCAGGTATAGATGGGAGGTATACTTGGAGCATGGTGTGTTGTGGCTCTGCTTGAGACGGCTGCTGAAAAGCAATGCGACATAGTCCTTGTTTTCAAAGGAAACACTGATGAACAGGATATGTCTCATCAGGATTCTCAGTTCATTGGTTCATCTACTACTTCTGAGTAATGTGTGGTAAAGACAAAGTACAGAAGAAACACAAAGAACTTAGCAGTCAGCCTTAATGGGTTGTTCCTCGGCCTATCAAGATGTAGATCTGCTTCTAGCTGTGGATTTCTACAGCATGCCTTCTACTCTCTGTGGATGGTCATCATAAAGGACATGAGCCTTGTTGAACAAGAACAGAGAACTACCTCCAGGCCCTTTGATTTTACTACTCTAGATATCAGCCAGTGCTCGTGAAGCCAGTACTCAGCAGCATGGCTTGGGAGTTCTATTCAGCATCATGCAACTGTCAGCAGTTGAATCAGGGATACAATTCTGCTTCTAAAAGCCAGAACTAAAACCAGGATAACTTCTGTTATAAACGTCCACCAGTTTTGTTTTACCTCACTGTGGTCTCTGGCTATTGAGCTCATTCCACATACGCTTTTCAGCTATCCTATATCTCTAGATTACTTCTAGCTAGATTACCATCTAGCTGGAAGATGACACAAATTCCACAGAAAACGAGTAACTCCATAGGCAATGTCCTTGCCATATAAAAGTAATTACTTTTCTTTGTTGCAGTTTTGTAATACCAGATTTTTTTTTGTCTTTACTAGCTCTTTATTTTCTTCTCCTTTTCTGTTCTTTCAAATCTTAAGAGTTGTTTCTCCCCTCTGTACATTCCTCTGCCTACAGTCTCCCACCCACCATTCCTCCCTCAGAAGTAAATCTGGTGCTAAACTAATTAGCAGTGCTGTGCAATGCATGCAAAAGTACAAGGGTGTTGGTATGCATTTTTTCGGGTGTTATTTATTCAGAGGCAGAAAGATGACAAAATGACTTCCTCTGGGAGTTAGGTGCTTTATACTTTGTGGCTCTGTTGCTAGGACCCTTTTCAGATTGTTCCACTAATGCTCTCTGCTTCTTCATGTAGTATTTGTGATGATAGGAAAAGATCTTAGCAACACTTCAACACCAAGTGGTTTGTGAATCTATACTATTTTCTGAAATGAGGTGAGATTCTAGAGCTGGCAAACTGGTGAGAGAAATATCATCAGTGGGAAATATTATTTCTTGGCCACTGATGAAAAAGAATGTATTTAGCCAACTGCAGAGCTGACTCCTTCATGGTAGAATATAATTTAGCCATTCTGATAACAGTAACTACCCTTTCAAAATTAATTTCCTAATTTGTACAGTAGGGGAGCAACTCAGGTGCTACGTTAGATGCTGTAAAGTAGCTTTTCTTGCCTCCTGCTGTTGCTTCAGAAATCTCACTAGGTCTTAGATCATATCAGCCAGTTCTGGGTAGAGATCTCAAACACACTAGTGTATCCAAAGTTGTGCTGGCTACCCAAGTTTGAGACTCTCCTAAATTACTACCTCTCTATCATGTGACAGCATGACTACCTGTTTCTAGACTTTTATTTATATTTAAAGTCTCTGTAAGCTCAAAGTGTATTATCAGCTATAGAACTGAAAATATATACTTTTTTTTAAGCTTTTCTTGACTTATCTGTAGTGCTTGGATGCATTATATGGTATGCTCCCGATGTTCCATTCATTCAGGACATGTCTACTAATCGAAGTCTCTGTTTTATCTACTTCACAGCCTACTGGTAGATTGAATCCATCTGGAGGACTTCTTTGCCCAGCTGAATCCCTTTTGCTAGAAGAGATGGGGATCAGCACTTTGTGCCCTTCATGCTGTGATCACCCACTGCCTGGCTTAGGAACAGCTCCATTTCTGGGCAAAGGGGCATTTCAGAGCTGCTGACCAGTGAGCTGGGAGATTCAGCAAACAAGGGGAACCAAACTTCAGTAGATGTTGATGAGTATATTGAAATAACTGTAAATGAGGGCATAACTCAGGGACACTTACCTTCAGTAGTCAACAAAGTGGAAGGCTGCATTTCAAAGTGTCTTAGTTTATCTTCTAAACTTGTAATCAGAATATTTAATAGCAGGATGCTGTTAAATAAAGGTTGAAATGAAGAGCCTAACTCACTTCAGGTTTAATTACCAATGTCTCATTACTGCAGGATGAAAACCAGCTGTAGCTGAAGTCAGTGGGGGCAATTGCTCTTACTTCCAAGGAGGAGGGGATTCATCAGCTTGGCTTTTCCTCCTGCCGATGGTTGCACCTCCATTCATTAAGAAAACAACATCATGAGGATAAAAATATTGGCATTCTCCACTCCCAGGATCCTTAGCCAGATTGTCATACACAATGTGTTTCTTTTGGGAATGACATCTACTTATCAACACTCCCTCCCCAGTGATTTCACTCCCAGTGGTTCCACTGTCAAAAAAGGCTTCTTCATAGACACTTCGGTTTTCCTTTCTAAATTTGTTTTAATCTTCTTAGTTCGAATCAGTGTCTTTTAGTCAAGTGGAGAGTCTTTAATCAGATTTTCTAAACTGTTACTCTAGAGCCATCTCTGGGTGACTTTTTAGTAGCAGCATGACTTTTATTATGTCTTAAACAGTAAACTCAGGACATTTGCACTTGGATTACTCATTTTGCTCCCATTTTGAAAAAATTTTGAAACCCATTTTGAAAAAAATTTTGAAAAAATCAGCCCCCACCCCAAACGACCCATTTGTACTCCTCTCTGTAAGTAAACTACAACAGTAGCAGTATGTTCAAATGGCTAAATACTTATGGACTTGACAACTGATTACAAATTAAGTGCTATTATTTGGGAGATTCATCTTGTCTTTCTAGTCTCTTTGAGCCTGGTGGCTGGCAGAGATGTGTGAAGGAATAAATACACTATATTTCGTATTCACCTGAGCCAAACAGTGGAAATGATTGGCCTGATTGCAAGTCTCAGTGTAGTTCCAATCCAGGCAAGAATTATGAGGTGCTCTCAATAGAGAGTGTAAATGTGAGGCTGGGAGTGTGGCAGTCACTTAACCAGCAAATGTCTATGCCAGTTAAGAGAATTTTGCAGCATCAACTGTTCAGTTCATGTCGATGCTCTAAAAGAAGCAGATGAACAAGACAGCACTATTTATTTTAATCCCAGATATAGTCTGTTCTTTCATTCTTTTTACAGAGCAGCTGGTTAATCATGCAAGTAACTCTACTCCCTCATA
This sequence comes from Tyto alba, assembly GCF_018691265.1. Taxonomy (NCBI): domain Eukaryota; kingdom Metazoa; phylum Chordata; class Aves; order Strigiformes; family Tytonidae; genus Tyto; species Tyto alba. The sequence continues at coordinate 11,926,887 of NW_024881279.1, forward strand.
ATATTTTTTTTAATATGGGACAGAAATATCTACCTAATTCTATGTTGACATCTGTGGCTTCAGTGGTGATTGTATCTGTGTAAGAGTGGTGTTAAAATTGATTGAAGAAGTCAGAATTTGTCTTATGTATTTCTTTTTCACAGAACCCCAACGGTTGTGGTAATACTGTTCTTGCAAAAGAAAATGTGGTTTAACCCCAGCCAGCAACTAAGCCCCACACAGCTGCTCACTCACTCCCCGACGGTGGGATGGGGGAGAGAATCAGAAGAGTAAAAGTGAGAAAACTTATAGGCTGAGACAAAGACAGTTTAACAGGTAAAGCAAAAGCCACATGCACAAACAAAACAAACCAAGGAATTCATTCCCCACTTCCCACGGGCAGGCAGGTGCTTAGCCATCTCCAGGACAGCCAGGCTACATCACGTGTAACGGTGACTTGGGAAGACAAACTCTATCAGCCTGAACATCCCCACTTCCTCCAGCTCTGTATGCTGAGCATGACGCCATATGGTCTGGGATGTCCCTGGGGTCAGTTGGGGTCAGCTATCCCGGCTGTGTCCCCTCCCAGCCTCTTGTGCACCCCCAGCTACTCACTGGTGGGTGAGGTGAGGAGCAGAAAAGGCCTTGAGTCTGTGTAAGCACAACCTGGCAGTAACTAAAACATCCCGCTATTATCAGCACTGTTTTCAGCACAAATTTAAACATAACCCCGTACTAGCTACTATGAAGAAAATTAACTGTACCCTAGCCAAAACCAGCACAGCAAATAACTTTGCTTTTGTTGGTTTTGTTACTCCCCCTTGCAATTCACCCTTTGCGTTGACAGCTGCTGCTTCCCTCCCTCTGCTGCTGCTGTACCAGTCTGACTCCAGCCTTTTTCCTTCCCATTCTTCATTTTCCCTTTCCAAGCAGTCTCTCCTTAAATGATCTCCCTCTCTTTGTTCAAGTGCCTCTGTAAGACACATTTATCTGTGAAACTGTCTGAAGTTCTGATCCAACAAAGCACTTGACTTCTGTGGGATTGCTGACCTGCTTAAAGCCACACGAGTGCTTTGCTTGGAGGCGGTGGCTCTTAATCTGTTGCATTTTCTGTTTCTGAACTGCATCTTGGAGCAGACCTGTAAGCACCTCCGAGTGCATTGTGCTTTCTTTTCTGTTTCTACAGTACACTAAGCATACTTGATACTTGCTAAACAGCAATCATCACCCTAAGAGTATCACAGCACTGGCTGTGGCTCCAGAAATCAATGCAATGTCATACATGGAGAAAAATTAGACTCAGATGGCAGATAAAGAGGAAGAGCAGGTTTATTCTGAAGCATTATGAACTCAAGCTTCTGTAAGTGTTTTTCTGAACTGTGACAGAAGCATTCAAATACTCAGGAGTGAAAAAAGCAAGGCTGCTATCAAGCAGAGTGCTTTTTTAACAGCTCCCATGGAACTTCGACCCATATTTAATTATATCAGAAACTACAAATCCCATCAAGCAACTCAGAAGAAACACAGAGCACTTTGTGTCCCTGATGTCTCTTACATTGCTGTTATGTGGTTCCCTGGGCAAGGTTTCATACTGAACACACACAGAACTCTGCTAAAAGAAGTATTTTGCTTTAGCCCATTGTGTTAAATGTTGGTAATATGGAGCTGAGGTGTGATATCTCTGATAGCTTACTTTTCGTAGCCCGTTTCAATTTGCAATTGTGGCATTTACCAACTACCTTAAGCTAGGGGAAACAATTAAAAGTAACCAGGAAACATTTTTTAATATCTGTCATTCACCATTTTCTCTTAAATTAGAAGCAAAATATAGAAGTATTTTACTGCACCTGTTTTCAGCTACTTCCCTTAAAAAGGGAGAAACATGAATGCTGCTCTTCCAGACATATAAATTACAAGTTCCCTTTCTCAGCCCTCTACCAGGTGCAGTAAAAAGACCAGTTAGCCATGATTTGCCCTCCATTGAATAAAACTTCTAAGAACCATATGAGGAGGAAGCTGTTGTAAACTGATAAATTCAGACTTACAGTTAACTGGTTGCAAAAGCTTGCTGTTTTCAAAGGCAGACACACATAGGCACTACTCACAATCTCTCTGCATTCTTGGGATAATTAAACCCCCTTAAAAACCTGTCCTTTAGGAATCTGACTTTACTGAGGAACTACACTTTTAGGTGCAGATACACAAGCCATAAACAAACTAACTTTGGGGCCAGATGCAACCTAGCTGTGTTGTGCTCAGACCCAGGTCATTCATCTTGCTGCTCAGAAAAAGCAGAAGCAAAGAGCCGTTGCTCACTTGAAAATCCAGACAGTATGAATGGCCTTACATAGGAAAAATACTAGACTTGAAGGACACATTTCAGCAGGAGTCTACAAGCAGAGACACTTGCCTTCCACAGGTACTGGGATCATGGCCAAAGAAAAATCGAAGACTGCTGGGGCCAATATCATAGAATGGTCAGAAAATCCCCAGCCTGTTCACACTCTGCCATTATTTTTCTACCCAACAGTTTCGCCAGTACTTTCTACATACATTCTGAGTCAAACAAAGCTTTGTTTAAGGTGTAACTAATGTGCATCCTTGTGAAACCTTCCTTAAATCATGCCAGGCAGATGACACTGCAGCCACTCAGAGATAACTGGAGCAACTCAGTTGCCATTACAGCTACCAGCAAATCCAGACAGGGATCCAGCCTCTGAGCCAGATAATGTTCTTGCTAGAAGCAAAGCCTTGTGTAACAGCAGAGTTCAGATGGCTCCAGCTGCTAATGAAGCTACTCCTCATGGTGCTGGATGACAGGACAGCTGAGGAGTTAGGTAGGACCAAACATACTAACAAGAATTTGGTTCTCTTACAAGAAATAAGCAGCAACTGACTGAGAATTTTAATCAATAGGTAAAAATAATTGCTGGACAAGTAGGATTTATGAGGTACATAGGTCTACTGATGGTTTCCTTTACATGCTGTAAATCCCAACAAGCACATCTCACCCATTATTCCTGCTGTCAAGAGCAAATGCTGAGTTAAAAAACACAGCATACAAAATACATTTCCAGGTAATCTCTGATGAATTCAAGCTACATTGCTTTATCTGTAGTGATGGGCAATAAGCACTTACTGCTGCCTGCTTCTTTCACTCCTCTAGGACAAATTCATTGAGTTTTCCTTTGAAATGCTGCAGCTGTTTGGGTAGATCATGCTAATTACACACTAAGCACCACACATGAATAGCATAACATAACATAGCATAGCATACTTATTCTTAATTTCTTTGTTTCATTTAGACAACAGAAAGCAATAAAATAAAAAAGAATGAACCAGAAAGGGGCATCACAGCGTGTATGTGTCAGTCAGCAGAGGCAGCAAACTGCCTCTCTTAAAAGATAAACAAGGAGTCATGTCATTCACAGAAGTATAGGAATTTGCTTGCCTGATTTATATCCTCTCTTACAGGCACTGTCTGCCCCTGAAATGCACAATAATATCAAAAAACTTCCATGTTTCATCAGAATGCAGAGTTTTAAGCCATACAAAACTGCAGAATTACAGCCACCCAAGACCAGATTCCCATTCTCTTCTGTCCTCACATGTACGTACATACACAAAGCACACAACACTCTCAATCTTCTAAGAAAATAAAAAACTTTTCATTCAGAAGTCTCAGAGCTTCAAAATCCACATTTTGTTCTGCATATTTCTAGGTAGAGACCCAATTACATAGGGATGAATGCTAAAAAATATGCTGAAGAGTATTTTTCTCCCTACTTTTATGTCTTCTTGACCACTGTCACCTCTTAGTCAATGATACTGTCAGAGCATAGTCATCAGAGCTGGTCTCTGGCTATGTGACAGATAACAGCAGTATCTATCCTCTTGAGAGGTTTAACGCAGCGGAAACTGAAAAGACTTATGTGGACAAGCTTGACAAAAATGTCATTTTCTACCTGAATTACCTGCCACTCAGTGAGTATCCACTATGTCCTGTCAGTGTGTCACTATTATGCCATGCAGAAGAATCTTCTGAATGAAGGTGGTTGTGCTGGGACCTCAGCTTCTACCAAAACAGAGCTGGAAATTGGGGTACAATAGACAGTTCTGATGCATTCCACTTCCACCCATAAGGGAAGAGGACAACAAGGCCCGGTGGAAGAGAAGCAAGGGGATCACGAAATAAGATTTGGTGACTACAAAACTACAGAATCTTTCTTTAGGTAACAGCTGACTGTAAGCATCTCAACAAAATGCAACCTGGAAAAATATTTGTACATTTAAGATATGTCAAGCACTGAAGGTGGAAAAAACCTGAAACTCTCTTTGCACTGGAAAGTAAGAATAATCTTTACAGTAGAACACTAAATTGTCCTAATTTCATAATGTCTCAGTGGAAAATTTAATCAAGAGACCAAGGAGTGAGGGCAATTTTTGAAGCCATGAGGTCCACTTATAATTATGATCAAAGCGTTAGATACTAAGTCTACATCAACACTGGAATGCCCACTGAACACCATGTAAAGACCATTACAGATTTTCATCTACATCAAAGCCCACCACAAACATGAATGTGGTGACTGCTGGCAGAATGAATGGGAGGAAAACTTGACATCAGTCGTGGCAGACACAGTTTGATGAACTGGCAGACTCAATATCAGTGCACTAAAAAGACAGAAGATCTCCTCTGGAGCTAGCCAAAGGCTTCAAATATTTGTCTGAGGGAAATCTTAATTTTCGTGCTCTCCTTTGCTTAATTTCACAAGGATTGCCTAGTTTGCTAGTGCTGACCTTGATAACTGTTTGATATTAGCATCTTTGAGCTGCTCCTGGTAGCAGTTTAAATCTCATTTGCTGTCAAACTTTTCCGATCTTGAGTCAGTTCATGCCAAAATTCTAATAAACAAATACATTTCTTCTAGAGTTATATTTGTGATATTCAAAAATATGGGTACAATATTATATCATACACATATACACACAACACTAATGATGTTTTATGGAACCCTATCATTATTTTTATAATTATCTTGGAAGAGCGTGTCTAGAAGATGAGTTAAGTTTCTACACTTGAAATTACCCCAGTGTCAGTATAATAAACTGTTGAGACCATGCTGTGTGTCTCCAGGGAACAAAGGTTATCCTTCTGTATAGATCTTAGTGTTTGACTAGTAGCTCAGTTGCTAGCACAAAGAACAAGCAAAGGTATTGTTGAAATTTGTTAATCTTTAACAAGATATGACCAAAATCTCAAGTTCAAGCACCTCATATTCTTTGATTTGTTAGAAATTTGTACCTTTTGGGATAGGCAATATAAAGAAGAAAGTTCTGCAAATATTTTATTAAAGCCTGAACAAGAATCTTGAATGTGAACAAAACCCTTGGACCTCATTTGACTCCTGCAATTCCTGTGATTCTCTCTTGCCTTTAATATATTGTTGCTATCATTAAGTCTACACTCTTGTGACTGCTGTACAAACAAGATTTCAGCCTGAGGAATATTAGAATTCAAACGTATTACTGATATCAAAAATTGTAATGGTAATGTTACTTCAGAAGCTTGGGAAAAAGAAAAGCCTCCTCAAAACGTACATTTGAAACAACCCAAAAAACCTTTCCTTCATAGGATTTTTTTTGATGAAATCATAGGTTTTAACAGCAACTCACAATAGAAAATAGATGTTGAAATGTCATTTTGATATCTCGTGTCAGAAAATTTTGAAAACTCATATCAGTTCTTCATATTTTCTTTAAAAGTTTATTTAACAGGATTTTAATTTTAGAAATGAGTTCAATTTTAAATTGCTACATGTCATATTTGTAGCATACAAGGAACAGTGAAGTATAGTGTCAAGTTAGGTATTTATGTACGTATATAATTCTATCACCATACAGAATATGATAGCTACCGAAATACTGAATTTCCTTTGTTTATTGTTTTTGGTTTTTTTTCTAAATCAAACTGTCTTCTGTTTGTAACAGCAGTGGGGACACCTGAAATGTCAGAACTGGATCAGTCTCCCCGTCCTTGTACCACTGACATCTCACAAAGCAAATCCTGAGCTGCTGCAGTTTGTAGTCTACATTTTTGAGATAAACCAGCCTCAGTTTTGGTCTACCTCATAGTGATTTTTTTCCTAGCTATGTCCCACAGAAACATGCAGATGTAAAGTACTGCTTTACGTCTATGTCACAGTGTTTTGCCACTGCTTCTGCAATCCACTTCATAGAGAAGTAAAGACAGTTTTAGTCTGGAATCTACAATCTGCACTTTCTATAGTCCTGGGACTAAACAATTTTGTCTTTATGTTTTCCTGTATTACAAGGAACAGGTAAAGGAAAATCCCTACACATACTAGCCAGGATTGCTGATTATAGTTCCCCAGTATTTCACTGTTCCACATCACACCCAGCCCTTCTTGGAAATTAGTTGATTTTGCATTCCCATATAAATTATATGTGTAATTTATAATAGATATATAAAGAAACATATAGTCATATATGGAGACAGACAGAGGGAGAATGTTTTATCAAGACTCAGTATCCTGGTTTAGGCCTGGTTGGCAGCCAACCACAGTGCAGCAGCTCTCTCTCCCTTCCCCTCCAGCAATGAGACAGTGATTTTTCTCTCTCCCTGTGATACCAAGAAAACTTTCTTTCTGTGACTTTAACTATGACCTTTGAAAGACAAAAAAGGAAATGTATAATTATTGCCACTTATTTCTGTGCTGTTCCCCTATTATACTATTACTAAAGACAACCTACAATGTTCTTTGCAGTGGTACTGTGAAATTTCACCTTTCAACATGGTCGTGGCTGGAAGAAAGGGGTTGGAAAGCAGTTTAAGAGCTGCCTCCTATTTCTTTGTAGTAATTGATGTCTTCATAGCAGAATGGTTATATTAAAAAGAAGTGTCTAGTTTGACTTGCCTAGAAAGCTACACACAGAGTCACATGCGAAAGATGCACATCTGAATTACTCTCCTTCTCAGAAAAGGATTTTCCAGTTCTAAACCTATTGACATAGTATTCTCTCCAGTAATTTAGATGAAATATCCTGTCCACAACATTGTTTGGCTTCAAATGAAACACCTGTAGCAATTTAGCTTTTATTTCCTTTTTGGTGAATTTTTCTCAGGTGTCCTTTATGCTAACAATCTTTGATAGTTATTCTTAAAAGATATCCTGCCTCCCCACTGTAAAAAATAAACTAAGAAAATTTGATTAGAGAAGTGCTTCTTCAGTTCCCATATCCTGTGATGATGATGCAGAAGAACCATGTAACAACACATTGAAAAGTTTTAAATTAATTTAGGCAGTAAAAGAAGAGATTATGGAGAAGAAAATTAACTTTTATCATTGTAGCATTAAGTAGCTATTGCATAACTCCCTAGCTCAGCTCCCCATTTAACCTAACTTCTCCATATGAATTGCTTTCAGACTACTCTTTGCTCAAATAATGCTTTCTAATATATAGGGCTCACATTCCTTATAAATTATGATTCTTACAGGACATTGGGAAAACTTCATTTTCAATATAAGCCTGGGTAGACGGAAAAGCATTTTAATGTACTTTGGTCTGATAGGCTTCTTTGTCCTAGCATAAAGACCTTCTGCTGAGGTTCAGTTGTATACTGCTGCTTAGTATATAGTGGCATGAAAAAGATACTCAGAACACAAGTAAAACAAAACTTGAATTCAAGTTTTTTGAGATATATGCAAATTTCAAGCAAATATTGTTCTCCCTCTCTTGGCTCCTGTAATAATTCATCCAAAGCTGATTTCTTTCTTCTCTCCTGGTCTGGCTGAACTCCTTTTTTGTTTCTTCTGTGCTTGCGATCTGAGCACTGATTGACAGATCCCAGATCCAGCTGCTCCTGGACTATTAAACCTTTTCCTATCTAATTTCACACAAGAAAGTCTGGTCCTCAGACCCTAATGTGCAATCTTTTCACAACTGTGCAGCATTACAGGGGGTGCCAAGCGGTCTGTGGTCCTCTGGATGTTCCCTCTGTTTCATCATATAGCACCCTCCTTTTTTCCCCTCCTGCACTGCAAATTGGTTTTTGGATGTTTCTTAAGTAACATCATGAAACTTTCTGACACTTCAAGGTTACTGTTTGGTTGAGTTTTTCTTCCGCTGTGGAGGATGTTTTTGTAAAGTCACGGAAACAGAAGTAAAATGAATAAATGATAAAATTTTCTGCCTTTTGACTCTTTTAAGAAGAAATCATTTTTTCAGTTTAAGATAGCTGAAGGAAGAAACAATATATAAATGAGTGAATGCTTATCCTCTTAGAAAGTATGATTATCATTACCTTTAGCAGCAGACACCTGTTCAACAATTCTCCCTTAAAAGGATGAAGCACAAAGGTTTCATCAGCAAATGAAGCAGGCTTTTCTTGCAGTTGATGAAAATTTAATTTTTTTTTTCAAATTTCCAATTACCTAAATAATTTTGCATTGATTTTTCTGTGTATATTGTAAAAACGTACCTGCCTTTTCTCACTGAAAATAATGAGAACTCATAAGACTTGCTGTGAACAGTGATAACAAACAAGAAACATGACAAACCTAAACAGTAACATTTTAAAGGTCAGCAAAAATCTTCATGATTCACAGATTTCCATGGAAGTCTGGGTGTGCATTATCTGTGATCGCCCATAAAACTGAGATATAGAGTGAAGAAAGGACGAAAAACTGAAGGTGCAAAGCCTAAATACAGAAAGAAATAATGAGCTAGCTGAACTGTTGTAGGTACTCAGCAGTTTGCCCAAATCTAGCTAGCTGTAAGCCACTCATCCACAGCATGCCATTTAAAAGCAGCTGGATGTGTTTTTAGAAAAAACTACCCAAATTCTAAACCAGGACAGGGAAAGGCAGCATCAGAAAAACCTTTTCCTATTAGTCCTGGGGGAAAGTGACCCTACAGCTGACCTACATCTGCTCAGAAACCACTGTGAGGAAAAGTTTTTAAAAATGCAAATATTTGGGGTTTATTCTTCTCCCGCCCTCTCGCTGCTCCCAAAGCTGACTGTATGGTACCCTACTAAAGAAAATCCTCCAATAGCCATCTCTGCCTGCCCTAATAGACTGTGAAAGATTTAGTCCAAATTTCTGTTCCTATCATGTCATGTCAGTTCTTTCCTGGCACGAGGGGGCACAGACTAAGCAAGACAGATGCTTCAATCTTTGAAATAGTTGTCACTTCCCATGATTGTCACTTTGCAGAATTGTGACTTTCTAATATAGCAAACCCTGTAGGGAGGGAGAAAAATAACTCACTCATCTCTTTCATGACCACTTTATGTTTTTTTAACTCTCTCCCCATGAATAAGCCTATCAGGCAAACGATAATTGAATGAGGGGCAATGATTGTGCGGCCACAAAACAGTGAGCACAATAGGTTTGAAGTTCTTACTCAGCTGATCTAGAATCTAGATGCTGTCCCATTGCTTCGAGCAAGGAGCACAGCCAACACAAAGCACTTGCAGGAAGGAGGGTGAAGACTGGAGGGACAGACATGAGTCACAGGAGAGATGCTCTAGGCACAGTTCCTCCCTTTGTGTTTACCTATATACGTGGAAGGTTATTTCTTTGTTGTGTCTTTGACTTGTTTAACACAACATGATTTTCTAAGTCTGCAAGCAGAGATGGAGGTTGTGCGGACTTTCAGTACACGCACACACATGCGACGAGGCGTTTCCTTGGCAACAGAAATGCCATAAAAGCTATCTGAAGAATTCCTTAGGGCTGTGCAACAAATAGAAACATTAACATGCTGAGACCTAAATATAGATGCATTTTAGTGCTGTTCATCCAAGTCTTTACTTAGCTTCAGCTTGTATCTGAAACAAATGCAGTCAACAAGACATACAAGGATGTTTTCAATATTTTACAGTGTTTTGCTTTTAAATAGTTCAAGAATAGAGATGAGCATGGGGAGAGGGTTATAGATGGTACCAGCCTGCACTTTACTGCAGAATTACAGCCTTGCCTGACTTTTTGCTTTGAAGGTGCCCTTGGTTACCCACTGAAGGCTCCTCACTTCTGTGAGCAGGACAGGTTGAACCCGTGTGAGGAACAGCTGAGTTCTGCTCATTGGCCTCTGGAGCAGCGGGAAATCAGCTTTGACACTGCTAATGCTGAGGTATGCAAAGAGTATATGCAAAGTGTATGCAAAGAGGCTTTGGCTGAAAGTAGTTCATGTTTTTTTTTTCACTGGTGGGATTATAGCTGAGTCTTCTTCCACTTAGCTTTGGAGTCCAAGTACTTATTTAGCCATTTTTGTCCGGGAATGCTGCAAATATAGACTCTGGACTACAAAATAAATAAGTAAAAATGTTTGGACTGCAAATCAAAAAGGCAGACAAATAATATTCAATTACTCACAAAATGGCCAAAAGATGAACGTAGGCTCCCTGGAAATGAGACCTTCGGATACCTAAAACTGGATCTGGGCTCACTCAAAAGTTTCTTACACTGAAGAAAAAATGGTCAGAGATTGGTTCACATTACAGATTTCTAAGAAATCTAAAATTGTGTCATTGCTGATCCTCACAAGCTTTCCCTGGTCTGCTTTATATGCTCTTTGTGGTAGGCAGGTTACAGGTCTATCACTTTTCTAGCAGATTCTCCTTCACAAGCCAAGCCACAGGGCTGAAAAAGAAAAGGCTGGATTTTGTCTCTGCTGCTGCTCCCTGGCTCATCTGTGGCTCTCCCCTCCATGAGCCAGCCTTTCCACCTAAAACTGCAGCAGTGAAACTTATCTTGGGAAAGTACATGAAAGGTTGCAGATCAGAAGTGTTCTATGTGAGCTAAGAGTTATTTAAAAATGGTGAATCTGATGCTGGATGACCAGTGTGCAGTTCTTCACACAGGCTCTGTTGCACTCTCACTGATTTCACTGTGTAATTCAAGAGGAGGAGGATGAAGGCAGTGGAATCAACCCTCAGAGCAACTGAAACAGACTTTACGCCTTTATCATAATAAAAATATGACGAAGTTTTCCTCTACAGAAAAAGCATTCCACATTTCTTCTGAGGAAGCTGATAAGTTTTATGGGTGATTTAAAAACTCAGAGGAACCTGTACTAATGGCACCTCTGAAAGAAAGCTCTCCAGACAAATGTGACAGAAGTAGCTTTCACTGAAAACAAACATACACAGAATTCTGGAGTCATGGGAAGGTTAGGCTGGAAAAAATTATCTAACCCTGATGGTCTTCAGCCACGTTGGAAACTGTAAAACTTCAGACACTTTCCATTGGAGGTATGGTCCTTTTCAGCATCATCTCAGGTGTAAAATGCTATGTAGAATCCATATGTACTTTTCCTGATCATCTTTCATGAAACATTTGAGAATACCCAAAGCCTTCCCAAATTCTCAAAACAGAGCATGAGATCCACAAAACAGCTCGAAACCCGCTCACTCTGAAGCAAGTTCCCAAGCATATTTTCCCCATCTCTAACAGAACTTTTTCTCACCTCTTAAAAGGAGACAGGGATTGATGTTCTTTCAGTGATTTGTGTCAAAAATGTTTTGAAAAAAGCATACAGCTAAATTGACTCAAAATTTCAGTGGGAACTTGAACCTTTTGTGATATGAGATAATTCCTTTAATTATGTTTGCCTGAAGCTTTACATGTGTTAGAAGTTCAGTGCAAATCACTGAGTAACAAGAGTTTCACAGAGTGCAAAGAAAAAAGTCTATACTGAACCAGCTCTGTTTTATCTGGTTTTCCCTTTGCTATCTTTAATATTAAAGATCAAATATTCCTAAAGGCCCTTAAAGCAAGCGTCCTTATCTAGAAAGTACTTAGGCACCTGCCCAGCTGCCTTCTTGAACAAAGATGGGGTAAGCACACATAAAGGCCATCCTGAACTGAAGCCGTGAGGTCCCGTAACTGTCAGGGACATCAGAGCATGTCTCTGGCAGGTACTCAGATGCAATGCAGCTCTTGCCTAAGCACAGTCCTCTGGGGAGATAAAGCTTGCCAAGGGTTATTTGCTTGGAATCTGCAATATAAAAGTGTCTGTTCAATGTCCAAGGTTGAGCGAGAGTCAGATCCAGCTCAGCGTTCTCTGAACCACGGCCTGTAGCACTGTGAGGCTTATCTTGCACAGAGCTGGTTAAAGTGTCTCCAAACCCAGAAGGTCCTGGTTCTGCTAAGGGCTGATGTCCCATCACGTTCAGACTGTACAGGCAGAGTGAAAGGCTGTGAATTTACAGATCCTGCAGTCTAGGTCTGGCAAAGGTATCTGCTCACACTTAATTTCACATGATGTGACTTTGATTTATGGCACTTCACCTGGAGGTGAGGCCCTAGATATATGGGCATCCTATTGACTTCAACACTCTGCTCTCAGCACACAGTTTGGTGATGGGCAAACCGGGATAGAAGGCCTGAACAAAGATCAAAGCCTGAGTAAGGAAAAATAACAGAACATTCAGAAAAAGCAGTAAAGATATATATGTCATAATAAAAGCAAAGAGCCAATAACTCACAGGGTAAATGAAGTCTCATTCCAGAACTCAGTGCCTATGTGACTCTGTCAGCTGGATACAGGCTGCACCAAGGCTCCCAAAATCTAGAGGTATGAAAAATGTCATCTTAGCATTAGCCTTGATTCACTTAGGGCGGGAGGTACCTTAACTGTAATTGTTACTATATTAGCAAGCAAATATTAAATAAATATAAATGAAACAATCTACAATAATTTGTCCTAATTATTCAGAGAGAAGTCTAGCATGAGGGTAAATAGCTTTAAAATTGCTAAATTATTTGACTCCCCATATGATTGCTTGTGTAATTTGTGTTAATTGCATGTCAAGTAGAGGTTTTCAAATATTCATCAATGCTTATTTATATTATTAACATTATTATATTACATTTAAATAATCTTGCAATGGCACAGTTACCAAAGGATGATTTTCTATTCCAGGGTTTTTCCTCTCCTCTTTTGCAAAATCTCTTTCGATACCACTAGTGAGTCACATACCCCTAATATGGTCCAGATGATTTCACTTACTACTTTCTCTTTCAATAAGATTTGCCACTGTGATCTCTCCATTAGATACCAAATTCTTGGTGAAAAAAGCTGGGCAAAACTCCATGTGAAACTGTTTTATATTATAGGGAAGGGAGCACGGGTGAATGATGCAAAGCTTTCACTCTCAGCTTTTCATAGCATACCTCCCTGAGTTACCCATTGCCTTGTTCAGCTAGGGAAGTACAAGTCAATAATAAGTCACAGTCAGACCTTTATCTGTTGCTGGAGAACATAATATTACTGAAGATGTTTCAAATAAATTTGAGAAACCGCAAAATAGCTTCCTTATTTATAAGGATACACACTACAGTGGTTTGTGCACGGATGAAAATTTTGAGTTGTTTATGATATTGAAAATGCTGGAAGAAAATTCCCCCTTATTTCTATTATTTTAAAGACCACCCCCCCACACCCCCCCCAGTTTTTGCAAATTATGTTGCCTGAATTCCTCTCAAAGCTCTGTGTCTTATCATAAAAACTGAGAATAATTAATGGAGAATTATCAGATTAAAGTGGCAAAACCTATAGCTATGGGGTGGCTCTAAAGAGACTTCTTTTCTTTTCTTTCAAATGCCAGGGTGTACAAGCTACTTCTTTTTTGCCACTTTATGAGTGAAAAGGGGCTCCTTCATTGGCTACAGCGCTCTAGTTTAATCTTCGAATCCTTTGATGAATTAAGAAATCCTGTTTGCTATATTCGTCAAGGCTCTGTTGCTCTCAAACCTGGAGAGTTTATTTTCATGTTTTTCTCTTTTTTTTTTTTTTTATCTTTTCTAGTGCAGCAGAGAGAATTTTCTATATAAGTATGTCACCTAAATTTTTTGCAAGTTTAACCTCCCAAAAGTGTTTAGATATAAAACAGCAGAGTGTTAAATAGAGGGAGTAAAAGGAAATGGACTAATGGATTTAATTCTGAATATAACATAATTGGCACATAAATGTTATTTTCTAAAAGTAGTATCTTATAACAAATATAATGCCTTCACAACCAAGGTTGAAATTTATACGAAGGCATAAGGAATGAATGTTCTTATCTTTTTCTTTCAAAGATGACTAAAGACAGTCCAATGTGGCCTTCATTATTAGAAAATAACTATGCAAAGCCATCAAGAATTTTAGTAAAATGTAATTAGTTACATCAACAGTTTGCATCCTTCTTCTTGCAGAAAATTAAGAGCTTTATTTTTCCTTTGACATTATGGCTTGAAATATTCTGGCATTCCCGATATCTTGGATCCTCATTTATTATATAAATTAATTGTTTAATTTTATTTAGTTTTGAGTAAATAATATTATGTTACATTACTTGAATGGAAGGTTACAGAAAGGTGTCTGCTATAATTGTAGATGAGGTCACCTCACCCAGATTGTAGTCCAGTACCAGAGCATGATATAATTACTTTCAGTGCCTACTGAGACAAAATTTTGTTGGCAATCCCACTCTGCTGCCAAAACCCTAGTGAGATTTTTATTGATTTCTCTACAGTTACTGCTGGTCTTCACCCGTGTCAGATCAGACTCAGTGGATTTTACATAATCCTGCCCTCAGAACCACAATCATGTCAGTAGTTTGAAGGGTCCTTGATTCAGTCATCTTAGATGAGCTGTCAATACGCTGTGAAGGACTGATGTAAAGAATGTTGCCCATGCCATCACTGTGTGCAGAGTCTGAGGGAAAAGACATTTTTACTGGCATGTACACTTTAAATCACACAGGTCGATGAGTAAACTCACTGGGATATGCCACTTCCTTTCATTTAATTGTGTACTTTAAATATACATTAAATGTATTCTTATTTGTAACAACTCATTTCAAATGAAGCATTTGAATCGCAGCCAAAACCTGCTAAATACCTTACAAGGGAGAAAAAGAGCCATTCTCTAGTTACATGTTAAAAACTCTCTCCTCAAAAAAATTCCCCTCAATCAACAAATAAATGAGCAAGGGACACAAGAGAAAAGAGAGAAAAGAGAGAAAAGAGAGAAAAGAGAGAAAAGAGAGAAAAGAGAGAAAAGAGAGAAAAAATAAAATAAAAAAAAAGAAAGTCTGTTGCGTGTGAGTCAAACCTTCTGAACTTCATAATCTAAATTCCCTGCTTCTGCTGAGTTCTAAAATCAATTACACATGAAATACTGATAAATGAACTCTTACTGTACATTAGGAGGGACCAATAGATGTGCGACTCTTGTATATAAGTTTATATGCTGCAGTAGTGCAAGACTTGTTGTGTCATGATCTAATGCCATTAAGTTGCTTGGTCAATAAGGTAAAAAAACTCTGTAAGTATGATGAATTATAAATGTTTCCTATATGAATATACTGACCTATTTTAAGGGATCCCTTCTAGCAAAGAGATGATACTCATCTTGTCACAGGACAAGGGAGAGTATTTTTTACTACAGCAGAGGCAGAAATCAAAGATTGCTAACCAGTGCTTGGTGAAAGGCAATGCTCACAGGTAATCTCTTTTCAGAAACAGAAGGTTTGGTCCAAAGCTTGCTGAAATCTTTAGGAATCATATGCAGAAATATTTATGGTTGAAGCTGTAAATAAGATCAAAGGCCAAAAAGAACTTATGTGAAAAAGGTCTGAGTGCTTGAAAGAATAAGAAGACTGGCTAATCTATGCTCTGTCTTCAAACTAGTGGTCACTCCTGTGATATCTACAGTGCAGATATAAAAGCCATTTAGTGAGAATTGAAT
Organism: Tyto alba; assembly: GCF_018691265.1. Lineage (NCBI taxonomy): Eukaryota > Metazoa > Chordata > Aves > Strigiformes > Tytonidae > Tyto > Tyto alba. The sequence goes on from NW_024881279.1 coordinate 11,942,628, forward strand.
GAAGATGAACCCTATAGCCAGAGTATGGAAATACTTCTTGAAAATAATGAGAGTCATTCTGCAAAAGTACAAGCCTGTACCAGAGATTTATGATAATATTTTTTTCCCAAATTACACTGAAGTGTTAGGACCAATGAATACAGAAAAGCATTTTCAAGATCCTAAAGTTTTAGCAGAATTGAGACATCTGTGCAGATGTCAAATGTTCTTTCTGCCTAATTTGCAGCTTGACTTTAAATGCACAAAAGGCAGTGTGTAATTCTATTATAGAAAGTTATGAAACCAATACTTTTTCAGACATCAATATTGTTTAGGAAGAAATCTCACTTGGATAGCTGAAGAACAGATATTAAATTAGTTTGAAAAATAGCTAAGAAATGAAGAGGATGATTCTCCTATGCTAGGTTTATATAGGAGTGTCACACAAAAAAGATTGCCTTCCTCACAAAGAACAAAATGCAAATAATATTCCCAGAGACACACAAAATACCTGGCTTCTCTTAACTATATTTTACCAACCCTGACACTTTTCCAATTATTTGCATTTCTGCAGTCTCTCCTCTATACTTCCAGGATCTATCAAAGACTGTAAATAAAATAACCAAGGACAGAGGAGAAGAGAGGAGAAAGACAGGGGAAAAAAAAAATCTCAAAAATCTCATGGTAAATCATCTTTAAGGACATCAAAACAAACATGGAAAATCCAGGAGCTTCAGATGATTCATATAATGGACAAATAAAACATATTCATTGCCAGACTCTGTGTTTTCAGAGAAGCCAGTGCCAACATAAAAACTCCTCTGTTTTTATTAATTGTTTGAATCCATATTTCTGCTGTTGGAACTGAAATCCAATTTTAACTGCTGCTTTGGAGCTAGCAACATCTGAAATCAAGTCTTTTCGTCTGTCACTGACATAGGCCAGACTCATCTCTTTGTAACACCAGTGTAAATTCAGAGTAACTCCATTAGGCTACTGAAGCAAGCTTCATTCAGCTGCATCACAAACCTCTGGAAAGATACAAAGAGCAATAAATGCTGAAATTACCAATTAGGACTGCCATCCACCCATCTAGAGAAAACTGTTTTCTAGTCCCTGCTCAAGTGGATACTTCCACCTTAGAAACCCTCTCTGAAACAGTGTACATCTTCCTGAGGGCACCGATAATCTGGGAATGCCATTTAGGTTTCCAACTTCCCTCCCATTCTCCTGCAAAAGATGGTTCAGGTAGGAGCTGCAAGAACTTTGAAATTTCCTCAGGTCATCAGCTGAGCTGCTCCTTGGAAAGCACACGCCTACGTTAACAGCACGTGCTGATGCACACCAATGAGGCACTTCTGTTCCAGGATGCCAATTTGCCAATGATATTAATATTTTGCATGAGAAACATTTTTTGCCTCAATATAGGAGGGCAGTGTACGTGCAACCAAATTTAGCATTGCTATAAACCTGGTGTAACTGTATGACACAAATGGAAAGGGACTGGAACATGAGGCAAATCCCCTACACCCCATAGCGTTACATAAACATTCATAGAAACTGCAGTACAAGGCTGTCTCTGCTTTGCCAAATAAGCTCTTCAATCAACTGCACGGTGAGGCTGAGCTCTTTTAGATGGCTGTCTTTGTGTTTGAACAGAGCTGAATCCCTGGCATGCAACATGCTTTCTAATAGCAACTACTGTGTAGAAATTTGTAAACTCTCTGTACTCATTGCAGAGCAAATACGATTGGACATGCTTGCTGAGCAGAAAAGATCAGAACACATAAAGGAACCTGCTACAGAAAATGCAAATGCCAGAGAACAAAAATACCTCCCAAATGACTCATCATGAAAAAGAAGTGATGCTGAGAGATCAGAAGATATCTAAGAAAGTAAGTCATCAAGGAGAGAGCTTTGCCACACCTGCACACAGCATAGCTGGGGAAGTGAATTTACATCAACACTGTACTGCTGGGCTCTTGGTATGGTTAGGTATCAGGCTTGCTGTGGATGTCTCTGACTCATAATGATCCAAGAGAAGTTTTGTCTGACGCTGAGATCTTTTCTCATACCAGCCAGCACTCAGCAGTGCAAAGGAACACGAGCAGGGAGGGCTGGCAGTGGCTGTGACACAGGAGGATTTCTGGCCTCCTGGAACCTGCCAAGAACTGGGTGTTACTTACTGGCACTGGCAATTTCATAGCAAGTCAAGAGGTTCCCCTACTGCTGAATTTTCAACAGATTTTGGCAAGTTGATCTCTTAAATTCTGTTGAAAACCTAAGTGCCAGCAAGTGTCTGAAATCACAAGTGTGACCTTACTTGTTCCCTGGTCTGAGATAGATTGCCACTAATGACAAACAAAATCATTGTAACTCCATTTTAAGGCCTAACAGCACCATAGAACCTCTCATTTTTTGACTTTGGGTCTGTTCAAAAGGAAGATGTTTAAGCCACTTTTTCCATTTCTTACCAACACTACATCATTTCCTGCAATGTGTTTTCAGGGGCACCAGTTCAGAAGACTGAAGTTTCTGCTTTTAAGCCAGTCCCACTGCTTCTTATAGGAATTTATTTCACAGTCTAATAAAACTCAGAAACTCAGCGGATCTTGGGGGAAGACAAGCTGATTTATTTTTCAGCCTGACAAAGCTGAGTCTGTGGTGTGAAAATGCCAGTTTGGATATTCTGCTGTACTACCTGTGCACCAAGAGGCACATGAACTCACTACACTCAGGACTTCAAATCTGTTACAAACATAATACCTCCTGACTCTGCTTCCCCAGAAATCTCTGTAGTGTGGGTTAAGATTGGACGGCAGTTTTGTGCATTGCTCTTGAGTCTCATAGACTGATTTTAGACCCTTTAAATAGTATTAGAGACCACATACAGCTACCCCCTTTTCATGGTTACAAAACCAGATGACACTGTATTTTCCTCCGTAAGAGTCTGAAGAATCTTCTTGTTTGGCCCTAAGGCTCAAAGCCCAGGAGCGTAAGCCTCTACATTCCTGGCTAAAAGTTGCACACAATCACTTTTACATTGCAATGACAATATAAATAGCTTTAAATAAGGTTGGAATACAACCACATTACTGTCCCAAAGGCCTCAGCTATACATGGACCAGGCTGTCAAAAATTAAGGTGTCAGGCACTGGAAGTGAGCAGTCAGTTATTCCTTGGCACCATGTTTTTTTTTCTGTCTAGAAAGGGAGCTGTGGAATCAGCAGTGCCCTTCAAGAAGCTGGCAGCACTAGTGGGAACGCAGGGAAAGCTGTGCTTGAGGACCTTCCCTCCTCATTCTGACCCATCCTGGCATGCAGGGCACCTGAGGAGTGCGGACGGATGGGCCCCCAGCCACCAAACTGATACGTAGCTTGCTTTCTCTCTGTTTTGCTCAGCACCAGCCTCATATTTGAAAAGAGATTTGCCCAGGCAGATACATTACCCCAACCAAAAGCAGTTCTTTACCATTAAACCAAGGAAAATGAGGGCAAACCCTGCTGTAGGCTTGTTTTAGACTCTGCATTTGAAATAAAGAATAAAACCAGTAGTTGAAAGAGCAGAGAGAGCAAAGACCCTTTTCTCCATTCTTAATGTGTTCCTGGTTAGTATTTGCCTCCTGTTTTATTGTGCTCGAAAGGCAGCAGAGCCCTGCTGGTCCTTTCAGCCTGCAGTCCCCAGAGTCATGCAGTTTTCTTCTTTAAATAATAGCTGCCCAACAGCCCTTTAATTTCTAGAACTTTTCTTTTGCCCACGAGCTCTATCCTGGAAGTGTTGGGGTCTTTTCTTATTTCTCATAATTAACAGCACTGAGCCATAACGTTAAGAGGTTAGGGTTTACTAATTGGCTCTTTTGCCTGAGGACAAGAAGGCTGAAAAGAGCGAACCTTTATTTTTATTTAAAGGGGGAAAAACCAGGAAACAACCTGCAATTAAGGTATGAATATCAGTTCAATGTGTTATCTAATTACTTGTTATGATGCAGATGCAATACACACGTACGGTGAGGAGGTAAAACATAGAAAACCACACTCACCTTTGCTAGGTATCAAGCCTCAAGCATCTGTTTCTGTTGAGAGACATTTCCATCTCCCGGCTCCCCCTGAAATGTGGGTATTGAGGTAGAGAACTTTTCCCATGCTGGAAAGGATGATGCAGTCTGCTTAGACACAAGCCCAACAAATTACACTTTAAAGTCATGAGGCAACTGGTGGTACCAGCCCCATCCTCATAAATCAGCCAAAGGCTTTGCCATGAGGACAAACTGAAGCAAATGGTGTTCTGGGGTCAAATGTTGCATTTTTCTTGTATGCACTGCCCTGGGCTTATCTCCTTGAAGGAAACAGGAAGAAAGCTTTAAGAGTGACAAAAATAAGGGTCCTAGTTGCATCACACTGAGTGAAATACTTTCCCCATCTTCTTTGCACTCATTACTTTAAAATGCTTCCACTACTGTAAAAAAATATTACTGCTGCCACATTGGTGGCTGTACTCTCTGGCTGAGACACAAGGGAATGGGGCTGCCACATGCCTGGGAGCACTGTCACACGGACCCTGCCGCAGTGGCACTGCCACTGGCAGTGAAAACAGCACCAGGATTGCAGACTGCAGCCATGCTCCCTAGAGGGGAAGCCAAACACCTTACAAACTCTTTACATGGAAGAAAAAATGGTGTCTTTAATTTTAAGAAAAAAAATAAAATCAAAGCTGGTACAAACTGCCAGAAATCAACACGACTTTTCAAGCTTAAAACAATGTGTTTGGAGGTACTGAACCCCAGTGGTAGCGCCAGCCTTGATTAAACAGGTCTAATATAAAATTTGTTAAATAGCAGAAATGTGCTTTGCTGCCAGGTGACGATGAAGGAAAGGGGTCCCTTTTCTATCATCCTTCCCACCTTTCCTTTCAAATCCAGACCAGTAACTGCACACCTGCAGAACATATTGAGGTTCCCACTAGCTCTGAAAATGGAATTCTTGATAATCCACTGATTTTTACTGATTAGATACTCAGTTTTTATAGATCCAGTTCCCACTGCCTCTCTGTGTTATCTGATCATCTGTTGATACTTTTCAGATTTTTTTTTTCATCCAAATAAAAGTCTTTTTTTCCTATTGAAATAAAAATCAGTGTTCAGTCTTCATAAGTAACTGCACCCATGAACTTTTGTTTGCAATTAGCTTTCAGCAATAATGCTGCAACAGCTACCCAGTGGGTGCTGATGGAATGAAAATTCATGCAATGTGGATAGAAATTGTCAGCTGCGAACTAATGGTTTAATAATAACAACCCCTGTAGAAAAACAGGAAAACTCCAGATTAATTTGTTTTAGTATGGAAGAAAGGCGATCTGCTGAGACCAAGACAGGGCATTTGACATATAGTTTATTTTAAACATAGGTTATACCCCATGGAGAACTTTGAAAACAAAATACATTTGCAAAAGTTTCAGATTCTCTCCAACCTCCTTTGGTCTTTATCTTCCAGGGGGGGAAAAAAAAAAAAAAGTCAAGAAAATAGGACATCAAGATTCACAATGTCAATAGAAATGCAGCAGGTATCCTGAAAAGGTTTATGACATCACAAATGGAGACATCAGTGGAGTCCTCTGTATCTGACACACTCATCAACATCATTCTGCTGATGGAAAGAAAGCCCTAATAGACTATTCAATATTACTGCTGTCTTCCAAAATGAAAAAAATCAGGTGGGAATGTCACCTGGCCAAACTGAACACATTTTGAATACTTCCCTTTCCCCTGTTATTAAGAAAACTATTACTTATACAGTTAATGATTACATGTCATTAATAATAGGCACTTGAGAGAAGTAGAGTGACATTACAATACTATGAAAGTGCTGATTTCCTATAGCAAGATCTTTTTAAATATGGGCTTTAACATGCTCCATGCCTGTTTAGTTTTTTTGCAACCATGGTATCTGCTGGCAGCAGCCATGGGGAGTAGAGGCAAAAGGACTATTTAGTTCTGGAGTCCTCTTCCATAATGTTGGTGGGTGGCAGCCTGGTGTACACCCACATTCATTCACAAGTCACAGAAATGCAGAACTCCTGTAGATGGTTACCCCTATTATATATCAGATCTAATATTCTGGGTACAGTTCTGGAATGCTTCCCCAAATACAGATGGAGCTTTTTGAAAATACTTGGACTTCAAAATTCACATCAGTGGCACCTGCAGGAATGTGATTTTCCTCAATTCTTGTTTCTGACATACATCTCAGTCAGTTTGGAAGAGTGGCATGGCATGGCTTGAACAAGCCATGAAAAAGCAGCAGATCAGGAGCTGTAATTCCAAGGTTAGATGCAGACTGTTGCAGGTCTGCCTGAGTTTGCAGTTGCAGGAGCGGTTGGTTACAGCAGCTGTGCACAAACACCTGAATAGACACGTGTATTTGTACAAGGAATCAGATAGCTATGGCTGCCTGCTCTGAGACCCAAAATGTGACAGAAATAAAACTAAATGTACAGAACTAAAACCCCAGATGTTTCTGATTCAGTTCTAATTTCACTCAAACAGAAGCAAAAACTGTTGAAAAATCAGACTCTGAAAGGAGGAAATTTAGACACAGCCCCAAACAGCCAAGAAACTGGTGCAAGTTAGTCATTACTACTGTACTAAACAAAAATAAATACTGCCTCTATAGACTAACACTTTAATACTGCTCTATCCTTTCTGGTTCAGCTGACTTATTCTCTCATTCTGCCTCACATTTATAATTAATACACTTGGATTAAAGAATTATCCAGGAATTTATTTTTTTTAATCCATGGGTTCCGTTCTTGCATTTAAGGCAGAGGTTTTTGGAAGGGGAACATTTCAGACATTTTATTATACTAAACCTGGAGAATTCTGCAGTTTTAGCTGAGATTTTTGCAGTAAGCAATGACTCAACTTCATCAGAGACTGCATAATCTCTCTTAACTCCTTTAATTCTTATTTGTTTTCTTTTTTTATTCTTATTTTATTTTCTTATTTATTATTTATTCTTATTTTCTTTTATGTGCACCTTCTTTGCACATGTATGTCAAGAAGGTAAACACAAGTGAACTTTAAAGACCATTAGCAATCTGCCACATCTTTTAGCAAAATGGAAAATGCTGCTGATAGAAAGAATGTCTACTAATGATCCAATTCATATTTGCAATCTGAAGGCTCAAACAACAATTAAAGACAACTTTATCATCAGCTATTTATAAAGGCAAATTGCTGAATGCAGGCTATAAAAGGGTGAATTCAGCTATATTTTGGCTGAGTTATATATAGCAGGCTGCCTTCCAGAGCATTATCATCAGATGATGGGTCAAGCACGTGTCTTTAAATTTCAGATCACATGCACTCTATGCAGGTGCATTTTACACATTTGAAGTGCAGACACAGCTTTATTTGGTTTGCATTATTATTAGCTTACTAATATCAAAATAACCCATGACACAGTCACTTTGGAATGGGTCTGAATTATCTAATCCAAATTTTAGGAGGTGGTTAGTATTTTCAGTGCTCTTCAGCGCTTTTCATGTTGGGACCCTTGTGTTTACCACCCAGCAAATTTTAAATGAATGTGTTTTCCTTTGCAGGAATCAGTCTACCACTAGTCCTGAATCTACCACTTCCAGAAATCCAGTCCCACATTACATGCCCCATGCAGAACACTTACCTTTTTATGCTGCAAGATTTCTGTTTGCAGGTAATCGGGTTTTCTTTTCAGTGCAAAACCCCACTCAGAGTGCCTCAGGTTAGCACGGTAGCTAAAGCCACCAAGTTCAAGCTGCTAAATAGCAACAACTCAACCAGGGGCTGATACTGCTGTCTCCTACAGCCCATTAATAATGCTGGTCCCAGCTATTTCTACACAACCTCCCCAGCATCTTACTGAGATGGATAGGTGCACTTATGATCTAACACCAAACAGCTGAAATAAGGGCTTGATATTAATTGTGAACAGCCCTTAGTAATTGCTGTACCTGCCACAGTTTGAGCTGCAATACCCACAGCTGTGTGCCTTAATACTGCACCTAAACACATTCCTCAGGGTGGGGCATGTAGCCATACTTTCGTTCTTGCTCTGAAACCAGGCTAGAGACACAAGCAAAACATTGGGCTGCGGTTTGCTAGTGAAGGTTTGATCTGACTGCATTTTTCTAGGCTCCATCTCTTACAGATCCTTGCTGAGATGCACATTTTGTAGGCTGCAGAAGCAACAAACTTTTCTGGCAGGTCATGAGAGCACTACAATTCATGTTACAGAACCTCTTTTTTATTTGCTTGTATAATTTATTGTTTGTTGAATACAACGAGAAAGTTTCTTTTAATTAAGATGATGGTAGCCCTGCTGTGTTTAATTAGGTGACCATAAAGCTCAATACTCTGTTCTCAAACTTGAATTATAATCTGCATGACTTGTTTTGATTTGTCTAGCTGTCAGCAGAAAATGGATTTGATGATGAGTCAGTCTCTGGTCAGGCCACCCAGAGACATCATTAATAAGTTAATACATAGAGTGATATATATACCACCTCCTGCTGCAGACCTCTGGACACACCAATTAGAAAAGGAGCAGCAGTTATATGCATCTGGAACTTATCCCATATTTACATACTTTGGGAATACAGCTCATCATTAAAATAATGACCACTTTGTTACATCCACCTTGGGGAAAAAAATGTCTGAGCTACAGATCTAGCACTCCCTTTCATGTCAGTCATTAGTAAGAGTTTGACCCATTTCTAAGTCTTAGTGATGCCCTGAGTCTACAAACTCAGGTGATCATCACTCGTATGGAGCACTCATCACAACCACCTTTAGATATGCACAATATGGACTTTCCTACCTGAATTAGTGAGCTGAGACTCTGTATAGTTACAGTGAGGAGAAACAGACAATTTTAGATTACATCTCAGTGGTCTATTTTCATTACCTACTTTAAGACAGGATAAACTGCAGTCCAGACTGCACTGACTCTGCTGCCCAAGAAGAGACCAGTGGGTGAATAGTTCAGGCAAAGCTGTTTGCGTTTTCGGCTCTGTCCTTATGGAAGTTGCTCCATAGGTGCCCAACCAGCATAATGCAGAGAGGTTGAGCTGATGGGAAGCTTTATAAAAAGTACACTGAACCTAGTCTTTCTTCTAAACCATCCTCAAAGACTTCTGAAGAATGAATTTCAGCAGGAAAATATTAGATGTCCCAGATGACATGCTGTACACTAAGGCAAGTTCCTGTATAAACCACAGCTGTAATAGTACAAAACTGTGTGATACTCTGGTGTCCAGGTGTTGGATAGAGGACAATTGTTTCTTCTTATTATATGTAAATAAAAATGCAGTAGCTAAGGCCCTTGAGCTGGACTCACTACAGGTTGTCTCCATCCTAGAACCCCACCAGAGATGAATTCTATGATGCTGGGTAAGTCAGGCAGCAATCTGGGAACACATAAAAACTAGTTTTGATGCTTTCCTAGAGGAACCAAGCATGTAAAGCCATCCAAAGGGTGACAGTCCTTGCCATGGGAGGTATGCTCACAGTTTTCAAAGGAAAAAATGACTAATGATCTTTTACTTACTCTATAATCCACTTTACAAATCTGGAAGCTGTGACAAATTTCAGAGCAGTTAGTTAAAGTCTGGTAAAACTGTATCCAACAATTGTGAGATCTCACCATGGAAAGTGACAATAACTTTAATTATAAGCTTATAACCAAATTAAAACCAGATAAAAGTAGCAACATTTTCTAATCAAATATCAGGATTTTCTGTAAAACAAATGCAGACTATAATGATACTAAGAAAGAACATATATTAGTATTTTACCACCACTTAGTAACAGAGTTAACAAGTGACAAAAGTTCAGCTAAAATAGTGCTTTTTAAATATACTTGCAAGATACTCTTTCATTTTTATGTACTTACAAAAACAATCCCCCACAAAACCACCAGCAGTTATTTCTGCAGATTTCATTGTGTACTCTGCAAACAAAAAATAATTATAGCTGAGCATTGGAAGAGCTGTGGTTTTTAGTCACCTATTTTTCACATCACATTTGGTACTTGTTCCACCCTGTGCTGACATGCCATACTGACATACACTTGCAGATAGCATCCCCCAAAGGCATCAAACTTACAGTATTTGCATAAAGAATCCTTTTACTTTGAACCATGTTAACTGTAGCTGCGTAATACCAGTATCTACACAAGTTACATTGTGCAATCTTACTCTGTGGTTAGCATTCATTCTCTTTATGCCTCTGTTGCACTGTTACAAATCTGCCAGTTAAACTGTATGCAACTCCAAAACGTATTGTCTGGAATGAAACAACCAATTATTTCTTCAGGTTTTGTGGCATAATATCCTAGGAAACCAGCAATTACAGAATCAAAGTGGCATCAAATGGCATAGAAAGGAGTTAGCATGTATTATTCTTTAAATAGCAGTTACGTGAACTCATAATAAATGGGTATTAAGTGCTAAATGTATGATAAGTAATTCTTGACAATGCAATTATCCAAACAATACAGGAAAAAGCTGCAAGATGGCATTGTCAAATTCAGTTGTGCAAATGCTGTGTGAAATAACAACATTGAAGACTTGTTTCTGTTCATGAACACCCTGGAAATAAAATAGTGCAAGTACATGTGTGCAAGCCAAGCAGCACATTGTTCTGGATTCCCAGCAGCTCTTAGATAGTAAATGTCACCCACTGGTTTGATCTTTCCTGAGGTTAAGACTTTAATTTTTCCAAAATAATTGGAAGAGGGCAGGATACCATTTTAACCTCTGAACATGTTATATATAGTATCTTTCAAAGGAAGCACAGGATGAAGATGGAGGAAATATGTAAAGTGGGCTGGACCTAAAGAAATACTGATTAGAAGTTTTCAGTTTCACTGGCAAGGTTACACAGTCATTATAGCAACAGGCTTGAAACGAGGAATTTCCAGGGGGGGCACATCCAAATGTGAAATAATAGGATGCTGTTGACGGGATGACATATTTAGTTTCCTTAGACTCTTCTTTTTGTCTCAGGAAGAGCTTGGAAACTTGTTTAGCTGGGCAACAGATACAGTCATCACTGCCACAAGAAACTTTGTCATAACAAGAAACTCAACCTCCCTCTATTGTCAATCTTCCACTAAAACAGAGGAATTTTCTTTGAACCAGAGAGAATTTCCCTGGAACAAAAAGACCTTTGAAGGTGACTTAGGTTAACTAGCTGGGAGTCAAAGGATGGTACCATGCCCATGCTGCCTTCTAAGAAACTCCATAGAAACAGGCTTAATGTTGCTGCTAGTCCTTTGGTCCCCAGTCTGGCTTCAACTTTCATCTACATCATTTCTTTCTCTTTCCCCGTTGCCTCTTCTTAGGTGGGTAAATGCTCAGGGGCAACTGGACCAAATGGAAACCCGCAGTATCTGCCAATGGCCAGAGCAACAGGCAGGCAGTGAAGCCTGAGTAGCACAACCAGTTGAAAGCTAGTGTTCCCCTCAGCTTTCTAGAGTAACAGAAAAGCAGCCAAAACAACTGTTTTTCTAAGTAGGAATAGAAAACCCTGTTTCCAAGTGAAGCTAACTAGGTCATGAACCATATGCTCTGCCAGTGCTCCTCCAGCATGTGGACTATAAAGAACTGAGGCACAGAACTACATTTATATCAGTAATCCAGCAAGACCCTCGTGAGCATTTCTCTGAATTTTTCTTCAATTCTTGTATAAAGATATATCTGCAATGTACTCTGCTCTGTTAAGGGAAAGAATGATGGTATCACTAAGCTTGTTAAGGATCTCTATCTTCAAACACACTTTACTTAGGAAGAACTAAGATAGTTGAGGGGATGCTATACAAGCTTTAGACAAATAGAACAAAATCCATTGCAGAAAAAACTCTAGGCCTCTACCGTGCACATTGTTTATTATTCACTAAAAGATGTAACAAAATTCTAGCTATATTTTGGGAAATTTTTTTTGGTTTGCACCTGTTCAAGTCAAGAGTTGCTGTTGCCAAATTTGTTGGAAAAATTGAATGAGAAAGGAGTTTTAACTTTGAGCAAATATCTCCATTGGACTTATTCCAAAAAACTAAGTGATAAGAAGTCACTTCTGTTCTACAAGTCAGATTTCCAGCTGTGGAACCATGCAGTTCAGAAATCCAGATCAGAACATTTTCCTCCTTCCCAGAGAAGATTGACATCTTTATCTTGGACACGGAGACTCTTCAAAGGATGTTTTATTTAAAAAAAAAAAAAAGAAAAAAAGAAAAAAAAAAAGAAAAAAAAATGTGTTGTCTAAATTAATTAAATTTTTCAGAAGAAAAGAATAATGTATTTGGAGAAATAGCAGAAAGCTTCAATTCAGTTCCACTTTTTTTTTTTTTTTTCTGTAATAACATCTGGCACCATATGTTAAAACATTCATTCCTCCTTGTTAGTCAAGAATGAAATTTTATAATTAACTTTCAGATTCACAAAATTGAAAGATCTGAATAATGAGCTTCCCACAGTTTCTTTTAATCTCCAGACCTTCATGCACATATTCAGATCCCGGTCTGCCTCACCTGCTGCAGGTCCAGTTCAGACTGTTCTCTCTGTCCTGCTTGAAGTAGTGTCACTCCTCACTTGCTTATCTAGACCTCAAGGGAAACTTGCCTATTTGTGCACCTGGAAATGTAGTCTCTGTGCCCACTGGAAAACCTAAATCAAGGGTTGAAATGAAATTACTTCAAAACACATGTGTTATTAATCTGATTTCCTGGCTTGCAATTTAGACATATGTGCTTAGTTTTGAGCATTTGTCCATGTTTGTAGTGTAAGCTGCTCATTGTCAGAAAGTCCAACAAGTGCTCCAAAAAGGACTGCAAGAAGTCTGCAAGGAATAAGCTCTTTCAAAGAAGATGCTCATTGGTAGTGTTCTTTGGGATGAAGCTTGCAAACTGCTATTACTGACAGACTGACAGGAACATTAATGATGTGCTAAGAAGGCCTGTCTTACATCCACATACACAAATGCATATTTGTTCATATTCTGAGATTTATACAAAATAAAAAAAGAATACTGAAGATTACTCATTCTGTGAAAGGTCAATGGTAACATAATACAGTCAAGATGTAGAGCTCCTGGGATTTCAAATATAAAAGGAGATAGCTCATTACATATTTTCATGCAGTGCTAAGAAATACCAGTAGTCCAAGGAAAGATCTGAGAAATGCACTAGGTACTCCTTGCACATGCACTGACATGTAAATATAAAAATATTTTTAACTAAGACATCAGCCTACGCTAATTCTGATACATACCAAATAAAATTTATTTCAGTGTTTTGTTTCTAGTTTTAGAATGTGTTTATTCTGTAATGAGATTAAGTTAATCTGAATAAAATCTAGAAAATTAATACTATGAAATCAGACAGCATGAACACATAATGAACATAAGCTAGAGGAGAGGAAACATCTCATAACTTTATACTTTAAAAAAATTCATTGTATCCTTCTGTGGGGGAGTAAATGTCAGAGGAGTACACAATTATTTTTGAGGCAGGGATATAATGCCTAGAACGGTACAAGTCAAAATCCAGAAAAGTCAGACTTCTTTTCCCTGCTCAGAAAAGTGTGGCCATGGGCACTTCAAGATTAATTTCACTAAATTTTAGTTTAGCATCTAGTTTAAGTTAATGTTTCTTAAGAGGATAATTCATTGCATCGTAGAAAGTTTATCTATCTTAGATGAGATGCATTGCCCCAGCAAGATGGATAGTTAGGAAAGATTAATTTCACCTTAAGTGGTAATAATTTTCAGAAGGATCTGTGAGACATGAGAACATAAATTTTAATGAAAGTTATTCAAATTTTCTGTTTTGAAAAAACTCATTAATTCTTTCTCACTGTTCTTGTGCTCTACCTAGCTGTGTTGGGAGGACTGCTGTTCTTAAATGTTCTCTTTGGACATCTTTTTCATGACATGCCAGTGGAAGTGTAGCATTAACTCCCAGAACAGAAGAGAACCAGCTGGAATACGCTGAATAGCTGAGCCACATCTTTGCCTGAGGTTGACTGAAGCAGGACTTGGCATTCTACAGGGCATCATCTAGGCTGGGTACCAACTGTCCTTCATACTATTTACCATTCTTACATCTTGTGTTCTTGATAGGTTGATTTTGTTGCCTTACACAATAGGTGAAGCTGCGCACTTACATTTAACCAATGCACACAATACTCACATGGGGGATGATGTGGATTGTGGATGGGGGAGAATTGTTTGCAGCATCAAGAGACATGTGTAGGAAGTTTGTGCTGTACTTAGGTCAGCTCAGAATAGCTGTCTCATCTCTTTCACATGATTTTAAGACATGCATGCATTTAAGCTTGTTTTGGATAATCTCTTTGGCTACTCTGTCACCTACAGAGGCACAGTAAGCACAGGAAAAAATGTCAGTCATCAGTCATCTGGTTGAGATTCATAAAAGATTCAAGAGTTTCTCCTCTGGTGGGAAGCTAAAGTACCACTGCTGCTCAGATGATCTCTGGATTGCATAATAATTTACAATATTTTCTTCCACACACAGAAAGCACAAGCACATTGGGACTAAATGTTGTATGACATGACTGGTCTTTGTACAAAAACAGAACTGGGAAATGGACAAAGCTATTGTAACAGCAGAAATTTCCAGTGTGTATGACAACCACAAATCATTTCAAAATTATAAAACTGAATGATATGCATGGCTTTATGACTGAAGGGAGCCAGAGGTTCCACCTTCACTAACTTTTGGGATAAGATGTTTCATTTTTTCTCTCCTTGTGTAGCCAAGCAGCCCTTTGGGCAAAGAAGGGTGAGCTTCCCCCTGGGACCCCAGAGGAAGCAGGAGCTGAGCCTCCAGCTGCTCTCACCACAGATGCTGTGTCTCATTCCCGTGTGTCTACACAAGCCAGTGCCAAGTGGCAGTCAGTAGGTTTCTGATCAAGTGCCCTTGTGTCACAAAAGCACTCCAAGAAAGAAAGGGAGGTCTCCTTCCACCAACTTTGTCTTTTCAGGAAGAACTTCTGCAGATTGCTTTACAAATGATAAAACACACAGTCTTCCTCACTATGATATCTGTCAGCCTCATGGGAAGCCCTTGGATGACAATACATATCCAGATGTCTACTGTAGGTTGAGGCAACAGAGCAGAAAGAGGCCAAGACTTGCATAATATCAGTCTGTTTTCATCATCCCTAACATGACTGGCACTTCCAGCAGCACAGCCCTTGGACTAAACAGATTGTATGATGGCTTTCTCAGTGGAAATTCTCAGAGCTGTTACTGTACGCGATCATTATAGATGTCAAGAACAACAAACAAATCAGAGTGATTGTAGGTAACTAATGCAATTAATTATCTACATGGTAGGCAATTTCTATGGCAAATTCTATTACCCTATCTCTTGAAAGTAATATAAATAAGTATTCTTTGTCTACATTTCTTGCTGTTGTAAAGGGAGAAAAAGAGATGTTCACAGCATGTGTCCTGAATTTAAAAAAGGTAGAAAATGAGACATCTGGGCACCAAGGAAGGCTTCAAGCATTACATAACTGTGCATATTCATTTACAGAACATATTCTTCTTCTAACAAGTGATTCAAGAAAACACATTATTTGCATTGTTTTAATGTCATTTTATAAACTTACTTTTCAGGATACTTCTAAATATGTAAATATATCACCATGGCTCAAATGTTATTAAGCTTTCAATGACAGCAGCATGAACCCTACAAGTTGAAAATGTGACAAAGAACAGCTTTCACTGCACATCAGATCTGCGTCTTAATCGGGGAACTCTTCTCTTGGCTTGGCTTTAACATGAGAGCAGTTTTCCCACATTGTGTGTTAAGTATTTACAGCTTTTGAAGACATCTCCTGCTCCCCAGGGAAGGAAGATATCTTCCCCAAAGCACTACAACAAAACAATGAATGAAAAAAATCTGGATTTACACCTGATAGCACTTTTTGAGCAGGTTTAGAGTTTGCATTCACAATAATGATGTATCCTAAATATTCAGCTAGAGGAGAATGATTTCTAACCATTACAAGATGGTTCTGTTTGACCATTGCATCAGTGTAAAAATGCAGGCAGTTAAAAATCCAAGCAACTTCCAATACATATTTGGCAAAGGTTATTGTAGTTAACAAGTTGCCCTTGTTGCTTCAACCCTCTGTGAGGAATGCTTTTCTTACATTTAGTATAAAATCAATACAAACCTCACTCCAAAGCCATTATAGTCATTGAAGAGACTTCCTTCACACTAATGGGGTTTGGATCAAGACCACGTTTGTGTTACACAGTTCAGAGTACTCCTCTGTATTTGCTTCCTTGTTAATAAATTCTCCCTCAACTTGTGTTTTAGAATACAATTCAGGCACAATAATTGTTTAATAATTTTTAGCATTAAGTTTCCTAATTGCAATTCTTGGAGCTAATAACATCGGCAATGTTTCTCTCAAGTGATTACACTGAGTCTAAATATTCTGTAAACTGTGGGCTGAACAGTGGTTAAGTGCAAAGCGGCTAATTTATTTTGGTACTTACAAAGTATTTCCTAATTTTTAGAGTCAACCCAGAACACTGCATAGACAAGCATGCTACCATATTGCTGCAGAAATTAAATATTTCAAAGTAACCTTTATAAATGTGTATATATAAAAAAGTTATTATTTGGAAAGCACAGTTTTCAGTACCTTTTGCCACATTTTATGATTTTTAATTTTATTCTTAATTGCTTATTATTGCACCCTTTATCTGAATAGCTAATAGTTATTCTTACTATTTATTCCAGTGCTACTCTGAACTATTCTAATGCAGCTCCACATTCATCATGCAGTTTCACTTACAGTCATTTACTTATCTGGAGCAGATAATCTAAGTAACAGCATCTATATTTATATCCATCATTTTTCAAATACTTCTTTTTTCACTCTCTTAATTTCTAGTTGGGTTCAGAGACACAGCAACACAGCAGGAGAGGACCATCACAGCCAGGCAAGCCAAGTCCAGTTTTGGACCTTGTGACATTATTTTCTACTACTATTCCATACTACTTCTATATGTATGGCTATTTCACCTCAAGAGGAGAGCCGTTATTTTAAGCAAGTATCAATTTTCCCAACATCTGTTTTGTTAATATCCTGGTGTTGGTTAGTTTCCTTTGTCATATGTTTGTCTAGCAGTAGAAGCCATAATTTAATTTTGAAGCAGCATATGTTTGAGTACCCAGTGTTTTCATAACTTATTTGACTAATGTTGATTGACTTATTTGCTTATTTCTATCCAGTGTATAAGTTTGATTCCTAGTGGATGATATGATTTGAATATGACAGCAATCTGTGGTGCAGAATCATATCTCCATAACTTATATCAGATTCCCACTATAGCTTTCAAACTTCTGTTGCTTTACTGCAGCATAAACTTTATCTGAATTTTCCTGTGTCATCTTCTAGCTATTCATCAAGATACCATAAAATGATAAAACTAATTGTGATAGCAGTATACAAAGCCCATTTCTTAGTAGACCTTGGTCTATGTGAGATGTTTGGTTTCATTGTCCAGGGGCAGTCTAACAAAGTAGTTTCACCTCATTAATGATGCAAAGTGAAATTCATCAACATTTAGTTTTCAGTGGACCTTTTTGTCTCAGTTGTTTATCAAAATGAAATATAAGGGGTCAGATGCTGATTTCATTCTTGCTAGGATAAATTTCAAAAAACTCTGGAGAATACAGAGAATTTATCACACTGTAAATTAAATCAGGCTGACTCAAAAGATAGCAATAATTCTAAGAAAGTATTTTGCCAGAGGCCTTCAGCCAAGACTGACATTCAGTTGTAACTGAACCAGCTTTATGTAAATGGTAGTTATGTTTACTAAATAACTTATCCTCAAGCACAATTTAAAGTGAACTGTCTGGCCGCAAGGTACTGCTCAAATCCCAGCAGACAGTACTTTCTATTTGTATTCATAGACAGAAACTTCAGCTGTTATAGCTTGAAAAATGAATCCTTTATGATGATGGTATGGATTATGTGTTGCCTGAAAAATTAGGCATCTGAGAAACCTCTAATAATGCAGCAACTATTAATAAGTGTCAGTCTGTCACATCCCTACCAGTGATCTCCATTTAACCTTTTTTTGAGTCAGAAGAAATAAGGAGGGCATTAGCTAGAACTTCTTAAAGAACTGTCTTGAGACATCTTTTTCCCATCTTGTCGTCTTCTGTTTGCAGTCTGTGGGTTGCATTCTTTAAAATAAAAACGAACTTTAGTCATAGCTCAAGCTGTCTTAAAATATTACTTCTAACTCTGTAGGTCAGGATCTGAAGAAAACTAACAGCATCTTCAAGGCTTAACAATTTTCAAGAGAACAGTCCCTTGATGATCAATAGAGATTGAGTGCTGGTGTTTAAAGTTTTGCTGTTATTTGGCACCTCCCAAATTTCCAAGCCATTTTCCTTCTTTGCTGCTGGCCCTTGGCACATCAGCCCATTACTCTATGGAAATCATAACTCCAAACCAAAAAATTTGCCTTACTGACACCAAAGACTCAGTACAGACCAAGTAAGCCCTCAGAGATTAATTTAGATGACAGTTTCCCCTCTCAGAAGTCAAAGATTTAGCACTGTCAAGTCATCCTTCATGCCATAATGTTCAAGTCGTTATCATGAGGCTGTTTGCAGAAAGGGAGATTGGGCAAAACCTAATGCTTATGATGATGTTTGTGCCCAGTTCTAGCCAGGCATCTCAAAACAGAGGCATTTCAAACTACTCACTAGGACCCAAGAACCTTTGTAATGGGGGAATTGACTCAGAAATGGGAGCTTTGTTTCCTTTTCATCATTAATATAATACACAAAAGTAACAAGTAAGCAAACAAAAGATGAAGGGCCTTAGCTGAGTCCAACACTGAGTTTCCTGACTTATCTGTACCATGCATTTCTAATTAGAAGAAAATGCCTCAGTGTCCCCCCCCCCCGTTTTGTATTCGGGTCCTGTAACTCCTACTTGCAGAGGAGTTTGGATTCAGGCGAGAAGCCTTTACTCACACAAGAATATCTAGGCCAAAATTTTAATTCTTGAAAATTTAATTCAATGCCAAAATTGCATCTGGAAACAGTTATTGATTGAATGATTAGTTAAACTTTTTTATAATGTGATTTTTTAGAACAAAATTGTTGGTCTTACATTTTATGGCTGCTAATGACTGTATTTCCACTTAAAAAGTTAATTCCTTAGAGCCCATTATACTCCATTTTTCTTGAAAAGTCAAATCCTCAGGTAGATTGTGAAAAATCAGAGACAAACAATTTTTTTACAGAGGGGGAACTGGAAAAGAAAGAGTTCCTGGGGTTGAAAAAAATATTAAATGTTAGCTGCAGATACGTTTATCTCACTGGTTTGTGTTTCTAAACAGACAGAAAATTATTATATTTGTGAAAATGCAAAGCTGCTCCTGCTTTGAAGCTGCAGAGCCTTTGGCCTTTCCTTCTCTTCCTCTGACACACTATGTTAAAGGTCTTAAGTTTAGTAAAAGGTATTAAGAGGTGATTTTGGACCCTGACACATACTGGGGATATGGCATGAATGGTGTGTAGACCTGTCTGGACAATATGTCATTACCTGGCTGCCTGAAACCACTGAGTCCCACAGCCCATGCGGTCCCTTCCAGGGGCAGTGTGTGAAAGAGCACTGCCTGACAATCTGTGTCAGTCATCCTATCAACACCTCTTGGTTTCAGGGAAATTTTCAGGAAACATTACCAAATGACAGCAGGCTGTTTTTGAAGCAGATACAGAACTTGTTGAACAAAATGAACAAAAGATGATGTGAGTATTCATGTGGAAGATTACTGGATCAAACTGAAAATTGTTGCATTATTCTTACAAACCACCATATCTCTCTCTTTTTGCATATGAATTACATTTATACGGTATGGCATAGTTTCACACAGGGCTACTGAGAATACAGTTGTCAGCACTGCAAGGCTACACTGGGTCAGTACCCCTACCCCACCACAGACATGCTCCAAATGCTGAACAGAGCTGAGGAGAGGAACGTGGCTTTCTGCTGTTTCTTCAGCATACCTGCATTGGGGCATCCACAATTCCCTCTTCTCTTGTTGTCTTGGACTCACTCTTCTTCACATCCAAAAATGTATAAATAGTAGAAACAGGAGTAGATAGGAGCATAGAAAGAGCTAAATTCTGGTCTGTTATTTTTGTTGTATCTTCTGAAATACTTGTATGGTCTTCTTGGGAAGGAGCCCTTTTTTAAAGAGCCAGCGTTGCAGCACATAATGTTCAGCATATGATTTATTACATACTGAACTGATTTTATAAAAAAATTCAATAAAAAGACACATTCATAATTATAAACACACTGATTACAAGGCCCAATATAAACAGCAGAGAGTCGGAAGGAGGACTGTATCTCAGTCTGACTTTGACTTTGTATGTAGGCTTTCCAATGACAGGCTCTTGCTAGTTATTTGACAGAAGCCATCAACAGACATCCCTGGAGGTGAATATTTAATGTAGGATTCATTTTAACATTTGATTCAGTGGCAATTATTCCTCCAACATTAACAGTGAAATGACACTAATGCACTCCACGTTTTGCTGTTTTCAGAGACTATACCTGGGTCACACGATGCCAAAAAGGGAGAAAGGAATCACTGGAACAAGAGCAACCAACAATTTGTATATAGTTAAAACTTATTTATAGTCTGATATTTCTGAAACAGGCTCCTCTCTTTTTCACTCAATGGATAAACTTCTATAGATACTTATCCCTCACTTGACCTTCATACCTCTGAATTGTGGTATATCTTGTGCCTGGAAATTAGCCTTCTGAACCTGCTAGAGTTGATAGATGAAACCTGAACTACACAAAAGTGTTAGTCATATACCTTGTGCTGCTGAACCTATACACCTAAGAACATGCATAACTGCATATTCTGCTTAGAAACATGATAGTTATATTGAGCTAGACTCTTTTATATTTTTGGCTGAATTTATCCCCACAGAATACCATACAGAATTTAACAAAAAAAGAGTCACTAAATTTGTAACAGAATCTTTCTACTTAGGTACATCGATAAAAAAGTACCGGGTGTGAAATCTTGTTGGAAGACTCAAAAGGAAATTTTGGCAATGCTGGATCTAGAAAAGGTGGAAATGGGGGTGAATAGGCTACCTTTGAGTCGCTTTTGTCAGCTGAGAAAATGGGCAGAGTAGCTGGCTTTTTAGTTTGTTTTGAGCCAATTGCTCCTCTCGTAAGGTACATCTGCTTTAGGTTTGTTTGTGCATAGTGAACAGGTTGCACTTCTCAAAAGAGCAAAGTTGGGCATCAGCCTGGAATTTTGGAGGTTGCCATGGTTTCAATATTTTTATCTTCTCTGCAAATCATTAAGATTGTTTTGCCGTCTTCAGAGTGATTACACCTGAAAGACAGGACTTTCTTGCTTATAGAGGTGAGTGGTCTAGTACACACACGTGAAAACAAGGGGACTGTGCAAATATTGTGGCCCAGAGCAAAACTGAATATCAGATGGGCAAATAATGACAATTCTGAACCAAAGATACTTATTTCTTAAAGGGCCCATGAGTCAATATGCAAATTATTACAGATTTACAATGAAGGAAAAACATAAAGTATTCAGTGAACTTTTCAAAGCAAGAGCTTGAGTAGGGAAAACCACTGAAAGAATTGTTCCAATTAGCAAAGCCATTTACCAGGAACAGAAAATGACTCAGAGATAATGTCAGTGGGCTCAGCAGCAAGTTAGGCTCTCTCTTTGGAGAAAGACAGCTCAACCTTCTGGAGTCTGATCTGGCTCATCCAGAGTGAACATCTTTGCTGAAACACATCTCTGAGGTCCAACCGTTCCAAAAACAACTAGGTTTTATTCTTGCAGGATTAAATTCAAGATATATGGTGAAGCACACACTGTTCTTTTCAGTCAGAGCCAACTCTGGTCATATCCTTTAGAGTCTGGAATTAATTGCATAGTCTCTCCAGACAAATCATGATTTATCTTCTTGGGTGAAGTTTTGTTTATCCCATAAATTAAAATCTTTGAGTGAAAAATCCAAGCTGCCTCTTGGCTTGCAGAGGAGAGAAGGGAAAGAAACTAGGGTTGTGTGGAAGAGGCTACATAATGCCAAGCAGGCAGGAGCAGTGGCTGCTTTAAGTGAGATGCTCTTCTTTGACACAGCAGCTCTGTCCTGCATGCAGAAACATAGGATGTGCCCTGAGCAGGCTAGAAGCCTTCCTGGGGCCTCTGTAAAGAGAAAATTTTGCTTTCAGTACTGTCTAGTATAGGTGACCTCTTCCTATCTGTGCAGACTCCTCAATTGTTTTCTGGGTCTTGTGCTACATAGATATTTTCACTTAGTCAGGGAGGAGTACTCACATCCAAGAGCTTTTTGCCAAAAGGAGTTGTGAGAGCTGTGATGAAGACAGCATAAGTAGAAGAACTTGGGAAATTGGATGGGAATACACCAGGCCTTCTAACATGTCAGTGGGAAGCCAACCCACCCTGGCTACAGTGTTAAAATTCAACAGTGCCTCCCTCTGTGGGGTGGAATTAAAAACCACATTTGTTCTGGAACAGAGGAATCACAAACACATGTGTGCTTTTACATTGGAATACATTGGTACCTTGAATCCAGATTTCTGCTTTTCTTAAAATCAAGTACTTTTTAAACTCTGTCTGACCAGCTCTCCATTCAAGCAAGATCTGTAAGGCTGAGTTGTAAGACCTTTATGCCTAAGAGATTTGCACGTAGCTCTTTAACTACTACTACATTTGTGGCTTTCTTTTCTCTCTTTCTTTCTTCTTCCAGAAGTCCAGTTATTCAGCAGTTAACATAAATCCATTTCTTTAGCCATTAAACATCCCATATCTGCCTCTGAAGATTTAAAATGCTAGTTTACACCCACAACTCAGCAAAATAGAGCCACACATCACTTTCTAAACAGAAAAAAACCCAACCTCTCAAATTACAGCTCCATACACTTTAAAACTTCACTGCTTTAGGAGCTCTACACCTTCCAAAAACAATATGTAGGGGTAAAGTGTCTCTCCTTTTCAATCTTCATGAGGATGGAGGCATCTTTTCATGTTTTGGTTAATCACAAGAAAACTATGATGCAAAGATTATAGTTACAATCCTCCTGGGAAATAAATAAATAAAAAAAAAGGCAAGTCTCTAGCACCATAGAGTGCACTCTGTAGAGTGCACTTACCATGTTGAATCAACATCTCAAAGGGAAAGGAGGTCTCAGAGTTAAATAAGGTCCTGATGAACTTAACTTGTTAAAAATGCAAGATCTGGAGCTTCAGCCTCAACTGATGTTTCAAAAAAGAAGCAAATGTCATGACTTGGGATTTAGGATGAAACAAGAGGACTTTTTTTGGCCAAGCAGGCCAAGAGCTTTATTCTTTCTCAGGAACTCTGAATTCATCCTCAGTGTACAGTGTTTTGCAGCTACTAAATTAAGTGGCTACAAATATGGGAACTATTGTGGTGAGGTCTGTAGGTCACAGAGAGGCAAAGTCCCCTTTTCAGGGAGAGAGGAAAGATTTTCACTTCATGGTGTGCTATCAGCTGTTCTACTGGCTGCAGATGTTTAGTCAGACAGAGCGTACTAAAATGTGCAAATAGCAGCATTCTGGAGGCATATACCTTAAATCCACCAGCAGACAGACCACCAGTTTTCTAATGTTTCCTGCACTTAATCTTATCAGTGTCATTTCCTCTGATTTTGAGACACACCAAAAACCCCCAGCAACAGCAAAAATTGGAAGACTTGGTCACGGTAAGATTCCTGTTCTTTGCACAGAAATGGGACAATCATCAAGCACTGAATGGAATAAATCACTGGGTGACTCATGTCACATTGTGCCCATACCCTCTGCTGCCCTTATTCCAGCAGAGGGTAAGCAAACAGAATTACAGTTTGTGGCATGACTGATATATTTCAATGTGAACCCAGATATGTACATCCTTTTCTGAATCATCCAATAGTGCCCACCCACCAAACAGGGAACTGACAAGATGGATCAAAACTATTTATTGATGTAACATTTCTCCTGTCCATTTTACTAAACAGCATGACTGTCACTGTTAACTGCATTCACACATCTTCATCTCAGAGAGACAACCATTTGTAGACTGCTGAAGGTGCCATTTGGCAAAGGATTTGATAAGAGATGAAAGGTTTATTCCTGTCTTCAAACATCCTGAGCAAACCTTCAACTGCACTTGCTGAACTGGATCACCAGATTCCCTGCCATCTTCCCACTATGGTGTAATGGGATGTTACAAATTTAGAGGAGGTAAAAGCCACCCGAGGACTCTAAATATGTGTCAAAAAGCCTGATTTGCACAATGGTAGATTAGTGTTTGGATATTGGTACTCTTCATAGCATTGGCATGAGACTTATGGATGGACACAAGACAGAGCTGAGGCTCAACACACACCAGGACCTCGGGCAGCAAAGCCTCCCCATGGGAAAATACACCAGCCTTGTAGTAAAGATAACAAGTGATTGTGTTAGGCAGCTGAGCAAATTCAACTCTGCTCTGTAACACTTCCAGAGTCATAGAAGCATAGCTAAAATAATGCAATGCATCTTCAGTAACACCTTATGCTGATTTGGCTGGAGCTCTGAGCAGTTAAGGTTATTTGTATCTTCACCAGTCACTCCCTACCTTAAAATATGTCAAGTATAGCTTCATTTCTGACTTTCCTAAGTGTGTGGTGTTTGGGTTGGTGTTTTAGCCTAAATATACTGTCACAAATACTATAATGCTACTCGATTTTGGTTTTGTCTCACAGCAATATAACCAAACCCCAAAAATACTTTTCGGGCTTACAGCTAATCAGTTGAAGTGCAATGTAAACATGCTGAAACTAACTAGCTATCCTGGGAACTAGTAGTAAAATTCAGTGGCATCTATGCAGGGCTTACTGAAGACTAATTTACTTACATTTGCATAACTGTAATTCTCCACAGAAGTTCATTATACAAAGTTAATGTAACAATGAAGGAAAAAAAGGAACATAAAATATGTCGGACCAAAGGATTAAAAAACACAGCTGCATATCTCTTCCAGTCACAGTTAAACATTTAACTTCTTGTAAGCATCATCTAACAAAGCAATCCAGAGGAAGAAATTAAAAGATGAGGGAGAAGGAGTTAGAGAAGGAGGAGCCCATGTAAAAGGCTGCAGGATCCGAAGTTCACAGATGAATGGTGATACCATTCAGCTTAGTAGGTTTCTCAGATAGTGATTCTTAATAAACTACTCCTTCCAAAAGGACTGCAATTAAAAAAAGGAAAAAAAAATCAAGTGGAGAAATGACAATGTGGAAATTATGTACATTAATTTCTAATGTAAAGTAAGTATTAGGTGAACATTTAACAGTTTTAAAGGGGCTTAGGGGTGATACACAAGGTTGATACTTTCCAACCTCTGTGATAGATAGATCTTAAACTTGCAACAGGAATATTACAACATCCCATTCCTGGCACCTCTCAATTCAAAAGCAGTCCAGGACCAAACAAATGATAGCAATGATTTAGCCTTAACATTTTTCTTTTGATTTTACAATAATGACACATAAGAGTGTTTATACTGTAACATTTATGTCAACTGAAAAGCACATTTTAAATGTCTGATAGATATATTTTTCTAAGAAAGATATGATTATTAATTTTTTTTAAAGAGCAGCTTTTCCTGAGAAAACACTTGCAATCATGAAGCAGAAATCAGGGAGAATGTCAGCAGTTCAGATTTGCAACATGGAATCTTAGCTTCCCTTGTCACCTGTTCATTTGCAATTCCAGCACCAAGTCGTTGTTAGGAGGCTGACATAAGCCTTATTCTTCCTTCCTTTAACCCAGTATTGTGCTATTATTGCTTCATTAACTATGCCCATGTAAACAGAACACATCTACCATAGCATTAACCATCAATCAATCAATCAATCAATCAATCGGTGGTCATGTGGGAAACCCTTCACTGACATGACCCCATCTAAGAGTGAAGGGCATTGAATCATCCCATTGCACCAGGGCATAAGGGAGTACATGGACAGGCAGGTGCCACAAGCCTTGACTTGCAGAATCTAGCAGATTCCTAAATCTATGTGCTTTCAACAGCACTTGACTTTGAAATTATTCATGAAAGACACTACACAACAAACTGCCTGGGGCTTAAGAGAAGTTATACAGACAGAAAAACAGCCAAATGCTTGCACATCTAAGTGCTGCCATGAATCTCAGCTCACATGCACAGAGCCATTTCCTCTTCTTTTTCCAGCCCTGCAGATCTGGTCTTAAGCTACCAGGCCTTACCAAAGCTCTGAACAGCCTCGGGGATGATCAGCAGGGGTCTAGTTTTGTCACCATTAATATTGTTTTGCTGGTATGGGTTATCCCCGCCTGGATCTCAGTGTACTGGTAGATGCTCATATGCCTCCTGCACTTTATGTTGTCCTGAACACACTGGCCTGGAGGAATCCGTCTTGCCCCCAGGTTGCAGTTTGTACTTCCAGAGCAGTACAAAGAGGAAAAAATGGTGCTGGTATGCTCTCTTCAGAGTTTATTGTTGAAATCTCTATTACCACTATTTGAATTTGAGTTCTCTGTAATCTGAGGATTATAACTTCACAGTCCCAGAATAAATTATGCTCTCAAGCTGTGACATGACTTCACAGAAGCCATCCCTACGCTGGGGCTTTTTGTACCTCTGAGAATAACTCAGTAGATAGAGGCCACAAAATGACAGGTAAGAATCAAGGATAAATATATGTAATAAGATGTAATTGCCCTAAATTACTTGCCTGGAGTTACTAAAAGGGAGGAGAGATCAAACAGCAGTAAAACCAGTGATTTAAAGTCCACAGTTTGTCACCTGAGGGAAGAAGTTAGCTAGAACAGGCAAGACTTAAAGTAGCTGTACGTTATCCCTGGCTCAGTTTTTATAAAGGCAGATCTCACTATCAGCTTTGTTGACTCATGGCTTTACCATTTATCTGGAGAAGGTGTTGAAGGGAGTGAGGTTGATAAATAGTTGGAAGCAGCTGAAGAGAGTTTTTTGTAGCCGTTCAGACGTCCATTTCCTTCATTTAGATACTGGGTGGAAAGAGATTTGGTGTGTACCTCCAGTTGCTCCTTTAACTATCAGCTGGTTGGGGGAAGACGTTGAGTGGTTTCATGACTCAGGCTTTTGGTTTGAGATACACTCTCCAAAGGACTCTCAGGTAACTATTTTGTTTTGTTTTGTTTTGTTTTGTTTTTCAGAAGGAAACAACTTGATCTTATCTGAGAGATGGGATTTGTTCTTAGAAAGTAATTTGTCTTTCTATAATTTTCAATTAAATAATTATGCATGTATTTCTTATTATAATTCAGTGGGATTGCTGATAAACAATACCCTAGGTGTCAGATTCTTAGCTCTGTGCTAAGAAAGCATGCAAGTGTGAGCATTTTAAGGAGTTGCAACATGTGATTTAAATAAAGGATAAGACCTGTGTTGGTCTTTTGAGCAGAGGTAAAATTTCAACATATGACTCCTGCACTGAATTCATTAGCTGTTGTTCAGGATCTGTCATTTCTTATCACTCAGATGAGATTTCTGTTTTGTTTAGAACCTTTAGAGTTCTAAACAGACCTTTAAAGACAGTTGCACAAAAGCACCTTCACTTTGCAATAAAAACCCTGAGCAAATAATTTTGTATTTATGAAATGTTTCTTCAAACAAGATCTAACTTATCTCAATTATTTCCTCCTCTTGAAAAAACAGATATTATTAAATGAAGCATGCAAGTTTTTAACTGGGAGAAAGAAATAAAGGTTTTTTTACAGTCCAGTGGTGCCTTAGGACAATAAGCATGTACCATGACCTCTTTTGTTTATACACTCCTCAATTTTTTAAAATTCTGTCAATACACTGCTGATGATGGGGCTAAACAAAGTACTTTCCACTTGTGGGCCAAGGGTTTGCTGTGATGTTACAGCTGGGCCTGTTTAAGAGGGAGACTGTCTTGTGTGTCCTGACTGCACCTTGCCCTCAGTTGTGTGGTCCCAGCCTCCCTGGCACACATGCTGAGGCTTGGCTGACCTCTTGGTGAGCTACTGCACAGAGTTAAAGCACTGGAAAATTATCCTCCTCCTCAAAGAAAGCAATCAGTGTTCTGCCAATTTATGTCCCTGATTAATATCCTGAATTTATGTCCCTTTACCAGTGCAAAAGAAAGGGTTGAAGTGTGCCTGTGGGATGGAAAGTCTAAGAGGAAAATACCTCTTTCAAGAGCAACTGGAAATTATATTGGTTTAACTGAAATTTTACATCTCCTTTAATATTCATTATTAATAATCATAATATTCAATATTAAAATATTTTACTTTTTTGGCTCATCCATAAGATCTAGATCCATGATAACTAAAATTCCCACATGGTTCCTTGTCCAAATATTTGGTCATGTCCAAGTCTTCTGGGTGTCAAACAGACAAGCTCAGGTAAAATAATCCCTCCATCCTATGCTAATCATCATACTTAGTGCAGTTCTCTCAGCTCTCACAAACATGGATCAAACAGAAAAATAAAGGCTGTCCCTCCTGCAAAGATGAGATACATAGTCATCACCTCCTATCAGCTACAGATTATAAATACAGCAGGGGGAAATCAAACATAGAGGGGACAACATGGAAGACAGTGAAATTAATTATGATACTGGCATCTGATGGAAGAGCTGCCTGAATAAAATGGGCCAAAAAAAAAGAGGGATGTATGCAAATCAGTAATGAGATTTATAGCAATTTTCACAGTCAGTATTGTCTTCACCAGGATAGCTTTTTATGTCAGGCATTATGTGGCAGAACACTGATGTATGCTCATAAATTAATAGAAATACAAGTATATACATTTCTCTGTAGAAGTGCAGGATTGTTCATGGAAGACCAATTAAATATATCTTATTTTAGAGACTACCTTCACTGGTCTGGAATTCAGCTCTAATTGTGGTGAGTAACAGAATTCAATTGAAATTTAATCAGCAGAATGAGTATTACTAACATTTTAAAGTTAATTAGGGTAATAATTACTGAAGAAACAGATTTGCTGCATCAAGAAGAAGTTGCTATGTTATTCCCATATATATTTGAGAAAGCAATTAAAAAATCCTCTGATGTAGACAGAATAACCACAGATAAGTAGAAAGTTAAATGGGCAATGCATCAGAATGTCAGGGCAATCCAGTGCCACCCCAGTTCAACTGCTTCTTCCTTCCTAAGGCTGTTTTCTTTTCAAATCAGTCTCAGTTGCTGATGAGGCTTCAGACTGCCTGAATGTACCACACACAGAGACCCAAGGATGAAGGATGCAGTAATTCTCTGTTCATAGGTTGGTTAGAGGGGATGATTTTGACTGTCAGGGAGATGTCAGGACTGGGGATGAGAACTATTTAGTAGGGAGAAAGAAAAAAGGCTAGAAGGAAATGGCAGCACTAAGGTCTGGTCTCACTCACTTGTGTAGGAGGAAGTTCAATAGAGACCATGGAGAACCTGACTGACAGGTTGGAAAACTTGTTGCTTGTGGCAAAAAAAAAAAAAAAAAAAAAAAAAAAAAAAAAAGCTAGAATTATTTTTTGACCAGAATAGGTTTTAAATAGAAATTAACAGCAGGCAAATATGACAAGATCTCTCAAACAAAGACTGACATCTAGGATAGGGTGCAGAAAGAGAGGTCTGGAATTAGAGAGAAAAAAAAAATAATTCAAAGTCAGTAGCTGAACAGAACAGAAAGGGTCTACACAGACTGGGGAGTAGAGAGAGGGAAAGAGCAGGAAAGCCACAGGACACAATTCCGACAAAAAGCACACAGTCACTAAAATTAAGAGCACTGAGAAGCTGAAGAGTCTTTAAATGGAAGCGGTTTAGCCAGGGAAACACTACAGAGATCTTGAAAGAATGGCTCTTGAAGAGCCAGATTGCAGCTGACTGGGGATAGCCTTGGAGCAGAGACAGGAGGGCAAGTTTGTAGGCAGCTTGTTTGTTTGGTACAGAAGATGGATGGGAGAGGCTGGCAGGATCAAGGTCTTCTTATTTATATTTAGTTGCACCAAGACATGAGAGGCTGAGTAGGGTGACTAAGCAATGGCCATGCCTGCTGACAGTGGTAGCAATATTCCCCACATGAACAGACCACACACAAATACACTTTTAGCAGAGCTGGATCTACTTCACCTTCAACAGAATCCTGTTGTTAGGAAGAGGAAGATTATGCGGGAACATTTCTGTTAGAACCACTACTTCAACTCAAATCTGTCTCTCCAGGTATCTTCATTCTGTGCCTAAAATTGCTGAGAAAGAAGTAAGAAACTGTAACAAAGCTTGTAATTAATACTCCTTTCACCCTCACACATCCTGGCTTCTACACCCAAACTGAGAGAGAAAGATCAGAGTAATTTGGAAGATGAGAATGAGATACATCTTTGTTTCTTAGGATACTTTTTTCTGTTCTGTCTGATTTTGTTTTTGTGACATTAGGGAAGAAAGGGTCTTCTCACAGAAGGACTGTGACCCAAATTTCCTGTGCAGTTTTTCCAGTATATTTCAAGAGAGAGACATGAGTCTGTGATTTGTGCATCTAAAAATTTTAAGAGCAAAATATTGATTGTAAGCAAGACAAAAGGACTGTCTCTTAGTATAGTCTCTCAGTATCTAACTTTTAGGATTTTTCTCTGTTGACAATGATGCGCTACAGCTAATAGCTGCAGATAATCATGAGGAAAAGAGATAAACCACCTTCAAGGCGATCAGCCATCATCTAATGCACTCAGAAAGCTGAGAAGCTACTAAATCTCCCACTTCATTAATGAAATACTGTCCTGAATAACTTGAAAATGTTCATGTTTGCAAATATTTGTAGTGGATGTGAGATAACCAATCATTTCTAGGCATACATTGTGGAATATTTCAATAAACTTACTGCTGCAAACAACAATTCATTCAACAAAAGTTCTTGCTGTGTTTAAGGGTGAAAAGGCGGTACATGGCATCCTGCTTCCCACTGCATGCAGGCACACAGCAGCCACACTGCAAGTCAGCCGAAAGAAAGTGTGCAGTGAAGCAAGGATCATGCAGGACCTCAAAGGGAAAATCAGATCCTGCACCACATTCAGCCCATGGATCACTACCTGCAGAGAACTGCGTGAGCAGCTTTTATATGCAGTAAAAATTAAAATGGGTGATGAATCAAGCTCTAACCTGTATTTTTCAACAATTCGTTCTGGACAGTAGGGATTGTTGGGGGGACTTCAGTTTACTTGAAAACTGCTTCCAGAATGTTGTAAGTGACCAACAGTAGACTCAGCTGTAGGTTGTGATATTCAGTTCTTATATAGCATAGCCTGTTGTATGCATATTTGCTACACATAATTTTTTTTATATGTCTTTTAAGCAGTAGATAGAATAATAGATACTATACAGAGTGGAGATGCAGAAATGGATAATGCAGTGCTCTTTCAGTGGTAGAAAACTGAGTGGAAAAAGAGTGCTATCAGATCTCTTGGTAATGTGTGGAAGAACGAACTATCTTTTAACAAAATTAAGAACTTATGTAAAATGATGGTGTTTTATGTTTTCATCCTAAATGTGAAATAAGGTGTAAGACCTTAATGAAACTTTCATAAAGTTCCTTTTCTTCAGGGCCTATGTTCACAAACTCGAATCACAGTTCAAGCTTAAACTTTCTAAATTTCGCTTTCATTTGTATGAGCCAAAAATCTCAGTGGAAATCTAATGTCATGCAGATTTCTTTTAACAACCCTGACAAAAGTGGGGAGTTTTTGTTGGTTTAACCTCATCTAAAGAATAATTAAATAATTATTCCTATCTATTTCTCCTAGTGTTTAAGTGCTGACACTGTACAAATTATTCTCAAAAAAAACCCAAAAAAACAAAAAACCCAACCACTCCCCACCACCCACCCACCCCCCCCCCAAAAAAAAACCCAATCAAAACCAAACAAACCAAAACCAAACACCAAACCCAAAACCCCCAAATCAAAGCGAATGGCAAAGCTGTCTGAAAAACAAATACTTCGTAAGATCAGTGCAACAGATGACAAATCCTAGTGGGACAAATTACTCTTCCCCTAATAAACTAGGTCTTTAAAGAAATAATGCACAGAATTAGTGTTCCTATTTATCTTCTGAGTCACCGTTTACTTCACTTGGAAGATAAGAAAAATCTGTATTTCGGTAGTGCCCCATAAATCCCCGCAGTTGCCGCGGGAAGATGCTCAACCTGGGAACTCCCAAAGCAGCAACACCCCCCTCCAGCCCCACCTCTGCAGTGCCCCGGGGTCTCTCCCTGCTCTGAAAACTCTGTCCTCCCATTTGAGCTTTACAACTTCCCCACCTAGTGGAAGTCCAGGTATTTTCTTTCCCCAAATACATCTCAGCTATATCAGGAGTTTTAGACAGATGACAATACGTGAGTGGCGGTTTTATGCAGGAGAATAAAATACAGAGAATCACCGTGCCTTAATTTTTGTTATATGTTTCAGTTTGCCAGACTCTTGTGGTTTGAGATACTTAGTGAGAGTGTGCTGAGAAATGGAAGATAAAATACAGGAAGAACACGGTGTTAGGGGGATAATGCAAAAAGACAGTTTGAAGAGAAACACAGAGCATGATGGTATTGCTTGTTAAGCCCAAATTAAACTCCTGGGTGTCTTTCCTAAATGAGAATCCCGAAATGCAGGGCTGAGGATCATCAGAGGATCTGAAAACCCCTGGTGTTCTTAGGATCAGGGCAAATTTTCCCCTCCTCTCCTCCCCTTTTTGGTGGCAGGGCCCAGCATCAGGCAGGTAACAGCAACGAAACTTTTGCCGCCACTGGGCTCTTCTCAGCAGTAGCTGTACCAAGAACTACTAACCCCATGGGGTCCAAACCCAGGGCTCAATACAAACCCCACCGGTCTGAACTTATAGGGATGGGAGGGAGAAGGATGTAAAAGAAGAATTGCTGGTGGATTTGATGCTTTCTTTAATCCTAGGTGTGTTGCATAGATTGCTACAGCTAAACTAGGGCACTTTTCTGCACAGAATGTCTTCTTCCACTTATTTTCCCCCTGGCTGTTTTGCTAAAGATGTAAAATGGCAAATTAACAAATATCTGGAGAACTGAGAATATTTTTAAATAAACTTTTAAAATGAATACTTAATTTTTAAATCATACATAGATGTATGATTGCTTTCTATTACAGATTTATATCCATATTCTTTCCTCAGTTGTTTTCTGGTTTGGTTTTATTGAGTGTGTTTTTCTGATCATGTTACACTTTATTGCTGTCCTGATGGAATACTCTGGGAACCTATTACTTTAAGATCTGCTCTGTCAGAAGGGAGCAGCAGCTATATAAAGGAGCTTTGCACCTGCACTCTCCTCAGAAATGGTATTTGCTGTTATTTGGAGTTTGTATGCTTGTGATTCAAAAGTGCTTGCAGGTTTTTTTTGAGTATTCATAGCTAACAGATTGAATGACTCTGCTTCAACTGCTGATAAACTATTTGTCAATGTTTAGGTGAAAAGAACGAAAATTGCTAGACCACTTATCAATTCAAAGGTATCAGAGTTTAAAAGACACATTTCCTTAAGCAGAAATTGAAAAACTGGTAAGAACAACATACTCTCCTCCTTGCTGGGAACTGAAGCCTGTACAGCTGAATAACTACTGCCATCTCCCCTTTTGGGTCAGTGACAAAGGACCATTCAGGTTTTCTCACACTCACAAGTGCTACTCAGGCCCCCAGGGAAACAGTACAGTTCCCCGGGGAAGAAAGATGAGCTGAATTGAAGTGGAAGTTGGCTAGATGGCAGCAGAACCCAGGACAGCAGCAACAGTGGTTGCATGGCAAGCCTCTTCCTGGGGAGATTATTCCCGAGGGACAGACAATTCAGCTGCTAGAGAGAGGAATGACAGAAAAACTGCACTATCTGAAATTTGATACATTTGGGAATGCTAAATACGGGGACAAAGAATTTGGTTTCTGTCCCAGTTCAACATAAATTCATGGCTTTCACCAGGTTGTGACTGACAGCAAAGTTGAAGTTGCATGGTAGCAAAGGAAGGAAAACAAATGGAAAGTCTATTTATATCAAAAATTATGTTTTACTTGTACTTGTACAAGATGAATCCCATTTAAATTTTTCATAGCCCTTTCTGGTAAAATAGATGAATGAATTAGATCCTTGGACAGATAGTCATAGACAGGCAAAACAAACCAAACTGTCATGGTTTAACCCCAGCCAAACTGTCATGGTTTAACCCCAGCCAAACTGTCATGGTTTAACCCCAGCCAAACTGTCATGGTTTAACCCCAGCCAGCAACTAAGCCCCACACAGCTGCTCGCTCACTCCCCGACGGTGGGATGCGGGAGAGAATCAGAAGAGTAAAAGTGAGAAAGCTCATGGGTTGAGATAAAGACAGTTTAACAGGTAAAGCAAAAGCCATATGCACAAGCAAAGCAAAACAAGGGATTCATTCCCTGCTTCCCACGGGCAGGCAGGTGCTCAGCCATCTCCTGGACAGCCGGGCTACATCACGTGTAACGGTGACTTGGGAAGACAAACACCATCAGTCTGAATGTCCTCCACCTCTATATTCTGAGCATGACACCATATGGTCTGGGACTACCCTGGGGTCAGCTGAGGTCCTCTGTCCCAGCTGTGCCCCCCCCCCCCAACTCCTTGTACACCCCCAGCCACTCTCTGGTGGGGTCAGGTGAGGAGCAGAAAAGGCCTTGAGTCTGTATAAGCACAACTGGGCAGTAACTAAAACATCCCTCTATTATCAACACTGTTTCCAGCACAAATCCAAAACATAGACCCATACCAGCTACTATGAAGAATATTAGCTCCATTGCAGCCAAAACCAGCATGCAAACCCAGCTTCGATTCTCTGACTCTGCCACTGAGTCACTATGGAAACATAGGAAGAGCCTGGATGTCTTTCCTTCCCAACTCTCACCTGCAGTGTCCAGCTTTTTGTCAAGCACTTTGACACACTGTGTTACTGGTACTACACAAGTGACAGTGGGTAATTGCACTAGACTTGATGGTCTTTAATGAGAAATAATCTGTTCTGCAGTGAAAATGGATTAACCAGATCTAAAATTTCAGCTTTAATCATCTGTAGAACTGGGTTAACCCAACAAATCAATTCTCATCCACTCTTGTTTGTTCCTATGGAGAATAAATCAGTTGCTAATGGTCTATATAAATTAAAAAATAAAAGAGGGCATTTCACACAGTGGTGTAAGAAAGACTTCACTTAACATTATTATGCAGTATATTAAGTTTCTACTTGAACATGGCCTAACAATTTTTTAAGAAAAATTTTGCTGAAATTTCCCAAAACCCAAAAGTACTGAATAAATATCTGGGAAAGGAAAACAGATGATATTCTGATTGTGAAACTAGGAACTCTGTTGTCAACTGCATACAGATTACATAGGTCCCAACAGGTGATTAAAACTTACAGTGGTGGCATAAGTTTTAATAAAGGGCTGAGGAACACTGCTTAAGAACAAAATTGATTTTTAATGTGTAGATTAAGCTCATATATTTTTATGATCCTGTTCATATGTAAGCTGTAGTTGTGTTGATGGAGTCATGAAAATGTAAGGATAAAAGAGAAGTATGAATTGCAGGGAGAAACATCTTTTATTAGATCAAACAGGTAAGTTTTCAAGCACAACAGCTCTTCTTTAAATATGCAGTTCTTGTTGGTTCTTCTTAAATATTGCAGTGTGGTATGTTAGCATTACCAGCTGTTTCTCTGTATAGCCTCAAATCACCTAGTTGCATCTCTCCACCTCCTCTGCCTCAGCCATGTCTATAATATGCAAATGCAATGGTAGCCAGAAGTGGAGAAAGTTTCCTAGTAAACAAACTCATCTGTCCAAGAATATTCACACATGTTCCACTGCCTTTAACAGAAACCCCATTTTTAAAAACCCTTTGCTTTTCTTTAGGCATGGTGCATGTTGAAATGCATTTTTAGGTGCAGGTGCCAAAGCATTTAAATAAAAAATGCAGAGAGACATATTGACTGATTTTTGGTCAACAAGCACAGAAAGATGACAGTTCTTGTCAAGCAAACCAGAAAAGCCACGCATGAGAACATGTGTCTGAGCTCTTACAGATCTCGGGTTCATTTAGGGTTATGCAGCATTTCTGACAAGTGAAAGCTAGAGTATTTATGTGATTGGGGATTCTTGCAATGCAACCATCTTGGAAATACGTAAGGTTACTGATGATTTCACATATGTCTATCAAAACCACCAAAGGATAAAAGTCAAGAAGCCTTAAGAACTGACTGAGATTTAACCAC
Organism: Tyto alba; assembly: GCF_018691265.1. Taxonomy (NCBI): domain Eukaryota; kingdom Metazoa; phylum Chordata; class Aves; order Strigiformes; family Tytonidae; genus Tyto; species Tyto alba. The sequence continues at coordinate 11,979,051 of NW_024881279.1, forward strand.
CATCAGTACAGACAGGATTCAGACCTGTAGGCACTGGGCTTTGTACTGTGATGCTACTTACTGACTTACTGAGAACAAAATTGCTTTGCTATTTTTAAACAGCACTGTCTTTTGCCAACTGCTTAATCTATTAGACCCTGATTTTCTCCTTGTAGAGCTTTAAATACTGAGAGTTTTAGTAAACATAAAACCAGTAAAGATAATGTTTAGATTTATTAAGATTTATTATTTTAATATATAAAAACCCATAGGTATTCCTCACTGGGCATTCATACTGGATATAGCATTTGTACATCACTGAAAATAATCAAAGTGTATTATTTTAATCAAAGAATAGGAACAGATGATGTAACAGAAGCACAAGGAGCCAAACCTTGTTTTATGTCAAGAGATTGAGATTTCCCTAGTCAATGGGAATGCATTTGACAATGTTTTCAAACAACCCAGTAAGCTCCAATTTAATACGAATAGAGCCACTGGGATCAAAAAGTGATGAAGGAGAGGTTAAATATTTGGAACAGACCTTACATTAAGAACAACTGCCCATTCATTTAAAATCAGTATAAAAACAGTGGGCCCAGTTGTAATTTCATTTGCTTTGGATTAACTCTGGAATAACTCCACAGAAGTCAACAGAATGATACTGGTATTAAAAAAAAAGGAGAAGAGATCAGAATCATGTTGAGCTGTGTTCTGTTTAAAATACTCTTCTACCATTCCATCTATAAGCAGGCTGATCTGCCTTTTTTGTAAAGGAATTTACAATGTTTTAAAGGTTTTGTGTACCATTAAACATGAACATAATAAAACAATATTAAACAATACTAATCGTGAAGACTGGGGTAATTTTAAGCCACATATGAGGGAAATAGTACTTTTTCCTTAGAATAATTTTGAGAATTTAGACAAGGTGTTTCTAGTGTAAAAATTTTGGGGTTTTATTTTATTTTATACATGTAAAAATAACGTTATTTTGCCTTCAGATGACACCCCTATACTTTCACACAATGATTGCCCTTCCAAAGCTATCTTTAAATCAGTCAAACCACGCAAACAAGCAACAATTTACTTCTGAATTGTGCACCTTGTTTAACGCTCATGGCTACATCCACAGAGGCTGACAAAAGGATGCTAGAACAGCTTCATTTTTAACAGAGTTTAATGATCACTTTGTACAGAAATGATTGCAGGAAAGGGATGATTTTTTTAAAGTGAGATAAGCCCCCTGAAGTGCTCACCACATAGATGGAATTCATGTTTGTTTGAAATCTTCAGGATGAGGTAAGTTTATCTGAAGAACAAAGACTGATTTGCCAATTTGCCTCAACATATAATAGAAACACAATCAACAAGTAGAGAAGAGTGAACTCAAGCCCTCTTGTAAAAAGGTGCTCATCATTAGCAGCAGTTACCTGTGGTATGAATAGTTCAGATTCACAGTATTTTTGCATTAAAAATAAGTACACTAGTTCTCTTCTCCTCTCTCCAAGATTGTCCTGTATTCCTTTCTTTATCCCCTCTAGAGGCTGCAGAGATCACTCGAGTGAGTCTGACAGTGACATCCCTGAAAAGCAGACAGCAGTATTTGGGAAGATGGAGCAGCAGGAAAACCTCAGAGTTATCACACCACCTGGAATTGGGCCACTGGGTGCTATACTGAGGGTAAGCCAACTGTAAAGCCTAAGTCAGCATCTGAAAGGTCAGGAAGAAATTGTTCTTGTGTTAAGTGGTGTGAAATTGTTGAGATAATTTATGACCACTGGAATCCTCCGGAGCTAGAAAATGTAACAACAAAAAAAAAATCTCTGGTAGATTCATATTCCAGAGCAACATTTTATCTCTATTTATATAGGTATAATACCACTTTGCAACATCATATAAATATTTACTTGGTTCTCAGTCAGCCCTTGATTAGTGTCCATATAGTTCCTTAACATAAGCAATGAATTTAACTCTCTGTGTAGTTCACTGGCAATAAAAACAACCTTTAAAATATTCTCAGATGCCAAAAAATGTATTTTAAATGCAACTACAAAATGACTGTAATGAGCAGCAGGAATGGTGATAAGGCTTCAAAATTATGCAGCTCACTCCCATTTCCTTTCCAGAACACACACACACACACACACATGTATAAAGGATATTAAGGAAGAAAATTGCATTTATGAAGGTGGGATTCTACTATTAAAATACCTCATGCTATATGAGAACTCTCATGAGAAAGAGATTTTGTAGAAGTCCCACCTTTGGTTGTGATTTCATTTGGAGTACCAATGAATTTTTGAGGAATATTGCTCTGATCACACAGTTCTAGGCTTCTCTTTTTCATGCCTCATTTAAAGAAAATATTTGAAAACATGACTTCTCTGAGAAAATCAATTGCAACTCTGTCTAGTCAATTAAAATTCCTTCAACTGTAACCTCTCTTTTAATCAATACACAGCAAGAGGAAATAATAATTATTTGGATGCCACTGAACCATAAAGTTTATTTTCCAAGCAAGCATTTTGCTGCAAGTGAAATGCATGCGTCAGAGGTCAGCTTCTTTAAAAACAATTTACCTATTTCCTTCTTTCTGTCCATAAGTGGAATAGCTTTTATTCCATTAGCTAGAGCAATCTGCAAATGAAACAGGAGGAATTACTCCTCTGATTGCAAGTCACGTGACCATTAATGCCACTCTGTCTGAGTTCAGTCCTGTGATTACACGTACTACTAATGTACTGAGGATCTCATTGACTCAGGGTCATATTCAACACCCACTTTTCTTCCACCTTGTAAGACAGTGTAAAGATTTCCACCTGAAAGAGGAAGGGGCACCTCTGTGTGGAGAAGACTCAAGCTGAAAAATTTTGTCTCAGTCACTTCAGTGTGAAGGGGAGAAAAAGGCTAAATAAAGGTGAGTTGTGTTCTCAGCTGCATCCCTGTTTTAGTTTAATTGCATTGACCTCAATAGACATGTACATGTTTACTCTGAAGCTCTAGCTTGTGATTTATAAGCAGAAACAAAATTGTCCCAACAGCCTTTTATTCAAAATTGTAGATTGTGCAACTCAGTTCTGCAAACACACTAATGAACTACACAGTCCCTGAAGAACACATTTATGAATTCATTGCCTTTGCTAAAAAGTGACTAATTTCTCATCCACTGTAAAGTGACCAGATGTTTTGGTCCAGCTGCACAACCCCTCAATTTGGAAACAGGCTGCCATCAGCCTTTTGATCATTTCCCTGGGAAAACCATCTGCTCTCTGTTTTCCCCTTCTTCTGCTCTCTGTCTCCACAGGCTTCCCTGAAGGCTTCCCTCAGTGCAGTGTTATTTTGAGCCTTGAGTCTAAGGAGGATATATGGTAATTTCATCTACTCTCAAAAACTGGTCAGGCAGGATCTGTTTTCCCTGATGTAACTTCATAAAAGCCACAGGGATGTCTTCCCAAAGAGCCATGCAGACATCTGTGTTTTCTGTCTTGCTTTTCCTACTTCCATGCCTCAGATTTGTGCACACATCTATATCCACAGGACCCCCCAGAGACACAAAATGAGAACCGGCACATTATGGTCTCCACCGAACTCAACACCAAAGGGATCACCCCAGTGTTGCCTATTAGTTAATGAAATTAGAATCAGGTGAGCTACTGGAGCTGCAATCACTCTGACTTTGTCTCTCCAGACACTGATGGCTATGGAAACACACTCTTGAGGAGTCTTCTCCTGTCAGAATTTGTTTCATCCTCATCTGAAGAAGCCTCAATGAGCTTGCAAGTTGAATTTCTACAAATAAACTGTAAGGTTCACTCAGCTCCCAAAGAATAACTAAATGGATGAGAGTTGAGAAATCATTTACAAGGGGAGGTTTTTGCAATACCTGAAATATAGTTGCTTGTTTGCATTACGCTATAGCTTCTGTATTTCAAAAAGTAATCTCCATACCTCTGAGGTATGCAAGGGATATATACGTGTATGTACATATATACATGTAAAATGGGTAAATAGGACTCTGAAGAAAACTGAGAGCATCTGAAGATGCTCAAAGTGTTCACACAAAACCTCTGCCTGCTTTTTGTAAAGATCTTTATTGTGTCCATAATTTTTACTGTGATTTGTGGAGATGAATTTTAACAGGAAGTAGGAGGAAAGCGGGGTGACTGCTGAAATTCCTGAGCAGGCTTCTGGGACGATGATCAGGGAAAGCTGCTAGTCAGGCTGCCCTGAACTCTGCAAAGAGCCTTGTACAAGTTTACAGTGGGACTTCTGCAGCAAGATCCAGATCCCACCAGCAGCAATGGGAATTTTGCCACTAACTTCAGAGGGTGCAACATTGACATGAGGGTTTGCACAAATTAGATGTAGTCAGGAAAGCTCCTTTTCTCATGTCCCACTAGCAAGTTTTAGTGTCTTGATTTAAGAGTTTCTTTTTAAATCAGAGGCATAATCATCACCATGTGCAGAAGAAGAATTTATCAAAGGGGTCATCTGGACAAAATATGAAAGGCAAAGAGGAAAAGCCATAAAACACTCAACTGAAAGTCGAAAAATCTCACTAGCAAAAGTTCCAGCTTCTGCCTTCTGCGTAATTCTTGGTTTCTTTTCAACCTTCCACCCATCTGCCTCATCCTTAAAAACTGTCATCAGCCTTTTGGCCACAGCTTAGTCTTTTAATGCCATTGTTGACAATGCTACACCCATATTGATTGTTGCTTTTAATTAGCATGGAGTGCACAGTGAGGAATGAAATTAGTTTGTTCAGTTTCATTACACTCATGACATTATGTGATCCAAGTGTCAATAAATTATCATTCTTTTTATTAAACAACAACAACTCTCTTTATTATCTAAATTACAAAAGGCTGCATCACTTAGTTGCAAAAGAGAACTTGCACATTAATAAAGGGATGTAACAACAATCTCTCAGCAAGGTTGAATAGGAAAATGTTAATCATCTCCTCATAAAGCGCTACTCTTGGCATATTTTATTTCAGTCTCAGAATGAGCTATTCACATTTGACCTCCTTGACAACATAAGTTTAAAGAACTGATAATGCCATGTGACAGAGCAATCCATTTGTAAATTGTTTATTAGAATCATGTAGGTATATACTAATTAAAAGTTACATAGAGTCACTGTCTATGCCTGCGTTAAACAGATTAATTTGAAACAAAGCCACTGTGTTTTATGATTATTTTTACCTGCTGAAGTGGTGCCCAGATTCAACTTCTGGTAAACACAATGGTCCCATCATTAACACTGGCATTCCAGTATAAACTAAAAAACAGCTAGAAAATATCAGAAAAATCCTTCTCCAAGTGCTTCCTCCTTGCTCCCATCACAATACCAGGTGAGTTATGGGGGAGCCTGACTGTCCTGAAAGAGTAGGATTCATATCTGTGAGTTGGTGTTGATCCATGCCTTGGGACAGGGCAGGGACTCGGTGCTCACAGAGGAAAGGGGTTTGAACTGAGGAGACAGACGAGGAAGAGGGACAGCGAAGAGAGGGTGAGTAGGAACCATAAGCAAGTCTCAAAGAGATAAACTGTAAGAACTGGGTCTAGCTGAAAGCTAGATATGTCAGTATTAACTTTATGCTGACACCTTTACGCATGTCAGTATTGACTTAAGCCACTAGATGCTTTTCTCTCTGAAGGCACGGTATTGGCTGTTTTTAGGCTGTCTGATGCAGAACCAGTTATGTTTGTTTTAAATCAGGACACTACTATTGAAAGCTATCTGTGAAACAATCCTGCAGACAATACTTCTGGTTTTCTTACCACAAAACCTGCAGCCAGAGTGATGCCGTAAGTATCTTCTGGGGGACAGTGTACATGACTTTCCTGTTTCCCAAGATTCAGAGTAGCTTGGTGCCATTTCATAGATGAACAAACCTCTTTCTTTAGTAGCTAAAGAAATAGTTTCCCATAACATTCTTTTTGTTATTAGCTCCATTTTTATTTAGATGATTTGAAGGTCAATATACTTCTTAGTCCCTGATCCTGTCAGAGTAGCTTTTATTCCTGAAGAAAATTAATTGTACATATTACTTGCTACAATATAACAAACCAAAGGCCAACTAACATTCGCATATTATATTACTTTGGAAAACTTCTCTATTTCCAGTATCAGTATTGAAATAATATACTTCTAAATGAGTTTACACATTCTTTTTCTTTAAAGAGCTGTGTTAAATTAATCATGCTTCATGTAAACAACATTTTAAAAATTAATTACAAATAAGTGAAAAAGAAATAGAATTAACCAGCTCACAGGGAGTGGAATTGTCCCTGGAATAGGGCTTTAAGAAATCAGAAATGACACAATAGATTAATAATGCCTGTTATAAATGAGTTTCCATTTTCTCAGTAACATATGATTAATCAACATAATTGCAAGTCCTACTGTGAGTAATGTAGAAGTTTAATTTGTATAGACTTGATGATGAAGTAAGTCAAATGAGTCTTTCACCTTTGTTCAAAGCCTTTGTTTCAGACACAGGGTTAAATACGATTGTCTCATCCTATTCTTTCTTGGGGCACATCAAAAACTACCAACAAATCTGGAGAAGTTGCTGGTAACTACTCAGGAGAAGTACTTGGTGATAGAGACAGATATGCCAGGGGGACCTGTACATGGGAAGATTGTAAAATACCAGGTAGGATGGCTACTGGCATTCATTTGTTGGTCTAAAATGTACAAGTCAGAAATAAAAACTATTTAAGTATAAATCAATAATCAGAGAATTAATATTGATAGATTTATTGTTTTTTTAAAAAACCCATCATGAAGTAGAATATACAGAAATCAATCTGTCTGTGAGGGTATTACCCTGAAGTGTGGTAGAATTACATATTCTAATGAAAACAAACATCACCAATTAGAAACAAAAGTATTCAAAAAATACACCTAGGTTATCACAAATGTTGTTACAGCCATTCAGGAGTCATAAGGCATTTCCTATAGTTTCAGCAAAATTTTAAATCCTTGTGGAAGACAGGACTACACCTCTAACTTCATTTGGAAATGTATTATTCAGAAAGACACTCTGGGAAGAATCTATTCTGTTTCAGATACTACAGAAATTGTGGTTTTGTCCAAAAAGAAAAGCGTATAAATGCTATATAGAGGAGATAAATGTTTATTCTGTAAGTATCAGTGTCCAAACATTAATGAAGATACTTATCCCTCATCTAGAGCCGTAGCTTTCAGAAACTAACATACATTAGTAAAGAGTGAATTCATCTTCAAAAGCTGCCTTATAAGACTGGATGAACCTTCCTTTCCACCCTGCATTTATAAACCACACTGCATTCAGTATGTCTAATTTTCTTCAGGAATAAATGCTGCTCTGACAGGATCAGGGACTAAGATCTCACAATGCTTTGCCTTCTTAGTTCTTGCTCTGTGAGTCTGCTGGTGGCACGGGAACTGAAGGCAGGAAAGCACATGCATATGTATGTGCACACAGACACAAATGTGTATTGGAAGTGACTTGAAAATAAAAGAGCTACATGGAAAATTATTAGGAGGGAAAAAAATCAAAGCTAACATTTTCTGCCAAAGCTAAGAATGTACCTCTGTTCCAGCAAGCTATTGTGCTACTCTTTTTAAACTCCAGGAACTCCCGTTGGAGCAAGCAGCCCATGATGCCCTGTAGTTCCTTCAGTGGAACAGGAGAGTGTGGATGTGGAGCAGATGAAGGGCAGCTCTTGTCAGGGAGCACAGCAGCACTTCCAAATGGCGATACCCCTTTCTGAGGAAAAATCTGTTTTGGGGGAACATTGAAGGAAAGACAGCAGAAACAAACCCCAGAGCAGAAATCGTTTTGGGAAAAATAATTTGCTGAACAATAGTTTCCAACATAAAAGCTGATATTTTTCAATCATTCCAACTATATCTGGTGGTGAGTGAGTTTGCAATGCTCATCCAGCTTGCCAGCAGTAAGTTAGGAGCTGCATTATCAGAAACGCAAGTAGTACAGGGTCAAACAGCAGCATGGAGAGATAACATAATTCAGAAACTGTGATAATCCAAAGCAACAAAGCAAGTTCCACAGTCATCGTCAGAAAATAAGAGATATCGCTCATCTCAAAACTTTATTTAATTTAGTATATAGCAACATACATCAGACGCAGATTTATACAAAGACAACAAGCTCCCTGTTGATTAAGATAAATTCAACTGAGAGAAAAAATTATTTTTTTTCATGTTCAGGCATAAAATCTGACAAAAGTTCAGGCTTTACAAATTCGTAATTGGTTGAGAAAGCACCTGTAGAGCAGCCATACTGTTCATATCCAAAGGAAAAAAGTTAACTACTGAAATACACTCAGCAACTTGACTACATTAAAGCACTACCAGATCTGTTGTAATTATTTTTTCTTGTCATTTAATAAGGACAACAAAGCTATATTAAAATAAGTTTCATCAAAGTTCATGAATTAAAATGCTGTGCATTCTAAACAGTCTGTGGTTTGAGATCTTTCTGTAATAAATAACAAGGAATGTGCTTGCACTTACGGTGTTTGGGCCAGCATAATTGCTATAAAAATAATTACCAGCAATTTTCCTCTTGCATTAGATCAGTTGATGAAGAGGAATAACAAAAACCTTTTCTTCTCTTTGTAGTTCAACACAGGCAAAACAATAGCATTGAAATTCAAATCAAATGGGCAGATACGACCTCTACGGGAGGATCAACTGATAGTACCTGATATTTTTTTAAATAGCTGTAGTAGGTGTTTATGGTACATTGAATCCAGTGGGACTGGAAAAGTATATAAATGTTTATTTCTAGTTCCTGTCTGCATTTTTATTTTATAGGGATTTCAGATGAGATTGAGCAGAGAGAAACATTTGTCCTAGTTAGTTCCTTCTTCAGACTGGAGTACAGATTCACACTGAAGCTATTTGACGCCTGCCTATTCTCAGGAGGAAGAAACGCTTCACATTAAACTCCAGACCAGCTGGCTGGCATGTTCTTGTGCCATCTGCCTTAAAACTTAGCGAGGAAAAAAATAAACCTGTAGTTCAAATACTACTACTTGGCAGGGAGTTGGAAGTGGATGACTGTAGGGGGAAGGGGTATTCTGGTAGCGAGGAGAATTACCTCTACTCCAAACACTAGAAACTTTCCAAGCTGGGATATTATAAGAAACCAAATAACCTTTTGGAGACAGCCTTCAGTGGGCCTCATTGCAGTTATTGCTCCTGCTCTGAATCAGTAGTGCTCAGCACTCAGAGCATCCAGCTTCCTAGGGAGCTGCTTGGCAGAGGAAATACCTGTTTAGAAGTATTATTACAAAAATCTGTGATGTCTTGAAAGGGAAACACTTCTTCAGAAAGCATTTTTGTACACAAAAGCTTCAAATTGGCATTTCAGGAACCCACAATTGTCTTTGAAGAGCCCAGAGCACCAGTGGGGATCAATAAGGCTCTTCTAATGGGGAATGGGTCCTGAACCAAAGCCAGATTGGGCTGATGAAAAGTTTTGCAATGATTTCAGCAAATACTGAATCAGATTTAGAGGGTTCAGGTACCAATTCCTCACATCTGGGAAGGAGCAAGATGAATACAGCTGCAAGTAGTTGTCCAAGGAGTATATCCACCTGGAGGTTGGGAAAGGGAGTCTATTTTTGCTACGTTTTAGTCACATGGGCACACGTAGCACAGAAAGCACCAAGAACTTCTTTCCTGGATGTGATGCCAGTGCAGCACATAGGATGTCACCTGACCTGGCTTTAGATGTGCTATTTCAGAGATTGCTGGGGCCACACAGGTTTCAGATTTGGTTGGGATCCCTAGCTTCTAACCATCATGGCATACATGGTCACTATATTTTCACTCTGTTGGTACCAGCTGCCATGGGTAAGCACCAAGTGTGGACAAAAGGGCGGGTCATAGCTGATGGTATTTCCAATCTACATTACAGATTGAGTGTCTTGGTCCATATTTGCACAGTAAACCAGTGATCACTTTAGTTGTCTCCTTCCAGATAATGTGCAACATTTACAAATGCTGTCATTCCTGGGAATAAGCTATAGGATTGGCTGGGTACCTGAGTCCTTGCGTAAAGTATTTCCCGACTGCAGAGGGAAATATCAGCTTTATAAAAGTTGCTGATGGTTCAAAACCTCTCCTTGTCAGATCTGTAGCCAGGAGTGTATCTGAGCCATTTTGCTCCAGGGAAAGAACAGATTTTTATAGAAATGTTCTTCCTCATCCAAAATACTGAGAGTAAAAGAAAGAAAGAAAGAAAGAAAGAAAAAAAAAAAAAAAAACAGATGGAAAAGTACATGTATTGGATAATTAGGAGTTACAGGGCAAGAGAAAGCCAAAACAATTTCTCCCATTTCTATCAAGTGGATAACATCCACATGTAACAAAGGAAGTAAAACAAAAGAAACAGAAAGTCATTTAACATAATAACCTAAAAAGAAAAATGTATATGTTATATCACATGTGACTCATAGAAGCCACAATGATATATATGGAAAATGTATAAAATCTTGAATCTCATATTAAACACACCTTCTAGATACATGTGTGAAGCTTTCAGAAATGTAACCTAAATTTATTTAATTGACCTCCAACCTGCAATTGGGTTTACCAAGTATATGGTTCATGTTTGTTTAGAAATTAAGTGTTTGGAAGATGAGGGTAGATATTTTGCTATATTTTTTTTTCTCTCCAAGTTATTCAGAAGTTTTAATGAAGACCCAGAGTTTAAAGAAAGTGATCATCTAGGTTCACTTTGAGTTTCACTTTTACACATGGGGATTAAGTCCCAAAATAATCCTTTTTTTTTATTATTTTCAAAGTAGTGAAAATGATCCAGGGACCAGATTTGAAAACACTGCCTGTTCTTTTCAATTCCACAGTTATTTGCAGATGTAGACTAGGTCACTTGGACATGATTTACAGGTGCAATTATGGCACTTAATAAGCTGGATCGCATTCATAAAATGCTGCCAGCACAGAAAATCAAGCCCAATTAAGACCAGACTCCAAATCTGGCCCTTCTCCTTAGATTCTTTTGCTGTTTTTATATATAATTTCAAATGCATTCTTCATTAGCCACTTAGCCCATAAAGGATTCAAGGTAGGAAAAGCTGGGTTAGCCTGAACCAGAGGATTGCAGAGTCCCGGCTGGCATACAAAAAAAGGAAATTATGCCTGTGCACACCTAAAGATTAACAATAAACTAAGTCTCTCTCAAATACCTTTAGCCTTTGAAGAGCGGCAGGTCAAAAATCTCTCAGCAGCTAGGTCTGTCATTACCATAAACCACACACTATCCTGACTCTAATCCCTCAGAATTTGGGAATTATTCAGACTATTATCCTTTTCAAACTGTTTTCATATGGAAGTGAAGCTAATGCAATCACACTATGTGTATATGAACTTCCATGTGCATGCATATGTGTCTGACTCATAGAAACCTTTGAAGACCTTGGTTAATATTAAACCAATTTTGACAAGAATTTGGAAGGCATAAAGGTATTCCTCTCTTTTTTACTGATTTTGTGCAAACAGGCTACCCAGTAAAGTGTTCAGCAATATCATCACTGGAGGAAGAAATCATACAGAGGCACCAGATAAAGAATGGGGGACACATGACAGAAATGTCTTTACCATGGGAAACATGTACACCAAAATTCAGTGTGTAATAGGCTCCTTAACAAGAACCTGTGAGACACAGACCCAATGAGCCAGCCTGGTCCCATGGTTCTCTGCAAGCAACAAGTTTTTCTTGTGGAAAGCTCTGGACCCAACTCTTCACCTAATGTCCTTCCAGTAGGCCTAAAGCTCTTGTGAGCAAGACAGACACCTGAGAGCACAGGCTCTGAACTTTGATGGGTCAACAGAAGCTCCCCTAAAACACAAGTGGTGGCAGCACCACAGCTGACCATCCCAGACCAGCTCTCTCATGAACCACTGGTCCTTATGGCCAGCCTTACAGTCCTTGAACTACATTATACTTTTCTTATTAATCCCTTTCACTGGGTCAAAAGTTTTAATAAAGCAGCGCAGCCAGATCCACTCTAGAGCACCGGTGGGAGAACCAATGACAGAGAAAGTCAATGCCTATTGTCACAAATCACACACTACCACTGTTCATTTTGGAGATGAGCTCTGGTTAACCAGAAACTGTTATTAGTGAATGATTAAATTTTTTTAAAGCTCATATTTATCTATATATGGGAAAGGAACATTTCAAATCCATTCAAGGAGCCTAGAAATTATCACTGCTTCCGAAGTTCTACTCAGACAGAATTGCTGTGGACAGCAAAGACAAGACATTAATAACAATTACTGCTCAATTAGCTGCTGTCAAATCTGGCCACCAGAGTGTTAGCTGCTGGAGACAAATACATACATTTCTTCTCTTCTACTGTGTATTTGAACTATTAACTTGACATTTACATTCATTTGTACCTTAATTCATTTATGTCTATTCTTTTTTTGGTGGGAAGGATAGGCAGGCATGCAGGAATTGCTTTTATTCAATGTCAAATTTCGCCTACTTTCTTAAGAGCCAGAAGGCTTACAGATATACTGTGGATAATTCAGCAAGAAACTCCAAAGAAACCCTTTGTTATTAAAGGTTTAGCTGTAGAAGGGTGTTTTCAAAGAAGTCTACTCATTATTATCTTCTCTTTTGTGTGAGTAACACTGCAAAGCCCTTAATGTTTAATTTCTTTGCATCTAAGGGTTATTACTCATCGTGACAAAAGCTTCATTTTCACTGAGGGCCTAAGTCAGGCAAGATGTGGTGAGACTTAGTAGAGCAAATAACTACCTTGCAAAAATGCAGTAATGCAATAGGAAATGGGAGGAAAATAACAGACAGACTTTTTAAAAAATGAATATACATGTAGTTTTTAATGCTGTGACAGTCACCGTTGTATCTGAGCATGTTCCAGTAGTCCACAGAGAAATATAACTGCACATAACTGTGTTATATGCCTCTTCTCCCCCTACAGAGAAAGAGTTGTGATCTGAGGGGCACTGAGGTTTGGGTTTGACTTTGTAAAATATAATTGTTTTCTATGACTTATGTTTGTGAAATTAAGTCAGAGCCATCACTTGCCCTTGGAACAAAAATCACCAAGATCTGTAATGATTTTTGAGTTCACAACCCATTATGGCTTATGAAAATCTCTCTGACACAAAGAAGGGATTTTGGTGTGACAGAAGTGCTTTGCCCAGTCTTAGATTTTTTGAACAGGGTAACACCCTGGAGATAAAGATCTAGATATTTTATGGATGCCAATGAAGCCAATTAAAATATTCCTGATAATTCCACAGATGCCTCTGTGAAGTTCAGTGTTAGGTGGTGTCTCTCAAAAACTTTCTCTTGAAAAGACATCACACTGCCCTAACCATGGGCAAACTGTTGAAGATCTGAGCAACAGCAGCACAGTCACTAGCTGAGAGGGTGAGAGAGAGTGTCATAAATGTGTCTAAAAGTTGAATTGGTATTTCAGAATGGTTAAAATATGAGACATAGGCATGAAAGTCTGATTCCAGCATTCATTTCCCCTACTATAAATGTAGCCTGTGGCAACACAGTACCTGATAACTATCTCTCCGTTTGTGTCCAGAGGGTGGATTTGGAAGAAGCTAAGTAAAATAGTCCTTCCAGTTATACTAAAATAAACAAAAGGCAAGGACAAGGGGCCAGAGGAATGAAATCTCAATTATCTGCTACTCCTAAATACTTCCTGCTAGAACAATTTGTAAGTTGACAAACTTAATTAGCTTCTTTACCAATATTTTCCAGATGTCCAGATTTTTGTTAGACTACTTAAAACAGATGTTTTCCATATTTAATCATATGGCTGTGGCAAATTTTTAGAGTCACCAACAGACCAATAGGCTATGAAAACTAAGCTCATCCAAGCAGCTAATGCACAGACCATTGCAATATATCAATGAGCTAATCTCCAGAAAATGTAATTGTGAACTGTGATGAAGTCATACGTATGTGACTATGGAAACAAATAACTTAGGAGTTGAACAGTAAAAGAAGAAAAGGCTTGAAAGTTCAGACTTTTACAAATGGTGTTAGTGGCAAAAGCTCATGGATTTTAATGCTGTCAGCTTTATAAAAATGTCATAGGCTTTACAGAGGGTCATTGGAGACCAATAAAATATTTCCTTTGAGGCAGTAAGTAAATAAAACAAATAAAACCTTTTCCCTCTGATGGTTGATGGCAGCAGAGAGATCTGACACCCAAACTAGATAGAGAGAGTGTGAAGGTGTCATTTTCTTCTTTTAATAGAAATATATCCCAAAGGGCAGTATCTCATATTATTTTTTATCTTTAAGACAATGGAAGTAGAAGAGGTGTCAGGCAACACATGACTATTTCCTACAACAAAAAGCTATGAGCATTTGTGAAACAAATTGCTGGCATGAATTCCAACTTCCTTCCATTAAATGTTTTAAAACATTGTAATCAATGTCAGGTAAAGATCAATCCACTGTCATTTGTGTTGCTGACAACATCAGAAAGTAAAAAAACAATGAAAGTTGTGCTGTCTCTATTTCAATGTCACACACAAGCTTTAGGTCAGATTGCATGGAGAGAATTCCCAAACTATAAAGAGCAGGAATACAAATCAGAAGTCTCCACACATTAACAGGAATTTAATGTTTTCTTCCTCATCCATTGAACTGCATCATTAGCTTCCTTGAATCCCCCTACCTATCTTTCCCAGCCCACTGTTTCAAGCGTAGACTCATACCCCAAGCTTGTGCTGGTCAAGATGCATCATGTACTGAGACACATGAAGAACATTTAGACTGCACAGACAAACCCAAACTGGCTACACACAAATTAGCCCCTGGACGAGAATTTATAAAGACACTTGAAAAGGTGCTTTGGAAGACAGCACAGACCCAGTAGAGCCAGAGCTATGTGAATAGAAGTGATGAGTTAGTGCAGCTCACACCACCTGGGGTCATCTCCATCATATCTTCAGCCTCTGGATCCTTTCTGCCTTTTTCTGTGGTGCAAAACTAAAGTTCTGTTATGTTCCCTCAAACCTAAACAATGGAAGACAAAAATGCAAATAGTGCATCAGGATCTCAAGCATGGACCAAGATTAATAAAAAAAGGCTCTTGAATTTTCAGTCTTTTTGAATTCTTGTGAAGTTACAGCCTTAGAAAGATGATCATGAAAACATTATTGCAGGGTGTGGTGCTACATCATAGCCTGGGAATTGGGGGGAGGGAAGAGAAGAGAGACACAGAAGTAAAATATTTCTTTTACTTGAAAAAGCCACATACATAATGATATAAGGAAATTAAATTTTGAGTGAGTTATTGAAAAGGTCTCAATTTTCTTTTGAAAGGGCATCGTCATCTCCATCAAAATTGGTAGCAGTTAACAGAAAATGTTAAAAAAAATGGTCTCATCTATCACTAATAAAATGTGCTACCTTCTGAAAGCATTGTCATTTTCCAAACAAAGAGTGAACTCTTCCACCTCCTCTAGCTGAAAACAATTAACAAAACCAGAAGGCTAATGATATGCAAATTGCCTCCATGGAAGAGTGGTTCATTTGCAATTCTTTCTCAAAACACCTTTGTTAAAGAGATCTAGAAAACAAGGTCTTCCCCTACTGTACAACCTTTGGAGAAACAGACCTTTTTCTTTTGCATACTAATATTCCTCCTACTATCTCTGGAACATTTTCACTGCAAAGCTGCTTACCGAGTGATTTAATGATTATTTCAATGCAAAATATAGTGACCACCCTTTTGACTACATAATTAGAATTTATCAAGCAACCTTTGGACATGATGGTCAGACCACTCTGCCAAATGAAATCACACTTCACAGAGAACAAGTTTTGAAACATAGGGTTAAAGAGCTGCACAGAAAATCTTGTTTCAGAAAGTTACAGTGGCACGTAAGGGGTGGCAGGTAGACTCTGAAGAAAAAAAATATTTAAATAGAAGCTATTTGATGGCATCACTGCTACAGTTAAAAAGCATCCCTTAATACCATCTGCACCCCTTTCTAAAGTCTGCATTGTGTTACCCTCTTGAAATGAAAGCCACTAATAACCAAAGAGCAAATCATAAATACGTTTTGCTGTGGTCCTGTGTCTTGCTGGTGGCCTTTGAAACCTGCACTCAGCAGCTCTTCCAAAAGCTGTAGCTATGCTGATCCAAAAGTTGAGGCTGATTTTTCAAATGTTGCATCTTCACTCTGTGTTTCCTTTTATCACCAATTATTAATGCCCTGACAATCATATTTAATTGGGAAAGAACAGGAACTGGTTAATTAGTCCTCATTTCCTTCACTTCAAACACTACAGGACATGGATCCAAGTGATCACTCTTTTCCACTGTGTCAAAACCAAAAAGAAATAAAAAAGCACACACTCAAAACCAGTGTGAACTGTCCTGGTTTGGCCTATCTATGTACTAGTTTCTTCAGTATTTTAGTCCCTGCTAGAGCATGTTCTTGAAAAAAACTGAACCACAGTTCTGTAGTACATAACACTTAAGAACCAGGGTCCCATGGGCTCTACCTGTATCAGATATTCACTATGGCCACAGACATGTAATACCAGCCCTGGTCAACATTTGAAACAGAAATTTAACTCAGATGCATTTACTAGAAAAGACAGCAAGAGAAATTCTCCCTATACAGCATCATCCAAGACTGCAGATGGTGGCTGTTGTGGGAAGTCCAGTTTGCAGTGGATTCCCACCCATTAATGACCAACATTCCCTGTTTGTCTGAGAAACTTCTATTTCTACAAGCATGTATACTTGGAAGTGTGTGTATGCAAATCTGCACAGGTATCAATGAGCAGCCCTTCCCCACCCCTGCTGCAGTGAGAGCATGCCCATCTTCACCTTGCTGCAAAGGTCTCTAGAAATACTCTCGGCAGACTCGGCATAACGTGATGCTCGTCACATACTCTGCTCCCCCATGTGTGTTAATGGTGCTGTGCTTTGCTGAAAAGGACACCCTGTTCCACTCTGCATGACTTATCTCTGCCAGTAACCGGTGCTAGACTTTTTATTTAGCTGTCTTCGTGTCTTGTGAAACATTTGGGGAATATTGAGGCACTACGGAAGTGTTTAGAGCACATTTTGCCATCCTGCTGGTGCCATCTACTGCTGAATTTCAGCTCTAACAGAGTATGCTTTCAGAAGAAGAGCTGGGGGTCCTACCTGCTCCTGAGAACAGTGGAACTGCCCCTTCATATAATTCTTAACACTCAAATAGAACTTATTCAAAATTGCACAAATTGCACTTATACACCCTGTGACATGGCAGAAGCTAAGCACCTCCAGGGACAGACCCTTAAACGCTGCTTATGGCTAAGTAACTAAAGCAGGTAAAGGTCTTCCAGATGTGAAAATACTGATTCAGAAAAATGACACTGATGGAAGATTTGCCCATAAAACAAACCTGCAAGACCCTTTCTTCCTTCTCTAGGATGTCTGCACACTTCATCCACTTTTCTTTCTGTTCCTAATCTGTTAAAAATCTGGTTTGAGAGTTCAATTTTTTCACAGCCAATGAAAATGACAGGTCTCATATGCGTTGGGTCACTGCACTTCGGTCATTGCAAAACCCACTTGTATGCACAAGGGGCAGGATGGTTCAAGGCAGATAATTTAGTGAGGTTCAGCAACTGGACTCTGGCCCAGGACAGCATAGGGTCAGTGCTGGGACCCAGGACAAGAGACAGGCAATGGCAGAGGCTGTTGTGCTATCACATCTAAGGCTGAACAAAAGACACTAAATACACCCACCATGAACTAAGGAATAGGCAGTTCCAGAGACAACTCCCTCTGCTCCCGAGCACTTGCAGCATAAGCCAGAAAGGCTTACTTACAGCCTTACTGTCCTCCCACCTATACATGCTTCTCATCTCTCATTTCACAGGGAGGAAAGCTGTCAGAATCCCAGGCAATTTCCATCCTAGTTGCTTCTAGACTTTTATAACATCTGTAGTTCCCAGTGAAGAGCATAATCCTTCACGCAATGGATTGGAGGGGAAAGTAACTTAATTTACAACATAAATGCCACTTACTACTTGTTGAGGAGCCAAACAGTGCCCTTAGTGAATCTGTTCGGTGAGCCAGGATCACAGGAAGACTCGTGAAATCAAAACAGATAATGAATAATATCACCCTTCTGCCTATTAAATTTGCAGTCTGTCTTTGGGTGTTTTAGATGGAGCACAATATAGAGAACCAGATAGAGCTTTGATTGTTTTATGAACAGGATTATTTAACATGGCTCCTTAAAATAGCAGGGAACTAGATTAGACCTATCGGGCTGGAAAACCTTGCATATAACTAGAAGTGGCTTTATAAGACTTCTTGAATGTAAACATTCCTGTTTGCTTTCAGTCCACTATGCTCTAATAACCTTTCCTCGTATAAATAGAAACATGCCACTCTCCAAGAAATACAATTCCTGAGGCCTCAGTGTGCACTAAATGGACTGATCCAAGCCCACCTGAAGTGCAGATGGCTGTTGAAATGCTTGAACCAGTCAACAGCACAACTGCTCCAGGTCCTTCAGACTGGCTGGAAGCTAAATTGACAACAATTATGGTGAATTTATTTGAAAAGGAAGCCCTTAATATCTCTCACTGGAGAGACAGAGAATCCCAACATCCTAAGGAGATGAATTTTCATACCTTGTTTGCCTGTGTTTATAGCTACACTTTGCAGGACAATGAGAGCAAAGCATGAAGAAGAGCTGCCTGGCAGGCTGGCACACTTGGAGGTGCAGACAGAACAGGGTGCTTTGCTCCAGGACATTTCTAGTGTGAGACAAGCAAGAGCACAGGCAGTTCCCTAACCCAGATGAAATTCACAGGCTGCTTCATTTTGGGTTGTGTTCAGCACTCTCCACCTTTTGTCCTCAGCCACTGGCTGTTTCACCTTATCTGTTCCCACCAGCAAATGAGCAAAGGGAGCTGAGACACCGTGGCTCTGATGCCACAAACGCGTACTGCAAGTACTTGTATCTTATACATTTAAATAATCTTGGTTTGCCTGGGGCTCTGCAAACACTGACTTAGACAACAAGCAAGTGAAATTGGAACAGCCGAAATAAATTATCTGTTGTTGACAAAGCCACCCACCATGGGCTGGTTGAGGTGGGCTGAATGATGCTGAGAACTTAATTGTCTATAAAACTAAACATCAGATAATTGAGGCTTCTTAAATTAATTTCAGAACAACAAAGAAGATCAGCTTCCAAACAAAATCCCGGTGTTTTCAATAACAATTTTGTACCTGATACACCCTCTAGTGGCAAACAGCTTTTTCTCTTATTTTATTATCAAACCAGATACGAGCTTTCCCTTTTTTCCTACAAACACCTCTCTGCCCCTGGGGATCAGGGTTACACCGTTCCAGGAGGAAGATTCTTAATGTGCTGTAGCTGATATACTGCTTTTGTTATACCGGTCTAGATAAGTTTTGCTAGCAAATATCAACAAATATCAACAAGCAGGCATCTTGGAGCAAAAGGCTCAAACCCAAAAATAAGTGAAAAAGATTACTTTGCTGCACTGGACTGTAGCTATTCCAGCCCAATAGTAAGTACCGCACTAGGAACCTTTTATCTAAGCTGTGCTATGTATAACTTGATCTCATTCTTAGAGCTCCTGAACTATGTAAGAGCTGTATTTATTACTCTGTAACAGCACAGTCAAGTGCTGAACCAAAAGTAAACATGACAGCCAGCTTATTTAGTTCAAACAAAACCCAAACTTGCAGCCAGAACTCCTCTTCCTCCCCATTTGACCTAAATTTGTACACTGTGGCACCTCTCTGGAGCAAGTCATGCTTGACGTTTGAAGAACGAGATCACTGAGTTTAGAAGTCAATGAGAGTCTTTGATACATTCAACACTAGCATCATTCCTCTCCAAATGAATACCCCAAACCTCCAGGCTAATAACACTAATGTTTGTAAGTCTACCCCTTTTGTGAATTTAAGGCTTCATTTGCCACTTGGGATTTTTTCCCTTCCTTTCTATCAAGTCCATACCATCTTCCACTCAAGAATGTTTATGAGTTATTTTTTAATGGAAGCCTATGAGATTTTTTTAAAGAGCAATCTGCTTGCTCTAGGCTTCATACATTGATCCCATAAAGACAGTCTTTGTAGAGACAATGGAAAAGCCATTTTCAAAGGGAGGGCAGTAAATTCCCAGTGAGCCTACAACACTAGAAAAATCTCTACTCACTCCACAACTTGCTCAACAGAAAAAATTCACAGCAGAAATCAGCACAGTACATCTACTAAAGCTAGTCCCCACTTTCCTGCTTAAGAAAGTGTCTCCCCTGCAGCCTTCCTCTTATCTCCATCCCCAGATGACCCTGCTTCTGGCCTCCTGGGCAGACAAATAAACTGCTCTTCAGGGTCCCAGTTTCCCAAAGCTTCTGTTGTGACCCCTTAAAAAAATCCAAACCCCTGAAAATCTGATGGTGCAGTTATTTCTGGGCAACCTCTCCAGAAACATTTATATGATGGGCTCTTTATGTATCAGGGAGGCCAGCGTGACCAGGGGATATTATATAGCCAGTCTGCTTAGCATAAAGTTACCTAGGGCTACCCAGGAATAAATTACATGTACAAGGACAAATCTGAAATATTACAGGATTTTGAAAAAGAAAAAAAAAAAAAATCTGTCAGCATTTCTTAAGTTTCGCTGTCATATTCAAGCTTTGGTTGCTCTCTCCTAGCCAGATCTTATCTTGCAAACCACATGCTCTCACTCAAGACAAAGTCATAAAATGCCTGGCGAATGAGGCATGCCTTGTATTAAGGTTTGAAAGCCGAATCACTCAGGTTATCTGGGCTGCAGGATGATGACAGCTTCCAAAGAGGAGAATTGTCTTGTGTCTACGCTTAGTTATCAGAACACCAGAGCTGTAAAATTCAGCCCTCTATTTGATCAGAGCATCTTGACGTTAACGTACAAGGAGTCAGTTGGTCTCCAAGGAGTGCAGAACCAAAACATAATGAGTTTTAAAGCTCAAACCACAAACTCTGAATTATACTCCACCTGCATTTCATAAACAGGATTATGCTGGACTAGCCTATTTTGAAATATGACCACTTCTCATATGGCTGGGCTGCCCCAGTTCTGCCTCAGGCCTTGGATGTCTGCCTTTATGGGCTTTTGCTAGTTTGTTCCACCTTCATCATCGACTCATGTAAAAGAACAGTCATTAGGTTTCTTGTGAGTTTTCCCTCTGCTGTGCAACGACTATCACAGAGATTTGTAACAGGGGTTTTTACCAGTATCAGTTTCTACTTTGGGTTTGGGAAAAAAATAATTGAGAAGGGAACCTCCTCCTCAATTAGGGTTGATTTTATTCCAGCCTGTAGGACATCTCTCATTTGAAGAAAACCTCTCCCATCTGGAACAAGGATATACTTTGCAGCCCTTCAGAGTTGGGCACCATTTTTCCAAGTTACATTATTTGACCAAAATGGTCCATGAAATGCTTGCTAATTGCTACAAGATTTAAAAAGGAAAAGAACAGACCTGTTCAATAGGGCTCCCCTGAAGCATTTTTGCTCAGAATGGCACAGTGGTGGAACAACAATGCAAAATGTGCCTTGCTTACTGAACACCAAATTACTGGGATCATTTTCTAACACTGAAAGAAAGAAAAATATGTAAAGGTAATTATGACATTTTTCATTGTTTTCAATAAATCTAAGCCTCTAATTACCCAAACTATTTATGGGAGAGTTTAGATGAAGTGTGTTAGCTCTGTCTTTCCTCAGGGTTCAACAGTTACAGGGCTTGTTTCAGTAATCCCAGATTATTCTTTCATTTTACCCATCCCCTTGTTCCATTAACCTGTTTGCATTCAGAGATCTATTTAAAGAAATTTGCAGCATTTACACTGGTGTAATGCTGTGGATATAGAAATTACTTGAGCCTGTTTCAGTCTGTCAGCTTGACAGCAGAAAAGAATGTTGTGTTTTCAGCAGCAAGTATTTACCATGCAAGATTCTTCTTAAATTCTTGATTATTTAAGATAGTCCCCTTGACTTTCCATTTATTTCAAGTGGCAGTCTGGTACCCAGTTTGTTTCTGTATCAGTTTAGTAACCAAACCAGTAAACCAATTCAAAGTGAGTCTAAACCAGATCCTGAGAGTGGACACTCTTAAACGCCTTAAAAGGACACAGGTCCATTGGAAACTGGTTTTCTAGACAGATTTTAGTTCCTGAAGAGAACTGAGTCCAAACCCAGAGCTGACAGATAATGGTTCCAGATTTGGACTTCAGGTGCTTTCATGTGTCTCTCACTGCTACACCAGACTGGAAGTGCCTCACAAGCTCATCTAGCTTCAATGCAAGGTGTGCTGGGTGGTTGGGAGTGAGGGGCAGTGCTGCTGAGCAGGACCTTTACAGAGGCAGTGGTAGGAGTTATGCATCTCATCTATTCAGGCATGTCAGACAACTCCTCTCTGTAGGTGTCTCTGGCATACAGGTCTCCCCTGGTGTCACATCAAAGGATCAAGGGAACAAAATCTGGGCTCCAGAAAGTAGGGAACTCTACAGCGATGCTGCCACTGTTTGTCAAGGAGTTTCCATCCCCAAGGCATCCACACTGCATGCAAGTTACTGCACATGCAGGTTCCTCTTTAGTGAACAAGTGTGGCAGGGAGACAGATGGACTAAGGGACAGCACACACCAGCATCCAGACCTTGTTTGGAAAACAGGCAATCCACACCACCTGGTCTGGAGGCCACAGGGTGAAAATATGTGAAACACATGCATTATGAGCAAGAAAAATAAAAGGCTTAGAGTAGTTACTGGGCTATGCCTCTGGTTAAAACACAAACTCTGTGTCATGGATTAGGCTCTAACCAGAATAAACCAGTAATCAGATTTTCAGAGATAGGTATCTATTTTATATGTAGTTAAGCATTCTGGCCTTGATCAAGCAGATTGTTTCTGAACAACTTTAAATCAATTGGAACAGTTCCTGGATATCCAAAACCTCATTTATGTACATCTGAAAGATTATTCCAATTGCATCAGCTGGTTTAATAAAAAACATTGGCTCTACCTACCATTCCTCACTTGTTGATGTCCTCAGACCATCATGGCTCTATTGCTGCTACCACTGTAACACAGTAGGGCATGTTTATCTGCAATGGTATGGAGCCAATTAGGTGACTCATTGACCTGACCATTAACACCGATCGTTTGAGTAAATGAACATACATAACCCTGTGATTTAAACTTTAGAAGTAACAGGTCTGAGGGAATAGAGTAAAGAGCTTATTCCCACCAGAAATACTATGGTCTTCTTTCACTCCATCCCTGAGAGCCTACCGGACTCCTGGTCCCTGCTCTCAGCAAACCTCTAGGAAGTCAAGAGGTGTCTCATCTCCTGCTAGTCCTGGTCCATGCATAGATTGCTTGAATCCTACAGCCCTCAGTGATGCTTCTGGCTCAGGTGGCAGGGCCTGGTGGATATCCTTCCTGCTCCGATGAAGAGTTTTTCATGCATTTTCAGTCTACCTAGGAAATTAGCCAAAACAAAATCAACTCTTTGCTCCCCAGATTCAAACATTATTTAAGCTGTGAAGCCAAACACTTAAAAATAGGAAAAAACAGTATTGCAGTTTGTAGGAGTGTTTTGATCTGCTCTTTGTGCACATGTACTATATACACAAGATCACAGGACACCTGCATTATTAGTGCCCAAGATAGAATTGCTCTGGGGTTTCATCAGAGCTAAACACTGAAACAAGAAGTTGTGTGAGAAACACATGGTTTTGTTCACCAAACTATGAAAAAAGCATGTTCCTGGTTGGGTGGATATAACTATCCTTAGAAGGGGTGGGTATCCTTCATATCAGAAGCCCAGGACTCAGAGAATTCTAACTGCCATGCCCCAAAACAGTTATTGAATTGTTAAGATCTGGGACAGTTGAAGAACTGGCAGCTGATTGTGCTTGTAATCAGGTCACTGAAGAACCATCTCCCTGCACTAAATGAATTCATTTTTGTGGATCCTTTATTTTCCTTGTTGTTCTCATACAGTTAAAGTAAATGGAGCCAAATTTAAAACGCATAACTAGCTTATTGGGTTTGGCAACGGTGATTGTTTAAGGTTTTAAAATCACATGTTACTTAGTTTAACTTATTTTAAGTTTGCATTTATGTTTTGTTCATGGTTTGAAGTCCTGGACAATTTTTCAAATAACATTTTTAAGTTATCACCATTTTTATTCCTGCTAGTATTGATCAGCCTCAAGGGAAATAACAAGCCATTCTCTCGTGCAGAACTGTAAATGCAAAATAACATTCTGTTGAAATACATAAACCTTTTGTGTCTCACCATGATCTGAGAATTATTAGTAGGGGCGTATCCTTTAATAACTTTGAAAAATGAACAAACTTATAACAGCTGGAAAAGGTTTTAACATACAGCTGTTATGGGAAATTTGCTGGAATTCATGATTCACATCTGAATTTAGAGACTGGATGAGATTAAACATTTTCTACAAATAAATCTTCATATTGAGATATTCTGGATTTTGGCTTTTGAACAAATGTTAGACTGTCATATATAATCTAAATGCTTTTATTGGCAAATTAAAGGAAATTATGAAATTACTTTCATAGCCTTCGGCTTAATTAGGTTTCCACTTTCTCATTATAATAATAAAGAGTACCAGAATACCTTAAAATTGGTATTTGTTTCCTTCACCCTCTGCATTTATGCAATCCTATCACATATGTTACTTCAAGTCATTTGGTGGAAGCAGGATTACAGCCAAATACAGGCTGACAATTCTACAGACTGCATTTACAGGTAAGTATATACCTGTTTGAAGCTGTATTCCCTTTGTGCAAATCTGGAAGTGTATTCCAATATACAGTCAAAATCTGAACTAATTGTAAAATCCACACCACTAGCAGCAGAATTAATACCTTGAGGGTGCATACCTGAGCTCATCAAAGAAGTCCTTTCCTTTTTCAAAGCTATATGGAAATGGGTTTGATGTGTAACCAAAGCCATAAATTCATAGAGTCATGGATGAGGACATGGTAGAACTGCAAAGCCGAAAAGGGTACTAACACAAGGACTGACATGCTGCTCTCAGTTTGTTCACCTTCAGCCCTTCCCTTCCATATTTGCATCTTTCTTCCCCGTTCTCACAGTCCCGAGGCTCGGGGATTGTCTGGTGGAGCCACAACAGAGACAAATTGAATAGCCATGACAGTGATGGGAAGAGAAATGTACAAAGAAGAAAACACTTCAAGAGGGAAATGCAAATGATAAGCAAATAAATAAGGATGAAATGGACTGTTCTATCAACAAACTCGCTGATGTACTGCAGATTAGAGAAGTTGCTGTAAACTGCTCTGAGAAGCATTTTGCTGATATTAGTTGGTGATTCTTCTCCTTCTCTCCTTATTTATACAGGGAGAGCGGGGAATCATTGGAACTTGCACGTTTCCTTGATTTATGGCCCCAGAAGCAATCAAATCCACAGTGCCTTCTATGTTGGCTCAGAGCAGTGATACAGAGCTCCCCATGGCCCAGAGACATACACATGCTCTAACCTTGGCTGAACCCTTCTACCATTAGTCTTGATAATTGATGGAATCCAATGAGAAATGACTGCAGTTTAATAACATTCAATGGTTTCTGGGTGACTAGTGGTGTGTGACTAAAGCAACATTTAGGTTAGGCATTACCCAATGCTTTTCAATGGAGGCCACAAGGGTAAAGGAAAGCAGGAAATGTGGAAGAAGGTGGTCTCAAAAAAGTGGAAAACAGTATCTTCATACTCCTATTCTGAGTTTCTTCCTTATGGATATGGCATTTTCTGACCTGCTGATGTGGCAGATGATGGGATTTGGAGAGTGTTTCTCAGGTATGAAATCATTGATTAAAGCTTGCATAAATAAGCAAAGCAATTTTACATCTGTTTCCCAGGTACAGCAGGACTTAAATCTTCTTGTCTCATTTTCTGCTGACATAGAGCAAAAGTAGATCCAACAATAATTATGGAAAATCATAAGGAAACAAATTTATTAAGATCCATTATGCTGGTGACCTGTCTGTAATATCTTGCAGGACCAAAGCTCAGTCATGTGAAATACCCACCCACACAGCCCCAAAGCCTCAAATATACCTAAGCAAAATGGATTATATTACTTTTTAACTTTGCACTGCCGTTATTCTTATCTGCTGTATGTAGATAAAAGTGCAACATTGTGCATGAGCACAGATTTCTCTCAGATTACACAGAGCTCAGTTTTTAGTGATCGGAATACTCTTCCTTTAGCCTACCAATATTACTAATATTGAATTGATATCTTTCATCAGCATAGTGAGGAAGTTAGGCCAGCTCTTCACTAGAAAAGATTTTTCATTCCAGCTATAGTTGTAAGGTCCCTAGAATAAATGCTACTCATACTGGCTTATTAAACTGTTTAAACAGTATAGTATGTAACAAGCTAAATAAACTATCTGTGTTTTTTTTTCTGGAATAACCATATGCTAATGGTATAGAAACAAAAATCTCATATTTTGCACTGACAAATTCCCAAAAGATGCTCCCTATATGGGCAAATTTCCATCCTGACAGAAATTATCTGTTTCCAAAAGGGAATAGCAAAGACACCACAACCTAGAACTGCGTAACACAAAAAAAATACAGCTGAATATTCTGCACCAAATACACAAAGTCTGTATCTCTTCAGCTAAAGGAAAATCACCAGTGATTGATAGTTGTTAAGGACTATTAACATACAGGCGATAAATTCTGCTAACCAGAAGCATAAGGCAGTGATACCTGCATGGTTTAAAGCAATCTACTCCAAAAGTTCAGTCCTCTTCACTATTTTACAGCTACACAATAGATATTTGGTCCAGGAAGTTGGTAGGACAACCCATGTACTGGAAGCTATGAAATACATGGCTCACAATGCCCAGAAAATACCTACATAAAACCTCTGGTAACAGAGATCAGAACTACTTAGCTCATAAGAACAGAGTGGAAGATACCACCAGCTTCCTAATTTCCTGCAATACTGGAGAGTGTTTTTTCCCTTTCAACCTGAAGAAATATGTCTTTATGGAAAGCAAAATAAAGGATCATAAGAAATGTCAGAAGATCATATGGTCAATATATTACCATGAGCTATGGTGAAGAGAGTGCTGGAGTAGAATGGTACTCATGGTCAAATTTTCAGGAGCTCAGCATGCAAAACGCTGAGTTGCTTTAAAAATCAGACTGCTTCTCCTGGAGTCTAGCTGGGAGCTGATTTCTTTTGAAAATCTGGCTGTAATAATGCACAAACAATGTTCTTCTAGTAAAAGAGCCCCTGTTGGCTGCATGTTTAATTTATGTGTATTTAATCATCCATGATAATACAGTAAGTCTTGTTGAGTACAAGATGTGAGATCAGACTGCTGCCCATATGTAGAGAACAAATTCATATTAACCACAGTAACACATATGCCTAACTTGGCCAAACATCTTAGCCAAAATCTGGGACTTGCTAACGTATTGATATGGAAGACATATGTTCTTCAGGATATAAATTATGATGCTTTTCATCATATTATTTGTGCAGTCCAGTTTATGGAGTAAAGGAGCTTAGCAGGGCTTGTTTGGATGGATGGAAAAAGCATGAATCTTAAGTGAAATTCCCATAGCTCTTGTTTGATAGGCACCTAGTTACTTTGGGCAATGTGGGTTAACAGAGCTAAACTAATAGTCAAGATGAACAAGCCTTTCCATACTGTGTCCTGTCTGGAAACACAGGTGACACAACTTGTCTGTCACAGACTTGCTGTTTTTATTACATTCAATTTAACTAGAGAAGCCAGAGCTTCTATAAAATAGCTGTTACAAAAACACTTGTATATGTTTCACTAGACAATTATGACACTTCCGTATATTATTTCAATGGTTACGGCAAACATTTCTCAGGCAAAGCAATTAATTAATTAATGGTTTAAAATATACAGATACCGTGTCCTGATTTTTAAAATTCTTTCTTTAAGCTATTTATATGCTGAATATTATAGTGCTGAGACAACAGATTCCATGGATAGTACTGGGAATGTATGCTCATTTCCAGGAAATTTCTAACACTGTTTCCTTTAACCAGCATTGCTTCTCTAACATGAAATTCAAAAGACCATTCCTTACAAATAGCTGTTAATTCTGAAGTACTTACAGATATCATCTGCAATTCCCATTACCTTACTTGAGTAAAGCCACCATATACAGATAAAACACATTCCATGTCACATTTATGATTTGAGAAAAACAAGCAGTGCAGAGCTTTAATTTGGTATTAACTTGAACAGAAAAACAAAATTAACACTGTGGTTACTACCGACTGCAGTTTGTTAAGGAAGGTGGGAGATTATAGTTTATCCAGCCCAGCATTATGGACCTTATGCTCATTATGCAGGATTTGCAACATAAAATTTAAAGACCAGGTGGGCAGTCCAGAGCTCCAGCCTGGATTCAACAGGAATGTATCTATCAAAGGTCCTTCTTGCTGAAAGGCACAGAGAGATAAAAGTGTTGATTTTTCAGTATCCTTCACTGTAGATGCTTGGCTTAAGACTGGATGGGAAATGAGACAGTGGTTTTTGTGCTCTTCTCACTGCAGATATCTTGGCAGGAGGGGTTGCAGGCAAACCATGATTCATCCTCCAGTACCAACCCACAGCTCAAAACATGGGGCAGCTCAGAGCAGAAACCCAGGCACGCTGGGTACTACAAATCAGTTTTAGGTCTGGATGCAATGTATTTATGTCACCATGGCATTAGTAGGAACTGTTAACGCGGAAACTTCCTCTAGCTCAGCCAATGGCTTTCCTTGTGCACTAATGAGACCTGCTGAGGGTCAGAGCTGTGCTGCAGCTGAGTCAATGAATCTACATGGCGCAGGTTCATCACCTCTTATCTTTGCTGCTTTGGGCAGCATTGTGCAATTCCCAGATCCTCAGCACTCATGTGCCCTTGAGAACAGACACATCTCCTCATCCTGCTCAGCATTTCTTGTTGGAGATTCAATGCAATGAGCTTTTAAGCGTGAGGAGTTTCCCTGGTACAGCAGAGAGGAGTAGCCTTACAGCCATGAAAATACCTGGAATTTGCTTAGGCGTCCAGTCTACCTTCGTCTCCTTAGTTGAGGTAGGAAACATCCTGAATGCAACAGGGTTAAAACCAATCTGACAAATGAGGCAAAGCTTGGAAAATATGAAGACAGCTATTTGGTAGCACATCTGAACCCTAGCACAGCAATACCATCTGCAATCACTTAGAGGTGCCCCAGTAAAGAGCAGCCCGGAATGCCTGGCTAATAAAGTGTCAGCAGCAGGGGGATTACGAGGGAGATTTACAAGAGTGCATGAGTTTAGTTGCTGCTGGAGACATCCGATACACTCTGTGTTTGATTCCAGGCTTTGAGATGGCAATGAAATAAGCCCGCGGACTTGTGTCAAAAAGCATTTTAAAGTGAACACTTCTATCCCGCGTACCAGCAGGAGTCCCAGCAATGCTGCACCTCAGCACCTTGCTTGCCAGATGGCTCTGAGGCAGGGTGCTGCTCACATCTTGTTTTTTAAACAGCAGCAGAGGTAGGTAGAGGCAAACTGCCTGGCTTCCCAGCTCCCGGGATGGCAGTCCTAAGGGAAGACCCAGAGTTAATGCCCTGATGTAACATGCAGCTTTCTCCTTTTCCCACTCCTCCCCTTAAAGCTTGTGTGCAATAGAGTATAAACCATTAAGTTTGGGCCAAAACTTGCAAGAGCTATGGGGAGGTAAGATCTGAGGATTTTTCTCAGGCTCATTTCTAATTTTTAAATAATGGTCTTAAATAGACATATGATTGCTATTTAAATCTAAATTAGATGAAGCATGAGTAAACATACTGTAGTGAACACATCAACCCTGGAAAGCTTGATTAGAGGAACAAACGCTGCTTTTTCAATCTATAAGTGATGAACTTCCCAGCTATGCTTTCAAATGTGTTTTCCTTTTATGAAGTGGATTTTCCAGGAGGCAATTAGAATGATTTGGGCAAAAACAAAGAGCAAAATATTTTCCCTTCATTGTCTAAGGCAACATAAATAAGTACCAAGCTTATTACTCACTCCATTAGTAAATGAAAAGAGAAAACATTTTGTGCTTTGTTTCTGCATCTGACACATAGATGTAAAATGGGCAATAACCTCAGCCACAGCTATGTCACTTATAACAAAGCTGGCCTATGGCTCCAGTGGAATCACCTATATGATAAAACTTTGTATGTGCTGAAGTGTCCGCAGGACAAAGCTCCTCACCACCTATATATCAGACTGCCTCTTGGCAGTTCATCAGACTGACGGCCCAGCAGCCCAAGTGCCCTATTGAAGATGTGAAGAATTATGAAAGCAGAAAAGGAATGGGACCAAGGAATGCACTTGCCCAACCTAAGAAAGTAATTGGAGATATTGTTCACTCTGGATATTCATCAAGCCTGGAGGCTAAATTCTGGCCCCATGGGAGCTGGTGGCAAACCTCCATTGATTTCAGTAAGGTCAGGATTTCACTAGTGATTTATGGAATGAACTAACATGACATTTTAACAATCAGTTTTAGTGGTTGGAAGTGTTATTCATTGCAGAGGTAAAGCATTGTTTGATTTTATATGACAGTGTACCTTTTAAAAACAGGCAACCTGCAAAGCAACAATATAAAATGCAGCACTTAAATTACATTATGATGAGGAATGACACCGGGGAATGAAATCAAGGAAATGCTCCCTTTCATTCATCTCATAGTTTCAATAGCTATGAAGACAGTGTTACTGGTAAATTTAGATCATCTTCCCTCAACTTTAGAGTTGTTTGGTTGCAGTTTCTTTCATCTCTGGCAAAACACAAGGGCTTGTTTTTCAGTATGAGCTATGAATTCTTCTGAGCAAGAACAATCCACTAACACACGTGAGTTGTTCGTAGGATGTTACAGGACAAAGAAGAAAAACCAGGTCTCCTATCCAAACACATGTCTAGCTGAACATATACATTAATAATAGTTATAATAATCTCTTTGTAAACTCTCTTGTTAACTCTGCCATTCATAATCATTTCCATTTTCAGCTCCAAGTTAAAACAACACCAGGAAAATTGTATAGCAGGTCTTGGGACAACTTAAAAATGTTTCAGACCCTTATAAAAGAATCATTTGCTTCATGTAAAAATCAGATCTCTGTGGCTTGAGATTTTCTGCTATCATGAACCAAAAAATGCTCTAAGCAAGGGCATAAAAGTATACTTACAAATAGACAATAACTGTTTGTTTTTTTTTTTTTATAATAGCATGTTTGGATTTCTGATTTTATTTTCCTTTGCTCTGTTTTGCTTTGGGATTTTTTTGAGAGCATACATTTGTCATTAAAAATGTGACTGTAGGAAGTGGCCTGGAAGGTACCTCCATTTGACTTCCCCAGCTACAGATCAGGACCAGAACACGTTTATCCCGTAACAGTAGATAAACTTGCCCACTTCTCCATACTCAGGGTAAGTGCTGGTTTAGTTTTGAAGCTTTTCAGCAGATTTGCTTTCCAAACACCATCAGTCGTGCTGAGTTCTGATGGCTCTGTGCCTGCCAGGCTCAGCCCCCACGCTCCAAAGCAGCGCTTGCGTGATCACAGCAGCAAGATGGAGAAACACAGACCCAACCAGCTCGCAAATAGGCTTTGGAGTTTGAGAAGTTCAAAGCCCATTTTTCCTTGCCTCCTGAAGATCACCGCTTTAAATTGGAGAACTTGGTCTGAAGTCCACAGAGGATAATAGAGCTGGTGAATAGGACTGTCCACTGGTGTTCGTGGGTTTTGATGGGACTCTGTCGGTGCTGTGTGTGATACCTTTGTGGCAAGTTTTGTTTTGATGATTTTAACTTGCAGCTCTGGGAAAAAAAATACCTATCACAGTAATGGGGGGTGATCATGTTTTTTCATATTTCTTTTCTTAGCTGAATGTTTTGGTAAATTAACTTCTAAAGAAACTTAATCAGGAAAGCCCTTCATTCTGTCTTAATTTTTAAAAGAAGTCAGCAGTGTTCCCAGTTTTCCTTTTGCATGCCTGTTAGCTTTGTTTTTGTAACCCCACTATCATGCTTCTGCCTGTTAAGCCATTCCTGATCATCTATGCTGCGTTTTGCATCAACACAGGACAAAGGATCCAGCCCTGGCAGAGGCTCAGAGCTTCTTCACTCTTAATAAACACTCTCCAGCCCAATTTAGTTGTTAGTTACCATTAAAAGCAGCCAATGATTCAGAGGATGAAGCCCTGTAAGCATGCTGATCTTTTAAATTGTTCCTTTCTACCAAAGCAGGAGCGATTCAAAGCAGTCGCAGGTATGCCTGGATTTATTCAACAGACCCGTTCTTCCAGTCCTTTAGAATTGTCATTTTGTAATTGTCTAGGAAAATTTATTGTTTCTTTCAAAACAATGAGGAAAATAAAAGCCTCATTCAAAATCAAATGAGTTTTAATAACCAGCTTTGCAGCAAGGCAAATTGCAGCCTGATTCTGCCATCTTGACTGAAGTCCTGGGTTTGCATTAAAAAAATCAACTCTGTTAGTGGGTAAGTGACCCCTCCAAAGTTTATAGCTGGTTGAAATTTTCCACTTAAAATACTTTAATTTCTATTTAAAATGACCCTTTGGAAAACAACCAAAATATCCTCAGGAGACTTGGGTTTTCTTTGTCAAAATCAAACCTTCACAATTTTGTTGCATTACCAATATCAGGAGAGAAAATAATCTTATTCATTTATTGACATTTTATTTACTTGGTCATTGACTAACTTTCCAAATTTGGCCAAATTTGAAACTTTCACCAAATATGAAACAGAAGAAGGGATATGATCTAAACATCATCCATTTTGTGATGTGGAATAACAAAAAAGGACAAGAGAAGATGAAGTAGTAAGTCAATGGCATTCCAAATCTCAGAAAACTTTTTGACATATTGAAAACATTAATTTTTTTCTTGAACTTCACAGAATATAAGGAGTTTTAGGCTTTCAAAACTTCCCATAAAATTTTCTGTTTGAGAACTGCTGGGATCAAAATATTAATATAATTTCATGTAATTGATTATATGTTCAGAAAGAAAGAGATTTGTGTTTGAATGCATCATAAAGGTGGAATTTTTCTTCTGTTATGAAAAAGGGGGAAAAAAATGTTACCACAGAGGCTGCTTGGTCTGGGGCAAGGGCCTGTTTGGGGTGTGCAGCTTTTTATACCAGTCACTGGAGTCAATGGGGTGACTTGTAGCAGAGACCTAGAGGATGGATGGAGTCACTTGGCTGGTGCGTTTTGAAGCCATCTGCCAAACAGCCAAGAAATACATCCCCTGCTTCTCCCCATGCATCTCCAATGCTTGACCCTCACCCAAAAGCCTGCCCCTCATGCCACTTTCTGCCCTTTTCCTTGCACTTTTGGAAGAAGCTCACAAGCTGCTTCAGATCTAGCTCATCCCCAAGTTACAGCGTCCTCTCTGCTGTATTACTGGAAGGAAAAGTTTACACCTTCTTCACAGTTCAGTCCCTTTGGAAGATTTTTTTTCCCCCTTCATTTTTCTTATCATCAGGGGTAAAAGGGAGTCCAGCAGCACCTCAGCACTTCTCACAACGGACATTCACCAAACGAGACATTTCCTCCCGGGGCTGGCAGACAGCCCTCACCGCCGTGCTGTGCAGTCCCCACTGATAAGACCGACACTGCTCAGGCCAGCGGGTAGCTCAATACTTTCACCTCTGACACCGCCAAGCAGCGGGGAAGCCCCTGCTTCCTGGCCCCTGGAGACTTTCTGACCATGACAAGGCATTTAGGGAGCATCTGTAAACTAATCCGGGTTTGTTTGTAAAGTTTTGTTCGTAGATCCCCTCTAGCCAAAGAAAGACCGAACACAAACCCAGCTGGGTGCCAGAACAAAGTGATTCAGAGGAGCCCAGATTCCCAGTGGCACGAAGCATCGGCACCATCAGGAGATGACACGGCAGCTTGCCATGACTTTCACTATCTGATCAGACAATTTCTTAATCAGCAGAGACAGTGCTTGCTGTCAGAAAAATGTCATATGAATCAGCTTTCATCTGCGGGGAACAGGTTCTGCTTTTGCAAAACTAATGGGTGTCCAGTTGTTTTCCATATTCATCATGCTGTACAGCACTTTCTTGCCATTCCCAGGCTCTCGTGGCCCTCGTGGCTGCAGAGGCTCAGCACGCAAATGCAAATGAGGCTTCAGTAAGGGAAATCAAAGCTAGCCGGGGCAAAATGACTCTTGTAAGTAGAAGCTGGATATTCAAGCACAGTGAGAAGGTTGTGATTCTAAGCACCTGAATCATCTTTTTTAATATTTCAGCAACAGATGTGAAAAATACAACCTCTTATTTAAAAGAAGGGAGTTCTTTAAGTATCAGATTTGGTATTAGAAGAGTAACAGATGTCAATAATTTCCATAATAAACATCCTTCATTTAGAATTAGGAGTAGAAACTGTCAGCTTAGTTAATATAAAATTAAGACATGAATTTTCAACTCCTCACGAGCTTTGTATTTTGCTGAAGTAGTTTATGAGCCACATTTGCCTTTACTAAAGTACGTGTATTTGCATATCACAACCACAAGAGAGAGCTTTAGTGTTGGATGTCATGCAGAGGATTCAGGCAGTTCAGTACCCCAGTATTTTTAACCTGCACTTTTTAAGCATGATGAGGTTGCCAAAGCAAAATATCTAATACAGACAGCAAAACAATTCCCCATTTTCAACAATATAGGCAACCTCCACGTGTCCTGATTCACAAGAGTTTGAGAGACAAGTTTTCAAAACTGTGACATTTAGAAACTGCTACTTTTCCCCAGCAGAACAAGTTCCTCTGAAAACCTGATCCTAAAAATTTATGAACAGCCTCAAGAAGATGAGACTTGATGGAATGTTTCCAAAAAGAAGGTGTGATATCCATTTTATCTCTGTCTATTATATCTGGATGCTACAATCTTCTGTATAACCTTATATATAAAATTTGTATATAGCCATATGAAAGTGTGTGTGTGTGTGTGTGTGTGTGTGTGTGTGTACATATATCCAACCTTTTCCCTACACCACCCTTCTCTGCTCATACAGCCTCTCAGTTCTGGCCTGCTAAGCAGCTAGTCTCATTCCATTCAAATCCTTACCCAAGACTAATTTCTCCCATGATATCCATAAGGACTTTAATAATAATGATTATACTGCAGTCCAACCATCTCAAGCTCTCCACCCATCTCCTCCCTATTGTGTATTACCTTCCACTCATTTTCTCCCAGATAAAACAAACTTTTGAGGTCAGAGACCTGCTGGCTCTTCTAGTCTTCTTCTGGGTGTTGTAAAAGTAATAAGGCAATATCACACATAAAGCACAGTATTCAAATGATACTGAGTCAGATGTAAATGAGGAAAAGCAGGTCATTCAGAGTTACCTCACCATGAAGTGTCTAGGTGCATTGCATTCCTGCAGCTTCCCGGATATGGTATGTAATGAAAATGGTGAATAATCTTGTGTGTGTATTATACCTTTCATCCCAAAGAGTACTCAATTACTTTACTAATTGACTGTGCAAAGTGTCTGTATGAGAACCTCTGTGCTCATAAGCAAAATGCAGCCAGAATGCTGGCAGAAGCACAGGGCCAGCACAATTCCCAGAAAGTCTTGAGACAAAATCATAGGCTCTGGGGAAGGCAGAACAGAGAAGGAAAATGAGAGATTTGGAGATGACCTTTAACTTGATGTTTCTCTGCCTTTGCCCAGTTTCAGCAGAACAACCATTTGATTGTGTGCGAGACGTGCATTTGCACACAGTCACCATTAAACAGAGCACATCTGCAGGAGCTGATGCGATTCTGGGAGTCACTCCTTCCCTTTGCACTGAAATAATAGGTCTGGGCCTGATCCTGAAACATGCTGAGCACTTACAATTCCCTTTGATTCAGCAGGACCAGCCCTAACTGTAGCTCTTGAAATACCATACTACAGAGAGTACAGGCAAAGGTTGATACTTGCTATAGCTACCTAATCGTTTGTTTTTAAAACATAGCCCCTGGATATTTCTGATTTACTTTTTTTTTTTTTTTTTAATATCATTAACTATTTTTAACTAACACCTCAGAAAGCTTCCTTAAACTTACAGTGGCCTATTACACGTCCAGAAATATGAGAACAGCAAAACCTTCCCCTAAATAGAACATTTTCTCAATACCAGAGCACCTCATGATCCAAGTGATTTTACTGTCTTAGAAGCAGGGAAACTGAGACACAGCAAGTGAAACAATATATAAAAAGCCAATCATCTGCTAAAAGTAGACCAACCCCCCACCAGGGTTGACACCAGCTTTTCAAAAGATGTACTTCTTCCAAACATGTAGAGTACCAGTTTCTGCTTCAGAAAGTGCCTCCGTCCATTGCTCGAGTCCTACTTACAGCAACAGGATTTTGAATAGTTAAAGGAATCTGTGCTCACAGATCTTGTTGTAAGCATGGAGCCAGATATATCCTCTCATTTTATAACATGCATATGCATCTTCTAACAGGCATTGTCTATCTCTTCATCTGTACCACACTCATCAGATTACACTATCGGAAACTTCTTTTTTCCCCCAAGAGATCATAAAAGTTTCAGCATTTACTCAAAATGTTTTGTCGTGTTTTCGATTTGACAGACTGTGCAATGGCTCCAAAGATAACACAGCAGCTGCCAGTGCTTCTCATGTGTTGAGCTGAATTGTAGATGCCTGTCTACAATGGCATGTTTCCTCAGTAGTTTTAGATACTCTGAAACAGAATTTTCCAATCTTCTCAAATATGTAAGATATGAGATGGCCAGAAGCTATCCAGGTTACACAACAGTGACATTTTTGAAAGCCAAGTATAGGCAAAACAACAGCCCTTGCGGTGCACAGCCTGTAGCAGAGCCCTCTCCCAAAGCACCTTTGGTTTCTTCACCTCTATAATCTGCTCAAAGTCCTGACCTAGCTGTTTGTTGCCCTGACTTACTGCTTTGCCTCCTTTCTCTCTCTGAAAGGCTATGGTTTTGCTCCTTCCTACGGCTCTTGGCGCTGAGACTTCTGCAGGAGACCTGTGGGCTTGAGCTGAGGCTCTCCAGCACACTCTTTCTGAAGGTTCCTGAGAGTGGGATGCTCAGAGGATGAGATGTCAAGAGCCAGAACTGCCTGGGACACTTTCTCCTGCTTCCCATCCCAATATAACTGCCCAGTAATTTCTCCAGCTCCTGGAAGTCCTTCTGCCATTGCATGGAAAGGGACTGTTTTCATTTATACATCTCTGGTGCAGGCAGTTCAGCGCGGAGGCAGAGGGCAGGGTGCAACAGTAATTTACACACTATAAACTTTTGTAGGTTTTATTCACCTCATTGGTCTGGTATTAAACAGCATCGCGTGACGACTGTGTAAGCTGGGAGCAATGGTGCCGGCTGTTGACTCGGTGCACGCTCTGCCACGCAGGAGTTTACACCTCCCTTCTCTTCCCCGCCAGCTGTGGCAGAGCAGCAGGCAGCGGGGAGAGCTGCTGAGAGGAGAGGCTTGTGATGGAAAAGAGATGGGAACGGCACATC
This sequence comes from Tyto alba, assembly GCF_018691265.1. Lineage (NCBI taxonomy): Eukaryota > Metazoa > Chordata > Aves > Strigiformes > Tytonidae > Tyto > Tyto alba. The sequence goes on from NW_024881279.1 coordinate 12,016,722, forward strand.
CACCGCATAATCAGTCTTATATATTTATTATTGTAACACTTAAAACTCTGCTAGGAGCTGTATGTATGTAGCCAGCTATACACAAAGATGCAGTTCTTGCCAAAAAAACAAAACTCACAGAGTCTGCCAGGAGTTGGTGAAGGTAAAGAGCCCATTGGGAAGCATAAGACAGTGACTTGTATAAAAAAATAGCTCAGCATAGGTCTTTCCTGATCAGTACAAAATGACTTGGGAATAGTAGTATTTTGTCCACTATCTGAGGGCTGTAGAGTATGTTTGAAAGGGGAGTCCAGAGAGGTGAAAAAAGTGTGATTCAGACTATTTATCCAAATCCCACAGGGTACATGGTGATTCACTCTCAGGGAATCCACGTATTGATTTTTTTGTCCCATGTGTGACACACAGAGTTTAATAACAAGGTCAGAAAAACAAAAGCAGATGCAAAACACGCTTCATTAAGGGGCATCATCAGAGGACCAAACCTGCAGAGGAGATGCAGAGCTTTATCATCTGCCAAAAACAATGCAAAGCTTTCTGCTGGAAAGGCTCTTGCTCCAGCAACTGCAGTTCCTGGTGGGGTCATTTCCCTCCAGTTCCCCTCCAATTCCCATGGAGAAAGGTCCCAAGAAACATTCTGCTGACTTAGCTGGTTAGGGTTGTCTGTGTGAGTTGTAGATGATTTTTTCAGAATTTGATTTTGTCCAGTAGCATAGATCCATCAGCATAGGCTTTATGTTTTTTTTTGCCTGTCATATTCTAGTTAGCACCAGAGGGTTCTTTTGTGAACCAGCCCTGAAGATATTCTTGCCTAGAAGAAACTGCACAAGATAAGTATATTTTTTTATTTTAGGCAAAGAAAGAGAAAACGTTCAAGAATTATTAACAGCTCAGCCTTTTCTGGACCAGAAAACAGCTCTAACATAGAACAGCTGCATCTGCAAACAAAGTGGTTTTAATGCTCCTGCATTGCCTCACCTGAATAATAGCATTCAGGGCTTTGTTTCAAGACTTAATTTGTTATAGGAAGTTAAAAAAAGACACACACGCAAACAACCCTATGGAAACTTTTGCCTACAATAAGTGTCAAGCAGAAGGAATGTTATTGATTGCAATAGATTTACACCCATAATGAATTTGGCCAGCTGGTCAAAAGTCTAGTGGGTGTGTAAATGGGGAGGTGAAGTGGGAAATGACGTACGTAGTGGTTTATCTGGAGAGTGGAGCCGCAAAATGTTGTAGTTACACTTAAGTTTTATTAAAAATGCCATTCTAACGAGCCCTAGTGGCCCCAGCACATGGAAAGTGGCTTGCTGTGTTTTGAATGGCACTGAGTAACACCCCAGGGCCTTAAATCATTTCAAGATGTGTTGGTGGCGTCTGATGTTAAGCATAGAAGGGAAATTCAAAGCAATATAGATTTAACCTAGGGACCCTTCTTTTGCCTGATGCTTATCAATAATGCAAGTGTAAGTAAGAGCCAGGAGAAATTTGGTACGGAGGCAGAGTATTATATGAATGTGTGATTTTATTAGTAATATTTTTACTGTGAGGTTTGGATAACCAATTCAAGCAGCAAGACATTGAAATGTGGACAACAAAGAGATAAAGTCAAACATTCCATCCTGTGCATTTCTGCAGACATCACTTGATGTAGTGTGTGCAGGGAAAATTAAACTTGGCGTGGGGGGGTGTGGAAAGAAACAACTTTTTTACAAGGCAAATGAAGGAAGAAGAAACAGCCATGGAGGGAGTGGATAGAGAAGTCCTGCTACACATCTCAAGTTAGAGGGGTGGTTGAGGGATTTGTTACACTGCAACAGCTGGCCACATAGGACACTAAAGACAAGTTAAAAAAGGAAAATGTGAAAATACTATTAATCCCAACTAGAAGGAACTCACATGTTTCTTCGCATTTATACGCAGTGTCTTGCTGATAAATTTAAGTGCAATGCCCATGTCATGAAGGGTGGATAAAACGAGCCCTATGTCTTTAATCCAGGGCTGGGCTTCCAAACCTTGTCATAGCTGGGACGCTTCTACAAGAATGTCTCAATGTCTCACCTGTTTTGAAGGGACAGTGAAAATTAGGGTTTCAGAGGTATTACTAATGCCAAGAAGGATTTGCCAGGTATTTGGATTCCACACAAGCTGCACATATTGCCACCTGCCAGATCAAACCTTTGCATTCCAGGCTCTGGGATGAAAACCAGAAAACTGAGGTGCACCTCTAATGCCTTATGGATGTCATGATGAGCTTGGATGGTTTAATTTGTCAATGGCCATAATGGCAGCAGGAACTTGAAATATGCTGAAACCCTGAATGTCCTTTACTCTCTATCTATGTGGTCTGGAGACAGACAACCACTGAGTCATGAACAGCAATCACTAACTTATGAGATGCAATTGGAAGGGAACCCCAACAACCACCTAATGAAGTGCCAAGGACTTGGCACAAATACTTCTGGTGATACAATGAAGAAGGAGTCTTAAACTCTTACCTTAAGCACTGTTTGCTTCCTTCCCACACTGACAGCTATAGCAACAACGTGACTTAGAGTGTCTAATTATAGGATAATTATTGTTGTTGGATTTGTAAAGGTCAGTCAGTAGAAGCTAGGACCCTAAGGGAATGAAGACAAGAAAGGTGAAGAAGGAAATAGGAGGAGCAGAGTTCGTGGACTTTTTGACCAAGGAGAAACAGAGAGGGAGACATGGCCTTTCTCTGTAACTGGACCACAATTTGTAGTCATGTAACATTAGAGGTTTGTGCTCACAACTAAAGGCCAATCCTCTCCTGGTATAAATACGAGCTAAGATTCAGGCCATATCTCTTGTCCTTCTTCATACCTATGATGTCAAACACTGAAGCCACTGTGGTGATATGTCCAATTACAACACAGATAGGTCGCTGCATCTGAAACTGTCTACTCTCTTTTTCTGCCTCCACACTGCCTCAATACGAAGGAGGCAGTTTCTGGGCTGAAGCTTGATTTTTGCTCCTAAGATTAAGGAGAAGGTAAGAACTGGTGAAAGGAGGAAAGACAACCAAAGATAGCTGACATAAAAGCACAGGGAAGATGGACCCAGAAACTGAATAGCATAGTATCACTCCCATATTCAGTGACTACCATCTAAGAAAGCAGACAACATAATTCAGGTTGATAAATTCAATCTCCTTTCAAATTCACAAGAAAGAAATCAGCCATGCTACAGACACACTGATGATCTTGTTGCTCTTCTTCCCCTTCAAGCCTCCTGCCCATTTTTTGACACAGAGACGTGGGGGCTGCCAAACCAAGGATCACCCATACTTTTCAACACATTTGCATTAGAGTCTGTGAAAGGAAGGCTAACATTTGTCACCCCGGTACTGAGGGCATCCTGTAAACTATAGTATATTCTTAAACACTGTTTCATTGGTGGGAAGTCTTCTGTGATCCCAACCAGTAAGTAAACAAATAAATCTGTGTGGAGATGTTGTTCTACATGCACCTCAAGAGCTTCAGATTTCACTAGGAGAAAACATGAAGCAAGACCGCAACTAGCAGGAATGAATACCTGGATTCAAGTAAACATCGGGACAGAAGTAGGAGATACTCATTATTTGGACTCCTATCCCCTGTATGAATAATTGCCTCATCCCGGAACAAAATTTAATTTGTTTAGTGTCTGTAACAAAATCATTGGTGGCAATAGTGTTGTCAGGAATCTTGAACTTGTCCTGTGCAATTGGGGTTGGCACACCTAATTTATTTTTTGTAAGACTTCAAAGAAAATAGGTCAAAATTCCTCACTGCATTTAGTTCAACTTAATACACTCATCTTTGATCTGCTAAAATATAATTATACTTTTCTAAATTATCCTAATTTCATTGAAACAGGCAAGATATGAAAATATGGATGGATCTGAACCCGAGGATCTCCAAGGAATTGTCTTGTTATAAGTGTGTGAGGTGACAGACAGGGGAAGTAGCCCATTGCCAGTGAATCAATGCAGCTTCTTTACTCCTGCAATGTTCATTTTGTATTTCTGTCACTTCCACATTAGTAGAATGAAAAAGCTTTCTAAAAAAGAAAGTATCTAGATTTTAGATTTGTCAAAAATAGGTTGAACATAGTTTAGCTTGAATCCATCTGTATGATTTTAGCACACTGTAGATTATGTTTCCTAAACACCAAGCAAATTCAGGGCATGGTCACAGAATACTCATCTGAGTATCTGATTTCAGAGCACCATAGGAATTGACATTAATAAGAATTATCAGATCAGTCAGACATAAATCCTAGCCCTGCTGTTGTCCCCTTCAGGCAGCCCAAACTTTATTCCTAATTCCAATTGCCTTTCTAAGGGAATTCCTAACCTTCAGCATTGAACTATATTACACAAGTAAAGAGCAGAAATCATCACCTTAAAATGACGAGAAAGGAAAATATTCAAGGTAAAATTTAAAGGGATAAAATGACTCAGTGGGAAGAGGAACAGAAGAGTTCAGGACAGATTGATCAATTCAAGGAGGCAAAAACTTATTTTCAACTCCAATGGTTCATGGGAAAGGTACAGGAATGAGACCTAGAATGAAAAAATAAATTGAATATATATGTACAAAGAGGATAAACTAAGGGGATTAGAACTCTAGGTAAGATAAAAGTATCCTCACTTTTGACTATCAGAAGGTATTTATCAAAAGATAATAATTTTTTTTTGTGGTTGGAAAAGGTTTTACAAGTAAAAATATTTACAGATGTGATCTTACAGATAAAACTGTAGAGAAGGTAGTTCATAACCTATGTTTGGCATTTCTGAGTCCACTTCAGTGTTTTCCCTTGGTACCTCCATGTGTGTGTCTGAAGAGGGAAAGGGAAAGAGTAAATGATCCAGGTAAACAAGCACATTGTGCAACACTGCATCTGGAAAACTGTGTCAGCCTTTAACTTGTTTAACTGGCCCTCGTATGGCAATAACACATCATTACTCTTTTCCGGTGTTTATTAATGTCATTTTTATGGTTTATTTGTAGCAAGGTTCAAATTCCATGCAAATAGATGTTTAAAAAAATTGGGGGGTTCATAGCCTTCATTATTATATATTGTAACAAGGAGATTGCATTGGATTTGGATGGGGCAGAGAAAGAGATTAATGGAACAGCTCTTTGAATAGATTTGTGGTCTTACACAGGATCCCTGCCTCATCAAATTCCATGAAATTCCATAGCTACCAAAATAAACATTCCAGTCAAACCTGCCATTTCAGACTAAAGATGCTCAGTTCTGCTGCACTAAGGATTTTTCTCTATGCCGAAATGGTCAACACACTCTGAAGAAAATTGGTGGAGATTCATTCCCAAGCATGGTCAAATGTCCAGGACTTCTCAGAGTTAGTAGTCATAATTCCTTTAATAATAGTATGCAAGACAAGACCATTATTCCCAAGCCACTCCTGGCCTGCTGGCACAGAGGGACTGCAACATGCAGCAATGTGATTCTTCTGTTCCCTCTGAGAGAAAGGATGCAAAAGACTCAAGCATCCCAAATGACTAAGCATCCACCAAAAAGGAAAACTAGATGGTTAGTGATGAGACCGAGAGCAATCATTCACTAAATGGCAAGAAAACTGATTTCCTGAGCTCAGACTTAATATCCAAGCCCTGTGGAGAGCCAATAGGGAGCTCTCTGACATTTTTTCCTTCCATTTTTTTTTCCCTCTCCCAGAGTCTGAAATAAATATATTCATGTCATCTTCTGCATGTAAGCCGGTATAAAAAGCTCACTCTAAGGATGCTCTTTGTTCTACAGGTATGCAAAATGAAGCATTTAAAGTGTTATGTTTGATTTAATTTGAACCCATGTATTCAGTAAGTTCTCCAAATACCTAGGAGAGAATACTGAGACTTTATTTTCCCCCAGATGGATCCCAACATAATTTCTGTGATAAGTTCTCAGTCCATAGGTTGACCATGGACTGGTTTCATAAATAGAATCCAAGCCTCAAAGTAGGAATAGGTTATGAGAGAATTAAACAAGTGACACTTGTTACTGGTATGAACATTCATCATCGCATCCCAAAGGGTCAGTCTTTCTACAAAACTTGTTTCTCCTTTTATTCTTCTCATTGCAGTTAAAGGAGGGACAATATGTTTATGGAGTTTTCTTTACAGCTATAGTGCAGTCTGTAGTACTGGCCTGTGGCAGTAAGGCTTAGTTGGGACAGATAGGGGGAACTGGCTGAGACAAATCTGCTGGCGAGGACAGCATTAAGACTAGAAATTGATTTCTAGGGAGCCATCTTTCACTTTCATAGTTCAGTTTGATCAGAAGACTGAAACTACATCGGTGTTATTTTGGGATGAAGGTTTTCACTGCTGTCTAGAAAACAGCTTGAAAATTCAACAGAGAGGTTTGTTACATACTCAAAACTTGGACAGCTAGGAATTTTGGTTTAGCAATTCTAGTAATCTATTTCAGGCCTTCTTTTAAAAGTTTACTTCAGGTTTAAAAGCTCATTCACTCTGAGGACCTCAATATAGGAAAGGAGATAATTCTGTGCTAGACCTTAATACTGATAGACATCTGTCAACATGACTGTGAGGGACATATCCTTAGACTGAAAGTTATCAAGCTTGGCAAGTGAAAATATTATATTTTGTTATGACATTTCTCAGTGAAAAGATTAGTTTTTTGGGGTTACCTGAGATATCTTTGAACCTGCAGATCTTCACATACTGCTCTCACTCTGTCTTCAATGCAAGAAGTGCTCTCAGCTGGCAGGAAGAAGATGCACTTTGACCTCATGATAGCTGAATATATGTCTTCGGATCAGGTTTCTCCCGTTGTTTCTCATTAAGAAATGACATCTCTGTTTCTATCAATATTCTCTGTGTCTCTTCCCAGTTACCTGCCAGATCATTCAACAGAATACTTGAGCATAGCAAGCAAAAAGGATCTGAATGCAGACAATGGAAACAGGCTGAAGATTTTCAGTTATGCCTCTCGGGTATGTTATGCTCACCTGGTCTGGCTGAAAGCTGCATCATTCCAAAGACAGAGATTTCTAAATGCCTGTTTGCTTGCAGACAAGCACAGGGGGTTCACAGAAGCTGTGTGAGCAGGACTGAGGCAGGGAAAGAAACCAAGCATGCTGTAAGGCACAGTCCTGGCTCTAAAGGGAAGACAACCTATGTGTCTCTTTCCTCTTAGGATGAAACAGCTCTAGACCTCCTCCCAGATCACACTTCATTCCATCAGCAGCCCTGCTGACTTCATTGTGACTATTCAGTCTGGTTAGAAGACTTACGGTCTGGCCCTAATTTCTCTGCTTCTTAATTTAGGGATGGCAAAGAGACTTAGTCAAAATATCTAAAAGCACTAGACAGTTACTACCAATTTCAACAGAAAAACTTTGCAAAAGTAGATCAAATCTGGCCCTGTTAGCCCTTGCCAGCCAATGTTTTGGCTCTGGGTATTTCTTAAGTTCCTTTCTTGTCACTCTAAATCAGATGATTCACGCTGGTAACATGTTGTATCGCTTATCCAGTAATGCAACCTAATAAAACCCTGCTTAAAACCATTTTCCTTAAAGAACCAGAAGAATTTGTTCCTTGCAGAATCAAACCTGTGTTCTTAATAAAGGCAGATTGAATAAAACAAGCCCTGTGAAGTAAAGGGACTAATTTAACAGCTCGCTGATGAAAATCTGTGGCTAACTTCCCCCCTCCCTCACCCCTTGCATGAGAACAGATGGTTTAACACAAGTTTTGAATGCAAAGTTAATTAAAAAAAAAAAAAAAATCCATTCCTCTTACAATCCTTGGGCTAAGACTTTAAAAGTTCCCTGCTAAATCGGAATGCCAATGCTCTTATTTTGAGCTCTGTAATAAGGAAACAGACTCATTAATGTTCTGTAATTATTGAAGTAGAGTGATGGTCATGGATTAGCCCTTGAATTGAGCACGGCAGGCTCCCTTGGCAGCTAGGCATCAGAATGGAATTTGAAAACCTCTGGTTTGTTCCATTTTCTCCCCTGCTCTTAATCTGGTGCTGGAAACAGGTACAGTCACCTTGATGTCAATGTCCCCAGAGGGAAGGAGAAGGCATTCAAAATGCAAGACCATTTTTCATAATGGGAACAACAGCAACTTACATGTTAGGATGTGCTTTCAATGAACTCTGCAAAAAACTCCAAATTACTTCATCTTGGGCTGGGCTGCATCTATTTTTAGGATGGAAGGTAACAGTTTGCTAATGATAGCAACTGTGTACCAGAATCAACACAGGACATCAGAAAACTAATATTAAATCTGTTCCTAGTATCACAGCAAGCTCCTACCCCAAAGACCTTCCAGTCTGAACAGTAAGTCACTTTAAATAACTGGGAGGAGTTTGGGGTAAGTGAAAAGTAATTGCCTGAATTAGAATCATCTTAGCTTAATGCATTTAATACTTTCACATGTCAAACATCAGAAGATCTTTAAACAACTAAGCACAGCTGGAGGTGTTTTGTTTTTCCTCTCATTTACAACCAAAGCATCTCCCAGTTCTGTCCCTGGAGACTAACTCCAGATGAAAAGTCACCCCTGAAGACTCAAAAATGTTTTCTGTCATTTTCTTCATCCAGCTTTCTACCCCAAAAATGGTTCAGCCTAAACAGCCTTAATACCAGCTCTTAAGAAATGAGAAATTCCCAGGCCTACAGGGGTGCCTTCTGATTATAAGAAGACTCCATATTTATGGTGAATTTGAATAGGATCAGATAGTTCTAATCTTGTTGGGATCCTAATCACAATAGGACCAAAGCTAGTATTGAAGTCACTTTTCAGTCCTTGTGGAAGCATAACTTGGAGGGAGATCTAATTAGCTACCAGAAGGCAGAGTCCTGTTTACCTCACTGATTTTTGATCATATCTTTTACAAGCTCCAGCAACAACACTCAGAAACTGAAACAGACACTGAGCATTTGTTTCACAAATTGTACAAATGAAACAGAAATATTCAGTCACCAATACGTAGACTATGAATAGAACACATAACACTGGAGTTGGGGCAGTTGTTGTTGGGTTGTTTGGGTTTTTTAAGTCATTCTTTGATTTTTGCACCACTACTTGATCATGGATTGCAAAACCCCAGGAGCAATTAATTGCAGAGACAAACTCTTACCCTACTACAGTCTAATTCCTTAATAGCATCCTTGATTCAAAGAGATGTTTAAACATTATCACATGCACCTGTGATTAATAGCTCCCACAATCAATTACAGATGCAAACATACAGGAACAGACTTGGCCCATAATGTGAATGGATTGAAGGTACCGAGTGTTCAGTCTATTTATCACCTAGTGCTGTCATTTTATAGAGCCAAAGTTTTTACAGTTTATCCTGAACTGAGCAGACTAGCGAATAGCTTTAAAGAGACTAAACATGATCTACAGATGATGGCATAAGTATTGTTAATAACATTATATCCCTCCAGCTCAGGTGTGGCTGATACTCTACCTGATGTTTTAATTGGCACAAGGGCTCATGGTAATCATGGTTTATTGAAACCAAAGGAAGCCTTTTGACTCCAAGTCTATTTTTTTTTTTCCTTCTTCATTGTTATTCAAAGGAATTTTCTCCATGCAGTAGTAACTGGTAGGACTTTCTGATGGACTGTGGTGAAGAATGAAGTGCTTACACAAAAACCCAAAGGGTATACAAAAGTTTTAGTACTTAGGGCTAAGTTGGTAGAGGGAAAGCCAAAGGGGACAAAGCAATGTAAATCTTTTCAATACGAGCAAGGGGTAACTGAGAGTTGATCTGTCTTTCTCTTCTTTCTTCTTCACCTGTACTGTCCTCATGTGATGTACCTTCCATGTCGTTGAGACCAAAACTCAGTGATTTCCCACCAAAACCACAGAACCATCAGACTTGGCAGATCACAGTGAACCTATCAACCAATTCAGACTTACTTAAAATTTACAACAAAACCTCAATATTAGTTGAGTTTCACATGATTAAATGCTTAGGCAAAGAAGTTTCTCACAGCTCCAGTTACTGTGAAATATCCTCTCTCCCCAGCTCCCTGGCCAAACTGTTAGCCAAAGCATGCAGGAGCAAGATGTTACTGTGGAAGAAGACTCTGCTATCCCTCTCTCCCTTCCCCCAGCCACCTTAACTTCTCAGGATCTGATCTTGCATCATACAGTTGTTCTTCTAAACTGCTTCATCATTTTCAGAACCGCAGATGAACGAAAGGGATCTTCCTTGCCACTGACATCGTGGGTTTGTACGTGCCTCTTTAATTCCGGGCCTTGCATTGCTAATCCCATTTTCTAAAGGGCAAATTATTCCCATAAATGTTAGCTGTGGGCTCTGCCTCATCTGTGCTGGTCTCCACTGCTGGTATCTCAGGCTGAGTTGTATTCATGGGGAATTGTGGTCAGTTTAAATACAACTCAAATGTGATATAATATGTTTTCTCCAGCCCTGCACCTCCTTAAACATTCAAAATTCAGGCAGAAAAAGTAGGATTTATGCAGACATAATGTCATCACATGTGGAGAAAGTCATACAGAACTAGTGGCTGCAGAGGTTTCCCTAGGTTGTTCACCAGGCAGCAGCATTAATGACTGAACAGCATAAATGAAGTGCTTTCTTCTCAGCAAGTTTTCTTTTCACTGATTCATTATTATTAAGGAAATGGGTGAATCAGCTAGCATAAAGTAAAGATCCATTGTAGACCCTCATCTTTTATTAGACACCTCCTGACAGAGCTTGACTGCAGCCACAAAACTGAGGTCCTCACCTGACATTGCACCCTTCCCCCACCAGCCAAGGGTTGTTCAGAGCTTGAGTTCTTATTTTGGCCTATGATAGAAGCTACACATAACACAGGGCAGCTGTGAAATATAGATCTCAAGCCAAAGTCTGATTTATGAAAACCTCATTCAGAGCAGTCCGTACGTAATGTTTTGGGCTGGAGCCATCTTTACCCAGAATTGGCACCAAGCACCTCTTAAAAGTTCCATAGGAATTTGGTTGATTTTTTTGCTTGTTTTGGTTTTGGTTTTCTCTTGCTGACTTCCCATATTTATTCTGTCTCTGCATATCCTCACTTTAACAGGAAATAGAAATGGAAATGCTGAAATATCCTCAGAAAGACTACGTTTTGCTTTGATTGCTGAGGTATTTCAAGCTCAACAAGAAGCAAAAATATTGAAAACTTTACAAAGAAACTTGTAAGACAAGACAAAAACTGACTTCTGACTCAGAGGTATCCTTGTTATGAGTATAGTTTAACTCCTAGCAACATGCAAAATCTGAGGTTTCCTAAATGTTAAATGATCTATAAAATGCCCAGGTTGATCTGAATCTCTGAACAAAAGCCCCAGCATATGGACTCAGGCACAGAATAAACCCACAGTTAACACAGTCAAATCAATATTTGCACCTCCCAGAAAGTGGCATCACTCTGTGCTTTGGGAATGAGAGATGAAGAGACTGGACTCTCCACAAAACCAAAAATATCTGCTGTTAATATTGTTAGGAGGTGAAAGAAATAGTCAAGAAATTGTGGAGTTTCAGTGTTTGGGGACCGAGATCCTTCCTGGCCTCTAATTAGAGCCCACACACTCAGCTTGTATATGGACCATGCAGAATCCCAGTCCTCTGCTGGGGAATACACAGCATTATTGTACCTCTTATTAAGGATATTTATGCCATAAGGTCAGTTTTCTGCCAAGGGGTTGTGATTCATACATCCTAAAGAGACTGAGTAGTGTACAGCCTGCTTCCAAGACAGAGCAGGGTACCTGGTTCTTCTTGTGGGACAATATTAGTCTCCATCATTGTGAAGGACAGGATTTCGAGCTTGAGTAACTTGAAAAATGTTTCCTTTGACTCACTACCATATCCCCAGACATGTTATATGATATCTGAGAATGCTAGTGCTTGCTTAATTTTGTATACTGGAAGGCAAGAGCGGGAATTTCTTTCTTGGCATATACAAAGAATTTGACTGGTTTGCCCCAAAATCCCTGCCTGGCAGCTGAGCATCTCCATTCAGAGAAAGACAGGTGGAGTTTCCATGAATCTGAAAATGGGACTGAAAACAAAAATGAATGCAGAATTCTGCATATGTGAATTAGCACTTGCACTTTTAGAGTGCTGCCTTATATAGGGAAGACCATAATGTTTGAGAAAACAGTAATAAGTCCAGGCTTTCTGTGTGCATGCAAGCTTAAAGCTCCACTGCAATGCAGTTTAGTATTTGGCCCTGCTTTAACCCTTCCTCGAAAGGTAGTAATTTTACTACAGCACATGAACTGTACAATAGCATCAGCACAAAAGCTTTGTTTCCTCTTAAAGAAAGCTTATGTTGTAAACAGTGATCAAAAGGAACCAGGAACAAGAAAGAGTAGCTGTATGGAAAATGTTTGCAATGCTCTTTGGTGTGTTCATTTCCCTAAGCCCCTAGTGTTTTGCTATCGTGGTTGGCCTGTAATTTTCAGACACTTTTGGAAATGATGATGAATCATAATGTTTTCTAGATCTCAGAGGAAAGAAAACCAGTAAGAGCTTACAGTAGCATTTCCTGGTTAAATATACGTTTGCAGCACAACATGAAGTGCTGAGTTTAAGGAACAGCTGCAATTTACTTATCTTTGGAATGGATCGCTTTAAATGCATGTTGGAAAGTACCTTTCACCAAACTGCCCATTAGAACTGAACTACAAAGTAAATGGATTGTATATGGGAAGCATTTCTTATCTCTGTGAGTGCAATACATCGCCTGCAGACTTTTTTTTTTTTTTAAGTAGAGGATATTTAATGATGCCTTTTAAAATTCTGATAAAATTAACATGTTTTATTTTCTCTATGTTACAAGAATTTTGACTAACATTTTGACAATGTTAACCTAATGAGCACAGGTACAAATGTACAAATTAGATGCTTAAAATAGATGAGATTCCCAATTAAGTGCCTTATCCAGCTCCACTCTTTTACTGTAAGACAATTAATGCTACATATTATAGGACAACTAGAAAAGAGTGTGTTCGCTTATACTTGGCATGCCAGATTAGCCTCTGGTACTTTCAAGGGAATACACAGTATTTGAAGATTTGGTGGCTTGCCTTTGCTTTTTTGGGAGAGGAAGGGCAGGGTCTGGATTATATTTATTAAGGTTTACTCTTGCTGAGCACAGCACAGGCAGTCAGTATTTAGTTAGAAGTGGATTATGACAGTCCATTTTTTATTGGTATTTTTGCCATCATGAAATATTCTAATGTGCTGTTTCCCTTTCAGCTCACTACAGTCATGGCTCTAATGTCACTAATGGTAACTGTTGAGGGGGATGAACTACCTTTGGAGACAGCAAAGGTCATCTCCATATTCACTGCTCAGGGAGCCCGCAGTTCCCACACAGTTGGAAGATAGTTTGATGTAAGGCACAGCTCAGGAAGAGATTTCTGGTCAGAAGTCTGAAATGCAGTACATGCCTGGCCAGGAGAGTCTGCAAAAATAACCACTGGGATTTTACTGGGGAGTTCTGAGTTCCCATGTCATAACTGTCTGTTCACTCATAATTGTCCCAAGGTCCTTTCTGAGTATGGTAAGGGTGTAATCAAAGCTACTGCATTGCAGTCATCATGACAATAAATTAAACAAACCAGGTTTTTTCATGTGTTTTATGTCTTTAATTTGAGCTATTAATTTCTGGGTTCTGGACTGTTCCAAATGGAGGTGTATGCATTTAGCTCTGTAGCCAGTAAAAATAAAGCAAATAAATAAAAGAAAATATTCTGATTTACCCAATTACTTTTACACAGCTGTTATGGCTGCCACCATTAGAATATCATACTCAAGCATCAGCCTGGCATTGTCTTTGTGATGGCACAAGAAGCAGATGTGTCAGACAAGAACATCCTTTCCTCCCTGCACATTCTTTTCAAGCAATAACTATTATGCCAGTGACTCATGGACAGTTAAACCACCATCACCATCTTAAGGAACAGAGCAACAATATCTGTTGTTAGGTTTGGCAGGATCCATTAAGCTCAAAGTGATGTGTCCTATTTAGTGATGACAGCCAATTTCAATTAAGTTCCATTTGATGTCTCTTTGAATGCTTCTCCAAAGTTTATATGACCCTCTTGGCACTATAAGTCTCACAGAAGTGGTTTTCTTCATGAAATTTTTGTTATAATTTTAGTTCTGGATGGGGCTGGATGTGAAAGTGAGCACAACCTTCCACTTCATGCACTGGCACTCCTGCTTCTAGAAGCTTTAAAACAAGTAAGAAGAGGAAAACCACTGGACAACTTTGAGAAGAGGCAGGAAAACATGAGTTTTGCTTCATGGTTTAGGGCAAAAGAACATTTTGGGGACAAAGGGAATGGCTGTCTTATTCATCTGCTACTTGAGCCTCTCTAGTTTTCCTCCTTGTTAGGAAACAGCTTGGCTATGGCCATTGCCTGACTGGTGAAGTCAGGGTCAATTTTTTCCATCTGGACTGCATTAAGCATCTTCCATTTGCTCATCTCCCTCCCCCCAAACCACACCTACTCCTCCCTGGCCTCCCTTCTAATGCTGATGTGCTGCCAGGCATGTCCCATTTCACCCACAGCCAAAAAGGCAGCTCCAGTAGGATCTCATTAATTCACACTAATGATGGGGAATTTGGCAAATTAGTGAACTGACTTGATTCTGCCATTATTAATAGCTTTGCCATTGACTTCAGGCAGAACCAAAGTCCCTGAATTGATAGCTCTCCTCAGACACCAGAAAGATATTATGTTTTATGAAAGGGAGTGATTTTTGTTTGGATGGTTGGAGTTCAGTGTTATGCTGGTGCATACTACAGCAAAAGCAATGAACTCTAATTAATGTGATGGCTCACAACAGCTTTTCAGCTGTTAAATCTCTGTAGAAAGGAAATGAAAGCAAAAAGATGAGGTTTTCTTCCCCGTTGGTAGAACGCAGGAACTTGCACACTGAGAGTCACTGTATGTCTGTTTGGCCATCAAAAGGTTTAGCCCAGCAAGGATTTAGCTGATGGGACTCTGCCAGAGATTTCCATGTGACTGGGGTGAATTCTTTGTTCTTTTTGTGCCTGAGCTGCCTTCTGGAAAGAAAAAGAAGATATTATTTTCTTTCTACTGTGCTTATCTATATCACTTGGCTGATAATATCTTAAAATCTAGTCCAAAAGAACTCTATTGGGGGTATAAGGATGCTCTCCAAGCAATAACAAAGAGAAAACAGTGCTCCAGTGGTCGTTTCTACCATCTTTTCTCAGCTGTTACAGGTTATGTCTAAGTTTCCTGTCCTACCATAAAACGCAGTCACATCAGTCCAGGGAATATCTAATGTTACTATGCCAGTGTGAGCTTAGAAGCCCCCAGTAACTCTTATGCTCTCGTGATATCACAAAGAAGCAAGCTCAGTAACATCAAATGAAGGTCTGTAGGAGTAAAAATTACTTTGCATTTCTCAAGGTTAACGTATTTTAATTTATAAAGAGCAAAGCAAATATACATATAGGTCTATTCTCTTAAAGCACCAAAGGAGACAACTGGATTCTCCCTTTGGTGCTTTCCTTCCTAAAGGCAATGCATAATCAACTTTTGGTCTTCTCAACAGTTTAGGCTAATAAGCCAGACCATGAACTGGAGCAGCTGAAGCACAGACACATTACCTTCTGCCAACTTTTAGGAGCAGGGCGAGGCAGACAGCTGGAGGCAGTAACGTCTTAAATCACCTCCATTGCACAGAGCCTGGATGCTATCAGGGGAGAAGTGAGGGTAGGGTAAGATTAAGACTATAGTGGAAATAAATCCAGTGTTTCTACATCTCTCTGGTAATGTAGAAACCAGAGAGATGTAGAAACATCTACAACTCTCTTTATTTCTTAGGCTTGATCAATCCAGTGGGAGCTGGACCTGGAATCCACCTTGCTGTTATTGCATTCACACAAGATGGAAAAGAACTGCCTGGTCCCTCAGACAGACTATTGATAAGTAATATCCCCAGAACTTAGAGGAATGTAAGGGCCTTATTCCTCCTGACTTTATTCCAGGAGCAACAAGGATCTAGGTCTGTACTCCTAGAGATCAGAAAGCTAACTCCCAGCTCCCAGAAGTAAATTACATCCCTTAAAGACAGTGGATTGGTATTTCTAAGCAGACATATTCTTCCTCTATGGCAACATCATCACATGATGCTTCCCAGTAGCTGCTCTTCTTCATGTTCTTGCTGTTCTGGACAGAAAAATGCTTACTGTGAAATAGCCTTATAGACAGTTTCTTGTCTCCTACAGCATACGTAATCTTTCAGTCAAAGAATATACTACAGAAAACCAGCACTTTGCAGGTACCATACTCTCACAGTTCCCTGTTTAAGTTCAAGACTAGAGGAAGGACCGGGCCTTACTTGATCACATATGAACATGTGTGAAGTCCAAGTTAGAATGTACCAAAACTGACTGTAATATGTTCAGGATTTTTGTTCGTGTGGCTTGGAGGACAGAGATTAGGTATTGAATAAATAGACTACTTCACGTATTTAGGGGAAATTTTGTGTTTTAAATTCATTCCACTTCATGCTGTGTGGTTTGATCTCTGGCCTTTGCTGCTCCTTCACACACTGGTTCCCACTCCAATTTCTATATGTTCTAGTAAGGCTAGCCCTTGGCTGGCTCCATGTGGCATTTCCATCTATCTCTTCTCATGCACTGCTCTAAATTTGTAATGCCTGTGTATTATTCCAGTCTTGCATACTGCAGACTTTCATGGCATTACCTGTTTTCATTCCTTCTCCTTCCCTTCCCTCCTCACCTCAAAGAACAAAGTCTTAAAAGAAGGGAAATGGTTAGAGCTGGAAGAAAAAAAAAAAAAAATGCCAGAAGGGATTAGCTGGGGTACACATAGGCATCTATGTGCTCTGGTTGTATTTGTTTTCCCTTGTTCTATGTTTTCTAAGTTTTTCTTTAGTTTTTCACCAATTTGGCTGTGTCTGATGCTAAAGTTAGATGCCATTCAATGAGATTCTTCAAATCTTGAACTCCTGTGGGTGGTGAAATACTTGCTAGCTTGACTGACTTCCTTAGTCTTCAGAGTTAACAATCCAATGACACAGAGTAAAATAATTTTCTCTCACCAAGGAACTGTAAGACCTGGCTTTTCTGCAGGCTCAGAAATTCTTTGGCATCTTGTTCACATTATATTAATTTTCAGAACTGCTAGGAGTATTTTCAATGACAACAAAAACATTTGTGCTTTTATTTTTATAAATGACAGCTCAGATTCTGAGACAGCCATGAGCTGGCAATCTGGCTAGCTGAGCTATTCCAAACTGGCCCAGTTTGACTTGGCATCAGCAAGGAGGAAATGTCTCATTCTGTACTTGGCTTGCCAGGGAAGGCTTCATTGCTTTTGTAGCAGTGTAGACTGACTGGCTGCTGCCCTTTGGTGCAGAGTTATGAATCTTGCTCTCTCTGTACTAGGAAGTCAAGTTTCTCCCATGAATGGGTCTATTTGCCAGTCTACAGTACCACCCACCTTCCTACTGGCATCATCTGCCTAAACCTGGAAGTGTGGCAACACATACCAACCTCGAAAGCAAGCACCATGTAGCATCTGGCTGAGCATTAATTGTATCAAACATGAATTAATAGAATTGCTTTTCAGGCTAGGCTGAGAGTGCAAGAAGCAAAGATGCCTTCTTACAGGCAAAGCTATCAGCTCAAGTTTCACAGTCTAAATAAAACTGTTGGTCTGGTTATTCCTTGATCTATTTTATTACTTAAAGAAAATAAAAAATGTCAAGAGCCTGAAGCTCATCAAAGTAGCTGGGGGAATTTTCATTCTTTCTCCCCTCCTTGCTACTTGATGGGATTTGGATCAATCTGTTAAAAGCAGTAATGTGGCTTTCTACATGACTGAAAGACATAACACAGACAATGATGAGGACAAAGTCTCTGTTGTACAAACTCACTGACCACTCATCTCCCCATCTTCTGGGCTACTACTAACCCTCAGGCTTCCTCCAAGGCAGCCCAGGGGGGTGTTTTTGCAGTTTGCTGCCCTAGATGATGCTGTTAACCACAGTACAGGAACTGTCCCAGAAGACTCTGCCAGTGCTTAGATCTGCCCTTTGATGTTCTGCTGCTCTCCAAGTCAAGGGGCAGTTTGGTCCAGAAAGTGGCAAAGAAAGATGAATACAACCAATAAGTATTTCCTCAAGCAGCAAAACACACAAAGCCTACTTTTCGGTAATTGTGCCTCACAACTGCTGTCTCTAGCAGCCAGGGTAGAAGCTGCTGGGATATTTGTAATGTTGTGCTCACTCTCATTTAGCTTCTCTGGTATTTTAAGAGTTGAGCTCTGGTTACAGCCTTAGTGGGGATTTAACAGGATCTGTCTCTCTGCTATCCAGCAGTCTATTTTTGCGAAAATCACAGCAACCTGATTATTTCTGAGACCTCTGCCCCCTTGTCAATTTTGATTGGAGTTGGCCCAGGAGTTCAAAAGGCTGTAACAGTTTGATCATATAATCCTGGCTTCCTTAGGAAACCAAGCTAAGGAACAAACAAACAGAAGTCCTTACAGAAATACTCCCGTGAGAGTTGAGGGGTTTTTTAATCAGCACCTTGTCTTCTATGAAGATTTTTACCTTCACTTCCCACAAAGATTGTCTTACAAGATCAGCCACTGAATGTGCAGAAGTGACTCTGGAGTGGCACCATTACAGTCAGGTTTGCATTAGTGTTAGTCTGTATCCCAGTGGGAGCTATGGGAAACCAGCACAGGACCCAGGTGTCCTGCTAGCATCACCCCCTCCAGCAGATGACCACTTGCGGAGTAATTAGCAGACATGATTATCTGAAGCAAAGCTCAGAGTTGAGCTGTTTAGTGGATAGGGCATGCAGAGGGAGAGGAGTTCCCCAGATGGACAATTCCCTCTGATCTGTCCACCCAGCTCAAATTCTGTCCAGAGCTGCTGCATTGGGTGCTGTAGAGGGGTACCCACTCCATCCCTGGGACTTGGGATAAACAACACCTACCTGTGGTCCCAGCTGGTTTCCTGCCCAGCTTGGTGGGGTAACTTGCCCCAGGGGGTGCAGGGAACTCTCTGAGTCACCGAGGGCCCCCAATTCAGGCACTGGGAGTGGAGCTGAGTGAAACTACAAATCACAAGCTTTGACACATCCACCTCGGTGCAGCATGACTGCAGAGTAGGAGCGCCTCGCTTGGATTCCTGCAGGTTTGCGGCCAGCTTCTCCCTCCACTTTCTTTTCCCTTGTTGCTCTTGCCATGAGCAGATCTGCCGAAGGGGCTATTTTATAACCTAATACAACCAATAAAAGAAAGCAGCTGCCAGTGCGGAAACCCTGGACAAGAGCATGCCTGCATGGTCCGAAGTAATATGATTTGGTATTAACTGCAAACCCTTTTTGCATCTGTCACTTTCAGAGAGTTCTTATAATACTACAAATAATAATGGAATGGTAAATATGCTAAAAGCTGTTATTTATGCATGTTCAGCGTTATTTGATCTCACTCAATTACTACTACGTTCTAAACAAGAAGCTGGAAGAGCAAATCTTCCCCCCCTTTTTTTTTTTTTTTTTTTTAAGGAGATACGGATTAGCGTTTTCACATTCTCAAAAGAGATGACGCCTCACTCCGCTAGCCAGGGTGTTTAAACAGAAAACACGGCTTTGGGGGGGAGGCTGACTCCTCGGCCGCACACTGCGGGGAAGGGCCCTGGGGGGGCTGGGGGAAGGGTTTGGCCGCGGTGCCGGGAGCGGTGTCGGCGCTGCCCGCAGCAGAGGCCGCGGCACCGCACAGGGATCCGGCTTTTACCGGGCTACAAATAGGATAAATAGTGATCGGGAATGGCCTCTGAAAAGGCAACTCCCGCATCTCTCCTTTCCCCAGGCAAAGGGAACAAGATCTCTCTTTTTTATCTTCTTACTTTTTTCTCTTTTTTTCATTTTTTTTAAAACTATTTTTTCCCTCCGTAAGAGGTGTATGTTTAATTATAAAAGGGCCTTTTTCTGTTGTAATCTGTTTCCAGTTCAATTCCTTTGCTGGATAAATCCCTTAAACGTGTTGTCATTCCTTATTTATTGATTGCAGGTATTTGGGGTTTAATTGAGCAAGTCGGTCGTGGCCCAGGGCAGGAGTGGCGCTACATGAGCAATTAAATCTGATTAGCCCGAGCCCTTTAAGCCCCAGCTGGGTGATTGATAACCGAGACCAACATTCTTCAATTGACTCGCTACATCAAAAAGGAGAAGGGCTTAGAGGAGAAACGCATGGGTTCAACATGAAAAATAGCAAAGGAGCCGAGCAGATTAGATTTGCAAAGGAGCTGAGCTAATGGCGAGGGGAGCAGGGAACACAGTCCTGGTCAGTCCATAAAATAAATCCTTAAGTGTCTCCTCCTTTAAAACTCAGCCAAGGCTGCTTTTCCTTTTTTCTTTTTCCTAAATAAATAAAAAAAAAAAAATTTAAAAAAAAAAAAAAAAAAAAAAAAAAGAAAGAGGCTGAAGTGACCCGAGCTGGGGCGAGAAGGGGCAAAGGCGGCGGAGCTCAGATTTTAACACTCCTGAACCCTCGGAGCGTAGCTCCATCCATAAAGCTGTCGTCTGTTTGTTAGTGTGTTTGTCTGCTCCGTCATTACACTTTTTGCCCAGTAGTTTAAGAAAATAAACTAGCAGGGAGAACAGGAGTAAGTAACCCCCATTTATCAATGTGATGGATGCCCCGTGTCTCCCTTTTTGGGGAGGGGGGGGACGGGACGGGGTGAGGGGTGTCCCTGCCCGCAGCATCCTCCTGCCCCTGCACCCCGGGGGGAGGTGGTACCCGCTGAGGCACTCCGGAGATTTGGGGGACAGGGATGCTCCGAGGTTCAAGTCATCGCCTCGGGAGAGGTGGCAGCGCTGCTCTTGGCCGCGGCGCTGGCTGATGCTCCATGAAGGTCGAATTAATCAGCCCTGTTAAGTTCTCGGGAGCGGCTACGGAGAAGCACCCCCCGAGACACACACCTCGAAGTAACCTGGTTTTCCGCTCGCCACCAGCAAAGGGAGGGCGGCTCAGGCAGCTCCCGGATCCGCTGAGCCCCCGCGGTGCCAGAGCCGGGGACCCCGCCTTCCGCCGGCACCGCCCGCCTCATCCTAAATTACAGCCGAGGCGACTTGACGGGAGAAATCAAAGCGAGGGGAGAGGGGGGGGGGAAAAACCTCGGGAAGGGGGCGAGGGGGGCAGCGCGGAGCCCGCGGGGCAGCGCCCGGGGCTGGGGCGGGCGCCGCTGCCTCCGCGGGGTGCGGGGTGCTCCCCCCGCCGGGGCACCGCGGGGCCGGGGGGGCTCCGAGGGCGCTCCCCTCCTGCCTGCCGACTTTTCCCTCGGATCAAAACAGCTTGAAAGCAGCAGAAATCACTGGGGAGGGGAGGAGGACGTCAGCAGGAGCTGGACTTCTAAAAACCGTTCCGCCCCATAGGCTTTAATATTAAAAACCCCCTAGGAGTCTCAGACACTGTATTAATTAGTGCAACCACCCATGAAAAGTTGGGTTTGGAACAGCATTCTTTGCCCTGTGTGAAACAGCAACCCTAATAAACAATTGTTAACTTGGCCTATTGCCTCTGGTAAATTACACAGCATTAAAAAATAATGCTTTTCATATTAGGCAGTAATTAAAGGTTGGGACAGCTTTAAAACAAGAGGGGGAGGGGGGGGAATCAAAGAAAATATAAAAATGTTCTTTCAAGAGTTATGGGAGGCTAATAAAGTATGTCTGTTATAGTGCACCACTTTGCCCCCAGCTACAGCCAAACTGGAGCCACTGCAATTGCCTCTCAATAAGATAATGATATTCCTTTCTCTGCTATTAAAAGGCTCCCAGTGCAAACTTAAAATGATTTATTTAATTTAAGAAATTATGAGGTGTAACTTCAAAGCGTAAGCCGTTAGTAATGGAAAACACCAGGTTGTTTAAAATTATAATAATAATTGTTTGGAATACAGTGACATCAAAGTGCTTTCATCACCAAATAAAATATAGCACAGACCCCCAAATCCAGTGGAGTTTATTGAGTAGACATTTTTTGGTGTGTTTTTATTATTTCCTTATCAAGAGACATTATTTTAGCAGCTCCTTTTCTCAGCTTTGATGTTTTGACAGTCTTAAATTAATTTTATTGCATTTTTTTGGCTCGGAGATGGGAGATTATTCTGACTGCTTATTTTTCATTATGACTTTTTTGTTTTCAAGAACCGGTTTGTTATTTAACACAGCACCTTGATAAGCGCAGTTGAAATGAATTGGCCATTACAGGTCATTAAAAAGCAAAGAATTCTGTTTTCAAGCAATCCATTACACGTCTGGGAAAATATTCCTACTTAAAACAAACTTTGAGTTGAACGCTGGCATAATCAGTTTAATAAAACGGGTAGTGCATACTTTTAAGGAACATGTTTTTTTCTTTACGAGATTCTTGCTTATTCAAAACACAGCAATCTAAGAAATACATATACAGAACATTTTGCCAAAAAAAGACCTGCCTTTACAGTAAGAATATCACAGAATGTTTTTAATTTCCTTGAACAGTGTTATAAAACGTTCAGCGTACACACATTGCTTGAGACTTTTCCTTCCCAAGCAAACCAGAATTATTCCAATACCCCTTTAAAAAAAAAAAAAAAAAAAAAAAAAAAAAAGGTAGCATTTTAAAATATACTGCAGTTGCAGCTTTATAGACCGGTATTTCCACTAAAACAGCAGGGACAGAATTGCTCTGGTGTTAAAAGACTGAAATATAATGGATGGAAAGATTTTTATTCCTTTCGTGCAACTAGTTGGGAACTGCTGGTAGCACCCGCTAAACGCCTTATGGATTACGGTGGGAAACACACATCGAGGGACTGAGGGAGTCAAACTCAAACCAAACGAAAAAACCCTCAACAACGACAAAAAAAAAGATCCCCGAGTGTCCCCCCTCTCTCCGCGGTGGTGTCCGGCACCGAAAAGGAACGTGACCCGTGTTGCGGCTCGTCCCTAGGTTTCCCAGTGCGGGACTGAGCTCTGCACTTTCCCTGAGATCCCTAATGCTTTTCTCTGGAAAAATATCCCCCCCCCCCCCCCCCACCCCTCGCACGCTCTGGAAAGGAAAAAAAAAAAAACGGAATAACCGCTTTGTTTTTATTTTTGCGAGAGAGACTTCCTACGCAAAGAATGCGGGCACTGCTGAAAGTGGGTTAAGTTCGAGAAATGACCCCCGGAAAAGGCTGTTTTAAATCTCCGTGGTGGTTACTGACCGTAGGCACGAAATACAGTCACACTGTGGGGAGCGCTGGGTTTTGTTTGTTTGTGGAGATTTTTTTGTCGCGTTTAACGATTTTTAATTTTTTTTTTTTTTTGACTAAAGAGGTACACATTAGTCTGCGGGGGTACTAAACCGGGGATAAATCGAGAGGGGCAATATACTTTAGAGAAAGCAAAAAGGTAACTTTTCTATCTGAACAGCCCTGGGGTCGGTGGGAGCTGGACCCGCCGCAGCTGCTCCGCGGACTCTCTGGCTACTTGCGCGGGAGCTGCGCGCAGCCGCGGGGCGAGTGCGTGGCTTGGAGCCTCCTTCGACAGCCCCCGGGCGGCATGGGAGGGGGGGGCGGGGAGGTGGGCGAGTGGGTCGTCCTTGGTCACCCACCCCCTTCTGCCCTCCGTGGGCTCCCCTCCTCCTGCCACGCGTGTCCAGCACTCACCCCCAAAATAACCGTGCAAAGCCCCAGGTGTGAGCAAAGCGGGCATTCGGGTGCCTAGGGCGATGGTGTGGCGAGACGCACAGGCACTGTATGGAAAGCTGCGACGCTCAGCCCACCCCTATAGAGACGCGTGTGCGCGTACCCGTCCGGTGCGTGACTGCGTGTAAATCCGCGGTGCGGAGTTGTCCGCGCCAAGGAGGTGGCGGAGGGGATGGCAGCAGGGGGAGGGATGCAGGACTCCGCTTGCGCGGCCCGGGCTGCGCCCCCCACACCTCCCTCCCCTTGCCCCGGGCTGGGATCCGCGGAGCAGGTGTCCGCCTCTGCGCGGAGCCCCCGCGGCGCGGCGCGGCGCCTCCCCCGGTGCCGGGAGCCGGTGCCCGGCCGGGAGCGGTTCCGTCCCCGACGGTGCGGGCCCGGGGGGCCGGCCGAGGGGCCGGGGGCTCCCGGGGGGCCGCCGCCGCCCCGCCGCGCTGGGTGCCCGCTGCCCCCGGCCTCGCCCCGAGGCTCCCGGCCAAGATCAAACCCCGGCGCTCTCGGGCCCGCCGGCCGGCAGACGCGCCGCAGCCTGCGAGTTTTCCTCCTTCCCTATAAAACGCAGGAATTCCGGCCTTTGACAAGGCAACGTGACAACATGAAATGCAGGCTCCGAGCGCCCGTGGCTTTAGGTAATGAACGCTTGGCCATAGCGAGTCAGAAAGCCCATTCCTAACTGTTTATGTCAACAAATCCATACCTCGTGAATTAAGGTCCCGGGAGAGCTGCGCTGTGCCCGGCTGGCCTGAGCCGCCGTTCAGCAAGTCGGGATTTTAAGGATCGGGATAATTTATCGCGTTGTTTTTAATGTTTATTATTTATTGCTCTAATTATTTTTCACTTTCTATTGGAAATTTAAAATATATAGATGTACCTGGAACAGATGCCAACTCCTTTCAGTCTCACTCAACTTCTAATCATCGCATCTGCTTTGTGTCAGAAAATACTTTGGGAACAATTTAACTTTGCATTAAAATAACTAATTAAAGCCACACCTCCACAGCCTCTTGCGAAAGTGGAGGAGGAATTTCAGTAAGTGCATCGCTTTTAATGGTAGCATTCTGATTTCCCTGCCTTGCTGTAATTTATTCAGTTACAGATCTGCCTGCGGGGCAGCTCCCATTAGGCCGATGATGAAGTCTCATGAGTAAAGCTTGACACCTCCCTCCTAATAAAATATAATACTCAATTAACTCGGCCTTTCTGAAGGCTTTAATTGGAACAAGCTAATAATGGGCGCAGGGTGAATTGTCATGCCATCCGCAAGCTCGGGGAAGGTGTCACGGATCCATCCTGCCTTTCCCATAGCAGAGGTTGTAACCGAGATTTGGAAGCTTTTCCTTCAACACCCTTGTGTTCTGCAATAAATCTGTATCCATTTAAGGATCTATCATAACACACACAAAGCTCCTGCGCTCAAAGAATTTCCAGCGAAAAGATTTAGCTGTAATCCCTGACACAGCTGATTTATACTGAAGGTTAAAAAATACCGCTGGTTTATTTATAACCAGCCCAGCCCAGCTAAGAAAGCACTTGGGGCGATCGGACAGGGACGGATAGGGGCGAGGGGGCTTCACGCTGCCCCGGCGCTAGGGGGGCAATACTTCAGAAAGAGGGAGCCCGAGAAAGAAGCCGTTGTCTCCGGTTTTTATGCGGCAGTAAATGCTAATTTGAAAAGTCTGCATGGAGATTAGATTCCCCCAGCATTGTTCCCTACAGTTGCGAAGTGGGAAGGTTTACAGGGTTTTTTATTTTTGTCGGAGCCGGGAGCGGGGTGAGCAGGGCAGGATCCGCGATGCCCGGAGCTCCCCGAGCCACTAAGCTAGCTCACAGCCCCCTCCTCACAGCCCACCGCGGGAGGTGGGTCCCCCCCTCTCCCCTCGCCCTTTTCCTTCTCGGGCAGCCGAGGCCCAATCCAGCAGGGTGCTGGGCACCGCTGTCCCGGCCTGCCCTGAGGTCGGGGAGGGGAAAAAGGGAGGGGGGGGGCTTGGGGACTCTGCAGAGGTGCTGCCCACCGGTGCGGGCAGGAAAAGTGATCCTGATCCACCTCTGGGAGAGCTGCAGGGCTGGAGCAGGATAAACTGGGAGTGCAGCCGAGTTAAATCGCCTGGTTGTTTCGACAGAGGCAAATCCACCTTTTTCTCTAGCTGGGATCCCAAAGGTCACTCCTAATCTGAATAAGCCTCCTACAACAAAATTTACATTGGGCCAGCATGGGATTTGGGTGTAACATGGTAAAGTACCCCTGACCTCCCGGGTACACATCTGAGTAAACCTGAGACCAGCACACCAGAAAGGCCGGGGGGGAATAGTCCAGCATCCCCTCTCCGGACAGCACAGGAGTGGCTGCCTCAAAAACTATGGGACAGGCCGACAGCACATGGGAGCCCTGAGATGCAACCACTGAAGTATCAGGGGGTCCCTGCCAGGTCTTACCTGGACAAAATGACCCCCCAACTACTGCAGGGATCGAGACTAGTCTCCCACTAAAGCACAGATTTGAGGTCAGTGGAAAGGTGAGTTGGAAGGGGAGTCCTAAGCACAAGAGAAAGGCACGCGAGCTAAGAGAAGTTATGGAAACATCACCAGAGTATGATGTTGTAAAGAACAGAGGCGCCTAAAAGTGGTTGTTAAAAACAAGGAAACCTCATAAAAGGTTTGGCTTTCGACTTTGAATTGTTGACTTGCAATTCACCTTCATGTGCTGCAAATTTGGCTTTAATTCAGATTCAGAAAGGGGAAATAATCATAAAGGCAACCCAAACATTCCTTTGAACTTGACCCAGCGGTGCAAAACACACACGGAGAGAAATTACTTTTTAAAGAACTCCAAAACACTCACAGACCCACACGCGATTAAACATGTTTTTTCTTTTTTAATTTAATTCGAAATAAGAGATAAGAAATAATAAATCTTCAATAAAATATATAAAATTGTACAAGGCATCCCTTTCAAAGGGACTTTCCTATAATGGAAGACTGGGGGTGAGGGGAAGGAAGAGAGGAAGTTCATCTATAGTGGGTCCCAGGCAGCGACAATGCCTGGGTCAAAATGAACCAAAACCAGCAAAACCTTGTGGCTTTTTTTTTTTCTTTTAGTTTTTCTGATTTTTTGTTTGTTTCTCTCTCTCTCTTTTTTTTTTTTTTTTTTTTTACTTCCACAAGAACATGCTAAGAAAACAAATCCAGGAGAAGCTCTGCCTTCAGTGCTCCACAGCCTTTGGAGTAACTTTCTCACAAAGTTTAGCAAGAATAATACACATAATACAATAGTTATAAGGAAAAGCCTGGGGAAGATACTGCCAGCGCTCAGGGAGCTCCCACGGGGACAGACAGGTTACGCAGTCTCTTGGCACCCCACCGTCCTCCTAGTAGGGTTGTTTGTTTGTGATACCTGGATCTCTCTTAAGAAGGCCTTGAAGCATGAGTCACTTATATTGGCATCCTTAGTAAGGGAAGGAGAGGAAGACTCGGGGGTTCTTCTATTTAATACAGACTGTTGCAAATACTAATAAAAAACCCCAAACATCTCCCAGAAATGTTCAACAATCCTTTGCTCACCACCACTGTGGAAACAACCCACGTCTTGTTTCCCCAGAAAGCTTCCTTCCCTCTCTACTGGTTTTCAAAGAGCATTGCAGAGCTAAGATTACCTGTCTGTAGCCAAAAATTTCTAAGCATGCCAATAGAAAGAGATAAAGACCAGACTGGCTAATAACCCTCCCTTGTACTTTACCTCCCCTCAGAGTGCTTTACAAACGCTGAAGCTATTTATACAGATAAAGGCATTAGAGGAGCCAATGGTGGATAAAGCTGTGCTCTACATTTAGGGGCCCTGATGCTCATCTTGTTGCAAACATCTGTCGAGGTTTGGGATGCAAAAATTTTCCCTAGTCTCAGAAATGCAGGAACTTGCTGGCTCTGAACTTCACTCAGACTCTACTGGGTCTAGTTTCTATTTACAGAGTGTCTCTAGCTAAGGGCTCTGCTTTCTTTTTTTTTTTTTTAAAAAAAAAAATAAAAACAACACAAACCAAAAAACAATCCAAACAACAAAACATTGATTATACCTTTTTATTTCCCTCCCTCCTGCCCCCATATTAAGTGATGGCAACTTAGAGTGTGGGTTTAGGGCATGCACCCTTCTTACTTTAAACATGTGTTGGGCCCCATCAGGAAGAAGTCAGGAAATCTCTGCCTCCATAAGATGAGATTGCGTTTTCACCCTTTCTTTTTTATTCTAGTTTTATGTGCACTGTATAAAACCCCTACATTTGCTCAAATGTTTTTTCTTTTTTTTTTTTTTTTGTTTGTTTGTTTTTACTTTTTTTTTTTCTTTGAGGATCAGACTCTGAACATTCAGAGCACTCTCAGAAGACACCCAACCTGTAGCATACAGGATGCCTTGCTTTGCTAACGCAAACTCCTGTACGCTCAGGGTAGTGGATAGAAGCTTGCAGAAAGATCGGCCAGTACTGGTTGCGGTACTGCCTTCTCAGGGTTGGACACGATCCACCAGGAAGTCTGTCTCACTTCGATTTCTCTTTCTGATCTTCTTAGGATAAGTGGTACATGCTATATCCAACGGGAGTAGCATAGAGTCCAACGGGTGGGATAGGGAGCACAGGTCTGTGAAAGGGGTAGGATGTTCCATACAGTGAGGCAGCCTGGATGGGAGAGTTGATGGGGAAAGGGAGGCTGAACCCCGACGGCAACATAGGCTTCGCTGCCATTTTGAGCTTCTCTAGCTCAGCCTCCTGCAGTCTCTTGGCCTTGGCCCTCCGATTCTGGAACCAGATTTTGACCTGGGTCTCTGTGAGGTTGAGGGAGCTGGAGAACTCTGCTCTCTCGGCGATGGACAGATACTGCTTCTGGCGGAACTTGCGCTCCAGAGCCAGCAGCTGGGAAGTGGTGAATGGGGTTCGGGGCTTCCTATTCGTCTTGTGCTTCCTCAGGGTGCAGGCAGTGGGGCTCAGGTGTCCTGCAAGGAAGGGAAAGGCCGGTTATCACAAAAGCAGGGAGACCTGGGTGCTCTGGAAATATGTTGTGCTTGAAGAGGCTGGGGTAGGAAGGGAGGGGTACAGGAAGGGAGCATCCTGCCAGGTGATACCCTCAAAACAGGAGATCCTTTTGCAAGTGGCTCTGGAAATATTTTTCTAGCCAAACTTATGTTCACAGGACTTCAGCAGATATCCTGGAAAGTTAAATTTTGCCTCAGTGATTTCAAAAGTACAGCTTGTAATCAAACAGGGCACAAAGGATTCACAGATACACACACAGCAAATTGCTTTAGGAGTCACATCATAGGGGTCTAGAGCACACAGAACAGCTGTCTTGGTAGCTGCAGAACTGGAGGAGTAACTCCAGCAAAGCACAGGACAAACATATACACAAAAGCAGGAGATTCACAAACGGACAGTGGTGCAAGAGTCAAGCCCAGCCCAGCCCCACTCCAGGATTTCTCCACCAAGAGCAACAAGTCAACCCTATCTTTTTTTATGGCAACTGAATAAGTGGGTCTGATAATTTTTGTGATTTAGATAACTGGACATTTTCCTTGCTATTTGTTCTTCACGACCAAGTTTTTCCTCTGCTTAATAACTTTTCTTTTCAAGGAATATTTTCTGGTTTTCAACAAGTATCAGAAAAAGAAGAAAGCAGCGCACTTTTCATTCAACATTTAGTTTTTATGACATTTGCCAATTAAAAACAATAATTAATTAAAAAACAAAACAAAGCAACCCAAACCAGAAATCCCCACAAAGCTGCAGCATCTGTAGCCAATACAAGTCAGGAAATTTATTCCCTTTTGTGCTTGCTTTAGAACCCCAACCAGGTTCGACACACGTGCCCAGGATGGCACATGGCTGACTTGTCTTTAGATACATTTTTGCATTTCACTAATAATTTTGCAATCTAAAGAATGATTAAAAAGTGTGCAGCTGACTTCAAAAGCTTAGCAATTTGGCTGTGTTTTGGATTGCTCCCAGGGCATATGACAAGCCACTCTGGCTCCTCAGCTTGATACAGAAAACGACACACAGGCTGCTCTGAAGAGGCTGCTAAATTTTGCACATGCTGTAGAGTCTGGTTCAAGTGCTTGTCAGGATTTGCACGTCCTGTTTTCTGAACCCCTTTCACTTTCCTTGTATTTTTTAAAATAAACTGGACCACGAGTCTGCTTAAGGGCATGTCATGCAATTTAAAAATCCCATGAGGAAAGTGTTCAAAAGTTCAGAACAGAGAGGGAGAAAACAGCTACAGCGAAAAAAGTTAAGCTTCTCTTCTAACTCTTCTTCTAGACAGTGAAAGCAAAAAATAAAGCCCTCTTAGAAAACAACCTGTCAGATATCATCTCATGATCACAAGAGGGTATTGTAATAATTAAGGTGCTCCTAAAACTACACTAAATTCAAACTACACTAATTAACCCTAAAATCACTACAGGTCACGCCGTTATCCCACTCTTTCTTTTTTAAACCTCTTTAATTTCTCAAAGCAAAGCTCTCCGAAGACCCCACTGACGGGGGGGGGGGTGCCAGGAGGGATGGGGGTTACAGGGATCGCACCCAGCCCAGCGCCTTCCCGGCTGGCGGCTTCGTCCGACCCGTCCCGACTTCTGCTATGCACGGGGGAAGCTGCAAAAACCTGCTTTTAAATTAAATCCCGGGTAAATATTTCCCCCGGAATATACCCAAGCGTTCACGGGCTTCTTCCCTCCCCACTCCCCAAGTGACTGCCAGGCTCTGAGAAACAGCAGGGACCGTCGCTGCCGCAGCCCCTGTAATTGTGTTTGTCCCGTGCCAGTCCTCAAGCATTCGCTAATGATTTGTTTCATTGTTTTTTTTTTTTTGTTTTTGTTTTGTTGTTTTTTTTTTTTTTCTGTTTATCCTCCGTTTTCTGGCCATTGTTCGACAAAAAAAAAAAAAAAAAAAAAAAAAATCATCATCACTTGGACACGGTTCCCTTTCCGTGTTGCTTAAACTTTTACGAATTTTACAACTCTTTCCACAGTTCATCCCACCCATCATATTATTAATAACAAATCAAAGAGTTGCTTCTAATGTCAAAACCCTCCAAGGACAGACGGGATTTTTAAGGGAGAACTGGTCATTGCCACTTGCTGTCGCGCCGGCTCCGAGGGGGCCGAGCGCCGGGAGGTGGGAAATCAAGAAAACGATCGAGGCCGACAGACCTTCCCCTTCCCCGATCATCATTTTTTGCCCCAAATCCTGGTGAAGTCACCGGACCTGAACTTCCGAGCTACTGAGGTCTTTTACAAAGCTATTTTGTGTTTCTCACGAGCCGCCGATTTTAGTAAAGAGGAGGAATTTTGAAGGGAAAAAACTCCAAGTGTACCGGGAGAAGATTAGGCCTTGCCTAAGTTTGGGGTTTAGGGCAGTTTTAGAAAAGAGGCTCCGGGTAGGAGCACACGCTTCTTTGCACGCTTTTCCACGATACTTGAGGGTACATGAAAATCGCAAGCCGGAGCTGCGCAGGGAAAGACACGGGCAGGCTACTTTGCCTCCCGGCACCTCTCCCAGCACGTTAGAAATCAAAGTAATTCGGAGTTATCGCAAAGGAAAGGAAGCGGCTGAAAGCCAAATCGATTGTCCAAAAAAAAAAAAAAAAAAAAGCGGGGGGGAACTGCAATAGCGCTAAACTTCCTTCTTGCAATATTAGATTACAGGAGCAAATTCTGCGAGACTGCCCGGCTCAACAGTTCGCGTCTATAAAGTCACTAACTTAAATAAAGCAGAGCATTTAATTTACATCAGGCAAGTTAGGGATGCGTGGAGGAGTGTGGATCGAATACAGGTGTACAGCCGCCAAGACTCTTGGTGATGGGAAGGCAGACAGCCTAGCGCTGCCAGGCTGCGCTTTTCACCTTTTCCTGAAGGTAGTTTGGGGGCTTATTTTTTTTTTAAAAGCAATTGATTTTTTTTTTTTTTAAGCGATCTCACCGAAAGAGAAACGCAATTCAGCGCAGACACAGCAGCACAGCTCGAACAGAGCTTAAGAAGTGACCTGTCACCTCCGAAAAGGGTTTAAGAAGTGATCTGTCACCTCCGGATCGCGTGTCCCTAAGGCGGTGGGGACGGGGTCGGGAGAGATCGCAGGGACTGAAGGGGTCAGGCCCAGCTCGGGGAACTTTGACAGGCTCCACGCAGCGAGGGAGGGAGAAACAAACACCCTGCCCCGAGGGACCGCGGCGGGAGTCAGAGCGCAGAAAGCGCGCAAGGCTGGAAGGGACAATTCCCGAGTCTAAAGGATTGCTTTGCAACGTTTGGTGCAAGGGAGAAGGAGACAGGGATAATTTCCAGTCCTCGTCGCAACGGGATAACATGAACGGACAAACTGGCAGCCAGAGAGCTCTGTGTCGGGAAAGAGAGCTAGTCCGTGGTAGCTTCCGATCTTTCTATGCTTTTAAAAGTACTATATATTTATACATACATGTATAAACATATACATATAAATACATAACTGTATAAATATATATATTAAGAAATATGTAACGTACGTATAAAAGTCACACACACGTAGCTATAGATACTCTATAAAATCATATACGTATATATATCTGTATGCATCTGCCGTGCTCCTGTGCATCTCGGCGCCCCCGGTGCCCGCCTGCCCCGGCTCCCTGCCCGCCGCCGGCTCCCGCGCAGCCCCGCGCAGCTCCCCGCCGCCCCCCCGGCCACTCACTTGGCGGAGGGGAGTATCTCCCGGCCTCTTGGATCCAGGACGTGCCGTCCTCCGAGTTCTCCGATTTGACCGAAGCGGTGTCGAAGGTTTTTGTAAGCGCCCCGGGGGGGCTGTGCGCTTCCCGGGAGCCGTGGCCCGGCAGCAGCAGGTTCCTGGAGGTGCCCACGGCCGCCCCGTCGGCGCTGCCCCCCGCCGCGGCCAGCGGCAGCTCTTTGGGGGGTTTCTTGTCGGACATGAGGGCTTCCACGCTGAACGGCAAGCTGGACACCTTGACTTTGTGGTGCTCCTCGGCGCCGGCCGCCGGGCCCTCCTCGTCGGAGGAGAAAACCTCCTTCGCCTTGGAAGGAGAAGCCATCGCGGGTGCGGAGGGAGGCTGGAGCGGGGCCGCCGGGGAAGCTGCGCTGCGCCTCTGCCCGGCCCTGCGCGGGGACTGCGCGAGTGAGGCGCTGCGCTGCCGCCCCCCTTTTTTCCCCCCTCTGGGGGCTCCCCGGCTCTTTCCTCCTTTGGGAAGTGGAGTAAACGCCCCGCGGGCCAATCAGGGCCCGCGCTGGGGCCTGACGTCGCAGGGTGACTCATGCCATTGGCTCGGCAGCGGGAGGGCGGGTAGAAACTTTTTTTTTTTTTTTTTTTTTTTTTTTCGGGACTAACTTTGTTTGGGGTGTTCCCCCTCCCCCCGTCCCCTCCGAAATGAATTAGGAGTTAATGACACAGGCAGCCAGCGGAGCTGTGCTATTAAGGAGCCGTCCAGGACTATAATCATACCAAAGCAAGAAAAAAGCCGCCGGGGTAATTAAGGCTGATGATTAGGCAAAGAGGAAACTTTAGAAGATCGCGGCTCTGCCTCCTCCCGCCGCCGGCCCGGCTCCTCCCGGCCCCCCCGGCCGGTACCGCCGCGCCCCAGCCCCGCCGGCCCCCCCGGCCCCGGCTCTGCCTGGGCCCCGGTCCGCTCCCCTGAAAACGAGGCGCTTTTCCGAAGGCAGCGGGTTAGGGGGTGCGGGTTGCAGGACCCTCGCTCGGAGAAACGCGGGCACTTGTTCCGCGCCGCTCAGTTTTCATCCGAAAAGGGTTTTTTTTTTTGTTTGCATTTCCTCGGCAGCAGGACCCGGGTCGGGCAAAACCACTCTGCAGAGGTTAGATCTCTAATTATTATTTTTTTCCAGCGTCAATTACACACGTGATGAATAGATGAGCTTTAATAAATTAGGGGCATGCAGCCCTTAATTAAGAGGCATATCAAACCAGTACTATGAAAGCGATTCTCTCACTTTTCGACTTACTACCAGTGGTATGAATAAAGAGTAAAAAGCGTTTCTAATTACCACGTGGATAAAAGCAAATACATATTGTTCTTTTCATAATTATTTTAATCTTATGCTGGGCATTATTTCATGCTGTGCCCACAACTTTCTCTGTTCTTTTTTTTTTTTTGTTTGTTTGTTTGGGGTTTTTAATGTCCAGGAAATGCAGAGTTTGGGAGCCGTTTTGGTGTTATCATTTATAACTGAGGCTCTAAAAACCAAAATAGTCTGAGAAGGCAGCTGTGCATCTGCCCAAATCTGGGGCTGTGTATCTGCCCAAATCTGGGGCTGTGTATCTGCCCAAATCTGGGGCTGTGTGGCACAGCTCCTCGCCCCAAGCCCTGACTTCAGGGGCAGCTCAGACAAAGCTGCAGGCTCAGTCCTGGGTGGTTGCAGGACTCTGCTCCCTGCATGTTTTTGGTTATATCCCTTCCACAAAACATGCAGGATTCCACTAGCTCATCTTGTGCTCAGTTTGGACTCCTGACTTTCCTGCCAGCTCATGCAGCAGTCTTAGAAGTCCCCAGCCCTGCTAAATCACGACTTCCCACTCCTTCTGCAGCTTGGGATGATTATACCTTTTCCCAGAGAAAGGTTTGGGATCTGATTCTAGAAGAACTGGTCTGGTGTGGATTTTCTTTGGTCTGTGCTCCTCTGCTCAGGTCAGGCCAGAGAGCAGCTCGAGGATGGGGCTGTGTTGAGTGCTCTGCGCTGGGCCCAGGAGTCCCCCCGACTCCTTACAGCCCTGGTCATCCAGCACCTGCTCAGCCAACAAGTATCTGAGCTGCCCCAGCCCTGATAGCATCTCGCCTAGTGCCACAGATGGCAAATTGGGACCTGGGCATGCGACTGGGGTGTGGGAAGGAGAGTGGGAGGACGTGTACAAGAAGCCATGTTACAAAACCCCACTCACCAGTGGGGCTAATTGTAGGGTTTGCACACTCATTACTTATTGCTAGCAGTGTTACTACAGACCTTGATGGGTTAAGGATTAAAGCCGAGCAAGATCTGCAGAGAGGAGCAATGCTTTTCACTGCCTCAGCCCAGCGAACCTGGTCCCTGGCCGAGGCAGCCTGCAACGTTTTAGGCCACTGAGCCCTGATTTGGGCTTTTCTTCAGGGGTGAAAATAATATTTGATCCCACAAGCTGATGCCTCTCTGGCTTCTCTTGCTATCCCCAGTTTGTCACTTATTCTTCCCCACAAAGCTCATCTCTTCCCTGGGAGATACTTGCAGAGAGATGTAGGACTGCAGTCAGCTGGTCCTGGCCTTGCAAGCTCTGCTGCTGCAGTGGGGTTGAGTTTGTTCCTCTTCTCCCCGCCTCCCCTTCCTTCCCCTTCTCCATGCTTCCTGCACCGTGACAAGTAAATGAGAATTGATGGACATGCAGGAACAATGCATGTGTGTCAAGAACAATGCACCGCCCGTGGAAAGCCATTGTGGGGCTGCTGAAAATGCTACAGATAATTATAACATGCTCCCAAAGTCAATGCCCGCTGGAAGGGCGCCTGGGGAGGGAGAGCTCTCAGGAGGGCAGGTCACAGTGACACTGATCACGTCCCTTGGGCGCAGGTTCTCTCTCTGGGTCCAGGCCTCTCTGCAGCCTGGGTGTGCAAGTTCGCACACTGTCCCCATGGGCTTGGGGTGACTTCTCTGCATTGACATCCTTTAGGAGGCTGGAGGAAGGAGGGGGACCAAGAGACAAGCTTCTCTCAGCACCGTGAAGCATGCAGCAGAAGTTGGGACATCCAGCCTGATTTGGCTGGCTTTTGGGTGCCGGAGCAGCACCTGGGATAGCAAAGCATGGCAGGGTTTGCCCATGGCATGTGCCCTCTTCAGCATTAGCCCATTGCAGGGTTGGAGCATTTGCTGTCCAAAGTCTGAACTTGAAGGTTTCTCTCCTCCTTCACCCCTCCCCTCATTCACTGTCCTCTTATGAGTTAAACAGAGGAGAATGAAGCCCCACACGACACTGAATGCCGGGATGGAAACATCGCCGAGAGAAATTTCTAGGAATTAAGACTTTCCCCTTGCCCAGGGTTTCAGAGTGGCCGCCCAGCCTCAGACCAGCAGGGAATTCTCCCGGCTCGGGGAAACGACGTGAGTCCGGGGGCTTTCCCCTGCGTGGGACTCCCCCCTCGTGTCCCCGGTGAGACCCCGCTCCCGGGGAGGGCGGTCCCGGGGGTTCAACCGTCGGGGCTCGGCGGGAGCCGCCCGGTTCTCGGGCCGGCCCCTCCCCGGGGCTGTTCCCCAGCCCCACGCCCGTGTCCCCCAACTCTGAGCCGCGCTCAGAAATTGACGCACAGAGCACGGCCGGATCCCAGGGATGACCAGAAAACCCCTAACCCACCCCCTGCCCCTCAGCCTGCACCCCCCCACACCCCCCATTCCCCCCTCCCCCGGCAGCATCACACCCCCATGAGCCGGGGCGGGCTCTGGGCGCCCCGGTCTCGGGGCTCTCAGCTGGAGTGGGTCGGGGAGGGAGGGAGCGCAGGGGGAGGAGAGACGTTGCAGACAAACTGAGACTGTTTTGCAGGCGCCAGGAGCGGGGAGATGAAAGGGGAGCTCCTGGGGGAAGTGGCTGTGCAGTTTGACCGGCTCCAGCAGCAGCAGCAGCCACGGCCCGTCCCGGCCAGCTCCGCCTCCCCCTTTCCCCCTCTCTCCTCCCCGGGCTCCAGGCTGCCCCTCGGCCCACCCCGCCTCGCCTTTCCCAGCCTGGGGGCGGAGGGAGGCGACGGGCGGGCACCGTCACAGCATCCTCTCTCCTGTATCCACCGGGCCGTGGGCATCATCCCCACCACGAAATGCCACGGCATAATCAGTCTGTGATAGCTGGTGCTGGTGAACTGGGGACGGGACGGGACACTGACAAATTTCTTCAGCCCCCCACCGTAAATCAGGAGGGAGCCCATTCGGATCATTACACGAATGATGTATCCCCAGTCCACGCAAAGCACCAGCCCGTGTCCTTTACAGACTACTCTTGGGGGGAAAAAGCCCGCGGGCAGTGGGGAGCGCGTTTATTCTCCAGGAGGGACAACCCCACAAGCATTTTCCCCTCCTTTTATGATCGATTTAGTTAATAAGCCGTTTTCTAAAGAGATAAGATTTTTTAACGAGCCACCGTGAGGCTGGCATGTGGAAGTCCTTTAAGAAAGGAAGATAAGGCTCCCGATTTGACTAGAAAGAAAGGCAGGAAAATGGAATCAGAATGTGCATCAAGTCTAAGTTTTAACTCGAAACGAGGTGCACACCGAGGTAATATTTGATGTGTCAGAGGTTGGGAGATTTTTGTCTCATCGCCTTGCTCCAGGTGAGACCTGGAGCCAAGAGAAAGGCGTTGTAATCATAGATATTATGCATTTATCTCCAGACGCTAGAAAGGAATTAAAACCAGCTGAACATCAGAGCTTCCGAGGGATCAGGTCTGGTTACTGGCGCTTCCATCTAGATCCTCCTCGGGAGCCTTTCGGACTCTGTTTCTGGGGCTGTTTTGGCTGGTGGCTGCGGAGCCAACTCCTGGGCGCCCTGCGGGGGGGACCCTTCCCCGGAGCACCCCCGGGGGGGCCCATCCCGTGGCCCCGGGCTGTGTGTGGGGGGGTCGGGTGGGCTCTGCCTGTGCGGCACGGTGGGACGCGCAGCCCCGCGCAGCGCCCGGCTCCCGGTGCGCGGGAACGGTGGGTGCGATGGAGCAAAATTGCACTGTATTCGGTGCGGGAAATGGGCAGTAAGTGCAATCACGCGTTATAATTGTCCTCTGTGTCACCCGACAGTGGTTCGTATTTATCGCACCGGTGTCATCCACTCGTTAAGACAGTGAGTGCACAATGAACCGTGATTATTGCACAATACGAGCGTCTCCTTTCCCACCCGCCGAGGGTTGTTCTCTGCCTCTCTCTACGCAGGTATTTAATTTACGATCAGATATTTGTTCTGTTTGGCAAGAGACAGGGGATAGCTGTGAGAGATCAGATGCCTTCCTGCTCAAAGCAGTTAACAGTTTTGCCCTTAAGGACTGAAAACGATTTTTTTTTTTTTTCCGAGGTAATAACTTTTAAAATAAACACATGGGAAAGCTTCGAGGGAGGAAAGCGCTGTAAAAGAGGTTATATTTACATGCAGAAAACTCGCGATCAAGAGGATCGGATGGAGACTTGATTTTCGGAGGCGATACACGGCCCCTCGATGCGGAGAAGAGCGGGACTTCGAGGGGTGCCGCTTGCCCAGTGCAGTGACGGGGCGTCCCTCAGGCGACCCCGGACCCCAGAGGGTCCCTCTCTGTGCTGGAGACCCGGGCCGGACCCAGATCCCCTCGAAGCTGGTGCAGCTGCCGCTGCTTCCCGAGAGCGCAGGATTGGGCCCCCAGGAGAGAAAACCCAGACACCTGCTGGCGCCGTGCCGCTGGGAGCGGGGACTGTCCCTAGCCGTCACAGAGGGACACCCCAAATCCACCATCGAAAATATAACGTGGGCAAAATACTTTTGGGTTTGGCCCCAGACAAGTGCAGGGACGGGCGCCCGGCCGGCCCGAAGCCCCCGCCCCACCGGGGGCCGCAGCGACGCGTCCCCTGTGAGCGGGCGGCACGAACCCTCACAGATCTCGCAGAGCTTTTTTTTTTTTTTTTTTTTTTTTTAAATTTATTTATTTTATTTATTTTTTTTTTTTTAAGAGGGAGAGAAAGGAGGGAAAAATGATCATCTATAACCTCAAGATTTTTTTTTTTTCCCCCCCTCCGGGCTCTGTCTTTCGGTTCGCAAACGGTTTCCATCGAACTTGCTGCAGTGATTTTTAATTATCGCGCACACCTTCCTGCTTGTCTGGGTTATGAATACATCAAAATGATTCATCCCAGCGAGGAAAATAATGTGTGGAGAGTTATAAACTAAAAGCTCCCGCACTGACTTAGATTCAAGCACCCGATTATTCCCAGAGGC
The DNA here is from genome assembly GCF_018691265.1 of Tyto alba. Taxonomy (NCBI): domain Eukaryota; kingdom Metazoa; phylum Chordata; class Aves; order Strigiformes; family Tytonidae; genus Tyto; species Tyto alba. Next base: position 12,055,433 of record NW_024881279.1, read on the forward strand.
TGCCTACGCACGCCCATCTCCCCATATAAACAAGCAGCTGAATTTAATTTTATATGCGCATTTTACTTCTATTTGTCAGTTTTCATATACATTCGTTTTCGATCCGTTCCCTTCACCAATCTAAGAAATATAGAGGGGTGGGAGATGGCAAATATACTAAATTATCCCGTGCCCAAACGGATCCTATAAAAATCCTATTATTTGTGCAGTATATCCGCAGTGTGGAGATGTGTCCCACGCTTGATGCAGTTCTCGAATTACAATTATCGGCTGTCAGTCATTTTTTCCCCACGCAGCTTCCCGTCTTTATTTTCCAAATAGATCCCGAGCCCCCTGTACGATCGCAGCTTTGCGGTCGTGCCGTTTGTCTCTCGGAGCTGCCCATCTCTTTCGGATTATCCAGGCTGATAAAATAAACCGATCAATAGACAGCTTCTGAATTACAGACTTAGATTTGGTACAAATTGATTGTGAGAGTTCTCGACTCTGTGAGATAATCTGGCTGATTTCTTTGCTTCTCAAAGACGGTTTATCTAAAGAAAACTTAACTTTTCATCAATTGCTTTTTTTTTGTTGTTGTTGTTTTGCCTGTTTCAATTAAAAAAAAATGAGATTAAGGACGTTTTTTGGTTTTGGTTTTTTTTTTTTTTTTTTGGTAGAATGAAGGTGGGAGACTGATCCATGCAGCAACCTGGCAAAGCTGTTTCGGGGCTAGGTTTAGTTCTGCCCGATGACTGAGATGGGAGATGCTTTCCATGGGACCCAACCCTGTGCCTCAGAGACCAGCGATTTCATCTCGTCCCCTCCCAGGCGGCCACAGCAGCCAGCACGCCGCGCTCCCCCACGCGTGACGCGGCGCAAGAGCCCTCGCGTGTCTCGCCTGCCGTCCTTGGCCGGTCGTGCTGGGTGTGAGCTCACAGCTGGCTGCTGCCAAACCCACGGGGTTCCCCGCAGGAATCTGGAGAGAGCTAAAATCCTCAACCCAAAAGTGCTTTTACATCCAGCCCTGTCCAGCTCACCCCCGGCGCTTTCTCACCCGGGGCGAGGGATGTGCGTGGGGTGGGCAGTGAGTGCCGGAGCGAGCACATTCCACTCCGGATTCCAGCCAGCCCTCCAAGGTTACAGGGATTTTTTTCCTTTCCATTATTTAATTACATTCAGGGTTCTTTCTTTCACGGGGTTCGCAATGACTCTGATTGCATCTCAAGGTGATATTAGCTCTGCAGAGTGTGCCATCAGGGTCCCGGCAATGTTAGGCAGGGGTGGGAAATTTATTTGGATGCTCCTAATTCCTCTGTAGATTGTATCGGCTCCAAGTCTATTTAAGAAGAGCAACAATTTTTATTTGTGTATATATACGTATTTGCACGTAAAGTTGTAATAAGCAAAGCAAATAATACTTCAGAATATAACAGATGTTGGAAGGATGTTAATTTAACAAATGATGAAATTAAATCCAGGCAACAATTTTTTACAGCTCTATTTCGAACAGCCTCTCAGAAATCAGAGACGAGAAGAATCACTGACTCATCCAGTTTGCAGTCCTTCCATCCCTGTTAGTGTAGCTTTCCCTCTTTCTATGCATGTATTGCTGCTTGTGTAAGGTCGTTAGAAATATCCCACACTGTTTTATTTACATAATTCCCCTCTGGAAAATACCCATATTTCCAATGTAAGCACTATTTTTGTATGTGCACTTGCAAAATACATTTTAAACAAGTTCATTTATGGTCTGTAAGGTAAAAAAAATATACTTAAAATTCTTTACGTCTAACTCAATGTAGCTGCTTGCGGAGATTGTAGGGATGGAGCACTTTCAGAGACAGTTTGTCATCAGGACAGTATAGTCTGTTTTATGGGGTTTTGCCTCAGGTAATAGACTGATTCAGGTTTTGTGTACTTTTTATGAAAAGTCTACATTTTCTTCTGATTGTACAATCCTAATTGGTTTCACTGGAAATTTCCTTGGATAGTAGCTCCCCACAGTTCCTCATTTACAAAAATCTCAGTTACTCTACATTCAAATCAAAGTTTTTTTTTCAACACTTTTTTTTTTTTTTTTTTTTTTTTTCCCCCAAAGTGGTGCTAACAAGACCACTATGCTCAGAGATGCTCTCAGTATTTAAGGATTTGGTTTGTAGCTGGACCCTGATCCTGTCAGCGGCTTGGCATTGGTCAGCTTCCACAACTGTGCTACATAACAATGTGGTTCAAAATATTTCAGGATGCAAGCAACCAGCTCAGTCTTGATTTCCTGAACAGCAGTGACAATGGTGAAGAAACGTGGGAAACAGAGATTTGTATCAAGCAAAGACATTTTTGCAATGTCAGGGTGTTTGACCGTGATAATGGTGAGCTCTGGATATTTAAGGTTCAGTTAATAGAGGTTTTATTTCATTTGATTTACTCCAGATGGTTCTCAGCCACAACACAGAGACTTAGACAGCAACCAGAGCTCCAGCATGCAGGAGTATCTGAGTAATGAATTTTCATTTGGCCCACAACAGATAACAGCCTGGGCAACCCTGGATCTGTAGCAGTGTGGATTCCAGAGCCATACACTGCACAGGGGGAGGAGCAGAGGGCGAAGGAGGGGGCTGCTGCTCTTTAGAGCACAGGGAAAGCCAGATCCATGTATGCCAAGAAAATAATCTTAAAATTATGTTAACAGTTTTCTACACTGCAGAGGGATAAATCTTGAACTAACAGCAATCAGAAAAGTCTAGTCAGCTTTGGTGTGCAGTGATAATATTGGCTCTGCTTCTCCATCATTATCGGTGTAAGTCCAACAAAACCAACCTCATTATGACCTCACCCTACTTCAATTAAAACTGGCCTAATCAGCCCAAGGTCTAATATGTTAACAAAGGCTTTGCCTGATCCAAAATTCCCACCAGATCTACTGGAGCATGATTGGTACCAGCTAAATTTGCAACACATCTCTATGTTAGTGTAGACAAGAGAAAGATAAAGTAGCCTTTGTTTCTTTTACATTTCCATTTATGCTTTAAATCAAACTTTTTTTTTTTTTTTTCTGTGTGTAAACACATCTTTCACAAGTATAAACTCTTAGTTTATTCAGTAAGATTTTTATTTCTTTGGTCATGTTTCAAATAGGTCAAGTTTAAGTATATCCATGATTATGGGAAAAGAGGGAAAATGCCTTGCCATGAAGATCTACCACTTAGTAATAAAGGAGAAACTGGCAGGAAACCTTGGAGGTAATTACTAATGGTACGATTAGAGTTATTATTGGTGTGGTAGAATTCAAAGAGGGTAATGCAAAAGGCAGATTATAGTCAATAAATATGAAAGTTGCTGATGCCTTCTGGGAAATGCTAGAAGCTTTTCTCCATAGCAACTATTTATTGCAAGTGTAACATTATCATTAGTGATTACTCCTTTGCTTTTCTTCACTAGCAAAAAGGCTAGTGTGTAAAATCAGATTTTGGGGGGTATGTGTGTGTATTTTCCTTCTGCGGATCAGTTTGCAGCAAAATGCAAAGCGTTCTCTTTCAGGGTGGTGAATGCCAAGAAAAGCAGCTTCTGCAGGCTACAAACAGCACAGAGCAAATCATGGGGCATAGATGTCCTTGATTTACCTTCACCATTCCCACTAGTGCTTGGATTCAAATGCAGAACATCACTGCAGGCATAGCTTGTGCTGAAGGAACCAAAGGGTTCTAAAGAAATCAACAGGTTCATTCTTGGTTTTGCATTGGCCTTGGCACAGGAAGAAAAGCAAATTAGACTAAGGTAGTAAATGCCCACATGGAATAACACTTGTATAAAGTGGTGTCTGCTGCCCCTTCCCTGAGATCATTGCTGGTGATCCCAGGAGGTTGTTGGAAATGGTCTATGACTGATGCATGTTCTGCTCTGGCCGTCGTCGACTGCAGCATGGTCCTTCACGCAGAGGTGTGCCGTGGCCTTACAGCTGGCTTTCCTCAGCCTGGCTATGTGCCTGCAAGATGTGCAAGGGAGAAGGAGGAGTGGGATGGCATGGGGAGCAGAAAGCACACCTGGAAGAAGGGCAGTTTCACCCTCTCTCTAGCACTTAGGATCTCTTCCAAGTAGCCCATGGCCAGGGAGCAGGCTGTCTCCCCACTCACCTCTGTTGCCCCCACACTGGCTTTAAACACTGCCTCCAGCCCTGGGCTTGATTCAGCAGACGCTGGAGTGCTGCCCAGGTGTGAAAGGAGAGGTAGTGAGCTCTCAGCTCACCTCTTCCATCCTGCTCCCAAGAGAAGCATCTGCCCTGTTTGTCTCCTCCTGCCGTTGTTGCAGCCCAGTTTTGTAGCCTGTGCTAGGTTGCTCTAACTTCCACCGAAAGGCTGGCTTCACAAGGAGCAGAAAGGTTGCTTCCAAGTCTTCAGATCCAATTCTGCTTCTTTTTCCTCCAACAGTTTTTCTTCAGTCCTTCTACTAGGCTATAGGCTGGATCTTATGTAGCATATGAATGGTGTAGGTTGTCCACTGTCGCAGGCAGAGGGATGACACTAGCTCAGAACCTACAGAGACAAGGGAAGAACAGAATTTTCTAACCACCACAGAGTATGTGTCTCTGTCAGAAAGGCAAATCAACTCTTGTCTCTTCTTTTTTTTTTTTTTTTTTTTTTTTAGTAAAGGTTTCCAACAACAATATAAAAAGGCAGGAGAAACATGAGATCATCCAGTGCTGGATATGAGAGAAACAGACACTCCTTCATGTATGTATTCTTCTGCTAGCTTTGTGCAATCTTTAGGGAGAAGCATAAATACTGAGTAATTTTATTAACTGGCTCTTCTATGGGCTTGTTCAGGCCAAATTTGGATTTTATAAAGCAAACAAACAGCATCTTTCTTTTTTGAAATCAAGAATGTAAGAAAGTATAAACAGGGGGATATTAAGTTTTCCAATTAAAAAAATTATCTTATATAATTACAATCCCCACCACCACCTCCCAAATTCTGTGGTGCCAGGAATAAAAGAAGTATAAAAGCAAATGACAGTATCTTTTTCACTTCCACAACCCACGTAAAATGAATGGCTTGGTACAAGAGAAAAAATCAGAAAGAGAAAAAAAAAGGTGATGATTGAAATTCTGTTTTCTTGAGTGCAGGTGCTAGCAACAACGTAAGAGAAAATGTTTATAGCTTTTAGGCTGTTGTTCCACTGAAGTTTCTGGACTGGTAAAATGGAGATCTGGAAAAAATCTGATTACCAATTAAATGGGAAAAAACATAATTGTGTTTTAGGGGGAATACCAGAAGCTGATAACAGCTTTTTCAGCCCTAAAATTTACTCTGGATATGAAGAGTAATGTGTGTTTGGTATCTCTGGAGTGATGTCTTGCAAATCATTTGCCATTCTCTGAAAATGTTTGTTTTATTATCTATGGTCAAGATAGCTGATGAGTTAAGAGAGGGATAGTGCCAGGGTTTCTTTAGTTACCTCCAAATAAACTCTCTTCATATTCTCCAAATTATATCTTCATCAAACAATAACATATAAACCCTTGAGATCTGATCCCAATTCTATTTTTTTTAAAGCATGTGTGTGTACATCTCTCACTATACATATATTTATAGCAGCTGCACAGAAGAGAATCTCTGCTGCTAAGATCTTAAATTCATTTCTAATATTATACAGACTTAAATTAAAAGCTGGTTAGCACAAAGACAAGAGCATAAAAAGATTATTGTCTAACTTTAGTTTTATAAATTAGTGGTTGAAATAGAAACTAAGCTGTAGAGCCCTGACTTCCATTTGATTGAATGACTTTTGAATCGCATTTCCCACATCCAAAGCTAGATCTGTCTAAGTTAGTTGCAATTTGCATTTTAAGTCAAAGGAAATGCAATATCCAGTCAAATATACATTTCAATTGAAGTTGGTTGATTCAGTCTTGCCACTTGTAAGTGCTTTGAGCCAGTAGAATTCTCCACGGAGTTTGCAGGAGTGGTATTTAACTTGCATCATATGTGGCAAATTGCTCAGTGCAATTTAAGCAATATTAACCTAAAGGGAAAAGAAAGGTCTGTCACTTAAATCTGGGCTGACTCCTTCGTACAACGTCGTAATTGGTAACTTTGCTTTCATCCTCCTCTCGTTTATTTTGTCATGTTTGACAACGTACACATTTGAAAATTAATGGGTTAATCACCTGCATAATGGCTTCATACCAAATGCCAAAAGGATCTTCCTGGATTTTGTTTGCAAGTTTGAATAAGCATCTTCATTTGCACTGCTAGGAGAGCACCTTTATGAAGCAGTCTGCTTTCAGGAAGGAGAGATACTTCTTTCTTTTTCAAATCCTGGAAATGCTGAAAACAAGTTTTCATTTTGGATTTTGCATTTCTTTTAACAACAAAATCAGTCAGCACCTATATGTCTGTTCACTTCATTGAGTCTGTTCTCCCTTAAAAATACAATTTTTTCATCACTTTAGTTATAGAGATGAATTCAAACACACAATTTAACACTTACTGTGCTTTTTTGCTTTTTTTGAAGTATCAAATATGACTTTCCAACACATTTCTAAACATATTTTTATTAAAAAGTGAGATTAAAACATCTAAAAAGTTTTGGAAAAAAATCCCAACCAAACACAAAATCTGATATTTTGATGCTGGGAAAAGGGGCATTATTTTAACAAATATTTAATTTTGAAAATGTCCAAGTAGCTCAACGCAGCATTTTTACAAAATCTGTAGCACCTTGAGCTGGCTGACAGGGCACAAGCTTCTGGAAACATCTAATTGTAGCTCTTCAGGCTTGGTAGCTTATCACAACCATTTGAATAGTCACTCTTATACAAATACAGGAGTAATATGATACCCAGCCTTACATCCTCAAACCATAAAGTAAACTTGTTTTTCCATGAAGCAATTAGAAGGATACATTTAGACATATCCTTAGAATAAACAACATAAGTATATCTGAAAACATTATTTAATGTTGTAACTTGTGGGTTGTTAGAATGACAGTTTACAGTTACTGAAATAGCAGAGAAAATATTGATCAAGACATGCAGGGAACATGCATGGGAAAGCCAGGGTCATGACCGGACAGATGAAGGAATTTCTATTCTAACCCTGACTTTGCACAATGATTCCCCTTCTCTGGTTTACAGCCCAGGAGGGAGTAAGTGTCAGAATACAGGAGAACTCCCCAGTATCTCCCATGCCTCAGGCCCTGGCACATTTTTTGCTTTTCTATATAACTATCTTGAACTACTATTTCTGTTAATTAATTAATTAATATAAAAAAACCTCCTGATGCCATATATTTGCTATAAAGGAAACCACCTCACAATCTTATACTCTTTAATTCTGAGTTTTGCCTAATTTACATGAAGAATCCGTCGCTGCCCTTACAGCCACACCAAGTCCCCACTCAAAGCACCAGGAGTCCTTGAAAGCAGAAGTGGCAGGAGCTGGGGTTCGTGTCTGCGTCGTTTCTGCTCTGACGAAGGTCCTGTCCCGACTGCTGCTGGGTGTCCCCTCGGCCAGCAGCCTGTGCTGATAACAAAACCTGTCCCAGACACCTCTGGAGTTAAAGAAGCACAAGCCACTTGTATTTTTCCAATGGTCTCTTAGACAGAATTAATTTGGGGTCCAGCCCTGCAGTGGTCAGTGTCTTCTCTAGGAGGTATCAGGTGTCCATGTTGCAGAGTTGGGGTGTGGGTGTAAAAGCCCCCATCCTAACCTGAGCATGGGAACAGGAATAAGCTGCTGCTGTGTATGGAGCTATTGCCCAGGGTCTGCAAACCTCAGGGCACAGCACTTTCTGACTGTACCAGCATCCTGCGCTCTTCCTCCTTCCATCCCCTTGGTGAAGGTCATGTTTGCTGGAACAAACACAAAGGGGGGGAGATCTGCTTCGAAAATTAAAGATAAGCTTCAAAAAGGCAAAGAATCTCAGCCCATTTATTATACCTCTCTAGCCAATGATACAGCATTTCCACACCCTTAAACCAGTTTTTTTGCTTGCTTATTTGTCTTTTTTCAAGAATTTTCAGATGCCAGTGTAACCGCAGTTTTCCTGTCAGAACTGCTACACTGAAACATCTTTCACTGGATCCAGTGTACTCTGTAGTTTCTGGAGTTTATAACACAGCCATAAAAAATTGCTCAAGGCTGAATCTTGGCATATTAAGTGTCATCACAGAGGTAATTGCTTTTCTTTAAACACCTAGGAAAAAAAAAACCAACAACAAAAACCAAAAAAACAACCAACATCTGAAGTTGCCAAAAGGCTATCATGTCCAAACACCTACACTTCCACAGAAGGTTTTCTTGGCTTTTATTCTAGTCTTTCTTTGCATTTTTTTTTCCTCTCAGCTGCTTTTGCAATTGAATGTAAGCACCAGAAAACAAGTGAGGTTATTAACCCACAAAAATGTGTCCAGTTAACAAAATGTTAGGAAACAATGTCTAGGACAACATGTCCTCATTACACCCTTTTCTAACACAACAGTCTTTTGGCTATTAGAAGAATGAGTAAAGCATGGGACTGAGGTTTGAATATGGCTCTTTTATTAATCCATTGTCAGCTCTGACAACAGAAATACTCTAGTTCAATTTATTGCTTTGGTCTTTCAAACTTTGTTACATGTCAGTAAATTCAGATTTACACAGATAAAGTCCTGAAATAAAATGAGGATGGGGCCACACTGGATTTTCAGGAGTAGCTTGTTGTGTCTCTCTCCCAGAAATCTGCAAAAATTAGAGTATGATTCACTCTTGAAAACTGCAATGTGTTCCTAATTCTGAAAAAGCTTTCTCTAGCACTGTCAGCTAGCCTGAGAGATCCTAACTTTCAACTTGCAAATGGTACATAAATATCTTGAATTCGAGGAAACTATTTGGATATTTACAAGCTGAAATTGGAGGACTGTGAATTAATAAAATACTCTAAAGTAAAAAACCCATGATGAACAAAATAGTAAATAGGTAGTTACTAAGTCAACCATTTTTCTAGTGTGTATTTCTGGTGTGAATTTCACCATTTCTCAGAGCCTTTTGGTTATGGTTTTAGACATTTCAAATTTTTTTTTTCTTTTTTTTTCAGGAACCAGCCAGACATTTCACAAACTGTTGTTGTGAAGCGTTTTGAGCAGCTGAATGACCCCACTGTACTCTCTGCAGCCTGCATTAATCCATCATGTTCTGGTTAATTTTGTGTGGCTGTCACTTTTCAAGTATGTTTGGGGAACGCTACTGTGTAGCTGATCTTTCATTTAATAATATCTCAAGCTTGCTCTGTTTCTCCCATCCAAGCTGGAGTCCTGTCTGTCCCAGTTGTGCCATTGCACTGCAATAGCTGAGAGTGTGGTGCCAGTATTTAATTCCATCCCACTGATAGATATACTGCTGTCTTTAATTAACTTTTTTTTAGTGCATAAGAGTTTCTGAGTTGAGTGATATGATGGTAGGAAGTAATGTGGATCTCTGTCCATAGCTTTTAGGCTGAGATTTTGAGCATGAAATGTGGGTGCTATATGTAAAGAGGAGCATGACAGCTATCATCTCCTCCTGGTGAGGGATTCAGAGCTCATTGCTCCTGCTCCTGGTGGCTCTTGCTCTCCTGTTTTTCCTAAGACCTCCTACAAGCGTAAGAACTCCCTTTAGACCCCTCTTAATCCAGCCTGGGCCTCTCTAGCATTGCTCTTGCCACATTGGCCATGGTTGTTTGTCTTTTCCAATCCTTAAGAGATGGAGTCGTGGCTCAGGAATGAACACCACATCAAAAAGGTGCACATGAAACCAATACAGTTCTTTCCAAGAACGCTGCACGCTTGAATACAACCCTAAACAGTCATACTAATTAACATGCATATTCCAGCATTTCCCATAACTAAGTAAGAACGTCTTAGTCTGTCAGCACTTCAGGAAATTTCATCACCTCACTGTCCACTTCTTTCTGCAACTCATTAAAAAACCCAACACATTAAATCTCACTGCTCTGCAGTTCTGACATGAGAACAATCCCTGGGTTTGTCTTTCCTTTGCTCTGGGGGTTACAGTGTACCAATTGCTACTTGGCAGTTTTAAGGCAAGAAGATACTTTCTCCCTTGTCCCAAAACGGTGATTTATTTTCTGTAGCTACCCATTATGGAGAAGCCTTATACAAAGGCTTCTGAAAACCCACCAAATGCCTCTCTGACCCCACATAAACGATCTCCATTCAAATGCTTTTGTTTACCATGACCTACATTTGAATTTCTTGTGAAGAAATATTCATAGTTAATACACCCATCTGGCCAGGTACCAAGATTACACCACATTGAAGCTATGTCCATGGTACAGATAAATCAATGGTACAGATAGTGAAGCCAAGGTATTTATTACAGCAGCACAGTGCAGAGGATGGGCAAGCTCTGCAGATGGCTCATGTGCTGCAAAGCAGAAGTCTCTGAGGAGGGATTTGATGGAGGGTCAGAGACAAACAAGAAACCCTGCTGTGTTTCAGGAAACAATCAAAGATTTCATGACAGGCCATGCATTCATAAGCAGATAGGTAGGTGGATAGGAAGGTAATTTTGTGGTTAATGCTGTGTACTCTCCCACAGAAAACTTGGGTAAATTTTTAAGCTCTGGACATTGTCCCTTGCTTTAAGTAAGTCCTATGACCCCTCTGAGCCCAGGGTTGCCATGTATGAAATGGGAACAATTGTATTTTCTTCCTTCTACTCTTTGTCTTCCGATCTCCTGCCTGTTTATTTTAGCCATTATATGCTTGTACAGTACTTAGCACAATGAGATCCTGTTCTTGTCCAAGACCTCAGAGAACTCTCTAACACAAAGGTTGGGTTAATGAGACAGATAATAAACCTCACTGGAGAAAAAAAAAAAAAAAGAATTCTTGTAATTTTTGTTGGAATTCCAATAATGACCAGCTCTCAGCAACTAAGCCCCAGGTGACTCATAGAACAAGGAAAACATGCAGCAAGTTTTTCACAGTTGGCCTCCAAACATGTTGTGTTGTTTTTTGTTTTTTTTTTTTTTTTTTTTTTAAACAGCAGCAGCAGCCCACTTTCCAAAGATCACAAGTCCTCTGCTTTCTGAAAAGGGAGGAAAAAAAAGACACCCTCTTTAGTGTAATCCGACACTTCCAATTCTTGGCACTAAGCTTTTCTTCTTTTTGGGGTTATCTGACATTCTGCTAGTGCTTCTGAGATGAATAATGCAATATAAGTGTTTTCATCTCATGACACAAAAGTCAGTGTTGCACTCTAGTAAAACATGACATTTCTTGCAGGGATGAGTCTCCCACCTTATTGCATGGTTTGGAATTGGCCAGCCGTTGGGATCCCCCTCCGGCAGGTTTTCTCATCCTTTGTTGGGAGCAAGTTTTGACAACAGCAATGCTAATTGATTAAACGTTCTAATCAGAGATTACAGCTGAAAGAGAGATAACGTTTTTATTTCATTGTGTCTCTGAGAACATTAGCCTGTAAGGATCCAGCCACTTTGGCCATGGATATACCTTAAGCTATATTAATTGACTTTCTTCCCTCTGCTACTTTTTTTGTACTGAATCCCTGAGGTCAGGTATTTAAAAAGCTCATTTAGTATTTACGATACACCTTTCACTAAGATTCAGGTGAGGGGAAGTGTCTTTAAAAAGGCTTTTGCAACTTTTATATTCCTTCTTCTTTGGTAATTTTTACATCTAAAGCCAGCTGGCATTCACAGTAGGTGTTTGGAAGCATAAACACTCTCATTGAAGAAAATTACATAGGTTAAGCTATGGCTAAGATGTTGGTGGTGAAAGGGGCTATGTATAGAACTAGCTTTTTCACAATTATTTAACTTAAATATGTACAGATTGGCAGAATGCAAAAGTGAAATGAAAGGATTGCCCTTTCAGAACAGATATATACTTAAATAATGCATGGCAGTTAATTTGTCAACTTTTTTTCTTTAAAACCTTTCCAAGGACTATAAAAATCAGGTGCATTACAGGCTTCCAATAACATTTATATTATGAATAGGTGTTTTTTTCAGATTGAATTAAATGGTGAAATGGGTGAGGGAATGGATGAGTGCACAGGCTCTGGGAACTCTTGCAATCTCAACCTGCCACTGAAACCAATTTCCTGTGGGTATTGAGCATGTAATTTCTATTGCTTGGATATCATCTATAACAGAGAGAGTTATGTTTACTAATGGGCAGATCTAAAATCTTGATTTTTGATTCCTTTTCTCCTTTATGGACCATGTTTTTGTGATTGATATCTTTCAGATTTAAAGGAAAAAATATTGCGGAAAGTTTCCAAATCATGTTTTCTAACAGGGCACCTGAAGAATCAACAAGCTAATCTCTGCATCATCTATAATAAAAAAAAAAACAAAACAAAAACAAAAACCCACAAAAACCCCCAAACCTAAAAACCCCAGCTAGTACTTTTTATGCTTAAATAATTGACTATTAATATTTTGATTTTTAATTATTTTTTGAAGGGTAATGCCAAGTTCATCTTACAAACACAGATTGATGTTACTGTTGGAAGTGCAGTTTGCAGAGAACTGTTTTCCTCCCATCCTCTGACTAATTTACCTTTTTAATTTCACAGTAAAACATTTGAATGAAGTGTAACTTTTGTAGGATTTCATTAATATAATTAGATGCTCAGCAGTGTCTGATACCCAGATTGATTTTATATATTGATACTACTAGTCATATAATACTGTCACTTTTGTAATTCAATCCATCTAGCTGTCAGCTTTCCCTTCTCTTAAAAAAGGGCCAAGATTAGATGGTGAGAGAAAATCTTGTAGTCCAAGTATGTTAGCAGGAAAACTCTTCAGGAATGTAAGAAGGCAGCAGATAACAGAAACATAAAAATATGCTTGTGAATAAGAAGGGTAATATTCAGGGCCAGATTTTGATCTTTATTAGGTTAGTGTAAATCTGGAGTAGCTCCACAGACCACGGTTCAGTTGCTTTGACCTTGCAGCAGATTACAGATACACAATGTAAATCACCAGAGAGATAGCTTTGCATCTTTATGAGAAGAGGTGGGTTATGAATATATACAGATATTTATGCAAACATATGTGGCATGAAAACATCCCAATGGTTGTTTTTATATGAACATGTCCAACGTTGTTTAATGCAACCACCAACTCTGATGCCTCTATGCTGATGTCTTCACCCCCTTGATCTCAGAGGCTGTACAATACTACTATTATGTTAACATTCAAGTAATAGCAAAGGGATTTTTGGCAGATTTTTTTTCCCCCTGTAACCATGCTAGGAGAGAATGTCTGCTGCACATAGGCAAAGCATAAAGCAAAACATCAGATGTATAAACTACATGTGAAATCAAGATGATGGTATCATTCTTACTGCTGAATTATTTTATCTTTTCTTTTCTTTTTTTTCTTTTTCTACCATGTGATCAGAAAGAAATCAAGCCTGATGTTTGCACTCTGTACTCCCATGTGTTGACCCTAGTGATAATTCACAGTAATTTTTCATTTTTTAATATGTTTTCCCATCCAGCATTCTGAGTGTGGAGCTCTATACGGAATTCCAGTAACTGAAGGTTCCCCCTCTTGATTGCAGCTGCTCTCTTCCCCTGCAGGTGTTTGAGGTGGCACAGGGCATGGGCATCCTGATGCCCCCAGTGGCAACTGCTACTGCAATGTGTCTGAGACTCAAAGAAGCAGATGAGCTATGAAAAAACAATTTGATACATGCATAACAAGAACCAAGAAGAGACAAGACCTTGGGTATGTGAATATGACTGATTTTAAAAGAAATTTTGTTGCCCCACATTTGAGATATTGACATTCCTGAAAGCTCTTCTGTGTCTTGAGATGTTACAGTCTGTAAGGAAGAGAAGCTATGGCTCAAAAGTCACATACCTGCACGAACACTTACATCACCTTTCCATTTCTGCTGTATCCTGGAAGCAGATATCCAGAAGCCGCACCTCCCGCCCCTTTTTCTATGTCTTTGTTTGCTAGGAAGAACACAATATTTGATGATACTTGATTTTTTTTGCTGCCTGCTGCACAAACAGTATTTATTTTTTGGTTTTATGGACAGTTCTTGGACTCACATGCCAAGCTTGTTCTGAGGACTGTATGGGACAGGGTGGCTGCAAGTGATACTCATTCAGTCCCCTTTCTCACTCTTAAAAATGCTCTCCTAAGTCAGATGATAGATTCAGAGAGGGTGTAGAAAGAAATCTAGATAGAAAGCACTCTCATTAGCTGCCAGCCTGATACCCAAAGCCTCACTGGTGTTCAGTGCTTCGCAGGAGGTTTCCTGCAGATGGGCAGCACTGCTGGATGTTACATATCTGCCTTGATGGAAAACGTTGAGAATCTGTGATGTGGGATTCTCTTGGGAATGTGGCTGTGATCAACTTTTCCTTGTAATTTCCCCCATTTCATTAGATATGGCAACTCATGTGACTGTGCTTTAATTTGGGCTATTCACCTCTGTAAATGAGTTGGAAAAAGAAGGTATTACCTTGGAAAAGAATAACACCTATTTTCCCTTCCATCTCTTTCCTTGGTTTTGATTTTTCTCTTTTAATAGTCACATATGTGGGGACCTCCTCTGTTCTCTCTGGAGGCCTCTGATTTGGGTCAACTGCTAACACAGGAAATGGAAGTCATGCTGCAGAAATTAAAATGGGCAGCATATTGGAAAACTGCTGTGGGAGAGCAGCTGGGAATTTTGAGTGAGAAACTGCTTCATTCTCATGTGATACCTATTTTCTAAAAGCTTCATCAAGCCATACTTCTTCAAAATACAGTTATGTAGAGATGAGTAATACCTTTGACTTACCCCTGATCCGAAGTTCACAGTATTCACACAGAAATGCCATTAGTATCCTTTTTGCTGTGTCTGGGAAAATCTGTACACACAGTTCAGGTGTTCTGTATTATTAGTAACAAATAGTAACAATGATAATATAGAGAAAAAGGAAGTAATGGGAACTTTTTTGTCTCTACGGTAAAGGCAAATGTCTGCTGTGCAACCAATAGGCAAATCCTGGTAGAGCTATTCTGTCCTCCTGCAAGTTCATTTATTTTTTCATCTTTGTATCTTTTTTTTTTTTTTTTTTTCCCCAGGCAAGACAAATCTTGCATTTCTTCTTCCTTTTTTTTTTTTTTTTTTTACCAGTTCTGATTAATGCCCATCTCAGTCCCCTACCACCCTCTTTGAGTTTTTCATTTTAATGGCACACAACTCAGATTTTCTTTTTCCTAGGGGAAATAAGACTGTTCTTGGAAGCTACCTCCACACCATTTGTACAGAGTATTTTCTAGGGTGAGTTAAGGGCAAAATCTCCACAACATTATTGCACCAGGTTTGTCATCTCACATTTCATAAATCCTTGAAAATAAGCTCCTGAAAAGCAGGGATAAAGTGACATTTGGGAATGGAGTAAAATCACAACCTAAACATGAACTCCAGCAATGGTCGTGAGTTGGGTTACCAGCTCCTCCGTCTATTTAGAATGGCTTAGAGCTGGATCGGAGCTGTTTGCTTAGCCCTGTTATGAACACAAGGGTTGAACTCCTGGCCCCCTCCCTCATAAATAAACCGATGTTCAGGCTAAAGTCAGATGCCCATCTTTTCTTGAAGTGTCATCTACAGCTCACATCTGAAAAAATCTCTGGGGTGAAGAGGGTTAAGAAACATAAATCTCAGAAAATGGTTTATTAATACTATGATAGAAGCTCATGCCTATGAAAGTCAGCAGGATGGATTAGGCTGCCTGTGTGTACAGTAAGGAGGGTTTTTTCCCTTCCTCCCCTCCCACCCTTTTTTAATTAGAAGCAGATTTAGAAAGTGGGACTTTCCTGAATAATCAGCCACAGTAAACTTTTAATCTCGGTCACCTCCGTGAGAAAAGAATAGGATATCGATGTGCAGAAAGAGGGGAGCCACAAATGAAGGGAATGACAAGGGAAGGACAGGTCACTGAATTCATCCCTTTATGACTACTGTTATTATTTTGCATATGAGTATGTGCTGGCAACTTACACAGTTCAAAAAATCTTTCTCTGAAGCATTCTCCACTGTAAGATATCAGGAACCAGAGTGCAGGGATGCAGAGCCACAGATACGGAGTTGGCTGAAACTTTTTTCTATAAATCATCCATGTGTGGTTTTGTTTTCATTTGTTTCCCAGGACACGAGCACTTTTTGATGCACACAACTGGTGATATCTGTCAACCCAGCTTCTCAAAATAAAAAAAGAAAAAAAGAAAGGTGCCACAGGGAAAAGAAGTATAAGCAGCTCTGAGTACCGGTCTGGGTCCAGAACAGCTGTGTTCTGGATCCTGCTGCTGGTCTGGGGGCAATCTCAGCTAACATCACTGTGTAATGTTACAGTTACACTATCTGTAAAACAGGGCTAGTAACACCTGAAACCCTCTGCATAGCACCCAGAAATCTGGCAGCAAAAAATTTTGTAGAAGAGCTTAGTAGCAGTATTACTCAACATCTCCAGTCCATGTGGATGGACACCCGTCTTCGTACTGATGTCTTGTTTGTTTTTTCCACCCTCAGAAGTACTCCATCAAGAGATCTGTGCCCTTCTTAACTCTGTCTTTGAATTGCACCTTCAGTGCTTCACCATAATTAAAACTGTGTTTGCTACAAGCCATGACTTGCATCAATAAACCAAGGGATTTTTCAGATGTATTCCATCCTGAAGTGTGGTCTCTGTAAGCCTGGCCTGCTTGATCCTGCTATTCCATAAACAGCAACAAATCTGATTCTGGGAAGGCTCAGAATAGTCCAAGGAAGCCCAATAGCCCAGATTTTCAAATGGCTGGAAACTGAGCAGCAGAACAAAGGGTATCTTTGTCACGGTAACTTTTGCAATTTTTACTTATCCTCTATTCATTTAGCTTTTTCACGTGGGCAAAGCTGTGAGTTTTGCCTTGATGGCCAACCCTGCTAGGTTAACATTTCCCTTCTTCAGGGTGTAATAAAGTAGATGTTTATGGTATGAACTTCTCAGTCTTTAATGCCATCTTTTCTTCCCCTGGGATCTGCTGAATTTGTTGCTTGCAGCATTTCCTATACATTTATGGGGATAACTTTTTTTTTTTCAGCCTGCATGAATCTCCCAAGTTCCTCTGACTGCAGTGGATGAGCACCACGTTTTGCAGGCTCAATGTCATGCTTTTTTCACGTTCTAAATAATTGACTTATTAAGTACAACTTTTTGCAGAAATAAACTAATGATGATCTGTCACTGGAAGTCTCCTGATATGGAAGTTCAGGCCCATTGACATGGACAGTAGAGGTCCAATGAAGCATACATTAGCACCAGAACTGGCAATGAAACAAAGCTGGTTTTGGACCCTACTTCAATCATTTCCACTTGGAAACCCCCCAAAGACAATAAAGCAAATACGTTAATATGATTAGCTTGAAACAATCCAAGAAAATGGTTTGTGTATACATCTTGGCACAGCTTTTGACAAGTATATAAGATAAATCAGAATAAATTTACTTTAGTGAACGAGTGTGAAGTGTTCAGTTTACTTAGTGCTGGGATTGCATCTGACTACAAGTAGGGAAAAATGATTCCTGCTTTGTACCAACTTTATGATTGTAAACTGAAAGGCGGTGGGGAAGAAAAAAAAATAGGTAACTTTTTACTCAGTTTATCCACAAAAAACTCTCTTAATTTATTCTCTTAGCACCATTTGACCTGGTAAGTGTATTGTAAAATAAACACATAAAGAGACAAAAATTACTCATATGGAATTAAATTACTCATCATTAGTAGCCACTGATTCTTCTAGATCAGGACTAAACTGTGATTTTTTACCTCAAAAACCACTTTTCATCTCTAGACATCAAAGTATGCATTACTTTTGAATAAATGTTGGTGGGGCTTTTGAAAAGAGGAGACAGACAGTACAGAAATGAAGAGCTGTTTGTTTCTCGTAGGCTTGTCTTCTAAGATAGACAAAGAACCACCACTTGAACTCATCTGACTTGACTCCAGCTCTGTACTCAATCCCTTATGACTCTTGTTCCCCCTTTCCTAAATAGAGGTGAGCCTGAGAAGAGGAAAAACTAAGATATTTCCTACTCACCCACCCTACATATTTTTCTCATGCCCCCCTCCCTCCCCGCTTTTGTGGGCAAAACCCCCTTATCATGGGTGACTCTGGCTACTCAGTTTGTTTCTTTTCTCATTTCTTCCAGTTTTCACCAGAAAACCAAACACTATTTGTCATTTGAGAAGCACCAGAATTTTTCTAGACAAAACTGTTAGTATGAGAATTCACAGTTAAGTTTTGAAGGTCTGAAGTGAATAAGCTTCCCAACTCACAGAAATTTGACTCCAGTATTTGTAATACCAAATTTTTTGAAGTTTCTCAGCCTGTAAGGAGCTTTGAAATGAATAAGGGCTTGCACTGAAGCTCTGTAAGGTGTCTTTTATTCAATTAGAACATGTACCATGTTAACATTCTTCAGTGTTGTCATAATTCCTCTGTTTTGTTTTTGTTTTTGTTTTTTTTTTTTCCTTAGTGAGAATTAACTTGTCAACTGCAAAGAAGCTTAGAATTTGTTCATAAATCATTTTGTTGCAGGCTAAAATTTGACACACTGTAGGTAAACACATTTTCTCTGGAAAAAAATGACAAATACATTATTACCATTTCCCCCCCTTTAGAACAGACTCTCTGATGTCTCCAGTTTATGACTAAAACCATTTTTCTGCAAATTACATTGTACTGTATTATTACACCGTCAAGATAAGTGATCACCATGAGGTCGAAAACTGCAGCCAGATCAATAGTGGGAAAATTTCAAAATTTGGCAAGGGATTAATTTTCAATTTAGATTTCTGCTTTGTGTTTGTATCAAGCTGTATCTCCTTCTCACCTTTGTGCATGTGAGGCTACATGATTTTCAGGATTGTGACCTGACCTTGAAAACCGTCCAGATGTCGGTGAGATCTATTCCTGGGGAGAGCTTGCTAGATTCACCCTAGTGAGGCTACACAACAATTCCCTCTCTTGTATTTTGAGCACACCTCACTGTGCCAGCGCTGTTCATTTGCTATTGAGGCTGAAAATTTTTGACAAGTGACTCATCACCGCCCCAGCAATATGTTACATTTGATCATGGAGTCCTAGAGGGTTTTTAGCAAGCAATTAGGAGGTGGATGTGAAAATAATTTGTACGTTTGTCTGTTTGTTGTTTGTCTCCAGTTCTTCTATAATCAGCTACCTCCCTCCCTTCCGCTGTGGGCAGGAGGGGCCAAAGAAATGTGGCTGTGGTCCCTCTGGGCAGGCTGGGCTTGAGCTCAGAGGTGCCTGACCTCGGTATTTTGCGTTTTTGGTATACAACGTGTGCTCTGGGAATATGGGAGAGGGTTATTCTGAACTGTCATGCTGCTACTTGTCCTCTTCCCCAACAAAAACGCTCTCCACTAACAATTACCACATCACTGCAAACAGACTGAAAAGAGACATGATGTAAAAATTAAATTACTTAAAACATTTTTGGGCTAACACTTGGCTTTATATAAACTCAGAGACAATCCTGTAAGGCACTCAGGGCAGATTATAGGTTTGGGCAAAGCTAGAAAATTGCTGCCATTATATTGTTATTATTAACACCTTGTAATTAGCCCTAAGGAATCCTGAAGTTCTCTCTCCTGATTTGGCTTTAATGAAGGAAAATTGCTACCTTTGCAAGTTGGATGGCGCCCGCTCTGATTAGTCTTAAGTATATAGGACTATTATTTTGAAAATGTTTGTTGTCATGTGAATATTAGTATTGCATGCAAAAGGGGGGAGGGGGGTGGGCTGGGCTCTTTTATTTCTTGACTATGATGAGTCACATGTTCACTTTAGTTATGGTCGTCCCCTTAAATATCAAGAATGGAAACCTTGTCAAGGTATCCGGACCACAAGCTAACGAATTCAGGAGGATCCTGTGGCGAGGGCTGCCAGCTGCCCTACCTGCTGATTGCATTGGCTGATGGAGTAATTGTTGCATGGAGATAGTTTTATGATTGCTTTAAGAGTCTGAATGAGATCATGCATGAGTTAGCACACTAAGTGCAATAAAAATGATTTTATTTGCATGTCCCAGAGCCTTTCCTGATTCCTTTGCTGCTTTCACAGGCAACGTCTTCCCAGTGAAATCAAGCCAACATTAATAAAACATCCCTTCCATACATCTCCACTCCTCTCCTCCCACATACTGTATGCTTTCATTACCATCTCTGGGAAAAAACTGACATTAAAGAAAATTCATCTGATCTTATCTGTAATTAATTTGTATTTTGATAATATAGAAGAAGAATTTTTGCATGTAATGACTTACCTGTTCATTATTTCTCTCCTTTGAACTCCTGTGACCGCTTAATAACTCATGCCAAAGCAGAACTGATTATGACATTTTCCCCACCCACCATCCAGGAAGGTTGAAGGTGTTGCCTCTCATACTTAGACAAATTGCTCCAAATAATGACTTTGTGCAAAATTAGTCATACATAATTGAGAAATTCTATAGATGAATAGGAAAGTAACTCGAGATGAAGTTATCATTTTAATGTTTTTTAAGTTAACGTGGGATTTGACATACCGGTTCAGACCAGCAGTCCACCTATAACAATCAACTGCCTTTTGTGGGAATGGGATCAGAGCCCACTCCCTCTGGAAGCAATAAAAGTTTCTTGGTTGTCATTGTGGAGGATGTAGAAAGGCCTGGAGGGTACACTGGATGGCACCGAGGAGCATGGTGTAAAATGACATGAGCTACGCTGGCTCTAGCATCCAAGAGGGCTCTCTCCCTGACTGCTTGGTCTTGGCTCTCAGGCTGCTGTCCCTATTCTACAGGTGACAAGTTGCTTTTTCCCAGCCTGGTGGCACTGATAGATTCTACAGTAAGTGATAATTTCTAACATTATTTATATTCGTGTTAATTGGTGATGTGGCATAAAATGTCACATTGTCCATCCAACACACTGAGACACTCTCAGCATCTATCAAAGATTGATCAATTGGCTTAAAAATAATTCCTGATACCCCTAGACACATATGAATTACAGTTTCAAACTCCCTTCTGCCAATAGTTTTTTTTTTTTTTTTTTTTCAGAAATTCCCATCCTTCTTCCTCATCCCTAGGAGAAATCTAACTTTTTTTATGCAACTGTCACATCCAATAAGCAGGTCTGTTATGAAAGATAACTCACATTTCATGATAGAAGTATCACAGGCAGTGCCAGAGAAATCAAATCTAAGAGAAATAAGAATCCAGTCCCAATTCTCCTATAAGTGCAAACAAAATGTACAATATCACATCAAACAAGAGATATACCTTCCTCTTTCCCCAAGGAAATACTGGATTACAACATGAAAGCTCTACCTTTATAAGTGCCCAGGCCCGAATAGGAAAACAAGTGTTCAGCTACCACAAAATTATCCAGTCCCTCTTTTAAAGAGCTACAGGAAAAATTAGGAAAATTAAGTCAAATTTCCAGCAATGTAATGGGATTATTTATATATTTTCTGTGTTAAAAAGGAGAAATACAAGGTCTAGAAAGAGGCTTGGGTTCCAGAGACTTAGAGGGGTGAAGCTCGGGATCTGGGGTTTCTGCTCCTGTGTAAAGCCGTGGGTCAGTTGAACAGGTCAACGTCTGAAGGTGTTCAGATTTCAGAAGCTTGGCTCTGGATCTCTTCTTTATCTTCCACTGCTGGATTATCAGAATTGTGCCTTAAATTTGCCACACTTAAAATCCAAACACACTTACACATTTTTCATTACATTTATGACTCACTCTATGCCTTGACTTTATTCATCAGAGGCAAATATATTAAACAAAGCATTTCTTTTAACTTAATTTACATATATTTTGTATTATCAAGGTTACTGTCTCTTCCCCCCCTCCTTTGTTCAAATTATTGAACATTGTCTGTTCCATAGTACAATTTATCTTCAGTGTATTGAAGTAAGAAAACTGTGACAGGGCACACATTTAAAAAAAAAAAAAAAATCTCATATTTAAAACTGAAAAAAGTTGTATGTTCACAGTGAGGAATCATGATGGACACAAATGCAGACTAAGTGCAGGTGATTTTTTCAGTTCCCCAGTGAAACTTCTGGGTCTGTTTCTGGGTGTAGAGAAAGGTAGTCCCATTCTGCTGACAAAATTAATAATAAATATGATAAAGACAATGATGGATGGTTGATAGACATGGCCATATCCAATGCATATTAAAGCTGAGAAGAATAGTTTAAATTGGTTTGTGGGATATTAGCCCAGGCTCCTATTGGGAATGGAAAGCATCAGAGAGAATTTATTGAACTATATATGTTTATTGCAATGTATAACATTTAAAAGGTGCCTGCTTGCTGCCCACAGTGCCTTTGGTATTATTTAATTAAAATAATATAGTGAAGACCAAACTAGCATCTACCCACCTGCCAGTATCTAATCCTAAGAGGGCTGGTCCCAGCAATTTTTTAAACAAATGCTTCACCAGGTCCTGGCTTCCATCAGGTATTATTATTACACCTACTTAGAGTGATTTAACTGGTTGTAGATAGAAAATGGAATCAACATGCATCATAAACCAGATCAGAATAGAATAGGGGACATATGACCTTTTAATTCTTCGGCTACATAGGATACTTTTTAACACAGGATGAGGGAAATCATATGCAAATCCAAGTCTATGGTTAAAATCTTAAATAAACAAACCAGTCCTTATAATGATATACAGATGTCTGGTTGGTTTTTATCAATAATGGCTCATATTACCCATATGCAGCCTGGCGTAGAGAAGAGAAGGGAATGGTACAGGGGATTTGTGGAAAAGAAAACACTATCTTCACTGAAGCATGTTCTCACCATATTGTCACCTCTGATTCTCCCGTGGCTGCCAGGAGAGAAATGATTTAACTGGCTGAATGGGTGGGTGGCCAGGATGGGCAAGGAATTAGAGATTCATTTCACTTCTGCTCAATTAGGCATGTTCTCTGTCAAAACGAGTACTTATGATGCAATTTGTAGTACAAATTCTGCTTCCCTGAGCAGAAAGACTCTATTTCCACAATTTGAACTATTGGAGACTATGGAAGAGGCAAGGCTCTAGTAAAGCAATGTTTCAAGTGGTGTTAGTGCTGCAGTGGGTGTTCAGAGCCCAGTGGGAATCCAGATCTTTTTTATGGAGCTCATGCCAGAGGGCTTAGATTCATCTTTGGGATTTGTAAAAGACTCCCTCTTTGCAGCAGCCCCATAGATCCCAGCCTTGTAGTAAGCTGGCTGTCTAGAAATAGTGTCCTTGTGAAAGATGTCTGACCATGAAGGGATGTCCCACAACTTCATTTGACTACAAACTCATGGAGGATTTTTGGCACTCAGCTGTTACCATCGGGAGCAGAGCATGTGCACACCGGGTGAAAGAGCCCAGCGGAGGCAAAGGTGTGATTAAGATGTTCTGTTAGAAAGGTGGAAAGGTCCTGTCTTGCTGCTCCACAACAGCACTCTTAATCACGTGCTAAAATAAATTCACTTGCGTCAATGACACATCTCTCTTCCTTTAAAATCAAAGGATGGTGGTAACATCTGCAAATCTGTTGCAATGAGACTTCTGCAGACTGAAATCCTCTTAGTACGTAGGCAAGTAAGACTGCCTAGATGATTCTCCTACCAAGTAGGCACCAGCTTGATCTGAAAGAGTCACATCAGCATGTGAAGGAATGAAATCTGGATGCTGCTATTCTGTGACAGGGAGAAAGATAGTGAAGAAAGCTACACAATTGGTAAACGCTTCTTTCTCATGTGGTGGAGGAAAGTACACAAGGCACATACTGATGCAATCATGTTAATATGTGGCCCTTTTGTCATATCTGAAGATCCAACCCTGGAGTTAATTATTTCTTTGGGATCATTTCTGGGATTTGAAAGAAGAATATCGTGGATGGTAGCTTTTCTTCAGTGTTGGCAGCTATAAAATTTGAGTGAAATGACCAAAGCCAAGACAATAAAAGGCCAGCAAAGACAAATGGACATTTTTAAAAAAAGCTCTTAGACATTTTGTAAATTTATAAAGACCGTCTGTATAACACAAAGAGCCTTTCTGTTCATTTTATCTTTCAATTGCTGTTGCTATTTGCTTGTTTCCAATCTCAGTAATTGACATCCAGCCACTGCTCTGCAGAATGACAGAACAGTAGTTTCACTGTCACGGTTTCAGTGAAACGAAAGCAGCTTCGGGTGCTTAGCCCAAGAGCTCAGTGATGTAAGTTCCCGCAGCAATTAGTTGCTTCGTCTCCTCTTCCAGCTTCGTGAGTCAGCTGCACAGATCAAGAAGGAGTGAAAAAAATCCCACAAAATACTTCTATAAAAATTCACAACAATTATTTTGCAATGACTAGAAGCTACCAGGGATGCTATAATTGTAACACGTTGCAGGGTGTATAATAGCGTGACCTTTATATAAGGTGCGTTGCACTATGATCTTTCCAAGCACAGAGAAGAAACTGCGAACAAAGGACTGCTCAGACTTCTGAGACTTCTCCCTTTCTAACTTAGGATTACCTCACCTATTTACACTAGGTGAGGAGAGATTTTGTGTGTTTTAAGTACATGTACTCCTTAGTTTTTTTGGCATAGCCTTCTTTTTACAGCCGCTGCATCCTTTAATCCTGGCTGAGCTTAGTACCTACCTTTCTTCTTATCTGGCTGTCTGCTGGAAGGCACTGGTTCTCTACTATCCACGTTGCATTGAAAACATGTTTGGAGGGACCCACCTTCATTGCCATCAAGAATTGGAGGATGACCATGATGTCCTGATGAGTATCTCTGCTCCAGTGTTTCTTCCCAGATGACAGATATTAAGAACGAAGCTTTGCACTTCCTTGGAATACAACAGTCATTAACAGCATGTATAACAAACTGCATCCCAAACTAGACCATATTCATAATTGGAGATTTGAAGAAATATAGTTAAAGTTTCCTGTAACATAATTAGCTTTGAATTCTATATTGCACAGAGTGGAAATTCTTTCAGGTATGTCCATCACCTTCACTACAGCCCCCAAAGCATCTATGACGATTTTGATGCCAACTGAAAAAATAAGAGCTATTAGTACAAGTAGACAAAGGGCCAAGGTTTTTCTTTATGCAGACAGGAAGGCAATGGAGGCAGGTGATGCAAAGCATATGAACTAAGGAAGGGAACCCTGCTGAGCAAATTATTTGTGACTATTTATTGGGAAAAGTTTTATTTTCTTGCCTTTTTTTTTTTTTTTTTTTTTGAATTATCCAGGAACTCTTTTTTTAACAAATTTGTACATTGTTTGATGATTAGGAACATATGCTTACAGGAAATGTCATCCTGGATCAATCAGAAGTCCAGCAGACCCAGGGGGTGGGATTTCAAAAGTGCCTAAGTGAGTTAAAACATAAATCCCAGAGATTTTCCACTGGACAAAATCTACTCCAAACCCTCATTAGTCAGAAGTTCACATAAGCCTTGAAGAATGTAGGTTTATAGCTCTCTCAAAAGTCTTGTTTATATTTTTAATCTTGATTATTATACCTGGTTATTCTTGTTACTGATACAAATATCTAATACCTTTTAGAATCCTGCTAAGCTTCTGGCCTCAGCAAGACCTTGTGGCAATAAATTCCCTGGGCTAACAGTGCATTTGTTTTATACACCACTGGGTCATGGTAGGACTTCACTTTTGGTGCCAGATGACTGGTCACATGTGATGGACAAGAAGATGTCAAGAAATCCAAGGAAATGGGTACAGCTGGGCAGTCTAGGCTCCTGCAAAGTAAGAAAAAAGGATTAAAGAGATGAATAGCAGAACGTCAACATTCACTCTGGAGGTATCTCTGTCTCTCCTTTGACTATAAAGGGAAGCCAGGAGCAACTGGGCTCCTGATTTCAGTGTCTAAATTTAGGTGAGATGAATTTGGCCCAAGAATCTTGTTCTATCTTCAGAAACTCTGAAGTGTCAGAACAATGTTCTCTGCCTTCACATAAAGGAATAATCAAGTAACAGCTCTCCAAAGATTTGCAAGCCTGGTGGAGTTCTTCAAGAAATGTTAGAGGCACCTTAAAGCTTGACGCACATCCAGGTCCCCTCCTTGGTTCCTGCTGCCCCTCAAGAGGTACTCCAGGAAAACCTCTTTCCTGCATCTTCTGCCACCATCCTTGCAATAGCTCAGTGTTCACCTTTAGAGAACAGAGATTTTATTTCTCTCTTAAAATAACTCAGCACTGATACTTCTACTTTCTGAGAATAAAGCTGAACTTGACTGACATGGGGATTAGGAGTAAAGGTTAAACACATGTCAGACTGAAGATAAAGATGCAAAAGGAACAAATGACTTGACCAAATTTCCTTCTTTAAAGTGTTTTGTGTCAGCAATTTAGCTGACTGTTCATTTAGCATTAGCTGAGGAGCTTCTGCAGTTCAAATGAGATGTAAAGGAGAGGTTTTCACCTGCTGGCAACTAAAAAAATGGGGAAATGATTATTCTTTTTCTGACCATTTAACTGTAATTTGCATTGTGCCAGGCTTTTCTTGGCATTAGGAGTGTTAGACCTTGTGATTTAGGCAACTGGCCTCAAGGTACAAAAACCAATTTATAATAGAGAGAAAGAAAACTTTAAAATATACAAACCCTCTTTAATTCCTAATTTTCCCTAATGTTACTAAACCCAAATAATTATACATTTTAAATTTGAAGATCCCCCTTCCCCAGTGACTGAAGACAAAAAACAATACCAAAATAAATGACTAAGAAAATAAGGGATGTAAAACAATTTAGGCTGAAAACCGAAAGAAATAGAATGACTGACTTGGGAACAATGGATCAAAGAGACAAATAAATAACGCACAGAACTCCTCTAAGCTTCATCAGCAGTACAAATAACCTCTAAAATAAATGAAACTGGAATACACAAGCTGAAAGTTTCCTTTAGGGTTGGGGAGGGTTGAGTTTTCAATCCAGTTGGCATGAGAAGAACCTTGCCCAGAGCAAGGTGTTTTTTGAGGTCAGGGCTCTCAGATTTGGTGTTTGGAGAAAAAAATCCAGTAAAGGGGAGGATGGGAGACCTCAAGGAATATGGCAGTTTTTCTTATGTTTGAAGTATCTGACTTTTGGCAGGATTCTTTCAAGTTGAACTGACACTGAAAACATGTTGAGATTTGACCATCATTAGCCCTAAAAAAGGATCCCTTTGGCTGTGTATTAAAGCTTTGATATAGTATCTGATTGGAAATGAGAGGGAATTTCTCCTGATCTGCCCTTCTTCAGCCCTGCATCCCCTGAAAACTGAGAGCAAACATGACTCTGTCCCTCTTGATTCAACCCTTCCTCATTCCAGTTCCTTCTTGGGTCTCCCATTCCTGCTACCACACTGTAAGGGATAACTGTTCAAGGTTGTTGTATTTGGCTTTGTATGAGTCAGAGCTATAGCCAAAGACTAATTTTCTTTAAAAGGAAGAAGCTTTTAATTTTAGAAGCCACCCCCCACCCTGCTATTCTGACCAGAGTTTCAGTTCTACAAACAGCTTAATGAAGGTTAAAATAATTCCCATCCTTTATTGATGTGAATTCCCCTCTTCTTTTTCATCTCCCTTCTGTTTTGGTATGTTGTAACCCACATTTTCCAAACAATTAAAAATTTTCCCCCACCTACCTACCCACTGGTTCTCTGGAGTGATTCTGTAATATGACAGTAGGTTGGGGAAACCTTTGCTTCAACAGAGTACTAGGTATCTCTCTCTCTCTCCCTCTCTCTCTCTCTCTCTCTCTATCTATCTATCTACCTACCTATCTACCTCTTCAGAGTGCTGAAATTATATTTCATTCTGCTTTAGAGAATTCCTTTGGTTTGTCACAAGTATCTGAGCATTTTATAATCTGGCTTTGAGATATATTTACATCATGCTTTCCATGGTACTCTACAGATCAAGGACTATATTCTGCTTCTGCAGAATCTCTTGATGTTGATTTGGAATAGTTGTAAATAGCATTCATTCATGTATGAAGGCAATACAAAAGGATCACTTCACCTTTTGCTGGAATACATTTACCTCTAGGGTGCAACATATCTACTATTTAGCAACATATGACCATGTTACAGAAATGGAAGTAAAGGACAGCAGAACCATACCCAACAGAAATTTCAAGGGGGACCATGGCAGGAAGAATGCAATTTACTTCAGATGAAACTGTCAAATGCTTCTCCTCCGGGGCTGCTATTATTAATCTTGAGAAAACTGTCATGGGACTTTTAATAACCATAAGTGGTCAAACCTTTGTCTTCTATCTCATTCAAATAAGAGTGCCTCCAGCTCTGCCATGGTTTTAACATACAAAGATGGCTGATCTGCCTTGAATTGCTCCAAGGAGAAATCCACTTCAGAAGAACAATCTAAACTTAGCTGTAATCAATGGAAAAAAGAAAAAAAATTTCTGTGGGCTTTTTAACCAACTGGGTGGACTTTTGAAAAGGACCAATGGTAGATGCTGTCTTTGTTGCTGGATGTGCCAGCCTGGCTCTGCCCATCTTCCCCTTTCATTCCTCTTCAGAACAGTGAAGAACTGAGTCACAAGGAAAAGTTAGACAGCTCTTCATCTAGCTTGTGGTTAACAGGCACTTTGTAGAGGATACTACATAGATATTTTTAAACTGTTTTATTTAAGTATGATTACTGAGGAAGTACTGTCACTTCACCACACCCCTGGCCCCCCAGGGTGGTGCATCTTAAAGGCATCATGTCAAACAGTAAGACATGACATACACAACCATGGGCTGTATCACAAGATAATGTATCTGCCTGGGAAATCTGGAAAAAATGCACTGACAACTGCCTCAGGAAGAAAAAAACAAAAAACAAAAAAACAAAAAAACAACAAAAAAAAACAAAAAAAAAAAACCAAAACAAAACAAACCAAACAAAAAAAAAAAACAAAAACAAAACAAAAACCAGAGAGAGATGTAAACCATTATCATATGGAGAGAAAGAAAGAGAATATTTGCAGTAGAAGTGTTGCTTCTAGAGACCTGACTTGCTGAGTAAATAACTTCATCTAGTGCTGTCTAATGTACAAAATTACTTTTAGCTGTCTGCCACGTAGGACAAAACAATCCTTGTTTACTAAGCATTTATCAGCATTTAAGATGTCTATTAAATTCAGCACTTAAAAAGCAAGTCTAGAAAATTAACTTTGTGATGTATCTGTCTTATGCTCTTACATCACAACATACAGTCCTCAACTGCTGTAGATAGACACAGTCCCTATAGAATGAATGAGCTTACACTCCTCTTGATTTACAGCAAGTGAGAATCTAGCCCAGCATGTTTGACCAAGCAATCGGGGCCAGTCCTATCAAAACAAACCTGATTCAAAGCAAATGTATTCTAGGATTCTCCATTCCACCCACTTTCTCCTTTCCTGTGTCACTGCCATGCCCAGTGCTGTTATGGCAGCACCACATATGTGTCCCTTCGCTTTCCCTTGTTCACCATGTAGGAAGGAGAGTTATCACATATTTCATCACTCTTTACCCAGATGAAAGCCCCCCAGCAAAAGGCAAATTCTTCCTCCACTGTCTTTTAAACTATTCTGACTTATACAGGTTAGCCAGAGGTATAAATGAGATAATATAACCCTTTGTACTTTGGATAATTTGGGTCAGTTAAGAAGCCTTGGTGTGTTGATATTTATTTTTAAATAATAGGTTCTAGCAATAGTGTAACTTTAAAAAAGTTTTTATTCAAGGGAATGGGAACTGAAATACATCATGCTGCTAATCTTCAAGTGCAGATGTAAACATCTTGAGCAATGCTAATTTAGTGTTCTTTGTCACTTGTCTTTTTTCCTTCCCTTTCCCTTAAAACAAAATGCTACTCTTTGAAAACCTATTAGGGAGATCAAGATGACACCTTCCCATGACACAAAAAAAATCACAACTACATATCCAGGCAGAGTATCAATGGAAAAGTACAGGCAGAGTGGCTCAAAGTGGGCCGGCTTGACTGGGATTTGTCAGCATGATGGGCCAAACGGGCTTGTGCATCTTCAGAAAATTGTCCTAACCCCAAGAGACACCTCTGGGCACTCCTCTGCCTCCAGCATGATGTGGAGATTGCACTTCAAACTGGCATGGTGGGGAGTACGTCAGCCTTCACTGGCTTCCCAATGGCATCAAGACCAACCTCACTTCAGAGTGATGTCTTAGTCCAGAAACACAGATGAGAGGAAAAACTAACTTTCAGATTTAACTGAATTTTTCAAAATTCTAAATGAACATTTGGCTAACAATTTTTACTGGAATGTTCTGCTTCCTAAGTGGTTATCCTGTCCCCAGTCTGGGGAGAGAGTGTACTTGTGAAGGTAGCCTTTCTCACTCTTCCACATGAACAAGTAATTAACCGTCTTTGCTTCTCCTGGTTTGACTTGATTTTTTTTTTTTTTAAAACTGCATTTTGTTTCACATGTACAAATATGTAACTGCCAATTATGGGATTACAGCATTTATTAGTCAGGAAAGTTGCTACAGTGCCCTCATGCCTGTAGCAAAACCTGTGGCCTGCCTGCCCACCCTCCTCTCCCCCAGTTTTGTTGATTCTCAGGCAAGCATTAAGACCCCTTACATTTTGTTGATTGTCAGGCAAGCATTAAGGAGTCAATTCTAATTTCACTTCATACTCTTAGGTGCAGTTTTTTACATGAGACTTTTTACAACTCTGCTCAACCCAGCCAACACAAAGATTTTGCTGTCAAATACACTGACGGGAAATAAGTTGAATTTTTCATCACAAATTGTTTAAAAAAATTTGTTCATTTTTTTTGTCTGTAACACAGTAGCTGACCACACTGACTGCCTTAATCCCATGGTGGGCCATAGAGAACAGTTTATATCAGGATGCCATTGTGGTGGGAAGGCTTTCTCCAGGTATGTTTGTCTTACAGGGCAAATGATTGTGGCTCTGTCTCAGGAGTGAACAGATGAGACACAGGAACTCTGTTCTGCTGGAGGAGACCTGATTGTGAACACAAGTATCTCCTGTCAACATTTTTTGAGTCTCAGAACTTGGACCTGAGCTTTGGAGATCCTGCCAGCTTTGTGCAATCTAGAAGAACTGAATGAATACACTGTTACATAATAAATTAATGATGATTCCCTGTGCTCCCCCCCCCCCCCCCCCCCCCCGTTTTTTGTCTCCTTTTCTGTTGACCGTGAATATTTCCTGATTATTTTTTTTCTTTAGCTCCTTGTTCAGAATCGGCTGGCCTACATTTTTAATCTTTAACAGAAAGTTGCTTGAAAATATTTGTTTGAAGCCTTCAGATCCATTTCTTCTGCTTCAGGGTAGGATTGTTAGGGTGCCTTTTAGCCACAGGTCAGACCAGGAGAAAAACAGATCTTGCACATTTCCTGGCTCTGCTTCTGGCCACAGGAACCAGGCTCA
This sequence comes from Tyto alba, assembly GCF_018691265.1. Classification (NCBI taxonomy): domain Eukaryota; kingdom Metazoa; phylum Chordata; class Aves; order Strigiformes; family Tytonidae; genus Tyto; species Tyto alba. Next base: position 12,086,884 of record NW_024881279.1, read on the forward strand.
GTCTCACCACAGTTTCAGAGCCACCAGAAGGGTCAGTAGCCAAAGCAAAATATCCAAAGTCATGTTTCAGCCCAGAAACATGCTTCTTTCTTGATATATGCACACTCTGGGAGCTGTTAAGAACAGTGTGAGGGAGGTCTTCCGTTGTCTTTTAGTTTCTCAGAGCAGCAAAATATGTCCAAGAATTTGCTTACTATTAATGTTCTGCACAAGTTCCTTAAAATGGCTGCTTCCAGTCATTTTCTTGTTAACTAGATTTGTCTAGAATGCCTCATTTTTTCCTTTTCTCCGTATCAGTGGCATGATTCAATATTAAAAAAAAATCAGTATCCTTATCCAGATTATACAATGGTGGTGAGTCACTTTGTGAAGCTGTATTTATCAGAAATTATACCAAGATCACCATTCTCCCATTGTGTCTCAGAAGGATTACTATACAAAGTATTACAGTGTTTCAGTTTTGGTCCCAAAGACCATTTGCCCTATATCTTTTTCTAGCTGTAGAATTCTTCGGCTGTTGTCTTCATTTGAAAGACCCAGAAAGTACATGGATGAAAACAAAAAAAGCAGAAATTTCTCAGGTAGTCCATCAGGCCCTTATAAAAATACAGCAGGTCATAACATTTATAACTGCACCTGGTCCACAGAGGAGCATGGCAATCTTACCTCCCATAATTTTAGAAAATGGCCTTTTGGGACCAAATGTTGTTCATGCTACTTCCACTTGCTGGAAGAGCTGCCATTTGCTACAAGCCCACAGTGTTCAGGGAGAACAATGCATCATGGCTTGAAACGGTGGAAATTAGTCAAACGTCCATAGAACAGGCTATATTATTCCTGCCTTTGCAACAGGTGATTGTTCCTCAGCACATAAACAGAACAACAGCTGCAGGCAATTGTTATTTCCTCATTAATTGCATTTTAGGGCTCACTGAGGTTTTCTGTGCTGCAGAACATTCCCAGTCCCTTGAAATGCTAATCGAAACATTTGAATATGTTGTTATCCTGACAGCACACTTGAGGAGCTTTTAAAACTGGCCAGCTGTCTAACTACTCCCTATAAATCACTTGCCTTGACCTAGCGGTACATTTTTCTTTTCTTTCGTGTCTATTTGGTGTTTGACACAGGAGCCTGTGCTGTAACTGCTCATTTAATACCAGACAGTGTAATACCCTTGCAGCCTGCCATGATTGTCAGGTTGATTTCATTAGTACGATAAGATGCATAGACTCCTTTTTATCTCTTGTGTTCTCCTTCTCTCTCTCCCTTTCTCTGTAATTTGGGTCTTTAAAGTCCCTGCTGTCTCCTGATCTACAGATAATTGTTTACTGTAATACTAGCCAGGAAAAGAGCTGATAAACTCCAGATGTAGCAAGGTCTTCAAATTCACTTTCCTTGCTCAATGCCCATGGCTATGTACCTCAGATAATATTTTGCTGCTGTCTGGGGTCCTCTAAACCTACTAATAAAAAGGGGCTATTTAAGATGAACAATGATTGTATCATATATGATCTGGGTGGCTCATTAGAGTTTCTTTTCTGTTTGGGGGGTTGTTTTGTTTTTTGTTTTTTACAAGCTTCTTACTAGTATCAGTTCTTGTTGCCTGCCTGTATCTGCCCTGCACTGTACTCTTTGAAGTCTTATCATGCGTCTTAGTGACAGGAGCCAGGATGCTACATGCTAACTCCCGTAGAGCAAAGAGATGAGACTTCTTTTCCCTCTTCAAAAAATTAAAAAAAAGAAAAAGAAAAAAAAAAGAAATCACTCTTTTATGCCTTGCAGGAGTTTGTGGTTCATTTGGTTCTTTGCACAGTGATGTTTAGAGAAGGCAGATTGTCAAGGGTTCATAAATAAGAACCAATTTATTGCCTCCAGCTTCAACAGGTCTTGAAACAATACCTTTCACAGGTTTGATAGCAGTTCCTTAGTTTATTTTTAAATTATTGCTCCTTAGTTTTACATACCTCTGAACTTCTCCCTTCCACCTAGCACTGAAAGGCAACGTGCTATCAAAGAGGCGGTTCTTGTATCTCTAGACTCATTCTGAAGACCAAAAATAGCCCAAAAGGCCCTGCCTACATTTCCACTGTGAACCAAGTTTATAATCAGTTCATGAAAAGGTTGACTATAAATATTTTGTGCCCACACATAATGTGGTTAATACGGCTAGTAGTTGTGACATCCTCGCCTGGCACATGGAGATCTTCCTATAAACTGGTTTGGCACATTATTTTTTGCTATGAATTCACGACCACCTAACCATGCCTGTGTAACCAGTTTGTCTGGCTCCTCCATACTCCAGACCTGGGTGTGGTAGGATATCCTCGGATGCCTTGTCTCTCGTGCTGCCAGGGCAAGCCAAGGTGTAAGTTTTTCTAGTGTTCTGGTATGTATTCAAGGACTGTGGGATATCTCCCTGACCTGGGTGCAAGCCTTAGGCAATATCCCTGTGGACACACCACTGTGCAGCCTGTACGCTATACAAACACCACATGGTCTCTTTCTGAAAACAACTGCTGTTGGGATGTAGGCAGATGTGTGCTTGTGTCACAGGAGAGGATTGAATGCTGGTTCAAAAAAACCCCCAAACCCCAACATGATCAGACTTGTCATTTAGTCAGAACATGAGCTTTTTTGACCTGAGATTTTCATCTTAATTTTGAAAAATCAAGACTGAATTTGGATCTGGCCGTTACAATGTTTGGGAGGGGACTGAAAACCTGAAGTTGGATATAAATTTTATGAAGGTGTCTTAATATAATTCATTAGCCATTTTAGACACATGAGATCAAATTCCTTGTGTATGACCTCCCCATAGCCTGAGGTTTTGGAAGGCTCTAATATCTGAGGCTAGATAAGGAGGCTGGCTGCCTTCCACAGGATGCCCCTTGCTCCTTTGCCCTAGAGCAAGGGAGATTGACAGCCAGTTGCCCTCCCTCTGCAGTGGCATACCTGGGGAAAGGGCATCTTTCAGGAACAAGGAGTTAGAGTTCAACTGTAGATTTAATCTGGGAGGCACTGACTCTGTGTCTCCCTACTCTTCAGACCTTCCCATTTCATGTTCTCCCAAACTCCTCCTTATTGTAGGCAACATTATCAGACTCCACATCCCAATTACATTCCCAGAATTCTTAGACGAATATTTTGTTTCCACTTGGTATTGTGTGAGATGAGTCTACAAGTCCATTGCTTTCATTTAGAAAGAGAGGTGAGGTTCATTCATAGGGTAGTACAGGATACAGAAGAAATGACAACCACAAAAGTGATCAGCCTACATTATCTCATCCAGACTTTTACTTGCACTATGAAAGCATCTTTTCCTCTCTTTTTTGGGCTGTTTCATTTCACTACAGGGTTTCTCAAGGCAATGAGGTCCTGCTGAACTGGGTAGCTGGGCATTTCCAATAGGCAATGAATGACATAGCTTTTATTGCTGAAGAGAGGAGCTGATGGGCACAACTGTCTCCTCAGAGGCCAAACTGGCTGCCACCCCAGATGTCAGAAGAGACTTGCAAGACCTACCTTCTCTAGCCCAGTATCATTGAAACCCTTGGATTAGCCATCAAATTAAATAGAAATGGATTGGTGTAACTCGTCTCTCATAATAATGATGTTTCATTGCCATGTAATCCACTTTTAATTGGGATTTGCTTCCTGGCAACAGCGTGTAAACAAGGAGATGGTCAAAGGCAGCAGGGTGAGGGGAGGGAATTATACAGAAATGGGTCCCGCCTCTGTCCAGCTTCCCCTCTCTAAAATTCCACAGTCTGGGTTGCTTCCATAGTCATTTTGGAAAATGCCTTTACTTTCCCCCACTTACCCCAGATTTAAAAAGGGTCTATTCTCCTCCCCTCTTTATGTAAACATCACTTATCTTGTTCCATAGGCAGCATAACTAGCAAGAGCAAGTACTCACAAAGTGTAAATTAGCTAGTGACAATAAATTGTCAGATTGCCTCTGAGGCAGAAACAAATGAATAGCTTAGTTTATTAATCACATGGCACCTTCACCTTTGATGTCTTGATGTTCCAGTTTTGGTGCTCCATTAAGCAACCCTGAGTGACTGCTGCAGCAGCCTCCACTAAACCAGAAATTTTGTTGGCAGCACATTTCAGGACTTCAAAGGCGGTAAATTACCTTGAGATTGTTTCATTAAAGCGCCCTTCCCAGTGTGAACAGCAATAACAGGAGAATCGAGATCAAAGAGCATCCATCTTTCTAGATTTGTTACATAGAAAATTACATGCTGAGGGTGTCTTTTTCACAAATCATGTCGCCTCCCATTTCAGCAAGAATGGTTCTAATTAGAGCAGAAGCCTCCCCGGCTGTGTGGAGAGTTATGATTGTCATTAATACAGCACTGGAAGCTTTTCCTCTTTGCACTCCCCAGACCCCTACCCAATTCTCTGCAAAACTAGCAATGTTTGTGATGTGCCTCTGGAGCCTAATTAGAAACAATTATGCTGATTAACCGATTAGAGGCAGTTCTCTCCAGATTCTTGGGAAGAGCTTTTCCTGGGATGTGTATTTGTTTATTTTAAATATTCTTTCATTTCCCTTCCCCCTCCACCCCCACAGGCTGTCTAACTTCACATAATCCTGTGCTTTTCTTTCTTCTGTTTAACCATCAGGGATGCAACCTAAGCAACTCATGCTGGAGACAGACCAGAGAGAAGGGACTGCTGGAGGTCCTCCTGATACATCTCCTGTTTGACGTGATGTACCAGGCGCAAGCCAGCCAGATGAAGGATCTATAGTCCTGATTCCTGTATAATTTAGTTTCATTTTCAGGCACTCAATGGTTGGCTTCAGCCTTCAGGTCATGAGAATCTTCCGTAATGGGTTAAATGCCAGCAGTACCAGATACAAAGCATACAAAAACCAGAGACATCACCTGTTGACCTGCTCCTGTATTGAATGGCTGGTATCTTCTCAGAACACCATGTGGAGAAGCATGGGGTGGAGCAGCCATGGGCAGGCAGGCACTGATCCCGTGGTATAACTGTCTCTTCCCGTCTCACAGGTGTGGAGGGAGACAGCCGGACAGGCATCACTACGCAAGTAGGGCAATTCTTACGAACCCTGAATCATCACTTCCCGTGAAATCCCTTTATTAGCAGGCTGTGGAACTTGTCCTCCCGACTTCCCTTCCTTGCAGCCACCCATCACTGTCGTTTGTGTGTCTTTTCAAACACAAAGGCAATGCTGTTGTCTAACATGGCATGTACTTCATGGTTTTGTAGAAATAACAGCAGTCCACAGAGTGTCTAACTACTCCATAATCATGGCAATTCAGTCTGCTTCAGAGGAAAGTAGGAGAAACCGAGCAGTAGAGTCAGTCACAGAGAAATCTTCCACAGAAAGGTTCATCCTCTGCCAGATGGTTAGAGGCTGACTTCTGCTTTCAAACACAGCATGTTTACATCTGTCCACTCTCTGATTTGATTCCCAGGTTACTCACTTAAATCTGATGTTCTTACCATCTAGATAAACATCCATCACAACATATGACTGAGGGCAAAAGCTTAAAAACTGCCCAAAGCCTCTTTTAATGGTGTTGCACTCATATACTGTCTGAGGTTTTTCTGGTGTACTGTGAGGAGTGGAAGCATAAGTTTGGCTAGACAGATTAGTGAGTGTTTTAGGAAATTTCTTGTATATCTCTTACTATTCTCTTCTCTAACTAAGCAACTGAGAAACTCTGCAGTTTCTCTAAATGTGTTTCCTTTCTAGACTTTTAGGCCGGAACAACTCCAGAGGTGCCTGTAACTTCTGGTGTGTCCAGTAACATTATCTGTCCTGTTCTTTAGGCTTCCTAATATGTTTTGGTTTATTTGCTGCTGCGTAGACCACTAGACTTTTAGCACTTCAGTCACAATATGACTTTTTCTCCTTAAGGTAATGTAATAATTTAATATACTGTGTTATAACAACATTAAACTTGGAAAAGTAAGAGAGGTATATGCACTAAATCTCTTTCCCCCACATTCTCCTAGACAAACACTCCTGTTGGCAATATTCTACTGGAACATTCCCATTAGGGGTACATGAAGAAAGTTTCTTTATCATAGACCATAAAAGTATTCATTTGCCTAATGCTCTGACAAAATAACCTAACACTCTCTCCTGGTTATAATATATTCATTTGATATAGAAGATACAACTCTACTCATATCTTTTGTGAATTTGACCTTGATTTGCAAGTCTATAACCACAAGTAGATGTGAATGAAACATTAATAGCCAGAAGTGAAATTATTCAGATTATAGTTTTGTTTTGTTTTGTTTTTTTTTTTTCATAATTTGTTGTAATTTTGAAATAGGATCAGGAAATCACTTTATTTCTGAAAAAAAAAATAATAAAGCAAATGCATCCATTTTCCTACAGATTATGAGCATCTTGGAAGTGAAAGATGGTATCAAAATGCAGAGCTTGAGAGATACCGACATTTCATCTTATTCTTGTGTTTTATGAGACCTTTTTGTCAAACATCACAAGGGAAGCAAAACAAGAGGAGTAGAACTGTGGGAAAAGCAGCAGTGAAGATTTTTGTATGAAATCCAGTGGAATCTCTTTCACCAGCTCTGCAGCACTCTGAATCCAATCTGCTGGATCTTGTTCCACAGAGAAGAGACTGAGAAGAATAAGCAGCATGCAATGATTTGTTGGATTCTGGTGAAGACATACCACGCCTAATTTCATTGTAAAAGGAACATATACAGCCATTGATCAAATGTCTTTGTCATTGCTGGAATTTTGCCAGAACTACCCTGGTATTTCAAGAAGGATTCATGTTGCTTTTCATGATATGAGGTCAGAATAAATTAAGTAGGGCCTCTGATATCTGATTTTCAATTTTAATCTTTGTGTTAGGATTGACCTGTTTATTCAACCCAGTCAATCTCTTATCAAAATGACAGCTCAAGAGCACCGTAGTTTATTATCCCCAAGGACGCATAAAGATCCCGTCACTTGAGACAATAAAAGCTGATTAGTACAAAATTAGTAAATAAGACTGAATCAAAAGAAAGCAAAAAAAGGTTAGACTTTCTATCTCTGCCACAACTTAGAACAGAACATGTTGAAAGCCAAACTGCAGATGTCTTGTGTTGTAAAAGGCCTTTTTACTGGGATAGCTTGCAAATTTGTGATGTACTCGCAAGCTGATGGGTCTTTCTCCATCATAGGGCTCTGGGTTATGCTCTGTTGTCATATCTGGGTAAACAGATAGTGGCTCCATTTGACGATAATGGAATTGTACCATCATTAAACAGATGTACAAATGTAACATAAAAGACAGGCTCAGAGCTGATGCCTGGCAGATGGTACTATGGAACAAGATTGCAAGGCACCGTATGAGCTGTATGGTGTGTAGGGTTAGAACAGCTGGCAACTTATATACTGTGGTTGTAGAAGTATTTTAGTACAGCTGTTGGTAGTAAAATCTGAAGTGTACTTGTCTGAACAGCTCCTGTAGAGATTGATTTTTGTTTATCACTTTTCTAAGTGCAAAATTTACACATGAAATTAAAAAAAAATATAGTAGTCTTTCTAATTGTGGTTGAATAGTCATACTGCTAATAAGTGCACAATATAACTGTAAACAGATCACAAATCTGGAAACATATTAATTTATGTTAGCTTTGTTCTCATTCCAGGAAATACAAGGATTTGATAAGTTGACATTGATTTAATAGTCTGAAAACTGGAATCAATCTTTCTTTTCAGCCTTTTATTTTTCCTCCTGTTGCAAATTACAAACACATTTCTGCTTCCTGCAAGCTGTGCATATATTTCCATGGCCATCTTGAAGACCTCTCCCCCTCCCACCCCCACTCTTGCCAAAGCAAGAAATGTCTTGTTAATTGAGGTTGCAATTCAAAGTTTTGTGAAGGAAACGAGCACAGTATAGTTAAGGAAATTCAGCTTCACCGTGTGTTCATTCTGCAGTGGCTGATTACTGGTGTGACAATGATGATGATGATCAGATGTTGTTTGAGAACTGAGATACAGTGATTGGTTTTGATAACCTGAAATTAACAACTGGATTTATAGCTTGTAAATATTCCTTGTGGTGAATTCTCGCATTGCTGGCATAATCCCCTCTTCCTGTACAGACCTCATTTATGAATCCCAAACCAGTGACATTATCCCCAGGATGTAAGACAAGACTCTCTCCTGTAATGCACACTGCATTTACTGAGTAGTCAATAAAGTGGCATTCTCAGACTTTTTATGTGGACCGATTAAATTGTATGCGACTGTGACAGTTAAATTTACACACACGGACCTCCTGCTCAGTTATAAAACTGCAGGCTCTTGCACAAGATTTATACTACAGTGTTTCTCCTTATTTCCTCCTTTGCATTAAGGAAAGATCTCTTATTTTGGGTTTTGCCGTGTGATACAGACACTCAGTGCCACTCTGGTGCAATTTGCCTATGAGGCAGTGGCAGGATTGCCCTATTAAGGGGTGCCCTCCAACAGCACTGAGTCAGAGTGATTGCACAGTGGGTGCAAAAAGACACCCCCACACCTTTGCAGTGCTCCTTTTGGTCCCCTGTCAGCCACTGATAGCTGGGATAAGGTAAGGTTCCTACAGGCTGCTTCATCCCAGCCTTGTGGAAATGGCTTTGCTGGGCTGCAACTAGAAAAGGGGATGCAAAGATCAAGTAGATGTGACCCTCATATACAGGTATATCAGCCCCTTTAGTATCTCCTTTTCCCACTGACTGCCTCTGAGAATATGGGAATCATGTCATGCCAGCAACTCTGCCGGGAGCCTGAGACAATTATCAGAGAAGGGAGAAATATTCTTTCTTAATGGCATGACTCTGAAATATTGTGATGCAGATTCATATTTTAATCTGTTGAAGAATATATTTAAATGCTGCTTTAGTCTTTGTTGCCCCTTGGTGGTACAAACACTGAAATAGGAGAGCTAAACCAAACAGTAATGGAGATGTTCGTTCAATGGGCTCCCAAGGTGATGGGGAGAAATGTGCAGCAGTGGCTGACTTTTGGAAACATTTAGGCCAACATTCAGATCTTTAATAATACTTACAATCCTCATGATTTAGATTGCTGGTAATGATGAGTGAGCCTTTCTAGTCAGGATGCTGACAGATACAGGAACATCAAGAACTTCTAAAATCATTGAGCTAATCTTTCAAAACCCATAAGAGAAGGAGCAGGCAAAACAGATGTGAAGTTAAAAGGTATAGTAGAAATTGTCCCATCTTATTGTCTCTATGTTGCTTTTGGTTGACCTGAAGTTCTTTACTGAACAGAGTTTTAGAAAAGGTTTGACTGGTGGTTCTTTCCCAATAATGGACCCATTTCTTATTTTTCTAGAAATACATTTCCTATCACCAAATAAGCTATACTTGAGGTCTCATTTAAAAATTTCAAAGTGACTGGAGCTTTATTGATGATCATGACCCTCTCATGCTACTGAGACTTTCAGTTCTTTTTCTTGGGGGCACCACCAGCATGCAAGGCAGGTTAGTTTCAGCTCTGGGCCATGACATATTGATCTGTGCCAGAGAGATCATGGTCTAGGTGCAACTAATGTTAACTGAGAGGCAGGAGGCTGGAGAAGTGTCTCCCTAGCACGCTAGAGGAGAGGTGTTCTTTATGGATAGCCAGGGAGCTGCTGAGGGCTTCCTCTAACTGCTTTTGATGTGCTCTAAAGATTTTGAGAGTACTTTAACAATTTTGATGTGCTAAAAGGTGACAAGAGGTGCTGGTGTCAGGAGGCTGGATAATAAATAATTGTTCCAGGGTGGTTCTTGTCAAGCATCATCCCCAACACTTGTCATCATATACGTCTATGTGCCTATGCTAAATGGACATGAAAGTCAGACTAAACTAGACCTTTATTTTAACTAAGCTACAAATGCAGTTTTAGTAAGAGATGAGACTGGGTATTATAGAAGAAAGGAAGTACAAATATTTTCATGCATATTTATGGGACTTTATTTCCAAGATGAAGGCAACCATTTGTAAAAATATTCCTTTTAAAAACCATGAATTATTACCCTTTGTGGATTCCTGTTTTATATGTTGAATATTTTGCAAAGGTTATGTGAAAACCACTAAAAATTAAGGGAAGTGTCATTCTGTAATTAAAGTATGTTTATTCAGTAAAGTCCAAGTATGATTTCTGCTTGAATAGTTCACTGAAATTTGGACTATTGCAGGTCTCAAAGGCTTGACTTTATTTTCAATATGCAGTCAAAGCAAGTTAGTGGAAGCTCTTTCTGGGTAAGTGGTATGAAGTGAAATCTTTCATGCTTACTCTGTCCTCAAAGAGATTGTCCTGCTTTCTAAAAATGCAATGTGAAATTAATATTTTTCTTAATTACCTATGGCTGTTAACGCACAAATTAACTTGCCATTGTCCCTGCCAGAAAACGATGTAACAGAAGTGTATTTTTATAGGGCTGAGGAGCCCATGAGTCTGATACACTCAGTGGACCTGCAAATTAACATGATAATAGAATTTACAATCTGTTGAGGTAAATAGAAACCAAAGCCCACAGAGACAGCCACATGTGGTAAGACCGGTTTGCTAGCCAAAACAAAGTCTACTTGTGTTGTTCACATTCTTGAAGAATCTGAATATTAGAAGATGTCTAGGACACAATAAGGTAAATTTCCCGACAAGATAAATACAGACAGAAATATAAGCTGAGAATGAAGAATAGGGCTACTGTAGGAATTTTAGCACTAAAAAATTGAGTGAGCTGTGGGAGGCACACCCAGTTGGGATTCTGGTTTTCACAGGCTCCTTGCTTGTCAAACTTAATATCAAGTAAAATAACCTAATTTGACTTGGCAAAGACATACAGTATATAGACTTGATATCTGTGACAGAGGCTTTTGAAGTTTCTTATAAACAGTGTTTTCCTTGCTTTGGAAGAGATGGTTGAATAATAAACAACTTTCCTGATTCTGACTCCTACTGTTGAAAAGAACAAATCGTAAGTAGCTCATTGGCAAAGGAAATCCCTCTGCTCAGCCTGTCTGCCAAAAAAAAGACTTAATGGTGTGCTCAGTCTTAAGCATGTGCTTAAAGAAGGCCCGAGTAAGGGTGTGTCACATTTTTAGGGTTTTTGTCCCTGTTTTTTTCTGACCCATGACCTCACGGAAATATGCTGCAGGACTGTCTTTCAGGCAAAACATGTGCTTTTGCTCTCTTTGATCTTTTTTTCCCCTCTCTTTCTTTATTGTGGATCGATGTGAAATCCGAATGTGAAAAGAGAGCTCATTTACCTATTAAGTTGTTGTTATTGTTATTATTATTGTTATTATTATTATTATCATCATCATCATCAACAACAACATAGTAATTACTATTACTATTATCCCTGATTAAGAAACAAGCAGAAATATGTTGCAGAAAGGATAACAAAAATTTTTTTGGAGGAAAACTTATACCAAAGGCATAAATGTATTAATGTGTTTGAGATGTGGTATGTTATCTTTGGAAACGGGCAAGATTTAGCTACTAGTAAAAGAAACATTAACTGGAGGGTGGTGATGGGGAATCAGTCAAAGCAAATCCCCAGAAGAGTATGGTTCTGTCTTCTTCCATGATGTCCCAGTTTCTTAGATTCCCTGAGTCAAATTCAGCACTGAAATATGGAGGTACTCTTCTCACTGGAATTAATAAAAGCTACACACAATTACTTTTGAATTTTCATTTATTTGGCAAACAGAGCAAAACAGGAGTGGCATCAGCTTACACTAAAAGAATGATGTAAACAAATGGCCCAAGAAGTGTGGCTCACATAAAGATCTGGGTTTTTTTCATATCTTATGAAAAGTGGTGGATCTCCATCTCTCCCATTTAGGAATAAATAATCGTTTCTCTTTTCTTTCCAAAGTGTGCTTTCTCTTGCCATTAGTCTCCCCGTCTCTGTCCTTTTTCTCTTCTGCTGACAGTTTGTAAATGGATTTATGCTCAATACGTCAAAATGAGAAGGAGCTCAGAGTTTTCTTTTGAATCTCAGCTCTTAGTATTTAACTACTTGGTTTGCATACTTTAATTTGCCTGATTCCTGCAACTTTTATCCTATTGATAATGGATAGACTGTTCCTTCCTTCCCAATTTCCTTTATTAGTTACATCAGGAAGTTTATTGGTGTCCTTTGCATGTAACTCAAGAAGACGGATAGCGCCACGCTTGTTTTCAGGCCTATGTAAATTAATACTGTCCAGAAGTCTAAAGGCAAAGATCAGCAAGCCTTAAAACCCGGAAGATATCTAGTTACACGCCAGAGGCCTCCTCTTCAAATGAAATGACAGGAATCTGGGGCTGAAGGACTTCCGTTCTCTCTTAATGAACTTGACTGGCTCCTGCTTATAACTAGAAATGATATGCAGACAAACAGCTCCTAAGACACATGTCATTCCTGTAGCTTGCAGTCTATTATTACATTTATTTATTCCAGCGTCCCCTTGTTACATTGCAAGCCTAAAGACCAATCATGTAAAGCACGAGTAATAAAGTGCCCAAGAATGCTGCCACTGATGTCAAAAGTATCTTTTCACCAGACCTGAAACAGAAAAGTCGGATCCCTTAAGTCTTGTGTGGCTTTTTGGACTGGTTCAGCTCATTTACATTTATGAAGAAAACTCAGGAGGATTCCTGGGTTAGCACAGTTATATTTGAGAGATCCACAGGTGTCCCTTGATCATCAAATCCAAACATATTCTCTTGTTCCCAGATGCTGGTATATGTGTATGTGCCTTTGCACAGATAACAAAAAATCACAGGGGTTTGTAATGATTTACTATATGTGGTCCTCTACAAAAACACATGTGAATCTAAATACATTTATTGAGGAATAATAAAGGGAATTTAAAGCCACGGTGTAAAAAGCAGTGTATGAGAAGTTATCCACTCAAAATGTGGGTGTGTGTAAGTGTCTCAGATGTAACAATTAAATGCTAACATGGTATAATAATACAATAATATGGGCACACAGTGTTTCATTCCAGTGGCAATCCTAATTATAACACTACTTAGTACAGGAAATTGCCTGTTGAACTACCCTGCCTGAAAACCTTAACAGAAAACTGTGCATATGTTTGCTTACACAGTGAAATACAATGCAGAGCCAACTCCATAGTGCAAACCTCAAGATCTTATTCTTTCCTTTAAACCTCCTCTTCCCTCCAAAACTGCACATGGTAGAGAGTAACACTGAGATTTATTAGCAGCATGAAAGTGAGGCAAGAGCCTGGTTACAAAAGCCAGTGGCATATGATAAAATGATGGCTCAATCAAATGGTCGTAACATGCTCAAAAACAGACTGGAAGGGCTGTGTTCCAGCAGCAACAAGGAAAAGAGCCTGTCAACACTGTGTGCGTATTTGTCCATGTGCATTTCAACGGCTGTAAGCTGTAAGTAAACTGCGCTACCTGGACTTTCCAAAATAGTTATAAAATGAGAGGTTCCTTTCCTCTCTGGATCCTCAAGCAGCTTTTGAGGAGAAACAAATCAGATATTTATGAATTAAAATGCTTTCAATTCCATCTCTCCCAAGAGGGAGATAAATACCAATTTGATGTTCTGTGCTAAAAAAAAAAAAAAAAAAGGATTTTGTGCTTTTTTTATTCCCTGAGAATGGACTGAAGCAGACTTTTTTTTCTAAAGCTTTGTTTTCAATCTCTAATCTAATGAATTACTTTATTCTTCAAAGCACATTTTTTCTAGTCAGTAAAATATTTGGAGGCATCCAGCTTGGGCTTGGCACAATGAGATGCACGATTCTGGTCTCTGTCTTGCTCTGTCCTTTACCCTCCTTGATATACTTTTAATTACAGACCAGAGGAGATCTTGATAATAACCAAAAACTCAGCTGTGTAATAGCAAATATAGGCATCAGTTTAGGAAAGTCCTTAACCATGTGCTTAAACTTATTGCTTAATCATGGCCAAAAGAGCAGACAAAGAAGTCAAGTAGAACAATACAAAGACTTGAGAAAGTCTCTGCTGGGGGGCTTTGGTTTCTTAACTGTGTGTGTACTCCTGTCATTCTGTTGACCTTCAACATCTACAAAAAGGCAGTATGATTTACTGGTGCAAAGTTGTTTTACAAGGCTCAGTTGAGACTTGAAGTTCTTCCCAACAACAACCAAGTGTTGAGTCAGCAGCTGGACTCTCCTGCAGGAGGGAAGTGTGACTGTGGAACTGACAGTTTTATACTCCTAATACATCCAATCAAAAATGAGCTAACTGTATTTTACCCCAGAGTAAACATTATTTACTGAATAATATCATGTGACTGGATAGGACATAACATCTTCCCTGCTTTCATTGTCTGTATCACCACTCTCACTGTTTCATTATAATTCCTTACCAGGCTTGTTATAAACCTTCTAGCAACAATTTACTGATGTTTGATCCTAATTTGAGCACCCTTGAACTACTGAAACACTTTGTTGTAGAAAGAAAAGCTATTGGGACCAATCTAGCATATCAAATCTTGAGGTTTACTTCTTTGACTATACAGCTGTACTGGCACCTTCCTATTGAACTGACTGTGCCAAAGGTTAATATTGCCCATTAATAGACCATGTCCATTTAATTGGACAGACTAGCCTGTGGAAAACTCTCACTTGTGGTGCCACAGGAACAGAATCACCCTTCAGTGTGGCAGCTCCATGCATTGTCTTTTTCAGTGGTGATGCAGAAGCTGGGGAAATCTGGGGAACTATAAAATAGCACAAGTGCTTCAACTCATTCAAAGTCAGTAAAAATTTTTAGTATTAAAGAATGTCATGAATAGGAGCAGAAATCTTAAACAGGGTCTTGTATTGTCTTCTGATTTCAGTGATATTGGACCAAATCTTGGTTAGACCACTGAAAATGTCATTCCTAGCTCTGAATCTCCAGATCAGATTTTCATCCTGATGCTATGACCACATTTCAGAACTGAGTTATTAAAAAATGATAGGAGAGAATGATTCTGCCTGTTGTTTCTTAGGACAGTTTTAGGCCTTTCTGAATTATTTGTATCACTGTGAAAGAAATGGAAGTTTAAGGACATCATTAGACATGGATGACTGTATGAATCCCATTTCTAGTGGTAATAAATGAAATATCCTTGCAAGTGATATAGCAGTCTGGATATGCCCATTCTGTCCTACGCCTAATTAAAATTTTTATGTACACAAGTATTTCTCTTTAATCATCTCCGTCTCCTCCTTGCCTCTGTTCCCAGTTGTCACAATTCTACTTCTTCAGTCTGCATCAGCCGTGCTTAATATGTGCCATGGCTTTGTTTATGGATATATTTTACTAATTCTTATTTATTAAAATAATTGCCTTAATTAATCCTAATTGTTCATTGTTAATCACTCAGTAACACGTTTCCATTTGCTTGTACATATATTTTTGTATTAGTCATTATAAAAGCATACATAAAGCAAATGGTATAATTACTAACAAAAGACTGGGAGCTCAACCAATAAAAGTCAAAGGGGAGAAAATAAAATGCTTTCAACATTCCTATATAGTAACTGGGACATCCTGTGTCACAAATGACTTTATGAGCTGTCTGGAGGTGGGATTCCTTTCCAAAGCCCCAGGAGGCTACGAAATGAAATGAGAAGCCATCTTCCAGCTGAGATGATATTTCCAAATTTGCCTCTTGCTGTTTATCATCAAGATCAGGAAAGAAGGTAAAAGATGTCAGTACCCTACTGAACTAAGATAGACCATCTGGGACAGCCATGAAGGGAATGAAATTTGGATAACAAAATATAAAAGAAACTCGGAGTTGTGTATTTTTTTTTATTTTATTTTCTCTTGGAGGGGAAGAGAAAAACTAGCCACCTATTATTGTTAGGCAAAAGCTCAGAAATGTTTTAATGTTGGTGGTTATCAAAAATCGCAACATGACTTCATCTATTTCTACTCATGCTGGGTCAGTTCAAGACCACACAATGTCATGGGGGCAAGGAAAGAGGAAGCCTTACTGAGAGCAATGACAGTGCCATCACCCAGGTGGGTTGTTATCTTGTCTCTAACTCTAGCTTTTCCCTAAAGCCAAATGTGAAAACAGTACAAGCTATGAGGTAGCACGCAGAAGCTCTTCAGAACTACAGGGAGAAACTCTGAAGAAATGTGTCTCCAGAGTGGTCCTGGGCTGGAAAATATTATTCTGCCAGAACACATATGGACTCCCTTAGGCAGGACTATCAGCTGTAGTAAGTCCTCCATGCACATGGCCTCTATCTCTTATGAGAAAACTGTTTTGCTTTTCCTGTTAGCTGGAAAGTAGCTTTCATATCAGACAGAAGTGATCTGTTCCACTAAATAACTCTAGAGCACTTAATGGTACAGGTCTTGCAATGTGAGCCTAAAAGGCAGAATGAACTCCCCAAGTCTTTGTTCTACTTCACTGGCCCAAAGTGCCTGAGGCACACGGACTTCAGGGAAGCCATGTTACTGCTATCATCTGAGAGCCTGATCCGTATTTACCTGTAACATACTGATCTTTCTATAACTTTGTGATATTATAATTGTCCTTAGTTAAATGATATTCACAAATGATTTATTCAACAGTTGCAGTTCCCACAGTTCTAAAGCTTGTTGACTTCATATTCTCTGGGTAAATTATTTGTGGCTTAATCTGCTGGCAAAGTCCCAATGGTTCTGAGGAAGTTATATTAAAAAAAGTTTTGTCCTGAATAAGTAGATTTTCCTCTCTAGCTGAGAAGGTTTAAATATCTACTAATGTAAGTGCCATCTCTTTTCCATAAAAAAGATGGTAGTTTAAAGTCAGTGAAGCATTTCTCAACTTACCTTCCTTCTCTAAACACTGGCCCACTGTAGCCAGAGGAAGTCTGTCTGCAAGAAGTATGAGCTTATTCTCTCATATTTCCACTTATTTTTGTCTTTGATTCTATTAGCTCTTCCAACAAAGACATGGTTAGTGACAATTTTTAGTGGCTTCTGTGATCTGGGAATCTGACCTGATATAAGAGTTGAACAAATCCACTTCTGACGCATCTACAATCTGGAGTCACACAACAGAAATGTTTTCTGTATTATGTCTTCTTCCCTAATGACTGTTGTTTTCCATGCACTGACCCAACTCACATTGCCCATCAAAACTGTTGAATGCAGTAGGAGAGAAATTTGTTTGAACAGTCACTACGAATTGGTGAAATCTTGATGGCTCCCTTGTTTAGTCACACAACACAGGTGTCTATGGCATAAATGTGCCTGCATGTGAAATGTATGTGAAGTGGGGGTGATCCTGTAACATGAATCTGCAGCTGAGGATGTGTGTCCTGAGGGAACCTTTCCCTAGAACCATCACACAGATACAGAAATCATGCAAGGTCTCCAGTGGTGGAGTTGTAGCTGCACTCTGCAGCAGGCAGCCTACGACTTGGTAAACCCATGGACTGGGTCCAAGAGTGCAGAGACATCACATATCCTTTGTCACATCTCCACAAGAAACAACCCAAAAACCACTGCTCCCATTCAAGTATGTAATTTTAAACTTCCATACTTATTTAGGGATCCCGTGTGATGGAGACGAGTGGCGTTCCTCAGGGGTTGATATTGAGACCGGTGCTGTTTAACAACTTTGTTGGTGACATGGACAGAGGGATTGAGTGCACCCTCAGCAAGCTCACTGATGACACCAAACTGTGTTTTGCAGTTGACACACTGGAGGGAAGGGATGCCCTCCAGAGGGACCTCAACAGGCTTGAGAGGTGGGCCCATACAAACCTCATGAAGTTCAACACGGCCAAGTGCAAGGTCCTGCACATGGGTTGAGACAATCCCAATCACAAATACAGGCTGGGCTAGGAGTGGATTGAGAGCAGCCCCGAAAAGAATGCCTTGGGGGTGTTGGTTGATGAGATGACCCAACACTGTGCATTTGCAGCCTACAAAGCCAACTGTATCCTCAGCTGCATCAGAAGAAGTGTGACCAGCAGGTTGAGGGAGGTGATTCTCCACATTTACTCCACTCTCATGAGATCCCACTTGCAGTATGGTGTTCAGCTCTGGGGGCCACAACATAAGAAAGACATGGACCTGTTGGAGCAAGTCCAGAGGATGGCCATGAAGATGATCAGGGAGCTGGAGCACCTCTGCTGTGAAGACAGGCTGAGAGAGTTGGGATTGTTCAGCCTGGAGAAGAGAAGGGTCTGGTGAGAGTTTGTATGAGCCTTCCAGTACTTAAAGGGGGCTACAGGAGATGGGGAGGGACTCTTTATCAAAGGGTATAGGGATAGGATGAGGGGTAACTGAAACTGACAGAGTGTAGATTTAGATTAGATGCAAGGAAGTTCTTCACTGTGAGGTTGGTGAGGCACTGGAACCTGTTGCCCAGAGAATTTGTGGCTGCCCCCCTCCCTGGAAGTGTTCAAGGCTGGGTTGGACGGGGCTGTGAACAACCTGTTCTAGTGCAAGATGTCGTTGCCCATGGCAGGGGGTTGGAACTAGATAATCTTTAAGGCTCCTTCCAACCCAAACCAGCCTATGATTCTATGAGACCACATCTCTGCAGTCTAATGTTAAATCTATAACCCAACTACTGCTAAACATGTCAGATGAAGTAAAAGACAGGAAAAGGGAAATTTTAAAGGAGTGAATTAATGGCTAAATTAATGCTACAGCTCCTCCTACAAATCCTCACTTACAAGCTCAGCAGGTTTTTCTTGTTTATCCACTGAGCCTGTTCTCGAAAGGGACCTCCTACCTCCCTTTTGTCTATTGCTGTTGCTATTAAGAGAGATTTTTGTAGTATACAAAAGCTCTGATTGTCCTCTCACTTATACTAATTTTACAATTGTGTAAATCCATTGACCTGAGTAGAGTTATTTTTGATTGACGCTAATGTATGCTGGAGGAGAATCAGGTTTTAAATATCTTTGAAGGCAGACAAGCCTGGAAAAAATAGTTTTATTTTTAAGCTCCATAATCATGACGGCGTCCTTTTGTGCCATGCTGTTCATTCGTTATTTGAATTATATTTGTCAAATATTCATTCAGGTCAGATATTTGTATGCCCATTGTGTATTGCCTTGTAAATTTAATTTGTTTGTAGTTTTTCTTTATAAATAACCTCACTTCAAAATTATTTTCTAAGTTTTAAAGACCATGAAGCCAAAGTGAATGTATATGAATAGCTCAAGTTCCTAACTCTTCAATATATTCCAAGATTTCCGTTACCATGAAATTAAATGAGTCATATCTTACTATGTGATGCGATCATTCTGTTGCCATGATGTAGCTAGACAAGAACTCTGTCAATGGTTTACAGTCATATGGTTCTCCCCATAAATCAGTGTAATGCAGTTTCATATGGATAGTCTTCAGTTAATCTCTTTTATGAAGTATTCAGTTCAGCTGAGCTGTGTAAAGTACTTTGTCTAACCACCAAGATGAGTCATTACAGTGTTATAATTGCTCTTTTCTATTTATTTCTTTTTTGTTGTTGCCATTAGGTCAATTGTTTACCTTCAGGCTTTTATAGCAATAGAGAGACCCCTCCCCTCTGAAATACTTTGCTTTCTACTCCACAATGTATTACTGGGCAAAGCTAAACACTCACTTGATTTCACCTTGAGTTATTGAAGCAGCTTCCTGAAAATGATTCAATAGCTTAATTTTTGTGGACATTTTCATCAAAACCTTTTGGGTCCATTCCTGGCTTGGGTTTGGGCAGGATTACAGTAGAAATTGCAAAACTTCTTTTTCACTGTGTTGTGCGTGACAAGTAAGGATTTACAAGACTGTCCAATACAGTGGCCTTTTGCATACTTCATAGGCTGTGGTCTCTAAAGCAATTTGCCAAAGCTCTTGCTATGTAAAAACTTGTTGAGCTGATATAGTATACATACATATGTGTATTATATATATGCATTCTGTGTACTGCAGTGAGTCAGCTTGTAAATCCAAATGAAAAATCAGAAGTTGTACCAATACTGTGACCTACACTTTAAAAGGAACAACTCGGTCATTCTGTGCTGTTAAATTTTTGTCTAACCAGTACACATTATGGCTAATGCTCCAAAGTCAGAAGATTTCTTCTATAACACAACATCTATTGATAAAAATGGATGCTTTCTTCCTGAAAAAATAATGTGGTTTGTAGCTGGTGTGAACTATTAGTGAGTTGACTTACTGTTCACTGTAGTTAGAAGAGATTATGTTAAATGCGGCATCATCCTCTGGAAAAATATACCAGGGAACATTTGGTGCTGTTCCAGCCCTGCATTAGCCCAGCTGAACATGCAGTTAGCCAATATTATACATAAGTCTAAAATAACTGTGCAAATTAGGTGCATAATTGCATCCATAAATTGTTGGAAAATCTGGCTTTTAAATTACACATCATAAACAATAATAACCCACTGAGATGATTGCTGTCAGTTTACCTTACCTAAACTGAGTTTTTCTTTGTCCAGCATAAGAATCAAGGGACTGTCTCTAAATTTAGCAGGGAGTATCCTTCAAATCAGCATTGGAAGTGCTTGCTCACAAAACATGTCAACAAGCTCTGGACATCACTGCTGTAAGGAGTTGTGGGGCCTAAATCATAAGACAGTTGTGTTTTTGGTAGGCTGAGTCCGTCAAGCTGCTCTTAATAGTCTAGATGTGTTTTCTGGATTAAAAAGTTCTTGTATCATCTAGTCCTGGAAGGTGGGAGGATGTTCAAAGAGAAGGATGTCTCCATACCTTTGTGTCATACAGACACAGGATTTGGGCTAGATAAACTTTGGTCTGGAAGTTACAGCTGGTTTTCCAACCTTATATTTCTTTACTTTACTTTGCATAACATTTCTGTTTCAGACTGGCCTTGAAGTCATAAAAGTAGTTGCTATTACATTCAAAACACAGTTGTTATTATTTTTTATTTTTGAATATACGTAGATAGAAATGTGATTTGTTATTATAATTGCTATTATTAATAGTATCTCACAAACTTCAGAATCCGAATCTGACATAGTGAAGAATAATCTCACTGGGATCCTGACTCCAACTCAGTGCAGAATGCTAATGAAATAAAAAGAATCAATTTAAAACTTAATTTTAATATCAGAATAGACTTATAGTGATTCAAGAGAGACAATAATTAATCTAGTCATTCACATAAAAGCCACTTTGGAGGAAATTAGTCAGTGTGTGACAAGAATAGATAGCTCTGACCACCAAGAGGAGTGATAGAGGATAGAAATAACACTTAACGCACACACCTCCAATTACTGTGATATTGTCTATCTTTTAATAATGAGAACATCACAACAGGGAGGTATATGAGCTTTTAATGACACTCAGTAAATGAGTCGGCTTGCAAAACAGCTGCATGTCCTTTTGTACTTATAATGGCTTGACAACATTTTGTCTAGAGGGCTATGAAATTTTCCTAGCCCAGCCCGTTAATCTCAAAAGCAAATGTTGCTTTTCAGTGAGAAAGCTGCACAGATTCCCTGCTTGCACAGTGTCATAACATGAGCCAAGAGCTGAAGCGAAGTTCGTCAGAGCCCTGAAGCAAGGAGCCAGGGTCTCATGCATGAATCTCCATAGCTCTTGAAGCCAGAGTAATGCTTCTGAGAAACACAGTCTTGGTCAGGTGTGGATCTAATGGAGGTTTTACTGTTTGGAAGCTTGTGGGCTTTCTGTGAAGTACCATCTAATACAAAATTCATGCTTAGGGTTTCAAGGCACTGTTCCGCTTGTGCGGTTGCTCAGTAACTTCCTTTATACATTCATTCACAGGTAACACCGGCTCTAGCATGTTTATTGGAGAAAGTTAAAAAAAAGGAGCCCCCATTTGCAGTGAATGTAACAGTTCTAGATAGGCTTTAGAGATCTAAATGCATGCATTGTTAGATCTGGGCTCCGAGTCCAAATCATGAATCATATGTATTAATGGGAAAGCCCATAATAGCATTGCCCTGGGTGTGTATAGAGTGATAGAAATTATAATGTATTTTAAAATTAAACTTGACCTACAATCCTGCTCCAATCTCAGATGTGTACAAAGGCATTAATTGGACTTATTCAACTAATTACTTGTTATTAAACTAGTGTAGAGACCGTAAAGACTTGGACAAACAATTATTTTCTATAGATGACAACCTGAGTTTTGGCAATATTATCTGAACTGGGATAAAAGTTCTTAAACTTTCAGAAGCTGAGCCCACGGCAGCCAAGCCTATGAAGCCAAAAGATTATACCAATGTTCTCATGATTTTCATTTTGTTATGTAGGATGAAATTATGCCAAAATGTTATGATATTGTATCAGAAGTGGCATGTATCTTCTCTGTACAGAACCATGAGGTTTCAGCAGCCCATTCTAACCTAAGCAGCAACAGGCAGAGATGCTCACATTTCACTTAGTAATCCAAATGCTGAAAGAGATGATAGATATAAGAGATCTAAAAGCAAAAGATTAAGTTTGTCTAGGGAATGGAAAAATTTAAAAAGCACCCAGTGTTTTCAGCTTGTGATCAAGCCAGAAATCCTAATTTTTTATTTTAACATGTGTTCACTGTGGGTTGCTGACAGCACTCCCATGCATGAAATAAAGTTAGTGATTTTAGTCTGTGTACAGATAACTCTGTTGCATGTCTTTGGGTGGCTATGACTGCTCAGAGGGATGAGGACCAAAGTTTTGTCCTGTTTTGGAGGTTAGTGATGGTCCTTTTGTCAAGGACAGGAAGATATAATGTTAAGTTTTATTTTTTCTAGTCAAACAGTTCTTTAAAAAAGAAGTTTTGGAAAGCCCACTGGTCTACATGAGGTTTAAAAAGTGGAAGGACTTGACGGTGATAAGAGCAACACTGTCCTTCTGACTATTTTATAAGTGATAAATAATATAGTTAACTGCATAGATACAATATTGAAGTGTCTCACAGCAAAATCTTTAGCTAATTTTTCATATATAACATAACAAAATTAAATATTTTCCACCAAACATTTTGCTTCCATAGAATCAGCATTTTCTAGTGGAATACTCTTTATCTGAAAATTGATTGGCTGCAGTGAGATACACCAGTTGCATCTGCTGGTGATAAAACCATGTATTTTTGTAGCTCTATCCCTCTAGGTACTCAATTATTTCCCAGACACACTCCCTGTGAGGTCAGAAAATGCTGTTCTCATGTGGCAGCAAGGAAACTGAGTCACAAAGGGGCTAGGTGATTTTCCCAAGGGGAACAGGAAGTGTATGAAAGGGGTAGGAACCAAATCTTAGCTTCCCAAGCTCATTAACCTTGTTCTTCAAATGTAATGACTTCTTACTAAGTCGACTGAAAACAATTTCTGCCTCTCTTAGCTGTACCTTTACTATATGTGGAGACCCATGCTGTTCTGATCTTTGAAAAGCTTCGGAGCTCTCTGGCAGAGTTTGAGATCATTAAAAAATATAAAAATCAGGACATTTAGAAAGTGAAAAGCTTTTTTTGCCGTCTCTCGTTCCTTATTTCCTTCTGGAGTATAACAAGTTCCAAATGTTCTGAAGTGTCTATTTTTGTTGAGTTTTGGATTGAAAGTGTTGTTCTTGTACATTGCTACAGTAAAGTGTTTACACAGAAAACAGTCTAGTTTGAAAAAGTAACAATTTGTTCACAGGATCATATAACATATTTGCCCAAATGGGCTCTTGGGAGTCAGAGCAACCAATCCGTCTCCTCTCTGCAATGAATGTGCAATCTCTGATTTCTCTTTTCACCCATGAAATCTTCATCCTGCTCCCAGTGCCAACTATAGTCTGTCCCGCTATTAACAGCAACAGCAATAAAGGAAAAATAAACTCCTTTTAGTCTGTAAGGCTTTTTGAGAGCAGTACAGAGCAAACAGCTCATTATGCTTGCGTGTCAGCATCTTGGGAGAAATGCTGGCAGCCCAGGAAAAGAAGGAAGAGTAAAAATCCCATCAGAAAAATATTCTTTGCTCTGTATAATCCTTCTTTGCAACTCTTGAATTTAGACTTCTTTATTAAAGGGAATGAGCAGTGCACATGCAGAGCTGTATGTGGTTTCCCTGTTTGTGCATCCAAGGTATGACACAATAAGGACAAATATCCGGAGGCAGGTTCAGAGACATTGAGTCTAGATCTTTAATTAATAGCTGGAGATCAATTGCATAATACCTGAGCAAATAGGCATGTGCATTTATTATCTGAAAACAAGAACTCTGCAATTACGGTCATAAAGAAAATGTCAGAAAACAAGAAGCAACAAATACCCATTGTGGAATTAATAAGAACAGTAGTTCCCCTCCAGTGGTCACTGAGTAAGCAAACATTCTGGTTAAATAAACTGAAATGGAGCATATCTGGGCAACACACTTATGTGCTGGGTCAAAGCAGAGGTTAAATAAAAATTTGTTTTAAAAAGACCCAAAAGAACACAATATGACTCCCTACCCCATGCACCACATGTTGTCAGAGGAGTGAAGAGGAGTGTTGGGTACTTTCATGAGTGCGCTGCGTGACTTTGAAGTGGAGCTGTATGGAAAGCAGGGAGCATTCGTGTTTACCCCAGGCTCCTAGCAACTTCCCTGCTCACAATTAATCTTTGGCACTGAGGATGTATCGGCACTCAGCAGCCAAACACAACTCACCCCTGCCAACACCATGGTGACGGGCTGACCCTTTCAGAACACATCAGCAATAGGATTTCAAAAAGGGCAGATTTTCAAGGTCGACGTTTGTTTCATGTAAAGCAGTCACCTAAGGTTTCTGAGGTGCTGATCCTTAATTGGTCATTACAATAAAAACATAGGAGTAATTTCATATTAGACTGATGCCTCAGCGTATAATCCCAATTTAGGTCACTTCACGACCAATGGATTTTTTCAGTTTCAAATGCATACTTGCATGTCTACTACATAGTTAGATGCAACCAGTCACTTCAGAATAATTATTGTTGCTACCTTTTAATAAATAACACAAACCAATCTCTAGCAGTTGAGTGTAGTTAGAAAGATTTACAGCCCATTTTCTCACAGCTCTACAGTGATTAATACAGACAGTGATTTTGGAGGCTATACAAATAGCTCTATGTACTCATGTGAGAAGGAACTCCATATTGACTCTAGGTTCCCCCAGCAGGTAAGAGCAGGAATTATTCACAGAGGTAAAAGAAAGGGGGTTTTGTCACTGTGAAAAAGCCTCTGACCAACCTAAGGACAAGGGCCTACTGAGGCTGAAGGGAATCCAGCTGTACTCAGAAGTGCTAATATGAATGATCAGCCCTGAAAGGTGTCGTACTCTATGCAGATTTTCCTCCAGATTATGTACATATACATTTTGCACACTTACAGACACCAATTTGAATCTCTCGTAACTCCTTCTGCCACACCTCTTCACAGTTCCAATATACCTAACTAATCCAGTAATTAACCATAAAAATAAATTACTTGTATAGATTATGTAACAATAACAAGGCAGCATGAGTCACTTTTCTTTGTTCTCACTCACTAGCGAGCAACAACATGGGCTCATTAAGTAGGTACCAAAAGTTCAATATGAAGAAAACTCAGATCTCAAGGCTAGATAATTTGGTCTCCATTTGTTTGCCTTTGTTCTCTTTTGTTTCCAGATTAAAAGGGCACCATGTACTTTTAGTTTCTTCAGGTAAAAAAGACATCAGGAAGCTGTTCCTTCATAGACAACTGACCAGAGATGGGTTAGAGCCTACACAATAGTTTCTTGCTTTGCATTTACAGTTTAATTTGGTTGGACATAGCTATAATTTAATTTGCCCCAGGAGAATTAGGAAATGGACCCCAGTGACATGCAGACAATGAGAAACTATGTCACCAATCCATTGCCACAAATATCTGAAAGTGTTCATGAACAGTCAGAGGTTTACTGTGGAAAGAGCACAATCTCAGGCTCTGTAACCACAAAATCGGTGTAATGACTAGTCCCAGGTCCATGATGATCTGGCCATCTTGTGTCTACTTGGTACCTTTGTAGAATGGCACAGACCCTGGATACTCCCATCCTTACTTACACACAATACTGTATATAGGTTGATAGAAATAGCTGCATGGACATTCATATTGCTGATCCTTTTTTCGAGCGGGAGGGGGACTTTCTGATCTCTTGAATTGCTTCCAAGCCCTTGTGGGGAACAACTGTCCTATTTATAGATGAACACAAGATTGCACAGCCTCAGGAAGACCCTGAACCACCCAAAGCGTGGGATATTTCTGGCCATGGCTGAATAGCATTGGGGAGAAGTGTTGGACAGCAGTGTGAGTATTCCCTCATCTCAGAGCATGATGGCATTTGGACTATGGGGCTGCAGTTTGGCACTGTGGAGTTCAGCAGCAGTAATAGTTTAGGTGTTACCTCCTATCCTACTTCTTCTGTTCCATTCTGCTTTCCATTCTGTAGGTATCCGTTTCCTCACTTGTGCCAGCACAGATATTTCTGGACCTGGTCATAGAACCAGACAAGGGAATTCACTTGACTTGGGGAAAACCTGCAGAAAAAATTCCTGTTTATTTATTTCAGTCAAATATTTTCAGTTACTTGAGAGACATAACTGAGGAAGCAGCAGGGCAAAGGGATGAGTGGCTGAAGGCAGGGCATGAGAAGAAAGGATGTCTTTTAAACCAGGACTGCCACTCAATCCTTTTTTTTTAAATACATGGCCCATGGAGTGCTAATGGAGGTTGATATTCTGAACATTCCCAGTAAACCTGGCTGTGATTTTACTCTGATTTATATTTGTCTACCTTCTGATGCTACTACCTCAGGAGTTGCTGAGAACCAACCTATTAGAGCATGAAGCTTGTTTCAAAATGAAAATTCCCAACAATAAGTAATCCCACAATCCCAGCAAGTTTTCCTCAGTCTCACTGACTTAAAATTATTTATTTGTTAAAAAAAAAAAAAAAAAATAGGGAAGTGCTACAGTTTCAACCAAAATGAGAGATGTAGTGATGTACCAACTAGATAATTTTCAGATTAAACTTCTGAGTTAACTTTTGATAAAGTTTTGAAAGGTAGCTTCATATTCATTGAAAATGCAATCAGCAGTTCTTAGAACAGTTCATCATCAAGACGGCAGAAATCTCATAAAGTTTGTTGATGCCATGGGTTTTCTGCCACTAGGGGAGTCTGATTTTCAGGCTGGGTTTAATATCATCTATCACAATCAGGTCACTTGAAGACATCTTCATTTAATCATCTGGAAATTAAAGCACCCAAAGTCATTAGTCATACTGAAAATGCTTGTGCTTTTAGCTGATTTGGACTTGAGTTTGATTATAAAGATTACAGTCTGAATATCTGAACTCCAAACCTGAGACAGGTTATCAGAGGGGTGTTCCTAACTCCGATTTCTTTTATCTTTATTTCATCTGTAGTTCCAGCTCTGTAAAATCACAGTTCTCTGAATCAGAATTACTATATATTTTATGTAAATGAAATGACATTATAGTGCCAATTGGCTCTTGAGTCAAACTAACTAGCAAAGAATTTAATTATATCCATTATTAAATGTTTGTGCTCCATGGATCCAACTTCTTAAAAACAACAATGATGAATTTACAGATTCCTATTACCATCTGTTGCGCTCTCTCCAACTCAGGCAGGGGGTAGAAACCTTGCCGAATTAAAAATATTACTATTTAAAGTCTTCCATGTATTCATTTCCTTAGACATGTGAACTTGTTCAGTGGCAGAGCCAGCCTTATGGTTTCTGTAACTCTGCTGGCTGCTGAACTTGGAGCCATTTTAAACAATGCAGTGGATTCTCACAAAATGTATTTTTTTTTAAGCTATATCCCTCAACCACAGACCTAAGTGGACGATCCTTTTTTTTTTTTTTTTTTTTTCCAAGGCTTGAAAAGTAGAATTGCAAGTAGTTAAGAGATGGGAAGAGGTGACTTGCCAGAGTTTCTGGCTTCACTGCAGTCTAGAGTTGTTGCCCAGGCAATTGTGTTCATGGGAGGTCTTTAACTGGCAAAGCTGCCTGCTCAGTTTCACAGGCGCCACAGCTACTTCATTATTTCATCAAAGTTCATTATGTTGGGGAGGGTACCACCAGTAAAATGAGATTACAAGTGTCTCCAACGAGCCCTTAAAGACATAATTCCTGGTTTTACCTTTTGCCACATCCCTGTCTGTGGTCCTATAATGCAGAGAGAGATTTGCACCTATGATATGGACTATCCCACAGCATAATTGAACCGAAAAAACTCCTGGAGAATTTGATTCAATTTGTCTTGCGACAGAACCTTCTTTTGTTTTCTGTGGAGACAGAGTTCTTCATCTAAAAAAGAAATCAGAACAGTTTAATCACATGTTTTCAGGGAGGTGGGAGTATTTGGGAGAAAAGAAATTAAGCCCATCGCAGATCTAGAGCAAGACTGATCTATAGTAAATGTTGATCAATGGTATTTAATGCTCAAAGATCTTCCAGGAAGGATTCATTCCAATTCAAGGGGGAATCAATAATCATGGGCCATTTATGGCTCAGTGTTTTGTGAGCCACATCCCCATACTTTGCTTTATGAAATGTGAAGAACTGGTCCTGACACTCCTAGTATTTTTCTGCTTTCATGCCTGTTTGATGCAAGTTCATAATACATTTGGTCTTGGTGTGAAATTATGTATATTAAAAGAAAGAGAAAACTAGATTCAGTGTGGGTCAGTATTTTTGTGCCTTACTATCGTGCCCACATAAGTTTAAAGTATGTATTCCTAGCTAACAACAGTTAGGAGAACATGGTATTCTATTTCTGTTAAAAGGTGGAACGGAACAAAAGCACCATTAAAACCTCCATTTATTTCCACATCTTGCTGGGTTTTGCTTTGCTGTGGATATCTAGGGTCAGATGATTCCTCCAAATTCCTCTCCATTCTCAGAGATGAATACTCCAAAGATGAATATTATTTTCTTCCCTGATATAATATGTAAATGAGCTGTTTGTCTTGGAATTTAGTCACTACATAATTTATTTCAAGAAAAGCTTTTTAGACAAGCTAAAATTTGAAAGTAAAATTTTAAAAGGTCACTGTTTTTCTAGCTCATATTTTTAGAGAAGTTGACAGATTTTACACTCCAAAATGATGAGAAATGATAGACAATCAAACTAATCTGGATTTATCCTGCTTCGGAATATCTCTGTGTTTGTGCAGGCCAGACCTGGCATCAGTGGATTGACTCCAGGTTTCACTGGCAAGGTGAAGAATGATTTTACTTGTTTCATGAGCTAGGTGAAAATTTTATCTAGACCGAGATAAGATGTGTAGGACAAATCAGGTCATGTCATAACAGCATTCTTCTACCCCAGCTTTCAACACTACCTCCTAGAATTACATAGAACAATAATACAGAAGAAAAAACCAACTTCAAATGTCACTCTCTGACTCCCCAACAATATAATAATCCAGATTGTGTTGTGTTTATAAATTGCACATCTCCAGTGAAATTTTATCCAAAGCCCAGTTTATTACAATAAGATTGTTCATCTATGCTAGACAGGTACATGGGATTTTCTCCACAGGCCTGCCTTCTCTTTCCAATGCTTCAGACTCTCCAGGCCTTTCTGAGAACTCTGAACAGTCATATGTTGGACAATATTGGACAATTTATATATGTCAGGAAACACAGACAAATCTCTGCCCTCAAGGGCTCATGGTCTAAGTTTGTGATGTGCTTAGAGAAAGCCAAGATCTCATGAACACACTGGAAAGTAAGGGGCAGCAGCAGTTCCAAGAAGGCACATTTGTTCTGAATGCAAAAGCACATATCTTTCTCTGAATTAATGAGTTAACCACAGCTATTTCTGTTTTAATTCTCACTGTTTCAACACTGAAATACATGTCCAGACCATGAGACTGAGAAGTGACAGAGAGTGAGCTGCAGACTGCTCCAGTGAATCCACCAGCTCCAGGTATTGTTCAGGTGAAAATTAAAATTGGCGTGAATTCCTGAGGCAATGAATCACTGTCCTTGTGGGCTTCAGTGTCTGCTTTGAATCATTTGTTTACTAATATTTGAAGCATGTTGGTATTTTCCCTTATTAAAAGTGTTTACTACACGAATGCTATTGGCCCTGGAGTCTTAACAATGCTGGATGCACTTTGCTCTAGCAGGCACCCAACTGTCACCATTAGCCATCTGTCAGGGAGTGGAAATAGGCCAAGATACAACATCTTAGAGGTCGACTGGAAATATGAAAGTAGATCTGGCCTCACTCTGCCCTGCTTTAACACGGCCCTCCCAAGGTATGGTAAGACAGCTTTTCCCCCTAAGCATCTTACAGATACCTTTATCTCATACTCCACCACTGCTGTTGAAGGGAGTGTACTGGGTGAAGTTCACCAGCTGCTCATGTTATCACTCATTATGCTTAGTATTGACAATAAACCTCATTTTACATGTTGTGCCAATGAGAACGAGAGAAGTGGAAGCTCTAGTACTGGATCATCTGTTTTGGAAGGGTAAGGTTGATTTCAGCCTGTTTTATGCCTCCCCTCTTCCTTTGCTTTCCTATGTCCCCTGAATTCAGGGAGCAAGTAAATAGGGAAGTTTATTTCCCAGATTCTGCCCTTCAGCACAATATTTCAGGTATGTGACTTTAGGAGATTGTATAGAGAAGACAACACCCCCATACACACAAATACTGAAAAACTATTTGTGTACCTTGAAATCCAAGTACAGGACTGCCTGATTTCCCAAAGTGAGGGCTCTATTTTCTAAAGATCTTGGCCTTACTGCTCCATTCATTACTATATGATCATTTCTCACTCTGTTTTCTCAATGTATTTTTTTTTCACGGACTATAATTATTATAGCCCAGCTCTTCTTTTTCATTTTGATCCTTTGTAAACCTAGTCATTATGCTGCTTCAGACTGGCTTCCCAAAATGTCAAGATTAAAATGGGGCATGAAAGCTTATGCAAGAGTGAGTCAGTGGAGCAATTTGAACCAATAAATATCAAAGCAGTCTCTAAGAAGTAAGCAATTCATTTGGTACCACATCTTTCAACAAGTCTTTAGAGGATTTTCCTCTGCAGGGTTACACCCTGATATTTACGTCTTGATCTCTCCACTGTGCAAAAGTCATAGTTTGCCTCATTAATGTGATGCTCTGTCAGGCAAGCATTTCTGTCTGCAAAATACATCAGATTACCCTTCATTCCTAGTCTTCAGCAGTGATTTGCAGTGCTATCTGCTATCAAAATAAATATTCCAGAACCTTGGCTTGTACCACTGTCTCTGCAATTAGTGATATTTTATTAGTTAATTAATTAGTTAGTGTCAGATACGGGCCAAGAAATAAGGAATGTGCCAATATTAATTTTTTATGTCACTGTAGGTAAATGAGTTGTCAAGACGAAGACTTTGATATAAAACTGCCAGTATGACTTACTGAGTATAATAGGGTACAAAAACAATGAGTCTGTTTTCACAGATATGTCCTGCTGCTACTGCTTTTTTCCTCACTGCTTTCAATCTGATGAGTGTAACAACTCTTGCCTTTGATTTTTTGCCATGGACTCCTGCACCATTGTCTTTCTTCTCTTACGTTATCGCATTTTCTTGCCAAGGCTGTGTTTTACTTTACTCCTACCCAGGGACCATTCAATAAAAGTTAAGACCCCTTGAAGCAAAATTGCAGTACTGGAAAATTCCAGCTCTTAAGAGTTACTCAAAATCTGAATTTCTTAAATAGTATTTCTGTCTACAGAGGGCCCAATTAAAACCTTACATAAATGCTATTTACTTGACTCAGGATGAGGATGGAAAAATATTGTTTTATACATACCAATCTCTGTTTATTAATAAATAGACCATTCACTCAGTACAAGGTGTGTCCTGTGCTTCATTTGCATATTATATTCATTCACCTCATCTGTTTTATACTGTCTTACATGCTTTTACTGCCTTGTGTGGTTTTGCATGTCCATGTCTGTTCCTCTCTATCTTGATGTTGTTTCAAAGAGATCACATTTTAGTGACCCCTCATAATTTCTCCCTGCTTTAATTAACAGACAATGAAAAATAATATTGTTTCCTGCCTGCACTTGGATTCTATGCAAACAAATTACTCTAGACACATATGAGGTATTTTATAATCAAAACTAAGTAGAATTATCCATGAGAAAATCTATTTCCTCAAGTGGAAATGTTTGAGACCTTCTGATACAAGATCCCTTTTGCAATATGTATTCTGTGATTTCTCCCATCCAATAGTATCACACATTAAATTTAAATAGCTTTTGCACAAATGTTTGTTTAAAATAATAAAAAAAAATTACCTATTGTCAGGATTTGTTGCAGTGTTTTCCATACCAAAACCCAAATTTCATTTAATACTATTTTTATGTCTCACTTCTAAAGAAATAAGCTCATTGTTTCTCTTCATATGCATGTGTTTCTTTCTGCATTTCTACTAATTGTTGAACACAAGAATTAATTTCAACTATATTTTACAAAAGGGTGGAAGGCTGAAAGGTACTGACCTCCAACAAGTATTGAGAAACTGGATAACCAGGAAGAGAAAAGAGTCTCTGTTAATGCTTCCACAGAGAGAAAAAATGTCAGTGTGAGCCTTCACATTTATTAGACCTTAAGTCCCCATTCTTAGAAAATGAAATTTTTTCTTCAAGCTTAGAGAACCTTTTGGTTAAAAAGTATTTTAGTACCATGAGGCTTTGGGTTTCATTTAGGATAAAAAAATATTACCCACAATATCCAGTTCAAGATTAAAGGTTGACAAAGCCTTACAACTTGGCTAGCACTGAATAACCCCTGGAAGTTGACCATGCCAGAAGTTTAGGGAAAAGCGTCCTAAAGTCACCTATGAAATACAGCCATTGGAACACTGAATGCTTTTTCTCATTCTTTGTTCATTGTGTACCTCACATCCCACCCAATAATTAGTACTGGCAGCTTCATATTGGTGCTTTTGTTTTCTCTCTTTGTTTATCTATGATGATATCACAAAAAGCACATACATTTAATTCTCTCTCTTTTTTTTTTTTTTTATTTATTTGGCTCTGGGCCTGTAAGTACTGATACAAAATCACTAATTGTACTGTAACAGGCCAAGTGCTTTGAAATACATTTTGTAATAAAAGAGTATTAATTTTTTAAGGACATACAAACAGAAAGAAATAGGAGAAACTGATGTGGATTTCTTTGGGCAGAGAGAAGTTTCCACAGTTCTGATAATAGTTGCCTGACTTTGCAGAAAATTGCAGGGGTGGAAATAAAGTTGCTGTGTTTTAGGAAAATCAATCACTTCCAGTGAAGTTTAACAAAATCTTGCCTGAGCTATTCTGAGTAAGGAACAAGTAGCATGGACATTTATTGTGCTCAGAAACCTTGTAGCTTTGTGGCTAACAGAAATCAGGTAGTTTCATAAAGGCAGTTTCTAATAAGGAAAATTTGAAGATAGGAGTTAGTCCTACCATTGCCAAATCTGGGACAACCTGTTACCCCAAAGATGGCAATATTTCACAGCACTCTGTGATTTACTCTATTTCATATAGTTGTGTGGAATGACACAGAGGCACATGACTCATATGGATATTTGTGCACCACAGATCATGGTGTTAGAAGAAGTGCAGCTATCTTAGCTTCTCCTAATAAATCTGTTCGTGTCACAGAAGTGTTTAAGGAGATTTCCTGAGCCTTTAAGAGGAAAAAAAAAATTAGTTGTAGCAAAGTTTGCAGGGAAAAAAAAACCCCAACAGTCCCTGTCTTGATGCTATTAGGGGATGACTTGATTTCTCCTGGCTATAGCAAATAAATGGCTGTGACATTCAGTGAGTTTTCAGAAAGAACTGAGTATATGGGTATATACAGGAACCCTGTATCCTGGATGGCAACAGGGCAACGCTCGCTCATCTGACTTTACCTTACAGGACTTGCTGTGAAAAAGGAGAAAAGAATCCCTCTTGAAATCAGTAAGGCACAAATAGGAAGACTGCATGGTCACTGTATTTTACAGTAAATTCAAGACAGAAAAAGCAACAAACACACTAAGCTGTGTTGTAGTAAGAAAGTCAGAAGGCAAACGGTTATCTTTGCTTTCCCTTGATAGTTGTTTTAAGAAGGTATGTGGGAAGCTCCGGGGTCTCCTTCCTTTCATAAATGTCAGATGTACTTAAAAATCCATGCCATGAAAATATTTTTCACTGTTAAATGATTAAAGTTGGATGCTTCATATGAGCACAGGTTCATTCATTTTCTTGTGCTTGTTAAATCTTTCTCCTTGTAAATGCAGCACTTACTTTTTGATGGCAGAATGAATTTTCCAAAAACTTACAAGGAAAACAGTTCATCTTATGGAACTTAAAATAAAGAAGGATAGATTCTTCAATAAATTTTGCCTTCCACATCTGATTTTCCTTGTCCAGAAACATTTAATAGAACATTACAGACATTCCCCATTAAATTAAAATTCATAGAAATCTTATACAAGGGCTATATTTGAATCCATTTTATGGGCCTAATGGTCATTTTTTTCCCATGTTTTTCTTAGTAACTGAAAGTTCCTTCTGTGGTAGAAGCTGCCAAAACAGCAAATATAGAGAATTCCCCGGGGAATGCCACACGAATTCCACTTCTCAGACTGGCTGCCATTTCATATTGATCTCAGTCATGATGAAGTATTAATTTGTACACAGTTGAATGACCATGTTTTTTAAAAAAACATCTAATTCAAATAGCTATGAAGCCTTGGCAACTCTTAACAAAGATGAATTCTTGCTTCACTCTCCTGTGAACCAGCTGTTGGCACTAGTTATATTACAGACAAGGAGAAAGATCCCCTAGGTCATTTAACTCAGGTCAGTACTGTCACAGAAAACCCCATAATATAATTAATTTATCAATCTATGCCTTAATAGTTAAACTTGTAGCTTTCATTTCCCAAATATAAGCTTATTTCAGAACATCACTGCCCTGATACCTAGAGTCCTCCTTGCTTAGAGCTAAGTTCACTCATGGGCAATTTATTCCTATTCTTTCCTGTGTTAATGCAATAGTTACCCTTCCCTCTCTGTAAACTTTAATGCTTATAAGGAACAGTCACAACCCCTTGCTGAAGAAATCTTGCTTGATTTACTCTGATTAAACAAGGAAAGCTCTTTTACTCTTTTCTTGTATTAAAAGCTACTATTTTCTCTGAGTATCCCAGTAAAATAAGAGGTCTTCTAGTGACGACAAATGTTCTCTTGAGAGAAAATGATAATGACATTTGATGATGACTTAAAAAAAAGATAACTGAAGTGAGGTTTTTTCTGAAAGTGGGCAGACCCAGGAATGTCTGCATGGAATTTTCACACCATTAATATATATTTTCATTTTCTGTAAGCTTAACCTTAATTTTGACCTTTTGGATTTTAACAGATCTGCTTGTGTGATATAGTGTTTGTAAGGCTATTGATATTACCCTAAATTGCTGTTCTGTAAGGTCAACCTTAACCCCAATTTAACACAGCTTTTTTTTGATTGTGACTAAGAATAATAGGGAATTGACATTTTGTCAATTATACATTATAACCTTTTGAGATAAACCTTAAGTCAGCCTCGTTGTCTCAGGCATGGCAGAATCAATTGCACAATTTGTGGATTTCTGTTTAAGAACTTAAGTAGATGAATTATCATTGTCTACAAATGATTTTCTAAATCAAACCTAAGAAGTGGAAGAAATTAGTAATGATGTCTTATTAGTAACATGAGCTCTATAGAGCTCATATTCTGTGAAGATAGGCCTTTCTTCTCTTGTCTGATGCAATGTATTGCAACACCAGGTCAGATCAACCATTTTGAATTACAGTGCCCCGCTCAGTTTAGGACCTCTAGTAACCAGCAGCTGAGAGAGGGGCTAGGATATTTTTGTTCACAAACTCCAGTTTTGAACTTCTGAGAGGCAAGATGTGACTTATGTACTCTCTGACTCTGTGCCTTGTGGCTGTCATAGCACCTGTGCCAGGATCACCTACCAAATCTCTTGCCTCTTGGATTCCTGACAACGGTATTTTGGATACATATTTAAGTGATCTTGTCGATGAGGTCCTTGACTTAGAAATAGGAGAAGTGGGTTCTTTTCTGAGATCTATTTCTTCAGCCACCTTTTCTCAGTCTATTTAACTTTTTTTTTTTTTTTTGTCGTTGAAGGGCAGGGAGGGAAACCTGTCTCTCATTATCTAGTTGTACACCGGCCACCACCGGGGCCTTGATCTCAGCTGGGGCCTCAGGCACCACAGCAGTGTAAATACTAATGGCACAGGGGAGTCCTTTGGTGAATACTTTTTGTTACAGATTTTGTAAAATGCTTTAAGGACTCATTTTTTGATGGGACTATTTTACAAATTTTAAACATAAATCAAATAAATATGGCAGTAGGGAACAGACTTTAAAACCTAAACCATTATGGTAGACAAGTCAGACAAGCATATGGCAAATATCCTGATGCTGCTCAGCTGTAGTGTGTATCTATATGAATACAATTAGAACAAAGCTGCTTTTTTAACTGCCTCAGTATGAACTGCTTGTGAGTAATATGACCTCAGTGTATGCAAGAACATTGGTACAAAATTATTCATCAATAAATCACTCAGCAAATAATTCTCCCTCTCTGACATCCTGATTCCTAATTACCTTGCTGTCTTTCATTTACTAATGGCAACTAAATCCCCAATCAATTGCCTAGTAGGGAACCTAGTGAAAAAAATAAAATCTGTGGAAAGAGACTGTGTAAAGCAAGCAACATGCAATAGCTGAAAGAAAGAGTTTGAGAAAAGACATATTGGAGGAAGGTTTTAGTGCCTTTTTTCCTTCCTTTCTCCCTTCATTTTTCTGGATTTCAGGGATTCTCTTCTTCACTGATCTGTTCTTTGTTGCACTGTCTCTGGGCATGACACTGGTGGAATTTGTAGTGGCAGAAGATAAAAAGGACCTCATGGATCTTACTTCCTTTTTAGCAGTACTTGAATTTGTATAAGCAACTCTCTTGTGAGGTCCACTTTTGAAAATATTGGACTGCCAGGGGAGAGAGGCACTTGAACAAAAGGTGAGGGGACGAATATTCAGGAGCGGTAGTTTTGTGGGTGATGCTTCCTGCATCTAACATCTTGTTTTTCTGACTTAATATCACATTGTGCCCTGAGGCAGTATCACATCTGGCAGCTGCCAGCATGCCTGCCTCTACCTTACAGCTGGAACAGTCTAACATCCTAAAGAAAGGGGAAAATGCCCTGATCGGGAAAGGCACGTCAGAGAAGCAGTAGTTTCACATACGCTATTCTGTTCAGCTTTGCAGACTCCAAAATCCTGGAGACAAGATATTGCACAATTAAAGCAGCTGTAGCAAAAGTATAGTCACTTTGGTTCGGGCCAAGCACATACTCAGTACCATTACACTAATTTAAAAACTGCCCTAAGGATCAAAGCCCTGAGGACCCCTTGCCTTCAAAAGATAAATATACTACTTCTGCTTCCTATCTGTAAGCCCACTCCTTTCTTTCTCCCCAGAGAGCACAGAACTGCACCTTACATATCTGTTCGTTTCCTTTTCAAAACCCCTAGGATGGTTGCTCTGTTTCTGTTGGTTTCTAGGCACCTTTCCACCTCAGTCTGCCTTGCCAAAACCATCAGATATCTCTGTCATGTGAACTAGGCAGCAAGCCAGCAGGTCAGAGCTTACACAATTTGTGGCGCCTACTTAAAGTGTCTGAGATTCTTACCAATCAGTCTGAACCTGCGGGCAAAGTGTAATTCTTTCCCTCTTGCCCGCATTTATACAATCACATAAAGGTAAAGCATGACACTGGTGGATTGCTTTGGCTTTTTTTTTTTTTTTGTATTGGGGAACTCAGAAAACTCCTGCATCTCTTTGACTACAGGTTAATCCCTGCTTTGCAATAAAGGTGCAAAGCAGCTCGTGCGACAACTGTCAAAAAATTAGGGAGACTTAAAAGAAGTTCTCTCTATAAACAATATGCTTAAAGAAGATTACAGTGTATGAGGGCCTTACCCAGGCTTTAACTACTTCATTCTTAGGCAACATTTTTACTGAGCTGAATTTAAGAGTTCTCTAGTCACCTAGGGATTTTTAGACATAGTGCAATACAGACTGGCTACACAGGATTTAATTGCAAATATACCCCTTTTTCCTAAACACAAATTATATTATAATGCTTTTCTCACTGTGAATGTGGAAAAAATTGAGTTGGTCAAAAGATAACCTGGGGAGAAAGAATTTTAAAAAATGCAATTCTTTCTCCATAGCTGCAAGCTGCTCTTTCTTTACACATAGTTTTATGATGCTCCTCCTCAGAACATTGCTGCACCATTTCTGGTATGACCTAAACACACCCATACCCTCAGCCTGGTTCCTGACTGTCTTCCCAGTCTGAATATTTACACTTTCTCCTGTGCAATACCTATCATCCCATTTACTAGTGGCTTGAAAGCACAATAAAGATGAAAGAATAACCCTTCTGCATGCCTATCATTTTCTTCCTCTTCCATTTGAAACCACAGGGGGAGACTGAATGTAATGCACTACCTGATTATTCTATAACCTCCCTATGGCAGGGTCTATATGGATCGTACTGTTTGTACAGTGCAGTGCAAGAATTTGGCACTTGTGGTTAAAGAAAATGTTCCAGGCCCCAGGCACGTTTGAGCTGGTTTTTGGCGCAGTTGAAGCCGGCGGTTTGCTGGGGCATCAGGTTGTTAAGCCGCCCCAGCCCTGCTGCCTCCTTGCTTGCCTGCAGATGCCAGGCTGCCCCTCCAAAGTGGGGCTTGGAGCTGCACAGCAGTAGCGAGAAGCACTACTGCTTGCCTTTCTTCTCTGGGGAGCTGAACACATGGCTTGAATTCTCAGGAGATTTTTCTTAGCTCCCCAGCCCACAGCTGCCCCTTCCTCCAGGGCAGAAGCTGTGAAGAATCAGTCTGGCCCACCCTCCTCACCCCAGGGACAGCAAAATTTGGTTTTCCTGCCAGCTTAGGGAGCCCCAAGATGCCCCTGAGTTCCCATCACTCAAGTCTCTGGATGGTTCCCTTTCCTCCTGTTCTCACCTCAAGACCATTGAGTAAAAGTGAATTCCCATCTAGCAACCACTTAATAATTGAAACTTCAGATGTTGTTATGCTGCCACACTCCTTTTACATATGCTTAATACATTTAATCATAAAAAGAGTTCATGTATGGAAAACACATGCCTACTGTGGGTAGGCCAGCATTGCAGCTCTGAGTCAAATAAACTACCATGGATATACCCCACAATTCCAGGAAACTTTTTCTTTAGGATACACACAGAACATATAAATGAAGTTATAAAAATCAGCTGTGCTATTGTGCTTCATTTCATGCTTCGGTTGTTTGGGTTTCTTTCACCCAGAAATGGATATTTCCCCAGGCTCCTAATAGTGTCGTTTATCCTTCAGCGATACATTTTTTCCTCTGCAGTATTAATTTGTACACCAGAGCTCTGTTAGCATTAGGACATGGGATGAAAGCCACAGTAGACCTGTAAATTATTTTTTTTAGACATCTGCAGGAAAGAATCACACTTCTTAAGTTTTCTAGGAACATATAACAGCTTTTATGACTGGAAAAAAATACAGGGAGCAGGCTAAAGTTGGGCCTACACAAGCCCAACAGGGCCTTGCAGAGGCCTATCAGAGGCCTAGGAACAGGGTCAGTGTGTTAGAGTAGCTGCCAAGATGGTGTCAAAAGGGAGTAGCACTGCCAGCACACACCGTGCAGAGGGGAAAGAAGGATTTAGAGGGATTCTGAGAAAATAAAATGAGAAATGAAGCAGTTTGAAATTCAGCACAGATGATCTGCTTCATCCCGTTTCTGCAGGCTTATTGCTGGTAATCATACAGCAGCATTAACACTTCTTCTTGCCAGCCCTTCTCATGTCAGGGGCAGCAGCCCAGCTGTGACTGTGAATACTTGAGTCTGACCTCCCTTCAGATTGTCATTCCCCCATCTTGGAATCAACTGGCTTGGAAATTATTTTTGTGTCTTGTGCAGAGGTGCCTTACTGACACAGACACTCTGCCCTGAGGGATTTATGAGGGATTTACAGTCTAATTAATAAGGAGTAAAGGGTGACTGGTGGAAATACCAACTTGGTAGACATCCCTGACCCTTGGATGGGAAAGAAATCTGGAGTACATGAGGACTGGCTGCATGCATTGTTTCTGGGCCTTTCCGTCCCTCGAGGATGGCCAGATTAGGAGCATGAAGTTTTACCAGCACAGCTACAAGTGTTCGGAGCCAGAAGTGCAGGACCAGAGTTACGTCATCTACTCTCCTGTTTTTCTTACTCATGCCCAGAAGTATGAGGAAATTTTCTTCTTCAAAAGAATATTTTGCATATCAATAACCCGCTTCATCCAAGATCTCAAAGGGCTCTATATACAGTCATTAAGTGCAATTCCTATCCCACTGATGCTCATGGAGAAGTTGGTAACTGAACTCAGAATAATACACCCAGGAGACCTGACCCCCTGCACTCTTCCTTAACCTGCAAATTACATTTTCCTTAAAAACAAATAAATGACCCTAAAAATCCCTAAGAAGCTTTAGTTACAGAAAGAACAGCAAGAAGCAGAGTCTTGGTGACATCACAAAACCCCATACTCAGGCTGGAACTGTTAGAAATGTTCAAGCGCATGTGTGGAAATATAACTGTAACCATGTGGCTTTGGGAAGTCATGGCATGTGCAGCCTCTTACTTGCTTCAGAAGCTGAGTGCAACTATTTCAGCATTTATAAAAACAGCAAGCTGGCTGGGAAACAAGGATGTGTGAATTCCTGGGAGTACAACATTCCTCCAATGTCTGATATTTCCTCTTTGCTGATATGATGATATCTGAGGCTGGAAGCCTGGAAAGCCTGGCAAATTGTGCTGGCAAACTGGCAATGTATGACAGTATACTTTTGATTTTGAACACAGATACCTTGATAGTGTGCAAGTGTTTTAATCTTGAGGCACATAATCTCAGTGCATGAGAATGGGAAACCAAAAGAGAAAAAGGAATTAACTGAAGCCAGACATGTCTCTCTTGTTCCAGTTTTGCTGTTTTGGTGGCTGGAAAGGTTAGTAAGATTCCTTCCTTACAAGGCTGGCACAGTTGTGATGCACAGTATAGGAGAGGAGGGTGGAGAATCCCAAGGACAAAACCAAAATCTCTGTGTACAGCAGATGATCTCATCCCAGACCAAGACTGCCTTGGATAACGTGTGCCCACCTGTTAGTGTTTCAGCTACTGACAAAGCACAGTACTATGACTGTATTGTGCAGCTTCCAAGAATTTAGGCTACAGTTCAGTCAAAACTTCAAAAACAGGGTCTGCCTGTGTTACAGTGCACATATGAAGACTATTTAAGATCATAACCTGTCATTGTTAAAATTCCTGAAGAATGCAGGTAAGAAAACTTGGTTGTGTCCGATGTGTCCAAGTTTGCAGTCAGACATGTGTGTGAGGTTTATGCCCCGAGATCTGTTACCATTATCAGTATTCACAAGCTGTCTGTGTCTTTATATATTCCTAGATGACTTCCTATAAAAAAAAAAAAATAACACATTTATGCAGTTTACAGTCCTGAGTACTTCCTGTTCTGTTTCTGGACAATGGTGATAAAGCAGTTGTGAATTACATAGTAACAGATGTACATGCCATAAAATAGACATGGGCTTGAAACAAGTGACATGTCTTTGTTCCTTCTTAAACTGGTAATATAATAAAGAATATGATTACATGAGTATTACAGGAACTTCAGGAACCTGGGAACCTAAGTTTTACCTTTCCATCCTCAAGGGGAAAACAGAATGTTTGTAATAATTTCAATGCCATGCCACAAAACTCACACCATTCTCAATTAGAAGGCTCACCTTGGGGACCAAATAACAAAGTATGAAAAACATCTCCTGGGCCTGAAAGCTCCAAACAATATTTTAAAATACTTTTCTTAAAGAGTCCAGATTGGTGTTATGACATCCTTGCCAGTGTCTGATTTTTCTGATACCTGACTCACTCTTAAAATGAGTTTAGAGATGAAGAAAAGTGAATGCAAATGTCATGTTTAAATCTCAGATGAATAATCCCAGAGCCTGGAAATCCAACTATTTACATAGGATTTGTATAATGATTCCAAAATCTTTCTCCCACTGCTTGGCCAGTGAATCTTAACACTAACAAAAATGACAGTGGTCTAGTCCCACTGTCCCTTCAGTGCCCTTGTTATCTGCTGACCCTGAGGTCTTTCTGTTCATAATATTGGTCTTAGACACAGGTTCCATTCTCATTCCTTCATCTTACAAAACAGCACCTTATGATTACTATATATTCTAACACAGACTGCTATAAAATACGATTTTGGTCTTGTTTTTCCCCTTTCTTTTTATTTTTCACCATGAAATTCAATCAAAGCTTCACAAATAAAAGTCTAGTTTCTTGATCAATGCAAAATATGCTGATCCAGCATGACTTAGTAGCAAATCTTAAAATGAATATGCCATATTTCAAGCAATTTTCATGGTACAGGCTCCCTCTTTTTTAACGCAGGAAACCAGAAAAGAAGCAAAGTGAAATGAAACGGTCCCTTCATAGAAAGACTGCCATCTGAAAATTGTTTTAATTCAGGGCAGCCGTGGGTATAGTTTACATAATAAAAAGCAGTTTTACTGAAGTGTCTGTGGTTATACTAACCCAGTGTAGAGGTTCTGATCAAAGCTGCCTTGCAGCCAAAGTCATCAGCAACCCGACAGCATGATTTCGTGAAAAGGACTTTTTTTCTCAGCTGGGATGGCTCAGACCCACTCCCAAGAAAACCAAATCTAAGCAGAAAAGAGGGTGTAAAATCAAGACACCTTTTCCTCTGGTTCAGTATTATGTATTAAAGACAGGGAGAGCTTGGATGGAGATGTGCACATTTAGGAAAATAACTGAGCATCCACAACGAGCCAGAGTTATGGCTTGGCAGACCTGGTGTGAGCAGTCATGAGACTGGGGACTGTGACTTGTCTGCTGAAAACTTTGCTCTGTAGTTCCTCTGCTT
The DNA here is from genome assembly GCF_018691265.1 of Tyto alba. Taxonomy (NCBI): domain Eukaryota; kingdom Metazoa; phylum Chordata; class Aves; order Strigiformes; family Tytonidae; genus Tyto; species Tyto alba. The sequence goes on from NW_024881279.1 coordinate 12,129,942, forward strand.
CACTTATCAGCTGCAGGGAAAGATAATGCTCAAAGTAAGTAGGCCTTGATGTCTGTAAATATATTTTCAGAGTCGAGGAAATAAACTGAGACTGAATGATCCTGATCACAGAACTGATTCATTTCATGAAATTTAAACAAATCAGCTTGTTTTCCTTTCCGTTATTTCACCAGCTCCAGTTCCAATCTGCAGGCCTTGTAGAAAGGAAGGTGCAAAAATGAAGTCTTATGTTACAGTTATATGAGAAAGAGAGACAAGGAGGGGCAGACTACTGGGTTTGCAAAGTGCTTCCCTAGGTGATCCAAGACTAAGCGTATCTCATCCCACTAGGAGTCTTTTGTTTTTAGGTATCCCCTTGGTTTTTCATTTTTCCTCCCTCCCCTAGGTATGTCACTTCTAAACATCAACCAAATACTTCTATGGGTAGAAAATGAAGCCGCTACAGGCCTTGTTCTTTTGAACTAGGACCCAATTTGATTGGCGTCTCTTGACTCTTAGTAAACTGTGTGTTCTGAAGTGTGAGAGAGATCCCTGCAGCAATAATGTCCATATCAAATCATAATTAAAAACAGCAGTGAGGAATGTGCTGAGATTTGAACTGTAGACCTCCCAGGCCTAAAGCCCAAATTGCAAAACAGGACTTTAAAGGCTCATGGAAGCTTTAAACACCAGACATTTAATCACAACTAGTCTGTAGGGATGATTTCCAAAAAAAGAAACAAAATCGCACCACCACAGAGAATAATAACAAGATCTGAGCATATGTTGTAGCAGGGAGACAGTTTCTTCACAAAGGGGTCACACGCTGTGCATCTACTTTTCCATCTACCAATGACAGCTTGAACATTTTCAAAGACATCTGCAGTGGGAATCATATCAAGCCAAACCTGGGGGAGAGGGAAGAAGGCTCTGAAGCAAGCTTATAGTATGCTCGTGATCCAATGGCAGCTTGCCATGAGTAGGAGGGCTCCACCCAAAAGTATCAAAAATAAATTATCACATCTATCTTTTCTTAGACTTCTTGGAACCTATACAGGTACTTCTGTCAAACTCCCTACTGCTAGATCCACTTACCCCTAACTGAGGTCAGCGAGAAGGTGAATGAATAAACAGGCTTAAGAAAGGTCAACTACACTGGGTCAGACCAAGGTGCTGACTAGTTCAGTATCCTGTCCCTAACGAAAAATACCTAGGAAAGGCATAAGTAAAAGGCAGGCACAAATGAATTGATCCTGCTCCTTCTTGGAAGGAGATATCTCTGGCTCACTAGTGGTATCAATGAGTTGACACTAACCTGAATTGAAAAGATGTTTGAACTGCTATTTTTCTCATGAACCATAACATGACTTGAGCAATCTCAAGTAGCACTGATGCCAAACCAGGATTGAACTTAAAGTGTGGGATTCTGATGATGTGTTGAAGACAAATTAGTTGGGCACTAGATGAAGCGTTGCCCCTAGGTTGTGTATCTGTTTCACTGATAGAGGAGAGACACTGCCTGCACACCTTCCTGACCCACAATATTGAATAATCCCAGATGTACTTCCTGATGGGTTAGCTGACCAGCATGAATCAGCCTTATCCTTCATCTATAGGTACAGGAGGCACGTAGCTAAACGCTTGCTTTATGTTAATTAGCTGGGAGAGGACTTTAATTTACATGTAAGTTGCTGGGTCTTTCTCACAGTCCTGCTTATGTGTTTGATGACCTTCAAAGCTCACTGTGACACTGAGCCTTTTAAAATCTAATTGTTAACAAACAGATTAAGTTAAGAGAGCAATGATTTTATTGCATGCTATGAAAAGGAGTTGAGCTTTGTGGGATTTCTTGGCCTTTCCCTATGACATCTTAGTATCACTGATGGTGACAGATTCTTGGCTGTCAGAACTGTGTAAATACACCGAAGTCAACAGTTACCTGATCAAGCTGTTGAGGAATACTGGTATCTAGCAATGTGGGAATTTGCAGGATGATATTTGAACTTAAGCTTTCTTAAGGCTGAGGTCCATTGTAACAGGAGAGTTGTGTTTCCTTAATCTTTCTACCAGCAGAGGTGAAGGGTAGGGAATAGATTTGATCATCTCATGAAGAAGACTCCTTGGTGCTAGTATTCATCTTAACACTTAAATGCACTGATGTTCCTGCATTTAAAAGAGCTTTCTCCTGGTGGCAGCTGCAGTGGACATCTGCTGTCAAGGATTCCCATTGACTCTGAAAATGATAATAAAGTCAGAACAATAGTGGATTATAACTTGGGAGAAATAGGACTATGCTCTCTCCTTTTGAAGAAATTACCTTCTATGCCCCAAAACTGTCATTTAATTTCTTAATTTCATGGCTTTTAAGGTAAGGTTGTTCCTTCACAAGATACAAAAGAAAACTGTATATATGTATGTAAATACATGACCAAAACTTCCTGGTCAGTGTCCACCTTGACTCTAGGTATCAGCCTCACTCTGTCAATGTTTCAAATATTGAAGGATAGATCAGCATTTAGTTTGTATTTAATCATACAGTAAAGGATTCAACACAGCGATGATACTTAACAGAAAAAATTGGCTGTGGAAGGGTTCCTTAAAGAAACTGAATCCCTATCAATGGAGTACTTGAAATCTGGAGAATGGCAGAGTTTGGAAGAAAAGGCAAGGTTGATGTTATCTGGGGCCCCTGTTCAGTGTGTCAGTACATAAGATACAGGAAAGAGAACAGAAGTTAGTTCCTGTGTTCTGTGAAATAAAGTTACAGTCTACAAATCAGAGAAGGGAAATTTCCCCTTTAGGTGCTGCTTCATTGTCATTGTTACATGAAGCTGATGCTTTACTCTTCACATATTGCAGCTGTAGTAACCAGTATTTGTTCGAAGTCAGACCTAAAACACCTTTCAGACCCTGAAAGCATCTCACACCAAAGGACACAGTGAAATTGGTACTAGAGGGAAAAAAAGGGACAGGCTTCTTCAGCTGGAAGAAACCTTGCTTTCTGGGATGTCCCAAAAAGGAGAGATAGATTACGTATGGAAATTGTAATTCAGATTTGAAACCAAGATATAACTAATCAAACATGTACATCCTGCAAAAGCAGAGTGTGAGACCAAAGATTTCCTTACCCACACTGTCTTTTTTGGCCAGTCAGACATTCTTTGTCCTAGATTCAAGCACAGAGTTCAGTGCATAACTATGTTGGAACTAGAATATAACTGAGACAAAAGCAAGTGAGACATAGGAATTATAAAGCTGAGAAAATGGAAGAAAGTGATCATGGGTATCGCTGTGAGATGCAGGGAGAGAAAATGGATAGATGGGTGTAGCCACATACCTTATACCTGCTCAAGTTAATGATGTTACGGGAATCTCTGCCTGAATGTCACTGTTCAGGGAAGTGGTTTGCAGACTTGCTAAGGTTCTCGCTTTCAGCCTCTTGTCAGTGCTATTATTCAAGAACCTATTTTGATTTCTAAAAAGTTCTCTCTCATATCCTCCAGCATCAGACCTTCATCACACTTGACTTTGTGTAGGAAGCTAGCTTTCAGCTTGATCTTTGGCTCCTCATATGATAAATGGAAGGAGATGGGAGAAGCATCTGTCAAATGTTCCTTTAATACCTGAACTAGGAATCTTGTACTACTGAGTGAGAAGAGTGGGACAAAGACTGTGAAGGTATCAGGGAAGGTATTAGGACTGAAGGTCTCAAAAGAGGTCTATGCATTAGTGAGAGGCAGCTAATCTCCAGTCTGATCTTTTCACATAGAAGAAGGAATATTACTGCTGGTACATGATATCCCCAAGAATACATGGGGCAAGAGACTGATGATGACATAATTGTTATGCATTTACAGCACCTAGAAGCCACAGCTGAGATCAAGGACAAAATCAGCCTTGCTTTCCTACAGCAAAAAACAAGCACAAGGTGAGAAAGAGAAGGAATATAAGAGTGAGGGAGCACAAAAATGGATCCCACATGTGACTTTCAGCCATCTGAGACGAGGGTTCTGAGCAGTTGGCCTTTACCTCCAGCATTCTTTCTCTGGCACTATTGTCTTGCAAAGACATGTTAATTCACCTAGGTCTGTGTATACACATACGTTTCTCAGAAGTTATTGTTTGAGTGTTTTGGGGTTGTCCAGTTTCCAAAATTGACTTTGTGCAGCTTGGAAGTTCATATGCCTCTACAGTACTTGACCCAAAGGAGGGTTGTATGCTCTATGCCCTTCTCCCACTTCCCTTAATTTAATTTTATTCTGTCTAATAAATGCAGACCTTCATGTTCCAATATGATACAAAATAGTTTGAAATAGAAGTGTTCCAGCTGACTCAAATCAAACCACCTTGGATGCCAGGATTGGTAGATCTTCACTGCTGTTCAGGACTTCACCTGACCTGTTTGGATTTGGGAGAAATGGGACCATTTTGCCCCAGAAGAAACCCACATCAGTTGTTTGGGCTGATGTTCATGTTAGTGTTTTCAGATCCAGCATATTAGCTAGCACTGTGCCCTGCAGAACTCATCCTCCATCCCTGGAGGGAACTAGGACAACAGGATGACTTCTATGCCACACCAATCTAAAAATAAGCCATGAGAACAACAGGCAGCAGAACAACTTCTGCAAGATGTTTATGTCCTAAGTTCTTGGCCAACTTCCTTCCTAAGCTGCCACATTCCCCAGCCTGTCTGAGTCCCATCTACAGCTTCAAGAGTTTCCATCTCATCTTGTGCGCAGTCCATGAATAACTGCCTTGTTATGTATATGCACGGTGGAAGGGTGGGGTGGAAAAAACTCTGGTAGGAGCCTGTCTTGAGCTTGCAGTAAATACTTACCCAACAGAAAAGTCAATGAGATTTGGCAGCTGTGAGGAGGACTTCTGGAAAATCGTTTCAGGTTCCTAGGAAGTGAGGGAGGCATTTGGTAATGGGTGGGGACATTTTTTCTTTCCCTTGCCATTTCTTGTCAGAGAAAGGGGAAGATCTAATTCCTCATTACTGATCTAAGGAAATCCCCTGTACCTAGAAACAATATCCTCTGCACCTAGTCTATGCTTGTACTGTCTTTAGAAAAGTCTCAGGAGGAACCTTGAGTAGTGTAATACCAGATCTGTCACTCTCCAACAGTCCCAGTAGCTGTGGGAATCATGTCTAAGAATGCCAAGCAGGGAAAAGCAGAGAGCACAGTAAAAGCCGTCAGAAGATATCACTTTAAATCACTGAAATGTTTCTGTTATTCTAACCCTTTTAACTTCTGGGTAATACAAACAAGGTAAAGCAAAACTTTGTTTTTCAATTCTTCACTGTATTCTGTTGTCTTCCTTGGCATTGGTGCATGACTATTTACCTAGCAGTAAATAAAATTTGATGATTGAATCTCCCTTCTTAAATCATACTAGATGAGTCTTTCAGTGAAAATTTATATTTCTTTTAGTCCACTGTAAAATTTATAAGCGCCTGGTCTTGCAGCTATGGTTTACACGGCACTGAACATTCCTGTCCTGATGATAAAGGATGTCACTTAATCTGGGCACTTGAATGGTAAAGCACTTAAAATTTACCAAAAATAAAATTTCATTAAGTTTCACAGATTTTTTTTTTTTTTACCCCCCAAAATCCTTCAATACTTAACCAGTCACTCACAGAAATAAACATGTGTGCTATCTGAGGTGTATGAAGTAATTGTTCCACTGCTCAGCACAGCAGTTTCAGGCAGAGAACCCAAGAGAGACATGGCACAGACAGGTCCCTTGGAAAACAAGAATGATCAGAGGTTTAGAAAACTCAACATGAAGATAGAGTGAAGGAACTAGGATGGGCAGGGCAATAGGCAGCCAAATCCATGTCAAGGTAGTCTTCAGATACATAAAAGATTTCCCCAAGAAAGCGGGCTCTTAAGTGTTTCCCATGTTCAGCTGGTATTAGGCAAGAAGTAATGGACCCAGATGAAAAAAAAAAAGGGAGGTCTTTGAGATTAGACACTGATGATCTTTCAGTACTGGATGAGATTCCACAAGCTGCCTAACTGATCTCTGTTACCAGAGAGTCTTATGACCATTTTGCTTGAAGTGCCACCAAGTGTTATTCCCAGGCTATGAGGTACAAAGCATGCAAGCAGCCTCACCCTTCCCAGAAACCACCTGCTCTGACAAGGTGTGAAAAGGGTAGAAGGCCTGGACCAGATGTGTTGCAAGGGGCTGGGCTTGGGGCCCTTTCCATCCTTAAAATGCTGATATACTGAAAGACTGTGCAAAGAGAAGTCTAGTCTCCATCATGTGCACAAACTTTGTCAGGAATATGAATATGAATAGGGGATGTAACTGGTTATTTCTAAATAAAGAGTGAAATCAGCACTTTCAGAATATTTGCTGTTGTACAATAACATTATCTACCTTGTAGGTATTTATCAGTATATTTGTTTATGGTATTATAGAAAAAGTACAGTGGGCTTACCGTCACTCATACAGCCACAAGAAGTCCAGCTGCATTAGAAGAAGCATATTTTGAAAAGTAAACAGAAGAAAACACTATATTCCAACAATGACATCCTTTCTTCCATAGTTTTAGATTTCACCTGGGATCACACACCTGGGATCAGCAGATTCTTAATCAGTAGGTTATGTCAAGTGGGGTAAACACCATCAAACTCTGGACCGTTTAGCTTTTAACATCCACCCAGAGCGATGAGCTTTGGAAAAGCTCCAGAGCCCACTGGGAGAGGGAATTGGAGATCATTTCCCTCCCTGCAGTATGTGCACATTGTGCCTGTGTACCTGACTCTTTGATCACATGTTGTCCAAAATGCCTCATTGCAATGTCAGGGTGCCAGATCTGAAGGATCCAGGAGGCCCCTGCACTATGTACAGGCAAAGGAACTGCAGTTGTCTGAAGACTATATGTTACTTTGGAAGGCAAACTGTGTTAAAGAACCTCCCTACTCTTCTGTGCCTTATAAAAATCAACAGTATCATTTATACAAAGAGACTATGACTTAAGGCAAAATTTGCACCAACTTGGAATAGCTTGTAGGAAATATGTGCATCTTAATCACCTGGATTAGCTGGAGATGATATTATTTACATATTTTGTAAATATTCTATATACTTTATACATATTATCTGTATTCTATACATATTATATATAAAATAATATATAAAAACTCCATAATCATAGGGCCATAAACATATAACAGAAATCTTGTGAGTGCATGCCCTTTAGAAAAAATCTTTATAATATGTAGATACCGTATATAATTTTTATTTCCTTATTTTACTTTGTTGCCTATTTTTCTGATCTTGCTGCTACAATTGCTGCTAGAGATGGATCTGAAACAATACATTTGGCTTTAGCTTCCTCCCTCAGTCAGAAAAGTTGTTTGTCCAATAGTGAAATTACCTTTAAGTAATGTGCCATTTGCTTATGACATCATTGGCATCCTTTTTGATGTCACTCCTGGAGGGTGTGAAGGTTCGAAACATTAAAAGAAGAATAGAAAACAGCAGAACATTGGGCCTATTGTGGAGCTCAGCTCTCTCTCACACCTGCTCAGGGTTGTGATGATCGCAGTAAGGAGGTTAGAAATATTTTGAAAATATTTTGTAGCTTGATGCATCTCTGAGGAGTTAAACATTTTTGTTCAATAACTCAAGTCAATACATGGCAGAGCATATAAGGAGCCACACAACTCTTCCTTGCAGAAATTACACCTGCCCTCTGGGTGGTAATAGTTTATAGCTCCTCTTGTTTTCCTCACAGCTTTTTTATTTGCTTAAATGTTTATGTGGTGCTTCCATTCTATTTGAATCTACAACAGCTTGCTCTCACGTAAAGGGTGGAGGCATCTCTCCAGACACTGATTCCTGTAAACTAATGGCTTTGATTAGTTTAGATGAAAGAGACACTTACTATAGAACATCCCATACTGGGTGCAGCTATGTGGGTGGATTGTACACCCGTAAAAAAGAGAAGCACTGTATGAGCTAGACTCAGTGAGCTGGGATTTGGTGCTACATTAGCTCCATCTGTAGTCATCTAATATCACCCTTTTTAATTCTATCAAATACTACCTCTTGCAACAGCTGCTGATAAACTTTTTAAGGTAGATAGGAACAACAGTTGCATTTGGCCACTGCATAAGTGATTATGCCCTCAGCATACAAACTGAATGTCTATCCTGTATCCCATGCATGAAGTCTGGGGACGATTAAACCATCAAGCAAGTCCTCTGTAAATATAAGGATCTCTATTTGGAACAACCGAATATTTTATTTTGTTCCCTTCTTTTTTCCTTCTTGGCTGTCATTAGAGAATATAAAATGTAGACAATGCTCTCTACTATAGGGATTATTGACTATGTGTGATCTTTTGGGGAGCTGTAGAGAAGAAAGTGTAATCTTTAATAGAGGGATCTTCAGCAGAAGCAGGAGAAAGATGTTGTGCCTAATATTGTGCCTCTGACACAGAAGAAGGCTTTTTTGTCAGTTAGGTAATAAGGCAGTAAGGCCTTGTCATGTTTTAATTTGCGTGAGCAGAATGTGTTTAGACTGGGTGAGGAGGATGTTTTGGCATTGGGTGATGAGGATGTTTGGTTAAGCCACTTGTTAAATTGGGTAAATCTGACATCAAAGAGTTTGATAAGGTATTTCTAAGATCTTTGTGACCAGTGATGTTGTTAGTATAGAAATGATATAAAGATAAATGAACTGACACTTAACCAACGAAATAGGTTAACCCCAAATATATTGTAGGGTAAATCAGTGTATATGGCTGTAGATGAAGTGGGGTGAGTTGTGAAAAACCATGCTTTCCCGGAGCTTTCCCTAGCATATTTAACATTTAACTGCTGGTCATTTCCCTCTGCTGGGTAAGAGTGGTGCGTACAGAAGGGATAATGAGCTGCAGTGAGCTGCTTCTTGGATTCTGGTAATAAGTAATGTTAGACAGAAATCAAGAGACTAGCTTAAATTAGCATGTGATGACTTGCAGTGCTTTCAGTGCAACTAGTTAGCAACAAACCTCAGCAAGAACCTCTGGCAGCACAGCTCCACCAAGGAGCTATAAGGAGTACAGGAGACCCAAGAGATGAAAGGATGGTCTAAGCTTCTGTCAGATCTCTGTGAGCTGCAAAGAAAAACCACAGTGTATCCACTCCAAGGTGGCAAAATGCATAAAATGGACCATAATCTACGGTTCCTATGACTTCTTTGGATTTCTGCCATGTGAGGAAAGATTGGTTCCCAGGACAGCACAGACCCTTAGGGAGACACTCAGCACTTCACATGATGCGACATCTATGTGAGAGGGACTTTCTCCAGCATTTAGTACAGGAGGACACTGATGTGACTTCAAGCTTTAAGTTGTGCTAGAAATAACCATGTTACAGGACACTGCTGACAGAAAATTGTGAATGCTCTTTTCAGTAGACTGAAGAGTAGGGTTATCCATGTGGGCACACCAGTCAGGGTGTAAGGTTTTTCCTCTTTCTCACCAGCATAGGGGGAAAATCACAGGGCTACTTTGCTTAGCTTGAAATAGTAGACGACTGCCCTCAGTCTCAAATCATTCGTCCCTACTGCTTTCTACCACAGCAGAAGGCACTGATTTTAGTGGACCTAACAAAGGAGCCCAGCAAGGTCTTATACCTTGAAGAATTAAGAAAGCTTGAATTCTGTCCCAGGCCAGCTCCTCCAATGTGCTGGGTCAGGACTGTACTGACTTCTGCACTTGTTGCCCACCCTTCCTGAAGACCTGTACAAGCACTTTAGGCTTGGACCTAAGCCAGCAGTCACCAAGGCCTCTGAGGAGACTTTCTTTTACCTCAGTGGGTATTAGAGAGTAAAAGCAGCTGGGTGGGTGACTCTTTTTGGTGTTGTCCACTTAATTTTCCCATAAGATCAGTTTTGGATGCAGGCTTTTATTCCTAAACTGTGGCTAGTCAGGTAATGAAGATGATACAAAATAAGGAGAAAAGGAGTTGATTCTCTAGTCAGTAAAAGAGACTTTTTGCTCTGGAGTAAATCTCTATCTCCTTTCTTTTCCAAGGACTTAATGCAAAACATGGGCCAAACCCAGCTAATGAAATTCTATTTGTCTTAATGATCCTCTGGGCACAGGAGATCCTTGATGATCAAACTGAGATGACACCTGCCACTATTAAATTCTGTTCTTCAAAACTCTGAGACAATCCCAGCAGATAAACGATATGTTTCCCATTATGGTATTACCATAAAGCCAGACAACCTTATGTTTACCGCGTCAATAATTAGTCACCAGGCAAATTAAAAAAAAAAAAAAAATAATCCCACCATTACCTTAAATTACCTGTCAAACATTTACCTCCGTTTGTCTTTTAGGGCACTTATTTTTTGCCGTGTGGTCCTGGTTCTTGATTAGTTTAACAACCCCCCTGCATTTTGACAGCAGAAGAAAAGAAGAGGTGATTATTACAGTTACTGCTCTTGCTTTGCCTTGAAAGTCCATTCTAAAGAAGGCATTAGAGAAGGCTTTCTTGTGGCTGAGAGATCAGATTACCACAATTAAAGTAAAAAGGTGTGGTGCTATTTACTCTGCATGTTATGACACATGAAAGAAAGTGATTCAGGCAAGAAAAATAATTACACATTAATTTGTGTTTGGCAACTTTGTTTCATATACGTGGCCCACAGAGCTTAGATAAAAAGCTATTTTATCCAGCGTGTTCTCTCTCTAAGCTTCGAGGAGGGTTTATGCTGCTGTACTACATTTTACGAGGAGTTGTCTGTGTATGTGTGTGGAGATGAAGAAATATGTGGGGCTAACCTCCTGGTTGTACACTGTGGCACTACTTTGGATCAATTTTTCATCATGAAGTCCCATGCTGCCACTTGGGTTTCATTCAACTGAAAAATTGTACTGCAACCCAGGAGCTCACCCCAGGTTTGACAAAATTATTGCAAAACTGAGGATAACACACAGAGTTTCTGAGTCAGTTCATAGAGTTGAATATAGGATTTAGGTGTGAATAACTCTGAAGATGTAACTCTGAAAAAGCAAATCAGCTAAATTCATACAGGTTTCTGTAAACTAGGGGGGTAACTGCCCTGTGCTTTCAGCACAGATCAAGAGGAAGTTCAGTCTTTGCAGTAAATCTTTTATGTACTCTTGTGCCTTGAGAAAATGTCCCCTTTATTATACTGGCCATAATGCACAGGGAGGCAAGCTCCAAAACACCCAGGAGGGTTTCAGAGGTGTCACACCAGGTTTAGCAGTGCATTAGAAATGCAGAAGGTTAGAACTGTGAAGAATAATGCAATCTGAACACAATCATCATGACTAAAGTACAGCTCCCTTATTGTAAATAATTTCAGCAATAAATTCTTGACAAAATCAGTTTGTTCAGACAGTGCAGTTTCTGTGGTAGGCAGATGTTAATTTTACAAAAATTATCTTGAACTGGAGCTCCTGCAGGTTTTCATAAAATGATACACAGACATGTATATCAGGTCTGTGAGCATAACAGTCTCTTCATTAGAGGAACAACCTTCAAAATGGAAGAAACAGCAAAAGAAGATTCAAGAAGAAGGTCTGTTATCTTATTTTAATTTCTATTTTCAGAGAAACTCTCTGCATAAGGTTGTACAGTTCTACTGACTTCAGGACAACTTAATGTTAATGGGACAATGACAATAGCAGAAGATTTGGCCCTCAGGAGAATATACTCATATCCCTATAGTAATAACTTAGTTGAAGGAAATAGCAGTTATTCATAATGTGAAAAGAACAAATACATGAAATGTGAGCCCACAAAGCTTCATTTTCCCACAAAGTAAGTTTTTTGCATAAATCAACATTACCCATTGCAAAGAGGCAGTTTTAATATTAATGAAAAGTTTGCTGTTCTTATATCAATATGTATGTTGGACTGATTGCCTGAGTATGGAAAGGAAATGTATTTACATTAGTAAATAAAATTTCTGAACATACAGGAAAAATCCAGCCAATGGAATTGTGTTTGTTTTCTTATAAAAGTTTGTGGAACAATTTTTATAGAACAGTCTAAAATGGTATCATTTATTCTGTGTGCTGGTTAAAAAATATATTGATTTAATTTGGCAATTATTGTCTCTTTTCTTTCTGCCAACCTATTTTTAATCTTCCAGACAAGAGACACTGAGCTTTTTAAAATAACACCACAAAGCATTAATTCTAATCTGCGAGCTACAGAGCCTAGCAAATGCATGATACTTTGGTAAAATGCTTTTATTGGCATGGCACTGGGATGGCTGCATTACTTGCAACTGGCAGAGAGATGTTAGTGTCTCCTGTAAACTACAAGAGTTCCACATAATCCCTCAACACATTTTGCATTAAATTTTTGCAGTGGTTGATCTAGGCACTGTATGCTACGGGTAACACAAGCTCAGCTGCACCAGGTGAAACTGGAGATCTGCCTAGACCAGTAGCCTGTCTCCATCAGAGTCCAATAGCAGATATTAAAGACAGAGCATGTGAATAGGACAAACACACGGTGATTATTCCCCAGCATTTGCTCTCTGCCTCCAGCTGCTTGTGGCTTAGGGATATGTGGAGCCAGAATTGGCGCCTGCCAAACCAAGAGCTCTCAGAACATCAAACATGCAGAAAGGCACTTTCATGTGTATCATGAGCAGGACAAAGTGTGTTTATGAAAGGCTGCTAAATGTCCATTTTGAACCACTAGCTACTTCTAAGAAGAATGAATACAAACGTTTCTCTAAAAAGGTAAACATGCAACTGGTGCATCCATTTCTGACTGCTTTTGAATGCTTGGAATTTAGTGGCAGGTGTCAGCACTAAGAAACACAATTAAGGTCTCGATAGTCCCATATCATAATGGTACCTCTAGGTAGCTACAGTTGCTTAATGTATACCTGCCCCAGGGATCTTGGAAGGTGGCCAGAGTCATTGACAGGTTCGTGAAATGTAGGTGCACTCTCTAAAGGCTCAGAAATGCTTTCAAAAAAGAAAATAAGTGTGGTGTTTCCATTGTGCATTAGAAAACAAACCCTTCAGGAAGAAAAAAATAATGGAAACATATGAAATGTAAATTGGATACACTCGAAGTTAATGAAAGGAAAATCTTTTTCCATTTTAGTTAATGTCTTAAATTAGAATTTTGGTATAAAAGCTGGAAAACAGATGGAGAGTATATATATATTTTTTTTAAAATAATTTGTTAGTGAATTTGAGGCTCATGAATGAGAGTACCTAATAATAGCATTGGCTAGAGCAACACTTAGTGTGGACTGCAGCTACATTGGTTTCTCTACCATAGGTCTCCCACTGCACTGCAGGACCCTGCCCGTGCATCCCGCAGCCACATCTGGCACCTCCTGCTGCTCTGGTTCAGCCGGAAAACCATGCTCGCTCCACTCTCCCAATAGCCCTGACTTGGATTACATCTTTTTTGTCTGTTTGTTTCTCCATTTTCCCTTGGACTCCAGAACAGTTCATTTCTGACAGTCTATATAGAGATCTTTTACTCCACCTTGCCCAATCTGATGCAGCTTGATTTGAAAACCTTATACTGTCCTCATCTTCTGGCCTTCCCAGGTTTTGTCCCCTCTTTAGCTGGGGGCTACTCGTTGTATCACATTATTCAAATTTTCCACTGGTCCTTCCAGTGCTTTTGGTAAAACTCATCAAACTGTACATTTGCAATTTACAGTAACAAAAGTAATAAGGAGAGGTTATAAATCTTTTTCTTGAAATTGCCGATCAAGTACTGTTCTTAAAAAAAGTATTTCTCTTTTTCCATTCCACAGCTTCCTCTCTTTTTATCAGCCATCTTGTTTGCATAGCTGCTCCCCAGAATATTTGTCATGGCTGGCTTACAGCACACTCTGCTGATTTACAGCAGCAATTAATAATTTCATATCTGTTGGGAGGGGATGGATTTCTATCTTACAAAGATGAGTAAGAAATGATACCCACTATTCTGGAAAATGCTGATAAGCATTTTTTCATCCAAATCAAAACACAGGGTTCATGCACAGGTGACAGGCTGAAGAGGAAGATGTTGGGCAAGTATAGAGGACATCAGAGAGCTGCTTGTAAGTCCCAGGTGGAAGCGGGACTGACGCTGTGTCCTGACTCAGTGGTGTCTATCCTTCCACCCGCTGGGCAAGATCCTCCACTCCTGTTAGTCCAGCTGGCCCCGTTGGCACCCCACACTGGAACTGGCTGGCCCTGCTTGAGCTCTAATGCTGCAGGTCAGCGATTGAGAAGCTGTGAGCAAAGTTGTGTAATTAAACTTGCAAAGCACCAGCCCACACTCTAGACAGCTCTATCTGATTTCTAACTTTATGAGCAACCACACTGACACACACTATTGATTGTTAGGGAGAGGGAAGGGAAAAAATGACCAGGTTTGCTGATTTCATTAAAATAATTCTGGGCCACAGTTTTGGTCTATATCCTTCTTTGTACAATAACTCACAAAGGTAAATTTGAGCCAAGAGGAGCTTCTAGCTTTCTCTGCAGATACCAAACAGCAGCAGTGTGAAACCCAGGAGTTTTTACCAACACAAAGCTCCTAGAGACCCTTCTTTTAATCTGGCCTTTTATTGCACATCTGCATATTCACTCAGTTTAGAGACAGCACTGATTGTCTCAGGCAGCGGACTGTGAAAAGCCTGCAAGTGAGAGAGGGGCACACAGACCCTATTGATAATAATAATAATCATCTTATTTAGTAGATGCCTGTAAATTGTTCTTGTCCCAAATACTGTTTATTCCAGTGTACCTAAGTGTTCCTTGGTAACAGTATAGCCAGACTTCTTAAGGTTTCCAGAGATGTCTTCATCCTGACCTTGTCTGGCATTTAAACTCCTTCACAGTTTAGCACATTTTTGACCTTGTTCCTTCTAGGCTGCATGGCTTTCCCCTTCCACTCAGCTAATCCACCATACACTCTTCCTCCAAAACTTTCATACACACTAAACCAAGGCTGGTAAGGAGCAGGTACAAGAATACTGAGCTGCACCCATTGCTAAATCTCCAAGCTCAGACTAGTTTCAATGTTGCCTTGTTTTTCAGGTGAGGGCAATATCTATCAGATGATGACAGCCTTTGGCATTTTTACTGTCCAGTGCTGAGCACACTGTAAATATTCAAAATGGTAAGAAGTAGCAAGCATTGACCTCAAACATGTAGCACCTGCATTAGTATTTTCCTAGGTATTCCTAAGCATAAACTGGAAACTACTGGAGAAATAGACAAAGCAGAAGGGACAAAATCTCCTTGGGTTTTTATTGAATGCTTTTAGTCTTTTGAATTGACCATCAGCTGAAGGTACCTTGGATAAGGACTGAAAAGTTGGCTTTGTACATGTATATAGATCCCTTTAATAACCTGGATGTACACAATTGCCTTTCAACCTAGAGAATTATATAACACTTCACATGGTTTTGCAAGGAGTGTACCAGGGAGTATTTGAAAGGATCTGAGCCAAGAAGCTGTACAGACAGCAAGGCGTCTGTGTTGCCACTACAAAGTGGATGTTAATTACCTAAAACAATACATGTAATAGGCGAAGAGAAAAATGCTCTGCATTGCCTTGCCATACCCACTCATCTAGTGCATCTCTAACTGCACAGTTATTTAGCCTGGAGGGATCATAATTAGCTGCTTCATAAATTAATAAGGGAAAGGAGGAGGGAAGGGGGAAAACTACCAGTGCAAGAATGGTGGGAAACTTTAGATAGGATGTTTCTCGAAGAATGTCGTTAGCACGCATAATTGCTTCATTAAATAAAGACACATACAAATGCACAGGGATTCTCCGTCCCTCGAGAGAGAGACGGATTGCTTGATAGGCACTGTGTGGCTCCCAGTTGAAGGACAGCCTGGAGGTGATGGGCAAATACCAGGTGCTTGCCATGCTGTGCCCAGCATGCTGAAAAACTTCCCAAAGAACATGGAAAAGTGATATGTGGCCAAGTGTGATTCATCACCCCCTCTGACACCTTTTAAATAGTGTTGCGAGCACCAATTAGTGAAGTCTTGCATGGTTCATCATGAACAAGGTGAAGACATGTGTCATTGTCCCTGTTCTACAGATGGAGAAACTGAGGCAGACAGTGACACATTTTGCTCCAAGTCACTTGGCAGGTGAGGACCAGGCCAGCTGCATTAACCACCACTGCCAAACTCCAACTGGGTATAATGAACCTATTGGAATCCCATTTACATTAGTTAATTACAAGTTCATAAAAACAATGCGTTTTATTTCCTCTATTATGCAAAGAATTTACAAGATGGGAGAAACGTCTACCCAGTTTGCAACCAGACACTGGACCCATTTAGCTAATTAGCTGGTTCCAGGCTGGTAGTTGGATGCATTCATACATCTTCATACACCATTACCATAGCCTGTTTTGGAGCCAAATCTTCTTACGAGACAGTGGAAATTTCTCCAAAAGTACAGGAAGGGGACACATGCTGTATCTGACCAGAGGTGCTGCACCACATTCCTCTTTTTGTGAATTTTGCTCCACAGACTTCCACACTTTTAATCTGTTAATCCACAGCAACTCATCTTGGATCCAGAGCCTGCCTTTACGGGCTGTTTCTGCATATTTTTTTCCCTTAAAAGCTAGGCTTCTTGAATCACAGGGAGGTGAGGGATGTGAGTTGACTACAGTCCAACAGCCAGTCTCAATGATTCAAAGTCAGAAGTGGAATTCAGCTCCCAGGCTTCAAGGAAAACTGGGCCAAAAGGAAACTCTGCTTTTCCCATTCTACGCTGGCCAGCAAGCTAAAAGTTAGGCAAATAGGAAGCATGTCCCACCCTAAGCAATATGGAGAGCATGCATTTTAAAAATGCAGCTGGTCTTTTTTGGTGGTAACTAGCTTTCTACAGGAATATGTGGGATTTCAATAGAAAGGCATGTGGAGTATTTTCCATTTGATTTTAAAGTATCCCCTGTGTATGCTTATTTGCATTCATCTGTACTAAACACTGCTTCTTCATCTCCTGTGCTCCTTTCTCTTCCCTCAGTGCTGGGTTTGTTTTTTGCTGTTTGCAAATATCTTTATGTTCTTCCTCCCTTTTCTCTTTCTGGCCAAGGGTCTGGCACTTTCTCTAATGAAAACAGTTGCTCACATCCAGAAAGTACTTTTGCTTTACATTCTTTTTTTACTTCACTCCTGAATTCCTATTTTAGATTGTGCACCTCCTGCACAGTCTTGTTTTATTTCCTTAGCTCCCTACATGCTCTCCCATCTTTAGGATATTGTTGGCCTTCCTGCTTCTAACTTTGCACTGACTTCTTAGTGTCTAACTATAAGTCTGTGTCTGACTGCCTTTTCCTTATTTTTCCCCTCTTCTTGGAGCCTCCTCTGCTTTCCCCAGCCCATCTCAGGCTTCCCATTGTCCTGTAAACCCAGGATACATTCTCATGCTTTTATCTGCTCAGAGAAGTAACTTCCTTCCCAAGTTACTGAATTCAGTAATGACATTTGCAAAGTAGGAGTGGGATATACCAGCCTGCCTTTGAATTAAATCTTGTGGAAGTGAATGTCCAAATCTTATTTCAGAAAATTTCTGAAAGTCTTACTCTACATGACTGAATTACTGTGTCTGATTCTGCCAGCTCCCTGACTGGGTCTTCTCTATCCCTTCACCATGGAGGAAAGTTAGACAAAACCTTTCCATCAAAGGCTGAGCTGGCAACAACAAGCCTTCTCCCTCCCTCCCCTTTTCTCATTATAAATTTCCATGGCACAATAAAGCATTTTCCAACCAAGACTAGTGCTGAACATATTGACAGAGCTAAATAGCCATTTAGATTTGGGGTTTTCTGGTCAGTTGGCTTACTAAAACTGTTGACTTTCGATGGCAAAATTCCCACTGACTTTAGAGGAACTTGGATTTCATCCTGTGTATGGTTAGAGCATCTGTGACCCTGTCTTGTGCGAAGTATGTAATGACCAAGTTCTTAAAGGTAAACAAGCACAAGTGGCAAATACAGCAAATTTCCAAATCCTTCCATCTATAATAATAATTAATTTCTTACAGTCCTGTGAAGTGTATGAAGTGTATAATTTTAAATAGATTTTTGTACTCTTCATTAAGTGTTGTTTTTCAATAAAGTATATGGTTTTTGCCCTGAGGTTATTCAATCTCAGTCCTTTCACCCACTACAGAAGCAGTGAAGAGAGGTTTATGATAAACAGGAACTTTTTAAAGATTTATTCTGCAAGCCTGAGTAGCTCTGACAGCAATGATAAGACAACTATAGTTTTCAGGAGTTAGAAAATCTCCTGTATTAAAAGCCTTGGAGTGGTTTAGGTCTAAGTATCTCAGATTCCTGACTTCAGGCCTCATCTTAATTTAATATATTTAACTTAATTGATTTCAATAGGCTTATGATGACTTACAGTGAGGTAGGTGGGTCAGGCCTCTCCTTTCTGTTATGATTGTGTACTGTGGTTCCATAAGCCTTCAGATAAATCTCGTTTTCTCTCCATGAGCATGAGTCATTCACTGGGTGGTGAGAATTCGAGGTCTAGTCTTCTTCTGGCATTTCCTGCATGTGAAATCAGATGCCACGGCATTGCACTCCTACAAAGGGCTCACCAAGACAAACGGAAAAAAGAAATATGTGTGAAACACTCCCCCAAGAATCACCAGAGAAAAAGAAATCACCTTTCACTAGCTGTCCCATAACCATATCTTCATCCATTCTTCCTAGTGTTGCAGTCTGTTGCTACTGATGGGAGGAGCTGAGGATAGCTCTGGCCATGTTCTCCTGATGTTCTCTCCCTCAGTAAGTGTCAGCCCAATTCTCTAGAGATAAGAATAGTCACACAGAGATGGGTGCCATCATCAGGAACTACATCTTAATGTCAATTCTGGAGCCCACATACATGGGGAATTTGATTCACTCTCTAGCAGTGGTCAAGATTTCAAATTCCTTTAGCTGTGGTGGCTGATGGCCTCAAATTCTGCTCAAGTACAACATGTAGCAGCTGCCAGTTTTGTCTCCAAAGTCATTAGCAGAAGCACAGCTCTTTACTCCAACTACATCCCAAGTACCTGGGCAGCACTAACCTTATCACTTCAAAAATTACCCATCAGACAAAGCCTCTGTCAAGTATAAATTCAAGTGACATTCAGAAATTATGAACCATGGACATGCTGTAATCAGTTAAAACCCAAGCACTTCATTCATGCAAGCACGAGAGTAATTAACTCTTCAAAGTCCCAAGATCTTGTGTATGAGGCAATTACAGTTGCTTTTGAGATAGACATATCTAAGCACGGATTTCTCCCTGCTGAAACTGGCCCTGAAATCAGGCAGCTGGTCTTTCATTGCAGTATTGATGCTGTCTGGGGTTTTCAGCAGACCCTCCCCCCATCTTTCCCTCTTCCCTTCTTCACAGCCCTGCTCTTCCAGACTTGCAACATGCTGCAAAATGAAGATAATGCAGAGGCAAAGCATAGTGTGAGGTCCTTCTTCCTCAGCTGCCTGCTTGAGGACATCAAATGGTGTAATGTTTCATCTTGAGATATCTCAAAATGTTTTAAGACCTATGAATCAACTTGTGCCTGGCTCCTGCAGAGGTAGATAAATAAGGCAGACATAGGAGGGTCTGAGACCTCAGCAAAGAGTTCTGCATTTAGGGCATTTGGTTCAAGGGGACACCAGTCCTCCTGCACAGCCAAAGGGAAAGGGCTGCCATTGTCCTGGGCTATTCCTCATGCCTTTCTATAGCCCACCATGCGCCAAGAGAGCTGTGTATACAGCATTCATTTGGAGAATATGTTAGGAGAGCAGCCTAATGCAAGGACCTCACAGCACAGCAGTGCTATCAGCCCAAACGTCAAATGTCTCTTTGCACCCTATATAGTGACTTTCTGCCTTTAAGATCAGAAAAAATAGTGCCCTTTGCATTTCTCTACTGCCTCTACCTCAATATTTTAAAGCACTTTACAAAGCTGCTGAAGGAGTCTTCAACTCCCCCTCCCCAGTAAATGTATGCCCTGCATTGCTGACGCACAGAAAACTTAATTGACTTAAATTAAGTCACACCACATCCTTGGCAGAGCTGTGAAAGGAACCTGGGAGACCTGGGGAGGGAACCTCTCCTCTCCTCTGTCTGAGGGATTTTAACAGCCGCGCTGTCAGCTAGGAGACAGATTTCACCAGCATACAAGTGTCACTGAACTCTGCTAATAAATAGCTTTACGCAGTCTCCCTTACAAGATCTAACATATGACAGAACTACGAATAGGGCTGAAAAGCATGTTGGGGAGAGGATTTCAGTAATGCCAAGTGGCAGATTAGATGTAGGGCAAGTATATTGCAAAACAGTGGGATTGCCCCAGATGAGTCTAGAACTGCAGCACACAATTCTCCCAATTCATACAGTTAAGGGCTCTGTGTCCTCTCAAA
Organism: Tyto alba; assembly: GCF_018691265.1. Lineage (NCBI taxonomy): Eukaryota > Metazoa > Chordata > Aves > Strigiformes > Tytonidae > Tyto > Tyto alba. Next base: position 12,150,339 of record NW_024881279.1, read on the forward strand.
CAATGCTGCAGTATGAGTTTTGTCTTAAAATTCAGATAGGTGGATAGTCAAACAAAATGGGAGAGCCAAAAAAAGGAACTGATGAGTCTCCCTCATGGAAAATAGAAAGTCCTGGTCTCGTAAAATTTCTCATAAAAAAAAAAGGGAGAATTGCAGTGCTAGAGAAGGCAGACTTAAATCTGAATAAAAACTTGAGCAAGCAGGACTTGAAAGAGAGGAAAGAGAGTTTGTTTCATTTCTTTTTCCTTTTTTTTTTTTTTTTTTTTTTTTCTCCTGGAGGGATCTCAGGTAAATAAAGCTTGGCACAAATCCTCCTTCTTAAGAAACATGTTCTGAAGAAGGATGAAATCAATAGGTTGAGGTGCTCTTTATATCAGAATTAGTCAAATTAGTTGAACCAGAAGCAATAGATTATCATACAGCTCCATATGTCATTTGTGGCTTCTTATGCCAGCCATGTGACACCTGTCTTTGACATTCAGTAGCCTCACACAAGGCTCTAAAGGAGAAATTAATTTCCTTTCTTTCTTTTCTCTATCCCAGGAAACTGTCTTCTCTTTATTTTTTTTTTTTTTTTTTTCCTGTAGCCAAGATTTCTGACTCATGGCACATGGAGATGGTATTAGTCACAAGCTATTTCCTGTTTTCCAGATAACCTCACAGACTGGGGCTTCACGGTCAATAGCACAACCAGGTGGAGTGCAAGGTAGATGAGAACCAAGCACTGGCAATTGCCAGGCAGGCATAAAACTTGCACTTAACTGGCTGTTTATCCTCACAGGCATCTTTTGTTGTTGTTGTTTTCTATCAAGGAAAGGCATTAAAGTTCTTTATGTTCATATATTTGTCTCCCGTGAGTTTTCCCAGACCAACACATCAAACATGTCTTTACTCGTCTTGCTCTCAGTACAAATTGGATCGTTAGCTTTTAAAGGTGAAGCTCTTGCCTTATTGCAAACCTATCAAGTGCCAAGTGAGAGGACCACGCCAGACAACCAGGAGAGGTTCAGAATAATTTTCTGCAACCACGGCACAAGACTCTTCTCTGTCTCACCAGTTTCTTATGGCATGTTTGTTCTGCAAATGCCAGCACAGAGGGGAGACATACCTCATCTCAATGAGTTTTACTGTCCAGCCTGCTTCAGCCACAGCTGTGGCTATGCCTTTAGCTATTGCCTCCTAAAAAGCAGATCCATCTGATGCCAGTTCAGCAGGCAGAAAGCAGAGGATCACAGCTTTATTGTCAAGGAGCCTACACAGTTCTTGGAGACCCCTGGAATGGGCAGCAGTCAGAATTGCCCCAAACTGGATGCCAGTGTTCTCCATCCATATCAGATTTCATGGGTGCCACGTGAAGAGTTCACTGAAGTGACTGGACCAGCTCACCTCCACCTTTCTTCTGCTGTGCTGCAGCTTGGTACCAGCCAGGACTGGCAATGCTGGAGAGGCATGATTGCACCTCAGGCAGACATCCCTGCCTAGCTCAGGTGCAACTAGCATGAACTCATAGCTTCATGAGCTCCTGCTGCTGACCCAGGCGGGTGTATACAGCCTATATTGAAATCGAGGGTGTCACAGTTACCAATTACAAAGACAGCAAAATTAAAGCTCGCTCAGGAACAGGGTTGTAATTGTACCTCTGAATTGTGCTATGAGCTATCCTTAGGCATGTGGGATAGATGTTGCCCCTGATTTATTACTGTGCATGTTGATAGCAAGTTTGTAGTATTTCCTTTCCAAAATACGTTAATTTTCTAAAGTGTATTGGAACATATGTACCCACCCTTGGTAATGCAGCTAGCTTGGGGGGAGAAAATGGTTGCCGCTTTAAAGCAAACTGTAGTATTAAGCAACTACCTTGGATAAGAAGACAAGAAGACTTTACCTAAGAGGAACTGCAGGAGATATGAAAGCAGAAGGCAATTATGCAAATTGCAATTGGAACAGGATTACTCAGGTTAGAGCCATTTACTTTAGCAAAGCGTGCCATGGGTTTTAATGGTATGAGTGTGCCAGGGGGAGTGGGGCTGGCCATACCTGGGATTTGCCACTGCCTGTACCTGGGAGATGTCACTGCCGGCAGCACAGCAGCCTCAATGCCACTGGGACCATGAGCCAGCATCAGCTCAGGCTCCACTGGACAGATCAGCATCAGTACCCTAGGGTACCTGTGGTCCACATCCTCATCTCCTACTTCATCTTACTAAGGGGACTGAAGGACAAACGAGACTTTGGCTTAGCATGCAGGACAAGAAAGGCTATGGCAAGCAGGAATAGAAAACCAGGTGGAGTGTTGCTGAACCAGCTGGGACTTGGCTTAATTGTTTGGAAGGAAGGCCTCAGAGTGTTTTCATGGCTGTGCCTAGGCAGATTTAAAGGGCATTGCACCACCGAAGTCTATCCAAATGCAAATATGCTGCTGTATATAGAGAAATAGGCTACACTGGAAACCAGATTTCTTACCAGGAAGAAAACATGTTTGTGGTTGTCATGTCTATATGTCGTTCTTGGTATATCTCATTCATCCAGTATTCCCATAGCTGCCAACTTGGGGATTCAACCATGACTGATGCACTCTCTTCCTAAACATTTTTGGGTTTTGAAGAAAAAAATAAAAAACAATGAAAGGTGATTTCATAACTACCTTAAAATAGAAAAAATGGATAACAACTCCTTAAGCTCATAAGTATGGGCTAGTATGTGCTGAAAGTAATTGTTATCATCATATGTGGTTAAAATTAGTCACCAGCAAGTTAAAACTAAGCATTACATCCAGGTCCATTGCTGAAATGCTCTTGCTACTGTGTAGAGTGCAGAATAAAAGATCAAGTACAGAATAATATTCCCACAGTGGTTTGGGTTATTTTTGTTTGTTTGTTTGTTTTGTTTTTATTTTTGATCAAGGCTAACAGAGCAGCAAATTTCATACTTAAACATCAGTAAAGTAAAGGTTGGTGAAACTTCAGCTTCTGGTCTCAGCCAAAAGTAGGAAAAACAAACTGAAGATTTTAAAATCTCAAAATGCTAATGACACTTGAGCTGTTCAAGCCATCTATTACTGTCTCTGTGATCTGTGCCTTTGTGCTTTAAATCATTTTCCAGAAGTTACAGAGCTCAGTCCTCTGGGTATCAGTTGCAAAAGGGAGAACCTAATCATTAGAAAACAGGAAGAAGGGTAACCTTTTTTTTTTTTTTACTGGTTCAAGCCCTCCCACCTTCACTTGTTGTGATCTTTAACAAATGACTAAGACTTAAGATTTTAGTTGTCATGTACTTCTGCGTTCATAAGTTGCCTGTGCATCACTGAGCTATGCACATGCTATGGGACTTTTACTCTCACATCCTCTGACAGATCTACATCTGAGGCTGAACACACTTTTTAAAATGGAGACTATAAAGTATCTCTCTGCCAAAGTTGCACTAACTTAAAAGAGGTACAAATATACCTTATCTCTGTACTAGAAAGGGGAGTTACAAAGTTTGATTCTGGAATGTTTTGAATAGAATCCTTGGAAAATCTCTGGATTATGAATAGAAATTACTATAGGAGTTTTTCTAAATACTTTTGCTGTAAAAGAGTGATTTTCACATAATCAGATCCTCTTAAACACACAAGACTGGCTCCCATAAGAAGACTCCTTTAACCTACTACTTTCATACCCTGTTCGATAATGGACAAACCAAACCCCCAAATTATGAATCCAGTGTAACATGAATGTTGGCAGAGACTGCTAATTATGTATGGGTGCATGTCAGCTGAGATTAAAAACAAAACAAAATGCCACCACAAACATGACCCCCCTCAGTCCTCTCCTGACAGAAAGTTTTATCCTAAATGAGGAACGCTTCCCCAGCTCATTTCATGACTCCCACACAACCAAGGAAAATTGTTGAGGTTTTGTGATGTTTCCTCCTGGTGTTCCCCGCACTGAAAACCAGTGTTTACAGTCTAAGGAGTTGGCACCAGTTTTTTATCTGGTGTCACCCTGCAATTCCACCAGCTACAATTCTGTCAAAATGGAAGCACACAAGGTAGCCACTCTACTGAACCACGGTAAAAAAAAGTCCAAGAAAGGCAGATAAAGCCTTCTTCTTAACCTGCCCAAGGAAAACTGAGGCCCCTTGGGAAAGACTTTCACATCTCTGGATGCTGTGTATGATGCTCTGGTTGTGGCAAAGGTCTTCTCCTCTGGGAGACAAACTCATGAACTTACTCAGAGCCCAGCAAGTAAAGCAACATCCAGAGCAAAAATGGTCATTGTGATGGATAATTTCAGACTGGTGGTAAAGCCATTGGTTTTGAAGCTAGTAATTTTAAGTTGTACACTGCAATTATATAAGTGAGAAAAATGTTATTCTCTATTTCAACAAATAATCTTTTGATACACGGGGTTAGGTTGGTGTAGTCCTAAATCTCCATGAATGTAGTTGTAATTCCTGTTTAATAAAACTCCAGAGTTGATCTTTTTTTATCAGCCTATCATCTGTAATTAAGGCATTTAATATTCAAACCCTTTGATGTCATGTCATCTTTGAAACATAAATAAGAAGTTTGTCTCCATCTTAGAAATTAAGATAAATGAGTTGGAAAGGCAAGTCCCCAAAGATACTTTTAAAAGCTATTTGGATATTTTAATAGCTGCCAAAAAATAGCAACTATAATATTAAAAAAATACATTAGTAGTAACCTCAAAACAGTTTTATAAGAAGTGATCTATATGACTTACTTCTCAGCAGAGAAACCTGGACATAATCAGGTTTACTACTGTTTGTTGTTGGGGTTTTTTGTCCAGGCGATTTGTAGTGAGAATCTCAAAGCACTGAAATTAATTCCCAGTCACCCTCCCTATTGCTATCAGATAGAAAAACAAGTCCTGGCACCCCGTGAAGCTGTGTTGAGGGCCTGATGCACTGAGATATGGAAGACACCTCATGTTACACGTCTTTCTCTGCCTCATTATTGAATAAGAAAATCAGTGGGAATGTGGTAACCATCTGGTGGGGCATCTGCCCTACATGCTGGGTTTGGATGAAGCTCCAAATAGGATATCTGCAAAAAAAGGGATCCTCTCTGTCCAGGTTTGAGCAAAGCAAGGAGCTAGGCATGAGGTCAGCATGTCACGTAACGTGCGGGGAGCAGTGCATTGGGGAATGCCCTCCTCAACCCTTTTTCTCTCTTCACCTGCACCGGAGGAGTAAGTCTCACCTAGGTCAAACTGGAAATCTCTATCAGAAGACCTCGGGCTCCAGAACTGAGTCTACTTCCTAATCTTATGGCTTAGCCACACGATTATCCTTCACCCACACTCAAAGGCACTAAAGGATGTGCAATTTTTTTCTGCCATCACTCTTCCCTTCAAACTTGTCAGAAGTCTCTCGCTCATTCTTCTGGCGTGAGGCCCACTTCCACTCTCTTTATCCCTCTGCTGGTATCCCTGGATCTCAGCCAGCTTAGATGTGAGCTCTCCTTCTGTCTGCTTATAATTAGAATGTGCACACATTGAAGTTTGCTTTATTTCCAAGGTCTTATTGGTGGATTAGTGGGAGCAGCATGTAGGAGGGGAATCGCATAAATCCTGTTATTTGTAGGTTCAGAGTGGTGCAGGGGAGGAAGATACAAAAATCCCATTAGTCATTAATAAGATTTAAGCATAGATTCCTTAGGCAAGGAAAATCTCTTCCTGGCTGCCTGCTCTGAAGATATCTAGGTCTTCCTTTGCCCCACTGCTCCATGCCTAGTCAGATTATATGAATGTTCCAGAACACTGGGTTACCACCTCTCCTACTCTTCCTCCATTGCAGCATAGACTTCCTTTTATTTCTGTATTGAATTATGAAGAATTCATCCAGACTGGTACAAATTTGACACCAAATTTTGTTACTTATTATGAGAGCTTCATAGAGAAACTGAAGCAGCAACATTTCTGTTAAGGCCTTGCTTTGAGCTCTGCAATAGGATAGTAGTCTGTGCAGACCCTCTTTCGATCCTGATTGCTGGTTTCTGACTCAAGCTTTTAATTTCCAGATGGAGTAAACTGGTTCTTGTAGTTAAAGTTAAAAAAGCCAATATCCAGAACTTCTCATCCTATCAGGATCTATCTTCTTTTGAATATTTTAAAGTACTTGGCTAAATTTTTACGTGGCTATGCATTCCTCCCTTCTGAACACAAGCCAGCATGATTGATTTGAGTATTAATTAGCACTATTAATCACAGAAGACCAAAGCATGATCCTGCTGAAGTTCATAGAGGAGCTCTGAACAGTAAATATATGAGGAAGAACAGGTCAAGTGCCAAAGAGATGACTAGACCCTGCCCTGAAGTGATTATATTCCAAAGGCACAAGTGAAGAAAAACAAAGCCAGACAAGACAGAACATATACGAAGTGGGAAGTGGGTATTCAGGCTTGAATGTTTCTTGAAATAGGTGGGGTCTCAATGGCAGCTTGCTAAAAACAGTGTGGGAGCTTAGCTCATGGTAGCATTCTTTTTGGCAGGCCATGAGGTGGGGTTGTGAAAGGCTGCCAAGATGGGTGGATGAAGGAGACAGAAGTATTGGTGACTGATGCTTGGGCAAGATTGTAACCAAATGGCAGATATTCCATTTTCTTTAATCTCATCTCGACACCTGTTTCTTCCTGGGCTGGATTAATCACCACTTGTCAGATTAGGTAAAGCTGCCCAGTTACCTACAAGTCTGGTTTTAATATGGCAGCTTCATCAGCTTTTCCCTGCCAGTTGTCTAAGGTAGTTTTGTCGGGCTGTAATTGATTGGACGAGCTCATACCTCAGCATTTGCAGCCTTTTCTGTCTCGGCTGACAGCCCCTGGGACTTGGGCAGCTCGAGGGAACGCCTGGCAGAAAACTCTACCAGTGATGGAAACTGCTCTGCTGCAAGCGATGTGTTTCACATTAAGCACCAGATGACTTTTCCATCTTTTTCATAGCTCCTCTAAATTGAAGATTAAAATCCCAAAATGCACGACTCCAGAGCTCCATCTCAACAGACCCACCAAGCTCAAGAAACCCACCCAGCTCAAAAAGGCATCCTGTACTGCATAGACCAATGTGTGGGTGGCAGTTGAGCTTACCCATGTCTGCTCTACTTGTTTAAACAATTGCTGCATGGCTGATTTTGAATTTACAAGTATTTAGGAAGTTTTGAGATTACCAGACTACAAATGCTATTCCACCCTCTGCAGACTTGAGTTAAGCTGTTGTTTCACACTGCATCCAATGATTCAGGTAGGGGAAATAATTTCTGCTGTTGTTCTGCTCCTTTGCTGTTTTTATTCCGTGAGATGAAGAATCCTTTAGACATGGAGTCTTTCATGCTATGCTTCATCCACTTGAACCTTTCCTTCCCAGACTTAAGGCATATAAGAAAAAACCCAGATGTCTCAGGAAAAAAAAAGCCCCCAAAACCCTAGCTTTACATGCACTTGGATCTTTCATTTTATAAAAACAGTCAAGCCACAACCACAAGATTTCACAGATAAGAGAAAAAATGTGGATTGTACTTAATTCAATATTATAAAGAAATGCTCTTACGGGGAGACGGCAAGCTGAGCCAAAGCCAGACCAAGACTGCTGACTGATCTGAAAAATGTGAATATTATTCACACTGGGACACCACATCTCATAATGCTCCATGTGTGCTATAGTATATAATTATGAAATGTTTGCATTAAGTAACTTGGGTGCCTAAATACAGATGTTCCTTATTGACATTAATTGGACTTGACATATCTTTGGCCTGCTTTATAACAGTCACCAAAGCATGCATTTCCACTTTACCGTACATATTCTAAAGGAACTCTGTTCCATATCGAGTTTATTAACAGGGAAAAACATTAGTGCCTTTACTATCTGTCATATATTTCAGGTAAAAATGCAATTGGTTTGCATTAGAGAGTGTAGATGTTGGAGACTGACCATAAACATTAATTTCTGTTCTTTTTTCTTTTTATTTACAGCAAAATCTGTCCCCAAGACTTAGAAAGTTATTTTTTCTTTCTGAAATTGTCAATAAATTGTTGTGCCATTTACTCTGCTCTTCTTATCACCATGTAGGAAGGAAGGAAGGAAGGAAGGAAGGAAGGAAGGAAGGAAGGAAGGAAGGAAGGAAGGAAGGAAGGAAGGAAGGAAGGAAGGAAGGAAGGAAGGAAGGAAGGAAGGAAGGAAGGAAGGAAGGAAGGAAGGAAGGAAGGAAGGAAGGAAGGAAGGAAGGAAGGAAGGAAGGAAGGAAGGAAGGAAGGAAGGAAGGAAGGAAGGAAGGAAGGAAGGAAGGAAGGAAGGAAGGAAGGAAGGAAGGAAGGAAGGAAGGAAGGAAGGAAGGAAGGAAGGAAGGAAGGAAGGAAGGAAGGAAGGAAGGAAGGAAGGAAGGAAGGAAGGAAGGAAGGAAGGAAGGAAGGAAGGAAGGAAGGAAGGAAGGAAGGAAGGAAGGAAGGAAGGAAGGAAGGAAGGAAGGAAGGAAGGAAGGAAGGAAGGAAGGAAGGAAGGAAGGAAGGAAGGAAGGAAGGAAGGAAGGAAGGAAGGAAGGAAGGAAGGAAGGAAGGAAGGAAGGAAGGAAGGAAGGAAGGAAGGAAGGAAGGAAGGAAGGAAGGAAGGAAGGAAGGAAGGAAGGAAGGAAGGAAGGAAGGAAGGAAGGAAGGAAGGAAGGAAGGAAGGAAGGAAGGAAGGAAGGAAGGAAGGAAGGAAGGAAGGAAGGAAGGAAGGAAGGAAGGAAGGAAGGAAGGAAGGAAGGAAGGAAGGAAGGAAGGAAGGAAGGAAGGAAGGAAGGAAGGAAGGAAGGAAGGAAGGAAGGAAGGAAGGAAGGAAGGAAGGAAGGAAGGAAGGAAGGAAGGAAGGAAGGAAGGAAGGAAGGAAGGAAGGAAGGAAGGAAGGAAGGAAGGAAGGAAGGAAGGAAGGAAGGAAGGAAGGAAGGAAGGAAGGAAGGAAGGAAGGAAGGAAGGAAGGAAGGAAGGAAGGAAGGAAGGAAGGAAGGAAGGAAGGAAGGAAGGAAGGAAGGAAGGAAGGAAGGAAGGAAGGAAGGAAGGAAGGAAGGAAGGAAGGAAGGAAGGAAGGAAGGAAGGAAGGAAGGAAGGAAGGAAGGAAGGAAGGAAGGAAGGAAGGAAGGAAGGAAGGAAGGAAGGAAGGAAGGAAGGAAGGAAGGAAGGAAGGAAGGAAGGAAGGAAGGAAGGAAGGAAGGAAGGAAGGAAGGAAGGAAGGAAGGAAGGAAGGAAGGAAGGAAGGAAGGAAGGAAGGAAGGAAGGAAGGAAGGAAGGAAGGAAGGAAGGAAGGGGAGGGAGGGAGGGAGGGAGGGAGGGAGGGAGGGAGGGAGGGAGGGAGGGAGGGAGGGAGGAGATTAAAAAAGGAAGGAAGGGAAAGAAAAAAAGGAAAGAAAGAAAAAAAGGAAGGAAAGAGTGAGAGAGAAAATTGTTCTTTAGCTCCCATATAAAATACAAATGGCTTTTGCACTTGTTTAACTGTTCTACATTACTCTGCAGTGTGCCTCATTCCAGTATCTGGAGAGAAACCCTAAGTATTAAAGAAAAACAATGGTACTCATATTTATGAACTTCAACTGGTCAATTCAGAATAGGTTCTCCAAATGAGAATCCAAGGCCTACAGTTTCCTTTGAGATAATCTGTTTTGGAAGTGTCACGCATTTGAGATCCAGATCTCATATTCTTCAGAATCCTTATGGAACCTCAGGTTTTAAGCAAACTTTTCTAAATAAGCTTTTTTGGAAATGAAAGGTAGGCTTGTTTATGACACTTTAATCTTAATTTGTAATGTTCAGGGCTATTAATGAATAGGAGGTGTTTAAGCAGACATTCATGATTTTAAATGATGAATACAGAGATGAAAAGGCATTTGAAGTTTGGTCTAGAATTCAGACATGAAAATTTATTGACCTGATATTTAGGAGAAACTTCTTATATGTATTGTTCCAGGCAGTTCACGGACCAGGAAAATTGCCTCTTTTAAAAGAGGTTTATGTAATATCCTAGTTAAAATCAAGAAGAATTGAAATGAAAGTACACAGAGCAGAAAGCCTGTGGTTTCATTTAGTCAGATTCTTCCTTTTGAGAGAGGTGGACATCTTGCCTTTCTTAAACCAAATAGTGAAGGTATGTATGTTTTCTGAGTCAAATTCAAATTTCCCAAAGCACATAAGTCTTGTCTAAAAGACAAATAGTTTCCCTTTCCCTTAATATTGTAGGAGAACTTGTTGCATTACAGGAGCTCTTTCCTTCTAAAAAAAAGGAGTTAAAAATGATTCAGAGATTTAGCACAGGCTGAGGACTTCTGCCTTACTAAGGTAATAACACTGCTCTCTTTTGCAGCAAAATGTCACTTTCCATTCTAAAACTGCTGGAGAAAAAATATTAAAAAATTTTGCATTTTCTCTTTGATGCTGCCATTGCCAATTAAAACAATTCCAAGAATCTTCTGCTTGGAATATATCTTTTGGTTTCCTCATAGCAATTTAAGCAAGACAAGCATGAGATGAAAAGGGAGCTTCCCAAGTGCATTCAAACACTTATTACAAAAGGAAAAGTCCTATGGAAGATTTTCCACAGCACAAGTCATTGTTTTGAAATGTATTTCAAGACTAAGCATATCTGATCACATCCACGACAGGGATATTACTGTTTTTAATGTCACTGTGAACTGTGAAGAATACGGTCTTCAGATACTGCTAGAAATTGATTATGGAGTACTAGTGTCTGAAAGGATCAGTGGATTGTTTTTGAAGTAAGACAAAAATTATGTAATATTAAGCAAAAAGAATAGTCACTTCAAAACGCAGAAAAATAATCTGAGCAGACTCATATATACTTGAAGCTGGGTGCTTTAACACCAAAAAGTTTATACTTTTCCACTTGTATTCAACTAGTGAGATGTTGTTTGTGGCTGAGTGTGACATGAGCAATAAAACACTCCTTTTCTTTTCTATAGGCCATGCTTATAGACAATAAATACCTGACAAAATAATCTAAGTTCATCAGAGGTCATTCCAGGAAGTTTTTGTTCAGGCATGTACATTATAATGAACTGATGATCTGCTGGGGTCTGTCATTTATGAATTAAAAAAAACAAAAACAAAAACAAAAACAAACAAACAAACAAACAAAAAAAACCAAACCCCCAAAAGCTTTTTATATTCAGCCTGGTTTTTAATTAGCAAAGTGACAATTCATAACTAGAAATATGCTAAACCTCAAAGTCATTCATCATCTCCCTTGTTCCCATTAAACTACTGAATGTCGATGGCTCAGGTAAGCAAATGTTCTGCTCCAAGATATTCCCAATTTTGCTTACTCAAAAGTGGCCTTCTCAGCCCATGTCTGTTAATGTTAACAGGGCAATTGCCTTATCTACATGAGCAAATAGTTCCACAGGCCCTTGGGTTTTCAACAGTATCTAGCTATGTAGAAATACACCTTACATTCTCCAAGGTTTTTCCTCTTCTGGAGGGTATGTTTTAAATTTTTACCTTGAAGATGGTAACTCCTAGAAAAAGAAAAGAACAAATTTTCTTTCTGAAAATTTATTCCTGAACTCTCATACAGAGTTTTAAAGAGGATCTGAGAGAATACAGCCAGTAATAAGTGATGACAATAGCACTGCTGCAGTGGACAATCCTGTTCATCTCTAACACCTACTGTGGATTCCAACTAGTCATTTTATGCAAGTCCATGAATGTAAAAAGGTTCTTTCACGTCACAGTGAACTATCAGCACATGAACAAAACACTTCAACGCTGTTACACGAGTCTGCAGTAAACTCTAGTTTACTTCCAGCTGTGGCATATCTTGTCAATAAATATCAAACAAAGGAATTAGGAAACAAAATACAATCTTTGCCTTCCAATTCACTTATCCTTTCAAAGCATTCACTGATACACTTTACCCTCAGTTTTGCATATAGTCGGGGAAAACACCAGCAAATTTGGGTAGAGCAGACAGATTGCCAAGAATTCCTTCCAAGTTTGGAGAATGGGCCCAAAAGTCTTTAAATAATGAATCACTTCAAATTCTCCACAAGGGCCCCAGCAGCAGCTCTCCTAAGCCAAGATGCAAGGTTCATCTCTCCTCATCCTACAAGAGAGGCACAGACTTGCAACTCAGAGCTGCCAGGAATTAGGAAAATAATACACGTGAATTATAGCAAGATAAACTGGACTCATGGCTTTGAGAATGAAAACATATTGTAATTAAAAGATCAAAGGCAATCCAAATAAATCAACTCTGTTTAAGGGCTAATGCCAGGAACAGGCTTCCCTTTCCGTGATATCAGCAATCTTCTTGTACATGCCCATCCTAAGCTATCAGTGCCCTGCAGGACATTATGACTCGGCCTCCACACCACATGGCTGGGTAACAGGGTGCATAAGAAAGGATATTTCCTGCTTTTCACCTAACTCTGTCTCTTGATGGTATTTCAGTATTGTCAGTGGATTTTTTTTTCCCTTAGCCATACATCTTTCTCAGCACCCCAGGCAACACATACCTGCAGGTGGGCAGGTGGGGATGTGTCGGAATGTAACAAAACACAAATAGCAAATTATGAGTGCTTAAGCCATGGAAGTCAAATTATGACAGCTTGTTGCCAGGAGTATTTGTACTGGTGGGTGTGCTGCTCACTGTACACATTGTATTCCTTTACGCATCTGTTTTGATGAAAAAGATGGTTTTAAGCATGGAAAGTGTGTACTGAGCAAAGAAAACCACACACCTTTCAAACAGTATCACTGTGCTTCCCGTGATCTTCTCTTTTAAAAGATGATTTTCAAGGTAGACCTGCATCTCTGATTTAAAGTGTCAGACCAGACCAGACTGGTGGTAATACAGATAAGTTGAGATGATACAAATCCCTTTTTGGAAACATGTTTCATGTGTGCCTTAATGTCCAGAGAAAGAGGAGGGTGGAAAGTGTTTGACTTTGGAAAAATTTGGGTTTGGCTAGTTCCAAAATGCAGTAAGAAATGAGTTTATTCATTGTTTCTGTTACTCAGAAAGCCCCTGGATGTATCCTGGGGATCTACCAGAAAACAAGTTACAACTCTAATGACATTACCTATCTTTATTCCTGATAAAACTGGGATGAGAGTGACTTGAGGATGAAGGTAGCAAGTTGAGCGAGTGCTTAAAATGGTGTAGGTTTTGCAGGGAACCTTTCAATTCTGTACACTATTCGGGCTTTGCTTTCAAAGCTACCTATATTGTGTATTTATTATTATTACTGTACCACCGTTCTCAATTTTGTTCTCAATATTCTTGGAAGTGCCAAGAAGGGACCCTTTCTGTTTTGGAGAGAGCTTATGCAGTGGAAACAGGGCCACTCATAGCTTGTCCATATATTGCCGGACAAGCCTAGTGAGACCGTATTTCCTGAAGAGATGAATCAGTGCAGCTCTGCAACATTATAAATGAGGTCATGGCAGTCACCCAGAAGCTGCAATAAACTCAGGATCTGAAATAAGGGCTTCTCATGCTCGGGAAATAGAAGAGGCAACCCACAAAGGTGTCTGTAGACAGACTCTCTACAGGACACCAGCTGGTGCATGACTTGACCAAATTATTCATTTTTGGGGCTGCTGTGAGTGATTTACTGCAAACTAACAGGATCCTGGAGCTCATAATCACAACAAAAGGCAGGGGCACTTTGCACATGGCCAGAAGCAGCTGCCATAGCAGGATTTTTGCAAACGAAATAGAGGCCGTCATTAGGAGATGCAAGGTGTGATGGTGTCTCCACTGCTTGCTGTTACAGAGCTGCCTGCTGTGCTCCACATTGCCACTGGTCACCCACTCAGGCCCATGCAGTTGGCTGAAAAGACTGTTAAAATTGCTCAGACAGCAGAGACTGCTGCTTTGATCTTGAAAAAGAGTTCACTTCAATCTTACAGCCATTTCTCTTCCAGTGCCAAGAAGGAAGACAAGGTTGGAGCACCACTTCTTTTAAGGTGGCATAAACTTTCAAAAAAAGAGGGAAGATTGGGGTGGGAGAAGAGGCTTATTTTGTTAGTTGGAAGGAAAAGTCTGGGAGGCAACAGTTTAAAAGGATATTAAAGGGACTGTCTCTACCTGAATTTTGAAAAAGGGGTCCTTCGTTGAAGAAGGCAAAAAGCAATGGTATTCAGCTTGTTCTACATTTTACCTGCATAAATGAAGTCGTGTCTGAAAGGAACACAAACCACTGCCTTGTTCAATGCAGTAGTCATTAAAGGATCCTGGGGAAGGCTGGTGCAGAGGTGGAAGGGAATGAGTATTATTATTTTTCTACATTTTGACCCTATTAGACATTCCAGGCGCAGGTCAAGTGCAGTAGTTTATCTTCACCCCAGGGAGGAGTCTGATCTGTTGTCTTTGATCTATCCTGTGGTGATGAGTCTGATAATGTTTCCATCTGAGAGCACTAAAGCAAGTCAATAAATAGTAAAGCAAAAAATTCCACCTCTGCCATAAACCAGAATGGGAGAAGGGGAGGGAACCTTGAAGTCCCTATTGTGTGGGGTTTTTTTCCCTTAAGAAGCAGTGATGGGGGAATTAAATATGATTTCTACTTTAAAACTTTCTATCCAAATACTCTGTCTTTTAAGTGTCATTATACTTGATCAAAGCGGGTCCAAATAAGTACCATTAGTCAAGAGATCCTCATTTCCAAATGTTTCCTTGAACTTTCTGCTGTTTGCTGAAGTTTTAAACTCTCAAGCCAGGGTCTGCATGTCAAACTAGAGAGCGACAAATGAAATCAAGAGTAAAAGGCTGTCTACAGACTGTATTCCTGATTTCAGTCTCAATTATAAACCACAGGCAATTCAATTTAATCCCTGAAGAAAGGCAATGCTTTTACTTGGGCTGCCTCGGGCGTTGATCACAGAAAAACTGTGGCTCCCAGAGACTCTGGTTGTCCCATGCTAGGAGAAACGGTGTTTGGACCAGCTCTTCTTACAGTGGGATAGCTCTGCTTGGCTGGTGAGAGCACTGAATGAAGGAGGCCAAGAATCAACTCTTGAGGAACATAATTTACTCCAAACCGTTACACAGAGATCAGCTCCCTGAGAACTCACTACTCTGCTGACACTTTGCAGAAGAGGGAGAGCTAGACAAAAAAGTTGCTTCTCCCTCCCTGCTGTTAACATGGAGAAGATGATTAAATGGCTCCTTGTATCTGCCTCTGCTCAGGCAAAAATCCAGGATCAAATTGTGTCCTCCATGGGAGAAGACTTAGGCACAAACAGGATATTACTAATGTGATAAAGCACACTTAAAAATCCCAGTCTATTAAAAGTAACATCAGTTGAGACACAATGTTCTTGCAAGAGCAGTTTTATTCCTCATTCTAAAAGAAGTTTCTACATCTGACTTCTTAGAATTGCTAAATTATCTGGAACAATTTATGATTAATTTTATTTAAAACATTTTCCAGACTCTGGATGTCTTCAGGACTGTAACTGTTTCTTTGATCTACCTGAACCTTTCAACTCCCAATACAGGATGAAAGATGAACAATTTTTACTGGTTGGAAAGTTCCACAGAAGAGGTTTAGAGTAATTTCATTTTTTAAATTTTGGATTTTGACATTTCTAAATGAAAAGATTTAATTCAGTGAGGCCGTGTACTAATCCATATGATGGGCGTTGTAGCCTGAGTGCCCAGCTGGGTTACATGTCAAAGTGAACTGGAGGAAGACCGTAGGACCTGACAGAAGCTGCAGTACATACAGAAGAACATGACCAAGTGAGGACAATGAGCGTCCAAACCACATTCAGGTCCCATGAGGCAGCATGTCCATTCAAGCAAAACCTGACTTTTCCTGCATAATAGTTCAGCTATGCAGAACTCCACAAATTTCTACTCCTCTCATCCATATTCAGTGGTCATAGGACATCAGCCTGGCACTTGAGCTGTGCTCCCTCATGATGACAGGGCCAGGAGGTAAAAGTGAAGTGGTCAGTGGAAAGCAGGCAGGACTTAAATTCTGCACAGGAGTATCTCCCACTCATGTCTTGTCTGTGTGAAAACCAGGCACAGTCAGGGACTGTTTGCTGCCATGACATTATAGTCATTAGCCTCATAGTCTTTTTAATTAATCTCCTTTATGTTGCCTACAACATCTGAGCACATCTTGTGCAAGAGCTATTTATTAGATCTTTAGATCTCATTAGAGGAGAAAGCTGTCTTCTCTGGGTTTTGAATTTGTGATGGTGGAACATCCTAGGATTGAATCATGGCATTTTATGACGACTAAGATCCTCCTAATTTCTCCAAAAAACAAGACAGACCAATAAGACAAGAAATTGCTTCAAGAGTACAAATATTGACAGCAATTTTACAACAGAAGCAGGAGTAGTCACTTCGACTTGGTAAAAGTTTGCTGTTATTAAATTGCTCTTTTATAAGAAGCTGAACTTACTCTTTGTAAAACTGAGAATCCAAGAGAGAAAAAATTTAAACAAGCCTGGGGTAGATACAGAAGCTCTTTCATCTTTATGGAGGTACATGAACCTCCAGCAATGCGCTGAACTCTCTTTAGGAAGACAAATAAAACCTCACATCAGCACATTCGCACAAAATGGTGCAAAATGGAATAACATTAATTTCCTATTACACAATTTCTTTCTTGTAAAATACTTAAAAATCATTTTTCCCTCTGTTTCTCCTGCAGTTCTGGACCTTGTGCAAAGGAAGTCTGGACATTACTAAAAGTGTCTCCCTCAGGACTCAGACTTACAAACATTCTCTGATCCCATGTAAACAGGATAATGTGTTAGGCTGTTTGTTTATGCCACACTCTAATTCACCCTTTGACATAAACCAGTTTCAAGTGATTTTTTTTTGCCCTCTCCTTGTCTGGGAATCAAATATCACCTGCAGGTTCCACTGCATAATTAGATAACAGTAATAGCAGAATATTGGCCAGTTACTGAATAGTTGCACCAAGATCATGGTCCTGATGAAACAGCAAGGACTGCCAGTATGTGCAACTTCTGCCACAGAAGAACCTTGCGGTGTCCTCTGGGTAAAGATAGGAATCAGCATTCATTTATCCCCAGCCTAAATGGCAATTGCAGCAGCTAAACCTCAGTGATGCTTCAATTAGCTGACTGTGTCCATTGCTGATCAGGATCCTGTATCATCCCTCTATCTTCTGCTGATGCTGACTGTTTTTCCTATCATTTCCTTCTTCTGCTACTACCCTGTAAGATAGCTCTGACTGTAAGGATTGCAGCTGGCTGGAAAAGGCAGGACTATGAGGCTCTTCTGAGTCAGCAAAGGCAACTCAGTGGTAAAAGCAATACTGAGAAGCAACAACTTGCCTCCAAAGGCATTCCCACCTTACTTCTGGCAGAGCTATGCTGACATTGGAAACCGTGAGAATTTTTAGGGAGGGAAAAACATGCAAATAATACAAAGCGGTAACTAATATATACATGTTTTGGGAACATGGTGAATGTCTGGCCCTAAAACTGGGATTCACAAGGGAATGAAGAGACAGAAAACACCTACATGTCTAAAGAAGCTGACAAGTACTCACTGAGCGTCTCAGGGATACCTAAGTAATTTGAACCCGTAACTCTCATTGATGAACAGGCATCTAGGTTTCAACACTCATCTAAATACATGTAAAACTCTTCTCACAACTTTATCTAACTGAAATTCAGATAATATGTATGAATAATTCACCTAGGTTTTTGTTTTGCTCAAGATCACGGAACAAACCAGTGGAATGAGTAATGAAGCACGTTCTCTTTTCTATCCTGATAACTGAATCACTGAAAGATGTTAACCAAGTATAAAAACTTTCTATTGAATCCTAGGTAGACAGGCAAAGTTAATTTATCAGCACCAAGATCTCAGTGCTGATCTGTTCCCAGTTAACAATATATTTTGGGAGAAAAATGTGATATTTTTCTCACCGCCGGATTATTTCTCATTGTAAACATGCTGTACAATCATTCTCTGTTTCTTGGTAATATCTTTCTTTTTATTTCTCACAAGAAAAATAATAGACAGCTTAAAAACAAATTGGTGAAACAACGTTTATCCCAAGGTCATTATATTAACATTTCTTGGAGGACTGAGTGTTTGCAGTTGTCTGATAAACAGCCTTTGGAAGTTAAAAAAATGGCAATAAAACTCTCTTTGGGCAATTGGTTGATAGTAACCAGAGCTTGTGCACTTACCAATGCAAGCGGCAGACAAAGCTTAGGGAAAAGAGAGAGGTGATTTGTTAAAAAGGATTCAACATTGTTATTGTAGCAGGCAGGATGGGGATGGTGTGCTCCTCCCGGACTCAGAAGAAAGGTGGAAATTTTTCAGCAGCTCTGAGTGAGAGAGACTGTGAAAAGCCTGATCTAGGCCCTAGGTTTATCCTGGTCAGTTTGAAAGCATTAGCATTTTCCTAACTTTATCCATGGACTCAAATATAAAACAACTCGGATCATTCCTAGGCAATGATTATCAAGATTTCAGTCTGTAACCTTGAGAAGGACAAGTTCAGAGCACAGAGACAAACCCAAATCTAGTTTTCAGAGGAGAGGTCAGGTTGAAGACTCTCTCTACTTCATTTAACTAGATCTGGGTGGTATCTGAATTCAAGCATCTTTGCACTTCCTTTGATCTCAGGAGACCATTTTCAGGAGCTGCTGTATGAACTGTCGTACATTTTTTAACACAACCTTAATTGTACTGCTCAGATATTTGATGAATCCATGAAGAACGGAGATCAGTGAACAAACTGCCACAGCCAAAGGAGCACCGATAGACTCCATCTGCAAATGATGCTTGGTGGATTTCTCCATCAGCTGATCAGGTCTTCCTCCCTCCTTGGGCTTGGGTTAGAAAGTAAACCCATCAAAATTAACATTTCTTTCTGCTGTAAATGGGCATGTCCAGCTTCCACCAGAAAAGGCAAAAGACTGCTCCATGATATTTTAATCTTCTGTGTACACTATGGAGCAGTCAATGGTTATTAATTCCATTTGTTCATATGCCCTTTCTTGCATGTGATTCTGTAAACATATTCAGAGCTCATAAAATGTTAATTAGGAATAAAATAAAATAAATAAAACAATAATCTGAACCTTCCGGTCCCCTTTGGCCTAGGGTATGTGCTTGCTGTTAACTATTTCCAGGCCATTCACAAACAAGTGAAAATTTACCAGAACAACCGTCCTTATTCAAGCCTTTTTTTACGACGCAATGAAAAGAGAAACACAGCCCAGTAAATCATATAATTAACACAAGCTTGGTGCTTGGCGTGTGAAATTAACCCAGGGTATAAACAAGTGGCTGGGTTAATCCCAGAGAAACTCCCGTTGTGCTCCAAGAAGCACTGGATCTGCAGTCACTGGAACATTGCCTCTCATGTACTGGGGCCGGGTGGTATCCATTATTCCCTGTGAAAAAGTATGTCCATGGCACAGCCAGCTGTGCCACAAGTCCTGGAAGATTTTTGAGACATCTATGGATGTCTGCTGTCTCGCTGTGATCATGGCATCAGGATGTGGAGAGCCAAGATGGAGGGAGTCAAGGATCAAGGTGAATTGACAATCATGGGTGAGCACTGTGCAAAAATCTGTATGAGATTATTTCTGTCCTGAGAAGTCTATGGCAGGAATAGACCCAAAAGAGTAAGCAGAAGAGGGGGAAAAAGAATGAGGGAGGGATGGAGTGATGTGTCAAAGGTCATTGGTGAAACAAAGACTAGGACCTGGGTTTATGAATCCCTGCCTGGTGTCCTAAGCTAAGCAGATGACTTCATAGTGCTCCTTTGGAGAGCACCAAACCTTCAAAAAATCATAACTATGGACACACACACATGTACACACACACACACACACACACAGTGAAAACTTCCCAGCATGCGAGCATCGTCTTCTTCTGAACAAAAATTAAAAATGGTTAGCACTTTACTGTCAGTAATATAATGCTGAAAAGAAGAATATCCAAGTTAACATCAAATTTTAATAGGTATTTTGTCAAGATACATTCTTGATTTTGGTGAAATTTAGTGTTAAAAAATTGGGAAGAAATTTCTAGAACAGCTGGAGGAATTAATGTATGTCAATGTTTTTCAGCTAGCCAAGCTAGAGTATTTGTGAAACAACATTCAAGGTTGTGCCTGAATATACTAGGTTTGTGGCTTTTATTTTAAACTCATTTGTACTGCAATGGAAGGCTCACCTCTCACTGGCAATTTTTGGTCAAGGACTGCACTACTCTTTTAAACCGAATTGTAGAACACAGTCATCTTCTTGAGGCCTCTTGCCAAATTTATTGAGCTTAATCTAATGAAATTCATAAATGCTGAACTTGTTCATGATTTCTCAGAAATGTACCTCATCCAGATGAAAATTTCAGTGCCCACTGAAAGTATTTGAAACATCTCAAACAGCCAGTATCCCAAACTTCAAATCATCTGGATTAGAGCAACATTTGGTGTGATATAAGCAGAAAATTTTTAGAGAAAGATGTTTTGAATGATCACTGTGAAGTTCTGTGGAGCACGAGCATCAGTGCATACTGCCTGTCTGAAGTAATGATGTAAAACACCTACCTAACATAAAGATTTATCAAATGTTTGGACAGGCTGGGGTGGTGATGGCTTGGCTGAAGATTAGTGGTTTGCTTTTAAAATAGACCATATTAGTCAGTCACAAGTAGTAAACTGCTGGTCTCTAATTTACCTCACACTAGTTGGATTCTGAAGAAAGACTTCTGACTAAAAAACAGGTTCCTGATTGACACTCATCATTAATTTCAGAAGGAGGTAATACCAAGGAGACTGAATTGTCTTCTCCTTTCCTATGCGTGACTCTCTGTCTTCTGCAAGGGTGCAGTGAGATCTGCAGCCTGCAGCTACTTTGGTCAAACCACAGCAGCAGAAACAGAGAAGTGAATGAAACAGCACAGGGGAAGTTTTATTTTCACATTACTCACTCTGGTCTTTCTTCATGGACAAACTGCAACACAAGCAATTATTCACCAAAAGACTTGTAAAGGATGACCAAATGTCTGTGATGAAACATTTAATACTAAGTGGTTTTTAGAAATAAGGAAGAAAGAGAGAAACCACACACACACACACACACACACACACACACACACACACACACACAAAATCCATTTCCAGAGTGAGTCAAGAAATTCAATAAGGTTTTTATCTTGACATAGCTATTTTTTTGTTCTCTGATTCAGTTCATAATATGAGGAATATACTCTGAAAAAAAAAAAAAGGTCTTTACGAAGACCAGGATAGGTGGTGGGGAAGAGCTGGAATCCTGGATTGTATGAGTGCTATCATGTACAATAAGGTCATTAAAACTGCTTGCAACCAGGTTCCCTCCTGACCTGCCATTTTCAGTGCAAAATTGCAGGCAGGCATTCAGAGTCAGAAACAAACCCACAAAGGGAACAGCTGTTCTGAAAACAACTTTCTGTATTTCTGTTCAGCTCAGTGTCCTCCTCAGTACATCTACTATCTTTATTTGCATCTTTTTTATTTTTTTTTCTTTCCTAAATAGCCTGCTAACAGCTTATCTTCAACAGCCTTCTAAAAACAGACCAAAGGGGATGTCACAAACTTGAGGCAGCAGTCATCACTTCATCTTTGACTGCCTGTTCAACCTAGGCCATCTCAAGGAAAATACTCGTGATGGCCAGAAGCTAGGGTGTGTTCTAGGAATCATATCAGGTGACACAGGAAAATTAAAAGAGATTTTTGGAGAATAGGAAAGTGTCTGCAAAATGAGAAGTGGTCCCTACTCAGAGGCTACACGGCTACTCCACAGCACCTACTTGGAGCTGTGGGCAGCAGGTAAATGTCAAACATCAATAGCCATGAGGTGATTTTTCTTTCCTTCCTAAATCTATATTGGAGAAGACTGCTAGGAAGGACTGACTATAATCAGGAAGAATATAATGGGGAGTTGGTGAAAGCAGCTTTCATTATGTCTGGCTCGGTCAGTGTGTCAAATCTGAGCAGCAAAGATATTTCACTCTTAAATTCCACAGGCAGATTTTTCTGATGCACCTCAATCCTTCTGCATGGCCCCTTTAAAGTTCCATCCTGGTGCTCCTACACAGCCATACCTGACCAGGGGACTGTTCATCTACCCAACCTGTCCTACTGCCCATGGGAAGGCCAGGACTAGGGATCACAGCTGGTGTCAAAACAGGCAGAACTGTTTGGATCTTTCAAGAACAAACAAGGCTTAAAAAAAATATTTAAAAAACCCCCAAACCAATCAGAAATTCCACTACATATTATATGATGTAAGATCAGATAGATCTGATGACAGTTTTCCAGCTCTTGTGACATTTGTGGGTTTGTAAAACTCCAGCTCTTGAAGTCTTGTGATTATCTGAGAGTTACTGCTAGCATTAAAAAATAACAACAAAAAATTTTTCAAATGGATTTGAAGAATAGCTGTAATGCCTGAATAATAAATATTCAGAGTTCAGACAGAAAACAAAAAGAAACCATATTAACAATTTTGGAACTCCTGTGATTTCGATTTTTGGGACTTGTGCCATTGCTTTTTGTCTCTCGAGACAGGTGTCCTGTGATTATTTAGCTGGTGCTTGTATAACTCCCTTTCTCCTGACTAAGTTCTCATGCAAAGTTATTATTCCTGACACAGAAAAAGTATACAGTTGATTGAGATGTATGATTCCTAACTTTTTTCTAAAAAAGGGGCAGGGCATGATATTGTACCTTTTAGAAGTACAGTCTGCACTTATTTATAAATTAGAACTAATTACAGGTAACCTGTCTTTGGCATAAGTAAAAAGAAAAATCCAATTTTCAAATCTTGGCAGATGTTTCAGTGTCTTTCCATTATGATCTCAGTTGGCTTTATCAAGTGATACCACATTATAATTAGTTGAGGTATATGCTACAATTCAAAGGAGGATGCCCAAGAGCAGAAGCTGAATCTGAAGAAGCCTCAAGCAAAGAAGCTAATAAATGATACTATTTCAATTAGGCAATTTACTTGTGAAAGAGCCAAGAGAGCTGTACTGAAGACAGCATTTCTTAATGGATTGTTCAGCACTCAGGGCTCTTAAGCAAGATGTATGCCATCCTAGGAAAAATTAAAGCATTTTGCTCTCCTGGACAGAGAATTTTCACTGTCTATGAAATGTATCTTGAGAATCCCCCTTCTCATAAACAACACTAAGTGTATCTGGACCTGCCATGAGAAAAGCTCACTTAATTTATTCTTAAATTCTTACAAAAGAAAAGCTTTCTTAAATTTCCTTTTTTGGAGACAGACAAAAACTACATATAAGAATAAATATTCATATTACATATTTTAATTGTTTCCTGGCTCAAGAATAGTCAGTCTCCCTGACAAAACAGAAACATTTCTGAGGTTACTATAAAATTCCAAACTATTAAATCTTTATGCATTCCACAATGCACTTCTGGGCTTTATAAGAACAACTTCTAAGCTTCAGAATTTTGAATGTTTCATGTAAAATTAATATTATCATAAAACAAAACCAAACAGGCAAAACCTCTTGAAGAACACCTGAGGGACTAGAAAAAACTCATTTCTCCCATAAAATACCTGTACAAGTCCCATGTCCACCTGAGAAATTTTTGGCACTTGAAACATGCAAACACTGTGGATGCAGGCATATGTTGGGAAAGCATCAATACCAAGAGGAGTGATCACCCATTCCTTGCTTTTCACCACAGCTTGATTATGTCTTGCACTGATCATATAAGATATTGCTGAGCTGCCTCTGAAAAAATAAGATATTTGACTTTTTATGCAGATTTCATGCTGTCTTGCTGCCACCCACAAAAAAGGATCTCAGCCCGTGACTGTGGTTCCTGGGTACTACTGCTAGTGTCACCCTAATGGTTATGGTAATATTAATTATGATAGAAAAACAGTAATAAAAAGTAACGACATGTACAGAGTAAGATCTTCACTGGAGAAATGCTCATAGTAACTACAGTCTTTTAAAGGAAACCTTAACACTTGTTATGATGTTGTTCTCTTTAAAAAAAAGTTATTCAAGCCAAATAATATGTTTGCTCCTTTTCATCCAAAGAAAAACTAAGTGGGGACTACTGAACATCCTCAGCAAGCTCAGCTGTGGCTATTTGCCATATGTCACAGTCATTGGGTGTTCTTGTGCCAGGTGAAAGATCTTTGAGAAAAGCAAGAAGTGAGGCTGGATGAAGCCTTTCTCAGTTGTGTATCAGTTTTTTTGCCTAAGACATGCATTTGGCTGCAGAAGCGCTGTGCTGCCCTTTGCCCAGAGCCCTCCTGCTCTGCTGCAGCTGGACACCCCCGCCAGTACTGCAATCCTGCCGTGACTCCTACACATTCATGCCAGCTGAGCATTATAAATGCTGCAGGGATTTTATGAGGGTCAATTAGCACCTTGCACACAGCTCTGAATGCCTTAAAGAAAATACAGAGAAAGCGCAAAGCAATGTCACTGCACGGCTCAAATTTGGGATCTGCAAACTGTGGAAAGAGGGGGATACCCAGGTATCGGTTCAGGGCCCATTTCAAGTACTCTGAACTGCCCTCGGAAAACCCTCCTTCAGTCTCCTGACACTATAAGGAGCCAGTCTGAGTTAAGTACCTAAGATAGATGGCATAAATACTCCCCCTGCATCTCCTTAGAGGGAGACTTTCAATGCCCCTAAGCCAAAATGTTCCCTGAGATTTAACCTAAACTGAAATAAAGTCTTACTGTTTGATGCTATAAAACAAACATGGCAACTCTTTGACAAGCCTGGCAATAGGTCAGGCTTATTTGCAGAGAAGGCATGCTAACATAAGCTTGTCTCTGTAATATACTTCTTTATAAACTGCTACTTTTCCAAACTGATTGCATTTGAAATGCTGCAAGTTCACTTGACCTCCGTTCTCTTTGGGGTTAAGTACATCCTTGGGCTAGAGTTTAACACAGCACTTTGGGAATGTAAAGACTTAGGGTGCCTTTGGCCTTTCTACCAGCTCCATAATCTGCTTACAAGCTCGTCTTGAACTTTGACCCTTTGGAAAAATGTTTGCTCCATTTAAACAGGGACGTTCTGGCTCTGTCCTATGAGAGACAGAGCAAAGAGGAAGCATGCTGACTAATAAAAGTTAAGGAGACAGAGAAGGGGAGCAAGATTTTGCCTGACCACAGAAGCTCTGATTCCTCCAACGACATAGCAATTAATATCTGTGACCCACAAAACCCATGAATCATCAGAGTAGGTCAGTGGTTAGAGTCCAGCAGGGCACAGAGGGCCAAGATCTGTTCACTGCTCTGATGAGAACCAAAGATTTGTCTCTAGACATTGTGTGCTCACAACACAGCTCAAGATAAGACTGTATTTCCTAGCAGACATTACAGTACATACACCTCACCCCTTGCCTTCCATACTGGCATTTATCTTGTTACTCTACCTGCCTTTCTCTGGTATTGCACAGGAAATGTATCCTAGGTTTCCTAGCACTGCATAGAGAGACATTTTTGTGGGAAATGGAAAACTTATCTTTCTTTGTATCTGACCACAGAAGTGGTGTCGGTCATCTATCCTCTCTCGCACACCTTCCCATCTGGACCACTATTTTATGCCAAAGGTTGGGATTGCAAGCAGCTCCATTTTTGAAGAGAAGCAGCTTGCACAGCTGGGCTGGTGCTGGCAGGTCCTTCTAGATGCACTCTTAGGACTCAGAGAATTATAAAGAATCAGTCCTCAGAGATCAGAGTCATAAGTCGTTTTCCACATGCTTTTTGTTGCTAGGGATTCCCACCACATTTTCTCAAACAACTTATACAACTGTATTTCAACTTGTTACTAGTAATAGACATCCTGAAACTCTGAAATTGCCCAGACTGTATTTCTATTCACACACACTTCTGTATCTAAATACCACCAGAATGACAAACCCCAGAGAACATTCCTGAGACAGTTTTTGTACTATGACTATAGGCTGTGTTAAAGAACATACGTAATCTGCTTACCTACTTGTGCAGTGGGAAGTTGAGCATGCTGCCTGCTACATCATCAATCTGAATGGCCTCCTGTGCCGAGTGTGTCATCTTTACTACTAGTGATGCGATAGAAGACAGAAAAACATAAAATTATTTTATAGTCACTATTAGTTATTTTTATTCCTGTGTGGCTTGGAAGCACATTTCATGGACATATATTCCATAGATGTGTCCAGGTAAGGAGCAGAAGGACTTTGCCCAAAAGACTTTACAAGCTGAGTTGTCCCATTCCATTACTAAAATCCCTTTTGACCTCTGGATTTAAGAATTTGATACAGATTCTTTTGGGAGATTAAAATTTGGAAACCCACACCCTGTTGTTACAGCTGGAGCTAGCTAGTGCTATACTTCATAACACTTTTGTTTTCCATAGCATTTGATTTCTTTCCCCTCCTTCCTTTATATCATAGCCAGGGCAGAGCTCAAAGAAGGTAAACACTGGCTATATAGACTGTACTGGGTAAAGCAATGAACAAAATACCCAGAGGACCTCCCTACAGAAAGTCCATAGCAGTATGTTAATCAGTGACAAGTGAAGTTATTATTGCCGTTTTTGTCTGTATTGTTTTTGTATGGCAAGGTTTTGGTAGCGGGGGGGCTACAGGGGTGGCTGCTGTGAGAAGCTGTTGGAAGCTTCCCCTGTGTCTGATGGAGCCACCACCAGCTGTCTGCAAGACGGACCCACTGCTGGCCAAGGCTGATCCCATCAGTGATGGTGGTAGCACCTTTGGGTAACATAGTTAAGAAGGGGGAAAAAAACCTGTTCAATTGCAGCTAGGAGAGAGGATTGAGAGAATCAACTTTGCAGTTGCCAACATCAGTGAAGGAGGGAGAAGAGGTGCCCCAGGCACCAGAGCAGAGATTCCCCCACAGCCTGTGTTGCAGAGCATGGTGAGGTAGCCCATGGAATCTCACAGTGGAGCAAATCTCCAGCTGCAGCCCACGGAGGACCTCAAGCAGGAACAGGTGGATGTGCCTGAAGGAGGCTGTGACCCCATGGGAAGCCCACACTGGAGCAGGTTCCTGGCAGGAGCTGTGACCCCACCGGGGACCCATGATGGAGCAGTCTGTTCCTGAAGGACTGTACCCTAGGGAGGGGACCCACGCTGGAGAAGTTCGTGAAGAACTGTAGCCCATGGGAAGGACCCACATTGGAGAAGTTCATGCAGGACTGTCTCCTATGGGAGGGACCCCATGCTGGAGCAAATGAAGAGTGTGAGGAGTTCTCCCCCTGAGGAGGAAGGAGCGGCAGAGACAACATGTAATGAACTGACTGCAACCCCCATTCCCCATCCTCCTGCGCCACTGAAGGGGAGGAGTTAAAGAAATCGGGAGTAAAGGTAAGCCCAGGAAGAAGGGAGGGGTGGGGGAAGGTGTTTTAAGATTTAGTTTTTATTTCTTACTATCTTACTCTGATTTTACTAGTACTAAATTAACTTAATTTTCCCCAAGCTGAGTCTGTTTTGTCCATGATGGTAATTAGCAAGTGATTTCTCCCTGTCCTTATCTTGACCCATGAGCCTTTCATTACATTTTCTCTCCCCTGTCCACCTGAGAAAGGGAGTGATAAAGTGGCTTTAGTAGGCACCTGGCATCCAGCCAAAGTCAACCCACCACATTTTCTCTTATTTCAAAATTAACAAAGATGAGTTTTTACACATCTTCTAGGAAAGCTCCAGATTATAACTCCCTCCCATGCTGCATGATCTCTTATGTATAGAAACATGTATGTGATGGTGGTCCTGCAAAATTCACAGACTAAGCAGTGTGACCTCTGGAATAGCAGTGTGGCCTACAGTTCTCCATCACAACAGTCCCAACGGGCAAATCCTTGGCACAGACACTGATATGAAAGCTAAAAATATTTGAGATGTTCTGCATCAAACTCCAAACTTTTCATCTACCCTGGACACTCTTCTTGGATACTATGAGCGGGGAAATAATCATGGCAGCTTCTAGACTGTCCAAAGGACCTCACTGATGCCTTAGAGCCAGTTGTCATCGTCTTCCAGGGTTATAAGGAGGTCTGAATTCTGAATTCTATGGTTTGAGTATAAACCTGTCCAGAAGACACAAAATTAATATTTAAAACCAAGACAAAATCACTTCCAGATGGTAAAAAAATCAGTATTCCACCTATGAATTAGTTGCTGGTCCCATCAGATGTTTTGGATCCGTCTCTGCTAAGTGTATCTGACAAAACAATACATAAAATGGAATTCATGTATTCCATAAGTTCCTTTTACGTCCCTCCTTTACAGAAGATAGCCTCCAGGAGTTTGGATGGGCCCAGGAAAAAAAAAAAAAAAGGGAAAAATAATCTATTACTCTATATCAAAAGGTGGTAGGGCAACCTTTTTTCCCAGGATGGCAGACATATGTAAAGTATAATAATTATTGTTTATTCTTCTAATATGACATGGCAATGCTGTCTCATTCGTATCACAAAAGACAGCAGTAGTTACACTGCAAGCTTCAGTTTCTCATTTATCTTATTTGGTGGCTGGTGAAGACAATTTCTAGGGAAAGTCATATAGGCTCTGGCCAAACTCAGCAGAGGCAGTTTCCACCAGGACCCAAAGGCAGAGTATTTCCTCTGATTTCCACAAGAAACAGCTCTTTCTGAGGCCCAGACCATTCACTTTGCAAAAGCAATGGTGGAAACGTTTTTAATGGCTAAGAATCTTTGCCAGAAGCCCGTGATGGAGAGGTCCCAATAGTGCCTATGGTTTGACTTGGCTTCATCTGGCTAACACCACTCCATTTTCATTTGTCTTCATTTGGTTTTGGCTAGAGTGCAGAATTCTAGATCTTTTTCAAAGCTCTTGCATCTTACAAAATACCCAGACATTTTCTTCAGATAGACTCTTGTACAAGTAGAAATGTCAGTACAATTTTAGAAAGTACCCATTAATGTCTTTTCAAGTAAAATCCTCACATTTTTTTCAATTACAGTCACAATCCATCTTGTTTCTTACAAACATTTCTATGAGCTGCTGATGAGTGAAACATATCTGAGAAACATACCCTGAGAACCTTCTTACAGCTACTTGAATAGAGTTTATGCCCCCTGAATTGTAATTTTGAGATTTGATTTTACATTTTCTGCTTATCAATACTTGATCACAAATAACTTTATTTGATCCTGAACTACCAAATATCAAGTAGTTTAAAAGCCTACTAGAAACAAACCAATGGAGAACTGTTACTGTCTACAAGATTTAAGTAATTCTGGGAAATGAACACATTTGTAAAAAAATCAAGATGTAGAAAATGTTGGTTCATGATCACTGTAAAAGGCAGCACTAGCAAGGAAATTGTGTGGTATGTACTGTTAAGTGAGGAATAGTTGCCATGCTTTCCTGGTTCTCTAAAAAGAGAGAAGATAACTTACACCAAAGCTACAGAAATCTTTGCTCCTAGTTCTGAGTGACTATTTTGAATTTTAAGGAGTGGGAATTTTGTCCAATCAGGTATACTGTTAGTGCTACCGTAAGTACTTTGTAGTACAATAGTTAGGTTTTCCCTTTAGTTTCCAGCTGTTATGATGAAACACAAGACACCGTTAGCATAATCTTTTCTTGCCAAAACCCAGATCACCACACACGGACCACACCACTTCTAGCAGAAACATATAAGATCAAGCATTGCATTCCCAAAGCTGACTAAGGGGCCATGATATCTACTTCATGTTAAGTATCTAAATTACTTAAATGGCTTGGAAGATCTCAAATGTATATGCTCAATTAATCTTCTCAGATTGTCAAACTGCCCCATAGCATAACATGTTTGGCACCAAATTTGTTGAAATGACATGGCCCTCGGTACATGCTTTGTTTCCAAGAGTCAGGAAGCAGAATACGTTAGCAACAACAAAAGGTGAAATATCAAAGGTTCTTTAGAGTTAGCAGCTTTAAAGCTTTCTCATAAAGCCGTCCTGTGACCCTCCAGACAAAATGGTGATGTTTCAATCATGTTATTACCTGCGGCAGATTACAATTTTTTTTTTAATTATTCTTCCCCTCTGCTTTCAAAAGGCTTGTTTTTAAGTGGGAGGAGAGGAGGCTGAATAGTGGAAAGGGTGTGTGCAGCTGTACTATGAAAAGTACATTTCAATACACATAAATACACCCAAAAGCTTTATGTATGTTGCAACATCCCAGACATCGGTGCTCCTGAGGAGAGCATAAAAGAAGAGCAACCCTAAATCAGATAAATAACGCAGTAAATCACGTTCACAAGAGAGAAGAGGGGAACATAGACTCTGGTTTAGTCAAGCACTGGGAGTCAAAAACCACTGAGTGGGGTGGGAGCTTGTTTTCCTATTCCATGCTGGCATGAAGTTACCTAAGTCCTGCTCCCTCAAGGGGCCTGGGGCCTGGTGGCATTCAGTTTGGGTAGGAAGGGAGACAAATCCAAACCTTTCTGTCTGAGCCTCAGTTTCTCCTATTTGTGGTAAAGCTTATTCCTAATAGGAAGAATTTTTATTGGTCAGACATGTTGTTCCTTTCCACAGAAATTTTGGGTTCAGGAAACTGGCATTTTCTCATTAAAAGCATCCCCTAAAATCCCCAAGTCAATACACCTCCAGCATCAGTCAGGAAACGTGTCTTTTTCTTGTATCTCTGGTATTGTGGTGTCCAGCAAGTTAATTTAAATGTCCTTGGGTTTCCCCAGTGATAAAAAACAAGTAATAACAACAATAACATTTGCTTACTTCTTTGAGGTCCTGAAAAAAATATACTCTGCAAATTAATGTCATTTTCCTGACATTTCATGCTATTAAAGTTGTTTTTTCCTTAGCAAAAGGTTAACCGGGGCTGAAAACATAATCTCTGACCCAAAATTTTGCCCAAAACTCAGCAGAACATTGTCCAGCCCTTATCATTATTTACTGCTTAATGAAACCTTGCAGACATCCTAGTGCACCACTGGTGTCTGACAGGTGTCCAGCACAGAGCTGCCTGCAGAGCAATGAGCACATGGTTCTTTTCAGAGTTTCTTTCTGTTCTTATTGTTTCCCAAATGATGTGTTTATAATGCCTTTCAGTGGGAGGACACTGGAAGCTTTGTTATATTAGGTACTTATTTTTTTAAAAAGCAAGGTGCCCTTTTTGTTAACATGGTAACACTGTATTTAAATTATCATCAACATGAATGATGCTGCTGTTATGCATCACTCTACAGCTAAAAATGCCATCTGTGGCTGGGCTATGCTCACTATAATGACAGGAGAAGGTATTATCTACCTAGAGTACACAGCTACAAGCTTTAATAGCTCACAGCTGTTCTTCAAGGTGCAGAAATTACTTTATTCTCAGTTTATTGAAGTATAACAGAGGTCTAAATCCTCAAAGGTATTAGCAGTTAAAACACATTGAACTCAGCTAGAGTCAAGCACTCTACTGGGTGAGGCAAACATCACACAAGCAGTCAGAGGAGGAGCAGAATACCAACTTTGGTCTAGTACTTCAAAAACTACTGCATTGGTTTTGCCTCTCTTGAGCATGTCTTCTGCTTAGCTAGTACTTGGCCATGGACTTAGGGCTGGCTAACTCTTGATCCAGCACTCAAGAAGAGAATGCCTTTATATTTCTCTACAGAATGTAGAGGAGCTAGAAGGAAATTCTGCATTTCAACAGACATTTTGAGCTACCTCTTGAAACTGCCCTTGATTTGGGTTATCACAGACTTGGGAAGCTGGAGAAGAGCTAGAAGAAAAACAAGAAAAAAAAAAACATGGCAAAGAGCTGAAGGGTCTGATTCATCAGCAATGTGAGCAGTAAATTTAGTTCAGGAGAGCAAGGAGTGAAGATAAAGGTTGGTTGAAGAAGGCAAGGTGGTGCAATCCTGTGGCCACAGACATGTCCTGTGCTCAGAGATGGAACCGCATCAGACTGATGATCACAGTGGGTACAGGGGTAGCCTTCTCTGTCCATCCTCTCCCAAATATCAGCAGCAGATTAATGGAAAGAAAGGAAAATATCTGGGGGAATATAAAGAAATCCGTGCTTGGCTGTTGGCCCATTAAAACACGGTGTGATCCCACAGAGGAGTGATGCATGTTTGCAACTCTCAAAATGCCTTTAGCATTCGGAGGACCTTACATGCCGCATGGGAGAAACTAGTTTGATGTAAAGTGGCTTGTTCATCTTTATCTCCTGACAGTCTGTGTTGTGCCCTTCTCAGTCCAGAAAGGAGAGGAGCAGACAGGATTACAGAAAACCTCTTCTCAGGATGGTTCTGTTTGAAGTTCAATGGGATTTTTTTTCTTTTCTTTTTTTTTTCTTTTCTTTTTTCTTTTCCCTCTTGGCGTGTGACTTTTTCATGTTGAACTAAGGGGGTCTAATGAATGGAAAACTGAAATTGGAGGATTTTCATTATTTAAGGAAATTAACCTCGTTTAAAGGAAATGAGTGTTCAGAGGCAGAAAGGAAAGTCATAATTTAAATTATATCAGAAGCTGGTTTTCCTTATGTAACATATTATTAAACAGTGGGGAAAAGCTTTCACTAGGCAGCCTCAGGGAGCACTCAGCAACTATAAAGAGGGTTCACATGCATGGCTCTAATATGTTAATAAATTATGCTAATTACAAGCAAGGGATTAGAGAAGGGGAAATCAAATAATGGTGCAGTAACTGGGCCTCTTTCAACTTAATTTGCAACATTGCCTGTCTAGGCTCCTCGTTGAGTTACCAAGTTTGTTTTCTTCTTTCAAAGACTCTGAACTCCTCTTTTGTCCATGGGAAGATGGTGGTGTCACCTTCAAGAGATAGTGGATGAAAAAAATGAAGTGTGAGGGGAGTGAAAGCGAGAAGGAACCCTGTCCCTGATGAGTTTCCAATGACTGAAGGCTCAGAAGAGACAGCAGAAATCCCACTGCTTTTGCGCTGTGCCAGCCTGGAAACCTGGTTGAAAAATGTTGTCAAATAGTATGTAATGGATCATGTTCTATTTCTTTTCCTTTTGGAGCCCCTGTAAAGCAGGAACTTCACAGAACTGATAGAGGAGAGCATGTGCCCTCAGCTGCTAGCTCTTACTGTCCTGATAACCTTTTATCCCTTTGGCTCACAGAAAGTGATCCCCATGTTTCAGTTATTTTCACCTGAATGGTGCTTTTCCCCAAGATGCATCGTCTCTTTTCTTATTTGGAAATGCAGCCATTCCTTGCCTGGGGGCTCCTTTATCTCATTGGGAGAAACATTTTGATTGACTTCTCAGTGGCTTTTGGATCATTGATCTCAATTTGTTTGATAGATGTCTTCCCCTGTTGTTGGAGGTTTTTTCCCTTCTTTTATCCTTCATATGAACATCTCAAGTGGTTTGTCAACTATATTTACTGTTTCCTTTGTGATTTGATAGAATTTATGACAGGAAGAATTGGAGTGAATTAGAGTAAATAAAAATAAAGCAAAAATATGTTTCATTTGTACTTTTGCAGTTAATCCAGGGTACAGAATCCCGTTGTCCGTCTCATTCTGGCTAGAGCCATATGTCCTTCAGGGAAGGGTAGAGGTCAGAAGGAGAAAAAGCTGAGTCTGATAAGGAAGGATGACTGATACAGAGATGGGGAAAGTTCGCTCTCTGCAGTGTGAAAAGTGCTACCCAACAGTTTAGCTATCTTCCTGGGAAGAGCTAATGGAAATAGATGCAAATGAACATTCACAAGCTCCAATTTTCTCATTAAAAAATACAGAAAGTTAAAAAAATAGACCTAACCCAACTGTGTTTAGTGTCTTTAATAAGACACTACCTTTTACCCTTAGGAAAGGGACACGTAGTCATTTTCATAAATTCCTTTTTAATAGTTTTTTCCTTCTTTTTTTTCCTCTCTCTCTTTTTTTTTTTTTTTTTTTATTTTTTGTTCGCTCTTTCTCTCCTTCTCTCTTTTTTCCCCCTCCATCAGCAAGGGGGGTGGTGAAAGAAAACAGAGACAAGCCAGATGCCTTTCAGTGCTTTGATCAGTTCCTCTGCAGACAGCCAGGCTGCCTCCTAGCACCTCTTTAACTACAGCTTGCCAGTAAGAAAATGAGCTGTTTTAACTCTGCAATTACAGTGCCTGCTGAATGCCTGTCATCACAGCAATAGGAACCTGATCTGAACTGTATATCCACTGGAGAGAGAATTACAGCAACCAGGGCAGAAAGTTAAATACCCCCTGTGGCGGTGAGACTCATATAAACGAAAAAGCCCACATCCCAGGACTCCTCTGTTGATGTAAATATATAAAACACTGACAATATGACACTGAGCTTCTCAAGTGAGTCAGAGAAGGGGTAGCTGTAGGATGATGCCATCCTGTTGTTTTCAGATGTTCTTGGGAATGATAACTATGAATGTCTAAGAAAAGAGAAAGCAATGAGGGAAGGCAAGGCATAGATGGGGTTAAAAATATATATCATAAGCAAAGACATATGTGCACTGGGTACTGCTCTATTCATGGCACAAATCTAAATGCATATATGAAACCAAGTCAGAAGGTAATTTGCCTTTCAACACCACCTCTTTCTTGTTGCTCTGCTATCAACATACAGATGTGGATGGGCTGGTGAAGCTGCGCAAATAGGCTTTGTCCCTGTTTGAAGGGCAGAGGCGTGAAAAGTTTGGTGACTTCACAAATATGCAGCCATTCGGGGAATACAACTGTGATTTCCTCCTCCCTGGAGGATAAGCTTTAATCACTAGATCGTCCTTCCCTTAGGCAGACAGCAACTTGTTTGAACCCCTG
This sequence comes from Tyto alba, assembly GCF_018691265.1. Lineage (NCBI taxonomy): Eukaryota > Metazoa > Chordata > Aves > Strigiformes > Tytonidae > Tyto > Tyto alba. The sequence goes on from NW_024881279.1 coordinate 12,185,087, forward strand.
AGAATATTGTATAATCCCATTGTGTGCATTCATTTTTAAGCCACCCTCTGTTAAATTATACAAATAAAAAAACACAACCTATTTGCATTCATGGGCATTTTATGTACTGGCATTTCTTTGGGAAATATGCAAACCAATTGCAATTTGGGTCTGATCCAATGCATACACAATCAGACAGCCCTGAACTAGACTCTTGCTTTATATGGGCAAGTTTTAATGGTGTCCTTGATTTGCAGTTTGTTTCATTTACCTTGAAAATAAGTGGGTAGCAAGTACTTCTTCAAGGCCTCTTCCATCACAACAAATGATCTGCCCATCAAGTGTATATGAGGTTAGAATTATACAGCTTTAACTTACTTGAATATGTGGGAAAAGATGGTTTATAAGTAGGCAACTCAAGCCAGAAAGTTATTAATTAGTTAATGGCTGTTTTATGGAAGTATTTTCCCATGGATCATGGCCTGTTAGAGGAATAAAATCAGATAACTACTTCTCTAGTGCATAGGATAAAGCTCTAAGAATTCAGTCTTAAGGGATTTGTTTCTAATTCTTTCAATATATATTTTTATTGGAGTAATTTTAATACCTGCATGCTTAACGTTCTATTCTGAAATGTGTGTTCCCATCCTCAGCTATCTCAGGGATGTTACAGGTACTAATTGCATACTGTTATGTTTACAAACATTAAAATGTTTAGGCCAATATTTTCACACTGAAATAGCAACACGCAAGTGCCCTGCTTAGGTACTGACCACTGCAAGGGATGACTTTGAGCTGCCCTCCAAGGGGCCCTGAGATCCAACGAATAGCATGATTTTGTTGAGAGCTGCTGAAGGAACTCAGTGTTTTATTTGCTTTGGTTGAAGTAGAAATCTCTTTGTTAAATACGACAGGCCAAGGTAGATGAAGGGTGATCAGTACCAGCCAGTGGGTTCATAGCAGGATGAACATACCCATAGCACTGGCTGTGGCAGCCCCTCTGCCTGTTTCTTTAGGACAGTGCAAACAGTTTGCAGATGCTTTGTAGGTCAACCTTCAGTCACTGCTGTGCCAACCTGTAGCAAACAAAGCTTCCTAAGACGACTGTTTTTTGACTGATTCCCTGTGCCACCTTTTTCAGCATGGCTGGTGACTCTCCTCCTGATCCATCTTCTGCCCCAGTCCCCAAGAGGTGGCACTGAGTGGCACCAAGGCTACTTAATCCCATCCCTGGTACAATTCGGACTAGTCCTGTAGCTACTTAAAGTCGTTCTGGTTTCTCCCTGTGCTGACTAGACCAAGCCTAGGATCAGCCCAAAGCCAGTTTTCACATGGTTTCAGCCCCATCTCAGACTGCTCTTTGACTTGAACCCAACATGGAGTCCATCTGGAAAAAGCCTTATGGTCGGATACATCCAGCACATATTGGATCACCTGATCCTCTTCTGATCCAGAGGTCAGGGGAGCTTTTCAGAGCTGTTCCCAAATGCCACGATTTCTCTCTGCATTTATGTGAAAATAAACATGGCATTGAGGTGTGGTAAAGATGACAGGCTGGGGAGAACATGTCAAAGCGAAGGCAGCAGCTCTTTGCTGTAGACTCAAGCTCCCTCTGCTGAAGAAAATGAGTAAAACAGAAGTTAATCACCACAGTTGAGCTGTTCGAATTGAGTTGCTTTGGTGTCAGATTGACAGTATAAAGCCCTTAATGATCTGCATGGCACATAAGGAGGAAGAGATATCCCCTTGTAAAAATATAGTTCAATTAAATATATCCACACCTTTGCAATCTGGGTGCTGTGGGATATGGGGTTTGGGTCCATTAGTGTAGAATACCACAAGTCCTTTTCTTTATAACAATAATGACAAGGGACTGCTCTCATCATCTGCAAAATCACCTATTCAGAAGGACAAGTGGCAAGTCACACATGAATTTCTATCATATGGTATAAGGTATACTCCAAATACTTACAAGACAAGGCTGCACTCTGCTCTCTCTCAAGAAACCACACGTATTTACAGATGTAAGTGAAGGCAAAATTTAGCCAATAACATCTCATCCTTATATTAGACCATTAAAATAATGTGGCTGAAGCTGTTTCCTTGCTGAGTTAATGCATTCTGATGCGTTTATCCTCCATATTTCAGCTGCTTAAGAGCGTAGAAATATGATGCAGATCAGAGAGGTTACTATTCTTTTGATAGCTGTGGGTTACTGCGAACGTCTCAAGCAGAATTAATTTGTTCTAGCATAAATGTCTGAAAGTGAGACACTAAAAGCTGAGCTAGTTGCTCTATTCTCTATTTGTAAAGGGATACCTCCATATGAGAAACTGTATTTAACATAGCAGCCATCTTCCTCTTTCCAATTGCCTTTTATTTGTCATTAGCAGAGGGTATACAAGCAGACAACTGACTGGGAAGTTTAAATATTAGCCTGCTTGGGAATTATAAATGGGTCAGAACAGCTGCTTATGTTATATGATGTTCTTACCTGAGAGGCAGTGTCTTCCCATGAAAGGAAAATCAAAGACGCATATAAAGGCAATGGGGATATTCCTGATTCTGCTGTAATTTTCAGCATCTTTTGTCTAATTATTTATGATGTTTGACTTCTGGGTTTAAGTTCTTCAGAGGAATTAGATCTCTAAAGAGATCTAACCTGCAAACAGATGTTTGTACTTCTGTTTTCATTACATGCTGGTCTTTGATGAATAATGGATTATAGAATAGGAAATGTAATTTCTTTTATCATACTTCAAGTGTAGCCAGGATGGTTTGGATGGTGGAAGCAAGCCTCTCAGAATCTGACAGTGCTTGCCATGATTGTAACCAAGTCACAGTAATTAGAGATTTTTTTTTATTGTTGGTTGCTTTTGCTATATAATTTGCACTTTATTCTTAAAAATGTTTGAGGCAGCCATGTACAGGATCAAGACATGATTTTCTCTGCCTGAATGCTGTTTGAAAATAAAGGAGTGTGTACACTGTCAGGGGAACATGGCTGTACCGTGTTGTGAGTGTGAATGAGGAAATACCTCTTAGAAAGAATTCAGCGGGGAAGCAAGTACTCCATGCACTGACTTCAAACCCACTATGTTTGTACCCCTCTTGCTTTCAGTGTCAAGATATTTTTTGCACTACAGATTTGGTTCTGGAAAATAAACAAATATTCCGAATTAATTTGGGGTGTAAGATGCAATAAGATATTTACATTGATTTGGAAAGGGCTGGCATTTTGTCTTAATTAATTTACTCCAAACTCAATTGCTGCTGTTTCATATCAGATAACTTGCTCTGTATCTAGTCTCTATGTATGACAGACTAATTTTTTTCTAGCAGGGATGCCTGTGGGAAAACTTAATTCACATGCTCCAGAAAGAGAAGCCTTAAAAGCACCTACCTTTTCTCCATGCTGCTGACCTAGTTCTTAACTCCACAAATCTTTCTCACTCCTTTCTTAAGAGCATCAAAAGCCTGTGGATGTAATTAAACACTCTGTTTCAGTTACGTTCATCCAGTACCAGAGCACAAACAATATGAAGGGATTAAGCAATTATATAGCAACAATAAATACACCCTTGTTCAGAAAGGAGTTTACCAGATGGGGTAACTTTGCTTGCAATGTTGTACAAATTATTCTGACTAGAAAAAATACAGGTGTCTTTGCATAGGGGCAACAGAAAAGTGAATTAGATTAAATAGAACAGATGGATTTTTGATTTTTTCCTTGGATCCAACAGGTCCATGCCATTTTTGTATGGAGTAATCATAGATAGTTCAGTAACAAGAATAACCAGGAATTGTGATGACTACTACACAGGACAGTGGAGACATTTCTTTTTGATCTAGAGTAACTTAACTGTATTCAAGACCACCAAAATTGTGAACATCCAAATGAACAAAGGTTATTTATTTGAACAGAGATGGTTAAAGAGTAGTTTGATCACAAGAATCTTTGCAGAAAGCAAGAATATGAGGGAAACATTTAATGGTCTGTCTGACCAAACCCTTACATATTGCTCAAACCTGAAGCCCAACAAATTCAGCTGAAGAGCACAGTACAAAATCTTCAGTAATGCCCTTATCTAGAGATGTGAAGGCCTAAAGCCAGGAAAGGGTGTATTTCTGAAAGGCATGCCCTTTCTAGTCCAAGTAGATACTCTGGGCCAGACACAGGTTCCTCCGGGTGCAATTCTTCAGCTCATATTATGCCAGACCAAGAAATCAGATGAGATAATCAAGAAGGTCCCTTCTGGCCTTAAAATCTATGAATTTATGATTCATTTAATTTAACTGCTTTAATTGCGGGTGTAAGGTTGTACAAATATCTCATAAAGTCAATGATAACTTTGTTGCAATGCAGCACTGGGTTTGGGAGTCTCCCATGCTGGGCTGCACCACCAAAACAGATGATGTGCAGCACTCACTTCAGATGGAAAGCCGTATATGCTTAGAAATGTGTTTTAGATTTCTGATGTCTAACTGGAAAAATTAAGATGACCTGAGCCTGGTATGTGTAGATGGGTCTGTCAATAATTAATTCTTTTTGCACTCATCAGAGTTGGATGAGAAAGTCCAGTCCAGTGTATATATCATGTCAGGTACCTGTTCTGTGCTCACATCATCCCTCACCCAGCAGTGAGCTGTCAGGGAGGGGGTCCAATGTCCTGTGTGCTACAACTCATTAGAGGCTTTGACAAGAACCTGATGAGGTAGCAAACATGGGCTGTGATTGACACATGCAAAGTGAACTTTTTTTTTAAAAAAAAAAAAGCAGCAAGCAAACCTTGGCATCCATGATCAGTGTGGTTTGAAATCAAATACATTTTTGGAAACCAGAGTCTTGTGGCCTTTAATATAATAATATTTAATTTGGTTCAATGACTAGCTTTCATCTCAAACAGCTCTTTCTCCCCCCATCCCAAACAGAGCTCATATAGAATAAATTAAAGATGGTGTTTGGTGTGAGAATACTTTTGGTTCTCATTTAGAAAAGGTGGTTTTGCTCTGGAAGGTACCACCTATAGTTCTTTAAAAGGATCTCAAATCTCATGCGCCGTTATGCCCCTGATGTGCCCCAATGGTCCTCTCTCCTCCTGCTTCACTCCAGTCCCACCACCTCCTACATCTGTTTATGTGCACAGTTTCCCTTTACTGTGGCCTTCTGAGCCACTCATTTTGTACCACATCTTGCTCTGCTGATAAGTCTTGCTGTTCTCTTGCAAACCACATGGCTCTTTCAGCTGTCAGCAGGTTGAATTAATCAGCTGGCAGAACGCAAGGACTTGGCAAACCTGTGTGATCTCCTCATCAAACTGCTCTTGAACATTTGTAAAAGGACTTAGTCAGAGTTGGGGACATCACTCTTGTCTGAACGACAGCATCTCTCCAGACTCAGAAACAGATTCTTACAGATCTTGGTCAAGCTGCCTCCTAACTTCTCCTTGGATAAATGAAGTAATTTCCTTTAATCACATAGTCTGAAGTGATTTCATTTTTGTAGATCATTTACTTTCCAGCAACTTTGCAATGAATCAGTCTTCTTCTATAAATAGGGTTTTTTGGGTCCGTAGTCCTTGTGCAGGGGAGGTGCAAAGATTAGAAAGAGCTTTCAGATCCTGGAGACCAAGGAAACTGAATAGACATTAGAAAAGGCCTGACACATAGGTGCTGCTGATTTTCTACATGGTCTGGGTACATGCAGAATTAGCCAAGGGAGTGGACAAGGATCATTGTGGAGAAGCTGTAAGTGGTGTCTGTACTTCATCTGTTACAGGGTTTTCATATGCATCTTGCTTTTATCATTAGATTGGGTTTGCTTTCCTTTTGCTTTCCTTGTGGGATTGCTTTCCTTTGCTTGGCCCAGGAAACTGTTGCCCAATGTTCTAGTCAAAGGGATAATATTAAAAAAGAACTTGACACAGTGCTGAGTTCCCTCAGTACTGGTTAATGTCATATTTTATTTTTCATGGCGCTGGGTCTATGTGTGAAGTTAGTATCTGGATCAGCAGGTGGTTACTTGACCACCTCCAGTCTCTGCATGAGCTGTCAGTCCTGCAGGCCCCCTTGGAGCTATGGGCTTGATCACCCTGTCCAGAGAGGCACTGGTCTCTGAGCAGGGTTAATGCCTGATGTGTAAGGAGTCCCACCGATTGCTCCTGTGGCTCAGTGGCACCCTTGGATCAGTGGCACCCTTGACTGGAGCTCTGCTGACTCCCAAATCCAAGGGCCATGCCTTGGTCTTGCCTGAGCCTTGCCTGCTCCTTGTTTGGCACCCAGCATTTGTAGGATTCCTGAGCATCAGTCTGGCTTCTGACCTCCTCATTCCCCTCCCTTTTTGACTGACAAAGTCTTTGGCTACTGTTCTTGGTCTTTGTTTGCCCCCATCAGTCTGCCTGGCTCCCTCCTCCATGCTGACTCCAGGCTTAGCTCTAACCACTGGTCAGGACTGCCCACCCTCTTGTGTAGGTCCCATAATAAGAAAGGATAAAGAGCTGCAGTAAGCTGTCTCCTCCTATGAGTAAAGAAGTCTTCTGACAGTATTCCTCTCAAAGGATATGTGAAGATGACTTTTACTGCAGATGGTACTTGCCACAGAATTTGATACCAAATCCTAGCTCATTCCATGGCTTCAAGGCCCCTGGGAGTTTCCTTTCAGGCCATTCTAAAAGTAAAGGGCAAGCCTGGATGTGGAAAAATATCTCTATAGATAAATGTATGTATGGATTTATAGGAAAGGTGGTCTAAGAGATGGTGCCTTCCATGACCCCCACCATTCCCACTGCAGCTACACTCAGGCCTGGATATGAATGCAGCCTTCCCCAGACTGGTTGCCATTTCATTGATATTTCATTACAGTATTTAATTTGGCCTGTTTCTTTTGTTCCTGCTGAGCAGAGACTTCTCTACCAGCCCCACACCATTTCCTCATGACTCAATAAAAGCCGCATGCTCAGAACTAGTGTTACTGCTGGTGGCTTGCTACAGTCACTGGGGCACTAATTACCCCCTCCCAGTGTTTGATGCCATGAAACTCACAGGACGCATTATTACTTCGGGGATTAGCGCATTCAGACAAGCTCCCCTCCCTCTGGGGATGTACCTAGTGAAGGTGGGGCCTGAGCTAGCAGCCTCTGCCTGAAGAGAAAAAGCAGGAATGCCCCATGGTCAGCCCTTCGCTCCTTTTTGGGGGGCAAAAAGGGTTGGGGACAGTTGAAGTTGTATTTAGGAGCAAGTTTGGACTCAGCTGAAATGCACTGATTTTAAAGTCAGCATTTTTCCCAGATGAATCTTTGTGTCCTCTCACTGTCTTTTTGGATTTTTTTTCTCCTACCATGTTTTTCTCACTGTTACATTTATCTAGGCCCTGCCATCACACAAACTGTTCCTCTTGCTCTTCATCCCTGGTCCCTCTCAGCAGTGTTTCATTTCATTTAGCCACAGCAGAGTAGGAGATATTTTGGAATAGACAATCAGGCAAAGGAAGATACTTCCACCTCAAATCCATGTGGAGTATTTCCCCATCCAGAAAATCAAAGAGATTATGACTCTCAGAGGGAAAGCTGGGGAGAAAATCAAAAGATAGTCCTAAATTCACTTTCCAGGCTGATAACATCCAAGGAAAATCAGGCAGGGCAGGTAGCTGGGAGAGAAAACAATCCACCAAAATAAATAGTGAGGTTATTCCCATTGGACTAAGCTGTGGTGACTTGTGTACAATAGGTGCTGGCAGGGAAAATGTGATCCATTAAAGAGTGTGAGCATTACAGGGAGGCAGCACACTGGCACTGGGCAGGAGGCCTGTAGGCATGGAGCCAGGAGGGTGTGGGTAATGGGAGGAAGGAGGGACATATTTTGCTCTTTACACTTCTGGAAAAAGTAATTTATCATGACAGACCACCTTTGCTTTGAAGGCTCTCACACACCTCATGATAAGGGACTCAGAGCTCTTACTGCAAGAGTTTTACGGAATCACTGAGTCCATGGCTCGAACCAGTGTTATCCGTGAGGATAGTATGTGGGCCTCACCATGGCTTCTTGCTCCCTTTTTTCTCCTCCAGGTTAACCATTTTTTTAACCAGAGGTCAGTGCTTTTTCCAAAGGCCATCTCTGCCTGTGTGGCTTCTGTGGGAATATGAATTCCAAAATACTTCCCTTGGCCTTGCCTTCAGCCATGCTTCACAGGCAATATACAGTCCTGGCTCATACAAGAATGGAACAGAGAAAAGAGTAAGGAATGCTCTGGGGAAAGAGATAACATTAGCCTGGCCTGATAATACATGGGCAAGTACATCAGTTCTGACTCCAGAGGTGTTATCTCAGACATAGTCTCAGATTATTGTAAGAGAGCTTCTGCTGGAGGTCATTGTTGGGTGAGATTGACTGCATGATATTACTGGACTCAACAGGTTTTCTTTCCCAACCATTAGACCCATGCTGGAAAAAGAAAGCTAATGTAAGAGTTGTTGAAGATCTGAATATGCTGTGGCCAGTAATGCAGTCAGGATCTATGTGAACCTTGTATTGACCCTTGTCTTAGATATCCATATCCCATCTGCAGATGATTCCCATACTTCTGTCACTCTGGGACAATGACCAGAAAAGACATTGAAGTTTGAGCACATAATGGCAGCACATTGATAAAACACAATATGCGTTTTTACCATCTGTTTTGCAGACTACAGGGAATAATCAGAAGATAATCTCTCTTAATTCCACAATACATAAAGCAATAAAACAGATGCCAGGATTGTACTATCACTGGAGCCAAGTTACGCCATCTAATCTCTTTCAAAAGCTGTGATTTTGCTAGAATGTTGCAAAACCAGAGGAATTACTCTTAGTATGCAATTCAGTAGATTGGGACAAAGGAGTCGTATCAGCTTGCTTTCTATATATTTGGAAGGAACTGGAAGCCTGGCTTTCAAATGGCAATTTAGGAACAGATCAACTCTGGATATGGTAATCTTCAACATAATTAGCACACTTATGACTAGTACATTTATAATTAACACATTTCTGTAGGACTTTTACTCAAGTATTTTCACAAAGAAAACTGAGGTTTTCAGGCCCATTTTACAGATGAGCCAACAGAAATTCAAGGAGGGGGAAGTATTTGCCTGAAGTCAATAAAAAGCGTCTGGTACTGAGTGTGTTCCTTCTCTTCTGAACCACTGCTTTTCTGGCATGTGAGGCACCAACTGACTGTGGGTGTAACTTGTCTGTCTGGATAATTGTTTGATAATAAATAACAGATCAAAGTGAGATATTTCTCTGGATGCTCAGAGTCTCTGGGCGGGTATTAGTGGAAGGACATAAACTTAGAGAGGGTATAACCAGTTGCAGTATTAAAAGAAAACCAAAAAATAAACCCTCAGAAGACTGAGAAAACTGGATTTACACAGGCTGTTCACATTCAAATGCAATTTCATCTCATGCAGTAGTGTGGAGGTGGTGAGATTGCCCAGCTCTACTAATAGGACTTTCATGACATCTTACACACATAGAGTATATTCCTTAGGCAGTGCTGCATAATAAGTGTCTAATTATTATTATGATTACACTTGGCATTTTTAATAACAGCAGTAATTGGGTGATGTTGATGGCCTCATTTTAGGATTCTGTATTTGGCCTGAAGCTCCAGTCATTAAGTGCTGGCTGAGTAAAGAATAGCGTATCATGAAATGTATTTCATGTGACAGCATCCATGATGCTGGGAGGGGTATATGTCTTTTTACAAATACATAAGACCTTGGTGACGCACGGTGATTTCTCATGGTAGCATACTCAGGTCACTGGGAAAGATAATTAAACAGAATACATTTTACTTTGATCAGCTACTTACAACTATACTGCAGTGATAAGATCAAATGAAGCTCTGCTACTATCATAGTGTGTTTTAAATGTAGAAGAGTGTGGGTGAGTATTATAAGCAATATGACCTAATGGTTTAAGTCCTGGACTAAGCCTTGCAAGGCATGGATCTAAGTCACAGAAATCAGTCTGGATATCCAAACAAGAAACGGAGGCTGCAATTTGGCAAAGAATTTTAGCAGATGCATAGGTTGCCCTTAGAAAAGCACATACGTGAGCAGTTGACTTGAGCCAGATGGGATGTAAACTGGTACTTAAGGGTAAGCATATGCTTACATGCTTATTAAATGAGAACAGGTTGCCAAACCAAAGCCTAGGAAAGTAGATGGGGTGGTTCACGAAACCTAGAAGATTTTTAGTGGAATAAAAAGGCAACTGCTCTTCTTTCTATCCTTGTTGCTAGCAGTTTGCCACTCCCCTCCCACCTCCTAATAACTTTTGAATTTTTACCAAATGTAACAGAGATGCAGAAATCTGAGAGAGAATTAAATTCCTATTAAGTAGGTATTAATCAATGTCTGGTCAAAAAGAAAAGCCCAGCTTGGACTCCCATGCCCTCAAAACTGCCTTTTGAATATATTAGGAGAGAGGAGGAGGAACGATCATATTCAGGCAGTGTCACCCATGAATCTCCAAGTGATTAAGAATGTAGCAGCATTAAATACACACTGAGGCACATGCTAAAACTGGGTCAATGTTAATGAAAGGCCAATATCTGAGACCTACTTGGAAGCACCAATGCTTAGGAGTGTGTTCCTGAGCCTGAATCCATAACCACAGAACTACCATCAATCCCAGATGTCTCCAACCTCAAATAAATTATTAGTACTCAGCCAAAACTCCACCAGAGGCCACTGTTGTTAAATATATGTGGGGATTTTAGGGTGTGCAATGCACAGATTGTTCACTCGCTGCATGGCAAATACAAAAGGCCTTTCCTGAGGTTTTAGAGCTTTATTTCCCCTCCTTCTCATTTTAAGAAACAAGGTAGATTATTTCTGAAATACACATATATTTCTCCCTCTTTTTCACAAGTCAGCAGATATCAATCATGATTTTTCAGAAAGCAAAGTGCATACTGGAAAATCACTGTCCCATGGCACAGAAGCTTGCAGAAAATAGACATATGTGAATATAATTAAATAAAGAATAAGAAGGACAGGAGGTACTTTATACTTGATTTGTTCATAATTTTATCAAGTCTTATTTGAAAAAATTATCTAAAATAGGAAGGTGTCATACACTGAATTATCTTATTGAAACAGAGCTCTTTTTATTACCTATCATCATGATTCCATTGTATTGGGCAGAAAAAAACCCATCATAATAAATTGCTTTTGTAAATACCCTGGAGCACTCAGGATGATTCATGGTATAGAAATATGATTAAAATAAAAACACCCTCATGAAAATGCATTAATTTTTATCTTTAAGGAGGATAGTCTTCCAGGGATAACTGCAGGGTTGCAGTCTGCCTATTAAAACCCACATCTTAAAATGAATATCATTCACACAGACCTGGTACACCTGGTTAGGTACCAAGGCTGGAGGAAACAAAGTTTCATGAGATATTTAACTCATGAATAAAAAAATATTTTTACAAGAGAAGTGGGGATGACATAAGGCTTGTTCCAAGCATGTATCTGAGTCTGGAAATGGGCATGGGGAGAGGAGATTTTCTCCCCAACATGAGACAGTGCTGGGGCAAGTAGTCCCCTTCCAGCTGAAGCTTATTCTTCTGGATATATTTACGATTACAAGAAGCAATATTAGTGATTAGTCCTATAGCTGTTAGCCTAAAAGCAAGTAATTTTGTTTTTTCCAGCTGTTGTAACTCTGAAGCCTAATAATGACAATTTAGACACCAGGATTTATTTAAATCCACTTATTCTGTGCTTCCAGCATGTGTAACAGAAGAAAGTTGGTTTTGCTAAGGATATTAAACAATGCACTATAAATGACACTGTAGATGGAGAGCTGCAAGTTTGGGAGGGAAAGATATTTAATTTAACACAGAGTGTGATAAAGACAGTAGCCTGTGTATCTCCATAAGATAATAAATTGATATTGACTGGTCTAACACATTAAGGATCTTTGAATTCTCCAAGATGCAGTATGTTTAATGCTGTAAATAGCTGTCAACTCCTTTACAATCTTAACAAACTGTCTTCGACAATCTGGTGGAATAATCTGCATTACAGTGTTCAAAATAATCTGCATTACAGAGTTCAATTTCCCATCGGCTGATGATGAAATCACTCTCTCAAACGGCTTTTCTGCTATTTGACACAGGATATTGCTTCTTGGCTAGCCGGCAGCTTCTTTCCAGCCATCAATAAGCATTTTAATTAAGAAAATAAAACCCTAAATGTGAATTGAATTTTTTCAGCAGCTCAAAATCCGGTCTGAGCAGAAGACCCCATATGGGTGTGCAGCTCAGCACTAGAGGGCAATCGAGATACATATGCGAGACCAAGTATCCCTTCCCTGTACCAGGACCGGGTTTTTTGGGGGGTTTTTTGGTTTTTTTTTTTTTTTTTTTTTTTCTTTTTTTTCTGGGTAAAGGTGAAAAATTGAGCACTGATGTTTGTGTCAGCCCAAACTCTGAATGTAGAACCAGTACGGCGGTCCCCACCCAGAACCCAGCCTGGGAGACCAGGGGGGAAAATGAGATTTCCAAGGAAGCAACTCCAGGATGGGCAAAGGGAAACCAGGATGGTGCCACTGCCGGTATCAAATGCTTCATCTCCTTCCTGGCTACCTGGAGAAGGTGTGAATAAAACAGGGGAATCTGTGGCCTTTCTCATGCAGCAAATAAAGGAAATGGATTTTTAGGGTACGTGCAGTTTGGGGACAGGGACAAGCTCCTAATCTGTGTCTAGATGCAAAGGGCAGATTTATCTCAATGGATGGTGCTACAGGAGCTGTAGCTGGTGCATTACCAGACTGGTGCAGGCTGTGGTGGTTTAGTATGGGACAGGCAGGTATCAGTCAGCAGCGCACCCCTTGCCCGCCCTGTCGCATCAGCTGTCTCTTGGCTGCAGCCAGCCTGTCCAAGGGGTTCCTCAGAGTGGATGGCTCCAGACATTACTGCAATAATAAACATGAATCAGTAATAATAACAGCAATTGCTACATCATCCTGAGGCCCTAAAAACCATGAATCTCTGCTGAGAACTGCATTGTAGTAAATCCTCTGTAATATTCTCTGGGCCACCTTATTTAAATATTTGCTTAGTGCAGCAGACAGCCCTTGTAAAATGGAGTGATCTGTCAGGAAGAAATAAATGTAATTTCCCCCTCCTCTAGCCACCCAGCTGCCTGCACTCCAGCACATGCTTTAAGCATGGATAATGATGTGCAGCATTAAGAAATTCTGTGTATATTTTGGTTGGAGGGGTTTAGGCCCAGCCCCATGGCTGTGAATTCACAGCATCTTCACCCAACACACATATACTTGTATACAACCCTGATCTCCATTACTTCTGCCTGTCAGTGGTTTCTCACTGATAATTGTAGAGAATCCTTCTCTGTTCGGTTCTGACCAGAATAAAAAGAGGGGCTTCTTTGGATTCCCTGTAGTGCTTGTTTTGTGTAAGTGTTTGAGTCAAATCCATTGCCGACGAGCACTTGGGAGGGAACAACACATTTGAATTCAATATGCCCGAATATTAATGGAAGTTAGTGGTGCAATCTAAGAAACAAGCAGTCAGCCATAGCACACATCAGTGCTATTCACCCAGTGAGAATTAATCACTGCAGCTCAAAATTGTGTGATACCTTGTATAGCTACAGACTCATTCAAGAGCAAGAATGTAAGAAAATTATTTTCAGCTGTATTTAAAGAGGTTTCACTCTGCTTCAGCAGCAAACCAATCTGGAAGCCACCTGCTTATCTTGAAAGAGTAGTTCCTATGAGCAGCCCAGAGTTAGTACATAGGTTTTTTACTGTTCTTTTCTCACAGGTTTTATTGGAGATTGGTTGGGTCATTCCATATGTCCTGAGATCTAATGCATGATGGAATTTGTGGCTGAGTTATCCTATGCACAGGGACCATACAGGTGGCCCAGGCCCACAGGTCCCAGAGATTACTTCAGTTGATCAGATTCATAGTTCTTAAAGGATGCTGAGCATCAAGCCTGTACATTGTGTAAGCTGTGTGCACTCACTGCATTCATTAATGATGGTTCATATTCCTTGGTACAGATGATCACACCTCTTTGCTTGCATATCTATGGGTCAAACTATACCTGATGTATTTCTAAGTTTGAAAAATCTCATGGCTCATTTTCAGCGTACTTGTGAGGAGTTGGTTACCAACACTCTGAAAATAATAAAATTTCCCATTTCATTGAACTAGGAGCACACTTCCAGTCAATTGCCATGTCCCAGCTGAGCAATGGAAATCTGCAGTAATGAGCAATACTTCCTAAAACACACCGACTCCTTCACCTGTGATCATCTGACCATATCCTAAAGCACCTAATTTAAAATCTATTAGGCCCTCATGAAACATAATGCACCGTACATGCTACAGCAAACAAAAGCTCCCATATTCCTTTGCAGCCTCTAACTTCATGCCCTTGCTTATCCATCTGCCTGAACTTCCTTGGTCTCCCCATCAAGCCAAAACCTAAGTCTGCTGTAAGCAGTGTCATGGGACAGGGCTGAGGGGCACTGCACTGGATCTGCCTTTGCAGGGTGGCTGAGAGCTGATCATCTCTGATGAGCTCCCCTGTCACTTTCCACGGGAGAACAAGGCGTTTGTCCCAGTGTCACAGCCAAATTCCAGTCTAGGTCATTACAAGCAGTTTAATTTCTCCCAGTGGCTTCATTTGGACATGGTATTCATCACTCTTCTCTGAAACAGTTATGGGAGCATTGCTGCACATTGATGACAGAGGTTTTTTCCCACATTTGGCTGCCTGTCAGTGACAGAAAAAACTTCTCCAGGACAGACAGACAGACACACTTTGCAGAAATCTTTGGCATCCCTTGATACTCCTCACAGAGGAGGATACTGTTTCCGTATAGACAGCAGCTCCTCCTTTTTGACAGTCCTGTCTGCACCATGAGCTCAATCTACATTTAAAAAGTGTCTTGTAAGTGGTGTGAACACAAGACATACATGTACACCATGGGCCACGGATGCCACTCAGAGGGGCTCACACATCCAGCTGCAGTGCTTGCTGGGGGGCAGCTGGCCTCCATGCCGACTACACCCCTTCCCAAGGCTTGTGCTGTCAGTGGTTTTGCCCCTGGGAGATGTCGGGAGAGCCGTAAAGCTGTTTTTAATCACAGTGTGTATTTTTGGAAATTGAGTGGAATCCTTTGCCCTGCTGAACCTTGTATCCTATTTCCTACAAACTGTTTCTCCATCAGCAGCAGCAGCCTTTTGGTTCTGACTGCTTAAACAACCTTCTGACAAAGAATATGGAAAAGCAAAGGAAGCCGCCATCCCCTTTGAACCACAAGCCCCCAAAGGGAAGTCGCTCTACCGTGTGTTGTGGGCAGCTTCATAAACAATGCAGAGAATTAAAAATACCTAGCTGGAAAGTGAGACACAGGTTTTTTTGAGAGGTTTTTGTTGACACCATGAAACACAAGAGACTATGCTATCTTAGGTGGTGTGTGGTGCTGTCTGCACAACATATAATTAGAAGTAAAACAAGAACAAAAAAAATGAAGGCAGACACATTTCAGCCCTGTGTTGCTCCCTCCCTCCCACCTCTCTGACCTGCAATGTCTCATTTACTCCAGATGCTTTTTCACAAGGCCATGAGTTTCCAGGAGACTGTGCAGAGCTCCAGTTAGGAAGCACTCAACTTTGATCAAGACAGAAACCTTAATTCTTATTCTTCCTGATCTGAAGTGAATTGAATCCCTCTGTCTGAGCTCACCTATTATTTGGGCTCCTGGATGCCTGGGAGCCTGAAGTCAAATGGGACTAGATTATCATACTCTGGGGTATGCAGGCAATGTTTTGCTCCTCTGATCTAATGAGAGGAGTCTGTTAAGGGACCTGATTATTCCTACATAATTTATACAGCTGTTCCTACACGGTTTTCTCTTCCAAGCTGTAAGGATTGAAGATTGTCATGCTGCAACCCATTTTTGAGACTGCATAAAGCAGACAAATGCTACATGGCAAATATTCCATGGTTGCTTCCTTTGAGATTGCGTCCCAGACAGATGACAGAAAAGCACAGGACACACATGTTACGTATTCCTTTGAGAATCTGTCAGTGCCAATAACCCAAGGCTAAGATCAATGGGAAAGCAGCAATCCTCCTGGCATGCATAGATATGGCTCCGTAAGTACAGCCTGTTGATAGAAAGCTTTTAGGGCTTCCTCCTCAAAGCAGCCATCACCATTACAACTAAAGGTCACCAGACATAAAAGGGAGAACTGATGTCCACAGGGAACAGCAGATACAACTCCCTTCTCTTTAGGAGAGGCAGTTTCTTTAAACAACTACTATGGATACTTGCTTCACACAAGTGATTGTCACCTCCAAGCCCTGAATGCAGAAGACCTAGCTGTATTATAAATGTGTTTATGTGTATGGCCTAACTGTATGGATATATACTGTATGGATATATAGGTACAACATTAAACCACACATACAAAAACAACCCCAACACTGGATCATTTTCTTTCCCCATGTATCCTGATGTTGTTGGTTGTTCACTATTTTCACCCCACATTTCCTTTTGTCCCTCCTCTTCTATTCTGTCCTCCCAAATCCCCCATCCCCACCACCATACATCAGCTGTGGTCCACACAGCTGTGGCTCTCAGCCAAAGATGAAGCATCAGGCATAGCTATCAGAGGACAGTTTGCTGGGTGAGGGCTCTTCCTACACATAATGTAACATAGTTATGTGTAGGAAGTTTCTCCGTGTGTTTTAAGCAGCACTGAAAAGGTTGAGAAATGTGACCCTGCATTGGAGGCAGGGCTGAGCCTCCTCCATCATCACTTGTACAACAAGTGCTTCACCTGGGCACTGAACAATCTTGCTTCTCCCTCCCTTGAGTGTTACTCATAAATGAGCACAAACCAGCAAGAGATTTGTCCCATAGTCCGACCTCTGAGATGCTCCATTCAGGCTAACAGGCATGCAGCACTGTTAGCATCTCAGCCTGGTGGCATTTTGAAGTCGAGTATTTTCCCTTTTCATAAATGGAAAGGCATCTCTCATTTTTCTTTATTAGAAAAAAAATCTAACTTTGCTAAATCTTGCCCTGCAGTTTCAGAAGCAGACACTGTCTGCGAATAAATAGATGTCAATAGCACATAGTCACCTAGAAAATGGCCCTTTAGTTTCTGTCCCCATAGACCCCAATTACTAGAAGAAAAGCACATTCCTTGCTGGTGGC
The DNA here is from genome assembly GCF_018691265.1 of Tyto alba. NCBI lineage: Eukaryota > Metazoa > Chordata > Aves > Strigiformes > Tytonidae > Tyto > Tyto alba. The sequence continues at coordinate 12,202,322 of NW_024881279.1, forward strand.
TGAGGACAAATACCCAGTGGAAGCCCCCAGACCTGTCTGGTGCTCTGTCCCTGTAGTTCTCTCTAGTCCAAGCTGTTGGCTCCCACAGGGCGAAGTCAGAGTTTTTCTGATGGCTCTGCTTTAAGCTACACTTCTTGAGAAATTGAGATGTTGTTTCCTCTCTTTAATGAAGTTCTGGATCCTGTGGTAGTGCCTTCAAGAATTGCTGTTAGAAAATAAAAAAGGGCATGCCTGAGTGAAAGAATTCTTTCTGCTGAGCAAAATATCCCATGAAAATATTTTTTTTTTTTTTAAAAAAAAAAAAAACAAACAAACAAAAAAAAAAAAAAAAAACAAAAAACCAAAAAAAAACCAACAACACATTTTGTGCTTGTGTTAAGTCAAGGAAAAACAGAAATATGGGCATTTTTCTGAAATATGAAATTATTTGCTGGAGAAATATGGAATCATGTTTTCCAGACCAGAATGCAAATGTCCCATGAGGCTGAGGTGTTGCCACAACTCTACAATTTTTACTTGGAAATTCACATTTCATGTGAACGGTGTGGTGTTACTACACCTGCTTACAGTTTGGTGGTGGTTTCTGTTCATGAAGGATTTGATGCTGCTTTGCAGGAGAGTGAGGGATCACTGTAGTTCAGATGTAGTCTTGCTGATCAAGGCTGCACGACATGAACATGTTCTGCTTGGGCATGATCATGATCCCGTGCCAACGTATAACAATCTGCATCTACAGGAGATGTCCTGAAGGGTGGATTGTTGAATGTTTCCATCAGCTGGCACAGAAAAGACTGGATGAGGGCAACCAGTTTGGTTTTGTAATGGGGATTTATATGTTGTCTTCTGTCATTACTCATGTACAGAGTCACAAAATTAAGAAATCTTTGTTCCAGCTGATTTCTGAAATGAGGAGGGGTTAAATTTAGGGTAGAGTTTGCAATGGAGATGGCTGGGTTTGAGCCATGGCTGCTTCTTGCTCAAGAATGGACAAGGCCCATAATACTCAATTTCATATCTACTCAAACATGAACATAAATCTTCTGCAGTGAGCTCCAGATTCACAGTCCTCAGGGCATCTCAGGAGACTCAGGAAAGCGTTCTCATCTTTTCCCCACCATTCTTGGTTTGTTCCTGACAAATACCCCTGTCTTTTTTTGCATCTTCCCTTGCTAAATGCTGAGAAAGTACTGTTTGGCTAGATGAGAAATTATTCTTTTCCAGTAGAAGAAACTGGGACAGACTAATGATGCAGGATGAAAGAGAAGCATCAGTATCAAACAAAACATGGGGGTTTCTTACATTGAGCTCCTTTAGGAAGTCATTCCCCAGAGCCGGCACAGAGAGACATCATATTACTGCATGGCCTATTTCTTGTGGCAGAAGACAAACAGCTCAATAGTTAACATCGTTTGCACTCTTGAAGGCAAGTTTTGTTGTTCAGAAGCACAGAACAAGTAAAACATTATTCTCTCTGAGCCAGCCATAACAATGAATTAAAAACATGTCTCACAGATATATTGTATGAGCACTCATTTTTGAGAGCTTTCCCAGTGTAGCTCTTTCTCAAAACTAGCTTGCTGTTCAGGGTCCCATCTCTCTCAGATGAATAAGGAAAGGAGAATTGCTGTTCCCTGTGTTTGTGAATGGACTTTGACATTCCCTGTCTGTATCATTAAATGAAGACCTGGTGAGTTCTGATACTAGTGAAAGCTCTCTATTACATCATTCCCTTTTTAATTATTTTTCTGAAGGATGGGATTGTCTTCTCTTGCAGGATCAGTGTTGTGAAATGGAGTCAAGGTAGTAGAAACTGTAGACTTGAAAGACTTTACCATCGCAGATTCTGTTCATACATTATTACACTTATTAATGTCTATCACCAGGACATATGGAAGAGCAGTTACACCAGTCCTGTTAAATCATCACTCAGAGATTAGAAGTGAGTAAAAACTGCAAAACATTCTCCATAAATATTCATTGAAATTGTTTAAAATGCAGTTACTCTGAAGACAGCCAGCCATCATGGCTGGAGGTACTGTATCGATTTTCTCCTACAGATATCAAGATTAAATCTGCTCAGTGTAGCAGTCAAGAGATTTCTTTTTGGAAGGAAGTTCATGTGGAGCCAATCAGTGATGTCTCTGATGAATTAAGCCTTTCAGAAAGTGCTGAATTTCAAAACCAGAAGTGTTCCTGGAGATCTGCTGGATTTTATAAAATTTTCCTTTGGACCATTACTCACACCCAGTCTGAAATTTCTTATCACACCTAGGGGGGCTACTCAAAAATAACTTGAAACATGGAGATTTGGTCATTATCTTAGAATTTTGTAGAGCTGGATTTGCATCCTTTATGGGACTGAGATGAAAAGAGGTCTTCCTCTTCCCAGATGAATGATTTGGTTAGTTGCTGGGGCAAGTTGAACAGGAACCCATCCTTTTTGTTTGGGCAATGTGTTTCACATAATGAAACTCTCGTTTTCCCCAGCTCTGTTCTCTACATCTATTCTTAGCTGAGACATATCCTTAATTAATTACTTATAATTAATATTTCTTAAGGTAATAGAAAGACTAAACAATCTTTCTAGTCATATAAACTCACTATTTACACCAGTTTGGTCAGTGATCTTACTTTCCATGCAGTAGTTAATGCAAGAAACACTAACAATGCAATAGGAAACAATTTGTGAACAAGGTAATGAAAACAGTGGAAATACCAGAGGATGGAACAGTATTTTAAACAATCTATAAGCATTCAATATATTTCTTCCAGCATCACCTCAAACTCTAGATGGAGAGGGGATTCTGCTGGGAAATGGGCTGTAAATACACATGTAAGATCAGTAAAACAAAGAAATGGATGGGTGGGATGAGGGACACAAGGTAGCGGGGACACAAGATCAATGCAATAAACAGCAGCAGGCTCCGCATACCATCTGCCTTGTACTCTCTCCTACCCCCATTAGGGCTCACTTTCACATCACACAGATCAGCCGTCTGTTTGCACCCACCCCCCGAGTGACAGTCTAACTGTGTTTGACAGAATATATGTTTTTTTCCCACCTCCTCCACAAGCCCTTTCCTTTGTCCTCTTTTCAGCAGTTCTGGCTTCTGCCAGCAGATTATGCTGACAATTTAGTGTGAAAAGGAAATTAGAAATGCACCAGTGTTCCTCACATGAGCAGAGCCACAGCTTGAATGAAAACATTAATTCAGATTAAAACTGAATCACTCAACAATTCATCTTTCTAGCGTATGTGTGTGTGTGTGTGTGTGTGTGTATGCTCTTGTGTGTACAACAGCAATGTTATTGTGTTAGGTCTCTATATGACCTGCCTGATTAATGGAATGACACAGTCTGCCAATATAATTCTTACAACTAAATCAGTGCATCATGCAACACATAGATCCCCAAGGAAAGGAAGCGTGCTCTAGAAACTCTAAGAAAGAAAAGCTGGTTTCTAGGCTCTGACTTACAACTGTAGAAGAGCTACTCTGGAGACAGCTCAGCCTGACTCCCAAACTGACTGTTAATGGTCTCAATCAAGCTCTACTCCTTGAGCACCATACACCTGTAACCTCCTGGTGCATCACCTCTGAGCTGTCCCAGCCAAAGCTGACAAGTGAAGAGCAGGTTTTGAAATGTCTTTGGGGAGGCTACATGCCCAAAGGAGCTGGTTGCCTTTCAAACTCTCTCATGTCACCTCCAACTGCTGCTATTTCCCTTCCATAAAGTGGAACTACTATGAAATCTATCTAAGGGAATTATAATATTTAATTGCTAAAGCTTGATGTGATCTGGTGTAGAAAAAAATCCCATATGGAAAGAGTACCTGCCAACTAAAATTTAGCCCTAAATGCACAATATACCATACTTTCTGGCATGGGTGCGAATGAATCATAGAATCATAGAATGGTTGGGGTTGGAAGGGACCTTAGAGATCATCCAGTTCCAACCCCCCTGCCGTGATCAGGGACACCTTCCACTAGACAAGTTTGCTCAAAGCCCCATCCAACTTGGCCTTGAACACTTCCAGGGAGAGGGCAGCCACAGCTTCTCTGGGAAACCTGTGCCACTGCCTCACCATCCTCACAATAAAGAATTTCTTCCTTACCTATAATCTAAATCTACCCTCTTTCAGTTTAAAACCGTTACCCCTCATCTTACCCCTATACTACTTGATAAGGAGTCCCTCCCCATCTTTCCTGCAGCCCCCTTTAAGCACTAGAAGGCTGCTATAAGGTATCCCTGAAGCCTTCTCTTATCCAGGCTGAACAATCCTAAGTCTCTCAGCCTGCCCTCATAAGGGAGCTGCTCCAGCCCCCTGATCATCTTTGTGGCCTCCTCTGGCCCCACTATACCAGGTCCATGTCCTTCTTACGTTGAGGGCCCCAGAGCTGGACACAGCACTGCAGGTGGGGTCTCACAAGAGTGAGGTAAAGGGGAGAATCATCTCTCTCAAACTGCTGGTCATGCTTCTTTTGATGCAGCCCAGGATATGATAGCTTTCTGAAATGTCAGAGGTTCTAGTTGGCAAAGACCAGAGGGGACTAACCCTTAAAAAAAGCAGAAAAATCTTTTTCTATTACCCTTTAGAAAGTGGTTGGTGTTGAGGGGAGAAGTGCTCTCAGGTTCCTAAGGGTTGTGGTACAAGTGACCTGCAATCAAGAGTAATGAGAAACAACTCCACAGCGTCCTCTCAGTGTATAACAGTGTCTGCCACTCAGCCAGGATTAAAGAGGAAAAAAGTGGAACAGGATGGCCTTTAAACTGATTAGTCAGAAAGACAAAATTGTAACACAAGCCCATGACTGACTTCAGATTTTCTGTTCAAAAAAGTCACATTTCCTTAACTATCGCCATGGGCTTCCCACAGAGTTACACCAAAGTCAACAACAACAGAAGAATTACACTCAGTGTGCCAGGTTCATTTTAAAAATCAGTATAATTAGAAATAAATTAAATATGATCAGTTGGTGGGGCACTTCATGTTGTCCATGCGTAATTAAGGAGAGCAATCACATGGTACTGCAGGCAGCAGACGGCCAAATAAAAAAAGGATGATAAGAAGACAAGAATGCAATCCAGAAAGGCAGTACCCAGAGGAAGCGACAGAAAATCCATCTGTTTGCTGCCTGTTGGATTCCACCTAGAAGATTAGTTCCTGTAATATGAGGCTTAGCTTCTTTCTTCTAAGTAAATAAAATTTCTCTACACATAGGAGCAGAAGATTAGGTGCAGTCAGGACAGCACTAAGATTCCCACTGCACTGAGTCCTCTCTCTGACATTTGCTCTTTCCCGATGTTCAAGGAAAAGGTTCAAAAACAGGTTAAATGAAGACTGAACCTTTCCATAGTCCATCTTCCCAGCTTACTGAGGCCGTACCCACCCATGGATTTATCAGCCCCTTATCACCAAATGGCCATGGTACCCTTACCCTGCATTAATTTGTCTACTAATTTTTAGCATAAATTAATATGGCATCCACAATATCCCACAACAATGAGTCCCACAATTTAAAGATGTCTTGTGCTAGAAAAGATTTCCCTCTATTATTTTCAAAATTTTTTTTTGCCTTTTTTGTTTGAAGTCTACAGCTTCTCATATAATGAGAACGAATGAAGAATCATTCCTTGTTTGGCTTCTCAATGAGGAAGCTGTTCTGCACTTTCAGACATTGTCATTGCCTTTCTGTGTACCTTTTTATGTTCTTCTACATCTCAGGGGAACTAAAGCTATACATAGACTTCAAGTGGTCTGAACAGTGGTTAGTTACATTTCCTGGTATGTTCTCTATTACTTCCTTAATAATTTCGAAAATTCTCTGCACCTTCTGACTCATTCCCACTGAGCCTTGAGCTAATGTTTTCATAGTACTGTTCAAAGCAAGTCCAAAATCTCTTTCCTGAATGCTAATATCTAATCTACAGTTCATCACTCTGTAGGTTATAATTACTGTTGTATTTCCCAGTGGTCATTATTCTGCACTCTTTAATATGTGATTTTCATCTTCTGTTTTATCACCCAGTCCCTCAGTACCATGAGAAGCAGGTCCTTATGTTCATTTTAGCCTTCTCTGACTGGAACAAACTCATATAATCAGGAAATGGTATTACCTCAGATCTTTGCACATTGTTTTGTGAAGATGCTGAAAAACACAGCCCCAAGCACAGGTCCTTATGCAATGGCATAGGGTAGCCTCCCACCAACATGAGACCACTGTTCCTAGCTTTTATCCACTTACTAAATCACAAAAGGACCTTCTCTCTTATCCCACGACAACTTACTTTTCTTAAGAACCTTTGCGGAGAGGATTTGTTAAAAGCTCTTGAGAATCCTAGTATATTGTAGCAACTAGGTCACCCTTACCTACATTCTCACTGATTCCTCAAAAACACAAAATTATTCATGAGTCATGGCTTCTCTCTGCAATGCCTTGTTCTTTCCTATTTTGTCACCTTTATCCCTCTGTCTTCTAATTCCATTCTTTGTATATCTTTTGTCCTTTGTACCCTAAAGTCCTGCCAACCTGCAGCTTTCCAGGATCCCCTTCCCTGGAGTCTTTAAAAAAATCAGCACACCACTTGCAACCTCCACTTCCTCTGTGCTGATGATGAAGTAAACCACAGATTTACATTCCACCATTAACAGCTGAGCAATTTCGTATCTGAGTTCCTTTCAAACTCATGAGCAAAGCCCATCTGCTCCTGGCAATTTGTTATTATTCATCTTACTGACTCATCCCTGGACCTCTTCTACCAGCAGTTCAGTTTGAGGCAGTTCATCCGCCTTGTCCCCCAGTACAGAAAGCTGTGGTGAGTACCCTGCTTGAACTCCAGAGTTGTGAACATTGGTGTACATAATTAATCTTCCCTGTGGGGTCCATTGCACTTACCTGCCTTCCACACTCCCAGGAAGTCTTCTGGCTCCTGATGTTGCTGGGGCAGTTTGTATTATTATTTTTATGCTTTCAGCAAGCCAGCCCTCAAAATCTGTCTGGGATTTGCCACATTGCATGTCTACTTTTTGCTTTCTTGAAAGTGGTCATCTTTTTCTCTGTTTTTCCCACTGGGACACAGCTTCCAGTTTGCAACCTTCACTGAGGTAATGAGAACATGCAAAGTCGATTGCATCCATTTTATACCACAAAGAGTCACTATGTCTCAGTTGACCCTGTAACATGTACTCAGGGCTTGGCTCCCTCTGCTTTAACAAAGAGCTGGAGCTGTCAAAGATGCTACTGCAATGATCAGGCTGGGTACCCATGTCTCCTGTGCACCCATGTCTGGTGGGTACCCATGTCTCCTGTGCACCTGTGCCTCTGGTGCTTTGCAGCAGAGTCTGGTAGTTTGGTGGCTACATGAGGTATGAACACACCATCCATTCAGCTGACTACAACAAGAGCAGTACAATCATGGTAACTAATACACTGAGGGTGGGTGTTTTGTCTGTGGCTGAATTGCTAGAGACTGCTAGAGACAGTGATGGACAGAGCAAGGGGCTGATAGAAAGTACAGCCAAGCAGCGAATGTGAACAGATGAAAAACTGCCAAGGGTGACTTTCTTCATATCCTCAGGGCGATTAAAAGAATGACTCCTTCTAATGCCCCTGTTCAAGGCTAGCAAGTCCATAGTCTACCATTATGCAGAAATCCTTTTATGTACTATTAAAATGCAGCCAGCTCTGCACAAAGCAGACCTGTCCTTTAACGCCACCCATCAATACTATAAAAGACAGGAACTGAAATGAATATTATTTCTAACAGAAATCATTACAATTCTAAACAAAGAAATCTTTTAAAGTACAAAAAGAGCAGGATAGATAGAGAAAAAAAAAGAAAAAAAATCTAATTATATTCATAAAAACCCTGCTATTAGGGAACTGGTACAGTTAGAGTTCATCTTCTGTCCTTGAATCAAAAAGGCGGGCATGGCTAATCCATGAAACTCAAGTCTCCTTTACCTTGCAGTTATATAAAATATTCCTTCCTATTTCAAGGTGCCCTTTTTATTTGGGGGGGAAGGTAAAAATAAATATGGTTCAATACTTTTTCAAGGTCTAATCTTTCAGAATATGACCAAAAGTCAGTGGGGAGAAAGGCAGTCTGAAACAGGCATGGAAAGTAAGAAGAAAAGAACAACATGTCAATTCAATGTTTGGAACAAAATCTGTTCTTTCCAGCCATTTTCTTAACTGAATGATAGAGGGATGCTACACTGTTGTTTATAAGAATTAAAGAGTTGTCATTTTGTGAATAATGAGATACTCCCAGGTGGCAGGAAATTCTGTCCTTTATATACTTCAGATTTTAAAGCCCATTTTGCCTTTCTCTTTTTCTCCAGTCTCAGGCCTCGTTTGGGAATACACATCTTTGATCAAGGGTCTGTCCTGCCTCCTGCCTTATGAACTCCTTCTGGCAAAGAGTTGCAAAGCAGCTTTGATCCTCTGAAGTCAGTCATGCAGCATGTCCACCTCCCAGATTTGAACATCAGAACCATTGACTTTGGTGGGGATGTATCATGAGTGCAAGACCAGCTCCTCCAAGTGTTCTTGTGACAAGCCAGTCTGGAAATGGGATTTTTATGGTCCATATGCAGTGTTAGGTCATGATTTCAGTATATTTACTCACATGCCTAAGTTTAGTTGACCTAAGGCAATCAAAACCCCTGTTTTTCATCATGTGTGTGTGTTTAAGTATGTATATGTATATGAACAACACACAAACTGATCCACACGCTTCCCACTACCAGCAAACCCACTTCTGTGTAGACAAAGTAATTGAAACACAGATGAGAGATAATGCATTAATGTACTTGTGTGACCTGCTGTACTCTTGTATGTGAATGCTTCCCAGTACTTAATGTATTTTTAATGAATCTGAATGTTGGGAAAGGAGACAGAAACTTTCAAAATCTGTTGGCCAGCACTTTTTTCCATGATCATCTCAGAGGAACTATTCCTAAATGTGGTATGTGACAATACAAGGAACGAGATCAGAGTCTGGCCTATTGTGTCCTCTTTGATCTGAATTTAGATGTTATTTACTGAGGATAAAGTAGCCAAATTATGCCATGGCAGAGGAACAGAAAAGATATCAGCTTAATTTTAGTGATAGGTTTTCCAAAGCTAATTTTATTCAAATAAGTGCTGTGTTGTGGGTGCATGGCCACACGTTATATACATCAGCAGTGCCAGGATCTAAGTGGAGGTTACTGTGTACCAAGTGAAAAACCATCATCATCCACTCAAAAATGTGATCAGATAATGAGCGGCTCTGAAGTGGATAATTTGACTTTATTCAGAGATGGCTCAGCACCAGATAATACCTGACCCAGATCTCTTTCTAATTCATCTAAAACCTACTATTGGCCTGATTTCATGCACTGTTTCTTGAGGTGACCTCTGATGGGCCGGGGGCAGAAGAAATGAAATGAAACACAGTGTTGACACTCATTAATTTCAAAGTCCTGACATAAACCTTCATTTTTCCCTCTACAAGGCTTGCGTGAGCATTTTTCATAAGGAGAGGCTGATTTTAAAACAAACTTTTGTGTGTGTGTAAATGTGAAATAAATGTTTTAACAATATTTCATTATATGTCATACCTTAAACAGGAAGAAAAGGGAACTTGGGTGCCCATTGTATACAGATTAAATTTATAAACCAATAAAACTAATTTAATCCAAAAAATCGATACTAGGAAACGTTACCAAAGAACCACTCATTGGCTTTCCATTTGTTTGTCGACACGTTTCTGGAATAATAATGGCAAGTCATTACTCAAACACTAGTCAGTGGCTACAGAGGCATTGAAAGCCATGGCTGAGTTTGTTGGTCTGATTTCCTCTGTCAGTAAAAAGGATGTTTCTCACTCAGAAATTGCCATCAGGATAAGATCCCCCTAATAACTGAAAACCGTAAGCTTTCTGGGTGGGATCTGCAAAAATATTCATCATAGATGTAACTCAGCTGCCAGTAAAATCAGTAGGAGATTCACCAAATATGTGAAGGCAGCACAATCATGTCAATCCTGAGGGCTAAGCAGAAACCTTAATTTATTTGTTATTTAAATGAAACTTTAGCAACATGGAAAAGGCATAAGATCCTTCCAGCATCTCTGACCATATTGATCTTTCAGTGAGGCAGAAAGACTTTGCTCCCCATTTCGTGACTGATTTAGTTTAGCAATTCAAACCAGCCCATGCCTTACTGATGGGATCAACGGGCTGTTACTCTCCATAGCTGCTCTGGGAAGGTGGATGCTGCTGCTTCATCATACATGGCACGTAGCCACAGGGCACACACTGGCTCCTGTACTTGTCTCCAGAAATATCCCCCAAGCTTCTCAACAGAAGCAAGGCAGAGACAGACCCACAGCTCAGATTTGGAAGTTTTGCATAGTTTGGAAACTCAGCCTGAGATTTGCAAAAAAATCCTTTTCTTGTGTGCTCAAGTGCTATCCAAAAGGGTGTTTTTTTGTTTGTTTTTTAGAGTAGTTTTAGTTTAATAGCATCCTAGTCCTGGTTTAGTGAAAGTTTATAAAACCAAACTCAGATTGTCTTTAGTACAATCTTCTCCTTTTTATTTTTCCTCTTTCCCATGTCCTATTCCTGTACTATTATCCTGATTTCTGCATTTTCCTAGACATTAAAACACCTCAGCTTATCATATTAGCAGTTCTGAATGGCTCTCCTTGCACCTAGTTAAAAAATGAGCTAGGTAAGCTCTTTGTTATGGATAACAGTATTTACTTATGACTAGCACATTATTATATATCACAAATCTGCTCAGGTTTTGCATATAGCTTATTCATACAAAAAATAATCTAAGGAAACAAAAAAGGCTTTGAGGTGTTACTCAAACAGCATATAAATCTCAGTAATAAGTGTATGTTCCGTCTGTTACTCTTTCTTTCGCCAAAATTAAAGTTTTAAATGGCATACAAGAATCTAAATCAATTCAGTGAAGCATTTAAGCACATGCTTATCTCTAAGGAACCAAGTAATTCATCAGTTTCAGTTGTTATTCACCGACTTCAGTGAGACCAGTCGCACAAACTTTCCTCCTCCTGGTAGCTCACTGCCATGCAACTCCAGCAATGCGAGCACAAATAGTCTTGAATGGAGAAAGTACCTTGCATCCATTTAAAAAGAAGATTGCAATCACATCTGCCACCAGGTTGAGAGGGCTCTGTGATGGGCAATTGCTTCTCTCTAATGTATGTTTGTCATTGAACAACTCAGTTGTGAAGATGGGCACTGGGAGCCCTCAGCTTCCTGGTGCAGGAGTGGATCATTTCTCATGAAACCCACACATCACCATATGTGTCTGAAGACCAGAGGGCAAAAGGGGAGAGTTATATTGCTGACAAATAATTGCAATGTGTCTGTTTAACATTTGCAACAAATCAGCAGCAGCATTTAGAAGGGCTGCCTGGAGGCCTGGAGCTGTCAAACCAGATAATGCCCCCAAATACTGCTGGCTAATAATAACACCAGGAATCATTCACTGCACCGTGTTTAAGTGTAAACTTGAGAGGGCTTTTTTTCCTGTTTTTTTGCCCTTTCTGCAGCTGCTGACAGTACATTTTGCAAAGAACGTCTCAAGCACATCTGCTCTGTGACCTTCAGAAGACACAACCCAACATCTCTGGCAGCCACACATGGGAGCTCCACCAGCGTGAGGCATAGCTGTTATGAGGACACCAAAAAACCCAATACACAGCCCAAAGCTGACCTGGCCACCTTGGTGAGTGGCTGCCCACCCCACGGATGACTGTCACACCACAAAAGCAAGGCAGGGCTCTTGGGCACCATGGTGCCAAGCGCAATCCCAGTACATCAGGATCTGATAGCTCTTTCTCTGTGCGTGCCTGTGTGCTCTGCATAATGGTAATCAAGGAGATGGTGGAGAAGATACTGGGTGAGGGTACCTAATTTTACCTTACTTACAGGTTTCTTTCTCCAGCCAAATGCAAAAATGGCCCGAGTGTCTTAAAGACCTGAATGAGTGCTCAGACCCCTGAGAAGAGAGGGTTTAGCTATTTTCTCTTGGTGTTACCCTACTGTGACAGGGGTGAATTATCAAGTAGAACTTTTCACTCTGAAAAACAGGGAGGGAAAGGCATAATGTTCAACACCACAAAGCAAACAGCCCAACTTCCACTGAATATGGTGAGGAAACAATCTTACACCACTGTGAACAGCTGTCCTTTGGCATTAACCAAGCTGCAGCATACTTCAGGGGTGAATCTGGCCTTTATATCTGTATTTGGAGACATCTTTAGTGCTGGAGAAGAAAGGGTATAAAAGCCATAAAGCACCATGCCCAATTAAAGCTACTTTCAAAACCTCAGCAAAATATAAACATGCTCAGCATTACAAATTTAAGAAAAAAAAAATGCTTATTTTTTAAACCCACTATTTTTAGCTCCACTCACCTTGATCCAAGCACAGCCAGTGAGCATGAAGATTTTAATGTGCCTTAACCACGTGTGAAAGCATGGAAAATGACAATTCAGACACTAGTCACATCCCACAGCGTCCTGGTTTCAGCTGGGATAGAGTTAATTTTCCTCCTAGTAGTTAAAAAATCAGGGAGATGTGAGTGAAGTAGTGGAGAGAACCCAACCACACAGGGATGAAGGAGATAAATCAACTCCAGGACCTGTGTTCAAACTGCTGTGAAGTATAATGGGTTTCATCTCTATCTGAATGCTCAGAATATAAAAGTACGGCAAGGAGGTAATAGCAGCACTGAGTGTAAAACATCACATTACCTGTAACTGCAAGATGGCAGTACTGTGGGAAACAACTGACTTGTGGGAACTAAAGGTAAGCAATGTGCCTCATCATTCATCTGGTAAAGTGCCTGGATTTATTCCAGTGCCGTGTGGGTCCAATTTATAGTAAATTAGGGCATTTCTAGTGTCCACTAGACCAAATGTTGTTTCATTTGAGAACTGGAGGATTCAATGGAAATATAATATGGTTTTCCATCTGGCCAGACTGTGGAAGGACAGAGGCATGTATAACGGATGTCCACACACAGTAGCAGTGTCATGGGGACACCAGGAGTGTTATGGGTCTATTTTCTTCTCCAACTCTTTTTTCCTAAATACAGGTGCCAAGGAACAACATGGCTGAGGTCTTCCTTGGGCTTCAGGCTCAGCTGAAGGGTACAGGGGACTGAGCAAAATTTTACATCTTTCTGAAGTTCCCTCTAAATTTGGGGATGTGCTGGTCTCTCTTCTATCCATTTCCTATAAGGCTAAAGTAGAAGATTATGGTGTAAATTGTTTTCTGATTTACACTAAGGCTATTCAGCAGCACATAACTAAAGGAAACAATAGGGGCAGATAAACTAAAAATTAGTGGTCAGTTAATTCTGGCTTATGATATCTGCATTCTCCCACTATACAGTCTTTCCTATTTTAGCTGGGAAGCCTATAGTACTTGTACCATGTGCCTTGCAAAGCATACTCTTCCCCTCAGTTTTCTATTCCCGTGTATTTCTGATAAAATTAATCTTTCAATTAAAAAAAAAAAAAAAACAACAAAAAAACCCCAAAAAAAACAAAAACAAAAAACAACCAACCAACCAAACAAAAAAAACATAAGCCAACACCTTCCACCCATATCCCCAAATACCACTCATCAGTATAGGTCTTCTTCCTCTATTTCCCAAGCACAGAACCTAATTTATGCAAAAGACTTCACTTATCTTCTCAGGAGGGAAATTCATCTGACCTAACTTCAGCTATCTAAAATTAGGTGTCTAGTCCAAGCTTTCTGCATAGGCTCCTGCTGTTGTCAGAGAGAGACTGAGGCCCCCAGAGGGTTCTTCATCTGTGGAGGGACCCACATCTCTGCTTCAGCGATCATTAATCTTCGATCTGTGCTCTGCTGCTTGCCCAGCAGAACGCATCTGATCCAGATCAGGAGTGATTTATGCTGGCTTTATGCACAGATAAACTCAGAGCCAGCAGATCAGGGCAGCTGTGAAATGAGGATAATTTTCCCCCCACCTCTCATTTTACCTGTTCTGTCTATTTGCATTTCAGTACAGCAAATATTTATCCATGTTTAATTTTAGGCAGTTTGTAAAAATAAGCAAGGCACAAAATTTCTGCAGGACCGGGGCCTGGGACTGCAAATCTTCAGATGAAGGTCTGGTTTTTGGCATATTTTTGTGCAACAAGCACCGTGCAGTTCTAGCTGAGACTTCCAGGTCCTGAAGTATTAAATCATTGTCATCAACATCAGCACCAGCTGACAATCAAACATCTTCATGCTGCAGATACAAAGGAATAGATGGTGTTTACAAAGGTCCCTTCATCTTCTCAGCCATTTGTCTCCGCAGACTGAAATGAATTCAGCACAGTCTCCCCTCGATGATCCAAAACTGAAATAAAATAATGGTTTTTATCAGGGTAATGCTCACCAAAACGCACCAGCATGCCTCTCTGATTTATCCACAAGGATCAGCCAGATAAAGAGCATGTGACAAGTAGGAACTTTTCAGAAGTGTTTGGACTTGGCAAAGCATTAATAGGCAATTAAAGCCTTGCGTGAACTCAAGTTTTGCCTCTGCTTGTTTGCATAAATAAAACATTTTCTCAAAAAGAAAACAAAACCAAATAGGCCTCAGCAGCTTAACGAGAGTTTTATTATACTACCTCTTATTTACTGGTATGGAAATGCTCAGATTGTTCTGTATAAGTAGCATCCTGCTTCTTCTTTCCTTTTCTTAGGTTTTTAACTAATCAGCTTAAAAATGCATTTGCCATTAATCTGATAACCACCATTTCCTTTAGCACTGATCAAACCCTGCTATTCAGATTAACTTCATTTGAATATAAGATCTGATTCAGTTATTGTATATTTTTAATTATAAAACGCAATTTAGGTATAATTATCCCATTTACTGAGTTTAAGGTGAGTTTACCATTCATCTTGGCAAGGTGAACAGGTTAACACTCAGGCCAGTTCTCCTTACTAATTTCTTTCTAGTTTAGATGACAAAGCGACCATATTGCTTTGGACTTCCATTTTATTGTTTCTTTTGTGAAATCCCCAGGAGCCTGAAGCATTATAATGGCCCTTTGTACACAGAGAATTATTCAGAGCAGACAGATGCTGAGCATAGGGACCTTGTAATATGGGTCTTCTCACTCTGGTACAGACTTCCATGTCTGTGCTACCTGCTCAAGATCTCTCTCCAGGGGGAGGAAATGAGTGCTCCCAGATTGTGATTTATCTGTTTTCAACAATTGCCATTGGATGAGACAGGGAGCACTCTGGTTGGTCTAGCTCTTTCTGCAGTCTACAAAAGGAGTCTGGACAAAGGGTTTGCATGCAGGTTTCTATTACAAACCTCCACAAAAGGATCCCATTCTGTGTGTAAAGACAGAAAACAGTCTAAAATGCCCAGGTTTTCAAGTGGAAAGCATTACAAATAATGCAGTATTATGACTCCTCCTGTACCTGTGGCCCAGCCACGGTGCAAGCACAATGATCACATATACAGGGCAAGAAGAACCATTAGAAGACAGTAATACACACACCTCAGCGAACGTTATATAGATGAGGAGTATGAAATCCAGGTGTCAGAAAGCATTTTATTGGCAAAACATTTTGAAGTATCTGACTGTAATCCCTAAGCATGGCATTAGCTGAGAGTACTAATAATTCTCACTAAGACATTTAGGTGCTTGTGTTGCATTTGTAAACTGAAGTGGAACTTTAACTGTCCTGTTAGTCGGATGCAGCGCTGAGCTCTGCTTTGGTATCACTGCTTTCAGCAGTTGCCTGTTCCCTGGGAACAGCCAGTTTCTGGCTCAGAGCAGCAGGAATTCTGGTTTGATCTCCAAGTCCAGACAGCTGCTTTTAGGGTAAACAGGAGCTGGAAACACGGGCATATTTCTCAGCCAACCTCAAAGATGGGAAAAGAAAAGCAGGTTGAGTTACATACCATTTCATTTCAAGTAATTCCTGACTAATGGTTTCAGGGGAGCATCTCAGTCAAATGGAGTCTCAGATTGTTTACTCTACAAGGTCTGGAAAAAAGGGATTTAAGGTCTTCTGATAGTCAGGTCTGTCCTCAACACATCACCATGACAGACATTGTAGATGCCACAAGTTGCCTGGGAAGGCAGCTTTTTGTTCTGATGAACTGACTCTTGACTCTCAGATAGACTCTTAAGGGCACTCAAAGAGAAAAAAAAAATATTGAGTACACAAAAATGAGAGGGTTGACTTGTGAAGGCCTGTGTTCTGCAAAGCTTGCTTTGGTTTGTTCTCCTGATGTTCCCCTCCTGGTGACAAAGAAGGAGAACATAAAATTAATTTCCAACTTCACAGCAACATGGGAATGGCAGAGGAAGTGTTAGCCTTTGTAACTGTTAATGTCTCTGCTGCCATAGAGGGCTGGGGAAACCGCAGTTAAATACTGTACTTAAAAAATTCCAATCTGCATGGAATCCTAGACATTTCATGGTGTCTGCAGTGATGACATTAACCCACTCTTGAAAAAATAAGCTTTCATCTTCAGCTGCTATGATCCTGGGAAATTCATCAGCACAGCTGGGTTCTGAGAAGGCATCAAATCACATAATACATGAGGATAGTCAGTCTACTCTTACCTGCATTTAAAAGCAATTTTCTTGTCCTTAAATAATCTACACATGTTAATTAGAAGCTAGTAAAGTAGCTTAAATGGTGTGAAATTAGAATGAATTATTCATGTCATTTCTTGGTTACAGCAGTTGCAGATAGTGTTTTGTTTTGGGAAGAAAAGACTTAATAAGATGAAAATTCTTATTAATTTGTTTTCACTGGAATAGAAACCTTTTCTGTTGAACAGGGCTTCAGTTTAGAAGAGTGCTTCTGATGAGAAAAAAACAGCCACTCATTTAGCTGGTACATGTTGACCGATCTTTAATCACTGACTAACCTCAAACTACTTTCAGAGATATCAGTGGTGCAAAAATAGCCTTTTGCAGGCTCATAGCCCTTGTTCTCTACCAATGGAAAAATGTTTCCTACAGCAGGAAAAGTAATTTAGAAGTTGCTGATTTGGGGTGGAATATTACAAGTTTACCTTTTTCTAATAAACCTTTCTGCAAGGGGTGGAATAAATGGTTCCAGTTCTCCTTGGGTGTAGAGGCCAGCTTTGGGGATGTTCTTTGAACATAAATCCGTACAAGTGGCCTATGATTTATTGACTTTTTCTGAGAAGAGCTACAGACTTAGATCTTTCTATCTCTTGCAACCTGGGGCTGAATAAGTAGTAGGGACAGAGATGAAAGGCAGAATTTAGAAATACTAATTTAGCAGGTTTTGATTTAGAGCAACTTTGCTAAAGCAAAATGAATAGGACTTAGATAGAAGGATAATTAGCAGAAACACAATTAAGCTATCCCAACAGGAACTATCTTCAGCGTCTCAGCTGGAACATGCTGTTCAATCTCACCAGGTAGAGCAGTTCCAGTGTCATCCAAAGTATTCAGCTAAAGAAAGCACATCCTCATTTATCTGTTTGAAAACAAATTTAAAATCCAACAGGGAAAGTATTACAAGAAAGTGAGCATAGAGGAGTAGAAATTCAGGAATAAGAGCTGCGGAAAAGCAATAAAGATGATGCATCTGCATTTGTCTATATGGGTCCTATAGTATGGTACCTGAAGAAGCTGTAAATTTCTTTGCTACATTATAAGGAAATATCCTTCTTCTAAACATCAGAGATGGCACCTACTGCTTTTTTAATTTATATATGGCTGCACTCAGGATCCCTGGAAGAGCCTGCATCCTCCTTAACCTACTTTCCCTCACGCTCTAAGCTTACATGCAGTGAGAAATTTTAGCCTGGCAAAAGGGTTAGCAGTACAAACACAAGAGATGGAAAGAGAAGGGATGCACAGAGAGATCCAACACAGCTTTTCCAAAAAAGCAGAGAAATTTAGTAGCCACACAAAAAAGCTCCACCTGGGGATGTGAAACTCCAGTGCAACAACTAGCTCAGGGCTGTAACTCAGCCAGTGGTCAGTTGTGGTACCTCTCAATGAACATTGAGAAGCAGCCCCTACTTCTCATTAAAGGGTTGAATTATTTTGATTTGCTGTAGGATAGAAGTTTATTTTTGGGGCCATTACTCAAGAGTAGATAGTATATGGGAAGTTCACAGTTAAGTGTACCCCATAATAATGTGTTCATGTTCCTATTCCCAAAATCGGTGGCAGATACAGGAACAGACCCAGTTTCAGCTCCCAGTTCAGTGCCCTACTCACTAGACCACAAAATTGTTTTTTATATAGGCAGACATATAAAGATATGGATGGATGGCTCAAAGCCTGATTTTGTTGCCATATGGACACCTAAAAATTAGCATTTTAAAATGTAAAGGATTTTAGCTCCTGCATATTAATAAGTCTGATCTTCTACAATGAGGCAATAATGAAAGGACCTATAAAAGCAGTTAACATCAGTAGAAGTGAGATCAAACATAGCTTCAGTGCTAAAAACCCTCCTATGACTGCAGAGGCAAGCACATATTCTCATCAAAATTTGCCCACCCTATATAGCACAGACATCTCAAATATTATGGAACTATTTCTGGGTCAAACATCTAACACAGTACTGTCCATTCACCTAAAATCATGAGCTGCTTTATATAATCTCATCTTACAAAACTCCTGCACCTTAAGGGGAAACCTCACAGCACTGTCAGAATCTGTTTCAGATCTGGCACCTCTGTGTGTGGATTGACATCCTCAATGAATGCACTTAAAATACCTGTAGAGGATCTTTTTTCCCCCTCACCCTGATAATATTTGTGGTTTCCCATGGGGTTTTGTTCTCACACACACACCTACAACATCACAATTACACTTTCTAAGCGATTGCAGCTATTCCTTGTGACAGCAAGCAAAAGAGAGAAAAGATGCAAAGCCACACCATGTCATCTTGCTCTCAGCAGGAGAAATTAAATATAAGTCTCCAATAACTTAAAATGTATTGGGTCAAGTTCTCTGCAGTGGGACTCCCACAAATTTCCAGGAATCACAAACTTGATCTTTGTGTCTTGCCAAGCGCCCCAGATATGTGATCCATTCAGGGGAATGTAACTTTAGATTTGCCTTATTCCTGTCTTCTGTCCATTTATTTTAACTGATGCAGTAAGAAGTAACATGGCAAAGAATGTCCCTGATGCTATCATATTTTAAGTCTATATGCAATGACATGAAGACTGTCCAATAAACCCGTTGGGTACATGGCAGAAATGTCAGTGCAGGAAACATGCTCTTCACTAGCTTTTGCAGGTGAAGTCCTTCCACATCTGGAACCGATAAGGATGGAGCAACCACAAGTGGAGTAAGCTACAATAAGTTACAAGAACAACTTGAAACTTCGAAATCTATTTCCCTGGAAATTTGGATATGTTAGCATTTCCAGTGAAATTAAAAGTCCATATAATTGTGCTAAAAGAACAGATCGTAGGCTATTCCATAGACACTAACAACTGGTGTTTTTTTCTCTAATTAATGCACTTCTTTTCTTCTTCAAAGTGTTAGCCTATTTCATTACAAACTCAAATAGGGGACACTTTGATCTAAAAAATAAGGCGGTTTAGATCTCTGCTAATTAGCAGCTGTCCTTAAAGAATATTACAATAAGTTTGATGAAATATTATATTATAATCTGTCATGCCTACTATGTGCTTAACATGAGAAAATCATAGAACATTTATTTGAAATTATGACATATAATCTAGACATCAGTGTTGTACATTTTGAAACAAATATTAGAGATATGAAAGCGAAAATTTAAAAATTACAATCTGTAACAGTTAGGTCATCCAGAAATAAGATCTTGCTATAACCAGGAACAAGACTTCTAAAATACACACCTCTGTCCATTTAAAAATAATATGAATGGAAAATGCAACCAATTTCCATTTAATTTTCTTAAAATACATTTTTATAAAGCAAAATAATTTTTTTTTGAGCCAGTAGCAAAACATTTTTGGAAGAGTCTGCTTACAAGGACCCACGACCCTGCTGACACAAGGAAGTTTTTCTACTGTGCAAAAGCCCTTTAAGGGAACTACTTGCCCTCCAGCTCCACCCTACAGCCAGTATATAAGACGGCAAGGTGGCCTAGAGCAGATGATTAAAGTCTGAGCTACTACAGGAGATACTGTGGGATGACTGGTTTCTGCGCTACAAAGGCTACTCAGCTATATGGAGCAACTATCAACAGAAAGGTACTGCTGGGGGCATCCGGGTGAGGAGATCATGTGTGGTTGAAACCCTTTGGCTGTTGGAGATTGAAATGCAGTGTATATCTAATGATGGAGGTGGTGGCCCACTGGCCTCTTGGTGGAAGATACTGAGAGGTGGGTGGCTGGAGTGGCTGTGAGCTGTTTGCTTTAGAGATTGGGCTATGTTGGGTGAAGTAGTCCTGCTTTGTGTTTCTGTAGCGCTTGATTTTCAAATGCCTCTGGCTGATTTCCATCTTTGGGGTATTAGGAGGTAGCATGTGGCTGGCTCCCCTCTGTGGGAGGGAGACTGAGGTCTGCCAGGTGTCTGGCATCAATCAGAAAACAGATTTGAAATGCAGGATTCTGGTTTTACCGGCCTCTGACTAGAGACTTGTGGTGTTCTCCTCTCATTTCAGTCTTGATGAGAAACACATCACAGCATGTTACTTTATGTATTAAATATGTGCTTCAAATGCCTTGCACTAATTCTAGCAGTTGTCTGCAGTACTTTTTGTTTTAAGATGCTTGAAGTATGAATCAGGAGGACAGAAGGAGTAGGTCAAGGGATCAGGTATTACATATCCTGAAAAAACAGGAAGGAATAGCATTTGGAAAACAAAATTATTTCCTTGAATGAACTCTTGATATGGATGAGAACTAACTTTGCCAAACCCAGATGGAGCTGAAAGGAGCAGTGAAGTTAATTCTTCCTATTGCTGAAGTGCAGTGTAACCTATTTGTCCTTCATCTGTCCTCGTTATGTGGTGATGAGATCAAAGCTGACATCTGGCTGCAGTTTTGCTGAAACTGGGCAAGTGATACTCTCAGTGCATTCATAAAGAGAAAACCTATTTGGAAAGAAAAAGCTACTGGGGCTGCATCCCTGAAGTTTTAGTGTTCGGAAACTATCTTATGTACTGTAGTAAGTGCTGCTTCTTGTGATGCTGCATTATCCTAAAAGGTAAAGGATTAATGTTAATGTTATAAAACGTTTTCATCATCTCGATCTTGTTGGCATATTAAAATACTGGCCAATTTTCATGCCAGTCTGGTATTTACATCTGTGAGGAGAGGTTATAAAACGCAATTGTACTTCAGTGTTACAGTCCCTGTTATGCTTCAGTTGCAGAGGATAGAGGCTCTTCTACTTCCAGCTCATTCTCATTCTCCAGTGCAGCTGTCATGACACATACATTTAATTCTTGAGGGTTGCAGTTCAATGTCAGTATGTTGCTCCTGATAGATGGATTGTGCCCAGCCTAGCACAGCTGTGTTAAAGACCACTTAAAGATATGTAAAAGAAAAGGAAGAGAGTCAAGTCCATAGTGTACCAGAACAGCTTTTAAAGTGTGCTTTGCTTCTTAAAAATGATTCTTTGGTACATCCTCCAGATTAAGTTAAAGGGCCTTGATATGGTGAACAGCCAAGTGCTGTAAGAGCTGGGAGTACTGGTACAGGCTGGCTTCTCAATGTGCTGTTATATGGAGTTAAACCCTGATTTGGCCTCTAAGTTGTATTTAATCTTCATAGCTACGTTTCTAAATTCTATGTCTAAATACAAGTTGACAGTGCCTCCCAGAAAGTGTAGTAAACAGCATATTTCTGAATTTTAACTAACATGGTATTCAGTACCACTTTGGGATGTGGCATGTCCTTAGTAAGGAGAACATTTATAAATGTGAAATTCATGATTTTCAGCTTTTGAACAGCACCTTTCTTTCACTAGCATTCTTGTGACTGTAATGGCTGTGGTTACTTGAAGCAAGGGTCTTGACACTTACAAAAGCCAGTCTGTCTCTAGCTAATAAATAAGAATCTGGACCTTCATGGGCGCTTAAGTAGTTTGTGGCCATGCACTTGTACAGGGCTGAGTGTGGGCACATCTGAGCATCCAGCTGGTGAGCACTGTGTGTTGCAGGGCAGCCACCTTTAATGTTGCTTGGAGATATGATATGGAAAGGGTGGTCTTTTGGTCCTTCCATGTCACTTAAGATGGCTGAGAAATGCTATATAGCTACAATGACAAATTTAATCTTCTCACAACTTCTACATAAATTTCATTTATGTTAGAAAAATTGGTACTGCATAGCAAGCTTCAGATGTGCTGATATTATATATGCTGAATATGTAAATAAGGTCTTAAAAATAATTTTAAAACTGCTTAAATGGTTATTCCCCATCATACTGAAGCTCTCCATAGGTCTGAAGGTGGTATTGGGCACTTAAAGTCCTCATAATATTGGAGAAAGTTGTTTGCTCTCACAGGAGGTAATTCTTGGAAGGCAGACTGGACTACTGAAAATGCCTTCCACTGCTCATCTGCTTTGTGAAAGGAGACTGCAGTGGTGGTGACTATACAGTGTGAACCTGGTGACTGTCCTTTATGTTTACAAACAAATTTAAGTTAGTGGGTATGGAGATGGTGCATACTTAGTGGGCCAAATTCCTTGATATCTCCCACTGAAGCATATTCTTTTCTATGATTCCCTGGCAACAGTAAATAGTGGTAGGAGAAGCAATGGTCCCTTATCTACTCCAGGCATCTTCATAGGGAAACTTAATATACCTTACTAGATCAACACAGTAATGCATATCCTTTTCTTTACAAGATATATTCACTTGAAATTTACATAATTTCCCTGGACAGAATATCCCAAGTTTGGGAAATTGGTGACCACAAGGTCATTCTGCTGTTGCTTCTCCTACCTTCTTAGACCTGGATTCATAGCTTTATTCTCTAAACAAACAATTGCTGTTCTCTCTGAAGGATTTAAAATATTCTGTGAAATAAGTCTCTGAGAACAGCTCACTGAAGTTTGTTGGCTTCCTTGGAGCATCTGATGATGACACCAGACAAATATCTATTGCTAGACAGCCTCAAGTTGAATTTAACACTTAATCTAGGTCTGCAATTTGTGAAATACCCATCTTCCAACTGAGACTGGATCCCAAACCCAGGCTCTAAATGTCTCTGAGGTTTGGAAGAATTTGAAGCTGTAGCTGTAATTTGGCTTAAAGCTCTCTGATACTGATGTGAAATTATCTTGGGAGAAACACAGAGTGGTCTAAGGAATTTAGAAAGATCTTTGTTTCTCAGCACTTAGACACATTGAAAGCCCTTTTGGCATTCTTCCTTCTCTTTGCATGACTTTCATAAGATCTTATGATCCGTTGCAAAGAGAGAGCACTCCTTCAGTCCTTTACAAGAGCTATTTGAAGAAGTAAAAGCAAACAGCTTAAAAGTTTTGTTTGCTTGGTTTTCCACAGAAAAAAAAATACCCATCATGCTTGGCTCAGTTGTGGTCAAGTAGATGATGCTGGGGATTTGCTTCATGCGTGTGTTGAGACCTTTGCAGTGGAGGACAGAGATCTGCTGTGGGTCAGAGGCTGGCGTCATGGTAAAGCTGACAGTTCCCACAGCAGATGCCCTATGTGGGGAGACCTCTGGTTCCAATAGGCTTCTGGTAGCAGTATAAGAGGGATATTGAAGGCTGCAGCTTCCTCAGACAAATGTAACTAAAATATTAAATGTTTCTGTGTAAAACTGCTTTGTGAGGAAGCTTGTGAAGGTCATATCTATTTTCCTGCGCTTCTGCTGAGTTTAGGATGGTGTGTCTTAAGGAGTATCTGCAAGTATTTTGTGTATTGTCTATTCGTTGTCCATTAACTTGGAACCACAATGCTGCTTTATTAATTATGAATGGGCACACTGCCTCTTAAAACCAAGTCTGGGTCTGGTTCTACTCTTGCTTTCCCTTCTGCACTGAGGTAACTCCACCACTCAGGTGCTTCTCTTGTCTTGTTTAAGTGAGATCAGAAACAAGCCCTCAAAACTCAGTGTCTGAGCATCACTTGAAAAACACTTTGCTGCTATTTACTTGTATTGAGGTTCAGCCAAAACAACACAGTAGCTTTCTGAGGCTTTAGGATGTGCCTTGGGATCAACATTTAAATTACACAGCTATTTCAAATAGCTGCTTTGCATTGTTCAGTAGTAAGAAAATACTGCAAAAGAAACACTCAGTTTCTTACAGCCTGTTTACTGAACAGAGCAAAATTTTCCATCAGGCACGTAGGATTCACATGATAACTTAAGAACAAAGGGTAAATAAAAATAATAACCAAAAATAAACTGAGAACATGCCACCTTGTTGTTTGTCCTTTAATGTTTTCAAAGCATTTGCATTTCAAAACACACTAATCTGTCCACTTTGATTTATTTTTATTGAAATACAAATCAAACTCAAAGCCCAAGGGAAGGGGGATTTTTTTTAGCCTGTGGCAGAGAAACAATTTTAATTTATTTTAAATATATTCCACACTCCTTTGTTCTTGCTCAGTCAAAACATATATGGATTTCAATGAATTTTCTTCAACCAAGAAGTAACGGAGAACTGCAAAAGAAGCTTTTTGACTGTTTGTAGCTCCATAAATCCCCACAAGTGTTTAGGCGAGGTCAAGAAACTGTCCTACTTCCATGATTACATGGAAAACTACATGTTTATGAAAAATTAGGAAACCTAGGGGAAGAAGTTCTTTGATAATTACATGACAAACAGAGGATGTTACTGACTGGGCCCCTTGCTCCAGGGAAATGCTGAAGGACTTCAAGCAGTTGACGCCAGGCTATTTTTAGCATCTGCATTGGGTATAAAACCAGCCACTGTCAAGTGCCCAATTTCCTTATAGATGAAGAGAGACTGTACTTAGATGCTGAGCATCAAACCACAAACTCCCCCCACAATTCTAGTGAAAGGAGCTGTCAGAAATAGGTGCAATTTGGACATCTACTTTCATTTTAATAAACTATTGCTTTCCAAGGGGGGAAAACGCTTTATGAATTCCTGATCAGTTCGGCTGGCCCAGCTGGATTTCAGACAACACCCTAGGAGCCCAAAGGCTGACCACTGAACAGGAAACCTGCCTCCCCTGTTGAAAAGAAGGTATAGGGAGGCTGCTGTAGTAGTTGGGAAGATCAGAGCATACACTTTAACTGCTGTGGTTTAGGGATTCAGGAGGAAACTCGCCATTGTCATTACATCTCCCAGGAATTTATTAATGTTCAGTGCATTCCCAAGAGGCTGTTTCTCTGGTAAAAAAGGATGAGTTTTGCAGTGAAAGGCTCCTAGGGTCCTTCAACTAAATACTGTTTGAGTGCTGCCAGATCCTAGATCTGGATAGGTTTGTGCTGTGATGGAGAGGAAAATGGCAGAAGAATCCCATGTATTTGAGGCAAAAAAACTAGAGTATTTTTTAAATATCCTTTTCCGCTCAGTGTTTCTTTTCTGTGAGTCAAAAGTTTACCTTAAATCACATTTGACTTAATAGGCAGATAGCGTAATGGTGCTCATGGCCACTGCCTGTCTTTTATTCATGTGGATTGCTTCCACCAATAGGTTATAAGAAGAAAACTGAATATATCAAAACCAATTTATTCACCTCTGCTAGGAGAAGTATTTTACTAAATTGCTAGTCCCCTCCCCCATCTTTTCTCTTACCTCTCTTCACCTGACTTATCTGAATACATAATATGTGAGCCGAGAGAAAAAACATCTTTCCCCACCACGTTATTCTCTGTATGCAGAGAACATTGAACACTTCTCAGATCAATTAGTATTTTTAGCACAAAGGAGAAAGATAGTTCTGTCCTCTTCAGCTATGGATGGAAAGGGAATTATGTATTTGTCTAATTAAGAATTAAGGGATAAGAATTTAGGGAATTAGCTTAAAGACTTTATTTTTGCCAGTTCAAGTCTGATGTTTCTTGTTACTCTCCTTAATTCTTTTCTAATGCCTTGTCCCATGATAAAACACCTGTTACTTGAGAAAAGCTTTCCAGAGCAATAGAATATCGTTTAGATATGATAAATGCTGAGTATAAGGATGTTAATACCTACATGCACAAACTGGTGTTTATTGTGTCTCCCTTCAAATTGCTTCCAAAAGGAAAATGCAAGTACATGACAGGCTATGCACTGGTGTGAAAATATTTGCATTTATGAGTGTGCATTGGTATGTTGCATGTGTGGAAGGACTTGTGCTTTGTATTTATATGTGTGCATCTGGAAGCATGTGCTGTTCCTGTGCATTCAGTGGGCAACACACAGAGAAATGTGCAGGGAAGATTAGCAGCCAAAGTACATGATATCTGAGAGAGGAATGACAGAAAATCTGAGTGGAAATTTACAGCTGCAGCTGGAGACACTTGAACTGTATCAGAGTAACCTCAATAACTCTGCTCTCTGAAAGATGTTCCAAAGGACTAACCCATTTCTTCTTTCTAATGAATAATGGAAAAGGCATTTCAACATTACTAATCAGGAAATATTTTATTCTAGAAGACTTTAATAAGGAATATTAATAAGCATCAACTTGAACAACATTCCAGGAGCATGGAGATGTGCAGAGAAGCTTAAAGTGCAGGACTCTGGCAAAAGCTGCCAATGAAGAAGATGAAAAACTGTCCAAAGGGCCACATGGAAAAGAAACTTCCCTTGTCCAATTCCTGATTAAGCTTCAGTGACAAGTACTGAGATCCTTTTCAGAAAATCTAATCCAATAAAGGCAGAAGGGACTTTTGCATCAGATTTCCCAAGAAGGAGTGGGCATCCCAATACTCGGTGTTTATGCAATTTTTAGTGGCATGGTAACTTCCAGGACTGGTGTATGGGCTGAACATCTAGTAAGATAGTGTCTCTGGACACTAAAAAGACACCAAACAGCTCTCTTCAGACAAGGTATGACTAGATATCAAAAAGACAATAGTAAGAACTGGGACTTGTTTAACCAGCAGACTCATAGACAGAGGTGATGTGCTGCATCTGCAGCGTTATTGGTTGGCTCTTTGCCACTTGCATTAAGAACAACATTGGTCACTGTGCACATACTGTTCTCTTTCCACTGCTACTTGGTACTAAGTAAACATAATGTAATCCAGGTCATGTTAGGTGTTATTTTCTACAGATAAGTTGTGTTGATCTCTTGCATTTTATCTGAGGCACACTCATTAAAAACCAATGGTTGTTCAAACTAGGGATTTAGATAAAATATGGTCTATTGAAATGGTCCTGCAGGCGGTCCAGCTGTCTTAATGACTTTGTGCCCTGAGTGACTCACCTAGAAAGTGTGATGAGAACAGGCCTGTTTAGCCTTTTTTTAAAGATTCTAATTACTGTTGAGTATCTTCCTATGGGCCTGGGTCTAGCCCAGGTTTTAGCTCTGAAGACGATATCTGTGCATTTGCATAGGCTTGCTGATGTCAAGTAACTCCAGAGATGTGAGGAGCTAGATGTGTCAAAACATGACAACTAGGTCCCAGCACTGAAATGGATGGGCCTCTTGGTTAGTAGGTTATTAGCTTGGATATTAAAACAGGCTTTTCTAGTTTCCATGAGTCAGTCTAGGACCCATTTGAAAGGACTCTGCAGAAGTAAGCTAGGTCTGATTTAGACACTGCAATTCTGGGACTAGTCACTTTTAAATGTATGCATAATCAACCATGGGCAGACCACTCATCTTAGTCTCAAGTAAATCAAATTGACTGGAGGTGCTTAGTGTTATTGGTGAACTAAATAAGGAAGTGATGTTTTGACATAATGTCACAATACCAGTAGCAGTGACTGCTTGCAGCTAGCTCTGTACTGTTGGATGTACACTAGAATGTATTCAGAAGCCAGCGTGTCTGAAATAGTCATCTGCTGCATATTGCAAACAGGACATGTTGCAAGGCTAGAGCAAGCCAGGTGTATGCCAGATTCACCACTGGCTGTTCCTCCTCTCTGCTTTTTTCTCTCATGCATGAGCGCAACAGTACCTCATTTGGAATATATTAAATGTAATGTATGACAGCAGTTTGGAGTCATAATGCAAACACTGCTGAAGATTAAATCTTCCCTCTACTAGATACTTAAATGCTGTATTTCTCACAGGCCTTGTATCTGCATTTATACCTTACATGACTGAGGTGCAGAGAGAAGACAGAACTCCTCTGTTTAAAGACAAACTGACAAAATGGATGGTTTTGACTTCTGATTTCAAGTTAATCAGTAGCTGAGATGTGCTCTACTGCTTTGTGGGTGAACACCATCTTCCCTCAGCCCATGAATTCCTCCATGGACTGGAGTGTCCCACCTTTTGCTGTATCTTCAGTTGGTAGCAATACATCCAGCACAGAAAAATTCCACTAGCACTTAAAATACTGCAGTGAAAGCCATGTTAAAATCTGAGGAAAAAAACAAGTTCTAGATCTGCAGAGCAAGCAAATATATTTACTAATTATGCCCATTGAGGCTTCAGATGAGAAAGCTCTTCACAAGAGGTAATGTGATTCCAGATAGGTCTGCTTGCACTGACTGATGCTCCAATACTATTTGGGGATAGTATATTTGGAAGAGATGACAATGGGATAAATTTGTCCTATATTAAGCTGTGGAATTCCATGTGGTTGGAGGGCCAGTTGAGGTCCCTAATGCATTTGGCCCTTCCAGGATATATGTAGCAAGAAGATTGCTGACATGCACCATCAGGCCTTAGAGAATTTGCAATGAAGTTGCTTGAGCATCCTCTGTCATCCAGCTCTGTGGTTGCCACTGCACAGTTGTATTGCATTGACTGCTCTGACTGAAGCAGAGAATCTTTAAATGAGAGGTGAAGTAGACAGTTAAACTTCCCTGAAGGCAGTGGGGAGGTGAACTACAACTGACTATACTGCAAGGGAATTGCCTTTAACTTAAAAAAATGTATGTTTTCATAAAGAAGCACTAATAGGGGTGTACCTGCTGGTGCACATCATAGATCAGACTAAAAATACTAAGCTATGCACTGGGAGATCCTTTTGGAGAAAACTTTTAATTTGCAGAGGTGGATTTCTCTGGTATGACAGCTCATTAGATCTAATATTGGGCTTCCTTATAGCTATCACTGGAGAAGACTCTCCTGTGGATCAGTTCAGCTTAATCAAACACAGGCATCCAAAGCAGGCCAGATGTCTCTGCCCTCCCAAGTCAACTTTGTAGGTGTCTAAAATTAGACAAATTAGTTCCTACACTAAGTGTATCTATACTGCCTCACAGTTGCTGCTGTTAATAACTTGGCAGCAAGGTGCCCTTGATCCTACTTATTCTGCATTTATAAATAAATATTTGGTGTGTTAGTGACTCAGTGCCACTGACTGATGTAGTTATCTGAGGTTTGAATGGATTTCTTATCCTTGGCCAGTAAATGTTTTTCTAAGACTTGACAATTGTCTGCTGCTTAAGAAGCTCATCAAAATGTCAGGCTTAGTTTGAGTCCTGGCCAGATTGAGAGCACTTACATCCATTCCCACATTCTGCATAAGACCCAGGGAGATGCAGTCATGAAAAATCTCTGGAAATTCATTTAGGTTTAAAAGATATCCCACCTGATAAACTATTGTGAATAACCACTTTTTGCTCACAGGTGGTCCTGGCAAGAATCTTTCTTGAGCCTGAACAGCTTGAGATAATAGATTTCATTGTAAACGGGCTAGAGATTTTTCTCCATTGGTGATCACACTTCTGTGCATCACTGCTGTTCATTTACTGTAAACTGAAGCAAAAAATGTTTATATAAAGAAATGGAGGGATGAAAGTTTGTGGTCATCGTGAGTTTTCTTTTTGCTGCAAAACTTAATCTTATTGAATAGCTGTCTATCAACAAGCTATCAAGTTTAATGATGAAGAAAGGAATAGAAATGTGCTTTTGGCTGGTCTCCTTATCTAAAGGCTGTGATCTTTGTCAAGAAGATTGACAAAGCTTGTATTCATGGAATTTATTTATGCATGCTGATATGTACAGTCTGGGGACAGGCTTCTTCTAACACTACTTTCTTGGAGACAGATGTCAGTGCTGTTCAGAGAAAGGCACTGTTGCAGACTGCAATACCCTGACATGCTGTCCATCTTGACATCTTGAATATTGCTCTCTTGAATTAACTCTGTAAAAGATACATCTGGGGAACTATGCTATTATGTCTGATTATGGGCTGCACTGTGGTCTCTCAAAGTGAAGAGGTGACCATTTCCAAGCAGAAGTTGTTGTAGCCACTGACCTAATACTGTTCTAAAACCTGGCACCATTTCCAGTTGGCCACCACAACCCAGGAGTCAAAGGCTAGAAGTAGTTAACATCAGCCTGACATCTTGTTTCAGGATCACTGGATTTAAAAAATAGCAGAGGACCAGGAAACTAGAGGGTGCATAAATAAACCAAGCAAGAGCAAGTCAGTCACCCTGGAAGACTCCCTCCCCCTGAGCAGAGAGTAATATGTTTGAAATGGTTAGACTTCAAACTATCTCTGGTAAATTATTTCCCATCTTACTGTCTACAGAGGAGTATCACTGTGTGGCAGCATGGTCTGCTTCTAAAAATCCTTGTGAATGGCAGCTGCCCACAGTGACTTCCAAAACTGGTTAGTCCCATCTGGAATTTAGCGTGGCTGTCTATAGACAAGACTGGTTGGGGCTGGTTAGTTGCTAAATATATAGGCAATATCCAGGCTATGGGGCATAAAGACCCAGACTAAAGACAAGTCATATTCTGTAAGAAGGGATGCTTTGGGTCTAAAGCAAAAGGGATTTTCTGGTTAACTTAGTCAAGTGACTTCCATGTTGAGTTCAACCTTTGTATCCACTGTAATATGCATGAATAAACAGGAATTGTAGAAGGGCCTCTCCCCAAAGCATGACGACAGCTTAATGTCTTCATTTTGCTATTAAATGAGACTAAACTCCCGTCTCTGCCTTGATTTCCCTCTTCCTCAAGGCTTATAATTTATCGGCTAGCAATAGCTGTAGTTAAGCTAATGAAACCCACCAGCAGAAGTTCCAAATCAAATCACCCACACTAAACTACCCTGTGGTATGTCAAGGCCCTTGAATACTCCCTTGCTAAATATGCATGGAGACTTCTCACAACAGCTGCCCTCAGGAGTAAGTTATTGCTAAGAGAGACAGAATTTGTTACTTCAAGCCCATAACGATTCAACTACAGGCCAATGCCACTGCTGTGCACAAAGCTATTTGTTTTCAGCCTGGCTGTTCGGAGTGACTTGGCTCCATGTTGGCAACGTGCAGTGGTTTCTGGAATAGCCACCGTGACATACCACTCAAAATATAAATTCATTGACCTAAATTAGTTAGATACCAAGTTGAGTATCTTTGGAAAAGGAGCAGGAAGGAAGATAAGGCTTTTTATTATGGCCCTGTGGAAGCAAATGGAATTCAATCTCAGCAGGTATCACTAGATGTAATGGTCTAGGTTGTTTTGTTTATTTTGCTGGAGGGAGGTGCTTTACCCTCACTGGTCATTAATCAGGGTTAAAGAGCCCATTTTATTAGTTAGTCTGCTACTCAGATTTTCCCCTCTTGCAAGGTACTTTAAATAATATGAATCAACATTCAACTTAAACATTAAAACACTTGGCAGGGAAATTTCAAATAAGTGCTTGAAGGGATATAAAAAGTAGGTTCAATTTAACTGGAAAAATGCATTATCCATGTAAGTCCCAAATAACTGCTGAGTGTGGAAAAGCTGATAAAAACAAACAAATCAATAGAATTAATTAACTGGGAGGAAGTATGGTCTAGCAGAAAGACCACAAGTATGGGAATGAATCCCCTTGTGATTTCAGCCTGTACTCCAATACTGCATAACTAGGTATTTAGGTTTCAGTCTCTTTTTAAAGCTGTCTGAAGGATTTAGGTGTTCACATCAATAGGACTTAGATCCTTAGATGCCTTCCCTTTGTCTGTCTGCATCACAGATAAGAGTATCACTTAATCATTGTGCTTCCAAAGTGTGCTCAAGGCAGGTAGAGAAAAATCAAAGACATCAAGGGCTGAGGATTTGAACTGTGTTCTGGTGAAGACAATGGCAAGCCCCCACCTCCCCATTAAAAAGGAGCAGGATGTAGTTCTGTCTTCAGCTCTGTGAAATTAATGATCTTCAAAATTAGTGAAAATTGTGAATTACAAGGAACATTGAGAAATGCAGGTAGTTGCATGGAAATCCTGGTATGCTGCAGGATTTAGTGCATGCACAGCTTGTAAAAGCCCTTTTTAGATAAAACCTTCTCTGCATTCCATCTCCCTGAAAGTGCCCAGTTTCTATAAGGTTGGCAAGGCAGTACTGAATTAATCAAAATCCCTCCCTATCAAAGCCTGTCCAGCACCAACAGAACAGCTTGTTGCATCCCAGCCATGAGACTGTGCTTTTGTAGAGTGCACAGATATTTGGGGGAAGTGGCAGCATAGCTGAGCTAAAAGCTGCCTATTATATTGACTTATTGCTGGGATTTTTTTGTGAGTTTGACTGAATTTTCATGTGGATTTTAAGGCCTTTGCAGCTTTAGGCATAAGCTTCCAGGGAGCATAAAAGCATGACCTGTAGTAGTGGTACACTTGAGAACCAGACTAGTGAAAGATGTCATCTACTAAGCACTGTTCTATGTATCTATCCTTCTTTCAATCCAGTATTTTAAAGCAGTCCTGTTTCCTCATCACCAATAAATCCATTTCCAAAGTGCTATATTCATGCTGTGTTTATTCAGCTTGGCTCAAAATGCAATTTCCCCAGAGCTGGCATCACAGCTTAAGGTCTAACTCTGCTGGGCAAATCTACAGTGCTGTAATGTCTCCTAATGCATCTCAAGTGCATATATGGAGCCAAGGTCTGGCAGAGGCTATAAGTGGCTGAGCCTATAAAGCAGCAAACAATTTGCAAGCCTGGCAGCAGATTACTCCTACATTAATCACCCCAAGATACCCCATCTACAGTAAATTCTGTGTGACAGTCCTTTGACATTCTGGGTGGTTTTTACTTGTCTGACCTTTGCTCTTTAATAAAATAAGTCATAATCATCTCTGCAACTCCTCTAGCTTGATCACAATTGGCTGATTTATTTCTGCAAAGAAGCTTTGCATTTCATCTCTGCCTTGTCCTGCCTTTTTGCCAGAAAATAAGCACAGACCTCTTCCCCGGCAAGACAGCAGGACAAATCTAGAGCAGTCCTGGATGGACAAGGCTGATGTCAGTACTCTTCTGGGACTCTGCAGAAATGTAATTCTTTTGATAAAGTTTTCTTTCGTGAACAATTCCAGATCTAAATAGGCAGCCATATGTCAGCCTGGTCACAGTGCTATCATCTTGGGTCATGCACAGTACTATCTGTTTCTGCAGATCTACTCTGAGATTTTTGTCTCTTACTGGTGACTCTTTTTATACCATACTTCAAATGTCAGAAGCATTCAATGACTGTTCACCAACCTATGCTTTCACAAAAAGCAAAACTTGAGTGCAGGGAATGTGGCTGTGAAATTGGCTGAAATGTCAGTCATGTTTCCCAGGGACTGTTGGTGACCTTAAACCCCAGCTTGAACTTGACCTAAGCCATATAGGACTGCCCTAATGAGTTTGCAGCAGCAACATCCCTGAGTACAGCATGGTTTTTGTGCTGGAGTTTATGCTAAACTAAAAAGTGGCTTTGACAGAAAACTAACACTGATCATCCTGCCTTATCAGGGGTCCTTGCATTGTGTGGGAACCTTGTAAAGAGAAAGGATCTTGTGGGGTAGAGTTAGGAAAAGATTAAAACAGTGGTAGCATCTAAATACAAGACAATTTGGGGGGACTAAGTGGAACTGGAGTAAACTGAACAAATCATGTGTCACAGGCTGCGGGTCCAATCACTCAGTGCTGGGCACACCAAGGCCAGGCAGCAAAATTCTTGAGTTTTACCAGCATCAGAAGCCCATGGACCTGAAAGTCCATTGCTGAGTATCTGCTGCAGTAAGAGGAATTGCGTATCTATAGACAACACTCCAAAAAGTACAGGCAAAACTAGCCCAGCCATCAGGTACAGACAACAGGGCAGAGACCAATGACTTAGTCTTTTGGGCTTGATAAAAACCCAGTAAATGTCCCCTGTTGGAGGGAATAACTATAATTAGTTGCTACAGGCTTGCAAAGAAAAGAGGTGGAGAACCTTCGCTCTGAGGCACAGTGGGTGGGATGTGACCTGTGAAAACAATGTTCGTGTCACATGAGGCTGAGTGATCTCACATGACATGTTTGTGGCTGTATCATAGAGCAAGTCAGAAAGACTTTTCTAGATTTTTAGAAGCTGACTGATCAAGATCTTGCTGAGATAACCTTTAAGTTAAGTCATCTGATGCACTACAGCTTCCTGGCACTGCAGAAGTGCAAGAAACTGGCTGTAAATGCCACAGAGGCTGACTTACGGCTGCTGAAGGTGACTAGAAACACGTACCTTGAGCCAATTCTTGGACCTGTCTAAAATGCTAGCAAGCTTATGGCTTCTGTTTGTAGCTGTGCTTTAAACTGTTGGCTTTCTACATGGGATGACAGCTTGCCTTACAGGTGGTAATTCAGTAACTCGCATTTTTGAGCCCTTAGACTGTGAAGTGCACCATCTCAAAAAAACAGATGTCACAAATTCAGATTCTTCTTTCTGGCAGTGTAGACTCATCTTTGTGTACTGATTAATTTCACAAATGCATTTTACACTGGTTTGAGTTTAGGCATATCAGATAATCTGTAGTCTCATGGCCTAAAACCTCCCTTAAAACATACAGAACTTCAGCAATGAGTCTTACTACCATAGGTCTGGATGACCAATACAGTACAATAAACTCGTTGTTTTGTTCCATCATAAATTATGCCTAATCTCAGTTGCTATCCAGTAATTCAGACACTTACTTGTGACTTTTTGCATACATAAATGGGTTTTGATTAATGTGATCAAGGCTGCGAGAAGGTTAGTAGTATGAATGGATTACTTCAAAGCTCTGTAAAATGTTGCTTCCTCTGACAGCCATTAAACCTAAATGGGGGTAGTACTTGTGTTCAGAAAGCCTAAGCAAGGTTAAGTACTGCTGAGGTAAGACCTGTTCTGGCTAACTACATCTATGACTTGCTTTCTTCAAAGCAGGCAATAGCTTTCAGGGGTGTACATTCTGCAAAAACAAAGGAAAAATACTGTCCCTCAAACTGAGCTTGTTTTGGCACTTAAAGATCTCATCTGGCTCTTGAAATGAGAATTTATGAAAAGGTACATCTGTGGCATAAAGCAAAAGGGTTCAAGTGTATTTTCAAGTCTAAGCAATGGCTGAAGAGACATGCAGAGGATGGCTGTGCCAACCTTTGGGAAACACCCTGGGACTGGCTGTCCAGACAGTGGTTGTCCTAGTGTCACTGTCTGCAGACACCAGTGTTCCCAAGGGTATATGGGGACACCACGTACCTGGCAGTTTAGTAGTACCAGTTGTTCATTAAGCAGTGTTTGATGTCAATCAGCTGGTACGGGAAGTCCTCAGCCACCCTGCAAAGCACCTGTCCCTGGGCAGATAGATCATGGAGCACACCAAGCTCATGGCAATTCAGACTTGCACATCTTCATTTAGAATTTGTAAGGGCTGTAACACTCTGGTTTGTTTATGAGTAGATATTGAGTATGTAAGGAAAAGAAGTGAGGAGTTGTTACAGTAGCTAGAACCTTATCAAAAGGATTTATGCTCTTTGGCAGAGAAGTTTACATAACCTAAGGAGTTTAACCTGGGGTTTATTAACATTTCTCTGAAGTGGAGTTAGGTCTGTGCTGGACATACAAAGATGGGAAAATGTACGTGCTCTTGGCTTTTCACAAGTGCTTGCTTATATTCTAGGCCTTACTGATAGTCACAATCTCTCCTGACCATATCTTTGTTCACTTCTCTCTTCCTGATAAGCCTCACGCTCCCAGATGAGGCTGCCCAGTGTGCCAAAGCTGTTCCTTGAATGCCAAGGAAAGGTGACACCTGCCAGCTTGCAATTAACAAGCATGCTTAGTGGATGTCACCAGGCCAAGCCTGACTTTTGGACTCACAGTGTCTGTGCCCTTTATAGGGAACAGATGAGCAAGGGCTACTCAAGGTTCAGCTTGGCTAAAAGTGAAGAGAAACCTGCAGAGATTCAGGCGGATGCTCTGTTGGTTTTTTTGCCGGCTGGTAGATCAAGACTGCCTGTTAAGTGGGAGCTTTCATACCTTGCACATGGGGTTAAACCTGTTTGGAGGGGATGAATGAGGGAAGAATCTTAATCAGACGTAGCAGACCAAAGTGAGCATGGCAATGGGAGCAGCCTTCAAAGGCTGACAGAACCACAAAGCTGCACATTGCATGGTCTACTGGACTCTTCATCTTCCTGGCCTCTATGCAACTATTTTGAAGCAAAGCAAAAAGGTCACAGGAGTTATACCGAGCTCTGCCCCTCACTGACAGCCAAACCCTCTAGTTCTCTTTTCCCTTCTGCCACAGTAATACTTTGCATGTCCACTTGCCCTGCCCCAGTCTGTAGATGAGCCTAAGGGCAGACAAATACATTTGATAAAAACTTCAATTATCTTCTCTGAGCTAAAGATCAAAGGTAAATTTGTTTGGAGCACTGAATTGTGAATCTTGAAAAAGAACTATATTATCATCAACAATGAGATTAATTAGTCTCTACTTGAAGCCTTTCAAACACAAATATACAGCCAGTTCACTATAACTTCAGCTTTCCTTATTCCTTCCCAAAGCCTTCACAATCTCGTACCCCCTCTGAAAAAGGTATTTTCATATCATCTATTTTGAGAGAGAGGAAGGAATAGGTAAGCAGGCTGAGCAACTAGGCTGTGTAAAGCACAGATAACAGAACAAGCTTTCAACAGTCTCCTTTCAAGCTTTTGTGGAAACCAGAGATAACAGCTGAGCAAACTCTTCATAGGAAATTTGTAGCATGCAGGCATGGAGTGTGCTGGTTCTCCATGATGGGATGTCAGGAGAGGTGCTCCCTGGGTAAACGTGCCCATAATAGACGGGGTTATCCAGTCAGCTTTGTCTCTGGATTCTTTCCGCTGGTGGTTTCCCAAATGCAATTTCTTCAAAGACTTTACTTACGCATGTCCTTCATCAATAGGCCACAGCAGTTCTCTAAAATAGCTACTAAACTATACATTAACTACTTTATAGACAATGTCAATTAACCTGAGTGTCTGTGTAAAGTCACACAATTTTTCCCCCAATTTTTCTAGGGATTGTGATGAAAACTGTCATTTATTAAAAGAACAGTCACTCCTGAGTGTTCTCCAATACTGAATGCTTGCTTGCATGCATGAGAGTAGGAGTTTATCACCCAAGTTTTACAAAATCCCACACAAATGAATGGTGTGAACTATAAAATACACACGATTGTGTGCAGTTAGCCCAGTTTTAACTGTGAAACAGAGGAGTTAACTTCGGGTCTGAATCTGCAATATGAAGTGTAGTATTTTCTCTTAGTTAACTTTAGCCAGGCAATGAAGTTGAGGAACAGGAAGGTAGAGCTGGAGATTTTTATTGGGGGAAGGAGTGGGGAGAGGGAAGTGATATGGGAGGTGTCTGTCCTATCTCTAAAAACCTATTAAAAAAAAAAGTGATTTGACTTCCCCCTCAAAATGCACCTTCCCATGAGACCTATGTACTATGCAGAGGAGGAGCACAATGGATGCTCATCTCCAGAGACATCTGTTCAAATCTCAGCTTCAAATCACAAATTAAAAAAATCTTGTTCACGTTATCCTGGTACCCATGTGTGCCTCATAAAAACAGCAGACGACTTGCAGTCTGTTCAAGCAACCCTCGTGCCTGCAATGAGGTAGGGCAGAATTAGGGCAGGCATGATAAGGTTTGCTAGTATGCTGACAGAGCTAGTGCTATTTACTTGCTGACAGACCCTTGACATGAATAAATAGTTTTCTATTGCTTGCATTTGTAGGCTAATACTGCAGCTTTTCCTTTAGCTATTTTTTCATGCAACCTGAAAGACCTTAATATCTTTAAGATCTCCTTCCCTTTACGTTTGGGGACTTTATCAGAGCTTAGTGTCGTAAACCTTGTTTTCAGATAAATTAGCTAAGAAATAAAGGAAACAAACTTACTAGTTAAATATAAAGTCCAAAATTTTGGAGCTTCATAAAGATAGGAGGGGATGGAAATGTATTTCTAAAGGTTATATCAGGTGCATTAAAGGAAATGCAAAGTGACTACTGAGTATTACTTTTCCCCTTGACATCAAAATTTCTGCATTAGAACTGAGGTAACTTTAACACAATTGCCCATATTAAGCATAGTTGTGACTGAGGCTTTTACTCATTTTACTTGGAAGCTTTAGAATTTACAAATGGCTTTCATATAAAACAACCACATTCATTCTCTCTCCATATTTCCATTTAACCTCCAAAACAGACACTGATGATGAGCGCATAGCAGAGATTTGTGTGAAGATCTACATTCTGGGATCAGTCCAGCTTTGACGTGGAGGGGGATGTCCAACTTAGTAATAAGATGAAAATACCATGCAGTGGCAAAGCTGTTAAATACAAACTGCTGCTTTTCTTACTTGTCCTGCTCTGTTCAAAGGTCCCTTCTACAGCACTGACCTTTGCCATGTTTCAAAGAGTGGCATCTACACTGAGCTTGGTCTTGCAACTCTTAAATATTAACATTCTTGACTTAAGGATGAAGGTAGGTACAATTCTATGGCACTGTTCTGGCAAAGTGACTGTAAGCACAAACAAGTTTATCCCCATTAGATAAATCATTTAAGTTCATTCTTAAGTGTTTCATTTAACGAGCCCTAATCACTTTGCAAAAGCTTCCTGTGTACATTTGGGTGAGCCAAAAATAAATCCAGTGTGTCTGGATTCTTAACTATATCTCCCAGCAGATACTGCCTTTTTATTAGTTTGCTTTAAAGCTGGTGCTTTGAGAGCATTGTATTCCTCACTGTGGACTCTCTGCTAGTTCTACAGTGTGCATATTTAATAACTGACCAGAGAATTAGAGATGTCATCAGTTCAGCAAAGTCTGTTCTGTACCTCTCAGCCTCCTGTTTAAAGTATTTGATGCAGAATGATTTGTATGGAAGTAGTAATCTTGTAACCCTGAACGCTGAAGAAAGCAAAGGAAGCAGAGAGGTAGTAAAATGTGTCTAAACCAGCCTTCGAACTATATGCCCTTGTTGCTCAGATTCACGAGCTGCTTGTGAGAACCAGGTGTCACTCAGGTGCCCAGGTTTTACCTCAGTTCTCTGATCTGTCCCAGAGACTCCATATGCACAATATAAAGATTTAAAAGGAGTTGTTTATATTGCATTTTAAATATTTAGCATTGAAGGTCATATATAACCATGACAGCTTAAAAACTTGAGAAAAATATCTCATGCAGACCAGCTGAGTAATTAACACCTGCTGACCCCTATAGAAAAGATACTCTGCACAGGCTCTGGAACTTGAGGAATATCTTTGCTCCTCTGCAAAAGGGAACAAATCTGTTAACTTCTGCACTGAACTTGTCTGCTATCCCAGGGAAGCCTCTTTTTATCTTCTCAGTAGTTCAAAGTTACTTTACGTGAAAGGCAGGCAGATCCAGGAGGAGGAGAAAGCAAATCAAGTGATATAAAGAATATGGGTAATGCGATTCAAAGGACAGACTATGAGCTCTGGCAGTAAGATTTGGGATGATGTGAACTGGGCAGGACTATCTATTCTTGTATTAGTTTAATCTGCTCTTTGGTC
This sequence comes from Tyto alba, assembly GCF_018691265.1. Classification (NCBI taxonomy): domain Eukaryota; kingdom Metazoa; phylum Chordata; class Aves; order Strigiformes; family Tytonidae; genus Tyto; species Tyto alba. The sequence continues at coordinate 12,242,192 of NW_024881279.1, forward strand.
CTGAGCTGGCATGATGAGAATTTCACCTGTAAGCATGGATAAGAACCAGAATATCTTGGATACTGTACAGATTTAAATTAAACCTGGCAGTAAGTGTCAAGTAAGAGCCCCTCTGAAAAGGTGACCACGCTGGGACCTGAATGATGGGCAGAATGGGAGTTTCTCAGCAGGGACTGAAGAAAGTGGGGTTTTGGACAATCTCTGCTAATGATGCATTGCTGGCATCAGCTCCTGTGCCCTCATGGCTGCCTGGAAGAGCTATGCCAATTCAAATTTCAGTGAGGAAGTCTCCTACTGACTCAGGGCCCTCACCAGTGCTTCTGAAATCTGTTTGGAAGCTAGTTGGTGCCATGCAAACATTTGTGTACTTGTAGCTACTGCAAGGGGATGAAGGACTTCAAATTTTTCTTTCATTATTGCAGTGCCAATTCAATCAGCAGACTGTGCTGTAAGACACTTAGTCCAGTCAACAGCCTCTGAAACTCAAGGTGGCGGAGTTCAGAGTTGGCCATAGCACATTTGACACCTGGGCCCATGTAGAGATGGCTGCCCCATCTAACTTCTTTAGAAAACAATTGTATTTGCATGTCAAAAAAATAATTGTGGTTAATAGGAATGACAGATACTTATTACTTCTCATTTCAAACACAGGACTAATTGTCTCCTGTCCCTAGTAAGCAATTTAAAGAAATGCTGGTGTAGGAAGAATTAGATAATGAAGCTCTTTTCATCTGACACTTATATGTAATTTACTTTTAAATCAAGTCCCCTGGGAGGTAGCACAAGCTGTGACAGTGCAGAGAGTACTTTAATGGTTTTGGCAAGAAGTCAAAGCAGAAAACTTTCTATGTTTTAGTCCCAGGACTGCAGTGGCTAATATTTCAAAACAGCAGGGGGCTAAGAGGGTGGGGGTGTTAAATGTGACATATCAAATGGAGGTCACTGTGATCAAAAGAAGCTGGTGGGGACAGATTTGCACATCTTAAGTACCTGCTTATGTTATTTTACTATTATTAATAAAATAAAAAAATACTATGGAGAAGGTATAGGAAGATATGTATGTTGGTTGGCTCCACCCCAACTCTAGGAAAAAAAGAAAACAATTTCCTTCAACATATCAATACCTAAGCTGTTGCTTTGCCATACTCTTAACATACATTCTTACAGAATTCCACTATAGAAGACAATAGTCTTTTGTATGGCTGCTTAGGCCAAGCTGGGATTTAAAAAGAGTATCTGTCGATACTAAACAATACAATATGAAAGTACCATCACTTTATCTGTCTCTACAAGTAGATTAAATATTTTTCTGTACATTAAAAGTCATTTAAGTGTTGTCCAGATTAGCTGAAGTAATAATTGCTACTTTCCAAGCTGAAGTAACAGTAATGCTTAGTAGAACAATCTTACTTGTCTTCAGACCTTCAAGCATGCCTTGTGGGAGTATGGAATATATGCGCCTGGTCTTTAGTGAAGACTTTAAAGAGACAATGCATTTGCTGCAAATGCTCATGTTGGATGTTTTCTGTGTCCAAAGACATTTTACTTAAGAAATGGTTGGTCAGTTCTAGTTTCTTAATGATTCCTGGTAGTAAAGCAAAAGCCATGGGAATTAATCTCTAAAACTGCACAATGTCATCTCCCTTTGTTACAGTGCTCCATGCAAGCTCTTAAATCAGCCCAATTTCATTCAAGTCTTACTCTGCAGCTGCTGTTAAATTGAGTCCCTGAAGAGAATATAAGTTTGGAGGCATAAGAAGGCAGAATAGAGAATGTTTCTTTAATTGTTATTATCCAACACTCGGAGTCACTAGAGTAGAGGAGTAATTAGGGAATTGTGGTATATTTCAGTAAAAGCACCACTTCTCTCCCTTCCCTCTCCTTTTCTGTGGAAACCATATTTCAGAGTTTGTCACATTTATAAGCCCTAGCAAGAATCTCATATGCAATAATCCCAACCTAATCATATCATAACTAAGCCCTTTCTGCTGAGATTTATGGTGACTGAAAGAAAGCAATAGTAAATAATGATAATAGCAGGCACAGTGAGACATCGGGTCTGTACTTCGTGAATTTTTTAGCTAGCGCCCCTGTTGCAGCTGGCCTGGGAATAATTGGTTCTGTCTTTGCTGCTACCCAGGAGGTGAAGTTCCCAGTGTACTGTAATGAACAGAATTGCTTTGGGATCCCCAAAACCTATGCACTGTTTTTACTATGGTAGGGAAAAGTTCCAGCATCACCCTGAAAAGAGAGCAGTCTGTATGAAAAGGCTGAAGGGTGGTACAGCTTAACCAGGGGTTCCCCACAGACTGAAACTGCACAAGAAACTGGAGGGAGTATGATTCAGGCAGCCTGATAAAGATAGTGTACAGTCATTTGGGCTCAAAGCATGGAGATGATATAACCACTCTTTGAAGTGTGTGTTGGGGAAAAATGTCTCCATGAGTCTGTGTTCTCCAGCCTACTTGACTTGAGCAATCAGGTGGGAAACTTATACTGCACTGACCTCAAAACAAGCTATCTTAATCTGGCAATCACAACTTTGGACCACCTTTCTTTGTCCAACAACCTCTCTTCAAATCGCAAGCTGCAGGATGCCAGCAGAGATGAGAGAATGACTGGGGGGCAGGAACCAAGGGGTAACGCAGCATGTGAAGGGACTGCCAATGACCTGTAGCTTCCTAGGAGGAGGAATATAGCCATGAATAAACATATTTCGGTACGCATTTTGGTACCAGGTAGTTCTAATTGTAAAACATATTCTCTGCATGCATCACTCTAGGCAACCTAAGCATGTGCATATTATTTTATCTTCCTTTCTAATGCACACTGTAGACATCTTGGCATCTGAGACCAATATGAAAAGTGCCATCTCACATGGGATGATGTCTGATGCTAACCTGTCAGCATGTAGGTCAAACCATACGAAGGGAATGGACAAGAGGACTGGTCTGTGCCCATTTACAGGTGTTGCCTGGCCATTTTCCTGAACTTCAGCTCTTTTTTTCTATTTCAGGGGAAGCAAGGAAGGGAAAATAAACTATATGTTTTGTTTTCATAGAATCATAGAATGGTCTGAGTTGGAAGGGACCTTAAAGATCATCTAGTTCCAAGCCCCCTGCCATGGGCAGGGACACCTTCGACTAGACCAGGTTGCTCAAAGTCCAGTCCAAACTGGCCTTGAACCCTTCCAGGGAGGGGGCAGCCACAGCTTCTCTGGGCAACCTGAGAGAGTTCCAGTGTCTCACCACCCTCACAGTAAAGAATTTCTTTGCTTTTCCTCCATGCACTCTGAAAAGTGTCAGTTATGTTCACAGATTGAGAGGTTCCTTGCATAATCACTCAATTTGAGGAAAACCACACATTTTAGTACCAAAGTGAAAAGGCTTATTTGTTGTTCTGGTTTTGTTTTGGTGTTTTGTTTTTTTTTTGTTTTGGTTTGGTTTGGGTTTTTTTTTGCAATAATTTATTAGCCTCAGTTTCCCTCACTACTGCTTCTAGCAACAAGCAGATTAGGCAGAGCAACTGTACAAGTGCCTTTTCTCTTCCTATGCATTGCTCTTTGCAGCTGCCTGTTGGACTCATGCTATTGAAAACAAAACTTTTTATCTTCCAGTTGGTAAGAATTAGTGGGTTTCTGCTCTTAGGCTGTACAAGAACTATTTTCTCCAGGCTACCTTAGAAAGACTGAACTTTCACAGGATCAGCGTGTAAAACTGATAAATCCACTATCTGTGGTTTCCCATCTGTTAACTGCTCCTCAGTCTGGATATCCAGCTCGGTGTTTGAAATTCATTGGACAGTTTTGTAGTGAGCAGACTTCAAATCACTGCTGCTTTGCTTCTTGAATTTGATTCAAGAAATAGACATCCTCTTATGTTTAAGCATTTGATACAACAGAAAACTGCTAAACATGTCCAGTGTCGTGAGGCCTGATTCTTCTTTACTTGTATCAGTTCTATGCTAATGTAAAGCACTTGCTGCACATCTGACACAGCCCTACTTAAATCAAGTCCTTTAAATAGTCCGGGTTAGTCTGGTAATTCCCTGAGGAGTCCTTCAGGTGTCGCTAGCAGGGAAAGATAAATGTCAAGAGCATCAGAAGTGAGAGCAGAACAAGCCAGGGCGGACATCCTTCAGTGAAACCCACTGTCACTTCAGGATCAGTGGCATCCCAGGGACCCTCAGACGTAGATGTTCACATTCCCTGGAGCTGGATCAAGGAATTTAAATGTATATTAAAGCTCCTTTGGACTTGGTGTGCCCACTCACCCTGGGCTCCAGGGCAGAGCAGCATGTGGGGACCAGTTTGAGGCTGCTCACATTATAATCTGTTTGCTGAAGAGGAGTCTGGACTTCAGAGTCCGCAGAAAAGACTTGTTCAGCTCCTGGACACTGACAGACTCTGAGTGCCTCTTGGTTCCTTGGAGGAAGAGCTCAAAGCAGTTTGGACTCATCAGGATCTTAAATACTGGGAATATTACCTGTAAGCAGCATTGCACCCTGGCATGATTGGAGAGACATTTCTTTGGGAGATGTTCTGTTGTGTTGGCATAACAGTGAAGAGTGTTGGATGGAGTGGGAAAATTTCATATACATATCATTTTTTCCCATCAGATCCAAACATCCGGGGTGTATCAGGCGGGATAATGCCCTGGGAGCCCTATCAGAAAATTGCTTGAACTGAAAAAAATAGCTGTTTTTAAAACCTACAGGTTTTACTCTGAAACCCTGCTGCTTCTTTGAGATAGTTCTGTTACTGCTCATCTTTTCTTTGTGGATTCTCATTCAGCTTTTCTTCTAAGATCTGGTGCAAAGTCAATGTCAATTTTCCTGTTGAGTCTGATGGGACTTTATATCAGCACTTAATTGATTTACTAGCTCTTTTCCTAAAGCAGCTACACATACACATTATTAGATACACCTGATAATTTAATCATGCCTTCAGATCACCACATCTAAATTCCTCAAGATCCAAGGACATCATGCAGAAAATGTAAGGTTTCAGCTATTTTAGTCTCTTCTGGCCTGGGAGAGGCCATTTCCTCGCCTAGAGCAATTGAACATTGACTGTGTGTGGTTTTGCCAGTTTTGTTCTGCTTTTATCTGCTAAACGCAGCAACACTACCTGATTGTATTAGTCATGGGACATGTAGATTAACAAAGTGAGAGAGTGAAACATGTACTGATCTTAATATTTGTCTGGCCGGTAAAGGTGGCTGCATGCAGATTTCTTTCTTGTAATTTCTCCTTTATCACGTTATATACTTACAGATCACAAAACAAAAACTTTTTTTTTGTGTGTAACATCCCCTTTCACTTCTGCTCCTAAAAACACTAAATCAGCACCACAGTTTTCTGAAACTATATTTTACATTTTTACTATCTTTTCTTCCAAAATCAATAAGCCTTTGCAGCAAAGGCTTATTTCCAGATGATAAGCAGACAGTAGCTGCAAAGCTGTTGTATTCAGTGATGCTTAGGAGTTCTGATAAGGTGGGACACTTTTTTTGAGGAGAGGCAGTGAAATCCTGAAAACCCTGAGGTGATTTCTTTCTGTCAAGCAATATTTGAGATTCAGGGTTTTATAGTGAAACCGGGTTCTTGCTGAATATTTGAACTTAACAAGTATTTATTTTTATGCAGAAAAGGTGCTGTGCAAATCCTCATTGAATAATTACATAAAACTTTTTCATACCATTAGGTTGCACTGGTGGACAGTGTACACCGTTTCAGTATTTAAAACCATTTCAATGGTGGTTAATCCTTCATTCTTTGATTTGGTGAATGACTGCCGTTTAAAAAACCCTCGTGGAAAAGGAGAGGGAAAAGAGAAGAGGTGGAGGGGGGGAAGGAAAAATAATAAAGTGTCAAGATAGTGTGAGAAATGCCCTGGGGAGGTGACAAACATTTCTGCAATTAATGGTGTGAAAATGGTAGATTTGTTGGCAATCTCCATGCATTATTAAAAGCAGCAGAAACAAGAGCTACCCACTGCTCTCTCTCCTGATAGGGATAGTTTCCTTATTTTTCCCTTGTTTTGCTTCCCAGATGGTCACTTTATCTGACACACTGGCTTCATTTCAAGCCTGGCTGGAAACGTTGTCCTGGGCACTCAATCTAAGCATCAGCAATTTTTTTTTTTCCTCCCCAGCCACTGCTTGGCAGCCATGTCTGAGATGAGATTGCCCCTGCCCCAGCCCAGATAAGCTAATCCTCCACTTGCCTGGCAGAGCTGGGGATTGGTGATGGCTTCAGATGCTAAGAGAGATGGTTGTCCCACACCTTTTCTGTCTTTTCTGTATATTACATTAATCCTTCACAAGCTTGCCCTCAGCAAACTCACACAGAGACAGGAGATGTGGCTGAACAATAATCTTCCCTCCTGCTCTCACAGCCAGTTTGGTCTGTCCACATCATCTCCCTGCTGCAAACAGGGACATTAATACTATATACCTACATCCTCCTAGAAACAGGGCTGACTATATATACCTGTCTCCCTCACGCCTTTCCCTGTGCCAGAGCTGAACCTGTTCTGAATATATTCTCAGGCCCCCTTTTCCCTTAATACTGGTGAAGCACCAGCCTCTTTGCACTCATTGAAACCTCCTGATTCTCTCCACCATGAACCACTATGTTCAGTTATTAGTCCTCAGCACAAGGGATCCACTATTGTACCTGCTGCACTCCATGTTGCACCTTTCCCTCAATCTGGAGTGCTTTGAAGCACAGCTAATGAGAACTTAATAATGACACCATCTGGGCACTAAACTGCATCTCCTCACACAATTTGTCCCATTAACAGTGCTGGTATAAGAAAGTGATATATGCACAAATATGTCAAAACACAAAACTGGTTTATTGATGTAACTTGTTATGCTGGTACATAGAACATCCTAGATTGCAGATAACTGCTCTCACACCAGGTTTTGTACTGGTATGTTGGTAAATTAGCTACACAAAGCACAGACATCTTAAGCTATAGGGAGTAGCTGGCTAGGAAAGGCCTCACTGAATTTCTCCCTGGCAACAGCGAAGAGCTATGTCTGGGCTACATTTCACTAGTGAAGCCTTTCTAGAGTAATCATCTGTAGAGAAAAGGGCTTAAGCCCAGTCCTTCCTCTGGAAAATACCCGGTGCAATATGAGGGTCTGTTCTAGCCTCCCACTTCAGTTCCCCTATGCAGCTTTGCAGGGTGGGTCCCAAATTCTCACTGGATGAATTGGGAGGGAGCAAGTTGTGAAATTCAGGTTTACCAAAAGATGGGGCTAGAGACCTCCTTCCCCAAGAAAGATGCTACCCAGCTGGCACCCTGGGTACCTGCCTCTGAGCCCTAAAGCTGATCTGGAGTCCTGTTCACCAACAGATAGTGCTAGAAAGCTTCACATTTTGAAGCTGACAGGCTTCAATGAGCTGATCTGTAAAAAGTCAAGTGTGGGCAACTGTAGAGCCATTGTATTTATACTTCAGCAAGAGAGGACAAGACATATTGGGCCTCCTGGATATATATGTTTAAATTATGATTTATTCAAGCAGGAGGGGAAAGCATCCTTTGTGCATGCTTATTCAGTAGCAGCACAAAACAAAAACTAATTAGGTCAGTTCAGCTCGAAGAGGAACTGTAATTTGCTAGCAGCTCAGCCATTAAAGTAAAAACTAGTTTATTATGCTAGATGAAAACATGCTACTAGACTCACCCTGTACAATTAGACCTATATTGCTGCCAAAACAATGTTTTCTTGATTAGTCCCACAGATATCCAAAGGCAGGTGTCTCCTTTGAGGTCCCTTACAGCTCTTTGGTATAAGATGCATTCAGAGATGTATGTGAAAACAGGACAATGGCTCCTTGTCATCTTGCATTCACAAGGACCCTTGCATACTGTTGATTTTTTTTTTATTTTATTTTATTTTTTTTATTCCAGAGAGGAATAAGTGTTACTTGTCACAGTCCAGCTCCTCCATCTCCAAAGCACCTTGACAATCTTGAAAATCTATCTGGATTTGTTCTGAAGTTGCGTAGATTTTCCTTTGCCCTGTATAACATGATTTATCTGGACAAAGTAGAGATGGATTGACAAAACTGCTGTGTGGAAGAGGGAATCTTTCTTTATCAATGTATTTTCAATATAGATTTTACAAGTTGACAACAGGCTTAATCTCTGAGTAAGTGAAGTTAAATTCCAAACAAGTGCAGTTCATCTTAGTTCACAGGCTTTGTAGTCAAATGTTTTACAGGCAGGCTGTGTTAAAACAAACTGGTAAAGCTAGCAGCTTGAATTTTCCAGGCTGTCTGGCTATGGTACATGCTTTAATACAATGCTAAGTTGTTGGTTCTATATGCAGCCCTTAAAGGCAAGCAAAACATAAGCCATTGCAAGATCAGAGTTTAAGAGTTAGGCCTCCAGCTCTAGTTGTGGTAGGAATTGGGTACCTACTGCTTAAGCTGCTTTCAAAATCCTATCAGCTTCTGTGCTCTCTATTAACCTGCTGAGACAAAACCAATAGTGAGATATATTTGCACTGAACTGCTTCTTTCATGAAGTGTGCGTTTGTTGCATTCAGAGCAGTTGAGTTGTTCTTAATGTGTCCACTGTGTTGTTCTGCTAGGTGCAAATAATATCACTGTACTGTCAAAGGCAAAGATGGAAAGAAAAGTTGGTGTCAGCCTTAATTCTGTATTTCCTGAAGGCTTAAATTGGTTTAAGATAGACCTTTCACACCACTGGGATGACTTTTGGATTTCAGCCTTCAGGGAGAAGAGGTCAGCGTGAGTTTTACAACAAGTAATTTATTTGAAAGAGCGCTGTCAGGGTTCAGAGGCCCAGAACTTGAAATATTCTGCTGTTTGCAAAGTTCACATAATTCTTTGTGTGATGCTTTAAAGCAAATCTATCAGAGCTTGTCTTCCTAAAAATAAACCAGCAGATGCAGCCCAATATGTCTGAGCTCCTCTAAAATATACACTGAGTACACAGTATCTGAGACACATTACTAGGAAGAACTGGGAAAACATGCCTTAAAAGTGTTTGTAGGTATCTGAGCATATAAAATCTGGTAGTCTGTGAACCTTCACATTGAAGACTTGATTTAAGACAAGACTTTCTGCTGATACTGATGGGCTTTAATCCTGAGTGTCTGCACAAGCAATAGATGTGTTGTTCACAGATTGCATGGAGTTTGGAAGGATATTCACACTTTCTTTTAATTTTTATCCATTAGACTGTCATGTTTATTGGCAGATAAGTGAGGAAGAGAACTTTTAATTGCTATTAAGTGTCAGGAAACAAAGATAACATTAAATGTCTCATTGACTGATCCCAGACACAGTATTGAATGAAAGCTGGTCACTACTCGGGCAAACCAGCTAACAAAGCACATGGCAAATTTGGTGATGCCAACTACTCCAAAAAGGGCTATGGCAAAGAATTGAACTCGGAAGCATTGTGGACAGTAAACTAAAAGTAGAGGCGATTTAGGAATGGATATGAGGTAGTCTGTGGGCAGCCCAGGCAGCCTTGTAACCCAAGGTAATTGAGGAAGCTGTGTGGTCACAGGTAGGAGGACATTCTTGTCTGGACAAAATGTGGTGTGCCCCCACATTGAGTCTGGAAAGAGCTGAGGAAAACACATCTGACCTTCTGGGCCACATAATAATGGGAGATAAACACTTAAGGAGGAAAATATATTAAAAAAAAAAAAAAAAGTACTTTAACAGCATCTGTTGATAGCAACAGTACTATTTCTAGTGAAAATGTAATAAGCTACAAGATTAAATGTGTATCATCTTTGTACTATGAAGCATGCTGAGATTGCTTCCAGGGTACAGCAGAGAGATTTGCACAAACACATGAGTAAAAGCAATGTTGTCTGGGCTTCCAGCTTCATTTCTGCTATTCGGATACATAAAATTGTCTAAATCCTATCTCACAGTTGACAGGCACCAGGACATGGTCAGTTAATCACAGCAGAGCAGTAGAGGAAGGGAAGGGTTACTCTGATATACAGTTCAGAAACAAGAGCTGGTTTGCCAGGGTTTCAGCTGATTGTTGCTTCTCGTATCTCACCATGTTAAAAGCAGCTCTGTGTGGGTGACGGTGTGGGAGGCAAACATGAAGAGATGGAGTCCTTGCTTGGCTAGGCTGCAAGGCAGAGGGCCATCATGAGGTTGAGTAAGGATTTGCTTTGCTTGCAGAGAGTAGATGAATTACTGTGACTAATTGTAGGGTCCTGAACTGCAATTTATACCTGAACCATGTTAAAGAAGCCAATTTTTTCTAGGAGGCAGCCAGCGATCAACCAGTTAGTTTAGGCAGCGAATTATGAAAAGAAAGAATAAAGGTCAAGGATAAAGGTTGAGGTCTGTAGGGATCCAAAAGCCTCAGAGGGGGAAGAAAAACACAGATAGATAATTAAAAAGAGTATTCACCTAAAATATGCACTGTTGAATCTGATAATCACACAGTCAGGGTTGAAAAGACTCTGAAATTATTACATAATCTATCCTCCTGTCTCAAATCAAGATCAGTTATACTTCTGTCACTCCTGGCAGATTTCTATTTGCCTGTTGCTGAAGGTCGTTCAGCAATGAATCTTTCACAGCCTCTGCAGGAAGTCTTCTCCGCAGCTTTACTACCTATGAAAGCTTTCCCTAATGCCTAACCTAAAACATCTTTCAGTAACTTGAGACAATTCTTGTTTTAGCTAACACAAATAGACTATTGCTTTGTCACTGCAGCTCTCTTCAATATTTGAAGACTGTAATATTCTCTCAATTTTCTCCTTCATGCACATTAATCCTTTGTTAGAGATCAGATTTTTCCAGACTTTAGGCTGTGCTTGTTTGCCTCTGTACTCTCTCTACTTGATCCATTCCTTTTATCTTAAGTCTAGCATCCAAAACCGTGTGAGCACAGATGACTCCAACTACAGCTTTTCCAGGTGTAAATAGCAATAGTTAAAGATTCTCACAGACTCTTTTGATGTGTGTATCCCTGTCTGAGGTTGGTCTTTCTTACCATGGTGCAACATTATTCTTTTATTGTGATCTGCTACTGCTCCCCCAATTCTCTCCCAGCAGAGGAACTCTCTGGCCTGCTGTCCCTATCAAACACAGTGTGCTCTAGGCAGAGAAAAAACCCCACATCTTGTCGCTTAGTGGTAAGAATGAAATATCTAATTTGTGTGTAAAGGCACTTTTCAGTAAAGCATAGAGTCCTCTTCCATCAAGCTTTTACAGTATCACCCATATTACCTCTAGTGATTAATTTTAAAAAGTTCTGTGAGAAATAACTAATTCAAAACTAAGAAATAGGCCTTCCACTGATTAGCTGAGTTTTGTGGTGGTAGCTGTTATCCCAGTAGGAGACAATTAAAGCCATTCCTGTAGGTATGTGCTGCAGTGGGATGGGAGGAGAATTCATCTTGTGAAGCTGCAGTCATCAAGACCTAGGGGTGTGTCGTGGTTTGAGCCTGTTTGGAAGCCAAACATGCCACAGCTGTTCACCCACCCTCCCCTCCCCACCTGGGAATGGGGGAGGGAATGGGAGGGGTAAAAGGAGACTCACCGGTTGAGATAGAAACAGTTTAATAATGGTAATAAAATGAAAAAAATGACAGTAATATAAAATATAAATGGGCAATGCACAGTGCAGCTGCTCACCACCTGCTGACCAATACCCAGCCAGTTCCCAGCTAGTGATCCCAAAATACCAAGATCCTACAATTGCAATCCTGGAAGTGAGAGAGGGCCCCTTCCCAATCACCCCTCCTCTATATCGTGAGCATAATGTTCCATGATATAGAATATTTCATTGGCCAGTTTGGGTGTGGTGCTCTGGCCGTGCTCCCTCCCTGCTTCTTGTGCACTTGTGCACAGGAAGGACATGGGAAGTTGGAGAGCCCTTGAAATCTCAGCAGCAGCCAAAAACATCAGTGTTCTATCAGCATTCTTCTCATACCAAACCCAGTGCTGACTTTGAAACACAGCACTATTCTAGTTACCAAAAAGAAACATTAACTATATTCTAGCCCAAACCAGGATAGGGTGCGTGCAGGAGACTCCAGCTCCCTCTTTAGTCAATAGATAGAAAAAATGCTTTCATGGAGGGCAATCCCATGTATTTGAGAATCATAGAATCATTTAGGTTGAAAAATACCTTTAAGATTGAGTCTAACCACTAACATAACTGTCAAGTCCACCACTAAACCATGTCCCTAAGTGCCACATCTACACCTCTTTTAAATAACTCCAGGGATGGTGACTCAACCACTTCCCTGGGCAGCCTGTTCCAATGCTTAATAACACTTTCAGTGAAGAAATTTTTCCTAATATTCAATCTAAACCTCCCCTGGCATAACTTGAGGCCATTTCCTCTTGTCCCATCGCTTGTGACCTGGGAAAAGAGACCAACACCCACCTCGCTACAACCTCCTTTCAGGTAGTTGTAGAGAGCGATAAGGTCTCCCCTCAGCCTCCTTTTCTCTGGGCTAAACAATCCCAGTTCCTTCAGCTGCTCTTCATCAGACTTGGGCTCCAAACCCTTCACCAGCTCCACTGCCCTTCTCTGGACATGCTCCAGCACCTCAGTGTCTGTCTTGTCGTGGGGGGCCCCAAACTGAACACAGTATTTGAGGTGGGGCCTCACCGGTGCCGAGGACAGGGGGACAATCACCTCCCTAGTCCTGTTGGCCACACTATTTCTGACAGAAGCCAGGATGCCATTGGCCTTCTTGGCCACCTGGACACACTGCTGGCTCACATTCAGCTGGCTGCTGACCAACACCCTCAGGTCCTTTTCAGCCAGGCACCTTTCCAGCCCCTCTTCCCCAAGCCTGCAGAGTTGCAGGGGTAGTTGTGCCCCACGTGCAGGACCCAGCACTGAGCCTTGTTGAGCCTCATACAATTGGCCCGGGCCCATCGATCCAGCCTGCCCAGACCCCTCTGTGGAGCCTTCCTACCCTCAAGAGGATCAACACTCCTGCACAACTTGGTGGCATCTGCAAACTTAATGAGGGTGCAAGTGATGCCCTCGTCCAGATCATTGATAAAGATATTAAACAGAACTGGTCCCAGTACTGAGCCCTGGGGAACACCACTTGTGACCGGCCGCCACCAATTAGATTGAACTCCAGTCACCACAGGAATGGAAAGGTGGATGAAATTAAGCCAGATAGCTTAGTCAAGCTGAGCTGTCTATGGAGGGCAGCATTCCCACTTACTACTGGAATACTCCTCATGATTAATTTTTGTATTCAATCATTTTCAAGTCACCCAAGTCACTAAAATGCCTGAAGTACCTGGGACAAACAGGAGCATGTGGCTATGCATACTACTTGCCAAGGTGAAATGGATCCGAGGTCTGTTCAGTCTCCCCCGTGTCAGTGCCTTGAATCACAGAAGAAGCTTCTGGAGGGGAAAACCCTATACAGAGCATTATTCCTTTAGTGCAGCAGAGAAAATAATGTTTTGCTCTCACCTATCCCTATTCCTTTTCCTTCTCCACTGCAGGTGCTCACCTGTCTCTGGCTCAAAGCATGAAGGTCAAGAGCTGCTTCTTTATCCTTGTCAGTGGCTTGGTGCAGGTGCTAATCCAAGACACATAAATGCCTAATCCTATTTTGAGAATGACTTGTTAGCCCTGTAAAATGTAACAGTTCACAGGTGTTCAGAGGAATAGTTTAGCACATTAGCACACTTTTTTTGTGATTATTTTCATGGAGCTCTTTAAATAACCATTAAGCTTTGACAGCACCAAGCAGAGGCAGCAGCTATTTAAAAATAAAATGAGGAGAGGGATAAAAGTAGTTGTAAAAAAGTAAGCAGTAGGCCCCAGATATCCAGGCTCTCCTTTAGGATCAGGCTGCCTTTGGGGAACCCAGTGCTTGCTTTGCTGGCACAAACCTATGACAGATTTTACTGTTGATTTCCATGGCATTTCTCTGCCCTGAGTTATATTACTTTCTCACTTCTGTGCAAATGCATAGTCATTCCTACCTCAAAAGCCCAAGTGCAGTTAAGGATAGGTCTAACCCCACTTAAATGTAGCTTTTTCTCCCCAGTTTTCTCATGATAATGTACAGCTGGGCTGGATTTCAGCTGAACTCCAGAGTTCGGTGGAGGCTCCATGTCCAGCTGTGGCTGCCTCTGCATCACCCACTGAGCTCCTGTACCTGAGATTTTGATGGACTGGGTGTAGGTACCATCCTATGTCATTGCCTCATTATGTAGCTAAGATTTACCTTGCCAGTCACAGCATCATCCTGTTTCCCTCACAGATATGTTTTATGTTCACAGCAAAACTGATCAAGGGTTTTCTATCATGGCAAAGAAACATTTTTAAGGCCTGGCTTCTATAGGGACATGCTTGTCTAACCATGGAAATGACACACACAAAAAATCTCTTGCTTTGTATTTCTAAGGGCCTTGCCTAGCTTAAACCCCCAGAGATCCACAAAGTGGGTGTTTGTCCTGTTTGTCTCTTCCTGGTGTACTGCCTTGCATGGGGAGCTCTGCCAGCCAGAAGCTGCATTAGAAAGTCCTTGTGCTTTAGCAGCTGGAGCAGCAGCACTCTACATAGAGTGATTTCATCGCTTTTTCTTTCAGCCCTCTCTTCTCTTCTGCAGCACACAGGCACACAAAATATATAGTCTTTAGATTGATTTGGTTAAAAAGATTGCCTTCAAGAAGTAATGGGCAAAATATTATTAGGAATAACCATCTGAGGGCAAACAGACGCGCAACATGGAGGTAGTGGACATGGACTTGGACCTATTACCTGCCTCAAACATTTTGCACTTCAATGTTGGCATTTTATTCTGTGCTTTCTCACGTCTTCTCTGAAATAGGGGAAAATATCGGCTGTGCCACTGAGTCACAGTGCTGAAGGATGCTCTGAGAGTGTGGGGCTTCCCCAGCTCTCTTCTCCAGCTGCAGGGCATTTCTCCGAGCAGCACTTGGTGAGCTGATGGCCCAAGCTTTTTGCCATCTGAAATGAAAGAAACGGTAATTGGACAGGACAGAATTAACACCGCTTTTGAAGTCTGCAGAAAAGGATGTTAAAAACAAATACCACAACAGCTGGAAAACAAAGGTGCTCAAAAAGGTAAAAGGCCAAAAGCAGCTCATTCCACAAAGCAAACAGGCAGGATTAAATGCTTGCCACTTGGACTGATGAGCAGAACAAGAGAAAAATGGGAAGAAAGTATTAAGGGTTAAGAAAGGGGGAAAGGAGTCCCTTAGGTATTAAAGGTTTAACCCACTAAATCTCCTCCTTTCTCTTATTTCTGGGATAAAAATAAGAGCACTTGGAAAGCTTAAAGGCTAGATTTGAGAAGACAGCTGTGAGTGTAAGGATGCTCAGACACAACTGGGGACTGTAGAAATCCCTAAGCTGCTTTTTCTTGGGAAAGAAAAAAAAAAAAAAGGCAAGCAACCAAACAACAACAACAAAAAAAACCACTTCAGAAAAGTCTTATGATGTGTCTGCATTTTTAGATGCCTGCAGGTTTTTAAAAATGGCTGTATAGTGGGCTTTGTTTACTTCAACCAAATTGTTCACTGGCTGGAGCAAAACTTGAAGCATTGGGTCTGCACTTGTTATGCAGCTGCTTTCTGTGGTCACCAGAAGTACCTGGGGAAAGTGATCTTTTTGAGGCTAAAATTGGTGTCCAAGGATGATTAACCCTCTTGGAAATGCTTTCCTATCCTCAAAACCACTATGGGGAATCTGTCCCCCTAGCTTAGATGAATGGAATACTTTTTTTTCATATAGGTTAAAATGAATGCCACCTTATGCGAGTACCCAAAGCTTACCTGGGTGCCATTTCTAAAGTCTTGTTCTGCAAAACTTCTCTTGGGCAATACAGCTTTCAGGTTTGAAGAGAGGATTAAAGACTAGCAAGCCTCAATCCAGTCAAACTCTGCAAAAGCCCAAATAGATGAAGGCGTGTCCCAGACTCCTAAATGGGAACCATTACCAGCTCCAGAATGGCTTGGCCCTGAATTCAAAACGTAAAAACTAGACAAAGGGTCCCAAAGGTAGCGTTTTTTTTCATTGCTTTCCCAAGTGTATGCTGTAGAGAATCTGGTTTTCTATAAAATCTGTTCAATTTCTGCAGAGTTCAGATTTGTGCAAGCTGAATGTGAGCTGTACAAAATCTCAACACACTTGGTTTTCCCATATTGATCATGGAGGACTGTCCTGTCCTCTGTAATGTGAAGCAGCCACTAAAAATGTAAAGACAGTGAACTGAAGATTAAATCCTGAACACCTTTGGCCTTTTTAGGCAAAGCTAAAGTTCTGAGCACCCATGGCTGACAAGGGCAAGAAAAAGTTCTCCTGTGGCTGGGGCTGTGTTTTGCACCCTGGAGCAGGGAAGCCAAGCTGTACTCTTGGTTTTGTGTTGTTCATCTTTAACATGAAAGATCCGGGAATCAGACCCTGACTGGCAGGTCTTGCTAATGTTTGCATGAGACAGACTGAAATACAGCTTTGCAGCTGTATTAGATGGCCTTAAGAAGTAACTTTCCCATTAAAGTGAGAAAATGGAGCTGCTCAGGAGACCTGCACAGAGCATATACTGAGAAGCTGTTCTCAGACTCAATTTTATGGCCAGAATCACATTTGAAGCAAGTCCCCGTTAAGACAGGAAATACTATGCTTACTGCAAAAAAAAAAAAAAAAAAAAAAAAAAACAAAAAAAACAGGCCTGTTCCATAATGTACTTGGGGTTATTTGCATTTTATGCCAGCAATAAAACACAGCAGATTTACAGGGAATCTGCCAACCTGTTTATTGGGCTTAAAATCTGACTTCCTCCTACTGCTTTGTAATAAGCAATAAATGAACAAACATTGTTCCCCAAGCTGCACCCATGCCAGTTTATACAAGCCAGGATGCTTCTCGGCAGGGAGAGGCTGAATAAGAAAGAAGCCTCTTTGTTGTCTAGATCAGATGTGCTGGTTAAAGTGATGTTGGGCAGAACATTAGCTGGCACTATTGACAGCTTCAGTGTCCTCATCCAGAGGAGTTTGTTGCTCTTAGGACAGCTGAGTCGATACTGGAAGAGACATGGGTCAGTCACCTCATCTAATCAGCTGATTTGTTTCATGGGCCCATATAATGCATGAGAGCTGCAAAATGCTCTGAATCTTCCTGCTAAACAAATAGAAGTCATTCTTTCTTGGAACACAGAAAATAACAGATTTTCTTTTTAGGAGAGATTTTTTTTTTTCTTTTCTTTTTAGATACAATATAACACTAACAGCAGTCCAAATCTAAATGTTTCTGGACTATTTTTGTTACTGCAATTAAGAAGTTACTATTAGTCACTAGCATTAATGATTTTGTTAATCAAAGAACATTAAGTGATTTAGAGATAAGAGAATTCTTTTTGGCAAGAGGACTGGTCTTTCTCAATTACTCCCCCAAAAGGAAGATAATTTTGAAAAGAGTGGGGAGACTAAGGAAGGATACCCAAGAAAATAGGATTTACTATCAAAATCTGTGCACTACAATTTCCACATGCAATGCTCATGTATTAAATTAATATTAATGAGTTAAAATTGAATCATAAAAAGTAATCACAGGAAAATCAGAGGAGATGCTTGGGGTTATACTTTCACAGTAAAGAAAGGCTCCTTGTACCAATGTTTTTGTAAACAATATCCACTTAAAACCAAGTCTTAGTATACTATGTGCATATAAAAACCAGCACCTGTGAGTAAATCCAGATGCAGAGTCAAAATGTCTGCATTTGACAATATCTGCACAGACCTGTATCGAGCACTGCTTTGGCTCTGCATCACCCTTCCTCAAACTTACCTCTCTTCCTTCCTTCACTGCAGCCATTGCACCCACCTAATTTTAGACATCTAACAATTTGGCACCCACTGTA
The DNA here is from genome assembly GCF_018691265.1 of Tyto alba. Taxonomy (NCBI): domain Eukaryota; kingdom Metazoa; phylum Chordata; class Aves; order Strigiformes; family Tytonidae; genus Tyto; species Tyto alba. The sequence continues at coordinate 12,260,089 of NW_024881279.1, forward strand.
ATACAGTGCTTTAGCTTCCCTCTGTGGTTAGTGGAGCCAAATGGGGGAACGACCTTCTGGATGTACTTGATTTGGATACCCACCTTAGTGAGATAAGCCATACTCACCTTTACATTTCTGAAAGCTGGAAGAGATGATCTCTGCTGTGACAGAGAGAGTAGGGAGAACTTCATTTTAATTATGTGTATTTTGGTAATTTTTGAATGGCTACCACACACACAGGAAGAGGTGATTCCTTTTCCTGCAAAGCAGAGGTGGAGGGAGCCCAAGGCTCTGCTTCCAGCAGGACGGTGGCAGAAGCAAGAACAGACTCTACCTTTCAGTCCCTTCCCCTTCCACCCATACCCAATGCAGCCCTACTTCTGTTCCCATTCTTCTAACCCCCACCTCCCTGTTTCCAGCTAGGCTTTTATCTATGCCAGGTTTCAGGTACCATTTTTTTCTCTGCTCAGGTCACCTCTGTTTCTGCTCTGAAAACAGGTGGACAAAAATTATTTAATCCCAGGGGAGCTAAATGTCTTTTTTGGTTCAGTGAGCTCCTAAGGAAAGATGAAGTTCTAGTGTCAGTGAGATTATTAGATTTTACTGGATTAAACCAGCAGCTGGTAAGGGCAACTGTGGAACACAGCTTTGTCCAAAAGAAATTCTGTAGTTTGATGTCCCTTAAGAGGACAAAGATAGGATGTGACCTACATTAACTAGATCCTAGTTTCATCAACTTTCAAACTCAGAAGAAATGGGAATTTGGCTAAAGAATTACATATAAAAGAATAGTATAAATAGGAAGGGACAGCACTAAAGAGGCAAGCCCACAATTCAATCCATTAAGCAAGGAAAAGAGAAATAACATAATTGATTAAGGATATTAATAATAAGAGAGTAGCCAGGGAAGGTGTATCTTACTGAAGTGATAAGAAACCCAACGGTTAACAGCAAAATGGAGATTGAAACATTTAATATACTTTTATAGATATTACCCAGTTGCCACTAAAAAGACAACGATTTTGTACATAACCTGTTCAGGTGCTTGGTACAAAGGTAGAAATGCAAAATAAAGCAAGTGTGCATAGCACATGCTCCTTACAGCACTTTACTGGGATCTGAACTGATGTAAGAAACATGTAAATTGCCCATAGTGCGTCCTGCTGCAGGGTTAATGATTCACCAGCCCATGACATCTCCTTGGTGGATTTTGGCAAGGTAAAGGCTATGGTTATCTCCAGCACTTTTCTAATATAGCGGTCACCTGCCAGTGTGAATAGTGCAATTATGCTACCTCTGAACTTGCAATGGAAAACAGAAGTAGGTGACAAAGTTCTCAACATCACATATAAATCCATTGCACATAATTTTAGTTATTTTAACTGCATAGGTGGAAAGATGTTCACTTTTCCTTTCAGCATTCACCCAGAATGGATTCTTTCAGGTTTCTAGACTCTGATAAACTGCTGTTGCTTGGGGTGGACACTCGATTTCTGAGGGAGACCTGAACAATCTAGGGTTTTCTTCTGATAGTAGATTCACACTTCAGTGTGGGAAATGGTCTTTAATAGAAGCCATTTGTGTAAGATAAGAATTAATATTGGCACATACCTTCTCTTCACACTTGGACTTCCTGCTGCAGGGTTTGAGAAAAGGTTTATCATACTTCAGCCTCAAAAGATTATAAACAAGCCTCCTGCTACCATTCTCTCTCACTTTTTAAAGATTTACTTTGCTAGCATATTGGGGAAATCATCGTTAGAGGCCTGTATTTTCCCTGCTAGAAGCCATTCTTCAAGCTGGTAAATCAACTTGCAGGTAGCTTCTGTCACCAAAGCTAGGTGACAAGGATATGCATATGATAAAACTTTGGGGTATGAAAACAAGATGGGAACTAAATTAGCCTGCAAATGTCAGACACAAGGTGCTTATATAAAAGTTTGTATCTCAGTAATGAAAATAATTTCCTGGTAAAAAGCTGCATGCTGCTTGGGTCAGGATAAGTGCAAGCAATGAGGTTCATTTCTACATACTACATGAAAGGTAGCTCAGACTTACTCTGCAGTCTGAGTCAGGGGAACAGGTAATTGAACTTAAAATAGTTCAATAAGACTGCGAAAGGTAGTCTGTGGTTGCTATGCAGCTGAATGGCAAGTATAAGTGAATGGGACATTTTAATATCAACAGCTCTTATATCCTGCAAGGACTACTGAAAATGAATGCAAAGGTACTGCAAGTATCACAGCATGATGTCCTGTCTTCCTACATCCTAGTGCTGAGCATCACATAAAGGCACAGATAAATCAGTGTAAATACCAACAAAATGATTGCTTTCATGAAATTTCTAATGTTCTGTTAGGACAGGCTGTTCTGTGCTTATTCTAGCAAGAAGGGGCATCAATGTGGTGTGTCATCAGAAACATGAAAAAATACAGAAATGGGGAGAAAATAATGAAGTGGAGAAGTCATTGTACTTGCATCACAGAGAAGGGGAGAGAAAGAATAAAGTGAAATGTGTAGAGATAAACAAGCCTTTGAGAGATAGAGTCTAAGATACCAAACCGATAGAAGTCACATGCTAAATGAGCAACATAATTAAGTCTCCAGCAATAAAGAGGATAAATGAAAAGGGTCTGAAGAAGGGCGAGAGACAAATGAAAGTGCAAAATGAACCCAGAAAGCAAAACAAAGATTGAGTCAGTCAGTGTGGGTGTGCATGCAGGTGTCTGTTTGCAAGCACAAATATAGAACAGGAAGATGCTGATCAAATAAGAAGAAACAATTTAAAATCTGCAAAACATTCTGAAGCTGGAAGGATAAAAAAGTGATTGAAGTAAAAATGTAAGTAGAGAAAGCTGTAAATTAAAGGATAAATAGGGAGGAATAGCAATTGAAAGATTACAACAGTTTCAGCATTTTTGTGAACTCTACTGACAAGGGAGAAGAGAATCTCTAAAATCTGAAAACCTAGAGGTTTAGGACAATACTTGGAAAGTCTTTTGCCTCAAAGAAGCATGGAGGGACTGTAGACCTCCCGGGGATAGGGAATGCAACTCGGGGGGCACCAGCTGGCCCTCACAGCTCACGTGGCTCAGCCATTTTGATTCAGTCTTATTCTATCAGCAGAAGGCTATTGGTAGGATGAACAGGCCAAGTGTCACCAGTTTGTCTTCAAAGCTCCTTGTTGGTCAACTTGATCCCCCAAGCTATTATACTGGCATCTGTGGATGCACTGTAGTTATTGTACTGGTGGTGTTGAGACATACAATAACATTTATTGTTCCATCTGAAGAGTTTTGCCATGAGAAGGTTTTCAGCTTCTTGTTTCATGGATTTGCAGTCAACTGCTTGTGCTTGCACTTCCCAAGCACATTGGAAGAAATTTATGGCATTTCCCAGGCACCGGGAAATGGAATCAAAGTGTATCCGGAGCTCAGCTTTCCCCTTTGCAGTACATTATGGCAAGCTTCTGGGGTAAAACCTAAATGTCTGTTACAGAAAGGGAGTCCTTTGGTTCACTTGCAAGGATATAGTAAGCCATAAAGCTTGTATATCTGTGGCCTGGTGAGTGGTTGGGGTAAATTGAGGAAGACAGCACAGCCCTTCAGGGATGGTTTTCTGCCTGAATGCTGACTCTGAGATCAGATGACACCACACATTGTGAGCTGCTCTGTCTCTCTGGTCCTTTTGTAGGCTAGTTGTGTGTAATGCAGCCTGAAAACAAGGCTGTGTCACACTGGGATCTGTGCAAATAATGCAGGAGTAAGCAAGTGCACAAATGTCTCTGCTTTCATGAGCACATTATCTTCAGGTTGGATGCACTGTCAGGAGCTGCTCAGCATCAGCTTGGCCTAATTCATCTGTTTAGGCTGGCGATACGAGTTAGAGATTGGATCTGCTACATGACTCAACTCTTCAGGAACTGACAGACACAGCAGTTCCCCAACTCCCTGAATTATTTTCAGATGCCTTAGCAGTGTTCAAGCACAATACAAATTGTGACACAGGAGATCTCTTTACAAAACACTGAACTCAACCTCCTCCTAGTCTATTATATATCCTGTCTCTACAGAATACCCTTTGAGACAGCATAAATCATCCCAGGAAGCTTAATCATGTGCCCATCTCTGATTCAGAGGAGCAGCTTGAATACCTGAATTAACACAACCTGGTTGTCATCTTCCCACTGCTTTTCACTGTGCCAAGTCTCTCTAAGCAGAACTGGAAGTGACCTGTGTCTAAGGGAAGGACACATACCTATGTGCAGAAAATGAGGATGCAGCTCAGCAGAACACTTGCCTGTACCTGCTTCTGCTGCAGCTCGCTGTCACCTTGCTTTTGGCAGCACAACCTTACATAGGGCTGTGCTGTGAAGCAGGTCACTGAAGTGATCCAGGCTAAAAATAACCTGCCAATAAAAGGAAGAAATTGCTCTTCCCCTGATCATTTTCAGCAATGTGGTCTCCTAAGAAGCAACTTCTTGATGGGGTCGGGCACGCAGGAGAGGAGCTTTTAGGCCTGCTTGTTACCAAAGTGAGCCTCCCATGCGACTGCACTCTGAGCAGCCACCACTTAGTGTGCAGTAATCCCATCCGCAAGACCTTTCTGTCACTGTGTGGTTAATTAAGTGACCTTCTGAAGTGCAACAGGATGCAAGAGGATGACTCATCCCTAGTCTCACTAATTTCAGTTCTCAGGCTGATCCTGGATACAAACTGCCCTGGTTCCTACAGCGTGTCTGTACATCCTTCCACCTTTCTCCCTGGGTTAGCTCACGAAGCTAAGTCCTGTTCAAAGCAAAGCCATTAAATCTCCCATAGCATGGTTCCCAGCAATGAAGTTGTCCTAGTCAGCCTCATTCTGCACTGTTACATTCCACCTGTAATTTCAGGGATTTAAGGAGTTATTCTTTATTTACTTTTATGAAACGCCCTGAAAGAATATCTATATCCTGCCTTCTATCCAGCAGATACTGAATTTCAATGGATAATTAAGTGATTCATCTCTACTGAGTATAAAACACTGAGGATATGTCTGACACAATATAATCAAACTGTGGACCATCTGTAATATGTCCAGAGGGATTTCTTAAGCATTAGACATCCTTTGGCACCTCCATTGCTCAGGTATCTTTGATCATGCTAGCAAGCAATCCTGCAGCATTAAATGTATAAACAACTTAAAAAAGTTGGGTCTCTGTTTCTCTGTGGGTACCAATCACTAGCTTGTGTTATTACTACCACATAAGTTTCTAGCATTTTCTAATACTATTATTGCTGTTTGTGGGGTTTGCTGAAAGAACAACCAGAGAAAAAAAGAAGAGACCACCCCTCTGAACTAAGCAAGACTTTGGTTTAAATACATGCCTACCTAATAGTGAAAAATTTAGAGTAGGTAGGTAATGAAGTCTTTGCAGCAGCTGGATAATTGTACTTGTCTAAAAAACAAAGCAAAAAATAAGCATACATGATGAATGGCTCAGTGCAATGAATACAAATACCAGGCTATTATGTATTGAAGTTAATAGCAACCAAATGTTAGTAAGATGGGTTGAAAGTAACAAGAGAAGGTATGTCTGATAGAGTTTAGATATTCATAAAACAAATGTGGGTCATTAGTGGTAAATGTCACAAAAGAAGAATGGGTGATGTTATGCAAGGTGTAAGGTAAAAGTCATCATCAGCCTCTGATTTAGTAGTCACGCAAAGCACCAACCCCCACCCCTTGGCAGTTATAAACCAATATATTTTATCATCTTTCAATGCTACATCCTACAGCCTGGTTTGGTGCAACTTGCTCATTGAACAGGCCAGGATGAATACCATCCACATATAAATAAAGGGTAAAGTTTTTATCATGTGCCAAAAGTGATTAAGGCTCCTGGTTCTGGTTGCATAATGGCAGGAACCTTGGGAAAATAGTATTTATGTGGTCATCTTCACAGTCCTCGCTTTGTCCCTTCTCCAGCACTACCTGTTTCTCTGTGCTTTCCACGTTGCCACATGTACCCACCTGCCTGTTACCTGCAGTGAGGCGCTCCCGCAATTTCTTGTCCCACTGTATGACCCATGTTCATCTAGACCTCCATAGGGGTGTCTGCATTGACTGATCGTGTTTGAAGGACATGCAGAGTTTTCTATAGAACTGGAGGGAAAAGATAATAAACATCAGGACTCTGAAGCAGAGGTTTTAGGGTCAGGGTGGGATCTTTTTAGGGTATGTTTTTTTCTGCACCCTGCTGAGCACTGCCAAACTTCCCATTGCACCTTGACTTTTGTAGGCTAGCTCTGAAATCTGGAAAACACATAGGTCTAAGCCAGGTTCACAGGTCCAGCTGAGATGTAGCAGAGCTAACAGCATGTAATGGGTGCTGCTCTCTACAGTGTTTCTGGGATCTGACACTGGGTGTTCTCCCTCTTCCCAGAACAAGGTGCCTTAGCTTTCCCACCAACATACCTTGTCCTGTTTGCCATTTCACCACTGGACTGGTCCTGGGAACTCCATTCAAATTCTGACACTGGTCATGATGGCAAAGAAGTTTGCTGGGGATTTTACTGGTGATTTACAAAGCCAGAGGAAAAGCTTTGCTTTTTCATTGTGGGTTGATGAGCACAGCTTTGAAATACTCCTAAGGTCTGGAGTTTACATACAGATCCAGAGGTTCAGATGCTTATCTGAACTGACTTTAAATTAACTGTATTACTCACTTTCCTTCCTGTAATCAATGAAGTGATATACACAGTGGGGGGTGGGGAGAGAAGGGGGAAACATGTGACCCAGTAAAAGTTTTCCCAAGGTCAAAAATTACTAGATTTGACTAGTTTTCATTTTTCACCTCCCACTTTAAAGTTTTGGAGGGAGGGCAGCTGGTGTCAGCCAGATCCTTTCAGACTTCACATCGTGCTGTAACTAAGCAGCCATCCACTTCAATGGTAAGGGATGATAATTGCAGGTCCTAGGCTGCAGACTGACGTCAGCTCTTCAGAGGAGGATGCTGACTGCTTAATGAATATCAGTAGACGCTGTTTAGCTTCTGCTCAGAAAAGGAAACTCAAAAATGGCTTTTAGGGAGCAGTCGGCATCCATTATCTTCTTTCTGATGATAATTTAGAGATGTTTCCCCTTTCATTTGAGAAAAAGAGGCCTTAAGAAGAGTTCACTTCCAGAGCAGCAACTTCAAGTGTGATTATGTGGGAAAGAGAACAAGGTAACATATAGGTCTAATTACTGGGTCCTTTTCTAGGAGAAAATTAATTTCTGTTACATGCCTGGCATTGTACGGATAGTCCCATCCTGATTCCTTGCAGAGCGTCTTTTTTCCTTTAAGTCATACTGTTTATAATTCCCTCTGTAAAGCTTAGAAAGGTGTATTACCTTCCTCCTCCATACTGCTTCTTTCCCCTCCTTTAAGGTTTTTTGGAGTGTTGATCTACTCAGGCAGGCTGGGAGCAGGCTGTTTCCTTTTTCTTAATAACATGAAAAGATGGCATTGATGTGGGTCCCATCTCTATGTGTGTTTCTAAGGTTCTACTGTCACAACCTTATTACTGGAGACATTTTCACATGCAAATTCAGAGTTAACCCAGTTTTTTATGAATCCCTGAAGCAGAGGAAACAGACCTGTAGGGCATTGCTTGTTCTGGTATTGCACCATTTCTGTATTCTTGCCTTCTTCCCGCCACCAAATTCCCTTACAGAGAGGTCATGAAGAAGCCAACTGAAACAAATCTGACAGTGGGGGGTTGTCTTCATCTCAGTGGGCTGGTTCCTGCATCGTTGTAGTCTACTTGTGATGCCAGTGAAGCACAGAGGACAGAAAATTAAGGAGCATACATCTCTCAAACCTAGGCTGTATTTATCATGTTGTAGCTCTGTAGAATTCAGGTATTATACCTGGGGATGAGTCTGGTTCATTAATTTTTCCCGAATGGCCAGTTTCTAGCAAGGATATAGTTGCTTTGAGGTCTTGATGGGGGAATTAATTTAAATTGCATCCTTGAGAGGGAGGAAGAGATTTTGGAAACCAGAGAAGTCCAGAGAAAATAAAGGGCTGAAATAAGAAAGCTAATAAGTGTTATGGAGTTGAGCTTTGTTTTTATTATTGTGGTATGCAGCAAAATGTATTTCCCAGTGTTCTTCAAAGCATTCCAGTAATTCGTCTTAATTAGCATGATTTAGGTGGTTGTTTCTAGCCTTTGGAATTTAGCACAAGGTTAATGTACATAAATGTATGATGACATATAGAGAAACTATAATTGTCTTTAAGATTAAGTGTTCTAGTAGCATGGAATAAGTAAGAAATTGGCTGAGTAGGTGGACTTATTTCTATTGCCAAGACAAAATATAACAATACGTTGAACTTCAGGATTGCAGATATGTTATTCACGGTAGGTTCAGTAGCAGGAAAGTAGGGGTCAGATGTCCCTCTGAAAACGCTTTTTCTGATATATATGAATTAATGTTGATTTATTTTTAAGATTGTAGCTCTTCAAAACCAGCAGGGTTTCCTGTGTCTTAGTCCGTTTAATTGTATGGAGCTGGGCAAACTCCAACTTGCCTTTGAAAGCCAAACTCTTGTCTGTACTGGAAAGGTGATAGCGAGGTATAGGAATGTGTGAACTTAGCTGTTAGAGATTTTCAAGGTCTTTTGATCTTCATGAGACAGAATTGTTGCTCTCTCTCTCTGCTCTGTCAGCCACATGTGCATGTGAACATCCTTCCCCAAAGGGGCCTTGTAGCCCTTTGCACTGAAATCGGTCCTCAGCCCTTCAATTTTTCTCTGCATGCATGTTGGAATTGTAACAACCATGCTACAGTTGCTCAACTGATTTGGTTTGAGAGTTGTGTAATAGCATTTCAAGTCACTTAAGAGTTTTATATCCACACACCACCACAGATGCATCAAACTAGAATTTAGGTCCCAGTAAAGGAAGATGATGGGGTGTGCAAAAGGAGATGAGGTCCCAGTAAGACTTGTCTTGGCCTGTATTTGTTGTGTGATGCACGTGAATTACATCCAGAAGCTTCTCTCTCCCCAGTCCCTAGACTCCTCTGACTAGTTTCTGCTTTGCATTAGCATGAGTGGTTTTCCTGTTTTCCTTCAAGGGGTGACATGTGATGTTGCATGTCATTGTTTCCCTCAGAAACACCAACTGTGTTACCATGGCTGCTCCATCTCTGAGATAACATGAGAGGTGTCAGCCCCCACAAACTCCACACGCAGTTTATTTAGTAGCAGGAAAGAAACAGCATTTCTCTCCTCCTTTGCAAGTGGCTGGAAAGTCTCCATGGAAACATTTGTTGTTCCACAGAATCAATTCTTTAGACCATCATCTTCCTTCATTCTGATGTTTTACAAGCGAATTTGCTGTGTAATTTCCTGGTGCCTTGAGCTGAATGGATACTTTACATGTCAAGGCTGTCCCAAGGAATATATTTAGTGTCTCTGTCCCTCTGATGGACAGAGTACAAGTGGTCATTTTTGCCCCTCAAGTTCTGCTGCAATTATCTAGGTTGTGACCAAGAAGCTTTGGTGCAGCATCTCATTTGTATGGATAGAATTCTTTTACACAGATGAAGTGATAAGCCCCATCACCGGAATTTAATTAATTTAATTCTTGAGTTTTCTTTGATGTACTAACTGGAATAAAAGGACTGAGACTGATAGAAAGGGAAAAAATAGGGTGTTAGGTTCTGTCAGATCTTCTTCTGTGAGTCTGCTCTGAAGGACAACAACCACTTTGCAGAATATATTAGAGCTACATGACGTCTAAACTGTTGAGGTGATGTCTGAGGAACAGTTAATGCTACTGGGGAAACGTATTATGCAATAAAGGAGGAGGTGAGAAGCCAGGGCAAAACACAGTTGAGCCAGGGCTAGATATTTATCACTATTACTGTCTCCAGTAATTTTGTTTTACACAAGTACACATGTATTTGTTTGTGACCATGCATGCGTGTCCATATTCACATGTGCTGCTTGTTTGGTTGTTCTGTACTTAAAAGCTCACGGTTGGTAGAGGTGCAGACTGGTAGCGAGGGGCAGTTATATGTATGTTTAACTCACAGATGTGGCTATGTGTGTCTCAGGACAACCAGAAACAATCACATTATTCAAAGCATCTTCCCAGCATGAGTAAGAGCAGGAAATCCTTTTTTTTCTAGATGATTGGAGGTGCCTCAGGAAAAGTATGCGGAACAATTCTTTGCAATCTGGGGCATGGGGGAACCCACAATTACCACTTAATCAGATGAACTTTTTTCTCAAGGTCTTATCTTTTCTTTATTACCATCCAGTAAAGGGTGAAAGAATAAATCGTGTTTCTTCCTAAATCCCTGGACCTGCTCCCATAAAAAGAGCTGCAGTGCTAAGCACATACAGATCTACACAGTAAACACACTGGGCTTGATTCATGCAAATCACTTCCATCACTATTAACGAGCAAAGAAGGTGTGGAGGGGGTGCAGAGCAGCACTGGAGGGGAAGGTATCCTCAAAGTGTGGGTCTCAGTGCGGGCTGTGCAGCCGCTGCAGTGGGTGGTTTATTAAGCATTCTGCATGGGCTGTTGGCGGGAGGAGGCAGGCAGGGCTGCGCTGTGGAAATGTCAGCCTGCAAGCGTGTGCTAACCTACTTCCACCAGAGAGGCTGAGAATAACCCGGGTGCGCGCTCCTTGATCTCTCCTTGAATTTGTAAGCCATGGCTGAAGAGGAGATTTATTATCTGTGGGTTTGAAAGTACGACTGAATACTCATAGAGAGGGTTGTTTTGTGTTTTGAGGCTGCAGCTCCCCTGCTGTATTTCATGTTTACAGTTTATGATACACTGAATCCTTTGGTGCCTTGTTCTCAACCCTGCAATAGAAATGTCACGAAATCCATTGCAGTGTGTGCTGTCTTCTGATTTTTCCAGCCACTTGCTAATGCTTTCAATAAGGTCTAAATCACAGCTCCCCCGGAGAGCGCTTTCTCTCAGAGCTCTGTCACACGCGGCCGTAGGTTTTTCTCCCTCACACCAAGCTGCCCCAGTGTCAGCCTTTGCCTTGGGTCCCACCAAAGCTTGCACACCCAGCAGCAAACACTAGCAAGGCAAAAGCCTGTTTTTTGATAAATGTGTGTTTCCTGTTCATCTTTTCCAGACCCCTTGAGTATATTGTATCACCACTCAGTTACCTTCTTCCAGTCTGGAGTGTCCCAGTCCTTTCAGTAGTTCCTAATCCCTACTGGTTTAAAGAGAAATAAGGAGCATGTGGTAGTTTTGCATATCCCCATAGGTACTTACCTGTTCCTTCAGCTACCTAAATACCTTTATAAATTGATAATGCAGGGAAAGACTTAGATAAACAATGGATTTATTCCATCATGTGAGCAGATCATGTGCAATGCTGACCCTCCTTCTCCACATAGCAAAGGAGACTCCATCAAAATAAGAGAGATTTCTTTGTCTAAAAGAAAGCAAGAGAACTGGAAGGTGCCAGTTCTTTCCGGGAAATAACCTAATCAAGGAACTGGTATTACTGACACACGCTTTCCCTTCTTCAGTCTGACTATGTTCTAGTTTCTCAGTTGTCTGCTGTTCCAAGGGTCGTTTTCTCATATTTCTCCCTAGAACAAACTTGTTCAGGATCCAAGAGAAAGGTACCACAAATACATTTTAATTTGAAAGAGAAATATGGAAATCTACCTGGGAAAGAGAGGGGAGGAAAATTGCAAGCCATCACCTGTATTTTTGTTGGTTTATTGCACTAACTGGGAGTTTCTTCTCCTGCAGCAGTATGTCATTGGAATAATGAGACAGCATGTTGCTTAACTGTGCAGTGGCCAGATCAGCAGGGATTTCAAGAGATAAGTAATTCTATTTGATTATGTATCCAGGAATGATAATTTACATTCCCTTCCACCTTAGAGAGAGAAAGGCAGTCTGAGCTATAATTAGGTTTTGTTTTTTTTTTTTTTTTTTTCCCTGTCTCCTTTGGTCCTCTGTTCCTCTTATTGTCAGGTAACAGTGGCAGCAGCAGCCTTAAAAGCAGGGAGTCATGACAACTGACTCTTCCTGGAGCAATTTGGGTTGTTAGAAGGAAAAAAGAAATATCCCTAAAACACAAGTGCCTGAAAAAGCAATTAGATCACAGAACTGTATGAAGCAGGAAAATGACAGCGAAGGGCTGGGAACCACCCACGAGTTGGGAGCTTGCTATCTGCATGTTCATCTTCTGAGCTTGGTCTTTCACTGGTAAAAAGTGAGTTGGATTCATTTATGTCATCTGAGGGTCTGGCTGTGGCTTCCCATCTGTAGATAAATAAATGCCCACAGAAGAGCTAATTAAGTGCTGGAGAAGTGTCTTGCATAAGAGCACGTTAATGGTTTTGGAGCAAATGCCCTGTTGAATTTCACAGGGTGAGATCTCAATCAATTAACAATTTAGAATAGTCCATCCTGAAGCAATACGTCTAGATAGCACCGTACATGAGTGCTCAGTGCCTACTCTCATTGCAGGCTTGATTGGATGAATTTGAGCTTCCAACTTAAAAAGTTACCCCTGGCAGTGAAACATTTGACCCAAATCTTAAACTGCAAACAAATAAAGAGCCACTTTGATCAAGGTAAGGAGTCTTCTAAATTGCTGTGACTGGATTTCTGCTTAGCATGGCAGGGGATGTTTTATTAATCACCACTCTCATTCTTGTTAACTCTCACACCAATGGCAAAACTTTGTAGTTATCCCCAACTCTTTGCAGAGGAGTATCTCATCGTTTGCATATGTTGATTAAGTGAATCTTCTTTCAAGTCCCACAAGACATGATGGCTGTATGGTTTTTGCCAGCTCACAGGCATGTTTTCTGATGTTGAGAAAAGCAAGCTCAGATCCATCTGTGATTTTTCAGACAACTTCCTTCCAGCTAGGTACCACATTTTCCATTTCAGGAGAGCATAAGCATCTGTGTGACTTGCATACAGTTACAAAACACAAAAATATGGGAAGCCAGAGCTTCACACTTCTCTTCATCTCATGACCAGTGAATGATCTGTCTCCATGAAAATTAGTTATCATAGGAAAGCAATTTATTTCTCTGAACTAAAGTTTAAGTTAATAAGGCTTCTGTTTTGCCCCTGTGGTCCTCATTCTTCTGGTAGAGTACTATTCGTCTGTTCAGTATGAAGGGTGCTATGTGGGAGATCCCATACTGAAAAAAATCTGTGGTTTTCATAAACATCCGATTTATATTCCACTAAAATCAACCAGAAAAAAAATTTCAAGAGTGACTTTGTTTTCAAATAGCTCCAGATGCAAAATGCTCCATGGCTTTATGTCAGGATCGTAAAAAATGAATAGAGCACAGTGAATTAATTTTGCTAATGAGCTTTGCAACCACATGATGCTCTTAGGCATCTTCATACAATTAAACCACAGAACTAGGCAAGCAGATCCCAAGTGCCACCCTTTGTCAGAGCACTTCAGGACCCTCCAAAGTGTTATGTCTCACCCTCCCTTTAATTTCTTTCCATCACAAAGAAGAGAAATATACAGATCGGTTGTTTCAACAATTGAAAAATGATGTGTGGTGTTAGCTGCAACAGTATTTTTGTAGCTCTCATTTATTCTGCTATCCAGACAAGAAAGGCAAAGCAGTAGCATTTTATAGAGCAGAGAACATTTTTACACAGTTCTCTTAAATCTTTTTAGCAGCCCTTGAACAAAATGTTTACAATGTAAACAGAATTTAGTAAACGATCCACAAGACTTATCATGACAACCTGCCTATCCCTCCTGAACCATTGTATTTCTATCCCATTCATTCCTAACATCTGCTGCTGCTGACCCTCTAGCCCATATTTACCCAGTTATAGTACTCTCTCTGCAGCCTTCAAATATTTCCTGTTGATTTACATCCACATCTCTTCCATTGTCTGTTTTTGACTGCTGGATTTTCTCTTTTTCTCTTTGTAAAGACGAAGGGGAAAAAAAAAAAAAAGTAACTGATTTTCATTGCTCGTGACTAAGAACCCAATATCAATGTGAATAAGCCCTGTACAAATGGCTGTGATCAAATAAACCCATGAGTAAGTGATGTGCATGCCTCCCCAAAGCTCTTCAGCCAACAGCTAGCAGTCCTGCCAAACTCCTGAGGTGTCATTTCTGTGCTCTTCTACTGCTCCTCCTCACCTTCAGTGCTCCAGCTCCTGCTTCCTTGCATGGTGAGCGCAGCTTGGCCCTAGCCAGAGCTCACTGCCTGATTAATGGGGTCTTGAGCTCACAGGTTCTGTGAAGTCTAGTGATGATTAGGCTGGTATTCAAGAAGAGCAAGGGTTAAGCCTGAAGAGCATGCCAGTGGATTACAAAAGTCAGGATCTGACCTCAGGTGTCTCAAAGTGAAAGGTTTACATGACCCTCTGGCACAGTCAAGCTGTTTTAATAAGAAAACTATTTTTTCTTTTTTTTTTCTTTTTTCTTTTTTTTTTTTTTTTTAAAAAAAGCAACATACAAATTAACATAAATTTGAGCTCTGTTGATTTAAACCTCTACCAGGAACCACCTCTAATTCTAATCTTCTATCAGGGGCTTGCATCTGTTCTTTCTTTCATTGTTGTTTTCTTGAGTAGAGGTCAGATATATAGAAGGTTTTATAGATAGAAAATAGAGCGACTACCACGAGTGTAAAATAACAACTCTGTTTTTGTAAGCCAGGGATGTGTGGCTAATTGCAAGCAACTTTCCCTTTCACCATCAACTCTTAAAACCACTCTTAAACTCTTTAAAAAAGCTCTTAAAACACTAGACTGGCACGTGGGAAGCCTGGGTTCTCAGCTCAGCCACAGGTTTCCTGGGTGAATATGAGCAAGTCAGTAATGAGAAATCATTGCCCCATGCCTCGGTTTCCAGTTCCGTGTAGTGGAACAAGGCAGGGTACCATTAATAGTTGTGCTACAGCTGCATACAAGGATATCAGCTTTGGAGGCAAGCACCAGGCACTTCCTCCAAGAGTGCGGTCCCCTTCAGTTCTGTGAAAAAGCCATTTCAGACATTTTTTTTCAGGAAAATTCTGCAACAATTCCTTTAGTACTTAGGGTCCTAGTGCACTGTCTGTAGGACAGACAGATTTATACCCTCCAAAGATTTGCCTCCTCAAAAATACCAGAGGAAATAAACCTGTCATTCTGTCCAGTCTTGATCCTGCCTCTCTACCAGCTGGTTAAGTGGTCAGCTAATTTATTTTGTGTTGCTTTCTATTAGGAGTGGAGGATTGATGCCTGGAAGTATTTTAATGGCACTGTTGACCTTGATAATAAAACTGTCCATTCTAGATCGCATTGGTAATGGCATCCAATATCCCCCGAATCACAGAGAAGCAGAAAGTCTAACAACACCACCGGTGAGAAGTCACATGGATAGACATTAGTGGAGAGGCCCATTTTCAGTGCTGTCTCCCTTCTTACATCAGGCCCATCAGCACTGTATGTGATTTGCCTATCCATTACCAGGTATTTGGGGCTGTGGTGATGCCCAGAACCATTTCCATGCTCCCTCCTGCAGCTTGCTGGGTGCTCAACACTATACAACATTGACAGCTGCAACCGCTACTAGTTGCTATCTCAGGGCTGCGTGTAATTTGGAGAACAATTTACATAATTCTGAAACCTAAAAATACCCCTCCACAAACAAAATGCATTAATATGCTCTATTCTCACAGACGTGAAAATGGCAGCTGCTTTCCCAGTGCATTTTGAAACAGGGATTCTCAACGCCTCTTCTTCATCTGATGGGGTTGACATTTGTGAGGGACATTTAAGGACGCAGAGCAAGTGATAATTATCCTCAACATGCATCACAGACTTTTTGTCAAACGATTAGAGAGGTGCCTTCCAGAATAATTAGCTTGCTGAAATGGCTGGCCCCCCACCCCCGTCTGCTGCATGTTGACTAAAAGGGACGTGAAGTTTAATATGAAGTGAGAAGATGGTAGGCTCCCACCCCAGGGCTAACCTGTCCTCCCATTTCCTTCCTTAGCCCTGCTGGTAATGTTCTCAAGTGTACAGTGCCGCCCACCCCACTTTGCTCCCTTAAATAATAGCACTTGCTTTTCACATCTCCTTGGTGATGTAAGGGCAATATTTGTGACCTTTTCGTTTCTGTGTAACAAGCATCCTTGCAGGTCATGGCAGAACAGTCTGTGACAAAACAAGCTTCCCTGAGCTACCAAGTCAGCACCACGAGGAGGAAATGCTGTTTGGATCACTGCTAAAATATGTAAGCTAATTACCTTCAGCAACAATATGGGCATGTATCCCAGATGGATCTGCCTGAGGTCATGGTGACTTTGAGTTATCCACTGCAATGGTCGTGGCACTGGCAATGAAATGTATTTGTGTCTGGCAGTGATTTTTTTCTCCTCACTAGTAGGATCCGGGAATGTGCTTGCTTGGGGATAGTCTGGGAGGAGGCTATACTGAGCTCTGTACAATTTTAGTCTTCTGAGTTTCCTACTGTGAAGTCCAGAGAACTATGAAAGATAGGGCCAAAGATTAGCAGCAAATCATACGAACTCTCGCTCTCTTTAAAAACAGCATCAAGAAATATGTACTAGCTCTCCATGTAGTTTGTAGGCCTTAGGTGTCTTGTACCTAGTAATTCTTGAGCTGTAAATGATGCCTGAATTGATGAACAGGGAAAAGACACCATTCAACAACAGAGTAAAGATGGCTCAGGCATTGCACTGCTCACTGTGATGTTCTGCTTGAAGAAATGCAAGTGGATGAATCTGACAACAGTTGTGGCAAAACTCCAGCCACTAAACTCACTGTAAATAGAGATACTCAACCAAAAATCAGGTTCAAGCAGCCATGAACTTGAGTCTACTCCAAAGCTGGCTCTAACCTTCATTTGACGGAGACTTTCTCAAGAGAGAAGTATTTGTTGTGATAGGACAGTAGTTCAGGTGGTTTGACAACTGGAAAATGCCTAGACAGCAACAGCAGCTGCTGAACATTGCAGGGGTGTCCAATTAGATAGAGTACATGGGCTTCATTATCACTCTTTCCCCATACATTCACAAAGACAGTCCTTAGTCTGTATTTGTTTGGCTGGACTGATAGATTTCCCAACTAGGTTCATCAAGAATGTACTTCTGTGTCCAAAACTGCTACAAGCATGCAGCCATGCAGTTTCATCAACTTAATAGAGCTGTACTCATGTCAAAACTAAAAGTGATGTCTCTGCTGTGCTGGCGAAACTTTCAGGAATATCATAGTTGTATAACTGATTTCAGTGGAAGTCAGGAGCTCAGAATATTTGTAAAATCTTCCAGGCCAAAATTAGGCCACGTGTTACTAGGTGCCAACTCCATTTACTTATTAATTTGGGCTAGAGCTTGTCTCCCTTGGTTTGATTAGGCAGAGCCCAGCAGAAGAGGCACTCAGCTCAACATGTTCCCACAAATGAAAAAAAAAAAAAAAAAAAAGGCATTTTGCTATCACTTGGTATCCCAGTAACTACTAAATTTTACCCAGGAAAAATTGTTTATCACCTTCTCACAGGTGGCAGACTAATATTTTATTTAGAATAACAAATATTTGGCTTACAACAAAGGCATATTAATCTTTTTTTTTTTCTTCTAGGTTTAACGCTCCCTACCTTTCTTTGTTCTCTGTCTCTTTAGAAGCCATGCATTTGGCAAAATCAGAAATTAATTCACCCTAGTGAGAAAACATGCTATTAATGAGTCTGGTGGCGTATAAGGGAGACACCTGAAAATGGTGTCATATTGAGCTCCTCTAGGAAAGACAAGGAGTTTGACTTCTCTTGGACTAATCTGTTTTGCTCTTTATTCTAACAATTTTTATTTCCTGCTTTTAAATAATAAAAATGTTTTCTCCTTCCATCCTTAGTTGCCTTAGGTAACTCTAAGGTAACTCTATTCAAGTCAGTGGATTTACACAGATGTCAAAAATCTATGAAAAGCCAATCACACATTTTAGTGATTGCCCTTCACACCCTTGCTTTGTTTGCTACACACTTCTGCCTGTGGTGTATGTTGCATTCATTTTGTACCATCACTGAAAGCCACATCAGTCCAAGTTGCACTTTATTACAAACATTTGTTTTCTTTCCTACTAGCACAGCCAGACTGACTCTCATCCTACTTACACTGTTTTACAGCACATAATGACAGTGATCACAATAACTGTTCCTCGTTTATTGGCTTGACATGATACTCAGACCAGTAAAATACCATTGATACCACTACACTGGTGGCCTGAAAAGTGTTCAACATTGTACTTTTAAGATCAAGTTTAATGTGTTCTCCTCCTTTTTTTTTTTTTTTTTTTTTTTTTCCTTTATAAAGACAGAACTGCCTGGGATGAAACAGTTCAAGTCAGCTATTTTTTTTCAGCTCTATCCAATTATACATGGATGAACCAAGTTGGCACATCCTAAAAAAGTGTAAGACCAATAGGTTTCAAGCAGACTTGCTGTGCAGACACAATTGATCTGAGCATTTGCAGCACCTTTGATGTACTGAGGATGGATTGAACCCTGTGTGTACGTGCAGATTATTTCTAAAAGCAGTAGTGGACCGTCTAAACCAATAGAGTTGGGATGCCTGTATGCACCCTCTACAAGAAATGTGTATGTATTTTTGCTGCTCTTTGGTTTCAGATCAGGCCTTTTGGATGCTACTTTCCCAGCTCTGACAGCAGTAGCAATGGATGTATCTGTTGAACAAAGGAAGACTTCTGTCAGGGGCAGACAGTGGTGAGACTAATTGCAAAACTCTTGGCTACCCTTGGTTTTCACAGGAAAAAAAAAAATAAATCTATCAGTTCAGAAGGGTTATGAAAGGAAACCTACAGTGTTCTTTTAAAATCCAGAGAAATTAACTTTGGGAATGTGGATACATGTCTGGTCTGTGTTCTTTGAACCCCACTTAGAAGAGAACTGGTCCTAGGTGGTTGCTTTGCTTTGCTTGTTAAAACTCAATACTCTACCCAGACATGTGGTATTCACTGAAAGAATAAACAACTGTCAGTCCAAGCTTGCCAAAATCTATGCAGAGTAATACTTCTGCAGTTTTTCCAAGGTAATTTTTCCATGAGCAAACATTACATCTCGAATCAGGAGTAAATACAGCAAAGGGGAATGTCAAAATCTGATTTTGCCTTGGCAGGGAATGATTTCACAGCTTTCTCGTACATTGTCTAAATGTACAGATGATTTTTCTCTCCTATTTCCCCTCTAGAAATGAATGAGTAGGCTAGGAGCTATATATTCAAATGAAAAAGAGTTCTCTCTAAGCACATGCACTGTTATAAACAGCCTTGGGTTTTGCAGTGAATGGCTGAGGACTGCAGTATACTGAAGACATTCAAGAAGATTAATATATGCTCAGAATGTCTTCTTGAAAACTGAATTTCTCCTTAATCCTCCTTATTAGAATTCTTTCCTGACTCAGAAGCTATCTATGAATCAAGAAAACAAGGCAAGATTTGGCTGAATCCTGCAGCCTCTCCACATACCCAGCTGTCACATCACCGAGCAACTATCTCAGTTGATGCAAATGGGGGAAGGACATTGCCCAGCTGTCAGATGGTTCTTCCAGCCAATATGGGCTTTAGGCTCAAGGTACCAAACACATGAACGTGCAATTAACTCGCAGCTTTTTCCTTAAGGCCAACTGCAGTGCTGAAGAGCACAGCTGAGTAAGAGTGGGCACATGTTACAAGAATGTGACTGAAGAGTTTCTGCTCAATCCCATGGCACTGAGGTTAACAGGTCAGTGGGTGATTTCCCTGGGAGGTGGATGGGATTCCTTGGGCTGAAGTCAGAAAGTATAAGATGACCATTGGGTGGACAATGTTGTTTTGCAAAGAGATGTAGAGATGGTAGGGACTGATAAGGGAATTTAAACAAAGAACTCATAAAGAATGAGGACAAATGCACATTTTTAATGAGCTCTAACAAAGTCTATTGAATAGTTTGTTCAATTTAGTTGTTTTGATTATTTCCATTGTCCTTTGTTTCCTGTATGCGGTTGTGATGCATCCAGGAAAAAATCACGAACATTTGCATTGAGAGTCATCCAGAATTTCCATTTAAAATGATCCACTTTGTTACAGTAATTAGCCTTGTAAGTGGAACAAAGCACACAACACTGACAATAGTTGCTAGTGATCACTTCACTTCCTAATCAGGCTGCTCCTTCAAGCTTTCTAATTTATTTTACTAATGATTCTAGGGCAGATGCTGCACAGATTTGCACCTCTAGGAACTCCAGTGAAATAGAGAAGCAGAAAATCTTGCCCTGTATGCCTAATCCTGAAGTATTCTGAGTAATCTGAGGGCCAACCAGCTATAAATAAGAGACTTTTCTTTCAGAGGTTTATTGATTTCAGATTTGAATTCACTAACATATCAATTGTTGTCAAATAGATATATCTGTTCAGTACTGAAGTGTTTCTGGGAGAGGGATGAGTGGTGCTGAGCCTCTCCCAGAATGGCACTGACAGTCCTTGAAGATGGGGATAGTTTGCACCTATTTCCTTTGAGTTCTCCATAAGAAGAAATAACCCCCCAGTTCATTCTGAACCTTTAAATCAAAGCACCCACTCATCTCAGAGAGAAAAATCTTTAGCTTCCTTGAGAAGAATGATAGTAAGGAGAGGCTGGTGAGGAGCTTAAACTGTTAATCCTGGGGCAGAAATAAATACATTTTTTATTAAAATACAGGCCCATTTCTATCAGCATAATCCTCCACAACTAAAATCCCAACTGAGCATTAATATTCTCCACCTTTTATGCTTCAAAGCAAGTTCAGCTAGTCCATTTCGTGTGCTCTTTTCCATCCTTACGCTAGTGATCCATCAGACAGACTTTGCTGTAGTTTGTCTTTTGTGAAAGGGCAAAATAATATATGTAAGTACAACAAATTGGTGTTTGTGCAAGCAAATACATGCATATATAGGCATATGTATTCAGGTGCTGCTGGGAACATTAGAGAGAGACTTTTCTCCATGTGCTTGGCATGGTCCTCTGCCATTTTTAGTTTCCTCCAGAACTCACTGAACTGTTGAGATATCTACAGTAAACTTGCATCTAGATGGATGTGGGATAGGAGTGGTGACTTTGGTTAGTTTTTATTCTGGGTGAAAACCATCAGTTGAATCAGTGTACCAGACAGACTGCTGCTTTGCTCTGCTGTGCTCCCTCCCTTTCCCTTGGTCTCTGTGTCCATATGTTGTTTAGCTGCCTGGTGTGTTGTTTTGGAAAGAGCATAAAGGGGTGGTGGTGGTGGAAGAATATAAAAAAGTTCCTGTTTCAACAAATAAAAAATAAATTTGAGATCGTCAAGCTTGAAACAGGGAGAGCATTTCAAAACACTGATTTCTTTCATGCAGTCTGTGGGATGCTATCAAATAGAAGAGCCTTCACCTTCCAAAGGCTGAACGCCGTGATTTGGCCAAACTCATAGTGCTGCAGAACTTGACTCACAGTTGAGCAATTCTGATCACAGATTTATGCTGATTGGTTCATTCATGTCTAGGAGGCAGAAAAAAAGTGGTTTGAGACTCATGGTGTCTCCTGAACTTCATGCCCAAGAACCATAAGTAGCCTGAACTGCAACAGCAGACTTCATGATCAAAATATTTCCTCTTTCTAACCCTGTAGAACTTTGCTACTGCTGCCCATTTCCCCTTCTACAGTTATAATCCTATTTGTGGTGTCACATCTTTGTTTGGAAGAGCTATGTAAAAGTAAACATGAGTGATATTTGAGGGAAAAACATATAGAGACACAAATTTTATGTCTTATAATTGGAGCTGATTCCCACCAGCAAGAAGTAAAACTCAAGGGGGACAAATGCAGACAGGAGTAACATGTAACAGGGATTCGGAGTTAAGGAATGATCTTAAATTCTGCCCCCAATTCTGTTCTTCTGGGATGGATATGGCGTTGCCATATGTATGGCACATTCATCTGTCTTCCCCACCACAGCTTCTCTGTTTGTTACTAGGAGGATAAATGATTATTTATCCAGTAGGGCAACGCATCCATCAGGACTTGCAAAATACTTATTACTGAGAACACAGAATATATTGTATGTGTTACTAGAGGGTTAAGACCCTTTGTTTGTTCAGATGCCGCTGAATAGAAGAATCAGTTCTCTGCCAAATTTGTCCTAGAGGCTTTGAAAAGAAAAACAGGACGTATTTCCTGCAGTCACCATTCAGGCCTGCTCCTGCTATGTGTAGCAGCAATGGCACCCACGTCACAGCCAGCAGCAAGGAGATTCAGCCTTCCCTGTGCATAAAGCAGAGGTGCCCTTGGTGCAATGCCCAGAGAGGACCGAGGAGTTTATCCCAGCAGTGCAGAGTTTAGCATTTCCTTCTGCTTACAGGTTCTGCAGAAAGGCAAAAGCTGCAAGATCTCAATGAGACTGAAATATTAATTCTCTGTTATTGCATCAAGTTTGACTAACAAGCCACATGAATAAATCTGCAGTCTTAGTTTCTGCCAGCGCTAAGTTTCTATGGCAACAACAACCCATCTCATCTTTAGGAATTTCATTAGCAAGGGAGGGAAACGAAACAAAAAAACCCTACCCCAAATAAAGAAGCATTTGTCAAATTTAGAGCAGCACCTCCTTTTCCCACTTTATTTTTTAGGAAAAGTCCGCTTGGATTTTTTCTCATTTGTAAGCATGGTTTTTAAAATTGACATCATTGTCTTAGACAAAAAAAAAATAGCACATGCTTTTGTACATCTGAATGGGAGAAGGAGGGATCATAAACATGCAGACTGGAGATGCACTGGAGGAGTGAACATGGCTGTTGCAGCACATTCAGCATTCAGATGAGCTAGTTTGCATATACATACAGAGCTCAGCACTGTCTCCATTCCCCACATTTGGAAATGGGAGAGAGAGAGGGGAATGGGAGACCTTTTCACATGATTACAGTGGAGGTGCCTGGTGATATAAGCACTATGGGAGGACCAGGGGACATTTGGGAAGTTATAATGGTGCTTTATCTGTTTGTGTACGCATGTGCTTCTGCTTACAGAACCTCAGTGTTTGATATTCCTGATGTGGGAATTGAGTTTGTTGGATTTAGAAAATGTGGCTGTGCTTTCTCCTCCTCTCACCTTGGGTTGCCCTATACCCTTGTGACAAAATAAGTGCAATTTCAAAAGTCAATTGAAACAAACTGTTTGTTTTTTGTTTTTTGTTTAAAAAAAAGCCACATGCACACACAAAAAAGGAGGAAGTGATGCACAGCCTCTACTGTGTAAAATAGGTTGTGCTCTCATTGTTCCATCACCCCCTCCTCTGAGTAGTTTTGTTGCCACCTTTAGGCAATAGAAGGGGGGAATTCAGAGCACTCATTGATTTGTGGAGTTTGGCTTTGGCCCCACTTACAAGGTTCAGAATTGTTACCCTTAATACAGCAAGCATCAGGGTCTCGGCTTTTGCCCTGAATCGTTCAGCACCGAGGTGCAGGTAGATGCGGGGAGCCCACAGCCCTGCATACAGCCCAGGAAAGATGCCACTCCCTGTCATTTTTGGTTGCCCTGCAGAGGTAGCACCCCAGCTATGAGGGAGAGGACTGGGACAGGGAATGACAGGCTGGGGGCAAGTGTCAGCTAAGAGTGGAGGGGAAGGGGCATGGGCTGTGAACTTGAGGAAGGATTTTGGGGCAGGGAGGACAAAATTTAATTCCATGTTTGTTCTTCCTGTTCATCTCGAGTTAACACTGCAACTGGAACAAAATGCTCTGTTACAGCCTATTCCACTACACAGCAAATAGCAACTAGAGAAGCCTTTATGAACCCTTTCTGTGGACTCACGAATACACAAGTACACCAGATTCACTGGGAAAAATCCCATATAAATGATATGAAAGAGTGGTTGAAAGAGTGTTCTGCTTCTTTTGTCATTTTTATCTGCAACATGATGCCTGCTAGGAAGCCCCCAGAGACTATATTATTTCAGAAATACTGACTGTAATGCCTTTTTCACCTCAGTTTTACAGTCAGCATTTCTGCTGACATCAGTGAAGCAATCTCCCAATTATGTCAGTGTAAGTGGATGGAGAAACATACCTGCCACTAACAAACATCCACACTTAGATTATTTTCCCCACTTTGCCTAGAAATGGCCAATCAAGACTTTTACAATCACAATTTATTCCACGCTCCCTGGTGAGCTATAGAATTCATCTAGTTGGAGACAGTATCACAAAACATAGCTAACATATCAAATCAAAACATGAATTTTGTATAGTGAATTACAACTATTCACAAAAGGCTGTTAGTGAACAATCTCCAGCCCAATTTCTTTACTCGTGGAAGAAATTTAGAAGTGATTCTGAATAACAAATAAATCTGATAATTTTGTGAGCCATCCAGAACCAATTCAGGAGCTGGGAAGGGAAGCAATATTTGTGGAATAAATTATTTGCTGTGAAATTCATTGGTTGGTTGGTTCTTTCCAGCACACCCTTGGGGGCTACTGGCCTGATACTTAAAAACCAACTAATGCATATTACAAAAAGAGAACAACAGTATTTATTCAACTGTATCAGTGAAGAATGCAAAGTGATGGAGGTAAACCAATTCTTTGTTCAGAATTTTCCCACCAGTACAGAGATGAGTTCTGGGGAAAGGCATTAGCATTTTCTTTTTGATTTGTCTTCTATCTGTCCTTCTGGATGATTTATGTTTTCTCATGTCCACAAGAAAATCCAGGTAGCTTTGAACTGAAAGTCTGGCTTCTAGATTTTGTCAAAACTATAAATTCCTGCACCCTTTTTCTCCCTTTCCTGAGAGTCTGCAGGAAGGCACTCGACAGTGGAAGCTGCTAGTAGGTGTATTTGCTACCAGGGAAAGAGGGGACAAAGCAGTGGGGTCATGCACATTGTCTCTCCATATTCTGGCTGTCAGCCTGAACTTAGCATCAAATGTGTTGCATGAATGTGGTACAAAGGTAGTTTCAGGGTATGTGCCCAGACTAGTGATCTGTCCTGATCATCTGCCAAATGAGTAAGTGCTGGATGTCATGCTAAAGCATGATTTCATTGGGCACTATTGCATGTTCCTGTCTGCAGAGCCCCAAAACTCAAGCTATACAGGCCCTTAGCATAGACATGGTGGTTTATCATCACCACTAGAGTATGGTTTGCAAAGGGACTTGAATGCACACTTCCCTGAGAGTGTTAATGCACCCTGATAGCTGCAGACAGGCTTTGGATTCTTAGACAAATCTGTCAGAAGGGAACAAGCACTGAAAGTGCCTTACTTGTCCAGCCAAACTATAACATACTAAACTGAGAACATCCCCTTGTTTAGTGACAAGGATACTCATTGCTATTTGCCTTGAACAGAAGTCACTGGTGAAAAATTGGTGTTGTACCATTCAGAAGCTCAGAGTGTGTTATTTGATGAGCCCTTCTAAGAGAACTTATGTATGGCTTTATTATTAAAAATAAGAACGGCTTCCATGGCCATAGCTACAGTGTTGGGCCAAAGAACAGAAAAATACTATACTGCAATGTATTCTGGTCAAACCATTCTAGCTCTGAAAAGGATACAGCGGGTGGTTTTAGTTTTAGATTTTTATTGAGCAGCCAGATCCCCTTTGTACCCTTGATTCATCCTTGTTATGTGATTCATCCTAATTGCATTCGTTAGTATTGTTGCAGATACTGTACAAAATGTTCAAAGAGAGCTGGCTGGGGAGCTGGAGTGGCTGGCATCCTTAATGCAGGAAGACTAGTGCCTCTTTTCTCTTGGTGCTGTAAGACAGAATCCTAGTACTATTTTAATGTTGCTTTTAATTACACAAGTTTCCTGTGCCCACCAACGAGAAAAACATTAGCAGCAATTAGATAACTTGGATCAGCTGCACTCAGGGTCTTGGATCCACCCTACATTTCACCACCCGAAGAACCACACAGTGCAAGGGCATGGTTATGAATAATGAGGATGTTTCCCATTAGGGAAAGTGCTTTCCATTGTCATTGCAGACACTCCCCTATTGTCTACATGTCCACCAGGCATTTTACAAAATTCTCATCTTAAGACCAGTCTTGCATTCATGTGATTACCATAAAACCACCCGCTCTTGCACCAGCTTTCTGGGGGGAAGCCCATGCTGCAGGATTTCTATGCATTTTTCAAGGGTCTGATACTCGTGTTGCTGACCCTGCTTAACACCTTTCTTTAGAAATAGGCTGAGGCTTCAGGTGGACACAAAAACCCCACCCAAAGCAGGTGATTTCACATGCTGTGGCATTTTCTTTTACAAACCAGTTTTTAAAATATCAGTAGAGAAATTATTTCATAGGCTTTTTCCATTAAAGCTTATTTACAACATGGCAATTTCTTCCACACTGCCATTATTTCACCATGTAACTCTCAATCAAAACATCTTCCCCTCTTCCTTGTCTGTGGGCATCTGCTTGTGCCCTTTCTCTATTCCTTGTGTTCACTTCACTTGGCTGTATGTGTTTGCAGGGTTCAGCATCCCTAATTAACATCTCCGTAGCCTGCTTTTTGTTGTAACTATATATTTGAGACCCAGTTAAGAACAGTCTCCATGTACTACATATGAGTGAGAAATACTGTATGTCTCAAAGACTCTGTAGGCTAAATGGACCAGAGAGATAGAGATTGAGGGAAAGGGCATATCATCCCCACTCCACAGATGAGAAAAGGAGTAACTGAATGAAAAGGTGACAAGATCAGGGAAGAGATTTAGTTGAGCTCTCAACAGTATTAAACTAAGCACCATTTTATAACTCTCTTTAAAACATTACAAGGCAACTAGGAAAAGAAAATAGAGAAAGAAACAACAATGCATAGATGCTGCAGGATAAATCTTGCCCTTGTTTGCTTCATTCTCTCCCCTCCCCCATGTATATCAAACATCACTCAACAGCAAGCTCTATTATTAAGCAAAACTCTCTCTGATACTTCAGAAGGCAGTTCCTCTCCCTTCCCCCCCTTTCTGTAAGAAAAGAGGGAATATGATGGTAGAAACCTAATTATGAGCCCTCTCAAAAAAACCTGGACTAGCTGATTTGCACTTAGCCCTTTTGAAAGAAAGCAACTGAGCAGTATACTTGAGCTGTAATTATTATTATCAGTCACTCTTCATGGTGACAACAAATAATTATTTTTAAAAAGCATGAAAACAGAATTAACCCTTTCCTTAGACACTGTCTTTCTAAAGTGGCACAGTCAATTGTTGTTGCAGTTCAGAATGCCAGTTGCCGAGCTGCTGATTTTGATTGTTTTTTCTCCCATTACTGGGAGACTGAATTGGGAGTGTAGTTTTTGTCAGTGACTAGTGATTTGGAGTCCCTTAGCTCCTGCATGTTAGCTTGGCACAGTCCAGGTTTCAGAAGGAGGTTGCTCAAGTGTTTTTTTTTTTTTTTTTCAATCAGGCCTTTTTCATATGCTTCAGAAATGGGTGCAAGTTTCTGGTGAGACCCTTGACCTCAGACTGATATGATTAATTGAATTTTTGACACAGAAATGTGTTTCAGACATCAACCATGCCATGTCTTAGATTCATCCAGTCTCACATTAGGTAGGAGTTGTGGCAGTGACATCAGGAGCATGGTTACTTTAGGCGTTCTGTAGGTCCAGAGATTCAGCATTGCTCCACCACCAGCCCAGGACTGAAATTGCCTCCTCCGTACCCCGTGAGCCTGAGTCCCATCCTGACCTGCAATGTCCACTCTGATTTTCTTGTTGTCCCTCAGCCCTGAAAGGTCACTGTCCCCCAATGGATGGAGCCTGGGCTGGTGTTTCTTGCTCTCCAGGGATACTGATCCAGCTGTAAGACAGTGAAAACACAAAATGGTGGATGGAAACAGCCAGATGTAGGAGAACACTCACCCCTGGTATGCAACAGTAATTGCTGTAGGCAGTGAGAGATGGTGGAGCATGAATGTTAAAGCATGGTCTAGGACACTGTGGTTTAATTTACAGCTTTGTTTGTACATCTGTTCATGTTTAAAACAGGCACAGATTTAGCCGGATGGTAGGGGGGGCTGTAGCCCCTCTTTTGGGACTTCTCAGTGCCACCTTCAGCTCTAATTCATTCCCTTCAAGGCTGGGCTCCCAGCAGCCCAGTTACCCTGTGGCAGGTAAGGTATATTTCAGCCCTGTTAACCCAGAGTTAACCATATCAGTATTTCTTTAGAAGCAAAAACAAAGATGCAAGATCAGAAGTACATATTTCTTTCAGCATAAAAGATCTCACATTCTTTAATATGAGAGAAGAAATCTACCAAGGCCATTTGAACAGAGAAGGCAACTGAGCATGGAGAAATCAAGTGCCTCATCTGCATCCCTCCAGGCAGGCTACTAGCAAGCTGAGAACCCTGGTGCCCTTATCTTCCTCAGCCCCTGGACTGACCCTCCTGAGAGCAGTGCAGCCTGGCAGGTACCCCTGGCCCCTGTCTGTGGCTGTGTGCTGGCACAAAGCATCGTGCTCAGTAATGCCCCGAGAGTGCGGGGATGCCGTGTCCAAACCTCCTGAGAGGGGATGAAGAACAGCAGCCAGGGGAAAGAATGCAACAATCAATAAACACAAGATTTTTAATCAGTTCAATATGTGGCCAATGTCTGTAGGAAATATGTTTGCAATCATTCCTTATTAAAGACAAATGACAAGCTGTTTTCCAACCATAAACCTCTGCCTTTCTTTTCTAGAATGCCAGGACAATTATGTGTGGCATTATTATTTTTTCCCTTGCCTTCTTTCCTTTTCTCAAAGGGTTCTCCCACATGCATGGAAACTCCTTATTTCCAATGCATTTACAGTGGCAGGAGTTAATAAATAGTGTTGCACTGTTAAATAACAACAAGCTCAAATGCAGGGAGGAGAGGGGGACCCCTCCCTACTGCTCAGTAAAGCTTTGATTCAAACCAAAGTGAAAGAAGAAAAGGCACAGAAATTTACCATTTCAGAGCAGACCCATCTGTTGTTATCTTGGACTGTTTCCCTGAGTGTTATGACAAAGTGCATTGTATATCCATAGTTTCCCAGGCCCCGCACATGGTGCAAGGTGTTGAGAAGAGAGCACTAGAGGTGACATGTTTAGCAGCAAAAAATGAGCAAGAAAGAGAGCAAAACAAGCATTTCATTTTCTGAGGTGATTTCACTTAAGCTGTGTTTAAATACTTCTGAGAAGTAGCAGTCTTGCTTGCCTCACTGGCAAGTGCTTAAGTGAGGTCAACAGTCACTACCTCCCGTGGAGATCTTGAACACCCAGATCTGTGAATTCAGCTTCCGTTTGCTGCTTCTGGAAGATTCTCACACTGATTAGGAAGTTCCTCCTGTTCACTATTCTCTATTCAAGCCCCATGTGAAAATCTGCAGATCCAGAAAGTTAAATGCCAAAATAGGACCAGATGTTCCCTCTCAGTTCCCAGAAGATATCACAGGCAGAGGCAGCCATAGCCATCTTCTACATTTCAAAGAAAAAGAGGTTAAGAGATGGGTTGTGTTATGCCAGTGCTGGTCCGCTGGGTCTCAGCTGTACCAAGGCTTTAGCATGCTGGCTCAGGAGGTGGACAGAAGGACGCTCACATCCCTGGTTTTCATGTCTTGTGTCTCTGCCAGTCTCTACAGCAGCTCCAACCCTCTTAAGGGGGTTGCTTTTGAAGTCCATGATTCCTGGGGAAATGATCTAGAAATCTTCATGAGCTGGGACACACCAGGCTCTTGAAAGCTCAGGAGAGATCTGTTATGGCCAGCTCTGGTAGTCTCCTTCTGGGTAGCAACAGTGATGCTGGCATTTGTGGAAACTTCCCCCCAACAACTGTTGCAGGAGCATCCATATGGATATGTCACCCTTTGTGTTTCAATCTTATTATTATTTTTTTTCTATGGAACAGAGTTACCTAGACCACAGTAAAGGTGTTCTTGGTCCCATACCAGGGAATGGGTTACTGCCAGTCACCAAGAGCTTCGTGACAAGCACAGGCAGCAGAGAAGGTGTTAAGTGAATGCCACATAAGTGGCATTTCTTGCAGCCCTGAGATAGACTATTCACAACTATCAAGCAAAGGCCAGATGCTGGTCTTTCCACATAGAGTAAGAAAGACGCCACCAAAGCTCCTGTTATAGGCACTGAAACAGTTAAAAGCAAATCTCTTACCACCTTGTCCCAAATTGCACTGTTGGCACTAACCTGAGCTGCACTGGCCACTGCATAATTGGACAGAACAAGAGCTTTGCCCAGGAACAAACACTTGTTTGTTTAATTTCAGTTCTTCCGTTCTAAGGACCTTTCTGGTGGGTGCTTATGAGGGTATTGTTGGAGCTGAATAGAGCCATCAGGACCTGGCCCTAGAAGAAACAATGTAGGTAATCACACCTGGCCTTGCAGAGAAAATCTGAGACTGAAATGAATCATGATTGCATGAGTAATTGAGAAATGAGCAGATAGACTTTGATACGAGGTATTACTTTTCTCTTGTTTTACATGTGGGAAGTAAATGTCCACTGGATTATCCTTATGTCCTAAGAAGCTTGCATACATAATCGTTTATGACTGATTCATTCTACTGCTAGCTATTTCTTTTTAGTCTTGGGTTTTCTGGTTTTGGTAATTGGTCCTTTTGTTTTACTTTACTTGCCATTAAATGGTACTCTGGAGACTTGTTTAACCACTAGTGATTTCACAGTGTGTGGAGGGGTGGTGCATACATACAGACACAGAGCAACCAGCAAACACTGATCTGCAAATGAGGGCGTAAGGGAAGACCAGCCTGAGTGTGGCAGTCTCTAATTTAGTCTCTAACAAAAGTGCCCAGGAGAAATGAGGTTTGGGGGAGGGGGGGGGTACTAGCAACATGATGCTAAGTCTACAGAGGGATAACCTCTCTTAAGCATGTCAATGGTTCTGTTACATTTTTAAGAGCTGAAACCTGCATGTGGACCTCTGAGGGCCAAAAGGCTTGGGGAGTGCAAGAGGAGCAGGACTGATGTGAACTCACCTCCCAGATACCCATGAGGGATATGCATCAGCAAGACCTGGCGGAAAGTGAACGTGCTCTTGTAGACATTTCACACAGGCTGCTGAAAGAAGGCAGCAGCCATTTCTTGCCTGTGCAGTCTCTTTCCTACTCCTGATACATCCACACCCACCCACGCAGGGAAGGGAGTGTAAATCAAAAAACTGAAGTGGCACGACATGTCTGTACCTGCAGGGTTAGTGGTTTTTCTTTGAACAGTGATATATACGAGGGCTGAGATTAAAGACAGAGTAAATGCATCATTCACTTTCTGCCTTCTTTTTACCTCTAGATGTTCATTTAAACACACATAGAGAGTGTGTGCACACAGGAAGACAAAAGCTTTTAACCTGTAATATCCTGGTAGTGAGGATTATCAACACTGCTCAGAAAAAAAGATATGGAAATGCTACACCTGACAACACAAGCATGAGCTGTAAAGGCAACCCTCAAATGATGGGACATGAATAATCAAGTAAAATAAAGCAGATGGATGGAGGGATAGACACACATATAAATAGATAAATGAGGGTCTGTATCTCCAGATGCAGTTAGGCAATTAACTCAAAGAAACCAAAAGGAGTAATTCACATTAATACCTTGGAGTATCTAAGTTTATATTAATATAAAGAGATACAGTGAGATTTGGCATGAATTCCTCACCTTATTAAAGATAATACGGTTGAGGTCCCTCCTGGAGCCATCATTTTGTTCATCATTCTGAGATGCATATCTTGGTACTTGCTGGGTATTATAGGCTTTCCCAAAATTGATTGGCATTGACCATCTGGGCCAGATTTTCAAAGGAATTTTGTCTCCTTTGAGACAGGGAGCAGATTGCATGTCAGAGTGCTCCTGGAGGGTATTGAGATGGTTTGAAAATCTGGCCACAAGTGACACAAGAGAAGCAGCTGGTTGCTGAGCACTTACAAATGTGATTCTAAGCCCTTGTAAAAACCTGGATCAGGCATTCAGGGGTGCATGCGATTAGCATCATCTTTTGATTTGGGGTTTTTTGCATAGTTGTTGCCACAAAGAAATATCTTCATTGCATTAGGTTTTTGACATCAGTACCTGCATGCCTACCTCTCCGTCTGTCTGTCCAGTGGACAACCTACTCTCTGATTACAGTGTAAGGGTCTTTTCTTGCAAGATCACTCTGTAGGGTCATTTCTCATCTTCATCCCAGTGAAAAGAATAGGGCTAGTTGCAAGAAAAGCCTTTGAACTAAGTTATTTCAGTCATTTACAATTCAAGGAACCTACAGATATCTTAGATGAAGACCTAGCCTCAAATAAGTTGGCTTGTTTCTTTCCCCAAATTACTGGTTTACAGAGAAGGGGGAGAATTTACATCCAGAGAGAAAGCAGGAGAAGGTTATTGGGGGTGGGAGGGAAGAGGGAAGGCAAGCTAGGCACAGAACAGGCCAGCTATTTTTCCTCTTTTCTTTCAGAAATCCCTGCCAATATACTAGCTGTGCCATCTGGCATCTGTGATAAATTTGACTACGTGTAATTTCAAGCTGCAGAGAATTTTAGAGAGGCTGGAAATTTCTCTGTCTAGGTTCTTATGTAGCCATTATCACTGTAATCGTTGAATACAGGAAAGCAAAATTTTCTTTTTTCATACTCTCCTGGAATGAAAAGTTCTTCATTCATTTACTGTCTTTTCCACTTCAGTTTGTTTCATTTGAACAGCAAATCAAAGGTGATGTTAGTTCCCTCCCCATCCTCTATGAATATTTCATGTAATTTTAAAACTATAATTTTAGAGAGACAGAGAACATAAAATTAATCTATTTCTAAACAAATTCCCCACCATAGATTTGTAAATGAGGCAAGAATTTTAAACTTTGAATTTACATTTCAACTTTTCTCCATTTCTTTTGCTTCATGTTTTCCTTACACGTCTCATTTTGAGCAATGAACTTCCATCAGTCAGTTTCACTCCTATTTATAATTATTTAAGATACTTTTTGCTTTTCATGTATTATTTTTACATTTCTAGAGTATGAGACTTGCGTCAGTAAAGTAAAACAGAAGAAGAGAACAAGTATTCAAAGGAGGCCTTGCCAAATCCTTTTCCATATGTATGGTTGCTGCTATTTTTTCCTTCCTAGAATTTACACTTACCCAGACAAAAGATAAAAACTCTTTATTAATCATTAGGTCAGGTGAAGGAGGCAGATAGGATACCATTTAGGGATTCCTGTGACCTAGGGAAGAGCTGGACCCCACAAAGTTCTTGCACACTTTACAGCTAACTGGGGATGCTCTAATTTACACTGTTTGGCCATGACCCCTATTGATCACCCACCAGCTCCGTGTGCTTCGAGCGTGCTGCATTCAGGCCATGCCTCTCCCTGTACCAACACACCTCTCTGCACCAGAGTTAAGTGGATAGCGGTGAACATATTAGTTCTGCACCACCTGCCAGCCTCTGCCATGACGGAAGAATTATCACTGAACTGGCTCTGGATGCCTTCCAGGTCTTGCGGGCAAAAGGGCAGGACACCGGGGAGGCTGTGGCATCCCAGGACACAACACACAGACAAACCCAGGCATGCTGCTTTATGAGCAACGAGCAAGCTTTTGCACTGTTCCACTGACCACATTCCCTTTGCAATTCCCTCCCCACATTACAGAAGCATGGGGAGGCAGGGGTCCCTTTGTGTCATGCAGTCCATTTACTTCTTTCTATACGTGGAAAAAAACCTAACTGCGGTCTCAACCCTGCACAATCCTTCATTTGCTTATGTGTTCCCGCAGACCTCAACATAGTGCAGTAACACGTGTGTGACTCTGAGGCTGGAGCGTGGGCATGAGCTGCAGCCGCTGAAACAGGGAAAATTCAGCCTGAACATGCAGAGAGATACCCATGAGTGAAATGAAGAGCATGTGGGCAGAAGCTGCATGTAGACTGTCTAAAGTAACAATGGGAAAAGAACAAGCAAATGTATGTAATGCAAATAACAGGATATCCAGGGAGGAGGGACACATTAGCAACAGGTCTATAACTGCCTGGCTGCTACCATGCCAGAACTGCTACTGCACCAGTGGATCACAACCAGCCTCTCACCTTTGCCTGACCAGTGCTTTTCTGGTTGCTCTTCAGCTTATTTCAGTGAAAGGAGATGAGGTACTTTAAATAGTAGATCGCTGCTAGCTTAATTTGTTTTGATTGAAGGTCATTAAGGAGTGACCACACCAGAAGCTCAGCCACAGCCCAAGGGCAGGGAGGACCAGGTGGCAGATGGTGAAGACACTTTTCAGCCTTCACAGTTGGTTCCAGAAGAAGACCTGTGTCCACAGCATCGGTCCCAACTGCTCAGAGACGTAGTTCAGATACAAGGCTTCATTTAATCAAATTCTTCCCTTAACATCTTAATGGATCAACCCTTCTCTGCTTTCTCAGTGTTAATGTGCAGAGAAAC
Organism: Tyto alba; assembly: GCF_018691265.1. NCBI lineage: Eukaryota > Metazoa > Chordata > Aves > Strigiformes > Tytonidae > Tyto > Tyto alba. The sequence continues at coordinate 12,294,527 of NW_024881279.1, forward strand.
AAACAGCAAACATCTTACTATGAAATAATTTGTGTGTTGAAGAGAGAAAAACCTGAAAAGGGGAGAGGTCTATATTTTCCAGGGAAGCGAATGCTGCCATGTGAGTCCTGGAGAAGCTGAAGGAGCAATGAAGACAAATCGGGTGTGCCAGGCTGGGTGCCAGCAACCATCAGCCTGGAGGAACTGAAGTAGCAGCTTTGCACCTGCACACACCTCTTTGGACTTTGATCCTGGTGCTGCAACCGACTGTGCAGGACAGCACAGCTGGGTAATGTGAAAGCAGCTGTTGCGGTCAAATGTGAGCACCCACCCCTTCCAAAGATCCAAAGCACAAAGGTGTGATAATTGTGTGGAGCTGACCACAAACTAGTATGCGAGGCCCACAGCTCTATCTGGCTGCTCGTGCAAAGGTCCGTGGGCACGGGCAGTGCAGGAAGCACCCAGGTCCTTAGCTGCACCCATGAAGGCATGTGTTTTAAGTGCGAGCATAGTCCCTGTTCCTGAACTATCATAGCAAACCCTTAGCCTTGGGGAACATACTCAGAAATCATCACACAACCTCTGTGGGGAAAAAGTCAATATCTAGTTCAAACAATGTCACTGTCTTCCTGCTGATAAAACAGACACAGAAGTCAGGACTGGTTTAACAACCTCCTTTCTCAGAAGTTCCCAACCATCAAATTTCAAGGGTTGCTCCTTTGATCTTGGAAGCACTAGAAAGATGTTTTTCTTTTTTCTTTCCTTTTCCTTTTTATTTTAATTTCACTATCATGCTGTGGCACAATAGCTAAGCCTGTGTAGCTCAGAAGACTTCTGCTACTCTGGTTTGTTTTTGTTTCTAGCTAGTCTCTAATTATTCTGGTCTTGCAGAAGGGGGAAGGGAAAGGGAGGATGGGAACGTCATCAGTTTGAGCATCTTGCTAAGTGAAAATGAGAAATCTAAGAGGAAAAAATAAATTGGTACAGTTTGTAATTGTTTTTCTTCTTCAATCAGTCAGGAAATAAATTGCTGTAAAAAAAAATTAAAGGGTTTTTGGACATCCAAAGCAGAAGAGAGCCAATAAAGGCATGGCATTTCTTTGAAAATCAGCCCTTTTTCCTCAGCCCATTTCCACTCCTTCTCATTAGTTCAGATAACTCTTGTAACGCTAATTCATTAGGTTCTTCCAGAATTGTTTCCCTTCAAACAGCTGCTGAGAAAATAGAAATAATCTCCTTGTCGCTGATTGAGCTCGTGATTTCGACTGCCAACAATACATCTCCTGCCGGCGCCGTGGGGAGGTGCCAGGTCTCAGCCCCGGGTGGCTGTTTGATGTTTAGGAGAACAGAGGGAATGAGGGCAGGAAACCTGATTTGGGCTGAGTTTTATGGCTTACATTTATTTCATAGATAATTGGCAGCTGTGATTTAAAAGGGAATCTGTCTTTGGCTGAAAGCAAAGAACAGTCTCTCCTGACAGTACTGGGAATGGTTTCTCAGGGGGTGATGTTTAAATGGATCCTAAGCAGCAGGGTTTTTTTTCCTTTTTTTTTCCCTCTTTCACCAGCATCTCACAGCTGCAATAATTGTGTGTATCATTTTGCTACCTGGGAGATGGTTGTTTCCCAGTGGCTATTTCTCAGTCCCTCTTACCCTGGGAGGTTTTGGTCCCAGGTAGGCAGCTCATCTGCAGTCAAGGTGAGGTTATCTGGTGTTTTGTATACACCTTCAAACTGAGGACCTGAGTTAATGCAAATACAGAGAAGAAAGAGATTTAAAACCACCACTTCTTAAGCTTTTTTTTTATCTTCTCTTTCCGAAGACCTGAAAGCAGAACCCAAAAGCCTTTCCTGTAACCCAACATACAGTAGTAAGGGTGATCTGAGCTGTACTGGGTTTCCTACCTCATGTGGCTGCAGCACATTTTATGGGGAGAAACGGGTAGAGAAAACCATAAAGCAACTTCATTTTCTTGCAGTCTATTGCTGATTTGTATAGAAAGCCCTCAATCCTAGGAGCAACACAGAAGAAATGAGGTGATGTATTATATAGGTCTTTTTAATTCAATGGGACATGGACCATGATGTGACTTATGGGATCCAGCCATGGTTTTCCTCAGCCTCAATGGCCAGCTGTCAGTCAGGTTCTGCAAGCCTCAGTTTCCCCATCTCTGAAAAAAAGAAGCAGAGAAGAATACACAATGCTGTGCATTAGCAGCAGTATAGATAAGGTCCTTTGAACACGTAAGGTGGCACATAAGATCCTGCATGCTCATGGATTTCCTATTACATCTTCTGGGTCCTCCACCACAGAGCGTAGCCCCCAGAGACTGCTGCATGCAGCAGCCCAGGAGCCACCCGGCATAGCTCAGGGCTAGGTAGCGCAGGCAACTTAGGACAAGGATTACAGTCCTTGTTCTCAGGGGGGATGGGAATCATTTCTCTGCAACCATTTTTCACTTTTCATCCCAGCAACATGTAAAGATCTTGTGGCTGTGTAAATGCCAAAAGCTTTTTATGCCACGCTTGCCAGCCCTTTCACAGGTTTTCTGGTGCATCAGTGCATTTTGCAAAGCTGTTTCCAGCTCTTTTCTGGCTGTTGCAGAACACAAGACAAATTATCAAGAATTCAAAATAGCATAAAAATTATCACTTGATATTTGTTAGTCAGCCAGATATTTCATTATGATCCACATATCTTCTACCTATTTAAGGAAGCAGAAATGCACACATTCATATTCACAAGCTTTTTCAGACATGTACCAAATAACCCAATGACCAGAGGATCCAAGCACTTGCATATCTTCCTTCCTTCCTTCCTTCCTTACGCCCCGCTGTCCATTCATCCCCCATCTCCCCAAAAAGATAAAAATAACCCAACATGTGAGCTGCAATTTGATGCGAGGTTTCCAGCAGCTATGGGGATGTGGAAGGCAGCCAGGTAGCCTAGCAACAGGCTGCAGCTATTTGAGGCTTGTCCAGACAAAAAGCAGAGGAGGACTGATTTTACCTGGGGTGGGGCAGTATTAGCATGGGGGTGAGTTCTCCCTCCTCGTCCAAAAAGCACGCTGTACCCAGGGTTGTGGTTGCATTTTTACCTCCATCCTGCTGCCATTTTTTCTATGGGACAGAGGGACTTGCAGCTTATCCGAATGAATCTCAGGGTGCTGATGTACCACCTGTATCCATGAGGTGGAAAGCAAGACCTGAAAGCTGTCAGGACTAGGGAAGAGCGAGTTACACCTAAAGAAAAATGACTGTTTTGCCAGAGCATCTTATAACGGTCCCTATACGCTTTACATTACGAGGACAATTTGTCTCTAATCACATCCCTCATGCACACAGAGCAAAGATTCACATGATGACTAGAGGGAATATTCTGCAATTTATGGTCCAGCCCGCACCTTCACAATCCGTGGGGCTTTTGCTGGAAGCTTCAGCAGTGCTTCGTCAAGCCCTTGCATCACATCCTGACAGAGCTGCCCTTTCAAACTGACAGCATGGCAACTCTTCAATGCCACTTAAATCATACCTGGCTCTTCTTTCAAATCATCAGCTCTTCGAGCCTGCAACAGGGGTAGCATTGCCTACAACCTCAGCCCGGGCAACAGATGAAGGCTGGAGTCTTTCCTCCAGCACTGACTGGGGGTTTGACCTTGAGTCAGCCTTTGATCTCACCAGGTGTCACTGTGGCCATTTGTGAAGGAGAAACAATGATATTTATCTGCAAGCTAGACATGGAAAGCACCTATAAAAATGCAAAGCATAACTATGATTTATTTAACAGTTTTTTCCACCCCACTTCTCAGCCTCTTCATTACCAAGACTGACAACTGTGCTGAATGCAGAAGCAGATAACTTGTGGGTTTCCTGAAATGAGCCTAAGCTCCCCCTTGCAGGGCTCTGAGGTGGTAGGAAAGGAGGATTTGGCTGTAGAGGAGGTCTGGCACATTAGCAAAGGGATGCCCTAGTTCAAATGAGGCATCTTCGTCCCAGGGTCTAATTCTGTATGCAGGAGGGCAGTGGCTGGAATTAACAGATGAGCTGGCACAGCTCGTCCCTTGCAACTGCGAGGTACAACCTAGCACAAACCACAACCCAAATCTGATGCAGGAGGGAGGGAGGGATGTGAACAGAGCAGCACCATGAGAGCAGGACAAACCATGACATGGCACAAGATTTCAAACTAACGAGAAGGGTCCCTTTTCTAGACAGACTGGGCAATTTATCGTTTTCGCTATCAATTAAGATAACCTGCTGAGGGGAAGACTTCACTGTTGGGATCAATAAGGGGCCTTCGTCCTTTTCCGTCATTACTGTGACCAGTTTTACTGTCATCTAAATGCAAATCTATTACCAGCCTATAAATAAAAGTCTCAAACAAAAGGGACAGGGGAAGTCCATAGACAATGTACAGGTGTCTGATTCCCTAACGCCAATGCTATTAGTAACACCCCTCATCAGCCGGTGTACTTTGGAGCTGAATCCTAGTGAACAGGATGAGAGGTCTTTTAAATGATCTATACACTCCTCACCAGGGACTCCCCTGCATTGATCTGTAAAGATGGGCATTTAATTTCCATAACTTTTCTCGGATAGGTTTCTCTCCAAGTTTTCTAGATGTGTTTGCAGTCAGCTCTCCTCCATATTTCAAAATGCTTTTCAGCCCAAACAGGAGAATTTGTAAAAGGCTTATGTGTTTTGTGAGTGGCTTTAGCCAAAATCTTTCAATCCAGGCTGCTATTTTAAAGGTAAGCATTAAATTACATCTGGATAAATTAATTTTCTTCACTCTACTACTAATACAGAAGACCATGCTCTTATGGACACATGACATCCCCTAGGAAAAGAGCAGCGGGATACCACTGACTGACATGTTGTTCTTCCATTCCCATAGAGACCTCAGCACCCATCTTCACACCTCTTTTCTCCCCATCCTCAACTCCTCCTCTCTGCTACTGTTGAATAAAATTGATGCCGTTCTCCATGCAAATAGCCAGTCCTGTGCCCTTCTCTTGAGAGCAGCCCTGACTCTTTCTGAAAAAGCAAACTCATCTCTTCTGACCTGTGGAATGGCTTCACATATTTCGTAAGAAGAGCCCGAAAACCACTGAAGCAGACAGCTCTGCGGTCTGTTTCACAATGATTTAACATCAGCTCTTAGGTCTGAAATGCCATCAAGTTAAGCATATAATGTTAAAACTAGGTCTCTCAAGGCAGCAAACCATTTAAGCATGCATTTGAATTTAAGCATATGAATAATCTCACTGACTGTGTATGGAAATACAGTTTTGGTGGGAAACATGATCATGTTCTTTGCCAGACTGGGAAGTTAGTAGCCCAAAATGTTAGTGTGTAAACAAATCAGGAAAGTGCATGCATAAATAATCACCTTTAAGCCTTTATAGGGGAAATTATTCAAGTACAGATGCAACTTCAGCAACTGTATGAGCACTTTGGGCCTACTAATGGATCTGACAGTTGCTCAAAATCCAGGTGTTTTACATTTTACTCTTTATACTAACATCAACACACCGATGCCCAAAGTGATGTCCTCTACACATCCCTTTGTACTTACTGGTCATCTGATTCTGCTGAAACACATCCTGAAGTTTTAAGTAAAACTGCAGTTTTTCATTTATTTCAGTAGTTTGTCTTTTCCATATTTATTGCTTCAGCAGTCTGTTTGGCAAGTCTCTGCAAGACTGGTATTGCATTTTGGTTAAGTTTATGAAGATTTGGAGGCTGTCTGCCTCATCCCCATCCCAAAAAAGGGACCAGAGTTACCTGATGAATCTCATCCAGCAGACTAGATGGCACAGGGAGGATTTTCCTGATCCTTTCTACGTCAGCAGTGTCACCTGGATCTGGAAGCAATCCCACCAGTTCCTTCATCACAGCCTTTCACTGACTTGCTGAAGAACTGCACTGTTTCCATGCTGCCTCACCTACAACATCCCCAGGCTCCATGGAGGACCCTGCCCTCGTCCCAATATCAACCACAACCAACACCAATGCACAGGGAGTTAACCTGGAGGGTTTTAACACTCCCACTCCTGACCTCCATCATGCCAGATTTGCTTTCTGGCTTTGTTTTCTAAGCCCTTGTTTAGCAACATTGCTTTTCCCTCCTTCACTCACAGCCCTTCAGTCACTCGCCTGATAAAGCTGCCCGGAGCCCCATCGTCCACTCAGTTGTCTGACACACAGATTAGCCAACAGCTACAAATAAAGGCACCAGCTTTGCTTTTCTGGAAGGGATTAGTGTGCTTCCAGAAGAATGTCAAATCCACAAGCTGGTCCCTTTGTTCTGCTCCACTTCATACATGTGTTTTTGTAGAGCCTTATAAAAAAGAAATGAAAAAAAATGGGGGGGGGGGGGGGGGGGGGTGTGGAGAGAGGGAGAGGGAGAGAGGGGGAGGGAGAGAGGGGGAGGAAAAGAGACAGATTGCTTTGCTATTGCCTAGCATTATCTCTTCTTGACTTTATCGGGGGTGGAGTGGAGGCAGCAGTGTCAAAGCAACAGTGGATTCTCTGGATGGTGCAGCCGCTCACCATGCTGCGAGTCAGATGTTAATAATTATTTAGCAGTTGAGTGTGCAGAGAGAGAGAGAGAGGGAGAAAAAATTGAATTTACATGCATCACTACAGTGGCCTTTAAAAGTCTTAGTATGAAAAATGCATGACTGCCCATGCATTATTTATTCAGCAATGAATAGAATTTCCTGAAGATCAGACTCTCAGGTCAAGACTGACAAATTTGGCAGAATTAAGCATCATGTCTATCAGCCCAGTAGCAGATATGAAGGGGAATGGTGCTTCAACATGTAAGGCATTGCTGCTTTGTTGCATAAATCTGGCTTTAGAAGGACATGCAGGGTTTACCCCAACCAGCGCTCCTTTCCTAGCTTGTGTTTAGCAGAAGAGAGTCTTGTTTTTCCATTCATCGTGGATTCATATTGGGTTCACTCCCTCTTTCCACAATGAAAAGCCTTTTAATGCTAAGTATCTGTGGCAGAATGTAGTCATTTTGATCCACGAAGCACCATTTGTTTCAGGTTTTCTTGTGTTTATTCTGTCATCAGCAGGGTAGCTTGAATACAACTTTGAGGCTCTCAGCTGACAAATGCCCCCCAAATTCTCTCCATCGCTCTCTTTTTGCCTTTCCAATTGTAATTCTTGTTTGAAAATAATTTTGTGCAGTCTCTAGTCCAGCTGCCTCCAGAATACCAATGAAGTACATCTGAGACAGCAACTGTATTTTTGCTAGCTGGCCTGATCCAGTATTAGGCAGTATGCAGACCCAACCAAATACATGTTTCCCTCACTATACACACAGACATGCATTCATCGCTCCCAGCATGCCAATACCCCTAAAGACCAAACTTCTAAGCAAAATCATTGCTCCCTGACAGTGCATCTCAGTGGTGGGGGGCAGAGCTGGACCATGGAACGTGGGGATAGCTCTGTGTGCAGAGCACCCAGCTGCATGCTCTGGCCCAGCATTACCAAACCTCGTTAGCTAATGAATGGGGGAACATCTGGTCACTCTGTGGGCTCTCATTCTGCAAAGATAAATCAGAATGCTTGGAGTTCTATCCCTGTCATGACTAGAAAGCCATGAAGACAGGCACACATCAGTTTTTTGCACAGCTCAGCAGCTTAATAAAAAGGAGCATGTTTAACTTGTGTGAGGGTGCCCTTACAGAGTTATTTGTTAACCCATTTGCTTTTGAGATCTGCTGTGGTGACCCTTGACATAGGAGAGGTGAGCTACCGGTCTCGAAGTCTACCCATTGCTTGTTGATGGGAAGAACAGATCTGCAATCACTGTATTTTCCTTGCATCTATTGAGTTTTGAGTGGGAAGAAGTCCCTCTCTGTTACAGCTGCTCCAGGGAGTCAACACCAGTGGGACCCTGTTGAACAGGGCAGACAGACCCTGGCCACCCCAGCAGGACCTAATGGGGGCAAATGGCTTGGGGGTGTGAGGAGGGAGATGAGTATGGAAGGGGATGAGCTGGATGGAAATCATTGCAATTTCCACAGCAAGAGCTGAGTAGGGCAGACAAGCAAAAAAGGCAGGTGGGGAGTAAAACAGAGACAAGACAACTTGGGGAAGGAGAAGTAAATGGTCCAAAGCACTATCATGTGCAGGCTGGAAGAAGGCAGCCAAGCCCCTTCTTGCTTTGGCTCCCTCCCACCACATGTAAGCTTTCCTGATTCTGCACACATTTTCTTCTGTGGAGGTCTGGGAAATGCTGCTTGGAGCAAATCGATGCTGCAGCTCTGCAGGCTGTCTGTCTCCCATGGGGACAGAAGGCCTGGGGGATGGATGTGTCATGGGAAGGGACAGAAAACATTTGGTGTCCTACCACTGTGCCCATTCTTTGTGCAGAGGGGTCCGTATCATCAGCCCTAGTTTTGCACTCAGAAAGGACAAGAAAAATAAGGTTGTGTGAAATAGGCACAATCCCTGCACACACTAACGAAACCATAGAGTTTATCAGCTTCTTATGCTTATTTTTGTATAAGGTCAGTAAGATTTTCCCTACCACCATCCCCTCACAAGTTTCATAAGTGCGTAATACACATCCTACAAGTACAGAATCATCTCAGGAACAATCTACTCGGGAGCTTGCTTGAAAATTGCTGTTTGCTGTAATGGTACCCAAGGGAGCACTGCTCTCTAATATTTGTTTAAAGCAGACTGGTAAAAGTAAAGTAATGCCCTTACTCACTTTCTGCATGCAGGCTGTTCCCCACAACATTGGGAAAAATTGAATTGCTGAAAGAATAGCAACAAATTGCTCTGCTCTGGAGTGAGGGATCTTAATCCAATCAAAACACACAGGTAGAGTAGTGAGCCCCGTGTAGAAGGCAAATAATGTCTACAGCTGGCATTTAGTATAATGCTTATAACAAGGTTGCCTGCCTAAACATCAGCGGGGTTTGGGCTTGTTTTGTTGCCTGGTTAGGATTTTATTTGTTTGTTTATTTGTTTTTAAAACAGATACATGGTCTTATGAGAACATTAGAAGAGGGAACCTCATCTGAACCTCATCTGCAGTGGCAGTGGCCAAAGCCAAGATGAGCAGAGGGGCTTTTGGAGTCTCAAGTTTTAAATGCTTTAGGGAACAGTCCAATGGGAAAGTACTGTCAAAGTGATATATCTTGACGTGCATAGACTTCTGTAATGAAACCAGTGGGAGAAGGAGGAATATAGGACTGCCTGAGAAAAGATAGAGGCACTGAGTGTCTGAGTCATACATACACCATGTTTCTACACGGAGTGGTCTTAGTAAGTGCATAGGGTAATGGGAGGGATGTTGCTCCACAATTCACACCACCCAGTTAAGGGTTAGGGAAGCCTGGGCAGCTCCTACTGCCTTTCACCCACCTCCCAGCTGCATTCACAAAATAATAATCCCCTGTGCCTAAAATATCTCCTTTCATGCTGATGATGCTGCTTTCCCATGCCCATGCTCTGTTTCATAATAGTCAGTCTGATGAAGGTGACATAGCTCATACATAGAAGTCTTTTTTTCCTTCCCATTGAAGTTGCCCAGTGCCAGCCTCTCCTTTTGCACAGCTGTGCACTCAGACTGTGTCACTGAGACTTGATCATGTCTACCCTCACTGATATGAAGTGGTGCCTTTTCATACAAGGTCACTCAGTAGCACTCTAGCCTTGCTCTGCCTTAATAACAGCAGCAAAACTCAGCCCTGGAAATTACCCATGCAAGGTAATAACGGTGTGTGAATCTCAGCATTAATGTTTGTGAAGTGCTTTGAGATCCCAGCAGGGAAATTGTATTGGTGAAATATTAAACTACACAGATCCCTACAACCTTGCAGGCAATCGCCAAGTGACCTGAGAGGCTTTTTGTTCTTCCCCAGCCTCTTAGTTTCTCTGTACAAACTATGGTTCACTAGGTACAAGATCATCTGCAGTTCAGTTGTAAGGAATATCTTCATACCACTTCCAGGCAGAAAGAAAGGGCAGATAATAGAATGTAATGCAGAATCTTCTGTTGCTTGAGTCATGTTAATCATTAATTCAGCTACCATTTACAGATGCAAAGAGAGAACTAAAGTGACTGTCCTTAAAAATATATTGGTTGAAATAATTCTAGGCATTGTTATTCCTATTGCACACTGTCGTGTTCATTGTTATCAGAATGGCTCTGTGAAATTGCTGTGGATATACGAGGCTATTTTCATAATTCATTTTTGACACGCATTCTGGGCTGCTGCTTTACAGTGGACTTTTGCTTCTTGCCTTTAATCATTTGGATTGTATATTGCTTGCTCTACATTCTCATCACAACAAGCAATCATCCAAGAACAGGTATATATCTCCTGAATTTGGTACTTCTGCACATTCCAGACAGGTGTGGACTCATGAATTCTCAACATGCTTCGATTTATCCTTATGGACTGCAGCCATTTCAGAAACATTCAGTGTTGCACCCAGAGCTTACCCTGGGTTCTTTCAGAGTTGCATTTTATTAGGCTATATTGGATCACAAAATCCTGAAAAACAACTTTTTTTGGAAAGATTTCTTACAACACTTTGTAATTACTCTAATAAGTTCCATATGAAGATCTCCAAGTGTACATTACCAAAGAAGTTTGTGGTACTCCTTGTATGTGTATAAATACTATTCCCACTTTATGGGCAGGGAATTTAAATAATGAGGAGAGGTGACATATCTAAGGTCATGCTGGAACTACGTTAGAGAGGATAGGATAACATGAAATCAAATATAGCTCTGACCTCCTAAATCTCACTTCATTAATTTGAACTCTGAGTGATGCATTAATTTTATTCAGAGGGTTGTACATTGATATACTATCACTGGGGCATTTTTCTGAGGATCAAAAGGGCTATGAGCCATGTTGAGCTTGGTTAGAGTTCTACATCTTGACTACTCAATGGCTATAAATACTGAAATTAGTTTTCTTTATTTGAAAGTGAAATTTCTAATGTAAAGAAAACTTAGTCATATCAAAAATGTTTCTTTCATCCATTTAGTGAGATGGGCATGTTGTGTCTCTGCTGCCCTGGAGATCGCTGGCAATGGAAAGCTGGGGCTACCTGCTCAGGTGGTCTTTTGAACCCTTCATAGTTGAGAGCTTGTTTATGCCCCTGCAACCAGAGTGAATTAGTGGACTTTAATTTCAGAGCTATTCCTTATGTGTCCACCTCTTCCTAACCTTTAATTATGCCTTCATGCTCACTCTCACAGGCTCTGTAATTGACCACAAATTTAGTTGTGTGGCCCAAATCAAAGGCAAAGGCACGTAACTCTATTAAGGTCAATTATCTTGTGCTGCAGTTCTCCTGCAAAGTGAGCTGCTTCTGGTAAACCATATTATTAAACAGGCAGTTTTTCAATGCTGAAGTTGCTTTAGTTGTGCTTTTTCCTCAAAGTAACACTAACAGGTCATCAGCATCACAGAGGATTTCAGTGTTGGAGACAATAAGGCAGACAAATCTCATTGCAGGCCTGTGATCAGGGTTTGAAATTCATTAAAAAGGAATATTTGATGGTGGACTATGGCTTTATCTGCTTTACAGCCATCTCTTCTGGAGGATCTAACATCTGAAACTATCAAAGTTTTGCAATATTAAGTCATCTAATACCCTATTGAATTAGTATGCATTTCACAAATGAAAATGGAGCCCTCGAAGTTCAGTTTGTCTAAAGCCGGCCTGAACATCAGTGGCAAAGGATCATAAAATCTAGAGAGGGGAAAAGCCTGTGAGAACATTGAGTCACTCTTTTAATGCAGGATTATTCTTAAAGAATAATAGACTGAACTGTATGCAGTAGGGGTTTTAAAATCCCATTTTAAAAAATAAAGGTGTTAGGGTGATTTTTGTATGGTGCTAACTGGGAAATCAATATGTACCTTTGTTTTATATCTAAAAAAATGCCATAGAAGTAAAACATTTATATAAAAGTGGGCAACTGTGTCACGTGGAGTAATTATGGAAGTTCCTGATCTGTGAAAGATGAATTCTACCTTTTATATAGCAGTACAGATTTGAACAGCTAGCAGGGGATTTCTGAGTTGCACAATATTTTCACAGCTGAGTTTCCCTAGGAAAAGACAAACTGAAATAAACCCTTGTACTGAACTAAACAAACAAACAAACAAACAAAGACCAAAACCCCCAGAGCTGATATTTTTCATCCCCAATAGACACAATCCTCGAGGAAGTTGTGCACGCACTTGACTTCGGATGAATGAACGGTCAGGTATGTATTGGAGCCAGGCAAGAGATGGTGTTCCTAGCTGAATTGGGATCAATTACTGGTTTGCACCTATTACAGGTATTCTTCACCTCTGCTGTCTGTTCAGATAGGTAGCTGTTGCTGGAGTTACAGATGCTTCTGCTGTTTGTTGAATGCTATTGCTGTGTGTGGCCAAGCAGCGTTGTTCATGTATCAGCTACAAGCACCTGCAAGGTACAGCTGTATTTCCCATTGCACACCATTTTTCTGTGCTATGAAGTATCACTGAGATATATAAACATCACACATGTGGAAAAAAAACGCACATTGAAAACGTTGCTGTTTTCATTTACACAGTCTAATGCAGTGACTTCTAAGAGAGAGATAAGGAAATTGTATCACTGTGTCAAAACTGAACTTGGTAACGGAATCAGAAAATAATTGCAGTTTAAGAGGGAAATGCTTCAAATTCCAGGAATAAAGGGCACCTTATTATGAGCTGAAGGTCTATGAATAATCCATTATCTGGAATCTGCAGAGGATTCAATAGGAAAGCCATTGTTGTATTTCCTTTATACTTGCTGGAATTCAATTTCATTTTGTATTCTTCTTTGACATTAAAATATTGATGTTTACATCACTACTAAACCTAGATGCCAAAACCAGTATGGGAAGACAGTCAACTGCAGCTGACATGAAAATTAAGAGAAAAATAAGTTATCTTCTCAGAGATTTATGGCTACCAGTGGTTTTGTAGTGTGAGATGGCTTGTACTGTTTGGGAAAGGAATCTTATGTTTTTACAGCTCAGGATGGGAATCAATTTAGGATTTTAGACCTTGACTAAAATAGCCTTGCTTTTTAATTTCCTTACAGTCAATGATTTTGGTCAGGATAGTCCATGAATCTCCAGTGCTAGAAAGTGTCGTCTTTCTGTCAGTCCTGGAATAATTCAATTTTTGTGTGATATTCATCACACCTCCCATCCTGCCAACTGCTACTGGGAGGCTCAGCCACGTCGCAGGCAGGATGCAGCCCCTCGTTACTGAAGTGCACACCGGGCACATCGCAGTGGTCTGAGCCTGGACTCAGGCTCCCGTCCTCCCAAGGGACCCTGTTTCAGGGGGCTCAGCCCAGCAAAAGGAGACAATCCCCAAGGATTTTCAGTGTGTCCTCAGAGGGCACACACAGCACCCAGGTCAACACTTCCTAACCCTAAGCCTGAGCAGCTATGGGAATAGAACATATCAGTTCATCTCATCTTGATTTAAAGCCAGGATTTCCTGACTCCCCTGATCACTTGCTCCAATGGTAAAATGCCTTTGCTGTTAAAAAAAATAAATTTTAATCATTTTATTTCTAATTTAATCTTTGCTGAATTCAAATTCTAGCAATTTAATGCATTTGTCTGTTAGAATAAAGAACCCTCTTGTATCAAATGTTCTCCCTATGTAGGTACTCACAAACTGTGATTAAATTGTCTCTTAATCTTCTTTCAATAAGCTTAATTGAACATCATAATATCAGTTGAATCTCCCAAAAAGGGCCACCTCTTGATAACTGATTTTCCAAAGAATCTTAAAGCCACAGGAACAAATTAAGTATTCCAGTTCCTTCCTCCTCTAATAAATAAAATTTATTTATTAAATCTCTATTAAATAAAAACAAAATATGTGGCAAGGAATCTGTCTTCTACCTCCTTAGTTGAAGCTCATTTCCAAGGCAGGTTGATGATACAGCAAATCAAAATATTAAAAGTCCTCCATGGTGCCAAGGTGCTCTTGGCACTGAACTCAAAATTAATCTGAATAATGAAAGAAATAGAATAAATTCTGAGATATGTGGATAGGAGATATCCTTCAAGATATCTTGGTAGAGCTATTAAATGGTAACTGGTTATCTATTATCACTTTCACAAATTATAATTGCTTTTCCCTCTTTATGGCTGTTTTAAGAGATTGCTATTTCTTTTCCCCGGCAGCAGACGAGCTCCCTGCCAGGCACTCCCTCTCCTTGCTGCCAACCGATGCTTCTCGTGGGCCAGTTGAGAGGACGGGAGCTCCTCTGAAACCAGAGGAGGAGTCCACTGGAAAGGTTCTCGTGCTGCCCATCTCCCCTGGCTGCTCACCCCATCCCTCCCAGTACCTCCCCACCTCTGCCTGGGATTCCCTGTGCCAGGGACCATTCACCGGGCTGCATTGCCAGAGAGGAGTCAGCAGTCTCTAGCAAATGCAGGGGACAGGAATAGAGCTGGAATTACTGTGCAATTCTGAGCTTTGTGATGTGCCAAGAGCTAACGCCTGGTATTTTATGTTCTGTTTCCTCATATGGAGTCAAGGACTAGGAGGTGCTTTTTTTCCTTTTCCTCTATGAGGTCTTTGAAAAACTCTCTCTTTTTCTGTTCACACTGCAAGATACACCAAGCCACCAGACTGTGGGTGTTCCTGCCTCTGTAACCCTGGGTTAAATGCACAATGTGATCTAAGAGTATGTAAACAGTTGTCCCTCCCAGTGCAGCAAGAAGAGCTTCTATTCCCAAGACAGCTAATAAATCTCAGTATGCTACAGTTTCCAAAATCATCCAAAACTTGTCAGACATTTTATTGACACCTTAGAAATAGGGGTGTCTACCCAGCAGCCTTCTGACCTGTTTCACTGATAATCAATTCCACATTGCGCTCCTTAAAACACTCGGAAAAATCAACACTACAGGAAAGTCCCTAGCACAGCTGGAGGGCTGTGAGCTCACCATGCATGAATATGGCCAGTGCAGATGTGGGTTGTTTTTTTTTTTAATTGTAAATTTTAAAAACTCTAATCTGAGTTAAAAACTCTCAACAGTGCAACACAAGAGATATTTCAATCAAGAAATTGGGGATGCGCCTCTACAGTTGCCTTGTTCAATCATTGGCAATGCTGTGAAATGCTACCAGCGACAAACAAATGAGAAACAGAAAAAATAAACAATGGTGAGCTAAAGCTTGGATGTCAACTTTGCTTTGCCATTTTTTCCACTGCCTTTGTCAGTCTTTTTGCCAAGATGCCAAAAGGTACAACATTAGCGTATATGCAGAGTTGCACCCCCTCTTACACATGTATATCTGAGTTGAACACGTTCACTGAGAATCTGCTTCCCTGCAACGCACATATATCCTCCTGCTTCAGCTATGGGGTAGGATTGGAAAGAGTATCTGTGTGACACCTTTGAACAGACAGAAAATACTAGTGTCAGTGTGTCAATTATTATGCTTCTGTGTATTCTGTATTCCCAGCGATTGCTGCCATGCTCTAAAGAGCTACATACATACACTAAGACTTTTGTCTAGACTTCCAGGTGTTGCTGGGTTTTGAGTTCTTAGTTCTTCTGCAGGGCATTAGAATAGCCAATTCTCTGTAGTTAATGGTATTTCTCTTTGACATCTTAACACCTTCTTAAATCTCTAACACAAATATATCCCCAAACAAGTGTCTCTTGCTCTTCCACTACCATTTTTATGTACAGCCAGAAGGCATGCTGCGGGCCATCACCAAAATAAAACATTAATTGCTAGTTTTCAATGTTTTCAATGCAAAACGTTTTCAGTGCAAAATGTTTTCAATGAAAAATGTTTTTTCAATGCAAAATGTTTTCAATGTTTCCAGTGTTTTCCATGTTTTCAATGCAAAAGCCTCAATGGGAAAAAAAGGTACTTCTGTTGCCAGTGAAAATCCATGGAACTGCAAGTCTCCAGGTCTTACATCTGTGTAGCCCCAGGTGGCTTTGAGAGGAGACTTCACAGCTGTGCACATGCACACACAGAACAGGGAACGCAATCCTGTAATCTGGTTATATGTAGTGCTTAGTTGCGAAGGAACTGCCTGCATTACAGCGGTTGCCAGGTCAGTGAAACTCTATAGTCTTTGGTGCATATGCTCAAGAAACCCAGAGCATGTCAGTGAAACTCCTCCCGAGTTTGAACATGTGCTTAACTGGATGTTACACTGGAAAAACATCTGTAAACATGCAAAACGTCAAAGATGTATTGCTCTGAATAGCTTAAAAATATTTAGAAGAAATTTCAGGAACATATGGTCACTTCACATTGGTTTCGTTTTTTCTTGCTAATATGTTTCTGGTTGCCCATTCATCTTATAATTAACAAATCCAGTGGGATAAATCATTGTTTCCAGCAGCTTAGTGTATAGTTCTTGGGACAATGGCCTGGAAACCCAGTACAATACTGTTTATCAGCTATTTCCCATGCTTTGGCAGCCAAATAAAGATTCCTGGAAAGTGTTGCTATTGGTGTTCTGTAAAGATGTTGCCTATTTCTTGGGGTGCTATAAACTCTGAATTACTCACACTGGCTGTTGGACCTGGCAGGATGACATATGGCTCCACTACTCAGCCTCATCTATGGGGTTACTGACAATTTATACCCCAGCTGCCTTAAAACTAAAGCAGTTGAGAAAGCGAGACAGAAAAGCAGTATTCCCATGAAAATGGCTGAAGTGGGTCCAGCTCGTGGTTCCTTCACACTGTGAGTCTCCCTCAAGAAATGAGTATTTGAATCTGTTATTCTTAAGGGAAGCACTTAATCACAAGATTAACTCTCAACATGCTTAAGTGGTTTGCTGGATTTTCTGACTGAGGGGAAAAAGAAGGTGGGGGGAAAGAAAATAGCATAGAGTCCAAGAGAACAAAAGAGAAAGCAAAAAAAAAAAAAAAAAATTAGGTAAGACATGGAGAAGAAATACAGAGCAGCAAGAATTAATAAAAAGCTAGGTATTAAATTGGGAGGGGGAAAGGGAGACTTCAGATGTAACTGAAGGAAAATAAGAGCAACACAGGCCAAAAAAAATCAACAACCCACCCCCCAAATTTGGAAATAAAGACAGTATACCTCTGTCTTAAACTTGAGTTAATATTCTAGTGAGTCAGAATAAATTATTTGTACTCTACAGCCCACTTCATGTTTTCCTGATACGCAACCGGAATGCTTATTATCGTTATTATTATTATGAGGAGTAGTTGGTTTCCGGGGGATTACTAACAAACCACATCTATTCTTTCCATTTCTCCTTCATGCTCTGCTTCTGCAAGATGAATGTGAATGAAATCAGAGCTCCAATCCCAGCAGTCACACCCACAGCATCATGAGGCTGTGAGATGTCGAGTCATCCCAGATATTTGCAGCTCTGGCAGGTGAGATGCCAATGCTTTGGTGCCTTCCTGATGCTGCAGTCAGTGAGAGCTGAGCAGCCTCTTTGCTGCTCCTGCCTGTGACACTCTTGCTCATCTAACTCCAGATGGATGTTAAAAATTCTGTCTGAGAGGAGGATGTGCTGCACTATGCTGCTATACTCTGTGCTAGAGTTTATGCCATGCTACAGAGCAGCAGCATACGTCATATGTGCAAACCCAAAGTGCATGAACAATGAATATAGCAACAAAGTTCTTGTGCCTTATGTTCAAATACATTTCCAAGGTACCACGTGCTGTGGGATAGTGGAAGTTGCATGGATGGGATATTCAGGGCTGTAGCAAGGGAGGTGCAGAGAAGCAGACAGCCATCACCTTGAAGGACAGTAGCTCCTTGCTCTTAGTGGGACCCAAAATTGCCTTAGCAGCAGTGTCTTACCTCAGCAAGATGTACTTCTGGTGATACACTCAGGAATATGGAGAAAAGAGCTGCCTTTGCCCCTGCTGATTGCAGGGGCAGGGGGCAGGAGGGGCAGAAGACATTTGTTCTAGGACAAGAAAGTGCCCTATTATGGTCTTAAATGTATTCTGCTCTTTCACACACCTTGTTTCTCAGCAATCCTTCACTGCAGGGAACTGCTGAGCTTTAGGTCTCAAATCCTCACCTGCAGCAAGTATGCCTGCTATTGATGCTTATTACTGTGAGTCTGTGATGCTACAAGGAGTTACTGAAGTTAGAAGGAAAGTAAATTTTTGAATCTTTTGCAGTTCCCTGCCTTGTTTGTTCTCCTCAGTACATTTGGGTTTCCTAGGTTGGCTTAGCACTGGGGTTTGTCTACTTGGGCCAACATAAAAACTCAAAAGGCAGCAGCTTTAGTTGTGAGGGGTTCAGCTCAGGCTGATTAGCAGATCTCCCCTGTTATCCCAGAGGAAAAGGCAGTTTCTGAAAACTGCAGGTAAAAGCAAAATAGGCTGCATGACCTGCTGAGAACAACCTGAACATAGCA
Organism: Tyto alba; assembly: GCF_018691265.1. Classification (NCBI taxonomy): domain Eukaryota; kingdom Metazoa; phylum Chordata; class Aves; order Strigiformes; family Tytonidae; genus Tyto; species Tyto alba. The sequence continues at coordinate 12,312,937 of NW_024881279.1, forward strand.
AGAGACTGTGAAGACTCGAGGCAGCAGACAGCAGAGCTTGTTTTGAGAGCTTAGAAACTGAGCAAGCCTCCAGTAAGCAGAGGCAGGGGCGTGAGTAGAGGCAGTTCCGCGTAGACAGAGGGTTATATATGATCCTCCAGTTGCTAGGCTGAAGGCTGGGGAATACAGGTGGTGAAACAGCAAGGGAGCTATGTATATTCAGTTATTAGTCAAGCACCCCTGCAGCTCAGCAGGCTGCAGTGCCGCAGGCAGTGAGCTGCCTGCAGAAGGGAGGAAGAGGGGAAGCAGGGACATAGCGAGGAGTCCAGGAACGGACGGCGTGGTGCAGAGCCAGGGACTTACATTTCTTCATGAACTTTAGCATTCTGGTGCTGTGCATGGTCTAAACACCGAAACACAATTGGGAAAGCAGCAAATACATAGAATAAGGAGCTGTCACCCAAAAGCCCTAGATCTGCCCAGAGCAACCCCCACTCTCCCATTTCAGAGCACCAGTCAACGCAGACAAAATCCCACACAGGCTCTTTGCCTGGGGGAAGGAGCAGAGAAGGACAAAGGAGAGTGTTCTTCTAAACCTTGCACACGCACAGCCAAGATTTTAATTACATGCCATCTTTTGAGTTTGTCCCGTACCTTGCTCCCTCAGGGGCTTGCTGATTTCTTTCCTCATTGAAACTAATCCCAATCACCTTATTTGGATGGTTTAGTTCCTTGGCTGGCCCAGATACCTTATTGCTTCTGCCAAGATACTCTTTCATTCTAAAATTCATGTTTCATGATAGAAGACTTCTGATGATGCAGATGATTTTGCTCACTGAACAAGAGCAATGGGGAAATAAGGAGGACTTACTAACCTGAAAGACAAGTGTCAGATGGCTTGCAAAGCTAGAGGATCGCCCGTCACTAGATCTCTGTTTTCTCAGAGGACCTATACAGGGAAGATTAGGATTTCTAGGTTAAACAGAAAGTCCTGTCCAGGGGTGTCTTCCTTTCCTTCCCAGGGTTTTGGAGTTGTCCTTCCACAGCTGCTAGGAAATAGCGTCTTCTGAGCATCTGCCAACAGAGACAATCTGCCGATCACAGCACAATGATGAGATGGGTGTGTAATGTCAGGGACACAGGAAAAGATGCACAGTTAATCTTTGGCATGAGGGTAGATCTGGGAGATCTTTAGTGGTATCTCATAGGCTAACTTTTGGGGCTATCCCCAACGGAAGGAGGTTGGATTCCAGCAGCTTCACTGCTGTTTGTTGCATACAATCCAGTGTGGCTCAGAGACACCCATTCCTCACACGGGCATTGCTTTGGTCTTGATCATTGTGCAGTTTATGCCCAGCAATCCTCATCGCAAACTGCATGACTGCAAACTTGTCCTTGTTCTGGGTTAAGAAGTAGAAACTTCAGATCTGAGTAAAGAAAGAGGCCACTTGGAGAACTTTCCTTTGGGATCCATTAGTGAGCTCTTTCCAAGCAACGTTTTGGGTTGATGTTTAGTTCTCAGCCTACATGGAGTCTAGTGTACCAGCTGGTGTACCGTGTGAAACTGGCTTTCTCTTGCACTCCCAATTTGGTCCTGTCTGTCTCTGCATTCAACCTCTATTCAGTCACATTACCATTCTGACTTGGGCTCCAGGTTTTGCTGGAAAGCAAAGGGAGACAACAAAAATGATATGCATGGACCAGGGAATATATGTGACCTTTGCGTTTGCACAGCCACTTAGAGAAGAGGGTGCTGTTTGCTTCATAACTGTTGCAATATCTTTCACAGGTGGTTAATGCATTCTGCCAGCACATGAAAGAGTAATTGGATAGCCACATTTTTAAGCTCTATGTAACCAACCATATCAAGTTTATCGCTAAATGCCACAGTTTATCATAATCTAATCACCAGAGAGCAAGAAAAAAGAGTATACTTGTCTCCATCAATAAACGAGTGATTATTCAGACAATAAATGGGTTTATTTTCTTTATTTCCATAAATGTTTGAAGTCTTATGAAGATGCTCTGGAGAAAGGATTATTTATGTTGGCATCCAGACAGTATAGTGATAGGAGGCTTAGAAAAGCTAAAGAAGGATGTTAATTTAGAAACGATCCTAAAAGTCTTAATCATTTTCACTCTGCAGAAGGAATTTGGGACATCAGATTATTTATCAGATTAAAAATGCATTGCCTGTTCCATCTTGTAGCATGCAAGCCCGATGCACAATAGCGTCACTGGAAAGCCAATAACAAGGAAAGAGCCAAAATTTCTACTTTAGCTTTTATTTTTAAATAACATGGCTGTTCTCATGCTAATTGGCCCTTCTTCCATGTCCCATTTTTGGAAGTGATGTAGTATCAAATGCTGATATTACAAAAGAAAACCACTCTACTGACAACAGTAAAAGCAGTTTTAGATCAGCATCAGGGAAAAAAAATGTATAAAATATAGCCCAAAGTCTCCAGTATGTTCCAACATGAAGAAAGTTATAGCTTGTCCCCAGGGGGATGACAAACTGCATCTCTGATGGCTGAGCAAATCTAACGCCACGTGAGACCTGCGCGCACACACATGCCAGGAGACAGGTGTGTTCTGTAGTATTTCATACAAACAGATGTCCTCAGCCAATGCACCAAGTTGCCTGAGCCTCTTACAAGAAAATAGAGTTGTCAGGAAAGGAAAACAATTTTCCCCATGATCCATTTGCCTTTGCAGCTATTCCTCACGCCTCCAGACTTAAGAGTGAACATCTGAGGGGCATTCAGGCAGCAGCAGCGGCTCTGGGGTTGTGCGGAGGAAGCATATGAGGAAGAGCTGGAAAATACTTTTGTGACAAAAATAGCAATACATCAGCCTGAGTGAATGATAAGAGATAAGGACTCTTTTTCCCTGCTCAAGTAGAAATACTAGTGACAGCAGCCTAGGGAAGCTTTGCCAGATTTGGCCACCAGGGTCCGATGGGGCCTTGCAGGGCAGTCTTGGTTCATGATTTCTTGCTTTACCCGCAGAGAGCTACCAGTTTGAGAGCATTTCTCCCCAATTTCCTTGGAAACACGGGGGAGGTGCCACAAGACAGGAACTTCTCTGTGACTTCCTCACCCATCTCGAGTGTGTATTCAGGGTGGCAGACTGAAATCCCTGGGCAGGGACCCGGGACATCTGGCTTCAATTCTTCCTTCTCTCTCTATAACTTCTAGCTCTCCTGCCCTCACCTTTGAAGCTGCCGCATCTCTCTAGATGCAAGTTCCCAGCCTTACTGATGGGGAATATCCAAAATGCCTTTTCTCTCTCCCTGCTTAGTTTTATCATATTACACATGCATGAAGAACCTAGCAACAAAAAATCTGGATCTTTTCAGAGCTGCTGCAACATAACACGTATTTTCTCCTAAGGTTTTTTGTAACTTTCCGTGACTCTGGTTTTCCTGGAGGCACTGAGCAAGGGCTTGTGCTGGAAAATGAGCAGAGCCATTAAAAAAGGGTTAAATGAGATCTAAGGCAGATTGAAATCTGGTCTTGAACATGATTGCCACTTCATGACTTGGGTCTATAGCTGCTGCAGATCTCCTTTGAAAATGTCCTTTAACCCCTTTAAACATTCATTTTAAAGCTTCTCTTAGCTGACATTTCTGTAATACGTCCCTGCAAAATATCTTCTTAACAGCTGCTGGGAGTTCATGACATCTTGGTGACCTAAATGCCGCTTTTGTGCAACAGTGGCCTGCAAACAGCAAATGCTCTGGATGATTTTGTGTTTCTTACAGCCCCACTGTTGGGAAGAGGGAAACAGCAACAGCAGGAGGCACCAAACTGGGGGACAGGAGGTGGGGGACAGGAGGCAGGGGGGGCATGCTGGAGAAGATGGATGGGGGCAGGAAGCACCATTTCTGTAAAGGGAGAGTTGAATTCGGACAATGGGAACTGGGTGGCAAATGGACCCAAGTGGTCCTCTCATGTCTGCTATCAGAAACCTTGTCAGGGACAGACGAGTGCCCTTGCTGCCTGTCACTCCTGGCAGCACCTGCCATGCTGGCACTGGTGCCCATCTCCAGGGGACATCAACCCCCGTTTGCTCAGGGTACCTCAACATCCCTTCAACCCCTGGGGCAGACCACTGTTTTCCATTCTGCAGCAGTTCTTCTGCAGGCTGAGATCTTGACCAGTTACTTTTCTGTTTATTTAACTGAAAGTATGCTGATTAGACCAAGAAGGCCAATGACAGCTCCATCTTGCTCAGCCCTCTCCATACCCATAACAAGAAGCAGAGCCTGCAGCACAGGGCATCTTACCTAGACAGGCAAGAGAAAGTCCAAGAGGATTTATTTTCCTCCTCCTAATTCCTTCATGCAATATAAGCCAAATATACATTTGATCTTCCTAGTGAACAATGCTTTTTAAAAAGGCAGACAGTGCTTTCTTCTTACCTTTTTCAATTACTGTTTACAACTATTTTCTACTGCATTTACAAACTACTTCAAAAACTTTCTTGGAAGTCATACACCCCAGAGTCGTTTGGATGTAGTACAAACCAAGCAATCAATAAAAGGTGGGTGAGGAAAAAAAAAAAAAAAAACGAAACACTTGCAGGCTAATAAGATTTCAGATGGTAGAAAAAAGCAATAGCTCAGAGCTGCTGTGTGAGAAACTCTGAACCTATTTATTTCTGTCCTCTCACTTCTTATTTTAATGTATCACAGTTGAATTAGCCTTGGCAGAATTTACAGCCCTTCTGGTCTGTTGGGTATGCTGAGTCTTTAATGTCCCAAGTGGTCCTATGATCTGTTAATTACCTTATTGCATGCAAAGCTCTACAGGGTTATTTCTTTACTTAAATTCTTTGTCAGGATCAAATTAGTTCTGGGGATCCCTTTCTGTGTGATGTCAAGCACCCTCAGCTCTGCATGGGGAGTGTAAGATCCTCTGCTCATTGCAGGACGCATTCAGTCCTTTGCAGGATGAGACAGTGTGTGAAGTAAATGATCAAAGTGGCCCATTAGATAAATCCATGCTCTCATTGTTAACCATTCTGAAAGTTGCAGGAGAATGGTTTACATTTTTTATTTTGTATTCCAAGCACTGTGCTTAATTTTGACATTCCCTCACTTTGTAAGGACAGTTCTGGTGCTTGGCTCTGGAGGGCTGAACAGCAGGTAACAGCTGAACTGAGGCAGTAAAACATCATCCTGTTTCTTCCTAGCCCAGAGGAATTGTTATAAGCAAGGGAAGGTTTTGAATGAAAAGACATTTCAACAAAAAGTTCAGAGAGATTTGAGTTTTCCCCACTTATACAATATCTTTCATCCCTTCCTGGCAGAAATACCAGTTGATTAGAGGCACTCACTTTCCCGTCCCCTAGACCCCATGATACAGTCTGCTTTTCTTCAGCCAAAACTACTGTCCGTTACTTTCTAAAATGGCAAATTTCTCCTTCTGCGAGTAGCAAAGATCCCCAGGCTCATGGTCCCCATAGCAGCAATGTCTCCTGGGTGCTCCTTATGTCCTTACAAAGCTCAGTAACTTCAGAGTCTCTGTTAATAACATCACTGCAGTAGTTTCAGCTTTCTTTTCTGGCTGTTGTCATCTGCACATGGGAAATTCATAAAGCTTCTCCTCTTGAAGTCTGCTCCTTAGGGGAGGTTGTCGCTGTATCCTCCGCCCTGAGCATCTTTCTTCCAGTCCCTGCCAAATCGAAGAAATCTGGACTCTTTCTGGTGTCTGGCAGAGTCCGAGGCCAGCAGCTGCCCCCCTCCAGCCATGCGGTGCCTCGCTGCTGGTCCCGCTCGGCTCGACGGCCCACAGAGCAGTGCCCCGAGTTCATCTGCGAGGTGGCCCTCCACGTAGCACCGTGCCAGGCAGTGGCACAGGGCTTTGCTCTGGGTCTAGAGCTCTGTAAGGCCTTAAAATAAGCTCCCCAGAGCAGCTGTTGTGGTGGCCTGTGCTTACTCCTGGCCTCCACTCTCCTGCAACTGGGAAACAGTTCCTGCACCTCTCGGTCATAACACTCTTTTGTGCAACTAGAACATCTCTCCTCTGAGGATCTCAGAGCTATTTATGATCTGCAGGGACTGGGTCCCCACAGGATCCCTGCTGAGGGAGGTGAATGTGGGAGTCCATACATGAGACACTGCCTGAGGGTGGATTTTCTAGAGGATGAGGAGAAACTTCAGCTATTGCAGTCCATCCCACCGTGCCCCCTCCAGCTGCCCCCTCCATCCTCGACTCCCTCCAGCCCAGCCAGCAGCTAAATCAGCCATGTCTCCTCATCCGGATTAAGAATTTGATTCAGCACCAGATTAAATACACGTTCAGTTAAGGCACAGGGGTAAAAATGCACTGTAGGGTTTTGCTGAGCCTGAAAGCCAACGCTTTTAAAAAGTCACTGTATTTAGTCCACAGGGGAAAAAAAAAAAAAAAAAAAAACAAAAAACCCTACGAATCAAGAAAAAAGGGGGATTATAAATAGGAATCAAACTAAACTATAATTTCTTCATATGTCTGATTACTTCAAAAAGCTGTCCCTGATATCTCTCTGGCTAACTGCTTGAGCTGGGCAGCTTGTTTTGGCTGTGTTTTCACATTTTCTTCTTTTTCGGGTTTCTGATACAACTTCTGGAAGCTGCAGCATAGAGACATTGCAAAGACACAGAAGGAGCAGGGCCAGTTTTCTGCACCACTAAGTGAGCACCACTTTCAGTAGTAGGGCAGTACCTAAATGTGCCCTTGATAAGCAGAACACGCTAATACTGTCCCTGGTGAGCAGCAGTCATTACCAATCACAATTATTAGGCTAACTAGGTTTCCAGAGAGACATTGAACTAAAGACATCAGCTTCTTAAAGCTGTGCAAATTTGTTATCACTACCTGCAGCTGGGGAAACGTGATGCCCACTTTGCTTCTTACTGCTCTTCCCAAGGTGGCTGCTGTTGGTCAGTGGCTGGGTCAAAACAACGTGCTCTGACAGGGACCCTCTTTTCACACCTTCTCAGGCAAAAACAACCATGTTGGAGGGGCAAATAGTTGTGTCACAGCTCCAGGAGAGAAATGGGACAAGCACCCCAACCTCCTGACACCCCACACCTTGATGAAGATGCTGTGCTGGTGCCATGACCATACATTTTCTTCTCTGTGTTGGCTCCTTGCCACAGCACATCACTCTTGGTGCCATTGTCAGAGTGATAGGCTTTTGCCAAGTGGAAGTTAAATTATACCAGGAGTAGAAATGGGTAGGATTATTCTTGACTTTTCTTGACTTTCCTTGAGGGAAATAACAACTTAAACAACATTCACAATAACAATATTTGTTGAAAGTTAAATACTGGATTCAGTGCTCATACATACAAAGAAGGACTATTTAATTCCTAAAAAAGAGAGGCCAAAAGCATTTCTTGTAGTAGTGAATCTGGAATTACAGAGATGACAGAAGTTTTATGGCTAAAACTGCAGACATTTCCTTTTTCTTATTTTCTTGTGAAATATACAGGAGAACCATGTTAAAAAATAATGTGGCAAATGAGAGTCTTGTCAAAGCTGGATTAAAAGAAGAAACTACGAGTATAGTCATGTCTGCACGAATATGCAACAGAAAAGATAAAAGGTATAAAGATGTAATCCCGACTATGCAGACATCCTCCAGGGTGAATTAGTTGTATTACAAGAGGATGTGCAAAGTTAGTGAGAGGTAGGTATGAAGCACAGTATGACAAATGTGGCAGAACTGAGCACTGGACATTCTGCCAGTATGAGCTACGTATTACACTATGAGCCTGACAAAATGGTAGGGAAATAAGAAGATAAGAATAATGGAATTTCTCATTCACTGCTTGTCTTAAAATATTTCCTAAAGACCCTAGCAAAGTTACCATAAATGTAAGGTATGATAGTGATGTACTGTGGGTTTTGCCACTCAGTGTGTTTTGTTGGAAACAGAAAAAAAAATATACACATCTGCAGCTGTATGAATGTAATTTAGTAAGGGTTATAAAAAAAGATGAAAGTGTAAAAATTGTCCCACTTATTTGCACATACCTGAGATCTCATGAAAGAGGTATCATACCACACAACTGAGTCAAAAACAAAAGTCGCAGGCATTGAAGCTTATAAAAATAAATAATTTAATAGAGTGGTAGAGCAGCAGGATCAGCTCAACCTGGATGCCTCCAGAAGGCGGGGGGGAGAACAAAGAAAACCCTGGGCAATTATACCCTTACAGACTATTCACCAGCCCCTCATGCACTCTTCACACTCTTTTCATGCACCCTTTAGTCCAATAGTGACTCTGATCTGAGCTTCTTCTGACACCTGACTGGATTCCTTCAGTGTCTCTAGACAGGCCATTTGTTATCTTGTTGAGTTGCAGCCTTGAAGCCTCCTCATATTCTGATTTACGCTGGCTCTGGCAGCCCCTGTTTTAACTAAGTAGGTACACGTTCAGTAAGTTTAGGTGAAAGTTTAAAGTTTGTGGCCTAAGGCTTCAGCAAATTTAACTACTCATGCTAAGTAAGTAAAGCTAAGCAAACAGCATACTAAATCACACAACATTATAGCTCTAAGCTATTCGTTCTATTTAAAACTTACTTATTTAAGCTAAACCACTCGTTTCTCCTAACATTGAGAGGCGTCCCTGCTCAAGGGGAGAGTTGTCTGGCATGCAGTCCAGTTGACATCCAGAGAAAACTCAGATTGGGCTCATCCAATGATCTGTTATCAGTAAAGATCTCATTGCTTTGAGGCGCACCCTTGAGAGGTGTCCCAGCTCGAGGGGAGATCACTGCCATGCAGCCACACTGCCTGGCCAGCAGCGCTCCAAGGCGGCTCACTTAGGCTGTCATATTTATGGGATAAAGTGGTTGGCTCATAGTCAAATTGCATACAATGAAAGAGGTATGCACAAGACTCCTTCTCCCTCTGCTCCTTTGTGGGTTTCCTAGAGAAGCTCTTGGCCCAGCTACAGCTCAGGCCTTTACCTCCTTTGGAGCCTGTACCAAAATACGGTGAGTTTGGTTAAGGGGGTTTGAGTGTGTCCACAGTCTTCCCACCTTCCACCCGCTTTGTTTGCAGGTCCAGGAGCTGTGATGCAAATACCGATCATGGTTATTGTTTGCTTTTTCTGCCTTCCTGATATTTCCACAACTGAGAGGCACTGTGTCCCCTACAACAAACTTCTGCATTTGACTCACACTGTCTGAAGGATTAAAGTCATGCTATGGCACACTTCCCTTTCCCTCCTCCCAGATCAAGTGCAGTATCACCATAGCCCACTATGGGGTATTGACTTTTTTGGGGGTGATTCCACCATATATTGATGGGCTGCAATACAACCCCCACAGACAAGGTCATGTCCAGCCTCAAAGGGATAGGCAAAGTAGGGCAGGAAGATTCTCACTGTCTTTAGCAAGCCATCAAGATGACTGGGGGGGGTTGTAGCACATAACTGCCTCCAATTCTCTCTCACACCCTGGTCAGAGCCCAGGCTGTGCCCTGTCTACCCCTCTCCATCGATGGGCTGCACTGGGGCTGGCATGCCTGGAGCTGCCACTGAGTCTAATTGGGAGAGACAGCAGTCTGAGGGTATTTGGAGCCTCCCATAGTTAAGAGAAGCACAAATGCTTTTTAATATCCTATATATCATTCTGATTAACAGCTGGGGGACATTAAGGCTGATACAGTCTTTGCATGGCAGAACAAGCTGGAACAAAGGCAACAGCAAAAAAATCTTTCTCTTATTCCTAATCCTACTGCTGGGGGGTGGGTGGAAGTGCTAAATTTTCTGGTACAAGTAAAAAGGGAAATGATGATATGAAAAGGAGAGTGTCAAAGAAACATCCTTCATTTCAAACTTCTCTGACTTTTTACTCCCCTTGACTGCCTCCTCCCTGCACACACACTCTTCAGAATAATCTTTAGAAAATTTTAGACTTTAAAAACAAGCTGTTCTTCAAAAATAAGTAGTGGGGCTTTTCCCCCCAGTGTTACGGTACCACACACAAAGTCTGGATCTGCACACCCTGGTTTGCCATGGTAGCAGGGTCTGCAAAGAGAAGGAGGCTCCATGGGCTGGGAATTCTCCTCCAGGAACCAAAACTGATGAAGCTCAGTTTGAGACTTTCATGGCTGTGGCAAACAGAGAAAATGTGTCATGCTTCAGGCCTCACCACCAATCCTTTAAATATACTTTCTCTCTGGAATGCCAGAGATTAGTCTTGAACATCAATGCAATTAACATGGGATAAAAATGTTTACTCTGGTACCTTGTGTTGATACTTTGAAAAAATGTAGGTGCTGAGAGCAGAGAATAAAATATGTTAATGAACAAGAGAAATAGTTGCTCTTTATTCTATACCTCCCTAAATTAAATAATTTCCTTTCAGTTTGCTTAGCTCCTGAGTGGTAAAATTACTGAAAATGGACAAGACTATTAAAGACAGTTATAGCTGGTATAAATGGACCTTCGAGGAGAGAAATGATAGGATCGTATTAGAAAAATAGATCTTAGTGCAGCACAGCAAAAAGCAACAGTTTGGGTTTACAATGTAATTTGCAAAACCTGCAGGTGAATGCAGGAATACAGGCAGGGTGAAAAAATCAATGGTGTGAATTATTAAAAAACAGAGGGCCAGATTCTCCATTAATATGAGCTGCTTTGGTCTTTACCATCTCTGGGATATATAGAAAAATACAAGTGGGTTTAGCAAGACAATTTTGGAGGGCAATACAAGGATGAGACAAAAAACTGCCTCTTATAATTTGGGATGAGTGTAGTATTTGTTAGTGGTGAAGCTGTGAGTAAATCATTCTGACTATTAAAAGAACAAGCTAAAAATTCCCTTAAGCTGCTCTGCTCTGTCATATATATTGTGTGCAGTAAACATATTACCAAAAAGAGTTTGAAAAATGTTTTAGAAGGCTAAAAATATATCCTTGGTGCTATTTACTACTAAACCCTAAAGCAAGGTTTCTTAGCATCATAAAGGATTCACAGAAAAGCATTTGAAACACCTGATATTACCTTAAAATACTCATTCTATATCTGAAAATTACCTAAAGTGGAAATCTAGGGCTTTTCAGTCAATGGAAGATTTGCTGCTGATCTCAACATATCCAAGAACCTGCCCTGTGGTAACATTCCCCACTGCGGTGACCTGGCACAGGGGTAGGTGAACAGTAGCTCCTTGGGAAGCCGACACTTTCCCCTTCCCACTAGGATGGAGCTACACGGGTGATCTCTCCAAAGATTTCAGTTCCCCTGTGGCATCAGGCCTAACTGTGGTTGTTCCGGTTTTCTGAAAATCTGGACACCCACTTCAGAAATGGGAATGGCTGTGGGATAATTTCCTGGAAATATAGTGGGGTTTCTTGGAGAAAATTCACCTTTTCCCTAGTGAAGGGCTGATTCTTCCATGCCTGAGTTATCATTCCAGCAAAACTACCCCAAATGATGCCATCTGCAGAAGTGGGCATGCACATCTTCCCCAGCCAGCAACAGGAACGCAGAGGGGTGGGACTGATCGCTGTTTCCCTATGAAGCACACAGCAGCGAGCTGCTGCTCTCAGCAGGCTTCGCCTTCAAACATAGGAAAGGAAACTCCCCGGGAGCTGCCAGACTGAATTCAAATTAGAAAGCAGCACCGAGCCAGCTGATGGAGTGTGTAAAGACCGTCACTGAAAATCCCTGGGCACCAACACTCCTCTCCTTTCTACATGCCTTGGCAGTCACCACCCACCCGTTTGCCATCATAACAATTTGGAGGTAGAATTAGTTTGGGATACGTTTGATAGCCTTGGCACTCTCTGTATTCAGGGGGATCAGACAGTAACATCCTCTTATTTCTCCATAGAGCCATTCGTCAGCAGGTGCTCACAGTCATTCTGGGTTATATAGTGTCTGGTCTTTTTTATAGTACAGACTCATTACATTGATAATTAATCCGATAATGCCTATATGTCTGCTGTTATCTCCAAGGAACATGCAGCCTGAGCAGTGAGCCATTAACACACCTCACCACTCATTGTCTTATAGAAACAATGAAAGCTTCCCTCAACTTCACTCACTCTCCTTCCAGCCAGACATTACAGTCAATGAGAGGTTATATTCAGGTGTTTTTTTTTTTTTTTTTAATGTGATTTTTCAATTATAGAGCCAAGCCTTGGTCCTGTGGCTGGTGGTGACATTCCCAGTCCAAGTGGATGGGATCATGGGCTGAAAGATAAGCGAGAGATCTCGCTCCTTTGGCTTCTTTCTCTAAGCAGAGAGTGTTGCATCTCCAGCCCTCACCAACTCTCTGAACTAAAGCGATGCCCCAGGCAGCCTGTCTGGGCAGGGGACATGTGCTTATAAATGGCAATATATGTGGGCCTCAGACTGCAGACTTGCAGGCTTTTATTTCATGTCTCACAAATATTAAAAAATTAAGTCCTTAAAATTAAGAAAATCCAGCCTTGGGTGAAATCCTTCAGCAGGGTACCACTAATCTCCACCAGGGAAAAAATGGTATGCCTGTGCCTGGCTTTAGGGAAACGCCTGATCAGGGGATCCAGCCCCCCTCGAGGTCAGTTAACCCTGCAGGAAAGTGGTTTTGTACCAGTCACAGATTTTGAGTTTGTGTTTTCTCATTTCTATGTGTCTGAAGGAATTGGTGACTGAGAGACCTTCTGTTCCAGTCTGAAAGATACTATTTGCCTTGTGTTCCTTGTGCTGGTATAAAGCACTGATATAGGGAAATGAAATAAAGAACAGACTCAGGAAACAAGATGAGGGCAGCACGGAAGTGATTTCTGCTGAAACAAACAAAGCTGTGCTATGGCTAGGGAGGACAATAAATTTTAAAAAGAAAGAAAAAAAAGAAGGAGCATTTATTCTCAATTACAGTGCTCTTCTTTCCAGTGGAAGCTGAACTGAGTGGTCTTCAAACAGTCCAGAGAAACAGAATTCAAATTGAAATTTTACATCCCCCTGCTCGCACCCTGCTGAGCCCACGGCTCTGCTGACCAACTGCTCCTGCTCCCACCCGTGCAGCTCCCACCAGTCGGTGTAGAGGGGTCTTATAGCCCCTGGGAACAAGTCATGACAATCTCTTGTGGCATCACGAGCCTCTACCTTTCCCTTTAACTTCAAGGTGTTGCTTCTCCATCAAGAAAGAACGTGGCATCAGGCTGTTTTCCTCAAATGACTGTGATGGTTCTTATTTCTCACAGCAGGCAGCTGCCTGACACAAAACGCATCACAGGCAGAGGTAATCAGGAATCCCAGACCAGCAGCCTAACCACACCAGCTAACTTTCTCTCATCTTTCTACCCAATTACACACTGTAAAATGCTCTCTCTGAAAGTAATTAGGTTGTCTTGTTTAGTCCCTGCACAAGTGATTACAGAGAGATTCTCACTCCTGTGAGTGGTGGAATTACAGCAAACACATCCCAGATAAAAGCACCCTTGCTATGGCCTTAGTGCGCTTCAAGAGCTTATTTGTGCTGTTTGATTTTCAATATGCACCGAAGTTTAAGCTCATGTTGCTTCGATGCATTGCACTGTCCACACTGCAGGAACAACTCTCTGCCTTGGCAGCTCTCAATAAGCAGAAGAGGACAACAGCCATTCAGTAATAATAAAGAAAAACCAAAACAAAACAACATGAAAAATAACACACTGTCATTTAAATGTCTGTATTCTCATAGGAGCCAGCAAATCTCACTTAAAGAGCCATATAGCCAAGGGCTGCCAGATTACCAGCATTCCTGATGATGCTCAGGTGTCTGCTCCCTTGCTCACAGATGGCACAAATCAACATCTTTTTGTTCCAATCTCTGATGCATACCTCAGAAGTTAGGAATTCCTGACAGGTTAAGGCGGAAGGAGAACCCCTTTCTAAAGGCAGAATCCAGGCAAGGGGGAGAGAGGGCTGAGTCCAGACCTGCCATTAAATGCAAAACAGATCCAAACGGGTGACTGGGTCCATGCACTGCCCTGAACCTAAGGCTCTGTCTTGTGCTGGCAGCCAGCTGGGCTGTGCCGCCGGGCATGCGTGTGCTCCTGGCCCTGCAGTGGTGCAGGGCTGTGCGAGTCCCTTTGGCTGCAGAGGGGCTTGCACGGGCTGTGCGATGGGGAGCTGCACGCATTGCTTCTGAGGTTCCCACCACGCAGCTGGGTCTCCCAGTTTAAGTTCTCAGACTTCACAGTTGAGCCTAGAGGACATGGAAAGTAGAGCCCAAACAGAACCCAAATAAAGGGAAGTGTCTGTGTAGAACACAATTTCTTCTCTGTTTTATGACTTTAATAATTGTTACATTTCTTTCTGACTGGGCCTTGCCAAATCCTCCCCTTTTCAGAGCAATGCAGCTCAGCGTGGCGGCTTTGCTGACAGCATCTGCTTCCGGAATTCATTCCGGTGCAGGGCTGTGCTTGCTCTGCTCTGTGACCATTGCTAAGACTGTATTGACCAATGTATATACTGCTGATATGTAAAGCTCTAAATGCCATCCTAGTTGTCCTCGAGTCACTCTCCTTCTCTTTCTATCCCATAAACTTCCCCTTTACCACCACTCTCCTGCATTTCGCTGTCTTATGTCAATTTTAAAGGGTTCCCCCAGGAACAGTTTTATTATCTGTGGCAGAATAGAGGCAGATTTCAATACACGCCGTCGAAGCTGTCACTCAGATTCTCAGAACATCCTTTCTTCCACCACGGTGCTGTGGGTTTTGTTTACACACCTTTCCCTGAGGGCCCAATTGCAGGGAGCCAGCAGGGGGTTTTAAGATTAAACTAGGTAATACAGGACTCTGCTTTCTGAGCATTATATAGTGCCTTTAAAGGGAGGGATGGGAAACTCTATTTAATCATCCAGATCATGCATGGCTATTTAATACGGCACTGTGGTTCAGCCCTGGGTGGTGATATAGGAGTGAGTGCCCAGCCCCATGCACATTTCCACGCAGGTCCTGGGGTGCCGTGGGACTTGCAGCACTTCCAGACCCCCTCTGCACCGTGGAAACTGGCAGTGAAGCTTTGCAAATGCTGCGTGCACTGTGCTGTAGCTGGTGGCAAACCATCTCTCATACGGACTTTTTCACTTAGTCTTGGACAGAAAGGATTAAATAACCTGAGGAATAAATGGAAAGGCAATAGGTATGGGAAGTGCAGAGGAGTTGCCAAGTACCTCCTGACTTCCAGACAGGAGATGAAAAGCTGCTGTTCCCCTCCTGGGAGCATCTGATGTTATTTGAAGACCTGTTCTCTGCACAGGCGGAGTGTGATGGATGGGGCACGGCTCTTCCCCACTGCTGCTCTTTGGGGTAACACGTGTGGCCTCATGGTGTGCCGGCTTGGCTGCCCGCACCCTGCCAGCCGCCCTTCCTCAGTCTAATCCCCACGAACGCGCCCCGGGTGCCCCAGGCTCCCTCCCAGGTTGTTGCCCCCTTGGTCTTGTCTCTGCCCAGCTCTGAGGTAGAGAGCCCACACTCCGATGCAGGGATAAAACAATTTGGAGGTAGGTGAACATATTTGAAAGTGAAAACTTCATGATAAACACATTTACTATTCAAAAGAAGCCAGTTTTAGGAAGATACGTTAGCTCTTCTACCCTGTGTTTGTGCAAAGATTTAGAAAAAAAGGTGTTTGATCTTAGCTTTTGGAGGGCTTTGTTGTCTCTCTATCAGTTATATGGTGCTTCCCATAAACCTGTGATTCCTTAATCCTTGTTACTTTACACAGGCATTCACTGACATGACACAAAGCCCACAACAGTGTGTGTAGTGTTTCGGCTCTCTACATACTGGTTACTAATGTGATCTAATTCCCCTTCTGCAGCCCAATGTGGTTCATTGGTTTCCTTCATGTGGGAAAACTGAGGCAGATATATGCACGATGCTGTGGTGTGGGACTGTGGCCAACACAGCCAGGACTGCAAGGCAGGTGTGCAGCCTGCTCACCTGGGTCAGAAACACAGCCCCATCACTTTCCCTGAAAGACAAAAAAAAAAAAAAAAAAAAGGCAAGGGATGAATAAATTCTTCATTGCTCCATGTAGCAGCTCCCTCTTTCTCTGTTCAATCTGGTAGGAGTATGAAGAAATGTTCCTCATTTTTTCAATTTATGTTTTTAAAACCCAGTTCTTTTTAAACTTTACTTACATTGCACAGAGGTGCAAATTGGGGATGGACTGTACACTGAATTGCCTGTATTCTTGATGCTTAAAATGCATTGTCAGGCTATAACCTGCTACAAACATTCCCTGCAACTCCAAACAAATTAGCGGGTGGCACTGTCTCATCTGGTGCCATTCATTTATTAATGTTAATAAACAAGAGCAAATTGTTACAGATAACTCTGTTCTGTGCATTTTAATCAGGTGCAATATTAGCCATGCTGGCAGGGTGATGACCAAGCAAAACAGCCCTGGGATACCCTTTGCTTTCTGAACTGACATTTCCATTCACTGCTTGCCCAAAGACACAACATGAGCTCAGGTAAATGGGGCTTATTGTTCCTGCAGAGTTTATTTTCTCCTTACAATATCTGACCACCACAGTGACTGCCATTTGCTGGAGAAAAGGACTGAAATAAATAAACCCTTGCTGAGACCCCCTGGATAAACTGGAAAGCATGAGTACACGGTGCCACTCGCTGCACACCTCCCCTCGAGCGTTGAGCAGGGGGGTCTGTCGTACAGCTGCAAACCCCCTGAGCTAATCGCCTTAAAACCAATTCACCTCCAGCAGTTTTCAGGGCCCAGTGGCCATTTCAGGCTGTGGGTTTGTCTTCTCCCAGTCTCACCATATTCAGGAATCGCTCAACCCTTCAGTCAGTTATTTCACCCCTGTGCAGATCCTGCTCCTGCCTCCTCTGGCCGCCTGCCTGCTCTCTTCAATCACATTTTTCTGAGGCACTGTCTTTTTGCAGTGTGTTTACAGATGCTGTAACACAGGGAAAACCCGAGTTCACTTAGGACCATGAGGTTTTCCTCTATGCAGCAATAAAGCATATATGGAGCCCACAAAAAGTATCATAAGGCCATTTCTTTAACAGCAGTAAATCCCCATTGAAGCAGAATTAGTTCTAGCAGGTGTGTTATGGCTGTATGTCCCTTAAAGTAATAATAACAGTAATGGGAGGAGGTGTTTTCTTGAAAGCGTACTTACAGTGTAGCAGAGTTGCTTCTTCTTGTTTGGATGTGGTTTTTTTGTGGGGAAGCACTGTGTGTATACAGCTAGCCAGCGGCAGATAGATGTGTGCCTGCCACTCACAGCCACACATGCACATCTGCAGAGGTGCCAGTGAACAGCCTGGCTGTGCTCTTCTGTATGCTCTCAGGCTCTGATGATGCACCCAGATTCCGCAGTCCTGCTGCGGTTTTAATGGGCCTCGTAATAACTTTCCACAGAAGCAACCACCAATACCTACAAAATATCATCTATACGTTGTAGGACCCAACACTCCCTCCATCCAGCAGGTTATTTATATGTGTCTGTGTGAAAAACAACAGCTTCTCCATCATGCACATGCCAAAATATACTGGAAATAAAAGGGCTGAAGAAATGGCCAGGCATCCCTTTTTTATAGACAGTTACCACTGTGCTGCACAGATTGAATGCAGTGCATAAAAGTAGCAAAGCCCTGGTGCTGAATAAGGAATAGAATAGATTTTTCTCCCCTTCTTTGTTTGTTTAGTTTGTGGAGGTTGAAGTGGCATGTCTTGTGTTCTTTTTTTTCTTTTTTTAACCTTCACTGTCATCTTTTTAAACAAGGTCAAGACAGAAGTAAGTAGATAATGGGGTACATGGCAAGGTGGGGTGACAGCACAGATGTGGAGCCTGCAGATTAATGTAATTTGTATGAGCCAAAGACTTTAACATCTTAATTACTCATTTTAAAGTCTCAAGGATTATGTCAGTTGATCAAAACCACCAGAAAAATGCTTTCTCGAGGGATATGGTGGAGTGAGGAGGGAATTCTACAACTTTAAAGGTTAAGTAACTGCGACACCTCTGTGAACTGGAGCCTGAGTCAGCTCATGATGAACAGTGATGCCGGACCCCCACGGGAGCCCACTTCTGCTGACACTACCTCTTCCTTAGCAAAAATCGTAAACTTACTTTTCTCCCTCTGTTATTCTCTTCCAGGCCTTCAGCCTGAGAATCAGATTGAGAAAAATGGTTCCTTTGAAATACCCATTACTTGTAGCATCAAACCAAAACTCTACTCAAATTAGCTTGTGCAACCTGTAACCTGCTCGTAGGCATTATCACCCGACAGCTGATGAGGCTGCATTTGAAATGCTGGTCCTGCTTAAAAACATGGAGCAGTCTGTATCTCCAAATCATTGCCATGTGTGTTTGCATAGAAAACGTATGTTTGGTCAGAAACAACCACGGCTCCTGTACAATAACAGCTGAGACTCTGCAAAACAAAATGGCACCGCCAATAAACTGTGTGCTGGGGGGACAACAATCCATAAACTGGCATGATGTGGGCTCATTTACACCCCTGCGTGTGTGAGGTAGCTGGAATTTGCTCAGACTTTTGTATTGGAAAGTATTGGAAATATGGTAGGTCAAATGTTTTGGGGAAAAGATAGGTTCAGCTTCCCCTTCATTTATGAATTTATGAAAACGTATCTAAAAAGAAAAAATGGTGTTCTTTTCACTATTTATGTACTTTGATTGCTACCACTATAATTTCAAAATTCCTTTCCCTTTATTTGTTTTTTTTTTTTCCTTTAACATTTATGCTTGTAAATTCCCAAAGATGCTCCAGCTCTACTACAAAAACTGTATTTTTAGCAGAAGAAATGATCTTATTCCACCCCGCCCCCCAACAGTTCCTTTTTTCTTGATGGTAGGGAGGAGTTGTTTTTCCAGTGAGCCAAAACTCCATCAATTCACACAGTAATTCTACTGGCTGATATAAAAATAGCCACATCTTCCCAGTGGATTAAACTGTCTTGCACACCAGACTAGCCAGACCGGACCTCTGCCAAATGCTATATTTACATTTCTAAACTAGAATCTGTTTTTAATACATTTTTATGGAGAGTTTTGACCCTTTATATTTATTGTTAATGAGCTTTCATCTCTATAATAGCCTTTCATCCCAAAGGATCCTGAAGAGTAATTGTAATAACCTGGCATACAAAATACACACAGAAATCAATTTACCCACCATTGAAATGTAGCCACGACTGGAGGGATTGAGAATAAGCAACTGTTTAGCAGAAACCTGTGCAATGCTGCAGTGCTGTTTCCATTTGAGTGACAGGGCGAGCTAATTACCTGCACTGGCTGTTGTCCAGACGAGCAGGGTTCACCCACAGGCCTGCAAAGCAGCTTGCAGAGAAGATATTTAGTGACTGTGAGGGATTGGGAACTCGGGTTTTCACGTTGTGGAAAGGCCGTGGGCAGCTGCGCACTTACCCAGCAGGGAGCTGGTACTGGTGGAGCCCCCAGCGCCAGTCCCTGCGGAGAGCTGGTGCCACCACCGGGATCAAGCGGTTGCTGGAAAGCTGCTGGCCCGAGCTGTCATTGCTGCTGGGCATCACTCCCCTCGCTGCAGCAGGTACCTCCCTCGGGTTTGCGCTGTGTTGCTGCTTAAAGCCACCCGCGGGCATGGACCTGTGGGCTCTGAAGGAGAGCTGGGCTTGCTGTGCCTTTGCAGCCGCACATCGCAGGCGCTTGGCTCTTTTTAACCTCTGGGTCTGTGAAGGGCCAGACACTCATTGGCCATTTGCAGCTGGCAAACTGGCCTTCATCATCCATGCCGATGAAGGAGGGCAGGGGAGCAGTAAGTAATAATGTCACCATCTATCACCGATTGCCACAGGGAAGCCTCGGCACGTGATTCATCTGAAACGCCGCTGCCCAAGGTGTGTAAATATTTTATTCATGGCTGCTTCGGTTTGCAGCGTTTTCATTATTGCTCACACCAGTAGTGCTCATGCTTTGTATTATCAGCAAGGGAAGCGTCTTGTTTCCGACCGCCTGCCCCTGTGCTGTCGGGGGCTGCCGGCAGCTGCAGCAGCCCCTCCACGCAGGCAGGAGCCCTCGGCGGTGGGAAGCGATGCACATCCCCAGCAGATGGGTCCTGGCACCGCAGCGGGCTCAGGCAATCCCATCCTGTCAGAGCAAGGCAGGGCACTGGCCATGCCAGGATGAACTGTGTAACCTGCTGTTAAGAGGCTTTTCCATTTTCTCTTGCTCTGCTTTTACCACTCACAGTCCGCCTCCTGCAAGACAAAAGCCTCTTCAGCACTAATCCTGCCCAGCCTTTCCAGGTGACGGGTAGTTCAGGCATAATGTCACTGCATTTATCACCTTCCTGTACTTCGACTTGCCGTGTATTATTTTCCATGATGGAGCAACCCACAACCCATCAGATGACTTGTCACCCACCCTCCCAAGTAAAGTAACATTCTCAATCAAAAGGATTTTACTTTTTTTGCCCCGCAATGGGCAGCAGTCCAGGTGAGAAGGGGAGCTGAGTACCAGAGACCCCTGACTTTGCTGGGCACTCACCCAGTGCTCTCAGTGCGATCCTGTAACACCCTGCCACTGCTGGCATTTTAAAAAAGCAAAGGCCAAAGAGACAGAAGGAAACAGCCTTCCCTTCCCCCATCCCCTCCCGTAAGTAATTTTCTCTGGCCTATTTTACAGGAACTGAAAATCTATTAGAGGAATAGCTTAATCCAGTTTGACTGTAATAATTAGGGTGCTTTAAAAAAACCCTGACTAATCGTATAAAATGTGATTGTAGACAGTTCAGTGCACGACCCTTACACTTATCACTTGAGGTATTATTACAAACCAGAAACAGCTGGCAAGCATGGAGGTGGATAAAAGGGGTGGGGGGGGGGGGGGGGGGGAAAAGATCACATGCAAAGGGACAGGGACTGTTCCCTTTCTGATCTCAGAGGCACTGGCACCACCTTGGGCTGTCTTTCTAATGCAGCTCCAAAGCATGAAGTCACCTCCAAGACACCTCTGGTTTCACCAGCAGTGTGCCAGTGGGGTTCTACTGTCTGCACCTCCTTTTCTCACACTGTTTTTGCAGGCAGTCCAAGAGGATTTGAATCGGTGGTGGAGCGATTCCCCTTAGGGCATGCTGCAGTCAGCAGATGTTTTTAGCAACAATGGGCAGCTTTTCCAAAACAAGACAGTCTCTATTAGTCAAGCAGGATATAGTACTTTAGGGTCATTAGGTTACTACAGGAAAGCAAAGCTTGCTTCCATGCCTTGGCTGGTAGTAATCTCTTTTTCTCTTGCTCTTGATCTTTCTAAGGCTCTAACAGCCATAATTTCTTCCTTCCCTTCCCAAGCCTCAGCTGGAGGCAGACGAGTTCCCATCATGGCATCACCACACCTTTAGTAAAGCTATTTTTTCCCCACATGTTCTGCCAGTCATTCCACAGGATTGCTGCCTGTTCCGGATGCCCATGTCCTCGCAAGATGAGCTCATTCATGTGCTTACAATTCTTGTTCACCCCTTCCTACTTCAGCTAGGACAAACAAACAGTCCAGGCACCCATCTCCTGCATGACTGTCTCAGAAGAGAAATCAACTCTTCCAGTCCCAGTGGTCCACAAGCATATTTTGGTGGCAAATACAAAATCTGAGCCCACTGCAGCAATCTAGTACAATGGACAAAATCACCCAAAGGGACTCTTGCTTCAGCAGGGTCAGTCACAGAAGAAGGGGCTGGAGCTGCCTTGACTTGGCCATCGCATAAATGTTGGGAGAAGCACAGGGAAGGCTCTTCTTCATCAGTACCATTCAGAGCTGAGGCTGAGCCCTCACCCAGACACTAGCTCACAAAAACACTGTTCTGCAGAGCCAGTCAGGAGCTTTAGACTTCACAGAGGGATGACAGCCAGGATGAGGATGTACTATCGCCAATACACTAATCAGCATTGAAAACATATGATCAACTTTGAAGGAAGCTTTTAAAGACTGAAATAAGAAGATGTACTACAGCTTGAATTTTCTCTCTCTGTTACTGTGATTAAAATGTGTGGTTGATCTTGGAAGGTCTACTGCAGCTTGTACAAAACCCATAATAACAATATTTACAGTAATGGAACATGCAGCTGGAGTTGGGTTCTTTGGTATCTTTTGCTCTCCCATGTGTCTTCCTTGGGTCTTTTTTTTTCCATTCTGCTCCATACAGATTTTGATCTTTTCTTTATTAAATAGGAATGGTTATCCCCACTGACTCACTTACCTAATAACAGCTAGAACTTTTAAATTCAAATTATTTGATTTCTGGTTTTTTTAGATTAAAGTAAACATACAGTTAGAGTATTACTGGGAATGTGGCAATAGGAATACCATGATCAAATTATCCTGTGACTCAATTCTGCAAAGCGCGCTGAATCCTTTTTAATGCATTTCACAAGTACTCAGTGGTGACCTCTAACACCAGAGTGGTTTCTCTCCTATGGTAGCTCAGTTTCACAACTCTGAATACACTTTTTTGGAAGCGAAACCATACAAAGGTTTTTATAAACTGTTCTTTAGCCTCTGGGAATGAACCAATTTGATTCCAGGGTATCATTCCATTTCAAAGAGTTGAAGGATTTGAGGAAATACAATCTGCTTTCTGAACAATGTGAGATGAATATAGTTGTGGTTTTGTTAGAAACCAAGCTGCAGAGTTTGGATACAGAGCTCAACTCTTTCCAAGTTCAGCTGTGGCTCTTGGTTTGGCAGCTGTATTTCCCTGCAGTGCTCCTTTTTCTAACAGCCCTTCTTGCGGAGCCTGCTCCAGCACACATGAACACTTGCATTGGGAGTAGATGGCAAAAGAGACATTGCTGCCAGCCAAAGTTTCTCTCATTTGTTGGCCTTAGAAGGGGAAAGGAGGTCCTTCTGTAGAGTCAAGAATCAGCAATAGAAGATCAGCTTGATTTTAATTACTATTTTTCTATTTGCAATTGAAAAATGGGCAGGAATATAGGGAATAAACCCCCAGTGATTAAAGGGGAAAATACAAGCTCTGAAAATGCCTCCTGAAAGCTGGAGTCACCTCAGGTCCCGTGCAAAGGTGCAGTCTCTGGTGCAGCCACACTCGGCAGCACAAGTCACACACAGACCATCACCCGCCACCTCCCAGCCCACAGCGCAAGTTGCCAAAAAAAACCCTGCTGGAGCCACAGCAACACTCAGTCACATCTAGCTTTATTTTAATCCCGTCAGAAAAGTTCAAGAATTACACCAAAAAATACTTCAGTCTCTGCTACCTACTGACAAAAAATACACCACAAAATTATAAACTGTTCAGTGGTTTGCTGGAGTTTCGATTGTTGGTGGAGGGGGTGGTTTGTACATTTTGAGTGAGAAATGAATTTACAGGTGGAAGGGGACAATAGGATAGGAAATCGGACAATGGTATTTGGCACTACATTTTTAGCTACGCTATACAGTTATTTATCATGATGCCTGTTAGGACTGAGGAGTTCTGCCCTCATTTACACCCTCTAGTGTCTATGTATGCGAAATGGAGGACAAAACTGCCCAATGCGGGGGAATAAGGGGACAGTTCCTAATTTCCATCCCAGTCTAGCCACAAATCTGAAAAAGCAGCCTTAGTCAAATGTGAACCTTGCCCTCCCTGTGTACTCTGCTCCTGCTGCTCAGTCTCACCCTGCCTCCACTATCGAGGAGCAGAGCTGCTTTGCTGCAACAACTTGCAGCTCTGAAAAAAGAGAATCCTTGAAGGTTTTTTTTTAAATCTCACCAGCCTGCACTAATCGCACACGCCATTTGTGGGGAGAGGATGTTTTACATTGGCCAGGACTGGATTAAGCTTGGGGTCTGGTCTGTGTTTGCAAGCAGAGATTTGATGGGACCCTTGTACTCGGAGAGCATGCTATGGCCATTCCTCTCTAATCACCTAATATGACATTAAATATTGAAGTATCTGAAGCTGAAGGAGGGAAGCAGTAGCATCTCATTTCATGGGTGAGGGAAAATTAGGGGCTGAAAAGTTAGAGGCTCAATAGTGTTCCATACTGTCATCACTCTTGAGAGGCTCCTCAATTCATAATGGCATTTCTATGTCTCTTGGTGACCCTCAGGAGAGAGGTCCCGAAGGATGAAGCCTCATGTAAATTGCCAAAGGTCATGCAGGAAGTCTGTGCCAGAAGCAGAAATAAAGCCCTGATCTCCTGACTCCTACTCCTGTGCTGCTCAGGAGTATATTAATGATTTGACTCTAGCAGTTTCTGTCTGCTTCCATCCTGCTCCATACCCAAATAGTAACTACAATTTCAGCCTCAGAGTCCAGCCAAGATCACCAGCACAGTGGCAGCTCATTAGGAATACCCAGATCTGTCTGGATTTACTTAGGCCACTGCGCAGGGGAGTGTGTGCATGTGTGTTTGCACGTGTGTATGTTTGAGGGAGGAGGGGATGTCTGTATTTCTGTATCAGCAAATGAACACTGATACTAGATTCAACAGCAAAATAACCCCCTTTGGCAAGCTAAACAACATCACAATGTCTTTGTACCAGGTTTTTTCTATTCCCTCTCTCAAAAGGATTTAAGCTGTTCCTTTGCTGCATGTTAAGCCTCTGTCACAGCTTTCCAGCAATGATAAAACTTTGCGGGATTCTCTTTGCTGCTTTTATCCTCTCTGGGTGTTAGTCTAATTTGCTTTTTTTGTTTTTTAATTTCTTTTTCTAACAAATAGTTAAGCAATGATTTAAAAATATTTTTACATCATAAGGTACAGTCAACATCAAACATGCCTTTGTACAAGAGCTCGACTTGGTTACAAATCAACGAGAACAATGCACAAAAAGAAATATCCATTAAGATGACTCCTGCACTTGGGTTTTATTTATTCCTGTTGTGCTGTTAGCACAGCACCCTCAGCTAGAGCAATGCAGTATAGACATGGTGTTGTCCCCCCACCCTCCCACTTTGCCCATCACCACTCGTTAACTTTAATGACCTTCTGTCTTAGCAGACTTGGCTTCGTGGTTTACCGATCCTGAAGACAGCCAGGGCGATACAGCCCGGGAGCTGGTCTGCTTGGCCATGCTGTAGTGGCTGATGACAGTGTAGAACCTGCCCCGGGAGTTGGAATCCTGTGCAGAGTAGTACGCGTCCAGCGAGGCCGGGATGCACCGCTTGTGCTGGAAAGGGGAAGAAAGCAAGAGAAGTAAGGAGTGGTCCCATCAGCCTCAGGCTCTCACTTTAAAAATCTCAGGGTTAGCTGTCTGCATGGATGACGTTTGACTCAGACTTGCTGCAGCGAGAGCATCTGCTGCACAGCCCTGACTGCCTTTCAGCGCCATGGGAATGCACAAAGTTTACAGTCGGGCAGCAGCCTTCAAAACCTGTTGCTATTGGCAACCTTGATTGCAGGCTGATTTCATCCGTGGATGGGAAATGGGGACAGTACAACAAAGGTCTGACTGGTTTGGTATGTTACTTGCATGCACAGAGACTGAGCCTCCTTGCTGGAGTCCTAGCAGGGCTGGCTGAGCAGCTCTTACCATGTGCTGGACTGAAAGCTCTGTAGAACAAAGTCCAGAATTAATCCGCAAACAAGCAGAGGACAGGCAGAGGCAGAGTGAGCTGCTTTGTTATTGTGTGTTATCTCTGACCTGTAGGATGACCACCTTGGTCGGGGATGGTAGGAAGCACAGCCCAACTGGTCAGCCCTTGTCAGAGCTTCTTGTCTGTGCAGACGCTGCCCATGCACCTCTGCTGCGCTAGTGCGAACACTTGTGTGCCAAGAACTGCACAAATAAAACAATTTGCTTTGCAACAGCTGTGAAAGAGCAATCAAATGGTAACAAATGTTGGACTAGTTGATATTCACCAGAGTCAAAGTACCACGAAGGACACAATGGGCCCCAAGTACAATTATCATTACCCCAATGTGACTAACTGAAATCTGAGTCCAAAACCTTTAATCTTTTCAGAAGTTCAGGTATGGATCTGATTCTGAAATTCATGACTCTGTCCTAATTTCATTTTTATATAACCTATGAGAATAACTCACAATGACTAATACACCAACATTCTTATTCTATTTTCAAGCCCACAGACTATCCCCAGTGTGGTCAAGACTCCTGTGAGTTTATGAGTTTATTCACAGTAAGGAGTCAGTGAACTATTTTACTATTTTGCAAACTTTTTTTTTTTTAAAAATCTCAACAGACCAGGCAAATAGTTGTCTGTGAATATTCAGTATAAAATCACTGGGCAGAAGGGTTTTAGCAATTGTTACATGTTTCTGTTCTTGACAGAGGCTCAAAAACACCTAAAAATGAACTGCATGGGCAAATTCAGATTTCTTTAACAAAGGACACATGTGCCAGCACTTTGGGAGTTTGCCTTGCATTAAAATGTATGCCAGTAAACCTCAGTCACTTGAATGTGTGGGAAGCAAACGTGGGACTCCAGCTGCAATAAATCCATTCACAAATATGAGGGATTGTTCCTGAACATCTGTCTGTAGTGTTCACCAAATGCTAATCCCAACAATTACAGTGTAACAGTAGCTGATGGAGGCAGATGCAAGTTCACATTTCCCATAACACTTTTCCCATTTCAACACATTCTTGCCAAATGTTCTGTTTGGCCTGGTCAAAAAAGCAGACTAGACTGTAACCATGTAGTCAGAGTCTATCATTATCTCAAGCAATTCATCCGTCTGAAGTTTCTTACCTTATAAACAAATCCATCTGGGCAACTGTGGTCATAAGTAAAGGCTTTGTATACCACAAGGAACACTATGCAGGCAAGGAATGCAAGAGCCAGACTTATGAGAATAGTGACCTACAAAAGAGGGATAATGTTACTCTACATATGTTAAAATGGCATATGAGCAACCTCATAATTAAATGACTTATAGTAACAGCCATCCTAACAGACTGCAGTCTTCACTCCACTGTGCAGTACTTAACTAAGCATGGTAATTGAATGAATGCTACATCCAATAGCCCTGAATTCTCACATCATTTCCATCCCCCCACAGACCTTCAGGAGTGTACGTTCCTGCAAAGCTGTAGAAGGACAATACCCCAACCACTGACAGAGCCCAGCATGTAAATCCTGCAGCATGTCCAAGAGCAAATGCCAGTGTTGGAGGTACCAGACACAATACCCTCTTTGGGGCTCAAATATTCCCTCTCTCCTCATTCACAAGCAGGTTACTTTGCTCCACTATTCTGTTTCTTTGCTGTAGCTCCCTCCTCTCCAGCCCTTCCAAGTCCCTCTTAAATAGTTTATTCAACACTAAGTTTCCTGGCCCCATTCAGAGGTCTGGACTGCGGCCCTGATCCTTGATTTTAGCTGAGCTATGTCCTCCCTATGGACTGAACAAGAGTCCCAAACACACTCTGGTTCTCCCCTTTCTTGGTCCCAGCTGGTAATTCCACAAATGCAGCATAAATGGTTCTGGACTTCTGCTGCCTAAATTACAGCAACCCATCCTGTCGAGACTGCTGTCTCACACTGATTGGGACTGGCATGAAAAACATATCATAATCCCTGGGGCTCCACTGTTACCATGCAAACTAGAGTTCCTAATCAAATGAACTCACTTACAAAGATGATGGGGGTGGGAACAGCAGTAGGGGAAACATTTAAAGCTGTTGCACAGCCAGCAGCATGGGGAGGGAGCTGCAGCAGCTCCCCAGCTTGCTGTGGCTTGCTGGGACGGCACCAGCAGCCCACGTTTTGCAGGATGTTTGCCTGCATGGGGAAGGGGCTGCAGTGTTCCTGTGCTCCGTGAGCCTGTGAGAGCTCATGCTCTGCAGGAAGATCCTACATGAAAAGTCTGAGGTCAGGCATAGCTTTACAGGATGGATAGCGATCAGCGAGGCTTTTTCCTACCCACAACCTCTATCTGTTTGCTTCACAATCCCACTTTCTCATCATGGCACCAGAAGCTGAGCCCAGGGCTGCAGATTTTCCCCAGTCACATCAAAAGCCATCCACTGATAGAACCGCAGTGGTAGCACATGGCAGGGGCTGTGTGCCTGACTCTGGCTAACGGCCCTGCCCACAGGCACGCTACCACCACACCATGCATGTGCTCATCCTCCAAAACATGCCTCTGTCTCAGTATCATGGCTGCACCTACCAGGACTAAAGGTAATCATTACTATTTACTGCCCTAGCAAGGAAGAGCCACCAACTTTTCAACTTCATGTAGACATCCAGGGTTCACCCACCCTTTTGTTGTTACAGTTATGTCACAATCCTCTTTATTTTCTTGTATGAGTGTCCAAGGAAATTGAATAGTAGGTACAGCAAAAGTTGTTCCTTAACTAATGTATAGGAGACTGGCGATGGTAGAAAGTGGGGAAATAGAGATAATTCCAGCAGTATAGTGGACAGGCACGTCAGGAACAGTAGCTAATAAAGAGCAAGCTGGCCATATCTCAGAATTCATCAATATAATATTATTAATATAACAATATTATGTAATATTATTATATCAGTAAAGATATACTGATTGCTTAACATTGGTCCACACTGAATTTTGCTCAAATTGTCTCCTTTTGTCATCGTAGCAGCTGTAATTCTGAGAACCTGTATGATATGCAATCTGTGCACAGACTCAAAGGGGCCACTGTAATTGCTTGCAGTGCAGGAAAAGACTTCTCGCCCTCACCAATCATGCAGAAGGATGCACTTACCTGGTAAGATGTGTTTCTACATTGCACACAGTATATTGGGGCTATTACTCAGAGAACCTAAGGCAGACCTTGTAATCCTACCAGAGCTACAATTTTGGTTAAAACAGAAAGAATGAAGGTTAATCTGCATTCATGGTGTTAAATCTGACCCAACACATCCAGTTCAAAACTCAGGAAAGAGAGAGCTGTGGAGACTATATCTAGCAGGAGAGATTCATAAATTCATTGTTAAATCAGAATATTTTAGAATCAAGTGTGAAAAGGTAAGAAGATTGGGGCTAACAGGCTTTTCCAATGATGAACAGGTCACTGAAGCCCCAACCTGCCTTTTAGAATAACTGCCCATATTAACCTCCTCCTTGGGGCCTAATGTGATGTAAGATGCGTCAATTAAGCAAAAGGCAGCTGCAGAGGGAGAAGCACTTACTGCTGGATCTCATAAGAGAACATGTGTAAGAGAGTCCTGGTGTGCTGAAAAGGTAACTGGTAGGAAAGAAGTACAGTTGTATGAATTGCACTATGAATTGCACGTACAAGAAAATATGGGCTCCATCTCCTCTCCATCAAAGCACACTTGCCTGAAAATTTGAATAGAAATATTTCAGACCAGCTTTCTGGTAGCCCATGCGTTCCTAAACTGGGGAAGCCATATCCCTTTTCATAGTGCTGAAGTGGAAGAAGTCTCAGTTGGATTCAAGCAAGATGGAAATTGAATTTATCATGATTTCTGCCCCCAAAAGACCTGAAAAAATTAAAGGCATTTTGAAAAAGTATAGTCAAAAGGAGAGACTTTCTAGATTAAGTATACCAACACTCTCTACTTTTTCCAGCAGGAGACCTGGCAAAAATATACCCCTCTCCAAAAAGACCCATTATAACCCAGCCCTGGCAGGCCAACAAGAAAGAGCACTTCACCTTGCAGAATACATGTTCATCAACTCCTCCCCATTTAAAAGGGAGGAGTTTTAGGCCTGGTACCTCCTCCAATAACAATTTATGTAGTAATACAAAGATGACAATGACACAAGTCCCCTTTGAGGTTAGTTTGAAGGCACTAAAGCAAGATGCACATCTTGCTCTACCACAGCCAATGCTCAGAGGGCAGCCCTGGCTAGAAATCTGGAAAATAAGAAATGCTCAGCTCCCCAGTTTGGTTGCTCTGCTCTAAATACAATGTAAAATGAAAAAAAGAAATCCTGATTGGGTTAAGCTAAAGGAACAGATTTGTGCCCAGTGCAAGGGAAGAGAGAAAGGGCAATGAAATTACACAGAATACTGCCTGGAAATGCATAGAGGATAACTCAGCAAGAAAGTACCTCTTGCTCCTAAGAAGCTGCTCATCCTCTAGCTTTCTTTAGCAAATAGAACCTTCATCATCTGGGCTAGCAAGGGCTGCACACCAGCAGGACACATACACCCTGTGCTATGATTCCTCCTGCCCTAATGTCTACCTGGTTCCTTTCTCCCCCTCTGCATCACTGTTTCCTCCATCCCAGAGGGATCATCCATCAGGGCTGACTGCAGACAGAGAAGAGGCTGTGAAAAGGGAATATCCCGGAACTGTCAGATGTCTCCCTCAGCCTGTGTCTGCCTTTGGCCAAGTTGTTCCTTTAGTTTTCAGAAAAAGAAAGAACCGAGCTGTCTGGAGTAAGAATGAATGTCCCGTCTTTTGTTAAATCCCACCTACATGCACAGCCTATGGAAATGACCATTAGTAATGTGATTTGACTGGTTCCTTTGCTCTTGTCTACGCACTGAGCCCCTAAAAATAATAAATTCCCCTCTGCTCTGTCGCTCTGCTCCAGCAAATTGCTGACACCCAATTCATCACCTCCCAGGAGCAGGTCCCTCTGCTGAGCTTCCCTCCCTTCGGGGTATAATTGAGCCCACTCTCACCTCCCTCCTGCAGTTTCATGCACTCGCAAAATTACAGTGTGGCACAATATTACACATGATGATACATAGTGTAAAATTGCTCTGGGATGAAATGTCATGTAAGATGTTAAAACCCAGAGGAAAGGGGACAAAAAGCCACCCCTGGACATTTTGCCACACCAGAGCAAAGACCCACCTCTCTAGCTATGCCAGAGCATACAAAGCTTCATTAACATTCAAACACTAAAGAATCACAAAGCTGCAATACCTAATAAACCTCTACTTTTTTTTTATGATTAACATGAACCCTGGCAGTCTCTAAGCAATATAAACACTCACAGAGGGGAAATAAAATTTAGTGAGCAGATAAAACCTAGAAGTGCTGCAGGCATGAATCTGTCACATGTGACTGCTCGAGTGGGTAGGGGGGATTTGCCTTCCCTTTCCCCAAAGTCTTATGATTCCCAAAGGGTCCCTTAAGAGGGGTGTGTCTGCTGGAATGGAGAAGAGAGAACATCGTTACAGCACCAAAAACCTCCCCGTCCTCCACAAAACATGGAAAGAGGCCCTTAACATCTGTGAGAGATGATGTCAACTTCCTATCAACAATAGCACGCTTGGCTTGGTTCCTCCCTATGTTTCCCATAGATGAAGTACATGTTGCATTTTCACAATAGCACAGATAAAAACCAGATATATCCTCATCAGTCAACAGGACATACGTTGCCACTAGGTTTTCCTCTGGTGAGATGGTATCTAATTGCAATGGTGTTCCAGTTAACATGGCCTTATGCTATCCATTGAAGTTTCCTTCCTACTCTCTTTAACAGCTGCCCATGACTTTTTTCTCATCAAAAATTCCTTTTTCCCTCTCTAGCTACAATGAAAAGCCTCATTTAAAAGCAAACCAGAGAACAATGCCACATCCAAACAGCAGGGCATTCTTTTAATAGCCTTTTGTAAGATTTCTACATTTGTATTCCTTACTGTTTTCCTTGACAAAAATTTTCTGGTTTGCACCCTTAGTTTTCAGAGAAAGTGTGCACCCTTCACTCCCCATGGAGGCCAAGAAGAGTGGGGAGCTGCTGATCCCTCCAAAAATTAAGCCTTAGGGGCTTTGACAGCAATGCTGGTAACTTGCTGAGCTACAGAGCCTGCAGGTAGCTACACACCAGCGTTGGGCTGGTACTGACTGTCACACAAACCAGTGAGGTATTTTGGTGCCTTAGAGTCCTGGGAAGCCTCAACTCTTTGGAAATACTTGGAGGAAACAGGAAGCAGAGAAAGGCGGATCCTGAACAGAGGTTGATGAGAATACTCCTGCACAGAGCAGATATTTGTAAGGAAGGATTTTCAGGCATTGTAGGTGGGGAAAGGGTCTGTCAGCAGATGGCAGTTCCCTCAAATTTATGCACTGCTTGAACTGAGTTGACAAATATTTTTTTTCCCAGTGGGGACTGGATGCAGACAGCTCTCTATTAGTATTCAGCATCCAACCTGTGCTGGTGAGGTGTGGGGGGTGTGGTTTTGTTCCCACTTAAGCCACATATTACTTGCATTAGCAGCTGGAAGAACATAACTTCTAATGATGGCCCTGGTGTCAGGCCTTGTCATTCCACCTTTATGTTTTGTTCACAGGCTCTGCTGATGGTGTCACACACTGCAAGAAGTCAGCATAGAAATGGTCAAAAAAACCCCAAAACGTTGGATAGGGAGAGAAAATAACATGGGCATTCAAATGCAAGCCATCTTACAGTGAAACACAGAAGACATCCTACAAAACAGTGAAGCGACACCTTTTGGAGAAGGATTGTTTCCTTCTAACCCAAACCACAATTAATCCATGAAATTAATTACAATTAATCTAACAAATTTACTCTGTACAATATGGTTGGCAGAAGGAGGTCAGTAAGATTCCAAAAAGATGAGACATTCCTATGGAGAGCTTCCATATAGCTTGAAGGAGGGCTTAATAAAACAGAAGGCACAGATCCCTCTTTCCCCACCGAGTTCTTGTATTTGATGGCATGAACCAGTCATTTAGACTCAGATCCACAAAGGCAGTCAGGTGTCTAAATCTCCTTTAGTTTTGTACAGGACACTAGAATAAGTAGGCACCGTCTGTAGGCTCAGGTGTCTTCAGAGGGGCAAGAAATTGTCCATTTTGGATTTTCACACATTGCTCTGAAACATCTGAAACATGGGTCACTAAAATGGGTTTCCAAATGAGGTGGTCAGCTAGTCTGGTACAGCACTGCAATCTTTGTGCTCAACTACTAAAGCTCAAACCCCTCACTGCTTGTACACAGGCAGCAGCTTTATCATCTGCTGTCTAAAATTCATTTGGAAAATCACGGTGCTGCCATTTTTGGGGGAGGAAAACAGCTGCATTCAGTCCAGCTTTGGAGGAACTCAGCAAGTACCTACCACCTGCTGTTAGTGGCATTAAGCCCCAAGTGCCCAGGCATTTGAAACCACCCTCTATTTGCCACCTAAGTGGAACAATTCTCAGGATGCAAACAGATGATGTGATCTCCATCAATCTGTCTGAAGAAAACTGCAGAGAATATCTCCTCTGTGCCCATGCAACTCTTGTAAGAGGCTAGCAAGCAGGGGTTTGCATCAGCATGGGTGGCACTTCTTAGATACTAAGCATGATTTTTTTTTTTCTAAACCAGGAAAATAAATGTTTGACTCTGAACACCTTTTCCACTGCTCAGAGCATGCAATGTAAATGCTTATATATGCTCAAAATAGGAGTACAGCCAAGAAAATGCCACAACCAGGAAAAGCATTGCTGTCTCTAGGAAAACCAGCCAGACAAGCAGCACCCTGAGAAGAGTTAATGCTTTCTGAGGGTAGAATTGTGTGTTACTGTGAAGATGATTGGTTTAATTTCCAGGTAAAGATTATTTACCATGGAAAAATCCCTATAAAATTCTGTGCAGTATTCCTAGTCTTAGCAGCTGTAATGTGAATAAGGGACCTCAGAAGCCAGATGCCTCTGTTCATTCCTGCATTGCAGTCTCACCCTCTTCACATTCAAGTTTGTCAGGAGAGGATGCCACTGCCAATGCCATGTCTGGTTCTCCAAGATACCTTCAGTGTTGTTGGGTATTGGGAAATTTTGTGACCTTCAATAGGCAATTCAGTTGAAGAAATGGTCTTGGTTTAAATGTTCTCTTTATAGAAGAAGAAAGACTCTGAATGAGGCAGAAATTGTTACAAACAAAATTGGCAGAAATTCTGTCAAGGTTATTTTCACAGAAGGACATAAGAACTATGTTTGGATAGTCAACAAGGCTCTTTCTATAGTTTATGGCAATGCCATTACACCTGGAAAGCTATCAATCCATTGACAACCTAGGTAACTTATGTGCAAGAAAAAAGAAATCACAAAATCATTTGCCACAGGGCCAGTCCCAGAGGTCCTGTTGCTCAGTAGAAAGGTTTCAGTTGTAAGGCCATCTCAGTATACATTCACACACTCATGGTCTCATTGTAAGGATTTTTGCTTGACAGTGAAAAATTCAGGAGGATAATTTTCTCTCCTTCATGCCATAACTTCTTCCAGCTGATAATTAGATGTAATATCGACAATGTTAGATCTTGACATAAAAGCTACAACTAAATTGAAAGGCTCAGGAGCACTTCCCAGCTCCCAGATCCAGCTGTCTATCCTGGCTGCCTCCCACCTGTATGCCAGTATAAAATCCAAGTGTGAATCACTCCATTATTTGAATCCAGGTTGCTATTGTAAGAAAATCCAGGCATGTAGGCAGGGAGGGAGCCACAGGCTGACAGGACACTTGGACGGCTCCACCAGGGGGATAAGGAGTGTGAAATACACCCCAAGGAGAGCTGATCCTTTGCTTAGACTCAGCCAAAGAAATGGTGTGGTGCACTGCCCTGCACCCTGTTATACGGCCTGATCAGTTCCACAGGTAAAATGATTTGGCTGCACTTCTTCAAAAATGTCATTTCACTCCCAATTGTTAAAAATCTTTTGGGAGTAACCTGCTGATTTTGCTGATTTTATGGCAACAGCTTAGCCTCTGAAATTTTGAAAGGCTAACTGAAAAAAGTGACACAACTAGGTCTTTACATTTGCTTAGTATTGTTCAAGAAGATGTGGGATTTGTCCTTTATTATTATGGCACAGCTTTATTCCAGATGGTGTCCAGATTCTTAAGTAGCATCTCTTAGGAGATGCTTTGTAAGAGGGAAATGTCCTTAGTCTTGTATATAAATCTTCAGAGCTATGGGAAAATACTCCTTAGTGCTGCAAGGTTTCTTACATGAAGCTTAAGAGGTTGGGGTTTTTTGGCCCTTTATCTTAGAATTCTTAACTATAAACCAATTTGTTTCCAATTCTCCTAAGAACACTGAACACCATCTATGAGGATGGTATAATCTTGGGGTCCAAAATCATCTCAATCCTGCTTCGCTATTTTATGGGTTCCTTTCAGCCCACGCAGCCCAGCAAAGTCCAAAAGACTGACTGAGAAAACAGAAGGTCATTTCTCCAAATACCCTAAAACCTTAAAGGTATCCACTTGAAACAGCACTGTCTCTGAGCCAGTTCGCTATCCCAGCCATGTCCCCGCTGGCTCTACCCATCTCTGCGTACAACACCCCACCATGACTACCCCAGTGAACCTCTCCAAGTTTGCAAATCTTAAAGAGAAATGTCTGTCTTCTGAGATGACTACGTACCCACCAGTAATTCTTCTGCTCTGCACTTCGTAATACTGTGAGTGTAGCATGAGTGTGGAACAAGAACACCGTGTTTCTAAGCAATTTGTCAAATAATTAAATTATCCACACAATAACTAGCTTGCTCAATTATATTAGCCAGTCTCCATCATGTAATATAATTTCTAGTGGCTGTTTAGGCACTAATAGCCTCAGATCTTTTTAACTGTGTCTGGTGCCAGCTACAGACTGCATGACGTCTTTCTGTGCCAAGTTAAACCCCTTGAATGGAAAATTCATGGCTCAGTTTCCAAGCTCCTGTTCCTTATGGAAGTTCTAAAATGCCATTTTCAGTAAGGATGCTTTTGCCATTGAATATTAGTGAATTTCCACTTAGGTAAATAAAAAGGTCTGTTTGTTTTTTCTTTTTCTTTTCTGACATTTAATGCCATTAAAAAAATCCTTCATCAGAATAAGATGGTATATTGAGATGCTATAATGCTGTTTCTAGGAACACCAAATAAACACATGGCCTTTTTGGCAAACCATACAGGTGTTTAGAGATCTTCTTCCCCTCCCCTATAAGGATATTTTCTTCCTTTTTCAAGTATCGTAAGATTTCCCTCTTTACTTCTGTGACTCTGCTACCTTCAAAAGAAAAGAAGCAAAAACCCAACATTAAGCAAGTGGGGTGACACATGAACACTTCTTATAAAGGTGCTTTTCTTCCCAAACCCTGGCCCTAATAACACCTGACATACCATTTCATGAGCTGAGCAATGCTGGAAGAGGCTTCCTTCCAGACCACTAATTTGAGATGTTTTTTTCAATTAGTGAGATTGCAGAAGACAGCTATCATCTCCACAGCTAACCCTTCATCAGTGACATGCTACATTATGCAGTCTTGGCTGTGATAATTCCTCCGGTCACTTCGTGTGGAACATGACAATGGATGCCTTAGCTCATCAAGGACCCTTTTAAAATGCATTAACAGGAATACAAAATAAATCAAGTCATCAATAAAATGTCTCCTTGCCTACCCTTTGCCTGCTAAGACTCAAACTCTGAAAAGACTCATACATGCAAAATGATTCCCTCTCCCTGCTTCCCTCACATTGGATTTGGTGCAAGGAAATTATTACGGGCCCTGAGTAAGAACTGGTGCAAGGATTAGCACACAGCAACAGACTTAGGAAATGCAGGTTGAATTCTCTGCTCTGCTGCTGTCTTTCTTTGACACCCACCATACACTCATGCCCAGCTCCACAGCTTGCTCCCCACTGGTACTCACAGACACTACACCAAGATCCACTCAAAGCTGTAAGCAACTAAGTCCCCCAAAAGCTTGGCATTTTCTGGGCCCGTGTATGCAAAACCACCCAAGCACCAACACCATCCCATGGCCAAGGATCAGACTGGTTCTAGGAAAAAGCTGAGGTCTGTCTGCTTTATGAAATTACCTTCTTCCACAGGCAGGGCAATTGTCAAAGCAAACCTGACTTGAGTATCAATATACTGAGCTAAGGCACAATTTGGTATTCCTCCAGGCATGTTTTCTTGTGTATTTACCTCTCCCATCACTTTCTTATATTTTGATTTTCCATGTGATGCTACCATTTTCCTCGTCAGCCACCAAAACCAGAAAACTATGCCCAGAACAAGTTAAACTCTTTATATGCCAGGGCACAAGGTAACTTTCCCCTACCACTCCCCAGTCCCATGGACCACTTAGATAAAAAGAAATCAAAGGTCAAGCTTGCACAAATTAAAACACCTTTGTTCAGTGCACTCTTGTGGTTAAGAAAAATCAATTGGAAGTTCGTTCCTTCAAGAAGGTCAACATATTCACATGCCTTTCAGCATCTATGTCTACCATCACGGGTCAGGAAATAAAGCTAATGATATGGTAGCATTCATGGTCCAGTACACCCATTTCTCTTAAAAACTTATTATGTGGGTGCTTCACACAAGGACAAAGTGAGGACTGGGTGAGCAAAGTGTCCCCTGGGTAACTTAAGAATTAAAAGCCTTTCCATTTTAAATTAGAAATGTGAAGCTTTATTGCTACAAATGACTTACAAAAGCTACTCTTTTAAAAACAAACAACAAAAATGAACAATCTAACTGGTTATGATGCCTTCAAAGGCATGAGGCCAGTTCCATTAGCTGTGGATCTGACCCAACAGGCTTAATACATCTGCAAGTACTAACAAGAGGGAGCTCAGGTCTCTTTAACATTCAATCAGCAGCCTGTGCTGCTTTATAAATAGAGAGAATAAAACATTACATGGAAAAAAAATGTATGAGTGAAGCATTTCACTTCCCTATTATTTTTTTTTTTGGCATTCTGTGGTTTCGCTACAAGACTCCAGATGCACTTCATGACAGTCAATAAACTTTGCCTTGGCTTCAGTCAGCTGAAAACTCTTTCCTCCTCCATCCCATTTGGTCCCTTTTGCTACATTAGCCAAACTAGCATTAAGCGTATTTCATTCCACCTCAAATGCTGACAAGAAAATTACTCAACTAATAGGGTTTACTGTGGGGTGACAGAGGTACCAGAACAAAACATGGCATTGTGTTGTTGAAGACAAAGATGCAGTGTAAGAAATCATTCAGACTAAATGGGAACGGCAATTACATTTTGCAATTAGCAGAAATGGTACCTCCATGCAGTCACTTATGAAAATCTTTTACAAGGATTTTGTTCCAAAGCAAAGGGTCAGTTGAGGTTTCTTCTCTGTAACTCCTTTCTTCCTCCAATATATCATGGTCTGGAGAATTGAGATTCAGCAGGTCTACCCCACAAACCCTTAGTCACGTGAATATTCTGTGACTTCCATTTTTAGACATTTTCTGCATAGCAATTAACTTTCTTCTTCTCTCCAAAAATCAATTAAAGGAAAAAAATAACCCTGAACAAATCTCTTCAGCTGATTACTCTGTCAGTGTTCACAGATGGCAAAAATAAAAAATATTTGAGATGTTTTTTCTGACTTTGCAAAAGACTATGTGTATGTGTTTCTCTAAAAAAGAATATAAAACAAGAATACACTTTAAGGAATGATCCATTTCATATAAAAGCCATGTCTTTTTATTTTCCTTTGCTTTGCTAGATGGTCCCTAACCCAGTTGTATAGAACGCTAGTTAAATCAAAATACACTTTTCTTGTGTGTGTTTTCAACACGGAAACTCTTCCTGGCTTTACCTTCTTGGGACCTAGCCTGTACCAGAAATCCAGGTATTAGCTGGGAACTCTTACAAAAACACAGACTTTTACCCAGACAGCAGAAAGCTTGCAGAGTTTATAGTACCATACCTGGGGATGTGATCAGAAATATCTGTTTTCTGGCAGCTGAGCCACATATCCACATTTGGTTCATCCTCACAGCTCTGAACTGTCACTGATGATCACAAATGGCTCCATCAATCTACTTCCATGCAAGCTGGGAGACCAACTAGGACAGATACGACCTATCCTATTCTCTTCCCATTATAGCCAGAGGAAAAGAGGAATGATTTCAGAGCTCAGTCAGAAAGATGATAAGCAACATTTCTCACTTCCTTTCATACACACAAGTGAAAGTCTGGATCCATGCAGGTGTTAGTTTGCATCAGATATAAGTAGACACAAGGCCAGGCAGGGCTGGGCAGTGGATTTGTGAGAAAGGAGAAACTGTGGCCCTCTGCATTGCAGTGGAAAATACTCAATCTCCAAAGACAAGGCAAGGTGTGGATCCAGAGACAAGTCACTCCATCACTGTCTGGAGAAGCCTTAATGGAACTGAGGGCTGCCTGGCAGCCCTGCAGAAAGAACATGCCCAGTGCACCTGAGCCCACAGGGAAAGGAGAGTGCCAGATGATGGTTGAGAACACCCGAAGGGAGTGAGTAAGCCTCCAAATCAGCCCCTGCAGACTGAAATCAACCCCTTCATACTGACACATCTCCAAGCCCTTCTTTGAATGCAAGGCTGAACAGGAAACCACTATAACATCCCCAGTACTGGTGCCAGTGCAACAAGATGCCTGAATGCTACTGCCACTGTTTCCCTGTGCTTGCCACCTTTCTGATTTTCCTCCGCTTTATCCCTTGTTATCCTGGATCACACAGCCCATCCAAGTGCTGTGCAGCCTGGAAACAACATCTCAGCCACATTAGCAATTATCACCAAAGTGAGAAAAATCTCTGTGTATTAGAGCGTGTTCCCTCCCTCGAGCACCACTCACATTAGTCAGTGTAATGGGATCTTTCAGCAGCCACTCTGCATCTTCTAGATAACTGATGTGATGTGGCCGTTGCCATGGTAACGTTGTTATTGTTAGTATTAAAAAGCAGTAAGGAAAATTGTCCTGCTCACACTCAGAGGAGTCCTTTCTCTATGAGTTCCTTCTGCCCTGTGGTAACTTAACAATTACAGGAATACTTAAATTTATTTAGTTATTGAATGGGCACAATGAAGAGCCCCATGCCATTTTTTTGGGATTCATTCCTTTGCAGGTTAGAGGAAGAACTATCAGCATAAAGCAATAGCCTACAGGGGAAAGCAGAACACCCTATGGAGAAGTTTGCAGGAACCATGGCATGGAAGGGAAGTTTGGGATGGGGGAGCAGGGGTAGCATAAAGAGAGGAGTGCCACATGTGGGACTGGGTGTGCGTGCAGCAGAGCAAGGGAGAGTTGCCACCTACACAGGTGCAATGATGATGTGCCCTTTAAAAGCCAGGGCAGGGTGGGCAGGTAGGTAAATGTATGCATTCAGGGAAATGAGGCATTTCTCAAAGCAACGCTCACAATGCAGTCATTTGGCAGTCCAGAAGCCACACAGCAACTCTCTGCACCACACGATATAAGACACTTTGTGCTCTCATCTTAGTTGATCCTACCTGCAAAGAGAATGTGACCACAGACCTGTTCCCCACCTTCCTCCACAAGCGTACAAGCCCAGGGCTTTCCCTTCTGATGAATCGTCAGTGCCTGTCACATGAGGATCCTTCCACTACAACATCTAGCTGAATACCCCGGGGATTTGATGGGTCAGATTCTAGTAGTGCAAGCAGGGGAAGCATCTTCCATTTCAGCAAAGCTGTTACCAACAGGAAATCAAGCCCTGGACCTGTTCCAGAAAAGTCTTTCTTAATTAGAAGCCAAGCGTTTCACATACTGGCTTGTTTTTGATAATGAACAATTACTGCATCAATGTCTGTTTTGTAGGGTGTGGCTGGAGACAAACCAATTTTGTTCTAAATCTTTCACACTAGGTCAGAGGAAAATAATTGTTTCAGTATGAGCATTTCAATAACAGAAACATTTGAATGGGTTCCACTATATTTTAAGAACCTGATGAAAAGTGTGGTGAATAATTACATTCACTGGTTACTGGATCTGCATGTATCAGAGCAGTTTCAGAGTGGAGGGAGGAGAGGAGATCTAATGGTAAGAAATATATTGTCATTGCATACCCAACAGAAACGGCTTACACAGCCAGAAACTCTGAAAATGGATCTTGCCAACTTGTAGCAAAAAGAGTGAAGTTCCTAGTCTTCTTCAGTGAAGTAATGATCAATACTTGCAGATGATTTTTCCAGGTAGATAAATTGTTCATAAAAAAATATCTTACATATCTCAATTTCTCCTCCGTACACCCACTCCCAACTTGTTCTGTTAAAGACAAGTACATAGTTTAATTATTCAAACTCTGAAAGACCGATAACTTCAACTTTCTTAAAATGATCCATGAAAAGGAAAGAATTGTGAAAGACTTGAGAAGTCAGGTAACTATGGTGGTAACTATCACCCAGCTAATACTTCTTAAATCATTGTCTCCCTGAAAAGGCAGTAATGAATAGCTTTGTGGCATTTAGTGATAACAGAGGTCAGACTGGTCACATGTGAACTTACCTGTGTAATAAAGAGAGCAATTTGTGCAAAGCCAGTAACTGACAGGCAGTTACGTGTGTCAACCCAATACTCCACATTGTAAGCCTATGCTGAAAGACCACTCCAGCACCTTTGCTGGTGCCATCTGGAGCGAGAAAAATCTGGGCAAACTCAGGGCTAGTATAGGTCTACCTACACTCACTGGGTCTGACTGGATCAAGCACAAAATCCATCAGCAACTATTTTCCAGCTTGTTTCTTCTTAAGCAATGTGCTGATGTCTTGAACACAAGCTTCAGCTAAGTGACAGTCAAGAAAGTGGGGAGAAACTCATTCTTCACCTTATAAATGCTTCTGGTTGATTTCTGTGTTTTCTGTACTGGTTGGAAGACAAAAGGAATCACTGGAAACCCTGTCCTCCAGAAGCAACAAGACTTCATTCAATGGATAATCTGCTTGAAAAGCAAAAGAGCATTTGATCTCATTTCAGTACTGATAGAAATAAATAAGGGCAGAAACTCACAGGAATGATGATACTCACATATGAGAGATTGTTCTTAAAAGCTGTAACATAGGATATCACTGGCAAAAGGAAGCCCTAAGCCCTACCTCAGATGAAAAGGTTTAGATCTGTTGTCCCACAGAGGAACATTGGCAGGCCTTATCTCATGTACCTCAGTGTCATCACTGGATGGCAAAGCACAGCAACATGAGCTACCTTCAAAGCATGCCAAATGGAAAGCAAACACCAGACACTGTTCCCCTCCAGACTGAGAAACTTTGGTATACATCGTTACTGCAAAATAAGACCTTTGCAGTTCAAAAACTTCCCAGAGGGACACACACTCCAAAAGCATAAACAGACTGGAAGAGGCAAGGACTATAACTCACTGCCAGACAGCTTAGAAAAAATGTCATTGCTTCTCTGTGGAGGAGTAAAACGATAGAAGAAATTTCTTTTATGTATGGATGGCTCAGCCATAATGCTGTTTTAGCATCATTTTCTTGTAACCTATCTACACACAAGCACTTAAACATTTGTTATAAACTATGTATGGGGTGACTCATCAAGTTGAAGAATAAGCCTAATTGGTCAAACTTCCAGGACACTGTGTGCTGAGCTATAGAGAATCATAATCTCATCTATTAGGAGATGTGACAAGTTGCAGAAGTTATCTAAAATTCCTGGAAGAGGTAGTGTGAAATAAGAACCATTGCCTAGGGACGGTCTCTTCTTTACGATAATTAAAGAGCTCAGATCTGTGCTATTCTGAATGGATGAAAAATATGCATGCATAAGCTTAAATTCTGGCTTTGGCTTGCTCATGCGAGAAAGTTGTCTAATAATTCATTAGCCTCTTCAATAAAAGATACCCAGAAGGCAGAATAAAGGGCATCTGTGGATTTGACTGCCATGTTCACATGGTCCCAAAATTTCCCCCAGAGATCCTGCCCTCCTGTATAATGCAGCTACATGACTCAGAAAAAAAAAAAGAGAACATCGGAAGAGTTTCCTTCTTCCCTGAGAGCATTCCCATACTAAGTGACCAGAAGGAGAGAGGAAAGAAAAACACTTCATAGACTGAAACAGAAATGTTAAAAACCCCTCCAGAGAGGTTATTAGCAGGCAGGGAGCACAGTAATAAAAATGGAGTCCAGCAGCATTTTTCCACACACACTCATTTAATGACATTCACTTCGCCATACTTCTGTTTGAATTGATGATAATTCTACTGTTTGGGTGAAAAATAAAATACGAGACATATCACTCTCTATTCTGCAGTAGCAGATAGGAGAGGACCTCTTGGCTATTTCTTTGCATCTTCTTACTGTCCTCTCTCCCCAATGTACAGGCACGTATTGCTCCTCATACACAGACTAGTAGAGTTGTAGTAGCAAAATGGCACCCTATGAAACCCCTGGAATTCCAGCATTGTTGTGGACTCAAGCTAGCTGTACATGCATTTCCCATACAGATCTCACGTATCATGAATGCACTAAACCAACAGACCATCTACACGTGGATGGACTACTGGCCTTTCCCTCCACCATTTCTCTTCCAGAAATCAGTGGGATGATTTACTTGCTTCTGACACTGTATAGCTACCAACAGTCCAGCTCAAGTATAGATGAATACTTCCATTTTAATCAGCATGTTAGCAAGAAGTTGTGGATGATATTTCCAACACACCACATACTGGAAGGCTATATGAAGCAACCAGCCAGCAAAAGAAAATATGACGATCTCATTTATGCTATTTTTTTCAACCTTTTAAAAGTATAGCCAAACTTAGATAATGTAAGTTAAGTATTTACTATGATTTCTTCTTACAAAAAGCAAATGTAAAATGATTTCATCAGTACCAGATAATAGGCCTGCTTGTAACCAGAGGGCAGTATTTTTAATAACTTCACTAAAAATAGGCACTGGTACAAAAATGTGATGCAATAAAAAAAAAAGTACAAAATGTAATGAAATATTACCTATTATCTCAGCTCATTTTTGTCAGGAAATAATACTACAAACTTAATATGATACATGGAAGCCTTATGAAAAGCAGGCAAGGAGAAGCTTATAGTTTTATCCAGTATTAGATGAGAGGCTGAGTGATTAATAAGTTGACATTGAAGAGCACAGAATGGAAATCATATGGACTTTAGGGAAAGGAAATAGCTTAAAAAGGAAACTGTCGTGCTGCCAGGCTGCATAGGAAGAGGCACAGCTCCCACAGCCATCCCCACCACACTCCAAGTGGGAAGGCAGCTTAAACCTCTGTCAGTGCTGTGCCTCTGGCTCCCCCATGCCTGTGGCTGTGCGGTCCTCGTGCACACACGGGTGAGAGCAATGGGAGAACCACGCTGAAAACAGGAAGGGGAGAGGAAAAAACACATGAAAAGGAGAGGTGTGACTTCAACACATGTTGAGTGTTTGAAGAATGGGAAAAATAAGAAGCTCTGTAGGAGGAGTAGATGAAATGTGATTTATGCATAGCAGTGGATTAGCTGTATGTCTAACTTAATGGTCCTCCAGCATACATAGTGTGTAAGGATGAGATGCTCTTGATTGCTATTTTAAATAACAAGGCCAGATCTTTTGATGGGATTGAAACTTCATTTTACACTGACTTTAACACTGCTCAGGGCTGCAGGATTAAGTTTTAAATACCCAGTGAAGCACCACTACTTACAATATCAACAATAATGCCACTTATTGTGGGTCACAAGCCAATACATCACTTCCAGGAGATTCTACATTTACTGTTGTTTCTCAGGCACACTGTGTCTGGTTCTGATTTGTACATTGCTCACATTGGAAAACATCTGCTGCGGTTTCCAAGACTGGGGATTTAACTGTGGCTAATTTGCTGTTTACTTTACTTTACTAGTGGTACCAACAGAGAGTCACTATTGGTGGTAAAGAGGTACTACACATGCAGTAAGATCAGTGAAGAATTCAATCAAAATCAACAGCATGTAAGCCCCTGTTAAGTAATTTAGATGAGAACGTATGATGTCCACTGGAAAAAAAAAAAAAAAAAACAAGCAGCTATAAACATTTATTCACAGGCCTTTTAAGAATAAATTATGGCTTTAAGTATCCTGGATGAAAGCAACAGAATTGTCCTCATGAAATATATGTTAGTGAATTTCTGGAAAAAACAGAAACGGTGCCATTCTGTAGTGCTTCAGAAGAGAGTAGCTAAACATTTCTCCTCTGAGTAAGTTGAACAAGCCTTATCATGAAGTTTAT
This sequence comes from Tyto alba, assembly GCF_018691265.1. Lineage (NCBI taxonomy): Eukaryota > Metazoa > Chordata > Aves > Strigiformes > Tytonidae > Tyto > Tyto alba. The sequence continues at coordinate 12,357,756 of NW_024881279.1, forward strand.
CAAAGATGAATGTTAACAATTTTTTCTGGATCACATTCCAATTTTAAAAGTGATAGTTTTTTTCAAAATTACTAGAAAATAATTACAATAAATTTTTTATTTCTTGCAAAACTAAGAACTGGGCCAAATGAAAGACTATATAGTTACGTGAGTCAATGCCTGCAAATTATCCAGGATGATACCCTTTCACAAAAATTTATAAACCTAATCCTAGTTTTTCAAGGAGGAGGATTACAGAGATGCACTGCCTACTCTCTGTTTTCTACTCAAAACATTGATATTTCCTCTGACCTTGGAAACGTGAAATCAGATCTCATTTTTATCACTCCCATGCTCCGTGGTTTAGGAAAAGCACCGTATCTTCTCAATGAAAAGGAAAAAAATACTAGCAGCTACACGCCTGGAGTCTAATTTTAGGAGGAACTGAGCCATTCTAATATGCTGCAGTCAACAGGAACTGAGGGCACTCAATAATTCATGAATTTCTTTCCTTGTCTGAGTAGAGCCTGTTGAAAATTTCTCAAGGCAACATTTTTCATCAGAAAATTCCAATTCCTGTGAACCAACACTGCTTATAGGACAGGATATGCTTGGATACCTGTCTAATATCTCTTTTTATGCAATTTGAAATGGCTTTTAATCTATAATAATATAATTCTGTAATAATAAAATATTTTAAATATGGAAAGGGTTGTTTGACTACAAGATAAAAGAACTTTTTAAATGCGAAACAAATTGTTTCAATCAATCTTCACCATGATTTTTAAATTATTTTTAAACACAAATGTTTGAGAGGGAAAAAGATTCAAACCTGTTTTATTTTCAATTTGGGCTAGAAAATATTTTCATAACTTTTCCCGGGAAAAGAAAAACATTTCCTATCTACTTATGAAGGCATTTTCATGCCTGTCCTATAAAAAAAAAAAAAAAACACCAAAAAACCCAGCTTTATACTCGTGCAGATAAACCTCTCTTTGACCCTAGTGATGAGAGGAGTGTTAAATCTGTTATGTCTTCACTGTCACTTTCATTCAGTTATTTTAAAATGAATAGCATTTGCATCAGAAGGCAGCAGAATAACTATTTCTTACCTTTAGCCTTTCTGTTACACCATCAGTGAAACTGACTGTGAATTCAGCAATTTTGGGCACTCTGAGTTTTCCTTTGTTCTTCTGGTCGGGCTGATACTCTGTTCTGGTTTTCACAATTACCTGGAAAATATCAACACTTTTAAGGTTTCTGCACACAGCAGACATTGTTTTTCTATGCAAACCATCCCTCTGGACCTACCCAAGTATCTCAGAAAACATAAATTACCACAAACTCATCATACCCTCAGGAAGTAAGAGAGACAGATAGGCAGATACACAGATCTAGGACAGTGAATTTAGCACACTGAGTCTTGAAATAGCTGACAGCAAAATGTTTGACACCCACTTTTGCTTACCACTAGACATATAATTTTTATATCATATTCAACAGGCAGAACACTCAGAGTAACAGCCCATCCTAAAGAAGAGCCTCACTTATTAAAAGCCCCATCCTAACAAGTTCCACTGAAGCCAATTTAAATTTAGGCTATTTGTTCAAGCTCCAGATTATCAGTATTAATCTCATACCATCACCTTGGATTCTCCCCAGATCTCAGTGTCATTTGCTGACTAATCTAGGTCCTACTAATCTTATAAAAATTAGGTGTCTAACGCCAAAGGAGAAGTCGTTAAGTGGCTTTTAAAAGGGTACAGTCAAATTACCAAAATTGCATTGTCAATCTACACTGAATTTATTTATAATCTAGGATGACCCTAAATATTTTGGGTAAAATGCACCCACTGCAAACACAGAAAAGGTAACACCTAGTGCCAGCTTCTCCCAGAGAGGACAAGCATGAGGGCTGTACTCTGAAACTAACGGCCCTTCAGAGGAGTAAGCATATCCGTCCCATTACACACCAGAATCTTAAAAGACCCAGGGACAAGGTCCACAAAGCATACAACAGTTTGCTGTGGTTTGCAAGGTTCAGATAGGTTAAACATAAAAGGATAGAAAGAACATCTAAGCACTTGATCCCAGGGCCAACACTTCTACTTTTTGGCCTCATATTCTGAATTGCAGGACTACACAGCCATCAGTCGTGCCAAGGTGAAAATTAAATATTCCAGGGGTGGTGACTGTTCATATGAGAGTGACAAGGGTGGTCCTAAAGCTCTTTGTTAGAAACAAAAAGTCTTAAAGGATTGAAAAATTAAATGATGCACAAGGTTGAGTTACCAGCTAATGAAGAACTTATTTCCAAATTAAGATAGTAAAGTCTGGTTTGAACCAAAGAAAACTCCAGGTATTTAATCCTCCTGCACTTAATGCCATGTGAAAATCAGAGTGAGAGAAAATCAGCGTGGAGTCATAAGCCAATTTTCTGGATTCAAATGCAAATCATTAAAGACTGATGAATATTTACATCCTTCAGTGAATCCTTCTCAGTAATATTTATTACAGTAGCATTTACAACATTAAGGCTTGGGAAGAAGAGGGGACAAAAAGCCGCCCAAATATTTATTAGCATTTTGAAACTCAGTATTTCTGATGGCACAATATAGATGATGGGAAATGACACATGGGACCAAGCTTGATTTGGCAGGTTTGGGATGAACCCTAACCCTACTATTGAATCAAACCCCACTATGTTGTGAAATGCAGTCCAGCACAGTGGAGACCAAATAAAGCTTCCTCTCCAGCCAAGACAAACTGACCCAGGTTGGCTGTGAATTACCAACAAGCAATAAGTTCATTTTCTCACTCAAAAGGAGGCAAGTGCACTCAGGACTTCATGCAGCTGGCCCCCAGCTTTCCAGTCTCCTTGCTGGCCTTTTATAAACCCAGTACAGTAAATTACAGAATGTCAGCCATCAACACCTGCCAGCCAGTGTTCAGAAACTGCACTCATTCTGTTTTCAAAGCTAGCAGTCACAGGATCTAATTCACTCAAATTCATGCTTCCTGTTTGATATAAATCTTAGATGCAGATTGCATTTTTAAATATATGAGGGTTTTTCCACAAACTCTAATGTTACGTTGTAATAAAGGACCATGAAGCAAGAATGTAAGAAAAAAAAAAAAAATAAAAGCCTTACTTGTTCCTAAATAATTTAATCTTCTTACACTCTTTGTCATTAACACCAATTTTCTTACAGGTATTTTTTAACTGTTGTCACATTCAACCAACATCCTACAAGCAGGAAAGTTTGGATTATGATGTCTACAGGGATACAGCATGAGACTGAAAATAAACTCACGCAGCCCTTCACAAGGCATCAGGTTCAAGTCTAGTAGCAACATCTATCATGTCTGTGAATAAGTAAGCTAGCTCAGTTCCCAGACAGATCAGAAGCTACTTGAAACCCAATTTGCTGACTGTGCCAGCAGTGAAATGTGCACAGAGCTACGGTTATCCTGCTGGTCAGTGCTTCACAGATAAGTTTGCAAGGGTATCAAAAAGCTTTAGAAGAGGAGGTAAGAAGTACCTTTGCTAAATGCCTTTTGGCATTGCAAAAGCTAAATATCTGCACTCCAGAAGTATCTGTCAGACACCTGGTGGAATTACTCAGCAGAAGAAAGACAGGGCAGCCAATAGGGTCTCCTCTTTAAAGGAAAGCACAGAAATAAAATCATAGAATCATAGCATCGTTTAGGTTGAAAAATACCTTTAAGATCAAGTCCAACAGTTAACCTAACACTGCCAAGTCCACCACTAAACCATGTCCCTAAGTGCCACATTTACACCTCTTTTAAATAACTCCAGGGATGGTGACTCAACCACTTCCCTGGGCAGCCTGTTCCAATGCTTATCAACCCTTTCGGTGAAGAAATTTTTCCTAATATTCAATCTAAACCTCCCCTGGCACAACTTGAGGCCATTTCCTCTTGTCCCATCGCTTGTTACCTGGGAAAAGAGACCAACACCCACCTCGCTACAACCTCCTTTCAGGTAGTTGTAGAGAGCGATAAGGTCTCCCCTCAGCCTCCTTTTCTCTGGGCTAAACAATCCCAGTTCCTTCAGCTGCTCTTCATCAGACTTGGGCTCCAAACCCTTCACCAGCTCCACTGCCCTTCTCTGGACATGCTCCAGCACCTCAGTGTCTGTCTTGTCGTGGGGGGCCCCAAACTGAACACAGTATTTGAGGTGGGGCCTCACCGGTGCCGAGGACAGGGGGACAATCACCTCCCTAGTCCTGTTGGCCACACTATTTCTGACAGAAGCCAGGATGCCATTGGCCTTCTTGGCCACCTGGACACACTGCTGGCTCACATTCAGCTGGCTGCTGACCAACACCCCCAGGTCCTTTTCAGCCAGGCACCTTTCCAGCCCCTCTTCCCCAAGCCTGCAGACTTGCAGGGGTAGTTGTGCCCCACGTGCAGGACCCAGCACTGAGCCTTGTTGAGCCTCATACAATTGGCCCGGGCCCATCGATCCAGCCTGTCCAGACCCCTCTGTGGAGCCTTCCTACCCTCAAGAGGATCAACACTCCTGCACAACTTGGTGGCATCTGCAAACTTAATGAGGGTGCAAGTGATGACCTTGTCCAGATCACTGATTAAGGTATTAAACAGAACTGGTCCCAGTACTGAGCCCTGGGGAACACCACTTGTGACCGGCCACCAACTGGATTGAACTCCAGTCACTACCACTTTTTGGGGCAGGCCATCCAGTCAGTGTTTTACCCAGCAAGGAGTACACCCATCCAAGCCATGAGCAGCCAGTTTCTCCAAGAGGATGCTGTGGGAAATGGTGCCAAAAGTCTGGATAGGCAACATCCACAGCCTTTCTCTCATCCACCAAGGAGATCAGGTTAGCCAAGCGGGACCTGCCTCTCATCAGTCCATGCTGACTGGGCCTGGTCACCTGGTTGTCCCGTACATGCTGTGTGATGGCAGTCAGGGTGATCTGCTCTATAACCTTCCCTGGCACCAAGGTCAGGCTGAAAGGCCTGTATTTCTCCAGATCCTCCTTTCAGCCCTTCTTATAGCGTGACAAGATGACAAAGGACAAACAGACAACTCAAAACCTGTAGTGTGGGGGGTAGCGTTCAATACTGTGGCAATAACAATAAAAATGCAATTTTGTCGAGGGCCCAGGGTGCACATTTAGAAGAAAAGAGCTACTTCTTGTTCAGCCTCCTACAGTCTAAATAAATAAGCCTGAACTTGAATCCTACTTTTGCAGCAATGATCACTGCCTCTCCATCCAACAAGCTGCCATCAGGATGCCCACACAAAGGCTTCTGGAAGTTGAGTTGTGTTCATCACGCTCCTTGAGCCTCTTGCACTAGTGAGACCACTCCAGTCAGGGCTACCTTAGCAGTATCCAGAGACAGGAGTGAACACTGTCAGATGATAATACACAAATACACACACAGCCCCCACATGCAGTTTTTAGTGGAGCATTTGCTACACTGACAGCCTCCCATGTATGTGTCAGTTGTGAGTGTCTCTGAAACAAGTTTAAATGAGAGCTGGTCAAAATCCAGAACTTTTCTAAAGCACAAAGTATTATACTAAGTGCAACTTTAGAAAAGGGATAATTAATCTTATAAAGAATTTTTTCTATGCTTTTAGCATTATTAGTTTTTTTGCTATTATGGTTGTTTATTCTCTTTTCATTTCCTAGTTTTCTGATTTGGGTTGGGTGGGAAAGAAGATTTGCCTGCCTCCCGTTTGCTGCCATCACTCCTTTTTCACTTTTTCTTTCCATTTTGTCACTGAGAAAAAATTCCTGACAGTAGAGTCTTCCAGAAATTCTAACCAAATTGCTGTTGGATGTACAATAATAAAAACCCCACTGACTCCACAGTCAGTGCAATGATCAGCATTCATTTATCACTAGCTGCCCCAGAGCAGTTCCACCAGAGCCCAGGATCCCACTGTTCCAATGCAAACAAGGTACATTCATCTCACACCATGACAGGTTTCCTAGGAGAGCTACTGGTGTTCATTACAAACCACAGCAAACAGAATGATCCCCATTCCCTCTTCTTGTCCGTTCTGCAGCTTTGCTGACTTCAGTAGAGTTATTCTTGATTGAAACCAGAAAAAGGGAGTATAAAATTGGGGTCCTGTGTAGGTTTCAATTCAAAGCAAACTGAAGTGAAAGAAATGTCCATCTCCTCATTGCCTTCTCTGCAGTGCTGTTACGGTGGAAATGAACTGCTATAAGGGGGTAATTTCCAGAGCTGGCAGTAATGCTTGGCTGTGCTCTGGCCTCCTGAGCACAGACAATAAATGCAAACAATTGAACCAGTGCTTAAACGGACAAGTCTTGAACACTCCCCAAAAAGAAATTAGCCCCCTCTCCACACTCACTGCAGAAATATTGTCCTGCCCACTGTCTGCACTTGCCTCCTTGAGCTCTCACCTCCTCCTACATGGTTCCTAAGGCTTGTCTTCGTTCGTACTCCTCACAGCAAGAAGGGTCTGGCTGGTTTAGGTTGGCATCCCTAACCATGAGCTTACTGGAGCAGAGAATTATTGTTGTTATTATTTTTTATTCATCTCATGAAGCAACCCGCACACCTGCAAATGAATATTACAGATCAAGAACAGTCCCATCCACTTTTTGAATTGTTTGAGCCTTTGCAATTACTGGCTAAATACCTTTTGAACTTTTTTTGGACACTTGTCAGCTTTTGTGTTTCGTTATCTAGACCCTGATCCAGCACCTGCTCATGTCTGTGCCCCATTTTGTGTGTCGTGATCATCCACCAAAGAAAGCGGCCTCCCTGACAGCTTAGTCCAGCACATCTGTAGTCCTTTAAAGTCTGTACTGTAGATGGAATCCAGATGAATACTAGCTTGGGGGATCTCCCTGAAAATTACGTTGCTGCCATGACCTGTTCGTAAAGTTTTCACACTATTTCCCAGAGACCCTCCACCTTTAAACTGCAGAGAGACTATGCTGTTTATGGCAGAAGCAATAAAGGGGACACAAGTAAATTACTTGGGACTTCTTCATTTTACATCTGAAATAAAACTGTTCTTTGAAAGTTACTTCCTAGATGAAGTTTGCAGACTGATTGTAAGAATACAGGAAGAGAGAAAAGGGCTTCCTCAGAGCAGCAAAGACACATTTAACATTACAGGAAGCCACACTGTATTCCTTGCAGCTTCCTCCATAACCAAGTTTATCTAGCATTTGAAGTCATTAACTTCCAACTCAACAAAGCACTTAAGCATGCAAGTAGTCCTATTAACATGAGCAGGATTAGTCAGATATTTAAAGTTAAGTGTGCATTTAAGTGCTTTGGCCAGATCAGAGCTTTATCTGGCTTCAGTCACCTTTCCACAGACAGTTATAATGCTGATGCTCAGGGCTCCTGTGTCATTCTTTGGCAAGATCACTCAAAGCGTTTTACATACCAGCATGACCCCAGTATCCCCATACTACTGATGGAGGAGTAAGGAAAAAAAGAGGAAAAAAAAGCTTAGTCATGTGTTGAGTCACACCAGCAATTGGTGATTAAGTCAGGAAGACAGACCATGGCTTGCTGCTACTAACTGTGCACCGTGTTTTCCCAGGTTTTAATTAACTGAGTGATATAACTGTATGATATAAATACAAATATAATATAACTGTGCAATATAAATATAAATTGAGTGAAATAAATATAACATTCTTGGGATTAGGGGCTAGCAAGATACAGCTAGAGTGGGTATGAAGTCAGAGGCTCTATGGAAAATGGCAGCTCTCTGCAGAATTGTTGTCCTCAATCATCCTAATGATGCTGTTTGCTATTACATTTATTGAGTCCTAAACCTAAATGCACTTATTATTCTAGGCTTAATGCTAGTGACACCACTGGAATCAATAGGAAACCTTTCCTCCGCTTTAATGAATGCAGGGCCAGGCAGCTCCTCTGTAGTGATACTTTGGAAAATTATAGGTGTGCTGAGGTGAGAAACAACAGATGAGAGTCTGCGTACACCAGCAGGAAATCCATCATCGACAACCTTGAGAAAGTAAATAGTAGGAGACTGCTGGGAAATCTAGAGATTTTGGATGCTGAAAGGAAAAAGAAAGCGAGCTTCTAACCAACTGGACTATATTAAAGGCATTTGCTTTGAGGAGGAAGGAGCGGAGTAGATGTGAAATGTGACAAATGGAAAAATATCACATTAAGCATGGAACCTTAAAAAGGATTTTCCTGCAGTAGGATGAAGTAAGTGTTTCAGAAAATGAACTGATATGAATTCTGAGTCTTGTCTCAGCCTGGCTAAATGTAACATCATTTATTGCCACTTTATATTTGTGTTTCAGCTCTATGGTTTTCCCTGAAGAAATGAGTAATAATATTTAACATAACCGGCATTGTGAAAACTTTAAATTATTCATTTAGTAAAGGACATGCAGCCCTGCTGTAATTCCCACTTCACTGCCACGATGCATGTAATATATTGTGGTTCAGGTGCTGCAAAGTGCAAACCATAAAAATTTAAAATACTACTTCCCGGGCTTATTAATAATGAAGAGTCTCTCACTCAGAGTGGCTTTCAGATTGACAGAAAAAATAAACAAAATGTGTTTCTCCTACCAAGGAGAAAGGTATCTTCCAAGTTCAAAGCTGGACTTTGTAGTCCCATCAAATGGCTGTAACACCCCCATCAGTTTCCATGTGGATTAGTCACGTTCACTTTTAAATTAAAATGAGACTCTCAGCTTCATTCCTTTCCATGCCTTTCTTCATTACTTGCAGAGTGAGAACAGAAAATATAAGCTTATCACCGGCACCGGCATCGTGCTTTCCGTTGCCTTCATTACCCAACTGAGCATCAGTAGCTGAGAAAGACCTTAGACCGAGTCCCAGCTGCAGTGTGCTGTCCAGGTTACTGCTGATAGCAAAATGGTGAGCCCCAGTCTTTGCATTAAATCTGCTGTGACTGAGTTGGTTTCTGTCCTTATGTGCTAGAAGCCAAGGGATGCCTAAAATTCACCCCTGCTCACATACAAAATTCTGAAGTGATCTACAAGCTCTAATCCTCACATACTGCCAGCTTCAAAGAGCAAATGAGATGTGCACATTGCCAACAGTAGCTGAAGTTAAAATACTTAGCAGTAAAAGTATAGGGAAAGAGATGGAAAAATCATGTTTCAGAGCTTAAAACAATCTCTTTCTTTTCAGCCTTATGATGAAACACTGATAGCCATGAGCAGCTCCACACCTGCTGCAGCATCTCCTGTACCTCCTTCTGACTCTTGCACTGGCTGAAACAGGACATATTGGACTGGGTAGACCAGTAATCTCAGATTACCTGGCGATCTCCATGCTGCAAATTCCCAGATTATTAGACAATTAGGTCTTTAAAAACTTTCCCAAGCAATTATGACTATGTCCCATCCTATGGGAGAGGTAGCTATGCTTCCAAATCTACAGGATGAACATGTCTCAGCATGCAGACTTCCCAGAAATTAGTATTAAAATTGGCATTTGGGATGTATGTAATGGTAGTCCCTGTGGCATACTAGTCACTATTTGAATACATAAAATGCCTGGGGAAAAAAAAAAAAAAAAAAAAAAAAGACAATTTAAGAAAAGGATGCCCTGGGATCAAATCCATAGTCAGTGGAGAAAGCCACGGTCTGTAGAAACACTCTGCTTTTTTTTTCCCCTGTATCAGCTCATCTAATGGGTGTTGTGCTAGTTTCACAGAGGGTGGTAGAAAAAAAGTGGTCTCCTGAATCAGTGCCAGGAGGATATTCCAGGCATAAGGAACATCACAAAAGGACAAAGACAGCACATGTAATCAGTCCTGGCATCACCAATGGAAGACAGCACAGAATGCAAAGGCTGAACTGGGAGCTGAAAGCAGCTGAGAAGGGAAAGGCATAGCTCGCAAGCACAAAGAAACTTGGAAATCATTCAGCTAAGTCTCCCTACAAACCCCTAGGTGGCCATAACCATCAGGAACCCACAGGAGGCTGCAAAGGGGTGACAAAAATTGATTTCAGTAGATTCAGCCAGGAGATTGTATAGCAAAGCAGACAAAAGAATCAATCACTCAGCTGTAGTGATGGTAAATTGGCCAGGGTATATCAGCAGAGCTCTATTGATTTAATCTAAACTACACTGATTTACACTAGTCAAGAATCCTGCCTAGCCTTACTTTCCAGACCAGTAAGTAACTGGTATGTGGCTTTCACTTCACTGTCTTGCTGAAATAACTTCCACCTGCAGCAATGGGCTTTCATACTAGAAAAAAATAATAGATTGCAACAGGCTTTGCCAAACATCCATACCCTAACACACTATTCCTGTGTTCATTTCTGCTGTTTCTGCAGAATGCCGCTCTAGAAATTGCAATGCAGACATAACTGGGTTTAAGAGAGGCAACGGAGCTCACAAAACCAGGCACAAGCTAGCTTTAAACTGCCTAATTCGGACACTGATAACAATGCAGTTAAGGAAAGAAATTTCTGCACAGGCTACACAAATCCCGAGATTTTCTATCGTTGAGAACTGCAGTAGCAACACGCTATCTGTATGCAAGTGAGGCAGTTGAATGCTACCCCAGGAGTGTGCGAGGGCTGCGAGCACATGCCTGGATTGCAGCGCAGTCCTGCCGCTGCGAGTGGATCGCCCGCAAGCGGAGGTGTTCAGTGGGCCAGGGGAAGAGGCTAGCTCAACAGCAGCTATAGCCAAAGAAGAGGAGAATGAACTGCCAAGAACCTCAAGTAGGGCTGTCCAAAACATGCAAACAAAATCAAAAAGGCTACTCCAGAAACTCTGCACTGCCAAAGTGTGCATTGCTGCAAATATTTATTACAGCTTAATGAGCAGAGGCAGTGTTTACATTCAAATACACATTTAGAGGACAAATGGATTTGCACAGTGCAGGAGGGGACAAATGGCAAAGGAGAGGAAGGGTCAGACTTCTGTTTTTGTGGGTATTAGGCAAAGTATCCCAAGTGGTGAAAGGAAAGGATAGGGACAGGCAAGACAGCCTGCCCATTCCTTCATATTTGCAATGCTCTTTTTATTTCCTTCCTTTCTTTTATTCAAGCTTTCTTTTCCTTTGCATCCTTCTTCTCCCTTTTACTCTTCCTCCCTTTAACTGCCACAATTACTAGCTCTGTCCCATCTCTCCTTTTGCCTTTTGTTCCATCCCACCAAACTCACCAGCAGCATGAGCAGGAGCACAGACGCCTGCCCCCGGCTGCATCAGGACCCCCCCGCAGACAGCAGCAGGGAAGGCTGAGGTGCCTCTGGCCCCACCACATGTAGCAGCACCCTGAAACCAGCTCCACGCTGCCCTGACAGCATGTGCCTTCAGGCTGCCTAGAGCTGCCCTGCACTGCTAGGCTTTGCAGAGGGCAGACTGACATCAGTATTTCAGGACAGAGCTGCAAGTAGTCCCCTAGGTACAAAAGCACTCATCCGACATACAATTAATTATGCCTGCTCAGCTGGCCAGGACAAAACATTATTTTCTGTTAAACCGACAGGGACAGGCTGTGAACACAAGGGACCCTCCTGATTTTCAGGAACTCTCGATTACTCTGTGTAAACGTGTGGCCTCAGTCACTCAGAGAGGGGTGCGACCAGGGAGGGCAAGAGGCAGGAGCACAGGATGGAAAAAGCATTTGAAGAGAGCAGTTCAATCTATTGTTTTTTTTATTTCTTGAGTTGGATGTCAGGAATTTGTCACCAGAGAAATTATTTTTCAAGCCTCCAGATGCATTCAAAATAAAGAACAATGGACCACACGATAAGCCTTCTGCAGCCTTCACCACAAAAGAGATGCCAGATATATTTTTCAGCCCTGACAATAACTTTCATGCACTTTCATGTTATGTGAAATTAGGATTTTTACTACCAGAACAGAGGCATTTCCTGCTGGATTATACTGAAGCAAGCCTGTGAGACCAAAGGGTCCCCAGTTGTTGGTCTCATTTAAAATTTCAGTGAAGCAGTATGGTCCCTGAAAAGCTGCATATCTTTTAGCATTATCATTGCAGAGACACATAACAATTACAGCCGAAGCACTTTGTCTATGCCTAGAAAACAAGTGAACAGCTAGCCTTTTCTCTCTTGGTTCTAAAAGAAAGAAGACTTATTTTTGCTTTTTGAATAAGAAAAAATGAAATTCAGAGACGTGAAAAGCCAGGTCAAGGGCTTTTCACTGGTGATAGCTATTATTCCTGTTACATGGATGGATTTCAGCAGAAAGGCCACGCAAAAATGATTTAAGAGCGTCTATGTCTGCCTTCTGCAAATGCTGCCCCAGCAACAGAACAGGGGGCAAGGGAAATGCTTGAAGATAGTCAGTAAATATAAATACACAGCAGGCTTAGCACGCTAGGGGAGAAATTATTGTCTGTGTATATTTCTCCCCTTGCAGCCATACAACTGCTGACAGAACAACGAGAATGCTGATGCTGCAGGAGGAATAGCACAAGCCTTGGGAGGAGACATCCTCATCTGGTAGAAAGAGAAACAGTCAGTCCAGTGACCAGTAATTTTTAAAAAAGGTTACCAAATTCAAGCTTCCTGAATTCCTGCCTGTTATTTTTCCAACAGCATCAAGGTGGAAGTCAGGGGAGACTGCTAATCTCACAGTGCTTCAAAAAACAAGCCTGTTAGGGAAGAATCCCTAAAACTACAGCCAACAAGTTTAAGCATACCTTTAAGGAAGCGTTTCCCCCTATCACCCCCCACATGATGCCTTACAATGAAGGAACTATCTGAAAAGAGAGGGGCTTCAGGGATTACATCACAAGAGCAAAAGCCTCATTTTTATATTCTTTCACTGAGACCTTTCTCAGAAAGGGGAGCCAGAGAGACAAAACACTTTGAAAGAAATGAAGGTACACTGAAACACCTACAGAGGTTAATGCTGAGAGTCACTTTGAGTGACTCTCAGGTGATCCAGTTAAAAAATATCCTTACAACGAAGAAAAATCAAGTCTTTTAAACCCATAAAACACAATTTTCAGTCTAGATTCCGTAGGCTTTGTGAGGTGTTTTTCAGGATCTGCAAAGGTAAGTATACTGACGAACAACAGGTTTGTTTTTCAACTTGCATGCAGGTGTCTAAGACTCAACTGGAAAAAGCCAATAAATTAACAGAGCTTGCAAACCTCTGCCATGCAATATACACGCACCAGATGAAGGTAGTAAGAGCAGTTGTGTTTCCCAGCACAGACCTAGTATACTCCTGGATTACTAGCCATAGCTGGCACTACTCCTCCTTTACCAGACAGGCTGAAGCTAGAGCAAGTACACAGCCCCAGGCTGCAGGCAAACCTCCTTGCTCTGGTTTTGATGCACCCCAGATTGCCCTGGACCCAAGGTTAGATCCAGATTCATTGTTCACAGTTTCTTAAACTAAAATACCCACCAATGGTGAAGAAAAGCCCAGAAAGGGGACTATTTAGCAGGTGTGTTTTTTCTTTTTTTCCTCCCTAGATTCCACTTCTAGGAAAATGCCAGGGCGCGCCAGCTCTTTGTTGCAGGGCAAAGGGCTGTGATGCACAGCAGCCGCCGGCGGGCAGGGAGCAGGGCCGGGAGCATTGCCGCCTTGCGGCTGAACACCAGCAGCAATGGGTTTGCATTGGAGCAAACAAGCGAGCAAAGCCCTTCCGAACTGTTGCACCTGGACCTCAACACCAAAGCTGGCTTGGGTCTGGTTATTTATGCAGCATCCCATGCAAGAGGTACAGAAAACACCTTGGCTTATACTCTCGCTCTCCCAAGCTAAAAATCAACTGTTGGCAGGTATTAGAAATAGATACAAAACAGTCAAATTGATTTTAGGGTTATTTTTTTTTTTTTTAACGCTGCCTCCTGACTGCAAGGCAAGTCCAAACAAGAATACACTCTGAAAGACTTGAAATCCACATCTACTCTTCCTCAGGCTCACAGTATGACTGCATTCAGTAGCAGGGTTTCCTTCCTAAGTACAAAGCTGAAATTTCCCCCTATCACTTAACCTTTGCCCAAGATTTTCACCTGAGGCTCAACTCTGCCCTAGGGTGAACTCACCCCAACATAATCTGTTCTACAAAGAGCAAAGGAAACAGATTGTGAATTATTTGGCTTTTATCATAAATAACCTCTCCTTGTGAACAGATCTCCAGTTGCCGTTAACTCCAGGCCTACGGCACATAGGAGTTGAACCACAGCCTACAGAAATCAATACCATTGACTCTAATGAGTTCTGAATCATGCTTAGCACTCCTGGAGATGCATCCCGCACTGCCAGCAAAGAAAAATATGGATGTCAGTAGATGCATTGACAGTAATGTATGCTAATGAACGTAATGTAACCTAACAACATGTGAATTATTGATGTAGGCATGTTTAAACAGAAAAATCAGCAAGGAATCACACCAGACCAATACACTCCGGTGTTTGTTCACCAACAGGCAATTGGAACATGGTGGTAGTGAGAACACTCATTACCACTTTATTAGCTTGAAAGGATTTTTGTTAGGATATCCATGTCTCACCTGTTACATGAGTCATTTAAATTTCACATTGTGTGACACTGCGTGATCTCAATGAGACATTTTCACTAGCATCAAATGAGCTATTTTTACACAGCTATAGTTTCCTCTGAGCTTTTCAGATGTTTATGATAAATCATACTGCTTTGCCTGAATTATTTTGTTTAATATTTATCAGTCATAGATATGGGCTGGCTTAGCTTCTCATTCACAACAATTCATGGAAGTGTAACTCTCCTGAATGCAGTGACGTTGCTCCTGATTGCCATGAGGCACATGGAGAATGAAACTAGCTCTCCTTTGTCTGGCACGGCTCTGGTTCCCAGGATGTCAAGGCAGTTGACTCAGCTCTATCATAAAATAAACATAGTTTGTCTATTTAGACAGTTTTATCACATCCATTATCACGTTCTCCAAATATATTTAGAGAAAATTCATTTTGTACTACAGTAAAAAACAGGATATATGTTCAATAATCACCAGTGCTAATTTTACTATTATTCTATTATCCTGTGAGATCTAATCATTCTGTCTGTACTTTTGGGTGAGTTGGCTCCATCTCTGTGGCATCTGGGAACTACATTGCAGACAGGCTTTGTTTTTGTAAGCACTGTCGGGGCATACAGATTTTTACGGTCTCATCATGTCCTCACCAGGTTATACTGACATGCATCATCACTGCATCAATATAGACAAAAGATTTCCTACAACATATTGCATCTAAAACACCCCAACTACCAAACCGCAGCCAACGCCAGTGCACATTTCTGGACATTTTAGTGCAGCATTCAGTTCTGAGAGTACTGAGTGGGCAGGGGAGAAAGCTGTCCCCTGGCTGGAGTCAGTCGGGGAAATCAATCCCTGGATTGCTTCATCACCACCTCGTGCATGGGGGAAATCAGCCGCTCTCTTCAGAGAAACCAGCATCCTCAATGCCCAAATAAGCTTTGCAAAGCCATGGAGAAGAAAACAGACCTTATCTGAGATAATTAAAATAGCTGCTTATTTCAGAAGAGTTATCACATTACTCTCAATGCAGGCAATTAATCTTACTGATAACAACACATCGTAAGCTGCTCCTCAATTTCTCCAGCACTTGCAAGGGAAACACACTAAGCCTTTTTCAGTTGCATTTATGAAGAATATCTGAGGCTTTTTTGAGGAGGGAAGGAGATGGGGGACGGATGCGTGCTTATCTGCCATGTTAAAACAGATAAACACACTATGAAAGAGAACCCCTTTTTATTTATTGAATAAACGTTATGCCACAGTTGGTGTCATCACAGACCAGTAAGTCACCAGAGCACTGAAAACCAAGGGGCATGTATGTGTGCGTAATCATGCAGGAGCGCCATTCGATTTTGCTTTACCTTTTCCGGAGCCGGGAACTGCAGGTGATTTACTTCCAAAGGCGTGATCAAAGGAACTGTCTGAAAACCATCTTCGTTGGATGGTTGTTTGCTGTTCTTGTCGTTCAAATTACTCCCCAGCTTCACCATTCTCGGACCTTGCTTTCCAGACCTAAAACCAGCAAGATGATCAATGTCACAAGGGTAGCGGGAAGGGGAGGATTTCTGCCTCAGCCTGCTCGGTTTGACTTAGCTTATCGGTCACCTGGGCTTTTCCGCCTGGGTTTCCAGACACACGGCACCACGCCTTGACTTCACACATGCATTTCGCTGTGCTTTACGCAGACACCCCACAAACACCCCTTAAAAATCCCCATGGTGAGCCCAAACAGAGCTGCTCCCAACGCGCCGACACCACAAACACCACCGAAACAACCGCAAACATCCACGGGGATGAGGCACATCTCCCACTGGACCCGGGAATGCTTTTTCCTGCCCCCCCCCTTTTTTTTTTTTTTTTGGCACCCCCTGTGAGGGTGCAGAAGCCCTCCCTTGCAAACCCCTCGACCCTGGGGGACTTGGGGGTCCCCTCCTCCCAGCTCCCCCGGGGGCAGCGGGGCTGGGGGTCGCGCCGCAGGGGGGTGATGCTGGGGAAGGGGGGCTGTGGGCATCCCCCCCCGCGCCCCTCCCGCCGCCCCCGAGCCCCTACTTACTGTAAACCACGCGGTCACTGGCGGCGGCTCGGCCCGGGCGATGCGGCGGGGGGGGGGGGGGGGGGGGAAAGGGGGGCGGGGGAAGGCGGAGGCAAAGTGGTGGTGGGTGGTGGGGGGTTGCGGACGGGGGGGGGGGTGGAGAAGAAAAACGATTCCGTTAATTTTTATTTGCGGTAATGAGGCGCGCGGTGCTGAAGGGACAGCGCTGCGCCCTGCGCTCGGCTGCGGCTCCGCAAGCGCGACTGAGGGCGGGCGCGGGCGGCAGCTCCCCCCCCCCCCGCCCCCCCCCTCCCCCTCCCGCCACACACACACACACGCGCGCGCACACACACACACACACACTCTCACACACACACCGCCGCCCCCCCCCCCCCCCCCCCCGCCGCGCGCGCCCGCCCCGCGCCTCCGCGCGCCGCCGCGCGGCCTCGGGCACCCCCTGGCGTCCCCGCCGCGCACGGCCGCGCGCCCCGGTGGGCGATGGCGCCCCCTGCAGGCCGGCGGCGGAGCGGGAAGGGGGGGGGTGTGGGGGTGGCCGCGGGTGGGCTGTGGGGCTGCAGGAAGGCGTTACAGGGGCGCAGCTGCGCGGGGGTGGAAAAGCGGGGACGGGCGGGGGTCCCGCGGCAGCCGGGGTGCTGCCGGGAGGTGCGGGGCGCGCAGAACTGCCGTTGCACAAAGGCCGGAGAGGGCCACGTGTAAGCTGTGACACTTCCGCGGGCGCAAATGCAGTCGCAGCGAGGGTTGCGGTGCTGCGAGACAGGGCTGGTGCTGCTACCCGGTCAGGTGGGCACCCCTTTCCCCCACGTTGCCGGTGACCGCTGTGCCCACCCGCGGGTGGCTGCTCTCTGGTGCCCGCTCGGACGCTGGAATGGCCAGACAGGAACAAGCCACTGATTCTGCTCGGCTTTGTACAGGATCCTCCTCCTATTTCCAGAAGCCACACTGGTAACACATCACCCCCACAAGAGGAGGTACCGCCGCAAAGTGCCAGGCTGGCGTGCCAGCACACACAGTCCCACCACCCACCGTCACCGAGATCGCCAGCCCGGCAGGACGAGGCTGAAGCACTTTGTCTGGAGGCACAGGATACTTTGGGATGACTTTAGCCCGATTTGTTTATAAATATAGAATTTGCCTTCAGAGCTTGCAACTTGGCATCTTTTGCAAGACCTAAATATACTCGTAAAAGGCGTGAACTGTTTCCATAATGAAGCCTTTTAGAACTCACTTGTGAAAATTCATTTAAAGCCATACTTTGGCAGAGCAAGTGAAAGCTTTAAAGTGCTGGTATGAGCTTCAATGTGTAGCGGGAGAAGTGCCAAGAGGCAGGCAGTAGAGGTGGGGCAGCTAAAACTACCAGCTACTAACATCACCTTACATGGTCCATTAAAGAGGCTGTTTCTCATAGCCTTGCCAGTTTTTAATGCTTGGTTTGGAATTTTCTGTATCACATTTCTGCAGAAGGCCAAACTTCTACAGTAAATTTAATTCAAGAGATTTTTTTCTGGTTTTAATAATAAGGCTCTGCCATATATAAAACTTTGAATAACTTCTGCTCAGAGTGTTCAAAATTGTTGGCAGGTAGCTATTTGATGTTCTCAGAATCATCTGCAAAAAAATGATCACGTCAAGGTTTTGGGAGTTCATATTCAGGAAGATCATGAAATGTTTCTTAAACTCAGTAGCAGAGATTCCCTCAGATCCCATCCATCAAAGGCATGTTCAGCTCAACACTCAACAAGATTTTCACTGTAGCTGCAACTCCAGGTTACTGCAGAGTAGACCAAAAATAGATACCTACAAAGAAAACTGGCAGGTTGCATCCCACAGATAAGGGAGAGTGTAGTACTGTCTGTCTGAATGTCTGAAGAGGCACATAAAATCACCCACTAAAGATTATTGATTACATTACTACAATATAATGTTTTAATATTGTAATAATACCAGAAATCAACCATCAACACCCACCAGGGCTAGGATCTGTGCAAATACATAGCAAGTTATAAACCCTGCAAAGTCCTTTTCTCATGCTCTGCACAGAGATGAATGTCACTGTGATAGTTTGGCTCGGGATGATAATTAGGACCTTCAAAATGTGGAGGCTGTAAGAAAATCCAAAAGCACATACTTCGCAAATAACAGAAGCTCAGTCTCATCCCAGATGTTGCCTGTTCTCCAGATCCTGAGCCAAAGCCCTCTGGTCCTAGAAGGGCACTGGACCAGGCTCCTACCCGAGCATTCCGTATCATTCACATATGGCATCACTGAGGCTGGCAGGAACCTCTGGAGACCATCCAGTGCAAACCCCCTGCTTAAAGCAGGGACAGAGAGAGCAGGTTGCTCAGGGCCATGTCCACTTGGGCTTTGAATATCTCCAAGGATGGAGACACCACAAATACTCTGGGAAACCTCTTCCAGTGTTCAGCCACCCTCAGAGTGAAATAGTTTTTCTTATGTTTAAATGAAATTTCATGTTTCAGTTTGGGCCCATTGTCCCTTGTCGTGTCACTGGGCACAACTGAGAAGAGGCTGGCACTGAGCCCCCCGAGCCTCCTCCAGGCTGAACAATCCCAACTCTGTCAGCCTCTCCCCGTGGGGTAGATGCTCCAAGGAAGAAAGTACAATTGCAGCAACTCTTTCCTCAACATCCAATATATTACAGATTATACCATCTGAAGTGATTCAAACATCCAAAGAGATTCACAGACTCTATATTTACCTTCCACTGAATGCATACATTTGAACTACTCTAGCTCCTCTGTCAGCAAAATGGCTATTTTCAACTGAGGGACTAGGAAACATTATTTAAAAATGCAAAGGAAGCATTGCATTGTAACCCCATAGAAATGGCACTGTGGTTTTCCACCTTTACGTGGTAATTACCAAGGGACATAAAAGTGCTTTGTTGAAAAGCAAAGTGCAGTCTTTCATATCTTGCAAATGCATTCTGTGATCTGAAAAACAAATAATTTTCATGCACATCAACACTAGTAATGAATATCCTGCTAGCAAAAATACTATTTTAGCAACACCTAGGGAGATCCTCTGACTTAAGAGTTGTCTTAAGCAACACTTCACACACATACTGATGTTAAATCTCAGGAAGCACTTCTGCAAACCCATAGAATGTGTGGTTACACAATGAAAAATAAGGTTGCAAATATGGTTATCTGCTTGCTCAGCATGTCTAATCACTTGAACACACTGATACGCTTGCAGAGTTTAATATATTAACTTTTGTTGGTTATACTTGAATATTCTTCAGGGTAGCATAGCTAAGGAGCAATGAGGTGAATCCCATTTCTTCTTGTGCATTACTCTGACTGTACAATACCTTTCAGGTAGCTGCAAATCTCCTGATAACTAAACAGAACTAAACTCTGATGGAGATATTCCATATAACCCAGAGAATGCAGCTCAACTTCCAGCATTCAAGCACTGGCAGTTAGAGCCACTTTTTCACTAGAAGACTTTTAGTTGTGAGTACTAGCAGCAAGAACCTGTGATAAGGGAGCAGATGCTGCTTTTACCTTATGACTTTTCAGGATACAAGCACATTTTAAGCAATGTCTTTCAGTAGTACCATCTGAGAATTTTGGCAGTGTGGTGGAGGGAGACGTGCAGAGAGATGCTGAATCTCTCAAAGCCCTCTTTGGCATTACATCCAATAACTTCAGTTTCCTTCATGAGACTGAACTAGCCCTGTAACTACTCAGGGTCAGTATGCCCCATTTCAGTTTGAAAATACCTCCTTGCAGAATGCCCCTTTCACAAACAAACAAACTACTGGGAGTAAATTTACATAGCAGGATGGTTTATGGAAAAAATAGATGCCCAAATTTGTCAGCAATATCCTAAAAATTGAACATTCTCTAGGGACAACATTAAAGCATACCTAACTGAATATGAGAAAACAAAGAGTAACATACAGATTTTCTTCTGGAGTGAATACAGAGTCTGACATTTCCACGCAGAGCAGCTCAGTGATGGGCAATAAGACAAAGCAGCAATATGGGCAACATGACACTCCAGAGGGATAAACAATATATTTCTTCTGTCAACAAAAATATATGCCGTTTTTAAATCTTTTAATGTCTCCCACAATATATTATTTTCTATTTCCAGCTAAAGAAATCAGAGCAGAACTACTGTTTCCATTATCAGTTTACACTGAATATTATTGGCTGTTGTTAAGAGGCATAATATTCATAATAAGGCTTGGGTATAACATTTCACTGTATTGTAAGTTCTGCAACTTGTAAACAAAATATCAGTCACAGTACTTCAACCTCTACTTACTTCAAGCCTGAACATATAAATCAACTTCTCTTCAAATCAACTTCTCTTCAATATTAATTAGTATAATTTTACTTACTTGCTCCTCAATCTATGAAATTCTTATGCTTATTGCCTCTCTTCATAAAATGTGTTTCCTACACATCATTCATTTTTCCCTCTAGCGTCCTTGCTCATTGTTAGAAGTAACATTATTTTTATCTGTTTTCATGTAGTGAAAAACTGGGATCATGTTTTCAATTAAAGTATTTGAAAACATGTGAACAGACAGTAGAAATTACTAAGAGGAGAAACTACAAAACTGGGAGGCACAAAGTGAGGCCAAAGTCTCAGGAAGTCAGACCAGTCACGGTAGTCAAGGTAGGCCAATCCTAGGAGTAACATCATCCACCTCAGACTCTTCTGCCAAAAGATCATGCTTGTTTCACAAACATTCACATTAATTCATTTCAAAATTAGTCTAATAATGACAATGAAAACCATACAGAAGTTCAGGAGACAGTTTAAGCCAAACCCAGCCCTAATCTGAGGCCTGTGACTTAAATATATAGTCAGACTTCAGATCTGTGTTTTCCTGGAGAAAACATCACAGTGTGGATAGAAAGTAACACTCAGACAGAGAACATCAACATGGAATCTCACCACAACCTCAACCTAAACTCAAAATGTGGGACTATTACCACTAAAGTGCTTGCCTGAGGGAACTGCAGATCTGTAGAGGACAAGTCTCTGTTCCCTGCCCGTGCTCCAAACTGCTCCTCACTGCTCATCCTCCACTGTTTTGCTCAGTTTAGGACAACAGAGTAAAGCGAGGAGGGAATTTATGTTGTTTTCCTTGGAAGATCATTTCACAGATAAATTAGCACCATAGACAAAATTTGTTACCCTCTGTGTAGTTGAAAGAATTTAAAACACCAAGGGGTGTAAAAAGTGATCATGTACCTTTTAAGCTGGCGTTAACTACTTGTAGTCATCGCCCTGGAAGAGCTCATCCATTATACAGAATTACATCGGTGCTGCTCACTTCCTGTCACACACACATTAGAAACAAGAAAATAAGCATACAGCAGAACGAGAAGGGGGGGGGAATGGGGGGAGACGGCACGCAACATGTTAATTTAGTATTCATTTCAAAATACAAGAGATTACAAAGATTTTGGAAGAGAAGGAGCATTTGTCAGTGCCTTAGTGAACCTTCCTGCACAACTCTTTTAATCTGCTTCCATTCCTTGTCTATGCAGGAATGTCAGGCGCGCGATAAATTTCACACATTCACAGCACGAATGTATTCTTGTCATGATCTCTGGGAGACTACACAAATCAGAGATGTTCAAAAGCAGCCCAGTAACATCCACAGTTCAGCTGAACCATTCAGATGAGACACACATGGGAGTTAACAACTTAGAGAAAGAAGAAGAGATCCTCCCATTAATCTGCTCCATACATACAGTACAGAAGGTGCAATATAGCCTATTCTAAGAGGTGCCACAGTCAATGGGAGGTGAAAGCTTTCAGCATCTTCCAAGGAGGCATTCAGCCTCTCTCTTGATCAAGGCATACTCCCTTTTTCCTCAGGGGCCTCCCTATCTTTTGCTTCTACCAAAATGAAACTGCAGCTACACACTCTGATTTTCACTAGGTACAAAGCAGGCAGAAACTTTCAAATGTGAATTTTTCTGCATCAGATCAGATTGCTGCAATGCTGTCACTAACAAGTGAGCAACTTCCTGTGAATATTTATTAAAAATTCACTGTGGCCTTAGTATGCTTCAATAAATTTTGTTCTTTTCCTCAGAAAGTAAGCTTCCACTTAAGTGATAGATTCCCCTGTTAGTTCAATTTGCTGGAAAGTCTATAATGTTAAACTCATCAAAGTATGGCTGCTTTGTTTTTTATGCACATTTCTATCATCATAGTTATGTAAGTGCTTATGCAATGAAAATATACGTAAGACACAAACCTGACCATGTCACTGAGAATTATTTACAAGAGCTATAAATCAAAGTTGCATCCTGCTTTATTTTATATTTAAGGACCTACTGCACACATAAAATGTCACATATGTCCAAAATTTGCTTTCAGTCACTTCCCCCCCCCCAAAAAACAACCAGAATTGAACTGCCTGCTGAAGGCTATTCTTCAGTCAGAGTCCATGCAAAATTGTATTAGAAGCTTTGAAGTTAAAACATGAACATTGACTACCAGAGAGCGCCCTAAAGACAAAGACATTTACTGGATGTAAAGGTAAAATGTTTCAGTGAAGACAAAGGTCACCTTATATTTTCTCAAAATCTAATCATGTTAGAAACTCGATGTTCTGTTCTCAAGTTTTGTTTAAGAGCTGAAATCTTTTCATGGAAGGAATCAGCCATAAAATATTGTTAACCTTGGTGATTGATTATGCTGTAATGGCCAAGTTATGATAACCTCATGGGCCATGGGACTGCAGAACCTCTGCTGTTAGGCCAGAGGAATCCAATTCATCACAACAGCAGAGCAGATGGGGCACGAGCAGAAGAGCTGCCTGCCAAGCTAAGCTTCCAGTTTGCAGGAAATGAGGTTTTATCTGAATTGGTGGCTTTCATCCAAATCAAGCAGGAAACAAACTCTTTTGAAAATGCCCACAAACTAGAAATTCCCAGAAAGGTCACTTCAGAAACATCAAAACACTCCCAAAACACAATTCCCAAGTTCCCAAGCCTGCAGCTGATCAGTGGCATGGTCTCTGGCAATAGCAGCAGCATCTGCGAATGCCAGCTCCACACAGTAGCTGTGGGAGCTCCCAAGACCCTCTGGCTCCAGTGCAGCCTTGATGCTGAGGACTACCCTGGGAAACCTGCCCAAAGTCACAGCTCCACGTCCGGGAGTGCAGGAGCCCTGGCAGTCCTGCTTCAGCCAATCCTCTTAGTGCTTCCAGACATGAAAATCAAAGTGGAGTTCAAGCTCCCAGTATTTTCTTGCTTTTAGCTTGACAGCGGGTTGGAAGTGGTTACCCAAGACCACTGGCTGGAATTTCAACCTCCCAAGCCCTGGACAGTCCTTGGTGCCATTGGACAGACTACCCCAAGACAGAGGAGGCTGCATTGCCTGGGCTGACCTGCCAAGAAGTGCTCCAAGAATCAGGGGAGCTCAGTTTGACAAGAAGTCACCAAATGGGATAACTTCAAAGCACTTCAGGCGCAGCAAATGTGCTATTTCCAGCTAAACTTTGTTTTACCAATAAATCTCTAACTAGCATGGAATATCAATATAAAAACCAAAGGCCTTAATCTCCATTGCTTACCTTCATATGGAATAATTTGTATTTATGAAACACAATACAAAAGAACACTTATTTAGACCAGCTTTAAGATCTTGAGACAAGTGGCAGACACTATTATTTATGGATAACAAGAATTCAGCAACAGTGCCTTCAGCTACTCTGTGTGCCCTGGCTGCCCCCTCACACATCTATACCGCAAGGTACCTTCTCAGATCTCTTGGCAACCATTCACAAGGTTGAGATGAAAAATTTTCAAACTTTTAGAATAAGCTGGAGTTTTGTTCTGTGTAGAAAGGTAAATTATGTACTGAGAACAAGGCAAAGCAAAGACAAAGTGTGACCTCCATATTTGCACATCTGCTTCAGTTCACACTCCAAGTGAGATTTGTTATTAAAAACTTCAGGTAACTGATATGCATTTTGAAGAATGTGAAGGAACAACACTGCTTCCCAGGAACCACAGCAGGACAGTATGACACTTGCTTTTGGTTCTGCAGTGATGATTAAGGAGTTCAGAGGAAGATCAGTTGTTTTCTGAATCTCAAGTATATGATCTAGTGCCCTGAGGTTCCCTTATTTATTTCTGACTCCTTTTAACAAAGAGGTTTTAGATAAAGTTTTTGGTGTATAAACCAACCTTTTTTTTTTTTTTTTCATGTTGAATATATTACTTACTTGGATCATACAAACATATTTTAATGCAACCCTACAATTACTTTCTCTTCTGCAGTTTACACTTGAATGGTCATATGAACTAAAAAACCAATGCATTACTACAGGGGTCTGAGTGGATGGTGATGGTGTATGTGTCAGCTGGTCTGGTTTGTATATCTCAAGCTAGGTTCTTCTACAGACTATTTTTTCAGCAGTTCAACTGCACTGACTACCCTTGTTCATAACAGTACCTTTGAAATCTGGTTACTACAGTAGACTTCATTACCGAAAGAATTAGAAATAGAGCCTGAATCAGCATATATCTTTTTGCCCCTCTGCATTAGCTGTTCTGGCTCAAAGTGATTTGAAATGAACGAGCCCTTTCAAAGTACTGCTAATGACAGGTCTTTTCTATTAGTAGATCCCAATTAATTAATTATATCATCACCACCACAGGGTTTCTGGGGAAGGGGCTTCTGGCTCTTAATTGCAGGTTCACACATGTTGCATGCTGAGAAAGCACTGCTGTTCATCAGCCTCCACCCTGGACACAAACTGCATTCTAGAGTGAGCTGGAAGAGAGGCAAAAGCAGAACAGAGGCAGGTTGGACAAAGGCTAAAACAAGAAGGCAAGAATATAAATTTGCTGGGATTAATAAGGAAGTCAGTAATTAGTTCTTTATCTTGATTAGAAGGATGTTAGCAAGTATAAAAACATAGAGCAAAGTCAACACTGCATAAGCCCTCCCCTCAAGTCACACCTGGATGAAAAACAGAGCAGCACAGCAAGTAAGTCTAGGCTGCTCTGAATCCCCATAAAATGTAGCAAAGCCACTGAAGCTGGACAATGCTGGGGCTAGGCTATCGCACTGCACTGGTCCCTGAACACAAAGAGGGGAAGCTGGCACTCCTGCATTCCCACACGTGTACCAAAAACAGATCAAATCTGTTTTACAGGGCCTGAGTCTTCCCTTGCACCTTCTGGTCTTTTACACACATGAAGTGGCTGCAGCACACAGGTAAAAACACTGTCAGATATCCCTGACAGCTACTGGCAACCAACCTGTACCAGCTTTTCCAGTTATAAGAGGTAAATGGATAGGAATGATCTAGGGCCATATTTATCTTGTATAATTTCTTCCTTTTACATGATTTAGCATAGTTCCACAGACAAAGGTCTATATTTATCTGAAAAATCTCGATGACTAGGCTGAATTTAATTCAGAGATTTAGGTTAATGCATCTCATCTGTCCTGTAGAATTAATAATTATGCACCTGGAAGAAAAGCTTTGTTTCCAGGGCCCGTTATGTCTGTGCCAGTAAAGGTAACAACGGAAGCTGTACTTTACAAGAAAAGAAGCATGAGAGCAACAACTCTACAATTTACAGTCCAGGATGATAAACTAAATACTCTCCATGCGAACATTTCATTGATAGAACTGTGGGAACAGGGAGATCATCTCCCTTAGTACAACCAAAAAAAAAAAAAAAAAAAGTGTGACTCCAAACATGTGTTTTGAAAATACCAAAGAACTATGACATTTTTGCTCTGCCAGAAAAATGATCACATCTTGATTGAATACTTTGCTTTCTCACTTCCTTTTCCAAGCTGAAATGTCAACTATTTTAAGTAAAATCAGAATATTACTCAACCACAAATCAGAAAAGAACCTTGATGCCAGAGCTGTCATCAAAAGGCACATTCCAGTTATATAGTTGCAATTTTACTATTAAGAAAACAGAGATTAAACCCTTCCAAATGCTTTGCTGCTTAATGACACAATCACTAGCATGTTATTAAAGCTCAGCACTCTGACATTCCAGTCATTATATCTGCAAACACTAAGACATTATGCAACGAGAAAACAATCCTTTTATTGAAACCAAGGATGTCTAATTGTGACAGGTGAATGTTTTATCTACAGAGATGAAATCCATATACATACTATTTTCATGCAGTCTTCATGTTCCATTTACACAGTTTGCTAGTTTAGAAGTGTTTCAGTCAATCAGGAGTTCAAGAATGAAAGTCCATAACAGAAGAAAATTATATTGTGTTATTGAAGTCAGCTAGATAAACAATACCTTCTGATGATGATGATATCATTATGTGCTTCACAATGAACAGTAATACAGAAAACATTCACCTGGTTTCATATTCAGAATACTTGCTGAGCTTCATGTATAAATGGATGAATGAACAGAAGGGTAATTGTGTATTTTTTTAATATAATAAAGTCAAATTTATTCAAATCAGTAATAAAAAAAAATGTTTCTTTATATTTTGTGTGGAGTTCTGCCTTACTGAATTTGTGTTTGTTTATGATTCTGACAAGCTACAAAAAAATAGATATAAATACAGAGTCGATGCTAAATGTGTATCGCTCTTCTTTTGCAAGCAAACTGTCACAATATTATGCTCATTAAAAAGCTTTCAAAACCTAATAGCTAAGTGAAATACTAGATTTAATGACTTGAAATAAATATCTCGCAACAGAGCTATTTAAGCCACTGTAAAAACAAACCTCTTAAACGGTAGAAGCACATACACCAAACAAACAACAGAGAACCTGTGTTCACTGAAATCACTTGCAGTCTTGCCACTGACATCAGTAAGAACTAGACCAAAATAAAAACTTTTGCTACTTTTCTATTTCCTTTCGGATTAAATCTTCCTTTATTTTCTTGCTATACCCAGCCAAAGATGGACTCCTCCTAAAGAAAAAAGAAGACAAGAGTGAAGTGGTGCATTTCCTTTAATATAAAAAAGTCAGATATAAAGTGTGACAAATAAAGACTCTATTCAGATTCTTCAGATTTTCCTTTGGGCCATCACAAAAGGATTTAGCTCTATAAAAAGGCAAAATCCACCTCCCAGCTTTGGCAATGCACACAGACCTTCCTGCTGAGAACAGAGCTATTCTGCTTCCCAAACATGACTGAAATCTTGAAAAACATTTGAGCCCAATGTCAGTAATACTGAAGTATACAACCAGTACTTATTAATAACATTAAACAATATCAGTGCATCTTTTTAATATTATTATTTTGCTTATTTTAGCGTTTAAGCTTGCTTGGCAATTAATGGACTACATACATACCCTGTCCAGGTAGGATGCCTCTTTCTGTGAACTTTGGTTCATATCACTGCCTGTGGGAGAATATTTTGTGGAGGCACATCATCATTTTCAGTCACACTGAATCTAATTGCAACATTCCAAGGAGTAAATAGGTAGCACTAGAATTCAGGTAGATTTTTGTTTTCTCAAGAAAACTACTTATAGAGGCAATAAAATGCAGCATTAATTTTCTAGCTTTATTAATCTAGTAAAAAAAAAAAAAAAAACCAAAACCAAAAAAACAATAAAATGAACCCAGTTTATTCAGATTTGTTGATCCACATCTAAATGTCTGATAGAATTATTCCATTTGCTTCTTCTTTAATGAAAAATTCAGATCAAGAGGAGACCAAAAGGAGTATCTCCTTGATCTGATGTTGTGTAAAATCTGCTAATTAGAAAGAAGATATTAGAATTGATGGTTTTCACCTAAATAGAACTTAATAGTAAATTCTCAGTTAAAGCTCCTGAAAAATTATGTACAATTACAATTAAGGATAGAGTAGGTGTTGAGGAGGAGGGAATGGGTTGGTTGGTTGACTGGTTTGGTTTTTTTTTTAAGTCACTGAAAATTCTATATAAAGACAATACTCTCCCTTCTGATGACAAAAAGAAATTAGTATCTGGAAAGGGAATGGGGCCTGTCTATAAATACAAGCTTCACAAAGCATCACATTGCATATCTGTAACAAAAAGAAAAGCAGATTAGCAACCATTATGTTAAGATGGTAAATCCACTTAGGAGATGGTATATCAGCAAAATTTTGGCGTTTTTTTACAAAAAAATTGAAGTTTTCTAGGCAATCACTGATTAAAAATTTCTACTGCTTTTTCCTTATCTCTTGTTCTCCTTTTTATTGAAAACAAGTGAACAGAAATCCTGGAAGACTTTTTTTTTGTCTTCAGTGTCCTAGATAAACATAGATGTATATGTGCTACATATACATATATATCCAACATATACATTAATAGCTGTGCACAAAAACTTCTGCAATGATATAAGCTGTAGGAGAAAGTATGTGGAAGCTGCTAGATCAAAACATTTAGATTAAGGAGAGAAGCACAGTGTTACAATGGCTTCTGCAACAAGCATTATAGCAGAAAAAGTCCTCAGACGCTACTGATGCAAAAGACACCCACCCTGCTGTGGCAAAGCCCTCCTGGCTGCCAGGAAGGGATCAGTTCAGGAGGAAGGGTACTCCTGCCCAACTCTGTGCAAGGCTTAGATGTCACAGGTACTCACTTGAATTAGATACAGTGTTACAGTTGCAAATAATTACTCTTTCTCATTACTGCAAACATATGAGCAATAATATGGATGAATTATGTACCGTATAGAGAAGCAGATAGTGTTTTAACTGATGGCAAAGATAAGAGAATAAGGATTATCAGAGCCATGAAGGAGTTACCATATGAGGAGGGATTTAGTAGACTGGAACTTCTCAGCATAGAAATATGAATATGTCAGAGGCTAATGGAATCTAGACTGGTGTAAAGAATATGAATAGCACATCATTAATACCCAGTATCTCATAATATCAGAATTATTCAGGAATTGGTTTTAAAGCAAACAGAAGTGCTTTTCCACATAATGCAGAATATTTGCAGAATATTTGCAGAACTTGTGGAATATGCTGTTGCAGCATATTGTGGAATTTCTTCTACTATTCCAATAACAGCCACTGTAGGTCACAGGGGGCATTCACTGGGGTAGACAGATACTTGTTTTGAACCAGAATTTCACTTCTTAGTTCTCATAAAGAAAATTTTTGAGGTAGTATTTTCTTGTCACATACAGGGAAAGCTAATCAGTATGCAACATACAGCATTTTATAAAAGTGAGATATTGGCAACAATGGGCATACCTTTTGGTATATACCCTAACATGCCCATGTGCGGAAACTTCCATCAATACAAATGTAAGCAAAGCAGACGTGCTGTGGCAGAATATGCCATTTTTTAACTCGCCTGGTAACTCTTCATGGATTAGTATATTCTTTTTCCTAAAAACTCATCAGACTGTGAAGCCGAAAATTCCAATTGCATTTGTAAGCATACACTGCATTATCTTAAATTGTGCAGCAACCACAATGTCTCTAATTGAAGCTGGCTCCGTGCAGAGCACCAGTTCTAATTCCTGAGTCATTTTCCAGTAATGAAATAGCTGTATTCAGGGTGCAGTGTGAGAACATGTTTGATAGTTATGTTAAATTGTGTTACAGCTACCTTTGAGGAGCATCTAATTTATTTATTGTTTGTATGAAACCAACCACTATTCTCTATATGTAAAAATAAATTATTATTCATACAAGTATTGCCTTGGACCAATCTGTGAATAATAGTTTAATTACATATTTCACGTGTTCAGAAAAACTTGAAGATATTTTATGTTCAACTGCAGCAAACACTTCTGCTATCCTTCCTCCAAATGAATACATAGAAGACCCTCATTGAAACACAAGGGTTTTACAAATAAGATTAGAACTGTCTAAAGTATGCAATGAATTTCATAATTTGTGAGTTGTAAAACCTGCTACCCAAAACAAACAGCTGAATGGACCTTAAACCTAGGGATCTTAAGTCAAAGCACTTGCATTAATAATTTGTTTTCTCTGGTAAAATAAAACATCATCAATTCATTGCCTACCTTCTCCATTAAACTGACTGCAAGTCAAGAGTCGACTTCTGAACTTTTCATTTTCTTCAAGCATTTTTGAAATTACTTTCCAGACCTTAAGCCAGACTTTGGACTGAAAGATAAAATTGAACTTTCTCAGTGAAGCATATAGAAAGTTTGAATTAAAACATATATAGGGCAGAACTTTGAATTCTCCAGCATAATTGTGAAGTCCAACTGTTTTTTTGTTGAGGAAGGAGATGTGGAGGAAGAATATATATGTGGGATATACTGGAAGAATGACCTCTATTTAAAAGTCAAAAAACAAATTACTCCACAATTTTCCACCTGAGATATGCTCCTCCTTTCTTGCCTAGAACTCTTGTTTATCCAGGACTTGTGAAGTGCCCTTCTAGCTAAGAAGAGCTTATGAAAACGTGTGTAGAGCCATTAAACTCCCTTCAGAGTAATCCAAAATGGAGGGAAAAATAAGATTGCTTCTTTTTCCCGGAGCCAATCTTTCCCACATAATCCCTGAGCAGCAGCATAATTCAGACCCCATGCTCAGATTCCAGAATAGCAACGACCTTGCCTATTTCATATCAAATCCACAGTAATCTGTTTTATAAATGTTGATGACCTTTATGTTAGAGGCATAAAGCTCCATTTATAATGGGCACATTTCAAACTTGTGCATTTAAAATATTAAATTGGAACTGTTGACAAAGGCATTCAGAGTGCCAGCCTAACAAATATCAATGGCTGTTAACATGCTAACGTTACAACTTTTGCTGGACTCCATCCGTGAAACTAGTTGAAATCTAAAGATAATTCCTTTCTCATGGACATTTATTGCTAAAACATAATACATATTCCTCATTCTTTTTGAAGACTATTTAATGTACTAGAAGAGCGATATTACAGTATGTTATTAGCTCTTCCTCTGAAGTAAGTAGTATTTTGCTGGTTTTAAATCAAGTATCTGTGACACTACTGTGTTATGGTCTAGCTGATTACTTGTACTTCACACATTACAAAATCTCATAATGAGTTACCGTTTTAATAAATGTGCCTTTTAAAATTTCAAGCATTTGTTGAACTACTGAACAGGAACAGAAGTACATTTGTGAAACAGAAAGTAATTTTGTATTACTCCTACTATGGTGTTAATACCTCTGATTCTTGCCTTTGCTTACTTGTAATCTGTGGGATTTCTTTGCTTAAAGCAGAAGAGGAAGAGGAGCTGCAGAGCTTTTCCCTGCTGGGTTTCACCCAGCAAGGTGTGCAGGACCCTGGCCCCTATCCAGCAAAGCATTTCAGTACAGGCTTTAAGTCAACAACATACTCTCATTTTTCAAGGTAAGCACACACTTAAGTGCTTTATTGAATGAGAGCCAGAATTTTAAAGCCTCCAGAGAGGGAAAATAATACCATTTTTCTTTTCTGTAACTAAGGTTTTCAGCAACAGACTACCAATCCAATCTTTTAATCTCCCTCATGCTCTTACACAGACATACACAGAACAAGCAGGAAGCAATTTTCTCAAATGCAAAGGCAGCTAATTCAGGTCCCACATTTTATACCTTTTGCTTCTTTCGTTTAATTACTTTATCAACATTTCTTGACGGGAGGGGAAAGTCAAAGGTGTCAGTCTTAGCCTCTTGAAGGTCACCTAGGAAGAGAGTTTAGAAAGCATATTTTGAGTGTTTACAATATATTCATGATGAAGCTGCAGATCTTCCAGACGGATACTTATTTCTGGTCCCAGCAGGTTACAGGATCAATCCTTACATTGTGCTATTGCTTTGCTTATATTCTCCATTATGACCATGGTGCAAGTGCGTGTCACTCAAACTCCACAGAACAGATTTCAAAACTGTACAGCAACCAAAAATTAAGACAATGGGCTTCTAGGCATTAACAACTGGCTTTTAATTCCCTCTTTTTCCTCTTGCTATGGCAGCTACTAAAATTCTGCCTAAGCTTAAAGAGGAGGTGAGTAGACTGAGGCACGAAAATAGACAAATCACCTCTGCTAGCACTAAAAACGGAAGGAAGAAGGGCAGGTTGATCTTGTGGATTCAAGACAAACATAGCCACAAGGAGGAAAGACTCAGGTGAGTTCCCAGCGCAGTGAGGACAGCAGCTTTCCAAGGAGCTGCTGGACAGGCAGGGCATGGCATGAGCTGAGCAAAAGGGTGACCCGTGAGGGGATGCTGAATGTGGTCACAGCCACAGGCTCATCCCCTGCCAAAGCAGGGCTTCAGGCAAACTAGCATTCTCCAGGCCACCACAGCCCCACCACCAAATACCCATGGAAGCCACATCGCAGGAGGAAGGCTTTGAGTTACCAGTAGTCACAGGCTGCCTCCGAGCCACGGGTTGGCATCACTTGGATAATAACCTGGCAGAACTGGTGCTTTTAGTTACAGACTAATGTAACACCTTTATCATCTTTGAAAAAAATGGCTTTTAGGGGAGAAAAAAGAAGAAGAAAATGAAAACATCTCAAGACCAACAAGTTAGTAAAATTCAGGACCACCCTATCTGTGTCACCCATCATTTCCAGCTCACACACTGGCTTTTTCTCCAGAAGCCAGGTCATGCTCTCCATTTTCACTCCATTTCATCCTGTGCAGCAGAGCTATGTTTCATAACAGATCATGGATGGAAAACTCCCTAATCTTTTTTGTTTGCTTTTATAAAAAAAGGCACCCACACCCATGCCCATCCCAACTTTCTTTGGTTCCAGCTACAAAGAAAGAAAATTAAGAAACATCTTCGAGCTGTCACAGAAAAGAGGGAGCCAGCAGCACAGTGGCTTTCTGGTGAGGCAGGAATCTCCTGAGAAGAGGCAGGAAGGACCCAGAAGTTCAGTGTGTAATTCAGTGTGTAATAGAGCAGCCCTGTTGGATGTAGCTTATTTTTGGGCTTATTGACATCACAGGAAAGGACAGGGAAGTCTGCACTGCCCACAGCCACCTCACCTTACAGGATAAAGATGCTGTAGCTCAACAGTGTAAGGCAAAAATATTACATTTTTAACTCATGTAAATTTAACACAATGTTCCACCTCCTGCCTAAATTACACTGTCCAATTGTTTTGGGCACATTAAAAAAAACAATTGTGCCAGCTTCACCCCTCAGTGTGCTGTCTGAGAGGGAAGACCCTGGTGGGACAGCATCAGCAGCGTGCTGCAGGGAAATGGTTTCCTGCCAGAAGAGGGGAAGATGGCGGTGGCTCAGCCCCGTGCTCTCCTGTGCCCAGGGGCACAGAGGTCCCCGCGCTCGGTGACACATACCACCATGGTGGCTGACAGGTTTCACCGTGCCACAGCTCCCCACCGCCCGTGCCCTGCCACCGGCAGCGGGTGGCCCAGGTCTGGCCATGTCCCCTGACGCCAGGGCGGCCCTTCGCCTCCCGGCCTGCCCCGCGGGCCTCGGCCCGGCGCGGCCCGCCTCAGCCTGCCAGCAGCCCCGGCCGTAGCGGATGACGGAGCCGCAGCAGTGGGAGCCGAAGCTGTTGACATAAACGAGCGGCACACACGGCCTCCCCTGGCTGCGGCCAGGCTCCATCTCTGGTGGGGCAGGATGGCGGTGAGGCCCCGCTGAGGAGAGACGGGGGCTGGAGGGGCCGGTGTCCTGGTTGCCACGCTGCAGGGTGCACAGCGCCAGCGGCCCCTCCCTCTGCGCAGGCATGGCATGTGGGGACCTGCGGAGCACTCCTCCTGCCCCGTTCTGTCTGACTGCCATCGTCCCATTTCACCTGGATGGTGAAGAAGGGAGAAGTAACTGTTTTCTGAGCAGGAAGGAACAATGAGCTTGGTGCAGAATAGGAGCAGGCCTCGTACCACCCCAGTGTCTGTCTTGGTAGTAACCTGCTCCACAAGGTTGGTTTTGGCCAGTGTTAGTTAGGGTTTAGCACAAAGTATGCTGCCCGAAGTCATACATTGATATATTTTGTGCAATATTGACAAAGTGATACAGAAGACTTCATGCTGAAGGCAGTGATGTATGGTTTGTCCCTGCTGCAATTTGCAGAAGAGGAACAAGCAGCATCTTCTTTCTGTGGGTGCTTCCATGGCTCCTGAATTGATATAATGAATTTTCATCCTGGTGTACTCCAAAGAAGCTTACTTGCTAGAACATGGGTGAGTGGCTCCAACCACCTGCTGAACAACATTTATGAAACAGTAGTTTAAATACCTGTTGTAATTTTGTCCTTCAAGCAACAGCAGGCATATATGCATGCTGTGCAATACTGAGAGAATGCCCATCGCAGACGGGAGTCCTTCCTGTGAAGGTGCTCCACAGAGACATGTCCCTCTGCAGCAGGGGCCATGAGATATGGCCAGTGACGTGGGATTTTTCAAACCACTTAAGAGAACAAGTCCCATTGATTTTTGCTTTGACAGTGAGATACTGCTCCGTATTATCTCCCAGGGTTTCAGCACACTTAGCTGCTCAGACGAGGGGAAGCCTTACGAATTAGAAAGAATAAATTCTGTGAAAAAAACCCAAACAAACAAAAAAAAAACCCAACCTTTTTCTAATCGTTTTAGCTGCACCAGCAGTATGAATGGCGCTGACAACCTGTCGCCCTTGAGAATGAATCCGAAAAGACCACGAAGCAAAGCGGAGTCTTTCCCCAGCCTCTGAGGAGGCTGAGAGTCCTTGAGGTCCCCGGGGCTGCGGTCCCCTTGTCCCCTGGCAGGGCAGGGTGCTGTGCAGAGGGACCCCACGAGGTGGCAGCCTTACCTACCGAACAAGCCCGTGTCCCTGACGCTGCAGCGACCTGACGAGAGGAGGGGAAAGCCCACAAGCACTCTTCTGCGAGGTATCCCAGGATTTCCAGGTATCTTATACACTGTCAGAAAAAGACATTTTGTGTATGCAGTTGAAAAAGAGGAAAACAGTTTCCAGAGGCACAGCCTGACAGTTTGTCAGAGTCATTTGTTATTTCCCAATGATAAAAAGGCATCTACTGCAGGCTCCAAAGCGTATGGACTAAGAAGGAGGTCACAGATACAATACAACCACGGAGTCGGTAGCCTTGAGATCAACTGTGATCTCAGAAAAACTACCCAGACACCACAGACTTCCTCTGCAAAGATGAGAGCTAACAAATTTGCCCAGTGAGGTAGCCGGCAAGTTCAATTTGGGGGTGTTAAGCCCAGAGAGAGGCAACTGAACAACTTTGTTAAAAACTGATCCTGAAGTGCGAGCTTCGTCATGTCTGTTAACCACAAAGCCCTGGTAAAGAAAGCACTTCTTTTGCTGGAACACACAAGTCTCAGTCCACAACTCAAAAAAACACTGAACACATGCACATAAACAGCACCATTTTTATTCTATGACTGTCTTCACACTGTACGTGAACGCTTGCTGCTGTATCTTCCTAACCAGGAGTTCCCTTTGCCAGCTGCCAGGCTGCTTCCTTCCTATGGCTCTGTCAGGGCATCAGGGCTGCCAAATTGGTGGTTTTCTCACATCTATATTTATGGAATATGCTTCCACCCTACTAATACAAATACACATGCCTTGTGTGGGACATTTTGTCCACTTTTCTCAATAGTACATTGCCAGAACTTTGATTTCAAATGCAAATTCAGCTCAGATCCCTTTTAGGATCTGTTGTTACTGACAAAAATCAAGGCCACCTAAAATCTGTGATCAGTCTGCGTAACTGGAAAATTCAGCTATTTTAGCTGTACACTGTTCACCTGCCTTTCCACATGTGTTAACTGACTATCAGCTAGCCACTATCTCTGTATTTATCACTCTGAACAAACATTTCAGCTTTTCACCACATCTTCAACTGTCTAGTTAAAAACAGACCAGATTCTAGCTTTCAGCCTGCACCTCATCATGCCATTTGTTTTGTATTTAAATGTCAGCTTGTCCAGCTCAGAACTTGTATTGTTTCCTGAATTCTATTGTTTCAGTTTTACTTTGGCCAAGTACACATCATCTATTAACCTTGACTATCACTTTAAAATAAGGTAGGTTTTGGTGGTAGCAAGCCTACAGCTTATGCCGAGGAGAGGGAAGGAAGGAGCCAATGGGGCACTGCTGCATGTACATTTAGTGATTCCCTGATTCCCTAGAGATACCCTGCAAAAAGGTAACTCCTGCTGTTGGAGACTTGTTTTTCTGTGAGGATTCTTTACCGTGGAGTTAAACAAAGTACTCACATAATTCAACATAATTCAAGCAAGGTAGGTTGCTTGTTAAGTATTACATTATCTTGATCAACTGACTACATCTGAAATATGAATCTTAACATAGTTAACAGGGATTTTTACGTGGAAAATATGCTAATTCTGATAACAGCTACAGTCAAACCTTGTTAATTATACCCTCAGCAGTATCACAAACAATTACTGTATCTCCTTCATTTTCATAGAATATTTAATGAGAGTCGCTGGGGTGAGGTATTTTATTAGAATGTGGGGTTTTTTACAGAATACACTGGGGACCATTTATTAGTATAACTAGGAATCATTATAAAAACAAAAGTCACCACTTCTGGTAAATCGAAGTAATGCATTCATCTTTTGCTTACTTGTAAAATTTCATAATTTACAATGGATCTCACAGTTAATTATGTAAGCAATAACACAGTGCAGCAGAGAGATAAAATGGCCAGCTGCCATTTTAACACACCTGCATTTCATATTAATGAACCAGCATATCTCAGATTGCTTAACAAACCATACATGTGGGAATCACTTCATCCACACCAGTCATAAGGAGAGGCATATTTTCCCATTTCTCCATGCTGTGCATAAAAATATTTAGCAGACTATAAACTAAGTTTGGTACATAAAAGCCTGAGCCTCCCCTTGAGATTTTCAAATTACCAAGATCCACAGACTTCATAATGAAAACCCAACTCAATGAGACCAAAACCATTGGCTGAGAATAACTTTGTGTTACAGTATTTTAACAGACATTTGCAACTATGGGGGAAACACAAAAAAGCAAAATGAACATGGAAGATAACACCAGAATTAAACAGCCTTATTTCTGAGAAAGGCCTGTAGTCAAGGGGATACAGCAAAAGGAAGGCAAGGACTTCAGTTTCTCTGATTTAATTTTTCCACATGAATGTGCAAGTTACTGGTGCTTAATGATTATATCCTTTGTTTCCAAATCAGAGATAGTAGAACTTTACCAAATTTTAGGCTGCTATGATATTAAACGTTATTACTGCTATTCTGGGGAATGTGTAGTTAGACCCTACGTGAACATGCAGATGAGGAAGTTTAGTCCTACCTGCAATAAACCTCCAGATATTGTTCTCTTACATCCTGGAAGAATACTGGTTCAGTACAGGATATAAAAAGGAAAAATCACTAAATCATCTTCAGATTCAGCAGTAATGTAGGTCTTCCAAGACCATCTGTCCAAGCACAGAATGCTCACGTTTTCTTAGCCTCTCTTCTGAAATCTAACGTGATCTCAGGCCAAAGTGTGCCTGCAGGCTAACAAAATCACCTGCATATATCTGCATATATGAGACAGTCCTATTTAATTTCAGTATAAACACCATTGAACACACTCATTCCTCAGCTGTAAATCCACTTTGTAATGGTACTAGGGTCTTTGTAGAACTGTTCCAGATACTGACCATTCACTCCCTCCCTACCCACAGAGACATAAGGATGCTGCCAGAAAAGGAACAGAGCAGGGCCTCTGTCTCCAAGGTCTGGTAGCTCTGCAGGGAAAACTGGAGCAGTCATTGCTTTGTTCTGCCATGACATTTCTCTAAAGACATCCCCCTGTAAAAGCAACTCTTGAGCAAATTTTCTTGCCACTGACTGAAGAGCCGAGTTGATTCTGCCAGTGTGTACAGAGTAACATCTGCCTGTGAACAGCTGGCCCGCTGAAGCAAAGCTGGGGGGTACTGCCTGCTGCTTACAATGAGAATGTACCTCAAAAACTTAAGAAATTGCATTTAACTCACTGAAAGAAAATTCAGAAATACTTGACATGAATGTACTCCATACACAAGCCAGTACTGGGCATGTGCTTATAGCAACAAGCACTGTCTTGAAAAATGACACTTTGCTAAATTGACAACTTAATGCTTAGCAAGGCATAGCAAGGCAGAAACCATCACTAAGCAAACTGGTCCTGGTTCATGAGTCAGCAGCAGAGTGAGATGGTGATTTAGATTGAGCAAACATTTTCTCAGACAATGGGTTGGAGGCAGAGACTTTTTTTTTTTTTTAATTAATTGCTCTGTGTGTGAATTGCTACCCTTCCACAGATTACAAAACTGTGTTAAGAGTTACTAAGGCACACAGCGTGTGTCAACTGCATCTATGCTGTCAGTCTGCCATTTACATAAAATCCATGTTCTTCATTCACATGAAAAGCACAGCAACTCACCCCACCATACAATTTTGGAATAAAAAAATGCCACATAGCTGAGAGCGAAAAAAGCCCATTTAAATCTTTAAGATTAATGTAAAACCAAAAATGTTTTCTCACAGTTACCCTGTACCTGTGTTGTATTCAGATGATTTAACCTCAGCTTTCATGACTCACCAAAATTAAATTTCAGAAAGAAAACACAATCAAACACAAACCTTATATATTTCCATATTTTGTATGTGCAAGGAGGACTGAGAACTTTTGACTAGCAGATTTTGCGAAGGAACCTTAACAGAATAGTACCACATTACGGTCTCCCAAGCTCCATAAACAAGGTGACTGAGGGAGCTTCCCTCAGTGATAGATACATATAAATTAACATTTAGTATCAGATTGTCTCTCTGACAAGCCCTACAGAAAGTCAGCAAATTACGTTCATGTGTCATGAGAACAGGTGATATCTGATAGCATTAATCAGAGCATCAAGTTTCAGAAAGACTTTCTCCTCTTCTTAAATGGGGAGTTCAGTAATGTTTTTAGAGTGCCAATTCAACACACCCCCCCTTCAATTTCTATGACTGCAAAGACAGCTGCAAGTACATTCTTATCCCAGAGGCTGTTTTTCATACTGACAGACTGAATCAGCTTATTTTACACAGAGGAAGAGAAGTCAGTGTTTTTTCCTCATCGATCCTTTCTGAGGCTATTATTTGTCTTAGATTTCCTGTAGGCAAGCAATGTGCATTTTGGAGTGCGGCTAAGCCGGCTTTCACAGCACTGAGTAAGCAGCAGCTGGAGAATCGGGACAGACAGTAGAAACTGTCCGACAACGATTTGACAGCTAAGAGACTCTCTTTAAAATATACCTTAGCCTTTAAATCTGTACTAGATGGGTTATATCCATCTCCACCCAAACGGAGTTTCTTCACTCCTGTGGAATGTAGCAGTTCATTTAGTGAAAGTAGTACCCAAGAGAAAGCTGGTGGCAGTTTGTGCTGAAAGAAAATAGTTGAGATTCATGTACTGTGGAAATTCTGAAATTCCACCCAGCAGGCATACCTCCCTCTTCTGGAGTCTGCCTGTAATATTTATTTATAGTTTTAGGACAAACTGAAACCCAAAAGGGATTTTTTATATCATCTTTCCTAGAAAGTTACTTCTCAGCAATTCAGAATCAGCCAAGGCCATCACTACCAAGAGTGATTAATTTTAGTTTTGAATGCTCGACTTCAGGCATTTCACCTTATTGATTTTAATTTTTTAGCCTCTGCCTATGCAATAAAATTTCATTTATTAAACATTCAACAAAGTATTTTGCAATCTTCATATAGGAAACTTTAGAATATACACATCCCTGACTGTAAACCTGATGTTATATCCTGACAAACACCTCTAAGCTTAAAGCATTTTGAATTGAAATCAGTCAGGGAGTGCCTTGTTTCTGAAGGACATCACTACCTCCACCACCATGGCATCAAAAGATTTAAACCCCCCATATTCCAGGACCAAATTTTAAGTCTTGTTAAAAAACAGTATCAGATAAACCACTGATAAGCATATGCTTTCTAAAAGAACATTTTCACTCAAAAACACTGTCAAGAACTTGTTATCACATTGGGAGAGGCTGAACTATGACTATTTCCTAACAATACCAATGCAGAGAATGGAGAGATAATGCGTCCGTTACCAGCCAAGTCACACGCTAAAAACTGTTCAATACTGTCTGGTGCTGTTTGGCTAGCACAAAACGCAGCACTGAGGAGTTCATTATTCACTGGGCAGTCAAAGCATCTCTAGCCTCTGTATTTTTGATCCAAAGCATACCAGCATTTTCTGTTTATTTTTAAATAGCCATTTTAAGGGATTGGGAGTATAAACACAGAGTCACAAGCAAAGCTGTTCAATTCTGATTAAAAACTAGTTTCTAAAGGCATTAGCTTCTATGTTGGCATCATCTGAAGCCAGTGGGAATTGAAGCGATTAGCATCTTGCAGAACTAATCCCATTACAGCTCTATTCTGTAAGATCTGCATTTCCTGAAGCACCCATAGAAAAGATACCCAACATCTATTTAACATTTACAGCATCATTCCTTAGATGATGGCGTAAGAGATGAGCAGCTCAGACACCAAGAGCAAAGTGCTGGTCAGTGCAGTGAGCTCAGTCTGATTCCTACTGCAGCACTGTATTTTGGGCAGCAGTTTTTTCTCACAAGGTACATGTGCATATTGCAACTCGCAGTTCCATATAGCAGAACGACTTCCAGACCAATCAGAATTATACTTCATTGAAGCTTAGCACTTTGTGTCAAAGTAAGAAGACCAGCAAAGTCTGGGGAATTCCTACCTACTGAGGATGCAGAACTCTTGAATCCTTTATGCAGGGTTCCTGTTGAATAGTCCTTGGAGGGTAGATTCATGGAGTTGTAACACTTCACAAAACTTTTCTAGACATTTCAAGTTTAGGTATTTTAAATTAAAGGCTGACAGTAGCAAGCTCTTTAAAATGCCAGACTTTTTCCTTCTGTTAGTATCAGATCACAACCATGAGACAATTAAAAAGAATCCTTGGTCTA
Source organism: Tyto alba (assembly GCF_018691265.1). Classification (NCBI taxonomy): domain Eukaryota; kingdom Metazoa; phylum Chordata; class Aves; order Strigiformes; family Tytonidae; genus Tyto; species Tyto alba. The sequence continues at coordinate 12,399,215 of NW_024881279.1, forward strand.
TCCACGCCTTGCTTGACTCCACTCCGGTTATCTTTTTGTCCCAGCTGCGCAGTGGTTTCTGACTTACACGATGACTTACACGTGCCTCAGTGGTATTCTTCCCACTGAACACATCACCTGCCCAGTTAGCTTGATTTCACAGCTGTGTATCGGTTTTCATCTTTGTCCCTATGAATTAGCTGCAAAGAGCACTAAATAGAAACAAGTGAACTTCCTACAATTCTTTGGCTAAATTGATATGCTCAAGGCTGTGAAAAAAATAGAAATGGCAGTGCTGAAGCTGCTGAAAGGCTTTTCCAAAGCTACACACAATTTCTGACGAATACTCTGCAAGCACCAAATTCACAAAATTAAGTAGGTAGAATTTAACATTCCCTAAAGACAACATCTGGACACAAGCCGTAAAAAAGGTTCTTCTTACAGCCTGATTCAGAGAGCAGTTCTACAGTTCTCTAGACATCGCCCTTGCCATTTCTGCAGCACTGCATGTTGGGTCTGTACCGATTTAATGCAGTGTTCAGGGTACTCGCCATCTCTCAAGAGGTTCTGCCCTCCCTCACACACCTCCTACAAAGCCATGCTCCATGTTTTGACCAGGACTGCAGAACTTAGGCTAAAGCACTTTACACATCATATAGCCAGACACGTGCTGTACACTTCATCAAAATCACTTCCTCAAGCCCCATGAGCTTCAGCCACAAAGGAACATGTTTCTACAGGAAGCTTAAAATAAAAAGGTTAAGAAGAAACACTGAGTTAAAAGTTTTATTCATTCAACATCTCACATTACAAATATTTAAAAATTATATGCATACTGGTATAAATAGTCATTTGCAAACTATTTAATAACATTAATTTTCACTAGCACTTCAACAAATGAACTCTTTAAAAAAAGTAACTTGTGTTATATAACTTAGAGTAGAACATACAAAAATATGAACTTAAACGTGAAAATGACTTTAATAAAAAATGAATTACCCTTATTTAAAATGCTATAATAAATACTACAACCTCCCCATACACAGTAAAAACTATATGGAAATTCAGCCAAGTAGTACAATTAACTGACATACTTAAATAACTTTTCCTTCTGATAATATGAGCAATACATTGGGGGAAAAACATATTAGGGATTAGTAAAAACTAGACACCCACTTGCTAAAAGTTTCACTTCCAAAAAATATAACAAAAAAATCTGATGAAAATTATAAAAACTAATTATACTTTAAAATTTAAAAATATAAAAAATAAAACAGTTGAATACAATATTGTCCCAATTCTTACAATGCTATCACAGTAGCTTTAAAATAAGATAATAAAATAAAGCAAATGACCAAAACCTTTTATTCCATTTTTTTTAAAAATAATCTCAAATTTACATTAGTAGAAAGATTGATTTCTGATTCTTTTCTTTAGAAACACCAGCAAGAAAGAGGATTTACTAGAACAGTAGAAAATGACATTTTTAAATGTCTGCAATTAAAAACAAAGAATTACACTGCAAAGATCTTCCAGAAGTCTGAAATAGGTATTGCACATAACTTGAAGTTAACTTGCCACAATTCATCACATTCAAGTTTTAAATCACCTTTTAACAGAAGGTTTTAACTCTTCAAAAACAAAAGGGGTGAATTATCAAGTCTTTCCAACAGCATCCTTATAAAACGCTAAATTCATTCACTGCAAGTTTTAAATTTGCATTCTGCAGAGGTCTGTGTATGGAGAAGTATATACTATACCAAAAAGCACGGGGCAGTGGGGTTCCTTTACATATAAAATAATCAGAAACACTTTATTTTACATTGCAAAAATAACCATGTAATTACTCCGTAACTACATTGTAAATACATGGCCAGTGCCATGCTAGTGTGATAAAACTACATGCTTATTAACCCCTTTGCAAATTGAAGTGATACCCTAAGACTGGTAACCCAATTACATGTTAATTATGTTTGGAGCTACATGGTAACCCCAACTACAAATCCCATGTAATCAGAAGGACATGTAATCACTATTTAAGTACAGAGTAATGTATATAATTGTTTATGCCCTGTAAATCGAAGTGTAACCAAATAATCTGTAAACACGCTTGTCACACAATCACAAGTGAATATTAGTAGAATAACAATTTCTTACATTAGTCATGCATACTAACATTACATGCCTGCCACCTAGCAGGCTCTCTTTTATTCTTTAAATATAATTTAAAAGAGCAGACACATTTCTGCATCAAACACCTAACATCAATTTTTTTTATTAATATTAAAAATGGCTAAACATTCACCAAAAACGTCTGCATTTGTGTATAATTTTTAAAAACTTAGTAAGAAGCTGTAGACAATTTTGATGTTTCTTTACTTTTAAATTTCTACACTATATTTATGCATTTAAATTTCATGGGTCTAAAGACAAGTGTCATTTGTCACTTTCATGCTTTTCTTCTTTAATTCTCAACTTTACATATACTATTTCTTAAATTATATGTACACCAAATACCTGGTGCTGGGCTAAGATGTTTAAGCAACATGCTTTCTTTTCTCTGCAGATTCTAAAATAGCATTGCCAGTGCACAACATCCATAATTCAAAATGTATGCAGAGCACTGAAATGTATAAAAAGCAGAATATAAGAAAATAAAATTTATTAAAATTATTTATATTAAAAAATGAAGTATATGAAGATCTCTCAGTAATAAAAGTACAAAAAGCTACTCTTTGCAATATGAAAAATTGAGGTATTGCATAAAGAGATATCCCGTCAGTGAAAAGTGTGCCTAAAAATGCTCACTGTTGGAAAAACAAGATATACAAAAGTAGTGCATAACAAATATACATTATGTGCATGACAAAATAAGTTAGCTACAAAAACACTGTACCGAAATTCAGCAGGTCATGTACAAAGGGAAAATTATTATTCAAAGCTAGTTCTCAAACAGTGTTATTTCTTGTAATGGTAACCCATCTCACCTGTTTACTGGGTAGGATCGGCACAATAGCACACCCCAAGCCACCTAACAAGCATTAAAAAAATTAAAGGAACATTCCAACTATAATTATGTACTTCAGAGAAAAAAAAGTCCCTGACAATCTACACAAGAGCACTCTGCATTTGCATCACTGTTGTCAATATTTTCAGGGATTTCATTAAAAGCAGCTCCCTTTCTATACTTGACTAGTAGACAGCAAATGTCTCCATTTTGACCTTTGGAACTTGGTAAGGTATAGTTCATTAAAGCCTGTATTGAAAATAAAAACTGCTTCTCATAATCTGGGCTAGGGGAACGGGATGAGGGGGGCCAACAAAAGCTTTTAATGGAGCAGATGTTTTCTGAGCAGTGCTGAGGCAAGTCTTTGGTTTGAGAGAATCTAGGATGTTACCGTGCCACTTGGGCAGTTCAGAAGACTGCCACTACGTCTGTTTGTTTGCACACTGCTAAATAATAATTGGAGAAGTTGGCCAGGGCATTAGTTCAAAAGTAATAAAAATAATTTTCAGAACTACTCCTTCATTCAACTATTTCAAACTAAACCCCTGCACCCATTCAATTAACATGTACTGTGTTAATGCTTCTCAAGGTAGAACTTATTTATAATAAAGCAGGCATTAACTTAGCAATGTTGGCACTTCAAATACCTGTGTTTCTTTATTTCCCCATATTAAGTTCTGAAGAGGTGGAATCTTAGTTGGGATTCTTTCTACAGGACGAGTAAGAAAGGCATATGCACACTTGCACCATTTCATGCACAAATTCAGAAAACAGTGCAAAACAAGACTTGGAAACTACTTAGGTTCATGCCTTCTGTTACAACTAAGTTAGAGTGTATTTAAAACTAACTTTATATCCAAGATGGGAAACGAATAAGCAGTCAATTTTAGTTTGTGTGACACAATGGAATATCAAAACTTCAGTAAAAATCAGTGATATCCTTGAGGTATCTTTAGGTTTTCTACTTTTTCACGTCAAAATGGAGAGCAAAGGCTGGCCCCTGATGAATGTTAGTATATTAGGATATAGAGTTATATATAGCCATCAAAAATAAAATCTATATATTTATCCTTCAGGAGAGGAAATGCCAGTTAACTAGTTGTCATTACTCTAGCTTTGGTAGGATTTCTAGGGCTGTAACCAGACAATTGAGTTCTCAAAGAAAAAAAAAAAAAAAGTGCACTCCCCCCCTCAGTAGTAACTTTACTTAACTTTTACATTCAGGAATTCTTAAAACGTAATAATTTTGATGAAAATATAGTAAGCTCTGCCTATCTCATTAGTAATTTGGATGTGGGTGGTAGTCAAGAGGCACGGTCAAATACATACAGAACTAAAATTTCAGCCTCAAAACCCTTAACAGATTTTTTTAAAAAGATCATTATTATAATGCTGCTTCAACTTTGCTCATGCATTTTTGTTGCTTTAAACATGCTCTTTCCTGTTGGTAGGTAAATGCTAGCTTCATCTGTTGCTGGAAAATTCAGAAGTCGAAACAAAAAGAGAGGCTAAAACAGGCTTCCATGGGGAAAAGTGTCAGAACAGAACGATAGTGTTATTGTTACACGGTTATTTTAATAAAAGTATTCTTATGTTCTTTATTAACAATAATTTAATTAAAAAACCAAAATACTCTATTGTTTCAATTCTCTTTTCTTAATATTTTTCTCTCCTCTAAGAAAATGTTGCATGAAATTAAGTGTTCTCTCGGTAGTAAAGACAAGAGAATGCAACTCGCTTGCAACAAGTTACCAATACGAAAAGGAGTTCCCAATACAGTTTTCAATGACAAGATTCTACAAAATACCCATATTATAGGTCATTCTTTCATTATACTATTGTTAAATTACAGACTACTACAAAAGGGCATGCTATCTTGAATAAGAGAAAGGGTAGGGTGGGGTAGGGACAATCAGGATAACAGAAGAGTGCACTTAATTTGAGGCCTGCATATGAGCACTGCAGTGATCATTTAGTTCCAGCGGAATGAAATATGTCTTGGGCGATCTCCTCCCTCCTTCACCAGGGGCTTGTGGAATTCCCTGCCAGCGCGTGAATGGATAGCAGCCCAGCAATATTCACAGTAATACTGCAGACAGGTAACATTAGCACAGAAAAATGGAGCAAATTTTCCACCGCAACGGGCCCCCTGACATTCATCACAAAGCTGATCATCCAAGACATATGGCTTAACTTCCACCTGTATTCAGAAAATGAGAAGAAAGTTTACAATTCTTAACAACAATGTAGATAATGACAATTCCACACTATTTACTGTGTTCTATCAGGATTGCGATCAAAGTTCTGTAGTAGGGAACATCACAATTTCCCTACTACAGAACTTTGTATTTTCCCGCCCCCCCCTGTTACACATGATCATCGCCATTAAATACCCAAAACTACAGGCACGCAATTTGAGAACAACCCTGCTCCCACTGTCCTACTTGATCCTTTAAAAAAAAAAAACAGAAACCAATGCTGACCATCACTCATGCTGTCACTGCTTTACAGAAAGGACCAGTCATTGATTTGCAGAAAGGACCAATCAACCCATTGCTGCAGAACTAATACACAGATTCACATCTAAACCATGTAGAATTCTGAGGGTTTATTTTTAAGTATGGTGATGATGCACAATTAAGCTCCTACTCTTTCAGGTAGGAATGTAAACTGTTTACACAACACTGTAACTGCAGATTAAATATGCACATGGGTCTGCAAAGCTCAATGTCTGAATTTCCAACTTCAACAAATGTCATTTATTATCTTAATAAACAGCACATTTCTTTTTTAGTTTTTCTGTGGCTTAGTCCTCTCAGCAAATGGAAAGTTACCTAATCTTGCTGTGATCAAATGAGAAACTTAACATGGGACTGATGCCCACCTCCGCTGTTGGCATTAAGGGCTAGATGATGAGCAGTAGTTCAGTACAGCAGACAAGAAAGGAGAAGAAAAATTTCAAGTTCTTAACTGATAATGACTCACAGGAATTTACCAGCTGGTGCTCCAAGAATACATCTACACTGCAACATCTGCAGGCTACTAGCTTTTAATCCAGGCATTTGCATACCAAAACCAAGCCTGCTGTACTGTGGGCTACAAAATCGTGCTCACAGCACTCCTGAGCGCTTTCTCTGTGACAGCAAGGCAAAGCTTGCTGCTCACAGTATCCATGCTGGCTACAGCACAGCTCGTTTAGACATGCCTACATGTCCAAATCACAACTGCAGAACTGCCATCCCCTAAAGGCTCAGATTCACCTCAAAACCAGTAATCACCTCCATTCCTTAGCTCCACAGAACAGTGAAAGGTCCATGTGACATACCAGAAGCGCAACACAAAATTTCACAGGTACAAGTTGCCATTCTAGAAGTGTCTGTGAGCCTTCTCTGAAGCTCATTTAATTAGATGTTTTCACAAACTTTTTCAAATATCCAGACTGTGACTGGCATCTCTACTGTTAACCTGTTATCTCTGCATCTGGCTTAGGGATGGTCCTTTCTGTATCTTACAAAGCCCAGAGGTATGCCAGATCATTCAAAGGAGGACATTCAAAAGTTCCTGTGTTTTAAGCTTACCCAGTTTTATCACAGTCCAGACAGAGCACTGCAGTAGTTTGATGTCATTTGTGCTTACAGTACATATGAACTACTTAGAGACAGTACAGCAGCCTTTTTTTTTTTTTGACCTGTTTTTCTGCTCTTCCACAGCTAGAGTTGTGTTTCTCAAACATCGCTCCACGCCAACTCGGAAGAATTAATTTGTAAAAGAGCAGAGGCAAACAAATATTCCTAACACCATGTTCTCCCTTCACCACTTAGATAGCTATGTATTCTGAGATTGGGTATTCATTGATGAGTGTTGTCTTCTATAAGAGCTAAGAGAAGAAGCTACAAATATGCTATGCAGGCCCCTTACCATGGCAATTCTTCTCTATTATGTCTACTCAGACATATTCAGAGGACAAACTACAGCACTGGTAATTATACCTCTGCTTGCTTTAGCCTGCTACTGCAGCACTTGTTTTAGTGCAAGTTTGCAACCCACAGATACTAGTAAGAGTCCCCAGTGCATTTATTCAGTGTGTGCTTGTCCTGGTTTGGGCTGGAATAGAGTTCATGTTCATTTTTGGTAGCTGGAGGAGTGCTGATGGCACACTGAGATTTCAGGGACTCTCCAGCTCTGCATGCCCTGCATTACCCATTTATACTGTCACCATATTATTTTATTACTCTTATTAAACTGTTTTTATCTTAATCCACGAGTCTCCCTTTGCCCCTCCGACTCCCTCCCCATTCCCAAGTGGGGGAGGGTGGGCGAGTGGCTGCGTGGTGTTTGGCTGCCAACCAGGCTCAAACCACGACAGTGCTGAAGTGCATGTGCCAAATACAGCCTGTAACTGTTACCTGTGCTAGGTGTAGCGAGGTTTCCCAGCTACAAAGCTTAAACTACAGCAACTTCATTGGGCATACTTAGGGTGGCAGCACTCATCACTGCAGCTCTGCAGTGGTGGGTGCTGCAGGCCACTGAGAATTTAATTTGAATTATCTCTTTGAAGGGCACACCCTTTAGCAGCACCTCCTTGCCTAATTTTACAGGAAATCCCTTCGTGTTACTAATTTTATTTTTACAGAATAACTTTATTAGAGAAATTATTAATAATAATACCTTATTAACAAAAAGTAGTACTGCCACTGTTGTATTTTTATCTCTAATGCACCCAACCCCTCCTATAATGAATCCTCTAAGCACTTAACTCCCCACATTTCTTCTGAACTACACACAAAATGGGGAAATAAGGAGGAGTGGGAGGAGAGAAAGAAGGGGAAATAGATTGCAAAATCTTTGCTAGAGTTCACAAGTACTTACTTAAATTTGAAGTCCCACCAGCTTCAATGGACCTATTCACCCAAGTGTCTGCTTATGCAAGCAGAAGTTGCACAAGGGCAGCCCAAATTATTTGTTCAAAGCCGTACAGAACTTATTTCAGAGCCAAAATTAGAACAAAGACATTCCAATTTGCAGGCCCACAGTCAAAGTGTTGTTAAAATTTTTCTACCCAAGCTTTGCAGCCAAAGCAGAAGTGAAATGATAATCAGCTAATCAGCCAAGTTTGGGGGTTTTCCTCTGTAGTAATTATAAAATTAAAATCAATAATGACAGTCATGTAAGAAAAATTCAGAGACAAAGCATGAATTAGAACAGAAGATGTAAGTATCCAAGTTTCTTAAAACTGTGGCCCAAAGATTACTGTAATTGGCAAAGTCACATTTTATATAGATGAAAAGGGCAGACACAAGCAAACTGCAGATCCATTTGGCATATTCCTTTAATTTATAACAATAAAGGAATAAAATAACAAGACATGGCCTTTGCGTAAACTGTGGAGGATGACTATGAGGCTGTAACACACACTAACGAGGTTACAATGCGTTACCATGATGCTCTTTAGGACCACACAGCACACAGTGTGTAACACTAGGGCCAGATTCTGCCCACTCTCTAAAAAGATGCAGAACAGGAGTAAGAACTGATCCACCCTTGGCAGATACCTTGCTCCCTGACATTATACAAACACTGCAAGTGCAAATACTTGCAGTGGGAGTATATGACGAGTGCAATATTCTTATAAAAGGCCAAGGCAGCTGACATGCTTCCCATTATGCTAAGCAATTTGAGAAAGTCTGCTTCACAGTTGCCTCCCACGTTCCAGAAGCAACAGCTCTGTACTACTCCTTCATTTTTATTCTGTGTTGTATCTAAGTGGCACAATCTAGCCCTAAATATGCAATTAATCTGATATAACATTTACAGTCTTCACAATGACACACATTTACATGGAAAAGCATTTCTAGAGAAAGTACTGAACAAAAATAGAATACGCTTGAAGACCTTACCCGTTTATCTATCTCTCCATGCTGCAGCTGAACAAAGCGAGCACTGATAGCAGCTATGTAACTCTGTTGATTAGAAAATGCAACCCGCCCAGCTCCTTTTGGGTACTTCAGCTCAGGGTCTGTGTCAATTCCAGCATAGCACACTCCTCCATACAGCCGATCCATTATCATTGCAAGTTCCACTAAACCAGAAAGGAAAACGAAACAGTGGTGTAGACTTGGCAATTTTCACTAAAAGCATCAAATGAAACAGTCAGTTTGTATTCATGTCCCCCGCTGTAAGTGTCAAGAACACTTAATACTTCCCTTGCTGAAATAACTTGCTTCCCCCATTGCTCCCCAAATCAGACTGCATATTCAACATGCCCAGTGCTGCGGAACACGCAGTGTACCTGCTCGTAAAGGCCGAGGAACACCACCAACAAAAATGGTTTTTCGTGGGTCAAGAGGCTGTGAACCATCCATAACAAAATCACTATCACTAAGGTTCCAAGGCCGGATCTGAACCTATGGACAAAAAGCCTTTTTTTTTAACCATTCACAACTCAAAGTATCTTAGTAATATAAATTAAAACAGCATCCTACAAAGAAGAAAACCTCTTAAACACTGTACTTTCTAAACTAATTTTCTACTCATTCAGCAATCATTTCTCAAAATAAAATGGTAATAAGCTCTGTTAAGACAGACCACTTGACCATACTAAATTTCACCACTTCCTTGTTACCCAAACTTCTGGGAAAAAAACCTCACCCTCTACTTACACATTTACTTAATCACACTGAACTGTGCTGTACAAACCACATTGGTACATACGTATCTATGCTGTTCATGTAGTTCTAGCCAAGTGTAAGCACTAGACTAGTGTTATCTCAATGCAACAGGCTCCAGTGCACAAAGTTGTGTGCTTATTTACTATGCAAAACTAGCTGCTTTATATCTGCTGGCCAAATTTGAAGTACAGGAGTACAGCCCCAAACCATCTGTACTAATAATTTACTGTTCAATGCCATGTTATGTTTTTTTGAATTTGTCTCTGTCAAAGCAAGTTATATGCAACACTCAGACTATGAATTCTACAGTTTAATCAATAATAATCATAAAATACCTGTCTGGAAATATGTTTATTACATCAGCAATGGTGAAATTTAGCAAACCTCCTTTTTCTAACAAAAAAATGAATTGTAACTAGCCTAAAAAACTTCATAAGGGCATCTGAAGAGAACAATTTCTTCTTATCATACAGGAGTTGTGCAGACCCTGACAATTCTACCTACCGGTTTGTCTTTGATAGTGGGGCTGGAAACACAAAGATAGAGCTTCCCATCTTCTTCAATACATGCATCAATCAGTGCCTGTACAGAGCTTTCATCTTGGAACAACAAAAATGCATATCCTACAAAAGACAAAACAAACACATAACTTCTTTTGTCTATTTGCCTATAGGATAATAATTTAACCCAGAGTTATGCTTGGCACCATGTCATCATGCTACCATACAGTAAGGGACAAACTTTAAGGTGCTCTCACACACTTCCAATCCAGCTTCCTCCAAGTCCTCTGCAGAGACATGAAGGAAAGCAGGGAGCTTGCTTATCAGCACACTCTCTCCCCACTTCCTTTGAAAAGGATAAGCCAGCGGTATGAACTGAGCAAAAGCCACAGCTGTAGACACAAACCTGCCAGGATGGTTGTTAATATAAGGTACAAATCCTTTCCAGCTTCTGTGGAGGGCATTTAGTCCTTTTAAAGAGGACTAGTCTTGACTATTATTGCAAAAATAAAGAACAACAGGGGGAAAAAGGAAAATGGAATAAAGTAAAACCAGAAAGTTAAGGAAGAATTCTTTTAGTGCAGAATAATTGCAAAGCCACATTCTAAATCCCAACAGTTTATAACAATCCCAAGGATTAAACATTTTTCCCCCTAAACACTGGGTCATTGTCACAAAAATCTTGTCTAAAATGGAGTCTCATCAAAAAAACTGATTCTAAAATGTTCATATGTTATTGGTTATCAAGTATTTACCTTTAGGAGGAAAATAAGATTTGCTCTCTGCCTTGTGTGGCCAGTCTACAATCAAGGGTCCAAAGCGACGAAAACTAGCAGTGATCTCATCTGTAAAAAGAGAAAAAAAAAGGCACGAATTGAAATTAAAATACATTGAATGGAAGATATTTGAAGAACATTGATTTCAGGTAGCTTCATCCTACAAATAAGCATTCTATGATCCTGAAGGTTCAGCAGCTCATAGCAATGCTTACTAGCTGATGGGGAGTCTTTATGGCAAGTCAGAACATACATTGGAAAACAAGACAGGTCAAAGATCAAGCTTTTATTTCTACTGATGATTATCAATAAAACCTCATGACCCATTAATTCACAGAAATGGAGTCACTGCATCTGTACAGCTATCATAACCCATATCATAACCTAGCTTCAACTGTTCTCCCACAAAGAGTTTAGAGACAATTTGCTGACTTGCTAGTGAGGCCAATATGCCTTATAACTGCAGAAAGACTGGAAAAAAATGAAGGGATTATCACCAGACCCAGCCATGCCTGTTCATACCTCATGCCAGTGCCACATGTGCAAACACTGTCTGAGCTTGACCTCAAACTAGCAGAGTAAACTTGCAGGACATAGCTATGTAATTTTATAGGACAGATGGCAAGAACATATTACTGTATCAAGAAGCAATTCTTGCATCCATTTCAATTCTGCCTTTGACCTCAAATTACTAGTATAAATTTGCATATGCTAGTCCTATAGAAGTCTTCTAGTTGCAATTCTGTTCCTAAGAGTGAGTGATTATTCCCTTTTCCTTCTCCACAAACACACTTGAACCATTGATAATTAAAGTTCTCTGGACAAGACTTTTAATTAAAAAATTGAAACAAATGGAACAAACTTCACATTGCTAGTGTCACCTAAATTGGCACACTGCTCAGCTGTGTTCTGTAATGGCACTGCAGGGCTTTCTATACTAGCACATTGTTGGGAGGTTCTAATACACAATTTAGAGGATTTTCCCCATCCTCAAATGCAGTTAGAAATCTGAAAAGGTGCTACCAGTTATGTCTTTTTCAGTTTGCTTACACTCTTTGATGACATTGCTAATGAAATAGTTACTGATAATCCACTGCACTGACGGCTTCTCTGTGTACTACCAATCATCAGGAACATATACAAGCAGGGGTGGTGTGTCAAGATGACATGCTGATGAAGATACCAACAAAGGGAACAATACTTACTATGTAACTATTCTTAAAATAGATCTCTGTTCAGAAGAGCACTTAACACAAATTTAATGTTGAAGCACATATATAAAATGCTTTCTAGAAACATGATCAGTAAAACGTCAAAAATTCAGCTGTGATATAGATTTTAAATTGTATACTTATTCTAATTCACACTTGTGCAACAGGAAGAGCACTGACAGAAGCAACACTGAAAAATTCAAGCTACCCTCATAGCTCAGGTTTAAGAAAGGTCCTATTCCATAACTAGGGTCCACAAAGATCAAACTATTCATGTGCTCATCTGCTTTGAAAACCACAAAGGTGGCAAAGTTAAAAAACAAACAAAACACCAACAAAGGCAGAGAAACTATAAGATAATTTTTCCTTTTGTGAACACTGTTAGATTTGACCTTTTAATAATAAAGTAGCTCTTATGTGTGACATGAGTCAGATTGTCATGTCACAGTAGTACACACCGCAGTGCATCACACTCCCCTGATGCAAAAAGTAGGTATTAAAACAATTCTGTCATTAATAAAAAGAAACTTTTCAGATCTACAGTTGCTGTAAATCATATGCTTATACATACAGAACTCTAGTGAAATGAAGCTCCACAATGTTTGTACGTTGTATTTTTTTAATTTTTTTTTTCATAACAACTGCAGTATTCTGTCACCTTTATCTGTATGATAGACCCACGACAAATTCCTGGTTCCTCACTGTATGCAATTGTCTCTGCACAGAATCATTCCTGTCTGTGTCCTCACCATGCACTCATTAGAAGCTTCCACAGGACACGTTGCTGAAAACCTCTGAGAACTATACATAAGCATCCAAATAAAGACCTACAACTTACTATGCTACACAAACTTTTTAAAACTACTAGCAACACTTTTTCTACTACTCGTTTCTGGTGCCTATGAAATTATTGCAATGTATTTATGAGTTTCAACAGGTGAAATTTACTTGTTTATTTTTGTAGCGCTATCCCTTTTTTATCATTTTTATACTGTAGAATTAGTTAAGTACATGGTAACGATTTTGTTCTTCAATGGCAGAACAATCCTGTAGTCTGAACTAGTTTGAATTATCTCACATTTGCCATGGACTGAAAGTGATAATATGCAAAGATCCATTTACATGTCAAAGCCTTTCTGTAGAGTTTGGAAAATAATCATTCATTAGATGACAGACAAAAGGTTTCACACCACAGTTTTGTCTTTAAGCCAGGAGGAGCTTTTCTGGGTAAGATTTTTGGGGTGTACCTTCATCAATATCTGGTGGCAGTCCACCGACAAAGACTTTACGGGAATACCGTTCCACTCTTTCTCCGTTCTGATGGGAGAAGCAGTGAGGTGATCCTAAACCACTGTGAAGAGTCTGATCCCCACGTCCATCATCCAAGAACCCGTCTTCCATCGGAAACAGTGAAGATTGACCTGAGGAGAGGGTTAAAAAAAAAAAAAAAGAAGGGAAAAAAAAACATACTAACAGAACAAAGCGCATACCCTTTAAACAATTTTTAAAAAAACCACTAGTTGCTGCATTAGCAGTAGAACCATTTGCAACCTTCCCTTTTCCTGAGCAGTTGTGTTCTCAATTTCATGTGAACCTTAGAGTTTCCAGTATCATTCAGTAATTCAAATGCATTTTTTCAGAGAAAAGGTTGCTACGTTCTTCATAACTTCACTACAACTAATGAAAATTTGAAACAAAAAACGGATGCTCAAGTTGATAATTTTCTGTAATATTTTGCGTTTCCAATTAGATTTCTTTTAAAAAGATGTAAAAACAGAAGAGAATATAAGCCAATTTTTTTTTTCTGCAACTTCCCCAATAGCAGACATCACTGAAACCTAAGCCATATATATAATTTTCCACTGAACAGCTTCTTACAATGAGTAGATACAATTTCACAGTGCAGATGGGAAAACAAGAATTCTACCAGCTAAATATATTACACATTTAAATTACCTGATATCAAAACATATCATAAACCACCCACTTGTAAATAACAAAAATATCCTAGCAAAACCAGGAAGACCCACTGTAATTTACTGCAAATGAAGACTGAAAACTAGGCAATACCGTGTCATTCCTAGAAGCAAGTTTACTTAGATGTTGCAACAGAGTTTCGTTAATGGACTTACTCTAAGAGAAAATGTTGTAAGCATGCTTCTCCTCACAGCCCAATATTCTTCTATGATAATCCTTGTCACAGATTTCCTTAATAATATTAATTTATTTTAAATAAGATTCTTTGATTTATAAATGCGACTGTAGAATATCATACAGCACACAAGCTGATCTCTTCCATGAATTTACCCTTTAGTTACAGTATTCAGTATCTAGACAACAAACTGAATAGACTACTTCTCATTTAAGGAAACTTTTAGGAATAAATAAATATGTATAGAAAAAGTAAGCAAATAAATAAGGTGTGCTATAAGTTTTAGAATACATTTCCTTCTGCCTATGATGTGATATACTATGTCTGCTTTTTCAGAATTTATTACAATCTATCACAGTAATGTATCAGTAAGGTTAATTTATCCTGCACTTGCTTCCTTCCTTTGAAATAAATTGATTTTAAAAAAGAAAACATCTTGAAAACAGAAAGTTTGACCAGTTCCAATATCCAGACATTTTCCATGCAAAAATCAAACAGCTAACAAGGTGACAGAAAAAAATGCAATAAAATCCACAGTCCATAGAATTTATACAAACAAAAAATGGAAGGCTCAGTCAGCTTGCTTTATTTGAAATTTCAAGAATCTTTGTATACATTTTGTTAAAAGTCAACTATGATCAGACCTGTTTCTGTAGCTAGGCACATCTGGTTACTACTATGATAAAAATAATGTAATATAGACTTAAATGCTATTTTGTTTTCCCCTAATGAACTAATGCACGTCATTTGTTTCATCTCTTGAGACCCCAGTCCGGCAGGTATTCTTGGAAGGGAGCAATTCTCCATACCTAAACAACCTTTTCAGGTTCATCCCCATTACCACTGCTGTTAGATAATTTGACATGCATGCTTGCAGGGTCTGGTTCTTTAACCTAGCAGGCCAGAACGTATGTTCACTATAGTCTATGCTGCATCAAGAAAACCATCAGCACCCAAAAGAACCAAAATAAACTTCTCCAGCATTGGCATTGACAACATACACACAAACACAGCAACGTAGCCCTCCAATGTAACAAATCATATAGATGATGTCCACTGTAAGGATTGTGATCATTTCAGCCTCAATAGTATTACTGTGGAGTACTACCTAATTCAGTTAAAATGTTTATGGCATGCAGACTATGGAAACTTATGTGAAACTGATCCTTTATAAACTTGTATTTTGGTATTTGCCCTCTAGTAACAACTTAAATGTTATTTCTCCCATGAGACATTGTCAACATTAGAAAATTAAATAGGAATATTGTTACCTCGCCTTCTCCCATATGTCCTTGCTGCATGTTAAATGAGAAAGAAAACAGCCTTTCAAACATTGTTAAAAAGGACCAAAAGACCTTGTTTTACCGCCTTTATACTAACTCAGTGATTCTCAAGTCTTTTCATACTCCAGTCATTTAAAATGGTGTTCATAAGCTGACCTCCCCCACCACCCACAATACCATGCCTTCCTTGCACCATCTCTGTTACTTATTGATAAAACATGTTGATATGAGGCTGACAAAGTATATATGTATACTCAAACAGACTGCTTGAAAACAATTTTAGTTCTTAATTTGCACATTTATTTTTGAACCTATTCCTTAATCCTCTGCTGGGTGTATGCCTGTAAGTAAATGCATCTCTCCTCACACACCAATCTGCAGTGCACTGTGCTCTCAACCTTGACAAGTTCAAGCACACTCTAACACTGATCTTCATTTGAACTGCAGGAAAATCCCTAACACAAGGAAAGGGGAGGACTACTGTGTTAATTTCTGTTTTGAAATGAGGTTGCTATGAATGCTTTGCACAATCCACAACCTTTGGTTAAATTATTACTGGCAAACAACCAGATAAAAAACTTAAGGAGAAAATGTCTGGGGCACTAAAATTGCCTTTCAGACCTCCTGCAGTCTACATACAACATTACAGATTCTCTCATACTAACTTAGTATACCTCACTGTAAGTACTTGACACCGCTTCCTACTTTTCATTTTCCAAAACAAATCAAATCTACCACTAAAAAATACAACATTTTTCTGTGCTGACTTGCAGGACCCATTGTCAGAATATGGCCAAATGTTCTAATCAAACTTGGACATTCTTTCTCTTTTAATCTCATTAAAATCCATATCTGAAAGCAGGCCAACTGTTTTCAAAACTTCAATACTCCTGGCAAGTACTATGAGAAACTGAGCACATCATGCATCTTATTTTGCTTCCTCATTCAAAATTGAGACTGACAGTTAGTTTAAGCATTGAAATATTTGTAAACCACAACAAAACAGGAGTTGTTTCCTCTTTCAAAATAAAAATTATATCAATCCAATTTACTTCATGATTATTTAACATCTGTAAGATCACTCTACTTCTCTGATCTTTTGCTGATAGAGACACTCACAATTAACACCAAGAATACAAAATAATGAAGCCCTAGTCTTCAGACTGGAGCATATTTTTCAAGTGTTCACAGAGGCACTGGCTTTATGGAAGAATCTTAAAGGCTGAAGGCCTTTACAAGTATGATTTTTCCATGGTAATTCTGAATTTAGAAATTCAAGATGCTCATACAGCCCTCAAAGTAGAAAGTTTTAAGGAACCTGTCTTTTATGGAAAGCAATCGGCAATCTTACCGCATTTCTGACAAAGCTCAGAAGCCTTTGCACATTTTAGAAAACATTAAGCGCTTTCAAAAACAGCTCCGCCTATAAAGCCATAAAAATCTTGCTTGTGGTTTCTAAATTACTAACAAAACCACACAAACTCCCTTCACTTGGTACACCCAATCTTGGCAACAAAGCATGCAGCAGAGATACGACTCCCACTGTGGATCTGCGACCACAATTTAGGTCAGCAGACTCCTCACTGCTTTGCCACCTGTGTCACTCAAGGCAATAGGATTTTTCTCCTTTATCAGTATGGAAAACAACAAAAAAAGCTCAGCCACCAGCTAGGAAGCATTTCCAGTGCCAAATATTATTGAAGAGCTTTTGAGAACCAAATACTAGGATTTTTTTTTTTTCTTAGTTTGCTTATTTTCTGCATTTGCTTCATCTAACTCACAAAATACCAACATTTGACATTTCAAAACATTTCTGAGGAGCCACAGTTTATAAACTACCCCAGTACAGCACAGATACAAACTTTCTCTGCTCATTGAATTCAGAGCTCATCACACACCATTAATTTCACACAATGTAATACACAACACTGAAACTAAAGAATGCTCTTTTGGCAGGCCAGGAAGACAGCTAACTGTGATTTACCAATTCTGTCTCTGGCTTTCATAATTTCATATTAAGAGAAATCTTTGCTACATGAGTACCCTAGCTAAACTGCAACATAAATGAAACCTTAAGGTAACTGTTACCAATCAAGAGAAAAATATTTAATTCTGAAAATCAGGATGCTTGCCTATCTCCTGCTGAGAAATGAGACAACTACAACACTAGTCTGGATTCCTCAAATCTATTTTTCCCTTTCTTCAAAATTTGAGATAACTGAATAAAGGGCCTAGGACAGATTTACTAATCTCACAAGATATCTGAGCAAGAATTATGTTCCAAAACCTAAAAAAAAAACATTGTTAATGCCACCGGTTCAACTGCTTATTAATAACCTATGCAGAGATAGTTTTCTGATAAAATCAGTCTGAAATTTAAAATGCTATTAGCAGCTGCTTCAATTCTCACCTCAGCCCTCCCTGCAACACTCCTAAGAAATAAAGCCACACAGAAAGCCAATGATCTTTTGCAAAAATCTGCTGCATTTACTGTCTTTCATTTTAAGGAACTTAATGAATAAGCAACCCACTCAAATTTTTGTGTCTTCTCTTCATTTGAGACACTTAATGGGCTCCTGGCCATCTCCCTCTCTTTTATTTTTTTTTTAAAAATCACATCTTTCATGTCTAATGTACCTCCAATTAAATGTGTTGAGCTTTCTTCTCTCTAAAGGAAGCACCAAAAAGATTGTGAGCATGTTGTGTATAATCACACATACAATTCTGTGTGAATTACACAGTTCTCAATGACAAAGATACTCTGCTGAAAAAGCATGAAAAACATATGCAGGAAGACTAAATCACTCAAACCTCAAACTTCCTACATGCTTGTCCTGCAAAAACTATGCCCAAGCTAAGCACCTGACACTCCTTAATGGTTCTTGCTGCCCTCCAATTTGCACGATGGAAGTAATTTCAGGTGTATTTTGTGCCCTTAACTGTGGAAGACTTACATTAAAAGGTCAGCTCAAGAGCAGACTGTTGAAAGCAAAGGGACCAGCAAGCAAGATCTGTATCTCCCATGAATGTCATCACAGCTTTCTGAGGCCACGTTATGACTATGCGAATTGTTCAAGCATCCACAGTTCATATTAATATAAACACCATAAAACCCTGGAGCGGACAGAGCACCTGAATGCTCAAAGTTAAATTACAGTTGTACCTTCATTCTCGCTACCTTGCTATAGCTGTTTCAAGGCATGCAAAGTCTGGGGTGATGTAGTACCTCTCCAGTTTTGTACCTAATTCGTATCTTTTGTCCAAGAGCTCCTCAACGCAGGGATTCTATCCTTTACTGTGGCACAGAGGCCAATATAGTAACACACTGCAATCATTTATCTTAGTTACCAGTATGCTTTCATTTCTTTCCTCTCAAAGATCAAACGAGACTACATTCATTCATGAGTTCTAAGGAATTTCAGGTTTCTATGCACATTACTCACTGAAGTTACCAGAGAAATATTTTTTAAATTTAAAAGGGACAAATATTCATGTTGACTTTTTACATAACCTGACTGAGAACAAGACCCAATCACACCCTTCCACCAGGCTCTACCACCAAGACAGCTTCCCACCATCCAGCTCCAAGAAAGCTAGGGAACTTACGCCCATTTGCATACTCTTTCATATTCTACACCAATCATACAGGCTCTAGGAAAAATATTCAAGCTGAACAAGATTTTGCGGAAGTGATCCTAATTTCATAAGCTTTCATGAGTAAAGTAATGATTTTAACTGCTGATTTTCAGGGACAAAAAGCAACTAACAGAAACCTACAGTACAAACAAGGGAACCACTACAAGGGAAACAGACTACAACTCTTGCAAATTAAGGCAGTGAAGAGGAGAAGGGAAAATAAAGCCTTTATACCATCATCAGCTACTTGTTAAATATTATATAAACAGAGAAAAGCATAGGAATCCAGATATTTTTTAAAAAGGGGAACAGGAAGTTTTTCTCTAAGACTATATTGAAACCTTTCCATAGTATTTCAGAAAATTTTAACTGTAGATGGTCATAGGTAGCCAGTTTCTTATGTTGGAAGGCAAATATGATCAATGCACAAACAGAGTTTCAACCTTTCACAGAAACTGTTTATGCTGCTAGTTATTTTCTTCCCCTAAAGGGAAGACAGGGAGGTAATTTGGTGCTGGTCTGCCTTCTGTTTCACTTAGGACTTAATTTTTAGAGAAACAAGTACCAAAGTTTCACAGGATTATTTCTAAATGTGAACTGGGTATCCTTGAATCTATTACAGAAAATAGTTATGCTTTCATTAGTTTTATTTTTAAATTATAGAAAAATAACTGAAGTACAATCCACCATTCCAGCAGCAAAGTCTTATTTCTAAATAATTCTACACTAAACTGTATTTTGTAATTGTAGCAAGATTGACAATGCTGTGCACAAGGCCATTAAAATATGAACTACAGTATTTTATTACCTTTTCCCCCTACTACTCCTTGAGGGCAGATAGAGTTGATTATAACTCAAGACTTGAGATTTTATCACTTCATTATTTCACAATGCATTTCATACGTAATGCATGGATCACATGTTTCTACCACAGGTAACAGCACATTTCCCAAGAAGTTCTATAAGGTCATCTCAAGCCCTATTTCACTAGTAAAGAATCGAATCATATCCTTAGCCAAACTAAAAGCAGAAAAATTAACATTAAAAATAGTATCTATATTTAACCTACCTTTGGCTAAATTATCTCTGTATATGAAGAAGCAATTCAGAGACCAAGACAGGTATTTTCAAAGAGGTATATATATACTTTCTCAAATTAGAACATACAAATCATATCTACCTATATGTATTATATACAAAGGTATTTATCCATATTTAAAAGACCCTTACAACTTAAATCTTAGATTATGTTTTCAATAGGAAAGCAGATAGTGCCATGAAGTGTTGCATGGCAGGCAAAAAAGTACTGTTTTTTATGCATTCCTTGTACTTTAGTTCTAAAATATTAAGGACAAAAGGATTAGGCTACAGTTCCATGATTGTTAACATAAGATATATGCATGTGTGCAAAAATTTTGCCCAGTTCAAGCACATAATCTAATTTCTGTCAAATCATCCTGAGCCCATGATGTGTTGACTGTGGAACAACAGCCAATGCATGGTAGAGCGGCACAGACACATGATACCTGATCCAGGATAAATTCTGTCAACACAGACTAAATTTATCAAAATTTTAACAAATCTACACTGACACTGAACTTATTCCATGTCAGAACTTTGCATCTTACAGTCACAGCCATCTTTATGATATTGCCAAATTAGATCCCTGGTTTAAAAACTGTTTTCAAAAATAAGCTACTAAAAAGGGATGAGAGATTCCCTATTTTGTGCATTTCAAACACTACCAAACTTCAAAGAATGAAAAACATTCAAACAGTATTTTCTTAATCTAAGACAACCTTACAAAAATTAAACACCAATATGTACATCTGGAGAATGTATATTTATTACATTTTTATCAATATCAAAGTCAACATGAAACCAGAAAAGTAGACTACATCTGACTGCACAGTAAAATCAAGGATTAACACCTTTGGAAGTACTGATTCTGCAAAATTAAGTGGCAGAAGTGCAAAAAACTGCATTCTTCCCTCCCAATTTATTTTTAAAGAAAAAAAAAATAAAAAAGGCATGTGATGAGAAATATAGCTCTAGTTTATGTCCAAAATGTCCAAACAAATGCTGAAAAACAAGGGTATTATTGTAGATGCAAGTTTTATGCTTTATTTCAAGTAAAGCCAGATGCCTGAAGACAAGTATTTACCCATTCCTTCTGTTGAGAACACTAACAAAATGAAGTTTCTGGTATTCTGTAGCATTCAAGTACAGGTCTGACTAGAATCTTTCATTTTAAATTTCAGGTCACTGTCACAAAACACAACCAACATACAAAAAGCAAACAGGTTTCTTTTCTTCTAAAACGCTGAAGAGAATCTACCTTTGAAAGCCTTTTAGCACTGACTCTTCTGACAGTGACACTGGTTTACCTGTGATTGTGTTGAATTAATTGGGTTCACATGGTAAAAAGGTAGAACCTGACTGTATAGCACAAAGCAGATTATCAGCATAATAACTCCTAATAGTTTGATTGTTGACAACTTTATACATCAAATAACCCGCGGGGTGGAGGGGGAGAGAAGCTGAGAAACAGTGAAAGTGAAAGCTACAGTTTCCAAGGCTTGTGCAATGAGCTCCACATTTCCAAGGCTTTAATCTGCCTAAAGCAAAACCGCCTCACTGAAGAGACTGTGCAGTTATATTCAGAAAAGAATAATCTTGGGGGAAAAAGCCGATACACTAATGGCTCTCATTCCCACGTACTACTCAAACCCAGCTATAGTGGCACCCAGAGGCTGTGCCCCTGCGTGGAACCACACACGTGCTTCCAGCTCAGCCAGTCCAGCCCAGTGTCGGTTCCAATCCACCTTTGTGAGAAACTCAAACTAACTCCCAGATTGGGCAACTGAGACAAAAAGTCCTAGACATGCTTCCAGCATGCTATTCAAGCACAAGATTGAGGGGGGAGGAAAAAAAAAAAAAAAAAAAAAAAAAGGTTAACTATGAAAACACTGCAGCTTGGTTTGTGTGTGAGCTTTAAAAA
The DNA here is from genome assembly GCF_018691265.1 of Tyto alba. Classification (NCBI taxonomy): domain Eukaryota; kingdom Metazoa; phylum Chordata; class Aves; order Strigiformes; family Tytonidae; genus Tyto; species Tyto alba. The sequence goes on from NW_024881279.1 coordinate 12,421,428, forward strand.
CCACCACCATTATTATTCCTTTACTGCTGATGCTCTCAGGTAGTCTGCCAGACTAACACAGTGCCATGCTGACTGAACCTCAAGAGATGATTTTTCACACATTTCAACAACCACTTAACTACTCATGAAAGGTGACAAACCCAATCCAGTCTCACTCCTCTCAAAAGTACAGAAGCTTCAAAGCTAACTTTGAAGTTTTCTTCACTATCAAACAGAAGGATACAGAGGAATCTTCTCCTAAAGAAGCCTACATAGCTATAGCCATCAGTATTTTTTCCGTAATTCCAATTATATTACACTGGGTTTCTGCAAATCAATTTAAGTGGAACCCTTAAATATCATACATATTTGAATATAACTCTTCCCTCTCCTTCAGAAACCCCCACAGGGTCAGAGAGAAGAAACCAAAAGCAGAAAAGCAAACCATGGAGCACAACTCTCTGCTGGAGACTGGATGTTAATTGGAATTATACGTGTATTTCAGAAAAGCAGGCACCCTACTGCTGGTGGCACTGAGCTTTATTTTGTATTAATGTATGACTTCTGGAGGATAGACAAGAAGTTATAAAAACATCCAATCTTTTCCCTCAATACATCTTCCAGTTTATGATATGAAATAATTGGCAGCATTTATCTTTTGAGCACTTAAACTATTACTATATTCACTTAAAAAATGAAAGATAGAGTTTGCGGCTGGGAGAAGGAAAAGCATTACACAGCTTTGCCAGCAAAGAGAAAATCAGATTCTCAGCTGCAGAACTACTTCAAATATAACTTCAGTAAATTCCAAAATACATACTAATGATGGACTTTCTGACAGCAGGAAAGGAAAGAATGGGATGTCATATGCTAACAATTGCTAGATAGAATTTATGTAGTGACAAGAACAATTTATTGAACCTATTATAGAATTTATTGAACAACTTATGAAAACATATGGAAAAGGTGCAAAAACTTCACAAACATCCCATTTGCAGTCACAGTTCATATGCACTGTTTTCCTGGATTCTTTATACATAATGTTTCGCCTCAAGAGATGCTGGTATCTGCCTATACCATCATACCATGATTCTGCCCATGCTTTAATGAGAATAACCTGAAATGAAATTCCTGCATGTGACTTGCAAGAGCTGGATTGACACCAGCATATACTTAAACGTTGCAAGATTTAAAACCAGTTTCTTAAGTACAATAATGGGTTCAAAGCCACTTATTTTTGTCTGTGGAAGGAATGATCACAAGACAGCATGGAATGCCACGAGGACTTTGTTCCTTTTTTAAGCATTCTCTTACTTCATTCGCAAACAATAAGGAAATAGTAACACAAGCAAGTCAACATCAACATCAACACACTGAAGTCTGCAGCATAACATTTCCCCATTTTTTCATTTTTACAGTAAACAGCATAGATAAAACACTAATTTTTCCAGTAATATATCTGAAAAAAATGTACTGTACACTTCCCCACACCCAAACCAAATGGGAAGAGAAACAGAAACCTGTATTTTAAAAGAATCAGCACTTCATTTCCTCTGCCTAGATTCAAAATGCTATACAGGACCAGACAGCAACAATGTTTATTGTAACGATTTAAAATGACACATGAACAACCAAGGCATTCTTTAGAATGCCTTCAGAAAGCTATCCCCATCTCCCTCATCATTTGTACACTAACACTAATGACAATATGAAGATTTGTATGTAATGTTACTATAAATTACTGGAAATTTGTTAATGTATTATGAATTGTTTTATATATTTGATTTTATCTATCACAAGTATTCCCACATTCCATTCCCAAAATCTATCCTTTTCTCATACCTATCCAATCTGACTGCTGAGCTGGGATTCTTGTTAATAGGATTTCTAAGTAAAGCTGAAAGAATACCACTCCCTGCACCTCTAAAGACACTTGATATTTGCATATTTGAGACATCACCTTGATTGTTCCACTCACCTGTAAGTCCAACTATCAACATTATAGTAAAAAAAAAAAAAAAGAAAAAAACAAAACACCAACCAAAAAAATAGTGTCACAGCTAACCAATCTGCATTCCAACAAACAACACATTAAGCCAAGTATGGATAAATCTACTGTAAAATGTATTTTCAGATTTGCCTCATAATAGTGTGAAATTATGAATTTAACTGAATTAAATTATGAATTTAACAGAATTAAAATAAGTAGACACTGAATACACAAATTCTGTATCACAATTATTTCCCAAAATATCTCAAGTAATTAATGCAAAAATCAGATTTCAGGCTGCTGCACAGTCACTCTAGGGTATACGCAAAGACTGCCCACTACTAAAAAGTGTTTCTGTATGACTTTCCTAGGAGTTTATTCTCCTTTACACATAAAACCTCATCTGTCACCTCCTTAACTTTTCTCAAAACTCATTCCCATTCTCATTACACCTCCCATTTCTTCTTTGTCTTCCAGGTTTAAGAAAAGCACTTCAGGCTTTTCTTTCTGCTCCTTACATGCTGTTTCTAGCCTGATAAACGTGATGCAAAATATGGCTAATAAAAGACAGAAAGAGCTAACAATTCAACATTAAGGGAAGAAGTGAACAAAATGAGCAAAAACACAAAAGACAGGTAGTTTCAGCAGTTTGGGAAGGGAGGTGGGCCAGGCCTCTGTCTTCTAAAACAAGGAACAGACACTACTCATGGAGTACAGCTCCAAATTAAGGTCTGCTTTGAAGATGATCCCGAATGGTCAGAGATTATCAAAGCAAGAATTCAGAAAAGAAAAAAGAAAAAAAAAAAAAAAAAAACCAAACTGCTTAGTGGACAGTGATGCTAAACAAGGCAGAAGATTAAACACATTTCTAAAAATGGGATGGAATTAATTTAACAAAGACAACAGTATTAAAAAGAAGGCAAGAAAACCTTAGAAAGGTTTTCATCAGATTAGCAAGGCTGCTGTCATGGAATTTATCACAATTTTCTTGGCTGTAACACTTTTGAAGATCAAATCACTGATTTAGACATGAAAATTTTTAGCAGTATTTCAATGTTTTGTTGTGTTTTAAAAATCTCTAACTGCCACACAATTTGCAGCATGTACATTCCTATAAAATATCTTGTCTAAGGAATATGAAAGGCATCTACTTTTCCATACAGACTCTGGAGATGGGACGGCATGGCATGGGGCCTATGAGAAATGTTTCAAGATTGGACAAAAAAAAGTAAGTCTCATACTCCAACTAAGTTAACAGGAATCCTAACACTGATTTCAAAGCTGGACCAGGATCAGAAAACCCTGGGATATTTGTACTGCTCTGTGGTGGCAGGGGAAGGAATTTCCTGGCCTCAAAGGGTGGTTACATTAATACTCTCTAGCTTATTGCTCAATGGCTCCATTTTAGACAGATAGCATAAATCAAGGTGTTGCTCCTCCTCGGCTGAATGAATACCCTAACTCAAAATCCTGCAGTAGTGAAATATAAACATCTAGTTGTTTGACATCTGCATTATCAAGACCTGTATTTCTATAAACAAGCAGGTATTATCAGAAAGTTTAAACTACTCAGTAATTCTTGTGTAAAAGTAGTACAAGCATAGGCAACCAACAGTACCTGATTCCTTACCTTACTTTCTTCCAGCACTATACTTAACACTATATATATTAAACATAAATCAAACTCAAGTTCTGAATGCAGTTTCAAAGGCACATATATGTCAAAATTTTGAAAAATTCCACAAATTCTGAGCAGCACCATATCCTATAAACTACTTCCCACACACCTGAAATGAAGGATATCAATAAATCCAAGTGAGTTAATTTAATGTCAGTGGTAATTCACCTCTTCCAACTGATGTTTTCCATCACTGAAAAGAAATACTAAACTGCTACATTTCAGTACATAATTTGGATTGTGCTATAATTTCCCAAATTACTCCAGATGATTGCAAAAATGTTTATTATGCCATCTTAAATGTTGCATCCCTGTCCTAAGATTTTTGCAATTTTCATAAGAGTATCTGCAACAAATAGTAAAATGAACAGCAGTAACTACTACTTTATTTTTTAAATCATATGCATCAGTGTACATGGTACAAATGGTTTAAATTATTTATTAGGTAATGCACAGTGTTTTCTGAGATGGTATAAATGAGTCTTGCTTGGCTTTTTGCAGTTGATAACAGAAAATTAAGGTGCCAAAGTCAAGGAATTACCAGGAAAAAAGTCTCAAAAGTATTAAGCTAAATTACACCCTACCTTTGCCTCAGGGCAACCTGTGTTCCAGTCCACAGGTTTTCCAAAGAATGGGCAAATTCTCATTTCATTTACATCTGCATAAATGCTGCCAATTCCAGACTGCTATAAATGAAAAACCTTTTCTTAAATTGACCCCATTTTCTTATGACATACAGTACCACCAAACCAGGCAATCATCTGATAACTTAGCAATCAGTTCACTTTCAAGGCTTTAACTGTCAAAAATCTCCTGTATACACCCATGTTCTTTCTCTTGCTACACAAATAATCCACGCCCAGTGCACTCGCACTGCTGATGGGCCTGTGGGATTTGTAGGCCATAAAGGAGAAACCTGAATTATGGAAGGGGGGGGAAGAGGGGGCCTGCCTGTGACTTTAAGTACAGCCATATTAAAAGTCTCCATTGTTGTTTAGGACCGGTACTACCAAAACTGAGAACAGCACGCAGGCTTCAGCATGTCGTCAGGAAGCACAACACAAACGGTGACCTTTTGAATCGGAGCTCAAAGAGCACGCTCCAAACAAAGTCACCGGGCCCTGCCACCTAAGGCAAAACGCCGCAACAGCCTCCTCTTCCCCCCTCCCCACTACAGCACAAGTCTTGTCTGCTCGGCACCGCAGCACAGGTTCGGCTAAGGTCCCGAAGGCGCGCAAGCGGTCGCCTGTCACCGAGCCCGGGCAGCCCCGCCGGGAGAGCGACGGTACCTGGCGCTGAGGAACGCTCCGGCGCCAGCGCGGGCGGCTGCTGGGCACGCGGACCGGGCTCGGGAGAGTCCACGCAGACAACAACTGCGGGGGGGTTCCACACCCCCTCCTGCCTCACGGCCCCTCTGAACCACAGATCGGCCGTGCAGAGGGAGGTGCCTTTTACACGGGAGTGTTTTACTCTGTGTTTTAGTACGCTGCCACTTAAAAAAAAATATACGCATAAATAAATGTCTCTTCACCTCTGTCTGAAATGAGAAAGGCGCCCACCTCCGCTTCGGAGGGTTTGGTAGCGCCAGGTGAGCCTGCGGCCCAGGCGCCGCGGCCGGCAGCACCCCGAGACGCCTCTGCCCACGGCAGCGCTGGGGTCGGGGGGCTTTACGTGGGTTCCTCACCGTGTATCACCTGTGTTCAAGTCCAAATTTTTTTTTTTTTTTTTTTTTTTGCAAGTTTGAGGCATGATTTTTGCCTTCCAAATCAAGTTCTGCCTTTCTAAGCCTCATCAAATTAAGCATTTCTAACAAAGGAGCGTTTAGTTCATGCCACAAAAACAAATGTCAATTTAAGTGAGAAAGCTGGAAGTTTATTAGCTAACAGCCAGTGAATGTAAAATCATACATTATGTATGGCTGTGATTACTTCTATGGAAGGTTAGAATCCAATCTATGATCCGATCTCAGTATTTGTTAGTAGAAAGCTTGTGTTCATTCCTGTTGCCCAGGTGATTTCATTTTATTACTAGATTGTTGGCTGTTTCTAAATAACGGCTCTGGTAAACCCCAGATATTGGAAAGGTAGGGATAAATCAAGAAACATTTCAATTGCCAAGAGGAGAACTGAAGAAAAAAGCATACCAAAAGACTAAAAAAATTAAAAAGTTGCCCAAAAATTTTGAGTATTAGGTGCATTTGGAAAGAATGCATGCCCTTACTTGTTAATCGTACTTACAATACTTGTACTCTAACCCAACTGAAAATAGTGGATTGCAACAGGAATGGGAGCTGCTGATTTCAAATAAAATTTAGAGACTGTGTTTCCCCCATCACAGCTCCATCAGCATGGGTTGTAGTTTATTGGTACTAAACCCAGTTTGGCATTATTTTGAGATAGTAAAACAATTGGTTTTCCTCTTAATTAATATGCATTCAAGTCTGCAAATTCCATTAGCCTTTCCTGGTTACTGCATAGAAGGTAAAATTCAAGATCTTGAGTAGGAAACATTCAACACAGTTATTTATTGAGCATTTCCAAAGACAATTACAGCAAACCTTGGATGTCTACACAAAATTGTCTACAGCCTGGTGCAGCAGAAGCAAAAGTTTTTGTGCATTTTATCTTAAATTGGATACATTAAAAAGTTGCAAACAAGTAATGCTTGGAGAAGACTGTTCCAAGACAAGGCACACAAGTGAGATGAACCTCTGATGCTGCCCTCAGAAGTCTGAGGTACGACCACCACAGTTCCCCTGTGAAAGCTGGCTCATGTACAGGAGCCCGCGGAGGCAGGACGATGGCTGCAGCATCAGTACAGATGGAGGCATTTGCCGGTGGCCTTTGACATTCAGAATTCAATAACTAGATCATGTAACTCTTCACAGAGATCAAGGGTAGGGAAGAAAGGTTGATCTTAGCCACCAACCTCAAGCATTCCTCATTGCTATGAAAACAAAGATGGTTTCAAAATTTAAGAAAAACCTCAAAATCTACTGTTTTATATTTTAAAATATCTCAGATTTTGTCCTGTACCTATATAAAGGACCACTTCCCTAAAAAGAATCATAGCCTTTGCTATTTATCCCTCTCATTAATTTTCTGGATCATATAGGAAACCAAATAGCCCATTCTACTTAATTAATATGAGCACACTGCATAATGCATACAACTGGAAAAGAAACAACTAGTTCAGTTTCTTATCTGATATTCAGAATATGCTGTGAAAACTATTTTGATCCCTTTCACCAAAGAACACTTTGTAAGTTTTACCTATTTTCTTCACAGGTGAAATAGTTTTTCAGATCAATATTAAGGAGCTGATGATTGCTTCAAAAAAAAGTTAGGTATATCCGTTTGCTCGGAGAAATCCTGAATGGATTTCTCATCATTCTGACTTTCCTCCTCTAAAATTTAGAGCTGCTGTTCGACTCCTCCTGTGTCTGTATATATACTCTGACTTTACACTACTTCTAAAACCTTCCTTTTTGTGTGTAAGTATGTTTAGTCTTTAGAGACTATTTCACACTCATCACATTTATGCAGATACTGAGCTATTCACACCCAAATTTTACAGGAGCACTTTGCAGTGCCAGAAGCAGATGTAGTGGCCTGTTTCTTTAATCCATTTCACCTTGCATAATTTCCAGGCAATAACCTTATATTCTGAACTGAACCACAGGATATTTCAGTAATAGAAGAGTCTGCGGTTATAAAGTATTTAAAGACATTTCAGTGACACTTAACAAGGAAATATTTAGTCAATCCACTACTATTACAGTAATGCTCAAATTGCCATCTGGAAGACCCAGATTCAAAAATCAGTCTCTGGATCCCAGGCTCTGTTCACGAAGGCCGAATGCATTGTAAAGAAGATGCAATTAGTCTCCAGGGAAAGGCTTATGCAGGCTGTCATTGGCTATGCAGCATGCAGCACGCTCACTTGTGTGGATAAAAATAACATATTGAAATGGCAGCTGCTCAGCAAAGGAAGAGGATTTGAGCAGGGATAAAAATATACCTTAAAAAGAGGAAAAAAATGGTAAAATGCCTATCAAAAGCATTAAAAGGTAGTATTGAATGTACTGGATCAGTGATACTTAAGATTCAACTTTGAACCTCAAGCAGGACACACTATTTATTTCATATAGCAAGACAACCCAAGAACATAATTATTACTGTCCTAAATAAATCCAAGGCTAGCACAGCCTAATCACCTCAGTCAATAAGTATACACTGTGAATGGATTTTGTTAAATTTTGAAGAATCCCTATCTATAATTTTATTACAGGATCCAAAACCTGCTGCTCTGAAGATACCATTTAAAGATAGAAATTATTTCCAAGAGACAGTGTGTTCCAAACTATAACTGGTGTCTATTATATCCATACTCTAAGTTGTTTTGAAGGTATATTTTAACATAGTACCTCTTTCTCTTCAAGTCCATTACTATATGAAATGGAGTGGTGTTAGAAACTCATGTTGAGTCAATATTAAAGCCTCTCAAAGACTCACAAGATAGCAGGGAGACCTATTAGATCATCTAAATTATTTCCATGCCATTCTGAGATTGCTCTCTACAGTATGTTTTATTAGTGTCTTGCCCAGGCTATTTTTAAAGTCTCAAACCCAGAAGCTTTTCCTTTCTGAGAGTATCCAACTTTAGCTTAAAAGCACTGTATGCACTGATTAATCCATTTAAAATGCAAAATGAAAAACTTCTTGTGGATCTGCTTATTTAAGCGCTGGTATTTGAAATGGCAAGCGAGATTTGAACTGACAACCATAATTTGTCGTATTTTAAGATTTCTAGATCCAAGGTTTTTAAAGATTCCTTTCAATCAGTTTAAATAAAGACGAGGCAAAAAGAGGACTGAAAACAGGAGAGAGACAGAATCTGTGTTAAGACATAATCATATACCAACTGATACAGATCAAAAAAAAAAAACCAACAGAAAAGTATTGTGATCACACGAGCCCTTCTTCAGACTTGACTTATGTTTTGTACCAGCAAGTGACAATTTTTCCAGCTGTATCAGTTGGTTTAACTAAAGGTATTTCTTCTCCATATAAAGCCCGCCCTACTTACGGATGATTACTGCAGCATTACCACAACATTGTAGGTGCTAGTTTGAGTAAAGGTCCATTCTTAAGTATATTACAGCAAATAGGTTACTATATGCTATGCCAGATAAGCAGCAGTCAAATTCAGTGTACTACATATTTCAATATAAGGAAACAATGTTTTTGCAGAGAAAATCTGTGAAAAAATGAGACTTCACAACGAAGTATTTCACATAGGATCACTTAAATTTTTCATCTCAGCATTGAGGCTTTTTCTTTACAGTTTTGTAACTATTAACCATGAAACAGAACAATTTATAAAGAACTTAAGAAATAATTCCCAGAACTGTGTTTCACTCAGTATGATACGAGGCACACAAAACTTTAGACAAACCACAGATAACTGCAGAGGGGATTAACAATCAAGCTCAAGCAGGAATTAACGTGTATCAACTATATGTATTCTTTGCTGACACGCTTACTCCATCATTCTTAAAGCATGGCAAGCACTCAAAAAATATAATTTCAATTACAAAGAATCTTTTAAAAGTATTTAAACTAAAAATCATACTACTGTACAAAGCTACCCTTGTTTAGTTGCTGAATATAAATACATATGAACCTGATTTTGTTAAATTCAAATTTAAAGGGAAATTTTATTTGTTCTACAGTTATGTCACCTTGGGTTGTTATCTTTCAGGATTTTAGCAGCCCAAACCTGGGTTGGGCCTGCCTGACAGCTGAACAGAAGGTCTCAGGACAAATCCCGGGTGCTGCAGTCAAGGAAGGGCACCTGATCCTTGGTTCAGTATACAATGCTGGGGGCACAGGATGTTGCCAGACAGCATATAAAACAAATAAAAGCTATTACAACTTCTCATTAATAACAGCCTGGCCCCACCACATAAGGAAGAAATGTATTTTGGTTTTTAACTCATTTGGCATTACTTCTATCTACAGCAAGCTCTCTTTGTCATTTCAACAGGAAAGTGTATTTCTTGGTGTTTCTCATCACCCTGAATTGCTGTACAGTACTGGGGAGGTGAAATGCAAGCTGCATTTCAGATCATGGTGAATGCAATAAATGCAAGTTATTGCCAGTTTATCAAAGGTTGGTATACTGAGCAAGAGTCACTATTAAAACAAATCAGATTTCATTAACACCACAAGCCTTGATATCAAGAGAAATTTACTTTCAGAAACCATAAACACAGGCTTGGGTTTTTTTAGTGGTCTCACGACTGGTAACAAAACTGAATGCTTAGATAAGGAGCATAAGTAAGAGTTTGACTACTTTTACTTACACAAGTAACCATCGAACTGAAATAGATTACTCATACAGAACAAGAATAAGAAACTAGACTTCTGAATTCTATACCACAAGCAGTTTCTATTCAGGTTTAGATGAAATATGTAGACAATGCTTTGAATATTTTGTAAGTTGAGATATTTTCCAAGGAAGATTACCTTTGCCAAAAAAAAAAAAAAAAAAAAAAAAAAAGAAATCCTAGCTGCAAGTCAGTTAAACCCCTTTTTCCTTTCAAATGGTACAAAGAATTCTGCAATTCAAAATCCCAACAAAAAGAGAGGTAAAGAACTAAAAAAGATTGTGATGAAATACTCAGTGTTCTTCTTAAAATGACAGTTAAATCTCATTCTTCCCCAAGACAGAAAGAACTATGACTTCAGCAGGAAAACTCTATTATGCAAACAGTAAAAAGTTGTATCTCGCTGAGCAGCACAAGATTCCTGAACTTGGTCATTTTTACAGGCTGCACACATTGTATCTATTAAAAACAACACTGGCAACTTACACAAAAGATCAGCTTATGTTTGTGTTTCACATTGTTTTGTATATAGACAAAACACACTCAAGTGCTCATGTGTTGCAATAGCTTCATCTAAAGACAAGTGAAAAAAAGGAGGCCTACTGAGCTAACCAACACGCATTAGGTGCACAACATAACTTCACTTTTCCTAACCAAACCTGAAGTTTCTTATTCCAAATAAGCATGCCTTCCCAATTATTTACTGCAGGAAATAGTCTCTTTCTAAATTTACCTTTCAGCGAATCATTTTCAGCTCTCATTATGTCAATTAGGGAGTTCTCCAGTGAATGCATGTCAAAAGTCCTTGTTCGATCCTGCAAGCAAATACAAACAAAGCCAGTTTAGGCAACACAGGGTGTTACACAGGACCACCTGAAACATAAAAACTTCAGTTTTGTTCTACATTGCTACAGCAGAATTAAGCAAAAATGTACACCACTATAGGCAGTCTGATATAGGAATATTAAAAATCAGAATATTTGTAAAGATTAATCTGATCTATATTTATCATAACCAGTCATTTAAGAATACCAATTCAATATTTAGTTTGTATTCATTGCTATACAATTAAAACTTTGTTAAAAATAATTTCACAGTTAGATAGTAGAGATCATATCCTGGGTGACAGAATTGCAAGGAGAAATCATAAAGTAGGTATTTCAGACTGAATTTAAGACAATCTGAATTCCAGAAACACACCATTTCCTTCACCTAAACTACTACCTCAACTACTTAAATAATCTAATTTTGCACAGTCAGTTCAAATTCTGCATAATTACAAAGTATTCTATATAAGCAGTAGCGTTCCATATAGCCTGGTTTGCTAGGTGACAACTTAGCTCTGATTTTCAATTCCCTGACTTCACAAGTTTGGTATTCCAAGCATTACCAGAATTGAAGGAGGACTCAATAAATGGGAAGCAAGATGTCTCATGTACCTTACTGTTTCATTATCTCAAGCCATTTGAAGTATACTTACCAAATATTTCTCTTTCATATTAACCAAAGACATCATTTAACACATGTATGGTTCAGAGTTTCCCAACTAAAGCAATAAATTCCATACGGTACAAATCTGACTCTACATTAGCGTAAGACAACATAAAATACCTGGCACTGCGTTGCTTGAATTAACAAATTCAGAATCACTGAAATTATATATAAACTTTGAAATCTTTACAGTATCATAAAAGGTCACTAATGGAGGCAAAAAATCATTCTCATTCCTAAAATTATTCACCTATCCATGTTATCTATGTATTTATACATTTGGACATTTGTAGAAACACGTGTATAGAATTTTATATATATGAATCCACCTTGAATTTCATTTCCCTGTGTCCAAGAACTCTAACATCAGCTCTAAAGATTTTATTTCATTCATGTTCTAAGAGATTCACCTCTGAACTGAGATCAACCATGGAAAGCATCTGTTCAAATAAGAAAGCAAAATGTGAGCAATTCAAGATAGACATTTGCTCTAAACCGCTTCTCTACAACTGTTGTTATTACAGCAGTGAATATATATTTTTTGTCCCTAACTCTAGCTGTGATGCTGAAATTTCTCCAAAGCACACAGATCCAGCTTTGATCATTTTTAAAACCAGTGGTAAAGTAAAAAACAGTATTGCACAAAGACTGTTGTGTATCAAGTTATAATGTCCTTTACTTCCAGTGATGAAGTGCTGAAGCACTGTTGATTGGAGTGTTGCAAGAGGCATTCTTTATATCAGACAATGATCAGTCACCTTGGACTTTAAACACCTAATATTATTTTAAGAGCAGGAACCCACTAGCTCCTAGAGTCCTGATCCATTTCCAAGTTCATAAGTTACATTCCGACCACTAAAAAAATACTATTTTTCAATTAAATTTTCTGATATTTTTCCTCTCTTCAGAACAGTTTATTACTGACACAGAACAAGTATTTCTACCCAGATGTTCTGCATTTCAAATAGCATTAGAAAGACCAGAGTTTGGAATCATTTGCTTTATTAGTCTAACCCAATATCAAATTTGCTATAAAAAGCATAGCACTGCCTTGTCTCTCCACAGTATTTATTTCCTTGGTTATTTGTATTACAAGGTGGTAGAGGCACCTTGGAGAAGCTATAATGAGCATTTAAATTCTAGGTTTTACTTTCACATACTTCCTACTGGTTGCTTCCTTTCCTAGTAGTACATAGTTTATTGTTTTGGTTTATGCATTACTAGTTCACAACTATTTCAAACTATAGTTACAACAAAATAGCCTAGCAGGATTGAGTAAAAGTCCTTGGGTCTGCATCCCGGCATCATTTGGATCCAGCAGCTGTGTAACTCAGAAATGGATGCTAGAAGACAATCTCTACATTTTCAGCAGTCATCACAACATGATCAAAATAGCCTAAAACAGAGGTGGGAGCATTTTCTGAAAATCTGACATCCCTCAGTAGCTACTCCTTCCATTCTGGCTTTCACAGTGTACTGTATGTCTCTGTGTGGAATTAACCTGAAGTCCAACACATGAACAGCTAGAAAATTCGTATTTCACAAAGTGCAGAACCTCAGTAGTTCCAAGTCTTTGTTGAATTTGTAGCACTTAACATTTCAGTTGTCTGAGACACATGAAGGAAAAAAAAACAGGCTGAATAACTTCTAATTTATTGTGCTGTGTATGCACTGTAGTAGATGAGCCCAAAGATAGTCTTGTCTCTAAAATGTCTGTGTTATGTTGGGTTGAGCTATAGTAAAGAACAGAGGGTTTTGCTGCAATGGGAAGTTTTTAATATCGAGAACAGAGAGTTTAAACATTTGAGGAAAAAAAAAAAAAAAATTGAACTGATAAGGACACCACAGTCTCCAGTGGAAGCTTTTTGTGGTGAGGAGCTTATTTTCCCCTTCTGAGTGAACCAGCTAGCTATCACTTTTGTAATATAAGGTCCATAAGTTTCTAATCATACTGCAAACATTTTAAAACACAATTCTGTGCTCTGATGCAGAAGATTAACTGCTCATATTCCTACCTGCAGCTATTAGCAATAACATGAAGAGGAGGACTGGCTAAAATGCAGCCCACATTCATACTCTGGCTCTCCACTATTTCCAGTAACTTGTCACAGCAATGGAGAAGACTGCATAGGCTAGAGCACCCTCGGAACGCTGATAGGTTACTATCCATTTCCTGCCTGTCTTGCCAACAAAAGGTCTCTGTGCTTACAGCATGCCTAATCATCATTGTCAATTCACGGTGCTGAACTGCCACAGCCTCAGCACCCTTGGGAAGATCAGTCTTATTCCAGGGTTGTTTGAAACAGCTTGCTCGAAACAGCTTGCTCCTCCATGTCTGCTTATCAATTAGAAGACGGCAAACCACGTTAAGCACAAGACTATGAGCTGCTACTGCTGTTACATTGAATTTGGATATATTCCTGACATTAAAGCAGCAGTCCACATCTCTGGAAATGCAGAGTAATTCAAGAATTTGGTGTATAAGTAAACCTGTATACATCGATTCAGTTAAAAGATGTTGGAGTGATGTATGTCCTAAATATAAAGACCAGCCAAAATGCTGTGCTCAACTGATTCAGACATCTGCATAGTGTTTATTATAAAATTAATTTAGTTGACTACTTACCCTGATACTGAAAGGGTCCCACTACTAAAGAAAGTCACCTTTGGTCATCGTTTACAATTTAAAGGCCTTTTATAATGAGATTTCTTTGAAAACAGTAGTACAAATTTTGCCAGTCTTAACTTACAAGATGGCCAGCAATACATTATATCTGAAATATATGTATGTATTATATACCTAACATAAAGACTGATGACAGGTTAGTGGTAGTGGTCATACCGCTGAAGAAATGTGCAACTATACATTTAATTCCATAACACTAAAAAAACTGAACAGTCAAGATATTGATTATTAACTGGTAACTAAATGGGAGCTGATCTCAGCTACATCTTAGTTAGGAGTTATAAAGCACATAATCCATGCTGCACTTGGAAAAAAAGTGAGGTTTTTTTCAAAAGACTCCATGTAGAGAGAATTAATAACAATATGCTGGTAGTTTTAAAGGATCAGTTCACAGATCTACAGTGCTTTCCATGGAGCTGGATTACTTACGGTATACTTCATAATTTGTTTATAAAGAAAAGATATAAGGGTAAAAACTACCCTGGAATAAAGCAGAGCATGTAGACTTTACTAACAAAGTAAGTTAGCTACTGCCTGATATTATTTACCCAGATTGATCACAAGAACTTGGCTTTACACAACTTTGTTTAGGGCATCTAAAACTTTTTATCAGAAGACTCAAAGGGCACACGCGTTTATCCTTGGGAAACAGAACTGAGTCAGAAAGGCATCAGGTTGAACACAAGGCCACCAAAAAAACCCCCTCAACCTGCAGTCTTAATACATGACTGTTTAAAATGTCAGCTAACATTTCAGAAGACTTTAATTAAACATAATTTTGAATAAGCAGTATTGTTTTCACAATAATATAAATGAGGTGACAGCTAGCAGATCTGGTTAAGAGAGAGCTATTGAGACTGTAAATACAACAGCAAACACAATAGTTTTCAACTATACACTGGCCAAGCTCTGTCTATAGGAAAATAATTATGATTCTCCTACTGTCTAGAAATCATTTGGAAGTATGCAGAGTGCTCATAACAATGTAATCTCATTGTTAAAGCACAGAGAGTTAGAACTCAGGACTTCATGTCACAACTTTGTCTTTGCGCTCATACAGCATGGGCAAACCACTTCATCTCTGTGACTACAGTGGCTTCCCCACTAGCACCCAGACAGATTATGTTGTGTTTAGAGGTCTGGTAGAAAAATGGAGCCACTTGCAAATAGGAAATCACTAAATTCTGAAAAATAAAATTGGAATAGGAATCAAAGTCCAAAAACATTTCATGCCAAAAAGAAAACTGCTTGGTACTAATCATGTACAATATATACTGGGACATCCTCCTATGCAAAATAAATTAAACATGAATTTTTCATACACAGGCAAATCATACTTTGCACTTAAAATCCCATAACTGAATTCTTTGCACACCAGAAAAATGTACATCTAACAACTTTAAAATGCAGATTTATTATATTTAATCTGCACCCACAGCATTATCATCACCTGAACAATTAAGATTCCAGAACCTGAGAGTTTCTATTCAGTGCTTCCCACGATGGGCCTCCCAGTGCTAAAAACACAAACTGTAGAATTAGTAAAGCCTGGCAAGGTATGAGCCCTTGCTGGTAGCTAAGGCTGTGTCTCATCTTATAAAATATGAATTTTCTGAAGAGCAAGGCATCAATAATAATGCAAAGTATGCCATTGCATTACACAATTTATTGAAGGTGATTAAGCAGTATTTATGAAGTAGGTGTAGTTGTAAAACCAGGCCTTATTTTATATATTTAAATATTTTTTCAAACCAGAATACATGTGAAAATTAGAAAACTCACAACTACATTTGCTACTCTCATTATAGCATGGGAAGCCTGAAACTTTCTGAAACCCTGTACATATTTCCCACAATTGAAAAGCCTTGTGTCTCAGGCAAAGTAAAGTATGTAGGGAGAGGCAATATTGTAGGTACTAAATACAAGTTCCACATTTTTCTTTTAATTGCGAAGCAAATTTGGACTTGATTATGCTTCTGGGTAAGCTTCTCCTTCCCACCACCCTGCAAATGCTGTATTCCAGCTCCCAGTCCAGTATCCAGTGAATTAAAGGCTCTGAATAAACAGGTTTTTCCTGAAAGGATGTTGCTGTATGCCGCCCCGATCATCTTTTATAGCTTCACCAGGGAACAATAAGAAAAAGCTGGAAAAGTTAAGTGACGCATAACATAGGAGTTTGTCTGGGAGGGAGCACTTCTGGTTTAGTTGAACTTTTTTTAAGTGTTAGAAATTACAGACCTTTATAAAAATTTCCAGTAACACGTCTGATTTTATTTTAGCCACATATTAAGTTTTTTACGTATCTTCTAGAAATTATTTTCCACAATATCTTGAGTTCTCAATCTTTATGCTGGGCTGCTAAGTATGCAATTTTCAAAGCAAAATGCATAATAAAAGTAACTCCTTTTAATCTTAGGAAAATACAAACATAATTCAAATAGCTTCTAACAAAAGCTCTCTTTAAAAAGAAACCCTGAGGTCAAAAACGCACAGGAGGGCCAAAGCCAAAGTATTAACATCAGTAGTAAGTTTATAAAACAAGAACAGTGTTAACTTCCACAGTACTTAACTTGTGCATGTCATACCACATTAGAGTGTTTCTAATTCCACAGATCAGTAGCTGTGGGGAACAGCATACAAAACACTAATTACTACACAGCTGATGTAGTTACAGAAAAATGGGTGAACAGACATTTAAAAATCCAACTTCAAGTATTTATTCTATTTTAAAAAGATAGCTTGAAATTTTTTTGAATAATTGCTGTTGCTAGACTAAAAACTCTGCAAAGTTTTCTGCAAAACAAGTAGCCTTATTTTATGCAATCATCACGATTTATGAAAAGGTTTCTCAAAAACAAAGAACAAATATTAAAATAAAGAGGCATGGTAAAGAAAGTTATTTGCAAAATTCCTTCAAGAGGGAAGATTGGCAAATGCATTCAAGAGGTTATTTTTTAATTCCAGTTCCCTGTGAATTTGTTTAATGCACTTATTAAACCAACCCATTTCTATGGGCAAACAAATTATGACGTATAGCTCAGAATTAAAACACATTCTGTAATCACGTATGTGTTTTCTCAAACATTCCGTATCTGCCTGGGGGAAGAGAAAGTCTCTCTGGCACAGACCCTCAGTGGATTTGGAAGGGGTTATATACCTGGAAACTAGCCACAGTAGAAGAAAGGAAAAAACATTTTGAACAAGTGGATATAATGAACTGCTCTCATGTACAAAATTCTTTGAAACGGGCAGTTATTTTCAAGCCTGATTCCAGGAAGAAACACAAATTATTTTTAAGCATTTTTACAGAAAGCTGAACACTATTGCTTAACTTGCTTGTGCCTTCAAAGACCAGTTTAAAAAACATCGTCACGCATTTGAAGATGAGATCTGGAAACCTGGAAATGCCTATCAAAGCAAGATTTATGCATTGCATAACAGGCAGGATGTTCCACTCTCGTGAGGAAGTACAAGTACATAGCAAAAGGAAAGCCAAAACAATCTTGAAGGCAATGCTGCAGTAAAATACAATTACTGAGCACCTAGTTTGTCAGTGCTGCTGGGAGAGAAGTAGAAGGAATTATTTTTAAATCAGTAACTTCGTAAGATGCAATAGGCACGGTCAAAGCATTTTCATTTATTAATGTTCAGGGAAGGCTGTTATATCCAAGACTCCTCTTTTTTTTTTTTTTCCCCAATAATTCAGGAACCATTTTTTCATTTGGAGACCATTTCCTTTTCAAATGAACGCACAAAGAACAATGGCTTTTCTCTTTTCAAAAGATCTTTGAAGAGAGAAGCCTGCCCAGTGGCTAAAGCAAAATATCAAAACTTAATTTCATCAACAGATCTGGTAACAGTCTTCTCTGACCTTGATTCCAGTTCGATCTCTGCAACAAGAGGTTCCTACAGACATGGTACTTCTGAAATGTTATGAGATAGAATTCCAAATGAAAAACACTTAGAACAAAAAGCACAATGTTTTGCATGCAGCTCTCAAAACCAAGCAAGCAATCATCAAATTACAAGATTATCAAACAGATCACTATAGTATTTTCCTTTCATCTGCACCATTTGGAATGCCCACTTCATCCCAAGCATCTAAGGACCACAGGCAGAAATATTTGAAGTGAGCAGTAGTTCACGTTAGTGGCTTATAGGGACATGATGCAATGTTGTCCTCTCCGAAGAGGAAACGAGCACTTAGTTACCCTATGATTCCCATCAAAACATAGACTTGTGTTTCACCAAGCTGTGGAGTAGAGACAACCTTTGAGAAAAAAGAAAGTGATCCCTAAATATTTGCAATTGCTGGTTTACATCTTGCCTTCTAAAGAAACTAATTTTCACTAGATTGCAGCAACACTTGTTAATGATTTAAGCAGCAAAACATAAATATTAAATGAAAGGGATAGTTGTATCAAATTACTCCATTATGTTGCTGCAGCAAAGACAGCTTTCAATTATTTCCTAAACAGGAATCTAAGAAGATTCCAGTAACAAAATAGCCTTGTCCGGTACATGATTGTATCATCAAAGATTGTTCATATATATATATATCTGCATGAACACAAATATAAAATAAGCAAAATTCCTTATTTCTGCTTTGAGTCAGGCATACAATCAGCATAATGAAGAAAAAATAGAAAGACATCAAAGGTCAAGTTTTACATCATTTGCTTCCAGTGATTCAAAAATTCAACACACAAATAACTAAGTGACCAAAGGAGCTAAAGATTTTATACAAGGGGAAAAAAAAAAAAAAAAGTTATAAAAAGCAGTTGTCCAAGATGGCTTCAAAATCAATCAGCATCTTTCTAGGTCTGCAGTGCTGAAGTCCTGTTTTGCTGCCCTGCCCTTTTCTTCACAGAAGTGATAGTAACAGACTGGAAAGCACTTCACTCCAACACTTCCCTTTTCTTGGCATGAAGGAGTGTCAGACTTGGTCTTGACATGTACAGCTCCATCTTCGTGTTTATGTAAACAGATACCAACATGCTACACAAAGCTTATTCTTTACCATGATCAAAATACCTGTGTCTGATATTTTATGTTTGGAACACAACCCAGAAGTCAAGGTTGACTTTGCCAATTTCCTGAAATTTCCTTGACGTCAAACCAAGCACTTCTACCACTGCATATATATTTGGGGCTTAAACACAGCAGCAAGGACACACTTGATCTCATTCTGTCACTCTGAACACCAGCTATGTGTCAGGGTACAGAATGAATTAAACTGTGAGCCAAGTCTCACTGCAGCGAGTCTGAAAAAAGACCGACTCCAGCAGTGTCCCTTTTTCTAGTGGTTTCAGTGTACAAACTTGGTATGCCGGATACCGGTTCATTATATTAATTACAAATCCTGATGGTAAAATCAATTCTTACTATGCATTCTAAATTTACAAGGGCTCTACCTGATACTGAACCAGCTAGTAGCTCTGCAGTAGAAAAAAGGTCTCCAATGGAAAGTTATTGCCAGCAGCTGCTCTGTTGTCAGAAGGCTGCATAGGCAGGCCCTGCAAACCAAACAGAAACTGAACAGTTTACGAAGGAGAACTGAGCCATTCCTACGTCTGAATCCACAAAGTCATTATTAAATATATTTCTATTTCTTTAGGGTGGTTTATAACACAAGACATATTGCACGCTTTTTATCTACAGATCTTTCAAATTATTTTAAAGTAGGTCACCCTGGTGCTTACAGCATGGCTAGAAATACTGCAATCATTTTGAAATTTTTACTTCTGCCCTCATTTGAAGATCTTGAAACCCAACCCTCTAAATGTGAAAGAACTCTTGAGTTTTTGGATCCACCCCAAAGGGTTTACAAGAGGCACACACACACACCTAAGAGCTAGATTTAACTAGTGGTCAGACGAAGAGTACTTCTGGTTTCATTTTTACTGCAAATTAGGCTCAACATTATATAGTTCTTTTCAAATTCATAAAAAGTCAGCCTAGAAGGAGAGACTGAACTGCCTGACAACCTGCCTCCTGCCAGGATGAGGCCATATTAAAATACAGGAGACCACCAACTGACACTCATCCAGATCTATTTTTGGCGATGATTTAATGGCCTATAACCAAAATTTGCTGCCATCACTGAGGAAAACAAACTGCGTTGAGTACCATCGTGTAAAATAAAGTTTCCAAAGAATGCTATAAAAATTATGTCACATTTCAAGTCCATATGATACTGTAAAACAAAATACAATTAAATACTTTTCCTCAGATGTTGTACATTCTGAAATACTTTCGAAGGCCTCAGATCTTTCAAACTTCATCAGACAGCACTTTTTTCCTTACTCCTTTTTGTAGATACACTTGCTGCTTGTAACTAAATTTGTTCATCAGCTATTTCTGAATGTGTGTAACTATTACGCTGAAGGAAACTGGCTAATACAGATGTGTGGTGGGCAACAGATATTTATATGACCACCACTGTTAAAAAAATACAACATGATTCACAGCTCAGAGCATAATTCACACTATGACATTTCAAGTTAGTCATGTATTTTTTTTTAGTAGCTGCAAGCACAGAAGTCATACAATCAGACTGTACTGTTCAAACACCCGACACCTTTCTAGGGGATTTTAAAGCATATACATGTTATTTTTCTTATGGATTTAACAGCATGCTCACCTGAAAAGGAAAAATGTTGTCAGCTCTATTCAAACTGTCTTCCATCCATGATTTTGGAGCAAAGGCTGAACTGGGTCGAGCGTATTTCTGCAACTGGATATGATTACTTGCAAAATTCTTCTTTAAGGGCGAGATGGAGTTCAAGGGTGTTATCCCTCCGTTCAGTCCCCTGCGGTGGTCTCGACCTTGGGACCCACCCCACCCACCATATCCACCACCACCAGGGCTCCATGAAGATGGTGTAGGCGATGGACTTTGGTAGCTGCTCCATGGAGAAGGTGGCTTGTTAAGATTATTAGCCAAATGAGGCAACTGATTAAAAGCAGCATTTCTATGTGTGAATGGAGGTGGGTGAGGACTTGCAGGAGACCTCCTCTGTTGCTGATGCTGATTGTGATGATGCTGAAAATGAGGGTGATGAGGGTGGTGTTGAGAGAGGGGTCCAATTTGGGGGGAAAAGCTACCACCAAAGCCAGGGCTGACGTGATGTGGAAAATTCTGAAACAGCAGAGCACCATTATTAGCTGAGGCTGTAGGGACCCCTCCCTGGTGAAAAAAACTTGCATCTTCATTGATTATTGTAGAAGAAGAAGGAGCTATAGCTGCAGACCAGTTACTAAAACCAGTCAGAGAAGATGCAGTGGATGTCAAAGGCTGCGTCGAAGTACCTAGCCCCGAAGCCTCTTGATAATCAAATCCTGTTAACACCGGCGATTCTATTCTTATTTTCTCCTTTCCATTGCCGTTGTCTGAAGAATTATCGCCCTGATTTTCTTCTGTTTTAGCTTTCTCAGGTTCAGGGAGCATGCCTGCTTCCTGACTTTGACCAGGGGAAAGCTGCTGTTTTTCTAGGGACTCTTGCTTTTCCTGTTGCTGAGTTTTAGATTTTTCTGACCCTAGAATCTCATCCTGAATATTATGGGCAGCTGGAGCAGGAAAGAGCCAAGCTGACCCAGCACTACTGCCATTGGCAGCTGTGTTATTATTTATAAAAGCAGCAGGGCTGGGGGTTGCATTTTGATGATGGTGTGGAGGCTGCAGATGTGGATGGAATCTGACTGGAAAAGCTGACTTATTTCCAGTGTTGTTTTGCACTAACACTCCAAACCCGTAATCCCCCATTTATTATATTTAGGGTTTGAATTCTCCCTGTAAGAACAAGTTGATGTTTAGTGTTTACCTCGTCCTCTGAGGCAGGATTAGTAAGTATCCTGGTTTTAGCTAAATATTCCAGTTTCTCCCTCCACTCTATTTATTTCAGATTTGGATAAAGATGCTTGGGTTTTTTTTGCAAAAGATAGATGTCTTCAACTATTTAAATGTGTCAATTTATGTCCGTTTCCTTCCTTTGGCTAGGAGGAAGGGAAAAATAAATCTTTGGTTCACAAAATAAGAGGTTTCCTTTCTCTAAAGGAAATGCACAGCAATGAGAGAAAAAGCTTCTGGGGAATAAGGATAAAGAGATTCTAACTATCCTGTTTTTTTCCTCCTCAGCAGCCTAGACTCGCCCATAAATGAGTTAAGAGGGAAGAAAAAAAAAAAATACACAATGACGTCTGGTCCCCCGACCCCTTGGCAGCAAAAAATAGATTTAAATCTGGAATAATTTAATACATCTCTATAATCTAATATATATTTGTGTCCTGTTCAAAAAGAGTCTTTGCTGTGGATAAGGGAAAAATTTACCTCAGGATCTCAGCATTCACAAGGGTGAAAAGGGGGAGTGAGTTGCAGAAGAAGCTTTTTCCCGTGCTGCTGGGTTCAACCTATTATATTTAGTAATAATATACACTCTCTGTGTGTGCGCGTGTGGTTGTTTAAAGGGGTAAGATCTTATCTCAGGAAATTAGTATTCTGTGTGTGTTGGGTGGGGAGTGAGTTGTGCAGAAGGGTGGATTCTTGATGCTGCTCCTTTTGGGCTGGGTTTCTGAGCTCGCCAGACTCGCTTCTTATTTATGATCCAATATTTGCGTGTCCCTCATATGAGTCCTGGCTGTCCGAAGAGGAAGATTTTCATCTCAGAAATCAGCATTCAGCGTTCGGGAAAAGGGAAGGGAGGGAACAGTTGTGCAGGAGGAAGGGGAAAGAGATTTTCTTGCTCTCACTGCTGCTGGGAGGGTGGTTTCTGGTGCGGGGCTCGCCTCCTTCCACCGAGATATGGGGGTTCCCTGCAGGCGAGCGAGCCCCTGCCTGAAAGGCCGGGTGGATATGCGTGTATGTGGTTTTCCTCCTCAGGGACTCGGCATCCAGCGGGGCAGGGGCGGGCGGCGCAGGCTGGCCAGGCCCCGGCTCTCTGTGGGTGCCCCCCGCGGTGTCCCCCCTCCCTCGCAAGAGTCCTGGTGTCGGGGAAGGCAGGAGGGATTTTTTTTTTTACCTCAGGAGAGGAGCAGCCTCCGGCAGGGAGGGGAAGGTGCAGGCGGCGGGGGGCCGGGCTCCTCTCTCCCCCATGGAAGGTGTTTAACCGGTTCTCCCAAATCGCCCGGAGATTACGGGACAGGGTCTCGGCCGCTGGGCGCAGCGGAGGGGGGGCCCGGCGGACTAACCGGGGAGCGGGGTCCGGCGGCGGCGGCGGCTCCTCGGAGCAGTCCTTCCCCTGCTGCGCGTCTTCTCGGCTCCAGGCGGGCTTCCTTCCCCCTCATGTAAGCCGGCCGGGCACCGGGAGGGTCGCCGCGGGGGACGCTGCTGCCGGGAGGTGGAAGGAAGCGGGGGGGGGGAGGGTGGGGAGGCTCCACGGGCGAGAGCGACAGGAGAGGGGAGAGAGCTGCCGCCACACCGGCTGCGGCGAGTCGAGAGGCGCTTCGGTAGCCGGGAAGCCCTGCCGCGACGAGTCCTCCGCACGGAGCCTCCGCTGCTGCTGCCGCCGCCTTGTTTCGCCTTTTTTTTTTTTTTTCTTCTCTTTCTGTCTTCTTTCCCCTCCCCCCACCCCCCCAGCGGCCGCCGCTTCCTGCCTCGGTGCCGCAGCCGGTGCCTCCCTCCTCCTCCCCACCCGGCCGCTGCCGAGCCCCGTCTCCTCAGGACCGAGCTGCCGCACGAAATGACAACCAGCTGGAGGAGGCAGCGCGCCACTTCCGGTTCGGCGCCGGGCGCGCCCCCGCCCCGCCCCCGGGCCCGGCTCCCCACCCGGCGGAGGCCCCACCCCGCGCCGCCATTTTTGTTAGGGGCAAGGGAACACCCCCCTGGCTTGAGGCTGCCACTTTTGTTTTGGGCGCGTCACCCGCAGCTCGGTAGCCATCCTAAGTATGGGCAAAAGATCAGAAGGACGCCGGCGGGGCGACCATCTTGGGCGGCGGGAGCGCGGTTCTCGCCGCGAGCAGCCATCTTTGTCCAGGGCAGGTCGTGCTCCCCGGCGCAGGGCTGGCGGCGGGGCTGGTCCTGGCAGGCCGGGCTGGTTGGGGGCACCCGAAGGCAGTGTTCATTGACAGTCATCCCCTGCTGTAATATCATGGCTAATATCTAAACCCCAAATCCTATCCGAAACGCTGCCCGTTTGTAACACCCTTCCTCACCCAAGGGCTGAGGCCCCTCTATAGCGAATCTTCCCTAAATCACTCAGGCCTGGGCCCCCACATTCGGGTGATCTCCCACCAGGAATGTAAAATCAGCAAAATAATGCAACAAAATGTTCAGAGGGCAACTTCTGTGGCGAAAATACTACGACACCTGTCTTCTGCTTGTTTTCTAGCTCTTGAAACATGGCAATCTAATGCTGAGTGTTATATTAAAAATCTGTGAAAAACTTGGGGAGAATTTTCCAAGATTGTAATTCTGAAAGTCTGCTGAAACTCCGACTCACTTAGGTACTTTAAAGGCTTTCCCAAATAATTTGTTAAGTTGGTTTTAAAAAAGGAAAAAAAAAAACAGTGAAAGATATGAACAGACAGAAGCAAATAAATGGGCAGTAAGTGAGAGTTAATCAGGGATGGTTTCTGCTGCCAGGCCCACACTGTGCTGTCTGGGTCCTCCCCATCCAGTGTGAGGGGAATTGTCAGCAATCTGAAGAGGGATTTTTCTGACTTTCAGCTGTATTTGTCAATGAAGGGACAGGCGGTTTGGGCTGTGACAGTCTTGTCTTTTGGGATGATGGATGAGGCCATTACAGTGTTTTAAGCGCTCTGGAGGTGTTTATGGGGAGGGGGGTTTTCAGAGGTGTGGTCACACTGAAGTACAGCTCTCAGAGCTGGAGTGGTGGTGGGAAGAGAGGAGCTTTGTTGTGTTACTCTGATATCTTTTGAACTTTCATGTGGCTGGGGTAGTGCCTCCTGGACCACCATACCTTCACCTCAGCCTGGTGTAAAGCTGGCTCAAGTGTGTGGCATTTTAGGATGGAGTGCCCCAGCAAGAAACTGTTCTAGTAACTAGTACAAAGGCCATAGTTTCTAATATACTTTAGGAAGTTCTGGATTGAAAGTGAATGCATATTACAGCAAGTTGTACAACATAAAGTAATTGTTTCAGCATGTATTTTATAGAGCTCTGTTATTTATTAAATGCTTAGTGATTATTACTTCATAACACATAGCAAATCTGTATGAAAGCAATGGGCTTGGTTGTCCCCGGCTGCCAGGATTACAAGGTGGAATTCCAGTTTTACTTCAACTACAGTTACCAAAGGATAACACCACACATTGCACATCTGATTGGCTTTTTGTATATACAGTTATGTGTCTGTAGGCACAACCATGGGTCCAAAACTGACGTGCACTTTAGAATTTATTCTTGCACAGGAGTGTGTATTGTTCAAGAGCAAGCATCAAAATACTTGTCTACTATAGATCCATTCTGTAAAATAGTTACTTTCTGGGATGGGTGCTCTTTTTGCACATCTACAAATTAAAATATATAAATAAAATATAGTTCAAAATTAAATAACAAAAAATAGTGAAATTAAAATAGCTATATGTAGATACACCAGTGGAAAAATCAAGAGAAAAAAGAAACATGCAGAAACATTTCCTGAATAAATTTAATTTAGTAGTGGGGTGTCCACCACTACATCCTCCAAGACTCTTTCCAGCCTACTCAGTCACCTGACTGTAAGTTCGGATGATACAAATACTTTTACCAAACCTTGTCTTTCTCAACAATTTTATTAAATAAACTTTTTTCTTTGCAATCGTGTATATCCTTTTCCATGGGTGAAAATTGACTTGTTTATATGTGGTGAAAACATCACTGTTTGTGAGGATATAATTACTGGGTTATAATTTCCGTTTTAGTTTACTGTTTGCAACCTATGTGAGCCCATCTGATACTAAGTATTATTTTCCTCTGTATTTTTCTAGTCATACTGTTACTATCATCATCATCAGATTCAAGGTTAACAAGCACTTTTGTCAAGAAGCTATGAACCTGGCTCCAGCAGTAGATTGTTATTACGTGAATAGTTTGGGAAAGACTGAGTAGATGGCCTTCATGTAATTTCAGGCACACCCTTGCAGTGCATTAGGGTAGATACAGATCAACTAGAGTGGTATGAGCAGAACTTCCAAAATCTGACTTTAATCACTTTGCTTGACAAACATGGTTTTCTGAAGCCATGGGAGGTTTCTTAATGGCTGACATTTTGATGGTATCAGCTGCCCAGCAGGATTTGTGTCATTTTATTCAACCTCTCTGTGGAAAAATGCCTGAACAATATGCAGAGATTACAGTCACTACATCAGCTGCAAAGAAGAATAAATCACCAAAGAAAGTCAGTAGTGTCTGTAAGTGCATTTAACAACCTGTGAGGAAGTTGCCACTTTGACGGCTGGATGATGTAAAGAGAGTCTCAAATAATGTGTCTGAGCTTTATTTGGAATGCATGAGAACCAACAGGATTTTACTAATCATCAAATCAACTACCTGATTAGTTTTAATTTTTGTCCCAACATTTTAAAATTAATTACTTTTAATAATAATAGAATTTTATTTGCTACCTTCTTTTTCTGGGAGAGGATCTTCCTTTCCCAGCTGTCTAACACTGCAAAACCAAGCTAGTTTCCATGGAGTGATGAAGATGTTGTTGTTACTTTTCATTACAGACACACTAAAATAGTGACAAGCATTCCTAAAAACTTTCTGATTGCTCTAATTCAACAGAAAGCTAATGGTATAAAGAAGGGTTTTTTAAATCACTCAAGCCATAAGCTCTTTGTACAGTCTGTACAAATCTTTGTACAGTCAAATTAATCCTTTATCACATAGTAAGTGACACACTGATTTTTCTGTAGTTTATGCCATGACCTAACTTTTGTATGAAACATGAAAGATAGGATCCAAAGAATTAAATAACCCAAACTGTTGGACATCAAAATAATGTGCATCTAACTAATTTAAAAATTTATTCATAGATTTCTCTTTACCTCAACAATAATGATCCAAGAATATTTTCAATGGGAGGGAAAGGAGAGAGTTTTCTCAGTAGCATTTGCTCACAAACTGTGGTAAGACTCAGGGCCCAGATTTGCTGCCACATGCACCAAGTAGGTACCTGCAGCTAAGTCATGATGCATCTAACACCTTTCACCTGAAAGGGGTTTCCACACTGAATTACACTTGAAGTCCTTTTAGTCATTGTGGTACCTTCCACTAATCACTATCAGCATCTAATGGATTCATTTCTGGAAGCAAATTAACTCTTCTGGCTACCTTACAGGAGAGGACTCTCCTGGCCACTCCGACTGACATCATTAGGCAGCTTTAGCTGATGACTGCCAATAGCACTCTGCACTAAACAGGCTCCCCCAGAATTAATCTCCAGGATCACAAACCCCTTGACAACCTCTTCACTGTGAGACTAAATCACAAGTGGGAACATATTGCTCTCCTCTGAGGATTAGATTTCTTAGCCTGCTTTTATTCTGACAGTCTCACTGTAACACGTCACCCAGTAAGTGCTCAACTGTGACTCAGGTCACAGGAATAATTGAGAATGAACTGGTGAAGAAAAATCTGTTTGCTCACTTTTACTCTGTCAGAAACAATCTTGAGATCTGTGATTTGCCTGGGTCTGGGGTAGCACCTATTCAACCTTTTAGTGTTACACACCCAATGAAACAGCAAAGGGGAAAATCTTGAGGGCAAACCAGACCAATTTTGTTGAGTGGACCACATAGCTTTGGTAAAGTCATATGACCCATAAAATGTGGAATCGTTAACGATCATTTAATAGAATTAGCTCACAGATAAAGTAAACCTGAAAAAAATGGAATCCCCAAGAAGCCTCTCCAGCTCAATCACATCCCTCATTCTGGGAGACTCCAGGAGAGCAGATGTGCGGTTTGTGATATACCCTGAGTGTTATCAAATCAAGGTCCTATTGAGTGAAGAAGTGAAATGACTTATAGAGCTTAGAAGGAACTCCTTATGGAAAATGCCTTGCCAGCAACCCTCTTTTTTATTTTTTTTTTTAAATCCAAGGACTGTCAGCTCTCATGCATCTGCTGATTGCAGCTGTCACAGTGTCATCTGGAAAGAAAGGTGAACCCTCGGTGACTCAACACACGAACTTCAAATATTAACACTGCACACATTGCCGATTACAGAAACATCAGACTGATGCACCTATTTAACACTGTTGGTGGGGAAACTGAGAATTCAAGTTTCACTGCCATACATTTAAAGTCATCTTCTACCTTTAAAAAAACAGAGCAGAAAGAGGATAAGAATCTTTTTTCTAGGAGCAGAATTACCAGCTGTATCTTATGTATCAAAAACTGTAATAAGGCCTGATGCTTTCTTGAATGTCAAAAGCCCTATTAGGCTGTCCAGATCTCCAGTTTTATATTAATAATGGTTGTTGTATCTTGTCCATACTACAGTCTACAGCATATTAACACAATTTAGTAAATCAAATTAAAAGCCAAAATTAACACTATACTTACAGCACAAGGAATTTAGGAAAGGTGCACTGTGCTATACTAAAATTCAAAGGGATCATTTATGGGATTATTAATCACTCAGGTGTTTCTCCGCATTACTTTAGGTCTAATGTATCACATAAGATACAGGACTTGCTCACGTTCGTGGTAATTAAGGCAACCAACAGACCTGAAAAGCTGCATCAACATTTTGTCCTAAACAATTGCTCCAGGAAGTCTGAGCTAAAAACTCTAGGCAAGCTGTCAGTAGCTAATATTAGCCTACATGTAGAGAAATTTTTTTTAATTTCAGAGCAATTTTCGAAGACTGCAGAAAATGTTCTCTAGGCCGCAGAGAAAACCCAGCAGTTCATTTTTGTGCTGATGCGGCTGCAACTGCTGTTTGCTAGATCATATCTCAGCTTGGTCATTGCAATATCAAAGTATGATGCTATAAACCCGGTAAACCATTTAACTCTTGTGTAAAACACATTATACATGCTAATGGCTTCATTTGGCTAAGGTGGCTTCGTCATTTTTCTGCAACTGGATGAAGGTACTATATATTGATATACCCTCATAAGTTAAGCAACCCTTTAATGGAACACATTGCCTTGGAGTCTTTAGTCTTTATGAAAAAAATCCTTATCACCGCCCAGAGAACTATTTTGTGTGCAGTAATTATGTAATATTAATGAACAATATTACGTACAACTGTATTTTCCAGCCTTATTCTTTGTACAGAATGTACTTTCGAATGACCTGACACTGCAAAAATGCCTCTAGCTTCCATGGCTCATGTAAAATACAATAAATACATAAATAATTTAGAAGAGGAAATAGGTAGTGTTGCAAGGGTGGTGGTGTGCTTACCACTGTACTTCAAAATCTGGCGATGTGGCCTTTGGAAATGTGTTTTTCTTTTTTCGTTTAAGGATACCACTTCCTTAAGCTGGACAGGAAATTTCCACACAGATACGGAGCTTTAAAATGCAAATTTGAAAGTTAACTTTATTATTTTATTTCTGAAATTGTAGAAGGAAAAAAGCACATGAGGGGTATCTGTCTGCCCACTGCAGGCTTTCGCAGAGTGCCTCACGTATCTCTGTGCTAAGATGGGATATCTGAAGCTGAAAGTTCCTAAATTTCAATCACAGCTGCATTGCAGCATTGCATCCATGGGCTGTATGCTAAAGGCTGCGCCAAAACCCTTTCAAGACAGGCTTGTCTGCCATGAACACAGCCTGCAAGCACAGCCTCGGGCACAGCCAGGGTGCCCTTTTCCAAATATTTTGGAGTCTGAGCCTGTGGGTGGGTGAGCCAGCCCCAGGTGTGGCAGGACAGCCTGTCCACGGGCACCTACCAGTTGTCCAGGAGGCATCTGGGAGGCAGTAGTCATTCGGTGCATTTAATGGGAAAGAAGCTGTTCGTGCTATGGAGACACTGCTTCTCAATCTCTTGGGTTTGGGGCTGTTTTTTTCCAGTCCTAAAATAAAATAACTGGTTATTTAATTCCTATTAGTAAAGAAGGAAAGCATCGGAGCTGTAGCAAGGGCCAATTAGTCAGGGCTTACAAAGTGCACTGGCACTAAGTATAATTTTTACTGCAACTTGGTGACACCTTCATTCCTCAAAATAAGATTTCATAGCCTATTCATTTACAAAGTGGGCTAGTGCCTTTGGGTATTTGGGAAGGGCAAAAAGACAAATTGAAAAGCACAAAATCATTTAATTTCAAAGTGCATTAAGCACACACCTTCCAATTTTCTGACTAAAATGTGCATTGGCTTTTTCCAAAGAGGTTTGTATTCAGGGCACAGATATAGTTTGTGGATTTTAGATTCCTGAAATACTTAACAATGATATTCAGGGGAAAAAACACTGGCTGCTTGTCCTAAAAAAAAAAAAAAAACAGATTCACGTGTGAAGTGTTAATGAATCCAAGTGACAGCTTAAGGATAAAAATAGCATAAAACTCCCCAAATGTTAGCTAATCAAACATTTTCAAGAACAGAATGTCTGAGAAGTGTGGGATATACTGAAAAGGCAACAAGAACACCATTAAGAGTCCAATTCAGCGTGACCAAAATGAGATTGGTCCTTTTTGCCACCGAGGAGTCGCAGTACCCCTTGCTGCAGCACGGCAGGACCCCTCGGGGCTGGGTCCCAGGGCGATGCTCTGTCTCAGCACTGTGCCTGGGCTGCTGGGCTTGTTTTGGAGCATTGCTTGCTGGAATCTGTAGTCTCCAAGATGCATCTCCATTATTAAAAATGAGAGCATTGGTAATCTGCTCCATCTGAGTCAAATTAAGTGCAGCTCTTTGGCTCCTGGCACATTCCCAACATGGCTTTGAGATGAGCATAATTCCACAAAATCCATAAAATTCAGAGCCTAAGATTGATACTGTTCCCCCTTCCCCATGCCTTGCAGATAATGTAAAGTCCTCTGCTGGGGTACATCACAGGGGAGAGACATATTCTGTATGTGCCTAATGAATATTGGTTTTCTATGTGCTAAGGGGACCGGTTAAGAAGAGTGTTGGTCTTACCTTTGAGTTCTTTACCTTATGGGTTTCATGTCATATTTCCACTGGCAAGGAAGTGGGGGGGATGTTGCATATTCAGTGTTCCCCTCCTTCTGCCTTGCAGGGGGAAGAGGGTGTGTTTCCACCGACAGACTAGAATGAACTCATGCTTCCAATTTTTCCCCATGTTAGGAAATAGGTCCTGTCTCATTACTGGTGACAGCACATACTGGTGGGTCATAGAGCAAAGGGAGAGCCTTGCGTAGAACAGCTGGGGCCCAGAGCCAGAAATCTCATTAAAGTAAGCTGCTGCTATTTCCAGCCTGTAATAGAGCTTTGGAGCTTGATTATATTCAGTGAAAGCAGGTCATTACAAACACAGTGCTTTTTGCATATTATCTAAATTGAAATAATAATATGTTCTCTCCTTTCATGTGCTATATTGATAAATCCCAACTTATGAATGAAACATGTTGATTAGTTAGTTAAAAATAATTAGTTCCATATTATGCCTCCAAGTTTAAGGCTTGATTAGCGCAAACAAATAACTTTTCTTGATAATAAGTCATTTACAGATTATTCTTTTAAATGGAGCACACAGGCATAAAAATAATCTGCAGCAATAAATAGTGTTATTTGTTCTCTCTTTTCTCTTTGACTTGAAATATAACATTACTTTTAGAACTTGAGAGACAGAATATCTATATGCAGATTCTGATCTCAACAGCAATTGCTGCAGTGCAACTCTGGCATTATTTGATTGAGGTGGCGGTGTACCAGATAAGAATGTGCCCCATAAGTGTTCATTGATTCAGTCTTTCTGGCCATGTAGTCCCAAAAGAACAACAATTACTGCTTACAGTGACTGAGAATATTGCTCTGTTTAGCCTCTCGTTACTTAGCTTGGATTTAAATATTCTGATATTTATATCACAACTGAGCTAATGAGTGATTGGTGGTGGTTTAAGGTTATCCTTACTAGTGGTAGCACTAAGTAACATTTTCGGATCTTTTGAAGGAATGCAAAACCCTGCATGAACATCCTTTTCTAGTCATCAGTTCACTGAAGCCAGTACAATTTAGCAACGTCCGTAAAGCTTAAGCACAATCCTGAATATGAACATTTTCCTGAACAAAGGCTTAGGGCAGTCTTAAGGACAAAGTCTTTTCCTCAGCTCTCCTAGGGTTCTTCTCACACTAGCAAAAGATGGGTCCATAACTGTGTGCAGGAGACATACACTAGAGAAATTCACATTGATAGGATTACAGTATATATGCTATAATAAAATTGGATAACTTTCTGGTAAAAAGCCTCAACTCTGTTGATACTACTGTCTCTGCTGTTGCTCCCACCTACAGAGTCTCCCTGGTAGAAAGCTACAGCTCTCAATTATCACTGTGAAAATCTAGCCCTATTTTGAGAGTGCTTATAACTTGTAGCAGTCATCTACGGTGTGGGAGTTTGACAGGGTTGTTAGAGAATATCAGCCTTCGTATTTAGGCACTGGAGCATGACAATTCTGGATGAGGCAAATAATACACTTTTGTAAAGCATTTTTATAAAACATTTTCCTTCCTGGTTGACAGGAAAACTTGCAAAGCCTGGGAAGAGAACCAGACCCATGATCCATTCACCCTTTTTCCAGGTTGCCAGAAAGGGAGCTAACTGGATAGCAGCAGTTGTGGTATGGGTACTTGTCCACCAGTGGCTAAGACCAACAGTTTACCGAATGTACAATAGTCACCAAACAGCCAGTAGCTAGAAATGGCTAAATCTCTAGTGTTTTGTGAAAGACCTGAAGTGACTTGCTGGTTAAAAATTCTTCAATCCTTCCCAATCCTCTCAGAGGGCACTTACTGAGAAATGGTAATGGGTTACAGTCTCATAGTGCTTTTAAAGCACTCAATGTCAGAAAAAAATGGCATTAACCCACTCTCCTCCCCATATTCTGGACCAGATTCTCAATGCTAATAGGGAGGAATTTCACTGAAGTGAAGGGAGTTGTACAAAACCTGTGTAAGAGTGGAATCAGATCCAGGTATCAAACATTTCAGATTCCTGGCAAAATATGCTCTATTTACTTGAGGAAATTAAAACATTTCAAAGAGTCTGGATGATTTAAGGGCTATGTTCTTACTTCCTAGAAATTATAACCCTACATCAAGTAATCAATAAGTGTATAAAACTGTCTAAAATGCAAGCATTGCAGAGGTCAGGAATGGAAAAAACACAGCTGAAATCACTTTACATGATATACTGGAAAAGCAACATTATTTTTGCCAACAGCACTGAGAAGCTGTTGCAAAAGGCAAGAAACTGATTTAATGGTATGGCAAGTAACATTTGTTTCATAGTGCCAATTTTGCCACTTCCATGACAAATAAAACTAAGCACAAAATTAGATTGTTCAGTTAAGCACTTTGGCTCCAACCTCCTTTGAACTTTAAGAAATTCAGGGAAACAAGCCTTGGGTTGGGCCCATCTGTATCAGGAACACAGCACTGTACTCACAACACATTATCAGGTTTGGGGTTTTTTTCACTTCAAATCACAAGCACCAGGCATTGTGGGGTGTATATCTCCTGGACGGTCTGTAATAGAAATTCCTCAGTTACATGTGAAGCCTCTCCAATGTCTTCCACAAGAAGAGGCTCCATTAAGACTAATGAAAGTGCTGATTCTGCACAACAGATGCTGCAGATCCTCCAGCAAAGCTGTAGGAAAGAAATGGGCTCTTAAACAGGTAGGGAGTCACTCAGGTTCTACCCTTGAATTTGAAAGAGCTGCTTGATGAGGCTTGATGAGACTTAGAGGTAAGCAAGAAATTCAAGAAGGAACTATCCAGGACTTTGAAAGCATAAATAAGCTGCACATAGTTTTCTGGCTTGTAGTAACTCACAGACCACTGTACCAGCTCCTGGACTAATACAGGGGTATAAAGAGGCTGCTAGAAAGAGGAACAGACACTCCTCTGTGCTGTTCCTTCCCCCTGCATTACAATAAAATGAGGCTTGTGATTTTTGGTGAAAGAATGGGGAAACCTAGGGGTGACTTTGGACAATTCATGCTGGTGATCATGAGTCACTGGCTAATGTTAAAGACAGATCTACAGTCAGATGCATTATGTCTAACAGTGACTTTGCCATCAGTGGAATTGCCCTTTGCTTTATGCCTGATCCAAATTTTGCATCACTTATGCTCCTAATGGCACTAAAAGAAATTTTAGTGAATGGACAGTGTGAGGAATAGACTTCTGCAGTGTCAGTCTCAGTTTTGAATGGGTTGTGTTTTTTGGTTTGTCACATCTTTCTGGTCTCTAAACCTCTGCCTTTGTATTGTAATACGGCATGCCATAAATACCTGTAATGGAACGGATTACATCAGCTAATTTAGCGTTGCCAATCTCAATATTAAACTCTGCAGCAGTAAGGAGCCCTGCCCAAAGGACTATGACAAGTATTCAGCTCCATTTATATTGGAATACAAAGTACAAAATAAACCCACATCATTTCTGGCAACTGATACTACCTGTCAGATAAGAATGGCACAGGGAAAAATAATGCCAGAGCACTGAAGTTCATTCTTAGAATTAAGAGCTATGGAGTACTTGATACATGCCCTTCCTGATTTTGCTGTATTAGTAAATTTTTTTTTCTTTTCCAAATAGTAACTTCTCATCCCCAATACCCAAGCAAAAGCAAAAAGTAGTTTCCTGTTTCTACACCCACTGACTCTGTTAAGGGCATGCTAGCTATAGTAAGGGAGAAGGAGATCTGGTGGGATTTTAACATATTTTCACCTCATTTCAGATACACAAAAGACACTGGTTAAAATGTTTAAAAATACATTCAGCATTTTCTTGCGATTTCTATATCCTCAGTCAGCTGCATATTGACTGTACTGTTCTCACAGCAATTTCAAGTTTTCTTGAGGTTGTTTGGGGCCAAATAAAATCCCATTCCTATGAGATAAATCAACATTAGGTTCCAGTGAGCTTGACCAGAACTATTGTCCCCATTTAACACTGTTCATCATAACTTTCTCTTTTTCAACCTCACTGTGAATATTCTTGGAAGAGACTGCTCAAAGATTTATGTAGCAAGTGTGAAATAATTAGACTCAGTGGAACACAAGTTCTGAAGCGTGGGAGGCATGATTCAGCACTTCATCCTTCCAACATTAATGATTTGTTGTTTATTTTTTGTTGATTTTCAAGGGAAAAACTGGACTGACTTCTCTGCATGGGACTTAAAAGATTCTGTGACTGGAAAGATAAAGAAGTTGGCAAGAACTTCCTTTATCCACCATACTGTTTTCTGACTGCTGCTAGCCCAATGGAGATGGCTTCATTCCATTAGTATTTACTGCATATAAATTGCAAACAGCATGTTGAGATGCTCTGAGGAAAGATGCAATAAAAACACAGACAATATGAATGTTCAAAAAATGAATTGTCTGTTGTAGGAATATGGAACTAGACCCTCGGGTCCTGTGCCTTTATTTCAGCAAAGGAGCTGGCCTATTGTTTCTATTTAAAATTGGTTGCCATGGTGGTATCATCCGGGCTTTCACCCTGATGAAAATTGTTTGCATCTGTGACGCAGTAGCACTGGCAACACAATGTTTGCATCTACCTCTAACACAGGAGTAATTGTGAAAATGGAACCTGACTGTTTACCTTTGCACAGTAAACAGGTTCCTTAAACACGGACATACCTCTTACCATTAAAACTGCGTGGAAGTGGAAAAGCAGTTGGTTTGACAGCTTCTGAGGCTGCAGAGAGCTCGGACAAAATGGAAGTGCTGAAGCAAACCTCGGTGACCAGGCTTACCCTTCCCCAGCCGTGACGCTGCTGCACGGTTTTGATTTTGCAGCACTGCCTGGAATTTCTGGGCAGTTACAGGCCTCACATTTTCAAATGGATGGGAAGCCCTGCCTGACATCCAGATCTGCTGATATGAGAATCTCTCTCTTCCCTTTTCTAATGAGTCTCAATTATTAGCCTCCTTACTTCACAGGCTGCTAGTGATCCCATTAGTTAGGTGAATGGCAACCACTACTGAGAGACTCAGAAATGTCTATGAACAATAAAACAGGTTAAAAAAGGGACTCTTCATACGCATTTATTTTAGGTGGCAGTTCAACTTCTGGGCCAAACTCGCTATGGATTCACATTTAAGAGTGCCAGATTCTCATAAGGGTCCTCCAAAACATCACCCTTCTTTCCACTTGGTGCTGATTCTGTAGGGCACATTCACAGAAACAAATACAAGACAGTCCCAGGTCACAAAGGACCATTTAGGCTTAAAGCTTTCTCTCTAATTAAAAAAAATTCTCTTGGAATACTAAACCTCGTACAAGGAACAGATGGGGTTAATGCTCCTCCCTGCATAAGCTGTCAGCACTATACTTTGAACAAAACAGCAGCAGCTTTTCTAGCTAGAGTACTGCTTGTTAAATTGAATTAGAACTGGAGCATTAGTATCAGTCCCTTCTCTTTACCTTTATTGGGAAATCCTCCTTTCCAGCATATGTGATAAGCAGGGGAGGAGGAACTCAAGAGCAGCTCTGAACAATAAGCAAGGACCAAACGTTATCAGCAGGAAAGAAAACCTGGTAATGCCAACTCCATAATGGCAGTTAGCATTTTGCAGAGCAGAATCGACCCAGGGTGCTGGCTCTATATTCCTTTCTAGTTTGCAAATGAAAAAGCTGGGCAGTCATCTGTCTGTCTTTTCAGCATGTATATTGTATTTCAGCTGATGTGTCTGCAGTGCTGATTCTGCTGAGCTGTAAGTGAAGGATCTGCTGAGTAAGAAATTATTAAAGGCAAGCAAGAGCCTCGCTGTCTTTTGGTGATGTCAGTGTGACCCTTATCAATAATTGAACGGCTTTTCCAGGAACACAATCTAGAGACACCAGAGTCTGTGTTACCACGTCGCTGCTTCAGTCAAATGTTCCAGGAAAGGCTGCTCTCCATGGAAGCAATATTGTGCTATTTCTTTATTCTGCAGGCTCACAATGCTGAGAGATGAGACAGTGCTCCATCTGATCCACTGCTACCCACCCACATGCTGTCATACTTAAAAGCATCGCAGTCTTGAAATAGGGACCATTTTAAAAGGGACTGGCCTGTCTGCTGCAGACTGGAACCCTTGGAGGGAGAGCTGCGGGTC
The DNA here is from genome assembly GCF_018691265.1 of Tyto alba. Classification (NCBI taxonomy): domain Eukaryota; kingdom Metazoa; phylum Chordata; class Aves; order Strigiformes; family Tytonidae; genus Tyto; species Tyto alba. Next base: position 12,458,830 of record NW_024881279.1, read on the forward strand.
TTTTGCAGTCCCATGAACCTTCACTGCTGACTTTTCCATTGGAAAGAGGAAAGCTGCAGGTGAGAGCATCACCCCATTGCTATCACAAGGACTTGGCACGGGAAGCAACAGTCATACCAAAGCACCTGGATACTAAAGCCAGGAGCTTTGTATAAAAACCAAGAAGTGGATTCCTGAAAGCTCTCCATTAAAAAGCTGATGCCCAAAGGATGGGAGAAGCCAGGTGATTTTGCATTTGTATCACTCCTGCAGAAGACCGTTTTCTCTTAAGCCCTCCAAATCAATACGCCATTCTAAGAAGTGGCCAAGTTGTGATAAATGCAGAAAAAAAAACCCATCGTGTGAGGGGAGAATAACAGACACTGCACTTGGTTAGGCCTTTTATACAGGTATATTCTGAAAGATACAAGCTGATAGTTGTGCTCTTCTGGCAACAGATTTTATGGGACAGAATTTCATCCCTCACCACAGGTCTTGTGGGTTACTCTGATGGTGTAAAAGGGTTAGAAACTGTGCCCTGCAAGGCTCTGATACCCAGACATACTTTGGGTAGGGCCCTGGCCCCTTCTCAAGCTCAGCGTTATTATTACACTGCGATCAGGAGAGGCAAGAGAGAGATTTCTGCAGTAAATACTGTATCGGGCAGTCTGGGCTGCTTCAAATGAGAGCAGCTCATAATGAGCTACTAAATATAAAACCATCCTCAGGGCAGCTCCAGTTTAAGCCAGGGCATGTCAGCCCTCAGAGAAGCACAGAATCTCCTGCATGTAAATAAGATAAAGGCAGATTGAGGAGGAGAATTTGAAGTTTACAATTGAAATTCTGAAAAACAAATGGAAGGTGTGCCATGTTAATGGAGTGGATAAAAAAAAAAAAAATCAGAAATATGAAACACCCAGTGAAATGTCCAGTATCTGCAGTCGTAGAGTTCAGAATTTTTAGTGTACTCCACCAGAGTCTCACGCATTGCTCCCTTACACTAATCACCTGTATCCTGCATACATCGGTGTCTCTACCTTGGAGGATTGTTCAGCTCATTTTAACCCTTCTCTCCCCACTGATTTCTTCAGACCATTTCTTACCCTATGTTTGTACAGTGCCCCACAACATATTGGTGCCCTAAAAGCCACTAGTAATAAAAATAAATATAATAATTTAACCTTTTAGTAACAGAACTGAGTCTTCCATTGCTGCAGTCTAAACTCCTCCTGCTAAAACAACAGAAGAGGTTCTCTGGTTTGCATCCCCCAGTTCTGTAGACAGTAGATCTAGACTCAGTTCTACACGTTATGCTGGTGTAACTTCGTCTGATGGGGGTAGAAGTGTGCAAGAGAAACAGGTCTCCAAAACCCCCAAAACAGATGAGGTATATGGTGGGGTCAGGTTCCTGCTGGATATTATTGAACTAGTTCAGTGATCCAAAACTAGATCTGAACTTTGCTGCTCTGGCCTATATCTAATGGAGATAAAAGATTCTATCTATAGCCTTTGGGCCACACAAGCCCATTTCTAAGCCATATTGTGATTCCAGGTTACATTACAGAGAGCTGACTCTGCTGACCTCTTGCATCTGAATCATTCCTCCACTTTTATTTGTGTTTTCATCTGCAGAATGTAGCTAATTCATCAACATATGGAAGTCAACAATTATCAGTAAATGCAGGACACACTGACTAGTAGTATTCAATCATACAACCCAGACCATGCTGACATGTTCACAGATACCTTTGCTGAGCTTCAGTGTCAACACAATTTTATACAGTAAAGGCAGGTCTTCTCTTGCAGTGTACTTGCACCATCCCTGAGGTTGGTGTCCTGGTACTTTTTGTATGTATAATCTATTCCGTTAGCATGCCTCTGAAATGCTTTTCAAGTTCTCACTGTATCCGGGCCAATTGCACTGCATGTAATTAATCTGCATTCTGAAAATAATCTTTTAATAATAGCATTAAAGGCATAATTTAAAAGAAAAAAAAGCAAAACCAAAACAAAACAAAAAAAAACCCAAACAAACAAAAAAAAAACCAACAAAACAAACAAACAAAACAAAACAAAAAACCAAAAACAAACAAACAAAAAAACACAAAACAAAACAGATTCTACAGTACAAGACAACATTAGTCAGGAAAAGTAGCTACATCCCAATTACTATAAGCTAGCTCAATTTAACCTGTGGTTTTGTGATCTCCTGCTATATCAATTTAGACCTATCAGGGAAAGTACACACGTCTTCTAAATGGCTGCTTACCACTGAAGCAGGTGCCTCACAGTCTTTTATCCCTGGCACCCTGGGAAAAATGATCAAGGAAATGGAGCAGGACACATTTGACAAGTAGTAGCAGAGGCAGACTAGCTGAGCACCTAAACAAGAACTGGGAATCTCATTTGTCTTGGTATCAATAGTACTCAAGCATCTAAACATCTTTTAGTACCTTGACCCAACTGATTTGGACACAGTTCACCCAGTAAACTTGTAGCAAAGCAATTAAAGTGTCCCCAGGTCATCTGCTAGCACCCAAAATAATAAGCTATCTTTCTGTTGTTATGGTTGGGCATTGCAATATACGATTCTTTAGGATAGTAAAAGTGGTACATTTGACCTATCAGGCCAGTAAAAACCCTCTGGCTTATTTCTTCTTGTGCAACCTCGTCTTAATTCTGGCAGCTTTCCTGAGGTGTATGTGACTTGCCCCAGAGTCAACTACTACTGTAGGCTGTGGGCTGAAATTCATCCAAGGTTCTGTAGATCTTCAAGACAAACTCTGCTCTCTGTGCAGAAGTGTTGAAACAGTCAACTCCTGCTGAGCACCAGAAACTGGCCCAGGAATTATGGCACTGAGCATTTGGGTTGGTGACAGATTGCTTTACTGATGCTTAAAACAAGAACACCAACCTGCAGAGATAATTAAGCAGCTGTTGCTAGGAGTCTTCAGAGCTGCTTTCTGAAGTTCTCCTAAAATGATGGGTGCTTTGTTTGGATTTTAAAGAAACTTTGAACTCTAAATACAGCTGGATCAAAATCACCATAAAAGGGAATTGAATTTGGTGACCCTCCATTTCCTGAGATTAATGTTTTCTGGGCACAAAACAGCAGTTTGAATCTGTTTCTGAAAAAGTAAAGAATGAAAACCAGATTTTTTTGAACCTGTTCATTTGCACTGACTGGAGCAGAATATCTCAGTCCAGAATGTATATAACACACACACACAACATACACTTCTACTCCTATTTGAAATTATGTGTACATATATACTTGTATATACAGTGTATACAAACAGGACTCCTTTTAGTATTCATGTGTGTCATTTAGCTGTCACAACACTTGTAATAGAGCTAGGGACCATTTAATTTTTCGTGGTCCTGCATCACCAACCCAAAAACATACGGTCAGTTTAGACTTTGAAATGTATATACCAGAACTCAGATTGTTTGTCGACATGTTACATTTATTTTAATTTGCTTGAGCTCTTCATAAAGTTTCTTTATATTCTTATGGCTAGACAGCAGAACCTGAGGACATCTCCATTTCACAGATAGATTAAAAATTGGTAAAAATAAATAGAGCAATTTACTCAATACCTTTGCTGAAAGAAAGAATCAAACTAAAACCATGTCTTTGCTGAAAACAACATCTGGGGGGTTTTACCCAAATAGTTATATACAGTCTTACTGGAGACTGTAAGTATCATTTTTTTCCTCAAAACTCAACTGTTTCCTTGTTGACAGTTTTCACAGATAAGCTATGAATGACATAAGCATGAAGGCTAGGGGAAGAAAGAGCACTGGAGCAACTTTAGAGAAAGACATAAAGTTTAATAAGGCCAAGAGACCCAGTGACAAGAGACACAAGGGAAGAAGGATGAGAAAGGTCTTAGAAGTATGTACCCACACAAGTATGTAAATAATATAAGTAAGGGACTTCTTCGCACGAAGTCCCTTTTTATCATCAGGGAGGGATCCACTAGGCTGAGAAGGTAACATCTTTCCTAGAGTCCTACTGTAGTCTGAGAGCCACTGACTAATTAGAAGTAGATTTTTTGGCCCCATCTCCACAGTAAGTCATCAGGATGAATGGAAAGTGTATTTAAATGAGGTAAAGCAACCAAAGCTACTGCCTGCTGATGAATCACCAAAGCTACTGCCTGCTGAGATGGATCACTCTTCCACATGGGATCTGCTTCTCCTGCCTCTGGCTGAGGTACCACAGATTCTCAGTGAGAGGAGTCACTGGAGTTAAATAAAATCACAGCTTTTTCAGAGTACCTTCAAGAGTAATTTATATATTTGATTCATGTTTCAGAAGTGGAAAAATCATTAAGCCCATTAAAGGAATAATATTGAAAAACACAGTGCAGGGGGATGAAGCTTGATGACTGCAGCTGGATCAGCAGGAGAGGGAGAAACCAGTGTGTGAGCCCTGACTCTTACACTGCATAAAGCACCACACATTCAGCATGGCTAAAGCATCTGGCTTTGACAGAGATCCTCTCACTAAGGACAGAAAGAAACGTTCATCAACAGCGACAAAAGACCTTGGAGCATCCCTCCTTGGCCCTTTATTTCCTGAGTGTGTAAGCCATGAATGATGAGTATGCTGAGGGTTAAAGTAAAAATAAAAAATTGCTCTCTAGGAAAACATACAAGAAAAGGGCAGCTAAATCTCTGACAGATGAGAACACTCAGGGTGTCAGCAACAGGAGTTCTGATTTACACTATCTGGAGGGAGAGATAAGGACTCTGCAGTACAGCAGCATCTAATAAATGATGCCTGCAGCACAATAATGAGAGAGTGCTCTTAATTTTATTTATTTATTTTGCAGTTAATTTAGTGTTCCTGAAAGCAAGGGCTTTTTTGCTCTGGTCACTGACAATAGAGCCACGTTCTCCCTCACTCACAGCTCTGTCAAAAGACACTTTATAAATAACTGGATAGGAGGATCTTCACCCCTGACCTGTGGGATCTACCACTTGAAAAGAAAGATGAGCACTGACGCCTGGCAGACATAGCATGTCCCTTCCCTGCAAACTGCTCACACAAATCTACCTAGTTCAGAAACGGTCTTCAAAGCAATGAGCAACAGGGCCATGTGTATGTAGTAAGCATGTGATGAACATAACCAGCAACTCTGGTTATAAAACTAATCTCATTTTGACTTCTAGGGTCTGCTACAAGAATTTGAAAAGAAGGTCAGTTCGAAGTCGAAATATAAAATAACAACTCCTCCATTCTCGCCTCTAGACACACCACCACCACCACCCCCCAAATTGGAAAAAAACAACTGCTGATTTGGGGGAGAAATTAAAAAATCCTCTAACACCTAATGCAGAACCATTTCCTCTTCAGTGCACTTGTTCAGAACAAGAGGTGTTGCAAACACCTACTTTGTTTTTGCTGCTGTTTCTATGTTCCTCATTCCCTCCAGTCTGTCCCTAGCTCATTAGTCATGTTGGGGCAATGATAAGGTGGAGAGTGATTACATAGTTGGCTCAGACTTTTCCCTTCCCAGCACAGAGTGTGCTTGGATCCCTCCTGGGTGGAGACTGACCTGAATGCCTTCTTTAAACCATACACATGCAAGACTGTACTGTAATGATTTCCAGCTTGGTCATTTACCTGTTTCTGTTCCGCCAGCCCATATTTCAAAACAGGACGGTCCTGATTCAGGTCTTGTTGTTGGTTTTGTCTATTTGGGTGAAAAACTGTAGATCCCCACTGAAACAATTAATATTTTTTCAGTTATCTTCAGAAAAAAAAAAAAAAAAAACAACCCAAAACAAAACAAAAAACAACCCCACATTTCTCTGTGCATTCCTCACCTGTTATTATGTGCAAGTGAATTCAGTGAGTGAGGGAGCGTGTGTTGTGACAGTCCCTGAGCAGTACTGCCTCTGGGAATAACTTTCTGAGCTACTCGGAAAGCTCTTCGTGAGTGACTGCGTTTGGAGATGCTCAGCGGTGAGATTCTGGTTTTGCCTATCTCTTTTTTGAGCCCTGGGCTCCACGTTAGGACAGTGATGGTTTTTACCCATCTCAACAACACGTACCTCTTATCCTGAGACAGACCAGGCCTCGTCTAATGGGGTAACACACAGTCACAGCACAGGACAACTGTCTTCATATGCCATGCAAGCAAGTATGTGCTCAACCTTTTCCCCCAAACTTCTTCTCACATTTTCTTTTGCAGAAAGCACTAATGCCTCTTTCTCTACTTGTCCGAGACTTGGCTTCCTTCTTGACTCAGTCTTTGACTCATCATTATGACAAAGGCTTGTCATTTCTTCTGTTGTGTGTTCAATTTTAGTTTTTCCTCTATTCCCACAGTGAGAAAACTAACCCAAACACAAATTGCCTTGTGACTTGCCTGTCACAAACTTCTCCTTTCTGCAACAATGCTGCCAGTATTACCTGTTCAAAGCCATTCAGACCGTTCCTCTTCTTGCTGCACAGCCTCACACTGATTACACCCTCACATCCATGCCCTTTGCATGCAATGCTTATGGAAAAGAAGGTGGAAGATGAGGGGTGAGGACAGGGGTTTGGGTAGGAAGTTTTGGGCAGTGAAACAAGAACTGCTGGCAATAGGGGCTGGCTCAGCCCTGCCAAGGTACCACCGCTCCAGCCCTCAGCTCCTACACGGCTCTACCTGCTCATCCAGTTCCCAGCTCCCACAGCTGTCAAAACACTTCTGCCAGGGAAAGTAATGCTCTCCCTCACCTGCCTCTGGCCGTACCCACATAATAAGCTTTTATGCCTTAGTCCTTGCCTACAACATCTCCTGCTGCTTTGCAGTTCTGCATCCGACTCGGCTGCCCACAGGAGCGCCCTGCTCTGCCCCAGCCCGGCAGCAGTCTGACCCACTCATGTCTGGGTCCAGCAGAAGAGGGGCAATGACAGCTTCTGACATATCTCCTGTCCATCTGTGGACACGGTAATGTGAAAGAGAACCGGGTGATGTGCTTTGCCTCTTATCTCCCAGTTTTGCTTTTTTCAGACCCAGGCCTTAACATCAACTTCAGTACCACCAAATTCTCACACTGTTGTCTAAACATCAGCGCAGATCTGAACCCTGTTGCCAGCCATCTTGGCAGACTGAGTGGTTAACCCAGTTGTTACTGAGGCATCCATCCACTCCACCGAAATACATAAAAAAGACAAGGAGCTAAAATATTCTAGACATTAAATCAGGCATCTGAAGTCTTCACCACTTATTTTGCTTATAAGCCCCTCAGTGATAAAAAGGACCTCGACAGAGATTTTTCAAAGCTGCTTTGGGATTTAGATTAATCTAATTCTGGGGTTTGTGCACCTACACATTTTAAGCTGCACTGAAAATCCCAAGCTAAACTAATTTTTTATGTGGGAGAAGATCCTGCTTCCCAAAGTGAAGGGAACCGCTTGCCTTGCAGCCAAACTCCACAAAGTCAAAAACACTGCAGGGGGGAGGGGGTGCCATGCCAGGAAAGAAAGAGGGGAGACACATTCACAGTGGAAAATACTATTGATCCTGTGCGGTAACAGCAATAACAGCACAGTTAATACTGCAACATGAACTAACCTTCCCACCAAAGCAAAATGATCAATGATTTGTAAAAATCCCCTCTAGAACATAAAGAACAAGACCAGAAAAGCTATTTAAGGTTTGCAGGTTTCCTTGGGTAATGAAAGAAATAGAAGCCTGATTAAGTCTCAGATTTGTTACTCTGCAGGCGAATAAACACATCCCCTGTGCTCACACACAAAACTCTCTTGGGAAGGGCTGGTGGTTGGGTTTGTCGCTGCTGAGAGAGAACATCCAGAGAGAGGGGGAGAGGGAGAAAACGGTTTCCCTACAATGAGAAACATGCCCTCAGCTGAAGGCACGGTGCATTCTCCCATCTTAGGCTCGTACAGCTTACCCAGTCACAGCAACACTGAGCTCGAGGGAACACCCTAACGCAGACACATTTTGTGATAGAAAGGGATCATCTCTGCTGGTCTGACCCTAGTAAAACTTCTTGTTTTCTTTTTCACTGGGCTTCAGAACTAGAGCTTGCTAGATGCACTCTTAAATAAATGCTAAAGAAGAAATTCCCGTTGGTGCAGAGGAGCCAGTAGCAAGATTTGGTATGGTAATGTACAATTCCAGATGCAGGCTGAAATGAGTGTACCACCATGCAAACAACTGCATGCTCCCAGAAAATACCCTCTGGAGAATTATTGGAAACCATTTCCATCTGACAGGTTGGCACTCAGCCCTTTCTCCAGCCAGCATTCATCTCTCTGGTAGCAGCTAATGAGCTCTGTGCTGCAGCACTGGGCAGTGCAGGTGTAGAAAAGCCACAGTAAAGAGAGAATTTCTGACATCTTTTATCATGTGGCTTGAAAGGGAAAGAAACACTATGCTGGACATCTACAAACTTCAGAGGGAAGTGGATCAAACCATTTAATACTATTATTGTAATACAACAGTGTCCAGTGGGCCTTAGCAATGAAAGAAGCTCTGTTGCACTAAGTGGTGTATCAGCACTTTCCAACAAAAATGTGTCAAGGTACAGATGAGAGGGACAAGTGGGTACAGACAGACCAGGCAAGGGAGGAAGAGAGCAAATGAGTTTTCAGTTTGCTGACAATACTGTAAACATTAATGAGTAATTTTGTTTATCCGAGATTTTAGAAGTTAAAAAGAGGCAACTGGGCACTGGACAAAAATGTTTCCCGCTGGACTTCATAATGACCAAACTTCAGAACATTTTTAAATGAAGAGTCAGCTTGAATCAAAACAAGGATTAAAAAAAAAAAAAAAAAAAAAGCCTAGTTTGAAATGTCACGTAAAACGGTCTGGACATTTCTGTGCCTTTTTCAAAATTAAACCAAAACGGGTTTTCAGATTATTATTTTTTTGGTTTTTTATTTTGCCAAATCTTCTGCTTTTGCCAGAAGGAACAGCTGAGCTGAATAGAAACCATTTCACCCCGCTCACTGCAAAGACCACATGGAAACAAGCCTGGTTATCTGGATAACATGTCAGCTGCCAAATCACTGCTGAGGTTTTTGGTGCACTTCTGGGCTCAGAAGGATTTTGAGGAACAATGTGGAAGGGGAGAGGGCAGCTTTGAAGGTACCTACCAGCACAAAAGAGGCTCTAGGAAAAAAAAGATGGGGGTGTAGTGTAGAAATGTTTTAAAAATGGAAGAGGAGGGCAAAACATGGAAGGGATCTAAGCACTCTACAGCCTAGCAGACGCGACAGATAGGACTGGGATAGTGTACAAAGGCAGTCATTTCTCTGGGATAGCCGAGAGAAGGGGGAGCACAGGATGAGAGATGCTCCAGCCCTAGTGATGAGGCAGGAAACAAATCCCTGTATCTTGCAGGGTTTGAGACTGAAATACATGTGTCTCAGACAGCTCAAGAGACTAAATATCATTTCCAACCTGAAGTAATGGCACCAGCCAGCACTGTGTGACTCACACGCAGACCTGACCTCCTCGGAGGCTGCCGAGGTTGGTGTGGAAAGTATAAAACTGACACAGAAGTGGAGAGCTGACCTGGCCATTGGTGGTGAGTGAAGCAAGGAGACACTGACCTCCTTGACCAAAAGTTTCCTGAAGGCTTAGAAAAGACCGAGTGCTGTCGCCAAATGTTTTCTGGGACAGATGGAAAGAGGACCCATTTCAAAGATGTGTGCTGTGGTGAGCTGCTACCAGAGGCACAAGGCTGTTTTGCAAAGCATTTGTGATCAATTATTTATCAGGCAAGTTTGGGACAGATGGCAGGAGCGCTGTGTGCCCGGGGGGGTTACACTGCTGCTAGAACAGACCATGGCTCCAAACAGGAGCCCCGAGGTAGGACCAGAGGACCCCTTGGCAGAGACGGGCATCACTGCAGCAGGGCATGGAGCACAGCACCCTCCTGCTCCACTCCTAGTTTCTGCCTCTCTGCACACAGCGAGGAGTAGCAGCCCAGCACAGCACACGGGCAGGAAAGGGTAAACAACCCAGCTATGGCGTGAAGGGTTCAGAGCAGAGGAGAGGAACTTGCAACACATGTGGGGCAAGGGGGAGTTAATTTGGGTGTCACGGGGGAGCTGGCAGTGACCTACAATTAGGGCCCCAATGCTAGGGTCTGACTGGGCCATCGTGGTTTCCCCCTGAGCTGGCAAACCCACACATGAGCACCCTGCAGAAGTGCTGGCCTGTCACACATGGGCTGCGAAAGACCTTGGCAAGCAAAGCTCTTTTCTCCCTCTGTTTGAAACAGCCCATGAGTGGGCAGCATTTTTGTCTATTGTTGAAAATCATTTGACAAGCTATTTATTTTTTACCCTTTAATCATTATTTGATATTCAGGTATCCGGCTGGAATTCATTCTTCCTCTGTAACGTGAGAAATAAAACTGCTGGGGAGTTTTCCTACCATGCAAGCTCATGGTGAGACCATATAAAGTTTGCTCCTTTGCAAGCACTTGCATACGTGAGCTCAGTGTTTCCACCCATACTGGTGCTGTGTGGGAATGCCTGGAGAAGGCCTTTGAAGAGGGCCGGATCAAACTGGAATTTCAGTTTAAATTAATTGCTGTAGAAAATGTCACTGGTATTATTCACCCAGCTGTACTCTTATGTCATGTTTGCCCGAGACAAAGTTCTCCCGTGTACTGTAATGAATCATAATATTTAAGATGAATACAGAGCAGCAGTGACATTCACAGAGGCTTTCAGCGGCTGGAGCTCAGGGTGAGCTCCGCCAGGCTCCTCTCCCAGATGCAGCTGGATGTGCTTCAATTTGACCCCACCCCAAGCTTCCTGAGGTCGTTCTGTGCTCAGAAACAGGCAGGCACCCCACATGCTGCCTTCGCAGGGTGTGAGCCATGGGGAGCGCCTCTCTGCACCCTCTGTGCTGGGAATTCCACCCCCAACGTAGGACCCACACATCTGCCCGGGACAGCTGGAGCGGGAGGGCAGAAGGAGGTCTTGGTAGGGCTGTAAATCACCTTTGCTTCCTGCTGATCTCCAGAGCTGCCAGAGATCAGTCTGCTTCAAGCTGAAGAAACTGTCTGAGCAAAGGTGGAAAGACATTGCTATTATGTATGATCAGCTTATGCTGCAACTAATGCTTTTTTTTTATTATTTTTTTTTTTTAAATATCCCTTTGCAGAGCAGGTTCCTCTCTGTTCTCTCCTTTGAGTTAAACCTTCCACCACTCCCATTCCTGCCAACACCCACTGGTAAGGAGTACTGCAGTGAAATCTAATCAGAGCGGAGATCAACTCATTACCCTGAGAAGTAAACGTGTCTCTCAGACAAAGCAGCAATTTTGTCTGAGTCATTGCAGCATCCCTGAGTGTATCCAAAACAATCAAAAGCTGGCTAAACCAGTCCGTTAGTAGCAGAGCCATCACCTTTTCCTCCTGCATAGTCCCAAGGAGAAGCACGTGCTCCGCTTGCCCTACTCCTGGTGAGGAAACGTCCTGCTTCTTTGTTCCCACGATTAATAATTCAGAGAAATCCCATGGCCCAAGTGTTCATGTTTCCTTTTTGTTACAGGACTTTAAAACGTGGCAAGAGAAGGGACACTTTTAATTCCTTATATTAACTGGTGAAGGGCTGAGAATGGTGTAGTGTGGATGGGGATAAACAACCCAGACTTGCGAATACACATGCGGATGAACATAAACAGGAGGAGGAACAGCGTTACCATAGAAATGAAGAGCTGCCTGTGCAAACATCGTTTGTCACATCAGCATCTCTGCCACGGGGTGCTGCTTCAGCCCTGGAGCTGTAAGGAGGGTGGTGGTGCCTTCGGGTGTGCAGGTGTTCATCTGCTCAGAGTTACTTCCTGGTGTCATTTGGGAGAACTGATACTGAACTCTGATAATGGCCAGAAAAGTTTTGGTGAAGGAGCAAAAGAGGTATCTCGGGTGCCATCCAGGAAAGAGGCTGCAGGGGTGCAGCTGGGGCACCAGACCTGCTTCCTGCCACAAAGCCAGGGGATGGAGAAGGCTTGAGGGAGACCGACAGATAAACACTTCATCAGGCAGTCGATGTGTACAGTGGGACTGAGAGCTTTAAATTCCTCCCTTGGTATGAGAAAGGTTTGCCTCTGGAGCAGTGCCATCCTATAATCTAGTTGAGAACCTGCACTCTCCCTAGAATGGGATTATAACACTGCAGTGAGTAATACAACCTCATTTACAGAGTGACAGAAGGGTTTGGGGTGTACTGCTGCCCTGGGAGTTATAAAGCCAGCCCCCTTTGTTCCCCTGAAAGATCCTCACTTATTAGGAGTAGAAGACCGGGCAGTGTTTCCTAACAACCCTCCCCAGGGGATGGCTGGGGTTGACAACACTAGCACTTTTCCTGCAAGCCTTATGGAATTCAGTATTTTTCATGAAGTCTAAACTCCTAGACTCTTCTCATTAACTGAAAGTCTTAGCTTTCATTTTTTTCCTAGGTCTCATGACTGCAAAGAAAATCTTAAAAACATGACCCTTAGGCCTCCTAAATCAGAAGTTAAATAATTTCTTTTTTAAACCCAGCCCAAACATCCTTATTAGAAAAAAATTAAAAAAAAAAAAAAAAAAAAAAAGAGAGAAGCAAGAGCTTATGACATTCTTAAACCAGAAGTCTTTGTTTTTTGGAAGGAGAAGCTGGGGGCTGCAGAACTAAGTTCTTGATTTTTCAACACTCAGAATATGTATAAGTATTACATATAAAAATAAAGATAATATATATTTCAGCTCTGACCCTGCAAGTCCCTCCTTGTTTGTGAAGATAATTTATTGTCAAGACATGGTCTCCCCTTGGCCTCTGTGAAAACTGCCAACGGAATAGGACATTCTTGGAGAGAACAGTGGAGCTAAAATCATAAACATCCATGACGCAGTCAGAACATACAAGCCTATGAATAAATATACCTGAATGCTAACAGCTTTCAGTCAAGAAAAATTGTTGTTGACCACCAGCCAGCAAGTTGGCAAACAGCTGTAGGAAACAGCTCTGTATCACCCTACAGTTTGTGGTGCCTCTCCAACCACACTGGCAGTGAACAGGCTACAGAACGTTGTTTTGTTCCTCTGTGGATGCTGCCCTAGTAAATGATTTTCCTTGATCAAGACTTAATCCAATAAGGAAGATGCAATAAGAACGTAAATGTCAATCGTAGTTGAGAAATTTGACCTGTTGGTCATAGAAGCAGCTTAATTTAATTAGAGCTACTTATTGGAATAAAATAAATGCCCATTGTAGTAAGACTCACAGGCAGCTGTGTGAAGATAACGTGAAGAAGAAAAGGGGGATCTGGCCTAAATTTCCAAAAGAGAGAAACTGCAAGGTCACAGGCAGGACAGACACCTCCGCTCACTATTCCTGCCTCCTGGACTGCACACAAAACCACTGCACCACTCTGGCACAGCAGTAATACGCTCCACATTTGGGAAGCATTTTTCACTGAGGCTCTAGGAGAGCCTTGTTGGCATTGATTATTTAAGGTTCACGCTGGCACGCTACGGATAGAAAATCTGTAGCTCAGAAAGGTGAAGTGACTTGTCCCACAGTAACCCAGTGAGTCACTGGAAGAGCTGGGAGCAGAGTCCCGCCTGACACTGGCACTTCTTTGCTCCAGCCAGCACGACATGCGCTGTCTTAAGAGGCAGCATTTGAGCACATGCGATCGCTCTCTGCAGTCGATTCCTCTCATCTCCTGGTTCAAATTAGACTCGTACATTTTCCTGCTTTCAGATCTGTGCGTAGAGTATTTGGGGTTGGTTGTGCAGATTTCCTGCTGCGTTAAAAGTATGGGCTGGTGTGGTTAACACCCTGTGAAGTGCTTTGAATGTGTAAGGCTTGACACTGCTTTGGCAGACCAAGTATTTCAGTGTGAGTAGTGTAAAACCCCAAAACCAAGGGGTTGAACTTCAGGCCAAACAGATTTGGTCTTGTACAATTGCCTAGAGGTACTAAAGCTTGATGTCCATGCCAAAACCCCTAGTTTCTCTCAATCACCAAGACTTTTCAAAGTTTAACTGTTACTTGGCACAACAAATCAGAGCAACTCTTGTAACACTCAGTTTTCAAGTGTTTATAAACAGCCCTTCAAACCACCTGCAATTAAGTAAGCAAGTTTTCACACTTACAGGTCCAGATCTCTGTTTTGCATTTTGATGTGGTCTCAACAAAACAGTCTCAGAAATTGTGAATGCCAAAAACAAAGTAATGTTTTGTCTCAGCCTGATGCTTAGCACTCAGGTCTACAGTCTTGGTTCACATGCAACTCCAGAAAGCAGGATGTCTGAATATATATTTAATCAAGGAAGCTAGAAGCAAATTGCTTTAAGAAGAGATGCTAAAGGGAAATGATGGGGAAAGGGTAGAAATAATTATTTCAAAGCAAAAAAATAATGGCAGCAGAGACAACCCTTGAAGAGCATGGTGAGCACTGAAAAATATGCCTGAGAAAGTTATGGGATTCCAAGACATGGCTTCCACCCAAGAATCCTGCAAGCATGGCACAAGCAAACCCAGATAAAGACATTTTTAAACAGCCCCTCAAAACAAAAATTAACAGAAGGAGCTGAACTAGAAAATGTTCACATGTAATTCCAGAGCAGATGGACTGTAAGTCTCTGAAACAGAAGGTCTCACCCACAGAAGTTCCTACCCATCCTTAGAGTATGAGTGACAACAAAAGCAACGTTTATAGATCTGGATGTGCTTGTGTTCGTTTACCTCTATGAGACTGTGAGTCTCAATGCACAAATTTGGAGGTTTAACTCTCCTTGGGCTGAGTGCTGCCAGGCTCACAGATCTGTGGTTGTGATACAGCATATCACTTAAACCTGACTTCAGTCAGATTAAGGGTCTTCTGTAGGAACTCATGCCTAATGAGGAACCCCATCCCAACCAGGCCGGTGGGCAGCAGGACTGTGCACACTGTGCTTATGTCATCCTGGTATATAAAGCTGCAAAACTGGGATTTAGATCCAGAGTTCATTGGTATCTGGAGGTGAAATCATGATTTAGGCCCATCTCTTCCATCAGAGAGAGCCAGACCATTGCTGGACAGCCCACCGATCTGTTTGGGGAGGCACAGGTTGGGAAGGAGGCACAGCCAGGTGTCTGAACCCTGTGTTGCACAATAATGCTGCACTAGGGATCAGTCTTGTGCAAAGGGAAAGAAAACATGTTTTAATTCAAAAAGGTTCCCCAGTAACAGTTTTGTTGACCTGAAGAGCAACTTTAAGGTGACATATACTGGTATGTATATTACCAGGAGGACAGGTGGGATGTAAAACATACAAACTTCTGTGGGAAGCTGCCTGGATTTTTGTCTGTCCAGGTAAACCTTTAATTTAAGAGATTACATAACACGCAGATCTTTTGCCTGTGCTTCAGGAACTTCAAACTCCTACATAAATTCAGTGGGGTCTGGGCATTTCAACCTTTCAACCAACCAAGTTCTGAAACGATGAATGAAACATCAGTACTGGGGAGCTTACTGGCATGTGAACAGGCAGGATCCTCACGAAGGGTAGGAGACTCTGCAATCCGAAAGGATGGAGGAGTTGGGTTTGGTGATTGCACTTGAGAGCAACGGCTCTGCTTGAGCTAATAGATACAGATCTATTGAACTGGTTCTTCCAGCACAGCCTGAGTGCCTGGACTCCTGGCATTTTTGTAGCTTAATAGCACATACACGAATGGTAAGGAGTGGCTGAATGAATAAAACACTGCAGCAGGAGCAATAATTTAGGAGTCCATTTAAGAGACGATGGCTTTCAGGGCTGTAAATACCTATGAAAGCTTCTGGTCACAGGGCCAGAAAGGCTTGGTAGGGCTGGTCTAGGCGCTGCGGCATCACTGATGCCCCAAAACTGGGGCAGGTGAGACTGCTGTGCTCTGCAGCACCCCCTGCACTGGGACCCTCACCCGAGTGGTCTCTGCAAGCACTTCACACCTCATACCCAGCAGCCAGATTTGCAAAAGGATGTGGGGGAAGGCAGTCATGTTTTCTAATACTCAGAATCCTTGAGAGGAGAAATGATTGTCAAAAGAAATCATTTTATATTTACACACCTAAGTATAGGCTGTTAAAGTCACCTGGGAGTCTGATCCAAAGAACTTCTACTGCATCCTGCCTGTCCTCCAGGACGCTGGAGGAACCCATCCCCCTGCTTCGCCACACCTCAGTGATTTCAGTTGCCAGCCCTCATAAACATAAACCTGCATAAATCAGGGATTTACTGCCGGGAAGCTGAGCACTGATCACAATTGCTCTAGCTCCATACGGTAGGCCTGGCTAGAACATGGTAAAAATTCTCCCCTGCGGGGACTTTTAAGCAACTGCCAATAATTTCCCATGCTCCCAGTGCCAATAATAAATAAATAAATAAATGGAGGGAAAATGCAAATGGAGAGGACACATAAAACTGCCAAACCAAATTCAGGACTCAAAAGAAAAAAGGAGGGTGGGGGGGGGCAGGGGGAAAAAGGCATTGAGAAGAGCACAGTCTAGCCAGTAACACTTTCCAGTCCCATCCATAGCTGAGCTCAGAACAGTAATTCCTTGTTTGCAGGCTCCTCTGTTAGAAGCTAAATGTGATTGCAACTGAAGTACATTGATTAACCCAAAATAACTTTCCCTCAATTTGCTGGCTGCTCAAGAATACTCAGGAGACCTGCTTTTGTTCTGAACTAGTCACTCAGTAGCTCTGGCTCCGGTCCTTGTGCATCTATTGAAACTGAGTGAACCAGAAAAACGCCAGGAACTGCACAAGGACACATAGTACAGTTTAATTAGTTTAGAGAGAGGAGTTTCTTTTTTTTCCAAGCATCACTTGGGCAAATTGTTGTTGTTGTTGTCTTTTTTTTTTTTTTTTTATGGTCTTGTTAAAATAATTTCATGGTTGCAGTTTTTGTTCCTGTGCTTAGCAAAGCAAACTGTAGCGGTTACAGCTGGTGGAGGCCCGAGGGGGAGGGCTGGGACAGGCTCTCTCTTCATCCAAAAAAAAGTAGTGCAGCATTTTATCACACTGCTTGCAAAATGATGCGTTTAAAGGGCAGAATTGTCAATGTCAGACACGAGGCTGAGATACCTATTAATAAACAGCCTCTGCATAGGAAATTCTTTGCAGACTTTAATCAGGAATTTTCCATAGTAACGCCGTGTTCCTACAGTTAGCTCAGCGACAGCGGTTTAAATTCCACCCAATGGACTTTGCATTCATCTTTGAAAATAGAAATAATACGTGTGAGATCACAGGTGCTTCATTCCCTTCATTAGCAAACATTTTATGGTGGCTTTTTATTTCTCTGCTTTCTTCCCTGTACATACATGTGAGCTGAAAGGGGAAGTTAATTTTAGAATGACTGAAAGATCCGGAACCAAATCTAAAATTCAGGTTCCGATTCAATGCTGTTATTATCATAAAAGTTGATCTAAGAGATCCTTCCACAAAATGATGGAAATCTCACAAGAGTCACTGCTCTTGTAAGTTCCACAATATCATACATCAAACTGTTGCAGGAGTGGTTGTTATTACAAGGTTTTGGCCACATCTAAATGAGGAAATAAGCAGCTTCTGCTTTGGGATTTAACTCAGAACTGAGAAAACAAAATCTCAAGACTCTAAAGCAAACATCTCCCTTTGATCCAAACTCCAACAACTGCAGGGCTTTTCCATCTCTGCATTTAACCGTTCAGCCGCTCCAGCACTATTCAGCTCACCATGAGTGCTGGAGGTGGAAGAGCCATGTGTGTAAAACTGCCCGGGAAAATTTATGCCAGCTCTCCTGTCACTGTCTCTGTATTTCCTTCAAGCATTTTTAGTTTCTTCAGGCTGGTTTCATACGTCTTCATGAATGCTTGCCCTTACCCTCTTCCAAGCATGACTGTCCTCTTTGTGTGGCCAAACCCTCTTTTCCCTGGCTCTCAGAGACTGCCTCCTTGGGTTTTGTACACTGGCATGGACTACAGTCCCAGTTTATCATTCTGCACCTAGCAAGTGCAGTCTCCTTTAGTGTTACCTGTCGTTCCCAATAATTATCTTACCTTCCACCCACTGCAAGATTGAGTCCTAAAAGATCAGCACTCCGGTGCCTTAGATCTGACTCCTAAATTAGCTACCTTATCCCAAAGGCATTTTGTTTGCCAGATAGAGTCCCTGACTACTTTTCTGCTAAGTTCCACAGGTGCTATATGCTATGCATGCCACAGGCTAAATAAAAGCTTTAATAACCCTATTACTCCAAGGATAGATGTCTTTCCACTTTATTCTGGTTTTCAATTTTATAGACCAAAACCATCTCAACTGCAGTAGATTTATGCTTCGGCCAGAAATCGCTTGAGGCAAAAGAATATACCAAGGAGGTATCACTGGCTGTTCAGTTTGTTTATATACTTTTATCTATACATTACATCCACGCTGAACTACTGCTGAAGAGAAGATACTGAGCTAGATGAACACCTGGTCTGATCCTAACTGCACTCTATTCTTAGCCTTTTATAAAGGTATTTGCTATGTGGCCTAGCAAGGAAAGGCTAAAAAGTTAACCAGTACGGACATCATGCAAATCTACTCAAAATGCTAAAAAAATTACATCTGTAAGAAATGTTATAATAAAGAATCCAAAATCGTGTGTCTTATCTCATATGCCAGTATCAGTGCATTTGAAACAGGCTGGAAGTAACAGCTATTGAGACAACCTAGTGGAAGTGCAATAGGTTTCCCATGGCTTTATTTCTTTTTCAGGAGTGAGTATTAACAAATTCAGCAGCAAACTCAGACCCCACGTTCAGCAAAACTTCCACGAGCAGCTTAAGGAGTGATTGATGGGTAATTTTCCAGATCTCAACAATAATAAGAACAGCAACAAACATGAAAGGATCCAGCAGCATTTTTGTGTAGTAATGTTTAATGGCTCAGTGTCCTATTGTAATGATTGTTCCCTGGGTCTGCGGGGGGAGCTGGTTTTAATCAATGGAGCCCTTTGGAATCAAATGCAGGTATTTACTCGAACGCGACACGCAGACCAGTGTTTGTCTAGCTAGCAGTCTGCCTGTGTCAGCTAATGCTGTGTTTGGAAGAGGTTTCTGACTCTGACAAAGAAATGGATAACCAGACATTTCCTCATCATCCCATCTAAATATCTGGGAGTGGATGGCATCCATGAATGAGAGGAGAGACTCTCTGCAATCAATAAAATGAAGCTGGCCTCTGAATCTCAGCAAATAAACAAAGCCACACTCCCAGGTCAGCCCTCAGATTTTCAGCAGAATAGAGAAGCGAAGAAGACAGGCTGATAATTTTTAGTGTTTGGCCACAGGTCCGCCTTTTTCTCCTGGCGCCTGTGGGAACTTCACCAGGCAAGGAGGTCAGGAGAGGAACCAGCAGTTAGGTACCTCAGCTTCAGGGTGCCCAGACCATGACCGTGGTTAGGGTCTTAAAAACAACTTAAAATAATGACTATGAGACACTCAAGGCTCTTCTCTTCACAAAGAAGAATTACTATCTCCTCTTTCCAAGCATAGTGACATGCCCAAGGTCAAATCTGAAGGGACAGAGCCACAGTTACAAACCCAGACTCTTGAGGAAATGACTAATCCAGCGATTGCCCCAGCAGATTACCTTCATGTGACACACTGCACCGTTGCCCTGTGTTCCCTGCCCAGGGAACCAAATAGACGAAGCTGAGTCAGTTCCTAACACTGATTAGGCTGGCATTACTCTATAATGATACTTATTATTACTTAGTGCTTGATAAGGACAGGATCAAGTGGATAATTTGTAAAATAAAGAAATGATCATCCCTTATACCTCATAAGTGAAATCAAACTGGGGTAAAACCCTGCCTCATTCCAACAGTTGTCACTAGATTCTTAAGCTGTACATTAAACCAGCTTTTCTGCAAGTTGGGAGAATGATACTAACGCGGAATCAGAGGCTATGAAATCCTTTGTATTTGTACAGCCTCTGCCAAAAGTGCTTTATTAGCAGGTCACAAAGTCTTATAGGGTGGAATTTCTGCAGTAAATTGCATTCAGGCTAAGCTCACAAATCATTAGCCATGCAATCTTGTTTATCCTGCTAGGACTTGGAGTTTGTCCTGTTACAAAATCCAAGAAACAAGATTGAATGGTTCCAAGTGAAAAGCCTAATAAGTGAATAAGATTCTCTGAGGAGGGACAAGGGGGCTGGAGGGACAGTCACTTAATGTAAACATGGCCAGGAGATAGCATGTGAATGGTCCTGTTGAGGAGAAATCCCACTGAACAGCCATAGAATCACATCAGTGTTACTGAGGGCCCTGTTTGTTCTGCAGCATGCTTGGGGAGGTTGATCTGGACACCAACAGCTGCCGAAACAGGCTAACAGCAGTTTTTATTCTTTCATTAATGCATGTGATTAGGATGTGTACAAAAAGTTCACTGGGAAATTAAGCACACTCCAAGTTGGGGAGCTGTGCCTGGTGGGGGACAAGGCGCAGAGAACAGGTTTTTTGGGAAGAAGATGGGAAAGTTGATTTCATTACTAAAAGCTTCTTAATTAATACATATTATTTAAAAGACAAAGAGATGTTATATATTTTTTTCATGTGACAAGTCACCAGATTTTGTTCCACAGAGCTAAAGCGTGACCACAGTGCACACGTCTTCCCAAAGACCTGATGCTGTAGCTCATTGCAGGGGGGCTGGCCGTGGCCCTTTTGGGGCTGCTCGTGCAGCTCAGAGCAGCCCAAACTGGAAGGTCCACATAATGAGGTGTCTTGAGAATCAGGCATGACAGGTTGGAGTAGTTGAGAAGAAGGTCCAGGAAAAGCTTTTTTACCTCCTGGTGGTCCCTGTGATGGGCAGTGTCTGGACAAGGACCTGCTGGGGCTTCTACAGGGCTGGGATAAATAGCACAGAGCTTTTGCTCCTGTGAGACACTGTCTTTTGTCATTTACTGTTAAACACTTAATTGCCAATTTATTGGTAAAGTTTCAGGTACTACCTAGACCGCTCAGTTCTCAGGCTGCACTTCTCCTCACTTTTATCATATCCTCCACTCCATGCTACTTCTCAAGCACAGGTATTCTTTTTGGCTACTTCTTCGTATAGTGCTGATACTCACTAAGTCCAGCCTCTGGGCTTGTTGGGACCTAGTGTAGCACAAAATATAACTCAAATAACTATCAAACCCCAATACCTTTGTGTATTTGAGACAGACATCCTCTGCACCAGTCGCCTGCTACAGTCTGATAGTACTCTCCAGTTTAAAGGCTGTAGCCACTTTTTGTGGGAGCAGCATTGAGACTCTGGCAGCCCATCACCCACCACAGACCATCAAAGCACCCAATTTGCAAACAATTCATAAGCTGAAATGTATTTGCTGCTATTCAGCAAACTCTTCTGTCTATCAGCTGAATCTGGAATGCCGATTTGGATCACGAGAGAACAACAAGAAGGAATAAAGGTTGATTTAGCAGGTAGTTTTTTCACAAAATTAATTTTTCCACTTCCAAGACAATGTTTTATAAGCTCTGGCTAACTTTGCAGAACCCAGAAAATCACCAAGGCGACGCTAAATGTCAAGACTGGCTAACAGCAAACGAGCCATTGCAGCTCTGCACACGTGAACAGAACTGTACTACCCCTGCAGCCTGTGAGCAGGGAAAGCCACGTACAGCTTCACATTATGTTCATCAGTAATTACACAGAAAACAACACACTATGCCCTGAACAATAAATAACCAGGAATGACACAGTGCTGTCTACAGATTACATATAGCTGGCAGAGGGTCAGAAATTGGGTTCAGTTCCAAAGTGTAATCAGAAAACTGTTACATCTCATGTGAAAAGCCAAGATGTTTCTTTCATTGCAGTGTATATTAGCATTGTATGTTCCCAGAATAAGAAGAGCTTTTTGCTTCTTCCAATTCGGTAGAATACCTTTTAATGTTAACGTTTACATCACCCTCTCTGAGTACGCAGAGCACTCTGTATGAAAGGCATTGCATTTATATGAGCTCATTCGGGAACTTACTTTGTGGTACCCTGCAAGTTCAGTATACAAAACACATAGTCTGATTTTATAGCAATTGCACTAAAATAGCAGATTTTTTTTTTTTTTTAATAGTAGAAAGTACCCTTTGGATTCTCTCTGCTTGTATGGCAAATGTACTGAGAATAGATGAAGGCCATAAGCAACTATTGTCATGCTTTCTTCATGGTGTCCCAGGTGTATTTTCAGCATTTGCTCTATTATGTTATATAAATACATGTTGAGGAAGGAGAGTTGCACACCACCTTTGAGTATCATTGCTAATAATGGATTAGATTCCTCTTTTCATTTTTCAAACTCATCTGCCGCTTTAAAAAAAGCCTGTACAGGGGAAAATCCTTTGCTAAGGGAAATTACAGTCAGAACCACTTTTAGAGGACTGTCAGAACTGATCAGGCCACAATTCTGCTGTGTGGTGTAATCAGTCCAAGGGCTGGTGTGGAAAGAGATGCCTCTGAATAAATGCTTGCAGAGGCAAGGTTGAAATTTTGGCCCAGTAACTCCAAAAAAATTACATGCCTCTACCTGGACTCCTCTAGCAGATAACAGTATCACAGCTCTCCTGCTTTGCACGAGCCCAGCCTTTACAGAGCCAAAACTTGCATGCGTGCCTGCGTACAGCCCCCCACCCCATCCCATCAATCCTGCGATGAGAATCTGCACCAAGGAGCGGGAGCAATCCTTGCACCTACATAAAATCATATTCTAACACCAGAAGAAAAAAACCAAAATTATAGGCCAGCTGGCATTAGGCAGCATGGTAAAGCAAGAGCAACTGCCAGTTCTCTGATGCACTGCAGCACTGAATTGTGTCAGCCACTGCACTGCTGATGTGGTTTTGTGGCTCTTCTGCTTCAGAAAGCAGCACCAAGCATTGCAGGTAAAGACACTTTCAAACTACTAATTCACAAGAAAGTCACTCTTTCAGGGATTTAAAACACAAAGGCATTGCAAGGACACACACCAGGAAATTTAACAAAAACTCAAGTCAAATGGAGTTAGAGGCTGTGGATTTACTGCTTCCCTCTTCCCCCACCACCTCCCTGGTAGCAATGGGTACGTGTTCAGGCAGCATAAAGTGCTGGTGCTTTCACAGAGGTGCAGCAATGGGAAAGGCGGGGGGAAGCCACGCATGTGTGTGCAGAAGTCATAAATAGGAGCCCCGTCAGCAGCAGCAATGAGGCATGGAGACAGCAGCCAAACGAAAGGTTACCATGAAATCCCACAGGGACAATTGATGTTGGCGCTTGGCTGCAAGAAAGATAACATCACCGGTGCCCAGAGCTGCTGGAGTTATGGGCTCCGACCTGGCCGGGGAAGATTGGCCAACTAATCCATCACTGGCAGAAGTGCTGCAGCCACACAGCTGGATGAGTAAGCAACGTGGGACTCTTGTAACTCAGAAGCACCCGGACGTCTAGCACCGGCCGAGATGCAGGGATGTGCCCTGTGCACAGGCATCGTTATCAGGCCAAGGCTAATCCAGCCTCACGGCTTTGTTCAGCCAGGCACAAGTGTGGAGGTGAAGGAACAAACCAGCAGCAAGGCTCTGGAGCCGGGCCCACGGACGGCTGGCTTGGCTCTGGCCACGAAGCGCAGCATCACGCAGGGCTAACGCCACACGTGTACTGCAGCTGCCAAGTCCCACTGTGAGAGGCTATTCTGGGAGCTAGAAAAAAAGAGAGTATCCTCTCACAACCCAAATAAATACCTCTGCAGTTGGTCATGAAGGTTTTCCAGCTGGGGAAAGGTTATGTTGTCTATTCACCTGCTGCGGTTTTCCCAAATTATGGAAAGAATTTTTTGGGTGTCACCAGTGAATTTGCTACCTGGCAGAGCTATCACATGCGAATGAAATCTTTGAGAATCGACTGAGCTTTACAGACTGATCTATGCAGCAACATTGGCTGTGTAACCTACACCCAAACCCACTGCTTCATGTATTTTTTTATGGTTAAAATAGATTTATGGTTAAAGTAGGAGTGCCTTGTCTCTGGGAAAATTTGGGTCTATCTGGTAAAGATGAGCAAGGAAAGGGTCTGAGAACGTAACAGAGCACTTTTCAGAGCATATTGCAATGGCTTTGGCTTGGGTCTGTGCTGAGTGTGTGTTTTTGGGAATGAGGCATAGCAGCCAGAAAACCGACCTCTTTCTTGCATTTCCATGAATTCCAGATGCATTGGCAGCTCACCTCTGGCCTGGGAACAGCCAGCTGGGAGGGGAAATATATTGGACTGTTTTCTACCCATGTCTCCCTTCAGAGGCTTTTGGGGTTTTATTTTTTAGACTCTCACCCTAGCCTGAGCTGAGGTACATAAGAACTGTGTATTAAAAAAGGTGGCTTCTTAAAAGACAGGTCTGTGTGACAAAGTTAATGCTGTGGTTGTTAAGAAAGAATAAAGTAATGATTTGTCTGTGTTTTTTAAATGACTCGAAACCATGATACGATTCTGCCTTAAAGCAAAAATCCATCCTGTATTTCATCATTATAGAAGGAGAGAGAGAGAGAGAGATTCCTGCAGAGATTATTGTATTTGTGAGACTGGGGTTTTTTTCCTCTCTGCACATGAACAGCCCATGTGAGACTAAGTACTTTCCATGTGACTAACTCATTCCCATGCTTGCTGTGTAACAGGGCATTTAAAGCATCAACAGGCAAGGTCAGAGCCTGTTTGTTGATGCTAATGTGAGAACAAACATTGCAGAAAAAATTAGGATTATAAAAGTACATGTGTGTTGCCTCCAAGTCTGTTCCCTTCTAGGGAACAGCCTAGGTTTGCCGGGGACTCTGTTCTCTCTGTCCCTCCATGCTCTCTAGTGTCTGAGGTAGGAGGGAGCCCCACTGGAGCTGGAGGGGAGGAGAAGGAGCCAAGTTGTGTGCCAACGTGGTGCGTGGGGGCACTGGGTTGCACAGCCACTGAGGTGATTTGGGGTACCAGCCCCAGTGACAGCGTCCTGCTTCCTCTTATCTGCCCTGCTCCGCTAATGCCGTATGGTATCTCCAGGAAGCAGGTTGCTTCTTAAGCTATCACCTTAGTATTTACTGGTGTGATTATTTAGATTTCTGTGATTTGTCTGTTGTTATGCCTGCCCTTTCTCCATCCAACTCTGTGCTTGGGACAGCAGTTCTGACCAGGCAGGAGTTGAGCAATCCTCCGTTGATAAGAGCAGGCGATGAATTGGTTTATGTCCTGTCTCAAACTGAGATCTGAACACATCTTCATTTTGTTTTGTTTTTTTTTTTTTTTCCTCTTTTAATGTTTCCCATGTTCGTAATGGTGGCTAAAAAGATCAGAGGGATCAGATTAGCATATCTAGTTCAGAGGTATGAACCTTTTGAGGAAGCATTACATTTTTAACCTGAACTATAGCCATTTCAGTAGGAAATCTTACTTGACTACAAAAGCAGACCAGGTGGAGCGATTCCCCGGAGGTGGATCTATCACCAATTTATACAGGTCCTTGCCTCAGATAGGAAGGAGATACTGTGAAGCTTGGGTCAATCACCAGTCCCTTCCACATCTGTATCACATGCTGCTTTGCAGCTGCAAGAAAGCCTGATCAATCCAGCCTTGATTTCCACCCATTCTGTGCCTCGTTGGTAAGATCTGCTGTGAGCTGCATCTCAGTGGGTGAGCTCTGTAGCTCCAAATGCTGATGAGAGACAGATCCGAAGGATCAAGTCCCATTTCCCCATGGGGCCAGTGGAGTGAGGGCAGAGTGTAGCGTGCCCAGCCTGTCCAGCCCCTCTGCCTTCAGAAACCTGAACGGGGGGGAGATGCTGCATCACGCACTCACTCAGTTCTTGGCTTTATGTCTAACATATCCACATTACTGCTCCAGCAACGTTAAACACTTTTTTTTTCTTTAATTACTGCTGGAATATCTTTACTTTTTTTTTTTTTTTTTTTTTTTTTTAACCTTAGAACTGTACAGAGACAGTGCAGTAACTATTTGCAGCTCTTCTGGATGTTTATCACTGACAGGTCAGACATGACTCTGGGCTGCTGCAACTTCAGCAGCACTGGGGAGAAGTCCTGACATCTCCACTTCTGGAGGACAAATGTGTGAATGGGCAGAAAGCAGGGAGAGACGAACATTTATTGATCCACTGCTGGAAGTATAAAGGAGCTTTACAGAATTACTATCAGTGACGGGCTGATTGTGCTGATTAAAACAAAATAAAATGAAGAGGAAGTGATCAAATATCCCCTAGGAAGAAATGATGAAGGTGTTCAAAGATCACATAACATAGATCCTAGTCTGCAACTTTTCTAAGGTTTGATTAATCACTGACGTAAGCTTGTAATTAACACAGGATATATCACTGAAATCCTTGAAAATGGTTCAAATCAGGTTTCATCTTCTTTCTGATCCATGATTTACACTGCAAGCAAAGTCAGTTTTCCTTCCGGCTCCTGGTGGTGTACGGTCATTCCTCAGTACACTCACAATGTCATTCAGCAGCAAATGTATTTTGCTGCAGAGGCAGCAATGTTTGTACCTGGCTATTGACATTCAAACAGATGGGAATGGACAGTTATTCCAGCTTTAAAGTCACCAAGCCACTAGTTTAGGTGCCAAATACTTCTTGATTTTGCCAACCAATTTCACTATGGGACTAAAGGTCAGGAAATAATTTTCCTCTGACTTTACAATTCCTTAGACACTTTCTTCTGTCTCAGTGCATCTAAAATCCTGTGAATAAAGAATTGGCTTCCTTTAGCCTCTTGTGTGTTTGACTCTATATCTCCTGGAAAAACACGTTAAACCTGAATGAATCTCTACAACCTAAAATGGCACTGACCAGCCTGACTGCCATGTCTTTTGCTTTTGTTCTACTGGAGGATCAGCTATGTAGCTGTACAGAAAAAATGTGGGCTCGGTTCATTTGCAGTGTGTTTTCTGCTCTTTACGAGCACACTGAAAGTGGTTTTTATCTTCTAACTTGGGGAATAAACCTGAAACCACTGAGGGGTTAAAATGCAGGACAGAGAAGGAACTGGATGTGAAATTAAGAAATGCTAATTCTGTCACCCTTGAACACAGGGGCTGCAGTGAGGGAAAGGTGAAGTTATTTGGCAAGCAAAGAGCAAAATGAATGGCAGTTGAAAGGCAGTGTTTTGATAGGCACTAATTATTAAACTGTAATTAGCACAAGGATGCAGTGATCTGTTCAAATCCCAGCTAAGCAAACAGGTAGAGGTTAAAGACGAAAGTAACTGCAGAGTTTCCAACTTGCAGTTGCAGATGCTGAGGAGGCATGACATGGGCAGTATGGCCACGTGTTGATCCCCCATCTTTTAAGGCACAACACTTTGGACCTGCGTCCTATCATCTGCTACCGTGGAGAGAAAATAGCAGGTTGGTTAGTTTTGGAGAACCACAGTGGCACCTTGTTGTGCCCAAGTCAGATCTGAATTCACAGCAAGCATCCCGGTCAGCCCGGGGCACCCAGGGGCCTGGCTGAGCTGTGGGGCAGGGTTTGGGGGGGACCAAGGGCCAGCCAGGCTGGGCACAGAGGCTCTATTGGACCTGGACCTCTGTGGGCATCGGAGGCTCAGACGGGCTGCAGGGCAGGGGTATGGCTGGCATGAGGGGACCAAGGGCTCTCCGAGCTGCTCAACCCAGAGAGTACTGCAGCAGGAAAACAACATCTCCAGCAAAGGAGCCACTGAAAATCAGGAGAACAAGGTTTAAAACCATTTCCTCCAATATAATGGCAGTTTCAATCACGTTTATCCACCATTAGTGAGATATTTGAAAAACCTGAGCCAGTTAGTAGTAAAACAAGGTTAAAAATTGTGGAATTGAAAGGTCTCACTTTCCCTCTCCTACAAAGCCATTCTGCAATCTAACCAAGGGCTGGGAGAGACCTGGAAACTTTTCACTTTGCTTTGAGGGTGTAGTCAACTAGTCACTGAATCTAAAAATAATCTTTAGAGTATTGATTAACTTGTCTGAAGGAAGCAACAATGAATTAGAAGAAAATGAAAGCAAACAAAGCTTTAGAGTGTATCTGACAGCAACATCTCGGTTAGGAGTAGCAGAACATCCTTTATTACGAGTAAGTGACTGTTGCTTTATAAAGATACTATAATTTCATTCATTCTCAGCCAGCAGTGGTATACCTGTAGAAATCCACTCAGCACGGCAGAAGGACCTTTCTCCTAGGATGGTAATTTATCTAATTCAATAATTTTCTCTTGACTAATTTTTTACTTATGTCCTTTTCTTTTTTTAAACACAGGATGATTCCCCAGTATGTAGTCTGGAGTTTTAGAGTTTGCTTGATAATCTCTTGGTTAATTGTGTAGACTGAAGAATATAAAATTTATAAAGATTATTACCAAGAAAAGCAAGTCTCCCTACTTCTCCCTCACTGAGGGAGCAGATCCAGCTATACACACAAAAAATCCAAAAATAAAACAAAAAAAAACTCACTATAAAATCCTGTTGAGAACTCAAATCCCAGGGAGGAAAACTATGACAGTGCTTAAAAATAGAAAAATTAAGATCTTCTTTTCACAAGATTTTATGATCTTCTTGCCTCAAGATTTTATATGAGATCATTAATTGACTCTGCTTAAATTCGAGAGCTAACAAATGTCAAACTACTACTCTTAATATCACAGTTTCATTGGAGATCAAGTATATGACTATATGAAGCATGCAAAAGTGCAGCATCAAGTGTGGATTTCTTCACAAACATTCTTCTGTTACCAGGAGAAATCCAATTACAATAGGCAAATACCTATAATCACATCAGCTTCATGATAACTCTTCCTTCTGTGTCTTAGTATCTTGCAATAAACCAACAACCAGTGTGTGTAAACACCACATGATGGCTGATCTCTGTTATTATGACCTTTCTCATGGTGAGTAATCTCATCTGCCCTCACAAGTGAAGATAATTGCTAGATTAGATTAGTGCTCACATATTATATTGCGTATCTCATGGATATTTTTTGCAGTCCTATGGGTGCAGCAGACTGACTGTGAAAAGGTCTAGCTGGGATCTACAGGGTGGGAGAGGAAAGGGATGGATGGCTCCAAAGACTATTAAGCCTGCAGTAAAAGGTAAATGCAGTCATCAATGAGGTGGAGGTTTAACTCCTTATCTTAAGGCATCTTCACATGCTTTACTGAGCCAAGTGACTCCAACTGGAGCCATTTGACTGAAAGGTCAATAAGCAAAATGCAGAGTCTGAAGAAAGAAAAAGTTCACGAGGGGGAAACAATTCTATGAAAAGTCTAAAAACAAACCAGAAAAATCTCACTATGCCAGAACAGGCCTATGACACGAAGGAAACAGCATAGTACCTGGAGCACTTTCAAATCCAGCCAAGATCAGTAGTGAGCAAAACAGCCTTCAGAAAGCTGCCTCACTGCTTCTGCAGGGACCCTGAGCCGAGAGAGCACACCTAGGGCACTAACTGGAATCTTGGCTGAGCTGAAAAAATTCCTATCATGGAGGGTTTTTCAAAAGCCAAACTCCTCTTCTTTAGAGACACACCAAGCACCCACCAGACAGTGACCACCTTCAGCTACTGCCACAGCATGTCAGGCTCGTGGGAAGGTCTATGACAGGGAACAGATATTTTCAGCACAAGATCAAGCCTGCCTTCAAATATAAATTCAGTCTATCCAGAAAATTGGGATGCAAGTCTCTGCTTAAGCAAGTGTTTTTGAAATTGCATGGGGAGAAGTCTGCCGCCCATTAGTGTGCTTCCCTACCAGCACAGGGAGATGCTCCCAATATGCTCTCACCCACCCCATCACCACCAGCCCCTGAACTGGTGACACATGGCCAGCGAAGCAGACAGATCAACTGTGGAGTCCTTCCTAAGTCCCAAAATTCTACATACTATAAATTTAGGCTGCTTGTGCTCTTGATACAGGCTATTCTGAATAAATCAGGTACCTTTCTATAAAACACAGTGTGTTTCTACTGACAAAAGATGGAATACATGCTACATTTTAGCTCTGAAGATGTGTATTCCCTCTTTGCCTGACTGATAATGCACTTTAAACTTAGCCAGATATTGGGAAACGAGCAAAGGAAAATAGAGCCTTTCTCCAGTTTGTACTTTTCCAGAGGAAAAGCTGTTAGATGTAAAGGAGACCCAGCAAATTTCTAAATGCAGCATCTCTAAAGAGAACAAATACATTTGCAATGTCATGAAGAGAGCGGTCTAGCAGATGAAAGTTTGCTGTGGAGGGATTCAAGCCAGCTCTCTGCTAACAGGGTCCATTGCAAACATCCTCTACTGCAATTGCAGCGTGAAGGCAACAAAACACCTAGCAGTGTTTTGACAGTGAATGGTAACTAATTAATACAAATTGTATAATTCCTTCTTTCCTGTTTTTTAGGAATTGATCCTCAGATCACAGTTGTACCAGCAGCAAACAAATAGACCCTCGCAGACTTCTGGAGAGTATTTGTATCTTCATTTTACAGTGGGGAAAACTGAGGCATCGAGACTTTAGCTGATGCTAAGCAGTGGCAAAAAGATCTTTGGATCTCAGTGCAGCCAAGGTTTACCCTCAGGACTTTTAAAAATGACCTTCCCAAAGTCTTAACAGGGTGAACCTGCAACCACTAGAAATCTGTAGCTACAAGATCAGCAGTGTCACATCAGATCATCCCTGCTTTCCATCTGAGGATATTGGCTTCCTCCAAAGCAAAATGCTGAAAATGCAAAGACACATAATCCAACACATGTGCCCACAAGCCTGATAGGCAAAACAACGTTTCCCTCTGTTTATTCAGTTTCTTTTTTTGTCACGTGCACTGACAGAATCCCACCAAGCAGTTTGGTAATTACCACAGGAAAAACAAAGAGCCCCCCTTGCCTTCCATGTTCACTTAACAGTCTGAGATGTCTCTCAGGCTTTCACCGCGCCCTCTCTGACTGCACCATCTTGGTTTCATGGCACACATGGACCATGATGGGCATTTCCCTGGCAGCCCATGCCAGGCTCTTGTTTGCTTTCCGAAAGGCCATTTCAGGAGGGCAAATCCTGAACTTCTGCTGCAAGTTTAATAGAGTTTGTGAAGTCTTTAAAACAGGCAGAGTTAAAAAGGTATTTTGTGATTTCCCCAAATACCTGAATTTGTGTGTAGCAAATGATACAAGAAGAGAGGTAGAAGGGAATTTGTTTTAGAATACTGATGTCTGTCTCACCTTATAGAACTTGATGGCAAATTCAATAAATATACATATTACATAGCACCTGGAGAAGTTATTCCCTGTCCGCAGGTGGGTGCGTGCTTTGCTGTAGTGCAAAAGGAGTGTGTTTAGGAAAGAGAGGGTAGCCAGCCTTCTCTTAGGTTTCTGTTTGGTTTGTTATTTTTTAAGATGAAGGGGAAAATACACCTGCCAAAGAAATGAACCTGGCTTGTGAATAAATGAACTCACAGAAGGAAGGAAATATGTGTTTAGCTCTCATTCTCTTTATGCTACACCTGGCTGCCAAAGCCACTGCAAAATTTCTAACAGTCTTACCATTCTATTTGCATTTAAATCGCTTTTCCTGGCATTATGTAAATCTCTTAGTAGAGCTAAAGTTTTCTTTTTGTCTGGGGAGCTGCACTCAGTAGTTTGCTCTCAGTCCTACTCTGATCTTCTCCCTCTGCTCCATTGGGTTATATTAGCACCACATGAAACTATTTATGAAACCCCAGCTTTCATAGGTTTTGTCTGGGTCAAAGATGATGCTATGCAGATTTCTCAGATCTTCATAACAAAATTACATTACAAATGAAATCATGCTTGGGTCCAAAAGAGAACATATGCTTAGGTCCAATGTTATCACAATTCAGAGGTGTTCTCATAAGGCTGTATTTCCAAAGTGACTATTCAGTGGTATTTTCACTACTGTCTATTTAAGGATTCTGCTGCCTTGGACTGCATCAGAAGAGTACTCTTACTAGTTGGAGAACTGTGTGGGTAATTTTTTAAACCAGAAGTTTGCATTTTTCCTATCTGCAAATTTCAGACAGATGGAAACAGAGTATCAGGTTTACAGGTCTAACTCCAGTCTAGTTCCAAACCCAGAAACCTCTGTCCAGGCCTATGTAAAACACCTACATTTGAGCAGATACTTGATTTCACGTTGAAATTCTGTAAACTTGGTTTTGAATGGTGGATGAAAAGAATAGCATAGCAACAACAGGAATCTAAAAATTGCAAGCAAGGGCAATGTCAGCTGTGCCTTCTACAGTCTTTAAGTCAAGACATTGAAGTAGGAGCAATGAAGAAGACATGAAAACATTGTCTCTGCTCTAATTCTGGACTTGACTGGAGACTGCTCCAGTCCCTACCTCAAATTACGACAAGTCCAGGGCTTTCCTAATTAACTTGCTATAGTGCTTGCAGACTGCAACCCAGATGAGACAGAGCATGGAGAGGCTGCAGCTCAGCCTTTTGATACTGAATATTCAGGCACTCCTAACATACTTCGTTGCTTAAATGGGGCAGTGTGTGTGTTGCAACACACCACCATTTGCCAATCTCGTATTACACAGAGAATGCCCATGTGTCAGGGAAATTCCCAGCTGGTAGATGGGATGGGCTACTTTCCATAGGAGCAGCATAGGGAAGTGGGAACAAAGACTTGGACAGGAGCCAGGGCTCATAGACACTACAATAACATTATCTGGATATTTGAGTGGGCAAACGCACCTTAGCTTGGAAAAAAAAACAAAAAAAAACAAAAAAAAACCCCTCATTATTATATCCTCTTAATGTTGTCATAAATGAAAAAAGAAATAGCTGTAACATCGGGCATCCAATCAGAGAACATCACCTGGTATTTGTTAGTCATATTAGCCTAACATTTTGCAGCCCTCTCTAGTAGTTGCAATGTACTTTTCATCCTGCTCTCTAGGTACCATCTACTGGATATGCTATAAGGTTTAGTCTTTCCCAAGCAAACCACTAGTGTTTGCCAAGTACTTTGAGATCATCTGATGAAAGGCTTTATAGAGGCACAATCTATTATTTCTTAGTCAGAAAAACACATTTGCTGAACAGGAAGAACAAAAGAATGAGCTGTGGGCCCCCAATAAGCATTCAACACAAGTTAATTTGCTCAGCAGCTGTATTTTGCTGAGACAGATTGCATATTTTCATTGTTAAAATAAAAATGTCCACTGGGCTTGTATCCTTCATGCTTTACACTGCTGCCTGTTACATTCCGAGTCTAGTCTAGTGAACAAATTCAATTCCTTTAACAAATAAGAGATCCACTCAAATAATTTTGCCTTTGTCCAGGCAAAAATTAATGAAGCCAGAAGACATACAAGGCTGCAGAATCTTCCCCCTCATGGAAAAAAATAGTGGAAATCTGGCACCTAGCAAGGCAGGCAGTATGTGTGAATCATGGCTGACTGCCGACACGCCTGATTCAGAGCAAGGCACTAAGAACAATAATACTGCACTACACCAACTAACCTTCAAGCTTAGTCACAGTTTCACACAGCTAATGAGCAGAGGGAGCAATGAATCTTCGATTTATGGTGCTCTGTTCCGATAGATTTAGCCTGAAGACAACAGCAGAATTTCCTTGCATCTCTAATGACTTATCTTGTCTTGAGGTCTTTTTTTTTTTTTTTTTCCCTCCTTGTCCTTCCCTACATTGGTGAGGCTTTTTAAAATCATTATTGAATTTTTAAAACCCTGGTGGGTAAATTCTCATCATCAGCTCCTACAGTAAAAAAATGGAGTAACACCCATGAATCTGCCAAATTTTGCTCCTCGTTGTTTTTCTCATCTCCCTGTCTCTCTGGCATCAGACTGTTTACACAGAGTTATCAGGGCTGTCGTGCAATACTCTGACTATGCAAGAGAAGATGCTTTGACTCCAAACCCCTGCTTTAATGCATACTTCTTTCGTAAATTACCCAAAGTGCCTCCTGTTTTATTTTTAGCCCGGAGGTGAATCATTCAGGAAAATCTGATAAAATCCATTTAACCACAGTTAAACTATCAAAACCTGAGCAAGTCCTAGTTAACTTTTAAGAAGTTTACACATGTTTATTTGAGCTCACATGATTAAAGTGAGCACATGTTTATTTTAACTCTAACAGAGTGGCTCTGGACTTGGAACCCGTGGAGAATCAGGCCCATAAACATACCCAGTGTTACTGTATGGAGACGTAATGAAGGCAGAATTGGGGGAAAAATGTCACAAACAAAACACTTTTGGGGGGAAATGGTAGAGGAAAAATATGCTACACTGACATCAGCAGCTCAAATAAAGGGGGTTGCTTAGTCTGGAAAGGAACTGGGTTTATTTTGAGGACAGAAGTAGTGAGATGGCAACACCGATGCCCATAGACCATATGAAGCACAGTCTCAGCCTCGAGCCCAAATGTGCCTTGTGTTTGGAGAGCACGTAGCTTGCTCCAGTTGAAGTCCATGGTCCACATGGGACAAGGAGGATCAGTCAGGCTCTTCTTGGGAAATACCTGACGTGCTGTGAGGTAGAAGGAATATGGGATGCTGAGATACAGATACCCATCCCATAGGTGTGCAGTGCATATCTGCCTGGTGCCAGGCTCTAGGTTGTTCCAACCCTTTTTCCAGGAGGCAGATAAAGCCACAGACCTCATTTTGTGAAATTTTAAATAAACAAACAAACAAACAAATAAACAAACAAACAAACAAACAAACAAATAAATAAATTCCATGCTATTGACAGCCAGCATCTGTGGAAGCAAGTTGTGCAAAGGGTGTTCTGCATACTGGATGCGACCCATGAGACAATTCTGTCCAGCCTCCACCCACGTATAGCATTTATATACAGCCCCAGAATAAACTCTTTTTTATAATCCTGCCACAAGCTGTCAAGCAGGGCAGCCCTAGACTAGATTTTGCTGCTGTTGTAGAAAAGGAAGAGCATGTCTCATTTTATTAAAATACTAGAACAAGCCTGCCATATCATAAAAATTTAAAAATAGTGAAGAGTGCTACCTTACATAAAACACTGCCCTGAGCTGCCTTCTATTCACAGCATCCCAAATATACTGTAATCCCAGAACAAGCCATGGACCAATAAAGGAATCTGAAGCTGACGTTTCAGACACACAGATGCACCCCCTCCACTCCAAGTCTATGTAAAAATGCTAAGAAAAATGACCATTTTTTGTGCAGTTAAACAGTGTACTTATCTACCCACAACAATCTTCCATTCCACTCAATTCTCAAGCAATTCTGATTTAATTAAGTACGTTTCTCAAAGATGCTCAAGGGAATTCTGTGCCCTTCAAAAATCAGTGGCACTCCGCTTCACCCACCATCTGTGCTTTTGAATAGCCTCTTCAAAACACCCCCATGGGAAGAAGCTGGACCTATGAATACCTGGGGATACATAAGAGACTACCCATGCCATCGCTGATGCCTTGGCTTCTGGGTTTTTCAGTGCCGACATATTTCGAAGGGGAAGGCCCTGCCACACCACCAGGTCTGTGGGTTGGTGCTCTCAAAGACTGGGCTGACTTGGTCTCTCACACTGAAGGTCCCGTTGGAGGTCCCTCCAGGTCAGCATGGAACCAACGTCTGCTCCCCACAGTGCCACACAGTCCTGAGTGTGCTCTGGAGTGCTGCTCCATTTAACATCAGACCGGACAACACTTGGGAAGCTGTTTGAAGGCACTTGGTCCACAGCCCCTTTGCAGAGCTCTGGATCTGTCTCGATGCAGCAACACAAGCGTGTCAGAAACGTCACTGCCAAAGAGTTGTAGTTTTTCTTGCCTGCAGCTCAAGGAAGGTTACCATCCCCAAGCCAACTGCAGCCTGTTTGTTGCCTTCCTACCTTTTCTCAACAAACATCATCACCTCCCTCCCTGTGTTTAACCACAAATATTTTGACAGAACCGGGCTAGGAAGCAATTACAATTACAGTTATGCTGGTACCTCGAAGCAGATGGCAACCTCTTGGCCTGACACAGCAGCAGCCACAACAGTGTATCTGACTTCAGCCTTAAGTTTTTAGACCTATTTCTTTTCCAGTGACTATATACCTCTATGATCTTTACAGGAAGTGGAGGGAAATCACTTGGTCTGACCACATAATGGGGTTGTCACATGAACCCTCGGAGTTGAACTCTCAAATATGAACGTCCAAGATATATTAACCATGCAATCTTGAATCCAGAATCCCATCACAGCACATACACGACCGGTCTGACACTAATAAAGGGTTATTTCAGCAGGTTGGGGTCTGCCTGGCTACGTGACACTTCTGCAGAAGAGAACCTGGCATCCTGATGGATATCAAGTTAAACATAAATTAGCTGTGTGCCCTTGCAGCAATGAAGACTAAACTTGTTGGGTTGTATTAGCAAGAGGATAGCCAGCCAGCCAAAAGAAGGGATTATGCTCCTCTCCTCAGCACCTGTGAGGCTGCATCTGGGGTACCGGGTCCAGTTTGGGGTTCCCTAGGATAGGGAAGAGGTTGGCAAACAGGAGTACAGCAGAGGGACACTGCAACATCAGGGAGTTGGGACACAACACACAAGTATGGGCTGAGAGGACCAAGTTATTTAGTGTTCAAGAGAAAAGGCTCTGGATCACAGTCTTCCACAACCCAGATAGAAAACCAGAGACTGTCTCCTCTCAGAGATGCACAGTAGAGATGAGAGACAACAGCCATACGTTGCAGTAAGGACAATTCAGAGGGGGTATAGGAAAGAAATTAATGAAAGTGTTTACACTGCCCAGAGAGTCTGTTCAATCTCCATCCTTGGAGATATTCAACACTCGACTGGGCAAGGTCCTGAGTAACCTGATCTAACTTTGAAGCTGACCTTGCTTTGAACAGAAGGTTGGACTAGGTGACCCCCAGAGGTCCCTTCTAACCTAAATCATACTATGATTTTCTGGAAAATGTTCAGATGCAGAAGTTATCTTAAAAGCACTTCTCTGAAAGTTTCAGCTAAAAATGTAGCAGCTCTCAGGAGGCTATAGCAATCCTGATAAGGTGTCTGGTATCCATAGCTGAATTCTCAGGGGAACAGCTCGTGGGACTGTATGGCTGCAAAACAAGAGGCTCAGCCCTAGTTCAGCCCTGACTGCTGAATCCTATCACCCAGACTGATCCAACTCAATCCAAACAGTGCTCCCTCAGCTCTTCTCTAATGACAATAGGGTTTTTTTCTTTTAAGAGTTCAGTCTACAGAGCTATCACAACAGCAGTGCTTCCCCCTGTCAAATCCACTTTTTAAAAACCATGGAAAATGGAGTGGGGAGATTATAGAGGGATAATTCTGCACAAAAGCAGGACCAAAGTAAATCTGTTTCTGTAGTGGGGCTGGGAGGGGAAATCAAGCTATTGGTGGGGTGGGGGGGAATAAAGAGATCCCAGTTCTTTGGAAGAGCCATAGGTTACCTGGAAGGACCATTTCTCCTTTTCATGATCAAGGCTCTGGAGATATACTGGCCCCCACTGGCACTTGCTTCCTCAGGACCTCTGGTCCCTTGGCACCAGGAAGGGCTAAATATCTTGTCCAGAAGAATGTAAGATAAGATGATGATGCTTACATATCACCCAATGTCCCCTTGGCCACTCCCAGTTTCCTGCACTTTTTAACTGACTTTCCTTGAAGCAGAGCTCACAGAAGTCAACAGCATGGCTCTTTTTTCAGGTCCACGTCCCACGTGGATGGGGACAGGGACGGCCTCGGTTGACTCCATGTGCACCATGGGGTGCAGCAACGCCATCCACACAACATTCTCCATAGTGCAAGAATGTTTCAACCTGCATTTATGTCTTTGCAGTAAATACTTTCTGCCTTAATGAGAATGCACTGCTCCAAAAATAACTGTAATTACCCAAGAAGCAGAGGAGCCTATTTACAAGATTTAAAGGGGAAGAAGAAAGAAAATCTCTTGGAAGAAAACTTCCATCACCTGAGCCTCAAAATACAAAACTGAACTGAAAAGGGGCAGCTTTGCTCCTCTGGGAGAGGTTTAGCCTGTTGGGAGGGGCATGCACTTCTTGGTACTTTGACTATGCCAACCATCAGGAATTGCTCAAGTTAGATGGCAATAAAGTATTATATAAAACCCAATTACTCCTCATGAGAAAACTATCTGAAGACAGGAGGGTGATCTGGCAATACTTACATCTGTGAAATTTTATAAATCATGCTGAACATAAGGAAAAAAGAAAAAAGACATAAAAAAAGCATGGGTGTACACACAAGACAGTATCAGAAAATAATAATTTGAAATAATAAACTTCTTACAACAGCAGCAATGATTGCTGCCTATCCAAGCTCTGAATAATTCAAAAGGTTCCTGCTTCACTTAGTATCTCAGGGTACTTTCAGACCTGCCAGAAATTTCTGCTGGTAAATAATGCATCTGTGGTATTCAAACACACACAATCCCCAATTAATACTAAAGATTTAACACTGCCAATTTTGAAAAAGGGGGAAGTCTGAGAAAGGCAAATTCCTACTGAGCTGCCTGGGCTTTCTGTCCTTCCCATTTTCATCTTTACCTTTGAGTGCTAAAATTGCTGGCCTCTCTTGCAGTTGCCATTTTCACACAGGTAAAAAGGAGCTAACACAGCTGATTAATTCAGCATTAGCCTACAAAATAATCCACAATAGGATTTCAAAAAGGGGAAAAAATAAGGAAAAAATAAAGGTGCATCAACATGCAGCATATTTAGCTTTTGTTTCTGCACTGAAGGTCGTCTGCCACGGTCTGCTGGTGCTGGGACAAGTACCCTGGAAGGAGCCGGGTGCTTTGGGCAGCGGGTTACCAGGTTGGCAGCTCGGCGCAGGCGGCCGCGGTCACATCCCAGCCCCGGGCAGGACCTACAGCCCTGGCGGCTGCAGAGGGCTCTCAGCCACGCTCCCAGCCCACTGACCTCCCCTTGTAGGAGGGTCATTTCAGAGACACTGGGAAAAAGATTTTAAACAATTACCAAAGCATGACTAGGACTTCCATAACAGAGCTTTGCATTCAGTATCTGTCAACTTTGGTCCAAAACAGGCGACAAACCATCTAAAAGGTGCTTAAACCCACATGTTTGTGTTGAGATATTAAATAATGATGACATACAAGATGCAAGATGGACAAGTAGTAATAAAGATAATACACATCACACCAAGAGAGGAGGCAGGCTGAAAGCTTTTATTTGAACTACTGAATTTTGCTGGCTTAGAGAAAATACCTCCTGAATCCAAACTGCCTGTGCATCCAGCCCTTGTTTTATCTGAACTCAAAGCAAGGTGCATTAATGTAGACCACAGAAGGTCCAAGAAGGACTTGGAGAAGCTTGTCCAAACTTCCTCCTTCTGTTTTACCGATAATTTCTATTCCACCCCATTAATGATGCTAGATTTACAGCTACAGAAAGAGGAAGAGAAGCTGTTCCTCTGGTTGATATGGCAGTTTTAGGAATTTTCCTCTAGTCAGAGTGGGGATTTAGCTACCTCTCTGTAAATGAAATAGAAGACCTGAGAAAGGAGACAAGAGCCCAGCCCAAGAGAGTCAACAATGACCTGGGAAATCAATTAGTAAAGACAAGGGGAGGCCTATTTTTTTATTCAGTATCTGAATTTTTCTTGAATGCAGACTGTATTTCATACAAATTTTTTTATAATAATATCTGAACTTTTCACTGCCTGTTTGTGTTCATCACGGGGAGAGTGCACACAGGTCACAGCCTTTGTACTGTCCAAATGCAAACAGCAGTACCCTGCGTTTCCACCCACGTAGGCGGGAGCAGGGACACAGTACTCACATTGCAGCTTTTACAAATTTCAGGATCAGGGTGAGATCTGGAGATTCTGGTGCCGGCCACTGTCCGAGACAGGTGGCTGCAGGAAGGCGCCCAGCTCCTACCAGGACTCATGCCAGCTCTGCTCTGTCCTCCAGATGCTGGTTTCCTACCCAGCCCTTGGTGGTATCAGGTGGTTGTCCTCTTATTACTGGTCCCAGGAGACCAGTATCTCTGATTTCAGGGCACTTTGTCCAAACTTTTCTAGCCCTGGACTTTTTAAATATTTTGTTTATCTTGCTGCTGTGGTTCCTATTGTTCCTAAACTGGTTTTCTTATTAAATTACAGAGGTTTCAAGTTGGAATAAACCTTCCTTTCCAAATGTGCCTGCTAGCGATTGGCTGGCTGCAGGGGAGAGAGCAAGGACGAGGGGGAGGGAAAGCAGAGGAGAATTACAAGGTTTCAGATTCCTGTAAACAGAGAAACATTTTTCCAGTCATCAGCCTGGGCCCAGTGGAAATAGGGCTTCAGTTTCCTCTAGTTAACACTGGGGATCCGGTGGCAACGCTGTTGACATGCCTCCTTTTTCTCTAGCAGTTGTTGGATGCTGTTTAGTCTGCAGCTGATCAGCAAGGCTGTGTGCTGGCAGTCATTGCTGTGGTTTCCTTCTCCTTCATTTTCCAAGCGTGCCCTACTTGCAGCCCAGGAGCAGGTGCCTGCGCTCCAGGGGAGGGCCCTGCGAATACGCCTGCTTTCCTCAAATCCTGGCTCTGAACTCCACCATGCGTTGGAGCAGCTCCGAAGTGGCTTTGAGGACTGCAGCTCAACTCCCTTAAAGGGCAGCATAAACTTCCCTGAAACCATGCTCCTGCATAATCCCAGCAACCCTTCACTCTGCCCACAACTGCTGTTTCTTGGTTTAACTGCATATGGTGTGGGGTCTAGGTTAGGAAGTGTCTTCATGTTCTGTGTAATTATAGCACCTGGTGCACATGTGGTCACACTCCATGAATGGTATATTTAGTAACCACTGCAGTGCAAACACACAGTAAGTTGTAGCTGGGCCACTGTCACCAGACTTACACATCTCTTTCCATCAGTCAATGTCAATATTTTCCCAGTGTGGTCATGCAAACACTGTTCATTTCAGAAGAACATCCTCTGACTTGCCAGTGGTGATATCCTCAGTGGTTTCCCATCAATTCCTAAACCAACTCAATTCAGATCTGCCTGCGAAAGTTGATCAACAGCCTGTGCACAGGCATGAGTTTTCCAAACACATCACTAAACACCCCCCTACAAGGAGCTGAGTACACTAAAAATGACCAAGAGAGCAAAACCACAGTGTGTAGACATTTGCTCGGGCATGTGCAGTAATAATATTAACTTCAACCTTTTGCATACTGCTAACACTTGAGTTTACAATTCACATGTGTACCATTCATAAATACTGTACATGCCTAAAAGCGCAAAGAATTAGAGTGCTGCATTTGCTGACAGTGCCAGCTGACACATTTAGCAGGAAGGAGTCTTGTGATTAAAGCTCCTGTCTGGGCACCGGGAGAGGTTGGGTTTATACTTGGCTCTCCTACAGGCTTCTTATGTCACCTTGCTGAAATCACTTTGCTCAGTTCCCTCAGCCATGAAGCCAGCTATTCTGAGGTGAGGTTCAGAATTATAAGTCACCCCGTGACCAGCAAAGGACGGGTGCTATGGAAGTGATCGTGCATGTGTGCATGTGTGTATATATATATATATATATATATATTTAGGTGCAGCACAAATGGCTTTCTAGAAGGGGATTCAAGCATTTAAGTCACTTCCTAGAAACTTTTGTTTGTTTAGGTGGCTTTACATACTGTGTGATAACATTTCCTTGCTGTCACTGTGGGCACAGATCTCCAGATGCATCCAGGGCGAACAGCAGTCTCTCCAAAAGTATTCTTGATGCACCTGTCAGAGATTACAATTAATTCATGACTGTTTGATGGCTTATGCTAAATGAGTTTGGCTCCAGTCCAGTTTCCATTGGGCGAGTGTCTCCATCTCAGGAACACTGTGACATTTGGCATTTATTGTCCTCTTGGCTGGCACTCCAACCCAGGGCCACGTATGGAATGTGTCAGGGGAACAGACTTGCTTTTCAGTCCCCAATCTGCATTGAGGTAGGATGGTATAGAGAAGCCTTTTGTTGTTATTCACATTTAACTTCCCTCTTGAAGACAGATGGAAGTGTTTGTGTTTTGTAGCTGTTAGTACAGCACCTCTCACCACTGCAAAATCCTCTTCACGCTCTATCTGACAATTCCCAAACCAGTCTCCTCCTGATACAAGGTGTTTGTTCACAAAGACTAAACCATAAGCTCTCCCGCAATGCTTAGATTAGCATGATATGATTCAGTAATTTCCTTTGTTGCAGTCTCTCTCACCCTGTCAGCACATTCACTCAATATTGTTTTAAGCCTAGTCCTTGTGCGAGGTTACTGCCTCTGTCCCCTGCTCCACAGTGAGCTGCACAAAACAAGTCAGACAGCAGCATTCCTGTGCCGAGAAGCATTATGTTCCCAGCGCACTCCTGATAGCCATGGCAACATGGATTTCAAACAGCTGACTACTTCCAGCCCTCTCTGTAGCTCCTCGTGCTCCCTCACCAGTAGGCTTTTGGGGTGATGGTGCCACCCCAATGCCCATGCCCATGGGCGCATCCTGCTGCCCCACGAGACTTTACCTTGTTCTGTGCAGCGAAGGTTCAAGGCCACATTGCCAAAGTCACATTTATTCCTTGTACCGGGTCAGCTCACTTTGTTGATACAACGGTTAAGCAATGAAGAGATTAACTGTTTGCTCTGTCCCAAGGAGATGATCTCATCTGGGATAGATCTTGCCTTTGTGCCAGGGTGAGAGCATGGGGAGCTTCAGCAGTGTGTGCTGTGGAGCGAGGGGGTGTGGAGGGGTGCCCCGTGGCTCCTGCAGAGCTGCCAGCTTCAGGCAGGGGACTGTGTATTTTGGCTTGGTGCTGGAAGCAGAGGGAGCATGAGAGAGAAAAAGCAAGCGCAGAGGTGTGTGCATATGGTCCTGGGGTCACCTGCGGGGAGAAACAGGCAGGGTGAAACACACCTCTTCATAGATGAGAAAGGAAAAGTAAATGTCTGCAAAAGAGCTCAGTCGAAGTTGCCTTTCCAGTGATTCCAGCCCAGAGAGAACAGGAGCTGGGAGCTGCCAGCCAAGCTGCCCCACTGCCGCCGGCAGCGAGGCCCCGGGCTGTGCTGCTGCGGGTGGCAGAGGGCGGCCGGCATGTCAGCTGGACCCAAACATCACTGCCACCACCTCTTCATCCCGGGCCACCACGTGAAGAAGCGGGAGTGAAAGCCTGGCTCACTGGGTGGTACAGGATACACTGGGTGTCTGGTGGCCAAAATTTCACCCAAGAGCCTTTCCGTCATGTAATCCTGCAGACTCATGGCCCAGCATGAAGCCTGCAAGTATCCTACACTGATGCAAACACATTCCAGAGGCCCCCCGTGGTCCTTACCAGGGTTTGAGTATTTACCATAGCAGCAGGACAAGATCGTATCGTTGCTTCATCTCCAGAGACAGTCACACTAAGTGGATCAGAGCAAGCCCAGATCCACTTATTCCTGCCACACTTGTACCTTGAATACATTCATGGACTTATGCCCAACCCATGGGAGGACCTGCAGTTCGCACTGCCATCCCTCCATGAAGGCAGCAGACACAGGGTTTCTTTTCCTTGGCTCCAACCTGTGACACAGAAGTGGGGAAAGCCACTCTGATCTGATATCCACAGAGGTTTGGGAGGCTGATCTCGGTTCCTACCCCTGTAGAAAAGCAGTTACTGTATGTCCAAAAGCCCTGCTGCAAGGCACCCTCAGCTAGCTCCCAGCACCACGGCATGGTGGGTCCCCACTCTCCCAAAGGACAAGGACATTCTCAGTGATGCTTGGCAGAGTGAGGTGCGCTGCCCAGGTGCACCCTCCAGCAACCACAAACCAAAGCCAGACTCTTTTGCCTGATCAAAATCTGCCTCCTACACCTCGGATTCCTGAATTCAAAACCCTCCTAGGGGAATGCGTCAGCGCCCAGCCAGTGGGAGTGAAATGCCAAATTTTTAGCAGATTGGAGTTTATTTTTAAGCAGTGTCAAAAAAACCTGCACCCAAACCAAAGCAACTTCCCCGAACACACACACACACACACACACACACACACACACACACACACGAAATCAGCAGGTAGAAACAACAAGCCCAGCACAACATCCAGACCTTGGCACCAGACACTGCTGGCTCCCCAGGCATGATCCCAGCCCGCCCCAGCCACCTATTTGTGAAATTCCTTGAGGAGAAGTGCGGAGGAGACAGCCTAACAGCTGCCAGGGAGGTGAAGCACCTGCGCTGGATCTCAGTAAATAGAAAAACAGGG
Organism: Tyto alba; assembly: GCF_018691265.1. NCBI lineage: Eukaryota > Metazoa > Chordata > Aves > Strigiformes > Tytonidae > Tyto > Tyto alba. The sequence continues at coordinate 12,503,029 of NW_024881279.1, forward strand.
AGAGAAGATGTGAGAAACGCTTTCATTCTCAGGGCACACAGAAAGGCGAGAGCTGGGGGAGCGCACGTGGGCCATCTGGGTCTCCAGCATTTGCACCAAACACAAGCCCACCTGCATCACAGCCCCTTCCCCAGCCCATGTGCCAGCCACACTCAGCTCCCCCATATCCTCCCAGTGTCAGGGGCACTGGGGGCACTCAGCACCGTGCCAGCTCAGTCCCAATGTGTTGGGGTCTCTCACCCTATTCTCTGCCTTGAGGTAACAGCGTATGCCCGCTTCTTGCTGAGCATTTAACATGTAACTCCTTCAGGTGGGTCCTATTTTGGCTCCCCCCAGCAGAGCAAGACTGGATAAAATGCCAGGAGCAGCTTTACACGATAATGGTGCTCAGCAGTGTCACACTAAACCCAGCTTTTCCAAACCAGTTGCAAAGCCCTCCCCGGTCACAAAGAAGAGAGACCTGACACTGCTGGCACAGGGTGAGCAAGAGCTGAGGGTGGGTGCCTGAGCCCCCGCAGAGGTCCAGCGGGAGCGGGGGCATGGCCGGAAGGAGAAGCTGAGATGAGATCTGATCCCCAGCGTTTCTCTGGCAGGACACCCTGGCAGTGCACAAAGGGGCCCATTCTCCCCTGGCACTGCACTGCAGCGCTGGATGTGCCGGTACAGCTGATCTCTGTCCCTCCTGAGACAGAAACCAACAGCCACAGGCAGCCAAGGCAACGCTCTCAATCTCATCTGCCACATCAGGGTCTTCCTGAGACCCTCAGACTAAAATGAGTTTTGTTGGGGCTGTCACGGTTTTGCAGAAGATCAGAATAAGCCTTTGCTGCAATCAGGTGGGGCTCAAGCCTGGGGGCAGGGGGGCAATGGATCTTCTGTACCAGCTGGTACTGGAGGTTTTCCTGGCTCAGGGGGTGAGTGCTGCCAGTCAGGATGCTATGGAGAGTTACCATCCTGTGCCAGAGGCTTGGCCCTTGAGCCCTGCAGGCAAAGGGATGTCTGCTGGGATACAGACTCTACCAATTGCTGTTCAATATCTGGTGTGTGCCAGGTTCATTTCCTCCTCAGTTCTGCAAGCACTGTGTTTACTCATTCATTTTAAAAATGTGATGATAGTACATACTGAACCAATCTCTGTCCTCATTGAGGATTTGCCCTAATGCCTTCCAGTTCTATGTCTCTGTGGATGCTTCCAATTCAGCTTCCATCAGGTTAACCCAACTGTACTTTAAAATAACATTCCCAATATTAGTAAAACATAAAACTCTCTTACCATGAGTCCAAGGTACTCTTCCCTGTATTTCCCTCTAAGTAGCAATCCATACATACATAGATATCAGAGAGCCAAAAGCCCCATTAAATCACCCAGCCCACTCCTTTACATTTTCTTTTCTGGAGTTGCCCGTTTTCTCTAGGATGCTCAAGACCCATACAGCTGGAAAACTGGTCACAAATGGTGCTGCTGAAGAGGGCAAGGCTGTCCACAAAGTCCGTGGTACTCATCCAGGTGATAAGGATTTTTCTTCAATTGAAGAGCTCAGATATATGTCAAGGGGAACACTGTATCAATCTGTTACAGTTAATGCTGTAACAACACTGTAATAACTGTAATAACACAGAAGTTAGATGTGCTGAACACCTGGAAGGGCAAGAGGATGTTTAAATGAGGAGCCTCTGAAGAACACTGCTCCTGTACACAGCCAGTGTGTGGTAGTGAGGGCTTGTCCTGCAACTCTTTGGTGGGGATGGCGAGGAGGAGCAGCTAAGCCACAGGCAAGCCAAGCCCAGGGGCAAAAACCTCCAGTAGGAAAGGAGAAATAAATGTGTCTGGAAGTGGCAGGACAGAGGGTGCGGGCTGTACCAGCGGCTGCCTCCTCATCCTCCCTTCTGTGCAGAAACCCTCAGAGAGAGCTCACAACACGCACGGGGCCAGGAATGTTTCTACAGGCCTGCAGATACCTGCAGCAGCAAAATCAGCAGTGCAGACAGGACATGAATAACCTCCTCATTAAGCTCCTGCCTTGTGCTATTGAGGCACATAAAGAGCCACTAACGTCACATCCCAGCCGCATGCAAAGCTGTCTCTGTGCCGCATAAATCATGCATAGCCACATCATCTGTTATAGATGCACAAAGCCGTAATCGCTAATTATGCCAAGGAGTATACCATTACCTACGGGATATGGCTGGTAGAGGCTGCAGTTAGCAACATACACATATGGCGTATGTTCCTACATTTGAATATTACAGCTCTGGTTTTTGCCTCCTTTAGTATGTGGTAGTTTATACATCTGACAGAGGGTGCTGGGACTTTCCATTAAATTAACATCAATGACTTCTGCTTTATCACTCCAGAAAGGAACCACTGCACCAAAAGGGCCCATACAAGACCCCAGATGAGTAAGTCCCAGATGTCTTATTACACACAGGCTTTTCATAGACTATTTTCAACTTGGAAAGCAACTTAGGAAGCTAAAATTATACCCTATCTGCTGATGTTGTGACATCTCCTACCCAGGCACAGAACTGCTGTAAGAAGACCAGAACTTGCATTTAATGGACTCCTCATTTTTGAATAAAGTTCAAATAGGCGTCAGTGTAAGTGCACAGGACATAACCAGTGTATGTCCTCCCTGTGCACAGATGCCAAGTGACAGGTGAACTGCAATGTACAGTACTAGTAATGTAAATAGCTGTAGCTGGGGTCCAATTTGAAACCTGCAAACCTATTTAAAAGCTGTGATAAATGGTAGCAAGATCCAGCACAAACTTATGTTCTTCCACATATACCTGGAGGCACACACATGCTCCATCTTTAAATATCATGGAAAAAAGCCATTCTCAGGTCGAATAGCTTCCTCTTGTAGCAGAATTTGCTTTAATGCTTATCCCTGGCATCATTCACACTCTGCTGACACTGGTTTCTAGGCTATGGGTAGTGCTTGTGCTGCACTATAACAAATGTTGTATAATGCACAAGGAGTCCTCTACTCTCTCCTATATGTCCATTCACCTGGAAAGTTCACTACAATGGCAAGTGATATAGCAAAGATAGTACTTCCAGATTCAAACCCAAAAGCTCAAAGCAATCAGGAGAAAGACATTCTGTTTAGACAAATAACTCAATCTGCTGTCAAATTCCCCAAAGTGCCTTACCACATCTATCCTCTAGCGTGCTTAGTCTGGGGCCCAGGACTTATGATCACTCCTGGCATTTCACAGCACACCCCATGGGTCTTTGAGGTGGCCAGAACTGAAGTCCCAGGCTGAAACATCTCCTAATCATTCCATGCTCACATGAAAGTCAGTCCCACAAGCTGCACCAATATACACAAACTCTTCACCATCAGCTACCTCCCATCTAACCTTATAAATGACCTAAGCTCCCGTTTTACTTTCAGAGCTCTGCTGTTCCTTTTCAGATAGCTTAGTTCTGGCTTTGCACATCCTCAGTTATTTTCTCCTCATCCACCCATTCAAAGCACAACACAAGAATGCAAAGGTCATCCTCTCACAAAACTATAGGCAGAGCTATATGTCTCTCATGTCCATTTACTGCTCGCGGTTCATTCTCATTACACTGGCATATAAATCTTTGGAAAGTTACAGGGGAAATCAGGTGCTTGCTGTCCTCAGACATTTCCCAGAGTGCCCAATAAAGGGACAGTATATCTCTGATATCAATATATTGCCTGTGAACTTTGAAAGCAGCATAAAAAAATGAGTGTAAAGCATATCACCAGGAATACAATGGCAGGATGCATTTTATATGGATGTAGTTGAAAAGTCTTCAGAGCTAATGGCTTGGAGTGGTTAGGGAAGCTGACAGACTACAATAGATGTGACTTTTTTCTTCCTTCTCTATGGAGACAACATTCATTGACTGGGCTGGGAGTTCGCACAGAGCTGGCACTGGCACAGCAAATTGCCTGTTGCCCAGATAGCCCAAACGCCCCATGAGCTTTGTGGTACATGTGCAATTTTAGCATGCTTAAAAATAGAAAACCAGCTTGAGAGCTGTGTGATATAAGCCGTGGCCCCTCAGAAATAAACTGCAGGCTTCCCCACAGCCCACATGTGCCCGGAGGTGCAACTGAAAACAGGCAACCATGAAGCTACAGAGTTCAACCACCTTTGTGCTCTCAGAGCACCTCAGGGACCTGGAAAATTGAGTGGTCTTTGAGATGTGCAAACAAACAGTAATTTCCTGGGGGTTAACTGTGCTCAGCACAAGACGGAAGGTTGAGGTAAGTCCAAAGGTGTGACCCCAACTCTGAGCAAGGCGAGTGCTTGCTCAGCGTTCTTTGGGCTGGTCAGCACAATCCTCCCTGCTGTCATCTTGTACGTGAACTGAGGACACTGATAACATTTCACAGAAGTTCAAGAGATTAACATAATGCTTGTGCAAGCTTTGCAAACGTGGGACAAATCCTGCCAAGCCTCCTGACTGCCTCCAAATTCTGATCTGCCATCTTATCCCTATTTTACATCCTGCAAGCACAAGCAAGTGTAAGGGAAGAAGTCCTCCCACTACCCAAATTTTAAAGAAAAGCTTTCAAGAATGAAACAGCTCTTCCAGGAGACAGACAGACCGACCAAGCACAGCCTTCTTCATACCAGGCCTTGTTCCTGGGGCAGGTACACACAACCGGCTGTACACACAAGCCTTGGCTGACTCACACGGGTTGACCAGAAGCCCTAATTACAAACAACAAGTGCCCAGCCTGTCCTTTGTACATGGGGCGGTGTGTTTGCTGCCGAAGCCAGCCTGCGCACAGCTCCCGCCCGCGCCTTCCCACACCCTCCAGCGGCTCAAGGCCGGAGTGCAGCAGTCCTTCTGCACGCTGATTTATTAGCCTCACCCTGCAGTTCCCTCTGAGGTTGGGGGCGGCGGGACAGACTCGTTTGATGACCTGCCTTCGGGGCTGAGCAAATGAGATTCATTAGGATATGCAAAAAGCTGAGAGCAAAGCAACCCTATCTTTCTGTCTGAGCATCTGAGCTCCGCTGATCTGATAAGAGCGCGTTGTTCCAACATGTCTGCAGAGGAAGATCTGAAGCTTTCTTCTTCCCATGCATTCCCAGATAGTCACTGCAACTAATAGACAAATAGGTCTGAATAAATAACAGCCCCCTCATTTCCCCTAGCATGAGAGTCTGGATGGCTTAAGTCAAGTGTTAATAAGAAACAAGGCTGCTGTAACAAGATGCCCTGATGCACTGCAAAGAATATGTAGCAGAATAGCATCTTTTGTACAAACCTTCCACTAAAATCTTGTCATTACCCAGACAGAAGAGACATCATTTGCATAGAGAAGCAGAGGAAAAGCAGCTTGAATGAGGAGATCCAAAAATGGAGTCATCAAGTCACTGAATTGTTGTATAAAATAATACAGAAGTATATTTTGCTTAAATTTAGAATTTTCATAGCAGCACAATAGGCAAAGTAAAAATACTACACCTAGAGGGAGTGGTTGGTTGGAGGTAAGCCAGCCTGTACTCTATTACAGGACTCAAATATGGTCCTGGAGTGTAACTTGGCAAGGGAGAAGACAGACCCATGTTAGAGTGTGTGTTGAATATCGGCTCCTCATGCCAGGCCACATGTTTTTCAGATGGAAATGCTGGGCTTGCCCATGGAAATCAGGAGGCAAGTGCTGGGACAAGAGGGACATCAGAGCAGGCAGCCGGCAAACCTCGTGGCTTCTGCTCACTGTGCTTAACCTAACCCCAAAGAAAGCAGTGGTGTTCAAATATTGATTATGGCTCCTTGGCTTTTTTGACAATATATTTGGCCCCTTTGCTAGAGGCATTCAAAAGAATACAAAAGCCATTAGCAAGCACATATTACAAAAATCATCATGCTCTCCTAAACCGGCATGGAGGAGAGAACAAGAGCTGGAAGATCTAAATTTAGCAGCCAACACTTGGGCTGTTCACTTTGGGCACAGCTCCCCAGCCCATCAGCAGAGCAGGCTCCCTTCTGCATTTGCTCCTACCTAGTGAAGGATTTTCAGTAGCAACCATCACCATGGTATCACAGTGACGCTTCTGTTCAGTGATTTTGCCAATCCCTGTGGGTTTACTGAAACATTCATGACATTTTAGGTGCAGTGAAGGGGCAGGTGGGTAGGAGGGATGTTTCTTAAAGCACCAGCTCCTGGAATCAAGAGAGGGCAAATGCAGCAATTCATCTTTTTCTTACAAGAAGCATATAGCCCTCCTAGTTGCAGAGTGAAGCTTAAAAGCTCAGAAACCCAGAGCATCCTTGTCTGAGGGGAGGGAGGATGTTCTCACACTGGCCCCTGATTTTGGGGGGAAGAAGGGCTGAGTCAAAGGATTTGAGCTCCTGGAATTGGCTGTAGAGAGACAGTTTCGCTTTCTACCTCTGACTGTGACAATATCCGGGTTGAAAACAGTGAGAGCAAACATTTTTAATACGATTACCATGTTGATTTTTCAGCTATGGCTCTCTTAATGCCCGCTCCTCCTGGGCCTGTTCTTTTCTTCGCATCCTTCCTGCTGCCCGCTCCCCGGTGATGACAAACTGCGAAGCATTTCCCAAGAGTGAGAAATCCTCACAAGAATCATCTGTTGCAAGTCCTGTCTGACAAAACCATGTCAGAGCTTTGGGGACTTTCTCTCTATTTTTAATTGAGTGCATCTTTCTCTGGCATCTCCCCCAGCTGGCTCCTGCATCCCTGCTATTACAGCAGATATTGGAAGGGAAGCAGAGCTCCTGCCGGGATGTGGAAAAGCTGTTGTTCCCACCTGATTCCCAATGAGGATTGCTATATAAAAGGTGCACATGGGGCATCACTGCTGCTGGAGTGCAGGGCTCCCTTTCTCTCTTTATTCCTCCCATGCAATCATCATTCATGATTTAGTCCCTTCTTATCATGGCCTTGCAGTATCACACCTTGGCTTGGTATTTAGTCTTCCAGAGGCTTGAAAGGGCAGCTTCTCCTTGAGTTTATCAGTGCAAATGGAGGATACCGCTTGATGGTGTGCCAGCAAGCTTCTGTATGATGCCTTTTATGTCTCGATCAAGTCAGCATGTCTATTTAATTAAAGAGATGGTAATAAAAAAGGCTCCTCTTGGATAAAATCTGGGGGAGAAAACATGCTACCTGACTTGAAGGGGAAAGGGGAATGGATTCATGAATCCAACAGAGCCTGATGAGAGCTGAGGGCACAGTAGCACGGGGTGGTTTAACAGAAGGGAAGGCAGCCGCTCTGCCAGCAGAAGCCCATGAGCAGAGAACCATGGAGCACAAAATTAACACACTGGCTCATCAGGAAATGTTAATGTGGGCAAGATGGGGAATTGCTTCATATGGGCAAACAATCTGTGCAGAAGGGATAAGCGTGATCAAAACCTGGTACAAATCTGGGCATGTTTCTCCAAAATCTGCCCTCTACCCTCAGTTTGAGGTTCAAGACAGAAAACTCAAAGCCCCAATTAAGGTGTTAAATCCTTATGGCAAAAAAACAACAAAACATTTTGCTGAAATTAAACAAAATGAAAGCATCCAATGGGGCTTTTCTAGAAACGACTAAGCCACTGCCACACAAATCCCAGGAGGGGAACCTTGCAGCTTGGAGGAAGCGGTTTTCAGTTGGTCCTCCACATTGATACACAGTCGAGGAGCTGAATGAGCAGAAGCTTGCATATTCCCCATTGTTTTGTTTTGGGGTTTTTTTTTGTTTGTTTTTTGTTTTTGTTTTTTTTTTTTGTCATGAAATCTGCCAGCAATGCTTTTCAAAGCAGGAGCACTTAGGGACTTTGTCTAATCCTCACTTTGCCTTTCCCCGTGCTTAGTCTGATTCTGTCAAATTGTTCCCACCTCTAAAGAAAGCTGAGCCATCTCCTCCAGCCCTGCCACCGTCTTCAGGACCGGAGAGCCTTGGCAGAGGGAGCGTAGGCTGGGTACAGGAGGGACACTGCTCCACAGGGCCTCCAGAGGCAGGGTTGAAGCAGCAGATACTTCCCAAGGGCAGGGCTGATGTCCTCACCATATTGCAGGGGTGAAGGCAACACTTGCCTTTTTAATGAAATGACAACCATCAGGGTTAAATAATTTCCTAAATCTCTTGGAAATTCCTCATTTTCATGAGCTGAATATCCACATCAGAATAATAAACTTTTTAAAACTATATAATTCCCCATTTAAAGAAATACAGGCTCATTATAACAACTTCTTTCTCTCCAGAACAGTTTTCCTAAAACCGAACATCAACTGCTAATGAACTCACGTCCACTACAAATGCTGGCTCCACTTTCACCTGCTGACCTCTCCCGAAATCTAACCAGGCACTTGTTTTCCCCAATCTCCACCATTCCCCACTGCTCCCATACAGTGCCCCTAACAGAGAGCTGGGACCAGCCATTTCCCTCTTCGCAGTGACGGTAACCAGATGCTGAATTTAGATCCTCTGTGTTTATGGTTCCACCTGGGAGGAGCAGGAGGTCCGGCATTACTGATGTCTTACAGAAAGACTCCGATTTCAACATCCCAGATGAGCAACTGCTTTATATCCTGCTCAAAGCCTGCCTGGATAGGGCCACAGGCAAGGTAATGCATGCAGCACTTTTCAGGAAGAAGGCCAGAAGAACATTAAAAAGTAATTGAAAAGCCTCGGGGATCAGGGGAAGAAGAGGACAAGCTCAAAGAAACCAAGGAAAAAACCTGAGGCATGGCAGTGTGTGAGTGCACTTGTCTGAGAAGACCTAAAAAAAGGTCATTTTGAAGAAAATGAGGAAACAGTCTCTGAAAGGATTCTTTGAAATGGTAGCAATGGCAGGGAAACAGTAAATGGCAGGCTACAGACCCGACACTGTTAAAAGGAAGGAGTTCAGCTGGAGGATACGTCTGCAGATCTACCACAGTGTTGCCTCCCAAGTCAAGGCTGCACAAACCATTACAAGGAAATGTTGAATTGACACGCTACCAATGCAAAAGTAACCCCAAAAATATTAAGAGCACACTGTTCCCTATGTAGTACTTATTTTATTAAACAAATGCTTCCTTTTCATCCAGAGAGACTTCAGAATTACACAGATGGTTAAAACATATCTATAGTAGTGGTAGTAATTTAGAAATCTCTCTGGGGGAAAACAAGGTTTTAGCCTTTTTTTTTCTTTTAAATGGCAGTGAGCTGGATTTTAAGGTGGAGTGAGTTTATTTCTGTAGTGGCTGCCGCAGAGAAAGCTCCATCACCCACAGATAATGCCAGATGGTGAGCTGTGCCCAAATCCATCAGGCAGAGGCCTCAAGAAGAGGTTCAAAGTATAACAGGGGATTGCATCTCTCGCTCAAGGGGCAGCCAACGGAAACAAAACCAGAGTAGGTTGGATATTACCATGGTAGCACAAATGCACGGGCTGCCACCATGCTCCAAACAGCTCTGCAAGTAGCAGAGAAGCCTCTGACCAGTCTATGGGACAAAAGATGACATAGAGTAAGGAAACCATGTGCGTTCAGTGGCAGGGCTGATTTAGGGCTATTTTTATCAAAAACCTGTTAACTTATCATTAAGGTGGATGAATGGTTACATGGCTCAACAGAGCTGATAATCCTTTGCCTGTGGTGCGGTTGCACAGGGTATAAAATTTTCTGGAGGTGGTAAAGGGGACTCGATGCACCATATGGTCTCTTCCAGATTTTGCACTGCGCCGAGGCTCGTGCTCTCATGTGACACACCATTAGCGAGTCACATGCAGCAGAAAGCAATTTTATGGCCAGATCCTGCTCTTAGAAGCTATGATGACTAAACTAGCTAATCAAATCAGCATAAATTTGCAAACACCGTTTTAGCAGCTGTGACCGTAAATATTATCAGCAGAATGTGAATAATCCCGAGCACAAGATGAGTTGAGTAATGGGTTCCCAATGGGCGTTGAAGCCATCAGTCCGCTGCCTGGCAACTCAGAGACGGGGGCGAGGGGGGAAGGTTTGATTATGATGAGCCTGAAGCAGCAGATGCAGTTATCACGACAAAGCAGCTAGAGCACACGCACCAGAAAAAGAAAAAAATCATTTACTGAGACAAATAATTGTGGTGGATGCCCTGATCTCACCCCGCTGTCTCCCAAACGCAGGCACATGTGCATGTTCCATGTGGAGGGATGTGTTTTAGCATTCCCAAAGTGACTCATTTGGCATTTTCCAGGGACCTGCAATAGACTCCCTGCACACACATACCATTTTGTCAACAAGCCATAAAAATAATCAGCTGAGGTGAAATTCACTGAGAACAGAGACACCGAGGCTAAATTTGTTTTTAATTTGTGCCAGCTTCTGCTAATGAGAGCCAGGGTGCGGGGATCCCAGTGCTAACAAAGGGGAGGGGGGAAAAAGCTGCCAAAATTAACAGTACGCAGCAGTCTTAACCTCCCCTCTGGTGAGGACCGGCCATGCACGTGGTCCCAGAGCAGATGGAGCAGACTGGGGTGGGCATGGCCAGAGTGGAAGGACCATCCCATGAACCGCTCTGCCAGGGGCCCCAGGGAGAAGGCGGCTGGAAACACAGCCAGCTTCTCCCCTAGCAAAGTGCTTTAGCGAGGGAAGCAGCTTTTATAGCTCTGAAAAATGAAGGTACCTCCCTGCACTTGCCAGCATGAATCTGGCTCAGCCATATATATATATATATATATATATATATGTATGTTTGCAAAACACATGGAAAAAAGACCATCCGTGATGTCTCAGTTCTGATGGCTTTTGGTAGGCTGTTGAAAACGCTTGGCTATTATGGACCATATCCTGGTCTGATGATATCCCACCCCACCTTGAGGCAAAATCCAGAGTCTAGAGGGAAGGAGAAATATTGTATTGCATCTTGCATTGCATTGATTAAAGGTAACCTGTGTTTGCTGGAGTCATCAAAATCTTGTGAAGAAGGCCTAAATTGGGTGTATCTACATGACAGTCATTACATCTCATGCTGATAATGTAACTTTTAGCTGAGCTTTAAAGATGATCTGCAGTAGTGCAGAAACCAAAGTGAACAAGGAATGTGAGCATTTCCAAGTTTCCAAGGAGCTGGCAACTCAATCTGGGCTTCGTCATGCTGCAACCAGGCATGTTGTTTGGAGTACCAAGTATGTAGATACCCTAGGATGCTACTTTAAAGTTTATCTACACACAAATGCATGGTCACTGCAAATTTTTGGTTTGCTGTATTTCCTTAGTTATGGTGATTATTGTTATATTTAGCTTTCAAGCATTTCCAAAAGATTAAGCTTTGCCCAGGACCAAGGAGCAACCTTTCTCAGCTCATAAATCAGGGGTTTTAAAGATAGAGACTTTCCTAAGTAACTGGCAAGCATGGTGGACCACACAAATGAACATAATGGGTTCAGTGCTTAGAAAATGGAGATGAAAGATGAAAGAAAAAAAAAAAAAGAAAGAAAAAAAAAAAAAAAAAAGTAAAAAGCTCTTCCTAGGCCAAGAAGCAAAAGGACAAGTGACAGAGCATCTTGACATGCTGATGGAGAGCATCAAAGTCAGGGGTGGTGCTGAGTGATGGTTCCTCAGATCACACAGTCTCAGTTTATGCCAGGAAAGCTTGTACAAGTAATGGCACTGTGCACAGGTAGTGTCTCTGTAAATATGTGGAAAAACCTGTAATAAGAACAGGAAAATATCAGAAGCAAATTCAGGGGATCTAGATGCACACTTAAGGTGTGTCCCTCAGCAGCTGTCCCTAGAGAAGATCTGCGGTTTGCATTTGGGTTTTTTTTTTCACTTGTGTAGCATTTTAAATTACCTCCTTCCTCCTAAAGGGGAGTTTCTTTCAGTGGTGTCTATCCACTGAAGCTACCTCAGCTGTTAGCTACCCACTGACCTGAAACACTTCTACAAGACAACTACATGCTGCTGACACCAGATGTGAACACAAGAAGATGGAGGGAAAAGAGCTGTATCTCTTGGTGCAGGTAAGTACTGGAGGAAGTCAGAACTGGGGAAAAGCTGGGCTTGAGTGGCAAAAATGGCAACAATATTTTTTCCAGAGCATGGAGATAATTTGGAACAAAGGGGTGTGTTTAATACATTACACTCGCATGACACCGATATGAAAGTATACATCAAGATCTCAGTCCAAGTCAGTATACCCATCTGAGCCAGACCTATCACTAGTAACCAGTTTCTCTTTAAAAAACACACTCCAATGGGAATTCCAGTTACTAAAGCCAGGATGGAGAATTGCTGGCAGAACCAGTACAAACTCTGGCATGCAGTTTAAAGCCTTTTTTTTTCAAGGTCCAGAAAATTCCAGCTTGCTCTCTTCAGCATGTTTCACTTCAGCATCAGCCTCCACATGCCTGCATTGTGGCTGGGGCCAGGGCCAGGAGGTGCCAGCTACTACAAAAGATTGTTCTTGTGCTATTCCTGGTTTGATCTGAAACAAAACGTACTGGAAATTTTGGAAGAACATCTGTTCTCATCAAGCATCCAGCCCAAGCCTCCCAGACTGACAAGCTCTGGGTAATTCAATGAAAAAGCGAGGGAACATCTCAATTATTATATGCAGAACTTTTGGCAGAATTTGCTGCTCTTTGCTGTGCACACAGAAACCCTGTCCTTTGTGACCCTCTGCACACAACAAGCTTTCAGGGCTTTCAGGGGGAGTAGAAAGGAGCTGCTTTTCCCATATACATTTTTTCCCTAAGACACATAAAGATGAAGGATGTGTTCCTCAATTTTGAGAATACTTACATCAATTTTAATGTTTAATATGCTTATTTGAGGGGGAACAAATATGGTTGTTATTTGTTTCTGGTGCAACAGTACATCCCAACCATCTTCCAACCCCAAGAGCTGTCACAGGGCCCACGTGACAGGATCCTACCCAGACTCCAGACATGGGGTTTGTGAGATAACAAAACCTTTCTTTGGCTCTCCGTGCCTTCAGGCAGGGCATGACTTGGAGCAAGCCCACCCATAACAAGAAGCACGTCTGTGAGGAATAACCCAGCCGCAGTGCCATGTGATATCTTCCCCTTCCAGGAGATTTCGAAAGCGAGCATCCTCGAGCAGTTCCTGCGCCGCAGCGGGGAGGGTGGGCTCCTCCCCGGCCAGACATCACCTGCCCAAGAAACTCCCTTTCGAGCTCTCCCCTGCCCCAAGTCTGACATTCAGCCAAAGTGTGCGGAGACAATTTTTCCTGGGATTACAGCAGCCCCAGACTGCATGGGGTCTGGATATTGCCACATCACTGCAGGGACGTGGCATATAAAATAGTAGTTTGTGGTAAGGGCTTAGAGCTGAAATACATACAACAAGCAAAGCTAGAGAAAATCTATTGCTGTTTCTACTATAGCATGGAATCACTGAAAAATATAGATGGTATCTCAGTTATAGTTACAGTTATGATATTTGCCACACTCTTGTGCCTGTAAGGCCAGTACCACAGCCAGTCCCATCTAGGCAGATGGGTAATGAGCAGGGTAAACCTGGGCCCATCTACCCCTACCCTTGGGAGCTGTGTCTGACGAGCAGTTTGCAACCAGCATTCAAAAATTAGGTGACAGTTTACCTCAAAATGCCATAAACTCTTGCAGTTTAAGAAGTGGCTGCACAGACCTCCTCGCAGCGGGCTGGGGATCTCCAGGAGGGGCAGGGCTGAAGGCAGGAGCATTTTCAGCCAGATCACACTGGGATCAAGGGGAGGGGTTGGTGGGTCAGAGCCCCTCGTTTCCCACATCAAACCTCCCGGGAAGCCCAGCTGTGGCTGGTGGATCTGAACAGCTTCTTCTACTCTCTGCCCATTGCTATTACTGGGGAGCATACAACAAGGGGAATTAATTCTGGATAAATCCTATTGCCAGAAAGAAGATGTGAAATGTTCCTGCAACATCCCAATTAGAGAGAGGTGCACACAGCAAAGTTATCTGCTTCACACTCCATATTTTTTCCCAGCAGCAGGAAAAAGGATTTGCTGTCACCCACTAAATCATCAATGTTTCTTGCCTGACTGTTCCAAGCACTGCTTTATTATCCCTTACACTAACTTCTGAGGGTACTGTTATTTTTTCATAAGAAAAGGCCAGAGTTTGAAGTTCCATGATTTTTTTTTTTTTGTCATCAACTCTGGTTTTGTTTCATTTTTTTCCTGATAAGGGAACCAGTGACATTTCAAAGCAGCATATTTGCTGTATGCTTGCTCACAAGAAATTAAGGTCCTGTCTATGCACTTTCCCTTAGAAAACGCCTCCCAAGCTTGCGGCATTAAAAAAAATAAAATCTGATTTCACAGAAGCACAAAGACACAAATTATTTCAAAGCAAGGCCATGCAAAATAAAACGTACCATTAAATACAAGAAGCTGGAATCAGAGATCCCATCTGTGATTATATTAATTCCCTGACAGAAGTTTTGCCCAAGTTAGAGCTGCTGGGTCATGTCCATTATTTTCTCACACATACCATTAAATCAAGCAGGCTCACCAGTGTGACATCTTGAGCACATATGCAAAAGGCTTCGACATGACATGTGCTTAATCCTCACATACAAGGACATCTTCTCCTAACAAGTGTAACTGCACAAGTGCATGCACTGGGGTCAGCTATAACCAGCCTAGGGCAGCGGAGATACTGATGTTACCTGTCTACCTCTGTCTGTGCTAGACACATCTGAGGCTGAACGCAGCCCACGCTCCCACCTTGCAGGCGCTGGGGCTTGGGTTTGGAGGCCAGCATGCAGCCTCACAAATCTCAGGGCTGGGAGCATTTCACCACCACCGCACCAGTGCTGCTGTGGGAGGGTCAGGACTGAGTGAGGCTAGGGAGTATGACAGTTATGCTTCACTCAGGTTAGAAACAATAGAAGTAAACCCAAGCTTGAACACAAGCACGTCTCCACCCAAAGCAAAGCCATATGCAACTCAGCTCAGGAATGAGAACTATGCAGCCAGAGGTTTCCTCTATTTATTGTTTTGGGTTTGGGCTGCAGTGCACAGGGAAGGGGAGGAACAAAAAACAAAGAGGGTGCGGGAAAGAAGCCGAAAGCCAGGCACAGCCACGGGAATCTCAGCCCAACCTCAGGCCCTGGTTTCAGGATGCAAGGCAAGAGGCAGTGATGGTCTCTGCAGCTATTCTCTCACCCTCTGCTGCTCCTGGCTGCCCTTGTGTCTCAGCTGCACCAGTACAACAGTTTATGTGACACTGATGTTTGTGTGACAGGCTCGTGCAACATTGATTTGATTTGCACAGGCACTTGTCAATTTTGCCCATTCACTAGACAGCAGAGTAGATATGTCAATGCCAAAATAAGAACAGTATTAAAAGAAGCAAACTCAACATAATTCTTTTTTCCCTGGAAAGATACACCCAAGAAAACCCCAAATATTCAGCTTGCCATTTCAGTTTAAAAGATGAAACCTGAAGCATGTTGTGAGCCAGCTGAGAGATAGTACAGTTTTTCTTCCTCTCTTGTCCAGACCGTGACTCCTTCCCAGACCCACTGGGAATGCAGGGCTGTGGAGCAATCAGTGGAGATTCATGGACACTGACCTCTTAACTAGTAAGCTTCATGCAAACTTCATACCTAGAATCAGAGGTAAGGGATTGCACTGTCACCAGCTAGATTTCCTTTCTGACATCACCACCAGGCAAACACAGAAATATTTCATCGAGTGGAAAGTTAGCTCACTGTGCTCCTCATCCCAGCTCCTGGCTTTTTCGGTGCGGACAGTAGAGACTCAGAGAGCAGTGGTTTTGTAATTAAGCTGATTTTAGTTCAAACTGCCAAGAAAAAGGGTATTTTCACTTTCTCCCCACTCCTGTCCCTACCTTTGTCCTTCTGTTGGCATAAGCATCAGCCAAGCCAGGGAACTGATCCAGCTGGAAACTATCTGTTTGTCTTTTCCCTTTCTGCTGGGTTAGTTTTCAGAGGGATCAGATTCCTAATCTGGCAGATCACTCAAGAGCTGATTTTGGCACCAGGGAGAGCACATGACCCAGCAGCTTGGATTAGATCAGCTGAAACCAAGCATAAACCTACACCTGCAGAGAACACCCATGACCCACCCTGTACCCACCCATGCAAAGATCCTCTGTTTGCAGAAGGAAAGAGGCTTTTTCCATCATACTGTTCTGCTCCCAAAGGGGAACAGGCATGTTTTGGGTAGTGGTGAGGCACCACCTCCCATCTCTACCTGCTCCACTTGCACGTCCCTTGCCACTGCTCTGCTGCCACTTCTTGGCTCTTCGATAAAGCCCAGGGCTCCCCTCCAGACTTTCTCTCACATCAGTATATCTTTCTTTAAACGGTACCGTGCCACTTGCCCAGGTACTTGCTGTCCTCATGGACACTCATGTGTTTACCAGCAGTCACAGACATCTAAGAGATGCATGTGCATGCCCACGGCAGATGCATGCAAGCACAGACCTAAAAATATCACCAAAATATTCTGGTTCCCCCAGGCTGAAGAAATGGGCTGTACTGCTCTGAACCATTACTACTAAGCACACAGTGTTTCTATGGCTACACCTTCCCCGGCTTTCACTCCTGCATTCAGCAACACATTCGCTGTGTCTGTCTGTCTGTCTGTCTCTCCCTCGCACATACACACACATGAACTAGACATCCCTTCTTTCCTCAGTCAGCCACCCCCTCTCCACTCCAAATAACACCTCCGCTATTCCTCCCACATGCAGCCTAAAAATCCAAAGTGGCTGCTTCTTAAAACCCCGCAGAAGAGGGGCAAAGACTTCTGATCCAAACGGTTTTCAAATGCCAGCAATACCACAGCCAGTCTCCTGAGCCTCCAAGCCTATTTACAGCAAAGGTGGAGCTGGTAGTGTTTACTGGAGATCTTTAGTGTTATTTATGGTGGCACGAAACCAAAGCAGCATGCAAAGAGCAGGCAGACACCTTCGTCCCCCGAGCCACTCACAAGATGCTGGAGAGCTGGCGTGATGAGTGATAATAGAGAGGAAAATATCTCCTAGGGATGCTCTAACAAGAAACCTCTTGCAGAGGGGGTCAGCAGTCCCTTGGCCTCAAGGTGGCTTGTTTAGCAGTGTGAAATGAAGATCTTGGTCGGATGTTGGGGAAATGCTAATGGCTGGGAGCAGCTCATGTCAAGCTGAATAAATCCCTTGTTCTCCATTCTGAAACACAATGGCACATGAATGACTAAGCAATTCTGATAACAATTCAATAGACAAATGTCAGCTTGCTTTGATTAAACATTACTTCTGGAGCTGTTTCAGAGCAGCTAAAGACACATCAGCCTGTCTCTCTCACTCCAGCCCTCTCAGCAACCCAGACAGGGCAAAGAGACATTTATTTCACAACAGCTATAACTGATTTTTTTCCAAAGCAATTGGAACTCCTGTAACATCTGAACTAAGTCTGGATTTATGCAAGCACAGATGGGGAAAAAAGAAAAAGCAAAATAGCCCCTCTCTATTTTAAGAACTCAGTTTCACTGTCACTTCTCCCTTGCTACATCACAGTTATCCCTTAGCACAGTAATAACACAGTCCAGTTTGGAGATATAGATGGAACCGAGCCATGTAATTACCACATTTCCACATGTATTCTTGTGCATTTGCAGTACTGAAATAACAGTCCCCTAGCACAGGGTTAGTCCGGACAAACAGTTCAATTTAGGAATGTGGCTAAAACATGCAGCTAGGCTTTTATATGGTGCAGGTCTAACCCAGTTTTTAATTATGCCCATATCTGTGCTGTAGGATGGTCCTTTAAAAATGACAACTAGTTCTTTTATTTTTGCAGCGAACATTTACATGAGCAGCTTTTTCTGATTTGAACCTTCTACCTTGCCAAACCCCAAATCAGTTTTGAATGATGAAAGGAATAACCTCATATGCACACATAGGCTTATACCCTTGTCTTCAGTCAGTTGTGAAATAAGCTGCTCAGCGCTGCATCCGTAATGGGGACTGCAGTGCAGATGGCAAAGGCATAGTCACAACTCGTGCTGTGCCTCTGCCAATAGAGGTGTATAACGCAAGCAGAGCAGCTCAAAGAAGCGTAACACACCGGCAGCGAGGAGGGGAAGAGAGGCTGCTACTCCAGAAGCAGTTCCACCTTTCTATCTATAGAAGAGGCTATCAGGGGTAACAATAACACGGAATGATGTCCAAAAGATCCTGAGTGAAATACTCTCTGCACTGCAGTCCATGGGAATGAGGATTTCACCTTGTGATCAGTGTTAGGCTGTGTTTCAGTGATGCTTATTGCTTTGTTGTTGAGAGAATGTAAGGAGGAAAAAAAAGCACAAATCTCCTACACTTCCGCCCTACTGATCTGTTGATTGCTAAGAAGGAAAATCCTTCCCTTGCAAATGTCCAAAGCCACCACCAGTCCCAGGGGCCTCATTGCTGCATTTGACCACAGTCTAGAACAGTGAGTGATAATGTTATTTCTCTAATTCCACTCTCAAGAAAGTCCCTTGGCTGCTTTCCTTTCTCCTGGGCTGAGAATGAGCACGTGGAAGCAATCTGCCCTTTTATACACACAATCCACATCTACAAGAGTACATCTTCAAGTCCATGGACCTGGGTTATTGTGAACGGAGGCTATTTCTTTAGATGTGGTAATTGGCAGATGCTGCGTCCTACAGGCAGAGGTCTCAAAGGAGATATCTACACTGAGTACGCACAAAAAATTCATAGGGACAATGACTGCATGTTTGTGTATAGGTGTATATACGTATACATGCACATCAAGGAACTGGAAGACAGAATAGTCCTGCTTGCTCCTAGCTGCAAAGGGGAATTCTCAACTGATCTTTGCAGCTCCCATTTGATAGCACAAAGCCACTGTGCAAAATCACCAGGTTGGCCCTTATAGCTTTGTTGTTTTCAATATTCTTTGAGAGTTTCCTCTGATGCCTGATTTGCTTTATTAGAGAAACCTACTCAAAGGGATTTGTGTGCATGCTCAGCTTGATTTGTGAACTCCAACAGGAGGGGCAGCCAGTAAAATTAATGAGGTTCTGGGCAAATGATTGCACATGCAGACCCACAGACATAAAGCAATAACTGACTGTCTAATTAACAAAGGCCACGTGCCCGATTAAGCATGCAAACGCTGCTGCTTATACACACACATTGACACACATTAATGCCTCAGTGAGGATACATTTGCAAGTGTCTGGTTGGAACGGTGATGAAACACGCAACCTGCTTCCATAAACACTTTTCAGTATGCAGAAAATATATAAATGAAATAATCTGCTGCCTATTTCTGTAATGAGCACAAATTCTTTCTGGAAAGCAACACAGCAGGTCTCCAGGCTCATGTGGGCACTGCTTTAAAACCACCTTCTAGAAGGAGGCAAACGAAGGACAAAGAGGCTTTGAAAGAAAAGTTTTAACTCTGTTTCAGTCATCTTGTCATTGCAAGTGAAGGGCTGCTTTCATGTTTCAACCTTGTTATACTAGGTGATAAAGGGTCACAGGTGTATGGTCCTATTCCTAACTCTGGTATGTTCTTATTGCATAAAACACTCACACACTGGGTCTTCATCTCCTTGATTAAAGCTCAGTTTTTTTAAATTCACAGCCATAAAATTAAGAAAAAAAGAGAAAAAAAAGTCTAAGGCATCCAACAAACAAGAACTAGAAATAGCAATGTCTCAGAGGCAGTGATTGCAGTACAGGATACCTGTTCTGTATTAGTTCACTTAACTCAATTAACGGTGCTGCCAGATCACATCATTTTGGGACACAGATATGATAACTCAGCTAGGGAGGCCAGGAAGGCAAAATCCTGGAAAGCTAGTAGCAATCTCAGGGTGCCAGAGAAGAAATTTTTGTCACCAGCTGCATACTCATGCCTGTTGTTCAGCAGGGTCACCGCTGCACAGACCAGCAGCCAACCTGCAAAGGGTATTCCCAAGAGTGCTATAAAGGTCAGGCAGTATAAGAGAGCTAGGAAGGATCCTGGTCTGCATGAAACAGGGAGGGGATGTGAACCTGTCCTCACCTCTGAGCCTTGAATGACCTAAATGCTGCCCTCTTATCTGCAGCAAGAATTGCAGGGGATATCTGAGTCTTCACTTTGCATTTGCTTGGGGCTGGTGGGTTCACTGAACTGAAGCTCAGGGTTTCCCTCAAGCCCATGACTCATCCCTACTCCCCCCCTAAATGCTCAGAAACTCATTTTCTCCAAGGAGCCAGAGAGGCCAAGGGGAGTGTCAGAAAAACTACTTATGTCTGCGGTGTGTTTCCTTGCTGCTGGAAGGTCTCCAAAGACATTTCAGGTGCTGATGAGACCTTCCAGCACATCCATTTAGAGTCTGCAGTTTCCCTTCCTACCTACATTATTTACCATACAATCCCAAGCTGCTTAAAGGACTGTTGCAAGCTATTTTCTGAATCATCCTTTCCTCTCTGTGCTGTTTCATGTAATAATCTTTCCGAAATCTATTTTGGGAATAGTATTTTGCAGCAGAGGATTGTTTTGTTTGTTTTTGCCAACTGTTCTGTTGCAGACATAGAAAGTTGGTTTGTTATTGTAAAGTTGCTGACAAGGACAGGGTTACAGATCCTGTGTCCTGACAGCCTAGCTTTGCTCGGCTGTCCTCTCTGGAGTAGGGACACGGAGGCTCAGAATGACAAGTGCAAGGCTATGCCCATTAATTTGTTGCTGCAGAGCTGCTCATGATTATCAGAGCTGCAGGCAAGGGTTTGTTTTTAGGGTTGCTTGAGGATGGCAGGTCATATTGAATTCTTACAGCAAGGTCCCTGATAAAGGTTTGGATTCCTCAATTGTTCTTATACTATGCAGAGTATCTTGGCAGTCTGACTATTAAAGGAAAAAGAGCGTGGACTTTGCCAGCAGCTGTGTTAGAGAATGGGGAAAAAAAAAAAAAAAAAAAAAAAAAAAAAAAAAACCAAAAAAAAAAAACCAAACAAACAAACAAACAAACAAACAAAAAACGGGGTATATTTTGAGCTGACCAAATTTGAAAATGTTTTTTTTCAGAAACACCCAGAAATACTGAGTCTTTATATCTCAGTCCTTATCCTGGAAGAGAAGACACATTTTGCATCAAAGAGACTACACTTAATTTGCTACTCAAACTCAAAGTTTCTCAACCACCCAACATTCATATTAGCTTATTATTTCAAATTTAGCTGCCCTGCTCTTACCCTGAGAGCATCAGACTGGGAAGTGATTGCACTTCCACGCCATACATTCAAAGCTGGAGTGCTTCACTTGCTTCAGCAGTTTTTGGCAGTTCAGTGCAGTTCTCAGCTTTGAAGCATAATTGCCCAACTACAGCAGTGACTCTGGTCTCCAAAGGCCAAAAGGAGAAAGAGAAAGGAGGGAGGTGGGAGGACAGCTGAGGATAGCACATTTCAGATGTGGGATACAATTATTTCTTTTTTAGAGGCCTATTTCTGGATACTACCAGAGAACTGGACAGCTAAACCAAGAAAGCAAATATAAAATGAAAGATCACATCAGAAAGCACACGCACCCAGACACCATGGCAGGCAAGAGCTGGGGGACCTGTGTAATCAGAGCTATAATGATTCCATAATTTCACATCCAAACATAATTAGTTGAGGTACGTTCTTTGACAGCTAGAGATTTGCAAAATTAGGGTCAAGCAGGTTCATTTTTTTAATTGCTCTCATTTCCCCCCTCTGTGTTGTTTCTTGTCGCTTTATAGCCTCCTCCCTGGGACAAATTCATCCCTGGGGTAACCCCCTTTTAAAAAAATCTCCATGAATTTAATCCTTTGTACCTTGGAAGCATGGAAACATGGCAGCAAATAGCTTTCTGCTTGCGTGACCGGCCTGTCACGTGTCTCGGCACATCTGAAGGACTGTGTGTTCAGCTTGCCAGCCTTTAAGAACCCAATTCCCTAAAAAAAAAAAAAAAATCAAACTGTAGGCTGCTCCCTGCTTCATACATTATTGCTGTCAACTGCAGCAACAGCAGATAATAGGAAACCAGCCTGCCTAATTCCAGCGAGACTAGTGTCCACAGTTTCAGATGGCAGCAGAATGTGCAAGAGGTGATCTAAATATGCAGCCAGATTTCATTAACTAGTTTGATTCCACCTAACTGAACAAGCCAGGACAAAAATCCCTCTGTGTTCAGACATCCTGTAAAACTGTCTCTCAGAGACAATGCTCTCTCCGTTTAGGCACATCAGACATTTTAATTGTTTATACATTTGCTCACACAGTACTTACTTGATGACGCTCACTTATCTGAAGCAGGACCGTATCATCCACAGTCTATCAATAGACTTAAAGTTCCCATGATTGCCCAAAACATGCATCACTCACACTTACTCTATCCCTGGGAAGTGGATAAAAGCAACTCCACTAAATAGAGCCCAGGTCTGTGCAAATAGCTCCCAGTCAGAAGTCACAGCCCAGGTTGGGGCTAGTGGAGCTAAATTAACTGGTCAGGAGTGTAGCTTCATCTTGCATTGAAACAGCTGAGAAGAACAAAGCCGACAGCCCCAGCACAGTAGAAAATTAAAAAGCCTGAAGATGTGTCCAGCCACATGTTGTATGGCTGGCACTGTTTGTACATGCCTCCCTAGGCACTCTGCACTGCAAATACAATGGCTGGAAATTAATGTGGGCATTAATGGTGTGCACACATGTAATGGTACAAATTTTCTGTGCCCTTCACCACAATATGAGCCCCTGCATCAATTTCCTGACTGAGTGACAGGCAGAAGTACCAAGTGGTAGAAACTTTACATCAACACACCCACATGCAGCTAACATTTATGTGGGTGCTACTTTGACATATTTTATGAGTTTGGGGAGGTTTTTGTTTAGGAAAAACAGAAGACAGGAGATGTAAAATTTTCTAGTAGATGTTCTGTGTCATTTTTTGCACTCCAAATCCTTTTAGTGATTGATTTGGCTATCTGAGGCCACAGTAAACCCTCAGGTAGTTTGTGATGAAGTGTATATGGGTCACATGAGGTGTGATTGGGGGAGTAGAGACTGTATTTGTGCAGCACACAATGCTTTGACATAAATTATATTAATATTTACAAAATCTATAAATATGCTAATTTTACACGTGAATCTTTTGTCCTCCAAAATAGCAGAGACCTTCACAACACACGAGAAATACAGCTGCTTAAAGGATAACCACCAACTCACACAAAATGACAAACTGAAATTTGCAGGTCACTAGGACACAAGTTTTACTATTTGAAAAGATGTAATGATCTGTAATGTCATCACTAATTGACATTTTATATCAACATCCATAAAACACCCTTTTTTCAAAAAACAGCCACATGAAAGGAGGATCAGTGGCAATGAACCTATGGAAGTTTCAGTGATACTGTTAGATGTCTTGATGTTGAAGCTGTCCCATAAAACCAGAAAATACATGGGCATCACATGGAAGATTTGTCTTAGAGGACCTGAGGAAAAGGCATTCAATATCCAGGCCCAGTGCCCAGGTTTGGAGTGGCTACATACAATCTGTCCCTTTTCCAACCTGTCACCTTTCAGTGTCCCCTGGTCCCTGTGATGGCAAACCCAGCAGCTCCAGAACTCATGAGTCCTGCCACAGATGCATGCACACAAAAGCCAGAGCAGTCATGGGACATCTATATGCTGCCATTGCTGAAGGGCCACTTCTTCAAGCTGTTGCTTTAGTTAGATTAACAGCGGCACCCTGCACTGGTTCATCTGTAGAAGACCTTCCTCAAGCCCCAAGGACTAAAAAACCCTCAAATGTTGTTGGCTTTAACAAAAGCTTCAATTCACCAAAAAATCTGGTACAGCCACTTTCACCTGGAGTCATTCCACCCTGAACTGCCCCCCACATCCACTCTACGTGCTTACAGGCACCAAGTACAGCTTTTGAAGGCTGATACAGAACATAATGATATGGATCTGAATCAAGACCAAAGTATAGGTGTTTCCTCAATCCAAACCAACAGGACTATGTTTTAGAGGCCGACTCCCATCTGCAACCCTAGGAACCTTCAGCTAGCATTGCTAGGCCATTTTGTACACTGGCGAAGGAGGTCACTATTTGTTCCATTAACAGAAGTGAGGAGCCATCCACTGACATCCCATTTTAGAGGGCAACAAGATAAACTCCATTAAAATGGAATGTAAGATGCCAGGGGACAAGCTGAAAAGACATTATACAGTCTGGCAGCAAAGGCAACAGAGTTCCAAAAAAATAAATCACGTTAAAGCATATGCAGCCCCGGCGAGGACACCTGAAGTTTGCACATATGGCTGCTCCGCTGGGACAGGCCTGTCTGCTGCGGGCGTGCAAATCAAAGCGTTTGCATCTCATTACCCAGGCTGGGAGACATCACTCAGGCCTGGGATGAGTGGCTGAGATTCCCCCAACGCTGTAATGGGGTGACAGTTTGGCAGCATCAGCAGTCAGATTGGCCTTTATCCTTCACAGATGTTGCTGTGCTAAGGACGAGGAGGTGTTTATTTTACAGGATGATGGTGTCTTGGCCTATGGCACACAGCCAAACAGCCCAAGGTCAGCTCTCCATATATCCTAGGGTTTCTTTGGCATCCCTCCCAAGCAGCTACAGCATGCTTGGTTGCAGCACTGGTGAGGCAGGAGGGGAGGTGGGGAGGAAAGTCCTCCAAGTATCCAATGCCCAGGGTCTGCACAGCCCAAGGCAGTGACACTGGAGCTCCTCAGAGTTTACGCGTCCAGATGGCAGATGTGGATCAGATGCTTTAGGTGCAACAAAAGAAGAAATGTCATGTTAATATTCTCACTTCTCTTCTTCTCGTAACACCATTCATCTCCACTGATCCCACTTCGGGTGCAATGAGATTGGGGTGTGTGCACTGAATTCCACCTGGGGAAGCCTTGGAAAAGCAGTTTCAATCTGCTAAAGAGATTCTTCTCTCCATGTGTGCTATAAAGCCCTAACAATATTTCCTTAATAAGGGCCAAATCTTGTGTCACTTGTACATGTGTCAATATGGAGTTACTGCACTGAAGTTGAGTTCCTAACAGTATTAATTTCTAGAACTGTCAACTCACTCTTGGAAAACTAAGTCTTCAGAACTAACAGCTCTCATGGTTTCCAGTGGTGCAAATGAAATCAGAATCTGGCTTAATTTTAATACAGAGAACAGAGGAAGATCAAAAAGAGCTTGGAAGACCTCCGCCTTTATGGAAAAGCTCTGACTATGAGGTTTCCTGTTTCTCATTTTGGGGAAATTTTGAAAGAATACTGCTCCAAGTGATGGCTTTCCATTTGCATTGCACTTTCTTACACACAGCCTACAGAACCCAGCATTCCCTAAACACAGAGCTCCTGAAAGCTGCAATACAGAGGTTCCTGTTTCCTCATTTTAAACACTGCATTAAGCAGCATTCCTCTATATGTTATTGCCCATTTTGCACTAACTCAATAAAATCATCTCTCAGACTGAGTTTCTGTCTCAGTCTGTGATGACCTGATATTGTGACCACAAAGAAGACATACCTAGAAGTCCTTACCTTGAAAGACATGCTGAGTTCATTGCATTTTAACAATGAGTAATATAAATACTGCAGGAAGTGCTGAAGCAAACAGCACCTTATTACTCCAGAGGCAAGCATTAGGGAAAAATAGTTTAAAATGCAAATCGCCTTTATGTACCTTTGAACAGGAATATCTTCACCTTCAAATCCACTCCACCCCCCCAAGCTTTAGTAGGGATTGATAGTCCTGTGTGCCAAGATAGATCGAACACTATTTTTAATCACATCTTACAACCACACTGTCCCAAATGCTTTGCATGACAAAGCAACCATGGGAGTATAATGAGAGAACTGTGATGCAGAGCCACAACATGAGGAGTAGATTCGTGCTTTGGATCCAAAGCCCACATAGGAAAGAGTGATCTCAAAAGGCAGAACCAAGGAAGAAAGGAAAAGCTGTAAGAGAAGGGGCTGGAGCAGAGCTGGAGAGCTGACAAGGTGGAGAGAAACAAGAAGGGAATGTTTTGTAAAATGGATTAAGCTGCAGGAGCCAAAAGCATTAGAGGGAAAGGCTTGGGGCAGAGGGAGGGCACTCAAGGACACTGCAGCAGAACTTGCAGGCACTTGAAGCTTGCGCTGAACTTTGTGTTCCCAGCTGCCTGTTTTGGAGTGTGTTCTGGGGATGCCTCCTCTTGGGAGCTCGCCTGCTGGAAGAAGGTTACGAAGCCACAGCTCGGCAGTGCTTATGCTGTAGCATGACAGCGGTGCATAGGCATGCTATGATGCAGCATCTTTATATGGAGCTGAAGTCACGCTGGGGTAAAGGGATAGGATTTGTAGGTTTTACAACTCCAGGGACTCTTTGTGGCCCGCAACAGTAGCCACTCGGCACATGTGAAATTCAGCTGTTTCCTTCTGCAGAGGATTGGAGCAGTTTCCTCAGGTCTCTTCCATGTGTTGCTCAATTCTATCCCACTCTGCAAACTCCCTTGAGCTGGGATTTGAATCTGCTCTGTGCACAATAAATCTCAGCCAAAAAAGAAGCCTCATATGGTTTGCCCAAATCTGTTCAGGGATCCCAGAGGTCATTACAAAAGTTAGTAAATATTAACAAACTATCTTTCAAGACAGCATGTACAGTCTGTCTGTCAGACCTGGGAAGTTTCTTTTTCTCCAGCAAACAAGGTGAGGGGCTGTGTTTGGCAAGTGGATGCTGGGCTGTGGCAGGGGACCCCAGGGGCAAGCTGGAGCTGGAGTGAGTGCTCATTAACAGCCTGCCGAGAGCAGGGGGTGCTGAACGGCTCTCCAGCTATTTGTAGCACAGTGCGCTCTGCTCTCCATTTCTGCAAAACCCTGCATGCCAGAGGCAGCTGGGCAGTGTCTTGCACGCAGGGTCATGAAGGGGGAGAGAGGTGGTTGTGCTGAGCTGCAAGAGGCAGCGCTAGCAGAGGCGGAAGGCAAGACAGGAGCCAACCATGCAAGTCACACACTTGGTAGGGGAATGCCAACAAGTCTCTCCCGTGCACTGTATGAACATGTTGCTTCTTCATGGAGTGAGAGATCCCCAAGTGTGCCTCTGACTGAATATTCAACGAATAAGTACAGGATGTGTTTTTGTTCTGGGGATGGGCTACAGCAGGTTATAGACAGGCTGGAGTAGAGAGGAGGTGGAGCGGGCGCATGGAAGCAGAACAAGCCCGGGTTACCCTGTGGTCCTGCAGGCCTCCACAAACCACTGAATCAGGGCTGCAAGCTGGGACAGACAGAAAATTGCACTGGAGGCCTATAAGGTCCAGCCACACATGAATAATAGAAATGCAAGTGGTTTGCCTCCCATCAACCCCAGCAAGGAGGCATCTAACCCAGTTAATCAAATTTAGGAACATTTTAACCCAGGCAGTACCTAACACCAAGTTATCTGGCAGGGGATTTGGACCCCAGGTGTATTTATTTGCCACCTTCGCCACCGCAGCACTGGGAAAGCTCCTGATTTGCAACCTTAGTGCTCCACTCCAAGAGCTGTGCCTTTTGCCTTGTGCTCCCAAATGCCATGTGAACCCTCGAGGGAGGTGAGCCAGGGGAAATCCAGGCCCAGCACTTCTTGCAGCTCTTTTCTGTGTGTCAGGGGCCTGTCCTCCATGCAGGGGTTTCTTGCTGTGGCACACACTGTTTTCATCTTCCAGAAAGGAGCTAGAAGGTAGCAGCTTATTTCCTGGGAAAGGACAAGGGGTGCCTCTGCAGTCAGCCAGAAGGGACCTGAGCTCTGGAGGGTGGAAAGGGGGAGGCTGACACTTCTGTACTGCTCGTCACCTTATTAGAAACAAACTGGCATTAACCTCACCCATATGCAGGATGGACACAGATGCCAGGTCACAGAAACCATGAGGGCTGTTTACAGTATAAATGTCAGAGTATCTCAGTCCTGCAGAATACACAAATGGCTGCTGCTCCCACCCAGGTGCAAACTGCAAATCCTGCAGAAGGGGATCTGCCACTTCTCCCCCTGCACCGCATGTGATCTATCATCAAACCCTGCTTCTTTGACTCACTAAACTTAGTTTCCTAAAATGATAAATCTGCCTCTAAGTAAATGCCATTGAGAAAGTTTCAGCCTTAGGAGAAGGATTTTGAGAGCACTGTGCTCAGATAAGCAACCTGTACTGAATCCTAACTAGAACATCTCATGGGCACACTCGTGGTAATTATTATATAAGTAGTTTAATATGAGATTAAGTTCCTGTATCCTTTGTACTTCACAGACAAAGTACAAGGCAAAGCAAGGAAACAGAGGAGCTTTGTAATTGTCTCATGTACCCACACATGACTGCTACTGACACCCAGTTCTTAAACAGCACAAGACAAACCCTAAGTCAGAATTCCCTGTACACCCAATTCTTCCATTAACTTCTCTATGCAAGGAATGTGGGATTGGACACCATCACGCAGGGCCAAGCCAGTATCCTTCCCATGCTCTCTGCTTACTGTGAACCCCTTGAAAGGCTCAAACTGAAATCTATTACTGTAATGAAGCAGATACTGTTGCTCATGAAAACTAAGCTGAACAGACTTCTTTGTTTTTGTAGGGTTGCTAGGGAGCACTGGTTACTATTATTGATTTTTTTTTTAAGGCCTCTGAACTACTTATCAAAACAAGTTATTCCATGTGCAGCAGAAATAATGAAGCCTGGTTCCCTATAGCTTTGTGTCCTTTGTCCCTAAACTTTTTTTCCCAGTGCAATGTCCCCTCCCTCTCCCAAAAGCCAGGATCTCCCTCCCACATCTCCCTTCTGCCTGGCAGAGCAAGAGGGAGCTGAAGTGATAGCTGGGTCACAACTATAAACTTGTTTATTGGCTGGCTGGGAGCTACAAACAGTGGCTGATTGCTAAATTCTGCCTATTTTGCTCTCACTGGGGACTAATTTTGGACTTTCTCTAATATCCAGTCATCAGTTTTCATAAAATTTGTAGGAACTTCATTCTCTTTGTGATTTGATGAGTCTAGCTGAAATCCAGCGAAAAGCTTTTTTCTGAGGGGAAAAGGGAGCAGTGGATAGACAGGCAGTCAAGCTGTACAATCTGGAAATCAGGCTGAAAGTACATACAGTAAGGAACTACCTAGATTTTGCAACCAGATACACAGGAAAAAAAAATCTCATTAAGTCCCAGATACTCAGTATCATATTTGTAGCTGTATCTGATAATGATTCTTCTGACACAAACTATTTAATGAACACACCTAGGACCTGGCAAGTGTGACTGTCAGAACACTGATGTGATGAATATTCACACATCAGGATGTTGCAATTTAAATGACATAGATACCATTAAAATGCCAGGGTCCAGAGTGCAAAAGCAAATGGAAAAGGTCTGAGAAACTCAAGCCTTGAAGCTGACCACTTATTAATGGCAGCTTTGCACCTCTTTTACACAACAGGACAGTTAGGCAGCCTTCACTTTCTCAAGTTTTCCTTTTAAAAGGACTGTTCTGGGAAAATTTGTCATGGTTGCTAACAAACATTCAGCTGCACCAGCACTAGCAAAACAGGGAGAGCATAGGTGTGACACACCTGTGAGTATACTGCAATCGTGTGTTTGCATGTGTGCATGCTATCAGGTATTTCTGAGCAAAGAATAGTGCATGTGGGTGAACAGACACAGAGGCACAGGCAACAAGGCCAGCGTGCCTGGGCGACCCATCTGGTCACCTTTGCTACAGAGCATGTGATTAAATGTGGAAATAGAAGAAAGCAGGCCTACGCAAACACGCATCACAAAGTCACAGAATCACAGACTGGTTGAGGTTGGCAGGGACCTCTCGAGGTCATCTGGTCCAAGCCCCTGGTCAAGCAGGGCTGCCCACAGCCAGTTGCCCAAGACCATGTCCAGACAGCTTCTGAATATCTCCAAGGATGGAGAGTCTATAAACTCTCTGGGCAACCTGCTCCAGTGCTCAGTCATCCCCACAGCAAAGAAGTGTTTCCTGATGTTCCGACAGATGCTCTCATGTTTCAATGTATGCCCGTTCCCTTTTGTCCTGTCACTGGGCACTACTGAAGAGAGCCTGGCTCTGCCTTATTTACACCCTCCCTTCAGGTATTTGTACACATGGTGAGATCCCCTCTGAGCCTTCTCTTCTCCACACTGAACAGTCACAGCTCCCAGCTTCTCCTCATAGGACAGATGATCCAGTCCCTTAATCATCTCAGTGTCCCTTTGCTGGACTCTCTCCAGTAGCTCCGCATCTCTCTTGTCCTGGGGAGCCCAGAACTGAATACAGTACTTCAGATATGCTTCTGAGCACAAATCCAGAGTGTCTTAGGAACTGTCAAGGGAGACAGCACCAACAGCAGAGTGGCAGGCACTTCGTTCTGTGAATACCTTCTTCCTAAACCTGGAGATTTCCTTTTCATTGCCTTCCTGCTCTGATGTGACTCTAGGATGAACAGCCTCTGGAAAGGAGGAATGTGGTGACAGAGAAAAGGGGAAAGGAACCAGGATCTGAAAATGCACTGGCCCACAGAGCATGGCTGTGCACCATTCCCAGGCTCTCAAGAAAAGGCTGAGGCAAGCAAGGACAAAGCAGCCGCTATTAGATCAGTCTCTCAAAGATGTCTTCAAACATTACTTATCATCAACAACTAGAAGAGTTTCATCTCATGTGAACAGCTCATGCCCCAGAGTTCCACCACATTCAACAAGATTATATTTATATTGAAAAAGGTTTTTTATTGACTCTTTACTCTCAAATAATTGATAAGCTCTTACTGCCGTCCCACTTCAATCAGCCTCAGCCCTAGCTGTGCCCAAGGTCTGGTCTAGTTCCAGCCCATCTCATTATCTAAAGCACCAGAAGCAGGTGGTGTTTACAGGACTTGCTAGAAGAAACTGAATTTCTGCACAAAGAATACAGATCTGAAGGCCACACTGGGAAACATAACTTACTCAGAACAAACATTATTCAGCTGTATTTTATTATGTATTTCTTTCCTGTCTTATTCCTATCACATTTCTTTTTAATTCTTCTTTCCCATCCATCATGATCCATCGGAGTCAGAGAGGAAACTTCCATAGACTTCAGTGGTCTTTGAAACCTTTCAAACCTTCTGGCCTCTTCTCCCCAGGCAGCAGATCACCTCAGTTTCACCATGTCCAAATATGGGGAGATCATTAAACCAGTGAACAAAATGAAGGGCATGAGAGATTATCTAGGGCAATCTCTCTGATCCAGTTCAGACTTTTTTTTCGAGGCTAAAAAAGTGAGGACTGTGCTATGCCAGGATGGATTCAGGGAGGTTTCAGGAAACTAGAGATGAGACACCTTTGAAGGCTGAGCTTGTTCTTTTCAATCGACTTGATGGAGAGGGTGGACTATTCTGACTGTAATTTTTTTCAGTGTCAACTTCCAAAAGAAAATTAAAAATTATAAGTAAAAGGAACAGTGGCAGACACTCGCACCAGTGTCACTGGGAATCCTGAGCTCCACCATGACACCTCCAAGTCCTTTGTCACACTACCCAAAAGATGTAATTTTCAGCCTTGACCAGTCCACCAGAAGTTTTGGCACTTGTCCAACTTTAGATAATTTCTACAAACACCTGGAATGTGAAGTTCAGATTCTGTTTTGTATGCTTTTTTTTGATTCTCTGCCTTATTTTCTTTTAATCCCTTTTGCTCACTTGTATAACTTCTGCAGTTCTGCTCTCACTCTCCATATCCCCTTCCACTCCTCATGGGAGAGGAAAGGCTGTATCCCACCAAACTACATGGACCTCAGAGAATTTTTACATGCCTAAGGATAGCAGAAGTTACCAGAAACATGTAGCTATACATGTTGAGGTACCACATCTCCACAACGGCACTTTCCTCCCTGACGCTGTAAGGCTGGTTGTCCAACATAGAAACCTTCATACTCAGCAGCCCCTTTAGAGGAAGCTCCTAATTTCAGAGTTTGCATAGCATCTTCCCAACAGCCCTCCCCACTTCATACCTACTCACCAGAGCAGGCTCCCCAGAGTGTGCCAGCGCACACCCCATCATCTCCAAGCACAGCTAAGACCCAAACGCTGAACTTAACCCCAGTTCTGCTTTGCAGTTGCTGCTAGGATTTGCCAAGCTTTCCATTCAGTCATGCTCAGCTCAAAATTGGGCTCCATGCTAAGCACTGTGGGAAGCTGCAATGGAATAAAATGGACTACAAGGTTGTCGGACTTATTTTTCACTCCTTACATTAACTAATTAGCTTTCTTCCTCATTAAAGTCCCTTCAAGCATATCAATTACCCAGCTCTGATGGCAGGGACAGTACAATAGCCCTCAGTGCAATCAGATGAGTTGGAATTCAGCACAGCAGACCAACAGGGCGGAGGATTGGGTTACCCGTGTGTCAGCAAAAGGGCATTATTCTCCTGACCTCCCTTTTGCAACAAGAGCTGAATGGTGGTTAGGAGAGGGGAGAGGAAATGCCAGGGAAATAGCACAATAAGCATCTTCCTAGGAGCTGCAAGGGGAAACCAGTGCTGTGACAAAAGACATGAGAAATATTTAAATGTTGGTCTAAAATTAGGACAGCCTAAAACTTGGCCTCTGTTTTCTTTTGTTTCCATCTAATGGAAGCAGCCTTGCAATTTCTGTCTTGGTCAGAACAATTCTCTCACTTCTCTCTAGGAAAGTGAAGACAAGGTATCCATCTTAGCAATGCCTCCTCTCTCAGAAGCTCGTGGCCCAGCACCCACCCACAATAAACATGCTTATCCCAGCAGCTCAACAACAGCAGATTTCCACAGGTGAATTTTGGGTCAGTCTCAGTTTTTCCAAGCCAATTGCCTATAATTTGTTACAGTAATATCACATTTGTGAATTGCTGCTACTGCCTCTATTAACTGGGTTCTTTACATTGTCTTGTACCTGAGCTGTACGTTCCCCATCTGCCAGAGACTATTACAGCTATGCTTACCTCAAATGCAAATGATTTCTTGAACACCACCAAGAAAAAAAAAAAAAAAAGTAACAGTACTGACATTGTATCTGTTAATCTTAAACCACTACATTCAGTTGGTTACATGGATGAAGATGCATTGCTCAGTGCAGCTGAATACTTAAAAGCACTGAGACAATAAGAATGCATTAAACTTTTATCTCCAGTGCTACAGCTACAATAAGCAATCAAAGAAATTGCCACTCTCCCAGGGCTCCGGATTGCCTAAAGGAAACTAACTTTTGTCTCTGTGTGTGTGTGTATGAAGAAAGATGGATAAAAGGATCTCAAATACCAGCTGCAGTGTGTTTGGCTACTTTGCGTTAGTCAAATGATGAGCACGGAGCACTGCACAAAGCTCAGAAGAAGGCAGTTTTATGCAGTCATATATAGGGAGGAAGAAATAAGATATTTTTCACTCCAAGGATTTAATGATCAAGACCAGCTTTTTTTTTAGTGTAGAATTTATAGGAGACAATTACAAACCTGATATTCCTATCAGAGCCATGTGGTGAAAAAACCTTTTACACAAGTCTTTCTTTCCCTCAATACAATATTTAGGGGCCTGGATGTCACTACATGACAGGTATAACTCACCTTTCCATGAGCAGTAGCAATAGCAGGACTATCAAAACACATTACAGTTTCTAAAACTACAACAAACAAATTTAAAAGCTCTCATAAAAATGATACATGTTCCTTTTCAATTTATTCTTTGGCCATTTAATGATGTAGAAACTTCATTTCTCATGAAATATCTACAAACCAGCCACTTTCCTCATGAAATATGCATGAATGATAGAATTCCTCATGCTCTTGAGAAAATAAACCACTTCAATCTGAGAAAATGCTCAGTTTTATAATGTCAGAATGCTTTCTTTTCCTTTTTTGTCTTGGAAGCAGGGAAGTTTCAGAGAAGGGGGTGCTTGGCATGTTCCAACCTTTTAATGTGAAGGGAAACACTGTTTAAAAACAACCAAAAAACCGACAGAGATAATTCCAAAACAAATTTTGCTCTTCAAATGTTATGTTCTTGTTTATTTTCCCACATTCCTCCAATGAGCAAAATTCTGTGGTAAGAATCATAGTATTTAAATAACTTTCTGTTTTCAATCCACTCTGTTTCTTGGATTCACATTTCTCTGTCTATGTTTTCTCTGTACTGCAGATAAAACCGTGTGAGTACCAACAAGGTATTTGCTACAAGAACTATAACGTCATTTTATCAATTTGATTAATAGAGCTCTAGGAAAAAAAAATTCCCCCATCACCCCATGTGCACAATTGTCTCACAATAGCATATTTCATCAAAGAATCTGCAAGAGCTTTACTATGTGTACTTTACAGTGTATCAAAAATAACCTTCTCTAGAAGCCCTTGATGTGAAATAACTTTTTTTTTTTTTTTTTTTTTAATATCTAATATGAAGCATTTTTATTTCAGGCTTTAAAAGTGGGAAGTTACTGCAAGTTACAGACTTAAGATGGATCAGGGGGCTTTGGACAATTTTAAAATTAACCCCAAAGCATATCACCTGGGCAGCCAGACACTGACATGCCTAAAAGCAAACATGTTGGAAAGTGTTTCCTCTGCAAGCTGCCTTAGGCCCCATAACAAGTAAATACAGGAGTATGGATGGCCTCTCAGATCCCAGATGACCGCACAGCCGAGTGTGGCCGAGCCATGGCTATGCCCTTGCTCTCCACACTCAATGTTCAGGGCATCACAGCCAACCAGCCTTCATATCAGGTGGAGCTGTTCAAACAAAGAATGAGCGTTTGGGCAGCCAGAAACTCCACAGAGCAGACTGTTTTCAGTTTAGAGCTTTAAGGGTTTCTAACTCTGCTGGTATCTCCCTCAGTTTGGGATTTCCGTAGCAACTTGGGCTGTTACATACACCTTTTCTTTGCATTCCTTCATTGTTTTCCAGTTCCAGAAAGATATCAAGTTAATGTCCTCTCACCCCATCCCCAAAATATCAAGGGGATATTTTAAAATTAGAGGCAGAAAAACATTTCCCTTTGCAAATGGAACAGCCGTGTGAAAAAGGAGTGCCTCTGCTTCTCATAATAGGAAGGGACGATGAGGATAGGACACACAAGCCTAAAATGAAAGCCTCAGGAAGGAGATTTCATGAAGAAATGTGGTTTTATTCTTGAGAATAAGCAGCATCTTCCTGAGACCTATCATTTTGATTCACTGTTTCATGTGTAAATAATTTACTAGGCTAAAAGGTCAAGAGCTGCAGGTCCTTAGAGAAAGGAAGAAAACTGCAAGCTGTAAATAAGGGACAAGTAACTTCTATAGAGCATAAAATGTGTTATGAGGCTACACACAGATATACATATGCACATATCCACAAAGAAATAGGCTAAAGCACAGCTCCAGAACCAGCATACAGAGGCAGAAATAACCTCTACTCTGTTTGCTCTCCCTTGAACTTGTCTTGAGAGCAGGAAGTACAGCCAATATGATCTTTTGGGATAGAAATTACAATTAAAGATAGATTTTAAATTAGATCCATGATGCCCAGATGTACTGCTGATGGATGCATGAAACAGAGGGGCAAAAGAAATTAATTTTCAGCCTACTTGTTTTCATCTTTTCATCCTCTAATGTCAGGGTAATTGTTCCTCTACTCCTGGATGTGACAGAGTCTAGTCCTTGCCTCTCTCCAGAAGGTAAGTGAACAGCTGGTTTCCTTTCTGACACCAGTGTATTTCCAATCACCTGTCAGGCAGCATTAGGTCCCTAAATGCTTACGGCGTGTCACGCTTTCCTACCGCTCAGAAACTAAATATGGGGCTTCATTCACCAGTTTGAGGTAGGATAGGGCAAGGAGAAGAAAAGGGTCAAACTGTTCAGGTTCAAAGCTATAGAGAATTCCAGGGAAGAAATTCTGGAAAGACAGTGCAGTAGCAACAAGCAAGGGACGACTGACTATCGTAGTATGTTATCCTGACACAGATATTAAAATGGAAAGATCCGAAATAAGCAGTGCTTTATCCCTCAAACATCACTCCTCAGTGTTTTTTATAGCAGTACTGCCCTCAATAGTAAAATCTGCAGTATGGGAAGTGAGATACTTCTCAGGCAAGAAAGGTAAATACTGCACTTTGAGAAACATGATTTTGTCCAGCAGTTTGCACAGATAGCCTAGGTGTTTTTTCTCCTGTCTCTGATGCTACATTCCAGAGCAATCACAAGCAATTCATTTTACCACCAAAAAGCCTATATTTCCCTGCACAGTGGGGCAGTTACTGAATTCATCAGCTCAACTGGCATTTTTTTATAAACATTTATAAAACATGTGAAAACCTCAAATGAAAGCCAATTATTCCAATGTATTATATTACACAGATACACTACAAGGTTTCATTTGATGATCTACTATGGAAAATTACCCCCTTCTGCATATATGGCAATAATATTTATATTATTTTTCCCACATGCTTTTAGCCTTTCATAATAATGGAAACAATGATATAAGAATGAACAACTGACATTTCTGTTTGAGGACACAGCATGCATCTCCTCTGAGAAGTTCTGCAGCAGCTCTGCTTTACAAATATATTTTCCTAGGTACTTAAAGATACAGTACTTTGAGTTCCAAGTTGTTTTAGTTACAAGACAGAAATGACCAAAAAGGTACAGAATAAAACACCCTTCTGGAGCTGGGCATGTTGTATGCAAATTCTGTCTACATAAGTCTCTGTATACCTGCTGTTATAACACCCAGATACTTCTAAAGGTATGTTACACATACGCACACACACATGCATATATATATTTACATATAAAATAAACCAGTATATAAAATGCAATATAGTGTTTTGCAGCAATAATATTTATAATGCTAGAGGGCCCAGTCTTGCAAGCAATACATAAAAACTGAACCTCAAAAGTAAATCTATCGTACTGAAATTGTTACCATTAACACATCTGCAGGACTGGGGCCTTAGTCTGAGTTGAGGCCAATTCAAAAAGTGTGTCATATATACAGCACATGTTCCCTGGATAATATGTTGCCCAGCACCAATGGCAAACATGCAGGCAATACGCATTTTATTCCAGGGCTCTGGATCCTCTGAAAGGTTGGCAGGCTGGGTGCATGGTGCACATTCTTCAGGAGAGAATTATGGGCTGGAGAACATTCCTCTGACTTCTCAACTCTTTCAATAATTTGCCACCTGTGTAGCCAAGCTGTTCGTTCTGTAAAATCTATGGGATGTAAAAACTCTGGCACTTCCTCTGGCTGCCAAAGAAAGCTCACAGCAGCACTGACCCCAATCCATCCAAACGCACAGTGAATAACACATTGACTAGTTCAAAGTTTGATGCAAAGATTAAACAGTGAGCTTGGAAGTGGTGACACCAATGGACCAAACATACATGCACCATCTTCTCCACTTTAGAGGTTTCTGCACTCCTCCCTAGTTACCACCACAGTGCAGAGGATTAGGGTTGTATTCCTGAACACAGCTCCATCCTACCACATGAAAGGAACAGAATCTGACCTTCTGCAAAATGATACAACCCTACAAAAGGCAGACTTGGCCCAAAGCCAGCAGGCATTGCCTGGATGCTCCTAATGGAGAAAAGCAAATTTAGCCTTGTTGACACCGCTGCTGGATTCACCTTGCTTTATAGTCAGCTTGTACTAAATTGCACATTATAGTTCTCATGTACAGACATATCAGGGCAATATCTAGGTTGCAAACACACCAGGGAAAAAGCTCACCTGCTAATATCAGCAAAGCAGATTTGGGTCTGTACTGCTGGAGGTCCCAGCGCAGGGAGAAAGGGAAGCAGCTTCTACAGCTCCTACCCAGGAGCAGCTGGTTTTTGCACAGCAGAAGCTACGGCTGCCTTGTTATCAACTCTAGCTTCAGCAACATTTTACAGGGACACAGAATTGCTGGAGCAGAAGTGTGCCCCATTCAGGGTCTTCTCCACCTCCTGTAAACCCATTTCCATCCCAGAAAGCCTTTCCTGCAGAGGAAATGGAAGGGGGTAGTGAAGAAACCTAGCACTGATATTACTTTCCCTGGCAAAAAAATACACATCTGTCAGATGCCCTTTTTGAGCATGCTAGGCTGGGTAAACAAAATTCAAAGTGCAACTTCAGTAAGGCCCTGAAATGGTTTCCCTTTATTTTTTGATAGCATGGCAAGATTCCTAGGGAGCTTCTCCTACATGAATATTAGAAGAACAATCTTTAAAATTAATTTTAACCTTTTTTATTTATAAATAGGTTGGATTTACAGATGGGAAATTCCATTCAGAGAAGGAAATGCCTGCATACCTACCGAGCTTTGTCTAATCTCCTCTTGGGGTTAACCTGGACTTTCTTTCACACTACTCTGATTCCTCATTTCAGAAGAGAAGACTTGTCTCTCTTTCTCTGCCCCAAATCACTCCCAGCACTGAGCTCTGCAGAACTGGTAATGAGGGACATCTTGGTGCACCAAGAGTTCAATTCTCCATTCATTGTCTTTAGATGGACATCTGAGCCTTTATGCTGAGAGCATTATCTGCAATTTCAGAACCATCCCAAGCAGCCTCTGCTCCCGGACACCATTCTCAAATTACAGATACAGCGTGTAATTTACTGTTATAGTTTTGACATCTGATTTTTCCCAAACACATTGAGCTCCTTATCCTATCCCAAACCCAAAAAACACAGGTAATGCAAAACCATAGTCCCAGTTCAATGCTGTGGCGTAGTCTATCAAGAAACCCAACATTGTTGCTAGAACACTATCCTTCTCCAGTTAAAGTGGCCAGGGTTCAGTCTTTTTGTTGCTAGCAATCTGAATGTGTGCGCACATGTGTGTGTGAGAGAGGCACTGGGAGCACGTGAATATGTAGGTTCACGCTCTGCCTCTGCAGCAGTCCCCATGGTAATTCTGGCTGCGTTTCAGCACATACCATGCCTGGCCACAGCCACCTATTCCAGGTTTCTCTGTCTAAGAAATGAGACTCAGTAATTGGCTTTTTTAATGTTGTGGCAAGAGGTTGTCAGGATAAGGAAAAGACTGCCAACTATGTCTCCTCCATATAGTCTGTGTCTTTTAACAACAGAGGAGCTGGACATGGAAAACCTCGAGAGAGGAAAATTAACCTTCCCCTTTTCCCAGCCACAGTGATTGCCCCCACCCCAAATCCTCATAATCAAGGGCTGGTATCTCAAATAATCCTGTAGGGGAAAGCTACACGTGTTTTCTAAGGCAGAAATCTTGTCAAACATACAAAAGCCAACAATGCTGTATGAAACAGGGTTTATAATATACTCTGTGTTTTTCTGCCTCTCCAGCAGCTGACCTGCTCCTGAGCACTGGAGACGGGCAGATTACACCAGGTCTGGTGTCAGGCAAAAGTACAAAGGTAGGAAACTGGTCTGCTGAGAAAGGGAACAAACTCACATTTCCACAGAGGTATAATACAGAATAAAGGATACACCCCCTCAACGGTAATTGCATTTCTACAGACTTAATGAAAATCAGAAGCTGGGTGGTCAGGGACCCAATGAGTGTCATCACAGAGGAAAACGCAGGCAAGACTCCACTACTGTGTACTCTGCACAGTGAGCACCGGACTGCCAGCCACACCATCCCATGCAAGACAGAAGGATCATACAGGAACAGCACAATGGTGCAGTTTTTAGTGATAGTTTTAAGGAGCAGAAAGGACTCAAGCACCCATGAAACCAGACTTCATTCACACCACTTTTATGGAACAACTTGGTTTTGTCAGCCAATTGAAATGTCCATGAACTCTTAGTAGGCAGCTGTAGCAGAGGGTAACTTTTCCCCTGTGATATCACAATTTCCATGGAAAGAGGTGCTGGTTTACAGCTCTTGTGATAGCAGCGACAGGAGGGGGAGTGGAGAACAGGGGCTGAGAAAAAAAAGAATCCTGATAGGCAGTGGTGGCAAACATGGACAAAAAAAGGACCAAGCTCTGGCTCTGATCATTTGTGGTAGAAAGTGTGACTCTGGAAGGATGGTTGTTTACAAATTGAAATTACAATTAAATTATTTCCATCTCCCTGGTCAACCAAAGGAATATGTTTCAGGGGAATCATAACATAGGGAAATAGACTAAAAATCATTGCTTGGATTGTCATTTTGTTCCAAATAACTTCCTAAGATTTTTTTTTTATATTTTTTTCTCCTGAAATAAAACTTTCTCCCTAAGGTTTACAAGCTTGCTTCCCCCACAGCCTAAGCATTTATCCCATCATAAGAACTGCATCTTCAAAAGCAGCAGCAAACAAGTAAGATTTCTCCTTTCCCGAGTCTCCTCCTGACCCGAACTGTGCAAACTGCCTAAAGCTTTCCTTGAGGGCATGGTTATAGGGAGAGTTCACAGATCTCATAAATTTTGTACTGGAGACCTGATGCAAGGAAAGGTCCATAGTTTTCCTCCCTGGGGGATAGGTTGCTTTATCTAACACACCACAATTTAATATGCTTGCCTGCATGCTATGATGTTGGGCAAAATTTTCCAAACAGATTAGATGAAATACTATGTTTTTCTCATGCCCCAGCTACAGATCTCAAAACTACAAAACACTGTTTGGCCTGGGTCACATAGCCAGCCAACTTGTAAGCAGAACCCAGGAATCCTCCTTATCCCTGCGAACTCCCAGGTTTACCCCTTCCCCCACACCCTGAAACACCAATTGCATGTCCCTTTGTGCCATCCTGAGACACAGGTCACTGCATCCACCTACAGATAAAGGAAGAGGCCTAATGCAGGGACTGTGAGCAGTGCAACGCTAGTAACAGCAGCATCAGCACTGCTCTCCCATCTGAGCACCACGAAGGCAGTTCCAGACAAGGTGCCATGGCTGGGGACGGTGACAGCATTTAATCGAAGAAGCTGCTCTGGGTGCTGCAGCTGGGAGACATCCTGGGTACGAGAGGTTTGCCTCTCAGAGGCGTTACCTCTCCTGCATCGTGGATGCTCAGTGTCTCTGAGTAATTTGTTAAGTGGGAGGAATTCGCACTTGTGGCAGTCCTTTGTAAACCCTGGGCTGGATTTTCCTTAATGCAATGTACTGTTGAGAGGCTGGTTTCGACTTTGAGGTTGCCTGCTCCCAGCCCTTCAGCGGGAAGGAGCCCTTCCCAGGAGAGCGGGAAACTCGTGCCAGAAACAACCACCTTCTGCCGAGCTCCCTTCCCGCGGCTGCGTTCGGCGGGCAGGGGGGGACCATCCCCCTCGCTCCAGCCGCTTGCTCCCCAGTGGCGCCGGGGGAGGAATCGCGTCCCCGATCACCGCTCTCGGCTCGCCCTCTGCCGGGGCCGCCGCTCCGCTCCCCGCCGGGCAACCGGGGCTGCGGCTCCCGGCCCCTGCCAGCACCCACCTGCTGACCCCCCCCATCAAATCCCCCCGGGAGGCCTCAGGCCCGCGTCTCCTGAGAGAGTCAGAACGAGGAAGAGCAGGCTTAGAGAAAAAAAAAAAAAATATATATATATATATATTTACATGCTGGTTGGAGAAGTCTCCAGCACATCCTGGTGATGCTGCTGTACGTACTGCATCAGCACAGGGCTTGAACAAACAATAAGTAACACATCCCTGTGGATGTCACTGGGACAGGGCGTTACGACAGGTAGGTTAATTCACCGGGTTATGCTCACGTGGAAGGACAGCACCTGCCCAAGCACGATGCCAGCAAACTCC
Organism: Tyto alba; assembly: GCF_018691265.1. NCBI lineage: Eukaryota > Metazoa > Chordata > Aves > Strigiformes > Tytonidae > Tyto > Tyto alba. Next base: position 12,544,629 of record NW_024881279.1, read on the forward strand.
ACGCGGGTGTGAGCTGGTCGCACGTGGTGGGGGGAAAGGGCCACTGGCAGCTGTCAGGCAGGAATGCGATTCAATTCCACAGATACTTCCGAGTGCCCGGATGAGTTGTGGGTGGTTTACACCAGACTTTGAGATAGCCAACCCAGACTAGTGACAGTGATGAGGCGTCCAGCCGGAGGGACAGCTTTTCCGTTCCAGCAGGAGGGTGCTCATGTGTCTTCACAGAACACGACAGATGCACGAGATGCTTTTGTCAGTGTAAAGCTCGGGCTCTGTAGACACTACCATTTTTCCCTCTTCTCTCCTCAAAGCTGCCAGATGGAAAGGAACAGCTTACGCTGCTTCTCAGAGCTGCTGAATTTTAATCAGGCAGAGGAGGACAATGCATGGCACACAAAATGTTGCCATTTTTTGCTCACTCAGTACTATTCAAAAAGAAAGGTGAGGATGTACCTGTGCAGAGCATCTCTATGGAGTATTATTGGATTATTACATTCATGCACATCTTGTCCTCCTGCATTAAGGTGGGAATATCCTAATGAGTTCAATTCTTCGTCACAGGGTGACTAAGAAAGAAAAAAACCTAACACACAGAATGTGTACTCTGTAGCTTGCAGATGTAACTAGACAATAAACGACACTGAGTCTAAGTACAGAGAACAGAGCAAGCACCTTTAGCAGAAGCCCCCTCGCTCCTTCACTCTGCAGGGTCAGGTATCGGGGTAGGACTTTGGCTCTGCCCTTCCTTTTCTAGCAGTGTAACAAATGAAATTCAGGTCCTAGTGGAAATCCAGGATGACTCCATGCAAATTAATATATTTTTTTTTTCCAAATTTACATTACTGCTGTCCTCACTACACCACTGAAAAGCACTCTGAAGTCACAACCTGTCAGATAATCCTCTGGGGATTATCCCCAGCACATCCCCGGGGAGCCCGTGCCCCACACACAGCGCCTGTGGAGCTGAGGCCTGACCGCTGCGCCGGGTGGACCCGGGGAGCAGAGCACTGCGTGCTCAGCGTCCTGTGACCGACCTGGCTGGCTTATAACGGCCCCAGCACCAAACTGCTCGCCGGGACAGCCCCGTCCCCACACAGGCTGTGTGTGCGTGTTGGAGAGGGAGGACCGGCACGCACCCCTCCCCCCCGCGCGAACTACAATTCCCAAGATGCATCGCAAAAGCAGGGCGCCCGCTCTTCCGCTGCCCGGCGGGTGGGGGGGTGCCGTCGCAGTGCACCCTGGGGTTCGTAGTTCCGCCGAGCAGCCCAGTGGCCCACGGCCTATAACTGCCTCTCCAGAGGAGGACTCGTCTCCCCGTGATGCAGCGCGCCAGGGTGACGCAGAACGCGGCGCGCCGCCGGCGCCGGGGGCCGCGGGCGAGCGGGACGCAGCCGCTGGCGGGCCCCGGGCGCAGGCCGCGGGCCATGGCCGAGAGCGGCGGCGCCGGCGGGGCCGCCCCGGGCGGGGGAGGCGGCGGGGCGGGCGGCGGAGGCGGGGGAGCGGGCGGCGCAGCCTCCGGCTCGGGGCCTGGCGCCACCGACCCGGCCTCGCTGCCTCCCGGCGACGCGCAGCTCATCGCCATTATCGTGGAGCAGCTCAAGAGCCGCGGGCTGTTCGACGGGTTCCGCCGGGACTGCCTGGCCGACGTGGACACCAAGGTAGCGCCGCCGAACTGGGCGGGCCGGCGTCCGGGCATCCCCCGGAGACCGCCGGCGGGGCGGGGCGGGGCGGCTGGTGCCTCCTTGCCCAGGCCGCAGCTGCGGAGGCACCGTCCCTGGAGCCCGGCTGCCGTTGGCACCCGCGCCCCCGCATTCCCTCCCTTTGCCTCTCCCCGCCGCGTCCCGCACTCGGGACGCGGGGAGGCCGGCCAGGATGGCGTGCAGCAGCCGCAGAGCTGCTCCCTCCGCCGGTGGGGTTTCATGCCCCTGCTGTGATTGGCATCTGCCAGACGGGCTGCTCTAGGGGTGACAGCAACACCCCAGAGGGGAAACTGGCCAGAGAGCTCAGACTTTTGTTTTCTAGCCCGGGCCTTAGTAAAAGGGTGTCCTGTAAGAACACTGCTCCTCTTGAGCATAGTTCCCATATTTCCAAAACAAACATTTAACCTTTCTTTCTTGAGTAGATGTGCTCAGGCTATTGTTTGAAGCTAGTTTCTTCCTCAGTCACAACAGGAACTGCTGAGCATTTGTTGGCAATATTGAAGTTGGGTTGTTCCCAACTGCCCTGTCAAAATGAAACACTTGTGTTTTGCTTTCCCAAACTCTCACGCTTTCAGCAAGAGCCCTGTTCTGGGGCCTGTAGTCACCATTCTAGGCCACCCTAGCTGGTATTGCAAAACCATTCCTGAAGCTGTCAGGTCATCTGCACAGAACAGCCATAGGTCACGGCAACTCTGTCAGGACAGTTACATGCTGCCCAGGACAGACACTGCACCTCTGTTACCAACCTTTTCATTCATCATCCCATATGCATATCAAATTATGAAATGTAAATGCTGTCACACTCTCGTCCTTTACTTGCATGGTACCAGGATCTTGATGGCCCTATGTATTTATATGGATTTGTTAGTTCAATTCCTGTTCATTGGAGTTAAGTTTCCACTGATCAAGCTCACATAATTCTTGTCTTCTGTGTTAGTGTCACACAAGCAAATAATTAAGTTCTTTATTGGTGACAATATTACTCAGCCAGTTTCCTAGAAATTCTGTGATGGAGGGTTTCCAGACGAGAACTCTGCTTAAACAACTCCTGTCTACAGGGAGTTTGCATCTCATGAAGTAATACTACAAGGAGACAACAATTTAAAAACCAATCTATTCAGCTATTTAAATTATCATAATAGCACACAGACTGACTGTTCTTTGCAATTGCCAGTTGTGTTCTTAGGTAAAACAAGCTCACCTTTGTTCAGAAAGTAAAAGGATGTCACAGTACTGTTCATGACAAAAGATGTACTATGAAGGACTCTAGCAGGGGACTGTTTTGAGATCTTTTAGCTGTCTAACCGGAATTTTTTTCTTTTTTTTCTTTTTTTTTTTCTGTTTAGCCAGCCTATCAAAATTTGAGGCAGAAGGTAGACAACTTTGTATCAACACACCTGGACAAACAGGAATGGAATCCAACAATGAACAAAAACCAGTTACGAAATGGGCTCAGGCAGAGTGTGATTCAGTAAGTAAGCAACATTCTATAAAGTAATGGTAATGCTATTTGATAAATAATATATAACTATCTTATTTCATCACCTTTGCAGAATTAGGTTTTTTACAACACTTCCTGCTGTGTTCTCCTGTATTTCATTATAATAGTGGATGCAGTCTTAAAAATCTCATTAAAATGCTTCCATTACTGCTTTACCTGAAATTTGTATTTTCATGAGTTGAGCAGCATGGTGAAGTACTCATATTTGCTATCTAGCCAAATCATTGCTGCAAATTGGCAACACTGTGCCTGCTAGCAAAACTGTACCTTATGTACTAGAGCTGAATGACCTTGATCTTTATCTTCAGAAAAGAGAGGAGCCTACCTCACATAAAGATGCCAAAGCTTGTTTCAGTAGACTGCGACCACTAGCAGGCAGTAATCACACTGTGCTAGCCTGATTTCATGCAGCAGAGGGTAGCTTTTGTAGTTATTTAAGATACTACATTTCCGGCATGACAGGAAAGCCGGCTTAATCTATGCTGCTCGGAGATTTAGGTTTAGCATCTCTTGCTGCAAACTCTTTGCAGTCTGAAGTATGAGCTTTGGCTTGTTTGACTAAAAGTCGTGCATAAAAACATCATAGCAAAAGTTGTGGGGAGAGGGGCAGTAGGGAGCTTCATAATGGCATTTGTGCTTGCAAAGGAAGCTATTAGAATGTCTCTTACACAGAAGAAACTGTATTTCAGAGCACTTGATCGAACATGTAAATCATTAGTATGTAACACTAGTTTGTTCTGTAATTACAGAAGGGGGTGTTCCCAGGAAGTACAGAATTTCCTGTCTTTATTTGGAGTCCTTGAGACATGTTTGTCACTTAATGCTGCCTCTTCTTTCATGTTAGTCTACTGCTAGAATGAAGTGGATAATTGAAAAATGTTATATCAAGAGAGCCTGTAATGAGAAGAATGTAAATGCTCCCTTTAAGTAGGCTATCGATATAAAGAACAGACACACAGTATTAGGGAGTTTGAAGGCTTCCTATCAGTCCTGTAACTGCAAGACTGAGCACTGAGGCTGTCCAGATGTGTATGTCCTCTGTTGCATGTACATATATGTGTGCTGTTGCCTGGAGGTGACATGACATGCCATGAACCTGTACCCACTCGTGCACCAGCAGTTATGGCCTTACTAGTCTTGTGGCTCCTTTTCCCAGCACCAGGCAATGTCTCCATTTCCTGTCCCCCGCTCCCTTGTAGACATGACTTAAGCCTGCTAGACAGCCTGAGCCCCAAAATCCAAGAGTCTGACACAGCCCCTGAAGTAGTAAGTCACTTCAATTACTAGTGTTCGGTTCCAGAAACTTTGCTGTGTGCTACATGTGCTTGTTTGTATAATTAATACGCAACCGTCTAGACTAACAGTTATAAGCAGTGAGTGACAGTAATGTTATTAGGGGACAGGCTTCTTCTCCCTCCAGTCAGCCAAAAAAAAGACTGTGCTCTCACCTGCCCTCCTCCTCAGAATAGCTTGTTTCCCTTGTTTGTGCCAAAATGTGTTTGTTTGCTTTCATGTTGACCTCATTTCCACATGAGCCCTATTAAAGTGGCTCCTGTCCAGTATGTCATTTAAGTACCTGGGAGACCAGATATCAGTTGTTAATTCTGTAGGGAGAAGTGAGAGGGGGTGGGGGAAATAGGTGATTGAAACAACTCACTGTTAAGGATCTACTGAGTGGGCTGCAGTTCTCACCATGTTAATGCTAATTGCAGTTGACAGGAGGACTCTGGAGAATTACTGGAGAAGATTGGGGAGAAGTTTTTCAGAGGAGCTGAATGACTCCTTTGTCTTTGTTCAAGGTCAGGAATGCTGGAAGCTGGAGTGGACAGAATTATTTCTCAGGTGGTGGATCCAAAACTAAACCACATCTTCAGGCCCCAGATAGAGAGGGCGATTCATGAATTTTTGGCTGCACAAAAGAAAGAGGAAAGTGTGCCAGCTCCTCCTCCAGAGCCTGAGAATAAAGATCCTCCTGCTCCATCTCAGGATGCCTCCTAAAGGTCTTGTATCTCTGCACTTACTACTTACGTTTTCCATGTACTTCATCTCTGTAGTTTGTATAATGCAAGATAGAGAAGACATTGTATTCTTCCTGGCTTGGCAGGGAGGACACTTTGATCATCGTCATGTTGTCAGTGTCAGACAGTCATCTGAGCTGCTTCCACTTAAGTGCTAAAAATATACTAGGACTGAAGACATAGGTATGATGTAAAACAGCTATCAAGGAACACTGTGGACTCTGCCAGTGCTGGTTTTGGATCAGGCCAAAAGGCCATTTATTCCGGTAAAAGCATATCCATCAGTGATTGACATGGAATTGGCTGGATAGCTTTCAGAACAATATCAAATGGATTAAAAATATATATCCTTTACTGAAATACAGTGAAAGTAGAGTGGTGACAAGTTATTGTGCTTTAGCATTGAAAGTTTTAGATAGCTCTTCTTTACAACATACACTGGAGTGTTGAATTGTTAGTGACTGAAATATTCACTGCTGGAGTAAGGGTGATGTCTTGGAGTGAAAAACTGTTCGTTCCAAATTGACTGGTTTAAATAGAGCAACCTATATCTTTCCAGCTGAACGGGCTGAGGGTGCCTTTGTTGCAAACAAGTTCATTCTGGCCTTTATGATTAAAATAACTCAGGGGGCCTCAGGGGGCTATAACTGCTACTCTGTCTTAACACAAGTGACTATGCACCCATCTCTGCTAAGGCCCTGTATCTTAACATTGATTTGAATATTGAGGCCTGTGTGCATGTTACTGAGGAACCAGTATCTTGATGGAAAATTTCAATCTGCAGCTTTGCTGGGGAACTTAAAACCATACTGCATAAAAGGAAGTTAATTGTGAATTGTTCTATTTGCTAGGGCTTTCTGGAAGCAAAAATTTTCTTTATAATCTACAGCTGATTTATTAAGAAGGAATAAGTAACCTACAATAGCTGTTCTTATGCTTGGAATAATTAGAGCAACTATCGCGATTTTTGACTTAATAGTAAAAGTTAAAGTGCCCATAGTATCATCCCAAGTTATTTAGTTATATGTGACTTTCAGCCTTAATGCCTTGATAGGTCTTTGCATTTGTCTGGTTCAAGTAGTTTAAAGTCCATCATAACCTGCAGCTAAGTGCAGCTGTTAATTAATATATTCTAATCTATTGTCTATTCAGTGCATTCATTTATGAAGTTACCATCCTCTAAACTCTCTTTTTTCTTGCAGTGAGTTCCTGATACTAAGCAGCTGCAGTTGCAAAATACGTGTCCTGTTAGATTGGCAATGGATTACATATTCCATTTGGTGCAGGATTGCTGTCTGCCAAAGATGATTAACCTTTATCAGACCTGTGGGAAGGCACTGAAATCAGTGAAATGCAGAAGCACCTGGAGTTCTGTGCATGGAGGGACAGCCAAAGCGTGAAGATATTTTTGCTACTAACTGCAATACAGAAAGCAGCATGTATTCTTGTTAGTCATGCGTTCAGGCAAGGGGGTGGGAATTAAAAACGAGTTGACTCTTGACTGGAGGGAGTAGGGAAGTGGTTTGAGATGATACTAGGTTTGGGAGCAGGAAGAAAAGAAAGATGTTTTGAGGGGTGGGGTAGTCTCTTGCAGACCAAGTAGAAGCTGTCAGATTTTCTTTGATACAAGCCAGATGAGAAGAAGCGTCATACACCTCTGCTGCATAACGCAGCATTGAGTGGTAGGTGCCAAGTCAGATGTAACTTCTTGCACTGCCTGCTTTAGGAAAGACATTTTCTGTTTAAAACTGGAAAGAGCACTTCAGGATCAATTATCTAGGTAATTTCTGTTGCATTGCAGGAAAATGTTTACAGTTGGCTATGACTATAGCTGATTTAATTCTTATTTGCCGGGTAACTCTGGGAAGCAAAGGGTACCAGAGTAGGTGATCAGTTTGAAACTTGTCTCTTTCAACTTGAAAGACTTCTTTCCCATGAAATTTCTCAGGTGCCTAGTGGAAACTGTCCTATGCTTTCAGCTTGAATGCGTGCAGTGTCCTCTGGATGACAGTCAAGTAGAGAATATGATCAAATATTCTGCCAGCAAATGTCCATACCTTTTGCAATAAAAGACTTCTAAAAAAGCATCTATGACTCCTAGCTTTTCCAGATATTTTTCTTAAGGAAAAACTACTTTAAAGAAATCCAGAAGTCCTAAATTGCTCAAACCCTATTGGAAGTATGACCTTACACAGTTCATAGATTAATGTAGGTCTGATGACATGGGGTTGTTAGTAGAAGTTATCATGAAATAACATGGATATTAGTATTCCTTTCCATATAAGCTCTCTCACAAAATCTAAAGCATCAAAGAACTGAACTGACCCTACCTCACATCCCTTATGAGATATAAATCCTGAGTAAGTCTGGTGCTAGTGATGGTGAAGGCATGTTCAGCCTTGTGAGAACAATGCTCTTCTGGCAATAGGCTAGAGCTACTACATTTTTCTCCTTTCAGACAGCAGTGTTAAGAAGCTAATAACTGCCTGTCTCATTGAATAACAATTAATAATGTTTGAATCCTTGCTATTCATGGGCTATGGACCTCAACTATAGCCTTACCCATAGACCACTTGTGTGAACAGACGCAATTCCAGCTATACTCTGCTTCCTTTTCAAACTGGGCAATTTGTAGGGAAGATTGATGCTGTGGTTTAATTTTGTAGTTAACTTATTTTGCTTAGTACCTCCTCTCACCACATTATCTGCAGAAATGGAGATGACAGAACACTTGGTATTTTACACCCTTCACAGGAGACCTTCACTGCAGTAAGTGCACTCCACACAGTGCTGTATAGTCCTGCTGATACATGATTCTTCCATCAATATTTTTATCCCATTTAAGAGTGCTCCTCTCAGAATGGAAACTTAAATGCCTGTACATTTTAGTGACAACTGTACTAGCCGCAACCTTCCTGATATTTGAAAAGTCTGTATTTTGGGATAATCTGGTTGTGTGACATGACTCTCACTGTTACATAGCTTGTGTTCCTGCTATAAAACAGGACAAGGAGTATGTGAGGAAAGGGTTCTCCTGCATGTTGGTTTGGTGGTTAAAGAGCGCTCTCCAAATCAGTAGTAGGTGTTTTCCCATAGAGCCTTAAGGGCAGCTCTTGTCAGGAAAGTATCTTTTACCTGCTGATAGGGTGCCTTGACCACTTTTTTGAAACTGAGCCATTTATGCAAGAAAAAATCAGTTCAAGAGTCTAGGGGAGCAAATGAAAAGAATTCTTAACTGTACTTCGATTCTGGATTACAGTAGTAGTAGTTAAGAAGCAGGGATGCCAGTTCAGTTTTAAAAAGCAGTAAGTAGAGCTGGGTTTACTGCAGTGAAGAGGGAATCTGAACCTGTCTTTCCAACCTCTGACAAGTGCTTTAACAGATGAGTGAAGGAGAATGGATTCAGTCACCACAGTTTTTAAAAGGTTTTTTCTATTATCTCTTAGAATGTGGTGCTGTGTTAAACTCTGAACACTAATGCTGTGCCACTGCTGTGCATGTGTAGGGCTATGCTTTTAGGTGGTCTCAGCCTATGCACAGTGCATGACTGCAATGAATATGGGAACTTTCAGATCAGAACTGAGGCACTTAATGAGATCAGGCAGCCAATCCATGTCTGGGCTTTAAAGTCCTTGCTTTGGAAGTAACAAGCTTTGGAAGCATACCTTACATCTAACGGGACAGTGAAAAAAAACACCAAGTCCTTATGATGAAGAAATGGTAGGTAGTGCCCTTTGATTATATACATTTGTCCCTGGCAACTGATACAAACAGGACTTCAGCCTTAATAACTCAATGATATTACAGAAATCTTCACACCAGAACAAAAGAATAAGTTTGTACCTACTGTAGAATTGAAATTGTTCCCTTGTGTAGTAGGATGTTGGACTAAAGGTGGCATCGCTATGCTGGATATGTTAATACAGCCTAAAGAGTCTGGTGAGGCAGACAGGTCTCGGACCTTCTTGAGTAATTCAAGAAGCAATTAGATACTTTGGTGGAGCTGAAGGGGCAGGGCTGTACATTAGGAAGATGAGCCTCGGTGGATCAAATGGGCATTCTCTTTCATCTCAGAGTCCTCACATTTGACTGTTCCTGTTTCCTGGACAGTCATTTAGTACCTTGAATTTGCTTTCTCAGATTAATACATTCATGCTTATGCTTTTAATAAATTTCAAGAGATTGCAGCATCTCTCCATCTGATATACTAATAATGTGAAGGAGCTTTAAAGATTTTCTGCCTCCTTGGCTTTGCCTGCTCCAACCCTGTGCATTTGCTTCTGCCCAGTAACAAGAAACCAGCGCTCAAAGAAAGCACACAGGGAGTTTGAGTTGCACTCTTGGAAAAGCAGCCTTGATACTCCGTGACTGCTCTGCCCTATGGAAATGTCAGAGTCCAAAGCCTGCAGGGGTCAGCCTGGCTCAGTAGGTAGGTACTAGATAAGGTACTAGTTATCTGCAGAGTCTTGCTAGTCCACAGCTGTGTCTGAACTGCAGCCTTACAACAGTTCTGATGTTTTTTTCCTTTGACAGTGTCCCAAATGCTGTCATGTTAGAAACAGAGAGCAGAATTCCACTGCCCTTCCCCCATTATTCCTGAAAAATGTATGTCTAATGCATACCACCAAACACACAAAGCAATCTAGGTGGAGATATGATGTTATTTTTATGAACACACATATTCTAGTACTGGAGAAACTTAATTACAAGTACTGAACAGGACTTAAGTGATGAATAATATGTTTATAGCATTCTTGAAGTAAAACTGATTCTTGCTATAAATGATTAATAGACATTTTATGGTGGGGTTTTTTTGCAACTTCTCATGCAAGTGTTACATAAAATAAATGGATGTTCTCCAGAACACTCGCTATGTAGCTGTTCTGTGACAACAACTCCAGAGATGCTTCTTTCAATTTAACCTGAAACAGATTACCAACAAAGCAAGATAGTCACCACAGCTCCTGACCATCTTAACAAGACTACAGTTTTGCCTGGATTTGGGACAGATGCATTCTTCAAGCCCTTTTGCAACTGCAGAGAAGGTTCTTGAGCAGGTCATTTGGTTTAGGCTCAATATCACAGCATTAATTGAACATAATCAGTTCAAGAGACATCTCACCATCAGGTAGTGATGCTGCTAAGTGACATAGAAAAATTAACTCACTGAACAGAGACTGAAGCCCAGCCAGTTCTCTGTCTTCATCAGCTGTTTTATGGACTAGTACCTAGTCCATTGGCAAGTCAGACACTGACTCAAACAGACTTTACCAAAAGAAGCAGAATAAAAATTGCCATTACGTATTTAGCCTCTGCCTAAACCAGCCAGTATTTTCCAGTGACAGTTCTTTCATCCGTAACCACATCCCATCCTAGAGTTAGCACAATGTCTCTGTCTGGTAGAGCTGAATCCAAACCAAGTCTCCAGATCAATCTCTGAGTAACTGCAAGCAGGTTTGTTAGATCAGACCCTTGTAACTTAACACCTAAATTCAAGCATATCTGGTGAGGGAAGGACAGTCAAATGGGAAAGAGTAGTATGTTAGAAGATCTCTCATCTTTGGTTCCTTCACTCATTGGTACCCAGGCCTTACTCATCCCTCAACTATTCCCACATCACAGTAATGCAGTTCCAAGTTTAAAATTTATTATAGAATTCAGAACCATCCCAGTTTTGAATCTTGATACCAGATGAGCAAGACACCCAGATTCCCAGGCTACAGGTCAGGCAACAAAACTCCTTTCCAGGAAAGGGGAATAATCATGACTGGAGGCAAGTCCAAATCACAACTCCAGATCCTTGGCACAGAGAAGAATCAAACTTGGGCCCCTGTCAGGATAGTGGGTCAAACCAACCCCTGCCCCAAACACTGAGCTAGTCATTGCCAAAGCACTCTGGATCCACACTGGGCTCAACATAGGGGTCTTGAACCCAAACTGCATCCAGCTCCACTTCCTCTTCTGTTTTCAGGACAAGCATGACTGGTTTTAACAAGGCACAGCCAATATGCCTGAAGAGAGATTTTTCAATATATCATTTTTATTTTGGCCAGAAGAAGGGGCGCCAGGGGGGTTAGAGATCTTATCTGGAACATTTAATATAGTATTTTACTCTTTTCACCACATTGATAGATCAAGAGCAACACCTGCTGTCACACCGCTGCTTGTATGCCACCTGCTTCAAGAACACCACTACTCTGGGACTGTGGGCATTACTGGGTACTAGCTGAGTTTTCTAACAGCACGTCCTTTTTCAGCTTGTGGGGTACAGCTGCAATTGCTGCTGAGCAGGATCCTGGTCTCCAACTTTTTGCTAAACTGGAGACAAATTTCTCCAGTTTCCCAGTTCAAACTCACAAGGCACTGGAGCGGTTTAACAATTTCACAGATACTGTCCTGTTTATACTGTAGTGAAAAATATATTTTACTAAATCCTTTAAAGAGAGGTCAGCTTAACTCCTTATAAACAGTCAGAGACCCTCATATCCACAACCATCATAGCTTACAAGTGCAGGGACTCCTTGCTCTCTTTCCTCACTATGAAAAAGCTTGTGTAGCATAGCCATTCTGAATCTGGCCATAAGAGGGAGATAAACTATTGCTTCATTTCTCAATCCTGATGCCTCCTCACAAAACCGGAGCAGATACAGGACTCCAAAGCCTTTGCTGACTCCTGAGTGAATCAACTCAGCAAGGTGTGGAGACAGCTCTCACAAAGTGTTTCCATGAACTCTGACTATACTTGTCTAATGCAAATCACACAGCAGATACTGTAATTTCTCAACAGGTTTAATAGTGGGAAACAAGTATCAATTGGGATTAGGGAGAGTTTGGGGAGAAAAATAAACAGCCCAAGTGATCAGGCATAAAACCACAAATATAGGATGTGAAACTGTAAATTCCGACCTACCCAAATCTGCAATTCACTGATCTGGTCTGGTGTGAACAAGGTTGAGGCTAAAACACTAGCAGTATTGCCTGGGGCCCCAGATGGTAGTGCCATGAGATTATATCAGAACCATAGCTTCAGTTCTTGCATTTTTGTGATTCAAGTGCCGAGCCCGCATCAGTGCCAAGTCAGCCTCAGAAACATGACTGGGCAGTAACCAGCCCAACAATAACTGCCCTCGTCTAGACACCGTCAGAAGACACGGCAGAGAGAAATGCGCTACCTCAGCCATCAGACTGGGAGCTGGCTCCACCAAAAATTCCCTCCAGCGCTGGGACAAGCCCAGGGAAAGGCACCATAGCAAAATGCAACAAGTCCAACCCACCTGCCCAGGCTAAAAGAGTGTGAAGACCTCGCGTTTCACTGATGTCATCTTGCTGACTCTCATAGGAGGAAATCGGTGCCTTTTGCACTCAGATACCTGTTCACTTGGAAAAATAGAACAGAAAATCCCCAAACCATTTCAGGTCTTGGCTCTACAAAGAATGCATGTAAGGACAGACAGCTGCAGTTTGCTTTGCAGACTTAGGGCCTATGGGAAGTTTAAGCAACTTCATACAGTAAATGCATCAATTTTGGAAGGGATTTGTAACAGAAATAGAAAACCATGATATCCGTGAGTTTCATATTTCATTGCAGCTCTGCAAAAAGGAGATAAAATAATCCTGCTTCAGAGAACACTCATAAAATTTCACATTTTCTACAAGGGGGCAGGACAACTGTAGCAAAAAAAGAAAATCCAGCCATAACTCTTCCCCCACAACACTCCCTGTGAGACACCAGCACATTAATCACCACCTTCCATCTCCTCATGTAACAGCATTCACCTCCACCAGCTCCTCCTGATAAGACATAGTCCTTCAGGTAGTTATCTCCGACTTCTACCATCAAAACACAGCAAAACAAGGGCTGCTTCAACCAAGACAAACAGCCTCAGAGGTCACCAACACCAGCCTGAGCTCCACACCTTCCACTCATTGGCTTCTCCAAACAGCAAAAAGCACCCTACCAGCATAAGACCCTCCAAGGAAATTAAAAAAAAAAATCCAATTCAACCTTACCTTATTCTGGAGAGCCGTCCACTTCATTCACCCCAGACTCTGGTCTGTTCCCTAGCCAGCTCAGTCCCAGCTGCAGGGGCTCTGCCAAGCAATTGAACTCACCTGCAGCCAGGGCACACCTGAACCATTGCCTTCTCTCTCTGCCCCAACCTTCTCCTGGGGGGGAAAAGCCACATCACTTCACCTGCAAAAAGGATAACCAGCTATCTCCAACCCTGCCTGAATTTCCACTTCCTACAGGGGAGCCTGGATTTAGCTATAATCTGATGCAAAAGCCCATATTTCCCAAAACATCATGGAAAAGTGGGATTTGGCAGCTGCTGGCCCCATAAGTGTTACCTGACAGTTCCAGCTTGCCACTGGCTTGAGCACACAGAACTGGCAGGTCCCCAAGGCTGATACTGCTCCCCAAAATATCCCACCCACTTCCTCCAGGGATGTCATGAAGGTGCAAGGGCTGGGGAGTGTCTGGCAGCCATCCTCAGAGGCTTATTATGGGGACATATTTCTTTCTCCTTTCTAAAATGGACTAAGCCCAATGTCATTTCTCTGGGTTACCAGGCGGGTACCAGGGCAGCCAGGATGTCACTCCATCTTGAACAGATTTACATCAGCCTCCCCGACCCCCACTGCTGTCGGAGTGTGCAGGGAGGGGGTTGCTGAGGCAACTTCATGCCTTATTTAACCGTCATTTAACCCGTGTCGCCCTCCCCCCCACCCGCCACTGCCGACGTGCGCAACCGAGAGTACAGCTTCTATTAGGGTGGGATTTTGCAGCCACTGGATTTATGGGCCGTCCCCAACTGCCTGCCCTTGCCAGCGGCCCCGAGACAGTGGCTTTGCAAAGCTCAGCTCTGGGGCAGGCAGCAGCTTCCCCAGCCTGCAGGTTGCCCTCTGCAAAGGGCAGGGCAAACAGGTGAAAAAGACTTTTATGAAAAAGGCACCCTTGAGGCAGCATTCAAGACATGAAATTTTTTGTTTGTTTGTTTGTTTGTTTTTTAAGGAACATAAAATCAGTTTTTCAGATTGAAACCAAAGTCTGTCCCCAAGACACTGCTATTTTGCCATTTGGCATCACCCTCCCCACAGGGCTGCTGAGGACAACAAGGGGCTGAAACAGGGTCGGTTGCCCCAGAGCACAGCTCTCCCAAAAGCTGTGGTGGTTTTTGGGTGGGAAGCAAAACATTTATCTGGTTAGGAGACTCACTGACTCTAAAATTTTCTCACAAATCATTTGTTTCGGGAAGCCGGACTCCTCTGCAGAAAACAGAAAAGTGGAGGCTTGGTGGTTAAACCTCACCTAGGTCCCTGTTGGTTAAGCCAATTTTTTATAGGAGGCTTTGATTACCAGTCATCTCACCATTAGAAGCATTTGTGAGATGATTAGCTGTCCTGAACACTGGTCTTACCAGGACAGATAAACACCTCCCATTCTGTCCCTCTCAAGCTCAGCAGCTTCTGTTATGCCTAGAAGAAAAACCTGTCCCAGCCAGAATAACAGCTTTACTTTGGAGGCTTCAGGATCTTGAAGGCAGCACCTCTGAGAAGCAGTAGGACAGATGACAGAGCTGCCTTTATGGGTTTGAATCTAGCTGCAATGAATAATTAGTAATTTTTGTAGATGTAATATGTATGTCATCCCTTACCTCTGTGAGAGCTTCCTACTTGACTGCAAAGAGTGAAATCAAAGATATACTAATGAAACTGGACTGAAGGAAAGGCAGAGCTCAGATACCAGCCTGCAGGACACCAAGTCAATGGAGAATACTCCCAGCCAAACCAGCAGTTCAGACTTCTGCAAGCATTAACCCAGGGCAGTTGCAATGTGAAAGCCCATCCAAGAGAAATAAAGGCATGGAAATAATGTTCTTGGGGACTGGAAAAGGGTTCCAAAAGAAACAAGTTTACAAGATACTGGCTCATAATAGTAATTAAATCGATCTCACTGAAAAGCGGCTAAGTGATACATAGCAAAGAATTGGTCAAAACCCCAAGACTTTAATCAGAAATAACTGAAGGGCCTTTTACCCGTTTCAGTGGAGGAAAGAGAATCTGAATGGGCACAGATAACCCTAAATAAGGTTATTCAGAAAAAAAGTCTGAGGAATATGAGGAGGAGGAGACTGAAAATTAGAAGATTTAAACTGTCCGTGCCACAGCAGCACCTTGCCTGTGACCGGTCTGTTCACATTCAGCACTTTCCACTAGCACTTGTCTCACCCTGCAAAATAACACATATTAATACTGCTGACACCGTATCATCCTGAAGATCTGAATTTTATTTATACAAAAATCAGCGACAAGCCTAAGTGGCAATAAAGTTTCAGAAGGTCTTAAAAGTTCTAGGAATTCTGAATGTTTTATTAGGTGAACTAGCAATTCTGCAGTAAAAATAGCTTCGGGTTTCACTGTTCAATCTTACTTTTCCACACTGCTTTGAGCTTTCAAGATGTTAAAGTTCAGCCTGCAATGCGCTTTGGGCTGCAGGCAGGGAATAAGTTTATAAAACACTATGTGCCACTTCTGCAGAATATGGGAGTCCTTCCCATCAGCCACGCTCTCTCATTTCTAGCAGAAGATGGTAAAAAGCATAAAAAAAGAACAAAATCTAACTAACGGGACTTTAAACAATCAGAAAGCAAATTATGACAGCAATTATGACACCTCAGTGCTTGGCAACACCTTCACCTTTCCCAGATGTCAGAGGATAAGCTATTTTTGCTGAAAAAAAAAAAAGATGATAGAAACCAGGGCTTATTTGGACATCTGCAGCAGAAATTGATTTAAAGTGATTTGAGCTTTGAAAATAGGGTTTGGATGCAACTCAATGGGCTTTGTTTTTCTGGAAGAGAGGACAGGCCACTTCACATTCTTTGTGTCAGATCAAGCTCTTCTCTGGAATGCCTGTCAGTCACATTTAAATATGTACAGTGTTTACTTTTTTCACTCTCTGGACCTAGACATTTATTAGGCTTTAATTTTAGACTTTGGCATTGGACAAGATGAAAGTGGCATTTCCTCATTTTGGGCACATCAGGGCTACCATTTTTTTCAAGCTTTTTTTCTTCCTCTGTCGAGAGCAGAGAAAACTATTTCCCAAACCACAACCCTTTTTACACCATTTCCCTGTTCCCTTTCCATCCCAGCTGAGCCATAGTTTCATCTGCCACCACCACTGTCCTTCCATTTGCTGCTAGTGACCACCAGTGCTCACCCAAGGCCGGCTCAGGTTTATTCATCCGTCAGCTCCATCATTCCCACTCGAGCCTTGTGCTCAGCCATGGCTGAAACCTTCGTTCTGCTGAGCACACCAAGCCTGTTAGGCAGGAGCACGTCAGCTCCATGTGGCAGAAGCACTTGATCCATTGTAATATTAAGTTTCATCATGCAGCCTTCAGTTATGTGACCCGGAATATTTGACCTGATGTCAGAGGGGGCCTTGGGCTATTGAGATATTTCCCCGGCGCACCATGCCCTCTTTCTACCAAAGGAATCCAATCCAGCAACAGGAAAGAGTGAGAATTTTCAGCTGTCCCCATCCCCTGTGAAATGGTCTGTGCTACATGTGCCTAATGTAAGGTGTCCCTTATCCACTCACTTTCTCCTCTTTTCCTCTCTAGGTACTAATCCTGCACTAATTTCTACTAATAGCCACATAACATACTGTGATAAATCAGGCTCTTGGAAACACAATGTATTTTTTTTCCTTTTTATAACATCTTTTACAGCCAACACCCCACATGGACTCCAGACTTGCAAAGTGCTAAACAGCTGATAACTCTGTTCTCCACCGAAATCTAGGCTGGCCAAAGGCATGCAGTATTTTGCATAATCAGGCTGCACTTTTGGGATTTGCTTCATCCTTTACTGAAATCCAGACACCTCTGGGAGCAGAGAAGGGCAGACATTTAACACAAATAAACTATAACGCTTCAGGAGATAGCGTAAACAAAAACTACAGCAGCATGGAGTTAAATGGGAGGAAAAAAAAAAAAGCAATAGCCCAACACATGCAAAATGTGGGACCTTCATTGTTTCATCAGGTTGGTACCTCAGCTGTACATCCCAGTAGAAAAGCAGGGTCTCCCACAATAAACCATGGACAGTGTTAGCTCGCAGACATCACTAACTAGCCCTAAGACTTGCTTACTTCAGCAGCTGAAGGCTGGTAACCTCTCCTAAGGCACTCGGCCATTCATTGCCAACATTCAGCCACATCGCTTCCTAGAGCAGCAAGTTTTCCATGGGAGACTCCTGGGTAAGCATTGCTATGCCTGCGCCCCCTTAACATCCACTTCAGTGTCCTGCAAAGAACTACATGTGAAACAGGGACATTATTCCTGATATCAAAACTCACAGCAGTCAGGAGTTGATCTCCCCACTCCCATATCCGTTATCCTCGTGTTTTCTACCTCTGCTGACTAAAATAGGTGAAGTCCAGAACTCCACTGGCTTTAGGAGAGGCAAGGAAGGAAAAAGCCTTTCAAGTTTATTTTTTTTGCCATCTACTGTTTTCAAGCAGGGTGTTATTTTTACTGACCAAAGAGTCTTGATAATAAAGAAAGGTATCTAGGTATAGAGTTATTAATGCTATTATTTAAACATCAGCATAAGAAAAAAGACTAGTCTTTTCAGGCTTTAGCAACTCAAGAGACAAAAAGCTCTCTCAGATCTTTTGCAGATGCTAAAATAGTCCTGGCTTCTGCAAGAAGGCACTCTTGAATAGGCTTTTGCTGCTAAATGACACACATTTCACAGATGCCTTGTCTATCTCCCCAGAGTCCACTGTGTAGGAACACGTCTTGGTCAAAGTGGCTGTTACGGGGCTGTAGATGATCCAAACATTCACATGTTGCTGATGGAAAAGTAATTTTTTGGCCTTTTCAATAGTGTGGGTGAGAATGTCAGCTAAGCAATTGTTTGATCTGGCTCATTTGTCCACATGGCATCTAGAAACTGTGCTTTTATACAAAAGAAAAGCACAACCTCAACACTGAGGATGGAGTCAGGATTGCCTCTGTTCTGATTCCAGATCTAGCTGGGATGCCATGCTTGACTTGGGGTAACAGTTTTAACCTCTCTGCATCCATTACCCCAAACTATAAAACAGGAAAGTAGTGACAACCTTCCCCCAAAATTGGCTTTGTGAGAATTAAGGTTTGAAGAATGTTTTGAAGATTAAATCCAGCCCCGACACACACCCGAAAACATCACAGTTGCTAAAAACTGAATGGTATAATGGAGATAAGTACAGCAGCAGAATCATTTGGAAAGTCCAGACAATGAGCACATCAATCAAGGCTGCTTCCTAAAGCAGGCATCTAAATAAATGCTAATGAAGTCATTTCTGCAACACCCCCAACCAATGGGGGCTGCAGTACTTAAAAGTAATAACAGCCGCAAGAACAGACTGTCCGTTAAAACACAAAATAGAACATTCAAAAGCCAAAAAAGAAAGCAACAGTTTGTGCATTTCAGAGCTCTGAGAAACATTGTACCTTTGAGCCAGGCTTTTGTTCAAGTGAAGGCTTTTTTCTTTCAGCCCTCTCTTACTTTCACTGCCTGCTTTATCATTCATGCTTTTTGCTTGCCATGTACCCAGATGCTACAAGAATGGGCAGACTGTGGGCCTAACTGAAGTCTACTGACATCAAAAGGCTCCCATTGACTTTAACGGACATTTAACTAAGCCTCTATAAATCACTGAAAGTCAGTGATTAAACAGACAGCCCCTTCTGAATAGTGGAGAGACTAACATGACGCCCCTGAAATTTAGTTCCTATATTAACTCCAACCCTGCATGCTTGGGGGCAAGTCGATGTCTGCTTTATCTCGTAAGCTCCATGCTGAGAGTATTTCAAAGCGGAGAAATAGTTTCTCTCCAAGCCAGGGGAGAACTTCTGTAATTGTGCCCCTGTTTGGGGAATTATATCAGCTTTTCTATATTTTCTGAGACCTGAGAGCATCCCACAGCAGTGCCAACCAGCTGACCCTCAGATCCTGATGTTAGACCACGTTCTGCATGAGAGAGGATATCTGGAAGCTAGTGGATGACTTTAAGCAGCCTATGGTGGAGGTTCATTTGAGGTCCATGACACACCCTCTGAATCCCGAACCTACTTCGTTAACACGAGTAACTAACTGACCAGCTGAGTCTTCGCAGTTGCTCCAGGTGCACTGCTGTGCCAGCTCACAGAGCCCTTCCAGCATGCAGCGCTCTCATGTGCCTCAGCAAGTTACATGGAAATTTTTTGCAGCTGCATAAAGAACAGCACTGACGCACACCTCATCTCAGCGGGGTTGAAATGTGCCTAAAGTTATATCTTGCAGCGCGCACTGCGTGCATATTTGACTATGTCATCTGCCCGAGAAGTCACTGCCCTCCTGAAGTTCCCCCTCTGAGCAGGCTGGGACAACCATCTTTCACTCATCTGTTAACACCTCCCAGCCAGTCACCAGTTCCTTCTGCACAAAGCGGCACTGGGCTGACAGGTTTGACGATCTGCAGATGATGTTCAGCCTTGACTCATAAGCCAGCTATCTCCAGGAAATTTTATATCACTGAAAAGGCAAAATGCTGAGCTCACTAATGGGACATATAACTACTCCTGACCCCAGGCCATTCATGAGTTATCTTTTTTCATACTTAGAGCTAAAGCATTTTTAAACAGAGTAAAAAAATTGTGCATGCTAAAAAAGATATAATATCTCAAAGATATTTTCTGAAGGGAAAAAATCCCCAAAATGACTTAATCAAAAAAACTAAGGAAAAAAGCTACTGATCCATGTTACAGTGACTGGGGATTGTGCTCAGCGTACCTGTCCTTCAGCATTTCTCCGCTGACAGATCACTCCCTTGAGTTCTCTGGCAACTGGAAGCACTAGCAGCAGTCCCAGTGTACTCTTGGGACTACACCAGTGTCAGGACAGTCCCGAGACTGAGGTGGCTCCAATCCCCAATTTTTTACAAGCTCTGCAACATGTGATACTGGAAGATCCTCAGTCTGAGTGGACTCATCAGCACTAATTTGGCCCTTCAGATGGATGACGATAATTCCTAGGTTTTCTGCTACTCTTTTACACTTTCTAAACATCTTTGGTTTGCAAAGAGCGAAGGGGAAAATCTAGCACCAGAGCCAGACTCTGCGATGAACCAGTGAAGTTCCCATCAAGGAAGAAAAGCCAAGGTCTGGTAGAGACTAGGTGAGGACCAGGACTCACTATGCAGAGTAAGTTTTCTTTTCCTGAAAACATTTCTGCCAGATATTAAGTTTTGCAAAATGTCCGACATATGTTTTCCTACCTTTCTCCAAGATCTGAAATTTTGGCCTTAGCTTTTAAAAGTATTATTAGCCCTGTCATCATCTTCTATGAGGTCTAAACAGATGCACCACACTTAGCATTTGCCTAAGCAAAAGACACATCCTAAAAGCAGCACCAGCTTTACCCCTGTAACCACTTTTAGGCCTTGATCAGACCAGTTCTTGTCCCTATAACTCTGAAGAGCCCCAGTCTATGTCTCAGACCAGCTTTGGTCTTCCCTGTGTTGCCACTTTTGTTGAGTTTCACCACTGGCAGTGGATGCTCCTGTGCAGGTTCTCTGCACAGCAGTGTCTCCTGATGCTCCCGAGGTCCCTTTCTGTCCTTGCTCTGTCCTGCACCACATCTGAGCAACACCAAACGCTTCCCCTTTCCCAGCACAGCCATACCTCTTGAAGAGGGAAGGCAATTCTCAGCTTCACTCTAGATGGCTGTCCAGCACGGCACACAGCAGTGGGAGCCAGCCCAGACACTGATGGGGATGTAAGAGATTAGGCCAGTATTAGATTTCGGTCTTCCAGACATTCATATGAAGCGGCTTCTTTCGCTTTAACTACTTTCCTTTCAAATTTTTCAGCTATGGGCTGTGTCCAGACTGTGACCAATATGCTGCTGCACATATTGAATCCAGTGGCTTAGAAAGAAACCACATTCATAGCTGAGGTTCACGGGCAGAGCTGCACAGCCATGTATTTCGTGTCATCCCCAAGTGTAGCCCGCAGCTAGTTTTCTTTTGTACAAGATTTCATGCCTGCATCTTCAGCAAAAAAGCTGTAGAGCAAGTTCACACTGTCATTCTTAGTCCTCTTCATGCTTTCTAAGTAGTCCTGACTATCAGAGCCATGAATTTCCAAGTTAGAATGATCCTGTCCCAATTTATTTTTTTATAGTATTTCCAATTTTTAAAAATTCACTTTACATTTCCTGCTCATGCAGCTTGATTTTGTCGTACCTTACCATGTCTCTCTCCTTACCACCCTTCACAGCACCTCCCCCAGTTCAATACTGGCTGGAAATTTAGTTATTGTGCTGCTTGCCCATCTCTTTTGCATCACTAACAGAGATGGCAAACAAAATTAGGTCTAATGTTTTAGAACGAAAACATGAAGAATCTCGTGATTTCCCTTGTTTACTGAAGCTGCTAAAAACAAAACCCAGCAAAACAACTTTTGTTATTCTCCATGAAAATTTTCTAAAGAAACTAATATTTTCCAGTTGTATTTGTATTTTTCATTGAAATTGGGGAACTTTTATAAAAAGGAACAACATTTGGGGGGTGAAATAAATTCTTCAAAAATTATCTTCCTTTTTTATTTTTTTGTCAAAAAGCCGTTTTCCTGTTATAAAAAAGCCAATAAAACATTCCTCCAGTAAATGAGATGCCATCTTTATCAGTCAAAGAGGGACAGCAGCCTGGCAAAGGGCATGAGCAGATTCAGGACTGAAGCAGGGAGGGAAGATGAAGGGAGGTCTACCTCACCATCCTACTCCTACAAAACAAAAAACCCAGTATACAGCTCCCAGCCCAGTACAGCAGGTGCCAGTGCTGCTGCTCACCAGTACCAGCAGAGCTCAGTGAGCTTCTGAGGAAAGGGGGGCAATGCAACTGAGGACCCCGGGAGCATCATGCCTGGTGGAGGATCCCATTGTGCCCTTGAGCAGCCAACTAGCAGGGTGACCCCCTCAAAGGGGGCCCAGCAGCTCCCCAGCACAGATGTGCCACCTCTAGAGACCCTGAGCTCTGCTCTCTTCCACCAGCCTGAAAAATCTTTCAGGTCAATCTTGATATCTTTCCCCTGGGTGGGTGGGTGGAAGGGGGAATGGCCAGAGATCACACTTATGTCAGCAGGGCAGACCATGAATTTGTCATCCACAGACATCAATTTAATAACCATTTCATCTGCTGACCTTCCTGTGCTGCAGAAAGGAAGCCACAACACCAGACAAGACTTTTGTACAACAAGGCTGAATTCCTCCCTCAGCTGTACACAAGCAGCTTTACTACCTAAGGATTCAGGTGACACAATTAGGAGGGAGAATTTGGTTCAGGTGTTGCCTATGTGATACCCTCCAAACCTTTCCCTTGCTTGCACAACCAATGCTATTTGTTCTGCTGTGTAATCAGGGCAAACAATATGCAAAATTTGCAGCAGTGAGCCCTCCCCAGAGGGCATCTCTAAAAGCTCAGCTATCTTTAGCATCATTATGACTAGGTTTTGGGAACAGAAAATCTTCTGATGACTCTCTGCAACGGCTCCTGCGCTCCACACAGGCACTGCTGCTCCCATCCAGTGCTCAGCTATTCTTGGTGAGTGCCTGCAGAGCACAGCTGGCTTCACTCTTTTCTTTCCAAGGCTGCAACTCTGTAGTGTTCAGGAAACACAAGATGAGGGACTTCTCTTGCAACTTTCCTTGCTATTTTTCACAGCGGGTGAAAAATGGGCCCCACTTCTCTGGTAGTCCATGCAAGCTCAGCCCAGTTCTGGATAACACAGTCTAGTGCCACAAAAGCACAGCACATCGCTCATTTCAGGAGCACTACAGGGCATCAGATGAAGAATACATGCTGTGCTTTCCCAGTGCCAAGGGAAAGTGGTCACATCATGATTATCTGATGATGAAAAAGAGAAATGCTTGGAAAAGTTCCTGAGCAGAGTCTTTCTGTTTGAGCAGAGCGTCCCAGCCTCGCCATCCCGTCGCCTGTTTTGAACAAACAGCTCGAGCGAGTGGCAGCACAAGGTGCTATGCAATCAGCCCCGATGTTTGTATACCTTTGGCAAATTTTAAATTGGGAGCAGCTGCTAGCAAACTAGCAGAGATATTTTATAGCTTGCTGACAATGCCGGATTTTGCAGATATTACAGTCCGTACTCACTGGCATCTCCAGAGTATTCTGTTTTTACAAGCATTTCCCAACACACCACCAGGAATGCACAAGAACTGCTCACATTTACGCCATCAGGGATCAGGGATGGTTTGTCCCCTTCCACAGTTGGCCCAGACATGCACTGCAACCAGCTCATCGACACGAGCTCAGCAGGGAAGTGCTGGTGTTTGTCCTTTATGGTTGGTTCAGGGCACCAGCAGTGCATCTGTTATCAGACCCAGTCCTCCCTCACTTGAGAAATTATTTGTCTCATCAAGGGATGGTTTTCTTGTTTAGAAAAGGAGATTATATTATTTATTTCCCAGCAGAGATGGGAAGCCTCATCAATCGTTACTTAAGCAACTGAAGGTTTTTATTTGGATGAGACTAAATAAGTGTAAAATTATAGAGGGGATTAAGACAGATTAAGGGGTGCCTGATAGTCAGAAATGACTCCTGGTGGGCTGGGAATTTTTCCAAGAAGCTAAACATAACTTGACTTGCAACACCACAAAGCAAGTATCACTCTGTGTGCTTGGAGTCAGCAGCTCCAGCAATGACTTAGAAATCTGCTGCCTGACCCGCTGTCTGCAGGTCAGCATCTGATGATGGCTTTAGCAACCACACTCAGCTGTCTCTGGAAGTGAGACCGCATTGGTCCTTGCACCTGGCCAAAAGGTTTCACCCAGAAGAGGAGATGTGCCTCCAACCCTGCTCACTATCAGGTCTGGCACTGCCATAAACTATCACTTTCAGCAGCTTCACTGCCCACAGGTCCTTATCACAGGTATCCACCACCCCCAGGACAGCATGCAATGTTTTTAACAAGAGCTATCATCATTCTGGAAGAAAAAAATGAAGACCAGATAACATATAAGCTGCAGTTTCAAATTGCAAGACAGCACTGGATTACTTCTGGCTTGGATGTTAAAAACGAGACCTTGCTTATTTTTTGAAAGACTAGGAAAAAATATTATGCTGTAGAATATTTTGGAAGTCCTGGGACTTCTTGTTGTGTAACAACCAAAACTTCTCAAGTTGTTATACCCTCCTCTTGCTAAGTTCTCATTTGTTTTCACACATATGACATACTAGCTTCCTACATCAGTGGGTAGGAAGATCGTACCTGCTTTATAACCCTGCTTCTCCTTCCCTCAAATAATTTCTTCCAAAAAAAAACCCTTTCAGGTAATCAGTGTCTACCCACGGAACTAAAGAGAATTGCTGTCTCCTGACAATGACGTATTGCCTATATTTTAGGAATGCTAAAAAAATCAGGGAGTATATTTACTGAACTGAACAGATCTGTACCTGAAATCCTCTTGATACTGCAAAGGCACATGGTGCCTGTGTTGAACAGAAACCTAACAACACAAAGTGAGATTCAGAACAAAGGGCACATTTTTTCCAGTTTTTAGGAGAAACCGAATTATGATACTCAAGGACCACTCCTCACACCCAAAACCTCTTTATGTAGCTTTGCCCTTGGAAAAGCTGTTTGCCTTCAGGATGGGATTTGGGACCTAGGATGGATGAAGCATGCTCCATGTGAAAGAAAGAATCCACAGAGCATGGGAACTGCCGATGAGAGAAGCAAAGAGCAGGAGGAGATCCCAAAGGCACAAGAGACTGAACAGCAGCAGTCATAAGTATCTGCCCTCTTTTTCTCTTCATCTCTGCTGTTCTTGAATTAAAAAAATAAGTTTGGTTTGGTTTTTTTTTTTATCAGTCTTAGAAACAGGGTAGCACTTGGTTCCCAGGAGGCAGAGATGACTGCAGCTGAGCTGCTCTGAATGCCCATAAACCCATAGAAAGGCTTGTGGCCCCTTCAGATCTCCTGCTCCTCCTCTCCTCAATTGCTTGACACTGCACAGTCACTGTACTTGGTAGGGTGTATAACATAATTAGTTGTGCCTTTTTCAGTCGTAACACTTAAAATGTAATCCTTGAATCTCCTTAATGCAACGGCCATGTTTCTGTCCAGAATTAGGCAACTGGGAGCAGGCTGATGGAATGGCCATGAGAATGGGGCACAGTTGGCCATGCTTTTTCACAGTCTCCAGGAGATCTCTTCTTCCCAGGCCATCTCTCGGGAACATACTGGCCTGAAATGTTTGGAGCAACCCAGGAGCTGGATGCTGCCCTATGGTTCTCCCTTTCTGAGCGACACAACAGCCCCAGCATGACTGTCCATCCCATCCAAAAGCAGGGTAAACCAAGCGCTTCCTTGCTCTGTGACAACATGATCTGCTGGCAGGGAGGCACTCAAGAGGCTCACGAGCCCTTTCAGCTCTCAACAACTGTGTCCTGAGGCTCTGCTCAGTGCCAGCACAATTCATGACAAGGGTTTATCTGGGACAACTGAGAACTTGTGCCAACAGAAATAAGAACCAGCTCAGAAAGGAGGGGACCCCCATGTCCGTAAAACAACCCCCCAGCACAGCCAGGGATATTTTCTCTGTAACAAGATCCTCCGATTGCAGCAAAAGGAGACTCAGTTAGCAGTAACCAGACTCACCTCCCTCCAGCTTCCCCTTCTCCCCTTCTGATACAAGGGATCTCTTCTCACCCTAAAGGAGCCTGGCAATGCACAGTCCTATTCTCAGCCACAACCCCAGCCGTTCCCACCCAGAAAGGGCTACTGCTTTCAAGGAATGTCAACCCCTTCTTCTCTTACAGCTCCATAGCTCACTTTCAGCTCCTTAAGGACTATCCAGAAGAGAACATGAGTTTAAGTGAGAGGTCACAGCCAAAACCTGTATTTTTGACACAGAGGAACAAGTACTGAATGAAAACTCTCCTAGCTGTTGTACAGGTCAATATTCCTCAAGAAACTAGATAATCAGGCCACATTCGTTACTAAATAACCCACAGTGCGAGCATCAATATATTCAATTAACTTGGTGCTGCTAGAAGATGCTCCCCACCCCTTTTCGTGTCCTGGAAGCAGCCTATGACTGCTATTGCAAATTTAAAGAGAAGGTTAGAAGTGCTGATGTTGACATAAGGGCTGATAGGCCAGTACAGAAATTGATGGGAAAATAAAAGAAGAGCTTAAAACTACGGCTGTAGTTCTCCCACAACTGGAAGTTTGCATACCTGCAAGATGAAGCAGTTGAGGTCAGAAACAACCATCTGATGAGTTTCATTTGATCCTTTTTCTTACCTGTTTGGATGGCTTCCCACAATTTCTCTGTCCCATATACACTTCTTTTTTTCCTCTGATAATCCCCTCAGGCTAGTCCAGAAGCATCCATTTAGATGTCCCTTGAAATAAGCACAACTGACTGACCTGTTATGTGCGTAAGGGTCATACACAAAGATACATGTACATTAACCCTTTACCCTTTTTGCCAAGCACAGCACTCCTTGCAGGTAGGACAGCACATTTGCAGATGTTTGCCTCTCCTTCAGCTGTGTTAAAACCTGTCGTTTGTGCTTCCCACGCAAACCAGACTATTCTGTGCTGCAGCCCTGAGCTCACGGTTGCCAATCCTTCTGCAAATTTTAGAGTCACCATATTACATCAGTAAGAATGAATGCTGATGGCCCAAACCTTTGCAAGTCTTGGAGCAGACTCATCTTCCCCCATGTTCTTCTTACCCCCATATCAAAAAGTAGTTAGAAGAAAGTAAAGTGCAAGCCTCATGCCTAAGCTTCAATAAATCTGCAGTCCAAAAACTGTGGAGCAAGATCCCTGCTCAGAGGTCTCATCCTGGCACTGAAAGCATTTAAGTGGCAGGAGGGGGAGCCCACAGAGCACTGGGGGTATGTCTGGAGCACCACAGTCGGCTGCCGCTTCCTCTCAGCCTTGGCGAGACAGAGCAGCACGTCCCATTGTCTGCCGGGACCACAGAAATAGTCATCTTGCCACGCAGCACATCCCAACTGGATTCCTCAGCCGCTTCTCCCACTCCATGCTGGCTTTGGAAGTCACCAGTAAAACAGAGGAAACCCATGCTAAAAACCAAACTGACGCCACCCAGTAAGAGAAAATTAACAATATCCCCAAGGAGGTGGCTCAGAGGGGACCTGGCATTGTATAGATAATAGGGAGGAAGAAACAGCAAACCACAATTTAGCCAGTAGCATCCATTCCAAGATGGACCAAGCATTTACACTGGCTCACATCAACCCCCGCCTTTGGCACTTGGCAGTAAATAAGAAGCAACTGCAATAACCCTGTGCCCTTCTGAATGTAGGGCTAGATCACTATGTACTAAGGGAACTGTGCCACCCATTGCCAGTTAATCCTGCTTTAAGGGCCCTACAAGGAAGAACCCCTACGAAGTAATGAAAAACTTATACTAAGCAGGAGGCCCTTTTCTAAAGGGGCAGTTATACTCTGAGGGGAAGCAGGAAAACACACATGGGACCACTAGAAGCTTCATGCTGTCTGCTTGGTACTTGGAGTCCTATTTTCACATTTTTATAATTATCACATAATGCATAGTGTCATACAAACCAGGAGATGTCAGCTCTGTGCAGAGCCAAACTGAAAATGGGCAGACACTGCAGGCTCCCCGTGGGGCCAGCCCAGCACTGGGCTGCCCTTCCTGGCCCCATCCCATGAACACCAGCCACATCCTCCTGCACCCCACGTCACCCCCACGGAGGCAGCACAGCCCTGCCCAGTGCAAAGCTGCTCCTGCCCTCATCTGCAGAGGAGAAACCTCTCACACTGCATCTAGTGGGTTTAAATGAGGTGTCAGAAACTTAGGTGGGTCACAGCCTCTCTTGGACACTCACCAGCCCGCAGTCAGGTTTCCAAGTCAGGCATGTGTGCTCCGAGCTTTCTGAATTGAGGGAGTCCAAACACAGGCAGCCTCAAGGTGCCCTGCGGGGTCTGGCCAGGACCCTGTCCTCAGGGCACACACTTGTCCTGGCAGGACACCCATACCCTGCTTTTATGGGTCTCCAGGGCTGATGCGTGACCCTTCCCAGGACACCAGCCTTGTGAAATCCCCAAGATGAAAATTCCCCTTCTCAGGGATATGGGGTAACTGAAGCTTGTCACACAAACACTTTGCAAAAGGTTAATTAAAAAAAAAACACACTTTTTTTTTTTCCCCATAGCTATCATAAGAATGCATTGCCAGATGGATCAGTCAGACAGCGCCTGTCATCCCTGCCTCACTTTCCTCCCCACTCCCAACGGCTGTGTCCTTTTAGGGCTCCGAGCTCCCTGTCCTGAGACACCCCTCTGGCCCTATGTTCCCCCATTCACAGATCTTTTGTTCTCCAGTCCCTCTCCCCACAGCTCCTCTTCCCAGTTCAGACACCTCCCTCAGCATCCCCTTTGCTCTGCTGCAGCACAGGCCAGCAGCTCCCTTGGTGATTAGTGGTTTTTTTTGACATAGGACAGATAACATGGGTCTGGGACTTCACTAATCCCAGGAGATTTGCTCTGGGCTCATGACGGAGGACAGAGGCTCCAACTCCACGGAGTACCTGTGGTGTGGGTCCTCCCCAGTCTGATGAGGCATCTCACATGCACCTGCTTTGGCTCCAGCGTCCTAACACAGGCACGTAGCTATCATCGGGTTCATTAACGCAACAGTCACAGCTATGTTTTTCCGTATTAAAATGGCATACATATGCTTTTCATCCTCATATTTGACCCAAACAAGTCAACCTTTGCTCTGCTATCAGAACTAGTTGGCTGAAAGTCACTCTGTAAAAGCAAAGTCTGCAGCAGTATGCAATCAAGTTTAGTCATGACTAGCAAAAGGCAGTAATGTTGAGAGATTTTTGCAGCAGAATTGGATATAAGAATTGATAAGAATTGGAATTGTCTTGAAGAGAGTGCTTTCTCCACAACTACATGAAAATACCTTTGTTTCTTCAGAACCGAAAGGTTTTGTTATCCCCTGGACCTCAACCTGCAAGACAGTTTGGCAAACCAGAAAAAAACTACAGTGTCCTAAAGCTGTGGGGCAAGGATGAAGAAGAGAAAGGAATAAAATATTTTTTTTCCCTCCTACAGGAAAGTATTGTCCAAGTAACCAGCTGCAGTGGCAGGGGGGGCTCTTCCAGAAGCACTGGCATGCTCTGCTGTTACTAGACTATATAGATTGTTGGGCTTCTCCATCCGAAGCTTCTTTACAGAAAAGCTGTACAAAGTAAATATATTCCTTCCAAGGCCAAACCCCTTCTACTGCCAACTCCCAGCTCAGAGCAGATGTCCGCAGCCGGGCTGCAAAGCCCCCGAGGAGCAGGGGCTTTGCCCTGGCCAGGTGTCCCCGGCTGTGCGGCCGCCCCTGCAGCGGCGCGGGCTGGAGGCAGCTGGTGGAGGCTGGTGGTGTCAGACAGCAGCACGCTAATGAACTGAGAAGCACCAGAGGAAATTCCTCACAGCGGAGATGGGAATGCAACCACGGTGCAATCAGGGGCATTTCAGTCACTTAGTGTTGTGAAGTCAAAGAGTTGCTGCGTAACCTTGGGTAAGTGGCTTAAATTTTTAAGAGGCAGGGTTGAGCAGCACAGCGGGTCTCTGAAGAAATCTGCTCTATTACTGGCTCTGGGAGGGAGTGTTCTTTGTCAGACAGAAAAAGAAAATGTGATTTATTATTAGAGATATGTTAGAGAAAGAAATGGGCTTCAGCACTGCTAAGGTTGCTTCCGAGTCTGAAGCAGGAAAAAGTTCAAGGCTGTTAGGACCCTTCCTCCTGCACCATGTGTGAATTGATGAAGACTGGCTTAGGAACTTCTCTTCTCCCTGTTCCTCAGTTCCTCCAACACAGAGATCATCGCTGCTTGCAGAGTGCTGTGCACTACCCAGAGATGCAGCATAAACACCAAAGCGCCAGTCTCTCACTTCAGGGAACCTAAGATTTCATGTGATCCCAAGTGGGGAGAGAATTGTATGGAAATCCATCCTGATGCAGATAAAACAAGAGGCCAGTTCATTCACAGGACACATACAAAGGAGAAAAGCCAGCAGTCTGTACACCAATCTCTTTTTCACTACTTTTAAGAAACTTGCAGTGTCAGGCAAAATTGGAGCTTTAACCCAATAGCAACGAAATCGCCTTTCACAAAAAAACTCTGCCTGCATCTGAACTCTGACTGCATCTGGCAGCTGAGAACATTGCCAAGGCTTTAACCCTCTGATATTAACAGAAAGAGATATTGATGAGTGTCCCTCCGGCGAAGGAAACCAAATGGTGTTTTTAACTTCAGTGGATTCTTTACAGATTTTCAATTCCTTAGCAAGGCTGTTGCTCCAGACTGGGGTGTAATTGAGATGCATTAGCCACTCACTCAAAAACTTTCCCAGGAACACATGTGCACACACACAGACTATGCATTCAGATATAAATACATACCGTACCTGCACATGCATTAAGCTGCTGTCATGGGCCGTCTGGACATTTCCACTGCCAGCTCGGCTGCTCAGTCAATTGCAGCACTTAACACTGCCAGCTCAATGTGACAAATAGAGCAAACAGAGAAAACCAGCTCATCACTGCTGGATATCTGACCACAGTCATGAAAAGCAGAAGAGGGTCTTTTAAGGACCAGTCCTCATGAAAGACAACACTGGGTGCTTTCACCTCAACAGGGATGGTGAACCTCTTAAAACCAACTCTTCCACAAGTGAGTGCAGCAACTTGCTGACTGCCCACCCTACCTCTTCATCCTGTACTGTCTCCTCACTGGAACAAGCCACCATCTGTGCCCAGCACAGCGGAAAATATCCCTCCAAAATCTTCCAACCTACTTTATTATATTAATCTTGACAAAAGGCAAAATTCCATCAGTATAGACTGATCCTATTCATAGTGTAGCGTCTACTGGGATGAAGGAAGTGTATCCTTGAAGGGTTTCAGTTGCATAAGGACCTGAAGCCGTACCATTGATCTGAGCACACCTTAGCTCTGAAAGACTGGGATGCTATCCAGATGCAGTCTGTGGAACTCTGATTAACTGTGGGTTTTAAATCACAGACTTCACTTAAAAAATGGCTGCTCCATGCAAGCAGGGTTGTCTCGCAGACTAGAGGAGACTAGGGTCAGCTATACTGGAAGCATTTTAACATAATATTAAAGACCAACCCTAGCCTTTCTTTTAGCCTAGGTAGTGTAAATGGGTTACATTTTCAGTCTCTAATAAGAGGCAGAATGGGGTATAAACCCACCTTTTTAGAGCCCTATATCAAGGTAAGAAAAAATCATATCCTCTTATGAAAAAGGGGGTAACACAAGATGTGCCAAGGATTACTTCCATCTCAGAAGGAATGATCCATCAATGAATCCTAAAGCACTTTATGAGAGCTAAGCATCTATACTACACAGCGTCCACCTCTGTCCATCTGCAGCAGGGAGAACTAATACACAAAAAATAAAACTGAGGCGGGAAGATCTTATGATTAGCATCTGAAAACATAATCCTGTAACCAGACCAGTATGGCAACTTAATCACTTTTGAGCAAAGAAGGTCTTTTCAGCAGGAGAAATTATACCCTTTCCTGTAGAAAAGGGGAAAACTCATACTAAAGGGAACTAAAGCTTTTTAGACATGGAAATAAACAGTTTACAACCCATCATTGACAAAACCTCACAAATCTAAACAGGAAAGCTGACTAAAAGTTTGTAGAAACAGTAAAATTGATAAACAGAGATAATTTTATCAGCTTTGTACAACATTCAGTGGCCGAAATATTAATCCAAACTTTTAAATATTTATTTGAAACATCTTCCAATTTCAAAATTTTGCTGTCTATCAGTTTGAGGTCCATCATCTTATTTCATTTACATTGTCCCCTCCACACACACCCCTTTTAATGAACTGCTAGAGTTGCTTTGACTTTGGCACACGATGAAGTCTTACAAGGCCAAATGTCTTCAGAAGTCTAGGTCCACTTTAATTTGAAGGTGTTTTGTCTGGACATTCATCCACCAACCCACTTGCTCCTCAAAGACAAGAGAAACTGGAGGTCAAATTGGCTTATCCAGAGAGGAAATAGCTTACTCTAAAGCAGCCAGTGAGGTGACCACTTTGATTACCTTGATGTAAAATAACAGGATTTGGCCCAGTCATTATTTTTCCACCAAGTATTTCACAGAATCCAAGGCAAGCAGTAGTTATATCAACTTGAGACAACTATCAGGTCACCAGGCATCTTTCCCTTCCAGGTCTCCAAAGCACTGGAGGCTTGGAAGAGCCCCTGAGCAGGTAGGGGAACTGCAGGCCTCTGATGTGCATGTGCTGTGCCAGCCTCAGTTCAGGCATCTGCACAAACGAAGCAAGAAACTTGTCTTTCATGGGAAATATCAGGGGAACCAAGAAAGAGGTTGCAAAACTGCAAAAGTCTTCTCTCAATGTTCAGGCTTTACTTCAGCTGCTACCTGCTGTTTCCCCCCACAGTGCACCTGCTCCCTGTGTGTCTTCAAGTCATAGATACAGAGTTTTTCTAATAAAAAGCAAACCTACAGTCAGTTATCCCCTCTAGAGCCAGTATAACTTCAGAGAGATCAGGATGCTGTTTTCCTTCCTGCATTTCCAACAGGTTCTCCACTCTTACCTGGCATAAGGACACCAGAGCTACTCTGAATTTCACAGCAGTTGCTTACCCAGAACTCAGGTCTGCCTGCTCCAAAAACACACACCTGCTCCACTCACTGTGCAGCTGATTTCCCTCAGCTTCAAGCACAATGGAGCCTGTGGGACACAGCTGAGCAATTTGGACCATATCCCACAGAGGGCAATAACACTTCTACCCATTAATTAGGTGTATTTGTTACCGAAGATGATAGTAAAGTGATTAAAGTTGATGAAACAGCAAAAGAAATCATCTGCCCAACCCTCACTTCTGCGGTTTGAGCACTGCAGATGTCATGCCCAGTGGTCTAGCAGAGGTCAGGTCTGCACTGAAATGCCCCCTCCCATTCAAAAGCCTAATCTCATCACCACAGTTTGAAGGGAGTAGGAGAATGGACAGTCTGACTTGAACTAAGCTTTGGAAACCTGAGAAGATTGCACAGGATTAGTCAGTGGGTAACACAAAACCCAAATGCCACAATTACTAGCCAAGCAGCAGCCACTCTGCCCAAATTGCTCTCAGCCATCCCAGACATTGTATTTGTGGGAAACACCAAGCACAGAGCACCTGATCCCTCCAACTTCCCCAGAAGGCAGCTCCTGGCTTGCTCTGCCCAGGGAAGGCAACACACAGGTTTTCAGCACTCCCAAAATACGTGTCAGGAAACCCACTGGGTGAGCAGTGGAGCAAGGTGGGAGAGACGTCTGATGTACACAGACTTAAAAACCTTAGTGAAGGGGAAGGGAAACCAGCCCATTTTTGTGCCTGTTCCTGGATATTAAAGAGCCTTTTAGGCATCTGAGATATTAGGGATCACACCTGCTTGATGCGTAAGAGATGTTTTGAAATGGCTACAGCCTTTTTATTCACATAAACTCCCTCTGAGTTGCATTTTCTTCTCTTTGGGCAGAAGTTTACACAAATGTTTTATTTGGCTTCAGGGCAAAAATGATGGTTTGCAGGAAAGCACTGTCAAACAGACCCCTCTTCTAGACAAGTAATTATGAGAACAAATAGCTCCTTCTTAACCCACAGGGGAGTCTGCCAACCCCTCTCTCTGTTATTCTCAGCTTTCTGGCTTGTAAAGGGTTACATGCAATCTAAATTAATGGCGTATCCTTCTCAGGCTGGTTGGGAAGCTAAACAGATTTCATCTGGCAGCAGGGCAGAGCTGTGCTGTGGATACTTACTGCAGGTTACCCTGTAATGGCAACAGGAGACATCCTCTGCCCTCCCAAACAGGACTCAGGCAAGCGCAGAGTGATGTTGCAGCATTGCAGAGCAGGTTTAGAAGTGTCAGGTGCTCCACAAAAAAAAAAAAAAAAAAAAAAAAAAAAAGGCAGTTCCTGCCCTGAAGACTAAATGCAAGATGATGCTGCAGGCACATTTAAATGTGCAGACATATCTCTAAGTAGTAGGATGAATATCTGGATAGGTCATTGTGGGCTGTTATGATGCCAGACCTGGGTGCAGTGGTTGGAGCATGGGGAAGTCCTGGAAGCAGGAGTGGCAGCTCTCCCACGGTCTGCAGCAGTCTGTCTCTGAGTTCCATCCCTATGCAACATCCCTAATGTTTCAGTTCTAACTACAGTTCTACTATTGTCTTTGTCAAATCTGAGAATTACCAGTGTAGGTCAAAATCCACTGGATTTGTGAGGGTTCAGTGCTAAAACATAAAGTGTTGCTGACTCCATAGAAGGATAGCTAAAACCAGAACACAAGATGTCATATCCTTACTTTTAAGACTGATTAGAACTTCACAAAGCAAGTGGATTTCAAGAAAGGATCTACACCTGCAGTGAGATTAGACAACTCACTTCAGTGAAATAGACGGGACAGAGAGAACTGGTCCTTCACATCACAAGGTGCATCCAGTGTTGCGTGAGGCCCCTTCTGTCAGGTATGAATTTGGAGTGTTACAGTGCTTTATAAATGGTTAACACCCAGACTCTGAAATACCTACTTGCACAAAGCACTAGTTATGAGTGGTGTCAATGAAGAGAAGGACAGTTCTTAAGAAATAATGTGTAATCTGATGTCAGTGAAATTATCAAAGCCTGTCCCTTTGCTTTTAATGGCCAGCGAGTGTGGAAAAAAAAAGTGCTGCTGTTTGAAGAGGGCATCCTAGATTCAGTGGGGAAAAGAATAAATCACATAGCAGCCATTCATTAAAGGAGTTAAAAGTCTTCCCCAGAGCTGTACGACTCCTCAAAGGGCAAATGATCACATGTTTTCAGAGGTATCTGATGAATTTTCTATTTCTGCGCACTTTGCTTTCTAACTCTGCTCCTCAGAATGCCCTATTTTCCCCCACAAGAAAAACTGTAGACATAAAGTTGGACACTGAGAGAGAATTGATGAAAAAAGAGGGATCATTTCAGGAAAATATCCAACAGTTCAGCTGTTCCTCATAATGCACCTCAATGATCAGGACTTCATCTAACCATACCTCTGTACATGACTGGAGCATTCCTCACAGGAGAACCAGGATACATGTTCCTGTTCCAGCAATGAGTCACAGTAGTTCATGCTTAAATAGCCATCAGCTTCATATGTTTTAAGCCCAATGCACATGCAGGAGACTCTTCTGGGATTTCCAGCTGGTTTTACTTGCAAAATATCCTGAGATTCTCTCTTGTAACATCTGATACTTCTCACAGAGCATCCCTGTCTGTGGCCCCTGGTGCAGAACAGTACAAGTAGAAAAGATGTGAGCAGAGACAGGACCATCTTCAAATTAAAGGTACAATGAAGAGATAACAGGATGAATGGGAGAGAAGGAAGTGAGGGAGAGGAGTTGTGCCTTGTGTTATACTTGATGGCTTGACAAACAACACAAATACTTAGCAAGACATGCCTTATGATCCTACTCTTGATCAGAACAAAACTCATATCGAGCTTTGGAAACAGGACAGTATACAAAAACATGAAGCTAGGATCTTGTCATTCACATTTGCTTACTGAACTTATAAATTTATAGGCCCTATTCCTAGAAAAAAAGGGGCGATCTCTTTTCTTTGCATGAAGGTAGCGTGAGAATGGGGGAAAAATCCTTCAACCTTTCAAGATGTGGTTTGCAAATCACCTCTCCATCTGAGAAGCTCTGGATGAGTAAATATTAATAATAATATCTCTGCCTTGGCCAGAAGAAAATGAAGAGGTGGAAGGACAAAATGAACCCTTGTGTTGAAATCATGGAACAGTTTTGCCTCTGTTTTGCAGTCCAACACACGCATCTTGGCATGCACACAGCACCCAGACAAACACTCTTGCTCCCCATTTTCTTCCTGATGAGACCACCCATGGGCAGTGGAGCAGGATGGATTCAGGAAGAGGATGGAGGGGTACAGTGGCCATACACCCCATCTCCATCACTGGAAAGAGCTCATCACATGGAAAAAACAAGAACACATTCCACTGGTGCAATCAAAAAAACATTGACCTCATTGGGACCTAAAATTGGTGTTATTATGATGTTGGGGCGAGAAGTGTCTATTTATCCTCCTTTCATTTCTTGTTAAAAAGCATAGCCCATGTCAGAGCTGAGGAGAGCTGCAATACAGAGGAGACATTATTCTCAGCTTTGGATTAAGATCAGTATTTTAATGAAAGCACTTATTAGCCCCAGCTGGGGCTCAATTTTCCAGTGAGTTGGGAAAAAAATATATTGCCCTGGCCATTCTTCTCTGGGGATTGTGCAGAGACATCTGAGAGTATCAATTACTGATCATAATACTCTATTGGAAACGAACAGCTGGGGAAAAGCCGCTGGCTGGAAACAACTGGATTGCTTTACATTTTAAAGTATAGTTCTTGGCTATATGGTGTCCATTTTTTTCCCACTCTGGTATCCCGACTGCTCTCAATGGGCTGCAGTAACCCTGCCCTTTCCACCCTCTCGTGCCAGTGCCACCTCGCCAACCATCAGAGAAGGCCCAGCTCTCTGCAGAGACCACGGTTGGCCTTGGGCTGCCCAATGTGTGGAGCTGAGCACAGCTCCAGGGTTCCTCCTCTGGGCTGTGCAGATTGACCAGAACCACCCAGACCTTCCCCTTTAGGGAAAGAGATACTCCGTGTACTCTGTCTCCCAAAAGCCACAGCAACCCAAATGACCTCCAGGTCATCCATGTACCAACGCAGGTCACTGCTCAGGGAAGGGGGAGACGTGCCAATGTATTTCCTGACTTCAGACCGCTCCCAGAGCCTTAACTCTGAATTCACACACATCCCGTACTGTCCCGAGGGAGGAGGGAGGGGTCCCCGGAGTTTAAAAGCAATCTCGTGCTGCCCATGTCTGCCGCAGCCCCGCACACCCTGCCACGGCACCACAGCGATCCCTGAACTCCGAGGGGAGGGTGACCTGTCACCCAGGCAGGACAAGGGTGACAAAGGGAACTCACTGCCATGTCAATAACTTGGTTTTGACAAAATTACTGTGTGGGAAGGGAAACATTTTTCAGCCAGCTG
The DNA here is from genome assembly GCF_018691265.1 of Tyto alba. NCBI lineage: Eukaryota > Metazoa > Chordata > Aves > Strigiformes > Tytonidae > Tyto > Tyto alba. Next base: position 12,582,055 of record NW_024881279.1, read on the forward strand.
AGCGTACAGCTCTCCTCCTTCTTTCTACAGTTGTGGGGTGGAGGAATGACTACACGGACACCAGGATATTCCAGGAGAACATAGGTGCTAATGTACCCTCTTTGAATATTTGTACCATCTGGTGACTTAGGCACCCAGGCCCCATCAAAACAGGCTTAGGAAGATTTGTAACTTAATGCAGTGATGAAAGGAAGGTGAGCAAGCAATAATGCGGGGGGCAATCATGTAGAGGTGTCTGTCTGTCCTTGTGCGTATAGAGAGCTTTGCGCTGAATGTGTGGAGGAAGACAGACCCTGAGGCTGCAGTGTGAACTAAAAGTTGATGCCATCTCAACACCTCATACAATAGCTGATCCAGAACTGAATTAAATCAGAGCAGATCTGGGGGAAGCTCTTATTTCAAAGTTAATCACAAAATGCATAAGAGGTTCATAACAAGAGGCAGATCTCTGCCTTCTTAAGCAAGGAGTGTATGGAGATCTGCATGCATGATGTTACATTTACAAAATAACTGGAACAAGGGTAAAGTGGCCAACAGCAGCAGGCATATGGGTGGGATATGTACAGAGCCACCAGCTTTTCCCTTGTGGCCCCCAAGGGTGGAGGGGGTGGCAGCACTTCACTCCTGCCCTGAGGGATTGAGCAAGGGGTGGAGGGAGAGGCATCCACAGATGTGTGCCAGCAATTTCTGGAAGAGTTTAAAGCTGTCTTCATGTGAACAGCTGCACTGAACAATAATGGATGGTCACTCTCAAAGGCAAACTGTAAATTTCCCAACTGAACAGGCTCTGTGTGTGTGTGTGTGTGTATGAACCACGTTTCCCTTGGGCTGGGGGCTGCACAGGGGGTAAGGGGGATGGGAGGGAAGCCCACTCCAGCAGTTGGCAGGTTGAAGGTTTCATATTCTTTCAGTTGTAATGGCTGGAGTTATTTTTCTCCACTTGGAATTTCAGATCTGGGTGGATTTTATCAGAACGTCAAATCAAGAAAATGCTCTATCTGGAAACTTGTTCTCTAAATGCCATGGAAAAAACCTCAGACTCCAGGAGTTGGTACCCAGCTAGCCTGGTCCCAGGTAGCTCAGGAGTTTCATGAAGCAAATGAAGTAATAGGCATGTTGGTCTTGAGAACTGTGCTACTGCTTGAGATTTGATTAACTTTTTTATCATCCCCACAACCAGTTCATCCTAGCTGAACTGGGACCTTTATTATTTGGAGGGAACAGAAGAGAAATGCATGAAAGCCAAACCTTGAAGGCCTTTCCCACCTTTTAAAACAGCAAAAAATCCTCACTGCTGGCCCTACACTATTTTCACAACCCTGTGATAACACAGGGGCTGAAGAGGCACCTCTTCAGACCCAAAGCCCAGCCAGTCTAACATGACAAAGTACATCTCCCACAAGCACCCCCCAGCCAGGACTGCAGCACAGCGCCCACAGCTGCTCTCAGCCAAAGGCAGATGCTAATCATCATCTCATGGAAACATGCAACAAGCACCTGAAAAGAAACCAAGTCCGAGCATCACACAGACCAGTCATTCAGCTCAGGCCAGTCCCATTAGATTTGGTCGACAAAAGAATCCAACGTGCACATTTATAATTTGCCAAAATAAAAAAAAAAAAAAAAAAAAAAAAAAGTAGGAAGAAAAGCTTTCCCTTCTGAATGGAGAGTTTCTGTGGCCCAGCCTTCCTCCTCGTCAGCAGACAGGGTGGAATTCCCAGGCTACGGGGGCGATCTCCTGGGGCTGATCATGTTCTTAAAGGCATGTTCCCAATCAAGAAGGCTGGGATGAGGCATAATAATTGCATAGGCTTCCTGAGAACTGGCTTAATATCCCTCAAGACTGATTTAACCTAGTTTTTCATTCTGCTTTCACATCAAAAAGTAAAGATCTGTCTATATCTTGATATACTGCAAATCAGGAAATGGAGGCGTATGGTATATCTCATCCTCCCCTGCCTGGAGCTCTTTGAGGCACGCTGCCAAGGCAGAGCTGCCTTTGCTTTTGCAGACACTTCCATTGTGTCAGCAAAGCTGTGTCGATTAACGCTGGTGAGAAAGAGAAACTAGTGGCCTGTTAAAGGTCTGAGAGTCAGGAGCTATCTAATCCTGTGCTGGCACGGGCTTTTAGTCCTTGAAATTCATGGATAATAATTAGTATCATTGCTAGCCTACATTACACACCTATTGGTCTGTAAAGACAAATGAGGATGGAAAGCTTTATAGGCTCCGGGCCACAGCTGACTAGAATTATCTTTAGCATAAGGATACTGGAAAATGTGCCTATATTATTGGACAAGTGCCAATCTTGTACTTACCTTTGGAGTCTTTGGAGCACCTTGAGGCAGTCCCGAGATCCAGAGGCACGTGCTGGCACTTCCCTCTCCAGCTGAGCTCAGGCTGTCGACCTCCTGGCAAGCAATCACCAGGGGAGCTGGGAGAGACCCCAGACCGCTGCGTCTGCCTGATGCTGTACATGTGCTGTCACTGCGAGTCCAGATGGGAGAGACAGAGGTTATCAGCTCCAAGTCAGCCAGAGAACCTGCCTGCAGCAGATATCCGTGCTGCTAAGGGCACTTAAAAGCAGAGGGCAGACCCATGGCTCCATCCCAGGGGACCAGCTGAGTAAATCCCAGGGAGCACCCAGAGATAAATAATGCAGTCTGGCCACAAAGCCATACAGCAGCATAGATGCAGACACACTAGTCTGGCTTGCTTGCAGAAACACTGGGCTTTTCAGTTCCACAAGAATGGGGTAAGCCTTTTCTTCAGGGATAGCCATCAGCCCCAGCTTTGACATTAGTACAGACGATGCTGGACTGGTGTCAGAAGTGAGCTGGTTGCTGTAAAGTTATCTTTAGACTGTGTTACACATGATTATAGAGAGACTGTAATCATAACTGGCCTTCATTACAAGCGCTTTTAATCCTGTAATAAATGAATGCTCTACAGACCAAGACACAATTGTTTTACATTGAATACTGCCAGTTTGGACTCCCAATTCCAGCTTTAAAAATACAGATCTCTAACAGCGGAGTAAAAAGCTAGCTCTGAGGTCTGTAATAACACATACCTTATAACTGGACTGCAAACATACTCCCAAACATTACACAACATTGTCACGGTACAATATATTTGGTAGGTTGCCTTCCATTGCTAAGCTGGCTCAGCATCAGACATGTCTGTGTGACAACCGAGCAAGTCATGTTTGATGCCATATGATTGTGACACAACAGGGCATTTGCAAAGGCCAAAGTGTAGATTTTGTCTAAAAAAAAAAAAAAAAAAAAGAGCAGATGAATTAAATTATGGGACTTAGGGTCATGAATTGTGCCTCTGAGCCATCCTGCTGAATACTAATGCTCCTCAGTCAAGCATGATCCTATATAAAGCCACACCTTGTGCGGCTCAAGCAGTCATGCGAGCCCCAAACTCCCCCTGGCTCTCTTAGATCCAAGATAGGAGGAAACAACAGTCCCTTAAAACACTTGGGACAATTTTACAGGTTTCTTACCCATTCTGAGCTTAGACCTTACTCCCGCTGTAGGCAGGGGCAGCTTTACCTGAGCTTATAGCACCAGTGTCCAGACTTTGTCTGCTCTAGAGGTCACTGTCTCCAGCAAGAAATCAGCTCCAAGTCCAACGGCTTCACTTAATTTTGCTGGAATCATTCTCTCTCTTTGATGCAGGGCTGCACCCCACTGCCCACAACAGCTCACGCAAAGATAGGACAGCATAAGATGAAACAGGCAGTTTCCACCATCGGTCTCTTAAACAGATATGGGTTAGCGCAGGCTTCACTATAGAAACTCTACAGGCCACATTTTTGGCAGATCCTGGGCTGTATAAACAAACAGCCAACATGACCTGAGCTCCCATAAATTTCCTGAAAATCCTTAATGACTCTAAAGACTTAATAAAGTGTTTCACAGCAGAGGCAGCAGCCAGTAATTATGGTTTTGGAATCTGTGAAGTAGCAAGCTGAAGTCCAGCTCTGTGATTGAAAACGCAAGCAGTAATAATAGCTCTTTCAGAGTACAACAAATTTCTTTTGCCATCATACACCCTGCTCTGTGAGCTGGTGTGTCCCTAGCCAAGCACGCTGTCAGCAGAAGCTTTAATCAAAGGGCAAAATATATTAAATATAGAGACAAATTCTTGTGGATGGAGTTGCAAAGCATTGTAAAGGTGTAAACTGTATGTTGGAAGACCATGATTTAGCAAAAATTACAAGGGGGCAGCCACAGGCTCTAAAGGCCAGTCTTCTACTGGAAGTAGGACGTGCAGGAAAGGCTTGGGACCTGCCATCGTGTGAGAGGGTTGTTACTGCTGTACCCTGCTCCCAGGATCCGTACACCAGGACACCAACCCCATGCCTGCATGCATGTGGATACACATTAGCTGAAGCAGGGTTAAAAGAGGGGAACGAGAGAGGTTGCAGCTCCCACAGACACCCCGCCAGATTTAAGGGGAGCCACTGTCTCTCACTGGTCATTGAGATCATCATGACTCTGGGACAGGCACTCCCAATAATTAGACATAGGAAAACACAGCCTCACACATTGCTTGGAAAGGCTGCCAGTCCCAACTTACTCATCTTTCACATTGCTCTGACTGAATTTAAAATGTTTTTCATCAGCAATTCGGTCATCTTTTTGCCCTTACATGTGGTGCTGTTAGCAAAGACCCTCTTTAAAGCCTACCGAAGGATTTCAAAGGAAAGAAAGACTGTTAGTTTTTCCTTTTGCCTGTCATTACAAAAAAAGCAGTGCTTGAGATCCAAATTTCTATTAAAAAAGAAGACTAAGTTAAGCTCTTGCATGATGTCTCTAGAGATGCCTCAGTCAGTGCTTTCTTACACATTCCTTTTACAGCAACAGGAAAGTTTGTATACCAACCCATCTACAGCTATTCAACTGTAAAATCCCTTAGAACTACATCAATCCACAAAAGTGCAATGAAACTCCTTTGAAACTTCTGCAGTTATGCAGTAGAGAATAATTTGATATTTAATGCCTTAATCATAGAGTTGGAGGCTTCCACTGATCCATATTCCTGATGGCCACAAGAGAGCCCGCACCATATACGGATGAAGAAGAAAAGTTAAGATAAAGGGAACTTCAAGGAAACAGAACTGAAATGTACAGTAAGCCCTGTACTGCCAGCTATTGTGTTAGACTACCTCTAGAGAGTGTCCTATTTCATAGCTCATTGTAGAATTTGTTAGCTGTTTCTACAAATTTAGAAAAAAATTATCTCATATGCCTACTTCAATCAGTAATACACTAAAGCAAGTAAACACCATATTTGTTAATGTTTCCAGAGATCTTTCCATTCCATTGGTTCAATCTGTAGAACAAGAATGTAAATAGCTTAGATTACTTATCTCATTAAAAAAAAGACCTCTCAATTTTGCAGCTATGCAGCCCACAATCTGTACAGACAGCCCTGGGATACTAGTGAATAATACAACCTTCAGTTCTTCTTTAGCAAAACAGATGAAGTTTTTACTTGTTCTTCTCTTACTGGTGTTATTGGAAAATACAGAAAGGAAAAAATTGTCAGACAGAAATAGTCTATGTGTCACTTCAAACCAATCACCAGGGACCTGGACTCAAAGCCTATTGAAGTCAGTGGAAAGATTCCTCCTGACTTCCATGGGGTTTGGCTCAGACCCACACGAATGCGCTTCTCGCAGGTGTAGGTTTACATGCTTCTTTTTAAATTGCCTGAACAAAGACTGCCCTCAAGAACCACCTTAACCACAGCTGCATTTGTCTCTAACAGGGAGCTTCCACCCTGCCTTCAGCAATGTTCCTGGTCTGGGGCCAAATCTCCAAGCCAGCACATCCCTCTATCTTCTTCTCCAAACCTGTCATTTTTGTATGGCTCCCATTTCTAAGTGTCCAAACACATGGCCTCTCTCTCCCCTACATTTTTTCTGCCTACATGCCTAACACTGCTGCCACCCAAGTGCCTGCGTAACCATCAGAGGTTACCCAGGAACTGCAGAATTAACCTCCCACATCCCTCTGGGATCTCTCTTTGGGAGATAGGTCTGCTCTCTGCTGCTGGCTGGCAGGACAAGGCAGGGGAAGAGCAGTATGTAGCAACAGTCTCATCATGATTTACATATACATCTCTATATATGTATATTAATAACAGTACTTCTTTCATTTTATCCTTTTATGTAGTCCCAAGCAAACTGTCTTCTGAATTTGTCACTTCGTATTCCACAATACTAAATGAGGAACTGAGGAATTTTATCCCCACTAGAGGTGAAAAAGCCAATTATTTTCACTTAGCTTGTTTTAGCTAGAACCTAACTCCAAATATATCAGGTTCAGCTCCTAGAAGGCTCTACCACATCACACAGAGATCACTAGCAACTAAAAAGTAAGATAACCTCCTGCTGGCAGTTCTGGAGTTTGGTGCAGAAGGAAGAGGTGCCCATACTAGCAGCAGTTATACAAACCAAACAGAAAGTGAAATCAATGTGAACCTTGCCTAAATAGGTCACTCATCTGCTTGGGTTTCCCCCTCCACCCCCCTTCTCCCCAAATGGTCTTTGAACATTCAGAGTTCTTCAAGTCACCGAAGGGATAATTACACACTCCATTAAGCATAAAAACAAAACTTGCATAATATAGTGCTGGACTCAGAGGGTTAAAGGACGCCCCTGGAAGCAGCAGCAGCGACAAATGAGTATGTTGAATGTTCCTTCACCTTTCTGATTGCTCATTAAGCTTTGGCATCCTTCCATGTATGAACTCATTGCACCAAAACAGGCTTACTCCCCGCTGTTGGGTTTAAATGTACAATGCAAACAGGTCCTGGGATGGGCAAGCACAGGAGATCCAAATGTGCAAAAGTTAAGCCAGGCTCTGAAATGCACTGTACTGCAGAAGGCTATCAGCAGCTCTTCACAAGCTGAAAATTAGTATGGAATGTGCCAGGGACAACACATGCAAGGATTTATTAATTTTGCCAGAAATGAAATGGCATCCATCTCTAACGCTTGAGCACAGGATGCAGAATCAGCAGAGATTGGCTTTCTGCCTGGTTCTACTGCTCACTCCCACACTGACACTGTGCCACCTTTCATCACTGTTCTTTTCCCTGTGCCTCAGTTTCCCCATCCATGGTCTGCAGATCTGTAGCTTAAAGCTGCTGCATGTATATTTTAAAGAAAGGAGCGCTGAAAAGAAAGCCAAAAGAGGGAAGGAGGGAAAGGCAAATCCTTCCAACATTAGTCAGCCCTTACTTTGCCTGAGTAAGAACCACAGGCAAGGTGAAAGTAAAAGGAATCATGAAGGCTGGAAGCACTAGGTTTCTGACAACTCCACTGTGACAACTGTGCCCCTTTAATAGAGGGGACGGTTCAAATCAGCAGCCCTAAGCTTGGTCCTCCTGGGCTTTGCTCCCTGCCAACAGTATTCAATGTACTGCTTTGTCTTTCAGAAAGAACATGTAATTGCTATCGTTCATTATTTACAGATGTGCAGATATCTGAATCTACTCAACAACCATACTGAGCTGTCGGCTGGAGCCAAGAAGTTACGTTCACAAGAGGCTTAGGAAGACTATCCTGAGAGATGAGAATTGGGTTTCTGGTGTTCAGTTCAAGTCATTTGCCCCTTGAAAACACCTGCTGGTTTCTTCCCTTGCACCCACAGGGAAGCAAAAGACAATTTCATGCTATTCCTTATCTGCCTCCTGTGTATCATTCTGTCAGTTCCCACCAGTGGCTTCCCTATCAGGTGTCACATCTGGGAGGGATGTAAATCTGACAGGCAGAGATATGCCTGCCCAACCTTCTCAGATTAACCATGTCCATGCTTTTCCCTGTGTAAACATGGTTCCACTTACTGGGTCAGTGGTAGGTAAATAACCGGAGACTATGGAGGTTCTCCCCCAGATTGGGGTAGTATCAGTTGATATAATACTGGCCCTGTCAAAGCTAACATCAAACATGTTGATTTTAACACTCTTACAAAATGGTAACAACACAATGTTGTTGATTTCCCCAGAGTGACTCCCTTCAAGACTGAGACAGTGGGAATATGAAGAAATGTCCACCTCTACAGGAGCTCACCAAGCATGCTTGAGAGGAAGGGAGCAGGAACTCAGCATATTACAAACCAGGGTGTAGCGCAGGGAGAGGAGCTGATACGAGGTGAGCATTTTACTTTTAAGGATTAAAGTCTTTAGAGGATGGAGTGACAATTGTGCAGCATTGATCCATCAGCCCGTTTCTTAAGAAGAGAGTAGGGATCACTATGCACAAGGACAAGCGCAGTCTGCAATGGACCCACAGCCAAACAGCCAAAACCTGCCCCCCCCCAGCACGCATGGAAGGGAGTAGGGCCAATAGTGCAGAAGAATGGAAGCTTGCAATGGCAAGGACCTGCAGTAGGAAGAAACTTTCCCCAAAGCCTGAAGTGCCCTTTGCAGAACCACTTCACTGCTCTGCAGACTGAAGAGGAAAGACCCGTCACATCGGGAGAGACACTGGAGCCAAGTAAGGCAGCCCGGTCTGCTCCCCATATAACAACCAGCACAACTAAGAAAAGGCAACTGGTGACAGTAGCAAGCAACTCTGAGAGGTGCGGAGGCACCATCTGCCAACATGACACACTCTAGAGAGGGGTGCTGCTTACCGGGGGCTCATATCAGGGATGTCACTGAGAGACTGCCAAGCCTCGTACAGTTCACAATCTTATCCGCTACCGTTGTTTCGCGTGGGCACCAGTGATAGAGCCAGGAACGGTCTGAAGAGTATCAAGGATGACAGAGCCCTGGGAGTAGGGGCGAGGGACTCTGGAGTGCAGGTCGTTTTTTCATCAATCCTCCTGGTCAAAGGGAAGGGGTTTGAAAGGGCCAGTCAAATCTGGCAAATCAACAATTGTTTTACATGTGTTTACATGTCTAAAGCAACTGTTTCATATATGAGCACCTAAAGACACAGACGCAAAGTGACTTTCAGGGGAACTCTGAAAAAAATGGGAACTTGGAAATTAAAAAAAATTCCCAGCTCCTGAGCTAGTGCCTCAATGACTAGCCACTGTCTTAAAGCACAAGGCAGTTAAGATACTGGCTAAGTTACAATAGTATGGGGTAGAAGATAACAGAATTTACAGGGTTAGATCTAACAGGATTGAAGGTCAACAGGGTTTTAAGGTCAGGGTTTAAAAAGCAGCAAAAATGGAAAACCACAATTACAAAGAACAATCTGTATTATTCACTCTTTCTCCATGAATCTGAACAGACTATAAATCAACCCAAATCAGGAGACATCACTAGCTTCTGCTGTTCTCTCCAGCCCAGAGCACTGGACTGGCAGACAAGACACACAGGGGGTTTATTTTCAGGGTTCTGACACTGAGCTTTTATATGACACCTAGAAAGTCACATCACATTTCTGCTTCTCCTCCTACCTGCTGTTGGTTGAGGTGGTTATTATTATTATTTTTATTGTTGTCATTGTTATTGTCATTATAATTACTATTATTTCTACCCCTGCTGCTACAGGCATTACCACAAGAACCCCCCTCAGATACCAGGATCTCATTGTGCAAATCACTTTGTGCACAGAACTCTGTGAAAAACCTCAAACCTTTTCTCCCAGGAGGAATTTATGCCCTAAACCAAAAGAAAACAGGTGGAAGCAGGCAGACGGGAGCATGCTGTCACCAGAGAGGCAGGGCTGCCCAGCACTGCGCATGGGGGCAAGCCCCCCTCACTCCAGGCTCACAGAGTGTCCTGGCCGAAAGGGCTGGTCTCTTTTGGAGTTACTAATCATCTCCATGGTACCAGCAATGCACAGTTTATACACGCAAAGCTCCTGGGATGTACACAAGGGATTAAAGCACAGGGAAACAGGTCCTGAACGACCAGAAGAAAATGTCCAACTCACGCCTTTAGTCTTTTCTAGCAACTGCGCTTCTGTGTATTTGAGCCTCTCTCTGAATATTACTAGTTACAAGTATTTGACACAAAGCGATGCCAGGAAGCACTTTTGCTTGGTTTTGGGTTTGTGTGGATGCAGAACCCTGCCTAAAAAAATCACCATCTAGAAATACTGGACTGTCGTGGCTGCATGGCCTGGATTTTTCTTCCAGCACCATGAGATTTCAGATGGTTGTGCTTCTTGGTGTGCTATGCCTGGTATGTACTGGATTTGATTATAGGTTTTCTCGCACTTCTATCTTCATTAGTTCTACATCACAGAGAGCGTGGAATGCATGCATTGCCAGCCCAAGAAAATTAAGATGTGACATTGTTTTTCAAGGACATATGCTTGGGGCATATGTTTTCCCCTACTTCTCTTATATCAATGCACAAATCCCAAATGGAGCTATCAACAAAAATAAAGGGAACAGTGCTGACCCAGTTTAAGTTTTTTTTTTTTTTTCTTTCATTCTTTTGCTTCTCAAGGCTAGAGACAGAACAGAGGCCACAAGCAGAGCTGCCAAAACACATGTGCATGTTGGACGTTTTTGTCTAGAGACACTATGAAGTGCTAAAATATTAAATATGTCAAGCAGAAAGGTTTCCTCTGGCCTTCAAAGGAGTTCTGCAAATGGCAATAAAAATGTAAAAGAAGAATGCTGAATAATCAAATGTGGTTTCTTTTTCTAAATGTAAATAGTAAAGGCTCAGTGTTAGTGAGCTGAAGCTGAGTCCTGGAGACTCCATGCTTAAGAGCAGAGATAGCCTTGGGCAGAGGCTGGACAAGGATCTTCAGCCCTGCTCCTTCTCCTATTCTGGAGGGATCATTTCTAGGGGTAAGAGACATACAGGGTTCCACTAGCAAATATCCTGAATTGTGAGCTTCGGGACCAAGCATATTGGATCAAAGGTTTTTTTGCACCGTCCAATCCAGACTCTGAAATTCAGAATAAACTTGGCTTTTAAGTCCCCTTGTCCTGCTCTGAGTTGTTCTGAACCAGACTTTGGATTTGGGGCTGTTTTCCAGTCTTAACGATCTGCTCAGATCTTGACTTCACCAGCGGGATTGCCAGTAAAGGAGAGGATGAAAAAGCAAATGCTTGCCTTAGGTGAACTCAGCACTGACCCCTGAATTCAGCACCCAAAGGTCTGTAAACAGCCACTGAATGGCAGTGACAAACACCGCTGATGAGTTCAAGGACAAGCCAGGACATAAAGTCCACTCTTGCTCCCCAAGCGTGCTGTATTGCTTATCATCACTGCTATTATTTAACTGTTTGGACCACACTTCCACACTCCACCGTGCAGTACAAGAGACAGGGCACTCCGAAACAGCAAAGATCTGGGATCATAACAGAGTCCTTAAGCTGTGCTGGTGGCACTTTTTTTTTAATTATTATTTATTAATTTATTGTTGTTGTTGTTATTATTATTATCTGCAAAAACCACTGAAGTAAATACCAAGTAATTATGGTGTTCTGAAGTGACCTTATGGAGCATGTGCTCGAGACCATGGACCTCAGCCAAAGCTACTATTGTGGATTTCATGCCAAGGCTTGGGAGAACCCTGGCTCCCTCCCATTGTTTTCTTTGGCCGGGCTCTATGGATTCTCAGCCTGGCAAGAAAGCCCTATTTTAAAAGTACTGGCAAACATCGTGCAGTTTGTCACACCACGGCTTATGATTTAGGACCTTGATTTAGGCTTAACACTGGGCTCTTTTGTTTAGCTGTGTTGGTACATCATTTGCAACTTTGTATTAGTTAATAAACGTCAGTCGGCTAAGAGCGTGGCATGTCCAGTATTGCGGAGAGGATTTTCCCTTGAATATACAATCCGTAGTGGGAATGACTGAGGGAAATTGAAACAGCTCTATCCATCAGCCAGGGGCTTAAGCTCGTGTAAACAAGGCTTTCTAATACAATGGATGCTTCAGTGATAAAACAATATTGCTGCATACCTGGGTAAACCCAGAGCTGGAGGATAAGGATTTTCACTTCTCTTCTTTGTTTAATAGAAATTCTTTTTGCTTATGATTCAACCTCAGAAATACAGGTGAAATTTGAGGGGGTTAAAAAAAAAAAAAAAACACCAAACAACACAAAACCACCTCTCTGGCTCCACAAACCCATCTTACAGTTCCCTCAGGCTTTGCTAGTATGTAGTTATAAGCAAAAAATGACTCTGCAAAAAGCAGCATTTCGGTAAAAACCAGCTCTTGCACACTTTGTGTATTTTGGAAGCCATATTCGATCATTTTACTGGCTAAGGATAGCAAAAACCAGACACTGAGATTGAGAGAGGGAAGAGAGCTGGCTGAATATTTAAAATCAAACTAGTGTGAAGGAGAAAAGTCTTCTTTTAGAAATAGAGTCAAATAGCTCAAAATCTCTGTATCTTTGTGACTGGCCCTTCTGAAACCTACAAGAAAAAACTAGCCCTCTCTGCTTCTTACCGATTAGAAATTAATAAACCAGCCAGCTTCTCCCTGAAATAACTGTCACTTTTTTGCTGTCGAACTAATCAAAAATAATAGAATACAATTATGAAATCATAGATACAAATGCAAATGAGCTAGTAAACAGTTAATTAATGACCATTCTGGATCAAATCACCAGTGACCAAGTTAACCAATAACAAAGCAGAGATGAAGCTTAAAGTAGGGTTCCTACTAATACTGGGCCTAGAAAATTAAGGATGTGGCTGGAGTTTCCACTTGGCCCCTGTAGCCCTTATAGATTCCTACGGGGTCCAAACAGACACAGAAATGCTGTATTTCCTTCATCTTTAAGTCCAGTGTACCTACCTTTGATATATAACACTTGGCAATTCCTGTTTTCTCACTACAGAGCTTTTTTGGTTGTATTTTCCAGTCTCTGTGTGATTTGAGGGAGGATTGCTCAGAATTTGTGTTAGGAAGTGACAAATGGTGCCATTCTAATATATATATATATATATATATATATATATATATATATATATATATATATATATATATACAAAAGGCTATCAATTCCAACTTTTACTGTTTCTTTAACAACTCAAAAGTGTAAGTGAAAAATACCAGAGGGAACTGCCTACCAATGTACTTTCTAGATTGACAAAATAGTGACAAAGGAAGTAATGCTATTTTATGACAAACAAGAGACACAAGCATGACACGACATACTCTCCAGAGTCTTATGCCACCAAGGTTTGGTGATGTCACCTCTAGTTTGTATCTCACACCAACAGATTTCTTTGGGATCCTGGCTCATCAGTTTGACCCAGCACAGAAATGTTTTTCTGCTTTTATATACCTTGTCTTGGAAAGCACAGAAGTCATCTTTGCCTTGTGGTGTAACACTGGAAGTATGGTGGTATGACTGTATTCTGCTCATACCCAACCATAGTTGTAACTCCATCTTGCTCCAGTCTCTGGCACTTCTCTAGAGCATTTCTAAGCAAACCAGGTTAGCAAAATCCAACCCTGATCAACACATAGCAAACTGGATCCCTGAACAGCTTGGAAAGTCCCTCTCTTTACATTGGGGTCTTGCACAATATCTGTCAGAACAGCTGCAAGCAACATAAGGTCCAAAAAGCACAGGATAAACTAAAGCCAACTGCATAAAAGGCATCTCAGCACCCGTCTCTGGTGGGCTGTGGAGGGCTCCCACATGCCTCAGCCTCAACTTATTCATGGACATAACTTATGACCTGATGAGCTGCTGTGGTTTCTTACTCACAGTCTCAAAAATTCTCACGGCTTTTCTGAAAATACATCTCAAGGTTCCTCTGCAACCAACTGGAAGTTGATAAAACAACCACTTTTGGATTAACAGGGTAAAGGGTCAACCTTCAGTCACAGGACCCAATGTCAGACCCGTACTACAGCTTGTTGGTACAAATCCCATTTAAGCTAAAGAAAAATAAAATGCGTGTACATCCAAGCCCACTCTTATGTCTATGTACACTTCACACCAGCCCCTGTGATTTCTGGTCCCAAGTTCACACCCAAACAGGAAAAAGACTATTTTTTGCTTCAGGTGTGACTGAAATCTCACTCAACTCACCATGCTCATGAGAATTCAATGCTGGATCTCACTGAACAGCTGACCTGACTTCAGTCTTGCCATATGAGGCCAAATCCTAACAGAAACCACCTGTGGTATTTCAATAATATTAAAACCAAGCTGAATTCAGCCTTGTACCTGACACACATCCAGCATCAATTTCCTTGGCCCACTTCTAGTCCCTTGCTGTCAGCACTCCAGGACTGAGAGTCATGGAAGAATAAGCTGCATTCTGTTAAACCTCATGGTCAACGCTGCCAGCTGAAGTGTTATCCCTGCTATCCATACTGGGGGTATGAAACAGAACAGTTTGTTTACCAGATCTGATGCAACGTTTCAGTTATTCAGCTTGCAGTTTTGACTAAAAGGGTGGTTAGACTGCTCTGACAACATATGGATGTGGTTCATAGTACTAGCTGTTTCCTATAGGATCTGGAAAGGTCTGAAGCATGACTCTGTCTTACTGCAGCACTTGGAGTTGGCTGGGATGCACAGGAGGAGGAATTCCTGGGAAAGGCCAGGGCCTCTCCAAGGATGGTCCCCAGTCCTGGCACTCACTCCCTTTCTAGTACACCAGCTCGAGAGTGCAATATTGCAAGGTTTGTTCATTTAGCCAGCATCTGGCTGGCTGCAAGACATATCACTGTTTGCTAGTGACCAAGTAGGAAAATTCATTTATTGTTATCTCTTTTGGCCATATTTATATAACTATTTCTAATATCTCAGCTGCTCCATACTGGACAGCAACAGATCTTGTGCTATATTAGCATGTCAAACATATGCACCATGTATCTGTGCAGAGGGGAAACTATATGAATACAAGACATGTTGGGTCATTTCAACCACAGTATATAACTGAAGCCCCATCAGGCCATACTGATTATGGAATTTAAGCAGGAAACAGCCCACTGATTTGCTGTTTTAAATACATAATTTTCCAGCCCCATCTTCCCCAGATCCTGCAGAAGCTTGCAAATTTATCCTTAAGGCAAAATGACATCTAAGATGCTTTTGCATCTCCAGTCTTTTGTTCTCCTTCCCATGCTCCCTCTCCTGTGAACCTGAACTGTTCCTAGAGGTCATGTCCACACAATGAGGTAGGAGTAGCTCTTTCATGCACCTCACAGCTCAAGAGCCCACGTGCCCACATGTTCTCCCAAAATATCAAGATAAAAACTCTCTCCATGGCCTTGTTTCTTTTAGAAAGACATTGAAATGCACAAGGAAGGAAGGAAGGAGCTGGGATGGGTTCAAACAGCTTCTCCTGACTGCAAGACTGGAGGATCAGGGCTAGGATATGGGGTACCTCTACCCACAGCACAGGCCCAGGCAATAGCTCCAGAAATTGCCCTTCCACTTGTCAACACCACAGAGCAAGGGAAGAAGAAGGTCTCCACCAAGGAGACCCAATATACCACTGTGTCCTAGACAAACCTAGGATGTAGCCCAGCAAGCAGCACCAGGTTCTGGCCCTATTTCTGCCAACACCATGAGGGAAAGGTGACGTCGGCAACCAGAAAATGAGAATTTGGATGTGTGGTGCAGGTTCATCTCACCAACTTAGGCATAAACAAGCAGAAATGCAAGCAACATTAGACAGAATTGTTTATGATATGAACAGTGACCTGGCATTTGTCACTTCGTCACCCATTTCCGTTAGAAGATGTATCCTTGTCTCTATTTGCCACCAACACAGAGGAAGTTGCCTCAGCTGCTTGTATACATGTGCCAAAAAATGTAACTGAAGTTATGTTCACATGTATCAAAATGAGGGAGGGTCACCAGAGGTTCTGAGGACAAGACAGGAACTTTATCCTTGCATAGAAAAGGTTCACTGAAATGAAGATAACAAGAGCAAGAAGATCAATAGAAGATCAAAGGACAACACACTGCCTTTTTCCCTCAAGGGCCTGATACCGCAACCATTAAATCAATGTCAAAACTCCCACTGCATTTAGAAAATAAATTAAATATTTTTGGAAAAAAAAGTATATTTTGTACAAAATGTCATTTGTGTCGAAAGAATGTTTGGACAAGAAAATAGCAACTATTATTATTGGCATTATCACATAAATAAGGCCCCAGTTGTCCTTTCTTAGAAGAGTTAAATTTCTCCTATTATGAAACAGGAAAACAATCTCTGTGAGGAAAAATTTTCCAGCCAATGCCCATCCAAAACTCCAGGTCACCAGCAAATATATCTAAATACACAATAAGGTCACACAAAGAAATACATAGAACAGCCCTCTTTGTCTAGAATATTAAGTACTGGAACAAATAACAGCAACATCCTTACGAGTTGTTCACATTTTTCCCAGCACTGCTCTTCATGAGGGTTGCTTTTTTTTTTTTTTTTTTTTTTTCAATCACACTGTATGGATTTTTCTCTCTCATCATCCATCACCCCTCCATTCCAAGTAAAGCAAGTAATATGTCTTCTTCTGGAGTCACCTATTAGACCACAGATCTCTGGAGTCTGCAGATACAGCTTGCCCAACTAGAAGCCTTTTGTTTGTTGGTTTGTTTGTTTTTAAATGAAAGAGAACACTTAACAAATAATCCTTCACTCTTCCTGTTCTCCTCTGTTCTCTGTTTCCTACAACACTCATGCTACCCAGTCGCATCTCTTTATGGATTTCATCTTTTCTGCTTTTGTTTTCACTTGCATTTTTTTTTATGCCAGAAGTGGATGGGCTTTCTCAAACTATACATCTTAACAAGGAAGGCAACAGTTGACACAGGTCTGACCACAAATCTTTCATACCAGTCCTTCAGGGGGAAAATACAGGTTTGATTGGTTCAGAGATCAGAGTTCCTTCACCCACCATTCTAGTTAAAACCAGAAAATGCACATCTAAATTATAATTCACTCAGTTCCTACAGGTATAGTATAAACATAAATTAATGGCTACTTTGAATACCCCAGTACCTTTCAGATCCTTCTCAGCACATTTCTTACACCAAGATTTTCAACGACTACTGTAATTTCTTACCCAACCCTAATCCCATATATATCCTTATACTAGATAATTATTTCTCATACTGCAGTACTACCTTGACGATACTTTTTTAATAAATCACGTTCAGTGTTGGCACATGTGGGCCCAGTTCAGAAGAGTGAAGGTTCAGCCCATACCACTCACAGGTTTGGGGTAAATTGGATCCTTCTCCAGGGATGAACCTTTTGGAGATATGCACACATGGATAAGACAGATTTAAAAACAAAACTATGTGAGTAATAATGCATAAATAGTGGCTCTAGGTTGGGACCTTACAGATGGGGTTAGCCCTCAATACTGCAAGCCGTCTTTTTGCAATAATGATTTTAGCCAGAGGGGTCCTAATAGCTTCACAGGCTTTTAACAGATGTTTTATATACTGTTCTGGCAAGATAAGTAAAGAAAGGAACTCAAAAAGTTTGTGTGCACAGAATTTCTTAGTTGTACTTCTCTAATCCTCCCATAAGTGGTATAAAGGAGTGTTAGAACCTATTGAACCAAGGTCTGTTTGCTCAGTCCAAACTTTATTAATAATGTGAGCTCCAAAGAATTTGCTCTTTTCTCTCTTAGTTTCTGAATTTTGGACAACTTTTCAACAAAAAGATCAAGCAATATCTCCTTTCAAAGTGCCTCTAATTGGGTTATTACTGAGATCATTAAATACACACATTTATTGTTATTGAACCTACCACAGTCTGAGGCTAGCCAATGTTCACTTCCACTGGCAGCAGATAGCTATTTTGCCCCATTTGAATCTTTTTTATGTAAAAGAGTAAGATGCATCCAGCGTCCATCACAATGGAGTTATACGATTGACCCCTTCTTGAACAAACTTTGCAAACCACGAGCATCCACATCTGAGCAGAAACTGAGATTAAATACAGTTGTTTGCGGAACTTTTTCCTGCAGAATTTCTCAAAGTCCTTGTCCAAAAAAATCTCCCTCCCGTCCCACAGACATCCTGTACTGGGTCAGTAGCTCACCACCCAGCCATATCTCGATCCACGCCAGGGACAGAGGGAACTTTTTGTTCCATTAATGGCTCCTGTAAGCCAGAATTCCTATTGCTGCAGTGGCTCCCTGGCAGCGGTCACAAGCCACCCTGTACAGCCCTGCCCAAAACAGCCATTTCTGGGGTCATCCCTCTAAATCTCAGTGGCTCTCCACAGACTTCATTTATATGTCTTAGTCAAGTGAGATTATCCAGTCATTGGTATCGGGGTAACAAAGTGTTCTTCTCAAAGCTGCCCAGCGTCAGCCCACAGTGGTGAGGATTTCTGCCACTGCCTAGGGGAGAGGTTTGGAGATAGAACTGGGCAAAATCCTTCTGTTGAAGGAAAACAAAACAGGCACTGGTAGGTTGGCTGGATGTATACTAATTCTAGCAAACTGTTTTGATTGAAAAGCATATATCCCAAGGGGGAAAAAAAATCAAAATATTAAGATTTTCTAAATCAATCATATTGGTTATTTTTAAAAATTACTTCACTATGTTTTTGAAACATTCTAAAGCTTGAACAAAGTACAATATTTGTGTTAAACAACATATTTTGTTTGACCTGAAGTCATTTCAATTCTGCAGTTAGTTCGGGTTTGTATACCCTGCCTGCTTAACTCAAAATCAAGACTTATTTCCTCTGAATTTTCTGATCAACTAAGCAAAATCTCAAAAATTTATCAGTAGCACAGGTCTAGTTGTGAATTATCTGAGACCCTTGCATGAAAGACTTTCTCAATTATTTGGACATTTTATTTGCACCTAGAGTTTCTGTACCCAAAAGAAGGAAAAGTTGAGATTTACAGTTCATTCCTGTCCCCAGAAACCAACCTAGAGCTGTGAAAGCAATGTTCTCAGGTTATTTCTTCCTATTATATAGTCACCATTAACTCAGATTATATTGTCAGCTTCTGCTTGGGCTTAGCTTCAAGACCAATATTAAACTGTGTTGCTGCATAATTCTGTGGCTGTTTCCTCAGCCATAGTGCAGGCTAATAGGTCAACCTTGGCTTTTGGTAAGTCATAAAATGGAAAAAACTCAGTTATAGGAGCTTTAGAATTCTTACTAGACAGCACGCAGTAATTCTTGTTCCTGAGTCATACTGCAAAAGCTTTTTATAATATCTTGCGTTCACTCTCAAAGCAAATGATTACACTTCTGTGCTCTTCCCCAGCCATCCAAAAAGATATTTGAGATTCTCTGTGCAGTGAGGGATGAATGTGCTGCAGAGAACACTCTCACAGGCAGCACGTTCTGGGGCTTCAAATCCTGAAGTGCAGGACTACCATTTGCATCAACATATGCTGTGTCCAGGGCAGGAATGATGTTATGTGATTCATTCACTGTGGATGTAGGAATAGATTTTGTTTTCTTTTAGAGTACATATACAATTGAAATCAGGGATATGATTCAAACAGCATCCACAGAGCTTCCATGTTCACAGCAACAGGCTGTCAGGAGCAAGCGGAACCAACTGTTGTAGCTGGATGAAGACAACCCAAGAGAGGATGTACCAAAGCAATCTCAATCACAGATATATCCAAACTGTACCACGCTGTTACTGAAAGTTTCCTTTTTAAATGTGACCCAGCTCATTACCAGAAGTCATCTGTCAGGTACTAAAATGATCAAGTGATGTCAAGTCTGATGTGACTGCAGAAAGTGTCCACCTAATACTGTTTGCAATGTAGATTGCTGATACAGAAACTCAAAGCACCCTGCACATGTACTACATCTTTCTATAGCATGCAAGGCAAAAAAGCACCACAAACTTTCCCTGTTCATTTTATTTTCAGAGACCTAAAATAGAAGCTAGATCTCACAACTCCAGGTCCTTTACAGTAGCCACAAGAACATCCATCCCAGACATTTCACCTCACCAGACACTTCACCAGAAATCTCACACTGTGACTGAATAGCACCTTCCCATAGCTTTCCAAAAGCAACTGGGTGTGGATCTTAATTATTAGGAGCAGAGGATTGACCTTTTCTTGAGTCATTTTCCATCCCCTTTCAATATGAATTGAGAAGACCAACTCTTTTCAAAGAGAATATAAAATGACTTAGCAGAAAGCCAGACTTTTACCTGCTAGCAAGATTGGTGAAACACAGCCTGTTGCTTTGGAAGGCATCAGCATGATGCTGCTCATTCAGTCTTTTCCTGTTGACCACTATGGAAAAGAGTCACACAAATGCAGGGAGATTCACTGCTCCCCTTGGTGCACATCACACAACAAATCTGGCAAACACATTTTCGGAGGAGGAGGAATCAAAGCAGTGTCTTGCAGAGAAGGATGACCCAATGTTGCACATATAGAGCACTATCCAAATTCCAGACACGTTCATGCTCCCCATTATCCTGCTGTTCGTGAACATTCACTCTAACGGGTGTTTCACAGGGTAATTGCTGTCCTTATCACCAGTAACTTGATCTCCATGTCAGGAAGGGAGCTGACAGTTGAACCAGATTCCCGGATTCCCCGTTATGCAGTATTTCCTAATCTCTCACTTAACTAAAAAAAAAAAAAAAAAAAAAAAAAAAAAAGTCACTCATCTTATCTTGGAGTAGAAACAATGACTAGAAAATTTTCAACGGGACAACTTGTGAACAATTCCAGGGCTGAAATCTGTTCATATCAACCGTCTGTCTAATAACAGCTCCACAATACTCAAAAGGAAAACATGTAAAATCTGTGTCCCCATTTTGGCACCTCAGCTTGCTTTTCAGAAGCACTCAATATCCAACAGCCCTCATGGAAGTCAACATGGGCAGCAGAGAGCAACACTGGTTTGGACAGATAATAAGCAGGGCAAAGAGGTAAACCTTCACCAAGCTGAACACTGATTTGCTCCCTCACAGCCACACCATAGGAAAGACACAGCCAGCAAGAGGGAAACAGCCAGGACACAGCATCCTAAAAAAATTCCTCAAGATTACTCTGACATATTCCTGGGGGCAAAGGTGGATGCAAAGATCTAAGGTGTGCATAAAACTTCCTCATTTGCCCACAGCTGGGGTTTATTATCAGCTTTGTGTATCTGTATTGCTCTAAACCTTGCATTTAACAGACATATTTCTAGTAACCATTTCTAAATTAATAGCATTTAAATGCTGAATATGGGCAGCCTGCAGCTACGTGTGCTGTAGAAGCAGATCTTGCAAGCCTGACTCACAGCAATAACGGCTTCAGTATCAGCTTCTTAATTATGATGGAAATTACTGGAGCAAATTACCATAAAGGTTTAGGAACATTCAGTCCATTCTGACCCTTCCAGGTCTTTTGCAATGAGTATTTGCTTTTTTCTTCATAAATGTTAACATGCCTTCCTTTTTTTATCAGTCTTCTCCTCTTGGGAACATGGAAAGAAACTTCTTTTCACCATGGCAAGGTACCAAGAAGACAGGTGGCTTCATGCTTAAACAATGATAATTGGGAAAGAGGTGATAGAAATTCCACCCTGCACACTTCCAAGTCTAGCGCACAAGTTCTCCACAGTGTATGAGGCTGCTTGAGGCAGAAAGGGGTTAGCCACTCTACTAAATCCTAATTCAAAATCATTAACAGGTCTTCGACCCACCTATGGACCTTCATCTGCTCCAGTTTTAGAGCACTTACTCCACAAATCCAGGGTCACACACTCAGCGGAAAAAAAATGAGAACAACACTAGATGAAGAAGCCAATCTTTTGCATCAGCCTGACAGAGGAAGTCAAAGCCTTATACAAATGTATTTGGTTGCAACTGGCAACTTCTGACAACAGCCTGCATACTGCATAACAATTCTCTGGGAAAGAACTAATGTGCTATTGGTTTAATTTGATATCTTTGTTTCTGCAAATGTAGTTTTTAAAGGAGTCTGAGTGTTGAAAATTACCTTTTCGCCACTTTCAGAGAACTAACATTGCAAGATTAGTCAGAACAAATTCAAGGCATTAGTCCATTTTCAGTAGGGAATTCCTTCAGGTTAGATTAACCAAGATTTACTTGGTTTGCTTATGTTCCGTCTGCTCATGTTGTCTTTGTACAAGTTCCAGTGAGCTCCACTGGAATTAATGTACTGATAGGGTCATGCCAGGGGAGCCTCATCTGAGATGAACCAGATTTTTACTGGCACTTACTGGATCTTAATAGCGCATTTGAACTTGTGTGTACTTACATATACAGGCTGAGAGAGGGGGGCTGTAGGACCAGCAAGCTGGCCTTCAGCTTCTCACGTGAACTTGTGTGGCATGATCAGTCACCATGGCTTTTTTTGTCCCAGAAACAAGCACTTCCCCCTGTGTTCTCATACCTCCATGGATTCAGAACAGAGTGTTCCTTCCCATGCTCCGACCTGGAGGACAACGAGGGGCTGGCCCCAAGGGGTGATAATGAAAATGCCTTGGTAATGAACCCATCTGGTGATGTCCTCATTGGCCTGGCTTTCACTGCCAAGAAACTCAGCAGGGGTCACCCACTCTTTAAAGCAAACATATGTACATTACGTACGGATTTTACCTTCCCTGTGATTTCCACCCCACCCCCTACTGCTAATGTTTTAAATACTTTCCCTGAAAATACTTCTCTGCAGGAACGGCTGCTAAGCAGATCTCCAACTTCACTGCTATGCAATCTAGCAGCCTGACCTTTTCAAGGGAAGTGTCCCAGATGAAGCCAAGCACTTGGCGTGACAGGGCCCACACTTCCAAACCAACACAAGTTAATGGATACCAAGGCAAACCCCATATTGCTAATATGTAAGGGCCAGGATCTGCTTTCTGGCACTGAAGATGAGTGACACAGCACCACCCACATCCACAGAGATAGATGTTCTTCCTTACCAAAAGCGTGCATCTTGGCAATATGGCTTATTGAAAACAGACTCTGGCCCTGTTACCTCCAGACGTGCCTGGACATCATCTAGCAGAGCAATAACTGGCCCAAAGCCATACACTTGCCACCAGGATGTTAACACTGAAACAGTTGGTTGCTTGGCAGCCCTCAAGCTTGTGCCCTGGTTAGCTCACAGAAGTACCCCAGGACATCAGCTAGCCCAGCCATCTCCTGCAGGACAAGCTCTTGGAACCCAGAGCCTGGAAGTAAGGCACCAGCGCCTTCATCCACACCCAAACTCTGCAGCACAGGTCCATCATCCTCCATAGACAAAGCAATGGTTCTTGTCACCTCCTAACAGACACAGCCACAACTGCTGAGCCAACAGAGTGAAAGGTCTGAAAGGGAAAGTAGCCCACCACCACCTGTGCCAGGAGACAGACACTGAACCAACCCTACTGCTGGAGGATTTTAAGGAAGTGTCCAGCATTTAAAACTACTGGGACAAGCAGCACCTTCGGCCCCACTGGCCAGGTCTCCCATAGCTCAAAAGTGCCCTCCTCTGGCTGATTTTGACAGACTTATCTATAATTGCTGTGATAACACTTTCTGTGGGAAGGAATGATTAAAAATCAGCTGCAAAGTGATCACTGAAGAGCAAATTATCCTGCAGGAGGAGGTTTTTCAAAATGGTATGAGAGATGGGCCAGCTGCTCCATGGCTCCCATCACAGCCAGTGTGCAGGAAGCAGCTCAGACCTGCAGGGAACACCTACCCTCTGATGAAGTTCTTGGCCAGGGATTTCAGTTCAGATCAGCTTGTGATTATGAAGCCTCATGTTTTACAGCTCTCAGTGTAGGTATTGAAAAAGCTTAGTTTTCAGAACTGAGTTCTGAATTACAGAACACAATTTTCTGGCTCACAAATTTCCATACTGCTAAGTCATCTTTGGACTTCTGTCTCCAAGCAGTTGCCTGACATATCCCAGATGACTATTTTAGGAGAAGGCAAATCATGCCCTAGAAATGCCTGTTTCCTCTTTGCTGACTGTAACAGCAGTCTAGACAGTAAGCACAGATGGAGATCTCTGTATTTGGTCAGGTGAATCACATCCCCACAGACTCAGAGTTTCAAAACTTCACCTTTCATCCAAGCTTAAAAGTTGCTTTACTGGCTAAAGTTGTTCACGATGGAAACTATCCACAGATATCTTAGGAATCTCTGACTTACCTATCTGTCATTGCATGTGTATTCTGCCTAGGTATGTCATAGCTTTTTTTTTTTTTTTTTTTAATATCATGGGGAACTTCCCTACTTTCCTTAGAAGATAATTCCACAGACTAGTAAATCTTGGATTTATTCTTTCTCATCCTCCTGTATGGTATATCTTGGGTATTTCCTAGAGATTATGTGTTTGCATTTGGGGATATTTGATATATAATTGACATTTATGCCTATATACCTTATCCACTTTTTATTTAAATAAATGTATCTGTTTAAATAAACCAATCTACAATCTCATTACTCAGTTCAGTCTTCTTGTGCCATATTTTTCAACTGAGCCTCCTTGATTAGATGATGTCAGTAAGGAGCTGACTAAAACTACAATTTATAAGCCACCCTCCATATATTTAAGAACATTCACAACAGTTTAAGGAAAGAGGTATAGAAAAAGTTTTGTAAATCAGTGAAAGTATATGTGCAGCAAAACTTGGGCAGCTCTCAACTGGCTTCTTTGCATGTCATTAACCTGATTGGCATGATACTTAGAGATATCACTAATTGCTTTTGTATCAAAACAACAGTCAATGGAAAAGGACGTATTTTCAGATATGAACCAGTGAAAGACAATTAACAGTAATAATGAGACTGCTACAGTAAGGTGAGGCTCATGGGGCAGAAGTTCACTGTGGAAAGCCCTAGAATGTTCTTATGGTGTTTTTATAACACTATTATGATCTGAAAAGACACCCTCACATCACAACGTATGAGTAGGTGTAACACCACTGCTTTTCAGGGTGTATTTCTGCCAGCATGAGTTAAGGCCGAGTTGCCCAAGGCTCCTCTGTATTTAGCCAATGTCCCTCATTACACGTTTGGGATTTGCCTTCCTAAGGTCCCCTCCACTTTGACAACAGCATTCATACCACCATCATTCTGACTAAAAAGATCTTCCAAAACACCTTGATTACAGATTTTTTTCCCCTGATAATTTGCCTCTCCACATGGCAGGGAGTAGTCTTGTTTTCAGTTGGTAGGTCTGTTAGGCATGACATGCAAGCCACCTAAAAGGTTTGCTTCAATTCCCAGCAGTCAGGACAGAGTGTACTTGAACTTCTTGGAACGTGCCAGACTTTGGGGTTTCTTGCATGTAGTGGTAAGTGAGCTTCCTCGCTTTGATTTCTGCACCAAGTCATGGGTGACAGAAATACTCTTCATTTTTCACTTACGTAGGTAGCTCCACTCTTAGATATAATTGCATAAGTCTATTTGGCCAACTCAGACAGTCATTTTATTCTGTTAACATCTCTGCCCATACCCGTCCTCATAAGTTTGTGACTTGGCTTGGACTTTTCTAAACAGAACATTAAGGATTTATTAAATTTAGTCTCTCAATAAAAAGAATATATATGGTATTATAAAAATCAACTGCCTGGCTTCAGTTTTTTCCAGTTTGGTGATATTAGAACTACATCACCCAGTCTACTGTCCTTTACAGTCTGAAGGCTGTCTGGGTGTAACTGATGCTACAACTTGGCACAGGGTCTCTGTTACCACTGGCTACTGCAGAGGAGGTTGCAAGCCAATTATAGTCTAGAAACATCAAGTCTTCTTGCCTTACCATTAACACTGAAAGCTTTATTATTATGAAACATTTTTAATACAGCACCACCAAAAAGCCAAGAATGAGGCTCTTTGGGCACTATACATCAACAGGGAGGTAGACAGTCACTGTCTAGCTTGTAATTTTTAAAAAAAAAAGAAAAAAAAAAAAAAGAGAGAGACAAACAGGGCAAGAGAATGGGTGTTCTGGGTCTAATTCTGAGATAATGTAAACTATTTGTGAACTCCACTTCCCCCTGAATGTCTCCTGAATAGCTTCTATGGGAGATATCTGTGTGTATACTTCTGACAGTCTGTAATGGGTAATAATAATTAAAGGACATTTTAAATAGAAGATAAGAGCATATTTCTCAGAATCCCTACCAGAAAATAGGGTGGTTTGGCTTGATAAGGTGGAAAAAAGCCTGGCATATTGTGTCAATATCACAGGATCTGCCTTACTTTAAATATATAAAATCTCTCATGGTTACAGTTTAACATACAACCATTCTCTTTCAAATTCTGCTTTCAATAGTTTCTCAACATTGAGATCCAGCTTCTTCTATTCCAGTTCTTTTCACAGCAGCCCAGTCTACAAAAAGATTTTAACACTTCACATGTTCATAATTACTTTAATCAGAGAACTTTAAAGAGCGCTCTGCAAACATTTATTAACACAACAGCTCCACAGGTCTGTTGTAGGGGGTTCTCATTTTATCCCCAGTGTATAGACAGAGTAACTAGGGTAACAGCAGGCGAGAAGTATTTGACTTCCCACTTCCAAGCTGTAGTGTGTTAACTATTAGATAATTATTCTTCTACTGAGAACAGCTTAATGCTGTAATGTACAAATATTGACTGCTTGTGCTCAAGTGCTGCTCTCAGAAATCTCCTTCAGAGGTAGCTGCATCAATCTAGTTTCATGCAGAAATTACAGTCTATTTGCAAAGTTTGTATAGGGATTTTGTCTGCCAGACCGTGGAAGTCTGAATTGAAAGCGTCAGTTCAGACTCTGTACAAAAGCAGTCCTCAGCTTTGAGGTCCAAGCAGTAGAAGACCTCCCTCATTAAAAAACAGGGACCCTATAATCCATGCTCCGAATTACGACTGCGAACCAAGGCACGGAGCAGTGTCACTTGGGTCACTGTCCCCCTCTCCACTGTCACCAAACACCTGTAGCAAAGGCCTTTTCTCAGCAGGAGGTGTCCAGAGGGGCAACCCCAGCCTCACCCCTGTGCCTGCCCCTTCCCATTCTGCCACATTTGGAGACACCTTTTTCTGACAACGGAGAGAGCTGCAAAAAACAAAACTGTGCACCTTTTCCAGGCTGGGAAAACATCCTGAACTGTTGCCTCCTTTCCACCCCATTACTAATCACTGGAAACAGCTGTTCCCTCTTTTTCTTTTTTCTTTTTTGTTACTGTTTAATACCATTCTGATCAACTCTTTCTGGCAAAGACAATAGGAGAAAGAAAAATCTATATACCACTCTGCAAAGCTGAAAAACATAAAGGCAGCTAATTGATATGATTCTTCAGTGCCCTAGAAATTGAACTGAAACACCTTAAACTCATCTCATATAATCTGCCGATATTCAGACTGACCTGCATTCAAATTCACACCAGTACCCAAGAAAGGAAAAAACTATTTTTCATTTTCAGTCCTCTGACCCATCCAGGTCTCATCTACAACAGCTAATGAAGTAATAGGTTCAGGTTTTGCCAGTACCTACGAGGGTAGGTCAACCTAGAACAGCTTGAAGCTATTAAAATGGTTCTATATATTTCTGTGAACACATGTATCATAAAGTCAAAATGATGAAGTGCCTGGTACAGATAGATTTTGAAAACAGTCAAGAACTGTTTGTTCACAGTCCTGGAGGAGTTACAGATCCCTGAGATGGACCATAGCTGCCAAATGAATCTAGAGGTGATGAGAGCCTTTAATCTTCATCCCCTTCAAGATTCAGGGAGGGATGAAAGTCCATTTTGGTGCACCAGTAAAACCTTCAAAGCTGAAGGTGATGCGACTTGTGTACTGTTTAAAAAAAAATCACCACACAGATGGCAAAATAAATGCAGAAAGGAAGAGCCAACTGTGAATTTGTGTGTATACAGGCCAGCTCCTCAGCTGTTAGGAGCAAGACCAGCTTATACTAGCTGACAGCCTAACTCCATGGTTGGGGTTTTTTTTGTTTAGTTGAGGATTTTGGAGTTGTTGGTTGGTTGGTTTTGGTTGTTTCTTTTTTTTTGTTTCAAGATTATGATAAAGCTATTCAGGGGTATTTTTTTTTTCCTTATATCCAATTCTCTTCCTCTCCAGATCCAGCTCCCATAAAGCTGTGCAGACCCCCATAGCCTCAGTGGGACTAAAGATGGGGCTGTATGCCTGATGGTGGCAGCTGAATTCTGTGGTGAGGAGCAGGGTAGTTGGCAGTATCATATGCCTGCCCCACCATAGTCTTCAGCAGCCTCAGCACCATGGCAATAGAACAGGAACATCGGCTGGAGGAAAGACTGGGGCAATAACATAGTGCAGGGATTCAACCTGGGAATGCAGCCTGGTTAAGTGCATATCCAATCCAAATCCTCCTTCACAGGTAATCCTCAACCATTTCTAATCAGTCTCCTGTACCCAAATTCTGGGATGACACAGAAGATGTGCTTCTGCTATCAGCCACCACCAGCCCCAGCATTGTGTGCCTGGGAAGACCAGGCAGGATGGACCAAGCAGAGCACTATACAGATGAGATAATTCCAACTGTTTGAGGCATCTTCAACTTTTTTGAAGCATCTCCCTATTGCTTTTTTCACTGCTATGACAGTGAAAGTGCTAAGCCCCCCTTATAAGTGTTGCCACACCAAAATCAGAATGAGTTTGACTACATCAATCCATGCACCTGAGTGGACTCTTAGACTGGTTCTGTACTCATTACTACTAGCAGTACCTGGGAATAGCTACTACAGCTGAACCCATCCTGACAGCACTCTGCAGTTAACCAACATTGGTTTGGTATTTAAACATAACTACTGGGACAAATGGAATGAGGCAAAATCACCTGACAGGACCATGCTGCTTTAAATCAGTTTCTAAATTACTTGGTCAGGTCAGCACATCGGCCCAGAAAAGGAATAAATCTGTTCAAAGAAGGAACTGTAAGACCTGATAGAAAAAACATGACCTCCAGCCCCACTGCATAAATACATCTACCAGCACAGCAACCTTGCTGATGGCCGTGATGAAAAACTTTGCAGAAAAAGCATACTACAAGCAAGTAAGAAATATATTTAAGCAATAAATACAGCCCAGTTCTCAGTTTTGATTAGGCAGGACTCACATGATTATAGGTCAGCATTAGAACATAAAAACCCTCATGTCACCAACCCAAACAGCTTTCCAAATATCGCTTCTCCTCCCACCGCCTACCGGGTTTTGCAGGAATTGTTTCTTGATGTTCAACCCTTGATTCCATCTGTTGTATCATGACAGCCCTTTGCATGCAAGAACAGAAGAGCAGGGTTTATTTCTGAGCCGATAAAGGGATGTGGCAATTTTTAAGAGACTGGCATAAAAAAAGAAATCTTCTGAGTTTCAACAGCAGGCCTTGCAGACAGGGGGCACTGAGAAATTAAAAAGGGAGCAGAGCTCCTGAGGGTCTTTGGGTTTTTGTTGGGTTTGGGTTTGGGCTTTTTTTTGCACTGAGCAAGGAACAGGTGTTCAGCTATTTCATAGCCAGGAGCATCATTCCAGTCAGAGATCCCTCTCCAGCATCAAGGGTTTTCCAGGAACACATTTTGCGCTCATTAGCAGTTATTGCCACAATGGTATCAGTCAGCACAAGCTTAGGGTGCTGGCACAAATAAAAACTCGGTTGCTGTCCAGAAAAGCATATTAAGTTTGTTTAAATGAGGTGAAGGGAACTATAGTGAAACAAAACATCTTCTAGGTACCTTTAGTTAAACATAAAAAAAGTAGAGAAAAAGAGAAACAAAAGTAATTGTGTGTTGACTTGCATGGCCAAATATCGTCATTAAAAATACTTTGCCAGGCCTAATGCTCACACATTAGACTTGTCTATTCAAGCACTGGGACTATGGGTATATACCAGGTACCACTCATGAAAATGCACCCAATTAACCTTTTGCACATACCTCCTCATTATGTGTTCAGACTTACAGCCCTTGTGCTTGAAAATAAACCTCCCAGTTGTGTACCCCAGACTATTTTAATATCTGGGGCCTGTATTTTCATAGATTTTGATGTTTATTCAATAACACAGTATCTCATACTCAGTCAGCAGTTCACATTTTCATAGACTTCAAACAGAAATCAGTTTTCAATATGTATCTGAAGGCATCAGTTTATATCACTCCTCAGACACTGCATGCTATTTTAACTAGTCTCTAACTAATTTTATTTAGGTATTAACTCATTACATTAGAAAATCTGATCCATGACAGTAATTGCTCTCTAACAGCTACTGTCTGGCCACTCTCAACTCTGCATCTCCTCAGCAGCGGCCTCATGGGAAAGGCTCTGGTCCTGATGGACATCAGAACCAAACCTTCCTTTCCTGCCAAGAGGCAGCTTTTGTCCACATCTGCCAGCTAGAAGCTAGGCCAGGAACTACAGCATAGAGTGAAACATCAGAAGCAACCAGACTTTCTGGAACAATTTTCAAAGAAGAGATTGCAAAGTTTGTGTTCTGGACAAATGAATAAACCACTTCCACACAAGCTACTGGTCAAGAGCATGAACTCCATGTTATCTGCAGCAAACACTCCCTTTTTCCATTTACCTCCTGCCTCTGAATTTAATCTCAGTGATGGAAACAACTGCTGTATCTTTCATGTTCTTCAACCTTTGGGGACATAGCTTCCTTTCCCCATTCCTTCTGGGACCTCAGGATTCCTAAATCCTAACAGCAGGAAACAGGGCAGATTTGTCCCAAAATCTTGTGTTCAAACAAGCACCTTGATTGCCATTGTTGTCATGATGGTACGTCTAAAGGTCTTGTACAGTCTCTGTGAGAGGCCAAACAGGGTGTAGCAAAGTGTACATGATCTTAATTATGTTTTTGAGGACACAGGAGGCATGGAACAACACTAACTTCAAACTGTGCTAAAGATATGCAGGGATCATGAAGGCAGGAAATAAATATCTCACTCAGGAGGTCAATAGCTTCCTGCAAAGAGCTGTGATGGGGAAGAAGAGCAAGACCTCCATGACATGGTTTGATGATACATTGAGTCCAGTTTGCACCCTGACAAAAAATGCCACAGCCGCATGGAGCAAAATGCAGCACAGGTATATGCTCCACTGGTTCAAATTTGTTCAAAATGTTTCACCATGTCAACTTCGTACCAGTAGGTTTTATGCTAGATCAAATATCACCTGCCTGCACCACTCTATCCTGGATCAAGCATTCTCCACTCTCCTGCCACCAGCATAAAGCTGAAATAAAACAGCAAATCTGCTATGGATTCTGCATCTTGTGCTCAATGGAAAGGCAGTTGCCGTCCCATCCCTGACCTACATCAATTTACTACCTCCAGATGCACAGATCTAGTACTGTACAATGACAACCTGAGGATGTAATTACACAACCTCTTTTCTGGAAAAAAATAGAGTTTGAGAAGTTTCCACTTTCCTGCCTGACCCAAGTCTCCTGTTCCCATCCCTACACCTCGATTTACCTCCTGTTTGCCTGTGCTGATGCAACTGGTTATGGGGCTGTGCAGTAAACTCAGTCAGGGAAACTTCTTTTGGATAGCAGTCAGGTTGGGTTTTTTTTAATTTTGGATCATTTCATGTCTCCACAAAGAGCTGCCTCAGCACAACTGAGGGGGGCAATGAACCGTGTGGTACAGTGCCAAGAGCAAGTGGCCAAAGGTGGGGGCAAAAATTCTAAATTGCCTCTGCTGCTGGGGAAAACATTCATGTAATTGCACCCGGAGTAAGTTAGCTGCCAACCTCCTGAGCAAGCTATCAGCATAGCATTTGCATTTGAATTGAGAGAAAAATCCCCAAGGAGCATGTCTAGGCAGGTGGCTAGTCTAGAGTTGGTCAGAGGTGGGATGGAAGGAGGGCATTCTTCATGAAAATTGGGTAAACAGTTCCCCAGGCTGCTACACACTACAAGGATTTTAGGTTGTTTCCAAAACTTTTACCTATCTATCTGTACCGTTGCCTTAAGCTTTAATAAATAAAGCTTCCCCTTGCTTTGCAATGAAACCTGTCTAGGATCATGGAACCAGACTCTTCACAATGGAAAAGCTCATCTAGCTAATTAATTACTGCTCCTGCCTCCCTCAGCATCAGAGAAGGAATCCAGGTCCTTTGGCTCCAGCTACATGAACTAATAAGAAGGCGCTTTTAATTACAGCTGGGGACTGCATACTCCATAGTTGCAGTCCAAGCTTGGTCCACAGTGGGGAATTTTCCCTGTTGCAGCTTGTGAAAAATCGATGGGAGACACAAGTGTGGGCCAGGCTGGGGGAAACCTGGACTTCAGAATCGATTCTGAATCTTGCCGAGGGTGGTAAATACACAGACCTGCTGCAAGACAATTCTGCCTAACACCGCATTTGATATTGTCTGCTGCTGGATTTTTACTTGCTTGCCTATTTCAGGTGGAAAAGGGGTGAGAGAGGAAGGGAGAGGTGAGGGTGGTAGCAGGATTACCACACAGAGTCATTATAATCATTAACCACAGCGCACTAAATGAATCATTAGGCATCACAACAGATCCACACATGCTTTACTTCTTAAAGCTTCCTGACTTGAATCTCTGTTTTCTGTACAAATACCCAGTGATTGTTTCAAGCAACCAAGCACATTTCCAATGTTACTGCTGCAACTCCTTCCAAAATAATGACTAAACAGATGAAGCTCTGCTGAAGGAACAGATCTGTTTATAGAACATACTTTTCTTTCACTAGACCAAATATATTCAGCCTCTCAAATAAATATGTACATTTAAAACTTCATAACAGTCTAAATCAGAAAAAGAAAGAAATAGCAAGTGGGAAATTATGTAATGAGGAGCAACTTCAATAAGAGTGTCCATTTTAAAATACTTTATGCATGTTCTTTTGAGGCTAAATCTGAGAGCAATTTTTTAAAATTCAAATATCTAAGACTGAATAAATTGTTCCATTAGAGGCAGAGCAGAACAAAAATGTGAAGGAAAGGGATTATTTTTTTGAAATAAATAAGTCTTAATTTTATAGTATTACAACCTGAATATTGTCTTAGCCTAGAATATAAGAATCTGAAAGCAAATCTAACTAGGCAAATAAAGTAATACTGACTTGTTTGTTTTTATTATCCAAGCTAAAATAAAAATAAATAAATAAATAAATAAATAATATAAATCTTTTTTTTTTTTTTCAAATTCTATTGTTCTTATTACTCAAGCAGCTATTTCCACAGTCATATGCTTGCAACAGTACCTGGCAGCAGTTTCAATAAATTATGTGAGTATTACGAAACGGCTTTACAACAGCAGACAAAACTGCTCCATTCAAGCCTCCTAAACTGATCCCCCTTTGGCTTCCATTCCAAATTAGCCCCTCTGGAACAGCCCTCCCCATATCACAAGGCTGCTGAGATCACACCAACTGAAGCAAAACCCCAGGAAATCACAATAGGATTAAAAAATCCTGAAGACAGAAGCCAACCAGCAGTTTTTCCATAGATATTAATAAAACCAGGATTGGGCCATAAACACAATAATCTCCCAACCTTTACTCAGGTGTAGAGGTCTGGACTGTGGCTTCATGTATATTTGCACAGTACTTCAGAGGCTAAAAGAAGCAAGTAATGATAATTATGCAAGTAACGTCGGATTCATTGATTCAGCTCCACTGAATAAAGGTTGCAGGAGCAGACTCAAAGCGATATATAATATCTTTCTAAACCTTCAGTTTATTCTCATTTAATAGAGAGGATGTGTGCAACATTCATCAGCAGAGCCCTGAGTGCACAGGTAAGCCAGCAATAATCACCACAGCTATATTGGTCCATATAGACTTATCTATCAGCTGTCTCCACAGCTTGTACGAGCTGCTTATCTCAAAGACCTATTAGATCTGAACTTTAGTTCTGTCTTTTGTTTGATCTTGTTTTCTTCTGTATTCATCTGACGCTCCACATATCATGCTTTTAATTTCACACTGAAACGCATCAGGGCCTTTAATTTTATTCCTGCTACTGATGCAATATGGTCTTAGCAACAATGAGAACAGTAAGCAAGTCATGAAAATAATAAACCATGCTAGGTCTGGAGGCTATGAAATCAGTTCAAACATACTGCGGGGAGCTGTACTGCCTGCACTGAGACACATGGCTTTCCATGGGCACCAGCCCATTTATGAGTCATGAAACATAATGGAGTATTGTTGAAAGCTTTGGGACCATGAGAAATTATCTACTGCCCGGCATGGGGAATGGTATAAACTGGCAAGGAACTGGAGTTACATTCTTTTACAGAAATGAAATCAGACAGCTTTGGCCTGCTTTCCAGTATACAAAACCACAAATCATGAGGACAACTCCTTAATTAGGACTAATTTTTTTTTTTGTTTTTTAAAAAGAGATGCCACTGCACTAACCAACCAGGGAAGCCAAGATTTTCTCTGTCCCTAGCTGAGTTATAATAAGGCAAAGAACATGGGGAAGACAAAAAGGAGGAGGGGTAAATGGGACTAGTGTCTCAGCATGAGCTGTGAAAGCAAATGCACCTTTCTCTCTCCTGCACCAGGTGACATTCCCTCATGCCAAGGATTTGGTACACATGGGCAAGTAGCACAAAAGCTATTTGCTTAATATTGTGGTGTGATAACAACATGGTGCCATAGGTGTGCATATCTTCACACAGAGGAGAGCTGTCAGTGTGGGAGGCAGTGTGTTCTCCAAGGGAGAGCACAGGGCTCATGTCATTTCTAATCCAAACACCACCTTCCTCCTGGTTCCTGTGCCTTTAGAGCAAACATGTTAAATGGCCCTCTGACTGAGCAAAACTCCTATTTTTAAATGAATGGTGAAGTGCTTAAGAAATTACATAACTGGAGGAATACAGAGCTTAGTGGATAAATACTTGATGGATAGAGAAAAGAAAACAAAGTCGGAACCTTCTCAGCGGTATCCAGTGAAAGCACAAGGGGCAATGGTCACACTGAAATACAGTAAACTCCATTTAAACAGAAGAAAGTTGCTTTACTGTGAGGGTGGTTTGAACAATGGAACAACTTGCCCCAAGAGGCTGTGGAGTCTCCATCTCTGGAGACAATCAACATGGCCCTGAGGAACCTGCTTTAGCCATCCTTGCTTGCAGGGTTACAACTGGACTAGCTGATCTTCAGAGGTCCCTGCCAACCTTAACAACATTGTGATTTCAGGGGATACTCCTTCCATTCAGTGTGCCCAGGAAAGCACGGTAGAACTGGAATTGCAGCACTTAATGGGATGATCCACTGTGTCACTACAACTTGCCCAAGTCAGCTGTCTCCATGGAAGTGCATAAGGGTAAAGCCAGACTATAACGGGCATCCAAACCAGAGGTTTTGCACAGACTAAATGCCTTCCCAAACAAAAGAAATGCAGAAATCCAGGAGAGATAACCAAAGAGTTAACAATGTGAATGTCCATTTAAATATTTATATAGATTTGCTACTTCCATGCTCATGCATCTTTTGTGCTAGCTTGCCACAAGCTTTGGAAAGATCAGATTTTACTGGCAGAAATGCTCATGGAAAGCACATTTGCATTAACTTAGGAAAAGCTTACACACACAACCAGTTGAGGAGACAACAATATTATGTGCATTCTCTAGAAAATTTCAGTTAACTGATATAATCTGGATATTGAATGTTTATTATGTATCCAGTGAGCCCAGAAAGGTGAATAAAATCCCAAAGATTAACAGCTCTTAACAAATCAGTTGCTAACCTAGAATTAAAATATGCTAGAGGAAATTATGATCTGCGTACCAGTGATGAATGAGCAGAAAAGGACAAACCGAATGGATATTCAACGAGGAATCATTCAGTCTACAAATGCAACCTCATTTTCCATTGTGTAGCAGTTGCATCATGTTACACACAGGCAATAATAAATCAGGAGCCCACTTCCCTCCCTCTGCTACGGATTACCTGAGATGGGACAAGGAATGGATGGGCTCCATTCTCTTCCCTTCCCCAAAGAAATCTCAAATTGATCAAAGTATAAATGCTACCTGAAGCATGTGATTACATTTGACATTGATGACATTTTTTCCAAGTTCAAGAAGGTTTCAGTGGCCCTTAGAGACCACAGTCTGGCTCCAGATTTACAAATCCCCATGAGCTGTATAGGCACAGTGTATCTACTGGGCTTCAAAATAGAGTGCGTGGTTTGCAGAGGGAGTGGGTAGGTGCAACTCTGGAAGTTGAGGACAGACATCACTTCTGAAAATGACACTCCTTAATATGACAAAATATAAATGGATGCATTTCACTTCTGGTACCCAGGTTTCAGCAGAATGTTGTTCTGGAAGATCATTAAGTCCTCTACCTTCCTCTAGAAGTGGGAAGGAAACAACAGCGGGCAGAGCACTTCATTGGGATTCAAGAGACATGGACTCAATCCTAGCTCAACCCCACCTGCCTGTGAGTCCCTGAACAAGTTGTTTCAGCCAGCCTATTTTTTGGTTCACCCTATAAAGCAGAGGCTGCAAGCTTGGTGTCAAAAAATATCATGGACAGTATGTCTAAAATAGAGAGTAAGGCATTCAGAGGTCATGATCCCAGGCAAGTGGGCAGGTGGGGAGATACGAACTGGTGCAACCCCTGAAAAGAGTCTAAAGAAAGACAGAAGGGAAACCCCTATGAAAGGCTTCAGCTTAAAGCTGAGGCACTGGCATTTCATCCAAATCAACAAAAAATACCTTTCTGGGAGGACATGTACAATCTTTGGGAAGGGACCATACATTCTCCATACTTGCCTATTACTCGAAGCAGTACAGCTTTGATCCCAGCTGCAGGAACTTCTGAAGATGCATTTACAATACAATTCAAAGTACTAGCACTGCTGTTAGACATCCCAAAAGTAGTGTTATCAATACCTGATCTAGTTAGCATAGAAGTATGGCTGACAGCAGTGGGAGTTTCAGCTCAGGCTCAGTATACTTGCCCAAGACTTTGTAAATACATTTGGCAACTAGGCATCAGCCAGTGCCGTTACACCACTATTGGTATGGGTACATGAGGTGGAACAATCACACCTTCAGTTGGACAGGAGACATACTCTGTGAGACAGAATAAATGCTGGAAACCCAGCAATCAAGCAACTATGAAAGACAAAAAAGGAGAGTGTGAGTTTGGGAAGGCCCTAGACAAACTCTTTGGACCAGTGAATGTCTGAGTTTCACTCCAAGAGTGAGATATCTTTCCATTTATTGGAAACCATCACTACATAAAATTTTATATTCTCCCCATACACATCCCTAATGAGAACTGAGAACTCTTGCACATTACTGTTGTTCCTGGATAACCAAAATGTCACCTTCATACCTACTTGTGGGTTGCAGTTCCATCTCATACTCTCTAAAAGTGCAGCTGGTCCATTAAAAAAATTTAAAACCTCAGTGTTTGTGACAATCACATCTACCTTAATGTCTTCCAGGTTCTTGGCTGGGATGATGCATCCCAATAACACAGCAAAAGAAAATGCCCTCTTTCATATAAAGTAGACTTTTGTTTTCCACGAAGCTTTTCCAAGTCCTGGACACATGGTCATAGTAAACTCAACCTCTCTGACTCTGCCTCTCTGGTCCAGCAGTAACTGGGAGGCTAGATTGTACCAGAGTTTAAAACCACGTCACCACCAACCATCTTTGGAGAAAGACTGAGAGAGGATCCAGAAAGGATTTGATCTCTAACCTACCAAGTAGGGTTACAGAAATAAAATCTGAAGTCCTAGAACTTTGTGAATTTGAATAAGTGGTGAGCTTTGGCCAAGGAAAGCAATGAAGGTGAAAGCAGGACTTCAAAACAAATATTTTCCTGCATTCCTAAAAGGCCTTTAGTTTAAAAAAAGCATTTGTAATAAAACCTAAAACAAGTTTTAAAAACTTCAGAAGCCAAGGGCACAAACAACTTCCAAGACAGTCAAAAGAGCTGTATCATTGCATAACTTGTGGGATGAAAAAAAAACCATTAACTTAATGACATTGGTCAAAAAGTAAAGTATGAAATCAGAGTGAGGTTTGTTTGTTTATTTGTTTTTAAAAGGGCACACACATTCTAAAGTGGTTTTGGGTTTTTGGAGGGGAGGGCTCCTCTCTTTTTACTGTCTGCCTCCTTTTCCTCTAGCTATTTTGTGCCACTGATTATTCTGGAATGGAATCTCACCTCACTGAATTATAGCACTTTTATAAGTTATGCAACATAGGAAGTAATATCTCAGTAATTGTCAATATTCAGCCCATCTTGTGTGAAACCAAAGAAAATTATAAAAGTGAGAGGCAATTTATGAAAAGAATGTCCGTTGCATCAGCCAGTCCATCTGTGAAGTTTTGTTCATTATGTAGATTATACCACTGACATATGGAAGAGACATTTCAGTGTCGTAGTCTAGATAAAAGAAGTTAGAAGTGTTGTATTTCTCAACTAGAAAATCATATGGAGAGCCTCACAAGTTTACAGAGACTTCTAATATGTTTTGCCTTTGTCCTTTTGTATATCCTTCTTTTTTTTCCCCTCAATATGTAGACTAATTAGAGTGATAGAACAACTCATATAAGATGTGACTCACGCAGCCCTTAAGAGAACAATACAGTACTAGCCTCAGACAGGGAAACAGCCCAGGCCTGGGGATTATTCCCACGGATGCTTAGATATCGAGCTTAATTGCAAGGTCAGGCTAGGTAAGTCTAATTTTAGACTGATTTCCTACCCATGTGTCCAGGTCCAAGCCTTTGTATTTGGAAACTGCAAATAAAACTGGCTAGCTTTGTGGTTTGCATTTGCATGTATACCATTGGGAAAAAACAACTCCTGGTGTTTTTGAAAAAAATCTGGCCCTGGGTGTGGCTGCCCGATGCCTTCTGCATGGAATTCGCCCAGAGATACCAACCAGACAAGATGGAATTGATTCAGTTCTTAGAAGAGAAATGTGAATTGTAAGTGCATTGCATATGATTAAGATACAGCAACTTGGCCTTGTTCAAATGAAGATCAAAACAGGCTAACAACTTAATGAGTGATAAAACCCAACTGCAAGCATTAAAAGCAATACCAAGAAGGTCTTGAGTCTGCTTATCCAAGCCATGTTTGTGTCATGTCATGGCAGGGTGACCATATCAGTGCATTAAGCCATCTCCTACTTCAGGACCATGCTGGACCACCCAATGCTGAGTCATGTGATCGTTTCCCACAATGACTGAGGAAAGGAGTGTGCAAGTACCTCAGACCTTGACATACTCCATTTGTGTGCATCCAGCTTCCCACCTTTTGGCTTCTACTCCAGCACTAGTATTGCAGCCCACTCATTTGCATGTGATGTGCCAAGTGCACCTGCTGATTGCTTTTCTTGATGATAAATCCATCGGGAAGTCTCTCTCTGTGTATGATTGTGAAATGAAAAGCGTGCAATTGTACTGGGGAATAGAAGATGAGCAAAAAGTGAGTCTACATAAGCTTAATATACTACAAAGCAAATCATGCTAAATTACAGACAGTATTCCAAAGCCTCTCATTCCCTTTACTGTAGCCATCAGATGACAGCTCACTGTCATTCTCCGCAATTCCCATCCCAGCTGTTGAACCACCCACTTGCTGTCCTTATGTTCTGTGACATGCAGAGCAGATGCCAATGGCCCCACATCACAAAAGACTTTAACCTATGCAGGGCCTGAGCCTTCCCTGCTCAGCTGTCACAGCCATAGTTCACTTCAAGATGAACTATAGATTTCTTTTCAGAAATGCTGTATTTCACAGTTTCTGAAAGAGCATTCATCACCCTCTCAGGAAGAAACAACTGGGTTAGGACGACAAACCCAACTTCTCCATGCATGTATTTACCTAACTAATGAGAAATGAGGAATGTCTGACTGTATTCAAAGTCAAATTCCTCCAGAGATCAAGTATGCTTAGATCTGGCCATGAGAGTAACTAATAATATGCAACTGTAATGAACTATTTACAGGCTTAACACAACTGCAATGAAGTCAATGGTTTAACTCTCCCTACCTTCAAAAGGAAAGGGATTTGGGCCTCAGCACATACTTGCAGCACAGCTCACTTCTAGGCTGGCTCACCTCCCAGCAATGAGTTTAGTAGCTGTAGCCTGTACAGGATAAATCCCCGATTTACACCTACTTCCTGCTACAGCAAATTCTGATGATTCTGTGCCTTCCCCTCCTCTAAATGCCTTTATCTGAAATAGAGGTACTAAATTATATAACTAGATACACATATACACTTCAGGATGAACAGAAGGACAGAAAATCATGAATCCTTTCTGGACCAACAGATGGAGGTTCTGTCTCAATCATAGTCAACCAAGCAGAAGTCACACTAAAGCATCCTGCAAGATCCTGTTCTCTCTAGATGTTGCTGTAAAGAACAGCAAGCAAGGAATACCACTGCAGCCCTGTACTTTGAGAAGACGCAATTAAGATGCCTTTGCACCTCTACTGCGTGCTTACCAGCATGAGCTCTTTCTATATGAGAATGAATTTAATTCAGCAGTTGGAGGCCAGGAATGGCATCCAGAGCTCCTGAGCCTTGCCAGCCATTTGTCCCACTTGTTCAATCATCTTGCACAAGCCACTTAATCCAATTTTA
Source organism: Tyto alba (assembly GCF_018691265.1). NCBI lineage: Eukaryota > Metazoa > Chordata > Aves > Strigiformes > Tytonidae > Tyto > Tyto alba. The sequence continues at coordinate 12,622,521 of NW_024881279.1, forward strand.
TTTTTTTCAAGCTGGTTACCTGAAATAGGGCCTGATCCAATCCCCCAAAAGGCAAATGGGAAATTTCCAGTCCACTTCAATGGTACCCATGGGCTCATAGGCCTCTACATCTTTATTTAGACACTTAAATATAGTAGTCTGAGCTTCAGAGATTACTGAATGCCCACAGCTGCCACTGACCTCAGAGAGGGGAAAAGAAGAACAAATCTCTGGTTCAGAAAGTTTCTCGGTTGCAGACTACTGCAGGCTATGAAGGTCTAATCAAGGGAAGTATCATTGTATTATAGATTTCTCCTTACACAGCTGCTATGACTCAAATCAGACCCAAGCTAGACTACCTGCACTTCTGGGATGACACAATACAGCTCTTTCCCTGTTCCCTCTCACAGACTCAAATACTAAAGATTGCAAGTCATTGCAAAAACACTGCTTAAATTCTATAACATACGGTCACACTGTCATTGTGAAGGTTTAGAAAACTTCACACAGACAAACCAAGCAAATTCTCAGGGAAATGAAAGAAACCCCTTTATCCAAAGACCAACCAGTCCAGTTCTATCCAGTTAGCCTGATATTCTGCACAGTGTCCCCATTTTGACAAAGCTACAGAAATCCATTGAATTGACACTCCACAGTATAGTCAAAGCACATCCCCAGCACCAGGACCTTAGGTAGGCAGAGTTAGAGGGAAAAGTGAGGGGCGCATGTCTGGAATCACTCCATTGCCACCAGAACTAGCACAGCAGAAGAGAAATAGGCAGAGATAAGGAAAGAGGCAGGGCTCAAAGTTTATTAATTTGTCATATTCTTTAAGGCAGGAATACTGTGACTTCTTTGCACATGTCCTTTCATTTATGAGATTGAGAATTTCACTATAAATGGTCTTAGTTATGGAAATGTAGGTTACCTTAGCTCCTATATGGGTTGCCTTTGCTTCATTTTGGGAATTTAGTAGAGGTGGAATTCACCAAGTTTGTGCCTTAGATGGGCCCTAAACACAAAAAAGAAAAAAAAATCATCAGAAAAAGCTTGTGTTGCTTCTTACTATCTTCCTATGAAGTTCTCATTTGGGTTCATCATAGTCTTCAAGTTCACATTCAGACCTCTTCCTCATTTCTGAACCTACTGTCCAGCTTCAGCAGCAAAAGAGAATCCTGAATGTCTGGTAGTCTTCAAGAGCTGCTTGTCAGACAGTTTAACCATGATGAATCTCTCCTTGAATTCTCATGCTTACATTTTCAGACACACATTTACAACAGCTTACAGGCATAATTCCTGATGGGGACCGTGGAATTGTGATTATGGCAGGTAAAAATCAGCAGTAATATATGCAAATGGTCACAGAGCATACAATCACAAACCTTGACACAGAATCAGATGCACAAATAATGCTGGAACAAGCCTACAAAACCAGGTTACAATTTACTCCTGTGATTATTCTCCACCTGCATGCCTCAAGTTTAGTCAAAGGACACTCTGGTTTCAGTACACTACAAATCAGACACCAACACAAAACGTATATCAACTGAAATCTATCTCAAATAGGAATATGCTGCATTTCGAAAATAGTACATGAGATACAAATATGGTGTAGTAATAATGATGACAATTTGTAAAACTATATTTGCCCTAAGTACAGTGAAATTCTATAGACACTCCTATGTGTCTAGTTATGCCTCTCTTCAGGAGGACAGCAGACAGCAAATTCTCTTTCCAACTGTGTAACACAAAACATTTTACTTCTGATATTTTGAAGACAAGAAAAATCTTATTAGAAAACAAATAGTAATGCATTCCATTCTGAAAAGGAATTTGGAAGTTGATGGACCTGGAAAACTGAAATTTAGTAGCTTTTTCTGAACTGTCTCTCTTCTACCCTGTGTCATTTTCATGGCTGTTGCACCCACAACTGCTAAATCACAGCAGTCCCCGGGATGTGGCATGACTTCTAGAGAGAGCTCCAAGGGGATGAGAAAGCTAAAACAGCTCCTACCTGGGTCTAATGGAAGCTGGCAGAGCATGACAGTAGGTACATTTGACAGACCACATTAAAAAGGCAGGAGGCGAACTGCCTCCTGACTGGGTTCACAATATAACCGAGCCATCCCATTTTCTGCTAGTAAAGGCAAAGCCTGCAAATCTGTTCCCTGGCTCGGGAGAAGAGGGTGCTGCCACAGGGAAGGGAGGGCAGGGAGGCAAATCAAACCACATGCCCATCTGGAACATGACCTCTGGGTAGTGGTGGATAGACTTCAGCAATTTCACCTTGTCTGATGTAACGCTGCCTCACAGCAGTGATGAAAGGAGTGGCCTTGTGATAGGATTGGCTTTGATGGGCAGATTAGATTTCATGCCAACACCATCCTACTGGAGCAGAGGGGAAAAAAATAATCATGAATGAAACAGTGATTGATGTTCCCTCTTTATTGTACAAGAACTTTTATTGTCAGACAATCTGTCCTTTGGTTAAACATACCTCGGACATTAGGCCAAGGTAAGCACCTGATCTTTTCATTTACAAATAATAACAAATTAACCTATGTATCAAGAACTTTTAGCTCTTCTTGTGTGTTTCTCCCTCTCTCAAAAGCCAGGCTAGGGAGAGACATACAGAAACAAAATCCTGAGAAAAAACCCTAGCAGCTCTCAAGGGCAGAGTGAAAGTCTGGACTTGTAAAAGTACTTGGGCAACAGTCCAAGCAAAAGGCCCGATCTTTAGAACAACTAAACAAAGGAGAGCAGGATCTTGTCCCACATCAGTCTTTAGAGGACAATGAGAATATGCAGATCCGTGGTCCTAAAGCATTCAACATCAGAGGGTGTGAAGAATGGCCTCCTCCAAGAAATTAGGGAGTGCTGCCCAAGAACTTACTGCCAACTTAAAGGGGATGGAAGGAGAAAGGTAACCTGGTGAATTTCAACATATTTTTAAACCTGCTCCACAATAACTGAAAGCTGAAATGCGCCAAGCAGGAATGGGTGGCATTGGGGCTTGTGTCACTTGGCTGTGATTGCCTCAGTGCATTGTTTCATTCCCTCAGACAAACTAGAAGATACTTCCTCAGCAAAAAGGCTGAGATCAAGTCAGGCATAATCAGCACAACCCACCAAATCCAACCTAAACTCAACCACTTCTAGTGAAGGGATAAAGGCATATTGTTTCACTCCACAAAAACCCCACTGGCCATGACTGATAGATTTTCTAAACCCTGAGCTGCGCAACAGACAGAAGGGTCATACACGGCCAGGTCTGTTAAATCCTCATTTGCTGGTAACCTGTGTGCTCAAAATACTGAGCCATTCACTTCCTTGGGAGTTTATTTTTCCCTTAGGAGAATTATCTGTTTCTGTGAATTCTATTCATTTTCCATTAAAGTTCCAGATTGTGCAACTTCCTTGATACAGCTTCTTTTATAAACTAGAAATGACCAATATTACTAGCAAAAGTACAGACACTGGTTTCCTCGTCGGCCCCTTGTGATCTCTTCAGTTATTGCTGATGTCAAGCTCTTATGACTGATTTAATTGATGCTCTTTGCTAATAGTTTTTATACAACCAAATCAAGATAGATCTGTAAAATGTTCACAAACAGAACCATTATTGCTGCAAAGCCAGCTGCAGCCACGCACTAGAGAATACTAGACAACGTCTGAACTTCACCACCACCTCGAGTCTTTCTTCATTACTTCACCTCCCCTCTAATCCCTCTGGCACTACCAATGGGTGCAGAGGTCTCGGTGGCTATTCCAAATGGCATGTCAATGAAAAGACTCAGTTTGAAAGGATTTGATGTTCCTGAAGCATGGACAATGCTCAATTCCCCTGCACCATGAGCTCTCAGGATCCTGGCCAATCTCAAGGTTTTTCTCACCCATCCACCTTTAGCATCAGGCAGTTTTCTCCAGCAGAATTACGTAGAGTGAAGCTGTCCCTTGCAGCAGGTCTAACACAAGTTGGAAAAGAGCTTGGGTGGAGGTCCTGGGATGTCCTTTGCCCCTACTCTGACCTACATCCAGCCCACTGACACACTGCCTTTCCTGACAACAGAGGGGAGGGGGGGGGGGGAGGGAAAAGGAAGATTGGAGAACTTATTCGCAGAAGAGTGGCTTTTTGTGAGAAGAGGGTCTCCATGAGGCAAGTGGAAAGTTACTGGGAGCCTTTTCTGTCTCAGCATTACGCCATGGTGCAGGACTCCAATGTCACAAGATTTAGCTCTGACTCTACACTGGTGCCACTGATGTCAGAACTGGGCTGGCATGTACAAATAAATATGAAGTATTTTGTTGCTATGTCACAATGACAGCAACCTCTTTTCCATATTTATGCCTGCAAAATGTTGCTCTGCAGGATCAAAAGGGACTTCTATGCAGTCCAGGCACCAGTGACAAGCCTCCTTCAGTTGAACTCAGAAATATATTTTTAGGAATAAAACCAAAAACTCAGTGCAGCTTCCTTCTTGTTAAAAACTTTAAAAAAATGTAAAAAAATATGATTGGCTGGGAGTGAAGAAAAATGAAAGTGTTGATCAGTTCAACAGCTGGAAAAATGACTACTGGTACAAATAAAATTTAAAAAACCCTGTTAATATTTTAAAGACTGTGTGGCTGGAAAAAAAGCAATTTTTTTTTTTTGTTACTGTTAAGGATTTACAGCTGCTGGAGAATCAGGTTTCCATAAAAACCTATCTACTGTTTAATACCACTAAAAGCCTGGAAAATTAACTTCTTAATTATTTAACATTTATAGATACTTACTCATTGGAAACCCAACAAACCTATAAAGGAGATGTGATAGCTACAGCAGGGATTTTATTAATTTCAACATGAAGGGGAATGTGAGGGGGGCTGAGGCCAACCACTTGTTTTCTTTTTAGAAAGAAAACCACTCTTGTCCTTGACCCTAGATAGCCTTCTGTTCCTATCACCTACCAACAGGGAAGAGCAGGCTACAAGATAAAGCATAGAAGACTTGGGAAAACAGATTATTGCAGTTCTTTCATCTCTGACTGCCCTCATAACACAAGCAAGTATGTCAGATAGGGTGTTTAAATGTGTCTCCTTGTTCTGAATGTCCAACCTAAGGCACAAAGCAGGCCTGATTTTCCCATATAGCCACCTTTCTTTTCCAGCTGAAGCCAAGGAAAGATGCAGATGCTCTCAATCTCAGCTCAGTTACTTCAGGTCAAGCATTTAAGAGGGGAGGTCCATGAAATCAAAAGCCACTTCTGAAAAGGACTTCTGTTTCTCTGCAGATTCATACAGCAGCATATAAGATTTCCACAGCATTTGGTTTTAGAATTCTAAGTCACCTTAAGCAAAGCTAAATGTCAGTTTTAATAGATTACAAAACCTCCTCTCAATTCCAGTGCCAGCAGTTAGAAAAACCGTGAAATAAAACTGCTATTGCCAGCACAACTCATCCCTCATTTCTTCAGATCAATGCAACAAAGTTCTAACTTTACTATTAAGTACAGTTTTGGCTCCTTTCTTTAGAAATGATAAACAGCTGATCCATTTGTCTCAAAGTCAATAATAGTAAAAAAAAAAAAATCATAAACACAGCCTGGTGATGCTGAACTCCCACCTTCTCCACTTCTTAAAGAAATCAGAGAGAATTACTACAGACAGACAACACATTTTCTCTCAAATACCTCAACCTGCAGTTGAGTACTATCTACTACTTTTCCTGGCTAGCATTTTACTCCAGTCAGAGAATCCAAGCAAAAGAGCCATCAGAAGATAACACAGGGGTTTTATTCTGTGCTGTTTGTGCGTGATTTATATTGATGATGATTATGCTAAAGCAAGAAACAATGCAGACTGACTTTCAGACACTACGAATGGTTACAGAAATGTCATTTATAAAAATTACTTTTCTTCACTTTTGAACTGAGCAAATTTACTCTGGGCTCCACATTGCAAAATATAATGAAAAAAGATGGAAGGACGATGCCAACTTCACATGGATCACTTCCAGATTCCAGACTCCATTTAACACTGCTTTGTCTTTGATCCTCACATAAGTTCAAAAGGACATGTTTACATCAAGGTCATTACAGATGACTCAATAATTCGGCAAGACAAAATGTTTGAAAGAAAATAAGTGGTTAAAGTAACTATTGAGGGTTTCATTATCAGTATGTGTCATGCCATAAAGCAGAAAATGACCTTAAATATTGAAGGAAAAGACATGCATGAGAGATAAACCATAGGCAGCCAAAAGCACTGGCATTCTGGATAACAATTTACATCAGCAAATACTCTTAAACTATTTAACTTTTGCATAGTTTCAGAGCAGGAGAAAGTCTAACTCTGCAGCAGGCAGATATTAACCCTAGAAAAAACTGTTCAAAACCATGAGGGTCTTTCATCATCTCTCATTTGCACTTTTTTTCCCTAGTTCTTTTCTGTGTGAATTATGAAAAGTTTGAGGTTTGCTTTTCCCAGTCTCCTTCACTTGAACTTTGCAGACTCTCTCGTGGGCATAGATCTTCCAGTTTTGCTTGAAAATGAGTTAACAGGTAAAAATGACAAATGTCCTGTAACAGCTTCTTTTCCACAAGGTTATTACACTCCATGAGCTAGAATAGACACATGTAAGTTGTCCCCCACTCCCCCTGAATTTTAAATGACCTGCACTTGAAGGCAGCATTAAACCCTAACAAGGAACAGTGATTGTTTCTAGCTCATATTTGGTGACAGAGCTTCTCAGTATCCCTTGCATGAAAATGACAGGGCTAGCAATAGCAAGGGTAATTAAGTGTACATTCTCCTGGAGAGGGAAAACAGGCTCTGCATACGCACTGTGGGGCTGCAGGGTGTCAATAACTTGATACACCACGGCCACAACACAAGGCAACCAGAGCTCAGATTGTCACAGCTCCATCATGCCTGCAGCTCAGACACCAAGGTCCTGGTAGGATGGACATCAGAGGCATCTTCTCTGCTGACATCAGCTGCACAGTCTCCAGGCAAGAGCAAACAGATGCGTGATGGTAATAACATGAATGAACAGTAATAATGAACAGTAATAAAGATCTGCATTTATCCAGTTTTAAAGTATTTCACAGCTCTGGGGTCTAAAGAGATGAGATCTCTTCTGTAACAGTGGTCACCCTGTGGGACACTTGCTTCTGCAGCTATCTGGGGAGAATGACTCCCATTTCAGTAAAATGAAGTACTGTGCTTGCATTGCGCTGGCTGTCTGTGTGTGGTGTGACCTGTATGCATACATTTGCTTCTCTATCATAGGAAGAAAGGAATACAAAACCCCTCTGTTTCAATTCTGATCAGATTTCCAAAAGCTGGGGAAAAGGGAAATAGAGCATAGGTTTTAGAGCTGACAGAACAATTCGGTGATTCATCAGAAATTACACAGGTGCCACAAGGAAGGAGTTTTGTCCAGTTAGAATGATTGTTTTGCTAAAAACCCAGCTATGTACTTAAAAACCCCTCCAGTCCTAGGTTTAACCCAGGCTTATCAAACCACTGTGGTGCCGTCTAACATTTTCCCTATCTCTCACCCTCCAAGGTATCCCTTCCACAATCCCCATCTCTCCACTGGTTTTAACATTTCCCTGAGCCAGAGATTTTAACATTTCCTTAACACCAGACTTATCCCCATGCCCCATACCTGAATCCAGTCCCAAATGTCTCCCCAGTACAGTGGATGACTTGGCTCCCACTAATGCTCTGAGTTGAGCCTCACTGCCTTGGATGAGATCCTTCCTACAACAGCCCCTGATCAGCCCAGCTTTAACCTCTAGAGATCCACCATGTAGATGTCCACCCTCTTTCACCATGTAGTTGTCACTGAAAGAATGGCATTTTTGTGGTGAAATTATCCCTCTGGCTTTGGAGTTTCTAGAATTTATAAAAAACTTCATTGGCTGCATCAAGCTCCTAATGAATTCCTGTTAAGATATATCACAGTACTTAAATACAACAGGGAATCAGCAACTACAACTACCAAAACCTCTTTATATCAATTCTTGAAAAGCTGCTGAGAAAAGTTACATTACAGCCTGATCCAGCAGGAATATTACCTTAAATCACATTCACCTCCCATCTCAAGTAGAGATTGGCCACCTGATTTACCACCAACTCCCCTGTGCTGATACCTATCCATCTGTTTGATAGACAGGCTCCAACAACGTAAGTTACCTCCACCTAATTCTCTTGGCCATTGACCAGCACACTCCATCGGACAGGAGTTTATCTCCTCAAGTAACTCTGTAGGTCAGACTGCTGCGGTTCACCCCCATCTCTGCATCCACACAGAAGCCAATGCTCTGATAGAGAACAGTGATTACCAGAACATGTGAGATGTGCCACAAGGCAGGGGAGCAGCTTGTAAAGAGTGTGGCCACCCTGACAGCACCTACAGAAACTCCTATTAGGTGGAGATTTAAAGTCAGCCAGGTCTTGTGTCATCTTTCATCAGTCTTCTTGGCTTTCCCTCTCTGTGAGCAAATGATGAATATGACCTTCTTTGTTTGAGCTCTTGCGATGAAGCACTGTTTGCATAAGGCTCTTTTTTATTTTTTTTTTCCCTGCGGCTTGTTGACTTTTATAAGACATTCATAAACTTGTTCTGAGTGCCAGTGAGATGCTTAATGGTGCTAAAGGGAAGGTATTAAGGATAGTCGACTCATGTTAGAACAAGCCACTTGAAAGTAGCTATAAATATTTGTCTGGATTTCATTTTGCTAACAAACAGCTTCTTCTCTTCTTCTCCCCCCTATCACCCCCCTTAAAGAGTTGATTTCATAAACAACAGAAGAATTTTCACATTAATATAAAAGTGCATGTCTGGGGGTTTTTTTAATAGAAACTTTCCTATTGGGGACATACGAGTCCTTGTATTCTGTCTGCCTGAAATCGGCTCCCTTTTCAGGAAAACCTTGGCAGCTTAAGACCTCCAGGGTGAGCTCATGTTCTTTTGAGCTCCCTCAAACTCATCTCTGCTCTTTCATTGCTCTGGCAATGAGTTTAGGCTAGACTTAGGGACTTCAGTGTCCTAGAACGAAGCCAGTAGCTACACATTCCTCCTCATGTTGCTCACAGGCACACTGGAGATTTTTGGATTCCTTCAGGTTTGTAGCCACTGGCCACATAATCTGGAAACCTCTCTCTGGTCCTATTGCTCTGAGGTCACACGGACACAGACAGAAGCAGAATATTCTGATCTTATTGTCTTTGGTACCAAAGTCCCTAGCAGATCCCTGTCAGCCCCAGGGCAGAAGAGACAGATTTTTGCACAACAGTCCAAAGCTACTTCTTGGAATCAGCAGGCATCAATGATGAGGACTTGTCTCTGCCTCTGGCTTTGGACAGACAGAGCCCTTTCCTTCCCAGAATAGTCTCTGCATGCATTTCAGCCCTGAAAGACTCAAAATTGTGTTGGGATGCAGTGGTCTGAGAACCTCCAAATAGCTACTGCTGGGACAGATGAGCAGAATGCTCAGTGCTCAGCCAGCAGGAGGGAAAGGACAAGGGGGTGCCCAGAGGAGCCAGGTGGGGAGGAGAGGAAGCCCTCCTCTTAGAACAGGAAATAGGGGACCAATAGGAGTGGGAGAGCATGGTTGGGGGGGGTTGTTTGCTTGTTTGTTTTAACTATGTGTCAAGAATGAGTTGTCAATGCAATTTTTTTGATTCATCTTCTTGATGCTTTCACCAACCATAGCTCATTACAGCAGTCCAGAAAGTACCAGCAAGGAAATCTTGAATGCTGTCATCTCAGACAAGTCTCACAAGAGTCAAGGTGAGTTTTATCCCAGAAAGGACTGACAGCTTTTGTTCAAGCTAGCAAACTGACTAACATTTTCAGTGTAAAGTCACTTCTAAAAATATTCAAAGCTGATGTCCCCCAGAGAACTTCCCCAAATGTAGGGTAGAATAAACTTTCTAATACAGATCTCTAAACTGTCTCCATTGTTTTTTCTGGGTACTTTTGGTTTTTCTGGATATGTGCACAGCTACATCCCAGTACTCTCCGTTATAATGCATCATTATGTCACAAACAAACCCCATGACTCCAGCACAGGAATGACAAAGACCTGGCAGATGGTCCAGATCAGCCAAGATAAAAGTGAACTACCACATAGCTAAGGTACCTGCCTGGGGGAGGGATGCAGTTACCTGCCAACATGCAGCTTGCTGCTTTTGTTCTCCCTCCTCCCTTTTTTTGAAAATGCGTGTATATCATTCAACCAGGTTTTCCAGTCCATGCAAATTCTAATTGCCATGGTTTGAAACATTTTGTACCCCACTAGAATTAAATGGCAAACCGGCAGTTCTGATGATATCATGGTGAATTATTTATCTGGCCATATACTACATTCCTGCAGTGCGCTTAAGCAATAAGGCACGCTGGGGAGAACATCTGAGTGATTAGTTTGCCTCTAGTGTGGGCTACAGCTAAAGGTTAATGACCTTGAGCACCCAAGAAGTTCAATTAATGCCTTGAAATGGACTACCTAGAGGGCCTGATGGCTATTATTAAAATGCAATATTAACACAAGGAACACTATTTCATGCCTTTGCAATGCTTTGTAAACATGGGTAGAGTACTTCTCACATCCAAAGCACTTTAGCCATGTTTCTCAATTAGCAAGTACCTGAAGAAGTATTTGTTGAGAGATGGCCCCCAGCTGCACTATGGACACACACTTCCACCATCAAAAGTCTGGGCTCTTTAGAGAGCAGTTTGTGGGTCAAAAAACAGAAGCAGCTGTGGTTTCTGGTGCAATCAGGATGCAGACAACGTGCAGTTTTATACCACCTCCTCTGTTTCTTCAGCCTCCATTCCCACCAACACATCCAAAACCCTGAAACAAGCAGATTGAAGAGGAGCATATCCTTCAGAGTCCTCTTGGGGAAGGCAAAGGAGTGCTGACACTCCTTGAAGTAACTTACCAACTTCAGCATTACTAATGACTACAGGGGCAGACCCATCCCATCCACCACAAAGATTTTGCCACACAGACTCATTGCTCTGTTGCATCCTTGACACACTGTTTGTGAGGGGAAGTAATGTACACTGGCAAGAACCAAGAACTGGTTCAGCAGATGATTTATTAAAATGTTCTGTAGAAAGGCCCTCCTATAGATCCATCTAAGCAATCCATCAATACTTCCAACTGATGGCACCAACAGTCATACTCCTCCACCCCCTCAGAGGAGTGCAGAGAGAAACAGCCAGATCATTCAGGAGCCAGAAGTAGTCCCCTTTAGAGATGGCCCTAGCAAGAGTGGAACTAGGAAGAAACCTCCAAGGATGATGACTTGTACAGGAACTACCCGCTCCTTCAGTGCCCTTGAAGTCATACACACATGTTGCTCTGCCTCTAATTGCCCAGTCCTAGCTTCTTCCTCTGCTGAAGACTGATGCAAGATCCTTTCTCTACAGGCTATACATCCATTTTTAGTTCATTTAAAGACCTTAACCTACACCACCTTCTAGGGCAGGACCAAGCCAGTTGTGATGCAACAAGGCAGGAGTGTGCTATAGTACAGTCAGCCCAGGTTTGCTCTTCTGAGGCTGCCCATCCCAGCTATAAAACTCCCTTCCAAAGGAAACTGGATCAGATTATGTGAGAGCTGGGCTGAAGGGACTTTTCACTCTAGTCTTTCTTCAGTAAAAAGAACTCCACAGGCTCAGCACAGCAACAAGAGAAAAGAAAGGAGAGAAGACTGAAACCACAAAGAGAGAACTGGACTCCTGGGGAGAAGAGAACAAAGAGAGATAAGATGCAAGGTAAATAAAAAGGCACAAGGACTTACTTGTGACTCCAGAGAGAGAAAGTGGGGGGCACGGTGTCAAACTTTACACTAATTAACCTTGCATCAGCAAACCCTGAAAGTTTGCAACCACCCAACTGACTGCAGCATGGGAAGCCAAGTCTGACCTCTCTTCATCTTTTAAACTAAGGGTGAAGAAAGTAACAAAAAAGTGACAGTTCCACCTTCACATCCCAGGCAGTTTGCTATGCTACAGGGCTGACTGAAAATGGGAGTTTGCTCTGGAGTCTCCTCACAGTGTCATTTTAACTTTGTGAGAAACAGCACCTGCTCCATGATCCACCAAAGCATAGACATACAAGCCTGCCTTCAAATACAGGCGCCTCTGCTAATCGAATGTAACTATTCACAAACTGAAATTAGTACGCATCTACTCAAATACTTTCCTGGATCAGGAAAAGTATCGTCATGGGTGTCCTTTAGCTGCACAATTAATTGAAGCAGCACCGAATTCTGTCAGTTTTATAGACAGAATGGTAAAAATCATGCAGCGAACAACACAAATATAGAAACTATGAAGATCAATATGTAAAATAAATGGAACATCCATATCTTGTATATATATATATATATAGCATACAGAAAGAGTGGTTTATATCTCTGTCCTCAATGGCTAATAGAAAAATAGTAAGTGTGGTTTGGGTGTTCTGGCAAGTAGAAACATAGCATGATTGCCATTTAATGCATTTACTTGTTGGCTTGGAAAAACAATTCAAATTCTTGCTGTATTAACATTGCAAAAGCATCAAAGAAAAAGGTTCTTTATTTAAACACTGAACAACCAGCCTTGTTCTGATAAAGAAAACTGATCTCCATAGCACAAGTCTGTCTTCCTGACTGCATCCCTCCAAGGCAGGGGATCCCCACTCAGAGCTTCTGCATACAGCCTACAGTGATTTTTTTTTTTTTCTGTCATTGTTGCTATAGTACTGCATTACAATCACATATACCTAGAGTTACTGCAATACAAATTAACTTTGCTATACTGTTGCCAGGAAGATCTGCTGCCAATGAACAACCCCATGAACAAAACTGTTGGGACCCCACTTTTTCAAGCTTCTGTCTACAAATTTTACACACCTTTTTCCTCCTGCTATAAAATTTAAATACACTTTTTACAGGACCTGGGGAAAGCCAGGTCAGCTCTGCCCAGCCCCTAGCACACAACAAACTAATTATTAATTACAGCAGACGAAATAACATAGCTGTGTTCCCGTTCTCTCAGTATAAGAATTGAGTGATTGAGAGCTCCTGCCTCCTGAAAAGTCTCTTTTGCTTCCCAGTCCAGTTTGTATCTGTTTAAGCCTGAGACAGGCAAACACGACACAAGCCCCCAGGAATCCATAACCACCCTGATGCTTCTGGGTTGCAAAGCATCTCCACTGCCATCTGTTTTCAGTCACTCCAAAATGAGTTCTGAAGAGTCAATTGTTTTCTTCTAGGAAAAATAAACATGCAAGCTGCTATGCTCCTGATTTCCAGCAATTTTCTGCTGTGGGTAAACATAGCTTCAGATTTTAGAACTAAGTCTCATTCTCATCCAAAGAATTTTGCAATATAATTACCTCATTTTTACTGACTTGGATAACTGCTGCCCTCTTAAAAAAAAAAAAAAGTGTGTAAATTCTGCAAGACTAATTCCTCCTCCTGCCCCTTTGTTATAAAATCTTGGAACAATTGATAGTGATTAATCTCACTTGATATTTCTTTGGTTCTCTGTTAATTTAAAGGTATTTTATAACTGATTGTTTTCAGTTGCTTGGACAGCTGTCAGACCTGTACTGTGGTTTGATTTGGCTTCCAGGGAGTAAAATTATTATTCTCATTTTTACAGTTCTAATGCATAGTGGCTGATAGAGGTAGCCCTTAAAAAAACATACATGTGAAACCAAAACCACCTCCAGATTGGGAGAAGACTGCCTAGAGATTCTGCAGGCAGATTACAAGCACTATATAATAAAATAAATTGAAAAAAACACTTCCACTAGTTTTTAAGATGCACATCTTGCACATTGAATGTACACACTCTCAAATACAGTGGCAAAATCCATCCCTAGGTGTAACATTGGTGGCTTTACAGCAATGACTTTGGCCTTTGGAGCAGTACTGGCAGAGCTGGTGAGGGGCTGCAGTTTTTGCTTGTTTAAGGGCTGGAGTGCTCCAGCCTAAGCAATGTCCCCATCCCTACATGCCTAGGAAAGGCTGTGCTCAGTGGAAGGAGCATGAAACAGGGTCTAAAACTCTGGACCACAAAATGAGGACAAAACGAGACATAGTAGAGTTAGCAGAACTCAAGAAAGAAGGGTGTTAATACTGAACTGCTTAATATCCATCAGCTTCACCTCCCATCTTCAACCTCCCGACTGCCTCTAACAGTGACCTGTGCCCTTTGTCTCTGACCCTTACTTACCCTTGATTTTAACCTATTTTCATCTCTGCGTTCTCCTTTTACCTGAATCTCCCAGTCATGTCCTCCATGTGTCCACCCTCTCTTTCCTGGCTTTTCACTTTTCTCATGGTCCATCTACAAACATGACCAACACCACTTGTATGTCATCCCTGGCTCACCCTCATGTTTGTTTCTCATTCCAAACTAAAACCTCACCAGCCACTATCTCAAACAAATTATCAAGAAAGACCAATCATGCGTCAAAGTTCCTATTCCAAAATATGCAGAATAAAGTTTCAGTAAAGCAGGAATCTTTGATATCAGACAGTGCTTTCATATACAACGTTCATGAGTTTTCCTTGTTTTCAGAAAGTATAAGAAAATCATGTTTTATTCTGGACCTTCAGGGCTCTGCATGATCACAACTGCTCTTCTCTGTGGCCTGCTGCACTCATTTATCCAAAATATCAGTGCTAACAACTTGACCTAAAGCAGAATTTACCTGTGAGCTTAAGTGTATCAAGAGAGCAGCTGACTGCTATTGACTACAGTTTGCTAAAATTTGAGCACTTTTGCACAAACGAAAGAATGCACTTATTGCCATAGTGTCTTACTGGACAGTTATGTGATCCGCTTAACACATCTTCATGTTTGTCCCTGTCCAGTTAATAAACACTAGGAAGGACTGCTTTAGGCCAAGCACAAGATGATGGTGGCTTAGGGATACAGTCACAGCCCAGGGCCCAAACTTATTTCCTCCTCCTTTTTTGTAATCTGTTGCTTCCACTGCCCAAAGTTAGCAGCACATAAAAACAGAACAAGTGCTCAGAAATACAGTGAAACCAGGGATGGGAGTCTTTATTTTGTACACCCCCACTGCCTACAAAAGAAGGTGCCTTCAGTTCTCTCTACCACCCTAAGACACCCTCTCTTTCCACTGCCTACATTACTTCTTAGTCTGCCTCCACTGCCATTCCTAGTTGGCTGCATTACTGCCATCTCTCTCTCAAAAAAAAAAAAAAACAAACAAAAAAAAAACCCAAACAAACAACAAACAAACAAACAAAACCACCACCAAAAACCCACATAACTCTTTCAGTTGCCAGATCATTATTCACCCTTCCAGCCCATTCTGAAGCAGCTTAAATTATTTAGATGAGATGTCTCTCTGGTTCTCTTCTTGAGCCTACAGCCCTGCTACCCTTTTCAAGCTTCACACTTATATTTTTCCTGGATTTTTACTTTTCCTCTTCTAATCCCCTCCTCCATAACACACCGCAAGCAGTGGAAGCAAGCCCCATATTATGCCCTGACAGACCATTTATAACAATAGAATTGAGCTTGGTCTTACTAAATCACTCACACTGACATCTTTTCTGTTTTGCTTTCTAAACCATGGCCATAAATTGTTGGGAAAACAGCACAACAGTTGTATCTTCACATCTATGCCCTCATCAACTTCTCTAATATACTGCAAATATAAAATCCACCAGGCCACATTCAACCATTCACAACACACAGGTCTAACACTCCAGACTATGGGTGAAGTTCCCCCCACCCTTGCTCACATGCAGATCTTTCAACCCAATTGAAAGATCTGGGAATTCCTTTCCCAGTTCCACAAATCCCAGTGTGGTCCTTTCCCCTCCATCCCAGGTCATCTTAGGGCACCATCTTCTGCAGACGTGTATCACTGCTGCAGCAGTGCTGTTGTCTTCCAAGCTACTGGGATGCAGGATGGATTGAGACCATCCTTGAACAAATCACTGTAGTGTTCCCATATCTTTTGCTTTCCACCACTCTGGTCTCATTTCTATCATCTGATTCCTCTTTATCCACATTGCCTGTTCTCATACCCATTCACGTCACACATTTAAGAAGGTGAAAAAGAATGTCAAATGTTTTTATAATCCAACTGAACCACATTTGCTGCTTCAACCACCAGCTTAGTTCACTGTTCTCCTTTTAAACAAACACAAACAACTCCAGAAGATCTAGTAACAACGGAAACAGGCGGGCAACAGTGCAGTACACGCTGAAACTCAGCATGGTCCCCCATTAGGGGGAAAATTTCAAGTGCTTTAATCATGACAAATGGCACCACAATGAGTCAGTGGATATGATGGGTCAGCCTCTTGGCTGGTTCAGCGCCAACAGCTTCCACAGGGGTTCATCAGGCATGAATTGGCCCCATATGTGCAAACGCGCTACAATTTGTCCAGTTTCTCCCATCCCTGTGAAGCAAAGTCTCCATATGCGAGATCCCACAGAGCTGTCAGCCAATGTCACATTTCAATAACAGCAAAAACAATCAGGGCTGCATAAACCAGCAAAGCAATCCCATTGCTCATAAACTGGCAAGTGACCTAGGTTGGCAATGTTTTTGTTGATCACAACCCTTTCTATGGAACAAAACATAGGAACTATCACGCCAGCACAGACTCTCCTTGTCTCCTGTCTCCAGCAGAGGCCAACGTTGATGCTTTAAGAGAAGATTAAAAATGGATATATGAAGCCTGAAAGGCACCTAGGTCAGTTGTGCAATATTTTGCCCTTGATCCAGGACAAAACTCCACTACTGTTATATACAACTGTGTAATATTATACTATGTTATCCCAGATATGAAAGACTGTTAGGTGCTGTCATAAAGTCAGAGGATTATCCTTTCTTCTTCTCTCTTCCTTTTTATTTTTGCTTGATTAATATAATTGCACATCCTCTTCATAAGATCAAATCTTTGACTTCTCAACAGACTGGACTTTATAAATAAATTCAACTTTGTGTCAAAAAGCTATATTATTATTCTTACACATGTTAATATTTTCTTTTACTGAAGAAGTAGTAATTTATTAGGATTCTTTTTTGAACCTCTCCCTGTTTCACAGAGCTCTAATCCCTTTCCTTGCCTTATTTAACACCAAATTAACATTGCCCTATCCACTGATCTCTTTTTTGAGAGATTCTCTCACCCCAAACTTTCTTTTCTACCTTTAGTCCACCTTGTCTTGTATAAGCTTTATATAGTTCAGCTATAAAAGTATGTAGCTCTACCCTAAACCAAGATTGCATTCTCAGTTCCCACAATGCAAATAAATAGATCAGGCAAAAAATAAAAAATAAAAAACTGAAACGATATCTTCTGGCCTGTTGTATCTTAAGTAGAACCTAGGGAAGTTGGCTCTGATGATACTGATGGCTATACAATGAATCATATTCTTCCTAAACTGCTGATATTTATTTTAAGTACAAACTGTGCTTCATTTCCAAAGTAGAGATTATGATCAGGGGACTGTTTTATTTGTGTGTTGTTCTGTCACAAAATGAATGGACTTGCAAATATTAAATCAAAAGAAAATACAATCTGATCTGGTCTTTCTTCTATTTTTCCTATCTCTGAAATGAGTACTTTTTAAATGCTGTGCCTGTGAGCTTGGTAGAGCACGCCAACATGAAGAACTTCTAAATCAATTTTTCAAAAAAAGTATAGGCACTTTTGTTTTATGCTGCTAAAAATAAAAACATTTGGCTTAATTAATATATTATTAATACTCATAGCATCTTCTGATTACGAAGCCTGAATTATAGAGGGAAAATGCTTGCATCCATCCCCAAGCTAAATATTTTCTGAAGTATCAACTGCCAATTCTGGCAGCCCCACCACCCTTGTTAGGTGATAAATTAATGCTTGCACTCCCATTGTGAGTCTTGCCAAGCCAGGCAGAGCTCAGCCTGCCAAAGCTCCACTTTGTCCAAACTGTACCCACCCTCTAGTGGGATGAGGAAAAAGTGCTGCTCCAGGCTGCCTGTACAGCCCCGCTTCCACGGGCTGCAATTCTCTCCTATATATGCTTTATCCTGCAGCACAGGGCAATTTACTGTAATACTGAAAGAACATTCATATAGGACAAGCATGCTAATATTTTTCTTTCTTTGCTTATCCCTACCCTCCACACATCTGCCAGATACACAATAGTAAGACATTAGCTCTAAAAGAGGATTACAGCCGTGATGAGTTTCACCAAGAAACTTCAGGGCAATCTTTTCTTTCCAGCTTTGCCTTGCACTCTTCAGAGTCGGTGCCATTTTAACTACAATTTCATAGATGACTAAGCAGTGATTAGTCCAGTGAATTAGTGGCTGTAAAGATCATATCTTTCTTTTGCTATAAAGAAAACACCCACACATTAACAAAAATGCTTAGGAAAAAATAAATAAAACCAGCCCATTTTCCTCTATGTATTTAGATAGACCAATACAATTGACTGTAAAAAGTGGAAAAGTAGAATATTGTTGCTAACCAATGAGACCTGCAGTTGTGGTACAATCTGTGGAAACGCAGCAGAGCTGTAAACAGGTTTCAAACCATAACCTAGGTCAGCTGTACAAAATATAACAAGTGAGCAGTCCTTTGGGCAAACCACTGTTGAAAATGTTCGCAGCCACTGAAGGCCAGATCCTGCTTCCCACAGCCAAGGAGGAGACAGAGCAGGATACTCGGCAAGGGACAGCCAAGCAGGACCAAGGATGAGAGCAGGGCAGCAACCCCAGCTAGAGATACAGTCCCCCAGTACCTGGGCAAGAACCAAGTGGACCCGGTGGCCACAACCAGGATCAGCCACAGTCCAGAGCCCCAAGCAAGTCCAAATCAGGCCAGAAGGTCAAGGCACAAGGCTAAGCACAACAGCCTCACAACACCAGATGCTGAGCCTAACTGCAGCGCAGGACGAGCAGGCACAGAAGGTGGGGGCACAAGTAGAGCTGCTCAGGGCAGGCAGAGCCTGCTAGCACCCTCTAAGGCCTGGCAAACTTCTTTATAAACCCAGACTAATGATCCCCAGTGAATTTAGGTGTGTCAAATTAAGTCCAAAAGAAATAAATAAAGATTTACAGATTTACAGCAAAGATGGAAAGTGTGAAACTACTAAGAGATACATTTTGTTCTCAAATACAAAAATATAGCTTACAAATAAATCCACTACCTTTAGCAGTAAACCTCGGTGAAAGCTGGAGTTAAAGAATTTACTCTACAGCGGTGCCTTTTACTAGCCTGACTATTTTGCCCACTGCATGCATGACAGCAAGGTGAAGGACAGAAATAAAGCAGACAAGGCTCTTAAAAACAAGATCGGACCTGAAACAATTGAACAGGACTGAAGAGAGTATGATCCCTTCCTTGACGTGATGCAATCAGCAGCCTCCAGCAACCTGCTAGGCAGACTCAGGTCTAGAATGGAAACAGCATGAAGTGAAGGAGGGGGGGTGGAAATAAAAATAAAGCTATCTTTCATAGATCACATGGTCCCATCAGGAAATACGGAAACCTCTGACTTGTCTGGCTCTCTGTATCTCCCTCCCTATGGGTCTTCTGCAGAAAGCATAGCCTGTGTGCCCAGGAGGTGATGAAATCCCTAATGCTGTATGGCACATGGGGAATTTGGGGGATTGCAAAACAGGATGTTTCTTGGAGGAAATACAGTCTCAACAAGCAAAAGGTTCAAGTACGGTACATCTCACAATGATGTAAGAGCTTGATTATGCTTCTCGCTTAAAGCCCAGCTTAGGGTTTTAGTTCTAGTAGAACTAATAGGCAACACCTGCTGCGATGAAAACAATTTCCGTCCCTGAACTCTAGCAGAAGTGTTTATCTTTTGAGTTAGAAAATGTTTCTCTAATGTCTGAACAAACCTCCAGGGACAGGAACAAATGCCCAGAACTGACGTTTCTGCACATTAGATAGCTTATAAAAATGAGAATTAGAAAAACCTGGTATTATCAGACGTCTCATCCAATAAAGTCATTAAATGGAAAGTACAGAAAGGTTTCTCTAACGTTTCCTCTCCCTGCCACTGTAGTCCTAGTTTCTCTTTGTAAAGCAGAAACAGAGGCTACTGAAAAAGCTTGCTGGGGTAAATTCTGAGTTCAAAATTCATGGCTTTTCCAGACCTGTCCCTGGCAAAACAACACTGGCTTCAATGGAAACTTTACCCAAATACAGGCCTCAGGACTTGGGCCTCTTGGTTTTAGTTACTAATTTTACTATTAAAGGTTAAACAGAGCTGTTGACAGTACAAACGATTTTCTTACGTAAGCAGTGAAAGGGAGAGTGTCAGATATACAAGATAAAACAATACTGCCAAGTCAAGGCAATATAGGTTATGGGTGAACGTCCTTTCACAGAACATACTGCACCAAATCCCGAGTTTTGCCCTCTTCCTCAAGCAAAACTCCCATTTAAATCAACTGGAGCTCAGCGTGATCAAGAGGCAGAGTCAAGCCTAAGAAAGGACCTCAGGGTTCAGCCATGGTCACTACAAGGGCTTTAAGAGATGGTAGCTGTTGAAAATACAAAAGCCCTACCTTTACAGAATAAAGCCTGTGATCAGGTTCATCAAAAAATACATGCTTTTCTTTGCACAGGTCCCAGGCTTGATCAACACAGCTGAAGGGTGAAGTATTGCTTCATTTTGAACTTAGGGGGACTGTTTGTCCTAAAAACATCCTAGATTGAGACAGACCTGCCCTACAGA
Organism: Tyto alba; assembly: GCF_018691265.1. NCBI lineage: Eukaryota > Metazoa > Chordata > Aves > Strigiformes > Tytonidae > Tyto > Tyto alba. The sequence goes on from NW_024881279.1 coordinate 12,643,240, forward strand.
TGTAACTGCTGTACAGATTCATTATTTAATACCCATTAAATACTACAACTGCAAATTAAGTGCTTCAGCCAGTTATACACACATAACCCTTAACAATAAACCCCTTGATGACAGGAATGTCAGGGAGGGCATGCAGGGCTTTCCTCCCATACTTTCTGTTATGATATTCTTTATCTAAAGCTTGGACATAAATCAGAGACTTGTTTTTAATTCTTGACCAAAAATAATAACAGCAAATTATGTGATGCTTAAAAATAAAAACCATCCAGTCAAAGGCAAACCATTCTCAGTTCAGTCTAACAACACTTCATTGGTTTGGTGATTTAAATGGCAATCCAAAAGTTAACTTCCTGGAAAATCTACTGTTGTTATAATGAAATTGCACTGTCAGAGCCATACGATAGTTCTGTCTTTAATAATGCAACAGACACTGAGGGAAATTCCTGTGGTCGTCTGTCCTATTCAGATACAGTTATCATCCAATAGATCATCAGCTGTACAATAGTCAATGGTGTTGCAAAGTTTTTGACACAGTTAACACATTAACACGTTAGACAAATGTAGGATTTGAGCCAATTTTCACCAAAGCCAATGGAAAAACTCCAACAGAGTTGTACTGGGCACAGGGATGGTGTCACACATACTGTCTATCATATAGGAAACAAGACAATCGCAGCAGCTCTCTTCTGACATCAGTGTCTGCCTCTACTTGAGGCTTTGGCAGAGTCTCATGAAGGATTTGCTCTCTTTCTTCTGCTTCTTTTAAACAGCCTGAGAATCACTGGGGTTTGGTTTTTTGGCATAGGGCACTCAAAAGGACACTGTCATGGTTCACAGAACTGAAATCTAAATAATTTTTGTCTTTTCTTCTTAAAGTTCATGTACTTTTCATAGTGTAATTTGATTTTTATCCTTATGCTTTACCCAATGCTTTTTAAAATAAAGAAGCAACAAACCCTTGCTTTACAATCAACCCCACTATCATAAATCACAGAGCAGCTCTGACTGTGTGGTCATATCAGCAAACATGCCAGTATATCTAACCACAGAATGTATTTTCTGAGCAAATGTTTAGTAAAACTCACATCATTTGCTGAGTAAGAGTTCATTGGGATTGATCTGCTCAGGAAAGGAACATCACGGATGAAAACATACTGTTCCTTTACAGTCACAATACTAACACAGCAATAAACATTATCTCAACTGACAAATCAAGCTTAAAACAACAAAATCCTTGTGCAAATGCTGCACAGAAATACCAGAACTCCCAGTTTAAAATAAAAAGCTAAAAAATAATGAAAGAGAGAGAAAGACTGTATACTAATCATTATGTCACTGATTCCAGATGGGTTGAAGATCCAAATGAAGGACTGGGCAAGAGAACCTGATCCTGGAAATATGCTCAGAGATATAAGTGGGAGTCTAAATCCAAAATAATGTTCCCTTTTTGTAAAATCAGGGCTTCAAAAGCAGGAAACCTGTACATTTTCTTATTGATATGGAAAAATATTAGCCCAAGGCTGAAGAAGCAGAGATAGAACAGATAATGGGTGTCAATGAGGTCTGAATGAAACCTCTCTCTCCCTTCCTCTCTCTTCGTCCCCATCCCTAACCCCACTCAACTTTGCTGCTATACATGATTTCACATATTATCACATCTGCAGCAGCCCCTGCCGCAGGGACCACGCTGATAGTGGGCACCCCAACTGGGAGCTTCTCCTTCTTCATCCCCCCAGCCAAGAGCCGGGCAGAGGCAGGAGCTGTGCAGGTGGAGCAGCAGGTCGGCAGCTGAGTTTGTGTTTCCTGTTGCTGTGCTGCTCTCACAGATGCTGCACGAGAGCCAGCCCCGCTGCCGGGGAGGCTGTGGCACGTCCTCTTCGCACTGGTCAGACTTGAGGGGACTGTCCTAGCAGCAGGTGTAGCAAGCAAGAACATGCTTCCTCTCTCCAGTACACATTACTCAGCAGATGCTTGCTGTGTTGCATCTGTTCCCGATGGAGATCTTAGCTTTTGGCCTAATGCAGTGCTTCAACAGCACTTGATTAAGTTTCCCTGAGAATACAGCCTGTGCAAGCACTAACTAAAGGAGGTTCAGTCTCCTGTCTCAGAGTCTTCAAAGGAAAATGGTTGAAAAATATGATAAGCAGGTAAATGGCTACTTAATTGGTGATGATCCATCAGGATCAGCCACATTAACACCAGCAGCCATTATCAGACTTTGCCCAACATAATACCCTTATCCCTAACATTTAATTCACTACAAAAATAATCTCTGTTAGTAAGATGGAAATGTGTTGCAAGGGACTTCTTTTTATTTCACTGCAAAGAACACAGTCGACATATTTTCTTAGCTGAAATTCACAGAAAACTGCCTGGTTTACATGGGGAAATAGGGAATGAACATTTACTGCAGTGTGCCTGCAGAGGGAAAGAAATTACTTCTCAGAAAGGGACAAGTTCAGGATTTCAGCCTGCACTTTAAGCAGGGGGTAGAGTAAAGTCCTGCCTGCTGGAATTGTGAAATCTCTGTAAGCAAGTTTATAAGTGAGTATTAGCACAGCTGGCAAAGACTTTTAGCTAGGAAAAAGCTATTCTACTGGTGAAGACATGCAGGAGGGTGCAGATGAACTGAAGTCTGCAAAAGCACATCAGATGGTATGGTGTGTGGACTGGGGGGCTGCTGAGAAGCCACTGCAGTATTCATGAAGGATTTTAGGTCCTTACACCAAAATGCCTTAGCAATAGCTATTAGTAAAATATTTTTTATTCTGTTCTCTACATGGACTCTAGTTTTACAGACAGCTACAATGAAAACCTTTTGAAATGCCAGACGGAGGGAGGAGATGGACCTGGCACATAACATGCAAGGAGGAGACTGGTTTGGTAGGTCCCAATGGAGCACTTTGGCCCAGTGATGGATTTGGGAAGCATCGTGTGCTGAGCTGAATGCAAAACACATAGTGAGAAAAGATGCCTGTTCTTACACGGGCTCCATTAAAAAAGCTCTTGTGAAAAGTCAGGTCATAAACAACTGAATGAAGGAAGTTCAAAATCTACATTAGTAAAGAAAAAGAAGGTATGAAATGAACCTATATTAGACAGATTCCCCCAGGGAAGCAGAAACAAGGGTCTTGTTAAAGCACCAGCTGTTAATTCCCATCTGTATGTAATTTCCATTCCTATCATCTGTTCAGAATAAAGCCCTTCCAAAACATATTGTTAGTGAACTGGCTAAAAACTGGAGGAGGCTCAAGTACAAGCTTGTGGTAGGTGTCCCACAGCTTGGAGGAGTCCGTCTGTTTCCCACGTGGGTTTGAGGCCAGATGACATTTCTAGGCAGTATAGAGGCAAAGGTCGCCAGTGACAGGATTGCCCAAGTGTAGGGAAACCACATCAGGGAAAACTGGAAGTTGCTGAAGCAGCACAGTCACCATCAACAACTCTTCCCAAGGCCCAGACAAAATGCTGGCCGCTCAACTGCTGTTGAAGGTATGACATGGACAGCTTAAAAGCCACATTGCTGATCAGAAATAACAACCCACGGAAAACTTACATGGCTGAAGTACATGGGAACTGCAAGGGTAAATAAACTATAATTATCAGCTACACCAGGAGAAATACAGATCTTAGTGAAGTTCTTATCTATATAAGGGGTAGACTTTTAATAGAATGATCACTATCTCTAGTGCTGTGGGGATTTGAGTGACCTCCACTCAGCTACCTGCTGTTTTACCACTCTGAACTGTAGCTAATTTAATTGAGTCAGGTGCTGTTTTGAAGTGAGTTCATCTGTCTGTTAACTGTGCTAATACACTTTCTCCTGGACATTTTTCAGACATTTCCAATGGATGGGAATAAGAACAAGTGCTGATTTGGGGGCAACTCATGGTTTCCCCACCATTCCTCCAAGGTGACAGAGTTTAATTGCTCCCCATGTTGACTCTGAGTAAAATTGTGGTGAAGCATGTTCATGAAACCCATTCCTGACACAAAGGATTCTCTGTGTACTGATGCCATTTCTACTGACTGGTGGGAATCAGCTGTTCACTGCTGGACCAAAGACCATATTCTGCAGGAAAATTACATGACCAAGTAGCAGATGTGTCTGGTGGAAAGTCACACCACAGAGACAGAGTTCAGTGTTTCTGGTATCACCAGAGAAGACGTTGGCTCTGAAATAGGTCTGAGTTAAAGGCTGACAGATGTGGCAGCAGAAGGAAGAGAAAGGACGTAACAAGAAGAACGGCTCTCATGAAACACTAGTCCCTTCTCCAGAATTGAAGAAGTTAGGACCTAGCCCTCATCCAAAATCAGACTGAGGTTAAACCAGAGAGAGCTCTCCAGAAGCTCTGTCATCATCACACTGGTCAGATGGCAATGAAAGAGAAACAAAATCACATCCTGGAGCACGTCCAGAAGCAACTACCTAAATTGATCTCAGCAGACCAAACTGCAGCAGTAAGAAATACCAAGAGATACTTAGGCATATGCATGGACTATTGAAACCTTCATTTACAAACAAATCTACTGTTATCCCCATGTAGCAGACACCCAAGATAAAACACCAAGAGTGAAATATGTCCACAGTTTAGATATGGTGCCATCAGACTAAAAACAGTACCCAAATAATCAAGGCAAAACAGTGATACCCTAGTCTACTGAATGTCATTCAAACCCATAAATGTTCAAGAGAGACATCAGAGAATGACACATGAGCTAACCCAAGATTTGAGAAGTGAAAACATCTTTACTTAGATTATGTCGTTTGTATCCTTAAAACATAGAAGGAACTTTTGGTAGGAGAGTAACAGACTCCAAACCATTTTAATGAGATAAAGTTTAAATTTTCAGGGATTAGACATCAATTTGAGATAAATCATACCCTCCTGGTGGGATGTTTAATCATCTGATTATTTCAGAAGACATGCTCTGGCACACTAAAGTGATGGAGCTGTTTGCAGGCTCCATGAAATTGTACAGGTTTGCTCAAAATTTCAAAGAGGCGGCACAGAACTATTATGTCAGATAGTTAATAGAGATTTTTGACTGGAAAAAGGTATATTCGGTGCATTTTAGACAGTTAAAATTGCCTAAAATCAATTCCTTCTCATTTATCTGAATTCAAAGGACTTCAAAACCAAGCTGATATCAAAATTACCGATCCATCTCATCTCCTCCAAAATACCTTCAAGATTCTGTTGATCTGCATTTGAACCAGTTGAGATGATTGATAGGCAGTGACTGTGTCACCTGAGGAATCTATAAAGGTTTTGAGAGTAAAATCAGTATTCCACTACTAAACTGCAAGATGTTGTATGTGAAGACAAGGAGTAAGTTTGGAGTTCTCTGGGATGTGCTCTATTCCCTCTACTCCCCCCGTTTTTTGCGGGGTGGATAACACACACGAATTCAGCCCCACTGAGACTCCCGAGTCTGGCTCTCTTTTGTTAGGTCTGTTGATGCACAAAATACAACTCAGGCTCAACTGACTTGTTCTTGCGTAACACTGTCACAAGACCAGTTTGAATCTATTCTCACTGCTCTTTAGCCATCTGAGGATATCTGCACTGAGTGCTGCTTTCCAGGCACATGATGAGGAATGTATACACACACGGTATATATAGACATGTATACCCATACATCTCCAAGGGTGACCTGGATTGTACTGTGTATGGAGTGCTGTGGTGGGGGTACACCATGGTTTCCATACCTAACAAATCTTACCTAGCAATGAAGGAACTGAACAGCCTTTTTTTTGCAAATGCAAAACCAAAGATTTTGGCCTGCTTAGTACATTGAGGCTGCCACACACATTCATTGAAAGAAAGGCAAATGCTGAGGGAACTCCATAACCCTCCCAGACAGATGCAGAAAAGAATTTGGAAATACCCCAGTGTTTTCCAGCAGCCTATAATGGGAGACTGGCTGTGGAAGAAGAATTGCTGGTATGATTTCAGGACTCAACCCACTGTAGTCAGACAGTCTGCCCACAATGATGGGCCTAGCCAAGACAATACAAGCTCTATACTCACTGATAATCTAGACCCAAATACAAACAACATCCCCATGCCTGACTATGCTACTCAAGTGGGCAGATGAACATGGAAACATGACGTAGATAGCAGGCTACCTGGTCTCCTAGTTTCAACACCAGTGAAATTTCTTTGCTGCTTTCAAAATCTCCTAATGGGGCCAGTTGAAATGATGGATGTAAACAGCTCCTCTGGCCACAGGCAGGGCTGGATATTCCTAGGAGCACTAAGCTTCTGTGTGTATTACACGGCTGCCTCTATTCAGGAAGCTAAAAAGAAGTTCAGTCCTGCTTGTATATGCTGGAATCATTACATAGAGTGTTCCCATAAATCATATAAATGAGTATTACTATGTCACTAGTTAGGATGGTTGCTGTTATTATTGAAAAACCTGCTGGCAATCCAATCCTAGTGCCATCCAAGCCGAGGCTGGCGTCAGTGCAATTCATACTAGTCTCGAGTCTGTGCCCTGCAAACAGTTTCCCAAAAAGACTCTGGCAGCCAGACAATCAGTGCTAAGGCTGCTGTGCCTATTCTCCATCATATTCCCCAACCCAGTGGTGAGACAGGTTGACACAGAGCTGTGTTACCAGCTACGCATCACCAGGACCTGCATCTCCTCCAGCTCTGCACACCCAGAGCGGGGTCTGCTCCACAGCCACTACACATCGGAGCCAGAGACAGCCTGTTTTCCACTTGGGATGAAACACCTCGTGTGTCACAGGACACTGCAGAGAACCAACCCCAACATTCCACCTGGGAACATTATACGCACAGCTGAATCTCAGCAGACGCTCTCAGAGCACCCAGCAAGGCCACTGGTGAGAGAAGACACAACAGCATAGGCAGCATTTACCTCAGCCAATGTGCCGTCAATTATCAAAACAAAAACTTGACTAAACACGAAGATTTGAAAAGGCAGAGAGAAGAGGAGTCCCGGGGGGCAGCAGAAGACCATGGACGCCCTGTCTGTGGTCTTGTTCTGCACATTCCTCCCTCCAGTCAGCTCTGAACTGCTTACCCAGAGTCCAATTTATTCCTGTGGATTTTCAAGAAATATGAATCCTAAAACAAGATGTACTGAAAGTTCAGTACATGGTATTGAAGCTAGTATCTGTCATGTCAATTCTGTCTCTCCAATTTATTCATTCTGCTTGTTTTTATCATCTGACTATAATCTACTCATAAACAATACCCTTATGATTTTTTCCATGCCTATTTATTTCCTCAGTCATTGACTTGGTTTCCTGAGGCTATCAAAAAAATATATATAAATATTTATATAAACACATCTCTATTTTGAAATGGTCCCTAACTACTTATAAATGCAATATGACATCAACCAAAAATCAAAGCATATTTGGCACATGGGACCCACTACTGGCTATGAAAACGCATGTAGCTGAAATAGCCCCAGGAAAGGACACGCCCAACCCATATACAGAATGCATTTAAATAAATATAGGGTCCAATGTTGGCTCCTAGATGGGCAAAACTCTTCAGCAGGTGGGAGAAGAGCCACCTGAGCAACAGCATGGGGGAACATCCACGCACCAGCTGGAGGTGCAGATATAGCTGTACAGTACTGCAGCACCACAGCTTATTTATAGTTGGACGGGTGAAAGAGTGTCCATTCCATTCATGGACACATTTCCAGAATAAAATCTGATCAGAGAAGACAGCAAATATTATCTGTGGGGGTTTTTCTCACAGAAAACATCCTCCAGCAATTCTTCCATTTTGGGTTATAAAGTAATTTAGAATAAGGAGAAAAAAAAACCTTCAGAAATAATCCCTTTGCAGACATGAGAAACTACCATGTACAGTCCCATGATGATGAGCCCAGCTATAATCCAGTCTTTGCTTTCTGCTGACTAGCTGAGCTCTCGTGGTTTATTATGTCAGTGGAACCCCTCAAAAGAATTATAGCCTTTTATTTAGCTCCGAGCCATGTATTATGGTTCAAAACTGGTTCAAATGGTCTATTGGTCCTACTATAACATTAGACAAAGTCTTAAGTAATTACCTATCCCTTCAAAGAATGTGTTTTCATTGGCGTCAGATCCCACTGAAAGCAGGCGTGCATGCTTGTGGATACACTGTGCGCAACGTCCCTGGAGCAAGCACATGGCAATGCATAAACAACAGGACAGAGCTCCCGCCACCACAGCACTGCAAAGTAAAAGGCTTCCATAGCAAACAAAAATCCAATCTTAATTAATCATAATAAAAACACATTAAATGATGATCAGAATAAAGATGGATACGGGGGATTCAGGCAACATGCACATCATAGTGGCAAATCTGCAAGTTGCTTTGTGGTAAATAATAGTTAAAGGTATTAATAAAGTTAGTTTGAAAATAGATGTTATCATCAGCCCAGCAAAAAGAGGGGCTCAGGCAGGTTCCTGCATCCAGGTGGTCCCAGTGGAATCAGTAAACCCCATGACAGCAGTAGGACTTTAATTTTTATTGTAAAAGTTGCCTGTTCCAGCATTGGCAACAGCTCATCTAACACCTGCAAAGCAGCAGGACTGTGGCTCTGTGATTCTGCTCACTACATTGAGCCCTGGTTTTTCTACACTCTGTCTGCAAGTCCTGCTCACAACTGTTGAGATCTGGGGAATCTTTCTAGTCTCAGCTGTCTGGGTTTGACAATTAAGTATTTTTTTAAATGTGAATTTCAATTTGTAGTACATGTTATTCCATAGGAAGAATACAAACCCATAATCTGTGTCATGTAGGTCATGAATGCAAGTTATCTCTAAGCCAACACAGTTTACGGGCTGTGCTGTGTGTCAGAGCATCTACCTAGATCCCATATGAGTGAAATGAGAGGTCCCACCAAACCACTGGAGTTAGGCCATGGGAACACTTTGACTTACAGGTTAGTTCTTGTCTGATCTGCACTAAGAAGTCCCAAAGCAGTGAGAAAACCATCTACACATACAAAGTGAAATGTGGTTATGAAAAGCCAGTAAGAGCCCAAAATGGTACCATCTTGGTCTTTTCTGTCTCATTGCTCTTGCCCACTCTGCAGAACTGCATTGAATTTGTTGAGTCCAACATGAAAACAAAACCTGACCCTTAATTTCAGCATCAGCTGTTGGCTGAAGTGAATGAGTAGAGAAAAAGCATGAGAGGCAGGCAAACCATCCATTCGATCTGTGTTTGCTGGCATCTGCACGGCCATTCACAGGAGAAGCAGATTCACTTTCAATCTGAGGTCAATCCAACTGAAAGCCAGCACCGGCGGGTAGGGAAATTTATGAGCATTATATTGTTTGGACTCTGATTCTGGAATCATTGTACTCTGTAGAGAGTCATACTTTGTGGGCGGTAACTACAGTGCTATAATTACCACTATAATTACACTGGCACGTTTCCTTCTTGGCGAGCCCCGTGGAATTACAGTCCCGTTACCTGACCTGGGTTTCTGATAGTCCTAGCACAACAGGCAATAGCATTTTTTTTTTTTTGGCCTGGCCACAAGCTGGTAGAGTTAGTATAAAGTGGAAGGCCATGAATGCCAAAGACAGTTTCTTCCAGAGCAAAAAAAATGTTGTCAGTGTCCACTTTGACTGCAACTACCACTTGTAGATCCTTCAGGAGATGAGGTAGAGGAGGAACTGAGGAACCAAAACATCCAAAGAATCTGTCACTGCAAAGGAGAAGGACACTCTGGGACTAGCAAATCTCACCTCTCTTTAACTTCTGCTCACATAACTGCATCATAAATACACATAAGCTGGGTGTGTCCAATAAATATGTCAGCCGTGACAATTAAATTATTTGCATTGGGCTTTGGCATTAATATCATAGTGGTAATTCTCATCTCTGCTACAGCTATTGCTTCAGGATTTGGTGGGTTCAAAACCACAGAAACATCTTGTGTTGCAGGTGGTACCCAGTTCATCTCTCAGTTTTGATCGTGTCCATAACAAATCATATGTTAACCTTGAATCACATAAAACACAGAGGACATTTTATATACCAGGTGGTCTTCTGATGGGGGACCCAGATAATCCTTTTTGCTTTCTATGAAAGTATGTTTTTCCCAGAATCAAACATTATTTCTGCAGAAGAGCTGTGATGAATTTCCATGCTCCTCAGAGCAGGATCTGACACTGCAGCCCTTGGTTGGGAGATGGAGCTCACTGTGTCCCAGCAGACCGTTGTCTGGATGAAACCAGAGAGACCACCGTAAATCTTTAGCAGATTCTTCTTGTCTTTATAACACACAGGGGAATTTGGTTTTGGTGACTTTGCTGAACAGTTCTCTGAATCAAAGCATCTTCTTAAAACTCTTTTCTCTAGTTTCTGATATATTTTTCTCCCTGCTGGTTTGGAGTCCGACCTGAGAATATGGGTGTTACAGGATGTTCAGCCCTTCTCTGCGTCAAGCCACAGCTGACTGAGGTAGCCACTTCACTCAAGGAAATTATTTAAGGTTTTCTAAGAGCCTCTTGACAGTAGGTAAAGATTGTTTCAGCTTGTGGGAGTGCCAGCTAGAACCCTTTATAACCTGGAATGACATGTAATGTCATAAAAATTCCTTCTAAAACTCACTCTGTCCTTTCAAGATGGCAATTTCGACGTCAATGTCTGTCTTTTCAACCATCAGATAGCAGCTCATCTGGATAAGAACCGGCAAGTTGTAGATTGCCTACAAGTATCTCCTCACAAGAGTCCCTTCCATGTATTATTTTAGTTAAGAATGTAACTCAGCATGTCTTGCAGATCTCTTCCCCATTCTCTCAGGGGAAAAAGAGAAAGTACCACTGTGAGAAAAGGGGAGAAATAGATACTTTTGGCCAATGCTCTTATCTGGTGACTAAGCAGACTGTAGTCTGATATGTCTCAATCTGAATAGCCACATTTTGACGACCCTTTCACATATAATTACCAACAGAGCTTCCATTTTTCTTTATCTAGTGCAGTAGTCACAGAAATCATGACTGTTCATCATTATCTGCCTTATATTAGTTGTAATCACATCACATTTTTGTTTATATCCACAAGTAATAAAAACCATGCATATCTTTAGTTTGACTTAAAGAATAAAGTAAATACATAATTCTGGCAAATTGTTTGGAATTATAGTTTAATGGCATCTGGTTCAGATATTCTGTAGTAAACTGTTGGCACCAACATTGCCCTTTTTTTTTATTTGAACCAAAATGTTCTCAGAAACATGTGGTTTTTGTCCAACTTCCATGTAATCCATTTTATGAAGGCCTCAAAGCTTACGAAGTTTGAAACTTAAACTACCTGAGCAGAAGGGATTGTTTCTGGGCACTCATTACACAGCTGATTAACTGAGGAATAAACAATTCTGGCATGCAACCTAGCGTGTCTGTTGTTTTGGCTTTTTATCTCAAGGAGTTGTCTTTCTCGAAATACCTCCCCAGGTACAATGTGTACATTCCACCCTGTTTTGCTCACAAATTACATACCTCTCTTTTATGTCAAGTCCAATATAGCTGCACCAGGTTTTCTTATTCCACATAAAAAGTAACCAATTACTTGAGTAAATACCTGTTTTAAAAATATCACAGAGTGGTTTCCTGCTGCTCTAAATACTAAAGTGTTCAGCAGGATTTGTGACGCTTATAAATCTTTCAAATAGTTCATGTTTTATCAAAGAAGCCAGACCATCTTTAAACCTGGTGCATAACCCATTGAGCCTATTTCTCAAATAACTGATTTTTATACAGTCAGGAAAAAAATGGCTGTATAATTTTTAAAATAATTAGCTCTGACTTTTCTTGCATTTCATTCTCTGTGGCTTTATTGTCAACTTCTGCTCATTCATCATAAAAACTACAGTTACCAGAGATTCAAAAATACTAAATCGATGATGATGGGGGAAAAGTGGCTTAAAATACAACACTTTGAAGCCTCCCAACAGACCTACATTTACTGAGCCTAACAGGTTCTCCAGTGTCAAATCCCATTTCAGTCACTGTCAGCAGCTTTATTCGCACCATCCGAGAACCAACTTGTGGGAATTAAATCAACACGTTCCCAGGGCAGGTCCCACACCAGGAGGAACCAAGTCCAAGAGGCAGCTTCCTCCGCTCTCCCGACCACCATCCCAGCAGTGCTTTGCAGCTCTGGGCTGGCTTCGTAATGATGTGTCATTTGCAAGTCAGCACCTTGCACTAAGCCCCGAGGTGGAAAAATTACCCAGGAGAAGAGGCAACAATAAATTCCCCTGTCTTGCTTATTTTCTCAAGTCTGATGAAATCCCATTGCGCTGCTGGGGCTGCACAGCACAGCTTACTCTAACTCTACTGTGAAATGTGTTTAGTCACAGATAAAAAACCCAGAATCCAGACTCGGCACACCTTCCCCATAGCATCTTCTTCCCTTTTGAAGTCATCGGCCTCTCTGTCCTTCATACCTGGGTGTGCTCGCTCTCTCCCTGTGTGCCGGAGCCTCCTGCACAGCATTCCTCAGCCTTCACCTGCCTGCAACGGCCCTGCAGGATCACAGCCCTGTTAATAATCATGAAAGTAGCTCATCTCCCTAAAAACCCCAAACAAATGCTTCCCATTTAAAGGTAGTCGCAAAATGCTCGTGCTACTGCTTGGTCATACAAAGTTCTAATCAATTTATGAAGCACTCTTAAAAAGCAAAATCTATGTATGTTAGCTAAAGGGAACTCAAAAGTGTATTCCTAAAAGCCAACAGTTGTTCAAAACTGCTGGAAGTAGTTGTGATCCTCTCCGAAGTGTTACTCCTCAAACACGTCATCAAACGCCTCGCAACCGGACACCATCCTGCAAGCAGGCGCCTGCGTCCACGCAAGCTCCCTGCCGCTGGAGCAAAGCTGCAGGCTCAGTGCCTTGGGATTAAGGCATCCCAAGTCTCCAGGAAACCAGCCTCTAATTCACTGGAATTGGTAACTATTCTATAAAATTACCTGGCAGTCAATCAAGCTGCCAGGGAGCGAGTTACACCGCACTTCAAAAGATGCCAAATTTGCTGGAGCATGACTTGTGTATCATGCGCATTTTTCCTGACAGTGCTCACCTTTAAAATGCAGGCGCAGCTTCTTGCCTTGCTAAGGGCGGGCTGAGCAGGACCAGATCCTCTCATCCCAGGAGCACCCTGACGAGTGACCTCGAGAGAGAAAAGCTGAGAAAAATCCTCCAGCTCTGCATGCCACCCACCGCCGAGCAATGTCTGCTGAGCAGGAAGAGCGGGGAAATGCTCAACGTGCTGACAGCCGGCAGATTTCTTCACCAAACAGTGACACGAGGGGGTGCTATTTTAGGCATGGTTTTGGTAACTAAAAGCTGTGAAAATAACCTTGGATGGAGCAATTAACGCAGTATGGGCTGAAGGGGAGGACAAGCCACACTAGGGCAGCCAGGGCTGCGTGGTTCAAAGGACACACTCCAAGAGATGATGAGACCTGACTAGAGAAGTCAACAAGAGGGAGGAACCTGGGGTCTGGCGTGTGGAGGATGCATGGAATTTCTTTAAGTCAAAAGGGCAAAATCCATCCAAAAATTGTAACTGTAAAAAGAGGCGGAAAGATTGATGAGGAGTGGCTGCAGGAGGGCATCAGACCTACAATAGCGGGAAAAATGCTTTAGGAGAAAGTACAATTTGTGAGGCACAAGAAAAAAATTAAATATCTGTTGTATGTATAATACAAACTTGCTGGTTAGGAGCAGTGTGTTGGTTACCTCCTCCAGCAGAGGAAAACTCCTGTCCCTTAAATTCTCCTGCCCGTACTCCCTCTGTGCTGCTCCTGAGTTCATTCAAGTCCCTGGTCTTTGAACACTGGAGATGAGAATTGTTAAAGTCAAGCTAGCTAGACCTAGCAAAGGCAATTAAACAGCAAAACTCTTCAGCAGTATAAATAGTAAGAGAACAAGGACAAAAGAAGGGCCACCAGGCACTCAGGGTGAGGTAAAAATGAAGAAGAAAAACCTATTCCTTTAACAGCCCTGCTGTCAAAAAGGGCAGAGCCCCTCCCAGGGGCACAGGGGCTTTGCAGACAGCCGCACTGGCACAGCGAGTTCCTTAGAGAAAAGCTGCAAGTTGCAGTTTACAAGGCAGCAGCACATTGATAAAAGGGAATTTCCACAAGAGCTTGGCACCGCCGTTAAGAATTTCAATCTCAAAAAGATGTTTCGAAGTCAGACCCTAAAGAACGATAAACAAACCGCACCGCTCAGACCCAGCAAACAAACCTCCTGGCCTGGGACAAAACCAGGGAAGCGAGCGGAGGGGGGGGGGGGGATGTCTCGGGGGCTGCAAGGGGGGGGGTGTCAAAACGTGCCTGCTGGTGCATAGCCGTGGAGCCATGGTCCTGCGGCGCGGTGTCACGTCCCGCCGAGGAGACCCTTGCTCAGGGAGGTGTGAGTGGATTTCCTCAAGTGCATTTTGACAGCTGTGAGGAAGCGGGCGGCAGCAGCAGCTGGAGACATTCCTGGCTGCGCCCCCCCCGGCGGGACCCCCGCCCCCGGCACGGCACGGCACAGCGCCCCGGGGGCTGGGGGGCTGCTGGGGGGAGGCCGGGGCCGCGGGGGGCCTGCGGGGTCTGATGAAACATCTGATGTGCATTACGGCAGGGCAAGGGGGGGCACGCCCGCCCCCTCCCCAGCCAGCGCCGCACTTCTCATCACCTGCTAGAGATTTTCCTACGCTTCCCGCCCCCCCCCCCCCCCCCCCCTCCGCTTCATCTACCGGACAAAAGGGAGCAGCCAGAGCTGGCTGTGGGGTTGCAGGAGTGATGCTCTACCCCCCCACCGTGGCGGAAGGGGGGTGTCAGGGAAGACAGCGCCCGGCTCTGCTCACCCGGCCAGGTCCCCACGCAGGTACCACGTCCCTCCACCCCACTTTCCCCAGGTGATGATAAATTTGGCCCAAATCCCCTGAGGTCTCGCAAGGGTACGAAATCGCAAGTAATTAAAAAAAAAAAAAAAAAAAAAAAAAAAGAGGAGGGAGTGGAGGATTTCCAATAAAGTCAGTGCAATAGCTTGCTTCGGAGAGGGATTTTTTTTTTTTTTTTTTTTTCCCTTTTAAATCAAGTCTTACAACCAGGCGTCAGCGCCGCAGGACGGCCAGCCCCGGGCAGGGGCACCCCCTCTGCTCCCCCGCGCAAGGGCTGGAGCGGCCCGAAGTTGCCTTCTCAGCCCCGGCCCCGCGGCTGCGGGGGGGAACCGGCCGCTCGGTGCTGCCCCCCTCCCTCCAAAGCAGCGAGCTGGTCAAAATCCCGCTTTTTCACCGATTTTTTTTTTTTTTTTTTTTTTTTTTCCTTCTTCCCTCCCCCCCCCACCCCCCCTCAGTCCCGCCGGGGGGAGGCACCTTCGCACCCCCGCCGCGGATGGGAGTGTGTGTGTGTGTGTGGGGGTGCTGTGCAGCCCCTCCCCACTGCCCCCCGCACGCCCATCCCCCGCGGCGAGGCGCAGGGGGGGGCCGGGGGGAGGCGGGAGGCTGCAACCTGCCGGCGGGGCAGGGCCGGCCCCCGGCGGGCGGGCGGAGCGGGGCGGCGGCTGCCATTGGCCGCGGCGCGGAGCGACACCTGCTCGGCTCCCTCATGCGAGTGACACCGGGGCTCGGCGGGGATATTTGAGGCACCCTCCGGGGCCGCCGACCGCCACTCCGCTCCCGCCGCCGCGCCGGGCACATGCGGTTCTCGGGGCCGCGGCGAGGAGCGCGCTGGGCCCGGGTGCGGCACCCCGCGGGGGAGGACGCGGCGGCGGCGGCGGCGGCGGCCGGGGGGGGGAAGGCGCGACCATGTGCGCGGAGCTCCGCGGCAAGCTGCTGGCCCTGGCCCTGCTGCTCGCCAGCGCCCGGGCGGCGGCGGGCACTGAGGCCACCCACCCGCCGGAGGGGCCGCAGGACAGGACCCCGCAGCAGAAGGGGCGCCTGTCCCTGCAGAACACAGGTACGGCGGGGGGGGGGGGGGGGGGAGGTGCCCCCCGTTCGCCGCTGCTGGAGCGCCGGGGAAGTAGCCGCGCTGAGTTATGACAGGCGTTTTATTTCGGTGTCCGACTGTCAGGCATAAATCATCAGAGGAAATAAGAGCTCGCTCCTAATTACCTTTAAAGCCCGGCTTTGCCAAGCACGTGTTGCCCTTGCAACAGCCGCGGCAGCGCTCGGGGCGAAGCGGCTCCGCAGCCGCGCCGGGCACGAAGTCGGTGCGGAGCGGAGCGGAGCGGGGCCGGCGGGGGCCCGGCGGAGATGCTGGGCTTGGGAGGAGAAAGTTTCTCGGCGCAGCGTTTGAAACCGGGTCGAGGGCCGGAGGAGGGGGGGGACGGGAGGGAAGGGGAAGCGGCTGGAAATGACTGGTGCTTTGCCTCCTCCGTAGGGAGTCGTGCAATGATGCAACGGACCGGGGGTTTCTCTCCTCCTCTCCCGCCCCCTGCGCTCCCTCCCCCGGGTATTATCTGCCTAGAAAGAGAGAGCTGAGGCGTGCACTCCGCTGGATCGCTTCCCAGCCGTGCAAAGAGAGAGCGCGGGATCCAGACGCTTCCCTTCCCACCCCCCCACCCCCCCCTTTGTGTCGTCGTCCCCCCCCTTTCTCTTTTTTCCTTTTTTTTTTTTTTTTTTTTTTTTTAACACTCTGAGTGCTGCGAGACGTGTTTAAACACACACGAGCAGGAATGCACGAATGCCCATTAGGGACTGCCACATGTGAATCACGGCACTGTGCAGTTCTCAGCACGCTGGAGCCAGGACATGTGATCCGGCAAAGGGTTTGCATCCGGATGCCAACACAAGCACTACAGCTGAGCTCCCGGCCCCAAAAAAGCCCAGCTCCGCGCTCTGCAGCGCTCCACAAAGAGCTCCATTTTTTCCACACCCCACACCCACCCCACCCCACCCCCCCGACAGCCGGTACGTGTGTGTTTGCGCAGCTTTTCGCGTGTGGCTGAGAAAATCCCAGGAGCCGACCCCGGGGCTCCCGTGTCCCACCTCCAGATGCACTTCGGGGCAGGTAGAAGGCCGGGGGGGGGGGTTGAAAAAAAAAAAAAGGCGGTGGTAGTGACTTGGTTTTGAGCTGGGGGGGTGCATGCGAACTCGGTCAGGCTCTGCATTTACATCCCCGCTCCTCTCTCTGCCTTGCAGCGGACTGGACTGAAATTAGACCGAAAGTTGCTGTAAAGACTTGCAAATGGACCGCATGGCAAAGGGGGAGGCTGGGGATGTCTGAAACATGCTGCGGTTCGGAGGGGGATTAGGCTGGCTCCCAAGGGTGAGCTTTAATTAAAGGTACCACTAGGGCACAGAGTACAGGAATTCTTAGCATCCTCAGTTCTGGTCTAAAAGCTGCCCCTGTTTAACTTTATCCCCAGGCCTTTTCAGCAACCACCTTCCCTCTGGCAGTACTGCTACATCCATTTTTTTTTAAAGGACCAGAAGCTGTCTTGCTAAAAATTAGGTTTTTGGGGTTTTTTTGGTAAGTGAGTATTAGGCAGCATTTTCTTTTTTTTTTTTTACAGTATTACGTAATATCTGAGAGGGCAGAATAAACATATATGTTACAGCTGGCTCCAGTAGATTTATTTTATGTAGTGTATATATATACGCAATTTATTTCTGCATAGGTGAGGATGTAGTTGCAGCTTTATGCAACACCAGGTGCAAAGGACTTTGTCTGTGGGAATTTTGCCATTAACTTCATAGGCATCATGACAAGGGAAACCCAGAGGTCTGTAAAAAACATTGAACTAAATTGCCAGAAATTCACTCAAAGTATCAGAAATGAGAAATTTTAGCTGCCAGGGTCCTCAGCTTCTCATTTTGGCACTCGAATTTGTACAAGTCGGAGCTTTGTACAAGTCGGAGAGCAAAAATCACGCTTGTCCTTTACTCCTAAGGAATGCAAAAGCATTAGGCAGTTCTCAAGCTTGACGTAAGCATAGTGGATTTGGCATCTACTTCTTGGATATCACTTTCATAACATGATACACCCAGGCTTTGGCCTAATTTCTGCAAAAAGTGGGCATGCTGTGGGTACAATAACTGTCGTCATGTGGTGTTTTGGTTGTTTTTTTTTTTTTTTTTTTTTTTCAAACTGATGACGTTTGCAAAATAACTCTTTCCTTCCCCCCCCCCGCTTCTGTGAACAGTTCTTCAAATTGACTGTAATCAATGCTCTTTTAGCTGAAATCCAGCACTGCCTGGTTAATGCTGGCGATGTGGGATGTGGAGTGTTTGAATGCTTTGAAAACAATTCTTGCGAGATCCGAGGCTTACACGAGATCTGCATGACATTCCTGCACAACGCTGGAAAATTTGATGCCCAGGTAACGTGGTGAAGTGTCCTACGTATCTGCTTGCTTCTAACATACACTTGGCATGTGTTTTAGTTCCTTGACACATCTCTGCAAAAAGTTACCATTATGGAGCAGATCTACTTTTGCACATGACCAGTTTCACTAAGAATTTTTCTGTTGAAGGGTCCAGAACCAAAACCCCAGAACAGTAATCGAGCAGCGCTGTGCAGCCTGTCTCAGGAGACCGGCTGTCTCTAGCTGCAGCTCCCTGTGATCACTTCCTCCTCCTGTACCCAAGATAACTCAGTCAGAACACTAATGTAGCTGAACATGGTTTTCAGAAACACTAAGTGGCTTAAGCTTCTACACTGTGTTTCTTTGGAGCTGATTCTGAAATCAAGCTTGGGCACCCAGTTCATTTAGATGTATTGAAATAGTTCCCAGTGTGCACTTACTAAAGTTGGTTCTCGAGACTTGCACACAACCAGTACAGGCAACCTCCTAAAGCTGCTATATTCAAATAAGTCTTTGGTTCAAGCACTGATGTTAAAATGCATTGCCTACATGGTATGCAGTACTGTCTCCTTCATTTTCTCCCCAGACCGTTTATGCATCATTGAGACATCCTGTTATTGTGTCTTGTAAGCCTACTCTCCCATTTCAGTGTGGAGGGAAGAGAACATTACGATGGGCCAGCAGCATTTGGCTTGCCCATGCAGTTTGCAGTATAACTTCAGTGAAAGCACCACCTACATGGCATTGTTAAAAGCATGGTATAAAGTAGAACTGCCTTCAGGACTCAGCCAGTTCCATGAGGGATGGTGGGACCACCCAGCAGGAAATGCTTTTGAAGCGCTGGAGTTTTAGGCTCAAATTCTCAAGGATGTACAAAGGGTCTGGCTAGCCATTAAAATGAGAATTGTTTCTTCTGTGGGTATCTGAAAACCTTCAACTTAATTTCCAAATGGCTTACAGAAAATGCTCATTTACTTTTGCACAATATTCTGTCAGTGAACAGAGTTGACCAAAGAAGTGAGCCCTGTTGGGAAGGGAGGGAGATGTGCCTACAAAGGCTGAGTGTAGCCATTGATGCCTATTCCCCAGGATCCCCAGATACTGCTAATCAAATGCAGCCTGTTTCGCATCCAAGCTGTCTCCATTGCAGTGCAGAAGTATTAAACCCCTGGAGCTTTATTTAATATGGAGGTGACTTTAGCCTCTGTTACGACATGGCTTTTCATGGCTCATCTCTGTATTATGTACAGTTATTTCAGGCTGCATTAAATGACAAGACTGATGTTGGCCATTTTCCACACTCTGCTTTCTGCTTCTTCCCTCTCTGAAACCTGAGAATTTTTCAGATTTGGTTTATAGAAGAATTTTATTTTTTATCCTTATTTTCCTACTGTGCTGTGTGTATTTGTTACTGAAGGGAAGGGCAAGTAAGTGCCTTTGGTACAGGGAATAGAGAGGGATGGTGGCTGAAGCAGTTCTTTGATCAGCAAGAAACGTTTCTGGCTTGAAACAATTTGGGGACATCATGTGAATGCAGGTCTGGGTAAATCTTAGTTAATTCCCATTGAGCTGCACCAGTGTACTCTTTGGATAAAGGATAACAAGAATTTGGTCTTCATGAAGCATTCGTGTAAAATAATGAAGAGATGGGGGCAGTGCTGGAGGCTTCCACACACCTATTGCTCAGCAAAGTGAAGGGAGTCTGAGCAGAGCTGTCAGACTGCAACACATGCACCGTGTACAGCAACTATAGTATCAAATAGCAAAGAGAAAAGAAAGGGATGGTTTAGATGCCCACTAAGCAACTGAATGAAGGAATTGCAAATGGTGGTTAAAGAGATGCTGCTAAAGCAGCTTCCTTGCAATTTACTTTTTTAGTTTCTTGATTTTTTTTTTTTAAATCTCACTTTAATTTCTTGCAGCACAGACGTTAAGACACTGTAGGATTATTATTAGTGCTGATTTGAGTCCCTCTCTGAGGAAGTGGTAGTAGAGAAAATACTGACAGCTGGGGAATGAGGCAGGTGCATATAGATGGTGCATACATGTCTGAGTTTGCAAGCTAATTTTAAAATTAAAAAAAAAAAAAAAATCATAATTTGCTGTTCCTTAATGGGTCTGCTTGTGGTCCTGGGGACCTTAGCCGTGGCAGGATGCCTTCTCCTTTGTGTGAACCTGCTGTGCTGCCACCCCAGAAGCAAATGAAGCCAGTACCTCAAGCACTGAATTACTTCAAGGTGCTCACTTTTGCCCTTTCCCTTGCTGAGCATTCAGCAGTTGCGGCAGAGGGAACCTCAGAATACCAGTGAGGAAGCCCTGTGTGTTCAGCTCCACTGGGGTAGCAAAGCTGGGTAACTTGACATGGTCTTTAAGGGCAGAGAAACAAAGAGAAGGGGGGGTGGAAAAGCCATTAAGTAATACCCTTAGCAATCTAGCAACATTTGACATTGTCCTACAGGGGAGCAGCTAGCTGGGCATAAATCAGCTGTTCTGCTTAATGGACAAAAATACAGACCTACTCCATTTCTTTTCTTCTCAGGGAAAATCCTTCATTAAAGACGCTCTGAAGTGTAAGGCTCATGCCTTGAGGCATAAATTCAGCTGCATCAGCCGTAAGTGCCCTGCCATTAAAGAGATGGTGTTCCAGTTACAGCGGGAGTGCTACCTGAAGCATGACCTCTGCTCCGCTGCCAAGGAGAACGTCCAGGTCATTGTGGAGATGATTCACTTCAAAGACCTGCTGCAGCATGAGTAAGTGCCTCCGTGCTAGTGCAGTCAGGGGCGTGGGAGCTCCTTCCAGGAGCGCGATGGTGCCAGTGGGCTGTGCATCTGCCCAAGAGGTGTTTCACCTCCTTCTGGCCTTAAGCATGTCTTGTTTTCCCATGTACCAGACCAACGCTTTCTTCTCAGGGGCCCTTGAAGACTAGTCTCTTTACAAAGGGTTAGATGTGACTGTGGAAGGAGATGAAATAGGTTGAAGTTGGATCTGGCTGTCTCTTTGGTCCTTTAGCAAAGACAGTGTTGGTCTCTGCTGTTTCCAGAGGCATCTCACAATGTCTCTGTGCTTTCTGAGATCAAAGGCACTATTCCTGACCCCAGTATCTTGTTAAAGATGACAGCTAGAGGAGAAGGGGGAAGGAGGTCTATGCAAAGTTGTCAGTAAGATGATAACGTCTTCTTTAAATACATACTTTCAAATGTCTTGTAGTTAACTGTCTCTGAAAGAGCTGCAGTCCCTCAGGTAATCTCCCATTCATCTTATTCCTTATTAATCTCAGATGCTTTTTAATAAAACATGGAGGTGTACAGAATGAAGGCACAAGTCAGATTTTGAGGAGTTCATCCCTCAGACTGGGAACACAGCTGCCCTTCAAGGAATGGCAGGTGTGAATCCTACTTGGAATTGATCAAAGCTGCCCCATGATAGCAAAAAACCAGGCACAAGCTGTTGGTACCAACTCTTTGTGCACAGATGCAAAAATCAGAGCCTGTTTTTCTGGCAGGTGAACATCTCGCTCCCAGACAAGAAGGCTGAGCCGCAGCCTGGCAGCAGATTTAACCTTAGAGCATCTTCCTACCACACCTCTGCCTTCTTATCCCTAGCAGATATTAGCGCAGAAACCCCAAACCCCAATGATCATGACAGATATTTTGTATTTTTTGCAGAATCATTTCCTCTGGACATTTAGCCTTTCCTTTTCATTGGTCTCCAAAGGAGCTCTGCCCCAATTTCCTTTCTGTTGAAAACCATCCCCCTAATACTTAAGCTGTAGTTGCAGAGAAGCACTTTGCCAGTTTACTCTTAAATGCAGAATCGTTTGCTGTGGTTTGCATGCCCTGAACATGGTGGCCTGAAAGCAAGGCCCTTCCTGTGGATATTCCTGAGGCTGGGATCAAAGGCATGGCTGGTGGCAGATCTTCACCTTGCCAAGCCTGTCGGCTGTGCCCAGGGCAAAGGGCAGCATCCCGCTGCCTGGGGGAGAGGGGCTTCATCCTGCACAGCACCACTCTCTGTGGGTGCTGCTCAGGCTGTGTTAGTAGGCTATAAATTGGGTACTTGGTACCAGTTAACCCCCCATCATTTGGAGATGAGAAGTATGAAGGTCAGAGGCCTGTCCAAGGAGAAATAAGTTATCCTTGTTTTCCAAACAAGCTAAAGCAGGAATGCTGAAAGGCAACTGCTTATTTCTGGCGATCCTTAACCAGGGGGGTTCTCAGTTTGAGAAGATGGATCATTCAGCTGAGCACCTATAATTTGCACAATCTCATTTAGAGCTTCCTACACTTCATTTTCAGCATCTCAGAGTTGGAGCTTAGCTTTCCTATGCAGGACTCCCCAAATAGAAGTCAGCCAGCCTCCTCCCCTCCCCTAAATTTAGAGGCCATCTCTGAAGCTTCTGAACTAAGGAACTTGTTCAAGATCAATAGGCAAGTGTGGCAGAGCTGGAAATAAAATCACGTCTGCTGACTTGCAGCCTTGTGCTCAGTTCAGGTACTATGGTCAGGCCAGCTGAAATGCAGAAAGTAAAACAGTGAAGGAGAAATGGGCCAGTATTAATCCGCAGGGCTCTGGCAGACTCTGAATACCTGAAATATTTGGCAGCTGAGCCACTTTTTAGTCATACCAGCAACTTTTTTCTTCCAAAGATTTTTGTAAAGGTTATGCCCAATTTCAACAACTGATTGCTCTCTTTATTTTAATTTTTTTTTTTCTTCCTTCTGCTGGATCACTTTGTATGCGATGTGTTCAGTTCTCTCTCATCTTCTATTTTATATTTAAAAGAAAAACTAGAAGCGGAGAAGCAGGTGGCAGCTCTCAGTCTTGTTCTCTGACTATTTATTCTGACTGTTTTCTCCCTATGAGTGTTGAGGAACGCGATCGGGGCAGTGAAGTCTCCTCCTGAGTCAGCTGCAGTGGGGTGGGGGTCAGGCTGATTTGCTGTGGTGGAAGTGGTGACAGGCCCTGGCAGATCAGTCACTGCTGCATTCCAAGTAACTTTTTTTAACGGCAGAAACAATTCAAACATGGGAAATATTTTGAGATGGGGGAATAGATGGCTGTCCAAGATTACTCATTCAAAATTAGTTTAAGCAGTTGGGCAAAGTAAAATCAGTGTAGTATCGGACACTGATCATAATCTGTTGGTTTTCCTCATCTCTTCTGACTTGGTTCATGGGAAGAGATTTAGACTTGTCCACAGCCACCAGAGCTTGTGGATGGTATGCCCAAAAGGTGCACCCCCAGCACACCATACAACGGTGACTGCTGACCCCAGGCAGTTCTCCACTTGCACTGTGGATGGTTCCTACTGTGGGAGACTTTTAAGCACGTCATTCTGGGCCTGCGAGCAGCTGAGCAGTTGTGTCAATAGACAACATCAATATTGACCCACAAAACTTGTGACCGCAACTATTTTAAAATCGCTGCACTTGGTGACCCGTGGCTGAAGAAGCCAAAGTGCCTGTGCTCAGGCTGCCTTGTGCTCTGGGGGCACAAGAGGGATGGGTGGGAAGCAGAAACAATATTTGGCCATGGCTCATTTTGAGTCCTTGCTTGGCTGGGAAAAGGTATGTACTGAAAGCTCTACTCAACTCTGTAAGGAAATGAAGAAAAAAAAAAACTTGGTGTGAAAAGAAACAGTGCCACCAAAGTGGATTTCCCTATGTCTTGAGCTCTGTGCAGTCAGATCCTGAGTCCAGATAGGATCTTGATTGTGGTGGAGGTCAACAACCTAGTGTGACCAGTGATCGGTGCATGCTCTGTACCAGCCGTTCACCTGGAGATAGCAAGCTCTTTGAAGTTGACAGCTCTGGACATGAGCAGGTTTCCTTTGTCATGTAACCTGACTAATAAAGATGAAGGAGCATGGAAAGAGATAGAGGCAGAAGGTATGAGATAGCAGTTCTTCCATTTGACATCCCCATTTGCCAAGCGTGTAGGTGTCCTATTCCTCTGGTGGACATTACAGTTCTCCCAGAGCATATCCTGATGGGGAGCAATCAAGGCAGATCCAGCACTTGAGTGAAACTTCATTTGACAGGATGCCATCGTGTGCAATTCTTAGTGATATGGCCAACTAGATTACAATGTATTGCATAATAAACATTAAAAATTGTTTAGGTTGGAAAAGACCTTTAAGATCATCGTGTGCAGAATTGCTCTACAAGGCTGCCAAGTCAGGGAGTAGCAGAGGGCTAACGCTGCTGAACTGTGCTGTGCGCAAGGGAGGGTAAGGCAGAGGGGCCATTATGCTTGCTTACTGATAGATAACCCTTATATTTTTTGACTCTCTGTTTCCTTTACTTCCAGGCCATATGTTGACCTAGTGAATATCCTTCTCACCTGTGGCGAGGAGGTGAAAAAGGCAATAACAAGAAGCGTCCAGGCCCAGTGCGAACAAAACTGGGGAAGTCTCTGCTCCATCCTGAGCTTCTGCACCTCAACTGTGCACGGCGACGCCATCCTGGGTCCCGAGAAGAAGCCGGGTGAAGCCAGCAAAGCCACTGCTGGCCGCGGGGACATGCTGGCCCACGCCGACTCTGACCACAGGGAGAGCTCACGAGCATCTAAGGGAGAGAGAGGTACTAAGGGCCACTTGAACACCCATGCCCGGGTGAAAGCTGGGGGCCATGGTCCCAAAGGGGCACATGGGATCATGGACCGGGCAGATGAACTGTCCGACTTCTCTGACATCCGGAGGTGAAAAAAGGCACCAAATCCCCATCCCCCCCCCATCCTCCCCCTCCACTGGAAACCTCCTCCGTTGAGTCCCATCTTCCCGTCTATGGACATTCCAAAGCATTTCCCATTCAGAGGTCAAGCACAGGGCATTGCAAGATATATATGGACCTCAGCAACAGTGTATATAGTAGCAAAGGGAGAGCAGTGGCAATGGGTTATCGATCCAACAAACTCTACACTTGAGCAGCCACCAAATGTGGCAAAATGTCTCTGAGTAAATTCTTTTCCCTTTTTCTATGAAATGGACATCTGCTGAAATTTAGGATCTTGTTTGGGGGTTGTTGAGTTGTTCTAGGGGGTTGTGTTTTGTTTTGGTTTGTTTTTTTTTCCTTCTTGGTCCCCTTGGCTGGGGAGAAGGTTCCAAGAGGGCTCTGCCAGATTGCATGTGGCTGCTTGTGGCTTAGCACCTCCAAAGGTTTAGGGCTCAGCCTTACAGCAGATGGATGGATTCCAGGGGGATTTGGTTTCTGCCTGTGCCTGAGAACGCAAAAGCTCAAGGCTCAGTATGTGACACTCTAATGAAATAGCTACCCTGTCTCTCGCACAGGAACTGTGCGGTCTGGAGCTCCACCGCTCTCTCTTTAACTAACTTCTGAGCCATTGTTCCTGTCCAGGTGATGCTGCCTGGTTTAAGTGCCCCCCTGTTTGTTTTTTAACCACTGCATAACTTGACACTTGCTAATCCAGTCACTCCAGCATATCGAAGGCGAGTAGTCAGCTTCCAGACAAGGCAATGTGACTGTTAAGACTTGCACAGTATGGAGGACCCTCAAGAGTATGCTTGTGGACCTCTAAAAACCCTGTGCATATTCTCTGCTTACATCTGCCCACTCAGTGATACAGGTCCTCCACCCCTATGGACAGCCCCAAGGTTAAAGGATGGGCACAGGCTCAGACAGAGAAGGACCCCATATACTGAGTTCTTCTGTAGGGCTGCGTTGAAGGCCCATCAGAAAGCTGTCTCTCCTCAGCAGTAGCATGGTGTGGTTTGCTGGGATGTGGAGCCCCACTCCAACCTGCCTATCAGCTATGGTTTATCCAAATGCCAAAGATAAGGAGAGGGGGTTGACTTGCGTCTTTTTAATTGTCATGCAGATAAAGACCACCAATCTCTGTAGAGTGAGTTACTAAAGATGAAGAGTGTCAAAAGCTTATTGTCTCTAAGCAGTTTTAAGTGTGAATGAGGTGTTTGGACACATCTCTCCTACCCCCTATGCAATTGTAATTCTCAGGTTGCAGATCTGCAATCCTATATCCCCAGATATTGTACTGGAAATGGAGGCTACAGCATCCACAGGGACAGAAGGGTGAACTCTTCGGCTTCCTCTAGAGAAAAAGCAAGTTTTCTTAGAAAGTGGGAATCGCACCAAGGATTTGAGCCTTCTCATTTAGAAAGTTTGGGAGGAAAGCTGTGGGGGCAGGAAGGCAGTTCAGTAGAGACAGAACGTACCCAGTGAACTAACGTACGTCTTGTCGCATGGTGGGAAGGAGCTGTATAAACAGTAGAGGGTGTTGGAATTTGGCTACAATTTCCAACTCAGATTTTAGTTACTGCTAAGTGAACGCAGCTCCTAATAGCTATATTCAGGGTTTAATGCATGTATCCGCCCGCAGAAGTTATAGGCATTGCTTTTAATAGAAGTCACGTAGGAAGCAAGAGAGGACCGTTGAAAAGGTGTGTCTCTCTCTGATCACCGGGTCTTTGTTTAAAGACATGACCTTGAGCCTGCCTGATTTTAGCTAAAGTTCTGCAACAAAACCTTAATTCAACTTAATTGGGAAGAGGTGGGATCGGGCCAGGTACTGTAGTGACAAAGACCATGCTGACCTGAGGAGCAGAGCTGCTGGCAGCGGAGTGCCAGCACCCCGATGGGCTGTGGTACGGCTGTCCCACGTGTGGGGCATCCAGGCTGCCCCACGGAGGAGCTTGCCAAGGTTGGTTTGGGCCTGCCTCTAATGGCCAGCTCCTCTGCTCCAAAAACTAAGTGGCTGATGGTGGTACCATAAGAAAGTTTCTAGCATGCCTCCCTGGGTTTCCTGTGAGCGTCCTCTCCCCCTTGGTGGCATACAGTCACCATGAAGAACAAGCTCAAACCAAAAAGACAATCCAAGAGTTTTAGCAAAAAAAAAAAAAAACCAAAACCCAACCAAAAACACAAAACAGAAACAACAACTTGCTACCAATGTAATATTCTTACATTGAACTAAAATAAGATCCCTCTCTCATTAGAGGTTTGCTTCATCAATGAGAACCAAACATATAGATCTACATCCTTGAATGTCTCAGTCAACATATCACCTCAGCATGCATACAGTTTTATTTGTATTCATTCATTCTGTGGGGAAAATTGTATATTCCCCTTGTTTAGTCAATGACAATTTGGGTGGGGAGAGCAAGCTGTGGGTGGGAGGAATTTTTGTATAAGGTATAACTTTTTTTTCCTCTGTGTGTGAAGATTTTATGTGTTCATCTACTGATTCCACATATGCTATTATTGTAAATATTTAACATTTCTATTTATTATAGTGTCTCCATTTAAAAAAGAACACTGCTGGCTATGATAATTTAAACGTATGTCATGACCTGTGTTGTATATATTCATGCCACTAGTATGTTGGTTTTTTATGTTTAAAGCTGCGTAAATATAGTTTTATACAGTTCCATAATGTTATTGACAGCATAAATCATTTATTTATTGTTAAACCTTCTTTCATATCTAACAAATAGGGTGCATTTTACCTGAGATTATTTTATTGTGACATCTACATAGCCTTAATTCTTTATAAGAAAGAAAAAATTGTCCATTCAAATACTGTATGATGCTTTAATTAACATTCCTTATGAACTTGCTGTTCATGAAGGAGGTTTAGCTTAAAAGCCAAGGTATGAATGTTTCCTTCACACTTTGCATCTGGAATGAGCCTTGTTCTGGAATGAAAATACTGGGAGAAGCAAAACGCCTACTGGAAAAAGATAGCAGTAAACCCTGGAAAATGCTGTCCTAACTTAAAGTACTGAAGAAAAATAAAAAAGACAAACTGTCCTTAATTCCAAATCTCTGGGAGAAAAACATACTAGTTTTATCTCACGTAGAATTTGCAGCCAAATAAGCTTGTAAAAAAAGAAAATGCATATGGCTTTAGACAAAGCTCTGTACCTTTCACACTATTATTTTCCTTAAACACTAATAAATGTTTTGAATAAGTCTGTGGCTGGGTTTTGTTTAGCTGAAATTTCAGCTGCTGCGATAAGGGGTAAGAAAAGCCTTCTGAAGCTGGGCCAGCAGCTGCAGCCGAGGGGGGCAGAGGTAATCTGTCTGCTCGTCCCCTGTGCTGGCTGCGGCAGCAGTGCCCTGGCTGGGGCAGAACGCGGGGACAGAGCCAGCCCTACCTCTCGATATACCAGGGAGAGCCGGGGCAGAGACCTTGTCACCGGCGTGTCATTCCCCCGGGGGAGGGAGACCTCGCTGCCTGCCTACCTGGGACCCAGCAGCTCGCTTTGAGGGCAGAAAAGGAGCTGCAGAACAAACTAGAGACCACAGGGAGCAGAAGCTCTTGCCCCTCTCAGACTCGGACAAAGCCCTGGCTTGTTTCAGGAGGTTTTTTTCCCCTTAGCAGGAGCCATGGATTGGGTTCACTACAGCATGGCAGAGCCACCACATCTGCTTTAAATTAATCTGTGTTCAGGTTAGGAAGAGAGTAGGGGGATGCAGGTGCTCGTGGGTTTCTTCTCACAGCCGCGATGGTCCTGGATTACAACATCCCCTTGGGAGGCTGGCGCTGGCACCATGCTGTGCTCAGCCGGGTCGGCTATAGGCACAACTCCGTTCCATAAGGGCCAGGAAGGGGATCCTGGCTGACCACAGCACCTGCCTGCAGACGAGGTGTCAGCAACCCCCAGCATGGGGCCAAAGCTCTTAAGCACTGGATTTCAGCCAGGCCCATTAACAAATACAACAGCAATGTTTTCTAAAAGCTGTAATAGCTGATAAGGTTTGTCCTGCATGTATAAAAGACCCAGACAGTTCACGTAATAGCATGAGTTATCCCGTCAAGATTTTAATTAAAAATGAAGAACATCCATTTGGCTCTCCACTGTCAGCTATTAATAATCTATCAGTAAGTACCAGCCAGTGGCTCTCTACAGGGACGTACCAGGCATGTACAGTAGCTATAATTCTCTCAGATCAATCCATCACCATCCCAGCAATGATCAGATATCAAAATCTTAAATGCTTACTGGAGTTTCAGCAAAGGAGAAAAGCAAAATCCTAAGATTTACAAAAAGCAAGCTGCAGAAACAGCACTTTGTGTTGTCTCCAAAGTAATTTTCATACAGCGTTGGGGTGTAGGCAGCAAGGGGATAGGGAAATTATGAGAAAGCACCTCTGAACATAAAGCACGGCTTTTTTTTTTTAAGGCTGCTTGCATGAAAAAGCACATTTTTAACACTCCTTCTGTGGGGTTTAAAAATAACTAATCCAGTTGAAGCCTTTGGATGAGATGGGCTTCACAAGCCTAAATGTGATTTGCAGCAATCTAGGACCTGTAGCATTTCATTGCCTTTGGGTGCAACAGCTCTTCATAATCCTGCCATGGACTGTCAT
The DNA here is from genome assembly GCF_018691265.1 of Tyto alba. Taxonomy (NCBI): domain Eukaryota; kingdom Metazoa; phylum Chordata; class Aves; order Strigiformes; family Tytonidae; genus Tyto; species Tyto alba. Next base: position 12,672,881 of record NW_024881279.1, read on the forward strand.
CAAATACCAACGGGAAGGTGCATCTTGCCAGCAGAGATGTGACAGAGTTTGGCGGGATGCGATCTCAGAGCAACCTGCAGTCAGGCTACAGCCAAGGAATAGTTTGTGCTGGTGTTGGACTGCTCCTTGGCACTAAAGATCCCACTGCATTTTTTCACATGAGCTGGTCCGCACCATGGCTGTGATACAGCAAAGGTAACTGCATTATGTCCTCTACCATCCTCCTTTCAATTTCAACTAGAAAAGTTATTTTTCATCTCCTGATGCGTAAAGTGGTGAGACTGCATTTTGCTCCAAAAAGTGGCAAGATGTTAGTGATGGAGAAGTGACCCTCACCTTCCCTTAGGGCATCATGTCTCACAAAATAGCACAGTAAGTAACAGAGTGCTGACATTAAAAAGTACAGAAGCACAGAGAGAAAAAGAAGCCCTAACACACTGCAGAGCAGGGATTCTGCATTGCACAACTCTGAGAAGTGTATAACTTAAAATAAGTTTAATACCAGCATACAAGTCTGCTTCAAAAGTGGAGTGATCTTAGTTCATTTTGGTCTGAGTCACTTTACAAGTGAGGTAAAGAAAACCAAATCAAGGCAATTGAAATTGCAAATGCATGTCCATACATAGGTCTCATCCAATTGAACAAATCCCACCAAGATTCATACATGCGGTCCATTTGGATTTATTCTCCTACAGGCTCCCTGTCTAGCTTCCCAAAAGAACAAAATTAATTCCAGATATTGGCTTGCTCAGGCATACCAAAACATTTACAAATGTATATGGCAATTTACATATGTCAGCCCACATAGTGAGCTGAGTCAAACCTACTGCCAGAGCTTCTACGTTCATCTTCACTAGTTCCTGGGTGCTGCCCTTCGCTCTCCCCTGAGCCCACGCCTGGAGATGCCAGGAGAGCCAAGGCAGCTCTCTGCTGCGTCACGCCTGATGAATTCATCAGAGCGATCTTCCCAGGTGAGGGAATAGTTAAAGCTTGCTGGGAAGCCTCTCAGCAGTGCATTTTTAAAGCTATTTCCTGACACCTCACCAGAAACACAAATCCCACTCAGTTTTCACTGCTAGTTATGTTCGTGTTTCCATGCTCTCCTCGCAGACTCTCGCAGGAAAGGCTTCTCTCACACCTGCTGAAGTCAGAAATTGCTGCACGCTTCCCCAGCGACAAATAGAGCAGATCTCAAGCCTTGAGCAGTGCCGGAACAGCCTGCATCACCCAGACCTATCCCAGTCACCTGCCCTGTGACCAACCAAAATTGAATCGTGGAGAGGGGATGCAAGGGGGTGCAGCTGGACCTCCCTGGAGGCAGGATCTCCCCTGATGCCTCACCAGGTCCCTCCCAGGTCTATTCCTGCAGTCCCAGCACTAACAGGTCCTGGCACGGGGTTGGGGCTAAGCATAACCATATAATTAGTGAAATCCGAACAATTTTTTTTCTGTATATATTCTTTAGGGGAAAATATCCCAGCCAGTGGAGAATTTCATTTTGAAATTAAAACCTCATGTCTTTCTTGATGGGTAATGCAAAATGGGGACTTGAGGGTTTAAAGACATGACAAATTATGGGAAGCTGCAGGGGCTGAGAATTCCTATCTCGGAGGATGCCGACTGTTATAGCCTTGACCTTTTCTGCAAATACCATCCTCCCTTATAAAAATGTGGCTTGGAGTTTATTTAGAAATTCTTTTAAAATAAGAAGTCATCTTTGGAGAGTCTGTGAGGTTCTCCACGTAGATGGGGATATAGCTTTCTTTGAGGGTATTCCTCCATTAGTGCCCTAGGGGCAGTGCCACTGCACTGAGTGTGCTGGATACGCTGCCACGCACCTCTGGCTCTGGTGACACCACAGAGGTCAGTTCTGACACATGCTTCTGCAAGAGGAACCTCAACAGGGTTGAAATCATGCCTAGACCAGCTTACAAGCTGCAAGAACAAAATGCCCCCATGGCACAGACAGCACCAGCTTCCCTGGTATCATTGGCACCAGTAGCTTATGGAAAGGCTAAAACCGGGCTGCATTTTAACACAGCACAGGATCAGCCCTCTGCTAAGACATTATGGCACATAATCCACTCTATAAGCTGCACTTCCATTTCTCAAATTTTCTGCAGTTTGTATCTGCTTTTCTATATCCCACAATCACACCGGGCTACATTTGTCACCCATGAATAATCCCACTTACATTGCAGAGTCTCTTCCTACCCTGAAGAAAAATGCAGTGGGAGGTGTGGGGAAGCTCAGTGAAAGCTGACAGCCAGGAGAGACTGGGAAAGGCCTACAGAGTGCCTTATTTAGATGTCCTATTTTAAGATAAAATGAAGAAGAACTATGCACATTCAGCATTTTGTTAAACTGACATGAAATCAAGCCACTACGAAATCAGTTTGCAGGGGGGTGTGGTGCACATGCTTGAAGTCTTGCTGAAAATATTATTATTATTTATAATTGTGGTAGCTCCTGGCTGTTAGCAAGTCCCAACCTTGAGGCTACTGATCCATATATCATAGGAGAGAGTCCTGGCCAAAAAGAGTTTCCATCACCATCAGTAGAAGGAAACATCGTCCTTTGCCTGTGCATGCAGAAAAGAAAATAGTGCCTACCTGGGCACTCAGCATTAACTCACTGGACAGGATGCTTCTGAACAGTAATCACAGGAATTACATGTTTTTCTCTCAGATCTACCACCTACACTTGCTGGTCCAAAAGTTAGCACTAACTGATGATGAGTCTGCAGAAGCCCATTAAAAGCATTTTGGCCTGTACAGAAAGAGGGAGTTAAAGCAGCCAGGCTGCCTTGGAGGGGTAAAGGATGCCCAGGAAAGCTGAAACTGCCCTGCAGCAAGAAAGGGCTCCCAGGGTCCGGGCTGCCCACAGCAGCAGCCAGCTGACTCTGCACATTCCTGGAAGAGAAGATGTATTTTGTGGCTATCTGCATTACATGGATGAGTGAAATCTGGTCACAGCCAACGATCCAGGACTGGGGAATGAGTCCTGGATAATAATTAAAAGCCCAATCTTGGGTTCACCAAAGCCTCCGGTAAAACATCTTATTGATAATAGTAGGACATTAGGATTAAGCTCCTGCTAGAGCTGGGAATCACTGAAGCTTTCCTGACTACATAGGCTTATCAGGAATAGCCTTAACAAAATCAAAAAATAGATGAGGCTGAAAATAATCTGTTCTCAAACATCCCACATTCAGAAATGCTTGGATCTGAGGCACGTGGTTTTTTTGCAGCACTCCCTAAGCATAGACCATTTGCAAACCATGGAAAAGCAGGTAATCCATGGAGTCTTTCAACAGCATCCAGAATGGTATAACACTTCAAATATGACAAAGACTTGAATGCTGCTTTTAAAAACTTGAAATAAAATTTACTAGGCTTTATGACATTATGTACCATATTGCTTGAATTCTGGTCATCCTACACATAACAACCTCTCCCTTTCCTTCTGTTGGTCATGTAGCAAAGCTTTAATACAGCCTGGAAAAGTGGTCAGGCCCCCTCTTTAAAGGCAAAAAGATCAGCTATACCCTCCCGATGAAGATGGTAGCAGGATGGTAACATTTATTTAGGAAAATACAGCATTTATTCTGAGCAGTAGCATAGAAGTCAAAAATTTGAAAAGGTAGAGTAAAAAAGGACCAGGAGATAGTACTGAGAATATGTGATGATGCCATTTAAGCACATAGACTCATTCAGGACCTTGCTTGGAACAAGCTGTTCTTACAGTATTGCCAGACTGACCAGAAACAAGCAGAGCATTAAGGTCCAATCGACAAATAAGTTGGTCAAACCCTCTCTCATGAGACTGCCAGCCAAATTTGTAAACACTGGAGGTCAGATAAACATACAAATGTTGCAACCTATTGGATTCACATTCCTCTGGTGATTTACCTATGTTTTCTTCTGTCAGGACTAAGGGTTTGAGTGAATGGTAGACAGCTAGCAGGAGGATGATGTTCTCTATCAGCACAAGGCACAGTCAGGACAGAGAGGGCAGAGGCTGCAATGGAAGCCTAAGCTTCATAGGAAAAAGAAGCCCTAATCCCCAAAAAGCAACACCCGTCCTTATCTTTGAAAGAAAAACACAAGTATTTTCCCATCTTTGCAGTTCTCTCAGGGATGAGAAAATGAGTGAACTTAAAATCCTCCAAGGGCCATAAAACCTGCCAAGCTGTTATAAACCAGGTACTACCACCGAGGGGTTGCTTTGGAGCAACATCAGCAGGAAGGGAGGGAATAACCTGAGAGGCGGCTCGTCTGCAACAGTCACGGCGGGTGCCCAGCAGCCTGAAAGCAGCGACGACGCAGTGAGGCGCAGCGTTGGTGGAAGGACGGCTACATAAAAGGCACACGCTGGTTTGGTTCAGCAGACTCCCCCCAGCCCTCGTCCCTGCGTGCAGACCGCACGAAGCACGTTTGCTGCGGCGAGCACGCTCTGTCCTCGGGGCTGTGACCGGCAGAAGCCACACGCTCTCCAGCTGCTGCGGGATCCAAGGTTGTCCCCTGGCTGCGACTGCAGTGCCGCAGGTGTAGCTACACTGTGGTACACCCGTAGTAACGCTTACGCAACCCCGGCTCTAATACGCTCGATGACACACACACCCGCTAACACTGCTTACTCCTCTGGCAGAAACAGAGCGGGGCCAGGCTTAGGGACCCAAACATGGGACTGGCAACTCTGCAGCCACGTGACATGAGTGCTGGTAGCCCCAATGTGGTATCTGGTATCAGATAAATCAAAAATAATTCTGATTGCAATCTCACAACCCACCAAAATCACTGCAAAATCATAAAGCTGTCTCCAAACTGTGCTCCCACTGACCAAAAGTATGTTGATGTGATACATCTCGACTAGATGTGTGTTACTGAGCAAGCTGGTAGTGCACAGAGTCAGCAGGGTCTGTGATACCCATGGCATCAGCTCACAGGTTACAGTAGCAGAATGCACAATTAGCTAAAATGCTGCTGCTGGCTACAATACCCTTGTCCTAAGCTCATAAGAAAATGGCAAAGAAGGACTTTAGAGTCCAACCAGATCAAGGGAGAAGGTGGAGAAGGAAAAATAAAGAGACATCAGTTCTTATCCATAGGACTGTGCTGATTCCCACTCAGTACTGTCTGCAAATGGAGCAAAGCTGGAACAAAACCAGACAGAGAAAGAGAGAATACATTAATAGTCATCCCTGCACCTGTCCCAAAGTCTGGCTTTATTAAATGGTCAGTGAGGCACCCATTACCTGCAAGTCTAGGTTTTCTCTTTCAATTGTGACCAAGTTCCATTAGTTTAATTTCAGTATCTCTATACCAAATATCTGACTGCAACCTGACAGATCTCTAACAACGACAATTGTGTCTCTAAGATATTGGAAAAATGAGAAAGAAGACATGCAAGTAAGAAGTCCACCTCTGCTACGTGTGGCCCTGCTGCTAAGCTTATCCTGCAGTTCAGATGCTTTCAAGCTCCAGAAAGGTAAGGAATTAGGATTTATTTCTGTTGCAGAGCTGTATTTATAAGGCAAATAGAATTAAAGGTATCAGAAGAAAAGGGGGATGTAAAGCAGGGACTGGATTATCTGCCTTTAACTGTTTTGGTCTGTTCAGATATGAGGAGTTGCCACTAAAAGAAGGGCCAGGAAGGACAACCCTGCTGTCTCCAGACTCAAGAAACAGTTGCTAAAGCCCATCCATGGTGGAAAAAAAAAAAAAAAAAAACAACAAAACTGTGGGACCATTTGCCAGCATCTTCACATCGCTAGTCAGCAACTGCGCAATCAGCCAGGAGAAGGGTGGGTGGATCAGCCCAACATTAACAAGCCCAGCTGGCTCTGCCTTGCGCCCTTCTCAATAGTTTCCAAAGACAGGGCAACAATTTAACGTAGAGGCCCTGGGGTACTGATGCATTATTTTATTTCTGGCTTTGAACTTCAGAAATATCCAGGATTCATGGACGTGTGCCTTTGCTCACACCAGGTGAATTTACCCGGGGTCTCTGTTTCAGCCATACACTGTTGGAAAGCTTCAGTGCCTGCTTTCCATCTGACAGCAGCACAGCTGAACAAGAGAGATGCAAAACTAATCATACAGAGAAGGGAGCCAAAAAGGGATTCCAGCAACATGAAAACCAGAGGGAAATGCCAGAGTCATGCTATCGGCGATCAGTATCTGTGACCCTTCATTTTCCAAGAAGTAGCAGTGATAAGACAGCTCTGTCCAGGTGAAAGATATCAGCAGGGCTAATTGTAGCTAAGCAGACTGATTCTCATGGCAATGCTGTTATCTCCCTGGATTCCAGATCCCAGTGGCTGCTGTCACTGCTCATAATATCCAGCAGCAAGAAAGGGAGAGAAGGGAGAGAAGGAGAGGAAAAATTAAGAAGAAAGGAACAGAGAGGGAAATAACAAACAGAAGGGAAAGTGTAAGTATAGTTAAAAAAAAAAAAAAAAAAAAAAAAAAGGAAGGAATATGGAAAATATGGAATGAAGCAAAGGCAAAAGGGAACCCTTAGATGCCCCACAATTTCCTCTTAAAGGAGTTTCAAGAGAGTAGAGATGATGGCAGAAATGGCTCACTGTGGGTGGATGGCAAGAGTCAAACTTAACTCATCCCTTCCCTGAGGAGGTACATCCACAGAGACTGGGCAGACATGGAAGGCACAGAAAGTAGAGAAATTACTCAAAACATTACCTCTTTGCTGACTGCTTGCTGCATGTAGAAGGATCAAGACGTTTAAAAAAATGTAATAAAAAAGGGAAGAGTACTACTAATAAGCTGCTAATGAGGCTTAGCCTGTGCACACAGCATAGCACAGAAGGGAGCGTGCTCTGGTCCCTGAAAACACTGCCCCAAGAGCAAAAGGATGTGCTTGTCCAGCAGGAAGGGAAAGGAAAGCCAAAACACTGATAACTTTGTGTCTACTACCACCACATCCTCTGCTATTCCCGCACCCATCCACCAATTTGCTGGTGCCCCCTGTCTGTCCCTTACAGTGTCCTACTGAATTTCTGCATTTTGGAGAGTCCCAGCTTCCAAGAGGTGTGAGTTCTGGGCCAGCTGCCCCGCGCCATGCCCTGCGCACACCGGGAGCCCGCTGTGCACGCCCAGCTGGACCTGTCCGACCTGCTGAGGTTGGCAGCTGGGACTGGGTCACGTAATTATTACTCTTGGTACTCCTCCTCAGGTCCAGGTAAATACATGGTAGAAGAGTCCATGGACTAAGGAGATGACGCTCAAAACAGGCACAGCAACAGATGAAAGGAGCAGTGAGAAGTGACTTGCTCAAGAGCATGCAGCAGAATGACAGCGATGTCTAGTGAGATGGAAGGGGCTTGTTGCCAAAATATAGGTGTCAGGAGACAGCTGAGAGGTGCTAGATTATCCAATACACCCACCTGGGGCTGGCAGGTGTGGCCCAGGACCTCCTGGAGCCACAGTTGGAGGGCAAGTAGGACACCTAAATTTGCAAAATTGACTACAGGCTTACTCTAAGAGCAGTGCCTGATACCCCAGGCCAGGCTGTCTCCCCACACAAGGATTCAACTCTCTGCACTGGGGAAACACCTCCAGCTGGTATTTGGGAGCAAAGTCATGTGGTCTCTGAGGAAAAAGGTCCAATTCCCTCACAACTCTTGGGGCCATGTGCTTTAGGAATAAACGTCATGAGGATGAGAATAGAAAATAAGACATTCTACCCAGTCAAACCCAATGACATCAACAAAACCAGTGTCAGCCTAAAAGCAACCTGCTAGGTTATATACAGACAACCAGTGGGTCCTCTCAGTGTAGATAAACATTAACTTATTAAATTTTATTTTTCATTTCACCTACATACATTTTAAATGACACTAGAGTCAAACTTAGACAATAATCTGTTGAAATCCTTTGCACTATAGAGAAAAATTGCACAAATCATACATGATGACAGCATTTTAAAGGAAAGTCAGACTGCTGAAATGGTGGAAGTCACAGACCACAACCAGAACATGTCAAAAAGCTCAACAAGCTTTTGATTAAAATAATTTTCATTGCAAGTATGGAAAAAACAGTCGGAATTGTTCATTCTGATTTATTCGATCAGTTTGACTGAGGTACTTTATCATTCAGGTGCTACTTAATGACTTGAAAAGCAGGAAAGCTTATTTTCCTCTTCTATTCATGAAAAACTATTTCAGAATGCATTCTGATAGTACTAAGACTTTGAAGACCCTGACCAAGAAACATACCTCATTTAACTCACTACTTAAAAATAATATTAATACATCAGCTTTACACGCAGAACAGGACTCTATTTACTCTGGTTTTCATATGTATCTGATACATTAGACAGTTTCATCTAGACAATAATTCATTCTCATTATTTCTTTCCTGAATTCCCATTTAAATCCTGATAAAATTTAAGATAAATCATAAAAGAAAACGAAGTCTACCCCAAAAAAGGTGTTATGCATCATTTTCTTACATGATAAAGTCTCCTCCTGGGAATCTGAATACACATATGATAAGTTGTATAACTGTGTAAGTAAATGTGTACAGGTATGGCCAGAAAAAAATGTATTGCAAGGGCTGTATTTAGGGCTCTGACCTACATCCTCTGGTCAACCACAGCAGACCAGTTTAAGACGCCTAGAAGATTTTGCTGTGGCTTGCTGGCCGTCACCACTCCTGGAGGAAAAACAGCATCATGGGATACACACCTCCATTTCGGGAATTCCAGAGAGGAGTTTGTTACATCAGCTGAAGCCATTAACAAAGGTCAGTTTTCCCTCCAAAAAACAAGCTATCAGGCAAGAGAACTGGAAGGCCAGCTCATCCTGTCCCACAAGAACACAAGATGGGGCCAGTAATATCTACCTGTCGCTAGATTCACCAGAGCTGATTCATCTGACTGTGAACAATCCCAACAGTGTAAACCGGGATTTCTGCAAGAGAATAGCTACAGCCTACATCAATCTGGGGCAGGACTGGAATTCACGACATGAACATCTTGATTTAAAGCATGACAATGTCAGTGACCTTAATCACATGCTCAAGCTAAAGCTGCCCTTCTCCTCCTGTGCATGACACAGAAAAAAGCACAACAATATGGCATAGACAGATAAGGAATTTTCACCCATATTGCCCTGACACCCCCATGTCTGTGGAGCAGGCAGGAGATGGAGGGATCATCCATCAGTCATCTTTTCCTGGGCAGGAAGGATCGGTGCAGGCTAGGTGCAACCCACAGCCCGCCCCAGTGCTGTTGGGGCTCGCCAGCCTTCCTTCACCCTGCCCCACCAGGTCCCCCCATGCTGCCAGCAGCTCCTGCACCCTCTCACAGCCACCAGCACAGACTTTGCAGGGAAGGCCCTGTCCTCCAGCAGCAATGCCTACTGCACACCCTGGCTCTGAGACCCAGCAGCTCTTGCAGAGCCACATTTCCCTATTCTGCAGCACCATCTTGCAGCAAGAGGGAGGAAAGCACCTTTGCAGACAGCAGCATGGAGAGGTGGCCTGAGGGACACCAGCAGTCTGGACTGCAGTTGCTACCGGGAGCAAACCAGACAACAGATGAAAGATTTTGATTAGGGATGGAGAGTTATGGCTTCTAGCATCCCAGACAAACCCCTGCATCAGCGCTGGGGTTCAACTAAACTTAAGAACAGCTTGCAGAATTCACTATTTTATTGTTAAGCTCTTCTGCCCTCACACTCCCTTTTCTGCCTACCTCCCTCGCTGGTGGCTGCTTTTCATCCAACTAAAACCAAGATATTTGCTACATTCTCTGCTTGAGCCTCCCCGTGAGCGTTGATCCCATCACAGCCCTCCGGAGCCACCGACCTCCCCCGTACTGGGACAGCCACATCCATGACAGGAAGGAAACCAGTGTGACTCGTCTACACAAAGGCAGCAGCAGGAGTCTAAAAAATCTAATATGTCCCCACAACCTCTAAAAATGTTGTTCCCCAGTCCCAGATTTTCCTTGCTCTCTCATGCACTTTTAGAGCATCGGGGAGAGCAAAGGATATGACTGAAACTATAGCAGCAACAGCAAAATGACCCTTTACACTCTTTGCCTCCCACTGCTTAGGCAATATCAGACGTGACGAAAATAGAGAGAGGACACAGAGCGCATGGAGGTGTTTGCTTCAGATTTTCAATTTGTTTGATAACACTCTTACTTAGGTCTCCTCACTTCCAGAGACAAACTCAGCTTCCTCCTGTCAGTATGTAAATTTCTCAGATAACTCTGAAAATAACAGCAGAGGAGGTGCAAGTATTTAAAATAGGAATAATATTCATTTAGAGCCACCAAAAAACGGCCAGTGAGATCTGAAACAGTGGAAACTTGATAATAACTTTAAATAAGCTTTAAATTAATATATCAAGGGCCTTTTTAGTAAAAGAAATTAAAATTTAAGAAGGCTATTTCTCAGAAAGTTATACTCAGACCATATGTGTTATTACTTCTGATGCTAGCTGTATTTTTTATTGAGAAAAATAATCCAAGTGGACCAAAATTACTTATCACCAAGACATCAGATTTTTTAACTCTCCAGTAAAAGAAAAGTGGAATGGAATGCAGCTGGGGAACAGGGCAAAGCTCATCCTCCTGCACACTTCAGGGTGCATTTTCCCCTTTGTGTCAGTCAGCGTGAGTGCGCATGAAAACTTATTTCTATTGAAGAAAAACCCTGAGATCTTAACCAGAGGAGAGCTGAGAACAGCCACCACGTTGTGTGCTGCTTCTCAAAGGCGAAGCTTCCCCTCCTTTTGGCAACACCAACTTTTCCCACAAAGCCACAGCTTGGATTTGTACGCAGCAGCGGCAAAGGAGTATAAACTGTTTCTAAACTCAGTGGGTTGCACAGGCCACAGATTATAGTCAGGATTACCAAAATTATGCACATTTTCTCAAATTATTTGGTTTGGGGTTTTTTTGTTCCTGTGTCTTTTTGATTCGCAGAGTCTCTTGTGCTCTGAGATCTGCGTGTCCCGGCTCTCGCTGGGAGTGCAGCTCCCAAATCTGCTTGTCTTTCCCGGTATCCACAGTCCCCATTCTTCCCTCCCTGCAGTACCTTTCTGTTCTCACTTGAAGGCAACCTTGCACCACACATGGCAATAAAAGCACCAGGCTGTGGAAAGCACCGCAGCTTCACCCGACAAACACCCCACCTTGCAGGTGGACAGAGGCTGAGCTCCAGGCGCAGAGAAGCAGCTGAATTGTCCTTAAAAGGTTTGATTCATCAACATTTGCACCCTGCCGACTTTTCATTTAGGCTCCTTTGAATGTGATTTCCCCACTCTCTGATCACAGTCTTGTGCAGTGCAGGAATGGGACGATCTGCAGCTGCGCGTGGTCCCTGGGTGATGCCTCGGTGCTCACCAACTATTTTGGCTCTTCTCTTCACCAAAAGCATCAACAGTGACCACAGTTAATAGCAGGAACCAAGTGGGAGCTCAATTTTGAGCAGGGACAAAACAAGCTGGAAAGTATGTAGATAAGAGTGATATTTCCTAATCAGCTGTCCCCGAGGAATTTTATCCTTGGACTCTTGGGAGTCAGTTATCTCGGCCATTAGTGAACTTGTGAGGGACAGGTGAGATACCAGCAGACGGGCAAAGGGCAAAGGTAGCATGTCTTTTCAAAAGCAGGGGGACAGGAGGAACCAGCCAGTTACAGACCTATCTGCTTAACTCTGATGCCAGGAAAAATACTAGGAGAACTAAGTACCTGAAAAAAAGCCAAGATGAATAGCAGGACCCATGGACTGGTCATCTGTACAGGCACAACACGGTAATGTGTTTTATGCAGAGAAAAAGAATACAAGTAGATGCAATATTTAAAAATTAAAGAGTCCAGGGCTTTAAACATGGGGTTTTTTCATACATTTCAGGGAACAGACACAATGATAAATTATATACATCCTTCTCCTGACACTACTTTGGAAGGAACCACCAATAACATTACTGTGCATTAAAGCTGCATTTATGAAACCACTCTTCAAAGCAGAGCAGTATTTAACATTCTCTTCTTTTCCTTCTGCTCAAAATGACCATCTGGCAACAGACTTTCTGGAAAGCAGCCTTCTCTCTGGTTTCTGTTTGGGGACAAATCTGTGCCAACTTCCAGCAGTTCATGTGATTTATGGATGCAGAATATAGTTCTCTTCTGAAACGAATGTGGGCTTGAAGTCAAATTCAGATACTGAAAAGATCTGGTGTGAAGCAAGCTGTGTGTTACAATATAGTTTTCTTTATGTGCATGCAATATGTCAAACTAGAAAGATTTGCATCCCTTTCCACACAGTCTCAGGCTAAGTGGTAAATTCTGTATATTATCCACAGTTACTTTACTTGCCCTAAACTAACCCCATCAAACCTATCTAAAGTTTCTTTTAAAACTTCTAAGAACTTTCATTTGAAATTGTAGGATAGGGTACAAGATCCTCCTTGGATACAGTGGACACAATTATGGTCAATTAACTTTTCATAAATGGAAAAAAAAAAATCAAATTGCAAGAAGCTAAGAGGTCTCAAGGGCAAAACATCCCTTTTCAGAAGAATGTGGAAGTCTGGGAAGACAGTGTAGACTATCTCTAAAGGAAAAGCAATTCTTCCTGTGCATCAGCCTGTGTTGGTTTTAGAAGTGACATCTGAAACTTTTAAGAACTAGAGTAGTGCCTATGCTCAGCCTTTACTGCGTACACAGGGCCTTGGAGACACAGACGGAAAAAAAACAGAAGTCTCATCTAATGACCTGCCCTGCCTCCGCAACTATCTGATCCCAATGCTGCCTGGTCTATGGGCAGAAAATAGTAGGAAATGAAATCTAAGACCCAGCTTGGAAACTTCAGGCCAGGTTTCTGATCTTTTTTCCAAATGTCCCAGCACGCTGGTCACAGAGCTCTGAAACCTGGCCACATCCATCTGGGACACGGGAACTGGCAAGGAGCTGCACAGCCAGCACTGGGAGAGGGCATTGGCACGAGGAGGGAGCTGGGCGCTCCAGGCTGAGGGTCGTCGGAGGATTAAGCAGAGGACGGGTGTGCGGCTCCCTGGGGAATGGCACCAGCCTCCCATTATTTCTCAGGAAAGTCTCCAGGAAACTCACAGAATAAACATTTTTTCTTAAAGGTCTCATCTTTCTGGGTCAAAAATTTGGGAGGATCTATGTTAGAATATATTATAAATGAATTAAAAATACCTTGACTTTTATTTCTTGGAGATAAAATGTGGTTAAACAGTATTTAAAAGGAAAGAGGTTAGTGTGTAAATAGAGGAAAAGACGGAAGCAGTCTCTTCACCTTTGTGAACAGAATTAAATGCAAAATTAAACATAGAAACCTAGGAGAAATTCATTACTTTTTAAAATTCCTTTCAGCTATAAGAGTCCCAGATTTTCTTTCCATTTATTAGATCTACTAAAATAGGAGGCCCGAGGAAAAAAATTTAAAATGATCAAATCATGTTTCTTCTTTTCCAACAACCCAGAATGCAGTCCACAATTTTCATTGAAGTTTTTACCTATGCTTCATCTTTCCTTTTAAGAAATGACCGCCTTAGGGGCCAGCCTAAAATAAAAAATAAATGTCTGCCAATAAGCCTGAAGATAATGTTGCAAAGTATTTGCATTGGTATTTTGTGAGGTTTTTTAAATAAAAGCTGTCACAACAGGTTACAGCCCAGTCTGGACTGTGCTCCTGTGCAAGTGCTGCACATACACTAAAAGACAGATCATGTTCCAAAGACCTCCCCTCCCCATCAACGGCAAGGAGATGGACAGGGTCTTATCATCATTTTGCAGGTGAAGCAGCCAGATTTGGATCCTCGCAGTGAGGGCCTCCCCCCTTAGGAAGGTTCTAAGTTCAGGAGCAGTGTTGGGAGCACAGCCCCAGAGCTGCCAGAGCCGTGCCACAGAAAACCAGCCTTATTGCCTAAATCAGCCCACTCGATGGGCTTTGAGTGGAGAGCCTGCGCCAAGCCTGCAGAAGACCGAGGAGCAGAACTAGATATTCTGAGACCCATTCCAGGGTTTAAAATATTAAGTTGCCCTTTCCTTGTAACGACAGAGAGGAAAACTTCATCTCATTTTTAGTAATCCTGTAGGATTTTTTGCAATGGCTCTTGATATGTGGCGAGGGGACACGTGCGCCTTGCATATCCTCCTGTTTGTGGTAGGTCTGTCAGGGCTTTATATTTTTAGCAGCCAACTGAGCAAGATGCATTCAGCAGATAGGTGCATTTCCCAGCACAGGAGAGTTATGCTATGAGAATATAGTAGCTCTATTGAGATAACAGCAGCATTAGAAGCACATGGCTCTCAAATACGGGACAGCCACTCAATCTTCTCTAACTAGCTAATGTAACTGGCAAAGTGGAACAAGTATACAGTCTCCTGATCATCTCACCTTCATAGGGTTGTATATTTTCACAGTGAACTATTCTCTCTGATTTCCATTTTGCCTTCTGGGAAAGTTGCTAAACTTTTAAATATCACCATTCACACAAGACCCACCTAAATTCCTGCACATCTATATCCCTGTGTACATATGTGTGCATGGCTCTGAGACCCAGATGTGGAGGAAATAAAGTGCTGAGTTCCTTTTTGACCACTTCTCAAATGCTTGCTGCTGCCTATGGTTGCAGACATGACTGCCTCTTGCCAAATACTAAATAAAGGTTACTCCCCACTCTGAAATTAATAGCAGCTTGTTTTGCCTCCCTGCCAGACAAGCTGTAATCTAATCGCACGCCCTGTGGCTTTACCCAGCAATTTTTCCTTCCCTTCTACTGTCACATCGCACTGCATCAGGGATCCCTCTGCACCCACCACAGGTACATCAGCCTGGGGCTTGCTCTGCAGCACATCTTGAGGCAGCCTTCCTTATGCACATCTGCGGAGGCCAAAATAAGAGGGGGATGTGTGCTAGGGGTGCTGGATCACAAACACTAACACAGGGTTATCCAACTGCGAAGCTGAGGGATGTTATTTGTCAGAAAACCTCGATACACAGTTTTTGTTTCTCCCAGAGGCGACTGTTGAACAGGAGCACGTGGGTATTTGGCTGTTCACAGCCTACAGACCTCTCCACTGTGGATGCAAGCTGCTTATAGGGGACTTCTGCTGATAAAACTCACAGCTATTTTTAACATATACAAAAGCCAAATGGTAGAGGTAAGGAACTACAACAAGGCATTCATATCAAACAGATAGGGAAAGACTGACTGAATAGGAAGGTTCAGGCTGAAAAAGAAAGGAAATAAAGATGACAGAGGAGAGCAGCAGAGAAGGGACAGACCTGGAGCTTGCGGAAAGGTTAGCTGTACTATTTTGGTTCAATTTGTTTTGGGGAAGACAACTAATACAATTAGCTTATCCAGCCAACAAGGTGGAAGGGAGTCCTGGACAAACATCCAGGAGGTGTAGGCCAGTGCATGTTTGTGGGTGTCCCTGATGTTATGTGAACTGCATCACTTCCCCAGGAGATGTAGAAGCAGCCACGTCAGGTGGTGAGCAGCCATCCTGGGGTTGGCTAGGTATCCAGAGCAAGATCTGCTGCAGGCCTTGCTCTCAGATAAGGAGGCACACTCATATCTAGATGTATCCTAGACTCAGACATATGGGCATTTGGGCATGAGGGGCTCACCAGTGCCAAGGCTGGCTCCTCAAAGTGCTGTGACAGGAGTAAGGCAGGCACAAATAGAGGTTACTCTTCTCAGGACCTTCACAGTCCTATCATTTCCTAGATTGTTGTATACATGCTCAAAAAGAAAACAAAAAGTAGTACCTATTCCTCTGACTCCCCCCCTAAATCTGGCTTCTGGGAATAAGCTTCAGGCACTGGTGTCCTCCATAGAAACCAGTTCACCAGCCCTTCCTCTGACATCCTGGCCCCAAACAGCCCCCATCTCCCTGTGGATCTTTTCCAGCACTAACATTTTGCTCTTCTGCTCAGACCACCTCTCTAATTAGCTTTGTTCTGACATTGCTCTTAACCTTTTGGATCCACTAAATCCAAAGCAGTGTGTTGGAGAAGCCAAATAAGAGAAACTAATAAACCTCCCTATATTGGAGAACCTGCCCAGGCTGTATTTTACCTGATTAAAACAGGATAAGTCCCAGTTCCACTTCCACAGACACAAATAACAGAGTGCATTACCTGCTGAAATCAGGCAGGAGCGTGAGATGCTGCTTTTCATTAAAAGAAGAAAGAAGCTCTGAGTTTGCTCCATAGGCATCTGTCAGCTCCTTGGAGCCGCCAGCTGTGCTTTGGCCACAGTCAGACTACAATCTACTGGCCGTGTCAAATGTCCCATTTCCCCAAGTCTGCAGATCTCCAAGAAAAGAGGATCCAGACAGTACTTTATCTCAGTGACAACTTTTCTGAAATCGGTTGGGAACAATATGTTCAACTATTGCCAAAAAAGATCACCAACAGCTATTGGCATCATCAGCCCTCGGTTACATGGTTTCCCAAGTGACACAAGGGATGACAGATTCATATTAATTCCAGTCAGCAAATGGATTATAAATACTCCCCCAGCCAGTTGCCACCTGATAGGACTGTCCTTAAGTCCTCCAGCTGTGGAAGGGAGTTGTCAACTCTAAATTTACCCACGAGCATGTATTGTATAAAACATACTACTCTGTGATCCTTGGTAGACACTTGTGCTGTATCCCAGCATGGATTAGGCCAGAAACTTCTAGTTCCATCAACCAGACAGACATCTCACTGCTGCTTATCTCAAGACTTCAGTGACAGAAAGGAGAGGGGGGTGGGTTTGACAGGATGCGTTGGTGTATTGGTCATGCAATTGCCACAGCAGTCCCATCAAGTCTGAGTTAATGAAGTGATCAAAAGCTATGGCCACCTAACACCTTTCTGATGAGGTAACAGCTTCTGTTCCTAAGGATAGCCTTTCCCATCAGAAAAGTGTACCATTGTGACTGATATAAGTAAACCCACTCCAGGGATGGGGTGCTCAAAACCAGATAGAGCTGATATAAAGCAGACTAAAATAGTATTCCCTGTAAAAAAGCAGTAGGCAGGATGCTAAAAGTTTATACAAATGGATTATTCACTTGAGGAACTGTAATTAGACAGATTTAACTTTTACAAAACAGAAAGTAAACAAAAAGAAAGCAAACGAGGAGCTTCACTTTTTTCTAGCTTTAGAACAGTCCTAGTGTCTACAAATTGGGCAGATGCATGTGCTACTGGCACCTGTCTGTGATAGATTTTCTCACTCAAAAAAAGGGTCTGCATGAGCAGGAGGACAGTTTATAAATGATCAGTTCAGGGCACTTACCTAAAGTAAGCCCATTTTTTTGCCTGTTGTTTGTTCATGCACAGAAGTTTTCCAAGCTCATCAGCTGGAGACAGCACCTCATCCCTCTTGCTCGATGGCCACAGACAAAATCTGCCCTCAGTCAGATAAAGACACAGGACCTACATGGCTGTTGGGGGCTGCATGATGTTTTACTCCACTTTGGGCTTTTTCTGATTTCATGCCCCAGGTTATTCGCTAGTGGTGCTCTTCAGAACTCGTGAGGACATCCAGCTTCCCAGGCAGCAGCAACAGCTTTCTGCTCACCATTGGGACCCACAGCCTGGGTACCCCGCTTCCCCAAAACCCTGCGAGCTCCCAGCCAGGGCTGCTGGTCCCACAAGATGGCACTGGGCCACAGGGTGCAGGACAGCAGCCCAACAACCCAGTAAGCTACTGGACAGCACAGGCTCTCTCACCTAACAGAGACTTGCCCCATATTTCCATTATTTTCACCTGCTAAGTGCTTTTTAGCAGTTGAGCCAAAATGGTACCTGCCCGCTTTCTGGAAAACCTCAGAGGAGAGCAAGGCTGGAAAATCACAAAAAATCCTGGGGATCTTTGCTTTGAGGAACTGTAGAACACCTCTGCCTTTAGGAAAGAGATTTGACCTTGTGCCTTTGTACCAGGAACAGGCATTTTTGTCACTTACATGAGACTCACCCTAAATGTAATCAAGTTGTACTCCCTGCTAAATTGCAGTTTCTCCATGCTTCCTATATACTTGGAAGACTGTAGCATCTTAACATCAGAAATACTTTTAACTCACACTGCAGCTATCTCACATGACACAGCCCAAATGCTTTTAACCTCAAACGCTGCACCTTAAATTCTTTAGGTGGTAGGAGTAAAGCTCCTTGATTATTTCATCCCCACTTATGGGATAGACAAAGGCGGAACCACTTGTACCTTCAAAGCACTTGGACACCTCTGATATGAAAGAACTAAAAAGCTCCATCTCTCTGGTTTAGCAGCTTGCTCCAAGGCCTGGAGCTCAACAGGAGAGAGAAAACTAAATATCGAATGGCTACTTGTTGCACAAGCACTGTGCATCCTCTGCACCTTGTGAGACAGAGGCTTCAGGAAAAAAGCAAAGCTGAAATAAACCCAAAAGCCTGATGGGGAATGTACACAACAGAGAGTCACAACCTGAATGCCAAGTGCCTTTCTTTGCAGCTCGCACAGTGTCCCTTTTGCCTCATTTTTGCTTGTGTATGATACAGTAGTTGAGTGACTCCAATCATACAACAGGCTTTTTAAAAATGCAGATTTACTCCAGAGCTTCTGGAGTTTATCATAAAAAAAAGTACACAGGGCCAACATCATTTACTCACACCAAAATGCAGAGTAGAAATCTGTATTGCTGGACATTTTATCGTACTGGAACTTTAATCCAGCTAATGCTAACAAGTCATTCAGAATAACTGTGGTGGGAATGAGAACAGGAGAGACAACTAAGCAAAGGGATATACTCTATGTCCATTCAATCTCCACCATGGAGTTACACGAGCAATGACGAGTCCATTGCCTCCTCCTGCACAACACCTGAAGTCTCAGCACCAGCGCAGCCAAGGGTCAGGCTAGCAGAGGTTTCACATCCCTGATGAAATTTTAAGTTCCCAAGACCGGAGATACATGGTCATTTTCCACTCTGTTTTGCCACAACTTCCATCACCTTAAGTGCAGAGCGCTGCCTGAACATGAACTGCTGGATTAGGTTCATATTTTGTAAATATTATTGTTATTTTATGAACTTTGGCATCAATGAAAGCACAGCTAGAGAGGCTGGAATATGACACAACGGTTTTGGGCTTGGCTGTTATTTGTCCATTTTTTAAAAAGTGGGGAGAGAGAAGGAAAAGAATAGTTTAGAATTGTGGTTAAACAAATTTTTTTCTCTAGAGACATTTAGGGTTTTGCCTTTGCTTTGTTTATTCTTCTTTGGGACTAAGTAAAGTCATATTTTTAAACATAGGACATCCCCCCTTTCCTTTTTAAATACTGAAATTCTAAGAGTCACCCTAGACAGGGCTCAGGCTGCTCTGTCGGCTTAGAGCCAAATGCATCTTTCAGAGTGTTTTCTTGTGGCCTAAGAAAGTATTTATTTTTTTCAGTCATTCCATTCAGATGTACCTTTGTTCACTTTCCAGAAGCGGTTCAGTTTCATGACTTTTTTTACTTTAAATCACAATATGTAATAGAGTTCCTAGTTTGGGCCTCAGTTCTGTTATGATACTTCAAGCACATGAGTGATCATTGTAATTTGGATATTTAAAAGTTCACCAGCATTTTAGGATCTTACTGAATCAGCACTTACATATCTCCTTATTTCTCTTTTGGGGATTTACTGTCTCTTTATTTTTCTTAAAAGTGGATGCACAACCCAGCTCTGATACAAGCAAAACCAACGGCACATTTTTACCAAAGAATGTCTTGACAGTACAAGCGGTGAAGATCAGGGCCCTGGCTGAAAGCACGGATGTACTCCTCCTCTCCGGGATGGACTCTGCCAAACAGGAGGGCTGGAAGCCATAGGGCACCTAATCCTGAACTACATGTATGGGGTTAGAGGGGGAAAAAACTTCTGCTGGACAGAGTGAAGGGAAAAAGCCTCAGAAAATCCTTTGGGATAGACATTTCCCCCTCCCCAGGCTGACTGTGCCTAAAATGTGTTTCCAAACCCCAGGAGCCTCAGTGAGGAGGCTTCAGTCCCCCTGTGCAGACACAGTGTCGAGTGTCTCTCAGCTGGAGCTGGAGGTCGGGAGTGCATCGCCCAAGCGAGTGCCCCGGACACAGAGGGGCTGCGCTGGGGCGGCCGGAGGGTTGGAGTGGAGAAGGCATCTGGGAAGAAGCAAGGCAGAGCCTGACAGCTCGGAGACGGCCAGATGTTTTCATCATTATGGAAAAAATCTGTTGGTGCCTCTTTGCCCAGAGAAACACTGGAGGAGGAAATATCCTCTTGAGCTCTGATCAGGGCTGCATATTAAAACTGCAATGGGCCAGTGTCAAAAAAATAACAGAAGTGGGAGGAAGGGATCTTTTCGGACTCCGGCTCTAACATTCAATGCGAAGGCACCCCAGAAGGCTGTACTGCCTCCCTAGGGTTCTTTTCCCAAATCACTGCCTCAGAGAGCTAGAGACAGGGCCTGAAAGATGGGCCCAAGTGATTTCTCCAGCAACCCCCCCCCCCCTGGTTCTCCCTCATCACTCCAGCTGCAGCAGGTGCTGCCCAGGGAAGTGCAGCCCCGGGGACGTATAACCCTGGAGCTGTGAGTTTTGGAGAGACACAACCCTGAGGTTGCAAGGAGACTGAGCACAGCAGTAATGCAACCAGGGGCTGGGGACCCCTGTCCCGGCTCACAAAATCAGCACTGAGGGAAGCCCGCTGTCCTCCTGGCCCCAGACACCCCTGTTCGCCCCAAGCCCTGGCTTAGTCCTATAATTGAGACCAGGAGACACCTGAGACCCCGGGCCAGGTTTTTCAGCCGCATGGGGTACCAGGTCCCAGGACACTGGGTGCGGCCAGCCCCTTCCCTCGGGCTCCCCCCCGGCAGCTCCTCAGGATTCCTCCCTCCCCATGGATCCCCCCTTCCCCAAAAGAAGCGCGACCCCATCCCCCACCGGCTCCTCTCACTAATTTTAGCTTTCAGACACGATAGATACGGTGCAATTAAAAACCAAAAGACCGCTGGGGAGAAAGGCATGCAAAACGGTAATAAAACCCCAACAGCCAAATCCAAATCCCTGAATTTCTATAAGAAATAAACCCTATCCGCAAAATAAAAGGGCGTTTAACGTTTCGTGCATTCACTTGGACTTTTTTGTTCTTTAATTGACAAATAGAAAAGGCGGGTGGCGTCTGGGCTTGGGAACGGACGGCAAATCGCTGAGACCTGGCAGGCAGGAAGGCAGACACCGCGGAGAACTCTCCCTCCTTCCCTCCCTTTCTTCGTTCTACAGTATTGGTGAGGCTCCCAGGAAAAAAAAAAAAATAATAAATAAAAAAAAAAAAGTCTGCCGTTTAAATGGTGCTTTTCTCTCTACCGCTGAAAACCGGGCTGATAATTAATTCAGGAACTGGGGAAAAAAATGCAGATCTGGTTTTATTTATGCGACCTTCTTTTGAAATTTAAAAAGAAACTTGTGAAGATATCTGAAACTTGGAAATTTTACCCGGGGGGGGGGGGGGGGGGGGAGGAACCAACAAAACAAAGCCAACAAAACAACTGTTACAAGATTTTCGTTTCTTTCCAACCTTTTCTTCTTGACACACATTTGAAATACATCGTATTTTATGTCCGGTGAATTGTATATTTATCAGGCTGATGAAAACACTTTCCCGCGCGTATATTTGCCAGTTTCTCCCTCTCACATATTTTAATTTTGCACGGATTTCTTCCCAACCGTTTTTCTTTCTGTGAAACAAGCCGCGGGAGCACTCGGAGTTTTACTTTTATGGAGAGGATGCAGAAACGGGACCCTTCGGAGAAACCGACCCCAGTCCCCGTCAGACCGCCACAGAAACGAACAACGGATAATTTCTCCACTTCCAGAACAAGAACGACTCCAAGGCCTGATCCTGCTCCCGGGGATGAGCCCCCAGCCCCCCCCCCCCCCGGCACCCGTTTTCCCGGTAGCTCCGTTTGCAGAATTCAAGCGTGGGAAAGAAGGGACCGGCTCCGCCAAACCCGCGAGTCTCAGGGCAAAACTGAAAGCGGGTCCGAACGTCCCGGGGTAGAGCCGGTTATTTCCTTTTTTTAGTGTTTTGTTTTGTTAATGTTGAGTTTTAAGGGTTTGTTTGTTTGGGATTTTTTTTTTTGTGTGTGTGTGTGAAGGGGTTGTGTTGTTTTTAAATAATATATTATTACTTGGAAGACACCCGGCATTTTTGCGGCAGCCACGCTGGGAGCGGGTGGGGATTTTGGAGGACAGGGGTGAGTGAGACCCGGGCGGGCCGGGCTTCCCCCGGGGCAGCCCAGTTGCACGGCGGCAAGTGCGGGAAGGGACACGGGTCCGGCCCGGGAAGCCGCTATCCCGCTGCGGGGGGATAAGGAGGAAAGGCAGAGCCACGCACCCCGCAAAGGCCCCGCGGGGTCGGAGGGGGGCAGCTCGTCGGGGACAGGGACCCCCCACCCCCCCTCCATCCCGTCCCGCCGCTTGCCCTTGGGGCAGCCGATTTCATGCCTCTCGGGTGGTGGGTCACAGGCTGGGGGGACACCGCCGGGAGAGGCGGGAGCAGGGCTGGGGGTCAGGGCTCTGTAATTCTAACTCGCCCGGGTTCATCCCCCCCGCCCGTCTCGGCGGGGCTGGTCCCCGCGGGAAGGGGATCCGCGCTGGATCCTGCCGCGGGGACCCCCGGGGTGAAACCGAGAGCCGAGCAGGGCGGCGGCTGGCAACGCTGCCGGCCCCTCATCTCCGCGGAGAGCGGGGGGGGGGGGAGGGAATCCCTTTTAAGACAAATAAAGCCGAAACACCATCTCATGTTAAATGTGGCTCCCCCCGACATGCGCCTCCAGGCTGCGCTCCCCAGCGCAGACGCGGATCCCGGGGCGGGAGGGTCGGAGCGGGGCCCCCCGCTGCCCCGGCCCCCCCGGGCTCCCGGGGAGCGCAAAGCGCGCACGGTGACATCGCAAGACGGATCGGATTCGCACGGCCAGCAGGAAGTATCCGAGAAGTCAGACCTTTATCTCTTCTGGAAAACATCGTGCGGACAGACAAGCTGCAAACACCCTGAAATCCCCGCGGCGGCTTCAAGCTTCCCAGCCAAGAGCTGCTCCCACTCCCACTGGAGCCAGTAGGACCCTCCCGTCCAGGGGAGGTTAGATCGGGCCAAAGCTCCGAGGGAGAGGGGCAGGGCAGCCCCGCCGCAATTTATAGCTTTGTCCTTCGAAACAGCCCACGCCTCACACTGCCCAGAAAGTATTTCGTTTTTAAAACAGTTTTCTTGACCTTCGCTAGACACCGGTGCGTCCTGGCTGCTGGACGTGTGTGTCAACCGTTGTTGTATTTACTAAACGTGAAACTCTCTTCGGTCGTTTAATTTTCCCGTCCCTAAAATAACCGTATTGCTTCGTCCCTATGTGCGCTCCCCTTAGAAACGTAACGAACAAGCGCTTTTGTAATTAACTGGCGGCGTTAAAAAGCTTTTGCTCGAGCGCAGAAAAAAAGGCGGGACGGGAGACGGTGCTCATATCGCGATCGCTGAGCGACATCAGGGTGCTGAGAGAGGGGCAGCAGGAAGGACGACGAAACCCCAGATCGCTCCCTCTTCCCCAACGAACCCAGCACAGTTACAGGCAGGAAGGGGAAAAAAAAATAAAATAAAATAAATATATATATATCAGCAAGGTAAAAATTAAAGCTTTTGGTTTATCTGATCATCTTCCAGCTTTCGCTTCAGTCGGTCGGCAAAAACCCACCTCCAGCAGCCGAAGTGCAAGAGCCACTTTAATTGTCAGATTCCAGGCACGGAGCCCAGGGCAGCAGGGGAAAATCCACGGTGGCATTTGCTATCCAAGTCCCCCCAGGTCACCCCGGCCGAGCCACCTACGGGCTGTGCCTCCGTGATGCCCGCGGCCTGCCCAAACCCCAAACAACACGGGAAAGTTTTATTCCGGGCTTTGCAAAAATTGTCCCGAAATAAAGAGAAGACATTTCAGTGCTTTCTGCCCGCTACATTGCTGTGCGCTGGCATCAGCGCCCGCCTGGCACCGGCCCCCCGCCGGGTAGCGGGGCTGTCCCGGAGGAGCCCCCCCGGCTCCCGGCCAGCAGTCCCGACCAGCGGGCAGGGGCGAGGCCCCTCGCCAAGGCCGCCTGCACATCAAGGTCAAAATTCGCTTTTTCTTGCGTGATGCCCGAGGAGGGGGCGGCCCGGGCCGCGGAGCGGGGCTGCTCTCCCCGGCAGTAACCCCGGCGCTGGGAGCAGAGCGGAGCGGCCGGGAAAGGCAGGCTTCGTTAGTGCTGGAAAGGACCGGGATAAAAAAAAAAAAAAAAAAAAAAGCGGGGGAAAAAAAAAAAAAAAAAGGTAGGAAGAAAAGGAGAAGGTTTTAGCTGCAGCAGAGTGGAGCGCCTGGACAGCTCCAAAGCCGTTTTCCTCTGCAGAAATCCCGAGGGGTGAAAACAAACCCTTCCCCGGCCCCAGCCGCTTCCCGCAGCCGGGCAGCGCGGCCCCCCCGCAGCCCCCAGGCCCACCCCGGGACCCCACCACGGCGGACAGGCACAGCAGACCAACTGTCACGCCGGAAGGATTTATTCAACCAGGACTCGCCGTTTTGTAGCATCCCTTTCCAATCGTTTGAGAGAAATAACTGGGCAAAAGACCTTGGGGAGGCCTCGGGGACCCGCAGAGATCCCGAGGACCCAGCGGCTCCCGCCGCCCACGATGGGAACCGGGAGATTGGCACAAATTCTCGCCAGGAAACCCTAATAGGCTATTTCGGGACTACTAGCTCTTAACAAATCTATAGCACCTGAAGTGTTAGCACTCAATTAGTGACAAGGTTTCAAACCCCGGCGTTTACTGGTAAAGTATAAACAGAGTCCTCGGGAGATAGCTGGGAATTAGAGCGGGAGGGGCCCTGGACATCTTAACCGACTGGGATTAAGAGGAAAACTTTTTTAAAAGGCCCCATCTCTCTCTCTCTAAACAGTCCAAGGTGTCGAAAGCTTGGGGGGAGAGAGGATGTGCTCTACAAAGCTAATTGCGGGGTTGGGATTTTTTTGTTTATTTGTTTTCAGCAAGAAAAGGTAGTGGTTTTGTTTTTTGGTTTCTTTGTTTGTTTGCTTGTTTTATTGGTTTTTTTTGTTTGTTTGTTTGTTTGTTTGTTTTTTTTAAAGGCAACAAGAAAATACCCAACAACCACCATAAACGAATTGCATTTAGCAATCCCGGATAGAAGCAACAAGTGGCTGTGGAATATAACGCTTGCCCGCGAGGGGCTTTACTGTGTGTGGGGGCCAGGCTCAGTCTCGAGGGGGGGCAGCGAGAGCAACCTGATAAATCGCGAGAAGGCGGCGGGAAGGAGCAGGGCACCCCCCGCTTTCCCCTTGCAGCCAGGAAAGAAGCAGCAGCGGCTTTGCTCACCCCATCTCCCCCACGCGCACCCACGGGGCCAGTGTCCCGGCCGGCTGGGTGGGCCGGAGAAGGTGTTTTCAGGGCGCTCCACAGGGATCCTGTCTCCCTTGACTAATTTTTGTGTGTTATTTAAACACGATACTAATTTCGGCGCCACCAGCCTGAAATCAAAAGCGACCCCACAGAGGACAGAAGTGGTGTGTCAGGTCCCCACCCGCCCCGGGGGCTCAGCCGGGGACCCGGGCAGGTCCTCCCGGGCTGGGCAGGACAGGGACCGAGCCGCCGCACCTGGGGCTGCAACCAGGGTCCGGAGCTGGGCGAACTGGTCGCCTTTGGCCCCTCGGCCGAAACGCCGTTTGCAGCAGGAACGTGGCTTGTGGGGGGGCTGGAGAGCTCCGGGAAAGGGAGAAAGCTGGGGGGGGGGGACGGGGAAATGGGTTCTGAGCACCGACCCGGAAAGTCCATGAGCTGCTGTATGTCAGTAACTTATTCATCAATCAGCCGGACACAGAGCAGACCTGGCCTCTCTTTGCGGAGTGTTTGCTTTTTCACCAATTATTGCGGCCCTGCAGCTCTTTTTGTTGATACAGTAGTTCTAAAAAGTGCTAATGTTCATTTATCAGGGGGCCGAGCCCGAGACTCCCACTAGTTGTGATTCTTCCAAAAATATAAACACGAAGAGAAGGGCTAAGGCTAAAGCCCCCATTTGTTTCTAAACTGCAGTATTAAAAGTGATGCATTGTTGAAGATAAAGCGGAGATAACGCTGTCTGTCTCCAATGAATGTCTCCCCGACGCATTAATGACATTCCAAATGATAGCTCCGGCTTATCGTTCAATTAATCACTTCCACCCTCTGCAGCCGGGCCCACATCGATCGTGGGGCTGGAGGAAGCCGGTCCATCCTCCCTATCCTCCAGGCACGGCGGTTTGGCGGGCGGCAGCTCTGCTCCCGCGGGGCGCGGAGCCGGGGATGCGCCCGGAGCCCCACCGGCTCGGGACCGGTCCCGCCGGGCTGAGGGGTCCTCGGGGGCAGGAGCTGCCTTGCGAGCTCCGGGCCTGACCTGGGAAGGGCGGTTGGGGTCCAGGATGGAGGAAGGGACCCCCGGACACCCGTTTCTGCCGTCCCGGGGGAGGTGGATGCCACCAAGGCAGGCGAACCTGCGGCCGCGGGTCTGGATTGGGAAGGGGAGGGGGGGCGGATCGGGATCACTTCGTTATTTTAGTATTTATCTAACCCACCCCGATTAGGTTGTAATAAAAAGGAGGAAACGGGTTTAGAAAAACCGCCGGGCGGTGCGGAGGGGAAGGGGTGCAGCAAAAAGGGATGCGGGGACACCCCACAAATTCCTGCTTTAGGCCCCTCTCCTGAGCCGGGGTGCCGAGGCTGCCTCTGCCTTCCCCGGGCACCTCACCCCTTCTCCTGCAAAGGAGGAAAATCCCCTCCGAGCTGTTTTCCAGGGAAGTCCGCAGGAAACGCAGCCGCGAAAAGCGAGACGTCCGCTTGGCAGCCCCCCTCCTCTCATTAAATAGTAATATTTCGGGTCTCCCCGCGCACACTAACCGCTCCGAGTGTCATCGCAAGATCCGGATCTGCTTCGCGAACAAACCGCTCCCAGGACACCAGCAGACGAGAGGCTGCCGCAGCCAGGGTCCCCGGAGAGCGAGTCGAAAGTCACAGCATCGCCCGCAAAAATATCCTTAACTCGGTTCCCCAGAAGGGACCCCGAGGGTGCTGAGACACAAAATCTCGGGGGCAGTGGGAGTGGGGGCAGCGGCAGGTACGTTCACAAGGAGCAGTCCGGAGAGGGCAGGTGCCCGCGGTTTCACCCGCCCCGCGGGGGTTCCTCCGTCTGCGGGAGGAGGAAGGATTTTGCAAAACTCTCTCTGCGGCCTCCCCGGGCAGGGCCCTGCCGAGGGACCCCCAAACTCACCGCATCCCCCCCATCCCCGCCTCATCTCCCGCCGCGCTGGGCTCGGAGGGGACCAGCCGATCCCCGACTCTCGGAGCCGGGCGGGCCCTACCCCCAGAAGGGGATTTTTAAACGATGTTTTATTTTCCCTCGCCCCTCGAAGCCAGAAAACGCCGTAACGTCCCTCCTCAACCTGCGACTTTGCCGCTAAGGTTTAGTTTAGCGACTCCAAGCACGTTCAATTCACCAGCTCCCACTTCTGCCCCGCGAATCCCGGGGCCCGCGGGGACCGGCCGGCCCCGGGGCTCGGCCCCAGCCAGCGCCCGCTTGCTTCGACTTGCTCCGGGACCCCTGTGTATTTTGCAAAGCCTTCAACCAGTGTTTTGTTTTGTTTGTTGGAGTTTTTTGTTTGTTTGTTTCTGTTTTGTTGGTTTGTTTTGGGGGGTTTGTTTTGGTTTGTGTTTTTTTTTTTGTTTTGTTTTGTTTTGTTTTTTCCCCAATCAGTGCTGTTTTTTTGCCAGAAAGCTTTACAAACAGGCCGGGGAAAAACTCAACCAGCGTTTTCCCCTCCAAAGCCAAACAAGAGAGAGTCCCTAAACAGCCTCTGTCATATGGATTTTGCGGGCGATGTGCTGCTTCAAAATAGCTGTATAAACCCTAACCACGAATTTCCCCTTGGGCGTGCTTCACACAACAGTGAACTCCCGTTTTCTAGTTCCTGTGATCGGATATTGCAGAATACTAAAAACGAAACCTCCGTTCCCTTGATTTAAAAAAAAAAAATAAAAATAAATCAGCACATATTTGGTTGATGGTTTCCTCCCGGCCTGTTTATTTAATCTGACTGTATGATAGATGGCATCAGATAGTGGCTTTGTACACATTAGGCCATTCTGGATTTTTTTTTTTTCTAATGGATCAACAAACTCAGCGGCAAAAAGCTGGATAAATACAGTGCCGCCCCTTTAAATGAGTGGGGATGTTTTTGAGATGTATTACTATATTAGGTGACATGGAACTTTGCATCTCTCATACCATCACTGCAATGTTGGCCAATAGAAAGCTAAAGTCACCCAAAAACTGCCTAGTCCCTCCTTCCTTTCCCTTATGGTCTGGTCCTACCTGCCTCTAGTGCACAAGTCAAGGCTACCCGCGGGAATGCTATGTGCCCCCTCCACCACTGCTCCACGTTGGCTGCTCCTCACCCACTTTTCCATGACCCTGGGCTCCGGCCGCTGCCCCGCTCTCCTCCGCAATGTTCCCTAGCCCTGTGACAACGACGCCCTTCTCGGTCAAGGATATTTTGAACCTGGAACAGCATCAGAGCGGCCTGGCCTCCATGGAGCTCTCCTCTCTGTCCTCCCCCTCCTGCATGCTGGCAACTTTCAAGCAGGAGACGTACAGCGCCGAGCCCCCGGCCCTGCCCGAGGAGCTGCCCGAGGTGCACCCGGCCAAACCCACCGCCTTCCCCGGCTCCTACTACGTTAAAAGCTACGTGGAGATGGACTCGGCCAAGGACACCAAGGCGGACAAGAAAGGTAAAGCCCGCGAGTAACGGTGCTGCTGGCCGGGGCTCGCCGGTGGCTTCCGAGCTGAGAAAAAGGGAGGGAAGGGGGAAGGCGACCCCCAGCCCAGGGCTGGGTGCTCGACCGAGGGTGGTTTGGGCTCCCCAGGGGCGGCGGGGGAAGAGGGGACAGTGCGGGGCTGTGGGCGGGAGGCACCGCGCCCGGCCTCAGGGGAGGAAGAGCATCTTCATCCCCCCCCAGGCCCTGCAGGACAAATCCACTGTGGGGTGCGTCCCGTGGCTCCCCCGGGAGGGGCCGCGGCGGCTGCCCCACGGGCCCGTCGAGGCTGCAGGGTGGTACACGATGCCTCGAGCTTGTCCCGAAATCAGGCGACAAATCAAATTTCCAATTCGCTCGGCCCATGGGGTCGGGGTGGGATTCAGTACAAAGGCTACATGCGATATATCCAGGCTGTGGCACAGGCCGTCAAAGCAGTGCACAGAGTGTATTTGTCTTCAAACAAACAAACAAAAAAAGACACAAGGAAAATTGCTAAAAAGGTACTTAAAGAGCAGGGTGAGCCACAGGAGTGGGTCGCTGCAGAAGAGCCGGGGCTCGCTCACCGTGCATGCTGTTTACTGAACACTGCTTTTTTTTTTGTTTTGGTTTTGGTTTTGGTTTTTCCCCCCCCTCACATTCTTTTTATTCTCCTGTTTTCTTTTTCCCGTTTATTCTGCTGCAGAACTGTGTTCCCTGCACAAGAGCCTGGAGCAAGAGAAAAGAGACCTGGAGGATCCCGAGCGCCCCAGACAGAGGAAAAGGAGGAAACCTCGCGTCCTCTTTTCTCAAGCCCAAGTCTACGAACTGGAGAGAAGGTTCAAGCAGCAGAAATACCTCTCGGCTCCCGAGAGAGACCATCTAGCCAACGTCCTAAAGCTCACCTCCACCCAGGTGAAAATTTGGTTCCAGAATCGAAGGTATAAATGCAAAAGGCAGAGACAGGATCAGACCCTCGAAATGGTGGGCATCCCTCCCCCGCGGCGGATAGCCGTGCCGGTGCTGGTGCGCGATGGGAAGCCCTGCCTGGGGGAGTCTTCTCCCTACAGCTCGCCGTACAATGTCAGCATTAACCCCTATAGCTACAACGCCTACCCTGCGTACACTAACTACAACAGCCCCGCCTGCAACGCCAACTACAACTGCAACTACCCGTCCATGCAGACCATGCAGCCCTCGGCGGCCGGCAACAACTTCATGAACTTCAGCGTAGGGGACTTGAATTCAGTGCAGACGCCCATCCCGCAGGGGAACGCGGGGATTTCCACTTTGCACGGGATCCGAGCCTGGTAGAGCCGCCCCCGCCACCCAGCCTGCTCCCCTCCGGGGACCCACGGCCACGGGCGAGACGCCGGGGCCGGGGGGGGCTCCGGCCGCGCCTGCGAGCCGGTCTCGGGACGCTTCCAGGCTGCGGAGGGGGATCGGGACAGTTCAGTGGAGCATCCCGGAGGAGGCCACTAGCGCGGCGGCCACTTCCAGCGGGGAGGGCTCCGATATTTCGGCGGGGCCGGGCGGGCTCCGCGCAGGGCGGCTCGGCGCTGCCCGCAGCTCCCGGCCCCCCTCGCTCCCTCTTCCAGCGGGGCCTTCGCCCCGGTAATCCCCTTCCTTCCTTCCTGCAAAGCGGCCGGTCATTTTGCTTGACTTGTTCCCCAAAACAGCTAGGCAAGCCCTGCAACTCTCGTTTTAATTTGGGTTTGTTTGTTTGGGTTTTTTTTTGTTTGTTTGTTTGTTTGTTTGTTTTCCCCCTTTTTGATTTTTTTTTTTACCCTATGCTAATTATTATCGAGATCCACATTTAATTTTTGCACTTCCCGTACGGTCCCCGCTGTTCGGCCAGTTCAGCATCCCACCAGACCCCCAGGTCTCCCCCCTTTCGAGGCTGCTACCGCCGGCCTCTGCTGTGCCCCGCAGGCGCCCGGGGCCGGGCGGCTCCCGGCAGCGCAGGGATGAGGCCAGACCCTCCCCGGCCGAGGAATACCGACACTCCGACCTGCCAGGTCCCCGTAGGGTTATGCACTAAAGCGTCAGTTAGTATTGAAATGCACTGTCCGCCCCCGGCCCCCGCCGCCCGTTCGTACGTGTTTCCCTTTGCTGTACAAGCTGATGGAGGTCAGCGAGTTGTCATTAAAGAGAGTGGCTTCACCCTGCGCGTCCCTGGCGTTCCTTGCGCGGCCCGGGACCCCCAGCATCCCCCGGTCACGGCAGTCCACGCCGCGGGGGCTGTGGGTGCAGAGCCACCCACACACTGCCACCGCCTCCTCTGCTCTGGGACCCTTTTCCTGTCAGTCCCTGTCCCCTGGGCTTTGTGTAGCCCTCCCGTATTTTCAGCAGCTCCCGTTTGGACGCCTGCAAGACGGGTGCTTGTATTTTAACGTCTTTCGAAAATTGTCTAAAAGCCACTTTTTGAGCCCACAGCCCGGGCAGGGCTCGTTCACTCTCCCAGTGTCCGGGAGTGGGGGGCGAGCAGCTGGTGTCTTCCCTGCACAGGGGGGTACAAACACCCCCAAACCAAGGGGAGTGGGCTCTGCGGGAGGGCAACTGCCCCCAGCGCATCCACGGGAGCTTTCCACAGCCCCTCCGCACCCTGTCCCCAAGGGGAAGAGGGGCAAAAGACCCCCCGCCTGTCCCCAAAACTGCCCAGAGGCAGTAAGCTGGGCTCCCCACGGCCGGCTCCCTGCCTCTCCTCTGCCTCAGCCCCAGCCTCTCAGCCGCTTTTACAGTAGCCACTATCAAATGTCAATTATTGGGAGTGAGAAACAACAAACATTGTAATTCAGCGCAGTCAAAACATCCTCCGAGTGTCTGAGATTGTCCGGCCGGGTGACAAGGCGATTAGGGGAACCTGCAACCTCTCCTGCCTCGGCCATATCAGCCCCATCTGTAAACAGGGATGGAGACAGGGTGGCTGTGGCCCTGGGACATAGGATGAAAGGCTGCCGGTGAATGGAAGCTGCCTTCAGCCTCTATCCCTCCTTCCCAAGGGGACCAACCCCCCACACCCTCGAGGTAGGATTGCAGAGATAAGGAGCTCCGACC
This sequence comes from Tyto alba, assembly GCF_018691265.1. Classification (NCBI taxonomy): domain Eukaryota; kingdom Metazoa; phylum Chordata; class Aves; order Strigiformes; family Tytonidae; genus Tyto; species Tyto alba. The sequence goes on from NW_024881279.1 coordinate 12,704,789, forward strand.
TCCTTCCTATCTCTGCAAATGGAAGAGGAGCCCTGGGTGCTGCTCATCAAGCCCCTAATGCAGCATGGGGGGTAGACACCTGCCTGGGGCTCCGGGCTGGGCAAAGGGTGGCCTTATGCCAACCCCCCCCCCTCTCCCCCCCCCCAGTCTCCCTTGGGGGCACTTACCCCGGAGAGGCAGAGGGACATTGGGTCTGTTACAACAAAGGGGAGCTGAGCCTGCCAGCCTGAAGCAGGAGCACATGGCTGCCTGTCCCAAGCACACAGGAGCTGGGGCCAGTCCCACAGCTGCACAGCCTGGGAAGAAGCAAAAGCTACTTCTCTTCCTCATTTGAACCCTCTACAATTCTCGTATCACTGGCTGCATGATGACTTTTGCCTTCTTCCCACACAGGCTTTGCACTAGAAGGACACACAGACTTTAGAAGATGGCAGAAAGGGAGCAGGTTAGCCAGAAAATACTCTGCTCTAAGAGGGCTAAAGGTGTCTACCTTCCCAAAAGCCCTCGGCAAAGAGCACGGGAGGGGGCAAGAGAAAGCTGTGTTTAAACTTTGCCACTGTTGGATGCTGTGGGAGAGAGCAGTTTGGTGCCTCAGTTTGCCTGATCTGTAAAATGGGCACAATTCTGTCATCCACCTCCATAACGCTGGTGTCACTGGCAGTTGGATCCTGCCACCGCAGATCTGGGCCAGGATCAGAACTCACAGCAAGTCCTCAGGAGGCAGGACAAGACCTGAGTTATCATGAGGGAAAGAATTAAGATTTATCTAAACTTGAACCACTGCTATCAGAAGCTGGCCCTGAGTAGTGCCCTTTAGTAAGTGGTCTACCAAGATGGACTGTGCTGAGAGTCCAGGAAAAGCCACAGGAAAAAGTAACTCCACACATCAACACAGCACCCCTCCCCACATACTCCAAACATCCTTTCCTTTCCTCAGATCCTTTAATTTCTTCAAATCTGTTTATTTTCTTCCAGTAATATCTCATATCTACAGCTATCAGGGAATCCGACTGTCCAATGGGATTTGGCCTGCCGTTGCTCTGCAGTGGCTGTTCTGGGCATCAGCTTTGGGTCTGATTTCCAGGACTGCACTGTGCTCATTCTCAATAGGGACAGATGTACTACAGCCCCTGCCCACACCACTGCTCACACGCTCCCCCATTCCTGCGGGAATTGCATCACGAGCAGATGCATAGCAGGATAAGACAGGGGCTTGGAACCGCAGCCGGAGCCTTGGAGCCAGTTCAGAAAGCGATTTAGGCAGAGGCCACAACCGCAGCTGGTTGAGACCGAGCGCAGTGGGGCAGCCCAGCTCTGGCAGAGGCACCAGCAGCCATAGAGCGAGGCCCGGTTAAAGACCTTTCATTAGCTGGATTAAGGGGAAGAAGTGCAAGAGAGATATGCAGTTGGAATTAACCCCCGGCACACCGATTTTGGCCAAGGGGAGCTCACTGTCTTCACATGCACAGACACCCCATCGCTACTGGTCCTGCTCTTCCAGGTCTGCCTCGCCGCCGGCTGCAGCTCCGCGGCGGGAACGGCCTCCGCAGCCAGCACAGCCAACAGGGTCAGGCGGCGGTAAAAGGTCTCCCTGGGACTTCTGACGGCACCAAGGGTGTCGGCACACACCTCAGCACGGTGATGTGCTCTCTGGAGTCCAGTCCTCTCAAAGGCTTAGAAGAACTGAATGCATCAAACTTGACATATTTCTCTGCCTCAGCCTGAAAAGCCTGTGCTCAGAAAACATTATTCCAGAGGAAAGTGCAGGATACTGGCATTTCCCCAGGGAACCTGAAATCAGAGATCCTCTCTGTTTGGGGGCATGCTAAGGGGTTTAGGAAAGAGGTTTTAGTAAGATTTACATTTGGATTTGTTTCACTGTCCTTTCCTCAGCTTTTCTTTGGATTACACAGCCTGGCACTGACATTCATTTCTCCATTTTAGACCAGCTTGCTTAGAAGAATTCAGTGCCCCAACTCCACTTGAAGGTAACAGGGCAAGTGCAGCTCAGCAACACTTGTCGTCTTGAGACAAACTGCATATGGTAGGTTTATACAAACTATTTGGAATTCACACAATTTGTACAGGAATAAGTTGTCAGCTGTAAGGAACTGATACCAAATCCCTTGCCTTTAGAAGTTTTGTAGGAACTGAAGTAATTGTTTTTCCTAAACAACACCTCTGCAGTTCCTAAAGTGCATCTGTGGCCAGAATTTTATTCCTTAAATTCAAGGAGATTTCACATAGAAAGCTATTCTCTGGATCAGAAAACAAGGAGATATGGTCCTGGCAGGAATTAGCTAAATGTTTCAGTGTTCCCAAGAAGCCCAACAGGAAAACAACAGAGCAACAACCCTCTCCCTAGCCCCCTGCTCCTAATTCGTCTCACTGACAACAGTTTAGATCAATATCAGCAGTAAGTAATTTCTTGTTAATGGGGATTATTAAGAAGAATCAACACCTTTAAAATGCTGCTCCAGTTGTCTCCAAAGTAAGAAAGGGATAGCCTTTCAGGCTGGAGTCTGATTTTTCATTCCTGGGTGGTTAGTTATTGACCACAATGCAAAGTTAATGCTACATTTTGATGCAGGAGGAGTGGGAAGTGGAGATTTCTCCTAACAGGAGATCAAGCACTGGCAGTACATTTGTGAAAGTTAATCAATCAAGCTTTAGCAAAGTGACATGGAAAAGTTACTTGAAAATCACTACCTGTCTCCTGCAGTCATTTTAAACCCTGCCACTCCAGAGCATCATTCAGTAAGAAAACCCCGTTTAGTGACAAGATCATCCTCAGAGCAGTCTATCAGCCACAGGCCTTTCCTAACCTCTCCCTAGTTCACCTCCACACCAAAAGGAATTCCAGTGAGGTTTTTTCCACCAGCTTTTCCTCTCTCAAAACAGCTTGCTTGAATATTTTAGTACAAACTCCAGTGCAGCCTCAACAGAGGTGTCATCCTTACTGCTTCCTCCACTTCATGGGGCAGTGCACTGATCCACACAGATTTTTCCTCCTAAGTACCAACAAGGAATCTTAAAAGATCTCAAACTCCCCACTTCTCACTTCCCACTGCAGTCCTCAGAAAACTCAGAGCAAAAACATCAGCTGAACTAGATTATTGCTGCTGCTTCTAGCTACAGTGAAGGTTGCACTGCTGTGTCTTAGCTGATCAACCAATTTTAAAGCATCTCTTCCATTTCTATCATAGTACTGCACAGACTTGTCCTAGACTGTTGCTTGAAATGGTTACTAGAGCTGATGGGCTGCCTGAGATGAGTAAAAATAGGTGAGTTTGTGCAAAGGAGTTACTGGAACTGCAAATCACAGACAAGCCATGTCAACAGAATGTGGATAAATACACTAAGAAGCAGGGTAAGACAGAAAATAAACTGTTTCCCAGAAACTGAGCAAGAGGAAAAGCTGACAGAAGCTCAGGAAAAGAGAAGTAAATTCAGAGAAGCAAAGAAGGTCATTTTTAAACCAGCTTTGTGTGCTGAGCAATTGATGCACTGACTCCAAGACTGTAACACATCTGCTAAGTCATACCTGCTTAAAATAACATTTTTTTGGATGTCAACAGAGAAGCATGGGCAAATGACTGAACCACAGGCCTGTAATTCGGGAGATCTGGACACTTTTCCCAGCTCCATTAGAGAGGGGCATCACATTTGCAACTGGGTCAACATGGGCAGACCCTCACTCCTACACAATTGTAAGCAAGGGCCATGCAAGCGCAGGCGTTCACCAATACAATTTGCAGAGATCACTCACTACTTGTTTAGTTTGATGTGCTGGAAAAATTAGTTGTCTAAAAAAAAAAAAAAACTAACTTGCAAAGGGGCAGAATATCTTAGCGGACAAAATAATCTTGTTTCTTAGGGTTGGATAAAATTAATTGGTCTTGGGGAGACATTCTGGAGCTAAATTACTAATTGTGGAGATGGGCAGGCTGAAGGAGAAACAAGTATGAATGACACTACTGTACAGTGGGCAAGGTCAGAAATTAACAGGCTCAAATAGGAAAGGAAAAGCAAGTTTGTTGAGTATTTAAAATTCTGTGAACTGCTCTAACCACTACTTAGTAAGAAACATAACAAACATAATTTAGAAAAGCATTTTAGAGTTTTAGTCCTAGAACCAACAAATCTGGCTGTTGAACAAATTATTAACTTGCAGAGTTAAAAACAGTTAAAACTTTCACCTACTGTCAGAAACATTTTCTAGGTGTTCTGCATATTGGGAGTAGGATTTGGTACACTCTGCTGCCACAAGAATATACCATAGTTTATTTTAGCAGAGCAGACATTTCATAAATAGATTGCATTGTCCTTCAGCATAAGCTCTAAATAAATCACAGTACTGGCTCCTAGAAATTGCCCCCAAATCTCATCTTCCTGGCCGGGGTTTTTTCATACTCCTTACTATCTGTGAAAAATAAAAGCTGCTTCCAGAGCAGTTGCTGCAGTCAGTGGAGGTGCAGCATACAGACATGTGCACAGGGCTGGCTGGCTGTCATCAAGAGAAGCCGTTAAAAAACAAGTCACAAAAAAAAAAAATCCAAACCCCTTTCAGTCAAATAAGTAAGTTTCTTATATTTTTAATTACCAAAAAAAGAGAACAAAGTCCTACTGCCTGGCTTCAGGAAGTCAGTTCTAATGATATCAAGGAGATGATTTATGCTATTTCAGGGAAGGAAAATATAAATCTTGGTTGACTTAAGGTTTCATGTACTGCTTTATGCATTGTGCAGTGTCAGCTGCTGCTTCCTTCGCTGCCACATACCCAGAGACAGGTCCAGATCCATCCCGCAATTACACACACTTCACTTTACGGACGTGGTTAATCCCACTGAAGATTCTCATACCGACACGGACAGCGTACGAGGGCTCAGAGTGGAAGTAGACGGACATGCTGACACCCAGCTACATTTCTGGCACCCTCCCATGCTGAGGCTCTAGTATCCTTCTGCTATATGAGGGTTAGAGGAGTTTTCATACGTGTTTTGGGTTATGGGCTATATCCAAGTTTTTCTTTTCAATTACATGCCAAGAAAGCAATCTATACCCTGTACATCAGTGGGTATTGCAAGAGTCCCATCCCATAGCCACTAAACATACAGAGTTACCACGCACACAGCCATGCTTAGAATGCAGGTTCCTCACTGGCATCTTTATAGACAGCCCTTTTCAATCAATGCCAAAAAAAAAAATGCATTACTTAACCCTAGTTCTAAAGACATGAAAGCAGAATTGCTGCTATAAAAAGAGACATTCTGCCGTATCTCTCATCCAACACTCATAGGCATCCAGTGTGCCTGTCTGGGACCTCAGGCTAATTTCTCCTTCTAGATGCACACAGAAAAACCCACAAAAAAAACAGTGAGAGCTGGTGGTCACTGACACGTCTGAGAGTCAGATCTGAGATGCCTACATTTGTCTGGTTAGACACCAATTTAGAGCTCACCGCTATTTCACCTTGAGAATTTAAGCCTACATGATTTCTTGCACAATGAGGCATTAGAACTGGAAGCCAAATTTCCCTGTTCAGTCCTTGGCAGTAACATTATCTACAGCATTTCATTTTTAAACACACAAAGATTATTTCCCATGTAACACAATGAAAGTAAATACTTGATATTTTTCCCCACCAAAAAAAAAAGAGCACACAAGAATCTCCCCTGGTGCAGCACACTGGAATGACAGGGACAGTTGTAGGTTCATTTCCAAATATACTCTTTTCTTTTTTTTCTTCTCTAACCACATTTCCAGTCTTATTGGTCTCAATATTCTGGTTGTGAAAACACTGTGCTCTGCCCCTTTGATCAGCTAGTGACAATCCCTTTCATGTCTTGCTGTCTTCATTACCTTACATTTTAATTGCTGGCCTTGCACAGGACAGACAGGTGGTACAAGGTCACAACAGGAGATGACGGATGGCTTTTGGCAGTGCGTGTCCAGATTACACATGCTGAAATCAACCTGCATGGCAGTAACCCATCCTGTACTGGAGAATCAGCTGGGCATGCACAACACGTCATGTCTACAGCCACCATAAATACCTATTTTGGGCCCTATTAGAAAAATAATAATGAATTACACTTCTTCAGTTCCTTCAGAGTAGCATTCAAAGCACGACACACACAAGTGTTACTTATCTCATCATTACTTATCTCATCAGCAGCAGCCCTACAAGCTTCTGGGACCACCATTTCACACACTGATGAAATTATATATCCAGAAACAGGGATTTAACTCAAGTTACTTAGAAGATTGGAGAGTGTTAGAGGTGAAACCCCAGAGTTCCACATCAGCCCCAATGGCTGTGTCCTGGCAGAATGAAGATTTCTGAATAAAAGAATCAATTTCAGATGCCAATCTTATTTTAAATCCCATAAAAATCACTGGGGAAATGGAAGTGGTTTTCCTTTTACACACCTAGAGCTTCCCTTATTTTTCTCCAGAAGATGACATTTCAGTGGTTTGGACTCTGTGTACAGGAAGTTCAGTTTTACCCTGACTCCATCTACTTACACTTAGCAAATACATACACCCATTATTACCATCATACCATCAAAGGTTTCTTTTCCAATGCATTTGACTTGCATGGCAAATCAAGTCTTGGTCATGGCATGAGTTAGACAAGGTTCGTTGCAAGGATAGCCGTATTGGGTAGTAGGTACCATACTGCTATTTTATCTACTCAAACAGCAAAGGGATAAGAAATCCTAAGGAGGAAGAGACATTGTAGAAGATGTCAGGCTTGACCATCTTACTTGTCCTTTTTGGCCTTAAAAGGAACAAATGGGCTCCCAAAGCAAAGGCTGGATACAAATATGCTTCTAAACGTCATGTAATTCAGACCCAAACTCGAGTTCAAGGCCCTTTATAGCACAGAGAAGTCATGATCTCAGTTCTGGTAACATAGGATGCTCTTCTGGTGAAAGGCAATACTGCTGTGCTCAACTTGTCATGCGTAGAAAGGTATTTTGAGAGTAGATCCATCCAAACCTCAGTGTACAACCAAAACAGAACAGAGAGGATATTTTGCCAAAGTCGGATATTTATTTGCTCCCGGTACTAAAATGCACCCTTACAACAAGTGCAAAACCATTCGGTTTAAACATTCTTCTCCAGGAAAGCCAAGCTGGTCCTCCAAGATTTGTCTTGAAAGACAGAGACCCTGATTTAACTGCAGAGCAGAAGAAAATGTCTCCTGACTATTTTCTCCTCCTCCACCTACCTCCCAGATGGCCATTCCTTTTATTTTCCAGGCAGGTTCCCTCTCTTCACACAGCTGTTTCCAACTGCAGCTGAAATCAAGATATTGGGACTCATTAGCTCTACTTGGTCCTTTCATCCAGAAGTCAATGTGACATGCTCAGGGACCGTGAATGATAGGAGTCAAGTTTACACTGAAGTACAGGTAAGTACTTCCCACTGAAGTCTGGGACTGGAGAGGCCATTCAAGCAATTAGTTCCCACTTACACCCTCTTGGTTTTGGTTTGTTTGTTTGTTTGGTTTTTTTTGTTTAGGTGAAATAACATCATACAAATTTTGCAGATTTTGGTGTGTGGCAGATGAAGAGCATCCTCCTCTTCAAAATGCATTAGCCAGATGCTTTCAAGTCAAAAGTTTCATTTGAGGCCATTCCTGTTTTATCAACCAAGATAATGGCATCCCACCCACTTTCTGAGGGAAAAGAAAAATATTTAGAGGATATTCAAAATCAGCTGAGAAAAAGAATGTGGGCCACAGTACTTCATTCTGTGTTTTTATTTTTTCTTAAAAACAGAACTGATGACTTGGGAATTTTTGAGTCACTGACATTTTGTGGAAAATTTTTTTGGGAAAATAAAAATAAAAATCAGTCTGTGAAAATACCGTCTTACTGTAATTACTATTCTGCAGAGTGGTCTTTACCTACACTTGTTATTGCTGCAGCATGTACTGCTTGTTGCTTTACTTTTTTCAGCAAGCTCAGAGTTGATGAGATCTTGAAATTGGGAAGACCCTATTTTAATTCTAACTCTGACACTCATTTGATGTAGAATCTCAAGACGGTCAGTTAACCTCATGTGTCACATTACAGAGATGGAGAGTTGAGGTGAGGAACGAGGGTCCTCCATCGCCCACTGAACACAGGCAGGCTGCAAAGACATGGATGGAAATCCCTGCTTGGATGGAAAAACGGATGGGGCGGGGGGTGGCTGCAGGAAGGCCTTTGCACAGAGAGGAACTGACTTTTCAAAAGAGAAAACACTTTCTGATGACCTGAGCTAAAGATAGGATGAGTGCGACCAGCAGCTTTTTAAAGCAGCGGGATCTCGTCTTATCAGAAGTCCCCGAGGAGGGGAACAGTGCTTTCACCGAATACGGTGTTTTACAGAGCTCTTCCCCCAGCCATGGGGATCACCCACAGGGCCAGCATCTCGGCGAGTTGCCGGTCCTGCTGGGCACATGGCTGTACCCCAAAAGCCTGGAGGGACCTTTCCCCAAGCTTCCCCCCCATTAGCCCAGCACTCCACTTGGGTACTGCAGGCCAGCGCTTCTTTTATCATTTTGACTTTTGACCTTGAGACGGACGGGGCTCTGCCCTGCCACCATCACCGTTTCCGTCCAGCCCAAACCCTCTCTGCTCCCAACCACGGGGTTGCTTTAAAAAAAAGGGCATTGTGGTGATAAATTTGTCAAGACCAAGGGTCAAGTTTATGTTGATCTACAGGTGTCAGAAGCATATTGATCCAATGACTAAGGTCCCTGAGAGGTCACCATAAATCCTCAGGGGGGATGAAAATACCACATAACTTGCTTGCAGATGTTGCAGAGGTAATCAGATAAGGTAAAGCAACCGCCCAGCAAGTGTTAACAGACACCTGTTAGAGCAACAGGTGATGCCACAATGTTATTTTGCTCTAAACCAGGGTGGCCAAACCTATAAAAAGGTGAGAACATCAAGAAATTCAGGCCTTTGTCAGGGCAAAATAAGGACATTTGTTTCTGCTTAAATTGGGACATCTTTGGCTTGCAGGAGAGGAGACAGCCTTCAGTACAAACACTTTGCCCTTTCCGGTCAGCGCTTTTCATGCATTTCCCTGATAGCTGTGAATTATATCCAACTTAAAAAATGCTTTTGTGAACATAATTATTTTATAATAGAATAGTTCACTTGGAAGGGGCCTACAATAATCATCTAGTCCAATTGCCTGATTTTACAGATAGAAAAATGATTAATTAGCTACAGCCATAGCAGATATGTAAAAATAATCTCCTTGTCCTACTTTCCAGCTCCTCAGCTGACGCTGATGCTGAAGTTCTCCAAAGCATTTGACCATGACCAGTGTGCCCACAGTGATCCCTGAAGCCAGGGACCACGCAGACTTTTCCGGCCACGGTGGCAGCTCAGGGTTTCTGTAACTCAAGCATTTAAGCCCAGCAGTTATTGCGGAGCGTGATGCTCAATCCTTTTATCGTGTCTCCTCTCTCTGCGGCAGCCAGAGTGAGATCTAATTTTAAAAAAAGCAGTGATATGGTGCTGTTGCAGTCACACACATCACAGCTAGCTGCTGGGTATTTAAATATAAACATGAATAAGCTGCTCTACAGTTAGACTATTGTACAGCTGACTATACGGACTCCAGTTAAACAAAATGTAGAAAGTTAGCTTACTAACTTGTTGAAGCTCATAATTTAAAATAGGTGATTTCCAATTTTATTCTTATAGTAATTTCTGAATTAAAAATCCAAAGTATTTCTCTGATCTAACTAAAGTAATTTTAATAAAAACAAGTTAATCATCAAATCTGGTTTTACCTGGCTCCATTCCTTTGGAAGAATAACCCTTCACATTAAAGCAACACATTTTCCCTTGTGGTATATTCCAATGAAAATTAGAAATTTAATGGATCTCATAGGAATTATAAATACTATCAAGATAGAAGAGACTTGAAGCTTAATTGAAAATAATTTTGAGTGTCAAACTGAAAATTGATATATTTGACTCTGTTCATAATTTCTCTATAAAAATTAGAAAATTATATTCCAATAAAGACACTTTTTATGAGAGCAAAATGCTTATTATGAGAATAATGTGCAATAAATCTGAGTACAGTACCTCTTGGCTATCACATGCAACTGTCACCATCGAAGCACAAAGATTAATTTTAGAAATGTTTGTAGCATCTGTGTTGTCAAGTTTCGGTGCTGACAGTCACTTATAAGCAGAATAAAATATAACGTGTATTTGTGCTTCCAAATGGGGGTTTTCATCTGTGCGAGCCACTGGTCTGCACAAGCAGGCAGCTCACACACCGAGGGTAGGTACATATGGGAGTATTTTGCTGAATAGTGCTCAGAACATCTAAGAGTATATATAGTGACATTTGTATCACGGCTGGTTTCTTCCATGAGTGACTGTGGGCCCAATACTGGAGAAAGTTTTAAACACACCCTTGCTACCTTCACCCATATTGAGCCCAAACATGCTGGAATTTGCATTGTCTTTGGTCTGTGGAGGCCAGCTGGGTAGGGAAGCTGTGCAGTGGTGCCAGGCTCCGCAGAACTTTATTTCACAGTGCTACCTAGTGGTTTCTGGAATAAACGATCGGTTTGTCAAAATGCATTCTCCATACAGAACCTCATTATGAAGTAAATACAAGTGTGTATAAAATCTAAACTTCCCCCACTGCCTGAGATGAGTAGAAACTATATATTTATACTGCAGGGAAAGAAAAATAAAAAAAAAAAAAAAAAAAAAGGAAGGAAAAATAATTGCGTAAGAACACATGAGAATTCATCTCAAGTGTTTCCAACTGGATATTCATACACACATGCATATCAACAGTCCCATCCCAACCTCCCGCAGCTGTATCAGATGTCACAACAGGCAGCACCTTTATTCAACAACCAGGATTTTTCATCCCCCACCACTGCCAGGGATTAGCACAGGAACATGGAGCTAGTGGCATTCACAGCCCTTCAGAGACTGTCCCTCCCCTTTTCATCCTCTCACAGCATCAAGGTGTTAATGCCAGACTCTGGGATCAGATTTTCCCAGATTTCCTGCCAGCAGAAAGACACCCATCAGAAAGAGCCACAAAGCCTTCTCCCCTTCAAAACCCCCTTCCTTGCTCCTCAAACTCTCCTTTGCTCTGGAACAGTTCAGCAACAGCTGCCGCTGTCTCCTGCGCATCCCAGTACCACCTCCTCCCTGCCTCGCACCTATCAGTCTATATCAATCTGTATATCAATCTGTCCATTTTCCAGCATCGCGGGTACCTCAGTGAAGGAGCATCACTGCTGCCCTGTGTTTGCCCACGCAGAAGACAGCACTGCTGGGGTGCTAGTGTGCGAGGCTTAGGTGCTACAGCAGCACAAGTAAATGAAGTCCTGTTAAAAACCGACAGGACAGATTGAGAGCCAAGCCTGACAGGATTCAGGGGAAGAAGTTAAACCCAAGCATGAGACACAGCCACTGGATGTGACAGTTTTCCCATATTTAGAAAGGGGAGAGCAGTACTTGTTTCCCCGAGCAATGCCTTATGATCACCAGATGAAAGGACTCATGTAAGTACTAAGTAGTATTAATAGTCACAGGCGTAATATATATATATGAGAATAATATAGTCAAACAATACTTAACAGTTATTTCCAATAGCAACATTTGTATAATGCCATTGACACTCAACTGCTGATAAGTCGGACACACTTAAGGAATTTTAATAAGCCTTTGAAAAGGTTTAACTGATGTGAATTAAGCCCTGAGATAATGTAGACGCAGGGCTATCATTCTTCAGTTAAAAATAATTGATCTTGAATGTAAACGTCACATCTTACGCCCTAGTGTACACAGTCAAAGAAAATGTCATTTGTCACCAGCAGCGTCTGGGGCTGATGAACACTTTTCCAGAGAAGCTGCAGCAGCTCTGAGCTGGGCCGGGACCTGCGGCTCTGCTCACCCACAGGAACTTTTTCTCCCATGGGGTCACGGACAAGGTACCTCACAGAAATAAGATTCAGATACGTTAATTAACAAAACATACGTGGTTACTGTTACAACGACACTAAATCCAGTGTCCCAGGCATTGTGGGTGAGTGCAGAAAGGACTGCCAATATCTTATGGTTTTAATCTACAAAAATAGCTCGGCTGCCACTCCCCCCTTGAGAAGGTAGAATCAAATCCTTCATCTAGAGTTTAGTACTGAACACAAAAGTGTTTTCTCTTGGAGAGGACTATTCTGTATTTATTGCTTGTTGTTCCAGGTGTTTTGCTTTCCTAACTGGCAATTTCTCTCCCAAAGCTCGCTATCTTTTCTGGAATCCTCTAACAGACACATAATGTAGCATCTTCTTGAGAAGGTGATCAGACCAGAAGGTCTTGTTGAAAACTGCAAACCTAAACATCTATCCACATCTATATAGAAATTAATTTACAGTAACGAGAATGTTAATTCCTACTTGCTGTCTTTCAGCATATTACCCTATTTTCTACAAAGTTATTTATCATTAAGTCTATGAAAGATCAGCAGCTAAGTTTGGGTCAAAGTCTGCAGTTACCAAAGATACTGGTGCAAAGACAGAACTATTTTAAACAAATCTGAAGAGAATTAGTTTGTTTTTGTTTTTTTTTTTCCACCCTCCCCTCATTTTTTTGGCTGGTTGGTTTTGAATAAGCAAAGAGATTACTGGCACAAACCAGTCACTGAAAGCCAGGGATCACTGTCATTAAGCTACTTTTATTTTTGCTTCAGGTATTTTCTAATACCATCTCCAACATTTAAACAAATGGCAATAACATTACGATCTTTAGCAGCATTTGCAATTTTATGTCCAAAGAAAAGAAGTAAAAGCAGCATGCTTTTAAGAACATGGCTCAGAAAGGGATTCTTCATTGTTTAATCCAAAATATACAGCATTGATATACATATAATAGATCATTTCAGTATGTATATACATAATATAATAATATATATACACATAATATAAAGAACGGGGGAAGGCTTGCTTCTCTTGGAAGCATCAAGTATTTGCCACTATCAGACACAGGACAGGAGGCCAACTGGATCAATAGACTTAATATAGAAAAATCTTATCTTCATTTTGGACTAGCTAGTCATAATGTCAGCACCTAGATGCCACTGACAGAGTTATCTCCCATCAGCAGCAGCAATAACTGTTTGGTAGTTGGGCGACACCCATCAAAAGCTAATAACCCAAACAGAAAAATTGTCCCACTGTCCATTTTGAAGATAGAAGGAAACCAGCCCATCTCTCCCCGGTCTTTGTGCATTTATTGGGGCTAAAAAATAACGATTTGCAGCCTGTGTGGGGTTTGGTTTCAAATCTCCATTCCTGTTGGGACGATGTAAACCAAAGAACTTGTGCACACAATGAGACCAGACCCCTGGAGGGGTCAGGTCCAAAAGCGTCCCTGGATGTGATACTTAGCCATCATGCTGTTGAAAAGAAGAAAGCAAAAAGCTTTCATGTTGTTCTATATATATGTGGTTCTATCTATAGGGCCTGGTGTGCGCTGATCCCCGAGGAGACGTTCTCCCTGCCTGCCCTTTGGGCGCTTATCGCAGGACCAGAGGGACGCACGCAGCATTATCACCAGGCCAGGCTCAGAGCAGCCGAGTGGCATTTTCCTTTCATGCAGCCACCGACACCAAGCGCGGGGCAAAGCGCTCCGCAGCCCCGCGGCACAGCCCGCCACCCCGCCTGGCAGCCTCTAAAAGCCGGAGATAAGTGGGATACGCCAGTCAGCTCTGATGTTGCAGCAGGAGACAAAGGTCAGGAGTGATAATATCTGATCAGTCTCACGTTGCGAGGTTAAAAATAAAAGGAAGCCCAAGTGGAAGAGAGAGACTGTGGTGGTCTAAGGTATAGTGAGATGTCACAGCACCCCAGGGAGAGACCTTCACCGGATTTGCTTCTCACGACTCCTACCAAATGGTTTTTAATGACTTTGCACGGCTGCATAAGCCTCATGATTCATCCAGCATTTTAGCACCCAGGACACCAGTTTGAGGCAGGTGCATGGCCATGATTACTGCAGCTCTTGCTTTACAGTAGCCCCCAAGGTCCGTGCTGGAATTGTGCCATTTCCCTCGACACCACGCAAGCCCGGGCTGGGCCCTTCCTGCTCACCGGGACTAAGGGGGAATAGCCGGTGGGTGAGGGTGTAGGTAGGCAAAGAGAAATTGGCAACCTCAAATGCTCCAAGGTTACGACTTAGGCACTCAACACTTACCTGGTAGGCTTAAAATCATTACTTTAAAAGCAAATCCCAACTCAGAGGCAAAGAATATTAAAAGCTGCTTTTTTATGAAGCATTTCATAGGGTTCATATTTAATGCTTTTGTTTGCTACTGTGAAGACCATATCTCTGCTTGTGTAGAATTTGATACTTTTCATGATCACACGGTGCCAGAAGCTGGGAATTTACTCCCCATATTGCTCATGCTGGCGGGACCAGCAGCCCCAGCCCATGGCACAGAGGAGGGACTTGAGCGTGGGAAATCAGCACTGGCTTTGCTGCCCTTAACCAAGTGCATTTACATGGAGACACACAGACACAACTAGGTAACGTTTTCCAGTGACTTTGCATAAGTGTAAATAGTTATAGAGAGTGAAAGACTTTAATATTAACCACACATGCTGTGTCTCTGCTAACTTGAGCGGAGATCTCAGTGTACACCACCGTAAGGAAGAGGCCCAGTTAAGTCAGTAAGGATTCCTCATCCCTTCCTCACACTGTAGCTTTACGTGGAAGAAATTAAAATCTTCAAGGCACAGTTACAGTGCACCAGCACATCCAGAGTGTATCTCTCGATGCATAACTTGCCAAAACTGGCACAAACTCTTCCATCACACGTTTCTGTGAGAAAACCAAAGCCTCAGCAGGACTGTCACTTGCCTTGTTGCACAGAGCAGCCCAGACCCTGTTTGTACCATTTTATATAAGCAAGTGGGTAACAATCAAGCTTAGTTTATTCAGTGCAACAGTCTCAGCCTGAACAAGTCCACAATCAGCTGCAGGGACAGACACACCAGCATTAAGCCAGTCCACAAACAGCTTCAGATAGCAGCAGACTGATGCAAGAGCCCCTGATGCATTTTATACAGCTGAAAACCTGACAGCACAATGGGACAGATGCAGAGATAGCAGATGGAGTAATAACTGGTTATGTGATTCCCAGTTGCAATTAGGCCATGAGTTGAAGATCCCAGCACAGCCTGCAACCAGGAGAACATCAGTTTTCAGAAATGGGTCATCCCTGCCTGACCAGCAGCTTGGGAAGTGTTTATTCGGTGAAAATTTGATGTGAATACGGGCATTTAGACTATACTGGGCAACAGGAAAGACAAAGATGATACCGGTCCAGATACCACAGTAGCTAGTTATACTACTTACACAACATGAATTGAAATGATGTGATTTGAGATCTGTTTTCAGAAAGCACTGGCATTTTCACTTTTTTTTTTTTCCTGCCAAGCTTTGATCAATACAGTATGCAGCAGAGAAAGATGAGAAGTCCGATTCCTCTACCTGTGAACATTTTAGGTTCAATTAACCTTCCTATTTCTTTATAGATAAGTAACAAATCCTGCAGCCGTCAAATCTTCGAAAGATTACATCATCATCAACTGATCCCATTCTTCCATAACAAGAATACATTAAGATGTACATGATCAAGAAATATTCAATGATATCATCAACTACTCTATTAGAAGAACCAGATGTTGTACTACAATTTAAAGTATGAATACAAGCTCTTTCCACCTCTTTAAGTTTAAATTATTTCTCAACTAATGTTAAAGTATCATACTTAAAAGTACAAATAAGGACTGAATGTGGGCTGAGAGAGCTGAGGCTGTCCAGCCCAGAGAAGAAAAGGCTTCTTATCAAGGGGAAGGGGATCTTATCTATCTATATAAATGCCTGAAGGGCGGCTGCATAGAGGAAGGAGCTAGACTCTTTCCAGTGATGCCCAGTGACAGGACCAGAGGTAATGTACACAAACTGAAACAGAGGAGGTTCCCTCTGAGCAACAGGCAACATGTTTTTACCATGAGGGGGACTGAGCGCTGCAGCAGGCTGCCCAAGGAGGTTGTGGAGTGTCCAACCTTGGAGATATTCAAAAGCTGTCTGGACAGAGTCCTGGGCAACAGCTCTAGGTGGTTCTGCTTGATCAGGGTCTTGGACCAGGTGAGCTCCAAAGGTCTCTGCCAACATCAACTGGTCTGAGACTCTGAGAAACACAGATAACCAGGGAAACAACAGCAGCAGAGAAAACTTCCAGTTCTATTAAAAGGGCTAAGTTTTGAAGCAAGATTCCTGTTCTTACCAACTACCCTCAAAGAAAGAACTGCATCAATCTTGCAGCAATTACAAAAAATTCCTTGGGGGGTATTTGGCATTTATGCCACAGAACATCAGGACTGGCCCATACTGTGGCTGCAACTCTGCTCTGGCAGCGCCGAGTGTGTTTGGTCATGTACACAGCACCTGCTGCCTGCTTGGAGAACACTTATCTCACCTTTAAGGGACGGAAACACACCAAGCACTTAGGCATCAATTATGTGAAGGGCTTGGTGCACTTTGCAGCAATATACAATCATAAAGACACCACATCATGCTAAAATATGTGCTTAAGATTTCTCTTCTGGTGCAATCACACCATTACAAATAGGGAGGAGAAGCAATGGTGAGCTGATTTCCTCCTTCCCGTCCAAGAAGAGCCCCACATATTTGCAGACAAGTATGCACATGCCCCCTGGATATTCTCAGCCCCCAAAGATTCCAGCCAGACTTGCCTGGCTTGCTTTGGACCACTTGGCATGTGATAGCAGCCGCACACATTTGGCAGAGACATTTTTAGAAACTTCCAAGCTATGAATTCACCCTTCCATTTTGGTAAAGCCAGTTATGTGAAAAGTATTTCAAAAGCAGAACTTCAAATACAGACTTAATTTCCCCTCAATTCTTAGAGAAAAAAAAAATAAATTACACTCTTCATTTATTTTCCCAGAGTTATCCTATTTTTCTGTATTTGCTGGTACTATAACCAATAATGAAACAATTATAAGTCAATCAAATCAGTCTTTTCAGCACAGTTACGCTGTATGTTAAAACTACTCCCAGTTCTTTCCCTCAGGTCTGTGTTTTATTGCAACCACTAAAAAGTGACTTTCCTTGAAAAATACATTTAACTAAATGCTTAGGAAGTGGCCTTCACGCTACACACTTCAGGGGTGTGCTGGGGAGAGATGCCCATGACCACAGCTACAGCCACACAGGTACCTAACAAGGCTTTCCACCATGGCCACGTAGGAATGGAGATCAGGATGACACCCGTAACCACAGCCTGCTCACCACATGCTGGCAACACAGCTAAGTATCTGACAGCACTGTCTGGCTCCTGACACACCAAGGGTCAACTTCCAGGCATTTTCCCCTTTTCCACATGTGTTCAGAAAAAGCAAACTGATCTCAGTGGGTTGGACTCCACAGACAGGACCTGACATGGACTCTCACAAACCAGCACACTGTAAACTAAATCTACTGAGGCATCAGAACTGCCCCATCCTCCTCCTCCCTAAGTGGCTCCAGCTGCGCAGCAGAACACCCATCATCCTTTAAATGGCTTCAGCTCCCTTTGCCGGGAGGACACAGGTAGTTCACCACCACTCAGCTGATGAGCAGGAATTCATTAACCCACAATTGCTTGATTGCTACCAGCTGCCTGCCTCAGGCCCTGAACTTCAGGGCAAGGAGATTTTAGGTCCTTTTTAAAAGCTCATAGCAGTTCCCTGCTCCTTGTTTTAAAGGAGTGTTATTCTTTGATGGAAAAAGATTTTCACTGCAACTGTTTTGTGACAAGGAATCCTACTATCAGCTTGCAGTAGCCACGAATGGTACCTGCTGCCCAGGAAGGGGCGGGGGGAAAGGAGTACTAACAGGAGCACTCCTGTTTGCTTATACTTGTGTATGAACCCTCTGACACACCCCTGAGCACTTCTCCAGAGCCCTCTTTCTTTCTTTCTTTCTCTAAAGCTCCCCAGACACCTTCTGCTTCTGCAGTCCTGGAGCTCCTGGTGTGAGGAGGGCTCCAACCCTTAGCCCCCAAGTCACGCCTGGGCCCAAAAGTGCAAAGGGAGCAGAGTCTGTCCTCTTCTCACCAGCCCTGATGGGTCTGCTGCACTTGTCAGGGTAAACTTGAAGGGTGAAGCACCTAAGAAAATACTACTCCCTTTCAAATAAATTGGTGTGATGCCAGTTTTTATCCTTTACAACACAACCTCAGGCATGCAGCAAAAGCAAGACCCCGAGACACACCATCCTGTGTGAGTCAAACCCCATCTTCATATTCAGAGGTGGCCACAGGGACCAGTGGGCTGCCCAAAAGACAGAAGATGCAAATATACATCCCCCTGTAGACAGAGAGGATCTGTACAGGCCAAGCTTTCCACACTCCCTGGATAAACACTGTGAAGTACTGTTCCCACTCACTTATTCAAAAAAACAGATATAGAGACCTACCTTTGAAGCACGAACAAGGTTTGTAGGTGAGGAACAAGCCAGACACCACTCTGCAGCCTGAAGAGCGGTTGTTTGAGCACCCCCCTCACCACCCCCAGCTGCAGGTCGTATGGGCTGATTGAGGCATCTGACCGCACCTGGGAGGGATCCAGGCACCTTCCACCAGCTCTGGCTCTGCCCCAGCACCCAACCAAGGTGCCTACTGCAGCACGGCTTGGGGTGGGTGGCCCCCCACGTTAAGAGATGGTGCTTCACCAAATCGCCTTTCTTAGCACAAAGAGGAAATAACATTTATCTCACTGTCTTCACAGATTACTTCTTTCCAGGTCTGTGGCCCATCAGGAGCCCAGATGCTTTCTGGCTGCCTATGGAAGGAAACAGTTCAAGTACCATGTGCTGCAGATTGACCTGTTGAGTCTTGGCCAGAATTTCTACTCTTCCTCTCTCCCAAAAGGTCCAGTTGTCCTTGATCTTTTTTTCACTCATTTCCCTTGTCTCTAAGGACTGCAAATTGACAGTCAGTTTATACAGAGCAGGTAGGTATGTTTACAAAAGGACTAGATTAATTTTTTTTTAATGAAATCCGGATGCAACAGAAAGCAAATGTTGTAAGGATGGTCTTTAAAAGTTATTTTTTGCCCTCAGAGTGCTCCAGCAGGTCAAAGTCTGAAAGCTAAAATTTCAGTAACAAGACGAGAACAAAGCAAAAACCAAGATGTTCAGCAACAGGCCTTTTATTTTTCCCCACACGGCTACATTACAATCTCCATCCAAAAAGATCACACCTTTAAAACAAACTTTACTGAAATTCTCAGCACTGTGGGAAAGCTGCTGCTTTTTTTAAGGTTGATCTATGTTCTGACAGGAGCATGCTGCAAAGATAAACCCAGTGAGACTTCCTGCAGACAGTCACGCTGCATCACTGCTTGCAGCAGAGCTCTTTCCTCTGCTTAGCATCCCGGTATCTCAGAGATTAGCAACAACCTATTTTTATATTGCATCCACATGAGGGAGGAAATACTGAAGCAGCTAGTGTTCGACCACCTGCAGGTACCCTGTTCCAGAAAGACAAGAATGTTTTCAAGCTGGCTGAAAAAAATAAAGGCGCACTGGTATATCTGGCTTAGGAGCAGAAAAGAGAATTTTATTGACTGCTCTGAAGTTGCATAAAATGGTAATGCACTTCTGATTTGGAAAATAGGAACTGCTGCACAGCAGTTCATTTGAAATGTACTTTTAAGCTATATAATCTTCATGTCTTAAATTTATTTGTATTTAAAGCCCTATTTTCCAAGACTGGGAGACAGATGGACACACATCCACCATCCTCTGTATGTTTGTAGGTCACAGGGATGAGCAGGCTCCAGAGAGCAGGAGCCTGATGCTAGAGATGATGCTTGTGAGATACAACTGCCAGTATCACTGAGCTGGGTGGAACTTGCTCCATTGCGGCCCCAACTTCCAGACTACACACCACTCTCCTTGGTTAGCAGTCTGCTCATCAGAAAACTTCTTCCAAAGCAAGGCTGTTATTATTATTAAAAAGCACACATGCATTGACTTTGTGCAACATATCTTTTTTAAGCTGAGTAATTTCC
The DNA here is from genome assembly GCF_018691265.1 of Tyto alba. NCBI lineage: Eukaryota > Metazoa > Chordata > Aves > Strigiformes > Tytonidae > Tyto > Tyto alba. The sequence continues at coordinate 12,724,927 of NW_024881279.1, forward strand.
CTCTTATTCAAAACCTGAATATTCACATTGTCAAATTTATTTCCATCTTTGTGTGATTCTGGATCTCAGGAAAGACTATTAGGAAGGCTGCACTGAGGTACAATGAATAAACAATATGGAAAAAGCCACATCTGTTCTGTCTAGTCTGTGTATCACAGGACTTCCATGGCAAGAAAACGCTCTCCACTCCCAGACAGTAGTGCCCTCTGCGGGAGGCACCGATCCCAGTGCAGGGGCTTCCAAATCCCTCGTTACTACCCCAGGGAGAAGGGCAGGCTCAGGTACCAATTCTTTAGGCAGAGCCCTTGATTTTGAACTCGATTATGAATTCCAACTTTTCTTGTTTATGTACATAGCCATGCGATCACCCACCCCTTCAACTGTCCCATACTCCAGTTTGGATTACTACAACCTATTGTCGCCTGTGTTTAACCAAGCCTGTGGCAGCTGGTAGCCAATAGAGAAAATTGTCACTGTAATATTCTTTTACTAGATCTTAACAGTAGTCACAAGATAATCGCCTGGTCACATCTTCTCTTTAAACATACTACTGAAAACTAACTACAAAGGCAACCTAGCCTCAAATCTCTTACAAACTTTTATACTGCTATTTGATTGACATCCTATTTCTTAGGGCTGCCTTTTAAAAAAGTTTACTTCTAACTACTAAATTAAGGCAGTATTTAACAATTCTGCAAGAATTTCCTAAACAGAATGTCAACTTTACCAATCAGCTCAGAAGAAACAATAAAACTATTTCCGAAGGAGAAGGCAACATCAGTTTTAAGAACATGGCAGTGCAGTTTTTGCTTCTTCAAGGTACTGCATGTAGCATAGCACGTTGGTATTTATGTTATTAAAGCAAATCAACTCCCATTACTAAAGCACAAGAGATAGGGAAGGTAATCATTGTAAAAGATTTCACTGAGAAAAGATCAACCGCATAAGCAAGAAAAAAAAAAACTTTAAATTGTACAACTTGACAATATTTTGCAAATATAAAGTAGAATTTTATAAAGAAAAGGAGCCCAAAAGCTTTTGATTTCAATAGATTGGCAATGTTATTCTCAAATACATTGCATGAATTAATAGTAACAACCGGGGCTCCCATTTTTGCTTTGGTCAGAGCCCTCCCAAGTCCAGAGGAACAGAGCCAGACTGCACGTGTGTTATGCTCCCAGAAAAAAACAAGCTATAAGCAACCACTGCAACTGTGTGTTTGCAGTGATTTAAGTAGAGTATTAAATATTAAGCAGAATTTTTACACTGGAAGTTATTCAGGTTCTTTCAATCCACTGTTTTTAAACACAACTCAGTTTATGCAGATACAATAAATAGTTTATTAATGGAATGTACATGAGTTTCTCTCTCCCATCCTTCCTCTTACTCCCAGCACCTTACACACAGTTGTCAAAGCAGCTTCCAGTCCAAGCCGAGGACAAAAGTTAATTTCAAGGCAAAATGAAGAGAGGTTGAAAACTAAGACTGGCACCTTTGAGTGCCTGGTTCCTCAAGGGTTTGTCTGGTTTCCCAAACCTGCAGGAAAATGGGTGTTTCTTCTTTCCACACCTTCGTCTACCTGCATCTTCCCAACTTGTGCTCATTTAAGCTCTTCTTAGGCAGGTTGCATACTCCATCGGGGATGGTATAAAGTCACACCTGCTTTAACACTCCTTCAGCTATTGCAATATTCCTTTATTATATTATTTAAAAGCCCTACTATTATTATGCCATCTCTTTCTGATCTTCTGTAATAGTTCAGTTTAGCTTTGGAATTTTACAAAAAAGGAAAGAGTCTTTTTTTCAAAATATAGAGCACCGTGGCCAGGAATAAGGCAAGGGCAAGAAAGATTAGCAGCTTGTCCGTCAGTTCCCTGCGATTGTACTTTGTTATTAGCTTTCGCCCCAACTGAATTGTCCCAGACATAGACTTAAATTCTTCATTTGCTTCCAGGATGGTTCGTGAAGAATTGGCTGAAATTAAGGGGAAAAAAAAAATAAATCAGCTGATTGCACTTCAAAAACACATCACAAAGGATATAAGCATGTAATATTTGGCAATACAGATAGTGTTTGTGAAATCCTTGTGGGTCAGACTGATATATGGGTAAGACAAATGCAGACTCTGTTCTTGCAGAGGCTGTCACAACTCGGTAGTCCCGATGTGCTAAGAAAAATTGCAAAGCAAAACAAGAGTACTGAATGGCTTAAAGATCCTGTATCTTGTTCCGGGATTTTTAATTTTTAGGTTACCAGATCAAACCTAGGTCACATTTTTTATGAACAAAGTCAGTGCTACCTGAGAGCTTTCTGGAAAGAGAGTAAAATAAGAATGGTGCTAGAACCATCAATTTAAGAGAGAGAAATCACCATCACTATCAGCATCAATTCTAGAAGCAGCAGGACAGGTTGATATTTGAATATATTAATTGCACAACTGCAACTGTTCCCCCAAGTCAGAGCAGTAAATCAGTGGGATTCAGATGGGGTTGCAGAAAGTGAAAAAGCAGCATGCAACAGTAAGAGAACCTTAATTATTCAGCTCAAACAACTGAGACAGTTTTTAATACTTATATTTGACAAACATTTTTTTTTTTTTCCCTAATAAAAAAGAGAAAACCAACTAAAGGAAAAGTATGTTGATTCGTCTCAACTAAAGATACAATTTGAGAATATGACAAAACAGCAAGATGGAACATCAGTCCCTTTCAACTTCTCTTTTCCTGTGAGAAAACAAACAAGCAAATAAATGCCCATAACTCCTCAGCCTTCCCCCTTTCAAACTGCTACATAAAAGCAAAAGCCCAGGAGTCCCCTTTTTCTTATATCACAGAATACACACCCTGTATGACAGTGAATGCTGGTGTATCACTCTATACTGAACTGACTGATCACAGAAAGGTCAAACTCCAAGCATGTTGTCTGGTTCACAAAAACAAGGGTAGTAGAAATAAATCTGTTATATTTTGCAAACCATTACGTCCCATCTTAAGAGGCATTTTGATCCAAGTGAAAACAGAAAACTTGTTTCCCATCATTAATGGCAAAGCAGAGCTTCCCTGCTTCACAGCCACATATACTCACTGCATACTAGAAAAGGATTTGATCAGAAAAAAAGAAATTCTAACTACTGATTTGGAATTTACATCTGGGTTTTGTAAATGACCTGTGATAGTTTTTCTCTTGATGAAATCCAAGTGCTGTTCAGTCAGAAACAGGCTGAAAAAGCATCTGCCAAACTGTCTTTTTAATGGGAGAAGAAACATGCTACTTCTTCATGAACAAACCATGCCCAGCTGCCATCCTCTGATGGGGGCAGAAAACAAGCAGGGCAAAAGTTGTGTTATTTATCCTCGTCTTTAAAGTGTCCTCTCTTCTGCACAAAAACACAGCTAGTAAGAGGCCCAGGCAACACAGATCCAACATCTAAATGCTCCAAGAATTACCAGTTCTGACAGGTCACTTGATTTATTGTCTTGGGAGTCTAGGCCAAAGAACTGGGTGAAATCATGGTTTCACAGTCCCTGATGCACTGCTGACAGAGCAAGTGACCCCGGGTTCAAGTCACTTGATCTCCTCGTCTCTTAGTCATCCCAGCTGGAGACTGGGTGAAAACAGTCCTCCAGCCATACTAAGTTTCCACTGTGTATGGGCTTGTACCTACGCTTTTATTTCCTCTGCTATTACCAAATGCATGCCAGGACAGTAACACCAAACACACTCTTAGCACCATGTGAACTCGCATTGCTTTTACAATTGTTTTTATGAGAAACTCAAACAAAAGCTCCTCTTCCTACCCTGTTTTCCTACCTTCTTTTCCGTTTCATAATCATGAAACACAAACTCCAACAAACAGCTCTACACAACATACATTATGATTTTTTGTTTACATCCAACTGTTAGAGCAGTTCTGCTGGACAGTTCTTTAATTATCATCGTAGTATGTTCTCCTAAATAAAGCAGGTTTCCACTATGCTCCACACCATATCAGATTGCCTCTCCTTATCCTAACAGCACCATCCTAATGTGGAAAGGTGCTTTAATCATCCAGTCCATACCCAAACACCCAAGTAACACCTGTACCTAGGGTTTGCACGGTCTCCTCACTCTGCTGCACTTGCTGTGACATCATCCTGCTAATGCCCATCAGACTCTCTGTGATGTTACTTGCACTTTCTGCCAAGCTTTCCTTTGTAGTCTTTCTGAAAAAGAAAGGGAAAAAGTAAAGCAGGAAGGGATAAAATTATGTCTTTGCATACTGCAGGGAAAAAGCTGATGCCAGGTCGCTTAGAACAGAGCTTGGCACCAAACATCTCTGCCAATGCACAAAAGACACAATTAGTTTTTACTGCATGAGAAATTCAGATTGTCTTCACTAAACAATAAAAAAAAGTATTAAACCCATGAGCCAAAACAACTGCTAGTGGCTCAGAATCTCATGTGGGTCCATATTTCACCATTTTTTCACCCATGACAGTACAACTTCATGAGCTGGTATGGAAATGCTGATACAAACTACCACTTAATTACCCTAGGTATCCCATTTGTCATTTCATGACACTAAATATGCCAACTTTTCCATACAGAAGTTATATAAACTTACATGCAGTTTTGCACGTGAAAACAGCTTGCACAATGATCCATTACCTGTTCATAACCCTGAATGGAATTAATGTAAAAGACAGTCAGAAAAACTAGGAAGGCTAACTATCCCCCTTTTCACTTAGACAAGCCACATGTGAAATTGTGTGAAATTATCACAATCCTTAACAGTTTAAATCTCCATAAAAGCAAAATGCACTCATAAAAGAAAAGCTATGTTCCAGATATAATAACTTTAAAAACATTACATCACTTCCATTTAAAACTAGTGAATATAGCATACACTGTTTAAATCTCAGATTGTACAGTGGAACAGTCTAGTACCTTTGTCTTAAGGAATCTCTCCCCTGAAGCAGTTGATCTTTCTCAGAGTTGTCGATAGCAATTTTGCAAGCTAGATTTGCCTTTCTCCAAGCTGCCTGATTGCTGAAATGACAAGAGTACAATATTGTTACAGATGATAACACCTTGCAATCAAAAACAATTTTCACAATGCAATCACCACTGTAACCGAACACCTGACACACGTGCATGGACTTTCTCTATATAACGCCACAGAATAACATTATATTGTCCTGTTATTTCTTTTCCTAAGCGTACTGTTTATGGAACAAGGGAAGAAGAAAACTGCCAGCTGTCAAATGACAGACTCTACTTACATACCCAACCGTTCAAAGGGATGGATCATGGTTAGAAAGCCGTGACAGGAAAGGAGAAGGGAGTCCTACCCTTTCTATCCCTGATCATCTCTTCATCTTGGGCAAAAGAGCATCATGTCAACAGCCACATTTGCAAAACAGCATCCAAAAGACGCTGCGCAGACGTCGGATTATCTCTGGTCACCTGTAAACAGCACTGGCTGCCCAACCCACCTAAGCATTTGTTTCTTATGGCTTTCCACTTCCCGCAGTAAGGCTTGTTTCTCCGATTCTTTATCTTGCTCCTTTGCCATCTGTTCAAGCTCCTTTGGCAGAAAGCAGAAACACGAAAATCTGACCAACAACTGCTGCCACCTGCAACCCGCACACCCCACCCCCAGTCCCGGAGTGAATTAACAGCAGATTGATCCGATAAATTAACACCCCGGAACCGGGACTCCCCGCCTCGCACCGGCCACCCCCGGGCAGCCGATACGGCGCGGCCTGCGGACAAAGGCCGGCCGTCTCACCTGGATGCGGTCGCGCAGGTGGCGGAACTTCTCCTTCACGGCGGCATTGAGCTCCGTGAGGGCGCTGAGCGGCCCCGGGCAGTCTCGGATGTCCTGGAAGACAACGGCCCGGTCAGCGCGGCCCGCGGCGCCCATCGCTCGGCCCGGCCCGGCCCTGCCGGGGCTCTCCGCACAAGGCGGCGGCCGCCCCGCAGCCCTGGGAGGGGGGACGCGCCGCGGGGGCGGGCGGCGGTACCTGCACGGCCGCCTTGATCTCCAGGTCGAACTTGACGATCTCCTGGTGGCAGACCCGCACTGGCACACAGGCAGCCGCCGCCATCTTGGGCGCGGGGAGGAGGCGCGGTCCCGCCGCCGCCACGCGGGCGCCCCCGCCGGGCACCGAGGAGCCGGGGGGAGCGGGGGGGTGGGGGTGTGTGTGTCCGTCCCGCCCGCCGCGGAGCGGGCGCGGAACCTCCGCGGGGTGGCGAGCGGCGGTGCTGTGCCTTCTAACGCCTATCGTGTTCCCTTAGCGCTGCCAGGATTGCAGATTTATTTATATATTTATTTTTAGTTCTGCGGGTAAACGCCCCTTCACGCACAATATAAAGGCGTGAAGGGGCGGTTGGGTAGCTGCTGAGGGCTAAAGTGTGTCCCTTAGCCGTCAGAAGCTAAAACGAGAGCCCAAAGCAGCACCGGGGCTGCACGGGCCTCGGAACCTGCACGGTTTTATTCCCAACAGAGCGGCCACGGTTTCGGGGCGGCCAGGCCTGGGCAGATGAGGTCTTTGACCCTCAGCAGCAGGGATGATGGCTGGTGTAGATGTGAGGAGGCTGAGGGAACGCCAGCTACCTTCTGTACCCCTGAAAGGAGGAAAGGGGAGGCAACGCAACGGTCCTTTTGTTTTTTCCACCAATGCCTCCCCCTCGGGCAGTGCTGTGGGACAGAGCCCGTCTGGACTAAGCTGGCAGGTGGTGGAGGCCACCTCCACGGCAGAAAGCCTGGCAAAGGACCTGCTGGGTTGCAGTCCCAGTTCTGATGGTCCCACCACGCTGCCCAGCAGCCTCGCACGGCAGCTGTTTCTGTGAGTGCTGACCCCGGGGGAGAAAACAAGTTATTTCCTTACCTAGCTCTGATCCTGTCCAAAGGAAAGTTGCTGACAAGACCAGGAGGCTCAGAGCATTTACTTCAACAGACCACATGTCCTTCGCTATCATTCCACACATACAATGATTCAAGACAATATTTCCTCCACAATTTTTATTTTAAATTACAAAGGATGTTGCATACATTGATGAATTGGTATCTGAATAGAAGTGCTAGGGATCAAGGGTGACAGAGTAAACAAAGTCAATAGTTTAATTGTGCCTCTTTTCAAAAAAAAAAAAAACTGCACAACTATTAACCAACATTAAACATTGCAACTCTTAACAGATCATGCTTTTAACAAGGTAAATTTATTTTCTAACAGAGACAAGACTTTCAGTAAGTTTTTTTAAGCTCCAGTTGGAAGTTGATTATAGAATATCAAGGACAGCATTACAATCATGACCCTAAGCATAGGCAAAACAGGATGCCATGTTTTGTTTAAAATGCTTTTTTTTTTTTGCCTGTCGACCATCTACATCTGCATGTGCCATCAGCCTTAAGAGTTCACCCAACCACAAATACTGAGCAGAAAGTTTTACTTGGACATAATTGTCTGGGAGGACAGATAATTAAAATCAGTACGTATGAATATCCATTATTATAAGAAAGATTAATAAAATTGCTACTACTAGGTTCTGTTTTTTAATCAGAAGATTGTGATAGGGCAGTGTGGTTTTGCCAATACCAAATCCAATCCAGAAGTTTTCCCTACAGTAGCTAGTTAACTCACCCAAATTTGACTTACACAGATACCCAACTCAAGAAAAACTCTGAACACTGATGTTATCTAAAAAGTTTGGAGTTTTATTTTTTTATATTTAAAAAAAAAAAAAAAAAAGCTCTGGCTCCACTTCTAGCTCCACAGCTCATTAGAAAGACAATAAATGCATAGTCAGTATTTGCTCTTGTGGAAGTTCATGAATGTCTATGAGGCTGAGGATTATAATTCAGTGCGCACACACACCTTCTTATCATGCTAGAAGCATTGGGGGAAAAAACATGGCATATTGTGAAATGTAAATTGTAGAAAGATAGAGACATTTTTGTATGCTGCAAAGAAGATACAGCCTAAAAGTGCCATCTTTCATTAATGACATTTAAGAATCCCAGTTTATATTGGGAGATATTCAAGAGTGGTGTTTTCTCAACATACTAATGCCCTTAATACAGTTACAAGAAGAATCAGTCACTGAAGCAGTAACTGTTTGAAATGTACTTCACACGATCCCTGGGGTAAACAAAATAAACCTCAGCTGTGTGCAAGGCTGTGTCAATAAGCCAAGACCACATCTAGCAGCACACTTAACTGGATAATTCCAACTGAAGCCTCCAACTTAAAAAGAAAATAAAATCATGATTAGATGCATTCTTAAAATTCAGGTCTCAAGGCCAAATACAGATCCTAACATTCACTGTACATAATTGGGTTATGCCTCAACAGAATTTCAGGAAGACTAGCAAGCACATTTGAGGAACAGAATTGCATTTGCTATTTCTGCTGAAGGCAACTTGTATACAACCCTTTGAAATTCTCCTGATAAAGCAAAAAAATAGGTATGTTTAAATGATTTATGGAAAACAAAAGCACATCCAGTCTTTATATCTGTGAATAAGCTAACTGTTTTATTAATGAAGGCAAATATCAGATAAATATTAGGGGGGGGAAACTTTTTATAATAAAATCAAAACTGACACCACTGTATTTCAGAAGTGCCTGGTTGCTTTTAGGTTAGTTTAAAAGACCCTTCATCTATTTTATGGTTTGTTTGTTTATTTTAAAAAAACCTTTTTCCTGGCCCTCTTAGTGTGGAGAAATTACTATCTATAAAGAATTAGGAACTGAACACAGTTGAGCCTGACTCTCACATCAGCTTTACAGCAATGCAACTTCATTAAATCACAATGATTTCAACTGGTATGGTAAGAAAATCCAGCCCATCCACACGTAAACATAGCTTTAGTAGTAAGTCTCTCTCATCCAAAAAAAAAAGTACTCACCAAGTATCAGTAAATGTGTTCAATAAACCATAAAAGGAAGCGTTAGCAAAAGGGGTTTAGGGCTAAAAAACCACCCTTCATGAGCACCCCCACATTTTGCAAGGCCATTCAAAAACTGGTCTTCCATATAAATACAAAAGGACTACTATGGAGAGAAACTGAAATCAGATCTATCCAGACTTTCTTCAGGATGCTTTTATCAGTTCTGATTCAATTTCAGAAGGGTTAGGTTTGAAGAGTTCAGAGGGAATGAAAAACATTTAGTTCTAGATGTACAAGTAAGGCACAATATAAAGCCACATCATCATCTGTCATAAAGGAAGTAGGAAAGGACAAGAATCATACATGGTACAGTAGAACAAGCAGTCCATCAATTCAAAGTGTGGCACCTAAGTTCAGACTGACGAGATCTCAACAAGAGCAGTTATGACAGCATGCTTTTAATATGGAAACAAGTTCTAGAGAATCCAGTGTATCAGAAAAAGGAAGAGCTTTTGTCTGTATTAAATCAAAAATGTATAATTGTTTTTGGATATAGGATTAAAAGTGAATATTCACAATGCCTACACTCAAAAACAAACGAAAAAATCCAGGACTTCATTAAGATCCACATACCATGTATGAACACTGAAAATCTTTAGAAAATGGTCTTCTCTAAAGATCATCCAAAAATGCATGCCACAATTGCCAAAAAACAGAACATGTACATTTGTTGGTTTTTATAGCCTTATAAGATTTTTGTTTGTGATAAGTATACACTAAATGTATATATTTTAATGACACTAGAGGAAGCAGATTGTTACTGGCATTAAAGTACAACCATTTCTAGACGGTTTAAATGCCACAGAGTCCCCTGGTTAAAATGTAAAGCTGCACAGCTTGCCTATGTCACCTTTATGATAAAGTTAAACCAGCAAAAGGTCTTATCTTTACTCTACATTTTACTGCCAGGTTTTATTTATATCAAGTATCGCTGCAGCATTCTGACCAGCCCAGAGTTAGCAGCAAGTGGCAGGAATCATATAAAACGCAGTTTCTTTTTTTTTTTTTTTTCTTTTTTTTTTTTTTTAAACAAAGTGCTTTTCTAAGATATACATACATATAAATAGGTACAAAATAAAGTGTCAACATTAAAAAGCTCAACTATTTAAAAGCTTTAACTTAAAATAATACATAGAAAACACTGAAATGCAAGGGTATGGAATTCACTAAAGATTCAGAGTCTACTTTGAAATGCTAGACCAAAATCATATTCTGGTTTTCAGACAAAAATAAAAAGCTATAAAGTCGTATTTGCCCGGTATTTCTGAGCAGTAAAAAAGGGGCTTTTTAATACCTTGTCAGTTTAATTTGTCACAGAAGTTTTTACCCAATTGCAAAACTGCTCTCTTAATGTTTAGAAATGCTGCCTTGTCTACACAGTTAGGATATAGCGTAAGAACCTTTCGTATCTGAGCAGTGCATTAACACCATTCACGAGAAAGTAACAACAGTATTCAAATCTTGGTGTAGACACGGACTTAACTTCACAAGAGACATTCTTTGTCGGGGTTTTATGGGCCGTATGCATCTCCGGAATAACTGCAACATTGGCAATAATTACAATAGGAATACATCGGACCCACTGTGTAAAGCAGCAGCCAACCCTCACCTCACCCTAACAACAAAAACACCTGAAACAAAAACACCCACATTCCACTCAGATTTTGCAAGTCTTAAGTGGATTTACAAAGTTTTGCCTAAATTGCCCTGGGTATTTGTTCAGTCTCTTGTAGGAAAGACTTTCTGTACAGCTCAGTAGTGGTATTTTGGCCTCCTCCTCCCTTTTGAGTCTTCCAAAATATTTAGATACAAAGCAAGCTGTGTGCAAGTATGTGGCAGGACTGCCACCTTCATCGGCCACTCTTACTGCACTATTACCGATTCAGACTTTTATAGTACAAGCTTGGATATAAAAATAATCTACTTATAAACAAAAAGGAATCACAGTACAAACAAACTTAGACAAACTAGAAATGAAGTGGAGAAATTCCCCAAAGGGAGTGGGGAGAAAGCCTTCATGGACTTTTGCATTTTTTTCAGCAGCTACATTTGAAAATATTTGGTATTTCTATTTTCAGTAAACAGTGTTTTGTCATCTTTAAATAGGGAAAGAAAGAACGGGGAGGAAAAGAGGGGGGGGTCCATGAAACCAGAGAATGATCTTGCCTTGAGATAAAGGACTTTCTCATCAAAGGCTAAAGCTTTTAATCTGTACGTTAACACTGACTACAAAGCCAACTCTTATTAGCAGAAAAGCAAATAAGAACTGTTTGTTAATATTCCTCAATCATAGAAACTACTGAATTAACAAGAATAAGTCACATATAAGTTTGAAGAAGCTAGTTTCGAAATACCTGTACAAAAATATAAAAGTCTATAAATTTTTTTTTTGTTTGTTTTGTTTGAAGCCTGTGTTGATCCTTGGAAACATCACATGCATAATAATACATCAACTGGAAAAGTGGCAACTAAGGAATTAGATATTTGTAGCTCTTTTTTCTCTTTACATATATACACATTACAATAAAAATAATTTTATTTTGGTTGTTTGGTGGAAGTATACTACAACAAGCTAAATATTTTTTTTAAATTCTCGAAAACTATTTTACCAATACCTTACTAAAATCCAAATATATTAAAATCTCCTACAGTAAGTGCAGAGAAAAAAGATTTAAAGACTCCGAGACGGCCACCAACTTATCTACCATGGAAGCGAACTACAAGAACAGCAAAATAATATTGTTATGTATGAATGCTCCTTCTGTAGATAATTGGACCCAAACAAAAAAATTCACAGTTCAGTAAGATCCCTAACCCTGACCTTTAATTTTTTTTCTTTTTTTTTCATTTGTTTTTACATTCAGTACAGTATCATATAAGCTGTGCAAAACTTTACTTAGACTGGCAGTTTGCCATATCAGTTGCATTTGTCTTTGGTACAAAAATAAACAATCGCATTAATGTGCAAGTATTTGTTTTCTTCCGGCCAAAGTACCGAAATTGAGTTTTCTAGAGCCATCTTTTATACAATACATAGACTCTGTGGCATATATCTACATTTTCAACATATTCCTATATACATTCAAAAATTTTAAGAGCTGGAACAAATACATTAAAACCTATAATCTTACCATCTATACATCTTGTTTTTTCCCCTCAGGGTTTTCTTCATACAAAACTTTACCAGCTTATACTGATAGCTCTCCCCCCAAAATACAAGGCACAAAGAATATACTTTTTTTTTCTCTTGCTTGCACAGACATTTAAATACTATATTAAGCTCAGAAAATTAAAATCTTATATGGCACACTAGCTCTAATGCCACGTGTGCTATGTACAAGTTAATGGTTGCAAAGAAAGCTTACTGGTTTTTAAGAACAACAAAAGAAAATCCAATTATTGGGAAAAAAAACCAAAGCAAAACAAACAAACCAAAAGACTCCCTAAATTGACAGCTTTACCAAAAAAATGCTTCCTCTTATTTTACTTGGAGCATAAACCTGTCACAATGTCTGGCAAATGCTAAAAATTTTTGCTAGCAAAAACATTTTTTTGCTTCTAAAACAAAAGTGATATATTCTGGTCCTAGATAACTTAATTTTAAAAAGAATCCTCATCTCTGTATTTAAGCTTAAAGCAGCTTTCAAACTATCTGGTTTATGGTCCAAAAATGCTATTAAGCATTTCATATCATGCTTTGATTTGTTTTACTACATTGTTATTTAAAAACAATGGAACCTAATTGTAAGTGTTTACATAATGCTAAACTGCCATGCAGACCAGAATGCAATTTACAATGAAGTACTTGATAACACAGGTAGAATCTGACCGATGAGAACAGCAGAAGTCGTGTCTTAAACTTTTGACATTGGTATTCGTAGCCCTACAAGGCCACCAGTGGGATCTCCTTCTGCAGTCTTCTCTAAAACTTGATTCACAAATTCTGATGTCTGTCCAGCTACAGGTAGTCCTAAAAAGGGAGAGTAAGAAAATGTGCTGTAAGGTTACTATTCATTGCATGCACTTCCACATTCCTATAATACAAAGCCAACGAACACTTTGGTTAGTAACCAACCAAAAGGCACAGACAACTGAAACGAACTAGGAAGTTCTCCTTTCTTTTCTTTTCTCTATTTCAGAAATTGTTTGCAATCTAACATATTGTGGATTATACATCTCTTCACATACATGCAAATACATTAAGTTTACTGCTTACCAAGTGTGTCTTTAATAAGTACGTTCAACTTTTGTTCCATGCTGACTCCTCTATCATCTTTAGGTACCTGCACCCGATTAACTATTTCTTGTTTAATGGAATTGATCACAAACAGTAAATTATCTGCAAAGGAAAAAACCCAGATTAGATTTACAGCATACTCCCCTGGAGCACGAGATCCGCAGTTGTCCACAAATAGTTATCTGTAAGTGTCAAAGGTGTCACATCACACTTACTGTAAAATTAAGATGTAAAGTTTACATCTGTAAACATATTTAAAAAAATAATTACGTTACATGCATACATTTAAGTAATTTACATCTGTAAAGTAGCTCAACACTGCAGGTAACCCAATTTACATGTAATTTATGGAGTGGACTGCTTTTGTATGAACAAAATTTTGGGGTTTGTACCAACCCTGTTTTCTCTCTAAGCTGCCAGGTATGACCCAGGTTACATGATGGTGCAAAACACAGACTTGTCTGAACAAAAGAAAAATTAAGATGTGAAGAGTTGTATTTACCATATTCCGTGTTGAGACCCCAGAGTTTTACTTTATTGGCTTCATACTGGGCTTTCTTTTTTAGTCTACAAGCCCTATAGTAAGAAGAGGGGAAGAATTAGAACACTAACAAAAATTCCAGAATACTCAGAGCATCTGTTTGTTTGCCACAGAACTTATCAACCAACACTCCCAGAGCTGTGATGTACAAAATCGTCTATCTACTCACTCACCTTCACTGAAAGCACTCTGCTACCTATATTTGCTTACATTTCACACTTGTGGATTTTATCACTGTATCAATCATTTGCCCGGCAGCTAAGTAAGCCAGCTTCCAGTGGAAATACATCATTATCTAGGGAACAGGCAAACTACATCTCCAAAGTGCCAGTTGCCCTGCTTTTTGACAAACTGGTAATTAGCCCATTGCAGGAACTGCCATGATGAAGCAGGATCTCTTGAGACAAAAATTAGTTAGACTTTAATCATACAGTTGTAGCAATCCAAATTTACTCATCCATGCAGTATTATCTAATATATACCTGGAAGCCAGTTTGTTCTTTTCTTTTCTTGACCTTGGTCTGGCAGTTAAAGGAAGTTCACTGACTGGCGTCAGGTCACTGATCACCTTATTCAGCTTCCTCAGTTCATTACCAATCTGTAGAAGTTTTCTGGGGTTGGGAGTCAGGTCTTCTACATCAGTCCTCCGTGATTTCTTTGCTGCATATTTTCCTGTTTTAAACATGCAGAAAATTGGGTTGCGAAGTGACACAATACGTACACAAACCTGTGAAAAAGCATTCTTAAATATGTATTTTTTGGGGCACAGTTTAAGTTCTTTTGTTCGTTACAAGAGAATGGACTGGAATCATGTGATCCCTATGGCCTCTCACAACAGAAAGAGCATTTCCAGACAAACTGCTTAGCACAATTCATATTACATCCAGATCAGATAAGAGCAAATACTGCTGGCCAGGCTACTGGATGTGACAGACAGTATACACGCAACTGTGCTGAAAAATATATGTTACAAGTCCAAACCGAGTTGTTTTGCCCCAGCTGTAACTTGCTAACTTGTGTTCAGCCAGTATATCCTCTTGAATGCTCAAGTTGATTGAATTCCTAAATAATCTTATTGCTGAAGTTCTGTGTTAGGAAGGAGTGTCGAGGCTTGGTACTGAAATGATCTTCAGTGATACTGAGTTTAAATGATTGACATAAAGGCTAGTTAACCCCTTTTATAGGTATGTGAAGCTATTTAAGGCCTCGTTTTCTTGAGGAAAAACATGTGGTCGAAACAAAATCTTTATTCCTTAAGATGGTCTGCAACTCGTCTTTTTCTAGATTTCTACTGAAAATGCCGGTTGTTCCAGACACTTGCATGAAAAAAACCTGCTCCAGAAATATTTATTAGAGAGCTGATAATTTAGCATGATTTATCTGAGGTAGTAGATGAACTTAGTACATGTCTGTATATGAAAATAAAAAAACCCTGCACGTGTTATATTCTGTAGCTTCTGGATGCTAAGTAGTGTTTGATCCTACAAATCCCTTACATATGCACCTGACTTAAAGGTCAGTTGCTCCTCCAAGTGTCTGGTGGGACTGAGTCCTCAAGGCATGTTTGGTTATTTGTTGTTTAAGAACAAGTATAGATATAAGCCTTCATAAGAAGCAGCAGTGATAGGGACTTTACATACTGATATTTCACTACAAGATAAGTAAGCATACAAAAACTAAGGAGATTAAAAAAAAAGTTTTCCTCCCTGAATAAATACAAGTAAACAACAACAAAAAAATCTGCTGGTTTAACAGAAGGTAAACTGCCATATTAAAGATAGTAATTTTCAACTGTAAGGGAACGTTAACATTACAACCAGGGAAGCTGGTTTCATTTTCTCCTCCAAAGCCAAGATCAAGTTGAGCAGCCTACCAAAGAGGTCCTGTGACAAGAAAACAAACATTACTCTTAAGAGTGGTCTGTTCTGGGTGATGTTAGTCATCTGTGCAGTACAGCAAATTGCTCATCAAAAAGTTACGGGAATAAACCACAGTTATTAAACCAATTGGTTTAAGTTTCTAAAAGGGTAGTTTAAAGAAATAGTTTATTCACAGAAGAGTAACTGCTTCACTGTGCTGCATTCATATAGGTGGGAGAAACAAGTAGGGAGGAGCAAAGAAAGACAGTTACGCCTTATTGCTTGTCCTTTAGTTCATACTGCAGTTAATGTGAACTCTGCATCTCAGATCGCTTCCAGCTTACTTCTAACACAAGCAAGACTGAAACTAACAGCTACAAGGAACAAATACTGGTCAAGAAACCCATCCAATATGTTTACAGTATCGCACTGAGAAAAATTTTGAACTCGGGGTTTCTACTGAAAGGCATTGGAAGTTACAATTCTCAATTCATCCACTTTCCTCTGAAAGAAACCACACTGAAAGTTACTACTGTATGTTCACTGTGCCTTCCTTGGACACTGTGCAGAACTCTGCTAATTGAGCAACAGACCTACAGTGTTTTAATGATTTATTTTCATGGCCAAAACACAACTTCTCAGCACTTGCAAGGATGGGCGTTTGGCTACCGAAGGTGTCACAATTAAAGACTTTCACTTGTAACTAAGACTCTTCTTACCATGATGGAGACCATTCTTTTGATACATGTTACTTGGTAACGTATCTCGATTCCACTCAGATGGTCTCAGCATTCTTTCTTGTTGTGATGGTGTCAGTTGCTCGCTGTACTCCCAGAAGTATCTTCGCTTGCCTCTTTTCCGAGAGGATATTGCAGTCATTTCTTTTAAATCCTCCACAGAATCATTTTCATACCCTAAAAGGATGCATTGCATTATTTATATAATGTTGACAAAACTGCTTCTAGCCCTTTAACAGTGGACTGAATATTCAAGTTAGGAGCAAAACCACAGACGAGGCCTGTTTTATATTATCTAATAGAGTTGGTTTTCAGCGTCAGCTACAACTGGGTACTTGACTTAAATCCAGGGATAGACATTGAGCTAGTGATGGTGCTTCATTAGTTGAGACAAATTATTTATGCATTGAAAGCCCCTTTATGTTCTTTGACCCCTTAAGCTCTATTGCTCTTCTCCCCCACAATCCTACCACTGCAGAGTAGAGACAACAGCTGTTTGGAGAGTGTTCTTCCATCCTTATAATTTTCTCCAAGAATTTACAGGAACATAATCCTAACTCGCCTCCACATTTTAATTAATCTCTAATCAAATAGCATGCTAAGAGAAGCAGATAATAAAGATAGATTACAAGAAGACTAATAAAGAAATAAAAATTATTCAATCATAGAATATTCTGGAGTTGGAAGGGACCCATTAGGATCATTGAGTCCAACTTCTGCTCTTCGTTGAGTTTGCGTATCTTCGGGAAATAAATCAAACCACGCATCTCTATTAGACTAGAGGAAGGGGCCTCTGTTATCAGGGCAATGACCCAAAGTCCGTAAAAAAAGACCATCTAAATTGAAGGGATCTGGACACAGGCTGTTCCATCTCTTTCTTACCTATTTAGTGGGATGAAGAGAAATGATTCACAGTAAAGCTACACAGTGTTTTAGAGCTATATTATGAGGCACTTAATATAATAAACTGTTCATGAAGTACATGGAAGCTGTAACGCCACTATCCACGTTGTATACGTATTTATAACATAATTATGTAAACACAAACCACAGTTTTCAAAATCCTATGTATGCTTTAGCAAATAAAGACAGCCTACTCTAAGGTTAAAAAAACCCAAACCACTGCATCACCTTTTGTACTAAAATGCTATATAATAGTTTACATTTACTTAAAAAAGAATGCATTTCAAAACATCACATACACTGATGAAGCTTAAAGAAAAGCCAACCATGGAACAGACTGCAAGTTTAACAAGCCTTGACCCGATCTGCTTGAGCTCTGCTTCATCTTTTAACAGTAGCACAAAGAACACTTTCTTCTTTTTAAAACAGTCCATTCAATTAGTCTGTTTGCACTTGAAAAACCAGTTGAAAGAGGAAAAATAAACTTTCTTGCTTTGGTCTGACTCTCACCTCATAACTCAAAGTATGGATGAAAGTTAGGTGAGCAGAAGAATAAAATAGGTTCTAAAGTTCTGTTTCTAATCATTATTTACTTTTTAAAAGTAAATTTGCATTTACTTATTAAAAAGACTATTTTAAAGGCAAATCAAACAATGAAACATGCTCTATAAAACATTTTTTCTTGTATAGCCAAAATTATTATGACAATTTACATTATGGTTTCAAATACCATATTGTTAACTATACTTCCATTTTACCCAAATGCTGTTTGACATAAGTATCAAAATACTCTTTAAAAACCCACTTATTTTCCACTTGAAAAAACATGTCAAGCTATGTAACTCATTATATAGATATGTATAAATTTAGCCCATCTTCATGATAACACAGAATTAAGCCAACTGATGAAAACAAATCTCTGTAAGACCTGATGTGTACAAATGTACCAGGTTAAAAATCAAGACTTCCTGTTTGCTTATTTAAATTATAATTAAGTTAGCAACTTACATTATGTTGACTTAATGCATCCTGCCTTGCAACTCTAACACTGACCTGCTGTAAATTTAAAGTTACATAGAATAATCTAGTGCACAATGTCCAAACCTAGTCTGTAATGTACAGAAGTGCAACAAATCTGTTTAGCTGTACTGCACTCTATTAATCTTCCTTGAATTCTCCTCTTAGCAAAGATCATATAGCAGTCTCATCACTTTCTTTGGTGGGCTTCTAAGAGATCTGAAAGGGTTCTTGTATTTACCTTTCAAGATGTTTGCAAGTACCTCCTAAAAAGCTTTGTTCACATCCCTTACTATGGTTTTAGGTTTAAATTCACCAAGGTTAAATTAAGTAAAACAGAGAACAGAGTAGACACGACTACTGCATCTTCCCACATTAAAAGTAAAAACAGCCCCACCAAAACCAGCGAAATCCTTCTCTTTACCATTTAATCATACTGACTTCTGTCAAACCATTTATGAGTATTCTTTCCCCCAGTTGATGGTCCAGGTGCTCAGAACAGATGCAATGCAACTTCTTTAAACAATCTCCATGTCTCTACAAGCATGCTTCCCTTTCAGCTATCTCTTCTCCAGTGCTGCTGAAAACTGAATCACTTGTTGCATCTCCCATTTCTGGAATCTCTTTACTACTTGATGGGAGCAGCAGTCAATTACAGATCTTTCTATTAAATGAGATAGGTAAAAGGATACTAGTAACAGCAAAAAAAGTTTAAGTGCTAGAAAAGGCCTGGGCTGATAATGGCCGTAATAAATTTCCTTTGCAGGCAACTAAAATTGATAAATCTGTATCATGGTGATAATAAAAACACTGTTGCCCAAGCTTGCCCAACAGCCAGTCACACTTTTAGTTATTTCTCCAAGTTCCCGAAGTTCACTATATCTAAGTATTTCCTCAGACAACACTAACACTTTAAGAAAGCATTCCATGTACTCCAAGCACTCCAAAATTATACATGAAGAAGAATAAACAAAAGCAAACTGTGTATAAAATACAAGAGAGGGTCAGCAATAGCTATTAAGTTTTTGCCCTTTCAGTAAATTACATCTTCACTCTAAGTTTATCAACTGATTTTTATTTCAGTACTATGGAAGATTAAATCTTCCTGTGCCATGCCTATTTTTAGAAACTTTATCCATAGTATTTACCTTTACTCTAAAGGTAAAAAGCAACACAAAGTACCAGAGTGACATAATTAAAATACCTGGAGACATTATCTTCTAATATAATCAAAACATATGGTAAAACCTTTAGTATCACCATACTCAAGGTGAATGGCTTTATTCACTTTAAGTTCTAGCAAGCTTGTATAAGCCAAGTTCCTCAGTTACTGTACTGCACAATGTAGTTGCATTTAAAAGGCAAGAGCGATTGCCTGTCAGTAAAATTTTAACAAACGGCAAATAGTTAATGTAATTCCACCAACTGAAATACCAGTATTTTAATACGACATCTCTTTTTCAAGGTTACCAGGCTTTCTATGCAACATGCCTCCGTGGGCTGCACAGCACTGTGCAGTACAGCAATCATTACAGAGCTGTAATAGCTACTCAAAGCTCCAGAAAGTAGAGGGAGTTCAGTTCAGAAGAGGGGAGGAAGAGGTTTTAAAATGCTAATAGAAATGTGTTATGTATAAGTAAAAGTAACATAAAGGCATAATGCTTAATAAGTTTAATGCCAACTCAGGAAATCTACTTAGAAAATAATTTAATCTGAGAGTTCATTATGACAAATACTGACAAGCTTTAGGGAAGCTGCTGTTTTTAAAAAGGCAGAATTTCAGCTGCTTTCCCCCCTGAAGTTACATATTGCCATATGTCTGAATACCTTAATTCTTATACTCTACTACAAAGCATTTAAAAAATGTGAATATTATAATACTTCTTACAATGAAACTAATACTTGGTTACAGTCCTGTCCCTTTCCCTTCAGATTTTATTTTTACACAACGTTACCGCTTTGTTACCTTCTGGATGAAGGTTAGAACTTATTTCTGTTGTTAAGGCTCCATTTCTACATGCAGAAGAGAGGTACTCAGTATCCTTTGAAGACCCACTAAGTGTTACTGATGAAAACCACCGAGAAATGGTTCTATTAGTTTCAGTGGTAGATATTCTTTAGTTTCTGTGGAAAACTGTATCTACAGTAGGACTTACGTAATTATGAAATTATTTCACCCAGGCTATGATTTCATACCAGCTATCAAGGGATAGAACTCTGGATAAATTAAAAACAGCAACCTACTGAAGCACTATCTATCATCAAGCCACAAAAAAGAAGACAGTTGCAGGTAGTTGCTCTATAACCTTAGGCTCCAAGCTAGGTTGCCTGTATTCTTTATCATTATTTTTGTTGCATGAACACAGTTTATGTAGTTTTTCTCAAAACAGGAAAATAGAAACCTTGTATAGTTTTCATTAATTACATTTTTGCAATGCACTTAGAAAATCTGAAAGTTCATAGTTTAAGATTAGTGTTGCTCATCTGTAATTATAAATCATTCAAAAGCATTCTTTCCCACTTGGCAGACAAATCCATCAACATCCATGTTAACAAAGCCCAACATTGCTGGTACCTGGTTCTGAGAAAGTGTCACTGATGTCATCATCTTTATCATCCTCATAATCTTCTTCCTCATCATCATTTTCAGACAGCTCATGCTCACTGCCAAATCCTTCATCATGGTCCTCATCTTCAATATCGTCCTCATCATCTTCATCTTCCTCAGGGTCTCCTTTGGCTGACTGTTCACCCAAACTGTCTGTTACAAAAAGAGAGTAGTTGTGCTCTTCTTTTTTCTGTGAAGAATCTGACACCGATGTGCTGGCAGAAAGACTGCTCTCCCCGACAATGAGCCCTGGGGTTTCCTGGGGCGGGCTGAGGAGCAGTTCTTGAGTCTCTTTGAAAGGCAAAATAGTAGGCGTACTGTGACTATGTGGGGACTCTATTCCTTTTCTTTCTTGTCTCTTTGCTACAGCACCACAATAGCAGGTGTTTTCCTTTGATGCATCAGCATGTGTCTGGCTCAGCACTGGTCTGCTCTGTGGTAAAGGATTGATCTTTACTTTTGCCTTTTTAACGTAGTCTTTACATTCAACATGAATGTTCACCTTTTCGTTATTGTACACGTTGGTCTTCACCACGATTTGTGTACTGGAAGCAGGCTGAGTTGCAGGTTTGCTTGCCTTCTGAACACAGTCCGACAGAGGTGCCTCAGCCTGAATGTTCTTGGAGGAACAGACTGGGGCTGCTGCTCTGGTTGCAATTTTTTTGCCAGGTAACAAAGAATTTAAAGGGTTTTGTTTTACACTGAAGAGCAAATCAGGGTAATAGAGTGAATCAGAAACAGGTTGGGAGTCCTCACTGTTAAGCTGAGCCAGTGTGGGTGTTTTGCTTATCACCTCTTCATCTTGGTATGGGCTTGAAAAGTCATCAAGGCCCAGGTAATCCACCTCTTTTGTTCCCCAGATGTCACAGCTGGTTAATTTAGTGTACTTAGTTAAGTCTTCACAGTAGGTGTCCCACTGCTCCCACTTTGAGGTGAGAGCAGCTTCTTTGTCCAGGATGTCCGTAAAAGACTCTAAGTTCTCAAGGTCTTTGCAGTCCTCCATTGAAAGTAAGTTGTCTCTGGAGCTTTGCTGATAGTCCATTTCTCTGTCCTGTGCATAATAAGAAAAGTTAAAAATTAATAAAAAAAACCTATCAATCATCTCTGTCCTCTACTTAATCTGGTACGCAAATTCAATTCCAGTGAAGTGTAAGAAAGTGATAACATATGTAGATACCTCAACTTCCAACTAAAAGCTTCTTTTGAGGGTCAGCATGAAGTCCAGCATATGTGCTTCAGCAGCAGATCCTTCTGAAGAGATTGCTAAAGATACAAGTCAAATGCTGCTGGATCCTTTTCCTGCTATTGCAAATTCATCTGGTCATCAGGAACTGGACTAGTACCAACATCCATGTATTTTAAATATGAAAGACATCACAAGCAAGCTGTTCTAGTCTCTAATAATCTAACTCAATCTTTCCTATGTGCTTAACAGAATATGTCCAAGTTTACCAGTTTATGGAAAACCTCATTCTAACATGATCAATTAATGACTGTGAGCTACCTTTCTCTTTTGATGCAGAAAAAGAAAAGAAAGAAAGAAAAAAGAATTCCAGTATAAGTAGCTCATGAGTCAACTTTTATTTTGCTTCCCCTGCATTCACAGCTTGGGTGAAGTAGCATATAGCTGCTTGCTCTTGCAGAAAAGATTGTAAGGAACAGTCTCAAGCACCATTATATAACATCAACACAGCTCTATTTGATACTTATCTATCAAGCCTCTCCTGATGGCCAGCTTTAACAAGCGTCTATTAAGGAAGCATCACATTTTCTAGACAAGCAGTTAGGCTCTTCCCTAATCAGTAGCTAGTAATAATGAATACTCTTCTAGCATTCCTGAACAAATACACCTTTATTACTACTACTATTATTACTTATTACTACTATGAACTCAGGGTACTAGTCTAGGAGAGGAAGTTATGTACACACACAGAAAGATGACCTACCAGTTCATACATGAAGTCTGGATCTGAACTGCTTGCCAAGAGGTCCGTGCTCATCAGAGTCTGCTCTGAAAACACATGGCTCCGAAAGGCGTCCCCAAAAGGAGGGTCCATTCCACTCACACTGGGCTACAACAAAATTGATACTGACATTTGAAGCATGTTATAAAAAGGCGTATTATTTTCTTCAACAAAACATAAAGAGTATTGCCATTTCATCTAAGTCTCTGAACCTGTGCTTTACTTCCATCTGGAAGGTTTTTACCTACACAGATAAGCATGTAATTTCTCAGAGCAAGAGAATGCTTTAAGAGCAGCTAATAACATGCAGCTCTAATCAAAGGACACATTTGTATTCATCATATAGCTGCAAGAGCATTGCTCATTCATTCTTTTTTGTTGGTTTGAAATTCTCATGTGTTTGCCAAGTTTAGGGAAATGTTAGCATTTGTAGAAGAGGAAAGCGAGTACTGGCAAGATCTGTGAGTATCAATAGGCTCTACGCACTTGCAGGGCCTTCACCCTAATACAAACCATTTTGTACTAAAGCAGTGTGTTGCCTGTTTTTAGAACCATCGGAACACATAAAACTTCCATCTGAGATTGTAACAAAAGCAAAATTTATTACAACTAAATCAAGAGTGTTATATCTCTCAAGAATAAAGTGGAACTTTCTGAAAAAACACGCAGAATGACTGGGCATGCAGGGAATGGGCAGCAAGGCTTTCTGCTACATTTAATTCCAGACCTCTATTTCTCTTCTAGACACATTAGCCCTGAGGGTTGGGAAGGGAGAAACACTGTACTGCTGAAAGTCATTCAGTGTGCTGATGTGTGAATCACTGCAGTAATAAGAGGCTGCTCTCCAGGCATCCACCCTCATCAAGACGACAACTTTGCTGAGTCTCCCTGTGTGAACAAATACCAAGAACAGCAGCACAGCTTCATCCATAGACACTACTGGGACCCTAAAAAACATACACCATTTAATATTTTCTAAATTCTCCTTGCTAATGCCAGTCAAATTTGCCTTTTTTTTTTTTTTTTGAACTAAGGAATCAGAATTATTTACAGAAGCAAATAAAATCATTAACAGACTTACCTGAGGCATTTCCAAGCCCAGATTCTCCAAATCCAATTCCAAACTTTTTGTTTTATTCACCTGTAGATTCCTTTCCAGCTTTACTTCAGTCTCAGTGAGTTTACACAATCCATGCAATTAAATTTTTCCTTAGGAGAACTTCAGTTCACTCTGATGGAGCTCTTCTATTTGTAGACTTCTGTGTAGAATAAACACAGCAAACCCCCAAGGAGGTAAGTAATCCTTCACCAAAAAGGTAGTGCTTAAAAAACAGCCGAAGTGAAGACAAAAAATTCCCCCCAAAAGTGATTATTTCTCATGCTTGAATGTACAGCAATTTTCTTCCTCTGCCATCTTTCATCAAATGAAAAGCCACAGAAGCTACAGAACAAAGTTCCTGCAAAAACCTTTCTGGCTCAGTTATATTTTGTTGCCTTTTTCCTCACTACTGAGAGCATAAGCTCTATAGACATATGAAAAGAAAAGCCTGCCTAATTAGAAATAATGACTAGCATACTGCTGGGTATACAGGAGAGAAAAAAATCTTTATGACTAATGTAACAGAGCAAATAAATTCTAAAAATGTCTCAGGCAGACATCTCAAAATACTAATTTCAAAATAGGCAGAAATACTGTTTCAGTGGTATCTCCTCCTTTCCTTAAGAGATTAATCCATCCAGCACCAGATAAGATTATATCAATCACTCATATAGCAACATCTAGTGGTAGAGGGATTACAGCAAGCATGCTCACCGTTCAGCAACAGAGGAAGGGAACGGACTTCCCCAACAGAACAAATTAAAAATTGTGTCAAATACAGAGTTGCCTAATGAAATATCTTCTCTAGTAATTTCAAGTAAGGCACATGTTGAAATTAGTCCAATTTATCTATTAGTAATTTTACCAGTTTAGTAGTTTCTATAGACCTGTCGCTACTTCAGATGTATATCTAAATACTCTTCCAAGCCTCATATTCTGCTTAATCCTGCATTTTTAGCAACATAAGGAAAAACAGAGCTGTAAAAAACCAAGCACCTTAGCACAAACATCAGTAACTCTACACTAAAAGTATGACAAAAGACTCATAAAATAAGCAACAGGAAGTAAAGAACAATATTGTACAAAAATAAATTAAAAATAATCCATGGTACCAAACCTTAGTATCTAATGTAACCACACTGTCTCCAAGATTTTCCTTTCTTACTGTCTTGCTTGCCTGCAAGATCCCTACCCTCACATAAAAAGTGTCTAACAAAAAAGCAGCATTAGAAGAGCATAATTAAAAAACTGAACCATCATACTCGTACAGTTTTTCAGCATTATCAGTTAAAATATATTTGTTTTGTTGAGCAGAATTCTTCACTCAGCATTGTTCTTAAGTCTGACTTTGATGCAATCTACTCAAGCTATGTTTATTCTCTCATTTTGAAAAATAAATAGTAAAGTAGAAGTGTTCTCCCAGAGTGGAGCTAAGCTCAGAACCCTCCTCTCACCAGTACATGACAGCATCCCCATGATTATTTCTACTTTCAGATAATATCTCAGCTATTTTGTTATATTCAGCATATATACCATCAGAGTGTGGTAAAAACAGACATTACTGAAAAGTCTTTACTTATCAAAACATACAGCTTTTCAAAATGCAGCTAGAATACAAAGAACAACA
Source organism: Tyto alba (assembly GCF_018691265.1). Classification (NCBI taxonomy): domain Eukaryota; kingdom Metazoa; phylum Chordata; class Aves; order Strigiformes; family Tytonidae; genus Tyto; species Tyto alba. The sequence continues at coordinate 12,750,454 of NW_024881279.1, forward strand.
ATTACAAGTCCGTTACACACAAGTTCTCAGTAAAACCATGCTACCACTGCCAAGCAAGCCATTCCTTTTGTAGGGCTGTGTGTCGAGTTCCTCTTGAGGGTATTTTGTTTCTGCTCCAAAACTTCCAGGGAACTCTTTTTACTTATCTTAAAGTGACATTTAAAGTTAAGTTTGTGTCCCAGAGCAACGTGCCTCAACAACCTCTATCACTCTTCACCCAGCAAAGGCCACACCGCAGCGGAACTAGTCCTTCCTACGCTGTTGAACATGGCACGAACAACCAAATCGCTTTTCAATCTGGCCTGATCTAGGAGAAAGGGCCTGTTCTTTAAAACAAATAAATGATGTTCTCCTACGCAAAGAAAGAGGCAAGAAGGAGATAATCTTTATTACCAATCTGCACCTGAGTATATCTTACTTTCTTTCCATACAGAGTGGCAGAGATTGATGCCTTTTTCAACAGAACATCAGATTAATACTCTGACGTCAACACCAGACCACCACGCTCATCTGCATTCACATGGGAGACTGGCAAAGTTCTGCCATTGCATAATATAAAGGGGATAGAAAAATATTTGCTGCCTCTTTACAGGTTATTCTTTGTTATGTTTTTGTTAGAACAGGCACCTAAGCCTTTCCAATGTGTTTCATACACAACTAGGAAAGCAGGGTGAAACTTAATCTGTACTGACGCTGATTTCAGTAGCAAACGACCAACGCTTCCAAGTGTCAGGACCAGGGAGCTTCTGGATCATTTACAAATCCTCAAAACAAAGGACTAAGCATTCAAAATACTTTTACCATCTCAGAGATGGGAGTGATCTTTTAGCTCTAAATTTACAGGATAATTTAAGAATGACAGTATATGTCCTCCCAGGTCAAAGCAGTATATCAGCTAATCTGATTGTTCCCATAATTATCTTTATATTTCATTCTTGACGTTTTATAGTATTAATATTTAAATGTGATTTGAATCCTATTAGGATCTAGTCAAGTATTCTACAACATAAGATTTTTCTTGGTAGCTCTATGGAGGAGGGGAAACATGATGAAGTCATAAAAAGAAAGACACTGCTTCAGGGAGCTGCACATTCAGGCATGGTTCATGCTCCCAACAAAGCAGACTTACTTCCAACTGCTTTCTGAATTTCCCAGAATCATCAATATCTTCATTAAAAGACTCCTGATCACCGCACCTAACTACCAGCATTTTTTCATGAACTGGTAAATAAAGATGTATAGTAGAAGTCAATGACATATGTGGAAGCACAGATGTAAAATCTGAACTCACTGTAAAGGAAAGTAACTTTGTAGACTGCAGCTGAAGTCCCATTTTTACAGAACTTATTATTGGCACTCTCAGCCCAAGACTGAGGAAGAAAATAGTACAGTTGTTACATTATCTATAATGAATACAGATTTGAATGAACTGAAAGATCTATGGCAGAACTCAAGAATTGCAGTATAAGATAAATACAGCAGGAATTTCTACTTCAGGACAATTTTCATTAATGCCTTACATCGGCCCTTCCCAAATGCAGAGATACAGAGGTGAAATCCTGTAGTTGCTTCCCAGCAAATGAATTGAAGGTGGAATACACAGCCCAAGGCACCAGGCAGGGTGCCGCCACTCCTTTTGGCAGCAGCCTGCAGTTAAATCAGATTAAGGTGATTAAGGAACCAGTCCCTGACTTGATTCTGTCTGCAGATTCTTTAGTCACATCAGTGCGGAGCTGTGCCCCTGCTCCTGGGAGAAGGCTCTCTCCCTCATTTGGGCATGAGGAAGGGCAAGATGTCTCAGGAACTGCTATGTTCATCTAACATTTAAGGATCTGGGGTACCAATGGAGGCATGCATATATACATTGGTTAAAATCACCATCAGTCATCAGTAAGTAAACAAAAACCTGTTTCATAGAGTTAATAATTCATGAATTTTATGACAAATTCTAATAAAAACCCTAGGCATTTATATTTACTTTTTGAAAATGTGTATTTAAAATAGTTTAACAGTGGTTCCAAGACACCTGGGAAGACTGAACTTCAAACAAATGGCAGGGTTATTACACGACATTAATGATGCAGCACTACCTTTAAATTGGCAGACAGCTGGACCTAAACTTGAAACACGCAGCATTAAGGAGACGCACGGCAGTTACCACGCACGTGCCATTTCCCTAGACTGATGTGACAATGCATTATCTCCAAAGATGCTCCTATAAGAGAAAACCTGAACTGCCAGCTTTCAACTTGACAACTCTGAAAGTCTTCCTCAGTCACCTGTATGAATCATTTGTGCTGTAGCTATAACTAAAGTTGCTATTTCTGTCTCAATTCAGATGTGTATTTTGTACAACTTGGAAAGCACACATAGCATCGCTATACCATTTTGTTGATTGTACAGTGCTTATTATCACAGCAGCTAAATGCCTGTTATAAATACATCACACGAACAATTACACTTTCCATGATGGTGACTGCACCATACAGCACAGTTTGTCAAAGTTAAATTTTTGATGCAGATAAAAAAAAAAAGCATGCCATGAGAGCCTGGCAAACTCAGGCTAAAACATTCAAAACGCCCAACTCTGAATTTCAGAGAATGCACAAAAACTATAACATGTATTTTAAAAGAATCATTATGTACTATGCAATGTTTGCTCTATCTGGACATTTTATGAAGTATTACAGTTAGAGATGCAAGAAGTTCTCCTAGGCTTCTCTTAGAACTTTTTTCTCCTTCCACAGTTTGTGCCAGTTTGTTTCCTATTACAGAACATAATCTGCTCAGTGCAGTCTTCAAATGCAGAATGTATTCTTCTTAGTTTTGTTTTTGAGTGTTAGGGTTTTTTTTTTTTTCTCCTTTCTACATGTTTCCTCAATTATTAGCCAGACTTAAAAATATTCATTTACTTTTCTCTACCACCACAAAGACACTAAGTTTTCTTTTGTGGGGTTTTTGAGTTTTTTTTCCATAGCAGGTGAGCAGATACTCTTGCAAAAGGTGGTCTTCTGCTTCCACCCCTCATAGCTTAATTCACCCTCTCATCCAAAGAAACCAAGTCTCTACCTTCTCAGTGATGTATTTGTATTAAAATGCCAGCATAAGTCTTTAAGACATTATGCCCTTTGCTTTCTCTATCCTGAAGTGCAAACAATATCTGCTTAAGACATACAGATCCTAAGTTTGATGGAGCACTGCCATTTAAAAGAACTAAAGACAAGACTGTTTCACTTCTTTTAAGCCTCTTCCCTTCAGGAGGGAAACTGCTACTTCACTTCGTTCCTTTTTGTCTGCTGACCTCCCTTCCCCCCCTTATATTATTTTTCTAATCCTACTTGCCCACAGCAGACAGACTTCAAGATCTGGAAGTGATACCACTAAACAGAAGCTCTGGTCTCCAGTCCCGAACACAACACCTCAGGTGAAATAGCTGATGAATTACAAAAAAGAATACAGCACCACATTCTTTGTTTGAATTAATACCCCTACAACACTTCAATGCCAGCTACCCATCTTTGGAGGGGTATTCCACTTCAGCACGGCTGTGTGAGCAAATAGGCAGATACCAGGAATTGATCATCATGCACGAGGCAGAAGAAAAAAAGTGATTTTAAAAAAGAAAAAACAAACCAAACAAGCAATGTATTGCATCTGCATAATTTATAACTATGCTCAGAATAATATATTCCTACCAGAAGCGCTAGCTTTTCTGTATATTCTGGAATAAAGACTGAGATTTTATTATTATTTTAGTGCCAGGAGTTGTATGTGCAGCAAGTTAAACTTATTAGAACTATACTAACACACTTCAATTAATTTAAAAAACTTTTTATATTTAAAATATTAATTGCATAAACCTGTATTAAAATACCACTGTAGAGTTAGGAGAGTTGTTTGCACGAGAGAATTAGCAGTAAGACTAACATTCGGGTTTCTTTTTTTTGAGCCAGAGATTTCCCCTGAAGCAGAGTGCAGCCAAAGCAAAGACAGGAAACAAAAGCAAAACTAGACACAGCTTTGCTTACAATCTCCAGCAATATTCTACATTCCTACATGATGGTTGTTTCTGTATTTTTTTTTCTGACAGTGCAAAGTCTTTCAGGTTAAGAAAAAAATTAATTCTATACTGTCTAGAAAAAAATCTTGTGATTAAAGGAATGGCACAATCTAGTCTACTCTTCATACTGTAAACTATGTTTTGCTATACTTTTGTTAGAAATGGTTTATCAGTACAGCATATGTCAAAACCAGCAACAAATCAGAAAAACGCATCAGTCAAAATAGTCCAAAAAGTAAAAAAAACACTGTAAGAGTTCAAAAACAGAAGATTTTTTTAAAATATAATAATATAACCAGGGAAATTATTATAGCAAGATCTAAAAATCTACAATTTTCAGAAAACTTTTGGCTTGACTTTCAATCCAATGCCAACTTTCAAGCAATTTTTATGAAATGCCAAATATCCTTATCAAACTTCTATTTTCAACTATAATTAGGCTTCACAAACCACACAACATGGACATGCAAGTCACAGGAATCTAAAGCAGTGCACTTCTTTATTCATACCACACTATCAGTCTATTAGTCGGACAGAAGCTTCTATTTACTCCCAATTAATTCCTGCTGCGGCTGAAGGGACTTCAAACCTTTGTCCTTCAAAAAGCTCTTTTGTCACTCACTTTAAGAAAAACACAGTAAGGATATTCAGTGGCTTGATGACTCTGCTGCAGATTTCTCTTATCAGTTAACATTCCCATCAAACACAGAACAATTCTTTTTTAGCTCAGGTAAACCACTGTCTAAAAACACTGTAGGAGGTCTCCAAGTTATTATTCACACCTTTAAAAAAGTACTGTCACTGAGCGCTGATATTTCTACAGGAAACCTTTCCTGCTAAAACAACCACCCAGTATATTTCCCCCCGAAATTCTGACTTCTCATTTAAGTTGCCAAAAATAAAAATCGACCAAGTTTCTAAAGCATTTGGGTCTGTCCCTCTTTAACTGTTACTATGCAAACATAAGTGTAATAATAACAATTAACACTCCCCACAAGGAAGCTTAGAAGCACTTGGTTAAGCGACCTTAGACCAGAAGTCTTTTTATCATCATGTTTGAAAGACAGTATCAGAGTCTGATTCTGTTTTGCAGGTTATGTACTGCATGATTTCAAAAAGTTACCCTCAAGTTGCAACAACATGAAGACTACGCTTCCCTTAAACGGGAAGTTAACATTTCAGCTGGCATAGCTGAATGATTGAACCTGTTCAGCCTGTTGCATGAGGAAGCCTGAAAAAGAGCATGTGTTTTATACTGGAGCGTGACACAGTGAATTCTGGTCATTAAATTATCTTTGATATCTGATCAGTTATATTAGAGGGTGCCCTGGGAAGCAGTGTGGGGGCTGGCCAGGCCGTGCCGCCCGGCTGCGTTAAACCCTGCCAGCTCCCAGGGGCGAGATTAGGGCACGCCAGGAACATCGTTACGTAAAGTAACGCCCAAACTGTGGACCGTCAGGACGGAGGGGAAATAAAGTTCAGGCTTCGGTCCTGGGTGACATGAGAGGCTTTCGGCAAAGCTGTCCCCGCCTCAAAGCCTGCATGAACTTAACCCAGACCAGGAGAGGTGTCGAAGACTCGTGTGGGGAGATGCCGAAAGCCAGAGACACGCCTAGAGGCAGCTCCTGAGGCGGCCTGAGGAAGTTACCGGTATTTTGTAAATCAAGTCAGGGGGAACTGGCTCACAGAAGGAGGCGGGAACCCTCGGAGGGGGTCCGGAACCACCTGTGCTCGGGCACCGGCTGCCGGCCGGTTTCGGCCGCGCCTGCGGACCCCGGTGGCCCGACCCCCAGAACCGACGGACTGCGTGAGGTAAAGCGCTGCAGAAGGACGGTGCCGCGGGCACCCTCCGCAGCCAGCGGCCCCCTCTCCAGACCCCGTTCCCGCCCCGGGCTGCGCCGCGCCCCCGCCCCTGACCCACTAACACACCTCCCAGCCAACATGGCCGCCCCGCCAGCCAGCGCGGAGCGCAGCCTAGCCCGGCCGCCACCACCCCGCCCCGCCCTCCCCGCCCGCTCAGTGGCTCGCTCCTCAGCCACGCGCGCTGCCATTCGCCGCCACCCACGCCGCTCACCTGCCCAGCGGCCCTTTCAAGCTAGGGTGAGGCGACATGTAAACAAACCCCCTTCCGCCGCTCCGGAGGGGATCGGCCGCGGCCCCGGGCCCCCCCCGAGCAACACCCGCCCGCCGCCACGGCACCGCGCAGCCCACGCCGGCCTTTCCCCCGGCCCTGGCCTGGCGGGGAGGGCGCGGAGGGCTCCCCGGCCCCACGGGAGGCAGCCCCCGCCCTGCGGCCCCCGCGGCCTCCCCCCCACGCCTTTACCTGGGGGCAGCTCCTTCGGAAGCGGCCGGGGCTGCCGCTCACCGATGAAGCTCCATAACCCCCGGGCCAGTCCAGTTACATAAAACGCCGTGGCAGAGCGGGGAAGAGTCCCTCCCGCCGCCCTGCCCCGCCACTCGCACACCGCCCGCCGGCTCCGGACCCCCGCCCCCGTCTCCCTCTCCTCTGGCCCCGCTGCCTGCCCCAGGGACCGCAGCCGCCCGGCCGGTCACCGGCATGCCGCCAGCAAAGCCACCCCCCGCACCCAGGGCGGGTCAGCCCCTGGCCGTCCCGAGCATTCAAACAGGTCGAAAGCGAAGGAGGCGACTACGAGCCTGAACAGCAACAGAGCGCAGGGACTGGCCCCCAGCGCGGCAGCGCTCGACCGCATCGGCGCCGGGCAGCCTCGCCGTCCCTCCAGCCACACAACCAGCGCGACCGGTCTGCCCTGGCAGGACGGCGCTTTCGCTTCCCCGGCGCTCGCTGCGCGACTCGCTTTCCTTGTAAAGGCACGGGCCGCGCCTGACAGATAGAGGTTGGAAAGGACGCTGACAACTCCCTGCGAAGCCCGCGCTCCGTGCTCTGACCAGCCCGCCGCCTCCCTCCGCAGCCCCTCTCGCCGCGCCCTCAAGCCACATCGGTGCAGCCCCCTGCCCCCAGGCCCGAAACCTCGGCCCCAGGAGCCGGACACCGCCCCCCACCCCCCACCCCGCCGCGCACAGCTGCTCTCCCGCAGCCACACACCGCCCCCCGCCGCGGAGCGAGGGGAGCAGAGGGCGCGGCGAGCTCCCGCCGCTCCGCTCCCCTCCTGGGCAGAATCCCCGGACTCCTTCTCCTCGGCGCCCGGGAGCCGGGCTGACACACCCCTTCCCGCGCCCCGCCGCCGCGCACACACTAACACCGCCTCCTCCCCGCCGGGACGCGCTCCGCCCGCCACCCATCCCTGCAGCGGGGCGGCAGCCGCGGCCCCGGGGCGCCCCGCAGCCCCCCCCCACCCCCCCCCCCCCGCCGGCCGGGGCCGGGGCCGCCGCCGCCCCCCGCGGCCCGCACTCACCGGGCGGCCAGGGCTCAGCAGGGGGCGCCGCCCCGCGCGCTCCGGCCCGGACCCTCCATGCGGCTTCGGGGTTTGTTTTGTTTATGTCCCTTCCTGACGGGTTCCCGGAAATCGCGTGACTCGCCCCCCTCACGTGGGGAGGGCGGGCAGGAGAAAAGGGGGGGGGGGTGGGGGGGAAGGGCCACGCCAGCCAATCGCCGGCCGCCGCCCCGGCGGCCAATGGAGCGCCGCCCCGGCGGGGCCTCCCCCCGTCACATGAGGGCGGCGGGGCGCGCGGGCGGTATTTAAGGCCGGGTGGCGGGCAGCGCGCGCTCGCGCCCTCAGGCTGCTCGTCTTTTGGGCTTCTGCCTCGGCGGTACGGTGTCCACCCTTCACAATGACAGGCGGTTGGCCTCCATCGGTTAAATTAATAAAAAAAGAAAAAAAAAAACACCAAAACCCAACCATTCTTATCTTAGTATTTGTAAAGACTAATTCTTCTATAATTTAGATGTTTTTTTGCATTTCGCAGGAATAAAACATCTTCCCACTGTATCTAAACACCATCATGCCTGCCAATACGAATTAAAAAAGCAGGCTTCTTTTGCCCAAGAGACTTCATAGTACATGATTCTGGAAATAAAGGACCAGCCACCCACCTCTGATAACTAACTTAAAGCCCTTCACATGAGGAAAATGCTTCCATGATTTCCAGTAGAGGAAAAGCAAACCCCCATAAACTCTTCAGGACAGTTTTCTGAGGTGCCTGGATGCAGATATTTGAATTTCCTAAACAATACAAGCAAAAGAATTTAAAAGCATTTGAAATGACCCGACTCAAACACTTGCTCTACATGCTGCCAATGTTTATGACAAAGTCTTCGACTTGACTGTGGAGTCAGTTTCCTTAATCCTCCTCACCTTTTACCTTCCCCCCAAAATCCCCATACACATAGGGAGAGCAGACCTTTTCCCTGCAGATCCAGGCCTTCTCTCTGTTTCAAGGACCATCAAACTTCCTTCATATATACTTTAACATTTTGTGTTCTCTTCTGTTGTCACAAAAACATGAGGAAACTGTTAAAGGCTTTGATACCTGTACTGTTTGTTAAACACCAGTGGCTGAATCTGTCTGCTCTAATTTCCTACAGTCATGCAAAAAAATAAATTATCTGAAGCAGTGTTAATTCCTGGCACACACGGAGCAGGCCACTCCATAATCACGATGCAGACAGTAGGTCACACAACATTCAGCAGAACAGAAACAAAACATTATTTTTTCAATTTCAATCATGCTACTACTCGGTATCTGTTTCAGAGAAAATATTAACCATTTGGATAAGGAGAAATTTATCTGTAACACACCTAAATAAAAATTGAACTATGGCTTGTTTGTCCAGACTTTGAATAGTTCTTTACATTAAATTCACCAACAGTGAAACATGCCATGTGAACTCTGTTTTAATTCTGTATCTTCTACAATGAATGACAGCTTAAGAACCTAAAATAGAAAGCTTGTTACAGGGAGTGGTAATACCAATATACCTATTAGTCACCGGATGTTTTCTGATGTCTCACTTTAGGGTAAATACAACAGGCAGATCAATATATTTTAAAAACTGTGACATATTCAAAATTGTCAATGACGTCTTGAAGCATTTCTCCTCGTCCTGGCATTTTCTCGATGTCAACATGTATTATCCTCCACAGACTTTAAAAAAAAAACAACGATCCAACAACCTACACTTTTGTAAGATCATTTGGTTTCCAATCTTCTTAGTCAGTATTTGCCACAGACTATATAGTATTGTGGTGTACAACTTCTTGCGTGTTAAAATACAGCTCTCAGTAGTAGGTAACTTGAAAAAAAAAACACTATTCCAGTCCCAATAGTCACTATGATTATTTGTAGTAATGGATGTGTTCTTATTTCTTTTGCAATTCATGCTGTCCAGTTTTCGATCACTGCAAGTTACAGCATTTTGTCATGATCTCAGAATTCCTTTATAGTAATGAGTACCATCCCACTGAACAAGTTAACAGTGCCATCCAAAAGGAAAAAAAATGAACCACTCTGTTATGTCCTTAAGTGTAAACGCAATAAACAGTAAAACACAGTAAGGAATAATTGCATTTTATCTGGACACGATGTAAGGAGGTAAGAAAGTATACATGAAGACTCCTGTGCATGCAGCAGTATTTATAGTCTTTGAAGTTATTCGTTAGCAAATGACTTTCTAGATTCATTCCCAACCCAAAGATTCAGCTGACATCGAGGAGCTTCACCAATCTTTCATCTATGGCCTACACTGTCATGTGCTTCATCAGGTCTGCAATTTCAAGTGCAAGTGTCCAAAGTCAGTATAAAACAATTGCTACATTTTCTGTTCAATTCAAATTGACTGTTACTGTATGTATCCTCCAAAAAGGCCAGGGAGTAAGTCAACGTCCTATCAAAATTACTATTTACGCTTAATTCAAACTATGTTACTTCTGCTACTGAGTCCCCCTAGCATCAGATAATGGAAAGTTCAAGAAGAGGCTCGAGCTACACATTCACTTCTTCCTGCAGACCACTCAGCAATTTTAGATAGCAAATTCAGTCCTAGTTTAGAACTACCCAAGAGGTCTTTATATAGGCAGCAAGAATGCTCATCACACTATATGACTTTATTACTGTTTATCCACATCATCTAAGTTTCCTCAGCTCAAGTCTAGCCAACAGTTGTCTGATTAAAACTAAAGAAAAACACGTAACAGTTAAACATGGCACGAGAGCATTTTGTATAAAGTAGAGGATGAGTTTTATTTCCAGGCATGAGAAATTTAAGACCAAATTTCGCAAGAATACAACTGATCTTAAAAAATAAATGCCACCAACATGTGGCACCACTGCTTCTCCTTTCCTCATACAGGTTCATTGCACACATTTTTTTCCAAGTGCAGTCAAACAGAACAGGTTTGAACAGCACAGCAACAGACAACCTAAGACCTATAAGATATATACAGTGTTCCTATGGAGTAACATGAACAGGAAAGCTGACTCTATGATCCATAAAAATTTTAGAAATTTTCATCACATCTGAAGTTAACAGACAAAAATTTACAGTACTGAAGAGAAGCATAAATTGCATTAGGCACACCATTGAACGGTATAGTAGGAAAAAATACAGGGCTTTGAAGAAGCCATTTGAAGCACAATGGAAAGGTTAAGGCATTAATGCAGGCTTGGTATCCAACCAACTATGTTAAGGGCATCTTTGGGTCAGTGGAGTTTTTCATCTGGAAGAAATCTCTTCTTTACCTGCAAAGCAAGAGGCAACTTAATTATTCCTTTCCACGAAGACAATTTACTAATCGAAGATCTGGTTGTTAACCACAACTACTTCCATTCTGCAAGTGCGCTGAGAAATGGTCAAGAACTGTAGATAATTAATCTGTATGGAGCTTCAAGAATAATCTCTACTTTCTCGCTTTCTTAGCAGTTTAATTTCTATAGTTACTGCAAGTAGTTTTAGTTACATTATAAGCATGTAGAACAACTATTTTATTAGAAAGTTTTCAATGCTGTGACAGCATACAGTCATCTGGATGATAGCTCTTCTTCCCCTTGCATAAAGAAAGTTCCTGGTTTGCGAACACAGACTGTAAGTTGGCAAATTGAAGGAGAAAAGGTGGTGTTAGATCACATTGCTTAAAAGAGGCCACAGCCCATATTTACCACAGCTACAGAAATTTGCATGTTCTTACATACTGCCATCAAAGCCATTAATTCGATTATATAGACAAGTCATCTGACACATCATCATCACCACTTGAATTGGAGGGATACTGACCCAAAAGAGTGCCAAATTACAGAAGTTTGGTCTTAGATCAATCAAGACAGCATCTGTAGAAGCTCTTCACTAAAATGCAGTAGCCTTCTGTGTGCATTTTCAGCCTGCTCTTATTGGTCAAGTAAAACGGGTTTGCTTAGACTATCCTCATTTTTAAATAAGACCTCTCCACTCTGGGAGTTAGTACTTCATTCCCTTTGCTTTAACTTTTTGCACTGTCCATACTAATCCATCCAAACCTCAACTGAAAGAGAAATAGGAGGGAGAAAAAAGTATAGTACACACACCTTGGGTGCTGGAAAAGCACATCCTAAAAGCCGAAAATAACTGGTCAAAGAAGAAATGGTAGCTATATTTATGGGATTCTGTGCCATGTCAGATATATATCCCAACTCTTTCAGATGGAATCTAATTCACAGCTCCTGTCTAGTGAGAAATTCAACAGGAGGCTCTCAGTGCAGAGGCACACAACAGCAAAAGACAGGACATTGAAGCCTGATCAAGGCAGCCATCTCCTTGCCACTCAACACTACAAGAGTAATTCAAATAAGACCGCGGAGAACAGTATGTCTTGTAATAGCACATTTCTAGCAAGAAAGAATATTATACATAACTATGATATTTGAGGATCATTATATACTTTTACATTTTTAAAGGGTTCTTTTTCACAAAGAACCTTAATTCTATTCCAAAATTAAGTCAATGAAGTCAGACATATAGGTTAAAATAAACTGCTTCATATAACACAACAGCATACACTATATAGGTCTCAAATTCTCCATTAGTAAGTTTTAAAATGACAGCTCATCACAAACTTTCTGGCCATCCTTGAATGCATTAGTTCCCTCTCTTCCTTGGTACAAATTTACCTCTAGTTCTCTAGAAAATCCTTCACTGAAAGCAGTGGGAAAGCTCTGATTCTTTTAGCAGGCACCTAGAGTCCAAGAGTTGTATCTCATCTCCAGTTTGTCCTTTCTGGTTGCAACACACAGAGCATTTATCAGTCAGAAGGAAACCCAATCTTTAGATCCAAAGCATCCACTTGTCCAGATAACTACACTTCAATTACAGATTCCAGGTAACTGAATTATCCTACAGGATTCAGGGATCTGTATGTCCATTGCCAGAATACACACGTCTCTGCTCTAGCTAACGAGCAATGTGTTAACACACGAGCAGTGAAAATGCACGTAGGAAATTCAGCTTGACTGACTTAGCTAATTCCAGGCCTCGAAGCAGGGCCAACTCTACCTTTAGCTTCTGCTTGCTGCTTAAAAGGGAAGATGCAGACACATACACATGTCACAGTGACAACACCACAGTTCAGATGAAGCCTACTTTGAAGCAGTGGAGCTTTGCTGCAGGGTAAATGTTCAGGATGCTTTACAGACAGTATTTAACTGAGCAATAACATCAACTGTCATCTGTCTGCTGCTATTGGACTTCTGTAAACAGAAGTTAAAAGTATTAACAAGGGGGTAGGCAGTTAAACCTAAAAGGACAAAGAAGAACCCACGTGAACAACTAAGCATGTCTAATTATTCAGTTACCAGCATAGAAACTAAAATCATGGGTACTTCTTTCCACACCTATCCTTCATTTGAACCTTCAACTCCAAATACTGCCATTCTAGAGAAAACTGAAGTCATCATGGTACATTTACTACAAGACTTTTTTATTTTTGCTGGTTGTGTCAGAAAGCATGCCCAAGAACTGCAATGGCAACATTCCAATAGCACTACCCAGATAGCAACCATCAGGCTCATATATGATTAAAGCTGCACATAGGCTATCATTAACAAAAACAACCCCCCAAACAAAAAAACAAAAGAACCCCATTCATCTGTAAGATCAGTGTTCATGTTATACATTGACAGGAGAAAGAACCATTCTAATTGCAGTTCTCACTCTGACTTCCCAGGTGAACAAGTGCAACTGTACATAGCTTTGGAAATCTGGACAGGTCTCGGATGAAACGGTAGTAGACTTGAAAGAGGTTTAAAAATTGTTAAAGATTAGGAAATCCACTTATGCTAGTTACTAAAAGACAGCCCAGCCTGATTTTTTTGTGGGAAGAAATTTACAGTTCTCCTTACATACCCCTGCTTACTGAACATAGCACCACATGACACGATAGAGAAAAATAACTGATAGAGAAATGATAGAGAAAAATAACAAGAACTCAGTCCAAGCTTTTCATGGTATCCAGTCAAGATTAACATCCAAAATATGTTTTGCTGCAGCCTATAGAAAGATAGATTTCTCCTGCAAAACAGCTAGCAATTCTGAACACACTGCTTATACTACTGTTCAATTTCTCCTGAAGCTTTAATATACTAAATATAATAAATCTGATCATACTCACCTAGTCAATAAATTGCAGCAGAGGACAGACATCCTTAAGGCCAGTGATACTTAAGATACCAGATTGTTTCATTGCTTAACTGTGGCCCAAAGAGAGGGTTGAGTTGAGCCAGAATCGCAATCAGCCAACTGCAAGACAACCCCCCCAACCCAAAAGAGAGAACATCAGCCAAATTATAAAGCTTATGATAATGGCAAAGCTTGTCCAAAGTACTATCAGAGAAGAAAAGAAGATTTTCAGGAAGGTCTAGTATCAAATCAGATTTTACTCAAGCTCATACACAAAGACCAGATACCAGCAATGAAGATCTGGTACCAAATTATTCTGCAACTGAAACATTTATTTGCCCTGTTCAATTTAAAGCAACACAAAACCACCTGACAGCATTTCTCTCGTACTTTTTCTTTGACAGGAAAGTGTTCTGAGACATATGAAACTCAGGTATTTGTGGGCTTGGAAGATACAAACACAAGAGACAGACCTTTTCAGTGCCTTTGAAGCATCCTTTAAACAAAAACCTCTGAGAAACTCTCTCATTTGCACTTACTTTCAGCATATGACAACCTACCCTTGCAGACATGGTATATTTTTCATCAGAGGTTGAACAAAAGTGAATTTAAACCTGACACAGAGGTCAACAGGGACGTGAAGCAAAAGGGTATGATGCTATAAGAACACACAAAAATTTAAAAACCCACAACAAAACCAATATGACAACAAACCCCAGATCATCAGCAACAGCAGCCTTGTCATCAGAGCAGTTCACAAACTAACACTGCCAGAGCTGTAGCCAGAACCGAGAACAAGAGGAATGTAGTTTGTGGAAAATATCCAGGAAAAGCTAAACAGAAATAAATATTCCACTGTTAAAAGATGTATTTGCTTTGTAAGTATTACAAGATTCAGAAACAGTGATGGATGCTTCCATGGATTTAAATCTATGTTAAATACTAACTATATAAACACATTTAATGAACACACTGGCTCATCTGTCTGCTATTTCTAGAATGCTTTGTAAGGAGGAGAAAAAGCAGAGCAGCTTTGTAATGGGAGCTGCCACAAATGTATCAGAGTGCTTCGGCAGTCATGGAAAATTCCACACAAACCTTGATGCTCTGACCAGCAAACGAAGTACAGGTCGGCTGTAAAGTGACTAGAACAGCCAGGGGCAGAAGATGTGGGCCAGACTTAAAGAAAACACATCAATCCTCTTAAAATTTACCAATATTTATTTTCAATGCCACTTTCAGTTTTTGCACAAAGTAGGATCTATCTAAAACGACGTGCTCAGCCTGCAGCAGCCTATCACTCATGCAAGACTTGAAATATGTAGCAGGCTCTACAAGGCGATTAAACCATCAGCAAGACACCACCAAGAAGAGCCAATAACCTTTAGGTTGACATGTCTCTACTTTGCTGTACAAAGTGATGACAGCAACGTATTCTGAAACCATGTTAATCATTATGTTAAATTTACTTAAGGGAAAAATCAAATCAGCTCTTAAAAATACCATGGAATTTATTTTTCACGGGTTAATTTTCAGATACAAAAGACAGATCGAAGGGGTGCCAGAGCACTGTACCATCTGCCTTTAGCATCCTGAACTAACAGAAGTGGGAGGAGGGTAGGAACACTAAAAGTCTGTTAAAGCACAAAATTCTATCTCACTGTACAGAAGGAAGGAACTCTGCACAAATATCTCACCTCTCTCTGCTTCCTGAATTCAGACCCAGCATGGTTGTGAATTAAATGAGCTAGAACCACATTCAAAATATCGACATGTCCCAGCTGTATAGCCATGCTTTAGGCCAGCACTGTGCAGAAGCTATTCGTTGGGACCGTGCTAGATATCCAAGCTACAAGCCATAGTGGCATTACAGGTCAATAGTATATTCCTCCTCCCCGCTCTGCTAGGGCCTAATAATTTAGAGCAGTAGTTAGGCACTGAACTCTCTGACTCCCTTGCATTCAAGATAAGTAATGAAAAAGCTTTTCCCACATTTTGCTTAAGTGATGCTGCTTTATACAATAATTTATCATAACAACGCAAAACAAAACGTGGCATTTAAAGACAAACAAAGAAAGCCTCTGTATCCAACATGTTCTAGAGTTGCTAAAATCAGGTATGGCATTCGAGCCACCCACAGGTCCTTAAATTCCACCAGATACCACTTACAACAGCTAGTGTTAATTACCCAGCTCAGACAAGGAAATTAAAGTCCTTATGTTCTACCAGAAAGACTTTTTTAAAAGGTCCTTCTACCATAACTGCCATCTGTCTATGTTGCTTATTACAAATAAAGGTCCTGCTATCTCTGTTTAAATGTCAATTTGGGCAACCATATTTTAATCTTTTTCAAATCAGTAGCAAATACTCCCATTTTCAAGTACCCCTTCCTCTGTTAGTAGAATATCACGGTGCTGCTTCGTAAGCAGCAAAATAGACTTGGACTTTGACAGTACCTTGCAACATAGCATAACCTATAATTTCTGCAGCAGTAACTCCTTATGCTTTGCTTTATATTTTATCAGGTTCCTGAGGCTCATGTATTCTCCTTGAAAATGCTGCTGGGTACATCTGTACGCAACTTATGCACTTACCCATGCAAACATTTTCCATAGAACAACCAAACCAAATTAACACCATGTGATCAATATGGTTATTCAAAATGATCACTGTAAAATCTCAATGTAGAAGAAACAGCTTTGAGTTGAAATGTGATTGACTTAAAATTTAGTTAGCACAAATTCAGTTTGATGAAAATCAATTTGTCAATCAAGTGGTGTTTAAAGAAGTCAGGAAATTTTTTTTTCTTATTTTTAGCTGGAAAGGTAACTCAGAGTATGAAAGTAGGTCTAGAAGAGTTCTAAACAACTCTGTGAAGAAGTAGGTAACAGCACCAGCCACCTACTAAGGACACACAAATACAGAAGACCATATCTGGGATAACACAAATTATTTTAATCCTAACATATCCAATGAAGAATCCTCTGAAACCATTCTTTCAGGCTTCTTTCAAGACTGGTATGAAAAATTAGTCTCCTTAGTCACTGAAATTAAGGTCTGAAATTTTTTCAATGCCTTCCCCAAATAAGGAAGAGGATAGGGAAGAACAAAAACTTACAGACGCTTGAATAAAAAAGAGGAAAGAAAGTTTGAACCAGATGATCTTTCACGGTCCTTTCAAACCAGGGCTGTTCTATGATTTTATACAGAATTCATGGGGGAAAAAAACAGAGACTGTGTGATGAGGCAAGTTCTATCTTGGAACAAGAGGAGAAAATCTGCTTTTTGTTGTATTCTGGCAATCAGAAACTATATATGTAATTTTTGTGGCCAGATATAACTACTGATGGTTTAAAATGTAGAAAGATTTTGCTGCTTCTCTTTTTTCAAGGTGTAATTGGAGAAAGCCAAAGGGAATACAGAAAACAAATTAGAGCCCACAAGATTATGAAAGAACGCTCTCAATGAACATGCAAGGACAGATTCTAAATCATGTTAATGACATTAGATTTATAATAGGTCTGTTTTGGTACAAAAAGAAAATCACTAAATTTACAAGTGAAACACCACTGTACATTTGAAGAGTTTATAGCGTTCAGTCAAAGTTAAGAAATACTACAACAAATACACTCCACATCATAATCCAGAGGATTCTGCAGATGCCATGTGGCCTCAACTTCAAGGAAACTATCCTTCTTCAAACAATAAAGAAAACAAACCCTAAGCTTCAAGGATTTTAGAAGAGTAGGACATAATTTCTGTTAAAATACAGAGTAAGAAAACTGAAGTGAGAATTTAAACAAAACCAACACCCCCCCCAACTTGTTGTAATGTAAACATAGTAACTTAGTAAAAAAGAGCATCCAGTTGCCCTTTCTTAGCCAAGCATTGGGGACCTACCACAAAATTAGGCTGCTACATAGTTTATGTTCAAGCAAAGAGGCATTCATAGCACCAAGTTACCAAAATTTCAATCCCAAATTCAAGTTGCTGGCACTAAAAGCTCAAGTTTCTACATCTGCTCAGCAAAACTTAATAAAACCTGTCACAGATGCAAAACACAGAACCAAGTTTGCTGTACTTTTACAATTATCCAGAAGGATGATTTCCTTTATATGTCAAATACTCTGAATAAAATAAAATAGACTTAACTGGTATAAAACCTGAATATTACATAATTAAACTAAATTAAACCTGCATAAGCCTGTGCCAAAAGCGAACCCAACATGGAACCAAACAGGTCTCTTCTGGAACATGCTGACACTGATAATATGGCTTTTGGCTGCCAGTTCTTAAGAATGAGTCTTGAGATTAGAGATACATCTCCCTAATTATTCATGTTAAGTTCCTTAGAGTAGCATAAATAATGCCTAAATACTTCAGGAAAGTACAAACACCACTCAGATTCAAGTGGAACACTGAATAATTATTTTATTACACGATTACTAAACATCTAACCACTTTTACCAATTTACTTTCCATATCAAATTATTTCAAAGTTCCTTCTGCATAGCATGTTCTTTGACAAGATCAGGAAAAGAAGAAAAGGCCAGAAGGACAAAGAAAAAAAAAAGAAAAATAAAAAGAAGAAGAAAAAAAGTGAAAAAAGAAAAATGAAGAAAAAAAAAAAGAAGAAAAAAAAAAAGAAGAAAAAAAAAAAGAAGAAAAAAAAAAAGAAGAAAAAAAAAAAGAAGAAAAAAAAAAGAAGAAAAAAAAAAGAAGAAAAAAAAAAAGAAGAAAAAAAAAAGAAGAAAAAAAAAGAAGAAAAAAAAAAAGAAGGAAAAAAAAAAGAAGGAAAAAAAAAAGAAGAAAAAAAAAAAGAAGAAAAAAAGAAGAAGAAGAAGAAGAAAAAAAAGAATAAGCCCACTTTCCCTTGCAGACTCCAGCTACAGCTGGCTTACCTCTTGACAAAAAGCAAACATGATATGAGGAGTTTCTCAATAAATAATTTTGTCATTTCTACTAATTCTCTTTACAGAAAAGAGGCAGCCTCAGGATACACTGTGCATTTAAACAGAAATGGCCTTAATATATCAAAGCATCGCAAGTCTGTCACAAAAATTACTTGTCATATATAAAAAACCCCCCACATAAATTTTTCCACCTACTGCTCTGCCAGATTTCAAGAATATATTAGTCCAAACTAAATAAAGCAAAACTCACCAGTAGGTTTAAATTAGTATCACCTTAGAAATAAATGTAAGGTATAAAGAATGAAAAAGATAAGAAGTCATTGCTCTACTGTGAATCGGAAAAATTCTAGAAGTGAGAGAACAAGCCAGTGAACTGGAAGGTATAATATCAAGTCAACACAGAGCACTATTCAACAGTTATGTGTCAGAGGACAATAAAGAGGAATTCAGGCTTGTTTTAATTCATTATCTCCTAACAGGAAAATGTTTTCTTCAGCATGTTGAAGGTCTTTAGAACTAAGAATTCTAAGAACTGTCAAAGAATACCATGTGTCTAAATCTCTGTGATATATGTGAAAAGCTTCTTCCTGGATGCTTTGAGGATATAATAAATGAACTTTTGATTACATCAGAACTGTGCCTTGACTAAGAGGCAAGACGTTATTTATACTTACAACAGGTAGCAGCAAACAGCACATGTCACCAGCATTGTGTTGATAACACTACAGAAAAGGAGATAAACAGCTGATTAGGTGTCATGTTATGACTGACCACAAGATACATTGGAAAAAAAAAAAAAAAGAGCAAACAAGTTCAACTTTGATCATATGGAAGGTGACTCAACATGATTGTTCTAATTTCTTCCAGCTGAGTAAGTTGCAGAGGCACAGTTAAGACTGCAAAAGAACTGACACAGCTCTGGCAAACAGAAGTATACAGCTGTATTTAACAAAAATTACTCCGAAGAGGAGCGAAATCTTATGCAGTCAGTGTCCTCGCTCCATTTCACAGTCACTTCTATCAGCAAGTTAGTAAACTACTGAAGCTGGATGTTCTAATGCTAACAGTAAACAAGAAACCTTTTCTCCATTTGCAAAATTTTGCTTACAGAAAATTTCAGTATCAAAATATATATTTTAATTTTATATAATGAATGACGGTTTTAAAAGTTGAATACAAAATAAAATCTCAAAGCCACATGAAATTATCTGCGGGAAAAGATTTTCCTTCCTTGCTGAAAGAAAACTGTCAGAAACCATAGTTAAGCTGAAAAGAAGCAGCTCTTGAAATTCAAAATGGTAAAACTGCAGCTATACACACACATGATTTTGAAATGACAGGAAGGGAAATGAGATTTTCTAAAAGAGTGATCTGTACTGCTCTTGGAATTTAGCAAAGTGGAGGGTTTTTTTTCTCTTTAAATTATAAAAAGGGATTTCCCTCTATATGTTTCCACCCCAAACTGAGTAACAAAACCTCATGCTAGGTGAGTAACTTCCAGCCCTTCTGTGACATGGATAACATTCAGTATTTTTCATCTATCCATACACACCCACCGCGTCAAATTTCAAAGAAATGCTACGAAGCTAACATAGCCTGGATTAAGCTTCAAGAAACTCTCCTTTCCAGGGAGTCCCAGAGTCATTGTCTGGGAGTTTTAACCTGTGCAGAGTGAATTCTTAGGTTAATTAAAGTTTGTGTTGACTTCTTTTGTTAGAAGAAAAACAAACCTCTTCAAAAGCGGGCTTTGGGTAGAGTTTTTAGTTTTTTTAAGAATATGAGAAGTTAACAGACTACACAGTGTTACTATAGATGTGCTATAGTACCAGAACACAGCAGTGCTCTATTCATATTTGTTAAACAATTGCATTTTTGAATAATGACAGAGCATCTGTTGGTGACCCACATACTTTAAGGGCACACCTGGAAGACGTATTTCCAACCTATTTCTGAGGACAGGCAAGTTTTCAGGCACAAAACACGCTTCAGGTTTCAATAAAACTTGAATAAAATTCCTCCCAGTTTAGATAAACAACTAAGAGAAAAGACAGTTGGTACCTGTGGAGTAGAGGGGATGTCAGAGAGAGGAAGAGAGATTAGGAAGTCATTACCTCCTAGAGAAAAGAGAAAGACAAAAACTTGTATACTTTTTAATCTGAGCAGCTACGATCACTGCAGGAAAAATGTCTCTACTTGGATGTCCTGCTTCTGTCCTCAGGCCAGAACAGCTACAAGACCATTCTCGGGTGTTTAAGCACAGAACAGAGATCTACCAGAGCCACTTTTTCAGTCTAATCCAGCGTGGAACTAGAGGATGGTGGAGTAAGTTAGAAGAGATCAAGTAAGGAAAGAAAAAGGAAGTTATTACTCAAACACCATCTAACTTCACAATAGACCTTGACACAGGACGCCGCGTATGCAGACGTTCGCAGGGCTTGAGGGGAAAACTCAAACCCGTGAGAGATCATTAAAGCAGGGAAACGCCGCTCCCGGCTCCGGCCCCACGCTCGGGGAGCCGCCGCACAGCCGTTCGTTCCGGCCTCCCGCTGCCGGCTGGGTCCCGGCTGGCAGAGGCGCCCGGGTCCGCCCGCCCCCCGCGCTGCGGCAGCCGCGGGGCCCGCAGGCCGGGCTGCGGCAGGAGGCGGCGGCCGCGGGCCCGGCGAGCGCTGCAGATCCGGCGCCGCGGGGGAAAGGGGAACCCGAAAGGCCGCGGCTGCCCGGCAGGTCCGCAGGGGCACGGCGCGCCTCCGCCAGGCCAGCCCGCCTCGGGGTACCGGCACCGGGCCCGCCCCGCCGAGGGCCTCCCCACAGCCCCCGCCATGCCTGAGGCGGAAGGGAAGGGACCCACCGCCCCCCTCCGAGCGCCCCCCCCCCCCCCCCGGTCACTCACCCGCGGTTGGGCCCCTTGGGTATGAGCCACGGCAGGACCCCGCCGACCACCCCCCAGAAAACGCTCATGACGATGATGGGCACCGTCAGGCCACCGTACGCCATGGCGGGGGCGGCGGACAGCGGCTCGCTCCGTCCCGGCGCCTCCCCCGCCCCTCCCCTTCCCCTCGGCCGGCCGCTGCGCCCCGCCCCGCCGCGCCCGCCAATCAGCGCCCGCAACGTCCGCGCTGCTGGCGGCGGGAAGCCGCCCTGAGGGGGCCCGGCGGCCCGGAGCTCCTCGGGAGGAGGGTGAAGGGTCCTGCAGGGCAGCGAACCCCGAGGAGCTGCTCGGCGCATCGACCCGAGGGGGAAGAAAAATCCCGTGAAGCAGCGGGGACAGCGAGGGGTGAAACCTCCGAACCTACACGAAAGGAGCGGTGTTCAAAGCCCGCTTGCTAAAGCGGCCGTCATAGGAATGCCTATACATGACTTCAAAAGTGCAAATATAATTTTCCTCAGTTCTCAGCACCCAATTTTTCAGATTGCATTGGTGTTCAGGCAGGAGGTGAATTTCTTTCCCTTTGTATCAGCAATTAGAGGGCCATTCACTGAGCCAGTAAATTCACTTAATTGCAGGGCTGTTTTCAACACAAAGCATCTCTCAATTGCGTTTGTATAAAGCGCTAAAAACCTGATTTCCTCTTACTAAAAAATTAAACCAAAATAGCATTAGCAACAGCACTGAGCCTCCCCTCACTCCTACCCTGTTCAAATCAGGCAGCTCTACCTCAGCAGCAGTGGTGAGGTAAACCCTGCCTTCCTCAAGCTCTAGCATGAATGTAAGACCCCAAGACATCACACAGCAAATTCAGCGCTGTGGTTGGCCGTAACATGCCTGGTGAACCTCTAAAATGTCATCCATCACTGTCAAATACATAAGATAGTTGAAAAAAAACATAATGTAAGAGGACTACAGAGAGATTCATGGCCAGAAATAGCTTACTTTGTCCGATAAAACAACAAATACATAGAGTGCACAGAATTTACATGTTACTTAGATGTGTCCATGGTTTTAAATCAAGTGTTAAAGATCAGTGGAAGAGACAGAAGTAAAATGGTCAATAGATGCATGTGTTCAGGACTGAACTACTCTTTCTAACATTGGTTGAAGCATTTTTTTATAGGGAAAAAGCCTTTAATTTTCTTAAAACATGTATAAAGAACTTTTTAATTTAGTGGAAGTATTTTTTACATAGCCAACATCGAAATATGAGAAAGAACATTCAAACGCTAACCAGACACATCAAGACTTTCTAAAGGAGAAGACACAACAATAGGTTTCATTTTAACAGTTCTTTAATGGCGTCAAATAGTAAATCATCTATTCTTGCATCTTTTCGATTGTTTCTTCTTTGTATTTGCCCTTCTCCTTGCCAACTTGGCGAGATTTTGCTTTACGCTCCAAGATCTTTTTGCGATCTTTGTCCAGTTTTAGCCTAGTGATCACCACCTAGAGAAAGGACAAAGAATTTAGTGTCTCTTCAGCATTCAAGTAAAGCAACCTGACAGAACTGTGGTAACATAGCATGGCTCAGGAAGATCACCACTGACAGATTGCACCAAATCACCCCAGTATTATTTCCAGTGACTATCTAATTTGCTTTGAGTAGAACACAGGTGCTGAATTGCCTTCTGTATTTTAAAACACTGAGCTATTTTAATTTTTCTGGGTACAATCAGGGATTGGAACATATGGACATTTTTTTCAGTGCACAGCCACAGCATTTGGACAAACTGAAGAGCAGCCAAATTTCTATTCATCTACATAATAAAATAATTACTTTTAAGTAAATCTAGTTTACATTATGCTGCTCAAACACGATAGATACTACATCCAGCTAAAACACAGCATACAGTTGGGTCTTCTTCCCACTGCCACAAAGGCAAGTAATGGATCATTATTTTAATTTTTCCATGCTTTAGGCAACGCTACCTAAATTTCAGCACACCAGAAAACCACGCTGCTGCTGGCCATTACTGTATCATTGCTGTACTGTCTGGAATAGCCAATACATCTGACAAAACTATAGGCAACAATAAAAGTTCATGCACCACAGTGTCTCATATAAAGACACTTTAAAGAACACAAATGCTACTGAACAGTTGCACCAGGCAATTATCAAGTATTACTAACATGGACGTGTAAAAGGCAACTTGTGCCAGCTATTTGCTGCTACAGCCTTAATATTTCTAAAAAAGCAGCAGCAAACCAAAGCTCTGATATTCAGCCCCTAAGCAGCCTTCGGTGTTCTTTGTGCCCCCTCAAGCTGGCAAAGAAATAAATGTGTTGGTATTAGTGAAAGGAGTACTTAAAAAAATACAACTGACAATCAAATCCTAACTAGAAGAAACGTATAGGCTGCAGCAGGGCTGCACACTCCTCCTCAGTTCCATTGTGCATTTAGGTGTCTCTCAACTGTGACTAATTCCTACCTCTTTACCTAGGAGAGGCAGAAACTCTTCATCCACCCCCCTGCCCGGTTGCAACAAACAAAACATTCTGCTGTTCCATTTGCATTAATAACCAGAATCTTTATTCAAAGCTTTATCAAGGTCCAATTCCCAATTAGAGAAATATTTCGCAGAAATAAAGGACCAGAACAAAATTAAATTTCTTTCACTGTTATTTTCCACACAAGCAGTATGTACACTGGCTCCATCGCAATGTCACCTTGTCCGTCAAATGTTATTATTGCACACAAGTCATTATGTTGTTTTGGAATTATTCTGCTCTCCCTCTGCTGCACATACCAATCATTTAGACCAGAAAACCTGTTAAAACTGGATTTCTTCCACCAACACAATTCAGTATGCGTGTCCACATGGCAAAGCTGAAGCAGACTAATTTCATCTGCTTCAAACCAGGTTTTGGCTAGTTGTTTAGTTTTAAATGTTTTCCTATTATTATCAAAACATGCATTGCCTGGCTTTCATGAACTCTAAACATTGTAAATCACTTCAGGCTAAAACCAGATTCAGAAGAACTTAGTTCACAATAGCTCACAAGAACAAATCACGATTCTGAGCATCTATCTAAATGTTTCTAACACCTCCTTAACCAGTGCAAATGACACACAGCAAAGATGGACTGTTCTGAACAATCTGTTTTGTGCTTTAAAAAACACTAAGTTCTTCAAAAAAGTATTTTAGCAAGACTCTAACGTCTCTAACAGCTTCTCCACCAAATAAGCCCTAGAAACACTGAGTTCTTGGCTTCAACTGTCACTTCTATACTGTCATGACACCGTAATGTTTCTTTGCTTATGCCCCCCTCCGATGCTGGAATATCTCAATCCATTATTCCATGTGCCATAACAAGGTTCTACTCATGGCAGCAGCAGCATCTTCACTTGCCAACAAGGCCTCCTCATGCATTTCACATCTCACTTCATGCACAGTACCTTGCTGGGATGGATCCCCACGTGGACAGTTGTGCCATTAGCCTTCTCACGCTGAACACGTTCAATGTAGATGACGTATTTTTTTCTGTACACCTGGACCACCTTGCCAATCTGCTGTCCTTTGTAGTGTCCTCGGACCACCTAAACACAAACATTAACACCACATTATCCCATACTTCAAAAACATCCCTTAAACAACTACCACTTCTTAAGAAACACTAATTATCCCAACAGAAAAAGCAAACTGCATGGTTGAAATCCCAACTCGGCTCTTTGTATACACATGCCACAAAGACAGCAATTACTGGACAATTTCAGCAATCACTAAAATAAAAAAATATAATGGATCAGAACCGTAGTTTTCTCTCATTTGCCCTGCAGTAAACACCAATGAAGGAATTCCGTATATTTTCAACTGGAAGGTCAACTTCAACAGTTTTTCGACTATAATTGCATTTTAAATCAAAAAAAGCCACTTAACTTGGATTAATTTCTAAAGTGATCTTTTAAGCATCACACGTAGCTAACAGTCTAGAAAAAAATAAACAAACCCTTATCAAAAACCTTTAATCCAACGTGATAATCAATGCATGTATCTAAAGTACAGTAAAGCTGCCAGCGCATTTCTGTTCCCTGTATTTTCATTCTCACTGATGTGATTTCAAGAAACACTCAGCAGGCCATGTCTATGACTATATTAGCTTGCATCACTTCTGCAAGACCCATGGCAAAGCTCCGGCATCGATTTGAACTGGTCTAGCTCTTCCCTTTTGCTCAGGCAATACATGAAAACGAAAACACAGACAGAAGTTCACATGTGACTAGAACTTAAAAGACAGCGCAGTTACCTGGACTTCATCATCCTTTCGAATGGGCATAGAGCGGACATTGTATTTCTGCCGCAACTCCTTGGAGAGCGGGGAGGACATTATTTTTCTTCTAATGTGTGAAGGTGCATTGAAGTGTCGCTTGCGGTTCTTGCTGCGGTCTGAGGTCACAAATGGATTGAACTTCATTTTGGCTGCGAAAAATAGTAATTTGAGAGATACTGGTAAACACTACTCTGTATCATCTACCCACACAAAGTAGTCTATGACACAGTACAGCAATTTCAACTATTCTTAATCCTACCCCCAATTCATATACCCTTACAAACTGGAATTCAAATAAGGCGTAAACATCCTCCCTGATTGACAATGACACTGTGATTGTCAGACCTGCTACACACACGCACATCTGACAATTCTTTCTAATCCAAAGCTTGCTGTTCTCAGAAGCCAGGACGCCTGACTGACTAGTCTTAATTTTGCACTGTAGTATTCACCACCTTCACGTGTAAAGCAAACGTGTATTTTGTACTCGCTGAGAGAGGGGATTCATACTGCTTAGGCATGTCCAATAAAGCCCATCACCAGACTGGCACGTGTAGCAGATCTGTAAAGCCAAGATACTTTTGGCCTTCCCTAGACCGTAACAACTGCGCTGCAAGATTGCCTATCACGGCAGAATTCATCCTGACTGACGAGGGCTTGTCCATGAAATGATGCTTTTGCTGAACTCCGCAGCTTTCAGATACTACACACTTCCACCTCCTGTGCCCGCCAGCCCGGCCACGCTGCAAACCAGGCGGCCAAACCAAAGCAGGCTGCCGGAGCTGTGTGAACCGAGCGAGTCCCGGTCCAAGAACAGGCCAAAGGGGCCTGAGCTGTGCCAGGAGCCCGAGCTCCCCGCCGCGAAGCGAGCGCAGCCCGGGGGCGGGCCCGCCGCGCCGGCCACCAGCTCACCCGCCGCCTCCGCCCGAGACACGAGCGGCAGCAGCGGCCTCACCCTCGGGGCGCGCCCCGGCGAGCCTGGGCAGCGGGCAGCCCCCCCCCGCGCCATCGGCAGGGCCGGAGGCGACCGACCCCCCCTTCCCCCCCAACGCCCCCGGCCAGCCCCCGCCGGGTCGGCCGCGGCCAGCGGAGGGCAGCGCGGAGCCGCCCGGCGCAGGATGGCGGCGGATGGGGCCGGGCCGGGCCGCGCCGCCCTTACCGCCCCGCTGCTGCCGCCGCGACGGTCACCGGAAAAGAGGGAGAGCGCCGCGCTTCCGCTTCCCCAAGCGGCCGCCGGGATCTCGCGAGATCCGGGGAGCGGGGAGCCGGGACCCACCGGCGCCCCCTGGCGGTCGGCGGCCGCAGGTGCGGCGGGGCGGGGGCCGTGGCCTGTGCCCAGAGCCCGCCCGGGCATCACCCCGGGTTGTTCAGCACCAGCTACTTCTCTCCAAATCCAGCCCTTCCCCGAAGGGGGATGAAAGCAGCGACCCCGCCGCCGCCCGGCTTGGCCACCACGGAGACCCCTTTCCCGGGCCTTAAGCCAAGCTCAGCCTCCCCAGCCCCGGCCGCGCCCCTCCCCAGTGCCCGCTGCCGCCTCCCCCCCCCCCCCCCCCCCCCCCCCCGCACGCTGCTGGCATTTCAAGCACATCGGGTGCTGCTACATCTTTTCCAGACACTACTCGATTCTCAAGGAGAAGCAGTTATGGCAGAGCAGATTGCTGGTGGAAATGAACCAAGCAGTACGGACGCGGGGTTGGGTTTTGGTTGATAAAGATAGACTGGAAAAGTTTCCAGACTGGGGAGTTGCAGCAGGCTGAGAGTTGGACAAACCCCTTTCCCAGTGCTTTTAGTCATCCTTTACACGGAACAAGGAACCTTCAGCACCATCCTGCCACTTCTGGAAATCTGAGTTTCGGTCTGTATGTGAGGTTCACTGGAAGCAGGCAGAATCTCTTCCTTCATGATGTTGTACTGCAGGCACCAACGTAAGCAAGCAATACCAGAACTTAAACAAAAATGGTTTCTTAATATGGTGCAGATATACAGTGCCCAAATTCACTGTGTTGTAACCCTTTACTATTTAATCTTTCATAATTGCTTCAGACACTTATTTCTAAATACTTAGAGTGAAGCAAGGCTAAAAGGAAATTAAAGGGGGGGGGGAACAACACAAAAATCAGGTTATTTTATATACCAACTGGCACAGTGACTAAAGCCAAACCCAGCAAGTTCCAGGCACAGTCCACTCACCTCTCATTAGAAAAAGGGAGGTTAGGACACTTGGTACTGTTCAAATCCAAGCACTGAATGTCCAGACATGACTCAGTGCTGATTACAAAAGAGTTTCGTGTTAACTTTCTACACAGTGACCTGGCTTACAGTGATTTCATTGTGTGATAACGCTTAGTTCACTGAAATAATAATTAAAAACAAAAGAAAAAAAGCCCTTTTAATTGATTTTGCAAGAGTAGTGCAACAAGAGGATGATCAAAACACGAGTTTTATTTTTAATTATAGAACTAAAAAGGCTAATATTTTATTAACATAAGATTGCAAATTTAAGAGAGAAATGCCAGAACTCCTTAATAATTTCCACTGTAAAAATGCAAGAGACCTGTGCTTTAAACATTGCTGTAACATACTACAGGACTACGTCCTCCTTCCCTTCTTCCAAGAACTACTGAGAAATACATCATTGACATATTCCATCTGAAACTTCAAATGACTATTCAAAAGAAGATACTCATCACAGTCATTTTCAGCCCAAACATTTTGTGTATCACACAGATAAAAACCAACTTTAAATGAGAGACACTCAGAAATTAACTACAGACATTACCATCTACACTGCAGATTTCACTTTTTACAGAGTAGTTGAATGCAAACACTTGATAGATCATTCACAAATTCAAGTCTTCCAATTTTTTTCTTACCTGTCAATTTTTTTTTTTTCTTAAAAAATTATCTTCAGCAGTTTACCTACTGCCTAGAATATACCTAAGCACAGCTTTCTCTAGAGCTAAAAATTTTAACTCCACCATTGCAAAGCATCTTATGCCACAAGTTCTCACTGTATGATGAAGCACAGATTTAGAGTGACTTATTTTGACTGGAATATATACAAGTTCTAAATATTTTACTTTCTACAGGGATGTCTGTCTTGGAAAACCACAAATACTTCTGTCAAAATACTGACTTGAAAGAGCAAAATCGGGAATATGGATGAACACCTACAATCGATGGTTTTCCTTCCACTGTGACTTGAAAGCATTTTTGTTTGCATTGGTGTTTAAAAGCATAATTAAGGTCATTTTGTCTCTAGAAAGTGTTTGAAAATAAAAGTGAAATCTAATGAGACATGTATGCACGGGGCAGGACTGCTGTTAACAGTTAACTACCTCGCTTTCACATTTGGAGAGATGAAGAGCAGATTCTTCTGTAAACACATGATGCAGCATCTTTACATGACCCAAGCCAGCCATGTCTGAAGGACAAGCTTGCTACAAGTTACAGAAGACCTAGAAGGTAGCCTTGGCTTGGCTGTATTCAAAAGCTTAGACCTGGTTTAGAGAACTAAGGTGCAGACTGTTTCTTCAGCAGTTTTGCCAGAACCTAGAGTATAATTTTGTTTCCACATCTAGTGAAAAAAACATGATTTATTAGGTTATTGCAGTGGACTTTTTCACAGAGAAGGCACACACACTGAAGTATACATCTGTTATTTCCAGAAAAAGCCAAACAATTTCACTGGTCTAGTTTAGAGAACTGGCCTGGACTGCCCAGAAGGCAGCATTTAATTCTGAAAGAGGATGGGGAGAAGGGCAGAAATAACACACCAGGGACAAACAAGAATCTGCAACCAGCTTTGCTTGTTTGTGTCGAAGAAGTTGTACGAGGGAAGAAACTTCTGAAAACTAACAGTACAATCCACTGTGCTACAAAGATCTTCTCTTGCACAGCTCGGGAGAAGGACACATTGCTAAGATACTAAAAATCACATTCTAGCTAAGACACAACAAATTCAAGAGAGAAAACCAGGACATTTTTTGCTCTAAGCTTCAGCTGGTCACAGTGGATTAGGGGAAATCCTCTGGCCATCGTGAGAAGCAATTGCAATGGAAAATCCCAGCTCCCACCAGGCAGCCGCTGCCATCCAGTGGGTACCGCTCGCGGGCACATGGACGCACGCACCGAAATGAAGACAAGCATCTCATTTTCAAGTTGATTTTTGTAAATGGAAAAAAATGTATAAAATCTATCCATACATTAACAGATACAGGAAGTTACACAATCCAGTTTACACCTAAAGTAATATCAATCAGTCCATAATAAGAGCAGGGAAAAATTCCAATGCTGTAATTTGTCCAAAGTCACTACAGGGCAGAGGACAGCAAGGGGAGGGTGGTTGGCTTCTTTTTTTTTTTGGTGTGTAGATAAAACTGGCTACCTTCCCTACTTCCAAAGCAATGAGACAATTTCAACAGACATGTATTCAGAATACTTTTGAAATGCATCTGACTCTATCATTAACACTGAATATTCAAAGATTCATATTATTACAGCATAATGTTGGGATACTTTTGCCTCCAGGAAAGGGCAGTGGGCAGTAGATATTATCCAAGAGAAATCCTGCACTCGTCTTAGAATTTACAGCATTGATTGAGTTAAAGATTTTTATTTTATAATTTTTGTCCATCCCGGAATACTTGAAAATCTGTGTATCCTCATCTCAGACACTTACAAAGCATGCAGAGACTGTTACTACTCAATTAACAGTTAGGAGGCTATGGAAAATGCGCTGGTGGGTATTGGTCTAATTTTAGTGAACTCATGTCTATCATTACATGCAAGCCACACCTGGCAGTAGTTTTCCTCTCATGCCTCCATTTACTGGAGGCCCCAGAAGACAAGGCTTGAATTAATGGGCATGGAAGCTCAGGTACCATTTTAAACAATAAAGCAAAAAAACCTGCTAGCAGCGGCCAGCTTGTGGGGATGCCTGCCCTGCTACTGGTGTACCTGTGGGTGAACAGTGTCAGCCTAGTGCTCAGAAAAGATGCCTGAATTTTAAAGAAAAAGAGAGGCACCTTAAACCCTGAAAAGACAAGACTTCCTGTGTTTGACAGGTGTATTCAATATACACACTCAAAGCAAGACAGTAAGCTGTGCTCATCCACCCAGAAGTCTGCACCATTTTTCTGAACACATACAATATACAACCCCCTTTCAAAATAACAACAACAACAATAATAATAATAATAATAATAATAATAGTAAAGCAGAAGTGCAGAATCCAGACTGTTGGGTGGTCTGTGTTTAAAAAACATAAGAAAGAATAAAAGCTAATGCTGTAAAGACAACTATTCCCTTTCAAAGCAAAGGCCACATAAAACTGTGTTGCTCAGTTTGGTTTTTACTTCATGCCACCTGTAAACACAAGACTGGATATTCAGTTTCTGGGAAGAAATTAAACCACTTTTACATCCATAGTAAAAGAAAGGCCCTCCACTGCCTGGATCACAGATTACCCAGGAAAAGGTAGCTGGAGGAAGGCCTCCTCTTCTTGTTTGCTCATTTCATTAGAAAGGTCATACCTGAACAAAAGAGCTTTCAATAAAAGCACAAAACATTTATTGATGTTATTTCTGCCCTCTGTCTCTAAAGTTTGCTACAGGGACTAACACTTCCCACTCCTCACCAACAGATACATCACCTTTTTGGCACCATGGGTGGAATTTCTTCCTAATGTATAATTTTACCTTATACAGAAGTCGATTGTCTAATCATGCAAATCCAACAGAATTCCAAAAAGTGCCACAAGACAGCTCATCTCTTTGCAATCTACTACCTAGTTTGTACACTGCCATAGGAACCTCCCAGAGAACAGACTGTTATCCTTACTTAGATCTGATGGTGTATTTCATATATGGCATTTCAACCTCTCTTTCTGGGGGAAGAGAATCGAAATCCACACCCTGATTCCATTGATTTTTCACTCTCAGAGATCTGAAATGCATGGAGATTTCTTTGATTTCTTGAAGACATCTTCACTGAACAGCCTGATTAGAGAAAAACTTATTGATTCAATCAAATAGAAAATAAGACAAAAACAGGTAGTGGTAGATTTCTCAATCTTTGCTCATGTCCTTGGAGACTAGAGTAGAGTCACCACTACTGCATTTTCCCCAGCTGGATCTTCTTCCAGGCCTCTGATGCTGTGAAAATGCAGGAGTCGAGGATCCCAGCTACAGTAAATGTTCCTCCAATGATAGCACATATCTGAAATGTACAGAGAAAGGAAACAGGTTTGTCAGTGATGAGGGAAACTTTTACACAGCCTGAAACTAGGGGGAAGGATATTATTGTGTACTGCTAGGGTATTTTCTGGAAGCACAGTAAGAAGTGGGTGACAGTACTGGGGACGTAATTACGTGACAATTATTCAGGAAAACCATTCCCTACAGTGGAATAATTTAGTGCTATCCTGAATTCATCATAGCCTGAGCTAATCATGAATCCCAGCTCCTAGGAGCTTGCAGCATGAATGCTGTTCCTTTCTGGGCTAAACTCCACCTAACAAAGCTTTCTAGAAGCTCTGTGTTGCTCATATCTTCCAACTACTGTTTTCTATTATAAATACCACAGTCTTGTAGTCTTTTCCCTATTTCACAAGATACAGCATTCACAAACAGGCAAAAGACACTTAAATAGCTGTGAAGGACAGTGACTAACAGAAACCTAGCTACCAGTGACACCTACAGCTAAGTCTGTCTAACACTTTCCATTACAAGGGCTGCTTACAAAAGCACTGCCAACTTAACTCCTTGTGGGCCAAAGTTTTCCATGCAAGATGTCTTGGGTTGAATTATTTAAACACCAGTAAAAACACAGTAATTTTCAAGAACAGAGTTAGAGAAAAAATTAATCTCCTGATTAGCACAACAGTCTGCTTCAGTTCTCAAGTGCTAGAAAAACACAAAAGTATTTTGACATGTCAAACCAAATGTGCTTTGGCTTGGAGCACTCAAAATCAGGGGGGCACCAGTTATGGGGTTTGCAACAGACTGCTTCAAATCCCTTATCTATGAAATGGGGACAATGCCTAACTTGCCTCTCAGAGAAACCGCAAAGGAAAACACATCTGAAGGGTTCAATACTATGACGATACCTGTCTCAGAGTCCTTGTGGAAACATGACTTGTACTCAGGACTGGGTTAACACAAACCTGTTAGTAACAAGGCAGCAAATACCGTAGGATGGGAAGAAACGCTGCTCACAGTGTGCCACCCCCACCCCGCATACTGCACAAGGCAGGGTTCACATGGAAAGTGTGATACACAATAATGCAACCTAATAACGTTTAACAGCCAAGTTATAATTACACAGGACCTGGCATTTCCTAACTCCCACATTTTTGACTTCATAACTGTAATGCTCTATTAATTTGATCTTTTACACTGCATAGGATTAGGTGGCTCTGAGAGAAAGAGACACCAGGTCATATCCCAAGAAGGGCCTGCCTAGGAAAAGGGGGATTTTGCTGTGAGCCAGAAGCCAAGAGAGAGAGAGGAACCCAAAATCAGTAGGTCAGTGTAGCAGGGTATCAAGGAAATGCAATACAACTGACACAGAAGGGAACCAGTGCCACACTAGGCCCGTGTCATGTGTTGTCCCACACAGCACTACACCCCATGGGCAAAGTTCAGACAAAAGTGTGACAATAATAGCAGCAGTGTTCAGCTCTGCAGGGAGTTAGCAGTGGCAACAGAACAAACAGTTCATTAATAGTGAAGGAAGGCAGCAAGAAATAAAGCACTCATTTACATGCGTATTTATAACCAAGATATATGAGTTTAGAGAGCTTGGTGAAATGAGGAGCTGCACTAAACAATGGCTTTTGCAGGACAGTCGTCATTCCAGCAGATAAAGGCTTGAAACCAGCCTGAGACAAAGTTAGAATTTTTAGGAGACAAGTCCTGCTCCTGCCCCCTATGCCCCCCCCCCGCTATCCTTCGGAGCACGACACAGGGTGACTTTTCAGGGAAAATGACCGCAATGTAGTTGGGTTATTTCAGTCCACAGCAGCTCAGCTGACAGGAGATGTTACACCTCAAATAACAGAAAACCCGTCCAACACTAAGATTTTGCATCATATGGTAGGAAAATCTGATTTCAGTGAAGCAGTACAAGGGGGTGGGGTATAGAAAAAAATATAAATTCATCTGCACAGCTCTGTACTGCTGAGTGTTTATGAGTCACACACACCTGGCATTTGCTTGGAGCCTGCATCCCAGCACGCACACAGCCTTCATTTCATTGTGACAAAAAAAAAAAAAGGCAGCACCAGGGTTGGTCCCTAGGTCAGCATAGAAGCTGCACCACCATGTTTCTTTATCATCATAGTTCTAATATGTATGGAGCATTGTTCCTTAGCAGCACTGAAGGAAGATAAGCATCGTGCACTTACTTATATTTAATGGAGTTTTATACTGGGAATGATCTGCATTTGGCACCATGAGGTTACAGTTTGACTCAGGCCCAACCATTAAAGGAGGAAGAAAAAGAAGTACATAAGTGTAATAATTACAGCAGTGAGAGACTATGCAATGTGGGGTACTCACAAAGGTTTTGAACAGAATACGATTATAGGATAGTGGCTGGGATGCAGGCTGAAGCATAAAGGAAAACACGAGCAGATATGTAGGAAGAGGCAAGGCTGCAAGCAAGATGGCAGAAAGGCAAATGTCAGATATGTGACTGTGGACCTCTGGGATGTCTCAAAATCTGCAAATTACTTTTAAGGACTGAGGGCATCAGTAGGACCCCCAGGTAATCTCTAGTAAAGTAAGCTGCAGAATCCCACCCAGAGAATTCTGGCTGACCTGCAGCACATCTTGTAGAACAACACTGCATTGGGTTTTAAAAATGCTATGGGACCGTCTCTATGATACCTCTCAGTAACAGGTCCCATGGTTGAAATAATTCTCCTTGCAACCATTCCCCCACCCATATTTCCAGTTTAATTTTTTTCACACCTAGAGGGCAGATGAGTCCTCTCATATCAGGAAAAAAAATATCTATTCTTTGGATTTTGAATGCTTCAGCAAAACTTTGTCTTGTTTTCTGCCTGCTCTCCCCTCCCAGCCACTAGACTGACCTCATGATAAAACCTTCTTTCAGTTTGGCCACTTACACTCATAAATTTTCAGCAGTGAAACTCTACCCCTTGCTCCATAACCTCAACCATAAGCCCATGAATGGTTTCTCTTTATGGGGAGATGCCTTGATTTTACACAGTACAGTTTAACAGGCAAAACCTACTGTGTTTAACACTGCCAAGTGTCTGTGGTTAACCTTGGGATCCATGGCAAATTCATAGCACAGAGACAGTGGCAGCACTGACCCTTAAGCAGTACAGAATCTTATTTAGTACTGATTTTTTCTGAAGCACGACTTGTAAAGTAAAATCTATGCTAAACTAATGCCTTTTGTCCTGCACAGGAAGCACCTCTCACATGATACAGAAAATGAGGATAATTCTTCATACCACAAAAACTCAAGAAGCCGGCATGAGTTCAGTGGGTCCGTTGGGAACACAGAAGACCTAGGAACATTGCTAATGCCTCTCTTAGTGGCACTGCAGTTTTTGAGAGGCAAACTCATTACTAACAAAGAGCATCAGATAACCTCCTACCAGCAGAATGAGATTCTTTTGGCTCTCTGCTGAACAGGCAACACCCCTCTATCATCTGACCCTTCCATATGGGATCGTCTCTCCAACATTGAGACTGTTTCCCCCCAAAAGTCTCTTTCAAGCCCACAGGATCCTCCCCCATCCCTGGAACACATTTAAATTTACTGGAAGCCACACAGGTGCCCTAGTAAACAACCTGCTCTCTAAAAGGAGTCACAGATGATCCCCCACCCTACACCAGAACTCCTCTTGTGGTTTTTAAATTAAGCAACTGCGGCTCAGCAAAAGCAGCTGCTTTCCATGGCCAGCCCCGTTCAGCAATGACTCCAGATGCCCCAGCACAATCTCTGTCTGGCCTTCAGCCCAGTGCTGATCATCACTAACTGGTCTCCAGAGCGACTGTGATGCAAAAGGCCACATTGGAGATACAGGAAGGGGCTAGAGCAGTGGAAAGGACAACGGAACAGATCATGTCATCAAAACAGGGCAAGGAAACCTAGGACAAAAGGTGTTTTGATCCTCTGCAGCACTGCTCCCTCGCCCAAAACTTTTCAATGCCACCTTGAACGCTGTAAAGCTTTAAGTGTAGCATATACGTAGCCAAGGCTGCCCTACTGTAAAACATTCCTAGCCTAAATGAGAGCAAGAGCAGGTCATCTGTACCAGGGCCAGATGGCCCAGACTGATAACCACGATACAGCATCTGTAACAAGGATCTGCCTCTAAGCCAGCCACGTCTGACAAGGGTCTGGCACACCTGTCTGACGTTCTGTTTATCAGCTACTGCAGATACCAGTGTCAGCCACGTGTCTCCATAGGAAGGACGGTCAATTGGAATGGCCCCAAGTGAGCTGCTTGAGACTACAGCCATTTATAAGACCAAACAAAGTAGACAAAAAATCAATTGAAAAAACCCTTCTTCAGCAGTCTAGTAGCCAGCACGTGCCTGGCTAACTTTACAGACAGAATGGGGCTGGGGTCATCTCAAATGCAAAAGGTCATTGTGGCAACCAGTGAGGAAATCCTCTCCTGTGGACTCCTTACGCAAACTCTGAAGCACGGTATCAAATTCAACAAAGATGCTATTTATATGCATACAATGGCATATCAGCAGTAAATCAATGCTAGCAACGGACATGACAAAGAATAATGCCAGCTATCAATAAATTCCAGACACCGTTTCCTGTTAAAAACACCTCCACACCCTCACCCCCAACAAGATGCGTAAGAAACCCATGAGAGCATATTGTTAGGGAAAGCAGTAGAGGCAGTATGAGGTGCCAAGTCATAAAATGTTGATGTTTGACCTTTTTTAGGATTATGTTTTGAAACCAAACAGATGTGCTAAGAAGAGGTCTTAAACCACGACATTTAGATTTTGCTTCAGTTCCTTTCTCTTAGTATTTATGTATCCTAGAGATCACACGCATTTCTAAAGTTAAGTAAAGGGGACATAGTGTTTATCAGAAGCTGCAAAATCAAAATCTTTAGTGCAACACAACCACACTGTTTATATTACTTTCAATTAAAATATTCAAACAGTTTAAAAATCAAAATCCAGGGTCTTCATTCCAGCCATTTTATCAACTACTTTACATTCTACCATGCCTCACTGACACAGCAGACTGCAGCTTAAATTTTAAGCCAACTCACTCAGGACACATTTTTTAAAGTTCTGCAAGATCTTTAAATAGCTCTTTGCTCAACTAGCAGTTTGGACAGTAGAGCTTTGTTGCAGATGCTGGGATCAGTACTGCAGGATGTTATCTGGATAGATCAAATCAACCCGTCAGGAAAATACCTCTGGAATTTGATAATACAGCTCTTCTCCACTTTTACCCAGGAGTAAATACCTGGAACTGGCATACCCATATTAAGCCAAGCAGTGGCACTGAGTAAAACAACTGCCCTGAATTCTCTGCAAGTTAGATCTCATCACTAGAGAGACAGTTTATTGCAGCATGCTTTACTGCATACCACATTATCTTTACTTTCAAGTTTCTGACACGCTGCAATAGTGCCCATCTGCCTAGACAGATTTTGGTACTTCTGGAAAAGGATAATTTTTTTTTTTCATATGCTCAGCTGTTAAAACAAATTGTCAAACATAGGGTTTACTAGCTACCTCACTTATACTTCAGTACAATTGCAGTGAAGCACTGCTTTATTTCATTCATGTCACAATGCTCAGAAGCAGAAACTCAATTCTTCTGGACAAGAACGGCTCAGAAGAGAAAGGAAAGGCAGGCAGGAGAAGGGAGAATTAGAAGTTTAGAGTAACTCACCGATGTGATAAACCTGTACAAAGGCTGTCGCCTCTCTGTGTATTTCACTGTGATGGGGCTCAAATCATAACGAAACCAGATGGCTGGGATAATGCGGCCAGTGTGACTGTAGGCTACATACTCCTAGAAAAGAAAGTGGGGGGAAAATGGCAGAAAATGTGAGCAATCTCATTCCAGGTAGAGTGTCTGCCTCTGTGGATCTGGCCCTTACTCCACTGTTTTGTACTAATGATCAGACTGAAAGAAGCAAACAGTTAATTCCTGTATGACTGCTCATGCCTCATCCTTATCAAATAGGAAAATAAGTTCTTTACAGTCTGATGATGATATATCTGGGAACAGAGAGTATTGGTGCTTACTCTCACCTTCATTCAAAGTTACAGAAGTAAATGGAATGGCTATCATTGATTTCTCTAGCTTAGATCTGCTCTATTTAAATAGAAGCGGTCTCTAAGTGGCTGCAGGCGAAGTTTCTGTACTGCCAGTATGTAAATCACATATATTCATCACAAAAATGGAATTCAGTTCTCAAGAATGTGAAAATCCCTTATTGTCCACACAC
The DNA here is from genome assembly GCF_018691265.1 of Tyto alba. Classification (NCBI taxonomy): domain Eukaryota; kingdom Metazoa; phylum Chordata; class Aves; order Strigiformes; family Tytonidae; genus Tyto; species Tyto alba. The sequence continues at coordinate 12,788,671 of NW_024881279.1, forward strand.
TCACAATAGCAAGTAGCAGCTCCTGTGTGTAAGGTCCCCTTTGCTTTGGGACCAACAATGTGAATGCTTTGCCCACTCAGCATGAATCACTTCGAGCTGTGTTTAAAAATCATGCTGAAAGCCAAAATGAAACTGAATACAGAAAAATATTGGCAAAGGTTCAAAAAATATTCCAAGCTGGTTCAGAAAAGACATCTTCAGATTGCCACTGATAATTTCCTTTAATCCATTTATTTAACAGGTACGGTGCAATCAATCAGCCACAGGACAACAGCCCAACAAGACATACAGCACAATGCCAATGTAGAACTGATATTAACATCAGCTTAGTGTCAAGAAGTCACATCTTTTTGAGTTAGTATTTTGTTTGTCCTAAATATGGAAATATGTATCAATTTTCAAGGATTGGGACATTTATCTTCACAGATTAAAGAAAACTCAAAGAAAAGCAGGCTGGAGACTCCACAATCTCAGGAGAGCCATCAGCACTGGCACGGCACACACTGTCTCTTCACTCAGCTCCTCTTCCCTTCTTTAGCCCTATGACATGCCTGCCAACTCAAATTACCTCTTCTTTTTTAATTCTCCTCCACACAGAGTCAAAGACAACCTCAAATACTTCAGAAAGATGAAGAAAGAACAAGCAACAGGACACTCATGAGCATGATACAAAAAAGATCATTTTACTCCCTGTGACCTCAGAGGGAGCTAGTGAAACAGCATCTACCTCCTTCATTAATCTCAGATAAATCCCAAATTTCCCTCTATTTAGTTTTTTTTTTCCATGATGACAAGAGAAGCTGAATGTGGCTGAAGTCCCTAGCCATAATATTTTCAGGGATCTTACTGCAGAAGTTCTGCAACATATCTTGGGATAGTGGTTATCTGGGGAAATGAGGAAACAGAGGGTCTAGAAGGAAAGAGGGGAGAGGAGACACAGTCCATGCTTAAGACTATTCATCTCTTCATACTAGTCAATCTGTTCCAGACTGTTCCAATGGCTTACGATTTCTCTTTCCCACTGATCACTACAGGAGTCAAGGACTAGAGCACCGATAAGAGGATTTTTATTTTTAATGAGAAGAAAACGCAAAGGCAGCACAGTTTCTCTTCAGTTTTGATAGAACTGACCTCACTTTTTCCATCCTCTCCCCTTTTCCCCACCAGCAATCCAGTCCTAATGAGTCAGTCTTGGCTGAACGCCCCAATTTGCAACCATGCTCATAGAAGTGTCAAAAGCTCCTGCTGTCTATTTTCCAAATTACTCTCAGAACTTGCGTCGCAAAAGTCTTATCAGAACAACAGTTGTGACATTAAGCAGAACAAATACATGGTAATCTGAATAGAGGGAGACATCCAAATTGTTGGGACACACTGTACAAGCAAGCCAAAAAGTCACTAGACAGGAACGTTAATCTGAGAACTAGTCCATGAGAGCGCATGCTTGATTCTCAGTTATGTCAAATTATCAGTAATTAGACATTATAAAAAGATTTTGTATTTTCATTAAGCACCTGACTGGTAAATCATTTAAAATTGACAGAGACTTTTTACCTTAAAGGTAAATAGGCTCTTTTTTTTTTTTTTTAATGTTCAATACATTGTATTATTAAAATACAAATATCTTCACATTTAATGTAAATTAATTTAAGAATGATAAGTTACAATAACTACCGCAATTCACTATAATAAAGTAGGCATTGTGAAATAGTCAGCCAGTACGTATTTGCTGCTGCAGGTTCAGTGGCTTAATATCTGAAATTGACATTTGTAAAAAGCTAAAAACTCTGCTAACTTATTTGTCTAATACATCCATCACAATCGAGACTGTTTTATTAATAAAACCATGTGCAAGTGCTGTTTTGTATGTTTAGCTGGATTGCAGTTTCCATACAGATGGATCTTGACAAAAATCACAAGAGCTCCTGCAGCCTGTAAAAATCTTCCACACAATTTATAAAACTCTAGATCAGTTAAACTGACATATGAGAAAGTCAGGAGTAAGAATACCTTTCTCTAGAATTAAAACAATACCACCACCTGCTCTGACAAGCCCTCATAATCCCAACCCTGGTAAAAGCCAGCACCAGGAGCAACAGGAAGCCCCATTGTGAAGAGCTTCAGTTCCTCCTTCTCCCAGCAGAGGCTACTGCTCACCTACGAACAAATGTACATGGCTGCAGAGCAGAGGAGCTAGAGGGAGGAGGAATGGAGACCGAAGATCCCTCATGCATCCACTGGGCTGCAATGAGGAGCTTCTCTGAGAACTACCTGCTTCTTTACCTTATTTGCTACAGTATATTGGTATGAGTATCGCTGCTTGCCGCTCATGTCTTCGTACACCGTCGGGACTATCTTCAATATGTAATCATGAGATGCAAGAGCTGGGGTCAGAAAAGGAAAGGGAAGTATATGTTAGCATTCAGAGAAAAGAATCACAGCCTACACATTTCAAAGTAAATGTGCAAAATCATTTAAAACAAGTCATGTCACAGAAAAGGTATCTCCCTCCTCCTTATCTCAGGTTCTGTGTCAAAGTGACAATTTCACATCCTATGTTTATGTCCTTTGTACCAAACTTTGTAAGGTAGTTGGGTAACACCAGAACCTGCCCACCATTCCAAGACTTCTGTGGTACCACAACCCATGAAGATGAGTTTGGGTCATTTGAACCTTCCTAACTGCTTGCAACTACAAATGGTAAGACTTGTCCTGGTTAAATCAAGAACCAGCTAAGGTTAGAGCTGCAGCTCACTAAGCTTCTTTTGACAGAAAAAGCTGTGACACCACAACCTGTTTAGTCACATGTCTTGTGCACCCATCTTTCTTTCTCTTCTTCTTTCTCCTACAGCTGCTTTATAATTATTAATTTATCTTTTTTTTCCTTATTTAAATGGCTTGTGCCATTTCTTGTGTCTGCTGAAACAGTTCTAAAACAGAGTCCTAAATTATTTCTCTGCAGGATCCTTTGGCCAGGTGTAACGCGATGACATTTGGCTCCTGGAGAAAAAAAAAACAAACTCCACAATTGTCTAGCTTTAGGAACAGTGATAGAAATTTTGTTCCAAGAAGCGGACAAGACAGATATCCTGCAGTAGCCTGCATACTTGAAGGAGAAAAAATACGCTGAATTATAGCATGCACTGGAAATTTATTTTTGTGTTACTGGTCATAAAGAAGGGCAATGAAAATGTCTCTCCTTCCAGCCACAGGGTAGAACTTAAATTAACAGCTAACTTGCAAAACAAGAACAAGTAGTTCTGGTAGTGATGACAACAGCAAAGGGAAGCTATAGGAACAGGATATGGATAAAAAACTCAGTAATTCTGAGTCAGACATAACAGAACTGGAGACAATGTCCAGGTTGCAGAAGGGCTGCAAAGGACCTTTTGGGCTAAGCCTTCTCTACAGTACTGGAGAAAATGGAAATGTCAGTCAGCAGTGTCTGGATCTTTTTGGTTGAAGAGGCAAATTAAAGACTTCCTGATGCACTGAGTTGCATGAATGGACCTGTTTTCCCTTCTGTAGAGTGGCCAAGGCCTGTAGTTGCCAAGAATACATACGATTTGAGCTGAGTTTGTCTGCTCCCTCCAAGGCATTGAATGCTCCATGAACGTTATGGACCTGAAAAGCAAAAAGTTGTATGAAGAGACAGTACTCTGACTTGGTACTCTTCATTTTTGCTTCCTTATCCTACCCTGTAACAAGGAGATCAACCTGATTCAACCTTTGTGAAAACAAAGCCTCAACCCAGTAAAAGATGACTTGAAACATCTTTCAGTGACCACCATCACAGAGGTTGGTTCCAAATAAAAAAGTTGATTTCACAACGTCTTAAAAGATGAAACTCAAAAACCACTCCAAAGCTAAAGGAATTGCAGTTGGAAGAAGCCAGTTGTGAAATTTAATTGTGAGATATTTCCTAAGACCTTTGCATAGTTAACTGTGAAATTAATTTATCATGCTGAAAGGGAAATAAATGGGAGTCATATTCAGGTTAAATCTCAGAAGTTCTCCTGTAAAGGTAGCTCATGTCAGAGCAGTTGGGCTTGTACAGCTTTAACTTATCAGCCCAGCTTTCACACCATGCACACTATGCCCTTGGAGATGGGAAGGACACATGCCAACACTGCCATCCATTCAGCTTTTCCTGCAGCTGGTCCCAGGCACGCAAGTATCTGTTTGCCCAGAATAACAGGATTTCCATCCCATGCCTTCCACATACTATGATCTGGAGACTGATGTCCACCAACAGAATAATCAATTTGTGAACTCTCTAGACAGGGAAATCCCCACAGCAACAGCTGTAGATTAGAGGTTGCATCATTCACATAATGTACAGTAAGCTATACAGAAAGGACAAATAATTCCACAACCTAGAAATTCTTGACCTTAAGCCAGACAACAGGGAAGAAGAGTTTGGAAGAAGTATTTGGTCATGGGCGTGACAGAGTTTCACCTCACTAAAAGTGCAATGCAATCTCCTTCCCAGACCCTCTCAACAACTAATAGCATGTGGATGTATTTGTCTCATCCCAAAGTCTGTTTCCCTGTTCTGAATGTTATGGAGTGGATGATGGTTTGGAGGAAGCAGCAACAGAACCCGTTTCTCTCCTGCGAAAGGAAATTCTAGAGACAAAATCATCAGCAAGTTCAACTCGCAAGGTGCTGGTAACAAGCACAGAGCAAAAGCAACAGCTGAACCTTCTACAGTGCCTTTCAACCAGCTGGCATTTCAAATATTTTACACAACAACCACCATTTCCAAACTACACATGCAGACTGTTCATATTATTTACTCATTGTAAAAAGCATACAAAGAAAGAGAAGCCCCTGGACTGGGCTACAGTATTATTTTCCATTCTTGATACAGCTGAGAAGTAAATCTCTTATAGCATCGCTGGGCCAGAGACTTTAAGGCTTGCTTCAAACACTCTAACAGTAAATATTTGAGTGGTTCCTCAGCAAACAACTGTATCTATCCTGTGAGGTACCTGTATATTTGGACTTACATTCTTGTCCTTGGCTCCCCAGCATCCACACTTCTGATTATACGTAAAAGTTGTCTGCTCAGCATCTCTCTAGACAGTGAGTTTGCAAAGCTGTGAGTAACAGAGCTTCCACGCAGACAAAGCCACCAGACATCTCCACACCTGCCTGTTTCTGTGCCATCACGTCCTTTGGTGCATCTGCCTCCCTCATCTTTGAAACAGGGATGACATTTGTAACTACCAGTCTGATGTTTTACCATGATTCTCCTTGTGAAATATTCTGGACTCCCATTAAAACACTTGTTGTCCGTAGATTGCTAATTAATCTCTGCTCTACAAAGTGCACAGGTGTGTTCCTTGGGGGAACATACTTGTTTGTACCTTGTTAAGTACCTGGAGGGACTTCATCAAGGAGTGGGCTTTTGGCCACAGTAACAAAATTGCTTTGCAACAGAAAACTTAAGCAGACCTGTTTAGCCAAACATTCTCAGGACTGTCCTGCAGTACCAAGGCCAAACGTAAAGCTTGGATTAGTGGCACAGGAGACTAGTCAGTGGTTTAACAGTGCCAATACTTTATTCTCCTGCAACATGGACCTCAAAAAGATGCTTGCCAAGGCCTTGAAGACCTTAGGCTTTAACCTCTACAAACACATACAAAGACGTATAACTGGACACATAACTCAGGCAGAGTCGAACAGCAGGCTAAAATAGCTTCCAACCTTGCAACTAACAAGGGAAGACAAGACCTCTCACAAGGTTAAAAGTAGGATCATTCAATACCATGATCTAGCACTCAAGAGAATTCTATGATTAAAAAGGTATTATCTCCTACTTTCCACATCTCTTTCTTTACTGGATTAACTGACATGCAAGAACCTCATTGTTCCGAATTTTGGTCTCATCTACATGAAGGAAAAAGGATTTAAATCTCTTATTTCAAACAGACTGTTTTTTCTGGAGAACACAGCATGTACCTTAGTGGATCATTCTGGCAGAGTTAGTAACAACCTAAAAGAACTAACTCCCAGCACATGACAAGTGAACGAGAAGCTCCTCACCCTCTTGAAGAAATATGAGCATAAACTACATCAAAGCAGGTGGAGATAACCTAAAGTATTCAAAGGTGTATCTAGAGAGATTTAAAGCTCTCTGTACTTGCTGGCTCTCTACACTGCTTGCTGAGTACTTGCTTGGTAGCACCTGTTTAGTGAACATATCCTTCTTTAATTTGTGTTGTTGAACTCATGTATGCCTACAGGATCAGTAGCACCTACATGCTCCATTCTTGTGCATGGAGATGATAAGTAGTTATTTTGAACTTTGAAAATACTAATCAGAACGTGTCCAAATCAGGAGCCAACTACATGTTTGCTACACAGGTTTCTCATCACCAGAACTGAAGATGCTTGCTCCTTTGCCCCCAACTGTCCAGGCTTCTTGTCTCATTCATGCTGATTCGCACTTCAGCTCCATTAGTCAAAGGCTCCATGATAAAACAGTGGGAACGCTACCTCAGAGCACTGATTTCCCACGCAAACTGCAGAACTCCCTATTAGCACTTACCTAATATTTTTCATAATCTCAGTGTGCTTTACAGACATTAGGCCAAGCTTATTTATATGCTAATATTTCAGCGTTCCCACACAAGATATTTCCTAAAAGAAGCCGGGAGCAGAATCAGAAGACTACAAAGCAATGCTTAGACTTGTTAGCATGAAAAAGGGTTTTGGAAGTGGGTGTACAAGAAGCAGACTAATGAGACGTCTGTGCTGAGGAAAGAAGATTACAGAGAGACTATGGGTAAAGCAATGTTTAGGGTGAGTCGCAAACTGGGTGTGCACATATATAACTCCCACCTATGATGCTAACTCCTTGGAAGTAGGCTAGAGAAGTGCTGTAATCTGTCCTTATTGAGAAATCAGGAATTATTACATAACTTGCAACACCTGGTGAAACTCTATCCACTGGGCAAGTGCACACATTCAGCTTCTTCCCAGCAGGGAACTGGCAGTTCTAAGTCTAACTCGTGTTTCATAGAACCAATTTGACTAATAGGTGTCTGCTATACAAGTACAGTGAAGTGAATTAAAAAGAACTTGACTGGTGCCATGGTAAAGACAGTAGCGAGCACACATCTTCCCTTAGTACACTCACTGCTCCTCTGCAAAGGCAGTCAAGATTTGTTTTCTGTATCAGTACTGCATAGGATTTTGCAAAGCCATGAATCCTCATTTCTACTCCCTGCAGGAAGATAGCCACATAGTTTTCCAAAAGCACTTTCAGTTTCAGATGAAAACAGCAAAATTACTCTATGACTGAACACTGCTCCTTCCTGAAGTGGTGGCATGTAAACAGTTTGCAAACTCTTCCAGACTGAGTGTACATTGCATGAATTCAAGGGATGGGCTTGCTTATCCAGGTAGTCCTTTCTTATGTCCTCCCCATACTGTACATGGCCCCTCCACAAAACCAAAGTGTCTAATATTAAAGTCACTCTCATTGCATTCATTCCCCTAGAGCCAGGGAATTTTCAGGAAAGAGAAAACCCACCTGCAACTTGTCCCCGAACGACAGCTTGTGGATGACGTGAGTCATGTCAGGATTCTGAGGCTGTGCAGTGGCACTATGCGTTGACACGTGAAAGTTACCTGGGACCTAAAATTAGTCAAGACAAGGAAGACAGGATTTCACATTTTATCCCTCAAGGCATTGCTTGGCTCTGTGATATGAAGCAGAAATGCCTGGATCCATCCAGCCTGGCAGACTGCAGTGGACAACCTTTGGCATGTCAGAGAAAGGCTCTAAAATACCTTCCTGCACTTTACCAGCATCACCATACTGCATACAGAGCAGAGATCGGTTACATCCCACAGCCCAAGAGTTTGGCACCCTCACATTGCTACTGCTGCTGACTAGGAGGTGATGAGTGGATCACTCCCAACTTTAGGGATTCCTAACACTTAAGGCTATATCTTTCATCCCTATTAAAATAAGATTCATGTCTCTGACAGGCAACAAACAGTTGCTTAACGTTTTACTCCCACATCTCGCATTTGTAAATGGGCCCACTGCTGCAAAACAACCTAAGAAAGCTGTGGATATATTCTTATTGTAGTACTGGTCATGAGCAGCCTTACATTCGAGAATACTGTGCGCAAGAATGAGTTTGATACAAAATTGAAAAAAAAACATCAAAACCAGTGGGGCTTCCCATACAAACAAAGCTAGATCTTCAGCTTCTAGCCCTGGCAATACCCCTTCCAAGTACAGGATTTTCTGGTTTTAATTTTTCAAACGGAGTAAAATACAGAGTTCTGAAAAATACAGATTTCACCTAAGGACTCAGTTCCAAGACAGGAAATGAGCACTGGTGTCATTCTAACACGATCACTCTAGCATGCACACACTTTTCAGGTCACTAGCCCTACTCTGTGAAGTTCTTCAGCAGATTCAGCTCAATCACTGTTACAGAGAATACAAGAATTTTCTCCTATCAAGAAAAGGTTGGGAAATTAAGCAACACTGAGGAGCAATCTGGCATTGCCTAAGACAAGAGCAGGAGGACGGTTATACAACTGGTGCCCATTGTGCTCTCTGCAGAAACACCTCACCAGCAGGGCCATGGGAGGCCACATGCCGGTTCCATGTGCTTTCAGGAAAGCTAATTTAAATGACTTGAGGAATGGTAGCGTACTCCTGGGAACACTTTCAGGTGTGGACACAAGCTGTGTCATACACAAGCCAGGTAAACAGGGTGGCAGACTCTGCAGTAAGTAGTACACACAATCACCTCGCTGTTACCTTGTCCACCCTCTTCAGGTTTGAGAATAACATCCTAGTGCAACCCTTAGTCAAGTTTCACAGGCCGGCCATGTCCCACTCCAGATACCAGCTCATACAGAAACCTGTACAATTCCTGCCAAGGGACTGAAGACTTCCAGCTCATACACGAGAGGTTCAGGTTTTCAGAGCCAGAAGTCCTGGTCTGGGTCCAGTACCTTTGACAGCAGTCCCGACCACTATATAAGACAATGCAATTAATGGCCTTTCACTGATTAAGCAGCAAAGGGAGCTCCTCACTGCAACATACAGCAACCCCCTTTTGAGTTGCTTTGGTGAGCAGAACATGCTACATCTAGCAGACAAAACCCCAAGTATTTCAGCTCTGTGCTTTCAGAATCAACAGAACAAGAACTACCTTTCAGGAATCCCTTTCCCAGTTTTGTGGACTATCAACTGCCAGTAATCTTGGTGGCTTAGAGTCAAGGGAAGAAACGTCCTCTTTTTAAGTCCCTAATCCTTTCCATGCCATAGAATCAGTAAGAGGTTCTGCCTGTTATTTTTAGATGCGATTTAACATGACCTGGGAGGAAAAGAAGGAAGTAGGATTTTGTAGCCTGTGGTACATGAGGAGGCATGAATAAAGGGTGTGCCCTTCTTAGGACATCAGTGGGCTCCACCACTGCCTCCCCCACCCCAGCTAGTCATCTCCAGCATTACATAGCAAGATTATTCAATTCTGAACACACCCATCCCAGAGAGGAGCCTCCTCCAGGCCTGGATTTTAATTCTTTGAGACAGAAGTGGAGCATCCCGACAAAGCATGCGCACAGGCCGAGTATATGTATTCCAAACATCTCAGCATGGAGCCGCTTCTGTTACTGGCAGCCTCTAGTAGGGAACATTCCTGTCATTCTGCAGCTCTCAGAACAAAAGAGCACTTGGATAGAGACATTGCCAAAGACCTCTGCACAGTGAGTCACATTTTGAAGGTGCAAAAGTTGTGACGAGTAAACACAGAAGCCATCCAGCATTTGTAGGGAGTTCACACATCCCCTAAATGTTAGGCTGCTGCACTGAATGAGGCAGCACTAGGTGCAACACAGAGCTGCTCCCTGCTGTTAAGCAACGCTATCTTGATTACCTGTTTTGAAGAGCGAAGAAAAAGCCTAATCTAACACATTGTAGGTGGGTCTAACTATGCAGCCACCTCTGCCCACACTGTTCTGCTGCACCAAGAGACTTAACCTTACCACTGACTGGGGACATGAATATACACTCTGCAGGAAAGACACTGACACACAGATTTTCATGAGTATTTTACAAATCTTTCCAGCATTATATCTTGCTAGCATTTGCCCAGCCAGCACACACTCACCCACTGTCATTCCTACTCACTTTGTTGATGCTGAAATGGCCCTCAAACCTGCAGCCATCCCCATTGTTGAGAGGTATCTTCATCGAGTTGTCAATATGACCCACTTCGTGCCTTCCCATTTCATCTTGGATGTCTAGTCCAACTACTGCATGGGTAGGAGACAAAAATCAAACAAAATGAAGTAACAGGAAGGTTGCATAGGAAAAGCATGCACTGCTTTTACTGGGAAAAAAATCCACATCTTCTTTCCTGACATTTGACTAAACAGTGCTAGTAACATAATTTGTCAACTATTAATTGTTATACTAGCTCTTTAGAAAGAACTTTGTAACCAAACTTTTCAGACTGCTTATTTGACACAAATATACCTCCCACAACCTGCCAGCTGACTGCAATCTCAATTATAAAAACAGAAAAACGTCAGGTGGACAAAGCAGGTGGTTTGTGAAAAGCCAACAAGTAGCTGGTGCATTCAGTTACAAATGAAACTTGGGAGGTTTCTTGCTCCCAGAGACAAAAAGATTGCTATGAAAAAGAAAATGAGTTTTAGAAAGGAGCCAGTGAGGGAGGTGAGCCACTAACACAGGCTGCAGAGAGAGCACAGGGTCCAAGCAAACAGGTGTCCTGGCCTGGAACAGAAAGCAATGGAGTTTTGGCAAAGGCTGCAGTTACTTCATCTCCATTCACCCTATTACAGAAAAAGGGCCACTCTACCAGCTTGGGCCCATTTCAAGGATTACTTAAAATACAAAGGAAAACTGCTAAGTGAAAAGGGGTACTCACGTTCACAATGCAGGTTTGGCAAACTGATGTTCAAATTTACTTCTATTTTACCTCCACTGTCTTTGTCTGGGTCATCCACATAGAGCTCATTAACTCTGGAGGACAGAAGACACAGGTGGGTTCAGGTACATAGCTACTTTCCATGGCAAAATACAACAACAATGGGAAGGGAAAAAGAGACTGTGAAGCAGGGGGGGTTTTGACTGTTTGACAGCTGCAACAGAGTTACAAGACAGCAGGAAAAGACCTCCACAACTGCATAGGGGCAAATAACAATTTAATTTTACTTCTTGCTTGGCAAGCACAGGAGGCTTCAAAGAAGTCCCTTGCACCAGCAGAAAACAAAACTGCTCTGATTTATGCTTCCTGTCACCTTCTGTAACCCTAGTTTCCAGAGGTGATACAAAACAAGAACCTAATGTGGAAGAGGTGGAAGGCTACTGTGCTAGCCCTCCACATATCTAGGCTGTTACTCCTTTTAGGAAAGAGGAAAGCACGTGCTTTTTTATTTGTTTCATAGTTTTAGAGAAAGGCTGCTCTCAACTATCCCACAGGAAAGCTTATTTGTGTAACGAATTGCCATTTGTTATTGCCACCCAGTTGACAGAGCAGTGGTAAGAGAAGACAGCATGGCATACTTGTATCTCTCCCCTTAATATCTCATTTCGATCTATGAATGGTAACCAAAAGCAACGACTGGAATTGAGGAGAAGAGGATTTAAGCCAGGAACAGATGGGAAGAAACATCCTGGACAGCAGGATCTAACACACTGTGCAACAGTCTCCCAAAGAGTAATGCTGTTTCATAGCACTCACAGTGCTAGCACATATTTCACAAAGACAAAATACAGATATAGAGTAAAAGAAATACAAGAGTGGAAATATTTATTGACACTTAAAATATAAACAAAAAACCCCAACGGAAGCACAGCCAAATCAACTGAATGGTCCTAGAGAATCCACTCCAGGAAAACCCACCACCCTGAACTGAGAAGATGGCGAGAACACCTAGCAGCTCTTTCTCTCTCAAAGTCCAACACTGTTCAGTTTGATCAAATAAGATGTGACTATTTATCTCCCAGTTGGACAGATTATAAAGCTATGGGAACTTATGTTCAAGATACATAAAATAAACTGCCTTCCCTAGTTAAGTGCTCTGTATTATTTGTATTTAATGCTCAAAGTGCATGAAACCCTTTGCCAAGCCCTCGCTGAAGAGTCTATATGCTAATAGACAAACCAGACTAAGGGCAGCTACAAAACAGATTCAAAGTGATTTTGCTCTGGTGATACATCTCTGGACCATAATGAACTGTTTGCCCTGTGGATTCAGAAGAAACAAGCCTTCACACTGAGAAACACACAGCTGCCAATTTTTTTGGAGGTAATTACTCACAGGTCAGTGGGGTTTACAGACACTCATTTAAAACCAGCACAGCATTTGTCTTCAGCTTCACAGCCCTACCTTTCTCTGGTTTTAATTGGCTTGACAAGTTGCTTGCAATCATTACTCAACGTATTTTTCAAGTGATTAATAAAAATGACACAGAGGGAGGGGAAAGATGGCTCATCAGTGACCTAGTTAGAAGCTTGGCTGAGCCCTCTCCTCCCAGGTGGAATGCATTAAATCTTCTACGTGTTTATTACTGGCAGATTGGGTAGCGATTGTGATTAAGTCATATGTCCAAATACGGTTCCGAGGAGCAGCTCCAGCCAGGGCAGGCATTAATCCCTCAAAGCAATGCACCCTTCTGTGCTTCCCGAGTCCTCCCATCAAGATCTCAGTTGCTAGCCAACCTGTTTCATAACAGCACCTAGCTTCTTCCCAGCTCTCTGCTGTCTGAGATGTTGGCCATGCCCAGCCAGTGCTGCAGGCAACTTGATATTATTGGCAAGAAGGAGCACTCGCACCAGGGCTGGCAGAGAAGCACATCAGGTTCAGCAGCACAGCTGAACATCCCAGCTTTTTGGAGGAAAGCTCTAGGAAGGTCAAAATTTGTATTTGCTGACTTCCAGTTCTGAACCTGTCAGAAAATGTGCAGTCAGGTGTGGTCCATAAGCAAAGGTGCACAAGCCTTTTAGTGATAAGCAAGTGAGAAGCAGTTGCTGGTAGAAGTCAAAGGATAAGATGTGTGCAGGGAGCCTATGGAACCTCTCACATAGAGGTGAGGTCACCCAGTTGCAGACTGGATGACTGAAGCAAAGAGAAGTAGGCCAGTTTGTGCACGTCACACAGCCCATTAGTAGCAGATAAAGGAGACTGGTTTTCTGTCCTGCACTCCGGTCACTGGACCAATGGTCCCCAACCTGTCCCTTGGGCAAGGCTCACAGCCACTTCCTCCTCCTCCTCCTCTTTACCTAGTAGCCCCCTGCCCCTCTCCTACTCATGTTCTCAATTTCATAACCCTACCTATCACTCCTTAGACATCTGACAGCTTGTGACAGTTTGTCCTTCCTACATTAGGCCTGTAGCGCCGCCTTTCACGGAGCACCATGCCTGCTGAACCCTGCTTCTCCCTCCCAGCTCTGGCCACTGGTGCCTCCCGGCAGCATCAGCTCTTGCAGAGGACCCAAGCCAACAAACCCATCAAGGCTTCTTATCAAGGTCTCCAAAGGGCACCCTCTGTGCTGAACTGCTCTGTTATTGAGGTTCCCTCTCACTACAGGGAACCAAGGGCACAATGACAACACACCACAAGCTATGCTTGCTGGGGCAAACCTCAGAAGAAACATCATCATTTTCAACAAACTGGAAATTTCACTCCCAAAATACATTCTGGAAAACTCACAGGTAAAGCAAATTTCCAGGGTCAAGGCTACTCCTTCCAGGATCTTCCCATGAACCACCGCCACCTAAGTCTGGATGGAGCTGGCAGAGAACTGACACTCACGCCTCCCTTGCTATCCTCCTCCCCAGGGCCAAGAAGCCAAATTGCACACAGCCTTCCTATTATTTAATCAGTCAATCCTGGGATGTTGGGAAAAGCAGTATTTACCACCTCCAGCAATTCTCCCTGAAGGGATAATGTTTCCAGTGGAAGAAATAAAGTTTGCTCTAATTTATAGCTGTCCCTCCTGGAGCATAGAATGTCCCAAGAGTGTTTATCAGTGAATCTGGGATGGTCACAAGGGAAATAAAACCTGAGGTCAGGCAGAAGGACACTCTAAAGGCAGCTACTTCTATGGCTGTTTAGAGAGGCAGCATATAGGGTCATATTGTGACTCCAAAGATGACCCATACTTCCTCCAAATACCCTAAGTATGCAGGTGTTGGTATTTTACTGGTTGCTGTTAAAGACTATTTGAACAAAAGTGGCACAATAAAGCAGGGGTGAGGTACAGAGCTATGAAAGTACAATGAGGGCAATAGGACAGGTGAGAGGTGGACATCTCCCCCAGTGGGGCCTCCCATTGCTGATTCAAGGAAAGGGAGGAAAGTTTCTCCACACAGCAGGAGCTGTGATCCACACAGAAAGAATCTGCTTCATTTCTAGAAAGAGCCACTTTGAAATACTTCACATTCCAGAGCAGCGCTGCTGGGCTTCTCAGTTGCTTATCCCGTTTGCTTACAAACTTGCAGCATTACACAGAAAAAGTTGGAGGGACTCTTTGGCTAAGATTACGGATCATGCAAATGGCACGCGAGAGAGAATGTGAGGGGGAAACAGCAGCAAGAGGGCTACGCATTTCTTTAAGATTTTACCCAAAGAAAGCCAGATCCATTCCCCATGCTTTAGGACTTAGATTTATGACACAACAGCTTTGTTTCCACAGAAACAAAACTTCCCCAGTACCTTATTTCCACCCAGCAGCCCGGGCCACTAACATTGGACTCTTCAGCACTGAAGAGCCTGTGGCTCTTTGAATATAAGAGGAGACACACTGCATTGACCTTTCAGAGCTTCACATGCTGCCCTGGGTGCTCTCTAAACACATCTTCCTTGTCCTCTGTACTCCTTGTCCCAGTCTCTGCTTCAAGTTTTAGCCTTTTTTATCTCCCTCTTTTACAGCAACCAACCAAGCACCCTCCTCCCTAGTCATGATCCATACAGAAAATACAAGCACTTACTCCAGTAAGCTGCATTTTACCTTGTCCTCCAACTCCCAGGAGGCACTCTCTGGTCTCCGGGACCCTAAGCCTAAGAGGGAAAATAATTATTCTTTCTTGAGGGAGCCCAAAACTTCTCAAAAGACTCTCAGGTGAGCTCTCTTGGCTCTGCTTGCCATTTAAGATCTAATCAACCACCTTCCAGAAACACAAGCATCCGAAGCTGAGATTCCTGCACTACTGTCTTTTCAGTTGTGTCAGACCAAAGAAGACCCAACACAGGACAAACAACCCATCTTCTCAATTTGTGCCAAGAAACAACAAGCAGGTCAGAAAATTCTCTAGTGTGTAATATGTCTATTGCTCTGCCATTTGTAATCTTCCTTCTATGACCTGAATCTCAATCAGTTCTTCACTGAGAAGGTCTTTGTCCCAGTTTAGGTCTTGGCTCAGCTGTGAAAGACAGAAAACACACTGTCCTACAAAGGAAGGAATTGCAGTTCTCCAGGAGACAGGAAGAAGGAGAAGGGTTTGAAAGACGTCAACGTAGATTTGAGTCAGAAATTGCCAATGACATCATGACATGACCTTCCGCTTCCTGCTAACCCACACATGTACATTAGGACAAACGGCATAACAACACTTCACAAATATATAACACCTTTTATTAGGTAATCTTCAAGGTACTATGCAAACATTAATTAAGCTTCTTAGCACCCCTGAGAGGTAGGCAGCTAAGTATTACATCCTTCTACAGAAAAGTGTCTGTCTCGAGGTCAGTCCCTGGCAAGAGCAGGATTACAACTCCCATTTCCCTCTAACTACTAGGCTGTATTCCCTATGCTGGTCTAGGTTGCTGCAGCATTTTATCTGCCTCAACTGGATGAGCTGGTAGAGTTGGAGTTGCAGCTCCAGCTTAGTGTCAGAACATCAGTGGCAGCGGTCCTGGTGCAGATGGCTCATGCTCTGAGGTTACTGTTTCCAGCAGAAGGAACTTTTGTTGCACCAGGATCACACTCTGCAACTTACAGCAAGTGCAGCTTGACCATGCAGGTTGTTATGAGAAATTTTCATTGGCCAAGAGGCACAAGACACATTCACATACCTTGGAGAGCTGAGGGACAAAAAAAGTCCGAAGGCAGGTATGATAACAATTCTGCTTCACTACAGGATCAGTACTGGGCATGCAAATGAATCCAGTGTGAACAAGCAACGTTGGTCTCAGAAGCTCCCGGCATTTTGCTCCTTCCCACGTTTGGGGTAACTGACAGTCTGCATGAAGTCATGCTGTGCTGCACATGATGTGGCCCTGGCATAGGAGCTGGGCTGTGTGATGTGATATAGATTGACCAGCTTATATTTCATAAAGATTAAAGCAAGCAGGTATCCCCAGTGAATGATCTGGTCACTCTAAATGAACAAATGATTTGGACATAGCTCATTCCTTATGCTTTTATGCAAAGGTGCTATTTTTATTACAGATATTCTGCTTAAGTAATTAACTGCCTTGCAGGGGCGCACAGCCTTCCAAGTGGCAAACTTGTCACTTCAGACTGTTCTTTGCCTGCTACTACATTAAAAAAAAAAAAAAAAGAAAGAAAAAGGAAAGACTGCCAGGAACAGTCTGTTGCTTTCTACAGTGTGCTGTGGCAGATGAACTATTGTTGAGCAGCTACATTCATACCGCAAGTATCACATTCATACCCTCCTACCCCTTCCCTTGGCTGCCAATGCAAGGCAGACTAGATTAGTTAATTACATCTTTCCTCCTTAATGATGGAATCTTGGAAAACTCTTATTGATCCTACAGAACATAATTCATGACCTAATTACAGTGATAAAACTGCAAGATTATCATCTTGCCAGCTATTAACTTCTAGCACTGATCTGAGTTAATTAGAAAAGAGATAGGCTATTTCTACATTCTTGATTTGCAACATAACAGCATGATGAATGAGGAAGGCTGCTAAAGGTATGCTAAGCAATTTCTAGCTCTCAATCTACTCTCAACTCTCAACCTGCTACCAATCCTGCCCAGGAAATACCAGACACATTTAACACTTTAGCTCCATTTCTTTAGCCATTTGAGTTATTTGCTCAGTGGGACAACCATGTTTGATACTGCCAATTTTGCAGAAGTTCAAATGTCGAGTATGGGCTTCCTTTTCTTTATCTGTCTTTTACAGAATTCACGAGGTTAATCTAGGTTCTTGTTTTGGATTACCGCTTCAGTCACTCTCAATCTGGACAGGAAAGAAAAAAAACAAAAACAAACAAACAAAAAACCCCCACCAAACTAAAAAGGTTGATTTCCAGAGTTAAACTCACCCTCCCCTTAAGCGCAATGATGAGTTGTGGCTGAGCAAAGAAAGAAAAATGTCTTCCCTCACGAGCCCTTCACTGTGCTTTTCCTGAAAAGGATGTTGCCCCACCTAAGAACCAAGCTTTGATTTCCTTCTTCATTGCTCAGAGGGCTGCCTGTCAGGGTCATGCAATAAATCTAGAAGATGAGAATCTAGGAGTTTTCTACCCTAGGCTCGTCTACACAGGAAGCTAGTCAGCAGCAAAATAGGATGTGCACTTGTAGTGCGTTACCTATGCCACAAGAACTTCCTGCATGTCCGCTGTAATGCGCACAGTGTCTTAGTTCGGCTTCTTAAACTGAAGTAAGCTCCCGTGCACCGACGCAATCTCAGTGCTCATTAGAAATGCCCACACAAGTTATGACATAGCTACTGTGATGCACGCTGTCTTCCCCACATAGGTAATCTGCTTGGTTTTAGTGTTATGACTGTTATCCTCAAGATCAGGGTATAACTTCTTGGCTTCCTGCCACCCAGACAAGTCTTTAGCAGTGGAGACCATAAATGCTAAGACAATGGGCCAGTCAAGGAAAAACAGCTTTGAAGTTGGGCAAGAGTGACCAAACTGAGATTTCTAGTAACACCAGGAATTTAAGTTGGTGTAGCCATATGAATGTAGAAGAAAGTCCAACAGAGGGTAGAATCCAGCAACCAATAGGGTTTAGAGTATTGTGGAGGAGACCTATTTTCTCATGTCGCAGCATCAGTTCAACAAACCACACCAACCTCTCCCTGTAGATGCAGATACCAAAGAAACCTCTTGCTGGTGAGAGTTAGACAGTTAATCTTGTGGGTACCACTGCTGTTGAGGTTGCTGCTGACTTGCCCTGAAGCAGGCTGTCAATGCATGCACACCATGCACAATTACTCGGCGTAGTAGGGCTATGAGGTAAGCATGAGTCCACATCAGTGAACCTGGTATGTCTCTGATGTAAGCCACCACGCCAAGTGCTCTCAATTTCACCTTGCCATCAAAAATGTGCAGCTATTCCCATGCAATCCAGCTTTGTCAAACGCATGACTGCTTTAAGGGAAATATGACACAAGAGAAGAAACACTGATGCAGTCCCATAGTACAGCTGGCACTGACAAAAGCAGGAAAGCTCACCCCATGTCAGTGTATTAGAGTAATCATTCAGATCCTGGCTCACACTAGGAAACTTCAAGCTGGGAGAGATCATCTGTTGTAGGAGACTCTTAATACGAAAGAAACTCGAAGCTTGCAATAGAAGTTGATGGGAATTTAACAGTTTGCACATAAGGAATCTTCCATATCTTCAAAGATATTTAATTCATGGGCAAACAAGGCTTAAAATATCTTTGTGAGAGAGTATCTTCCCCATTATTTGCTACCATCCAATTTAAATGATGGCAGTGTTCTTGCCCTGTTTGTTCCAGACTGTATAGAGCTCCACACTTGTGCACCCTTATTCTGAATGATGAGACTATACTGACTCGCAACACACTGCCAATAATACACACTTGAATGGGAAGCACAAAAGGTTTGCAGCATCCTTTAACACCTTCAAGGTACTGGGTTTCCCTGGAGAGAAAGTAGTGAGTAAGAAATGGAAAAAGAAAAGTTTACTTCTACTTTAGACATTGCTGAACTGGGAAGCACTTTGTTACGTGACTTTCTGAAGTATTTCCGTTGTTACAGGGGGAGCCTATTTACAAATGCTGTTGGTGATCTGTTCCCAGCATGAGAGATTTTGATGACCTGTAACTCATCAGAAGGAGGTTTTCATATTCTGCAAGCTATTGTGTTGGAGAGTCCATGACGAATCAGTTTCCTGCATTCATTTGTCTCAGTCTTCCATGACATCCTCTCTAAAATTTTATTGCTTTATTGCTTACAAACACCTCCTCCCCATACAGCTCCTGCTGGGAAAGGCAGTTTACCATCTCTGACATTTTAATCAGAAACTTGTCAGCTGAGCATGCAGAAGCTTATAGCACCTCTGATATCTTTGTGGAAAATGCATCATCTCGTTAAGAAAAAAAGTATGAAGAGGCCTCAGAGAGTCATACAATTTTGCTGTTCAAAAAGAAATCTCTAGTCAGGAAACTACCACTACATAAAGACATGTGCACTCAAATAACTGGATCAAAAGTAGGTAAATATTACTAATTCCTCTAGTAAAGCATTAACTAAAAGAAAAAAGAAAACCAGATGAGAGAATGAGATCTAAGAGGAGAGCAAGAAAAAGCACTATTTTACTTGAAGCAACTTGTCTTGATTTTCTCTATTTTTTAAAACAAGAAAACCAAGAAAATTCAGGTCCTGAGAGAAGTGGGTTGATAAGGTGATCCTAGTATTTTACAAGCAAATGCACGGAACTGAATTCAAAGAAACAGTGAGTGAATAAGAAACCTAAGATACCATCTCTGAAGTAAATGTGCAAATGAGCATAAAAAATTAGCTAGAGCTAGATTACACTCCTGTCTTATGGTTAAACATTACTCAAAGTTAAAATTATTCTTGAAATTATATTCTTGACCCAAGTCAGAGCTGCACAAAAACAATGAAAAAGCCACATGGTTATCAGAAGCCACGTAAAGCATGGTCAGTCTAAATACGGCACATGACCTCAACGCATTTCAGCGCTTTTTTTGCTCAGCAGTGACATCTGTTGCTACCTGGACCATCATGTAAGTCGGACAGAAGTTCCACCCTTCCTAACTATCCAGGAACTGTGCATCACAGTCCAGTGAGCTCACTGCCACATCAGCAGGATGATGGAGAATGTTTCCTAGAACCCAAAACAAAGGTACTTGTGTTAACAGTTACTAAGAATTTACTTCAAGGCAGAAGAAACACGAGAACAGGAAAGAAAAAATCTGATTAGCTAAAATACTTGTTCTATGAGCAATTTTTTAAAGCAGAGATTATTTCCATTTTGCTCAAAGCAACATCCCAAAGAAGTTACCTGGGACAACTTGTCTTCAGGCACAAGACCTGTCAACTAGGTTTTGAAGTAAGGCTCAATATATGAAAGGAAAGATCCATGCATGAGTAAAGCCATTGCATGCATAAGAGGTTCATCTCTGACAGTGAAAATAAGGTGTTACAAACATTACACTAATAATCATTTGTGTTTTATGACATTCATTTTTCAAAAAAGCATCTCCAAAAACATCCAGTGAAGACTGGCAGAATGCGATACCCATTTCATCCACAAGGAAGCAAGGAGAAAACGTCTTGTCAGAGATCCCACCGTATCTGCAATAGGACCCCACTGCCTCAGAGCACAGATCATGTCGATTCAACCAGCAGGCACCACACATTTAAACATATGGTATCACTGATGAACAATATACTACCTTTTGAGAATCACTTTGAATCAAACAAGCACAGAGGAAATTGCCTATTCAGGAGGAGAGGGGAAACAAATCTCAGATGAAGACAAGAAATCACCAGGCTAAGGAAGAAGAGGGAAACTGCAACTGACTGGCATTTATCATCTTGGCATTCATACTACCTTACACCTGATCACCAGAGAACTGAAAAGGGTCAGAAGCTTTTGATGTGATCTGTGTTCACATGAAAAATATCCACTGTTCTCAACAGAGAAATTCAGTATGCAGCTAATAAAGGATCAAGCAGGTCTGGAACAGTTTGCTCTATCAGAAGTATTTTAGAACCAAATTTGCCTAGCATACTTTAGTAAATTAGAAAGCTGAATGGCTGACTGAAAATTTGGACTCAACCAAAAGGAATCCAAAAACCATTAGATGACTAACTGACCTAGTGAAATTACAAGCACATTTTTCCAAGATAACAGAGTAAACCTGTAAAGAATCATATACACATATACATTCAAAGAAAAACATGTTTTTTACTTACATTTCAGTGGCTATGAATCCGGTGAGCTCAGACAGGAAGAGAAACAGTATAAAGAGACAGCAGCAGACAGAGACTGGAAAAGAGGCAAGGAGAGGAAAAGGTTAGTTTCATATCTCTAACGAAGACAAAAACTGTTTTCACACAGGCATATTATTCACCCCATGCATATGCCACCCAGACACGCTGAAGAACTAATGCTCTTTAGAGGCAGTGACCCAGACAAGGCCAAGACAGCAGTGACTTCAATGACAGGCCAATACCTAACACTATGCTGGACATCTTAATTCTTGGGTCACATCTTCCATCAAGATTTCCATCTCCCCATGGCTCCTGCATTCTCCAGCACACAATGTTGGTCCACCAGCTCTCCCTCCTTCTTGACAAAGCTGCTTGACAATATGACTTCTTTGGAGCCCTCGCTCCAAATGTAATTTTATTACTACTAAAACCTCCAAAAGGAAAAAGAATCAGCATCTCCTTGCTTCAAAAGCATGTAGTCAGCTACACAGTGTTTTGTGGATCAGAAGACATTCTGGTTCTTTGTCAAGCTCTAAGGCTATGTGTAAGTCATCCCACAGCCTGCACTACCTGCTAGATAGAACTGGTACAGCAGAAACATGGCAATAATGGAATAGTCTAGTTAATGCCCGATACTTCTCTAATTTCTCCATTTGCCACTATATTGACTCTTCGATGAGGTAAAATTCCCAGTGAAGGAACTGAAAGTACATGGACAACAAGTCCCATGTCTTTTCTAAGAATACAGAGTTAAAAGGAGGAAACCCAAAGTAACTGGCATATTACAGGTTATTCTTCATCAGGAAACGATTCAAAACATTGTACAGTGACATTCATGCAGAAATGACAGTCATTGACCCACACACATGGTGCTGGAAGGAACGACAGATGTAAATCATATTGAACAGGGATGATTGGAGCAGACAAGGATGTGCCAACTCAAGAAGACAGGGCTGCAATGTGTATTTGTATTAAATAAAACACCCAAGTTCACCATGAATCACTATACGAAAGAATAAACGAGTAAATGGCACATGACAACAGGAGTACAATCTCGCTCACCTCTCAATCCCAGCAGAGTTTCAATGACCAAGCACTCTTTGGAAATGACCACTTTACCATAGGCACTAATTATGACTGAGAAACATGTAAGAAAAACCCTGTTCCTCAACTTTATTCCAGATGACCTACACAGTCTGAATACCCCTTCCTTCAGGAAGCTCAAGCAACAACTGGCTGGGGAGCAATTTTATCATACAATTGCTCCTGTCCAAACTCCCTTGGTAGAGAATGTGAGAGGCAAGGGAAAGAAAGAGGAGATACTTAAGGCAAATACCAAGACAGACCCTCGAGTGACCTAAAGCCTTGTGTCTCATTCTTCAGATTAGTCAGTTTATAGTTCTGAGGAAAGAGAAATGAGTTGCTTCCCCTTCCTCATCAGAGTCATTTCAAGGGTGGATTAATTTACTGACCCTCTGAAAAGTGCAAGGGATTAAAAGAGGTGTCAAAAAATCCATTAGCTAGGATGAAGAGAGAAAAGGGAAAAATAACTTCAAAGACCAGTAGGAAAATGGGAAGAAAGAGGGGATACATTAATTTCTAAAGAGAAACCTCAGATGGTTACAGAGTTGTTTCCAAGTCTTGGCTGTCAAGACACAGAAGAACAACACTGCTGTAACCCAGCTAAGCCATTGGCACGGTGCACCATGAAGCATGGAGGAGAAGAAAGGTCTACTTAAGCACAGCAGCAAATTCTTATGAGAATATATACACCTACATAAGAGCACAAAAACAGCAACCTAGGCACAAGACTAGTTGATCCAGTGTTTCTTACTGTTAATCACTGAACAGTAGAGACACAAGATCTCTGTTCTTTGGCAGGATGCAGGGGAGAGCTTTTGACATAGATACAACCCTTTCTTCTTTAATTGCTTCCCATTGCTTGTTATCATCCTGTAAAGGCACTCCACAGCATCAGGTAGACCTCTCTGCTCTCCAGCACTTCCATGCAAGGAAGTGGTACTACTAACTGTAAATTCTCTCCTGGAGCTTTCCCTCTCCTCCAATGTGTAAACTTTCTCCTCTGACATTTGTTTCATCAAATTATCCTCTCCTTTTCCAGTGTACAAAGTATTTGCTCCCTCAAGTCCATCTTCCACTTCAGCTCTTGCAGTGAAGGCTTGTGATAATACTTACCAAATACAGTACAGTAAAATTCCACTAACCTATATCTAAAAAAATCCTGCAAGAATGCCCTGAAACACCTGGCAGGGACTGACTTTCAGAGCTCCTCAATGCTTTTGCCAGTCTTCAAACTGCATAGTCAGTTTTCAACCTGTAAAAGAGATTACTGAAGGTGGACATGAGAGGGATATATACAGTCATGACCAGCCTGAAGGAGATGAATGGGGAACAACCACTCGTGGTCTCTTCCAGTATGGGAATGGGAGGGAAAGGAGAGGTTAAAAAGAAGAGGAGGCTTTCCTTTACACAATGCCTAACTAAATTCTGAAACTTCTTGACTATGGATGTTGAGGATGCCTAAAAAAAGTCTGTAAGATTTCAAAAAGGAATCATACGTGCCCAGCAGAAGAAATCAGTTGATGGCTACTAAACCCAAAGGACCACCTCTAGCTCAGGAAGTTCAGAACTGACAACTGAGTGAAGCCTGGTGAAGTGTTTAAACTGCCCTCATGCTCTGTCAGGCACCTGCTGCTGAACGCCCCTGGCAAGAGGACACTAGGCTACACAGACATTTGCACTGACCTAGCTAGGCTGGCTGCTCTTGTGTTAAGCTCACACACATTTTCAAGGCAGGTGGGTGTCTTTAGCATGAGACTTATGTGAAAGTCATATGCGTTAAACTGTCTCTAGAGAGAGCAATTTTTCAGACACAGAACATGAGCTCTCCTTAGCGTGGAGCTGTAGGCATATACGATGTTTCCAGCATAAGAATTTACGCACACAATGCTTCAGCTACTGATTTCATAGTGAAGGCCTTTACTTGCTTCCATGCAAATGTGCAGCTCCTGCCACCCACATTTGACAACTGTATTATATTTCAAAAAGTAGATTAAAGGCTAGGATCAGACAGAATAAAACAATTCATGCATAAAGCTTAGTTAAACTGCAGGAGCACTGCAATGTTCCCACAGAGCCTGAAGGACCATCTAAGACAGGTTTGTTAAAACTCTAATATAATAACATGATCAATATATCAAATGTTGCTGGTGTTAGACACACTGAAACACACTGCTGTTGGCTGATCAATAATCTCAAAAGGATGGGAAATTCTGCCAAGTTTTTTTTTCCTACACTAGCTTTGACAGCCTAACCTTTTTGCACATATGCCTTCTGATACATACCCCATTTATGTACATTCTTGACTCTTCCTCCCCACCCCACAAGAAAAGAAAGAAACGCAAAGTGTTTAACACATCATGCAGACTGAGAACGTGGATCTATGTCTATATTAAGGCATAAATTTAATAGTATTTATTATTCAATGGAGCAAACTGCTATGAAGTGCAAGGAACGGGTCTTGTTACAGATTCCATGTGAATCATAACTTTGATATTTCCTGATGTGTATTTAAAACTCCAGACTCCAAACAGCACAGAGTATTTCTGGATAACATTACCATGTGTGCATACAACATGTGCATGCAAACTATGCCTCTACACTGACTGTTAAATAGCAGGATTGCTACAGCAGCTGTCCAAATTGCAGGCCCCTCTCTCAGACTGCTCCTGTCCAGCCAGATGCCAACTGTCAGCCAGCCAGAGCATGTGCTGCCACTGCCTACATACCCAAACATGGCCAAGTTGTCACCACGCTAGTCAGGTCTGTTAGAATGGCCGTGTGCTGGCATCACAGACACGGTGGGAAGGCCTGCAAAGACTGGCACAAGAATCTGATGGAAGAGAAACAACAATGGCACAACTGGCTGAGTGGCACAGGGATTGCAATGCTGTCTGAAAGAAGAGATCTTTATTGAGAAAAATGAGTCGGTAACTTCTGCACACTTTTCAGAGAAGTCCACAGCAGTGGGTATGTTGTTCTATACAAACTTCACTCCAGTAAACTGCAGTGGACTGTTCTTGGTTCCTTCATTCCTACTAATTTTTAGTAGCTGGAAGGGTTGCTACACAGATGTGAAATATCTTGTATGCTGCGTTCACTGCAACTTTTGAATTTACAAAACCCTACATAATAGCCTCAATAACTCTCCAGTTGGCTTCTGAACTTGCTTGCATTCAAGATTGCCTGCTCTTCTCCACCAAAATACTCTAACATTTATTCTACCTGAGCTGCTTCTTTTCTAGAAGAGTTGGTCACTTTAGCCCTGGTGGTCAGAAGCAATTTTCCATCTCTTTTCTTCTGTAATCTGATCTACGCCTTCTTCCCTAATAAACCTCAAACTTCTCAAAAAAAGGCCTTTTTACAATCCAGAAGCAACTACAGGAATCCTGCAGTAAACCCACTCCTATTCCAGAAAGTCTTCAGCACCAGAAGTGATACTGAACTAAAGTTTCAGCAGAAATCATGTGGGAGGGGCCTAAATTAATGGTTGGCTACTATGGGCTATTTTATATCTGCTGTGTAAAACACGGAGGACTTAAAGCCAAAATAAAGTTGCAGCCATAGTCATTTCACATACTTACTAGACCCTAAAAGATTTGAGAGACAGAACCTTCCCCTATCCTCAAACCCCCAATGTTATTACAAGCTGACTTCCCTAAAGCATTCATTATGAAATCATGCAACCTTCCCAGGCTTCAAACTGGCATGGCAATGGACTGGTCTCATTTATGGCCTCCTACAACATGCAAGATTACTGGCTTTCAAATTACAAGTCACAGGCTTGGTCAGACAGAAAGCCCATTAGGAAAGCTGCACATAAGATCCTCACATGCAAAGCCACCACAGTTCGTTGGCTGCCTGTGTGGTTCAAAAGCTTATATCAGCCTGTCTAAAACACTCTGACAAAAAGAAGGAGAACCAGTTAGAGAAGAAAATCAAAGCCTGAGAAGCTGCAAATAACAATAGAGAGAAATAAGTCAGCTAATAATTTTAAGAGTCACAGCCTTCAAGCCTTCCCACAACAGACTTATCACTTGAGCTGTTTACTGCAGATCAGAAAGCCTAACACTGGATGGCCTTTGATGTTTTTTTTGTTTCTAAAACATACTCTTTTGCAGGTGATTCATAACAAGACAAATTCTCAAAGGGAGCCCAGTTATAGTGTGGGAACCCTGAGTTTCCAAAACAGAAGAGAACGCAGGATCACTAACAAGTTCAAAGTGTTCTTTCAAAACACTCAATCTCATACGCCTCTAAATTAGCCAACAGTTTTATTCAAGCCCTTTGTTCACAGTTTCAGCAAACCTAAAAGGGAGTCAGCATACAAGTAATTCAGCAGTCAGGAGAACATGGAGGACAAGGACTCTCTAAAAGTAAATATTTAGAGTAATGTGCTATCTTCTTCATAGAAGCACAGAATAGTTGTGGCTGGCAGGGACCTCTCTGGAGATCACCCCGTCTAACTCTCTTGCTCAAAGCAGGGTCAGCTCAAGCAGGTTGCCCAGGGCCAGGTCTAGTTGTTCTGAGTATCTCCAAGGATGGAGACTCCACACCACTCTGGACAATCTGTTCCAGTCTTTGACAATCCTCACAGTAAGGAGTAAGAAGTTTCTTTAGCTCACAAAGGGCTTTCCTTTGTGTCCATTGATTCACTGGTATTGACTCAGTTCTATTTGATGCCTGTTGTCACCAAGGGATATGACATCACTCACGTCAGCAATGACATACAAGGCTACTGACCCAGCTACAAGAATGGATGAATGGAGCACAGCTACATGATCAAAGGAAGTCACTGTTCAATGGAACAGGAAAGCTGCATTAGGCGTCTAATTACAGGTCTGGCAGGATCAACCTGATCAATGTTTACCACTCTGCACAGTGTGCTCACTGCATATAATTGTGTGAAATTGCATTACTCAGCCTACAGCCTCCCTCAGGAGGAGGAAGGAAGGAAAAGGGGCCCAAGGCAAGAGATTTATATCAGCCAAAGTCTGCATTGATACATGGGAGTGAGAGTGGATTGCTATCAGTGGTTTCTGACCAAGCAATTTTTCTTCTTTAAAAGCATGACAAATAACAACAAAATAAGATCTCTGCTCATTAGTCCCACCTACAACATCAGATGAATCCCCTGAGTACGTTGTGAGAGAAGTATGTGTTTCCCAAATCATCTTCGCCGCTGGCCACCGCATATTGCCACCCACACGGCTCCTTACTGACCCAGAACACGGATTCACTGTTTGCAGTAGTTTGGTTCAAGTCTCTTCAAGCAAACATCTGGGTACACTAACTGTGAATGCAACTGTTGCCAGCTGGTTTTCACACTGACTGAGGGGATGCCTATCAGAAAGAGGTAAAAAAAAACCTGCAGTCATCCCCCCCACCAGTGTTTGGAGCAGACTCTCAGCTTCTGTTCATGGGAAGACACCAGCAAAAGCTCCTTAGCTACCTCAGTAGATGGCAGAGTAGGTATTTCAGTACTAGCTTTTAGGAGCTCCCTTTCATGACAATGTATCTTTCCTAC
This sequence comes from Tyto alba, assembly GCF_018691265.1. NCBI lineage: Eukaryota > Metazoa > Chordata > Aves > Strigiformes > Tytonidae > Tyto > Tyto alba. Next base: position 12,816,488 of record NW_024881279.1, read on the forward strand.
TTTTTGTTGAGATTCTGAATCCATGCAAACTACTCCACCGTCTAGTATGACCTGACAGATAGTGCAAGATGAGCCATCTCAGCAACAAAGGATACCCTTTCCAGTGTTTAATATCCCTTTAAAAAAAAATTCCCCAGAGACAGAGAAGCCAAATGATCTTTAATTTTAGACCAGGGGTATGCAAGGACATCAAAAAGAAGTGTTACTTACTAATAGCCCCTGTGTAGGTTGGCTGTGTAAGGTCTTTTGGCACCTTCCTGTAGATGTCAAACCTGAAAGAGGAAAAGCAACAGCCATAAAACAGGTGGAACATTTCAACACATTTCATGTCCCCCACAGGGATGAATGATGCTGAAGTTTTTCCATCCAGCTTTCCAACAACATTTTTTCAGTTCGCAGAAGGAAATGAGAAGGAAAAACAAACCAAAAATCCTTTTTCTTTTGTACAATTATGTAACTGTGCTCCTTCTTGGCTCCAATTTCCAAAGCACTTCTTGCCGCCTCCCTCTGCCTTGCTGTCATGGATCTGTGCAATTTGAACTGAGAGAGGTGCCAGGGAAGAAGTCATGCTGGACAGTTTATGGAGCACCGTAAAAGGAAAAGGATACTCTACGGACTCCTAAATAAAGAGGCCTGGCAAAAAAACAGTGAGAGACAACCTATATTGCCCCTTGCAGTTTGTATCCTGCAATAGCCAGAAATTGATACTACCAAAGTCAGAAATCAAGGTGTTAAGACAAGAAACCTACCCTTGGACACTGGATACACAAGAGAAATTAACCCAAGAAGTTTGCTACTCCCCCAGCAAAATCCAGTTTAATATTAGACTCTTGTTTTGATTCAGTCATATCTTTTAATATCCATATGGATCAGCTTTGCTATTTTAAACTCTCATGGTTAAACTTTCACTGCCCTCATGATGTTAGCTGTATTATTTCCTACAACCTTGTGTTCCTGCACATCCAGCCGCAGTGCAGCTCTGACATCAGTTTTTCCATCACTCGATAAAAATTAATTAATGCATTAAAAAACACACACACACCCTAAAGAAGGAAGTGACTGGTTCTCCCCCAAAATAGACTTTTTTTGGATACACCACAAGTGGATGAGATCTGATGCTTTTTTCCAGCCCTAGAGAGGCATGAGAGACATCAGCTTCCAAATTCCTATTCTATACTGCACCAAGATGAAACACCCCCTTGTTTATTCAGTAGTTCCCACTACACTAAATATTATACTGAGAGTTTAAAAAACACCCCCTTGTTTATTCAGTAGTTCCTACTACACTAAATATTATACTGAGAGTTTAAAAACTAGATAATTTTTCTTTTCTTCACTCTTCATCTATTGAGATCACTTACAACTTGGAGGCACTCTGGGTGAATAGAACAACATTTGCCTTGGATGAGATTAGGAGGCCACTGTTGCTGTGTTTCATTCAGGAGTTGAAGCCAGAGGAAAAAAGGGTAAGAGAGAGGAGAGCATGTATCAAGACAGTTCATCTGTCCAGCTCAAGTCCTGAACAAACTATGTAATCACTTCACTGTTCCAACAATCCAATGTTTGACAGAGCATGCTGCACAGGATATGCATGGAGCTATATGCTTTTATGACTCTATTCACTGCCATCTCCTAAATATATTAGTAATATTCCTGAACCAAACAGTCCATTTATGGCTCTCCAGCTGCCCTGGGAACATCTGGAAAGTGCTGTTTACATTCTTTCCACATACGCCAAAGCAACAGCAGCAACGGATGGTAAAGCAACCCAGAGTAGCTGATGACATCATGGTCTCACAGGCAGGGAAGTAGCTGATCATTCCTGCTCACAGCCCATTAAACGCTGAAAGCTGGCGTCGTCTCGCCAAAGTCACTATAATAGATCAACAAGGCTAAAAAAATGGAGAGGAAAAAGAGAGAGCGCACATGAACACGCAAGAGCTGCTGAGTGTGAGTGAACAATTAGAAATAGGAAATAGCTCTATGCTGGATTCAATAAAAACAGCAGCATATGGATACTATAAAAGGAAGTTTGTTCTTACAATGAGATAATATTTACTAGTATTAAAATGATGACCCATCACAGTATTAAAAAAAAAAAAAATCTAGCTTTTTAAATAACTCGGTGGAAACTTGATGTCATGGCAGGGTTCCCTTCTCTCAGACTGCCATTTTAATCACAGAAGTAATATCCAGACCCCACAAATTAAGTTTTACATGGCATAAGTAAGCTAGGATTAGGCAAAGACATTACAGTAGGCTATCAGTGGCTCCCAGACACATTTATTGCCTGGCTTTAAGTGCTTAAAAGGCAGTCCACCCTCTGTGCAATTCTGCTTTCCATCTTTTCTACCACGACATTCCTTCTCTCTTCTACTACCATGACACACATCTAAAAAGTGCTTTAAGCAAGTCTCTGATTTTCCTGGAGTTTTCAACTCTTGGGTCTATACTTACAGGCTGAAGCCTCCCTGCAAGCATAGTACAACACATTCACAACAGTTACCACATGAAGCCCTTAACACACTTTAAGGATCACTTAATGTATGAGCACAGCAAGCGTACACAGCTTGCTAGGCAAAGAACATCAGGCAAACAGCCCCCCAGTCTTGAACTTTACAGTCTAGAGGCACATACAAGACAAGTACAGAACAACCCAGGAGAACTGAATAAAGCTATAATGGCTTTATCTTGTATCATTAACACATTATTAGGTAAGGACAGACACTATGGAATAACACAGAATCAAGAGTGGACAACTTATGCAAAAGAGGCAATGAGAGCAGACTGGGTGGTAGGGATGAAGGAGGAAAGCCCAGGTAAGATCTTACGGATGAACACAAAAGCTTGAAGGATGACATCTAGAACCTTGCTCAAGCAGCAGAAGGAAAGGCAAACAGGGGAGGTGTATTTAAGCTTGCAGAAGGATGCCGAAATGATCACAATTAACATTAACAGTAAGGGAAAGGAAAAAGACAAGTTTGGAGTAAGAGACAAAACACTGCTGGCTAGATTTTGCGCACTGACACGTGATACCAGTAAGCCCAAGTGACTACCAGACCAAAAGAAAAAGGATTGCCTATGTACAAGTATCCTGGCAGAACATTCATTTGCTTGGAAAAGACATGCTCCAGATTAGGAGGGTTTATTATTTGACAAAGGAACAATACACTTCAGGGTACCATGCATCTTCCCATAAAGCATCTGATACTGGCCACAGCTTGAAAAAATACAATTTATTTAGTCTGATCCAGAATGGTGAACAGCAGTTGGGTTTACACATTCAGAGAAGAGCAAGTTGGAAGCCCAAAATGATAGCAAGACATCAAAGTCTGAAGAGAATGATGGAGATGCTGGCATGGCCAAGGAATAGAGCAATCTTGTTAACTTTAACCCCGAGTTAGAAAAATATATAAAATGCATAGGATTCAATGACAGCTTGAAAAATATGTTTGTGAGACACCAGAGAGCTGAAATCCCAGCAATAAGTAGAAGATGAAGCCCCAAATAAGGCCTCATTAATTGCATATAATTATAATAAGTAAATCAAGCAAACTTCTTAAACAAATTTGTGAAGTTGACAGGAATTATTGTAACAGGAGATAGTGTAAGACACAAGAAATCAGAGATTTGTGAAAGCCATAGCTCTTATAAGGCCTAGGGGTTAAAAATCTGATTAACTTCTAGACTTGACTAGACAAACCCTTCTTTTGCCACTGGCTTCTTGTCTATGTCACAGAGCTCAAAGCAATTTCAGGGGATCACTTGCACCTTTCTGGGAAGAGAAAAGAATGAGGATTAGATACCACAGATGATTTGTAGTGTATGAGGGAGGAGGCCATGGAGTTGCATGCACAGTAAAGGGGAACAGGTTTTACTTGCCCTCAGGTCAGATGTTCCTTCAAGCACCTGCAGTAAAAATTCCAATAAGCCTCCAGGTTCTTGAGGTATTGGTCACTTGTAAGAGTATTTGTACCCTGGGAACAGAAAGCAACCTCGTGCTCTGTATATTGCAAAAGCTGCCTTACAGATTTCTGATACTGGCACATTCAAAGCAGTGGAAGATATTACTAATGCTGGAGGAAGATGGGATACTCAGAAAGGTTATACCAGCCAGCTCATAACACAGCAAGACACACTGTACTACACTGTGAATATCCACTTTGATACTCTTGTAGTCATATCCTAAACAACCATGAGAAACCAAGGTGTAGATTTACAGCATGTTCACTGCCTCACAGTAACTGCTAAGTGAACTCTCTTAACCTGCAGTACTGTGCAGCAGTTTACCCTGCTTTCATGAAGGGATACATTACTTTACACTTAGAAAGCAGGCACACGTACAGTTTCCACAGGACAGCCAGCACGTTATTTATATATAGCTTTTGGCAACTGTCCTCCTTTTCTCAGAAAGGCAAGACTTGTAAGGCTAAGTAATATCTTTGAGTTAATCAACTGACAGCTGCAGAATGGAAACAACAAACTTTCTGCTAGGGAAGTTCTTCCTCCAGGTCATACGTATCCTCATAAAGAGAAGGCTGGACCTTGCAATACCAGAGTACAAGGCTGAAGATAGAACGAGGCTGTCATCAGTATAACAAAGGAATTTCTTGACACATCTAGTATATCTATTGTAATTTCTTTCAATGGAGAGCATGGTTGCAAACAAAGAAATAAAAAAAGGCTGTTTGGCAATATCAGAGTTTTGCAGGAACCGAAATTCATACCTAACATGAAGGAACACTACAATACTTTTTTCTCAATCCAATGCTGAAAGGACATAACAAAAACTTTCTCACCTTCCTGATGGGAATGTCAACAAACAGGTAAAACAGCACTGTAAAGAAGAGCAGCACTATTCCTAATTAGGTTCAAACAGAGAATTCACATACATTAGCATGATTAAGCCAGGTCTGAGGCAGAACTGCAGCTGTCTGATGGACAGGTGTGCAACAGTCCTCTCAGAAACACAGAAATTACATGTATGGTCTCGTCTTACTGCAGTTGCACAAGTGCAGATGGGTACACCTCAATGGAGCTGAACAAAAGGATGGCAGATTTCAAGTGCCAGTAAGTATTAGAAGGACTGCAAAAGCTATATCCAGACTAATATGGGATGTTGCTATTCAAAATTTTTTTCTTCAGACAGAAGTATATAGATATATATATACTCACCTATATATCTATATCTATATCTATAGAAATATATATATATTGATATGTATCTTCATGTTCACTCTTCAGGATCTCCCAGAGCCACAGAAAGCAACATAGTGTTTAAGAAGCCAGAGCCAGATGCAGTAGTGCTCATGGGAGTGGGACAGCCTGACAATCCTGGCCAGGGCTGGCTATGGAGAGACAATGGTAGGTCAAACCCAACAGAAGCAGCAAGTTGACGTGATCAGCCCTGGGGTGATTCCTGACTTTCCTTTCAGATCTATTCGACTGACAGGGCAACATGGATGACAAGGAGGGCAGAAAGTATCTACCCAGACACTGCATTTTTTTCTAGAGTAGATACTTTGAATGCCTACCCTGAGAATGGGGATGAGCTCATTCCCTCAGCAGGAGCTGCTAAAGGCAGGGCTTCCTGCCAGGGTGTGCTTTATATACACCTGAACAGTTTCAAGTCTGGATCTGAAATATTTCAGGAAATGAAGTAATAAATACATTATTTCACTGACGATTATCACCCCTACAGAAAAGTCATCTCTGACATCTTTCGAATCTGAAAAAAACTTCAATAAGATACTACAGTAGCATCTCTGTAAAATGCTGTTAACTTTTTCATGATCAAGAAGCAAAGAACTCGAGGCAATAGAAGAAAAATGAAAAATATTTGGAAGTAGAACTAACTAGAGAGTGGTTAAATTTGAATGCCTTGTAGCAAAGGGATGATAGCTAAAGGAGTTCATATCTGAGAAGGAAGAACACTAATTCCTCGTTCAGTTTACAGCATTTGTTGCAACCCTCAAGCATTCCCACCCCTCCCTGGCACAAAGGAGCAATGCACTGGCCATGTCACCTAGGGCAGACATTCAGAGCACAGCTTATAAATCTCCCTACACTACTGACTCACTGTGAGGAGTCACTGCAAAGAGACAGCAGATGCTTTAGCTCTGTCTGTGGAGCACTGAACCACAACTCTGGAGCGAGCAGCAGTGGCATGTTTTCATGTACCCTTCTGCAAGGCCTGTTTTTACTGATTTAACTAAGGGGCAAGGAAAAGATTATTTTGCAGTTCTTGGACTGTATTTTGGATTCCAGTTAATCAAGCAGCCAAGCAAAAGCACAACACATTCTCATGAGGCACTTGGTCACAGAACACCATTCAGGCACCTAAGTCAGCAGCAAACAGATTAATTTTCATCCCTTTCCACTCCTCAGATGAATCAGAAATTTAGCTTTAATGCTCACAGACAGGGGAAAAAACATTTTTGTTCTTCAGGCAGATTATGTTTTTCCCCAGAAGAACCAAATATTTAAACATTAGTCTTCTTTTTGAAGCATACTGGCTCTACTGTAGGTACTTCTGCACCCCATACTGAAAGGGGAAGGTGTTTAGAAGGCACAATCATTCATTACAGCAAATTACATTTCTGATGTCAAAGGTGATTAGAAAAAAGTAAAAAATCAATATCATGGCTGACATTCCACCTTTAGCAGGTCAATGGTGGCGTAAATACATCATGTCATCTTGTCTTAGCAGCAAGGGTCCATGGCTGTGATTCACACAGAAATATGTGGGTGTTGAAACAACACTTGATTCTCCACCTCCCATACTAACCAGCTTTTAGAAGTGGCATCTATTTTTCAGCAGATACCACATTTGAAGTTGAGGTCACTAATTCCTGGTGACATTACTCACTCTCAATAACGAGTCCAGTGCATTGTGAACAACTACCTTAATTGCATTATACATCAGTAGCTTTGAGATGTCTTTGAAAAAAGAGACGGCCTGGTGCTGCTGAACCAAGATGCTTCATTAACAAATAACTAACTTACAAGAACAACACATTTAACAGCAGAAACGTAATTTCACTATTAAGTTAACCAAACAAGTGACAATTCCACAGCAGATTTGACTAAACTAGACAAAGGGGGAATTACTGAGTACAGATACAAAAAGTGAACTTTGAAAATATTATAAAGATTATGTTGTTACTGCAGTAAGAAATTTGAAGAACTGTGAAGTCAGTGTGCGCATTCCAACATGCTGCATGTTGGAGACCCAGTGCCAGACAAGTGCTCATTCATTATGAGTAGGGAGCTGCATCTCCATCATAATCTACCAGTTACCATAATGTCACCCAAAGAGAAGGAAAAGGCTGTTGGGGAGATGTCCCTGGGGTTTCCAAGATACAGGGGAAAACCCAGATAAGAAAAAGCCAACTGGTGAAGCCTTGCAGCCCGAACTGTCCCGAAGGACTTTTAGGGTCAGCAAAACCTCCATCCCTGATTGTTTCCTTCTTGGTAAGAAACACAACTGCTCTGAGAAACAGAGGGGCTTGAAAAAGAGAAAGGCAAGGCAACTATGACACATACACAGACAGACAGTTTGGTTGTCTGAAGAAATGAAGAACAATACACCTTCCCAAGCTGAGATGGCTTCCTGGATCAACAAAAGCTCTTGGTCAAGGGCTCAAGTTTAAATCACAGCACAAAGGAACAAAGAAATAATAAACCCTGTCTTCACTGGCAGTTGGCACATCAGTGGGTGGTTGTGGGGCATTGATATGGGTTGTATCACTCAGATTTCTGTTGAGATTCCCTCTTCTCGCACAATTTTACATATCTGCAGTACAGGTTAATTCATTCCCAAGACAACTGCATAAGTCAGAAAGAAGGAATAAGTCTGTCTTTTCAGAACCTTGTCAAAAACGTAACTGTGTCACAGTAAAACCACTGACCCTTCATATAGCAAGAAAGCAAGCTCTAGAACATGGCACACCAGCTCACACTGAATTTGTAGGCCAAGCTCTCTGCTCTACAAAGTGAAATAAGATTAGGCTGGCCTCTTAAGAACTATTCCATACAAGAAAAGTTTCCTTGCCACTGCACAGGGGAATACAAGTCTGTTAAAGCAGTTTTCAAAATTTGTTTCCCCTTCTGTTCCTGTTCAGGTACTGGTAATGCCCTTATCCAGTTTAACAGCAAGTAGCACACTTAGAAACTGGAGATACATTTAAGTGAGATATTGCTGCTGTTTCTTCCGATCTGTCAAGTTCTTCTTGCAAACCAAAGAAAAGTAGATCAGAGTATGGCTGCACGCCTCAAATATCAAGAATCTGAGAAGGCATGATGTCAGTATTTCTACACACACATGCCAGTTCCTGACTAATGTAACAAAGAGCTTGCCTGTTCCTTACAAAGTCCATTCATTATGTACTCACCAGTAAATGGAATTAAACGTGGAAGAATTTCTACCATTACACACTGTACTTGACATGTTCAAGAAATAAAATGACACAGAGGTATCCCATGCAAAGTAGACACATTAAGTTTTAAGAAACTCATTCTTCAAAAGAAAAACAAGGTACTTTTTGTCAAAAGAAGATAAAGTACTCTATTTGTTAATTACACTGGGTTTCTTTTTCAGGTGGATAGAAAAACTGCTGCACAGTGCATTTCTAAGAATGTACATTCATTCAAAACAACAATCCTAGAGTGCTTTTGATGAAAACTATGTGCACTGTGGAAGGTACACAAAGAGCAAGGCAGGTGCCAAACACAACCTTGGACAGTCAAGCCTATGCCAGCAGCCATTTCATCTTCGATAAGTCATCTGGAGGCAGCTGTGTCCGATAACAGGTTAGAAAACTTCTAGTGTCTTTTCTTTGAGAGCATCTACCATTTAGACATACTAAATAAATTCATTTTTAAGCCACATCTGAATTACACCAGACTCTTTAATTACTTCATGTAGACATCAGTGAATCCAGCCAACTAACAATTTCTATTCAGCTGACATTGAAGAGACAAACCATCCTTAACTTTGAGAAGGTTTAATTTTCCCTGGAGACGAGGACATAAGCTTGGGATTTGTTACTCTACATACTTCTGTTCTTCCTCTTACTCTTTCCTATCTGCCTCCTTGAATATTTCTGTTACATTGCTGTATTACAGACATATGATTCAGAGACCAGAGATGGTTGGTTCAGTCACTTTTATTTGGTTCCCCATGGGAGCTATAGATCTGGTGCAGAGACAGACAACGAGCTCTTCCCACAAGATTTGTATAACTGTATCTATTTTTAAGTTTGTCATTTCACAACTTAAGAGGTGCATTAGCAGTTCAGGAAATGAAGGCAGGTGTGAAGTGGGGAGAGGAGAATAAGCAACCTCAACCCCACTTCAGGAAACATGTTTAAGTGCACCTGAAATGAGCTGGAACAATGGCTCTGAAGAGTTTTAAACCAATCGGCAGTATGGGCTACCACACAACTTTCTTTCTTCATATTACTGCTGCTACCACCTCTGGAAGAAGTGCCCCCCGAGACAGCAGAAGAGTTTACTGACTATAATTCATTCAATACCCACTGCTATTAAGGCTCTTAGCAGAGATACCACTTATAGTTGAGACTCCAGCAATTCACTTTGCATAAAATGCTTTATCATTTATAAGGAGGACAAGGGAAGCAGGAAGAAACTCAGTCATGATTAATATAAATTGGATTAAGTCCATCTGACAAATAGACCCCATTTTCTCTCTCCAGGAAAACTTCAGTGGAGGTTGGTGTTACAAAGGGGAGATCATAATTCAATCACCATCTCTGTCTCTCAGAAGACTCCTTCTGCCCCCCAAAATCAGTGTAGCTTGGAGGTTGAAAGGAAAAAAAAAAAAAAAAAAAAGAGGCCATATTGGATATCATCTGTGTGAATTCATGGAATCAAAAGGAAGATGTGGAGAGACTGTTGTTAGAGCAAGATCGTTCAGGCTGGAGACTAATGGTAAAGGGGGAACGCCCTTCCTTTAGTACCCAGTGGTATTTCTAGAGAAACCTTCCCACCAAAGGCATGCTGTTTTGTGTCAAGGAGCATTTATAGCTTTGTGATCTGCTGACTGCTCGGGCAAACAGATGTCCATCATCTAACCAAAGCTTAAGAATCAGAAGTACAATGTGCACTGCCTCCCGACAGCTCAAGGTACTGCGGGGTCTGTGTTCACTGACATGTTTCAGGGATTTCATGAAGCAGTTCAGCAAAAGAGCTGGTTTACAGAGAGTAACCACTGAAACAGTGCACAGTAACTGGCACTCTCCATACTCCACACCACAAATATGAAATAAAACATTCTCAGTCTGTAGCTACTAGACTAAGAAGGGAAGAAATTGCTGCCCCAGAACTTTATCTCTCGGTGCTTCTTTAATTGAGAAAGACATTCAAAATAAAAAAAAAAAAAAAAAAAAAAAAGAGGGGGGAGGGGGATTACAAGGTTCTAGAAAAACTAAGAAAAACTAGGAAGGCATATAAAATACTCTAATGCTACTAGAAGAACAAAAGATTTTTAAACATAATAATCAAATCACTTAGCTAAGAGCTTGTTTAACAGGCAGCAACTGTTCCTGTTTCCTTGGGTCACTGCTCTCAAATAATGACTTTGGGACAATTCATCCTCTCTTTGTCAATAAAGCTGCCTTAACAGCCTTGAACACTGGGCAGTAGGAGCAGGTCAACCACAACAACTGAACAGCACAAGCCATCAGGCACTCAGCTGCAGGTAGCTTTTAACCTCTTCAGAGGCCATTTGACTCCAAATAAAAACAAGCAGGCTTACACACATGCGCTCACTCCACTCCGTGCAGACAGGTACCTCTGAAACAGAGCGTACCTTTCTGGCTTTGTTCCTTCCTACAAAGCACATCAGACACTCACAGATCTTTAAAAGCAAAGCTGATGCTTTTGTATAATGGATAAATCTAAAAACACCAATTCAGTTTTCAATATGACTGTTCAAGCTGAGGGAAATGTGAAGGTAGAACAAACAGCACAACTGAGTCACGTTTGCACACCCAGTGCTCTTTTGATTAACAAAAGACCATCCCCTTAAAAAATAAAATCCCAGGCACCTGTTTGAAGTTGTAGGGGGTACTTTTATTGTTCACAGTTGTTAAAACCACACCTAGAACTACCAGGACCAGGACCAGAGAGACAAAGATTAACCTCTTTACTTGTTGATTTTATTCAACACTGTAACAGCAGGCTGACTCAGAGGATATGCAGAGATGGCCTGCAAGACCCGTTACCCCATTCCATGTGCCTAATGACAAAATATTTGAAATAATCAAAACAGTAAAGATTATGACCCTGGAGAACAGCTGGTATCAGGGGCAATAATGATAAAGGAACAAGCGGGGCAAGACTCCCCTCTGCCTAGTGACCCTGAGAGGGATTGGACATCATCAGACTCCCTTGGGAGAGAGGAGATGAATGAGCAGGCAGCTAGCTGGGCAGGTGACACAGGAGACTACTCAACAATTTTGTGGACTGGATTATGTACCCCAGGTGCTTGAAGGTTGCTACAAAAATAAAGTCAGACCTGGTCAGACTAGCAGTTTGGAGCAAGTCCCTAATCTAGGAAAGCATGGATTTGAGAGAATACGCAACCCCTAATTAAGAGGGCTGGAGACCCCTAAATGACAGAGAGCGGGAAGCCATTTGACCCTCCATGTTCCCTACAATGTAATGTCAGAATGCAAGAGGGACTCTTTCTTTCAAGGACACCAGAAAGAGCATTAAAATCAAATTACAAGATTTACAGAGTAGAAATTCTATCAGAACTAATTACCTTGGGTTATTTTGTTTTGTTTTTAAACTGGGGAAACATCAAGAACAGCGTGTCTTTTTAAGTAAAACCTCTCTTACTTTAAAAAAGCAGTGACTTCCAACTCCCTATGCACTTTCAGCTTCTAATGTTCCTTGCTGTACCTGTGCTAGACAAAGAATTTTGTTCCACAGATCTACCACAGAAAGAATAATTTCTACATACCAGTAAAGTCACTCTAAAACATTACCAAGGAACTAGAGGTGCCTTATTCAACATGCCTTCCTCTATACATGTACAGGAAGCACTAATTCTTCTATTTTTATGGAGAAATATTAGTTCGAGGTTTCACTCTTAAATCCTTTCAATCATGCTGCTTTTCTTCCCAACCAAAGGCAAGCACATGCTCTGACAACCCTGCAAGAACACTTAGCTCCTACACAAACCAGCACAGATAAAAAGTAGTAACTCTTCTTCCGACAAAGTAGGTGAAATCTACCACCGTGTTTTACAGAGTGGGAAAACAATGGCAGGAGATCATCAGCAGGGGAAGAAAATAGGAACTACTGACTGAGCACTTCGTTTTGTGATTGTTAATCCTTTGTTTAAATGAAATTTCTGTGTTTCCTGTCTGCTGGCAGATGAGAACATGATGTACAGAGAGCAGCTCAGGACAGCTTCTGGGACAGCCACGCTGCAATCCCGCAGATGGGATGCAGAAGTAGGAGCCAGCAGACCTGAACTCTGTTCCGCTCCCAGCACTGACTCACTGCGCAATTTCTGTTCCAGTCAATTAAATCTTTCTTCTTCAACTTCTTCATTTTGCAGTGGCACCTGGTAACATTTGCCCACCTTTCATCATGCACATTGAAATCTACAGATTAAAAACTCTGCAAATACATGAAACATTACTGACCAAATTCCAACTTCTTTGAAGGTATGTACAAGGAAATCTGCAGGAAGATGGGCTTGTGAAAATAAACCAGATGTGCCCTGCAAGAGCTAAGCCTAGGTTCAGTAACAGAGTTGTGCCTAGAGTGCATGTTTATGAACAATTGATCGGGAGTGGTTTTGTGAATTGGGACGCAAACTTCGAAGCATGTGTAAAGTAAAGTAAGTGATCCTATTAATCTCAGTTTCACATAGAAAGTAAACACTGAATACACAGATACTAAAGCCTGGCTCTGAATGTGAGTTCGAGATGTAAATACAGATTCAAAGCAGGACTAATAAGACGATGCTTGTAAATACCAAGCAGTTATTAACACATTTTATAAGATTAACACCTGCGTAACAGCAGATAATGTACAAACATCATTAAGTAATCAACTAGTCCTCATTTACACAGAATATCAACACACATACTGCAGAAGTTGAGCTTTAATGGACAAACTCTCAAGGCTTCAAAACTGTTTAATCCTGAATTACTGTGAGCAAACTGTGATATGTGAAGAACTGGACAGGGAGATGGAGGGGTTAAGGTAGTTTTAAATTAGTGTATCTGTACGGCAAGCAGGTGAAGACTGCAATTTCCAAATTCAGTATGACTGACTTTTCACTCACATCACACCAGTTTTCAAAGCATGATCAGCCAAATATTTTTTTTTTATTTGACCTGCTGACTCGCCACACTTTTAAGCCCAGGAGTGAAATGTAGGAATAGGTTTCCTTGCCAGCCAGCTCCTCCCTCTTAATTCTAGTTCCAAGAACATAATGAAACTAACAGAGGAAGTTTCTGAAACAAGGAGGAGTACTGAGAACAAGAAAACAAGGTTAGCCAGGAGGACTGTCATTAATTATATAATCCAGCCTTTGGGTAACTGTACATTTAGGGAAAGGGGCTGAGAGAATGTTGGAGGCACCAGCCTCTGCAGCATTATGTCATCTGGTCTGCTAGTTACTCAGCAGGTACAGGATTTGTATAGAAAAAATGCACACCCATTAATTTATAGGACAAAAGACTATGAATCCCCACACTTTCAGACAGAGGGCACAAAAAATTAATACATCCTGCTCCCATTTAAATTTATTTCTTTCCAAGGAGCTAGTTCTCTTGTTTTGTTCCTTCTGCCAGCCTCCCTGACTCCATTGTGCTGTCCTGCATAGCACCTTTTTGTGAAGCATGGTCTAAGTATTGTGTTCTTATTCTTTCAGTGGGTAAGAAACTGGCTCTCTACCGTCCAGGAATACAGAGCAGTTGCTATTGCTGAAATATGCCAAAAGTGCAAACTATTTTAGGTGGTACTGAAGAATGGAAGAGAGGAAGTGGTACATCACATTTTTTTTCAAAATAAAATGTTAGGCTCAAATAGATTTCAAAGGTAATTAGGAGAAGGAAAGTATTTATAATCTCAAATACTCAATGGTAGAGTCTTGCCAACAAGCATTTTATTTCCTTTAGGCAGTGAATCAGGTGTCAAAATGAAGGATGGAAGAGAAATGTATTTTTAATAAAGTGAGCAAACTATACACTGCTTCATCAAAACAGGAGAAAAGTGTCATGAAGAAGAAAATGTTCAAGTAAGGGGACAGGTATTTAAAGGGATCCAGCCCTTCACTGGACTGTAAGGAAGAGCTATTGTACTTCTGAGTGGTAGTACTGTATTCTGGAGATCAGAGAGAACAGGAAACAGGATTAAACAGATATGGCTGCTCCCAAACCAAATAAATTGTTCAGATACTTGAATGTCACAAGTAGACTCTAACCCACCCTGTCCCAAAGCCTTCATCCTCCTTAGCCTCAGAGATTCTCGCCCTTACAGCTCCCCAGCACATCCCAGTGCCTCCCACTATCATATCCCACAGACACTTCATTCAGTGCCATTCCTCACCCATTCCCTCCTTTGTGAGCCTCCCAGTCCTGAACACTTCTTCCTTTCCCAACTCTAGATCTGCCAGCTCAGGGTTCCTCTACCTCCTGCCCTGTTCCTCCAGCTCTATCTCACTGCCCACTGTTGCTGGTTCCCAGTATTGCCAGTGCTACTGGCCTCAGTAGCCAGCTCCTCCCCAACTGACACAAAGTCCTGATCTCTAAAATCTAGACACCGAACAAAATTCAAATTTGGACTATGATTTCCAATAAATTACCTACACAGAACTCAGAACATAACCAGGACACAACTACGGAAAAAAAAGAGTTGTACCATAGCCTTTCCCATAGCTTCTAGGAATCACAAAACTTTAAGACTCTGTTGCTGCCTTGTATTGCTGAACACCTTGAAACAAGATCTGGTAAGATTAATTAAGCATCAGAACTGTGTAAATTTTATTTGTGGAAGCTGCTTTCTGAAAGGTTTAGGACCCAGCTGCAGTAGGACTATATACAAATCAGAGAATTGTACAAAACAGCATGAACAAATATAACATCCGAGGAATAAAAAAAAAAAAAAAAAAGAGGCAGGGGGATGTGTGAAGAAAACAGTTCTATCTATATAAGGCTTCCCTCAAAAGCACACAGGCCAATCCATGTTCTACTGCACGACAGAGAGACTTCTCCATATCAATAAGAGGAACTTCTAGACATCTGCTAGGCTCGCCATCTCATGCTGGACCACTCCAAGAAAACCACTCCAAGGAAAAACTGTTCAGCCACTGCTCTGTAAAGTGAGTGAGCAAAGTAGAGCCCCCTTGAAACAAATCAGTAACTGAAGCTCAGAAAGGGGTTGTTAGTTGTCTGAAGTTGACAAGAGTTAAGAATAGCAGAAGCCTGACTTGAGAGAGTAGACAATGGGATTCACTGCTGTATACACACACAAGGCTAAGCCTTCCTTCTCCTCCAAAGCAATTTCTATGGGACAAAAGTCATTCTTAATACGCAAGATTTAGGGGCAAAACCCCATACCTTTTCCTGGAGCATCCGGCAGGGATTAAAATATATTGTACTTTTTCAGTGTCTAGCCTAACAATATCAATAAACCTGCAGTGATCAGCTCAGGTTCTCCTACTTATATTCCAATCTAAGGAAACGAGAATTTCTGTACGCGCTTCTACAACTCAGTCCTATTTTTTGGTTGCGTACATCTGTATTAACTACAAGCAGGTACAACTTGTATATATCATCTGGCTTCCAAGTGAAGTTCCTGGTTTTGACTCAGTTTCCAAGAAACATCCATATTGGTGCTACCCCACTAGAAAAATGTGACTAATACAGACCCAAGATAGAGCCGCAACTTGTAGTTGGGGACCAGGTTTACCAGTGTTTGTTAATCCAGATGTAGCTTGTTATAATGCAGCAGCCAGATTCAGATTTCAGTTCAGTAGGCTCACATCTGATTTAGAGTGACGTGGAATCTAAGTAAAGCTTTGAGACTTTTCCTTTATCAGAAAATAGAAAGTCGCATGTACATTACTGGCTGCACTGGTGTTTTAGCAGGCTGTCGACCCCTGCTTTATTCATAGCACACAGTGGTCTACAGGGATGGACAGCAATTATGAAGCCAAGTGATCTGCCTTAGGATAAGACTGTTAAATAAATACTAAGTAACCATGACCACCTAAAATCCTGTTAGCAGTAATACATGCCTGTCCGTATTAACATAGCGCTTTGAAGGCTCTTCTATTAAATGCCATCTTTCTGGCTCTTCTAGATTAAATTAGATACATCTCATTTGGAAACATCCTTAAAAACCAACCAAACAAAAAAGCAAACATCCAAACACACACAACTGAAATGCAGTGAATTGCACTGTCTGACTAACTGCAGTTTTACTTGTGTGTGTCTGTCATGATTACTACTGAAATACTCATTTCAGTATAAGGAAGATTTTGTAGATCATGGCAAGACTGTGGTTAATTTTCTTGGCAGAAAAAGTTTTCCATTTTGGGGGCAGCTGGCTCCATATAGGAATACCTAGACAACACTTCAGGGCTTGTCTTGGATAGAAGACAAAAAAAACCCAGATGATTCCATTATTTCTTCTTTTATTGAAAAACTATTCTTTTCTTACCACCTCCATCATTTGAATTACATACTTAAAAAATACACATGCACACTTCAAAATACAAGTTCAACAACTTCCACAGCTTCTCAGTCCACACTGGTGGTATTGCTTCAACTCTGTTTACAACATGATTCAGTCATTTTCACAGCAATGAACTATGATGGCATGAAGAAAGCATCTGTGTCATCAACGAGTGAACAAAGGAGGACAGTTAAAGTTCAGAAGAAACAATACAAAACTCTCCTACAAAGCCAGACCCTAATACTTCTGTACTCACTCAGGAAATATTTTCTACTCCAACTATATTCTAAGAGAAATAATGCATTAGGGAGACTTAGGAAGAAGTATTTACACACATGCATGCTATGCCTAATCAGTTATTTCTGGCATCAGTAGACTCTGTCTCCACAACTCTGCTCGCCCATCTGACTGCTGTGACTGCAGAATAATTTCTCAGGTGCCCTCAAAGGGCTATTGTTGAAACAAAGTTAGTCATGGTACCGCCTGGCACCAAAATCAACTTTGGTAATTACGTAAGGTGGCAGCAATACCACTTGGAAGGCTTGTTTACCAGCGGCATTGCACACTGTGAAGTGGAACATGTTTGCCAGACACGGCTGCAGTTCAAGATGAAAATGCGCTCTCAGAGTTACCAGGCGCTCTGCAGCGGTCAACTATCGATTCAGAAGCTAGAGAGAAAAAGTGTGGGTCCCTGCAAAGTGTAAAGAGGCAACTATCTAACCAACACAGATACTAGTTATAATGTAGTGTATAACGTTACAGCCACTAGTTAGAAATGTAGACATTAACTTAGGAAGCCATGGCTACCAGCTCAATCACATATGGGATTTAAGATTTTGAACAAAGTCATTGTACAATAAGTGGCAACGTCTGTGGCTGTGGAGGTGACCATGACCATGCACAGCTTAGTACAGGGCACATGCAAACCTCTGATATGTCACTGCTATGCACAAACCTGTAGGCACAACTCATCTAATCAGGAGAAGCCGTATCAGCTGTCCTTAGCCGATTATTCTTCTCTCTTGTTCTCCCTGCACTGTTTCAGCCAAGAACACACCTACCTGCTGCTATCACCACCGTGTTCCTTCTATAGGAGAGGAACCATGAACTCATTTGTTAAAGATCAGCAAGTAATTTTGCCAAACGAAGCAGTGTATGTTAATGTAGCTAGTTAAACAACGTGCCAGGAGAGAGCAAGCAGGTGGGTGGAGAACAGAGCACTGTGATCCAATGAGAAACACAGAGCTGGCTGAGACTCCAAATTAAAACTCCTGAGCAAACATGCACATTTCCACTAATATTTGATATTTATTAGCCAGTGCCAAAACATCTTGTAGCCACCATTTCTGCTTAACAACTGGCAAATGTTCAAACACAGGCCAAACAAATTCCATACAAGCTTTAAGTGAGATTTCAGGGGTTACAGAAAGATTTTAAATTGTGACCCTCACAAACCTGTTGAAAGAAAAATGGTGGGATTATGAAAGGTAGCTTTGTTCCTTCTTTTCTTAAGTCTGACGACTAAAATAAAGCTGTTTTCCTTAGGCTCACAAGTGAATGAGAAACTGTTGTCCAAGGACAATAGTTAGTTCAGAAAAGATTTTTCTCCTGAGACTCCAGATTGTCTACAATCTACCATTTCACCCTCAATAATGTGGTCAGGAACGGGAGGCAGACAAACAGACCTCCCTGATGTTGCTGAAGCAGTCTGTATCACTCATTTTGCAATTGTACCAGGTCAGATGTCTTGAGCACCGGTTTGCCTATTAGCCATCACAACTCTTAGGCCTAAATTAAAACCAAACATACTGCCTCTCCTGAAAGCAGTAAGGTTGAAAGCGTGTCAGCTTCAGTTAAGATTGGACAATTTGATTTAAAAAAGACATATGGGAAACGAAGCAGAGACCTGCCTGTGTCCCAAAACAACAAAAATGTTTATATGTGAATCAGAATACCCACATAAAAAGTATCATTTATCACAGATGTGCCAAAGAACAGCTGACTGTGGGGGCCTGTTGTACTGTGCAGATGGAATAAGAGCCTTTGCTGCAAAGAACTTCCACTCTAAATCAGCATTTAAATCTAAATCCCTTCCAAGCCTGGCTCCTTTCTCATGACCCCAAAATCCAGGTATAACATCTTGTTACTTCATTCAGGTTATCAAGCTGTAAACCACCCCCCCCCCCCCAAAAAAAAAAAACCAAACAAAAACAACAAAACAATTAAAACATCATGACAATTAATTGTGGGAAATAAATTCTGAATTTCTCAGTTAAATATAAAAATAAGGCTTTACAGATATTTGCCACTCTGTGCCAAAATGTGGCCAGGGCACAACTGAGAATTGCCCACAATTAGAACAAAAACTTGATTTCAGAGTGCTCTATTTTAGTTTTTCTCAGTCTAATCAGTTAAAGCTACCAAAACAGTTCAGAAGTTTCAGTATCTGCTACAAACCCATCAGTAACTCTTTCATGCAAATAAGCTGATGCCAAGAAAAGCCAACAGATTCAAGAGAATTTGCAGCAACATTTCTCTCTACTATGTCCATATCCAGTGCACAGGAGTCACTTAATTTTTACTACTGTAATTCTCAACACCAGAGCAGTCTAAAATCCAGTGCGTGCATTCACTGCTGAAGCTATGCCTCCCTGCTAACTGGATCGCACACCGGGTGGGAAACCTTCTGGCCCACAATCACTATTCAAGATGACCCAGGCTTACAGTTTAATCTAATTATGATTTTAACCATCCACAGATGCTGCAAGTACGCAGGTGGCACTGGGTGTTAAAGGCTCAAGGAGTGAAATACCCTTTCAGCTCCAGTAATATAACTCAAAATACCCAATCAAATAGGTATGAAGCTGCTTTGCTGACACAAGTTCTAACAAACCAGAGAGGCAACAAGGGAAAATCTGTCTCTCTCTTGTAGCCAAATAGGTTTTAAAAAATAAGAAAGAACCAGGCCTTCCAGAAATACAAACTGATTTAGTAGTTCTGTAGGAGGGGTGGTGTCTTGTGACATGCATTGAACAGACCTGTACTGAAGGCTCAAAGCTGGAAGCTGAAAATTTGGTTCCCTACCAACATCACAGCAGGACTGCAGAGATTAGTGAGAATAAAATGCTTTGAAAAATTAAAAGCACTAGGTAACTACTAGGTATTATTAAAACCCTAAAGATAATAGGGACAGAATAATTATTATTCACTTGAAATTACTGTGAAAATAGTATTTTATTTATAAGTTAAATGCATTTTATATTAGCAAAGGGAACCATTGATAAGCCAAGAAAAGAGAAATCCTACAGAAAAAAAAAGGTACAGTATAAGAAACTATAAGTAACAAACAAGCTACTTCCATATCTGATACCAGGCAATATGCTTCAGACTCTGACCCACGGAGACAACTACCAAGAAATATGTTCAAGCACTTTGGGTTCTTCAGTCTGGCCAAATATGAACCCGTAAGTCTAGGAGACAGGAAACAGATTTAATCACATGGATGGAAACACCTTCTTTGACTTTCAGTTGGTGAGGGATAGGGACATTTTTGGTCATGGACTGTTCTCGTTACTTTTCATTTGTGTCTCCACCTTCTCTAAATGAGACTGTGATAACCTATTCCTCCTGGAGCTATTTTGTGTGGAAACAGAGCTCGAGTCCCAAACTTCTAGCTGGTATACTATGCCCCTCCCTACAACTGATGTTAGCTGTCAATGTCCTGCCACTCTAACATCAAAAATAAAGCCCCGAGTGAGGGGAGGATACAACAAAAAAAGAACTTGCCTTCCAAAATTGCCTGGAAGAGCAGTTAAGGACAGTGATTTCTATAGATGCACTAGCAACAGATCTGTGAAATCTGTGGCTTCCAGAAGAACACCATGTCTTTCCACTTGGGACCTCTGAATTTTGGACTCTAGAAGATATACAGGGGCAATTTTTAAAGTTTCTTAACAATCCAATCCTCTAATCATACATAGGCATAACATCCACTTTAAAGTGTCTGCTAAAGACGGGGTGCCAAACTGTACCTGCCAAAGAGAACATCCAGTTGAACTCTCTGAAAGAAAAACCTTGCATTTTACAGTCTTCATTCAAGAACTTACCACAGGTGGTAACTTTATTTCTCTAACATACACTGTATTGTATGTTCTATAGTTGATCAGGAAGTAACTGTACTTTTTTTAAAATGTATGCATCATACTTTACCTACAACAGTAAAATTTTCCGACCTCAGCAGATTTTGTTCCACTGACTGCACAATGAACAAAAACCACAATAGCTAAAAGACAGTCTCTAACCTTTGCAAAAATGTTCATCCTGAACTCTGCTCATGCTTCTAAAACAGGAAAGTGGTTTGCTGCACGTAACAATAGTTTCTCTGTACCTTTAAATATAAAGTTCTTGTTATCAATGGCAATCTTTTAAAAATTCATCTGTGCAGAAAAGCTGAACTTCAGCAAGCTTACATTATTTGAGAAGGTGCTTTGAAGTATCTATTTATAATCCTCCAATCTGAATGACAAAGAAGCTATTTGCAATTGTGAATCTTTAAAATGCAGATCTGAACTGATGCCTCTGTGGTTTTGTAACGCATTAACACAAACCCTGCAACTCAGCCTTTACTTAATGTCTTTGTTCCGTTCCAAAGTGAAGCACTAGTGCTGTCTCTTAAGGTGATTATTCTTGGTGAGCCAGTGTTTCCACATGCACTTTGTGAGACCCAGCAAAAATTACATTTTTCAGGTATCTGAAATAACATTTTCTTTATGTGCTATTACAAAGTGACAGCCAGAGCCCAGGATCCCTTATTGTTCATGTATTGTACAAGTCTGAAAATAGATGGCAATGGGATTTTCAGCTGGCAGAATGTCTCCAAAGCTGAGAAGAATTTTTCTAACAAATTTTACACAAAAGCAGAAATGAGGCTCTGGGCCCCGGATCCCACATGATCCAGCAGATGCTGTTTCCAGCTTCAGCAAGTTTTCATTCAGAAGCAACTGCCTCCATGTTCAACAGTGCCCCACGGATCACATACAAGATCCTGTTAGCCTGTATAAATGAGAGGCCTGATTTAGAATTACAGCAAAAATACAATACACAACTTTTGTTTGGGAGAACTAAAAAACTGCATTATCACCATTTTCTCCTGTCATCTCAAAGGGATGCAAATGTATGGTTCGTGATGGTCCTTTATGAGAAGCATCAACCAACCACCATATCTTGCTACTCCCAAAAATATATGTATTTTTTATTGTAACGTTAATGGTCTAGTAAAACCTGCATGAGAAATCTTATCTATGCATCTTCCACATAGCACATATGAATTTGGAAAGTTACAGATCTTTGGTTCGGGAATGGCTCAAAAATAAAATTAGTCCACAGCTGCTATTTCAGCTCTATTTGAGACAAAGGGGTCTTTTTCACTTCTGCTTTGGTATGTGAAAGTAACATCTATGGCCCACGGGATGCAGGAGCCCCACAGTGAGGCCAAATCCCACAACTCACACCTGCTCAAAACGCCCAAAACCAAAGGTGAAGACGCTGACATTGTTTCCTAGCCATCAGAGACACGGCTTTACTCACAGGTAGCCACACCATAACGAGTGACCTCCTAAAGCTGCTCTGGGAGCCCGGGGACCTGTGGGAGGAGAAGGGGCCCAGCGCCTTCACCCCGACACCGGCCACGGTGACCCCCTCAGGCCCCACTGCTCCACCCTCCTGCCCGGGTGAGCTCGAAACTCTGCATACCTCCTCTTCGCTTTGCACAACACTGTTATACAATGACAGCCACTCGCAGGGCAGAGCCTCGCAGCTTCCCACGTTCCTTCTTTGCCCAGAACAACTTCATCCATCCATCCATCCATCCATCCATCCATCCATCCATCCATCCATCCATCCATCCATCCATCCATCCATCCACACATCCATCCACACATCCATCCATCCATCCACACATCCATCCACACACCCTCCCTCGGGTTTCACCTCGCCAGCAGCCGGCCACAGGCCCGGCCCCCTCCTCGCTGCTGCGGGGCGGCCTCACATCGCCCAGCGCTCCCGGGCCGGAGGCGCCCACCGCCGCCCGCGCCGCTGCCCCGGCCGGGGGCGGCGGGGCTGGGGGAGGCCGGGCGGGGAGCGGCGGCCCCGCCGAGGGGCGGGCGGGGTCTGTGGGTGTCTCTCTCGGCCTCACTCACCTCCTGAAGTCAAAGGGCATGTTGGTGGCGGGCGCCGGGCGGGCTGCGGGCCCCGCCGCCCCTGGCCCCGGCTCTCGCCTCGCCGCCGCCGGCTGCAGGGCCAGGAAGTGACGGGCCCCGCCGCCGCGCAGCACCAGCCCATTGGGCGGCCGCCGCTTCCGCCGCCGGGTTACGGGCAGCGGCGGGAGCGGCGGCGGAGGGGGCTGCGGCCGGTCCCTTCGCCGGTCTCGCCTGCCCCGCCGCGCCCCAGGGCCCGCTCAGCTCCCCGCAGCCCTGGAGGTGCCCTCAGCGCCCCAGGGCCCGCTCAGCTCCCCGCAGCCCTGAGGGTGCCCTCAGCGCCCCACGGCTCCCAGCCCGCAGCTCCGAGGCCTCTGCCGGCACCCCGCGGAGCTCTCCTCAGGCCCCCGCCAGCACTCCGTTGCCCTGTGCCCCCCTCAGCGCCCACCGCACCGCTGTGGGTGCCCCACGGGCCTCCTCTGGCAGCCCAGGGCTCCAGGCCTCCGGGGCTGCCCAGCAGAGCCCCTGCCCGGCAGAGCAGGCCCGGCCCGGTGCAGCTGGCTGTCCCACAGTTATCGAGGTGCGTTGGGGTCCACCAGCTCTTCCGCAGCGATGCTGAGCTGCCTGCGGACACGGGCTGCGTCGGCCGAGCCAGCGGGACTGCCCGGGCCTGCAGGCAGGAGCGTGGCGGCTCGCGCGGGTGCGGTGTTCTAGGTTTTGTGGTGCATCTCTTAACACTGTCAGCGTCATGATAATAACTGCTTCTGTTTGTGAATGCAGCGTTGGCTTTTCTCTGGAGACAGAGTCGAGCCACAGTGACAGACGGGGAAAACTCTCACGCTTCGAAGTGCCCATAAAGGAAGGAGGAGCACCCCTAGACCACTGAGACAGGCACCCCTCCCCAGCAGAGGATGAACTCCTTTGGTGCCAACATGACTCTTCTGCAATTTTATTGGAGGCGAAGGAATTAAAAACAGTTCCCTATTCTTCAGGCGAGACACTTCCCCAGTCTTTTGCTTGAGTGCTTTTGTCTGACAGCATCCCTGCCAGGCTTAATGCGATGCACATGGCTCGTCCCGCACTGCTCCATGCACCACCCCGCGCTCTTCCATCAAGAATGTTGCTGGCCAATAGCATCAGTCAGGGACTTTTTGCTGCAGGTGGTGTGACCACTAAGAAGTGCTGTCACTCGCATACGTTGAATGTTAGATTACAGTGCAGGAACGAAATACCGCTCCTCTTGCCTTTTAAGTCTAAAAGCAGGATAAGAGAAAGAGGGAAAGGACAGCAGTCTAAATATACTGTGTGCGACATACTGCTTTTCTAATTGATTCTGCAGTTTTCTTCCTCTTCCTCCTGCTGTCTTCATCTCTGTGTTTAGAGATCCACATCTTTAATTTTTTTCCTTCCACCCAGAAATGAGGCCCATACATGGATAAAAAAAGAAATTCAGGTTGAAACAAGCAGAGTAAAAACTACCAAAGAGTGAAAGCTGTTAATCAATGCCGTAGTCTTTCAAAGGAAGAGGGAATAATTCATGCTGGAAATATTCAGAACTAAACTGGAGGAATCCTGACGATGAGATAACAAGGCACAGTCCCTCAGAAGCCCCCAGGGAATAGATAAAAATACTTAATTGGGTTTTTTTGATCTCAGATATCTAAATTATCCAATCGCATTGTGCAAGCACATTCAGCAGATTGCTAACTGATCAGCCACAAAATCCTGTTGCACTTTGCATTGTGTTCCAAAAGTGAACAACCCACTGAAATTAATGAGACAATTCTCATCTCTCATGAGGTCAAACCAATTACACAGGCATAGCCAGCGGGTACTATCTGTAGTGGAAAAAAAAAAAAAAAAAACAAACAAAACAAAACAGTGCCTATCAAGTTAGAGTTACACAACCAAGTGCTCGTCTAGGCTCCTGGCAAGGTCCTGGTATCATTAGCTCTTATTAACTGTCTTGGGCACAGGCATCAACTCTCTCAGAAGCCAAGAGAGTGCTGAAGTGATTACAAAAGCACTTCACTTGTACCATAGACAAATCTTGAGGTGGCCTTGAAGAGTCATTTGTTTTGCAGGCTTGAGGCTCAAGAACACAACACAGTGAGAGCTCACATTGTGAAGATTTTATTTGCAACTAAAAGGTCAAACTCTGAAGAAAGTAATAGGCTCAGAGGAGTGCCAGGACAGCTTTCCAATTGGGTCCAGATCACTTACATCCTTGCCAAGGGAAGAAGAAGTTAATGCCCTGAGATAAGACCCTCGTCACAATATTGTTTAATTACATAAGGCTTCTAGGGAGCCTGAGATAAGAACAGGAATTTGTCCACAGTCCAGCTGGGTGCGGCTGCTTAGATCATGTTGTGTATTAGAATGGGAACTAAAAGCACGGGGTTTATTCGAGGTGGTTGTCACATCATTAGAACTGGAATGACTAAACTGATACTGACAACTGATTTAAAAGTTAACTCTCTTTTTCATGGGAGCAATAAACTAACATTTTCCTGACAACAGTAGCCCTAAAACTATCTATTATTTCTCTTCAAACTGCATTAGGAACATTAATTGAGCCAAACTGCTACTATAAAATGAGTAAGTAAATATTTTCAGAACTCTTTTATCAATGAAGAAACTGAAGCAGAGGAATTAATTGACTCACCTAAGACTACAGAATATGATCAGCTTCAGCCCTAAAATTAGCAAACAAATCCCTTCATTCCTAATTCTGTGTTCATAATTCTTCTTGTAAAAAAGAGTATTTTCCTCACTCCAGTTCACTTTCTTATAGATAAATCAGATCATGGATGACTCTATCTGGATTCCTAACTAATGCCTCACAGCAACAAAACTGATACCTCCTTCCTATTAAAAAAAAAGTGGCCAAAAAGTGCTTTATTTTAATCATCTTCCTGGATATTTATTCCATAAATTTGTTCATGCAGGTAAAATGTTTTCTCTCTAGGTTTCCTCATATTCCTAATTTCTAGATGATATGTTAGTCTTTAGTTTTAATTTCATGTTAATAGAGTTTATACTAATCCTTGATAATTTTTATTATCTTTATTTTGTAATCTCAAAACTTCCTTTTTCTCAGAAAAGTGTAACCTTGTTCCTTACCTGTTCAGCATGGTTTTGGATAATATAACATCCTGTAACACTCATGTATGAGTCCCTGTTTTGTTTTGTCTGTGATTCCTTGCACACGGCTGAGTTTTATGTTAGCCTCTGGCTTGTGCTACTGCTCTTGCATTGGGAATGTACTGTAAGTGCTGTGACTGTGTCATGAGCAGCATTGTTTGCTAAAGGTAAAGCTGGGTACGTACAGTCATCGTTTAGGTCAAATAGGTTTCGTTCATCAATTGGGAATGTGCAGTGACTGTTAAGGAAGGTGCAGGGGTTATTCACTTATGCCCCTTCTGCTACTGAGGTGTGTTTGCTCCCAGCTGAAGTGTAGCTTTTTGTTCGGGATGTTGAGTGGCAGGGTACGCACTGCGACATTTTACCCTTGTGCATTTATTCACAGGATATGCTTGTAGCACTGGTGTCAGGGTGGGTTGGGGATTCAAGTGAGCGCATTGCTCTGCAGGGCGTGTTTGCTTGATTATGTGTTGTATTCTGCAGGGTGTGTCGCTGACTGCATGAAGCATTAAACACAACTGCCGTTCAGGAAAAGGAAAAAACATTTTAGAGAATGAAGAGAAAATGTTATAAAGCATTTAAAAATATAAATAACAGCGTGTGCGGAAATCTTTCTGAAGGAACAGGATGCGCATGTAGGTGCAGAATTCAAATACAAGTGCTGTGCTAAGTATAATCAGTAATGAAAGCTCGGCCCTTCCATTTGTGATTTTAGTAAGCTAAATGTTGACAGTACTTTCCAAATACCAGGGAACAAAAAAGTGAGCTTTAAGTCTTGTTGCAGTGTAGTATGTGTTTGTCATTATCACATATGTTATGCTGTCCATCTATTATTGTGAGACTGGACTTGAAATGGGTAGTAGAATAAATTAGTATGTACTCAACTTACTATGTAAGATCCTTCTTTATCGAGTATCTGAGCTTTTTCTTTAAGAAGACATAACAACCACCTCTCTTCTTCCCATTCAATGTGCAAAAGAAATAATCTGATTATTTGATACATCACGGGGCTGGGTACAGCTGCCATGTGTACGTTTGAGTATGGAAAATGGGATCTGTGCAGCCATGTGGCCTCTTTCTTGTCCTGTGACAGTGAGCAAGCACATCGTTGGGCAACGCTGAGGGGAATCTACCAGTCTTAAAGTCCCTAGAAAATTTGCCCTGTTTTTAATATGGTTTCTCTTTGTTTGCTTGGTTTCTTTGCTTTGGGTGCCAGGAATTTACTATGGGAAGGTCACAGTGAGCAGAATATTTTTGTATTTGGTTTCTTTTTCCACTGTGGAAATGAACTTCACAAAGAAGTTTCAGCTCCTGTCACAGGCATACCTCATGCTTTCACAGCATCCCTGTAGTGATTAATGTCTAGTGTAATTTAGGAGACTGCTAACACAGGAAAGGTCATGGCCAAAGGGAGATGCAAGTTAACAGTTAACCAGAGTGAAGTCCTGTAATAGAGGACTTTGAACACTAAAGCAGGGGGCCAAATCTGAAAGAGATTTGGGATTAGTAGCAAAGAAGTTGAGGATTAGCACCTGATCCTCAAAGGGGGAATGCTCTGTAGTGAGTTAAATGCCTAAATTCCCCATACACTGAACTGGAATAGTTAGGAACCTAAGGACTTCAAGTGCCCTTAGCTAGTACACCAAGTGGTGAGATGCCTAAGAGAAGGGAACATTTGAGTATCTCACTGTGAAACTCTGATACAGGACCAGAAAGTGTTTACTTATGGGTTTAAGTAACACATTTGGCACGGACACCTGAATTAGTCTTCTCAGTGGCAATATGCCTGGGAGATGAGCCACCCTCTCTACTTTAAATACTCGCCAAGCACTGCTTTTCAGAGCACTTCCCTGAAAGCTGATTCTGGACCTTTGAGCAGGGAGTGCTGTGAGAAACTTCAGGGAGTTCAGGGGAAGGGAGGAAAATGTGCTCTGCCCAGCCTCTGAAAGCTGAGCCACAGTATAACCAGGAGCGCAAAAATTTATTGTGTTGGAGTAAGGTGCCTGGTTCGGGCTCTTAGCTGGGAAACAGTAGCAATGTTGGGACTGGGATACTGGTGAAGGGGTGCATAATTTACTAGTGTTAAACATCTATAAGCACATAAGCACTCCTGAGAGTCCCCTTCTGCTGTGTACTTTGAGTCCTACTCAGTCATAGTATGCCTAGGGAATTGGGTTCTTAAGACCTTACTGGCAAAAAACTCCACCTGATTTCTGGATGGACTGAGGCAAGAAGTAGCTGACAGAATTCAGCCCACCCAGAACAGTGGTCCTGCTGGGCACAAAAAGGCTCCAGACCTTTTGGCGCCTAAAGATTCTTTCAGCAGAAACTGTAGGCACTTACAGAATCTGACATAGCTGAGGAGGGGCGGCAGAGCTTTCCTGGGTTGCTCTCATGAGCACAGGCGCCAGCAGTCTGCGTAAGTTGCACTTTGGTGCCTGAGTGCTATTTTGGATCTCTCCCAGAGACCTTGCACCGGCACGCTCTCAGTGGGGAGTCAGCGCGAAAGCTCAGCAGGGGCTGGGGATGCTAAGTGCCTGGCTTGCTGCATCAAGAATGACCTTCTCAGAATGGGTAGTTTCCTCCTAGGTATGAGCTGTAGAAGCCAGCTCAGGCATCCAAGTGTGAGGTCTGGCTGTGCTCAGCTCTCTGTCTAGCAGGAAGGGATGCTATCCTGCAGCCAGCAAAACATGAAAACCAGCATTTTTCAACACAATGAGTATGTGAAGATTCAGTAGCCCTGGGTCATCACAAAGGCCCTCAGGCAGTAAACAAGCTAATTAAACCAAAATCTTGACAAGGAGGAATTTTTCAAAGAAGGCGCTGGAAGCTTTGTTGGAAGACTTGCCAAATCCTACTGCAGCTCTCTGTGGGCAGCCAGTCATCTTGCTGCACCTTAGCAGGTTCTCACCCATCATTTGATCCATTGGAACCAGCCATGTGCGTGAGACATTGAATAGCACTTCACCGACCCACTTTTGGCATGCTCGTCTGCGCTGCCTTATCAGCTTTCTCAGTGGTTTCCTCTAGATATTGTGTAGTGTTCAGGGAGCTGAGTAAGCCCAGTGGGACATTTCAGACAAGAGATACATACTCTTTTTTCATCTTTTTCATAGTAAGGATATGGACTTTTAATTGTTTATTCTGTGATTTGATAGCAGGCTGCCTCTTCTGCAAATGACACTTGTGTTTTCATCATTCTCGCTTGGTCGCCTGGCAATCTTATGACAGTCAGTGTATTAGGGAGGCTTTCTCAGTGCTAAAGAATCTGTTGCAGAAGTCAGGGTGTGGCTAGAGAAAATCTTTTATACAGATATTTTTTTTTATTAACCCTCTAACAAATGAAGTCAGAGGTCATTGTTTCTGGCCCAGTATTGTTTTCACCTGGAGAACATGGAGTCAGCATTTCTGAAGTGTCATTGTTAGGGTATGATTTTTCAGTATCTGGCTTCTGATTTGGAGTGGAGTTAGTTTTGGGTGGTCAACTTCAGATGACTTGCAGTCCAATTTAGTATCTATCTTTGCTGCTGACTTCAATGATCTGCCATTTGGCCAAACAGAGACTCCAAACTAGTGATTATCTCAAAGTGTTGGCCCTAGCATCTGTGAGATGGAGATGGAGAGTGCTGTAAATACACAGGGCACACAAAGAAGCGTGGAAGGATACAAAAGAATGAAGAGAGGAACTGCTTGGGAAGTGAATGCCCAGCGGAAGGGAATTAAGAAGGAATGATAGCAGATATGTAGACAGACTTGTGTAAGAACTTAGAGGTGAGGATAAGAAGTTTCAGCCTATGGCAGAAGCTAAGAGGAGATGTATCTGGGGAGCTGATTCATCAGAAACAAAGCTCAAGTGAAAGGTCCCTTTCAAGTGACAGTGTGCATAATCAGAAATCCCTAAACCAAAGTGACTCGAACAAAGGAACAGATGAACACTTATAGAAAACTCCCCCTGCCTTTAGAGGAAGCCAGGCCTAGCAGACTTAACCCTCACCAAAGAAGACAGCTTTCACCCTGTCTCCTCTGAGGCCACTTCATGTCTTCTTGCTCAAGCTTCTCACAGAAGAGCAAAATACTGCCCTCCTCATGATGTGACAATAAGCCTGCAGTGGAGTTAGACAGCGTTTATTTTAATTGGACTTTTTTACTTTTTTCCTGGCACTTTAAAGTTTATGAACGGAAAGGATCAGCCTGACTCAGAGACTGGGCTACTTCCAAACATTAATCTTAGCTGCCATATGTTAATGTAGTTTGGCTCTGCTGTATCCTATGGTGTAAAATAAGATGTTTGTACCCTTTCATCTCTGGTGTCAGAGGCTACTAAAGGGAATATATCAGAGATATGGGCATATTGTGATTGCATGATGTGTGATCTACAGGCATTTGATGAGATTCTATGAGTAAGAAGGCCTAGAAAATACCCATATTCTGTTCTCCTGAAATTCATATTTTATCATTCTGCAATATTGGTTGCCAAATGATAACATCCAGGGCAATTCATTGGTGTGTGGTGACTCTGAAATCTATATACACGTTTTGATATCTCAATATTGAGCGCAAGATAATAAACCTTGGCATATTGTGTTGGGTTAACTGGTACAGTATTTAGCCTCTTCCCTTTTGGTTGTCTTCATAGTATGGGTATAACAAACACGTAAACAAAGATGACTGTCCTGTTCATGATTTTTCCAGCACTGAAACATGAGTCTCTCATCATTTGTGCTTCACTTTCTTCCATTCTCTCTCCCAAATGTTTCCATTCTACAGTAACTATTTTCAAATTTTATCCAGTCTTTGAGGGTGTACACTCAAAGTATTTGGTGTTTCCCTGCCCCTGCCTCATCTTCTTACTCACGCACTCTCTTCACTGAAATCATCATGGGAACAACCCTATGCAAAAAAATAGAGAAGTTTCCAATTCTACTTATTTTAATGGAATTTCCCTGCTGCCCTTTTTCCATATCACTGGATGTTTTTTGCTAGCAACAGTGGTGTGAACAGCGTCAGGAAGATGAAAGCTTCATTAGAAGGGCATTTGCAGAGACTAACATTAGTCTAATGAGTCTAATTTTCCTAGATTCCCTCTCAAGCCTATACGCAGGGAAGTGTTTTCTCCAGAGGCAATTCAGAGCAGTAACTTTATTCCATGGAGAACATAGGGTATCCAGAGAGATGAACTCCTTAAGTCTAAAACTTAAAAGCTTAAAAAGATTGAAAATCATTCTCATCTTCAGAGGAGTTACATCAGACATATACCTAAGCTGGCTGTTGTAGATGAATGTTGGCATTTTGTACTGACATGGAGAATGATGTTCTCAATTGGGTAGCCACTGCTTTATTGTATGGGACAAGATCCCTCAGTTCTCTTCCCTGCTCTGCAACCAATTTTCTAAGCAGTTCTGAGCCAGGAACCCAGGAACCCTCTGGCCTTAGTTTTCTGCATGAGAAATTATGTAAGTCATTTTGTTAATTAATATAAAACTTTTCTCCAGGAGGACAGAGATGTGATGGACAGCTGATGGCCATTCAACTATAGCTAGCAGAAGTTTAAAGTCGAGATGTTGGCTTCTGATAATGGGGGTTAACAATTAATGAATAGATCCCTTCCACTGCACAAGAAGCTAGACACACGACTTTCCCACACTGCAGGGAAATTTTATGTGCCCATTTTACATTTTCCTATT
Organism: Tyto alba; assembly: GCF_018691265.1. NCBI lineage: Eukaryota > Metazoa > Chordata > Aves > Strigiformes > Tytonidae > Tyto > Tyto alba. Next base: position 12,848,235 of record NW_024881279.1, read on the forward strand.
TCCCCACTGCAGGCACTGAGACAGCCCAGCCAACGTTTGTGAGCATATGACTGACGAATGGTACAGTATTTCACTTGCTGTCCAGAGACTCATCAGTGACAAGTTGAAGCCATAGAAGATAAAGATGACTCATGACTGGAGCTTTATGTAAATGAGGAACCTCTTCAGTTGCGTCCTGTTGTACCACTGAGGCCATGTAATGTTTACGTCAGTGACATTGCATTCCCATGTCCCCCTCTGTCTTTGAGGCAGGGCAGGAAAATGGGGTAAGATATGTGTGGTTCCCCCAGAGAGGGCAATAGGTCAAAACTGGTAGTGAATCTGAATGTGAAACCCCTGGAACTGAATATTCCTTCCCAGCAGCAATGCCCAGAGAAAGTTTGCTGTTGCCTTTTGCTGTCAATTGCAAAAGTGATTGAGCCTCTTGCCACTGACTGTAAATTCTGAGAGGGAGACAGATAAGGGGGAAGTAGTGAGTTTAGGCAAAGTGTTCTGTCCATGGGGATCAATCAGTTTGAGTAAGATTTATGGGTCATCTGTGACATAGCTAATAAACTCATTTAGCTTATCCAAAGCACGAGAAAAAATCGTGCTGCTAAGCAGCATAATACTACATGCTAAGCGGCATAATACTGCATGCCCTCTCCTAATGGCCTCATGTAGGCAGTGTATCCTAGGCAAGAGAAATGAGGAGTGGAAGCATGAAAAAGCAGTGCAGTTGAATTGTGTCTATCCAAAGCCACAGATAATATTATTCCGGGTGGAGGGCCAAATTCTCTGACTCACCCACACAAAAATCACACTGAAGTTTACTGAAGACAATGTAATTAATCTAGTATAAAACTAATATGAGAGAGAAAAATGGCAACCTCCAAAATGTTGACCTCCTTAGCTGTCTTATTTCTAGGGTGCCATGACTCGTGTATGTATATTGCTAGCAGATATAGCATAGTCTGACTACAGCAGATGACTGCAGAGAACCAAAATGTATTAAAAAGTTGACAAACTAGAAAGGATTTGTCTTGCATTAGATACATTTAAAATCAGAAGGAAGATTTAATTGACTCCAGTGGGAGTTTTGCTTGAGTAAGGACCTAGGAGCTGAAATGAGAGATGAAAAAAAATCTACCTTGCTAGCCCAGAGCTCACAGAAGTGTGACTCCCTTTAGCTACTCTATGTAATTCTGTTCAGACAGATGCAAGTAACTTTCCTCAAATCTTTTCAGAGCTCACATCACTTTTTCTCAGTATTCAGCACATTCCTTCTTATATACGGTTCTGTTCCTGTATCTGTAGATATTATCTGACTGAAACGCTATACAAAATTTTTCTCATCCTAATTTGATAGTGCTCAGTACATTTAGTTTATTTACCTCTGCTTCATTTTTTCCTATTCTAATTGACTCGGACATCCATCTATGGCAAGAGGTCCTACCTATTTTAACCCTACTCTTGTTAGTATTTCAGCTATAGAATTAATGTGTGCTTTGACTTCCAGAGAAGTCTGCAGTAAACTTCCCAGACAGGTGATGAATTGATTCAACTCTCATTTCTCACTGAGTTTAAAGGTCAGTCTTATGATGCTAAGAGTTCCTTCATGACCTAAGTCCTTCATATATTGTTGCTCTTTTCATTGCCTGTTCTCCACTCTGTCCCACAATGTAATGGCTAATAATTATGCTCTTTTCAATGGTATATTTTCTGGTCCGTTGAAGGTAGGACTTTTTTCTCAGCAGAAACCTGACTCATAAGGTATGCTGCCTTCTATCCTTAGAAAAAGTGAGTCACTAATGGATTTTTCATTATACAGTCAGGTACCATAGACTGAAATTTTGTCCTACCAGTCCAGTCCTGAGGCAGTGTTTGGAAGTCTTTTTGATTTGGTACTTTAGTTATGTCTTAGTGAGGCTCTATGGGATACAACAGATGCTGTACAAGGAGCTGGTTTGTATTATTTGCTATGAGTATTCCCATTACTTTCAGTAATGCCATGGTTTCACTCTTGGTGCGCTATGTGCTTCCCTAGCTAAGAAAACACAAAACTCCCTTTACACCTGCATCATGATGTGTTCGGCATCTGTTTCTACCCAACACAGATAGTTTACAGTTGTTTTTTAGAGCTGTGTGAAAGCTGAGGAGGCTGGGACATAACTAAAGTAATATGAATCCCATTGGTACTATTGCATTAATATAAATAGTCCTTTTGTTCAGGCAACACTAGTTTGGTGATCTTTCAGTCACTCAGTGAGGATTCACCAGTTCTCACGATGGTCCATGACAGAAAGCTAAATGCAATTATTTCTATTTTATAAACAAAGGAATTAAGGTTGGGGGAGAATGGGTTGTGATAGGGAGGCAATGGAAATATTGTGGATGGAGGCATCCTGTACATTTTTTTTCCAACACAACAATATTTTGTATCAAAGATTTTGCTGTATTTGCAGTCACTGCTGTTTAACTTTGAGTGGTGTCAATGTGAATGAGCATCTAGCAGAATCTGTATAGAGTTGCGACATAGTTTACAATTCACAGTAGAGTACCAGCTTTTGCCTGTCCATGTTGCATTCTGTTAAACTAGCTTTGCAGGGTATTTGGGGGTGGGAGGTCTGAATCTCTCTGATTCTGACAGAAGCTGTTATTTAAAACTGCATGATGAAGATGCAAAAGGGATGCTGTTAGGGTGGTTGCTTTTCTCTTCATTACACAAAAGTGGTTATGCTGCAATGGCAAGTTTGTAAATCATAGTTAGTTCCGTTCTCACACCACCCAATAACCTTACAATCTCTCTGTCAACTTCCTGAAGACCTTGGGAAGCTATAATTTGTGATAAAAATGGGAGTTAAAATGTTACGTGTATATCAAAGCTGAAAATTTGTGGCTGGCTGACCTTTTCATTTTGAGCAAATGCACTCATTTCCTTTACGTTGCTTACTGTTTCCCTCTGAAGCTTGGCATAATAGGAAATCCTCCATGATTGTTCTCCTTAATCAGTGGCTCCATTGTGCCGGCTTATGTTCCTTTCAGTGAGCAGCACAGAGGATCTCACCCATGCTCCTAATGGGGCATCACTCTCTCTGATCTCAAGCATCAGTGCCCCAGAAACTCAGACATTTCAGCTCAGCTGCCATGGATGAGCGATTACCACAAGTGGTGTGTGTGAAATTCAGTATGCTGTCAGAATAAGAAAACAGCCCCCTGATTTTCAGTTTAGAAAAAAAGAAAAAACAAACACTCACTGGACTTTATAGTGATATTTCACGGTGTTTGTGATTAGGCTTAGTGAATAATGAAAATGAAGAGTTCGTAAATTTAGATTTTGCTTCACTTCCGTATGTGGGGATAATGTCATTTGTTGTCATGTCACTGCTAATATTTGCATAGTCATCTGACAATTAAAAAGAAGGCATACGAATCTTTAGGACAAATAACTTCTCCAGAAATACATTCTGAAATGCCTGCTAATTATGACTAGCACATCATTTTTAATTTTCTGATTTATTTCTCGTTGTCATCCAGTCAAGGGACAGAAGGTCTACATTATGATTGTACACCACAAAGTGCAGATGGTGTAGCATTTGTATACATGCTTCTTGCTAAAAATTAGGCAAGTATTTAGAAACAAAAGATGTATTGGCAATAGCTTAAACCAGTGTATGAAAAAAAAGAAAGGCTAAAGTTGCCAAAAATATTATTTGTATTAGTAACCGCTACTTTGTAAATCATAACATAAACAAAAACGTAGTGATGGGCCAGTGTTCGGGAAGAGCTGATGGTTCACCAAGTCTTAACTTTTGCTTCCTGTTGCAGCACGGTGGTGTTGACATCATGTTCCTGCACATGCAATATGCAAAAAGCTCAGGGTTCATACTTCAGTGTTGGCAAAAATAAACAATTTTTTTCTTGTTACTATTGATTTTCTCCTGTTCTGCTTTTCTCCAATAAAGTTGATGTCTGTGGGGAGCTAGGTAGTCAGTCTCTGCAGACATTTCACAGTACATCCAGTTTTTTGCTTTCCTATCATATGGCTTTCAAGTGCAGCTTGCAATTAAAAAGAAAGAGCAGTGTCCAGAGGATTTTAGTCAGTGTGTAACCCATTCCTTAAGCAGAAAGTTCCCAGAGAAGACTGAGTGGGTTTGTATGACAGTATGGTTAGCAGAAATGGCGTAACAACCCAGGATACAGCTTCATGCATTTATATTGGAGTCAAATCTCTAGGGAAATTAGGTTAGTGGCAGTGATGATGATAATAATAAATAATGCACACTCCCCTTGGATCTTGGCTGACTATCAAGACAGACTTCCTGGTGATGAGATGCATATGTCTGTCTCCAGTCTCTTCAAGGTATCTGCAAGGCGCCATTTTTTGCAATTACAAAGGACTACGGATGAGAACATGCACCATAAGAAGCAATCCAGGAGCATTTGTCCCAGACTTCTGTCTCTGATTTCCATAATCATTCTCATCTCAACTTCTCAGACATTAGCAAGCCAAATCTCAGAACAGCTCTGTCAAGTGCTGACAGTGGTGGCAGTGGCTACCCAGAAGCCTGGAGGGATTTAGTTTTGCCTGTCATGCTGTGCCTCGTTTGCATGAGGATGAGACAAGAGGGGGAGAGGTCCTCACCACATCATGCTAGTTATAGATGGGGTCACAGAATATATCTTCCTTGCTTCCAGTAGGGACTGAGACTCTGCAAGAGCACGTTACCAAGGGATTCTTCATGAAGACTGCAGAAAGCGCCTGCCCCAAACCGAGCACAGCCATTGTCTGGGGAAGTGGCTTTCTGGCAATTGCCAAATGTAGCTGAAGTAAGGCTGAAGTGATGTGTGTGGCTTTTCTGTTGGCCTTGTTGCTGGCAATGCCACGCTGCTTCAGGTAGAAAAGGGGAAGGGCAGCCCTGTGGGGGAGCACTGGTTTGGTTGCAAAAAGGCTGGTCTCACCCCAGACCGCTGCTCTCCTCCGCAGTCATTCAGCTTCCACTGGCTCCGTTTCTGCCCCAGTAAAATGGGACCAGCTGTACTCCCCTTCCTCCCGGGTGCAGTATGGGCCATTTTGGTTTCTAAGAGAAGAACAAAAGGCATCTCAGTGCACTGGCATGTTTACAGGAACAGCTTCTTCACTGTTGCAGGGGACAGCAAGTTTAATTCCAGTAAATCATTAAACAAGATAAACAGACTTTGTCAATAGCAGGACAGACCTTCCCCCAACACATGGACCTATAACACTGCTCTGTGAGAGCAAACAAAATTCAACATATCTCAGTGCACTCAGGTATCACTCAAAAATATTTCTTCATCCGTGAAAAAGAAACAGAAGCTCGTATGTCCCTAATTTGGGATTAGAATATGCTTCCGCTCACTCCTGTCTAATCACATACTCACCTGAGGCTGGACTGAATGTCTGTTTTGGTTTCTTTTTCACATATTTGACGATGAAGAAATAAGTGCTGCTTAGCCCATCCTCTCTGACTCTTGGGCTGATTTTCTGTTGTTGGTTTTCATAATTTTATCATTGGTCTCGTGACATTGAGCAGTTCAGGTTTAGTTATAGGTGCATGTATCATTCTACATTACTTGTTTAATTAATGTACAACTGAAAATAACCTTTGCCTAAGGCATTTGGTATTGATTCTTTTTTTCATAACCCACTGTTAATCAGTGTTGTAAAATGGGATGACTTTTCATTACATTACTGCTAGAGATTGATCCTAGATCCACTCCCCATGAATTCCTTTGTCTCAGCTACACTAAGAAATGAGCAGGACTTACCCCTCCAGTCTCTCCTAGAAGGGAAGATGGTTTCTCAAGCACACAGAGCACTAGCAGGGCAACATGGATGAAGCCTGGATTAGTAGATCACCCTCAAATGAAATTTTAAAGGAGATTTGTTACCTAATTCTTGTTGATAGCTCCTGAAAACCTTGATAATCTCATCCTTAGACTGCACTGAATTGTCAAATAGAAACAGTAGCTCGTACCTTAGAAAGTCACTGTGAAAGTGGCAGCTTCCTAAGCCCGTGAGATGCTCAGGGCTGTGACGGTGAGGCCTGGGGCAGAGCCCTCTGGTCTGCCTTCAGGAGCGTTTGAAAGAGAAAGGGGGAAGGAGTGTGCTCGTGGGCACCTCTAAAGTAGCCCTCACACAGTGGGAAATTGCCTGGAAGACAGAGCAGCTTTAGGACTCCACTGTCAGCTCACCTCTCAATTTACCTATGTATAATGCCCTGGCACTGTAATTGCCACGTAAACTGTCAGGCATCATTTCTGGATTTTTTTTTTTCCCAGCCTTTGAAAACAAAGGTAAATATAACTATCCTTCTCCTACAGACAGAGAAACCAAGGCACAGAGGATCTGAAGGGCTTGTACAAAGTTAGGTAGCAAGCCACAGGCAGTAAATCACCAGGTGTTCTGATATCCTCTCACCCTTATGAATCCATAGAACTCACTATGTCCTATAATAAAGCTTAGCTCAGAGTCTTATTTTGAGATTTAGTTAATATGCAAAGTGCTTTGATCCCCTTTGATGAAAAATTCTATGTAATTTGCTATCATATTTTAAAGTAATACCTCTAATTGTTATGCAGCAGTAAAATGAAATACAGATAATTAATTTGCTATTTTTAGGGAAAGAACCAAATATTTTACTCCAGCAGTTTTAGGTTACAGTCATTTTCAAGAGAAAAGCTGTGAGATTTCTGCTCCTGTTGAAACATTTAGAAAGTGAGGATTAACAAGCATACAGTGTATTCTGGGATACTGGCTTTGTAGGGGTGAGTTCCCCCAAGAGGATGACTAACAGCAGGATGTGGGACATAATTTGCATGTTCTCTGACTCTGCTGCAATCATTTGTGTATTGGATACTTGAATTATACATTACACAGAAGGTCACCCACTTGCCAAGCTGACAGCCCCGCTGAACAGTGCATAGCCCTGAATGGGGGCTGAGGGAGGAGGGCTGATGTTATTTCAAGAAATGGTTAGTGCTGGGTTCAAAAAGGAATAGATCTGTGTATGACAGGACTTGGAATTTGTCACTGAATACTTTGGGGGAGTTATTTATTCATTCTGCACCATTCTCCTGCTAGCTATGACCTTCGGGTTTTTTTGCATCTGCTTCTGTTCTTTTCCTGTGGTGAATTTGATGCTATTGATAGGTGCCATTAATCGTCCCTACATGCTCAAATTCTCTCTCTGTACTGGAGCTTCAGCATTGGCAGAGGCAGATTTCCCCTGCTCTGCCTGCTAAGGCTGCCTCTGGTTTTTCTTAGGGAGACAAGAGAGTTCCCTGCTCTCATTGCAGTCTACTTCAACACTAGATTTCTTCACTGATAGAAGGACACCAGCAGGTGCTTCTTCTACTATTCTGCTCAGAATGAAAAAAAACAAAGCAAAACAAAATAAAACTAATAAAGACCTGCAAAATCATTTTTGTAGATCACCTGCTGGGGAGGAAAGATCTGAACATCATCTCCCATAGCAGCTAGCCTCTCTGAGGAATCATCTTCCACATATTAAAGTTTCAATGAGAGAAAAACTGATCACATATTTCCCCTTTGAAACATTATTTTTTCTGTCAGTACTAACCGTAAAAAAACAAACGAAAAAAAGGAAGTGATTCAAAACTAACTGACAGAGTGGACTCATCTAATCATCTGATTAGCTTTCTTGCTGATTCTCACACTACCTTGCTGTAACCTGGTTTAAAAGTCAAGGTCCTTGGGGCAATGACTATGTTTTACCGGCTCATGTGTTAGTACGGGTCCCTAACTCAGACAAAAATGCCGTTGGCAGGTGATGCTGTGTGAGCAGCCCACAGTGTGCAGACTCTGAAAATTGCTGGCTTATTGGAGAAGGTTTCTGATCCATCAGGTCACAGTTGAGGTGTCTAGGCTCCTGTGGGTCTGATGCCAGTTGTGGACAGGACACAATACAGACAGCAAAGACAGGGCTGGTGGTCAGGCTCTGCTGGTGCTGTGTGCCCAGGTGCCCTCCTGTATTCTCTTTCCCAACCAAAAAATTTATTCCAAACCAAAAAAATTTAGTTAAAATTTCCCATAAACTGAACTAATTCCTGTTGCTTTCTTCTGCTTAGGATTGGTTACCACTGGAAGACCAATGACAGTGGGAACCATTTTAGCAAATGCCTTCTTCCAAAACCTGTTTTGCAGATGAAGCCCATGGGAAAGACATGAACAATTTACTTCAATATTTCCACTGAGAACTCAAATCTTTTAGTTAAGAATTGTTCTAGACTACATTCACATTTCCCCTTCCCTTCCCATGCTGAGAAAGCAAAGCAGAGTCATATTTTACCACTGGAAAGGCAGTACATTGACAAGAAAAGAAAAGTGTGTAAAAGGAAATTGAAACCATCTATTCAGTGAGATATTCCCTCTGTGACAGTAAATACTGAAGTTTTCTTAAAGAAGTAACATGGTTGACTGGAAAGATTTTCCTTTAATTTCCAGCCCAGGGGGAAGTCAGAAGTTAGGAAACTCGTAGCAACTACAGTTATCCTGGATGTGCCCACTTTGAGCTTCTACAGAGAGAAGGGATTGTGATCAAGCCCCAAATCATGTATTAATGCTGTTTACATCTTAGGGGGCTGCAGTGTTGATTGGGCTTTTCCAGCTCCATTGCCTATAGATTCAGGCACCTCAATTCCACATACTAGTGGGTGATTCAGCACAGAGGTGTGAGGGGGAGAGAGGAAGGTGAGGAGTGGACCTGGAGTTCACCTGGAGTCCACCTCCACTTGCTTTGTAGACCATGGACACATTTCTTCAGTAAGCTGCACGCCCTCAATAGCAGAGCTGAGCCAGCGGTGAGGAATGTGCACAGGACCTTCAAACGGGTGCAGTCAAGGCAACATTTCTCCACTTGTACTTCTTGCATTGTTATTGTGGTTCACAGTGCCTTTACCATCTACCCCTGAGCCACACTTTTCACTATACCATGCATCGAGTTCAGAGATGACAGGTGCCATCTTTACCCTAACAGTTTGAAAACAGACTTCCTTTCAAAGTCTGAACTGAAGCTGTGAAACCCCAGATGCCGATGAGAATCTTTGAACCTTTCCCTATGAAATGACATTTTTCTCTGCTGGTGCTCTGGACAGAGCTGGAGACTGCTGGCTGACCATCCAGGCTTTCAACATAAAATGTGTTATGACAGGTAATGCTAGGTCTGGTTTTCTTATTTAAGTCCCAAATGTCTCCTGGGCTGGTGTATTTATGGGTAGATGACCATGTATCTCATAACCAGTGCCAGCAGAAATCAGAACCTCTCATCTCCTCTTAGAGTAACAGAGGCAAAGATCTGTTCACATAGTTGCCTGCTCTCCTTCTCACTGAGCCAGACTCCTGCGTGGTGTAAATCAATATTTTTCCATTGATGCTAATCCACTATTCCCAAATAGATTTACCAGGAAGACTACAAACACTCCACTCCCAACCTTCCCCAGGTGCACTGCTTGGCATGGCACATGCTGCTGGTCTGGTGCTGGGGAACTGGCTTTGTGGTCCCCTCAGTCCCAAGGTGACTCTGCACGGTGCTCCGATGGGCTCCATGGCAGCTGCACACATTTACGCCAGGCAAGAGACTGGCCCAGAGCAGTAATTCAGATATTGTGTCACTGACACGTTATAAACAAAAGTCATTGGTTTCAGCGTAGTGTGCCATCCTCCTGTTTCTAAGTAAAAGATACATCACAGTGTCCTCAGGGAGAAAGGTTGTGAGTAATAGCAATGGCACAGAGCCTGCAACCCAACCACCATGCCAAACTATATTCCAAGAAAATATTTCTAAGTTACAGAAATTGCGTAAGAGCGATTATTATTTTTAAAGTACAGAAAATGAAGTCCAGTTTCTAAAAAAGCAAACACATATTTTTAGCCTTGCTGGTCTCTTGATCTTACACTAATGGGAACCATCTGTGCTGGGACTGGCTGATGTTCCTGGTAAATAACCTTTTGCTGCAACATTCCAGATGTTTCAAAGGCTTCTTTGAGAAGAAGCGTTTGTCTCCCTGCCTGTCACTCTCCCTTTCTGCCTTTCCTGTCCATGTTTACTTCAGGAATATACATTCTTTTAAAAAGCATTTGTTAAAAATAGCTTGTCAGGATTTTGGCTAATCTTCATTAAGATTCTTTCTTGCTAGTGGAGAATGAAAGCTTTCATTCCTTAGTGTTAGTGGTGAAAGACTAAATTGGAGATTTGAGAAGGAAGCTGGAAGATTTAGACTAAAAAAAACACACCAAAAAATTAGTTGGCTGTGGATTTCTACCTCATTTTGATCCCTCTGAGGATTCCAGCTATTGAACAGACATATTTCTTTTGGTATTAAGAGTTTTTAATGTGACAAACTTGTACAGAATATACAGATGTACTTTATAGGAACAAGATACTTCACTAGAAAACCTTTGCAACTCATTATGTGAAAGAGTCTTGTGGTTTGCTTTGCTGCCTCTGCTGTGCTATATCCTGGAGCCGACTACCTTTCCTGTGTGCAGGAAAACATCCCCAGACACACGGGTCACCTTTTTGTCCCAGCTGAGCTAAGCTGAATGGTGGAAGGAAAATAAGGGGATTTTAAACCATCCTTTAACCTTTTTGTTATCTTCACCTAGAGTCTGCCTGAAATCTGATGTGTTACAGCTTCATTAATGCTGTAACTTGGGCTCAGATACAATTAGATAAGAAAAGCTGTGCCTCTAGTGTCAAACCTCCTACTCAGGTCTCCAACATGATGTCTGTATCATCAGCTAACGGTATGCTACTCAGGAGTAATGAACCCTCTGACATGTACACTCCAGTAGGTAATTCCTTTGTTTTAAAAACTTCATGTTACTGCCGAAGTGTAAAAGCTCCGGAAGGTAATGGAGAGTCTGTTTTTTAGTTTCTGAAGGATATGGGGTTATAAGGCTCCACAGTGCTCTGGTGTGGCTAGGGTGCTGCAATTGCAATTCCAGCAAACTCCAATTCTCTGAAGGTTCTGCAGGTTGGGGCATGCAGCAGAGCTGAGCAAGTACAGGCTTTTTAGGAAGGTGTCCCTTTGTTCTTTTGTTACCCGTTATCAAATTTGTTTCATAACAAAGGCTTCCTGAGCTTGGGGGTTTTGTGTGTGTTAATACTGGTAATATGATTTAAATATTCTGATGATTCATTTTCAGTCCAGAGAGCTGAATCAGCCATGTAGAACATAACTTGTTTCTCCCAAACCGCTACCTTTTCCATCCTTTCTCGTCATTTCTATAAGAGGATGATTCATGCTCCTCTTGTATTTACCATTTGAGAATGTGCCTGATTTCTTTAGCTAATTTCAGTTCTTGTTCCTCTTTTTCAAGAAAAAAAAAAGAAAGAATGCTGAGGAAAGCAAAGTGATTGCTGATTGATGTGATATATCCCACTGGTGGACCTGGCATGTGAATTAAACCTGAACTAGACAGAGAGGAAAAGAGAGGAAAAAGTATCTTGAATTATTAAATTGATTAGAGCCCAAACTGTGAAATTCAACCCCTGGCTCACATTTCACATGTTTTCCAAAGCCTGGGTGTTCAAGTGAGGGGTTGCGTTCAAATATAACTCCAGTATAATGATATTATTTTGCTTCTTTAGAACAAGTCCCTTATTTTATTTAGTTATTCAATCTAATTTGTTTTCTCTGAAGCCTCATTATGGCTGTGTCTGGCTCAACTGATTAACTAGGGGGGTGGGGTTAATTATTGATTTGCCTGTTTACATGCGAGAGCTGCCTGTTCTCAGAGATGGCCACAAAATTTGTAAGAACATCAGGAAATCTTTGTTGCAGGCCTTGGGAAAACACCTGGACTCTTGTCCTCGCTTTCCATCTGAGACACTGTGCTTCTCAGCATAACCTTGTGGTAATCGGATCAGTTTTAACATCAGAGAGCATCTCTGCCTTCCCTCTGCCACTGCCCCTCACCAGACTCAGGGCTCCCCGGCTGCTGCCACAGGTTGGGGCTCGCAGAGTCCCCGTCCACCCAAAGCTGTGACCATCATGGGGCTGCCTGGCTGCTCGTACCATCCAGGAGTTTCCACATTCGAAGGAAAGTCTCCCCCAACTTTCAGCCCCTTCCATTTTAGGGCTCCCCCCAGCGTGCTGCTTTTATGGTATGCCTTCTCCCTTTATTGGGAAGGGAGTTTTTTACACCACAGCAGCTGTAAAAAAATACCCTCTAAGAAGTGTATTCATGCAAACATCCCTTTGGCTGGGCCTCTGTCTAAACAGAGCTCAGCATTTTGTGTGGCGGCCGGGGTGAAATCACAGCTTGCGACGGGCTCCAAGAGCCGCAGGGCGTCTGGCCACGCGTGTGGCCACCCCCCGGGAAAAACGTCCCATGTTTGGGCAAATTTGTTTCAGCCAAAGCTGCTGTATGACTTCACTCCTCATTCATCCCCATCAAGAAACAGTTTGTCCAGCGCTTGGGAGAAGGACGGCACGAACGCTTGCTGGACTTACCTGAAGGTTTCACAGCAAGGCAATGAGATCAGCTCAACGCTGAGTTTTATCAAGTCAGATGGGGCATGAGCAACACAGGGAAGTCACGGGTGGCCGTGACAAGGCATTTCGTGGACAAAGAATTGGGTCGTTAGATCCCTCTCCTGGATAGCATGTCCTGTCCCACTCGAGATGACACTCAGAGGACACTACACCGTGAGTCACTCTGCCCTGTATGTTCTCACATACTTCTGAAAACAACACAGTGGACCAAAGTTTGGCTTTTTCCACAGCCTAAAGGTTTTCATATTCAAAATAGTCAAGTGTTATTCTCTCCTATGACTAATACTGTGTTTTCACTAACCACTATTACACACAAACATCACCTCACTCTATCACATGAGAGAATCATGTCATATTGCAAATATTTTAACAAACTGCATAGCAGAAAATGAATAAGTAGTTCCATATTTACTGATACAGGGGTATTTTTTAACAATTATAGATGAAATACAAAGATTGTCTATAAGTACCTTGGAAGCTCATACTAAGAAAGCACAGAAGAAGGTGCATGAATAACAAAGGGACTCAGAGCGTGTGTAATGTAATATCAACTGGAATTTCTTTGTGCTTTGCTTCCATTACAAGTCTCTTTATGTTTTTACATCCTCTTACAAAGTGTCGCTCTTGGGTCTCCACACTGAGTTACTCCATAGTCCAAGAATGCGGGAATCGTGGCTTTTGATAACAGAAACCTCACATTGTTTCAGACTGTTTACAGTTGCTTTTGCTGTTACATCCTCCCCTTCTGTTGCCTCAGCAAATAACCCCTTTCAACGCCATTAGAAGGTGAGACAGATTTAGTCCTGGGGGATGGTAGAAACGGTGAAGATGAGCAGTGTGAGTACACCGGGAGGGCCTGCCTTCTGCGTCCTTAGCACAGGACTTCAGGAGAAGGCAGAAGTACCTTTCCATCACCTCTGCAGCTTTCAGCCCTGACCATCCTAGATTATTCCAAGCTGCCTACATTCACCCAAAATTATTCTTGAGTTGAGAACAGTTGGTATGTGCAAGAACTATGAGCATGAAACTCTTTTCCACAGTAGCTGGTTGCACTGGCTTTACAGACCCTTGCACCCATGAGCTGGTGGGAAGAGATGTAGCTATAGCTAATGGAGAACAGGTTTGCACTCCCTCCAGGACAGGTAGCAAGATACCAGACTCCAGCTGTACCCCTTCCAGCTCTGATCCATCCTAATAGGCACAAGCCAGAGTAATCCCAGGCTCAAATTCAGCCCCTCTGCCCTTCTGTTGGTTACTGTGTGCCACGTACATTTATGAAGCCTTCATCTCTCTATAAAGATAAGAAGAACAGAAGAACAACCTACAAATGGCAGTGCCTCAGCAGCTCTTATCTCAATCTTTATGAGAGCGGATGGTTCTGGGAATTTGAAGCTCATACATAGTCACGGCGCCCACAAAACACTGACATCACATGACTAGCAATAAACCCAGCTCTCATGTTTCTGGATAGGAAAGCACGCCTCTCCCTGCTTCTTAGTGCAAGGTACGTCATTTGTTTTCTATTCAAATTCACCCTCCTCCCACGGAAACCTTGCCTTACCATACTAGCCATCAGAGGATGTTATTGAGAAAATACACATGCAAGCACTAGGAAGAATAATTTCCCATAAGTATATTTTTATTATATATCTAATACCTTTCATCTTGAAATATGAGAATGTTACAAATACAATGATTTTATTGAATAAATACCCTTATGTCTAGTGCATGGTATGATTCATAGCAGATTAATAGAGGCAATTAAATGTAAGATTAAATTGCCTAAACTGTTTGCCCTACTAAGCTGATCCCAGTGGTGTGAACTGTATCAGTGCCACTAATTCCCAGAGATTTTTCTTTGGGGGCAGGTATTTAATGATTTTGAATATCAAATCCATGGTATCCCAGACTGGCTGCCTAATGCCTGTAATCATGTTAAAATGCAGCACTAAGCAACTTGCCCGAGGCAGCTCGGTGAGTCACTGGAAGAGAAAGCAGAACTCCTGACTTGCATTAGCTGCTCAAGCAGACATGGAGCCACTTGCAAAATTATGATGGGGGACCATCCGCACTGCAGACTTCTCAAGCGTCTTGGGTTTCAGGCCATGAGATGCCATATGTCGGGCCCTGTGACAGGCACACACACATGTACGGGGTCATATGGTGCCAGGCGTGCTGTCTGGGCGCCTCGGGTCATGTAACCGAGCCGCAGATGCAGAGCTGATGGCAGGCCCCCAGCTGCAGCGTGGGGCTGGCTCTGGGGGGTCTCACATTTTTGAGCTGGCAGCATGTGGTGTGCTGCCCACAGCATCATGGAGCGATGGGGAGCTCATGGCTCTGCATCAAAAACACAGCAGAGAAAGGCTCATGGTGAGGAGCCTGGAGGCCAAGGAGTGACCGTTACGGTCCACGCTTGTGCAGGAAAGGCACCCGCTGCTGCCAGCGCCTGCTGCCCCCCCTCTGCCCAGAGCCCTGGGAGCAGACAGGCAAGCAGTGAGCTGAGATTTTCTTAGGCAAGGCTGGGAGAAAGGGGCTTTCCTTACTCCTCGTACATCTGTACTTGGGAGGTGTCCTCAGTCGAAATACCCAAGCCGCTACACCAGCTATTTTCCACTCAGCAAGAAACACTATGCATTGGATGTGGCACACAGAAATAAGGCCATAGCAGGTTTGCCAGGCTGTCTCTCCAGGAGTAAGACTCCAGCCCAGAGCTGGTTTTCATGCTGTTGGGACTGACCCTTCTTCTTCCCCATTCCCCCACCTGATCACTTCCAACATGAAGAATCTAAGACAGTCTGAGCTCAGCCAAACCCTGGCAAAAGGGTTAAATTTCAGGATTTAAATGCACAAAAAATAATGTTTTCATTGTAATATGACTCATTGGTAATTCTACATTGTTCATGTTCTGTTTATTGTAAGCTTTCATTGCTGAATCCTTTTCTTTGCTCTTTCTTTCTTTCTTTCTTTCTTTCTTTCTTTCTTTCTTTCTTTCTTTCTTTCTTTCTTTCTTTCTTTCTTTCTTTCTTTCTTTCTTTCTTTCTTTCTTTCTTTCTTTCTTTCTTTCTTTCTTTCTTTCTTTCTTTCTTTCTTTCTTTCTTTCTTTCTTTCTTTCTTTCTTTCTTTCTTTCTTTCTTTCTTTCTTTCTTTCTTTCTTTCTTTCTTTCTTTCTTTCTTTCTTTCTTTCTTTCTTTCTTTCTTTCTTTCTTTCTTTCTTTCTTTCTTTCTTTCTTTCTTTCTTTCTTTCTTTCTTTCTTTCTTTCTTTCTTTCTTTCTTTCTTTCTTTCTTTCTTTCTTTCTTTCTTTCTTTCTTTCTTTCTTTCTTTCTTTCTTTCTTTCCATTCTTTTCTTTCCTTCTTTCTTTCCATTCTTTTCTTTCCTTCTTTCTTTTCTTTCTTTCCCTCTTTCTTTTCTTTCTTTCCTTCTTCTTTCCTTCTTTCTTTCCTTCTTCTTTCCTTCTTTCTTTTCTTTCTTTCCTTCTTCTTTCCTTCTTTCTTTCCTTCTTTCTTTCATTCTTTCTCTATTTCCTTCTTTCTTTTTTGCCTTCTTTCTTTCTTTCCCTCTGTTTTTCCTTCTTTCTCCCTGCACCACTCCCCCCTCTTCTTTCTTTTCTTTCTCCTTCTGTTTCTTGTGAATCTGTGTCTCTGCAAAATCAAAATCTGTCCAAATATTTACAAAAGGAAATGCTGGGTTGTGAAACTGAATTCGGAGAAAATGTTACACATGCTGAAGAAATGCATCCAGCATGGTTTCCAAATGTTCCCACATGCATTTTTGTTCTCTGTCTCAAGTGTTGAGGCTTGATCCTTCATATCTTTATTCAGACAAAACTTGCACTGAGGGCAGTGAGACCCAGGCACAGGTCAGGTCCAATGGTGCTGTAATTCTGGCTTTGTTGGAATGGTTCAGGACTGATTTTGGCCATGGGTGACTCGTTAAAAAACCTGAATAACCAGTATTACTGGGTAACCAGTTTGTGCAATGGGCCAGTTCCAGGCCAGAGGTTATCTACACTTGTCACCAAGTTGCTAACTAATTGGCATTAGTGACAGTCAATGCAGAAACTGTCTGCAGCCCTCTACTACCCTCCGAGATAAACATCAACCAGGTTGCACTGAGAGACCCACAGCCTCTGGAGAAAGCCTGCCGGGTCTCCCGTGCTGCTGAGACAAAGACAACATACTCAGCTGTGACATGATGAAATTGCCATGAAGTCATTTTCCCAAGAAGTCCCTAATGGCATGAGTGAGGGCTCACACTCATGGGGCTCTCATGTCGTTATGGACTTTTACATATTCTGGCAGAGCGATGTGGGAACTGTTAAAGCCCAGGGGATAAAAGGGACTGAATGCTGGCAGTGGGTCCCATCTGCTCAAATCAAAGCATCACCTCCCACCCCCACACTTCATGCTCTTGTTTCTATTATTACTCTTACAATGACATTGTGGCCTGAGTGCAAACATGGATTGTTTTGGAGGAAGGGGTTAATTTTGTATTTCCTGGCTTTTGTTAAGACAGGAAATCTAACCCTTAAGAAAGTCATTCAGGTCAGAGTGAGCTCCTAAAAACCACTTCAGCCCTGTTTTGTATTTTCCTTTCTTTCATTCTTATGGCAGGTTTATTTAAGAAAAGAAAACAAAAATAGAGTAAAGCGAGGAAATAGCTAGTCCGGGATTACAAGGGATTAAGTACACACTGCCACATGTGATGAATTTTTTTCTTCCTGATTTGCACTGGGTGTAAACAAGATCAGATTTAAAAGTCTCATAATTACATAAGTCCATAGAAGAGCAATTATCATTGCGGAGGCAAATTCTCTTTGTGCAAAGGCCTCAGCTGGATGTCTTCCCTGCACTGTCTCACAGCAGCCAAGGTTCATGGTGTCTGGCCCTTGTTTAACATTTGTATGATGCTGGTTAACATCACAACTGGAGAGGTGGTTGTCATTGGGAGCACACTGTCACTTAGCTGTGCAGGTATCAGACATGGCAAATTCTTTAAACTTGGCAAAATTTGAGGTTGCCAAACTGGAGGAAAAAAATCAGTCTTTTAGCTTTGTTTTCAGTGTGGGGCACTGAGAAGAGTTTGGGGCAATGAGAGAAAAGGCTGTCAGAGGCATAGGGATACCTGTGTCCGTGAGCCAGGGCTGGCTGTTCCCACTAATGAGGCACCAGTGGCACAGCATCATTAAAAATACTGCTTTCCATTAAAGCGTTCAAGTGAAGCCTCCCAGCCCCCGCTCCTGCTCCTGGAATGCACAAGGCTTTGGGCTGGTTGGAGGAGCTCAACATCCCAATCAAGTCCCCTGGGAGAAGGACATTCCCAGCTCCTAACCCTGCAGGGCTTCTCCTCTTAGGCTGAGCAGAGTCCTTGCCTCTCCTGTGCTCCTGCCCAGTAGTACCTTAAATCACTCCTGCATCACACACCAAATGAGTAAAGTGAAGTGATTCCTGGGTGTAAGCTTGCGGAAGGGTCAACATCTGAGGTCCACATCAAATGATGAAATTTTCTCTAGGAAAAGATGATGAATAAAGTCCTGTCTTGTGGCCATCTGCTATACTGGTTTCTGCTGCAAAAAAAAGCTGGCAAGCAATTGATCACTGATAATTCCTGCTGTTCAGCTCCTTAGAGAGATCTGGGTAGGTTGGTGTTTGCCAGATGACGTGCGAGGTCACTCGAGCCTGGACGTGGCACGGTGTTGCAGCAGCACCACGTCTCACGAGGCGCCGGCACCGAGCGCATCAGAGGGGGACAGACGGGTCCGGTGCCACCAGCGGCACGGCCCCTGCTCCTGCCCGCCTCCCGTGAGCTCCTGGTGCCGAGGGACGCATGTCACCCACCCGGCTGGTGGGTCCCTGTGACTCACCCAGCGATCCTCTGTGGGCAGCTGCGGGGTCCCAGTAACAGAGCAGGTGATGGTGTGGTCGAGCGGAGTCATTTCCCAGCACTGAAGTGTGTGAGTGTTCTCACAATCTGTTTCCAACTCGCTGTTAAAAGAACAACAATAAATAAATGGAATGAAAAGTGCAATCCTGTGTTTATTTTTAAGCAACGTGTTGAAAAAACAGATTCACTTTGAGACTGCAGTTCTGGCAAAAGCCCCGCTGCTCAGCAGAGCAGAGACAATCCTGCCATAAGTGGGAGCTGACACTCACCCCGTGCCCTTCTCTGTGCCCCCTCTTCCCGGTCACCCATGGGAACCTGGAGGTCTCGGCCAGATACAGCGCCCAGCTGGTTTGAGAAGGTCTGAGGTGGTTAGAGACTGGGGGACACTGGTGGGAGAGCAGATAGAAAGTTTGAGAAGGAGTGATGGCTGGCAGCCTGCGAGGCTGGTGGGACAGGATGGTGGGAGAGGAGCTCTGGGGTGAGCGGGTGGCTGGAGAGGTCTCCTCCAAAAGGACGACCTGGGGGAGGGAAATGAAGCCAGAAAACTACTGAAAGGGGTGAGGAAGAAGCAGCAGAGCCGGGGAGGCAGCACAGCAGGGCAAAGGCGTCGCTGGGAAAGGGCTGGGGGGAAAGGGCTGAAGCCAGATGAGGTGCTGGGAGGGGGGCAGAAAGCGGCCAGGAGGGCTGGCGGGGCTGGGGAGGCAGCGCAGGGCTGCGGGGGAAGTGGAAGTGTTGCTGACTGGAAGCCCTGAGTAAGATATGTCCAAGCATCTTGGTGGAAGTCAGAAACCCACGGGGAAAAGAAAACTTTTGGGAAGTGCTGATGCACCACCAAGGGGGGAAAAAAAAAGAGAGCTCCCATGGCTCCACTGCCAGTTACTGGGCAGCCCCAACTTCTAGGGGTGTTCTCAGTGTGGAAAACAAACTTTTGCATGGGCTGCAGGTCTACTACATTTTTTTCCTTACACAAAACCCATGATGGGAACGGCTCTCAAATATGTGTTTGCACTATAAATACACACACAAATAGATGTATCCACATATATATTTATGTATATGTATGTCTGTACATGTATATATGTCTATGCATGAATACAAATATATGTATGCATACCCTTGTCTCTTTATACGTTTATTTTAGGAGAATAAGCATGCCTGCACCCAAGGCTCCACATCAGCCTGTGCTGCTTCCTTCCCCCAGCACCGCCCCGATTTCTGTGGGAAAGGGGGAGCGGCCAGTGCGGGGGGGGGTGGGCGAAGGCAGCCCCAGCCCAGCCCGGAGCTGGGGGGCTGCCGGCAGCGAGGTGCCCCAGCCCCACAGCGGCCGTACTGGGAGCGATGGGCGCAGGGCTGGGAGTGGGGGTGGGAGTGTGTGCGTGCGTGTGAGGGGGTGGGCGCACGTGTGCCTGTAGGTGTGCGTACATCTGTGTGCATGTGTGCCTGGGCGGACATGTCTGCATTTGGAGGTGCACATATATGTGGCTCTGTGTGTATGTATCTGTAGATGTGCATGTATGCATGCACATGTATAAGCATGTTTATGTGGGTGGGTACGTATGTATGCGTGCCTGTAGGCAAGTGTGTATGTCAGCACCTGTATGTGTTTGTCTGCATATGTGCATACATGTGTAGGTGCTTGTGTGTGCATGTGTACGCCTATTTATAGTTGTGTACATACGTGCTTGTGTGTACAGTACCCGAGTGTGTGTGTAGATGTGCGTGCAGATGTGTGAGTGTGCAGACGTCTGTGTGCAGATGTGTGCATGCACGTACCCACGCGTGTGCGGGTGCACCTGTGGGGGTGGTGGGGGTGCTGGTGCGTGTGTGTGTGGGGGGGGGTTGCTGTGCAGATGCTCCCTCAGCACCGCTCCCCTCCCTCTGCGCGGCCCCGCGGGCGCGCTCCCGCGGCCCCGCGGCATATGACGTCATGCCGGCGGGGCTGGGCGCGCCCGTGCTGGCGCGCCGCCAAGGTGACGTATTCGCGGGCGCCCACGTGACGCGGCCCCATTGAGAAAACGCCGGCCCGGCGGCGCGACCCTATATAAGGCGGGCGCGGGCGTGCGGGGCCGGGCTGAGGTGTGTGGAGCTGTGCTTGCGCGGGACAGCGGCACCTCCGATACCGGCCGCGCCTTCCTCCTTTCCTCCTCCTCCTTCCCCCTCCTCGGCCGGAGCCGCCATGGTGAACCTGCGGGTGTGCGCCCTGGAGTGCGAGGCGCTGCGGGGGCTGCTGCAGGAGCGCGCCGCGCAGTGCCTCGTCCTCGACTGCCGCTCCTTCTTCTCCTTCAACGCCGCGCACATCCGCGGCTCCTGCAACGTGCGGCTCAGCACCATCGTCCGCCGCCGCGCCAAGGGCGCCCTGGCCCTGGAGCACGTCGTCCCCAACGAGGAGCTCCGCGCCCGCCTGCGCCAGGGGCTGGTTCACACCGTGGTGCTGCTGGACGAGCGCAGCGCCGACCTGGAGCTGCCCAAGCGCGACAGCACGCTGCTGCTGGCCCTCGGCACCCTCTGCCGGGAAGCCCGCGGCGCCCGCATCTGCTTCCTCAAGGGTGAGTGGCCCCGGGATCCCCCCGGCCCCCGCCGCGGGGAGGGGAAGGGGGGGGGGACGGGGGGCGCAGCCGGCTCGGCAGCGCTGCCCGCGGGGCTCTGCTGGCCCCGACCCCGGCCGCGCAGCGCTCACCCGCCGCCTCTCTCTCCCCTCTGCCCCCCCCTCAGGAGGTTACGAAGCTTTCTCATCCGCCTGCTCCGAGCTCTGCACCAAGCCGGCAGCCCCCACCGGCCTCAGCCTGCCCCTCAGCGCCAGCAGCGCGCCCGGCAGCGCCGACTCGGGGTGCAGCTCCTGCGGCACCCCCCTCTACGACCAGGTGAGCGGGGACGGGGACGGGGGGCAGCTGCGGGGTTGTGTGCGGGACCTGGGACAAGAGGGCGAGGCAGCCTGGCACCTTCTGTGCGCCTGGAGGAGGGGAGGCTGGCTGCGAACCGCTGGGCAAAGGTAACCGGTTGCCCTCTTTTCTGTTTTAGGGTGGGCCAGTGGAAATCCTGCCGTTCCTCTACCTGGGCAGCGCTTACCATGCTTCCCGAAAAGACATGCTGGATGCTTTGGGGATCACAGCGTTAATCAACGTCTCTGCGAACTGCCCTAACCACTTTGAAGGGCACTACCAGTATAAAAGTATCCCTGTGGAGGACAACCACAAGGCAGATATCAGCTCCTGGTTTAACGAGGCAATTGATTTCATAGGTAAATGAGCTCTCTTTACAGTCTGTTCTTTTTCTGGGGTAAAGTACCTTGGGAAGTGATTTTTGGGCATTGTTTTCTCCAGTAAAACCTACATCTGTGGTTGGGGAGTTTCATTCAATTGAGGAGATATACTCGGGGAACACTTCCATTAATTTTATTCTACTCAGAGGACTAATCTTAGCTTCACAAAGCTGTTTGAAATCTTGAATCAAGAGGCATTGGTCTTGCAGAAAAGAGCTAGTGAATTTAAGCGGATCCGTATTAAAGTAATCTTGCAAGACTGCTAAAGTGACCTGGAGGAGCTATTAGTATAATTGGAATTGGAGCCCAGAATGAAAATAGCTAGACTGCTGGTTCCCTCAGGACAAAGGCTCTTTGTCTCAAAAGCACTGGTGCACCTATTAGGCTAAGGAAGGGATGGATTAAAGAAATGTAAAACAGCAGCTTGTGCTTTCCCACCTCTGGAAGCAGTGGGACTTGTTTGCTAACTGTGTATTTTAATTCTTTCAGACTCTGTTAAAAATGATGGAGGAAGGGTATTTGTGCACTGCCAGGCTGGCATTTCCCGGTCAGCAACCATCTGCCTTGCTTATCTCATGAGGACCAACAGAGTCAAACTGGATGAAGCCTTTGAGTTTGTGAAGCAGAGAAGAAGCATCATCTCCCCAAACTTCAGCTTCATGGGGCAGCTGCTTCAGTTTGAGTCGCAGGTTCTTGCCCCCAACTGCTCAGCAGAAGCTGGGAGCCCTGCTATGTCAGTGTTGGACAGAGGAGCATCGACCACCACTGTCTTTAACTTTCCAGTCTCCATCCCCGTTCATACCTCGTCCAGTGCTTTAAGCTATCTTCAGAGCCCCATCACCACTTCCCCGAGCTGCTGAAAAGTGGATGAAAATATGGTCACAACTCAGACTTACTGTCTCAGAAGTGCAATAACTACAGGGACAGGGTCATCAGTCACTTGTGTCTCGTGGGGAACCATCCATGCATCCCAGAACAATGTTGTCAATGGAGAGGAGCTTGCCCAATGCCAGAGAACTGGGTGTTACTGACTTCTGCTGACTTTTAAAGCCAGTATCTGGATGTCTACACAGAGATCAAAGGACACTGTCTCTTCCTGAGCTGTTCCTCCTTGTCTTCTGTCTGTCCTAAGCCTGCTCCATGTTTAGTAGCATGCTCACCAGTATTCCCATTCCTGGACACTTTGAGCAACACTGATGCTGTCCCCTTTTATATGACAGTCCTATTTATTTATTTTTACATTAGTGCATTGGGGTTTTTTGCCTTCACAAACCTAAAGTTTCATTTCTAGAGAAACCAAATACCTCAGTATTTTTTGGTACTGTAATCCTGTGTGTGTATATATGTCAGCTCTTCTTGTTTCCCAAGCACTGACGTGAAAGCACCAGGCGAGTGCTTTTTTGAGTTGCCAAGGGTTGTATGTTTGCCGATTTATTTATGATGTGAAATAATATATTTCTTCTTATGAAGACATAGTTTTGTTACATGATTATAACTTTTTTATACAAACAGAATAAATTATGATATTTCTATTGAGCTGGATGATATGTTCTTTAAAATCTTGCCTCTTACAGTTCCAAGACTGCTGTGGAAGCCCCCAAGTGAAGACCTGAAAGAGAAATTTGAATTTTCAACTCTGCTTACTTCAGATCTTGACTAAACTAGATGGGGAAAATGGGTTAGAACAAAATAATTGACTAGAAACTGCTGCTCTTTCTTAATCTGAACTTTTCTTTGTCCCATATAATTACATGCAGTGTCAGAGAGCCAAGGCTGGCTCCTCAGCTGTAAAGTGGATTTGGCTGCAGTGATGGCCACAGAACTGTAACAGTTTGAACCAACTGAGGCTTGGGCACAGGGCTACAGTGAATTTAAAATGGTCATTTTCCTAGGAAGGAGGAAGAAGCTTCCTTATTGCTTGTTTACCTTTAATGCTTAAAGGTTAAGTCTAAAAATTAGCCTGTCAGCAGCAGATCGTCAATGCTTGTGAGTTTGTGCCAAGGTGTTTTCTTTTTCTGTCCCACCGCCTTGGTTCCTTTTTGCAACTCAAACTGTCTCTGATGCCTGGAGTGAAGTGTGGGGCTTGCTGGGCTATCCCTGTAACTAAATAGGGGCATAACAAGATCAGGTAGCTAACAAGTCACTTTCTTACCCAGACCCAAATAAATTCTTTCCTCCTGCAGATCCTCACTAGAGTGACTTTCATAGGGTGTTTCAGTTGAGGCACAGAAGTGTTATGTAGCAATAGCAAAAGCTAGGCAGGGGAGCTCTAAGAAGCCAGTGCTCCTGGCAGTTCAGGGGCAGGAGCTGCAGGGTGAGGGTGATGGGCAGCGAATGCTGCAGGGTTAATGCTGTGCAGTGCGACAACACTGCACGGCTCCAGGGGGGAGCAGCATTGCTGTGACATGCGCTTCCCAGGGGAGGCTGATGTGGAAGAGATGCAGCTGGAAGCTTGCTTTCCTAGGCAGGGTAGTAGCACTGGTAACAGGGAGATGGGTGTCGGGGGAGCACTGGGACATTCCATGTGCTACAATCACTCCAGAAGGGACTCATCAGTCCTTGCCTCTCTGATATTTAAGGAGTCAGATTCTACTTTTGCCCCATCAAAAATGTTTTTACTTGGGCAGATACAGCAGGTTATGATTCTTTTTGTGTAACGTTAAGGGGTTTTTTTAAGCATGGGGCATCTGTGCTTTTGTCATGTAACTGGAGATAGGCAAAGCACCATAAAGTCCTGCTGAAATCCTGCAATTTACCTGGAATATTAACGGTGCTAAAATCCAGGACTCTTCTCCTGGGAGAAGGTGCCCTTGAAGGATGGGATGATGCACTGCTGCGTCTGAAATTCTTCCATGTGAGCTACCCCTCCGACGCAGCTCTGTCGTCAGCACTACACGTCAGCCATCACCAAGCTTCAACCTGACACCAAGGGATAAAAAAATGGAGCAGCTAAAAGGAGGAGAGATCCCTGGGTACTAAGAAATGAAGTTAGAAACTCTTATTTTTCTAAAGCGTGCATGAACCTTGAACTGAATATTTCTCCCTAAAGTCTGTCCCATGCTGCGAATCCTGCAAAACCCCTTTGTCCATGGAAAGTCCCGTGGCAGGTTGTGCTGCTCTGTGGGATTGCACCTACCTGTCAAGCATGCAAGGCTGTTTCTGAATATGTGAGCCTCTTTACACCTGAAGTAAACTGGAACAAACTTTCACCTTCAAAGCAAAGCAGAGCTTGTTCAGTGGAAAAATACCACCACCTTGGCAGCTCTGGCCATGCAAGTGATAAAAAAAAAAATCCTGCCTGTTAATCACAATTCAAACAGAAATCCGCTCCCTGTCAGCTGGGGGAGCTTGTTTATGTGTTTCTTGGAACAATAAAACTCATTACCTGGCAGCCGATCAGCTTTTATAACCTAAGCAGGCACCTGACAGAGGGGTGCAAAAGAGAGCTGCTTCAGCACAAAGCCTGTGGCAGAAAAGCCAGCCAGCGACCGCAGGGCTTTGGTCCCAGCGAGGCACAGACACACGTTTCCAGCTCTGCGTGTGGACATGCGATGTCCTTTTCCAAGTCTTCATCGTGATCCTTCTACTGTTGCCCATTGTCAGTCTCACGGTGCCCAGAGCCCACAGACTCCTGCAAACTCTCTGCGGACAGGATTGCACCCAGATGCCAAACTGCTCCCAGTCCAAACAAGGGGAGGATAAGGGAGCAAGTACAACAGCAAAAAGTAAGAGAGATCAGAGTGAGACCTGCAAATGTTACATCAGTGCCACAGTTTTGGGGAGACGGATGGGCTCAGTTGGGGAGGTTGCTGGGAGCAGCGGGGGAAGGAGCGAGGTGGCTG
This sequence comes from Tyto alba, assembly GCF_018691265.1. Lineage (NCBI taxonomy): Eukaryota > Metazoa > Chordata > Aves > Strigiformes > Tytonidae > Tyto > Tyto alba. The sequence continues at coordinate 12,873,741 of NW_024881279.1, forward strand.
GCAAGGTGGGGGGCAGAGGAGGACGAAGAGGAGCTATGAGCTAGGCAAGGAAGCACAAGGGGCTGAGATGGGCAGTGGCAGAGCCCATCTGGTGTGCTGGAGCTGGAGGATGCCTTGATGACACAGCCAATCTGAACTTTGCCTGCTGTAAATGTGTTAGGGAGGCATTTTCCCTTCTCACCCCTCATTTATTCTCCCTGCTTTACTGTTTTGTTTGTATGGGATATCTAGGCACTTGGTTCACCCTGGTTTACAGCTTTGAACTCTTGTTTCTCCCAGCTCCCACACAAGCTGGCTGTCCCCCTCTGCTAGCAGTGCTCGTCCCAGACCCTGTCCCTTGTACCCAGTCCAACACCCCTAGAAACCTGGCATGCAGCAGGCATGCATAGGGCTTTCAGCTTATATAAACCTGTAGTTCTACAGTTGCATACATCCCCATGGAAACCACGAGGAGTTTCCCCTTGGTGAGGACAGCAGTAACATCACTTCCTGCTGCTGACAAATCAATTTGTCATGAAGTGATAAAAAAGCATGTTTTATGTTTGCAGGAACTGGCTCCAGGCTTTGTTCCTCCCAAGCCAGAGGCTGCTCACCCACCCCGAAGGCAAACAATAGCCATTGTGCTCTGCACAGAACAGGGATGGGGAGACGCAGACAAGCCCTTCGGGCCCCCAAAATGCCAGAGCATGGACCACTGGCATCCTAAAGGTTACAAAGTGTATAGAGAAAATACAAGTCACAGCAGTGTGTAACCCAACGCAGCACATGGGGCTCCATACAGCACCCATGGATGGATCCCCACAGCCGAGAGGTGTACGTGGCCAACCCATGCAGGGACACAGCACATGAGTGGCGTGTAATATCCCCAGCAAGATGCAATACCCAGGGGACAGAGTATACCCAGTTATCACATGACAAACAGACACAGAGCTCCAGATTAGACATGTCGGGTAATCCCCTTGTCTCAAAGCTTTTGCCTTTCTTTTGTAATCAGCACTTTGAAAGGCGCTGGGTGCACTCAAGCTGAGGGACTATCCTGCATTAGTCACTGCCAGTATCAGACTAGCAGGGCCATAAGGATGTGTTATACCATTATGTTGGAAAAAGTACATTACATCCAGATCACACGCAGGCAAATGTAGTCTGCCTGAGTACCACCTGGGTTTTTTACTCCGTCTGGATCCAGGGCATCAGAAAGGGCACTGAGAGTCATGTGGAAATGATGTTTAAGTGCAGCCCCAGAGAGCCCACTCCTCAGCTCCACAGACAAGTCACGGCACAATGGGGAAGGAGAGAAGGTCATGGTGTGTGATTGTCCAGCGTGGTTAGAAGTCACTAAGCCTCAATCCTCATCTAAACTTGTTTCTTATCCTTTCCCTTGTTCAGCAACAATGTCCATGACAGATACCTACACCCAGTGTAGCCAGTGAGACTCCATCCAGGGCTTTGGCTTCCCCAAATCTGCTCCCATCCATGGTGATAGGTAGGTTGGGAAAACAGCTAAAACCCAGGCTCAAACCCACTCATGCTGAAAGAAGAAATTAGCCCTGAGATTGGTGCTGTGTGTGGCCTTCCTGCTACATGCTGTTTTCTACAATGCAGAGCCAGTGGCCACGGCTCTGGCCACCGGCTGCCCAGCTGAGAGGCACAGCCAAGGTGCCTGGCCAGGTGGGTCCCGTTGGGACCCATCAAGGGCATAAAAGGTTAAGTGGGACCAAGATTTTAAAGGAGAGGAAGCAGGCCTCAAGGGAGAGACCTGAGAGCTTGGGGATAAGCAGGATCTGTTCATTTAATTGGCATGGCTGTGAGGATTCCAGCCTGTCCAGCTGGCTCTGCTGGGAACCTGGCTCAGATCTGTGTGTCCTGCTCTTGCTCAGGCTGTGGCTATGTAACTCTGAGAGCAGCCTCCAAGGGATGAACCCAGGTACCTGAAAGAAAGCAGCTGAGTTGCTCTGCTGATGGGGTAGGTAAAGGATTCCTGGTTTCAAGAGCTATTTACCATTTTGGAAGTGCAGTTGTACAAACCTGTGCCTATCTGGAGAGCAGTGCCGAGGTCCTACATGGACCTGACACTGTTCGTCTGTGTAGCACAGAGCAAGTTGTCTCCATCACTGTAAGACTAGTGGCCAAAACCAGGGGAAAAGACAAGTTTGTTCTTTGTCCTTACATGGTGTAGGACGGCTTGTTCTCCAGGTGTGGGTTTGTTTTCTTTTTTCCCCTCCCCTTGAGAGTTTCCCTTTCCAGGGTTTTCCAGCTGCTGCGTGTCGCTGTGCCCCCCTCCTGCAGTGCCAGGCTGTGCGCGCCCCTGGTGCTGAGCCTCGCCAGCGCCCACGGCACAGATGAGGGGCTGAGGTCCCTGGGAGGCTGCTGGGCCAGGGGTTTTCCTGAGAGCTGCTCTCAAGCTCTTGCATTTGCATGTGTTTCCTGCTAGATGCAGAAATTACTCGGTCTGGGGTTCCCCTCCACGACGCAGCAGGCAGGCAGGGGAGTGGGTGAGATGAGACACCAGCACAGCCCGTGGGCAGCTTCCAGCTCCCCTTCTAGCGCTGGGGCTGGCGGGGGGTGGATGTGTCCTCCGAGTGGGTGCTGAGTAGTGATGTGCTGCTGGCTCTGAGTCGGGAATGTTGAAGGCGTTTAGAGAACCAAACGAGAAGGTGCTGGTGTACAGGAAGGGGGTGAAGCACAACTAATAACGGTGGATGTTAGTGACCCTGTTACATCTTACCTAGGTCTTGTCTGGTGCTCAGGCCGGGTGAGTCAGGGCTGTGGGAACAGTAATTTCATCAGCCAATTCATTCCAAAATCCACCTTGTATAGGCTGTGTTGAGGCTATCGTGAGTGTCATAGAAAATGCTTAATTTCTCATAAAAGGGTTATGTATGACACCAGTCCCTCTCATTTCAATACCTTTTGGTTCCCAAACTATAGGCCATGCTTAAAAATAAACTCCCAGTGGACTCTAATGTGATGTAGTTGCCTTCTAACTCGGAAACCAGTTGGCTACAAATTATCAGGTTCTCATCGCGCAGTAGGTTTTTTTTTTTTATTTGTAGTCTTTGTCTCAGAGCCAAATGTAGGTCCCACCTGTACTAAAATAATAAACTAAAGTGTGATTCTTAGACTTATAACTTCTGAGATAATTTAATTTTATTTGAAAGGATTTTTTTGTTGTTGTTATTCCCCAGCAATTGGGGTGGAGATGTCTAAAAATGGCCTTTTCAGGTCTTTTACATACTGGAAAGAAGTGGCTTCTTTTCAGTGTTTTCCCTAAATTCTTGTCAAAATATCACCTATGATAAATTTGTTCCCACATCAGTACCTTGTTCTTCTTTCAAATCTTGTTAAGGTTTCATTAATTGGGAACTGGGTCATAGTACTATGTGGTTTTGATGGCAGGTTTTTCTAATTTATGGAGGATATAAACTGCAGATGTTCACTAGTTTTTGCTGATACTCTGTGACACTCGCAGACCAACTAGTAACTTCTTTCCTTTCTTGTCTTCTGTGGTGAAAGCTTGATGACTGCAGATATATAGTTCAGGGGTTTTTGCATGATGAGTATTTTAAAAATTACCTTTATGTGATTGTTTTCAATCCTGTATGCATGTACAATTGTTCTAATATATAAAATACACAACAGAAAGAGGTGAACTTTGCTGCTTTTTGGTGGTTTGAAGTGCCCAGCGCTTGTTCCTATTAGCCAGGCAATGGGGACACTGTCAGTATAAACAAGTGGCATAAACTATGTAACAATGTCTGGTGGGTCTTTTCTAATCGCGTAAGTGCTGGTTTGAATGTTACATTACAGGATGTTTTCTTGGTCTTTGTTGTTAAAACAGTCAGCAGTCCTACACGTGTCGGCTGTGATAGCATCAGTTGTGAACTTGGTCTATGTCTGGGTGCATGTGGCGTTTCCCCTGCGTCTCTGGGCTTTGCTGGGAGATCAAAGCTCCTGGTTGAAGGTCGAGGTGCCAGCCTGGCTCTTCTTCAGCCTGGTGGGATCCTATGACTGTGTCTGTGCGATGGCCACTTCTCCCATTCCCACATTTAGGTGGATCGCACCTGGCACCTCAAGGGAGGAGGTGACCTCTGGAAACATCTTTAGGTCTCCTTGGCAGCTGAGCATGAGGAATCCAACTGCTCAGTGTTTTTCAAGATGCACAAATGCAAACTGCAGCATCTTCTGAGATTAGTGCAAGTAGAGCAGGATGGTTGAAGCCGATCAAATGTTGAAACCCTGTAGGCTGCTGTAGCTTGGCTGGAACTGGTGTTGCATCACTGGGATGCTTGGAGCTGAGGGATTTCTCGCTGTCCTGGGAGCTGTGCGAGGAGCCAGCTGAACAGCAGATTGCACCGTACTGAACAATAGCTCCCACCCTTTCCTACTGACTGGAACAGAAAGGAACAAAGCCATTTGCAAGGAGAAAAAAAAATCCTTTCGATCTTGGTCTTTCACTCTTCCCACTCCCTTATAAGAGTTTCCTCCCTCCCAGAGCCAGCAGACATCTCAGCTCTGAGCAACCCCCAAATTTCAGCACCTTCCCTTGTTTCTCTTTATTCTTTAAATGCTTGTTCATGGGTGCCAACAAAGATGGTCGTTTATAACTGCCTTTTGTTCCTCTGTTTACAGCTTCCCTTCCAGACTCGGGGGATGGCTGACGTCAGGGTGCTACATTTGGGCTCGTCATACTTTTATCTGGTGTTAATGCCTTCCATGAGCAGCAGGAATGTGGACTGCAAGGAGAGCTGCCGGGGCGGCGGGGGGAGAGGGGGCCCACGGAGGGCAGAAGGGAGGCGGGCAGGCAGCTCTGAGTCGGGACATGGCACGATGCTGCCCACCCTGCTCTCCCTGCCAGGCACCAGTTGGTTTGCTGGAGAGCACCATGGTCATTTATGGCCTTGTGTGGGGAGGGCCTGCCCACTGGCACCCTGTCCGTCTGTCCAGGCAGCTGGCAGACCTGTATGTGGCACCATGAGCTACATGCTGAGCTATTTTTAAGACGCCTGGGCTGCATCCCAAGTATAGTGTGCTCTATTTCTGGTGCAAAATGATCTTCCTGGGTGGGGGATGCAGAGATTATTTTCATATGAAACACATGGGTTTGGGTTCAGAGGCAGTGAGAGAAAGAAACAGCTGGGCATGACTGGAAGAGAGACACAAAAAAAATAAGGCAGAGAGAGCTGGTGGCCATGAAGGTCTCACCCAGAAGGAGAGCCCTGTGCTTGCTGCTGCTGTGGAATGCTTATTGCCAATGGTTTGCTTATGGATCAGGAATCAAAAAGGCCTGAGTTTGTTTTACAGCTGGGGTTTACTGAGGATACTGGAGGGCTTTGCCATTTGTTTGAAATAGGCTGCTGGGGGAGTTTGAGATTCCAAAACATTTAACAAGGCTGAAAGGGATGAACGGGGATGCTAAATGCAGAGCTGTAAACCGACTAGTTGCTTTCACCAATTTTGGACCCACCTCTCACTCCAGATCGACTAGATCTCAAGGGAAGCAGAATGCCATTTGTTCACCAGGGCTCAAAGAAATTCCTAAAAAGAATTAACCAAAAGGAGTTGTTTGTTTACTACATGCCTTGTAGTGATACTGAGAGGCCCTGAACTGTGGTGCAGACTCCATTACAGTGAGGATGTCACATTCACAGGGTAACAAGAGGAAAGCTTTGTTCCTGCCTCCAGGTGCTGGAGCAGATAGACCAGGCCATCACCTGTGCCCTGCCTGGCTGCTTGATGTAGGAACCTATTTTACAGGTAGAAAGCAATGCAAAGGGCCATGCACTGACTCCCTGTGGCTATGGGTTTTGCCAGTGCAAGCGTCATACCTACATCTGAAACTGGAGGTCTGAAGTATTTCATCTTCTTACACGTGGGTGGGCTGGCGAAGACACAAAGGCTTCTGAGAAGATAAAAAAGGATGTAAAAGAGATTTCTTTGAAGCTTAAGAAAAATTTTCTATTCTTAATTTTTCAGCTACCTTCTAAGGACCCACTCCTCAACTGCAGCTGGCACAAAGAATGCCATGACTGTCACTAATCATGGTGGTAATCAAAATCATGTTCTCTGAAATCTACTGCTCTGTTGCTTCCACTGACCTGTGCACCAGGAAGGCCTTTTTCTCAGTAATAAATTCAAAGTAGAAATATTTGATATTTCCAAAGCCCAGTATGAGACTGACAGCTTTTCCTTTGAGATGTTCTTTTGGAGGAATAGATAGGGTGTTTTGAGGCTGGATGAAAATTTTCCACTTTCTGATTTTCAGTCAGGGCTGACTTAATATTACCTCTGTATTCAAAACCAGTTGGCTCCCAGGGATAGGACACAAAATACTTCAACCTACTACCAAAACACAGAAGAAAGGAGTGAGTAATAACATTCAGAATTAGCTAGGTCTGTTTGCAGGTAGAGACAATCATATCCAGCAGATTGGGCTTGAGGTGATGTTTCTCATCAACTTCTGGTTACCAAGGGTAGCAGAGGTAAAGTTACAAACTGATTTCTAGGTCCAGAACAGACTATTTTGATTATGCAGTTGAAGTACTGCATAATGTAAGCCAAACTTCTGGTTGAAAAAAGTGCCTATTCTTTAGAAGGACACTGCCCTGAAAAATTATTTCAAATGATGATGATGTAATTTTTGCAGAATTTGAGTAGTGCTTTAGTGGAAAGAACAGACTACAGCGTCAGAAATCATTGTTTTTCAAAGTAGTTTTAAGTTGCTTTCACCAAGTCACCTCCTGTTTTTCTACCTCAGATTACTTTTCTCTAGAATGAAGACTGTGATGTTATGCCTTGATACTATCAGATTTAATGAGGCTGTTCAGCTGATGGCAGAATCAGCTCACTGGTGAGAGCACTCATCCATCAGGCTTTTTCTGGTGGAGTCCACTGAACATTTTTAGGGTGCAGTGGTCATGAGATCTCACCATTGCCTTAATGTTGACATGTGTTTTGCCAAATTTTTGTGCTTAGAGGAGTTGTTCTCTCTCCCCAGGGGAGCTGGGATGATGGGCTTGCAGGGAGGAGGGTACAGGTGTCTGTGCTAAAGGCCTGGCTAGTGTGGGGATGTGGCTCTTGAGCTTGGCTTGGAAATGGTCTTAGCAAGAGTGGGTCCAGCTGAGCACAAGGGTGCAAGCAGGATGGGGGACAGTCTGGGGTGGATCTGGAACAGGAAAACCCTGGATAGGGATTGCAATTAGTGTAAAGAGTATAATCAGTAATGATGCTTTTCAGGGTGAGGGAGAAGGAAAATGTGTTTGCCTCACAAGGGGGAAGAACCAGGAGCTGCACAGAGGTGGGGAGGTGTAAGGGGGGAATGTGGATGGGGGCAAGGGAGGTGCAGGGACATGTGAGGTCACTGGGGAAGTGGGGGAGGCAAGGGAACTGTCGACTTCTGTGTTTGTGGCAAGAGAGGAAACAGAGGGAGTTACTGGAGAAGCAGCAAAGGCAAAGTGAACGGGAAGGAATGTTGCTTCATAGTTGTAGTGTTTTAATCTTCCACAGTGAGGTAAGGTCCCGGGTGGAGAGAGACATGGAGGCTGGCAGCAGAAAAGGAGACTTTGTGGACAAACAGGAAGGGTTTGTGAGGCAAGATGATGAAAATGCGGATGCTTAGGCCGACAAACTGTTTGGTGAGGAGGAAGGTAGAACTGTTGCAAGAGAGACCCAATCTGCAATGGAGGGAAATAGTTCCTGGATGCCAAAGGGGCTCCACAGTGTGAAGAATTAAATGGATGTTGAGAGTGAGCTAAACCTGGAAATTATCAGGCATCCCATGATGGGAGATAGGACAAAAAAATTGAGGGGTAAGAAAATGAACTATAAAAGAATCAAATATTTGTAATAAAGACAAGGCAAATTAAGCAGAAAGGACGGGGCTGAGTGCACGCAGATAGCTGGGAAGTCACCGAATGATCAAGTGTGATGAAGAGAGCTCCCTCCACCCCATTCAGACCAGGCTGGAGAGTGACAGGAGAAAGGCTGGCTATTTGCCCATGTTTTAAAGAAATGCCATCCCCCTTGTGCAGAAGGGGAAAACCTGACTCAGTTTCTGAGGAGGATTGTAGCTTATCTAAATCACGACAGAAAGGGTCATAACAAGGTTTGAGATGAGGAACTTGCATTTTCATTTGGAGCAGAGCACTCAGGTCATGACGGGTTCCTTCAGGGAGAGACCTCTGTTTCTAAGGGCTATTTCTCGGGGAGGTCTCCATTTGCAACAAACTGGTCCATGCTGAGCTGTGCACTGCTACAGATGGATTTCTCCTATCTTGCAACTAGCTGGGGGACTTCTCTTCTGTGGGCAGGTGCTGCACATGGTCCCACAGCACTGTCAGCCTTTGAGTCCTTGTTCATTCCTTACGTAAGTGGGAGGCACAGAAATGCAGGGGGAAGGTGCAGTTGAGTGCAGGTGAAGCTGCAGAGCCTCGTGCCTTAAGTTGGTCATTTAAGGATCGTATTGACTGTTTGCACGGGAGAGCCTGAAATTTGTCACAGTGCTTGTCCAATTCTCTCACCCCCTGTTGCAGCTTTGGCTGTCTTGTTGCTTCACTTCCCCCTTCCACTTCACAAGCCAGCTTCTCTTCTGAAAGACAGTTTAACCCCTAGAGAAGAGGGGCTGATTCTGCCTTGTTTTGCCCTTCCCAGCATGACATAAGTGGGTATAAGATATCACCATATCAGAAGTGGGACCAGCTGCTCTGGGCTACTCCATTTACAACCTGGCTTTCCACCAAATCACCAGTCCTGGATCTGGCCAGAGATCTCCATTTTCCCACCCTTCTCTTGACCTTCAATCCAGTAATGAGTCTCTGAAAGGCAGCTAAAGGAATGAGAAATGGCTTTACAAGGAGGAGGCTGCTTGTGGGTGCGTGGTGACCGGCTGAGCAGCCACTTGTCGTGGCCGAAGGCGCTGGGCCGTGTTTGCAGACGCACGGTGCTGTTTGCCCTGATGCCTGGCGGCTGCTGTGATATATTTATCCTCTTCCTGAGCTGTGTGAACTGCAGTTCCCCCGTGCTGCTAAGTTCAGATGAGGTGCTGGAGCTCACTGGCTATAAAAAGTGATGGCCCAGCGGGTGTGCCAGCCGCTCTGCGGGCGCAGCTTGTGCAGCTGGGGGTGCAGAGCCTGTGTGGGAAGTGAGGGGTGCGTGGGTGCTGCAGGGTCAGCTCTCCAGCTGAGCAGCAAGCTCCTCCCGTGCGGTGTCCATGTCAGTGTTGCTGCCCACACAGGAGTGTGTTGCTGATCCTCTCCTTGCTGAGTTGTCGCTGCACATGGGTGACGTGTGTGCACAGGGCGTGCGGTGACCCCTGAACTGTGCACACTTTGGCAATGGGGGCAGGGAACTGCCTCCTCTTGCTGAACATGTAGTAAAGGTGGCTGTGCTGGACCAGTGGCCACCCAGCCCCTCTCTGAGGATGCAGTGGGTGGGAGAGGAGCCACCTGGGTGTGCTGGATTTCTCCTCTCACATGAAGGTGGAACAGCTGCTCACCAACAGCCATGCTCCAAGGGTGGAGGTGTTGGTTGTGCTGGAACCTCCTTCGTGAGCCTCAGGGGGTCTCATGTGAGAGAGGGCTTTGAAACCACTGGCCTTTCCCTGTGCCACCAGAAGCATGCATCCCCCTGGTCCTCATCATCATCCATGGGGAGTAGCCGGCTGCATAATTCCATCTGTTTCCCCCTTCTTTCCCCAGCCCCCTGAGAGAGGGGCTGTTTGTGTGGGGCTGAGCACACAGGATCCGTGCCGGAGGTGGCCGGGAGCAGAAGGGCTGTGTGAGCCTTCCTGCCTGGCTCCTGCACCGCACAGTGACGTTGGTGCCGCAGGAAGGAACAGCAAGTTCCTGAGGGGACATTCCTCCCATAGCTGAGCGGGGCCACTACGGCCCCCTCCCTGCTGCAGCCCCCCCCCCCCCCCCCCCCCCCGCACATGAGCCTGTCTCCAGCGGCTATTATTGAAACCCATTTTTCATGGCTCCTCTCCAGGCCCCTATTTCTTTTCACACGCCAGGGTGGAAGCAACCCCCCCCTCCCTGCCCGAAGCCTTCATCCAGAGACTTCTTGCAGTGGCTGTACTTTTCCAGTGTGTGCAGAGCATCGCTGCGTCTGCCGGGCAGGAGGGAGCCCTGCGACTTCATTGAGGACTCGTGGAAAGCGGGCAGGAGGGATGCACAGGCTGGTGCTTGAACTCGTATTCTTCATGAGTAAAAGCATCTGTGTCCTTGTGCCCTTCACCCCTCTTTCTGCTCCTTATTTGCTGATTAAGGTCTAGGTAGTGTCCGGAGACTGCTTTTAGAATAGAATTTACTTGGAAGCTCTTTTGCTCACTGCATTTTGCTCACTTTTCTGCTTGCAAACATTCTCCTTTTTTGCAGCATTTCTTTCATGTGCCTTACAAGAATGCAAACGATTTTTTGGCCAGCAGTACTTCAGCAGCAATAGGAAAGTTACAGAGAGGGGGAGCGTGTGCTTGTCCCTGCCCCATCTGGCTTCTGGGGCCAGGCTCGGTCCTGCCGGCTCGGCACAGCACTGGTGGTGATGAGGCTGATCTCAGCATATGGATATTTCTGCCCTAGATAGCCACAGCACTGAGCTGTCTCAGGGTTTTTTACCCACAGAACAGACACCAGGTCCCTCTGAAATCTAGTGCTTGAGGCTGAAACTGAAAGTTCGGAGAGAATTAGTCACTCCTGTACCCTAGTAACGTTGGCAAAAACCCGCCTTAAACACAGCACAGGCGAGTGTTTTGCAATCCCAGCAGCAGCCCTGCGCCTCTTCTGACGCAGAGGGAGCTGGTGGGGGGAGCACCAAGCTGAAATACATCCCAGCCCTTTCCTCTCATGCTGTGCACCCCACAACGGGCTGAGCCCCAGAGGCGGAGTTAGGTGATAAGGGTTTGGTGGGGATGGTACAGCACCTTCCTTTGCATTATTCCTGACTGGTGTGGGGGCTCATATTGTGTGTCTGCCTTGTGAAACAGCAGAGTCCTGAACGCTTTGGGTGATGTCCCTGTGGGGTGTCAGACCCAGGGGCTCGCCCTGGGGACACTCCACAGGTGGTGCTGCCAGCATCCTCATTCCAACCTCAGCTTGGAGGGTCCAAAAATTCACTGTCCTCAGGAATGTTTCAAGCTAAGCTCCAACTCTTTTGGGCCCGTCCTCAGCCACAGCCTTCCCTGAAAAGTTTGAAGCGTTTTGTAATGTGGAGCTGCAGCTGTGCTTCTCTCCCAGCCTCTCTGTAGGGGTGCTGGGGGTGCAAGGAAGGGGCTTTAGGGCTGGGGGGGCCACCACTCTCTCCCTGCAGTGCTGTTGGGCTGGTTTAACTCGTTCCAGATTCGCAGGGTTCACGTCAGCGCCTGAAATGAGAACCTCACCGTGCTTAACCACCACAAAACATAGCAACGGCACAGCAGCGCTGGCACCCGCTCAAAGAGAAAAAAAAAATAATATAAAAATCAAAGTGAATCAAAACCAAACTGTTTTTTCGGGCTTGCCTGGGCTTCACAGTGCAGAAAAAGGCAAAGCTTCCAGGAAATGGATGTGGGCCCGTGGAGGGACTGTTATGGATGCTCTGAGAACTCCCACCCCTTTCAACAGGGAGTGTTTTAGGCAGTGCTGCTCTGGTCCTAGCAGGCAGGGAACCTCCCTGGCCCTGTTGTCCCCTAAAACAAACTGGGCAGGCAGTGGGCAGGAACCTTAGTGCTGCCTGTTCTGCTCTGCCTCCCGCACTGCCGGCTCAGCATTGACCTCCTGTTCGCTGCCATTTGGGCATGGCTTGGAGCCTCTGGTCACAGGGTTGCTGTGTGTGCGAGGCATCTACTGTCCCCCTCAAGCCATGAGAGGATCAGGGGGAGTAGTAAAGGGGTTGCTTACTACCCCAGGAGAAGGTCCTGCTTGGACCTTTGATCCGGAGGGTTCCTGTGTCCTAGCATCCACTTCGAGAGGGGGGCAAAGTTGCAGAGAGTTCCAGGGAAATGTGAACTGTGTCACATCTGCTGCCTGTCTCTAGAGTGGACCAAACCAGTCTTCTGTGCCTGACCATCCTGAACTGAGGGAGCTCAGAAAGGGGGCTCCAGATCCACACTTAAGAGAGAAAGACTAGTGCTTGTGCAAGTAGATGACCTCTTTCCTAACCCCCTATCCCCAACCCTGCAGCTTTCCTGGGTAGGACATTGCCTTGTACCTTATGCCGGTACCTGTCACTCCAGAAGATACCAGCGCTCCTTCCAGTGCGTGGAAACTGGGATCAGAGTTGCAGGAGTGGTTGCTGGCTCCATGCAGACTTGGCGCAGGGAATCCAGTCATCCTCTATACAATGTGCTTCTGGGAGGAACCTGGGCGGCATTTTGGGTGGCAGAGAAAACTGGGAGATGAGAGAGTGGGTGCAGATAGGCATGTTAGGAAAGGCAGCCCTCACACTGGATCATATCCTCTCTTCAGAGCAGTGTCATGCCTTTGTGGATGGAAACAACATGGCCAGCTCTGATGGTGCTGGGCAGGGAGGGAGGTAGAGGAAGTCCTGATGGGCCATCTGATGTCCTGCAGCAGAGGCTGAGGTTAATGCTATCATAACTTCAAATGCTATAAGTAGTTAGAAAAAAAAACAGACAGTCCTTTAAAAATCTGCTTGCACAATTTGGCTCTCTTGACCTTCTGACCATATATTCTCAGGCTTGCTAAGTGCTGCGGGACACAGTGTGTCCTTTTATTGCTCCTCAGTTGATCAGCCATTTATAGCCTCCACCTCTGACTGTTGGGTCTCATATTTTGAAGCAGCGTAAAGGAACAGGACAGATCAGCTTTCCTTCTCTGCCTCCTCCCACATACCTTGGTCATGCTACCTCCAGCACTTCCCCTTCCCACTTTAAATAAGCTCTCTTGGCAGGGTAAGCGCAGCCCACAATGCTAATTTTATTCACTGCTTGATCTTTTTTCTGGACTTTACTGGCATTTGCTGGGTAGAGCGAGGCCCCTCCCTGCATGTGCTCTCAGCTCTGGGAGACATTTGTCCCAGCTGTTCTGTTGCTGTGTCACTTGTGCCACCGAAGAGCTCTGCTCTGTGTGGTCTTAGAGCTGCATGTTCCCAGGACACCAGGAAATGTATGCTTGGACAACTCAAGGCTTTCACAATGGTAACCTAGAAGCAAATCCAGACTGCAGAGAGAACTAGAGAGGAAACAGGCAGGTTGTGCCTCACTGACCTGCACCTCCAGAGCCATGATGGAACATTAACAGGCCACCTGGAGTCTGTTAATGAAGCAAAAAAACCCCCCAGGTGCCTCTTAATCAAAATTCTGCAACCTGGGGAGGAAACCTCTGCTGTACCCATGTGAACGGCCTCTCTTTGTGAGGCAGGTCCCCAGCCCAACAGTGTTGGCCCAGGAAGGCACTTCTGAGACACCAGCAGATGTACCTGGTTTGTCAGCAAACACTTTGCCACTCTGTTAGGCATTGCATCAGCCCAGTGACCACCACAGAGTCATGACGGGTTTCAGTGATCTCAAGCTCTTATTCAGACAGTAGTCACATCAACTGTAGAACCTGACGTTTTATCAAGGAGGTGAGTTTCCATCATCTTTACACAGAAGAAAGAGATGACTGAGTCATGAAGTAACTTGTTAAAAATCATCCAGAAAGTCAATGAAGGAGAGAGAGAAATGGGGCTCAAGTCTCTTAAGTACCTCTGCTGGGTACTGACTGCTAGTGCTTTTCTCAACTTCCACTCACTTTGAAATACTTCTCAGCACTTTTTCCACCATTTCTTTCCATTTGAAAGGAGAGGCCATTATATCCTATGAGTTATGGGACTGATGGAGTGACTCATGCTAAGCCAAAGCAGAAGTTGCTGTCAGACACCTTACACATCTGTACTTCCAGCCCCATGTCAAACTGCTGCTGACACTTCTTGAGGTTGCTCTGAAACCTGCAACACTACCTCACTATTACATGGCACTGAGAGGTGTATGAGCTGTAGTAAACAATGTGTCTTTAAGGTGTGATGAGAAAATGTCATACCCTGTCAGTCTGGCAGAAATGAATGTAAGAACCCTAATAAATGTGATTTGACTTGTGGTTTTTCATCTCCTGCCTTAGACTGTTGTATGATACTGCTGTCACTGTCAAACCGCTGTTCATCTCAGAGAGGTGGGTGTAAACCATCACACTCACAGAAGACACAATCCCACCTTCGGAGAGATTCATCTTGTCCAGCTTTGCTGTCACATTAGCCAAGAGGGGTTATTTTTAGCTAGCTTCTCACATGACAATCTCTAAAATAGCTACGGCAAAATGAATAAATAAATAACCGCCCAGAGTTTAAATAAGGCTACTTTGCTCATCGTGTTCTCTAGAAGTATCTTCTTTCCTACATAGAAATCTTTTTCCAGGCTGACTTTAAGAAGCTGAGACACTCATCTGCAGTTCTTGGATATGGTGAGGCCAGAACAGTGTTTACCTGAGTGGAGTGTGGGCAGTTGAGAGTTGCCAGAGAGGTTTGCTGTGGGTGAGGAGACAGGATGAATGGGTCCAAGGGGCGGCTCTCCCTGGACAGGCTGCACAGAGCGCACACGAGCCCTCAGGGCAGTGCATGCATGCTAGTCTGCATCCATTGAACATAAGACATTTATTTCACAGTGTATGTGCCCCAGGCCAGAAACGGCCATGTCCAGCCTTGAAATATCTCTAGTGTGAAAAGTGCCAGAGAAATATCATCCCATTATGCTCTGCCCAATAGAACTTGGAGTTGTGATTCAGAGGTATTGGGTACCGCTCTACAAGTAATAACTGTGTCTGTAATTAATGTTCTTCTCTGTCAGCATATGTCTTTCTGCCATCTGCTGGGCTTTGAGGTAGAAGGTAGGATGGCTGCCTGTGGCTGGTAGGCCTGGCTTGGGTGGTCTCTGGGGGTCAAAACCCTGGGACCAGGCTGGGGAACTGCCAGTGACTTCATTTCATGTGGCCAACAGCTGCATTGTTTTTTTTTTTTTTTTTTTTCCCGTGATCTTAACAGATGACCTTTAGGTGTGTATTGATGCATGACCTGCCAGAGATGTCTGAAAAGTCTGCTGTGGCCTCAGCAAGGACATCTCCTTCCTTCCTGCCTGCTCCTGTCCTAGGGAAGATTGTTTGCAGAAGGCAGCACTGGAAGTTGAAGGGATGTCTGTGTGATATCATCCCCCTTCCCTCCTCCTGCGGGGCCTGTGGTTACTCCAGAGAGCTACCCCATACTGCAATCTTTTCCCAGAGTCTTTGACATCTTGCAAAACACTGTAACAACATGAAAGTGCTTGGCTTTGGGGAGGACCCTGGACTAGCTCACTGGAAAGATGTCATGCTTCTTTGGCTGTTGCTGGCTGTCTTGACATCATTTTTGTGCATCCATGCACCCAGAGCGCCAATGTTTGCTACCAGAGGTGAGCCCCAAAGCACTATCAGAGTTGTGGGGGTGCGTGTGTCCACCGGCAGACGCAACAAGCCCGTTCCCAAGTGACACAAGTGTTGGCCGGGAGCGTTTTCGGTGCAAATCTCTCTCCCGGTTTAGACGTGGCAAAGTTTTTCGAGCTGCTATTGCTGTGCGGGTGGTTTGTAGGGAAAAGCTCCCCTCTAGTGGGTAATACCAGCAGTGCCGGGTGCTGAGCACAGCCCGGGTACCCCACTCACCGAGGGCTGTAAAAAATTCAAAGCAGAGGCGTTTACTGCATACCTATACATGATCAGCACAGGAAGGTCCATAACTGATTGCTTTGTTTATAATGAGAACAACTATAGTGATGTAATTGAGCTGTCCAGTTCTTAGGACTGTGTTTTCAGAGCATTTTTAATCTTCCCTTTATGAAGAAGAGAAGTGACTGTTTAATTCCCACGTTGTCCTGAGGAGACAGTTTCATATTGTTATCTGCTTTTTACAGAGGGAGAATGTGCTGGAAAAATAGGGGAAGGACCTTGACTGATGAAGTCATCCAGGGTCAGGATTCAAGCAGTGCTGGAGGGAGCATTGTGTGAATCAGCTGTGCTGATCTGTCACATCATTCAGCTGTTCTTCACAGAAAGTGCAAAGTTTTGTCATTTTACAACCCTTAACAGAGTTGTACACTGAAAAATGTGAAGTGACTAAATGTGAACTCTTTGCTCTTCAGCAGCATCTTCAATGTGGGTGGGGGGCGACAGACTCAGAAACGTCCAAGTTTCGAGCAACAGCATGCTCTACTGCTGCAGGACACAAAACCAGTTTGAGTACTGGGAAATGTAGGGGTTTGTACCAGGCCTGCCACTGAGTGACAACGATGAAAACATTATTCCTCCTGTTCCCTGGAGATGGGGTTCTCTGCACTTTGGGGACCAAAGTCTGTGGATTGCTTTGAGATCTGCTGATCTGTTACAAAAGCAGATAAGCATTATTATTAATAATATTATTATTATTTCTGAAATTATCAGATTTTTTGAAAGGAAAATATATTTTTTTCCAGCATCACACTGTGACAGAACCAAAATTATCACTCTGTTAGCAAGGGCCTGATCCTTGCTACTACACCCTACTCAAGCCAGGGTGTCTTCTGCACCCATGTGTCTGCATCTTTCCCAGTTGCTGTGCAGTCATCTCTCTGGCAGCACAAGGGGACAGGGAATCTTGAGAGCTTCTCTGTAACCACCTGCCAGTGCATGGGCACTTGAGGACTGGCAACACAACTGCACTTATGTAACTGCAGGGACTGGGCTGAGCCCAGATGTGCCCTGGGCAATAGTTCCAGTGCTCTGCTTGTGTAAGGGCTGCTCTCATTTCTGTTCGTTCAGCATATTGAGTTATTCCTCCTGTGCTTCCAGACCAAGGGCTTATGGGGAGAGGAGAGGAATGCAAAGGACAGGTTTTATTACTTACTGAAGTAATTCACTGTCCTGTTGCTGAGGGGATGTGGCCTCATGTAACCTCTCTCTGATGTCTGTGCCTAGACCAGTGCCCAGCTTTTGAGTTAAGGATGACATCCTCCTATATGCTCCTGCAGCAGTGAAGCCAAGGCTGACCCAGCCCCGACCGGACCTACCCCTGCAGAAATGATTAAGGACTTTGTGCATGGGCCCAGACTCCAAAGCAGTGTCTTCCTTCTCACTTCTTGCTGGGAAAGCTGTGGGCTGCACCATACAGCTGTGCTGGCCGGCCGATTCACGGTGCAGATGTTGTGTCCCTAGAGCTGAGGTGTGAGAATTTATGGGAGTTAAAGCTTCCTCTGCTAAAGGCTTTTGGTTCCAGTCCAATAACACATGCTGAGGGTTAGCACTGCCTGACAGTTACTTGGTGGTCTCAGCATGAAATGAGCTGGTGAACCTCAGCTTGGTTCCCAGTAGAGACAGATGTTTGTGTTTTAAAAAAATCATTACCATGGTCATTGCTAGCCAGACTGCTTCTTGGCAACAGGAGAAGATTCATAGCTTAAATAAGCACAGAAGAATAAAAAAAGCCTTTTTTCAGGTCATGATCAATGCATTTTTGCTCCAAATCTGCTTGGGAAATCTGTGGTCTTTGTGATATTGCAACTGTGGAGCAAAATGTTATGAAAATTTAGCCTAATCAGGCCTTTGTCCAGAGCATGACACTGACATAGGAACAGTACAGGGTCACGCGGGGGCTATTTTGGGCAATGTGATGCTAGATGGCCCTTTGCCTGCTCAAGACACCATCAAACATTACAGGCCAGTTTTAAACACCAACCATGCAACCCACCCCAAGCGTTACCCCTCCTTTGCGGGGGGAAGCTGCACAGAGGGATAAAAGTGATTTGACAACAGCTGTTCAAGAAAACAGACAACCTCTGTCAGAACATCATCTTCTGAACCTCAGGTCTGTGCCATGACCAGCAGATGAGGCAGTGCCTCCTGAGAGCCCCATCCCAGAGGGGACGGGCAGCGATCAGTGGGAGCTAAATGGGAAGGAGCCACATGACCCCCCTGTATCTTCCCCTCAGGGTTTCTATCTCTGCCCCTCGGAGCAGAGGTGTCAGGCTGCCTTCAGCCTCCTCTGAGTGCCAGTGATTGTCTGGCTGAGTGACACAATGTGACCTGCCTGGGGTTGTTCCTCCTCCTGGGGACAACCTGGCAGCTGCTCAAAAAGGGGTGGGAGAAGATTTAGATAAAAGGAGGCTGCTCTTATCGGTTGGGAAGTTCTTGCTGGGATGGCAGGGGCTGTGATTCTGGCCCAACTGCAGAAAATAGGATGGCTGAGTACTGCTGTGTGCTAAGCGTGCCAGGTGCCTGGCTCTGGCGCCCCGTTCCCTGGCGCTGGGGTGATTATCTGGCAATTCTGCACATGCTGCCTCCACAGACAGGTTCCCATTGCACCTGCCTAGGTGGAAGCAACTTCCCTGTTATTAGAGGGCTGGAAAAGCTGCTCTGTGTGCTACTCACCCTCCTCAGAAATGAGAGTATGTCTAAGTGTTTTCTGGGAACAAGCAGAGCAAGAAGGTGCCTCCTCCCTTTTGCTTTGAGAAAGTCTGAGAAATCCGTGCCCTTTTGTTGTAACGGCTGGCGTTACTGAGCTCGCGTCCTGCTGCCAGTCCCGACTTGCTCAGGATCTACTGCGAAAACACTCAGCAATTCTTCTGTATTGTGCTGCTGTTATTATTGTTGTTGCAAGGGTTATTATTAGAAACCCAAGCCACACTAATGACCCCAAACATGGTGATGAGGTGACTATAAACTGCTGTGTGTGAGGATAGCACCATTGGCTCAGGAGGCTGCTTTGAAGGTTGCTCAAGTACTAGAGACCTTGCTGTATTGCTCTCACCTAATGGAGGAGATAAAAAGTGCATTAGCAGCTAGATAAGGAGTATCCGCATGTCAGAGTCACTCCTGTGCTCACACTCAAGCAAGACATCCCTTCCTCAGCTGGGCTCTCAATGCATAACCATGGTGTCTGATAAAGGGCCCTGGGATGGTGAGGAGGAGGGACGGCAGCACCACTCCTGTAAAGACATTGCTGTTGCTTTTCTCCCAAACTCTGCTTATTCCCAGACTTGAAGCAGCAACACACTCATCTACACATCATGTTCCCCTTACCTCGTCTATGGTTTTCAGGGCAGGATGTGTCTTAATCTGCATCTGAGCAATTCAAAGCTGCTGGCACCCAGTAATGATGTTCTGGATGCAGCTGTGGAAGAGGAAATCATCACTGGAATAAATGGTGGCCTCCCTACTGTCGTTTTCCTTCATTCTCTCTCTTATTCTCAGGGTGGCTGGGCTGCTGTGATGGTAAAATCACTCAAGAATCTCAAACTTTCTGTTTAGCTCCTTAACTTCTTCTGAAATCCCCACCAGTCCTGTTCAAAATGTAAGAGCAAATGAGATAATGGGAAACAGAGTGTCCCAGGGGCAGTGGGACTCATCTCTATTTTAAATCTCCCAGCTTTGTGGCACAAGAGGACCACACGGTGCCTGAGATGGGGAAGAAATCTTCATACTCTTATGCGATTGTGATCTCCTGCTCTTGGCTCTTTCTTAGAAGCAGCCGTGTCTCAGCACAGCTGTGCACTGAAGTTTACTGCAAGTGAACCACCAGCCTGCGTTAGACTGTGTTTGTTCTTTTTTCCAAGTATTTTCAGAAAAGGAAGCAATTCTAATATATTAGTTTTATCAGCATTGTGCAGGGACCATGGAGAAGCCCTTCCTGTTGCCTCGTGCCCAACTGTGGGCAATTCAGTTCAAAATGTCAAGACACGTGAGACTACCATTGGGTTGGCGTGGGCGCAGACATCTAGGCTGTATAGACTGGTGTGAGTATAGGTTTGAAAACAACTGCCTTTGTAGGCTGGCAGAGGGACACGGCCACAGACACTTGGGTTTTACTGACTGGTGGGAATGCATGGGCAAAGTACCTCCCTTTGCGGGAAGACACGGGGGAATGGGTGCAGGCAGCTCCTTCTGCAGGCTGCTATGGGTGCAGGCACCTCCCTTTGAGGGATGACATGAATGCAGGCAGCTCCCTTTGAGGGATGACAGGGGTGCATGGGTGCAGGCAGCTCCTTCCGCAGGCTCCCACGGGTGCGGGCATCTCCCTTTACAGCTGAGATGGGTGCTTGGGTGCGGACACCTCCCTTAGTGGGCTGACACCGACACAGACCCCCCCCCCCCCCCCCCCACCATCCGCTGCAGGCGCGCAGACACGGCCCCTGCTTCGGGAGCGGAGCCGGGGCCCCGCCGAGCCTCCCCGCTCCGCCCGTGGGGCCCCGCCGAGCCTCCCCGCTCCGCCCGTGGGGCCCCGCCCGCGGCCGGCGGTTGGCGGTGGCGGCGCTGGGCGGGCCGGGCGGCAGCTTCGAATCGGCGGCGCGGCGGGAGCGCGGTGCTGCCCGGTGCTGCCCCCCGGTGCTGCCCGCCGCTTCCCGGTGCTGCCCGGTGCCGCCCGCCGCTTCCCGCCGCTTCCCGGTGCTGCCCGGTGCCGCCCGCCGCTTCCCGGTGCTGCCCGGTGCCGCCCGCCGCTGCCCGGTGCCGCCCGCCGCTTCCCGGTGCTGCCCGGTGCCGCCCGCCGCTGCCCGGTGCCGCTGCCCGCCGCTTCCCGCCGCCCCGGCCATGGGGAACGCCGAGTCCACCCCGCGCCCCGCCGCGGGCACCGGTAAGTGCGGGTCCCGCCTCCCCGCGCCCCTCCGGGAGGGGAGAGCTGGAGCTGGAGCTGCCGCGTGCGGGGAGCGCGTCGCTGCGCTCTGGGCTTGACAGAAAACCCCAAGGGGCCGCCCCGCGGTGTCCGTGGGGGTGGGGAGGGGGTGACAGCGGCGCGGACGGCGGTGGCGGGTGAAATGTCAGTGTGTGGACCGGGCGAGCTGTGGTCGTGCTGCAGAGAGGACAGGTACCCGGTGGTCTGGGCCCTTGCGTTCGTCTGAGCTTGTTACCGAGCCCTAGACATCGCCGTGGGGGGGGTTTCTTTTTTTCTCCCCTCCCAAGCAGCAGCTGTGGCAATAAATGCACTTTCCTCCTTTGCAGTTACTGCCCGGGCAGCAGTCCTGCCAAATCCACCCGCTGTAATTCAAAGGCTTTCGCTCCAAAATTGCCTGCCAATCCCGGCTCGCCGGCTGGGAAAACAGACCTGGGAAAACAAATGGGTTGGCGCTGGCTGTGCAGCCGGGTGTCAGGTTCTTGTTGCCTTTTATGTGTCTTGTGTGTGTCCAAAAAGTCCAACAGTCGTCAGCCTGGTTGGCTGGATTTGAAGGGCGCTGATAACTGAACTCAGCCAACCGGTACGAGGTGC
This sequence comes from Tyto alba, assembly GCF_018691265.1. Taxonomy (NCBI): domain Eukaryota; kingdom Metazoa; phylum Chordata; class Aves; order Strigiformes; family Tytonidae; genus Tyto; species Tyto alba. The sequence continues at coordinate 12,894,960 of NW_024881279.1, forward strand.
CAGCACTCCAGAATACAAATAATCCTGGGTGGGAATAAGAAGAGTCTTGGGTAACATGTAAACTGACATGAAGCATCATCATGGTTACTGTATTACTATGTAGTAGTGCCTTTCAACAAGACTGAACTTGTTTCTTGTTAACCTCTCCTTGGCTTCGGGCCTTTGGAATCTGCATACTGTTTTTCAGATGTGTGTGACCTGCTACAGTTTCATTTTTAAATAAAATGTTGTCATTCTTCTCACCTGATTCTTAATGGAAATGTTAGAAACTCAATCAATTTTTCAGGCATTTATAGCTAGATCTGATTGAATTACTTATTTTGAAAAGCTTTAAGTACTTAGTTTTTTTTTTTTTCTCTTCTGTTGAGGAAACCCAAAATATTTTTGCAACTGGAAGTAGGAGAGGATTGTCATGTACTTAATGTGTAAATTCAGTAGCACGATGTGTAGCAGGATAATCTGTGAAGCTGCACTTGCCAGATGCTCTTGCCTGAGCCTCTGTACTGGCGTGTGGTACGGAGGGAAGAGAAAGGTTCCTCTGGGGCTGTGCCAGGAGCCTTTGGAGCATGATGTTGAGTTGCCCTCCTCTCTCCTGAATGGCAAATGTATTTGCAGAGATCCAGTTGTCCCATGTTGAGCAGGTTCACCCTGATGCTGAGTGCTACCCACTGCAGAAGAAAAAGGGATATAGGGCAAAGCAAAGTACGAGCTGGGTGTCTAAATCTGCAGTAAATACTTCTCACTTCAGGCAATGGGTAATTTCAGGCAATAGGCAGAACAAAAAATCAATAAAAATTACTTTTGAGCCTTGTTTCCTACTGGCTGTTGCTCTCAGGTGTGTGTAGCAATATTAAGTTTAGGAGTGTATGTACATTAAGGGAGGGCCTCTGCTATTCTGCAGGGTGTTGCTAGCCCCAGGGGATTACAAGCTGATTGTGTTTCTAATGAATGAATGCTTTGGGTGCCCGTAATGTCCTGCTGTAGCAGGTTCTCATGTTTCTTGTATTTCTTTCTTCTGGAAAATGCTAATGCTGTGCTTTGTTTTGGGGTCACCCAAAAGTTAATGCGTTATCAGGCAAGTCAGACCTCAATAAATATATTATGTCAGTAGCTACTGTTGCATTCCTGTTTGCTTAACAGAGAAGGTAAATACATGCATTTGGTGATACTTCCAGTACTGGATACAAGAGTTTGAACCAACATGGAATTAATTGTCAAGGACTGAGGAAGAAAGAAAGAACATATATAAATCTCAGCCTGCTCTGCTCTCAATTTGAAGTAATTTCTCCACTTGCACTGTATAGTCATCAGAAACCAGAGAAATCACTTTTCAAAGCCAGTAGCCCTATTTGTGTTCCAATTAAAAGTCCCCTCAAGCTGATTTCTATACCCTTCCTATTGCTGAAGTTTCAGCTGTGCCCCCTTCACATGCTCAAGCCACCCACCTTCTCTGGTACAGCTTCCATGGGGCTGCATGCCCCATATCTGTAAGGGATAGGGAAATGTCAGGCATTACCAAGTGTGAATAAATCCAAGGTGCTGAGCACCCCTTCTGCTGGGGTCCTGTGCTGCTGGCACCATTCTTGATCTGTGCTAAAGTGTGCAAAGAGATGCTCTGGCCAGCGGTTTGGGTATGCTCCGCCTGCAGTGATACTCGGAGTTTGGTGGGTTGGTGGCATTACCTGATTTGCTATTGTTTCTGATTTAGAGTAATCCCCACTAGAAGGGCTGATGTTTCTGGGGTGAGAAAGAGAATAAATAATCTCTCTAATAACAAATGTGTTACTACTGTGGCTAGGAACTCTGTCGCTCTGTAGCCTTCATGGAAGTGTCTTGACTAAAGTATTGCTCCTGAGCCAAACCCCAGGATTGGTCCTAGGATATTTATAAAACACAGAAAATGTTGGGGAAGCACTTAACTGCTTGACTTCCATCCACTGCTGTGAATTTCTAGTTCTACTGGATCAGGGGACCAAGGGGTTTTTTTCCTCTTAGCTATGTCTGAGGTATGAGGGTTTGGGCAGAAAGCAGGCTTTTGGGATTATAAAATCAGTAAATCCTTCAGAGCTGGGGCTGTCACGGAGGTATGAGGATTCTCAATTTAGAAATATTGTTTTTTACATGTTTTATACAGAGCAACAGAGCTGGGGCTTGGGCTCAGGCTCTGCATCAAGGTAAGGTGTGTGGGACATGGCTGTCCCCAGGTGCCCTGGGTGGGCAGAAAGGCACCGGGGATGGGCATCTGTCACTAGAGGGCAGCCGGGATTAAAAAGTGAGCACTGCTACTCTAACTGCACCAGGAAAAAAAAGCGCTGAATAAATGCCAGGAAAAGGACACTGCAAAGCAGGTTGCTTAAGGGATTGAGCCTGGTCAAAAGAAGAGCAAATAACCATGTAGCAGCTGGTCCCCAGGAGAGCAAATCTTCGAGGAGGACACAGTGGAGAGCGAGTCCTTAAGCCTTGAGTGTCCACACGTGCCCATGCCCCTGCAGAAGGTGGAGGTGAGCTGCTTTTCCTTAGAGAGCTGGTATGAGTTACAGAGGCTGATGGCTTGTGACAGTTTAGCTGTGCTCATAGTGTGAGCACTTGTTATATCTGGATGGATGTTTAATTCTGCTCTGAGTATGGGTGCCTTTCTTGGCATCATGAGGGGCTGACACTTGCCTGGGACTGTTTCAGGTGGACGTGGCTGGGGTCATGCCCAGATGTGACACTTCGGTTGAGAGTTTGCCTGAGATCTGTACAGGATGGCTGGAAATCCCAGGGTCTGTTTCAGCTTCTGGAAAAGTTTGCAATGGATAGGCAATTCTCCAAGGAGTAATTATCTCTTGGTCCAAAGAAGTGCTCCTTTCAGTGACAGTCCAAGGAGAGCTTCTGGCTCCACTATGCCACCTTTCTCTTTTTGTGTGTGTGTGTTTTTTTTTTTTTTGTGTTTTTTTTTTGTTGTTGTTGTTGTTGTTGTTGTTTTTGTTTTGTTTGTGGTTTTCTTTTTTTGGTTGGTTTGTCTGTATAAGTCTTCCTTCAGAACAACTGACCAAATGCAGTCCCCTCCAGGAGCAGTATTCATACTTCAGAACAGCAGGAAATCTCTCAGTGTTGGAGAGGCTTTGAATTATTTGCATCTTACACCGCTCAACAAAGTCAAAAGTTCTGAAAGTTTTCTTTGCACAGTGCAAGTTCACTTATGTCTGCATTAGACAATCATTCCCTGATTGAACTCTGTTAATGGTCCTTGAGTGTAAAATCAAATTGCAATGCTAGGGAGTGTTACAGGTCAGAACAGAGTACACAGGTCTCTCTGCTGAGTAACTTTTTGGCTGTTGGTCTGAAAACTCTGGTTAGACATCAGCTGGGCTGGAGTGCTGGACATGTTGCCTGTATTAATTTATTTAAGAGCAGATCACAACAATGATTGCAAATGTTAGCAGGCGTGAACATCTCTCTTGTCATGCGTAGTCTTTCTGCACTTGATCAGCAGCTCTTCCATGTCTGATGAATGCAGCTTCTGTCCTTCCTTTCCCATCTTTCAATTAAGAGACCCCTCTAACCCTGCATGCTCCTGTATCCCTGCTTCTCTCTCCAACTTGCAAGTGTTGTCCTGTCCACTGTAGTATTTGTTGTCAGTGCATGTGGTCTGCTAGTAACTGCCGAGTGTATACCTCTTTGAACCTTTATCTTGTGGCTTATCTGATCTTGAAGATTTGTTTTTGAGCCCCATAACCATCTTGCAAGGGCTTTTGGGGGCACCAGTTGCCAATTCTGAATTGGTTTTCCTGCAACTTTTGGGCAGATGACGTCCTGATTTGCAAAAAATCTTTCCTGGACCAGGTATTCAACTAGATAGTGATAAGCAAATATTCAGGAATTCCCTGAAATGTAGCAAGGGAGTTCTTTGGATTTGGGCAGTTTAAGGAGAAGCCTCTACAACCTTTCTAAAGTCCTCCAACTCTTTGGTGGGTCTCACCTTACTTCAGTGCTTGGGTTTCTCCAAAAGTGTCTTTCCTGGGCCTTCTGCTGGCTCTTAGCTCCCAGATTTCTTCTTCTGTAGAAGGTTCTCTCGAAAGACCTAGTGCTATAGAAACAAGAGGATTTTATTATCAAAAGAGGATTTTGTTATCCAGCATAAGACAGACATGGACCTGCTTGCATGGGTCCAGAGGAGGCCACAAAGATGCTCAGGGGGCTGGAGCAGCTCCCCTGGGAGGCCGGGCTGAGAGAGTTGGGGGGGTTCAGCCTGGAGAAGAGAAGGCTCCGGGGGGACCTTATAATAGCCTCCCAGTGCTTAAAGGGGGGACAGGAAAGGTGGGGAGGGACTCTTTATCGGGGAGTGTAGGGAGAGGATGAGGGGTAAAGGTTTTAAACTGAAAGAGGGCAGATTTATATTAGATATAAGGAAGAAAATCTTCCCTATGAGGGTGGTGAGGCGCTGGCCCAGGGTGCCCAGAGCAGCTGTGGCTGCCCCCTCCCTGGAAGGGTTCAAGGCCAGGTTGGACGGGGCTGGGAGCCCCCTGGGCTGGGGGAAGGGGGCCCTGCCCGGGGCAGGGGGGTGGGACTGGATGGGCTTTAAGGTCCCTTCCAACCCCAACCATTCTGTGATTCTGTGATTGTTTTCTGGTGGGTTGGTTTTTTTTGGGTTTTTTTTTTTTTTTGGTGTTTTTCCCCCCCTCCCCTGCTCTGAAATGAAGCCGGAAGGATGAACGAGACCGTTCCTGGGCTTAGGTGGCGCCAAACCCCCAGGAAAAGCCTCTCCCGGGCCCTGCGCCGCCCGGGGCTGCTGCTCCGCCCCGGCCGGGCGGGGGGTGCGGATGGTGAGCGGGGGGAACTGCCGCTGCGTTGGGGGTTTAAGCGGCGTGGGGGGCTGGTATCTTGCGATTCAGGCAGCTGGGAACTGCTCACGCATGTTTTGTCCTTACCGCTGTGCGTCCTACTCCCGAGTCACTTCTTCCCAGCTGCCAAAATACGCTGTACCACTGTAAATTCCCACACGAGCTGTGCTTGCTTGGGTTGCCTGTCATGCATGGATTAACAGTAATTACATTTCTGAGTTAACCTGCACACATTAGGCTCTAGGCGGGCTCAGTTAGCTGCGGGGAAAATAGCGCATGTTAAGCATGGTTTACTTGAAGACACTTTAATTTTGCACTGTAGAGTGTTTTCCCATTAACAAACCGCTTCTGCAGAACTGCAGCTTGGCAGTGTACAAAATGCTGTAGACTGTGCCAAACACAGCTTGCTCAGTGCCTTGGGACTGTACTGTACATGATAGCCTTAGGTGGGTTTTTTTACGGATAAATTAACAACATTTATGTGGATTTATCACAAAGGTAATGATAGGGAGTACGTGTCGTGTTTCCTCTTCAATTCACAGTGCTGCTTTGCATCAGCCGAAAAGTTTGGGCATGTGGTGTTCCCTGCAGCCCCATGTCCTGCAGCTGCACTGAGCTGTGAGGCTCAGGGAAACTTGATGCTTAGTAGTGATGTCTTTCTGCAGACCTGGATTCATTGTGGTTCAGTTGTTTGCTGACAGGCACTTTTGCATTGCTCTGGGACAAACACCAAGTGCCCTGTGGGCTGGTTCACTCTGTAACAGACCTTCACTGGGCAGGGGACTGTCCTGAGGAGCGGGACACACAACACAGTGGCACCTCGCTGCAGCTCACCTGTGGCTTAGCAGCCTAGTGAGCAAAGAGGAGTGAGAGGTTTTTCCCTTTAGAGTGGAAAAACTTGACTGATGCACTTGTTATTTCTGCATGGCTCTGAAATGCAGGTTACAAGGCTTGTTCATAGGCTTTTCCCTTTTGGTTGCTTTTTCTTTCCTGCTTGCACACTGTAATATGGCTCAGCCCCTGTAACAGCCTTTTTCCTCCCAGCATCACTCTTGCTGCAAAGCCACCACCATAGGCCATATCCTTGGGTTAAATACCTGCACAGTTCTCCTCTGCAAATTGCTCTGACTTGTCCTGCAGCTGCTTCTCTGGAAATCAGAAAATGAAAGGAACCTAAAATCTATTTGCTGTACAAAACATGGGCAAGTGTGTTAGGACCCAGATGAAGTGACTGACTACAGCCCTGAGAGGAGACTGGAATGCCCTCGTGGGTGTGTTCCCATTATGTCACCCTATTACAGCCCTATTTGGGGCTCTTCACTGGGGGCAAGCATCTTATCTTCTCTGCAGACTGCCATACATACCTAAAAAGGAGCATCCATATGCCTTGACTAAAAAGGACTCCAGTTTTCAGAGTTTGTCATTCAAATAGCTCAGTTATAAATGCCTGCTCCTGGCTTGAACTGGAACATAAATGTTTATAATTCCTGTTACTCTCTTGACAGTTTTCCCATTAATTTAGTGCTGAGAAACCTTTTAATTTCTGACTTCATCTGGGTACCAGCCTGCTGAAAAGTTTCAGACTTTTTCCCCACCAAGGACAGAAACTTTGGTTTTCCAATCCTGCCCTCAGTTTGCAGAGGTGAAATTTCTCACTCGGGTACCATCTTCTCTGTGCACCTCTTCCCTTTCTGGCTGAGATCACTCCTGTGGGTCTGAGAGCCCCTCACAGAGTGTGTACTGCTGGTTCCTGGGGTGCAGGTACAAATCCTGCAGTGGAGGGTGAGATGAGGTGAGGGTAGAAAGGAATGAGAAATTTTACGTCCTAAAATGATGCTAAACTTCACCCAGCCCTCTATTGTCTCTATTTCTGGGTCTCTGATAAAACTCAAACTCAGTTCTAAATAATGTGCAATATTTCAGCAAGGAAAAGCAAGACAAAGAGGCTATTTAAAGCTACCGTCTTTCCAGGGCTTGGCTTGCAGGCTCTGCTTCTTTTGTGTCATTGTGTCTATGGAAAACACATACAAGAGGCTAGCGAAATACAATGTGCACTTCTAAGTATAAATTTAGAATGCATGCAAAGGTCAGATGTGGTACACGCTTGGGTTTGGGGAGATGGAGGCTTTGGGCTGATGCAAGTTAACTTGGATTTTTGTAATGCAAGGAGCAATATTATAAATGGACAGTGTACTTAGACACAGTTTACACAAAATACTACAGCCTATACAATAGAATAACTTGTATGGCCCATTTCTGGGTACTCTTTTTTTGGTCTGAAGTTGAGGCATTATCTTCCAGTCATCCTGCTCTTACTGTTTGAATCTTGGATGAGTCTTTTATACTGCGGTACCCTTCAGTGTCCTTGGATGTATAATGAGGCTGAGAGTATATACGTAAAACATTTTGAGATCCATATATATATACACCAAGTGTCACAATGTGTGCCCAGCTTGAAAGCAGCTACAAAACTATCACAAAGGCTGCTAACCTGAAATGTCTTTGTTCTCACAATAGGATGAGTACAATAAAAGAGGTTGCTAAAGGCTGTGCTGAAGGGAACTGGTTGTCACAGGTTGTTTGAGAGGACAGGGCATGGTGAGGGGGAAGGCTGGAGATCCCCCAGGAGGAAAGGAGACCACAGAGGCATGTGTTGGAGATTACAGATAGCAGAGTTGTGCTGCACTGCTCAGAAGGTGAGAACCTGTCTGAAGACTGGACCTGCACAAGCTGGAGAGACCCTGTTGCGAGGTGGATGTACAGCCTGAAATTGAGCAGGATTTTGGAATCCTGAAGGAGTCTATAAAAAACAAAAAAATACTAAAAAAAAAAAATCTGAAGAGCTTTTCTGAGGAGATGGGGCAGAGTATTTTTGTTGTTGTTTTGAGAGTGTTTTTTTTGGGGGTACAGGTATGTATGCTCCTGTGCTTTTCTAAGAGTAAAGTGTGTGTGTGTATTTAAGAAGTTACAAGAGAACTCAGTACTATGAAAAGTAGCTCATAGGGGTCCCTCAAGGATGAAACTGTAGACCAGAAAAGCCAAGAAGGCAGAGCATGACAAAGGAAGGTTGCTTAATTTACTGGGGAGAGGTCCATGGTGTTTGGGTGTAGGGCCATGGGGCTGTGTTCCCTGTAAGAAGGGCTGCTAGAAAGGGTCTAGAACCCAGCACTGAGCTCAGGAAAGATGGAGGTGGGAATGATGTATGCTACACCCCAGATCACTGTCTGCTTCCAGTGTTGGATTTTCAGGCCACAACACTTATCCCAACCACTCATCCAAACATTATATTGCATAACATGACAAGATCTTAAGAAAATCCACAGTTGTGGGGTTGTTCTACTGTCTTGATTATGTAAAGGGGGAATTAAGGCACGAGATGAAACAATTTATCTGTAGCAGTTTATAATACCTGTTGTGAATGGAGGTTTTCTCCTGGTTGCAGCAATCCCCCAAAGCTTGGGACAGTTCAGAAGTCCAGGCTAGGATCCCTGCTGCCATCTCTGAACTGTGCTGCCTTCCCAATGCCTAGGGGTATAAAAGCATCACATAGATATTAAAGCCTTATCTGTGCCTCCTTTCTTCAGCATTGTGATGGATTTTTGGCCTTGTTAAAGTAATCTTCTGCAAGGATTTATCTATTTTTCGTGTGTCAAAGAAATTCTTCATGCTGAATTAATTTGTTCTCTGTCAAACCTGTTTTGTTTTTTGCTTGAGCCCTGTGAGTGGGAGAATCCAGCTCCCAGAAACGTGTGTGTCTTTTCTCCTGCATGTGGCACTCCCATGCCAATAAACTCAGACCTTCAACCTGCAAAACCCTCTGAAGAAACGCAGCCCTCTGCATCTCAGACTCATCCAGCAGGGATGGCTCTGGACCTCAGTTCAGATTCCCTTGAGTGATGGGGTTCAAACCAGCATGGTTCCCTGCTTGAGCCGTACACAGTCCTGACAATGAGAGTGAGGAAAGGCATGGCCTCAACACCTTCCATTTGGGCAGGAAAAATTGCTTTTCTTTTGGGAGATATGGAATCCTTCCTTCCCTCGCCTGTCCACTCGTGCTTTGCAGGGGAGAGCTGAAAGCAGTGGGATGCTGTAGGGACAGGAGCTGTTTCTTTCCTTACCCAGCCTAGGATAACGTTTGTCTCTTGGGAAACAAGTCTGTATCACAATCTGGTAAAGCAGGTTGGTTGGAGCCTGTGAGCTGCGACTCTTTATAACTATTTTTCTTTATCTATCTGTAATTTTCTGAATGCTAATAGGGTTGAGACAAACAACCCTCTCAAATGCAGCATGGTAACAATAACCTGAGTATTTCCTGCTGTGAGCTGTGACTGGGGGTGCTGCCTGGTCCCTGTCCCTTGGGAATGGCTTGGATTGCCACAGCCACCCCTGGCCTTGTGACAACTTGGGACCGAGCTGTCTCAGCCCCTCGGGTTTGGAGGGTGCTGGTGGGGGGGGATTCTGAAAACAACTCACAAGGGATTAACCAGACCTCTCATTCTGCTTGAGGATTAAATAGCTGGATGCTGTTAGTCTCTCCATTACGAGCAGTGCATTCAACAGTGATTTTAAGATTCTTCAGGGCTCCTGCTGATACCGGGGGTGCTAACTCCAGGTTTACTTCATATCCGTACCCGCACGTGCACAGAGCAAGGTAGGGAAAAGCATCTGTGCCTTAAGTGTGGCAGGATCAGGCCAGGCCATGTAGCTGGTGAAGTTTGCAGATGGCAGGAGGAGCGTGGGCAGAGGGAGCAGCCTGGGTAATGGAGAAGGCTGGAGAGCATGAGGAGGAGGAGGGAGGATCTCTTATCTTGTTCCACTTGCACTGATGTGGAGAAACAAATACTAACTGAGCTCCTTCTGGCTGTGCTGTGACAAGTGCCCTGTGGGGCTTTTGCCCATCCCCAGCTGCATGTTTGTGCAGACACTCGGTGCTTCTTGCTGGGTCTGTCGTGCTGATAGTGTGACAGCATCGGGCAGGAGTGGGAAGATCCCCGGGCACTACGCGTGGAGAGCACCTGAGGTGGGAGCTGGGAGTGAACGGGGTTTGCAAGAGGATGGAAGAGGAGATGCAGGATAAGAGAAACAAGAAACAGTTGTTTTGTTAAGCTGCTTTGTTCTCTCTATTTCTGTAGTTAACCTTTTGCTTCTCGAAGCAATAAGGAAAAAAAAAAAGAAGCTCTCTTTAAAAAAATATTGCAGGGTGTTTCTTTGTGTGCTTTGACTAAGCTGTTCCTCATAAACTAGTGGCTTTTGCGTAAACACAGGCAGGCAGAGTTATTTGCTTTTTTGCATCTGTCTAGTATCTTCACATCCCCAGTAATTCATAAATGGGGAGAGTGAGGCTGGGAGAGGCAAGCCCCAACAGAGCCTGGAGTGCCCTCCTCTGCCAGCAACCCCACTGCCTCCCTCCCCAGTGCCTGTCCCTCTGAGGGGAGAGGACTGTGTGCACCCTGAGACAGCTTTTCCTTGGCTGCCTGGGGCTGGGTGATTATCAGAGCCAACCATGGGAAACATCGGATGGGCTCCAGGGAGTCCCAGGCTGAACATTAAGCTGGCCAAGGATATGAGAGAGCGAAGGAGGGACACCGAGGGAACCCCCCTGGGCCACGTCTTTGGGGAAAGTTACATTCTCAGGAGTAGAAATGTACAGCTGGAGATGGGTATTGCTGGCTTCCCTCTGCGCTTTTAATTGCAAGCTGGTGCTCAAGGGTCCCAGCAGGGCTTGGGATGGCAGCAGAAGCTGTTTGGTTGCTAATTGCTGTGTCTCTGTCCCCTTGTTGCCTCCAGTCAAAACTGACATGCTAAATCTAAGGGTCCTCCCTTCCATGTCTCTGGGCTTCAGCGCTGTTGTGGTGGTTTTTTGTTTTTTTTTTTTTTTTTTTATTCGAGATAAAAGGAACAGAAATTGTGTGTCCTGCGATGGTTCTGATAAGCTCCAGACATGGCACAGCACAGACTGCCCATTATAGGCCTTTGTTTATTTAAAAAGAAAAAAAGCCTAACCTCACTATCTTGATTATGGAAAAAAATTATATAAACGTGCCAAAAGCATAACTGGTGTCAGTGGAAACCAAAAATGACCCTTTGCTTTCCCCTTCCACCCACCTTTTTCACAGTGAAGTAGTTTGCTGGGAGGGAGTTTTTCTTAGGCACTGTAGACTGCTACAGGGATCCTTTCTCATGGACTAGTAGAGCCCTTTCCAAAACATTACCAGTCTCAGATGCTTCAGGGGATGGTGAAAGGGACCTTGGTAAAATTCCAAGTGGAATAATGCACCCTCATGCAAGACTCTCAAACTGTCATTCAAATCCTTTTGAGATTATCTTAAGGGCAGTAGTAACATGCCCTAGAAGTACTTATGAAAATCTCATTATCAGCATTTTTTATAATGCCGGATCATCCTGCTATTTAGATAATCGTGCGGTCTGTTCCCTTTGAGTCTGCCTTGCTGATTGCTGCCCTTGGGAAATTATATGGTGTTATCAGCTTTGCCTGGCTTTTCAGATGTGCCGATGGACCTGTTGCACCTGGGCTGATAGTGAGAACAGATGGTCCCTGAGTGCTTTTCCTGCCCCATTTGGGGCTGGTGGCACCCACATCTCAGCTCCTGGGGCACTGCGTGGCTCCCCAACTCTGGTAAGGGAAGGGGGGAGAAGAGCCGTCCAAGATAGCCCCTACCCACCTCAACTGCTACCGCCTCTTCTGCAAGACCTTTTTCTGGGCTGGTGGCTCTCTCCCCTCTACCAGCTAATGCATGTTCAGTTCTGCCAACCCTCTTGATGAAGATGTGATTGCAACTGGTGCTGTGCATGGTCTGAGGAAGCTTTCCTGTCATTGTCTGGGAGTGAGCTGGTTGCATGGGACCTGTGTTAAGTCAAGTGGCCCTCAGTGCCACTGTGAGCGAGGTGAAAGCCAGCACTGGGACATCTGAGCCTTTGCTGTTTGCACTTGAAGGCTTTTTGTGAGAGCCCTGTGGTGATGGCGTATTGAGTGATGTATTTCATGGGAGGATTGTTGCAATGAAACACAATGTGCTTTTGAGCAATTATGTGGTGTCTTTTAAATCCTTTCCTCTAACAAGTCTGTCCACACCCAAACAAAAATAAACATTTTGAAAGGCTGCAAAGTTAAACACACAAAGTTTACCCTTAAATGCATACTTTCTCTCTTTCCTTACAGACACCTGCTCCATTCCCTGGACAGGATGAGCATCCAGGAAGGCTGAATTAGGATTACCAGCATGAATTTTAGCAATTATTGACTTTCAGATCCTTCATTTCACAGCCTTAGTATACTTTTTAATCAGTGATGTCCTTGAAGACAAGACAGTGGGAGCTAGGACTCATTCTGCCACCTGCTTTCTCTGCCTTTTTAAGGTGAATGCTTTCCTTTCATCCCTTTGAGGCTGGTGTCTGTGGGGATAGACTGGGCACACAAGCATTATTCCACATGTTGCGCATCACTAAGTTGTTTCATTTCCAGGTTTCTCTCCCCTACTTTTGGCCATGGGTTGCTCTTGAGCTGCCCAGGCCCCTTCTTGCGTGGGTGCTGACAGTGCTGGTGGGTGAACAAATGTGTTTTGTTGGTGTTTTTTGTTTGTTGTTTTGTTTTTTCTTTTTTCCTCCCCACTTTTATCAGCTTGGCAGTAGCCACCACTACCCAACAGCTGCTGTTGTCTTGCTCCTCTGAAGTTTTCCTAGCTTTCCTTTGGGAGTAAGTTGGAGCAGAAAAGGGATTTTAACCCCCTCTTCACTCAGCCTATTTTCTAAGCTGACCAACCAGTGATTGGCACGGGGATTTGGTCTTTTAAGGTGAGGAAATTGCCCTAAGGAAACTGCTTAGTTATTTATCCTCCTTATCCCTTCCCAAACTTATTTGCTTTTTTGTCATTTCCCATGACTACATGGTTTCTTTAACAGCCTCATGTGCAGGGTCTCACCAAAGATGGCATGAAGAGCTAACTGCATTGTCAGTCAGCACTCCTGCATTGCCCTCTTCACCCATCCCCTTTCCCCGGTGAGACTTGTTCAGGCTATAGCCAACTGTGAACCCCAGATGGGAAAGTGCTCTGCTTTTAATTAACACCTTAATTAGTTTATTGAGTGTTGGCACCACACTAACTGACTAGTTCCTTGATGCACTATTCAGTAGAGCTCTTGTTCTCACTATCCTGTAGTGCTTACATTTTTCAGTTATTTCAAAGTGCATCTCTTTACTGGTTCAGGAACATATTCCTCTGAAATTCTGTGTTTGTTAGCTGAGCTGGGTGATGTATCTTTTTTTCTAAATAACCAAATCACTTCTGTTTTTCTTCTTATGCCTAGCTCCAGGTAGTGCCTGATCATTAATCCCAAAAATGTGCTATGGTAGAAAAGGTGTAGCCCTGTGACAGATAAGCTTGACTGACATAAATAATTTAGTTCCTCTGTATCCTCCTTTTCTTCCTTAACTGCTGGAGATCAAGGTGATCCACTGAGCCTGCACATTTTCCTGCAAATGATCTGGTTTGACTTTTTTCATCTATTTGTCAGCTATAATTTATGGTCATGCTCCACTGGCTTCAGTAATATTATATTCTATATTTTTATATAATTTTTCTGCTACAGTAAGTGAAGAAAAAAAATAGGTATTTTGTCTATTTACTCTTTTGTGTGATCTAAGCTCTGAATATTGGATTTTCCCCTACTTCTTTCCCTACTGATTTTGTCTCCCCTGAATCATCTTTATCTACCTTATGATTGACTGCCTCTGCTATCTTTATATTCTACCTTTTTTGTTGAGAAATTGCATTCCAGTTGTTGATATTGATTTACTCTTGGTTAGCTGGGCTTTTTCTCCTCTTTGGTGGCAGAGTGTTGCTTGGGGTTTTGTTCTAGAATTTCTGTGACGCTCGGGAATATTATATAAGAACAGAGCTGGAACAAGGACAGTAGTTATGTCTTTCCACAGCTCTGGGGACACTGCCTTGGTGACCAACAAATAATTTGACCACAATAGGGGACTGAGCAGTGAAGCTCAGGTAGCCAAAAAAACTTTGCTTTTGTGACATGGACCCTGCTGCACTGGTTGCACTGGGACATCAGACGTTGAGGGTCTTGGTGGCACTGGCCACTTTGCTGTTGACTGATAACAAAACTGCTGGATGGTCCATGTCTGTCTGGCATGGTACCAGGTTCTTCTTGTAAGGGCCTGAATATCCTGAAGGTTATTCTTTCTTCTCCTTCCCAAAGGTGTTTTCATAGGCATCTTTGCACCCATGGGACAGCAAACATGGGTTAGATCCTGGCTAAGACACTGGTTAGACCCTTAGCTCCATCAAAAGAAATATAAGGATGTGAGGGAGCTCCAGGGAGCCCATTTTCTGGTGATCCTGTGTAGTTTACTCATCAGTATAACCTCATCAGTCTTTGCGTCATGAGAGTTTATGCCAGAAAACCCTCCCTTGTATTTGGGCCTGTATTTTTCCCTCAGGAAGGCTTACCTGTCTCTGCCTGACCTGTTGGTAGGCAAAACCCCTGAGTTCATATGACCAACCCTTCCTTGCCAGCTCTTCCAGTTCAAGGGAGAGTAACGTGAATTATTCCCAGTACACAAGCTATCACAGCCCCGTATCAAGGGTCTCGGCAGAGCTGAACCATCCAGGCAGATGCAGTGTGTCAGTGTGGCGTTAACATATTTCTGGCAGAGGTTTGAGTTATCTAAGGGGTGGTGGATATACAGCCTGTGGGAATCAAACTGCTGCACATGCTTTGAAAATTGTGGGGAAAAAAGCTGTATTGGCTTTTTGCTTGTGATTTCACTGGCAATCCAGGATGTTTGCAGCTGATGGGGAAGTGTCTTGGCTGCTGACCCTGGAGTGGGGTGGGGGGATTCAAGTAGAGCTCTCTTATTTCTCCTTTATGGTAATGACTCACTCGACACTTTATTCTTTAATTGTGAATGTTTTAACATGAAATTTTGCAGATGGAGAACTGACGCTCACAGAGCAAGGTCATTTTGCTCAATTGTTGTGAAGAGATCTAACCCAGGATTTGATAGTCCTTAGTCCTTGTCAGGTTTCTGTGCCAGCTTTCCCCCAACTTCAGATCTAATCCTATTCCCAGTGAAAGCAATGGAAACATTACCTCCTGAGAGGGCATTTCTGGTTATTGGGTTCTCTCTAGATCAAGGCACAGAGCATGCCTGTTGTTGATCCTCTCTACCTGAAGAAGACAACCTTCTAGCACTGGCTAAAACTGACCTGGCATTTGGCTGCTGGGGTTGTGCTTGGCATAACGCTTGGCGCGTTTCCTCCAGGTGGAGGAGGTGGTGGCTGAGAGCATCCAGTGGCCTCACTGGAGTACATGACCTTGAGCAAGGTCGTCTGCATTTCTGTGCCTCCACATTTTCTAGCTATCAATGGGGATGCTGTTGACATTGCCAGTGTTTTCTAAAGTGTATTGAAAGTGCTCTGAGATCTGCTGAGAAATAATGTATGCAACTAAATTTATGGTATTTTAACTCAGAGGGACTGCTAAGTGCTCAGGCTGGCCTCTGGCTTGATGCAAGCCATAGTTTCACAGAGCTTTTCCTATGAGGTTTTCATGTTATGTAGCATTTCTTCCTGACTCGAAGTTTTGGTAGGGAGAGAGGTATCTGTTGGGTGAGAAGGATGCCACAGACATTTTCCAAGGTACTGAGCTGTCTGAAAGATAGGGTAGAAAAAAAAGGTGGTGTTGCAAAACTAGCACTGGGCATTTTTTTGCATTTAAATAGCTTTAAAAATTATACCTGTAGGGCTAGCATCCTCACTGACGTCACCATATCCACTGAGTGCAGGACTGGGCCCAACATCTGATTCAGTTCCTAATGAATCATTATTTCCACTACTTGTTTTTCATAATTGCTTTTGCTAATCATCAGCTGCATTTGCTTAGTGCTCACCATCCCCTTCATCTATGGGTACAAGTCATGAAGTGTCAATACCCTGTTTGTGTCCCTTCTGATGCTCAGTGGAGCTGTAAACACAGGAGAGGATGATCTTTGGCTGGTGTAAATTCTCAAAGGCATGCTGATATGAGTGAATCTATAGCAATTTACACCAGCTGTGGAACTGCTCATAGAAAGCTGCTGGGGAAAATGGCCTTATTCAAACATACCTGACATAAGTAAGACACACAGCTGAGCAATTATCTGCTCCTTTGTTTTGATCTGTTAAGGTTTAGGGGAAAAAAAAAAAAATCTTTTGTGCTTCTGTGCTTATTCCTGTGTGGAGTCAAGTGTTTCACAAGCTCTGTGCACCCGTTTCAACATGGAGCAGCCTGTTAACTGGTACCCCAAGACAGATGCTCCCTGGCAGCACAAAGGGGCATACTTCTGATGAAACGGACTGCCAAGTTAAATGAAGTTTAGCTGCTTCAAAGATGAAAAGTTTCCCTGCATATAACCAGGAACAGAGTTCAGATCTGTAATTCTTACTTATTCTAGCACTGATTCCACTCTTTTTTTTGCAGTTGGTTAAGGGATGGGAAGGCAGAGAGTTTCTTTGGATTCTGCTGCATTAACCCAATGGTGCTGTGTCACAACAGCGAATGCTGCAGGAAGAAAAAAGCACCCAAGTAAAACCTAGTTGTCATCACAAAAGGTAACGATCCCATTTGGGCTTAGCTAAATTTGCAAAATGTCCTTGACCCAGTGTGTGTCACCAAAACCCTTCGAGATAGGGTCAATTATAAACAGCTTTACTTCATTCAGCTCTCTAAAGAATAAGAGGAGAACAGGGACCAGGAAAATTTATTGAATGGAGGACGAGATATTTTTAAAAAGAAAAAAGAAGAAATCCACTCCTTCCCAACTTCTCAGAAGGAATTGCAAACAGTGGAGGTGAATGTAAAACCCATGATGCAAAATCGTCACCTGAGATTAACTCTCCTGCGTAGGCTGCTGAGCTACTGCAGCCATCCAGCCTTGGGACCTTTCCTGGCTGGCACCAGGTGCATCATTTCCCCTCCGTGTTGCGTGGTTGCATATATATATATGTATATGTATGTGTATGTTTCTCCCACTGCTTTCTTCATTCAGGAGAAATGTTGCCAGTGGGCAAACACTAATCCATCCTGACAGCTCTGCCCATCTTCCTGCTTTGGTCTGGCATCCAGCAAACAGCTTGATTAAGGTCCCCAGGGCTTTATTAGTGCAGCTTGTTGCCTGCAAATTAATCAACAGGTCGCATGTGTTTAACTCTTTGTTGGAGCTGATTGTGAAATGTTCTACATTGCTGTGGGCATTGAATTAAGTCTTTTGAACTGGCTCTTAAATACAGTGCAGCAGAGATAGCCTGAAGTGGCATTACAGTTTTGGTTTCTTGGGGCAGGAGGTGAAGTGATCCCGTGGGCTCTGCAGGTGCTGGTAATTCAGCTTCTGATCTTTAATACCAATTTCAGACTTCCACTTTATTTCTCTTGGCTGTTCACCCATCCTCTGTCAAATATCCATTATTCATGCAGAGAACAGCCAGATGAAACCTGTACTCTGCTTAATTATCCATAAGAAGTCAGATGTCCTCTGGGCCCCTCCAAAGTGGAAATGCACGTAGGAATGGGACCTTCTTGCTATTTTGAGGTTTGTTTTGGAGCATGTGCTAAAGTTGTCTGTATATTGTATTTTGTAGTGTTATCTTTCAGACTTTGGGCTTGTTCTTTAACTGTTTGGTCTCACCGTACTGGGATTAGGAGAAAAAATAACTATGTCGTTTCTGTGGTTTACACTGGAGCTTTGATAATGAGCAGAAGATTCAGGGAGCACACACTGAGGTGGCTGTACAGATACCAGAGTGGAGATGACTGATGTACGGGTATAATGGGTTAACTATTCTCTTATTATTTCAAAGATCACAGGATTTCTACCTTCTCGCTTGCATGTACATGGGGAGACCCAGCTCCTTATCTCCATTTTCCATTTCTATGCATGACCTCTCATCTCCCAGTTGCTGGTGGCCCAATTGGTGCATTATATTGGTGTGCACGCTCGTGCCTGTTAGCACTGCGTGTCTCCGATGGACAGGACAGATACCGACCACGCTCCCACATGGCGTGAGCCGTGGGCAGCGGCACTCTGCACCTGGAATTACATTTGATCTGATCTGGACTCCACCCCACAACGAACAATGGTGAGAGTAAGCCTGAGCCATGTAGCTCATATTGATTATTTTTAGCAACAAAGATAAAAGAAGAATGTGCCTATATGGTGGTTGTCTCCTGTCTCAGTAGGAGGAGAGCAGCCAGCCCAAGGGGAGCTGCCCAGGCCTTGTGCATGCTCCCCCAGGAAGGATATATTTTTGCAGTTTGCTTCAATTGGAGAAGAGCAGTGTGTGGTGGGGAATTTGCCAACACTCTGTCTTCAGCAGCTGGCCAACATCTGTCTTCGGGATGATATAAAAATTCTCACAACTTGATAATAATTTTCATGCCTATTTTACCAGAAGGTTTTAAAGCATCTTAGTCTCTGAATTGATTTTGCATCCAGGCGAGAGCAGTTTTGTCACTCTCTGTGCCCATGGGGAGGATGAGAGGCACAGAGAGCAGAGGTGGTCTGCCCTAAGGGTCTGTGGATGGTGGCTGTCCTTTTACCCTTGCTGTGAGCTCCTTTCTGACCCCTTCACGAGCTCCTGATGCTCCTGGTGCTGCCTTGCAGCTGAAAGCTCTCACCTGCCCAGGACACAGCCTTTTGCCTGTGGACACAGATGGTCTGTGCACTTCCACTGTTGGACTTTCCCTCCTGCCACCTTCTCTTCTCTCTGACTGACCTTGGGCTCTCTTGCAGGGACCTGCAGAGGCTGATCCTTCAGCCTTACTTCCATGCTGGTGATGGCAACTCTGCAATAGCCAGAGGTGATAAAGGCAAAGCTGCTCCCTGGGGATAAGCTGGGGAGTTGAAAATTCAGGACTTAATGCTTTTTGCATTTCTGGCCTCCAGACCCATCCATACCCTGTGATTTCAGCAGGGCTCATAACAGCAGCAGAAAACCAAAAAGTTAAACACTTCTGTTTCATTCCTTTGCCCATGGTCTGGGTCTTCGCTGCTTGCAGTAACCAGTTAAAGTAACTCATGTGGGATGTGAAGGGCTGTTGATCAAAGATGCAATGGTTCCTGCCTCAGAGCGATACAAATGAATTTGCAAAGCCTGGGGACAGGGAGAGTGAGGCTCCAGGTTTGGTTCCTCAACATCTGTGGGTGAAGCAGCTTGTGGGGAGGCGAGAGGCAAGCTTGTAGATACCTGTACCACCAGTAAGGGCTCCCCGGCAGGAGGCTGAAACACCTGCAGGTGCCATGGGTCTCACCCGTGTTGCTGCCTTTCCAGGTATCAGCAGAGAAGTATGTGCAGTGAAATTGCTTTCTCTACTATTTAAAATACTGTAACAGTTAATGTGCTCTTATGAGGAGGCTCTTTGTGGTAGAGAGAGGGAAAAGTGGCATTTCTGAAGGGAGATTAAGCCAAATGACTTCTGGACACTGTAGTCTTAAGGATCTAGGGACTCTTGGGAGAGTATTGAGAGAGCAGGTACCAGCAGAACTGAAAAAAGCTGCTTTGTGCAGGGGTCTCGCTTGCACAGTTTGGATGATTTTGCTGAGTCTGGCCTTTGCATCAGAGGCGCAGCAGCTGATTCCCCCGTCTCCAATCAGTGAAGACTTTCCCTATAGGATAAATATGAGATTCCACCTCTGTCTATCCCTCAGGATATTCATGTTTCTCTGTTGATGAAGGCACACAGGCTCAGTCTCTTATCTCCATCCGCCTCTGCCAGCAGGGAATAACAAAAAGAAAACTGCAAACCTGTAAGCTATGGTGCTTGGGAGGGGGGAAAAGGGGACGATGCATCGGCTCAGTGTTCTGCATCGTGCCAAACCCAGCGCAGCTGGCTGGGGCACGTCCCTGCATCCGAGGTGTGTCACATCCCCAGCCGCTCCTGTTGTAGTAACTGCTGGCCTTTGCACGGCAGCGTGACAGCGTGGTGGCAGCTGTGACGCATCGATCAGCCATGCCTGCTGCCGAGCGTTTGTTCCCGTTGCCAGGAGAAGAGGGGTGACCTTTTCTGGGAGGAGGAGGAGATGGTGGGGAGAGTGATGGGTGGGTGGGATGCAGCGGCAGCCCTGGATGGGGCTCCCAGCGCTGAGCTGTGAGGGGGGTGTTCAGGTCAGGGCTGAGGTTTTGGATGCACAGAGAGAAGCTGACAGTCCCTCCCTGCTTTGCTTGATTTCGTGGGTGCAGAAAGCCCCATCCCCACCTGCCTACTTGGATCGAGAAGAAGCTTTCCCTAGCGGGGCCTGCCATCTCTGTGGGATGCGATGCCCGAATTATAGTAGGAAGTATCAGGATGGTGCTTGGTAAAATGCTATTTATGGGCTGCTGCAGATCTGACTGTATTGTCTTTGGTGTAAGAAATTTCAGGGCACTACAGCCTCCTTCCACCCTGTTCAGCCTGACGTGAGCCACTGAGCAGTGGCCACCAGCAGTGGGGGTTTGGGTCTTGTGCCCTGCACTGTGTCTTGTGCATAAAATTGTCATATTGGCTTTACTGCATGGGTTTTCCTGTGACTTTGGGACCTGGACAGTGCTTTGCTCTGTGTGTGCCAGTTCTGGAGTAAAGCCTCGGGGGGTTTCTCTGGAAAAGAAAATCTTTCCTGGGTGTTTGAGGTCAGCATGACTGGGGAAACAATTATGAGCCTGTAAGTCTGGATTGGTACGAATGGCACCATCAATCCGCGGAGACAGAGCCCTGTGTGAAGGGGTGAGGTAGAACAGTATCAGACATAACCTGAAATGACTTAACAAGCTGCTGAAGTTTTTGAATGCAAGTGTCATTTTTTTTTTTTTTTAATTTAAATTTCCTCTGACATTTCATAGGCTTCATCACTCAATGTGAAGCCAAGATCCATGTGAGTGTGTGCGGTAGGATTGTTTTTAAATTTTATTTTAAATACAGATGTCTGGAATAACTTTTTTGCACACACTGTAGGAGTGTAAAGGTTTCTAAGCAACATCATTTCATGCTGTTTGCATTAGAGAATGTAAAACAGGGTTCCTTTTTTTAAAAGTCTCTGCAGTGCAGGCATAATTACAGGATCCCATTATGCAGCATTGTGTCTATGGTGAAGCCTGCCCTAATGGAATATTCTGCCTTGTGCTGAAGTCTTACCTGCTTTTTACCAAGACACTTAAGGACTTAATTAGCATCATTATAGACTACCACCCCCTTCTTCAGCTCTGTGCATGAAGGGATAATGATCTGTCCGAGCTAGTGCATTCCCTTCCCATGGTTAACAGCACCACATGGAGGGAGTGTTTCGTAGCTTGCTGCTGCTCCCTTGAAGTGAACATGGAGGAGGAGGGGGGAAAGAAATTAAAGCATTTCCTAGGAGCAATAAAAATACTCTGTGTTTACTTGGCCTGGTGTTAGCTATTGAGCTGGGATGGCGTTTGTCTCTGGGAGATCCCCACAGAGCTCCTCCACGTAACGCCTCATCGCGTGCTGCCCTGGCTGCCTTATCTGACCGGCTGTGGCATGGAGCCGTGCCAGGCAGCTCAGTGCTGTGGGGGTGTGCCACGGGGCACCCACGGGCACACCATGCTTCGAAGGAGTCCCCAGGAAACAAACAGCAGGAGCTGTGCGGATGCGGCAAGCCTGGGTCTCATCTTCCCATAATGTCTGTGTGGATGTGCTGCTTGTGGGCAGCATCTTCCACTTCACTGCGTATACATACCTCCATATGTGCATGTACGTGTGTATGCTGTTCCTGCCTGCTACCCTGACTGGATACTAGGTGGCATCACACTGAAATCAGATGTGTTCAGTGGTTTGGGGTGGCAGGAGGTGGTGGGCTTGAGGGCACACTGCTCCGGTGCCGAGGGACGCTGGAGAGGATCACGCTGCTGCTACATGGCAGCAGCTGCAGAGCTCCTGTCATCTGGATGGTCAGTTTTGATCCCTAATGGTAAACAACATTTATGCTGAGCTGCCCAATGGAGTTTTATAAACATCTGGGGGCTTTTTGCATTTTATGAGATGAAGAGTGTTGGCTTTTGTACCTGAGACGGGGCCAAAGAAGTTTTTATTGCTGGTTAGGTAACTTCTCTGGCACGTTGCATTAGGAGCTCTAGACATTATTAATGAGGTGTGTGTGTGCTATGGTGCATGTGCTGTTTCGTGCAACGGCTGTTGCTGCTGTGACCTGTGTGAGGATGTAGCCGTAACATTTTCCTACAGGTGTACCAACTCTCAGCCCCCTTCATCTCTTGTGACCATCTTGTGCTGTCCTTTCTACCCTACTTGCTTCAGGTTAGTGCTTCCCCAGGAAGTTTTCTCTGGAATTTTAATAACATCTTGCAGGGAGGAAAATTTACCAGTAACCTCTGCTCTTTGTACTTCCCGGTATTGGTGAGAAGGAGCACTACAAGAGAGGTTGGGGGATTGGGAGCTGCTCTTGTGGGACATGGCACTCCTGAGCTTGTAGCTCAGCTGCATTCAGAGAATCTCCTTGTAGTATTGTGGCCCCATCTCTTGTGGCATGTAAAGACAAGAAAGAAGGAGTTGTGATGCTGATGGATTTCCTCTGTTTCCCTTGACTCACTTGGAGTCCTGGACATCACTTGCTTGCTTCTTTGTCTCAGCAAAAAAATTATGTCTGGCCTGGATTGATCCAAGGAAGTCACCCACGCTGGTGAGCAACCTTCAAAGCCCAGAGCTACTCCTGGATCTCACCATCTCCTTTTTGGCTTTGCTTATCCAGGATGACTCTTCTGCGTTGTCAGCTCCTAGTGAGAACTGCTGCAGTGATGCAGTGCCTGTTATTTTTTTGACTTCTCCTCTGGCTTTTCCAGCCTCTGCCTTCAAGGAACTGTGTGATCCCTTGCTCAGATAGCTGCGGATGCCTCCTCAGGCCTCCCACCCTGTGGCACACAGCAGTGTTTGACACAGTGTGTCCAGCATGGGAGGGTGCAGGCAATCCTGGGCCCCCAGCACAAAGCCCATCCAAGCTACAGCTGTCCTTTGTGTTTTCCAGTGAGATGGCTGGAGGTCTGGAGCAGTGCTTGTTCCATTTTGCTTCATAAACATTGCAAATGGTGCCAGATGGGGCTTTATAGGATCACATCCTCTGCCCTATGTTCTGTGTATTTTAAACAAACCTGGGAGGGGGTCTGGGCTGGATCCTTGTTTGTTCTTGAAGGAACTGATGCGGGCTTCAGAGTCCTCATCCATCCATCTTCCATATGGAGATAAAAAGTTTTGGCTGAACACTGCTAAATGTGCTGTCATCTATCACAGCGGAGGCGGGATTGTGTCAAGGAAAAATAATCCACCATCAGGCTCAAAAGAAGAAGGAAAAAAAAAAAAAGAAAGAAAGAAGATTTCCAGTGAAATGCATTGCTTTTAAAAATCCAATTCACTCTTTGCCAAGTCATTGTTTGGTTTTAGACTTGTTCACATGAAAGCAACCTTTAAAGGTTACTTTTATCCCTCTTTAATGAGCTATAGAAATGAGTCTGGTCTGCTACAGGGCAGAGGCCAGGGGATGGGACCTCATGTGGAGCTGATGCATCCCCTTCGGAGCGGCTGTGTGAGCTGTACCATCAGCTCCCTGGCTGCCAAATTCTGTAGCCAGCAGCTTTCAGCAAGAAAAATGAAAGAGGATCATTGATGTATATCTCTCCCCTTGCTGCAGTGGAAATTATATATGCTGCAGTGTGTGTGGGAGAGAGAATGTACGTTGCTGTGTGTATTTTTCTGAAGCATTCTGGATTGTGGGGTTTTCACCCTGGGGGCCAGGTTTTCCAAAGCCCCTCCTGTGCTGGCTGCTGCGTTCTTGGGAGATGTGTCCTAGAGAGAGCTCTTGGAAAACCTGACTCTTGCGGCGAGCGTTAACCATCTGCAGACCTGGCCTCATCCTGCCCACCTGTGCTCCACCTCCAGGTGAAGCAACAGGTGCTGGAGCCCCGTGCTGCTCCTCCTTTCCTCTGCATTGCCAGGATGCATTTAGGTGACAGCAAGGGGGTGTGAGCGCCTCTGCAATGACGGACTGTCCCAGCCCTAACCAGCAGTAGAATTTCAGAGCCGTTAAAAGGGCTAGGCTGTAGGGTAGCATGAGGGAGAAGTGGGGAGGGTGGGCATGGGGCAAATCTGCTTTGCAGTCCATGGGTGGGATGTGAGAGGAACCAAGAGGGGCTCCCTCAGCTCCACGCAGCAACACGGCTGCATGAACTAATGGACTGAACAGGGACAAAGATAGCAGCAGAGTCTCTATGCAAGACCCCTGCTCCTTCAGTCAAACTGCAGGTAATCCTTCCTGCCCAGGCATTGTGCACGAGCAGCTCCAGAGTGCCCCGGCCCAGCTAAAAAAATCTCTCAAACTGCAACACAGCCCTTCCAGTCTGAAGGCTGCTGCATTTTCTTATTCTGCTTCCAACAACTGTGCTACTAAAATATTTCTCTAATTTTTCTTCTGATGCATGTCACGTTGCTTGAAGCTTTTAGGAGAGACCTGGCTGATGCAGAAAGAGCAGTGGCAGGGGGTAAATGAGTGGTGCCATGTATAGAAAACCCAATGCACGTGTGCTTCGGTGTGTTGGCATGGATGTGGTGTTCTGGGACATGCAGCTTTGGATGAGCCACATTTGAAGGCAGCTGCGAAGGGCTTGGTGCTGGATGCAGATGCTGTCTGTGCTCTAAGGGGGGTGATTTTCACACCCCCACTGATAGGAATACCAGCAGCAGTTTGCAGTCATCTCAGAGCTCTGTCCCTGACCCTTGTCACCCCACAGAGAGGTTGTACACCACTCTGGCTTCTCATGGAGCTGATGCTGAGGGACTGGGTGCCCTCCTTGAGCCCAGGCAATGAGTCTGTGCAAGGTGGCAGTTTTGCCACATGGTTTCCAGCCTGTACTCCCTCTGGGACATTTGTGCCCTCTTGGTTATGGGTTCAGTGGGTTTTGAACACGAGCAGGTAGCTGCATGTGCTGCTGCTGCTTGTGATCAGTGTTCCTGGATGCTGAGGGCCTGCTGGGTGTTCAGGGAAGCAGAGAAGAGGTCACCAGCTGCTCAGTTCTTGCTCAACAGACTACTGTCCCAAGAGGCTTGAGGCGATGAGGCAGCTGTATGTACAGATGTGATTTCGCCTCTCCTGATCTGCATGTACGTTGCTGTTCCTCAGCATGCTCTGGGCTTCCTCTGCTTATATTCAAGCTGTGGGTTTTAAAATCCCTCCCTGTGCTGCTATTGAAGGAGCTGGAATTGGCTGAAGCTGCATGTGCCCTCTGCACTGTCCTGTGCCTTCTGCGTTGGGCAGAAGCAGGGACTGAAGGGTGTTTCGGTTCCTCTGCGCATTTGCTGCCCTGAGGATTTTTCTCTCTCTCTTTTTTTTTTTTTTTTTTCTCTTTTTTATTTTTCTCTTTTTTTTTTCCTCTTTTTTTCTTTTTTCTTTTTTTTTTTTTTTTTTTTTTTTAATTTTTCTCCCACAGCAACTCATGTGCTGTGACTGTGGGGTCTCTGTGGGTGAGATTTGGGAAAATTAAGACTTTCTCACACTCCTGATTGCCTGGCAGGTTATCTCCATGCTTTGTTAAAGGGAGAGCACTTTGCCCCAGGCCCACAGGAGACACAGGACAAGTGGTGTAATCAGCCAAGTGACAAGAAAGTAACTGTGGGAAGCACAAACCGTGGTTATGTTGCATGAAACTCCATCCCAGAGCAAGGATGGAAGGGGGAGAAGAAACAGTCTGGGGCCAACATGGGCAATTAATGGCAGAGCTGCTGTGGCCCATGGGTGGTCTTAGCTTCCCTCTGCATTTCCAGATGTGGCCTTGCAGAGTCACAGGTCCCCTGGTCCCTTCAGCTGATGCTGGGACAAGGGCCTCCCCATCATTAGATCTGCCATCAGTTTCTGGCGTTATTTTTTGTTCTTTCCTCAAATGGGTAAGCCTTGGTGTGACAGGGAAGTGTAAAATGTGGTGCAAGAAACTAGACCCTCTCAACAGTGGGGTTTTGTTGTGGCTGCAGTGCCCAAACTATTGGCCTCAATGATGCCCTCCTATAAGCCTTTTTCCTGAATCCCCTTTCCCAGCAGAAATCATCTCCGTCCCCCTTATCAGACCTGTTTGTATGAGAGGGAGTTAAAGGCTGAGATGAGTTTGCTGTATTTGCTGCTGTTGTGTGGAGGCTGACGAGTGCTTCCCCCTGCAGCAGGACCAGTCACCCAGGGATGGTCTGCAAGAGCAGGATGTGGTGGCTTGGAGAGGGGCTGCCTACCAGGGAGCCAACAGTGGAGAAAATCCTTGTGAACCAGAACTGATGCTGCTGCTGTTTTCTATAGGAGTGTCAGAAGGCCACTGGAGGCAGTGGGCAATGGAGAAGAACTTTCCTATGGGAAAGTAAAGACTTGTTCCATTTTTACCCCTTGCTAATTGAGTCCAGGGTGAAATGTGACCCCAGGTTACATAGTTGTAATGCCTTCTCTCTGTGCTGGGCTCTGGGCCCTCAGGAGGGGGAAGGAGCAGTAGTTTGCTGGTTTTGGCCCAGCTCCATGAAGAAGCAAATTTTTTAGTGGCTGTAAATACGGAAAATAGAGAGGCAGGAAGCAGACATCTCCTTAACAGACATCGGAGCTGACAACCCTGTGCATGGCCTCGGGGACGCCCACCCGGGCCAGCATGTATGGCTTAGGTGGAAGAAAGCAGGGGAGTTCGGGGTATTTGGTGGGCCCACAAGATGGGACCATGACCACGTGGGAGCCTCTCTCCTGGGAAACATGTGAACTGGCCCTGGACCACTGTGGCAGGAAGGAAGGCAGCCCAGATAGGCAATCGATTTTGGCAGGGGTCTCAGCGCAGGTATAATGAACTTTCCATGCTCTGCTCTCTGCAGACATTCATGGATGGAGTTTTCCCGCAGAGGCAGGGAAGTAACACTAAACCTCTGCGATTAGCAGGAGCTGGGCTGGATGCTGGTGCTGTTACAAACCATCCTTGTGAGTTTGGGAGCCCTATGGGCATCATCCCCCCTGTCAGGGGAAGAGCTGGCAGTCACACCCAGCACGGGCACCTCAGAACAGCAGCCTGCATCAGAGATGTGTTATCCTGGGTGACTGCGATCTCTTCCATCTCCCTCTTGCCTCTTATTTCTAAGAGGATTCATAAACTGATGGTTACACTAAGACAACAGTCATAAATAGTTTATTTGAGCCTTGTCATTAAAAATAGATGGCTGTAGCCTAGAGGTGATTTGTGGGGTAACTTGGGCTTGCTGTTCTGTGTTGTTATGAAATGAAAGTTACTGTTTTGTTTTGTTTTGTTTTTTTTTAAAGTACCATTTTTTTTTTTTTCTCCACACATTTACTTTTTTCAACCTTACAAATATTAAATATGCCGTGTCAGCTTGGTTTTACTGCACTCTCTTAGGAAGAGCTGCCCATTGGGAACTTTCTCTGCCTTGAGGATGTTCACAGCTCCTTTCTCCACCATGAGGAAAACAATGGATATGAGTGTAAAATGAGAACTTAGGGAAAAAAAAAGTGAAGCAGAGAGTTAGCAGCAGTCAGCAGTTGCTCTGGACTTGCTTCTTCAAATATTCTTGAACTGAATTCCCAGTTGTCTGCATAAACTTTGAGGAAAAAGGGCAGGGTAGACGAGACCTGTCTTTTTGGTGTTAAATACTTAGAGCTCCTCAGGCCATCAGGAGGGAGCAGGCCAGCTGCTGGTAAGGCTCCATCTTGCATTTGGGAATGGATCTCCCATGGGAGCTGGCTGGCTGTGAGAAGATTCCCATTCTGTCTATCTGGGTCAACTTTCATGAGTCTCGCCCCCAAAAATGTCATGAGATTCATATCTGGGGCTAGCTGGGAATGTGGGATGGGGAAGAAAAAATGGTAGAGGTCAGTGGAAAGCCCAGAGGAGCCTCAGCTCTGTGCATGGGTCTCCAGACACAGGACATGTTGCAGGCAGGCGAGGACTGGACAAGAAGTGTGTGGGTTCAGCTGCCATCCCCCAGTGTCTCTGTGGGCAGCTGAGCAGGCTTTTTCTCAGAGGTTTTGTCATCGTTGGAGATCCACATCACGAAACTGCAGAGCCTGGATGAGACAGGCTGGCTTTGGTCCCTCCTGGTGCCTCACAGACTTCAGAGCAGCGTGGGCTGCATGGAGGCACGTCGGCTGCCTCTCAGACTGCCAAGGCTGCTCTGAGATGCAGTGCTTTTGAGCTGCTGATCATCAGAACATCAGTGCCAAGAGGGCTGGGAGGGGACAAAGGGAGTGTGTTGCAGTGGGGTGGCTGGAGCGGTGCTGGAGATGGAGAAGACAGGCTGGAAGGGAGCGTGGCACATGGTCCAGGGCACAGCCATGACAGAAAGGAGGCGGTGGTGGTGGTGGGGGGGTGCAACGAGTGGCAGAAGCTCCATCACCTGCGGGCAAGTGCCTGGAAAGTGTCACATCACTGTGTGGTGATGCTGCCAGCGTAGGCCCAGTCACAGTGTGCGGAGCTTCCCTGAAAAATGGGGAGCCGTCCCTTTTGTTCTTGAAGACAAAGGAACTCTCTCTGGATCTCTTCCAGAATGTAATGCTTTGGCATGGAACAAGAAATTTTCTGCTAACCTACTCCCCTCTTGCCCTGGTAAACAGGAGGCGCTGAGCAATCCACTCAACTCTTCCGTCTCTCGGAAATCCTGGGAAATAAATGTTTTGCTGCTAGTGCAAAACAATTAGAATTGGGGATTTGCACTTTCTTGCTGGATGTGCCTTTTTCCACCTCCTTGATTAATCTTGGATGCAGATGCTAGTTGTTAACTGTGCCACTCAGGATTTGCTGTATGTTGCCAGGACTCGACCGGTGTGTCTTGTAGCAACAAAAGCAGATGAAACATCTGGTCGGGGGGGGAAAAAAAGCCCCGTGGAGCTTCCCGCCAGCTTGGCTGGGAGGGAGGAAGGGACAGGCGGGTGGAGAGGGCGCAAACAAGATAGTGTTCAGGGTGGAAAAATGTGATCTGGATTCTCCATAACAAACTTGTCTGTTCTGCCGGCGGCTCTCTGAGCCAGCGTGAATGGGATTTTTTGCAATGACTGGAAAGTCTAAGCCTCCCAGTCCCTGAGGATGATGGGGGGCAGTTTGTGGAGAGGCATGGATGGGTGGGAACGTCCTCCCCAAACTCTCTTGGGAAGTGCTTATGAGGGCCACTGCTGTTATAGCTGATTGACTACTGCTGAGCGGGGGAAAAAATGGTGATATCAGATGAAGGCCATCAACCAGGTGGGGGCACGTGACACTGATTGCTGTGCCATATTGAGGATATTAATTCTCAATTAACTGTTATTGCTGAAAAGCTGTATTGCTCCTCAGGGAGGGATGGATGCCGATCTAAGTCATCCTCGTTATTCCAGCTGGCGGTCCCCCGGCGGTCACTGGGAACAGACCCCCTTGGTGCTGCCGGGGGTGGCTCCTGGGTGGCCTCGGGGCCGTGGCAGCCCTGTGCTGACCTCGCCTGATGTGTCAGGCAGGCATGGAGCTGCCCGGGCACGGCCGAGCAACCTCTGCTACCAGCCTGTGTGTCGGTTGAGCATGTTCGTCTTGTTTCATTTTAGTCTGAGAAAAGCATGTTCAGGGCGATGTGAGAGGATGTGGTTTTTCAGGCAGCATCTGGGCATGGGGGGATTGAAAGGGGACAGTCCTAGCACCCCACGGGGGAAAGGGAGGCTCTAGTAAATGAGCAAGTGGGATCCCTGGGGCTAATGAAGTGTTGTGGACACCAGTGGATGCATTTCAGATGGGTCAGCAGGGACAGATATATTGGGGAGGTGACAGGAACCACGGAGCTGGTGGGATAGTGGTGTGTTCAGGCTTGGGAAAGACTGCTGCAAAAGCAAAGTTCCCTGTGTCTAGAAATTTGTTTTCAGTCTCTACCAGTGGAGCCCATGACTGCCCTTAGCTTCACTGGACAGAAAGGGGTTGTTTCTGTGAGACACTTTTCCTCTCTTCCCAGCAATGAGCATGGCTGGTGTTACAGCGTGGTTGCAATATTAGACCATCTTCAGAGTTTGACAGGTCATCTTGCAAAATCTGAAATAAATTGTTGGTTGCGGGAAGGTTTTGTGGAAAAGGCACTTAACCCAGAGGAAGAGGTCTAGTTTCCAGAGCAGGCAGCTTTGAGTGGACAGCATACACATCTTCATGTGCAAGGGCGGCAAAGTTAAGCTTTTCTCTGTAGACATCGAAGGTAAACATCATTTTAAGATGGGAAAAAAACAAAGCAAAATAGGGAAGTAAGGCCCTTGCCCATCACCACAAGCAAATCGGTGTGGAGCTATAGAAAGGGCAACCAGTTCCTGGCAGGCGGCTTCACGTGTGGGTCCCTCGAGTGTCCTGCCTGCCCCAGGCAGAGCTGCCACTGTCTGGGAAGGGGATGAAAGAGCAGCAAAAAGTCGACTGCTGAAAATTTCCTTCCTGATGCTGGGAAGGACAATCAGTTCTTCCTCAGGGTGAATCACGCTCCAGCACTAAGGAGCTAATCCTGTCGACTGTGGCTGCCTCCTGATAAGCTATCCAGCCAGCTCTGATTAGTTTCCAGTAACTTCATTAGAAAAATAGTTAGAAGCAATTGGGAGGCAATTATTTTTTATGTGACTAATGTTGTTAATTATTATTACTTTTGTTAGTTTGCTTAATCCATCAAGATTCTATTAATAGATGGTACTAATTTGTACCTACAGTGCATTGACTTTCACCAGTGAATTTCAGAGCATTTCCCCCAACTTTCCTCTATTTTGTATTTACTGTAGATTAACATTTTATTTAAAGCTAATTATTGTGAGCTGTAAGTTTTCATGGTGTCCTATAAACATCAAGCAAGCTTTGCAGTCTGGGTTATTTTTACAATGTGTCAGGCAAAGAAATACAGGATAACAGTTTGGGAATGCTGGAAGACATATGATTGAAAATTAAAATTGTCAGATAAATGTTTCAGAATAGTGTACCCCTCTCCATTCGGGAAGTAAGAATTGCACTGAGTATGGATGGAGAAAAAGGAGGGTCAGAGATAATCTAAATTAGACAGACACAGCGGGGTCTCTGATCTTCCATCTGGTGGAAGATGGAGCCATAGCTTAGGAGCCAATGATTTAGAACAAGGAGTTTTTGCATGGATGCAAAATAGTTTAGGGATCATTAAGACCATTGGCTGGATGTGGAAGAAAATACTTTGATCAAAGCTTTTGTTGTGCTTCCTTCCTTTTTTTTTCTTTTTTTTTTTTTTTTTCCCTCCACTTTTTTTCTTCTCTGAGCGACTGTACCAGGGTGACCCAAGAGATGCCCTTGCACCATGCTGGATGTGGATCCCCTTGCCCGTGCCGGCTGGCGGGGCTCAGAGCAGAGAGCTGCTGCTGGCTGACTGGCCTTTTTGGTGTGCGCTTGCTGGTGGTGCCCCTTGCAACACTTGGCATTGCTGGGTGGGGTGGTCTGAACACAGCTCGCAAAGACCCTGGTTTAAAAATGGATCGAGGGCTCCAGGCAATCTCTGTAACTTCAACATGTGTTCAGGAAAACTGTGTGCATAATTCAGCACATTAAGCTGTGTTAACAAAGCTTCTTGCCAGTGAGCGGAGTGTTTGTTTGGAGATGGCATTATGATCCCTGTATATCTGTGCAAGGATTATTTTCATTCCTAAAAAAAATAACAAACCACAAATCTGTGGTATTTATCATATAGAAGCAGCAGTTAGGAGATCAGGGATTGTCTGAGCACAGCATCAGGGGATCTGCTTATTGTATTTGGCTTTGAGAGAGATTCCCAGT
This sequence comes from Tyto alba, assembly GCF_018691265.1. Lineage (NCBI taxonomy): Eukaryota > Metazoa > Chordata > Aves > Strigiformes > Tytonidae > Tyto > Tyto alba. The sequence continues at coordinate 12,926,590 of NW_024881279.1, forward strand.
GTAATTTTTGGGGCAGCAATTGATCCCCATCTGTTTTAGCTTCCTTCTTTGATAGAGTAACAATATGTGTCTGTGCTGCAAGGTAGATCGCTCAGTGGACCCAGAGCAGGATTGCAACGGGCCAATGGTAGGGATGGCACAAGAGGGGCCTACCTTGTCCAAAATGTTCTGGGGAACTGGATAGTCAGTAAGTTTTTATTTTTTATTTTTTTTATCACAGTTCTACCATTGGGTATTTTGTTCATAAAAACTTTGCTTAGTTTTGTGCAGTTGAATTAGTTTTGTATGTCTGAGAGCAGACTTACTGCGTCCTTTGCATTGCAACTGATTTACTGTGTGTCTTTGGTGAGGTTATTCAGCTTCCTGCTCTGCTGCAGTTCTCCACCTCAAACTGGCAAAGTGTTAATTTATTTCTTTGTTTTAATTTTGAATGCAACTTTAATGGAAATGTTAATTTACAGTGAGTACTTCTGAATATCATTTGGGCAAACACTCTCAAGTTTTCCATATGGTTATCAAATAATGACCGTAAAAAAAAAAAACATCCCTCCACTAGATTTAAACTAACAAAGGTTGTAGCAATGGTTAGTGAGAAAAAAAGTACTTTGCAGTCAGTCAGTGTTCCATGTGATTATTTATGGGTAGCTTTCTGACCATCTTGCGAGAAGAATCATAAACTTTGTGATTAGTTACCGGGAGGAAGCCACTTCTGGGACATGTTAACATTGCAGTTTCTCTGCCTGAGGGGTTGCCCTGCAGCCCTTGCCAGCTCTGCTTGTGGGGCTGGGCGTGTGTCACAAAAGTTGCACTTGCAAAGTAACAAAGAAAAATCCTTTTTTATTTATTTATGTCTTATTTTTCTTAATGCTGACCTGTTGAGGATGGGAAGCTGATGAGAAGCTCTTACAGTGGCCTTTGGAGAGTGTACGTGGCCCAGTAGAAACCAGAATACAGCACACAGGCACTAAGAAAACACTTGGACAGGTTTTCAGGCAGGTCTGTTGACACCTGATCAGTACTTGAGACGCATCCCTTATGCTGTCCTTTCAATTATCCACTGCTTTGGAAAGCTGTACACCTGGCATTACTTAGGGGTTTCCCTTACATTTACTTGCCAGCCCTTTTCCACTGGCAGAGGAAAGGTGCTTGCTCTGTTATGGAACTGCCCCTTTTCTGCTTCCTGCTTCCAGTGTGAGCTTAGGTGGATCATTTACTCCCACTCTGCCTTGGTTTCCCATCTCAAAAACAGGAACAAAGCAGTTGCCAGCTTTGTACACTTAAATTCAGAGGTCAACCCCATAGACGTGTCTTAGACAAGCAGAAGGTATGGATGAAATGAAGTCTCTCCTCTCTTACCCTGCATCCAACTGGCTCCTCATAAGTGGCCTGTGCAGAGCATGGAGCTGATGTGACAAGATTTTTGGGAGGTGGTGTGGTAACAAGTTAGAATTAATGTTATGGAATGGTCAGAGTGGCTGGTTATTTTGGAGAGAGCAGCCCAACAGAATGCCTCCTGGCTATGTTCTCAACAGAGGCCTGTACACTGGTGACTAGCATGGGAACATAGGACAACTCAGCATTGCCTTTTTTCGTAAGAAGAAAACGTTTGCTGGAGTGTTGTATTGGGTGCAGATGTTTTGTGTCTCTTATCCATTGAGGTCAGTTGGAGTTCTGCCAACAGGAGTGACGTGTGTGTAGAAGAGGCCAAAATCCTCCTGCAGACAGTGCTGTGGGACTTGTCCACACACTCTGAAGGACAGTAGCTTGGTTTCTTTATAGCATCACAGCACAAATAGGGCCCGAGGCTGCACTGGTGACATTGGTGCAAATTCCGGGTAAGAAGGTCTTGTGTAGCACCACTGGTCCCCATGCCAGTCTGGCCTGGTGTCTGCGGAAAGTTGGAGATGATTCATTTCCCCTGTGAATTTGTGAGCTCCCGTCTTTCCTCCCTTTGGGCATCTTGCTGCTAGCACTGGTCTTCTGACCCATCTGCATGATGCTCTTTACTCATTAGCTCTATTTATAGGGAATTTAATAAGATATCAATTAAAGAAATGAAAACATTTCTGTAGATGTCTGTCAGTGGAAAATCTGGAGTGAGGCAAGGTTATCGGTAGCAGTTGTTTAAAATTTCGTCAGCTCTTTTTATAGATAGTCCCTGTTGCTGTGGGACAGCTGAGCTGGACCCATGTGCCCAAGCAGCTGGTGGCAGCCCCCAAGCAGGACCCTGACCCTCTGCCAGGACCATAATGTTGGGGGGCTCCTGCCTCCCCTGCTCGTTATGAAGGGGAGAGATGTTGATGAGAGAAGTGGACTTGAGGGAGTCCCTCTTTGTAAAGAACACACTGGATAGAGACTGCTAATTAGATCTCGTGATTTAATGTTTTCCTGTTTGCATACGGCATGTTTGGGGGATATGGTATTTATGGTCCTATGGGGAGGATGTGAGCTGGCATGGAGAGAGGAGATTTCTGTTCCTTCAGAGCTTTATGATCCTCTTTCCTCTTGAAAACTCCAGCTGTGGGGAGACCAGGAAATTGGAGATTTGTTTCTGACTGAATGAATTAGCATCTGTCTCTCTAAAAATCTGTTTCTCTAAAATCTGTTTCTCTATAAGTTTTTCTGCACCCTAAGTATTATTTTGGCTTGCTGCCTAACACCTCTGCAGTGTCAGCATTGGGAGAGCCTCCTGCTGCAGTAAGAGGCCATCACAAAGAGTTGGCAGTCTCTAAGTCTGTCTGGGGTCTCTATTGTGTTGTTCCATGGTTTTAAGAGGGTGAGGGTGAACATGCAGAAAATCTTTTGGTCAGGGTTCCTCCAGGCTAGGATCTCCTCTCCTGACCCTGTGGGCACCAGGGTCAGTGTGCTGAGCACTGAGGGTGTGCCAGCACTGCTCGTGTGCTCCTGGCATTCCTGTGCCCTTCTTCCAAAGTTACCTGGAAGCAAATTATTTCTCTTCAAAAGTTTGAGCTGCTTCCGCTCTGTATTCTCAACCTGGTGAAGTTATCCCTTGTTATCTCTGGGGAGATTGTGATGTACAAAGTGAGGACTTAATTGCCTTTGCCTAGACAAAGTTTTAGCCCCACTTATCCCTACTGTTATTGTCACCTCTTTCTGATATTTTCTTCTTCTCCTGATGTGGCCACCTCTGCTCCAGCTTCCTCTTATTTGTCAGGTACTTCCTCTCTTCTCCACTTCACCTTCCAAAAAGTTACCATGCAGAGCAAACCATCTACTTGAGCCTTATTGAAAAAACAGGAGATATGTATGTGCATAGCTCCTGGGCTGCATTTGATATTGTTTGATCAGTTGAGAACAAGAGGAAAGAAAGTGCTGAGTTGGGGGAATTCAATAGGCACCGTTTAAAAAAAGATGTGTCCAAAAACACAAACATGATCTCATGCAACATCGACATTGTGATCTGGGAACTACAAAGGGCTGAGTCTTTGTGTCTGGGCAAACAAAGGAACAAAAATAGCAACCCAGAAATATTAGTTCATTGTCAAAATGATTCTCACTCCCTGGCCATATGATTTATACGGAGCAGAAACCAGGGCAGCTTTGCTTTTCTACTTTATGTAAGTGAAGAAGAGTGTAAGACCAGTGTGCCTAGGCTTAGCTCTGGATGCTTCTGCAGCATCAGAGGAAAAGCGCTGATGTGGTCTCTAAGTCACCAGAGTGGCTTCTTCATGGCTACATTAGAAAATTAGCCTTCAAGTTATGCTGTGGATGAAATGCATCTGGTGCCACTGCCACTTCTAATTTAGGAACATCACTTGGAGGTTATCAAATAAGCAATACTTTGATCCTCCCTTGGCATTTGCACACCCATCATCATCCTGGGGGGCTTGCTCTGTACGTCTTTGTTTTCAGCTGTCTCCCATTACCATTTCTGTCCAGGAAAACCAGCCCAAGACCATCCATGGAAAAAGACATGTGAAGGAGAACCAGGATGAACTGGGTTCACAAAAGGCCCCTGGGGAAAGGGAGCTGGTGGGGATGGGAAAGGAAGCATGTTTCAGAAGTTGGTCTCAATCTGGTTTATCTTCCATTTAGACTGTCCCAATCTATCCTAATCCCTGTACATCCTCTGGTACACTGCTGTCCAGTAACAACCCTGGACCAGCCCTGTAATGAGCCCTGGGAAACCAATGACATCAAGGGTGAGTAGCTGTCAAAAATGTGAGGTTAAAGTACTATGCTTGTGGATCAGCATGAGACCCTGCTCCACTGAACCATCTTCCTTTAGTATTGCTATTTTCTGCAGAGTATTTTCCCTCCAACCCCCACCTCCAGGATCCCATTTTTTTTTTTTTTTAACTTTTATTTGGATGCCTGTGTCTGTGCAGATCAAACAACATACTTCCATCATTACAAGTCAGTGAGTCACAAACACCATAATGTCTCAATCTTAAAAATAACCCCAAAGCCCTAGTGCAATTGCTGTGCAGTCTGAGATGTGCTCTTGCATTCCCCAGGGAAAGTTGGAGACAGGCTGAGGAAGAGACCCATAGAGAGATGGTCATTCTCATGAATAAGCTTTGACGACTTTTCGTATCTGCTTTTTGTCCTCTTTGCAGCTCAGCTTTATGCTCTCATGTGTTTTACTGTGAAATGGATCTTTCTTTTCAAACTTCTCCACCTCCATTCCTTTTGCCTTTGTCTCCCCTTTCTTCCCCCCATTTTTTTTTATGTGTGTGTGTGTGGGGGGTGTAAGGTTCAGAAAAATCTCCTCTGTTAATAAAACTGTGCCGGGTGCAGCGGAGGAGACGCAGAGCAGGCTGAGTACCTGGGGTGCTCGCCCCACGTGCAGGGCTGGTGCAATTCAAGGGTGCTGCACCTTGAAATAGAAATGCAAGTGCTGGTGCAGTTCAGTCTTGGGGTGACTCCCTTAACCTCTTGTGACACTGTTCTCCCCATGTGTAAAATGGGGGATAATGTCTCTCCCTTCCTAAAAATTGCTCAGTTGCTTAGTTCTTTCAGATGTCTGGACACATGGCACTCTCAGATCTCCTAACAAAAGAGATTCCAGTGCAGCAGGAGTAGCTTTTCCATAAGGCAGGACAGTAAATCATATTCCTGTTTAGCCCCAGACTGGGAATGGGTAATGGTGCAGGAGAGAAGCAGCAAACCCTGTCCATGGGTGGGGGTGAGCAGTGGTCAGACCTGCACCATGTGTCTGTGTTGTTGGTGTGCCCCATGCCCTTTCATTTAGAGCTTGCTCCCATCAGAGCAGACAGGGGTTTGCCATCACTTAAATGGGGAGATGGAGCACCCAGCTTGAGCAACTGTGCCCCGTTTTTCCTACCTGTAAAATAGCTGCACTACAACATCTCTTGAGATTAATCCATCAATTATATTTAGGACTGGTTTTGAGCTGCTGATCTGTCAATGCTCTTTTGCAACCCTAGGAGTGACCCCACTGGGACAAAGACCATGTGAGGTGAAGTGGCACATACCATCACCTGCATATCTCAAGGGGCACACACTGGTGGCCTCAGCTTTATCTTTTTTGTCAGTGTCATCAGGCAATAGTGGTGTTGGCAAGTGGCTGTCCCAGAATAATGCAGCAATAATAATGAGCTTAAGCATGAGATGAGGCTCACTTAGATTCAGGAAAGTCCAGACACGCTTAATGAGATGCACAAACAACAGTTCACAAGTAGGTATCCTTTCATTCTACTTTTTGATGATATTTAATATATGAAAAATGGGGAATGGAACTGCCCTTGCTCAGCCTCTTCTTGCCTTTCCTGTTTGTTTCTGCTTTTTTTACTGTTCAGGGCAGAAAGTGCGACTCTTCCAGCTGCCTAGTTTCAAGTTACCTTCTTTTAATATCTCTGTCTTCTGTATTTCCCACAGCTTTTCATGGTGACTCCTCAAAACCTCACTGTACCGCCATACAACCAGTGGGTATTTCTTTCCCTCTGATAAGTGATGGGAAAAGCACTTGTCAGAAAGATGTATTTGTAGGTATTTGAAAGGGTATTCATACCTTTGGATGCAGCTATATCTTTGAAGAAAAAAATCCCAGACCTTCAGTTCAGAGAACCCTCAAAGCCTCTGGAAGATTTGATCTCCTTCCAGAAATCTCAACACTTTTAATTCAAAAGAAAAAGCTGGCTCCTTGAGCTTGGCCAGCATATCTGCTCTGGCCATGGGCTTTCCACCAGCTCTTCAAGTACATTGTGATCATTACCTGCACTCTGTCTGTTCTCAGCTTTGGGCTTTGACCCAGGAGAACTATACATCATGCTCAGTTGTGTCATATTGTACCAGCTGCTTGTGGGAGGAATGAGAGTGCTGAACTCATTTTGCCTCTGACCTGAGCAGATAGAAATGGAGGTCTCCAGATGGGCAGCCAAAGGGCAGTGCTAAGTACTAGTGCTCCACCTCACAGAGATCTGCCTTTTCTAGGCAAAATCCTAGATCCCTGAGGTGTGAGTTAGGCCTTTGCTCCTCCAGATGCTGTACAAGGAGGCAGTGAGCTCACCCAGTCTACATCCCAAGTGGAGTTTCTTATCAGCTGCCCACTTTGGCCCGAGGAGTTGGTTGATACTGAGCTGGTGCTGGGAATGCATGGTCGGAAGTTGCTAATTGTTTAATGCACGATGTTATCATTGTTCTAGTAATAGCAGTGGTGCAAAACTAAGTGAAAGCTCCAGCTCTCCTTGCTATCGCTTTCCCAGGAACTTCTAACCTCCTTAGTGCTGCGTTGTCCTTTCCATTGCTTTCTCACCATGGAAGTTACTGCACTGACTCCAGCCTCTTACTTGTGTACGTGAGACGCAGACCCTTTCCTTCCTGAGATATTTCTTCCAAGTCTTATCCTTAACATTTAGAAAAGCAAATTGCCTCTAAAATATGCACCGAAAAAGAAGAGCCACTCGCCCCCACCATGAACAACGCAGTTTTTCTCCCTCCTACTTGAAAATAAATAATTGTTGAGAAACTGATTCTTAAGGTGTGTCCCTGCGATGGTGTGTTTTGTCCAGCTGGGTTAGCATCCAGCAAGGGCTTTGGGCAGTTGTGCTTCTCAAAATTAATTCTCCTAAGGATATAGGATTTGGGCATTTTTCTCTTTCTTGCATGCAAGTCTCTTAAGATAAGTTTCTCTGAGTAGTTATAAATTATTATCAGCTGTAGCTAATTATTCCCAAGGGTTTACTAGTAAGATTGTCTAGCAGACATAAGAAGCATGCTTTTATTTTACTTGGCCATTTTTTTACAGTTTACAATCTAGATCTGCTAGTTACTTAGTATGTGAACTTGGGCAAGTCATGTATCCCTTGCAACTGAATTTCTTCCACAGAATGCTAATTCTGGTAGCTCTTACCAGCTTTTGTGGACCCCTTTGAAATTGTATGAGATGAAAAACATAAATAAGTTACTAACTAGCCTTGGTGTAATTCCTTAAGTAGTGTACCTATTGATATGGACATTGGCTACAGATAAACGTGTCACTCTGTCTTGGTGGTGATACTATTGGGATGAGGTTTTAATTCAAAACTGTGACAGATGAGCCTTTTTCAAAGGAATAGCTTCTCTTGGATCATTTACTGGCTTTGGAGCTCTAAATATTGCAAGTCTGTTTGTGACATGGCTTTTATTTCTTTAACTGGTGGTTAAATGTTGAGAGAAATCAGAATACTCCTCTCAGAAGTGTCTTAGGATCCCAAATCTACCTTGAAAAGAAATGGGGTACAAGTACCTTAAGTGGTGGTTTGTTTGTTGTTTGGTTTTTTTTTTTTTTTTTTGGGGGGGGGAGCGGTACCATTTTAATTAAGTTGTATGCTGTGTAGTAGCAGGAAAACTTACTGTGATCAGCCTCCGTGTCAGCCACACTCCCTGTTCTACCTACATATGCTAAATGTATAGAGATCATGTCTTTAGAAGTGGGTGGTTGGCATTCTGGATGAGGACCTGCCTCTGAGTCAGCTCTAATGGATTTAATTCTCCTGCTCAAGCAACAGTGGTTTACACTTCTAAAGTGAAAAGCCCTTCTAGGTTGTGTTGCTCTAGATAAAGTATTACATGCTGTACAAACCCATAGTATGCTTCATAGACTGATTTAAAAACCATGTTACGCTCTCAGCTTTAATGTGCTAAAGAACAGCCAGGACCTTGACAGCTTGCTAAATAGGAGTAGTGATTTGGAACCGTTATTTGCAGAGTGTATGTGTCTGGCTGAACAGCCCAAATTGTAGCCTCTGTGAGAGTAGTTGCAATTAATTACATATTGCTGCAAGATTCTGGCCTGGATTCCTGCCTCAGTCCCACATAGGAAACAAGCACAAAACTGACAGGGTGGTATGAAGCAAAACAGAAAATTAAGAGAGGATGAAAAGCCTTGCTGGTGATTAGTTGAGCAGGGTGGAGGGAGAGGGAAGGAGAGGAGAAGAGTATTTGCTAGCAATACCTGGCCTGAGAAAATATGCTGGCATTGTAGGGCATGGCTTAGGACATGACTGAGTGTGCTGTCATGCCCCCAGACCAGGAGCTGTCAAGTAGGAACTCAACTTTCGCCTTGCCTGTACAGCTGTGTGAAATGGTGGGATCAGAGCAGGAATCATAGAATTATAGAATGGCTTGGGTTGGAAGGGACCTTAAAGACCCTCTAATTCCAACCCCCCTTTCCACCTTCCAACACCTTCCCCCAGCTCAGGGTGCTCCCAGCCCTGTCCAACCTGGCCTTGAACCCTTCCAGGGAGGGGGCAGCCACAGCTGCTCTGGGCACCCTGGGCCAGCGTCTCACCACCCTCATAGGGAAGATTTTCTTCTTTATACCTAATATAAATCTTCGCTCTTTCAGTTTAAAACCATTACCCCTGGCCCTATCCCTAAACCCCCCTGATAGAGTCCCTCCTCATCTTTCCTGTAGGCCCCTTTAAGCACTGGAAGGCTGCTATAAGGCTACAAGCCTTCTCTTCTCCAGGCGAACCCTCGCAACTCCCTCAGCCTGTCTTCACCAGGGAGGTGCTCTAGCCCCCTGATCATCTTTGTGACCCTCCAGGTGACCATCCAGATCCCTCTGGATGGCATCCCTTCCCTCCAGCATGTTGACCACCCCACACATATTGGTGTCATTGGTGAACTTGCTGAGGGTGAGCTCATCCCACTGTCCATGTCTCTGACAGAGATGTTAAACAGCTCTGGTCCCAGCACTGACCCCTGAGGAACATCACTCGTCACTGCTCTCCACTTGCACATCGAGCCATTGACTTCAGCTCTTTGATTGCAACCACGCAGCCAATTCCTTATCCACTGAGTGGTCCATCTGTCAAATCCATGTCTCTCCAATTTAGAGACAAGGATGTTGTGTGGGACAGTGTCAAATGCTTTGCACATGTCTGGGTAGATGACATCAGTTGCTCTTCCTCTATCCACCAACGCTGTAATGCTTTTGTAGAAGGCCACCCAATTTGTCAGGCATGATTTACCCTTAGTGAAACCGTGTTGGCTGTCACCAATCACCTCCTTGTTTTCTATGTGCCCTAACAGAGTTTCCAGGAGGATCTGCTTCATGATCTTGCTGGGCACAGAGGTGAGACTAATCGGCCTGTAGTTCAGGTAGTTCAGTAGACCAGACTGCCATGAATTCTCAAATAGGATGGATAGTGGCTTAGCCACTTCACCTGCCAGGTCCCTCAGGACCTGTGGATGCATCTTATCAGGTCCTATGGACTTGAATACCTTCAGATTCCTTAGGTGGTTTTGAACCTGATCTTTTCCTACAGTGTATGGTTCTTGATTCCCCCAGTCCCTGCCTTTGCCTTCTGTGACTTGGGTCGTGTGTCTGCAGCCCTTGCTGGTAAACACTGAGGCAAAAAAGTCATTGAGTACCTGAACCTTCTCTATATCTCAGGTAGTCAGGTCTGCTGTTTCCTTCCAGAGAGGGCCCACATTTTCCCTAGTCTTCCTCTTGTCACTGATGTACCTATAGAAGCTTTTCTTGTTGCCCTGGATGTCCCTGGCCAGGTTTAATTCTGTCAGGGATTTGGCCTTCCTAACTTGATCCCTAGCTGCTCAGACAGTTTCTCTGTATTCTTCTCAGGCTACCTGTCCTTGCTTCCACTCCCTCTAGGCTTCCTTTTTTGTGTCTGAGCTTGTCCAGGAGCTCCTTGTTCTTCCATGCAGGCTCCTGGCCTTTTTACTAGATGATTTCTTTGTCAGGATGCATCACTCCTGAACTTGGAGGAGGTGATCCTTGAATATTAGCCAGCTTTCTTGGGCCCCTTTTCCCTCCGGGGATTTATCCTATGGGACTCTGCCAAGCAGATCCCTGAAGAGGCCAAAGGCTTCTCTCCTGAAGTCCAGGGTAATGATCTTGGTGTGCGCCCTCCTCGCTGCCCAAATGATCTTGAACTCCACAATTTCATGGTCACTGCATCCAATGCACACATTTTCTTTTTTCCTTACTTGGGTAGACTGATCACATTTTAGCTGTGACATCTGTAATTCTTGTTATTAGAATAAGCAATGTAGAGTTTGATTTTCCTGGACAGTGGTCTGTCATTGTGGTTTGCTCTAGCATAGTTTTTATGGAGGTACTGGAGTGCTACACACATACAGAAAAGCAAAGCCATTTCTTTCAGTTTGAAGTACTACTCCAAGGAATAAAAGCGTTGAGACTGCAGCCCAAATAATTGAGTTATTAATTATGATGCTGAATTTTGGGGACAGGTAGTCTCTTTCCCACTTGGATCTTATTGGGCCTGCACAGACTTATTTCTGTTGGATGTTCATTTGTCAAAGTACATGACTTGACTAGCAAGCAGTTGCCAATCTGTAGGACTTTCTTGACCCACTGAAATCAATAGTATTACTCCCCACCTCTCTGAGCAGAGGCTGTGAAGATGCAGCAGCAATGCCATTACTCCTGGAGTACTATACAAGGTAGACACAATGTTTCTGGAACATTGCAGCCACCTCTGGATAAGTTTGGGTATTATTGATGTTTGCTTTATTCACTATCTGCCCATTACCTTTCCTTTTGAGTTTCTTTATATTGCTGCTTTTCTGTCTGATAAGTATGTCCATGTGAATTAGAGATGCTTTTAAGTATCTCAGTTAAGATTTTTTTAAAAACCAATACTTTTTCTCTGAATATTCTTCACTGACATGACAGCAACATCTAAACCTGCTAGAAGCTGATGTCTAAACAATCTTGTGCTTAACAGTTGACATGTAGATGTCTTTCTGAACACGTATGGACTCATATAATTAATCTTCACAGCACCACTGAGACCTATAAAGGTCTTGTGAGCAGCAACAAGTTAGGTGAACTGCCTCAGGTCAGATGGAATTGGTGTCAGAGCTGGGATTGAGTCCAGTCCTGACACCGTATGAAGTCTGGTTCTTGAGGAATGTCTCTAAGTACATCTGGAAAGTTGGTTTATATTAAAAAAAAAAAAAAAAAAAAAAAAGCTATTCATAGCACAGCCATTGCAGAAACAGCAATTATTTGTTCAGTGTTAAGAAAAGAATAAGAAGTTTCTTAACGGCTTGATGGAAAGGCTTCAGGGAATTCTCCTTATAGCTGAAAGTCTCTAATGGTTATTGCAAATCACTCCTCTGTGGTGGATATATATTTGTATTGGGAGATTGAATTAGAGCTTCTTACTTCTAGACAGCTCCACTCTAGAAGCTACACTGGATAGCTTCTTACTTGTAGACAGCTCAGATGAGACATGGGTAACCTCAACTGAAACTCCACAGGCAGGGTTGCCTGTGTGAGATGAGAGCAGCCCTGCAGAGAAGGACTTGGAGGTACTGGTGGATGGAAAACTGACTGTGAGCCAGCAATGTGCGCTCGCAGCCCGGGAAGCCAACTGTGTCCTGGGCTGCATCAAGAGCAGCGTGGGCAGCAGGTTGAGGGAGGGGATTCTCCCCCTCTGCTCCGCTCTGGGGAGACCCCCCTGCAGTGCCGGGGCCAGCTCGGGGGCCCCCAACAGCAGAAGGACACGGAGCTGCTTGAGCGGGGCCAGAGGAGGCCACGAAGATGCTGGGGGGGCTGGAGCAGCTCCCCTGGGAGGCCGGGCTGAGAGAGTTGGGGGGGTTCAGCCTGGAGAAGAGAAGGCTCCGGGGAGACCTTATAATAGCCTCCCAGTGCTTAAAGGGGGGACAGGAAAGATGGGGAGGGACTTTTGATCAGGGAGTGTAGGGAGAGGATGAGGGGTAAAGGTTTTAAACTGAAAGAGGGCAGATTTATATTAGATATAAGGAAGAAAATCTTCCCTATGAGGGTGGTGAGGCGCTGGCCCAGGGTGCCCAGAGCAGCTGTGGCTGCCCCCTCCCTGGAAGGGTTCAAGGCCAGGTTGGACGGGGCTGGGAGCCCCCTGGGCTGGGGGAAGGGGGCCCTGCCCGGGGCAGGGGGGGTTGGGCAGGATGGGCTTTAAGGTCCCTTCCAACCCAAACCATTCTATGATTCTGTGAAATGTCTCTGTTCCTCCCTGTTCCCAAAGGCCACCAAAATAATCTTGCTGGCCTCCTGCCTATACTCTTAAGAAAATAACACAGGACATGGGGCGGACGTCTGGCTTGGATGCTGTCAGTATGAAATTTTGGGGTCCTTATAGATTTGGAGGAAAAGCACTGTAATGAGAAAACCTTAATTTCCAAGGTTGCTGTGTCAGACATTCTGTAGAGCTGAAAAATACCAGCATCTCCTGTTCCCTATTAATTATTAGAGACATTCAGCTGACACTGTATGGGGATGAATTCTCTCCTGTGGTAAGGGTTTAAAGCTGGTTCAGTCCGGAACTGCTGCGTGGTTCACGACTTACTTCTCTTTTCCTGCCTACTGATGTGTGCCAAGCCCATGTCATCCAGTGAGCAGAACATGGTCACAGAGGCTGGTGGTGCTTGCCTCAGATCCTGGCTTCTGTGCTTTTTGTGAATTAGTGGAAGTTGGAAGTTACTTGTGGAAAAAAGATGCCTCTCTTTCCCCACTTGTAAAATAGGAGTTCTGCTTCTCTAAATCTCATAGTACGTGCCAAATGTTTTTAGATAAACAGATGAAAAGCTCAAAGGAGGGATCTCAAGGGATATGAATTAGCTATCGGCAGACCTTCAACTGGAGTTAATGAGATGGAGAATTAATAAACCCATGGGTGGGTCAAGCTACACTAACTATGTACCTCTTTGCATAATTGATAATCCCCCCAGTGCAGAGAGCTGCCCACCTGTGTCCTGGCTCGGGTTATGAACACTCAGTCACCTGGCACAGCTGTAATTAATCCCTCCATGCCCATATGGTAGGCAGGTGCTGCAGCTTTCCATCAGGGATTTGATCCTGTCCTTGCTCCTGGTGTTGGGTTTCCTTGTCGGAGGCTGAGATGCGAAGGCACGAGCGCTGCCTGCTCAGCCCCTGGGAAGGTGCTTCAGTGTCTGAGAGCTGAAACCAGAGCCAGGACCTGCTGCCGAGGTCTGAACAGCTCCTTGGAGAGTTGGTGCCGGGGGATTTCTTGGCTTCTGTGATGGAAGCAGCCCTCTGGCGATAAGCAGCTGAAGAAGGTATCTGGGCATGTACGGCACGATGTCTCTGAGGAATGAAGCAAAGAGAGGGAAGTACAGCAGCTTGAAAGGTAGGAATGCCAAATCTGCCCTAAAATGCTGTAATTAACACATCCAGGTGTTTGGCACAGCGGTTATCTGTTGTGTTGGGAATACGTGCAATCCATGTAAAAGAAGGTACAGAACAGTCAGATAACAATTACAAAAAGGTACTTAAAACCCCTGGCATCTTTTCTCATGGCAGCTGTAAGGCCTTGGAGTTCTGGACAAAGTTTAATGACTTTTTGAGTCTTGAGAGAAAAACTACGTAGTTTCTCCTGCTTTTACAGCTTTCTCCATTTGCAGTTGGTCTGTGCGCTGCTAAAGCAGAGGATGGCTTCTGCTGTGGTAGCCTTGTGCTGTGGGGTAAAACAATCCTCCCAGAGTGCTAAAATCTTCTGTGATGAAAGGGTCTAGACAGACTGTATGAGTTGTTCTTTACATTCCAGATAGGACATGTTACACCTGAAGCTGAGTAAGGGATCTGGATTAAATCCTTCCTGGTAGACTGATGCTCCACAATGACTGCAACACGAGATTTACACTAGCTCTCCCAATTTGGGTTGCTTTATTTCTAGACCCTTCTTTGTAAATACTAGCAGTCCTTCGGGCAAAAACTGCACTTTCCCCCACTGGTAGGGCTGGCAAGGTTGGAACATGCAATTTTTGGCTTCTGCAGAAAGCCTGGGCTGCCTCTGCCTGCTCTCCTCCCGCAGCGCTGCTCGGGGCTCTGGCTGTGCTGCAAGTTGTGGAAAGGTCTAGCTCTGAGCAGATGCTTTCTGGACCAGGGCCAGCTTTTTAAACTGAGTCTGCTTCCTAGCAAATGAGGTGGTATTTTGTCAGACTAGGGCTTATGGATCCAGCTACTTGCTCTTCAACTTCTCCAGCATGCTCTGAGCTCCTGCAAGGAAATTGCTGATGTTTAGATCTCATCTTAATAAGTACAGTTTAAAAAAACCAAGCCTAGTTTGTCTTTGCAATGTGCCAGTTACTCCATGCTTTATTAGGACCAAGAGAATTTTCCTGTAGCACGTCCTGGTTAAGTCAGGTATTTGCATTTCTGAGAGGTTCAGGGCCCACTGCTTTTGCCATGTGTCACCCACAACACGCCCAAAGCCTACAGGCACCCACTCTAACAATGCATTTTTTTGTCTCTTAGAAAGTGGGTACATGCAGCTGGGGTGCAGCCTCCCCATCCCTTGGGACAGAGCAGAGAGACAAATGCAGGAGGCCACTCGTGTCCCATTTATTCGCTCTGTTATCTCCATGTTCCCTTTAGTCCATTTGTCTTTTTGTTGAAGGCTGTTTGGAGACACTTGGGAATTAATTGACTGTGATTGATTTCAGCAGTTCTCATATCCCTCCCTCTTGATAAGCATCCTGCTCCAGAGAGCCGTCCTGGATTTCAGGTGATTGGAAGAGAACACAGCAGGGCCATGGTTCACTGTCTAGGGCACTTAATCTTCATGGTTTATACTGAATTTTGTGTTATGACACAACTGTAAAAGTGACGAGCATTGATCCAGTGCCTTGTCATGTGCTGTGTAAATGGAGATAGACACATGCAGTTTCTGAAATTCTCTGCCTTACAGGCCGTTAAAATGTGATTCATAAAGCAGTTAAGCACCCTGCCCCCCCTCCGGGTTCCTAGATCAAGAGAAACCATGTGCACTTCGGCTGTGAAGATGAGCGTGTCCTTTCTGGAGCTCTTTTGTAGACTTGTGTCTGTGGCAGAGCATAAAAGAAATCCCTTTCAAATTCGGGACAGTATGCTTTGTTAAGAAAGCTCAAACTGTGAAGAAAAAAAGTGCTGTTTCCATCAGTCCCTGAATCACCAGCAAAAGTATGTCCTTCAGATTGTTAACAAATTCTTGCACCTATCTCCATATGCACAACTGTAATTTGCAGGAATTTTCTTCTGACTGCAAGTCTGGTGACCTCCAAAAGCTCTCTTCCCCTTGTCTGCTTCCCAGGAGTGGCCTAGATACATTCAATCTCTTTGAAAGCAGAATGTCCTGTTTTAAGAGCACCTGCCCAAGGACATGTTTTCCAGAATTATTTTTTGCAGCTTTTCTGTAGCTGACAGTGGTTTCCATTGTAGTGGCGAGGGGGAGAAGGCACAGAGACTGCAGAGGTGTTGGGCATCACGTGCCAAAGCCCAGGCTGAGGGCACAGCTCCTTCCACTTCATGAGTGTTTGTGGTGTGCGCATACACAGAACTGGCACTTGGGTTTTAGACTGCAAGCTTACAAAGCAGCTCTTCTAAGGATGCAATGATACACTTGGAGGCAGGCCAGCTGTCTGCCTTTTGGAGAGAGGTTCAAGGCCCTCTTCTCACTGTGTACCTCCCACAGCACGCCCAAAGCCTGCAGGCACCTGCTCCAACCATCCGCCTCCTTGTTGTGGGTATGGGCTTAGGTAACAGCACAGCTTCTGTTCCTTTCAGGAAGAAACAGGGAGATGAATGCAGGAGGCCACGTGTGTCTAATTTATTCATTCTGTCATTTCCCTGGGTTCTCTTTATTCCCTTCTTGTTTTGTTGAAGGCTGTTTGGAGACACTTGGGAACAAGTCAGTAACAGCATGGTACACGTCGTGCACTCAGTGATTAGCTTGGATGCAGGATAAACATAATATCTCCAACTAAATTTATTGCTTTTTGGTGAATTCGTTATCTGGTCGCAGCCAGCAGGGGCTGAGACCAGTGAAATGCAACGTGCAATGATATGGGGTAGGCTGTGAATTTAAAACCTTTGCTTGCCCACCCAGGCATCACATTTTTTTTTCTTTCTTTCTTTTTTTTTTTTTTTCTTCTTTTCTGTCCCCAGAATAGTAATCAGCTGGAGAGCAGAGTTTTCTACCCACTGCTTTTCTCAGAGGAGTTGTGTTGGTATAGTGGATGCTGCCTGTGATAACACCTCCTCCAAAATACGGAGTATTTAAAATAGCCAAATTTGGAGTTTCTCATTCCTTTTGTTTCCCCTTCTAATCTTTATTCAGGAGAAAAGTGAGATGTGGGTGAATTTCAAAGGCCACTGTCTGGGAACCTCTGCCCTGAGTCTAAGTGAGCCAGAGAAAAATGGCAGGAGTTGTGCAGAGAATCGGCTGTTTGGGCCTCAAGTCACACACTTGCCTCAATCGTTTCTTATTTCAGGGGCTTGACCTTTCCACCCCGGAGGCAGAGGTGTTTGCAGTGGCTGCGCTTGTCGCGGGCACATGGTGTGCTCTGCTCCTGCACACACCAGACCTGCTGCTGGTTCACACACCATCCCTCAGCCCTGCAGCCCGCTGCTGCCAGCCCACGCCAGCCACATTTATTGCCTGAGAACTCTAGTGATTTTATTCAGTGATGCATGTGGGAATTCCCTCCCCCCATTTTTTTTTTTTTTGTGTGTGTTTTTCCCCCTCCACCCCTCCCAACTGATCCTTTCTGACACTTTTGAGAGAAGCCAGTGTTAACACACTGAAATGAATTAAACTACCAACCAAAAAGCCTGAGAAAAATCTCAAGGAATCAGAAGAGACTTGTTTTCATTTAAGTTAGGAAATTCTGTAAAGAATGAGCAGGAAAATACAATCTTCTCTGTTGTCATTTCTTTACCAGAAAGACCCTGGGCCCCGTGAGTAGGGACATGCCATGGGGTGTGTGTGGGATGTGTGTTTTTGGGGAGGGCTCAGCAACAAAGTGCTGAGTTCCCCAGGTCTGAGGCAGATGGGACCCCGGGAGCGGGCTGGGTCTCGCTCTCATGGGATGCTGGTTCATCCCCTGCCCCACCAGCCAATGTGGCCTCCTGCGGCCCATGTACCTCTTATTCTTCTATTTCGGAAATTAGGATTGTTTTAGTTGTTTTCCCCCTAATTTTGTTTTAGAAAAAGTTAAATCTCTTCTAACCTGCCAACCACAACAAACAGCCGAGTATCCTGTCGCCTGTGAGTCTACCCTTGTTAGCCCTTCTCTGGTCAGGGCTCTTCTCTGAGGTTGGAACCCGGTCTGAGGTTTGGATAATTTTGCATTTACAATTTAGAATACTATAATAAACAAGCAAATAACAGCCTCTTTCCCAGACAGACACATACACATGTACACATACACACATGGAACAATGCTTAATTCTTGCCATCCGTGGGCCTGAGGGCTGTTTATATACAGCATTGCATGTTTATATATGGAGTTCATCTCCTCAAGTGAAGACAGATTAAGCAGCGGGGTGAACAGACCAGTTATGTGAACTGTGGGGTTTCCAACCTAGAAATACTGCCAAGACCAAGCCAGACAAATTGGTAGCACAGCAGTGTTTCTCATTAATGTACATGGAAAGTTGTGCCTTGCTGATAATGCACAACAGTATCCTGTTGGGAGGTTTGGGAACCCATCTGGGAGCAGCTATCAGAGCTGTATTGCAGGCTGAGCTGAGTCTTCTTGCTTTCCTCTGTGTTTTCTCCTCTGAGAACCTTGCAGAGGATAAGAAGTGCAACTCCCCTGCATTGACATCCTGAAGTCTGTGGGAATATTAGTATGAGTGCTTTGGTTTGCTGAATAGAAATAAGATTATTATAGCCTGCCTTCCCTCCCTGGAGCCATTCCATACTGTATGTGGTTTACTGGGTAAGTGGTTGTGGTTCCCATCTACCATCCCAGGACAAATTATTTCAAACTTGAAAATAAGATTACCTGCCATAATTGTATGTGGTGGTTTTCTTTGCTGCTGCAAATGTTGATGCAGATGCACAGATTTGTGGGTTGGCTTCTTTTGTATTCTGCATGGAGTGCTCTCCTATTCTCCCCAGTCTCTGCCCTTTCAACACTTCACCTTCTCCCAGAGACAGCAGAAAAGAGTGACAGGCTGGTGGTGATGCTGGGCTGACCTGGGACTCTGTTGCTGATTCTGCTGGGAGCTTCTGGGGAAACACTGAACAAAAGAAAATAACCATGTCTCCATGTTCCCACTCCTAACCCATTTTTTTCCTATTTTTTTTTTCCAAAATAGGGAAGGGGGGAAAAGTACACTCTTGGTCCAAATACTTATTTATGGCAGACTCTGGAGCAGAGGGTGTGCCTCCAGTGTCTGGCACAAAAGGTCACAGTCATCATTAACCAAATAACAAGAGAGGCTACTTGGTCTTATTGTTCAGGGACCAGTGTCAGAGGGGTAAAGAAAAATCTCAGCAAACCCCAGCAATCCCTGGTGGGCTGGACTGGGAGATGCCCTTGTATTTTCCCTTGGAAAGTGCTTTGCATCTTCAAATTGGCACTCGGCCGTCAGACTTGCTCTCCCTTGCTGCCTGTGATGTGCGTCTCCAGGATGCTGTGGGTTTTGCCCTTATTTGAAAACACAGCTGCTATTTTTTGGCAAGTGTGCACATGTGTCTCCATGTATTGGAGCTGTGGGGAAAACCCCTGATAAGGCACACAATCTTACCGCAGCCGGCACGGCAGAGGGGATTTTGTCTGCCACTGGCCAGACAGCGTGGCTGCTGCCAGTGGTGTTTGTGTTGGGACCTTCTTGCCTTTCTTTGTGCTGGAGGAGGAAGCTGGCAAAGGGCTTGCATTGTTCAGAATTGGAGAACAACAACTCCTGGCTCGGGTGGGACCTGGCCAGGGCTTTTGACTTGCTCCATCATGATGAACTGATAGGAATAGTACGTTAGTCTGTCTTGGAGAATGATTAGAAACCAGAAAACTTCTTCCCTGACACAGACTCTGAGCTATGTGTTAGGCATGTCCCATCAGATGAGCAACCCCTTTTCTCCTACCTGACTGAAAGCACCTGCCTGCACCTGCAGAAGGGACATAACCAGTGTGTCTTATGAAGTGATAATACCAAAACTTTCTGCATATTTTGGGCCATTTTGCATCCCATTAACAGCTTTCTCACTGCCCATTAGTGACTGATCTATTCACAGACTGTCATTAGGTTCAATGTGGGTATGCTTCCTGGAGAGCTAAAAAGCTGTAGCTGGCATTATTTTATCCTTCCCTGACAGCATTTCCTTAGGGGGGTTATGTTGCTTCAGGGTATGAATAATATGGGTCAGCCCGCCCCAAAATCAGTCTGAATTCCTTCTAGTAACTGTCACGTCTACAGCTGCCACGTTGTGCCTGACTGCTGAAATGACAGAGAAGAGATATCTGTGATTCATGGAAGGGAATAAGAAAAGTGATTAAAGTTAAGAGCTTGGTCTGTGCATAGAGATACCACAGAAATGCCAAGGAATGAGTATATATAGTTTTGACCCTGAAATGAGAGTAATCTTCATGGAAGGACCTTGCCCTACAGGACAGCTTGGATTCAGAATAGTCTGGAGAAGGATGAGGTGCCCAATTGCTGCAGATATTCAGTGGTCCTGTTTCTACTGCACAGCAATGACTGTCCCATGTCTGCATTGTTTACAGAGTTGGAGCAAATCTGGTGTAATATTTATGTGCTAGTGACTGATTCTCAGCCATTTGGAGAGCTGCACCTCACTGCCTTCTCACTATCCATTCTTTGCTTCTTTCCCCAACCCCCTCCCAAACACACACATATTCTTATCTCTCCCAAATCCTGTTGAGTTACCTCTGGTTCTCATCAGCAGCTGCCTGTGAGTCTCTGCACCAGTCTTTATGGGTTCCCTGAGGGTTTGTTAGGTGAAGATACAGTATACAGCGCTCTGCTCTACCCTTGCCTTGAAGGCTCTGCAAAGCAGGGTCAAGTGAAGCTGGGAATCTACAGGCAGGCTTGGGCAACATAAGCTCCCTGAAAGGGAGAGGTATGATTTATGTTGCATGTAAAAACTTCATGGTGCCCTGTGCAGGCAGAAGAACTGACTGACCGCTGATGGGTATCCTCCCCTACAGGGAAGACAGCAAGCTTACTTTACTAAGCAAACACGTTAGGGTATAAAAACATACCATGACCAAAAGCTCTGTTTCTACTGAACTGTGTCTGGGTATTTTATGTTCCTTGATGTTGAAGTCTGGCTGTGTTAGCAGCTTCCACTCACAAAAATGATGCAGACTGCTTTCAGTAACATCTGTGCAATAGAAATGTGTTTTTAGGATTATGCATCCATGAAGACTGGGCTGCACTGGTTGACAGAGGGTGAGTGGTGCTGACTGCCTGATGTTTGGAGCAGGTTTGTGGAGTGTTCCAACTTGGCAAGAAAGTCCTCTTGGCCATTTAGTATTTTTTTCCTTTAGAAAAGCACAGTTCATATCTTGTGAAAATATAGATATTTCTCCATAAAGACAGAATTTCCCTAGTAAAACATCCTGGCTCATCTGCTCCCAAGAATATCCTCTCTTTGTTATTTGGGTTTATTTGCCAGATTTTTATAATTATTAAACAACATGAACCAGTGAATAACACTTTCTGAGATTGGTTCAACTTTATAAAGATCTTAATTCTGTGAAAGCACCCTTCTGACTTACCATCCTCTGTCAGGAGTTGCATAGCAACTATCTGCCCTCTTAGGTCCTGTCTTGAACCGAATATCTTTTTGTGGATAAGATGAACTTGACTTAAAAATAGATATTTTGCCCCTATTGAGTCATTTTTCACTGGAAAAAATATGTAGTTGGAATATGATTAAACTTTTCACAAATTTGATCTGACAACGGAAATTTTAGAAATGTTTTGGTTTGGGGCAGCTGGACTAAAACTAAGGGTTGGACTGAGTGATGTTCAACTCTCATCCAGACGTTTGAGGACTTGCCCATGGCATGGAGGACAATGCATTTTTGCAATTTACGCTTTTGCCCAAAGGATGCTCCCTTACTCTGCAGAGTAAAAGCTGCTTTGACAGGAATCCCATGGGAGTGATCCTGTGAAGGGTTCTACCTGGTGTGAAATATGTATGTGCTTGTATGGGACCATCTCTCAAGTAAACTCTTTAACTACTGGGTTGGGAGATAAGAGAAACTTTTCCTCCAGCTGTTCTCTGGAGGAGTCTGATCCTTTGGAGTCTAATCCTTTACTTGCCTCTGCCAAAGTTCACCAAGTGTTTTGCTCAGGGACGAACAAAACATTGTATTTAAGCCAGCTTACCAGTTCATGTTTTTCAGTCCCGCAAAGAGGACAAAATAAAATACTTTTGGGTCACTGTGAAACTACACTGCTTAAAATTTGTTTCTCTCCCTGGCCCTGTTTGCAGGAGCCAGGGGAAAGCACTACTGGTTTGCACGGCTCTATTCTTCAGAACTCGCAGACAGAGTAGGAAAGACCAAGGGAACAGAGGCCTCATGGTCTGAGTGCCTTGTAACCTGAGGCTACTTCACAGCTCTGTTAAATCTCCGTTTTGAGAGTTGTTTCCACTTGGTGTAGGAGAGTTGGGGGGTGGAGGCTATCCTCTGAATATTGAGGGACATCAGTAGAAGGAGGCAGCAGGGATTGAAGAATTAAGAGGAGGCTGTTGAGAATCATTTGGCTAAATGACAGCTGATGTGGGGGAGATGAAAACTTCTCACAGATGCTCATGGCAAAGGCTAGCACCTGATGTGAGTTATACCAGAGCAGTTTTTCTCAACTCTTAGAAAATGTTTGACTCTTCTGCCTTCAAGTGACCTCCTGAGTTAGCACCTCAGGTATTCCAGGGTGGGAAAGAAATAGCTTCAGTGATGGGCTGTGGGTGTAAATAATCAGTCCCCTGCTCTGAAGGAGATGAGTTGTGGCTGACAGTGAAGGCAGTTTGCATATTTCCAATTAGTGTGATCACCTATAGCTTTCACATGCAGCTGCTTCTCCTCCCAAACCCAAAGAAGCCACGGAGCTACCAGCAGCATGGTCCTGCCAGGAGGAGCACGATGCATGTGTGCTTTCATCCTTGCTCTTTTGGATCCATACCCGTGTTGAGGACTGCAGTGAAGTCAAATGCGATGAACTTTTCTTGCCCCGGGAGATCTAAAGAGTTTGACCCAAGGAAGGTATTGGGTGTCCCTGTGCTTTACATGCTTGTGATGAGACCAGGCAGGGTCCTTAGAGAACAGCCCACTGTTTGTGGAGAAGGCATTTCTGTTTCTGAGTTATGTGAGCGGTGATAGGGAGGGATATCATCCCTGACTGAGCCCTGCATTTCTTCACTCGGCTGTCTCTTCTTGAAAAACGTGACAGGTGGTATTTGCTGAGACTCTGTGAGACCCAGAGAGTTGTTAATCCCATGGTGGCTCCTCTGTGCTGCCTGTGGATAAAGCAGACGGGTGAAGCCTCTGCCTGTGTTCCTGTCAGGATGATGTGGTTTTTACTCTCTCAAGACAGCCATGGCTCTTATTTTTGCCCACAAGCCTCTCTCCATCTCACTTTCTGCAAACTGTATAAATATCCATTCATAACAAGACCTTCATGTTGTTTATGCAAATACGTTTATATCTAGTTAGGTCTGTTTTCTCTCCTGAGATTTCTCTGTGAAATCTATCTGGTAAATTAATCTTTCATCCCCTAAGGCCCTGCAAATTTCTTGTGCAATTTCTGTCTTTGTGTTTTCCACTATGCCTTTTTTTTATTTTTATTTTATTTTTTTTTTAGGCTAAACAGATAACCTTGAGACCCAGTATGATTTTCTTTCTCTGTTAGTCCTTTTACAAGATCATGGGGCTTTGAAATATGTATTCTTCAGTGGTTGTGAAGAAAAATAAAAATTCCAAGTATCCCCGAGGAGGGGAAATAAAGGCAGCAGCAGGGATTTGTTAACATTTAGGCAGAATCGGCCAAGAGACTGACACTGTCCAGATGGAAAGACCCACTTCCTGGCTGTAAAGATAACTCACTAAAGGAAACATTAGCTGTGGCTGCATTGGTGATGAGAAACACAACCACTGCCAAGAATTCACCCCAAGCCCAGTGGGAGCTGCCTCTTTTTCTTTCCCTTGTGCTAAGGGTTCAAGTTTACTTAGTTGAGAAATATGCCTAGCATTTCCTGAAGAGAAATGGCAGCCTGCTAGGTAAAGCTCTCGTACGGACTCACAAGAGCTGGGCTAGTTTCTTGCTGTGCAAGAAAAGACTGAGGATGACTGTGGGGAAGTGGTGTAAGTCTAGGTTTGCTAAGGTGCAGGTGCCCAAGCTCCATGCTGGAATTACTGGTGCTGGTCCACTAAGTCCTGTATCGCTTCCTGGCTGGGAGCTGCTGGTGGTGTGCGGGAGATTGGCGACAATAAGAGCATGTCACAGAAACTCTGTGCCAGATGTCTACACAGGGTGCTGGAGCCTACTCATCTGGAGCAGCTTTTTGGTACCTCAGCTTGGCGATGCCCAAAAGTGCAGCAACGTAGGTGTCAGATTGTATAATCGTGTCTCTCTGCAGCAGGTTATTTCAGAACTTCGCTTAGGAGGATGCTGTTTAGCAAAAGGGTGAGGTAGATGTGAACAAAGAGCACAGGTTTTTAGCTTTGGTTGGGGGGGGTTAGATACAACAGTGTGTTCGTGTGGTTAACCCCCTCTGAGCTTACTTCACAGTGGGAATAGCTGATCTGGCTGTGTTAATGCTTCAGTGGGCAGAGGATCTGATAAGACTATATTTTTGTAGTTTTCTTTCTCCAAAGTATTCAATAGCCTTTTAAGCTACAAAATTAACAGAGCAAATTGAATACAAGGCCCTAGATCAAGAATTATTGGCTCCTAATTTAATGTGGAGGTGAACACAAGATGTATTGCAGTGTGTATTTAACTCTCCAAATTTAGACCACCTCACTATGACATCCACGGCACATTAATTCGCTTACTCAGAATGACTGAATTCATCACAGTCCCGATGCTTGGTTCCAGCTAGTGGGTGTGCCTCAGACTGTAGGTGTTTCACAGCTTTTTCTTTGTTACCATGGCAGGGATAAATACTTTAATGCACTTGGTTTTGAGTGTTTGAGATTTTCCTGGATGTCAAATTCAGCCTAATGTGTAGGACAAATTTAACCTAATGTGTAGGATAAATTTAAGACTTGTTCTTTTTATTTTGGGTGAAGTTGGGTGATTTGTTCCACCTGGGAACCTCCCTTTGTTAACCAGCCATGGCAGTTTTCTCTGACTGAGTACTAGAAGTTAAATCTTGAAAAAATCCTCTATGTGGGATATATTTTGGTTTGGATTTTTATAGAAGTTTATGAATTTCATTTTTTCTCTCTAACAGATCTGGATTCAAATACTTCTTGATC
Organism: Tyto alba; assembly: GCF_018691265.1. Classification (NCBI taxonomy): domain Eukaryota; kingdom Metazoa; phylum Chordata; class Aves; order Strigiformes; family Tytonidae; genus Tyto; species Tyto alba. The sequence goes on from NW_024881279.1 coordinate 12,951,262, forward strand.
ATCTTGGCTTTACAGGAAAAATGATGTAAACAGTGGCACTAAGGACATACCTAAGAGCCTGTGTGAGTGCTTGCAGGGGGAATGAGGATGGGTATATTCTTCAGGATGATGTTTTTGTAGTAATGTGCCAGTTTCTGGATGTTACAAAAGCAATACAAAGAAACAACCTTCTGATGCCACCATGTATCTGAAATGGGATTCCCAACCATCCTTCCCACCAAAGTGGTGACTGCTCACAACAAAGCGCTTCAGGCAGACGCTCCACACAAGCTTTGACTTTTGTAGCCTTGGCTGAGGCTGGAGCTGCATCAGAAGACCAGGGCTGTCGTCTTCTATCTAGTCCTTCTAAAGCTTCTCCTTGATCCAGACTTCCTCTTTTTTGGGTCAGGTTACTGAAAATCTTCTGTCACTTTCTCACAAATTGAAAGCAGTCCAGAAATTCTATTTTTCTGTTTATGAATTTTTCTATTGTCCTGTCAAAACTGGTTAGGATCTGGCATGTCATGAGTTCACTATTGTCTTCTGGCCCCCTCGTTAAGGCATAATTTGTCATGTTGAGAACTGGAACAGATCCATGTTGCACTTGCTGGTCCTTGATCATCCTTTGTAGCACACAGGGCAGAGCCAGTACAGTCCTGCAGTGGGAAGAGCAGCTTTACTACGGACTGGGGATTTTTTTTTCTACTTAAAGACTAGATATTCTCTCTTTTGTGTTGTTTTGGGGTGTTTTGTTTTGTTTTGTTTTTTGGTGTGGTGGTTGTTTTTTTTGTTTTGGTTTGGTTTGGTTTTTTTTGTTTTGTTTTTGTTTTTTTTTTTTATCTGACATACCAGAGAGGTTATATAAAGTAACTCATAAAGTTGATATTGCCCAGGAAGAACCTGGGCTCCCATCAATTTTGAGATTGCAGAGAAAAATAGCATTTGTTTCTTGAAAAGGATACTTCTGCCTGACAGAAATAACTGTGCAGTGTGGGTCAGCGCAACATGACTGGCAGTCCTCCTAGGAAGGAATAAAACAAAAAAGGTTACAAGTCAACATTGAGGTGTTTTGTTCAAGTTCCAGGAAAAAGGAAGATACTGCACATCAGAACCGAGATGAGGGCTGCTACAGGACTGTGGGTGAGAGGGATGGATAGCTGATGTTTCATGTCCGAGAGAACCTAGTGGGGAGGTGGAGGGAGAGGCGTGACTGGTCAAAGTGGCAGGCTGAGGACATCACTGTAATGGTGTTGTGGCTGCACATCAGCAGGGCCAGGGCTCAGTTTGCTCAGGGTGGGAAGCAGGGGCGGCCATGGGGATGGCCTGCTCCCTCAGCAATAGCACTGCTCTGCTGGGCTTTACAGGGGAGACAGAGACATACATGACTGATTTACAATACAAATGATATACAAACTCAAGTGGTGCATAAAACTGAGGCTGGTATAGGAGGAGAGAATGTCGAACTTGCTAACAGAAGGCCAGTCTGAGACTGTTTTGCAGGGCCCCTATGGGTAGTCCACAGGGCAGGCAGGTGCTAGGACAGGCTGATGGAGCTGCTGAAGTTTAGTACTGGTTGTGAGTTGGGAAGGATGCTTGTTAGTAAAGAGAAGAGCTGTATCTGTTAGATGGGGCTTTGCTGACAGCAGCAAAACATTTATTAACTCTCTTCAGCTGCCTTAATTTACTGTGTTACATAGCTGACTGTCCCAGAACAATCCATATGCATCAAGCACCCTACAAACCGCATGTGTATGCCTTCAGGCGAGTTCACGCTTGGCTGCAGCCACAAGAAAGCCTTGCATTCTAGTTTGTTTATTGCTAGATTCCCAGTGGTCCTAGCGCTGGGATTTCAGCATCAAGCTAGGATGCAAAGGTTCCTTTCCTTCCCAGGGAAGAGGCTCCTACTGCTACCACCTCTGCCATGGTTACTGGGATATCTGGGAATCATCTCTGAGGCTGTGGAGGAGTACATAGGGGCACACACGTCTGTGTGTTAGTGCCCCAGAGCTGTAACTCACAGGTTTTCCCAAAAAACATTTGTGTTTGCAGTGGACTTCCTGGGGTTATGCTGGATTTGATATCAGCTGGAGACAAAAGGAGAGGTGGGAGCTGGTCTGTGTGAGGCTGCTCTGTGCCAGTAGGTCCGTGTATTCCAACATGCCTATGGTGTGTGTGAGTGCTTGGACACACACTGTGAGAAGGGCAGCGGGATGAAAAGACGGAGAAAATTTGAGGCTGGGGTAGGGGAGAAAGCAGAGAAAGACGAGGAGGAGGTTCTGGCTGTGGTCCAGAGCCAGGGCTGACTACAGCCTGGCCAGCAAACTCGTGCTCTGGGCAGGCTCATGGCTCTATCTGTGGGCAGATCAATCTGCTATCATACCACTTATCCCTCGCCCTTAACTTCTTCAGACCTTGGCTGCTGTCCCTCCACCACATACAGTCCATGCTGTGTGTCCTCATCCCCCCTTCTTCTGCACCTTGAGCCCAAAGACATGACACTGGGACTGCTTATGAGTAAGGAAGGACTTGTGAGAGTTTTTTGTGCATGTGCCCCTATGGCATTAAGATGAGCTTCCACGAGACAACCTGAAAGCCTTTCACCTGCCACTTAAACAGAGGACCCTTGGCACTTCATGTTTGCTTTCAAACATCTGCTCAACAAAAGACAGGAGGTGGTTCCTTTGCAGGAGGTGAAATGACAGTGTTTGCTGGAACCTTTGAGCTGAGCAACCTTTGCTGGGGTTTGGAGTGGAGCACATGGACAACATCAGTGGCCCCCTGCTGCAGCAGATCCATCTTCCAAGAGTATCTAGCTCAAGCCAAAGATGTTCCCCTGGTTGCCTGGTCTTCACTGACAGAGCTGTACTTGTGGCTTTCTGGGCTGGATCTGAGCTTATATCAGTTGGCGCTTTTCAGTTCCAAACTGCTAGGATTTGCTCCGGGTGGCGTGTGAGAGCTGCCATGACCCAAGTTAGCCAGTTGCTCAGCTCAAGAGCTTGCTCCTGGTCGTTCATATGAAACCATTCAAAAGTCATCTATAGAGTATGAGAGAAGATGTTGGGATTTTGTGTACTCCAAAAAGTCTGTGTTCCTGTCCACTCCAGCTTTTAATTACTTCCCAAAGAATGCATCAAGGGCAGAATAAAAAAAAGAGGTTGTTGCCCCAAAGAGTTCGCAGCTGAAATGGGAGCCTTCAGCTGAAAGGGTGGAGGCTGGAAAGACTAATGGCAAAGTGTCAGTGATCTCAAGTTCAGATTGTAATGCCCTGGTTTTTGTTTGAACTTGGTTTCTCTGCTTTTCCTCATGTGTTTGCCTTCTGAAGGGGAAAAGGATGTTTGTGAGGAATGTTTGGAGGAAAATACTGGGAGAAGTTTGGGGAGCAACATGCAGTGCCAGGGAAGGGATTGAGAACCATGGCCTGGGATGGAAGGAGTTGGTGGATGAGACCAGGGAAAGAAGCAGAAAGGTAAAAAAACGCTTTGAGGAAGGCGATTTGCTGTCTCTAGTGACTCCCTGTCTTGACTTTCCTTCTGCAGCATCCAGCCTCTATGTCATCTCTGTAATCTGTTCTGTTCATCTGTCACCTCTCCCTACTATCGCTCTTGGGAAAACCACTGGGCGCCTCTCAACATGGAGCTCCTTGTAGGAGCACTTAAGATTAGAACCTCTCATTGCAGCAGAGAAATAGTCCATTGGTAAATGCTTGGCTTGCACTGAACTGTGGAATCCCACTGGCTCAACTGGGCCTGAGAAGATGACATGGGAGATGGGTGATATACCATGTATCCTGTATGCAGAAAATCTGGATGAGCTGTGAGCAGGGAGGAAGACACGGGTAATCATTTGTTACTCAAGGAGTCAAAAATAGCCTTGTCTTCATGCCTGGATCTGAAGATAGTAAGTTCCTGTAGAAACAGTGTGTATTCATGAATGCTTTTGGATATTTAGGCTTGCTAGGCTTCCCATGCTGACAAGGAAAATCGATGCATAAAGTACATAACTTTACTTCCTGAGAAATTTTGGCTCTTTAGATCTTACTCTCACTCTCCTTTGCAAAGGTAATCACTAGTGGATATATTAGGGCTTTTGCTGGACTTGGAGAGATCAGCCCTTCCTTGCTGGGTCCCACAGCTTGAGGTTTGCACGGCTGGTGGCTCGTGCTGTGCCCCCTCTGTGGAAGCAGCCGAGCAGTCCAGGCTTCACACGGGCCGGTGCAGGTCCTACAGAAGAGCTTCCTTCGGGGCATGAGTGATGTGTTGTGCTTTCTCTCATTTTGTTTATGTGCTGATAATCTCAGTGTAAGCAGAGGATGAAGACGCACAATCTATTTATGGTTTCAACTGAGATCTTCCCATGCCTGAAAGGCAATCTGCCTGACTTAGCATTCCCAAGATGCTGCCAAGCACAGCAAAGCACAGAGGAAGTGCCTCCTGCCTGCATAAACAGAAGGCCGGCAGAAAAGGAAGCCAGGCTAATACTTTACAAGTCATTTCAGTGCTGAGGCTCTAGTTGTATTTGGCCTAGAATCAATGCTACAATCCCATAAATCACTTGTTTTCTTCTGGTGAATGCAAGAGTTGGGATTGAACCCTGCAGCGTACTGCTTGCTTCATGTTGAAGGTGACTGGGGAAAGAGTAGAGGCACTGACCCTTGTGCACTTTTTTGCAGTGTATAAAGGAAGTTTGAAAATGTGCATGTTTTAAAGCTTTTTGTCCCTGTTTGCTTTTGCTGAGTAGGGAAGACAAACTGGTACGGTTGTAGTCTTGATTCTCTGCACTCTGATAAGGAGAATGGCAGAAGCAAACCAGAATATTTAAATTAGAAAGGGTAAAGAAAAAGATTCAATATGAAATGTCTTTAGCCTGACTATCTGTTTTGAAGTTAAGCAAGTGAGGAAAGCATCCCCTGCTCTCTTCCATCTATCTTCCTTCTGTGCGTGTGTGTGTGTGTGTTAAGAGTACTTTCTCCTCCTCGTTGCTGAGTCTCCTGTTGTTCATCTCATCCCCATTGATTCTTTTTGGACCTCCAAGAAATTTTCTGGCAACACTGAGGAGATGAGACACAAAAGCCAAAGAGAAGGTCCCTGACCTCTACCTCATGCTGATATACCGCACAGGTAACACGGTGTCAGTGGTGCAAGCGGGCCTGCAACGTCTCTCCCCTCTGCAGCTTGTGTTACAAGGATGTGAACTCACAGCCACACAGAAGATTTGCAGACACACAAGTCTCTAAGGGGAAAATATGGCGGGTGGATTTTTGAAAAGGGCTAGGATTAATCTGACAAGCTCTGCAGCTATAGATAAAGAGATGTCTGATAAAGCTGATTGTTGTGGAGCATAGGTAGAGGATAAGAGATTTTCACCCCCAAGTGTACCATAAAAGATGCAGTAACGACTCTCATGTCCTGATGGATTTGTTGAAGGACTCTCTCCCTCCAGTGGGGAGCGTGTGTTCATTAGTATAAGTAAGTAGTTGAATATGTGCTGGGCTATACAGGCATAGATAGAACTGTGATGAAGATGATTTCTTGCATACTAGAAAGGGATTTCTTGCTCACCTCTGTCTCATCTGTGTTAGAACAGACTGGCTTCTCAAGTGGTGTTCATGCTTCACCTTATCTGCATTCAAACAGTGCACACACTCCTTTGGCAGCATGTCTGTTAGCTAGCCTGACCTCTTGCAAGTCTTCCTCTCCTCCCATCTAATCCTTGATTGTGTGTTCTTCCTGGTCATTTTATCCATTTCTATCCCCTTTTGTAATGTTCTTCCTTGTTGCAACATCACAACTGAAGGGCTGGGTTTTTGCACACAGTCCTTCATTTCTGTAGGTGCAACCTGTAGAGGATGTGGGGTTTATGCCCATGATGTGCACCAACAGTTCAGGCATCTTGAGAGTGTGTGTGTGGCCTGCAGTTAGTTAGATTTGAGAAGGAGGACAGGATATTTTAAATAGCTTGATCTAAAATTGATACCAATCTGTCTCTTTGTGACAGCAGGTTAAAATAATAACATTTCCAGGTAGGTGAGGAAAGCTGCCTGATGTGGAATTTGAGTGTGATCATGACTGACATAGATTTTGGGGCTGTTCCAAGGAGAAGTTGGCCCAATAAGTGGAGCATGCCCCAAAACAAGCTGTGGAAACCATCCACATGGCTTTCTGGTGCTGCCAGTACTCCCCAAGCAGGAGGGGCATCATGGCCATGCAGTATGATTAGAAGCTGGAGCATCCCTGGGGAGAGGGGGAGGATGCCCAGGAGGCGTGATGTGTTTTGCAAGCATGCTGTGGAGCCTGTGGTCTTCCCTGCTTTTGCTCAAAAATTATTCAGAATCTCAGATGGTAACTAGAGAGTCACCCGATTGAAATGGTTGATTGTCTTTTTCTGAATGGTTTTGCTTCCACACTGGTAGTTTTGCAGTCAGGCAGAATAAGAATGTAAAGAGGAAATTACTGTCAAACAGACCTCTCTAAATTGCTGTCAGTGAGTGGCAGGAGATGAGCCAAAGAGATCCTGTTCTTGTCAGCCTCATTCGAGTAATGTGCTGTCCTCATTCAAGGAGAGCCCTTGTCTTTTTTAGCTGTGTGTAGGTTGAACCAAATAGTAAGCCGTGTAAATGATTGATTTGCTTTACTGCAAATGATTGAAATGTGGCAAAGTGACAGGAAAAGTAAGGTACACTGCCTGAAATGGATGAATAATAAATGGAGAAATAGTTTACTTGTGAATTGTAGCCCCTAATTTTCCGCTGAAGTTCCACGTCTCCATCACACACTGGCCTGGCTTTGTAACGCAGAGGGAGAGGAGATGAGCACAGCCACGAAGCCTACACACAGCCAGCATTAGTGATGCACATGCTGTGCTGGCTGATGGATTGCCCCTCCTCGCTGTACCTTTTGCTGCACGTTTGCACATGCACTGATGCGCGTGCGCAGCTGCAATGGATGTGAGCAGCTTTGCAGCTGGGACCGTGGCCTGGATTAAACACCATGGCAGGAGGTTATCGATTAACAAAGTGTGAGTGAACAAGGTTTCAGTCTTCCATCTTCTCTTATACCAAGTTTTTGGTATCATTTTCCTAGGGCTGATGAGCTCCCTTTCCTTTTTTCTCTCTCACAAATGTTGCTCTTGGACCTCTCCATTTCTGGCTGTCAGTCCAGTGTTAGAAGCAAAATAATAGCCAGCCCAAATCCTCGGAACGGCTAATGACTGGGCTGCTGGCCTCCCACCCCAGAAGCAGGGACAGGACCACAGCAAAGGATGGCATCTCAGGACTGAAGAGCACTGGCCCAGATTCAGATGCCCTAATTTCCACCTTTGTCTGATGTTTAATGTTGGCAGATGCTGCTGAAAGCTGTGGGTCTTCCCACAGACCCCACTAGGCTGGGAAATTAGACAGAATTTAGGTCAGCTGAACCTGGCCCAAATTGTGTCAAACTATTCATTTGATACGATTCATCCCTTTGAGGGTGCATCTTCCTGCCTGAGAACATGGCATCTGCTTTCTGGTGGGGGTAAGAGAACAGGCACTTCTTGGTCATCAGATTTTCTCCAGCTGGATGGAAAAATGGTCTCTGTCCTGGCTTAGGGAACACAATGGCACAAACTGTAAACAGTGAGCCAAGAGATGTGTATGGGTACAAAGAGAATTAGGTGAGATGATGTACTAGCAATGATCTCTGCTTATTCCCAAGTGACAAGTCTTGGAGTCTTTTCTGTCCTCAACTTTTTAAATGGTAATTATACTTCAGAAAAAGAATCCTTAGACATTTCCTCACACTTTTTCATTTGGGGTACATGAGATGCTTTGTGAAGATGGGGATCATCATCTCCGTTTGCAGGTGGCAAAACAGAGGCCTTCAGCTCTTACAGTTCAACTAGGCAACATTGCTGCCACAGACTCCAGCTCCCACAGTGATGGTTCTCGTACATTTGCCCTCGTCCATCCACAGCTCACCTTTCTGGGCTGGAAACAGTTAAATTGCAAAGCTTCTGAGGACAAAAATACACGTCCGAGGTCTGCAAACCTCACTGGAAAAAGTTTGGTTTAATTTTAGCAGTGTGCTTCATGCAAGTTCTGAGGTTATGGTCCAGGATTTCCAGGGATTAAGTAAAGTAGAGCACAAATTACCTGGGTCATGGGAGGTCACCTACTGCTAGAAACCTGATTCACAGCCTTCTGTGCTCTGCTCCCATCAGAGCTGGTGCCCCAAAGCTGTGGGAGCATAGGACACTGTGTCAGCCCACCACCCACGACAGAAACCCATCTCCCCAAAATAGTTTGGAAAAGTAAAAAAATTTACTTTTTTCATTGAGCTTCACTGAAACAGTGGAGGAACAATTTGAGAAGGGCATTTGTTGTGATGCTGCCTTTTGGTTTGAGTTTGCTGTATCCAACCACATCTGCTGAGAAGGTCAAGCTGTTTCCAGAGTCACAGAATAGTGTGGGTTGGAAAGGACCTTTAAAGGCCATCCAGCCCAACTCCCCTTACAGTGAGCAGGGACGTGTTCAACTAGATCAGTTTGCTTGGAGCCCTGTCCAACCTGACCTTGAATGTTTCCAAGGATGGGGCATCTACCACCTCTGGGCAATTTGTTCCAGTGTTTCACCATTGTTGTCGTAAAAAATTACTTCCTTATATCTAGCCTGAGTTTACCCTCTTCTAGTTTAAAACCATTACCCTTTGTCTTATTGCAACAGATCCTACTAAAAAGTCTGTCCTCATCTTTCTTGGAAGTACACTTTAAGTATCAAGGGCAATTTGCTGGCTGCCACGGAAAAGCAAGTCCATCTGTATTCCTTGATCACCAGATGCTTATGTCAACAAAGGGTTAATGAACCTCTTCCGTGGAATGCAACTTCTTGCTGCTGCAGTGTTCATCACCTCCCAGTAGAGAGATGATACCCAGCCCTTCAGGTGGCTGCTCACATGGAAGCGGCTTTGTGTCCCGCTCTCCTCCTCAGCAATGACCTCCTCCGTCTCAGAGATCACCCTTGAGGGCGGCTTGTTTGTGTCTCTGAGCTCTCAAAACACTGTGGCTCAATCTGCAGAATACAAAAACGTATTTAACTGAGCCTGGATCTGACATGGGGCCAGCGCCTCATGTCGTAGGGTCTTGTCCACATTGCAGTATGTAGCTGTGCTGCTAGCAATATAGTAGCAGCAGGCAGCTTCTGGCATGCTGCCTGCATGAATATTTATTCAGTTTCTTGGCCAGGTTTTGGACTGAGATCCACCCTACCACAGCTCCTTTCTTATCAATACCCTCTCCAGTCAATATAAAGCTAGGCGAGACATAGCTCCATGAGCTGCAGTTGTACTGTTGATTGACTGCTCTGCAGCTGTCCCCATGAGTGTGTGGTGTGCTGGCTTGGAAGGAGTTCCCTAAACGCTTAAACAAATGGGGGCACCATTAGCACTGAGCTGTAGACAAGGAGGGGATATTGGACAGGCCAGCTGGAGTGTGTGAAGGTGAATGGAGTAGATGGGATGGAAGGGAGGCCTGAAGGGTGGCTATGTTTGTCTAGACAGTGTCTGTAATTTCTTTTTATTATTTCTTTTTTTTCTCCCAAAGCCGATCCCATGTTGGACATTACAAATTAAAGTGTGTTCTCTGGGCTGTCAGTGCAGCCTTGGCTCCCACTCTGATCTCACTGAGTGCTCCTGATGAGAAAGCCTGTAAAGCAGCACTGAGAGACTTCTCCCTGCTCCTCCCTCATCTTTGGTGATGCTGAAGAGAGGATTTGGGCTGAGTCCTGCTTGGGAAGAGGCTAAAGGGCTGTTACCCCTAAACCAAAGATACAGTCACTTGCAGTTCAGCTGTGGAGACAAAGTGCTTTCACAGCTTTTCTTTCTCTCCTCCTTGATTTTTGTCCTTTCTTTGTAGGCTTTTGCAGCCCTTGTTGCTCTGCCCTGAAGGAATCTGGATCCAGCCTGTGTCTTGCAGTGGTGGCTCCTGAGTGTTGTCAAGGACCTGGGCGAACAGCCCCCCATGCTCTGGGGCAGGAGGGCAGGGGACTCTGGAGCAGCTTGTTGCAGCCTGGCCCTGGCCGGGACCAGCAGCCCCTCCTGGGGCTGGACTGGGCACCACAGCCAGGCAGGGCTGCAGCCACCGCAGGGCTGGTACATGTCAGGGAGCAGCCCAGCGGGTAGGGGGAATGTTTGTTTTCAAGACAAAAATAATTATGCACCTTACTTGGGATGTGGAATGCTTTTTCACTTCAGCTGCCTCGCAGAGCTGACACTGGGCTATGCTGGCTTGACAGCTGCCAGTCATAGTGGCTTGATGTGCCAATTAGCAAGTTTTGTCAAGGGTTTTGAGATTGGTTGTGAGGACTGTATTGGCAAAACCAATCCTGTTTACTTGCCCAAAACTCAACCTCCTCATGTCCATGCTGGATTGGAAGGTACTGGGGCAGCACCCCTACTAACAGCCCCAGCAGCCTGAAATACCTGGGTGTATGCTTTTCCTTGGCCCCTCTTCTGCAGCTCAAGAAGCCTGTCTGTGTGTCTTATTTTTTGACTGTATCGTTTTCTCTTGTTTTTCCATTGTCTTTTGCACTTGCAGAGAGTACAATTCAGTGCTTTTCATAAGGGAAAAGAAAATCTCATTTCTGAGATGTGTTTTTTTGATCCACCAGTCAGCAAAGCCTCTCCAGAATTGTCCAAAGCCTTGCTGTACTGTTGTCTGGGATGGATTTTAGCTCAACAAGAGAGCATTCCTCATAATTGAATCACTTTAATGCTTAATTAGAAAAATTCTATGTTTCCTTGGGGAAGAGCGAAACATACTGTAACTGAGGGCAGGCCAGGCACGACTGTGCTTCATCAGCCCAGCACGGCATCCCAGTGGAAATGCAGCGTGGGAGAGCAGAGCTCTCTGGAAATGCAGGCTGTTTCTTGCTTTTTTTGCCCTCTGTTCTCTGGGGCAGGACAAGAGACTGGGGAGCTTATGCTGAATTTGGGCATTGATGATGTAGTGGCTGGTTTGCAGTCAGATGCCTTGCAGCCCACGGGATCTCCTTCCTTGGTTTGAGCAAGAGGCAGGTTTTTCATTTTAGAAAATAGCTTTTATTCTGTTAGACTCATGAGAAAGCTCCTTATGCTAAGTGTGTGTAAAATAATAATGGACTGAATAAAGAACAATAAAAATTAATTTCCTTGGTTAACATACTTGCTGAGCCCTAGAGTAAACAAACTAAATGCTAGCCGCTATGGTACTTTCAGGTTCTTTCCACAAGTAGCAGCTCAGACCAGCATGTATAATGTCCTTTTTTCTAAAAAACCACACATCTTGCAGCATGATTATTCCTATAAATTTGCACTGATTAATTTTCTTTTTCCTGAGTTACCAACTCTGCTATAACCTTGCAAGGATTCCCCAAACCCTCCAAAGTGAGGTCTTTGAGGTTGAAAGTCGGTCTCAGTCAGTTGCTCCCAGTCCCATCGAGTACATTTGGTACCGCTCTCCTGCATTTCTCCCTGGACTGCTTTGGCCATGAGAAATCTCTCTCTTGCCATTTCTATAGCTCCGAGACAGTCCTAGAAATCCAGCTCTTGATCTTTGTCCAGCGTCAGCACCAGGGAAACTTCACCTCTGCAATATTCCAGTAGCAAAAGCTGGATGTTGGGACAGTTTCTACAGTACCTGAACATGCTGGTTGCTAAAGCAAGCTATTGCTTTTCATCAGATTATGTGGGTAGTGCTCTATAACACTCCTCAGCCAGGGCATTTCTTCTTGCCTGGAAATCACAGGCAGCTCAGTGACATATTTCTGCCTCAGCTGCCAGGGTGAAATCAAAAGCTATCTTTTTGACCTCAGTCCAGACTAATTCCCATTAAGCACTAGCCACTAGAGTATCCCTTTAAAGTTCAAGTCTTTGTCCAAGCCTGAAAATTATATACTTTTCAAATGGCCTCTGCCACTTAAAGTTCTGAGTACTTAAAACAATGAAAAGAACCCCACCCTGACACTAAACCCAAACATAAACCTGCAGCAAGAGCTGTGGAGTTCTGGTATAACATCACTGCAGCCCTGTGCATCTGCAGCATCCCCCAGAAGCCCCTATCTGTCCTGGGCTAACAGGGAGAAAATGCAAATTCCTTCTTATGCACAGCCCTGGTCATCTGGGGAAATCAAGGAAAGACAAGGGTAAATACCAGGAGGCCATGGCCTTCTCCAGTGGTTTCCAACCAGATTGCTCACAGTGTCTGCCACACACAGATGAGGTCTGGTCTGCCTCCTGCTATGCTGAGATTGGAGACCAGCAGCCAGAGCCATGATGCGGAATGACACCCAAAAGTAGGGGCTCAGAGGTACTGATCCTTGTCTTCCAAAATGGGAGTACCCTTAAATTCTCTGCGTCCTGCTGAAGGTTTCTTTATCATGGGGTTTTACATAACTCAGTGCCAGGTAGATGTCGAAATATAGTCAGAAAAGCAGATATTATAATCCCGGTAGGGAGCCTGGGGGAGGGATGCCGAATCCAGAGGTGCTGAGGATTTCAAATGGTGACGACAGCAGCTCTTCTGGCTGCCACTCAGCTGGGGCATCACAGTTCTTTCTGCTTTTCATTGTCACAGTCTGAAAATAGCTCCCGGATAACACGTTCCCAACACGAAGGATGCGCGGAGCTGAGTACTGCGAGCCGGTGTCAAGAGCTGTGCGGAAGCCAGTGTAGGAGCAGACCAAACCGCCTATTCTGACTCCATTCCCAGAGTCTAATATTAGCTCACCTGCAGGTATGACAGCCCTCCTGGCAGGCAGCCACAAGGCCTTTTTTTTTCCCTCTCCCAGCTCATACAATTCCCTTATGGCAGTGAGAGCCCAATTATCTGAGCTTTTCCCATCTTCTCTGCTCCTGTTGACTTGACTTGTGCTAAAACGTTCTTGGGGAAAGATCAGTGTGTTTTAGCAGATGGACGAAGGCTGAAGAGCAAATTGTTTTAATCAACCTCCCCTTTTTTTTGGGGACACCGAGTACTTACTGAAGTGGTAAAACAGCATCCGTAATTTCACAAGGCAGCAGGCTTGTCTCTAAGGAGCTTCTGTGTTTTTTTGGATGCTGTGGATATGGGCAATTAACTTGCAACACAGACTTGGCCTTACCCCAAGGGCATTTGTACTTGCTGCCTGTTACAGAATTTGCGGGGGATCCACAGATTGCATAAGCCAGTGGGCAAAAAAGGACTGACTTCTCCAGTCCTTCTGGGCATTGTGCTCCTCTGGATGAGATGACAGGGACAATAAGGTTGATTAGTGGTGTTGGGGACTGTGAGTGGGGGTCCCATCTTGTTAGCTAGCAAGGTGGCCATTTGAATGGAATGATGTAGATGGTGTGGCAAGCATTGTATTCAGCGGGGAAAATAAAGGTGGAAAACTTGCTTCCTGCCCCAGCAGGTTGATGTGGCTGATTACATGAGTGGTCCCTGCTCTTCTGAGCAGGGCTCTGTGGTAAGCTTCATTTGGTATGGTCTCAGGAGCGAGCAGAAGTGAGTCTTCTTGAGATGAGAACAGAGATTGCTTTCCATGGATGTGATCAGAATCTGGCTTACTTGAGGGGGGGTTAAAACCTATTTTAGTTTGTGTATTTTTAAATATTGCCAGTGGAGGTATTCCCTTTAGTGGATCCTGCTAAATATGTAAGCTGCTGTATAGTAGGTGATTTTCTCTTTTTTACTGTGTGGATAGGTGTGGAACCATGGGCCGTTGGAAAAAAAAGCCACTGGCTGGCGGTACAAGGAGGCAGGCAGGCAGGAAGGAGGATGGGAGGGAACCCTGATGCATCACAGTCTCTTTAGCAGCTGTTTCCATGAAGGATGTTACGACACTGCTAAGAGGCAGCCTGGGAAGCATCCTATGGGCTCCCAGCTCGAAGGGCAGTCTGGACTCATCTCCTCCAGGAAGTGACAGTGTAATAAAATACTTACATGATAAACTCAGGTATGTCAAGACCCATACAAAGGGAAAAATTCCATTCCCTTTTTTTGACTTGACCGCAGGCAGATGTCCAGCGAACACAGCACACCTCCAAGAAGGGCAGTGCCACAGATGTCAGCCAGTGCCTTGTACCCCCATGCTTTTGGCTGCCCAAGGCAGCCCAGCCAGGTCCTGCCTGGAAGCCTCAGGATAAGCAGGTGTCTTGAAGTGATCGAGATGTTTTTAGGGCATGCTCAGACACCCACTGCTCTTGGTATTGTTAGCAGAGTCTCAGTAGCATGGTGAGAATTAGCATGAGAGTTAATTCTTGTGGTTTTGACAGAGATGAAATAATTTTGTCAACCTACTTGCCTTTTCTCCATTCTCTTCTTATTGCCACTTGGCTTGTGGGGAGATTTCTTAGGTCAGGAAACCAAGGCTTGAAGACTCTTGCTGGTCATAACCCAGTAGGACTATTCCTACTCCATTCCCATAGTTGGACACTTGCACTATTTGCCTTGCTTCCCATGGGTATGCGTGTGTGGCTAGAAGAGTGGGCTAAAACCCATGAAAAGCTGCTTGCAATACAGTGGCAATATGAACTGTGGAGTACCAATGGCTTTTATTTGCATGAAAGGAGCTGCATGCAAGGGAAATTGTTAATTATCACTGCACACATTTTTTCTTGCTAATGATTTGGGTTGTTCTGAGTGGCAATAGGAACTGTCTCTGGGTGTGTGGGTGGATAACAGATACTTAGGAGATGTTATAATTTGTGTTCCCGATTTTGCTTGGCCAAGACTGTCATGGATCTGCTCTGTTTGTCACTGGCTCCTGTAACAGTTAAGCAAGGCTGTCATTTGTGCTGCATTGGGTTTTGTAGAACAAGAAAGAGAATTTCCAAACTTGCCTAAGGAATTGGTCACCTAGTGACAGCCACAGGGATTGGCATCGTGGAAGATGCTTGCTCATTATAGAGGTGAAAAGCTGTATATGTTTGGCCTTCTGTATATCTGCAGTATCAAGGATATTAGCTTGAGGTTGTACTTGATCCAATTGTTCCCCCTCTCCAAGTCAGCATACCAGGGCACTTCAGCGGTATGGGCACTTTTTCCCCCCATGGCCCCAGTCTTGGGGAAGATGCTGTGCACATTTTCTTTCACTGTGCACCCTCCTGTGCATAGGAGCTGTCTTCACCCCCTCCTGCCACAAATGCCTGCAACCACTGTGATGGAGAAGCACCCCTTTGAACACAGCCCATCTATAATAGCCATCGCTCAGCCCCTATGCTGCTGCCATGGCACACTGCAGCAAAGATGACACATGGTTCCTCTCTTCTCTCCTGTATGTGTATAGACTGCATCAAGAGTGAAATGAGCTGCAAGAACACTCTGAAAATGTCCTCTGTGGGCTGGGTGTTTGGCCCTACTGTCACTGGGGACTGCAGCTCACTACGTCTTTGAGCTCCCACTGGAGGGACATCAGCAAAGGAGCCTCATGGGGGAATAAAAGGGCTTTTCCGCCTGACACGCTCCCCTTTTGACTTTATTTCAAGGCATAGTTGGTTTGTGTGTGTGCACTTAAGCAGTTGTCAGGGTGTGCTTTTGCATCACCGAGAGGAAAGGAAAAAGCGGTGGAGGGGGTGAAATGCATCCCTCCACCCCAGCTCCATGTTGGGTTGCTACTGTTAAAATATGACTAATGCTAAAAATAATTCTGGTGTTGCTATAGAAACTTGCACTGTTGCTATGTGTGAACCTGAAGAGAATTGTACCCTCCTCGGTACCTTGTTTTTCTCTCCCCTTCAACCATGCTCACCCCCAAGCAGGATGAGCACAGGCACACCAGACCTTACCTGCTCTTTTGCACAGCCTTGCTGGGTTGCCACGGCTTTTTTTGTTGTGCTGGGGACAGGAGGTCTCTATTTAACCTATTCTCTAGCTATCTATCCACTTCTATCTATTCTAGCTCCCTCTGACGTAGTTTTTGAGTCCATGACTATCTAGTTTGTTGTCTTCCTTCTGCTCCTTCCTTAGGTCTGGCAGGGCTTTAGGCAGTGCATGCTGGGAGCAAGAGGAGCGGGTCCCCTTCTTGGCCTTCCAGCGCCTTGCTTGGCCCTCCTCAATGCACTGCCAGGTTTTCCTTGCTTTCCATCTGTGGTGGAGGAAGAGAATGTCTTGTAAACTTCCTCTGGGTTTAGAGATGAAAAGGGTGTTTGTATTCATTAATTTATTAACGGCGGCCCAATCTGCCATCCCCATCTTCCTGTCCCTCCCAGATTTGGTAGCTAATTTGCAGGAAGCTGAAGTCTTCCAAGCTTTTAAGAAGAAACCAACCAAGGGATCAGTTTACATTTTCCAATGTAATGGAATAACAAATGCTGGAAACTTCTATTCAATTTGAAAAAGAAGCTGGGATTAACCCAGAGACTTGAAAGATCACAGTCCCCAAAGGCCTGTTTGGTTCCTGTACAAATTATCCTCTAAGGCAGGATGAGGTTTTTGCCTCAATCCTGCCATGGCTTTTTCTTAGCTTCATTGACCAGTGCAGCTGGGTATTTAGGAAGAGCAAAGACCTCTTGTCCCTGCTCCAGATTTATAGCTCGTCCCAAAGATGTGGTGGAGTAGAGCATAGACTGTGCCAGCCCTCGTGCTCAAATTCACTGTCATGACAGTATCTCACAGCAGTGACCTAGGAATGTTGCAGAGGAAAGCAGAGAGTGAAGAACTCTTGTTTCCCAGAAAAAAATACATTATTTAAAAATCCCTTTGAAGTCTGTTGATTTGAAAGCCTCTTTCTTGCCCTGGGAGTTTTAAATGGGTTTTAGGATTTTTTTTACCCCAGACCTGAGGGTTTGCATCCCTCTAGCACTGGATGCAAGTCAGTACCTGGAGATGATTCACAGCAGCAGAGGGTCACCAAGTTTGGCAGACCTGTGGAGAACTTCAAGTCCTACCTCTGCTCAAAGCCAGGTCAGCAGGAGCTGTGCTTGGGGAATAAAAGCTGCCCCAGCCCAGGGGACAGAGGAACAAGCATGATGAGAAATGGGATCGACGCTGCCAGAATGACTTTTTGGACATCAACACATTTAACCAGACCTTTAGATATCTACAAATGGTAGTTGTGACCAGGGGATGGATAAACCTTCACACACAAAGTTTCTTACACCACTGGGCACAGTTTAACATCTTCCATTGAACAATGCTGCCCTGGATTAGATGAAGTGTGGAGCCAGAACACTTTCCTCTGGTTTTGTAAATATTTATCCAAGTCTTTCCATTCTCTGAAACACTATATTGGTCTTTGTAATGTGTGAAGTAGCTTGTTGAGCTGGGGATCACCAACTGGAGCATTAGCTGGGTGATGGAGGGGAGATAGCTTCCCCCAGCTCTGGCTGAGGTGAGGACCCTGCTCTGAAAGTACTTGTGACTATGTTAACATCCATAGCCCATTTCTCTATAAACGAGGCTTTTGAGGCTGGTCCATGTGGCGTCATACTGGGAAAACCATTTCAGCTATCGCCCTTTCAGTGCTGGAGAGACAAAAAGGGCTTGCTCACTGCCAGGCTGGGGAAGGCTGGTTTTTTTCTGAATTGTTTTTCTGCAGAGCAGATCCTCTACCAATACCCAGACTTGTGAGGGTGCCAGAGAAGGGTTAAGAATAGAAAGAGAGATGAGGCAAGCTTCTGGGAACTTCCCCTTCCACCGAGACACAGGAACATGTGTTATTCTCTGCCCCTTTGGCAAACACAGGCAACATGACTCTCCCCACCTACGCACGCTTGCCAGCTGGTTGTCTTTCTGTCTGTCTTTCAGCATCAAGCTGGTTGAACCTGCCCCACAGCCGCTCCACCAAATCCTTCTCCTGGCTTGGTGCCACCTTGTTCCCTGCCTTTCAGTGCGGGAGAGGGTCGTTCCCTCTGCAGGGAAAGATCCCACGAGTTTGATGTTGCAGTGCAAAAGGCTGCATGGTGAGGAACAGGTTGTGTCCCATCCCATCTCTGCATTAGATGGGTTGTACACAGCAGTCTTTTGTTTAAAACTTGGCAAGTCGGCATTGCTTGCAATCAGAGGAGCTTTGCTGTTGAACCATCAAGTAGTTTGGTTAAATATCAAACTGTGATTCGTTTGTCCAAACATTGTTGAAGATGGATGGAGTCTCGTTTCAGATGTGGCTTGATGAGCCAGAATCCAAAGATCTAATATGTTTTGTGTTTTTTAATGTGACTATTGGGCTTGATCTTCCTTCTTTTGAAGTCAGTGAAAGTAGGATCCAGCACTTTTGCCATGCTTAGGGCAAGCAGCTTTGGATAAAGCAGGAGCCAGCCTAGACCTGTGAATCAGCCTTGACCTGAATCTCTTGAGAAGTCTGAATTAAAAAAAACATACAAACTAGGTTGGCTTTTATTTAAGTTGTTTCCATTTTCATAACTATCTGCAACTTCTGATGTCAAGCTCCTGACAGACGCTGTCCTATAGGGAATTCCAGTCTGACTGGAAGTAGGAGCTAAATCGCAAGGAATTTGTTCACAAGATTTATGGTCAGTGGTATGGATGCCAAGGATTTCATCGCAGTAGTATCTAACGCTTACGTGCCTAACATTTTGAGTATGCATAGTAATTAATGCACAGACATAAGTAGGGTAAAGACTGAACAGCCAAGCATGAATCTGAACTCCTTTACTTGGATGAAGTTATGACACACGGGTTCTGACTTAGTCTTTTAAGTACGTAACTGGGACATTTTCATCTGGATATGGAGTATTGGGAACTGGAATTGTAACTTGAGCTCTCCCTATTTCCCCTGATGATTGCTGGAGGAAACCCAAAAGGTACAGAGTTGGATTTCCCTCAAAGGACTTTGGACCATTGGACAGTCTGAATGTCCTAAATGTAGGATGGAAAACTCCATGAGAACCAGCTTTCTTGTGGTATCCCAGTATATGGTGTCATCGTCCCATATAAGTATAAATAAGCCTTTCCAGAAGGCTTGATTCAAGTTCAACTCCAAAAGTGGTCCTATGCCAGCATTTCTGGTTGGGATAATTTCTGCTATATTTCTGGCAAAACTTTCCCAGTTTTAGTACTTATCATATACCAGTTTCACTGATCAGTAATCCTGGACTCCTCAGATCTGTTGGCCTGCATTACAATACAACTAATTAGTTTGGCAAAGAGGACATTGATAATGTGTCATTCTAGCACATAGTTTCAAAGAGAGGAAATAATGTTTTGATCTGAAGGAACGGGGCTGGCTTTCCTACAAAATTTCATGCACTCTCTGTAGTTCATGTAGGTCATAGATATGTATGCTCTCTTTGCTTTAATTTTCCATTTGTAGTTTGGATGTACTAACACATTGCTTCTATCATACTTCATCATCATTCTTTAATTAGCTGGTAAGATCATCAGAGTAAGAATATTTAGCACATAAGGCAGCTCCAGTACATTTAATGAATAATAACAAATGCAGTTTCCCATTTTTTTTTTTTTTTGAATTTGCATCCTCTCTTACAAAAGAATGTTCTATTAGCTTCTTCAGCAACCTGCCCCACACACCGCCCCAGGGTCGGGGGTCCCAATTGGGCTCAGCCACTGCACCCTGCATTGCAGGCTTCGGATAGACCCTCTAGCAGTATGGGAGTGCTTGTGTGGGCTAACGTTGCTTCTTTGTGGACATGAAAAGGGTGTGTTCTCACTGCTGCATGCATTCAGACTTTGACCTGTGGTGGTTCCAGATTTTATGTGCTATTATCCTGCCTGCATCCTAGTGTATGGAAACAGAGAGGTGCTCTTGTGTACTGTAGGCAGCTCAATGTAGTAGTTACAAGTCAAGGCTGGGATATCTCAGCTCAGTCTCTTGTGTCTCCTGGCATTGGGTTATTCATTTTGCTTGGGCTAACCTATTTCACTTGTGTAGAGTTATCACACAGAGAAGGGGGATCAGGGTTGCTCTGCTTCTCTTGCAGAACGCTTTGAGATCAATGGAAGAAAGCTGTCATGTCTTATGAAGTAGTTGCATTAAAGTGGTAATTCTTGGTGTTTAAACAGGATCTGATGACAGATGGGATTAAATGCAAAGCAGCTTGTTACGAGGTCTTAATAACTGTGACAGACCTGGGGAAAGTGGTGTAGGGTGTATAGCACATGATACTGGATGACAGCTGATAGCATTGCCCAGGAGGGAGATAAGATTATTTTGCAAGAAATTGTGTATTTTGAGGAGCAGGAAAGAGAAAAAAAACTCAGAGGACAACTTGACATACCCACTGTTCTGTCATCTAACAGAGCTACTCTTGACAACATATGTTAGTGGCCACTATAAATATAGGGGGGGATATGTCAGTGTCATTGTCAGGCTGGGAACTAAGGCAACAAGAGGATCTCCTTTCTGTTAGATCTGGGGATTGCAGAATTTGCAGGTTGAAAGCCAATGAGGTTGTCGTCTCCTTCGTGTGTCTCACCTTTTCTTGTGGCCTCTCCCTGGGGGTGAGGAAGGGATGTCCCTTGGAGCCAAAAAAACTGGCTTCATGCTTTGTGGAGAGCAGTGATGGGGCCGTGCACTTGCAAAGACGCTGCCGCGCAGTACGGAGGCATGCAGGGATGCACCTGCCTGATTTTGCTGAGGAAGAGACTCGTGGGGGTGGAGGTGTTGGCTTGCTTGCCTGGAGGGATCCCCTCTCAGCTCCAGGATTTCTGCTGTCAGAGAGGGAGGAATCACAGTGGCTCACACAGGCGACAGGATCTATGTGTGTCTGGAGCAGTCACACCCAAGTGATAAATGCAGAGAAAGGCAAGCCATATATGAAGCTTAGAGGTGGGTGAGGGAGAAGAGCCCTCTGCTTGCAGTGGAATAGAGTTGGGTGGAATAGGGTTGTGCTGGACAAGAAAGGACCAACATTTCTGAAGGGCAGAGCTGGTAAAGAAATGTCTCAGGTAGTTGCAAGGCTCCTTTCTCTACCCCTCTGCCTACCCTTGCTGTTAACTTGCACTCTGATAAGGCTTCAGAAAGGCACCATTGTCTCACTAAATCTCATCTTGATGACCTAAATGTCATGGGTAGCCCTTGTTTGGACCCAGTGCCATTAATAACTGTGAAAGAACTTGATATAGTCTTCCACCGGGCTTGTGAATAACACACTTTTTGTTCCATTACAACAGTTTAGACTTTAAGAAGCTAGGGTTAACAACAGCCAATAAACCAGCAGGCCCATCATTGAAAATGGGTCTGCGACTGAGTGTGTTTTGACCTATTAATGTTTTGGCCTTTTGCAGCTGCCACAGGATGCAGCCTGGTGGCTATGCTGCCCCAGTCCTGAAACACGTCCCTGGTCTTAGCTAGGGACATCTCAAACCCACGTGAGGTAGGGCTGCATGAGCTAGCTTGCATCAGGCTCATATGTTGCTCCTATGATACAGAGTAGAAGACAGCTGCCTTTGCTTTTAATGTGAAATTGGGTTTCACCTAAGCAACACCTCCCATTTTGTAGAGTGCATCCTTTACCTAGGAATGGCCAAGATGGAGCCTGTGGTTCCCATGCGCTACTCTTGTGTGCCAAGAGAAGAGGCGGCTCTTCAGCTGAGGTCCCAGATGCATTCTGCTTCTTCAGAAAATAGAATTTAGTTAAAATGTTGATATGGAGCTACCCAGTTTTAGCAAGTGTGGAGTCCTGAGTTCTGGGGAGCTTCAATGACTGAGCACAGCAGGAAGTGAATTGGCTCTAAGCCTTAAGAGGCTGCAGGGATCTGTCCTTATATATAGCCTCTCTCTATGGGTATATATATGCATATATACTTATATATCTTTTTAGGTCATTTGAGATACTTCCTAGTATATGGCAGTTCCTAAAAAGAAGATTGTACAGCCTTCAGCCTACTGTTAAGGAGCAGATGATATTCTGGTGTCAGGGTCATTCTCTTCCATAGCCAGCTTGCTTTCATCTTCTGTATTTCTCGTATGGGGAATTTTTTTCCCTTTCATGCTATATTCTGCTGAAGACAGCTACACGGAACTGGAGTCTCAGTTGATCTTTTTGCTCATTGCCACCCACAGAAGTCTGTCTTTTTTAACATCCTAAATACCTTGGTACAAGATCATGGGTCTTGATTTGAAATAAATCTCTAAAAGATCTTTTTTTCCTTTCTTTCCTTTTCCAGATCTGAACACCATCACAGAGGTAAAGACATACACCTTCACCCAACAGACTGAGAGGGTTTCAGAACTCATGTTTCTTTTGGTCTCTATCCTAACAGGGAATTTAATCAGGTTTCTTCTTCCTCAGACAAAGTCTGGTGATTCAAAGCACTGGGGTGAAGAAGATCTGCCTTTGCTCTCATTCAAAGCCCAGTGAAGCCAGTGTAAAGCCTGGCATTAACTTCAGGGGGTGTTAGCTCAGACCTCTGGTCTGCAGCTGTGCAGGTTTTATCCTGCTGTGAGCCCTGGGCCTCTGGTGGGGCCATCTGAGAGCAAGTGTCTCTGCCCAGCTGTCCTTGCTACTTGGTCCCAAATGCCACCTATTAGCCCCGAACCTCCTTCCCAACAAGCAGGTCTTTACACCCTGCAGCAGCACGGCAGCCAGAGTGGCGGCTGGCACAACCTTAGTCCTTTTCTTTGTGCCATGCTGGAGCTCATGACTATTTGCCAGTCTCCACAGCAACACTTTCTGAAGTCCTGGCAGAGGATTAGGGATAAATATGTGCAGAAATGGGGTTTCTTTTGGTGGATGTAGATCTTTCTTACTAGAAAGCAAGTGAAAATAACAGAGAATATTCTGCAAACTGCTCTTTGAAATTAGGTCTAGATTTTTAGACCCTCAACAGAGAGTCTAAAAGGTATGTCAACTTTCCATGGCTGTGTGATTCTTGCACACGTATGCATATGTTAAATGCAAGTTAGTCGTATTCATGGGCCTTGGTGTTTTCATGACTATTAATTTGCTTTTGAGAGAGAATACTTTTCTTCCCATGTGATTAGTGCTTTAAGGTGATTTGAAGTCGGTTTCCTGACCAAAACTTCTTGTTTGGTGGTTTCCAACACAAACCTGGCTTGAACGCCTTGAAAGTTGCATTGCAGAATCAAATATGGAGCAGGCTGGAGTGTAGTCCTGGATGTGGGAAAGGTCTCAATAACAGGCTGACATCGTGAGGTGCATACAGCAAGATAGGGCCAGAAGTTTATGGTGTACCAGGCAGAGAAGGGCAGAAAAATACCAGCATCACTGAGATCTAGAGCCACTCTCAAATAATAGAAAATATCCCTGTGCAACAACAGAAGAACTGGGGTTGCAGCTGCTAAAATCTGAACATCATTGTTCCAGGTGCTTGGTGGATGGTAATATTGTAGGGTATATGATGCAATTATGTAGTTTCAGGCAAACCCTCCTGACTGCTTTGCACAATGGTATAGATCCATGAACTGAACCAGGAATTCTTGTGTTTCAATAAAGTGACTAAAGCTCATGTAAAGGGAAGGTAGGGTCAGCTGTTCACGGGGCTGCACAGCCATTCAAACATCCTGTACAGGGGGATGAGTCAGCGATACCAGTAACATCACAAAAAGATTTGCCTTAGTGAAGAAATCAGGAATGGTCTGAGATCATCTAGCTCTAGTTCTCATTGCCTTGTAAATTCCTTATGGTTCATAAGCACTGTCGGATGTGACTAAGGCACCAAGGTGATTAGTATCTCTGCTTAGTGTCCCCCAGGTAACCCCATGCTTTTGGAAATTGTTAGCAAAATCTAACTTAATGAGCGCAAAGTCCCTTTGGATGAGGGTGTGGGGGGAGGATTTCTTGCTTTTCCAGATTCTTCTTTCTCTGTCACAACAGCTGTGAGCTTTCTTTGCCTTATCAGACCGAGGAAAGGCCCAGTCTGTGACCCTACAACGTAGTTAGCAGATATCCAACTGGGAGGTCAGATCTCAGAGGCAGCCAGCTTTGTAAATTAGACCTTCCCTTCCAATCTCACCCTGCAGATTGCATCTGTGATTGATCTGGTATTCTTGAATCCCACACCCATGAATTAACCTCTAACAGCATCCAGGAAAATAGTGGAAATTCACTGACATTGGCCTGGCTTTTAATTTTTCCTTCTGTTTAAAAAAAATAATAAAAAAAAGGTAATTCCAGTGATCAGAACAGCTCTCAGGGTTAATCCTCATTGAATGGGAGCAGGGATGTGGTCTCCAACTGGTTTTAGACTCTGTTCTTAGCAACTGTGAGACTTTGGCAATTGAAACTTTGGCCTTTCTATCTTTGTTCCAGTAGCATTCTCATCTCTCAAAGACTTCATGTAGACAAAGATGGAGTTTTTAACACTTATGGCCATGAGACACACAAACTGTAATAAAGAAGAGCCATACGAGTTGATGGCTATTGTCAATATGCCTTGGAGTCATGTGCCTTTTACCTGTCCATCCATTTCTAGCTAGCAGGTGGTATAGTCAGATGCATAGTATGTGTAGGCACCCTTGAGTCAATGGGACAATTTATTTTGCTGAGTGTAATAGTATGTTCTCTTTTGAGGAAGAATATTTAAACTGAGGGGTAGCTCACATTGGAACAAAATGCATCCAGTTCAGGATTGTTAAACATCACTCACCAAAAACTGAAAGGCAATGGCTAATAAAATGCATTTTCAGTTATGGAAACAGAATTGATGGTTATCGTGCAAAACCTGTATTAAATAAAATAAGGGGCACCCTAGAAAAGAATGATTGATCTCACCTGGAGAAGGTAGTCTGGAGCCCCAGGGACATGTATGTCTCAGGTGCATTCATGTTCTCTGTATATGAGGAAGCTAAGGTAAAAGTTAGGAAGGAAAAAGGAAATTGAAACTGTCTTCTGAAATATATTCTACAAATGAGGATTTTATGGATTGTAAATCCACACTGTGCTACCATCTCCCAAGTTGCACAGATGTAGCTGAGGTCAGATTTTGCCCCAAGAGCAGCATCACATTTGGGGTAGCTAAAATACCTCTCCAAGAACATGCTCGAGGTCATCAGTTAATTACACAGTGGAGTGATGGTAGTTTACATCTCCCCTGAGATGGGAAAAGGACATTGAACAGTTAAGGAGATGGCAAATGTGGGTACATTGGCGCTTTCTTCTGAAGCATCTGGGGAAGAAACTGGGTCCCTGCTAAGGAGCTCATGCTCTCTGTTCCCTTTTCTCAAGCAGTTACACCCCAAACACCACTTGCTGTCCAGTATGGCTGGCACAGGGCTGTGCTGCCTCACCTGTACCCACATGTTTTGCTGTAGTAAGGGGTCGGTGGGCTCCACACAGAAGAGTGAGTGACACTAGACAAACCTGAGTGCAAAACCCACCAGCTGCCCGAGGCATGACTGGCTGCTGAGAAGCAGGAGCATAAGATAAACATCTCTTATGACTACCCATAAGCAAAATGTAAGTGAAAAATAAATTTGTTTTTTGAAGGCATTTATGGAGGAAAGAGATGTTAAGGTAGAAAAGTGTTCTCATGTTGGTGTTTGTGTGAGAGACAGCAGCAACCAGGGAGCGACAATCACTTAGAGCAGTTATTAAAGAGCCCGGAGGAAACTGTACATGGAAGATGTGGCAACTGTTAAGAAAATGACTGTAAAAATGACTGCTTTGTCACTCAATAGCTCCCCTCCTCCTTTCTTCTGGGTTGACACATTGCATGTGCTTACTGAACTAACAAAAATTGTCAGCTGGATTTCATATCACCTTATGCCTCCATAACAACGAAGTCCCAATCACTGACTCTCTCTTCCAGGGGATGATCCAAGATGCAGGAAAAATATGACTGGGTGATTTCAGCTATTTACAGGCTCTGTAATTAGAACAGGCAAGGAGAGCATCCTGACCTGGTGCGCTCTCTCCTGACCATCACAGCAGTCCAAAAAGGTGTCGCTGTGGGATTTGTGCTCTCCTCTGAGCAGAGCAGAGCATGCCTTGCTAAGAAGTCATGTTTCCAGAGTGTCATTAGTGTTGATGGGAAGTATTGATGCTGCTCTTGGAAAAGGAGATGAACAAGGCAGAGCTGTTCTGGCACATGGTCCCCAAGAAAGAGAGGAAATCGCACAAGCTGATATTTTTCAAGTGGAAAGGGATTAAATCAATGGGGAAAAGAGTAATTGTTCCTAGTTCAGAAAAGCACATTCCAGATGGTGGGGAGGAAGACCCATTTTCCGAGAGGAGTGTGACTGGGCATTTTTTCAGCTGAAGGATCCTGAAAGTAGACATAATTGATTATGTCCATTTGGAGGTGAAACCTGTGATAACCAGTACTAAAAAAATCATGACGATGTAAAGGCTTTTTCTACTCACAGTATTTTTTTCCTTATCTGATCTCCACCTGCAGCTGGGAGTTGCCTTGTTTTTATTGTGCTGAAAGATCTATTTTGCCTGAGATCCTTGCTTGCAGCAAAGTTTCCTTCCAGATTGTTGTCATTAGTTTTTGGATACAGCTGGGTCTGTGTGAAAATTCAGCTTTCTACCACAGGCATTCTCAGTGACCAAAATATAGCATTGCTTGAAATTTCTAGGGACAAAGCAAAGTAAACCAGATTTCTACCAGTCAGCATGATACTAGCCTTGCCATGATGCAGGCTTTCAAGAGGGGCGTGCATGTCAAAGATCATTTATGCCCCACAGGGAGGACAAACTTCCGAATGCTAAGATGACGTTGAAAAGGGAAGAAGCAGAGAGTGTTTTTCAGATTTAATTTGGGAACAGCCCAAAGGATACCCATGAGAGGTAGAGGGAAGGAAATGTCAAAACACAGCTTTCCAGTGATGCTGATTCTTTTGCATTTTGTAGATAATGGTTAAGAGCACTTCTTTATTTTTATGGTACATCAGGCATGTGCTTTGTACCCACAGATATAAATTAAATGCCATGTCCTTGTCTAAAGGAGATTTGTATTGAACTGAATCCCTTTATTTTATTGAGACATATGGCTGGTGATAAACAAATTGCACTTAGTTTTTCTTTCCACTCGTGCAAGCAATTATTGCACATGACATGAAACAGGGCCAATTTGTTGCACTTGTCAGGTTCTCAGATTCTTCCATCTCTGCAGATGCTGCCCACAGGGGGATGTTCCCCAGAGCACAGCTGGGCATCTCCTGAGAAGTATTAACATCAAGCTTTAGTAAGCAAGTTTAATCCCAGCCATCTCTGAAGCCCTTGCATAAAGAGCTCCGGGTGGCTACAAAGATTCACCCATATAACTTCTTAAATGGACCCAGAGTCTCACCCCTAAGTGGAGTTAAACTCTGGATGCAGTGTCCTTTAGAGAGGGAAGCAGTAAGACACAAATCAACAGCCCGAAGTGATCCGTGTGTGGCAAAGGAGCGGGGAGGGATGTCAGGAGGACCAGGGCAGGGAGAACTGGGGAAGAGGCTGAGGCAGTAGCAGATATCTCAGCAGGCTGGCAGGGAGAATTTCAAGTATGGGGAGGATGTGATGGAGGGTAAGAAGCTGAGCCCATGAGCAGCAGGGGGGTGCTGGTTTTTCCCCCCACTGTATATCCATCACTCTGCAGTGGCAGTGAGCTCCAGTGGAAATGAGCCGGTGTCAAAGTGGTCCTCACCCATGAGAAAATGGCAGGGTGCTGGGGCTGGCGGAAGGCAGCTCCGTGGGGAGCCTCTGCTCACTCTTCCCTGTTTCACCCCTGGTGTAAAGCAGTCAGTGCAGGCACCATTTCTGTGGGGTAGTTTTGGACATTGTCAGTTGTGGAACCACATCAGGTATGCTCTGGTTATTAGTGATATGACTTATTTAACATTCAAATTGTATCCAGAAGGAAAATTTAGCAAGATATATTTATCCTAGAATGGGCTTCTCCTAAAAATTCCTGTATCCTGATATGAGGGATGTCTAGAGAATATGAAAAGAAATGAGACACCAGGTTCAAAAGCACCTGCAGGGTGCCAGTGACAAGCAGGAGCACCTGTCTCTCCAGAAACAATGATACAAACTCACGTGCCTCCTTTTCTTGTAGGCTGGTTGTATTTTATCCAACGGCACTCATAACATGCTACCCTCAATGTCTGCTTCAGGCAATCCTTTTTTTCCAGCCTCTGAAGCAGTCGTGGAAAACTTGGTGCTCCCGAGCAGATTTGAGAGTCGAGCTGTGATTGAGAAGGTGGCTGCACGCCTGGTATGGGAGTGTCACTGGTCTCAGTTGACATTTGTTAATTCTCTTCCCCATGTGACCATTTTAGGCTGAGAGGTTTGATTTCCTGGTCATTATTTCTCATAACAATTGCTCTACCATGCATGTTGGTTTTGTTGGTTTCCTGCTGGATGAGTGGTATATTTTTTACATTAAAAGGGGCAATAGCATACATCTTTCTCAGTCAAATAAGTTTCTCAATATTGAATGTATGGGAATGTCATCCTTGTTGTCTGTTTGTTTTCCTTAAGTTTCTATGGCCACCTTATTCCTGCGTCACCTTGGTGTGTTTGGAATAGCCCCTACAGCAGTGTTTGTAGAGAGCAGGATCCCAAGCTCTGACCTCCTCCTGGAGATTTGGAGGATAGGTGGTTGTATGCAGCTGCAGATCAATGTTTGCACAAGGAGAGCAATAAATTTCAGACTTTCACGTCATTAAATCGTGCAGTTTGTTCTGGAATTCTGTCCTGATCTCAACAACTGCTTGTTAATAGTTAAGAAAGCCTTGACAAATTCTTAACTTGTTAATAAATAACTCAGGGAAGAGAGGGTTTATTTTCTAAATTACAGGTTAGTTTGCTTTATTTTTAATGATGTTCCTTATGTGTGCCTTATAAAATTTCTTGAGAGTGTAAGTCAAACTGCAACAGGCTAGTGGCATTGAAGTCACCTGCACTCTTTTTTCTGTGTTAAGCTAAGGCAACTTTGTTTTAGTTGCTTGTCTCCTATTAAATACGCTGTAGGATTAAAGACGTTATCACAATTAAAGATTGAAAAGGCCTATGGAACTTGGTCACATAGTCTGTCCTCTTGCAAAATCAGATTACAAATTCCAGGTGATGTCATCTCAGGTATGAAATACTTCCAGCCAGAAGAGATCGGCTTATTTTCCTGATAGCATTCCTGAGAACTACTGCCCATGAATCTGGGATTCTGCAATTGATTTTGTTTCTCTGTATGTTGAAACAGTCCTAGCAAAGAGTGATCAGTCTCCCATCCCCCTGGATTATTCTGTGAATGTTTCTTTCGTCTTAGATCAGACAGACAAGCAACAGCTCATGAGGTGTCATGTACCAGCTACTGAATATAGAGCTAATACTAGAGCTGTAAGAAGCAGAAAACACAGGCTCTGCTTCTTTAATTAGTTCATGCATCTGCTTTGTTAGATGATCAGAAGTCCAAGAGCATAAGGAGTATTTGGCCCAGGACACCGATAGCCATGCAGTGAGATCATCAACAAATCTTTCCAAGAGTGAAGGTTAAGGAGTCCTCCTAGGTCCCAAAATAGGCTTCCTGTTGAAAACCCAGATAGTTACACTATTTCAGTATCACATAGACACTTCTTGCCATTATGTGAAGAGTTGTGAACCTTGGTAGAGTTTGTACCCTGATGCACGTGACTTCCAATGGACCCTCACCGATGGCTGAAGTCGAGTGATCTCTGTGCTCTTGCTGTCTCACAGATGTGCAGATGAGTCCCTCCTAAGCTGCTGCTTCTGGGTTCTGATAGATCTCCCAAAGGGAAAAAATGGTCCAGGTATCCAGAAGACAGTTTTGTTTGCTGATCAATGCAAGGGCTTTAATAGTATATACAAATGGTAAGACCAAAGATAGTTGTTTTAGCTTTTAGTATGCCTTGGAAGAGATTATGTTGGGGTTTGTTAGTAGTGGCAGAGAGAAACTTCTCTGTCTGTGAACAGGAAAAGCAACATGAAACAAAGATTGTGCAGTCTGGGATTTTTTTTGTAGTGAATTGGTGGCTCTTCTCTAGAGGGAAGACTAAAGCTCTGCAGTCAGCAAGGATGTTTTTGTAAGCAGGTATGGCCATAGGGAAAACAGTCCGAGATACTGGATGCATATTCTCACCAAGTGTGAGGCATCTTGTTTTCAGAAACAAGAGCAACTCTTGTTTTTTTCCACACATTTTATCTCATCCGTCTATCCATCCATCCATCATCCATTCATCCATCTTTTGAATGTCTGACTACCTTAATGTTGTACCTTTAACAAGTCTGAAAAGCAGCTCTGCAAAATGATGAGCCATATGCATAGAAGCACCAAGTCTTCTCCCCACGCGGTTGCTCTTGTTTGGCACCAGCCACACTCAGAGCAGTGCTGCCTTTGCTTCCCTCAGCACAAACAGGCCTGATCATCTGAGGAATAGCCAATATTCAACACTCTGCTACTCACTGTTGGCCTTCCCAGGCTGGGATGGGTTTAACTGGCTGCGGATGGGTTCAACTGGCTGAGGACCTGGTTTTCTGGATTTCACTAAAAATGGGATGCTTTGGGGGAAAGGAAAAGCCCTTTGTTGCAGGAGTCGTGTCACTGCTGCTTCATATGAATTCATATTTGTAACCTGAGAAATATGCAATAGATAGGTATATAAAATTATCTCTGTTATCCAGCTTAAATCTCAAGCAAATGAGGGCAATTCTGTTTTCTGGAAGATATCTGACCCCCTAGAAAAACCAGCTTCTGCTGCCTGCTGCCCATATTAACCTGTCTTTGAGTTAGGGTTACATCCATGCTTAGTGCTCAGAATGAGAGCAGCCAGTCTGCTCAGTTTAGTACCTGGTTAAGAATACGATAATTACATGTGTTTAGTTATCAATATGATAAAATAAAGATATTGTTAAAGATATCTTTAACATTGTTAATATTGTTAAAGATATTGTTATCAATATGATAAAATAAAGATATAAAGGTATTGTTGCTGATCTTGTCTTAACCCTAATAATATGCACAGACTTAATTTTAATACCAAGGACCCGTTCTCATCTTACCTGTAGAAGGTAATGGAGCTCTGGAATCATGTGCCATGAACACAGACCCCTTTTGGGTGAGGCAGTACATCCTCCTCTTTCACCTCCAGCTCTCCTGAACCCCAGGGGTAGGCACAGACCTTACCCTATGACAGTGGCCCTTTCTAGGCCTAATTCAAAGGTGAGAACTTGTCCTCACCCTCAGCTTTCCCACTGAACTTTGTAGGATGTAGCAGTAAATCCTCTCCTAGACCCCAATAGTGCTGCTAGGAGTTGGACAGAAAAGAAGCATGGAGGAAGCACATGCCTGCTCCTGGGTCTGTGAATGAGAGCTGCACAGATGCCTTGGGTTAAGAAGAACAAGGATTGGCAGTTGTGGGTTATGTCCACATCCTGCCTACCACAGAAGGATATGTTTAAGGCTCCCTTTTCCAAGTGTGTCCTTTCTATATTTAGGTTTTTGGTTGGAAAAGTCTTCTGGAACTGCCCAGGGACTGTTGTGCAGGTGCTCTGGTTAGGGATTTTTATTTCAAGGGCTGGTGATGCCAGGCTAGGACAGCCTGGGCACAGTGTCTCTCTGGCCCTGAGAGCATTTTCTTTAGTCCCTAATCAAATCATGCTCAGCCACTATGAGCTGCCCTGCAGATTGTATTTAAAGCAATAGATTCATATCACAAACTGTTTGCTGGAAGCAGCATATTATTGCTAGTCCTATGTCAAAGCTTACTTGGCTGCACCTGCACTATGAATTGGAGTAGAGGCTTCTTTTCTGCAAGTTGGATCAGTTTTCTTTCTCCGGTTCACAGGACTCCCAGGGCAGTCTTATTGAAACAACTGGGGAAGGAGATATAGGCATGTTTTGGCAGGGCACAAGGGTGGGAACAAGCATTAAGGTCTGCAGGCATCTGAATCTTGCACTGCTGCTGAGTGCTTTGTGTTCTGTGCCCAGAAGCCCAGATGAAGGGGCAAGAGCAAAGAGCTGGAGAGGGAAGCAGAGGCTGGATGATGCCACATACCAGTGCTGCTGTTTGTCTCCAGTCCTTGCATACCAGCCGCATCGTTGTCTCGAAATGGGCAAACTGGAGCAAAGTTAACCCAGGCCTGGTATGCAGGGAAAAGCACGTGTGCAGACACACCAATGCACACACCATAATTGTCAGGCACGGAGAGGCAGATTTGTACTGGGTCACACAAAGTATGACTTGGGGAAAATGGGAAACGTCCCAGGCAAGATGTTTTAACTCTCTCCAACTTTTCCTTATCCTGGGAGGAGACAAGCAGAGCTAAGGGCCCCACCTCATAATTAAGGACATCAGAGATGAGGAGCATCTAAGACAATCATTCCTAATTAGTAGCTGTGTGGGTTAAATGCCATCTTAGTTTTCCTTCTTGGTGGTAAGGTGAGCTAATAACAGAAAGCCCTTGGCAGGGAGAGGGGGAACAAGTCAGTCTGCAGCTTTCTCCTTCCCCATTAGGAGAGCCCTTTGATGTCTCTGATAGGTGATTCTCAGTCCACTAAGTCCAGGCAGTTTTCAGGCTGAAGTGTGTGGCAGCCACAAAACAACTAACTAGATGTCAAAATTTCTGCCCTTCCCTGGAGTCATGAACAGAGGATTGAGCACATCTTTCGGGGCCTTTAAATACATATAAATATTTTCTGTATTGTTTTGTTTCTCCCCTTCCCCCTCCCGTTTTGTGTCTTCGTCTGATGATCTTTGGTGAACCAAGGGCACTATTCTTGGAGACTATCCTCATCCTAGAAATCATAAACCTGGCAGCTACCCTAGCCCTCTCTTCTTGGACGCAACCCTATCTGAAATGCTCATGGCACATTAAGGGAGCCAACACATGGTCCCAAAGGGCCCGCTCTCTACAGAGGACACAAGTGTCCTGTCCTCACGCACTGAGTTTCTTGCAACTTCTGCTCTTGTTGCTTAGTCACTTTTTACTGCATCCCCATAATGTGGGAGCTGCCAAAAGCCTTGCATCTTTAAAAGAGAATATTTGAAAATTAAAATCAGGCTAGGATAAATCACAGGGAATAACATTAGCATGTGAATAATATGGATAGGAGAAATGAGGTTGTAGAAATAATAGTTCTATGGGTGGGATTTCAAAGACTCCTGCTGCCCAGAGTTCCAGCTATATAAAATGACAGCTGCATGCTCTCTCTTTCTATTTTTTTATTTATAATTTTAAGAAGATTTTTTTTGCTTCACCCCCATTAGAATTTCCTTAATAGGGATCCTTTCTCCATACCAGCCCTTTTAAAGATTGAGAATGAGACAATGGCTGCTAGAGGAGTGACTCACCTCAAGGTCTGGTCTGGTCTTCTGCATCCAGATGCAAATGAGCAGAAGCAAGAGAGTCGAGGACATGGACCAAAGCCTTGGGTGACGGCTCACACACAGGCAGGCTGGTGTCCAAAAGTTCCTCTTGGGCCTTGAAGGAAACTAAGTTAAATGGGGGGGTATATTAGTAGTTTTAGCTGTGCAGGGTGTGTCAAATCCCTGGCAGGGTGGCAGGCTGGTCCCCAGTACCCCAGGCACTGTCAAGAGTGTGGCTGTGTGAGCTCCCACTGGGAACCTCCACTGGAGCCTCAGCCCCTCATGCTCTTTGCTGGCAATGGTGGCTGCAAGGCAGATTTTGAAGCGCAGTGGGCAGGGTGGGCTGGGTGTAGGTGCAGGCTGTGTCCTGCTCCAACTTATGCCACTGGAAACCCGGGGAAAGTGTGTAGCCATGGCCTTGAACCTGGCCACATGCCCCACACTCAGGGGCCAGAGGCAAAGGAAAATGTGGTGCAGTCACTTCTAGGGGCATCACTTTGGATCTACCTGAGCACACTCACTGGGAAGTAGTCCTGTTTGGAGAGGGAAAAAAAAAATGGTTAATTTTAAAAATTACTATTTATTTTAACACCATTCTAACCTGTGGAGGGTGTGATCCACACAGAGAAGCAGTAGTGATGGAAGTGGTTACTTTTCACCCTCACTGCTTGCACTAGATGCCTTAGCTGGCACAGAGAACACCTAAGGGCAGGATTTTACCTACCCTTTGAGGGGCAAAAGCCACTATTTCCATGAAAAATGCAATCTCACCGACCATCCTGCCCTCATGCTGGCTCCTCCTATGTGTGTAAGTGCATAAACTGATTAGATAAGTAACCTGGGCTACAGCTAACCTGGAGAGAAAGAAAGGTAAGATTGAAGGAACAATGAATTCATTTCACCAGTGTTGTTGGGTTAGGCTGGCTATGAACGTTCACGAGAGCCGCAGCCTGCGGGACCTTGGGTCAGTGGTGGTGTTCACAGCGGGGCTCGTGGGGTGTTCGCCGAGTGATGCATGTGCCTGGAGGCTTCATAAAAAGGGGTTCGTGTTGTTCTCTCTCTCTGTGTTTTTTTTTTGAAGTCATCCTAATTAATTAAACAGCTGATGGAATGGCAGGGCAAGCACACAGTACAAAAACTCAAATCTGCACAGATTCAGTGTGGACCTGATTAAAAGGCTTCATCGTGTACCCTGGTGTCTCATTAGCATAATTAACTCTGCTCTGAGTCAACTGAAACATCAGCAAGTTGACCATTTTCAAAGCAGAAGCAATTTCATAACAGCGAAGTTGATATCAGAGCACATGAAATGCTGAAGAAAAGCCTTTCCTTTCTGCAATGGTTCAGAGTTTCTGAACAAAAGCTTTGTTATTGTTGTGAGATATTTTTTTCTTGTAGTTGAACATTTTGACAGAGAATTCACCTCATTTGCATTAATTTTTTGGCAGGGGAAAAAAAATCAACATTTTCTCAGTGAGAATTCACTGAAGCAGAGAAACAGGGCTAGGTAAAGGAGCGTGGCTAACTCCAGTATAATTGAGAAAAAACAAAGTGTGTAGTGAGCAAGTGCCTCTTTGGTTTAGTGCTTTAACAAATTATCTATGTAAGCCTGAGTTATTCCGGAGATTTTATTTCATTTCTGTTAGTTTAATTCCACACTGACCCCAGTGAGAACTCCACTGAGGACCTTGCCTGAATAAGGAGATGAGTGTAGAGCAGATCTGGCAGCTCGCTGTTGCAGTCCTTGCTCAGTGAGTACCACTGATTTGTGCAAGTAATGTCATTCCAGTGAGACTTTAAGGGTGAAGGGTTGTGGACCCAGAGTGTCTGAGCAGCAGATATTGTGTGTGTGTGAGATTTTGGGCATGATGGAATTTGAAGGATGGGCAGTTTAAATTTGGTACTGTGAAAATCTGCAAAGCAAAGGATGCCAGCTTTGTTCATTTGCGTGACATTTTCTTCCTGCAGCTGAGTTTCAGGGGGGTCAGGATCTGGGAGGTTGTTATCAGAGCAGACTCCAGAGATATGGGTGCTGTTTTCGGGTCAATCACCCAAAGGAAGTCCAAGTTCCTTTCCTGGTCTTTCCTACCCTCCTGCAGATAACCTGTGACCTGCTGCAGAGTCTGTAACACTGAGAACAGCTTTTGTCTGGAGCTGTCAGACCCTGGAAAACTGGCATTAATGAAGGGGTCACTGTCCTCCGTCTATGGGGAAGTCAGTGGGGTAGATCACTCTGATAATGGCCAATTTCCACAGCACAGAAATGACCTTCTAGCAGTTTGACCCTGGCAGTCAACTGTCAACACAGGTGGCAAATGGGTTAGGGAAGCTCAGATGTCTCCAGAAACCATCCCTCAAAGCATGATGCTGGGTAGATGTAGCCTGTCCTTGAATCCTTTCCTCCTGGAGATGTGGGGGGAAAAGGAGGTGCTCCTACATAACCAATGGAGTGTGACCCCAACCAGTGCTTTGTCCTCATTCTCCCAATCTATCCCATGGCTGCAATGAGCATGGCACAGCCGTAAAAAACATAATTTTTTCCTCTCTAAAGAAAAAGTGTTCTGAAAACATCTCCACGTACACTGGAAGGGTCTGTGCCAGAGCAGCAGAGGTTTTCTCCCCCGGTGTTTGGCAGGCGTGGTGGCTGCAGTGGCCATGATACAGTAAGCTGATGGTGTCCTCATGAGTCACTTCTCAAACACAGAACCTGGCAAAACAGGCTGCACGAAGCCTCAGCGGTGCTCAGGATATCATAATTACGATGGCTTAGCTCTCTGAAGGAGGGCAAATGCATGATTATTTCTAAGGCAACATTAGTGCAGTTGTATTCTCCCAGGGAAACCCATGGCTGCTGTTGGGACATGGCCATGGCCTCACCTGGGAAGCAAAGATAAGCCTTTGATGTCCTTGCTTTGTTCACCCTGGTAGCAATTCAGTTCAGCAGGACCATTTGTGGTTGAGGTGTTCTCTTGGTGATTTTCTCTTACCTTTTAATGACCTGCTTCCACTTCAGCAAACCACTTCTCTGCTATATAAACACTTGAATGAATATTTCTGGTAACTGTGAAAATACCAGAAGTTCCACTTTATTATAATCACCTTGATTTTATCTTTTTAAGAGTGAGCAATTGTCCCCTGTCTGAGGCACATGTTTTTTTGCACTGGCCTGGGGCAGTTGTTCATATGTCCTGCCAAGAGTCTGCCTGTGCAGTGCCCAAGCTATCATTGCTGCTCAAATTCTGGCTCCAGCGAAGGTCTAAGCAGTCTTCTGCACAGCCCGTTATTCAGGTTGGTGCACATTCCTGGGAGCAGTGACTTACCCTTTTGTAGCTCTTGCTTCAGCTTCGGTCTACTACAACAGCATTTTCCCCAGAGAGTCTCAAGAACAAATCTTTCCGATCAGTCAACTGCTCAGTTAGATTAAAATGATGGTGAAACAATGGGGTCTGACTTTGGACAAGAGGAAGGTAGAGCTGCATGCATAGTATGAGCCTGTCGAGAGCTTGCCCCAACCTTGGTGACCCACTTCACGGCCCAGGAACGGTGACTGCTGGGGACAGCAGACGAGCTCCAGTGGCAGCAGCCACGGGTATGGGCAGTTGCTGCACTGGAACAGGTCTGGGTGAACACACGCCGACACCAGCATCACAGACCATCATACACACTCTTCATCAGCTCCCATGGATGTTTGCCGTGTCCTCCAGGGCTAAGCTTGTTTCTCGACTGGTTGGTCGGAGCTGATTCACTACACAGGGGTGGAAGGGGCCGTGCTGCAGCCCCTTGTGTCTTAGCCAGGGCTGAATGTGCCGGGAGGCATGGTCATCCACGGCAGCCAGTCCACAACACCAACCCGTCACACACCTGTGTTCTCCGTGGATGTAACTCTATGGTGGTGTCTCATTCCCCAGAAAATAAGGTTTTGAGATACCTGTCATCTTCCTAGGTGAGGGAAGAAGTGTGGGTTAAATAGGAAGGATTTCTTTGTTACCTGTGGGGTTTTGAAAAGCATCCTCCATGAAAAAGAGGCCCTTGATTTTAGATTTACAGCAGCCCAAGCAATTATACAGCTGTATCTAACAATCTGCAGCTCTCAAGGAATCTCTTGGTTCCTTAACCTCACATGTTGTCTTCTCTGACAGTCACAGGTGTGTGTGCATGTGTGTGTGGTTTATTTACTCCTCCTGATTTAGGTGAAACTGTCTTCTAAACCAGTTCATCCTCAGGTTGGATTGAATTCCCATTTATTCCTGCTGGATAAGAAGCATGCCCTGCTCAGCTTCATGTGTTTTTTTGAAAGGAGAGGAGGATCAGAATGGTGTCTGGGCCAATCCCTCATTGCCGGAATACCCATATTTAGCTGTTTTTGTCTCTGAAGACCTGTCTAAGTCTGTTTTACATCCGAGAACACTAACGCATGTGAGCTGGGCAAAGCTGCAGAGGGAATTAGTGCCAGAGAGCAGCAGGGTTACGGTTGTGTCCTGATCCCAGAGCCATGCACAGACCACCCTGTCCTCTCTGAGCGTGTGCCTGGCTGCAATATGTGTCTGAGGAAGGCTGTGTCCTCCTTCGAGCGCCTGGAACGTGATGCCTGGGCTCCATTTTTCCTTCCCAGACTCTGCTGGTGGCCCACCAGCCTCGCGGTGGGCTGCTGCCGTGTGCAGTCATTCTCTGCAACAGCTCTGTGACGTGACTAGCCACTACCCAGTCCCCTAACATCTCTCCTACTCCTAGAAAGGGAGGGAGAGGGAGCCAAGAAGCATCTTTTTGCCCTGTGTGACAGTACAGCACCCACGCAACAGGGCTGCGGTGCTTGACCGGAGCCCTCAGTGCTGCCACTCTGATAACAGTAACCAATTACTCCCAAGTGACAAGCCCTGTCTTTCCATTTTAAGCCTATTTGTGAAAGGAGGGCTGTTTTAATTTTTTTTTCTTTCTTCTTTTGATGCCAATCTCTATTGTTTGAGGAAACTTTTGCTAGGAAACTGGGACTGGGGAAAAGGAAACTCAAAGACAGAGCAGCCAAACCCTTTGCAGGAATCTGCTCTCTTCTGAAGGTTAAAGCTTGTCATTATTTGATTTACTGGAAATGATTGGTGTTTCCTTTGTTCTCCCTTGTGGTGGCTGCTCTGATAAGCCCTGAGGGATGCTTTCCTTGGACAGATCTGGACCAATTACAGCAAAAGAAATAAGGAAAGTAAACCCATGTCCTGTTTTTAGTTATTCCATTTCTTGTTAATCAGCTATTTGCCTTGTTTCAGAGAGACTCAGGACTCTGCCTCTCTAATTGCTGGGGACTTTAAATGGCTGCAGACCCAGAAATACCATGACTACAGCCTGCTGTGATGAGAGTGTTGCTGAATGCACTATGTGGTCTGACCTTTTGGTTTTTGGAGAGCTGGCTTCTGGGACTGACATGGCTCAGAGATGAACGTCGTTTTGGAGCCCGGTATGAAGCTTGCCGGCAGCCCACAGCCCTTTCCATACGCAGTGCAACCCTGAGTCCTTCCCAGGACTGCGGTAGGAGAGTGCTGCAGCTCCAGGCTGAGCAGGGCTGTGTGTGGCCCAGAAATACGCAGGGAGATGCTGTAGGTCAAAGTCTGCTGACAAAGTCCCACTGATTCTAGGAATAAGTATCTTTTACCAGGCTGGGTGAAGATGATGAATGGAAAGGGACTTGGCCAGCCCTCTCCTGCCGGGATGTAGAACGCACGTGTGAAGTGGTGCTGCTGTGGGGAGTCAGCTCCAGTCCTATTCCTTCCTAATGTGGAGTCTTCTCTCACCCTGGGAGAGCTGCTCAATGGGGTGCCATTCCCCCTGGTTGTGCAACAGCAAACTTTGCTCATCTGTGCCAGGAGCTTCCCTGCCTAGAGAAGGCTGGAGGCCCCAACCCATATTCCCATTTAAGCAGTAGGAGACTTTCCCAGTGACTTCAGTGAGCTGTGACCAGCCTCGTGCCATCTCTGTGCCTTGGTTTCTCAGTGTAGAAATGTAATGCAACAGCCACCACCTCCTTGGAGTGCTCTGAGGCTTGTTTGTATTTTATGAAGCGCTGAGATGCGTGGGAAAACTGTGTCATGAAAACCCCTCCTGAGATGGCAGAGACTGGGCACTTGTGACTGCTGTTTCTTTGAGCTGCAGGGACAAGCCTTGTGTATGATGTTACTTGCAGGTGGGCAGCCTTGCTTGGAAGCAGGAAGAAGCGGGGAGCACTCTCTTGCTATTTGGGTAGAGCTTAGACCAATATGAATTTGAAGTGACAGTAGCTGAGTGACCCACTTGTCCGTTCCTCCTCCACCCCTCCCTGCGGCTTCGTGGCCCAGACCTGGCCATGATGAGCTGCTCCGTGCTGTGCTGGCTGCCGCAGCGCAAACACAACCCACCAAGTCTGAGGGAATATGAGGAGCCAGCAGCTGGCCTAGTTACCACCCTCATGCCTTCTTCCTCTACCAGCCTTTAAGACCAAGCTGCAGGGTGATGGCAGTGCCCACCAAGCAGCTCCAGATGCCCCAGAAATCTTCCCTGGTTTTTGGTTTGGTTTTGTTTTTTTTTTTTTTTTTTTTTTTTTTCGGCTGGCACACAGCTGACAGCTAGATAGTGAAAGCAGCTGGAAGGAGATACCCAGCAGCACTGTTCATAAAAGTCCAGATGAAGGATTGAAACACCTGCTAGCACCAGGAAAAATGTTTGCTATGGGATGTTAGAAATTACACCCTGTGGTGCACATGGCTGCTCGCATGCATAATTTCCTCATCATTGCCAGTTAAAAAGGCAGGTGATGGATGGGCCAGGGTAAGCCAAGAGCACAGTGAAGGCAAAAGGCTCAGTCCTTGCCAGGCAGTGGAGATGATGTCTTGCAAACCGTTGTCTTTAATACCTAGAGGTAACACAAGTATTGTGAGACATTGCCTCCTTTTCACTGCACAGAGATATATAATAGATGCTGCTTATATATAAAAGATGCTGCTTCCTCTTTTCTTTAAATAACAGTCTTCGTTAACAAAGTGCACTGCAAGAATGGGTCCTTCTGTTCAGAATAGATGTGGTTTTAAAATGCACAGAATTAAGTAATGGCCATAAGAAAATCAATGACAGATTTTCTATTGATTTAATCTAAAAACTCAGTGCAGTTCTTACCCTGAGCAAACTTCATCCAGGCCA
Organism: Tyto alba; assembly: GCF_018691265.1. Lineage (NCBI taxonomy): Eukaryota > Metazoa > Chordata > Aves > Strigiformes > Tytonidae > Tyto > Tyto alba. Next base: position 12,991,574 of record NW_024881279.1, read on the forward strand.
AAGGATCCACCAGTAAGATGAGGTAGAATAGGTCCATGATGAAGAACAGTCTGCCACAACCAAGGGACTTAGAGACAAATATCTGCTTGCCAGTGTGAAGCTGGTCCAAGGGGAAATGAGAAGAGCTGAACTAGCTGGAAGACAGAGAGATTGAACATCTCTCCCATGCTATTCCCATCAACACAGCTTTCCTTCAAGAAGCTGCTGAAGTTGATAACTGCAGAGCTGCAGCCACAACCTCTGAGATCTCTGAGCTGGCTGAGATGGTCCAGACAGCCCCGCACAGCCCTGTGCCAGTGTGTTGTTCAATTCACTTGCCTGCACATCCCCATCCCGTAGCACATCCAGGGGCAGCAGCAGCTCTCCTGGATCCCTCCTGGTGCATGTACACACAGCTGAGGCATCCCAGAATCGCCTCACGGGTCAGCCCAGGAAGCCGTGCCCTGAGTCCGTGTCCCTCCCTGGCCAATATTGACAGACTCCTCAGGGAGCTGTGGCTCACCTGACTGCTCTGATGTGCTGACTGGGCACTGAAATGGAAAAACCTAGAATAAAACTTATAGAAATGTTTTGTAGATGCTGCTGCTTGGCAAGGCCTAATTTTTCTCATAAGTCTATGTGAGATACTTTGGAAATGAGCTGTTTTCCTGATGTTGCTGAGCCCTTCTCCTGGGAAAGTCAGCTGCCAGGAGTGCACGTCAGTTCAGGCATGCGTTGGTGCTGGCTGCTTTGGAAAAGCCAGGCTCCTGCCTTACCTCTCGCCCTCGTGCTGGCTTTGGTGTGTGCCCTGCAAAGCGTGGATGTGATGTGACGTGCCACTGTGGGCCTCATTTGTGAATGTGCAAAGCCTGGGATGGTGCTCAGAGTTTTCAAAAGGAAGGGTTGAATGTCAAGCGAAAAGTCTGGTTCTCTGGCACCACAAAAGAAAGGCTTTAATGTCCTATTAAGTTTTGTAACATCCTTGTCACCTGAAATGTCTTTGAGCCCAAACCCAAGATGGGGGCGTAATGAATTCAGCATTCTCCCTCTATTAGACAGCTCTGAATTCTCCAGTTTTGTAAACATCCCCAAATCCACGTGGCGCTGTAGTAGTTCTCTTTCAGCTGCCTATCTCAAAGGAAGAGAGAAATCTTGTATCCTGCTCCAAGTCACAGAGGAAAAGGCATCAAGATTCAGATCTCAGCCTTGTATATGGGAGAAAAACTGACCAGATGCAGGTGTAGGGTCTTGACTGGTGCAAGTTCCCTGTCTTGAGTGCCTGTGGGGTTGTAGCCCTCTGAAGTGCAGCCTGAGCGGACAGTCTTCCCGACAGTACCCAAGAGGAAGCTTAAAAGGCAGGTGGGTCCCTTTCTGCATGCACCCACACAGATGTGGATGCATGCAGTGCCATCAAAAACTGGCTCTGGGGAACCTCCTGCTCTCGCAGTTAGTCTCAGGCTTGGGATTCCTTACTAGAAATCATTAAAAATTAAAATGTAGGTAAATAGCCATAAATCAGGTCACTGAGTTCAGGAATAAAACAATTGCCAGGCTTATTGTACAGCTACCTTGGCATCAGTGCTGATCTTTGGGAGGGCTGTCACTGCTCTTGACTGATGTCTGTGCTATGAGCTGAGCTGGGCTGACAGGCTCACTGCCCGTCTTGTCAGGTGCCCTGTGCTAGGAGCTGCCGTGACCCACGTGGAAGCAGAGCAGAAAGCTGGGTGATGCAGATATGTGTGTGTTGGTTAAAAGGATGGATTTCTGCAGCCAACTGGTGGAAAGGGGCTTCCCTGTGAACTGGAAAGGAAGAGTTTGCCTAGTATATGCAACACAGAGGCAAGATTTAGTAACTGAAGCTTTTTATTGGAGTCTCTTTAAAACCACGTTTCATGGCTGCAGGGCTGTTATCTTCAGTCCGAGTTGTTGAGTCTCATGGGGGTGTTTTGGATTTTTTAATAAAAATATCCTGTCTCTATTTAATAGCTGAGATAGCAGGTTTAGACCAGTATCTCCTGGGAAGTCTCTAAAATTGGCAGCTAAAAAAAACCCCAGTAGATTTTAAGAATTACTGATGCTTTATAAACCATAGATGTGCATTTAATTTGGAGACAATTCTGCAGATGTAGCACATCTTGGCAATTGTTTTCTCACCTTTTTATTTTGCTGATAAGAATGCACAGAAACAGGAACATCATTCATTAAGAATCCTTCTGCTTTGTTCCCTTTGCCTGTTCCTGACACGGTCTCCTAACCCTCTCCCAACAGCATATGGAAATCTCTACCTGTCTGTGTTCCTGCCAAACCAGTGTGCAAATGCTCAGTGTGGTGTGTCAGCCAGGTTTTCACACCGGTCCTTCTGCAGTGGTTTAAGATCACTGGTTACAGTGGAATCACCTTGGTTTTTATGGTGCCTCCACACAAGCCCCAACACCTTTTCCCTGTAATGGGGGTGCAGAGGAAAGGCTTGGTGGGGCAGTTGCTGGGGCCATCATTGCCATGGGTGACATCAGAGGACAGGGAAGGATTGAAACTTGCCCTGTTGCCCGTTTGTCTTTTCTGCCAGATCTGCAAGGACAGTAGTGCTGAATGATGCCCTTAGACTCGAATGGGTGTAGAAACTTTGATCCTGCTGTCATCCATGTTACATGCAAGGGAGCTATATCTGGTTTTAAAGTCCTTATGAGAGATGAATTGGATGTTTCTCGGAAAGGTAATTATTGTTACTATGGCTATAGGCAAATGCGCAATAGCCCCAGACATGTACTGGGAAACCCTCTTGTGTTTGGTGCTGGACTGAAGAGAATAAGACAGGCCATGCCCCAAAGAGCTACCTGCTCTTTAGGTTGTTGTCAAGGTATAATTTGCTTTTCATTGTACACAAGCACTGGATAAGTTTCTACAAATTTTTGCAATGAGCCTCTTTGCAAAAGGTCTAACCTGAAGCCTCCTGCAGAATTTTTTTGAATTAAAACAGATACTATGATTTTTTTTTTCATGGCAGAGGAAGCGGCAACTCTCTAGGCTACCTGCTATAGAAGAAAAACCAGGCACCATATGCAACGTAATATCGCTCGCTCTCTCTATCTCAAAAATGCCAAACTATGGGAGAGAATTCGTCCCACCAAACGCCCACTAAGCACATTTTTTAAATCTGGTTTCTCAGCCTTTCAGGAAAGGAGAAGCAAAATCTAGCTATGTTATTCTTGCCTGCTGGAACTGGGCCCCATTTCATGAAATTAAATGGCTAAGGAGGGAAAAAAAAAATATATCCAAGGCAAAGATGCTATTCTCAACAAAGGGAACAGTATATGCAACAGCTTCTGCAGCATTCCTGCAACATGATGTCTTTCCCTGCAGACTCTCAGTTAGGGATTGATTGTCTAAGCAGAGAATTGCCCAATTCAGAAAGGCTTAAGGCACACTTCATGAACTGTTTGCTAAGAGGATGAATAGATGGGCATGTGTGTATATAAACCTATAAATCATGTCTTGTTCTGCCCCGAAGAGGACAGCTAAGATTGGATTCTTTGTCATTTGATTTCATGTTCTTGAGGCTAAGGATAAAGGCAGCAGTGTTTCGCACATGAGGTCAGGATTTGATGCTGCAGCTCCAGAAGGACAATCTGTAGAAAACAGGAGATAACATTTATTGTAAGTGCTAGAGCTAGAGCTCGCAAAGGGAACAACAACATTCACGCTGCTCTGATGCGTTCACAGTTAAGGGAAAGTCTGGTGAGTTTCTCTCATTTGGGTTCTCCTCTATCCCAATGGGCTTTTTTATATAAGTGGTGCATGGGTTCTGGTTTGAAACCATGGGGTGTTTGGTGGCAATGCTGCTGTACGCTACTGCTGTCCATCCTGGTCCTTGCTCCACCGTGCCCATTGCTGCCTCTTCCTGCCCTTCCGCTCAGAGATACTCTGCTGTGTTTGTGCTGATTTGGCTGGACTTTTTGACAGGTTTTGCCCCACTGTGGCACTGGTGGATTTTAGAGGAGGGGTGTGGATGGTGGTAGTTGGCACCAACCTCTGAGCTGAGACAGGCACTGCAGAAGGACCCTGCAAGCACCTTTGCTGTGACCAGGGGTCCTCTGGGAGATGCTTGGAGCAGGGAGGGGAGGGTTCTGTAGCCAGCTGTCCTGAGGACCTACAATGTTTGTCCCCCAGTGAGCCCTCCTGCTTCCCAAGCCAGTGGCTTTCGCACAGCTCTGGGGTACCAGCAGAAGTGAGGCTCTTAGTGGCCCCCTCTTTGGGGCGAGCTAGAGGAAGAGCCCGTGGGAGGGGAAAACCTGGATCCCTCAACCAAAGACATGTTTTCTGCTAGCTGAGGCTGTGCCTGGGAGTCATCTCTTCTAGGAAAGCCCCCAGAGAAGAGCTGTTAGACCACACAGCAATCCCTACGGTGCTTGTGCGAGCGAACGTGAGCCCCAGGCCAAGAGCAGCGCGGTGGCCGTGGGACATCCTGAGCCTGCTCTCGCGCCCGTTTGGGGTCTCTCCATAAATCCTGATGGGCGGCTCTGCGGTCCCAGGCAAACATCGCAGTGACTCCATCTCCCTGGCAGCTCGGGGCAACGGGAGGTGGGCTCCTCTGCCGAGCGGGGTGCGCAGGCAGCGGGGGCGAGCGGGCGGCACGGCCGGCGCAGAGCTGTGGCGGCGAGGCAGGCGCTGAGCTCACCGTAACGGGGAGCACCGCGGCTGAGCGCTGGGAGAGCCGCAGCTGGCGTGAGAGCTGAGAGCTTTGACCCATCTCTCGCCTCGCTTGTGCTGGGTGCGCTGAGTGAAGCGCTGGAGGTGCGCAGAACAAAAGGCCTTGCTCGTTTCTACGTGGATGCTCCATCCACCTCGCTGGCCCCTGCGCGCGTTTATCCTCTGAGATGACGTGCTGGCGGACGGCTGCGCGCTGTCCCCTACGCGGCCCTGGCACGGCAGGTCCCGCCAAGCAGAGGTGCGGGGTTCGGGTGGGCCGTGCTCTGCCTCTGGCCAGTGCAGAGCTCTCTCGCAGCCCATCGGGCAACAGCTTTGTGCCTGAGCAGCTGGCACAGCAGCACAGGCATCCCCTGGGCATAGAGCTTCCAGCTTATGAACTAACTACAAGCCATCAAGGCTCAGTTCCCTGTTGCCACAGTACAAGCAAAAAGATTGGGATGGTCAAGCAAGAGGTGAAAGATCATTTTTTCCTTAATAGTTTTTTGCACTATCCAGTATCTCTTTGCCCCCTTTTCCTATTTAATTTCAAGACAGTAACTCCCAATCAGAGACTTTAGAAGTTGGCCCTATAGTTAGGTGTTAGAGATAGTATACACGGGTTTGGTTTTGTTTTGGATTTTTTTCCCATGAGCTCCTAAGACGTAAAATATTATCAGCTACTTCATTTAAAAGTGGCCTTTCAGTCATTGCCCTGCCTGGGGAAATGAGCAACAGGTGAGAGAGCCCAAAGCACAGGCAGATGTCCTATGGTTCTGCTTCTCACTTGTCATCCCCTCTCCAGAGAGCTCCCAGAGGCCACCCATTGCTGCATGCCTGCTGCATCTGTCACAGTGACCTCTCTTCCTTTATCGAGAAAAAGTTGATCTGTAGTCAGCCTCAGAAAAGGCCAGTTATCTACCCCAGATGCGTCCCAGTTCTGACAGATCCGCCTTGGCAGCATCATGCTGCTTTTCAAAGAGCTCAGAAGAAACCCTCCTGCCAGAAAATGTAGATAGTGGTTTTTTAATTTCTTCTGGGTGGTTTTCTTTTTCTCTCTGGGGAGGATTTCTCAGTCTCCCAAAATTCTTCATGTGGTATTTGGGCTCCCTGCTAATACCAGACCAGGGACTGCGTGAACACTGCAGACAAAGCCAGACTTCACAGACTCAGAAGGCAGCTAGGGAACAGGATAGCTTTGGAAAGGGGTACCCAGTCTCCTCCCTGCCTAGTGACTTTCTGCTAAATATGGGCCAGTTTATATTTACCAAAAGCGGAGGTAATGGAAAGCTTAAGGGGGTTCAGGAGTAACAGTTGCAGATGTTAGGCTCTTGGGTTTGTTTGTTTGTTTGTATCTGCTGAGCACACTCTGATCCCAAACTTTTCCGCTCTGACGAGTGGGACTGGGTGAACAGACTCTGGTACTTTTAGTCCAGCCTGAAGTGGACAAGCATCCACAGCTCCTGATTCACACGTCCTTCTGTTTCCTCCAGGGTGGCTGCTCGTCACCCTACCTGCCAAGGGCAGCCACTGCCTCTGGAGGCAGCAGGTCCTCCTTCAGCTGCCCCAGCCTGGGCTTCCCCATCAGCAAATGATAGCTGATAGCACTTCCAGGGCTGCTGAGCCAGCACTGCTTGTGAAGACTACATTACCATGTAGTTTCTGGGGGATGGGAGAGGAGTTTCCCCAAGCATTCTTATTTAACTTCTGCATATCAATGTTTATCAGAAATTATGCTTGTTCTCTGAAGAGTCCCACTTTGCAAATCTCTAGGTTTCCTGCTAGCACTTCCTATTCCTCGTGTTTCTGAAAATTATTTGTTATCTCCAGTTAGCTTGTGACTGGTATACAGCACTCAGAGACTGTGTCCTGGTAGTCCTGATAGTACTTCCCAAGATCAGCCTGTTGCATCCAAAACAATGTCCTTCTGTTTTTCTTCCCTTATTAAAACAATAATTTGCACTTATGTAATGTTCTTCAGATCTCCTGTGTGAACATTAGCTAACCCTGCTATAAGACACAGGCATGTTTCTGATCTGCGGATGAAGAAAGTAAGGAGGAAGGAGGGTAACTAATTTGCAAAGGTCACACAGTAAATCAGGAGCAGAGCTAGGACTCTAATTCAGATAACCTGCTCTTTCCCTCCCGCTCCAGTCACTGCTGCACAGTGCTAACAGTCCAAATTAAGAGATTATAATGCATAATCCATACTGCTGTGCCAAGAATTCTCTAAATCATATTACACTGTCAGATAAAATGATGACTCATTTGATAACACAGCCCACAACCAGTTCCTTTATGTTAAAAATTACGTGGACAAGACTGGATTTAAAAAGAAAAAGGAGAGCTTGTTATGTGTGTAGTGAATGCTGAGTTACAGATGCTTTCATGGATTTTATTTTGGCTGATGCTGAAGGAGCATTTGTGAGCCTGTTTGTTGACAGTGGTGCTTGGGACCCGAGATGCTGACACTCCACTAACAGTAATAGGAACTGCCTCTGTTTGTTTCTAAATTGGAAATTCTTCCTTACATGGGCCCAACCCACCCTCCACCCCCGTTGAAGGAAAGGGCATTCGTCTGGGACTTGCAGATGGAGCATCTCCCAGCAGTGCTGGTGCCTCTGGGGCCGCAGGGTTGGATCTGCGTTTGTTCATTGCCAGAAACCCCTCCTCTCCCAGTGCCCTGTGGAAAGGGTGGGGAACGACCCAAGGTGGTGCTTTTGGGTTCTCTGGAGAGAAAGCGCCGTTTCTGTAAAGCAGTTAATAACATGGCAGAACAATCAGCCCAGCTATACTCTTCCCAGAAAAAAATGCCTTCACTAAATCTCCCAAATGATGCCTCCCCCGCTGGCTCCACTCTCCTTGCTCCTCCCCACAGCCTCATCGTCCGCTCTACAACCCCGGCTTCTGCCCTTCACGACTGCCTCTGCTGCCATTTGGGGACTGCATTGTTGTACTTACCAAATCCGTTTGGGATGTGGTTTGTGCAAGTGACATTGAACCATGTTTCGCTGCACTGTGGTTTCACCGTTTCCTTTTCCTCTTTCTGCCTGGGCTGTAATTCCCATGTCTGAGGAATCCATCGTGGAGTCCTTTTTGCCACAAATGGCCCCACATTCTCTGGCTGAGAGTTGCTCTGGCATCTCGTCAGAGATTATTTTTCCATATACTGCATGGCTGGAGCATATCATAGACACTTACTGCACTTTGATTATAGAAGTGTGGTCAGTGCAGATGGTCACTGCTTCTTTTGAAGCCATGAAGGGCTTGTTTGACCATGGGACTAGTCCAACTCTGTGGGCTGCATCTCCCTATCTGCGTCAGATCCCATGGGTCACCTCTGGCCCAATGCCATTCCACCCTATCTCCCAGAAAATGTGGTTTAATCTCCCCATTTTTGGGTAAATAAGCCTTGTGGCAGCCAAATCTCCAGCAGACACTCAGGACTTGGATCAGGAAACAGCTTAAATCGCTGCATAGTCAAGGCCAGTTCAAGAAGCTCTTTGGAAGATTTTCCTACTGTTGTGCTGGAAGCTCCTGCTTCCCTTGATTTCTTAGAGGGGAAAAAAAAAGTAAAAACTAGTTTCTGTGCATGACCTGTGGAGACCCTGTGCATCCTGTGCAAGTGCTGAGAGCAGGGGAGGAAAGTAATTGCTTTCAGCAGTTGGAAGGCGTGGGTGGCAGGATGGCTTTGTGTGGTGCTGGAGGACGCTCCGTCCACGCATCCCTCCTAAACAAATACCTCTTCAAATGTGTATTATGGGAATTCAGGGAACAGCTTTTTTTTTTTTTTTTTTTTTTTTTCTCTCCAAGTAGCAGCAAGGCTTATTAGTGCTCTCCTTCCATAGGCGAGGTGCGGAGGCTGGGAAGTTGTGAGACGAGTAACATTTGCTTTTAACAGTCAAATCTGCTCTCTCCTGGACAGTCACTTCAGCCAGTAGGATGAGGAAAGGAAACACAAGGTGCTGGCAGGAGCGTGACTTCTATAGGGGGAAGCATGTAACACCATTCAGCACAGCTACACAAGTGAGCTTTTTTCTGTGCATGTGTCAGTAGGGAGGAATTATTTCCGTGACACTGCTTGGTGCATCCATGCTGAATATGTACTTGTTGAAGAAGATGTATTGTGTGTCACAAATGAGCATGTCAGAGTAACTGTACTCTTTCAGACATGGTGGTATTTGCATGCTGGAAGAGCATTGTGGGCTCGTGCAGTCAACTCACGCATTTTTCCAGGGTATCTTTCATTTGCAGTCTCTGAGATTTCCCAGGGAGCTCCTGCTAAGTAAGGGAGGGTAAGGGAGGTTTCAAGGTGAGATGTGATGGAAGTGGAAGTTGTTCAGATGGTCTCAGAGCTCCAGACCAGTGGGGCTGGGAGAGCAATGGACACTCCAAGCATCTACTCAGATTTAGAGCCACAGAGAAAAGACATAAAGAAAAACTGAATGTGCAGGGGTGTGAAAACGGAGTGAGAGCTGACAGCCCCCAGGCTGTAGAGCAGTGTTATACACAGCTCTGGAGGGAAATGCCTGCAAGCAGCAAGCTCGTAAAACAGAGATTTGGGGAGGTCCACGGGTTTTCAATGGAGCTCAGCTGTGAACAAGACAGAACTGGCCAGTTTGAGAGTGGAGGAGTAAAACTGGTGCTTGCTGGGAGGCAGCCAGCAGCGGGGGCTCTGCGGGCTGGGGAAGGGGCACCCCGCGGTGCAGCTGTAGTCAGGGACGGGAGGAGATGGCTCTGCTCAACCGCGGGAGGGTTTGCTGCCCTGAAGGGGACAGACAGACAGATTTTTCAGTGTTTTATCTCACTGTTGCTGAAAGAGATGAGTCTGTCATTATTTACTGCCATCTGTTAGATAGACAAGAATGGCAGCTGCTAACAGTGATACCTTACGTCTCATAACGTCTTTCATCCTCCAAAACTCGAGCCCCCGAGGGATTTACAAAGACAATGCAACCAGTCTGATGCCTTAAGAAGAGTTACGCCTCAGGCTGGTATCAATCAGTGGAAATTTAGCTGTTCTTTGTAAGCTATTTGCATCTCTGGAAACATTGCATTTAATACGAGCATGTTTATGTGACTGCTAACAGTACAGCCCATGCCCTCTCATGAGCTGTCTGGCCTGTGTACATGGTTATAGGAGGGTTTGCATAATATCCCTGTCTGTGACTAACCTCAGGTGGAATTAATCACATTTTTGATTCAGAAATAAATTTGTCTCTTTTCTTTTTTTATTCCAAATTTTAAAGGCCTGGGTACACATCCACACATAGCAAGATTTAGAGGTGATTAAAGTGAGCTGGGAAGCAGATGTCTGACATCAGTGTAATACAGAACTCCTTCCAGAGGCTTTACCGCTTGCATGGTAATAGCCTGATCTTGCTCCACTGATCCCACTAAGATGAGTTCATTGGGCGGGGGGGCGGGTGTCAATAGAAAATGGAAAGGGAGAAGTGGCAGTACAGTGTGTCCAGTCCTGCGAGCTGGATCCAACACGGTAAGTGTTTTGTGGCTCCTCTGCTCCCGAGTCTGCCAATGGGGTGACCTTGTACGCATCTCCCCGGTTCTTCGTGCCTCGGTTTCATCACTTATAAAATAAGGATAGTTTCACTCACCTTGCCTGCAAAATGGTTTAAGATCTAGTAATAAAAAGTGCTAGGAGGGAGCTTAGGTGATATTACTATTTTATATCTATGAGAATTCAGATACCAAAGTAAATGACACATGCGTGCAGGTCATCCCGTCCCTTGATCAAAATGAGGGCGAGGGAGGGAAGGAGATTTCTTAAGAGGAACAGCCATCTGCCAGGCTTACAGAAGAAATTACTGAAGTGTGTTATCAATAGTTATCAAAACTTGCTGGAGCGGAAAGGATTTTAACATGCTAATGAGCTTTCATCTGTAGTTCCTTGCTTGGGACAGTTGGTTTCCTTTCTGCATTTCTGCAGGCTGAGCAGTGACTCTGCACTGCCTTTCAGTCCCTGCTCAGTGTTGGTTTCTGATTCTCCTGTACTTTCCCAGTGTGGTTTCTGGGGAGGGTGAAGTCATCCTCGCTGAACTATTTCTCATGCTATTGCTTTGCATTGTGCAAAGCGGGTTATTTTAACAAACTCTACATTTTTACAATGCCAAGAAGTAGGAGCGTTGATTACGTTCCTGTAGGCTGCCTCCGTGTCCTAAGGATGTGCATTTCCATTTTATTGTCTTCTATTTTTACCTCGTTTTTGGGGAGGAGGAAGGGCTGGAACACCCTTGGGACAGGCAGCGGCCGTCTCTGGGCTGGTGTGGTCGGGCTGTGGAAGGAGGGACGCGGCACGGCCCCCGGGCAGCCCCCGGGGAGGTGGCACACAGCCCACACATGGCAGGCACATGAGCTGCCCTGGCAGCCCCCGGGCCGCTGCAGGGACCCAGCTGCGGAGAACCCCCCTGTCACCTCTGGCTTTTTAAGGCTCATTTAAGCCCTAAAATAACAACTACCACTCCCTGCTGAGGGAAACCGGCTGGGATTAGTCGAAGCCTCCTATTCCCCGCTGTCTCATGAGACAAGGACTTTCCCCTCTGTGCAAATAGGATGACATTGCTCCCCTCCCCTTCTCCCTGAAGGGCAGCACTGGGCTTCAGCGCACTTGCTCCTGCCCTCTGACAGCTCCTGTGTGTGGTTTTACAGCTCAGGGCACCAAAGACAGTGGGAGACATGTGCTAACCTAAGGAGACAGCAGATGGGTGCAGGCATTTTTAAGAACAGCTGCTGGTGTCTCATTCGATAATCTCATTTTTAACAAATCCATATGATGGCAAAAAATACTGGAAATTAGGTTTTTCTGTCCTCTCTCATCTCCTGAGCCATACTTGACCCGTTGAACATGATCTAGGGATTAAAGGCTTGTTATTTTAGCTTCCTTACAATAGATCAGAGCCTGATCTCTGCCAGGCCATTGAGCTACTGGTGCTTGGCTCTCCTTCTCTTTCCACTTTTTTTGTGTCCCAGGACGTGAGATAGTCCACAGATGTGACTTCTGCTAAGGGACATGGTGGATTTTCCCAAATACTGTGCACTGCAGCACCAGCCCCATGGTTGGTTGCAGCATGTTTTGTAGCTTCCTGTGCTCCCGTTTCTCCATTCTTAAAACTACGAAAACTGCCTCAAAGAATAAAGGCTCTGCAGCATCATCCCTCAGCAGCACAGGTGTGACCAGGAAGAAGAAGGAAGCCCTTGCTCTTCTCTGATGGGGCTATAAACATGCTTTTACGTCTGAGATCAGAAGAGAGAGAAATGGTGAGGCAAATCTAGTCAATGTTGCACTTCAGGCTGAGGTGTCCTTCGTCACCATGGCATCAGTGTGCTCCGAACTAGTAATGAATTTGCCAACACAATACTCCTGCTAATACCCTCAATTCCCAGACGGGGAAGCCGTGTCACTGAGATGCAAAGTGGCTTATCCAAGGTCACCCCGTAAGTAAATGGCACGGAGGGGAAGAGCTCAGGTTGATCGACTCCCAGTGCTTCCCAATGCACCTTGTAGGGGGAAAAGAGCTCGGGTTGATGGATTCCCAGTGTTTCCCAGTGCACCTTGTACTCTCTGGGTAGGTTTTGCTGATAGAAAGGGCTGTGCTGAGGATAAAGCTGGAATGGCCAGCCGTGCCCTCCCGTTCTCCAAACCTTTTTTTTTTTTTTTTTTTTTCCCCCCCGAGGGAGAAAGAATTATTTATTTATTTTTCCCCTAAGGGAGAGAGGCAACAAGCATTTTCCCGGGGTCGGTGGACCCTCTGGGAACGAGCCGGGCCCGCGTTTACCCAAAGCCGTGGCTTTTTCCGCCGCTGTTCCTCGCCCCCGCGGCGACCCCGGGCGGGGCGGGGCCGGGGCGGGGCCGGGGCGGGGCCGGGGCGGGGCCGGGGCGGGGCCGGGGCGGGGCCGGGGCGGGGCGGGCTCGGCGGCCCCGCAGCCCCGGGATGGGGGCGGGGCAGCGGCGCCCCGTGGGCGGGGCCGTGGGCGGGGCGGGGCGCGGAGCGCGGCGGCGGGAGGCGGGCGCTGTCCATGGCCCTGCGGAGCGCCGGGCCGCCCCGCGCTCCGCCGCGCCGCCGAGCGCAGCGATGGGCAACACGGTGCACAAGACCCTGGCAGGTAACGGCGGGGGGGCGCGGGGGGCTGCGCGGCCCCGCGGAGGGCTGCGGGGCGGTGGGCGCGTCCCTGTCCCGGGTGATGCTGGAGGGGGGGGATTGGGGGGGGGAGCGGGGCGCGGCGGAGGGACCCACCCGGGCTCTGCCGCCCGTGGGGCCGAGCCCCCGCGCCCCTGAGGAGCGGCCCGAGAGAAGCTGAGTATTTCGAAAATACTCCTATTATTATGGCTATTTTCGATGGTCCCCGCCGCGACGGGCACCGGGGCGGTGATGCTTGAGCGGCGGGGCACAGCTTCGCCCCTGTGAGAGCGACAAAAGCGGGTGAAGTGGAGCTGTTCCCGCAGCTGAAGTGGTGATCTCCCGACTTTCAGTCGAGTCCTTTCAGGGGCTTTCATTTTTTTAAAAAAAAAAAAAAAAAAAGGCAACTTCTGAATGTGGAGAGACATTAGTTGTTCAGAGTCACCAGAAGAAAACTGCTTGAAAGCAGGTCTGAAATGTTTGCAAGACTGCCCTGGTTTTAAACTGCCTTTTTAGCGAATTCTGCTCTTACACAAGAGATGTACAGATTCTTTTCCTTTGCAAGTTCATAATTGTGGGGCTTTTTCCTCCTCAGAGAATCAGTGCATAATAAAAGCAGTTGGTCTCTATAGAATCAACAGTATTGAATTACTGAGCCCTTGCCAGTCTGTATCTTCAGCTAGTTTTCTTTTCTTTTCTGCCCTTGCAGAGCTCCTGCATTGCATCCTTTGTACTTTAGGCTCCCGTAAATAAAAAGGGTCTTATTAAACTTATTTAAAGAAGCAGGAGGACCTATTGAACACACGCACATGCCTCCCTGTAATCAGCCAGGGAGCTGAATATAGAAATAAAGAGAGGAATAGATTTGCATTTGGATGTGCCATATATTGTCTTTGCAAAGAGAGGGTGCTTGGGACCTTCAAGGCACAAAAGAAAGCTGCTAGGCTCGTGGTTTAGCTATGAACCTGTGATTAGATTTCTAGTTGCATCTCCTCTCATTCTCTATTACATTTAAGTGGGAAATTAGCTCCTTTCACAATAAGGAAGTTTTCCTTTTTTTAAATACCTCCCCAACTGGCAAATAAAGGCATTGTAAGGAGTATATGACCTTGGAGAAAATTCATTTTGTGGGTTGGCTTTTCAGCTAGAGGCAACATCAAGAGGCACATGCAAAAAACCTGGGAGAGCCAGGGAAATATCCTCAGGTCAGGGGAGGTTGGCTTGGTAAGGCTGGAACTTCCCAGAGAAAAAATATCTGTACCTGCTGGGACGTGGGATCTAGCTGTGAGCTCTGTTCCAGAAGGCTGAGTTGTATCAGACGTTCTGCCTATTGCTAGAACAGTCTCTCCTGAGCAGCCTTTATATGCACAGCCTTACACACGTGAATTTAAAAAAGGGGATGACATCAGTTGTACTGCAGTTGTGTGATTAGAGTTCCTAGCGGTGCTTTCAAAAGAAGTTGTTAAGAAAGAGGAAAAGTTCGATGGAAAAAACTGGAGACTTGATTTATGTAGACCTCCCAACTCAGATGTTGTTCTGGTGGCCTAGGAAATCTCCGTCCTGTCCTGCCAGGTGGAGACTGTCTGTAAGGATTGCTTTGCTGGGGAGAGTCCATTTGCAAACATTTGTCAAATTGCGCAAGGCAAAAACATGCAGGACGCTTGAACACCATTTGCTAATGTGCTGGAAGATGCTGAAGGTGTGTCTTTTCCCCCAAATTCAGCTGTGTTCAGTTTTTACATAGTAATAACAGTCAAAAGAACCTGTGGCTGTAGAAGAGATTTTGGATGTTTGCAATCTGGAAGTTTAAAATGTATTCTGTCAAGTTGGACAAAATTCAGCAGTTTTTCATACTGGTGTGCTCGGATGCATTGTTTGTCTTTCATTATCCAAATGGCATTATGGAGGGAAGCAGGTTTAGAACTTCTTGGAAAAGTCCTTTTGAAAATGATAAAGTTTTTCTGAAAGACTGAATTGTTGGATGAAATCCTATTTATAAATGCTATGGCTGTTTAGAATTACTCGAAGATAATCAATCAGAATTAAGTCTTCCCTCTTTTTTGTTCAAAATGCACCTTTCTTCAATCCTGCAGACTGAGCAGCACACTTTCGCTCTCATTTTAGCTAGCAGAGGAATTGCTCTCCCCTGTCCCATGGGCTGCAGTAATTTATTTAAAGAAAAAAACAAACAGAACACCCCCAAACTAAAATTTGCCTACTTGTTGTGTTAAATTGATTAACTGTAGAAGCCTACAGATGTTGTTTCCCTTTTGTCGTCTTGTTCACCATAAATAGCTCAGGTTGGAAAATGTCTTTCCATTCTGATCAAATGCAGAGGAAACGTGGAGGGACCTTCATCATTTGGCTCCTGAAAAAGTCAAACAATCAATCATTCAGGTTTTATGTAGAAATGGAAACACTATTCTCAAATAGTGAAATTCAATTTCAAATCCTATTAAATGCAGTTTAACTAATTTTTATACCTAAATTTGTTCAAATGTGTTTTCTGTGCTTGTTGCATCTTTAAATCCTTGTACAGCCTATGCCTTTCTCTCCACACTTCCATGTAATGATACAAGAGCACATGCTATCGGTGCCGGAGAAATTTGTATTGGGAGCTTGGGAAACGTGTGTTTGCCAAGTATCTGATGGTTAACGCACAATGGATGAAGGCTTTGTCAAATTAACAGCGAGGTTTCTAACCAGAGTGGTACTGAAATGAGTAATAGGCTGGGGCTAATGAAAAGCAGCTTCTATATTTGAACTGGTTGAGGAGGCATTTGAATGGAAAGGAGCTGAGATGTGTCAGATATGCTTAACAATGGTCCTGAGGTGGTGGTGGAAATCACTCTTATCTAGATGACAGCTAAATGATACATGACACATTCCTCCAGCAGGAGGGTTGCCTCCTGCCTGGCCCTGCGGGGTGAGCAGGACCTCCTCGCCTTCGGGCTCCTCCACAGTGCGGCCACCACCGCTCGGCGCTAGCCCGTTGCCAACCCTTCCTGCATCTCCAGTGGGAGAATCTCCCACTGCACCTCCAGTGTGCAATGTGGGATTTTATGCTTGGATGTCGATATTTTCTTGCCTCCCTCCCCTTACCACTGCCCATTGTTTGAGACGATGTGCGGGCAGGTGGTTAGGCAAGAGTGAATTCTTTATAATTAAGGCACGCCGTTTTTCTGTCTCCTACAGGTGATAAACTAGGTGTGCAGCATTGCAGCTGATGGGCGGAACTTGTCCTGACCTGCAGAGTGGGCTGGGAGGCCGCGTGGATGTTTGTGGTGGATGGGTTGCATACCGACATTGGGCTTTGTGGTTGTTCTTACCTGCGCTGCTCCGCAGGAGTTGCTCTCTTGCATTAACTTACTAGTGAGAGAGGCAGCAAGTAGCACACATCCGCACCCCAACGTTGTGGATGGTGCTAATTTCTCCATGGTAATTGCTTTCCTTGGCAGACACTTTGAACAGGGCTCATAAAATGGTTAGTAGCCAGATGGGGGGCACGAAGCCTCCCCTGAAGGTGAAGGAGGCCCGTGGTACTTGAGGACTCGTAGGCTAGGAGAGGTGAAAATTCCCCTGGCCCAGCGAAGTCCTTACATGGAGCTGCAAGGTGCAGGAAAAAGCGAGGAACAACATCTAGGAGAGCTGGGCAGGCAGCAAGTGTCCTTGCATGCACGGCAGCTCGTCGTGGCAGGGTGAGCCTGGACAACTGCTGCCGCAGGCGGGCAGGAGGCACTCACTGCCCCCAGCACGAGTAAAGGACTTTCCAGTTGGGATCCAGTTGTTGATCCTGGCCCAAATAGGGTCATTGGTATTTAACAAAGGAGTCAAATTCCCTTTTAAGAATCTGTCTGGGATCTGATTGCAGTGCTTCTCCCACAGCCTTCCTCACAACTGTGAGGAATACCAAGTATGAGTGGCATTTGTGTCTGGTAAATACAAGGGAGAATGGGGCTTCTTCTGGCAGAAGCGACTTCAATTTCTTATTTTCAAGAAATTTATTTTGTGTTCTTAAGAAAAATGCTTTTAATAATTAACCCTCTCTCTGCAAGTCAGAAATCCCAAGTTTAGACCTTCACTAGGCTGATGCTCCCATCTGCCAGTCTTTTGCACAACAGTGATGGTCGTAGGGTCCCTAGAGCAGCAGGAATTTATAGCTTGTGGGTAGAAGATGATGTTTCTGTGTATCCTTTTAAAAATACTGATGCCTATTATCTTAATATACATGCTTCTTTTGCAAGAAACGAGTAGCAAAGACCACGTAGTCTTTTCCAGGTGCTAAAATCTCAGTTTCAAGGAGCATTTTTGGTTTAGATTTTTTTCTGTGGTCCCTCCTTCCCCCTTAGTTGTTAGTGATACGCTGTAGGAGGAGTTCTCGGTATTGTCAGTAGGGGATCAGTTCAGTAAATTGTTTGGTTTGGTTCCAGTCTGACTTTCAACAAAACTACAAAATAACACTTCAGGTTGTTCTGGTTTGAGTGAAAAAGGTACCTGTTCAGACCAGTTTTTGATTTGGGTTTGGTTCAACTCTGATCAACACCGATTACAGGTGTTAATCTTGCCTCAATAACAGCCCTATTTCGCCTGGTTTTCCTACCTCTTTTAGTCTAAGGGTTGAGGTTTCTAGGGTCTCTCACTGATTTTGCTGCTGACTCCCCGCATGACCTTTGAGCAAGTGGCTTTAGCGTAGTCTTGCTTTGTATGTAAGGGAGGTAGGAAACACAGTTTCCCTCACACAGGTATACAAGAGTTAATTAATTAACATGCAGGGATGAAGTATCTTCAGGAAGAAGGTTATAGAAGTGCAAAATATAGATTAATTTGCTGCTTCTTTTGTAGCTTTCTGCTTTTCCACTCTTCAAAAGGAAACCTGTGAAACTGCTCAGCCTTTGCAGTGTTTTAGAGCTGGAACAGGTTGATCGTATACTGAGGACTATCTTTAACCAGCCTCGCACAGTACATACCCAAAAATGTGCTGCAGCCAACTGGCATGATTAATTCAGCGCTACCATTGGCATCTTGGTTGTTGAGACTGGAGAAACAACTGTACTCGAATCCAGGAAGGCATCACCTATCAAGACGGTGCTAAGTGGAGCTGTGTGTCATGCCCCATGGCCGGTGTGCTGTCAGACACATGCAGCACATTGCCAAGTGTGTCATTAAAGCAAGAGCTTTTTGTTGCTCTCCACTCACAGGCTGGATAGTGCTGGGCAGGTGCCCTCTCTTCTATTGTATTGTTTACGCTCTAGAGGGGAATTGCTTTACTAAGAGGTAGGATATCTGGCAAACTGCACTTTTTCCCTTTTATTTCTCTAGATAATTGCTGCAGGTCAGAAGGACTGGTGTGCCACCATCTGTCCCTACTGTAAATGCTTAAAATCACACCCCTAAGTCTGTGTGTGTAGGCAAAACTCACAGAGAGCCCTCACCGCAGGCAAAGGAAATTGCTGCTTCCTGACACATCATAATTTGACAACCTATAGAGGTGCTTAAGTGTGTTTAAGGTGTTTAACTTTAGGCAGTCAAGTTTGAATGTGCGGGCATTAATGTTTATTTGACATGAAAAGGATGAGTCACCTTGAAGCTTATGCTGTGCTTCTCTTCCCATTCTAGTAAGGATCCTCCTCATGTATCACATTCAATGGCTTTTCAATTAGGAATGCAAATAAGCACCTTGGTCCTTCTTAGCTCCACTGGATTTAGCATTCAAGCCTTTTGAATTTTGGAGTTGCACTTTTGGACAGTCAGTGTCCTGCTGCATGGTTTGCCTTGAAAGGAAACATTGTCTTTCTCATCAGCATCTCACTGTTTACAGAGCCTATCCGTGCGGGTTGGTAGCTAAAATAAGAGCGGGCTTTCCTAAGGTGGAGTGTGCATGTCACCATGATGGATGTGGTGGGTTCAGGCAAAGAATCAGGGAAGGAAATCTGCTGAACCAGGCAGGGGTAGAGTTAGTGAGAACCCAGGAGCAGGGGCTGGCTTGCTGGGGTGGCTTCAGGAGTTGCAAGATGTGATGAGGCCAGGTGTGATCCCCTGAAACACATCAGATCCCGTCTGAGTTTCCTTACGGGGAAGGTGTGTGCAATCTACTCCTTCTCTTTTTATTTCCATCTGTCTTACCTCCTTTGTTTGTTTCCTTTCTTGTGCCCGGAGCAGTCTGGCATCCCGTGCCTGCTGCTGCTTCTTGCCATGACAGCCAAACCGCACGGCTGACTCACGACCTGCACCTTCCCTTCTCCTAATGAGCTTTTCGGCCACACGCTCATTTGGGGCTTCCTGGCATCAAAATATAGCTTGGCTGGCAAACCATTCTCCAGACTTTACCCAGAGGGCAGATGTGTACTCACTTACCAGCAAGCGCAGAAAGAGGTGAGAGCCTGAAGGGCTGTTGGAGGGGACCTGGATCCATGTCACATCCTGGGGAGGCTTTTCTGTCTGCAGCAGCTGGAGGAAGCTTTGCTACCAGACCATTTCCATACTTTGTTCTGTCTTCTCATTTGGGCAGCTTCTCCACCCTTGCCCTTGGTGTCACTAATCTGCTGTGCCCTGGAGGAGACTGACCCTGCATCAGTGGTCCATATGTGTATTTGATGGCCACAGTGCCCTTAGGCTGGGAGGTCCTACCACTTCTCTGAAGACCTCCTCATCCCACCTCTTTGCATCTGCAAATACAGCAGGACTGCCCAGAGGCATTAGCTGGGGCAGTCCCTTCCTGATGGTCCCTTAGATAAGATGTGTGCCCATGGGAGGACATGTTTGGTGGGCAGGAGATGCCGTTTACTCTGCATTGTTTTATAATCTTAATGATGGCTGTATTTTTTTCCCCTTTATATGTTAAACAGCATGAATCACTGGCACCAAGATGTCTAGTTGAAAGCTTTATCTCAGCATACATGTGCCAGGTTTTCCCTTCAGACCTGGATGCCCTGTTGTCTCAATTACTGAGTGCTGGAACATTAAATTCCTGGTGTCTGAAGAGTTGAAGTGGGGCTTTGGGGAGGAGTGAGGGAGGGGAAGGCAATTTCTTGCATGTTAATTTGTTTTTCCCTCTGTGTCCAGGGCAGTATCTTCCTCTGTTCTGTGTAAGCAGGGCTTGTTTTCTACCCAGTTTTTCCCCTCCGTTCTTTCAGACCTCTGGCAGTGGAGCAGCTCAGAGATTTCCTACTGAGAAGATCAGACCTCATCCCTTTCCCTGCTCTAGAAAAATCATGTATTTTTTTTCCTTTCTAAACCAGCGGGACTGGTGTAAAGGAACTGGATCAGAAGATAAGAAATGACTTCTCTCTTGCTGCTGGAATTACACAGGAAGATTCTTTAAAGAAAAACCATTTAACTGCATTTCAAAGCTTTTCAGTGCAGCAGGGAAATCACATTTAGGGTTTTTTTTTTAAGAGCCACTGGTGCTTTGAAGGGAGAAAAATGGATGGAGTTGTGTTTGTGGAGTTGTTGGCTAGATAGTTGCATATAACAGATTTTGTTTTCTCAGTTTTCTTGTTTCACTGTGGATATTTACATAATAATGAGACTTTTGTACTTTAGGAATTCTCCTATTTTAACCATCCATTTGTCTGTGACTCCAGGTTTCTTGTGATTGCACTCTTGATGGCATAATGTCTTATGGTTATGTGGGAGAAATAAATAGACCACATAAAAGCAAAGCTGTTTTTCATTGCCCGTGTAGCGACACAGGGAAGACAGTCAGTCAAGAGAGAATTTCCCTGAGTGAAATTTTTCCATTTGATTTACAAATGCCAGGGAAAAAAGTTGTTTGATTTTTGCCCTTTTCCTTAAGTTGAATGTTAAATCTGCCAAGCCCTGCCTTGACAGGCCAAAGATAAAAGATAGAATATCCCATTTGGCAACAGAAATTAAATAATTTCATTCAGGTTTATCTTTCTTTCTTCAGTGATAACTAGCGTTAGCTGTGGCAACAGCTTTTCTCAGCCTGTTATCTGTTTTGGTCTCATTGGGGCACCGGCTTCTCAGCTTAACATGTTCTGTAATTTATGGAGTGGAGTTCAAAAGTTATCTCCTCGGTGTGATGCTGAGGTTGAAAGCATAATTCCTAATGAGGGGAAATTGCTGTTTCTCAGGGTCTTGAACTTGACATGGTTGGATAGAGGGGTTTTTTTGTTACAAGAAAACACTTGGCGCTTGAGATCTGTTTGGTCTAGTGCCCCAATGGTGGCCAAAATCGGTGCTAACAGGAGCAGCTAAGAGGCTGCAGTGAGCTGGGTTTTTTGGGAGGAGACAGGACTAGGATGTCTGAGCATGTGCTCTTCAAGAAGGCAGCTGGACAGGTTAACACTGATGCAAAGCCTTGGTGGAGTACAGTAATTTGGAATACCTATATCACTGGAGGTCTTAAAGAACAAGTTTGTTATTCATCAGCTAGGAATAACATTAGTAGAGCTGGGCCCATCAGAGGGTAAAGGTGGGCTAGATAATCCTTCAGGCTCCTGACAAAGAGGTATGCCCCCAAGAAACTCCTCTTTAAGGGGCTGTTCTTTGGCAGTCCTTTCCTCAGAACACCATCAAAAATTCTTGATTACTTTGGCCTGCAATGTGAAATGGTTTCTAAGTATGAAAACTGAAATAATTTACTAACTGGCTGTCGCTTCACTGTTAGTGATAAGGAGCATTGGCTGGTATATTGTGTGGTGGCCATTGTTCTGGCTTATAAAACAGAGATAACTTTCGTATGATGGTTCATGGGGACAAACTACACAATGGAAAGAGTGTTTAAGTGGCTTGACTTTTATCTGATGATCAGCATTGGATTTGCTCTGGAGCACGGTGCCCCTTGGGACTCTGGCTGGCTGATGAACGTAGCCCTGTGCAGGGCGGGCTGGGGATGAGCTTGCGGGGACACAGGGCCATGGCACAGGGTCTGCATGAGAGCCTTGTCAGAAGAGAGTGCTCAGAAATAAAAGCTGAACATTGAAACCATGTGTGCAGGAAGGGAAAGCTTGATGCCGGTGGAGCTTCCCTGCACTTGCGTGGAAGAAGGCTTGCAGATATTTCAGTATGTCAGGCATTTTGGTTGATATCTCCTGGAAAGGAGATGTCCTCTGAAGGCTACGAGGCAGATCTTCACACTGGCATCTGATTTGTGAGTCTTAAATAGTAATTACTGGGTGATTTGCCAGCAGCAGAACAGCACTGCCTGTGCTGCTGATGTGATCAAAGGGAGAGAGTGAGAAGGACAGATGCTTCACAAGTCAGAATTTCAAGGAAATCCATCTCGGTTAAAGTTTATAAAAACTGATCTTGGCCAACAGACCCTATAGCGTGTCTTTAAATACCACAGTCTTGAACAGCAATCAGTACTGAGTCGTGCCTGGGGATTGCTGTTATCAGGGGATGTTACGAAGGCTAGGAAAAGACAGAGCAAGATACAACCACATGCACACATGCACAAAAAGACTAAATTCTGTTAAGTATCCAAAATCAATCTTCTGAGTCTGGGTGTTGTTTCCAATGATGTATGAGTGGCTCGGGGCAGCCTTAGTCTGACTACAGTTTGTTTTGCCCATCAGCAGCATCAGCTGTGCGGCGCTGTGGGTGCTGGCCTCGTATGGACTGGCTTGGCAGCCGCCACCCAATGTAGGAAAACTTATCTCTCGCTTCACCTTGTAGGTTCAGAGATCTGGCAACAAGTGCTTTTATGTAAGACCTTTTGTATACATGGAATTGTGCAGGAAGAGATATTTTTTTGAAATAAGAATGCCTTCTTCCAAATTAGCTTAGTCTACTGCTTACGTTATCCACTTTGAAAAGGCATGTGAGCTTGCCAAATACCAGTGTCTGCACATAGATACTGGCAATAATGAATCTGCTGTCCATTTGCACCCTGCCTTGTTCCAAAATAACTTT
Source organism: Tyto alba (assembly GCF_018691265.1). Lineage (NCBI taxonomy): Eukaryota > Metazoa > Chordata > Aves > Strigiformes > Tytonidae > Tyto > Tyto alba. Next base: position 13,014,250 of record NW_024881279.1, read on the forward strand.
CAGGTCTAGACAAAGGATGCAGCTCACCGGCAAGGCTTGGCTATCCCCTCTGTTTGTTTTGCTATTGCATAGTAATTATGAATTTATTTTAAAGCGTTCCAAGAAATGCCTCTGCAACCCCAATGTTTATGTAAGAGAGAAAGAGAAATTCATAATTTATTGAATTTGTGTGTGTTCTGCAGGGATTATTCATTGGAGGAACGTACTGATTTTTTGTATCCTAGTAACCAACTGTGGTTGCTTTTCCATGAATAATCTTTACAGTTTAACTTGACCAGCCAAATCTAGAAGGGAAGACTCAAGTAAATTAAATTTATCAAGGCAAATAATTACAAGGCACAGATAGCTTTTTGCAGGTGAGAGAGAACAATTTTTTTTTCTCCCTCATTTAACTACCTAATAATCAGAATGACAGATGCTGTCTGGAGAGTCTGCTTTTACCGAGCAGAACAATAGTGGAAGTTTGAGTCATTACAAACTAAACTTCAAAACTTGATATGCTTAATATTCATAATTAATGAATTGGTTAAAACAGTCCTTTCCTCCCTCAAACAAGCAATGTGATGGTTTCCAGTGCTTCCTAACAGCAGTGGAAGTTACTTCCCTTCTATGGGTATCAGCATGGGGAGCCCAGGGTGAGGGTCCCCTGTGGCTCAGGGTTCCCAGCTCTGCTGCTGGCTCATCTGCCTCGCAAGGACACCGTGAGGCTTAGTTACTAAATGCTTTGCGTAGCCCCTTCTTCCTGAAATTCTGGCCCCACGTGGAACAGCCAGAGTTTATCACTTAATAGAAGTGTTTGTATTTTTCTGCTTTATAATTTATTTTGATTAAAAATTAGCCCCTTTTCAAAATTGAGTTTAGAGGGATAGTGTTTCTTTAAATGCCTATTACTCTTAGAAATATTAAAAACTAGTTTTAGAAGCAAAACAAAAACAAAAATTTGTTTCCCAACTCCCTGAACATGTTTACTATTTCTCCCACCCTCTTCAAGCATTCAGCTGACCATCTCTAAGCAGAGGGCAGAGGTACATTCCTCCCAGAGAGGTCAAAACCACTTCTCATTTTAAAACAAGCTATTTTCAAACCATCTTTTTGTATGCATTCCTATTTAGTAAATGTTTATATGCTCATGCAAAACAACTGCCCTCCTGTAAATACTGAAATCTATGGGCACGCCAGTAGAATCAATCACCAAACTATGTCAAGCAGCCCTTAGCTAGTCACTCAGATTTTCCTTTGGGATGAGATTAATGGTACAACCTCATGAGACAGTCCCAGAAGGAGGGAGAAGTTTTCCTTGTGTGCCTCTGGATCTTTACCATATTTTCCCCTTTCCTGATTTGCTCCCTGCCTCTTGTATCTTGAACACAGCCCTGCATTAGGCAGTCCTTGTTTCCTCCTTTCCAGCAGACTAAAGGTGGTGAGCAGAAATGTTAGGTAGGTCAGTGCCGAGGACTGTTCTGTGCTTATATTCCTGTATTTTCCCTTTCTTTGCCTATATTCCTGTACTGAGCCAGGGCAGCACTTGTGGTTGCTGTTGTGCATCTCCAGCCATCATTCATCACTGCAGACACATCACCTTGGGTCTCTGGCCAACCAAGTCAATGTTCTTCCAAAGCTCTCCTTGTCTTTTTCATAATCTTTTTTTCCCCAGGGCTAACAGCAGTGCTGGGAGCACAAGCTGTGACTCATCTCTCTCCGTGGCAATGAAAGAGTAGCTGAAGGGAGTGATGCTGTTTTATAGATGACCACGCTGTTGCCTAGGAGGGTTGTGGAGTTTGGGACCTGAAATGCTCTTTCTCCAAGGAAGTGACTGTCTCCCCAAAGAGGTGTTTGGGCAAGGTGTTGTTGGTGGCAGAGGGGGTGTTTGGGGTGTAGGCACAGCACTGGTGGCAATCCACGGTGGGGAGCAACCCCGGGACTGTGGTGGTGGGGAATGATCGAGGCAGACATGCCAGCTGAGCTCCATCCTTCTGGTGGCCCCAAGCAACCCCGAGTGCACATGCTGTACTGGGCCTTTGCCTGATGTGGACATGTAGGTCTGAGAAAAAGAAGGAAGAAATCTCCCCATCCAAAATGCCATGGGCCTACCCTGCTGTCACAGGAAAGGGAGCTGCAGAAAAAATTAAAATTCAGCAGTTACTGCTATGAGAAATGAGGCATTAATGTGAGGCAGACGGGAAAACCGGGAGCAAAGGGCAGGGCCTTTGGGCACAGGCCTGTGCCTTGTGCAGCACTCGAGGAACCCCGTTCCCGTGCCCGGGAGGCTGCCAGTGCTGCCTCTGCCTTGGGGAGGTTCACGGCTTGGCTGGGTCTGCTCTGGGGAGGGTCTGCTGATACTGCCCCACCAGTTGCTCCTCCTTATTAGGTACCATCTCAAGCTAGTAAGACGCTCTTTTGCAGTGTGTTGTGTTCTCCAAGCAAAGGAAGCATTGCAGTCAGAGAGATTTTATATGTCCTTAATACATGACCAAACGCCACTGCTTGTGTGCAGGTGAGGGCTCCTGGTGGTTTAGCAACGGCATGAAACATTTCTGCTATTGATCCTATTTGACCAGGGTGGCCTAGAAAAAACTAAAGGGGCACAGGAGGACATGCTTCTGTCTCACCAAGCTCTGCATGCACAGGAGGCTGAGCTGGAAAGCATCAGCTTTTCATTTTCCATCAAGTTTCCAATTTGCTGCAGTCAGGCAGGCACCTGCTCCGCCCTGGGGATGTCGATGGGTAGAAGGCTTGCTGGTCCCATGTCCCAGGCTCTATCAAAAAAAAAAAACTGCTGTGGTGCTAATGAGGGGGCTTTTTCATTGGGAAACAGTGGTTTTCAGCATATCTTAGCATGCACAAAAGCATGGGAAATGGAAGGGCTAAGGAGGGCTGGGTCAGGGCAGGCATTTGGAGCATGGTGTACATCCCAGGATGGTGCTGAGGACAAGATGTGCCACTTCCTGGCCCCTTGCCCTCCTGGTATCTGCCATGAGCAGCTCTTGCCAGCAGAAGTCTGGCTTTGCCAGCAAAGGGTGATGCGTTTGTATTTGGCAGGTGCTCTGGTCTGCCTGTCCAACAGGAAAAGCTCAGACATGTACCAAAGTGCCTGCACACCTTGCTGTGGCTCACACAGCACATTGGTGCCTCAAGACCTCCACGGACCTGAGCCGACGGAGCAGTGCCAGGGTGGACATTGGTCACTGCTGTTCAGATGATTTCCAGCTTTATTTTTAGACAACTTGAATGCAGTTTGCTTCAGCTGAAGCCAATTCCTCGATGTGCTGGCAGACGGGGAGTTGGGTGGACGGGAGCGTGCCTACTCAGGGGAAACATGCCTTTCTGTGGGTTGCAGGGAGGTTTCGGGGAAGCCGAGCCTCTCCCCTTCTGCCAGCAGCAGATCACTGCAATGAGTGAGTTGCTTAGGAGAAGGCTTTCCTGCAGCTCTTCAAGTAACTGCTCAGATTTGGTATTTCAAGAAAGTTCTTCAAGAGCAATGGCAACTATAACTCCCAGTGTGTGGTGACTTGGGGACCAGGGGAAAGCCCCTATGTGGACCTGTTTTGATGACTTCAGGCTTTCCATACATTTGGTGTCCCTTTTTCAGCATGTTTCCAGCTCGGAAGATGATGCAAGTGGCACATGCAGCATGGGAGACGCTCAGTGCCATCTATTCCAAAGAAGAGGAGGGACAGCATGTAGTCATGCTGCTGCCTCTGTTTTATCGTGGCCAGAAACACCAGGGGCTCTAAGCTGTCAACATGTAATTGTGTATTTTTTGTCTGGTAATAAAATTTCATTCTACTAAAAGAAAAAAGAAAGAACCAAAAGAACCACCCAAAGACAAACAAATTCTTTCTCTCCACAGATTTTCTCCATAGTGATTTATAGGTGTGTTTTTCCAAGTAAATCCAAACAAGGCCAGTGAGTGACTCTGAATTAAAGTTTGATTTGGTTAATTGAAACAAGAGCCATCTGGGTGGAAATGGGAGGTTTGAGACAGCTGTTTATATTGTTTCATGTGGGATTTCCAAAATTCCCAGATCCATAGTTACTACGGAGTGTGCTGTTTGACTGTACAGAGGGGTTTTATAGGTGTAAATGATCTATGAAGAATACAAAAAACCACCCAACACAGCTATAAAAATAACAACAGCTTGCAGCTCTGCAGTAAACTGTTTTGAAGGTATTTACCAAGTGTGCTCTGCTGAACGATGAGCCAAGATCCATCTTAAAAAGGTGGGAAAACATGGTAAAAAACAGTACTTTACATTGCCTGGACCTCCCCTGGCAGGCAGGCGTCCACAGGTGATCACTGCTGAGGCTGCACTGCTGTTTGTTTGCTGTATAATTCACACACATGCCCCATCTCTTGGGAGTCATTCCTTCCTCTGGGGGAGGGAGCAAAAAAAGGCTTTGCCCTTCTTCTGGCCTAAAAAGCTGGCATTTATCTTCAACAATGCAAGGAATTGTCTCTCATTTCCAGATTTCTTTGGTTCACCTGCCTTTATCATCTCTTGGCTGTGGTACCACAAAGGGGGTGGAAAGGGAGAAAAATGTTGATGTTGACTTAGGTGTGCTGGGGTCAAATCCCACTGGCGTTAAGAAGATTGACATGGAGGCTTAAGAATAAACCTCTCTTGCTCAAATCCTTTTTGTGTTGAAATAATTGAAGGCATTTGAGAGGCTGAGGTCATTGTGTGTCCAGTAATGGTATGGCTGTATTTTCTTCTGTTTGGACAGTTTAACATCTTGAAGTGGCTCTTGTTTCCTCTTATTAATTCCTGTAAATATCATGGAAAAGGTTCTCACAGCTCAGCCATGAAGCAGCCAAGTGTTGCACAACCACCTGCCTTTCAGATTAGCTTCCTAGTTTAGCAGAAAACCATGCATTTAAAAAAATCTCAACCAGGGGAAAAAAAGATGCATTTTTTTCAGTGGAATGTTTTCCTCTGTTTCTGGACCAGCAAAAAACTATTATTTTTTTTTTTCTCTTTTAAAGATTTTTGGCTTTATTTCTGAAGATATATTGTATTTAGAAAAAGCTATAGCTTACCTGTCTGAACATTAACTAAAACTGCCAACAAAATATGTGATATTGTTGGACAGTACATAAATTGAGTGTACACCAGCCCTTCGGATCACTTGGAAAGAGAGTTTGGCCAGTATTAAACTTGTTTAAAATCTCCCTGCTGGGAGAGTGTTGGCCTCGGGCACCAGCCCACCCAGCACAGGCTGGACTCAGCCCCTGTGGAGTTACCTGTAACCCATTAGAGTTCCCACCACCACAAATCCCTTTGTGCTTTGTGATGCCTCCAGGGAAGCTAGCCTGGCAGAGTGGAAGAGTTGTGCTCCCCCCCCTTGTCCCCCTCCCCCCATTTAATTATAACCAGTTATTCCCATCTCTTTGCCCTGTTTTGGATTCTTTACATATTGTTTCAGAAAAGCTTAGTGGAATCACAGCCTTTGTATATATAAAATATAGGATGATTGAAGACCTGGCCACTTCTTTATTTAGCTTCCTCAGCCATGCGTTCCTCCCAAAGCATTTTCCCCTCTTGCTGCCAGATCACTGTTTAAACTGTGTGTAAATATAAAAGGAACTGTGGACAACATTTGAAAATGCTGCACCATGTTGGGAGCAGGGCTTGCTGGAAAGAACATCTTCCCAGAGGCCTTTTTTCCCCTTTTCCTGTGGTTTTGTGGCTCCCTTAGGACAGATCAAAAGCCCTGTATGGGTGCCACTGTTAAGTCTAATGGCTCTCTGGTTATCCATCCCTGTTTGGACTGAAATAGCTCCACCATTTGTTTCTTTTAAACTGAATTCTTTCCTGTCCTTTGAGTGTAGAGAAGTTGTAATTAGGGGAAAAAAAAAAAGACCCTTAGAACCACTATGAAGAGAGGAGATAAAGACGAAAGAGGCTTCTGCAACAAATTTGAGGCAAAGAAAAATAGCAGGTTTGTTCCTTTTATCATAAGGTTTTCTTGGAAAAAGTTGAAGGCAGAAATGAATGGCCAGGCTTTCCTCTCTGTGCCTGTAGCATCGCTCTGAGTGCTTCATCTGCAGCTTTTTGTCCTCTGCAGTCCTGGCCCTGGACAATTCCTGTGCTGATGGGAAAGTTTTCTTGTGTTTTTAGTGAGTGGGGGAAACATGCTCAGCTCATGACACTTCTCAGCTTGAGCATCACGCACCCCATCTGCGTTGCCCGTGGTACAGCTTGGGTGTTGTGGGGCGTGGCAAGGCAGGGTGGTCCACACGCTGGCCCAGGGAGGGCTCTGACAGCACATCTTATGTACTGGCCTTTCTCCAAACATGCTTTTTTGGAGGTGGGAAGGGCATAACTATAAACTACATACAGATTGAATTCAGAGGGATGAAGATAACATAAACACTGGCTTTTAGGGCATTTTCAGAGAACAGTGCATCAAAAGTGAAGCTGAATTACCACTATTACTCTTCAATTCTTTTTTTTTCCCCTGTTCCACAAGCAGCCCTCCTGGTGCAGTGCCGTGATGCTGCCTGTCAGTAGGGGATGGGTGGGTTTCCTGCATCAGGGAGACAACAAAATTCTTTCCCTCTTTTTGTTCCTGTCTGTGCTGGAAGCGACATGTTGATGGGCTGTGGAGAGGATGTGCCAAGCTCCAGCACTCTTTCCACAAGCCCTGTATTGAAACCATGGGATGGAATAAAGTTGCTGCTATGAGGATATTAAAAGGGAATGCATTTCATTCTCCAATTTCATTAAAAGCCGTTAACATTAGAATGACATGGTCACTATTTATAAATCCCCAGTGCAGATGACTTGGTACAGCTGGTCAGAAGAAAAGTGGTTCAATGGAAACAGGGAGTCTATTTGCATGAATGGTCGTTACGTGCTCTGGCAGCGAGGGGAGAGGGTGAGGGCATGGACCGTTTCAATGTCAGTGATTGCAGCACTCACATGTTCTTGTAACTCTTCAACAAATCACAGTCATGACTGGAAAAGGAAAACATGGGTTCAGAACAATGCTTTTTAAATATAAAGCATTGCTCTGAAAAACAGTTCTGAGCTGTTTATACTATCTGTAGGGGAAAAGTTGTCTTGGAAGTGAAGAATTAATGAATGAAGAGGAATTGGGGTTGAGGAGACAAGCCCAGATTCATTTTTTAATATGTGAAAAATACTCGTAAGTAGGATCTTTTCTGTGCAGTGTGATTAATCAGGAACATACGATGGGTCTGCTGCAGACACAACAGGGTCACTGCCCGCCTCAAAGTGAGAGCCACGTGTCGGCCTCGAGGGACCCACAGCATTCACTAATACAGCAGGGTTTTGGGGTCTCTTGGCTTGCTCTTAGGCTGTGTCTGGGGTCTCTGTTGCTGCAGTGAACACTGCTGGCCTGGAGCAGGGAGGAAGGGGAAGAGATCTCTGAGACAGACTCCAGTGGCACAATATCCTGTAAAATTAGGAATATCTCTTTGTCTTTATACCATGAAAATCCATATTTGAGCCATGCTGTAGAGCACTGATGGCACTGAAGACAAAGTCCTTCTCCAATGACCATAGGAGCAGTCATTAAAGGCACCCTGACACATGTACTATGGGAATGTCCTTGAGTCAGGCTGTGGAAGTAGACAGTACACTAAGAAATTGGTGCTTGACATAACAGCAAAGCCACTGTTAAAATGGGATCCTTGCATGTTGGCCTTCTAAGCTGGGTTTAGCTTGCAGTGAGCACAACACACTTACACTTGATTTAACACAATCAATGCATCAGAAGATGGTAGTGGGCTTCAGACCTGCCGAAAGTAACAATCATTGAAAAAAAAACAAACAAACAAACAAAAAACCCCACACAAACATTTAGCATTGTAAATCCACAGAAATTGGACCCATTTCTGTATGAATTTATCAAATCAAGTCAGAACCCAACTGCCCCAGAGAATATGAGAGTTTTCATCCACAGCTCTGCTCCTCTCCTCCCATCTTTGGATCTCCAGCTGAGTTCATTCTTCCAGATCAGTCTTTTCAGCCTGAAGTGTGCTTCTAGAGCTCTCTGCTTTATGATGCACTTTATTGTCTGTTTCTAGAAAACAATGAAAATACTAAACCACAAAAATACACATTTTAATCACTGACTGACAAGATGAGCATTTAGATTTGGAAAATATTTAGTCTCCCAACATAGCAGTCCTCAGAAAACATTTCTGAAGTTGCTTAAACTGTTGTCAACTGCTTACTTCTCATTGCTTTTGATCACCTCCCAAAACTGTGCTGTGGACTCTAAGTTTAGGACTAGAAGATAAAGTGAGCTGAGCAGCACTCTGCTCTCCCCAAGTTAAACTTAACTTTTTAAATAAGGTAACAATTTTGCAAAAACGTAATACATCAAGTAAGATGCACAGGTATGCTCTCCTGGTGTATGAAATCATGTGCATTGCATATGCAGCACATTAGTGAGAATATAGTCCAAAAATTCCCAGTAAGAGCTATAGTGAGAGCAGCTGACTGATTATTTTTGACAAGAGGTTTTTCTCTTTAGCCAGTAGCCAAAAGTTTCATCTAGTTTTGCATCCCATATTTTATGATTTTCAAATCCCTGACATCTTTCAAAGCTCTTTGGCTCGTGAGTGCAGCCTTCTGACTGACACGAGCTAGTGGACTTGGGTGTTGAGGCCATATAACAGATTACAATAAGCTGTGCCATTTCCAAGGCTCCTCATCTATCATGCAGCTGCTTTCATTGCTCGCACCGAAAGACTTAAGCAGGGATTATTGCATGAACCCTGCCTTTACTCTATCCCTGTCTTGCTTGCTCTTGCTCTGTCTCTCATTAACCAAGTCTAAGAATTTGTGACTAGAGTTGCAGACTCATTGACCCAGATTCGCTAATAATACGGGGGAGAGGAGATTTTTTTTCTATGCTTAATCGCTGGCTTCTGTGTATTCTTAGTGCTATTTATATGCAGGAGAACTAAAAGCCTGTAATAAAGATAGGGCCAACTTTGCAGCAAAATTCATGTATGCATGCAGTGAGAGGCACAACAGGAGAGAGACGGGGGAACAGGAAGACAGAGGTGAGTGTAGGTGGATTTACCTATACTTGCGGACCCAGCAGTAGGCTTTTTGATAGCAGACCCTGCTTCTACACCCTGATCCACAAGACCATGTTGGTTTAGCTCATGACTCCCCACTTTGTTCTGAAAATTCCACACCCTCAAAGTCATGCACTGACTGTGTCAAGTTTGATTTCCTTTACCACCAAATAAGCAAAGTCAAGCAGAAGGTCTGGAAGCAGGTTGGGAGAGTACTCCTGTCTGATCTGGGAGAGCACTAGCTCTCCCCAGTCTTTGGGGCTCTGTGATCACTTCTAGATCATGGAAGATTTGCTCTCAGCACTTTTCATGCTTGGAACAGGCCTTCTGTCATGGTTTATTTTCTGCTTCAAGCCAGCTGGTGGATCTTGGAGAGAGACATTGGTGTTTCAGCTGCACTTGCCGTCTTTTGGCTCTGATACTGGTGTCATGATGTGATGTTTGGTTAACCAGGAGAGCTAAGGCCTGGTGTTGGCTTTCCTGTCAAGGCAACCATTCTTTTAAATTATGTGGTTGAACTTTGCATTCGCATGAGCTCCCCAATGCAAGGAAATGGCTTAATTTGAAAGAGCAGCGATGCAGGAGCTTGTTTCCTGAGGACATGGTGGGAGACAGGGGATGGAGCAGCCTGGAGAGTACTGCAAGGTCCTGCTGGAATTGCTGTTGTTTCCTGGTTTGAGAAAAAGGATCAGAACAAAAGGATTTTGCCTAATGCTGTTGGCAAATACCTCTCTGCTTTCATGGAGGAACGCCTAGAAGACCAGAATAAATGTGTCATTAACCTCTGCCTAGAAAAACATGGATTTTAGCATTTTTTTTTTTAATCCCCCATAAAATGTTTGGTTTCAAGCATTAGCCACAGAAGCAAGAGGGTTTTCTTGCTTGAAAATCCTCATGGAGACAGGCACAATTTGATTTTGTGAGCTAAAGTCAATCCCTGTTCTCTGCCAGGGATTTTTCTGGCCTGTTTTGCAATGGAAAATGTTATATGTCCATTAGATATTTGCATCGAGAGTTACCTCAGTGCCATAACACACCTTCTTTTAAAGAGAAAACAACTTCTGTCTTTCCTCCTCTCCTCCTTCCCAAATTAGTCTCTTCAGAAATGTCACATTTCCTGCAATTCACTACATGCTCTTCAGTCTCCCCTTAATGCCTCAATTTTATTATCACTCTGTGGCAAGTGAACCATGTGGGGTTTTTCACTCCCTGGAAATTTGTCTCGGGTTAGAGGACTGGGCAGGGAGACCGTTACATCAAAGCAGGGCTCTGGACTGGTCATGTAAACCACAGGAATTTAGATGGGGGATATTTATTAGTTGTTGAGTTTTCCAGTGTTTGAACCAGCAGGGTGTTTGGAAATCAGGCCATTTTTTTGTAGCAGCCTTATAGTGGATTTGGTAGCCTAACTTTACAAATTCACACTGGTGAGCGTGGAATAGGCGACACCAGTGCTTCCCGCAGAGCTCCCCAACACATTTTCTGCATTAAAAAAAAAAAAGTCTAGGCAGTGCACTAAATTTATATGCGAACAGATTTTTATCTCTTGTTCTCAGAAGATAAGATCGAGTCGGAGCAGAATCCTGTTTCGTGTTACTGTTAACGTTTGTTATCTGCAGTAACAGCCTAGTCTGCTTCTTCCAGCCCCCGGCAAGGCTCCAGCCCGCGTGCCCGCGGGTGGCTGCATCATCTCCAGCAGTAAGGATGCGGTGGGGTGAGCACCATGCTTTTGCTGGGCTGCACCACCATCGACTTTTGGTCCACAAGAGCTGTTTCTAGAAGCTTGCGATTGTGCAGTGAACTTGGCCTCATTGTCCCCACCTGTTGGGATTTTCCTGTTTCAGAGCAAAAGCCACCTGCCCCCTCTCTCCAGACGCATTGTTTAATGTTCAACAGGGTTGTTGGAGCAGCAGCAGCAACCTATCTATCTACTGTAATAGGAAAAAGTTCTAATGTTACAGATAAAGCAGCAGCCATAAAGATAAGACACGGGTGTGTTGGGTGGATTCCCTTTTGCCTGAGCAGTGAGTATTCATAGATTTCAGGCGGCTACCTTTCAGCCTTTTCTCTGAACAACATGGGGAGACCACACTCCAGCTGCATGCTGATGAGCTCTGCCTCCTGTGAGCTGTTGACTCACAGGGTAGTGGTCCCAGTAATTTCTGTTCCCTTGACATCCTTGCTTTATCCAGTATGCATCCTTGTTTGGCACCTGGCTGCCCCGTAATTTGCTCTACCTTGTGATCCTCTGCATCTTTTGTCATGGATTGACTTGGAGGGCGTCCTCAGGAGAGGGCAGTGGGACCCAGGGAATGTCTTTTGATACAGCGGTTGTAGAGTTAATACAGACCATGGATTTACCCGTGGCGCATCGGGAAGGCAGTGTTCTCCTCCTCCGACTGTCAAGCTGTCCTTGCCGTAGCTCTCTGCTGTAGCTCTGGTCTCCTCGAACATTATTCTCTTCTCCCCCATTTTAGGGCTTTTGGTGGTATTATTCCTGCCTGGCTTGTCAGGGCAAGTGAAGACAGGATCAATCTGGCTTAAGGTCAACTCCCCAGCTAAGCAGCCTCCTCCGTCCCACACCCCGGAGAGCAGCAGCCTTGGAGAGGGCTCTTGTTCCGAATTTTGTCTGCTGCTGTCAGTGGGATTACAGTGCAACAGCAAACCCTATGCTGCGAACAAATGGGTGAAAAAAAATGTTTATTTTTAGAACTGGAACCATGATAAATATGTGGAATTTGTCCAGGGTCTGCCTGCTGTATCTTTTGAAATGCAAAGTGCATGTTTGTTAAAATACCTCTTAAAAGGTCAGCATAACCTAAGAAATAAATGTGCTGGCCTTTTGGAAAGCAGGTGAAGTTTCAGATGTGCGATAGCTACTTGCAGTTGAGAGCATGGGCACCCATAAACCAAATCTGTTTCAGTGCCACCCATGTGACACCATAAGGATGTGGATGGAAATGCTGCCTTGCCAAAAAGGTTTCTTTTGCAGGTTTCAGTGAGGAGCCTTACACCATTCTTAATCCTTCAGTTCAACTTTTTCTTCCCTTTTCCTGGCTTACTTCATATTTGCTAAAGCCCTGCTCATGCATTTGAGGGACTTACACTGTGAGCATCATGTTTGTAGTTGGTGAGAGTAGGGATGAGAACTGGAAAACTCTGGAATGAAAAGAAGCAAAATGCTGGATGGGCTCTCAGGACATCTCCCAGGGGGACTCAAGTGGGTTTGTGTCCCCTCTGATGATCTATCCAGCCTGCTGACATGCTTACAGGGCTCAGAGATTCAAGTATTTGAGAACCTTATGTTTTTTAATCCTTCTAGCTTCCTGCGAGGTGGAGTAATACTATTACTCTCTCTTAGGCAGGGAAGTGAAGCATAAAAAGAAGAAATTACTTGCACAAAGCGTTGTAGGAATCTCATAGATGAAAAAAGGAGTTGGCGTAGCTCTTAGCTGCCTGTCACGGCATCAGGCACCCTTGGGTAGGGTGGCATTTCTGCCACGAGCTTGGCTGTCATTATCCCACTGATGGTCTTTTTGGGAGGAAAGCACAGACAGGAGAGAGGAGGGTTTGGAGACATAGCAGACGGACTGAAATGTGATCCAAACTATGGAAGCTGAGCCACAAATTAGTACAGTTAATTCAAAGGCACAAACATCCTGTTGAGCTCACTTAGTCCCCGTCAGTACATAATGGGTAAAGCACATGCCCAAACTCAGCTTCAGACGTATTTCAGTGGGAAAGCTCTGCCTCCCCTGCCTTGGGTTATGTCAGGCTTTATTCTTGGTGGCAACCGGCAGGTGTTCATGCAAGGGGGGAACGGCGTTATAAATAAATTATCCGTTCATTTCCTTCTGAAGATTTTCCTATTGTTTAGCCACAATATGCTTTCCTGTTTTTAAAAAAACAAAACAAAAAAGCGCCAAACCCTGGCCCCAAGTTCCTCTCAGGCGGGGTGGACCCAAAGCTGCTTTTGAAGTCGGTGCCCATGTCATCATTCTTCCATCAGTCTTGCTGCTGTCAGTGTCACTCCTGCCTTGGTGCTCCACGCTTTCCAAAAGCAGTGTGAGAAGTACCTGCCTGGGAGCATGCAGGGAGCGTGTCCTGCCATGCTCTGTCTTTACGTGTGTCTTTTTTCCAGCAGGTCAATGTGGGAGGAAGGCTGGTGCTGCACAGGGGGTGGAAAGAAGGGGATTCTTGTGATAGCAGAAAGAAGAACAAAAGCCCTCTTCCCTCCTTCCTCCTCCTGGCTAACACAGGGACATTGAGTCCAGGGCACTTGTTTTCACAGGGGAGTTGTTTTTATCTATTTTAGAATAAATTGCAGCTCAATTGATTATAAAATGACGACTTCTCTATACGGGGAGGCTGTTGCCCAGCAGGGTGGGGTGTGAAATGAAAGAGCAGCGCTGAGCCCACCAGGTCCCTGCAGGAGCCCCTCGGAGACTGTCCTGGCAGCACCCATCCATGGCTTTGCTTAAACCATGCCCCAGTTGAACAGCACAAAGACTGTGAATCCAGATGAAAAATGGGGAGCTGCTGTGGGAAAACGTGGCCAGGGGGAGGATTCACCCCTCTCTGCTTGGGGTCACTCACCCAGCTCTACGTGGTGGCTGGGTTCATGCCACCATGCCTCTCTCTGCTAAAGGAAACCCCAAACCATATTTCCTCTGCAGCAGCATCATTTGTTGGGAACATTTGCAGGCAGACACATGGAGCAGCACCCACATGAGCCACCGATGGGTCTGTGCCGAGAGCAGCCATCTTCTGCATTTTAGCTCTTCAGGAGGCAGGAAATGAGATTTCTCCTGGGAAAACTGAAGAAAAATACCCATACCTCTTGCAAGCATGACCGAGGCTGACCCCTCAGATCCAGGAAAGCCCCTCCTGCACTGGGAAAACCCCGGGGGAAGCCTGGCCCATGACTCTGCTGCGAGTGGAGGTTCCCCAAGGAGATTTAATACCCAGGGGGGGCTTTTTTGCTCCCTATCTCCCCCAGGACTCTGCCTTCATGGCCTTGGCATGGAAATGGCAAATCCCCTCCCCACTGGTGTACGAGCAAGGATGCTTTTATTTACATTAGTGTACAAAGGGATTAGCCATTACCTTGTGCTACGCAGCAATTGTCATGTGCAGTACAAATGAAGAGATGCAAAAGATCTTTTGTTTAGCCACTGCATTTGCCTATCATAATTTAGGACTGACCTTTTTGTCTTGATGCAAACAGGAGCTTTTTGCCTTTGACTCTTGTTGCAGATGCCTGATTTCAAGGGATAATCCTGTGTTCAGATCTTGCCAGCAACCCCTCTTCTCTCATTTGCAAAGGCAGCAGTTCCTTAGAGCCTTTATTACTGCAGACACAAATGCAAGTCCCAGCATCTCGCTGCCCTACCTGGTATGGTTTTGCTTGCAAAAAGAGGTGTCACAACTGCAGCTCTCCTGCCGTCTTTCCCAGCTGAGCTCCCAGCACCTTCTGGCGTTTCTTTCAAAGAGAGGAAAGAGTCAAAAAATCCTTCCCTTGTCACAAAGAAAAGCCAGGGGTTGCACACAGGGAGGAAGCAGTTTGAAGGAAGGGCCAGGCAGGCAGCTTCTAAAGCTTCAAACTTGGCAAAATATTTCAAAATAAATGTGTGTGTCTGATGCAGTTTATATTTAACAGGAGGACTTTGAGCACCAAGGATGCTTTCCGTTTTTGCTTTAAAAATCTACAAAGGCAGGTGCAAAGAGGAGAAGAGGTGGAGTGGGTGGGAAATGGGGAGATCAAAGCGCCTGGAACACTGTGGTGGTGGTCATGGGAGCCCTGGTCCTGGAGCAAGATCCCGTGTGTTGAGGGATATGCAAAAGAGATTGTCTCTGCCTCAGGGGACTTATAGCTAAGATTTAAGATTAAAAGTTGAGCTTTTTTCATTTCTGCTTCACGCTTGTATAAACTTCACTTTAGGCCTCAAATCTGCTTTTCTTTAAATTGGTCTTGAAATTGCTATTGACTTTAAATTCTGCAAGATCTCACCCATAAATTCTCCTTCTCCCATCTGTAAAATGAGGATGGCAGGATTTCTGTGCCATCTGTGGTGCTGTGAAGCTGAAAACAATCATCATTTATAAAGTCCTTTCAGCTCAAATGGGAGGTTCTGTGTAAAGGCAAGGCTTTGTGGGATGTAATGTTCCTTAGTGTGCCAGTTGCATCTGACAGGTGAACCAGGGGCTGGGTTGGAATTTTTGGAAGAACAGTACAGTGATGCAGAGGTAGTGCTCCAGCTGCTAAATGTCTTGGGTTTGTTCGTGTTATTCAAAAGCTTCCGTTCATCATTACAAAATTAAGGGACAGAGAAGTCAGTGGCTGCATGTCCCACAAAAATCAATATCCTACATCCGCGTTCATCTTGGGCACTTCTGATCTTAACAGCCACGATTCTCGGAGATGGTGTGACTCTGGCCACCAGCTGGTGATGTAACAGCACATGATATGTAAATAGGAAACTTGGAGCCACAGTCACAAGTGTTGGGCCTTTCCGAGTGCAATAGGATGCATCTGATGGGAACAAAAGGATGTTAGTTTTCATCCAGCTTTGCAGGGCGTAGAAGGGAAGTTGCTTAACCTTTGCCCCATGAGCCACATTTGCCTTATATTTGCATAAAGCTGAGGGCTAAATTGGTGTAACAAAGAGCAGATTGTGGCCATGCACAACATTTTAAGATTAAATAGTGTGGTTGTCAGCAAGGAATGCAAAGCACATGTGGCAAGTCAGTTGCAGTTGCCCAGGCTGAGCTAACACGTGGCTCAGGTCAAGCACCTCTGACAGAGCCGCTGGTTTCTCCTTTTGCAGACACAAGCCACCAGACCCGCTCCGTCTCCAGCCGCCCCTACTACAGTTTGCCCAACAGCAGCCATGAGAGACGCTCGGTCCTCACTATCACGGAGCCGCCACGTTTCCACTCCCAAGCCAAAGGCAAGAACGTGCGTCTGGATGCTCACTCCCGCAGGGCCACTCGGAGGAACAGTTTCTGCAATGGGGTCACCTTCACCAACCGGCCCATCCACCTCTATGAGAAGGTCAGGCTGAAGCTGGTGGCTGTGCACCATGGCTGGAGCGGGGCCCTGCGCTTCGGCTTCACCATTCATGACCCATCGCAGATGAGCTCTGACGAGATACCAAAGTACGCCTGTCCGGACCTAGTGACCCGACCTGGATACTGGGCCAAAGCTTTGCCAGAGAGGTTTGCTGTGAGAGACAATATCTTGGCCTTCTGGGTTGACCGTCATGGGAGAGTCTTCTACAGTATTAATGATGAGGAGCCGATATTGTTTCACTGTGGTATTAAAGTTTCCGGTCCTCTCTGGGCACTCATAGACGTCTATGGAATTACCCATGAAGTGCAAATACTAGGTAGGTGTGTGTTTTGGCCTGTGGCTTGCTCTTCTGATTGATCTTTCCATAGAGCCATGATCTATCTGGCTGGTCATTTCTATGGAACACTTAAGAAAACTAATTTACTGTTGGCTTTGTACCTGAAATAATTAACCATTCTTCTTTTGTCAGCAGTGGGGATCCAGAAAGCAATATATTTCAGAGATGTCAGTGATGGAAAGTCCTAAGGCTGTACATTATAGCAGCCATGTGAAAGAATAAATTGAAATCTTCGCATGTAATTTTATCCAGCTTTTTCTGAGCTACATGTGCTCCTATGGCATGGAAAAATATGGTGCTGCTTTACATAAGGTCCCAGGGACTGAGGAGACAAAGATGACCAGTTCTGGATTCTCATGTTCTTTCCCAGCTTCCAGTTACTACCAGTTCACTGGAAAACTACCACCCATTCCCCAAGAGTTTCCTGGCGCCCTTCCCCAGCCTTTCTCTCAACTCTTGGCCTTGGTCCCCACCTAGGCTGGCAGTTTAGCAGGCAGTGTTTGCAGACGTAACCCGATTTATCCATCCTTCCCTTACACATGGGCATCACTGTATGTCTGCAAAGCACTGGCTGCAGCACGGGATGCAGCCAGCCAGCTGAAGAGCGATGAGAAAATGTAGTGCGAGCTCCTGTGTGCTTCGGGCTCCCTGCCACCGTGTGCCACATCTCCCCTCACCCCTAAGCAGATCGCTGCATGCAGGTGGTGCCTGGCTGATTTACAAGCATCATCCTTGGGGAGGGCTGCAAGAGGGGATGAATTTGTTCCCATTAGCAAACCGAGCCGATTGCCATGGAAGGACTTTCCTTTCGTGACTTTTACGGCATTGAAATTTCAAATGAATTCAGTGTTAGATGGAGTGTTTTGAACTGGTCTACACCACAGGGAATCTTTTTAAAATACAAGAGTGTTGCCCTTTCACAGAGGCTCCTAGGAGCTGATTTAGTTTTTACTGCCAAACTAAGCTGCACCTGCTCGAGGGTATGGTGCCTTCATCCTCACACCAAGCAGACACAGTGATAAGCTGTGAAATGGTTAGTCCATTGGGTAGGCAGCTTCATCTCATATTCTTCCAAATGATACCAATTATTTTACAGGCGAGAAGGCTACACATAAATAACACTTTGCCCTGCCTGCTCTGCCTCAAATACGTAATTAAACCTTACCAGTAGCTTGTTCCGTAATTGCAGTTACGACGCACTCCAGCCTCTGGTGCCCATCGCAGAGGTGAAGGAGCGTTTTCTGTATTGGCCAGTGCAGCTGCTTCACCAGAGCAGTCCTTCTTCCTCATCAGATTATAGTTATAAAAATAAAATGAAGCTTATATCTGCCCCCCACACCTCAGTCCTGCCTGCAGCATCCAAGTGTGTAGAGTGAAAGACTTGGCCGGAGGGCACGTGTACTCTGATTTTCTTTTTTTGATCAAAGTACCAAGCTGCACAAACTGTCCCAGGAATCAGGGTGATGCTCAGCCAGCTGGGGCACCAGGGGACCCACCCAGATGTGGTGGTGTCATAGCGGACACATTTGTCTCCCTATCTCTTCCTCCCAATGTTTTGCAACTCAAGAAAGCTATGAAATATAGCTCAAATACAGATGCACAAAATGCATGCGTCAGCATCACGAAGCTTGGATGTGTCTTACTCCTCTGTGGGAGCATTTCTCACCAGCTACCCTGTGCTTGTGAGAAGCAGCTGGTCCATCCTTCAGCCTACACCAGTGGCCTCTCCTGCATGGGCTTCTGAGCAAAGGCAGCCTCTGCTTTGCTGCTGCTGGATGGATTTGGGTGTCTTTCCTTCTTTGGGAAAAGCCTGGTGATTTTCTCCTCCAAGGAGCAGGCAGTGTTGGTGCTGGGATGCTTCTCTCCTCTCCATCTTTGGGAAGACCAGAAGCCTGCTTCATTCATGCACACTCTTAACTTCCATGTGCTTTGACTTTGCTCAGCTGGTTAATACCTTACCTTCAGAGTGAAGTGTCCAAGCCACCATGGGCAATGCTGGAGGTAGAAGGGAGAGCACTCCTGAACTGCCCCCCCGCCTGGCATGGCTGAGGTGAAAATCTGGGAAGTAGATTAAGAATCAGAATCCCTTTGCTGTGAAAAGGGAAAATAACTCTGTACTGTAAAAATCTTCTTTGTAACACCTGCAGCAAGTAGCTTTTGTGACAAGCTCTTGATTAAAAATCTCTGCAGTGGTGTGAACACTCCCAAGATATAAGTCTTGAAATCTTCTTGTAAAATACCTCTCTTGGACACGCCTATGCCTCGACACCTCACAGTTGTAAAGCTATTGCAAGGAGTGTGAAAAGAATATTCATGCTTGTGCTCTTTTGTCCATCACTGTGTTGTGGATTTGGCTTGCACAAGACCTTTGGACAACAAGATACTGAGAAGTTTCCTTCTTCTAGAGAGCAACCTCAAAGCTATTAGACCCTTCTACTGAGAAAGCTGTAGGACCATGCTGGTTTACGGCCTTTCCCATTTCACCAGTGCAAGGAGCTTCCAGATTACATGGGTACCTCATAACACTTGTTTTTCCTCAGCTAGTGCCAACAAGCAGCTATTTCTCTGCCTGCTGCCTGCTCCACATGCGACTCTCCACTACTAGCTGTTTATTAGTGATTGACCTCTGGCTAATTTTTCCATTGTTTTTCCATTCAGGGGAACAGAATTCAGATAATCCGTAGGTTGAAAAAATAACAATTTTAAGCATCAAAGTAGGCAATTGTATCTTGACTCTAATGTCCCTTATCACTGGGTTTATCTCACAGATAGCATGTTTGCAGAGACCATGACCACAGCTCGTCTCAGCACTGCCCGTCTCAGCACTTGCCTTCCGCAGAGCAACCATGATTCAGCCAACTTCAATAACAACGAACTGGAGAATAACCAAGTGGTGGCCAAAATTGCAAACCTAAACCTAAGTCGGGTACCAGGACTTGCGACAGACAACCACATCATCCCCTGTTGCCCAAATCGGCGGCAGCGTGCCCAGGGCGTCCCAGCCTTCCTGGACACAGACCTGCGATTCCACCCCACCCGTGGACCTGACATCACCTTTTCTCAGGACCGTATGGTTGCGTGCACCAACTGGCAAGAAAGCAATAGGACTTTGGTGTTTTCTGACCGGCCTTTGCACATCGGTGAAAGCCTCTTTGTGGAAGTAGGACATCTTGGGTTGCCATACTATGGGGCCCTTTCATTTGGCATCACTTCTTGTGATCCAAGTACTTTACGGACAAATGAGCTCCCAGCAGATCCAGACTTTCTCTTGGATCGCAAGGAGTACTGGGTGGTCTACCGAGCATTCCCAGTCCTCAACAGCGGCGACATTCTCAGTTTCATGGTCTTGCCGAATGGAGAAGTGCACCACGGGGTGAACGGAGCCAGCCGAGGAATGCTAATGTGCGTGGACACCTCACAGTCTCTCTGGGTGTTTTTTACAATCCACGGTGTAATCAACCAGCTCAAAATATTGGGTAAGTGCAGCCAAAAGAAATGATAATGGGGAGCACCTGACTGGTGACTTTTCCTGGGTCAGAACGGGAGCTATGAATTTGCATTCACAGTGTTGCCTTTAGCAGGTGGTCACTGATGTGAGTAAGCAGCTCCTGATCTCACCTAGGTTTGCAAACAAGAGTGAGTGAGGCATGGTAGTTGTCACATAGATGCATGCAGCCTTTATAAGTCCCCCAGAAAATTATGAGACTTGAGAGATAAAATAAGCAGCAGGTAGGGAGGCAGGCATGTCTGTGGCGGGGACAGCTGGGTTTCGGATGGTTTGTTTTGCAAAGGGATTCTTTATAAGCCCACTATTCCAGCCAACAGGTATGAAACTCCTGCCTTGGTAAGGGCAATGAGTTTTGTGAGCACAGCTCTGGTTTAAGCACATGTGTTGCTGATGGACAGCAGTCACTCCCCAAGCACTGCCACAGCTCAGGTATCAGATGTCATATTTGATCTATTGCTGGTGACCAGTTACAGTGCTTTTCCTTTCCTCTCATTTAGGATTCCGTCAGAAAAGCAGATGTTAATGACTTCGTAAAGCAGGTTTTTCTCATTTAAAGCAATGCCCTTTCCCAGTTGCCCCGACCCGACAGTGAGACAGTGATAGCATGAGGCTGTTGCTGCTGGAGAGATTGGGACCGTGGGGATGTGACTTTGAACCCCGGAGGATGGCTGTCGGATATCTGGTGCTTGTTTCACTGAAGCACTGAACAGAAATTTTGCAGTGGCAGGGCAAGGTCCAGGCCCTGGACATCACATCCAAAATCATGCACCTGTATTGTTACTAAGGGGCAGCTATTAACTCAGCACCTGGACTTTCTCCTAAAGCACCCTGCTCACGTGGGGTGGGGGGCGTTTAGCTGGGGCTCGGGTGTCTGTCAGCCCCGTGGCAGGCTCAGCTCTCTCCTCTGTTTGCAGGCACTGTGCAGTCCAGCCCAGTGACCGTCTCTCCCTCAGGATCCCCCGGCGGTTCGCAGTACGACAGCGACTCGGACATGGCCTTCAGCGTCAACAGGTCGTCATCTGCTTCAGAGTCATCGCTTGGTAAGGAGAGCCTGGCCCTCGGCACCCGGCTGTGCCGGCATCGCCGAGACAGGAGTCGGGGCTGGTAGATGATGCAAGACAGCAGGGCAGGGTTCGGGGGGAGAAGCTACATCTCCTGAGAGGCCAACAGAAGTAACTGGAAGAAAACACAAAGCAGTGGGGAGCTTTTCACAGCCTGAAGAAGGGCCGTGTCGCTTCAGTTTGTCAGTCTGTCTGGTGAAAGTGGTCCGTGCGGGGCTGCCCTTGCTGCAGCAGCAGTGCTGCAACAGAGCGGGTGCGGTATCATGTCTGGGGGTCTTACACTGCCCACCCAGACTGCTGCGTTCCGCACTGCCGAGGCTCTCCTGCTGGAGGGATGTCTGTGTAAACGCTCACGCGCTGGTGCTTGGGGCTCAGGCAGACCGCCCTGGGTGCTCTGCCCCGTACCATCCCTGGCACGCACTGCCGTTGCACTGTCCCACAGCTGCCCAGCACGGCTGGTGAGACGCAGGAGCACCCTGCGTGGCGCACAGCTGCTTCGGGGAGCGCGGGGCTCTGCACACCCACACCATGAAAGGGGTGTGCAAAATCACAGCCCTGCTTGGGGAAGCCCAGGCAAGCCGTGCTTTGCCCTGTCTGTAGAAGAGGGGTGGCAGGCTCTGCCCGAAGCTGTATCAGTGCTACCAGTTAGAATACACTGGTGTTTATTTGGCCAAACGAACCAGGCAATGACTAAGGAAGAGCCTTAAAAAAATTTGACTCGAGGGTGTGCGTGTTGTACATTGTCAGGTCTGCACCCTCCAGGTGACTAAATGACCTTGTTCCTTCCTCCTCCTTTGCAGTGACTGCTCCCAGCTCCCCCCTGAGCCCCCCCATCTCTCCTGTCTTCCCCCCGCCGGAGCCATCAAGCAGCAAGAATGGGGAATGCACCGTCTGCTTTGACAACGAGGTGGACACGGTGATCTACACCTGCGGACACATGTGCCTCTGCAACACCTGCGGTCTTAAGCTGAAGAAGCAGCTCAACGCCTGCTGCCCAATCTGCCGACGGGTCATCAAAGATGTTATTAAAATATACCGCCCTTAGCGCCCGGCTCGGGCTGTAGGAAGGGGGAACGCCGCTAGCAGTAACCATGCCTTTCCGTCCCTGCTTATGGGTTATCGTGCTGGTCAGTCGTTATCAAGTGGCTCGTTATCTGTGTTTCCTTATTTGACTGGTAGGGCACAATTCAGGGATAAAATTGAGCTGAGGATCATGTAGGGCCCAAAGGCACGGCTTCCGTGTGCCCATGGGCAAATCCAGGGAATCGTGGTCTGGACCCGACCCAGTTGCAAATGAGAAATTTCCCGTGCAAAGGCTCTTTTTTTCCTCCTCCTTCTCTGGAGGAGGCTTGCTGTGGTGCGGGTCAGGTAGGGGAGGTTGCCACTTGGTCAGTGCCGGGTGCCACTAGTCTCCCCAGCCCCAAAACCCCAACAGCTCTGGGCTGCTGCCGGGTGCTTGTGCTGTGGTGGAACAAAATTAGGACAAGGCCCAGCGGGAGGATTCAAAGTAGACAAAACTGAACTAGAAATGTCACGTGCATCCATGTAAGGGGAACTAGCTAAGGCCAAAGTAGTAGCACAGCCAGATTCTCACTTATTAGGGTTTTGCTCCCCTGAACAGGCTTCTGGGGCACATGGAGAAGCTGGTCTGGACTTACATAAAGCAGCTTTTGCTTTCTGTGGCAGAGCAGGGACTTTTGGCCGGGGAGGCTGAGGCCCAGGGAGCAGCCATGGGGTAGCAGTGAGGAGCACAAGCCTGCTGAGAGCCCCATCCAACCCCAAGTGCTGCAGCAGCAGCGATGGAGCTGCAGGCAGCAGCAGTGGGCTGTTCAGGCACTGCCCCTGTGTCTGGCTGCTGAAGCCATAAATTGCAGCCTGTGGATGAGAGGGGCGTTTAGGTGGGCACGCTGCAGTCCTGGCTTAGAAAAAGCACGGGGCTGCCACTGTCTGCAAGGGTGGTGTTTGTCACCTCCAGGCACAGACGCCTGCATTCTGCTCTGCTCCGCTCCTCTTCGCGGGCGGCACAGCTGCCGCCTCATCCCGTCCTGCCTGGCTCGCCTCCCCGAGCCCTTCCCCTGCAGCCAGCGCCGCGCCAGCGCTCAGCCCTCCTCCCACCCCAGCACAGGGACTTTTTGGAGCCTGTGGTGAGAAACTTATTTCTGATCCAGTCCCAGCAGGCTCACCTTTTTTCTGGGGACTGTATATGTGCTGATTTTACCTGCTCTTTCTCCTGCCTTTCCAGGTTTCCCAGCACAGCTCCCAGCTGTCTGGACACTGGGTCCCAACAGTAGATGAGAACTTGTTGAAGTAAACAGGGATCTATCTTACTTGGCTTTACAATGGAGGAGGAAAGAAAGAGGCTCTGAGGCTGTTATTAGATGTTGGGCTTTAAAATGTAAATGGGTTTCAGCTGTGATAATAGACAGCTGCAAGCAGCAGCAACCTGGATGAGCTGGGCAGCATCTGAGCATGCAGCACTGGGGCTGGTGCGAGGAGCTCAGTGTCCTCCTCCCTGCTGCTCCTGCAGGAGCTTCCCTCTATTCTCCGTCCTCTGCCCACTTGCATGGCTCCTGTCCAGGCCTTCAGCCTGAGCCTGGCTGGTTTCCAGCTGGTCCAGGTTTGCAAAGAGAGGGAGAGAGAGGATGCGGATAGGAGGGTGAGAGAGGGGCTGATGTCATTCTATCTTGGAGACCATGTGCCACCAAGTGGGTAAGAATGTCTCTCTCTTTTCAGAAAGGTGCAATTACCACATTTCTGTCCAAAAAACTAATAGCAACCCCTGTTTCAGGGCTTCTGGGCACAGAGGGGCAGCCTGACGTTGCTGGTGTCTGTCGCTTTGCCTCGCCATTCACTCTGCTCCGAGGTGCGGGGTAGCGGCGGGTGTGCTGCCACCTCTCGCGGTGCCGCTGCTCACAGGGCATGGACAAAACTTTTTTTTTTTTCTTGACGAGCAAATTAACATTTTAATTAAGTGTATAGACGAGAGACTGCTGTAGAGTGAGATCTCTCACCCACTGCCCTGCTGCATCGTCAGGAGAGCCTGCCGGCTTTGCAGAGCCCTTTTTGGAAACTTGGCTCATGCCTCCGGCTGTGCCACTGCCGAGCGTGCTCAGCCCTCAGCAGAGCCACCGGCACTGCCACTGCGGCACGAGTTCGCTTACACCTTTGCAAAAGGAGGCAGCAAGGGCAGCTTTCCAGCAGGGAGCCTTGCCCAGGCCTCCAGGCTGCCCTCCGCCCAGGGACCGTGGGCATTGCCTTCACGGAGACCTCCCCGGTCCTGCGTTTGCAGGTCAGTGTCCGGCTGCGGTCGGAGGGCACAGCACTAAGAGCACGGTGACAGCAAAGTGTGTGAGCGCAGGATGAAAGGCCAGGTGGGTTAGTGCCTGCCTGGTGTATGGGCTGCAGCGGGAAGCCTTTGCGTGATGAGGAGTTCAAGGAAAGTTGTCTGAATCCACAGTGAGCGACACTAGGTTGGATCAGGACCAGGCTAGCAAATGCCAGCAGCCATCCCTGGGGCTGCTGTCCTGGTTTCAGGGGTGTCTGGTCCCTTTTGGTGACTGCGCACAGCCATGTGCACGAGCAGAGCCCATTTGCTTGGCTGACACTTCAGGACCTCAGTGAGCAGGGCTAATTGGATGCCTGGGGTGGTTTGTTTTTTTTTTTTTTTTTTTTTTTCTGTGTAGCTCTCTTCTTTTTTTTTTTTTTTAAGCCAGCAAGGAGAAATACCAAGTCCACCCCAGGCTGTGTCCGAGCTGTTCAGCACCCATTGCACAGGTTGAATTTTTGCTGTAGCAGCTGAGATCTGTTTCCAGCAGGGCAGCATCCAGCAGGGCCAGCAAGGGAGCCAGCTCAGTTAGGGGCCAGAGTGCAGCTGTGCAGGGAGCGGGACGTGAGAGCAGTGGACGTGTCACCCTGCTTATCCTAGAGCAACAGGAATTTTCCAAAATAGGCCTCTTAAAAAAAAAAAAAAGATTTCCAGGAAAAGGTAGCCTCTTACAGATAATTGTTAGTACTCGTATTGCTATTTTTTTTAAACAGTCCAATGATCTATGATTTGTACAGAAGATCTGTTTGTGCCTTATAAGGGTGTCTGTGCACTTTTTATCCTTTTTAAAGCAACTTTTAAAAAGAAAAAAAAATGGGGGAGAAAACGACACAGATCAATGGTAGTTTTATAGATTTTTTGTGTTCACTGAGAATCCTGCTTTTTTTATATATATATATATTGGAGTGGAAAAGTGTTTATTTCAATGGATTTTCCCCCCTCTCCTCCTAACCTGTTTGTTTTGAAATTTAAAAAAAGGAAGAAAGAAAGAAAAAGAAGAGATAGGGGAACTCTTTTACCTTCTCCCCTTTCTGAGACAGTTAATTCTCTTATCGTTACCTTTATGATTCAATACTGTGACCTGTACATCATGTTCAAGCTGAATCAGATTTTGGACCTCTGTATTAGGCTTTTCAAGCAAATCTTATGGGGGACTGGGGTGGGGGGGGTGGGCATCGCACGAGGGAGGGAACTGCACTTCTACATGTCAGTGCTCTATAGCGTTGTGTTCAGTGCTGTGTGTTTTACTTTTGTCCATTTACCTGTTTTACATTAATATAATTTTACTTGTTTATTAAACAAATAAAACTTTGGCTTGTAAAGAGTGCTCCCGGAGGTTTAAAAGCGTTTGACCTGTAGGCTGAGCAAATCCTTTATTTCCAAGATGTGGCAATACTAAAACATAGAGGCAGGGCACCTCTGTTCCGCTCAGGCGCCTCTGATTCAAAACAAAACAAAACAAAACAAAACAAAACAAAACAAAACAAAACACTTAGGCACCTTAAATACCTTGCATGAGCTTTGCTTTATTCCTGGGATGTCACTTGTGGCTGCTCAGTCCCCTGATGAGCAAGGCAGGGTAGGGGGGAATTCCTGGCTCATTTAACCTTGGAAACCCCTGTAACTTTGGCTGGCCACTGCAGTAGAAGTGGGGTGTATTTTAGGGCTACAGAGGTGTGGGGAGGTGTTCTGTGGCAGATGCCCTCTCCAAGCGCCCCAGATTTTTCATCCAACCTGCATTGTATCAAGCAAGGCAGCTGACAGCCTGGTCCCGCTCCTGTGCCTGCGCTGGGGCTGGGGCAGCCTGGGGACCATGCTGGCTGGCCCAGGGAGGTGGTGATGTAGACCCAGGAAGGAGGGCTGCTTTTTCTTTTTTTTTTTTCTTTTTTTTATTTTATCCTTTTCCTTTTTTTTTTTTTTTTTTTAAATTATTTTTTGTTTTGTAGCAATGCCTGGCTCATTATTTCACACGCAGAAGCCAACAGAAGGCTGCTCTGTAAACTGTTTATACCCCAAAATGTGGCCCACTGAAGCCAGATACCAGTCAAGCAGCCTCAGATGTGGTTTAAAGGAGAGTGGAAGAATTCATTTATAACTCTGCCCTGGCAAGAGCACAGCCATAGTTAAACCCTTGTGAGCCGCAGGTGGTGAAGGAGCCCAACAATGGCTATTTATGCCAAAAATGCCTTTTAATAAACACCGCTGCCCCAATTTATCCAGAGAGCTGATCCTTGTGAGGTGCCAACGGACTAATGCTGCCGGCCTCAGGCCACAGAGAGACTTTGCCCCACACTTAGCATTGGCGTGATGACCAGCTCCAGCCGCTGCCAGCCGAGCCCCGGGCACCGCGTGGAGGCCCACTGCCCGCTCCCATCACCTGCGCCCGCAGCCCCCCCCGCTGCCCTCCTCCCCTCTGCCAGCCTGGGTGCCGTGACGCGCGTGTGTGTGTGTGTGTGTGTGTGTGTGTGTGTGTGTCCAATCCCCACTTTTGTCTGAGCCTTTTCAGTTAATGCAGCCCCATTCCTCACATCAGCCTGAACCCCCAAAAGTCTCTAAGGACTGGCACTCACCCCATCTCTCTGCACCTCCCCAAAATCATCAGGCTCAACCTCTGAGTTGGCTTGAGCTCAAAGTAACAACTGTTACACCTGCACTGCCCCATTTGCTAGGACACCCACCCGGGCTGGGGCACAAAGGCAAGCCCCAATGAGCTCTCGGTGTCCTCATGACCCTCCCGGTTCCCAGCACTGCTGTGGGTGTGGAAGCACAGCCGTGGCTGCCGGATGGATGGCACATCCCACCGATGGAGGGCTGGGAGTGTCAGCTGTGTACCGCTCCCCTTTCGACTGAGTCAGAGGCATGGGAAGTAAAAGCAAAGCTTTGCTGAGCACTGTTTAACCTAGAAATGACATTTCTCCTTCTCGTAAACACCGAGGTACACCTAGTGTAAAGTGGGAACCACATGGGGAGCGTTGATATGGCAGCAGCTCCCCCAGCTGCAGCTGCACAGGGAAAACATCCCCCCACCCTATGCCAGAGCAGCACACAGGCACTACACACATACCCACACCTGAACGCTGCTCCTGCTGTGTGTCCTTCATGGCATACCCAAGAGGTGAACTGGGGCACAGCAGCGATTGAAGAGCTGGTCTACTCATGGCCAGGAACTGTAAATCAAAAGCCTGAGCAGCGTGACCTGTCCCAGCTCCGTTGCAAGGGATGTCACAGCCAGAAGCCCTTGCTGCAAGCCCCTGTGAAGCTAAGCAACACAGCACCACCCCGTTCATCTCCTGGCAGATAAAAGTGCCTGAGGACAGAGAAATGCTTCACCTGGGGATGACTCCTCAGCAGCACATGGGAGTGCAGCTTGGTGGCTTGGGGCTCCTCACCAGTACCACTGGTGCAGCAACAAGTTGCATGTGCCAGACCCTGAACCAGCTCCCTGGGCAGAGCTGCCATCACACCAGGCAGGAGAGCAGCACACCTCCCAGATGCCAGCCGCTGTGCAGCACCCCAGACATACACCAGCCAGACGTGGGTTCA
Organism: Tyto alba; assembly: GCF_018691265.1. NCBI lineage: Eukaryota > Metazoa > Chordata > Aves > Strigiformes > Tytonidae > Tyto > Tyto alba. The sequence goes on from NW_024881279.1 coordinate 13,042,154, forward strand.
TAAGGTTGCTTGAAACCAGTCAAGCCATTTCTTTTTATTTCTTAAAAAAAAAACAAACAAAAAAAAAACCCACAAAAAGATCCAAAACTCCCACCAAATTAAAAAAAAAAAAAAAAAATATCAATCCCTTAACGATGAAAGTATAGATACGGCATTTACACGGCTACATCTATCTTCCACTGACCCCCTCCCTCCCGCCCACAGTAATGTAGATTTATATGCGTTTACATAATATAGCGAGACACAGACAAACAAATGGGCTTCGAGAGCCTGTGAGGAGGAGCGGGGCGCAGCGGGGGCCTCCAGCCTGCCAGGGATGAGCCGAGCCGCGGGACTGCCCTGACACCCGGCTCTTCTGCCCCAAGCCACGGTGATGCTCGCCACTCTTTGCCGCAAGCCCTGGCCTCGGGACTGCGCTGGTGGTGGTGGGAAAGGCGGGAGGTTGCTCTTTGGCTGATGGGGTGATGCATCTTGCTGCCAAGCTCAGGGTACAGAGCCTCCCGGCCGCCCTCCTCCTCCTCACGAGGTAGTCAGGGAGCTTGGCCGCATTTGATGCGCGAGGTACAGAGAGGAGGCACAGCCTGGAAGAGGGCACGCATGGCTGCCCAACCTGGGGGGCACATGTTGGATGCGGAGGGCAAAGCCCTGCCAGCCCAATGGCTCTCAGCATCTTACCAACAGGAGCCGGTGTCCAGCCTGCGGGCCCTTCGCAGACGTAAGAGTGGTGGGAAGGGATAAGGCTGCAGGTGTTGGCACCCTACTGAGGGTGACCCTCGACTTGGGCGCTCACCCTGCCTTCTTGGAAGCCCTTTGGGAACAAGGGAGCGATCCTGTCACGTGCTCAATGAGCCAAATACAGTACTTGTGTCAGCAAAATGAAGCACTACCAGTTCTGAGGCTCAGTCTGGGAGGCAAGCAGAACTAGCCCTCATTTAGCATGGAGGCCACAGAAATAGCATTGTCCCCTCTGAGGAAAGCTGGGGGCAGTGAGATCACTGCTACAGAGAAAGGAGAGACATTTCTGAGATTAAAAGGCCATTCAGTGAAGAGAGAGCAAGGACACAGTGCCACAGGGAAAGGGCACACAGCCCTTCTACCCTTGCATGAAACTGCCAGAGCAGATGGGGGACACAGGTCCAGCCCCTCCCAGATATGGTGGGGGCTGGATTTGGCTGCCGGGCAGCTCTGACTTAACTCATCCTGTCCCCATTCCTTTCCAGAGCAAAAGAGATTTGCTGGAGCAAGAGACGCACAGAGACAAGGCAGCATTGTTCCCCCAATCCACCCTGCAACTCTCCCAGGAGCACATCAACACCTCGCAATGTGCCATGTAAGGAACTTTGTTATTGGATTAGGTTGCAAATGTATTGCTTATTGCCAGCTCAGGTGAGTCAGCCTGATCAGAGGCTGATGTGCCACCAGAGAAAACTGTAGGTGGGAGGGAGAGGAATCATGAATTCCCACAGCTAAAAATGAACCCTGGGGCTTCTGGATATGAGGCTGGACTAGGACAGTCCTGGTTTCTCTACCAGATCAAACCAGGGCTGGGACAAGTTGCCCCATCACCCTCCCAGAAGGACCTTGGCCTGAGGCACCACCATTTTCATTCTGTATGCAGACAGAGATATCTTCAATTTCCTGTTTCCAAGGTAGACAATATGGGACAGAGAAGGAAGTGAGCATCTGGGGGAGTAGAGAACCCTCCTTCAATTCTGCCAGCCTCAAATTAGAGGAAAAATTGTAATTGTTTTCAGCAGCAAAACAATGTGGCTGTGGAGCTGTGGCTGTAGCGCTTACACTTGCAATTAGACTAGAAAGGGCAACAGGGCTTGGTCAACAAGAAACCCACAGAAGTGCTGGGTTTGAAGCTCTTCCAAAGAGTGAAATGTGGCCCTGAATCTGCAAGTAGCCAAGTAAAGAAAGGAAGAAAGCAGCACTGGGGAACAACAGCTCATACACACTCATCCTCCTGCTGGGATAAGCAACACTGCAGGCAAGATTAGGCTTGGCAGGCAGGAATGTCAGTATGGAAAAACCCCAGGGACTGCTTGACCTGAAGCCCCCCTCAAGCAGCCTGCCATGCAGGATGAAATGAAAGTACCTGGAAGACAGGCAGACAGGGTGACGAACAAGGCAGGGAGCCCCTAAGCACCAGACAGGCCTCGCAACTGGTTGTGATGAGGAGCTGAACTCCCTCATTGTGGATTGCACTTGATAATATCAGCACCTACTGAAGGACCCACCTCCTGGCTGCTGCCTGCCAGCCTGGGGAAGCTCTGTGGGTCGCAGGAATGGGCCGTTCCCTATTAGTCCAACAGGCAGGGCAGTGTGGGAAGGAAAGCAAAGCATCCTCTTTCCAGGGCTTTTGGGATCATTTTGGTCCTCTGTGCCTTGCATAGTATTCTTCAGCTACTGAAGCAAAACACCTCTTGTTTGGTTGCAATACTGCAAGAGAGAAGCCTGCATAGTATCTTGGAGCACCCAGAGAGGACCTGTTATATATATGTGTGTGTGCATGTGTATTTTTCTATATATATATATTTTTTTTTTTCCACTGGGCGGATGTTGAAGTTAACACCTGTTGTTGTAGAGCAGGGAAGGACCAAGGGACGGGTCCGTGGCATGTGCAAGGGGGGAGCAAGGCACAGCCCTTAACCGAAGTGCAATGCCTGTGCCTGCACACGCACACAGAGCTACAGGGACCCTGTTCTCAGCAATCATTACTTATTTTTGCCACGTTCCCTATGGCTCTGCTACACACTTGGACTAAGCAACGTGATCTACATTTGACCATGACCCTGAGCCTCGAGGAAAGGCAAATCCTTTTATGCGGCCAGATTTTCTTCACTGCTACCATGACATGCTTTACTTCTCTCCCTTGCTACTGCTGTATTTCTTTTCAATTCCCCATACTGGTGGCAAAAATGTCTTTCAAAGTCCATCTCCCCAGCACGGAGAACCATGGTAGCCATTGTATGCCATGAAGCTTGGCCAGAGCAGCCCTGGCTGCACGGCTGGGCTGCTGGTGTGGCCACAGGAGCAAAGTGCTGGGAGGAGGTGGCGAGGAGGGTGGGTGGGAGCACACGGGTGGTGAGGGATGGCCAAGCTGCTTCCTCCACGCTGCCGCTAACAGGCACCAGCTGGGATGTGTGAGATCTCAATTATTATCTTTTTTTTTAAAGCCAGCCTCACAGAAAACTATAAATTAATCTGCTAATTAAATACTCAGGTGAGAGACCAGTGAACCTCCAGCTGTACAAGCAGAGGAGCAGCTATGGCTTCTTCCGTAGGTAATTGGAAGGGATCCAGCCCTCCCAGCACGGACCCCCAGTCAGGACCTTGCAAAACCACCAGCCGCTGCTGTTCTTCTCGCGAACTTCAAACAAAGTCCCTTCTTTAAAGCTGTTGGTCTCCTCGTCACCTTCAAAATCCGCCACTGCTACATAGAGAGCTTCCCTGGAGATGTCGGGACTGGAGACAGGGGCTGAGGTCCTCTCCTTGGCTTCCCCTCTCTCTACTGGCTTGGATATGACCTTTGGGCTTACACTGCTTTTCACTTTGGTTTCGTCTTGGACAGAGGCAGAGAGGAATGGCTTGGCTTTTGGAGGAACCAGCATGGGCCTCCCTGGCACTGGGGATGACCTGATTTCAGGTGCTTCCCGTGCCGGGGCCCTGAGCTCCGCTGCGGGGCCGGAGGCAGGACCCCCTGTTTTCTTTGGTGGGGGTGGTCTGCGGGGTGGCACAACAGGGCGCTGTGGTGGGGGCTCCCTGGCACCTGGGGTGTTTGCTGGGCCCAGAGAAGATTTGGGCAGCGCCTCTTTCGCGGCGTGGCTGTCCAGCTTGGGCAGGGGTTTGCTCTCCATGCTTGGCCGCTCCTGAAACCTTCCAGAAGCCTCAGAAGAGACCATGGCATTACTGAAGGAGCTTTCGCCGGCAGTGGTGTCTTGCTCAGAGGGTTTCTCCGGGCACTTTGCAGGTCTAAGCTTGCTCCGCAGGCTGCAAATATCCAGTTTATCATCAGCTGGAGGTGGGTCAGTCCGGGGGGCTGCAGCGGGTTTTGGCCTGATCTGAGGTCTTGACTTCAAAAATGGATTCTGGGCACTGGGCTCAGGCTTGTCCTCGGGCTCAGCTTTTGGCTTGGTTGGCTTGACAATGGGCCGGAGGTTTGGCTTCTTCACTTCCTTGGCTGACACTTTGTGTCCACATTCCAGTCCCATTTCGTTCTTCAGCTGGAAAAGCTTGCCCTTCTCTGGTTTCAGCTCAGGCTTCTTGCTGTCCTTCGGGGTCGCTGACTGCTTGGGTGGGATCATGGGCAAAATCACACCCGGGGGCTTGGGCGGAGGCCTCTGTCTCTCCAGTAACTCACCTTCCGATTTAATGATGGACTCCTTCCTGGGTGGCAGGCTGGGCTTCTCCTCTGTGTCACGGTCTGAGATCTCCTCATAGCCACCAGCAAAGGCTAAGTCCCCGCTCTCGGGAGCCTCCTTCCCCTTCCAATCTTTGGCCCACTTCCCACCACAATCCGTACCGTTAGGAGGAGCCTCTGGCAGCGGACGGCACGGTCCCGTTGCTTCCTCGCCGGTGCTGCTGTCGGCCACAGTGTCGCCGAGCCGGAGCTGGGCCATCTCGTTGGGCAGCGGGGCCAGGAAATTCGGCCTGGATGCATTGCTGGTTTTCTTGTACTTATCGATGAACGTGGCCGGGGCCCAACCTTCCTTCTCCTCAATCTGAATGTACCACCAGCCGCTCAGGTTCTTCTCAATAACCTGACGAGGAGAAAAGAAACCTCAGACTTCCATGCAGGAGCCCTCTCTGCACAAGAGGGGATGTTGGGTGTCTCTGGAATGATGTCAGGGTGGTATCTGGCCCTGGTGCCTCCCTGTCCTGGTAACCAAAAGCCATGTAATCACAGGACTGGTATCCTAACGGGAGGGGAACCTGCTAACAATCTCTGCCAGGGAAGGGGACCTGCACACCATGGGACTGAGGAACGACATAGCTGTGTCAAGGAGCTGCAGCTGAACTGTCACTATCCTGCCGGGAGACAGGACCGGGATGCTGGGTACTGGTGGTGGCCACTGCGCGGCACTGTTGGAGCGAGCAACCGGCAGCGATCTGCCCGGATCAGCAACTGTCAGGCCTCTGCACGCTCCAGAAGTGGGGCTGGGGCCTGGGAGGTGCTGACTGGGGCAGCCGTAAAGGAAAAACCCTCTTAGAGAGGCACAGCTTACTTTTTGAAAAGCAAAATCACATCTGCAGGAGGGATTCTGCCAGAAAAAGTGGCTGTGCTAGGAAAGCAGATCTGGAAGGGCTTTTAACTTTACACCTGGCCTAAATAAGAAAAAAACACCGCCTCTCCCCTGATTTGTGATGTGGTTTTAATTTCCACTAGCTCAGACAACACAGGACCCACACACCTCGGGGAGAGGAGGCCACCAAAAGCACCAGAGACCCCAAAGTCTCATGAGCTCATATGAGTTTCTCTCCATCTCAGGAGAGCCCTAGAATGTTAACAGTACACAGAGGCAATCACACGCACCACCATGCCCGGTTTTCGCCCATAACACTGTGGTGAGCAGATCCTCCCTGTCTGGAAAGTAAGCTCCTGCCTGAAACAGGCCCCAGGACAATGGGAGTCAGGAGCGCTACACTGACATGAAGGCATGAGAAGGGAAGATGACAGTCTCACCTCTACTTTCATTCCTGCCTGGAAGCTGATGCCATCAGGGATGGTGGTCTGGAAGTCAGCGATGGTGTAATACTCCTCTTCCACTTGAGGAGGGACAGGAGGTTTAGGCAGGTTCAAACCACGTGGCTATGACAAGAAAAAAGAAAACCCTTCAGTGTGTTTCTACAGAAGGTGCGACACAACATCCACACAGACCACCAGCCTGCAGAGACACAGGCCAGCGTGGCCAAGCCAGGAAGATCAGCTGTGCCCATGCAGCACCCTCACCAACACAAACCAGCAAACCATTTCCAGGCTGAGCAGAAAAATTGCTCAGCTCCAGAGCTCTTGCTGGCAGCAGTCACCCTCCCCAGAGGGAGGGAGCCAGCCTGCAGCCTCCCACTGGCAACCTGGCCTCATGGGACAGGCTGGCCAAAAGTCCATTTAAAGACCACATGCAAATAGAAGAGTTGTAAGCAGGGAGGCAGCACGTGTACTCCAGTCTTGACCAAGAGCAGAGCCCACGGTACAGGGGCAAGATCCCAGACAAAGAATAACCAGTGACCAGAGCTCCTTTCAAGTGCTCCTCTCCTGCTCCCTTTGCTATTGCTGCTCTTCTACATCAGTGGGAACTTACTATGGTGAGATCTCGCCGAGGAGGGGGTCGCTGCCTCATCTTTGGTGACTCTGTGGAGAAAGAATTTCAGATGCTGTTGAGTTTCTAACTTTTGGTCACATGTGTGTTCACAAACAACAAGTGAAAGAGGCAACAGAAAGGCAAGAAAGCCAAAGAGGCAAGAAAGCCAAAGGAGAAGCCTGTCTGCCTGGTACCCTGAGTGGCATGGGTCATCCAGGTTTTGAGGGCATCCCACTGGAAGAGAAACCAGCTGGAAAATGCAGCTGAGGTCATCACATGAAATTGCTTTTCATTGCAGGCCTGACCCAGAAGACCTCGTCTACAGAGGCATTGAAATAGCCCAGATTCTGAAATGAGAGCATCTCCAGTCTGGGAGAGGGAGGCTTTTGTCCCCATCACATTTGCTGCTCCTCAGCAGGTCCCGGGGCAGCACTGTGCTCGTACCCCATCTGCCCGTGCAGTGTCACCCCCAGACCTTGCTGCAGAGGTCACAGTGCCTGCAAACCTTCTGCCTCCCTCACACCCCGTTACATCACCCAAAAGACTGCAGGAAAGGCAGTGCTGACATCCCAGCCACCACCAGCCTCTTCTCAACTGGCCACTTACTGCGTCGGATGTCAGCGTTAGGCAGGGGACGGCTGTCGAATCTCCCATCCTTTTGGCCAGGGAGCCCGTCCTTCTCTCGGCTTGCCACGACCTGCTGCCGGGAGATGCCATCCAGATCCAAGGCACATGAATGAGTGGAGGAGCCAGACCCCAGCTTCTGTGAGAACATCTCTCCATTCACCTTTTTGAGGTAGGAGGCGGGGGCCCAGCCTTCTTGGCCCTGGTACCTATGGTGGCAACAATGGCAGCATCACTGCACAGAGCCCCTGCACTGCACTGGGGCCGTGAGCCCTTCCCGGAGGAGTAACCCACTGTGCTTGAGTGGTGTTGAGCCACTGGACATCCCCAGACCCAGAGCCCAGGACACACATTGACTGAAGGTGCTGCATGATTTGAGCAAAACTAGCTTGCCCGGTGTCATACGCTCCGTGGCACATGGAGAACTCCAGCCATGACTAATGCTCCCATGCAAGCTGGCTGCAGTCAGTGGGCCAAGGGCTGGGAATGGTGCAAAGCCCAGTTTCCTTCTCACCTCGGCCATGGCACTGGTTCAGGAATGAAGTGCACTGACAGGGGAAGCAGAGGGGAAAACCAGAGGGCTGCTGCTAGGATTGATGTACCCGGTCTTTGTGGAAAGCACAAGACCCCTGCCTGACCACTGGCAGTCCGGATCTCCTCCCTGCTTTAAGTGTGCACTGTTTAGGAAAGAAACCAGCTCCACAATCTGATTGAGAAACCACATCCACGGAGTGTCCCTGCCATGCTGGAGGGTCCCATGCCAGCGTCAGACACTCTCCCCCCTGACTGGGCTGCAGCCACTACACTCAGATGACACCAGCTACTGAGCTTGTAATTGCCTTTAGAGTTCTCATGGCAGCTCTCCTCCACTTAAAAAAGTCAATGGACGTTTTTCTGGAGCTTTGCTGCTGCCAAGACCACAGGTTCAATGTAAGGTTAAGAAAATTGCAGCATGTGCTCCCACCCTGCTCAGGTCCGGCCATTTGCTAGACCACAGACATGAGAAAATGAGCTTCCAAGAGAAAACAAGTATCAGTTCGGGACAATCTAGAGTCTTTGGCCTCAGCACACCCTGCACACAGCAGAGCTGGCCCGGACAACAACCCTTCTCCACAGGAGCTTCCTAACACAGCCAGAGGATCCAGCCTGCCTCCAGGACACTCTGGTTTTCCTATCAGCAGCACATGACGTAACACTAATGCTCTCACACCGGTTCCCTTTGCGCTGCTGCAGCATGTGATGCTGTGACACAGTCCACCTCCCAACACAGGAAATCGGGGGATTTGAAAGACGTTTAACCACAGCTATGCTTGGCTGAAGCCCTGAATGTCAGCTAGCCTTAGTTTGCAGGGATGGAGAGAAATGAGTTCTGGTTCTCTGCCCTTCCTGACACTCTACACTTGCCTTTGGAGTGTACATCCCGTGCACATCAGACCTCTGCTTTGCACAGCCCCAGCTGCAGTGCCAGGGAAGAGGAAGAGGTAGGGACGGTACCTGATTTTCCACCAGCCCTCCAGGTTCTTCTGGATCACCTCCACCACAGCCCCTTTGTCCAGGTTCATTTCATCCTGGTCTCTTGCGGTATATGGGTAAATAACGGTGTACTTCTCCTCTGTTGGAAAGAAAGTGGAGTTTCACAGAGATGTGTTTTACAGAAACTTGAACTCAGTCGACCAGCAGTTAAGTGTTTTATATAATGATAATTCCTGTTGTAATACAGGTGCAAAGACACAGAGATACACAACCATTCATAAAAGAAATGCCAGTGAAATGTATTTCAAAACAAACCCAGCTGCATTTTGAAAAGTAAGCTCTGGTGAGCTAGTCTGGCCCAAGGAGAAAGTTCCCCCTCCCCTTTGGGACTAAAGACCATCTTTTATACAACAGCTCTCCTTTCACTGGCTCTTCACAGAAGCCCTTCCATGCATCCATTTCAGTTTGAATTTCTTTCTCAGAGCCTCGAAAGAAGAACTGTCCTCTGTACAGGGGAAGAAATCCCACAGGCATCAGGGAGTAACCCCACACATACAAACATGCTCTCACACACAGCTCTCAAACAGCTCCACAACAGAAGCTCTACACGAACTTCCCGGTCCAACAGATGGGTCCCCCAAGACATTGGTCAAAGCCATGGTGGTGAGCCTGGAGAAGAGGCTGATGTCCTGTCTACAAGACCAAATGATGGTAAGCAGGGACATGGATAATCTTCCCTTCAAGAGGGAGAGGAAACATCCTAACAGCCATGCGGACAACGTGTCAGACAAATAGGTCCATCCATCCACACCTCTTGCTCTCCTTGCCCTGTCCTCTCTGGAAGAAACCCAGGAAAGCAATTGCCTGTGCTTAAGCAGTGCCATAAGATGATGAAGGCCATTTTGGGAAAAGTCTACCTCCAAAACCCACACTTGTGGACATTCGTATATCTCCACCGTGCAGGTTCTCTAGATTTGTCTTCTAGGAGGAGCACAGCCCTCAAAGGGCCTGATTTGCCACCCACTTCATGCAAATGAGCCACAGCAGAAAATGTCCTCTCATATCCAGCAAAACCAAGCTGGCTCTTTTCCTCCTGACCCCATCTGAGCCATCAGCCCCAGGGCCATGGCTCAGAGTTACTCTTACAGGAACTAAGGCAGCAGCTGCAAGAGATCTGCATACATATGTAGGGGAAAAGCAGAAACTCCAGCCTCTGTACCCAAAACAGGCTTCAAAAAGTGAGAAGGAATAGCTGGTAGAGGAAAGAGAGGTGGACATGACTGGGCCTAATGGAAGGCAGAGGCACACGTATGACTGACACAAGCAGGGTTCATCACATGCAAAGCAAACATGCAGGCAACAAGGCTCCAAGCACAAAACATGGGTAGCTGAACAAATCTCTGTGAAGTCCACCTTGACCCCATCCACTGGTGTACAAGTCCCCAAGAGTCCGGCGGCGGCCAACGTGCCTGGGCAGAGACCAGTATCTCCATGGGACTGGGAAGAGCATGTTGGGGAAGCAGGAGAAGGACAAGAGAGGATGTAAGGAGGCAGCACTTCAGGTCCAAGAGGAGACAGGGCTGACACCAGAGACTGGCACAGAGACTGTACTCACCTGGAGCCCTCTGGGGGCCCTCCCCAGTCTGAGCCCCCCTCCCACCTCCATCTCCCCAGACGAGGGGCTGAGCCAGCTGCAGCACTGCTTTGAGCATACAGTGTTTATCGGGAAGGATGTGTTCTCCAGGGGAATTTCGGATTTTCTCTAAGCAAAGGTTGCAACCTTGCTATTCTCATAATGTGAGCTCATGCATGCTCTTTGTTCTGCATGGGTTTAGAAGACACGTGAATTGTCCTAGGACCCGAGCTTTGCTCCTCCTTCAGTGCAGGTAAAACAGCTCCTTCGGACCTAAATGAGGCATTGGGATGGCAGGACCAAGTGTTCCCTGGAGATGGCACCTTCAGCCCCTCTGTGGGGGAACAGAAAGGCCAAAAGTCACAGCTGCCCCACTCCTGTTGCCGCACTGGAACAGAGCACTGGGCAGGCAGGACCACTATGGGCAGATGCGACTGAACAGCATGTCTGGGTTTGTCCTTCCCTTGGGTTCGTGTCCTGCCTAAGTCAGGGAGGGCTATGCAGTCCTGCGAGCAGCTCAGTGCAGTTCAGCGGGAAGAAGCTGGGGCAGATGTCTCCAGCAGCTTCTTACCTTCATCAGGCTGCATTGAGAACTCATCCTGGACACCATCCTGGGCCTCCAGGCAGGTCGCTGGCACCCAGCCTTGCTCCTCTGATGTGCTCACAAACCACCAGCCTGAGAAAAAAACATCAGGCAGCTCAGCCAAGGGCTCCCACCAGCCAAAAACCCTCTCCCTCCCTCCCTCCAAACCACAAGCCTGGAGGGCTTTGCCTCCTCCTTGCTGCCTACACAGGAACCTGGGGTGACCTCGAAGCAAGAGCCAAGCGCTATCTGAAAGGGAGCACAGACAGCAGCATGGGAGAATTGCAGCTGAATGATATCTAAATGTATAGATCTCTCCCCATGAAAAAACAGGAGAGACTCTGAGAATTGAATGACTCCAGCCACTGTGTTTGCTTTCCTTTTTTTTTTTTCCCTTCATGGTTCATTTTCCCTCAGTGTGGGTCAGCAAGCCCAGGCTAATTAGCAGGGATGAATACACTGTCTGCAAATCGATAGCTGACTCCTGCTGTGCTCTCACCTTCTTTACATTTGTGAAAACAGCAAATTTTAAAAGCTAAGAGTAAATGCAGGATTAAAACATGAGCTCTCCCAGTGGAAACCTAGCCAGCTCCATAGTGGCCACAAGCAATCCTAGGCCACCCTGGGTGTCCAATCAAGATAAAAGCGTGCTCCTCAGTTATTAAAAGCACAAGCTATTTGTGTCTTTAGGGGGAAAAAAATAAAGACCGAGCATTATCTTCAGAACCTCACCAGTGAGTCATTTAGAAAGACAACTAAATTGTTGGGGAGAGAATCGGCAGTTACCTGCATGGAAGGGAAAACCATGGCTGACATTTGATAAATAATTTGCCATAACTTTTGAATTGGCTGTGCTAATAGGTTTCACTTGCTTCAGGGTTCCTTTTATTTTCCTCATTCTCAAACATAGCTGCTGGTACAACTAATCCTCTGGGGACCAGCTTTCCAGAATTTAAAAATCTATTTTCACTATTTATCTTTAAACTCCCGTAAGCAACTTCTGTTAACTTCAGGGAATAAATTTCCCTTTTCAGCAAACTCCAGAAGCTGGGCCCATGACATGACTTGATCCCTTTGCAGAGCTTAAGAGCAAGTTTAAGTTTTGAAGCAAGCAAATAGCTTGGCTGCCTGCCGCGCTCCATGACCGGGTGCTTCATTGTGCTCAGAAGCAGGAATTGCGAATGCACAATGGGGGCTTTCATGGGCACCATGAGAGTGTCCCCCTCCGTCAGTAAAACAAGCCTGACAACTGCAGGAATGGCTTTTGTCCTCAGGACCCCTTGGCCAAGTTTTTCAGCATGAAGAAGCATAGAGACTGTGAAAGATGGACGGCGCCTGGCGCTCAGCACACGGGTAATCAGACCTTTACTTTAGAGACAGCCCTGAAGTCTTGTCCACGCTCATACAGACAGCCTGCAGACTGAAGCTGCTTCCTCCACGTCCCACCTCAGCTGACCATCCAAGGACATCCCTGTGAGGTGCCTGGAGGCTGTTTTGCTTAAGGTCCTATTAGGAAAACACTGACAATACAGGATTGCTACTCCTGCCTCTGCTCTGCGGCGCAGAGTAGACCCGCAGCCCTCTGCCAAGCCAAACTCTCTGTACCTGATTCGTTCTTCTCAATGATATCCACCAACTGGCCCACGCACAAGCTGATCTCGGAGCTCTCCTGCTTCTGGTAGTCCGCCACCACGACATACTGCTCCAGCACCAAAGGGTCGACCGATGCAGAGTCAGCTCCTGCACAGGGGGGACAAGAACCGACCCGTGTGCCAGGGTCAGCACCAGCTCCTGAGAGCATGGGCCACCACTCCCGAGCATCTGCTGGCCTGTGAGCAGCTCTAGGACACCATGAGGACCCCAGCGTGAGAGACGTGAGCCAGAGACGTGGGCAGAGTGAGGAGGAGAGAGACCACACCAGCAGCCGGGCGAGATGGGTACAGCCAGGAGAGACCTTTCACTTGGTACCCACCTTCCTGTGTACAGACAGCGCTGCCCAAGCAACCCCACCACCACCACAGATGCACACAGCAGCCTGGTCCCTGCTGTTGGAGAGTGATGGGCCGGGGCAGCCTCCAGTGCCCTGGCATCAGCTGCCCCAATGCACAGATCAGCTCAGACACCAACTCAATACACACAACCTGCAGTGAGTTTTGCTGTTCCTGGCTAAAGAGCCCAGATACCCATGCGGAGGGGTGTCTGTAGGACAGAGCACCAGCCCCTGTCACCACTGCCCTTATGTATTTCAGTCACCCTCTCACAACTCGCCAGCAAGGTTTGCTCTCTCTGCTATTTGCTCCACTAACTCTGCTCAGCTCCTCCTGCTGGACATCCCAATTTCATGTTGGAAAAGAAAAGAAAAAAAATAATAAAAAATACCCTAAGGAGGAGCAAAGGGGCAGGATACACCGGTAGCAAAGTTTTCCTTTGGCCAGAAGAGGCCAAAGCGGCTGAGCAGAGCCCGGACGGGCTGCAGGTGGCACTGCGGGCTCAGGGCAGGGGACACCGGGAGCACCGCCAGCGCCCTGCCAGGGGACCAGCAGCCAGGCACAGCGGGGCAAGGCTGGCTTGTATTTCGCCAGCACATTTTCATTTAGGAAAGTGCCCTGGATATAGATGCAGCCCCTTCGCCTGGCGTCGCTTGCTGTGGTAGCACTGCAACTGAGGTTTCCACACGTGCCCGTCACTGCTGAAGAAACCTGGCCCCAAGGTTGGCCCTATCTCCCCTTTTCCCACACGTGCACAGCTGTGTGCAGGGAGACCACGACGTGACCCAGGGCTTTGCAGGCTCATGTGAGCAAACACTGTGTGGGTTCCGTGCCGAGACCAGCCTATTCAGCCCCACTGAGCCGGGCACTCGCTCAGGCTCAGCCTCCCGCTAAACCAGTCACCAGGTTACCCAGAGCACCAGCAGCACTTGTCCCATCTGCCTCCAAAAGCCCCCAAGAAGCAAAAAGGTGTCAGAAACTCTTGCCTATGACTCCCCTCCACCCCAAGCCCTGGCTCTGGCCTTCAACCCAATGCTTTGCCTTGAGGCTTTGCAACCCTGTCAGATGAGGTCACTACTATATTACTCTGTTCTCCTCAGGTGCGGTAAGAATTAATTAATATTTGCCAAGTGCTTTGGAAATATGATAGTGTTATTATAGCACGAGTGATACAGAAGAATCACACATCTGATCATGGGTGTTGGGCCAAATTTACAGGGTCTGTGCATGTACTTGGGCAGGGAGCCTCAAGTTTTGTGTCAGGGCAGAAATCATATCTGGCCCAGCCCTCTAGCTGCTATGGCATGGCAGATATACGGGACAATTACCTCCCAGTCTCTGAAGGGTGTGAAATTACACAGAGAGTGGTGGTTGCTTGGGACAGTTAGGTGAAATGCAGCAAAGAAATTCGGACTACATTATCAGGAATATGTTTCTATGGGCAAGTGCACCTACACTGCAAGAGGCCCCAACAGCTCCCTCAGCACATGTGAGGTCTCAGCCTGACAAAAGATCTTTCCTATGGGGAAACCTATTGCAGGGCATTGGTTCTGCCATAGGAAACCTAGGGACGCATACCCATCCCAAAAGGGTGTGAGTAGAGATGGAAAGATCTAGTAGGTCTTCAGCAATCCTAGGATGCTCTGCTGCCTCGCAGAGAAGTTGTCCTGTGCACAAAGTTACAACTTCTCAAACTGGTTCTGAGAAGGAAAAACCACAACAAAGATTTAAATGAACAGTGTATCTTCAGGACAGTCTTATTTAAAGGAAGACGAGGCAAATCACCCATGTTATTCTGCTATAAACAGCACTCTGCAGAGCTCCAGGTGAGCTGGCCAAGTGCAGAGGATCTGTTACCACTAATGAAAGCTTCGTCTATACCAAAACCCAGAGGTGGGGCACCAGACAGAATTAAAAATAGACCTCTAAAGTGAATGGTGAATGCTAGGACTATCTGTTCTACTAGCTCAATTAAAGGCTTGTGCTTAAAGTGATCAGAAGATCTACCCAGCCCCTGAGAGAAGAATAACAGCTATAGGAAGAGAGGAGTACTCTCCTTTCTGCCTTCCTTGCTATAATTACACCCGTTGCTCTGAGGCTATTTGCAGTTTCAGCAGGCAATTCTGGATCCTCCAATGTACCTATTAAACCAACAACAGAAGTGGTAAACTGAGCTTGGAGGAAGAAGTAAGAGCTAATTTCAGGAGCATCCTCACCTGGCATAATCATCCTCAACCACAAAAATACACGCTCAACAACAAAACATCCTGTATATGAGCAGACCTGGGTCTCTTAAAAATAGCACTGGTGTAAACCTTACCATCCAAGATGAGAGACTACTAAAACTCTGCAGCTGGGGAGGAAGCATTAGTACAGTCCAGAGCCCGCAAGAGAGTAAATTTTGCAGACAGCCGTAGGCAGAAGCACAGACTGTGTATCCTGAACACCCCTCACTTGTGAGGCTGACACAGACGTGGCCTAGAGATGTGATGTGCATCGAGTCAAGAGACCACTGAGGTTCTTGGACTGGACTTGCAGAATGGTGCTTGCTGTGGATACAGGAGAACACGGGGGAGATGCACTCAGCTCTGCAGGCAGGGCACAGCTCTGCCTCCAGGCACTGCACATCCCAGTTACCAACCCATGGTCTGCTCAGCACAGTGACCTTGCTCTCAAGACATGTCACATATGGGTCAGCCTGTAAATCTTTGCAGGTTTTGTTTGAGCAAGAACTTGGCCATTCACCCAAAGCGTTGAGATGCACAAAACCAGTAGGAAATCTCATAGATACAGGGTTGCTTGTGACATTTCCAACCTTTCCAATTTCTGGCTTTGCAGTATCAGTGCCAAAAGTGAGGACTTGCAGGGCTTGGACACTAGTGCCTCCAGAGGGAAACAAAGAGCTCAGGACTGAAATAAGGGGGCACAAGTATTTGTTTTTGAAGCCTGCCCTTGCTGTACACTCTAGCCCTTGCCTAATGCATCTTCCAAAAATGTCATGCTTCAGATAAAGTTTCTTCCTCCTAGTCCTCTGCCCAGTGCTAACCAGATCCAGTGCTCTCAGGACAGCCCCTCTTCTCCCAGACCTCACAGGTTCGTGAAGATCAGCACTGCAAAAGTGACTTTCTTCCTGCTCTCATGTGAAACGGGCACTAGATGCTGCGCTGTACTCTTTGCAAGCCCTCTCATCTCTCCAGGGATTTTTACAGAACTGAAAAATAATCACATGGAAATACCATTCACCAGTGGAGCTTTAGAAAGGTCCCCCTATGGCTGCTATAGGATACAAGAGCTGTCTTTTTACTGTCTCTTACCAGACTGAATACTGTGGTTTGGGGTCTCTACATCACTGAAGGCACATTGCATAGCACAGCAAAAGGGACACAGCCACACAGGAAAGCATCTAAAATAAAACTGACAAGGAGATATTGGAGCTCTCTGCCAGCCTCCTTGGGCAACTCCACTCAAATATAAACTCTGGAGACAGTTTCAGGTTCCCCTGCACTAAGTCAGTGCTGCAATGAACCCGTGACTCTCCATCTGTGCTTTCTGTTCAACCGAGAGAGGAGGAGAGAATAGAAACGCTCAAAACAGTCTTGGGGACTGATATGATGACTACTTTTAGACATACCTAAATCAGTGGCCAAATAAGTCTTCAGAATCCCAGAGTTGGGGGAATAATCCACCCCCCACCCGCAAGCTGCAGGCTCTTTGGAGCTTGGGCCCATGCCTAAGGCTCATAGACATGTGGGATTACAAATACTGGTAAAAAAAATAAGCAGAGGAAGCAGATTTTATTTCCAATGCTCACTCATACCAGGCCTTCCTTGCAATAGCAAATGTCACTGAAGTCTCTTGGTCACCACAGCAGGTTGAGGGCAGGCAGCACTTTAACCCACCTCACATGCCAGTGTTTGTTTAAATCCCATTTCAAAACAGGGCTTGCTGCTGCCAGGAGCTTGGAAGCTCTTTCCAACGCTCTCCTGAAGAGCAGTTCATCCCTTCTCAGCAATTCTGGGAGAAATAAGCAATTGAGAAATTGCTTATTGGAAAATTCTCATGATTTTTGTTTGTTAGCAGCTATTGGATGCCCCCTCCTCAGGGAGATCCCATGTTGAATGAACCTTTTCCGCACCTTGCTGCCTCAAAGCAGGCCTGGTTTGAGGAACTGATGAACCATCAGGGACTTCCTCAAGGTATGGGTGACAGCAGAAGAACCAAACTCTGCTTCTACTGCCAGAAAATGCAAGACAGTGAGAGGAGTCTCTGAACATGTCTGGCACGAGGCACCAGCCCTTTGTAACATTACTGCAGGCAAACATTTTTCCCTGATGGCTACTGCACATATGCCAGACATATGGGCAAAACATTGCATCCTGCCCTGCCAGGACGTTACCCAAACTCTCTGTTCCCTCCCTCTCAATGGTGCCAAGCAAACAGCATCCCAAACAGCATTTTATCTTTGACCTATGTTACAAACCCGCCATGCCAACAGGATGGAAGGGTGAAGCTGCCCATAAACCTGCAGTGGGAGGTCAGGACAAAGCTGTGTACACGAGCAGGAGAAAAGTTCCTGCTTCTCCAACAGCCAGCATCCTTAAATTGAATTTTGCCCTCGAAGAACTGAGTTATGCAGCAAAAATTTTCTTCCTATTCTTCCCAACCCTGGAGAGGCCTTCTTTTCTCTTGCCTAATATAAGTGGACAGGATTCAAAGTGATCTAAACACACAGTGATCTCATAGGGAAATATAACACCCTTCCCTTACTCACCAAATGTTCCTTCTGAGCCAGCACACTAGAGAAGTTTTCAACATGAGGGAGATGATTGTATCTTTATCTTACCTCTATTTTATCAGAAGAGAGAAGGAAAAAAAAAAATGCAGCCTGTTTTTGTCCCCACCCACAGCCAGACACTTCTCTCTGCCTTCAAAGCTAGTTGAAGACCCACCCCTTCAGCACAAGAAAGCTAGTACAAAATCTGCAGTCTGTGCTTGAAAATGGCTCATGAGAGCTATAGAATGACTATCCCAAGGTCCAGCTTTGACAGACACACCTTACAGCAGTCAGAGTTTGAGGAGGAAATATCATACTGGTAAACCCCTGCTAGTCAATCAGGAGAGCACACAGTTATGACCTGCCCATGAACAGACCAAAACCAGGAGCCACTGTTCAAGCAGATGACATCTGAGCTTTTCATATGCATCCTACAACTAGTCTCCGTTAAGATGCTGGGACATCGTCATGGGAGGGAGGGATGACTTGATGCTCCAGTGGAAAAGAAAGCGAAATAAAATCTTTGAGTCTTCTCTGTACCTTTTCTTTCTCCTCCAAGAGGAACCCACTCATCTACAAGGGAATTTGCTTACGCAGCTTCTGACAGTGCCAACTCTCTGGCCAAAAACCTTTCCACAACCTATTTCAGCAGCATCTCCATCCAGCCAAGACTCTGATCTTTCTTCCCCAAAGACCCTCACACTATTTTTATCCCTTCTATAGCTCCAGTAGCTGAAAGGTGCCCTCTCTAATCCACAGATTGAAGACTCTTCCTCTCCTTTCTCCTCCTCTTTCTGAAAAGCTCCAATAACTGCTAAAGCACACCAAACTAAGGGGTCTTTCAGAGATGTTCCCCTCTCTTGAGGAGCAGGGGTAAGCATCCCAGACCCAACCGTCCACCCAAAGGGTCCCAGCCAGTTCAGTCACGAAGCAGAACATACCACTGCATCAAGAGACTCTCCACCTCACGCTGACCACCATGCAGCTCAGACGCTCCTCCGCACTTGGGCGATTTTGTATCCCCATCCTCCTGGCTGCAGATCAAGCCCTGCCCTTCACCCAAGACCTGTGACACAGACCCTGCAAGCGGAGCTGTACCAACAGCCAAGCGCCAGTCCCGGCTCGCCATACCTCCTCTCCATTACTGCCCCGTGTCCACCAGCCACTACGGAAAGCTACGGGGGACGTGACAGCTTCTTGCAAGGGGTTTGGCCACCCAGCCTGAGCAGGTGTTCCCCGGCGAAAGGCAAAGCAAGAGCAAGGGCCAGGTAGCGAGCGGCTGTTACTACCTCTCTGCAGGAAAGAGGCCGTTCTCTGGATAAACCCTGATGGAGGAACAAAATGACGGGAGACAAGGCATGAGGCGGGAGGGAAATGAACTCAGGGCTGGCAGCAACGGTGGCAACAACTCGATTAATGGGTGAATGGGGAGGCCAGTGCAGCGTGGAGAGCTGCAGGCATCCGTCCCACCTTTGGGAGCACCACGGGAGGTGCAGGGGGATGTGGGACCGGGACTTGGAGGCTGCAGTGAAATCCTGGGTGGATGGAGGGGGCACTCCATATCGGGAAGCCCCATGGGGGAGCACAGCAGGGGTTTGGCTCGCCAAGGGGCTAGGCCCTCGCTCTGTTCCAGGAGACCACGGCTGTGGGTGAAAGGAGGAGCTGGTGGAACCAGTGGAGAGGAAAGGAGTCCTTACCAGACCTCTTCTTTCCAATGGGCTCCCTGAAAAAGAGAAGGAAGAGCATCAGCAGAGGGATGGGGCAGTTGGATTGTTGGCCAAGTGGCAAACCCACCCAGGAAAGCACAGCAGTGCTGGCCCTAGCAGGGCCACTGACCTCCCTCACCCAGCTAATGTCTCCATGGGTGACATGGAACATCACCCACCCTGCAAACAGCCCTTCTCTCTCCTCCCTTCCTTTAGCAATTTAATGGTTTCGTCTTTCCCAGGGTGAGTCTTAGCTGCTGGCCTGGCCTCCTCGGTGGCTTGGTCTGACAGCTACAACTCCCACCATGTCACTTGTCAAAGGCAGGTGGATTGTGACACTCTGGCAGCAGAGTCAGGAGTTGGGGAATTCCAAATGCCCAAAACTGCTCCCAGCACAGACCACAGCTCCCACGGAAGTGGGCACCAGTTTGAAGACAGACAAAGAAGAAGATACTGAAGTTCTTCCATGTCCCATGCCTCTCTTGAGGTCAAGGATGGAGAATGGTTTGGGAAGGGGCAAACATTTATACCCCAAAACAGGATAAGTCATTAAAGTGTTGTAGAAAGGATGAACACCAGGGCTGTGCAGCAGAATTGCCTCCAGGACATGACAAGCAGGAGGTATTGGTGGTTATGAGGAGGCAGTGGAGCTTCAGCCCAAGTCCTTTTACTATGGCCAGTGCTGGCCACACCACTGATGAGATGGGTTAGGAACCACAGGTCCTGGGTTCCTTCTCTTATTTGAATGTTGCCAAGAAACATGGTTGCTGAACAGCCTCAAACCCAGAGCACAAGCACAACGCTCTTCAGGCACAATGAAATCTGGGGCATTTCATGATTAAAAAACAAACACCAAATCAAGGAAGATATGGGCCCAGACAAGCCTCAAAAAATCATGGGTAACAAACCAAGACACTCAACCAGCCTGAAATACAAACAAATGCACCAGCCCTGTCCCCAGCCCAACCATAGTGGTCTGTGTTGCTACAAAAGAGCTGTCAACGCTTTCACATAATTCACCACTGTGGCCTTGAAATGCTGCTGTAATGTGGGGCGATGATAACTTGCTCCCTACTCACTTTTGCAGAGGACACTGGTTTCTCTGCTCCTCACCCACACAGGTGACAGATCAAGACCATCTGGCCAAGATGAAATATTCTGATACCAGGAGACATGCATTGATCCTTGCTACTTCCAGGAAGAATAACAAGCACAGAACAGGCACTGGAGCTTCCAAGGAGGAAAACATTCATCTGGTAGTAAGGGGATCCTCCTGAGGCTTTGAGCTGCCTGAGTGCTGCTTGGAAAGGTGGTTGGAACAGCCCAGATGGACCCTAGGATCCCCTTCATCTGCTTATCAAGTCCACTGGCAAAACAACCTTTCCCCTTCCCTCCCCTTTGTTTTCATGCCAAGCAGAGAAATCCCTCCATGCTCAGCAAGAAAGCCAGGCAGAGCTGGGCTATGCTTTGTTCTTTTTCAAGTTTATATGCATTTTCAGACCATAATTACTGCAGATATTTTATTCCCCTGGAATGATGGGGTGATGCGGGGACTCAGCTGCCGTCAAAGACTGCCCACCCATCCTGGCAATGTGTTCTGCTTGTAATGCCTTATCCCCCCTGGTCCTCCCTTCCCTTTGCACCTTAAACCTTTGCTAATTATCCATGGACCTATCAGTAAAATTAAATTAAATGCAACAAAGATGGACTAGAAACAAATGAGACATTGTTATTTAGAAACTGGAGACTATCTGTTAAATTCAGAGACTACAGACTGTGCAAAGAGCTGAATACCATGTCCCAGGTGCAGAGACCAATGGAGGAATCTACTGGACAGAGCATCCCAAAGACATTTCTGAACAGAGACCACATTGTAGAACTAAATCAGAGTTTATCAATAAGCTCCATTAAATTTGCCCCAGCTCAGTGGTATGGTGGGGAAAGGAAGCGAAGCAAGGCCAAGATGAGCATGCTGGAGAGATCAGCACGTGGGCATGGCACCCTCATGCTGACAGGAGGGAGCTGATGGAAATAACTGTTGTTTTTCTCCTGCCATCTGCTAAACCTATTACTGTAACTCATCCCCCTGTTTCCTATCACTGGCTGCTCTGTCGGAGTGAGGGGACAAGGAAGGAGCTGCAATTTCACTTTGCTGCTGGGTTGTTCCTGGCACAGATACAAAGAACTGCAGGTCTGAAGACCAGCAGCCCCAGCTCACCACCTCAGAAGGGACAAGAACTCAGACAAGACAGGAAACAGCAATAAGCTCTCAGCAGCATCTCCTCCTCCTCCATTCCCCATGGCCAGAGAAAGGCATTGCAGCAGAGCTTGCCTGCACAGCTTCCTGGAAACTGGTGGCTCCAGAAGAAGAGAAGAAGTAAAGGCCACTCACACCCACAATGGCCAGACTGTGCAGGTGAACCAGGCACTCACAGCACAGTTACAAGGCACCAACACACAGCTATGACCGGGAGCCACCAGCCAGCCCCACAAAGCTTCCCAGGTGGTTAAACCCGGGACTGGTTCTCTTTCCTGAGGCATTTGCAGTTTGTGTCTGCTAGGCTAGGCAGACTGCTGTGTGCTGCAGGGAGGTGGCTCTGAGGTCGCGACGCAGAAGAGCCCACCTTGCAGTGGGAGTCACGGGAGGATGGTGACCCAACATGTGGCTCGGGGACCTCAGCACCAGCCCTGCTGCCCCACAGCCAGCTCAGGGAGCAGGAGAGGGGCAGTGGAGCACTAACACGAGGAAGACAACTCCAGCTGCTGCAAAGCCAAGCACACCAGAGCCACAATCAACATGCAAAGACGAGACGGATCTCAGGTCACCATTCCAAGAAAACACCTCCCACAGAAAAAAAAAAAATTAGTTCTGTAAAAAAAATCCTGTAATACAGTAATGGCATCAAAATACATATCAGGAGGTTGCTCATCTTTTGAGTATTCAGTAAGTTTGGAGATGTTAGCAAAGTTTATGCAGGAGCGAGAGACTGAGAAATGGGGTACAACAGACCTCTTGTTTGGGAGAACTGATGTTTAGCAAATGCTTCACCAAGCACTGAATGGAGCCCCTGTCCCCCAGGCTGCAGTGCCAGTGCTACCCCTGTGTTTAACCGCTGAAGAGTTGGCCAACCTGAACCTTTGGGCTCAGAAAGCTGCCCTGTTAGCACCAAAAATCAAGTACTCTGGCAATGCAAGGGCCTTGCACCGGCACAAAGTGTATTTTTGCAGAGTAGATTCAACCCTTCTGATATTTCTGTCTGCTGTCATCTAGGAAAGACAGTTCTCAGCAGAGAGTGAAGGAGATCACTGTTTTGGAACTGAGATTTAGCCTGAGCTCCTGGTGAATCTGCACGTAGGCATCAGGAAAACTGTAAAACAAGCAATTCATTATACAAGCTGTAGTTTGTCTGGATAGCGGGACACAGCTCAAAAGCCACAAGCCAGAAAGCATCCTTATCCAAACCAATATCCATCAACTCGGGGATCTCTACTAGCAAAATCTCCTGGAATGGGTTCCTACACAGGGCAGCCACTCTATCATGGAGCAGGGATCTGAGCCTCCCCTTTTTCTATTAACTCCCCTGACCCCTAGCCCAGGAGTCCATGCCCTTATTACCTCCTTAACCACCACACAAGGGTGACATGCGACTTTGCTCCTGGCACAGCTCAACTACAAGGAAAAGTAAGCACATGGGGAAGCAGGAAGAGATGAGACTTGCTTCTGGAAGACACTGGCTACTGGTTTGTACTTCTAATTTATGGAAACAAGGGAAAGGAGCGGATTTGCTCCCCTTGCCATGATGGAAACGTGCATCTGTGCAGCATCCTCTTCTGGCACTTTGGAGCAAACATAAATCTTTTACCCACCAATGGCTGCCGGCACTGTAGCCCTGACCAGGACCTTCCACTCAGCCCCTGCGGGAGACAAGCTGGCACAGTCAGATCACATCAGGCCTGAGCCTCATTTTAGACCCGTTCTTCCTTCTCTGATTTATTGAGGCTGGTGCCTGCCTGGAGTCCCTGTCAGTCTGCATGCGGGAAGCAATCCATTACTGCAACTGCCAGTGCCACCCCCACCTAACCGCACATTGCCAGGGCTTTGGTATTAATAGAACTACGACGGACTGCTGAAGTTGCTGCAGGCATAACCTCATTAGCAGCATACGCTTTCCTCATCTGGTCACGTCCCAGCTCACTGTCACAGACCTTCCAGCCTGAACGGCACAGGCAGCCCCCAGCAGCAACAGCCCTTTGCTGAGTCAGCAGCAGCTAGGATTCAGCTAGGACCTGGATCCTGCCCATCCCCTTTCTCCCTCCAGTGATGCTTCCCCTGGTACGTGGCAGGGAGGAGTGGGGTTACTCCCTCTGCACTTGGTCCTCCACCCCAGCAAAGAAAACATCCACAGTAGCAGAGCTGAACTGCCTTTGAAACACCTCAAAATTCTCTCCCTTTATCCAAGGGCTGTTTGGGAGAAATAGCAGGAAGGCAAGCTAGGGATGTGGGCTCAGCGAGTACCCACACATATATAATGGAAGGAAGAAAATAATTTTTAAAAGCTGTCCCAGGCTTTGGCTGCCATCAGTGGCCTTGTTGCAAGTAGCCATTTGTGCTGGGTGTGTCTGCCCAGAGGAGCTGCAATGCTGCAGCTGCACAGGGCAGCCAAAGTGACAGGGACATTTTGGTGGTGCCCTGGGGGAATGGAGAGCTCTGGCAGGCCAGGTTTGTGGAGCAAGGAGAAAAGGAGCAATTCTCTAGTAAGCTGGGAGAAGGAGGGGAGGAGAGGCAGCCCCTCCGCTGGGGGTGTGGAAACTGTAGTGAAACACTTGCTGCGAGGGCAAACAAACCTCTCCAGCATCTGCTGTGTGGTGGCAAATGCCAGGTGAGCTCCAGGCCACCACGGAGGGACCCTGGCCCTACGCGCTGCTCACAATTCCTTGTAGGCAGAAGCAAAGCACATATCAGAGCCTTGAATCAAAATCCTCAGGAGGCTCTGTGCCTGCCTACAGCTCAGTGCTGGAGCTGGAAGCCCTCACTGGAATGAAAATGTAGCTCCTCAGTGCTTCCTTTCTCCATTTTCAATGTCGTTGGGGTGTATAACCATAAACCACGGCAGCAGAAGCAGCCACCAAGACCCGGGAGTACCGGGAAGCTGGGGCAGGGACCCACTGCTGTAAGCGGGACCTGCGTTAGCAGATCAAGGCCAGAGGGCCACCTCCTCCCCAGCCTGGGTTGCTGTCCTGCCAGGGGAGGACCAAGCCCCAGAGGCCACCTTCTAAAGCAGAGCACAGTCCTGCAGCAACGCCACTGACTGGGACAGCGTCAGGGAAAGCCACCCACTCTGCCTTCACGCAAAGGGCTTTGAAGATCAGCTAAACTGGGAAGCAGCAGCTTAAGCAACGTGCACAATTCCTTTCCTGGAAGGATGTTTGCTTAGCAGCGGCAGGAGGAGGTTTCTCATCCATGCACAGACTAGGCAAGTTAGACGTGGGGTTTCTCTGTTTCCCACCACCCCACGGCCCACCCAGCAGGCGGAAAGCACTGCTCCCAGTACACCTATCTGGGTGGTAGCAGCTGGGAAAGCCAAGCAACCTCAGTGAGCAGGGAGGAGCAGCGGCTGAAGTTCACTGACCAAACCCCCCATCTGGGGTCTCCAAAGGATGAGCACAGATGTAATTCCATGCACCGCAGCCTCCGCTGGGACACGGGCTCCACCTCCACTATCATCTGCTCTTGTAGAGGGCATAAGCCCTTAACAAGCCTTCAAAGAGTCCAGGTTCTGGGACTGCTGCCCACCTGAATCCTCGCCGTGCTGTCTGGGCAGCCAAAGAGCCCACAGCAGCCTTTCAGCCCTGCCCTCCCTTTGCAGGAGGCCTGCTGGACTCTGACAGATCCAGCACATAAGGATGAAGATATCTGAGCAAAGAGGAATCTACAATTTTTAAAGACCCCAAGAACTCCTGAAGCCAGTAGCTTTCAAACTGTGAATCCACAGCCCCCAGAAGAACTGAGGAGGGGTGCTCAAGGACACCTCTTAAGAACATTAAGAGATAGTAAATCTGCTTTACAGGTATCTGTGCCTCCACCAGATAAAAAAAAAAAATCAGGTTCATAAGCTAAAAGGTTCAAAACAACAACTTTAAGTGGCTTATATATGAGGGGATGCTCAGCTACCAAAAATAAAACAATGAAAGATGCTTTTAACGAAAGAGGCTTCTCATGGGCAGGGGTACCTCCTGTACAGAGGACAGCAGCTCTGCAGCCTCTGGGAAGCAGCATGATGAGGGCTCCTTCCCCAGCACACCCTGCTTGTACATGGTGGATAATTATTAAATAACTACTTAGGATCTTGCTTCACTATGGAGTTAACCTAGGCTCCTGTATGTCGAACAGCCGACATTCAGCTGGCGAAGAGAGTTAGCAGCTGAATGCTTTGACTCAGCAGTGGCTTTGTGCCCAGCCATTCAGACTTCCCCAGCCTTATTCCAGAAACTGTCTGCTGTGGCTAAAAATGGCTTTAAATTGAAAAAGGGTGGATGGGAGGTAAGGCTGGGGGGCGCACACAGCAACTTTCCACCTCAACAGCTGAGCATCCTGCTCCTGGTCAGACCTGCTGAGGTACGTGGAGAGCAAGAATTTGATGATTTCTCTTCTTTGAAAATGCAGTTTTCATAGGGCTTCCATCCAACACGGGGGAGAAAAGTCCCACATCCTCACAGATTGCTAACTTTCCGGATTTTTTCTTTCCGTAATGATTTCTCTTCTCCTTCTGTCTCCCACCACTGCTTTGTGGAGTCACCTCTTCCCAAATTTAACCAATCCCTCTGGATTACAGCCCCACTCTGACCCACCACCAGGCAGCCCTCCAAGGTGGAAGCAGTTGAGTTATCCCAGTCCAGAGCTTGCTGGACATGGATCCACATCACAAACACCATGGATCGTCACTGCCAGTGGAAACATCACAACCTCAATCTGCTCTCCTGTTTGAAGTGGTCCCTCCAGGCAGGAGGACACTGGAAAGTTGGCGGCTGTGTGTGAGGGGATGGAGGAAGGGCCTCACCTCCCTCTTCCACCCACTGGCTGCCGGAGACTCCTGTCTCAGCTCAGCTTTCAGCTGTGATCTACGCAATGGGGGAAAAAAAGGATGCACAAAGTCAGCATTTGACTCTTTTCCTCTCCATTCAGTCCCTGTCCACTTGATCTCCCTTTGCACATGCCAGCAGCAGGGCTGGGGCTTGTAGAGCAGGTGAGAGATTGAGAAGGACGGAGGAACAAAGCTTGCAGGGCTGGTAGACTGCAGTGACCTGTTTTTGTTAGTGCTCCCAACACTGGCAAAGGGACACTGAAGGGAGCTGCACTGCAGGAGCACAGGAGAGCCCTGGCTCAGCCCAGAAAGACCTCAAGAGCTGGGGAAAGTAGACACCACAGGGGCCCAGCGATAGATGCATGGGCTGTCCAACCTCCTCTTTTGATTTCCAAACACTGCCAGATCCCAAGACTAAATTCACCCTTTGCAGTTAAACCAGAGCTCCACAGACTGCAGTTAACCATGGCCCCTGAAAGTGGCTAGGCATCCTGGCATGATGTGATTTATGCAGATCTTCTACCTCCACCCCAAATAAAAGCAAGCAAAGGGTGCATCCAACAGCACTCAAAGGCACATCCCCCTCACTGCCACGAGCTGCCGCTCTCGTGGGCTTGCTGCGACCCAAGGTGTCAGCTGGGGAAGCAGAGGCAAGGGATGGGGAGAGATGGGGAGCAGGAAGGCTCCCAGCCACGGTGCTGCAAGAGCAGCTGCTTGGCTTGGCACCAAGCATGCTGACCAGTCCTTTTTCTCTCCCTCATTCCTGCCTTTCAGCCACCCAGCATAAAAAACTGCCTTTTTTTTTTATTTCACTCCATTCATGGCCTGGCTCCCTTTCAAATTCTGGGAGAGAAGTATTTATCTGCTGGATGAATGATGACATCCGGCCAAGCCCCAGACACGCCATCACGTCTGATCCAGCCCAGCCGTCTATCACAGCTCTCATCTCGTTATTGGTAAGCTGGCGGCACGCCAGCACTCGGGGCTCAGGAAAGGGCTCCCACCAATCTCTCCAGAGGAGAAAATCAAGGACTTTTATTAATTAGCATTTTGAATTGTAACTACTAAGTACCCCTCTGGCATTCAGGCTGGGATAGGAAACAGAACAAAGATGTCCTTGAGATGCTGTGGCATTTTGCTGCTGGAAGCAAATGGACAAGAGTCACTTGCTAAGTCCAACTCTGTGCTGCAAGCTTGCCTCTCTTCCCTGGAGAGGATCAGGCAGCGGGAGGGAGCACAACCACTGCCAGATTCTATGCTGCCATCACCTGCTCGCCCATCCAGCACAGCAATGGTCAAACACTCTCAAACACACGGCAATTTTGCAGTGAGTGCAACTGGGCACCCAGGACCTGCTCAGCAGTACCGCAGGACACTGCAGACCACGCAACACAAGCACAGGTTTGGGATCGGACTTTGGGCTGGCACCTCTGCTCCCCTTGTCTGCGGGACCCAAACCAGGGAGATGACGAGGGACATGGCACTGATCACTGCTTGGCCAGGAGCTACAGCTTCAAACACAGCAGAGCGCAGAGCTGGACCGCTCTGGGGCTGACACTCAGCACCCAAATGTCTACACATCTGAACGTGCTCCTTGTTCTGGTCTCAGCCCCCACCCTGCCTGATTTCTGGCTCAGTCTACAAGACAAAATAAAGGTAAAGAGTGCAAGACTGAAGCTGAGCTGCCCTTCAACCCACCTTGTATGAAGGTGCCTCAGCTACTGGCAGGTTCAGTAGCTGACTCCTTTTACCAAGCAGTTCACCACCCTCTCATGCAGGGCTCAAAGACTCATGCACAGGCAACCCCCCACATCCCAAAACAGCCTCAGGGGCTGTTAACCCCTGCAATAAACCCCCACCTAGTGTCCTTGCAAGCTCATTTTTTCATTGTGTCTCTTGCTTTGCCCTGAGCGGCTGCCTTTGCTGAGGGATGACTGACGGGGTGACAGGTTAAGTGGTGAGTAATAGCTGGGCAGGATGGATGAGAGCGCCAGCCGACAGCAAGCAATTAGTTAATGGTCTCCAGGGCCCTCAGATCAATCTCATCAAGTGACCATGAGCTAAGGGAGGAATGATGACAGGCCAAGCGAATAGAAATGGGAGCCAAAGGAGGAAAGCATGAATGGGGGAAGGGGGAATTAAGAGAAAGAATGAAAAAAAATCAAAAACCCAGGGAGAAGGGGTAGTCCACACAAGCATAATACTTAGCTGGCAACCTGAAAGGCTCAGTATTGCTGCTGAGGAGAAAAACAAAATCCCTTTATCTAACTCCACACCCTTCCAATATAGAATAATGTCAAATCAATTTACTGCCTTTCCTCTAACAATTAATCAAGCCTCCTCCATTGCTCAACCTTTGGTAGAGCCGCGCATTGTGTCACATGCAGCATAAAAAGGGAGAGCAGCATAGCAGGAGATGGAGGCGGCTGCACAGATTTATGCTGCTTGTGATTAGGAAGAGATGGGTGGCTCCTGGCCAAAGTAGCTCATAGTCACAAGACTTATAACCACACAGAGTTGCGTAAGGCACGCGAGATTCCTTGCAAATGTTCCTTGTTTTGCATGGAAAGACTCTAGAGCATTGTTATGGATGGGGCTCATGGACATGGCTAAGGGAAAGAGCCTTCCGAACGAGGCAGAGGTCATTAGTAACCATGTAAAATGAGGCTTTTCAGACTGACCATGTTTCTGAAGCCAGCATTTGCAAGTAGAAAGTGGCTCGGGAGGAGACCAACACTTCATGGGGTCCCAAAGCTATGTTTCCACTTCCTCGCTGGAGAAGGCTACACCAGGATCTGGCTGTTTGGGCAGAGGTGTCCACCTTGAGCAGCACAGCCCCCATTCCCTCTCCAAGAAAGCCTCCAAATCCCAGATCTGTGACTCACTGGGGGAACTCTGATGAACATCAGACTCTTATGGATACCAGCAAGTTCAGGGCAGTTTGTGTTTCATCACTACCCTGGCAGTGGTAGCCACCCAACCAACTTACTCTTTGGGGGGTGTCAAGTCATCAGGTCGTGTCTCAAAGAACTGGAGAACCTCCTCACACTGGGAGATGTAGGGAGGCAGCTGGATCAGAGCCTGTGGAAGAGAAACAGAGACACCAGTGATGGGAAGCATCAAGACTGTGCAAGGAGCTGAGTGAGGACAAGCCCTCAGAGTGCAAGGGATGGGGTCATGGCACCAAGGCTTGGCACCCCCACGGTCCCCGGCACACAGGAGAGCAGAGCCAGGCAGGGGAGAGCTACAGCAAACACACACCAGAGTGGGGCAAGACCCAGAGAGCCCCCAGTTACACCCATCGCACCACCCCAAATGCAACTGAAGACTAAAGGAGAATAAGCAGAGACCTCCCAGGCCCCACTTAGCCCAGCTCCAGCCTTTTGGACAGATGTGCCCTTGCAGGCCAAGAGCCAAAGGGATGTCCATCCCAGCATTCACCCTCCTAGCCATGGCAGGGTTCAGTTTCCCAGCCATGCTGTGGGCATGGAGCCATCATCCTTGGGAAAGGCTGGGCATTTACACGTGGCAGACACTCAGTGCCATCAGCCCTGACCAGCACATCCCAAAAATGCTCTGCTGGGCAACAGCACCTCGGGAAGAGGGAGGGAGAAAACCAACGGGAGGCAAAAACGTGGACACCAGCTCGTCAGGGCAAGGGCTGGAAGGCTGCTACATTCACTGTGGAATGTCAGGAGCTGTAAGCTGCCTCTGCTTTTCTCCTTTCCCTTCAAGGAAGCCTTTTGCGAAAAGACAGGTTTCAATGGTGGGATTTGCAGGGTGAGTGTGTGCATGTCTCTGGGAGCTGGGGGCAGAGTCTGGGCCAGCAATATTTGCCTTGGGCCAGAGTTCTTGTAGGTGCTTCTCAACGCGGGCTGCAGCGAGGGCTGGGCAGGGAAGGTGGGGTGGGCAGCTGCCTGGCAGAGAGCCCTGCCCTGTTCTCTGCTCATGGGAGGGAATGGGGCCATGGGTGATGGCAACTGCAAAAAGTAAAAGATATGCAATTGAAGAAGGATGATATGAAATCACTGCAGCCTGACCTGGTGCAGATGTTTGACCAATTTTCTATATAATCCCCCCTCCCCTTCATTTGCTGTCACAGCCATCTCATGATAGCACTGTGGGCAGACCAAACCTCCACTCTTTCTGTATCAGAGCCAAAGCTACATCTGCAAAGCCCCAGGGTTACCACATAGATCAGATGTGGCTCCACACCGACCTAATTGCTGGCCCCCAAAAGCCCTTCCAGTCATTCAGCACACAGTCACTCACTGCCAGCACAGCAGACAGGCAGACCACTAATCATGGGCCAGCTTCAATCAAGATCATGTGAAAGACAAGGGATAGAAAACAACTCTAAGGCTTTTGGGTCCAGGGAAAGGCTATTCAAAGACAAGGTTTTGCATGCCGTTCCCATGTGGGTACCACTCCCCAATTCCAAGCATCCCATGATCTACACAATTGCTCCTGGGCCAAAATCATGCTGTGGCCTGGAGAAGGCTCTGTGTCCTCCAGTAGCAGTGGATGATCACAGAAAACACCCTGTGCTGGGCGGATGAAAGGCAAGACCCACAGCTCATTTCTCAGGATGTCTTGAAGGAAACCTACCTAGAGCTGACCCAGCTGACACAGTGGTGGCCAAGTCAAGCAGGCCACCCTGAAGTCTATCTAGCCAGCCAGCAGCTATAGCCACCAAATCAAAAACAGTGGCACAAATAGCATGACATCTGCCCCATCTCTGGCTCTGACACCCAAAGGAGTGAACTGGGGAGGGCCATCAGCACATAGCTTCTGTCTGTGGTGTTGGAGCCGCAGCAAGCCACCTCACTCACCCTGCTGCCTGCAAGCCTGAGGAGAAAGGTCATTTACCAAAGACAGATGAGTCTTATTGCTTTGAAGTCCATTTTCTAGGGGGTGAGACAGGATTATTCTCTCAAAATGTTGCTGCTAGAGGTCTACCCAGTCTCACTGGAGAAGAGCATCACAGCATTGCAACTCCTTCCTCAACCCTCTAACACATTCTCAAAACCCTTTAGATAGAAGGAAGGCAGTTCCTGCACCAGGGGAAAGACAAACAGATGTAGAACACAAAGAGAATAAACTGGAGAAATGGGAAGAAATTTCAGGCCTCCACTCCCCCTCCTTGTCATTCCTAAGGTTGTTCGAAGTCTCATTCAGCAACTGGTTGCTCTTACCAGTTACTGTGATTCTTTTGCTGCTTTTCTTTCACCTCACTTTAAATTGTCGCTTTTTTCAGTATGGCAGGACCTGGAACAGAGCCCTTCAGCAAGAGCACTGCCTTGTGAAAGCAGTGGTTCCCTCCCTTGCTCCTCTCACCAACTTCCACCCCAAATCTCACCTACCTTCTTTCCAGTGCTCTCCCAGAGAACAAAGACACCCTACTTCTCTCGCAGGAGACAAGAAAGCAAAAACTTTCTTACTCAGTTTTCTGTGGAAACTTGTTCACTGCATATTCACTTAATCCTCAATTCTCACTTAGCAGGGCCAAACTGGAGGAGATATTTTGTATTTCTGTTCTACACCACCACCCTCCAGGCACGTGCAATACCCGCCTCCAACAATAAACACAGCAGTAAGAGTGTGCAGGGATCCTGCAGCCGGATTTGCACCACAGCATGCCCAGGAGCAACATCTCTCTGCTCCCGCTGACTCCCTGCTCATTCCACATCCCTGCAGCCCTCGGCCCCACACCCACCCTCAGCTCAGCAGCTTTACGGTTAAGTAGCAGCAACTGGAAGGGCAGGCAGAGTGTGTATGTTATTACTTGGTAATGCACTAACAGGAGGAGGAGAGAGCAGCTCTCTAAGTGGGTCATATAACATCAGCCATTATGTTCCAGTTGTTAAGTCAAATGGATTCATTATATTTTATGCTATTAATGGCATTATTCTGAAAGAGACAGCTGCAGCATCTTATCACTTAGGGACTTTTTCTTCCCAAAAATTAAATTTATGGCTGTGTGTGTCTGTATGTAGCTGGCATATTTTAGTGACTCAGAAGACAAGGTGCTTATTGCATCTGGCTGGAGCCAAGTCATTACTTGCACCATCAGCTTCCCCCACACTCTGTGGAGCACATAGGTCCAAGCACACCTTGCACACCTCCATCACCCTGCTCTCATCTGCTATTCTGGCCCACAGCAGTTTTCACCCACAGCTCCACTGCAGAGCTAATTCACCTTTATCCTTGCACTTGTTATTCCAACCATGACATCCCTTCCATCCCCTGCCCTCCCAAAATCCAGAGTCTCCTGCACCATGCAAAGTCCTAGGCCACAGTCACTGCTACACTTCCCGCACTGAAGGAATGCAATGGACATTGCAGCATTTCCCCATCTTCTCCCTTGGGTTTTGAAATCTTTGGATATGTTTTCAACAGCATTCAGACTGGGTTTTGGAAGTATTGGACCTACCTCCAGACCATTTCATGGCTGCTGCAAGTACTATTGCACTTCTTCAATATGATGAGATGTAGTGTACTTCATTTTTGCGAAAATAATTTTTTGTGGACTTCAGTATTTTATTTTTCCCAGAAGAAAATGCCCTAATACCATAATTTGCCTTATACTTAAGCACAGTCTTATATTATTCAAGAGTATGGGGCAAACCATCTCAGCCTTATCAAGAAAAGGACACAGACAGTCAACTGTATTTTGGCTCTATGATGAGGTGATCTCTATTGGCTTCCAATAATTCTTGGCAGGTACAAGGCATCATACCTCTTCACAAGTAATTGCTTTACATAACCAGTAATGGGAGTTTATGTCCCATTTTGGGATCATCCCACCAAGAACGTGCTGTCTTCAACATAAAACAGCAGGTCTCTCCCAAGAGATGCGAAAGGAAAGGCTCCCTGAGGAACTGTGTCCTTCAAGCCTAGTTCTGCACACAACCACTTCACTCCAAACTGCCTACCAGACAGGACATGGCAGGGTAGCCAGGTCCTTTACAGCCCATCTGGAAAGCTGGTTCTGCTTTGCAGCTCAAGAAAGAAGAGAAAGGGAAAGCACAGCAGCAGGGTGGTGTGGAGCTGGGCCACCCTACACCCTGCAAGGCCAGATTCCAGGTCCTCAGTATTAATCACATGGAGTGAAAAGCAAATCAGTGGGTGGGTTTTCAGCACAGAAAGGGTTTGGTAGTGGGGAATAGCCCACACTCCCCACTCTGCCAGCACTGGTACACCATTATATACTATTAAAAAGGATCAAGCCTGATCAAGGTGGCTTCATCTTTGGTTGACCCTAGAAACCTCCCCTTACCTTGCAGTATTCATCAATAGGTATCAGGCGCTTGACTGCAACATCGCGGATGTGACTCCGTCGGAAGAGGATCTTTCCTGCAACAGGAGAGATGGAGGGAGAAAAGCAGGTCAGCACAACACCCAGGAACACTCTCTCTTGAATCACTCTGTCAGGACCTGTGCATCCTGTTCTCACCAAAAGCACTGTACCTATAGAAAAGCATGTTCCCTCCCCTAAATTAAATACCTTATTAGAATAAAGTACATTTAAAGTGGCAAGCATGTTCAATGAGAGAGAAAGGGAACAACTACCAGCAAACTGCATCCTCATCTTCTTTCACCAATATCATGATGATGGAGGAGCAGTAAGTGCCTGATACCTTATAGTCTGCTGGTATGCAATTCCTGGGTGGATAAGTCCACTGGCAAACACCAGTGCTTGCCAGAGAAGCAGACATCCCTGGGACTGCCTGTGCATGTGGGACTCTCCTTGCAGGCTCCAGGCTTGCTCAGGGCACCCGGGTCTAGTGTGGGCAGAAGTCAAGCCAGAGGGTTTCTCTCTGTGCAGCTTCCATGTTGAACTGGTCCTTGAAGTCACAGTGTTGGGACTGCAGCTCTGAGTCAGACCTATAGGATTTTCCTTCCTGTCTGGGGTTTATTTTTGTTCTCCATTAATGGGATCCTCTTGGCACTCCATTTCCTCCCCTCTGGCTTGTGGTACAGGCCTCTTTTCTTTGAAGTCTAATGAGCCCTAAATGCTTCAAGCTGTTTGCACAGAGAACAGCTTCTCTGGCATTTAATGAGACAAAAGCCATTAGCAGACAGTGAAACATATACATAGAGACTCAGTGATCAAAAGGACTGGTACACGGCAGGATTTCAGACCCGCACTTCCCAAAGCACCAGGAACTGGCACTGCTGCTTTGCAACACAAACACCCGGAAAGCTGAGTTTTGGGGGAGTGGGTGGCAAAGAAGTTCCCTCAAGTTCCTCCTGACATCTCCCATAGCGCAGGAATGTCTCTCTTTTTGTCCCTACCTGCATTTCCAATCCCACCACCAAACCCAGGGAGAGCAACTGATGTGTCTGTCCATGCAATCCTCTCACTTATCAAAGAAGTCACCATGGGCAATCCAGAAGCCAAATTCCCCTTCACAATCAAATATCAACACACCTCTTTGCAAGCAATGTGAGAACAGTGAAAAGCACTCTGGAGAGTCACACAGCCCTTCACTGCATCATGTCTATCTTCAACCCCTACAGTGAACCTTTGTAGGAGCTGCAGCATTGCTGGAACCAGAGGCTGGATGCTACCATGCTACCCAAGAACAAGACATGGTAAAATGGCCACACGCTTATCACAATTTTAAAACCAGGGCTGGGTCACCCCCCTACTTCTCCCTGACTTGCCTGGGATCTGGAACATGCATGACTTGTACCGCTTGCCAATGCATTTTTTAAGCAGACATGAAGTAAGCCAACCCAACTTCAGCTTGCAAGGAGCATGAATGAGGACTTTATAGAGGAGCCAAATCTGCTGCTCGGCTCAGTTAATGCAGAATGCCTTAAAAACTGGACTGTCCAATGGAGCACACAGCAATCACACTCAGTACTAGCTCTATACTTGCCCTCCAGTGAAATGCGTAGGGTCAGACCAGCTCGTACCAGGAGGATTGCTTCTCATTTATGTCCTGCTGACAGCAAGGGGCTCAGAGATTCATGGTGGGAAATGCTCTGCTCTGAAATGCATTCCTTCTCCCAGCCTGCCAGAGCCAAGTCTGGCAGTCCTTATGATACAGTGAAAAAAAAAAAAAAAAAAACCCAAAACCCAACCCTCTATTCAATCTGTCTTTTAGATTCTTAGGGTAAATAGCCTGGGAACACAGAAGTTGTCTGGAAAGACTAGGAGTGACAACCAGGTTGGAGCTCCTTTCCTTGTCTATGGCAATTATTTTCCATCAGACAAGAAAACGATCAACAGTTTTTCCTTCTCATCAGCAGTCACAGCATATTTGCTGCAAAGGTTTCTATTTGAATGATGATTTTTAAAAACATGAATGGATCACAATAGTTTTGTTGGCAATTGTAAGAAATAGCTGTTTTGATCTTATGCCTGCCAAAATTAAATCACTGATGGGTGGGTACATTATAAATATCTGAAATAATAAGCTCTGGGTGTGGGAATATAGAATCATAGAATGGTTGAGGTTGGAAGGGAACTTAAAGATGCTCTAGCCCCACCCCCCTGCCCCGGGCAGAGCCCCCTTCCCCCAGCCCAGGGGGCTCCCAGCCCCGTCCAACCTGGCCTTGAACCCTTCCAGGGAGGGGGCAGCCACAGCTGCTCTGGGCACCCTGGGCCAGGGCCTCACCCCCCGCACAGGGAAGAATTTCTGCCTTAGATCAAATCTACTCTCTTGGCCTCCCAGGGGAGCTGCTCCAGCCCCCCCAGCATCTTCGTGGCCTCCTCTGGCCCCGCTCGAGCAGCTCCGTGTCCTTCTGCTGTTGGGGGCCCCCGAGCTGGACCCGGCACTGCAGGGGGGTCTCCCCAGAGTGGAGCAGAGGGGGAGAATCCCCTCCCTAGACCTGCTGCTCACGCTGCTCTTGATGCAGCCCAGGACATGATTGGCATATTCAAATGTTTAACAAACAGATGCTAGTGAATAATAATAAAAAGAATATAGTTTGGGGGAATAAATACATCACAGAGCATATGAACCAGCATGAAATCCAGCTCCTTTCTTGATTTGCTCTAGATCTAGTATTTTTCAACAAGGAAGTTTATTTTCTAACAAAAAGCGGGTTTTTAATCAAAATGCCTAACTAACATAATTGCAGACTCTTCAGTGCTGCCAAATACAGCTATTATAAATCCTTGACTCGAAAGGCAAGAGAGTGCAGGAAACTACTTCCCTCCTTGGAAGTGAAAGACGGTCAACTTGCTGGGTCAATGAGATGCAACATTATCCTGGGCACATTTTCCTTAGACCGTGTCTGCAAAATGGGAATAACAGTGCTGCCTGCTAGGGTTTTTCACATGGCTAAAGACCGCACAACACAAAAGAAATGCATGACATTATTCATCTCATATCTGCACCCCTCACTGCTGTAGCTCCAAGGGACACGGCAAAGGCAATGGTGCCCGTCATCCACACCTCATTTTAAGCACACTCTGCTTTTCACTTTTTTGGCTGCCTCCAGGAGCTTGTAACGACTCTCAGGCTGGTACTGGGTTACTGCCCTGCTAACTGTCCAGGTGGACTCTGTTCCTCCTGCCCACAGCAGATACTCCTTCATGCTGAAGGGGAGGAGAAGGCTCAGGATTAGCTCCTTTAGATCCTAAAGGAAACACATGGCAAAGAAATGGGCAGATGGCCAAGGCAAGAGGAAAGTTAAGTCTGATGACTGTGTTGGGTAATTGCTGTCCTGGACTCTTCCAACGAGCAGGCTGACACACAGGTACTGTGCAGAGAAGGGCTTGGTCGCTGGCCCAGCTTTGGCACAGTATAATCTAGCTCCAGGTAAAGGCAGGCCATGAAGAACAGCGAGGAACATCTGCACAGAAAGACGCCAGCAGAAAGGAGGGGAAGGTCTCTGGGGTTTGGTTTTCCACAGTGAAGTTTCCCAGTTAGCTGAGCTGTTCACTCGGTAAATCTGCAGCATGAGATGCAGAGCAGCAGCAAAGGGGGAACAATCTCAGCTGCCTTCGTGGTATCTAGCAGGAGCAAGGACAGCCGTGATGGAGTTCAGATCCTTGACTCCTAGATGCCTGCAAACTCAGCAAAATTTGCTCCAATATAAGAAAAATTACTACAAGCTCTACTTTTTCTTTAAGAACATCCTCAGGCGAGGCTCATTTTACTCTTAACAGCCTCATAACAGGGTTCCTGCCCTCAACCTCAATGTCAGCTTGAGGAATACCAAGGGGAAGACATGGGAAGGAGGCAATTCTGCACATCTTGCTGATTAGTGGGGTTTTTCATCAGCTGGTAAGGTCAGTGCTGCTGCAGGCTCCAATTCACCAGCTTCTCACTCTTACCACAACTCAAGCAACTCAGAAATGATTAGATTTTCTTATTTACATACATAATGTTATGCATGAGCTATCAGAGCAATGAGTCTCCGTCCCTGCTAGCACAAGAAAGTCACTGCATAAGGAAGTGCAGTAAAATATCCTGTCCTTTATACACACAAACAAAGCTATGAGTAGACCAAACATTTATCACTTGAAAACGTGTCAAGTAAGTTGATTTTGGAAAAAGAAAACAGAGATAAGGCACTACTACAGAATGGCTGCCCTTGCATGTCTCCCTGTGCAAGAAACACCCAGACTCCAGGACGTGCTGCCTGCTTGTTCTAGGTCTTGAAAACCCAGTAATACCTACAGAGAAAAAGTAGTGCCCCTGAGGATGACAATGGCTCTGAAGGCACTCTGTCTACAAGTTGCAATTTAGAAAGTGTTTTTTCTTCAGTAGAATATACAACACTTAATTCCAGTGAATAAATTTATTATACACTACATTAACGCAGCTGTAGATGCACCAAAGCATTACATGCTATACATTTGTTAAGCCCCTTTCCCAACAGAAGTTAGGTGTTCTGCATGCATCTGCTCTTTAAGGGTAAGCTGGCAGTATTATTATTCTCCATGAGCATTTTGTATGGAGAAATCTGATCAACACAACCCATCCTTTAAAGACACGGAATAAAACCAAAAGGGAGAGAGATGAAATACATACAACTCCTTAAAAATCAAAACAAATGAAGTCTCTCTGCACTGATCTTCAGTACAGGAGTGGGTGGATGTTCCTTGTCTACATCTCTCCAGCTACACCTGATATCACGTTTCATACACTCATTGGCTGGTTACAGCTGTTGGGGAGAATTAAGCAGTGCAGAACAGATTATTATTATTATTGTAGGGTTGCAGCTGTCTTGGAGTAACAAGGATTAGTTTAATTTTTAAAAAAGTAAGATGCCATAAATATTTACATCAACAGGACATCAGAGTCAAAATTGAACTTTACCACCCAAAAATAATACAAGTATCCAGCTTTTTATGCAGCATTTTCCAGAAACCACCACGTGCTTTATATACAACATAAAAGCAACTGGGATAGGTGGAGGACCTTCATCACAGTGCTGTCCAGGAGAAGACCCCCGCTATCCCCTGTCCCCGTGAACACTGTAGGAAAGGGGCAGGACAGGAGTGGCAGCCCTTGGCAGAGGATTCACCACAGGGAGGAAATACAAAGGGCAAGCAATGCTAATTCTCGCCCTGCTGCTCCTCCCCAGGCCCCCCCAGTCCCATGAAGGAGAACTGATGCTGTACACGGGACTGAGCTGATTCATGGGCTGTGGCCAAAGCCAGCTGTGCTCTTCAGGGACTGCTGCCAAGCAGTTGAGGCTTTTACCTACCCAAAGAAAAGATGAATTCAAGAGTAACAAAGCAGCAGAAGCCATGTCTCCAGCTCCCCTTGCCGACTTGAGCATTTGTTTACCCGTTTTATTGCCTTGTTGACCCTGGTTTGTTTTTACAGCAAAGCAAACACCAGTACAGGCACTTCAGCACTGGGGGCACCATCTGGATCTCAGAGAGGGAACTGCCGAGGGGGGAAACCTAACAAAAAGATCTCAGCCTACCACAAAGCCAACACCTCACCACATGTGAAGGACTTCTGAGTTGGCATCAAGCATCCTGTCTCCCCAGCTGGGCAGCAGCAGGGCAGAGGTGGGGAGACCTTGTAAGCAGCCTGGAAAGGCAGCTATGGGCACTCACACCTGCTTTTCCCTTCCCCTGACTGACCCCTTCCCTCCCTTCTCTTTCGACCCGCCTGGCACCATCTGCTCAGCTCTGGCCTTCAAACTGTCCCAGTGCTTCCGTTCCTCCTCCTTCATTGCCCTGAGCTCTGGGCTGACAGCAGGGAGCTGGCAGTGTTCTTCACCCTGCTGGGAGGGAAACCTGGAAAACCACAGCAGAACACTTTGATGCCGTTTCAAGAGTCCATCAGTCAGTGGATAGAGCTCACAACCTCCTGGAACATGAAGGCCTCCCAGTTACAAAGCTCTATGTCCCACCAACGCAGCTGCACCCCTCCTTTCTTCCCCTCTTCCACGGGCACACTCCTCTCTCTCCACCACTGCTTCTTATTTCCATCCACGGTAGCCAGAGGCCCACCACACATCAGCAGGAGTTCATCCAACATGATGAACAGACAGCAAATCCATCCAGCATGTCCCTGTGAACCTCAGGCCAGCCAGCACTGTTCCACAACTGCTGTTGTTCCAACTGTCCCATACTGTGCCTCACCCTATGGGTAGTTTTCCTGTAAACACTACCATACCATGGCATGGTTTCTTTCAACCACTGGCATGGTTTCCTTCAAATCCCTCCTTAATACCTTCCTTTGCCATAATTCCTACACTCTCTTCCCCTACAAAACCCCACTGTAACAGTCCTTTCACTGATATAGACTGGCCAGGAATCAAGGGCACAATCTGCTGGCTTTTTTTTTTTTTTTTTTTTTGCTATCCAACAGCTGGAGCAGAGGTTGCCCTTCTGCACTGAAGCTGCACATCACTGGGCTCAGGGCATCAACAGCAGAAATAACATCGGTGTTCTGCCTCATACCCAACTGGGCAGGAGGAGGAGGAGGCTGGTGCCCATCACCCACTGCAGGTCATCCCTGGGGGGCACGAGCTCCATCCCCCCATTCAGTGGAGCTGGCAGCAGCCAGAGAAGCTTCACGGAAGATACTCTGTCTGCCCATGAAAACTCCTCTGGTGCCAGAAAGGTTCTGCTTCCCAGGGCTGGAAGAACCCCCTTTGTGGCTAATCAAGGCTGCTTCGCTTTATCTGATCAACCGAGAGCATCAGCTCCGGATGAGAGGAGTGGGGGCGGACAGACATGGCAGGGGCTGCAAAGTGATGCAGTGTGGCTCCCACTGCCTCAGTCATTCATCAAGGACTGAAAAGTGTCAGAGGAGAGCTTGGGGAAAGGGCTGATAAGGAATTCAGGTCTCCAGCAGTGTGAGACAGAGCAGGCAAACCACAAAGGGAGTTAATCTCTCCAAACAAACAGGTAGGGAAACAGGGCTCTGCAAATTATTCCCTCCCGTGGGAATTCTCCAGGCAGATCTGAAGTTATGCTGGGGAGCAAGGAGCTGAGAAAAAGGAGGCAGAGGGTTTTCAACCAGCAAAATGGTTGAGGCTCCTCTTGAGTCAAAGGCTGCTACTGGATGTCCAGCAAGCTGGAGGGGCAGAGAACCGAAACACACGACCCTACCGATCATGGCCGCGAACCAAGCCAGATATTTCAAGAACGGAAAACCAGCTGTGCCTCTTGCTTTATCCTGAAGGACTAGCCCCGCTCTCCCCCTGCCCCACTGCCTCGGAAAGAATTCACTCCTCTGCACCTTTCAAATCACATCCAGATTTTCCCTGGCACAGGT
Source organism: Tyto alba (assembly GCF_018691265.1). Lineage (NCBI taxonomy): Eukaryota > Metazoa > Chordata > Aves > Strigiformes > Tytonidae > Tyto > Tyto alba. Next base: position 13,083,030 of record NW_024881279.1, read on the forward strand.
TCCAAACTCACTTCAAAAAAAGGCAGCCCCAAACGTACACATAATTAATCCCAGCTCACAAAGCAGCCAGCTACGGTCTATTCCTAGGACTGGGAAGTAGGCATGGGAGATGGCGTTTCCAGGAGCCCTGCACTTAGCATCTGTTTGGCAAAGTTCTGCGCTGTGCACATATTCCTGGTGAAAAGGAAGGGAACCAGCAAGTGCCTCTGGGGCTGTCCTGGGTGTAGCATAAGCATGGTGTCCCTGATGGCTGTGAAATCAAGCTGAATTAAACAGTGCCCCTATCAAGACAGTCCCTTACATTCTCGTGGTTTGAGATTCTGCTGGAATAGTAGCAAAATGTTTCCAAGGCCATTGCATCTATGGCCTACAGTGCCATGTAATGGAGAAAAACGTAAGGTAGTTTCTTTCAAGAGATCTCAAAGGTCGGAAGCAGAGCAACTGCTCCAGCACAGCACTCTGCCTGGGGTAATACTGTCTGCACATCAGCAGGGTTAGCTGAAACCCTGCAGAAAAGGCAGCCACACTGATTATGGGCTGCAAGCTAGCCTGGGATCATCCACCCAACAGTGCTACAGCAGAGATACCCATCTTGCTAGAGCAGAAAATAGTAATTAGGACCCTTGCTCCATCTCCAGCTCTCTGATGAAGATGCAATGGGACCGAGGAAAGCCAAGTACTGTAGTTGGAAAATAGATGAGCTGTTCTCCACCTCCTTCACAGGGCCTTTGTGGGGAGCTATTAGCATCCCCACAGTTGTTCTGAGAGAAAAGCCCCAAAGTTCGTGGATAGCCCTGATGCCCATGCTGAGCAAGTTATCAGGGTGGGAAGGGAGTAGAAAGGAAGCATAATTCTGGTTTTTAAAATGATCTCACCGAACCCCCTTTCTCCTCCTCCCTTCTTGGGAGTTCACTATTGTCTGTAGCTAAAAGCTTCCTAAAAAGCAATTTTACAGCCAAAGTTAGCTCAGCCTCAGGCAACCCCTCCTTGCTGAGGCTCACGTTTCCAGCGAAGCGGACTGGCCAGGATCTGCTCCAGGCCACTCGGGCTGTACGAAGTTTGGAAGGCTCCACTCTCCTTATAAAAGCTGTTTCCTGAAAGATCTGGCACAGCCCTTACACAGCAGGCCCAACTGAGCTCATTTGTTTTCTTAGTTCATTCTTTCCTGGGGTCTCCATACCATCATCTCCCAGCCAATGTGTGTGTAACCCTTAGTGTGAATTCCTGCAGGCGAGGACGGAACTGCCCAGCACAACGTCCCCTGGGCTGGGCAGTGACAAGGCTCTTCTCTCTGGCCAGCCGCTCCAGGCACCGCAGCTGATGCCACACGTGGGCTGGGTGCCACCAGAGCTGTCCTGAGGGGCCATCCTCAGCACCACATGAGGTAGGCAGGCAGTGCCAGTGGCTCAAAGCCAGCAAAAGTAGCCAAGAGCCCACTTCAAATGCCCCTATATGGCGGCAGAGGCTTTTCAGGCACAGTGCAGGAACACTGTCATGTCCTGCCAGGCCAACCCAGACCCCACCAAGCTGTGCTATGGGATGAGTGTGGTGCCAACATGCTAGAAGGGACAACCCCTGGCCCCAAACCTCAAGTGCAATTGCTCTGCTGCACTTCGGAGGATCCAGCTTTATGACTGCACTTCAGAAGAGCTGAATATGCTGAAGGACTTACACTTACAAGAGCCTCTTCTGATACTATCAGAGACCTACTTCAAAAGACCCAAAGTATCTAGAAATTTCCAAGAAGTCAAATCCTCAAAGCAAACATTAACAAAATGAAGCAACACAAAGCAAACAGAGTTCCTGTGGGCTGGATGTTGTAACTACAGAGTAGTCATGGAACTCCTCCCATTCCAGGAAACCAGCCTGACAGACAAACCCAGATGGCACCTCCTCAGGTAGCTGTGGTGACCCTGAGTTTGGGATGCTTAGGGGTTTGCTAAGAAAGCCAGAGCTGCAAGAGGCAGAGGGTTGCAGGAGACATTTTTGAGAATTGCAGTGGCCACAATGTCTAATATTACTCTGCAACAGACTTCCCAGAAAGCAGCATACTTTCAGTAAACCACTGGAGCCAAATCTCCAATGGTAATGAAATTCAGATGCTAAAAATGTTGCTCAAAATGGGATTGGGAGCAAACTACAGTGCTCACAGAAACTGAACATAGTCAAAACCCTAGCAAGTCTGAGCATACTAGCACTATATTTTGCAGAGAAAGACACCCAGGCTGTTTGCACCAAGTTCGCCTGGATGGCACCCCTGGGCAGAGAGAGATGAAGTTTGGGTTCAGCTGTAAGTAACAAAACCCATTGCCATTCCCAAACTGGGAAGGCCAAGAACTGCTCCAGAATGAAACCATCCTGCTTTGCACATCCTCTAGCTCAGCCAGCAACTATTAAAGGATCCTTCTCTTCCCCACAAGTGAAGTCCTCTTTCGGAAGCAGACACAGCTTGCAAGCCATCTGACTAGGGAGGTACAGCTCATCATCCTGCTCTGCAGAAACCCACCAGCTCCTGACTGCTCTGTGATGTGCAGCAAAGGCAACATGATTCCCACCTCTTAATAACACAACTTCCCTGAAGCAAGAGGACTTCTGAATCTGCCCCATCAGGACATGCTGATAGAAGATTATCTGTCTTTCCAGTGGTTACCTCCTGCTCAGAGGTAGGACACCATTCCATGCTGGGATCTTCTCGCCACCCCACCCCTTGCCCTGTGCTGGCACCTGAAAGTATAAGTGGTAAAGCTGCAGGCTACATCAGTAGTCTTTTTCTTCTTAGCTATCGCAAGCCATTGCAGAAATGAATAAATGTCAAGAAAAATTTCTGGGAGAAGCATGAACTAGTCATTTTCCAAGTCAATGTGAGATTACCTCTGAAAATGGTATTGTTTAATCCTGCTGCAAAAAGGGGACCAGAGCAAAAGGGCAGATATCTCTGCAGAGGACACACAGAAATACACAAGCCCCTCCAGAGGATGGTCATCCTAACTCCCCCAAACTGCTTTCTTACACAAGAGCCAGGCTTTATTTTCCAGCAACTTCAACCCCTTTTTTTCTCCAATGGAAATCCCAGTGACATGCCTCTTAGCGAAGGGAAAATATTTCAACACTAAGAAGAAGAAAAAAATATTGATGAGTGTGCTGCAAGCAACAGCGCTCTGAGCAGGCTCCCTGAGCCTGATCGCTGCCTTCCAAAAATAGCAGCATTTTGGTGGGAATTTTCTGCAAGTGCAGAACAGCCAAACCGTACATCCAATTTTTTCCAAGTTATGCCCTTTGCCAATTTGGCTTTCATTCTTCCTCCCTACTCCTTGCTGGCAGGAGTACTTGTACACCAAGGGCCTTTCTGCTGTATTAACGTCAGGTGTGCTTTGCTTTTGCTGATGGTACAATGCAAGACAAGCCAGAATCAGAAATCCCTCTATGGGAAACCCAGGCAAGATTCTCTTACTCGGAAAGGGGTGTAAATTATTTTCTTCATGCCAGTCAGAGAAAAGTAAAGCTCACTAAATGCCTTTCTGTTTCTAGGAAAGCCAGAAGGCAGAGCACAGCACAAAGGGCTGCACTAAATGGATCTGACAGTTGCTGGAAGTGATTATGGTACTGTGACATTTCTAAATATGCCCACTCGCTACTTGGGGGGTGGGGATAAAGACAACTCTGTGGTCAAAGCCATTAGCTATGGGTGCATGAAAGGCTCCCAGGGCCCTCTCAGGTTGGTTATTTTTGCAAGGCGTATTAGGCTTCTTTTTTTCCCCATAGCAGCAGCAGCACCAAAGGGCAGCCACAAGCGACCCCCTGCACCACGAAGTCTGCAAGGGACCATCGCCTCTGCTCCTCGGGCACACAAACGCTCAGCAGCACGTCAGGCTGGCAGGGCGCACGTCACGCCACAGAAATCCTGTCTTTGAGCAACCAGTCCCGAACATCATGGGAAGAAGCCAAGGCTGTCAATCAGCTTGATTTAACGTGTGGAATTCAATTGTTATTTCCTTCTCTCTGGATGGCCCTTTGAGCTGCACAGCAAAAACAGCGATGAGCTGCTCCCGGGGAGCCCCACACCATACTCAGCCCTGTGCTGTGCCGGCCAGGGCCCTCCCAAAAACAAGCAGGCTGCTGCAGGGGTTGGTCCTGGCAGAAGCTGTGCAAGCTGGGTTGCTTAGCTTAAGTTCTCCACTTTTTTTTTTTTTTAAACCAAGGGGTTTAACACTCGGTGGGCATGTTACTAGCAAATACAGATGTTTTAATGGTCACGGTGCAGGCCAAGAACTTGCTGTTGCTCAGGTGGAGATAAGAGCTAAAGCACGTGTATGCTCACATACAGACTGGGAAAAAACTCCTGCCATGCCAAAACCAGCATGATGTTTGCTGGAACCCACTCGCCTACCTGGAAGAAAGGGGATGATCCTTTGCTTAGGGTCCTTCTGCCCACCTTCCATCGGAAACTTGTCCAGCATTTGCATCTAGAAAAGGAAATGCAAGAGAGGTGATTCAAGTCAATGATTAACTTGCACAACACAAGGCCATTCTCCCCAGGAGGAGGTGAAGCCCGTTCTCCTAACCAGCAGTGTCCTGAGACTTTGTACACAGCATCAACAGCCAGAATACAGTGACCCGCAGTACCGAGGGAAGCACATCCAAAGCAATGCTAGAAGCACAAGACCTTAGGGTCATTTCTCACCACCGATGTTGCTCATCACTGTCATTCTGCTCAGCATGGGTGATTCATGTAACCTGCATTTCTGCAGCTATTAAGTTTCATCCCAATGGACCTCAGTCACTAGATCTCAGAAGCTCCTCAAAAAAGGCATATTTTAAGCTTTTTAGCTCCAGCATAGCCCAGCACTGACACAGTTCCTGGACTACAGCTGACTTGGAATCACAGCACCAACTCATGTTTGCCTCTGAAAGGCCATAAAGTTATACGTCAAGACTAGGGAACGCTTTGTGCTACACAGGCTTTGAGGGATGAATGTTTTATCGTATATTCAGCATTCAATAAATCATTTCCTGACTAATGCAACTGCACTTAGTACAATTAGTCAGCAAAGAGAGGTGATAACCAGCTCCCACTCTCACTGGGTGCCTGCACTGGTGCTTCAGCACACGCACACAACTTCTTTGCAGCTGCTATGGTGCTTAATACTGATGCCCTGGCAGGATCCATCTCCTCAGCATTTGCTTTACTTGGTCTTGCTGGAAAAAAAAGCATTCAGACTGGGCTTTGCAATTTACATAGAGCAGAAGAGGAGAAAGATCACATCCAGCCAGCCAGCCACTCAGATACTCTCCCTCCTTTGTCAGGAAGGCGAGGGAGATGCAAACTCTCCCTCGTTTTCTCTGAGGCATAGATCTGAGCTCTGTCTCCCATCACTTGAAGAGCTCACTGGTCCCCAGGGTATCTGAAACGAGTCTTGACCTTCCCTAATGAATCTACGGCACTCTGCATAAATAATTAAGTGCTTATGGAAGCACTGGAGACAACCTGCTTAGGAACTGTCCTGAGCACCTACAAAGTCTAAACAGCCATTCTCCTTTGCTCCAATTAATATTTAAAGTATTTCACTCAAAGAGGAAGCTATGCAAGCAGAGAGCCTGAGGCATTGATTCCCCGAGAGGGGTCTGCAGGCTGCCCTCGCCCAGCCAGGCAGGAGGACGGGCACCACCGGGCAGCCAGACACACAAGCCAAGCTCCCTCCTGTCTGCTGCTCCACCGTGTAACATCAGGAGGCCCCTTCACCATAGGGAGTCTGTGCAGGGCCAAACTCCAGGGTCCTGACACCCCCCAGGGATGTGTCCCAGCTGGCTCCCTGGTTTTCATGGCTCTTGTTCTTTGGCACCTATTTTTCCATGTGCTTTTTACAGGAGGTCGCTGCTCCTAGCTAAGGGCTGTGGACTCCTCTACTGCTAGGCATGAGCTTATTCAAAGTGCTGTTATGCTATAGCTAAGTCCTTTTTGTCAATATAGCCCTCCGTACCCCTGCACATGCAATGCTTGCATTTTTTCTTCTTGGATCTCAAATGCACCAGGATAAAATTCTTGAGGTTTGTTAGAGGGGGGGAGGAAAAGGAAGGAGGTATTTTTCCTACATTTTGAGAAGAAATAAAAAACTCTCCCAACGGTCTCAAAGGCAACAGGAAAACCAAAAGAAGCTCTCATATTCTCTTCAAAATGAAAACAAGACAACTCAAAGCCAGGATGACACTAAGCAGAAATGGACCATGTTTACAGCTTCTTCTCAAAACAAATTTGAAAGAGTTTGTAACAAAGAAAATTACTCCAGACTCAGCAATAACCAGGGACTGCGGTGACGTTACCAGCAGCCACAAAGCGAGCCCGAGCACAGCCGAGGCACTGCAGGCTTCCAGGGCAGCACCACTTCCCCAGCCTCCCTGGGCACGCAACGGCCTCCTGCTCTTCCCTCAACCCACAAAAATAGAGGATGATACCCCACTACCCTGTAAAACACCCGTGTTGCCCTATGGCAGAGAGGTGCCTCTGGCCCTGCCCCTCCTGTGGGGAAGAGCTCAGCAAAGCTTCTGACTGGCAGAGAGTGAGCAAAACAAGCTGCAAATGCAGCAGCAAACATCTGATTGCTGTTAAGCAATGCAATACTTGAGTCACTGGAAGCTTTCCCCTCCTCTCAGTTTTGAACACAAGCTGAGGATCTCACGCTCCCGGGAGCACTATGAGCCTCCGAGGCACAAATGGTGCAAGCTGTGTTTTCTCCTGTATGCACGCGCCTGAGCTCTTGCCTGTGGCCAGATCTACTCCCAACCATGTGATCCCACCAAAGCCAGCCAGCACTTCAGCCTAGAAATCCTCCATTTCCTTTTGCTTGACCGAAAGTGCCTCTTGCAGCGGCCGCTCAGCCAGCCGGAGGTGGCATTGGGACCCACTCGCTGCAGCCACCCTGCTCCACTCCAGCCCAGCCTGAAGCCACCAGCATCACCCCAAGCCAGACCAGACCCTGCACCACCGCTTGTGGGTTGGCACCATTATGGGCAGCCACAAATACCAGTTCATCAGTATGACAATCAGCATAAGCCGGTGAGTTGAATAACGACTAAAAAATCCACTCGAGAGAAAACCACCCCAGCACCAGCTGTAACCACGGCAGGCAGTTTGCATTAGCAAGATACAGGAGCACACGTGCACAAATCCCGTCTGTGGGTCACAGGCTGTTGGTTCTTCTGTAGCACCACATGCAAAAAGAAGCACAAAACAGCAATGGGAAAAGGTCGGCTCCAGACCTGGGAGATGCCACCAGAGATCCAGAGGAAGCCAGCTGGCAGCTCTCTAGGTTTTGAGGCTCCCTGTATCCTTTCTGGCCCATCTTGCTCCTGCTGGTTTTGCAGGATGGGAACTACAGCACAGGTTGTTACACTGCTCTTGCCCAGAAAAGCCAAGGAGTGCAGGCACCCCTCTGGAAAAGGGTTGGAAAAAGGGTAAAAGTGCAGCAATCCCACCTGCCCAGCAGGCAAGGGCTTGTGGAAAGGAGGCAGTCGGCACGGGGAGACTCCCACAAATCATCTCAGCGGCGAGGGTTTCCATCCAAGCTCCAGACAAGGCTGCTCACATCACATTCCCAGAAGGGAGGATTTGCCTGGCCATCCAAGATCCTGGGGAGAGGGGGAGACGGGGCAGGCGAGAGGCAGACAGCCAGACAGCCCTTTGGAGCGCAGCTCTCCCTGCCGAGCACGGGAGAGCATAGAGAGGCCAAGTCTTGCTCTCAGCAATGCTCTCAGGTCAGGAAGAAAAATGAAGGAAGAAAAAACCCAAAACAATAACTCTATTGTTTCTCCCCTTCCAAGATTATTTTTAAATATTTGTGACAGAATCTTAAAAAAAAAAAAAAAAAAAAAAAGATTGGAGCAGATGCAGTTTGAAGCATTCTGGTGTGCTTTTATTATGCAGGAAACTGTTGTATCACACTTTTCACCAATTCCTTTGCAGCAGGGAGGGTGATCAGACAGCTGCCAGGCCCTGGCTCCCCAAGCCAGGACGAGGGCACGGATGCCCCAGCAGCATATCCGACCCACAGCCAGGAACCCCACAACAGCACGTCAGGATAGGGCATGTTTACCCACATTTATCTCCACCACCAAATTACTTTATCAGTTAGCTGGTTTTCTTACGAATCCAGAAACGTCTGGGCAGTGAGTCTTTCTGGAGTGAGCCATGGCAGAAGGTCTGTGCACATCATGGGAGCACACTGTCCCCATGGCCGGGCTGTCCATTAACAGGGAAGCGATAACACTGGTGGGGCCACCCGGGGAGAGGGAGCCTTTCAAAAGCAGCTTTGTATCAATAGCTAACAGGCTGGCAGACAGCTTCTTCATTAACAGGAAACTGGTAAGATAATATCCTAATTGAACCAATTAAAAGTACTGGGGGCTGCAGGGGATCCTAGGGAGAGGGGAATGTCTGTGCTCAGCAGTATTGCCAAGAACCAGAGCATTCAGGAAGGGCTTTGCCCAAATAAGAGCTGATGGTGTAATGGCAGAGGGATACACCATGCAGACAGTGTAACCCCAGAGGGTTACATCTTTTGGAGGTTTAACAGCTTGAGAGCAAGCCCTATGGCTTCCCAGCTGGAATCAAACTCTGAGAAGTCTCTGCAAAAAAAAAAAAAAAAAAAAAAAAAAACCACAAAACCAAAACTCCAGCCAAGTGCCAGTAGGTAATAAGGTGTGCCATCCCTTTGCTGCTTCCACTCTGTTCTCCACAGTTTTCTCCTCTAATATATAAAGGTGAGGAAAAAAAAATTATTTTCATTTAAAGCTGATCTAGTAGAAAGAGAAATGTCAGGGTGAAATGGAAAACACAGAGGTCCTGCATTCCCCTGATAAGGATCAACCAGAAGGGCACAGGATTACTCTTGCAGCAAGTCCTCTGCAGCCAGAGGACTGTGGGATTTGCTTTTGTCAAACTGCTCTAAAGCCCAGACTCTGCACTACTGAGTGTCAGGGCTTGCATGGCATGTACCAGGGCTGCAGAAGAGAAAGCAAGTCTTTGCCAATTTATGGAGGGGAGGGTGGTTCATGTCACTGAACAGCAGTATATACCAGCATGGGCTGGGGGGTGATGAAATACCCGGGTGAGGAAAGCAAACTCTTCCACTCTTGCACAACACCAGGAGCCGATGTTGGAGCCAGGCCGTGAGCTGTAACCACAGGCACCGGGTGAGGGAACTTCCCCCGCTTCTCTTATCGAGAGGATTTGCTTTGCCTGTGTGACAGGAGGTTCAGAGTAAAACCACATTCCTCCCCCTTGGTCTAGCAAGCGAGAGCTGACCTAATCCATGCCTCCACCAGACATGTCTGTTACACAGAGCAGAGAAGTCAGCTTTTGACACCATCAGAAAAGAAAAGGGGAGGGAGGAAAAAAAAAAAAAAAAAAAAAGAAAAAAAGGTTCAACAAAAGGCTTCAGAGTCCAGCTGAGTGCACAGTGGCAGAATCACAGGAGACTCTTTGTGAGAGCAACGGCCTCCCCGCTGAGAGAAGGCAGCAGCTTGCTGTGGGGGAAGGATGGGTCGGAGCCAAGCCTGCTCTCATCTCACACTCCCAAAATCCCCATCGCCCGTGAGAGGGGCAATGCCGCAGGCAGCCAGGAACACCGTGTGCCCCGCTGTCCCCGTGGCAGCAAAGTCCAGATGGGGACATTCACGTGCACCACTCACCCTGACCACGCGCTCATCGGGGCATTAATTAGTCAGGTCTCCTCTTATAGGAAGAAGAGTCCTCCCCCAGATTTGATCCACTGAGGGACATCATCTCACCGATCCCCAAATGCAGTGGGAGAGGAATGCAGGTCCAGCAATCGCCTGCCGTCACAGCAGCACCCCAGCCCCACAGGAACGTGATGAGGGACATGGCTATGCTCTGAGAACCAGAGACTTCGCAAACATGCTCTTGCAGTTCAAAGCACCCTTGTGCCCTGAAGCCAGCTGGTTTGGTGAACATCTGCCAAGCAGAAAGTCTGGGAAAGAGAATGACATCTGGCAGCGGCTCACAGGCTACTGATGTTTAGTCTCTTTGCGATCCTATGAGAGGCACCTTCCCTGCATCTCCCTGGACTGTCTGTGAAGAAATGAGGGGTGAAAACACACAGCCCAGAAGACAGAAGGACCAACGTAGAGAAGCTCAGATCCCACGTGTGGCGATGCCAAGCTCAGGTCAGGCCTGGGGAAGGACTCCACCGGTGCGGCACCATGTAATGCCTGTTCAATGATCAAAGCGAGTTGGGTGATCAAAGAGACTAATAGGAGCTGAAGGGCAGCACAACTGAGCCATTTCTCAATGACCACAGTTTCTCCACAGTCCCAGCTTTCCTGGTGCAAGGGATGAGTTCAAGTGCATTTTACACATTACCAGGCAATCCTGACCTCCTCAGCACTGGGAAATGGCATCACAGAGGCTGGATTGTGAAAACCTGATGGAAAACTTTAAGCATCGCTCAGCAATAGACAAAAAAGAATTAACTGAGGCCAGAGAGAACAGGGCTACACAAATTGGCAGCAGCTGCCACTGCAAGAGAAATTTCCTATGAAAGCACAGGAAGCATGAGACAGAGGGAGACGCCGGTGCCTGTGAATAGCTCACTGGCATGGAGAGGGCTGGGCAGGATGCGTCCCTCCGCCCATGCTGCCCCCCAGCCCCCGGGCCGAGGCACCTCCAGGGCTGTGCCACCCCGGGTGCCTGCCCGCAACCGCCCAGCCCAAAGCCGGGGAGCTGGCGGGCCCTGCCTGCACATGGGGCTTGGAAGCCATGGCAGCTTCGCTTCCCTGAGTTTGGTCCGAGTGCAGTGGTCCTCCAAAAGCAACCGGGGAAAAAGCTTCCGTTGCCCAGGATAGGAGACATTTCCAGTTTGAGCACCCACTGATTCTCCAAGTAGAAGCCTCAGTGGTGCTCAGCTCCAGTGTAGGCAATCAAGACCGCAACAGGCACTGCACACTCACTGGGGCTGCCAGGATTCCCAGAGAAGGAGACACTTGGTCCAAGCATCTAACCCCCTGAAAGCCTGTAGTATCCTCAGTGTAAGGAGCTTCCTGTTTTATCATCCAGCCTTGAAACTTAAACCCCCTAGAAATCACTAAAAGATTATAATGTTTGTTTATTAGTGGTAGATAAACACTGATATTACCATTGTAACCAACACCATGTGATAATTGAAGCAGATGGGCGAAAGAGAGAGTCATGGAAGGAAAAAGAGAAATGCCCTCGCCTCCAGATAGGTCTCTCTCTGTTCAAGCCTGGCCCTGCTCCCACAGTGATTTCTGTGTCTGTTCTGGGCTCATCTACAAAGTGCACTTCCAAGAGCATTTAAAGAAGTCATGTTTTAAGACATTTGAAGTCTGCGTGCTGTCAAAAGCAACAAGTAGCTCCAGGTCCCCCCTCTGAGGCAGCTAGAAAGGAATGAGAGGGCAGACAAAGCTGCATCTTCCCAAAACCCAGCTCCAGTAAGGCATCAGGTGAGACACACTGAGATATTAGGATCCAAAATCACCACCCATTTTTGTATGGCCCAAACAACTCCTGAAAAGCACTGCTTGCTTTCCCTCCTTTTGTAGGCCTGTCAATAACATATGGAAGACACTGAGAAGAGAGCTCAGTGTTTAAAAAAAATGAAAAAGAAAACCTCAAATTTGGAGAAAAGCACCAATCTTCATTTACACAGCCTCCTCACAGAGCTGCCGATCGCTCTGTCTGCTTCTTGGGTGATTAAAATATACTGCTTTTTTTGTTCAATTCATTGGTGCTGAATCCTGGAAGTCATCATTCTCTTTACAGTGCTTTACTAATCATTTTTCCATTTAATTTCTGACAATTTGCAGCCTCTAGAAGGCATTAGGCCAGGTAGGCAGGTCCCAGACTGCAGAGATGAGCACTGAAAGCTGCAGCACTCCATGCAGGCACCAGGAGCATTACCACCACCAAACAGCCAGGACTGCATCCATAGTTCACCACAGCGACCCAGCCGTGGGAAATGACTCTTACCGGTAGATGTGCTTGGGAACGCAGCAGCAATCCCCGGGGGTGATGTTGGTTTGCGTCGCTTCCTCTTCCCCATCCCGTCCATGGGAACATCCCTCCAGCACAGCCGGGGCTGTATCACACGGGATGTACCCCTGGGAGGAGCCTCGGCATGGGAGCAGGGAAGAGATGTGCCAGCTGCCCCAGCCTGGTGCCAAAGACCACAGAACCACCACCACAACCATCGCTGGAGCTGTCACGGCATCAATGGCCATAGGGAAGGCTGCAAAGACTCTTTGTGTTCACCCTCATCCTCCTCTCTAGCATCCCAAAGTAGACATGCTTGAAAGACCGAGAAGTCATGAGATTTAGTTTCCATGTGTAAATTGAAGCAACGGTGGAGAAATACCAATATATTTACCCTGTTTCATGTATTGAGCAGCAGAGGCACAGCAAGGGGGAGGGTGGTGCTCAAACACTCCAATCAGACCTGGTTTCACAACTAACCTGGTGTCTCACACCAAGAGGCAACCTTCAGTCAAATGTTTCAGTGACCAGTCACAGAGAGACTTTATGCTCATGTCACCCCACTCTGAGATGCACATTTGCCAAAACCTTGGCATGACTTGTCCCTAGCTTCTCCCCCACATAGCTCAAGATCTGATTTCCCTTCAACCCTTCCCCTCCTCAAAACCTTCCCCACTCCAGAAGATGAAGAGAAGCAGACTGGTGTACATTCCTTCCCTGAAATTAATGCAAAGTTTTAAATCTGTGGCAGGCCCGAACGTGATGAGACAAAGGAGGAGGCATTTGAGCTACAGGCAGGGCTGCAAAAGCTGCAGTCCTACCACTTGGGAGAGCTGCTGGTCAGAAACACCAGCCTCATGACCCTCCTGTTGCATCAGACTTCTTGCTAATCATCTGTTTTCCCTGCTGTTCCTTCCCTAAACACACACCCCATCTTCCAAGTGAGCACAGTCAGCAAAAAGGCCAATGTGGAGAGATTTTTGTCTCCATGCAAGGAAGGATTTCATTCTGCTTGGGTTCATGGTGGTGTCCATCAAGAGCAGCTCCACGGGAGCCAGTGCAATTACACTGGTGGAAAACGAGACCCTGCAAACCTTTCAGGTTTAACTGCCAAAACCAGGGTCTCCATATGAAACAGATATGCCTTAGTCCTTAGCATGACCATGCTCCTTTCCACCCTCTCCCACCTGACAATAAAACTCTCTGTCTAGCAGACAGAGGCTGAGGGAACGCTGGAGCCCTGGGCAGACAGCCCCATGGACAGTATGAACCAGCCCAGCTCCTGTGTGAACCCACCAGCATTCCCACTCCACCTCCCACTGCACTAGCAATGTGTCTCCCTCATGGAGCACCCTGTATTCCTCCATTTATAGAAAGGGTGGGATTTAAAGACGCCAAGTTCAATGGTGGCCAAAGACCACTGGAGCCTGGCACTGCCACCACCCACACAATGGCAGAAGGGGGCTCGGAGCACTTCTGACTTCAGTTCATCCTTGCCAGAGAGCTGGAGCTCGCCAAGAAACTCCACTTATTGCAAAACCAGAACGCTGCCGTTGAGTGACGTCTGATGGAGGAGTTAATGGACTTAACAGGGAAGAGTTGAGCGGGTGCTGAGTAGGGGTACGGGGAGCCCCACAGGGAGCCTTTGGGACTGCATAAAGCAAGATGCAATGCAACTCCCAGGAGAACAGCGTCCTAACCTGGGATATTTGCCCTGTGCCAGGGCCCGGAGCCAGCGAACACAGAGGCACCGTGGAAGAGCCCTAGCAGCAGGCAAAGTGCAGTAACCCTGCTGCTTTCTGTGCATTTAAACACAAAAATGCAGATTTCACACAAAATTCAGCCCAAACCACATACCTTGAACTGCACCTGCTTTTTTAGGACCCAACCAGAATAGAGAGAGAGCGAGCAATGCCAAGGTTTTCCAACATAAACCCCCAAGGAGCATGAACCTTGACAGCACCCTAACCTTAGAGCTCTTCTGTCAGTGTAATCTCCCTACAGAGATACGGAGAGGGAAAACCTGAAAAGTTTCTACCCAAATTCACTGATAAAATAACACCATAGTTTGGGGCTTAAAGCAGCCACCTGTTGGCAGGTGGAAAGCAGTCGCCCCCCAAACGGAAACCTCTGAACTCACTGGGAACTTTCCAACAGGACTTTTTTATTTCCTGGAGGTGGGTGGAGCGGTGGGAGGGGGAGAGGAGGGGAACTGGAAAATGCTGATCTGCCAAGAAGACAGATCAGCAGACGAGTATCCATTTCAATTAACATTTCAATTTGAACAGCAAAACCTAACCACTAAAATTAAAAGGATTTTTTTTTATGTTTCAAGCAACTCATCAAGGGGAAAGCTTTTTTAAAAAAATTAATAGTGAAAAACCAAGGGAACGTTTTACACATACTGAACTGAGTTTCTTTCTTTGCTAAAATTTAAACACCAACTTTCCTCCAAAGTTAGGATGAGGAAACCTCACCATTTTAAAGAATTGTGCAGCTTCCCAGCCGGCCTGGCACTCTGCATGGACAAACAAAAAGCCTTCTTCAGTGGTCATTTCATCAGCCATTTTCAGCATGTATGTGTGCAATTAAAAAACATACAGATTTCAACTTTCTGTTAACTGGGACTGGGTGAGAACTCTGGGATTTTGGGTTGCTACCAGAGATGCTGGTAGTTTCCAGACCCCAGTGTTCCCCCGTGGCAGGAGAGGGCCAATGCCCACTGCCAGCAGTGGCTGTACAGGAAGAAATTGTCAGACTGGGAAGAAGACCCACAATTTAATTTTCTAAAAAAAATTTCCTCAGTTTTTCAGCAATACTTCTTCCTAACAAAAAAATCAACTAAACAAAAACAAAAAACAAAACAAAACAAAACAAACAAACAAAAAAAAAAACCCAAGAAAAAATGGTGGCCATTGGGATGACGCTGCAGTGCCTGGGGCAAGCTGTCCACCTACCCGAGAGTGAAGTTGCACAACATAGTTGAACCAACTGAACTTTCACCTGCAGCACAAGACAGGGAGAGGTCTCATCTCCACCCTCCTCCTCCTCATTCCTGGCCCTCCCGGAGCCACTCCAAGCTTGCAGGGACATGGGCTGGTTTGCTGCCATCTTGGGGAGGGGGAATCAGCCCCAGAGGGTTCCCAAACCTCTTTGCACCCAAACAGCTTACTGAGGGAAGCATTTCTCAAAGTTTGCTACAACAAAATATCTTCTTCCTCTACAAAAAGGTCAAGTACCACACCACAGGGTTGATGGCAAATGATCAGCAAGCTGAGCTTGCAGTGGAAAATGGGCGTGGAAGGAATTCTCTGTAAGGTGCACAATAGCACCTTGTATATTAAAAAAATCCCTGGTTTGGCTAATTTAGTATGGTATCAGCACTGAAAAATGGCATTCGAATGAAAGCTTTGTCTTGCCCAAACCCTAAATATTCTATCAAAGGCAGTATTAAAGCAATAAATTTACCAACCTTAATTACACCTCCCAATCCTAATCTCCAACATCTAATTTCCACACTGCCAGGTAAAGACAGCCATAAACATCACTTATAATTCAGTACTCAGTGACTCACCCCTACTGCAAAGGCCTGAAGATATGGTACCAGTAAGGCAAAAAGGCTCAAGGAGGTAGAGTTAGGGCAGGGAAAATGCTGGCTCCCCTCATGCCACCAGATTTCAAGGGAGACCATTCTTCACATAGGTTATTGCTCACATTGCAATCCTAGATAACACTAGAATATAAAAGTTACCATAAAACAGGGTGTAGAACTGCACCCTGCAGCCTGGGAATGCGTGGGAGCCACGACATGATGGGAAGATAAGCAGAAGGGGTGCCATGCATCCAGCAGCACTGCAACACCCCCGCGGCGGTGGGGAAGCAAAGCCTCAGCTGCTGGCAGGAAAACCACAGAGTCAACATGGCACCACATCACGTTTTCCCCTCTCCATTTTCTGGTTAATGAGGTCCCCCTCCCTGCTGCTGGCTGGAAGGCATGAATCACAGAGGAAGGGCAGATCCTGCACACCCAATCTTCTCTCCCCAAAAGGTCTCCCCTAGTCCTGCCGACAGAGCAGCCTCACTGAAGCTCCACAGACCTGCCTTCCTCGTCCCTCCTGCAGGATGCCTGCCACATACCCAGGAAAAGTCTGTGCTGGATCCCATGTTTGGGAATGAGAAGCCAGGCAAGCCTCGAGGCAGACAGCGTATAGAAGGGAAAAAAAAACATGCAAGGAAAGTAAGAGAAAGGGACCATCACTTCTCAGATGGAGCGGAGCACTGGGAAGGGAGAACAAGCAATTCAATTCCTCCCTTGTCCTCAGGCCCATCAGGACCCTAGGGAGATCATTGCAGAGGTTCACACCTCACTTCACAAGGCGACTCCAAGACGTCCTTCACTGAAAGCACTTTCAACAGCCAGTGCTGGAGCGGTGATTTACAGCACCATGGTAGACCTGCGACAGCCTGATGTAATTGAATGAAAGGCACAGAAAAGAAGTGAGAAATCAAGACTGTGGAAAAACATATCATCCCTTCAGCTTTATCACCTCCCTCTTCAAGGGCAGGGCAAGCTCAGAACCACCATCTCCCTCTGTCTCTCCTCCCTCTTCTTTTCATCTCCCACTCACCATAAAACTGCACAGATGCTTCAACTTCTTAGATGCCCACAATATATATGAGGTGCATGCTATGGTCCATACTGTATGATACAGATTTAGCAGCATAAATGTGTCCTGGCCATTTTCCTAAAAATTCAGCACTCTGAGATAGAGACTCCTTTGCACTGATTTACTACTATCCATCCTCAGCTCCTTCCCAGGCAGCATCAGTCAGCTTGAAACTGGTTCGTTTTGGACGCAGGGCTGCTGCCACATAATATAAATTGCAGGTCTTTCCACCAGAAAACTGAGCTGCGTTAGATTGATTAAGAGCACGGTGGAGACGCCGGGGCTTGTGTCAGCCCAGACCCATGTGAACCTCATCAAAATCTCCGGCCACAACCAGCTCCAGACAGGCACCTGCACCGGGGCCCTGGGCACCTCCCCAGGCACCAACCCCACCAGCGGGCAGGAGAGGGGCCACCAGTGAGCTCCTGCTCTCCTGGGGACCCTGCTCAGCCCTCCCAGTGATGGGGCAGTGGAATTTCCAGGGCTTTTTCATGAAGTAGCTGAGGAGTGGAAGGGCATTAGCTCACCCCTGAGACAGGGAGTGGGGTGTAACTCCTCACCTCATGTTACAGGACAGCTTTTAAACATTGCATTACCAAAAGCCTCACCAAATAAAACCACACCAGACAGTCAGCAAGAGATCTTGGCTCCATCCCCAAAGCGGCAAAACATTTAACGTCCCCATCCTTCTGCCTCCCCCTTCACGGGTTACACTCAGCACAGGCTCCCCTCCGGATCGCACCCACCAAACAATTCTTCCTGTGAGATGTACTTCCCCCAGGGCTGGGAAGCAAAGGCTGCAAATGCTGTCTCCTCCGGCTGCTCTGCCAAGTTTCCAGAGGGAAGGAGACCAGAGGATGCCAACAGGGATGAATGAACAGAGCACAGGCTAAGGAGCCAGCCCTCCTTCGCCACGGGGCCTCCACAGAAGTGCCAGGTGATGAGCCTGGGAACAAGAAGGGACCATCTGATGGGAGCAGGTGAAGATGAGAACCAGGAGGTGAGCAGGAGCCCCCGGCTCACAGCAAACCAGCAAGAAGCAAAATCACTCCGGAGGCAGGAGGGAGGATTGCAGAAACAGCCTGCGGAGCTGCATGCTTGGAGCAAACGGAAAGGGCAAACGCTGGCCATCGGCTTGGAAGAAACCAAAAATCATCGAGTGCTGTTCCCAGCAGCTGCTTTAGCTACAAGAATAGAAAATTATTTCCGCTGCAGACACACACTACCCAGTGCCGCTGTGCTCGCCCCAGGTGTACGCTGGCCCTGGGAACTTCCATCCAACACCGGCTCTCGGGGAGGATGGGCTGTCATTTCCCAGAGGCAGGCACAGCTTTCAGCAGCTCACAGCCCTGCTCGGCTGCCAGGCGCTGAACGCCGCAGCTAGTCAGGGTGCCAGCTAGAGCCAATTATAACTCCACTGACCTGCCTTGGCATGAGCACGCACGGGAATGTGCTGGCTCCCGGCTGCCAAATGCTGGAAAGCTATAAATGGGAGACATTTGGAAAGAGAAAAAATCAAGGAGCCAACTTTTAACTAGGCTGAAGTGCATTGGACTGTACATGTTCTTTGTGGAGGGAGGGAAGATAATGATGAAGATCTTTGATGCGCTGCTGGAAAAATACTGGCTGTTTCTTCTACGGCCAGACATAGTCCTTATTTAATGGAAAGTGTTTCTTCTTCTCTCGAGTTCGATTATGGCAATTCACCATTTCTATACTTCTGCATATGGTGCTTAAGCTCATGGCTCTCAGTGCACTCTGGGCACAGATGAAAAAGTAGTCGGTGGTGCTTTGTAGCAGGAACCTCACTATAGGAAGCTGTGGGTTTTTTCTTGTCCTTGGTCACGCAAGGGCCTGCCTTTCATGATCCAGCTGTCTAAGAGCAAGATCCTGGTGATTTATTTTTGTGGCAGGCTGAAACCACGAAGTACATTGCACACGCAACTGCACAGAATTTTGCTGAACTCCATAAACCCCGGGAGAAAAAAGAAATCCCCAAAGTGTTGAAATAAGATTCCTATTACAAAATAGCTATCGAAAGAGCCCTGTTTACAATCCCTGGACACACAGACATCCATCTCCCACAGCTGCAGCACTGCCAAGCTGCTTTAGGGCTTTTTCATCAGAGAGGCCGCCAGGACCAGGCACAACCCAGAGGAGGGGCGAAATCCAAGCGGTGCCTCAGCTTGCGTTCTCACCTCAAGGAGCCTTCTGCTGTTTGGGACACGTTATTCTGCACTCCTGCCCCTTGCCTTCCACATCTGAAGAATTAAGATAACACTTCACCTTTGTGAAAGTGTGCCCTGCCAAGAGCCCAGCTTAAAGAGCAGAGGAGGAGGAGGAAGAGGGCAAGTGGAAGAAGGCGAGCATGGGGCTTGCAGTACTGGAAGCAACACATGAAGCTCATTTTAATTTTTCAAGAGTCCAACTGCCTGAAACAGGCTGATGAGAACAATTCTTCTCTGTGACAGCTAATGTCTTCTGAGCCTGTTTTAGTGTAGTGTTTTATTTTAAAACTGCCTGAATTACTAAGATACTGACTTTTCTCTCCTTCTTGTCTTTGCTTGGTGGCTGCATGTACACAACAGGTGAAGAACCCCCTCCAGAAGGGTTAATCTGTCTTCCATATCAAGACGACATGCACAGACCGTTGCCTTTTGCCAATTTTCTCATAAAAGCGGGCACCACTTCAACAGCCTCTTTTTCTGTGTCTGTTACACACAAAGCTGTTGGCCAGAGGGCTGCAGGACTCTCTCCAAGATGACATCGCTCCAGGTGGGTCAAAGCTAAAAGTTTCCAGCTAAGAACCTGAAGGATTTGTTAAGCATATGGACAAACGAGAAGTCTGGGAAACACACTTGATGCACATGCAGAAACGAGTGGGGGAGAGAGCCAGAGCCATTTTTAAGGTTGCTTAAAATTCTCAATTTTTGTCTCTGAATCATACAGCAAGCACACTTACTCCAGCCTATATCACGTCTCAATCCCTCGGCTCAAAATTAAACCTCTGTGCAAAGGAGCAGCCATGCAGCATCACCCTCTCCTGCAGCCTTCAGCGTGGACAAGGACTGAAAGAAAGCTTTCTGACTACAAGGGGGAAAGCCCTGGGGTAACCTGTCCCGAAGAAGGGTACTCCTGAATGGCCATTTTATTTTTAAGGGCTTACAGCTGCCTGCCAGAGGAGTAGCTACTACTTCAGTGGCACGAATGGCAAAGCCTTCTCCACGGGGGTGGTTTGAGAGCCAGCTCCACCACAGCTTGCAAGCAGCTCACTTTGTGACCAGTGGGATCTGCTCCCAACTGCGAAAACACCAGCCTTGCTGTCCTGGATACAGAAAAAGACTGAAAAGAGCCAGGCAAAGACTCCTGTGAGAGCAGCGTGGGTGCAGCTGAGAGGCAGAGGAGGCTGAGGACATGGCGCAGGGCTCCTGCACAGGGAAAGCACATAGGTCTGATAATAGTGGGAAAGATGCAAAAGGATTGGCTTTGGGTGTGTATACATTTCAGGAGCTTAGTGAGACACCAGTGGCTATTGGTCACATGAAGACTTGAAATGACTACCATCGTGGCTGATGAGCTCATAATTACAGAGTGGGGAAAAAATGTTTCTTTTTGGGGGTTTCCATAAAAAACACAAAATACAAGCCAGTATCTGTTCTCTAACCCAGAGTGTCGCTCCTTACAGCCAATGGTTTCAAGAGGATCCTTCCAAGAGACTTGTTAGACTCCTCCTGAGTGATGTATCCAACATGATCCAACAGAGCCCTGCAGTCACTGGCCAGATCTTCCCCCACCGCCAGGGATGGGAGCATCTCTCAGGCACGCAGGACCCCAACCCTCTATCTCTGTCCGCCAGAGACAGCCGCTTACATACCTGGTTACTAACTTCTATGCCACCAACGTTTCCAGTGTACCTGACAGTCCCAATCAGTGTCCAGAATACAACTAGCTTCCTTGCAGGCATCAATCTTATTGCCTTCATTTCTTAAGAACAGCATCCATCTGCTCCCAATAGCTCACATCTGGCTTACTGAGTATTATGAAACAGCCTCAATCCTATTGAAGGAAATTATCCCCCCATCCAACAGATTCACGCAGAACTGAGTTCAGTATTTGTAGTTACAGATTTAAATACAAATCATACAGTTACCCGAAGTTTCAAACTTTAGAATTACAATTTCGTCTACAGTTTATTTTTTAATTCCTGAAAAGTCGCTCTTATGTAAATTGCCATGTGATGGAAAATGTTTATGGAGAAAGCAAGGAGGAGAGGCGACAGGAACCCAAGCAGAGAGGATCTATACTGCAAAAAGGGTCCTGTGCACTGCCCAGGTCCCTGAAGGCTTTTTCCTGCAATGAGCAGTGTAGAGGAGGCAGAAGTATTCCACAGTTTAAGTATTCCCTTCCCAATCTCACTTCCCGGCATGGTATGCTGAGCCTTCCTGTGATGGCGCCGGAGCAGGAAAGGGTATGACCTACACGTTTCCCAGGGGATGAGGGCCACCACTTCATCTGCTCAGAAATCTGGGCCAGGACCAGGAGGAAGCAGCCTGTGCCTCGTGCTGGGACACACAAGCTGAATTGCGGAATAAGCAACAGTCACCGGCCTTTAGAGAAGAGGTGACAGTCTCCTGCATGACCAGTGGATGCCCCATGGTGTGTTCAATGGAATGAAAATGAATTAGGCAGAAATAGGTTTTGCCACCCTTGGGGGCGAAAAGCAGAGTGGTGCTTGGAAAGGCTGCTACAGCGATGAGCTGTAAACCAGGACTTTTGTAGGAGAGGGCCAGTCTTCAATATCAATGACAGTCAAGGAGAAAAGCTCTCGAAGTTCACAGTATTCAGAAAAAACCTTGAGAACTCCTCACTGACAGCAGCACAGTCTGCAGCATTACTGCGACCAACATGGTGGCTTTTGACATTCCCCATTCCAGTACGGGGAACGTGGCTGGTCGGACATCTCTGCATCCAGACAGAGGCAGGGACAAGCACTGGGCAAACATCAGGCTTCACCCCTGTTTTGGCTGAGCTGGCGGTTTGTGTTTTGAGTGTCATTCCTGCTTGGCTGGGGAGGGAAGGACACTTTGCCCTCTGGTTGCAGTGGGAGCAGGCAAGCCAGTGAGGCTGTCAGTAGTAAGCGTGCATGTGTTTTATTTGGCCCTACTCCTAAAACAATTGTTTGGCCACAATGGAAGGTGACAAGCAATTCAGCTGTGGCCCCATAGGGAATACCAGGAGAAAATCCCCAAACGCTCACACAATTGTGTCTGGGCTGCTCTGAACTGCAGCATCACATCAGCCTGGGGGTCAGCCCCCACCAGTCCTCACTCCTCCCCCAAGGTGGTCTTCTCCTCTCTCCTACTTGGATCAAATGGCTTCCTTGTCCTTCTGCTTGGTCTTAGCAAGAAGGTCAATGACAGCAAAAGAGGGTGCACCAGCCTTCACCCAAATGTGGCCAGAACTGCTACTGAAAAAACAAAACCCTGCTCAGCTTCTGGCAGGAGCATTGAAAGTGCAGTCAGAATCATTGGGAACACAGATATTAATTTAACAAATATCTCTACCCAAGCATGCATGTACTGTGGTTGCTCAAGGCTGTAAGTATGAATAAATTTGGATGGATTTTCACTGGATAACATGAAAGACAGATTCTAGACACAGGGATCACCTGCGACTCAAGTTTCCAATTCTTCCTCCAACACACCAAAAAGATGACCAGAAGTGGGTCTGGGAAAAATATTTTTCCCTCTTACTATGTTTTCAGAAGCAGCAGAATCATTTTAGCCAATTAGTTATTTTGTGTGGGGGGGTTTTGAGTTGTGGGTTTTTTTTGTTGTTGTTTTTGGGGTTTTTTTTTGTTTTTTTTTTTTTTTTTCTTAATAACCAAAGGCATGAATAATTTCCAGCATGGAAAGTTTCTGCCTAAAGAGCTAAAATTGGCATAGAATCATCCAACACTCATATAATAAAGGCCTCCAGCAATGGCAACAGTCAGTGTTACCAAGCCTACCTAGAGCATTTTTTTCCACTGTGCTAAGAGGATCTGTTTCACTCCTTGCCTTTCAATCCAACTTCCACTGTACTGCACCACAAGTTTAAAATAAGGACACCAGGAAGCATGTGCGATAAGGGGGAAGGAAAGGAAAAACCACAATTTCATTCATTCTTTCAACAGAGCCAAAAAGGAGTGGTTACTTTTTTTTTTTTTTTTTTTTTTTTAAGAAAAAGCTGCAGGGAACAGGGAAGAGGGGAGATGTTTGCTTTAAACTGTCCCATCTGCACCATGATATCTCTCTATCTATCTATCTATCTCTTTCTCTCTCTCTCTATAAATATCACCTCTGACTCCAAAGGTGCTTCAGGGTGTTTTGCAGAGCCAGTTTGAGTCTCTGGCTTCAGCCAGCCTCCAGTGACGATGCTTTCCATCTAGGAGCATGCACAGCTCCAGCCAAGATGGAAGGGGAGGAAGAGAGGAGGGACAGCCCATGGGGAGCAAGGCAGCCCAGGGAAACAGCACAGCTGGAGGCACCAGTTCATCACATATAAACCCTAGAAGACTCTGCCCACCTTGCAGCCAACGACAGCGTGAGCTTGGCCACCACCTTGGAGCACCAGCAAAGACAAGATGCTGCAGAGAAGGAAGCGCTGAGCTCCATTTCCTCCCAGCCCTGGCTGCTGCCCAACAGCTGTTCCCTGTTTATTTACTTTAATATTTCCTTGGTTACACAAGCAGTTGCACACAGCTTAACCCCTGCCTGCACCAGCAGCTGCCCATGCCACCCTCCCTTACCTTGCCCAGCACGACACTGTGGGACAGCAGCACGGGGCAGGGTAAGGACACCCAGGGTCTTGCCAAAGCCAGGGTCTCGCTTGCTGGCCAGGTCTTACTCAGCATGGTCACCCTCATGGCCACATCCCCAGCTCTGCAGAAGGTGCCCTGTCAGGCAGGGGACGTGCCACCATCAACATGAGCAGCCATCTCACACAATCCCAGGCTCCGCAGGCTGACCCGGAGCCAGCTGACCAGCTGAACCTGGGAAAGCCATCTGGATTCCCATGGGCTTGATTCGCTGGGCAGGCCCAGATGCTCTGTAATTTTAGCAGCATATTTGCGTCTGGATGCAGCGATTTCAGGAAAGGCGTCCTCATTCCTGGGCAAGCACAGCACCCTTTGAAATCAAGCATATAGTGATGCTCAACTTCACGTGAGTGGGTCACTGGAGGCAGAGCGTGCCCAGCTCCTCTCCCAGTCCCATGCACAGGCCAGGAGGAACGTTCCAGTGACTTTTTTGGCAGCTGCTGCTGGTCCATAGATCATTTCACACATTTTCCTTTCTCATCTGCACAGGGCCTGTTCCAGAAGCTCAGTTTGTGTTTTGGCTCATAAAGCTCAGCCAGACCCCTTGGCTCATCTCCACCAAGGAGGGGGTGGAAAACACACTTTGCCTGCTCGCCCAGAACACCAGCTTCAGTTTTCTGCAACCCAGCCTGTCTCAATTGCCTTTCCAGCCTCCTCCCTCCCTCCCGGCTCCATTTTCCTCCCGGCTGCCCCCCACATGAGAAGGGAATTGCTAAAGCAGCTGCTGTCAGCTGCACTCCAGGCTGGCACTGCTCTGCACCGGGCAGCGGGCGCTTCCCCAGCCCCTACTCCCTGAAGCACCAGACAACGAGGCACTGACTGAGGGAATCGGCACTTTTCAGCAGCAGTCCTGTTTTCTGTGGTAGCAGCTGGGAAAGGCATGGGATTAGCTCCACGGGAATGGAATTTGGGCCAAACTTTAACAAAATCCCTCCCCCAAAGCAAAAAAAACAAAAACAAAAACAAAAACAAAAAAACCCAACCAAGCAAAAAACAAAAAACAGAAACCCCAACCACTTTTGCAGATTTCTGTTGCAGGAATTTAAACACACCTACGCAGCCCTCCAGGCATTTAGACCAGAGAGTGACAGCAGAACTTTAACCCTGGGAGATGCAGAAGACCCAGGGTGTCCCCACTGACGCACAAGAGGCACCAGAGCGAAGTGTCCAGCTTTTGAGGTTGCTCTGTTCTTGGTTTCTTAAAGATGTCCAAAATTGCATTTAAGTTTCCTCAAATCAAAACATTTTCTGGTAGATTACAAAAGGCATGCTTAGCAGAAGGCAGAAACCATGCTTCTCAGCTGACCACAGCTTTCAACCCTCCAAAGTCAAAACCCCAAAGACTGGCAAAATGCTTACCTGCAGGTCAAAGAACTTGCTGTACCGTCGGTAGATGACTTCTGTGGACCCATTGGACCAGGTGACTTTGATAATGTACACCTGTAGGGAACAGAGGAAGAAATTAGAGAGGAGTGACCCAACAACTCGTACCACAACTCAAACACTGCTAAAGCTGCCAATGCAGCCCCCACAGCTGGGCATCAACCAGCGAAGTTTATGGGACCACTTAAAGTCATTTCAGCAGTACTAGAAAATATGTAAGATTACATTATTAAACTGCACTGCTGCAACTTAACTGTATACTAAATGCTTACTGATAGCTGTGAACTATGACAGCACCCTATCCCTAAATAGGGGCATGTATCGAACGAGAAAGGGCACTTCTATGTGAAAACACAGTTAAAGTCTCTCCAGACATATTACAAGTTAATAACTATGCTGTGGCCATCCCACCTACGTCTACAGCATCAAGTTTGACGTCGAGATCCAAAAAGTGCAGCCCGCAGCATGGCACCACGCATCATCACCAGCCTGGGTCCTGGGGCTTGGGCTTGCAAGAGTTCAAACCCACAAGGTTTGAAACTCTTCTGTTCTCCCATAAGCAGCTTTGAGGTTTTGTTTACTCAGACTCACTGGGCTGCAAATTATCCTCCTGTTCCTTGAAATGCTACACAATCAGTCCTAGTAATTGCAGGTTATTCACAGATCATGTGACCAGGCTTTTACTGAAAAAACACCTACCCAGCCCAGTTTTTTTTTTATTTTTATATGAAACACAACAAGCAAATAACAGAATTGGGCAACTACTTATCTAATGTCCTTACTTGTTGTTCACTGAAACCAAAGATGACCCTTGACAAGATGCCAGCGTAACACTCAAGTGATGCAAACCTCAGTCTTCACTAATTGATAACAGATTGACTAAGCAGAACAATGGCATGTTCATTTTTTCTTCTAACTCTCATGTAATGCTTATTTCCACCACAAATTCAGGTATCAATTCACTGAAGCAGGAACAAAACATTCAGAAGCTCAGGTGAACGGACCTGCTAGAACTCAAATTAATGTAACAAAGCATGAAGGCTATTAGGATGCTGATATTTTGGTATTTAAAACAGAACCCCTTAAGAGTTTCACAAGGTTTCCCACAGAGACGGACGTTTTTCCAGATGCTGGAATGTGACCAAGATCCCAGCCCAATATCGAAACTCAAACACCAGGAGACTCAAATGGATAGCACAACACTAAATCAAACCTACACAAATGCCGCACTAAAAATCTGATCAAAAACTTACTCCGCTGCTTAGAAGGCTGATGCAGCATGACCTACCAAGGTGAGGAGACTCTTGAGGAACCACAGACTCTTCACAGCAGAATCACTTCTAAATTAAGACAGAAAAAGAACCAGCAAGATGAAGCAAGTTCTTACTGCTAAAATAAAGAACTTCAATACTTTCAACACAGCAGTTCAATGACCACTTTTCTTACACCAGATGATCAGCCCAAACACAGCTGCGACGGCTCTGCTGACTTGCCATGAGCTGGCCAGGTGTCACAGGCACCACCACCCTCTCCCAGACAAAAACTGAATCTCTTTGCATTGCCTCACAGGCCTTATTCAGCTAACCACAGTCCTCTCCTTTCATTCATGAATTCTTTTTCTGAACTGAAAGACCTGCATTTTCTCCATATTAACACATGGAACATAGAGGGCTCCTGCAGGACAGCATCTGGAGCAGCTGTGGAGACCTGGACGGACCATGATTTGCTGCAAGGGAGGCCCAGACACTATGCTTACTTAGCACCAAACGTGGCTTGGCAAGAACACGCTTCTAGACCTCAACAGGACAGGGACAACTTGTCTGCCCACAGTTTGCAATGAAAACTGATAAAGTTGCGTGATGTAACCTCTGAAGTATCTGATAGCATCCATACAGTCACCACCATACCATCAGCAAACTAAGCGTTAACTTGACGCTAAGTAAGCATCCAAGCTGCCTTTACCCTCACCCCAGGAGTTGCTGGCAGGCCAGCATGAGCTCATTTTGGTTGGAAGCTCAGCTGATATCCCAGCTTTCTTACCAGTCTACAGCACTTTATGGGGTTATATCACTGCTGGCTGCCTGCCTGGAGAAAGCCTTCCACTGGGGCAGGAGGAAGAGCCAACTTTTCTTCATTGTTTATTCCTATTCTGCCTTTATTTGGAGTCAACAGCTTATTAGACTGGGATTTTAATCAGGATGTGGATTTGTTCAAGCCAAAATGAATTCAAAGCTCTTAAGGGTAATAAAGCTATGAGATTTGAGGGCACACCACACTTTATTATACCCTTTGCAACTGAGGGAAAGAACATTTCTCCCAACTGATGAGCTCACTCATATTTTGCTGAAACGCAGATCTCCCAGGAGTCTCCCAGGAGTAACCATTTCTTACGCATCCCATTTGAACAGCAGAAAGGTCTCTGGGAATATCTCCCCACCTATCTGTGGAAGGCAGAAAAGATGGGGAAGCCCACAGTTACGGGAGCTCCTCTTTATGTATAATAAAACACTCTCTCAGTAAAGCTGGCTTCCTCTCTCCTTGTGAATATCCCTTGCCCTTCACTGATGGCCCCATCCCACCAAGGTGTTTTGTTGGCCAAAACCAACACAGATCTTGGTCTCTGCCAATACCTAATTCAGTCTCTGCTGTCCTAGGGATAAAAAAGACACCAGAAAACATAACATAGGTGCTGTCCTTAACTAACAACAAAAGTGCAAATTTTGAAAGGTATGAACAGTGCAGTCAGCCACCCAGCAATGGTTTTCACAGGGACTGGAGATGTTGAGGCACCAAGCTCCCACAGGCACCCACCCATCCCTTTCTCAGGTGCTTTTAGAAGACACTTTCAATGATGGAGACAGTTTTGAAAACACTGAAATTGGCCTGGAGTTTCCCCTCCTGGCCTGGCACTGCACCACGTCCCATCAGGAGCAGCCACCATGAAGTAGCAGCTCAGACAACACCAATTTTGTCCTGTTAGAAGCCATCCCATCACCCGCTTCCACAACCCTCCGTCCCGCAGAGGCTGCTCCAAGCACAGCTTTTTTCCCAGCCTGGCTGTGTGGGTGAGGGCATGTGGAAGCAGTTATTTCATGGGTCTTCTCCAGCTCCGATTTCTACAGTCCTTCAAAGAAGTAAGGGAAACTACCAGCAGGCCTTTTCCATGGAAAGAGTGAGGGGATCTCTCGGGGCTGCAGCTGGCACTGCCTCGGGGATGTGCACCCACGGGGAACACCGCTGGGAAACGGGGGGCCACTGCTCAGATCCCGCTCCACCGTTTCCTCGAGGAGCGGGGAGAGCTGAGCAGATGGCAGGGAGGCGGCGGGCAGCCAGATTCAGGAGAGGGGCTCTGCAACCCCATCACGTGGGCTGGGCCCCTGGCCAAAACCAACAGGCAGAGCTATCTAAATATTTACAGCCCTTCCCAGGCCAGCGGCGGGGTCTGCACCATGGAGGGAACTAGCTGACTCGGTGAAACCCGGGAACAAGCAGCTCCCCTCCCTCTGGAAAGGATGCCTTACCCTGCCCCACTCCCAACCCCGAGAGCCTCCATCCCTTGCTCCGCTCCAGCCTACATTGCTGCACACGTGTCACGTCAAACCCCACAGCTAGGTCTGATGCCTGAAGGCAACAGGCCAAGCTGAGCTTTGGAAGAGGCAGAAATCACCGGGGCTGAGCCCTCCTTAGCTTCCTTTCAGCCACAAGTCAGGCTGAATATTCATGCTCATGCTTCTGAAATCCTTGAGACGTGGCTCACAGCATTTGTCCTACTAAAGCAAGGTGAGAGGAGAGATACGGAGCTTTCAGGGTCACTCAAATACACTCAGAATCCTGCTTACAGGATTAAAAGAGCCCCGTGCATGCACTCTCAGCCCCACTTCCATCACTCCTCTCACCGCCACCAGCTCTCCTGCCTTCATGCCGTGAAACTGCAGTTCCACACTGCAGCAAGCCCATGTTATGGAGCAAGAGGAGTTCCTGGTGGGACAGCCTTGTCAGAGCCTCAGCAAAGATCAAAGCAAGGAAACAAGACCTGTCCTCCACTCCTGGCGGGGTACAGAAGCCACAGGGAGTTTTGGAGGTGCAGCTGGCTCTTGCTTAGTGACAGAGGAGAGGAGCACTTCACATTAACGCCGAACACTCTCCATGCTCCCCGTCCCTGGCAGGGCAGAAACAGATCAGATCCTTTACAGAAAACTGAAATCTGGAGATGCGAATGGCTGAATTCCTACAGACATCATTGGGATTTGGCTGCCAAATTTGCTGGGCTTCCCAAATTCTCCCATTACTTACAAGTAATTGGTCACATACCAACTACTCAAAAATTACCAATGAAGAAGTTTACCATTAGGACCACCACTGCACAAGATTCTCCTTGGTCATATTAGAAACCAAGTGCTCTGAACAGAAATATAAAGGTGGAAAAAAGGCCCATGGGATACTGCAGCCAGCCCAGCCGGGCATCACGAGGTCAGTCCCCGTGGCATCTCTCTGGCACGTCCCTCTGCCTGCTGCTGCTCTCTCCTGCCCAGCATCTCTGGAGAGGCAGCTCAGAGGGAGAACGGCCCAGTGGAAAGTGGGGCTGTAAACCTTCGTAAGGGAACTGTCAAAAAATGACAGGTTGCTAAAAGAAATGCAAATGGCACCAGGCCAACCATAACAGAGCTGTCAACGAGAGCTGCCAGTCAGCTCGCATGGCAACAAGGGCTCTGCAGCCCCGGGGGAAACACGCTGGCAACTCATAGTGGGCGAATGCAGGAGGGAGATCCAGGACATCCCACCTTGGGCAGGATGGCACCCCGAGCAAGGAGCGAGCTCCAGCATCAGGCATCACCAGAAGAGCAGGGAGGCTGAAGAAGCCAGCTCAGACACACATCCAGAGCAGTCGGAGTCGTAGGGACTAGAGCACGAGAACAGAAGGGACAAGAAGCCAGCACAAATTATTTCAATCTGAAAGGGCAGCCAGAAAGATTATTTTTTTTTTTCTCCTCCTGAAGAAACAAAGCAGCAAGTACAAGCCCTGGGAGCTGTCAGACCCCAGAAGTATTTTTCCAGGGACTGATAAAGAGCCTCAGTGCTGCAGATAACAATGGCTCCTGGTGACTTTCACTGCCCAAAGGGACCGAGGACTCTGGAGTCCTTCACAAGCCCTCGGTCTTGCACCTTCCCCAGCATGTCCCTTACAACAATGTGGCTAGAGAGAGGAGATGATTCAAGCAGCTGACTTGAGGCAATGGAATTAAGAACAGATACTAAAAAAAAAATAAAAATAACGGAAACAGTTTCCCGTTCTTGAAACATGAGGCTGTGTGACCTCCTAGAAGAATCACTTCTGGACTCCTTGCATAAACACACTACGGACATGCACAAAACACAACCTGGGAAGCAGCCTGGACTGCTTAAATTTGGGTAGGAAAACGGCAGACTGAAGTTGCAGGAAAAACTAGAGCTACAGTTTCTGCCTCTCTCCTCACATAGGAGTTTTTCCAAGGAGACTTGCAAGGCATCCTGGCTGGGGGCGGCCACAGAATGTAAGGATTTGGGGAGAGAGCAGCTTCTGGCTGGCCTGAGAGCGCTCTGCCTAGCACCCAGCACATGGCTGAACGGGGCAGCAAGTCCTGCCCGAGCTCAGCACCACTCAGCTAGGCCAGCTCAAGCCCAGGAGCAGCGCACCGCTACTGACACAGCCCTGCGACCCACCAACCCGCCAGCAGCCCTCCCTGGCACAGCACAGCCCTCCCTGGGTGGCTTTACAGCAATCCCTGAGCTCCCCCAGCCCCGAAGCATCCCCGCACCCAGACCCTCCCGCTTCCACGCCAGCCACACCAGAGGCAGGGTGGAAAGCAACGTCACGGTCACTTGGAAAGACTCCTCCACGGGGCTGCAGGGACACGCAGCTCTGCCCACCCGCCACCAACAGGCATCAGCGGAGGTCCCCAGCCACTCAGCAGAGTTCCTACAGCAAAGCCAGACATAACAGCCTCCAGCAGAGGCAGAGCTGTCTGCAGAGCTGTTTCCTATGGGTTTGAGCCTGTGTGGTCTCAGGTCCAGGGAGACCATGTACAATAAACCTCTCTGTGGAAAACTCCGCATATTTAAAGCATCTTTCACCAGTAAAGGGGAAAAAGCATCAGTCTGTCTATTCCACTCACACTCCCCCACACTCCGAAACACAGGGAAGCGATGCAAGAGCCTTGCACCCTGCCTTCAGCCACCATCGCGAGAAAGGAGCACTGAGAAATTCAAAGGGGCAGAGAAACTGAAGCAGCTGAGGAATCAAGCCAAACCAGAGAGGGGTTTAATATAGAAAAGGGAGTGGGAAATTGTAAGAGGAAAAGAAAAAAAAGGAGGGAGGTGGCTGGAAACAAAGAAAGTTCTTGGCGGTGAGCTGCTGTGCTTGGCCCTTCTCCATCAGCCTTTGCTGCTGCAGGCGTGCAGGGCTGGGGAGGGGAGTGTGGGGGCTCTTGCGCTGGGGGATGCTGAAGCTCAGAGTGGGAGAGGGACAGCCAGCCCCCAACTCAGTCCCCAGACCCTCGTCACCCTCTCACTCCTGCTCTGTGGCCAGGGAGAGCTGGGAGAAGGGTTGTGTTGGTTAGATAGCACTGGGAAAGGCACCAAGAAGCAATCCCAGTGGTAACTGGAGGGCATCGGGGGTGCTGCCGTGGTGCCTCTGGTCTAGCAGAGGAGAGAGGCAGAAGCAAGGAGTCAGAGCTGCAGGGAGGAGCTGGGTAACAGGGATGCAGGCAGCACGAGGAGGCATATCCTCATGGCCATGGCAAATAACCAAAGTCAACCTGCCCATGCACCCAGGACTACAAAGCAGCCACCCCCCCTTGCTCTGATTCATCCCTTCGACTGTACCCTCCCTAAAACCCCAGTGAGTGACAGTTCTTGTACAGCTTGCCAGGGCACAGCATTGCCTGAGCACACAGCCAAAGCTGCTGGGATGAAGCACACACATGCAGGGTCACACCAAGCACAGGGACCTCAAGGACAACCCACTGAGCCCCACTCAGCTGCAGCACAGACCCCTCACCCATACAACAGACATACCCACTTGCTTGCTCTGAGTCACACTGAAGGTCAAACATATGGATTCATTTGTTTCCTATTTCCCACTGCTATGTGAAACGACCGGAAGATACAGATACTCTCCAGAGCAAAGCTGTGAGGGACCAAGGTCACCAGACCTCTGAGCAGGCAGAGGCGATGGATGGCCTTGGTGCCGAAGTTCACTGCTGGAATTGTGCACAAGCACCAGCTTTACACACAGAGCTGCATCAACCTCAGTGGCCGTGTGCCAGGCAGGATTTGGCCCTTCCACTAAACTGCAACATTCAAAGTTTTCAACAGCCTTAAGTGACATGACTAAGGGAGAAAAACAAGGGAGAGTTTGCATTTGGGTCTTGGTTTTCATCCACAAACCCACCAGCACTCCCTTAAGCCCCAACTCTCTTGAGAGGTGAGGGGGAAGGAAGGGTTGCTTGGCTCCGTAATGCTGTGCAGCAGAGCAGGGCCAGGCATGAGGACAGGTCCAAATTTGTACCAGCTATGGGCTCCAAACACCCTGCCTGTGGCCTGCCTTGAGCAGGAGAGCATCAGCCAGCTGACAGAAAATGGGATGAGATACAGCAGAACCACAGGATACAGCAGCAAAACACCACTAAGGATGCTGAGAAAGCCCTCAAACCTCTTGAGGCCACTGATGCTCAGAAACCCCTCACCATGGCAGAGACTCCAGCTTCCTGGGTTCAGCCTTGCCTCGTATATTCTGGTTTTGCTTTTGCTCTCTTGCATTCCTAGTTTAGTTACCAGCCCCTGGATGGATTTCACACTATTCATTTTAACCTCCTGCTCCCTCCATCTAAATGCACCCAGCTCCTTTGGTTTCTCACAGGACATTCCCAAAATACCAGAGGCATGGTCACACTCCCCAGAGAGCATGGCACAGGGGGAAGTCACCCCTCAACATCATTTTTAAGTCAAGCAACCGGTATGATTCAGAACAGCAGAAATAACACAGCTGTATGCAGTGATTCTGCAGCTGGTCCCCACAGAGTTTTGCTCCAGCTGGGCAAGTCAGGACCAGGGCACCATGACATGCAGGTCCATGGGATACACATTCTTCAGGAGGCATCATCTTCTCTATGCAGTCTTCAGATACTGAAAAATGACTGAATCTGTAGATCAGCAGCCCTCCCCCTCTTGCCATCCGAGCACTCTGCTCCAAATGCTCCATAATCAACTCCAGATAAGCAATGGGATTAGGTTGGACAATGAATGAAACAATTAATGGCCTCGCCACTACAAGGAACAGGAGCAGATAAGACCCCTACCATCCCATCACAAATTCCACATCAAAAATATAACACACTTACTTTGTGAATGTGGTTTTCATCGAACTCATTTTAAAATATCTATAGATGCTATCATCTAGGCACTAGAGTCCAACACGTACTGTTAATTACTTTTGCAAGGCAGCTCGCAAATGAGGTGGTTCAATACACATGGGTATTCATCTTGTTTAAAGTTTCCAATCTTGTGAACTGAGCTTGCAAAACAAATGTATGCTGCACACTTTTTTTTAAATTTCCCTTTTTCAAAGTGATATGTGTGTTCATGGAGGCTGGGAAAGGAAGTCCTGCAAGATCATAGTCCATATTTTCCAACAAACTCACACAACCAAACAGCATGCTGCTCTCTCTTTCCTGTCGAATGTATATGTATAATTTTGGTTTGCATTGGAGCAACCATTTAAAACTATATGAACTATGGAAGTGTTCTTGGTGGATGGGATGGTAGAAATGACGATGCAATTCAATGACATTTGTTATTAACACATAGAACAAAACACACAAATTGCAGCTGTCTTAAAAGGAAAAGTCCTGAAATTGCTTAAGGGCAAAAAAACAACCAAAATCTAGATTTAGTAGGGAAAAGCTTTATTTTGGGGACTTCTACTAGAGAATAACAAACACAAAACTATAAAAAGATCTCGTGTGAAGTCCTTTAAAGGAAAATCTAGTCCATTTCAACTCTGGCTTTGTTTTGGGTCTTTTCTGAATAAACATTCATCTATCAGAACTTGAGACTTGGCCAGACCATAGAAATGACAGTCTGCTACTCCGTCGCCCAAAATGACTATTTTTAAACTTTGCTCTTGGACTTTGCCTTTTCAGATTTGCAATGTGGCCCTCAAGCCCTCACCAGCAGCATCCCTAAGGGGCATGAGCTATAATAACTTAACATAGGAAATGTCATGGGAAATGTCACTGCAGGGTGACCCTCCAGCCACTGGCTGAAGGATGGGAGTCCCCTTCTTCACTTGAACAGTAAGCTGCTGAGATCCTGAGCTTGGTTTTTCCTCTTTCAACGGGATCAGAGCAGAGCATCCTGCAACAAACACCTGAAAAAAATACTTTCTCGCTGCCCCTTCCAGGTACTGCCCATGAAAAAAAAGCTTAAAAACACAAGCAGCACAAGTGCAGTTGAAGCAGCCGAGGTTAGCAGCCTGGGAGAAGAGGTGCCACTGCAATACAATGTGATATGGTTTCACAGCAAATTCGAGGCCCCTACCACTCGGATCAAGAAGCTCGGTTACCCATCCCGTCTCAGCCCTTCCACATGTGTGAGTGGAGTTGATCTGACCAGAACAGGAGCAGACGTGTCAGCCTCGCACCATGTCAACACCCCGGTAGCAAGAGCCTTCCAGAAGCACGAGGCTGACCACCAGCAGAAAAGCATGCAAGAGGGAGAGCACCCCCTGCTAACCGCAATTTAAACCCTGGCTAGCCGTGCTCACTGCAGCACCCACCAAAAGGTTTAACACCTCACCAAGAAGGAGAGCAGCCAAGAGGCCTTTCCCTTTTCCCCTATCCCCCAAACGCCTCTAAACAAGCCTGAGCTTCCTTTGAATAACCCACCCAGCTCCTCCTGCCCTCAGGGCCAGGTACTGGGCTGTCACCAGAATAAGGAGGATGGACAGGAGACAGGACAAGCACACCGATGCCCTGGTGTATCCTTCCAGGGGAGCATGGCCATCAGACATGCTGTGAGAATCAGTGAGACAGCAGCATACCAGACTGATGCTCCCTTGAACTGGGATTTGAGCCAGTGCCGTTCAGGGGTACCCATGTGCTCAAGGGCATGGGGCTGCGTTGGGGTCCCCAGTTAAATCACCACACTCAGCTCAGCATGGATTCAAGCTGGCACCTGGCTACCCAAACCCTTCCCAGCACCTTGCTGGGTCCTTACCCAGCCTGAGCCCACAATTTAGAGGAATATTGTGTCTCCTGCTTCAAACCAGAGATCCAAAAAAGCACAACTTTTTGTCTTGGGTAACACAACTCTTTTTGTGCAAGGTGATGGGCAAACCATACTGGCCTGAATAGAGCTGGCCTTTCCTACAGCCCCTCCCCAGCATGGGCATCGAAATACGGACTTTGAAACAATGGTTTGATCTCACTTCTCTGGGAAACTGGAATTCACGACATTCTGCTGTTGCCTCTCTGCAACCAAAACAACTGCACCTTTGTCCGGCAAAGAAAAGCCTCTCGCCACTGCAGAGGGGAGGCCAAGCCCCAGCAGTACGGGTCACTTGCCGGTCAAACCAGTGCAGAGGCAATGGGAGGAAAAGCTGGCATGCTCCTCCAGCCTCCCCATGGACAGTGAGCGGCTGCCTCAGGGGATGGAGGAGAGCACATTTATGCTCAGCAATGAGAAAGCAGAGAGCAAAGGTTTAACACGTACATTTTGTGATTGACTCGGATTTGCAGCATGCCAGCAGATACAGTCTAAAGTAAGATGACTCAGCCACAATCCGCTGCCCCTCCTCTCCCTCTTTGCAGGAGGAGGGAGAAAAAAAAAAAAAAAAAAAAAAAAAAAAAAAAAAAAAAAAAGGAGGTTGATTTGATTCCATATAATTAACTGGCTTTGTGAATCTGCCTAGTCCCTAGCTCTCAAACAAGGCGAGTGTTCCCATTCATTCCAGCGCTGCCCCGGGGAGGCTGCTACCTGCAAGCTGCCTGCCCCTGCCTGGGCTCAGCCCCACCAGCTCGCCCTGCCGGGTTTCGGTCCAAGAGAAGTACAGGGAAAGGTTAGAGGCAGAGGACTCGAGCCACCGGCTGCAGAGGGAGCAGGCGGCCGGGCTGCACAACTGGATGTCATGAGCTGTGTGCAGCCACCTTCTCCCACCGCCCCGCGAGCTTCCGCTCCGGTGCCCCCAGCCAGCTGCCTTGCCGTACGTCTCTCTTTTTAGAAAATACCTCTCTCCCAGTTTTTCAGCCTCACCAGGATTATTTATGCTATGCCCAACTCCACCCACCTCATCCCTGCGGGTGGATGGTGAGCAGGGACAGTGCCCAAAACAGATTGTGTCCAGCACTTGAGGTGCATGCCCCAGCCATGGGAACACAGGTCCTGAGGGGTTTGCAGAGCCCCCAGCCCCAGCAAGGGAACGAGAAGGCCCAAAGGAAGAGCGGAGGAGCAGCCGCAGGCGACCCTGTCAGAGCCCCGTTACAGGACCTGACAGCAGTGCCACAGATCCGCCAAGACAAACAGAAGTGTACGCAGCTCAGCAAACTTCTTCACGTACACACTCCTCCAGATCGGATGCGTAACCCAGCTACGATGAGTAGGTCTGGGATGGAGAAGGCAGGAAGGGGGGGCATGCCTGGAGCTGGGGCCAGGCTCAGCCAGGCCAGATAAAGCCACAGGCAGGGCAGGAGAGGAAGAAGGGGTGATAAGGGGTTGGGCGGCAGCAGCCACATCACATCCCTGGATGCAAGGAGAGGTTGACAGTCCCCTTTACCCTCCCCTCCATCCTGGCTAGAGCTGGCAAGCCTTCTGCTTTCCTCCGACTATTGCTCACTGCCACAAACCAGCCAGCGTGACCCGGAGAAGACCCCAATCTCCCAAAAGCTCAGGGAGCCTGGCTCCACTAACACGACACACTCCAGCCGGAGCGAACACCGTATCCTCACAATCCAAACACACCACAGTGTGTCACTGGGTCACCCCTGTCTAAGGCAAACTGAGCAGGAAGAACATTTTAGTCTTTGTTTTATGGTTGTTGCCAGGATTCACCCACAAGGTCTCCATGGATGCCTGGAAACATACCAAAGTTTAAATAATGAAAAAAAAAAATAAAAAAATCCAACCCCTTCTAAAACAGCCAAACGCACAACAGTTTGGAAGATGCCCTGGAGCGTGATACAGGAAGGCGCTCCCTGGGCTGCTCGTGCAGACGGGGTGCAGGGGACACCAGGGAACACCTCGCAGGGCTGGCGGCACGGTCCCAGGAGCAGAAGGAAGAAGCCGGGTGGTCCCTTACCCCGGGACTCTGCAGCCAACAGGTTTCCGAGCCCCCCTGCCAAACGCTGCTCCCTCACTAAAGCCGAGGCACTCCTCGGCGATGCCCCGGAGACGCCCCCTCCTCCCGGGTGGGTGCTGCCCTCGGAGTCCCTCCAGCAAAATCCCGCCCGCAACTATTCACGGGCACCTCCCGGCGCTTCCCCCCGCCGGGCCCGCACAGGGGCACCACCGGCGCTGCTCCCCCCCACCCCCACGCGTGGCGATGTCCCTGCCCGCCTCCCCCGGTAACAGGGCTCTGGGGGGGGGAAGAGGCAGCGCGTCCTCCCGCTGGTGGTGGTGGGGGGAGGGAGTCACCGGGTGACTCCCACGGGAGACGCCGGGGGTGGGAGCGGCAGACCCGGCAGCGCTGCCGCCTTCCTCCTCCTCTTTCCTCCCACCCCGGGGCCGCTGCCCGCCGCCGGGGCAGCCGTGGGGGAGCGGGGCCGCCCGCGGGCCGGGGGCTCCCGGCCTTTGTTCGCCCAGGGCCGGGCGCGGCGGAGCGAAGGGGAGCGGGTCGCCCCGAGCCGAGCCGAGCCGGGCCGAGCCGAGCCGGGCCGAGCCGAGCCGAGCCGAGCCGAGCCGAGCCACTCACATAGTGCTTGTTGGGGATGCGCCGCTTCTGCACGTCCAGCACCTTCACCTCCGCGATGCTCCGCCTGGGCATGCCTCCGCCTCGGCCCCTCGCAGCCCGGGGAGCGTCACTGGAGCCGGGACCGGAGCCTGCAGCGCCGCGCCGAGCCCAGCCGAGCCGAGCCGCCCGCCCGCTGCCGAGGGCGGGAGGCGGCCCCGGCCCGCCCCGGCCTATCCCGGCCGGCGGGGCGGCCCCACCGCCGCCTGCTTTAAAGGGGCGACCGGCGCCGCCCGCCCCACGCGTGTCCGCCCCACGCGCGGCTGGCGGCGGGGGGTGCGCGGCCCCGCGGATCCAACCCCCACCCCGGGGTGGAGCGGGGAGGACGACTGGACTGTGTCTGAGGGCAGAGTTTTTTTCAGAGGGTGCAGCTGGCTGTTTGCTCGTGGCGGGCTGGAGGGGGTCCGGGCTTGCCCACTTTGCCCGGCCTGGTGGGGCTGTGCGTGGGCTCCATCGCCAGGTTTTGGTTCTTCACCCTGCTCTTGTCCCGTAACAACGGCCCCGAGAGCGGTGCTGAGTTGGCCACAACCAACCACATCCCTACAGGATCCAGGAAATTAAATGAGCAGGAAAAAAAAAAAAAAAAAAAAAAAAAAGGAAAATTAAAAAAGAAAAAAAGTGGCTTTCTTGGTGGTTGGTACGGTCAGATCAGCAGAACTGCCTTACCCAGGACAACCCGCACACCCCTGGAAGCTGGGAGCTGAGCCAGGACACCCCACCTCTCTGCGCCCCCCACCCCCTCGGGCCACACTCCGTGCCCAGCTCAGCCCTCGGGGCAGCACAAGAGACAAGGCAGTGACCAGGCGCTTCCCCACATCAACACCACCCACAGCCTCCGTCTTCCCAGCAGCTCCTCAACACGTGGCATAACCACAGCTCTCTTCCCCGTTGGGCTTTTAATTACATTATAAAGTTACTCAAGGCTTGCACTGGCAGGTCATAAGCTTTCATATGAATTTAATTTAATCATAAACAACTCATCTCACTCCTTAGCAGCTCCTTAAATGTGGCTCCTTTTTATACTGTTAACTTTGCTACAACCACCCCAGAGAATTAATGGAGGCACAGGCAGGTTGCCAGGGTTTTATTGACCCCTTTGCCCTCCCAAAGCGCCCATCTTCATCCTCCTCCGACTCAGCTAAGCCCAAGACCATGGTGTGCCCACAGAGATGGCTGCAGGAAGGCTCCTAGGTTGTCTGAAGGGGACATCACGCCACTGGTGACCTCCCTGATGCCTGCTGGCATGATGCCACAAGTCTGGTTTACTTGTGGACCAGCTGCACTTTGCTCCCAGCCCCATTGTCACTCCTCAGCCAGACACGTGTTAAAAATAGGAGGCCTTGGAGGGGCCCCGAAGAGCCCTCCCTTCTTTCTCCCATCAGAAAAGCCCTGACATTTGTGAGGGATGCTGGGGCTGGATCTTGAAGTGCTAATCAAGAGTTGAAGCCTGGGAAAGCACCAACAGGCAGCAGAACTGCAGGTTTTGATGTTGTGTGGAGTGCTCACGCTTGAGCAGTTAGAGTTTTACTGGTTTAAAGAAACCCTGAAAGATGCACAAATCCTCTGAGGAAGGATGGTGAGGAAAACATCCAAAGCAGCTGTGAATCATGTAGGTAAGAGAAGAAGTGTGCATTGAGGAGATGTGGAACACTGGAGAAAGCAGATTAAGAGAGGAATGAAACAATTACTGGTCTTCACATGCTGAAAGGAGAAACTAAGGTAGAGAGCAGCTGAAAGCACTGCAACAGAGCAACCAGAGAAGGGTGTAACCTGAAGACCTGAGGATTGAAAGGCCAGACAAGGGGATCACAGAGATAACAGAAGCAGGTAATTTGATATGCAAACGACAAAAAGAAGCACAGAAACACACTAAACAAAATGCAATAGGTGATAAATTTCAAGGTGAAGGGAATTAAGTGAGGCAACTGAGTTACAAATGGTATGGCTGCAGCTGTCCCTCTTGCTTTGAGTGCTGGTTTATCCTAGTTAGTGGTGACTGCGGGACTGCCAGGTGTTTAGAGCAGAGGGTGACTGTGCTCGGGACACTGGTTGCCTGTATGCAGAGCTGGTCTGAGGCAGTCTGGTAATTTGGTTTTACAGGAGCGCGCAGACTGACCGCACACCCCTCATGCATTGCTAACAGTATAGCCAGATTGGTCATCTTGCTGCCCAGTCCATCTGTACACTGACACAAAACCCACCATCAAGACACCTTGGACTCACTACCCATGAACCCTAGGGTCAGTCCGTGGGGGAAAAAAAAAATACTTAAAAAACCTGCCTGGGAAGAGCAAATCAAGAATATACAATTCAACAAACATATTGACCTATAGGTGCAGCATCCACAAAGAGGCTAAACTGTGTTTTCTTTCCAGATTTGTTTGGTTTAGCTTTAGAAGCAGTGATAGCTGCAGCATGGAGAGATGGTGTAGGACAGTGGGGGTGCCAGGCAGGCAGCCGAGTCCCAGGTGTCACCAGCTGCAACATCCCCAGCACGCAGGACCCTGCCCAGCACGCCAGCCGGGTGGCAGAGCTGTCCTGATGGCCAGCACAGTGAGGACCAGCAGCAGAAGCAAAGTGTGAGAACAAGCAGGGAAGTCTATGAGATGGCTCCAAAAGGAGCCTCATCCCTACTGGTGTTTCTGTCATCTCATACTGGCCGCAGACTTGAGGGGACAGAAATCCTTACTCCAGACTGTCACTTCAGCATGGAGGTGGATGGTGGATTTGGTGGAGGGATGCAAGTTCTGTCCATTTTTACAGCTGCAGTGCCCATTCCCTGAACTCCCCTCCACAAGGCCATCCCCAACTGCTGTGGATCACCCTACCTCTGTGCACCTTCATCAGCAACCTTCAAGTTGGCCTCCCCCTTCCCTTTAATCCTGGCTCCACTGCCACAGTTGGGAAGTCACAAGAGACAGAATGACCCCCCCACGCCATGACACTGTGAAGGACACTTCACTCCTGAGCTTGAAGCACCCCAGAGGGACACAGAAGGCGCTTTGCTTTGGGAAGATTTGCGCCCACCTCTCCCTCTCAGGGGTGCACAAAAACTTTGGACATTCCCTTGCTGATAAATCCATTTCCCTGTGCCAGAAGGTCCCCACATGGAGATGTGTGACCTGGAAAGCAAAAAGAGAACATATGAATGAGCTCTCACAGCATCTTAGACCTACCTGCTCCCGGGACCAGACCCTGGTCTCCTGCTTTCACCTTCCAGCTCCTTGCTGTGTACTGTCCTGGATGCAGCCCCATGACTGCCACAAGTTGCCAGGCTGTTGGGCCATTCCTTTATTTCTGGTATAAATCATGTGTATCGGACAGCCAGCCTGTTACACACGGGCATTATTGTATCCATGCCTTCCAGTGTAAACCCACCCTAGGCCTACCAACACTGAAAAAGAGCCAAGTGACTGCACAAAATCAGCTGGAAGCACTTAGGCATTGGCATCGCTTCCCCAGCACCATAACCTGCTGAAGTGACTCCATCGCTTCTGGACCCCAGCAGGATGAGCACTGGCTGCAGCCTGGCAGCTTATGAGCACCCAGGAACAAGCAGAGGTTGGGGACAATCACAGCTAATGCTGCAAAATGGCTCCTGTGTTTGATTAACGAGTCTGACGAGAGCTGTTGAGACGAGCGGAGTGCAGCTTTGCATGCTGACCTGATCGCCTCCGGAGGGAAGCCGGCTGTGGAGATGTACAGTCTGGCTTGGGCTCTACTGCAACTCAGTAATTTATCAAGGGAAGTGCCAAGCATTTGCTAAGGAAGCCCAAATGAGGGGTTTGTGATTGACGCGGGAGTCCCATGCTTGGCCCACACCTCTCATGGTGTGGCTGCAGGAGCAGCAAAGATCTGGCAGCAGCCCTTCCTACAGTGAGGTAAGGTGGTGCAAGGGTACAGGTGTAGCTGAGGGGAGTTTGGGGATAAACAAGTCATCTCCCACTGCCCTAACCAAAGTTTGAAGTATTGTTAAGCAAAACAAAATAATTGCACAGGAGATGTCACCACCCACTCAAGAGTCAAGATCTCCTCAACCCCGTGTGTGCTCTCCCTTCTCTCTGTCAGGATCAGCTGAGCAATTTAAAGCAAGAGGGCAAATGACTTCTGAAAAGCCAGCCATCAGCTTGGATGTGCAAATGGGTTTCTGCTTGGCTGTAAGCAGGCTCCAGCTGTTTGGGCACAGCTGGGCTGTCCCTGAGGTCTGTCAGGTGCCAGAGATGGAACAGCATGAGAAAGCAGCGCCCCACTGTCAGCCCTGAACTGCAGAGGAAGCACTATCTTCAGCCATTCTGGCATGGAGAGGCCACTGTTGCTGCTTGCTTTTTACTTTAAGAATTACGAGTGTGTGCCAGGTGGCTAAATGTTCCTGGTTCTTCCCTGTGTACAGAAAAAAATACGTTTTCTCTGAGATCCTTCACAAAGATTAGTCAAAAATGATTCTCCTACCACAACAGAGGGCAAGTCTTTGCAGCTGAAGCCCAGCAGAGCAGGGGTTACCCACAGTAACACCAGGGCTGGGTTGCGCTGGTTCTTAGCCACCACTGGGAAAAATTTTCCCCAGCTTCTACCCTGGTATTGCAGGTTTTAGCTATGTGGTGTGGATGCCACCCATCACAGTCAGCCTGGCAGCAGACTGCACCCATCCTGCACAGAGGTATGGCAGCAGGGAGAAGCAAACCCCATGGAGGGGATGCTTAGACCCCAAATGGGGGAGGCTGTCCTGGCACACATGAAAACTTCTAGAAAGCTCCTGAGGACAGTGCTGGAACAGGAGACAAAGTACTGAAGCACCGACGAGAAGCAGATATGTGGTGTACAGTGTACCACAGCAAACGATGAATCCAGGAAAAAGAGTAAGCAAACATTTCAGTGCAACAGGACAGCTCAGCTCCGGCTCTGCACTTGTGCAGGCAGCAGCTGGGCTCAGGAGCCCAGGGCT
The DNA here is from genome assembly GCF_018691265.1 of Tyto alba. NCBI lineage: Eukaryota > Metazoa > Chordata > Aves > Strigiformes > Tytonidae > Tyto > Tyto alba. The sequence goes on from NW_024881279.1 coordinate 13,125,864, forward strand.
GCTGCTTCAGTGTGCGTGCCACCTAGTGAACAAGAGAAAGAAGAGCAAACGTCACCCCTGCATCCCTTGCAAGCCTGGAAACCAGGCCTAGGGGAGTCCCAGTGGGTGCTTGTGAGGGCAGGTGGGGTGCCAGGGCGATGTGTCCCTGTCACCCAGCCCCATCCCACCAAGGGGAGTGGCAACAACAAAACCCACCCGCAAGGCAGAGCCACCATTCTCTGCAGAGGCTTGGCTTGCTTGAGCCCTGAGTTGTCTGGCAGTTGGAGAATTAAACCAGGGGCCAGTGCATCAGGAGAACGTGCAACATTTGGCTTAACAGGGTGCGGATGACCTTTGAAGGACGTGCCTATGGCAGTGCTCACCTCCAGCTGTCCTCCTGCAGAGAAGGAGGGAGAGCAGATGCAGCCATAAGGAGGAAGGCTGTTAGGCACAAGCCCCAACTCTGTGACTCTCCCTGCTTGCCCTGCTTTTTCTTCCCCCTGAGAGTTTCATCATCCCCATCACAGCAGGAACACTGCAAAAGCCTTTGGGCAGCTCAGAGCCCAGACATGACAGGACACAAAGCACAGAGGGGCTAATGAGGAGAGCTGAGAATGCTACAGCTGCTGCAGCACCAGCAACTTTTCAGGCCTGTCATCTCCGTTTTTAGAAATTAAGGAAGATTTTTACTTTTGCTCTGTTTTCAGCATTATACCAGGGCAGAATGGTAAATAATAGTTATTTCTGGAACACACATTACTTCCAACATATATTTATACATATAAGTAACCTCACAGTTGAAGCTCCCCTCAGGCACTGCCAAGGACATGCAGATGAAGTTAAATACTCCCATGAGATCCTGTGGTTCACTGGGATACATTGAGACAGATCATTTTTGACTGGTGTGTTCTAGGAGATGGTGCAGTCCTGGTACATGTAAAACAAAGGAGATGGCTAATTATGTGTCCTCAGATACTTTATTTCTTATTCTCTCATGGAGCAAGGAGACAGACACTGTCATGCTTTGCTCTTGTCCTTCTCTCATCCTTGTTCTGTCTGTTTAAAATCCCATCAGCAACGACTTACAGTACCAACTTCCTTTCCATTTCAGCACCTCGTGTCTGAACTCACAACCTGCAATATTAACTTAACCAGGGTGGACAGTGGTAGCAAGGTCAGTTCCAGCACGAAACTCAAGGTAGAAGTTGTCGGGCTCTGGATCAACCTTACAAAAATGAGGCGAAAACCACACCAGCTCCATGGGCTCATGTCAAAGCTGCACACCTTGCACATCATGTGTCCTTACTTGGCAGAGGGCGTCTGGATGAAAGAAATTGTAACTAAACTGACAGGTAAAAATCTCTGAGCAGAAAACAAAGCCCACATAGGTCCTGTGGTTGGTTACAGAGTTTTCTGAGTAACCCAAGGGAGCAAGGAGAGATCTGCCCATGCACTGACAGGGGAAGATACGACTTGTGTCTCAGCTGCATAACACATCCCCCAGATCCAAGAACTCCTCAGCAGACGACAGTGTGGGAGGAGACAGGGAGGCATCCTTAGGACCAACTTGTCTTGCCAAAGCAAGGGAGCTGAGGCATTTGTCCAAGATGCTCTGCTAAAGCCAGGCAGGCTAATTAAAAGGAAGAAAAAGCCATGCATAGGTGGTTTGCACTCTTCAGGCAGTAGGGTGCAATACTCCCTCTTCACCAAGCAGGGTCAGCCGAGCACTATTTTAACACACAATGAAGTCCAAGGGAACTGCTGCTTCACTTAAGGTCTACCAGAGTTTCAGCTTCATAGCAAAGATGTTACCGTCACTGAGCTGCAGCATGCAGCAGAAATGCTTCTGAAACAGCTAGCCCTGTTTTAAAGAACTGGAAATTCAGTCTTGCAAGGTTCACATGCCAGAACTGGCTCTGGAGGTTTCCATAAGTCAGCAAAACCCAGACTAGAAGCAAAGCCAGTCTGAGGCTACAGCTGGTGATCAGACAGGAAACCAGACACAGGCCCGGGTTTCTCAGTCTGTTACTTTATTAGAAGGGTCTTTACATCACAGTGGTGGCCCCACTGAAGATGAAATATTAAAAAAACCTTTTTATTCAAAGCCACATTTAGAAAACAATGGCATCCCATCCCCCCTCAAAAACAAGCTGGGTTTATTCATGGTTCATTCTGAACAGGAAACAACAAAAACATCCTCTTTTGAAAGGGGGCAAAGAAAAACCACCCTGTAAACATGACGATCAAAAGATGTACTGCCCTGCCCTCTTCTAGGAGGGCGACAGTACTGGAGCCCTGGCATACCTGGAGAGGGAAGAGAGAACAGGGAAGAAGCAGGGGACAAAACCATTCCCACTCCCTGTTAGCAAAAGCAAAACTATGTTGGTAGCTCCAGGCTGCAAATAAGCTGAACTGGAGAAAGGGACAACCGATGTATCATGGGGGCATCACACTAGCTCTTTAAAAGCCCCCAGAAATAGTCTCCTTCCTCATGGCTACACAATATCCAGAGAGAGCTGTCACTCCCTGGGCTGGTGGAGGCGGCAATGCCCTTCAGCTGGATGAACAGTATGCTGCAGGACATCCTTCTGCAAGTCACATGTAACATGTGAAGAACATGCACCAGGTACTGATGTCTGTGACAACAACCATTTCATAGAATAGCTCCAGCCTGACCCCCATGGGACCAGGAATAAAACCACCGGGGCTGATAAAACACATTTCTAATGCAATTAAAAGGCTCAAACCAGCATTGTCCTGGTTCAGGAACAACCTTCTGCATTCGTTAATTTTACATCAGCTCCCATCCTGGCACTATCGCATCTGAAAGGCACAATCAACGGGACAGGCAGTCTTCCTAGGAGGACAGGCTAGTTACTGAAAAGCTGATAAGCAGTCTGTTTGCAAAGGGTCCCAGCCCTGAAATGTCCATCTAGGCTATCTTTATAAATAGAGACATTAATGGTGTGGATTCAGAAGCTTGGAATGGCCCAAATGGATGTAGTCTTGCTAGTTTGCAGGAAGCTTATAAATATGTATTGTAGACTGTAAAGGGGTAGGAAATAGTGTACTTTATCTCATATAAAGAGGTGTTAAGGGCCTGGGGGCTGACTCCTTCAGCTAGGTACCTAGAAATGTAGCACATCACATACCACTTTTTTTCTGAAATGCCAGTATGTCTCTAAATCAACATACAAGACTTTAAAACAACTTTTTTTTTTTTTTTTTTTTTTTAACAGAAACATTTTTTCCTGATAGGGAAGCAGGCCTAAAACAAACAATGTTGTCCAGAGAGCAACAGAGGGAAAACCTTAAGTGCTACCTTACACCTTTTGGTTGTGTAAAGAAGAAGGTGCTGCCCCGTGAGGTCTCTGTCCCCCTACCCAGGTCTGTGCTCTGCATCCTACCGAGCCGCTCAGCCAAGCACTGCCTCGTGCAGGTGGAGGAAGGCAGCCCAACAGAGACACATCACCATGGAGCAGAAAGAACAGAGGGCTGGATGTGCTGCTGCCCTGCAGTGTGACTCCAAGCTGAATGCCAGGAGAATCATCCATGAAACTGTGGCACATCATAAGGAGATGAGACATCAGTGGAGAAAGCAATGCTGAGAGTAACAAGCTATCATGACCTGTCTTTGCATCTCTTCTTCCATTGCATCCCTTGTTTCAAGACTCCTTTATTCCTTCCAAATCATGCTTTGCAGCCTGTAACTCTGACTGCAGAGTGGCCAAGCTGGCTGACCCCCATGGCCCACACATATGTAACACTTTAAAAAAGATCTCAAGCACATGTGTGATCATGAGGGCTCCAGAAGTAACACCCTTCAGCCCCAAACTTGTCCTTAGCAGAAGGCGCATGACTGTGACCAATACCTCACTGTGTCAACCACGAGACTGAGCACCGTTACAAACCTCCCCCTCTACACACACACACATACACTTCTTTAAGAGACAAAAATCTGCAGCCAGCTGAACAGTTTAATTACGCCATAGTGCAGTCTCTGAAAAGATAGTGATAGCTAGGTGCCAGAGGGAGTGTGGTGCCAGCAATCACAGCAAATGAAGAAGCAGAAGCATTTTTGGAAGGACATCCCCTTTCTGCATATGGGGAGGAAGAGGAAAGAAAAAACCCAAGCCTCCCTCTTCAAAGGCAAAAATATCCAAATCACTGTCTCTCCCTTAAGCAAAAAAGGGCCACAGTAGACAGAAATGCATCTAAGGGAAGTATGGGGAGGCCACAAGGCCAAGGTTAGCCTAAGACAACTCCAAAGCTGCTCTGCCCTAGACTAGTCCTTACAGAGGACTGGGAAGAGGAGCAGCAACAGTGGAAAGAGAGGCTGATAACCCCTACTCGGAGGGCAGGAGCCATCGCCTGTTGCTCCTGTTCAGAGCAGTTATTGCTTTACTTCAAGCTGACAAGCCCACTGAGCACCAGGCTCACGTGAGAGGCGACGCATCCAGCAAACAGTGCAAGTACAATCGCAGAAAGGGTCCTGCCGGGCGTCCCAGCCTGGAGCTGTGCTGGGCGGGCCAGCTCCTGGAAAAGCCACCAAAACTTCCAGCCAGCATCCCCAGTGCAGGACAGAGGCCACATTTATCCCAGACAGAGTGAGGGGACAGGAGGGTGCTGTTGTAAGAAGAGGCTGCCGAGAGGATCTTCCAAGTCCAAGTTGCCCACCTGCTGCCCAGGAGGACACAGCAGGTACCAGCTGGTGGCCTGCCAGCTGCAGGGTGTTACGAGCTCTCTGCGGAGCTGAATAGGACGAACTTGGCGTGTTTGGTTGGGGATGCAGGTGTCTGTCCATCTGCCTCCTCGCTCAGCTTGAAGAACATCTCCTGCTCACGCTTCTTCTGATTCAGCTCATCCTCCAGGGCCTTAAGCAGAAGGGAACACACACAAGAGCTGTATTTGCGATTGTACTGGAGCTACAGACACTGTCCCCTCCAACTAGCCAAGCAGGACACCCTGCTCATGCCAAGGAGGCTCTACCTTCTTCCGTGGCCTCAGCTTGTCGCGCCACTCCTTCATGTGCTGGTTGTGGTTCTCATCCAGGGACTTAAGCTTCTGGGTTTCATGCTCAATCAGGAGGTGACACTTTTCATTCTAAACACAGATCACAAAACAGAACACCCATTAAACAGCTGAACCCGTAAATCCAGGGTCAAACAGGACTTGCATCAGCCAGAGGTATTCAGAACTCTGAGCTCCAGGGCACGTTTAGACATGGCCACAGAAACCTCTCAAAGCAGAGCAAGGGGACATCAGGTCTAGTTCACTGCCAGTCCTCTGTAGCTGCCCCTTCTGACACACTCCCTGTGCTGGAGCAGAAAGAGCACACAGGCAGCTCTGAGAGACCGAGACACGGGGACGGGTACCTGCAGCTGCTGGAGCTCGTTTGTGTTGCTCTCGCACTGGGCCTGCATGTCCTTCATCTGCGTCTCGTGCTTCTGCTGCTGGTGCAGCCGCTCTGCTTTTTGCCTCTTCTCTTCCTGCTGAGCAAACTGGAAGAGAGAAAAGCAGGTGCCCGTGTAGGCAGCATTGCTCTGATGTCTGAAGCTGGTTAAAAGACTGGCCAGCTTGCGCTATTATATAGGAAAGAAAGAAAGGCCCCGAGGATGCTTTCCAACACTAGTCATGATGGAAGCAGCGCTGAAAAACACACCCAAGCAAAAGGCCTCTGACTCCTTGACATAGGGCAGAAATTTGGGAACAGCTGCCTACTTCAACTTCCCTTCTGCCAGTAGGCCAGTGAAATACTGCACCCCCAAGCCAAGCCTCAACCCTGGTGCCCTTTGCAAGACCTGACCTGTTTTATCTTTTCCCGCTGCTCGGATGCACTCCCACTGGAGTGGATGTGAAGGCTCTTCTTGTACATGGCCATGCGTGTCTTCCCTTCGCTCCGCTGGATTTTGGGGAGTCGGGCTTTCTCCTGCTGCTGCCGAATTTTCAGCTGCTCTAACATGCGCTGGTTGTATCGCTGCATTTGCTCCCTTTCCTGCACCAGCAGAGGGACAGGTATCAGAGGAGGAGGGACACCTCAGACCAACAAGAAAGTGCTGAGGAGACCAGAGAGATCTGGAGAGGAGATTTGGGAGTTACACGGAGGTGGCTGGTGACAGCTCCAAGGGGACATGAGGTGAGGGCAGCTACTGAACGTGCTGTGAAAGCAGAGGAGAAGGGGACTGGAAGGAAACAGAAACAACTGTGAGATATGCCAGTCTTCACTCGTTGCCCTGGGAATGCACCATCCCACATACTGGACAGTGACAGATTTCCAGAAAAGCCCCCCAGATTCACAACTGCTTCTTACACACTAAATGCATGCAGCACAGAATACATGTCCCAAGCAAGTATGCTGATCTGAGCATTATTCTGGTCCCTTTTCACTAATAATGACCAAGTCCCTTAACTCCTAACCCACCCTTACCCACTTACAGCCTAGAAGGGAAACATCCCTTCTGGGGACACCCAGGCACCCTGCTGACCAGCACCAGCATAGGAAGGTGCTAACTGGTCACCTTCTCATGCTTCCGGAGCAACTCATGCCTCTGGAGAAAATACTGGTCCTTTAGCTGCTGCTTGACAAGCTGGTGCTTCTCCTGTTGCTGATGCTCTTCGAGATCCCAGATGCATGCCTCTCGGTCTGAGGAAGGGAGAAGGGTCAGGACACAACCCACCCTGGCCCCCCCAGTTTGGTCACCCAAAGCGTCCCAAGCATGAGCGATCCCTACACGCAGGAGCAGTGCAGCAGATATGGGGGGGTGATTGTTCACCTCCTGTTTTCCAAGAGAAATTGGTTGCAAACCATATTGGAGAATCATTTCTTGCAATTATGAATTCTAATTGGTTCATATTTGTAAAGCACTCTGAAGATTAAAGTGCTAAGTATTATTATTGTTAAACATTTAGACAGTATCTGGCAAGGCTGTTTTTTCTAAATCCTATCCTGCCAGCTTGCAACTCTGTCACAGCATCTGTTGTGTGGGAAGAGCCAGCATTGGATAAACCCATCGTTACAGCATTTGATTTCCTCCTTTACAGCCTTTGCCACCTACCTCTCAGGAGCTGCTGCTTTTTGTTCAGGCACTCGCGTTCCTTGTCACAGATCTCTCTTTTGTTCTGGGAGGTTATATTCTTCATGGCTAGCTCCAGGTCCTCCTTCTGCTTGGCCAAAAACTCCTGTTCCTGGAAGAAAACAGCAGTACCACAATGAGCCCTCCTTCTGTTGCAACTTGAAAAGCATCTGGTTGTGTTTCAGAGACTGCCAGTCCCTCAAGAAGGAAGGATGCTTCTGTCTACTACACACTTTCCAGTCTTGGAGTTGTGGTAATCTTCCCTCAGCCTTACCATGGTTTGTTTTTTCTGGGCAAAGTCATCCATCTTCACCTTCATGTTCCCTTTCCGCTGTTGCCGTGGCAGCTTCTCAACCTCGTTCTTGACCTTTGGGAGGGAAATGAGATTTATCTGCAGGTAACTTTAGGCCAAGAACAACCCCACCTAATGTTGCTAAACAGCTGGACATCAGGAAATACCCAAATATACAATAAAAAAGCAAGAGCTTCCTGCTAAAACACCAACAACTGCTTAGCTCTCAAGTTCTGCTATAGAGAAATGCTAAAGCTTTCCTGGAAGGAACAGATGCAGGAAACCAGCTTTCCCCCATCCTATCCCCATTTTTACCTCCTTCTTCATCTGCTTCAGCTGCTCCAGGAATTTGACATGGTCCCGCTCCTGCTCCAGGCGAATGCGCTTGGCCTCCTCCCGCCGGCGCAGCGAGTGATCTTGTTCCATCTTCTCAATCTGCTGCTTCTGCTGCCGTTCGAGGTTTTCCAGTTCAGTGTCATAGAACTTCTTCTTTGTCTGTATGGGAAGGGAACAGAGGTCAACCTCATCCCCCTCTCTGTTTCATTTCCTTCCAAAAGTATTTAAAAAAAAAAAAAAAAAGAAGAAAAAAGGAGGAAGGGGTTTTCCTTGCATGGACTGAGCCTCTTTACTAAGGAGAGATTTCCAAATAGCACCCCACGAAGCACACAGGGCAGAGATAGCTCTAGTGTGAGCACAAAGCACTTTCGATCTTGTTCTAGCGCCGATACACTTCAAGCCTTTCTTCTGCTTATGTCCTGATCTGCAACATCCTACTGGGACCCATGGCCCTGGGCAAATATTAGCAGGCAGTGAAGCTCAAGCATAATAGTTCTTTCTCTGCAGACAAGGATTTCCAAGTCTGAGGTCACTTTGCTCTGACAGCACCCCTGTGTCTGATATCTTCCTCCCTGTGAGCTGCAGGGATGGAGCACCCAGGTGTCAACAAGACCAGGTTGCAAACTGCTCAAGAGAAAGGGTAAAGGAAGCAGGTTTGGAGCTTTTGCACATCACACTGTACGGTAATTAAATCTCACAAATGAAAAGTGACTTGCTAAGATGAGAATTCACAGACGTGGCATGTCAAGACTAGAAATACTACAGAGCACACGAATCAGTGATGGCTCCCAGCCTTCTGCAAGGGGATGGGGTTGCCAGGCACACATGCTAGGTGAATTAATAAAGGGGTATCTAAAAGATGGCTCATGAAAGCTTTAAAGGGACTTATCTACAAAATTGTTTAACTTCAACAGAAGCTGCCCATGGAGGGACTAAGTCTGTAAGCTCTGTTTATTCAATTTACACTCAAAGACTTGCCAGATTTCCTGCTGTCACACGCTGGCCACACTGCTTTCTTATTTAAAGGTTTTCTTCTGTGAAATACAACAGCACTGTAAACTGTTTCTCACAGTAGCCATGAACAGACATACAAGAAAAAAAAAAAATCATTAAAGAGGGAAGGTCCAGAACAACCCTTTTCAGGCTGCGCCTTGCCAGGCAATGGCAGCCAGTGCTTCCCAAGCTTCAGGCCGCACGTGCTGAACACCCACAAAAGTCTCCATCCTCCACCGATGCATCCCATGCCCCATAACCCCAAGGGGTTCCTCAGCGGCCCTGCTCCCTCCAGACATGATGCCCCAGGACTGCTACAACCTAGAGAGCATCACCCTGTGCAAGAGTTTGCAGGGCATCTGCAGAGGAGAAGTCAAACCAGCCGATACCCAGGAGGTCCCCCTTCCCTGCCCACGTACCGTCATTTCTTGCTCGAAGCGCCTGAGCATCTGCTCCAGCTGCAGCTGGTGCTTGCTGTTGAGCTGGGCCTGGTTTCGGTGCTCCTCCTTCTGAAGGAGACGCAGCTCCCGCAGCTCCTGGCGCCTGCAGAGGGTTAAAATGGAAGGGGAGAGAAAAATACAGAGTCAGACAAGTTCAGAGGCATGTGCCTGAGCGGAGATGTCAGAATCTGTAACCGGAGCACTCCAGCGGGGAATGAAAGCCACAGAGCCACTCTGCAGAGCCCTGCCAGATGCTTTGAGCACAGGCAGGAGGTAAATGCCAACTGGCTGATGTGCTCTCAGGCTCTGTGACACCAGAGCACTGCAAGGAAAGCAGGATGCTAATTATGGTAACGGTTGGAAAACTGTCAGTTTTCACAGGTAAGGCCTGTTAGCAATCACAGCTTCTCAAACAAGCCCTGTCAAAGCTTCTAAGGTGATTCTGCAGGCACTGCTCCCCCAGCCAGCACCCAAAATACCCATTCTGCCAGCTGGGGTAGTGCATACTGGTCTTCAGAACATAGCTCAAGCCAAGCTGGCACTGCTCTGGCCTGGCCCCTGCGCTTCCCATCTGTTCTTGCTCACACCTGGGTGGCAGAAAGGGCAGTTTTCCCCAATTCTGACCTATCTACCACACCACTGTATCACCCCCCTCATCCAGCTTCACATCCAGCAAAAGGGAGCCTCTGCTCAGATGGTTGCGTTTGAGCCCATTTGCCATGTTCATGCCCAATCGAGCTGGAAATCACTGACGTGCCATGCAAAAGGAACCGCAGCAGCAGTTTCTCCATGCAGGAATCCCACCATGACCTCCACTGCTGTGCATTAGCCCGACTCATTGAGTCCAAAACTCTGTGGGGACCCTCCTGGGAAAAGCACTTAGAAACAATTTCTTCTTTCAAAACAAACTCAAGCCCCATTAAATCAACTGGTGCAATACGAGGTGCTCTCTTGTGATCTTGCTTTCAAATCAATAGCTTGGCATGTTCCAAAAAGCCAGAAGCAAGCCCCATAAGTGCAAATCAAGATGCCAGGAGAGTTGATCATGCCCTCCAGCTAGCCCCAGGGGAATAAACACTTCTCCCAGAAGGTGTTCAGAGACTTGATGCTTTCCAGCTCAAGCCTCTTTGTCTCTTCCTCACAGATGAAGCAGACACTATTTTAAAAATTAGCATCTTTTCAGGGATGCCACCAGAGCTTAGAGTGGACTGGGAGAAAGCAGCTTTGCCTGGAAACTCCCTGTAGGCTAGTACATGGTCCCCATGTTATTGGTGTTATATGCACTTCTAATATAAAAAAAAAAGAGTAGTTAATGAGCTTCTGCATAGATCTGATATAAGAGCCTAGGAATAAGGCTGCTGAAGGGACACACAGTGCTTGGGACAAACTATATTCTCAGAAGTCCCTCAGAGCAGCACAAAAGAGCCTAGTATAGGGCATCAAGCAAAACAATTTGTATTTTAATTATTTCAATGGCCTTCTCATTTCAGTGCTGCTACTGATAGTAACAGAGGAAGAAACAGCAGTTTCTCTTCCTGACAATAGGTCACTGAGGTTTGAAAGCTATAAGATCTGCAAAGGAGTCAGAAAGACTTAAGCAGGGAGGATACACACATGAATATTAAGTGATGCTCAAGAAGTTTACAACTCCCTTGGCCTTTCTGTTAATGAAGTCTGAGGACATACAAGAACAAAAGGAAGAGAAGCATCTTGAGAAGACTTCTGTGCTTATTTCCACTGAGCCAGCACATCTACAGAATTGAAGAGACATTCAGTCACCACCCCTCGTCATAGCCTTGCTGCATCTTATCCCCGAGACGCACCCTTTGTTCCCCTGCATGCAACATGCAAATAGAGCTCTGCTTACAACATACGGCAAGCACTCTGCCAGCCAAAGAAAGGCTAAAAAAGTGATGTCTGTACTGGACAGTTGTCCTGTCCAAGCGGGACCAACACACAAAATGAGATGACTTTAGGTCACTCCTGGATTTGCCTGTGGAGAAGAAAACCCTGCCCTCCCTCCCTCCCAGGGACCCACTTGCCTGAGAAATCTCATCTCTTCATCCTTCTTCTCATCCTCACTGATGATCTTCGAGGTGGTGACACTCACCTCTACTCCATCCACCACAAACTTGCGTGTGCGTTTCAGTGTCTTCTTGTGCATCCGGGAATCCTGAGTCGGCAGGGGAGGAAAGGAGGCAGCCATGAAGCACCTACCCGGCTTGTTGCACGGGGTGCTACAGCTGGAAGTCTCAGAGCAATTTTGATGCCGTTGTTAATAAAGAACATAAGCAAACCACATCAGGTAAAAATCATCAGCAGATTTAGAGCTGCCATTCAAGCCCCACAGCCTTTCTACCATGCTGCAGTCCCACCCTGCAGAAACGTGACCTGGAAGATAGGCACCCCACCACCTGAAGACCCTTCCTTGCCATATCTAACTCAAGTGAAGCCTGATGGGGGATGCTAGGACCCCCCTGAATTGCACTGCCGAGGAATCCACACAACGGGAAGCTTGCAATGGTTCCTTTGAAGGCTCCTGGGCCATCCGACCCACGGGCCCCCCCACACGTACCCTCTTGCAGGTGCGAGGCAGGCAAGGCCCCCGCATCAGGCTGCGATTGTGGATGGAGTCACAGGGAAACAAGCCAGCCCCATCCAAAGGCTCAGCACTAGGGTCCCTCTGGCCCTCATTACAATACTTCACTAATCACAGCCAGCTCTGAGCCCCTTACAGTGACCTCCACAAAGCACAGCCCAGGCTCGCTTCCATTAGCACAGGTAGGGACAAGTGCCAGGAGCACTGCAGCCTCTCCCAGCAGCGCCACATCCTTCTGCAGCGTCAGCAGCCCAAGCCTGGCTGAAGGACTGTGTCCAGGGACTCTGCTACTTTGGCAAAAAATAATAATAATTATATGAACGACTTAATCATGCAGCCCTACAGGGAAAGCACAACGGTGGAATGAGCAAAGGCTCCCTGAAGTCCTCTTGCTCTTACAGTCATGACCATTACAGTTATAGAAGATGACAGAAGAGCTTCATGTGAGCTGGAAAGGCCCAAAGCAAGCCCCTGGAGAGCTAGCTGCAGTGGAGGAGCCAGAGAAACTCCAAGGGCATGCAACTTGCCCACTGTGTAACAACGTGCCACTATAGTTGTGGTTCAGCCAACACGGAGCTGCATAAGAGCAGCTTAGGTCACAAAGGCTCTTACTACCCCAAACTGAATGAAAACAGCTGGCTAAAACTCCTGCATTTTCCAAATGAGAAATGCCAACATTCAGCTGTCTGTTCCAGCCCCAGTGCCCATTCAAACCACGACCCGGGGCTGCTGCAGCCAGGGTGGTGCCTGGTCCCCAAGCAGTCCCCAGGCTCTTCCCCACTGTTGAACGAGCAGCTCCCTGCCTTATTCATGGAGCTACTCAAATGTAGATCTAAAAACAGAATTATTTTCTCCTGGTCTTTTCTGTTATCCCTTGGTAGCAGGCCAGCATCCTCTCCTGAATACGAGTAAATGTAATTACAAATATTCCTGTAAAATAAATTGTTCTCCAGAGAAGAGTCTGAGAAACTGTGGTCATATGGGATGCTGACTTTGAGTCCCCACTTTGAGCACACTTCACAGCGCACATCCCAGTGTGCCTCCTCCAGCTCCCAAGGGTTTCAGCCAAAGCTGTGAACTCCCAGTAGCCATGCAGGTCAGACTTAAGAAATTCAAGCTAGATACTCAAAAGAATGAGTTCCCTCCACAGAAAGTTTGGTTTACCTTTTGAAAACCCTGTCTCCTTCTGCCCATTTCTGACTGTTTTCTCTGCCAGCTGCAGCCTCCCAAATTCACCTGTAGATTTCTTATCCCTAATCTTTCTAAAAAAAGAAAAGATCTGGATACCTTTTGCCAAAACTTTTTTTTTTACTTTGGACTGAACTATAAGTAACTGGAAAAAGAGTCTGGTAATAAAAAAGTCACCTTAAATTTGCAGTTTAGCCTGTGATAAAAAGTTAATGTTTATAACCAGAAATGGTTTAACTCTTTGCTGTCCCTTCTCTTGAGGCAACCTGTCTGGCACCCTGTGCATGAAACCCAGCAGCACCAGAAACATAAGCAAGGGCAGAGCAGGGAGTTTAACCCCATGAAGCTAAGGCTGGGCAAGGAGCCTGGGTGAGGAGCAAGCAGCACAGCCTGGTACCCCACATGTACTCACAGCTCATTGTGCAAAGCAGAAGCTTCAGCAGAGCACCTTTCCCAGGGCCCTCCAGCAGCATCACTCCTGGAGAACAGCTCTGCCTGAACACCTTGCTTGGAGAGATGCCCTTTAGTTTGTTCTGAGCATTACCTCTGGCTGGGGCAATTCAAATCATGATCTAATATGACTATCTCAAAGACTTACTTCCAAAAAAATCATTTCCCCTTTTAGGGGACTAACTAGGGAAAGCAGTTACACATGTGGCATTATATTAATCTTTGGCTGGCCTCAAGGACACCAGGTGTCATGGGAAAGGCAGTGAAAAGAGGCAAATTGCTATGCAAGAGCATCATGCTTCCCTCATTAAGGATCTACATTGATTGTGGACTCCTGCAGGGGATGCTGGCTCTCATGCTCACAGCAGGAGACAGGAGGGGAGGAAAGTTTTGCAGAGAATGGTTTTGCAGCATGTTTCTGTGCTGGGAAGCTATCAGTCATGCAGGCAACTGGATAAAGATCTTGTGCAACAGATCACTATGCCCCCTCAAGTCACACACATTTCTTCTTTTGAAGCTCAGCAAATATCATTCCAGTTACTTTGCCTCTTCCTCTAAGCCATGCTGACCTGGCTGGCTCTGACTCACAAGCATTCCCAGCCTCAGAAAACCTTTAGCAAAAGCCAAGAAGCCTGGGAGGTCTTCATGCAAGTCACTGCTGACACAAACCAGGCCAGATGTGTAGCAGGTTGGAAAAATTGTGAGAGGCACCAGCCCAAATACGATTTTTCCTGGGGCTAGGTGTTCTAGGAATGGCAATGGATAAAGTTTAGGAAATCACATTTTTGGTTTCATACTTGTCCTTGTTCTGACTGTATGACTCCACAAGTCAGGTGAGTGGCATGGTTACTTCACACTTCTCAGGGACCCAAAATAGCTACAGAACATCGTATTTCCATTAGATTTCACTGGCCTGGAACAGCAGAGGACACACGTACCTGCAGCAGCTCCACTAAGAGCTTCTCCTTCACTTGAGGACATACCACGTATCCATGGCACAGCTTAATCCAGCAGTATGCGCTGTGCCACCCTAAGCCCAGCTGGGACAAGCGTCTGTAGACATGGAAAACAACCATCGAAGGCTCTGCCTAAAGATGGGCTTCCTTCCTCCTTGATGGCCCTATGTTTATCTGCAAAGGTCCAAGCCTGGACACTGACACTGCAAGTGCTGCGGCCAGCCTTTCCATTTATCTCACCAAATAGCACTGGGGTGGCACCTGGCTGGTCTTTAGCCTTGTGCTAATGCAAGATTCCCTGACTCCCTGTCTTCATGCAGCCTCTGTCCTCTCCTACTTTACCTGCTCCCCACTGTCAGGCACCGGGCTGACTGGGGGCAACTCAATTTCTCCTCCTATAGTCAAAGATTAACCCCATCTAGAGTACAGCACGCTGCTTTCTCAGGAAGATGTTTAAGGGGCTATGGCCAAAGTGTGAATGTGCATGGCCACTCAAGGAAAAGATCTGAATTTCAGGGGACTTGGCTAAAAAGGGAAAAAAAAACGCTTCAGCACTTTTTATTAGAGGTTTTCTGCCCTTTCTTCTCCACACCCTCTGCCCACCACTTACCTTCAGGGAGATGGAGCCACTCTCTCTGTTGAGGGACAGGTCAGCAGACATGGTGAGGTCCATGCTTTCAGAGGCTGAAGTGCTGCCAGAATCCGAATCCCCTTTGGACCGGCTGCTGGGGAATGGAGCTGGGGGCTCCAAACTCCCGTTGGCAAGCTTCTCCTCCATGAAGTTCTCCAGGTGGCTGCTCTCCGGCCGTTCCCCAATGCTCTTCCGCTCCTTGCTGCCTGGTCCAGGATTCTTGTCCCTCTCCATTGAGTTACTACGCCGTTCAGGCTGCGAGATGATGTCTGGCTTGCCCTGGGTGGCCAAGGTGGCAGAGCTGGCAAGGGGTTTTGTGGAGTGGTTGCTCTCCAGTTTGTCATTGTCACTGCTTGTCCCTTCATCTGAGACTTTATCGCTCTGTCCATCTGTCGTCTCCTTGCCAGACCCCACAGGCCCGTTCACTGCCTTGGGCAAGGAAGAGTCTGGAGGCTTCTCCCCATCAAAACTCAGCTGACTCGCCTCAGAGGGGTCCCGCTTGTGCTTACCAGGGGGCTGGGAAGACAGCAAAGGGAAGGTGTTGGGTTTTGCACCACCACTTTAACACAACTGCAAGAACTGCAAGTCCCCATGCTTCAGAGCAAAGTCACCCGCAACTAAAGAGTTACTGGGAGGAAATCTTCCCTTTTAGGACATCAGTCCTGGGATACTTCTATCCTTCTCCAGTTTTATGGTCCCAAGGACTATGGACACTGGCTGGAAGGAAACAGCATATTGGGGAAGCTCCAAATTCTTAAGAGGCAGCCCAGGAATTTGCATATCAAACACCTTTTCACGTGGCTAACTCCACCATAGATTAATCACTGTTCTTTGCCACAGATGAGGGATGTCGAGGCATATCCCTGAGCAAAGCTGCCCAGGAAGCCTTGAGATGTTCCCTTCAAAGAGCCCAGCTCAGAGGCAGATTTGTCCAGCTACCTCCTAGGGCCGGTGGTGCCCCACTGTGGCACCACGTGCTGCTGGCATTGCTTCCACTCCAGCTTTTCCAGCCTGTACTAGGACCTGCTTTTCACTTTTTTTCCCCTACTTTTTCTTAATTTTTTAAACACTTTTTGCAAGCCCCTCTTGCAAGTGGGTGGCTGGGCCACCTGCCAGCATCATTGTTTCTCCATGCCCTTGGCAGCCATCGAAAAACAGCCCCTCCCTGGCCAAGCAACTGCTTCCCCCTCCCCCTGATGGGGCCCAGAATACCTATAAACCAGCCTTTTGGAGCCTAGAAAAGTTGCCAGGCTCTTTCCCCTGCCACGGCTACACTGGCGAACTTGCCAGCACAGGGACAGGAGTGCTCACCGAGGCAGACTCTGAAGAGTCGTCATCTTCTGCTTCATCCCGACTGTCCTCAATCTCTTCCATCACCTCGGCCTTGGCCTCAGCCACCAGCTCACGCAGGGCCCGGTTGCTGGTCACTTTGCTGACAAAGGGATGCTGAAAGCCAAGCAAAATGCACATGTGTGAGATGGCCAAAAAAAACAGACCTTGTGAGCTCACAGTTGAGCAAGTGCAGGGTGATGGCAATGGCAAGCACCACTTCTTGCTTTGAAACAACTACAAAAACCCAAGGACACAGTTCTTGCCAGTGTCACCAGGCTTAACCCCCCCGATGAATTTATAGATACGTGCTACATATATGAGGGAGAACAAGAGAGAACACGATGTTGAAGTTAAGTGACAGCTCTGCACACAGATGCTCAAAGTGTGGTGCTCTGCAAAGCTGCTTTATGTCAACATCCCCTAAACAAAAGCACCAGCTGCATTTAAACATGGGACTCTCGCTGCAGAGGAGAGATCCTCCCCTACTGCAGGCAGGCTGAGCTCCAGGGTGCAGGTCTGAGCCCAGAGTGCCACCAGGAGTGGGGCAAGAGCCAGACTGCAGGATCCCTGGGTGCAAACAGAGCATGGGGGAAGGTTTAATTGAAACTGGGCTCGAGTTGCTCAGTGAGCACAGCCGGGTGTTTGTGTTGAGCTTCCGCAAAAGGCTGGGGAGTCCCTTGGGTTTGCAGAGACTGTTGCATGCTTCCTCCCGCTGACACCGTTTCGGGATGGGAAGTGTGCAGCCAGCGTGCCAGCGCTGGAGAGCGAGAGTGTCTGCAGCCAGTGGGGAAAAGCATCTTCCAGGTTTTTGCTATTATTTTGGAAGGGGACAGGAGGAAAGGAAAGGAATTGAATTTAAACCTGGAATAACCAGGTATAATCCTAACTGGCTGCCATGGGGGCAATCTTTAGGTTATAGGAGCTATTTCGGTTCCAGCTGGTGTCTAAAGGGGCTCTGCAGTTTGCTCCAAAGGGAAGAACATTGCTGTTCCTTTTTGGAGCATTTTAGTGGCTGAAAAGTACTATGAATATTCTAAACAAGACCAAAATCATCTGAAACCAATGACACAGGCGGTTCAGACACTCGCAGACCCAGGCACCAGCCGCAGAGCCAGCCCAGGGGCCGGTGCGGGTCCCTACCTCCAGCAGCTGGGCGGCACTGGGCCGGGTCTCCGGGTTCTTGTCCAGCGCTGTCTTCAGGAAGTCTCTGAACTCCAGGGACCTTAAAACATAGTTGTTAGCAAGAAGCTCAGAAGAGAGAAAGGCCTTGGAAACCACAGGGGTCTGCCCAATCCCTTTGCAGGTTGTGTCCCACTTTGCAACTGGTCATAATCACCGTTTCACTCCCAGCATGGGCAACTCTGTACTCAGTTATTCTGACTATTTCTAAGAGAATCAGCAACATGGCCAAGTGAGGGACTAGATTTTGCCTTACCTGTGATGGCAACAGATGGCAGGACTGAGCACCAGCCACTGTGCCCCAGGGCCAAAGTGAAGAGATAAGAGAAGGCACCAGCAGTTATCCTTCGAAAGGAGCCCATGAGTGGAGCTGCTTGTGGACAAGGATGCTCCAGGACCCATCCCCACAGCTGCAGCGTAAAAGGATAGCTGTGAAGGACCAGGAACCCAATAGGAGGGCACCCTCAGCCTGCAAAGATCAGCTCTGAGATACAGAGCATGTCCCTGATCCACTTCTGGCTCCTTAGCTGCTCCCAAGGAAGCACTCTAACCCTGCCTGATGGGTTTTAGTGGTGGGCTCTTGCCTGCTACCTGAACCACTGTAACAACGCTTGTGACTCCAGTGCTCCCCCAGTAATTTGCTGCTAGCTATCATGCAAAAAAAAAAAAAAAATTAAAATATCATCTGATTGGATTTTTTTAAATGGAGAAGAGACTTTCCAGACTCCATAAAAGAAATTCTGGAGCTCTTGGCCATCTCCAGTTTTAGAGGAAAAATCTGCCTTTCACACAAAACCAGGATGTTTTGAAAACAGCCAAGGGATGACTCTTGGTTCAGCAGGACTATGGGTGGGCAGCAGCTCCCCCCGTGCTGCCCACACACCGTCAACACAGTCACAGCACAGGCAGTGCTGAGCAGCCTGCCTTCAGCCAGCAGCTCTCTCAGGGCCCCTAACACATAGCTGGGCCTAGAATACAGCTAGAATCCTACACTGTGTTCTCAAATTAAACAATACTGCTACAAAAGATTCTTTTTTCTTTCTTGAAATACTGTGTAAGTTGGGAAACGCATACTCTGCTGCCCAAAACCCCTCACCATTTGGAAGGGCAGCTGAGCGTGGGGGGGTCGGACTTGGCAATCTTCAGCAGGACTCTCATGGGGTTGAGCTCGTGATGGGGCGGCTCAATCTGGGCCATTTCGATCAGTGTGATTCCCAGGGACCAGATGTCTGCCTTGTAGTCATACGGAGTGTCCTTCATGGTCTCGCACATCACCACCTCCGGGGCCATCCTGCAAGGGGCAGACCAAGAGTCAGGGATGGGGAGAGATGACCCCACTGCCACACAACGTGAGCCTTGCAGCAGCAATTAAGTGCTTTAAATAATCCACAGCACTGCATAAAAAAACAAACCAAACCAAACCAAAACAAAAAACAGCCTTTCCTCCTAGCTCTGGCTTTCAGAAGATGCAGCATCTTTTCTAAGGGGTCCAACCCCCTCTCTCTCGCAGCCCAGCAGAGACAGCCCAGGCAGCCCGTGGAAACCCCCAGGCCATTGACATCTGGCGCGGATGTTGCTTCAGACAATAAATTAATCCCCGCCAATTCCGTTCCTTCAGCATGTCGGGTGATTTAGCGATTGCGTTTCTGGAGTGAGGACTCGTTCCCATGTGCTTGGAGTCGCTTCAAAGCCCACTCCACCCCCCCGGGGTGGGGGGAGTGGGGAGCACACACACGCGAGCACACGTGCATCCCTCGCTCCTCCAAGCTTGGAACATGGCTGGCTGAGGGCAGCGTGACACAGGGCAGCGCTCCCACACCACTGATGCTGCTCACAGCTCCCTTCAGGCGAGGGAAACCCCTGCAGTCCTCTGGCGAGGAGTCCTTGTGAAAATCCTCCCATCCATGCTCGGTAAGGCACTAGAGTCCAACACATCACAAAGGCCATCAGCTCCCTGTTTCTGAGCAAGTCTGATATTCTGAAGAGAGAAGAACCTCATGAACACCCAGGATTTCTTAGCAAGCAGGTCACTCACCAGTAAGGAGTTCCAATGAAGGAGTCTCGCTTCTGCAAGGTTTTCATGTTTTTGGCAGACACTCCAAAATCAGCTGAAAAGAGCGGTAACATTAGATGCCGTAGGAAAATGGAAAGACCCTTCTGAATTAGCACACTTGGCTGAAATGCAGATTTAAAAGCAAGCACACATTTAAGGCAAGAATATGATACAGTGTGCTGTTTCCTCTAAACCGAGCATCAGAAATTAAATTTGCTTTTGGGTACATAACCACCAGGGACCTTCCCCTCTCATGTACTATAAGACAGGGACATAACAAGCCACCCCTAATCCAAACCCTACATATCTAGAAGGAAGTCGAAATCTCTTCCACAAACAAAAGCAGCTCCGTGGCAGATTACTTTCAGGACTGCTATTTCATAGCAAAAAGCCTCATTTTACACCAGAAAAAACTGGTGTTTTTTAACTGGTGCTGTTACATTCTTTCTCTTCCCTTCAGTCTCTTGCATAGCAGCCACTGTGTGGTGCCTTTCTCTGATTTCATCCCATGTATAGAAAGCTGCTGCAGCCAACCCAATCTAAATCAAATTGGTAAAACCTGCACAGGTTACCAATCCCACTCCAGGTCAGTTTGCTCACCAAGATGGCCCTGATGACCTCTGGAGGAGCTGTTATCCATCCGCACCCTAGGCTCAGGGTGTCCCTGCCTGTGGGTCACCCTTGGCCCAAGCCAGCAGAGTGTTTTTACACTGGAACACAACCCATGGTCACAGGAAGGTTTCTATCTTCCCAGGCTGGCTGGTCTCCATCAGCACCAACAGACACATCCCAAGAACACCCCACAGCTGCCAACACCCCTCATCAAAGTCAAGAAGGAGGTCTGCACCTTCCAGACCAGTCCCTACAGACAAAACTACCTTTTCAGCCCCCAGCAGGTAGTTGGATGCCAATTTAACTCAAGCCCATAGCAAGTTGGCAAAGCAACCCTCTGGCAAAACTCTCCCTGTCACCACCAGACTTGTTCTGGAGATAAGACAAATTCTTCCAGCTCCCAGCCCTGCCAACTGGCACCCTGCACGGGATGCTCAGCAGCCAAAAAGCATAAAAATTGAGTTCAAAGAGGGATTAAACAAATTCACAAAAGGAAAGTCCATCAAGGGCCTAAACACGGCTCAAGGAGTCTTGGTGCTTGGCTGGGGACTAAGCACAGCACACAGCTCGATGGTAGATTTGGCCTCCCATGCAACAATACGAAGTTTTCCCCCCACCTTCTCCCGCCTGAGCTCATCAGCCAGCAGACAACCGGCTGGTGTCCCATAGGCAGGGCAGAAGGCAGAGAGCATCCCTCAATCCCCACCATGCTCAGACATAACTGAATGCCACAGTCCAGCTCCCAGCAGCACGTAGCTGCCATTAGTGTAACGTGAAATGGTCCCAAGCAACACCATCGCCCACTCTCCCAGCGAGCTCGGCCAAGCAAGTGCCTGCCGTGCTCCTGTGCCAGGCAGCTCACCGAGCTTGATGTCCCCATCCTGGGTGAGGAGCACGTTGCCTGCCTTCAGGTCACGGTGGATGATCTTTTTGCTGTGGAGGTAATGAAGGGCTTCCAACATCTGGCGGCAAATCACTTGAATCTGAGGTTCGGTCAGGCCCCGGTCCAGCTCTGTGGGGAGGGAGGGAGCCGTTAAAAAGGACAGGGATTCGAGCAATGCTCCACCTGAGCAGCAGGAAAGCACGGGCTACCCAGCAGACCATTTAAAAACCACTATCCATGTGTCAAAGCAGCTGGAGACCAATGCAAATCAGGTTGTTAAGGTAGTTTATTCCCTAAACCAGCAGTCATAGCGCAATGCCCGCCTGCTTGGAGCTGCTGGTTTATAGCTCCCTCCCAGGGACACACGGCTGAGGCATCTGGCAAAGGATAACGAGGGGGACAAGGCAGAGGAGCCAGGCACGCCGCAATGGGGGTCTGCACTGCAAGTTCCCTGCCAATTTGGGAAACGGGTCCCCACAGACAAGCTGGGTCTCACCCAGCGTGGGGACAATGCTGCAGAGGAGGGAGCTGAACATGGCTGCAGGCAGCAGTGGGGTCAAACACAGGCGTGAACACTCAGCAGCTCCGTATGCAGCCGTGTTCTCATCCCCCAGGGAGCTACCCCTGCCACGGAGATGCAGCGTAACCCCCCATACCTCATGAGGGACACACCACTTCCCAAAGCAACAAGCAAAAAAATGCTCACCAGCATTATCCCTATTCACTGCTCTGAGCTAGTTTTTCAGGTAGCACCAGGTACCAGCACACCAGTTCATACCCCGCTGTCTGTCCCTATTTCTGAAGCTTGCGGGGACACACGACCTCTGGCGTGACCTCCCTGCTGAGCTCTGCCTGGCCACTTTCACCATCTGAGACTGCTTTGCAAGGTGACGGCTCTGCAAACCATCAAACTTCCAGATGGTTATCATCGTCTGAGCTTCCCTCCCTCCTCCCTTCCCAGTGCAGATCCCTCCTCCAGCACAGCAGTGTGCAGCAGAGCAAACCGAGCCTTAGGCAATCCCAACTGCCCAAACTGCCTGGCCAGGAGCGGGGCTGATGGATGGACCCCAGAAACTTGGATAGATGCTCATTCAGAGTGAGGATCTTAACCACAGGCTGGGGGATGCTAGGTCAGCCACCTTGTTCCTCCTCTTCCTCACCAAGATCTCCCTTGATTTAGGGGGAAGCTGATGATTTTCACTCTCCCTGGAAAATCTGGCAAAAGTGAGATGCAGCAGGCCACGAGTTTTGTACAAAAGATTTCAAAGACAAAGACCAGTTGCTGGTGGGGATGGAGAGGTGGAACAGGCAACATTTGGCAACTCTGAGTTTACTAATGCCAGGAGCTGCTCTGACTCCCAGCTCCTCTTACCCCTCATTCAGGGTGTCCTGGCACTACAACCAGGCTACTTGCTCATGGTTTTCTATGCTCCCCTTTCCCACATCCTCCAGAGACTGACTGCCATGGCCATGGCCCCACAAATGCTCAGGGGGGATTTTTCTGTCCCAAAAGACAGGGCACCTCTGTTGAAGTTTTTCAGGGGAAGGTGCAATTTCCTCCAGCACTTCAGGAAAGGTACTTTTTTATGCAGTGATTGGGACCTGCTTTAAACAAGTTCCCTAAAGGAGGCGCAAGTTTTAGGGGCTGAATCAAAGATGACAAATTTGAGTCTGTACCTTTCCTGAAAATCAAAAGAAAGCAAGGGCTTTGGAAATATCAGAGCTGAAAGGGAGTAACTCCCACTGAGACTCAGCTCTGTCCCATGGGATCCAGCCAAGAGGACATCAGAGCCATACAGAGGGGACATCACCCCACCACCACACCGAAGTCTGTGCAGCCCTGGCACAGAGGGGCTGTGGCACCAGCTAGGGCTGTTTTGGGGAACACCCACAGACTCTCAGTCCCAGCGCCTCTATGTGGAAGGGAGGAGTTAAAAACGGGAAGATTTCTGGAATGACTGCAAACTGCAGTTTATTCCGACTCTCTGCTGCTTCACCAGATGGACGATACCATACGGAGAAGTCAGCAGGAACATCATGGGAGATTCATCACGAAAGACACCCAGATTAAACATCTCTGCCTCAATGCCCTTCCCGGAGAAGCTGTGGGAATAGGATCCCAAGTACCTAGTGTCTCCAGCAGAGAGATATTTAAAGCCATATTTCCCCTCCAGCCAGACTCTCCCTTCTCCCCAAGCCTTGTGATCTGCTGATCCCAGCAGCATTTAAATCACAAGAGGACATCAAAGTAGCTCAAGAAATGCCCCAGAGCTGCCACACCTTCTGCTCCAGGTATGAAAATAGGCAAACTCATGGGAGAGAAACAGTAGCTGGAAAAGCTGGGGCACCCACATCTGCCATCTGTCTGAAGGTTGCCCCTGAAAGTGTGCCAAGAGGCTGGAAACACCTTGGGGGCATCACCCTGAGCACAGAGAAGAGCCCAGTACCACACACTGCACTCACCCAGCATGGTGGCATCCACCGCCCCGCCTGGGCAGAATTCAATCATGATCTGGGGAAACAAAGAGAGAAGAATTAAAGTCAGGTCCGCGTCTCACTGAGCAAAGCCCACTGGGTAAGGAAGAGGAGATAAAAGCATTGGGTTTTGCTTCCCTGCATGGCAAAGCTGCCCCTTTGCCCCTCATGGGGACGTGGAGGCTTCAGTGCTCCCCAGGACACGTCCCCCAGGCATCCCCAGCACAAACGATCACCCGAGCCCTGGGGCCAGACCCACAACCACATCTGAGAGGGACCGTCCCCATCGCTGCGACATCCCTAGCAGTCATGCCTGGCCCCGTACCTGGACACCCACCCCGAGCAGCCAGCTTCAGCTCCGGCTTTCTCTCTGTTTACATCTCTTCCCATTGCATTTTGGAGCGAGGGCTGCTCCAGAGTGGCCTTGCCAACAGGATGAGATAGCTGTCATAGCTGGGAGCTGACGTGGCCGGGAGAAATCAGGCAGGATTTTCTTTGGCAAGTGAGAGATGGGGAGGGCTGCTGGGTCTTTAACGTTTTTTACTACTTCTTTTCCCTCCATTGCTCTGTAGTTCATTGCTCTCTCGCTTTTGAGCAATTTGAGGGGAAACTATGTCCATAAAGAGCTTGAGTACATTCACTAGATTGATGCTGTTTCTCTCCCAGGGATGTGCACAGAGTCCTGCCGGTCCCCCCCACCCGCCTGGCCCCTGCTGTCCCCCCACAGCGTGGGCAGCACCCACTGGGTGGGCCCTTCCCCGGCACCTCGGGGATGCAGGTCCTCTTCCCCCTCACCTCTGCACAAAGTCAGCCAGAGCCGTTCCCAGGCAGGGCTCGGTGCCAGCCCCTGCTCCCTGCTCCCCTTCGGGGCAGAGGAGGCTGCTGAGATAAACAGATTAAAATTTCAAGCAGCCAGAGGTTAGGAGGGAGAAGAGATGCTTCACCTCCCCAACAAGCTCTTCTCCTTGTCGAGGTGACACAGGGCAAGAAACCGGAGAGGTGAAATGCCAGAGTTTATTTTGAGGACAACGACTGAACAAACCGAAGGCAGTGTTTACCAGCGCAGCTCTCCAAGACCTTCAAGTGGAGATCATGTTATTCAACACAGCTCAAAGCACTGGACCAGGAGCTGAGGGGAGAAGGTTCAAGCTCCCTCTTTCCCATGGTCTAATGCTGCAGCTCCAGGCAAGCCACATCCCACCCTTTTGTCCTGCATTTCTTACACACGGACAAGGGAAACACTATTATTGACCTGGACTGCAGTGGAAGACAAACTGCTTTGTTTTGGGGGAGAAAGGGGAGCAGGAGCAGCTGCTGGGACACAGTAAACCTTGAATTGCTCTGCAAGAATCGGCCCAGGTCCAAGAGTTGAGGGGATGACAATGCTGAGAAAAGAAACCCAGGCAGGTTGGGCAGTGTGACACAGGCACTGTCAGAGGAAGCAGAGAAGAATAACCAGAGGCCAGGGCTGGGGAAACATTTGAAGCAGGCAGATGGAGAGAAGCAACTGGGAAGACATTTGAACCATTTGCAAACCAGGAGAACAAATCCGCACTGACTTGGAGCTAAGCAGAGGCCTGGCAGGGAAGAAGCCAGTGGGTCAGCAGAGCCCTTGCACAAATGGGCCACGTCAAATGTTTTTTCTTGCTGGAGTTTATATCTTAAACCAGAGCATTAGCAGCTTCACTGGCAAATGGAAAGGCAAGAATGGCCTCTTGCCATGGTCTCCCCAGGCACAGAGATCCCCACTGGACCCCTGTGCCCCATCATCACCCCAAGGCAGCTCTAGGAGTCTCATTTCAACCAATTATTTTTATAGTGTTCCTCACCACATTCATCAGAGCAGACTAACACCACCCGTGGATACCAGCCCTTCCTGGGCTCCTCAGAGCCCAAAGTGCCAGTAGCAAACCCCAAACAAGACCGACATCAATGCCAGCCTGCCAGTTGGGAGGGCAAGGGCTTTCCCTCGCTCTGGGAGGCTGAGGGGATGCTCAGGGCTCTGCTGGCACAGCCAGCCTGGTGACGGTACCTCCTCACAGCGATGCTACGATCCCACCCACGGGACCTGCCCTCTGCCCGGCCATCCAACCTGCCACTAGCCCAGACCAGCCAAGAGTGAGCAACCTCTGGCTGCATCACCCGAGCCCACGGCGCAGCATTTGCGGTGACTGCAGAACGGCTGATCCCACGCAAGTCTGAGTGTCACAGCTTTGCATTGCTTTGGCTGGTAGAAAACCTGCCACTACAAATGATCCTGTCTCATCACCGAATCACAGTTCAAGGTTTTGTTCATCTCGCATGAACAATCCTTGCCTGCTTCTGCTGATCCAGGTGTCTCTGGAACTCACCTGCCCAAAGAGGGTGGCCTCCGGGTTCAGGCAACAGCCTCCCTTACATTCAATTAGCACAGAAAGCCTGATGAGAAGCTTGTCTGTGCTACCAGGCTCAGCCCTTGAATTTAAACAGTCCCAAAACAAACAACTCAGCCCAAGTCAGCTGCTAACATGGCCTTTGTCATCCAGGTGACTTGAGTGCTTTCACTGCTAATGCTCAGCATGCAGATTTACAGCTTCTGCCTCTTTGTGTGTCCCAACTAAATGAAGTCCCCCGGCATCTCACACAGCTCCTCTTACACAGCCTCCAGATTGAGAAATGTGATATTAATTTTGAGGGGTCAGAGGGCAACCAGCTGGGTGACAGCCACAGCCACCTTGGTCAGCAAAGCCCCCAGGAGCCCAATGTGGTGTCCCCCCACCCCAGGGAAAAGCCGTGCTGGGGTTTCCTACCAGGGGCCTAGCTGGTACAGCCAAAATGTGCTCTGGTCAGACACACTGATCTTTTAAATGGGGAGGGGCCCAGCACAACGCACCCTACTCTGGATCTGCGTGGGATGCATTTCATCTCACAAAGTTTCATTTGGGTTCACAGTCTAGCACTGAGGGAATTAGGGAAATCAGTCCATCTGAACCAGCATGATCATGTATGTTTATGCAGGCACAGCAGGCTGCAAGCCAGGCAACTAGGAATATGTGAAATATGGAAAACTTAAAAATATGCATTTTCAACAAGGGCAAAGATGCCAAAGAATAATTATGGGTGTGGTCAGCTTGTCTGAACATCCAAAAACCTAATGGGCTCGTTTCAGCCCAGAAAACCTGATTTAAACAAATGCAACTGGCAATCCCAGAGCTCATACACCGCGCACACCTCCTTCCAGGAGCAGGACCAGCCTGAAAAACATTTTACCATTGAAGCAGGTAGGAAGGCAGGCCCGATGGCAGCAGCGCACAGCTGCCTCTATGTGTGAGCTGGGGGATGCAGGAAGGTTGTGGAGAGCAGGGACTGGGCAGGCACCCTCCCCAGACCCGCAGTGGGGAGGGGGACGGCCGGGTGGTCGCTGACCCCCTGGGGCAGGCAGCCTGCCACTTTGGCTGCAGTGAGGAGCGAGTTGGGAGTATCCTAGAAGAGAGATGTTGACAAGAGCCTGTGCATCCGTGCAGCCAGAAGGCTGGTGATCTACCCAAGGGCTGCAAAGAGTTTAACTCTTTGCTTAGGACTGTTTCCCCATGCTTTGACATGTGGGCTGAATACTCCTTTACTGAGATGTCCCCAAGCAGCAGCTGGAACAGTAACTGCTCCAATGACGGTGCCAATCGCAGCGCTGCACTTTGCCTCTCAATGCTGCCCCAGGCTGCTGCCTGCGCCGCGCTCAGCTGCCCCCGGACACCCCCACCACCACTTTCAAGTCCTGGGACCAAGCACGGGGATCACCGCGGAGCCACAGCAGCACCACAAAACAGAGGTTTCCTGCACCCAGTCCCAAAAAAGCTCTTGCGGTCTTGTGAAACGGAGATATGAGCTCTGTGGGGGTCTGTGCCCCAATGCCGATGTCCTGAAAACGGCTCTTTCACACTAATTAGAGCGAGGGGGAGCACCCACACCTCCTCCTCCTCCTTCCAACTCGGGGTCCAGGCAAGGGGGGTCTGAGCACCCAGCCTAGAACAGGGCTGGAGCAAACATCCTGTTTATAATGATTTCCTCTGCACAAGAAATCCAGGGACTTCCTCGCTGAAGGCTGCCCCGGGGGGACGCACAGCAGCAACAGGAGCTCTCCCTCCTGCTGTCACCTCAAAGCTGTTATAGATCCCGGGGATCGAGCACTATCGGCATTTTAGTTTTCAATCCATTGGCAGTTGCGACTACACCTCGCAGGCACAAGCAAAATTCACTGCTAGCTCCCGTCACCGAGCTATCTGAGCAACACAACCAACTGACGGCTGCCTTCCAGCCCAGCCAGAGCCCTGCGGTCTCAGCTCCGACACCACCGCCAAGAAACCAGCCGCCGCGTTGGGCTCATTCACAGCTTCACAGAGCCCCACGAGCTGCACGCACAGGAACGGATTTGGTCGGCTGGTTTATAGACAGAGAAACAAACCCGCCTTCAAAATCCTCCAAAAAAAAAAAAAAAAAGGGAACTACCTACTTCTCAAAATCTTCATACCACAGTTTGAGCACTGCTATTTAAAAAATAATAATAAAAAAAAAGGCCCTTTTCTCCTATACCTTTAGTGAAAGAACATAAATGAAGAAGTCTGCATGAAGAAACCACATAATCTTTCCATTTCAAGAAAGTTTTGCATGGGCAAAATAAAATTTAAACTTAAATTTGAAAGCTGAAGTCCACTCAAGTTAAAGGGCTTTGCTGATGACCTTGAATTTTCCCATCCATCCTAATCCTGCCTTTAGGCACAGCAGGACCTGGAAGCACAGTGTAGCCTAAGTGGGAGTAGGACACGCAGAGGGGGCTGGGGCCCTTTTCTGGGCTGCTCAAGTAATAAGTGACTGCCTAGGAGGAGAGGAAGCAGGGTCCAGTGAGCCTGGGGTTGCCCAGGAGAATAAACATACATACATATGTATGAAACAGCTATGGCTTAAATTAAGTGCTCTTAAAGATGCAGATCTTCAAGTAGTACCTGAGTGAGGGGGCACCACACATTGTGAAAAGGCATTATATGACTTTGCAGCTCAGGTCAGCAGATCAGACACTGTGCCAGAAGAATCTCTCCAGCACCTCACACCAGGTGAGGGCCAAAGGGACACAAGCCCAGAAAGCAAACCTAGGATGGATGGGAGCCCAGTGCAGTTTGTGGGTCTAACAAACCAGGAATGGCATCTCCTGCCCAGGTACCAAAGTCCTCCCGGGTAGGACGGAGAGCCTGCTCGCTCCTCCTACCCTGGGCAGGACTGGTTCTGCCTCTTGGATGTGTTTGAACTCCTAGAACTTTCTACAACATTAAAAAAAAAAAAAAATTCTTATCTTGAAAGGTATTTTTACCAAACACTGCACAGTCGCCAAGGGTGGAACAGCTGATGTCCCTGAACTGAGGTTTGCAATTGAAGCCCAGTGGAGAGGAGAGGACACACCCTCAGCCCAGCTCTTATTCATCCGATTGGCATGTCAGAGGACAGAGGCCCATGAACTGTTCCCTCTGCAGCAACACTGGAGAAATGCCTCCTCCAGTCAGAGAGGCAGAGGGAGCGGGGAGAAAAGCCATCAGCTGGGAGAGCTGGGGCAGCTTATCTCGACAGCGGTGGCCTTGGGCAGCCCCACTTTTCCCACGAGCGTGGCAGGCTGGCAGGGCGGCCACCATGTCCCCTTGGGACAGAGGAGCCCTTGGCCAGCAGCCCGGTCACTCCCACGTCACTGGAGGTGGCGGGCGCCTGCAGGCGTTTCCTGTGACTTTGCTGCTTTTGCAGTTGCACAGCTGAATAGCCCGATTGCTCTGGAGTCACAGCGGTGCTCCACAGCACCCAGGGCATTGCTAGATGGGTACACACCATGCTAAGCAGCCACCCAGCCACCTCCCTTCCCACCGAGCCCTGAGCATCAGCACCAGCAGGCACGGGAGGTTGCCTGTGTCCCCCAGCATCCATCTGCCCCCAGATCCACCCTGCCTGGCCCAGGAACTGCTTCAAAACTGAAGTACTTCAGCAATTTCCTCTCCTAAACTGCAGCAGAGGGTTTCATTTTGTTTGTTTAAGCAGCTGCCTGCTGCCAGGGAGAAGGTAACCCGCAGCATCCTGCTGCTGCAGCAGCCTCCGTGGCCCGTGTGCAGGCTCGTGGCTCTGCCACATTCGTGGGGCAACTTAGAGGCGTCATCACCCACAGCGGAAAGCACCCTCTGGCACAGCCGCCAGCAATCCTGCTTGTATTGGCACAGAGGGACTGGGGAGATAAGAAAAGCGCGGTAAAGAAAACTGTGCTCTGTTTATAGACCAAGCTGGTGAAGGGAAATGCTCTCCAGGTTGCCTCCTTGCCAGCCATCACACCCATTCCACCTCCCCTCTCCCCAGGATGCTGAGCTGGCACAAAGCTCCTGGGGGGATGCTGTCATTAGCAGCAGTCACTTCCAACTCGGTGTTCCCCAAGTTTGAGCAGGGCATGTCAGAGCTGGCCTCAGCCACGCTCATTAGAGCTTTTGGTTCCTCTCCATGCAGAGCTGCCACTGCAGCGAAACCGCAGTGGGAGGAGGGTGGCGGGTCCCTGGGCTGTCCCCCTGTGCAGACCCAGGAGGCAGAAGCTGGAGGAAGGAGCCAGGGGCAGATGTGTCTGTGTGGGTACTGCAGCAGGGAGAGCAAGGCTTTCCCGGCATCGCCCACCCGCTTACAGGAAAAGCAGAAGAAACGCAGCAAACAGCAACTGAGCAACCGCTTGGTGATTCAGAGGCAGCACGGCAGGGTGGGGAGCAGAAATCCTTTGCATTCAGCAAAAATGCAACAAAGGGAAAGAGAAAAGAGAAAGAGCCAGAGTGAGTTGGAGGCCCTGACAGCCTCCGGGGTCTCCTGGTGCTGCAGAGTGAGATGAGCCACCCAGTGTGAAGGGTGGATGGGAAGGACAGTTAACAGGGACTCCCACCTACAAAACCTCGATGTCCCCAAGCCCTGTGGGCATCTCCCCACGCTGCCTGCCACTACAGTCACTCTGCTTGCTGGGCCGATCTGCTGAGTCAGTGATGCTGCAAGCCAAAGCCCACCCTTCCTCCCAGTACATCCAGGCGACATACACCACTTCCACAGCCACCTCACACAGGAGGCACCAGCCTGCTCAGCTCCACAAGTCCCAGCACATGGGAGCGAGAGGACCCCGCTCGTGCTAGGGTGTGGGAGCAAAATGGGAAGGAAACGCCCTTACAACGAATTTTACAAAGCTGCTTTTTAGACTACAGCAAGAGAGCAGGCACCGCTTTACTGTAAGGGGATTGCCAAAAGGGGGATGTCTGGATCCTCCTCCTACCCCAGGGAAACCGGTGGCTGGGAGGCGAGCAGGCAGCCGAGGCAGCATCACCTCAGGAGAAAACCGCAAGGCATGTACCACTGCCTGAATTTCAACAGACGGCCACGTTGAGTAACAGCCGCTGCCTTTGCGGCTGCAGAGCCCTTCCCCTCTCCCTGCCAGCCCCCGCTGCTGCCCCTCCCGTGGAGCCCCCAGCCCCGTGGGGGTGGCTCGCCGAGCGCGAAGGCTTCGGCCACGAAACCCGGTGCTGCCCTTCTGCTGTCAGAAAGGGAGTCGCGGCCCGCGGTGCCTTCCTCTACCTCCTCTACAGAGCAAACACACGGGCGGGTGTCCTGGGGTGCTGGCGGCACGCGAGACCTCACACCCCGCTCCCCAGTAGCGTGGCAGAGCCCACCTCGGGAACAGCACCCCTGTGTGAACTACCCCAACCCACTCAAAACATTTCCTGGCTTCAGCAGGGGAGAGTCCCCCCCCTCCAGCACACAGAGCCCAGGGCAGGACTGGGGTTCCTGGAGGCCCCTCACAGCTCAGACCAGCACCATGGCACCCGTAGCACAGGATGACTCCCCTGGCATCGCAGGCAGTGGGGGGAAGGAAGGCAGGAGGGGCAGGAGGAAACGGTCTAGACCTCCCCATCTGCGACAGGGTATGGAGGAGTCACAGCAAGGCGGGTCTCTCCTCCTGGCATTTGGATCATGCACCGTGGGCGAGACAGGCTCCTTCCCGAGCCCTGCAGGAGCGGTGGGAAGCTGAGAACCCAGACAGTCTCTAGGGCTTTTGGTCTTGACTTGGAGGCAGAGGAGACAGAACAAGTCCCGAAAAGCATCCTCCTACAGTCCTCAGTCCTGGTTCTAGAAGAGCAGAAAGTTTCCTGCCCTGTTACCCGCAATGGCTGTGCATTAGCTACTGACCGCCAGCTTTCCCATCCAGTTCTTCAGTATCAAAGTCACCGAGCAGCTTGCTGGTGGCCATCCCACACTACTGCTCAGCCCCGGAACACACATGCCGTGGAAAATAAAGGACCGAGGCAACAGCTAGCTCTGTTTTCAAACTATGCATGTTACTGTGGCACTGAGAAGACTCAGATAAGGTCAGGAGCATCTGAAGCTGGGGCCAAGACCTGCACAAAACCCATGGAGGAGACACGCGTGGTCCAGCAACACTGGCTGCAACAAATACAAAGTGTAGCACAAAGAACATAGATGGCCATTTGCTCAAAAGCTGCCCAGATGAATGATGGATTCAGACCTCAGGCTCCATCCTGAGACTCCCTTGTGCCAGAGGCACGTGGGCACACATAGTCCTGCACACAGAGCAGCCACCTGGGATGTGGATGGCAACCTCCACGTGTACCCCGAGATGCCAGCACCACTTCCACAGCCCAGCTGTGGCCCGGACACATGGGGGAGGCCAGGAGTTCTCCCCACGAACAGCTCCTGTCCAGCCTCACTCATCTGCTGGGGCTTCCACCTGCACCCAACACCTCCAAACACCCAAGCATGGGGTGAAGAGCCACCTCACTTGACTCCATTCCCTGTCCCTCCAAGCTGATCACATTCCCCCAGGCTGACGGGCTGAGCCCATCCTCATGACTCCAGCAAAAACTTTGGACACATTTCTACATCCCAGGACTTAGAAAGGGACTTCAGCTTCTGAGCAACACAAACCCCAGAGGACCGAGCTGCTCCTCGCTGGTGGAAAGAACGCAGTGATATATTTAGGCACAGAAACCGCATTTAGACACGGTCAAGGGGCATGTCCTTTACTCCATCTGTTTGACATCTGAACCCAAGTTCTGGTGGTTAATGGCAAATCTATGCTGTCCTTTTGGCTGCAAGAGGAGGCAAGATGAGCAGTGCCGGATCAGCCCTCGCAGGGCTCCCCTCTTCCCTCCATAGCACAGGGGCATGCAGGACCACAGGCACTGGTTTTGGGGAGCACCACCTTGGTTTTTACACACCACTTGGTCAGATCTTCTCTCTCCTTTAAAAATCAAGGGCTGTGCTGACTGGTGAAATTTTGTTTGCAAGTGTGTCAAATCGCCCCGTTATCTCAGCCAGCCTGCCCTGCTCCGATTGAAGTCCAAGGATAAGTTTACATTACAGAGCAGAGGGAGGAAGCAGATCTAATTCCTGCGCCCGCTTCACTTGGCACTTTCCCCATCACCCTCTTGCCCCACGCTTTTCAACCACCACATGCCAAAGGGCTGGAAGAAAATGAGGAACGGATTACGCCCGTGTTTCTCATAAACCGGGTGGGTTGATTCATAGCAAGGCCGTGCTGCTCCAGCTATTTGCTGAAGGCAGGGCAAGACACTACAGCACCCTGCTACGCATCGAGGACACTCACCGTCCTTCCCAACCTCATTTCTAGAGCCCCACAAGGCCAGTGTGCCACCAACACAAGAGGGGACGAACACACAAGAACCACCAGCACCTGCAAAAGCCACCAGCTCCGTGCTCCCCTCCAGCTGCAGCCAGCGCTCTGCAGACACTGGAGAGGCCATAAAACAATACAGAAGCCACTAGAAGCCTCTTTGCTGCCACAGCAGAGCACAAATGTCAACAGCTTGCCTGACATGGCAAGTATGCTGTAGGTGGAAGCTAAATAATTAGCTCTCTGTAAGAGAGTGCTCCAAGCTTGCCAATTTTTCCTTTCAGACAAGGACACTATTCAGAGACTTTAAATATAATAAAACTTTTCTCTCCTCTTTTCTGAACAAAATAACCTATAGAGAAAAATATTTGAAATAACAAAAAAAAAAAAAAAAAAAAAAAAGGCCTGTTCGCCTGTTCCCATAACGAGTGGGGGAAAGAAGATGCAGGGCAGCAAGTGAAGAAATCTAAGGTTTACTGAGTTTCAGAGCAGGAAAGCTTTATCAAGAACAAAGATAACACTGCATACTCCTCTCAAAATGCAAAGCTCCCTGCTGATCACAGGGAGACTGGAGATGAGTTTTTCATCATTCTGAGATGACAAAATATTTCCTTGAACTACACACCTCCCCTCCCCCCCAGGCTGGCAGAAATATTCCCATACTGAAATTTTGGCAGAACAAATTGAAACTCCTTTTAGTTTAACCAAATGGTTTTGACATTGCAAAAAGCATCCTTCCCCTTGCTAGAATCACACTGGGCATTTAGCTTCTTTTGACAAGGGCTGATATCCGACCTCTTTGAATTCACCATCCCATCTTGCTAATCAGCATCCCAAAGGAACAAGAATCCAAGAATATCCATGGCCAGCAAACAAACTCTCATGAGATGCAGGACAGAGAGGGTCAGCCTGGCCGCAACCAGGCGGTGGTACTTGGGATGTTGAGTGCTGCAGGAAGGGTTAACTGCAACGTGCACAGGCTCGTTCATGAGCTCTCCCTTCAGGGACCAGACCGCCACCAGCTCCAAGCACTCAGGGCTCCCAGCGTCACGTCACGCTCTGTGGAGCAGGGACAGTGGGAGGAAGGCCAGCACTTGTTTTCTGTAGAAACCAGAAAAACACCCCGGTGACGGCTCTTTGCCTGGACATGGGGCAATGCCTTTGCTGCTTGGAGATCCCCCTTCTCCCACCAAGCTAGTCAGCATTTAGAGGCCACTCAGTTCACCAAAAGCATTTGTTACTGCATGGGCAGCAGAATGTAAAAAATCCTTTCAAGTAGCTAAAAGGAACAAGTTGCTTCTTCAGTTGGAAGATTCACCAACCTCAAGTGCCCCAAGTCAGTGCCAACATCTAAAATAGATGATGCATTTCAGAAGGGCAGAGCTCACCGTGAGAGCTGGAGTTTGACCCAAGACAAGCTTCCTGATGTCTTTTATTAACAGCCAGCAGTTCCAACACCGCCTCAAAGACTCACCTGGCCAGGAGGATGACTCACTGAAGGGGTAGCAAAGGACTTTACAGGTTTTGCACTCCTGCCTGGCATCTCCTTAGAAACAATTATTTGTTCTGATCATCCCCAGATTCACAACACAAGGTGCCTGGATCCATCACACAAGATGAGAGTATTGCTATTTAACTGTTTCACTGATGCCTTTGAAGTCAATGGAAACTACCCTAAGTCATGAGGTCTGCAAAAGGCCATCCCTCCCTCCCAAACTACAACTTTCAGGATATATCTGGAATAAAATAAAGTCGTCTAAACCTGAAATTTATCACTTGTTCCAGGGCATAGGCTGAAGCTGGGTTTCAAGGGCACTGTCTCCTATACACAGGTAAGTTCATAAATATTCATTTATATGCAAACATTATTCCTTAGCATTTCCCTGGGTAAGCCAGCCAAGTGCGAATGTGGCTTATTGAGATTCTTTTCTAAACAAAGTTTTAAAGTGCTTTGAAAACTGATTTGCCTATAGGCTTCTTGTCTGCTCCTTTCTTTTCATAAAACCATGACCTTATGCTTGTAACTCTGGACTGGGATTTAGCACATAAGACTTATTCCCAAGTACCATTTACCTACTAGGTAAACTTTATGCAAATTATTGTCTGTGTCTCCGCTCCCCCTTCTAAGGACCAGGATAATGACACCAGGTCTCTTTATAAAAGCATTCCATGGTGTATAGATAACAAGGGTATGTAATCACAAGGCATTATTATTGCTTCAATAACCTTTTCTTGCAACGTTATCCTGTATAAAGGGCGGTAGACAAAGGCTTCTATTCTAGTTTGCCATTTGTCATGTTGCTAACTGTAGAAGTGCTCTTGAACTTGGCTGGGCTATGGTAATTTGCCTGCTGCACAAGTCGTTCTTGGTGGTTGATCAAAATCACTGTTTCCACCCCTGTTTTAAGGGAAAGCCCCAGTTTTACCCAGAGTAGGATTTCCAGCAACTTGCCAGGAGTCTGAATGCTAAGGCTCACTTTCACAGGACAGAGCTGATATTCTGGTCCCATGCAACCTGCTGCCCAGCTTTATAGCAGAGAGGAGGGCAGAGGAAAACTCAGACCTCCATCTCTTTGGGGAAGGCAGTAAATAACCTGCATAAGGGCAAGGCAGAGAGAAGCCTTACTGCTTTGCAGGCAGACGGTGGGTGGCAGGGCGGGAAGGGAGGGATGCCACCCAGATACCAGCTCCACAGCGTCCTGGCTGGTGAAGACACAGTCCCAAGGTTGAAGCAGAAGTGATCACCCACTCAGGCCAATTATGCTACTCTGAACAGTAAATTGCTTGACCCTGGAAACCCAGGGAAGCATCAGAAGAACCACTGGGCTACCTTGCTTTTTCCAGTTTCCAGATGATGTGCATCCAGCTGACTCCAAGGATGGGGAGGAGACACAGGGATATTCCTGCTGCACTCCCAGGCTCCTGGGGCACAGCGATGCCTTGTCCTGGTATGTACAGATGTCTGCCCACATCTGCTCCTCACCTACCCACTCTGCAGAAGTTACTGGGGTTGTTTTGCAGTTCTGCCTGAATTCTGGACTGGTAGGAATTTAGAAACCGGTCCAGCAAACATCACCCCCACACCAGTTTGCCCAGCAGGGCTTATGTCGCAGCAGCTCATGGATACCAGAGCATAGTCCTGCCAGCACAGTGTTGTGTGCTCTCGAGGCACAGCCAAATCTGGCATGGATTTAAATTTCTGCAGTTGGGGCAAGAAGGAAGAGAAAGCAAAGGGTTGATCCTCTAGGCCGCTGGTTAGCTGGTTCACAGGTTTGGGATCACTCTGTTTTTCTGGGTCTCTCTTCAGCTGTGCTCAAGCACTACACACAGTTTGACATTTGCAAGCTGCAAAAAAACGTTCAAGCACTTTGGGGGGAAGTTTGGCACAAAGCTTCAGGAGTACCAGGCCAAGAAGGAAGGGCCAGTTTAGACTGCAACTTTCCTGCCAAAGTGATATTTTAAAGGGACATGAATGGCCCTCAGATTCCTCAGAGACAGCTGACTGAGAAGCCTGGTGAGCCCTGGTCTGGTACAGCATTCACATGAAGGGGTCCCTGCAGGCATCCAGCCACAGCTCAGGCTGCTCACCCTGCAAGACATCCCTGCAAGTTGCAATAACCTCCCTTCACTAAAAAAAACCTCAGAGAATCTGATACTGTTATCAGATTTCTTTTCTGTTTGTTTTAAAGAAAAGGTATTTCCAACTCAAGAGAATTAAAAGCTGCAGATGCTTTACATAGCCCAGCAGTCTAGTGCATGGGATAAGGAACATTTCTTTATGGTACAGGATTTTCAAGAATGCCCAAATCTCCAGTCAGCATTCATATCAAAGCGGTAGCAATACAAAAAGTCCCTGGCTAAACAGGTCAGGGCCTGCCCACAGAAAATGCAAAATGCTTTTTTAAGGGAAGTACAAAGACTAGCTACAAAGCTGGTGTCTATCTGCAAGCTACACAAGTTACATACCCACACAGTGGGCCAGTGAGAAGAAACTCTAAGCTGATTAATTTAACCATCCCCAAAATGCTCCAGCAAGGGTTACCTGCACAGTACAGCAATTTTTGCTTTGATCTCCAGGAAACGTCTGTTTATTCAAAAGCCCATTTGCTATAGCAACCACGGTTTATAGAAAAGGAGGGAGGGGGAAGAGAATTCCCCAGTGCTTCGCTAGAAGAGTTGTACCACCAACGGCAGAGTCCTGTGGTTAAACACCTGGGGCCAAATGACATTTCATTTCCAGAGAAGCCTGCAGACTCGATGCTGGAGCATCCTGACAGGCAGGAGGGTCCCAGGTTTCCTGCCCTCCTCTGTGGATCAGCGGCCGCAGTGTGTTGGGATGTCCGGCGGAGGTGCCCACCGTCCCCTGGGAGCAGAGATCTCCTGCAGGAACGCTGGAGTTCGTCACTCCAAATGAGACTCTCCTCCCCCGGTCATCTTACTGCTCCTCTGTCTGCAAGAGGAGACACTTGGAAGCAGCAGAGATATTCAGAAGCAGGAGATCAAAAGTTCCACCCCTCCTTTGAGGTTTCAGTCTTTTTGTGTTGTTTTGGAAGGGAGAAGGAAAAAAAACCAACAGCACAACAAACCACACAGCCCTCAAGAGGGACACAACACACAAGGTCTGTTGTTTTTCTTTCACTAATAATTATCAGCACAAATTCAGCAACATTGATTCCAAGCATTCAGAACCCATACCTTAGTGCCAATCCTCACCCACAAAATAGCCTTAAAAAGGCCATTTTTAAAAGTTGCATGTATATTGGGTGAGGGAGATTTGCCTTTGTGCTTCCAAGCCCTACATCACACTTCAGGAAAAAAAAGACTTTAAAATGTGGCCCAGCCACAGGGACTCAAACCAGATTTTTTTTTTTTTAATAATATGAGATTCTAAGCTTTCATTTGATGCCCCCACTTCCAACAGCTGGGATTTATGCAAAAGAACATCAAATGCCACAGAGCTTATAATAAAAAAATAAAATCATGAAAGTTCCCACCACTGCAGTTTTGCAAGCCTCCCTGGGCAGTTTTCAACCAGCACAAGACTGCTTGGCCTTTGCCAAGAGCAAAGAAAGATGGAAAGGGAATGATAAGATAGCAACTGCTGGTGAGGGCACAGCATCTCTGCAGTGTACTTGTATGCTGAGGAAGTTCATGCTGGATGCTGTCATCTGACCAGTTATATTTGCAGGGACACACTGGGGCCCCCAAGCCCCTGCCCATGGCTCACAGTGGGCTTCTGCTCAGTCCCACACGAGAAGTGGGGTTCTCTTACTTCAGCCTGATGCCAATCAGGTATGAAAGCAAGAGGAATTTCCTGGTTTATGCTTTCATTTCAGTGCTATGGATTTCAAAGCATCTGCTGTAGGATAAGCCATTTCCCTTTGCACAGAAAGGTTTTTTGCTCCATAAATACTGCATGTCACCTTCTGGTTACTGAAGTGCAAATCCAAACCCTGGCAGAGAAGCTGCAGGGACCTAATGCAGCTTGGGGAAGGGGGCAGGGGGGGTGGCAAGGAAGCTTCTGCAGCAGCAGCCATCACCAAAGGCCAGGTTTCCTCACATATTTTCCTTGTTAGTTCAAGATTCAGAGAACAGTCAACAGACTGATTTAACAACAGCCCTTCTCAGCCCTGAGCCCCTCTCAGTGCCGTTGGCTGAGACTGCTTGTGGCACAGAGCAAGCCGTAAATTTTTCGGAGCCAAAGAGCTCCTGCCATCCAGGAGGCTGGGCACATCCAGACCCCTTGCCAGCCTGTCTATGTGCTCCCACTCCTGCCCCTTTCTCACTTTGAACATTGTCTTTCCCCACCTAACTGTGAGGACGAAGAAACCACAGCAGATCGCGGACCAGACACACACCTGCAGCAGTTTTACACAAAGCCCGAGCCACTTGAAGCTAAATGTGCAGCAGAGTCCATGCATCCATCATGCAAAAGGACCAGTAAAATACTGGCTAAAACAACTGTGCGGGCAGAAATGGAGATGGGATATGGACAAGCCCATGAAAGATGGTGTTTTTATTGGGATGCAAATTTTTTCCCAGGAGCTCTGGTGACCAAGAAGTAGAAGCCTTTGACTTTAGAGAAAACCTGGACGCAACAAGCCTTACAGAAGTATAACAGCCTGGCTTATTTACTTGCCTCAAAGCCGGTAAAACACTAGAGCATTAATAAGAACAGCCTGAGCAATGAAATGCAAATGCCACTCAAATAATTAAATAAAGAGAACGATCCTCCTCCCAAAACAATAGATGGGGCTGTAACATCTAACCTCACGGGAGAGCTTCATACAGGAGGCTCTTGTTCCAGTAGCTTCAAAGAGGCTGTTTAATTTTAGTAGGTCAGCAAGCGTACAACGTTACAAAGCACTTCTTAGACAAAAGCAGAGCTGAGGAGCTCTGCAATCCATTTTCCCTACAGGAAGGAAGGCAAAGCTTCCTATTGGGAGGAGGAGGTGGAAGGGAAAGGGGAGAGGGCTGACATTTTAGAGTGAAAGGAGAAGGCCAATGTATAAAATTGAGGCAGACCAGGCACAGAACAGTGAGGTAAAAACAGCAGAACAGGGCGGAATATAAACCAGTCCCGTCTCTCCCCCAAGCTCAGTGTATGCTTGACTTTTTAATTTTGCCGAGATTAGTTTTGCTGCTGTTGCAATCTGTCCAAATCTCAAGTTCCCTCCTAAGCGAAATGTTTGCCTTTCACTTCCTTTGAAGGGTACATATTTACTTTGTTCTTTAACATACTCAGGGCTCAGCATCATGATTAGCAGACATCCAAATACCAAGTCTCTGGGCAACTTGGAGCCCAGCTCCCTCGAAGCAAGATGATACACAGGAGGGATGTGCTCAGTGCTGGGTACCACAGCCCTCTGAGCAGGGTGTCATGGGAGAAACTGGGGGCTTTACTGATGGATTTTTAAATAAGAAGGTGCACAGATGCATGCTGACATTGCAAAAGGTGCTTGCTGAGTAAGCAGACGTTGCCCAATAAGCAACATAGGAGAGGTACTGTTTTAACAGAGGAATGAACTAGACATGGATTGCATTATTCCAGCGACAGCCCCACAACTCAGCCTGGGGCACAAGCAGGGACCAACAGCTCTGACAGCTCAGCTCACACAAGTGCAAGTCTCAAAAGCTGAGATTGCTCCTTTTAACTCTAGTAAGATTACCCCGGGAGGCCACAAAGGTATCTGAAGCATTAAGAAGAAGAAGGAAAGAGTAACAGAGCTGCTGAAGGCGTTCTTTGACACTCCTGACTTGCCAGTAGTTATAAGAATGAGCAGATGAACTGGCCAAGAAGATGGGTTTGATGGGTTTCACCTGATTTCCACTCTCTTGACACAGGCACACCTGTATGCACATAGGCACACTGTTATTTGAGTCTAGCCTGGGGCAAGTACCCAAGGGTTCATGCCCTTGGCCTCTCCAGCCCCCTGCGCTTTTCCGGTGGCAGCACACAGGAAGGTGCCTTTCACGCTCACCTTCCTCTGCTGCCAGGGACTCAAAGAAAACAGCAGGCAGGGAAGAAAATAAATAAATACACACCTGCCAGGCTAGGGAAAATGATGCAGGAACCCACTGTTCCGGCCACAGCACAACTAGCCATTGCACTAACCTGTTGGATTGCATTTTATGTCCCTGTGTCTCCACAGCCATAGGAAATGGAGCTCTTGCTATCAGTTGCCTCTGCATTAAAGATACTGAGCCAGAAATAAGGCACAAATCAAAAAACATTCCATCTGATCTTTCAAAAGACGGACTGAGTAGCGAAGAGATGCCCTTATCAGTGCTGCATTTTCTACCTTCACAAACTCTAAATGGTGAAAAAAAAAAAAAAAAAAAAAACCAACTCCAGTTTTCACTTTACACTGATGATCTCTTGATCTTCCCCGGGCTATTTATAAGCAGATTTAGTTAGAAGATAGTTTACCCAAAGAAAGTGAGGAAAATCCAGGCATTGTTCATACACAGAGTAGAGCACAGCTTGTGAGTCATTTTAAAATCACACTGACACTTCAAGCTGCTCCAGAGGTTTTGCTTCGCCATAGGTTAGCCATTTCCACTCTGCAGAGTGAGGAACACACATCTGTACAGGTCACACACAGCAATAGCCTCTTACCCAGAGCTTGCCATCCCAATAAAACGCTCCCAGCAGCTTGACGATGTGCCGGTGATCACAGGTCGCCAGTATTTCTATCTCCACCATGTAATCCTCCAGTTCATCTTCACTCTTTGTTTCAATGACTTTGGCAGCTGCTAAAGCACCGGTTTCCTTATTCTTAGCCTGCAAGACAAAGCCAGCATGAGTACAAAAGTGAGGAGAGCTAGGAACACATAGCACCTGCACTATTCCTGGTCATCCAGTTCACGCTCAGTTTGACTGGTACCAGCCACAACACAAACATGGAAACTTGCAGATGTATTTCTGCTTCCTAAACCTACACGTAGCTTCGTAGAAGATGAATACTGTGTAAGGGCCAAAGCATCTTCCTTCCTCCCTCCAGTCTCTAATGCCCACACCACTTCCCATCATGAGGAGAAAGAGGCTTTTAGAAAAGGAGATGCACACTATTATTTGAAGCATGGAAAAGATGGAAGCAAGAAAGCCTCAGAGTATAGAGGCTTTCTGCTCATAGCATAGGTGATAGCTCCATTTAATAGAAGTCCTGAGTACACAGACACTCCAACCAAATTCACAGGGCAGCTGTGAATCATCTCCAACCTGAACATCCCCACACTCCCCTTCCTCACCAGGGCAGTTTTCTGTAACACACTAGGGAAACGTAGGGATCACCTCCTTGACAGGTAAACCAAGAAGGATGCATTTTGATTTCCCAGGACTGGTTGGTGTTCCTGTTGTTGCATATTAGTGAGATCTTCAGATCACACTAAGAAAAATACTACACTTGCTTTCCTCCCAGCTGCCCCTTCCATTTTATATAGTCCCTTTAACCAGCTTATCCACCAAATAACTAGAAAACCATCAAAATCTCTTTGTCCCAGTGGCTGGAAAACTTTTGCTGACTTTTGTTCCCCCCATTCCTCACAACACCACAGGAGCGTACCCTTGGGTTAGCAGCTTGCTGACCTCCTTTCCCCATAGACACCCTTCGCTGAGCAGCTCTCACTGCCTAGGAGGGGGTCACCGATAGCTGCACGGGAGCTGCCCTGCTTGTAGGTGCCACACACCAGTGAAAGGCTATTAGTGCTGGACTGGAAGCATTCGCGGACATGTTTATCATCCCACTCCTCCTGTGGCCCTCTCTTGCATGGAGAAAGAGGCAGCTGATGAAAGGCTTGGCTAAAAGTGAGCATCTGTAAGCAGGCATAGCCAGGTGAGCCCCAGAGCCGCTCCCACGCAGGACCATTTCAGCATCACCCACCCAGAACTGCCTGTTGGCTTCCCCCAGAACTGCCAGGGCAAGTTTGCATTCTGCAATTGGAAATCTGCACCAATTGTTGAAAGAATTACAAGCTTGCAATAAAATACCAAAAGACGGCAAGACAGTCAGCACACAGGGTTTCACTGTGAGATGTGTCACGTGCTGGTAGAGGGGGTGAGATGGGAGCTGTTGACCCAGGAGCTCCCACCATTCCCAGAAGTGCATTGAATCAGCAGATTGAAGGACAGGAGAAATCCCTATAGCTCACCCACTCTGCTCCCCACTGACGCAGGAGAGCTCCCATTGTGTGATTGCAGTTTATTACCCATTTTCCTTCCATCACACCACTCCAGGCTCCCTCTCCCCTGGGAGAGAGTCCCACCATGGATGTTATCACTGGAGGAGCTGGGCAAACTCCAGTTGTGACCTTCCTTACTGCTTTGCAGTTTACGTATCTGTGTTTGGAAACCTATGCGGGAGCTTACAGGAAGATTAATTCCTAGTATAAACACCACAAAGCTGTGCTGAACAGCTTTATTTAGTTGAGGTGATAGTTTAACTGCGTACCAAGGAAAAGGATGGAGAGGGAGGAAGGAATACAGGGAAAACTATACAGAGGGAGGAAAATAAAGGACCCCTGACTCTCTGCTGGGTTTTGAAGACTTGCTGCATTCGTACAAGTTGGCACAGACAGCTGTGTCTTTACCACAGGGGACAAACCCATTTCCATCTTATCTGGGCTCGCTGCCCAAACGCAAGACAACAACTCACGCTGGCTGCAGAAGAAATTAGGGTGGGTTTTTTTTGCTCAGGCTGGTTTGTTTCCTACCAAGTCGCCACCAGATGCCCCAAGGAGGGCATGCAGAGCAGGGCACAGGGAGATGCAGAGCAGAACAAGCACAGGGAATAGCGCCGTGCTTCTGAAACGCAGCAAGAAGTGCCCCAGTGTGTTTGCTCTGCACTTATGGTGTTGGGAGAGGTCCAAGGAGGGGAAGTAAATATTGTGAGAAGAGGTGGGGCTTCCCTTGGATGTCAGCCATCACACGCTTCCCACCGGCGGGGTCCCAGCCAGCTCAGCCCTTCCAGGATGCTGGGGCCCTGCAGGCACCTGAAAAAACCCAGGAGCAGAGCGTGCCCCAGCCCCGCTCCCTCCACCGCATCATCTCCCACTGAGAGGTCTGAGCCAACGTGCCCTCAGCCCCGAGCCTCGGGGGAGCCACCCTGGGACCCACGCTGCCACCTCTCATCCCCTCCTGGGCTTGCTAAGGCACACAGAGGTGCTGGATGCCGAGCTGGAGGATGTGGTTTTGCAAACTGGGCTCTAAACTGTGGGTGGGGGAGCGACTGCAGCCCGCACGTTCACTGTGGCAGCCTGACCTCACTCATCATTACTCCTATGACTAGGAGGTGAGGAAGACCACAACCCCCAGCAATCGCTTCCTTTCTAGATAGAAGCCCATGTACACCCTGCCTGATGTCTTTAAAGATGCCCATAATAAAATTAACTGCTACCTTTCTCCACCACTTTGGACTGTCCCGATGAATGTACTTCCTCAGCTATCTCCATTTCCTCATCCATTCTAGTGGGGGATGCAGGGGGATCCCATGAGATGTGTAAGATGGGCTTCCACCCCAAAGGGAGAGGAGCACTGCTGTCCCACATCCCCCCCGGCCAGGGGTCCCTGGGAGGCCACACTGCTCAGTCACACCAGA
This sequence comes from Tyto alba, assembly GCF_018691265.1. NCBI lineage: Eukaryota > Metazoa > Chordata > Aves > Strigiformes > Tytonidae > Tyto > Tyto alba. Next base: position 13,170,104 of record NW_024881279.1, read on the forward strand.
AGAAGTGAGATCACCATCTCCAAGGAGAAGTCAGCTGAGGACAGCATGAGCTTGTGATGCAAGAACATGAGCTTTTGAAACAGCAGGCTCATGCGGGCAGGGATGCCCAGGGGATGGCGTGGGCACAAGCCCTGTACTTTCCGTGGCCCTGTGATAACATCGCTGCTACCACCAAGCACTCTCACAGCACTTCCCAGAAGGGACCTGGATGCCCCACAGCCCCGTGGGACAGCAGAAGCATCTGAAATAGGAAGGGGACCTAAGACCACAAAGTCAGTAGATTTCTGAAAATTAATTTCCTCCAGCATGGCCCATTGTAGTGTGGAGAGGAGGCTGGTTGCCCCGCAGAGCTGCCTTTGAGAGGATCAACACTAATTCAGGTGGGACAGCTGATCTCCTCCTGAGTTGTCCACGGCCCCACGGAGCCCAAGCCCAGCCTGTAGTGTTTCTACCACAGCAGATGGAGGGAGATGCACACTGGCTGGTGTGGGCACTCCCAAACTGAGCTCAGAAAGTCATGTTTGGCATCACAAGAGCTTTGGAAATCCAAGGAGCTTCTGCCCATTTCTCCGCCTTCCCTTTCTCTCCATCTGCTTGTCCTCCAGTCCTGACACCAGGCTGCAGCCACGTTCCCAGTGGCCTCCCTGGGAATGGCAGCTGCCTGCCATCAAGCAGACAGCTGCATCACAGCCCCTCACAGCAGCCAGCCAGCTCTGAAAGCAGCTCACAGCAAGCCAAACTCATACAAGCAGCGTCAGATTTTGGCCAAGTACACTGGGCAGTCTCTCTAACTCACGTCTGGCAACTTCCTTCAGCTTCTCTGCTGGCATTCTCCTGCGCACAATGTATTACGACAGATACATTCTTCCAGGAAGGTTGGTTTGGGTCCTAAATAGGCCAAATGCATATGTTGCCAGCCCTGAGAGCTGGTTTCAGACATCCCAGGCATGAGATGATGCTTTAGGGTTTAAAGCCCTTTCCTGATTTCTGCTTATTTTTGTGCAATAGATCAGAATCTGCCCCGGAGACATTAGCACAAAGCAAAACACAACCTGCTCTGACCTCAAAAAGCCAAGCTAGCAGTTAGGCAGAAGCAACCGGCATCTCCAAGTCTGTACCCTGCAGGCCTGGATGATACCCCTCGTGGCAAGGGACACACAGCGCCAGGCTGAGAAGAGGCAGCGTCGCTGCTCACTCTCCAGGAGCTGCAGGATGGAAGGAGAGGGTTCCCACCAGCCCCTCTGCAGCTCCACCTCTTCCTTGAGCCTCACTGGGGGTCATGCCCTCATCTTGCAGTGGGGGGAAATGAAAACTTCCCTCATGGTAGGTGTTTTGTTTGTCTTTAAATCCCAAAGAAAGGAAGAGACAATATGGAGGAAAGAAGAAAACCAAGAACTATCAAGAAAGCATCCTAGGATGACTCATCAACAGTGAGTTCGTTAGACAGCCACGTCATTTGAAATTAAAAGCTGCAAAATACACTGTTTGAACTACAACTCCAAAATCTTCTGCAAACCCCAGACTAATTACAAGGTCTCCAACCCAGCAAAAGTCCATGTAGAGAACACAGAGATGGGGAAAGAGCTTCTGTTCCCACATAAAACACCCCCAACTGTGAAGTCTGAGGAATTCATGGTGTTTCCCATTTTTTTCCAGTGAAATTTGTGGACAGAGGTGAAAGAACCACTCAGATAGGTAGGATCCCCAGAACAGAAGCTGTTTAATGCCAGTCTATGGCCTATGGCTGGTCAGTTAAAAGCATGCATCAAGTTTCATCTTTTAGCTTCTCTGCTCCTGAGCGTTTTAATGCCATGGATAATTTGTCCCTGGAGTGCTAATTAAGACCAAAAAAAAAAAAAAAAAACTAGAGCAGGTAGCTTCCAGCATAGTGCCCAGGATGTGGTGTTGAACTATAGATAGATTCTTGGCATTTAAAACCTGAAAAGCCCTTATGGCCACTACCAGCCTTTGTGCAAATCAGCACACCACACAGACCACAGCTGACAGGTCTATGCAGAAGCAGGAATGGAATGTGCATTCCACAAACAAAAACATATCAAATAAAAGTTATCCAGTAAACCACTTCCAGGAAGCCCTGCCAGGAGCCACGCAGGATACAAAGCAAAGGATCTTGCTGGAATCCTCTAGAACAAGATGGGCGCTGGACACACTATTGCCAAACACGCTGGGAATACCAGGGAATAGGGGATGAGTGCAATTACTCTTAGAAGGCAGAGGAATAGAGAAATTACTGCTCAATTTATGGATTTAAGGGGCGATAGGTGCCTGTTCAGGTAACAGAACAGGCTGTTTGGCCTTTGCCTGTGACTCACCCTCCATGCTATTGTGAAATCCTGATTGTGACAAACGCAGGAACTATTTTAAGCCTTTAAAGAACTCATTACCGGAAGGCTGGATTGTTCGGTCCTTCCTCGGGCAGGACTGCTGCCGAAGGCACGGCCAGTTTCTAGGTGAGGCAGAGGAAAACCCTGCATGAACTCTTACTTACTAGTAGAACGAAGAGAGCTAGCACTGAGAGCACCCTGATCACTTCACCTAGGTTTGCCAGCCCACGGTATCTTCCCAAACCAAGGGACGATCATTTCTAAGCTGATCTGTCACACTGTGCCACCATACTTTTGGTACGAGCTATTCTTCCCATCCTTGTAAGCCTTCTCTCCACGCCAGGAGAACTGATGATTCAAATATCACTGAGTTAAAGAACCAGGAGTAAAGAGCCTGGCACTTTCAGTGGATGCTGTATTTGGGGGTTGATAATTCTGACTTTCCTCCTCTCTATGCACCATATTCCTGTTGTGTGTGTTTGTATGCAAGCAACTGCTCATTTACATATTTCTTGGAGATTATGCAATAATTAATTACCTTCCAATGAACTTTGCCTGAGCTGTCTGCATCATTAAACAAACACAGAATAGACAGGCTTGAGTCAGTGCTCCTATTATTGTAAAATAATCAATGGGAGCTGAAATGAGTTCCATGCCCAACAAACCCCCTAGAGCCACTTCAGTTTGTTACCATAAATGAAGCCTGTTTTGGGTTTTTTTTTGGAAATGCTGAATTCAGTCCTTGGTACCACCCAGCAGAGCGGTGGGTGACAAACAAGGCACAGGCACAGCAGTAATGCTGGCACAGCCCTGGTCTAGCAGCCCCTGGCACACAGACACGCCGAACAGCCCCCACGGAAATTTGTCCTCCAGGCACTGGGCTGGGCTCCAACCGCACTGGGCTGGACCAGCGCTGCTGCTCTGGCAGCTGTGGCAACACTTCTGCAAGGGCTAGGGGGAAGTGGAAGTGGCTTGCAAAACCAGTCAAAAAGCGCTAGTTAAACAAACAAAAAAAAAAAAAATGCAGAAACGCCTTCCTCTGGTTTTACAAGCTAGAGGCAAGGGAAAGTAACATCACCAGAGAGCTCAGGGTATGGCCAAGGACTTGTTTTCTATGTAGATGTGCCAAAAAAAAAAAAAAAAAGTGTGGCCAAAGCATGACACATACACCTTTTCTTGCCTTAAAAACTCAGCAATGGCCCAGCAGAAGGGGGTGAGCGACAACAAGCCCAAGCAGCAGTAATTAGTCAAGGAGCATAAAAGCTCCACATGACGCTTCAGACCTTGCACCCAAACATAGCAGCAGAGGCCAGAACAAGAGGTTGCTTTGCTGGTATAACCCACTATAACCCACCTACAGAAACCAGATGGACCTCATGGTCCTGGTGCAAGCAAGAAGTGAACAGATACCCATGCAAGGTTAGAAGAGGGGAAAGTTCCACATGGATCCAACACCTCCAGCCTACCTAGGCCTAGAACTTGGAAGCACAAAACATCCTTCAAATCACTGGTCCCCTGGAAGAACGCGGTGAAGCACTCCTGCCCTTGTCTTCATTCAGTCAATGCCCAACATTGCAAATAAAATTAAAATGGGGGGTAGGGGTTGGGGATGGGGGAGAGCCATGCAACCATCTCTGAGTTTCCTAGCGACTTTCTGCAACAAATTTTGGAGCTAAAGCCTCAGCAGTGGGCTGAAGGGCTACTGTGTCTGAGAGTCAGGAACAGGGCATAGACAGGCAGTGGTAGCATGCACATCTGTCTGTCAGCCCTTTCACACCATGCTAGAAAAGCATCAGATAAGCAAGGCCCTGGTAGAAGAATAAAAACCTAATCAGACCTTTGCTATCTCCACAGCACAAGCCTGCGCCTGTCGAGAGGGAAATGCAGGACAGGCAGCAACTCAGCAATGCCAATGGAGGCAAGCACTGATGTCCACCAACAGTGGCTGGCTCTGCTGGGGCACAACCACCTTCACGGTCTGTCCTGCCTACTGAAATACCACACAAATATTTTGGTTGGTTAAATAAGGACAGGAGCACAGGTAGGTGTCCAGAAATTGCACAAGAAGGGAAAACGTCAGGAAGGTTTCCATGTGTTGCATGGGAAGAGCATTCCGTCTTGAAGAGCAGATGGTCAGGGGGTGGAAGTGAGAAGTTTTTCTACAGCCGGGAGACAGAAGTCAGTTAATCCAACTCCAGCAGCACTAGTGCCATCACTCTGCTCTTCCCAAGGGGCACGCTGCCCCTCCCAGCCCCACATCCCGGAGGTGGCATGTACAGACATTGCTCCTGAATGCAATTACCTTCTCCCCTCTTGGACAGGAGCAAAGTGGCTCCAGCAGCCGAGTGATGCTCAGGCCCGGCCGCCACACCAGATGGGTGCTGAGCAAGGGTGCAGCTCACCCTGCAGCGTTCTGCCGTGCTCCCCCACGCCCGCCAGCACTCCCCACCGCCTTCAAGAGGCGAGTTTGTTAAAATGTACCTGTTACTTCATTACTTTAATGAACATTTTTTGAAGTGACTTAGCTCTTCATAGCGGAATTCCTTTTCTCTGGGGATCTCGGGTTGAGCAAGGCTGGCCGTGCGGGTGGATGGGGGGGCAGCACAGGCACTCACCGCAGGTGGGCAGAGCCCCCCAGGGACCCACGACCATGTGGGGTGGCAGCGAGGGTGAGACTCATGAGGAAAACCCCGGATTTACAGACAGCAGCACCCCAAGGATGAGAAAAAGAACCTTTTTTTTCCACATAAAGTGCACACTCAAGAAAAAAATTAAAAAAAAAGAAATCATGAGACATGCTGGGCAGGGATTTTTCTAAGGAACAACAACTGCCACATGCTTGAGGGTGAAGGGCTCAAAGCCTTCATCCAAGCTTTCTCTTCCACACAGCTGCCCACAGCTTCCACTGTCAGTAGCATTGCCAAGCTCTGGGCCATGACACTGAAGTCATTATCAAAATATTTAGGCCATGGAGAGCTGTCCTTCTCCCCTGCCACAAACATACAACCATGGCTCTGCAGAGCACGGCACTTCAGCAGGGATGGAGCATCACACGTTTCAGTGAGCATCAAGTTTAAAGTTCAGCTAGGTTTAATATTGTTGGGCCACTGCTCTATAAGTAAACGAGTGGTGTCTTCCCATTTCTCTTCTGTCCCCAGATGAAGCATTTTTAAGAAAACCCTTTGGCTGTTCTAAGGGACAAGGCCATGATTTGATCTTACAATTGCTTTTTACTTTTTTTGGTGGCTATAGTTATAATCAACTTAAGCTTCCCACACCCCTTTTTTTCCTTCCTTTTTTTTTTTTTAAAAAAAAAAAACCAACCTAACTCAGCAGATTAGCATCTCTCCATGACACCCTTTCCAGGAATTACATATTAAATCCCTCATGAATCAAACTGACAAGAGCTGAGCCAGAGTGGTGTAGGCTCGGCTGGCGAGCAGCAGGGTCTGCAAGTGACAGGGACGGCCTCGTGCCTTTGAACGGGCCCATCGCTGTGAAAGCCAGGCTTATAAGGCAGCTGCACAACATTTAACAATTAGTCTTTTATTACCCAAATTTCAAAACAAAGCATTTATAATCCATAGTGTGTACAGCACTAATACCACCATAATAGATCAGATAACCTAAATTCAGCTTTTTAAAACTGTATCTTAAGAAGAAAGGAGAACAACAACATAAAAGGCACACTTATGACTTGCTGTGGCACGGGGTTCAGCGTTATCTCCCTGGGAGCCAGCACAGAGAGTCGTTTGAAGGAGAGTTCACATGAACAAACCCCTTTTCTGCCACGCTGGGGGCTGCGGGCAGAGCCCACGCTCCCACAGGGGACAGCCTGTCCCCACCCTGCGAGGAGGAAGCCTTATCGGGGAGCCAGCATCCCCATCAGCATGGGCTGGGAAGGGGAGATAGCATTTCTCAAGAGGCATGAGTGCCGCAAAACCATCCCACCACGAGAAAGTCTTCATCCAGCAGAGCCCACGCTTTTGTAAGATCCAGTCCATCGCCTGCTAGCTTATGAATTCTCAATGCCCAGAAAAGCCCTTGTGTGTCTGTTCCTGCTGACATTAATGGAACTACCTGCAACAGTAAATACTACACCAACTAATGGGTTTTGCAGGACCGAGATGCGATTCATCCACCCCAAGCACTGAGCCCACGGCAGCGCGCACCGCTGCCTCCGCTCGGAGCATCCCCACGGCCCCGAGGTCAGCACGGCTTGGCTTCAGCAAAGCAGCTCACGGGGGTGCTGCCACGACTTCTCCCTCCCTGCACATGCAAACAGACGTCAACTTTGAACCAGTAAAGCCACAGCCATACATTTTATGAATTGTATCTTACATGTTTTTGAAGAAAAATAACTGGGCTTTTTTAAGGCTGTTTAGAAAGGGTCTGAGTTCAGAACTTGTATTTTTATTGGCCTGCTACTGTAGAGGTGCTGCAGACTTCCCAGGCTAGCACACAGTGATGACAGCGCCCAACTGCTGGCCTAATGACTTATTTAAGATCATCGATTTAATGAGCTTCGGATGAGGTGGGTAACAAAGCATATTTGGCATGCAGTGCGTTGCTATCTGTGGGCTGCTATCACTTCCTTAACGTGCACACTGGATTTACCAAAAACAAGACATTAATAGAATGAGAGCTAGAAAGAAACAGTTTCTCCCCACCCCCTTCCTACTTTTCAGCTTCATTACCCTCTGCAACGGGTTTTACTGTTTCTTCATACAATCAGGTCCTCTTTTGCTGAAAAAAGTCTTTGTATAAAAATAGAGAAATCCCAGTAGTTCCCGCTGGCTGCAGGTTTCTTAAGGTCTGCTGTAGACATTTCAGACTCCACTAGATTTGATTATTTTTAATTAATATATATTTAAATTAAGCTTGTCCTACTTTTGTACATGCTGTGTCAAACCAGTTCAAGTTTGCTCAGCTGAGTGCATGGGGAGTTCAAGACACAGCTCCCTGACAGTGCTCTACAGGGCAGTAACACTCTCCAGTAAAACCATTGCCCAGCCAAGCACTCCTTCCTCCTGCTCAACCTGGCCTCAGAAAAACAAAACCTACTGAAATTAGCACATTTTTCCTCTATCCACATCTACACTTCTCCCAGGTCAGACTCTTCAGTACACAAATCCCATCCTTTTGCACTGCTTTGGGACAACAGGCCCTTTGGAGTAAGTACAACATATGGTACGTAGGGCAGGATGCAGGCACAGACGGATTATATCACCTCCCCATGCTTCCACGTGTGGAAAAGGGGCGGAAGACAGGCAGGAACTTCATTCAAACATCCTGAAACTCTCCTGGCCATACAAACACTCGGACTTGCTCTACACGATCGCTTTTGTATGAAGAGCAAATTGACTTTAAAGTGATTTCAAGAGAATGATTAAAATTGTTCACTGCGTGTTGGCCAGCTATGTTTTTGCACACAAGCGGGTTGGTTGGTTTGGGGGTTTTTGGCAGCTGAGCTGAACAAGAGGGCAAGCCTCTTCTTTCACATCTCCATCCTATACGCATCACTATCTAGGGTAGCACTCCAGATTTAGAAAGACAATGGAAGACAATATGCAAGTTAAATCTTAGCGTAGCAGGAAACTACATCTCTGTAATAACACTACTAGCTATTATCTAAAATAAGGCTTTATAGTATGTGGCACCCAAATAATTTGGGATTCTTAAACAAACAAACAAAATCTTGCATGAGAACTCTTCACAAGAGTTTTGCCAACTAGGATGGAGCACAGGCGGAAGAGAGATCAGAGATAATGGAGAATTAAAACTTTATTAAGAAGAGTAAAATAGCCCTTTGATTTCTGCCACAACATTAACCCCCACCCCGATCAACTGTGTTAAAACATCACAAAAGCAGACAGTAGCCTGAATGTACTAGTTACAGATGGATTGAACTACTGGTTATAAACATGTGGTCTTCGCTGTCTCATTTACTACAATCCACCTTCTCATTTGGGTCAAAATGGGGATCAAAGGAGATAGGAGTTGGAGATGTTACTACCTCACAGGCTGACCTCCTTAGCCTACAGTACATGAAGTTACTCTGATAATTTTATTATTGGTGTGAGGCTGTAGTTAATAGCAGAGGCATTCGGATATGACAATGGACTTAAAAACCAAATCAGCCACACACAAAGTAGCTTTATTCTGAAAGTTATCTACTTTGGATATGTTATACATGTTTAAAATAGAAAGGATTTAAATAAGTTATTCTTCTGAGTTTTCATTTGTCTCAGGAGCCTATTAACTCCTTGTACAATGTTTACCTCACTCCTATCATTGCATGAGAAACTAAGCAATTATAAGCAAGTAATTATCCAGAAGAAGAGTGAATGTTGCTATATACAAAAAGGTTTCCAATGCCCAACACCAAGTAAACTGGTAACAGATGCACTGATTACTACTGGTGCTGTCTTTGGAAGGATAAATATATCAGGGATTTAAATGTGATTTTTAGGAATTGTATTTTATTAGAAGACAGCATCTTTCACCAAATAATTCCACTCAATGGATACTTAGCGCCCAGTTTTTTAGAGAGTTTCTATCAAATAACATGATAGAGACAACAAGTAAATATAACAAATCTCAGGACACTGTAGTAAAACACCTCTGTCCTGACCTGCAACCAACCAGCTCCCTTCCCAGCCTTCTCTTTATTTACTGTTTGTTTCTCAGTTCTGAAAAGGCAATACCTTCTTCAATGACCTAATGAGACCATCAAAAACCAGCTGCCCAACAGCTAATTCACAAACCCAGTTCTAAATTACGTATGTAACACAGGTCTCCTGAGGAGGATGGATCCCCAACCTGCTTCTCCAGCCATCCCCAGCCACAAGCCTCCTCTCTCAACTGTTGCACAGGAGTCCAGAGTATTTCAGAGCCAGTAACAACAAGAGCACTGTTGCTTTGGAGTGCAAAGTGCAGTGAGTATTTGGCCTTTAAAACCCCATCCTTTAACATAAAGGTTAAACATTCATAGCACTGGACATGTCCCTGCTCTTAAGGACCTAGGCTCCTCTTCTTGCTCTAAAACTCCTGCCGCTGAGGACCACAGGAATACAAATACAATGCCACCCCTGGAAGCTTGCAAAACTTGGAGGCAGCCCCGAGACTGCTGACTTCCAAGAAATCTCCCTCCATTCATTGCACCGGCAGCCTTGGCACGGACACCTCGTCACTTTACAAAAGCATCGCTCTGAAAACAGGCGATGTAAAGGGGAACGGGGGGGGGGGGGGAACTCCCACCCCCCCGGCTGAGTCGCTGTCTTTGCCCCCCCGTCCCGCCGGCAGCAGCTAACGGGATGCGCGGAGCCGGCCCCAGCCCCCGCCAGGGTTTTTTATTTTTCCGCGGCACCGCAGACGGCTCCCCGGCTCGGTCAGCAAGCGGGGAGCCTGCGAGCGCGCCCCAAACTGCGGGAGGAGGCCCCCGCGCACCCCCGCAGGTGCCCCCCCCCCCCCCCGCCGCGCACCCACCTTGTAGACCTTGCCGAAGGCGCCGTCGCCCAGCTCCCCCACCACCTCCCACACCTCGCCGGGGTCCAGGTCGCGGCGGACATGCTCGTACTCCCTGGAGCGCCGCTTCTCGAAGGTGGAGAGGCGCAGGATGCGGCGGAAATTCGCGAAAGCCATGGCGGGGCTGCCGGGGAACCGCCGCCAGCCGCGGTCCCGCGCCCGGCCCCGGGGGGAGCGGCGGGGGGGGGAGCGGAGCGGGGCGGGGAGCGGGGCGGGGCCGCCTCCCGCCGCGCACGTGGACCCGGCGCCGCTCCACCTGCGGGCCCGGGCCCCGCTGGCCGCCCGCCCCCCGCCCCGCCCCGCGCCGGGGCCACCGGCGCCCGGTGCCGCACGCTACGCCCCAAACCGGCCCTTTTCGGCCCCAAACCGGCCCTTTTCGGCCCCAAACCGGCGAGCCGTGCCGCTGAGCAAATCGAGCAGCCCCCCGCCCCCCGTATCCTCACCCCCCCCCCAACACCCGGCAGGAGGGAGGCCGGAGCGTCGGAGGGTGAGGCTGAGTGCACCCAGAGCTGGAGGGAAAGGTCTGGAGCTGCTCAGCCCGGCACAGGGAGCGTGGGGAGCCACCAGCATCCTCCCGCCCTGCGCTGCCGGGGGACGAGCGACGAGACGCATCTCGGCGGGCGAAAACATGATCCGAAACTGCCTTGGCAACAGAGGGACGTTTCCTTCTTCCCCCAGTTCATCTCATGTGAAAACAGTCAAACACAAATATTTTCAGAACTCCCAGTAGCAGGAATTCGAGTGTATCAGCACCGCCGGCGCCCGCCCTGAATTTGGTTTAGAGAAGATGTGACCCAACTGGTGTCAAGTGTGAAGGTTTGCATCCTCTCGCTGGCAAAACTTCAAATCCTCTGAAAAACCAACATGAAATCAAGTATTAAATGGGGACATCTAGGGGAAATAGCCGACGGTGCAGCCACGCTTCAGAATACCTCTGGTTTTAACAGAGGGCTTAGTGGTAAGTGGTTGTCCATGCAAACCTCGGTGGTACCAACACGGCTCACACCAGCGTGGGTATTTTGCCCCACATATGTGTCCCATGAACAAGCCGAGGGTGGAGATACGGGAGGGGGTGCATTTGCACACTCCATCCTGAAGTGTAATGCAGACAAAACTCAGCAGCTCAGTTTGAGAACATCTGGCCTTGGTGATTTCTCATTTGTTCCTCGATATATTATACCCTAGAGCACGGAGGCTGATCATTGCCTCTCCTTGTCTTTGCCGTTCAGAAAAAACCTGGGTTTATCCTGGTATGATCAGCCATCACATTTCTATTGGGAATTTCCCGATACTGATGCTTGAAAAACTATTCAAAACTCCAGTTCCTGGAAATCTGTAGTTGTAGGAAAATTTCATCTGACTTTTTTGAGGAAAGTTTTGTGTTCCCCCACTTCTTCCCTTCTCACCGCTGAGTTGCAGGAGAAACAAGCTGAAAAATGCAACCCAAATATATCCATGAAACAGAAAGAAGCTGAAAAGAATTGAGCACTTGTTTTCACCTAACTTCATGGGGTTTGGACCTGATCTGACACAATGTATGGATCTGGCAATACTGGAGTAAGAAGAGAATAGAACAGAAACAAAACAACCACTTTCAGAATTTCATGCCCTTTAATCTCAATTTTTTCCAGTGTTTTAGCTATCATTTCTAAAGTTATCATTTGTATTAACAGTAGCATTTTTATGTTATTGTACTAGGGGACCTGGGCATTGTACACACCCATAGAAGTATTGCTTGTATGGGATCCCCAAAGATCATCTAGGCCAACTTCCCTCCTGGAGAAGAGTGTCCCCAGCACTGGGCCAGGTCAGACAGCAATCTGTCCATCTGAGGCTTGAAAAACCTCCCAGGCTGGAGTGGACACGACCTCCCAGGGCTACCTGCTCCAGGGAGCATCACCATCCTGGGGGAAGGTTTTTCCTAATGTCCCACTGGACCACCAAAGCTGCTGCCTGTGGTCATTGCCCCTTGTTCTGTCATCGGCCTCCCTGATAAGTGTTTGGCTCTGTCATCTTTGTAATTGCCCCTACAAGAGCTATGGGCACATATTGGAGATATCTGTCCTTATCAGGTGCTGTAAGGATATGGAATCCAGTATAAATCCTCTGCCAAAGAGCTTTCAGTATAGTTAGATGCCCCGTAGACTAGCTGAGGGTAGGCTGATCAGATCAGGTCTCAGAGAGATGATTTCTCTGCTGGTATATACCTTGCAAACTCAAATTACTCCTTCAAAAGTTTCTGAGCAGCTCTGATTCAGCCCAGAATTTTGAGGGCTGTGGCATTTTTTATCCAGCACTTGACACCCTACAAGGAGATTTGTTCTCTCTTGGCTCTGTAGCAAAAGGGAATTGGCCATCTGAATTCTTTCCATCCATTTCTTCCAGAAAGCTCACATGTATCAAACCAAATCAGCAAACAGGTTAATTATCTGTCTGTGGATTACTACTTCTTACTATTTCTCAAGTGATAAATAAGATAAAGGGAACGTGAACTCCAGAAATGCACCAAACCTTTGCAGACCTGCCCCAGGCTCCCGGGAGCACCTCTGGTCCTACGGACAGATGGTCACGAGCACCACCCTAGTGTTAACCACGACCACTCAGAGCCAGCAGCTGCTGCCCTGACTGCAAGACTACATACAGCTCCGTGTTTTAAATGTAGGGTTACAGAGGGTCTGTCGACCACACTAAGCCACTGGAGTTAGATTTTATTAGTAGTATTCGTGATATAGGTTAGGGGTAAGGAATAAAGAGCACTTTCAGTGGTTATTGCTGTGCTGGATTGGACTTGCTCTGGGTTGGAAGAGAAATAGGTGATAATCACTTTATATAAATATAAGAGCAGTTCAGCTTTCTAACAGCTAACTAGAACAAGAAATTGGGCATTCAAAAGCAGCCATCTCAGAGCTATAGCTCCCTGACACGTTGCACAGGACACTGTCGGGTACTGGAAAGTAGAAATATCAAAGCCCTGGCTAAGAGGAAAAGCAAAGCCCTGTGGTGGCTGCTGTGTAGGACCTCCTCAGCACAGACCAGCAGACTCTGGGGTACCACTTGTCTGAGGCTGAGATTTGCACTACAGTCTAAAATAAATCCTTAGGTCTGTGCTATCTTGCACATTTTAATCAGATTTAATGCTCTTCAGCATTGTAAAAATAATTTCTGTCACTTGATTTTACTACGTATTATCCTTTAACGCTGAATGGAAGTGGAGCCTTTGCCTCCACAGCTGAGGGGAATTCTTGAAAAGGTGGGAAAAGCATTGAAGTCGTGGGATGGAGGTTGAATCTGGTTCTGGGGCAGAATTTTCCTTCTGTGAGAGGTCATTGCCATGGTGCTAATTCTGTTTCACTGGTCTCCCATGGCCAATTGAGATGAAGCTGAAATCTGGGTGTTTTCTGCAGCACCTGCATTTGGATGAAGTACACTGCTTGTTGTCAGTAAGAAATGCTGCAGCACTGGCAGAGTATTTCCAGCTCCTGGATTACCTGAACAGTAAGTCCTTCTAAAAATGAGATTGGCATTAACGCTCTAAAATTACAGGCCCTGTGTCATGTTTTGAAAAGAGACACACAGAATGTTACATCTCTTAGGATTTAAACCAGGGATCAGGGACATTACAAATATTGCACTTCAGATGCTACAACAAATGCAGCACTCTGTAATACTAATTAACTAGCAGCTTGGTTAACACAAGTGCTTGTCAATACCCCAAAAGCTTTCAGATACAGCATATATCACCATGTCTTCCCTGCCCTAGCATGCCCCAGTTGTTCCAGAGGGTTACATGGCCTGGCTACTCCTGCATCAGCTTCTGAAATATATACGGCTTAGGGGCCCATGCAGAGCCACTGAGATGCATTTTCAGCTCTCACTGAAGATACTCCTTTCCCCTTCCCCCTTCCATTGCCTCCTTCCCTGCTTGTGAGACAGAAAAAGGTCGAAGAGCCTATGCAACCTGTTTGATTTTATGGTATTATTGTCCCCTGCACCCCAGCAGCATGTGAAGTCCCCAGGTCAGGCTTGCTAGTACTGTACAAACATGACAACCAGGTCCTGGTGCAGCGAGCAGATAACTGACACAGGAAAAACCCAGGCCAGCCATGAAGATCTTTACAGCTGTGCAAGCGAGATGCCAGGAACACAGGGCAAGAGGGGATTTCTGGCTCACTGAAGCTAATTCCTTAGTACTGCAGCAACCTCACCATGTAATCCTTTCCATAGATTGATTGTGCTCCGTGCTAGAAAGCAGGTGGGTTTCTTGCCAATAGTGTCCTCCACATGAGGCTGTTTGGAACCCCCCGTCCACTGGTTCACAGCTTCCCCACCTCCCATACACAGTTCTTGACTCTGTTTTTTCTGCAAACCCCCACAGTGCTCCAGCTCAGACAACACCTCTTCACATGGATTTATCCCACTGGCAGAGATTTAAGGGTAGCAGAATTGGACCAGGCTGCAGATTTTTTTAGTGGGGGCTGTTTGTTCTCTGTGTTTGCACTTGGGGAAGTTTGAGGGAAATGCTGGATTTGGAGGTTTGGCTCTTCCTCTGCTCTGGAGAAGATTAAATAGGACTAAAAATAATTGCTAGTGGGTCACGAGTTAAAAGTGACACCTCCAAAAGAAAAACGGGTTCTTTTCCCAGTGTTTCTGGTTTGTTGGAAAAGTCCTTTCTTCTGCCAGGCATGGGGTGGAAGAGAAGAAAGACAGAAAATTATGAGCACTTAAACCTTGTCTTCTGTGCAGAAATCACGTATGCCTCTTTCATAAATCAGGCCATTTTACTAATAATGTCCATTAATTCTGAACAGTATCTCCTGTCTGCTACTGTGTTTTAATTACATGTGCAACCTTTCTGTAAGCAGTGGGCATTTAAAGTAAAATAAATCCTGCTAATTATTGCTCTCAGCTTTGTGCAGACAATGCCTGAGAGCTCACTGTTTTCCAGACCTGCGGTTTTATTGCTTTCTCCGTTATGTGACTGACCTGAATAAGGACCAGAGCATGCTGCTCTTTGACTTGCTGGACCAAAACGTGAGGGGGGGAGGACTTGCCTTAATGCGTGCTACATGGTGGCATTCACCCTGCTGCCCCACGAGGTGTGCACCCTGCAGGTCCTGGAGTCGGTGCAGGGACATCTGCACCATCCCACACCCCCGCAAAAGGCATCAGCTCACTGGAACTGATCTTTACTCATGGCGTGCAAGGGATGGAGACGGGCCCCGAGTCTGTGCTGCTGCACAGAAAAGGAAAGCAGGGAAATGAGCAGACTCCTGTTAATACCAACCTTGTTCCTCTGGAATAAATCCACTCCTGAACTTTTTGCAAGGTAGGAACTATCTAAACACTATTCCCAGATCAGGCTGTCCATCTTAGTTCTCCAAAAATCAAGCCCTTGGCTGTGTTTACCTGTGGGGAAGAGAGCAGAGCATCTGTTTTTGCCCATCGGTTCTTGCTAGCAGCATGTGCTGATCCCTTCTTCAGCCTCCCTGGCATCACCCACAGCCCAGGCTGGGGAGAGACCAGCGTCCTTTCAGGGAAAAGCAGCGAGGCCAGCAGGCTGCGGTGAGGGAGAGGAGGGGTATTAAAGCCAGGGTTACCCCCAGAGCTGAACCTTGCTGTCGGACACATCCCGCAGCTCTGCTCTGGACCCAACACCCGGCCGAGGGCCAGCGCTCGGGGCTGCTGCCGGCAGGACTCGGGGAGGAAGGAGAGGAGTCAACCACAGGACGTAGCCCTGCAAGTCACTCAGCACACGGGAGGGATGGAAAAGGACCTCACAAAGCAGCTCTGGAGCTTGGCCGGCTGTCGGTATCTCTCCCTGGCACAGCCCAAACCCAGCCATGTGCTCCAGTGCAGGAAACACCAAGATTTTGGTATTTCCTGTGGGTGTGACTAGGGAGAGTTCACCTCTATTCTCTGAACACAAGCACCAGTTGGTATTCCATGTATTCTTTCCAAGCAGGAAATCAGTGCTTATTATCTGTTTCTAAACCTTTCTGCCCCAAAACAGAACTATCTTGAAAAGCAGTTTATCTACCGGCACACAGGACCCACTTTTCAATGGCTGAATATAGACAGGGATAATATGATTGATTTTAATGACTTTAAAGTCACAAGGTTTCTCTTCAACATCCAGAAAGAACTTCAGAAAATATTCAAGGACTTTGATATTCCCAGAGATGAGGTAAAATTAGAGAAATTACAGTCAAAAGCTAGGTCATGAAAATGCCCCTCAATGCAGCCCTTGGCCACTTCTCACTCAAGCCTGAGTTTCTTTCCTGTTGACTTCAGGAGTGGCTCTTTGGTGACTTACCACACAGTCTGAATTGAAAATGTTTTAACAATAAGATAGCAACAGAAAAAAATAATTTTAGGGGGGATAAACCAGTCATATTCCTTTGTCTGAGGAGACTCTAATGAGAGGAGGTGGGCAGGACTGGCAGAAGTGCCTTTATTTAAGCCATTTTCTTCTGGGTTCACTTGTGTCTTCTCATTATTTTCCAAGCTCTCTGCAGTCCAGTCTCAGAGCCAGGGGAGTACCTCGGTGGGGTGCCTCAGACTTGAAACTCCTAGAAACGTTACTAGTGCCATACCTTGGCTTATGCACATGCCATGGAGATGTCGATGCCAGATAAGAGCCTCAGGGGAAGCTCTTTTTTTTTTTTTTTTTTTTTTTTCTCTCTGATGAATCCTTCATTTTGACCTTAAACCAGCTCCAGGTTCCAAGGCCATAGAGATCTTTCCCATCCCTGCTCCATGGTGGGGAGCAGCCCCCTGCAACCAGAAAGGGAACAAACCTGGTTACAGCACCTCCCCTCCAGCTCTCCTCCCCTCTGCACTGACACAGTCCTTACGGAGGGGTATGCACACAGCCCTTGCCAATTTGCTTTTGCCACCAGCTCACCTTTGTCCCTCTCTGGTCACCTATGCTCTTTCAAATCCCTCCTTGCTCTGAAGTAGTCTCTGATTAATGACCACCTGCAGCTACACTGGTAGGGAATCAGTCATTAATAGACTGTAGACATCTCTTATCTCTGTCACAGCTTCACGCTCTCTTCATGACTTCAGCATCTCAGCATGCTCCAGGAGCACATTTAGCAAGACAGCCATTAGTAACCAAGAGACATTCCTTCTCTTTCTCCTCTTTTCTGCTGCTAGGCTCCTGGGTTATTGTTTTTATTGATAACTCTCCTCCTCTTTGTTCCACCACCAGTATCCTCTTCGATTATTTGTTACAGGCAGTTGTTGCATCTCTCCTGTAAGCCCTGCAGGGCTTGCAGCCTGTTTCCTGTGTGGTTTAGCAGCTCAGGGAGTTATCAAAGCCTCCATCCTGCTCAGTGCCTGTGGCTAGTTCTCTAATGCCCTCAGAGTAGTTTCCCAGAATAAGCTGTTTCAGCCCCAAGTTGCATGGATCCTGTCCTTTCATCTCCAGGCTGCCTGATTAAAAGGCCACTTTAAGCAGGAGCAGTGTGGCTGTGACACAGCCGTGGAGGCACCCCACTCCCCCCCAGCCACTCAGCCACACCATAACCCCAGCTGTTACGAATCACTCCAACATCTGCAGGTCATTACATGCAGTAGAGAAACAGCCCTGTGCCAGGGAGATGCCCTATGAGCCTGTAACATGTTTGGGATAAGCCAGGGGTGAGCAGTTGAAATCAATTTCTCCTGAGTCAATCAGGAAACTAGAGCAAGTTGGAGACGGGGATGAGAGCCTGGACGCAGGGTCTTTCTCTGAAATAACTGTTTACATTGGGCAAGGCTGCTTTGCTAAGTTAGGGATCTATCTCCTCTCCAAAACTAGCAACTGAACTACAGGGAATTCAAGATGATTGCAGTCTTCTGCATTGACAAACAACAAAAAGAGGAAGAGATCATGAATAGCCTCCCAGCAGGACCAGTGAGCTCCTAACTGACTAACAAGAACCCTTTACCCAGCTGGGAAGAACACAGCCTCGCTTCTCTGTCCCCTTAGGCTTAGCTTACAATGCCAGATAGAAGTACCAAACTTGTAGAAAGTGAATAAATCAAAGCGCTGCAGTAAAGCAATTGCCTGCTCTGTTTTCTACATTGCACGCTGCCACTGCTCTGCCAAGGTCAGCACCAGAGACCGGTGTCTGACGAGGAGGAAGGACTCATGCAACCTGGACTTCAGCCTTGTACCTCACAACTCTCCCCAGGACTAAGCCTGAGGTTGGCATTAGCTTCCCCCATGCGCTACGATAGGCATGTCACCTTGGTATTTTAGTGACAACCTTTTCCCATCCCCTGTGTTACACACTGGTTTGGTGACAGCCTTCCTCCCCGGCACTGCTGTTGTCCCACGTTCAGACGCACACAAAGCAAGGCTGGTTTGAGATGGGGCAGACTGATCTCCGAGGCTGGAGCCAGTCACGCTGGCAGCTTTCTGCTCCGCATCCCCCGCCTGTGTGCTCCGGGCCCGGGCAGCTCCCTGTATCCGTGCTCGTGAGGAACAGCCCAATGACAGGAAATGCTGTTTGCTTTGTTAACGAAACCACCTAATTAAGTCCATGTGGAGAGGAAGCAAGAAGGCAGTTCAGTTTCTCTTGCTAAATATTGACTGTTTACCCTTCGGGCACAGCAATCCAGTGAATTTATTTCCCCCTCTCACCTTACACACAGGGCATCACACCATTGAGCCTCCTCCAAACTCACTGCCATTAGAGAGCTTCCCTAATTAAGCAGCACGGCTGCAGCATAAGGGACTAATTATAACAGAAAATTCCAGTCTCCGAGCACCGCCACTGACCTCCCATGAAGCGAGGTTTCAGCACGCCTGTAAGGCGGCTTCCCACCTCTCAGACCTTTGCAACCGCTCAGAGTCCAGAGAAAGTAAACGATGTGGCTGAAATCCCAACTTTCTGGGATTATTCAGAGAAAGAGAGAACACAGCGAACCACTCTTTGCAGAGGTGAGAGCTCAGTGACTTTTCCATAAGTTACCTTGATATTTTTGGCCGACATTCGGAGGGACCGGCCACCCTGAGCTTTCGGCCAGGTGCTCCCCGCAGCGTCCAGCGCAGCTCTGCGGTCCTGCGCTGACCGGGGCCGCTGCCCCAGCATATGCAGCAGCAAAATCGGGTCCACAGCTAAAGCCCATTTCCCTTAGTGCTATCTCTGGAGCCCAGCACCAGGTGTTAACGCAGCACCAGTCCGCAGTGGGACAGGTACACTGGCCAAACTGGGATGCAGCTTTAGCCAGCAGAAAGCAAATAGCATTTAGCTCGGGGCCAGGCGCGAGGGTGCAGCATCCACCATAGGGCAGAAACCCCACGATGGTTGTAGCACATTATACGGTGTGATATAGCAAGATATAGGTCAATGAAATATGAATATAGGCACAATACAAACATTAATTGTATGTTAATTAGGAATAGAAACACTGTATCTGTAGACCATAGACCTATAAATCATACCTCATCTTCTCCCCTAAACTCATATGCTGTAGGGTGCGAAGCAGCATCTGATTTCGCTGCTTGCAGTGACTGAGAAAATTTCAATTCTTGCATGTTTTTGACCTAGAATCCATGTCCTTTGGGGGTTCCCAAAGTTCCCCAGCCTGCTTCATACACCAAAATGTGCTACAGCTGCACACTAAGGACAGCTTGGTGCGGTGTAATGTGGTGTGGGTACGTATGCACCATGCAACAACGGGAAACAGACACCCCTCTTAGTGCTCAACAAGTGACCACACGTTGTTCAGCTAGGAGATGAGTAAAGAAAGTTCCCATGCCATTTTATAATTCTGGTGTTTGAGGAAATCAGCTCTGAGAACTTCTCTGTCCATGCTGGGGAAGATGGAAGCAGGGTTGTCTCATATGTCAGAAAAAATTACTACAAACAAGCCTCTGTACCTGTTGCTTTACACATATATATATATAATAAAAAGAGAATATGTATATATAAAAGAGATTATGTACACATACACATACAAAAGGAATCAAAAAAAGGTATAAAAATTTGTATGTATAAAAGGGAAAAAGTTCCAGGAAAACCACATGCTTCGCTTGTTTGTAACTCACATCACAAATTCTACCATGAAATTATCCTAAGATAAAAAAAATAAGTGAAATGTTTAGCTGTGATAACATTAGACCGAAGTGGCCTACAAAAAAATTATTCCTACTCCTTTGATACCTTAGTTAGTTAATCAAGACTATAAAAGTGTTGACCTGAATTAAGACAACATGTCAGTTAATGTAATTATAGGACAATTACACAGATCCATTATTTTGCACTGTTCACCAGGGAGCCAGAAGCACATCGACAGGCAGCCGGAGCCGGGCACAGAGGAGGTTCCCGCTGCGTGCCTGAGCGCGGCTCCAGGCCCAGCACTCTCCACGGACTGCACACCTTACTGCAAGATAAAACGTTGTCAAACACCAAAATTATTACCAAAACCTATCTCTAGGGTATCAGACAAGTAATGAAAAAAGTTGTAGAGCTCCAGCCCAGAATTAAAAGCCCTATTGAAGAAAATTAAAAAGAAAAGCAACACTGAGTTTATTTCTTAAGGCATGGCATTTCCAGGATTACTTTTATTTTTTAAATGCAGGGGAGAAAAGTTTCTCTTTTTCGTTTTAGATACAGGAAATTTTGTACAGCATTTCCAATAGACGTTCATGATGGTTTATTCTCAATGGTGACAGATCTTCCCTAGGCTAAAAAAAAAAAAAAAATCACATAATTTAACAGTCTAAAGACAACCTGCTTGTGCTTTGCAGTTCATTAAAAATATGTGCACATACTACTGCGATATGTCAACCAGAAACAGAGGTACAACACAAAAATACATAATGCATTTTAAAAGTTACCTGATGTTCACAGCATCTTTATATTGGCCTAGAACTCTTCATTGACTGAAGGAGCCGGGGGCAGGGAAGTTTAAAAGCATGTTTTACACAACTGGTGTAATTGAGTCTAAAAGACTTTACTGAAGTTACTTGGGAAAAAAATGGTCACGTCCCTGGAATCCCCTCATCCTCGTTTCACTGCATGTTGGAGCTGTGCATTTTCTGTGTCAGTACCAAATCTAGCACCATGTCCTACGTAATACGAATGTTTGTTACATGGCACACACAAACAAACTTCATACAAAAAGTTTTACCATAAAAATGAAGATATTTATTCAAGAAGTACAAATTTGATGGTACCAGCCATCTTTGAAAGCCATTACCATGAGGCAGAGAGGACACAAACCGAAGTCTCTTGCTCAGAGCATATGAAAGCAAGTGTCTTACAAATTGCCAGCTAATGCAGTCATTTCAATCATTGCTCAAAAGCCACCTCCACTTTTTAAACATTCCCTGGACTTAAGAGAGGCACAAATAGGGTTATTAATACAAGACCAGTTAGTTATTTTAATAAAGCCATCAGCTAAAATTTACTTTGTTTTAAATTTCCTTAAATTGTCTCCAGCCTTTGACTGGTATCAAATTTCATAAAGAAAAAAGGGACTTGGGAACGAGCAGGTGCAGAATTTTTGGAGCTCAAGATGAACTAAAAGTTTTAAGGCAGGAGTCAGGATTTTAAGTTCTCTATTTGCCCCATGGCTCTGATCAAATGGTCTTAATCTGTAAAATATACAAATACAGAGTCCTACTGGATAAATACCCAACAAGTGGTCCTGCTTGGAGGGCAGGAACATACTTTTTCACAGACAGTCCAGTGGAACATTTATTAAAAGTCTCAAAGTCCACAGTAAGAAGCCCGCTGGTTAAAACATCTCATCTTCCAACTATTTGACTTTTGTAGGCTCAGTGGCATGTATCTCCCTTGGAAGGAGAGCTATAGCTCCATCTCCTATGAACAAGAGCAACACACACGCGGCTACGGAGTATCTAAGCGGATGAAATATGGAAGAGGAGAGCCATTTGCAGAACAGAGCAATCTAAAACACTTTATGAAAAGGGAAGTCTTAAA
This sequence comes from Tyto alba, assembly GCF_018691265.1. NCBI lineage: Eukaryota > Metazoa > Chordata > Aves > Strigiformes > Tytonidae > Tyto > Tyto alba. The sequence goes on from NW_024881279.1 coordinate 13,191,918, forward strand.
GCAGGCAGACTTGTATATACAGTCATTAACCAACAGAAGTGTTTGTAGCTGCAGATATAATAGCAGGACATTCATCTTCTTTGGGAGAAGACAGAAGCATGGCTGCTGGAAAGTTTTAACTCCAAGGCTTCCTAGCTCAGTTAACTTGCAAGGCAGATCACCAATATCTAGAGGGTTTGAAGCAGATTTTTTTGTTTTTCTAAGAAAGTTGCAGAGCATATGAAGCTCATCCTCCCCCCCCAGAGCAAGTTTTCAAAAATGCCTTTCTCAAATACCTCCACGTCCTACTCCAGGAGAGCACAAGCTGTCCAAGAGCTGCCAGCCATCATCCAGGGGGGAGTCAGAATTACAGGGGAAGTGGTGAAGGGCAAAGGAAAAAAAGCCTCTTTCTCTAACAGAGACTACTTTCATTTCAACATAACAGGATCTGAGCAGCGCAGTGAAAAAGCCAACAATTTTTTTTTTTTTAAATGTAAACATTCTCTGCGTAAGGTGCAGGGTCTTGGATGTATGTACAATGACATAGAAAAGAGTTTGTAAAATACAGATCAAGAGTCAGAAATGTAGCTACCACCTACGCTTCTGAAGAAGATAGAAATGGAGAAACATACAGCATTCAATTGGTCAACACTTACACAGTGAAAATGCTTTCAAAACTCCATGGCTAAAAGCATCCCACCACTGTAACAAAGGGGGTTTTTTAATAGTTTTTAAACAGTTTTTACATTATTTACTAACAATGGATATATATGCAGAAGCATGTCATACTACAGCAATATTTTATCAGTCAGCCATCTGCTTTACCAAAGGTTATGCACAGTGCCATGTGTTGCCTTGTTGCTCCAACGAACCCCTTTCCTCTCCTCCCCAAAGCAACTCAGGAACTGTCTGTGAAAGGTGAACAGGAGCTGCGTTTTGTTTGGTTGCTCCTGGGGTGAGGTTTTTTGTTGTTGTTGTTGTTACTGCTTTTACCATTAGGGTGTCTATTAAAAACCCCAACTTATTACACTGCTGACTCACATAATTTAGTTTTCAAAAATATTTCCCAGATCCAGAGAAGCAAAGGCTTTCAGAAAACTATAAAACAGTTCTTGCAGTACAACTATTCCAAGCTATGTTTTCCGCAGAGGACACCAAAGAACTGATGCACAAAGAGCCACGGTAGTCAATGAAACTTTGGGGAGCTGGATGCTCTGAAGGAGCAGCTGTCGCTTGGTTGTGGAAGATGACCCTGAGCATCCTTCTGCAGCGCACCAAGCAATGTACCTACAGCATCTGAGGCTTGTCTGGAGCTCCCTCGCCCCAGCAGACTGATTATGTGCGTTCATGCCTCTCTGCCCTTCAAGCTGTTCAGGACTGTGGATTTTCACTAGATTATTACTTCTGGTTCAGGTAGAAGTAACAATAAAGAGTATAAAAATCTGAATCACATCAACAGACCTGTCACTAACATGGTAAAAAAATGTTGCCTACCAGCATCAGTTCATAGCCAGAGCTCATCAAGAATGACACAAAGGGCTGATGGGTCTAACAAATAAAAGAAAAAATCCTATTACTCCTCACTCGTCTGTACTTGGCATTGCAGTTCACGCCTGCATGTATTCTAAAACCTGTTGCATTGCTCCAGTTATACCCGAGACACCCCACGGCGTGGGGCAGCACGCCAGCTGGCATGCAAGACCCAGCTGCACGCTCACCCCCCGCACCGGCGCGCTTCCAGCCATCCTCCCCGGGAGCAGCCGCCGGTGCCCGCCGCGCAGACCCGCACCGGCCCGGGGCTGCCAGCCAGCCTGCGGTTCGGGCCGTGCCCGCTCTGCTCTGCAATGGAACAAGCCTTCCCTGCCCCGGGAACCCCCACGACTCCCCCAGGAGCCCCGGCCCGCTCCCCTGCCCCGGCATTTGCACTGAAGACTCTCTCAAAGGACAAAGACAAGACATTTCGGAGACAGAAACGACCGTTCTCTCAACGTATATTGCAACCTCTAGTTATATACATGGGAATAGGTGAGTCAACATGCTGCATCCCTTCATTACTGATATTTTTTTAATATACATTTGGTTTTTTTGAAACTTAGAATTCCTTCCTAATACAAATATTGTAAAATTTGTTTCCAGCTGGGTATGTGCTTAGTACATCTGTCATTTTATAAAGAAGAGCTTGAAAAGTCTTCACTTTCACCTCTAAAAGCATTTTACTATTTAATTTTTTCAGTTTTAGATATGTTCTTAAGGGACAGGAGGCGGGGGGAGGCTGTTAGAGAAAATACTATTTTCATGAATCAGTTCTCTGTTTTACTCATAGCCCACTCACATGGTCTTCAGATCATCACCTTGCTCCCTGACATAAAAGCAATTAATATAAAGCACGGTAATCTACTACGGCATAATAAAACTGAGCCTTTTCCAGCTAAGAGGTGGCAGAGGGAAAGAAGGAGCTTTCATCTCAAAACATGGTGACAATTGCCTGAACTCAAAATAGAAAAAAAAAAATTCAACAAAATGTATCCTACAAAAAAAAAGTAGTGTTTGTGTTCACAGTTACAGAACTGTCACCCTGGTTTGCTCCTCCTCAATCCATCACAATTTCCCCCCTTCCAGAAGAGACTGCATGGAAATGACATCATTAAAACCATTCTGACTAAAGGCAAGTTATGCCTTACAAGACAAGTAGGGTCTTCCTGGCATGAAACCATCCTTTGCCCAGGGAAAATCCAAGAGATTTTTTAGTTGTTTATATATCAAATATTTTTTCCCCTCTGGAATGCAAAAGATCTGGCTGCTAAAACCCGGTATAGTAAATCATATCTGTCTTAACAAAATTCCACAATAGAAAACTTTTGTTATAGGTTAGTATTTATCAGCTTTGATTTAATCTTTAAAAAGAAAAAAAAAAAAAAAGAAAAAATAAAACCAAGTCACTTTGGTGTTTATGAGAACAGGGGACTAATTTTCCTTTATACAGCTCTGCCACTGCACTTCAGTCATCCTGTACCGAATGCGGGCTAAAGGAGCTGTCAGAAAACCATAGGCTTAATAAAACACGGGGACCAAGAAGAAAGCTATATTTATTTGGGATATGGCGGGAAATGCATATAAACTGTGGGTCTGTTTTCCAACCATCAATGTAAATTGTGCGCCTGCTTCCACCTGCTGGGAAAGACTCGTGTTGTTGTACAAGTGACCTCTGCTCGTTCTGGCTCTACGCTGATGCTCGTGGAGCAAGAACCTCCTTCGAGTCTGAGAAACTGAATTCTGTGGAATTAATGAAGGAGATAAAGTAACAATTTTAAAATTGTCAGTGTAACACACCAGTTGCACTAGCAGATGAGAAAGAGCTGTGACAACTGTAGCTTTGGACCACTGATTCAGAGAGGGAAGACAGAAACCAATAAAAACATGCTATTCATAGCTGAATAGCACATTCAACTTTGGAAGAAGTGAAGTCATTCCAGTGACAGCTGAAAAACTAAGCAATCTAGAAATCATGTTTAAAAGGAACAGGGCCTTCGATCTCACCCAAAGGCATTACCAGACAGGGCTGCAGTGCAGCCAAAGGAACACAGAGAGCGTCTCTGAGGGGTCAAGCACTTAGAGTGTTGTGTCCCCCACCGCCAGTACGCTCCAATTCAGATTTCTGAGACTACAAAAGGATTTGTCATTTGCTGAAAGGGCTCCTCTTACATTCTGAAGGGAAAGCACTGGCTGTGAAACACTACGCCACGCTCTGGGCCACGGGAGCGTGTCAGTGAAGGTACCTCCATTGTCCTGGCTGGAGAGTCACCAGAGCTAGAAGACTGGCTGCTGCTTCAAACGACACTCACATGAAAAGCTGAAAACTGTGTGCTGTCGTGTCCTCCTTCCCATCTTCCACGCTTTGTGCCCTCTAGGAACTGAGCAGGGGAAGTTGCAATCCATTGTATCTGGGTGTAATTGCAGTTTAAACTGGACCTATTACACTGGCGCCGTTAGACAAAGGTGACGCACCTAACGCTTAAGCCCAGACCAGCGCATCACTCACCTTAGCTAGCCTGATCAAAGCTTGTTTTAATGATCTGAGTGATATACAGTAACTCAGCAGGCACGCACTCAGGTGCCAGTCAGCCGGTAAACTTCAGGCTAAGTCAGTCTTGTAGCAAGTTAAGTTTACAGTACAGTACATGAGAGTATACATTGACTAAGTTATTGCCTAAGGCTCCGGTGGGCTGCGTTCCCAGCTCGGGAGCCAGCAATGGCACAGGACTGTGTTGCCATCTTGGAATGTACAATTGCTTGGTCTGAGCATCACCAAGAGCTGCCCCCGTGGGCCGGAGACCAAGCCCCCCGCCCAGCTGCGCTGCCCCGGGCCGGCTGTGCCTCGGCAGCGCCTGGGCGAAGCACGCGAGTTCGGCCAGACCAGAACGGATCCCCGTGAGCAGGCAGCGTAGGACCTACCCAGAGCAGCTGCGATTCTTGCATGAACTGTATGTGGTGCTGATATGAAATTTTATAAATTGATTAGTTTTATTTAACAATAATAAAAGAATTAAAAAGTGCTCTCTGTTGTTCTGGCTCCATGGATCAGGACACCACCTACAGTTTTGAGAATCATTACATATTTGTATTGTTTAAGTGAACGACAATCTCCTCCCTCCCTCTTTGTACCTCCTCCCTTTTCCCTTCCCCTTCCTGCTCCCTTCCTTTACCCTTGCCCTGTGCTGCTTGCTGTTGTGTTAAATATGATGATCAGGCAAACCCCAAAGGCCAGTTTACATTTTTATGTTTTGTTTTTGCAGATCTCCATCACAGATGGAATTTTTGCTGGTCATTTCTTGGAACCAATCCATTAGCAGGACAAACCAAAAGAGAGGGCAGTGAAAACAAACCCCATGACAGAGACGGAGGAAAGAAGAATCAATAAACAAGCAGAAATCAGTTTTCCACCGGGGTGGGATTTGCTAAGGGCTGGCTCACGATGACTTGCACCACGTAGTCCTTTGGGATTTTCAGCTCCTCCAGTTTCATTTTGTCTGCCAGCGGCCTGCCCGAGAAGAACCAGCGCTGGCTGCCCGGCTCCACTCCCTCCACCGCGTGCAGCCGCCTCTTCATGTGGTACACCGTGTCCATGCTGCGGACCATGAGTTTGAGGTCTTTGCCTGTGGACAGGCGCAAACGAAGCTGGCATTCGTGCCCTGAATTGGGTGGGGGATCGGGAATATCCAGAGTCTCCAGGTCACCCTTCTCCTCTATCATGTTGATAGGTGGGGCGAGGCAGTAGACGGGAAGCTGGTACCGGTTGCCCAGTTCATCGTAACACTCTGTAAGAGCACCTTTAGGAGATAAGAGGGAAAAAATGAGTATGAATGCATTTCACATTTAACACTGAAGTGGTCAGGCTCAGAAGCATTTACCCTACTGTTAAACCATCTGAGTGATGAGGTCCGAATTCAGGCTTTAAAGGATTGATAAAAATATCTCAAAATTTTCATTAAAAATTGCTTCACCTTCTCATATGTAAACTTAGCGTTGAGTTAAAAGCACCCCCTAAAAGTTAAATGCATCCCTCCCTCCACATAAACCAGGAAAACTTCAAAAACAGCAGGAAGAGATGAGGGAAGATGATGCTCTCCCCGTGAGTCATTTTAGAAAAAAAAAGGAGTATTTCTCTGGCAGCACGCCCTGAGGTTCAGAGCACACATGCATCCAGAAAATGCTACTTGGATGAATTATGTGATCCTGAACCCAAGCTGTGAAAAGACAAAATGGCAAAGACCAAAAGCAAAAGACCTCTGTGAAAGAAAGATTTTGTAACTTCTCAAACATTCAAAAATTGCTGAAATGGTTTCGTACAGGACTCATGTTTTACTGAACACTGCCAGAACAAACAAACACGACCACCCAAGTCAGACAACTCTGCGGCTTTGTACAGAGCACGGTGTCACCACCAAAGCAACGACACCCAGCACATACTTTATATTTGCACAGCATCTGTAACTGCCATATTCAAAGCCCTGAAATTTCAAGGCTGATTTTTATTTCCCCAGACTCCCGAGAGGCTCCTCAGGATAATCTGGGCGTTTGTGTTAAAATGACCGGGCAGTGGTGTGCTGCCTTGCACGTGGCATTCCGTCTTACCAAAATGGTACAATGTGCACAGAACAGCTCAAGAATTGTAACACTTACTGAAGAAACAAATACAAGCTGAATTTTTCACAGTATGAGACGCACTTTATAAAGATATTTCAAGAACTACCCTGGAAAAATGGCAACACATTTTTCATAATGTTTTAAGAGTTACAGTAAGAGAAGGCTGAAAGCAGAGCCCTGCTGCATACAGCACACAACACCTCTTGCAGTGAGCCAGGAAACCGAGATGCTGAGGAAGCTGCATCCTAAATGACAGCAGAAATCCCTTCTCACTGTGGTTAAAAAAAAACCCCAATTTTCACACTCCAAGCAAATGCTTCTCCCCTGTTTCGAATTTACCTGCTATAACAAGTTTCCACATTTTTGCCCCTAGAGGGGGCACATTCACTTGCAAGATTACCCATCCTTTTGTAGTTGGAAATGTTTGAAGAAGAGCCAAGTCCTTGAGCTACAGAATATTTGAAAAACTCTTTGACTTGGCAGTTCTGCACACAACATCCAACTGCTCCTTGTTAGAAACTAAGGGTGGGTGTTTTTTTTTAGACAGAGGTTTTTTTCATGCTGACAGTGAGTTGTCTTAAACTTTGCTGTTTGATCAGCAAATTACCGTAATATAAAATTATAACTTCGGGATATACCGTGACACTCAGACCACTGTGACAGCAGCATTTTGTGCTGGAAATCTTCTTCCTTTTAGACAGAACCCCCTCTTTTTTAAGGATAGTTTGTGTTGATGAAAACACATAGAGGAAACTTTGGCTAAAAGATCAATGATTTAGGTACAGCTGCTTTTCAAGGATTTTCTGTCTGTACAGGTTCACCAAGGCAGCTATGCCCTGAGATTTATTGAGAAAACAAAACAAAAAAAAAAGGAAATCCAGAAAAACATAGCTATATCACTCATCACAGTCTTGTATCATTTATGAATCTCAGAGCAAACCAGCTTTTATCAAGACTGTATTGGATCCATACCTTTCATGGTACTTTGTGATTTACAGACTAAAGCCTGAAGTTCCCATACTTCAATTTTATTTTACAATGTTCATTTCATTCTGTAGACTTGATCTATTTAGTAAATGTCACAGTACTAAATTCTGAATCACGGTTCATAGAAAGAAATAAATGTTGTTTGGTGCTAAAAAAAAAAAAAAATCCAAACTTCAACAGTCTTTGAATTTAGCCAGGGCAGCTAAACCTATATCTTTTTTTTAAAAAGCCATGTATCTTAAAAAGAATGCTCCCACTTTAGAATAGCATATCAAAGAGTTAATTTTAAATACCATGGGGTTAGCTTGCTAAGGAATTTCTTCATCATTTATATCCTTGCCCAGCTGAACTAACATCAAGGTCAAAGCATATGCTATAAACACTGGATTGCTTAATCATAATCAGATAAGCAATATTAAAAAAAAATCCTGTGAAACAGTAGCTAACTTGGAGGTCTGTCTTTTAAAAAGAAAGAAAAAAAAAAAAAAAAACAAAACAACCAAAAAAAAGACACACTAGAGGAAACCTCTTGCCAATAAAAACTGCACAGTTCCATCCCATGCTGAGAAACGGTTTATAACAAATTGTTAAGGTAACAACAGGTGACCATAAACCTCACCAGTAATCCTGTCCTTCCACTCATACTGGTAAAAACGAGTCCCTAAGACAACTACTGGGAGCAGAAGAGACTTTATGATGGTACCACCTCCTTACCAGCACACCGTGCCTGCTGAAGGCCGAGCTGGAGTTCCACGGAGGAGATGAGGTGCTGGTCCTCACCTCCAAAGAGACAAGGAGCTATGCACACACAGCCTGGTCCACTTTAGCCAGCTAACTCCCTCTGGGCTTCACAAAGCTTTCGGTTAAGTGATCTTTGGAGATGGTCAGGCTCTGCTACAACCTTCAAGATGTTGTAAATGGTAACAAACTCAAAGGCAAAACACGAAGGGGTGCCACATTGGTGTTCAAAAGCGAAATGATAGCTGAATGTCTTAACCAGAAGGTGTGGTGAGTGTAGAGCTATTTTAAATGATGCAAGCAAACACAAGTTATCACGAAGGAAGAGAGAAAGTGGTTGAACTGCCCACAGCCACCATGGCAAGGCCAATCTCACCAGCCAGGTGGCAGCTTTTCACCGAGACATTGGCTGCAGCATCCCTTACGCAGCCCAAGGCACGCAGGAAATCAAACATCCAAACTACAAACCCCTTCATAATTTTGCTGTTATAATTGAAAACCATGTTTCTGATCCTTAGGGCAAGATACATCAGCTTGGGCCACACAAGTTATTCATCAGGAAGGGGAACTGAAAGAATGTCAAGCTCTTATGAGAAAACAGAGAAAAAAGAAAAAAAAAATTTTTTTTTTTGTTTCCCTGTTACCTAGGCAACCAGGATCCTCACCAGCTAGTTATAGCATAGAAAGGATGCAGCCTCCCTTAAATCAGAGAAGGAAAAAGGAATGCAAACAGAGGTTTTGCAGTTGAGGCAGGCAGGGTGCTCAGAGCGGCCTGAGGACAGCACTCGCCAGCCCCACTGAGACAGCTTGCCTCTTCCCTGCCTCCCCCTCCTTCCCCAGATCCTGCAGCCAGATGCTACATCAGGCAACCAGACCAAGCTCAGATGCCAAAGCCTAGAGTGAGTTGGTACTTTGAGTGTTCACTGTTGGATCATGCAAAGAAACCATGTAAAAGGGGCAGATTTCAGGGAGAAAGCAGCAGAGAGGATGGGTAGCAGGCACACGGGTCTGGTTAAAGGATTCTGTACTGGACATTAAAGATCAAGATGTTATAACAAGATCTTACAACAGTAGTGAGGAGAGGACAAACTAAGCTGATCAATACTTCATATACTTGAGTATTCTTTGTGTATTTAAATACTCCTGTACATGTTGACATGATTTTAATAAACCTGGACACAAAACATCCTGGTATCAACATGGAGAACTGACTTTGAGGAAATTCAGTGACAGAACCAACCAACAAACCAACCCACTCACCCAAACCCTAGTCTTCTCCAACTTTCTATCATCCAGAATTTAGGTGCCACAGCACACGATCGAAGGAGTGCTTTGAGAATCAAAATGACCAACTCATTACTCTGAAAATCTCCCAGTTAAAGACTGACACTGTCAAGCAAGATCTAGAATCATTCAGTATCGATGCTGCACCACAGTTACAGAGTTAACTTTATAGGCTTGATTCAAGTCAGATAGAACACAAGATACAATGCTAAAACCACAGCGGATTATTTTAATATTTCAAAAGTAATATCGGCTTGGAGACTGAGGAATTCTGGGAGGAGCTGAGAGGCAGAGCTTCTTGTTGGTTGTTATCCAGGTAGGAGACAGCTTGAGAGTTTTGGGCAGAAAAATATGCAGATGTGATCATCAAGCATACGGAACTGGAACATTTTGAAATTAATTGCCTTGCAGGCCATAAAAACTTTGTTTTACTTAGATTATTAGCTTGGAGGTATTTCTCTGGATTGGTAAGGGAAAACACTAAAAAAGGACCAGTTGAGATACTGCTTCCACCCCTAAGCAGTTCAGAGTTTGGACTTACTTGTCCTGCACGTGAAAGGACTGACAATTTAAGAGACCTAAATGACATGAAGGTAAACTTTTGCAAGAGTTATTGAAATCAGGCATATATGACCACACTCATCTAAAACCAGAAAAAGTTTTAATGCATTTTAATGGCATTTTGGCATTAAACTGCATACCGTTCTCTCTTCAGAAAAAGCAGCAGATTTCTTGTTCTCTGTTCATGATGTGCCTTCTATAACTTTAAGATTTTGAGCAGGATTGCTCAGAAATGCCCAAATCTTAAGAACTGAGCAGATTTCCATCTCTTCTTCCCTTCCCCCAGACAGACTTGCTGCAGGAAGAGAAATTAAGACAACACAAAACAAAATCTAGCATTGCAAGGAGACTAGCTAATTTAAGAGGCTTAAGTGCCTGTGTATAACACATTTGCCCAAGGAACAGCTGGTTCATTTGTTTTTCTTACTGAAAAGCTCCATTCCAAACTCAAGCTGAGCCTGGATTGCTGAATAAATTGGCTACAGTAGAGCTTTCACCTGCAGACTATTGGTTTGAATCCAATATAGGTCACTAATGCCTGAAATTCATTATGAGCAAAGAAAACAAGTGGGTCATCTTCTGGGTTCTGCAGTATAGCAATTCCTAGAGAGCAAAGACTGAGGCAGAAAAGCTGATCTATCTCTTCATCTTTATTAGTCACCAATTCTAGGTCACACCTGGGAAACACTAGACCTTATAAGAAAAAAAAAAAAAAATGTGTACTGGCATCAACAGCATGCGAGAGCGGTGAAGGGTGACTTTGCTCAGTACTTGAACAGGATTGAGACAAACAAGTAGAAGGACACAGCAGTTTGTTCCAGCTCACCTACAACCAATACAAACTTGGAGGAGTTAATAGGAAAAAAAAGCTGTTTCACATTAGACCCCGTATAACTTCATAATGACTGAAATGGCTTAATGCTGCAGTCAACAACTGTAGCTCTCCAGTTTTCTGGAGGGCAACATGTGGGAGTACTTGTGCAAGCCTGTGCCTTGCACCACATATTGAGAACAATGAAGTGACTATAATCATTAATGATATGGATGAAGCACTGGATAATAAACCACATATATAAGCCCCCTCCCATGCTTCTTCCACACTAAACTTCCATGGGCTATGCAAATTTAAATTGCTAAAAAGCTACTGTACAAAGCCTTTATAAAGGTACAAGCTTCCCTCCTAAGCCACAGCACAACTGCATACACAACAAAGCTCTGCTCTCATCTTCAGCCTGCCTTTATAATAAACTTATTCCAGCTCCTTAAAGAATGGGCTTTGTAAATAATAAGAGTTAAGCATTTAATAATTCTCATTTCAAATTCACTGAAAAACAGCTCTTCCATTAAGGGAACATTATTGGTCTGGCTCAATTCCACAAAGAACAACTCCCAGAGCCAGCAGGAGATCCCACTGCTCCAGGAGCTGCTTGGTGAGCAGAGACCAGTTCACTCCCACTTGTGGCAACTGGCACAAGACAGACTGGAATTGCGCTTAGTGCATTACAACAAGGGAAAGGAGGAGAAAATTAATATACTCTGCTACTGGACTTTGTAATTCTCTCACCCTGTTCTTTGGCAGGAGAACTACCTTGTAACTGGTTCACTGAATCAGCTATTACACTGCTCATGCTCATCTCCACGCTTGGATGTTTTTTACAAAACCTGGCTCATCCAGGTTCCAAGATTGCTGATAAAATAACGTACATTCAGCTGTCTGAAAAGGCTCTGCAAGGCAATAACCTGAGACACTTGCTGCAGAGGTTTGGACTACATGGGCTCTTGAGGTCCCTTCCAACCTGAATGATCCTAACTAGCTGCTTTTGCTGTAATAATACTTTAAAGAGCAAATCTCAGTTGCAGTATCTAGCCAAAGATCTCCCATTTGTATCTAAGTCATCCTGCTTCAGATTAAGCACACCTCGCCCTAGTGCGGGGCAGGTTTGTGAATCAAGCTGGCAATCTCATGAGTAAACCATTCTTAAAACCAGTTTTGCAACTCACGCCTGCATGTTGGCACAGGGGAGGAAAACTCAACCCGCTACCACTGAATCAGCAGCATCGGGTACCTACAGAAACCAGAGGGCAGCAGCACTGCAGAGTGCCAAGCCTGCACTCTAAGATGGCATTACCTGAACTCACCTGCCAAAGAAACCGAGATGCATCTGAATGGGGAAGCAAGACAAGGGGTTTGTGCAGCTCCTTCTGCACTAATCTGCTAGCTAAGCGGGATGTCTCACCCTCACCCAGCCTGAGGTATGCCTCATCCATGTGTTGTAACTGAAAGTCAACATGCCTGCGTGCCACTGCTACCTGTGTGTGTCAGGAACCTTTTGGTTTGGGTTGGATTTTGGGGAGAGGGGCAGAAAAGGAGCAGAGCGTGTTTATTTTGGGAAAAGGCTGGTGCAGATATGCAAGGTGCATCACTGGGCACACCAATCCTCTCCCTTTATCACAGCAGAGCATTAGCATCAGTTAATTCATTAGCACTAATTAACTAGGCTGAAGGTGAAAAATAATTAACAGCCTTCTGAAAGACGGAAATTTCTGCACTAGATAAGCAAGCCACTTTTCTTCAGATTTTAGCTGCAGTTAGTAAGTGTGCATCCCTTACCTTCCCCACTGTGCTGGAGCAGGGAGAGCAGGGCAGGGAGAGGAGAGGGATTAGCTGCCATGAGAGGAGGGACTGGTAGAGACAGAGAGTAATTTGGGGAGGAGAATGCTTGTGGGAAAAGGCGGGGGGGGTGGTGGTGGTGGTCAGGGCCATGAACCAAGTCCTTCAAAATTCCTCTTAAAAATCCTCACTAGTGCCAACAACAGCAGTGGCAATCTTATCAGAACAGGGATCTGCAGCCCCACTGTGCTCTTCTGCCAGAGAAAGAGGGGAAGCCAGAGAAGAGGGGACCTATACCAGAAAGCTCAAAACTTGACAGCAGTGTAACCTACAGAACAGACCTAGTTCTTCCTTACTACAGTTTTACTAGAGCACAAATACTTACAGCCTATGCAGCTTATTGGCTTTTCACATGCTCTGGTTGGGGCAGACAACAAAGACACCCACTGGCTTGGTAGATACCTGTAATCCACAATGTGAGTAAGGACTGCCAGTTACTAGACCAGGACTATGAATAACACCTATGAACTAAACAATACATGAATACAAGAATACGGTGAATTTTAACCACAACCATGGGTTCAGAGGCTGGTTAACCAGTTACCCAGTCATGGCATCCTTTACAGCAAGTTTACCTATCCCTTTCCTTACATGCTTTTGACACAATACAAACTCTAGAACAGACCAATTCATCGGTGAGTTGTTTTTTATAAAAATGAGATTTAATAGAGGAAGTAAATTATGTATTAATGCTTGGCAGTTGTCATTGTTAGAATTACCATATGTACTGCCACTGCTATATAACTCTGTAAAACTTGGATCTAATATTGCAAAATGGTAACAGCTTCCAAGAAACATTACATTGGGGTTCAAAGATGACAAGTCTTTTTACTAATGAAGTATTCATGTACTATTCTGCTTTGCATGTCATTAAAATAGATGCCTGTCTAGACAGGCTTCTTAGATAATGTTGGGTTTTTTTTTTTTTTTTTTTTTTTTTTTTTAAAATCTGCTTGGTAAAAGAGCTTCTCTGTATACCCTCTTCATATATACTTGATGTTCTCCATTATCCATCATCTTAAAGTGGGTGGGGGGATTTGGAGGGAAAAAAAAAAAAAAAGCACAACATCACAATCACCTGAGCCTGTATCATATCCCTCTCTGGACAGCTAACCTGGCAATTTTTAAAGTGACCAGGTTATTTGTCCAGTGTGAGGATCCACAGAAGATGAACCCAGATTTGCAGTTGCAACTGCCTTTGTTACCACTGAATTTTTAACTAATCTGTTGTTCCGGTAAACCCAGAGTGAATACCTAAACACTCAGCATCCAAAACCCTACAAGTAACATGGTTAAAATGGAAAACCAAATGGGATGTTAACAGTAGCATTTTATACATTTGATATTTTACTACTTCTTGCCAACCACAAGGACTTAAGCAGCTTTTGCTTTCTTTGGAGGTCTACACTTTTAGAAATATCGTTCTGATGCAGAAGTCATGGATGTTAACTATGATGTTGCAGAAAGGCCCCCAGAAAATACACCGTACTGGCTCTTGAAATACAAATGCTTTATTCTTTCACAAAACAGGAGAAGAGGAGATGCCATTTGGACTCCAGGTCTATTAATCCTAAACTAGACCCCTACATTTACAAAGACTGCATCATTCTATGAAAAGCAACATGCTTTGTGAGTAATGTTTTCAGTGTGCAGAGAAAAAATTCTTTGTCCATTACAGTAGAACTTTTTACATAATAACCATATACAAAACATCACTATTCAGTCTCACTTTCCTAATATGACAAACTACTTTGCTATTTCCAGTCACTTCTGGAAAACAAAGTAACTGCTATTTGCATTTTATCTTAAGAGGATTTTCCTTTAGCTAAGATCAGGAAACTAGTGATGAGCACCATGAAGCATGACATCATCCAACAAATACACCAGAGACTGCTGTACCCCTCTCCAAATAAGACAAAAGGCAAAGATAATGAGATTAGTCTCAAGCAAAGGTAAAGTTAAGTACAATCCACTTGTCCTTAACTGCTTGTTCTGCCTTGAACTGACTCTTGCAGCCATGTCAAGAAAAAGCACATCCTTCTCAGATGCAGAAGGCATGGTCTGACTATGCTAAGTCCTGCCCTACGCCAGGAGGTTCAAGTAGCAACTACTGACTGAAATACTTTGAGCTGCTCCATCTCCATTGCATGACCAGTACCAGTGCGCTTAACCTTAGAACAATCCCCTGACTGCCACAGTGCCCTTTCTGAGCAGCAAAATCATACCTGAGACTTAGTTTAATCTGAACTAGAAGTGGATATGGGTGGAAACTCAACTTGAGATGGCACATACAGCTTCTGCTAACACAGCAGCATTGGCAACCCCTTAGACCAAACACAAAAGCAAAAGCTGGCTTTTATGTAGTGTGGAGAAGTCCCACACCAGGTTGCATAGAGAGAAGGATGTGGAATGCTCCTACTTGCTATGACTGAACAACAAACCTCCCCTCAACCTATCTATATGCAACAGGGGAGAGAAAGTAAGCGCAGAATGACCTAGACAAAAGTTTGCTCTGATCATTTTTCTCTTACTGATACCAAACTTCCCTGTATCCCTGTGTTGACATTCAAAGACCTGTTAATGAACATGGAAGTCATTGATTTGCATGCTCAGTCTCCAAGGATAACCAGCAAAAGGCTCCAGGGAGGTCAAGCAAACTGATGCAATTGCACATTAATGCCTACCTACCTCCTAAAATAAAACTACAACACAAAGCTGTTTAAAACAGTGGGGGAAGAGGGGAGTACAGAACGTTGGAGGAAAGATGTGAAGCAACTGAAGCCTGCAGTGTTGCTTTATCCCACGTAGTGCACTCTCCACCTCTAGGACACTGTTTCTTCAGAGCTACCTTATTTATAATAGAAAAAATGTACTGATTAAGCATAAATGTAGAAGATTGCATGTTAGTCGGAACTGCAGCACACCCTAAACATGCATCTAGCTGAGGCTTTGGGGATCTGCACAGATTCTGAGAGCCCAGACGGGTTAAAAATTCAAGGCCTTGCTGCAGCTACGACCTTCTACAAAAAACTTCCTTGATCACTATGGAACAAGTAAAGGCAGCTCTGAGATCTCATTTTTTCTGTATAATGACTAATAGTCATAATGTGTATGGAAATACACACTTATTTTGTTGCAAGTTCTCTTTGCAGTAACACTACAAAAAAACCATCGCTTACTCCGTACTAGGCTCTGTGTTAGGCTCAGACGTGTATCAGCAAAAAAGCAAAGCCCGCTCTGCTTCTCAGTGATAACTGTCAGCAAAAAGCAAATATCAGCTCTAGGTCTATACAAACTCAGCCTCTTTCAAGTTATGATTTAGAAGTCCCTTATTTTTTTAAACTTTTCAAGCTATGCTATCGCAGGGCATGTCAGCGTTAAGGAAAATAATAAATTTCTTAGAAATCAGTATTTTTCCCTTTACTGGCAAATCTGGATTTCACCATATGAAGCTGGTGTCTGTCACATGCTTTCATCAGGCTCCAATGCACCTTTATCAGCCTGCTAAGTGCTGAAGATATTCAGGGGTTTTCCTCTCCATTTCCAGAGGTGAATCCGTTCTGTAACACACTCACTGAAGCCCAGTAATGACTTGAAGCTACCATCCCAAGGCATTTATTGAAAGAGGTTGTGGAAGATTTAAAGTATTAAAATACCACCTTTTGGCCCACTACCAGGCTAGCAAGTACTGCCTAGGCTCTCTGTAATACACCCCAGGCAGGACTTGCCCCAGCCATTAACTGTCCCTAAAAAGTTGCACTACGGAGAAGCCTTCTTCTGTGACTCACATGCTTCTGAGCATAACTATCTTGCCTTGGACTTGAAGAAAAGTTACCATCTTCCTATTATTTAAATACCCAAAGCCAAAACAGAGAAGGATGACAAATGTCATAGCTGCTATCAACTGGAGATGGTGGAGGAGCAGGATGCATCCATGGGCAAGGAGCAAACGAGACACCCAAGGTCTGGCTGAGCCCCTCGTTTACTGAACTGAGGCACTTTGAAGGAACCCAATTCCCTCAGGAACACCAATTTTAGG
This sequence comes from Tyto alba, assembly GCF_018691265.1. Lineage (NCBI taxonomy): Eukaryota > Metazoa > Chordata > Aves > Strigiformes > Tytonidae > Tyto > Tyto alba. The sequence continues at coordinate 13,208,321 of NW_024881279.1, forward strand.
GCAAAATGCTCTGTGTCAATTACAGAAGCAAGCAACACCACCTCTAAAGATCACCTTTTCACACAGAAGACAGCACCTAGGGCGCTCTTATTGGTTTACATGGAAATTTTCAATGAGGAATACATTTTAAACATTTCATATTTCTTTTTCTCATTTTACTAGCAGACAGCAAGGCAGATGAAGCCGATATCCAGCTTTACTGCTGTAAGCAGCCAATGATAGAGTAAATGTCCACTCCTGTGAAGTAGCTAATAAACTAGACATCATGTCCTGGCCACTATCAGATACCAGACAAGTATTATTCACTTAAAACAGACATACTGCTGTCTAGAAGATCGGCAACATCCAGATGAACAAGCAGTCTTCAGCTTCTTAGATGAAGAATTTGAGATGTTGTTCTGTCATGTGTCCAGGTTTATTTTGAGCATTTAATGGCCATCACATAGAGTCAGTCTTGGTTTGTTTTTTGTTTTGTTTTTTTTTTTTTTTTCCTTTTAAAAGGAGTTAGTTGCACTTTCCTGGTCACACATTAATGGTTTGAAAAAAAAAAAAAAAAAAAAAAAAGCAGTTCTTAAAACAGTGTTGTACAGTCTTCCTCACTGCACCAAAAAAGACAAATTGAAGCCAAAGACAGGAAGCAGACAGGCATATGCTACCAGGGGAAGAGAATTGAGACTAATCCAAGCAATTATGTTGACGAAGCTCCTCAAAATACCTTTCAAAAAACAAGAACAGAAGTTAAAAATATTTAAGGAAAACAACTGTAGGATGTAGCCTAAATAAATGGGTTTTTATAAGGGTTGATAGTTCCTAACCTGCATTTAGATATATAAATATTTCAGCCAGCACCAACTGCTTTACATCCTGATTTGATTCAGCTCTCCATTTGAAGAAAACATGGAAATCCAGTGTCCCTCAGAAAGGATGCTGTGCATCTATTTTAAAAATATTAATCACAGCAGAAATGATGAAAAGCATCATTTTAATTGTAGCTCTGAACTGAAGAGGCTTTTGAGAAAACAGACTCTGTTTCAAGGTTAGGAGGAGTCCGATGAAGCACAACAACAGAACGTGTCCTTCACTAGCACCGACACATTGCCCTTGGGACAGCAGAGAGAGCTTGTACCATTCCTACGGAAAACACCCGACGTGAGCCAGCAGCTGCAGAATCACACACATCCCAGTGCCTCAAGCACTAATGAGGGCTAAAAGGGGCTAAGGAAATTAAAGCCATTCCCAAATATGGGTGGGTCTTCTTGCCATCTTCCACAGTAGCCCTTTGCTTTAAAGCAGCACAAGGTGCATTTTACATTGTGAATATATGTATTTAACTCCTCAGTGTCCGGGTACTGGCCCAAGCACGTTAGCTTTAAGCAAACAGGACGAAAGAGTAAGAGAGCCCACATAATGATCTGGAATTTTCAAGAGGATGGAAAACAAAATTAAAATAACAGAAAGGGGTGCACCATTAGAATAAAAGCATATTCAGTAGTGATATGCCAACCCAATTCCAACAATTATCTTTAATTGCCTCATTGATTAGCTATTGTCATTTCCCCTCATTCTCCACTTACAAACCTCTGTGCTCAGCTTTCCACCACATGCTATGCACAGCGGTTGCAATGCAGAAAGAACACGAATATTGGCCAAACATTAGCCTGGCTGTTATTTGCTTCCTTGAGAACAAGAGAAACACCAACCCTGTGGAGCACTGCCTGGTAGGTGCTGCAGGCACAGCCTTCTCACATGCAATCCTACAATTACAAAAGAATGTATTGGCATTTCTTTAATTTTCAGCCAGGGGATCTCTTGAACAGCTCACTTGTAAAGGAAGCATTTAGCATTTCTCTAATGAAAAATGCCATACAATACACACCGTTTAATTCAGCCACAAGTTGCATAGTGACAGCCTTGTGATGGATGATACTCCAAGAATCTCTACCTCTCACTTCTAACCACATCCCAGTGGAGCACAGTCCTCCCATGATGCAGGAGCTATACCCCAGCGCTCCTCAGAAACCTAGGATCACACCCAGCCCAGGGGATGGAAAAGAATAACCCATTTAATGGTGCTGTTAAGAACCACTTTGTTACATGGTTGATGAGGGTTCCTCTGCAGTGCATGGCTCTCTAAAATCACCACTGGTTTACATCCTTCTCTTTCTAAAATGCATGCAAGCCAGTGGACCTGAAAGTAGAGGCCCTTCATAAATGGTCCCTTCCCACCACTTCTGAGGCTGCAGATGCACAGATGTTTTTATGAGCAGTGAAAGGACTCTGGCAGTTGTCCGACTTGCAGCTCCTGCTTGTTCCTGCTGTTGCAATACCCATCAGTCACCCTGCTGTAGGTGCTTGCATCTATCTTATAAACTGGACAGGGAAACTGTTGAATGTCAAAAGCAACCCAACATTGTGGCAAAGGACATTTCAAACCTAGAGATGTTCACTGACCCTGCTCAGCATCCTGCAGCCCCATGAAGAGATGTGGAGGGGGAACAAGGAGGTTGTGCGAAGGGAAGCAGGCAATCTCCTCATCTTGTTCCGCTACTTAAAGCATTCAGGGTCCACAGCACTGGTGAGTACTGGGAAGCCAACTCTACCAAATTGGGAATACACATTCTGCTTTCTTCAGAGCTGTGCCTCATGCCTGAAAGAAACGCTGAGCACACCCACGCACTCCGAAGTCACTAGTTCTCAGCATTTTCCCTGCTAGGACACACACTCTCCCCTCCAAAGTGTCAACAGCTCTAAAGAAGGGACTTGGCAAATCAGGAGTCCCATCCCGCTGTACTACATTGCCTCCCTGCTCCCTTGCATCCCTCCTCCGACTCAAGCAAAAACAATCCAAGGAATTATATCAAATGAAAGAAATCAGCAACAGCCAGCTTTGCCATTTAGGAAAGCTTTTATACCACTTCACATAAGAACAAGGGTTTCTCTTCCTCGGTTTATTTTGTGCTTTACAGGCACCTTCACAGTTACACTCCGCTATCCATGACTCCTTTTAGAGAAAAAACTGGAGCAAAGATAGGACAAAACATAGCTGAAGAGCAAAAATAACCAGCTGTGAGACTCTAAGTCTATGTGGAATGGGGTTATTTGCATTTACTCCCTGCCTTCTCTCCTCTAGAAGGCTTTCAAAGGGGAAATATGGAAAGTACTCAGGAGCATAAGCATTCACAACTCCACTTAAACATAAAAATCAAATCAAAGTTTTCTACAGAGCTTTCAGCTCCCAGCTCTGAAGTGGTTAATATGAAAGAAGGTGTTTCTTCTGCACTATAGTCTATAAATTAATGCTGCAAACTTGCCCTTTTTCAGAGTGGAGGTAAACAAGTTGATTGCTTTAAGCATCCAGGAATTGAAATAACATGCTGTATTTTCAGCTGAGAAGAGGTGTTTTCTCACTCGTATTTATAAATTGAGTATCTCCTCCTTGAAGTTCCAGTTTAAAGAGGAAAAAATGCAGCTAAAGCTGCCAATTGTGCAACAGTCATGTGATGAGGCTTTATGGACTTGGACTTGACAGCACTGTTAAACCAAATGGCAACAGAAAATGGTAAAAGAGAATGAGAAACAAGGCTTTAGAAAATAGTTAAGCATTTTGCAGTTTGCATCTACATGTTGAATCCTCAGTTCCTTTTCCAAAGGGCAATAAAAGTTGAAGTAATTGGTATAATAATTGGCTTTTATATTTTTAAATTTCACATGGCTCAAAAGCAAAAATGAAACAATTCTCTTCCTTTTACCAGACAACTTGCTAGACCTTCAAATATCTGGTCAGTCTTCAACTGCAACAACTACAGGGCAAAGGGACCTTTCTTGATTTGAGTGTAACATTTTTAAGAACTTTGCCCATGCAGCAGGGAAGCAGAGCATCTGCCCTTTCCCAGTGCTATGTGCACATGTGCCTCCCTGGAAAAAGTAATTTCCCAAGAGCAATAAGCCATCTTTCCAGGCCTGTTGGCTCAACAATGGACAGAGAAAATGCTGAGAACCACAGAGGCAAGAGACGGCAGAGGAGGAAGAGCTGCAACCCTGCTGCCTGCCTCCGAGCAGCCTCCGGGAAGTGGCTTGGAACAGGTTGCATTCAATGTCCGAGCAGGGAGCACACAGCCTGGAGGCCACTGGTTGACGATCCCTAATTTAGATGAAGACTTCTAACAAAAAAAAAAAAGCAATTACTGTGCCTGAGCAGAAGTGAAACAGTCAGAGCATTTCAGAGATCTCTCATCAGCAGGAGGTACTTTCTGTGGTCAGAAAGAGCAGAAGAGGCATACACGAAGATGCTCCATAAAATGGATTTTGAAGATGAGTTGGTCTCCCCCATTGCTTTCAGGAGCCCGGAGCAGATGTCCATCCAGCAGTTGTATGGTAGCATTTCTTTTCACATTTGTTGTGTCCTTGCGCTGTGTCCATGCTTCAGAGCGGCGCGATGATGAGACTGCAACATCCAGAGTGGCCAAAACTTGAGAGAGGCATCACCAAAACTGGGACCGCAGCTCTCACCTGGGCAGGGAAGCCTTTTCCAGAGTATCTATCAGTGCTGTGCACACATGGAGGCAGGAAGACATTATAACAGTCTGGATGCAGTCTTCTAGAAGCTAGACTCAATGTATTTGCTAACCATTTTAGCAAAGATAAACCTACAGAGGGAACTTGACATCAACAACTTTTAAAAATAGACACTGATGTGTAGAAGAAAAACCAAAATACAAGCACTCTCCTCACACACACTCGTGCCTTCAGCGCTAAAAACAGCTAGCCTGGCTCCTTGCAAGACACCAGCAATTTTGGGGTTTTAATCCCTTACTTTTGTTATTTTTTTAACTGAAATAAAAACAAAACAGAAAAACTTCCGCTCAAACTAAGAACCGCTTTCTGCTGAGCAGAGGTTAGTAAAAAAGCAAAACAAAAAAAACCACCAACGCCCCCCCCAACTAAAAGCAAAAAGCAAAAACTAGTAGCCCCAATTGTAAATTTTATTATATTCACTACAAAAAGATTTTTAGTTTCCTTAATTTATACAGCCTGCATGCTCATCTCAGTACTACTGCTGATCATATTGACAGATATGCTTTGATAGTCAGACCTCTCAAAGCTTTCATAACTCTGCTGAAATCTAAAATTAGACAGCCACAGTCACCAAAAAAACATTCCCTATCCTTTTAAAGAGACATCAGAGAAACCTGATGCAGCATTTTGTATCTACATACAAAAACACGTTGTTCTACAATGTTTCATGTGTGTAGACAATGTAATACATTACAGAAAAAATATTTTGTCAATGTCAATTAAAAGGTCTTTTCAGACAAATGAGCTATGGAGAAAGCAATTCCTGCAGCCCACTAGCAAAGGCTAAGCAATAGATACAGTAGCTTGCAGGCAAGGGTGGGAGAAAAAAACACAAGGATCTTGTGGCTTAACAGGCAGCAGTTCACAAAAGCAGATTCAATTTAAAATGCTAAGGGTGCCACAGCAAAATTTACTGTACAAATTCTTTCAGCCACAGATTCATCAATGCAACAGTTAAGTCCAAGATAGCCACTGTACAAAAAGCACTGCAAGAATGACAGAGTACCACTTTTGGAGCTACTTACTTTAAGGGAAACATACATTAAATGATCAGTGTTAAACATCTACTGTATAATTTTGTTGTAGATATTTCTGAATTATTGTACTAATTTAGAGACTAGCTCCTGAGAGCCTGTTGACTATCTTCCACTCATTCCTTTCCCATCTACGTCTGACAGCTCACTTTTAGCAATTACTGTTTTGGGAGCCTGGAAAATCTGTGTGAGATGAATACACAGGGCCCGTTGCAGAAAGCTCATTTACAGTAGCATCTCACCACCACCATTCACATGCAGCACTTCTTGGATGTTAATAAAGATCAGGCATGTGACATGAGGAGCCTTAACATTCACAAAGGAGAAAGGTTTGGCAGATATTCCCATTTAATAGGTGAAATTGCCACAGCAGATGTATTTCCTAAAAGGTGATGCACAAAGCCTGCAACAGAATAAAATTCCTACCTAATCATTCAAATTAGAGACCATGCTTCAACCTGACCTAGAAAAAGTAAGTCAAATTTCACTCTTGGGTGGTATAAAAGAACCCCTCCTCTGATATAGGATCTGGCTTTAATACAAACCAGTTTATACACCTGTGATATATAATACCTATAATTGAATTACTACAAAGTGGCACAGCCACTAATGGCTGAGACAGCCTTAAAAGGACTGCTGATATTTGGGTGCTAACTTCCCCTCTCCAGGACAGAGAACTGCCTGGTTCCTTTTCAATAAAAGCACTGAATGTTATTTTCATCCTTAGTTACTGTTTCTACAAAAATAAGCTACCATGATCACTCCTCCCTCCCCTCACTCAAGTCATATGCAACCTCGGGTGGTCTTGTGCAAAGGAGGGTCTGTACACCCTTCTCTCTCCTTTTAAGCAAGGATGAGGCTGGTTGGAATGACCAACCTACATCAATGGCATATACTGCTCAGCTTTCCCATCATTGTGCTCCTCAGCCCCACAAGGAAGAAAATGGTATTTTGCTTACGGTCTGTCTCTACCATCAGTACAGACTGTGTTGACCATCCAGTCTCAAACACTGGGAACTACTGCTTTAGGCAAATCCTGTATTTCTTGTACCAGCATGATCTTGCTATATAAACTTTTCATAATACTGCAGAAAAGAGGTTAGAGCAAGGCAAAACCTGTCATCCTGAAACTTCCTCAAACATCAGAATAATCTTAATAAAGTTGGAAACAAGGAAATACCATCCAGTGAACAAAGTTAATAGAACACCATCCTAATAAAGGCTACACATGAACAGTCAGTCCATCAGCAGCAATAAGGCACACTGATATCCACCACCACCAACGTGCCTGTCCGACATGGCTTTATGCCTGAGTACAGGCACAGCTTGCTTTTCCAAAAAAGCTTCAATAATTCTTCTGATTTACTTCAAGACCAATAAGAGAAGGTAAAACACCAGCTGCAGCAGGGAGCAGAAGTTTTCCAATGATTTACCTAAGCAGTATAAAAACCTCCTTGAGACTTCTTGCACAATGAATACAATCGACACTAAAAGCAACACTGACAACTTGCCAAACACACCTGTGCTATGGGCTGCGCTCTCATTTACCCAAAATCATACTGTTTCATCAGCTTTAGCTATCACACTCTCTCTCCCCTCCACCTTGCACTCCCAAGGTATGAGCAACAGCACGAAATCCTTCATTTACACACAAAAATGGAGTTTTCAACATAGCAGAGGGGAAATGTCTTTATCAAATACAACCAGTAAGTGCTCACATAGTACTGGCTAAGTACTAAAAAAACCCACCCAACCCTGACCAGTAAGGAGTACCTTCATCCTGGTGGTCTCTGGAACCACAGAGCTGTACCAAGACGGAGCTGAGCACTGAAGGATGGCAGGTACACGAAGTGATGCACCGTGCCCTCTCAACAGCAACAGCCTCCGACACCCCCGCGCACGCAGCGGGGCGCAGGGCTGCCAGCACCACCATTAAAAGCTGCTCTTTAGTGCAGGGAAATATCAGACCCGAAGGCAGCAAGTATCACAGTAGAATGAAAAGTTACAACTCAGTAGGGAAAAAAGAGTTTTGCTGCAATTAGGAATTTGTGTTTGGACTGAGGTGGGGTAAGCAGCAGAGGCGAAGCATGCTTTCCTCTATAGCACTGCTGTTGACTTTGGGGTTTTTTGGTTTGGTGGTGGTTGTTTGGGTTTTGTTGGGGTTTTGTTGTTGCTTATTTGTTGTTGTTTTGTTGTTGTTTTTTTTTTTTCTTTTTAAATTATTATTTAATTATTTGTTTCTTTTGTTTTGTTTTGTTTTTATGGTTTTCTGTTGAATATTTCACCCAAAGGGGAAGAAAACACTCTATTCATGGCAAGAACACTTCAGTAATTTTACCTACTTTTCTCCAGCATTTAAGTTAAATACTCACATCCCCACTTTTCATGATCTCAGGCGTTACACACAGTAAATGTGACAGTTCTGCTTGCACACAAAGAACCAGCGCTGCAAGACTACTCACTGAAAAAGCATGCTGCGAGCTACAGGAACTGTATTTTAAGGAACAGAGAAGTTGACTGCTTCCAAGCACAAAGCCACTGCTTAACACAGAAGCCCTTTTATAATTCAAACAGCATTAAAGGAGTTAAATGCAATATCCTGGTAACTATGCCACAACGGATTAAGTGTCCATCCTGAAATTTAAAAACTCCACTTAACCCCAGACAGATTCCAATTAATATTAACTACTTTCAGGACAAGTTCAGCTCAACACTAACATTTGGTGCAGACCTTAATAAAATACTACACACTCCAACACTTCCTTTTTGATAGCTGAGAAGTATGTAAAACTGTTCTTCATTAAATTTAAATGGACTCATTAATAAAATATTGAGGATGTGCTACTTTAAGACATCAGAAAAAGAAAAAAAGTATAAATTGGTGATAATGTTATTTCTATTTTTAAATACATCCCACAGAGGCACCCAAGATAGACGAGAAGTGCTAAGCCCATCCCACAGGCTTGCTTATTTATTTAATACTTCTTATGTGCTATTTTTAACCGCAGAAGACAGCAAAAGGCATCCATTAGAAAAATTACATTGGTTAGCCTCTTCCTCACAGAGGTTAGACAAGCGAGATGCTGAATGCAATGTTAAGAAGAGATGTGTTTTTTCCTCCCTTTCCTATAGGTTTCTGGAATAAAAAAGCAATTTTATTTTTGCAGCATCAGCTAGGCCAGAATCTGTATCTGCAAATCTCTGACAGTCCTTACTCACTCCCCAGCCCCCTCTTCCCATTTCTCCACTTCCCGCAAGGCTTAATTTTCTAAGTAATACACATTTTGAATGCATACACAACATGCTTTATCATACAGGGACAGTTAAAATGTAGATGTATGGGTTTGGGTTTTTTAAGCCTCAGTTGTGCACATAGAAAATAAATGGGAGGAAATACCTGAGTCTCATAGCATTGCACCACTTTGCAGAAGATCTCTTCCTTCAGGAAGGAAAAAAATAGTTTAAAATTTTCAATTTTTTCAATAGTTAAAAGAATTTATCTTAGTTGATGTTGGTTTTCCTTAGGAATCAAGATTCTTTGGAAAGCTAAGAAATCGAAGGAAAAATGTCCCATCCTTATCTGTCCCATCAGAAATACAAAGTTTTCATGTACAAAAAATGCCAGAGCTAGTGTCAAATTATTTACTCAGGAAAAAAAAAAAATCTTGACTTGATTTCTACATGTCATCTTCCTAGATGGTTGCTTTCTTTGGGGAAATAGTGTTTTAATGCACAGCCTGAGCAGTAAATTTTCCTTCTTCCTCCCATTTGAAGAAACAAAGCCTAAACCCAAGAAGGCACTCCAGCACTCCTGAGCAGTTACTACCAGGGTTTCTGGTGGACCAGAAGACAAAACTGCATGTAGACATTTAGATGTTATTTCAGGAGGCTCTTTAAGCATTTTGATTTTCATCCTAACTTTGCTACAGAAAACAGCCTGAACTGGATGTGTATTTCCTGCCTCTGCAGGTAAACAGCTACAGACAATAAAAAGGGTACAAAGATGAATTTCAGAGGTGACACAGGTCCCCTGGTATGCTCCAGGTCCCTGTGCAGAGCCCAGGGCAGAGCGGGAGGACAGCCCACCCCATGTGGGGCATGGCACTGCTCAGCAGTTACACGGGCAAATCTAGGCAATGGTGTAAGTCAGGTAAGCACGGGACTGGATAGTTGATGCATATGCAGCAGCTGAATTTCTTAACAGCTATTTTCCCTTCTTTTTAAATTTTGCACAAAGCAAGTTTTTTGTAAACAAAAACATGGAGGTTTCTGGTGTCACTTGGAACAAGGACAGTTTGTTTGTTCTACCTGCCTGGAGATAAGCTCAGTTTGCTGAGAACAGGCATTACTGAGCCCATAAATGGAAGGCTTTTATTCATAATCTATTCATACATGGCCCTAACAATACTTGAATTTCTAAAAGTAGCAGCTTTCTCCATAGCACAAAGGTCACATTGCACCGAAAACTGCGCAAGCAGCTGATGCACAAGAGAAGTGTCACCAGCAGAAAGCTGAATAAAAAGTAACACAATTTTGTGGGTACAAAAATCACTACTAAACTCAAGAACCTGGATAAATATTCAAAATATTCTCTGTATTTGGAATCCAGCCTTAGGCCAGGCCTGGCTTGGGCAACAGAGCCTCTGATACAAGTTTGATTCCTGACTTATTTCTAAAATATCCTGAATATTTTGCATGTGGACCTTAGAAAGCAAACTACGGTTTGCCAGTAGTAGGCAAGACCCCAAGCAAATTGTCTGCTGAAAAGCCAAATTTAAAAGTTCACATACTTCTTCCCTCTTAAGTATTACATTCAATGACATTAAAAGGCTAATTTCCAGTGCACGGCATCCATCCTACATTCCTCAGGCTGCCCAAAGAGTTATTTGCTCCATTTCAGATTTTTGCTTGCAACCAGAAACTGCTGGAACTTATAGCCTGAAACACGCTTATAAAGTCTAAGCTTAATAAGCAGTTATTCAAGAAACTAAGAAACACTATTTTCAAAATTTGGGAGTGTTGAACTATACATCACACATCCTCCTCTCTTCTCATATGCGAGGAACATGGACACACAAACAACTCCATCTCAGAACCCAAAGACAGACTTATAACTTCTAAACAGGCTTAAACTTTCCCATTTGAATAAAATCCTCCTCCACAATTACAAGTTGTTATGCCACTCTAACGAGAGGAAGCAGAGACCTAACATGTCAAACAGCTTCTTTGCATGACTTGATGACATATATTTAACGTTTCCCCTGGAAGTGCTGTTCATATGTACACTTGTATAACATTTAAATTGAATACATAATCTAATACCATCAAAATAGCCCAATACTGGGGCCTTGTCAAATTCCATGACCACATGATACAAATAAGATCCCTCTCATTAAAAAAGCATGCTTGTGATTTAAATTTTTATTTACTAAAAGAATTATGTTCTATCAGTCTTCTGTATATGGTCACAAGCAGACTCAGACCCTTACTGCAGAGAGTTAACATTCACACACTAAGACTAAGCTGAAGTCTTCAGGCTAAGCTGAAGTCTGATCTGGAGAGCAACTCACATAAGCAGTAAGAGACCACAGTGAAAGGTAATCTATATTTGTTAAACCTGTCCCATATATAACACTGAGTTTTCCTGACCTCTACTATTTTTACTTTGACAACTAAGTACAACAATGCAGTGAGTACCTTAGGTCTGCAAATACTCAATTTCTGAGATGTCAACTATTTCCATTTATCTGAATGGTGACTTAAAATGACCAAGATAAACTTGTTATCTATTTTGCCAGACCCTTCTCACCTATGCAATTCCCTCCAGCTCACAAGATGCCTAAACTCCCAGCTTCTTCTGAGACATTTTCAGCAACGTAGATGTTTTAGAAGAACAAAAAACCCAATTCAGGGGACTACTGTGTTGTTTTCTGGACAAAGAATAAATATTATATGCTATTTAAAATACAGTAATACAGTATATATAAAATCAAGAAGCCTTGTAGGTAATTTGGGATTTCCAGATTCTAACCAGTTTTATGAACTAGTGAAAGGAAAGAAACATAGTATGACAAACACAGGCAGAAAAAGGTCTTCTCATACCAGTTCCACGCTAGACAACTTGACTCCTTCCTCTTTCTTTTGAAAGCCACATTGGCTTATAGCAGGGAAATTATTTTTCCCTCTCCATTGGATATGGCCTAGGATGTATATGGACTTCCAGCAGGTCTGTGAAAGAAGAGACCTGAGATCTCCTTGGCATTGGCAGGTTCTGGAAATAAGTGACAATTTCTTCTTTAAAACTGCAGCTACTCCAGAAACCATTTCCGTATGCATAACCGTCCTTGACAAAAGCTCCCTCATTATCAGTCAAACTAGTGAAACACAAACCTCCTTGAAAACAAACAACAATCTGGAGGACCACAATAGACTGGCCATGAATTATGGAAAAGCCAGGTTGTGTTGCAGCTGGAAGTTTCCGCCTCTCAGCAACATTTCAGAGATCCTGACTGCTCAACAGGAATGGGGAAAACATGTTAAGCTAAAATTACTAGTAATGGTTCACACTTTAGTATAGGAAAAGACAGACAGATCCCCAAATCTACCCCTTCCAAAGTAAACCTGTGATCAAGAGCAACTTAAGGAAACTGAGGTCCTAAACACCACCAATAAAAGAGGAAAAAAAAAAAAAAAAGGCAATATGATAGTCAATCTCATGAAGATTAGTTACCCTGGAAAGCAAGGTACATGATCTTCCAAATCATCCTTTTTCTCTTCCCAGCAGACCCTAGTCAGCACATATACAATGTGTTTCATATGTTCCAGGAACAAGTTCATTATTTAGTACAAGCCTCTACATGCCTCTTCTGGAAAAGACGACACTAAGCAGAGCCTAAACAAAACACAGGCCTACTTCAGTTTAGTGCTTTTTGTTATGGGTTGGTGGGTGACTTTTTTTTTTTTAATGTGGGTTGGGTTTTTTGTTGTTTGGGGGTTTTTTATTTTTTTTTTGTGTGTTTTATTTGTTGTTTTTTTGTTTGTTTTTGTTTTTTGCCTTTTTGTTTGGTTGGTTTTGTTTTGTTTTTGTGAGGGTTTTTGTTTGTTTTTAATTTCATCCCAATTGTTTCAGGTTACTGAAGCTTCCATTCAATTATTTTATATATATATATTTTTTTTTTCTTTTAAATATGGAACTTGAACTGTATTTCTATTGGGAATAAAGGGAAGTAATTAATTTCAGAAGGGTAGAGTGAGGAAGAACAGAGCTTGAAAAGAAACAGAATTCAGAACAACAGGGTGAAGGGAAAAGCACCTGAAATAAGTGCTTACGGTTTATCTCATACAAGATCTTACAGCAGATTGCCAGCACCAATATTTTGGGAAAAGTATTCATACTCTTCAGAAAAGGAACTTTAAAAAAAAAAACACATCAGTTCAGGTGCCAAAGAAACCTGTAAGATTGGGGGGGGGGGGGGGGGGGGGGAGCAGAATCTAAGGGAGGCTGGAAAAATCCTTGAGAAAATTGTGCCTTTGAGCATCCAGGTGTTTCAAGAGATTACAGAAAGTCACAAGTGTTGCCTAGGGAGATCAGACACTTAAACTGCATTACACCATGTACCAGATCATACATTCAAATTTAGGTAACTACAGAAAGGTAGCTTTTCTTGGTCTCTCTACATACTAACGTGATTTTGCTTTGAAACACCAAATAGGAAGATGTGCATGATGAAAAACAGGTATTTTAAACTACTGCATACATGTCTAAATTGATTTTCAGGTTAAAATCACATCATATTTGCCTTAACCTACTGTTACACTTCTCATAGGCCACATCCACCTTAGGTGAACCTACCATGTGGTAGTGTTATGTTTGCACCATCAATGATTGCTTGTGCCAGTTCGTGATCATTGCTCTCGAAAGCATGTGCAGCAGCCTTGAGGGCGTCCCAAATCTCCTTGCGACCTTCGAAAGCTGGTGCTGTGTCCCAAAACTCATCTCTCTTACTGCGCAACTGTCCATCAGTCATGGGGTAATCACTTTTCCATTTCGGTTTCTCTTTTTTCAAGGGTTGATTACGACCAAGAGCAACTGTGGAGGAGAAAGAGGAAGGGAAATTAAAAAAAAAGGTAACAGCACAAAATTACTGAAGTGCCCTTTGGTTATTCTGTTTAGGATCTATGGAGCTAAAGTTTACTTTTGGGCAATCCTGATATCTCTTTTTCCATCTCCTCTGAGGCATCAACTCCCTTCCCCTGTGCTCCAAGTTGGCTTTACCTCTTAGAAAAATTGAGGGGCTACCTCCTGCTTGCTGATTTCACTTGCACCCCTGAGCACACCACAACTTCTCCCCAAGATCTCCGGTAACTCCTCACCCCTCTTGCCTGTGCCACGTGTGCCTGGCTGGGAGACTCACACCCAACACAAGCATCTTCCAAAGGCTGTAGCAGCGGTACGACAAGACACCCATTATCCCAACACCAGGGTGCAGTGAGACCACACCGCATCTGGATCTCTGCTCTATGCTGCTATCAACTCTGTCTACTCAACAAACGTGATATTCTGTTAATACAAGAGTTTTAAGAGGCTAAGTTCGGATTTGGGGTTGGTTTTTTTTTTTTTTTTTGCATCATCTCCTTTTAAACAGTTTTAATTCAAAGTATATGTAGAAAGGCAAGTAAGATGCACAAAAGCTAGAACTATCAGAGACAGAAATCCCTAAAGAATAATCCAGGAATCCATCAAGCTTTAAAAAATGGTTACCTCATTCACAATGAACATGAAAGCATTTGTTTCATTTTAACTACAGCTATTTTTGTATAATAGCCAGTTAAGATAATCACATAGGTATAATGCTGGTGGATTAAAACTACCTGCTCACTTTAAATTGCAGCACTGCTAAGACCATGCTAAACCCTTCCCTTCCCTTTGTGTAAGGGGTTATTTCAACTTCTGTTGAAAGGAAAAGCAAAAAGAAAAGAGCAAAATTCAGTGCACACTAGAAAGAATTTCTCCCTGCAAGAGTTGAAACCCCATTTCCTTCAGCCCACTCCTGGCAGTAAGAAACTTGCTGCAATGGGACCCTGTGAGGAAGAGAGCAGTGACAAACCACAAAAACAGTTCTCACCATGGCTCAATACCGCAAAACCTTGAATACATCGTTTAAATGTCTCCAGAGGAAATGAAGTGTCCTTCAACAGTTAAACTAAATTTAAGTGTGTTTGCAGCTGAAAATAGGAAGCCCCTCCATAGGACATGTCATAAAAACTGGGTGATGGAGTACTGAAGGCTCTTGAAAGACAGGTAAGCTACACAAGACTGAAGTCAATTAAGGATCCTGCCACATACGATGCTGGAGAGGCATCCCCTCCTACGCTCTCCATGAAGAGCCCTTGCCTCCCCAAGTAAGCAGAGGAACCCCAGCTGCCATCAGGCCAGGGAAGCATGAAGAAATGCAGTCTGTCATCCCACGTCGACATTACCAAGGCTCAGATACCTCTTACAAGAACGAAACACCACAGCTGCTGCGATATCAAAGCCCGTGGAGCAAAGCTGCTGCTTATCAAGTGCTCCTGGCTAGTCCGCAAGGATGGGAGAGAACCAGGACAAACACAAGGGTTTACATTAGTATTCTGTATACCATATACATCTGTAGAGATAATACGAAACACTTCCTTTCTCCAGACCCTCTTATTTTTTTGGCAGAAAGTTGAAAATAGCTGATAAAAAAACCTCGTATCACTCTTCAATCTTACTGCAGTGTTCAGTTTTCAATGGAGGAATAGTGTAATGTCTAAATATTCTTCACAGTTCTTAGTCTAGACTTACACTGTATCTCTACAGTTAACTACAAATCACATTTATGGCAAAGAGTATGTGTGGGTGTGAGGAACATGACTAAGTGTCAATATAGCAGAAATACTCATTTCAGGTAAGCTGTAACATTTTGCAAAAATAGTATTTAATTCAAATATTCCCTCTCCTTCTTTGATTTTTTTCTGTCACAGATGCACTCAGCTGTTTTCAAAACAGCACTCAACACCAAACGTTGGGCCTCAGGGTTGACCATCAGTGCCTGGTGTTGCAGCAGGCATTTTCAACTTCACACAGGCTTTAAGGAGACCAAAACATATACACGAGGTTACACCTCACGCCTTTATACAATCTGACTTTATATGATCAAAGAACCACCTACTTCAATTCATAACTCAGAATGACATTCATACTTAAGAAGCTGAGACTTAAGTCATTGAAAATAGAATATTTAAAAGAACTCCTGATGGTAAGGTGACACTGCCAACTATGTGAAGGAATGAGCCTTCTTCAGATTAAAAAAAACAGAGGGCATATTTGCATGGAAACAAAGTCAGATCATAATTAAAAGTAGCAAATGACAATTGCATGGCACACATGCAATGACTCCAGCTGTTATTTTGTATCCCATGCAGAAACTAACAATAATAAACTTCTGAATCCTTTCAAGTGACCACAAACATTTATTGCTTTTTGTTTCCATGGGATTGCTTCCATGAGATTGCTTCCATTTGCTTTTCAAAGAAGTGCTGACCATTTAACAGATTTCAGAACAGCAAACCCAAGTGTTTACAAAACACCAAGTTTCCTGGCAAAGCCCAGCCATTACTAGTCCAAGTCTCAGCTGAGCACACGCAAGCTGGGAGCCGATGATGGTCCAGCCTAGAACAATGGTGAGGGAGGCAGCCCAGACAAGATGGACTGCGTGCATTAAGCAGTATATTATGAAACTGTAAAACCATATGTGGTAAAACACTTAAACAAGGAATTGTTTCCTTATTACAGCTTAGCAGTCAGAGCATGAAAATTTCTGACAGACAGACTGAACAGGACACTAAGAAATTCAGGTCAGCGGGCATCTTTTCTACCATTCTACTTCGGCTAACATCTGTTTGACTGTACATTCAATGAATGCTAATATATCCCAAAGGGCTCTCTCCTTCTCCCCAAATATTAATTATGAAAGCAGGTTAAAGGCACTTCCCGCAGTCCTCGAGCACGGTGGAGTTTCCTGCACACAGCTCTGCCTGCCCATTATCCAGCACCATTGCAGAAATGGCAACAGGCCATTTCTCTCCCCTGCTTCTCCCTTTGCCCAAGACAGCATCCAAATATATTGCTTTTCACTAGGCAAGAATAGCAGGGGAGAGACTAAAGAGATAGGGATCCTAAGAGTCTTAAATAACTTCTCCCTGGAGATACAATCCTTCCTGCACAGACAGCAGTGATGATAAACCCAGCGATAAATTCTTTTTTTCAAGTTGGAAAGAAGGATGATGGAAGAAAGTGACTCTACAAATGCCTCTAAAGCCAAATGCACTCTAACAAGTCATCCATCCCAGTACTAAGCCTTTAAACACAACTTGGTTTCACAAACCAGTATTTACAAAGGTCTTTAGCATGTTTACCATTTATTAGAAGTGCTTCAAGAATCCTCTAAAAGCTTTATGCCCCCATGAAGAAATCCTAATCTCTCTAGCTGTGTGGATAGATGGAGCAGAAGGGATACAAGAAACTTAACACATGTAAAAATGTGTGGAAAGGCCCCAATCTCTCACTCTTCACCTCATGTTTTTGTCACTAGAGAAAAACAATACTACATGAATTTCTACAGTCAAAGTTTTGAACCACATCAAAAGACTTTTCCTTTTCTGTAATAAGGCTGATAAAGATTGGTCAAAATAGGCAATGAAACAAACATCGGCAGTCTGAAACAGTTTGTCAGATATTTACAATATCGATTTTATATTCCTCACTTTGGAAGTAAACTAGACCTTAAAAGAAAACGTTGACTTCAATTAAGACCATGCACATCAGAGGCACAACCAGCTTGCAAGATCCACGTTACTTTTTCATCTTGCATCATTTAAACATAAGAAATTATTAATATCCAGCTTAAAAAACATGAATAGTTTTATATATGCTAAAAAGGCATGTTCTCTCTGAAGCAATACTGAAAGTTGCCCATCTCAATTGATGGCAATGGTTGATATTTTTGACAAGAGATTTATTCAGAATGAAATCTGAAGACCATTACTAATCTACTTTTCAAAAAGGAAAAGATCGGCACATTAGTGACACTTCAAAATAATTTAGGCTGTTCTTGCCACAGTAACTCACATATATTCAGGTGGTGCCAGGCATCCCAAAGAAGGCTAAAGAAGTTGCTTACAACCTCCAGGACCTTGCTGAAGAGCAGCCTTTCTCAGTGAGGAGCAACTATATAGGCCATTATGTGGCCTTACAAAGGATTTTCCTAGGCTGGTCAGAAGGGTTACTGGGAAGAGATTACAGACAGTCTTTATCCTCCTGGATCCTGGACCTGTTCTAGCCAGAGTGCTGCCTTAAAAATGTCTCCTGCACCATTTCTCTTCCCCTCTGGTCCATACTGCACCTACTACTTTCATGGTATGCAGAGCACAAACTCCAAACATCGTTTTTATGACTTGCTGAGGTCCATTCAGGTTAATGGCAGCAGAAGAAATAGCTAAGAAGGTAAGAAGTCCTGACAATTACTAGCTGCATAATGAACTTCCTAGGGGTCAGCATGCTTAAGAGAAGAAACCCAAACCTATTTAGTTAGGCACTTGAGGATACAGTGCAAGGCTGGAGCAGGAGAAGGGATCACAACGATGTGCAGTGGGCTGGAGAAGCCGGTGAGGAGCGAGGCGAGTCTCATCTGAACTCAGCACTCACCCACCCAGCACATCTGCCACGCAGGTGTCCCTACACATGTGAAATCCAAGCACTGCTCAAGCCCCCTTCCCTAGTCAAGTGTCCTTTATTAGACTGCTTAATACCTTACCTTTAAGTGACCTAAAACCAGTGGCAGACAAGCAGCTGGCTGTTTCTGTCCTGTCAGTAGGATTTAGCAGCCTATAATGTGTTTTCCCTTCACAAGGAGGGGAACACCCCAGGATCCTCAAGAGTAACTACAACTCTCTGCCCCACCACTAACCTTAGCTTGGGGCAAACTGCAGGGTCTTATTTTTCAAAAGGAAAGATGCATTTTTCCAATCCTTGCAGGCTGTTTTATAACCTGAATTATGAAGGTTTGTCTCCCTTCTCTACAGTTTCCCATCAAAGCAATCGAGTCAGTAATGTTATCTACACTACTTTTGAGTAAGCTTATGCAGATAAATCCAGATATTTAAATCAGTTTCTTAACAGAATGTCAAAAAATGTCTGTGTAGAACATTTTTTTTTTTTTAAAACAGCTGTTGTGTTTGTTATGTCGCTATCACTGTGGATCACAGTATTGCTGCCTCCTCCAAAGCCAACCAGATGAGTAGGAGCAGCTGGTAACGGAAGAGTCTCATACTAAAAGCCAATAACCAGCTAAAGCATTCATAATTCTGAGTTTATACACCAATGAACTGTAGCACTCGATAATCAAATTGGATAATATTTCTCCCCCAAAGGGCATACTGTCAAATCAAATAATGTAAAAGCAACGGCTGAATGAGACATCAGACAGCTTATATCCTCTGGAGACAGGTGGACCTATGCTTCAATCGTGAATTAGATTTTCCTCCTTCCCAGTTACTGACCATGCAGGTAACACTGTAGGAGAAGCCACAGGATTTAGTCCCATTACAGCCCTGAGTTAACTCCAGCAATGGAGCTTTAAAACGTAAGCATTGGGGAAAATGTCTCCTTTGCTGTCAGTCAGCTTTTCATGAGCTTTTCCCTCCCATCCCGTTTCTTCAAGTATCTTTCACCTATTTTTTAAAATAATGTCAGCAATAAAATTTTGCACGTTAAGTTCATGCAAGTGCTCCACAGTGAATTTATTCCTCTTCCTTTGAAACAGAAGCATATGTTGCTTGTAGCATTAGTCTTTTGCTGCTCTTGTAAGAGGCAGGAGAAACTGTTCCAATTTGGCCAAAGTGTGTGTTAGAAAAGTCTCCGTGCACATACAACCCACCCTGGGCATGGAGAGCCCAGCAATGCAGTTCCCAGAAGGAGACATTCAGACTGGACATGATCCATTTTAGGACTGGAGGCCCAGAGCTGTTGATCTCCATTCACCCACCAGCAGCTGTGTGTTGGAGCTGCAAGAACAGGGCCTTTCTGTGCTTCCACATCTCTGCAGAAGTGTATGAAGAATGACACACAACAAGAAACAAGCACTGGGGAAGGCTGGTATGGAGGGACCCCCAACCCGTGGAGCACATGTTAAGAGCAGATACAAGTGGGTGTTAAAAGATAACATCAAAGTGTTGAAATTACACTACCAGTGCCATTAAAATGTTGAAATACCAGTATCAGGAGAATCTGGCAACATCTACTCATACTTTCATTGTTTTTTTCTTCTTTGTTTTGTTTAGGAAAATATCTAAAGATGAAGACAACTGTTTAAGTGCTGAGAGATGAAAAAGATTTTGAATGAACTGTGAGGAACAGAGCAGAACCTCTCAGCAGAAGTGCTGTAGGAAGGACAGAAAATCACCAAAACAGTCTATCTGAATGGGAAAGATGAGACAGCTGTTCAGAAATGGATCTCAGCGGAAAAGATGGGATTTGATGACTGTCAAGCTCCACAGGAGAAGGACAGAAATGGTAACTCATCAAGGAAACACCACAGACCAAGACTTGCAGAAGCTGAGGCCAGCCAGGTGAATGTGGCACACAGTTACTCTTTGGTCTGCTTAAACTGTAGACGTGCACAGCTTCAACAGGGGAAGCAATATCCTCCCAGGGATATGCAATTTGAGAAACAGCAATGGGTAATTACTTGAAGACAGCCAGGTGAAGCTAACTAAATATTGTACAAATTGAATTAATGATCAAAAATATTTTCTTTACAAAACTGCTTCCCAGTTGAGTGTCAGTTGCTAACGAAGTATTTTTCTAAGACAAATGAAATGCAAAGTAACAGTTTATTGCCCATAAAGTTTCTTTCAGTAATAGTCCCAACAGTTTCTCTCCCACAATTGGTGAGCAGTACTGTACTTTATTGAATGAGACTCATTTAAAATCTATTATGCTCCCATTTCCTCATAAGTTATCTCATAATTTGGCATCAATATCTAAAAACAGTTCATCCTAATAATTTTCTTTGCATCATTCTCTAGTGTAATCCTTTCAGTAGTTGAATTGCAATGTTTGGAAGAAGAGTCAGTACAAAGGAGAGGTGCAGGAAAAGTTAAACCTGGAAGGGGGCAAGGAGAAACATACTGCATCTAGGTAGTAGACAATTTGAATTACATTAAGTAGCATAGGCTTACACAATTTAAATTACATTAAGAAGCACAGGCTTACACAATAATGGGAAAATGGCAGAATCTTATCTGTTTATTGCTAGTTTTCAGCATTTTTATTTCTTAAGAAGGTTACATTCTTACAAGGCAAGAACACTATTTTGGAAAGGAAGTGTCCCCGGCCAGTAGTAAAAGACTTTCAGCTTTACAAATTAAATATTTCACTGAACAATTAAAATTCAAACAAGGAAATGAAGGAGCCCCAAGATTTCATATGAAAACTAAAGGAAATATCTATTAGTATGGTCCTGAGAGTATTCAGAGCACTGTAACATTTCTGGGGACCCAGTGGGACTGAGAAAGACAGGAGTTTTCCAAATGCTGTATGTACAGAGATAGAAATAGATAGATAAAGACGGTGCTTGAAATTAAGTTAAGTTTTAGGCTTTTTCATGAAGGGCAACTGGGGAGAGTGAAACGAGCACTACAAGAAAAACTACATTTCCTGATAGATTTTCAATTTATGTCTTTAAACAGATGTGTAACAAAACACCAGGCTACAGACTCAAACCCATGGTGTAAGTGTGTAGGCAAACCAGTTAATTTTGAGCCAGACAAGAAGTAAACTTGCGGTGTGAAGCTTTTTAGAGCAGCAAACCTAGCAAAGAAGAATCTGCACACAAGAAGTAAACCAACCAACCAGCCCCAAGGCTATTTCCCCTTTCTCCTATCTGAAATGGGGTGAAGGAAAAAAGAAAAAAAAAAAAAATCAGATGGAGAAGGGGAAGAATCAGCTGTGGACAACAAACTCATCACCACCCCTCAAAGTCAGGCTCACACTCCTGTATGAGCCACCTTCCAGAGGTGACATGTGCTGGTGCTAAATGATGTATGCAGTCCCTCTGGGGAAAGGGGGTGCCATCCATCACTCGTGCCACCCCTGTGCTCAAAGCCAACCAGGCAAACAGCGCTGTGTCCTCCAGATGCTGCTCACCTGTGCTGGCACTGGGGATGTCACAAGGCATTGCCCAAAGCAGGAGCAGGGAATGCACCTTTCCTGTTTCTCCAGGTGTCTCCAACTCTTACTCAACACCTTCCTCCAAAAGGAGTTAATTGCACAGAAGGAACTGCAATGAATAAAATGCAAGTTACACTGATAATCACAGGCAGCTTTGGACAAGTCATATGTGCACAATGCTTTCCTGCCTCTCTGTACACACAAGGCACTGAATCTTCACTGAGTAAATCCAGAGGCTTCACAGCATGGGATATAAAACACATGAGAGGATGAGGGCTTATGAATGTGCTGGACAAAAACAAAAATTTATTCTAATTACCATCTATTACACTGTATTTTCCATTTGTCCCACTATTTTCAAACAGGAACTGCAGAAGAAATCAAAAGAGCTTGGTATTTCCAGGCAGTTCATCACTCATCACCCCTCACATTTCAAAGAACACAGCAGTATTGCAGTGTGAAATAAAAGCTTCAGACTTTTGAGATCTGCTGCCTGACGGTACACGAGATCCAAACATCCCACCTCATCCCAACATACACAGGATCTGTTCAGATTACCAACAGCCTTGGTATGTGCTTTGCGCTGGGACGTGCTGTGATAACGTAGGTGGCCTCTCACAGAAATTTAAATTTTATCAGTGTATTTTGTCTAATGAGGTGCAGTCATTACAGCTGAGAGCCAGTTGGCAGGCAAGAGGTGAACTTCAGCCTTCCGTTCGTGCATGCAGGCTTTACGAGGACAAGTCCTTCACTCCCAGAGCTGCAAGAGCAGGAAGGCAAACCCGGATGGTTACAAAAGCTCTGGATAAGAGGTGTCAGATAGAGCAATAATGCAAACAATGCTACTGTGAAGTTCTCTACGGTTATTTGCCTCAACATTTCAAACAGTATTTTTCAAAGGAAATTTTTTGCACTGGTCTGCCACCAACAGCTCAGCACTATTTCGTATCATTAAGTCTATGGCTTTATTATTAGTTTACAAAAGCTTTGTGGTTACCCTGGAGCCCAGCCTGCCCACCCAGCTTCCCGCTGGAAGCACAAGCAGAATATTTCTTGATCATCTCAATTAAACTCATGATGCAACACCTCCTGATACATAAGAATGTCTAAGGGGGTGAACACCTTTGTGTAGTCCCCACCTCAAATCCTCAGTGCCTCGGTCAAGGGGTGACCTCAGATGAAGCAGGAACACTGCCAGGCAGGGCAGAGGCCAGCTGATGCCCATCGCTGTCTATCACACCCCATCAGAGGAATCTGGGAGCCACAAATTGTGCTCCTGCAGCCAGCAGGAAGAACAGCAGTGCCTATACTGGCTGCTCAGCCTTAGCTTCAGCCTCACAGCAAAGCTCTAGTAGTGCTATGGTGGAACAGCTTCAAGGGACAGACATTATCAATGCAATTACCAGTCAGCACTGTTTACACTAGAATTTAAACTGCTCTCATCTCTGATAGATGTATGTTTTCAGCTGGATGCAGAACAGGATAAAGATTTACCCGTTCCCCAATCACGGCATGCAAGCACCAAGACCTTTAATCAGTACCATCTACAGTGCACAGCTAGACTATCTTTTGGAAATCCATGACAAGAACCATTAAGGAAGCTGTCAGCAACATAAAAAATATTCTATTTGAGATAGACTGCATAAAGTACATGCTTCTTTCAACTTCTGCAAAGCACAGTTTAAGTTAAAACTCAATTGCATCCTCTCACATCAGTGGCATCAACACTGCCTCTCACATGCAGAATAAATTAAGTGCGGTATGCAACATGGTACAAGCTGGAAACTAGTTGGGGAATGCAGTGGGAAACTGTACAGAGCTTACTTAAAAAAAAAACAACCCAGTGCTTTGTGGCTCCCATCATGAGGAAGAATGCAACTTAGCAACTTCACTTTTGTATCTTCCCCTCAATTCAGTTAACAGGGAAACTTTAGACACATCAGATAAAACCATAAAGCGTCGAGTTCCTCCCACTGGCCAACTCCATGACCATGTACTGCCGTGACGTGGGCACCTGCCCACTGCTCCACACCAGCAGCACGGACCAGTCCCATCTGCTAGCATGGATTTAATACAAGGAACGATCTAGCATTCCCAGCTACCAGCGAGCATTGTCCTGGCTCAGAAGCTCCCCTCCTCCTTGATAATGTTCTCCCTCTGACCACTGCGTAACAAGCACCTATACAAACTTCTAAGGAAAGATTTAAAGATGTTTACTGGAGGCTGATACCCTCCTGTCAAAAAACTTACAATTGGAAGTGCTGTGAGTGCTTCTCTGCATGCTAACAGCCAAGCTCTGTGCGCTTTGAGCAAGGCACAAATCAGGGTCTGGCTCAGCGGCATTTTAACCAAAGCTTTGCTTTTATGTTGGCTTAAGCCATGGGAGCAGCGTGGCCAGCGCCAGCCTCTGTCACACAGCCACAGACCAACCACACAAGGTCACCATAAATTCGCCAAGTTCAGTAAGTGACAGACAGGGACATCTGCTGTACATCTGGTCTGTGTTTAACGCACCGCAAGTACTTCCAACACTAGCACAATTTTCATTTAAAAAAAGATAAAAAATCAAAGGCAGCCTTATCCTTCATCCTGCTGGAACAATAAAAAAATATTAAGCTGGTAATTTTCTTTAAACAATGCAGCCGACTCCACCCTGGTTAGGTGCAGCTGTGCTGAAAGCCAGCTGGCACACCCTGCTCAGCAGACCCGCGTGCAGTGCATGTACACATGATGCTGCAACTTCGGAAGACTTTCTGGACAATGCTGTCAGTGAATTTACTTTATTACCAGAAATAACCCCAGTCTTCTGCAGCTCCCAGCCCATTCACTGGGTCAGATGGAAGGACGAGAAGGGAAGAGCTGGGGCACTTCAGTGCCCCAACAGGAACAAGCTCTGACAGCACCACAGAGATTCAAAACTAGTTTCAACATAATTTAAACCTTTTTAGGGCACCACTACGGCTCAATGCTACCTAGGAAAATTTAAAAACCAACAGAGATCCTAGAAATCCACAGGGTTCCCCTAAAGTAAAACTGCTTAGGAGGAGCTGCAGAAGCCAGTGCCATTTTCAGATCCTATCTCACCACAGTGTTAATGTGCATCAGGCTATGTTGCATTAAACCCTATGTTGCATTAACCAAAATTTGAAATTTAACATGGTATATGTAATATAAGGTATAATGCACAAGACAGATGGCCAATTTAATGCTTCTAATGAATACTTAGGTGAACATGGCATTGCTTGCCACATCACTTCTGCCACGCACAGTCATCGCAAATTCCATAAGGGAGTGAACAAAAAAATCTTCCAAGTTGGTAACTGTTTTTACACTGACCGATGATTAAATTAGCTTAGTTACAGGATCTAACACCATGTCTTGAATTTATTCCAGTGCCACAGTTATTGGCAGGGATAAAATTTCACATTAGCCAATTAACTAAATGCACTATTACTGTATCTCAGCTACTTAAGCTCATCAGTTAATTAAGAGCTCAGTATAAGCTGAAAATAGGAATCTTACCTGACACACATACCAAACATACATTATCTTAATGATTTAATTTTACAGTTCCTTATTACATTCCACAGGTGTCATTTGGAAAACTGAAAGGCAATTGCTCAGTTTAAGGAACAGGTGAAAGACTCATAAGCAAACATTTAAGGATTTAATCTAAGAAATTGTATTTCTTAGAATGATACCTGGTGCTTTACTAAGCTCTATTTTACAGGTAGTTTTTAACGATGAAATTACCACTCACACTCATTGCAAATTAATTCTGTATCAATTTTTAGATGCTTTCAACTTGATTCCCATTTAAGAAGTGTTTTATCTTACTAAACTAAATTCTACTACTCATTTTCCCAGAGACTACACCCTGGTAATTTCCGAGAAGTGCAGCTGCCAGCGCAAGCTGGACAAGGCAGACCTGCGAGCACAGAGCCATGCTAAGCACCTGCAGCTGAGGACAGATGTGTAACAGTGGGATAATGCATTCTTGATGCTCCTCAGATGTCAAGCTTCTTTCTTCAAAGTAATCTCTCAACCAGCTCTTAACAGCTGGTGGTAATGTCTTCTTTAATAGCTGTCAAGTCAATCCTGCCGTACACAGCATCAGCACACCAGTGATTTAGGAGCAGAAAATTGAGTACTCCACTTGTTGATATTTATCCTTTAAGGTCACACAGCACAAGTTATGACTCCACACCATCACTCGAGACTTCCCCAGAAAGCGGGTCCGATTTTCCATCTACCATCAAGCCCATCTTGTTGGAATATTTGTCCTTCCTGGCAAGTTTACAGCCATAGGATAAAAAAAAGACCTCAAAGCCTTGCAGAGGTGAGGCTTCATTTCTGTGGCAGGCTGATTTAAAACAAAAACCCTAAAAAATCCCAACCTAACAAAACCCCCTCTATATTTCAGCTGACCTTAGCACAAAAGGCTCTTCATCTACAGAGAAGGTTTCTACATGCTGCAGTATTTCAACCAGCAGGACTCATCCTCCTCCCCTACTGTCCCTTGTTTCCCATCGGTAAAAAGCAATTCACCACATACAAATCAGTATTACCACAGAAGCTAAATGATCACATCACTCAACCTTCAGGTGCTCCCAAACAGTGATGTACCAAAAGAATTATATCCATTTTAATGTTCATGAATTTCATTGTGCTTACTGAACTTCTGCAGGGCAGAAGCCTGACAGACTGGTGGCTTAATGCCCCAGTGAAAACCAAAAACATTAATTTACTTCTCTTCTATAGTCAATACTTTCTGCATCCACAATTCAGTTAATAAGCTTGAAAATTTATTCATGGAAGTACATATGCTCACAGCCTAAGCAAACTCCAGCCTTGAGTTCAACAGCATGTCACCTAAAACAAGTGGGGGGAAAAAAAAAAAACCAGCAAAGGAAAAATGATGATGCAGGTTAGATTTTTAAATAAGCAATTCTGAAACTCAACTCCTATCCGTTCTTTTGGACAATCATTCTCCAAGAAACTCCAGCACCCAAGACTGGAGAAAGTGCAACAGCTGGAAGGTCTACAAATGAGAGTAAAGGCCAAGCAGCATCAGTGGCTCAAAGGTGCAACACTTGGGCTTCTCAGACAAGAGTTATATGGAGCAATCAGCAGATGCCTCAGGATGTTGAGAAGTCTGCTCCTCCCCACACCCCCACTAGAGGTTACAGTAAAAAAACAACTGAAGATAATTTTGGAACTATCTGCTTGAAAACTAAGTCCTGCCAAACACTGGCGGGTCCAACCCTACATTTGATTTTCACTGCACAAAAAGGATAGGAATTTGCCTTAAAACAATGTGTAAAAGAGCCACAGAATCTAAAGCAGACACTGGAATATGCTTAAGTGACTGCATTAAGTGACAAAATGAAAGCAATTACTAACAGAGACTGTGGGGACCCCGGAGCAGGTTATAGCAATTGACTGACATCTCTGTTCTCCAGCTGAAGATGCTGGAGATTACAAAACACAGGAGGAAAACAAGAACTAAACCCTGAAAGGAGAAGAAGTTTAGAGAGAGAGAGAAAAGCTCCATATTAGGGTCACCTGAGAGCATGGACGCAGGATAAAGACTACCTTCTTCTGAACAAAAGCAAAGATGGATAATTTCCCCACCACCCATCCATGTGTCCCACCCCGTGTCTCACAGTGTATGCAGTTCCTCTCCTGTGCCGTAAGGTGCCACATCTCTTCTGCAGACTGCTACTCTACACTGACAGGGTGACACCCATCCTCTTGCCTCTGGTCTCCATGGACATTTAATTACGTAGATCTTGGAAGAAATACTAAAACACGCCATGAGCTGAGTTTACACAGTTAAAACCTGTTTATAACTGCAATCTCCAAGGTTAAAGATTTTAGGGAGAAAACAAGCATCACACAGAATCAGAGGGTTCATCACACAGGTCAAACAAAGCTCCCATTTATTTTCCAACACTTACAAAGGAAGGGAAAAAAATCATACCCAAGAATTTAAAAAAAAAAAAAAAGAAATTCTGTGAACTGTTCTGTAATCAGACTAAGGACTTACTTTCTACACTGTTTTGTTACATAACTTATAAGTAACAATAGTTTAGCAATAATAATTACATCATTATTTAGCACAATTACATTCGAATAATGCTTCTTTTGATGGTAAATGTAGAGAATTTCCTCTCTTGTGCACTCCTTTTGCATAATGCAAGATGACAAGAACCAGTAGCATAGGGCTGCTGTGAACACGAACTCTGCACTCAAGGGTTTGGCATGGGTTTTGGTTTGATTGTTTTTTTTTAGCATAGGACAAGCTGGGCATATTCTACAAGTTTAGTTACTTCTCTGTGTTGTTCAGATTAATACTGATATAGCTTACAGGGCAGGCTGGATATTAAAAAGCCTTTAAAAAAAATCCTTAATAGGTGATGCTTCAGTTTTATTATTTTTCATCTGCAAGCAGGATCTTTAAAATTGCACAAATTTCTTTAAAAATGCCCAGGCAACTTCAGAAGACCAAGCTGCCTTTTGAAAAACACGTGTCTTGTTATTTTATACATACCAACTTCTTAGCCATAAGGAACTCCTACCTCTCAAGTACACCTTTTGTTAAGAAAAATGCATTTATCCCAGCATTAGAGACAAGTAAGAATACATAAGGACACTAATGCATTGCTTAGATAATTAGAAAGCTATCATCCATCTTTCTAATCTAAAATGAAAAATATCCAAGCTTTTGTTGCAACCTGTACGTCTCATATATCCAGGAAAAAAATACAACTGTACTGTTAAATGGAAGCACTCGAACAAAGTAGACTTAAAACTACATCCTTTCAAGGCCCTTTTAACACCCCGTGGATGTACTCAGGGAAAAAAAATAGACCTATTCTAGCCTATGGTCAAGGATTATTGATGCAATCCAACTTTAAGCATTTAACTGAAGGTTCCCAAATTAGGAGCATAAACAAAGCAGCCTCCTCTGAGCACTGCAGCTTCTGCTGTGAACCTCCTTCTGAAGAAGCCTGCTACTCCCTGTGAGATGGAAGGACTTTGGAGTAGGCATGGGAAACTGCCCTCTTCATTTAAATTGCTCAAATAAAGATAGATTAAAGTAGCCAGTCTTTCCACCTTTATCAAATTCATTTGATCTCTTTCAAAAGCCCCTTAGCACATAAATCTTTAGCTCTATTAATGGACTGAGCAATGCTTATTCTGTACCAAAGGGCAGCATTTCCAACAGACACAGCAGCACATCCCTTAAGTAACTTCTCTTCCTTTCAAATGAAGAGATCACTACAGAACATAATTTGATTGAAAATGCATTTAATTTTCAACAACTCAGAACAAGCTAAAAACTGTCAGTACAATGATTATGTTGGCAATGGTATTGGCTGTTACGTATCCAATAATAGCTGAAGTAGGTCTTACCATGGGCTACACCTGTCTTTTCTAGAAAGGTACTCACCATAATGCCCAAAGGAGCTTATTTCTCCAGTGTCATCATCTGCTCATAAGCAAAAGTAGTACTGTTTGTCACGAGAGATGCACTTTTCCTACTTTTTCACATAATTTAAAGACATGAGTGCTGTAATAGCAGATTAAAATAAGTATATGTTGATTCTGGACTTGAAAGTTAAGTTTCTACAGGAAAAGCCTTTGGTTCTGACTTAAGGCAGAACTCCACAGTATTAGACAGACCCTCTTCTCAGCCCTTCTCTCCTTGCTTGACGGGAAAATAAGCCTAGCTTCAAGTATAAGTGGTAATGAATGAGAACACATTAGCAAAACCAGATTCTTATTTCAGCCTTTTGAAAACAAGAGCCCAGGTCTCTCATGGTTTTTCAGGGCAGGTATAACTATTTTGTTTAGGTTGAGGGACTTCTGAAAGCATTGAGAAAAAAAAAAACACCCCAAAACTGCTGATCGCTGGCTACAGTAGTTAAAAAGAATCCACAAAAATTGCTAGATGCGAGTATGTTCTGGATTCACCCAGCTTGCTGTACTAATTACTGTGCCTTAATGAGCAAACCATGCCCATGAAGTGCTGATTCTGCAGCTCTGATCAAGTGCTCCACAAAGCCTGGACCCAGCAGAACCGGGGCTGTGTTTCAGACTCCATCACAGTACCAATCAAACTTTAAATGTGAAAGAAACTCATTCAGATCCCCCAGCAAACAGAATACACAGACAGAGTAAGCATTTAGGTTTCCTTGCTTTAAAAACCTTTACCAAATCTAGGAGTGGAAAGCATGCAGCTGGGACTCAAGCAGACTGAGCAGCTCTGTTCAACTCAGGCCAGGTCCCAGGCAACGACTGCTTCTAACAGTAGCTCCTCTCCTGCTTACTTTCAGATGTAGCTTTGGTTCATAAAACTATGGCCAGTGTTCAGGACCCTCCCTATTACAGCAATATTTACACACTACTAGCAACAGAGGCTATTAAAAATGATAATCAGAAAAGCAGTAAGAAACAAGAGACTTCTTTGCTGTGGGAAGAGTAATCTCTGCTGGAGTATGTCCAGGATGAATACCAACCTAGAGCCTGCTGGAAAAATCAAGTAGGAAGAATAATCCTCTTTTCACGCTCTCTTCATACTAAACCTGGAAGTTTAATCTCTAGTGTTCTGAACCAACCCTGATTTTTATGACAGAGCTGTAATTTTTCCTTCCCAAAGAAGAGCATTTTTCTCTTGGCTATCACAGAAGAGCTCATGTCTTCCAGTTTGTTGGATACCTACACCTGCAACAGCATGAGCTGATCCAAACTGTCACAAACTCTCAATCCAAACTGCTACTCCAAGAAAGCCATTGCAATACATATGTTTTCAGCAATCACACTGCTTGAAAAATCTAGTCCTAGGACCATTTAAAGGCTGGTCAATAAAGTACCTGGTACTCAGTTAATCAGCCTCACCTGTATTTCCACAGAAAGCACAGGCTGTAATATTAGCCATGGGGCAGGGTGTGGAGGGAAGCACCACGTAATCCAAAGGTTCTGATCTGTGTAAAAGCTAAGAATGAGCATGAGAAAAATGCACCAGAAAATGCTAATGTCTGAGTAGCATTCACCCCAGCTCCTCCAGCTGAAAATATCTCATTCGTAGGGGCTCATTATTTAGCAGCAAAATTTACTTTAACATATAATAATCTGCCCAAATATCTTGATAGAAAAAAATGTTTTGTGAGAAAAAGGGTTCCTGATTTATTAACACTCAACATAAACAAGTGAAAGTTGGAAAGTTTCAAAAAAAGACCAAGAAGAGAAATGGTGCAGATACCTAAATCTGAATTGTATGGCAAGAGTTCCTTCAGCTGGAAAAAATCCTCATATCAATTTATAATAATGAAATGAGACATGTGAAAGAAGGAAGGGTGACTGCACTGAGCAGCTAGAAGTGTACTTCATCAATGGAAGATGAATTCAGCTTGGAAATTTGGCAGGCAGAGCAATCAGATAGCGACAGCATATTTGAGTAGGCAAACCTGGAAAGAGTTTTAAGACAAGATTAGATCAGTTGGTAGAATTTCTAAGACAGAATATTCTGTTTGACACAGCACTGAAATAGGAAATACAGAAGCCTTTGCCTGCATTGCCATCTTGGACTTTGCACAACCTTGTTTAAAGCTGCGTTGTCACTACTTAATAAGATAGGTTTTTTAACAGGCTTCATTATCAGATAGCAGTCAGTGCTCTCAGCATCTCTCTGGATGTAGCCTGCCAAGAGATGCTAACAAAGTAGGGCATTGGCAGGAACTGAAAAGCTTCCTCCCCTACCCCCAAGTATCTATAATATTTTCCTAACTAATGTGGAGCTGAATGCAAATTATTAACTCTTGGTAATAAGCTTCCAACCACAATAAGATAAAATGCTAATGTAATTTCTTCCATGCAGCATAGAGTTTTCCCTGAATATAATCACCAGAAAGAACACAATTGGAGTAAAAAATGGCACTTGCATTCTTAAGATAAAACACCTGTCTTCTTCAGGATGGATAAAGCAACAAAAAAAGTGAATTCCATAAGTGAGCAGTTATACAGAATGAAAAAGAAATACTTGTTTATTTTCTAGTGCAGTATTTTGAGGAAGCTGTGGTAAACACTGCTTTAAATGTGTTTACTTATAAATTCTTGACAAAAAGTTGCTCCCTGGGAACTGATCATGACTGATCACGTCCTGGGATGGATGAAGGCTGGGAATGGGGAGTGTTAAAGAGCCCATCCACTCTGCACGTGCAATAGCTACTCCAAGGTGAAGCAGTTAGCTAGACCCCACCAGTAGTATATGGGTACAAAGGGGGTGTTTCATTTGGGGTTCATCAACTAATGCACCCCCAGATTTCTACTTCTAGTTGGTTTGGTAAACAGTCTCCACACAACTGACTTGTGGCAAAAATGCTTAGAAATCTCCACTGGCAGCACTAAGTAACACCCACTGTGTTAAACAAGGGACCCAAATTCCTCTTTTTTCAAATGTCACCATGTTTTCCCAGCTGCTGGACACTGACCCTCCAAAAACCAGTGGAGTATTTCACTTTTCAAGCTGCCTAGAAAGCTGCAGTGGTAATTTAATCCTAAACCGTGACTACTCCTCCTCCTTCCCAACTTAAACCTAATTACTAGAAGAATAGTATTTAGGAGAATCAGGTGCACAACATACCAGTCATTTTGCTAGAAAAGGCATGAAAATTCCCAGGGAGACAAAGCACATGCAGGTTTTTCACCTCTACCAACACCTTACCGGACTTTGGTGGGTGAAGTACTACGAAGCCAATCAGTGAAGTGAGATGGTACCTAATTACTGCTAAATAGGTAAAGTAAAATCAGCAGCAAGATGATAGGGTTAGGAGTCAAGAATTCCCTTCTTGACCAAAAAAAATGGAAAAGGACAGTTCAGAAAATGCAGACATTGCTTCCATCAAACCTGGAAGGGTCAGTTATCGAACTGTAAACTCTTTGGGGCCATTATTGTTCCTCTGGTTCAATTTATTCAGTATTCATGAGCTAGCCCAACAGAGACTCAGACTATGACTTGTACTCAGGAATAACATGATTGCAGCTGTAAGCACATCTCCCTCAAAGAAATGTGACTTTAAGAAGATACCAGCAGGAGAGAATCCATGAGATACATACAGGGTCATGAAATGCCGGAGTTTAAAAAGCATATTTTGGTATTGTTTCTATCTGTAACATACAAAAGGTAGAAAAGCTTTTGGAAACCTCTATCTGGACACATGGCATTATTTACATCATGATTTCTCCAAGGCAGTGCTGGCCCAGGCAGCTCTGTCACAGTTGCTAAGATTCTGGTATGTTTTCTAAGGGTTCGTGCCATTTAGAAGAAAAAAGATACTCCGAATACAGTTAAACGCTTTTTAGAGGTTTACAGGAAAATAATCTTTCAGTACACTGGATTGCTTTTTCTCATTTTGAGAGAAAGCACACTGGTTTAGAAAGTGTCTGTCATGAGCCAGAGTTCAAGAACTAGAAGATTATTTACACCTAAAGGACTTTCATTCCAGTATTGCCTTGCAATACCAAATCACAATATCCATGCTCGCTTGTTCTGACAATGTTGCTATTCCTTTCTTCTCCCAGAGGAGAGACTAAAATTGTGTATTCCCTCTTGTTCCATTCTGAAGGAGTTTCAGTTAAAGCCAAAAACCGAGCCTGTAGTATTTTTGGAGCTATTTTTGTGCTGTAATAACAGTGCCGTAGCTGAAGCATCCTGGATACATATGACGATGCACTTATTTCAGTTGCATTAAGGCAGTGATGGGACATTGCATTAAGTAACATCAGCATGAGGCTATATAATACATGACTGATTTTAAAAGCATGTGACTTTAACCAAGCAATGTGATTTCAATACTCATGTGGTTTTCTGCTGTAATTCAAGCTGTTTTGGCACCAGAACTAGTTTTAGATTTGGATAAAGATACAATGGAGATCTACAGATGTAAAAAACCAATACACAAACGAGTAAGAGAACTTATCTCAAATGAGCATTTAAACCTGTCTTAGAATAATATCCGATATTGATAAGCACTTCACAGAACATCTTTTTATTCTATAATTGCTTGTATTTATAGCAACCCATGTTCTTTTAATGTACTTCTGTAGGCACATAGCAAAAAAAAAAAATAATCTACAAAAAAAAGAAATCAGTCTGTTATGTATTTTACTGAGCCAAGTCATCAACATGCAATTCACAAATGAGTTCCAACTCTTAAAAAAAAAAAAGTTTAAATAGATATTTGACAGCTTTCCCCTTCTTCACCCATCAAAGTGCTAACCCTCAGTTGGGACCTGTGATTTACCACCCATTCAGCAGGTTTGCTCATTACATGCACTGGATGTACGTAACACACAGGCAAAGGAAGAGATCTGCTCTCCCTCGGCAAGCAGGGCATTCACATCACGTCCCAAACAGGCAACTAGACCAAATCTGGGAACAGCGAAGGATGCTGCTACTTAGAGGTGTGAAGGACTGGAGTGCTAAGCTTCATCTGAACGTATGTTTAACTACTGCTGCCACCAAATATAGCCTCCTTGCAAATACATCCAGCAAGAGTTAGCAAAATTGTTAGTCCAACCTTCAGATACCGTTTATGGTTTCCAAACTATTTAACACGTATGCTACGCTTTGCTTGCCATTAACACTTCCAAACTGCTTATTGCCCGTGTCTTCTCACCCTCACTTCAGTCCATGTGTTAACAAGCTCGGAGCAACCAGAGCCTGCAATTAGTAGAACCAAGACTTTTACCTGCAGTACGGTCCTGCACCAAAAAAAGCATCTAAAATGTGCTTCCATGTTCAGAGACATTAAGTCTCCCCTCTCCACTTCCAGCATGGAACACAGCAGGTCCTTCTTGTCCCCCATGGGGTACATATACAATGCAATGACTCACACGAGAGGTTCAGAAGTGTCCATCGGGTGACAGCCCAACTGAAAGCTAGTCACCCTGAATTAAAGACATTATTTTGATGTATACAGCTTTCACTTGCACCAGAGATGAAGCAAATGCATCTGGAAACACTCTAAGGGCATTAAGAAGTCCAGCATATACGACATATGCAACATTGCCCTATTTGTTTGCCAAGAAATACTTCGTGCAGTACATACGAAGCGTGTCAATTAGCAATTTTTACTTAAACCATTTACCTCTTCACCATCCAGCCATTATCCTGTGATTGCTGATGCTCTACAGTAGGCTCAGGCGCTCAAGTAACAGCATGTTGCCAAAAAAAATTGGCAGTAAAAAATGGCATTTGCCAGCTGCAGGTACTATCCGCTGTTTCGAAGGTACTCTTTTATGAAAAGACTGTATTTACCCATACAGACAAGAAGTCACAGGAGATGACAGCTCTGTGGCAAAAAAGTAAAGCAACAAAGTAAATTCCACGAGAGATCCTTCTCATGAATCCAGAACGCCCTTGTTCACAGCGTGAGACCAGAAATTGAGCTCCATGACTGAATTTTAAAAATAAAAAGGTAACAAGCTTCCAACCCTAAACCACTGCACTCTGCTCCTGATGCCATCTCAGGCCCTGAGAGTGTTCTCAAACCAGAAAAACATTAAAAAATGCCTTCCTACATAATATGTTGTCTGAACTAAGAGAATTATTTATTGTTGCTACCTTTATTATAAATTATTATAAACTAAGTTGTTATGAACTATAAAATGCTTATAATTTCATTTTATGAAAAATATTTTAGTTATTTATTGAAAAGTGTCAGTAACAGTAGATTGACTATCTATCTCTCTATATATGTATGTTTTAAGGGTAAACTTCCCCTATTAAACATGTGCAAAGATGACATGTAATCTACAGCACTGTATAATAAATTTTCACATTTTAATCCCTAATCTTTTTTCCCCCCAGGCAGGACCTGCTCTTGCTGAAAACTACTGAGGCACACTTCACTACCATTTGTAAAGTGCCTTTTCTTTCATGTTTGAGAACATGGGAAAACCATACGATAGATCAGAAACTCCCCAAACCCCTCTCCTTCTACCTAATCTTCAGCACAAGGATATCTTTTTATATATATACATAAAATCCTTCGGCACATCTGAGTTTCTACAGAAGTAAAGAATCATTCCTTTAGAACTGTGCCCATCTCCTCCCACAAATGGCTTTCAAGCAGGGCTTTGAATTTTTCCTTTTAAATCATATTCACTAAGGAGGGGGGGGAGATAGGAAGAGAAAAGGACATTGAGAAAAGGATGAAGGGAGGAGCTGTTAAAGTGATCTAATACTCAAGCACAGCAGCAAGGATCCCCATCAGTATTTCTATTTTATGAAGTACAATTTTCAAATGCTTCACATTAGTCCCTAAGAGGTCAACTGGATGAAGAACAGCTCCTGCAAATTGATAACATGTATTAATTGCTCATGCACTTATTACCTACAGAACGTGCAGTGCCCCTGCATCTCTCAGTACTGTGAAGTCTCCAGGATGACAAACTACTTATGTCATTTTAAATATTTAAGGTAGCCTAAGAAACTCCAGCCCCATCAGGATTTAAGACATAGTTTTTAATTTACTTCAAAGGTGGGAAACAGAACAAAAACGCTTTGCACAGTTTGCACTGCACCACCTTTTGTTCATCTCTCATTTGCACAAACCTAATCTGAGTGTGCCAGGAGAGAAAGCTACTGCCTGGCTAATAGCTATGAGATCGGCCTAGGGTAGGCAGAAGGCAGCAAATGCAAAATTCAGGTTCCAGCTGAACCCTACATGAACCACATTAGACATCCTGCATATTTTACTGCACACAGCTCAAGACAGTAAAATATCAAGTTACATACTATGCTATAGGTGTTTTCCATCAACTGCACAAGCACTGCAATGAGCAGTCAAGCTGCTTTTGGACACATCACTCTTCTGCTGATATTGGTAACTCAGTATGAAACCATGAATCAGATTCTGCATTTTTCACACTGGAAACACAATCATAATGTGAGGGAAAAGCTTTTGCTTATTTCTTAAAAAAAAAAAAAAAAAAAAACAAACACGAAACTAAACAAAACCTGTACTTTACTTCCCAAGCAGTGGAACATTTCTCTTTCTCCAAATCTCAGATTTCAGCCAGACAACGTATAGGCAGCAGATTAAACTGTAACTGAAAACCTCAGAGTGCAAGTGTTTCATTCAACAGCCGCAAACCAGGTTACTGCCTTCAGCTTTTTTATTCTTCCTTGTACTCCACCTGGTTCACAGAATGGGCCACTTCACAGCCTTTCCCTTCCGATTTTGGGTAATTGAGCCTCGTTGCTCTTGCCACGCTCCCATGCCAAGCGATGCCAGGCACCAGCCTCCCACCAGTGCGACCAGCAGCCGTGGCACAGGCGCTTCCCCACCAAGTGGATCCAGCGTGCCCTGCATGCCCATTCTCGACATGTTAATTCACCAGCCCTGCCAAGTCACAACACAAATGCCAATGGCTTAGCATTGCTGTAAGCAAACAGAGCCCGCAGGTTTTCAGTAAACAAAGCAAGCGGATGTCTCCGAAAGCCCACCGCACAAATGCAACACTCGCATCGCCCTGGCACCCACCTAAGGTCAGCACCTTTCCACATGTTGAAATTCAGCATCCAAAACAGGCACGACATACCCAAGGACGACCTCATCTGCCTGCTTACTCTATTTTTACTATAATTACGATGACTACAGCTGTCTAAATGGAGCAGCTTTTAAAACTAGAATTAGGAAGATTTAGAAAGGCTCAATTTCAAAATGTGACTTTCGCAAAAGAGTCCTACAGAGCTTCCAGCTGGAATTAAAATGAAACCCACAAAGCCTCCACAAACTTCACCCAAAGCACCTGCACGTAGGAAAGATGAAGGTGAACCAACAACTTCTGCCTTTAAGCTGCTTGCCTAGGCACTATGCACCCAAGAGGTGTCAAATGCAGACCTCCCTGCTTCATCCTGGCTGCTGGGTGGCAGAACTCCCCCACAGAAATGCTCTTCCCTTCCCGAGACAGGGAAGCCACAAGCTCTGGGAAGGGAAAGCTCGTGGCTGCACACCCAGCTGCGCCTCTTCTCAGGGAACACCCCACGGGAAGGGAAACCAAGCCCTTCCCGCATTTTCTTTTAGAGCGGTACTCGGGAAAGCCATGGTGCATGGCCACGGACACGCTGGGACCTGGCTTCTCTGCAGGAGAGGGTGGACATACTGCAACAGCCACGCTCAAAAAGTCATTATGAATCCAGTGAGAAAGAACTGGGAGAATCACGAAGCACCTATTGGCCAGTCATACTTTCTATGTACCAGGCATAAGCCATTTTTGGGGTGGGGGTGGGGAAAAAGAACTGAGAGGAAAAAAAACCCTGACATATTTGCATCAAAGGAGTCTGAATTTTAAGGCAGTGAAGCAGAGATAGCAAATTGGAAACAACTGCCTAAAAATGTAACTGACTTACACACAACATTTGTCTACAAGACAGGGTGAAAGTGCTTTTTACATCAAATTCTCTAAGTATCACAGTCCTTTTTGCTTATAAAACCGCAAAAGAGCAGTTGTATTAATTTCTCAAACATGGTCATCTGATCAGAAGTTTTTCAGATATTTATTTTCTTTCTTTTTTTCAGGAGCTCGGTAACCAGACCAGCTGTGGTCAACTTGACCCTTCTTTATACTGCCAAGAAGACTTGCAGGAGTTGGCAAGAAATAATTATAAGGCAAATCCTTATTTCTGGCTTCAACTGTATTACAATTTATGACTCATGAATTATATTATTCAACATTCACATGAAAAATAATAGCTATCATATTACCTGCTGCAATAAGAGTGGATCCCTGCTTTTCAGAGTTTATTCAAACAGGCAACTAATAATACTTTCCATTTATCAAAAATCTACAAAGCACAATGAATGTTCAATTTATTATATTTAATATTCAGCAAAGGAGGACATGGTTGCTTTCAACACTGATATCCCAAATAGAGAAACTAAAACAAATCACTTCCTCTAGAAACCAAACAAACAATTGCATGGAGCAGCAACACCAAAAAGGAAACTGAACAGCTGCATCTGTCAGCCCTTATTAACAGTAAAAATAACACCTTATTTCATTTTCTAAGAGTTACTTTGTTATCATCTGAAAAACAAAACAAAGTCTATCAGTTTACAAATTAAAAGTGTTATACCATCAAAGTGATATTCCAGTAGAATAATACTCCGGACTGAATTATCAGGCATTCCCAGCACAAGATGCACAGATCCTAATAATCTCAAGGAGGCTGTGAGTGCCCAGCCCTCAAGAAACCAAGTCATTAGAGGCTACTTTTATTCAAAGCTCTGATAAAAACCATACACACTCTTGTGGAAATCACGAGAGATTTAGAGCAAGTTTTAAGAGCCGTGCTAAGCTTTTATTATTCTTTTCAAAAAAAAAAAAAAAAAAAAAAAGCCACAGTAAAATCTAACAGCTAATGCCAGCTTTGATGTAACACTACTTTTGCAAAAACATATCCAGCACTGTATTTCAAGGTTGCATTACAAAACAGTAGGAACCACCTGAAGTCTAGAGCTACCTCCTTTAGATGGCAAAGAAACCCCAGAAAGGTGCTGTGTGCAGGCATGCACCATCACAGCTTGCAGTCAACAGCTAAAACACACTGCAAAATGCAATCTGAAAGTGGGAGATGCTTTGTATGCTCCAATACCGGGGGTAGGCACCAAATGCTATTAGCTGCTCAGTCATGAGATGCTTGTTTAACCCCCCCGTGCAAGCTGTGCATAGCCCTGCTGTATTAGTCCAATTGTGAGCAACAAATCTGACTACTTAATATGCAAATTCCCTTGGTCAGTCTTCCATAGAAGCACCATGAAAGCAGTTATTGTAACTTCAAATTAGACATGTGATATGCAGCACAGCACAGCACTTGAAAGAAAATATTTAAGAAACTGTTGTCCAGTTATCAAAAGCAGAGGTGGAGCACAATATTTGTCTTTCTAGAAGTTAACGAAGCTCTAGCGCTGCATCAAATACTGTAGGAGGAATTTATGCTTTTAATAATCTCCCATTCTAGCATGTCAGTCAAATGTGCAGCCCTATTTCCACTTGTCCCTATTATCACTGGTAGTTGATAGGGGAAGCAGTAAAGAAGACAAATTTCAAACAGAATCAGCGTCTTTTATAACAAAGAAGAGCGATAAGAACTCCAGCAGGCAGGCGAACATCATGTCAAGGAGAGTGCAGCAGCAATCAGACAGCTGCAGCCAAAAGCCTTAATCTGTAATGACTTGTCATGCCTGTACTTCTAGACACTGGATTTCCTGCCCTTTCCTTATTCCACACAAATAACTGTCTCGCTGAACTTTATCAAGTAAGACAAAGTAATATGCAACTTCTAACAGGGGTAATTGTTTGCCAGAAGAGAATTAATGGATTTATATTTCTTCTTTTCCTTTCCACTGCTCCCCTCCAAAGAAAGAAAAGACATTTAAGAGCAGCCCTCCAGAAGGGACTTGCCTGTGCGGATGGCAAATCGGCAATGCAAGTTGTCCTGTCTGTGCTAAACCAAACATACCTGATAAGCTATTAAACCTTATGTACAGGCACAAGTGCAGAGTTTACTAGCAGTTAACTCAAAAACCAATGCTCTTCTGAATACACAACTGAAAAAG
Source organism: Tyto alba (assembly GCF_018691265.1). Lineage (NCBI taxonomy): Eukaryota > Metazoa > Chordata > Aves > Strigiformes > Tytonidae > Tyto > Tyto alba. Next base: position 13,248,814 of record NW_024881279.1, read on the forward strand.
TTGTATAACCTGTAAGTGGCCAGAGAACAGATATTTCTCCCTCCCAGTCTCACTGTCCTGCAGAAACTCAGTCACCTTTGACAAGGCACAGCATGAAGAGATGTGATGCTTGGCTCCTGAAAGCTTGGAATACCTGATTGGAGACAGCTGAGCTAAAGAGAGGGGGAGGGAAAAACCCCTGTGTCTATAAATCACATAACCATCATCATTTATTCTTCCTTGTATCTCCTTTAAAGAGTCATCAGTAAATCCATCTCATTATCCAGGACACCCACCCACCACAATACTGCTCTCCTGGACTACAATGCACCAAGCCTTGAGACAGGAACTTTTTCCCAAATACAACAATATTCTGTTGAAATGAAAACTTGCTAAAAAGAGCAGTGATAATGAAACAGCTGGTACCAATCTGCAAAGACCATTTCATTTCCAGCAGGATGGGCAGAGCGGCATCTGTTTAATTCTTGTTAAGGAACAGACTCCTCCTGCTTCGGTCAATGTGAATAGAAACATGCAATAAGCTGGTATACATGTGTAGGAGAGATGGTAATTTTTATTAACTCAAACTTACACACAGAGACACATCTGAGTATGTTAAGCAGCTCTCTGGATACTTGCAACCATCTCAACCTTGAGAAATACTGACCGTAAAAGACAAAGGAAGCACAGGTGGTCAGGGCATGCCATCAGCTTTGCTGAGCAGAAGAGAGGTAACAGGAAGCACCAGTGATTGACAAAGGGACAGAGGAGAATATGGGGATGTGATAAATCCTCACCTCAACTCCAGTGATAAAATTGAGCAAGATTTTGCCGGCTCCACTCAGCACTATAACAGACTGAGACCTGTATGAATTAGATTTGAGATCTGGCTCCCACTTTCATGCAGCATCAAGGGCTGCTATTGCTGTCTAATCAATCTCATGGCCACTTGTATTTCTCCAAGAAACTTCTCCATTCTGGGGAAATGACAAAGCCACCCTGAAGTAAGTCCATCACCGGCAATGCTCTGGTTGTAACTGAGATGTTTCTGTTTCAAAATAACCTTCCTGAGACTTTTAAAAGGATTCGGCCCTGCTCACTGACAGCAATCTGAAAGCGAATACACAAGACTAGGTCACGGCCCAGTAGCTGAAGGAAATGAGCCTTATATGGGAAACAGGAGTAAGTTGCCTTTTTGCACAGGTTTAGTCTTCAAATCGTGTTTGCTTGTGCTTCAGCTGGTTCGGTTGCTGATGCCTCAAGACATAAGCTCCCTTGAGACAGCAAGTCACATTTCATACTTGGCGTGGGCCCATTTGCAGAATTTGTAAAGCTAAGAATTAGTGCAGGCTGGGCTTTGACATCGCGGGAGTCAGATATTCTGAGGTTCTTCCAGCTTAGCTGACACCCCCTTTTTGTCTTGTTGAGAGGCAGGAACAGATATGTAATGTTACAAAACAGGCTACTGCACACTGTAGCTGACTGTTTAAGACAGTCCTAAGAAGCCCATAATTCAACTGAAATTTCATCACTTCTCACTTTATCGAGACAACCTTAAGGAACCCTTAGAGTATGAATTGACACTAGCCAGGTGACATGCATTTCACATCCCTTACATCTTGAAAAATCTACCTGATGTTCTAATGCACCAAGCACAATGGGTTATTTAACTCCAAAGCAGCACTATGTCATGCCATGTAAACACCAAGCAGAAACATGCTCCCAGTAAATCCACCCGGGACAGCACTCTCTAGACAACTTGGATGGAGACTGCCCACCTCACGTGCTGCTACTGAGTGTGTAATAAGACTATTTCACAGTATCAGCCAAACTCTGATATTTTTTTCCCTCCTGTCTCATTCATTTGACATCACAGGCAAGATAAGAGCGAGGAAATTAAACCGAGGCTATTTCTGTGACATGATCTCACCTCATATCACCTAGCTACTGAAGCAGGTTTCCGAACAAATGTCAACATGGCTTTTAATGCTATTTTTCAGTCAAGATTTTTTGGGTATGTGATGATTCCTGCCATTCTTTTCCTTTGGGTTTTAGTATGCTCTGGTCCTTTCCGCACTTGACACTCTTGCATTTTTTACTGGCTGGCAAGTCTGCTTACTACAGATGCCTTCTTTAGATAACTCACCTCTTCCCTTTTTTAATAGGGGGGAAGAGTAAGGAAGACTCATACTTAACAAAGCTGAAAAATTCCTTTTAATTACAATGATGTGATTAAATCCTATACAGTTCTTAGCAGCTGGACTTTCTGGTATTTATGTGAACTATGTATCTGGCATTAATCAGCAGGTGGCTGCTTAAGATACAACTGTTACTTTTTTTTTACATTATGGAATGACAGCAAAGTCACTGATACGATTGAATACTCATCAGCTGGGGCATTTGAAATAAAACCAGACTGATAAATAGTATTCCATAAGGCACAGGGGAAAACGTACACCTAGGTCAGCAATTTTCAACCTGAAATTTGTAGACCTTGCATGCATGAGGGCTACTTGTAAGTCAAGTGTCCTGTTGGTAGGCTGACTTTAAATGACTATGCAGCTCAGCTGGAGAACATCAGGTATCCACAAACTTAAAAACGCTGAAAAAGCAATCATTCAGAGATTTAGGTAAAGAAAAATGTAATGGTAAAGGCCGCTTACACTGCAGCAATGTTTCCACATAAGCTATGACAAATAGGTGTGCATTTGCACACAAGTGAGAACACGCTGCTCCAGCACATGAAGTCGCTGGAAATTGACCATTTAGCACCGGTGATTTAGGCTAGAGGAAAGCATCCATCTTTCTTGGAGAGAATCAAAAGAAAAAAAAAAAAAAAATCCCAAACCCGCTGCAGTGCCAGGATCTAAGTTATCTGAAGAATTATTTTCCGCACACCACAAGGAGCTGAGCCCAAGGAAAACAAAGTTTGGGAGCCCCAGGCAGGCCCTTTCCCCTGCCTGTCCCTATTTCATCAGCCGCCGGCCCCCGGGCCGCGCCGCCGAGCCCCCCGCCCGCCCGGGGCCGCGCCCGCGGGGCGGGGGCTCTGCCCGCCCGGGCGCCCCGCCGAGCTCCCGGGGGGCTGCCGGCCGGCCGGGGGTGCCCAGCACACCCCCCCCCGCACACCCCCGCCGCCCCGGGGAAGTTGCGGCCCGGGCTGCCGTACCGGGGCCGGGCGCGGCGCCCCGAGGCCGGCCAGGGCAGCGCGTTTCCCCCCCCGCCCGCCGCCGGCCCCGGGCCCGGCCCCGCCGCAGGCCCCGGGCCCGCAGCGCCTGCCCCGGGGGACCCCCGCGGCGCCGGGGGCGGCCCGCCCGCCCGCCCATCCTCGGGGCCCGGCACTCACCTCCGGTGCCGTCCGAGTTCTCGTTGAGGCTGCCCGAGGAGTCGTGGTGGGAGCCCACACACCCGCCCATGGGGCCCGCCCGGCCCGCAGACCCGCCGCCGAGCCGCCCCCCCACCCCCCTCCCCCTGTAGCCGAGCTCCGCCGCCGGCCGGGCAGGCGCGATGGCTCCGGAGCCGCCTCCTCGCTCTGCAACACCGCCCCCGAGGCGCGGCCTCCACCCGCCGACCGGCTCCGCCTCCGCCCCGATCCGCCGGGGCCCGCCCCGGCCCCGCTCCCGGCCCCGCTCCCGCTCCCGGTCCCGCTCCCGGTCCGCGCCGGCCGGGGTCGGCTCCGCCGCCCCGCCTGACCTTGCGCCGCGGCGGCCCGCAGCCCGGGGTGGGCCTGGCCGCGGGCCCGCGCCGCCGAGCCCCAGGCCGCCCCTCGCTCCCCCCCCGCCCCCGGTGGAAGTTGTCGGGCGGCCGCGGGGCGCAGCGATCGGCCCCTCCGCAGGGTTCGGGGCGAGGCCGCGGGCCCGGGGGAGGTGGGAGGGCCGCGGGCTTTGTCTGGGGGGTGAGGGGCCGAGCGCCGCGGCGCGGCCCCGGGCGGCTCCCCGGCTCGGGGGGTGCGGGGGTCGGGCGAGCAGGCCGGGACGCTGGGGCCCTGGGTGGCAAGATGTTTTGTTTTGTTTTTTTAAATTCCTGTGCAGTCTGGGGCTTTCCTGTGCTTTCCGATGTTATTTAAGTCAGCCCATGAACGGAAAGTACAGGCACGCTGGGATAAATCTGTACCCCACTGACCATCCAACCACCTCTGTTAACAGACTGCCCGTTTAAATTAAAATAAAAACTAAGCAAAAGCAGTGCTTCTTGGTCAATCAGCACCAGGCTTCAATCCGCTGAGAAGAAAAGTTTGACTTTTGTGCACTTAATGCCTAGAGGGGGTTATCTTATTTCAGTAGCAATCTCGCCATGGCTTTGGGGAGTTACGGTTCATACACTATCAGATGCACTGTAGCTCCTTGAAACAACCAGCAATAAGTCAGAACATTGAAAAATGGAAGCAGACAGTGCAAAAAATAAAGCACGGTAACAGACTGCTCTGGGTTCCCCACAAGCTCTGCTCTACACTGCAGCTTAATGTTCTGATACACAAAATAGCAGAAAACAAAACTCAAGCTGAGCATATTTTACCTCCTTAAACATGACATTGCAAATGTATTCTATAGAATTAAAATAGCCTAGCTGTAGAGCTCATAGTCACCACAGTGAAAGGAACGGATGGACAAATGCATTCTTCTATCATTAATTTTCCTGCATAATCTTCATACCAAAAGACTAACCAGGCTTTGGGAAGGCACTTGTGTCAATAATTAAAATCCAAAATGTATGAGATAAGCTGAGACTAAAACGCCGAGCACTTTATCATCTGAGAGCAAAAAGACGTAGAGCTGGTCTGCTTTATGGGTCCAAGTAAGAAGGTCAGAACTGGCAAGAAAACCTAAGAAAATATTATTAGAGTCTGAACACATGCACACAAATACAAGAAAAGAAAAAATTCCTTGACTGTAGAAGTTTAAACCATATAGAGGAAACACATAGAGCTCAACTGTTCTAGTTTTCTTTTCAAATTTTATCTGAGGGCCACACGGGGGTTTGCCTGAACATACGCAGATACAATCAAAGGTATGCTGGGTGTATTTTCCTTCTATTTTGGATTGAACATAATTTGTTCAAAATTGTAGGAATACAGAAGAAAGTTAAGGATGTTTGCAAATTTTCATGAGAGTAGGTGTTGATGTGGGTATATCATCACCAGAGTACGGCAATTCTGTGGAAAAAGCATGGTTTGTGGTGAGGCATTTGAGATGCGTACTGGGAGGGCTTCTACCTCTGGGTATCATCCTGCCCGGTGAGATCCCCAAAATGCCCGTCAGTGGGGCTGAGGGAGCGGGGGGTAAATACAACGTGACTCTGTTCCGTAACAGGGTGGCTGCAGGACTGCAAGCTGGCGTGGGAAAGTATGTCCACACTGAGACAGCGGTCTGCTTGCAGAGCTTTGAAATAACACATCAGCTCTTGTTATTCTGCATATTTGGTATTAAACTCTTTAATTAGACTCCTTGTTCTCACACACACACTATATAATAGATATATATGTATTTGTGTGTGTATAAATACTCAGTATGGGCCAAAGTCAATATTTATTGCCTGACCCCATGTATCAGGATGTACTTGAAATGCACTAATGAAGTACAGAAGACAAATGACTATTTCTTCTAAATGGATGATTTATTTTGGAGATTATATTCCTCCTCAAAATAAGTTTCACAAGAGGTAAGGACTGAGCTTTGCCATCAGTTTCTGCACTCTAATCCTGACTCTGCACTAGATACCCACTGTGGCCAAGTCACATAACCTCGGTTGCTCTATTTCTACTGGTAGATTAATGTTTGTCTACATATCTCTTGGGGGTATGGCTAGGATTAATTAATTCTTACTCTTTATTACTTGTTAACTGCCTGCAATGTGTGGGATGTAAAACACTTTGAAGATCAGAAGTGTCATTTCACAAATTAAATGGTGTAATGAATTGACTATTCCACATAGGGACAACTACCCTATATGGTTGGAAACAATTCTTTGTGAGTCATAAACCCTACAGTGCTAAGAGCTAAAGTGTTTTCCTTTGGCACGAGATGCTACTGGACTGCATTCAGTACCAGGAGGGCTAAGCAATGGGGTTCATGGCCCAAGGAATGAAGCATGTAGAAAAGCCCTAAATGGATCTGTATTTTCATTGTCAAGATTATTTCCGATATATTCCTCTATATTAAAATATTCTGTATACTTCACCAGTTTTTCTGTCCAACTGGGATCTCACTGTTTGCTTGCAGTCAATGGTGGTGGGTTTTGCCATCACACGATGATACAGTGTGATAAATCCCTGTTCTCTGATGATTCATCTTTGCGTGGGAACAAGTATGAGATGCTGACAAATTGCACCAGTGCTGAAACTTCTATCTCAGGCATCAACATTTTGATTTTTATCAGTGCTATCCAGGACTATAGTATCAAAGTCTTATCACTGGAAGTGAAAGTTTACCCAGATTTCTTTCATCCTTTTTCAACAGATGGGAAAGGGAGACACGAAAGATGAGGTTGTTTGCCAAAGGTCTCGTAGGAAGCAGAAGCAGGAAAGAATTGTGGAGCCCAACCACCATGTGACGCCGAGCTCTTCTTCCTCCTCAGAGAATCTGAAGAAATTTAGCAAGTTGCTATTTTCAGATTTACTTTCACATGGCTCTCTTCCTGAAAGCAAATGAAAGCTGTAGCCTCATTTTCACAGGTGACATGATGGAGGTTCCCCTGCCCCCATATGAAGCACAGCACTTATATTTAGATGTGGTTTTGAGGAACGCCAGGTCCCATTCCAAAATTCCCAACAGTGACTTCTGGGCTGACTCCAAGCTAATACAATCCATCCCTTAGAAAGCCAATCCAAAGCAACTGGTACCAATCCACCACCTGGAGACCGCAGAGCTGTGTCAAAATGATGTTAAACTGGGTAGAGTTTGTTTTCCTAGAATGACCAAGGGAAAGAAATCTAGTGCATAGAAGGGTCCCAATGGTTGAGGAACCCCAGCAGACATCAGCACGTCCAGAGCAGGCCGACTGTAAACAGAGGGAACATCTGCCTGGCCCTGCCTGTGCCTCCCCGTGCCCCCCGGCAGTGCACCCCCTCCAGCAGATTGCCAGGAGCGCACCCCCCACTCCCAAAGCCTTGCCACACATCTCTGCTACAGGAAAAGCTGGGATGGCAAGTTTGAGCTTCTGAGGGAAATTCCATCAACTGGAAGGTGTATTGCTGTGAAGAGCAGTTTACATTTATCTCCTGACCCGTGTCAAGCCCAGCTTCTGTTCCTAAGGACTACTTTCGCAGGCTCTTTATCTCTGTTAATAACAGAAGGAATGGTGGTGTTTCAGCTTTCTTTTATACATTTCTGCAAAGCTATGTGTTTCTATCCTCAACTGCTATAGAAAATGGGTCACTAGAAAAGCTAAAAATCACCATTTAATGTGCAGCATCAGAGATGACTGTTAGGAATCTCCAGAGGTGGTAGCTTCTACTGCAGAAACCCACACAATTCCCCCACATATTCCTTGCTGGCAGTTTTTCTTTGCCCACAACGCACCAGTGGCACTACCCTCTGGCCCCAGCCTGTCTGCTGGAGAAAGGCTCCTTTTTCATTGAGTGCTTCAGCACCAATGTTATTTTACAGGGACCATGGAAATATTTTGCTTTTTAGCCTTAAAACCTTGAAAATAGACAAATTAAGCAGCCCAGAGTTTAATCAGACATTTCTCTCTTCATTCATGTCTTTAAAACCAAAACATTGAGAAGTTATTTCTCTCAAATTCTTAAATTTCTGCAGGAAAAGAGTTGCTATAACTTCAGGTTATAGGTACATAAGCAATTCCACTGCAAGTTCCATCTCCTGTCTGCACTGGAAATCAAGAACTTACAAACCAATTTTTTTAACAGGGTAGAGGGACCATATATCTTCAAGTATTAGCTGTTGGCCAGGAGGTGTGGTCATGACAGGAACACATGAAGGCATCTGGTGAGTGAGCTGTCCACTTCCATTTTCTGTTTCATGACAGGTTTATTGCTGCTTCTCCCTTTAAACATTCTTCTCAGTTTTAATGAATTCTGAATTCTGCAAGCTGTTCTGAAAGCAGGGGTTTTTAACCCACTGTCCCAACCAGCTCCTGTCAACTTAAATTCTCTGAATAAGAGATACTTCTTGCTTTGTCACATCAGGGAGGTTTTTCTAATGGTCAAAATATATTTTTTTTAAAAAATAAATTAGCCTTGACTACTAAAGAAACAAAAGTGAAGCACTGCTTCCCTCCTGTGGTGACCTTCCTGGTTGCACACCAAAACACTGTATTTGTACAGACAAATTTTACATTTTAAGGGATTTTTTTTTTTGTTATTATTATTCTGATGACATTTGAAGAGTATCTTGCAAATCTGCAGCTAAGCAGTCATTCCTGTCCTGCCGTTATTGTTACAGTGCTGGATTTTAAGTCTGCAGTTGAAGGACACGAAGTGCCAGCTCTTGCTAATCATCTGCGATAGAAGCCCTGAGAACCTTATCTCATTACGACCTGCTGTTTGTGGACAAGTTCTCCTCTTTCAGCTGCATTTGAATTGATTCTCTGCCTGGGTGGGTGCAGGAGTCTTATGTATCGATGTGCTAAATAATGAAGAGGATTAGTGGCAGCGGGACAAAGACAGCAAGCGTGGATGCGGGCCCTGAGCCTACCTGCAAACTGCTCTGATGCAGCGGGAGCTGTTTTACAGGCTGCTGGGTCACTGAGCTGGCACAGAAGGTCAGGCCACACAATGGGTTGTGTTATTACCATTTCTGCATTTGCTACTGTTATCAATATTGTATTAGTATCTGGAGGGCTCACTCAGGATCCCGTATCTCCACCTGAAAGGACACTGAAGTTTAAAAGGGAAGACATGGGGATGTAGGATGTGGTTTAGTTTAGAAAAAGAACATAGCAGGGGGCATGATAAAAATATCTGTGGTCATGAGTAAGTGAGAAGAAACAGGGCAAAAGATTTGGATTTCCTTTTTTTTTCTTTTTTTGTCAGGCAAGAATGAAGGCATATACTGGCAATGGTAACAGGGCAAGTCAGGGCTAATTAAGGAACAATTTTTTTTTATGGAGCATGTGATTGAGTAGAGTGGAAGAAACGCATAATAGCCAGGACCCTTTGCTTCTCTCTTGGATTTGTGCTAATGAACACCAAAAATTCCTTTGGGAAAGAAGTTTGAGAGCTCCCTTGTTCCTGGGTTTTAGCTCTGCTTCCCAAATGCAAAGCATTTGAAATCAAAGAGCTATTTCCTAGACAGAATATACAGACAACCTTCTCATGCAGGACCGAAAATTGGGTTCATTTGAGGAGAAATCATACAGTTTTTGGCGGGAGGAGGAGTGGAAAAGGAAAGATGCTACCTCCTGTCAAAATGCTTTTGATACAATTAAAGCTGAGCCAGATGGTAATGGTACAGGCTAATGTTACCATATGGCAGGATCAGTCATGCAAGAAATATGCTACTTTAGGGAACGTGTGAAACTGATAGATGTTAATATTCCAAATATTTGAGATTTGGATCTTGAGCATTCTCACGGGCTGCGGAGCTGGGAGAAGATGCACGTGCTCAGGAAGTGTTCGCTTGGACTGCAGTCGTACTCTGGTGGGATATTTGTTCCCCCCTCCGCTCTCCTCAGCGGTCGGAGACATCTGGCCGGGCTGTTGCCTTGCTCTCCCCGCTCAGTGCTGGGAGCGCGCCACAGCGGCGTCTGTGCCCGGGCAGGCGCTTACCCAGGCGGGAGCCGGGGGCACGGACGGGGACAAGGGCTCACTGCAGACGCGGGGCAGGTCAGGGACCCCAGCACCGCCAGCTGCTCCCCGTTCCGCAGGTTCGCGGGACACCTGGAGGAGAGGCCCCGTGGGACACAGCCACGGGGGTCGGGACCGCCCGCACCATCCCTGCGGCAGCGGAGAGGAAAATGGTGGGGGGTGAATGAGCATAAGCACCAGACCTGCTCATTTCTATCAGTCATATGGAGAAAATCAGAAATCACGACAGTGACAATGGGCAATGGTAGCTATCACTGGCTGGATGCTATCAAGAGGAGGAATGATACAGCTTCTCCACTCCTAGATTCTTGCCAGCTCTTAGTTCCCAATAATGACATGCAGTATTCAGAGGTGAAATATTTTGTTCTCTTTTATATGACTCAGTTTTACATGGAAAGGAAAAAAAAAAAAAAACCAAAACCTGAACGAGATCCCCAGCATGGCAGGATACATTCACAACACTGAATTGTTGGATGACTTTGCCCGAATGTGTGTCAAAAGCGTGTCGTTTCTTATCACTGTTGTCTCTGAGGAGAAGCTTATTTCATATATACTCTATTAAGTTGGTGGAATTGTATCAGGGATGATAAAATTGGCTGAAAATTTGTTTTGAACTGTTGATATTAAAAAAACCAATGACAACAAGATATCTTGGCTCATGATGACTGTTGTTTGTCCCCTATGCTGTATAGTGCCTTAGGAGTTAGAATAGGATCCTATTGTTATATTTCTAATAAACAAAGAGGCAGTTTCTCCTCCTGCTTTATTAGATAGTCTTTGTATGAATCAAGGAAAATAACATGTCTGTGTGAGATGGAGCATGATGTACGTGACCCTCCTTGGCCTGTCCTAGTGGAGATGTGGCCTCCTATGCATGTGAGGAACCCAGTGAGGGACACACAGAGCCAAGTTTAAAAATCCATGAATTCAGATAAATAAGTCTTGCTTTAATTTCCACTTCAGCACTCTGCACTCTTCTTCAAACCATTTCCAGCCATTTAAACTGAAGGGGCGCAGCGATTAGGGCGACTCTGGCAGCGCTGGAAACCTCAAAGGAAGCCAGTTCAGCAGAAGTGGTGCTAAGGAGTGATCTCCAGTATTTCTACCAGGAAACCTCCTCCGTTGTGGTATGGTTAAGACCACAGCCTGGATTCATGTCACCTCACATCACACCGACAATCAGCTGGCCAAAGATACTCATTATAGGAAAAACCTGAAGAGATAGTAAAATAGTTTAAATATTGATGTTAGTAAATGGGAGCATCACGCTACTGGGTATGGAAACATGAAAGACCTCTTAAAATTGTGCTTCAGGACCCTTGCTGCTGGATATAAAAAGAAACACCTGTTTGGGAAGGGTAACTGATAAGTGACCGTTTCTGTGATTTCTTCGGTCTTCTGGCTTAACCAGTGTGCAGTGGTGGGTACGGGAGCTGAACGGGACGCGAAGGTGAGCTCCGTCCTTTGGGTGTGGAGAGTCCTGGGCTCGGAGGGCTCATGGGCACACGGCGGCACGCTGCGCACAGTACCACTGTCCCGAGAGGAAAACTTTGCCTTAATTGAGAAGGGAATCACTTCTATTGTGCAACATTAGCTTTTTTCCACACTTAAGCTCCCCTCCAAAAAGTTATTTTTTGTATAAACTTTGGAAAAAGACATTTTCTTTGCCAAAAAGTGTGGACTTCTGCCAGCTCTGGTCCATGTCAACATTATCTGTACACAGCAGTAAATTCTAGATTAACCATTGTGATCAGAAAAGAAATACTCTGCACAGAGACAGAAATGATAAAATAATTGGTATCACCATCCTTTCAGTGATGCTTTGTTAGCTATTTCTCATTTTGTATTCGTACATTCGATTTTTCCTGCCTAAGCACAGTATTTTGCATTTGTCCTCATTGAGTTTCAGCTTACAGGTTTCATCTCATTATCTAGATCAATTTGAATTCAGATCCTGTCTTCCATATTGTTTACAATGCCTCCCTGCTTACAAAATTGCATTATCTTCACTATCATACGAACCAGTTATTAATGGACATGATGAACAAACCAGGCTCCTCTGTCCCCACTTGAAATGGCCTGTTCGGGAAGTGCTTTTTTCTCCTCCTTATGCATCCAAATTATGGTGGTTTTGTTTATGTTCCCATTTTCCTCATATGCCCCTCATTTGCTCATGAGACTGTCATGCAATACTGAGTACACAGTCTTTTTACAGTGAGGATATATCACATCTGCTTCTCCCTTATCCACCAGGCCTGTTATTCTGTCAGAGGAGGAAATTAGATTGATTTGATGTGATTTGTTCTTGAGAAATCCATGCTGGCTCTTTCTTGTCATTTTATTATCTTCTAGGTGATTATATTGATTATTTAATATTTTGTTCCAGTATCTTTCCAAGAAACAGAGTTAGGCAGGATCGTAGATAACTCCTGGGGCCTCTTTTTCTCTGTTTTAAAGCTAAGGCACTGTTCATTTCTCTTGTCCCTTGGGGCCTGCCACCATTGCTCCTCAGAAATAATCGCTAGTGCTTTAGAAATTTTCTTGGCTGGTTCCCAAGTGCTCTCGGATGAATTCCATTAGCTCTGCTGACTTAAGGACATCCACACATTTCTACACGTGCTCTTCCCTTATTCTGGCCTGCATGTGCAGCTCCCTTCTAGCCCATGCACCAGGTGATGCTCTGTGTGAGGGGGGACACCGTGATGGAGCAAAGCAGCATCTCTCCAAAACGGAGCCCTGACGCAGACAGTCGAGTGCCCCGGCGAGGAGCTGGGAAGTCCTGGTCTCCACAGCACAGACATGGTCTGGGCGATCCTAATGAACCTCTCAGATGTTTTACCCACACCCGCTCATTTCAGTAAATGGTGCCTCTCACACAGACCTCCAGGAAAAAATCAGACCGCAGTTTTACAGCAGTGTCCTGGGTTGAGTGCCTAAACCACGACAAGCAATTATCTCTAAGATCATGCTACTGAACAGTGATTATTTCCCGAACATGCGTTTGCTCATCTAAGCTGCAGAACACTATTGTAAAGCTACTGAATTATAAAATGGATTGTGAAACTCTGAAATGGTGGTTATACACCCAATCTGGTCTGTGAGGACATCTATGACCCAGAGAAGGATTCAGATGTGTTCAAGGGTTTCTGGCAGTTTTGAACTTGTAACTTTGAAAAGGGACTGGAGTATCAGAGCACGGAACGTCCACCACGCTGGGGACTTTGGTCCTTCTCTCCTCTTGCTGATGCAGCCATGGTCCAGATGAGAGCTCATGCCTGTGGGCTGTTGGTTTGCCATGTCATGACCTGCAAGAAGGAACAGGCATTTTCCGTGTCTGTCTTTGGTTGCATTTTTGCCCAGGTCTGAACCCAGCAAACTCACACTAGTGCAGCTTTACAAATACAAGAGATCCCACTGGTGCCAAGGGCGCAGGCACAGTCATTGTATGAATGCACAGGACACTCCGCATCTTTACTTGGGAAGTGCAGCTGGTTACACTGAACCACAGTAGTATCGGGGCATCTGACTAAAACATGAAAGTGTTAATTATCATTGGCCAGGCAGGTGGGAAGAGCATGGTGTAAGCTTGAAATTTCTAAGTAATTTATTTTATTTATTAATTATTAACTCTCAGACTGTTAGAAATACATTTACAAGGTCTGGGAATAAGAGTGGGCAAGATAAGATCATGCTCATACCTTTCACAACAATTCAGCTTTTTATTAAATTTCCGCCCAGAAGGAGACTTTATGCTGATGAAATTATTTGAGGAACTATTAAAAAGAACTATAAAAATCCAAATTACATTCAGTGCAGCAGAAAGAGGAGGTTTTATGGGATTTGTTAAAAAGCATTTATCACCTGGAAACACGCCATATTTAGCAAAATCCAGTTTGCTTTTGATTTAACTGCTCAAAAGTGACTGGATGACTTTTCATTAAATCACCCAAAGCAATTACGGAGCATTATATACATCTCATTAAGCTTCAGACCACTAGGGTGAGCCAGACTATAGCCAATGCCAACTGTTGTGTAGTGTGAAATGGAAATGACATATCAGATCATGAGATTCAGAACAAGTAAGTCAAAATGTGTGATTAGAGCTCATGCCCATCATCTCAGGACTAAGGTACTTCTCGTTTCCCCTTGCCTTATGGGCCGAGGGGCAGGCAGCATGACTCCCTTGAAAGTCTGGCTCCACCTGTGATGAGCAGTTGAAATGGTTCCTGCAAGTGCTTTAGAAATTCTGCCCTCTTTGTGCATGAGGCATGTTGGCTGCCCAGCATCACCCATTTCTTGTCCTAGGGCTCTAAAGGTGTTAGATTTAATTGTGTGGGTAGGGAGCTCTCTAATCGCATCTGCAACTGTGCCAGAAAAAGAAAAAAAAAAAAAACACAAAACTTTTTAAAGCTTTTAACACAATTCTTAACTAAGCAAAGTTAATGTCTCTAACTTATGCAAGGGCAAAAATTCTACCCACCGAAGTGTCCCCTTTGTCACCTCAGTCTGGGGTAGATACAAAGTGCTGTGCTAGAGGGGTTAGCATGAAGAGCAAATGAAGAACATTTCAGTTTAGATTTAGAGTCAACTGTCCTGTGTAAGGGCATGTTTTTGTGGCTGGTCTGAATAACCTGCTTTGCTTGCGATCTGAGCCACCCAGCTATAAACCAGCTCCAATTTGGACTTGCATTATGGCACTGACTTGACACTGAGCCAGAATGTATACAGCCTGCCTTTTGGCCAGTACGAGCATGTGGCTGGCAGTCCCGTAATAAAGAATCAGTCTTGTCCACTGACAGGATAAACTGTGCTAAATCAAGTTCAGGAAAGAAATGGAGAAAATTGGTGGTACTGAAATAGTTGAGGTATGAATGATTAGTAGTAAAGTCTGTATAAGTAACACTGATGATCTAAGGGTATGAGTTAGACAAAGTTGGCAGAGAAAAATAGTAACTTTTATTAGATTGATATCATGGGGAAGGAAAGGCAGATGAACTCTTGGATGTGCAGTGGAAGTCTAGAAGAGAAAGAGCGAACTTAATGCTATAAACAGGTAGAGAGCAGTGGCTCTAAGTTTAACTTAATCAGCAGGACAAGTGGAGAGAAAGAGTGGATGGTGCACCTCTACCTCTGCATTCCTGGCTGCTCTGCAGAGTCACAGCTCCTCCCTGGACCTTTCAGAGCTGCTGGAAAGAGCCTTGTGGGCTGCATGTGTGTATAAATGAGAGATGTTCTCCCTCTTGGCCACCTCCTGGCCCCTACGTTGTGTGATGTGATACATATGTGTGTGATGTGAGTGTGTGCTCCGGCAGCTCTCCCTTGCTTTGTGACCCAGCACAGGTGTGCAACTTACTGTGGCAATGAGTGCTGGGAGCTTTGTGCTTTTGAAAGACAGACATCTGCGTGCCTGATTTCATGGGAGAAGGTGGCAGCAACAAATACGAAGCAATAAAAATATATGAAGTAAAACAGTACCCCTTCCTCCTCATTTTTCCATGCTGGGTGGAAATCTAGGTGATTTAATACCCTTCACTGGAGAAAATCTATGAATGCTTGCAACAGGGAACACTGCAAAGGACAGTGGGGCTCTCTTATTTAAGGAAACATTTCTTGAAGTAGTTTGAAAAAAGCCTGCCAAATACTTGTGTATAGCATCCCTGGATAAATAAACAGGGCTTCATGGGCTAGCACAGTCAGCTCTACATCATTTAGGTTAAACGGTCACATAATTCTCCCTCTTCATGTTCTTCCAACACCGGAAAACAAAGCTGCAGTTTGCTGTTATTTATCGCCAGCATTCATTGATGTCAGTCACTGAATAGCCCTTCAGGGGGTTTTACTGCCCTGAACAAACTGCAGAAAAAGTGGTCTATTATCTCAGAGCAGGTTGAGCCCAGGGATACTGTGGGACAGTACTACACCTCTTGAAGATCAACCTTAGCAGTGGCATGTCCTCGTTAACAGACTTTTTGTATAGTCACCAGGGGGGCTGAACTGGCTTGGTCCTTGCCTGTCTTTCCTGAAGCTCGACTTAAAAGTCTCTGCTTTGCTGTAGCCAGAGCTGGGAGACTCCTTTCTGTGCAGGCACTGGTTCCCATTACCGTAAGAAATGATACTGGAAGCCTGTGGTTTAAGCAGGTACATGGTGAACTGGACTGTGTGCTGTGGGACATTTTCTCTGCTTGACTCATCTCCTGCGCTGTAAGCATCCAATTCATAGCTGAATAGTAGAGCTCTTAGGTTTGCAAGATGAGAGATTTCAAGCAATTTTAGGAGTTGGGATTCCAAACCCTTTTCTGCTATTTTCTGACAGTGGGGATTGAAAGGACTGTGACCTTCTACCACACTGAAATAAATCTTAAGGGAATCCTGCCTCATAGCCACATTTTCCATCTGTGCTGTATGTGTCTTCAGAGCACTCTGCAATCCAGGATGGAGATTATCAAACTCATTCGAAGGAAATTTGCTTGTCCAAGAGCCTATGTGGCTACATTTATATGGCCAGCATTAACTCATACATCCCATGACATCCTGCTCAGAAGATATATACTGCTCATGTATCTACGCACAACAAATGAGCTGTGGAGGGGAGATGTGCCCTAAGAGCAAAACGAGCTCTTCATGCATTTAAGCTGGCGCTGCTGCTGTGGAAAGCTGTCACTGCCTCCCCGCAGCCTGGCCATGCTCCGCAGCCACCGTGCCACCCCTCTGCTCTGCGTCTGTGGGCAGGCACAGGTAACCCAGCACGAGGGAGGGGTGAATAGCCAGCTGGATCGACTGACTGGAAACCTCTGCTTAGGGAGACCTCACTGCTATTCTTTCCACGGGTACGCGAACATTTGTGCCTGCAGAGTACAGGAGGCATTGCTGGGGGTGCCTGCAAGGGACTGAATCTAGGATGAGGGACGCTGGACTTTTGATGGCAGTGCTAGTTTAAATATATGTCAGAGCATGGACTGATTTTGATCCCTCTGTTTATATTCCCCTCTTATTCCCTTGCTTCCCACAGTAGATGATGTTTGAAGTATTTTGACCATGAGTATGTACCTCATCTTTGCACAGGGGGCACAGTCATCCCTGTATCTTTTGATCTGCCTGCTGGACTGACGCAGGTCCCACTGGCGAGGCTGACGTCCTCCGAGATGTTTGCTCGGTGGGTTGTACTCCCTCCCTCCCTGCGTTTGTGTGCAATGCCCACTCCATTCTGCTGGAGTGCTCTATCACATGCTTCTTAATTATTTGTGTTGTTTATTTTCAAAGGAAAATATTGGGGGAAATGGACACTTTTTCCTCCATACTCAACTCCCCACAGATCCACCAACTACCAAATGACATAAAGTAAAAAATGTGCACGAATCTCACACGGCCAGCTCCAAGTCCAACTGCAAACATGTGGTTGTCCTGGAAGCTGCAAATGGATAAACCTCAGCCGTGGGCAGCTTGTACAATTTTATCCTTGTTATAGTTTTTGACATTTTTGACAAGACCCACAGTTCAGTTTAAACACCTCAAGTGTTTTAGACCTTTCTGTCAGTGTAATGGAACACAATTTTCTTGCTAGCTTGATTTATGCAGAAAATTCACCCCAGGAAAAAGACAGCAATAATGTCAGGCCCATATAAGTTTTTCACTTGCAACAGTACTTACTCAGAAGAACTGCCTGATAACTCTGGGAAATCATGAACAACTTTTCTTCAGCAGAACCATTTCATTCTGTTTTATGGCCTTGGCTTTGAACAGCTCCATCATTGTCAAGGAAGCAATGCCTGGTGCATGACAAACATAGGACGTGTTAAATATCAGCACACATCTGTAACTGAGAGTTTGGGGAGCCTATTTTCAAGAGCAAGCCATCTGATTTTGTTCCTGAGGGAGTAAAACACACACCAGAAAAACAGACACCCATAAAATCATCACTGTTTGGTTTTCTTGGACAACAAGAGGCCATAGGGTCATTCTGCAGGTCCTGGATGATGAACTATGAATGGTGAGAGATACAAATTGCCCTCTGTAGTGCACTTCTCTCAGATTACTGTGACACAGTATTAAAATCCATTTAAAAGGTCTTCCTTCCCCCTGTGCTCCCCACCTCCATTCCTTGGTCCTGTCTGGAGGAGGGTGCTTCCCATCCCAGACACTTCCAATGCTCTCGGAACAGCTTCCATGTTGCATCTCCAGCATTGACGTGACAGCAAAGTGGACCAAGGGGAAAGGTGGACAAGTACCTCCAGAGCTGCCTTCACTTCTGAAGTGGTTATGTGATAACATCATTGATTTCCTTAGGTTGCTTTTTCCTATTTTCTTTCTGTAAGTTTGTGTTTCCTCTCTTGAACACCTTCCAGCTCCTACCCCACAAGCTCCTCTTGCATTTCTTACCTCCTTCCATTCATTATAAACATCAGCACAGAAATAATTTTGACAAAACCTGTTTCATTAGATTTTTGAGTGAATTCTTCAGGGGGTTTGAAAAAACAGACAATTTGTAATCTGGAGCCACTTTTCAAGGCTGGCCTGAGACTGAAGGAAAGACTGAGGCCATCCTGCTCTCTGATAGAGTTGCTTCCATCTCAGTTTCTCAGTCACGTTGTGCAGAGATGGTTAAACTCCTGGGCTGATAAACAGCCTGCTAAAGAATGTTTTTTCCACTTTGCCAGGCAGCAGAGAAAAGGCTCTCCTGATGCTCCTGGTGCCACGCAGTGTTGTGCTGCACCACTCTGTCAATGCACTTAGTGGGCTTTTGGGAACAAAGCATAAATATTTCAGAAGGGTGCTTTAATAAGTGTTTGTTTGCTCAAAAGCTGATGATTCCTTCTTTGGTAGTTGCTATGGTAAAACACGTTGATTTAAACAGGAATAATGAACACTGACTGGAGAGATTCACTCCTCATGTCTGTATATATGTTAGCTCTTGAAACCCATCTCACCAGCTTTCGAAAGGGACAGCTCTGAGAAGGTGGTGATGCAGTTCGGGATGTGGCTTCAGCCAGGCACTTGCTTTAGTGGTTCACTCCCAGTAAAATACTGCTTTAACCCACAAACTGAATTCATCCCACTTTGAAAGTGAAGTTTGCTGAGTGGCCTGAAGAGTGGTGTGATCTCTCTCACGCCCCTGCCATCTCCACTGCTTCTCCTCTACTGCTGGAGAATGACCTCTCCAGCCATAGTGGCATGGCTAGGCATGAGCATGGCTCTGGGGATGGTCCTTGCAGATAATGAAGACAATTTTAGGGCTTACCACTGTTAAAATCATCCACATACTCCTTTTTGTCCTAAAGAACAGGGATAAAGTGGAAGGGGATATTTTTGGGACAGTCTGGACAAAGGATTCTGCTATGTTTGACACAGTATGAGCAATAAGCCACAAGGAGTTTCCACTGTTCCCTGCTGCAGAGTGGTAAAACAAGCACAAAGCACCAGCAAAGTGCAACATGCTACAAGTTTGCCAAGGCCAACAGCATCCTTCCAGCCACATGCAGCGAATAAACAATGTGTGCAACTGAGTCAACAAGGCCAACACAGAGAAAACAGAAAGCCACCACGTCTTCCTGCAGCCCTCTGAGCCATCACCCTGCTGCAAGGGTGGGAAAGTGGATTTTGATCACAGCGTGGTTCTTCTCCCCCAGGTGCGGAGGGCGAGGAAGCCACAAGCCGACTGTCAGGGTTCCCGGGTGGCTCTTTGTGCAGCTCCTGAAGAAAGGCCACTGAAGAGCTCTGCTCTGGCAAGCCCCATTCCCCACTGGGAGAGGGCCCTGCAGATTTCAGTTATTTTGCAATACTTCACAAGTGGTGCTAAAGGTCAGAGCCGCTGGGCTGGGAGGAGGCTGGGCTCTCGTCTGATGGGATGCTCCATGTCTTTCCTTGTGCTGGCCCTGAGCTCCACACAGATTTAGGTTTTTCCAAGTTCAAATGGCTAACTGAGCACCTGCCTCCCCTCCTCGCAGCCCATGCAGTGGGGCTGGGCTGAGCTGTGCTGGGTTGGGGTTTGAGGCTTGGTGTTACTGTGCACCCACCCTGTGCTCAGACCTTGAAGTGATCTGAGAGGACACATGGTTGTCTCTGTCTCCAAGTTAAATTTCACAGTTTTACACCTCTGAAGTAAATCCGTTCCTCCAACCCTTCTGGCTCAGGAGGCTCATCATCAAGAGCCCCAACTCTGAAGTACTGAGACTCTGTTAGCACTTTCTTATTTACTATTCTCCCTTTTCACACTGTGGTATTCAAGACAGTGATACATTCTGGGGCTCAGCTGTCATGTCCAGGTAAAAAGGAGGCGTAAAATTTCACAAACCAGCCTTCTGCCTACCTGAATGTGAATGAATGGCCTCTGTATATCCAGAGCACCCCAGGAGCCTGAGAGACAGGCAGTGTTGTTCTGCATACTTTCCCTGTGATGTAGACGGTGTGCTATTTCAGCTAAGAATTAATACTACAATTAGACTGATTGCGGTTTTAATGGCATCGCTGGACTATGAACTTCTGAAGCATGCTGTGTGTACTAAGATATCAGGGTAACAAAACCAGCTATTATTGTTGTTGTTGTTATTACACTGCCAAGAAGCCCTCGTGAGAGGGGGACTCCTCTGGGAGGGCACTTTGCCGACACAAGGTGAACCTGGCACGGGTGCCAGCCTAAGCGCAGGCAGCCAGGGCAGAGCACGGCCAAGAGAGAAGCCACAGATAATGGCAGGGGCTGAATATATTTCCCTTCACTCTGGCCCACGGCTTCTTTTGTTGCAGAAAGATCAGGAGGCTTTCCAGCAGCCTTGGACCCAGAACAGCAGCATGGCAGTGCTTAGTGCAGCAAAGCTTCGTGGGGCACTTTGGAAAGCTCCTGTAAGGACTGACCATGTCTAATTCTCTGAGGCACATTATGGTGCTGCCTGTCCCAGCCCTTATGTCAGAGAAGAACTAAGGCATCGCAACTCCCCACTGTCTCCCCTTCTGCGGGCGAGTGTCTGAGCAAAGGACTTTGCATTTCACCCTCACAGCATGTTATTTTTGGATCTAAAGAAGATCCGAACTGCTCAGGCTCAGAGATGAGGGGTGTCACCTCTTGGTCTGTTTGAGCACCTTTAGGAAGGGAGCTGGAGTCAAAGCTAGAGAACTACTGCCGAAGAGTACAATACAAATAGAGAAAACATGCTACAGCAGAGAAACGAAAATAGAAAGGATAACTTAGATAAGGCCCTGACAGGAAGCTAGATGGACTGTGCCACTTCAGCTGTGCTTGTTTAAACCTGTCTTTCTGTATTTATTTAATAGATTCCAGCATCTCTCACTTGGAATCTGCTTCAGAAGTGCTGGCTGATTTCTGTTCAGCAGGAGCACACAACCCTGTCTTCACCACCAACAACAGTGCTTAGCAAAGAAGTGTTAAGAAGCGTGACCTGGACAGGAGAGGAAGTGTCCTTTCTGATGCTTTTGGGTTGTTGACATGGGAACCTTAGCTCACCATACGGCATGTTCCTTCTTTTAAACCAGCAGGGAGCTTTAATTATTCAGACTGGGAAACGGGCTGAAGGAACTGCTCAAAATGCCTTGTGCTGCGGCCAGTCTGTTCCTTGGTGATCAGATGTTTGGTGTCTCTCTCCCCCAATTTGTATTCCTGCTCCGTGCCAGAGAAGAATGGGAGCTTGCACAGGCTGTCTCGGCAGGGTAGATGCTTGCTAAGATCTTCTGCTGAACGAACCTCTGTGTATGCTACAGGAAACCCAGCCTGGTGCTCCCCCTGCTCCTCTCTGCTGCTCTGTGATGCTTGTACTCATGGCATCCATCTAGTGAGCTGTTGGCTAGCTTAGAGGCAATAAAAGGTCTTAAAACATACTGGGTCCAAAACCAGCAGGAATGAGGGTCCTGCAGTGTCTTGGGGATCCTGTGAAGTCACAGAACCTGTTGGTGCTTACTGCAAACACACACTGAAATAGCACGTGGCTGCACTCACAGCCAGCCTTGAAAACAAGGTCATTCTTCTTGAGAAATTATCATTTTTGTCATTTTATCTTCAACACTTGATCTTTACAGGCAGTTCTTTCTCCACTATATGCTAAAGCCCTATTAACAATAATGTGACACCTACGAGATTCTAATAAAAAACCCCAAAAGTTTAGATCAATAGTTAATTATCTGGGGACTTCTGGCAGACAGTACAGTTGGATGGAGTTGTCAGAGCATAGCAGCCTTCTGTACTAAGTCTTGTCATCTCTGCAGTAATGAAAATTTGAGAAGGAGATGGCATTGTGAGCTTGCTGTATATACAGGAATCCCATACAGATATTTGTACATGGATATAAGGGACTATTGCGTGGTCCCAGAGGGAGCTGAGATAATGCATTTATCTCTGCATCTCTGCATATTTAGCTTTGTAAAATAGCGTACGTGTGCTTTAAAGCAAACTATAAAATTCATGTGGATCTGCCTTGCAACTGCTAAGATTTGATCAAATGATATTGCCAGAAATTAAAACAACCAAACCCAGCGAACGCCCTGTAGAAAGATGCAATAATCTTATTACTGAAACCCTTTTCATGATACATACAATATAAAACATATGCTATATTTTCAGTGATTTTTTTCCCTCTTTATGTGGGTCGTAAATTAACTCAGAAATAAACACAGCAAAGATCAATAAATACTTCATCCTTTGGGCTTATTTATTCACCAATAACCTACACTGCATAACCACAGAAAAAAAATTCTCACTTCTTTATTTTCTGGTTGAACAACTCCGAAGTAGCAGAAGAGGACACACGCTGATATTGTTTTCCTCTGCTGCAGTAGCCAAAACTGCTCCTGATCTGTTCAAGGCAGAGCCAGGCAAACAATTTGCAAGTGATGGCAGGGGCATAACATAGTAAGATGTCCTCAGGGCTTTTAACTTGTACAGGCTATTAGTGGCTTAGACAACAGGGAATTTTCCGTATTTCTTCTTCAGAAATAGCTTTATTTTTGCCAGAAAATGTCAATTTACTCATATGGGAACCTTTTGTGGGAAAGGTTCTAAAGGGGATACTAGAAGCATTGCTGAAGCTCAGGTTTCGTGCTGGGAATACTGAGAGAGAAGATCCTCTAAGAGATTTGCTGATTACATCTATCCCAGGTAAGCATTCACGGATTTTAGCCTTCCCCAGCAAGCGCCCTGTCGCCCACCAGCCTCCTTTCCTTCAGTGCCCTGACCAGTAAGCAAAAAGGACTGCTGGGAAACCTGGAAGTGTTTTCCATAATGGAAAAATCTCCCTCCCACCTCCAAGAACAGCCACCTGGCTTTAACCTGAAACAGCACAGAAAATGGGGGCACCAAGGAGCCTCCTGGGCAGAGCAGGGATGGGAGGGGGCTTTTGGGGAGACCCTGGGGCTAGTTTTGAGGGCAGGAGCTTTGCCAAGGACTCGGTGCTTCCTCGGCAGCTCTACTGTTACAGGCATTTTGGCAATGCAGATAGGAGCTCAGTTTACCAGGAAATCTATTTTTGTGGTTTCCTCCCTGCAGCAGGAGGTCAGGCTCAGGTGGAATATTGTTCAGTATTTCATATGCTGAGATGGCCAGGGAGAGTCCCCATTTCCTTCACTAAAGTTTGGAACAGGTTTGGGAAAATAAATAAAATAAAGCACAAAAAAACCCTGCCATACAACTTGTCCAGGAGCAGGGCTTGGCTGCTGACTTTGCAGGCACTATTTTTATACCTGAAGTGTTTCCAAGCTCCCAAGGGCTTAACAGAGCAGGTCCAGGGGAGGCATTCACTGGGGAAGGAGGTTTCTTCCTGTTTACTAGCTGGAGACATTCTGTTTAAAAGCAGGAGGGAGTGACTTTGTCTCTCTGTCTGCTGCATGAGGAAGCCCTACATGCAAAAGCACTTCCCTTGCCTTGTTTATTGGCCAGTGAAAACAATTGCAAAAAACCCCCAAGCCCCGCAAAAGAGCCAATTCCTTCCCTTGGGGTCATACACTGGGTTTGGTTGGGGGGGATGGGGAAAGACATACATTCAGGTCCCAAGGTGGGCCCCACCACAGTCCTGTCCGAGAGCTCCTCTGCACTGGAGACGGTGATCCTCACGACTTGTGTACACTGGCTGTGGCGAGCCCATCTCTTGAGGCAGCCCAACTCGTGTACTCCACTGAGTAAACTGCATTTATTGCTCACAGGAGCCCACCCCAGTCCAGGTGTCAGTTTGCGTCACAAAATATCCACGTGGTCTGAATTGTCATGAGCAGTCACTTGGGCCACAGAAGGGCCATTTCAAGTGAAATGAGGACCATGACGGACACCTGGGCAGTCTTCATTCTAGCAGGCGGATTGCCACTCAAAAAACAGGTGACAAGCCACGTACTGCTGGGTGTCCAGTGAGAAATGTCCAAGCGATTCCAGCCAGACCTGGCACGAGACAGCAATGCGCAGACAGCGGGGCTGGTGCTGTACACTGTGGGGGGGGTTGCCAAGAAGTTCTGGAGTGAAGTCACTGTTGAGAAACCTCCACAGCTCACTGGGGCTACAGCTATCTAATAACAGCAGCTGAGGGAAAAATGCATGAAATAATCGATAGGAAACAGGGTATGAGATGACACAGAGCTCTGTCGCCTGCACTTAGAAGAATTATGCTGGGATCACTGTATCCACAGCTGGTCCCCATGCGCATGCTTATTGATAGAGCAACAAGCTCATCCTGGAAAAAGAGTTTGTGATTCACTTTATAAATCACAGTCTAAGCAAATATGAAAAGGCTGACAAGTGGGAATGCTTACAAACTTTGTAGCTTCCATGGTAAACTGAAAATATCAAGGAGAAGCCTTCCTAATCCCAGTGGCTGGGAAGGCTGTTCCCACTCCAGGGCACTGCTTCTTTTTCCCATTAACTCCTTCAGGGAAAAATATTTTGTTGGGTATCACAATGTTAAAGAGCACATGCTGTAAACATATCATTAAAGAAAGAAAAAGGAAGAACATTTTCATGGCGTAATAAACACGAGGCTTAAGGAACTGGCTGCAATGGTATCCTATGGGATCCTCTTCATTGCCTCCCCTCTTTGAGAAATATTTGGGCTAAAAACTCCTGTGGTACATACAGAGAAAGTCAGGGAGATCCCAAAAATAGAGGAATGGAGTGTCTGTGCATTTCTGCATATGCATTTGTATGCCCAGATTTGTCTGAGTGTCTATTTGTGAGCAGCACCATGACCGCTGGGTACATGCAGCACGTACGATCTCCCTGATAAAGTTGAAACTGCATAGATACAAGCCATAACTGTACAGCTTAACTCGCATGTCTAAAGGCCAGTGATATACACAGATATACTTTTATATTTGTGTGTGCACCTGTGAATCCACTTGGGCATACACCTATATCTTGGAATAGCCTAGAGAAGCACAGAGTGGTTTTGGTTTCCCTAGCCGGGTGGGAACTGCAGCCTTACAGAGCAGAGTGGTAATGTCAAACATTTAAAAATAAGGCACTCTTTCTTTTCTCCAAACACAAAAACATCCAAGGGTCAATCAGCTTATTCTGTTCTTCTCCCAGAAGACACAGAGGAGTTTCTGAAGTGCTCCTAAACTCACTGCGATGATGCCTCGACAAAGTGCCCCATCGCTGTAATTGTTCAGGGCCTGGTACAAGCAGCCCGAAACAAGCAGAACAAAAACCTCCTCAGTGGGGGCTATGGCCTTGCACCGCTTACGCTGCCGCACATCACGCATCTGTTCACCCGGCAGGGGGTTGGCAGAAAAAGGTTTTTCTCTCACCAGCTGCAAAATAATAATTTCCGCCCAGTCCAAAGCCAGAAAAAGTAACGGAGATACGTTTTTCTGGTGCCAAAATGCTCCATGTTTCTGTTCACTCTAGTCCTTCCAGTGGAGAAGGACGGGGTGTGCGTGTCTGGCAGTCGCATCCTTTTTGCCTCTCTGACATGCTCTGTTCCCTGTTTTCCAGCCAAAGCCGGGGCGGATGCAGCCGGGAGGTGATCGCGGGGACGTGCAGCCGCGCAGGTGCTCTCCGGGTACCAGGCCCCGCTGACGGGGAGCCCACAGCCGCCTCTGCTGAGCTCTTCCATCCGCACTTGGACACCACCCACTGAAATCACGCAGTCTGGAGTCGTCACGGCCTTCCTGGAGCACCAGGCTCCCTGACGGACACGCAGGGTGGTGCTGCATAAACTCACATGCTATTTCTGATAGTGCTGCACCACTGCATCCACCGGGTATCAGCGTAGGGAAAGTTTGGGTTTGCTGAGGATGATGTGTACAAGTGTCACAGGGCAGAGAGGGGGTTTTTTGCTGCACCATCCCAAGGCGCTGCAGCTCAGAGTCCTTCTGAGGGAGTGGGGAGGGGACTGCAGAGCACGCCACATGTACATTAGCTTTTCAGGTTTTGGACACTGCAAGTGAGGAGGGAGTAACTCAGCTCAGCTCTCCATCCAGCCTGTGGAGAGCTGCAGCAACGTGCAGCACCCTGAAGGCTACAGGACAACGGTCCATCTTCTGTGCGTGCTGGCTTGCATGTCTGGTGTCCTTTCACCAAACCTGCAAAGGATGAGAGAGATGGGTGCTGGCCAAACCCCACCCAGGGATGGTCTGTGGCACAGCGAGGCCGCGATGGCAGCCTGGGACCCCAGAGCCCAGGGCACCTCAGGACCACCAGGAGTGTGTCCCTGTGCACGCGTGTGTGCGTGTCAGTGCCTGTGTGCACATGCAGGTGTGTGCTGACCGAGTACCTCGGTAAAAGGCTGAAGGCTTGTTTGCTCACTCTCTCTCAGATTTTGGTGGGGCACAGGAAATTAAATCTGAAGAGGAATGGTGCCTGCCCTCCCGGATCTCAGGAGAGACCTTATCACTCTATACAGCTACCTGAAAGGAGGTTGTAGTGAAGTGGGTGTTGGTCTCTTTTCCCAGGTAACAAGTAATGGCACAAGAGGAAATGGCCTCAAGTTGCACCAGGGGAAGTTTAGATTGGTTATTAGGAAAAAAATCCTTAACAAAAGGGTTGTCAAGCGTTGGAACAGGCTGCCCAGGGAAGTGGTTGAGTCACCATCCCTGGAGCTATTTAAAAGACGTATAGATGTGGTGCCTAGGGACATGGTTTAGTGGTGGACTTGGCAGTGTTAGGTTTACAATTGGACTCAGTGATCTTAAAGGTCTTTTCCAACCTAAATGATTCTGTGATTCTCCCCCAGGCAAACTTTCCACCTGGGAAATAGCTGTTATCTTGCTGGTTTCCTCAGCAGACTCACAGTTTTTGTTTATGAAAATATAGGTAGGTAAAGCAATAAAGTAATACCCCAAAAGGGCTCCATGAAATTATCGGCATGGTGTCATGTTATCAGACCTAAGTGCTTACACTGCATCGCACTGGCATTGCTGGGCTGCGGCAGGAAACTAAATAAATGTTTATTGGTTCTAGCCCTAAACTCTTCCTGCATTTTTCCCTGCATTCCTTTCCTTTGCCCATCTGCACTGATAAACTGCTAATCCAGACTGTCTTTCATGCTGCAAGGCTTTATTACTTCTTACAGAGCCGATAGGTAATATAATTATGCTAAAATAACTAAGTGCCAGAAGTCTGTAGAGCACCGGTAGGGAGAAGCCTCACTTTGTGCAATTTGCCACCTAAATAAGAAACAGATTTTGCAGGCACAGCTGAAAGATCTTGTGACAGTCCCACCACTGTGTGACCCATCACCTTGTGAGGGATGGAAGATGCTGCTGGCATGCACTGAGGAGCAAGGAATGGGTGCAGCCAAAAGTCCCAGTGGGGCTGGCCCGGCAGAGCGGGGCAGGACTGTGCGTTGCTCTGCATTGCTCTGACAGCCAGGGGAGCGAGGAAGAGTCACAGTCTCTGCACCAGGCTCAGGAGTGTTCCCATTCCTTCTAGAGAAAACCTTTCAAAACATCAAGAGAGGAGACCAGGAAAAAAATGTATCTCTTTTTCCTTCCAGGCAGCCAAGCAAAATTGCTAACAAAGGATGCCACCTGTTTCGGAGGTGGATCCTGTGAAAGTAACAACACGGGTAGATTGAGACCTGCCCAAAACCCAGGTGAGGAAGGGGAAGATGTCAGGAAATGATCAGATGTCACCTGCACCATTACATGGCACTGGGCTGCCGGGAGCAGAGCAGCACAGCAGCCCTGGGAACCTGCAGTGGAGCAGGGAGGCTAAGGGACAGAAAAATTGCGGTGTGCCTAACACAGGAAGGGTGAGAAATAAGATGAAAGGAAAACACAGACAGTGATGGGCCAGAGCAGAGTAAAGCCTAAATATAGCAAAGAGATGAATCTCTGAGTGACGCTCGATCCAGATAAGGTTGTCAGTCACTGCAAGACAAGGGCCAGCTCCGGGCTTTGAGAGCATGTTTATAGCAGATATGGGGCTCTGATGCTTAAAGGGGGAATCCCCAGCCTGGGAAGGAGCTACGTGAATGCAGGGACAGGGCGTTCCCTCCATTTGCCTCCCCAGCACCCTGGGTCCTTCCTTCCTGCTGCAGAGGTTGAAACCTTGCTACTGTTCGCTCCCCATTTTCCCAGGGCTGGGAAGTTCCCCAGCCCATTCACTGGACACACCACGGAGGACATCACCTGCCCGCCCAGGAAGAGGGACAAGATGTCCTGGTTCTGGAAGCCTTCCCTCCGGGGCTGCAGGGATTTACTACCACCAGGAATAACAGGCATCCTATTTTCCTGTTACGGACATGTCCATCAACACTCCTGTGAAGCCTGTGACTGCCTCCACCCTGGTGTGGAAATCCAACCCGCCACCCCAAACAAGGTGTTCTTTCACCATGTGGTGAGAAAGCCAGGTGGCCTCACACGGTACGTGACATGGGTGGCTGGCGGAGGGGTTGTCTTCTCGGGCAGAGACCTTTGTAGAGACAGGCAGTGAGCTGTAAGAATTAATATATAGGCAAACAAAGTGGAAACAATCAGGAGGGAACATGATATCTGGAGTGCGTCACAAGCAAATATGCTTTCCAATTAAATGACTAGAAAGAAGTGGAGGGGACTACACAAGAGGAAGGGAGGGGGGAAGGGAGGGCTGCCTTCTTCGTTGCTTTTTTCCCTGTGCGTCATCTTTTATACCCATGGAAAATGACTGCAAGAAGCAAGTACATCAAAATGGTAACCTTTCACTCTTGTTCCAAACAAGCGAGATGCTAACTCTGGGAGCAAGGAGATTGCAGCCTGGCTGGCTTCTGGAGGCCACGTCTTCAGCCTAGTCCTGTTCCTTGGTCTTACCACTTGCAGGAGAAATATGTTATTAAACCTGTGTTGTTGGAGGGCTAGATGGTGCTTTGGACTGAGAGTTAAGTTTACACTTGCTTGCAGGATTATTTTTCAGACTAGAACTCTCTTCTGGTTAAATGTTTGTGTTTGACATTGTTTTGGAAAATCCTGTTACTAAGAAGAGCAAGGATAAGAGGTTCATAACAGTTCATGCTAACGGTTACTGGTGTGAGGGAAGACTGCTTCCTTAATGGGCTGACAGTGGGGGTCAAGTACTCTTCTGACATATTGTCAGTGTAAAACATCCAGTTTCCAAGAGAAAAAGAGCGTCTGTGTCCTGCAGGATTCACTCAGTACTACACACTCCACCTTCTGCTCTCTAGATTTGCCATTTGGCTGAGGAACATGACTCAGCCCCTCACTCTCTCTGTGTTTGCACCCCTCCTTCACTCCAGCTCACGTTGCTATGTTTAAATTATTCTGTGTCAGCATCATATTCGGGGCATTCAAAACAAATTACACACTACAGACAGAAAAACTTAAATCTGAAGGCTCCCATGGGAACCAAGACCTGAACTCTGTGTGCCTGCAGCATCGTCCCTGTGGGAACGGCTGCCTCATTTATCCATTTGTCCATTCATCTTCCCAGCAACGTGAACAAGAAAATCCTCTGCAAGTAATAAGCCCATCTCTATTTGTCATCTGGAAGGCTGTGTTTGTAATGTTTGCTTGCCTTTTCCAAGCTGGAGGATTGTGGAGCTGAAAGTATCCCTAAAATATATCCCCAAATCAGTACAGAAATGCCAATGAGTTAAAATGAATGTAGTAAAAGAGAGGGGGAAACAGCCCTATTTGCTGCCTACCTCCACAGGGCAGGAGATCTTTGCATGCAGCATCCCTGGTCCTCACCAGCAGGTCTCAGCAATGCTGGCCTGGTCCTGGCTTGCCCACACCGCTCTGTCAAAGCGCTTCTTTCTTGGCCCTCCTGCACCATCCCAGTTTCCTCTGGGAGGAATGTGCTAAACATGCCAAGTTATGGTTTAGTTAAGTGGAAGGATTATTCTCGGTATGACATGATGAAGCACAAATGAAAAGCTGGTTCTTGGGGCTGTATCCTCTCTGCTCTGTCTCCTGTCCAAAACGCTCTTAATTAGCACAGAGGAAAAAAGAGGGCTTTTTTTGATTGATGCTCAAATAGAAAAATCTAATAAAAAAGTTAGCCCATACTGAATCAAAACATTTTTATTTCGTTCTGAAATGAAAAAAAAAAAAAGAAGAAAAATATTATTCTGGCTCAACTCAAACCCTTTCATTTTGTTTCATTTTTTTCTATAATTTAACACTTTCAAAACTCTGATTTTGCTTTACATCTTTCAAGTAACAGGTCAACTTTGAAAGCAAAGGATATTTCAAAATTAAAATCTGACCACTTTGCTTTTAGCCCCTAAATAGACCATCTGATTTTAAAAATCCTGAAACAATGTGTTCTGACTTGATCAAAATGCTTTTTCCTTCCACCTCAACTTTTGTGTCTGGAAGGATTCAAAGACTTCGGCCTTTTTTAGGGGGAGAGGGTTGTAAATCTGCCATTCCCTAATAAACAATTCCCACAGCATTATCCTCAAGTTTCTTAATCTTTAGCTAGTCTTAGCTGACTCACTCTCAAATGCTACCATAATCACATGCTTTTCACACAATAATTGCTTACAGGCAACTTCTACCCATTTCCATCTGTGCTTTATCAGTAGCCACCGCTTAAACAGTATTTTCTGTCAATAGCTGTCATGAGTTCCCAGGATACTAATGTGTTTGGGCCACACAAATGCTGAGAAGCTCACAAACTGCTGGGAGAAAAAACAACCATCCAAAAGTTCCTTCCAAGGGGAAAGAAATCCCCAAAAAGAAGATTCAAAGGTCAGAGGAGAGGAAGTGTCACCAAAGAAGTGGGGGCAGTCCATGCTGCTGCTGGTCCTTCACACCATCAGAGAACCTGCTTCCCAGCCTTGAGGACCCCCCAGGGTGCAGGGGTGATGGGGCAGCTCTGCCAGGAGCAGATGGGGAGGATGAAGGAAGAGTTCAGGTAATCCCACCCGTCGTGGCCGTATCCAGGTTAGGGTTAGCCTCACAGGCACCCTGGTCCTGGGAAACAGGGAGCACAGGGACCTGCTCCTATGATGAATCCTGCACTAGCCTGGCACAAAGATGAAGGCAACCCCCCAATCTCCGCTCACTGCTCCACATCGAACAAGTTGCTTCCCTTCCTTCTGAAACAGGGAGTCTGAGCCCAGCTCTCTGCAGGGCCGAGGATGAGAAGTGGGATGGCTGGGGAAAGCATCACGGTTCAGTTCAAGCCCTCCTGAGGGCAGCTGGCTGCCTTTCAATCTGCTAACTCAATAACTGTGGTGCCCTGCAAATCCTCTCAAGGCAATGAATCCCCTTTTACTCAAGAGGTTTATTCAGTTACCCTGCTATTTTCAGTAGGGAAGGCATTTTTATTGCAGCAATTCAATAAATTAGTAGGGATTGGTGTCAGTAACCTCCTTGCAACGTCAGAAATGCAAAGCTTCATGTGGCACCAATCCCATTATGGGCCTAATCTCATCTACTGCTCTACAGATAACTGAGTGATAAGGGGTCAGATTGTCTTGGCTGCCTTTGAGAGTGTGCTAAGCTTATTATCCTCTCCTCATCCCCTACAGGAGACAGGCTTTCACCTCTTAACCCCTCCTGTAATTATTCACTCTGTGTTAGTGGAGCATGGCAGGTCTGGCTCTTGAATTCTGCTTAATATGATATTATTTATCTAGTCAATATTCTCCTCTCAGTGGGTTTCCACTGATGGCTTTTCTCTCTGCTGCTTCCCCCCCTTTCTCTCTGTGGTTCTTCCTGCTGTGTAGTTTGACCTTTTAAAGTATTTCAAAAGCCGTAAGGATCCTCCTGAAGAAACAGGACTTACAAGGAAAGAGGACAAGAGAGGAACCCTCTTTGCCAGGTTGTGTTGATTCTAGTGACATGAATGACTCCCTGCACGGCCCAGGCTGAGTTACTACCAGTTGCCTCTCTTCACGTTCCACACCGGTGATAAATATTTGCTTTCTCTCCTTGAGGCTGCAACATGTCAAGTTTCATTTTCAGAAAGCTCTTTTACCAAAAAAACCCCTCTCTGTTCAGTAAGAATACTTTCAATGTCTGCCCTCAGCTATATTTAGTTTATAGGGAATTTATGGGATGAATACACTTTTGTTAACACAGAGGTGGTTACAAATGGCACTGGCTGGCAAAAATGCTAACTCTCCTGTCAGAGTGGTTTGCAGGATGGGGAGGGGAAGCATGCTTTGGCAGACTCCTATTAATCGTGATAAGAAATGCTTTAGAAACACCCTTCCACAGAAGGGAGCTCAGCAACAGATCCCAATTACACGGTGAACTACACAGGCCGATTTGTAATAGATCATTCTTCACCGGCCTTGCTGCTGTTAGCTGCGAAGAACTGCTTTCTTCTGAGAGGTGCAGATTAACACCATCACACATCTGCAAAGTAAATATATCAATGGGCACCACCTCTACGCAGAATACAAGACTCCATTTTTCCTGGTCAGAACCGCTCATTTGTGCATGTATTAGTTTTCATCACAGCTCTCCTAATAAAATTATTTTCATCACCTCAGCTGGTGGCAGAGAAAGTCAGGATGCTCAGATTGGCCATCTGTATGCAGAATGTGTATAGATGGGGAAGCAACTGGCAGCAGAATGAGCGTGTCTAAGGTCACTGCTGATGCTTCAGATGCCGAAGATCCTGCTCAGGTTGGGGTGATCTGAACACAACAGCGTAGCAGAACGGCAACTCCCAAAGCCCCTTCTCTCAAAGCTGAGCTCTGGGGCCTGTGTTGGTGAGCATTTCTCCTTTTCAGCTGAATGCTTAAACTAAAATACAGATGTGGCAGCTGTTCTAGATCTCATGGCTCTGATCTGAAGGCATCAGGTAACAAAATGACAATGCTTGGGACACCTTACTATTTCTGAGACAGGGTTCCCTCCTTTCCCTACTGAATCCCTGAGAGCCAAACCCTTCCTCTCCAAAGAGAGGAGCCTGGAGACAGAGCTGAGCTGCCCTCTGGGAGATGCCCCCACTGCTCCATTGATGGTGGTGGGAACCTGATGCCCAACTTCCAGACAACTAACTCTAGCTGAGAGGAATCCCTCCCTTCACACCTTCATGTCTGCAGCACTTCACGCTCCAAGACTGACTTGACATAGAGCTACTGCTGACTCCCGTGCCCCTTGTCTTCTCTTCTTCTAGCCTGGAAGTGTCTAGCAGGTTTGCCTTTGGCTGCCTTTACACCCTTAGCCCGGAGGCAGCCAGTGCTCATTGCGTATCAGCTGACATCACGTTCTCTCATCCTGGGAGCTGTGTCCTTTCCTATGAATTGGGAAACACACCAGGAATGAAACCCTCCATCCTTTGTCTCTATTGCTGCTCTCCTTGGCACAGAAGAGCTGAACAAGAAAGCAGAACAAAGGAACAGAAGACAAACTCATTTCTTAGGAGGCATTTCAAATCCACAGTGTGCTCTGCCATCACTGCTGGAGCTCTTCTAAGTTCATAAATGAGAATTAAAAATGCATCTCAAAATGGTCTACAAATATTAACAAACAACTCCTTAGTGCTCCACACTGTTATTCTACTGTTACTGATCAGAAAATGGATAGAGAGCAGTCAGGAAACCTGGCCAAACCTGCATATTAGTGTCCAATTAATAACAGATAAGCTTAAAACAGGAGTCTTGATGTGCAGTGCCTGAACCTAACCACAGCATAGCACAGTTTAGTATTTTCCTACCTGCATCTACTTTTATCAAATTAAGTTTTATTTCTCTGCCTTTTTTTGATTTTGGAGCCCAGCTATATCCTCAATGTGTATCAGAGGCAGAATGTTATCCCTATAGAGACCCTTATGGTGCCTTAAACACACCTTGAACAGAGAGAGGGATCAAAGCAGCGCACTTCCTTAGCCCTTCATGTGCCTCGGAACATGGCCAGCCCTGCAGAAAGCAGGAGCAGGAGACTTTATTGACAGCTGCCAAAGCTACAAAATAAATTATCCCAAGAGCCCAATATTTAATTTTCACTCAGTGCAGAGGCTGGCTCCTGTGAAATGAGAGACCTCTCACTCCAGCAACACCAAGGGAATTAGCAGGCTGGCTCCTTATCCTTCCACTCATTTTTTAATGAAGTGTGATGGCATGTTGGGGGAACCTGGAGGCTGTATGGCATCCTCAGTCCTCCGTGACCCACAAACGGGGCTGTTTACAAAAGTGAGATGAAATGAAAGGAAAATAGCATGGCTCTGCCAATAAATGAACATTCTGTCCTGCACATGCTTCCTCCGGGACACAGGGAGGAGAAGGATTGCTAATCGACCAGCTGTTTCTCACCATATATTATTTGTGGTTGCAGGTTTGCTCATTTAAAGCCACTGTGCATGCAGACAGTTTGGACTTGAGTTTGGCTGAGGAAATCCTACATTATCAAGACCTGTCTTTTTTAAAAACATTTGAAACAACAGATCGGAAAGGCTGCTCCTACCCAGATAGTTTCAAAATCCCTTTCAGACTCCACAGTGTGTATTTCTCTGCTCTGGAGGCTACATGGACTGTGTCAAATAAATTCCTACAGTTTGAAAAAGGATCATTAAGCCTCTATCATCGCAGCTCACCAGGCGGGGAGGAAGGTGACTGTATAAATTAACACTGCAGGGGTTTTTTTGTTCATTCTCTAAGCAATGCCAGAGAATCTTTACCTCCAACTACAAATTTAAAGCTGATTTTCCTATTTAGGAAAAATTTAGGATTTTCCCCTTACCCTAGACTCAGCCTTGGCTATGTGGAGCCTTATAGATCATTCCTGCCTCTTAATGACCACCCCAGTGAGCTGTGTCCCAGGGTCTGTGTTTGGCCAGTGGTGTCACAGGGCAGGCTGGCCCTGCTCGCTCTCCTGGGGCTTTGCTGACTGTGCAGCATTAGGCAGATGGAGGAGCGGGGGCACAAACGTGCATTTGTGGAGCCACTGCGATAGTGCTGCGGATGTGGCTGCCTCCTGCTGCTCACTGCTGCCTTCCCACCGCAGGTGAGCATCACAGCGGAGGGACAGAGGATTCTCCTGGACTTGGGATGTTCCATTTCACAATTCAATGCTTTTCGGTGGCTTTGGGTGGGATGCTGGGCTCAGAGCTGGGAGAGGCCCTGGCAAGTGCTCTGCAGAGTGTGTGACGGGTGGAAACCTCCCGTGATGCTGCAGCAGAGGCAGCCTGGGGCTCCTGTGTCTGAAACACCACACCAGAGCTCACCGGGATGCACGTGGTGCAGATCCCCAGGTTCAAGAGTTCTTCAGCATTGCGCTGCAAACCCCTTTACACCCAACACCCTCCTTTTCAGCCAGATCCTGCCAAATCTGTTCAGCCCACTGGAGGAGGCAGCAGGAGGGTGGCTTAAGGAATGTCAGCAGGGGAAACAAAGCACCAGTTTTGCAGCTTTGGCTCCTGAGTCACTTCCCCAGCTGCAGCCTGTGCTGGTAGGGAGGCCAGATCAGCAGGACAGGCAGTAATAGTAAAAAATCATGGATGTGGGCAAACAAAGATGAGTGGGATCTGCCATCACAGTTCTCCCTCTCCTCCTCTAGACCAAACAGGACAGTTTAATCATTTTTAAATGCTCTTCCAGCAAGCTGGACCACTGGGATGTGCTGGGTGGCTCTTTAGCCGGCTCAGGGACTGGGAGGTGTCTGCTTCAAGCCCCAGCCTGGGTGGCAATGCCTTGTGCTGCCCCAAGGCGCTGGGTGGGAGAGAGCTGGAGGTCAGACACCAGCAGCATCACGGCAGACTGGGGTCCCTCCAGGTCCTGCCTGGCTGTGCTCCCATCCCAGTATAGCAGCTGGGACTCTGTCCAGTGTTTACTGGAATAACTAGATAGTGGATCTGACTTAGAAGTTTGTTAATTTAGAAGAAGTAGGGCAGAATCTGGGTTGGATCGAGCATTTTGTCTCCTCAATCATGTTTGAAACATATATAGTGACATTGGATTTCATATCCTAAGATGTGCGCTTCAACACAGCATATAGAAAATAGAGACTTTTGCTTTACCTATCAGCAGTACCCGTTTGCCATGGATCAGAGGGCTGGTGATTGCATTTCAGCCAAGCAGTCTGTGAATGAGGAAAAGAGCTTTTTCAGAGGATAAAGAGGAAAACAGCTTTTTCCCCTCAGAGAGAAGTTGCCACCCCAGGCAAGGGAGGGAGGTACAGTGTGGTGCCACTTCATGCCCGACTGTGCAGCTGTGAAAAATGTAAATGCTGAGTGAAAAAGTCCCAATAATCTTCACAAGTTTTGATACAGAGGAAAAAATGTGTCCTTTCACCCAGCCTGTTCCACAGGGAGTCACTCCCAATCTCTTGCCCAAGCTGTTTATCACAGACCTCACAAGATGCTGCTTGCCCTGTAATGATGTTCTCCAGCCAGCCTTCCTGCCTCTGTATCCCCCATGTCAGGCGTTGCAGGGAGCTTTATAACAATAATCTAAGCATGGTAGAAAATAAAAATTGCTCTGTTCCCTCTGAGTCCTTGTGAATACAGTGCCAGCAGCTCTTCATAACCTTTCCTCATTTTTCTAGCTCATGAAATGTTTTACTGCCTTCAGGCAAGGGTATGCTCCAAACAGACAACACAACAGGGCAGGATCAATTTGCAGGGATGCAGGAAGGCTTTCCCCAAGGTCTCCCCCATCTATACATAAACCAGCCCTGTGATCAGTATCCCATTTCCATGTTTCCTTTATTGCCCCAAACCACTTTGCCCAAAGCTGTTGTAACCAAGGGACTGCAGCACTCAGCAGCGGAAAAATATGAAGCTCGTGTTTGGTGAGCCATTAAACAGGCAGGCAGCTCCAAAGTGGAAAAGACAAAGGCAGCATCCCAGCCTGCGCCCACGCTATCTGCGCTGCAAGCGGATGGATTCCTCTGTCCCAGGGCTGGAGTTACGTCCAGTCACGCCAGCTGGAACAGCCAAAAGACAGGCAGGACCGAGGTGTTTTAAGAGCTATGCAATCAGCTACTGTATTCCCTTATCTTTCTGACACTGTCAGCAGTGAGCAGAGGTATAGAAATAAATCATAGGACGGTTTGGGTTGGAAAGGACCTTAAAAGATCCTCTAGTTCCACCCACCCTGCCATGGGCAGGGAGACCACTAGACCAGGTTGCTCAAAGTTCCATCAACAGTAACAGCAATGCTTGTGAAGTGCTTTCAACACAAGTATTTCTGGGCTAAATAAATCTTATTAAGTGCGTGCTGCTGAGAAAGCTGCCTTCATCAGATGCTGCAGAGTGGAAAGGCAGTATGGCAGAACTGGGACAGATACTTTCTATCAGAAAACATGGAAGATTATCATCTGTAATTCAGTAGGAGATGACACAGGATGTGAAGGAAACAATACCTAGTTGTTTCCCATCTTCTTACGTTTTG
Organism: Tyto alba; assembly: GCF_018691265.1. NCBI lineage: Eukaryota > Metazoa > Chordata > Aves > Strigiformes > Tytonidae > Tyto > Tyto alba. The sequence continues at coordinate 13,286,266 of NW_024881279.1, forward strand.
GTGACTGTGCGGTGTTCTTGGATTGGACAAGAAGCCAAGAACATCATAGGCACAGGAGCTTGGAAAGTTAGTGTTGGGGCCAAGCACATTAGCCATGCACTGGGCATGGGACAGACAGACCCCAAGTGTGGCTGTATTTTATCTTTCAGGGTTTTGAGCTGTGTGCCAGATGCTGCAGTCAATGTAAGCAGCAGGGTGAGGGCAAGCCAGGCTGGATCCACTGAAAACAGCGTGACATTTAATGTACTGCCATTATTAATTCATTACAGCACCTGAATGTGAAATGGGAGAGGGATTCAACTTGCGAGCAACCCGGAGCTGATCCCTGGGTCTAAGCAAAGGCCTTTCATTAGGCGATGTTACTCCAGCTGCTATCTCGGTGATGGATGCTGGGCAGAGCCCCTTGTGCCACAATGATTATCCAACTATCACAAATCCTGCCCCTTGTGGGGCCAGGTCTTGCAGGCAGCAGGCAGGCAGGGTTTCTCTCTCTCATACCCTAAATACCCATGCCAAGCTGCTGGGGAACCAGGCTCCTGGTTGACTGTGTGGCTATTCACTCTCCTGCTTTCCACGCCGGGCATGAAACAAGCCATCCAGTGTACCAAGGCTGGATGTTTGCCACCAGGACTGGGGACTGGAAAGATCTTTCGTTCCACGTTGATCTTCCTGCTTTTCTATCCATCACAGGAAGGACTCCTTGTTTTGTTGCCAAGATTAGTGCTGGCATCACTCCTGCGTTGGTCTGAATGCCATCCTCTGAGAGCAGTTTGCTCCATTCCAGGAAGGACGCATGTGCAGATAGTCAAACTTTTATTTTATGGCCAAGAGGAGAGACCGTGTGGCCAGGTACATCTCGCTGGTCAGGCAAGTGCCTGGAAAAGGCCTGGCATCACCTTTCTGGGTACTCAGGAGAGGTTCAGGACCCAGCTTTGAGGGGCCAAAGTGACACTCAGCATGTCCTTGGGTTATTCGTCATTGTCAGCTGAATGCAACTGTAAGAAATGTAACCAGTGATTTCAAATTGGAGGATAAACAACACAGAAAGGGCTTTTTTGTCTGGTGTTTTAAGGGAACACGGCTTACATGGTTTTTCACTGTCTCTCCTCATCCCCCTAGTAACTTTGAACTTGTTAGTTAAATTCCACCAAACTTAACAGAAGGACACAGGTGTCGAAGAGAAGGAAAATTCCCCAAAATATTGTGAAAAATGATGTCTGAGCAACAGAAAGCAAATCTATCAATACCCTCTCTAAGGAAGAGGTTGCAGCATCTGCATAACCTTTCTGAGGTCTTGGAGGAATGTGATGGGCATGAGATGTACGAAAGCCTCCAGCAGTGGTGTTCCTGGTAGGACCCTGTGTCTTATTAGATGTCAGTGATTCCAGTCCTCCAACAAGGCTGGTTTCCCAGGCATGCTCCATGGTGCCCTTTTCAGGGAGACAGCCCCAGTGACACAAAGGCAGGACAAGCTGAGGTGATTCTGGCTTTTGGAACCTTGGTCTTTGCTGACAGCCCCTTTCCCTGCCGACAGCAGTCCTACTCCAGGAGACCCCTTCTCTGACCAACTACATCGTGTTTATCCATCCCCCCACTTCCTATCAGAGCCATCTGTCTTTCTGCACGCTAGAGGCTTTCTTGGAGGCAATTGCCTGTGTGCACACCTCAGGGAGCAGGACACGTGCTATCAGACACTTAGCTTATGAAGCCAGCGAGTCCCTGCTCTCTCAGGTGACCCTCGGCAGATTAACGTGCTGGCTTAATGGCAGTAAAACTCCATTAGTCATCAGCAACCTGACATATCTATCCCTGGACTGAAAACGTTTCACTGTGAGTAGGTGAGTAAGGACAAAGCGTTGTTGGAGGATGCAAAGCTACAAACAGGCAGGTTGTGGATGCTGGCAAAGCTCTGGAAACACTCTGGTAGTGACTGGAGACTTGGGAAAATATGGATCATTTTGGTCAAGATTTATCCAAGTTTGACTTTTAGGACTGCCTTTGGAGCAACCATGACCAGGGGATGTTCAAGTTCAGGGTTGGAGTCTGGGATACACTGTACACCCAATTTCATGGTCCAGCTCCGGTTCAGTGGTTCTAGAGCTCCAGAAATCAAGCTATAGATTCAAATTTTAAGTAAGCTAAAGACTTTCACAGAAAAAATGCGCTAAGACACATTTTGGACCTTGAAAATAACTTAAGGTACCTGTTGGGATGCAGCCTTTGTAACTCACTGTCCATCACTGAGCATCTCTGTCCATCTCTGAAGAGAGTGCTTGGGAAAACCTACTGGTTCAGGGCTGTATTTATTCTGTGGACAAGCTGCCTTGAGCAGTCTCTGGAACCCAGACACAAGGGTGTACAAGGTCCCTCTGCCCGTGCCGCACAGAGAGGGCAGTGTGAGAGAGGCGACAGAGCTGGCAGCGCCGAAGAGGCAGAGCTGACACGCTTCAGGAGCAAACAAGCCATCCCAGAAATCAGGCACAATTGTTAAGGTCTGGGTTTATGTGGCCAGTGTTGCCCCGTGTACTGAAACTTATTTCCCCTGATGTCTGCCAGCAGCACAGCTGAGTTTCTAACTCTGTTCCTCCCTTGCAGTGTTGCTAGATTTCAGGGATGTATGTTACGTCGCTTAGCCTCAGCTCCACAGCACTACAGATCTGCAGTGCCTTCTCACTGCCTTTAGAGCAGAAAAATAAGAACGGTCCCCGTATTTCTTTGTGCTCCGGCAATCAACAAATGTTTTTATCTATGTCACCCAGGAGACTTACGTGGGCAGGTCCTACCTTCTGGTTAGAACTGATGGAGTTTTAAAAATCTTTCTCTACATTGGTGTTGATGCTGTCCAGCTTTCAGGGAAACACTGCTGGTCCTTTGTTTTTGTAGCATTGATCATACACTAAAACCGCAGGCACTGCCTGCCTGCCGTAAGGCAATCAAGATAGATGCACTTTGGCATCCAGACTCAGCAGTTACATGCCAGGCTTCCACGTCCCTGCATACATGTTATTTATTACTGCATCACAGGCATTCTGGAAACCTTAGCCAAGATCATTGCTTCTTTTGTAAAAGGTTTCATGTTCCGAGTGAAACACTTTGTGGTTATATAGACCATTACGAATCAGGTGGCATTTCCAAATCAAGAGGGGGTGAAAAATCACTGGATCATATTTCTTCCCTTTTTTCTCTGCCTTACACCAGGTGTCCTCTGTCCCATCCTGCTGATCCAGCCAGCTTGGCTTGCTGTGCCCATAAAGCTGGGCAATAAAGAGAGATACACTGACAAGAGAGAGCCTTTGCTGGCTCAGCATCTGTGGAATGGACAACATCTGCTGCCATTCAAGGGTTCTTCTTGTGCTGTTGTGAGGGAGGGTCTGTAGCACGGATTTGCTCAAGTGCAGATCCTGCGTGTCTGGCTCCTGTCCCCCCTCCCTGACTTGCAGGAGGCTAAAAATATAACCTGGCTCATAGATGCTATTTTGGGGGCTCTGTGTTTTTCCTTGCTTTAGCTCCCCAAGCATGTGCTGCTATTTTTTCCAGTAATGATCAGCATTACCCTATATATTTCTCTTTAGAATGTATAATTTTAGACCCGATTATGCAATTATTATCACTCCAAATAATTTGCTATGTGAATTGGTTTTCTTAACTAAAACCAGTAACAAATTTGGCTTCATTTATAGCACTAAGTGGTTAGCCCCAGGATTGGAGTGGGCTTCTCCAGGGACTGTATGTTTCCCAACACACATCACTCCTATCAGTGTGTTTCAGCTCTGTGTTCCCTGCAGCAAATCACCAAACTGTGCCAGCTTTCATACTCTTGTACAAGGGGAAAAATATTTATAGGAAAGGAAGACAAGACTATTTATAACTGTAGGCACAATTACAACATTATTACCAATCCGGGGTGTTTGAAAACAAATCACCAGAAGTAAAGTAACTTCATTGTCTTAGTAAGTTGTGATCTTGTAAAAGCACCATGGGACATTTTTTTTTTTTCTGTCTGAGGTAGGGAGTATCAGAGATGCACTGCAAGCACTAAAATGTTCAGTATTAATACAGGAAATGTTAGAAGTTGTTAATTTTTTTGTCCTAGGGCTGGCAGGTCCCAAATGCTCTGACTAATGAGATCATTCTCAGCACTTCTCAGAGAGAAGCAAAATGAAGGCTCATGAACACAAAAGAGCAAGACACCTTGAAAACCCCATTTCCCCCTCTGATTGAGGCAGCAAAGTCCATCATGAACTTCAGGTGAGGCCCTTTGCCATCCTCATGCCTTTATCCCCTCTGTGCCTCTGAGAACCAATCCTGGGTCAGCCTCATATCCATCATTTTTAATTGTGTTTCTGTGCTCACAAGAAGGTGGCTTCGTTTTAATGCTGGTGCTCTGAGGGAAGGTTGTGATGAGCTGGGGCAGTGGCTGGGGAGCCTGGGCAGCGAGCATCCTTCAGGACTCTTTCAGGAAAAGCTGAACCTGCCTCAGAGCAGGGAAAAAGCCTAGCTAGCCTCTTGCAGATGTTTTTCATGATGTTATTTATTTCTTGCAGATCTCTTTTTGTATCCTTCCTCTGATTCTGGCTGTAATCTACAATTTGCCATTATTAGTGTGAAAATCATTCTTATCTTCACCCCTTGCTTGTGCAACCCACCCACCTTTAGCAAAAGCATAAATTGAAAACTAAGCAAGTGACAGAATGTGACATCCTACAATGTTCAGGGAGCAAACCCTCCATCTGGGTTAACCTCTTCCACTCCTTGCCAGGGTCAGTGTGTATTTACACCTGAGTAAATAAGTCCTTTTTATTAGCAGAGCTGCTATTCTATCCAGATCCTCTACACTACAGACAATCTGGATCTGGAGACCTGGCAATATATATTTCTTTAATAGGTAAAATCTGTGAGACTTTTGGGGGGGCTATTTCTCTTTTTGCAGTTTTTAACATCCAGCCTTGTTCTGTGTGGCACAGGCTCCCCTCTGCCTCTGCTCTTATCAGCTCTGCGTGGAGCCTACCTGAGCAATGCTGGCAGTAGAGGAAGACTTGCTGGGTCCCTCCTAAAAAGGAGTAAAACACAGCAAGGGAGGGATGTGTGGCTCTGTTTACAGGCTGCCAGCTCCACCGCTTCGCTTCCCTTTAGATGCCCGTTCAGCAGCGCAGAGCTCTGGCCTGGCTGGGCTGCAGCCATGCCGGCCCACAGGGCTGCCCACGGGCACCCCGACACCCACACGAAGCAGGGGCATCACAGAACACTGCCCACACTGTGCTTCAGCTCCAGCCCTTCTCCCACATCAGGCTTTTAAACACTTTTCCCCACTTGGCTGCAGAGGATGATGGAAAATAAAAATCTCCTGCTGCAATTCCTATACTGTGAGAGTTGGTCAGAGGAGAGCAATTTGTGGGTGTTTTGGAAATGCTTTAAAGAAAAAATGAGAAAGCTCCCATGGTTATCTCCATTTCAGCTGATGCTTCTGGGATGCTTTCTGGGTCACTGTCCCTCAGGCTCTGCAGGACCAGAGCTCCCAGCAGCTGGGCATAGCACCAGTGCCTCTGTGGGCCAGGAGCTCAGCAGCTCAGTGAGTCTCTGTCCAACCTGAGACACTACAGCTTCCTGTGGCCCACCAGCTCATCAGTTTGGTTTATCCACTCTCCTCCAGTTGACAGTGTTCCCAAGCACTTCCCAAGTGTCCTTCCAACTCCAAATACCAACATCAACAGCTGCTCTCTCATCCTTGGCCCCAGGAGGAATCAGCTTTGCAGGCTCAGCTGGATGGTGTCACGTTTGCTGGTGTGAGTGGTGGCTGTGCCGAGTTTGCACACACACACACACACACACACACACGTTTCTACGAGGAACTGGCCAAATGAAGGCTGATGTGATGCAGGTGGGCCTTGCTGTCTCTTGCCAGGGGTGTGGGAGTGTGGGGTTGTGCAGCTCCACCCCAGCTGTGCTCCCTCCAATTTTGGCTGGGATCAGCAGCTTTGTGGTTCCAGTGCTGTGGTTGCTGCCACGCATTGAGGTGGACCCAGAGGGACAGAGTCTGCTTGGGCTTTTGGTGGGGGAGGAAGCGTCTCCAAGCCCTGCATGGGTCTGGCAGAAACTGAGCCACTTGGGACATTTCTGTTAGTACCTACAGCCCCTTGGGAATAGGCCCAGGGGAACTGCTGCTACTGGTATCGAGTAGGGAGGGGATGTGAACTTGGGCATAGTCACCAGCTGGTGGACTGGATGTCTCTGAGGACACTGAGCATGACCCATGGTGGTGGCAGCTGGCACATGGTCCTCAAGAGAGGTCTCTCCTCTTCCTGGCGATCAGAGGACGAGGGGGGAAAGCAAGGGCAGGAGGGTGCTTGTGCATCGATATCACCCAGGATAGAAGCCAATGTGTATCATTTACGTCAAATGTGACCCCCGTCAAAGCTGAGTGTCCTGTTACAGTCAAGTAGCATTTAGCTTCAGGAAAATGCCTCTGTGCTGAAGCTGTTACTAATGCGATAAATGCCGGAGTTCCCAGGAGACCGAATAATTATCAAGTCCTCAAAGAAAAACAGCACAGACCTCCTTTAAAGTAAGGAAAAGATAAACTTTCAAAGCTGGGAGAAGTGAACTAGCTCTCAGTATGTTGCAAACTCTGGAGTTAAATCTGCCTCCCCACCCTCTCTGGTCTCACACAACCACTCTGTTAAGAGGCTCATAAACTCACACTAAGAAATCCAGAGGGCTATTTATTCAGACCTGGAAATGATGACACTACCCCATGAAAGATGTGTTTGTGCTTGGAGGTTTGTAGACCAAGGCCAGCAGCCACAGCCCCAGTGGATCTGTGGCATCACAGTGTGTTGCTTCCCGGTCACAGTCTGTTTGCTCTGGTACCTGGATGGAGCTGAGCCAACAGGACAGGAGATGGTGCTCAAAGCCCAAGTAATCCATCCAGACCTTTACATCCCAACGTGTGGCTGTATACATCTTAATGCTTGATGTCAGGCCAGGAGGAAATACAGAAGTTTTCATGCAGGGCTGGGATTGGGCTGTGATGCTCAGGAGCAGGAGTGCTTGCTCAGGGGTGCTAGCTAGATGAGCCAGTCCTCTTCCAGCCAGAACTGGAGGTGAGCAGCCAAGGCTGTGCTCTCCGTCTGGTCATGCCTCGTGCTGCAGAAGGGCTCCAAGGCAAAAGAAAATATGTTTCAGAGTGCCCAAGAAGTAACATGAGGATGTCTGGGAGAACTTCTCGGAGGTACCCCTAGCGCCCATGTACTTTCTTGGTGACAGTGGGTGTGACATCCACTGTAAGAAGGAAAGCATATTTGACTTGCATCAAACTGCACCTTCTTTCCTTTTTTCTTAGTCTCCTTTGCATCAGAATGCACTTTCAGCCCTTTAAAGTCTTTTTCTGGGAGAGCCGTGAAGTGCCAGGGAGGTGCTGGGTACTGTCCACCCCACCCTGGCTGCCAACAAATTCAGCATGGTTATATATAGGCTCTAAAGCTGAGACCTTCGAAGCAGCACTTGGACCAGAGTTCCTCAAACATGGTTGGAAAAATTCCACTTGGCATCAGGCAGTTCACCATATGCTGCTGTTCCCTTCTGCTTTTATCCAGACAGTACCCCCAAGCCTTGTGCTGTGGAACAGCTGCTTTTTTGGGGGGAGCATTTGGTATCTTTCTCTTCCCTAACCATTCCTGAAGGGGTTGCCTCCCCTCCTCTGGGCTGGGACACAAACTTCCCAACTTGCTGCACCAGCCCAGTGTCATTGGCTTGCAATGGTGCTTTACCAACTGCTGGACTGTGGGGGCTCTGGGGGGGGATGAAGGTCTCTCTCTGTCATGCGCCTGCATGTTGGGAGGCCGAGGCTGGCAGGTACTGGAATATTCACCATCTGCACTGGGTTTTCTCAGATACAACCTGCAGGGCCAGTAATTTTCATGCACAACTTCCATGTCTGAAGAGCAAAACTTCTGCATTTCTATTTTGAACTGCTGGTTTTCTGTGAAGTTGTCTAGGAATTCTTCTACCTTTTATTTCTACTCAGCATCTATAGCCTTTTTAAAAATTTTTGCTCTCAGAAGGAGAAAGTGCTTTGAACACCTACTCTATCCACACATCAAATCACACACAAAGTCAACATACACCTAAATCACCAAAACATGCTTGTACCACCCACTGAGTTTGGCCGGGGATTTCTAAGTGGAGGACATAGATTTCATTGTAGGGCTGATGCAAGGGTAGTAAGGTAACCTGTCACAAATCTTTGCGGAACCCTCTATCTGGGTCTTCACTATAAACCTTTCCTTGCCCATCACTGCCAGGCAGTTGGAAGGCAGGGTAAACTCTGCTCAATGCAGGCATGCAACACAAAAGCCCTTAATTTAGAAACAGTAGGGTATCTCTGCCTGACAAGTCTGGAAGAAAGCTCTTCAGACAAATACAACTTTCTCAAAGGATAGGAGAAAGGTGCCTCCCTGCAGAAGTGAGGGAGATTCCTGAACATTTATTTTGGTAACCTGTACACTACTCTGATCCCCAGTCCGATATGCTTGCAAAGATCCTGATGCTTTTGTCTGAGCTGGCTCCCATCACTAGACTTGATCCTCACTGCTAATAACTCACAGTCCTACAATCGTGAGAGTAACGAGATGGAGGTGACCAAGCAAACACCAGATAACTTTTTTTAGATTTTATGTAAGTGAGCTTCTGTGTTGTAAAGCTGTCTGGAGGGAGAAACATGCAGATCTGAGGAGTCAAACTTCTGTGCCATACTAGTGTCACTGGCAGTTGTGGAAGCAGGGCCTGGCTGGGGTCTCCCATGCTCTTCTATTTATTTGCCTGGACGCCTGACACTTCCCCAGGCAGCAGAAAAGAGCTGTCTGTTCCTGAAAGAGCTTTCTGAACTCATAGCTGCAGGGGCTATGTCTGGGAAGAAGTTCACTTTATCCAGACTTTCCACCCCACACTCCCAAAATGAGAAGTTAGTACACCTGCATAGCATCCCCCTCTTGCTTACATGGAAAACAGCATCCAGAGAGCATTTCTGTATTTTTAGCCACGTTTAATTGAAGCAGCAGCTGGAAACAAGGAGGAGAGCCAGCACCAGGTTGGGAGCCAGCTCTTCACTGGCATCCAGCAGCTGCTGCGTAACCCTGCGCCCGCAGTCACCTGGCGATGCGGAAGAAACCCACGGGCACCTGGGGACATGTTTGGGGCAGCTCTGGGAAAAGACACAGAAGCCAAGAGCTGTAATTACTGCATGTCCTCTCATACACAAACCTGAGCTACCGGTACTTCAGGTTATGGCCCCTGCAATCATCAGCTTCAGCAGCACAGCCACAGCTTGTCTCCCATGCTGCTGGAGGCTTGACAAGTTTATAGCAATCAGAGTCAGTATTTGCCACCTCTTGTGTTTGTTAGTGTTAAGAAAGCATCTCACCCAGAGATGCTTCCTTCGCTAATCCATGTAAATGTTTCTCAGTGAGGGAGACTGATAAAAAGGTGTCAGGGGGAAGGTGAACAAATAGCAATGGGTGTCACCCATGGCAAGAAATGAGATGAGAAAGCTCACACTGCTGTCAAGAGATCGGGAAATACAGTGGGTTTGGAGAAGCAGAAGAATAGAAGTCAGTGAGTGAGACATCTGAATGACCCTGAGACCCTGGGAGAAGTTTAACTGCTGAATTCTTAATGGACAGTGTATCACACTCCTTCACTAGCGGTTTCAGCAAACACACATTTTGTTGTGGATGAAATGCTGCCTAATGCACATGCATATGTGTGCACGCTGTGTGGACTGGAAACCAGTCAGAGCATCTCTCCCTGTTTGCAGCCCACCTGAGGAGGGTTAGCAGGGCAGGACGTGGAGGGCAGGGTCCCGGCTGGCAGAGGGTGAGCTGTGCAGGGTCCCGCTGCCTGCCCAGAGGGCTCACAGCCTTCCTGGGATGACACAGGGTGGGAAACCACGTCTGTGGGCAGGGATTGCTGCTGCAGACTGCTTCACTGATCTTTGTATTTCTGAAAGCAAAACATGCCTCTGTTCACATAACAAAGCAACATGTGGACTCTACCGTGTCTTCTTTGGCCTGATGTCAGGAATTTAGTCCAGAATCCATATTTTGATCATCTGATTATTATGCAGAAAAGCAGCTAGGCTGAAGGAAACAGACCCCTAAGGAACTTCCATGCCCCCAGTCACAGGGAGTCTCCTACCATGAAAAAAACTGCGCAACTTTCATTTAAGAAATTAAAATCTACAACCTCTGTAAAGAACAAAGTCGTATTTTCTTAGACAACCTCCCTTTGCTCAAACTGATTCCCCACACAGCTCTACCTCCAAAGTAAAGGTAGAGCTGCATCGTCAAGCCTGTACGCTTTCCCCAGGTGCTGGCAGGCTCTCCGGCTCTCTCCATCACAGGCCCTCAGCCCAGGGTGAAAAACAGCCGAGACCATGAAACCTGCACTTGACAGTGCACTGAATTTATGCTTAACAGCCCCTGCACAGAAACGAAAAGCCCAGTTAACTTTCAGTACACCAACTGGAGGACTGGCTCTCATCCCATCTTCATCTTCCCCGGTTTCAGTGCGAAAGGTCCATGAGAGAAACCTTTGCCACCAGGGATTTGTCAGCCTGCTGTTTTTATTCCTATGTAAACACCTCTTACAACCACTGGATTTAGTGCCTGGCAGGAATAAATAGTATCTGGAAGGCAGGAACACAGAGCAGTCTGGTAATTAGAAAAACCCAACTCCAGCCGAGGAAACATGCTCTGCAGGCAAAACATTTGGCAGCGCAGGAGGGGGCTGCACATCTGGCAAAGGCAGGCAGCAGTCTGGCCAGCATACAGCTTCAGGAAACATCTGGGTGAGTACAGCCTGCAGATGGGATTTGGGCTGTATCTTTGAGTAAAGTAGATCCTAGCTAATCTGCACTCCTTAGCCTATGTGCACTGGAAAACTCACAAGGAAATTCATATACATTCATGCAACTTTTTTCCCTCCTTTGCAGAGGCTTTTCTCTCTCTGCATTGCTGACGTGATTTCCTGTGCTGCTGTGGATTGTTCGGAGACACCCACAGCAGCTGCAATGAGGAGACATTTGACACTTTGCAACACTTTCTTGCCATCAGAGGATACCAGGTTTATTTTCTTCTTGCTCCGCCAAGTCACTCTTGAACAGGTCCTTGGGAATGGTCTGCAAGTGCAGCAGCTCACCCTGTTCAGCCACTTGCAGGCAGGGCAGAGAGGATATCTGGGAGGAGGGATGTTTGTCTGTCCTTGGAAGTGGGGTAGCCCTTGAATGCCACATAAGCCAGCCAGCTATGAGAGCTCTGCCTGGAGCAGCTCTGATGTCCTCCAAAACCCCAAGCATGTGAGCATCCATTCTTTGACCCAAGGAGCAAGAGCATCACTGCAGAGCTACTGTTCCCGTGAGGGGAAGCACCAGCAACAGGGCATCTGCTCCCTTTCATGCCTGGAGAGCTGGCAGAAGATCTAGTCCTCGTCTGTGTTACCCATCCAAAAAAGGTCTGGCAAATTGTTCAGGGATTGGGTACAGCTCCCCGAACACGTCCTTGGGACTGGGTACCCAACTCATCACCGAAACCCTGGTGAAAACATGTGTAATCATTCCTGACTGCTCTCTGGGTGACCACCTATTTCTTTGCTGGGCTCAGTGCTGTTCTCTGTTGTGACATTAAAGGTAGCAGAGCTTTTATTGCTGGGAGGGATGTGATGAGCATGAAGCATCCAGCTGGACTCCTTATGTTTGCAAAATTAGTAGGCTCAATCTGGAAACACTTTGGAAGAAACTGAATGGGAGTCATTGCAATAGCTTGTATCTGATTTCACCTTGAAGGGGAAAATGCCCTTTCCCAGTTTTGCATGGTACAAGGGAAGTATTTCCAGGCACACCTCTGAAATAGGGTGGTAAACACATCTAATCTAAGGACTAACAGCCACAATTAATTCTCTTTGCAATTTCTAGTAGCTGGGAAGGCTTTCACCTAGTAGGATATATCCATTTCGAGGTAATTTCCTTTATTATTCAAGCTTGCAAATTGCCTGTTCCTATTGGTCTCCAATGCAAATCTTTCAAAGTTTAACACATCTGCAATTTTATAAAGTCATTAGTTTTAATTAATAGATAAAGCTCCTCCATTATTCTCAGAATTAACTCCAGCTGAGAAGAGGACACAGAGCCAATACGTTGTGTGTATTCACTTGGAAATTCTTTTGAAATGCTGTGATTAAAGGTAGAGAAAGGGATTTAGGCTTTATCTGGAAGACAAATGGAAATGCAGAGCAAAGCGTTCTTGCCAAATTCTATATGGCTTAAGCAATCTCAGATGTACTATGATTTGTTGCCAAATCTGTTCACTTCTTTATGCACGTCCAGAAAGAGTAGTCAGTGGGTTACATCTGTGTGTCTGCGGGAAGTGGAGGGGTTGCAGGCTGGGAGTCAGCACAAGCAGCGGAGCTGCCAGTGCCAGCCGCCGGCAAGGCACACGGTGCCATCCTGCCAGGCTCCCCACAGACGGAGTAGGTGAAATATCCGACCTTTCCTCTGCAGGAAAGTGTCCTGGGAACACCAGTGACCTTTCTCTTTGGAGCACTGGTGAGCTGTCTCTATCTCTCTCCTGCTCCCCACCTCCAGACCCTTGCCACCAGGCTGTTTGCTCTGAGTGCAGAGCAGCTTTGCCTCTGAGGTTGAAGATCTATGCAAGAGCTTGAAAAGGAGGAGGTAGAGTAAGGATGGATTTACTGAAGATAAAGCATCAGGTGGTCAAGCACATCACCCCCCGCTCCAAATCCTGGAGCTGCTCTTCTCAATACATCTAAGCTGGGATGTGTGGGAATGCTTCCATTTGGTGGTCCACCCTGGACAGGAGCTGGCTGTGCAATTTCTCTGCTCTGCTGATTTGGCAGTGTTTAACCCCAAGAAGCCAGGCCACAGGTACAGCAGAGTAGCAAATAGCTTTCCATCCTATGGAAGGTCCTGAGCTTTCAAAAATTCAACCCTGCTATTAGAAGGGGACATTAAGACCTTTTATCACTGGAATAACAGACTGGGGCTTGCTTCATGTCTGTTGAACTTTTCTGTGAAAAACAGTTGCTTTTTAACAGCCATGTTTCACTATAGGCAGAGCAGCCCACCAGGAAGCCTTCTTCCTCCCTGATCCCAGCCAGATCCATCCTCTTCCAGCCTGAGGCCCAGGGTGCAGCACGACTGACTCCATGGAGGGCCATGCAGAGGAGACACCTACACAGAGCCGGAGAAATCCTGGCACTTCCCAGCACAGCCAGCAGCTGCTGCTGAGCGGGTCAGCTCAGCCATCTACCCATTTGCTCTTTTTTTCAGTGTAAGCTGGAGATGTAAGAAAGGCCTCAACATAATCGGATCAGCTGTTCCTCCAGTGGGATGAGGCTGGAAAACAAGCAGTGCAGGAAGACCTAGAAAAGTGGCTGTGGAGCGAGGGGACCATCTCTGCTCCTGTACTGGTACAAAGTCCTGTGACATCCACATTCAGGAAAGAGGCTGACCCTTCCACACCGGTGTATGAATTCATGGTCAAAGAATACAGGAAACAACTAAACACCATGAGGCTTATGTGGGAATTAATTCTGCAAAGCAAAAGGCAACATGGTGATGACAATTCAGCTGACAGCGCTGAACTGTGAGTAGCAGCGTTGTATTGCCTTGGGCTGAATGTGGCAGTTCCAGTTCAAAGCAGAAGTCAGTGGATCTGTCAGCAGCTTTGGTGGGATAAAAAATGGTGCTCTGCAATTTTTATGCTCCATTAAATGAATACGAAGAAGCACCTGAGCTATGGTAAATCAAGATAAGAGCAGTGTAAAAAACACGCCTCTGTGACACAGCAGGGAGAGGATGCAGGAAGGTGGTTTGCAAACATCTGAATTTCCACTGGTCCTTTCTATTTCTACAGTAGCAAAATTCAAGGAAAGTTCAAGAGGACTGGATTACTCAGAAGTGACTAGCTCAGAAAGAAGCATTTCAGTAGCTTGCAGAGTCTATGGCGTTACTCAAAAGCCAGAAAACCAGAGCCCTGCCCCAGCAAGTGAGGTGTGATGTGCCCAAGATGTGCTCCCAGCCGGCAGCACAGTGCAGCGCTGCCTGGGGCTCCGCTCATGGTGCTCGGGGCAGCTTTTGGAAACAAACTAGAGCTGCTGCTTGGGCCACACTGTTCTCTGCTTTTCCAGGGATGAAAAAGGTCAGTGGAAGGTGCCCAGGGGTTGAATTTCTTCACTGCAGTGCCTCATCTGGCAAATCACAGCCACCCTTCAACTCCCACTGCCTTTAGCAAGTGTAACAAAAAGCCACTTACACAGGCATGGGGCAGTGCAGGGGCAAAAACATTTTGCAGGCTCTACAGATCCTAAAACATGATTCTCAGTGGGATGGCACTGCGCAGAGCTCACCAACAGTGAGCAGATAGCTGCGGTGCAGATCCTGGCACCTGTGAGCCTGGGGGCTTGCCCGAGTGTGACAGCCCCTGCTCTTGTAAAGAAAAGCAGAGATGGTTTCTGAGAAGGGTGGGCCACTACATCCGTGGGGTTTGTAGGACGTAACAAGCACCTGAAATTCTATAAAAAAATTAGAGCTGCTTGGTGTGCTCTCCAGGTTAGCAGCAGCTGTGGAGGAAGCTACAGCTGTCACAGGGCAGATGTGGCTCATCTGACATGGAGCCAGGACACCTTGTAGCAACTGCACCCCCCCATGTAACAAGGAATGAGGTAGGTTACATTTTTTCACAGGTTAATTTTTCAGCAAAGAGGTTTTTGCCCTCCTCATGTTAGACACGGACACCTATGCAATGCTTCAACACTCCCTGTTTCTCTGCTGTCTCATTGCTCCTCAAATACCAACCAGTGATATCTGGGACATAGCAGAGGTCTGGGAGATACAGCTTATAGTGTATGGTCCACAGTCTTCTGTACAACTATAGGAGCTTGTATGTAAGCTCTGGCAAGCATAGTCTGGCCTCTTAGGAGACAATGGAGCCACTGGGCTGGCTCTTAGGAGGCCAAGTACCTTCCATCACTGTTCTGAGCCACAAGCTCATGAAAGGCATTCACCCTGTGCTGAACACTATTTATCTGGGATGTTTCCTTGCTGTGCCCTCATTTTCAGAACATCGAAAGCTCAGTGAAGTCCTGCGGTGTGGGTTGCATTCACTGGCTATTTCAGATGAGTTTGCCAGAGCCCAGCAGTTCCTCCAAGTCGCCCTGAGTGATGAATAGCAAGAGGGGAGTTAGTCATGCAGAACAGACTGGGAGGACGTGCAACCTGCAAGGAGCCAGGGGTGGCCAAAGAGCTTTGGGTCTCCAAAAGCACACGAGAAAAAATGACGGAATACTTATCACAGCTCTACAAGGTGCTGCCAGCCACCAAGAGACAGAAGCAGCTGTAGTGACAGGGTCACCCATCAGAGATTAGAGAGCTAGAAATAGCTTTTAGTCTGTGGCTGCCAGACCCCATGCCTGAGCTCGGAGAGGCCAACAAAGAGGTATCAAAGGTCTGTGGTCCCACAAGCAGCTTCCACTCAGTGAGCTCCCAGGTGAGGCTGGTTTCAGCTGAACCCCTGCCACAGCAGGGATGCACGACACTGCTCCTCCTTCCCCCAGTCTCAGGGTTCAAACTAACTCTTAGCCTGTATTATAGAGGACATGGAAGGCATCTGGCACTGAGTAAACTGAGACCCAAATCTCCAGCTATAAATCAGAAGTATGAAAATTTTAAAAATAGCCAGTCTGCAGCAGGTGTACAGCAGCATCAGCAAACCTGAGGGAGCACCACTGTAATGCTTTACACTACTCAGGATCTGGCCCTGGGGGGGCTTGTTCTCTGAATTCACAGCACTGGGAAGGTTTGCACGGGGCTGATAAATAGCACCAAGAGAAAGGAAATGTGGTTAATGTTTGGATTCTCAGAACTCACGCCCCAGTGCTTTTATTTTTAACACTCTTGATAAAGACTGGTCCATGGCGATTTCCTCTGCTGATATTCAGCCTCTGCTGCCACCTCACCTCTCCTGCCCCCCTGCTGAACACTCAAGAGATTCTCTACTGCATGGACAAAACTAGGATGCTCAGAGCACTCAGCTCTCATTAGGAGGAACCAGGTTGGGGAAAGGAGGCCAAGATATACAAGTGTAGGGAAAAATGAGAATTGGAGAAATAAAGGATGAGAATGTAGAAGCCCTCAGACAAGCATGGGATGGAGCAGAGAGGCATCTCTCCTTGGACTGTTTTTCCATACTAGTAACCCCCAAGTATCCAGACCTACACGTCTGTTTCTGTTCTGCCCTGCTGTCCTTCTTCTTGCAAGAAAGGATTTTTTCAGAGGCATTAGGGCCTCCCTTCCTGCCTGGCTTGCAGAATTTGCATGCTTTGAATTTTTAAACTTTGCAAACGCCTGGAACCTTCTTTTCCATAAGAAAGCGGAGATCCTGATGCAACTTTTCTACTGCTGTAACTAAGGCCGTAATCCCTAGGAAAATCACAGGCAGGTAATCCCCAAGGAAATCACAGGCAGGTAAACAATGTCTTTCAATCTCCTTAATGCCTCTCAAACCAATCTGATGATTCCTGATACCTTTTTAGCTCAGCTTTCATCAACACTTGTGCCTCTTAAGTTGCTATAGTTCAATGATAGCGATTACCTGTAACTCAGGCCTTACTGAGGGTCTTGAAGGGCTCAAGATGAGATCCCCACCCAATCTGGAGGGCTAAAGTGGCCTCTCCAGCCGGTTGAAATCCACCCTGCATGCTCTGAAGGGCACGTACAACCCTTCCAGCCACTGCTGCAAGCTGTGGTGCTTTAGAAATGCTAACACACTGGCAAAGCCAATCTGGATTTAAGCCTAAATCCAATTCCTTTGGCTGCCCTGCAAGTCTACTCCTCCACTCAACTGCACAGGACTTCATCAGCAGACAAGCTAAAAAAGGCTCGATGAAGCAACCTCAATGTACGGTTGGACAATCACAGATGTAGTTCTTGGCCAATTAATCACCTTGATGCATACTGTTCACATACATTTTAAAGTATTTTCTGCTTTCTGTATTATTGTCATAATCTCCTTCTTGTCATTTTGGATGATCCGTCAGGTTGACATTCCTGCTCTGAAACTCGCGTTACCTGTCACTGAATTAAGGGCAACAGTTGGCTACTCAGCTGAGGAGCCTGCGAGCTCGCTGACTGCCCTTGTATGCACTGTTCAAGCGCAACAGCAAGGGCTCACAAAATTCCGGGAAGCTTCAGATGGCCGATAATCAGACTAATGGGCCTTTTCTGAGCGCAAAGGAGAAAGCCAAGCCCAGCCCGCCCTCCCCTCCGGCCTCGCCAAGCGAATGCCCACACACTGCCCGGCCACGCGCTTTTATAGGCAGAGCGGAGGCGCGCGCTCTTACGCGTGCCCGGTCAGTGACGTCAGCCATCCTGATTGGCCCGGGAGCCCGGGATCCCTGTAAAGGAGAAGTGGGTACGTGACCAGCCGGTCGAAGGTTAATGGCGGACTGCCCACAAGATGGCGCCGTGGGGCTGGGGTGGGCGCTGTGCTGCGGGGTTTGGCAGAGGGGCCTGTCTACCTGCGCTGGGGCACTGGGTGGCGGCTGAGGAGCGAGGTATGCTGCCTGCAGCATGAGAGAGCGGAGGTGTGCCATGAGCCTTGGGCAGCTGTGAGCTCCCATGTGGCACACTATGTCTGAGCGTGTGAGGGAAGGCTGTAAGACATCGCTGGAAGGGTTTCAGAGGGTCCATGAAGAGATGAGTTGCAGAAGTGTTTCTTTTTTGAGCTGACCCTTTCCAGGATGTTTTTTTTGAAGCCCTCTCTCATCATTTTAGCTCTCGAGTACTTGGCTTTTGATCAGGTTGCACCCATTGTAACAGGTCTCCAGGCATGCAGGCCTCACAGCATTTTGGTGTTACAGGTGCTTCTGAGGAAAGTAGCGTGGATGTGTGACACTCACTGTTGTGGTGTTTAGTCATGGAGAATACTGGAAGACTCTCCTAACTCCTTAAGGACTCTTGTTGTGATTACAAAGATCCCTGTCACTTGGCAGACTTGCTGGCAGTGGGGGAAAGAAGATCAAATTTAGCACAAATTGATTTATACAATTATGTGTCTAATCAGTGAGGCAGAACCTGAAGGGCAAGAGTCCCTGCATGTCCACCTTAGAACACTCTGCCAAATATGTTATTTATACATCAGAATAATTTCTGAGCCTTCCTGTGTCCTGTGTTAGCTTCACAGCTTGCTGTCTTGTTCGCATTCCCTAACCTTGCCTGGCCAAACGTGACTTCACTTTTCCTGTTGGTAAAGCGGGAGGACTTGCTGTGACCATGGGAAGGGCAGACCTCAGCCTGGCATTCTGGAAAGCCCATAGATTGTCTCAACCACACATACCCCAGCAGCTATACCTTCTTTTGCAGGCTGGAGCAGGCTCTGTGTACACTTTCCTCACAAAGTCATAGCGTTTTTGTTCTTCAGCCAGCACCTTGTGGTCAAGGTTATTTTCCGAAGTAGTGAGTGGTTTTCTTCACTCTTCTGAGCCACAGAGGCAATGAGGAGAGGCAGCTGAAGGAAGCATTTTATCATGAGGAATATCTCTTTCTGGGAAAGTCAGCAGTACGCTGAGCCCTGCTCTGGTGCAACTCATTGCACCTTGCCTGACTGCAGCCTTGTGGGTGCTTCTGCCTTGACCAGAGGCACAACGTGACACACATGCAGCCTAGTCATGCCAGCCGTTTGGAAACCTCCACTCTGAAGTTCCTGTGTTCCATCTAGGACCAGGTTGCCTCCAGCTTTCAGCTGTCAGCCCCACGGAATGGCTTTTGAGTCCTTGCAGATGTGATGTCCAGGGTACCTACTCACTGCAGACAGCCCCGGGTGAGGAATGGCCTGCACTGCAGTCTGGATTTGCTCTCCCCCCATTTGAGTTTGCGTGTGCTTGCCAGGCTGCAGCTAGGACCAAAGTCGAGCTCCTTGGAAGCCATAAATCAGAGCATCTTTTACAAGGATCTCTAGAGACCATCTCATCTTATATGGGTTGCCCCTGATGCCTAACAGGCCTGGTGGAAAACAAGACAGTTAAAGTAGCTTTGACACAAGCAAGGCAAAAATACTATGCCAGAGCATTTTCCTTCAGCCATTTGAGACTATGGGCTGCTAGAAAACTATAAAGCTTGGGCCGAGCTTGCAGTTTGTCTGTCCCCCTTGAATGACCCTGGTGGGAAAGAAGTGGCTAAATCTTGATGTTAGCCCCAGCTAGATGTCCTTTGTGTGTGAGAGGCATTAGTAGGACTGGTCTAAACAGCAGAACATACCCAGGGTCACTCAAGCCAGAGGGGAAAAACATGGCTAAATAAGAAAAAGGTTACTATGTGAGGAGGGCTCCAGGAATAGGAAACATGAGCCTTCCTACCCATCCAGTGGCATGCCAAGAGGCTCTGCCCCTTGAAGGGAGGCAAACTGCCTGATAAAGCTGCCCAGCAAAGCCCTTTCTCAGCATAAATGTCAACTTAGTCTCACCTTTCCTTAATAACTGGAAAGTTTGTGTGTCTTGTTAGTGTCTTACTGGCTGCAGACCATGAGAAATGGTTGTGATGTGTGATACAGCTGATCTGCTCATAGCATCACGTGATGAAATTCAACATCTTTATGGAGAGGGTTGTTCCCTGGGAATAATCCTGTGTCCTGGCTTCAAAAGGAGATATCACAAGGATAAAGGGATAGGAGAGAAGCTCCTGAAGGTCCAAGTGGAGAAGACAGGGTGTTGGCAGGCACTGTAGCACCTTGTAACATTCAGTCTCATGGGGAAATGGGAGGCAAGAGGGAAAAAAGCAAATAAGAAAACAGTGAAAAGCTGACAATGTTTAAGAATCCGTTAAAGTCAAATATCACTCAAAACATCAAAATCCAGCCCAAGCGCAGCCAGCTCTAAAGATGTCACATTGGGAACTGAAATAGAAAAATGAGATTGTTTACTTGGCACCAAATTGTACTTTTCAGGATATTATTTTCAAGTAATAAAGATGAAGAAATTGTCTGCAGTTGAAGTGACCAAAGAAAGAAGTGCCATTAGCAGTTCGTGTCTTGGTTCAACAAAGGACTCCAAGCAATGTGAGAGCTCACATGGACTGGACAGGCTGGATTGCCCTTATGAGCAGAGCGTATTTCCCTAGACATTTATGGAATGTTACATCAGTTCAAATTTTACAGATTTTAACACCAGAAGAAACCATGATTATAATTTGGTTGTCACTGTAAGGCATGAAGTTTCACGTGATGCTTCCGGTTTTGTTCCGTTATGCCCTGGTTACACTGCAGAGGAAGTGTTCAGGCTGAGGTCTGCAGATAACTGGAGCCCACAAAAGGTCACTAAGGAAGGCAGCTTCACACATTCTTCACAGCAAACCACATGTGTGAAATTGATAAAAAAGTCTCTATCTTCATTGGAAAATATTTAGTTGCCCATAAATGAAAACAATCGAAAAGCACTTGGAAAGACATCAAAGTTTAAGCTAAAGGCCAAAAATGGATAGTTTTCTTTGTAGCTATAAAGGGTAAAGTAGCTGAGGCATAGATAAGGAAAAGCTGTCACTAAACTATCCCAGAAGACTACATGGTGGCAAAGTGCCTGTCTTTGGCCTTAGGAGTTGCCTAAGATGAAACTGGGAACTAGACCTATGAATGGTTTTTGGCTTTATGGAGCACTATGTAACCCCCAAATTCACATGGCGTGAGAATGAAAAACAAGTGTGATTGCTATAAAAGAAATTCATGCTCCTTGAATCTACTATAATTATTTGACTGTGATGATAAAAGTATAGATAGTGGAGAAGATGAATCCTTAGGATTTAAAAAATTTAAATTAGTCAGGCCAGGAAAGATATTGATAAATTTCTAAAGGGTGTTAGACACTCAGATGAATAAGCAGCACGATGTCATATCATATGCCAAATACTAGGTCACATTGGAAGGAATGGATTGAACACCTCGTACAGTTAGAGCATTGCTGAACTCCAAATTAACGGTACCCATAAAGGGAATGGATCTGGGCATATGCACACAGCTAAATAAAGAGCAAGGTTCCCTGTGCAGCTCTAGTCTGAAGAGTAAACAAAATTTTAGCATGCCTAAAGGTTGGGGTAGGAAATACTGTGCTGCTACTGTATAACCTGATGGAGCTCTGACCTCTCTGACCTTGCTTAGCTTGGATTATCCTGTCCCAGAAAGACTTGTGCTGGGAGGAAGCATGTCTGAAAATGATCAGAGGCTGAAGAAGCCTCTTTGTGAAAATGAACTGAGAAGACTGTCACTGTTTGTTGGGGCCCTGAGTGCACTAATTGTCCTTGGTTTTAGGAAAATGAGGAGCTAAGAAGTACAATATAGTTACACTGGGAAGCGAGCTAATTTATCTTTTCTGTAAATAAATACAAGGCAAGAAAGGAATCAACAGAATCAAAGGGCAATGCATTTTAAATTGATACTAGGCCTTTTATGACAGTCACTGTTAATCAGTGGAACTCACTGTTGCAAGATAACACAAGGGCTAAGAAATAAAAAAACTATCTCTCTTCAAAACTTCCATACTGTAATAAAACATTGATGGTGTGACTTGTGGAATATTTTACAAATGTCATCATTTTGACAGGCATGCAATGTTCTTAAAGGTACTAAAACTCTGATCCCAAACACACGATGGCATTTGCAGTGCAATTCAAGCCATGGATTGATTCACAAGGCTTGAAGCATGGATTGGAAAGGAAGACACTATTTGTTTCTCTTCTCACCTGAAACATTTTTGCCACGTATTTGCAAGGATCTCTGCCAGCCAGCCTCTCTCTGATTAGGATTAGCTAGACCTTTGCTGTTTGCCAAACAATTTATCTTCCTGGTTAACTTCCTAGGCCTAGGAGTCAGTGGAATGGCAAGAAAGTGCCAGCTCTTACACCAGGAGCTCCCCACCAGTGTGAACTGAAAGGCCAAGCATCAGTCAGCTGTTCATGCACTATCTGTTGTGACATCCTTCTGCAGAGAGCAGTAAAGGTAGGAACTCTTTATACATTTGAAATGTGTTACTGTCTAAAACATCTAAATGCAACCTTGAAATTGCATATCTCCACTTACCTGTTTTCTCTATAAGCATACTATGCATAAAACCCCCTCAAACTGGGAACTTTTCTGAACAGCTTCCAGCCTGACCAGGATCTTTATGTAATGTGTCTGTGGATGAGTGTTGAGGCAGCTTAAGAGCAAAGCACCCTTTAGGGACAGGACAAAGCCAGCTCTGTGACTGTAAAGAGCTTGTTGTGAACATGCTACAGGTAAGAGGAGTGAGAAGAGATGGCATACTGATGTATGATGTGGATCTGGTATTTAAGGAAGCTGTTGCATTAGCATCCCTAGGTCTCAGTGGTATGTACCTGAATTATGGAGCCATATCCTTGGTTTGGAGCAATTTTTCAGGTGCCCTGGAGGGAAATTCAGGGAAGAGATGGTAAATGGAGTCAACCCTGAAGAAGAGCAAGAGGGTTGTAAAAGCTTGGAAAGTGGAAGGGAATTGCTGAAGTGCTGGAGTTAATTCACAGCACACTGCTCACAGTTTCACTTCATCCACCCTCCTCCAGATGTCTGTCTATAAAAGGTTCATTCAGGCTTCATTTCTTAGCTAAAAAGGTTGATAGCAAAGATCTCTATCCTCTGTGGTTGGCTACTATTTTGATGAGCAAAATAGACAAGCCCTGCCAGAGAAGAGGCTGTTCTGTGTGCTATATTTGTAGCGGTGAGAGCACAAAAAGATATGCCTTTGGAATATAATTGCCTGATTTCTCAGATGTCCTTCTGGATCCTGGCCTGGCAGCTAATTTTCCTATCTTCAGTTTTAATCTCCAGATTCTTCCAGTTGGGTACCCTGAGTTTTTGAATACATGCACTGACACTAAAGGTTCCTACTGCTCTGAAATGTGTTCTCAGACTATTATTAATCACTGAATTTATTATTCTGCAAACGGGGGAAGAGCTGGAGGAGGCTGAATGGATTCTTGTACCTGGCGCAGAAGCTGAGTGATCTGGGGAGCCTGGACTGAGCTCATCTCGTTAAACTGGAGATAGGGCTTTCTTTAAGGCACCATAGAGACAAAGCTCTTACAAGTGTATGGTTGAAATCCTGCACATAGCACATGCCAGAGGCTCTGTGGCTTGAGGTGCATGGATGAGAGCTACCCATGGGACACTGTCCTGTTCCCAGCCACTGCTTTTTAGGGCAAGATGGACATCAAGCCCTGTTTAGAAAAGAATAAGAGTGACCGCATTTGAGCCCCAGCACATGCTGGGTATGCTGTTTCTCTTCCTATGCTCTTTTATTGTAATTCCCCAACAGCCAGCCCAGGCCTCGTTTCCCCATTAGGCAACCAGCATCCACCTATCTGGGCAATCCTTAAAGCAGTTCTTTCCTTCTATCAACTTTGCTGTTAAATGTCTCAAAGCCTCAGACTGACAGTGCAATAGAGACTTTCTGGGTTTGTTTTTTTGCTTGCCCCAGCAGAATACAAGGCTTTCTGCCCTCTTTCTTCCCCTTCTCATTGTGAGAAAAACAACAGCCAAAGGAAACCGAACAAATCAAACTGATGAGCCAGATGCAGCGATGGGGACGGAGCAGTGTGCTGGGGCTGTGCATATGAAGAGCTGAGGCAGCTCTTCCCTCAGCTTAGAGCACTGAAGAGGGGCCAGAGTAAGTGAAACCTGCAGGCTGAAAAATGATGCTGAGAAGACTAGTTAGCTGTCTCCATTACATGGTGCTGGGTAACAGGGGCTGATCACACACTGGGCAGGCAGTGAGGAAACCTCTCCCTCCTGCAAACAGATTAGATGTCTGCTCCTGATCTAGTGTTTTTCCACTGTGCTGGTACCTGGCTCCCAGCTGTACACATGAGGGAGTGGACAACTGCCACTGCCCCAGCCAGAGGTGAGCAGACAGGAACAGTCAGGAAACCTCTGTCCATGGGGAAGGATTTGGTCCATCAAGCTCAGGCCATTGTGTTCACTCTCACTCTGCTGCTCCTAGCTAAGAGAGCAGCCAGGAAGAACTTGTTCTTCAGGGAGGGATGAGCCAGAAGTGAAGATACAGGGGAGAGAAGTTCAGTGATGACAGAAGACATTAAGTACTGGCAGCCTGCAGGAGTGGGCCAGGAAACGCAGCACTGCCAGAGCCTGCAGAGGGAAAGCAGAGGGGCTCCGAGGTGGACAACTCAGGGAGATCTGGAGGAGTGTTGCCTGGAGTGTGTTCCTCCTTCTGTACAGGGTGAGATAATGCGTGCCTATCACTGGGGAATGGTCCCAGAGCAAGTACCAGAAGATGGCACTCCTGGATGTGCAGCCACACTGGAGATGCACTGGACTATCATGCTGAGGATGTGCTCCAGACTGGTCATCCTGGGGATGTGCACCATGAATCCTGTTGAGACGGCCACCAGATGTAACTCCTGCCCCGTCCCTGGGGAATATGTAGCCTTGGGGCTCTGTAGGGTCCAGTCCTGAGGCAGCAAAAGCTGTGGTGGCAAAAGCACAGCCATGCTTCTCCTAACTGCCTCTGACGCATCCACCCGGGGAGTGGGGCTGCATCTCACCACTTTCTATGGCTCTTCCCTCTGCTGTAGAGTTTAACCCAGGGCATGAGACTGCCATCCTGAATTGCCTTTCAGGCCTAGAGAGTTGAAGGAGCATTTAAGACTCTGAACCTTCCATGAGTCGCTGGCTCCCAGAGCGTTGCCAGGACTCAGTCAGTGGGAGCTGACCTTCCAGACTTTGAGGCTTAAGCCCTGGTGGCTGAGACTGACCATGCCACTCCATACAGGACAAAAAAAAAGGGAGCAAAACAGGGAAAACACTAATGAACAATAAGATGTCAGCAGGGGAAGAAAGAGGAAAAAATCTCCAATGAATATATGTGGAAAATAAGGCAAACTGAAAAACGGATCCAAAGAAAATCTGAAAAATGGAGCAGAGAGAGAGTTCCCATGAAAACTGTTCTGTATACAGGGCAAACTGTAGGCAGGCCACATTTAGGCCACATAGGCTTTCTTCTGGCTAGAAAAATAATTGCAAACCAAATACTGACTCACTCTTGGAAAAACAAAATCCACGGAACTTTCACTTACAGGAGTGGAAGATCTCTGAGCTTTGGTGAGATCTACAGATGTCAGAAAAATTCCTTGTGGGGTTCAAGTGAAGTTTGTCCCAGTGTGGCCAGGTCCAGTCTTGGTAGGAGTGGGAACCGAGCTCGGGAGGGAGGAGGATGAAGGTTTGCAGGAGCCCAAGCAGGCCAAGTGAGAGCACAGCAGCCTCAGGAGAGCAGCATGCTGCTCCCCTCTAGGGGTCATGGTGACTTCACTAAACCAGCCTCGCTGGGCCAAGCTGTGGTGTCGAGCAGCCTGTCCCCACGGGTCAGCTCTGCAAAGCTCTTGGGACCACAGCTGCCAAAAGAGAGGTGGATATGCCCTCCCCGGGGACATACTCAAAGAGGAGACGTCATTTGGTGGCTTCCCAGCATCTTCAGCTCAGCAAAGAGCACGGCAAGGAGCTCCAGGGCTTTGCTGTGCTGCTGTCAGGAGCCTGCACTGCTTTGCTTTGCTTTGCTTTGCTTTTGCTTTGCTTTGCTTCGCTTTGCCTGAGCAGCGGGGAGGTGCTGAGCTGCTGGCAGTAGGGAGTGAGGGGCACAGCCTGCCCCACAGGGTCATCTGAAGGGGTGCTCTGAAACAAAAGAGGGGCCCAAGCTCTCATTTCAGCCTGACTGACCCAGAGACACATTCACAGTGAGGACACACAGGCAGGTGACACAGAAATAAATAACCTCTGCCACCAGCCAAGGTTTGGTAGTGACAGGGGGAAAATCTGTTTTGGAAAAGCAAGACAAGTTTTAATCAACACCATCCCTGCTGGGAGCACCATGCTGAGGAACAACCAAAACCCCTTGTGTTTTATCCCAGCATAGTGAGATCTCTCAGAGCTCTGGTATCTCTTGCCAATATTTTCAGTGTCACAGGTGACCCCCTTTGTGGGTAACAGCTGCTCTTGCTGGCCAGCAGAGAGTGGCTGAAGGAAGCTATTAATTTGTTTTTCAATTGAAGTTTTTTAAAAAAAAGTTTCTTGCAACCATGACCAAGAAAGGAGTCAACAGCACAAGGCAAATAAACAGTCATTAATGTGCTTCAGAGATATGTTTATGCTTCATTCCTGAAAAACACAGCCTCTTGATAGTGCAACGCTCTGGGCTAGAATTGGGGAAAGGGTGAGAGCTGGGGAAAATAGCCTGAATGGAGTGGGGGTGGGCCCTGTCACTGCCTGCCTGTGCAAGGGGACAGCCACCGTTAGCAAGCATGGAGTCACGTCCAGCCAGGGAAGGTGTGCAAGAGGGCAGTGGTCAGATGTAGAGTTGCACTTCTGCTTTCTCTTCAGTTTGATGGTGAGGCTCAGCACAGGGCTCGCACGCATGCCCAGCATCCCCTGCCAGAGAGTAGAACCCTTATGAATTTGCCCTGGACAGCCATCCTTGTAAGAGAGAAATGTGTCATCTTTAGATGGAGTGAAGTCCAAGTTTGGAAGGGCCAACAACATTTTGCCAACTTTTTGTCTTACTTCCCACTCCTACTCAGAGCCTGGATGCCTCTGGCCTCTATCACAGCAGCAGAGAGCTCACGCCACAGTCAGGACACAAGCAGCCCCAGCTCAGCCATCTGAGAGCAGGTGTGAAATAGCAAAGCTACTCCCCCAGCTTGTCACTCTCCATGTCCCCAGAGAGCAAAGGCACCAAAGAAAGACTGGAGTGCTGAGCCCAGGCTGGGCTGAGGGGCAGGGACAAGGATTGTGTGGCCTGGGCCACATGCGTGGCCTGAGCAGGGAGGTTTCTGGAGTGAGTCCTATTTGCAGTGAGAGGCTCTGCTCTGCACACCCTTATTGCATGTGCTGGGACCCACTCAGACAATATTTATCTCCTTGGAGATTGAGTGATAAATGGTGACATCTGTAGCTCTGGTCTATGTAACTTGAGTCATATGAAACCCACCCCAAAAAGCTGGGCTGAGATTCCTTCCTGGGCTTTGTTTGTTTGCAGCTCTTGCCTGGTTCTCGTGGCTGCCTGGATCACAGCATGGGCAGATGCTGGATGTCTCTGTGCAAGCTCAGGGGACTCTCCTGGTGGCTTCGAGTTTCTCTTCCATGGCCTGGGTGCAGAGTATACATGAAGATCGTTTTGCTGAATTATGGGAGAATCAGTCACTGCTCTAGACTCATTTCTGAGCAACAACATTCCCAGTACTGTTTCTGTCTCCCGACTGCAGAGACATTTGGAAAGCACAGTGCTGGATCTTTTTGGAAGAGCTGTGTGGGTTTGTCAGACAAAAATCATGGTCCTAACTAGCATCATTCATCAAAAGCTCTGCATTTCTCATAAGAGACACTGAGCCCCAACCTGCTTAAATTCCCCTTAGATCAAATATGTTCTTCTTCCCCCAAAATATGTTACCTCTTTGAACACAAAATCTCTCACTTTCTGACCTAAACCTGCAAAGCACTGTTTCCATACCCTGCTCCTTCTCACTTACAAAGTTGTTGTGTTTCAGTGATGAGTAAAGTAATCCCTGCTCATAAATTACGTTTATAGCATGCATTTGGATCTTACGGGATGAAAAATACTGAAACAGTGTCAGTTATTATTTTTCCCATCAGTTCAGAGCAGCGAGTTCAGTCCCCTTTAGGACAGTCTTTTCCATAATTAGGAAAATGTCATGGTAACTGTTTATCTTAATCACCAAGTCCAGAACTGTGAACACTGTGAACACTACAAGCTCCCCCACAGACAGGCTTAGGTTTTCTGAGATCCCTGATGAGATTTAACAGTGAGCAAGGGACTGATGGAGGATTGTGTAGTTCAGCAAATAAGTCCTCAGCTCACCTGCTGTTTGCAGAAGAAGCCAAAGACAGATGAAACTGCTTTGATGCCAGTGGCCTTGCAAGGATGGTGCTTTGCCAGTCCCGAGGGTAAAAGTCCTGTTCTGCACTATGGCTCCTTTTCCCTGATAAATGGCCAAACTCAAGAGCTTTGTTGCCATAGTGGCCATGTTTGTTTAGGTCACACATTCAGAAAAGCAACTGAGAACAAAGTAAAAATAATGTGCTATATAAATGTGGGGGATGCTGTGTGCAACCCTGGTCACCCCACCTCCAGCACAGGCCCAAGGTACAAGTGGGTTCAACAGGAACATAGAGAGAAAATCACAAGGAAGCTGAACTATGGGTTATTAAACATGAAGGTTCGAGGTTCATCTCCTTCAGCTCAGGAAGCTCCTGAACTGCTGGTTGCCAGAGGCTGGAGGGGATATCAGGGGTATGCCTCATGTGTTGCACGGCCAGCTTCTTGCTCTCTTTCCCTCTTTCTGCTTGCTGGCTGTTAGAGACACAGGCAGATCTGCAGCAAACCTTTGGAGAGCCATTCTCCTGCTCTTGAACAGTCATTGAAGGGTGTTGCACAGTTGAGGCCCAAAATAGGCTCCAGTCCTAGAACTTGCACAACCAAGAACTGTCCCCATGGGGGGAGCTGGTTCTCTTGCACATGGGGACAGAGGCCCAGTGAACCCAAGCCTTGATGGGCTGGGGGTGTCCCCCAGCCGTACCAACTGCTGTCCAAACTCAAGCATGGTTTGGGTCACTTCTGTGCCTCATTGATTATATAGAATCAGGACAGCCACACAGGGTAAGGGCAAAGATGCAAATAGCACAGTAAGTCTGTAGCAATGAAACATAAAATACATCAAGGTAGCAAAGGGACCACTAGAGGCCATGGTTACTGCTTGAGTGTTGTTTTAGTTGGAGAATGTGCCAGACTTGTTATTTGTATTTCCTGTAGTTGCAATTTTATTTTGGGGGGGCTTTCATACAAAGCAATTAAGGGCCAAGAGCTGCACTGCTTTGGAGTCTTCAACCCTTCCTTCCCGCTGCAGAGCACAAGTCACCCTCACAGACACCACTGAGCGGTGACAGGAGTTGGCTGAAGAAAGACAGAAATATCCCAAGCAGATGGGATCATGCTTGCTTTATTTTCTTCTTTCCTGGCATCACAAATGGCTTTGTGTACAAAAAAGGTGGAAAAACAAGCCTGCAGAGCACAAAAAGCAAACATGGGGATGCTTGGTTTCTAGTGATGGGAGGCTGGTGATGGGCTGAGTCATTGCCCCAACCAGGGAGGGACACACGGTGGGATGGGCGGAGGTGGGGAGGTGGCAGATGGTCTTTTGGAACCAGCTGGCAAATGTCCTGGTGGGGAAGGTGAGGGCTTTCTGATTCAAGTTGGTGTGAAATGTCTCTGGCCCTCATGATGTAGCTCAGGGAATGGCGTGACCATGGCCACCTCAGGGACCCAGCGATGCTTATGTCATGCCAGGCACCAAGCCCAGTCCTTCCCTGAACTGTATCCACATGCTACAACACCCCAGTAGCTTCTATTTAAAGCTGTCCTGTGCCTCTATGCCAGCTCCATGCTCCAGGATTGCTCTTTGGAGAGCCATTTCATGGAGCAGTTCCACCTCAGAGACGCATGAGTCCTTGCTTGGCTGATGCAGATGTATTCAAACATGGTTTTGGCCCTTTTATTTTATTGGTATTTGTCAGACCAGGATAACCACCTCATTAAATCCAACCCTGCCTTGACAAAGCACTGGCAGGAAGACTGCAGAGATCAGCTTTGTCCCTGAGACAACTTAATCTGCCTTCAGGCTGTAGCTGTTATGGAGTAATAAAGCTCTTCTCCTGGGATGTGCTCTACAAAAGGTCACATCCTTTCCCAACACCCTCTACAGTAGCCCTGGGCTGTTGTGGGAGGGGAAGGGAGTTCCTCTCCCCACTAAAAGATGTGCTTCCAGTCCCCTGCTCCCATTTCAGCATATTCCCCCTGCCCTGCCCTGCAAGCTTTGAGGCTGATACTGTTTTGGACTGGCTTCACTGCTGAATGAGTGTCAGCCCAATCTGAACACCCATAGCATTGCTGAGGTGGGATGGTTCTTGCTGGCCATTTTGCATGTGTTCTGCAGGTCTTGCTTCTCCCCATCCTGTGCATCTGTACACTCTCTGGAAGATGCTGCTGTGGGGGTTAGTGAACAGTGCTGCTGTGGGCATAGCAGAACCTGCAATGGATATCAACATCCGAGCTGTGGAAGGGGCACTGCTGTCCTAGGTGTGCTTGTGTGGCTGTATGCTGGTGTGTATGAGCTTTGGTAAAACTGTTCATAAACTGGCATTCACTCCTGCGTATAATGTTGATGAACGAAAGGAAAACAAGGCACAGTCTTGCTGAAGACTGTTGTAAAAAACATCATCATTTAATTCTCCAAACTGAAAGTTACTGATCAAAAATGCTATTTTTTTTTTTCCCCAAACTTCCAGTAAATATTTCCAATACATAAAAATGTACCTTTCCTTTTGGAAAACTGACAACATTTATTTTAGCCAAATACATATTTTTTCTGTGGAAAATATTTCAGCAAGTGCGTGCACTTTTCATTACACATTGAAATTTCATGTGCTTGTTGAAGTATTTTCCATTGTGATAACCAATTGCTGATCTGAAAAAAAGTGGACTCCAAAGGAACTACAAGCTATGGTATGATTGTTGCAGTGAAACTGCTGCTGCTATGACCCAGAATCATAGAATCATAGAATAACAGATTGGAAGGGGCCTCAAGAATCATCTGGCCCAACCATCCTTAGCAAAAGCATGATCTAGACAAGTTGGCCTAGCACCCTGTCCGGCTGAATCTTAAGTGTGTCCAATGTTGGAGAATCTACCGCTTCCCTGGAGAGATTATTCCAGTGGCTGGTTGTTCTCATGGTGAAAAATTTTCTTGTGTCCACTTGTGTGACCCAGACACACTTGCTTTTTGTCTGTTTTTGAAAAGCAACTTCTGAGAGCTGGGCTAACTTTCACTCTGCTCTTCACATGGCCTTGATATGTTTCTCAGCTCTGCAACTCATCTATCTCCTTTGCAGTGCTACTACTTCTGCTTTGATCTGCCTTTGCAAAGTTTAATTGCCCAGAGAATAACTAATTAGAGCTTCTCTCCCCGTTGCATAAAAGAAAGACTTGTAAGACCAGCCTGAGCTCTGGCACTGGGTTTCATTACAGTCCCATCCCTACACTGCAGCTGACTGCAGTGGCATTGCATCTCAGTTCCTGGTACTGGTCCCTTCTTGCCAAAGGAGACCTTTTGCTCCTCACTACTAGGGCAGAAGTGTTTGCAAAACTGCAGCTGCAGAAAGGCCTCATGTAACACTTTGACACCCTGGTGGTCATTACTGAATCTGAGAGGAGGAAAGACCGTCTTCTGACCCTGTTTCTGAGTCCTGGACCACCTTGAGGTGAATCACCATCCCTTGCTGGTGAGGTCCTTTCTGTATAAACTGGCAAAACCCTCTGTGTCAACCTGTGAGACAGTTGGGGAGGGGACTGTTTGCTGGTCACAGCCTTTGAGGTGACTTGCACTTTGGTCCTACAGTGGCATGATGGAGTAGATTAAATTTTTTAAAAGTAGTAGGCAACAGACCTGCATCAGGATTCTCCCACAGCTCTATGCCAGGGAAGTATTTTGTTTGCCATTCAACTTACTTCTCCCTTTCTTTAACTTTGTCAAGACTCAGAGAGGGATCTGGAGGCTGTCCTGGGCTTCTCCTGACAGCCAGCACTACACAGCCATTAATTACCAGGGACAACTGTGTTAGGAACTTCACCTGACATGGTATTTTGTACCATGTTGGAAGTGCAGCTGGCTGAGGGTAAAGCCTGAATGGGTAAACAATATCCCCACTAATGAGAAGTCAGCATAACTGAAACCTGGCCAACCCAGAGGGAAGAACGCTGACAGACTGGCTTGGACATGAAGGGTCTGACAGCCTTGGGCCACAGTGAGAAAACTGATGCTGCTGATCAGATGGGTATTGCTGGAAGAATTGGGACCAAGGGGTTTGAAGCAAAGCTGTGGAAGGAAATGCTTCAAAAACACTGCAGTGCTGGATTTCCATCTGGCTTGGATCTGACAGCAGATGTCATCCATCCCCCGTATGTCTCCCATACATGTCCTGATCTAACTGTTTCAGGCCTCAATACCTGCTCCACAAGGCGTTTGCTACATACCCCAAAGCTGCCTGGCCCATCTGAGAGTCCAGGCCCATGTGCAATGCAGTGACTTTGTGATGGGAGAAGGTGGCACTGGGGACTAGGCTGCCTCCTTGTCCCCTCTATTCATCTCAGAGCCTCTTGGTCTCTGGAATGTCACGGTTGGCTTGAAAGGGCCATTGGACACAGCTTCTGCATAGTCACATTTTAGCCCACAAGGGTGGATCTGTTTGATCTTCTCTATGGAGAAGGTGGTCAGACCAAGTCTTTTCCTTCAGTGTATTACATGGTGATTTTTCTTTGGGAACCCTTACATTTTATACCATATTTAAGGCACTTGCTCCCAAGGAGACACTGTGTCAGCAAGAAATGAAGGCTGTAGAAAGGCAACCACCATCTTTCAGCTTTGAAATACTGTCCCCAGCTTTGATGGATTTCTGATAATACATGTGATTTAGGATCTCTGAGTGCCTTCCTTCCAGAAAATGGAAAGGATGTTTACTGTGAAAGCATGATTTGGGATACACTGGGTATGAGGGAAATGAGGACATCAGAGGTTCGTTCTTCAGCCTGAGTGAAGAACAGGAGCTAGCTAACAAAGATACTTCTGGAGAACTGAGTCATCTATTTTCTAAGATTTCTTGGAGGGTGGTGCGGCACTTCTACTTTAAAACATTATTTCATTGGGAAGAATCCTGCCTTTTCTCTGCAAAGTTGGTATTTCCGTGAATATTTAATATTTAATGTGAGCCAGAAGTAGCAATGTACAGTCAGCTTGTGATTTCATCCACAGGAAATGTGATCGTATTAGAAAACACATGTAACACGTCGCTTCTTATTAATTATGCACTAGCCAATAAATTGGTAGATACAGGCTGAACTCAATTGTTTCATGTTTCCCGTGCACAAGAGTGGAACTAAACTCTGCCAGATTTGAGTTTCTTGTGTTTTAATTCCTCTGGGGGGAGCTTGCAAACATTTCTTATCAGAAACTTAGAAGCAGAGTAAGATATAACCCTCCATGCTTATCACTGACTCCTGGACCCTGATCAAAGGATATGTGCTGTGGCATAAAGTTCAATAATGCCTGACTTAGAAGGAAACTAATTTCCTGCCATGTGTTCTTTCATGCCTTGTTCTTGGATGTACTCTTTATCCCTGGATCTCCATGTCTTTATATCAAGAGCTTTCTCCCCTGTTCAGATTTATCCCTTAATCCAGGGTAGTGCTGCAAAGGAGGTTTAACTGTGAAATTGGTTATTTGTCCTCAGTGGATTACAGATTTTGAGAAAAATGCAGTCCATGAGAGAGTGAAATTATTTACACATTTTGGGTCAAGTTTTGAGACAAATACCCACTCTAAGATTTCCCTTCCCCCAAAGGTGCTGAAGTTTTTCATTCTGACATTTTGAAAGAACTAAAAACTTTAGCCTGATCTTTCAGAATCACCGCTTTTTGTCTTCTAAAACGTGACCCATTTTTTGAGAAAAAGTGTGAAAAAGAAGAATCAGTGCTCCCCAAACAAAATAAGTCTCTTGTTTTGGGTCTAGTTCATCTTCTGTGTCGTTGTTTTGCAAAGCAACTGGGGGAAAAATGCAGTTTCTTGGACTGAGCTAATTCATTTTCTCCACTTTCTTTGTTCACCAACCAAACTGAAAAATCATCTGTTCCTACAGCTCTATTTGCAAGCAAGCTAGAAAAGCTCCTTATTCAAACAGCAAGACTGTAAGAAATATCCAAGGGATCTCAGGATGAATAGCACCAGGGGACAGCATTTTGTTCAGAAGTGTTTCTCTTGTTCTTCAGTGTGAAATTCCAGCTTTTGCAAAAGAGGAACAAAATACCTGTGATTTAGAAATGGCAAAGACTGCTTTTTAAGAAGCAGGCTTGAGCAGGGCAATATCAACCGTCCAATGCACCAAAGATGGTTCCTGTAGTCCTGCTAATATCATCATGCTTGTGGGTGCAAAAGAAGTAATGTAATGTGCAGGCAGGGCGGAAGGGAGGGACCTTGGGTTTGCTCAGTCTGATCAAGAAACAGCCTGAGCAACCGAGGGACTCCATGACAGGACTTTGGCTCTGTTTTTCCAGAGTTATTTTTATTCCTAATGAGTCCTTGGTCCTGGTGGAAATGAGCTCAGTAGTACAATTCTTCCTGTGGTTACCTGCCAAGCCAGAGCGCCCGTTCCATCCCACCCAGCCCCGCTAACCCTGGGGTGCTGCAGGACCCTGCTTAGGGATGGCAGCCACCACAAGACCCACCACGCTTCTCCACTGGTGCCTGTGACAGAGTGTGTCCGTGGGACTCCCCCCGTCTACCTTAGAGGACCAGTGACAGAAGGCAGGCTCCACACCGCAGCGGCTGCTGCCTCAGCCTCCTCTCCCGAGCCACAGCCAGTGTCTGGCTCTAGGACAACACCACGTGTCTCTTCCCGCACTGCCTGTAGTGCCCAGGGCTCTGCCAGCCTCCCCAGAAATGCAGTAAGCATGTCTGTGCATCCTCCCAGAAGATGTTTACACTCCCAAACCATTTCACAAGAGAGCACTTCTATTTTTCCTAAATCACTGAGTGGGTTTGAGAGCAATTTTACAAAAAGCCTGGAATTACTTGAGTCCTTTCCACTGTTATTTGGACTCAGCCATGACTTCATTTAACTGTTAGGACATTGAACTCATGGGAGGTTTCAGTTATCTGAAACTGGTGATGCATCAGAGGTCTTGGTGAATGGAGATGGCTTAGCAACCCATACCTACCTTGCCTGTTGATAATATGCAGGTAGGTATTGCAAGTGGATGTGTTACTGGCAATATACCAGCAAAGGTAGAGAACAGGTCCCTCTCACCTATGTGGTGTTGTCCTCCTCCTCCCTACCAGGTGGTAGTTTCAGCTCCCACCCTTGGGAACACAACAAATAGGTCTCTCCAGGGACAAGATGAACGCAGTGTCTTATCGCTGGCCTGAGGATTTCTGCCTAATTCTGTCTAGGGATGGGAAAACAAGGAGAGAACAGTTCATTTATCTTAATCTTTCCCAATGAACCTGTAAAGTGCTGGGTGTGGGAGGGCAGAGGAATCAGGTCAGTGCCTTTTGGGACACAGCAAAAGTTCTCACTAATTCCCCAGGTGGCAGGAACATCGAAGCCCCTATCCTGGAGCACCATTTCCAGCAGGGACAGCACAAGCAAGTCAGCCTTAATCTCATTATCTCAGTGATGCTCTTTATTAGCCTAAATCAGACTGGCATCCTTTTGATGTCTGTCCAAGGTGAATCGTATCTCTCTTTCTCATTGTAAAGGCCATCAAGAACTCTATTCCTCAGTTGTAAATAGACAAAAAAAAAAAAATCCTTGTTGATGAACTGTTTTACTGTCATGCCAGCAGCCAGCACAAGGGAAGCAGCTGAGAAAGCACAATGATCAGAGGTCAGACTTTCCGCAAACTGAGGTTGACTTTTGGGAGGACAAAGCCCCTGCACTCAACAATGAGATCCCATTACCTCTGCCAGACCTCCAGGCTTGGGTGAGCCTGATGTTACGGGCTGGGAACAGCTGAGCAGCCTGACTGCTGAGACCTCTGTTCTGTGTCTACCCATGGGTAGCTTTCTTGCCAGCTACATTGTAGCAGAAGAGAATGCAAGACAAGGAGAATGGAGCAGAAAAGTCAAGAGAGGAGGGGAGCAACAGACTTAAGGCAAGGCAGGAAGGGACTGGATGCAGGATATCATTATCCTGGGTTTGGCTGCTGGTCCATCCCATCCACTGTTCTCATTATCCAGTCCCTGGCCAGCTACATTATAGGAAGTGTTGGTAGAGATGGCACCCCAAAGTGGGAGTTTCTTCACCCCCAATGCTGCATGTCCTGCTGAATGCAGCGTTGTGCATGTGTGTGGTTACTTAGAAAAATGAAGGAGCTAGCGTCATTGGCATAGCCTGCATGGTGGAATACTTCCCAGGCATCTCCTTCCCTCTTCTCTCCCAGTACAATTCCAGCTGTGTCTAAGCCTGGTCAAGAAACTAAGTTCACAAAAATGAATGTGGCAGAATGGTACAACAAATGCCTTTTTTTTTTTTTTTTTCCCTGTGCAAGAAGGATGGAGAAGGAAATCGATGCATAATAATATAACAGGCGTATTGTTTTTGTAATGCCTGGCTCTGTGATAAAGAAGCTGATGTTCACAGGAGTTCATACCTTCAGCCTGAGACATCCATGATAATAGGTAGCAGCTTTTATCTTTCTTCTGCCAAAAAGTGTTGAATAAAAGACCTGCATTATTCCAGGGTGTGGTGGGTGACACCATGCATGATATCACCACCTTGGCAGTGCCAGCGCCTTGCTCTCATGGCATAGCCCAGTGTCTTTCCAGGTGTGGCATCAGGAGATAGCATCTCCCCCGCCTTGCTGTGTCCTGCCTGAACATCACAACGTGACACTGACTCTTTGCCCAGACCTCAGTTATTATGGGGAGAGGAGCTAGTCTTGGCTTCAGCTCCACATTTCAAACTGATGTAAGCAGTGCTGTTGTATAAGTCTTTTTTATTTTTTTAAAGACAGTCATTTGATATGGTTGTTTTAATCAGTCTTTTCACTGTTACATTTGCTTTGTCCACAAAGCTTGAGCCAAAAAGGGAGATGGACCAGAAAGCAGAGTGAACCTGCCCAGTATCACTGTTGAGGTCACAGTACTAACAGTAAGCAGAGAGAGGAAATATGGTGATGCCAAGATTCCCTCTTCAATGGGAAGGTCAAATAGATTTTCAGCAGTCTTTCCATGTCATGAGCATTGCTATTAATGGACACTAATAGAGGAAATAAATTTTTTTGAATAATCAGGATTTCTATCTTGAGCATGTCCCTTTAAGGTTCATTTTGCTTCACCAATGCAAGACACTTATCCTTTGGCTGAGAAAGCCCCTTCGTAAGAGGGACTCAATTCCTGTGGGGTTATATTTGGCTTCCCAGCCCTAAACATGGGTGTTGAGGCTGTGCAAAGGGTTGGGTGTGCTCAGATTCCTGGGTCCATGTTTCTACCCAGGAGAGGTCAGGGCCATGGGTGAGGAGAGAAGCCTTGCAGGAAGCAAAAAATGGGCAGGACAATCTGGGCTGTATTCTTGCACATCTGGTGGCTGACAGGTGGTAGAAACTCCAGATGACATAAGCTAGCTCCCTGTCCCGGGATTCAGTCGGACATAGCATTACTGCATAGGCTGTGTAAGAAGAGCTAAGCTCAGCCTGCAGCAGACGTGGTGGATTACACATGGACCAGCTTCCTGGGTGTGCTAGGTAGCCAGCAGCTATCACCTTTCTGAGCACTTCAGTTTTCCCATCTGAAAAACAGGGATAATGAAACTCATCTCCTTTGTAAAGTGAGTTGGGGTTTACTGGTGAAGAACGTTGGGTGAAACCCCTCTGTACTTCAGGGGAAAGCTGCAGTGCTTGCATGGAGTATGAGCTCTGAAACAAGTGCTGTTAGATTTAACTCTGACTGTCTCTCCCATAGTGGCATGCAGCTGACTTAAATTAGAACTCAATGGGATTGTTTTAGTGCATAGAATTGAGTTGGTCCCAGGGAGCCAAGATTTTTCATGTGGAACTGCTGAAAAGGTTGAGTCCTTTTGTTGCATCCTGCTGCAGCCTGGGAAAAGGCAATGTGAAGGAGGCAGAGACCACTTCTCTCTTACACTGCAGAGTAGGTGAGGGGCCTGTCCCAGATTTTACCCCAGAACCTGTAGGTAGGGTATAGTTTGGCTATGTTTGCAAGGGGGAATAAATTACCTGGAAATCTAGGCTTTAGAGCAAGGTTATAATTTTCTTGGTTTCC
This sequence comes from Tyto alba, assembly GCF_018691265.1. Taxonomy (NCBI): domain Eukaryota; kingdom Metazoa; phylum Chordata; class Aves; order Strigiformes; family Tytonidae; genus Tyto; species Tyto alba. The sequence goes on from NW_024881279.1 coordinate 13,324,244, forward strand.
TCTAGACTAGTATCTCTGAGCATCCTCAGAAAGTTTTGATGCTATGAATGCTGCCTTCCGGCCTCTGTCTCAGAGCTGTGCCTCTATTTGTTGTAATTAACTCAGACAGTGAGCTAGTTAATGACAACACATCACTGCCTCAGAGCCTGAAGAGCAGTTGGCACTAGGCTGTCCGCAGAGGGAAAAGGGAGATGCTGGCACAGAACGTCCCACAGCACCAGGTCCATTTGCTATCAGTTGTTAGCTTTACTAGGGCACAGATTTGCCATAAATTCAGGAGCCTGTTGAGCTCTGGAGTGGGAAAAGCTCCCTGGCACCAGGGAAGCTTTATCCCTCAAGTGTGAAATTACTGCATGGGGGAAATGAAGAAGGAACATTAATTAATGTGATAGCTTTGCTGTGAAAAGATAATTCATGTTTCCCCTATGCAAAAAGCTCCAGGCATACTAATGGCCCTCAAGTGTAGGTACTGCTGTTACAATTTATGTTTTGTTGTCGGAGTAAAAATGATGGACTCAACTTACCTTGGACACAAGCTGGTGGCCAGCAAAGAGACTACCAGGAGCAGGAAATTGTTCCTGTTACTTCAAGAAGAGTATTCTAAATCTGACATTTCTCACATTTTAGTAAAAATCTTAAAATTTCTAATGGTTGAAGATGCTCATTTTCATAGCAGGTATCATCTCTCAAGTACTTTTGGCTGGGTGGAAAAGGAAGAATAAGCTGGTGTGAAGGCACCTTTTTACTTTTCTTTTATTGCATTAGATACAGCCTAAATGGGGAGCTAGTTCTTCCTCTACTCCCACTGTTCTGTCTCATTAAATACCAGGAAAATGCCACCACATTAAGAGTGTTTTCCACCAGTTAACAAACAATTGCAATCAAAGCAGGAACAGAGGTGTCAGCTAAGAAGCACTTCACTGCAGGCAGAAAAGTCTCAGTCCCCTTTGGGGCTTTTAGGAAAATCGAGAGAAAAGCCAGCTCTCCAGCTTATCTGATCTGTAATGCTGAGTGATGTTTGAATTATAAGGAATTAATTCAATAAAATATTATTTTGCACAAAAATAATTACCTGAATTCCAGTTTGCTGCCCTCACTGCTGTGGCTTGGTTAGAAAGATGGAATAACTCAGGTCTGAAGGGTCTTGTGGAGGTTGTCTTGTCCAACCCTGCGCTCAAGACAAAGAAATTGAAGGTCTTTTACTATGCAGCTCCCTGCAAGACAAGTCAGAAGTTACAGTTTGATTTGGCATGATTTGCATGGAAAAGCCTTCAGTTGAAAGCATTATCACTCCTCCTTACAGTTGCAATTCTTCCCTGGCTCCTGTACCCACGAATCTGGCTGAGCCTGGGCTTACCCAGGCAGACGGATCCAGGCGTGGAGGGCAGAGGCAGAGGCAGAAAGCGCTGCCTGCACTGACATAGCCCCGCGGCAGGAGGCAGCCAGACAGGACACTGTGAAGATCCAGTTCCTATGAGAACTAAGAGTTTTCAAGTTCAAAGATGATTAGTGTTTTCCCGAGAGATCTCTCACCTATGCAGCAGCTCTGCTCATCTCATCGCAAACAGTGGCCTCATGTTACCAGGCTGAGCTGACAGCAGTTCTCCGAACTGGGAGGACACCAGCCACTTTACCAGTTTGTTTTTACTGCAGATCCATTTTGGGTGATTAACCAGCTTCTCTGAGGAACTTCTCTGAATCTCAGCCTGGTTTTCCAGGGGCAAGTGCATCTCAAAAACTGCTGTCCATGCTGGTAATCCAGGACTTCAGCATATAAAGTGCAATTCAGGTTTCAGTCTGAAACAGGAGGAAAACATCTCACTTTGGGTTCCTGCAGCCAACAGCCTATGCAAATAATAATGTATTTTCTGATAAAGGAATAAATGCCCAATGTTAACGGGTTAATGATGCTCTTCACTGAAAATTGACTACTCACAGTAATTGATATTCAGGTCAAATTGGACTCACATTTTTGTGTCCAGGAACAGATACCTGTCTCCCACTCCTGCTGCTGTGGCTCCATATCCCTTTCCACTCATTGTATCAGGGACATCGTTTTGCATTTCCAGTCTCCTCCAGAGGTGCATAAAGTTTTGCCAAGAAAACGCCCTTTCCCTGGCCATCCCTCAGCAAACCCGTTGACCTGAGAACCGAAGAATGCCATTTTGCACCATGCTGGGGGATTGCTGACGATGTCTGCACATTCAGTTGCTGACACACAGAAGCAAAGCTGGGCTGTTGATCCAGTGCAGGGAGTGAGTGGCATTAGTACAGGTGTAACAACTCCTGTATGCCTGGGTGTGAAGATCTTTATCTTCACTCTGTAAGAAAAAACTATTCAGCAGCTAGGACCAGTCTGAAGAGTTAAACACCTGTAATGTCCACTAATCTCTTTTCTGCAGGCAAGAGAAGTTTTATGAGCTTACCATCTACTAAGCAAAGGTCATAGGAGTCTTATAAATAAAATGATGGAAAACTGATACACGAATTTTCTATGCTATAAAAAAATTACAGAGTAATCTTAAGTGGAACATATGGAAACCTTCTAACAATCTGAAGTTTCAACTTGCTCAGCAGGGAATAGCCTAAGGAACCTTGCAGCACTGTGTAAAAAGGATCACAACTTCACTTAAAATCAGCTTTCACTGAAGTTTAACTTCAAGTCCTGGAGCTGAGATAGGGAATTGTATCAAACCCATGCTTTTTTTCTTTTTTTTTTTTTTTTTTTTAAGAAAAAGAATGCTTGAGGGTTCATATTACACTGGAGACATGCACATTTGTCATAATAGTTATTCGATGTTTACTAAAGATAATCTCAAAGTTTGAAAGAACGATCTTTTCAAAGCAAACTCAATACTAGCAGGTCTGGTAGAAAACCAGAAACCTTTAGGAACTTGAAAAATGACTGAGTAATATTGATAACTTGGCAGATAGTGATATTTTGATGTGAACAGTAGATAGGCTGAAAATATGTATGGCCCAAGTTGTTTAAGGTCTTAGATTATCCATTAATTGTTTAATATTTTATATGTAGCATGTGGTATTAAAAAAAAAAAATCAGCACCTGCCAGTAAACCCCACACAGTTGTATCTGGAAATATTCCAGTTATTTTCTAGTGTATGTATAAAGATGAATTGTGTTATCTTAGAGAGCATCTGGATGGTAATGGTTAGCAAATATTGCCTTATTGATGGCAACTGATGTCAACATTACAGAAGTAAATTGGAATAATTAAACTTTTGTGCTGACATCAGATATGAAATATACAGCCTCCATTTGACCACCCCTTGGCTGACAAATTAAGTTGGCTACAACATAAACAATTTTTTGGGGAAAAATTATCTGGTGAAAACATGCCAAAATTCACATTATTCTCATAGCAAGTATAATCCACCACTGCATCACTTCACTATACTGTACATATTACTGGCAGAAGATGCTTTTTTAATGTTATGTTAATATTATATATAATGATATTCTATTTTGTTCTAAAAAATAAAAATAGATTAAAAAAAAAAACAATAGGGGCCAATATCTCTTCTTCCACTGTAAATGTATCCGAGTCATAATGAAGTCCCAAGAAACCCATCATATATATATGATGTAAAAAAGGCCTAATTACTGGTCCATCTGAACTGAGACCCAAAACCCAGAGTATATGGGAGGATGAGCCTCTTCCTCAAACAATTTATACAAGTGTTGCAGTTATGTACACTGTGGCTGGAGGGGGAAGGTTACAGGGAATAAATTCTGATTTTTCCAACTATTTTGTTCAATCTTTCTCCCACGGTATTATTCTCAGAGATGGTTGGTTTGAGCTGGGTGAAACACACCAAAATGACATGGTTTCTCCCTTTATACGCCATGGGAATTTGGTTCCTATTGACAAGTTGCAAGTCATTAGCATAGACAGTCCACTTAGGAAACAGAAACATCCTGGCCCAATAAATTGTTCTGTAAGTTCTTGGTGTTCTGGGAAAAATAAATAAATAAATAAATAAATAAAAGCGCCATTAAAATAATTGGGCTCATAATCTGCTTGATCAGAAGCAGCAGCATGTATTTTATTCCCTAGGACAAACTCTCCTACTTTGGAGAGGAGGGAACACTTCTAGTCCCAGTCCAGTGTGAGCTCCAGAGAAGCAGAACGGGTCAGTTTAGCTCAGGATGAACAACACGTTCTGCCCATAGAGGTGCTGGTTATTTGTCCATAACCAATGCCAAGGCTCAAGGAACTAATTGCTAAAGCCAACAGCCAAGCTGGAGAACACTCATGGAAATGCATCTTCTTGGCCTCAAGGATTTGTAAGGCAAAAAAAGCAGGTGCTTTTGATATGGCTTTTGGACAATGGGAGTTGCTAGTCCTTCAGGGTGTTTTTTTCCCCACAGACGAGACTGGGTGCTCACAGTTATGCCACCAGCCTCGCAAGCTGCGATGCCACCAACGTGGTGAGGCTGGAATGTTGGCTTTTATATCAAGTAACCAGTCTCCAGCCAGAAGCACTGTTTTCTACAGTTCAGAAACACTGCAATTAGGAGAAAGGAGGAAAATTAAAAATAGGAACTTCCAGATCTTATATAGCTAAAAGAAATTAATAACATTCACAGTTTTGCTAACGGCAATCTCCAAATCATCCTTAATTGACTGTGATACTGCTGTGATAGGACTCTGCTGGCAGCAGGCTTGCCTTTCTTAGCGACTCTGCAGAAGTACCTAAACCCTTCAGTCACCTGAATGCCAAGTTTGGAAAACCGAGCTATACAGTGCATAAGCTCCTCGCCCCCTACCCCCCCCACCCCCCACAAAAAAAACCCAAACAAAACAAAACAACCAAAACCAAACCAACCAACCAAAAAACCCAGAAACTGTGACGAGGTGCTGTCTGTACAACTGCCCAGCCTGGCTGGGGCTTGCAGAGCTCCTGCCTGTGGCTCAGCCCAGCCTGCCTTCTGCAAACCCAGCGGGTCTGGCTGCTTTCCCCGGGTCCCACCTCACACCAGCTCCCCGAGCTGCCTCTGAACCACAGCAGGAGTCAGTGCCCGTTTGCAGGGGCTGTAACTAGACACTTACTGGAGCTTCAGGGCCCCCATCAGAAGCACACCATGGTTGAGGAGGGAAGAAGTATTTCACTATGTGCTGTTACAAGGTTCTGCTTCAGTTCATTTCCAGGGCTGAGCTGCGGGGCTGCCTGGCCAGCAGCAGCCAGTCCCTTGGGAAGGAGCAGGCTGCTGAGCCCCCATCACGGCCCAGCACTAAACCCACCACCATTGCCCGGGCTGCATTTTTTTTTTTTTTTTGTTCCCAACTCAGCTCTCCTTTTCTGGAGTTTTGTTGCCCAGGCTCCATAAGCCTTGCTGCAGGGTAGGATACATGCAATGAACCTGCTGTTTGAGGTTGATTTAATGCCTCAATAACACTCCAGTTATTAATTTATTCACAGTGGAGGTTTATTGCTGTGTATACCACAGACTGATAAAGATTATCACTGAGTTAATTCACAACTAGTGTGTTGTTAGGCTTGAAGCCAAGTGCTCTGTTATCAGTGTGAATAAATACTCCAGAGTAATTTCTCAATGATCCTATCTTAGATGGACTTCTAAAGCAAAACCTTTCAAAATAAACTATTTTGAGGGGCAAAACTTCTTGCATGTTATTGTATGTATCTGACATATTTGTTATACGGCTCAGGGTGTCTGTTACCCAGTAATATTGCTGAATTTGTCTAGATTGTGGCAGAGCTTCTCTCCTGGCCCCAACATCTATATCCTCTTTTAAGAAGGTATATGCAGGGAGTGTGCATCCTTCCTGGTTCTTGAGCACTGACCTTCAAGGGCATTTCTGACTTCCTACTTTCTGTCTTGTACTTTCTCAGTAGAAATTGAGATTTTTCTTGCACTTTCAGTTTCTAACCATGGGTGGGGAGATGTTCTCCCTTACTGCTGGTTGTTTTGAAAGAGCAGACAGTTAAAAAAGACATACTAAAGCTATAGGGGCTGGTGATGAGAATACAGTTCAAGAGAAGCCAGAAATGTCTGGGCATTGGCCAGACTCATTTTATGTTTGTGCAAACAGCAGAAAGTTTCCATCAACTGTTGAAAATGATACTAAAAATAACTTTCCTCAGTGTTGCATATCCAGAGACCTGAGCGGATGACATGGATGCTGGCAGTTTGGAGGCCTTTACCTGTGAGAGAAAGGGAAAGAGATTCAAAAATAGGGAAAGGTCAGGACCTTTTCAGTACTTTGGTGTTGTCAGCTGGGTGATATTTAAGGTATATTTCATCTGAGAACACGCAAGACAAACACATCTCTTCCCTGTATTGCATCTCACAGTGTTAGGGCCATATTCTTGCTGTTCAGGTCTGTACCATGAGGTTCTGTATGGCATAATCTTGCATTGGAGGAGAAGCAACTTTGCACCTTCCTCTAGTATGGGATATGCATGAGTTTATCTCACCCCTTTCCTTCCAGGAAGAGTCACTGCCCTGACACTACAGGGAGGTACCCCAGGAGGCTGCAGTGAGGCTGGAAGCAAATTTCCATGTAATATATAGCACAGGAGCATTTTGGAGACTTGGCAGTATTTCCAGCTTCTCTTTTAGCTAGAGGCTCTTTCATTTAAGATGCGGGAGCACCAGGGAGTGAGTGCTATCATTGTGCCTGCCTGGGTGCAACATGGGATTCTCAATGAGCGTCTATAGGTTCACGGAGTGGCCGTTGCTTCAAGGTGCAGGAGTGCTGCAGGGTGAAGGTGTTGGGAGAGAGAAACATGTCCCTGGGCTAATAGTTTTTTGCAGCAGTACTTCACAGTCTTACAAGTCAGCCCATGATTTATTAGGGGAAGGGAACTTGGTCCACTTGCCTAGCTGTTCCCAGTCCCACTGTGGGACTGGCTTCTATATCTTAAACAAACTGGTTAAAGAAAAGCAACATATCTTGTCTTTGCATTGGAAGTCATCCCAGCGCAAGGTCTGTTTGCCTTACTTTGGAAACTGTGGCTGAAAAGGAATTTGTGAAGGGCAGCAGCAAAAAAATAAATGTTTTGGAGCAGGATGTATCCAGCTGACACCTTCATCTGCCTGATGAGTCAGGCCATGCTGACATGGGCTGCTTTTGGCCCGGCCACCAGCTCCTGCTTCAGGGCAAGTACTCGTGCTCAGGGTGAAAGCAGTGCCCGGAGCTCCTGGTCCCAGCGCAGGACATTAAAGGATGATGGAGGCACACAGAGACAAATGAGATGTGGGATGCGTGATTCAAATCCTGGCATCAGCAGGAGAATGGAACTCATATTTGACTGGTGAAGTTGTCCTGGTGAGCTCAGCATTTGGAGAGGGCAAGTGTCCATCTACCTACTTACTTTTAGGTGACAGCATTAACTGTACAACTATATGCTTGGTAAATTTGGGCCTCTGAGGGAAAACTAAAGGCTGCTTTGTAAGGTACCACCTTGGAAACAGCCAGCAGGGAGTGGAATAGGAATGAGGATAAGAGATTTCAGACTTGTCTCCTCCAACCTTTCCTTTGGAAGAGTAGTGTTACCCTTCTGAAAATGAAACAAAACAAAACCACAAAAATAACAAACAAAAATACCAACCAACCAACCAAAAAAAAAAAGCAAAAAACCCCCAACCATCCTCATTTGGTACTATTTTTAATTTGTGTTCAAGAGGGTAAATTCCCTTCTGCAGGCTGAGCATGGCTGGAAGGGGTACCACAGACTGATTACTGAGGATGGCATGATGCTTTTTGGGACACCAAAGAAGTGATTTACTGTGGCTTGGGCCAGTAATGTGACACCTCCACTGTGCCAATAATAACATATCAAATAGGATCACTTCCTACTCCTGAACACTGCAGCAGGCTCACACGCTTGTATTAGAGATGGCAGCATGAGTTCAAGTGGATTAGTATGTTTGCAATTGTATTATCCATAAAAACATTCACAGTCCTTTATGGAGCTGGATAGGGCAGCATTCAAGTTCAGTTGTCTTTTCTCACCTCTCCCAGTAGCACAGTAGCGTTGCCAGCTCTGTCTCCCATTCCTGCCTGAGGGTGGCCAGCGTAGGCAAAACCAGAACAGCAACACATCTGCATCATGTAGAAATCAACATTTGCCCTGGATTTTTGCTGGATCCATTCTCCCACTGTTACTTCTGCTTCCCAAGAAGACTTTGTGCTCCCTAAACTCTGCTTGAATTTAACGTGGTTGCTGGACAAGGGGATGGGCCTGAAGCCCGGCAGAGCGAGTGGCTCTTCTCTGCACTGGATTCACCAGTGACTGCTTGCATCTCCTGGGGGAATTGTGCTTGCTCTCCCCTTTGGAGGAGACAGGACTCCAGTAATGATTACAGAGGCCCTCTGATCTAGCCGTAGGGCTTTGAAAGCAATGAGTAATTAATTTCTCATCAGGGCTTCCCACCTTTCTTATTTTCTCCAGCTACTCCCGTTTCTCTTAATTACTCTGAAAAAGAGCAAACAGGGGGCTGGATAAGCCGGTTCCTAACTTGGGGCAATTTGCTGTTCAGCACCACTTCCAGTCTGATGTCCTTCAGTACAATTGTTGATCACCTTCTGGCAAACACTCCCTCTTCCAAGTAAAGGTTAACAGCTACAGGAGCAATGACTGAGTTGAAGACCTGTACGGTTCCTTACATCCTCCAACCATCAGAATACACACACTGAATGCATGAACAAGCAGGCTTAATACTCAGCAGGGTTGAGAAAATGGGGGAAAAAGTAAATGATGAAAGATATAATTTGAAATATGGATGTTTAAAGCTGGCTGTTTGAATAAATGTTTGTGGACCTGAGAGAGAAATCATCTGTGGCTGTGGAGGACGAGGGAGAGCTGTGGGCCAGGAAAAGATCAAGTCTCTGGAGGGAAAAGCATTTTGGGAACTTTTTTTCCTTTACATAGACTCGTTGTTAAATCTCACCAGGCCACTGCATGGAAGAGGAGTGTGAACCACCCTTCTAAAGCAGCCTTGGTTGGAGCAAGCTGGGTTTATCCTTCATTCAGTGAGGATGGAGGTAATAAAATGAAGTAGTAAGTGCATTTCTTACATTGTAAATCAGTGGTGCTATACTTGGGTAGTTTGTAGAATCTGGAGAAAGCAGAGAGAAACAAGGGCAAAGCTTGAGGAAAAAAAAGGAGCAGGAGGTAGAATGGGTGGTCTTCAGTACATAAAAATTTTGGGAGAGCATCACTAAATGATAGTGTCATTGGTGCTTCAGAACAGGCTGTGAGAAACCTCAGTCTGGTTTCACCTTTATCTCCCTCCACCAAGACTCCCATTGCAGCTGGTGAGCTGCTTACGCAGCCTTTAAAAGAAAGGCTGGAGTTGTGACATGACTATGGTGTACCATTAACTGCAAGAAAAAAGTTACACAGTGAGGGCTGCTCAGTTAAGTAGAGAAAGACATTAACAAAATACTGCTGGCATTCCTAAGGTAACCAAAGCAAGTAAAATGTAAACCTGAGCATACAGCCCTGTGCTGCAGGTTCTTCCCTGTGCGTGTCCTGCTGATGTATATCACACAAGACAGTCTACAGTGTAGTGTCAACCAGAGTTTCTCACCAAGACTATCTATTTTCCTCACTTAGAAAATTATATTTCAGAAAAGAACATCTGTAGTCCGTGACTGCCACAAAGGGTGGGGTGGCTGCAAAGCGTCCACACCTTGTTCCTCCTGCTGCTGCCTGAAATGACCTTGGAAACCCTCACAGCCTCTCATCTCTTACACCAGTGAGGAGTAGCGCTAGTCAGAGAACTTTTATTGCATGTTTCAGGCAGCAGTAAAATATTATACACCTGAATGTTGGACTTGATTATCTTAAGGGTCTTTTCCAACCTAAATAATTGTATGGTTCTGTGTCTGACTGAAGGAGAATGCTTGGCAAAGCCACTGGTTAAGCCTTTAATTATGGCTATTTTGGGGAACCACTTAATGCTCTACAATAACTTGCATAACCCTCAGTTGCATCCTATGGGCGTGTTCCCCTGAGCAGCAAAATTCTTAGTGATACCAGTATACCCTTACTGTCTTAAAGGTTTTCAGAGGGCACTTCAGCTGTTTGCAGAGGCACCCAGAAAGGGCAGGTGCCAAGTTGGCTTAACAGTTTTTGCCAAGAGCTGACACCCCATGAAGATCGGTGGGGTTGGTTGCGGGTCCTACCCCCGTCTCCTGGCGTAGCGCAGGTGGCTCTCACCGGCGGCACTGCTGCAGCTACACCGAGCACTAACGGAGCGGAGCGGTGGCCAGGCTCCAGCAAGCCAGGATTTCTCTCCATCCTTTTGTTCTGATCCCAGGCATGTGGCAATCAGGCTGTCCCCAGGAGAAACAGGGTGTAAATCACTAATTAATGCCTCCCGTCTGCATGCAATTCAAGCCCATTTGTGCTTGACTGAGATATGCAGCACAAGCTCCCCAGAGAGGTATTCTATAATCTGTTACTAATCACTGAGGCTTCAAAACCATTTAAAAGGATGTGCCTGTGACTTGTCCCTGTGAAAACATCAATTATATTCTCTCTGATGCTATGGCCTGAAAGACTGCAGCACAGGGGAGTCTTTTGAACACTTGTCCCCCAGCCCTGACATCCAGCTTGTTTTATTGTAGGTGGTGATGTTATTTAAGGTATTCCCTGCTGTTTGGAGGATGGTTGAGGGAATTTTGTGAGAAGACACAAAGAGAGGCACAGTAAGAGGCAGAAAGCATTACACTTTTCCAGGGCACCATGTAAACAAGTGCAGCAGTTTGTAGTAGTAAGTCAAGGTTTAGAGCTGAACACACACTATTACATGTATTAAAAGGTTGGGGAGATCCTGGCCAGAACTGGGACCCAGTGTGTTAAGCATCCATCAGAGATAGAGGAGGTGACGCTAAAGAACTTGCTGAAGAATTTTTTAAGCCAACAACCTGATGCCTTAATAAACCCAAACCCGTCCCTGGTCAGTTCTTGGGTGTTAGAGCAGTCTTTAGGTATGTAAAAACTTTAATACTTTAGATAAAATAAAATGTTTACTATAAGCACTTTTTAAAATTGAGGCAGCCAGCAAATCTCATACACTTCTGGCTTTAGCTCAACTTGGTGAGACATTCACATGGTAAGAAACATGTCCCAGCAAGTATAATCTGGGACATTGGAAGAAATCAGATTTTTAATTACTCTTGGCATTTCAGTGCTGCTGGTTGCCAGCAGCCAGCCTGCTTGAAAATGACATCACCAGTGATTATAGCAGAATGCCAGTATGCAAAACCAGTTTGCCAGCCTGTTTTCCTGTCACTGGGAGGAATTTTCTATCTGTATATTTACCTACCTTTTCAACTTTGTAACTTGAAATTTATGGACACCATTAATCTTCTTACAAAAAATAAATAGGATTTAATTTTATGCCTGCAGTCAACTGTGGGCATAAATTTTCCCCAGCAGCATTTAGCTGCAGCATTAGCATATACAAATAACTTTCCATGCATCCAGTATTTTCCCTAGTAATTGAGAATCGGAATTTCTTTGCCAACAGTGTTTTTATTAAGGCAGCCTGACTGATTTCTTTAATTAATTGGCAATCATGTAACATTGTATTTTAAAATGTACAAATCACAAAGATTTGTGGATTTATATTGAGACAGTGGAACCTTTGTGTATTTCAAATATGGAAGTTTCTTTTGCTCACAGGTGAACCTTATGGACCAAGGCTAATTCTGATGCAGCATAAGAAGATCTCTCCCTTTTCAAGGGGACATCCAGTCTGGACCTGCAGAGCTGCTGTAGTGAGTGCTGGGAGGGACCTGAGCAGGGATGTGGACATCTCCCATCTCCTGGCCAGTGCATCTCGCCCCTCCTGACAGGTGTTGCAGAGAGTTGCCAGGGCTGGGCAGTGCAGAGGAGATGGGCTGGAGAGCCAGAACATGATCAGGAATATCTCAAGACAGGGTTAACACTCCCTCTGTTTCATCAGAACCAAAGCAAATATTTTACAAGTTAGTTATTCTTCTCAGGAGATTAATTGCCAGCCAAAAAATAGATTTTAAAACTGTTTCTATTGCCAATATGAAATGTTTTGTTTGTGTAGATATTATGATGACACCTTAATAGCCTGTTGCTTATCTCTCTGATCTATGGGACTCAGTACACCCTGCTCTTTACATCACTAGCAATTTAGGGAAATCAGTCCTTAATCTACCTCCATAAATGAGTGCTTTTCCTTATGAGTTGCATAATTCTGGATGTGATTCTCTAAAGGGTAGACACTGGTCTTTGGACTCAGCCTGAAATTCTTCAGGAGCTCTTGGAGTCCATCACTGCTTAGTGCTTCTCTGCCAGCTGTTCCTTGTGCAAGTTTGCTTTTCCTTTCTTTAATTTCCTTTTGTAGACTCCTGAGAAAATGGTCAGAGGTGATATCAGTGGGCTCCTCATTTTATCCTATGTTATTTCAGGGCTCTTCAGGTCCAAAAGTGTGAAGGAAAGCCTTAACAGAGCATCTGCTTGGTGATCTGTGTTGTAGCCTTTTTGTAAAATTCTTCACTGAAGACAGAAAAGTAAAAAAGCCTTTACTTTGATTAGGATGTTTCTGCTAAGCTCATTCTTGATGGTGCTTCTGAACAGAACATACAGCTGAACATTTTAACTAGAAGTCATGTGAGACTCAAAAAAACAAGGTATAACCTTCTGAGCCTTTCATTAAAGATGTGCAGCCAAAGGCTGGACCACAGTGACAAATCAGCAGAAAGCCATGGGCTGCCATGGTCATGCCAGGCACCCTGGCAGGATTATTTGGAAATGACAGTTGAGTCTTATTAAAGAAGTGAAAAAGTCCCTAACTTGAGTGCAGTAAAGATCACTGATTTGGTAAAGCTTCATAATCCTCAGGAATATTGTCTAGCAAAGATAAGACATTTCAGGGAGGAGGCAGAGAGAGTGCAGTATTTCTGGAGCCCTCTCCCAGTCCTTCCAGGTTGGAAAGCGTGAAGCACAGAGATCTGAAGTGCTGAAATTCATATAATGAACAAAATTAAATGTCAAGAAGCTGGTCGGGGGCAGAAGGTTTAGTCTGGGAGCCAGACCGTGGATTGCTTTGCCACATTTCCATAGTCAACTCTAAGGGTAAATTCTAAGTGAAAACACACCAAGAAAAAAAGAATCAGAGGGTAAAAATACACAGAGATAAGCAGCAGTTAAGGACCTCAGAAGCTGCTTCTGTCAGCTGCTGAGATCGGTGAATATTCTTTATGCTCTGCAACTGAAGCACCATGAGTCCTTTCTCAGGCAGACCTCTGAAGTCTCTTAGAGAAGAAGGAAATGAAAGGAAAAGTCATTGTACAATGTGTAATCAAGTATAGGGACTATGTATCAAGAGCGAGTGTCCATCAGGATGCCTAACCCCACCTCCCTGTGCCCAGTTCCTTCTCTCTCTGATGGCTCACCCTGTGCAGGACTGCTCCAGGGCACCAGCTGAGTCAGACTGAGATTTGTTTGGAGAAATAACCCCAAAACATGGCTTTACTGACTCACTACCTAAATCTCACCTGTCTGAAACCCTAATTGCTTTGGTTATAACATGGGTGAGATCTAGCATGAGCAGATGTCCCAGCAAAGAGAGATGGATCTGTCACAGAGCAGTATGTCAGCAAGAGGAAGAGGAATTTCAGAATTTCCTTCACCCTGGTCCAAACATTATAAAAATGGGACATGGCTGGGCCTGGGCATACACAGAATCCCAATCTCTGAAACCCAAAACCTGGATCACAAGTCCTGAGAACTGTAAGCAGATCCGTTTATGCAGCTTCATTGCTTGGGCCTGACCCTGATTTGTTGTTTGCAGTCAGGTTTGCCCAGCCAACTTCATAGAAATCATTGCTAAGGACTGAGTATTGAGTGAGGGAAAAACCAGTATGTGTTTGTCTAACAGGAGATTGCCTGAAAACACACTGTGCGTGGAGCGGGTAAACCGATGAGGCTCTCGGCTCAACATCCGTGTCCTCTGGGAGCATTTGCAAGTTTGGCCAGAAGCGCAGGAGAGGAGGCAGAGACCTTGTTCAGCAGCTTCCTAAGAGTGAAACAGGGCCCTGCTGTAGGCAGAGCCAAAACAGCACCAAACTGGCTGCTGCTGCTCCCAACAGCGGCGTGGGTCTACGTGCATACAGCACAGTAACCCTTCCCTCCAGCAACAGCTATTTCTTCTCTTTCCCATCCCAGGGGTGGCAGTGGGAACACCCAGCCCACCTCTTCTGAGTCTCTTCCCAGCTCTGTTCCTTCCCTTTATCCCCTTTCTTGGGAAGGATTGACCTAATTCTGACCAGCCCTCAACTCATCATCGTTGGGCAGCTAATATCCAGTTCTGCCTATGCTGAAGAGAAGCTCTAAGCTTGGCTCTTGTGGTATGTGTGTGTGGGAGGGTGTGTTGGTGTCGAAACTATTTCTATTCCTTCATCAGTATTCAATTTATTTTAAAAATAAATAAAAAGTCCTGTGAGCTATAATGTATTGTTTAATCAGCAGAGAGCTAGTTAACAAATGAAAATGTATGGCTGAGCCAGTTGCAAAATTCTTGGAAATAATTCAGTGATTGCATTGAAAGGAAAAATCAACCCCAGGGCAGATCTTCCCAGAGGGGGAATGTAATTCTAATTGTGTTCAGTCCTGTTTGAATAAATGAGGACAATTGGATGGGTACCTTCAAAGAATAGCCAGAGAGGAGCTATAAATAAAGGTATTGAGCTACCTTTCACATTGGAAGCTGATTTCACTTGGAAGTATTTTAAATGATAAGCTACATTCCAGTGAATCTCAGAGATAAAGGCTATGTGTGTGTGTGTGTGTCAGGGTCTTGCTGTTAGAGAATAACTTACACTTACTCCAGCCCGTCACATCACCGACACTTAGCGCTTTCATCTGTTAGCTCTGTTTATAGTCTATGATTACAAACCCAGAATGATTCAGAGGCAGTTTTTCAAGCACAAGTACTGGAAGGAAGGAGTCCAGCCCGAGACCTCCAGTGCATCTGTGAGCAGCTGCCCTCCAGATGAAGCTCCCGTTGCACCCAAACACTGTGTCTGCAAGCACACCTTCTGCACCACTGGGCCCCAGGCTTGGGAGTCTGTTTGGCTTCAGGTAGTCCTGGAGGCAGCCTAGGGATGAGCATGGAGAACCTCTTGTTGACATTGAAGGTCACCCTCACCACGTAGTCCAGATACTAGTGCTAGTATCAGGAGAGCCTGCTGGTGTCTGAGACCTCTGGAAATTCAGGAAGCTGTTGCCAAATTGACCTTTGTGCCTATTCATCATCATCTCTTTCACAATCTTTGTCCTAGTGACTGCTGGAAACTGCAGCATGTGGAAAGAACAGTGTCCTGAGACCCAGACAAAAGTGGCTGCCTGGTCCCTTACCTCCAAAAGCCTTGAGCAGCTGATGTGCATAAAGACAGCAGAGAGCTAAAGCTGTAACCACACTGTTCTAGCCTATTCCCAGCATGGCCAGAAGCCAAAGCAACACGACACGTACTGGAGCTGATGCCCTTGCAGGAGGGTGCAGCTGGCTGCAGGACGTGGGGTGCTCACTCTGTAATGGCAGGTATGAAGGTGTCGCAGGGTACTAGTGGGCTGTGTCCATACCCCAAACATACACCATGGGGCAGCAAGGAGGAGTTTGACACATTGTGTGGTGTCAACCCAAGCCCTCGTGTCAGCCTGAGTCCTCTCTGTGCTCTGAAGTCACCAGGCAACTTGGCAGAGTGCTGGGTCAAGGGAAGTCCAAAAGGACCAGAGTATCAGTGTGGGTCTGAAAAGCATGGGCAGAGATGAGAGTCTTGGGGCAGGAGGCCAGGGTCTGGCGGAGCTCTGCAGGAGGATTTTGCACAGGGACTGCATATTCTCCACCACAGCCAGAGTTAGGCTTGTTTTGCCCTCTCCAACATTTCTGGTATTTTGCAAGAGCAAAGAACAAGATGGCAAGCTCATGGTGGCGTCTTGTGGCTGCTCAGAGGGGGCCAAGGGAAAGTAACCACTCACAATATTTCTTCATGAGGATCTTTTTTCTAGGCTTAGAGTGGAAAGTGGGAGCTGTTTTGCCAGGTGTGTTGTCTGATGGGGCTGCCAGAACAGGCTGCATCACCATCTCCGTTTTCCCAGCTATGTTGCTGAAAGGAGGGGCAGCTGCTAATTTATTTGTTTCTGCATCATGAATAGGATCAGGGGAGAATCCTGGAAACAGTGGTACAAACTGCCCCTGTACATAGTGATATACATAGAGACAGACAATTTATGTCTGAAGCAGTGGAGCAGTTCCAAACATTTTTTCATATTCTGTATCCTGCCTTTCATGTCTTCAGCAGTAGGAAAAATGTTTTCTTTACATTTCTGTCTGGAAAAACAATTATGAATGTTAATTGCATTGACCAGGAGGTGGAACAGGAGTTGGCCAGGAAGGGCTTTTCTTTGCTCATAAACAGGAAGACTCAACCTTTCCCGCCATTCTCCATGTTTTGGAAATGAAGGTGTTGTGAGGATTTCAAGGAGCTGGAAAATGGGACTTCAGTGGGAGAACCAGAATAATCAAGAAAAGAAAAAAGTGAACAACAGATCAGAGGCCCTGGCGCTGTCACTCCCCAGGAGCAAACTGTGCTCCCATCCTGCTAGGGGGAAAAGCCATGTGAAGGGTGCAGGCATCTCATCTGCTCTTTGGAAGTTTTCCAGGATTTTCCTGTAACCTAACAACATCCATTGAGAGGTGTGGAAACAACCAACACCCTCTCTCCTCCCTAAATTGCAGAGATCACATAGGCAGAAGTCTAAATTATATGCAGAGCTGTGCACCTCGCTCTGCTCCATCGTTACAGACCGATGAGGGTCCCATGAAAAGGGATGTCCAGGGAGGAAACCCTTCTTCTTTGCTCAGGTACATCAGATTACCACTCTGAAGCCCAGTGGTTTTCCTCAGATCTCGACATGTGGGGTCTGGCTTGTTAAACATTGAGCATTTTTTGAGAAACATGGCTTTTATGGTAGAAAAGGTGACTTAGATTTTCCTGTTTGCAAGTCTTGACTGTCGCCCCTCTGCTGAGTGCAGCACCACGCAAGACTCTTTGAGAATGTGAACTCTGCCACCGCATTCTCTGGAAGTACCAACGTTGGGTCTATTTAATAACTTTCACCTTTTTTATACTGCAGAATACTGTGCATTTATGTAACCCGCCACACAATTTTCCCTGCCACCAATTTCAAGTCAATTTCACCTAAAACCACTGAGCACCTTAAATGTCCCCTCAAAATTATTTAAATTAAAAAATTGTTCTATTATTTTCCCCTTTTTTTGCTATGACAACTAGCTTCATTCCAGTCTGGGGCCTATTTTGTCTTTCTGTTTTTCTTGGCACAAAATCATTCCCAGAGCTGCTGTCTGTCCCAGGAGCAGAGGGCCAGGGCCACCTCACCACCCTGAGAATGCAGTGGCAGATGGCTGTGTCTGCTGGGCACATGGCATCATCGATCAAAGGTGTCCTCATTCCTGAATACAAGAACATGGTGCAGGCTAGACATTCAACCACTTCAGATGCCCATGCAATGGGTGGAAGTACACATATTAAACATGAGGTCTAGTTACTTGTGTGCTAAAAACAAGGCAAAGTTGCAGGTTTCAGTCTCCTTTTATTTTGCATTTCAGGACACTTATCCTTGGCTCTTCCCAGGACCCAGGGAGGTAAAAGCGCTCTTTGGTAACTCCAAGCAAGCCATTTCCCCTCACTTTGCTTCATTATTCTCATCTGGAAAAGGGGAAACAGTAATATTAGCTTCTCTTTGAGTGTATTGTGTGTGAAAATGAGCTGGCTGCTGCCTGCAGAAAGCTGCAGGATCCTGAGCTGGCAGTGGCTAGATAGACCATGTGTTATTATTTTATATTGGATAAACAAAGTAATTTCCCAAGGGTCTTTAAGATAACATTGCCTTTTAGTGAGTGTTAATTGACTTTTCTGTAAGGCACCCAATTTGTCCCTGTGTCCCTTAATTAAAACCATGGCTGTATGGCCCAAATGCTCTTAGGACAAGGCAGATATTTTAAAAATTACGTTTCCATTACGTACTTTTTGCCAAAAGTGGCGTCTTGTCCTTTGAACAGTGATTCACCATGTCCATTCCCCTTCCTCCCACAGTGAAGTGGCAGTGCCAGCCGGCGGCCGAGCGGCCCCGCTGACGTCTGGGATGTTTTCAGAAACAGCTCTGTCCTCCAGCCTCTGCAAAACAGGAATTGCCGTTGAGGTGTCCCGGGTGCGACGTGCCAGGGACCTGCATCTCATCCGGCATTTCAACAGAGGAGGGGTAGAGGATGCTGTACCATAAAGAAGTTTAAAAATGAAATCTAGAGGTGGTGGGAGCCTGGAGAGGCCGATGGTGCTGCAGAGCCCAAGGGAGCAGGATGCCACCTACCTGGACTTGTTTCCAGAGCCCACAGACACTGCTTTTAGTCATGGCCAGATTATGGTGGAAACAGATTTCCAGCAGCTGAGGATATTTGGCCATTTCTATGCTCTGCTTCCCTGCTTGTAGTAGCCCAAAGCTTTTGGAGGATGTTCTGGAGTGCACAACACAGAGATAGTATCCAGCTGCAGGAGAAGTCCCATGGCAAAGGGCTGTTTATGCAGTCAGTAGCTAAGGAGATGCTCTCATTTGTAACTTTTGAGTAAGTACAGATGGCTCCAAGTCCTGGCACTCCAACCAGCACTTTCTGAATCGTGAACAGAAGCGTCCTGGCACTGAAGAGAGCTGCCCGCCTGCAACTGGAAAGGAAGATAGCTAGTGAGCAACTGAGACTCATTGTGTGCTTCTTGGGAGGCCCCGTCAGACGCTCTCTTCATTTTATGGGGCTTTTTCTTCCCTTCCTGGTGTTCTGAATTTTCTTTGCTTGGGAAGCTCTGCGAAGAGCCTGGTGCCAGCAATGTCTTCTGCCAGCTTTAAATAGGGCTTGGTTGCTCCCCGGGATTTCAGTGGGAAAAAAATGCAAACTCCTTGCCTGCAGCATGGGTTTTTCTTGGCGCAGGCTGTACTGGGAGCTGAGACCCTCTCCTGCCCTAGAGTTCACACCAGCAATAACTGGGGAGCAGCTGCCCTGTGCTCGCCCAAAATCTCTATTCTTGGTTTATATTCCTTTTAATACAGGCACAGCAAATTAGTCAGCCTTTTACTTTGCCCCTTCATCCTCCAAAATTTCCTGTTGACTTCAGTGTCTGAGCAGCCTGAGAAATACCCTGGAGAGCACAAAACATGCTCCATAAGACAACTCGGGCAGCCCTGGACGATAAAGCGCTCTATCAGTAAAAGTCTCCTTTTACTGAAGTATTCCCCACTAGTCAGATGTTGTGCATTTCTGGAGCAACAGCTACAATAAATACGTGGGTTTTGTGAGGTAGATAAATAGATGGACCTACTACATGCTTTTTCAGCCTGAAGCCAAGGCAGGAACTGGCCTCAGGATGATTTGTTTTAGACACAGGACTGTTCCTCACAGCCAAAAATTTGCTCTGTGCATGTTTTGGCAAGGTTGTTTTGCCATATGGTTATTGCCACAACTGTCCTCAGCTTTCTGACATGTCTGGTCTTTCATGAAACACTCCTCAGATGTGATAAAAATAGAGAAAACTGAAACAGTTTTAAGCTTGCCCAGGGTCCATTTCATTCACCTCCCTTGTCCACAGGTAACAGCAGAACATCCTCCTTACCCAAACCTCCATCCCTGGGAGCACTGATTCGCAATTCCAGATCTCTCTGATTTCCTCCCCACCCCATTGTTTGTTTTCTCAACTATTTAAATTGCAAAGTCTTTGGACATGGACCATGTCTTGTAATGTGTAACACCTAGCACAAGCAAGATCCTGATCCCATCTAGGGCCCCTGAGCATTATTGTAGTGCAAAGAGAAAATAATAATGACAATACCTCTCAGATATATGAAGAGAGGAGAAGTCTCATGAGTCACCCTATAGCTGAGAGCTGCACAGAGGTGCTGGGGGTATGGGCCACAAACCCATGCCAGCTTTCTAGCAGACAACTGCGGTGAGTTCTATAAAGGGAAGAATAAGCTCATGTTACTGCTTGTGGAAGAGCACATGAAAATACACTGCAGTATTTTGTGTACTGTGCTTGTTTCTGTTTTCCCACCATCCTGTGTGCAGTCTGGGCCCTGGAGATGTTGATGGCCCTTTGGGACTGAGTGGGGAATCGTAGCCATGAGAGGTGAGGCAAAACCAATGATTTTAATATTAAACTAAGACCCTCGTTTCCTTCTTCCCACCTCTCCTCCAGTCCCTTCAGAGAAAATATGTGGGGAAAAAAGGTGATCTGGGGAAGAAAATCAGGGGAGAGAAGGAGAGAAGCTAGCAGACAGAAGAGCTCTTTTGGCACAGAAGGACATGTCTAAACATGGCTTTGGATTTTTGGCCTGGGGACATTTGCTCTTCTGCCCAGCCAAACGATACAGCCCTGTTGCCCAGCCACATTTCACTCCTGACCACCAAGCCTTCGGTAAAAGACTTAGATCCACTTGAGTGTTCAGGTCTCTTTAGTCCATGGAGCCAGGGGGTTAAACAAGACAGGCTGTGATTTCTAGGCTCCATCTCCATATTGAGGGAGCCTTGGGCTTACCTTGAGACAGAAGCTGGTGGAGGGACAACCTCCGGGATGCTGTGAGAGGCTGGCAAAGGCTGAAAGGAAGGAGTAAGCCACATCTCCATTTGCCTGGGAAAGCAGAAGCAGGAAATTAAGCCTTACATGGATAGAAAGTATTTTTTCTTCTGAAGGACAGAGAGCTTCAGGAAGAGAGATGGGAATATGGATAATATGTTATTTTGAGAAGACAAATGCAAAGCAGCCAGATACACATCAAGATGCAGCCACCCTGGGACACAAGCATGGAGCACACTCTGCCCCAAACACACTCTGTCATTTGGGGCTAAGTCCTCAGCTGGGATGCGATGAAAAGCGACATTGTTTGAGATACAAATAGTGTAGAAACCCAGGCCAGAGGATGCAAGAATCTTTTTACCTGACTTTGGTGCTATCTCAATGACCAGCAAAAAGAAAACACTTTGATTTTAAACTTGTCATTTTCTGGATTGTTTAATGTCAGGTGTGTTTTTCAACCATTTGTGGCTAAAATATAGTGTTGATAAAAATACCTGACCTCCCAGCCTTGAGGCTGTGTTTCTTTTTCACCTAACAAGTCCAGTGTAAGCCAAACCGTGTCTGTCTGGAGGAACAACATCCAAAGTTTATTCTTCCAAATTCTCTTTTCAAAACATGGTTTCTTTCAGACCCTGAGCCTGTTGTGTGGATGGATTTGTGAGCTGCCATTGTCATCTGGGGCCTGGCCCAAAACCTTCATGTGCCATCACATAGCCAACAGAAAGTCCATCAGACATAGATGATTTCTGATTGCTGCAGCCAAACTGGCTTTCTCTAAGAGCTCCCTGAACCATCAGAGCCTGCCAGATCATTACTGAAACCAGCCAATTCACAGCCTCAGCTGCTGCCCAGCAAATGTCTTGCTTGCTTGTAGAAAATTCCACAAAAGCAGCAGGTTAGTTTGTGACTGCCATCCACTTAGCATACATGTGGGTTCAAGTTATTCGTGTCAGTTGAAGAGCTCACTCAAATCCAGCTGATTTCACCTGGACTCATGGACTATTCAGGGAACAAATGCATTTACACCAAATCCATGTGCCCAAGCTCAGGAGTCAAACAAATTGGTTTTGTGTGATTAGAAATGACATAATGATCTGAATGTATTTCTGTGACATCCTTGATGGATATATATGAGTCAGCAAAGACTTGGCTCTTCAGGAAGTTTCTAGAACTAGCAGTCCACTTCCAATGCTTTTGATAAACTCTTGACAGTTTTGAAGGAAGTTAATTCACTGTTACAGCTAAAACTTTCAGGAGAGACTCACAAGGCCATAAAGTGTACCAGTGAGTAATTTAAGTGGAGCTTACAGTTAATGCATGCTTCATCAGTAGCTGGTAGAAGAACAAGTAAGGAATTTAAGACTGGAAATACCGTGCAGGTATTTGAAGGCTCAGTGTCAAAGCTATTTCCGCAGGCTAATTCACTTACTGCTTCTTCCTGGGTTTGTTTTTAGACAAATGGACTCATAGTCTTCAATTTTTTTTCTATCTCAGAAATACAAAGGACATAATTTAGGAGTGTGAGACACAGTGTACTTAAAAGGACTTGAGCTTGGCTGGAGAGTCAGAAGCATATGCAAAACTTTAAGGATTCACTGTGAAATCCCTTCTAATAAGGCCTCCTATTAAGTCTATCAAAATCAGCAGGAGCTTTTCCATTGACTCTAATGGGCTTTGGAAAATATCCTGTAACACAGCAGGGAGCCCTTATCTACCAAAATATGCTCTCCTAAAGCAAACACCATGATCTTTCTTGGAGATTAGATATGTGAACAATCTAGGTGGCCCTTGGTAGCCCTTAATTCATGGTGCTCACTGTCCCTACTCCACTGGGAGAGCAGACAGGTTCTGGTGGGAAAGGGCTGCTGGAAGGACCAGGCTAGGGTTGTTTAGATAAGGGGCTGATGCCACATGGAAAGAGAGATGCTTGCTGGAAAACAGCCAGGGGAAAGAAGTTGCCTGATGTCTTTCTACCTGTCACTGTCATGTCATTTTGATGAAATCCATTAGCTATGTAAGGAGAAAGTCAAGGCATTTTATGCCAGACTGATGTGCATTTGGAAAATGGTGAGAACTGGAAAGAGCTGCTGACCCCCCATCTAGGGCTGCAGGTCCAGTGCCAGGGCCACGTGGAATAGCAACAAGCTGATATCGGGGCTGGGGGGCACTGGCAAAGGGTGGGGAAGCCTGTGCGTGCCCTGCCTTGTGTTGGTTTGTATTGTTGTAGCTATGATTCAGTCGTCTGCCACTTGCTAATGTCAAAGCATCATTTCCACCAGCATTAAAGAACATGAACAGCTTATGAAACACCCCTCCTTCCCATTTCCCCAGGAATAAACATCAACAGTCATATAACTTTTGTTGGTCTTTTGTACCTTCTTGTGGATGAGCTAATTTAAGAGGTCAATTTGAACACAGTAACTGTATACACCTTCCCTGAGATATGGACATCACTCTAGGAGCCAGACATTCAAGGCTATTTATAGACCCTGCATAGGGAGAGGAGAGAGCAAGAAGCTTGTTTTAAAGGAAAACAGGCAGGGGCAATCAGAAATATTTGGGAGAGCTCTGCTTCCTGCAAATTCCAGCCAACACTGGCATGATTTTTTTACTGGAGCGCTAAGAAACTGGTTATCAGAGGAGGGCTTCTTTGCAAGGCCTCTATCACACATCCCCAAAACTGTGGAGGAGGTGAAGTGGGGGGAAATACATCCTGATAATTTGTTTGCAAAGTACCTTAGACTGACATAAACTTCTCCCTGGAGCCTAATGTTCCCAGAGCTTGTACAGCTGCCTGGCTATAAAATAATAGGGAGATGCAAAGAGGAGTGTTTTGGCTTCTGGAATGAGAACAGACGGCACTGTTTAGCATCCCACTTCACGGGAGAATGAAAGGACCAGTCTGTATGAACAGAGAGAAAGTGGGGCTCTCAGAAACCCTCCTAATAAGATAGAGGAATTCCCACTTTAGGAGACTTCGCTTGCTGCCAGACAGACATAAAATGCTTAGGTAGGCTGTGCTCCATAATGCTGCCAGGACTTTTAATCCTCAGAACTAGCACTGCAAATGCACATGGTGCTTTTCCAGCTGGTATGGCACCCCAACACCATGGCTGCATCCCAGGGAGCCCAGGCTGGTGCGAACCCAGGGGATGACAGCAGGAGCCTGCAAATTGCTAGCAGAGGCAGTGACTGGTGGGGGGACAGTCTGCATGGGAAGCTGCACAGGAAGGATTTGCAAGGGCAGAGAGGAGATCCTTGACACGGGCTAGTTAGTTACAAGTGGAAGGAGAAGGCTTGAGAGAGGAACAAGATGGTGAGCAGGAGAGAGGATTGGTCAGGAAAAAGGGCTATAAAGAACAGTGGGGAAGAAGGCAAGGAGCAGAGCTGGGACTAGATGAACAACGTGCTCATTGGAAGGGTGGAAGAGAAAGAGCCAAGGAAGGGATAGCCTGGGGGAGCACAGGGGGAGAAACGAGGCATCTAACCCTGCATCCCCTTAGTCACTGCTACAACCAGTAAAGGTTTGACTGGGAATGGCGACATCCAAAAGACGTAAAATGCCAGCAGACTGCATTTGAGTGAGTGAGCGGTGGCGTAGAGCAGCCCTAGGATCCACCATACTCACAGGGAGCGAAGGGCGGGCATGCAGCCTGCTGTCGGGACCCGCGGGGTGAAGGGCATTGCACTCTCCTACAGGAAGACGTCAGACAACCCACTAACAGCGCAAAAGGAAATGTCCCTTTTGCAAAAACAAAGTCATTGGGATCTGGACTTCAAAGCTTCATGTTACGCCCAGTGCCGTTTGTTGCTGTATTCGTGGTGGCTGGAAGCCAGGTCCAAGAATTAAGAGGAGAAAAAAATGCATATTCTTGTTCTGCTGAAATCCCGTGTCAGTGCTGCAAAGAAAGCACCTGAAAAGCTGGGGTCTGTAGAGACAGGAAAGATTCAGAGAGGTGAGTTTCCAAATTCATCAACATCTCTTAGGGACATGAGTCCACTTTAAAAGCTGACCTACATGAAACTTAGTTTTCCACATCACTTTTCAGAAAGTAATGAAGTCACCTAGATGTGAGCAGTTAGTGCAGCAGCCCCCAAATACATTAAAATTCTGAGCTGCAAGCTCCCAGAGTGCTGATACATTTCGGAAAATGGTACCTCAACACCATTCTGCAGTTTCACTGGAGCTGAACACAGAGGAGGATAGTTTAGAGGATAACACTTGAAAAGGTGCACTTACAGAATGGATTTGTTGGGAGGTAAATTAGGAGTTCAGAATTCATTGAATATTAAAAAAAAAAAGTCTGACTCATGTTCACAAATGAATGAAATTAAAACTGCTGCCATTCTTAGGCTGACACTGTTCCCAGGGGTCTCAATGCTAGTCCCATGGAAACAGGCACTGATCTCAAAAGTTTATTAATGGTAGCATAAATTATTAATTTTCTCAAAATGTGTGCCTACAGAGCGGCATTCAGAAATTGCTGCCTGCAGTGTTTAAGTCAACCAGTGATGAAGCAAAGCTTGGCTTTCACAGCGGCTGAAGCCAGTGCTTTTTGCCGTGGCCATACAATTTGCTACGTGTACTTTCCCAGCGGGTTACCACCACCCAGCCGATGCACAGCAGCTTGTTGAGCTGTGGTGACTTGCCCATGCGCCTCGGGGTTTTCGAATCATCAGTTTGGACCGCGCATGTGGGAGCAATGAAAGATGTAACTGTTTCCAGCTATCTGTCCACCCCTGTTTGGTCTGGGGCTGCAGAATGGATGGCGAGCCTCCTCTTTCAGCTGTGATTCATCACCTGGGCATTAACTGCAGCTCGATTTTATGTCCGCTGGTGCAGGGACTGCGGCAGCACGGGCAGCGTGGGGCCGGCTCTGCCTCCCCGCTGCTGGGCACTCACCCCTGGTCACAGACACCTCTGCTCTCTGCGGTGGGGATTGCCAGAACCTGAGAATCAGAGCCCGCAGCCTTCAAACCTTGCTTGGATTTCAGCTTAAATTGTTCTTAACCGATTTAAACTGGTGTAAGCCAGGCTAATTGGAAGCTAGATGGATGTCTGCAGAGGGTCTGCCTGGCTGTATGCTCAAATGTGTGCTTGTGAGAGCAGGGTCAATGAGTGACCAGGTACCAGATGAGCTCAGTGCATCCTCCGGCGCTGCTGGCACGGGCACCCACAAAAAGGATCTCAGTTACCCAGCTGGGGAACCAGCAGAAACACCCAGGCAGGGAGCGCAGCCCATGTGCCAGGTTGTATTCTTTCCGCATTATCTCATGGCTGGTGCTTGCTGTGTTACTGTTAGCACAGGGGTGACTGTCACCCGACAGCATGCTCCTGGCCAAAGCCTGTGCCTGGGAGGGTACAGGCAGAGCTTGCAGGGGGCAGCCAGTGAGCCCCAGACTGCGCTCTGTGCTAAGCCCATGCACACACGCAGCTAAAAACCCTCAGGCTCATGGCCTTGCTGGGGCTGACTGCGGGAGAAACTTCTCAGTGGAATAAGGTTGCACAGTCTGGTGCTGGTTACTGTCAGGTTCATTCTCATTTGGCCCCGGGGAAAGCAGGACCTGATGGCTGCAGACTGGTACAAACTGTTGAAAGGACAACTCCAGACTGTTTTTCCTTCCTGTTTATACCCCTCTGATAGCCAAGGAGGTGCTAAACTCCTTATTGTCTCTGAAATACTGTTCCATGTCCCAAGAGCCTTACGTGGGAATTGCACGCCAGCTATTCCTAATTATTTCTGGACACTGCTCTCTCCTCCTGTAAATTTAAAAAATGATCAATGTGAAGATTGTGCTTGTGGTAATTTAAATAAGCACATGAAAAATAAAAGGTGAAACACTAAAACCAAAATACCCTTCAGTGCCGCAGCTCCTTGAACCTCAGCATGGGGTTGGCACAGCCCCGTGGAGGAGCTGTTGGGACCAGTGTGCTTGCCCCACTCTCTGCACCATTCATCATCTCTCCAGCCATTGCCACTCGACACCCCCTGAGGAGCTGAACTGGGAAAGCCCAAGCGGCCCAGCCTCGAATGCAGCCAAGGCTGGCAGCCTCCTCCAGCCAGCCCCTGGCCAACTTACCACCCCAGCCAGAGCAGCGGGATGTGTAGGTGGGGTTCAGGGAAGGTGCGGGTGGGTGCTCTGACTCAACAGCTCTGCCAGCTTTAGCTATGGAGGTTTAAATGTTGCCACAAGGTGTTCATGCCTGCAGGTTCTCCAGAGGAGATGGTAACCGCTTAAATCAGCACAGCTAGTGCTTGGAGAGCTCATGAGTCAGAGGTGTGAGTAAATATGAAAACACTCCGCTAGCAGAGCTCCTCTAATGGAAACACTCCCTCTTTCACACATTTAGGAGATGATTTTTATTTTTTTTTTTTAATCTAAATGAGTAGAATATGATATGAGCAACAGCCAAGGAATTTATTTGCCCATGTGCTTCCTACCTCTTTCATACCTCTCTTCTTCTGCAGCTTTGTCCGTGGTACAGATCTGGGTGGAGTAGCATCAGTATAAATAATTTTCTTAATGGGAGTATGTGCTTTTTTGCATGGTGTGGCTGCACTTGCACACTGTGTTTAGCAAGCAAGGGAGGAAGGAAGAGCGCTGAGGGGACCCGCAAGAAGAGAGGCAGATGAATAGTAATAATGGCACCATCTTCTTCAGAGGAAAAGGCTATATAGATCTTAGCTAGATATTCAGGCTTCTGTGTCCAAATTTGTTTACCTTTCCCCTGGTTCTTAGCTCTCCTCATGGAGAGGGAAGAAGACTTGATGCTCAGAGCAGCAACCTGTGCTGTCTCTCAGCCTGCAGCTTGTAGTGGTCCAACTGCATTGGTCACAGCAGCATGCCAGGCTCCTTGTTGCCTCTGGTCGTGGGTAGAGGGGGGTATTTATTTGCACCATGGGAAAATGAGACAAGGGCACATGTCTTTAAATGGTACTGGACTTCAGAGGCAGATTATTATGAGACGAAGGGAAAACACTGTGCAGAACAGAAGTGGCATGGGTGCAAGAGGAGATGCAGAGAGCATGGGAAACAATCCTCCCTAGAAAAACACTGGCTGTGGCAGTCCCAACCCACCTTCTGCTGCATCTCTAAAACAAAGGGTCTTGTCTGCGTGATGAGCCTTCCCTCTGCTATGGGCTGTGCTGAGTCCTGGCACCTCAGCCACAGGGTCAGGAACATCCCAGGTTAAAAGCCAGCTCCAAAAGCATGTTTGGGCTACTAATGTCCCCTCAAGAGAGGCTGTGTGTGTCTGATCCCCAGGCTGGGACTCTCCAAGACAAATCCAGCCTAGCAGAAACCAGTCAACGCACATGGCAAAATACTGTGCATCGGTATCTGGGTGTAGCTGGATTTAGGGATTAACTGAGATCAGCTCCAGCGGCTGGCTCCAGGGCGTCAGGGAGCTGTTTCTGTGAATGGTACCTGTGAGAACCATCTGGGAATGACTCAGCCAGACAGCTTCACCATCACTTCAGAAATTATCACACCTCATTTCCCTGCCCAGCCGTAACGTTGCCCTAGCTGTGGAAAGCAAAATTGTCCAGCCGAGGTGAATTGCAGCTGCACTGCCAGCCCCCAGCCACTGGGACCGTCCCTGGTTTGCATCAATTAGATCAACTGCTCTTATTTTTTACCCAAAGTAGGGCATGGAAATGGTCTTGGGAGCACCTGTGCTGTCTTTATTCGAGGTTGTGGGAGAGCACCACAGGCTGGGAAGTGCCATTTCTGGGTGTCACTGAACCTGTGTTGACAGTGGGATAAGAGACAGACCAGTGCTGAGGGTGCTGAAGCAGTAATTTATCTTGCTGCCCTGGAAGTCTTCCTTCAGGCCCTTTGGAGGTGTATGCCCAACATTTCCTTTCAACAATAGGCTGTCCAAAGAACCGACATGAACAGAACAATTGCTTTTTTCAGCTGGGCTATTTAAAGAAGGACTAGAGGAGGAAGTAGTCTGCTGTCTTTCTTACACCAACGAGCTGAGGATGCAGTGCTGATTTATGGGATGCTTTATTTCTTCTTCCACTCATGTGGTCTCTCTCTCCATGTTTGTTTGTTCCTGGACATGCTGTGCTCACTGAGCTTTGGATCATTTTCAACGTGGTTAAAAGTGTATGTCACCTATCCAGGAGGGGTTTTCATTGTTTCAGACTTTGGCCGTTGTCTTTCACCACCCCGGGAGCAACAGCACCCAGTGAATGTGTGCTGCAAGCAGCATCAGGCTCTGTTCTCCCTGTCAGCCTAAATTTTAACTTTTTTTTTTTCCCCATAGTGATTATCAAACAGATGAAAGTCCTGAAGCCAATGAGTCCTTTACAAGCTATGGCCTGGGGACTTTAAGGTAGCATGCTCTGTCTTTCAGGATTGCCTTCCAAGTGCCAAATACTGGATGTAATGACATGGAGTAGGCATACTTTTTAGGTCCCTGTGGACAGAGCATTTGCAGCCAGAGCTAGAAGGATTCCTGCACATGTACCAAGTGCTCAAGGCTGTCAAACCATGGATGTCCTTCACTTTTGATGAGGTGCAGTCACTGCTGGGCTCGTTCACTAGTGTGTCTTTATCACTCCTGCCCAGCATTACCCTGGCTCAGAGGGGACTCCCTAGGAGATAATTTGCAATTTCTGGGTAAATTGAGCTACTTGAGGCTTCCAGAGGATATATGATCCACTTCCAACCTTACTTCAGGATTACCTCTATGTGTGTCGCTGCTAATAGTCATTTAAGATCACAGAGTCTTCACAATCTCAGCACCCTGTCCTCATCCAAGTTAAAACTGGTTGGGTGCAGCAGAACGAACAGTGTGAGATAAAGTTACCATCAGCCCCAATCCTGAGGTCAGGCCTCAGTTTTTACACTGAAAGTGCAAACCACCCTCACCAACACACCCCCCCTCCCCACCCTCCCCCGCTGATGCAGCCCCTCAGTGCCTCTGCAGACCATCCCTCAGTGGCTGGGGATTTTGATTTTTGACATTCTGTTCTGGGGCCACAGGGGAAAACTGATGATGACCCAAGACATCTGACCATGTTAAAGCTATGGAGCTTTCATCCATTTACCCTCAAGTATTTAATGAGCAAATAACATCCCCACTTTGTTTGCTGAAAGGGAGGCAGCAGTGTCTGTCACGTCCCTTGCCAGCATGGAGAGATGCATCACAAGTGAAATAACATGCAAGTTCTCAGCTGGCGTGAGATAGGGAAACTCCTTCAACTCAGACCAGAGATATTAGTGCTTTTTGCTCAGCTGTCTTCTGAGGTGGTGTAACTGCTTTGTGCTGGGGAGCATGCCTGCTTTTTCCAGTGAGAAGAAAGCCAGAGAAACATGATAAATGGAAAGCCTCAAGCTGTTGACACATGAAGGAAAATGGAAGTGGTACAAATTAACCAGTGACTAATAGGACACTGTAACTGTCTGCAAACACAAAACGGGTGTACACACCAACAAGAAAAGGAAAGCAATTAGGAGAATATTAGAGGTTTAGTTAAGAGAAATAGAATGACTAATTGAAGGAAAGTGTAAGCTGAATGTCAGGAAATAATTCCTAACTGTGAACTGCACTGGGCTGTGGAACAAGCTCATAAGAAGAAAGGAAATGTGATTTTCTGAGCTGTTTAACCTGAATCAGATACTCAAGGTCCAAACCCACCACTGACCTGACAATAGACCAGCTCCTGAGTCAGCTCTGCTTGAGCCCCTGGTCTTGTCACTGTTGTTTTAAAAGCAAAAATGATGCTAATATCTGTAAGACACAATTAAATTTCCACTCAGCCTTTGCCACAGGAATCCTTAATTTCTTCAAACTAGTGATCAGACACAGACCTTTGGTTCCATAAAACAGCAATGGAAAGATCTCAAACACTGATTGAGTGCATTTGCCTCGAACCCGCCCTTCTCTTGAAGTTGAGCAAAAAGCTAAACAACTTCAAATCATTATTTAATCTTTATTGTCCACCCTAAAAAGTGCATTCATGTTCTAATTCTTTTACTCCTGTGATCAGTGCCATCTTGATCTCTTAAATTGCCTCTCTAGGAAACTACTGCCTGTATGGGAGGGATGGTTTCGTCTTTTCCAGCTCTGATGGTGCCCTGTGGAGCTGGCCTCCGCTTGCCATCCCTTTCTCAATGACCCCTGCAGTGCTGGCAGTACCGCCGAGCCCCAGCGAGCACAGCGTGCCATAGGAACAGGAAAAGAGATGGCCCCTTGACAGAACTTGCTGTTGTGAAATTCTAAGCTCTGGGGGATGATAATAACATGATTGGTAATAAACAAAGGCAGTCCAGCACGCGGAGTTGCTGTTGATCTTGAATTTTCTCCAGCCTCTTGAGAAGCGCTGAACTTTAGCAGGAAAGAGGGATACAGCTCTCAGGAAAACAGTTTGAGGAGAGTGGTCATCCCTGCCTGGCTTCATGCAGTGCCACTGTTAGGTGAAGGGACGGTGTGGAGGAGCACCAGAAGATGGTTAAAGGAGAGTGTTCATCACACATTTTCCTCCATATATGCATCCAAAGGGTCGAGATCTGGAAAAAAAAATGGAGGAAATTAACGATGCTTGTGGTACTTGAATGCTTGATATCAAGAGACAAAAATGACCTATTAGATCTTCCCTTCCATCCCATGACAAACACAGGACTGCTCTGCAAGTCTTGACTGGTTTCTAAAGGTTGCCAATAGTTTCTACCAGTCTCCTCAGTCTGTCAGACCACACTGGCAGGAAACTTCTCTGAAAATTCAGCCCATGCTGGTCCTTGCTTTCCTTGCTGTATAGCCAATGTGTCACACATCACAATTTCTGAAAGATTTCTTGTATTGTTTTGAAATCTTGGTGCAAGAAGGAGAAGATGGACTGTTTCCCTGAGCGGAAATTCACTCCTGGCCTGCTGAATACAGCTGTCTATGGGATGTTTAAATTCCTATGGTGACTTTGGAGCAGTGATAAAGGTTGACTGAGAAATGTTCGAGAGGCACATACAGAGATGGCACTGTTTGTAGGACTGAATTGTAAAGTGCTGTGAATTTCCCAATGCTGCCAAAGTGGAGATATAAATCAGCAGTGACAAGAGAGGCTCCCTTGGGAAGGTGTGTGTGAGCACAGGCACACACAGAGTGCTTTGACAATTACCCAGGGATAATTCCCACCACACTCTGCTGAACTTTGCTCTGTTCACCACATGTCATAGAAAGAGGCAATTAATGTTACTTAACATTTGGCTGTTTTTCCCAGATTAGATGTTGTTGACACATTTGGTAGCTGCATGACTTCTTTGGAAAGGTTAAAGGTTTCCAATCAGCCAGGGCAGAAACAGAAAAAGATCACAAACCCAGTCGTGGACCTGGACCTTCTTTTGACCTTCAACTTTAGTTCCTGCCAGGTCCCTCAAACTGCTTTTCTGTTATTATTCACATTTTGAATGCAGAGTAACTTTCTTATAATCTCAGAGTTTAAATTCGTTGTTTCTGATGTCACTGATTTATGGCATAACATTGTAAAATTTAAATCGAATTTTGAATAGAAAAGGCATAACTTGGGGGTATAAATGAGTCACATATCTCATAAGTTATGAATGAGAAATGTTACACTGATGGAACAAGAGACCTTGACTGAAATTGGGAGGATGTGATGATGACATCCCTTTCTGAATGCTACTAACTTAGTAGCACAGATGAAACAGCTACAAAGACTTTAGGTGAAAGTAATTTACATTAGTAAAAAACAGAGCATTTTTTTTAAAATGGGGAAAGCTCTGGCCTTCCTACATATCATTTTTTATTTCTAAATCCCAAGTAATTCCAGAATGCATTAAGAGACCAGCCGTGTAGAGACTGCACAGGGCTCTAGTAGATACTACTCACTCACCAACAGCAGCCGCACAACACTGCACATCACTGCCACCCGCTTCGCTGAGAAAGGTTTCTGTGTTTCATTCAGAAATGAACCTCTGCCTGTGGCAGATTTCTAATGAATGACACGTGATGGATGTCTGTTCAACACCTTGTGTCCTGCGTGCTAAAAATATTCTTTGCACTCAATACCAGTGCTCAGCACTTGACCCACCTCTGCCCGTGCCTCTGTGCCATGTCACCCCCCATTTGGGCATGGTTTTTCACTACAGCAGATGAGGGATACACTGAGTTTACCAAAGAGCTGAGCCCTTAATAAATAACAGGTTGTTATGCTTAGGTGGCCTTGAACTTTCTGTCCTCTTGAAATCTGTAGTGCATCCCATCTTGATAGCCAAGAATAAACCTAAAGCCCTTCGCAAACACTTGCAGAGCTGAGCAAACAGCCCTCCAGCAGGAAGTAGGTTATCTGCCCAACTGATCTTTCAACAGGCTCTTCTGCCTAAACCGGTCAACTCTTCAGGCCTCCCCTTGGGAGCAGCTGCGGCAATTTGGCTGAGGATAATCTTCCTCTACCTCACAGCGTCACAGAAACAGCCAGGGATCCCAGGTGATGAATTGTGGCCTGCTAATATAGAGGTATAATTGGATCCATCGATTCATTAATGTAAGGGAATCTGGAGGAAGGGCTGTGTGCCTGCAGCAGTCTCCTGGAGGATGAAGACCTCCCTGACCGTGGCCAAGGCTGTGGAACAGTGCCAGCTTGCCCTTCTCACTGCTCTCTCTGTGCACCACTGAGACAGGACTTCTGTGAAGCTGTTGCTTCAGTTACCACCTCAACTGGAGCTTGGTATCAACGGTTCATTTGACAGGAGAAGCTGTTCAGAAGAGGGACAGACCAAGAGGGCTGCAGGTGGCACATGTACCTTGTTGCACAGAGCCAGTCTCTACAAGGACCCATCTTTGGCCTTGCCTCTGAAATCCTCACTTCCTATCTCTGAAACTCCACAGTTATTTCAGATTCCTTCTCCCTTCCTTTTTCCCTCAGTTACAACATTTCTGCTATTGTTTCTGTGACTGGAAGCACTGTTCCTGGAAAGGTCTCACTGGAGTCATTGAGGGACTGATTTTCAGGTCTCATGTGGGCACCGGTACCAGAGAAACTGCTGGCTGGACTATCTGTCCAGCTGTTCTGTTACCATAATTCTGTGTATCTGTTCAAAAATCACATGACCCTATCTGCTGGAACTCAGTCCTGAAAAGAAACACAAATGCTAAATTTTCAGTCTACTATTTTTGCCTTCAAATGCTTTTACATTTTAGTTCAATCTGTGTACTCTGTCCTTATCAGGATGACAGTTGTTTACTTTCACAGCTGAGATTCAGTATTGTGTGTGCATTGATCCTCAAGAAAGCACGGAGAGGGATCCCTAGGAGTCTTGCCCAGGCCAGCCCAGCGTTGGGCGGTCATTAGCCACCAGCTCAGCACGGTGCCGAGCTTGGAGAGGGACCAGGCTGTGTCCAAGCACACTGCTGCTGAGCTACCCAGAGCACAAGACATGGTGTTTGTGCCATCTGAGGACGGATGATAACTGACAGAGCAAAGAGTTTGTCGGGATAAATATATCCCAATTTCTCATCATTGGGAGCAAGCCTAGGTTGGCAGCATGAATCTATGGCAGTTCAGGGATCTGCAATGTGAAGCCATAGGGTCTCAAACCTGGCTGAACACCCTAAAACTGCATTTAGCTCTTGAATCTGTGGTCTCATGCTAGTAAAGCTTAGCCATATCTAGAAGTTACCTTTGGGCTCTCACTGATCTCTTTGACGTTATCTTGTGAAGCAGTCAGTCACCATGTCTCAGCTAAGCCGTGACTGCACGACACAGTGACAGCAAGAGCAGCTTAGAGTATCCCTGTTCCTGCCTCCTGCAGCTCACAGATAAGGCTCAAATACTGGATGGGCTGCAGGTAGCCTCTGAATACCTGAGTGTTTCAGCCTCCCCGACCTTGCAATGACGTTTAGTTGAAGACTGTAGCCTGTGTTGAGATATGGTCTGTTCCTCAGACTTCATCTGGTTTCTCTCAGGAAAAGATAAAAGTGGTGGTAGCAGCACTCATACTGTAGTTTTCTGAGCTCTATCAGTCCAGCCTGAGAACTACATGAGCCTTTAGCTGCTTTGCCTCTGTTCCTTCATCTAAAAAAGAATTAAAGTCATAGCGACAAACCTACTTTACCAGTGATAGACTCTGGCTAGAGCTTGAATATGTGGCTGCTCAGTTATTTTCGGCTTGGAATCCCCTATTATTTTCTATCATGGTTTCCCAGCCAAAACACTGCATTTCAACAGCAAGATAAATGCAAGCATGAACTGGAAAAGGTCTACCTAATCTTGTCATCATCTGTTAACTCTGCAATGTGAATGGCTTGACATATGATACTGTGTGCAATATTTTATCGAAAGTGTGGATTCCTGTGCTTCCAGATGCTGTTTATCAACTTCCCCGAGGAGTCCCTTGTGAGTACAGGGACACAGTCTGCTCAGAGCCACACCAGGATGTGTCTGAAATGCTTCAGTTGTCTGTAGTAGCATAACCGGATTTTTATCAATGTAGCTGAGACTAGATTCTGTCCAAGATGTTCTAATAAAAACAAGAGTCTGCCCTGGGAACAAAGAGCATGTGATAGGGTTTTTCCAGCTCACTCAGCACTGAAGAGCTGAAAACAAGATGGTGCTGCTTACAAACTCACAGAGGTGCTGACATTCCTCATCCCTTTCACATTACAGCTACAGGGCTACATGAGGCTCCTGATGTCTTCAGGGATAGAGGTTTTGCATGGAGATGAACTTTGGTACTGATGGACTCTGTAGCCGCCTGATGAAATACATAGCAAGGGCAGGAGGTCAGTGAATAGTAGGGAAATGTGAATTTGTTGTGTGTACTGACACTCATGGCACTGCAATAACTAAGTGCCTGCACAGTTGCATGCCACAATTTCTAGACTGTTACAGTGTTGTCAACGCCAGTTATATTTTCTTTTATGCCCCTGGATCAAGAGAGAGCTAGTTATGCAAAGGTGGTATATTGGCTGTACAGTACTTTATGGTTGATGGTGAATACATCACTTGTTAGTTCCTTGTGTTCTGATAAAGTCCTCTGCCATGGCTTCCTGATATTTTGTAATCACATGAGCAGTAATAACCAGTTCAACAGAAATGAAGCTTCATTAAATCTGCGAAACATGTGGCAGGAGCATGGTCAGGTATTTTCTGCCAGCAGCAGACCTGAATGATGTGAAACCAAACTAAATTAGAATGCAGGGCAAAACACACAATAGCACAGAGCTCATGTGAATGTGCCTTCTCCTTCTAGACACAGATTATCAAGCAAGAACCTTCCTGATCCACAGCACATATAGGGAGAGACCAAATGTCAGGGGCCCGACTCCTCCTCTGATGGGCTGTCCAGAGCGGTCTGTCTGTTTCCTTTGAGAACAGCTAGTTCTTCTCTGCAGTGATCCAACTTTATAAGTGAAGTTGGATATATTATTATTTCTGGTGTGTCCCCTCTCCTCATGTCTGTGATTTGGATACAACCTCTGGCTCAGGAAGACCTTCAGCTGCTGATTGCCAGAACTGGGAGTGCCTCTGAGGGAAGGGTTTGTACAGTTTTTGTTCTGCTGCTTATTATCTCTCCATGATCACCCTCAGTTGGTCACAGCTGGAGGCAGAATACTGGTCAGCTGGACTTGCTCTGAGCAGTTCAGTTTTTCTTGTGTTTTCCCAAGAGATGTTTGATTTCTCACAGGAGAAAATTTATCTCTTAAGGAGACCATATGGATGCCATTTGGCAAGGCAGAGCCTGGGATTTTCTTTTGAGATAGGCAATGTGTCAAGGACAAGGGGAGACCATACAGTTAGGCAGTGAGGAAGCAGAGGGGACCTCGAGGATGAAAGATCCACTTCTGGAAGGTGTGAAGGACTTCTCCAATGTCTGATAGCTTGCCCAACTGTAACTATTTTATCAGCTAATGCTGAGCTTCAGCAAAATTTTCCCCGCTGGCACACTTGTGTAGCTCTCTTGAATCCTGGTCTGAGAACTGGCAGGTTTCACCCTAGGGGTGGGGAAGGATCAGGAAGAGCATGAAGAGGCTGCAGAAGCAACAGCTTCTTTGCAGAGGGCCTGTGACCCAGCCACCCTCCCACTGTTGAGTGCCCACAGGGCAGGGAAGACAAAAACCTCTGGGATTTGCCATCCAGTATGTCAACAATCAAGGGTTCAGTTCCGCTGGTGTCAAACCTGCTCAGTGGAAATTATGTCCCCATATTATGATGGCTTCCATCAGGACAGAGGTGCTGAGACCTCTCTCACTTAGCATGTTGCCTTTAGCCCTTTGTTTGCTATGTTGGAAAGCGTTGGTTAGAAAAGAGGTGGGAGGCACACTGAGAGCCCCCCTGTACATTTCCTTTGGGAGGCCTCCAGATAAAGGGAAGCCAACTGAGCTCAGAGGGAAGAAAAAAATAATTCAGCATTGCAATCACTGAACTCCAGGCTCTACATATGTGTGGAAAGTTGGTGGTCAGCCCTTGGTATCTTCTGCAGTGGGAAGAATGGGGTCACAGCTGAATGGGACATCCCTAGGGGCAGTTCAGTGGATGCTTGCCTACTCCATGGCTTGAAATGGCCAACCCATCCCTGTCCTCTGTGACCACCCTGCCACCACCCTTTGTTCCTCTCCTTCTTGGAAAGCAAGTACCTTGGTGTGGGATCAGGGCAAGGGAGATGACGGCTTTATTGCTTGAAACTCTAAGTGCTGCATCCTGCTTCACATAGTAAAAACTGGTTTGCCCTTTTCCAGAGCTGCTTCATACACTTTCGGGTTCACAGCAGTTCAGCCTTATCAGGTCAAAGGCGGCTGAGTGCTTACGTGCAATTGTTTCATAGTGGGAACACAAGCAGAAATTCAAGGGGGTTGACTGACAACCAGTCGAGATCAATCTGAACTGTGCTGCCAGAATGGGGAAAACTGAATGGAGGGAATTAACATCGCATGGGAGGTGATGGATGGAGAGACTGGAAGGCTCATGAGCTGGGGGAAATGGTGTTACAGTGTAGGGGAAGAGAGCGGTGGGACCACTTGTACAGCAGACCTCCAGTTTACAGGTGTGTTGCAATACTGGCGATACTGACCTCGTGGGCAGTGGCTGACATGGGAAAACACCCAGCAAATTATCAGATCTTGCAGGCTTGGTCTAGACTGGGGTGTGAATACAGACATTTTTAGCGTGGATATCTATGTGATATGGTCATGAATATGAACCTAAGTACATGCCTACCTATTTCTGATGACACATGCATGCTGACATTGCCTTGGTAGCATGTAATGCCAACACACCCACACGTCATATTCTGATTCTAATTAGTGAGTTCTAATTCAGATTTAAACCAAAAAACCCTTCCAAGACAAATATTGTTTGCATGATCTTTCTACTCATTCTCCTTTTAATGCCAAAAACCACTGGATACTGCCCAACGCATGTGAAAGAAAAAAATATACAAATATTTTTCTGTTTTATCACTGCATTATTGGGTCTCCAGGATCTACACAAGTTTCCACTTTTAAGACGTGAAAGAATGTCTTCCTGACATTTCCAGAGTATATGATCCACTGTTGCACCAGACATACAAGTGGTAACGTGGCAATGAAGTGTTCTGGTTCTGTTCTTGGCAGTGACACTACTCTTAAGCAATCCACTCAAAACTGTTCTCCTGATGCAGTTCTCCCACCTGGACAGTGTGTTGATAAGCCAGGGGGTCATGATGATGAATTGATTCTGATCGGAGGTTTCCCCATGGAACCGAATCATTGTATGACAGATTCCTAAGGTCAGGAGGCTGTGAAAAAGGCTGCAATCTCATAAAACATGGCGAAAGTCTCTGACAAATGGCCAGATCCTGCTGTCCTGCTCTGACAGCAGCAAATGAAAACAAATGCAAAGGCTAATGCCTGGAAGAGCATGTTACTCTGGGTATGGTGGAGTGCTCTTGCTCTTTTCCTGCTGGGACTGGAACAGTGCCGAGCTGACAGGACTTTGCTGCCTCGTTCAGCAGCTTCAAAGCCTGCTGGTATTTCCTTTGAGTCATCTTGGTGAAGAAGCTGATAAGGCTGGTCCAAGACTCAGTGCAATGTTAGTGCCTCTCTGTGTCTGCCTGGGAATGCAGATCTCTCCAGGACACTGTCACTAGGAGCCCATCTGCGCATGAGTCAGGGCTGGAGCGTCGTCCCTTGTTCCTCCTGTGTACAAACATGTTTCTATGTTTACCGGCTCCTTTTGGGAAAAGTTCTGTAGAAAAGGTCATGCCAGCAGGAACCAGTTGAAAAACAGACCTCATACAGTGGATGGGGGTGAGGATGTTCCAGGCCCCATATCCCAAAGCTTTCCAAACTTCCTCAAGTCCCACCATAATGTTTCATGCTTCAAGACCAGGCCTCATGCACTTTTCTGGCCCTCTGAAGATGTGGGAGACCCCAGGGATCCTGTCAGGGGAAAGGGCAGGTTTTCCAGAAGCACCAGCACGGCACAGACACCCTGCAGCAATCCAGCAGCAGTGGAGCAGCCAGCCAGGACCTCTGTCAACCCAAGAGCAAGCTGTGGCAATGTAGGTATATGTGAATGGAAGCTCTCTCTCTTTCAGGGGTGGGCAAAATTTGGAAGTACATCCTAGTCTGTAGTCAGTCTTAGATTTTTAACCCAAGCACTTGGGAAATACTCTGGGCCATAACAACCTTCTGCAATTCTTTTGGTGACTGACTGTGGGAATGAATTTCTCATTCCCTGTCCTGGGCCTGCCTACAGCATGTTGGCCTCGCTGACAGACACATTTGAGCTGAACTCACTGAGCACTCAGGACCAGCTGAAATGGGATTTATTGTTTTTTTTTCACAGAGAACAGACCAGACCAAGAAGCAACCTGACCCATCACTGCCTCCTCTCATCTGCTTATAAAAGTGCTGTTTCTGAAGGCCAAGATTCCCACAAGCTCTGACTGGCCACTTGCACAATAAAAAGTCAGAATAACCTCAGCTGGGCTCTGCAGTGTGCTGCAATTCCTTGACAATGCAAAGAAGCTCTTTGAAAATTAAGAGATTGTCGTTTGCTATCCTCTTCCTTTTTTTTTTAACTCTCAATATTCATCAACCTTGCCAATCTCTAGGTATAAAACAGTTTTATTTCAAGCC
Source organism: Tyto alba (assembly GCF_018691265.1). Lineage (NCBI taxonomy): Eukaryota > Metazoa > Chordata > Aves > Strigiformes > Tytonidae > Tyto > Tyto alba. The sequence continues at coordinate 13,364,006 of NW_024881279.1, forward strand.
TGCCTGGCACCTCTCAAATCCTGAGTATTCCTTGTAAACAGTTCTCTTGCTGAGCTGTTGGTGTGTAGCACTGCTGGAATTTGCAAAGCTGCCATCCTCCGGGGTGGTACTAGGACCATCATAGGGTCAAGACAACTGCTAAACACAGATTCCTGAATAGATTTGGCTTTGGCACTGGCTTCAGTGCCAGCAGTGCAAGGCCAAAGCTGTTTAGAAAATCCCACTTCCAAAGTGAAATGTGGCAAGCAGCATACAAAGGCTTGCTACCTGGCTGATTCACCTTTAAAGTGACTTTAAGACACTTCAGTGGTCCTTGTCTGAACAAGTCAACAACGTACATGTGCAAAACACCCTGATGAAGTTTTTGAGTTGTATCCCTGTACCTAAATTGTGCTCTGATTTTAGTGGAAATTCATCATTTTTGCATCAAGGAACATGCTTTGTGCTGTGATAAATGTAGTGGGGATGGAGCTATGACTTTGCTTTTTAGCAATGGGTTAGTTAAAAGAGATACAGGGAAACTGGAAGAGTAACAGCTTCCAAGGGGCTCATGTAAAATCCTGGATGGGGTCATTTCCACCAGTCACATCCAGCTTTCCCTGTGATTCCCCACAGTTCTTCCAAGATAAACAAAACCCTGTTTGCTGAGGCTTTCCCAATCCTCCCTCTGACACTCTCTTTAGTGGAGACAAATTCCCTGAAGCTGTTTGCAGCAACTGCTGCCTAATGACTATCATGCTGCCAGTTCCTTACAGATTACTTCAAGATGCTGAGAGATCCTGCCTGTCTAATCTTTGGATGCCTACGAGAGATGAAGTTGAACAAAATAAATGTAAACCAAAGCAAACCTCTGATGCACGCTGTTGAGGAGTACTGCTTGTCATGTAAAGGTCAGCTGCTGTCAGACTGCTGCTAAATTGCAATGTTTTCTTTCTTTTCCAGTCTGGGAAACAAACTGAAACAACAAGGCAGGCCTGCAGTGGGAGTAGATGCAGATTTGATGTGGGGCTGCAGTGGGCTATAGCTTCTCCACTATCAGCGGGTGCTCCGGGCCATGTGGCTGGGGCAGGCACCACCTCCTCGGCAGTGGGAGAAAACCTTCTTTAAGGGCACACACAGAGCATCTGGGAAATAGGACTTGGAGGCTCTGCTCTGCTATTGATTTCCTGCATGTCCCTGAGCAACTCACTTCACTTAAACTTTCCATAGTTATCTTCTCTTGGATTAAAAAAAAAGAGTGTTGATACTGTTTCTCTGCTTCTGCAGGGAGCAGTGAGGGCAAGGACCTTAGGAGGTGGCTGGTATGCTTTGGCCTGGAGGGTCTTTTAAGTCCTGTATATAGATATCAATTCAAATTCACATCTCAAACATTTTACATGGTACCAAAGAAGGAGATAAAGGTTTGCATTTGCTATGGAGAGGTCACTACAAAATTATGTATCACTCTGAATTGTGCCAGAAATTCTCTTTAGTTTTGTTTCCGCAGAGAGGGACTCTGTTTACGTCAGCATGTACAAACTTTAAAGAATCTTCAGACTTTCTGCACCAGGCTGGGAAGCTTGTAACAAAATCCCAGGATGAGGCTAATATTGTCCAGTGTCCTGGCCAAATGTACTGTACAAACCCTGGAGTTTTCCACACGTTTAAACTGTATCCAGACTAGGAGACGTGGAAAGAGGCACTATGCTAGGGATGATCTCCTACAACATCAGTGAAACATCCATTCTTCACGAGGAAGAGTTCATCATGTATTGCCGGATGTCACCACCAAATAACAGAGGATAAAACCTGCAGAAGCTCCTTGTTTGTCTCTGTGGTTTCAGTCTTAATAACTGTTGCATCTGCTGACATAAGCACTGATCCCTGTTCTCACCTTTCCTTAGTCTGGAAAAGGAAAAGCAGAAATATGATGTATGAAGGTCCTTGATGCTACACAGGTGCTTTATTTTCTTATAATCTGAATAGTTACAAAGTCTTATCTTGCTAGTCTTCTAATTTGCCTTCAGTTGAATAGAAAAAAAAAAAGAAAAATCCAGAAAGCACCTCTGATCAGAAAGAATGTTCTCTGGAGACACTTGAAGAAGGATGTCAATGAGGCATTCATATAGCTGAACAAACTTTTACCTCCACAGACAGTATGAACGCTTATTTCATGTGCATTGCATACCTGAAACAGGAGGAAACAATCTTGTTTCTGTGCTTTGTTCATAAAATTGTTTCTGTCTCTTTTAATATGGACTTTGGACAGAGGAGGTCAGCACTAATAATCTTCATCTAAATGTCAGTCAGATACAGTCATATCATAACCAGGGATCAGTAATGCCTTCTTAACCTTGCCTTTACATGGAAAACAAACCTATTCTTGCCATATAGAATAGACCTTATCTTAGTGCTCCAGTTTTAACCTTTCTCTGGTTTGTGTCTAAAGTAGGAAGTACCCAATTTTTATGGATTTACCTTTCAGATTATGAAATATTGCTCCTGGCACTTAGAAGCCCATTCAGTTTTGCTTTGCTTGTTGCAAACAAAAAGTGATATCATCCCTACTGTAATTGAGGTTTTTTCTTTTATGTTAAGTGCTTTGTCTTCTTCAGGAACAGTAGGAATATAGCTGAAAGGTCCTTTCCTTGCATTTTACAATACACAGCTATCCTCATTACCTGTAACCACAGAGCTCAGTTAGCAAAGTTATAACTTTGAAATTTTCTAAGATTTAAAATGCAAGGAGCAATTTCTCAGTACACTGCACAGCTGCAAGCTCATTTCAGTGCCTGCAAATACTAAGTTTCACTGGGTGCAGAATATAGATCTCATGTTGTTTTCTTATTAAAACAGTTTTGGACTGTGGACCTTAATACCCTATATGGTCAGATATGAAGACAATTCACTACTAGGAGCACTGCCAGCTAATGTCCTAATCATTCCTCTGTTGCAGTGTATTCCATCCATTGAAGATGGAGTACAGTATGGAAATCCAAAAGGATGAGTTTAATTTCAGTCCCTCTACCCTGAGGATGTCAGGAGTTTCAAATCCAGCTCTGAATTATACTGAGTGTAGAGCCAAGATGAGCTCCACTGTGATGTGGGATTTTATGAGTATCCCTAGGAGACTAACTGGAAAGACATCTTTTCATACTGTATGACAAGAAGCTGTAATAGGATCCAACATGGATAACCTTTACCGAGGCAAAGAAAATACAAGGTTCATCCGTATGAAATACCAAGAACATGAGCTGTGGAACAGGCAAACAGGAGCTTGAATGGCTTATAATTTTAGGTGTTGACTGGGCACTAACAATCTAATTATTAGACAACCATAGCTTGTCAACATTATAAAAATTCTCTCTGATTGTACATTGCTTCTTTCCATTCATCCTACCTTTTCCTCTGCCTGCATCTGCTTTGGCTTTAAGCACTGAAGACAAATCAGATCAAAGCTGAGATGAGGGCAGCAGCAAAGGAACTGCTTCGTCCCAGCATGGAGGCCCTGTGGCTGCTATAACAGCCCACTGCAATTTGGATGTGCCCAAACACGTGAGACTGCAGTTTGTTTGCATCATTTATGTGGTAGCTCTGCACCAAGCAGCCTCTTCCAGAGAAGTTTATGTCCGTCACAGAGCATTAGGGGGAGAAGCCGTAGGCAAACAAACGTGATTTTTAAAACAAATTATCAAGCACAACTGTATTTTTACACTGTGGAATCCAGATTATGCACAGACACGTGCACACCCCTCCAGCATGTCCAGAGCCTGCCTAGTAAACACCGGTGTGTGATTTGTGAGCTTCCTAAATTTTGGCTTGCATCCATGCTGTGCTGTATGTGTCCTCCATGGTGACATGTGTCTTCAGTACACTGGGTTCCTGCTCTGGCTTGTGTGCACTTAGAGACAGAGACAAATGATGGATCTTGTGACAGTGTAGAGGAAAATAAATGAACCTTCAATCTGAGAGGAAGAAATTCCCCCCCCCAAAAAAATAAAGAAGGAGGTGCTCCTATCTTGGAATTAGGTGAAAACATTTCGTCAGCAGCTATTTAGTTTCTTTCCTCTTTCTTTGTCTACTCCACTAACATGTTTTAAAGTTAATTACAATACTCAATAGCCTGTTGACAACATGTCAGCAAGACTCTAGAGGAACTCAGCAGAGGGTCTCTGGTCCATGCTAAGGCCAATTTTACAAGCACTTCCCTTCTCTTCTGAAGCACTGCAGGGATAATCAGAGATCTTTCCTCCCTATGCTGCTACTAGAGACAGCCCGTTACAATTTTACTTCACATCAGCAGTTCTGAGTCATCACCACGCACAGAGGCTTTCCTTGTTGAACAGAGGAGGTTCATTAGCGTACACAGCAGCTACTCCAGTCCAGCCACCCAGGCTGTGGTGCTTAACACCCTCAATCATTTGATTTGCCTCTTCAGATCAAATTACGGGAACTCTACATTAATAAAACTAGTGCTCACCCTTGGGTGGCTTCCTCTTTTTCCTAAATCTTGTCTCTTTACATTCCAGATCCTGGCTACTCTGAAAGCCATTATTTCCAATAAGGGCCCTTTAGGGCAACTGACTGACCTATTTAGTTCTCCTCTGCCATCCTGAACTGTAGGAGCAAAAGGGGTTTTAATCAATATCTCCCAGCTATGCTAAGCATGGTGCAAAAAGATGTGCAGGGAGCAGCAATCAGACACTGAGGTGTTGCATGTTAATTTGGGTTCAGGCAGATACACACTTGCTTACATTAAGGCACTGAGACATAAAGAAGTGAATGAGTGAACTGGGAGAGAGCTCCAGTTGTTGGCCTGGTGCTCTCTCCCTTTCTGCCACTCTTCCATTTTTTACCAGGGTTTTTCCTTCACAATCAGATGATGAAACCTGTCTGTGTGAGTGAGTGAACAGCACCCCCACCACATGTCCCTTGCAAGGTGGTAGACAAGCAGCAGATGGAGGCAGCACAGAAGAAAACATTTCTTCTTCGGGAAAAAGTCTGGAGAATGAGAATTCAGGAAATCCCTCCAGCAGTACTACAGTTTCATAGTAGCCTTCACAGAAACCATCTGTTTTCATCTCTTCCTGATCCAGGCAAACCCCACGCTGAAGAGGCTTCAGCTCGAGAACAAAACAGCCATTGCATTCACATGTCTTTGCTCTTTATCCTTTCCTTGCTGTACTAGACCCTAGTCCCAGCTCATAACAGCACATTTATGAAGGACACTGACCTACCCAATTCAACCCTTGAAAGACCTACAATGTTGTTGTGCCAAACCACAACTAAAAGCAATCTTTGAAAAAACAGATAAAAAAAAATCCCTCACTAATCCTTCTCTTCTGGCAGAACTTAAAAGCGTGCTTTAATGCATGAGTAAGTCCTTAGACATCTCCATGCATCCTATTTTTCTCCTAGCCACCAGCAGTAGAAGCCTGTCTGTTTTGCACCATGCTTTGCCATGGCCTGCCAGAAGCCTGGGGATAGTCCCTTGGGTATCACCTCTGCAGAGAGGATACCTTGCATGGTTATCTCCTTTCTTTGGGCCAGGAGCTGACAAGCACTGGTCACAATGGCACTAAAAGGGCTTTAACTCCTCCCCTGGCTTTACAAACTGCTGTACCAGGTGAAAGGGAGCTTGAGAGAGGCGTCCAAAACCCAGGTTTCCTTGAGTGCTATCAGACCTTCTGCAGTGGAGAGATAAAGGATGCTGCCAGCGTGCCCTTCTCCCCATGACTGACTCTTAGTGTCTCCTCACTGTGTGTCAGATGAGTCTCACTGAAACTAAAGGTCATTCTGCCGTGTGAAAGCAGTCTTTGAGAGAAGCAAATCAGACTCATTACCTTCCACTGTCAGCTGGCAGCAGCAGTGGGCTGAGCTATCGATGATTCAACACTGCAGATGCCACTAGATTGTTCTCTTTTTTTCCCAGGAGAGCCCCCCTGACAGAGCAGGACAAGCAACCACTCTTCATCAAACCACTTCACAAATGGGAGCTGGCAACAACACGTCAGACCATTGAGGAACTCTGGCTGCCAATAGACCTTTAAGAAACTAATGATTTATCATTTGCAACAGGAGCTACACACTCATTCTTCTCCCTTGGATGAAGGATACAAATCAAACAATGCCTTGTCCTTATCAGCAGAAACATTTGTTGGGGAGTGGTCCAAAAGTGACTGATGGAAGGGTCTCTTCTGTGAAGTACTTTGTCCTATTCCCAGATGAAGTATGTTTGCATCCAGTTAAACCCTTTGAGCTTTATCAGCAGGTGTATATAGAGATGTAAGAAAACAGTGATAGACAGAGCGATAAAAAAACCCATCATCAGGCTGCTGCATTCCTTATTCCAAATCAATACATTACATGGCAGATGGCTGGCCATATTTGTGCTGTGCTATTACCAATAACAATCATATAAAGCATCCACTTCCCTAGTCACCACGTGAGAAGCAGGAGTGGATACCTACTATCAGTTGTCCAGAGCAGAGACAGGAGGCTCCAGAGATGAACAGCCTCTTTACAGATGAAGAATCATGCTTTGGCTCCTCCACTGACAACCCGGATAAGAAATTCAATAGGGCTTTCACCAGTAGGATGGAGGGAACTATGACAGATGCACTAAATACATGCCATTTCTTCTCAGTCTTGAAGGTGTGTGTTTCTAAGCAAGATCACAGGTCCCAGTGCACCATTGGTCATGGCAGATGACTACCAGGTATTACAGCTGCTCAGAGCAATAAGGAGTTGGGATTATTGAGCCTTGGCCTCAGTCACCTTCAATGGCACCATGATTGCTGAAGTCAGAGGCATTTTTATTTTAAATGGTTGCATGTGGCCTGTTGCAGGACAAGCCTCTTGCTCCTCAGTCTTGCTCAGCTGCATTGCTGACAGCTAGACACCGTCATTCGCATCCTCACACACTGCAATTCCACCAGAGCCTTGACTGCCGGGGACTTTTTTGACATGGGCAAATGGGACATACATGAGAAAGTGCAAGACCACAGCTGCTGCTGTGCTGCTGGGCTAATAATGTGTCCCCAGGGCTGAGGGGCTGGTGGCCCCGTTGCTTGATACCACTGCCAGGCAGAGGCCCCTGATTCCCAGAGGCTTTCCTGGGAGAAGATCAAGATGCTCTTTCTTTCTCCAACCTTGCTGAAAATCAGTTCAGCGGGAGTTCAGGGAAAGTCCAGAACATGCACGAAACCCCCTGCCTAGAAGGCAGCTTTTGAGATCACCAGGATTTTACCTATTCCTCTGCTGCATAACTGGTGGCAGTGGTGCCCTTCAGCCCTTTTTTCTGCCCCTGCTCCATGGCTCTGCCAGCACCCTGTCTGTGTGTTAATCTGTGCACTGATACTGGCTTTGAAGTTAGGGTGGGTAGCACAGGAGCAGGAAGCTGGGGATTAACAGGAACATTTCTTGTGAAGGGAATAATCACATGCGCATCACACAAATTGGATAGCCCTCCTGCAAGGCAGAGATACTAATGAGGTGTTTCCCATGTGGTTATTGAAGGGCTCATAACCAAGTTCCTGTCCTATTCCATTTCCCAGCGCTGGTTATGATGGCTTTCTGACAGAGGTCTCTGTCAGAAATACTTTGTTTCGTGCCCTCCCCTGTGGCTGTTCTTCTTCATCCTGGGCACAGACCATGTGTTGAGCCCCCCAGCTCCAAGCCCTGCCCGGTTTCTGGGCTCAGCGTGCAGGATCTGCTCTGTGACACAGCCTCTCTTGACCCCCTCCAGTGCTGGGTCCCAGCACATCTACACGGACCCATCCCAGCCATCCTGTACCACCGGGCCAGGGCTTACCTGGATACACTGCATGGCCACCCTCACTGCTTGACTACCTTTTTTTCTTAAAGGGTTGGACTATTTAATCTTAATTAGTATTTACATAATGAATAGCTAAGCAACAAGATTGTTTTTAATTTAGCCAGTGATAAACAACTATCATGTACATTTTATTTAGCCAAGTAAATATGTCAGTGGAAAGTAGGTGAATATAATGAAGATTTTGCCTTTATAGGATACAGAAGACACTGTACATGGAGTGAAAATTGTTTGAAGGTGGTTTGGAGACCACACGGTAGCATTGTATTCTTGGGTCTAATCTAAGGACCTCAATGGAAAGTGCAATTTCAGATAATACTCTGCATTTGAAGAAATCCAGACCTCAGTAGGACTCTGCTGTAGTTGTTACAATGGACTTGAATGTGCAGGGAGAGGCCTGAGAAGTGGCTATGAATGAGGTGGTGCAGCCATGTAAAGGACAGGGTTTCAGACTTGGTGCTCAGCTGCACTTTTGACTCCTGTTTTGCCTTTTTGGGGTCAATATGAAGCATCTGCTTCCTGATATGGGCTCTCCTTTGAAAGTTTTTAGCTTCAGAGAAGCAGCAACCAGGCATGAAAGAGCTAAGAGCTGGGATCTCACAAGGCTGGGCCAGATGCCTTTGTTCCTCCCCCAACAGCAAGGCTCCTGTGAACCGGGGTCTCCCACATCTCCCACAAAAGCTGCTGACTTCACTCATAATGATAATAATAACACAGACTGTGAGGGTTGTTTAGTTAATGAACTTCAAATTCTTGGGGGAAAAGAAAGGTTTGGTGACTTGGCTGGCGAAGTGAGTGATGGAGCCAGGACCCATGGCTGAAGGAGAAGATTGTTACTCTTGGCACCAGAGACCAGTGAAAAGCAGCGGCTCTGTATGCTCTGGACTGCTTTACCTGCTTCAATAAACTATCCACATCCACCCTGGTTGGGAAATGCAACTGCTGAAGTCAAATTGCTAGCAGGTGAAGGATAGGGGTCCTGTTTATTTTAGTTTAGTTTATTTAAAGCCTTATAATTACTTTTCACGTGGCTGTATTCATTATTATTTATTTTGGACTTCAAGCAGGATTTTCCCTTTAAAACTGCACCCACTTGGACTCAGCAGCTGCCTTAACTCATGCAATAGGAATGAACTGAGATCTACAAGGAAAGGGAATACATACCTTCCTATAAAATGTTTCTGTCTTTCTAGGATCTATCAACCACAGTCACCCTAAAACTCTGGATCTGGAAAGGGACAAGGCTTTTTTCCAGATGAAAAGTCTGGCATAGGCTGCACAGGACAGTTATAGCTGGCGCAGCAGACATCAGACACACAAAACACCAGGTCTCCTCTACACCTCTGCTTTGCCTGTAAAATCACCTGTGGTCTTTTGACTTTACACAGTTTCTTTGGAAGCTATTTAAGTTGTTATGGAAACTGTTTAGAGGAGTGAGTTTCTCTCAGAAGGAGGCCTTAACCTCAATCACCTATTGTGTTTTTGTGGGACAGAGCCCGGTGGTGCTACATTCAGTTGGTGGTGGTAACAGCTCCTGACCCACCTTCCTTTGCAGCTGAGTGTCAAAGCCACAGACAAGACCTGTGCTCCCAGTCCTAATGGGGACATTGTGCTTGGGTTGCTGGGATCTCCTCAGTCTTTCAGCTGTTCAAGGCTGGTTTAGGAGATGAAACTAAGGACCTGTTGCAAATATCTGGTGAGAAACAGGTGACAGGCAAAAGCTCCTGTTTCCAGACCAGTGTACCTCCACCTTGATGTGCACAGCCCTGCGGTGTCAGCTCTGGGATGGGAACGCTGCTCCTGCACCCCACTTCTGTCTTGAGAAGCAGAAGCAGCAGCTGTGCTGGTGAAGGGACAGCCACCTTTCCCGTGTGCCCTAGGCAGGCAGAGGCCACCATGGGCTGGGGCCTGGGAAGTCCCCACGGTCCCCCCCCACCCCCCTGGCTAATCCTGTGCAGAGACAGCCGTGGGCACCAACAGGGATGCACACAGGTCTCTCCTTGTGAGTGCTTTTACCACAGCACACATGCATTCAGCTGGTTGCCTGTGGTTACATTACAAATGCAACAGTGATGATTAATGAATTCATCAATGACAGGGACAACGGGGAGAGTGGGAAGCAGGTTAAAAGCTGGAATAAAAGCCCCTTGTGCTTCTGCTGGAAACACATGGGCTCCTCCTATGCAGAGGAGGTGGGACAAGCACAACACAGAACACCAGCTCTCTGCTGGTGCTGCGGCATGCTGGAGGAAAGCACGCAGGCCCTTCTAGCTGCCGGATCCCCAAGACTGTTTTATTTTAAGGATGAAGTCAATTTGTTTGACTGCATCTGCATTTATAGCATCCTCAAAAAAATGTACAACTCCATAAGCTTCATGCATGCTGCTCCTGTTCGGCCGCGCAGCAGAGCTGCCAGGCATAGGCATGACCTTTTGGCCAGAGCCTTCAAACCCTGACTCAGAGGGACCTGGCAGCAGCAGGGAGAAGAGCTCAGCATGATTTTCAGGGTAACAAGTATCTCAGCAGAGGAGCCAGTTGGGCTGCTAGAAACCCCATGGATGAAACCGCAGTGGCCTGGAGGGAGGACTTCTGCCCCATGAGAGGGTAATGGCATTTCTGCCTTCTCTCCTCCCTAATCTTCAACCCTGATCTACGTTTACATCTAGCTCTGTGTTTGGGAAATGCAGGCTCTCCCTCGTTGCACCACCTGCTCCTCCAGGTCTCTGGGACACCTCTCCCTGCTTTCCACTTCCATCAGAGGGTTACACAAGTGATTATGAAACCAAATGGCTTTGACCTTTGAAGTGGGAAATCAATGGCTGGGCAGGGCTCAATTCACTGCAGAAATATTTACAGTCACATCAGGAACATTGTATTAATTTCTTTCATTCTGGGGAGAAGGCAAGGAGCCAGCATGTGTTATACTTGATTCATACATTAAGATCTTCATTATGACTTTTGGTTTACCTGCCTTGGCCTTCTGCCATGCCCTGGGGAGCTGCAGTGCAGAAGTCAGAGACGTTTTTGGGGAAGAATGTTTCTGGAAGTGGAAACGTGCAGAAAACTCCTCCTCGGGGGTGTCTAGCGGAATGAAGGTCTCAAAGAACTGGACACAGGCGACTGCGTGACAGGAGTGTGGGCACAGAGGTTGGGTTCCTGGAGAGCTACCCTGCTTTCTGTGCTGACTGCCAGAGCTGGACCATCGCTGCAGCAGCATCTCCAGGGATGTAATCAAAAAGTCCTCAGGCATCATGCATAGCCTTATTTTCAATGTGAAAAGCTGAGCCTTTGATACTTTCCGGGTGAACTGAGGGAAAAGCATGCCTCTTCTCTGGGGCACAAGGAGAAATCCTGGAGGATACGGAGTTCTCAAAATGTTGACTCTGTGCCTCCATCGAAGAGGTTAATTGCCTGAGTAGGATTGAAAACCAGGCTTGCAGGTTCTCTATCTATTTAACTGGTCAGACTTGCAATGATTTTTTATCCCAAGTGTTCTGCCCTGAGCTGGCGGAAGGGGCGAATTTGAGTTTGCCAAGGCTAATTTTAGTAAGAGACAGCCTTACACCATTTCCCTCGGGGCTAGCTACACTAAAAAAAAAAAATCAACCACAGATTAAAATCACCCAATTACCATACTATAGCAAATAAAAACACTAGCCAGAGATGTAATCTCACGTGCTATTAAAATGCACTAACACACAAAACACCATTCACAGATACCATCTCCCAGATGAATGCCACACACAATAGCCCATCTAAAAGCGATTACTTACATTGTTTCAGGAGTCACACACAGGGTTCGTTCTGACATTCCAGAGTGGGCTGGGGTGGGTAAAGAATCTGGGTGGTCGTGAGACACAGTGCCTTTCGCTTTCATGTGCCGATCTGAATTTAGCCAGAGTTCATTAATGAGCAGAGAAAATGAGGACTCGCTGATGTATAGTAGGTGGGATGTGCCAAATGAGCTGGGAATGTGCTGCAAATTTCTCCTGGAGCTAGGGACTCAATTAAACGGGGTTCACATCAGATATCGTGACCAGTCTGAGGGGGCAAGCGACCTGCGAGCTATGGAGACTGATTTCTGCCTACCTTCTTCTTCTGTTGTACATATCTCCTTGATATCTTAGTGCTTGTCACCCTTCTTGCTAGTGGACATGGTCCCCGGTTAGGCAAATTCGTTGATGCTAACCAGCAGAATAAGTATCTTCACATGCCCGAGAGCTGTTTGTGTCCAGGACTCTCAGCGTGATCATTTTCCTCAAAGGCACTCACTTCTGATCCTCCTGTCCCCCAAATCTTGCATAACACAGCTACTACCTTTCTTTTAGGGCATCGATTCACTTCCATGCTAAGAGCAAAATCTCCTTGACAATTCCCACTGCAAATGTCCAACCTCTGTGTAAAACAGGAAGATTGATGGCTACAGTCAGACTGAGGCATTAGAAAGGAGACAAGCCTGGGCTTACCCTAAACAACTTCTGAATTGTGATTTCCTTTTTCCGGCAAGGTATTTAGGAAAAGGATGGGACCATATATGTTGTAGCCACAGAGAAAACCAATCTTTTTAGCACCACCTTGTGAGGACTGCTCCAAAGGACCTGACAGACATTTGTGGATGTCCTCTTCAGACGCCTGGAGGAATGAGGATTGATTAATTCTGCCCTACTAAGGGAAAACGGAAAGTTAAGGGCACAATGGCTGAAAAGGTCTATGTGATCTAGGAGCCAAATGCCAAGGACTTTCTCCTTGTGTGTATTGACACTCCAGGTCTGGAGCCACCTATGCAAATGCTAAGCACTTGCCCAAGGGCTCAGAAGACATTGTAGCTCCTCTGGGTTTGCATAGCTTTTGAAAGATGCCCGAGGGATGGTCAGGCATCTGCTGGCAGTGTGGGCATGGCAGACTTGACCTACCCATACTCTAGCTAGCCAGTGTGCCATAATCTCCAGGATGGGCTGTTCAAATCTGACCAAGATCTTGGCATGGCTGAAGCCCTTCCTCCTGCACCCTTACTGCTGCTGTTGGTCTTCCTGGCCACACATACAGCGCAGAGCTACAGTTAGAGCTCAGCCCCATCTCTACCTCGGCATCTTCTTTTGCACGTCTCCACTCTCCCTCTGGCTCTGCTGGCTTGGCCCCAGCACATGTCTGTGTACCTGCTTTCAGACCATGCCAAGGGTCTTGCCCACAGTGGAAAAGATGATTAAACTAAACTGAAATCCCTTGAGTTTGTGCCAGATGAAGAGTATGCACACAGTACCCACTGTGCCCATCCACCCTGCAGCAGTGAGTTAACAAAGCTCTTGAACCGCTCTTCAGACTTGAGGGAAAGCTTGGTCTGACCAGCAGCCACACAAGTTATTTTGGGTTTGATATGCTGCAGATTTGATAAGAAAGCTCTCAGGAAAAAACAAATTTCCTCTTGGACTCAGTAGAACTGGGCACATATTCCGGCACACAGAGTTCCCTTTCCTATAAGCTCATGAGTAGCCTTCTAAAATTAGGAATGAGAGGTGACGCTCTGGCCCCACTGCAATCAGAGACCTGTATCCCCAGGACCAGGATTCTCCTTAGGGGTACAGTAGACCCTCATCAATGGTGGAGAGGTGAAGAGGGCAGAGGGCCCTGTGCTTTCTGCGTTGCTTCCCTGGTGTGCCTCCTATATACATGCCCATTATTTATGTGAGTCAGAGGTTTACATTGGGTCAGCGTGGGTGCCATACAGTTTGCCTCCTGCCCAATGATACTGAGCATTATCTGAGGAGCTCAGACCACCTTGCAAGAACAAGGGCAGGAAAGAGGCTGGAAGTGAGAAGCAAGGCATCTCAATATGGCCACGACTCGGTGAATTTGTGTTTGAATCAGACTTGTCTGCCTCACACTGTGAGTGTGCTGTGTAACTCAGTGTGGCTGCAGCCCAGGCTCCTGTGAAATTATGGCTATGATTATGGAGCCTCAGCTGCTCTGTGGCCCCAGGCGCCCATTGCACCTGACTGGTGTCTCCTCTGATCTGCTGGGTGGGGTAACGGAGCAGAAGCCAGCTGATGATGCCTGGAGGATGTGGTGCATTTTGCACTTAAAAAACCTCCACTGTGTGGCAAAATCCCCTGCTGCAGCCTCACACCACGGCTTTGCACGGTGCAGAGAAACAAGATACTGGGGAGTGGACAAGAAAAGCCTGCTGGCAGCATGGGCTGAGAGGTCATTGCCAGGGACAAGTCCAGAGGGAGGTGTGGGTTAGAGACAGTGATCTCCTCTGCTTATGAAAATTATGTTCAATTATGGGAAAAACAGTAATGAGAAGAAGAAAAGTCTTGATAACAATCTTTTATCGCTAACTATTATTCTGATGCTCTCTTCTCTTTCCTCTGCTGCCCTCGTGTTGTGTCACTTTGTAACCTGTATTCACCATCAGCATTGATTTACAGGCAAGCAGTTCAGTATTTGGCCCAGAGACAATGAATCTCTGGTGTTCAGCTGTTCTAGCCAGTGTCATGTTCCATATAAAGCGCCTCAGTTTTCACTGGGGTCATTGCTCATATTCAGCAGTTTCCTTTTCCTTTGGTCTAGTGTAAAAAACAAACCAAAAAAAGGACAGTAGCTGCTTCCCTACAAATACCAGTACTCCAGAGGTTAATATTAATAGCTGTGATTTCCCATACTCAGCAGATGCCCTGGGAGATCCAGAGAGAGGACCAGAGGATCCTGCCCACCTTGGTGCAAGATGATAGATTTCCCCCCTCGCCCAGTTTCCCTTCACACCTCCACGGCACCCTCACACGGGAGGATGTGGGGACAGGTACTTTTCAACAGTGGTGGCACCTGTGGAAGCGTTAGGGATGCTCCCGTGTCAGATGGGTGCTGTCTCAGGCACCTCACGCCATCCTGCAGCCCCCAGAGTGGAGGAACCCCCCCCCGCACCACCCCATCCCCCTGCAGAGCACAGGGTGGGCACTGGGGCGCTGGGGCTAGGGGCGGCTGCCCAGGAGCGAAGGTGACAGCAACTCCCCTGTCAAAAAGAAACAGGAGGTTTCTGTCCCTTCTGCTGTCCTCCCTGCCACAGGTGGGTGCCAAAGGGAGCCCTGGGCTTCTCCTTACTGCTGTGGGCTCCTGGAGCAAGGGAACACGCCAGGGCTCCCACCAGACCATTCAGGGAGCTCCAGGACAGAAACAAACAAACAAAAACCCCTCCACTTTATCACTCAAACCCTAATTTCTAATTGCACTATTGTTCCAAACAAGCGTGAATGAGAGATTAACGGGGAGCTGTGAGTCACGAGTGGCTCCCCCTCATGGTTTATAGAGCAAGAGAGGAAGAGAAATCAAGAGCCAGGAGGCTGCACTGCTGCTACCACAGCTAACCTGCCGAAAGCTCCCTGGCCCCAGCCAAGCTGCTTTGAAGAAGAAGAACAAGGAAGCCAAAAGCCCCCAGAAGAAGGTATATGTGACCCACAGAAAGTGTCCCAGTCCCTTTTCCCAGGGGCTGGTGAGCTGCCCCAGCTCCGCACTGCTGCAGCACTGCTGAAGGCCCGCTGCCTGCCGAAGCCAGGCACATGCAAGCGGGTGCAGCAGAAAAAACAGGAAAAGCAGAATGAAGCCTCTCGGGGCAGGCACTGCCAGATTGCCCGAAGGGTGCCTGGCGTGGCTCAGGCCGGGCTGTGCTGCTCACCTCAGAGGGGCTGGTGCTGAGCTGCAGCCACAGGAGGAGGAATGCTTCTGAGCTGTCTGCATGCACCTTCTGCTGTCTACAGCCCTCCCCACAGTGACATACCAGACAAATAGTGTTACTTATCAGTTCTCTGCAAGAAGAGAATTTTACAAATTCCTCTCCCGCCAGACAGTGTATTGAAGACTGTAACTTCTGAGCACTTGCCAAGGGCCTGGTCTGGCCAGCTGCTTAGTATCAGGGTGCTTCGTGCTTTCCAGCTTGTGACAAGCATCTGAACAGGGAGGGTTAAGGCCAGCATCACAGCTAGTCACAGTCCTGAGGAAGGTCTTGCATGCCCAAAAGCCTGGCTGTTTTTTCCAATTATGTCAGTTGGGCTAATAAAAGTGATTACCTCTTTCTACCAACCCTGCCTTTCTCATTGATCCCACAGGCCGTTCTTCAAATGTCACCCAGCAAGGAGGGAGCACACATCCAATTATAAAAAGAGAAAAGATTAGCATGATGACAAAGCAGCAGGGTCAGTGGTGCAGATGTACTTCATGAAACAAATGAGATGTGCCTGGTTTTGGCACCCTCCAAGCCCAAGGAACCCAGAAGGAGACATTTTGGGGTGGGCTGTGGCTCTCCCCATCACTTTAGACAGCATAAGTGCAAACTTAACTGTTTTCCTAACCTCTCCTCTGAGGTTTGTTATTATATGTGTTTAAATAAGAAGCCTTGAACACACTGGAAAGCTAATTAACTACTAAAAAGAGCAGATAAAGGCATGCAGACCTCAAAATCAGCTCAGACTTTGGGCCATAAAGTTTATTTTTATGTGGGGCAAATTCCTGCCTTTATTTTGAACCTGTGGTCACTAGTCCCACTTGGTGTGGGTCACAGCTACATAGCCAAGGTCAGAAATCAGCTCAAGGCATGGGCCCACCCTGACACACCTCACATAGGTGAACAAAGATTGCCAACGCAAGCAAGAGCTGCAGATTCAAGGAAGAAAAATCAGCCTTTCTCTGCTTCCTCCACCACACCCTGTTAACCAAAGCAGAGATTTAGGCTTCTCTGAATAAATCTGGTCCAAAGAGACTTCCAGAGTCCTGAAGCAGTCTCTGGAGAGGGATGTAGGACTGTTATCAGGGGTGTGCAGGCCATACAGATGCCTTTGATAAAGCACTTGTTACAAGCAGAGAACATAGCTTTGACTCTCCCAGAGCTGGTGTTACCCATCAAGTCCCCAAACCTACTTCTCCTCCTTTCAAGACCCAGTGCTTCATGCAGGGATGAACAACTGTGTGTCTATTAGGATAGGGGACCCAAAGCTTTTTGAATGCTTTGATTTGGTGTCAGAGTATTCCCAGATGTTTGCCTAACTCACAGGAAACAGCACAGCAAACTCACTATATTATTACCAGAAACTTGAGCACTTTCTAGAGCTTTCTGAGCAGCTCTTAAAAAGAAAGGGGAACAGGGACCTGAGGATGACATGTAGTTCCCACACCGTCAGTTCCCACACTGTCTGCTTTTCCTTCCCCGTTCTGCTCTGCTCTCCCACTACTGCATCTCATACATATCTGTTTTTCCAGCAGCTTCTTGCCATACTTCCCCTACAAGGTGAGTGCTGCTGGCCCCGGAGCAGAGAGAGTGTGTGGGGGCCTGTGTGCATGGGAGCTGGGGTACGGATGTTGCACCCAGTAAGTGCTAACTGAGCCTGAGTCTGCGTGCGGGCCAGGCCCTCAGCTGGTGTGAAGTCTGTGAAAGGCAGTGGAGTGCTACAGACTCTCACCGGCTGGTTACAGTTGGATGTACCTGTGGGTATGTGTGGGCAACATACAGCCTCATTTATCTCAGCGGTGGGCAGGGGAAACTCCTGGTAATTAGGTAAGGACATTAGTGCTGCACCCGTGGCTCCTCCAAATGCCTCTGCTTTCCAAAGGCTGTGTCTGCAGTGGGAGGGGGTGCCCTGTGGATCTTCTGTTCATGTTTCTTCATTTTTAAAACCTCTGAAGTGTGCAGATGCAGAAGTGGAGCATGGAAACAGCTCAGGGAAGCCACTAGTTAAGGAAGATCTCTGCCCAGACACAAACCTCATACCACTGAAACAGCCTTTCATCTCATTTCCTGATTCCAGCACCTCATTCGCCCCTCTGTTTTAAACCACAAAGCTTCCTCTCTGTACACCCAGCTCTTCTCTATAAATAGCCAGCACGCAGCTGGGGTGCAACACAGACACCCACTGGGCTGCGGTGCCTTGCTGTTGGGAAAAACGAGGCAGAATTGAGAAGACCCGTCAGACCCCAGCAGCTGATGTGTATCAAATAAGATTTAACATGAGTAACTTGAATTTCTAATGAAGGCAGGAGTCCTCCACTGACTCTTCTGTGGGAGGGCCACAGTGCAGCACCCAAGGAGACATGAACTGCAGCTACTGCTGGTGCAGCCAGTGGCCTGGGGGTAAACCTGGGCAAAAGCAACTCTTTCTATTCTCCCTTTCTGTGGCACAGGGAAATTTTAGAACCAGAGCTGTCAGGCTTCACTGTCACCTCCACAAGCCCCCCAGGGCCTGTAGGCAACGTGATGTACCTCCACAGGAGAGCAGCACGAGGCTGGACAGTGTCAGTACAGAGCAATGGGCAGAAATGAAACTCCAGAGACAGCGTTATCTCCCGTTAGGCTAAAAGGAAGTTTGCAGAATTCCTTAGTCCTTATTTAGCAAATTTCTTTGCTTTGGAGGGAAATACTTGTGACAGTGCCTGGGGCTGACCACATGGCTGGCTGCAGCGTGGCCTGGCCAGTGCTCCTGGGCCAGTTGAGGGGTGTATGTGCCCTTGACCATATCGGGGATTTCTGGGGCTGCGGCTCCAGGATTTGGATGCACCCAGCACCCCGGGTGCCAGCTGGGGGCCGGCAGGGACCCAGGAGACCCGGGTGACATCCGGGCAGAAAGTGTCACCGGTGAGGAGGGGGGCTCTCGGGAAAGGCAAACCCCAGCGCCCAGACAGGGACAAAGTCTCTGTGTGGCTTTTCCTGGCGCCGTGTGCCCTGGAGACACCCCGGGAGCGCACGGGGTGCGTGGGTGGGGTGGGAGGTGTGGGGACACCCCGGGGCGGGGAGTGCAGGTGGGGTGCGGGGAGTGCACGGGTGGGGCAGGGCGTGGGCGCAGGGACCCCCCTGAGGTGGGGAGTGCACCCGTAGGCGGAGGGCATGGGGACATTGCGGGGCAGGCAGCGCGTGGGGGGGTGCGTGTAGGGTGGAAGGCACAGGGACACCCTGGGGCGAGGAGCACGCGTGGGCGGGGGGGGGACGGGACGGACACACGGACGGGACGCGGGGACAACCGCGAGGGGCGGGAGCACGCGTGGAGCAAAGGGGAAGGCTGCGGGGTGGGGGGCACGGCGGGGATGGAGCGCGCGGGGCGGGGACACGCGTGGGGCGGGAGGTGTGGGGGTGTGCGCGGGGGGGGGGGGGGGGGGGTGCGAGGTGCGCGCGGGGCGCGGCGCGGGCCTGCCATTGGCTGTGGCGGGGTGATGTCACGGCGGGTGTCGTTATAAGCTCCGCGGCGCCTAACGGGCTGGGGGAGTGGGGCGGGCGCGCGGCCGCTGCGCGCGGGACGGGACGGGACGGGACGGGACGGGACGGGACGGGACGGGACGGGACGGGACCGGACCGGACCGGAGCGGAGCGGAGCGATCCCAGTCACGCCCGGTGGTCCCAGTCACGCCCAGCGGAGAAGCCCCGCGCCCAGCCCGCCCCGCACCCGCCGTCCCGTATGCGCGGAGCCCGCTGCCGCGCTGCCGCGGAGGAGCCCTAGGCAACGCCGAGCCCCCGCCGGCCCGGGAAGGGGGGGGACTGCTGCGGGGGGTGGGGGGCTGCCATGGGGGTGGCAGGCACCGAGCTGCCCGGCGGCAACGTCAGCGCCAACCAGAGCGCCGCCGACCCCACGCTGTCGCGGGACGTGTGGATGGTGGGCATGGGGATCCTCATGTCGGTGATCGTGCTGGCCATCGTCTTCGGTAACGTGCTGGTGATCACCGCCATCGCCCGGTTCCAGCGCCTGCAGACTGTCACCAACTACTTCATCACCTCACTGGCCTGCGCTGACCTGGTGATGGGGCTGGCCGTGGTGCCCTTCGGCGCCAGCCACATCATGATGGAGATGTGGAAGTTTGGGAACTTTTGGTGCGAGTTCTGGACCTCCCTGGACGTGCTCTGCGTCACGGCCAGCATTGAGACCCTCTGCGTCATTGCCGTGGACCGGTACTTCGCCATCACCTCCCCGTTCAAGTACCAGAGCCTACTGACCAAGAGCAAGGCACGCGTGGTCATCCTCGTGGTGTGGGTGGTGTCAGCCCTCACCTCCTTCTTGCCCATCCAAATGCACTGGTACCGGGCAGACCGGGACGAGGCCATCCTGTGCTACGAGAAGGACACGTGCTGCGACTTCTTCACCAACCAAGCCTATGCCATTGCCTCCTCCATCATCTCCTTCTACCTGCCGCTCGTGGTCATGGTATTCGTGTACGCCAGGGTCTTCCAGGTGGCCAAGAAGCAGCTGCAGAAGATAGACAGGAGCGAGGGGAGGTTTCACACCCAGAACAAGGAGCAGGAGCAGAAAGGGGGAGCTGGGCACCGCCGTTCCTCCAAGTTCTTCGTGAAGGAGCACAAGGCCCTCAAGACCCTGGGCATCATCATGGGCACCTTCACGCTGTGCTGGCTGCCCTTCTTCATCGTCAACATCGTGCATGTCATCCAGGACGACATCATACCCAAGTACGTGTACATCCTCTTGAACTGGCTGGGCTATGTCAACTCTGCCTTCAACCCTTTGATCTACTGCCGGAGCCCGGACTTCAGGTATGCCTTCCAGGAGCTCCTGTGCCTCCGCAGGTCCGCCCTGAAGATGTATGCCAACGGCTACTCGAACAGCAACGGCAAGAGCGACTACAACGAGGAGGACAACGGCTACCCCTTGGCATCGGATAAAACCTGCGAGCTGCTCTGCGAAGAGGGCTCCTTCCCTCACCCCGAGGACTTTTTGCACTGCAAAGGTACTGTGCCGAGCGGGTAGCTGCGAGACGCGATGGGCTCTGGCGTGGCACACATCGGTTAGAAAGAGGAGTCTTTCTCCCTAAGGAAAAAAAAAAAAAAAATCCCATTATTATTAATAATAATGATCCTCTTCTAGAGCTCACCTAAAGTCTACAGGCTGCGAGAAACGCCAAACTCGGCAAACGTTCTGCAGGCAGGTGGGGGGTTGCCCCGGGCAGGGTCGGGCGGGCTGTTTGCAGTTTGCCTGTTTAGGGGTACGACGGGGGTCCCTTGAGCCGGGAGGGGGGGGTGTGGGTGTGGGATTTAAGACTTTGCAGAAAGCTCGTCCCCGGAGGAGCTTCCTGGCCCCGGCCGGTGTTGAACTACCTCATGACCTTGCTGTTGTCAGCCAGCGGCTGCGGGGGGAGCGGGGCCGGAGCTGCACCCCCCGCCCCGGCGGCACCGGCAGCTCTCCCCCGGTCCCTCCGCGTAACCGAGCCGGTGGCCGTGGGACCCCTCCCCGACCAGGGGGGCAGCCTCGGGCGGTGGTGCCAGTGTTGTCCGGCCCAGGGGACTGTGCGGAGGTGGCACCTGCGACAGAATCCCCGGGGAAGGGATGCTAGGAGCGGGGCTGAGCGCGGGTCGGCAGGGCTGTGTCAGATCCACGGCTATCGCAGTCAGTGGGACAGGTTAAACAATGCCCAGAAACAACGAATGCGGTTTGGTGGTTTTTTTTTTTTTTTTTGGTGTGTGTTTTTGTTTTGTTTTGGTTTTGATTTTTGGCGAAGTGCTATAGGACTTTCTGTTGAAATAATATTAATAATAGAAATAAATGGACTATTCCCAGAGTGTGACTGTGGGACTCGGGAATGTGATACTGGGAAGTCGGATGAAATGCTGCTGCGACCACAGACCATCCTTTTGTTGACTCTCCAACCACAGCTTTTA
This sequence comes from Tyto alba, assembly GCF_018691265.1. NCBI lineage: Eukaryota > Metazoa > Chordata > Aves > Strigiformes > Tytonidae > Tyto > Tyto alba. The sequence continues at coordinate 13,385,455 of NW_024881279.1, forward strand.
AACTGCCCGGTTTGTTTAACTACGAGTCCCAAATGACAGTGAGCCCGGGGAGGTGGGAATGGAGAGGTTTTTAATTTTCTGTGGCAGAGTGGAAGCACAGCTCTGGCCGCGGGACGGCTGTAGGTTAGTTGGTTGGTTTGTTGAGTTTTGGGTTTGTTTTGGTTGTTTTTTCTTTTTTTTTTTTTTTTTTTTTTTGGTTTGTTTTTGGTTTTGTTTCTGTGTTTTCCTCCCTTGCATCAGGCTTTGCATTTTGTTCCCGGGTTGCAGGAGCTGGCGGCGGGCGCGCAGGGCTGTCGGGGGGACGGACAGACACGGGTGGGCAGGTGTGGGCTGGGGACGCCACGGGACGGGGACGGCGACAGGGACGGTGACAGGGACAGGAGCGGCAGTGCTGCCGAGGGCTTGCTCTCTGAAAACCCCTAGCTGGAGGGAAGCGGCGATCGGGGCTGTCAGGGTGGGGGAATGGAGCTCCCCCACTGCCTCCACCCGCGACTGTTGTGTGACAGGCTGGACCCGAGGCCCGGGAGGATGTGCAGGTGCGGGGGTCTTTCAGGAACACTCGGGAAAGGTGGGGTGAAACGGTGCTCACGGGACCTATCGGCGTTCTGTGGGGCCGTGGTGTCCCGCGGGGGGAAGCTCGGGGACCGCGCGTGTGCAGGCTTCCCTCCCCATGCATTTCCACGCACTTGCCTCGCACTACGGGGATTTTGCTTGCGCTTGCTTAGGGCCATGCCGTGGTCGGTGTGTGGCGGCTGGGGGTCGCTGGGTCCCCGGCAGAGCTGGCTTTGCAAATGCAGTGGGGTGCACGCCAGCAGCAGGCGGGGGGGGGGGGGGGCGCGGGGGGGGGGGGGCGCTACAAGCGTACACTGTCCTGGGGGGATGGAGCAGGGTTTCTGGCTACCGTCACCACTTTGTAGTCCCCGTGTAGCCCTGACTTTCTTGCCTGCTCTGAGAAGGACTTTCCCTAGGCGCTGGGACCGAAAGGGGCAGCCCCAGGGAGTCTGGAGGGGAATCCCCCCCGGAACGTCAGTGTATGGGTGGGGGGGGATTGCTGCTCCTCTCTGCTGCGGCTGTGGCAAGGTGCAGGACAGTGACAAACCCCGCGAGCTCTCACACTCCTCATGGTAAAACCCCATCTGGGTTTTGTGGGGCCGGGGTCTGGCAACTCCTAGTGCTCCCTTCTTTCTTCTCAAAGCGGTCTTGATCCTGCTTGGGAGGGGTGCTGGGAAAGAGGAACACCTGTAAGACCCCTCTCCTCCTCTAGCCCTGTGAGGGGCGCTGGCTCAGCTCCCCCGGCTCCGCACCACAGCAGAGGCAGAGCCCTTCCCTCCTGCCTCTCGCTGTGCTTTGATGCCTGCGCCTGCCTGTGCCCTCCCCTGCTGCCCGGGGGGGGGGGCCGGCAGCGGTGCCCCAAGTCCTCGGAGTGTGAGTGCCACTGGGGCAAAGGAGGGGTGCGATGGCCTGGTACACTGTGCCAGGCTCCAGGTCGGCAAAAACATTTGCTCCTCGGATAAACATTAACAGGCTGTCCGAGCAGGGGCAGACCCGGGCCGGAGCGGGCCGGGCAGTCAGGTGCTGTTGGCTTCACACCGCACGGGGACCGAAACGCGAGAGGCCGGTGCGCGGTGGGGTCGGTGCGGGTACACACGCTCGGGCTAGAGGTGCACGTTACCTCGAGGCAAGCCGTGAATATTATGGAGCAGTCAGGGAGAAGTGAAAATTAACTTCTTGATTGTGGCAATGGGTATCTTTGGTGGTGTTAAATCTCCCGGTTTTAATCTTGCCATTCACTTGCCACGTTTTGCAATGCCCGGGGGCAGAACAGGTTAGCGGGTAGCAAGGGCACAGGGGGAGGTGTCCCACAGTGACAGCCAGCTCCTGACTGGGGGCCAGGCCAGGCTGCAGCAGGCTCAGCAGCCAAACTCCCACCCGCTGTGGGGCAGGAGCCTCCGGCCCAAAGAAATCCAGTGTCCACATTTCAGTTGCTGTCTGTATTTTTACTATTATTAATTATTTGCTTTTCAGGAACACATGTTGTAGACCGGGACTTTGTTGTCCAAATAATTGCTCTATTTGTTTGGTTGGCTATGTTCATTCTTCAGATGTTGTGGCTGTATGTAGCCAAGGCTGAGGGATGAGCAAATGGCTAATTGCAGAACCACTACAGCATCCAGAGGACATGAATGTGGAAGGGACAGGGGACGTTGGGCTGTTTGCACTGGGCAGTTGACCTCAGTACTGCAATGCTAAGCTACAGTGTTAGGAAACGTCAGGCTTGCCTTGAAGTCTGAGTGGTGAAGAACTGATTTCTTTCCTCTAAGACAACATTAGTAAAACTGGTGAAATATGAACTGCACAGTTCTGGGGGCAGCTGGAATTGAAACAGAGAAACATTAGAGGAGAAGATATTGTGGCACCACCAAAGCTAAACAGACAAAACTTTCCCGTTCCATGGTTGAAAAAGAAAAGCTGTGTAAAGGAATCCTTTGGCCTGTTAAAGTATTTTATATTAACAAGATAATTTTATAGATGCCTGCTAGGCATTAAAAAATGGAACATTGAAGTTGGGACACTAGCTGCTTAAATTGATTTTAGGGTACTTAGGAATTTACGCTAGCAAAGAGCTGGCTCAGATTAAATACATCTGATAAAATGCACTGTGGTGACTTAATTTGAGGAAAATCACTTTGACAAAATACCATATCCTTACTGCAAATGGAGCAGGTTACCTTCTGTGCTGCTGGTTTGTACCTTATGCCACTACCACAAATATGGATAGAGCACGGGTGGGATAATGTCCACCCCCCCAGGTGTTACTGTGTACAGCTAACTGGAGCTTTGCAGTACATTCTCTGCTTTTATCCACTTTGACCAAACAGATCATTATTGTTTTTAAAGTCTGAGTCAAGATGAACATCACAAACACAGCTTTTGTGTTGTTACAAAATACTATCCTCGCTGTAGATCCTGCTTGTGATTCGAGCAGCTGTAGTTTCCACATCAGGATCTGTCTTTGCTTTGTCCTCCAAATTGGGCAGAGTATCGAGAGCTGCTGTGTTATGTCAGTCCTTTGCCTCTTGGGAGCATTCCTGGAGAGCTTTTGCTCTCTGGGAAGCCAGGCTTTGCAATATAACCTGCTGCTTGCTGGGCACTGGGGAGGTGTGGAAGTGCCAGGGCAGCTGGCAGGGGGGACGGACGGGGTGCAGATCCCCACCTGCGAGCACGGCTCGAGCATCTCTTGAGGACTGGCCCTTCCCAAAGCGCCTCATATCCCGACCTGTTTGGCTGTTCCTAGTGCGCAGCATTGCCCATCGGTGCGTATCGCACTGCCGCGGGGTGTCGGGGTGGGCTCTGCCCCCCCCAGCCTCGCCCATGGAGCCAGCCCCATGCCTTACAGCCTCCCCTGCGGTTCAGGCGAGGCTGAGACCCCTGCCTCAGGGCTCTGCCCAGGCAGTGGGTATGCCAGAGAGGGAGGGAAGAGACAAGTTAGCAAATACACCCAATTCTTTGATAGTAGGCCAGGAATTAGTAGTGTAGAAAGGAGAGCCCAGCTTCTGCGGAGAGGGAGCGGATGTGTGAGCAGGCACACAACGTGCTCTTCAGTTCTCCCATGTCACAGCCACTGGGCTTTTTCAAAGGGTTTATTTATGTATTTATTTACTATAAGGGACATGTGTTTCCGGTAGAGGGGATGGTATTGACAGGGCTGCCTAGGAGTAAATAACAGGCTGCAATCTATCTCCCAGCATCTCTTGCCCTTCTGGTATAGAATCATAGAATCACAGAATCATTTAGGTTGGAAAAGACCTTTAAGATCATCGAGTCCAACCACTAATCTAACACTGACAAATCCACCACTAAACCATGTCCCTAAGTGCCACATTTACACCTCTTTTAAATAACTCCAGGGATGGTGACTCAACCACTTCCCTGGGCAGCCTGTTCCAGTGCTTGACAACCCTTTCGGTGAAGAAATTTTTCCTAATATTCAATCTAAACTTCCCCTGGTGCAACCTGAGGCCATTTCCTCTTGTCCCATCGCTTGTTACCTGGGAAAAGAGACCAACACCCACCTCGCTACAACCTCCTTTCAGGTAGTTGTAGAGAGCAATAAGGTCTCCCCTCAGCCTCCTTTTCTCTGGGCTAAACAATCCCAGTTCCTTCAGCTGCTCTTCATCAGACTTGGGCTCCAAACCCTTCACCAGCTCCACTGCCCTTCTCTGGACATGCTCCAGCACCTCAGTGTCTGTCTTGTCGTGGGGGGCCCCAAACTGAACACAGTATTTGAGGTGGGGCCTCACCGGTGCCGAGGACAGGGGGACAATCACCTCCCTAGTCCTGTTGGCCACACTATTTCTGACAGAAGCCAGGATGCCATTGGCCTTCTTGGCCACCTGGACACACTGCTGGCTCACATTCAGCTGGCTGCTGACCAACACCCCCAGGTCCTTTTCAGCCAGGCACCTTTCCAGCCCCTCTTCCCCAAGCCTGCAGACTTGCAGGGGTAGTTGTGCCCCACGTGCAGGACCCAGCACTGAGCCTTGTTGAGCCTCATACAATTGGCCCGGGCCCATCGATCCAGCCTGCCCAGACCCCTCTGTGGAGCCTTCCTACCCTCAAGAGGATCAACACTCCTGCACAACTTGGTGGCATCTGCAAACTTAATGAGGGTTCAAGTGATGCCCTCGTCCAGATCATTGATAAAGATACTAAACAGAACTGGTCCCAGTACTGAGCCCTGGGGAACACCACTTGTGACCGGCCACCAACTGGATTGAACTCCAGTCACTACCACTTTTTGGGGCAGGCCATCCAGTCAGTGTTTTACCCAGCAAGGAGTACACCCATCCAAGCCATGAGCAGCCAGTTTCTCCAAGAGGATGCTGTGGGAAATGGTGCCAAAAGTCTGGATAGGCAACATCCACAGCCTTTCTCTCATCCACCAAGCAGATCAGGTTAGCCAAGCAGGACCTGCCTCTCATCAGTCCATGCTGACTGGGCCTGGTCACCTGGTTGTCCCGTACATGCTGTGTGATGGCAGTCAGGGTGATCTGCTCTATAACCTTCCCTGGCACCGAGGTCAGGCTGACAGGCCTGTATTTCTCCAGACGCTCCTCCCAGCCCTTCATGTAGACGGGTGTCACATTTGCTATCCTCCAGTCAACCGGGACCTCCCCAGTTAGCCAGGATTGCTGGTAAATGATTGAAAGTGACTTGGTGAGCACATTCACCAGCTCCCTCAGTACCCTGGGGGGGATCCCACCTGGCCCATAGACCTGTGTGTGTAGAAGGTCGCTAACTACTTCCCCTTGGGTTATGGGGGCTTCATTCTGCTCCCCATCCCTGTCTTCCAGCTCAGGGGACTGGGTACCTGGAGAACAGCTGGTCTTACTGTTAAAGACTGAGGCAAAGAAGGCATTAAGTACTTCAGCCTTTTCCTAATCCTTTGTCACTATGTTTCTCCCCACATCCAATAAAGGATGGAGATTCTACTTAGCCATCCTTTTGTTGCTAATGTTTATAGAAACATTTTTTTTGGTCTTTTAAGGCTGTAGCCAGATTAAGTTCTAGCTGGGCTTTGGCCCTTCTAATTTTCTCCCTGTATAACCTCACAACATCTTTGTAGTCCTCCTGAGTTGCCTGCCCCTTCTTCCAAAGGTCATAAACTCTCCTTTTTTTTTTTCCTGAGTTGGAGCCAAAGCTCTCTGTTCAGCCAGGCTGATCCTCTTCCCCACCAGCTCATCTTTCGGCATGTGGGATGGCCTGCTTCTGCGCCTTTAATTACAATGCTCCCGCTGCCAGGAGTCTCAAACACCCGGACTGGTTAAGGGAAGGGTTTTTGTCCCCTGGCTTTGCCAGTCCTCTGCCTCCAAGTATTTGTTTTCACTGGTGTGATGAACCCCTTTCCCAAGGAGATGGGTTTATGAGCACGTTCATTCCTCTGGCAGGAGGGAGAATGGTCTGTCTTGCATGTTCCCTTCTCTGCTCTCTCTCAGCAGGTAAAGTGCCATCCTTCTAAAAGCAACAGGGAAGCAAAGGGCTCTTGACTGACCGTGGCAGTGCCCGGCTGTGTCCCTGGGCTCTGAGGATGGAAGGGGGAGCTGGGGAAGGTGCCTGCTAGTCTGCTCACCAGTGTCACCCCAGTTTTTCTGCTCCCCGGCTGCCTCTGCAGAAGCATCCAGCCCTGGTGAAGGACCTCGTACCTTGGCTGATTCACATCTGCTAATTTCTAAGAGCAGTATCGATGCCTGCACTTCAGGTTTGCAATGTACATGGTACCCAGGGTGGTTCTTCAGGTTCAGATGAGCAAGGGCTGTTTTGAAAAGCCACCTTGGCCTTGGCTGTTGTTCTCAGTGAAGTTGGTGGTGTGACTCCAGGCTCCCCGAGATTAGTGTTTTGCTAGCATTAATGTTTCTTTCATTGCTGTTTTTACACCTGTGCTTGATTTTTCAGGTCCACAAGTAGGACCACAGCCACTCTTTGTCATCTCCCTGTGCAACAAAGTTTCTTCAAATGTGAAATCTTGGCTCTTTCTGAGACTTGAACCCAGTAGCATGAGCATTTCTTCCCCATGTTATTGTTTTATTGGAGAAGTTTTGAAAGCAAGCATTAGTCCTAACCTTTCTTCCTAGGGGCAAAGAGGACATTTTGCAATGAATACACATCCTGGGCTGTGAGCACACCATCATTTGGCAGCCGGGTTAGCTACACCCTCTTATCAGAGACATTCCTGCGGGGTGACCAGCTGCATGGGGCACCCATGGGAACCTGTAGGTGCTTTTTGTCATATTACAGAGTAGGGCAGCAATATTTCACCCAGCACTGCCTCTTGGGAGATGCACTACTGCTGTTCCTCAAGGGCCCAAGGTGCATCTGGTGGCACAGGCAGACCCTGTGGCACAACTGTTCCCCCTTGCTCCCTCGGCCAAAGGACTGAGGCTCATGTTTGTCTGCTGCAGAACAAAGTACAGCCAGCTCGACCAGGAGCACAGACACTTCCCCAGTGTCGTAGTGACACAGCCTGGGTCTAGACAGAGCACTGCACACTGGAAACTTGAGTTTACACAGAACTTGGAAGGAGGTTATCTCTCCTGAAAGTGTTGTAAGAGCAGGACACAACCCTGATTCCCCTGGATTTGGCAGTGGGTATCTGCTAGAATTGTTGTGTGTAAGGGTGATGAAACAAGAAGAGTATTTCAGGGGGCAATGAGCCTTTATAAACTTTCTTCATCATGAAGAAAGTGGATTTGCTGCTTCTCCATGCATGCAATTTCAGTTTTTCTCCTGTTTTCTCACCCTCCCAATGGCGGGAGCATACAACTGAATTTCTGTGCAATATTGCCAGTGCCAGCAAGAGTGGATTGGGAAATATTTACTTGTTTACTGTCCTTGGTAAGGTCATTTTTGCACAAATACATATATATTTAGATATTTGTATGTATATATATCTCCATTATCTATATACAGTGATATATAGATCTGTATATAAATAAGGAAATGTAAAGGTGTCTTGTTGTGCTAGTAGATACGTAGATGAAGATCAGTATGTTCAAAAGCTTGAGTATTGCAGGTCCTATTGATTGACACTGTGTTTAAATAGAGTATTTATAGTATGCCTGTAGTCAAGTGTCCTTGCTTAAAGCTGTTTTGCTGCATGTATTTCCCTGATACTCTCCAAGACTCTTCCAGTGAATCCTTCAGGGCTCATTAAAGAAGAAAACACCACCTGAATAGCCTGGTGCTGGCAGGGAGGCACACACAGTCTCCTTGAGTGGACGTGAACTTCACTAATTTATTCAGCACTTTGAGCCCTGGAAATAGTGAGGAAGTTGCGGGTTCTCAGCACCTCGCTGTAAAAGGGCTTCTCTGTTTTTTCACCTCTTATGTCAGGGTTCGCAGATAAATTGGTTTTAAAATATCCACCTGCTTTTCTGCCTGTTTGGACTTGAAACAATGGCAGCCTTGGATGGCTCCTGCGCTCCCGTGGCAGAGCAAGGCTGCTGCAGAGGCACGGACCAGTACAGCTGGGGGCTTTAATCCTCTGTTGCTGGTCACCAGTGCGAGAGTTCCCTGGGACTGGAAGGAAACACAGATGTCCAGTGCCGAGACTGTTGGGATGGGAAATGTGAAACACTACAAGATGTGTGCAAGGCTTGTCTGTAAAGCCCAGTGCTGCCTCTGCTCTGCTCCGGCCCAGAAGCGAGCCCCTGCGCTGGCATTGCAGCAGGAGTGAACGATGATTCCGCTCCCTCTCGGCTGTCTGAGCAAGGTCTTACCTCGCCAGGGATGAACACCGCACGCCTCGGCAGGGCTGCTCAGTCCAGGCCCAGCAGTGCAAACACTGTGCTGCAGCTCCTCCAGCTCTGCTGGTCTGGAGCTTGGGCTGGAAGCTGGGGTGACGGGTGAATTGCCCTGCAGGAACGGGGGTGACAGGAGCACTGTGTGGTCAGTCACTGCTCTCTGTCCCAGGTTGCTTTATCTCCTAATTAGGATTGGAAAAGCTTCTGGGGGGGTGTCTTTGGAAAAGTATCGTAGTCTCCTGGCCTGTTCTCTGTTAACTGTTGCCCAGCCCTGTTGTCCGGGTGCTCTTGTTGCTTCAGGTGGGGATGAAGAAAGAGCATGGTTAATGTAAAGTGAGATCCCAGCCCAGCATGTTGCAGTGACAAGTATTTTGCATTCTTTATGCCACTTAAGACCATGATGAAAGTCTTGGCGGCAGAGACCAGTGTGTGCCCTGCACGTTTCAAGGCTTCTCCTTTCCAGAAACAACAGGGGGGAGTCATCGTGCAGTTTAGACAGAAGGGATTACACCAGGCACTTCCAAAACACAGCAGATGACCAAATTATAATAATTTATGGGTTTGTAACTTTGTGCTTTCAGAGGATAGAAAGCCCCAGCTAGAAACACAAACTGTTGCTGACTGCAGGAGTCCTGAAGAATGAATCAGTCAGACTTTCAGTATCTGTGGGGAGACCCTCAGCTGCCATCCAGCTCCCCCCACCCCCATTAAAGCAGGACATTCAGACTGGCCAACATTTCACATCCCATCTTGGAAAGGCACTTGGTCCTAGGAGATGCTTAGAGCCCAGTCCCTGCTTCCCATCATGTTTGGTGACTGCCCTGGGGCTCCCAGCAGCCCTTCCTGGCTCTGGTCCTCCAGCGATGCCAAAGGAAAGGCATTAGGAAACCACAGTGACTGCTGCCAGAGCTACCTGCAGTCCCGCAGACATGACTTCATTGCAGGCGTAGGCACCAGGAGCAATGGCGAGAGGATCTCTCACCAGCCCTAGAGATAGTTTGAATGCAGCTCCCCACTCCCACCACCTCCTCGGCAGCTCGGGGCGGGTTCGGGCTCCACGGCTGAGCTCCGCAGCCACAGCCCAGTCCTGAGAAATGCATAAACAGCAAACGGCCTCTGGGAAGCTCCTGCCAAGTCCTTTCTCCCTCATGTAAATATTTTTTCCTCTTAAGTGTATGCGAGTGTAAAGAATCCCTACTTAATCTTTTTTTCTCTCTGGCTGAAGGAAATGCTTGTTCATCACTCAGTGGGGACTGTCCTCACCTTGATATTTTGCAGCCATTGGCCCAAGCAAGAACCACACTGCCAAAAACATTTGTTATTGCCCCCAAAGCCATAATGGTCTTCCTGCCTTCCGGGCCCACTGGCATCAGATCAAATGGTGCTTACCACGATGGGTGCCTGTCAGGACATTACACTCCTTAGTGGCTGCTGGATGGGGGTCCCATGGGTTGCTGTGTGTGGACCGAAAATTGGTTAGGCAGCCTTGAAGAAGCCTTCAAAAACAGTGCAAAATATCCCTGGGGCTGCAGGGTCCCTGCTCCAAAGCCTGAAAATCCCATCCTGTTGTATTGGACTCATGCCTGGAAATGCGTGGCAGTTTTTCCTGAGAAAAACTGCAACAGGAGTCCTAGATAAGTTTCTTGATGCCTGGCCCTGGAAGCAAACAGATCAGGGAGATATGCTGATTTTCCAGTACTAACTTAGTAGAGAAAGAAAGTGTGTCTAAATGTAGCAGAGGTGGTAGAAGCCCCAATGTATCCATGCGCAGGGGAGCATGGTGGAGGAGCTGCATAGGTAACTGCTCACTGGGGAATCTGTTCTCACTGTTCAGATGTTTTCTTACTCTCCATTCACCTCACCTGACTGTCCTGCTTGGGAATGGGGGGGATGAGGCGTAGGCTGTCACCCCTCTCTTCCAGCTCTCTGCTTGGGACCTCAGTTAAGGTCTGTGTCTCATGAAAATAGAAGACGTTGCTGTTGGTGGTTTCAGAGAGGAAGCATGTCAGCACAGTGGCCAGCCTTGCACAAGGGAACCATGATGAGATAAATCTGTATAGACATTGGCTGTTGGTCTTTTGTGATAACCTCATTGTAACCCAGATACTACCGTGACACTCTGCCTCAGCACAAGTCTGGTTGAGCATGGGACCTTCTTTATAGAGATAAGTTAGGCCCAAAAGCTGGAGTGCAGAGCTGCTGAGTGTGAAGGGCTGTACAAATAGCTCTGTAGCTAAAGAAGAGAAATAAGAAACAGTTCCCTCTTGCTCCGATGAGAAACACCCTTGTAGCAGCTCAGCAATTTGATATGGAGAGATGTTGACCTTCTAGGATGGGTTTTAGGATGGTCTCCCAGGGGGATTTTCTGTGCTGGGCCCTGTGATGTCTTTCCTGCCCTTGTGCCTTCCCAGGTGCCTTGCTAGGCTCTGTGTAAGTTAGCCCAGTTCAAGTAGGACCTCCTTCCAATTGGCTTGCCATATATGAAAGATGTCTGTGCTGTAAACCATCAGGTCACAGAATTTCCATTGGGATGTGTGTTATTCTGTTCCTGTGTTCTTGTTGAGCTGGAATGAAGTGCCAGATGCAGTGGTGTAATCTGGAAGGTAACTCATGAAAACGGCCATGGCAAGGAGTCAGTCAATACTCTGCATGATCTTGAAAGCCTGCTTGTAGCAGGGTCAGTGTCTGATTACAGAAATCTTTGGTGTGGAAGGTGGGAGGGGAAGAGAGATGCTTTCATGGTTGGGCTGGAGGGGTAGGTGTTACTCAGCATGACAATTTTTTTTCTGTCGTAAACATTAGAGCAGTGTCTTACCCTGAAAGGCATTTTGCCCTGTTTTGCGATGAGTGCTGGCAGGGACTTGCCTTTCACCAGACCAGCCCTTTGAAGTGCCGTGGCTCAGAGACACTCCTCCCCTTGTCTTCTCCTGGGAAGCACAGGTTGTCCTCTTCTCCTTTTCAGCTTCATGAAAGTGGAGTCATTTGTGAACTTGCCAGGGTTTTGCACAATGGAGATGTTAGCACACTCCCTGCCATGGGAGATGGAGCCCTGAGCCACGTCAGCGGTGGTAGTGGTGGAGAGGCAGTGAAGACAAGTCCCACTCAAACCTGGAGGTCCTGCTGTCTCCAGCTGAGATACAGAGATGCAGAGTACAAGTATATACTGTTATAGATATGGAAGCAGGGAAGGCACTAAGCTGGGGGCACAATCCACAGCTATTAGTTGATTCATATCCCTTCAGCACAGCAGCTGAGGCAAAGGGGAGTTGTAAGGGGGAGACCCATGGGAGGAAAAAGGGAGAGCAGAACCACAGAAAGACATTTTGTGACTGGGAACAGGAAGGCTATTCCTCAGTAACTCCATAGCATGATTTGTTCAGCTCATTTAAAAGCTGTGTGATTCCTCATTCCTCCAGGGCTCCCTGATGCAGAGAAAGACCCTTCTTAAAAGGGGATCCTCAGGGCACCTATTTATAGCACGGAAACCCCTCCAGGAGAGTCATCCAGCTCTGAATGAACATCTCCCTACCCCAGCAGCAGAGCGATGTACAGGCTGTTCCTCCTGCAATCCCAGCCCCTCCTTCGCAGGGAGCCGGCTGACATTTGCTAGCAGACTGTAAGGGACAGTTGTGGGCATCTCTCCCTGGCGCAGGAGGTGATGACACACCAGCTGCCACCACGCCGGGCTGGCAGGGGCGGGAGGAGGCAGGGAGAGGGGCAGGGTGCGGGGCTCCTCCGGACCGGCTGCCCCTCTCTTGGCGGTGGGGGAGAGTCAAGCGATGGGAGGCGAGGGGTGCGTGCTGTTCCCAGAAAGAAAAGGTCAGGGCGCAGAGCCGTGGCGTGACTAGCTTCCGAGCCAGAGCTGGTGGCAGCAGGGCTGGGGCTGGGGAGGCGGGGGCTGTGATTTCTAGGCATGACTTGTGGATGTTGGCCAGGAGACGCAGAAATTAATTGGAGAGGGAGGAAAGGATTGTTGGTCTGAAATGGAGGATGGGTCTCTGTGGAAGAGCTGGCTAGGGGCAGGATGAGCTCTCCCTACCAGTCTCCAATGCCCCCCCTGGACCCTAGAGGAACCTTAAGAGGGGGTGCTCGGGTTTGGTCACAGCCTGGTCTGACTCAGTCCAACCTTCCATGCCAGGGGCAAGCCACCACTGAGCAGCACACTTAAACTCACTTGTTTGGCTGCAGGATAGGATTTCAGTTAGCTACAGTTAGATGGCAGAGCTTTGGAGATTTTTCTTTCTGGTATGACATATCAAGCCAAAGGCTTGTAACAAAGTCAGAATGATTTCAGAGATATTTTATTTCCCTGCCTAAGAATTCCCTTTAACACACAAAACTCAGGAGAGGAAAAATTATGATAAAATTGTTTGGACAGGGCCAACTTTTTTAGCATAGGTTTGGACAATGCAGCTTACTGAGTGACTGTGCCTGTAAGGAGGCTTCCATCAGCTATGCCAATAAAGTCATAAACCCAGTACAGACTAGTGATGAAAAACAGAGAAAGAGAAGGACTCGAAGGAGAACGGTTGAAGGGACAGATTGAGGCAACTGAAGAACAGAGGCAAAATGAAATATAGCCCCAAGAGTGTGTAAAAAGATGACAAAGAAACAAATGGAGATAAGAAAAGATCCCCAGGAGGGACAATGACTCAATCACCAGCAGGAAACTCAAGGTGGAAAGCAAGAGGCTGGATCCCATGTGGAAGAGAAGGGAGAGGCTGGAAAGGGATTGCAGAAGGAGAAGAAACAGGGCTGGAAAATGCCATGAGAGCAGGATCTGCGTTTCAGTGCAGGCAGCCTGACTGGTGCCCCTTCCCTCCTACGTTAGTAGTTCCATGTCTCCTTTCAGCCAACATGAGTTTGATTTCGCAGATCTGGCAGCAGGAGGGCAGCAGCACGAAGGGAGAGGGGACAGTTTCTCAGTGACACAGAAATGCTGGGGAACCATGGGTGAAAAAGCATGGTCATTAGAGAGGCAATGCATGCACTGTTTGTTCCCAGAGTCAGGGGAGCTGTCCAAGGCAAGCAGCCAGCCAAATTTATGCTCCCAGAGCAAGGAAAGTGAATGTTATTTTATTTTTAAAGATGGTCTCCTCTGCCTTGTGCCATCTGACCTCCTGCAGTGGGGTTCCAGTTTCAGGAGGAGCAGGGGAAAACCAACCCCAACCAAATTAAAACATTTTTCTTTTATCCGTAAATGGCATCAAATATTTTTGTCTCAAATCATTACTCTTCCCTCCTGCCTGACAGAGCTGGTGCTGGCAGCCCTGGCCTTGCAAGCCAGCACCTCGGAAAGATGACCTGGGCAGGCAGCAGGCAGGAGGTGGGGCAGGTCTTGGCACAGGGCAGTGGAGCTATGTTTAAACCCAAATCACCCAAGTGATGAGCATAGTGAGAGCACACCATGCCAGGTAGTTTCAGACGTCACCCTACTGAGCCAAATAGCCATGCAGTGGGACCACACCGGGGAACCTGTGACAAACTGGAGCTGGAATTTTTTCCACCTGAGGCAGAACAATCACCCAATTCACCGAGAGGGCTAGCGAGAGATCAAGGGAGGTGCTGTTTGAGCACTGCCTCAGCCGAGAGTTTCAGAGGGAAGGCAGGCTGCTCAAACTCTCCTTTCCCTTGTTGCCAATGCCTTGTGCAGGGTTTGGTTTCTCCTGGGGTTGGGAGATGCTGCACAAGAGCTGGCTCATTGCAAGCAACTGGTATGCAAGGAAAAGCTCCCTGAACCTACAAACTACAAGTAAGGATTTAAGTGGCCCAAGTTAGGTGTTCAAATTATGTTAGTGAGCAGACCCTTTGCCTAGTGGTGACTGTGTAAAGCAGCTGGGACAGGGCATTCAGACCCAATGAAGGGTTGTGGAGGGGTTTTCCACTGGAGATGAGTGAAAAAGAAACAACTGTCCAGTAAAAATCCAACAAATCCTGGCCCTGGGTGTCCAACCTGGGTGTCACCTTTTCAATCTGCCAGTCTCAGAGCCAGGGGTCACAAGACAGCAGTATCAAGCCAGTCCCTAGTCACGTCCCTCCCTGGCCTGACACTGGAGAAGGCACAGAGCATGTCACACCCGTGGCTGTGCTGCTCCGTTATTCTCTGCCAGCCAAAACTTTCAGCAGGCTCATTACAACAACTTTATGGCTCCTTCACACTGCTGGAGTGGGAAGAAAAGCCCAGGATTTTTGTCATTGGAGGAAACTCCTACTGGAAACCTGAGATGCTCCATAATAAACACCTGGATTGTTTCTGTCTGTAGTGTTTATTTTCCTTCGGTGTAGGAAAAGCGTCACACCTCGAGTGCTGGGGCTCTGCAGCGCAGTCCCGCACCACGGCGGTGTCCCCTTGCAGTGAGAGTGGAGCAGGAGCAGGGATGTCCCTGGTGTTGTGCTCCTCGCTTCCAGCATTGATCGCAGGATCAGACTGTCCTGTGCCTTGGTTTTGGATGGAGATGTACCTTCTCTCTATTGCATATTACAGTCCTGACCTCAATATTTCTCTTTCCTGTCTCCCCTTCCAACCAGTACAAAGTCATGAGGTGGCCTAAAGCTGACCTTGGGTTACCTAACCCTGCTAGAGAACTGTGTGTGTTGGTGTGGGTGTGTGATAGAGAAAGAGGAAGATGACTGTATAAGCCAAACAGCTGCAGACGCATTCAGCATCTCACTGTCATTTTAGCTGCAATGGGTTTCATGCAAAACACAGCACATGAACAGCACAAAATTCTGTGGTTTGGTTTTAAACAAACAAGCAAATTAAGAAAGTTGACATGAAATCATCCTGTGTAGGTATTGCCTTGCCTTGTGTCTCCTTGGGAGTGGTGGTGAGGTGCAAACGCAGCAGCTGTGCCTCTGCACTCCAGCTCTGCAGGATTTCCCAGCTCCAGAGCTAAGCCATGATGCCACTGCCCAGCACTGTCCCTAGTTCCCTGACTGCTTCCAGCCACTTTCTTCTGCTGGTGCTTTTCTATCTTACCCTCCTGTTGCACAGGACTTGCACCTCTGGCATCCCTGTCTGTGACCCCTCTAACCAGCTCTTCCCTTCCTGCCATTGCAGCTTGGAAAGGGGAAACTTTTCATCCCTTCCTCTTCTCTGTCCCCAGCTGCCTCTGGCCTCCACCAAGACTTTCCCCTCCATCTCCCTGGGGCAGTGAGAGACCCCCAAGGACCAGTGCTGGCAGAGCTGCCCTGATTGGGAGCAGAGCTGCACATCACACTCACTCTGCTGGGATCACTATGGGAGCTCAAGTGGAGCTGGGGACTCGGGAGCCAGCAGCTGCTGGTCCAAACAGTGGCTGCAGAGGGAAATCTTGGCATAGTCACCGTGTTTTGCCAACACGACGCCTGTGTGGGAGCCTGCATGGCTCGTGGACTAGAATACGTTACCTTTCCTGTGCTGGCAATGAGCTTTGCCTGCTGCATCCAAGCATAAAACCTCTGAGCATAGAAGCAGTCTTTGCTGGTGGTGAAATGCCTCTCAAAACTCTCTTGACATGTCAGGAAGGTGTTTCTTCGATCCACACAGGTGCTCTGATGGTGGAAAGGGGACAGACCCAGTTTCAGCCATGCAGCCAGGGCAAAGAGCTGTCTCCAGCAGGCTGCTGCGGCTCTTCAGCTCTGCTCAGGGCTGCAGGGACAAAAAGCCTCTGGAGGTTTCAGGCAGGCTCTCCTGTCAGGCTCCACAGCACCCACACAGCCCTGGATGCTGTGTAGGAATGAAGCGAAGCTCAGGGGGCTTCATCCAGCACCCAGTAGCCCAAGGCTGTTATTTCATGGCAAAATTAGGGTTTCTCAGCAGTCTTCTGCTGGAGCCAAGTGAAAAATGTGCCAAAGCCTCCTTGCATTTTTTTTAAGATGGAGCTCCTATGGATGGGATGAAATGCTTGTGAGCATCCCCCAAAGTGCCACAAATCAAACAGCCAAGAAAAGAGTCTCTGCCAAATGCACTGATTTTTGAATAAAAGCCATAGCTAGGGAGAGAAGCATCTTGATTTGGAAACTGGGACAGACATGCTTGGGTAGTGCCTGCTTGTTCTCTGACTGACATTAGCTGGGGTTTTCAACTTCTGATGTCCATGAGTGCTGAAAGAAATAGAAGGTAACTTTAAAAATGCTCTTTTAAATGTGTTTTCTATTAGGAGCCTCCACCTGTAGAGAGAGGTGCCCAGAGAAAACCAGTGACAGACAACAATTGAAAATCCCTGATGTCCCTACCTGAATACACCATCTTTATTTCCCTTATTTTCCATCCCTCCCCTTCTGGAGCTGGGGCATTTGAGTCCTGCAACCAAGTTTTTTTCTGAAGCATCCTCTTCATCCTCTTCCTTATAGAAGACACCAAGACAAGCCCATGCTTTTGGAAAGTCCCTTCCCAATCCTTGGCACCGAGCAGGATTATGTAAAGCAATAATTCACGATTTCCCCTCAGCCCCCAGGTTCCTTCCCGAGTTGTTGAAGCTTTGTGTAGAGCGATGATTTCCTCTGAAATGAACAGCAAGCTCGCTTCCTTCTCAGAGGCTGCTCTGCTGCCTGCCAAGGCACGATTAGGGAGGGTGTGGAGCAGGCGTTTCTGTCATTCTGCAGGCACGCGTGCCTTTGCAGTGAGCGTGTCTGACAGGTATGGAGACAAATCAGGACAGCCGTCTCCCTGCCCTGGCGCGGCGATGGCCTTGGTGATAAGCGGGAGATGCAGCTGCGAGGTGCGAGTGGGGAGACTTGGTTTTCCTGGGAGGAGAGCTGCGGGAAGGGGTCGGGCGCCTGGGTGGCACCAGGGATGCTGCTTGGGCTTTGGCATCAGCATCGCTCCCAGAAGTTTAGCTGCTCTTAGTTTGCTTTTTATTTATTATCTTGGGGTGTCTTCATAATGCCAGCCGTGCCAGCCAGCAGCTGTGGTTTGGAAGGGACAGGTCCACGTAGCTCACCTCTCCTGGAACGTCCATCTCGCACGCTGGTCAGCGCAGCGAACGGGCCTGCCTTGCCGCGGCCATGCGATTTCCAGTGCCTGCGGTAAGAGGAGCACGTGCTGCGTGGCGAGCACCAATGCGGCTTTGCTGAGATGGTTTTGCCATGAGCAGCCCCGGAGGACGTGCGGAGGGGCCGGCAGCTGCCCCAGGGACAGTCAGACCTCCTGCGGGGAGGTGGGAGCCAGGCCGGATTGGGACCCGGGCAGGACCCTGGCCGTATTAGGGGTGTAAACCTATCTGTGGTCCAGATCCGAGCTGGAGCTGTCCTGCTGTGCAGGGTGCCCTTGGAGTGACATGGAGACACCCCCGGCCTTCAGTGTCTGTAGCCATCCCTGAAAAGCAGTTGGGGTGATATTGCCACTGGGTAGAGATTGTTCTGTTACTGAAACACACGTGACTCGGTAGTGCTGAAATGTTTGTTCAGGCTTTGTACAAAACTCCTCAAGATCACAATCCTCTCTGAAGCACAAAAGCTTTTACGTGAGGTGCTTGTTGAGTTGCAGGAAGGAGTACAACATTAAAATAGCACCCTGTTCCGCAGTGACAAAGCATCTATGATGCAGGACCCAGGTTTGAAACCCAGAGTGCTGAGGTCTGTGCTCCGCTGCCGTGACTCATCTCACATCTTGGTGCTTCAACATGCTTGCCTGCAAAATGGAGCTTGCCAGGCGTGCGGTGCCTGGAAGGGCAGTGTCTCTGCAAGTGGTGGCCCAGCGTTTGGAGAGAAGATGCTTCACAACTGCCACATATTGTCATTTCTTGTCTTCCACAGCAGGAATCTGAACCTCAGCCTGATCCAGTTTCACTTAACCATTAAACCCTTTTGTTACTTTGACAGAGCTTATCTAGGGTACTGTGAGGTTAACTGTAAAACAATTGCCACTAGGTCATTACACCTCACCACCGAGAGGGTGAGAGACTGGGGCTGAATCACCGAAGGATAAGATGCAACCCTTTGCACCAAGAGGGCAACCCTTGCCTAGTGGCAGTAGAAAGCCATTTTTTGTTATATTTATCAGTTAGTCTTTAGTCCTCCTGCCTAATCTAAAAGTGACTCCAACCCCTGCAAAAGCTTTCCGCTTTCATTAACCCTAAATCTCTGTTAGATTTCCTTCCTTCAGCTGATGGCAAAAAAGGTTGTGTTTGCAGATGATTTTCTTCCATCCCCCTTGCTTCTTGCATGATTCATTCAGGGATGCCTCATTCCTCTGTCCGTGATATAAGAAGCCAGGCTAAGGAGGGAATTGCATCACAAACATCAATGCAAATCTGTCCAGAGAAGTCAGGGAATGCTAATGGGTGCTTTTCTGTACACATGGTAATTATAGCATCAGAAAAGCCAGGTCCAAGCTATGGCTTTGCCCGAGGAAATCCCCAGTGATTTTAGCCAGGAGTTCCAGTTGCTGTTGTTACAAGTAAATGACTAATAGAAACTAGACCTGTTAAGTCATCTTGTGCATTTCTGGAGGATTCCTCAGCTATAGTGTAAACACAGGGATGGTTATATTGTGCTCAGAAGTCACCCAAAAGTTTTTCATGCTGTGTTAGTCCTGTGCAGGATGATGGGATGCCTACCTCTTCCCTGGACAGAAGAGTCTGGGACACCCCAGAGGCACACCATTTCCTGTGCCTGTGTCCCCTCTGGTTTATCCCTTTGCTCACAATTATTCTGTTTTGATCCTTCCTCCTGAGATCTCTGTTCAAGGAGGGCAGCCAAGGTATGGCAGGGCCCTGCTGCACTACTTTTCCTGTGCCTGTGCCTCTCACTGCAGGCATCCTCAGCCCCATCCACAGCTCCTGCAAAAGATGGCAATGTAAATGACAAGCACTTTATTGATAATAATAGAGACAATTTAGAGTTAAGCTGCTGAGTGATTAAAGGGCTGGATGGACTGTTTTTTGACGCAAGAATAATAGAGCTGAATATATGGGTGCATCTCACCCGCTCCACCTTTTATCTTCCTTACATGGAAGTTGTTAACATTTGACTTCCAGTAATTTATGACAGGCTGTTACAATTTCCACACAGACTCCCTCAGGATGGATTTCTGTGCCACAGAAACCACTATTTAATTGCACATTATGGGTTCTTTATTGTCTATTTTATCACACTGTTGGAAACTCCTGTGATCCTGACTGCTGCTCTGCCCTCTTGCAATTGCAGTGAGCCCTTGTACCACAGGGGCGAATGTGGAAGAATTACAGAGCTTCTGGTCACTCTCCAGTAAGAAGTTGGAGGCCTTCAGATTTCAGTGCTGTCATAACTTATGCAACAGATTTAAAATATAATAAACTTGAAAGCCCTTCCATATCAGACCATCGGAGGGCTGTAGATGAGCTGCTTGAACCCCTTATAAATACCAGGGCTGTCATTCCTGCAGATGGACCATCCATTTTTAAATGGGGTTTCAGGTTACAGCTGGGCTTCCCATGTAGCATCATGATGCTGTGAGGTAAGATTTGGCCTGTCCTGAAGGACAGGGATATTACAGTAAATAAATCACTGAAATGAGAACCCAGTGTCCCTTTAACATTCTGCCCCTGCCGTTTCTGCATATTCCTGGAGAGGTTTTGTTGGGCTTTTCCTCTCCTTTGGTTAACTTCTGCAAGGGCTGTCTCACTTCCAGCCCGCCTTTCTGGAGGCCAGGACGGGTCTTGCTGTTATGTTATGTGCAACTGAAATTTGTACCAGAAAGGATGGGTTAGGAGATCCCACCCTCTCCGGCTGAAAACTCAGCTGAAGACAGAGGTAGCTGCTGCTGAAGGAGGGCAAGGGCAGGGGCACTGGAGGAAGGGATGCATCCATCAAGTGCAGCAGGTCACCGTGACTGAAACCATGAGATCATCAACAAGCTGAGCTCCACCTCACAGGGAAGTCTTTTTATATCTCCGTGGCAAATGCCAGCCGTTTGCTCACTCGCTGAAGAAGGTGCTTGCCAGACAGCAAAGCAGAAAAGCCCCTGAGGGCTGCTGTGGTGCAATCACCAGCTCGAAGCTGGGCTCTGGGAAAACAGGCCTTTTTGCTGCGGTTGTATTTACCCAGGTGCGATGCTTGCTCCACCCATGGATTCCTGGCCTTTGCCTTCATGCTGTTTGCGCTGCAGAACTGGGTCGCTGCCCGCTGCAAGGCTGTGTTGTGTCTGCCTGCGATACCATCAGCCGTGTGCAGCATCCCGGCGAGCCAGCCGCTGCTCGGGCGGCTGTCGCTTGGCTTTGATGAAGGAATCCAAAGCGTAGTGTGAAACAGGCTGTAGCGAGGCTGAGAATTTTCTGCCACAGGTTTAGCTCGGTAAACCCTGGGAGTATTTATCAGCCCTGGCACAAAACTTTGCACTCCACCCTTTGATGGAGGTGAGCAGGATAAGGGAAAAAGAATCAGACTTACTCTCATCACATAACATCTACTCATCTATGAGTGATTACCCAAGGAACTTTCGAAAATGGGACTTAAGCTCCAGAGCTGCTTTTGTTATTGGAGGTATGTTGCACAAGATAGAAATAAAGGATGGCCAGGGCTCCATCCCTCTCCCTGCCTACATAGTTATGTATTTCTAATATTGTTGTCACCAATTTAATGGGATGATAGAGCCTCAGGACTTCCAAAGATCAGTGTCCTCCAAACACCAGTGATATAACCATCATTGCAGATAATTGCCATTTAGACTCTCCTTCAAGTTGTTTGTGTGACTCCAGAATACCCAAGGTGAGATGAATGTGTTTGCTCTTAGGTTACTCTTGTGTGAGGTGAAAAATAAATTTGATCTTTATTAGATTAAATACTGTGAGGAGGGGATGAGAAGGAGTTCCGATAGATGTTATATTATACTGAAGCCATGCATGTGGGTGTTTCAGAAATAGTCTACGGGGAGAAAGTCTGAGGGGCATAACATGCTGCTCAGTCTTTGAAATAAGACTTTCTGCTTGTTCTTAGGTGGGAGACGGTGTCGTGCGGGGACCCACCTGCCTCCGGTTTCAGTGCTGTGCTCTGCAGTTCCGCACGGCTCTGCAGCATTCAGCATCCTATTGTGATGCCTAATTGCTCCCTGGGTGGATGAGAGCAGGGCACTTGCATTGCTGCTCAGGATCCATCAGCCTTTCTTTAGTCTTAGGAAACAGAGGTGAGAAACTGCTGTTGTGGTAAAACAGGCTGAGAGCCCACAGCATGGGGGAGAGTTGCCTTATGCTGTGTCTTGTGTGGGTTAGGGAAACGCGTGGGAAGAATGCCAGTTAAGAGAGAGTTAATGCCACCTCCACCTTCCCCAGGGCCACATGTGTCCTGCAGGACAGTCACTGTGCAGCATGGTTATGGTGAAAGGGCTGTGACAGGGATGGCCATGCTGTTTACAGTGCTTCTGTGTTATTTATGTACTTTGTTAGTCAGAGCCACTGCTGCCACTGGAGGGAAGGACTCACCCACCATCTGCAGATGGTTTCTTTGTGCTGAATCACTTATATTTACGTAACTGCCTTTCTCTAAGTGTTAGCAAACCGTATGGGCTCTCAAAATCTGCCTTCAGAAAACCTCAAAAACTTGTGGCTTTTCTTTCTTCTCCCTCTTTTCTTTGCTTTCCCCTGGTCTCTTTGCCTGCTTCCTTCTGAACTGTTAATGTTCGTGCCATCATCAAGTTTTTAAGCTGCCATCAGCTATCCCAAGGGGCACCAGCATATCTCTTACTTCCCTGTGGCAGCAGCAATACCTTGCCAGGTCAAATGTTGTCAAAATTTAAGACTCTAAAAAAGAAACCCTGACCTTTACAAGCCCTGTAACCAATCCTGAGAAGAGAGAGCACTTCCTGCCCTGCTGCAGCATTAACATTTCACCAGTTTCTCTTTCTACTTTGATTGCCATTCATCAGAGAAGCCTCCCTTTCACCCTTTGAACCTGCTGCAGTCTGGCTAAAAGGCAGCCCGAGCCCCTGAACAAGCCCAATCTGTCCTGGGTAGCCCCTGAAATATTTCCAAATCTCTGGGTGTGGTCCCCCTCCAGCAGGAGAATGGGAGCAGAACAGAAACTGGTGAGTTCTTCCTTCCCAAGCGGTGATGCTTAAAAATACATCACCAAAGTCATATTTAGGAACAGCTGCTTTTGAGCTGTCCCATGGCCTGGGTCCTCTTGCCAAATACAAATTTGTGTAACACAACAGAGTGATTTGAAATCGCAAGAACTGAATTCCTCCCATAATCACATCTCACGGGCAGCTACTGCCTTGCCCCATGTCTTCTTTGCCATGTCTCAATCCCAAGAAGTCAAACAGATAGATAATAGACAGTTTTGGAGAATATGTTCTTCTAAGGGAAAGGAAGGGATTTATTTCAATAAAGAATTTTATTTGTGGGTTAAATGGCATCCGCTATGTCTTTGAGTCTAAAGTAGTACCCACATTACCTCATTAATCATGTTGATCATAAACTAACATTAATTTTAGCTCACACGTTCATTAGGGGATGTCAGAGTGAAGAGACCTGTTGGAAGATTGGAGATTTGGAAACCAGATTTACAATATCACTAGCGGTTCTAGTTTGCTAAGCAACCTTGGTCAGATCCTAACCACTTATCTGCTGGCTGGGAGAGATAACGCTTCTTTCCCAACTGCTTTGAGATCAGCAGATGAAATGCACCATTTTGAAAATGAGGGAAATACTTTAGTGTTGATGCAAGCAGGCAAATGCCTTCCCTTCCTCCTTCCTCCCAGCCGCCGGTGGGACCACGCTCCCACACCAGCCGCCGGCCGCACACCGCGGCACGGGGGCTGCAGGCAGCAGCACCTCCTCCCTTCCCGGGGAGGGTCACGAGAGCCATTTTCTCCACCCGGCCTCACTTCAGACCCTTTCTGGCATCACGTGGGGTCAGCATCCGATGCATCTCACACGCGGGCTTTAACTGAGGAAGGAGAAGAGTGGCGTGGAGGTGGGCTGGGCGGCAGGAGCATTGGAGGTGGACGGACACAAACCACCCGTACGGTTCCCTGATGGGGCACCTCTCAATCTTGGCAGGAAGGGAAACCCCAGCAGCTGCCAGCTCCCGGAGTACAGAGCGGGCTGCGGCAGCCCAGCAGGGCACAGCAATTAGTAAGTGCGGTGGAAATCTCTTGTTCAGCCTCCCTGCATTCTGCCTAACCCCTGGGGCTAGCGTGGGGTTCGTAGGCTGCCTGAGGATAAGGGACTTGGTTGTAAACCATTTCCCACATCCAAGGCCATTCCACTCATGCCCTTGGGATCAGAGATCATGCTCACTGGAGCCTTGCATGGGAACAGCGTCTGCGAGAGAGACAGACGAAGAGCTGGACGTGAGAGATGGAGGGAGGACGTCCTCTGTGTCTCGCACTCTCTTGCTGCTTCTTCCCTCCATGAAGAGCCTCAAGGGAACCACAGCAGCATCACAAAAGCTCACAGCAAAGCACAAATGGGGATGTTAAGCCTCTGTGTTTCCAAAGGGGGAGATAATAATGCCCAGTTTCAGCTGGTGTGAATTCCACCTGTGTCCCTGTCCCTTGTTCAAGGCTGACAGCCATGGCGGAAATGCTTGGTTCAAGGAGGCAGAATTTAGGGTAGAACAATCTGGGTATCTGTGACTGCCAGTTACGGGTGTATGCATGTAGGAAATGCACCAAATTCCTCTGAAAGAATGATTCTGTGTCTCTGACCAACCATGGGACAGCTGGTTCGGATGTTTGCCAGTGAATCAGTAGCAGAGATCTGGACCTTATTGCCCATTCCCTTAACTCCAGCCGGCTCACTGGTTGTGGATGGGGTATCTGAATCTGGCTCAGTCCCCCCTTTATTAGCAATGATATGCTAGGCATGGGAAAAGCTCACTCTTCCCACTTAATTCAGTAAAAAGGAAGCCTTTTACAGGTAAAAGGAGCAGCTTTGTTTCTGCTTGTTGCCTGCTGGACCCTGCACCAATACAGCACGGAGGTAGCCTTGAGGGGCATTGTGATGGCTTCATGCAGCTTTGAGGAAAGGTGTGATCCCTTCATGATGGCTTCTGTTAAGCCACCTGACCTTGACAGCTTTACTCCTAATTCCCTGTGTTTGGTCTTTCAAATCAGATTTTTAAGAACAATTTAGGACTAGAGTGCTGTAGTGGCTGCTGCCAGCTCATGGAGTCCCTCAACAGAGCTGAGAAGGATCCTCCCGTATAAGCATCTCCTCACGTCACAAGGCAATAGAGAGGAGATCCCTGCTTTTTGTGGTAGAAAACAAAACCCTGGCTGAGCGCTCTGTGCATTGCCAGAGAGCTGCCCCAAGACAGTATTGGACTTTCTAAAATAAAAAGTATTTTCCGTTTTTTATTGACCCCAGGTTATTTTGCATAAAACAGTTAAACAGACCACACAAAATCCATTTACAAGGTTTCCCAGAAATCCTTGGAGCGTCTGAAGCAGTTGGAGGAAATCAAGAGTTCAGACCTGAATTCCACAAGCGATGACGCTAAGTCTGGAGAAATATTTTCATTGCTTGAGGCCAAGTGTCCACAAATACTTATTTTTTAAAATGTAGGACTTATTTTTGTGTGAAGCCCCTCCAGGCATTGACAGGCAAGCACTAAATGACCTGCTGATATGCCACTTCTGTCATGTTTATCAGATCCCTGCCTCTTCCTCATCCACAAGACCATTGTTTGCTATTCTCATATGGATTTGCATCTAAAAGCAGGGCAGAGAAGGTACCTGGGCTTAATCTCTGTCATATTGTCCCTTAAATTTGGTTGTCTTGATGGTGGTCCAACTCTTGTCTCCTGGGGCTGGCAGCCTATCACTTCAAATACTCCTGGGCCAGAAGGAAACCAACGGATCCTTGAGGAATAACTTGACCCTACATGGGATCCCACCTCACCAAACCTGAGAAAAACCCTGCCATGCTCTCTCATTGAAGAATCACCTGCCTTCATTTTAGCAGCTTCCATCAAAGGCTGGTTCTTTTGTTTGTTTGCAAGTAGCCTACACAGCAACAAATCATAGTGTAGCAGTAAGACGGAGAACTTCTGAATTAATGGGGAAAACGCAGTTGTAAAGAAGTCAGTGGTGGGTCTCTACTTGAGCTGGTAATGCTCACATCACCAATACTTTGCCAGTCAAATGCCAGTGACACTTAACTGAAGGGTCCTTACTGTTGTGAGTAGTTTTGACAGCCCCACAAGTAGTTAAGACTCTCCCCACCACGCACAAGGAGGAAAAATCATTGTTTGCCAAAAAACATAAAACCCCAGAAAAGCATTACACAAGGCTCCAAACTCTCTGACAGTCAAGAGTTCCTGCTGGGGTACTGCATGATTTTACAGTTTGATTTAATAGTTTCAAAGAGAATTGTTGCTCTGTTGGGAACCACCTTCGACGTGTGCTTTTAATCAATGATTTAAAAAAAGCAAAGCAAACAATGTCCTTCCCACTTCCCCAAAATTTAAAAAAAAAAGAGAAAGAAACAACCCCCTCAGAAAAGCTGGGGCAAGTAAATGAGAGAGAAATAAGATAACATGGCTTTTAAAAGCCTGTTGCTTTGCAACTGTTCACATTCTGGATGATTTCCAGAGTTACTTTGATGATCCTCTGCCAAGAAAAAAAGAAGTCCTTCAAACCTAGAATTTCATGAGGACCTTATTTCTCAGAAAAGTAAATGAAGATCCAGGTTTGAGATTTAGTGATGGAACTGCCATCTGCACTGGTTTAAGAGCCAGTGATCTTCACCAAGACCCTGGCATATTTGAGTGATATCCTAGTGGTGGGAGATCTGTGTTCTTCAACTGGTGATAAAGGACAAAGAGGACTTACATCTTCAGAGAGGTTTGATACCACAGCCAACAAGCGGAGATGTGAAGTTAAATTGGTGCCTGGCTAGTGGGGAGCAAGCTGGATGGTCATGTGCTAAGAACTGACACTAACTGGGAAGTGGTGTCAAAGTTTGGCTTTGTTGCATTAGCTGCTGGATCCCTGTCTCATAGGAGAGCTTGTGGGGAGGGAGTATAAAATAAACACAAACTGGTACAGGGGAGAATGAGAGGGAAGAAATACTATCCCTGAGCTTATGGATGCATTATAAAGTGTTCAGAGGCACTGCCAGGCAGTGCCGAGGCGGTGACTTGTACCTAGGAGTCATGGATGAAGTCTGTGGAGGAAAGATGCTGTGTCAGAGCCGTGCAACTAAACAAGTAGCATCACTGTGTGTCACCCAGAACACCACCTCACACAGTGAAGTACAGAGATGCCCTAAAGCACAGGTTTGGGTTACAGCAAACTGAAAGGACTGAGATGTAATTTTTTCCTTTCTTAAGTAAGTGTGATCATAAAGTAGACTGACTCTTGGATTGGTACACCCTGGGGTTCCTTCTGCCCTTATCTTACACCTCAGCTTCCTGTCACTGGTTCGTTTACCTTGATCTCTGAAGAAGCAACTGATGGTTCATTTCATGTTGTACCTGGGATTCTTTTCACACCCTGAACTTTTAACAGATGCTATTTAAAGGTCACAGGAAGAATTGTTGGCAAATGGTAGATGACAGGTTGCTGAAACATGATAAAATAGCAAGAGTTTTCAATGAGAGACTGAAGAGGCAGGAAAGAAAATTGCGGAGAATCCAAGACATTCTTTACTAGGTTGGAAGACCCCCATTTAGATGCAGAGACAGTGCAATGCAAGGCTGACAGTCTTGTTTGCCTGGAGTGCAGGAAGTCTGTAGCATGAAAACCCTGCTTTGCTCTGCTCTCACTCCACCCTGAATCCTGTTGATGCTTAGGGGAAGAGCTGCTCAGCTGCCTCATGGATAGCTATGTTAGTCTGAGACTAGGGCTCCTAGAGGAGTCATTTATCCAGATGACTAGCTCAGATGGAGATTTCCATAGTGTACATGTCTCAGATTGAGTGAAACAAATCTTCTAAGATTTGTAAAACCCCTTAGCAAACCACTAAGACAATCTACTGTTGATCTACAGCCTAAGGCCAGTGAGGGAATATTTTCCTGGAGGGGAATATGTCCTGGAGGGGGCATTTCAAAGTCCTACTGTGACTATGTGGGCAATAGTCGATTCCCATTGATTGAAAAGGTCATTTTTACTTTCTCATCAGATCTTCACCCTGCAGAATGGCTTCCCTTGAGCCTGGGATGTGTTATGACTAATGACCAAAATTGATTTCATCATTAGTCTTCCACCTCTTCTAGGGATGTATTGAAACAAAATAAGGGAAGGTAAATCAGTGATATCCAGCTGGCTGCATAGTTAGCAAGATGAATTCGTGTGGCCTGTCTCCACACATCCCTTGTTTTGAAGGATGCATATGGTCCATCCCTCTCACTGCGTTTGGCTGGTGAGCAAATCCAAGCTTCACACAGGTGATCAGGCACTGGTCAAGAACAAAGACTGCAAGGTTTCTTCAGACGACTTCTGTTTTGAATATTATATTTTGACTTGTGAGCCCTGAGGAATTCAAATCTCAGGGCAGAGGAAAAGTTGGAAGAGGTCAGGCGAGCTGTGCTCCCTCTGTGTTACTCGGAGCAGCAAATAGCATGCGTTCCAGAGCAACATCTGATTTTCTCCTTTTATGAGGCAGATGTTTAGGATAAGTGATCTGCTGTTTATTTTAATTGCCATCTTCCAAACCTCCTTCCTACGTGCACGCACACATTGAGAGACCATAAACAAGGATTCTTCAGATTATGCCGTTATTTGGGTAGCTAGCCCTGTCTTCCATCAGTGCCTGGACAGGGCTGTGTGCTGCAAACCCAGTTCCCCTTGCACATCAGTTTTACAGTGGTGTAAATGAATTAGGTCTAATTCCTTTCTCAATGACACTAGCATAAATCTGAAATCGCTCCACTGACGTCAGCACCGTAATGGCAGTGCAAAGGAAAGTTAGACTCCCTTGACTTCAGAATGACACTGCTGATTTACACCAGAACAAGAGCAAAAGTAGTTGGGCTCAGCATGTCCTAGCACTGTGTTACTGAACAGCAGGCCAGGGTTTGCGCTGGGATACAGTGGTGACAATGGAGACCAACTCCATGGATTTCACTGGCATTAAGTTGATGGAAATTAGTTGTATTTTCACCACAGTTTGTGTCTCAAAAAGCTCCATGTAGTATGTCATTAATGAGAGGGAAGGATAAACCAATGTTCCTGTGTAAAGTGATTAGTCCGATTGCCTGTCACTATTCCAGGAGAGTCATAAGGAGATGAATCTGACCATTTGGCTTGTGTTGTGATGATGATGATGATGATGGAGATCAAGGCAGCGGTACCCTCATATCTTGATGGACACCAGGCAGGTGTCCATGATGGAACTGGTGGTCCTAGCTGAAGACAGAGGAGCTGCCCTTGAAACTGATGCAAAGAGCTAGTCTGGAGGAGTGGGAATGCTGGCTGCACTTTAATCCTCTCAGAGGACACATGCAGTTGTTGTAGGCATTCTGTGCTGGCAGCATTCAGGGTGTTAATCCTTATTCACTTGTTTCTCTAGATTTTCCCACCTTGTATCTAAAGGACTAGAAGTGAAAGCCTGGCTGTAAAAGGGGTGCTGGCCCCTCTCTCTGCTCTGCTGTGGCTTCAGCCTGTAGACTGCAGATTTAAGCAGAAGGAGACAAGCAGTGGATATTTCCTCTTGAAGCTGTTTAAAGAGACTTTGGCAAGGAGAGCCTGGATTTCTGGTGGCTGCTTTTCAGGAAGTTAGAGAGCCCAGTGGTTGCCTCAGAGTCCATCAGCCTTGCTCCATTAAAGCCAGTGGAGACAAGCTGATTTATACCCCTCTTCTGTTGGCAACTGGCCAATCTCTTAATTGTCCATAAGTGACTTTCTTTTTTAATGGCACATGTTTGCTCTGAGTGGCTCGGTTTGCACACAGTGAAATGCAGCCATGTGTGGCGTAACTGCTTTAAAGCCAGCGAGTCGAAACGGGGTCCTTGTGAACCACCAGGTAGCCTGGAGGTGCCACAGAGCACGACCAGGCCATGGGTGTCCCAGGAAACTAAGCCCTCACCTTCTTTCGATTTTTTAAAAAAGCTGATGCCATGCTTTACCAATCTCTCAGCCTCCCCCGTGCTGGCAGAGGTAGAAGGCAGCAGGAAAACCTCAGAAACCAGAGAACTGCAGTCCTTCCCTTTCCACTTGTTTTCCAAGGGTCCAGCCACAGCTGCCATCGACAGACAGGAGAAATAAAACTCTTCTCCATGCTCTCAGCTCCAAGGAATCCCAGCTGGGTTCACGAAATGGTTCCTACATCCATGCTGTACAGCCATGGGGACGGATGGCTGCTCTGAGCTCTAGACATGGGTTTTGACAGCCCAGGCTGAACCCGCGAGCTGCGGCAGCTCAGCGGTACCTCGCTCACACTCACCTCCTTGTCCTCACACTCGGCTGGGAGGTGGCCCTGTGGAGATGAAATGAGAGCTAAGGGAGGGTGGCCCCAGTTTTCCCACCCGTTTTGTTATTACTAGCAGTGAATAATTCAGCCGATGCATTTGCTGGCGGGGAGCGGAAGAGTTTACCAGTCATGAAACAAAACTGTGATTATTGCCATAGAAACCAGAGCTTGAATGTGAAGCTCATCCAATGGGGCAGCAGGAAGAGGACATTGGACTTCTGTCTCCCATCAAAACTTTGCATGACTTTGATTTGAAATACCAGAAAGTCACTGTTACAATAATCATGTCACAAAATATCCAGATATCAAGAAACATTGACTTTTGAGTTCCTAGGATGAACTAAGTCAGGACCTTGGGGACCGGCCTGTGAGGGATGAGGGTGGTTAGTAGCACCACTGTGAAGAGCAAGGCTCTTTCCAATTAAGAAAGGAGGCAATTAAATCACAGGCTGAGGGATGCAGAATCAGAATGGTAACTTTTCTCTGCTTCATGGCCATCTCTGTTGAATGCAGACGTGCAATTTGTTTAGACTTCCCTCCTCCATCCCATTTGAACTCTACAACAGTGTCTTTGCCCTGGAAACTTACAGCATGGTTCAAGTTTCCTTGTAGGCTTACAAGCTCCATCTATAGGATAGTTGAAGAAGAGTATTTTGACTTCAAGATGATGAAAAAGGGCAGAGAAACTTCACTCAGAGATTCCAGTTTCGTTCTGGAAAAACTCCAGCAGGCTTAACATACCACATTGCAGAAAGTCACTGATTTCATTGTCTTTACTTCATAACTGGGTATAGCTTTCATCCCCAGTTAAACTGTTAGTCCTCAGTCCCATGCTGCATGACTGTGGGGCCTGTGGAAATTGCTGGAGTTGTGGAGCTACTACTATTCCACATGGGAAATCCCAGAGATTTTCTAAAAAGAGCTAGCAACTGACACTGTTGCAAATCATCTCTCATGTTGGAACTTCATCTTTGATTTCCACAAGAAATAGAACTTCATTGTGGATACCCAGAATTCTGCTGAGAGAGGCATTGTGTTCCCAAAGAATAGATACGTTTTTTTCCTTTCTGCATATCCATTCTGGTTTGATTGAATGCTGTTTTCTCCTCACATAACATACCATAATCTTTGACACGTACTTATTAAAATATAACTTTCAGATAAATAAAAGCACAGGCATATCCAGTACTTGTTCCTTTCTCTATCTCAAGATTAATTTCCCATTTTTCCATCTAACGTGTCTGTCATTTGGGTATCTCCACAATCAAGAAAAAACCCTGTTTCTTCCCTTTTGTAGATTCACAGATATTAAAACCAGAAGGAAGTGTGTTCTCATCTCCTGGACAGCTGATCTGAGTGTCTATGTAGAGATGCATCTGTTTATTCAGATTATTTCATGCAAAGAAGCTTTGCTTTTTGGTAGCTACTCTGGGAAGATCATCTCTCTCAGGTACTAAAGCACGCAGGTGCAATCCTGCCAAATGGCTTGGTTGATCATCCCGCTCACACAGCTCAGCAGTGCAATGGCACTGTAGCAACACCTCTGCAAGCCGTGGGGGCTGAAGCCACCCACCTCGAGGAGGTGCAACATCAGCACATGGTGGAATGTATGGGCAGGGAAAAGCCGGAGCCCAGCTCTGCCCATGGGGCACGGAGAGAGTGGCTGCTCCTGGCGCTCGTTCTTCTGCTGGTGCCTTCCAGGGGGTGTTCAACAGCAGCTGGGGCGGTACCTGCAGGCCATGGTAGAGCCAGTGGACACGGTGTACACCAGGCAGGACCAACAAGGCCTGGGGAAGTGCAATCTCGCTCCTGGCTTCAGCATATGAATCCCTTTTCTTACCCCAGCCTCTACTGTGCTAAACTGATGCTTTTTCTTTATTTCTTTCTCTGTCCCACAGAGATCCCTGGGTGCCCAGGAATGGTTGAGAGCTGAATGGGCTGACCTCTCTTCCTCACCATCCTGAGCTCATGAGGGCTCTGAAGAGATTGAGTGGGAGCACAGCATTGCTTCTCTGAGCCTGGGGATGCTGTGGGAAGTGATTGCCTTGGCAAATGTCTTCATCCCAACCCATAGCCCATCATGCATCGCCTGAAGGAGAAGCTGATGAAGAATAACCAGAGGACCAGGGAAGGCTCTACTAGTACTTCAAGCATCAGAGGACACAGATGGGGGACCGGCACTATGAGAGACGCTTTGCAGGAGTCACTGCATATGAAACTGTCTCTGGAAAGAAGCTACAGGAGCCCTGTGAACTGAAGGAGGTGAATGTCCAAATCACCACAAAAGGTGCTGAGGGGTTTCCCTGGCCCAGCATCCTTGGAAAGCACTACTATCAAAAGGGAAGGGGGTATCAGGACCATGTGGCCGTCTCCAGTGGTTGGTTTGGAAGAGGCACAGCAACGTCACTGCCTTACAGTCAGGACAGGAGACCAGCAGGACGTGCCAACAGTTGCCTGTCCACATCTGGCTGGGGCTCCAGATGAAACAGGAATCTGACCAAGACTAAGAGAGCAGGCGTGTAGAAGATTGCTTTGATTTATTCTGTGCTTGTTTCTCCTTCTGGTGTCTTCTCCGTCTACCTCTTTTTCTCTCTAGACCTACATGTACTGCATGTGGGGCCCAGACCCTCACAAACAAGCCAGAAGTATTAGCACAGGGCAAATCCTGCCCAGTGCACAGCTGTGCTGCCCGGTGCAGTGCCGTTGCTAGACGGGGCTGACTTTGCACAGTGCAGATGTAATGTGGCCTTTGTTTGCTCCTTATGCCAACAAATCTGCAACTGCAATGCCTGGACTTCAGACAGGAGAAAGGCTTGAGCCTGGCAATTCTTTTACTTGCAAGCAGTCACATGCTGGCACAAGTCACACCTGGGAGCTGAGTTTTAACACCTAAGCCCCAAAATATTACACAGCACCTGTTCATCTCCTGTAGCTGTGGAAATGAGCATGCTGGCAGGCTGCACACTCAGCTCCTGCATCATGGATTTTAAAAATCTCATTCAGCAGAGACAGAGACGGAGGGAGTGACGGAGGCTCAGATGGGAAATTGTAGGAAAAACTGACTCAAAACCAGAGGAAAACGTGCACCTTTTAATTGCAGGTGGTGCCCCAGCTGCAGACAGTCATGCCCAGCTGGGCAGCTACAGGGGTCTTTGTTCACTGAGCTGCTCCCAGGGGCCTGGGCGAAACATGCCGGTACCGAACTGTGCCGGGAGCCCCATCTCAGACCTCTCATGGGCTTCCAGATGCAAAATCCCTCCCTCATGTGCAATCGTATTTATTTATTTATTTTCTTGCTGCTTAATGCAAAGCTGCTAACAGAGCACCCTCCCCACAAACACCCACACCCAAGAAGCCAGAAAGAGGGAGTGTGTGCTGGGTGTCTGTGCGATGGGAGCGGGCGAAGGGGCAGGTCTGTGAGCTGGCCGGCTCCGGGCACGCACACGGGGTGTGCATGTAAGGCAGGAGGAAAAGGCTGCAGTTAAAACAGAAATACTTTCCCTGGTGCGAGCGTGCAATTTTGATCTGTCAAGAATTAAGACCAGGCAGGGCAAACCCTTGTTGGGAAGGGCAGCAGGACAGCTGTAGGCTGCATGAGCTCTGCACCAGATTTTCTCTGTGCAGGGTATGTGCCTCTGTGCAAGCTGCTTGCCCAGATCCTGTCTTCCCAGCACTCCCAGCTGTAATGAAGCAAATTTACTATGTGTACATCTTGGCTTTGGACACTTGCAGAGGGCCAAATCCCCAGCCAGGGCAGGTTCCCACCAGCGTGCTCACAGAGGTTTAATACCTGACAGTCTTTTCCGCTTAGTCCAAAAGAGATATCCCTGCACAGACCCATTTAACACAGCCAGTTTGAGAATGGCAGACGTGAGCCTCTCTAGACAATGCTGTAGTTGTGCTGTAACAGTTAATGCTCAGTCTTGGCCGTTCCTACCCATTTTGCTAAAAAACTGGCACACCAGCAGCATCCACTTGTGGTCAAGTACCCCATTTTATGGAAAGCCTGTGTGTCGCAGAGCAGAGGGGAGCTGTTTCTTTGGGAGAGGGGGGCTCTCCTGTGCCCTGCTGATCTCCCACAGCTCCCAAGCTCATGAGGGAGCCCGGGCACCCGGACATCCCTTGGCAGGGCTCCTGGCTGCTCCAGGGGAGTCTGGCTTCTCCCATACCCTTCCCTCTGAGATGCCCCACCAAGGCTTTGTTCAAACCTGTGTGGCTGCTGAATGGAAGTATTTCCCAACTAAAACCTGTTTCTCAGAAGATTCCTGGCTGGCTCTAGTCAATTATTATGTACTGGAAACACTGCCCTTGGGATTTGTTTTCAAGTTAGAGACATGCATGGGATTGTTGTAGTTCTTTTTCTCACAAATCCTCTCATGTGCAAGAGCAGGTTGCAGTAGTTGAAATGGATACACTTCCTCTGATAATTTGCCAGCATGGCCCAAAAGCAATGACCTGCTTGTTGCTGATTGCTTCCTTGCGGAGTTGTAAGAGTTGAAGACAGAAGAGATGTATTAGAAATCCATCTGCCTATGACCCTTCAGGCTTGTTCCATGTATTACATTTACTGGTGGTGTGCTGGGTCTATTTTTAAATGCCCTGACACCAGGGTTTTTGTGCTGTCCTTTGGGAGATTGCTCTGTAGTCCAAGTCAGGAGCTTCTACTGGTATTCCACCTGCATTTCCTCCTGAAAACTTCATTCCATTATTCCTAGTGATGCTCTTTAAACTCCTGATGCTCATTATGTCCCAGGCAGGATCTACTGCTTGACCTGTTCTCCTTTTTCCTCCTCCAAGAACCTCTCTGGCTCCCTGAACGCTGCTGCTCCTTGTCTTTCCTGTGGTTCAGCACAGAATGAGCCTGTTTCTTAATTCAGCCGTGCAGAGTTTGTCAGGGATCTGTACCCACCAGCGGAGCAGCCAAGACCTCTGGCAGTGCCCGGTCTCCTCAGAGGCTGTGGAGCTGCTCTCTCCCTCATTGCAGAGCACGTGGGGTGCAGGAAAGGGACAGACACACAGATGTGTCCAAAAGTGGACCATCATTGGCAATGAGCACTGTTATCCTGCGGGGAGAGAATGCCTGGTAGGGACAGTACACAACAAAGCCTCCATCTCAGCAAAGCCCACGTTGAGCAATGGAGGTGGGTGATGCTCCAGTAGTGCCAGCGCGGCCATCCTGGGGATCGGTGGGGGGCAGAGGTCCATGTTATGGCAGGGAGCTGGGCTCTGTCCTGCCTGGAAATTGTATCCGTGAACTGGAGCTGCAGCTCCGCACGGAGGGAGCCCCGCGAGCAGCACGGGGGCTCGGCAGGCTCGGTGCACGTGGAGCGCTCGCTTGGGGAGTCTTTGTGTACAGCACTCGGCAGGAGCACCATTGTGATTGTAAGAGCTCTGTTCTTCTCACCGAACAAATTGTTCCTACAAATAAAGAATTAAAAGTCCTCCTCTTCCCACTCTTTTTTTTTTTTTTTCCCACACTATTCATCGAGCGGCACCAGAGGAAGGGATTGCACCTGGATAGTGGGAGCAGAAAGTCCCCGTGCTCCTGCGGATGCTGGGGCAGCTTGTCGGGAGGTGCTGAGGATACCTGGGGGAGAGGTTGAATGCAGGCAGGAGAGCCAGGGGAGATTGAAAAGCAAAGTGCACCAGAACAGGTTGCAGGGCCTCTGCATGGAGCTTGCTGATTCTGATGGGTAACAGGTTGCAATATTTCCAGGCTCTGTGGGACAAGGCTAGAGGGGAGCTGAGCAACAGCAAGGCAGGCCATGTAGGTACCAGTCCTGCAGTGCTGTGGGGCAGAGCAGGATCAGGACAGGTCAAAGAAACCAAGGAGAAAAAAAGACAGATGAAAGAGGGTGCTGGGTCTCCCAAGAGTTTCACAGGATGACAACAGAGGAATCTGAAGTCTCCTACATGGCATCATGGGGGCCTGAGGGCTGGTTCTTTGCCCAAACTTCAGATCAGTGATAGAGCAGAAGGCTCCTTAATTCCTCCTCAATCCTCCTCAATCCCCCAGCTGTTCTCCCTGGTGAAGCAGGGCAGGGTAGTAGTGACAACATTTTCAGAAGAAATTGTCAGGGGAAGAATTTAGTCCCCACACAATGAAAGAATCAAAATGACAATTTCCAACAGAATTCATGATTAGACAATTAATCATCTGAATCTAAAACATTAGAGGGCCTGGAGTGCCCTGATACATAAAGATGTTAAAGGCAGTGGTTGTGCTGCATCTGTCAGCAGCCTGTTCTCTGGCTGCCAGTGAGCATGGGGCTTTAGGCAGCATCCACACGGCAGGTTCTCAGCCTGGGGACCAGTCCTCTGGTGGGACCTGCATGCAGAGCTAGCTGCCAGGGGAATTGGGTATGTCTTTTATCAAGAAACAGAAACAGCCTTGAACTGCTGCATAACTGTATCCAGGTCTCCATGGTGTCAAATCTCCACTTTTTAGTGTGTCTAAACCACAAAATCTCAGCATATCATCCCCTGCTTCCTAAGGATGTTTCTAAAGGCACTTATGGCTCTTATTTGCCAGCTACACGCAGATTCAAGTACCTACCCATCCACATTTAAGAGGCTTATTTAACTTCTGCAGGCCTCCAGCAAGCTAACAGGAGGGATTTTCTCCATCTCCCAGACTTTGTATCTGGATTAACTAAACTCTGTGGTCAACCCTGGATTTTGGGACTGGATAAATTGTGAGCCTTATTTACTAAAAGAACACACAATCCCACTGCCTCCAGACATCCCAGGATGTGTCCTAATAACTTTATAAAGTTCCCAAAGCTTTAAAGCACTCTGGAGAAAGGAGTTGTGAGATTATTGCAGCACATAACTGCAATAAACCTTTTCTTCATCCCTTCATGGTTAGAGGTATGAACGTGAATTATGACAACTAAAACCTCTTGAGAGCAGCATGTAAAATTGCTTTCTCAAATGACTGGTAAAGAACCTCATTAAACTAAGATGTCAGCGCTTGCAAATGCTGCCATCTGAATGGGGCTATTTTACGAGTCAGTTTAATCCTTCCAGGAATCAGACGACCCCTTTCCACCCACACTGAGCAGCAGATTCACTCCTTGCTCCCTATATTCTGACCTGTTTGTTCATTCAAGGCTCTGGCACTGTCACCTCTTGCAGCAGATGAGATGCCTCATAACTTGCAAATGTAAACAGATTAATAAAAAACTCCACATCTGTCTAGCTTTCGTGATACCTGGAAAATAGCAGAGGCTACAGAGAAGTCAAGGGCTTTTCATGTGCTGCCAGAAACAAAACAGGAGGAAAGAAATGTCCACTTGCTCTATCTACAGTTTTTAGGGTTGTTCTGTTAGCTGCTATGCAAGCAGAGCTCCCAGTCCCCAGCAACCCTTGTAGGACGCCTTCCTGCAGTGCCCTGTTTCTTCTGGGCACAGATTCTCCTGGAGGATGGTGGAGGATTGAGGGCATCACGCCCTCAAGGCTGTCTCAGTTCCCACACCGACCTGAGAGCCACGGTCCCTCCCAGCCACAGCCACATCCCCTCATTCAGTGGTCCTCCCTCTCTTAGCATCGTTTTAAAAATCACACAACTGGGCATAAGCAGTAGGTGCTTTCCCTGCCTTATAGGTCTTCTGGAGGATGTGTCCCTTTCCCCGGGCACACTTCCCTGGCCTGACACCCCCCCCGAAGGCTGCTGCTGCCATGGCACCAATATTATTCCTGAGCCTCTTCTAAGAGCCCCACCAGCCCCAGCTGGCACCGCTCTGCCCTCCCGAGGCAGAAGCTGATTTCTGGGTCTCCCAGATACATTTGCTTTCAATCCTATAGGCACAAATCCCATCAAATGTCAGATTAAATAACTTTGTGCTGGTAATTTACCATCATTTTGATTATTATGGGAGAACACTTAAATCCCAGATGCACTGTTGTGGTCTCCATGGAAATTGATAAAGAGGTCACCTTTCAATTGCAGAATCCCAATGCTGAGAGGGATGGTTTTGCCTCATCCGCTGGGGAAGTGATGGGGGCTGGGTTATTTGTCTGCTTTTCTCTTTGTATGTATCTGTCAGTGAAATTCATCACAAAAAATCTGAATCTGCACAGACCAGGCTGTCATCTGACAGCAGGAAATGAAAAACAGGAAGAAGGTGTGTTGCAGAAATGGAAATTATGGTAATTAAAACACAAAAAAATCACAGCGAAATGTATCCGGGTATTACAAACACCCGGCTGGTTTATCGATGCTGCTTCTCTAAAGACTGTTGTAACTGGAAACTGAAAGAGCAGAGAAGTATCCAATGCTGTTGTTAACCATTAACTATTTTGCTGCTGGTCTTCACTACAGCCTGTATGGACAGCCCATGTTTTTAAGAGTTAATCCTCATTCAATGCCAACCCAAGCCAACGGAAAGGCTGTACGGGCGGGTGTCCAGGGGTGCAGATGACTATCAACTGTGTTTGCAATGGTGACAGCAACCAGGCAACTAAAGCAGGGAGCAACACAGCTCTGGGTATCGCACCAGCCATGTGGGAAAGGGTCTGATCCTGCAAAGCTCAACATCTAAAAAGGCAAGAGGGGCAAGTAGGAGAATAAAAGACCAGCAGAGGAGACATCCCAGGGGCAGAAAACAGCATCTAAGGGTATACCCTGGTTAAGCAGAGGTCAGCTAAGCATCAGGAAATTATGACTTTCCTATGCTAGGATAAACTGCCTCTCTAGACAGGCTATTTTTCTACCAAGATTGCAAAAGTATCTTGGAGTAGCTCAGCTGGAGACATCTGCATTTGGTCAGACAAATCCTGGCCACTTGCTCTGCTATCTGCAGCCTTTTCAATGGCCCTGTGTTGGTACAGTAATGGGGACCTGGCTCTATGGCAAAGGTGTATTTTGGCCCTGGTGCCAGCCTTCCCAGGGCAGGGAATATAGCAGTGCCCTGCTTTGGGGAACTGCACGTTCCTGTTTGCAGCCCCACACAAGCCTGACTGCTGCTCAAGCCCGGCAGGAGCATCAGCTGCTGCTTCTTGCAAGACACGTGCAAAAATTGTAGAACCAGAATGCAATTGCACAATGAGTACCAAGCTTGCAAAGGCAGATTTTTGGGAAAGTTGTTTTGGTTTTTTTTTTTTGTTTGTTTGTTTGGGGTTTTTTTTGTTGTTGTTGTTTTTTTTGTGTGTGTGTGTGTGCTTTTCTGTTTGGTTGGTTGGTATTTGTTTGGTTGTTTTCTTATTTGGTTGGGATTTTTTTGTTGTTTGGTTGGTTTTGTTTGTTTGTTTTTAAAGGCTATTTGTCATCTTAGAAAAACTGTTTCAGTTGTTCCTTTTTAAGAAAATAAGTCACATCTCTATTGCCACATTCTTCCCTTTCCTCTTTCTAATGCTAAGTGGAGTGCACTGACCTGCAGACTGTTTCATTTTCTCCTACACTCCTTTAGTTGGAGAAGTTTAGTGATTTTTTTTTTTTAAACAACAAAAGAAGGGGAGGGGAAAAATAAGAACACTCTCAGCATCATCTAGACAAGTGCATTCAGGGACAAAGCAAATGAAGAGGAAATTAAATTTTTCAGCTTTCTTTTATCTTCAAAACCAAAGCAAAATGAATGTGTCAATCCCAAATGATGTTTGACATGTTTCAGAGATCCCGCTATGAAAGTGTAATCAGAAACTATGGTTTTTTTGAGAAAAAAAGATGGTTTTGATGGAATCTGACTCTGATCCCCAGATTGTGGCTAACCAGAGTTAAATGGCACTTCCAGCTCCTCATCCTGTGGCTGTAGTTGAGTACTTCACGCTGGTCCTTGTACAAACTCCGGATGGTTTTGGTAAACAGCCACAGAATCCCACTCGGCAATTGAGCCCTTGTGCCACACAGACACCCTGAGCCCCGCGGGAAGCTGGGCATAACATGAATTTTTGGCAGGATGGGTGGAAGAGGGGGAGACCTTGCTTGCTTTCCTGTGCTGCTGCCTGCACCCCAGCCTCTGATGCGTCCCAGGTGAGCCTGGCAGTGAGCTGCAGGGCAATGGCATGAGAAATTACACCACATTTGCCAGTGGCTGGGGGGCCGGTGGGCTCCAAGCAGCCTGGTCGATTGCGGCGGCTCCGGGACGGCACCTGTTGCTATCGAGGCTGCATTCGGCAAGGGCTCAGTGCTATTTTTGGAGCATGCTTGAAGACAGGAAGGATTAGCATGCCCCAAATGCAGAGGAGCCGGGCTTGTTACGAACAGAGAGGGGCTCAGATTTGCTCAGCAACAAGGTCTGCCCTAACCTGGACCTCCTCGGGTGTGGAGGGATCTGGTCCAGAGCAAGATGCTCAGAACTCACCACTGAGAGCAATGGGGATAATAATGGCAGGTTTGCAGCAATCCCAGAATGGCTGAAAGGTGTCAGCCAGCGGCCGAGGTTTCTCTGCTGACACAATGCTGAACAAAGTGTCCTGCATCTACACCAGGCTGGTATACAGGAGAGAGACACAGCCCCTAGATGGGGGCTTGAAGGAGGGAAGCAGAAGGAAGAGTTGCTTTTTCTAGGATCAGGGAGGCTGACTGGAAAGGGGCAGTCATTGCACAGGTCAGGAGAACCAACAGAGGAACTTCACAGGAGAGGATTTTCTTGTTGATAGGATCCAGATCATGTGGTGGCACCCACGGATGCCAGGGGAGCTCCAAAGCTGACACTCTTAATAAAGATACACCGGCAGGGCAAGTCCCTGGAAAGCTTTCAAACAGTGTTGTTTTCATTCTGCTGTGAACAAACATGCCACTTCTTCTGCCACCTGGAGCCCTGACTGCCTGCAGCCTCCTCTCTCTTTTTGGGTCCTGAAGGGAGATGAGACCATTAGCCCACAAGATGCTCGTGCCAAGTCCTGAAGCCTCATCAGTTCTTCTCTCCACGTGGATAGGTCAATCTCCACCTCTTGGTCCCCCAGCAGCTGAGGTGTGTTTCTCCCAGCCCAAAGGATTGCTAAAAAATGGATAAACAAAATATGGCACCAGTGAGATGAACAAAGGCAGTGCAGTTGGACAAAGGAGATAAAGCAGGCACAGGGAGGCTGAGAGCAAAGCAGCTCTCCTGAAGCAAATGCCCTGAAACCTCAGGGGAAGGCCACAGTTCTGGTTTTGCCCCCATTTTCTTCCTTTCTGTAACTGATTCATAAGACATACTTGTGTAATAGGTGCACACCCAGAAGAAATAGCAGCCAACACTCCTGCTACCCATGAACCTCATAGCTTTGAAGCAATGCAGTGCTGTCAGGGTGATAGAAGCAGCCAGGTTTATCTGCAAGATGCCACTGTAAATGTGTCACAGGAAAGATTTCAGCAGA
This sequence comes from Tyto alba, assembly GCF_018691265.1. NCBI lineage: Eukaryota > Metazoa > Chordata > Aves > Strigiformes > Tytonidae > Tyto > Tyto alba. Next base: position 13,426,373 of record NW_024881279.1, read on the forward strand.
TGCAAAGCTCGGGATTCACAACTGCCACGCTTCAACTTCAGCACATGGAGAAATCAAGGATACTTCTCAGGAACAAGAGAACAAGCCTGTCCCCAGAATAGAAATGAACACCCATTTCATTAGCTAAGACATCCCTGTGCTTATTTAAGCATCGATTCGTGCGGTGGTTGTGCGCTGCATAGCGCTGATTAACAATTACAGAATGTACCAGAGCAGCATCTCCATGGCCCAGCTGAGGACTGCGGAGCCGATCAGGGCAACGCCGTGTCAACCTGGTGGGCTGCATCTCCAAGGTTACTTTTAATGGGAAACCACTTGCTGGATAACTTTGAAGGAAGCAAACATGGTTTTAAAGTCCTTTTTATTTTTTTGCTGTGAATTCCCCTCAGGTCACCACTCTACAGCTGCCTAATGAAGCAACTGCCTGACTGATACCTCCCTTTCTAAGACTGTTTTATCTTCTTGCTTTTCTTCTAGAGGAGGGTGTATGTCCTCAAAGCCCACCCACACCTCCATTTCTTTGCCACAGGCTGCAGTGCTGCCACAGCACTGATCTCTGCAGTCTTTGACACGGCTGGTGAGAAGAAACAGAAACTCTATCTATCTGTGGGCACATCTTCCAGGACATTTCACGTCCCTTCCTGTCCAGCCAATGACAGTTTAGGCACTCCTGGTCCAAAACTCCACACGGTTGTTCTAAAAGCTGGAGGACCCATTTGGGGTCGATTTGTTCTGTCCATTGCGAGGTTGAGCTTCCAGATTCAGCCAGACGAGGGTATCAGAGAGCAATGCAAGGGGGGCTTTCCTCCACCAGAACCACCTTTCTGCAGTCTTCCCACTTTCCCCTGGCCCTGGACCCAGCCTGTTGTGTGCTGTCTAAGGGCTCCCCTGCATGAACTGGGATCACCTTAAACTACAGTGTGACTCTCTGAGTTTGAATCCCGCTCTATTATTAACCTGGCTGAGGAACAGGAAAAGATTGTGCATTTGGCCAGGGCTTGCTGGCTTTGTGTATTCCCCATCTTCCTCTGGGACATCAGGTGCCACTATCAGGGAGCTATTGCCCTCAATGCAAAGGTAGTGTGAAGTCTTCCTCACCTACAAGCTGTCCTTGTACAAGGAGCAGTGTCCAGGCAGTACCACAGCAGCACTGGAGCGGTTTTCTACCTCTCATCAGGCAGGGATTTGGAGGGTAAGAGCCTCTATCCACAGAGGTTTGGGTGCTTGGAGATCCCAGGGGCTCTCTGAGCCCACCCGGCCTGCCTGCAACACTGCTGCTGGCCGTGCTAATGCTGTGTGGGGAACATCGGCATTTCCAGAAGGTCCAATAAAATAATGGCCCCGTCACTATTCATTCCTTTGCTGCAGACTCTCTTGTGCCCACAAGAATCCTAATGCGCTGATAGGGCATTAATGTGGGTGCCCCGGGTGTCCCCGAGGAACCGGCACTGATACAGAGTGTTAACAGCCCATCTTCATTTCCACCGAGAAGTTGTTACACATGGTGCACACAGGCTTCAAGCCGCTTTGAGTGAGCTCTTCTTCCAGGCTGTGGTTTCTCTCTGCTGACGGCAGAGGCCGGCTGCAGCGGGACAGGGTCCTGCGGTCCCACGGGGAGCCTGGCACAGAGGGGACCGTGGGCACGCTGGCACTGCTCACTCCTGGAGCAGCAGTTGCCTGACGGAGAGTCCTGAAGATGGGGTTTGTACAGCCCTCTGTACACATACAACAACATTTCCCCATCTCTTCCAGCTTCCCCAGCACTAATCCGACTGCTTTTGCTTAAATGGTGCTGTTACACGTCAGGCAAAGCTCTGCTACCCCACCGGTCCGGGCAGGCAGTGCTCTGCAGAGCAGCGCTGCGTGCAGCCAACACCACCGAACCCCGTCCCCAGGCAGAGGTGGGGGGGCTTCTGGCTGTTCAGCTCATGCCTCTTCATGGTCTGAAACCCTGGGTCTGGCGCTCTGCTACATCCTGACATGTTGAGTTTCCTCCCTCTGATCTGGGCAGGCAGCTGCAATGTGAAGATGAGGTAGTTTTAATTAACCTCAAAAAAAAAGACAGTATCTCTGGGGAAGGAGAGAAAAAAAGATAGTTTATACTCTTAGTTACAGAACTGCTCCTACCAGCTGAGGGATGTCTGTGACAGCAGGGAAATGGGAAAAAAGACTTGAGAAGAAAGACTTCCAGAGAGATCTGGACCTGGAAATGAAACATTGAATAGAGTATATTTTATACATAAAATGCCTGCTGCTGCAGGAACCCAGACTGTTAATTGGATTGACAATTCCTTTGATCTTAGATATATGTCTCTTGGCTGATTCATGCTGAGACATCCTTCTGACCTTTTGAATATTCAGCTTTTTGGGGAGAAGCAAAGAGGGAGCAGCTTTCTTTTGACAGACTGAGCGATAAAGCAGCCACTGTAGCAGTCCTCCTCATTTTCTTCAGCATGATGTGTCGATATCTGACTAATGAATGTAGTCAATAGCTGAGTAACTTAACCTGCCAAGAGCATGACCCTACCACAGAAAGATGGTCTCCCATCAACAGTAGTGCCAAGCAGGCAAGGGAGCAGGACCAGGCCTGGTGGAACAAGCGGCAGCTGTTGTTCCGGGTCTTCATCAAAGGCAACTCCATAAATCAGGTGTTGAGATCAGCTCGGCTCAAAGCTGGGGACTGTCCAGAGCAACATGGTGAGGAGATGGCAAACACACCAGCATCACCCCAGACCCGTGGTGCCTCCAGGGATGCAGAGCGCAGATGGAGCCCTGGGAGCGTGGCTGCCATCTCCAGCCCTGTTCCTCAGACCAGGAGTTGGGTGGCAAGGCCGTGGCACCTCAAGGGAGAAGGGCCTTATCTTCACTAGCAGCCCTGATGTACAGCTCCTGTGCAGATGGGTCTCTCAGTGGCACTGCCGTGTTGTCCCCTGGCATGGCATTTACAGCATGAAGCATCCCCTCATATCTCTAGGGGGGGGAGCCAGGGAGCTGGCAGACTTGCCTGTCCTCTTGGCATGTGACAAAGGTTTGTTTGTCATGGGAGCTCCTAACGAGCTCCATTAATGTTCCCCTGGGAGAGACTGAGACTAAAGCCTTTGTAAGATAAATAGAGCTTCTGCCAGGCTGAAGTGATTTCTTTTTGCAGCAGCAATTTATCCTTCATGGCTTTTCCCAGTATTTATTGCCTGGCTTGTCTTCTTCTGGAAGAGAAAAACTGATGTGTGGACTTCTGCAGGAGCTCTGTGGGCTTGAAGAGTGCTTCCTTCAGGGACACTGTACCCATATTTATATATGTGCCTGGTTTTTGAGGTGGTATTTCTTGATAAGCCACATCCAAACTGGATCTCACCTCTCATTTACACAGGTGTAAATCCAACATCATTCCAGCCCCTGCAGGACTCAGGCACAACCAGGCCCTCCAGAGTTACTAAAGCTCCACTTTTTTCTGGAAAACTCCCCTGCTTGGGCTCTCCCATGACCTCACATAACCCAGTCCAAGCTCCCAGGGACCCATCTCAGTGTGGTATTATTAGAGGGGAGAAAAGGAAGCCTGACTCACTAGGTTCTGCACCTGCAGCTGAATATCCCTTGCTACAGGGAATGCAGGTTCATGTCAGGGCTGTTTTTCCATCCCATTTTCAGGGTTAATCTCTCCAGGGCAGTGCCTGCTGGAGGAGGCTCCCTGACTCCATCCTGCTGGCAGATGTCTGTCTGATGACAGAAGTGCCCTTTACGCCTGCCTGTAACCTTCATTTGCTGCAACCTGGTCCCTCCTGCGCTGGGGGCAGGTAGTGCAGGGGGTCACAGACCGGAGAGGAACGGCTGCAGCAGGGGTGGAGGTGCTCAGTCCTCCCCATCCACCCACCCCCTGCTCGGGTGGTCCGTGCAAGGCGACAGGAGACCCCACAAACAGCCCTGCTGCTTTCTGCCAGAAACTGATGGACAAAGCTCAAGCTTCACCCATAAGGATCTTCCTGTTTTCTTCCATTTCTCTCCACTCTCAACAGTTTCAAAGCCAAAAGAAGAAAAAACAAGAGGAGTTCTGAGTGTGAAATTTGCTTCTAGCCCTGGATGCAGAAGGTTGAGATGTATCTATCTGTATTCTCTGCTCAAAGTGCAGGGATAAATTTCAGTGGAAGATATATTTATGTCTTTTAGTGATTAGTGCAGCCTTCAGCAACATAAAATGTTTCTGCTGATGCAACAGAATTTATAAGCAAGAGTATCATTTACTACATTAGGAACTGAACCACAGGTCTTTCAAACATCCCCATAACTAAATTAAATCGATGTAAGGAATCAAAAAGGGGCTCCCTGAGGGCTCGTCCACAACAGCTGGGATGGGGACAGACCTCTCCAAGTAGAAACCTCAGGAGGGACTCATTCCTCAAGCAACACCAGCCACACCGATACCCTAATGATTAGGTTGGCATTAGGTTAGCTGTCCTCTGACCCAGGAGAAGGGTCAGGGGAGAGCCAGCACCCCCTGCCTGGCTGTGCAGTGCAGTTTGCAGAACAGAGCAAGCACCCTGACCGCAGGGCTCAGCCTTGCTGCTGCCTGCAGCCAGCTGGTTAGAGAGCAGCTCCCCAAGAGCACAGGAGGAATGTGTAGGTCATCAGGAATGCCTAGCAGGGAGACAGCCCTAAGCAGCTCTGACAAAAGATAGGGAGAAACAAACTTCCTCAGCTGTAGCCCTACAGCTCAGGTCATCTAGCTGCTCCCCAGCTGAACTGTATTAGAAGCAAACCAAGGCTTTATACCTGGGCAGCCAGGGTTGTCTTCCCTCTGTTCTTGACAGCAACACTCATGCACAGTTGAGTCTTTAAGTTCTCCACAGGTGGTTTTAATCTACAGCTCTAAGTTTTGTAGGTATGCTGTGGAGGAAAGAGGAGCTGGTGCTCTGTTTTCTAAAGTAAATCTGCAGGTAAGTAAAAGAGAAATATTAATGGGGAGCTCTTAAATCCAGTGTAGAGGTAAAGGCTTGGGGGAGGGAAACATAGCAGGTATAGGAGAATTTTTCTTTTTTTCTCGCATGTCCGGAACAGAGAATGTTATGGGGATGCATCTACCACTGTTGTCTGTAGAGCTCATGCTTGTTGTGATAGTTGTTCTGGTATTCCTCAGTCCTTCAAAGAAGGTGAACCTGGAGACAGAAAGAAGGTAGGGCGGGAGAAACTGGAAGGATTTCCAAGTAGTTAACTCTTGTATTTGCAACAGTGGAGAAAAATTAGATTTTTTTTTTTTTTTTTTTTTTTCCCTGGGAATGTGATGATGATCAGTGTGGCAGAGGGCTGCAGCCTTGCAGTAAGGGGCCTCTTGTCAGGAGCCCGAAGTGTTTTCCGGGTGCTTTCATTCCCTACTCATTTTCAGCCTTTAGAGAGCTGAAAACCAGGCTCAGCAATACTATGCTAGGTGTCTGGAGATGTGCTTGCTGGTAGGCAGGACTCTATTGGAGCCCTCATCAACCAAGCCATCTCTGGATGTAGCTTTGTTACTGAATCATCAGTGTATGACTGGCTAATGGTCTTGAGCTCCCTATCCAAAACCATTTGAAGAATCCCACTCCTTGGCATACAAAGCTCCTTGAAGCATATTCCCTGTATCTAGTTTGAGAGAAGAAGAAAATGCCTGAATTTGCAACTACAATAATGGAGGCTGAAAACAAAATATGCATACTATATACAAACCCAGCTCATGGCATGGCTGCAACAGTACTCGGGGTTAATCGGGCTAGTCAAGCATCTCCTAAATAAAGCACTAACTCCTTCTTTTGCCCACTTCTTATTTTGCCCCAGTTTCTTTCCTTCTCATCTTCAGGTTTTAAGGCTAGTAAGTTAAATGCATCTGGTGTCATGAGGGTCAGGAGCAGCCCTTGCCTCCATAACTTGTCACTGGGGGAGCTGGCAGTGTGGTGGTGACTTCCTCTGTGCTGGAAAGCAGAATTTCTAAAGAGAGAATGTTGAGTTTTATGAAGCCTTGGAGGAGATAATGGCACAAGAACAAACGAGGTTTTGATGTTAAATCATATTAATTGCAATATAATCTTGAAAAGGGAGTTCTTGGCTGCCCGATCCACTCATCTGATGAGAAACTGTACACTACACTTACATTCCTTCACCAGGAGTTCATTTCACACGCAAATAACAACAGCGTCATTCTTCAGCTGGAAGGATTACTCTTGCTTTTGCATACCAAACACTTAATGTGTTTGCCTTGTAGTCTCTGTTTTAAAACATACTCTGTCCCTCTGTTACGTGTTTTTCCCCACATTATCCTGGATCAAGCAAAGCACACTGCATCTGCAGTGCTCCCAACCACCGCTGGCTCTGCATGGTCAAGCTGTGCTGGAGCCAAAGCCTGACTGCCCATGTAGGGGTGCCTGTGGTCAGCTTAGCTCATACCATTTAAAAGCAGGGGGATTGTAACCTATGGCAGTAATCACGAAGATAAAAATCAAGATAGTTCCAGAAATAGCTGCCTTTATCCTAGTGTGATGGGTCAGAGCCAGGCTAGGCCCCCCCCCAGGGCATGAAGGCTTAGGGGATTCAGCCTCTCCACAGGCTTGACATCAAGACCCACATCTGAAATTCAAACCGTTGCTCTTTGGCAGGTCAGAACCTAGCTTCTTTGCCCGTTTGTATATGACCAACACACAAGCTATTTCACTGTGTTAAGGCACATCTCCTTGTGTAGACACTGAACTCTTTTTTTTTTTTTTTTTTTTTTTTTTTTTCACCCTGTCTGGCTCTCCCCATGGGGAGAAGATAACAGCTCAGATTTGCAAGGCAGCTCTGCAGGAGAAGCCCTAACCCTCCTCTTGTCCCTGGGGATGGGCAAAGCTCAAGGTGTACAGCTGGGTCTGAAACCTGCAGGTGGAAGTTGCACAGAGGATGCCAAAAATAAACTCATGGAGTCCAGGCTGGAGCCATGTGTGTTAAGGGGGCTCAGAAAGGCACTTTCTCATCCGGGCTTTCCACTAAAACCACAACTTTCCATGTGCCCTGCTCCAGCAGACCTCATTTGACACGACATAAGCTCAGTGCAGAGGGGAGGAGGGCACCAGGCAGGAGGCCTCTGTTTCTTAAAATAGCCCTGACAGGTGCCCTTAATATCCTGGCACCAGTGTGACACCGCCGAGCGAGGGCCATTAGAGATCCCAAAATGGATTTCATCTCGTTGAGTCTAACCAGATGTAACCCTGGACCTCTGGGTCACTTTTATTTGTCCATCTTCTATCAGGCAGAGAGGCTTGTGAGCAGAAACACGCTCAAGCCCACGCGTACACAGCAATCATCCCGCTCCTACCACATGTAGCTTTGGGCTGGGGCAAGTGTGTGGGGTGTCCCAATCCCGACACAGGCACACCGCCAATGCCTCCTGATCAGGCAGCCCCGTGAAATGCTGGTCTCTGCTGCTGCCTGGGATGGACTGATCTTGCTGAGTTGCAATCTGTCTTCCCTCTGCTGCTTCTCGTAGGGTTTCTGTGCTTTGTCAGGTCAGGGCTTTTTTTTTTCCTGAATCTCTGATTTCACATCTTCTTTTTAAACTGTCACTAACTAGTAGAAACTTGGCAGTTTCACTGTTGTGCTCTCTCCTTATTTTTCTTTTCTTAACTTGTGTGGTCGAGCCCTTGTGCTGTCTCACTTAAAGACAAGATGAGAAAGAAATACAGTGACAGTTCTCAGTAAAACTATGCCTCAGTTCACCTATACCTATTGCCCCAGATATGTGCAGTGATTGTATTCTGCTGGTCCTCCATGCAACCATGTTCCTCCTTCAGATTTAAGTCTGGACATTTCCTACGGAGGCTGGGACTCTGATGGATGGACAGTGTTTGGATGGACAGACTCCTGGTGAACTATTGTAAGGCAAAACTGCACAGTGCATTGCACTAGGGTTTTGGGACTTTTTTTCCCAGCACTGCCAAGAGGCTGTTTGGAACATCAACTAAATCACCTCATTCTGCATTTTGTCTCCTGACTTCCTCTGTAAAGTCATGAAGTTCTCTCTAGGACAAGCACCAGGTTTTGTAATTGTTATTCTCCTTACCCGAGGGAGCTCTAGGGATGCCATGTACAAATAGGTATTTTGCAATCATCTGCCTTCACTGGGACCTGTTCTGTCCCCTGTCCTTCAGCCTGTGGTTTCTGGGCACAGCCATCTCAGCGTGCCAGGCCTGCCGGAGCTGCTCTGCTTGTGATGGTGACGGGGAAGAGGACGGCGGAGATGGTGGTGGGGTGTGCAATATATCAGTTGGCTGATTAAGCAGAAGGATGCGAATCCTTCAGAGATGGAAGTTTTTATTAAAAGGCAAGAGGGTAAGTTTTCATTTGCAAAATGACACAATGTTCCACAAACCAAAAAAAAAAAAAAAAAAAAATCCCAGCAGCATAACTGAAAACAATCCACCCAACCTCAAAACAGTAAATCCAATCAAGCTTTCCTGTTAAATGCAGGCTTTGAAGAACATTGTATTTAATCATTAACAGTGCTGAATCGATATGAATAATCTGAAGTGACTCTCAGCAGCAGGAGCAGTTTATGTTTACAAAGAGATTAATATTGATGGAGCCATTGCAAGTTCAGCCCAAATGCTGCAAAGCCCACTCCCTCCATTGGGGAGGTGTCAGAGGACATGGACCACTGGAGAAGAGGTCCCCACAGCCTGCCAGCTGAGTGCAGGGAGAAAAAGTGAACTGAAAATATGTAGGAGGCTGTTCTCTGCCAAATGTAGACCAAGGCTGTGTTGTCATGTAGGAGAGCCCAACGCACAGGTTGTTTTCCATTCCTCTTCCCACTGCTATTCTAGCTGGTAACAGATATCACATTTATGCCACCATCCAGGACCAAACGATGCTCTTCCTATCCCTCTGCAGGATCAGCTCCTGAGATCAGGCAGTTACCTCACCTGGACCTGCTGCCCACCCCGTGGTGGCAAGGAGATAACTCAAGGCAGACTTTGACCCGCTGACTTGTCCTAGTGGGACTGTGCAGCGAGCAAGCTGACAAGTTCACTCTCACAATTTAAGTTGTATTTGTAGGTTTAGAGTATCCCAACTGCCTTCAGCCCTATTTTTTTCACTGTCAAAAGGAAAGTCCCAGGGCATTAGAGTGATGCTATCTGCCTTGAATCATTTGGTAGAGAGCAGTCATGGGTGTTGGTGTGTGAATCACAGAACTCATAATTGCAGCCCCTACTTAACAGGCAACTGCTTAAGTTTTTGTTTAGTTTTGTTTGCTGTCCTATTTTTCCTTTTGCTTGGCCATTTGACAGTGGTTATTCATTGGAGAGGTTTTTATTTGGACATTTTGAGAGGCTTGTTGCCTTTGGCTCTGGAGTGCCAATAATTTTTTAATGAATTCTCATGAATTTCCCCTAGATGAAAATGAACAAAAGAGCTGGAGGAGATGGTATGATTTCCAGTTTCTGGGAGCGCTTTGCAATCAACTCAGATGATTAAAAAGGCTAGGGTCCTCTTTTAATAACAGGTTTTGTCAGGATTCAGCCAATTAATTTGAAAGAAAAATGAGCCATTTTGTTAAATCATCCACTTGATCTTCCTTCTCTGTTCAGCTTCTCTTTGGCTTCACCATGCCTTATGGCTTCAGTGCCTAATTCGAAGGGTGTTAATGGGGGGAGCAGAAGAACCCTCCAATTCCCATGCGAGTTTTACAGGGGAACGGCTGTCATTACTGCCATGCCACAGCCTGCCAGCTCCTCCTTCCCATGGGGCAGCTTTTGTGAATATGTTTTGGAAATGCACATAAGTAGACAAAGAGATGCCCCGACAGAGGGCAGGTATGGGTGACCGTCAAGATCAAGAGCTCACCTTGGTGCTTGTGGAAGGAAAGCATGGCCCAGCCCTCTCTGGTGGCACCCACCACCCAAGCCATGACCCCACAACAGGTACCATTGCCATCCCTGCCTGGGCTGAAGAAACATCGCCCACCATCCATGGGAAGGTGGTTGCACTGGTGGAAGAAGGTTCAGCTATGGGATAAACAAAGGGGAGATAGAATGCACTGAAAATATGGAGAAGGCTGTTCTGAGCCTGGCTGGCCGGCCTCCCTGGATGGGGGTATCAGCAGCCACAGCTGTGCCATGCTCTGATGTGAGCAGTTCAGAGCTGCTGATGACCTCCAAGAGTTTTCCACCACAGTCCCCAGATCCCTTCCCTTTCTGATGTGGCTCATGGCTACGGTGTTACCCTGCTGCCTTGCAGTACACAGGGACCAGAACCAACCATTTTCTGTCCTGACTTCTGTGATTGCTTTGATTTCCTTTTCTCTGCACAGTTTCTTCCTCTCAGCATTTCAGGCTTGCAGAAAAAACAAACAAACAAACAAAAAAAACCACCCAAAACCCACGCCACCTGATGAAAAGAGTAAAATAAATAAATAAATCTTACTCGACATCATTAACTCGGTGCAGCTTGGGCAATTTCATTCACACAGACGTCTCCTTCCAGCAAGCCTATGTCAGTGCTGAGAGTGAAGATGGATTTGTTAAAAAAAACCTTAGAAAACATGCTAGTTTATTCCTGGGGATTAAAATGGGCTCACTTTTTATACTGGTTTTCAAATTCTTTATCCATATTTCTCCAAATGCCTTCTCTCCCAAAGTTAACTAATGTATTACAATACAAGAAGTCAAGTTGAGTTTAGCTAGCACTTCCCGGTGTTTCTGTTCCTGAAAAAAGGTATCAGAAATTAAAAAGAAGGTGCCTTAGGACAAATAATTAACATAAAAATGATTGGTGACTTGGAAGTAGTGGTCTAATCATGTATCTTTTGTGAAAATGGAGTATTTTGATGGCTTTTCTCTGATCTGAAATAAAGAGCAGTATTGATCTGGGAGGACAAAAAAAATAACAAAAGTCTAAATGACAATTAGCAGCTATTTGAAATAGAATTTTTCTAGCTCTCTAATCTCACAATCTGCAATCATACAAGTAAGCTTCATTAACTGGGGGCAAAAAGAAATACAACTTACAGCTTCAAAGAGAAAGTTAATAGAGTAATCAAAGTGTGTGCCTCTATACTGGTTTCTGGGTTTATAAAATAAACTAAATGACAGAAGAAGAACATTTACAAAAACTGCATTCTGCTGATTGTTGAGCAAAGTGTTAAAGACTCACTTTATAGAAACAAAAGGAGGTCTATCAATTTAGCACAGTGAAAAGCAGCTTATAGAGGTGGTTTCCATTGCCTGTAGTTAGATATTCTGCAACATTTCCCTTCCTCTGACAACCTGACTGCACGGATGTAGTGTAGTCCCATGTATCAGGGCATTTCCCTATGTCCCCCTAGTCTTCACAGCTTTTGGCATGTCTTCTCCTAGCCCTTGGTGCCCCGGTTCAGATGCTGCCCTGTTTTTCCAGCAGGCACTGCTCATTTAGGCTGTGTGTAGCATCCCATACACCGAAGTCCTTAGCAATGCAGTCAGCGAAACCTGATGCTCTCCTTGCAAGTTCCTTTGTATGGGCAGTGTAGAAGATAAATGCATGTGAATGACAATGTTTTCAGTGATCAAAACCTCTAAACTGGTTGTCCACCTTCTCCTGGTCTTTCCCAGGAAGGTAGTGATGTGTTGGCACACCAGGGTGGTCAGCCCCAGTGCCTGAGTGCCCACAGCTTTGCCACAGCTGGTCCGTGTTGCCTGTGGTTCCCTGGGTCCCGTGGTGGGCACCGGTCCCTGCCACTGGGCAGCAGTTCTGGCCCAGGGATTCATCTGGAGATCTGTTCATCACACAGTGGTCCAGTCCAGTCCCTTCTCTTGTCAGGGTGCTGGGCAGGTAGCCCAGCCTGCAGTCATAGCCCTGGGCAGAGCCCCTCTCCTGACTGAGAATGTGTGTCTCTCCTTCGTGCTCATCAACATTTCACATGGTGCCCAGCCTGAAAAAGGTTTCTGAGCCAATACTGCTCACAAGAGCCCTGTTGTGACTCAGCCACCACCTAGAGCTGGGACGTCAGCTATCGAATTAATTTCATTAGTAGTTGCTGCAGGCTTTCAAGAGCCATTTGTGCACCGAACACGCTGCAGTGGCTGCACAGCCATCTGGCTGAGCCTCAACCTGTGGTCCATCTCCCCATGAGAAATGTGGGCAGGGTGAGAATGTTGAACTCTCCATGCTGTGACCTTGGCACCGTGCAGGATGACACAGAGGAAAAGTTGCGTGCAAAAAATAAATTAAAATTAACCATTCCTGTTCTCTCCTGCCACACTGGCAGTGGCATTGGGGGGTCTCAATACACAGCTGGTGAGGCTGGTAAGAAATCAGGCACAAGACAGGAATGGAGAGTATGAGCATGGAGAATAGGGACACTTGCAGTGGGGAGAAGTAGCAGGGAGCCTCGGTGACCTCCCAGAGATGGGGCACCAAACCCACTCCCAGTTTTGGCTTGGTTTCCCCATGGTCCCTGATCAACCACCCACTCTTACCCTTTCCAGATTGTTGCACGTCCAGAGAGGTGCCAGGGCTGGGAGACACCAGGTCATCTTGGGCAATGCATACCCAGGGAGGTGGGGGAGGCCAGTGGTGCCCAAAACCTATCACCTGCAGACAACAAATAAGCAGGATATTGCATTCAGTTGGTCCTGCCTGAAGATAAAACTGCTGGTTAGTTTGCCCTGTACTCTGCACCCTGTTTAGAGGCTGTCAACAGACTGCTGCTCTGACTGCCCCGTTCCTGCTGCCCTTCCCTTGTTATGCTTGTTGGTTAAATAAATGTCTATTTTTGTGCTCAGCTTCTGCTTGTTCACCACGTACTCACAGGGAAATGAAGAGCTATGTTTATACCAAATGGGTTTATTGAAGTATCAGAAAGCACAAATCAATTTACAAACGAAATTATATGGTACCCCAGGAATCAAAACTGACAAACACAGAGATTTGCTGTTAAATTAATAGCAAGCCAAGATAAAAGGCAATGCAGACCATAAAATTAGTCAGGTACAATATACTCCCTAAATTTTAGAGCTCACAGGCACACTGCTCAATTTCAGAACTAAATAACCAGCAGAGGGGTGTTTAAAAATTAATATTGCTGGCCACTTGGCAAAGCAAATTCCAGAAAGCACTGTATGCATTTCGCAGTGGAGGACTGGCTCCTGCCTTCCCTTGTCCCCCGTGAGCCTGGGACAGCACTGATGTACACGCTGCCCATGGCATGGGCTGCAGGACAGCAGCACTGGTAGAACTTCTGCAGCAAGTTCTTTCACTTTTCAGATTGGTTTGGGCAGAGGCAAATTCAGCGCTGCTTGCTGTGCCTCTTGGGCAGAGGCAGAGGACCTCCTCATGTCCTCCGGTGCCGGTGGGACCAAGAGTTGGTGCTTCTGTGGCTGGTTGTGGTGCGGGGCTGAGAGTGTGCATCACTGCAGAGCTGGGGAAATGCCATTTGTTCAGTAAATAAATTAACAGAAGAGATCAGGCTGGCAGAGAGGTCCCACGGTAAAACAGGAACAGAGCATTCATCACCCACTGCATGACTTACAGGCATCTCGGCTTCCCCAGGGCAGCGTAACCCAGCTCCAGTGCTGTAAAAATGATATAATGCTGGAAATCACCCTCAAAGGCTGGAGGCTAGCCCCTGGGCAGCCGGAGTGTGCCAGCACGGGACACTCTCTGGAAATGGTCCCTTCGTGCTGCTCTGCAACAAGGAAGGTCCCTGCTGAAAGCCGGGGCCGTGGCACGGTGCTGACGGTCACCCTCGGACAGGAGGTGCCCTCTGAGCACAGTGCAGCAGCGAGGCACTGTGCTAACTGTATTTTTCCACTAATAGAGCTGTCCTGGCACGGCACAAGCATCTGCCTGTGCTCCCTATTCATCCTGAACGACAGGAACAAGATGCCCAAAGTGTGGCTTTCACAAAGGGCAGCACCTTGGGCTTTGCTTTCTGAGCTCATTTGACATTTTCACATATGTATTGTAGGGCTTCTCTGACTTCTGCTGCTTGCTCTTCAGTGCTCTAATTAACTAATGAGACATATGATGAAGCCATGACATGCATAAGAAATGACAGGGCCACCAAGTGCTTCAGTGAGGTGTTCCCCTTGGGCACCCTGCAAAGCAGCAGGCATGGGGCAAGCTTTCAGAGATACCATGCTAATGTACATTGATATATGAGTTCTTTTTAAAGTGAGAATAATAAATGCCTTGAAAGAGACTCAAGGCTCCTTAACCCCTGGGTGCTCCTGCCCCTCTGAGTGCCTGGCCCTGCAAGACATCACCAGAAGAGAGAGGTGGGAGATCGCTGGCTTCTCTGGGAATCTGTCTCTGTTCAAGGCAGCATGACACATACTTTTTTAAAGCTGCCATAGAGTTATGGCACGCGCTTGTATTTCAAGGTTGTGGGCTAAAATTCTCCTAGAATGTTCCAGCCTTTGAGCTAATAAAGCTACTATACATAAATTAAGTTATAGGTATCTAATGTTAATCTCTTTGGTTTTCATTGCCTTTTGTTTATGAAACTAAATACAGTGATGCAGAACAATAATAAAATATTGTCTGATGAGCAGGAAAGCAATCCATGTCTCCTGGGAATTCACTGAGTATCAGTCATTTTATAAAATCTGTTGTTTTTTATAAACATGCAATTATTGTCTTACTAAAGCTGAATCAACAAATTCAGCTGATGTATGCCTGTATGTAAAGCAGCTCTGGCAGGTGGCAGCAATTTTTTACAGGCTCCAGCTTGGGCTGGAAGAGGTCCAGGGCCACCCAGCACAGCTCTGCTTCGGAGCAGCCATGGTAACCCCTCTCCACATGCCTATCCCAGCTCATGTTTTTCCCAAGCAGCCTCCGAGTTTTAGACACTGTCCCTCACAAACTCATCCTCTGGGTACAGACCCCAGCCTTCCTGTGAAAGCCTGCCTGCACCCTAAAAAAATGCAGAAAATGCAGAATAGCCTCTTCAGAGCGAAGCTCTCTGTATTGATCTTGTGGAAGAGAACAAATTAAGCAGACAGCTATCCCAGGAGCTGACTGAATGTTTTGTTCCATAATGAACCAAGTAAGCCAGTGCCCTGGTATCCGCTTGTGCTGCTCCTGCAGCCCCTGTCCGGCATGGTGGGGGTGGCTCGGGCACAGACACCCCAGAACTGCTTCGGCAGCAGACAGACCAACGGAGTGGCTGTGGGAACTCTCCTCCCGCAGCTCTGCATTTCCCAGATCGGGTTTAAAATCTATTTCTTTATTTCTTTGGTGATCGCAGACTGCTGAGAGGTGATGAATCTGTGGGGGTGGGAAGTACAGTCATGGCCAGGCTTGCTCACAGGTCACTGAGCAACGATAATGAGTTTGTGGCTACTCATGGCATGTCCCTAGGAGCTGTGATGGCAACCCTACAAGCCTGGTGCAGCCGATCTGTCACAGAACAAGAGCCAAGAAACTGGTGTACGGACTGTCCTTCACCCTCTGAAACTATCCCTATACACATCCCCATCAGCAATTCTCCCTCTGTATCCCGTTCCTCCTCCACTGCTGCCTCTGTGGCCCCAGCCCAATATCCTCAGCCAGCTCTTCCCAGCACAGCAAGCAACACTCCCACCCGAAAAGAGCAGCTGAAGGAGATGCTGGCTGCCCACCCCGAGAGAGACCCGGGCTGGCTCCTGGCGCTGGGCTCCCACGCAGCCACAGTGGCACGCTCAGACTCACTGACTGTACCCAGATTTGCATCGCTCCTGAATGTGCCTGTGGCTGATGGTTCCCTCATGTCAGCACTTATTTCTGTTCTTCTAAAAATGTGAAGCAGCTTTAGCCATCTTTGTAAGCACGAAGCAGGGATTTGTACCCAGGTGTCTCTCTCAGTGCTTCCCCTATAAATGGCTGCCCTTGTACATCATCTTACATAAGACTGTAAAAGCTTCAGGACAGGGGCTGAATTTTGCAGTACAAACACACCATCTTGCTTAACTAAAGGCAGCCAGAAAAGGGTCATGTTTATTAACCAGTGGAACTAAACATTAAACCCTTTTCTAAATATATGGGAGCAGTATCAAAACCAGTGGGTGTGATGCCAATCTGAACTGCAAAATTCAGACAGTTTTAGAGAGAATTTCTCTCTCCTCTCCTTAAAAAGCTCCCTTGGCACACATATGATACTTGCAACTCTTGCCGAGGTACACTCTGTATGTAAGAAAATAAAAGGGTCTGGCAACCTGGACTTGCAGTAACAGATTAAAAAAACTCAATCTATTTTCTTTGAAAATGAGAAGACAGATGGGTAACTTGATTAAAGACCGTAAATGCCACCTTGGAAAAAGCATTGTGATGATACGGTCTTTAGCTGAGCAGCAGAAGACAAAGGCAGATCCAGAGCCTGGAAATCAAAATTAGACGAATTCAGAATAAGAATCAGGGTAAGAAATAGCAGAACAGCATGCACAGGGATGGAGTGTTTCACTGTTACTTGCAGGCTTTGAAAATCAGGACTGGATGTCTTCCTGACAGGCTAAACCAGGAGATCTAGAGCCAATAGTGAAACATGTGTTAGTGTCCTGCGGACCCCAGAATGCTAACTTTCAGAATTGATGTTGATTAAAAACTTGAATGACAAGGAAAGATTTGGGATTTTAAAAGGTACAAAGGGGAAATAGCTGAGGCTGTAATCCAAAGGTTGTTGAAATACCACCGGCTTTCAAGACCTTTGAAAACTCCACCCTGCAGCAGGGAAACACCGTGGATCAGTCACAGTGTGATGGACAGTCTGAAGAACATCTCCAGAAGCAGCTGCACCTTGTTGTGGGCTTCAGTTCAGTCCCTGCTGCTTTCGTATCCATAACAAAGCCCATCTTTATTGCTATTAGCACCCATATATGCATAAATTGCAGCATGCATCCCAGGACACATTACAGTCCACCAAGGCTGGCCCTCGCTTGCTCACAGAGTGAGGCTATGAGCTGCTGAACACCGCCAAGGTGCACCGGGTGGGAGGCTGGGCACTGGCACTGAGCCCCTCCAACCAGCCTCCAGCTCTCGGGAGCCGCTGGCCACTCTCCAGGGGCGAGGGCACAAGTGTCTGGGCTTGGAGGGAGCAGAAGAACAACTTAAGCCTCACTGGATAAGACTTTTGAGGTACAGAAGGGTAATTTTTCTGAGGTCCAGAGGGTAATTTAAGTGTTTACACAACCACAGTGTCAGAACCTGATGATTATCATTTACTGCAGTCTAATTGTACAAGAAGCAATGCATAAACAGTTACCCTGGATGTGTCTTGACTTGAGGTGTCCCTTAGCTGAGTAAATCTAGCCTAATTAATGCTTCTTAGAAGAGAAAGGGACAAGGCTGGCTGCATGCCACATTCCCAAGTGAGCTGCGTGTTAGCTCATCTCCACACCTACAGGCCACTGTGGACTGAGATCAGCCAACTTCTCTCACTGCAAGAATCCCAGGATGATGAAGAGGTCACCTACAGCTCTGTCCGCTGTCATTCACCATGCAGCCTCTCCTAGGCAGTCACCAACACCCAGACACAGGGTGACACTGAGAGCAGCTACCTGCAGCCTTCTTGAAGTGACATGTGCTGCATCTTTCCCCTGCTGAACACCACTGGAGAGCTGACCAAGGGATCCTCCACCCTAAGCGAGAGCTGCAAAGCATCTCCCCACTAAGGATGTGTCATCTTGCTTGCCGTTGATCTCAGGTCAGCATGTCTCTCCCTGTGCCATCCCTTCCTCCTCTTCTGTTTCTTGTGAGCAAGATGGGACAGATCAAGAACATTATCTGCCCCAAATCCCAGTGCGAATGGGATACCAGTGAGCCTAGCAGCTCCGTGTACACCTTCCAGGCAGCTCCCCTCTATGTAGGTACAGATGGGCTTCACTCACCCAGGCCTGGAGAAGGGATGTCCAGGAAGGGCTGTGGTGGCAGGTGGATGCATGCCAGAGCAATGCTTCAAATCCCCACAGCTCCCATGAGTGAAGAGCGACTCCAGTTTCCCTTCTCTGCCGCCTTCATCCTCTTTCTTTCTCACAAATACTGGACAGCACTACTCTGCATATCAGCAAAGCTGTGAGCTTTTTGGAAAGTGACACCCAAAACAAGGCAGAAAAGCCAGATGTAGGGAGAAGAGCCGGGCTGGCAGGGGATGGAGGGGACCTCCAGGGAAGCCTGATGCCTGGGGATGGGAGGAAAGGCACTGTTTACAATAGAAGCTGGCCTAGAGACTTGCCTTTGTCCTGATCATGGTTCATGTTTATTTTTTGCACCAGCCAAGGCCTCTCACCCTTGTTTGAAGGGAAGGGAAAGGGCACGTTTCCCTCAATCACACAGGAATGGCAGCTGTGGTTTGGCAGGGGACAGGTTCAGGATGCCTGTGAGAGTAGAGCTGTGTCTGCGAGGCTGCTCGAGGTAATGACCTTTAGTCTGGAGGGCAGGAAATATTAATGAGCTGTTAATTATTCCTGAGCTTTTCTCTCTCACATACACCCCCTGCACATATGCACTCACACAGGTCAGGGCGAGGTGGTGTTGGCAATGTCTCAGCCATCCTAAAGGTGCAGTTATCTGCTATTTTCTCTCTTCCCTGCGGTCCAAATCTCCAAGGCCCACCTCCCATCATTTCCCACACACTCACCTGCCATCTAAGCATGTTCACAAAACACCTGACCTGGTAAAATAATCAGCCTTCAGTGCTGTGTTTTTTTCACTACAAAACGGGAAGAAGGTTCTTTTCTGATAAAGGGCACCTAGGGGCAGGCTTGCTGGGTGACTGAAACAGGCTCAGCAATATTCCACAGTCCAGCAGAGCAAATGAGATAAAGAAAAGCAGAACACATCCAAGAGAATATGCAGAGATAAAAAGCAGAAGAGAAAGATAACTGCAAATAAAGGTCTGTGGGTGGTGCTGAGAAAAACATGACAATGGAAAATGATGTGCATATGGTTCCTGTATGGTCACCATGGCAAGAGAAATTGTTATCCTAAAGCTTGCAGAGCAGAAAATCAAGGGAAAGGGCCACCTTGTCAAAGCCATGACTGAAGGTTTCTGTTATGCCCACAGGTGACACTGCAGGTAGTGCAAATTTGCAGAGAAATGAGTGACCAGACTAGCTCAGCCAAAGCAAGGTGTCTACATGCAGATCAACCTCAAACTCAGTGTCAAAATGTCACCAGGACATCAGGGGATTTGTGAGTGAATAAAAACCTCTTCAGTGCTCTGGAAGTGGAGATGGCACAGCCCAAGCAGCCCAAGCCACACTGAAGTGTCTGTGCAGGCACAACCACAGCAGGAGCTGCAGGGTGGAAATTCCCACAACGCCATAGGAACCAATGCAGTTGGAGACTTTGGTTAGTGTAGGCGATACCACCAGCTCACAAACCTGGTGCCACCAAACCTCAGAGAAAGTCCTTGTGTATTGCAGGCAGAAGAAAAACACAAGGCAGTCCCAAATGCAAGTGACATGCCGTGACATGCCTCTACTAACACAGAGTAAAGTACCCAAGATGGATTTTGAGGAGGAGGAGTCTTACAGAAATGGTGCCAATAAAAAGACAGGAGTGATCCATAGAGTACAGCATCTGCCCAGGGAAGATGTACTGCACTGGAAGTAAGATAGGGGAGGGCATGAAGTAAATTTGAAGAGAAGCCTCTCCATGAACAAGGCTGAGCCCATCACCCATTCTGTCCTTCACATGATATTTTCCTTCTCCATCAACCAGATGTAGACAGTCAGAAACCTGAGTTAAAATGCAAGTGGAAGAACAGGACTGCCAGCAGCATGCCAGGCTGGCAGGACAATATCACAGCAGATGACGTTCTGGGGTAAGGAACTGAAACACCATCCATCCCAGCCCTGGATTGGGTCTTCAAGGAGAGGCAGGAACAGGTTTCAGCTTGAACAAAAGCAAGATGAAGTTTTCAGCAACTGTGGCACCACTGAAGGGACACCTGCTGACTTCCAAAGGCAATAGCCTTCCTGCCAAAAAGCAAATGCAAATCACCAGATGTCATTTCAGAGACTATTAGGATTTGTAAAGTACCTAATAGACGCTCTTGCTTAAGTGTCCCTTTATCCATTGTATCCTTCCACATGAAAATACAACAGATCAAGAGATTTCCAATCTGAATGTGAATACTGAGAGCAGATAAGAACATGGCATCAAAAAAGTAGTTATGTGCCAGTTTTCAAGGCAGGTCTGAAAAGAATCTGAGAACAAACCATGCTGCTAGTGCTTATGTCGACTAGTTTATCAAGACAGTGTCAAGGAGATTCCAGATGAAGGTACTTTCAGGAGGGGTTTAGTGAGACACAGAAGGAAAGTACTGACAGAAGCTAGAACAGACTCACTAACCCTGCTCTGTAGAAGCCACCAGGTACAAAGCATGCCCTGACATCCCCAAAGACTGGAGCTTCTGAAGTATCAAATAGCTTCCAAAATAGATATAAGATGATGCAGACAGAGAGGACAGGGAGATGACTCGGAAGGCACTGACACTCCTACGGATTCTGGCTGCCCAGGGGTACATAGCATCCCTGCAGGTGCCTCGCGCCTCAGCGCTGCTTCACCGTGGGCTGCCCCAGGTGTAGCCATCACCAGAGCACACAGTTTATTCTTCTGTCAGATCATGAGATGGACAAGACAGGAAAGCCCAGATAATGAGCTAGGGAAGTCTGGGAAAAGCTGCAGAAAAGCATAAGCCTGATGCACCAGAGTCATATAGGAACTTCTGCAAATCCTTCCCAAAGCACTAGAGCAAGGGGTTTTTAAAGGGTTTTTTAAACCTCATTAATATTGTACTAATGCTTTGGGATCAAGCATGGCTTAAATCTTGGACAGCAGTAAGAAAAAAGTAATGCTGCAATTCAAAAACCAGCTGCAAGGAACTGAAGGTGTCCCAGACAGAATTAAGCCTTAGAGTCAGGACATAAATGCTGCAGCCGTTGCTCCTTACACATTGATGCATTCTTGTGTGGCCACAGTGCCACTGTCAGCAGGTGCAAAACAAACAAAAAAACCAAAACAAAATAGAAAAATAAAACAACCACCCTATAACCAGTGCACAAAGGGAATTTGGTTATGTAAGAATTTATTCTTCCTTTCTCAAAAACCGTCTGTTGCTCAGGGACTCATTTCTTTGTATTCATCCCAATTCCTGGACTGTATCCCAACAGCCTTCAGGGCAGCCAAATACAGTCTTTTTTATATTTTTTCCCCTCTCCTCTACTGTGACAGGAATTGTTGGCACTTGTGCTGTTTCCTACACTTGTCTCCAGTGCTGTGGCGAGGGGCCTCTTGCTGCCAGGTTTCCTGCCTGTGCTTCCTTCTCAGAGGAGCTGTAGCCATTGGGAGAGCACACAGGAGCTGGGGAGCTCTAAGCAGCTTGGCTGGGACCCTTAGTGCACCCTGGCACCATTGCATTTGTGTGCAGAGCTGGGACAAGACAAGAACGAACTCAGAGCTCTTTGCCCATCAACTGGTGCCCAGGAGAGCCAGCTGCCCTTCCACGTGTCCCTGTCACTAGCACACATGGTTCCTATCATCTCTATGCTTGGAAGGAGTGTTTTCTCTGCCCTCTCCAGTCCCAGGGAGATGTTTTCCCTGGCAAAGCCCAGTTCAGCATCCAGCACTGGTCTCCCATTGGTTCTGCTGAATGCAAAGTGCCCATGAGAGCAGAAAGTGGCCCTGGAGACCAGCACTGATAAGTCCTGGAGACATCTGGGTGCCCTCTGGCCAGCAGCAGCAGAGATGACAGCTCCAGGGCTGACCCATGCCTGGTGCCATCTCAGTACGAGAAGTATTTCATCTCAGTTCGGAATTTTTTTTCACCTCTGGCTTCACTGTTCCCTGTCCACAGTCATTGGCCAATTCCCAGCTTCCCTGTCCTTTTCCTCTTTCTGGTTTTGCTTCTCTCCTCCCCCAGGGAGACCATCAGTGCATACGCAGCCCCCCCATCTCAGCACACACAGACAGGCTGCACTGTGCTGCTGCCCGCCTTGCCATAGTGCGGGGAAGGGAAAGTTTATTTAAGCACATGCAGTTACAGTTAGTGACTCTTGGCTGTTGCTCAGCCTCCCGGCATCAACCTCAGATATGCCTTCTGGCATACATATTTATGATCCCAATTACCACTGAACAAAAACCCAGGCTGCTGTGAAAATAAATGATTTTTAATCTAAATTGCCCAGTTTACATACTTCACCTACCTCTGCTTAGCAGAACAGCTGTTGTTTACCAACTTCTCATTACTGTTCCAAGTAATACAAGAAGATGCTGGCTGGAGAAAACCAGCCACCTCTGAGATAAGATGATCTCAGGTTTACCTCTGCCTCAGACTCTCTGCTCCTCCACATCACTGATGATCCTCCAGCAGAGGCAGACTGTGCTGGAGACCAGCCTCCACCAAACTCCAAGGCTGATGGAGATGGATAAATAACGTGCCACCTGTGGACACCAGCTACAAAATCTGGGCACTGAGCTCCAGAAAAGCTCTGCCCAGGCACAGGGTGCTTCTAGCAGGGGTGGTGTAGCACCATCAGCTGTGGTTGATGACTCTGGTTAAGGGGTGGCCCAGGTGTGGGTCCTTGAGATGGGAGAGGTGGCTCCCACCCACATCCTGGATCCACACAGCACACAACAAAAATTTAGATTTCCCTCCCCAGCAGCATGTGCTTTCCCTGCCCAACTGTCAGGATTTGACAGTACTCGGAGAGGGTTTCTATCCCTTGTTTAGCCCATGGGATCTGAGGCATGGAGTGGAAAAGGGCTGGGTTGGAGCTGTGTGGTACAGACAGGAATAGGGAGGTCTCTCTGTCCAGCCCAGCCTCCGTCCAACACAGGCCCAGTGAAGATTTGCAGCACTGTACGGTGAAAGAATGACAAAAGATGTCTGCCGATAATAATTGTTATTATTGGGTGTTGTATTTTTGCTTGAAAGTAGTTTCCGTGTAAACCCAAATAAATCTAGCTGACTTCTGTCTGTATCTTAGGAACAGGTTTTTAGTGGTAGACTTGGCAGTGTTAGGTTAACAGTTGGACTCAATGATCTTAAAGTTCTTTTCCAACCTAAATGATTCTATGAGTCTATCTGTATTTATTTATTTCAGTTATCAGTGCTTTCTTTTTCCTAATGCCTTGGGAGGCTCACACTGGAGCTAAGATGATCCAAGAATTATTCTTCTTATGGTATTTCCACTGCCCAAGAATGAGAATATGTTAAAGAAATATAGTTCCTCTTTATTCCAGGCTTTAAATGGCCCACTGAGGCATTAAACAAAACTGGAGTCAGAGTGCCAGTGTTGGCTCTTAGGTGGGCTTGTGTCAGGACTGGTAGCACTGGTGCCTGGAGGGTTGCAGTGGTGAAAGATCAGAGCAAGATGGGTTGGCACCAGGTCCAGACACACCATCATGCTGAAGCACCGAAGCAAAGCAAGAAGGTTCCTACAGCACCCTTCACCCTTTGGAAGTGCTGGAAAGGAAGGTGCTGCTTTTAGCAGCCATGTGAAGGCATGTGCTGCTGCACGTGGTCCCTACCAGTCCTATTTCCAGCTCGGCTGGCTGAGGACTGAAGGAAGGAAAACTCCTGGGACTCGGCATGGAGCAGAGTCACATGCGACTCAGAAATAAGTCACAAGCCACAGCAAGATAACGACACCTGGTGTAAGAGGAGACTTGATCCATCCTTTCCCTTTCCCCTATTTCTTCCTCCATCTGTTTGGGCTGGCATTATTGCTGGTGAAGGAGGGCTGGACACTGGTGGCCAATGCCCATCGTAGGATAAATACCTTCTGTGTTTCTACAGTCCTGCTCTTCCAACCTACTCTAGGAGCAACATCACAGCCCTGGCCAGGCTCTGCACCCTGCAGCATCTTGGGTGCATACCCCTTACGTGGTGCCTGAGCTCCCTCCCTGCATACACACATAGATGTCCCTGCTGTATCTGAAAGACAGACAACACCCAGTCACCGTGCCCTGGGAATGATGGACAATATCCCCCCACCCAGGAAAGGGTGGAGGATGATAATCCCCAGCTTGGATGGTCCAGAATCTGAGCCATCACCTAGTGACCTCCTCTGGCACAAAGTCCCCAAAGCATCTGTTTCTCTGCCCACAAAACCGTGCTGGTGGCTGGAGGGACGTAGTATCCTCACCCTCCCTTGCGCACAGGCCCAGGAGTTGGTATGCATGACTTACTGCTTTAAGTTTCACTTTATTTCCAAGTATTATTATGGAGCTTAATTAGCCCTGGCCACCCTGACCTCTCATCCCACTAGGAAAACAGCCCAGCTTTGTCATAGCATGTGGGAGTGGGCGGGCAGACAAAGGAGAGGGAAAATGATGTTTTATGGGATGTTCTCTAGGAGCAAGTCTCTTTTTCACCTGGCAGGCACCACAAATTTGTTTGCTGTGATTTAAAGGGGGACACATTTGGTTAAAAAACACAGGACAGATCCACAGTCCTTGCAAATCAGAATCTCTCTGACTTCATGGAGCTTAGCTGATTTAGACCAGCTGAGACACTGACCCTCTATGTTTAAACAAAACCCGTTTTTTTCTCACTGCTGCTAGGCAGAACGGCCTCAAGTTTGGCTCTGGAAGGGGTATTTTAGCAGGGATGCTCTCTGCATGATTCATCCTCCACTGGGCTTAACTTTGACAAGAACTGCAACAGCCACTGGCCACCGGTGTGGGTCTAGGGGCTCTACCATAGACAGATGCACAACCATCTTCATCCCGGCCCCCCAGGTGCAGAGCCTGGCCAGCAGCACAGCACCCACTGCTAGAACCGCTGGTAACAAAAGCCAGACTGGGCAGCAGCCTCGTGGTGGCCTCGAGCCTCACCTCAGGGACCCAAAGGGCACTGCTGAGGACCAGACAGTCTGGGTGCAGCAGCTGCTGCAGGCAAGCTGCTGTGGGGCTGGGCAGCACCCCTAAGCGCGGTGCTGGGGGTGGCAGGGGAGATGGGTGCAAATCTTGGTGCCAGAGCAGGGCACCTCTGCACCACACAGACCCTGAGGTCATCCTGAGCCATCAAAGCTTCCTTCTTCCCCCTCTCCTCAGCAGCCTGATGTCCAGTCATCGACCTGCCTTCTGGCACAAAGACGTGAGACTGTGCTTTTCCCCGTGTATGAAAAGAAAAAGGGGAACTGACATGAAAAACTGCTGAAAAGATCTTGCCCTAGCACAGTGAACACCAGCTACCTGAAATGAGAACAGGCAGCCCTGTGGAATGAGACAGGAAAGTTTGAGGGACTGATTCTCCCCTGAGCTTGCTGTATTTCAAACGAGATGAAGATTTACCTTCTCTGAGCTCAGGGCTGAGGCTCCTCTAATGGTATTGCAGGAATGCTCAGTAAACAAACAATAAAGTATTCATTGCCCCGATGATGGATACCTCACATGGATTAGAAGGGGAAAATGAACTCAGCATTTGCAAAGAGCAGCAAGGAAATAAATGTTCTGCATTTAGCATTTCCAAGCAGTGAAGCCCCATCAGGGAGGTGGAAGGACTTTGGACTTTGGAACAGGGTCTCATGTGAAGCCCCAGCTGGGTGTCTGGCCACTGGTTGTCAGCGCAAAGAGATGAGCTGGAAAAATCGTTCATTCTTCACTCTGCACCAGTCCAGACTGAAAACTGAGGTTGGTGTTATTACTTGCTTGCGTGAGGCTGCAAACGTGGGCATTTATTGCTCCCTGGTGGTGAGACAGGTTGGGGAGGAGAGCTGTGTGCTGCAACTGGTGCTGGGCAGCAGCTCTCAGGAGAAGCATCCTCAGTGCCTCCCACACCCCCTGATCACTCCACAGAGGAGATTTTGCTTCTCCTCCAGCCACGTAGCTCAGGACACTTGAAGGCAGCTTGCTGTCTGCTGGGCAGCTGACTTCTCCTTGGACTGCCAATGGTCCATGCAAAGGTACTGCAGCTGCCTCTCCCCACCAAAAGTCCCTCTGCTTCCCATCAGCACCCCTGCCCAGGGGACCTGCTGTGTGCCACAGCACAGGCCAAGTGTGCCCAGCCTCACCATCCACTTCCCGGCGCTCCTGCATCCCGTGGGGCTCTGCAGCCTGGAGAAGAGAGTCTGGGGAGGGTGCCTGCCTGCAAAACCTGGGTCAGGTCAGGACTGATGGCTCTTTGCCCATGCAGGACCCGTAGCGTGCTCATGCTTTAGATGCTGAAAGTGCACATGGGCTGTGGGGCAGAAGAGGCCACCCCAGCTGCTCCAGTGCCAGAGCTGGGGCTGACCGGCAGAGCTGGGGTGAGGGTGGGCTCTGCCTCCCCGCCCAGCTGCTGCCCACCTGCATATGGGGCTCGTCCTCAGGTGAGGCTTGACCAGCCCTTTTCATTTCTCCTCCTTTCCCTAATTCTGCCTCTCACTGCCCAAAGCTTTGGTTGTGCCTTGTACCAAAGAGGCCCCAGGCTCTGCAGAGGTTTAGGTCACAGGCATCTGCAGAACAGACAGGACAGAAACCAGATAAAAATAAATAAAGGAGTTGCTATTCAAGTTAAAGCACTTTTGGGCAGGGCTGAGCTGCCCCATGGGAACCAACGTGTGTGGGGCAGCTGGGGGGGGACAGGCAGGCACGTGGCAGCCCTCCCCTGTCCCTGTCCCAGGCAGGGCAGCCGCTCTCCTGAAATGCCATCTGTTGCTCAGCCCCGCTGTACCGCACACTCCAGCACCACTGCTGGGGCCTCATCCTGCCCAGATGCCCAGCCTTCATATGCTGCCTCGGCTGCAGTGCACAGCCCTCCTCCCAAAAAATGAGGGCAGGGTCCCAAGTGCTCGGTCCCTTGCCTGTTGGGTACAAGAAGGCCAAATGCTGCCAGCAACTTAGGATGTGGCACAGGACCTCTCCTGGGATCGTTGTTCTGGAGAGCACATGGACCCATGCCAGTGCCGTGGCATGATGCTGCTTGACGTCTCGTACTGGAGTCGCCAGGGTGGTGGGTCGGTCAGACGACGTGGCCACCTTCACTCAGCCACCTGGGCCGGTATGTGGCACAGCCCGGAGTGTCCTCGGGGCCCCGTGGGGCACTGGGGATGTCACCCAGCTTGGCGCGAATGAGGCCTTGCAGCTCCTCGTCTCCCAGCTCGGTTGCTGCGGCGAGGGCCAGGAGGAAGTAGGCTGCTGCATCCTGTTCATCCTAACCGTAAAGGACAGGGCAGACATTAGGAAGTGGTTTAACTGAAGGTCACAGGGTATAAAGGAGCTGGAGCAGAGACTTCAATGAAATGGGCTCTATATAGTTGCAGCTAAGCACCAGCACTTCTTTCCACATTGCCTTTCCCACTTCAAAACCTGGTCGTGCCAGCACTGTCTGCATTTATTCTAAAACTGCAGATAGGATGGAGAGTCACAGGGTGCAGCCATCTACACGTGTGGCTGCTCTGCCAGCAGATGTGATGCTCCACCTCCAGTTCTCTGTCAAGACCAGAGTGTTCAACAAAGACTCAAGAAAAGGTTTCCTACCTTCAGTTTGTGCAGGGTCAGGTTGCCAAGGTGGCAATACACCTTGCAGTAGTACAGGGCCTCTCCAGAACACTGCAGCAAGGGGGGACGCAAGGCAAGCGTCTTCAGGTAGCAATCTTCTGCCATCTCATACATATGCAGAAAATAGTAGACTGTAGCCAGGCGGTGGAATGCAACCAGCTCTTGCAATTGATCTCCTGGAAAAGAGTTGCTGATACAGTCAGCCTGCAGCGTGCTCACAATACATCCCCAGCCTGGCACGCCGAGCAGCTTGGGGATGCATTTTCTCAACAGTCTGGGGGCACGGGTATCTTCATAAGGAGACACTGGGTTTGAAGATGGTTCAGAGAAAACAGACTCATGGGCAGAGCTGCTGATACCAAGGCTGGACAGATTACCCAGGGAGTGTATCATTCAACCAAGGAATTTCATGGGTGATGGAAAGGGCTATTACAAGACTGGTTCTGTCTCTGACGGAATGCTGGCATTTTGCCCATTCAAACTATTTCTGTAATGGGAAAGGATGAGTTTATCAGAAGAGCCAGGGCATAGAGGAACTGTTCAGTCCTGTGCCTTCATCAGACTTCTCATGCTTCAGTGTGGCAGCAATCCTCTGCTCAGCCAGACCCACCACCGCCACGCAGAGCACTCCCATATGGCTGTCATGCAGCTTAAAAAGGGAAATGGCCTTAAAAAGATGTTACCACTTAGGATAAGAATCAACAGTCTTATGAAAGCAGGAGATCCCCCTTTCACGTGCACACTGTCCTCACTCAGAAAGGAAAGCCCATCTGCGGGAGCCAGTAATACCTTGAAGGTTCATACCTTGAAGGTGTGCATCACTCACCAACCCTGATGCTCAGTCTGGCTGCCAGCGTGGCAAACTCCAGCGCCTTCTCGTAGCCCTGCAGCCCAATCTGCAGCTCTGCCAGCTTATTGAACAGCCGTAGCTCTGTCTTAGTGGCCTTTAGTTTCCTGGCCAAGGGCACAGCACCTCCCTGAGGGGAGAGAACATGAGTCCAGGCTGTGCCTGGAGGTATTGGTACAGCACTGCCCACAGAGGAGTGATAGAGCAGCAG
This sequence comes from Tyto alba, assembly GCF_018691265.1. Taxonomy (NCBI): domain Eukaryota; kingdom Metazoa; phylum Chordata; class Aves; order Strigiformes; family Tytonidae; genus Tyto; species Tyto alba. The sequence goes on from NW_024881279.1 coordinate 13,454,863, forward strand.
GAGATGGACCAAGGGCTCGGCATGGCAGGCAGATGATGGGGTGGTTGAGTGCTGCAGATTCGGGTTCTAGCCCCTTCTTTCCCTTGAAAATGAGTTTCATATCCCAGAAGCATGGCTCTCAAAACCTGAGCCTCACCCTTCTGCCCTTCCGTAGGTGCCTGACATTCTGACTCTGAGCATGTCCCCAGGAGCAACCAGCTCACAGCTAACACTACCAGGATTTGTAATGTAAGGTCCCTGTTCCCACTTCCCAAATGATCTCTGGGGTGAGCTGCAGCCTTTGCAAAATATGTCTGTGCCCCAGGCTGCCCCCCTGCAGTGATGTTTGCACTCTGGCACACTCAGAACCACCCCATCCCTACCCACACCCCATCCCTCCAGCCTAGCTATGCAGTCCTACAGCCAGCCCTGGGGCAAAACTCCCCACGGCCATCACCTTACAGAGACACAAAAGCAGAAATGCTCGGAGGGATCTGTACCCTATAAAACTCCACTGCTCGATCTCTGTTTCGGCTGCCATTAAAAAAGGTATCACCTGCTTTTTCATAAAGATCCATGGCCAAGGAGAACTTCTCCCATTTCAGAGCAGTCTGAATGGCTGCCTAGAAGGAAAAGGAACTGGAGTGAGACTTGGAAGGAGACATTTGCATATAGACATTGGTGTGATTAAATAAAACCAAGTTGTCATAAATTTGAGCCCCAGTGCTCCAAACAGCATGGGGATGGGTTGTCCAGCAGGTGTATGGGACTGTTGTGCTGCATTTGCAAGTGATGTGTGTAAGGATGGAGCCAGGGGCCAGTTAACCCATCCCTGTGCAGGGTCAGTGTGACAAACTGATCAGCTGGGATATCCAACAGCATTAGGATTTAGAGTTGGGACAGTGCAGCCAGCAGTTGTCCTGGCCCTCCTCTGTCACTGGTGTGATGGAGCCAGCATGAAGATTGCTGATGGGAACAGACAGCTTATAGAGAGGAAGGGCAGAGCCAGCAGGAGGGAGGGCAGGTATGCTAACTTCTGTGAAGAACAGTTATTTGTGCCAATTAAGCACTTGGCCCTGGTGCCACCTTCCAGCCAGAACATGTTGCTTCTTACACCATGACAATATATCATTGCCAGTGACCTTGCCTGGGAGGGGACCCCTCAGGGACTTGGACATGCCCTGCTGAGATCTGGTGTCGACTGGCCCTTCTTAATGGGAAGTCACCCCTCCTTTAGTCTCTGCCTCCCTGCTGAAACCATGAGGCAGGCAGGTGATGATGGCTCTTTTTTACGGGCCTCAGATCTCCCTTGTGAACAACAGGAAACAGTCTGACACCAAAGCTATCTATTAATTTCACCCACCTCACTGAGCAGCCACCCCGTAGCAGTAACTCGCTCCCTCTTCCACCCTGACTCAGGGACAGGCTGGTGTGGCTGATGGGGAAGGCTCCTCTCCTTGTTCCCACCACCGTGTACCTCAGTCACCCAGCCCCACCAGTTCAGAAGTGCTTCTGGGTAACAGAGTGAGGACCCAAAACATCTACATGTGTCCAGGCTGGTGCTTTGCTGGATACCCCAGCTCAGTGCAAGCCCAGCAGACCCGGCCAGCCTTCTGCTCTGCTCACTCTGGGCATAAGAAAGGATTTCGCATCTTTTAATAGAAGCTGCTCTCTGAATGAGGGACCCCTAAGATTTTATAAGCTGCTCTTCCACTTTGCAGGTCAGCTGATAAAATAACTCTAGAGATGGAAAGAAGCCAGTAGTCTTCTACTCCAAGAAGTCTCCAAGCATTTCCCTGGCACCTTACCCCTTATCTGTGTGTATTTCAATGGGAACCAGTCACCTGGCACTTCCAGCTTTCTTTCACACTCCTACATCACTTTCTTACTCAATAAATTCACTTACTTTCACCGAAGAATCCTCTAAACCCAGTGTATAGAAGGAAAGATAGGAAATTTAGTGCCAGATAGTGCATGAGTGTAGGGCAACAGATCCTCCTTCCAGCAGCAGGTTTATACTTTATACTGCTCATAAGAGCTTTCTGTTTCAGGTCTTCCAGCCCCAAAAGGCTCATACCAAGGAGCTGTGATGGGAATGCTGCTAGACAGGGTGGGGATGGGATGGCTCCAGCCACCTTCTCCATACCTGAAAGTACATTTCCACCAGCTCATCTTCCTGCATAAGATAGTAGAGCCTTCCTGCCTGCAGCCAGGCCTCTGCTGCTTTCACAGTCTCCTCAAGGTCAATGAAGATCCTTAGACTCTGTTTGGTGCAGTCCAGGGACTGTTTCAAAGCCCTGTGATGGTAACAGGCAAAAAGCCATTACAGAGAAATCACAGAACACTCCCAGCAATCAGCTGCAAAGCTACCACAACACCTCCCCACTGGCAATCCTGTTTTCTCCTCCAACAGCTGCCAAAGGTTAGAGATAAATGGGCAGCAACAGCTCTGAGCAATATGTCCTGGTAAAATCATGGAAGTTGCCATGCTTTAGTGCACATGTGTAAGTCATCTGGCAACCTTAGACCAGCCTGGGGCCCCAATGCTCAGCAGAGCCCCAAGGTATCCTGCTCCCAAAGGGGCTGCTCCCCACCTGTGTTTGTTTCAGGTGATAAAGAGGGTTTTGTCCAGGTCACCTGCAAACCCTATCTACCCCCATACACTAAGCCCCAAAGTCACCCCCAGCTACACATGAGAGCACAGGCAGGGAGTGCTTGCACCTTCATTTTCCAGACAGCACCTAGCACCGCAAACCACTTCTCTGCCTATTGCTTGTCCCTCGGTGTAGCCAAAAAGGCAGATCTGTGGCTACATGTGCAAGACCTTGTAGCTCCTTTTCCAGCCCCTGGCCACTAGAGGACAAAGGGACAAGCAGGAGGACAAGCCAGCAGGTTGGACACACTGCTGTGGCGAAGGGAGCGCTGGGCAGTGCCCAGGGCATGTTTGTTTGCTTGGTGTCTCGCCTGCCGGCAACTGGCCCCAGCTGTCCTTCGAGTCCAGGGAATGGGGTGCTTTGTGATTTTAAATAGCACCGTTCACATGACAGGCATCTGCTTCCTAAATGCCTTCCCTCTGAACTCACTGTGACCCAGTATGGGAAGGTTAACATCCAAGTTAATGACAGCCCCTGCCCATTTGTCCTTCTGGGACATGGGAGCTAGCTCTCCACTATTTGACATGGTTGTCTTCAAAGATTGAAGAAAGTCTGTGGTCTGTCCAAGTCTCTCTCTCTCCCTTCCCACCTAATCTAATCAGTCACCTGCATGTGTCAAGCAGGAGATTGAAAGGTGAGCTGATACAGGGTTTTAAGTACCTCCCTGGGGAAAATATTCCAGCAGAGATAGGAAGGGCAGACTCAGCAGCTTGAGGCTGAAGCCAGACTTATTCAAATAACAGATAAGGAACCTATTTTTACTGGTGAATGGTGATTAATCACTGGAATAAGCCTCCAAAGGAAGTGATGAATTCCCTGTCGCTGGGTCCCCTCTGATCAAGGCTGGGTGTCTCTCTGGAAAGCTGTGTTTGGCCAGATCCCAGTTCTGTCCCAACTAACAGCCCAGTGTTTGTCGGGCTGTCGCAACGCTCTGGTTGACATTGAACTGTTCCCCTCTTCACCGCACAGCGACAGCTCACAAATCTCAGCAGCACGTTAACCAGCAGCCCACCTAGAGCTACCATACACCTTCCCCACCTCTCTCGAGGGACGCCCCAGGAAAGCCACTGCTCTTGCTTTGGGTGAGCAGGGACCCCACTCCAAGAGCATCTAACAGCCACAGACAAGACTTACTCAGATGTACCCAAAGCCTGGTAGAGCTGGCTGAGGGTCTGCTGAACATTGCCTTCCAGCTCTCTGTCCTGCAGCTGCTGTGCCAGAGATACCCAGTGCTCATGGTAGGTGATGCACGCCTGGAGATTGGGGGACACTTTGCTGTAGAAATGGCAGAGAGACTCGATGATGTGAAGCTGACCTGCATGGTACAGAGAAGGGAAAAGCACGGGTCAGGGGACTGCGTTAGGGACCTGACAGGGTGCTGCACAGAGGTGAATGCTGCCCTGGCTCCCGCCAGTAAAGCTGTACTCACTCCTCGTGTTATGCCACTTTAGGGCAAAGACCAACGCCAGTTCGTAACAGAGTTTGCCATCTTCCATCCTCTGCCTGTCCACCATGGCCTGCGCTAGCCACAGCAGCACCTGCACCAACTCCATCTCCAGGTCTTCGCTGCCCTGGAGCTCAGCGTAGAGCTGAGCCGACTGGAGCAGGTAGAGCTCGGAGAGCTGGCTCGCCCCGCGCGAGAGGCTCAGCTGCCCCAGGTTAGCCAGGGCAATGGCCTGGTTCCTCTTGTTCCCGGTCTCCTTGGCTTTGTGCAGCGCCCGGAGGTAGTTCTCTGCAGCCTTTTGCACCTGCCCTTCTCCCTTGAGGGCAATGGCCAGGAGATTGTGCACAGCTCCACCCTGAGTCACGCTGTCCGTCCCGTGCAGAGAGCGCAAGAGCTGCCACAGGATGTCTGCAGCTGGGCCCGGCCGGCTGTGCAGGAGATACATCCACCCCAAAGAGAGGGAAGACTCGAAAGCCTCCTCCTCGCCCATCAGTCTGCTGAGGGTTACAGCCGTGGCTGCATAACGAACCGCCCCATCCAACACACCATGCTGGAGGTACATCCTGGACAAGATGGCACACAGCGTCCTCTGGATGGGCACAGATCTGCTCTCACAGGAGAAATGCAGTGCTTGCTTGAGATAGAAACAAGTCAGTGCTGGGATGCTGCTCCTCTCCAGTTGGCTTCCCAGGAGTTTGGAAGTATTTTGGAGGATGAAGCCAGCTCTCCAAATGGGTGTCAGTGCCCCCTTGACACCACTGGGAACAAACAACCTGGCAGAGGCCAGAGCGATATTTGGCAAGTACTTCTTGTCATACAGGTAGCTCAAGATGGGGGTGGCATCCAGTGGCATGGAACTAGTGTCTGGGCTGAGTAAAGTGGTGGTGAGACATTGAAGATGCTCGGTAAAGGGCAGCACTTCATCATTTTTGCCAAGTTGTAGGAAGAGCTTGACAATAAGGAAGCAGACCCGTGCCTCCAAGGGAGCATTACCCACAGCAATGGCTTCCCTCAGGACGTACATCATGACTTCCAGCTCATTCTCAGAACTGAAAGAACGGCCAGGCAAGCAGACAAGCAAGGCCACTGTTCTTCCCAGCAGGGAGGAGAACTTGTGCTTCATGTTCTGTTTCAAGTAGATGGAGGCAAGGTTCACATGCAATGCAGCCAACAGGGGCAGATCCCAAAAACCCCTGTCCAGGATGCTCACGGCTTCCTCAAAGTAGACTCGAGCCTGGGAGAACTTGACCTTTTTAATGCAGAGCTTACCCAAGAGGAAACAGAGCCTGACATGAGCCCAAACTGAATGAGTCCTCTTGGCCCAGTTTCTGGATGTCTCAAGGTACAAGACCAGTTCATCCTCATCAGAGAAACCATAAAAAGTGGAGTTGAGAAAGGAAAAACTGAGATCATAGAGGCTTTGAAAACTGGGCACATAACTGTCTTGGTTAAGGAAGGTCAGTATGGGGTCAAAGACATCAGCATCTTCCATGTGTCCAGCATTCAGGTCAATAAAGAACTTGGGATCATCAAAATCATCCAACTTCTCCAGGAGAACATCTTCCAACATAGCAGGGGCTGATTCACTCCCTGGGCTAGACAGCTCAGAGGTGCTAGTTGTAGCCAAGTCATTTATTTCCTCCCAGGACTGGAGCAGCTGGATATCTTTACAGTCATGGATAACAGCCTCTGGAAGGGACAGGCAAACCATTGTGGGATGTTTCTCCATGCCAAAATTCACCCTCAGAAGTCATCATAAAAGCATCCCATTCTGTCCCCTCCACATACTCACCTGACGGCACTTTTGGGAACATGGCTGTAGGTTCAAAACCATCTACACAAAGAGACAAACAGAAAGCGAAAACCACAAATCCTTGTTCAGTGTTAATGTGCAGATACAGTGCCCAAACCTCACAGAGATCTCCTGCTGCTCTGCTAAATGCCAGACCTGTATGTGGGAGAGCAGGCTTACTTCTGGCCACAGGCACCACATGCAGCAGCAGTTTCAGCCCCTCTGTCTGCTGGAGCTTGGCTCCGTGTAAGACCATGGAGAACAGCTTTTAGCTGGTGGTGAAGTGAGCACCAGTAACATTATAGTTACCTGGGAACAAACAGGTCTTATTTTTCACAGGTAGGGTTTTGTCAGCTCTATCTCTCTTAAGAGCCCCATTGTATCTATTCAGAGGTTTCAGAGATGTGTATATCTCTGACAGGTTCTACCCTGGGCTCATTGCACCTGAGCTGGCTGGTCTGGGAGGTCCCCTGAACCTCCAGGAATCCCAAGCTCAGCCCTGCATGGCCACATTGTGCTTCTAGGTAGTGAGAAGGCAAGAAATAGAGACTGGTCCAAATTAGCTGTGGTCCAAATGCCACACAGCAAGCATAGAGAAACTCAGAAGAGCACCCAGGAACCCTGAACTTCTTGGATCCTGCTATGGGCACGGAGATGATGTCACCTGCCTCTTTAGCTATGCATCCCCCTCAATATACACCCAGAAGTCAAACAGCAGCAGGGACCTACAGCCAGGATCAGTCGAGAGCAGCATCTCCTGGGGTGAACCACAGCTGAGGAGCTGCCCTGGAAGCAGAGATGACCCTTGCAAGCTGCATTGTGGTAGGGCCCAGCTCTTGGGGGTAACTACAGCCTCCATGACCAGGCTGAGCAGAGGGCTTGAAGGCTGTCTCAACCACAGCATTGCAAAGCCCTAAGCAAGGAGCTCTCTAGACGCTGCCCAGCACTGCTCTCCATGGAGAGCCATGGGACTGGGCATGTAAGAGAGGGGAAACTCACCCAGCCGGTACACAGAGGTGATGTCAGTGTGTGCCAGGTCACTGAGGAGGGTGGTGAAGTGCTGCTCGCCACCGTTGCAGGGGATGTGGAGAAAGGGAGATTTTTCTTCTTCACTCAGAAACACCAAGCCTTTTCCCCTAGGTTGAGGCAGGCATCAGGGGAAAACAGTCAGCATCTCCCCGTCTCCTAACACTACAACTGAGGTTCATCCCTCCTCTCCCTCCCACCAGAAAAGCTCTGCTGCAGAGGAATACAGAGAGTCTGGACACTTTCCCCATCAGTGCTCTCAGGTCCAGGTTCTCCATGGAGGAACTGACAGGTATCAGAGGAAAGAACCTCTTGGACTTTTTTGTCTCCATAAGCCCTTTCTGAGGCCAGGACATCACCTGATCTCCTCTCTGTTCTCTGCAGTGTCAGATAAAAGTGCTTAAGACTTGAGTAACCCTGATCCAGGAAAGCCCAACAGACCTAGTAACAGTTTAAGACTTCATCTTCCCACACACGGTCTTGGAAGAGAAACCTTTTTGGATGGGTATTGAACTGGAGCTGTGTCTTTAAGCCACCAACAAAGACAACTGTCCAGGTCATCAGAGTGGGGTTGTCACCCTCCCTCCCCAAACAACTCTTGTCTGTGTCCTTCAGAGGGTGTTTAGTTCTGCTCAGTGAGGAACTGTGGCTGTGGTTGTTCTGCCTCAACATACCACAGAAAGCAAAGGGGCAGAAGAAAGCAAATCAAGACTTGGTTTCCTCAGTGGTGATCGATCGCTCTCCCCACTCTTGCCAGACTCACAGCCCCTCAGACAAAGCTACAAAGTCAAGAACATTTCTAGGCAGAACTGTGAATCCAGATTGTCTGGTACACAGATGTCCTGGGCTGCCTTAGCATAAATCCAGGTTTATCCCAGGGCCAGGTCTGTTCCTCTCCAAGAATCACCTGAGTCAAGTGAAACACAATTCCTTTGTCTGGGCAGGCTCCTGCAGCCTGTTGGCAGCAAATCCTGGCCAAGGCTTCTGGACAGACCTCAGATGGATGCTCTATGAAGGCCTTGCAAAGCAAATCACCTGCTCTGAACTCTCACATAGCCTTGAGTTGGGACTTGGAGTCTTTCCTTCATTTTATTCTGAGTTTAATTTCATCTAGATGGTAGCAGTAAACTTACAGAGGTTCACAAGCCTCGGTACTTATGTATTGCGTTGGGACAAAGCCGATACTCCCACTGCTGACAGATTTGCCCACAAACCATGGGAGTCCTGGAATGAAGAAGCCGATGACTTCTATGCTGTCTCCTTTGGAGAAACTCAGTTCATCCCATGCTGCTCCTCTGTGGTCCTCTGTGGCTGTGCACCTGCCTTTGACTGGGAAACCAAGGCAAACAAAGGTATTTCAGTGTGAGGCCGCTGTTAAAGCTTCCTCACTGGAAAAGGCTTGGATCATTATTTCAGCTTGAGAAGGCTGCCTCTGTCCCCTAAGATTTGTTGTACTTTCAGACTTAGATCTCTGCAGATTCTTCTTGTGAGGATGGTTATAATAAAATATACAAGAGGCATGCATAAATGCCACAGACACAAAGACAGAAACCTCAGAGCTGCAGTATGGAAGGTGATTGGAACCATGGAGTGTCACAGAAGCTGCACCATCTCAACTCTCTGCCAGCAGTGGAATCTTTAACAGTGCAAATATCCATCACACTACATGCCATATTCACACCTGCAGTGACCTCCCATGTCTAGCATGCTCTGAACAGTGCCCATGTCTGGGCAGGAATGGTCTGGGGCTAATGGGTGAATAGTGGGCACAGGTTTCATGAGCACACTGGGGGGAGCCTAATTACTTAAAACTTCAGTCCTGAAAGAATTAAATGAGAGATAAAATTGCAGCAGAATAGAAAACCCCAATGGCAGAAGGATGCCACCAGCATCCCTCTGTATTCTATGTTCCCCAGATTGTCCTTCTAAGCACATGCAATTTGCAAGCTCTGGTATCCATTCAAGAGAGTCCAAAGATGCAGTTTCCCCTTAGACCACCTTGCAATGGAGTGTCCTCGTCAGAACAAGAGATGGGCCCTTTGCATTTGTGGCCAAACCCAGGTTTGAAAGAGCAGTGCCCTTCCCTGGGAAGGGCAGCTGTGTTACACAGGTATCACTCACCAATTGGCTGAGAGGTTGTCCCATTAATCTCCTGGGAGATGCCAAAACTCACAGCATAATTCTTCAGGAACCACCTGCAAGGCAAAGAGGAACCACACTGGCATTCTCTGAGCAGTCCTGTCCTCAGGACAGCACCAGGGATAGTGTCACACAAGCAGGAGAGATGTTCTGTCCCCTGGGAGTGCCAGAGCTGCTATGGAGCATGGCCAGCATGGCCAGTCCAGTAATACCTTGTAATGGTGTCACTGGGCATGGAAGGCAATTTGCACCTCACGGCTGCAGCCTCACGACACGTGCTAAGAGCAGGATAAATCTGCCAGGCTGTAAGGATTTCACCGTGTGAGTACAAGGGGGTCTGCGGGTGACTTTGGGGCTCAGGCAGGTGTCCAACATGAGGCCCCACTTTGACTGGCATTACCTAAGTCTTGGGCTATGCTTTTTATCCCAGTTATTCACCTGTAAATCACAAATAATCATGTATGATCTAAATACACGATCTAAAATAATCATGTATGATCTAAATCAGTATCATACAAGAATCATATCTGAAGTATGTCCTTGTTCTGTCACATTAACAGGACCTGAATTGTTTCCATCAGTTGTCTGTATACATAACGTATATTCTCGCAAAATTGTGTAGCTCTTGCCCATTGCCACAGGCAAGAGCAGTTTCTCACCCCAGGCTTGGTGCCAGCTCATACATCAAGATCAGGAAAGAATCTTGGCTTAAGCCCTATTATTTGGCCAGTCTACTTACTGGTAAAATGGGTGAGGTATTGGCTCTAGAGCTGTCACAGGCACCAGGCCTCGTTGACCCGTCAGCAAGGACATCCCTTCCCACTTGGACTCCTCTCCAACCTTCTTCACATGGATCAGCTCATTCTTACAATGCTGCAGGCCTTCCTCTCCCTCCTGCTCTGGCTGCCAGACACCGGGCACTGCTCTGGAAAAAAAGTTACCTGCAGATAGAAAAAGTCATGCCCAGATCAAGGGCATCAGTGAGAGGCATAGCACAGCACAGGGCTACAGCACAGCCCTGCGGAGATGCTTTTGAGGACGTCCTTACATATGCAGTCCCCTCTCACCTTCCTGGAGCAGCAGACCCATATATATGGTGGCCAAGCGATCTTCATCCACAGTAACTTTGATCTCTGTGTCCTCCATCAGAGCACAGTTCAGCCAGTACTCCTGGTCAAAGAGAAGCTGCTCCAGGCAGCTGCCCACGTACCCTAAGAAACCAAGAGGGAAAGCAGTGTTATCACCCTCCTTCACTGGGCAGGATGAAGTGCTCTTTGGATGTCTCCCAGTCTGCCATCTGCAAACATGCTGTGAGGCAACAGCCTCTAATTCTGTCTCCATCCCCAAAATGTAATAGAGGGTTTACCCAAAAGGCATCCTCCTGGGTCTCTTTCACTGATCCAGTGGTTTCATAAATCTATAGGTGGAGACCAAGGTCTTCTAATTCACATTTGTCATCTGTCCACCCTGTTACGTTACTGTTTTCTCGGTGTCAGAGAATACCTTCTCCAAAAATGCTTCTCACACTGTCTATTTAGATTCCCCACACCTTGAAAACATTACCTAAAGTCAGATAGGTGGAAAACTTCCAGACTTCTTCTATGGTTTTGAAGGTGAGGAGGAACCGATCCTCCTGTGCTTGCATACAGACCAGCCTGGCTGACAGCTCCTACACATGGAAGACAAAGCAAGATTAAGGCACGGTCCTGGGTCTCTGACAGGGGGTCTCCCTTGTCACTGTGGGAATAGTATTAGACCCTGTAATGAGACCAGGCACTCATTTATTAGCATAGTTGAGACTGAAGCTGTGTGAGGTGGTTGCCTGGGGCTAAGGGGAGGGTGTTCCAGCTGAGATCAGCCAGGAGGGATGACAACTCTCCATGGTGCAGCAGTGGGAGGGCAAAGAAGCTCCATCTCCTCCTCCAAATCTTTTCCCCTGTGGTGCACACCAGAACCACCGTGCTTTTGAAACCCAGATGCCTGAGCCATACCACACACGGGTTAATGTTCAGTCAGGACAGGCACAGCTTCTAAACTGCAGCTGAGGCTGAAAGGGAGTGCCTCGAGGAAGAAGCTCTCCTTTCCCTGTTGCTGGCACTAGTATGTCTGTACTGTTCCAGGTCTCCTGGGAAGCTCTTGCAGGGAGCTCTGGGGGGCCAGGGCCTTAAAAACCAACAGGGAAGGAGAGTTCAGTCCATGAAACATCTCTCTACCTGTAGTGATTTTTCTGTATGAAGCCAAATACTCTGAGAACCAGTGATCATGTTCAGAGATGCCACTTCCGCCTGGGACCTGAGTCTGGCATAGAACCCAGATTTGGTGATCCCAGCCCTGTGAAATGCCAGCTATTTAGACCCACCCCAGGGCCGTCTGTGTGATCCCTCAGGCAGCTCAGAGCCTCCAATATGAGGCTCCAGACATGAGGCTCAGCTTTGCATCTGCCTCTCACCTGTTACTAGTTCATTTCCCACCATCATTCCAGTCCCCTACGGAGTCCCTGGGTACAGGAACACACCCTGCAGCAGCCTTGGAGGAACTTCTCTTTCTCAGCTGAGTTTGGCATCCCATCACACATCCCATCACGCATCCAACCACGCCAGGAGCCTCCCAGTACATGCTCTGCCCTGCTGGGCTGGGGCTCCTACCTTGAACAGGGCACAGACGTCTCTGTCATCACTCTCCAGGGCCCACAGCTTCTTCCTGGCTGCTTCCTGGAGCTGGGAATTGAGGCACCGGGAGGAGCGGCTCTCAACAGAGAAGAAGAGCGAAATCTCTTGAAAAGGGAATGTGTAGGGTTAACGGGGAGAAGGAGCTCCATGCCACACAGAGCTGTCTCTGCCACATTGCCTCCTTGCAACCAGCCCCACCAGTGCCTCCAGCCCTTGTCTGGTTGTGATGGTCAAACAGCACGAACCCAGCCCGTCATCCCCCTTCAGCAGCAAAGACGAGAAACTTGGGGGATGACAGGGGGTCGGTCAGATGCGATGCCAGGCCTTGCTACATTCAACCACTGGAAATCTGGGGGATGCCAAAGGCAGCATCTTACCTTGTGGAAAGCCCCCCCCAACAGCCAGCAGCACCAAGGAGGTGTCCGGTGAGCCTTCTGCTGCCTCGGCAGCGGGGTTGCTTGGCTCCGATACCCCAGCCTTACCTAGCAAGGAGTGGGGGACACAGGAGAGCTGATGTCAAATTTTGTGGCAGAGGTCTAGGATATTCTGCCTAACCATGCCACCTGAAAGCAAAGCCCATGAGTTACACTGCAGATCTGGCTGAGGACTGTGTGAATCTGGTATCAGCCTAAAATCATGATCAAGGTTGAAGACAAGATCCTTGGGACTGATGTGTCCTAACTACATGATACCCTTGATAACTGGCCTCTTTCCAGTGGTGGAGTGGCTTTGAAGTGAGGTGACTTTCTCTCTTTGCTCTTGGGACAGACCCTCACTGAGCAGATCTGGTAGAAGGATGACGCCAAGGCACATAGTCTTTTTTGGAGGAGACCTCAGAGAGAGAGCACTTCCCCAGCACAGGAGAGCCAATGACTTGAAAAACTCTTTGCTCATCAATTTGACAGTCAAAATGAGATTTTCTTCCCCAACTGCTCTGGTCAGTATCTGAAATCCAAGCTGCATTCTCTCTACTTCACACATTGTCAACTATTGCCATAAAGGATTTGGGAACTGAAACTTTAGCTGGTAATTATGTTAATGAAGGCTGAGGCACATAAAAATCCAGCTTGCTCTTCCACAGCTGTATTGGCTGTGGAGGGATAACAAGATTAAAAAGCAATTTTTGTCAGTAATCAGATTGGACTTGTAAGACAAACATGTACCCAGAGATCTGGAGCTGGAACATGCAGCAGCTTTTCTAGGTCACTTCTGTGACCATAACTATACTCTACGGTTCTTTTTATTGAGCCAGATTTGCTAGTCTGTCAAATAAACTGTTATTTGCATGCAGAATTATAATCCTTATTTATAGTTAGCAGTAGAAAAGAATGGCCCAAGGCTGGACATGTAATGAACGGGCTGTTCTTTGAAAGAAAAGGCTCTACATTTCTCAACAACTGATTTAAACACACTTAACAAAGGACTTCATCCAGGAACTCCATCCCCTTCCACACATGGGGGAAACAGAGACAGGGAAACGAAATGAGCCAAAGGCAGAGCTGAACCCGAGCTGGTTCCTGCCCGGGCTGGGCTTGCCTGCTGGTTCCTTACTCCTCCCGCCTTTCCTCTCCTCCCTGCATCCTGGCAGACCCCGGCGAGCTCCGCTGGGTTCAGCAGGGCCTGGTGGGCAGGGGCTGGGTCCCCCTTCCCCGGGGACAGGTACCTGATGCCATGGTCTTCTCCCGCCACCATTTTCCCCGGCGCTCGGCTGCGGTGTGTTGCAGGCGGTCCCAGCGGGGCAGGAGCACGGGCGAGCGGGGGCAGCAGGAGTCACACTCTTCACCTGGGGAAGACGGGTGGTGGGGAGAGGCGTTCAGACCCCCGGCAGAATGCTCCCCGCCCAAGGGGTCTCCATATGATGTGCCGAAGGAGGTGGCAGGTCGGACACCGCTCGTGCCACCTCTGCCAGCGGCATGACAAAGCATGCTGGTGGGTCCCTGCAGAGCCAGGCAGGGGCCAGGGCTCGCTCGGGCGAGAGGAGAAATGGGTTTGTTCCCTGCAGCACTCGCCGATTCAGTGTTTATTTTTGCTTGGGCCAGGCTCAGAAAGGGAACTGGGAGCTTTTTCAAGAGACCAATTGAAACTGCTGGTGGGGAGTCGTTCCCAGTCATGCCAGTGAGTCATTTACCTCCCCGGTGCTGAAATATTTTGTAACAGTGGGCAGGAAACAGCCCCAGCCCGGAGTCAAGCGCAGGTCCTGGCACTTGGGGCTGCACTCCTGGCAGCCAGGGCTGAGGCACCCGTGGCACCCGCTGACACCGGCTCTCCCTGGGGACACGTGGCCACAGCCGTTGGCCCTGAGCCACCTCCCTCCTCCATCCCGTTAGCACAGCCCTGCTAGCTCATTTGGGCACATCGGTACAGGAATCAAGCCTCAGGGGCTGGCAGCACCCCATGGGCTCCGCAAGCCTTGCAATGCCTGGGGTGATCCTGGGCAGCAGTGGCAGCAGGACAGGGATGGCAAGGGGGCTCCTGAAAAAACAACAGCATCTTAAACCCTGAGTCATCCTCTCCCCTCCCTGGCCAAAATGCCCTGCCTCATTCCCCGCGCACCCAAATCTAGTGACACAGCAAGTGCCCAGCAAGAGGAGGGGACAGCAGTGGGCATCTTGGGAGAGGCAGGCAAGCTGCCAGAGACCCAGTGCCCAGTGCTGGAGTCTCCCCACCAGCCCCGTCAGCTCTGCAGCCACAGGTCTTGCAGCCCTGCTCAGAGTAAGGCCGTGGCATCCCCCACGGACAGCTTACCTGTGCACCCCAGGGACAGGTCCGGGTGCCAGGGGGTCCCCAAGCAGCAGCCCATGTGTCCAGCAACACGGCCAGCCCCGAGCTGGGGGGCTGCTGCTGCGCTGGCAGGGCTGAGCGCGCTGCTCGCTGCCCGGCCGGCACCGCGGCTCGGCCCCAGCCACAATGCACAATGCGCCTTTTGACCAGGCACCGTCTGCCGGCGAGGCGGGGGCGATGGGCACAGACTCAGAGAATGGTTTGGGTTAGAATCATAGAATCAGAACATCATTTAGGTTGGAAAAGACCTTTAAGATCATCGAGTCCAACCACTAATCTAACACGGACAAATCCACCACTAAACCATGTCCCTAAGTGCCACATTTACACCTCTTTTAAATAACTCCAGGGATGGTGACTCAACCACTTCCCTGGGCAGCTTGTTCCAACGCTTGACAACCCTCTCGGTGAAGAAATTTTTCCTAATATTCAATCTAAACCTCCCCTGGCACAACATGAGGCCATTTCCTCTTGTCCCATCGCTTGTTACCTGGGAAAAGAGACCAACACCCACCTCGCTACAACCTCCTTTCAGGTAGTTGTAGAGAGCAATAAGGTCTCCCCTCAGCCTCCTTTTCTCTGGGCTAAACAATCCCAGTTCCTTCAGCTGCTCTTCATCAGACTTGGGCTCCAAACCCTTCACCAGCTCCACTGCCCTTCTCTGGACATGCTCCAGCACCTCAGTGTCTGTCTTGTCGTGGGGGGCCCCAAACTGAACACAGTATTTGAGGTGGGGCCTCACCAGTGCCGAGGACAGGGGGACAATCACCTCCCTAGTCCTGTTGGCCACACTATTTCTGACAGAAGCCAGGATGCCATTGGCCTTCTTGGCCACCTGGACACACTGCTGGCTCACATTCAGCTGGCTGCTGACCAACACCCCCAGGTCCTTTTCAGCCAGGCACCTTTCCAGCCCCTCTTCCCCAAGCCTGCAGAGTTGCAGGGGTAGTTGTGCCCCACGTGCAGGACCCAGCACTGAGCCTTGTTGAGCCTCATACAATTGGCCCGGGCCCATCGATCCAGCCTGCCCAGACCCCTCTGTGGAGCCTTCCTACCCTCAAGAGGATCAACACTCCTGCACAACTTGGTGGCATCTGCAAACTTAATGAGGGTGCAAGTGATGGCCTCGTCCAGATCATTGATAAAGATACTAAACAGAACTGGTCCCAGTACTGAGCCCGTGGGAAAAAAACACTTGTATATTTATAGAAACATTTTTTTTGGTATTTTATGACAGTAGCCAGATTAAGTTCCAGCGGGGCTTTGGCCCTTCTAATTTTCTCCCTGCATAACCTCATGACATCTTTGTAGTCCTTCTGAGTTGCCTGCCCCTTCTTCCGAAAGTCATAAAATCTTTTTTTCCTGAGTTCTATTGAAAACTCTTTGTTCAGCCAGGCTTGTCTTCTTCCCCGCCAGTTCATCTTTCGGCACATGGGGATTGCTTTCTGCACCTTGAAGATTTTCTTCTTGAAGAATGTCCAGCCTTCCTGGACTTCTCTGCCCTCGAGACTGTCTCTCAAGGCACTCTCTCATCCAGGCCCCTAAACATGCCAGGGTCTCTCCCCCATTACTGTCCAAGGTGGAAATTCTGATGACTCCCCTCCTTACTTTTCTGAGAATTAAAAATGCTGTAATTTCATGATCGCTCTGCCCAAGACAGCCACCAACCATCACATCACCCACCAGTCCTCCTCTGTTCACAAACAACAGGTTCAGTGGGGCACCTTCCCTTGTTGGCTCCCTCACCCACTGTGTCAGGATGTTCTCTTCCACACACTCCAGGAATCTCCTAGACTGTTTCATCCCCACTGTATTGTATTTCCAGCAGACATCTGGTATGTTGAAGTCTCACAAGGGACCTTTAAAGACCTTGTTCCAACCCCCCTGCTATGGGCAGGGACCCCTTCCCCCAGCCCAGGGTGCTCCCAGCCCCGTCCAACCTGGCCTTGAACCCTTCCAGGGAGGGGGCAGCCACAGCTGCTCTGGGCACCCTTTGCCAGTGCCTCACCACTCTCACAGGGAAAAATTTCTTCCTTACACATAATCTAAATTTATACTCTTTCAGTTTAAAACCATTGCGCCTTGTTGTCACTGCAGACACTAGTAAAAAGCCTCTCTGCATCATTCTTATAAGCCCCCTTTAGGTATTGAAAGCCTGCAATAAGGTCTCCCCAGAGCCTTCTCTTCTCAGCCTTTCTTCTCAGGAGAGGGGTTCCAGCCCTCCAAACATTTTCATGACTCTCCTCTGGATCCTCTCTGACAGGTCCATGCCTTTCTTGTGCTGCGGGTCGCAGAGCTGGATGCAGCATCCTGGGATCTCTCAACTGTTGGCTGGCACTGCTGCCCTGTGCTGACCGTGCCCTTGCCTTGGGCTCCGCTCTTGCCCTTGCCTTTGGGAGCATGTCTCCCGGCCCACGTGGCACATTCCTCTCATTCCTCCTGCCAGCCGCAGCATGGGGAACCCCATGGTCTGCTGAGCCTGCCTGAGCTTCCAGCTGGCCCCTCCGGAGAGCTTCATCGCTGACCTCCACCCACCTCCAAAGGCCATCCTGTTCCTGACAGCGCCGCAAGCACCTGCCTCACCTGTAGGGATGCCCCGCGGGTGCTCGTCCGGCACCCTCCATCCAGGGCTGGCTGTGCAGCGGTTCTGAGACCACCTTCCTACCCGACCGAGCCGGTGCTCTCCCCATTTCCCAGCGAGGGCAGTTGGCAGCACTGCCCGCTCCCCGCTAACCTCAGTGGAGAAGAGCTACGTGCAGGCAAGCCACAGATGAGCCCTGCAAGCACAGACACCGTGGGCTCCTGCGGGGCTAGCAGGGCTCTTCTCATCCCTGAGACCAGAACTGTCTTGAACCCCAGATGCAAACACCAGGAGAGACAGATTTGGCTGCTGTGCGGGATCCCTCGGGCTGCCAAGGATGGAGTCTTATTCCCTCTTTGCTCACATGAGCTGACTTTCCCCAGCCCCCAGGACCAGGACTCAGGACTGGCTGTGTGGTTTCACTGCGCTACGGGTGGCAGATGTCTGCAGAGCATCTCTAGGGAAGAGCAACACAGCCCCTGCAAAATAAAAACCAAAGTCTAGGGAAAGAAGCACAGATAGGGAGGTCTTTTAGGGACGGACCTTTACTTCAGCAAAAAGCCAATGCCAGTGCCACCACAGCAGTGACTTGGTTGTTGTGGTATACTCCAGGAGTGTTGCTGCTTTCCCAGACAGCCAGGCTGCATCCCAATGCATGACAAGGCCTTGAGCTTCTCTAGAGTAGTGAGTAATTACTCCAGTGAGTAATTTCTCACCAGACAGATTCCCATGCCGTGATGGGGGCTGCCTGGCACTGCTGCAATACCCCTAAAGAAAAGCATGAGGAGTACCTAGCTGTGGGACAGGCTGTAGCAGGATGGAGTCCATGTTCATGGAGCTGGCTGGGAAACTTCTAACAAAAGTGAAGTCAAACCAAAAGGCTTTGCAGGGAGGATTGCACCGAGAGATGTTCCTGTGCAGTCCTGGCCAGGCACCAGCCTGCCTGCCCAGGAGAAGGCTAAAAGAGTGGGGATTTCTAGTCTTTATCAGGAGAAACCAGATGTCAAAATGTTGGGGTTGCCTGAAGAAGGGACCATCCTCCTCATCTTCCTTGCTGCAGCTCACCCACCCTCCTGAGCCCCAGACATTAGGGTGCAAAGCACTGCGGCTCTCTCCGGGCGTGCTAAACTCAAGCCGATGTTTCCCATGTGAAGCTGCGTGGCTGCAGGGAGCTGCACGAAGGTGAGCTGCTGGGACAGGCTGGCGCTGCTCTCCCTGTGGCAAGAACACTGTCTGTTCCTGTTGCACACTGGCTCTGGAAAGCTCCACATTTAGAAAACTCCCCCAGTCGACCTAGAGATGCTCTGAAGATGCAGGAAACAGAGGGGGAATTCAGATCCAGGCACAGGTTTCAGCCTGACTGTGCTCAGAGCACACAGCTTGCGTTTCTATGAAGTCAGACACATCTTCACACAAAAGATGTTGCTGTTTTGGGCCCATGTGGTCAAAGTGGTCAGTGCTCGAACAGGGCAGGTGTTTTCAGACAAAGCCTTTTGCTCCACTCAGAATGCTGTTTGTTTTAGCAATACTTGCTCACCAATTAGTGTAAAATTCTTCTACGCAGGGAATTTTTTTTTTAAATCAACAGAATGTTATGTTTCATTTTCTAAATAAAAATGTCTTCCATTGTAGTTCTGAAATGTCTTTTTGCTTTTAAGTTTACCTAGAAAACTTAGTGCCTTAACCCACCCCTCTGCGAGCAAAAGTATCAACCTCCTGTTTGACCTGAAATGGAATTTTCCTTTTGGCCAGCAACCCAAAAACCTCCTGTTCCACTCCCTACCCTGCTGCTTACGATACCTGAATCTCCCCTGGAGAGCCCCCACTGCTGCAGCTGAAGCCCTCAGCCTGGCCTCCCTGGAAAAGCCCCGTCCTAGGAAGTACAGAAGCAGTTTCCCGGGGGTCTCTGCTCCCTTTGTAAAATTGGTGTAGCCAGGCGGGGTAGCCCCTGGAGGCAGTGCACCACCTGGGAACGCTTCCCTCCCCAGGGCACAAAACAGGAGGCAGGGTGACAGTCCGGGCACACTTTGTCTGGGGGGACATAGCTGCTGCAGACACTGTTGGTCTCCAGGACTGTCACGCAGCAGCACCCTTCCCTGGGACCAAATTCGCTTTCCGAAATCCAGCGTGTCTGCTGTGATTTCTCCTGTCCTTCTCCTACCAGTCCCTGGGTACAGAGAACCCAAACCAAATCTATCCTTCCCCAGTGTGCTCATCACCACCATGTCTGAGCCTCCAATTCAGCTGGGACCAAAAATGCAAACTCTCTGCCCCAACCTGGATTTACGCAGCCGTGTCCCTGCACTGGACGGCTCCAGCCACCTGCAGCCGCCGCGTCCCGGCTGTGTTTGCTCAGCTGGGGACGAAGGGCACCGGCGTGCGACCGGCACCCAGCGAGAGACCCAGCACGGCGGCTGCAAGGGCAGAGCGGCGCAAGGGGCTGTACTGACCTGCTCCTCCACACGTGCCTGCGCAGGGCCCCTTGCTCTGCTCCCCAGTACCGCTTTCCTCCCGGAGAACTCCTGGCCACGAAGCTCCAAGCCGAGTCCCCCAAGGGAACGCTGCTGCCGCGCACACCCGTGTGTGCGCACGGGGCTGTGTACGTGTTTGCGAGGCGGGCGAGCGTGCCCAGCACCGCCACTCCCTCGCATGAGGAAAGGAATTTCTTCCAAGAGTGGCTTATCATCTTGGGAACCTCCGCTTCCCAGCAGAGCCGCCAGCACGGAGGTCAATGAGTTACCCAGAGTTATGCTATAAACAGCCCAGCACGCCGGCAGACCGCCGGCTCCCGAGGGGAAGCACAAACGCCCAGGCACCACCTTCGCCTGTCTCTTCAGTAAACAAGGGCCGGCAAAGCTGCCCACGGGCACGGTGGCAAGGAGCAGCTCAGGGCTCTGCTCAGCCCCAGCGTCACCGCACCGCCCGTGGGTCCCTCCCGTTGCAAGCTGCTGCTTTGCTTAAGCAGCCTCTCCCGGACTCACCTGCCCCCTGCACCCAGCCTTGTGTCCTTGGGGTTCAGGACCATCCGTTCCTCGCTGTGCACCGGCTGCCTCTGCTATAGCAAAGCCCCAGGGAGAGCCTCTACCTGCATCACGGTTTGGGCATCCTGGGGAGGTGGCAGAGGCACTCAGCTCTGAACGCCCCTTCTTCTCTGACAAAATGCAAATACAGACACACAGAACAAGAAATCTGTGGACCCAGCAGTATTTGTACACCCTGGCTAAACTCTGCAAACAGGGCTAGCACTGAAAAAAAAAAAAACAGTTTGTTTTGTTTTGTTTTGTTTTTCTTCTGAAAACAATGAAGGAGTTAATATCAAGCTTTCCTAATATTCCTGTTTCCTTCTGGGAGTGCTCAGAAGTTCACCATTCCTTGGCAGGTTCAAAACGAAGCCTCATTGCATTTCACTTTGTAATTTAAAAATGAACCTGAAAGAAAAAGGAAGTCAGCCTAAACCTGACTTCAGCTGGGGAAAAAAGCAAACAAACAAGATGAAACGTTTTGTTTCAGGTCAAACAAACTCCCGTTTCATGGTTTTGATTCTCTGATATGGGTGGGGGGACCTGTTTTGGCATTAGGTGGAGCAGTGCTTTCCTTCCCTTCTCCCCTGAAAGCCCACCCAGCCCAAGCACTGACTGCAGCTGGGAGAGCTGCAGGGGCACTGGCAGGGGCAAGCAGGGCTAGTGGGGACATTTCCTCATTCTTGCACTCTCTGCTTTTGCTTTCACCTTCTGCAAATGGGCACAGGGTGGTGATAAGCATCTGCCCGCGCCATGCCCCCCTCTGCAATCCTGGGCCCTTCAGGCTGCAGGCCAGTGCCTGCCTGCTGGGGGGGGGGGACGGGGGACGGGACAGGACAGGACAGGAGCATGGGGGAGTGGGACCTGCCCCCAGGTACCTCCACTCATACCTTTGCACGCCCAAGACTGGGTGGTGTTGGGACAGCATCTTTCCTGGTGCACCAGCAGCTGGGGGCAGCTCGGGAAGGAGAGGATTCATGCATGGGGGCAGAACACGGGGGAAGTGCAATGGTTTTGCAGCAAAACCAGTGTGGCAAGTCACTGAAATGCAGCCAGGCAGGCCAGGCTTTAAGATATTTCTCTTCGCTGATGGCCCTCACTCAAGACTTGTCTTCCACCTCCAAGACCTTTCTTACTTTTTTCTGTCCTGTGCAGCACACAGCAGTCCAAAGTTGCTGCCTGCCCAGGAAAATCTGCTCCATCCTGCAACTAAAGGGTTAAGCAGACTCTGGGGCTGAACTAAGCTGAACTCAGCGCTTAATTTTCAGAAATGCTGAGGCCTGCTCCTCTTGCATTGTTTTCAGCCAGAGGCGGAGGAAGTAAGCACTCTTGGAAAACAGACCATGTGTGTCCGCCGTGCCCGGGCGGGTCAAGAGGCTGGGACCATCCTTCGGTGCATCCAGCAGGCACCCCTGTGCCAGGGGGCTCTGCAGGGAGCAGCCCAGGCTGCTGCTTTGAGGTCCCCTCCCTGGCATTGGGCTGTGAACCCCGAGCATCCTCCCCGCTCCTGCCCACGGCTCTTGGAACATGACCACCGCTTCAAAGGCAGCGGCGCGGCGTCACGGCCCAGGGGAGCCTCCAGACTGTGCGGAGACAGAGCGAGGGAAATGCAGACCACAGATAAGGCATGGGAAGGAAGAAGGAAGGACCAGAGCCAGCCAGTTGAGCTCCAGGGTTTGAAGATCGCTGCAGAGCCTGCCTAGCACTGTGTTGCTGAAAGGAGCCTTCTAGTTCACCCCTGTGCAAACATCTTGGTTTTTTTCCAGTTCAATTTGCAGGAAGGTTTGGAGGTGTCAGGGAAAGCCCCACTGTAAAACTTCATGTGCAGGTGTCTCAGAGGCACTGGCTTTGCTGTATGATAAGGTGTAGGAGAGCAGCAAGGAACAGCAGTTGCAAGCGTACAGCCCCACGGTGCTGCCTCTCAAAGCCTTTCTGAGATCTTTTGATCATTGCATCACCTCCTTGGCCGTCCTACCTGCAGCAGTCACTGCCTTGCTCGGGCACCCTCGCCCAGGCGCAGGCACAGCTACAGCACCTTCCAGCAGCACCACTGCTTTGGCAATGGTTGCAGGGGGGACAGCTACAGCAATCACACATCACAGCAGTTTTTAGGCACAGGACTATCAGGTTTCTGCCTCTAGAACAGCTTCTTCCAAGGTCAGAGAGGTAACCTGGACCTTGTGTCCTCTGCGAGTTCTGAGCTAACAGCTTGTGAAACCACTTCGTACCCTTGGGATACTCTTCCCAGCTCCCTCTGACTCCTGTCAGGTCTCTCCTGCCTGCACTACTACAAGATTGCAGGGATGAGTGGTGGAGTGCCAGGCTTTCCGCCCCACAGCAACTCCATCCTCCACAAGGACGCCTGCGCCCAGCGAAGGGTGCAAGGGGACATAAGGAGATGTGTCATGAGCTTCTGACATTCCCAGCTTGTCCCACATCCCCAGACAGCCCAGTCCCAGACCCCTCACTCTCCTGGGATGGAGCAGGGGCTGCTCTCCACGTCACCTGCAGAAGAGGAGCCCTTCCCACCGCCCCTCTAACCTGTGCTTCCCCTGGAGCCACTGTGCCCCCTCTCACCCCCAGCATCACTTCTCAGCTCTCCCACCGCCGTGAAGCCTGGCCCTGCCGTGCACCCAGACAAGATGAGCACCCACCCCAGGAATCAGCCTCACAAGGACAGACTCACAGCTGGCAGCCAGATCCACCTGGTCTTCACAGCAGAGGAGGGTCCCCAGGTGATGAAAAGTGTCTCTTGGCCACCTGATCTCTCTTGGCTGATGGAAGAGCTGCTGCAGAGAGGTCCCCCAGCTCCCCCCTTCCTGCTGCCCCGTCCAGTCACAGTTTCTCTGCTTGGCCTCTTATCCCTGCTCTTCTCCCAGGTTGGAAGTATCTCTGCCCAGCACTGGCCAGAACATTACACGGCCTTAACCCTATCAATAATGCAGGAGAATTGATGGCAGGTAGCTTGTAGACAGCTGCCAGGCTCCGAGGGACACCAAGACCTCCCCAAGTATGTCCAGGCAGGGTGGTGCAGATAAATGCCTGCAGCCCACATTGGGGTGGTGAGCTCAGGCAGGATCTCACTGGGAGCCCTCCTGCCTTGCCCACCACTCTGGACCTGGAGCGACCTGAAGGGGATCCTCACTGCTGGCCCACGTGAGGTGGCTGCTCACCGGCCGGAGGGACGCAGGGAAAGCACTGGCTGGTCATGGCTGTGTGCAACCGGCCATCTCAGCCTTTGCACTGTGGCTCTGTATGTGCTGGACAGGTTTTTCCTGTGGCCCCAGGTAGCCCGTGGCTCTCAGGCTGTTCTGGGGACACCAGGGGAAGGTCTCTGACATGTCCCCTGTGTGTCAGGGAGCTGTTGCTAAGCCCAGAGGCTGTGCTATTCCCATCCAATAAACTGGAAAAAGGTGGCACTGTGCTTTTCTTTGCAAAGGTGCTTGAAAAGCCATTGCATCAGGGCTACGTGGCCAAGAGGGGTGATTCTGAGCTGGTTTCCTGCAAGTTGCAGACTGGTCTGCCCGGCTGTGAGACACAGGCCAGGCGGCTGCTCTTCCACCTGGGGGGTGTGCGGGGCCCATGTGAGGGCACAGCAGCCAGCCCAGGGCTGCCCTTGGCAGAGTGGAAATGCATGAGTGCATTAAGGTTCCACCACCTGAGAGGCTGGGGGTCTGCCATCCAGGGACATGCAGCACCAGGCACAGCCAGTGTTGGGAGCACAGCCCTGCCCAGGACTCACTGCAGTGCCCAGCTCCCCGCTGCAAAAGGGGCAGTCGACTCCCATTGTGTCTTCCGAGGTGAGTTTGGGATGCTGACCTTCAGCAGGCAAACCCTGCTGCTTCCACGAATTTGCAGGCAGCAGGGTGTGACAGTGCTTTCGATTTCCCCCAGGAAGGGCAGAGCTGCTGGGACCAGCAAGCATCGCTTCTGAGGATCTTGTCCCAGGCTTTGAAAGAGGAATGCCTGACCTCTGCCTTCCCTTCTGTGCCCAGTGTCACTTTACGGGATGTTGTGCTGCTTTCCAGGCTCAGTGTGCCCCCCAGCAGCCCCAGGGGATTGCTCACTAGCTGATAGCTACCATGCTGGCAGAGGTGCGCAGCCTGGCCGCGCTCTCCCCCTCCTGCATATTAATTGCCAAAGCCATTAGATGGCAGCAACCACCGCGACACCAGCGTCCCGCTCCCCGCGCAGCCCAAACCTTGCAAAAACAGTTTTGAAGCCAGGCCCAAGCCCTGCTGCCCACAGCCCCTGGGCACCAGCAGCCCACGCCTGGTCCAGAGGGTGGGCTGTGGGCTGGGGAAATAACCCCGGGGATGGCTCTGTGGGACTGTGGGGCTGGGCTTGCAAAGAAAACCAAGGGGAGGCTCTGAAATAGGGGACCAGCATCCTGAGCAGCATCGTTGGGCTCAGTGGGGACGTGAGTATGAGCAGCTGGGGCTGGAGGACACCTCCAGGGAAGATGACTCTCTGGAGTCCA
This sequence comes from Tyto alba, assembly GCF_018691265.1. Taxonomy (NCBI): domain Eukaryota; kingdom Metazoa; phylum Chordata; class Aves; order Strigiformes; family Tytonidae; genus Tyto; species Tyto alba. The sequence goes on from NW_024881279.1 coordinate 13,479,428, forward strand.
TCTGCAAGGGATTGCTGTGAGCACAGGCTTGGAATCGCTGGGTGCTGACTTGCAAAAGCCAGTTTCCATGCACCGCAGTAATGAGCACTCAGTGAAGCCGCGCTCGCTTCCAGCGGCAATTTTATTGTCTCTGTGTTAAAGGCACTATGGGTCAGGTAACAAGCTGGGCAAACCCTGCCTGGGATGTGCGGCCAATGCTCGTTTGGGTGCTGCATTGGATAGAGCTGACTGAAAATCAGAAGGAAAAACTACTCAAAACATCAAAGTTGTTCTCCTTGGAGAGGTTTCCACAAGAAATGTTTCATTTGGAAATATCTCTATAAAATCAAACTTTCAAAATATTTCATTTTAACTTCTCAATTTCTCCTTATTTCTTACTTCTAGTCTCTCTTTTCCTTTATTATTCTCCCCTGCCTCTGGTTTTACTCTGTTCCTATTTTGCCATTGAAACAGAAATGAACAGGACAAGGAAGGAGAACGAAAAATGACAAAGTGAGCACAAGCCCTCAGACCTCCAATTTTTCATTTTTCAATTTCACCAACAGTAGGAAAATGGCCACGAAAACACATTTTGTTCATCTTTCGACTACAAACATGTATAAAATCCCAACCTCCATATTACTTTTCCTTCTAACATCCATGATATGAGTTGCAAGGGGCTGAATAACTGTCTCCTGCACATACAGCACCCAAAAACAAATCTAGTGCTGCTATCCTGACTGCCAGTCCAGCAAGCATTGATACAAGCAGTGCCTGCCATGGAGCCTGAGCAAAGACGTGATTCATATGATCCACCCCATCTAATTCACACAGCTCGAGCTCATGCTTAACAATAGAGTAAAGGGAACATATTTAAAGAAATTTTTTGATAATTTGGAAAAAATCAATATTTTTAGACTTTCATCTGGAAGAAGAAGAGAAAAACTGATTAAGATATTAATTGCTTGTGCTGATCTAGGATTTTTTTGAAGCTCTTAATGATCCAAGCTGCTTGTAAAGGTGTTGATCTTGATGCCATTTCCTTTTAGAAAGCAACAAAGCAGCTCAGTGAGGCTAAGCATCTCATTTTGATATTTTCAGGATGGAACATTTTGATTTTTCAACTTATAGAGCTTTGCTGCTTTAATTTTTTGTACATAAAGTCAAGGCTGAAATCAGAATGAAAGCTTTTAGTTTAAGCTAATTAATCCAAACACTTTGATTCAAATCCTGTTGTGTGTCCTCAGTTTTGTTCTCTGGGAGTTTATTTTAAGTGTCTGCATTCCATTTTTAGACTGGGAAAAAAAAAAAAAAAAAAAAAGTCAGATTTCCTAGAAAATAGATAACCCACTGTTTACCCAGGGCTAGCCATCCTGCAGTATTTTGTATGCTTAGAAGTGTAAAAATAAAGTATATTTTCTTAATTACATCGTTTGGTCTCCTTCTGAACTGCATGGGCAGTATGGTCCGGAGAACTGGTCTGAGCTTTACTGCCAGTCCCTGGAGAGAGGAGTGCCATGCTCCAGCCTGAAAGTCCCCCAGATTCTCCCACACTCACCCTAATTCCCAGTTTCCCCATAAAACAACACAAGGAACAAAAGAAAAAGCGAGTTACTGTGATAATGCCACTCCAGCAATAAGAAAGAAGCAGCACTTGCCAAGGCAAAACTGATCTTTCTGGGAAGGTGGTGCTCCCCGAGGAGCTCTGGGAAGATGGGGGGTGTGCCAGCCAGCTTCCACGAGTGGAGAGGTCCAAGGGCCGGGCTTCTCACAGGCGGCTTGTGATGGGCAAGGCTGTCCATTAACAACATCTCAGGATCCTGACCCAACAGCTGATGAGAAGGAAGATGTTTCTTCCATGAGTCCTCGCTGCTTCAGGGCAACTTAAAAGGGAAAACTAAAAATAAACCCAACTTCCGATGACCTTTAATGGGCCGAAACATAGTTGGCAATGGGAAAACAGGTCAGGTACCTCTGGGGCCAGGGCTGCAGTTGGTACAAATATCCCTTTGCATCACTTTGCTGATGCCGGAGCCGCTAGCTGAGCTGTGGGGAGTGGCTGTCCCCCGTGGGTCCCCACTTGGGGCCGGGAGCAGGAGCTGCACCAGCATGCTGTACACGAATTCAGCTGCACGTGCAGAGGGGGAAACGAAGCAGACCTGAGATGTCTGACCTCAGGTAATAAGGCCTGATACTGCCTGGGAGCCCCAGCCTTGCTGAGTACCAAAGCAAGCAGCATGCTCCCTTTTTTTTTTTTTTTTTTTTTTTTTTTTCTGGCACACTGCTGCAGCAGAGGTGTACACAGGGACATTAGCTCTGCTGAAGGGCTAGAGAGTGAAAGACTCTTGCAGGTTTTAGGACAAACACTGGTTTCCAGTGCCCTAAAGCCTTTGCCACCACCTCTCCCTTAGGCAGACCATGCAGCATCTCTCCTCTCCTGGTGTCCTGATCTTTCAAGACTCCCAACATGCAGGACAAGTCACTCTTGAGCTTCTGCAGCACTTCTTTTCGCTCATCTGTTTTTGATTTGGGAACATTTTTTGCACATGTCCTAGGGACTCAGCCCCTGTGGTAAAATGGATAATGCCAGAGGACCAGCAGAGCTTTCCGTGCATGGCACAGGTATCCCCTCCTGGCTGTGCAGGATGGCTACAGGTTACACATGGGCTACGGAGCACACCAGCATCGCCTGGAGCAGATCCAGCTCACAACCATTTTCCACTGTCTGGGTAATCTTTTTCGCTGAAACTATTTGCACAGCACTAAAATTAATGACTGAAAATGTAAGTTTGCTTGAAAATAATCTATCATTTGATTATCACTTTAATGCAGGCAGCCTGGGGAACATCTGCCGCTGCCTGTCTGTGTCTCCTCCTGCCAACATGGGGAATTGCTGGGAAGGGCTGTTGTGCTGCTGTGTGAACTGGAAGAAAGCCAAACCACTGGCGAATGACTTGGTGGTTGCTGTGACTGAGAAAGAGGAGTGGAGTCCTGTGCTGAATGAGGCACCAGCTGTGCTGTCAGGTCCCACCATAGCCTCCCAGAGCCTCTCTTAAAACACCCACTGCCCACTTCACTGCCTCTGGTCCCAGTTGCTACATTTTCCAGGGACTGCCAAAGTAAAATGGTGATCGCCATCATCTGGAAAGTAATCCTGTCATCACTAAAAGAGCAAGTCTGGCTTTGCCCTGGGGCAGTGGGCAGCAGCATCTGACCACTCCTGACTACCTCTGTCAGATTCCACCTCATGGGGGAGGCAGGCGACAGAAGAAAAATGGGTGGGGGGAACTGCCCAGTGAGGCAGAATTTCTTCCATCCTATGACACACACCATGTGCTGTGGTGTAACGGGGTCTTCAGACCCCTTAGGCTTCTCTGATGCCTTTTGGGAACATTACAGCCCTGGTCTTAAAGGCTTTTTTTGGAAAATGCCACCAGCTTCTGATGAGTCAGAGTTCTACTTGTCTGCAGCCTGCCCAGTGCTTCGTGCGAGGCATGGGGCTGCACCATGCTGAGGTCCCCACGGGCATCTCGCTGCCGATGTTTGGACTTAAATCTTCCTGCTGAGGAAGGAGAGCCTTTCACTGCCAGCGCACACGCAGGCAGGTCTGTCGGGAGCTCGGGCTGGCAGGGGCGCGTTCGGCCAGCTGGTGCCTCTGGGACAGACAGACGTATTTGTGCTCCGGCACCCTGGAGCAAGGGCTGCAGCTGGGATCTCTGGCCAAGGCATTTCCACTCCTCCTGCAACTGTGATTCACAGGGCCCAGCACTGAAGGTTGTTCATCAAGATGACTACCAGTTGAAGGGGAAAGAAAGTGAGTAGAAAGCCTGGGGCTCCTACAGAGAGCTCTCTGAAAGCTGTTCCGTGTGACTGTATGTGTGTGTGTTTGCAAACATGTATGTATGCATGTGTCTGTACCTCGTAAACCAGAAATGCCAGAGCTAAGGCTGCTGCTGAACCATCCCCCCATACGCTTTGAGGACAGAGATGCTTACGTGATCTTTCAGCTCTCTGACCTCTCCTAACCCTGTCTCTCCTGGCCTTGGGACCTGCTATCTGGTATTTCCCTTGCATTCCCTTCTCCACTACTTACCTGGTCCCCAAGTCATGCAGGAGTAAGGAGGGATCCCCTTTCCTGGGGCATTCCCCAGGCATCCCACTCTGCGGCAGTGGGATGGGGGCTGCTCCTCCAGCCTTGGGAACCAACATCCTTTCCAGGACAGCGGCTGAGCACAGCCTCAGACGGAAACACATGGGTGGTGGCTTCCCGAGCCACTGGCAGAAGAGTCACTGAGCCTGATTTCTCCAAGTTCCTGGTGTTGGTATAGCACAAGATACATTTTGAGCACAGCTCCCAGTGATTCCACATGCAGACAGCAACTTCCAGCTCTCCCAATGATCAGCCAGCCAGTGTTCAAGTCAGGCATCAGGGAAAGAAGAGCACAATTATCAACTGGGTGGGAGAAGTTTGGTTGAGGTAACTCTCAGCATCTCACAAGAGCATAGAGGCAGGGATAAAAAAACATAGTGTCCAGGGAAGTAGTCAGTAAAATTCAGTGAAATTAGAACCTTTTTTCTTCCATCCTCTTACCCCCATCGCTACCATGTCCCTTCTCACTGAACGATGCAGAGTCCTGCAAGCAGCAGCTTCCTCTGCACAGCCTGAGCTACATGGTACATGCTGGGTACTGAATGAGGCAGGCGCCTTATGGGAAAAATACGCATCTAATAATTGCCGTGAAAGACTGTTGCAATGCACAGGGATGAAAGGAGGCTGCATTAACATCCTGATAGTTCCTCATTTCTGGCTTCTTGTGTCAGGCATCCCTAAAACCCTTTTTAAAAAGGCAGCTTTTGCAGCCTGTTTCCTCAGTCAAAGAAAAGGAAATGGGATTTCCAAAACACCCTGGGACAGTGCTGGTGGTGAGGGGCTCCAACCAGTGCCCTGCACCATGGGCCCCTGCTGCAGCCTGGCTGGGGACCATATCCCTGGGCAGGATCCACTGGCCGAGCTGGGGGGGTGGCAAGGATTTGAGCTCCCTGCTGTCAGGTCATAAATTCCAAAACCCCAAAACTCCCATGGCAGGGGGCACCTGATGCCCCACCCGCCTGCCCTGCTGGCAGCATCCGCTGCCCCTTCCTCATGGTGCAGCTCTGTGGGGCTGGAACCGTCTGGCTGGGATGGGACGAAGGGGAAGAGGTTCTGCACTGGTGTCCCCTGAGCTCCCTCAAAGCACCCTGTCCTCCTCAGCAGCCCTCTGCAATCCCAGCCTGCCTCTGCTGGAAATTTCAAGTTGTTCTGAAAGCAGCAAGTTAAAAAGATTTGCAAACCAGGTCAGTGGAAGAAGCTTAATTAGCTCACTGAACCATGGGGACCATCTCATATCGTGTCTGTTTTATTGACTCCCCAAATAGACGTTATTGATACAATAGACATGAGCCTTGCCACGCCAGGGTCCTGCGCTCTTCCCTTGAGGAGGGGACGCCCCCGGCACTTGTCAAGTACAGGAAAACTTCACAAAGGCCTCAAATCAGCGTCATGGAACAGCCCGAGCCATCCCGCCTTGCTGTATCAGCAGCACTGCTTTCCCCTTGCCTGTTGCCCCCGGCACTGCAGGAACCCCTGGACCCCCACCCCTGCTGCTGGTCCCGCTCTTCACCCGATGCCTCTGGGGACAGGACAGAGCCCAGGGACAGGCAGCAGGGCTTGCAGCGAGCTGCCTGCATCACCGGCAGCACAGGCGTAGCTGACATGACCTGCTACCTGTCTTGTCATGTCACCGCAAACATCCGCTGCTGCAAATAAAACAGCCAGAGAAAGGGAAAGCAAAAGGCCCTCTCTGGGCGGCACTCCAGCCCCAGGAGCAGGAGAGATGCGGCGCCTGTCACGCTGCATGAAAAACCCCTTTCATTAGCGGCAAGATCGTAGCTCGCCTCTTTGAACGGCAGCGCAGCTTCTCGGGGGGGGGGGGGGGGGGGGGGCTCCTCAGGCAGGGCAGGCACAGCCCCGTCTCCACTCGCACCCTGGGAGCAGCTCCGCTGGGTAAAGCTTTATTCAGATAGATAGCGTCTCACAACCAAAACAAGGCGCTAATGGCTTTGAAGCCCTTCCAGGAATCCTGATGTGCTGCCAGCAGAGAAGGCTTCTTGCTGATCCGTGAGGGAAGAGCCCCCTCTCCGCCCTGCAGCCAGGTACTGTGCAGACACCCACAGCCCCCTCCCTGCTCCCAGCGTGGGACAGACACCCGCGCTGCCTTGCGTGGGGCTGCCAGGACAGCCAGGGGTGGCCAGCCCGGACAGCTGCTTGAGGAGAACCTTGGCACCAGAGAAAGTTGTTTTCAGCATAAATTGTATCCCTCCCCCTTCCCCTGTCCTGGGACAGCATTGCTTTGCAGGCTCAGCCGCCACAGGGCCAAGCCAGACAGTGAGCAGGGCTGGACGGGAGCAGCACCGAGCGGGGTGCACGTGTGAGGGGGGACCCCGGCAGCTGCAGGCAGGGCAGCTCGTACGTAGGTCACCAGGCAGAGCGCAGGACTGAGGAGAGCGCAGCAGGACAGGCAGGCAGGGCCAGACCATGGACAGGACTGCTGGCAGGGCAGAGCAGCAGGCAAGGCAGCGGGCAGGGCAGGGCAGAGCAGCGGGCAGGGCAGCAGGCAGGGCAGCAGGCAGGGCAGCGGGCAGGGCAGAGCAGCGGGCAGGGCAGGGCAGGGCAGCGGGCAGGGCAGGGCAGGACAGGGCAGGGCAGCAGGCAGGGCAGCGGGCAGGGCAGCAGGCAGGGCAGCGGGCAGGGCAGGGCAGGGCAGGGCAGCGGGCAGGGCAGGGCAGCAGGCAGGGCAGCAGGCAGGGCAGGGCAGGGCAGGGCAGGCGGTGCGGTGCCCAGCAGATGGCAGCGGGGCCGAGGCGGCTCGTCCCGCAGCCGCCCCCCGGGGCCGGGCCGCCGCCGCCCCCCGCGCTGCCCCCCGCGCTGCCCCGCCCGGCGCGGGCCCGTCCGCGGGCTGAGCCGCCGGGGCGGAGCGAGGCGCTGCGCGGCGCTGCGCGGCCCCCGCCGCGGGTCCCCACCCCGCTATAAGAGCAGCGGCCGCGGCCGCGCTCCGCAGTGCATGGCAGCGCCTGCCCGGGGCGCCGAGGCCCTGCCAGGACCCTCCCCCGGGCCGGTCCCGGGTGTTCCCCGTCCCGCCTCGCCCCCCTCCCAGCCGCCGGCACCCTTGACCTTGCCATCCGGCAGCCGGGAGGATTGGGTCGCGGGGCTGCCGCGGGATGCGTTAGCCGGCGGATTGCACAGAAATATTTCTCCTAGGAAGAAGAGAGACAACCTCCTCCCAGCGACGGGGGGTGGTGGAAGAAAAAGAGGATTTACAGAGCATCTTTGCCCCCTTTGTTGAATGAGAAGGACAGAGGAGGACCGGCAAGATGAGCACTAGCAGTAAGTACGGCTTTCCCTTGCCTTTGCTATGGGAATGGGGCTGGTATTGCACTGATCTGGCTGGGAGGAATTGGAGAGAAAATGTCACAACAGGCTTGACAAGCCTAATGAGATGGATTTTTTTTTTTTTTCCTATTTTTCTACCCACCTTTCGCTTTACGACAGGGTCTGGCATTGCTGGCCCTTCTTTCCTGTAGGTTAAGCCGTGGTGCTTATCTCCACTGAGTACTTTTCTTGGCTTGTATTTCTGGGGTTTGGAGGGCAGATCACAGACTAAAATGTCGATATGCAACATGGTGAGAGGGAGCCAGGATGTCAGGGAGCCAGCCTCTGACAGGCAGCAGGCTCACTTGCTGATGCCACTGCCTACATATAAATGGACACAGGGGGTACAGCTAATGGGGAGGAGAAGCAGGCTAAGGAGAGACCCAGAAACCAGGGATCTGAGCAAAGCACAGGTGCAGTACTGAAAAACATATACCTTCTGCAGCTGGGGATGTGGGTGGCTCTATTGTGTGAGAGAGACAGGGACAGAAGCACTCATGCACTATATGAATTTCTGAAGAAGCAGAGCTTGGAAATGTGCTGTGTAAGATGAGAACTGGCACCTGGTACTAGTCTGGTTACTTCTGGTTTTGTGTCCTTGTTGCAAAGTCTGGAAAGATTGATTAGGTTTGATCAAATCACAACCAATTTATTTTTCCTCACTGATATGATGTGTAACATCTGTACCCATTTCACTAGCACAGCTTTGATCCTTTCCTTTAGAAGCAGTGAGCCCCCAGTCAAAGGAGTGGATACTGATGGCCACCTGAGGGTCCTCCTCCTGAGATAACCTGTCTGAGGAAGGTGCCCTCCCTCCTGCGGGTTCTGGGGGCTATGTGAAGAAAAGAGGACTCCCCCAGGCAGAAAGTGGGAGAGCAGTGACTTCTCCATTGCATTGGTGTGCTGAGGTTTTTCAATCTGAGGGCTTGGGGTGGTTCCCAAGCAAAACACTGTGAAAAATGTCTTGGCATGCTGTAAGGCAACAGAACAGGTGATTCCAGCTCTGTTAGGCTGTGTCAGAGGTGAGAAAACTTTCCAGGTGCCCTCGGAATGAGCCACGCCTGGGACAGGAGCTGGCCCCCTTCTAGGAGGAGAGGGACTGGGGGTGTCCAGGTAGGAAACAATAGGGTCTGATTCTTTCTGAGCCTGCTGGATGTCTGATAACAAAGGGCCTTCCTCTGTCACTCGGAGATGAGCTTGGGTCCGGTGCAGAGGGCTGGGATGGCACACGGTGCTTGCTGGGGTCAGTGACCACAGTGGTCAGGTGGGACTGTTAAGCTTCCTCTAAGCAATTTTGACAAATGCGTGTTGGTTCCTGTTGGGATTCCTTTCCAGCTCTTAATAGCCAGCTTGGCTGCTGATAGTGATAAGGGCTGTTTACGGCACTGGTGTGTTATAACTATCAGATTGCACTGCAGAACTTCTGTACTGGGTCCTCCCCCACACAGAGGTGCTGGCCAACCCAAACGTGCAGCCTGCCTGTTGCTCTGACATGACTCCTGGCGGGAGGCCACCGGGCAGGCAGCAAGCACAGAGCTGGGAGTCTCCCGGGAGGTGCTCCTCCTTCTGCCACTGCCTTGCTCTGTCACCTTGGGCACATCACTCGGCCGTGCCTGGGGCTGCTGGATTTGCCGGCAGCACGCTGCCACTGTGGCTGTTGCCCAGCCCTGTGGATGGCTTTGCAATCTTTACTTAAATATTGCCATTACCTCTTTCTAAGTAGCCATGTATTTTAGTAAAGGTCTGGGAACTTTGTAACATCTTACGTGACATCAGTTGATTACTTATGGTCCCTTTGGGACCACGTCTGGTACAAGGGCTGTGCAAACCTGGCGAGGCTGTGCCCTGCTGGACTTACAGGCTATTTCCCAGTAGCTGAGGTGCTCAAAGCAGGGCTTGCCATACCCAAATGCTGGCTCGTCTTTGTTCTTAGCAATGGTATGATCCTCTCCTAGCTGGTTCTGTGAGCAAGGCATGGGGTGTGGGGCCATCTCTTCTGTCACCATGTTCTGTGACTGGTGTGAATGTTGCCAAAAGCTGTCTCCTCCCTCATGCTGCTGCCTTGCCCAGCTCTGCACAACCCTACCCAGCCTGTATCCCTCAGGTCTGTGTGCTTGTGAGGCAAAAAGAGGAGCCCAGGAGCCTGTGTCAGTGCCCTCTGTGCCACCTCTATTTCAACCCACTACCTGGCAGTGACCTGCAATGGCTTTTGCAGCTCTTTGCTAGTGGCCAGTGGCTCAGGGGAGCTCGGTGCCACTTGGTCAGAGGCTTCCCAGCTCTGCCTCCCAGGCATGGCCAGCTCTGCTGCTCTCTGCATTGATTGTTTATTTTCCCCCAGCTCCTGTAGTGACTGAGGGCTCAGATACGGTGGGGTCCAGCCAGCAGGCTCAGCCGTGCTCCAGCCTCCCCAGTCTGGTCTCTTTCCTGGTGTACAGGAGAGAGGGAGACACAGGAAGAGGAGGATGGATGGGTGGTGGAACCAGATCGTGCATGGTGTGATGACTTACAGGTATATCCATGGCTGCAGGACCAAAATTTTGGGGCTGGCAAATTAATTAAATGTGCAGCTGAGGACAAAATGCCACTATCTGATCAGTGAATTCCCACTACTCCTTTACATTTTACTTGATGCATTTTGATAACACTTCTATTCTGTCTGAAGCTGACATGAGGCGGGAAACCCAGGGCTGTGGGCTATGGCTGGCCTCAAGCCATGCTGTTGTGCAAAACTATCCATGAGGCCTCTGGGGAACTCTGGGCAGGATTTGTTGGGCTGTACAGGTGTATCTCTGAAGATGCTTTGTGCACAGCACACAGGAGTCTTTCCTGCCCTTGTTGAGCGGACAGAGGTTTGCTTTTCACCCTGGTATTTGTCCCAGAGAGTTGGAAGCCGCATGCTGTTATCTTTCCCATGACGCAGGGAATGCAAAGCCATATGGAAATGTTACTTTTAAGGTGAAGAGGAAAAGGCCTTTGATCTCAGGTGTAAATTCATATCCTGAGGCCGCAGAGCAGACCAGGTGGCCATGAGGGTGCAAGGGCTGTGCTGGCTGGGAAGGGGACCTGTCCTCCTAGGGTCACCAGGTGTGCAGCAAGCATTTGGGCACAGTGTTGATATTTACGTTAGCTATGGTATTTATACCTCCTACTGTAGTTAGCACTGCTAATTGGTTGCAGATGGATTCATACATTCATAAACAGGTCTATCAGTGCTGCTCTGCATTTCCATTGAAGCTGGATCCTACAGTACAAACCCTTGCCCAAGAGAACATCTATTTAAAATCACCCCCTGAAATATCTTATGTTCTGCGCTCCGCCTCCCCCTCAGAAACTGGCCTGGTGCAGAGAGTTTAACATGACCAGTGCTGTGTTTGTGCTCATTAAAAGGCAAAGGGTTGAAGCTGTCAACTGCTCCAGGGATTTAAGACTCTGAAATGGGTGCAAATAATTGCTTCCACTGCTTTGAAGGTAGCCATCAGGTTTGGGTGCTGCAAGTCCATGCAGTGAGTACAGCCTGTGAGTAGGAGTCACCCCAGTGGGACCCATGGGAAATGATGGCATTTGCACGTTGTCTCTTTTGGCCCAGCTCTGTTGGGGTGGGAGGGGGCTGCTGGGAGTCTTGGCACTGGTCTTGTCAGAGCAAAGTGCCCCTCATTGTTATGGGCTGCGCTGGTCTGAACAGACACACATAACTCCTGGGAGAGGTGAAAGCCTGCTGAACTCCTGGGTGGTACCAGGTTTGGCAGGCTCTGGATGGATGTTGCAATGAGCAGCTGAAACTGGTTCACAAACTAGAGACCTTCCAGACTCTGTTCTGATTCCAACACGCACCTTGAAGAGGGAGACCAGAATCTGTCCCCACAGAAAGTTAACTCAGTGGAGATGGGGAACCAGTACCATCTATCCATCCTATTTCCTCTGAGCAGCTGACAGCCTGTTGGAGCATGGGGGGCTGTTCCAGAGGGTTTGGTATGCAAAGGGAAAAGTTTCCCCAGACCATCCGAACTGCTGTCACCTCTCAAATTCCTGCTCGAAGGCTCCCCTAGGCTCAGAAAGCCAGGGAAGAAGACACAAGGAAAGACTGGCCAGCTAAGCATTTGGGCAGGAACGTTTCATGACAGATACTAATGAATGCAGCATGTTTGCTTAGTTATTTTTGTCTTTCCTAAATCATGCTCCCTGTTACGGGGTGATCCACTAAGCATAATTACCCAGTAATCTCTAGGCACATGTGGTTACAAGGTGTTTACCAGCAAGCTCTATTAAGACCCTGTGTAATTAAAAAGGAATCACATGGTGCTGTACATCTCTGGGAGCTGGGCTCTGCTCAGTACAGCTCATCAGCCCTGGTGATTCACCAGGTCTCCCCACCCAGTGGGGCAGGACCTGCTGAGGAGGACGTGGGGTTTCTCCTGTGTTCAGAAGTTGGGTGAACCTGGAGGGATCAGCCCGTCAGCGTGATGAGCACTGTTAGTGTCTTTTTTGAGAGGAGGCTCTGGTTTTTGTGGGGGTGACACCAGGCATGGGGGGTTGTGGTACAGATGAGCCTTTTCAGTCATGGTTCTTGGCCAGCACTGGTTTGCATTTCATTTTTGCAGTGCTGGAGGCTGCCACGGGCAGGCAGTGAACTGGGGACAAAGCACAGCTCCAGTGAGGGAGGACCCAGCAGAGCGAGGTGCTGACTGGCACAGTGATGCCGCTGCCCAGTCCCTGGGTGCTTGGTGAGACGGGATCTGGCTCTGGATAAGCCCTTGTTCTCCCCACCCCTGCGCCCCCAAGAGCTGCTGAACAGGCTCTTCACATGCAGTGGGGAAAGAGGCAGGTCTCCAAGCTAGAGCTCTTCTTTCTCTGGCAGGTTATCATGGAGGAGGCTTGTAAAAGAGCTTTAAGAAAGGCTGGAGTAGAGTTGGAGTTCAAGGTATGGGTACAGGTGGGACAAAGATGCAAGACAGTCTTGCAAGAGATTAAAAGCTACCTTCCTAGTACGTTCTCTACAGACCTAGCCATGAACATTATCTAGTGTCCATGCTTCTCCAAGGAGGGCTCTAGCACTGTGTTTTTCAGAATTTGGCCACCAAGGGGAACTCCAGGCTCTCCACCCACATCTTGGCCTTCTCAATTAATACCCAAACCTGACTCTTCTTCCACAAACAACCTGATACAAATTGTCCCCTCTGTTCTCCTGGGCAGCCTAGCAAAGGGACAGTGATTCATTGCATTCACTTTGGTGCCAAAAAATTCAGAGCCTGGGAAGCTTCTCTCAGTTCTGAGGCTGGTGGATGGACTCTGTCCTCTCACCTATCTTCCTTCACGCTCTCCTGCAAACCACCCCTCTTGGCAGCTTGCCCTTTGAAGAGCAGAAGCCATGGAAAGTGGCCCTGCAGGCCAATGAAGTGCATGCTGTAAAGTCAATTGAAGCAATTGAATTATTTCAAGGGCCTACCATGCTCTTATAAAATAAATAGCAAGTTTTCTAATGACAAAGTGACGATCAGTTTAGCCAGATAATTGTATTTGTGATGCCAGCAGGCTGGACTAATGACAGACTGTCCTGTTATCAGCAAGGAGTCAGCGTGATGCTGCCTTTGCTCTCTGCAAAGCAGTGAAGGCAAATCCACTAAGTTCCTGCCAGGCCCTGTAAGTCCTATCATGACAGTGCCATAATGAAATAGTTGGAACATCTAATTAGATATTTTTAGACAAAAAAAAAATACATCAATGTCTCAGTTGTGAGCACTGCAGTACTTCCAGAAAGCATACTGGGGGTAGACTGGTGATGGCAAGGACTCGGGCAGAGAGTGATGGGGAAAGGAGAGAGCTCTGCAGGATGAAAAGGGACTAGGAGTGAGCACAGTAGCTAGAGGGAAGGGAGAGCCCAAGTCCAGGTGTTTCAGACCCATAAAGTTTGCTTGTGAGCAGTTCAGGGCAAGCATGGCAGGGTGCCTAGCAGCCTTGGAGGGTACCTGGGCTGTCCCAAGTCCTCCTGTGCCCAGCATCTCTGCCTCTTGAGTCTGTAGGCTCAGTAAATCTCTGAAAGTAGAAGAGTTTGAGTGCACTGGTGCACAGCCCTGATCGACATACTTTCTTTTCTAGTAAAGGACTGTCTGAAACTTAACAGGACTAAACTGATCTAGGGTGGCAGCAAATGCCGGTGCACAGTTCCCATTTATTTGGTGGTGGCTCTGGCTTTTGGTAGGCCATTGTTTATACATGCATTTTTTTCAGTTTGGGTATAGTCATTTTAATGCTTTATCAGTATTGGCCATAAGCCCTGGCCTTGGAACTGATGTGCCTTCTCTGCTGCCTTGGGTGGAAATCCAAAAGAAGAAAGGGCTAGTGATATGGCTTCCTTATGCAACCTGTCTGACCTTCCTTTCTCCTTACCCTTTCTAACCTGGCAAGGTCCTCTGAGCCCCAAGTTTCACTTGTTTTTCTGTTCACGGGCATTTTGTTACACTTCCATTTTAAATCTTCTCGTTTCTGAGACTTGGACAACCAGGAGAGTCTTTGGGGGGAATGTTTCTCTCAAACAGGACAGCATAAGAGAGGAGCATGTGCTTGAGTGTTTGAAACCATCCTGTTGGCTTCTGTGTCCATCTTTGGCAACAAGTGGCACATTTTGGAGAGCACTACACTGCTGTGGGGCAAGAAAGGCTTTGCTGCTGCAATGCCAGCCCTGGAGCCCTTCCTCAGCCCAACTTGAGTCTGTTGCAATCTGAATTTAAGTTTCAGGGTTTCACCTATTCTCACAGTAGTGAATTATATTACTTTCTCAGATACATGCAGCCAGGCTCCAATCTGTTGCTGGATGAGACAAGCATAACCTAGACCAGGACTTGAAGTGTGAGCTCCCAAAGTGCACGTGTGAGACTCTGCAGTACAGCACCCCACACAAACACGCTTCTAGCATCTCTCGTGAAAGCACATTGTGAGGCCCTGCCTGTTATTCCCAGCATCTGTGGTTTGCACTAGCTGACCCTGAAGATCTTGCTGGTTTTTTCTCATGGCATCCATCCCCCTGCCAGCCCCAGGGACCCCTTTGCACAGAGGCCTCCCAGGAAGGACAGGCCAGCCCAGGGGTGCTTGCTTGCAGCGGGGAGCTATTTTTAAAGCAGCTGGGGGACTGGGTGGGTTGTTCCCTGGCTCAGCAGCACTTGCTGGGACATGTCGGGCGCCGTGGTGGGGATCTCCCAGTCACAGCTGCTCCCAAGCCCGGATTCTCAGCAGAGGCAGGGAGTGTCCCAGCAGGGTGGCTGGCCCGGGGAGGCTGTGTTTCAGCCCCTGGTCAAGGACTTTTCCCTGCTAAAAGCTTTAGAAGAGGAGAAGGGAAGGAAGGAAACAAGCTATGTGTGGAAACCAGTTTCTGTCGTACATCAGGAGCTGCAGCCCATCAAAGCCCCAGAGCTGTGTGAGGGGCAGCTGCCTCCCCCTAGCAGCCCCTCTCTGAAAGAAGGGGGTTCCTTGCCTTGGCTGTGAGGCAGGGCTGGATCAGGGCTTGTCTGTCACCCCCTGCTGCCCTGCCCGTCTCCTCCACGGAATCACTGAGTGCTCTTCCTGGGTAAAATAACCTCTGGCTGGCTTGGCCACAGTGCAGCCCGGCTGGGGTGGTGAGTGGCTTTCTGAGCAGGCTGGTGTGGCTGTAAGATCTGCATCAGCTGGGATGCCTGTGTGTGACTACATGAGCAACCAGGTCTCTGGGCTGCTAGGAAGGACCTACAGCAGGTCCCCATGGTTTGTTCTTCTCCTGCAAGCCAGAGATCAGTGGTCAAGTGCCAAGTACAACAAAGGCATGGAAAGGCTCTCCTTGCCTGGCCCAAAGAAATGGGGGCTGGGGCAGGCAGAGGTCCCAGAGCCCCTCTGGAGGTGGTGCAGCCCCTACTCTCTCAGCACCCAGCTCAAATGCAGCCTGAGCAGGGCCATGGGAGCTGGGTCTAGGCAGCGTGCTGTGCAGCTCAGTGCCAGCTTCTCTGGCTGTCCGAGCAGGCAGCTCTGCTCCAGATTTTCCCTCTCTCTGCTCATATCGCAGCAGTTCTCGGAGTGTGATAGAGTACAGGCTTCCCCAGCTCTCGTCTGTGCTCAGATCACGGCACAGCAGTGGTCCCTGCAAACCCCTCCCTCTGCCTTGGCTGCCCTGTGCTGTGCTGGGGGCTGTGGGGTGTCCTTCCCCATCACCCTGCTTCCCCCTCTGCCTCAGCACCTTCTGCATCACCTCCTGGTCCTCAGAGGATGAAGAAGGTGGAGCAAGGTAAGATGAGCTCCCTCTCACCTCCTATGTGCTATAAATAGCCGCATCACCCAAGCATCATCTGAGAGTGATGTGACCAAGTTTGGACTCCTGGAGACCTGCTGCCTCCATTGCAGACATACCAAACACTTGGTCGAAACGGCTCCCACGGGTCTCACGAGTGACACGAAGCGTGTCATCACATTAGCGCGCTGCGGGACACCTCTCAGGTTATGCACAGCCTAATCTCATCTGGCAGCCGCGGAGGCTGGCGTCCTGCGGCTGGGTCAGCGTGCCCACACCTCGCTGGCAGCAGCAGCCAGACAGCTCGTACCCGCGAGCCTTCCCCCTGCAGTAAAGATGTAGCAACCTTGCCAAGGTGTGCTGGGGTGCAAGTGGCATGGATGGGCCAGGGCGAGGGGGTGTCTTTGGTGTGTGTGTTAGGTCTCTGCCCAGACCTTTGGGAAGGAAGGGGAAGGCAGCTCTTCTGTAGGGAATAACCAGATCAGGGAGATAAAAGTGGTTTTTGTGGTGCTGGTGCACTGCCTGTGTGGTCCTTGAATGCTTCTTCGCTCTCTCCGTTCAGGCTGGGCTAGAGGTTGGGGTTGATCAGAAAAGCCTTGGTCCTCCTTATCTATCTAGGCTGTCACCAGAGATTCAGTTCCTGGGGCAGACTGTTCCTTTGGAAGTAGTTTTGCTGGCAGCCCCAATGTATCCCTTGCCTCTTGACCATCAACCAGTATGGAAACTGAGCAGTATAGCAGCTTAGATGTGCATGGGCATAAAGGGAGAAACAGACATTTTCTCAGCAAGGAAACCCTCCTTCATCTGGTGGCAGATGCTAAGGCACGAAGCTGGATGATCCCCAGCTCAGAGCCTTTTATTCACTGAGCAAAACCATCCCTTCATACACCCACAGATGCTACTTGAGAGGACTTGCAGTGTTGCCCTGCCATCTGGCCCAGCCACCCCCCCGGGAGAGGAGTGGGGTGGATCTGATCCTTCCTCTCTGAGATGAGAGGTGCCTGGCAGTGCTGCCCTGGGAGAGCTGAGGGACTGAGCGTGGATGTTGTCCCCTCCTCTGCTTTTGAAAAAAGAAAAGTCACCGCCTGCATGGTGAGTTATGTGGTGATGATGGCTCGTGATGGGTTACATATAAAATCCCTCGCATCCCTGAGGATGCTACCAGTTGAAAGCTTTTATGGCATTTTAAAAATAGCCACAGAGGGGGAGAGAATGAGAAGATGGATAGGTAGGTGGATCCCTAATAAGGAGAGAAGAGGAAACGACTAGAGGGAATGGAAAGACTTTAGTGAACGGCATGCGAGTGATTACTGAGGGAGGGGGCGGTGTGGTCATACTGAGCCTCTGAGCTGCATGCCCAGCGGGAATGGGAAACCCTATAAAAAGCCTGGATGTGAGATGTTCCCTGCACGTGCTGGGGAGAGGGATGGGGTGAGCATCAGCTCAGGCTGTCTCCCCTGTGGGTGCTCACTGCGTTCTACAAGTAGCTGTTAAAAATAATCCCTGACTCTTGGATGGCTGGCCTGGGCTGGCTGCTGCCGCTCTTGTGTGATTCCCCAAACAGCTCCAGGCTCATCTGTGTTCCTTTCCTGCCTCGAGGCTCAGGCTGACTGCCTTGCCTGGGAGCTGATGGATGAGGTTGGTCCTGGCCCTGGCTTTCCCCAAGGTGGCCCTTCCCACCTGGGCTGTACTCCAAGAAAGATGCTGAGAGCTGCCTCTCTGCTGTGTCTTCTGGCTTTCTGCTGCCTCGTAGCTTGCAGCACCCTGAAGCAAGATCTGGGGGGGGAGGCTGGGGCTGGGTGGGGGTGCAGTTCCCCAGCGCCTGGCTGGAGCAGCGGTCCCAGAGCTGCTGGCAGGAGATCCCTTCAGCAGGACAGGCCTGCTCTGCCTTGTGTCACTGCCAGCACAGCATCTCCCCAGTCCTGGGAAGTGGTTCCAGGCCCTTCCCTGTGCTTGTGGCAGCTCTCCCCATCACTCAGGGAAGATTACACAGAGTGTCTCCAAGAAATGCTAATTGCTTTGGCTTGTGCTTGGTGCAACAGAGCCACTGGGCACTCAGAGCTCTTAGTCAGCTTAGAGATCTGCCAGATCCTTCCTTTCCTTCCTCTGGAGAGTTGGTGGAGGACTGCTGTGTCCATTGCTGATCCCCACATCCCTGCGCCCCAGCTGAGCTGCAGGCTTGCACCCAGGCTGGCCCAGGTCAGCCTGCAGCAGGCACAGCATGGGGTCAGATGCACCCCTTGTGCTGGAGGAAAAGTGGCTGGAGAGACAACAGCTCTCCATCCTGGGAGATGTGGCACAAGCAGTCAGCACTGCTCTGCCGTCTGTCTTCCTGGACCCCTCAGCTGCTGCTGCCCACCCGTGCTCTGCCACTAAAGCTGTGCACAGCCAGGCTCATTCGGTGCAGGCTGCTGGGAAGCATTCCTTGTCTTTGCCCCTGCTTGAACTGCAGGGAAAAACCACTGCTAACAAGACTCCTCTGTCAAACTTGCCAGCCTGTCACATCCAGGCCATCTCCCTCTTGCTTGCTTTCTTGTTTTTTTTTTTTTTTTTTTTTGTTCTTCCTCATCAGCTAGGCAAATACCCAAGGAAGCAGAGGCTGGTGATGAGTTAGTGCTGCCCAGCTCCAGGCTGGGGAATATCGAAGTTGGAGAGTATGTGCTGCCCGGTCCTTGTGCTGGCCTCTTGCAAAAAGTTACCCACTCATCTCTGCACTGATTTTACTGTATTTGCCAAGGCCACAGCTTTTTTTAATGCAGGGGAGCTGAAGTCCAAGCCCAGTCACCCTCTCTGGGTGCTGAGGTCTCTACCCTACCTTCTTTGCCAAACCCTGGGGCAGCCCTTAGCTTGGGGAGGATGAAGAGATGCCTCCTGCCCTGGCTGGCTTCTGCTGACTGAGGAGCTTCTCACCTGTCTGAAATACCTTCTGGAGGAACAGTGGGTGGTTCCGAGCCAGCAGGCCAGTCCTTGCTGAAGAGTGCCTGTTACCCTCCCCAAGGCAGGGGGCACCCCCAGTTGCTGCTCCCTCCTTGCCGGCCCTTTGCTGGGCTGCTGTGAGAGCATCTGTGGGCGCGTGGAAGAGCAAGGGCTCGCCAAGAGAGGTCATCTGTGCCTGCCCTGGCCCTCGCTCCCCGCTTGGCTGGTCAGGTGGCGTAAAGGGTCCGGTTTGGGGAATAATTCTGTTCCCTGGCAGGCAGTTTCTGGCTCATTTAAGCCAAAAGCGTGCACAACAAAGCACATGTTCATTCCCCCCCAGTTGAAAGAGGACTTGTTCCCTGGAAAGTGCCAGCTCTGCTGGGCCTGTTGATTGCCTGATTGCTTGTTAATTGTCACTAATGAGGAGCGGGGAGATGGTGGCTTTCAGAGGCTGTTGGGGACAGACTGTAGCTTTAGCCTGAGAATGATGTTTTCAGTGGGGAAGGGAGCTGTGACCTCAGCACGGGTGGATTGGGCTACATGAATGGGTTCGTTACCGGAGAATGCCCCAATTCCTGTGCCTGTGGCACAGGGCAGCAGCGCTTAGCCCTGACTCCAGAGCAGACAGCGTGGAGGGTTAAGAGGATCTCTGGTGCTTACTGTACACAGATGGATTTATTTATGTATATATAGCAGGGAGGTGGGATGGGGAGGGCTAAACCCATCCTGTCCAGGAGGGAGGGTTAAATCTCTGGCTGGCCCATGCTGGGAACACAGGGCTGCTGGGCAGCAGGGTCTGATGCCAGGACTTGGCCATTTGCCTCCAGCCTGATGGTTGAAGGCTGTTTTTCCCTCATCCCT
Source organism: Tyto alba (assembly GCF_018691265.1). Lineage (NCBI taxonomy): Eukaryota > Metazoa > Chordata > Aves > Strigiformes > Tytonidae > Tyto > Tyto alba. Next base: position 13,498,900 of record NW_024881279.1, read on the forward strand.
GATGAAAGGCACCAAAGGCTTTTAGCAGGAGACAGCCGTGTCTGCCTGCCTGCTGCTTCCCGCGCTGGCAGCCCCCCCTCCTTTTGAAGTCGGGTTTCTGGGCGTACACAGGAGAGGAGAAGAGCACAAGTGCGGGAAGGAGGAGAGGAGAGGATTATGTCTGTGCCAAAACCCCTCGTACACTCATGGGAGTTTATTGTTCTAGATGTGCCGTGTCCTGCCACATCCCCCACCATCCCCAGCCTGGTTTGTCCTTGCCCAGCACTGAGCCCAGCTTGGCCCTATTGCTGGGCTACCCCGTGTCCTGCCAGCAGAGGCTCAGGATGTGGCTGGGGGAATATTAAGCCCCTTTAGAGTGTTGTGCTGTGTGAGCACCTGCACAGGGGTGTGCTCTTACCTGCGGGGATGGGCACTGTTGTCCCACAGCAGCAGCTTTTGGGGTGCCCATCACCCACTGCCCAGCTCCAGCCGCTCCTGTAGCATCTGAGCAAATTACTTCAGGCAATTCTCTCATTTTCTCTTTGCTAAAATGGATGAGCTGTTTCACCCAGTGCTTTTCTCGAGATTTTTCTAAGTTTTTCTCTCATTCCTGCCAGGCTTTCTTATACAGCTAGCCCCGCTGACCACCTCCTGCTCCCCAGGTACCTGCTCTCATCCTTGCGATCGGTGGGCTGAGGCACCACCCCAACACCCGCTCTCTGCCTGCAAGAGGCTGATTCTGTGTTTACCATTCAGCTATTGTGAGAGTGGCTCAGCAGAGGGGGAGATTACCTTTGGGATATGTTATTCCATTAGAATAAACAACCAAGTGGGATGTTATTTTCCGTTCCAGCTGAGAGAGGTTGTAGTTGCTGCTTTTTGACCCAAACCCTGATGTCTGATTTTTAATTCTCTGCCTTTAATGAAGTGGGATGGATAAGTGAGAGCAGAGCATGCTTTGGCAGTGGACACAGCTTGTGTTCTTGCAGTACAAGGGCTTACATCAATGTATTTGTGGTTGCATCTCTGCCTCCTGCTCTGACCTTGGGTTAGGGGTTCAGGTGAGCCCCAAGGCATAGGACAAAGCATACTTTGTACCCTGCTGCCTCTAGGCTCCTTTCACAACCAGCTGTGGAGATGGCTCATGGTTGTGGGGTTGGGACTTAGCTATTGATCTGAAGGGCCCTGTATTCCACTTGAGGGTCTTGGTAGTCTGGCCACTGAAATGCCTTCTTGGGGGCTCAGGGGATGCAGGCAGCCCTGCTCTGCTTGGGAAGTAGCAGGATGAAGAGCTGGCACAGCTGGGCTGAGAAATGGGCCTGGACCCCAAAACTGGGGCACAGTGGGTAGTGGGAGCGTGGGCAGCCCTGAGCTAGCGTGCTGTGTGGGATGTGCTGTGACCCAGAAGCTGGGCCAATCATCTATGGTAGTGGCAGAAGGATGGTGCTGAATAACCTAGCCCCAGATACCCATCTGTCCATCACCTTAAGGGTCTCTTCAGTGTGGGGTTTGAGAGCTGCCTCAGCGCCTGGGAAGGGTTACTTGCAGCCTCCTGGGTCTCTAGCAGGGGGCTGCCTGCCTGCAGCATGTCTGGCAGCACAGCCTCAGGCTCCCAGCCTGGGAGCTGGCAGGGGACATGCCATGTCCTGGAGGGACCCTTTGCTGGGATAGTTGCAGTGGGGCTGATGGACAACATCTCGGCAGTGCGCTCAGCGCACACCCTGGGTCCCCTTGCTGAAGGTCATCTCAAGGTGAGCAGCCTAGAGGCAGCCCTCTTCCTCTTCCACAACACTTTTGCTTTCCCACCCCATCGCTCCCTCCTGCCCCAGCCTTTGCTCCATGACTTTAAACTGTTTCCCTTTCTTTCTTTTTCTGCTTCCCCTCCCCACCTCCCCTTTCTTCTCTTCCCTGTTTCTCTCCTGTCAGCTTTGTTCACCCTGGCTGTGTACTGGGGTTGCCATGGTGACTGCCAGAGCATCTCTGCATCCTGGAGTGGTGGTCCTGCGCCTGCCCTGGCCATGGGGAGTGGCAAGGCACCCTCCTGCCCCTCAGAGGGGCTGGCTGCCGCCACCTCCCAGGGATGGAGGTCCCCAGGGACATCCCTGTGACACATCTTGGTGTCCAGGGAGAGGACAGGTCAGTGCACAGGGTGGCCCTCACCAGCCCAGGACGGGGCTGTGCAGCACCTTGTGCAGGGGGCTGGGGGACGAACCGGCAGGGCTGGCTGCATGGCACAGCTTATTGGCCTCTTGCTGCCAGAACTGTTAATCTTCAATAAATATCTTTTTAATAAGCAATCTTTTTAATGAGCAAATTAAGGAAAATGAGGAGCTGTTGCAGCACAGGCAATCCCTTTAGGTTTAATGGGGTACCACCACCTAGGAGCCATGCTATTTCTTCTCTTGATATCACCACCTGTCACCATGCAAGTGACTGGTGACTTGCGCTTGCCTTGGCTAGGCGGAGGGCCCTGGGGTGCAAACCTCCCCATGTCTTTTGACAAAGTATCGTCTGGACCCTAGATCTAGTATTTGTTCATGTGGAGGACTAAGGCTGACAGCGGGGACTTGGATGCATCCCCTGGCCATGGTTTGGTGTTGGAGGACACAAGTGGAGCCATGTCTTGGAGGCAGAGTGTGGCTTCTGGCCTTTTGGTGCTGATTTGCAGACAACAATATATCCTTTCAGTATTCGTCAGATCTTCTGTACCCCTTTCATGAGATAATTAGGATGACGTGTTATTAGCTGATTACTGGGGAAACATATTTACTGAGGATTTATTCTGGAAACAACATTAATCTCCTGTATAGTTGCTAAACCCCCATAAATAATCTGATTTTGATAATCAATTGCTATTGCAACCCCCCCTATAAATCCCAATTAAACACACATTTAATGCACATAAAGTTGCCAAATTTGCTTGTACATTTCTGTCCTGCTGTTTGCCTCAGGCAGATGTCTGTGTATGTGCAAGCTCAAGTCTGTTTATCAGACAGCCTGAATCCAGAATATGGTTTGCCAAGGCGGTGCAGTTACAGTAACAGCAACATTCCTCTCCCGTGGTCCCACACGGAGAGCCCAGCACATCCCTGCCTCCCGCAGCCAGCGCTGCTCACACACAACTGCTTCACAGGCATCACTGTGCACAGCCCTGACCCGGTCGTCATCTTTGGGGTTTGCAGTGAGGGCAGCAGGAGCAGCTGTGCAGCCCAAGCAACCCAGGCTTGCCTGAGGTGCACGGGTGTGGGTGTGCTCGGGGAGGGGCAGGGAGGAGAGATGCGGTTGCCAAAACCCATGCAGAGGCTTTCAGCAGCACTAGCCTGGGATGGAAACTGAGGTTTTGTCGGGCTTGGTTGAGTCCTGACCACCCTTGGGCCAGCCCCAGTGGCTTTTCAAGCCCTGGTGCTGGTGGCTGGGTCAGAGTGGGAAGAAGCAGGGATGTGCTGCAGGGAGGAGGCAGCTGGCCCTGGACTCGCAGGATGCGGTGCTTCCAGCTTCCTTCGGAGCACGAGGGAGATTCCGGGCATCAACTGGGCTCCGTTAGTTGTCAGGCCCACCTTGATTTAGCTTCTTGTTTTTGCAAATAGTGCACAGCTAGCCACAGCGGCGTGCACCTCAGAGGGAGCGAGGCTTGTTGTGGCAGAGCTCTGGCGGTGTTGGTGACGTGGGTCCATGCTGGGGGACCTGGCAGGAGCACAGCAAACCTCCCCCTGCCTCTCATGGTGTGGGGTTTTGTCCCTCACCTGCATGGCTGGGGTGCTGGCTCCCATGGCTGCAGGGGCTGATGTTCTTTGGAGCACAGCATCCTCATCCCTGCTGCCTCTGCTGGGGCACTGGGAGTGACAGCTTGGGCTGTGATGATCTCGGTGATGGGGACTGCACTAGGGGAGCCATAAAAGAAACGATGAAGCTGTTCAAATTGCTGAGAAGATGTCTACTAAGATCTCCTCCTGAGCCTGGCTGGAGCCCAGCCTGCTAATTATGGTGGTAGGGGAAATACACAAACATACAGATGGCAAGAAGAACAAAAACTGCTGTCTTTTAATATTGAAAGCACAGTTTTTGGCCAACTGAAACCAACACATGGCAGAAGTTAAACGCGAACAGCTTTAGGTGAGACCAGAGTGCCTCACCAGCTTGGGCCGGAGCTCTTGGAGGCCTTGCAGAGCCCAGAGGGGGATGAGCCTCTCTCAGGACAGGGGGACGGACCTGAGCCCACCACCCGGGGAGGCGGCACTGCCGTGGTGGCTGGCTGTGCACGCCTGTGTGAGCACACACCTCTGCGTGCTAGGAGGTGGTCGGGGCAGGGCTTGCACCTGCAGGTTGTCAAGAGCCCAACGCTGGCTCTGTACCACGGGTGGCCCATGACCACTCCACCCTGCTTTGCCCTGGGGACTCCTCAGTGCATCCCTGCATTGAAGGGAGGGGGTTTCCTCCTGCTGAACCCACCTTTTCCTCTGCTAGGTGGGCTGGGGCAGTGGCTTGCAGAGGCCTCAGATGCTGCCATCAGGCACTTGTCACCGCTGTTGGCCAGCCCCTCATCACTGTGCTGAGGGGTGCTCCTGGTACAGGAACATTGCCTCCAGGGTGTCCTGCTGCCCCTTGCAGTGCCAAGTTGCTCTGTCCCGTGGGGTTTTACCCAAACTGCAGGCACTAAGGATGAGGTGGGTGAGATGGGCATCGCAGTCAGCAAGGGGTTGGTGATGTGGTGTTTTCTAGCGCTGTCCTGAGGAGCGTGTGGGTCAGTGTGTCTGTCTGATGCCATGTGCCATCACATACTGCTTGTGGTGCCTGAAACCCGTCGGTGGCCACGGGCACCTCTGGCACAGTGCTGTCCCCCACTGCACCCCACCGCCTGCACAGCCCTGGCGCCTGCTGCGCTCCCCTCTCCACCACCCATATGCATGGCCAGGTGTCTCAAATAAGCTCCATGGGGGGTGGGTACAATCTTTTTATGACCGCTTAAAGGCTCCATTTGCTACCTTTAACAGAATTAGAGTGGGGATCACAGTAGATTAAGTAAAGCAGTAAACACCCTCTGTGCTGTGTGGCGCTTGGCTGCAGGGACCAGGCTGGGGCTCTGCTGAGCCCTTCTCTGGAAGAGGGTTTGCACAGTTTTTGTGGGGTGGTCTGTATTAACTGACTGCAGGTGTATGTTTTGTCTCTTCTGACCCTGGGGTTTGCGGGCAGTTTGATGGTTTAGCAGGGCTCCAAGGGGATGTGGCAGTGCCCTTTGCGCTGCAGCGCTGGGCTGTGTTGCCCCCCTCCTAGGAGCACAGCTGATGAGATCCCAGTTGTTTTAGAAAGCACCTTCCCAGGATATTAGAGGGGATAAAGGAATTTGTAGCCTGCCAGGGAAGCTCCTGATGGTGTTTTGTCGCCAGCTCTGAGCCGTAATTCATCCCCTGGAATGAGGTGGCTGGTCTTGAACCTCCTGTCCCTCTGAGCACACGCTGATGGCATTGAGATTGCTCTGTAACATATACCCCTTCCATGCATCCTATTTATGGGGAGATTGTCCCCTCTGACGCCAGGGCTCGCTTTGCCAGCTGTCACCTCCCGTCCAAATTCCCATTTCATTGCATTAATATCTATACAGTGTTTCTGGATAGAGATTTTATTTCAGTTCCCTCCTTGGAGTAGAAGGAGTTAAAAATAGCAAGTCCAACACCCCTCATTCCCTGGCTATGACGCAGTCTCCCAGGTTGGAGTTACAATGCCAGCGTGAATATGGTTTAAAATAAAACAAGTGAGTGTACTGCATGCTGCAGAATAGGAGAACAAGCTCCAGCCTGGAGAAATGTCATGGAGGAGCCTCTGGTTTTCTAACCTGTGCCTGCAAAAGGCAAGAATTTCTCTTTCTTGCAGTGCTGTATTGGCCAGATAAATGATGCTATGCACAGAGCGATTAGTGGAGTAATACAGGAGGTATTTGGTCCATCAGGGAATCAACTGATGGCAGAAGAAACCAGGAAGAAATTAGCTCAGCGCATTATGGTTTGGGGCTGTCTTTCTAGACCATCACATGCAGACCACCTTGCCAAGTATGGGCTGGATGCTAAACTGAATGCTCAGGACAGAGAGGTGCTGGACTCAGCAGCACTGTGGTCCCCCTGAAATAGCAGGGTGCAGACACGGAGGCTAACCGGGTGGATCCTCTCCCAGAAGTGGGTACCAGACTATGTAAGCAACAGTCTGCTGCAAGGTGGCGGGTTGCCAACCTGGCTCTATCTCGTCTAACGGGGCTGTTTCTCTGATCCGGTATAGAAAATCCTAAATCCCCACATTTTTCACTCTCAGACACTGCCCTAGTTTAAAAAATGCTGGCTCCTGGTTTGCTTTGTAATATTTTAAATATAGCATCCTTTATGTTTTTGATGCATGCACCATATGTTTTGAAAACTGCAACAAAATCCATTGGGCTTGTGGGTGGAGGTTAAAGGGAAAAAGCATTTCCATACGGGAAGCCGCAAATACAAAACACAGCAGCAAACAGAAAATCCCTCCATGCATCAGCCAGAAATAAGCTCCTTTCTGTCCTGGCTGTCTCTGGTATGTTTGTGTGCGTGCAAGGAACCAGCCTGAACGTTTCCATTGTGTCAGCTCCTGTCCTGGACACCCTGGCACGGACTCCACAGCCCCCTCCGAGGCCCAGCAGGAGATGCCACCGTGTCGGAGACCATCTGACAGCTCCTTTGCCCTTTCCCTTCCTCAGAAAGTCCCTTTTCTGCTTTATGGGGGTTTCTTGTTTTTTGTTTTTTGTTTTTTTCTTTTTTCCCCTCCTCTTTTTTTTGGCTGGGACAGACCCCTCCTGTTAAAGCTCGCCCAGGCTCTGCACCCCTGGCTTTGGCCTTTGGAGGGGAGAGTACCCATGGGCCCCCTGCACTCCCACACAGCACAGACTGCCTCCCAGCATTGAACACAGACTCTATTTAGCAGGAAATTTGGCCTTGGCAAGATGATGAGCTAACGGTTTTCATGTTTTGGTCAGGACCTCAAGTTTAGTCTCTTCTACCACGCACATCTGGCATCCCTTGACTCTAGGACCCAAGGGCATCCTCTCTCATGGACCCCACCCCCAAACCTGTCGAGCCCAGTTAGAGCAGAAAATGGTATTGTGTGGGCTGGGGCTGGGTCCAGCCCCCAGCCGAGGTGTGTTCTTCCCATGTTCTCACTGTCTGAGGCTGCTGGGTGAGCTGTTTGGCTGGCTGCAGCTCACCCACTTGTCACGCCTCATGAATACAAAGCTGGGGGAAGAGATGGGCTCTGGCCAGTGCCTGGCTGCCAAGTGGGTTGCCTCCCTTGAGACCACCCTGCCAGGTCCCCTCCCCAGCCAGCATCACCCCAGGTGAGCAGGAGAGAGGCTGGGGTGGCCAAAGGCAGCAGTGGGGCCATTGAGTGGCCCAAAGCCCCTGCTGAGGGTGGCAGCTCTGGTTTGGCCCTGTGCTTGGAGGATGGGTGGGATGTAGTAGCCGCCTGTACTGAAGGAGGGGGATGTCACGACATGGCCACAGTGAAGGAGGGGACGTGGGGAAGACTTTCAGCATTGCTCTTGCTCTGCAGCATCCCAGTGCACTGGAGATTTGGGGCTGGGACTGTGTGTTGCCTGTGGGGCATGCGTGCCCCAGGGACAGCAGGATCTGGCAGCAGGGCAGAGGAAGGCTGCTACTGAGGATTTGGCTGTATGCTGCAGCATGGTGTCCTCCAGAGAACGTGGCCTCAGGTGGTTCCCCTGCACCTGGGATCCACAGAGAGCCACAAAGAGCAGCCATGTGTCTCCATGACCACTCAGATGAGTTTGTGTCCCAGGGTACTCCCCACCCAGCACTGCTTTGGGACCTAGGCAGAGCTCGAGCCATGGGTGTGCGGTGTGTCTGTGTGCAGGATGCACTCATCCGCCTCACGCCCCCTCGCTCATACACAATTTATTTGTATCTATAGCAGCTCGGGCAAGATTTTTTAAACTGAACCAGATGTAAGGATGAAATCCCATCTTCAGCCTCTCAGCAGGGATCCCTCCTTGAATAAACCTTTCCGCAGCCCAAAATGCTGATCTCAGAGAGTGCTGCACATCTGCCAGGGAGGTGGTGGTGATGAGAGCAGCCCCGGCTGCATGCAGCATGCAGGGGATGCCTCTGGCTGCACGTCGGGGCTGGGATGCTGCAGAGGGGTGTGCAAGGGGACAGGAGCGTGTTTGTCGGCTCTCACTGGGTCTCTGGCCAGATTGTTGTCAGTTTTGTGTGTAAAAGGGTGGGTTTTGTGCAACTCAGTAGGAGCCCGGTCTTGCTTCCCCTGGCAGGTGCCACGAGGGCTCCAGACCCGGAGGGCTGTGACCGCCCCCCCCCCCCCCCGAGCAGGGCTGGGATGCACAGCCTGAGCCTGAGGGCTCTTGGCAGCTCCCTGTTGGCTCCTGCATCTCTGTGACACCCTGGGTTTTGCTTCTGCTGCTTATTGCTTCATCAGACCTCCTAAATTGTGGCTGACCCTCTGAATCAAGAGGAAATCCCTCAAAAGGGACCTGTTCTGGCTTTCTGGGCCCAGATCCAGCATCTTAGCAGCCTCCCGGGTGAAGTGCTGGTGTGCGTGTGTGCCGACATTTGCTCGAGGCGTCTCAGTGAGTGTGTCCCCCGCGGTGGTGGGGCACCTCTGTCATCTGCTGGGGTGAGGGAGAGAGATAAGAGCTCTGGGTAGTGCATGTGCTCTGCATTCAGCCCCTGGGGCTGCCTGTTCACTGTCTGCATCCTCCAGTTCTCCTTCAGCTCATACACACACGCCTCTTACCCCTCTCCCCCATGGCTTCACTGCTCCATTCTTCTTGAAAGCAAAGCTAAATCGACAGTTGCTTGTGCTCCCGGGCAGCTCCCCAGCCCTGCACCAGTTTGTGCCATGCAGCCCAGTGTGCTGCCATGGTGCCCTGCCCGGCTGCCAGCTTTGCACCAGCTCACTGGGGGTCCCAGCACAGCTTGGCTGGTTCCCAGACCGTGGGTGGCACTTGGGCTCCTGACTCTGGCCGTGGGAGCTGCAGGGTGCTTCGGCATGTCTGAATCAAGCCTTTCTCAGCCCTGCACGTCCTGTGAAGAGTGGGGTATGGCACCCAAGCTTGGGTGGAAGTGCCTTGTGCGGGGACCTCAGTGTGGCTGTGGGGAGCACAGTGGAATTGGGAGCTGGTCCACCTGTGCTGCAGTGGTGCTCTTGGGGCTAGAGCAGCTCTGATCTGGACCCCTCCACCCCTGCTGCACCTGATACCTATGCAAGCCAGGGTGCTTTCCTGGCCAGGCTGCGCTTGCAGGGGGTGGGAGACCCAGGAGAGCTGGCAGCACAAGTCAGCTCATAGCCATCAGGCGATGGAGAAGCGTATCCCACATGCTGGGGGAAGCATCTTGCTTCCCAGCACTACTAGTCCCAAGTTGCTGGCAGGGGTTTCATACCACAGCAGTGGATCTGGATAATAGTTGGATAGCCAAATGCTGGGGAGCAGCACCAGCAAGGAGCAGTCACGCTCAACCCAAAAGCGTGCTTGGGACAGCCATGGTCCTTGCTGATGCCCTGCTCAACCCAGGCTCTGGCCACCTCTGGGTGCTGCAGCCAGGGCTGGCCATGTGGACAGCTGCCACTCCGCAGCTTCATTGGGGCAGATCCACCTTCACGGGGCTGTTTTGGGACTCCTTCATGAATCTAAGCGGGGCATGAGCTTCAGGTCTGTGACTGGCTAATGTCCTCGCAAAGATTTTAAGAGGAAGAAGCAAAATAGCTGCCTGGCTTGTAGAGGTGCAGAGCATCCTTGCTCCTGCCTGGGAATGGGGCGGAGGAGGCTGCTCACAGCTGTCCTGGAAGAGCCACGCTGGCGCAGGACCCAGCACCAGCCCACTGGTGCCTGGGGACCGCTGTGCCATCCCCTCCTGTTTGGCATAGCTCCTGCCTCACCACAGCTCCTGCTCTGGGCAGCCATGCCTTTCAGCCATTATTAATTAAAATGCAATCTATCCTTTCTGTTCCTCTCCCCAAGACACCAAGGGCTGCTAAAATATTCTCAGAGATAATAGGAAGGGGAATGAAATAGTTACGGAGAAATTTGAGCTGTGCCTTTTGGAGATTTATTGCCATGCCTAGAGCCTGCAATTCCCCGTTGAGTACTACGTCTCCAGCCCCACGCTTGGTGGAAATACCATGCCTGCCTGGGAGACTGGGCACGCCATGTAAGATATACAGGCAGCTGCAGCACGCTCAGCCTTCATGCAGATATGGTACGCCAGGTGCTGGGGGATCTCTTTTCCGTGAGCCATTGGAGGGTCTGAACTCCTCATCTCTGACCTGCACGATTATCTGCAGCACTCGGTGGCAGTTCTGGGATGCAGCCCGGGGCCCCGGTGGGACAGGCATTCTGGGTGTGATACTGCGTGTTAGGATGAGAACAGGATTGCTTGTGGAGAGCGGCTCCCGTGCAAGCAAGGTGCTGGGAGTGGAGGTGGGCAGCAGCCAGGAGAGTTTTGGTGGCAGCTCTGAGAGCTGTGGCCGTGGGAGGAGCAGCCCCAGCCCCTGCCCTGCCTGCAAGGAGGGGGCTGCTGGATGCACAGCCTGCCTTCTCCCACATCACCCCGTTCTTCCATTCCACCTGCAAATTGCTGCTGGGGGTGGCATGTGCAAGGTGGGGAGCAGCTGGCTGGGCGCAGGGGGGCTGAGCATCCCACAGACCCTTCTTACAGGGCATGAAATGGGAGGAACTGCCTGGTGCTGTCTGTTAGGCATTGCAAAAAATCCCCAAATCCCAGTTGGGGGGCAGCTTGGGCCTGGTGCAGAGAGGCAGGCTGCCACCCTCCCTTGGGGCTCCTGCTCACACCCAGTTTGGGGGTCTGTGGAGCCCAGGGCTCTGCTGGAAGGGGCTTCCATGATGTCTGCAGGCAGGGAAACGTGCTAGCACCAGGCGTCCCGGCTGCAATTGCAGTTCAAGGAGATCTTGTTGCCATGACAAGCTGTACAAGTATTATCTGGGAAAAAAAGACCTCGGCAGTGCTTGTTGGAAATGGGAGAAAAGCAGCTAATGTAGAGGGTATATACATACCACACAAGCCATGTTCTTATGTGGCTGCAAGCACCTGTGTTCAACTGCACATGTTAAACTCCTCCTAACACGAGTTATCTTCCAGTATTACACCCCCAAGACCTCCTGCCTTGCTCCAGCCCCCTCCCAAGCTCCGTGCCTCTCAAGCTCCCACGTGCAGGGGTGCACAGCTGTGTTCCTGGCCCCTCACCCTCCTCCAGTCCTCACGCAGCCATCCCAGCAGGCCCCTTGCAGGAAAGAGAAGGTGTTAGTGAAGCTCTCGAGAGATGCCAGCCCCGTGCAGCAGAGCTTGCTGGGCAGTGGAGGCTTGTGCCCACCAAGCCCTCCGCTTCTTCATTTATTTAGTAGCAGGGGCTGGTGAGTGACAGTTAAACTTTAAAGGGTGGTTCTGCACAGGGAAGCGAGTGCTGTTAAAAACACCAGTGCCTCTGGGTGGGCGCTGCTACTGGGGTGAGAGCATTGGTAACAAGGGGTGCAGCCCAGCTGCGGGCACCCACCCCGTGGCACAGATCAGCGTGGGGCTGGGGACGCTGTTCAGCAGCAGGGTGCTCGTCCGCCTCCTTTGTCTGGTGAGTGGTGAAAGGACCTCTTTCCCTGGACGATGACTAGTGCCTTAGTGGTGCTCTGGGTGTGACTGTCACTGCAACCCTGCGAGTGAGGGTGCCACACACAGGCTCGTTCCCCGTGGTGCTCCCTGGCCATGCCGGACTGGTGGTTGGGGGGTTGGTGCTCCCCGGCTCGCCAGCTCTGGGCAGCCCAGGGAATAGCTGTCAGGCTGGGGAAGCTTGTGAGCGCTACACAAGGCTTTCTGTTGTCATGTTGCTTTGCATTGAGGTCTTCAAATTTCCCTGCAGCTGCAAGAACTAGGGGAGCAACTTTTTCCTCTTGAGGATTTGGAAGAATCACGATGGCAGCAGTCGGTGCTTTCAGCAAACCAGGGACATCCTGGGGCCCCTTGCCCAGCACACCCCCCGGCCCTACTGGCAGTGGGGCTGGGGGTGGGTGGTGGCAGGAGGGTTCCCTAGGGGGTTGCAGGGGAGGAGATAAAACCTGCGGCAGCCCCAGCTGACAGTGGGGGCTTTGGATTTCCCCGGCACCTTACAGCCCTGCCTGTGCTGGGGAAGTAAACATCCTGCAGGCAGGCTCGGGCAGCTGCCGGCAGCCGGGTCAGTGTGGGGAGACAATCGCCGGCTTCCTCAGCGTTCACATTTGGAGAATAATTTCCATGAATGCAGCCAGAAACAAACTCTGCTGTGTGGGCAGGGCCCTCACTATTCACTGCTCCATCTTTTTTTTCCTTTTTCCTTCTATCCTCTTTCTTTTTCTCTTTCTCTCCTTCCCTCTTTCTCTCTACCCTTCTCCTTTGTCTCCTCTGACTGTGTTTTTGACCTCCCTTCTCTCTTTTTTTCAGAGCAATAGCAGTGTGTACCCCTGCCATAGACCAGCTCCCACCCCAGCACATGGTCCTGCCGTGCCCTTGCTGTGAGCACGAGGCTTTGGCACCCATTTGGGCACCTTCCCACGTCACTGGCCAGCCACTGAGGCTGCCACCAGTTGAGTCTGTGTGACAGTGACAATTTGCTGCCTCTTCCCTGTTCCAGCTCAACATGAGCTCTGGGGAACCCCCCCAGTACTGGGGAACCAGCCCCAGCACTGGCTGTTTTGCTTCCCAGTGTGGTGCTGGGAACTTGGGGAACAGAGCAAGCGGAGAGGCATGTTCTGCCTGCTGCACCACTCTGGATGGTGCTGCTGGATCTCTGGGCTGTGCCCACACCCCAAGGCAGGGTGTGAGCCCTCGAGCATCCCGAGGTTCAAATCTGCAGGGAGCCCCAGGGTCGGGGGTTGGAGTCGGACCAAAGCATACCTTTGAGCTCCTTAGGAGCCTGTTGCAGTGGTTTTGCCTGGCTGCCAGCCCTCCCGGGAGAGGCAGCGGGTGGGGGGAGGCGCAGGCGGGCTGGGCGGTAGCACATGGAGAGTAGCGAGGGTGCTGCAGGGTGGCACCTCTGCCCTGCATCCTTGGCCCACCTCTGCAAAGGGACTTGCACAGAGCTTAGCTGCCGTTATCCTCTGTGATACCCAGCCATGCTCAGTCAGGTCCTCCCTGCGGTACCCGGCTAACGGGGACTCCCTCCCCGGTGCGATGCCGGTGCTGGCCCTGCATCCCTGTCCCACTGCCGGCAGCCACGTGCCCTCGCCCGCGCTGGCATCTGCCACTCCAGCTCCGCTGGCTGCCGTCCTCACAGCACCCACGTCTTGTTTATGTCCTGTGTCATGCTGAGGAAGGTGACGCGGTGCAGGAGTGACAGTGTTGGGGGGCAAGGGGACGGCGTGAGGCAGGTGGAAGCAATAGTTGGTCATGATCTAATTAGGGAAGCCTAGGGCTAGATTAGGAGCTGTGACACAGTGAGGGTTTTTAGCCGTAAGCCACAGATGACTCTGCCTGTGAGCTGGGAGAGGAGAGGCTGGCATGGATTTGCTGGCAGTTTGTAATCCTGCCTGCACGACGCTCAGTGCCAACCAGGACTGTTTGCTGATGGCTTGGAAATACCTCAGTGCCCAGTCCACGTAAGGTGGGTAGTTCCCACTGCTCCCAGCCCACGGTCCCCACACTGCCCCACTCCTTGCCCACGACCAGCACAGCCCACACCTGCATTGCATGCGTGGGGACAGCGATGGGCGCAATGCAAACACTGGGAGAAGCAGCTGGAACCAATCCAGGCTCAAACTGTCCCACAGCAGATCCATGGTACCTGCCCTCAGCCTGTGACTTTATTGGGAGCACCCAGCCTGCCCCAGCTTAAAAATGTAAATACTAAGGAATCATGTGACACTTGTGGATTTTACTTAAGGGAAAGATCAGAAGAGCAAATATTTTGGCCAAAGGTAAATACCTAAATTTTTCCTTAATCAAAAGGACTTTTATCATGGAAGCTCGATGGAAAGCAGTGGCCAGCTGCCCGAGTACTGAGATGGCCACGTAGATGTCACAGCTGGTATCAGATCTGCCACTGGAGCCCAGCATCCTGACTGCTGGCCCCTCCCTTTATTTCAGGAGTAATTCATTTGATCTTTCAGCTGGGCCACCAGCACCGGCACAGCAGGATGCACATGTCCATACTGTGTCCCTTACCCAGCTCTCCGCTGCTGGCAGCCCCCAGCCCCACTGCCACCTTCTCGGCAGGGGTGGGCGAGCAGCTGTGGTGGCCGGAGCAGGCTCATTCCGTCATGCCAGGGTCAGAGGCAGCCCCACAGGCTGGCCGGCTGCGGCTCTCCCCGTGCCCACCCGTTGCACTAGCATCATTTAGCTCCAAGCCCGTCTTTCCCTTCCTCCCCAAGGCGTTTTTATGGCTGTGGCCAAGCTCTTTCGCTGCTGCAGGACAGCAGGCAGGAGCCCTCAGCCTCGCTGATGATGAGAAACCCATATCCCACAGCCGCTGGAGCTCCCACCCTTCCTCCCCGGCCGCCCTTGGGGCGCAGCACAGCTCCTGCCTGGAGGGGAAATCCTCCCCTCACCCTCACCTCCTGTGGGGCTCAGAGCTGGCCAGATCACCCTGCATCCCTGCTGTGGCAAGAGGATTTGGGGTGCAGGCTCCTGGAGCACCACCTCTTTCTCCCTGCATCCCAGCTGGGGTTTTTTTTTGTGCCCCTCCACCCCCAGCCCAGCACACCGTGTCCCATCACTGGTGCTTCACCCTAGCCTCTCCCTCAGTCTCCAGTGCTTCCAGCAAAATTCCTTTCTGGCCAGTCATTGTCACCCCTCAGCCTCGAAGCCTCCGCCGGTGTGCTGGCAGGGCCGGGCTTCCTCTTCCTGAGCCGCCCCAGCCCCCACCATGCTCCCGGCCCCCTCCTCGCCTTCGCCCAGAGCCGTGGCGTTGGCCCTTCCCTGGGGACAGGAGGGCATGGGGTCTGCCAGCTGAGCCCACCTTGGGGTTCAGGTGCCCGGTGGGGTGCCCAGCTTCCCTCACCCTCCCTAGGGGAGCCACATCCCATGTGCACCCAGTGCCGTGCTGGTCCCATCACCCTCAGTGGGTTTTTAGGAGAGGATGATGTACAGCCCCAGTTAGCACAGGGAGTGTGCAGAGGATGACTGTGGTGAGTCGCTCCCTGGGAGGCAGCAGCTGCTGGAAGGGGGCTCAGCCCTAGGGAGCTGTGAGGACTCCTGACAGTATCATCTGCCCCAGCACACTGCTGCTGTTCCCTGTCGCCTGCCTGGCATCCACCCCAACTCAGGTCTTGCCCTGGCACACGCCCAGCCCCCCCTGGAGCTGGGCCCTGTGCTGACACCCACAGCACCCAGCAGGGATGTCTCCCTACATGCTGCCAGCACCCGTTGTTCACACCTCGCCACATATGCCAGAGCTCAGCCCCAGCCACCCCGCCTCCCATCCCCTGGCACCCACCCACCTCAGCCTCCCACGGTGGCACCGCCTTTTGTTATTAATTAAAGAGTAAATGCTTTGCCTTTCCACAGTCCTCTTCACCTGTGGCTCTCCAAGCATTGTGCAAATATTAATTACTGGTAATTAATTCAATCAGGCCTCCCCATCCCTCTGTGGAGATGCTGTCTTACAAACACGCTGATAGCAAACAGGGGTGTCAGGGCAGGCTCTTCAAGCTGGGTGGGAGCTTCCAATTACCTGTTGTTAATGATGCAAACCCCACTTCCTGCAGTTTCTACCTAATTGACCTTTCTGGAGGGCTAGTGGGCTGGGGGAGGGAGATAGGTGGGAAACCAGCACCACCTGGATGGATCTTTTTAAATGCCCTTGTGTGTCCTGTTCCTTTTGTCCTGTTTGTACTCCTGGAAACTTGCTCCTGGTTTGCAGTTGGTGGAACTTGCTTTGTGTCCTCCTTTCAGCCCTGAGACACCCTGTTACTTGTATTGGTGTTGAGCTGCCATTCCCTCCAAGGTAGATGGGGATGCCATCGGCCCCCAGCTCCTGAAGGACTCAGAGTGTTTCAGAGGCAGTGTAAAGATTTCAGCATTCTCTCATCCTGCTGCTCCTCTGTGGAGGGCTGGGACGCTGTGCAGGAAGAGGACAGGAAGGCAAACAAGGTTGCTGACCCTCCCGAAGCGGAAGGTGGGTGCTCTGGGAATGAAGGAGGGGGTTTGCCTGGGGATGCGCAGCAGGAACCTGCAGATTGCTCACTGCAGCATGGCTTGGAGGATGTCTCGGGCAAGGTCTGTCTGCCCTCCTGGGTGACCGAGCTCTTCTTGGCAGCCCGGAGTGTTGTATGGGGACACCGTGTCCTCCCTCGCTCAGGTTACAAGCTCCCTTGCCTGCGTATGGTTGCTGCTGTCTGTCCCTAAGACTGTGCAGGGCACCGATTCCTGACCGGAGGTGCCACCTTAATCCGGATCAGTGGGAAATGTGTTGTGTGCCCGCGCAGCCCAGCGTGGCAGTCGCTGCCCGGCTGTGGCCGCAGCGGCTCCTCGGACACTGTGGATCAAGCACCAGCCGGGCTGGGGGGGCAGCTCTGCAGGAGCCCAGCCCTGGGCAGCCTCTTGTGCTGCACTGTGGAGCACAAATGCATTCATCACTGAACGAAGCCAACTTAATTTCCTGCTCTACAAGCAAAAGCGGGAGCAAACTGGGGTGAGGTTAAGGCATTCCTTGGGCAGCTCCCACCCCTTCACCCTGACTGCTGTATCTCGACCTGTGAGGCCACTAACGCTACTTACGTTATTACTGGATTATTTTGGTGTAATGAGCTTTGCCCTGCTCAGCTGTCCCTCTGCTCAGGGGTGTTGTGATGTGTAATACTTCCTGCGCAAGGCCACGAGGCGGGCAGCTGCCTGCTCAAAAACAAGCAGAGCCCCAGCAAAACAATGCATTAATGTTCCCAGAGCAAAATTCCAGCATGGGCCGGAGGTTAGTAACAAATCAGGGAGCTTTTGGCTTAGTGCTGAACAAAGCTGGCATGCGGGAGAGCGATGGTGCCCTAAGCTGTGTCCTGACCTATCTCCATGGGTACAAATAGGAGTGACCATATTGGTTTCATCTCTGCCAGTGGTATAACACAGCTATAAGCATCTCTTCCATCCTGGACTCCTTTTTTTCTCTGCTTTCCCTCCCATCAGACCTGCCAGTGCAGGAGCTTGGCGATGTGTTGCTATGGACACCAAGAAGTTTCCCCTAGAGACCAGAAGCCCGGAATAAGTGATGCCTGCATTTTCTGGAACTGATTGGGTTTTTTTTTCTTCCCCTTTTTTTTATTATTAATGTTTGTTTAAGTGTTGATTAATTCCCAGCCTTTCACCCCACCTCCCTCCTGCTTTTCTCTCCGAGCTTTGTGGATTGCCATGGCTGTGTCCCAGGGCTTGGCTCCTGCTTCGGTCTGTGAGGGTGCGAGCATGGGGTGCGTGGGAGGAAGTTTCAGTGCTGTAACTCCTGCTCTGCTGGAGAGCCCTACGGAAGAGATCCCCCATTTATTCCAGCCTCAGGAGATCCTGTTGGGGTCAGGCCTGGGACCCCCCAGGCTGCTGCAGAGCTCATGGGCACCCACCAGCAGCAGCTGCCGCCCGAGGTCCTGGAACCCTCTTTCCAGGGCTTGTGCCTCCCTGCAAAACATGCCTGCAGAAGCATTTGTGGGGGTACCCTGGTCCATTTACAGGTGTCCTTCATTGTGTTGGAGGCCTCAAAGTGATTTAGACCTAGACTAGTTAGTGTTTCTGCTGGTCTGAGCTCCAGGCTCAACTCCCATTTCATATCTCCTCCGTTGGCACCGCAGTACCCCTTAGTACCTCAGGTACCTCTGTTGTCCTCTGAGAGCTCCTGGCCTGCAAGAGCATGATCAGGAGGGAAGTCCCAGCAACTCTTGGAAGTTCACATCAAGGCTGGAGCTTTGCAGGGGGCTGTGGGGCACTCATAGGAAAGCACCATGGCTTTTCTTGCAGCCCTTGGGTCAGACCTGGCAAGGCAGCCAAGCTCCAGCAGCTCCGTGTCCCCGGGGGATGGAGCAGTGGTCAGGGACAGTCAACCCATTTTCCCATTGGTGAGCAGGGCTGCATGTCCGTAGAGCATGTCTCTGGGCACTTGGCATATGGGATGGGATTTTACTGTGAGACAGTCTCAATGTCATTTTGACTTCTCTTTCTTTGCTTTTGAAGCCAATAATGGGCTGTTTCTGTTCCCCGTCACATGAGCTGCCCCACGGTGAATGAGGAGCCTCTCTGATGAGTGATCTCCTCTGTCCTGTGCCCCTTCCTCCCTGCTCTGGGGGGAGTTCACATACCAGGTTTCAATCAGCTGCTTCTCTTATTCCTGGGAATGCAGTTCAGCACTGGGTCAGAAAGTCTCTGGTCCATTGAAATCCAGCCCTTTGCTGCTCGAGTTGCCCAAATTGCAACTCTCTCTGAAATTTTACAGCAAACAAGTCCTTCCTTCGCTGCGTGGCCCCTGCCTGCAGTGGTTAGCGTGGTGTTTGCCAGCCCGGAGCTCCTGCGAGCAGCCCATGCACCTGCAGGTGGGGCAGGGAAAGCAGGAGCTGCTCTTTAAACTGTTTGCTCTGCGTGTTTGGGGATTGTGCTGAGACAGCAGGAAGACCCCTTGCTCCATACGGTTCCTCCCCTGGAGCGAAGCTGCAGAGCATCAGCCCTTCGTGGTGGTCAGCAGAGCTGCTGGAGGGGGCTGAGGAGTGGAGCTGCGTCTCAGAAGGTTGGCAGAAGGTCGACTCTTGCCCATAGCTCTGGGGGAGCCACGTTGCCCTCCCATCCCCTGCAGCCCCCAGCTCAGCCCAGCACCTGCACATGCTGTGGTGCCGCTCCAGAAGGAGCTGTGGGGCTGGGATGCTGCTCCTCGCCGCGGAGGTGAGAGTCCCACCAGGGCCAAACACTCAATTGCTGTGATGTTTGAAAGCTCCTTGAAAAATTACTTCTTCATCCAGATCCTAACCAAACAAGTGGAAGCTCCAAAAAACAACAGTTCCTTCCCGTGCTGGTGCCAAATCAGTGCTCGCTGGTGTGTTTGTGAGGAGGTCAGCAGCAAGCCAGGACTGCCCAGGGGCTGAGTGGAGCAGAGCTGGTGGGTAGCTGGTCCCCGTGTTTTCCTTCTGCACCTGCATAGGAGATAGGAGAGCATCCGGGGAGCTCTGCAGGGCTTTGGGGCGACGGTGCAGGTGGCCTGGTGATCCGTGTGGGCACAGGGAGGGAGCAGTGCCCAGGCACTTGCACTGCACAGCACTTAGGACCACAAATCTGTGAGCCAGACATGGGTAGTGGCTCTTTTGTGGGGACAGGGAAATCCCAAATCCAGACACTGATGTGCACCCAGCTCAGAGTCACTGGGTGCCGGCACACTCTTGGCTGTCCTTTGCCCTTAGCGATGGCCTGATGTCCGGCGGCTGTCGCAGCTGCCCAGCTGAGGTCAGTCCCGTGGCACTGGGCTGTGTCCCAAATGCTAACAGACCCTTCTCCTCTCTCGCTTTTCCCTCCTTCCTTTCTGCCAGCAGTTCCCTATCAGCAAAACCCCTACACCCCTGGGAGCAGCTCCACCGTCATCCAGTGCTACCGCTGCGGGGACACCTGCAAGGGCGAGGTGGTGCGGGTCCAGAGCAATCACTTCCACATCCGCTGCTTCACCTGCCAAGGTAGGATGGTGCCACCTGAAAAGGTGGTGGTCAGGTTGCCCCACAGCCCTGGGTGCAGTCTGAAAAGCAAAAGGCTGGGGACAGGCCTACCTGGCCCACTGAGATGTGGTCACACGCCCAGGGGTGGCAGCTTCCCACAGGGGTGGATGTGGCACGGTGCAGGTGGGGAGGTAATGGTGTGGGGCTGGCACGGGGCAGGCAATGTCCCTGCGTGGTGCTGGAGCTGGCAGGCTGTGAACAGGGGTGGCTGAGACCTGGGCACCGTCGCTACCCTCGAGCTGCCCGGATGCCAACAGCCTGCGCTGGTCCCAAACATACCCACGGCCCATCTGTGATCTGGGGGGGCCACCACGTCCTTCAGCCTCCTGCCTGCCCCCAAATGAGGAGGAGGAGGAGGTGTCGCTAGCCTGGCTGAGAGGCAGCAAGGAGAGGGAGATGCCCGGAGTGGCTCCTGACAGGGTTGGGGGTGGGTGATGGATCGCTGGCACCCACACATGGGATGCGACCGAGGTGCTGTGGGATGCTTTGTGCTGCAGCTGGGGCTCGGCAGCCCCCAGGGGCTGGCAGAAATAGAGAGAGGTTGTTTGAATCTGCCCTGAGCACAAGAGGAGAGCTGTGGAGCCGTGAAAGCTAATGGCTCAGAGCTGACACTGAAGGGCTCCTTAGCGTGTTTATTAAAGCAGCCGCTCTCAACCAGGACAGTGGCTGCTTCTATAAGTTGTAAAACATCCCATTATCAGGGCTTTTTAAAGGTCTCTGGTCTTCCAACCTCCCAGCACCTTGTGCTAAGCAGGACATAAATCCCCGTCCCCTTGGCCATGCCTTGCTGCTCCTCCCCTGGGAACAGAGGGTTTGGCTGGAGGGAACTCTTCCCCTGGGCTGTCACCACCCCTACTGCAGCCCTGTCCCCCGTGGTGTGGGCAGCCCCAGATCTATGGGAGGAGGGTGTGAGCCCCAGGTTGTCCTTGGGGCTGATGCGCATATGCGGGGTGCCGTGCTGAGCCCCCTGCCCCTTCCCAGCTCAGAGGTGCGGGATCGAGTGGGAGCTGCACATCCAGACAAAGAGCTCAGACAGCTGCCGGCTTCAAAGGGTCCAGGAGCCGGCAGGGAGAGCTTGGCAGTGCTCGCTGCCTGATTTCCAAGTGAAAGGGAATAAATAATGAGAGGAAATCCTCCTGTCTCACCTTCCCTCACAGCTCTTACTCCCTGCCACCTCTGTCTGGCTGCTGCCAGCTCCCACACCAGCCCAGTGGCTTGTCCCTGATATGTCCCTGGGAGCCTGGCGTGGCTGGTGCAGCCACTGGGCTTGTACTATGGGTCCTACAGCAAACAGGGCCCAGACCTGCCTTGGTTTTTCTTGCTTCTGCTTCCTGATGCTGTTCCAGAGCTTGTGACCTGTCCCTCATCACTGACAAGTAAGTGTTGGCAGGATGTTTTGGAGAGCAGTGAGTGCTGGCCCTGCACCCGCCAGCTGCCTGCCCACAGCTCCAGGGAGCAGATTTGCCAGGGGATGCTCTGTGGGAGAGGAGCTGCATCTCTGCCCCCGTGGGCCCTGCAGCTGGCGGGTCCAACTGTGAAAGAAAAGGACAGAAGGCTGCTTGGGGGTGAAGGGTAAAGCAGAGACCAAGATGTGCTGTGCCAGTGGATGCTCAGTGGCTTTGTAGTTTCCCCCTCCACCCCGTCACCTTGCAGGACGAGTGATGAGCATCGTGCAAAGGCCCAAGGACCTGGTCCCTGTGCCACTCCTGAGGTGCCTTCCAGGGTCTGATGCTCTTGAGGTCTCTCTGTGGGTGGAGAAGATGTAGGAGGGAAATGACACGAAGGGCCAGGGCTTGCCACATCTCCTTGCATTACTCTGATGGGCTGTGCACCACCCATGGTTCCCACAGCAGGGAAGGAAGTGAGGTTGGGCTGGACACCTATGGGTAAACAAGCAGTGAGAGCACCAGCCCCTGTATCCCAGGAGCTGTTCCCGTTAGGGCACGGCTTTGTGTCCGGGCTGGGGAGTGGAGATGGCTCATCGTGGAGAAGGTCGTGCCCCAGGGCGTGGAGAAGACCTCTCCCCAACTGTCCCTAGGGCATGCCCAACTCTTTGCCAGTCCTGTTCTCAGTTTCCTGACACCGTGAGAGTGTCAAGTGGAAGGGCTGAGCCCCATTCAGGTGCTGTGGGTCCAGGAGGGGCTGCCACGGGCCCTCCCGGGCTGTTTGTGCATGGTGAGTGGGGGCTGCCCGGGTTCCCATCCCAGCGCCGGGGTTTCCTCTGGGAACACCCCGGGTCGGGTGGCCCCATCCTGCACCCGGCCGCAGCCCAACACTGACACCTTGTGGTGCTGGGGGAAGGCCCCAGCGCGTCTGGTGGGAAGGGAAACCCTCTGAGATACCTGCAGAAAGCTGTGTCTTCAGGGATGCCCTGGGGGTGCTGCTGGAGGGGCAGCAGAGGTGGGCTGGGAGATCCTGGCCGAGCCCTGGGGCTGGACCTGCCCGCTGCCCCCTTGACGGGTGCGTGTCCTCGCCCTGCAGTGTGCGGCTGCGACCTGGCCCAGTCGGGCTTCTTCTTTAAGAACCAGGAGTACATCTGCACCCACGACTACCAGCAGCTCTACGGGACCCGCTGTGACAGCTGTGGGGACTTCATCACCGGAGAGGTCATCTCCGCCCTGGGGAGGACCTACCACCCCAAGTGCTTCGTCTGCAGCACCTGCAGGTGAGCTGAAGCCATCACCGAGGGTGCATGACCCCCCTGCAGAAGCCCTGTGCAGCTCTTTGCTGTGCACCAGGGAGAGGGCTGTTCATCAGCCCACAGCCCCTCGTTCCCTGCTCAGCACCGCAGCAGGCACCTCCTCTGCGTTTTCTTAGTGGAAACCCCTTGGAAGCAATGAAATGGCTTCAACCCTTCCCTTTGCAGCCTGGAGACCTGCCTTAATGCAGGTCCTCCTGCCCCAGCACACGTGCACATTCGCTGCTCCCCTTGTAGCCCTTGCCTGGAGCCCCTCTGCTCCCCAGCACCGCGGGTCCCGCTGGGCCCTGGGGCAGGAGCTCAGGGGCAGCCCCAGGCACTGCACGGAGGGGAGGAAGCAGCTCACATCTCCCCACCTCTCCTTGACCACAGGAAGCCGTTCCCCATCGGAGACAAGGTCACGTTCAGCGGGAAGGACTGCGTCTGCCAAAACTGCTCCCACACTCTCATCAGCACCAAGCCCATCAAGATCCACGGGCCAAGCCGTAAGTTGATTGCTCTCGTGTTATGTGATGGCTGCAAGGAGAGGGACTGTGTGCGCCTGGACAGTGCTTGGGGGGGTGATGGGATGGGGTTTGGGGCCAGTGTGCAGCACTGCTTGGAGCCACGGGTGTTTGCAGAGGAGGAACAGGGTAGTCCTGCGGCTCCACCCGAGACTGCAGGTCACTGCTGGTTTGGGAAACTCCCTTGGCCTGTTTGTGACCTGGGCAGGTGCCACCATGCCCGTGGGTGCTCTCTGGGGCAGCGGGGAGGCTTTGGAACTGGGTTTGCTCTGAGGTGGTGCCCAGATGTTGCTTTGTGTCTAGCTGCAGCAAGGTCTGTGTCCAAGTGCCAAGCCTGGGGCTGCTCACCCAGCTTTCCCAACGCTGGGGTTAGGCGCTGCCTGTGCAAGTACTGAAGGGCTTCTTATGCTCATCCCCTTGCACTGGTGAGCCCAAACTAAAATTCGGCAAGAGCAATGGACAGGTGCTTTTGGGTGGATTTGGCCTTGCTTTGGAACCCAGATTGTTCCGTGGGATACCCTCCCTTCATGCCATGCTTTGCCTCCCCCCATTTTTTCCTTACTTCTGGCTCTCTGCCCCGTGCCACTGCAGAGCATCCAGTGGGTGCTGTGCTTGGGGACTGGTAGAGGATCCCTGAGGCATGGAGCTGCTGCACACAGGGCTTGCTTCAGCCCATGTCCGGGGTGAGGGGACCGCAGTGTTAACATGTGGCCCGTGCTTCACTGTCTGCCGTGTGCCCCATGCTTGCTGCTGTCAAGCCCCAGGGGAGCTGCCTCAGTGCAGTGGCAGGAGGCAGGGAGAGCCGGGAGCTGTGGCACCGTGGTGCCCAAACCCTGCCACGTCAGCAGGCTGAGCTGGGGGGGCTGCGTGGGGGCCCGTGCTGCTGCGGCTCAGCACGCTGTGGAGCATCAATGCCTGGAGCAGAGTCCTGCAGCCAGGACTGGATCCAGGACCGTGGTGTCACCCGTGGTCCTTGTCACCCACTCATCATAGTGGCACTGGTGGTGGCTGTTTGGGTTGTGTTATGAGTTGGTGCTGATGCATCCCTGGGAGCCCTGCTCCAAGCTGCTTCCTCCCAGTTCTCACCCTGGCCTTGATGGAGTTAGGGGACATAGTGAGGTTTGAATGAGCCCCAGCCAGAGGACGGGGCTTTCCCCCATCTTCCTCCATCGGCACCCCAAGCTGCCCAGAGGCAGGCTGTGGCCAGCCTGCAGCACCCCCTTGTCTCCCACAGCAGGGCCAGGGCCATGGGCAGGGGAAGGGCAGCTCTGCCTCTCGCCTGCCTGCCTCTCCCTTCCACACCCACACTCTTCCCGGCAGAGCAGGGTTGCCTGAGGGCACCATGCTTTATTCATAGGCAGCTGCAGGCAGCAGCCAGATGCAGCCTGCTGCCTGCGTGTGCCCCTTGCATCCCGGTGGCCCTGGCAGTGCCACCCAAAAGGGATGGCAGGGGAGGAGTGCCTGCTGGAGCCCACGCTGGTGTACTCTGCAGTGAGGACATCTCTAGAAGGAGGATGGTGAGCCTCTCTCTACAGCCGCAGCCCTTCAAGCAACTTGGAAACCAGCATGACCTGTGGGAGAGAGGGAATGGATCCTAACTTAGCCAAAGCTGGCCAGCCTGCTTTTTGCCAGGGGTCAAAAATCTTCCCCCCTTAGCTTTGTCCAGTGGGCAGGGACTTGGTACAGAGGTGCCTGGGGATGGGCTGAGTGGGAAAGCCTACCCACTCAGGTTGCCTGTGTGATGCTGGCACAGCAGGGAAGGGGTTAAGGAGAAACCCCATCCGGGCAAACCTGCTGCCCAGAGAGGGAAAAGGACACGGAGGAGTCAAGGTCAGGGGTCCGAGGCCCATGTGCTTCCTGCTCCCAGCCTTGATGCGAGCCAGGGGAAGTGGGGAAGGAAGGGAGTCTCGTAAATACTGAAGCGCGGCCGGACGCGGCTGCCGGAGAGCACAGCCCTTCCTCTGCTGCACTCACCGCCGGACACTTCCCACCACTGCCGCCCCGGGGGGGAGCCCCCGGGGACCTGCCAGGGCAGCAGGGCCCTGGCAGCCCCCGCACTCGCCCTGGCTCAAGCTCGCTGCCCGGCTCTGTGCTGCGGCGGGTGCTTGGCTGGGGAGCCTGGGTGCCAGAGGTGCCTCAGAGGCCCCAGCTTCAGCGGGAGGCTTTTCTCCTAGCTCCTTTTCTGGGATCAAGCAGAGGTGGTATATTCCCATAAAGAAATGATCTCCAAGAGGCTGCCCCTGGAGTGGTTTCAGGAGCAGGGTGTTTATAACAGTAGCATCCCCTAGAAAAGGGGGTCCTCTGGGGCAAGGCTTTGCTCTGAGTGCAAGGGATGTGCCAGGTTAAATGGCCTCGGCATGGGGCAGCAGATGTGGGTGTTCCTGCCGAGTACCCTGCCAGGGAGCTGCGGTGGTCCCACATTCCCTCCCTCTTCTGTCCCCGCAGACTGTGCAGGCTGCAAGGAGGAGATCAAGCAAGGCCAGTCCCTCCTGGCCCTGGAGAAGCAGTGGCACGTCAGCTGCTTCAAGTGCCAAACATGCGGGATCATCCTCACCGGCGAATACATCAGCAAGTGAGTACCACCATGCTGATGGCAGGCTTGGCCATGCTGGCCGTCGCCGGGCTGGGGGTGCCCAGCCCAGCTCACCCACTGCTCACCCCCTTCTCCTTCCTCTCCCAAAGGGATGGTGTCCCATACTGCGAGTCTGACTACCATGCCCAGTTCGGCATCAAGTGCGAGACCTGCGACCGGTACATCAGCGGCAGGGTCCTGGAGGTGAGTCCTAGGGCCACAGCCACCTGGTCCCGGTCTGTGAGAGGGACCCCTGCGTCCCACCCAGAGGTGCATGCCTTGGGGAGGTGTGGGATTTTTACCATCCTGCACCCATGTTATCCTACCCTCGGTCTCTCGGGGCCGTGGCTTTTCCTGCAGCGGGTGTGTGGACACAGTCTGACCACCTTCTCTGGAGGGTGGGAGTGGGAGAAGGAGCACTACCATGCTGCAGAGGTGGCTTGGATACTGGTGCTCCAGAAGCAGCCAGAGCACGCGGTGGCCTGGGTGCGCTAACACGTGCCCAGAGCCCAAGATGCGGGGACACTGGCCTTAACCAGCTGCTACCATGCCCGGCTCTGGACTGTCCCCCCCATGCTCACCCCAGCCCACCTCCTGAGCGCATCCCTGTGCAGGCAGCCTGCCTGTTGCCTTGGAAACACATCCAGCACGGCTGCCCGCTGCCAAACCCTAAGGGGGGGCTGGCATACCCCTTATCAGAGCAGCAACCAGAGCAGGGAATCCCCTTCCCTGGCTCAAACCCAGAGGGGCTTTTGCTCATCACATTGCTGGCCAGCAGGAGCTGCTCTGGCAGAGCCACTGAGGGATACAGGGATCCCCTGGGATCCCACAGCAAGACATGGGTGCAGGTGGCTGTGGAGCATTTTTTGGGCAATGGTGGAGCTTCCCAGCCAGCGAGGGCAGTGGGGGTTGCTGTTGGGGAGGGACAGAGAGGTCTGTCAGGGCTGGTCCTTCCCGTCAGCCAGGCGGTCACATCCCGCCTATGGTCTCTGCTCCCCTGTCATGCTTTCTGTTTCTACCCCAATGTTTGCAGGAGAAAAACAAAACAAAACAAAGCAAACAAACAAAAACCAAATCAAAACAGAAAATCTGGTCTGAGGGTAGAGCAAAAGCTCAGGAAGCATAGAGAAAGATGTCAGAATGAAGCATGTTGTGATTTTTAGACCCCCCGGTGATACTGTAGAGCTGGGCTGTGGTGGTACAGAGGCAGCAATGCTGAAAGCGTGCTCAGCCACTCCTAAGACCTTCCCTTCTGTGCAGCTGAGCAGGAGGGAAGTGCTCTCAGGGTGGCATTGGCACTCACATCTCTGCCATCCCCAGACAGCAGCGATAGGAAGCTGTATCCCAAAATCAAAGGTACCATGGCTCCACAGCGAGCCTCCCCACAGGTGCTGTGGGCTGGAGTGGCAGTGGTTGTGTAGGTCTCCATCCTGCTGAGAGCTGTTCCAGGACATCTCCAGCCTGCTTCACTCACAGCCTACCAAGAAGTGGTCACCCCCTCTGGTCCTGCTGGTGGGGCCGGTCTGAGAGCACCCAGCCTGGCCAGGGAACCTCTCCTGAAGCTGGAGCCAGGAGCCCTCCAGCATCTTCCCCCCTCTTCAGGGAGCTGCCTCTGCCTGGGAAGGCTTTCTGCTGACTCCAGGCTTTGGCAGCAGTGCCAGCACTGGCTGCTGTGAGGGTGAGCTCAGCGCGGCTGCCACGGGCCGGCTGCCCATCATGGGGCCACTTGATCAGCAAATGTCTGAATGGAGCAGAGCAAAGCCAGAAGCTCCCCTGACATCGAATCCCTGCCGCGGCTCCCCTGGGCAGTCCGGTCCCCAATAACCCTGTGCCAGGACAGAGCATCCTCAGCCACCCTAGCAGGGCAGGTAGGCTGGGTGTTACCTGCTGTGGGATGTTCCGTGTGTGAAGGTGGGTGAGAGGAGCCAGAGGGGGCCTGGGACTCCTGCCCCAGGGTCAGTGGCTGTGCTGCCAGGCTGGCTGGCACCATCGGGCACCGCTGCTTCTGAGCCACTTGTACTGCTCTCGGGGCTTTCCTTGCTTGGTGCAGCCACAGCAGAGTCAGGACAAACATAGGATGTTCCTGCTGCTGCACGTCTGAGGGGACGGACAGAGAGCAGCTCTGCAGGGCATGATAGGTGTGGGGGTAGAGGTACCCGGCCTGCAAGCTGGAGACAGCCCTGGGGTGGTAACATGGGAACAGCTCTCCCTGCTGTCCCTCACCTCCATCTCCACTGGCTCTTTTCCTGGCAGTAGCTCTAGCTCTCTTTGCCTCCCCCCATGCCCTCCATCCCCAGCTCTGATCCCAGCATCCGCTCTTCCTGGCCGGAGGGGCCAGCCAGCTCTGCCTGCTCATGCTGGGCTGTGGGAAGAAGCTGCCTGAACCCCACGAGATGCTCTGGACAGCAGTCAACTCGCATTAGCACCTTGCCTGCCGCACCCACGCCCGGGCATGGGAGCCCTCCTCACGCGATGGGACTCCATGGGCTGGAAGTAACATGCCTTGGTGCCAGGGTCCCTGCGGGCAGAGCCGAGGTGCCACCCCTTAGTCATTACAGAGCTGAGAGGAGCATAGAGTTTGGGTGCTGAAAGGCTGTGCCAGGCGAGCACCCCTTGCCTCGCCAGGGCTGAGCCCACGCTCCCCACCCTCCCCAGGTGTGTGCCTGCTCATGGTATTGAATGATCTGTAAAGCCAGAGGCTTTAATTGTCTTCTCCAGCAGAGCGTGAAATGGAAAGGATGCCTTTAAATAATTTTAGACCTTAAAGAGCCTTCTCATGCGATCCCAGCAGCCTCCAGGCTTTCCCAACTGCTCCGAGCTGCGCAACCAGGCTTGGATGATTAATGAGTCTTTAAGGGACTCCAAGTGATAACAAGCAGGTCTCTTCCCTTGCAGCCTCTACCAGCCTTTTACGAGCTGTAATATTAACTAATATAAAGGAACAAGGTTTGTGAATAGTTTGGGGAGTTTCTCCTCAAGGAGTGGTGGGCGTTGAGTTATTGGGTGTTTTTTGGAGAAGATCTGTGTTGAAATGAGATTTGGGACTGGGCTGGTACATACCGCTGGGGGAGCACGCCTCCACGTCCACGCCTGATCTGCAAAGCATCCCCTTTTGGCATGGTCTGACCTGACATGACTGCAGCCCGTATAGTCCAGATAGGAAAAGATATATGTGTGTATATATATATACATATATACATAGGTTAGTTTTTTTTCCTCTTAATGTAGGCACACCAAGCCTTTGGGGGTATTAAGAGTGTCCAAGAGCACCAAACCCATTCCAGATTCATAGAGGAACTGGGGAAGGCGTCACATCAGTCACCAGGCCCCCACGTCCCCTGTGTTAGCTGTCCTTAGCCAGCTAGAAATACAAGTGATGGGAACTGCCGTCACACTGTCCTGAAGCATGTAGGAGCTGGGCTTTGGCTGGGTTATTTTCCATCTCTTCCCCGTGTTTATGGCTGTCTTCTCCACTTGTTGCAGCTCAGTGTGCCTGCTGTGGGCGCACAGCACTGGCGGGTGGGTGCCTGCTGCAGAGGGTGCTGGCACGGTGCTGCGGCAGGCAGCTCCCCACGCAGGGCTTTGAGCACAGGGACGTGGGCAGAGCAGGAGGAACTGGCCATCCTTAGGGAGCTTCTGTCTTGGTGGGGCAACGGGTCACCTCCCTGGGGCAATGGGCATGAGACACGATGAGCCTGTTGGCACAATGTCAACGACATTGGGGGCTCCAGACAAGGCTTTTTCAGCTAAAATTGGTTTAGGATATGTGTGGCCTGGAACCAGCTGGTGTGTTTGCTCAGGTTGGAGAAGTGTTCGGTGCAAGCCCCTACTGTGGAGTGCAGTGTCTGGGCTGGGGCTGGCGTGGGGGCCTCTCCCATCCCATGGAGAGCCTGGGGGAGTGGGGCTGGGGGCTTTCTTGCCCCTTCTCTGCATTCGCAGTGCGTCTGTCTCTGCAGCCCTCCCACCAGTGACTTTCCTGCTGTGTTATCAAGCTTTTGGGTGTGAACTGAGGATGTTTGGGCTGTGGGCTCACTTGGGCCAGCCCGGCTAGCATAGGGAGGGGCCTGGGGCACAGGGCTGTCTGCTCCTTGGATTGGGGTGCACTGCAATGAAAGGAAGAGGGGTCCAAGCTCTCCCACTCGTTTCCTCTGCCTGCACTAAAACCTTCCACTCGTATTTGCCATAAACTGGACAGGAAGAGCTGCTGGCTGCCAGCTGCACCCTAAACACATTGAATTCCAGGTTGAATTTTATGGGCAATCAACTGGCAGATTCTCAGTTATCCTCACAGCAAATTTTCCTGTTGATCCTCTCTGTTTCAAACCTGCTCCATCCCTGTCTATCATAACCCCCTTTGTCAGCAAGAGCCTCATCTTTGCTGCCTTAAATTATCCTTCTTCTCTTGGATTATTATGGGAGTAAAATGTCCTTTGGGGTCAAGCTCTAACAGCACAGCCCAGATTCCTCCTGCCTTGAGCCAGCTCCTGCCTCCCAGCTCCCAGCCCAGAAAACGAGCCTATAATTGAAATGCTAGCAGACACTTTGAGTGGATACAAGCTACCAATTAAATCCATTATCCCTGTCAAAGAGCAAAGGGAGCAGCCCAGCTCCAGCTCAGCTGGGGAACAGCATGTCTCTAGCACTGAAGTTTGGGCACGGCTTCACAGAAGGAGAAAAGTTTCTTGAGGGCGAGGGGCTGGCAATGGTAGCCTAGGAGGGTCTGACAGCAAGAGGAAGCCTGTGCTTTGTGAGGTTTATATTTGGGGCTCTTCTCCCTTTACTGCTTCCCTGCTGTGACATCCTGAGCCGAATTTGCTGTTTCTCTTCAAAGCTCTAGAGAGAAGGAGCTGGTGCAAAGCATGGCTGCTTGGCTGAGTGTTACTGCAGAGGGTCTCAGTTATTTCCAGAGTACAAGGGCAATTAGGGGTGAGATTTTTAGGGGTACCTTCCTTGGGGATTTGGGACCCCCTGGCTCTGATTTCCTGTGTGTTGGACAGTTCAAGGGGAGCAGAAGGTTCCCAGTCTGACCTGTAGTCCAGCAGGTCAGAAGCATTAGTGATGAAGTAGTCTCTGATTTTCTCCACGTGTTGTGATGGTCTCCAAGGCCACCCTGGGCAGTTTTTCCCCCTTCACCTTGTCACTGTCTGCATCAGCAAATGATGCTGGGACCACTCACCCTCAGGGACATGAGCAGGTCACCATGTCCTGCCTTGCTCAGGGGGCCCTCTTCTCTGCTCACCCTTGCAGGCAGGAGGGAAGCACTACCACCCCACCTGTGCCAGATGTGTCCGCTGCCACCAGATGTTCACAGAAGGAGAGGAGATGTATCTCACAGGTAGGGATCCCGCTGTGGCAAGGAGGGACTCCCCTGCCCTGTGTCAGGGCATGGACCAGCATGGCTGTGCAGAGATTTGCTGACTGTGAGGGTGTTTGGGGTTTGGGTTCTTATGGTGATCAGTGCTGAAAGGGTCTCTCTGCAGCATTGCCAGAGACTCCTCCTTTGCTGCTCCCCAGCCCCTACACACTCTTCCTGGGCTGTGCAGCCATCATTTCTCTCCATGAAACCTTGCCTGCCCCTGAGCTGGAGATTTTGTTCCTCAGCAGCAGCTTTTTGCTCCCTGCGAGTCTCCCTGCACAGCTGGGGAGCACTGCCACACGTGCCTGGATGTGTCCCTGGCCTGCACCTAGCAAATGGAGGCTGGAATGGACACAGGGTGCCTTGTTCCCCACTCTCCCCAGCCCCAGGGGAGGGTGGTCCAGGACCCCTTCCCCACTGCCCCCCAACTCCCCCTGTCCAGGTTATACTGCAAGCAGCACCCGAGGGGTAAGGCTTCCGCTGGGCACAGCCCTATGGTTTGGGTTTGGTTTTGGCAGGAGCTCATCCCTGCCTGGACCTGCCTTAGGGGCTATTTCCATTGCAGAGGGAAGGTTTGTTTTCGCTCAGTAACCTGTGTTTGCCTGTCACCCTGAGTCATTAACGATCCCATGGGTGGCAAAGGGGGAACTGCACTGAGAGAGCCAGACAGGGGATTGCAGCAAGGCCCTGTTGTGAGCAGCAGGATGAGTGTGCTCAGCATCCATCCCAGGGACCACGTAAGCGAAGCTTGGTGCCTTTGCTGGTTCTAGCCTGGAGGGTGTGTGAGGGGCTGTGGATGCCCGGGCCCAGTGTCACCCTGAGTTTAACCAGCAAGAGCTGCCTGGCTGAACACTGTTTGGGCTGTGCCAAAAACGCCTGCGTTTGCTGTCACAGTTTAGTAGTGTTGGCCATTACATCTTGGTGCCTGGGAGCTGTTTTGTTTCATAGTACAGGCGCCCAGTCCCCACTTCCCAATGGGCATGTGCCTGTGGCCATGCCGTAGTGGAGAAGGCGCCCAGAAAAGCTGGTGGGACCCAGCAGGTGACCCCCTGCTCTGCATCCTTGGGGCTCACCACCTCCCCCCTGCTCTGCTCCCCGTGGAAAGGCTCTGGTTCCTGCCAGAGGGGGCCCCCGAGGAGCTGTCCCCCCAGCATGCTGGGGTTGCACTCCTATAACACCAGTTGCTCAGTGCAGCTGCTGACATCCCCCACCCCAGGGACCGCGGGCTGCAGGTCAGCGCTGGAGGCAGCAGGGACAGGACGGGACTCCCCCATGGCAGGGGGAGCTGGATAATCCCTAGCAGTAGGGGTGAGCTGTGCGTGGAGCTGAAACACTTCCCTTTTGCTGCGTTGCAGGCTCCGAAGTGTGGCACCCCATCTGCAAGCAGGCGGCCAGAGCAGAGAAGAAGCTAAAGGTAGGCAGCAGGGTGAGGGGCATCCCTGAGAGGTGGCACGTCCCAGCTGGTGCTTCCCCCGAGTCTCTGCTGGAGGTGAACTGTTGTGGCAGTGTCAGAGCCTGGGGTGGCTTCCCGAGGCTGGCACGAGCTCTGTCCCCACTGCCCAGAGGATGGTGGGTGGCCATGGCCGAGGCTGTTAGCAGGGACCTGCCTCCTGACCAGCCCATGCCACAGCTGGGGGGACAGGGACACAGCAATCCCCCTCGCACCCCTCGAGCTGTTGCTCCCGCCCCAGCCAGACACAGGCACAGCTGCCCACTGGGTCTTACCAGGCCACTTGCCTGACTCTGGATCTGGCTCTGAGAGAGGCCAGGGTGCAAACCTGGACAAAGCTGGTGCAGCAAGGGCAGAGCAACTGGACCTTGAGTGAAATTAAGCCCTAAAACCAATGGTTGTGGTTGCTGCACCCAGCATTGTGCCTGCTCAGGGGTTCTTCCTTGCTGTGCTCTCACCTATCCTCTGCTTTCCTGCCTCCACAGCACAGAAGGACGTCAGAAACCTCCATCTCACCCCCTGGTTCCAGCATAGGCTCCCCAAACCGTGTCATCTGTGTAAGTACAGCTCTGCCCCTCGTCCACACGGGCAGGACGGATGCTCCAGCCCTAGGGAAGGGAGCAGCAGTTCCCAGTGCTGCTCTGCAGTGTGAGGAGTCCCCTGGGGACAAGCCCAGCCTTTGGGGACAGCACGGACAAGCCATGCCTCCTTGCCCCAGCAGCATGCCATGCCTCCAGTGCTGTCGGCACAGACCAGGAGCGCTCAGAGAGGCACAGTCCCACCCTCCCAGCTCCTCTGCCCCTTTCTGCTGCTGCTTCTCAGGCATCTCCTCTTACCTCTGCCTGCTGCTGGGGTGACGGTGGGCTCTGTCTGCTCTGTGCTGGCTCCACACTGTATGCTCCAGCTTCCCCTTCCTTCTGTCCTCCTCTTCCTTTCCGCCTCTCTGTCTCTGTCTCTCCCTCTCCCTAGGCTAAAGTGGATAATGAGATCCTTAATTACAAAGACCTGGCAGCTCTTCCCAAGATTAAAGCCATCTATGAAGTGCAGCGTCCTGACCTCATTTCCTACGAGCCCTATCACAGATACATGTCGGATGAGACGCTGGAGAGATATAGCTATGGGGAGGTACTGAGTCTCAATATGCCCAATGCTGGGCTGCACAGGGAGCTGGGCCCCAGTTTGGGGCAGTGGGGAAAACTGCATGTGGGTTTGCTCACTCCAGTGGGAATACTGCAAGGAGGCAGGAGTGGGGGTAGGACCTCTCCCAGGGGCTCCCTGTCACTGGGAAGAGGGCCCGGACTGGAAGGGAAATCTTGGTGCCGGTGCTGTAGAGTAAGAAAGAAACCAGTGACCTTATCAGCTGATGGCAGCACCTTGCCCACACTGTGCCACAGACCCGACATGCAGGGACTGACTGCTGCACTGGAGGAGACTTTGCCCTCGGGAGTGATGTGGCAGGGAGCTCCCCCATCACAGCCTGCAGCTGGACAGGAGGAGGGCACACAGCACACGTGCATCCATCCGGGCTGGAGGGACAGATGGCCAGCAGGCTCAGCCCAAAGCCTGGCCCCTGGCAGGCAATCCTCCTGGCTGGAGCATGGCAGGGTTGTCCCCGCTGGGTGCTGGCCCCACAACCAAGGGAAGGGGGGCTTGGTCAGTGCATTTTTGCAAGCGTGTGATGAGATGATGCCCAAGCAGCACATGGCATGGGACTGCCCTGCCCCGCTCCCCCAGGCAGGCTAGGGCTGCTGGATGATTTCAGTAAGTCTGTGGAAGAAGAGGGTCTCAGCAGCTCACGCAGAGATGGGGGACGTGAGGTGGTTCTGGAAGAGGACTTTGCAAGGGCCAGCAGCAGCATCTCTTACATCTTCAGTCCCAAGGCTTGTCACAAGCCTGGTTTGCTCCAGCCCACCTTCGACCCCTTGCAGCCACTCCGTCGAGGTCTCTGAGAAGGGGTGCAGGCTGATGATTCAGGAGGTGCCGTCCTCACACCAGCTCCCCTCCTGGCCAAGGGCTCCCTGCCCAGTGTCCGGCCACAGTTCAGCTCTGGCTGTGCCACCAGCTGCCTTCGCCACTTGGAAGCTGTGATGAGGCTGTGGGACCCCAGTTTGTCACTGCTCCCCTTAACTGTGTGCTGTCTCTCTCTCTCTGTCCCTGCCTTTGCCTCCTGCTGCCTCCAGTCCTTGGGGACCCTCTCCCCGTACTCACAGGTAATGCCCCTGGTGTGCACCGGGGGGTTTTTCACCTGCTGTCACTGCAGGGCATCCCTCTGCCCAGGGGCTGTCCCGAGTTGGGGGGGTCAGGGGGACCCTGTCAGGAGGGTCCTGTCCTTCAGGCCCCATGGAGAGCAGCGTGCAAACCCTCCCTGGCAGAGTGGACCCAGGGTGCAGCTTCTGTCCCATGGAGGGGCATGTCGGTAACTGGGAACAAGCACAGGGGAAGGGGGTGATCTCCAGGAAAGGGGGTGAAAGCCTCTGGCTGGACACTGTCACCTTATCCCAAACCCTGGGCTTCACTGCCTGCACTTTGGCAGTGGGGAGGTAGAGCAGCCTTGGGACCCCCTCCAGCCGTGGAGGACACACACGCTGCCTGGCACGTCACACCGCAGAGCATGCACCCTCCTGGGCTGCCACAAGCATGGGGACCCCCATCCATGGGGCATCTCACTGCAGGGCTGCCGAGGCACTGACCTGCCTCATCTCTCATCCTGCCAGCCCCAACCCCACTTCTCTCCACGCCTTTCTCCATCCCCAGGACATCTATGAGAGCTTTGACACGCGGCAGAGGCGAGCCTCCAGCCCTGGCTACATCGACTCCCCCACCTACAGTCGTCAGGGCATGTCCCCCACCATCCCGAGGTCCCCTCACCATTTCTACCGCTCAGGTGAGGATTTCAGCTGTAACACCAGGCTGGGCTAAGCTCAGACCTCTAAGTGGAGCTTCTCACAGGGGACCTCGGTGGTCCTTCTTCTGGCAAGCAGGCAGGAGGCCTGGGGGCATCTGGGGGGGAGGTTTACAGCTACAGGAGCTGTGGGGCAGTGACCAACTCTGCTGTGTGCATCTTCTGGTTCCCCTGACCCTTGTGAGCAGCAAGGAGAGGCCGAGGAGCCTTTGTCCTGGCTCAGACCTGAGTTGGGGCTCATGGAGTTTGGGATGGGGAGGGAAGTGGCTCCCAGGCCCAGTGAAGACCCCTCAGCTGGCTTGGTAGCTCTGGGAGGGGTGTACACACGAGTGCTGTGCCCAGCCAGTGCTGTAAGGGGGGGTCCTTACACACACACGTGTGCGTGCCCTGGAGCATGTCGGGGGCGGAAGCAGAGTGTATCTGTGCCGTGTCTCCTGTCCTCTGGACTCGGGGAAGAACAACTGGGAAAATCCGAGGTCAGTAAGTCCAGAGGTCCCGCATTCCCTGAGCTACCCCTGCACTGCACCACCAAAGGTCTGTCACTGTTTGCCTCTGCAGCACGCTCAGCTTTACTCTCACCAGCGGCGGGACAGCCTGCTGCCCTGCAACGGCACCTGCACGCAGGGTTTCCTCTGCATCCCACCCTCCTCCAGAGATGCAAGAAATCTCCCTGTGCTCCACCACGCCCCATCCTGGACCATGGCCCAGCGCACATCCCCATCAGCCCCACCACGTGGGTCACCCCCTGCTCTTCTAACACTGCTGCATTTAACACCCGTTTTCTTCTGCCTCTTGTTCCCTCTCTTGGTCACTTTTGGCTGCTTCTGCTCGGCACTGCATAGGCACCGAGAGCGGGCGCAGCTCCCCCTACTATAGCCAGTTAGATGTGAGGTCCTCCACTCCAACCTCATACCAAGCACCCAAGCATTTCCACATCCCAGGTAGGCTCTGGAGCACCCCGGTTCCCGGGGAATCACCGTGTCTGTGGCATGCCCGCATGTGCCGTGCCCCCTGTGTCGCATGCGTAGCTCCACCGCCTGCCTAGAGCCAGCTGGCAGCAGGATCTACCCCTGGTAGAGGCCATCCATAAACAGGACCTGCAGCTTGAACCCTCCCCATCACGACATGGACGTCCCAGAGCTGCCCAGAGTCTGCTTGATCCTTGCAATGTCCCTCTTCTCCCTCTTCCCTGACCTTCCTCCACCCCCCACATGAAGACAAGTACCCTGCAGAGAGCCTGCCCCCTCCCCTGCCTCCCCCTCAGGTTCACGAGCCGAAGCGTGTCTGCCGGAGGCCTTTCCACACCCATCCGCTACAGATGACTATTTTATACTCCCCATAGGGCCCGCCGCTCCCTCCCCCCAGAGTCTTCTGGGCTTGCCAGATGCCTGCTCCCCTTCTGCAGGGATTGCAGGGGGCCACCAGGTAAGGGCCACCACCCGCTCCCAGCCACGCAGAGCCCATGGGGACGGGGACAGAGCGGGCAGAAAGGGAGAGTGGGGCGGGAAGCAGGCAGAACTGCCCATCCATCCTTCAGCACATGCAGAGGGGCCAGAGCCCCAGACCACCTTGCTCATCTGTAGGCATCTCCCGCCGCCCTTGTCCCCCCCCAAAGCGTGGAATCTTCCACAATGTATAGCTGATGCCCTGGGACAGCACCATGAGGACACCCAGAGGCTCCCCCACCATGGTCCCCTCCTCCCATCCCATCCCTGCCAGGGTTCAGCCCTGCTGCCTGCCCTTCCCTCTCCTCCCGCTGACGGTCAGTGGTTTATGGATGGCCCCCTCCCTGCTCCGCCAGCTCCGCTGCCTGGCCCCTGTGCGGGGGTTGTAGCTCTCAGTGCCAGGCTTCCAGTTCGCTTTCCCCTCCCAGCTCGCTCTTTTCTCTCTCTGCTGTGGAAAAAGGCTTTGGCTGATGTTGTTTGGCCCCAGATAGCTCTCAGGCGGTCCCTCCAGGCACTGGCACCCCCGAGAAACCGCACCAGTGCGAGCCGTGGTGCATTGCTGCCGGCTGGCAGGGGCGGCCGGCGGTTCCTGGCTGTGCCCTCCGTCCCGGGGCTGGCGGCGCCCGCTGCCCCGCAGTGCATGCTGACGCTGGGGCACTCACTGCATGTCCTCTGCGCGCAGTGCTGCCCGAGGGCAGCCCCGGGACCCCACTCCTGGCCCCGGCCCGGTGCTGCGCTCCCGTGGGACGTATGGACCCGGAGACG
Organism: Tyto alba; assembly: GCF_018691265.1. NCBI lineage: Eukaryota > Metazoa > Chordata > Aves > Strigiformes > Tytonidae > Tyto > Tyto alba. Next base: position 13,536,257 of record NW_024881279.1, read on the forward strand.
GTTGTGTGGTGGAGACGTGGCGTGGGGGTAGCATCTCCTGCAGGACCTCTGTCCTATCTGCAATCAGCATGCCCACGCTAACCTCCCCTTCCTCCTTTCTTTCCTTCTTTCTTCCCTTTCTTTCTTCTTCCACCAGCTGCTGGCGAGAGCAACATCTACCGAAAACCCCCCATCTATAAGCGACACGGTATGGTCTGCCCGCTGTGCACCGGGCTGGGCTCTGCGGGGGAAGCGGGGCAGGGTGCCAGCGCAGGGCTTGGTCTGGCTGAGCCACGTGTAGGGGCAGGGTGAGAGATGGGAGCAGGCGTCAAGGCAAGATGTTGGGGTGCTGGGCTGTGGTGGGCTGATACTCCTGCTTCCCTTCTGAGAAAGCACGAGAAGGCGGCAGCTTTGGACCACATCCCTGTCGCGAGGGATGGAGGCGAAGGCTGTCGGTGGCACTGGGGTCGGGGATAGCTGTGGGAGGGGGAGCAAGGCCATGGAGGGGTGACAGAAGGGACAAGGGTGGCCGTTGCTTGCTGATGCCGGGAGCCAGATAAGCATCGGGAAGGGGAAGAACAAGGTAAATTTGCAGTTTCATGTGAAGCCCTGGAGAAAAGTCACAGCCCATCCTGGATGGATGCTCTGGGGTGAAAGAGGCTTGAGGGGGGAGGAGGTGTTGAGGAGTGGGGAGGAGACACGGGTGTGTTTGGTGTGTCTCAGCGGGGCTGGCTTGCACTGTCCTTGCTCGCTTCTGCACGTAGAGGGGCAGCAGCTCCCCCTGAGCAGTAACTGTGTGTCCTCTCTCTCCCTGGGCTCTCCCTTCCCACCCACCCAACTCCCACCGCCCCGCTGCTGGCTGCACCCTCTGCTGTAAGTAGCTGCCGTTGGCAGGGTCCCCTGCGCCCGCTTGAGGTGGTGGGATGGCTCTGCCACAGCCTGTCCTTGGTGCTCCTTCCCCTGCGAGACTCCTGGCCTCTGAGGAAGAGGAGCAGGGCTCACCCTTGGGTTTCTCACATGTGCTGCCGAGGCTCAGTCTCCAGTGGGAGCAGAGCCGGCATTGCTGGGGTCACCCCTCTGCTCCCCCTCGCTGCTGCACAGCCCACTGCCACCTTCCCCTGGCAGTAACCCACCAAGAGCCCTTTCCCTGCCGGGACTGAGCCTTCCTCCATCCCCTCCCGCCTGTGCAGTTATAGCCCTCTGGGTGATTGGACGGCCTGGGGCACAGGGAGGTTGGTGGCACTGGTGGTACTGGGACCGGGTTGAGCACTATGCAGGAGCCAGAGCTTGTGGTGCTGTGGGCTATGAGCCATTCAAGTCCCTTCCCAGCCACATCAACGACAGCCCCTCTGCTTGCCACGGTCCCCACTGTCTGCCTCTGCGCCCTTGTCTCCAGGAGGTGTCAGCAGTTTGAAAATGGATTATTCCCATCCCTGCTCCATTCTGTCCCAGACATAAATTGCTGGTCGCCACTGGGGAGAGGGGAGGGAAGAGGATTTGCCTTCGTCCTGGGGTGGATTGTTGCAATCCTGCCATCAGGACTCAGGGTCCTCATTACAGCTCTGCCTTCTCCTTTTGCAGACAACCTCCCTGCAGCCACCAAAAGCAAAACCAGTGAAGACATCGCACAGTCATCCAAGTATAGCCCTGCCTACTCCCCGGACCCATACTACCACTCTGAGTCAGAGTACTGGTCCTTCCAAGGCTCCCCCAAAGGTAACAGCCCTCCGTGGGGCTGGGGGAAAGGGAAACCCATTCCTGTCCCCAAACCCAGCCATTCCCTGGGAGGTTACACCCCGCTTTAGTTGGGTCTGGACTCAAAGGTGGGTTTGGGCCAAGATACCTGCCAAAGTGACCCTGGAATCCTAGCAGCCCTTGGGACTTGGCTGTCCCCATGCAGCTGGGGACTGTCTCTTCCCTTCCTGCCTCCACCTTCATCCCCATCTGACCCCCACCATGTGTCTCCTTGCAGCCCCCCGAGCCCGGAGGTTCTCGTCAGGAGGCGAGGAGGATGGGTACGACCGGGGCATGCACAAGGTGAGTGATCACCCTGCCCACAGCCTGGCAGGGGAGAGACGGCAGCAAGCTGCCCCTGGGGTGGGTTGGCTTTGGGGAGGAGGCATGGACCAGCTCCGCCACCCAAGAAGGGGACACCACTGTCCCTGCTGCCCTCTGCCATCTCTTCCCCCCTTGGCCACCCGCAACACAGGTCTGAAAAAGGGGGAGCACACCCCCTTGTGAAGGCATCCCACCCCAGCACCTTGTCCCCAGGGATGGGGGAGCAGATGGGAGGTGCCGAGCCCATGCCGGGAGGTGCCGTGCCTTGCCACGATGTGCCGGCGGTCAGGGTGGGGCCAGGCAGGGAAAGGAGGGGTGCAAAGCGGCTGTTCTCCCCTGCCTAGATCCAGAGCGGCATTGGCAGGCTGATCCTGAGGGAGGAGATGAAGGCTCGGTCCAACTCCTACGCAGACCCCTGGACACCCCCTCGCAGCTCGGCCAGCAGCAGAGAAGCCCTGCACACGGCTGGCTATGAGGGCTCCCTCAATGGCTGTAAGGATGACCCTGCCTGTCTGTCCCACCCTGCACAGCCCCAGCCCCCGTGGGAAGTTTACTGGGGTGGAGAAGGAAGAACAGGGGACTGGGAAGGGGTGGTGGGAGAGGTGCTGGGCACTGGAGTCAGACTTCGGGGGCTCTTTTCCTCTCTGGAGGGCTCCATTTGTTCCCTGTGCCCAGGCCGGGATGGGGCATTGCCCAGCGGGTGTTTGCAGTCTGTTCGGACAGCCTGATGAAGTGCCTCAGGGGGTGGTTGAAGGGTCCCTTGGGAATCTCACAGCAGGGCCATGCTGGGTTTTTTCTGACCCGTTTTGGGCTCGCTGTGTGTGTACCTCCTCGTGAACTGCACATCTGGGATCTCCCGGTACCCCAGACCTGTTGACTGGCCTCAGGGCTGCCTGCCTTGCTTGCACTGCTCTCCCTGCACAGCACCCAGGGCACCCAGCCCCTCTCCCCTTGGGGCTGCAAGCGGGGCTGGGGGTGTTGGGGAGCCTAGCAGCACAGATGCCCCTGCCTGCACCCTGCTGTCCTTCCTCACAGCACGTCTGCCCTGAGGGAGCTGGGGCTATTCAGAGATGCCCAGGGAGCCCCTCAGCCCCCCTGGGCTCCCAGGAGCCCCAAGGAGGGCCCGTGGGGCCAGCAGCCGGGCAGCTCTGCATGGCGTGGGGCACTCGGTCCTCCCTGACACCCGGCTCTGCTCTCCTTGCAGCTCCACGGACGCACTACCTGGCCGACAGCGGTGAGTGTATGAGCCTGCAGCCCACTGCAGCTGGTCCCCCGTGGCTTTGGGGTCCAGAGCCTGAGCTGGAGGGTCCAGAGCCTGAGCTGGAGGAGTTGCTGGGACCAGGGAGGGAAGAAGGGGAAAAAGAAGGAGCCCTTGAAAAGTTGGGCCAGAGTAGAGCTGAACCAGGGAAGAGCTGGTGGCAATGCTGGGAGAGAATGAGTCAGAGAAGCTGAGAGCGGGGATTGTGTTGCACCGAAGGGTGAGGCAGGAGGGCTGCCATGGGAAAGGGATTTTGGGAAGAGGAATACCAGCATGGGAGGAAGCCAGGCTGGAAATGAGTTGGAGCTGGAAGGAGACAGAGCTGGGTGAATGTGGAGCTGCATAGCGATGTGGGAGCCCAGGGGTAGGGTGGCCCGGTGGGTGCTCTCCCAGGCTGTGTGGCTCACCCCTGCATTTTCCCTAATGCACCTTGGTGGCTTCTTTGCAGATCCCCTCATTTCTAAGTCGGCCTCCCTTCCTGCCTACAGGAGGAACGGGCTGCACAGGGTAAGTGCATTCATGCTGCCTGTGTCCTGCTGCTGCCAGGCATCTCTGCACCCTTCATCATTCTCTCCAGGTTCCTCAAAGCCCCTGGTGCTCTGCTTTCATCACTAGGGTGTCCTGCTCCCCACTTCTCTGCACCCCTCCTGCCACTGCTGGTTTATGCCAATCCAATATGACCCTTACTGGGGACCAAAGTGCCCTGTCCAGGACAGAGGTGCCTGCCCTGAACATCCTGAAGGGCACGTTTCAGGGGGACACTGGTGTTGCATCCCAGCATGAGAGCTTTGCTTTATACCCTGGGGCAGCAGTTGCTGGGGGTTGGGAGACCTGGTCCTGCCTCCATGTAACCTGGGCTTGTCACTTCACCTCCTTGTGCCTCAGTTTCCCCACTGCCAAGTGTGGGGAATGGGTCCTGCTTCAGGGGTGGGTGTGCGTGTTCCCCCCCCTGGGGGCACAGGAGGTGCTGTGCTGAGCATCTGGAGGGGACCCCCTCTTACTCCTCCCTCCCTGTATCCCTCCCACAGCCTCCCAGTGCTGAACTTTTCCACTACGACAGCACGAATGCCGTCAACTGGGGGATGCGAGGTAAGGTGCTGCGGGGCTGGGGAGCAGTGCGGGCAGGGGACCCTGTAGGCACAGAGACAGATGCCGTGGGGCTGCCTACCCCAATGCAGGCAACTCTGGAAAATGAGGTCCAGGCTGGAGGGAGAATGGGGGAGACAGGCATGGGTCCCCACAGCCCTGGGGGGAGGATCCTGGCAGCGGAGAGGGGTCAGCATGGCTCATGTCTCTCTTGTCTTTACTCTCTCCCCACAGAGTACAAGGTAAGATGCTCCCGCTCCGAGGAGCAGCTGCCAGCCAGAGGTGCGAGTACCACCCAGAGGGAGTCCCAGAGACGTGTCTGTGTGTCCCCAGGCCCTTCAGGAGGAAGTTTTGCCCTCTGCCTGCAATGCCCTACTTTCATCCCTTTCTGTCCCCCACCTGAAAGCCCCGTCCCGGGACTGTGGGGCTCAGACCAGAGTCCTTCCCCTCCTGCCAGGGTCCCAAGCACTTGGCAACGCAGAAGTGTCTCCTGGGTGAGGAACAGAGAAGGGTGGTTGTGCTGGTGGTTCCCTACTCACACATGTCCTTAGGTCACTCTTGGTTTTGCAGAGTGAGCAGGCTATTCCAGAGCTACCAAGGTGATTCAAGGTATATAGGGTCACCCTGAGAGCAAGTTCTCCCCTCTGCCTTGTCCTGTCCAAGCCCCGGAGAAAGCTGTGCCACCCAGACCCTGCTAAGCGTGGCAGGAGGAGGCTCTGCCCTGGTGGTCCCCATGGCCTCAGTCCCAGGTGCACCCCAACTGTCCGCTGGCTCTGGAGCTACCCCACAGTCCTCTTATCCCTGTGCAGATATACCCCTATGAGCTGCTCCTGGTGAAGACGAGAGGGAGGAACCAGCTGCCCAAAGATGTGGACAGGACTCGGTTAGAGGTGAGAAGAGCCTTTTCCACTGGGGACAATCTCGTCAGGGATCAGAGGGATGCAATCCCGTGGGGTGCTCTCTTAGCCACGGCAAGCAGCGTGGGGCTGCAAGGGGCTCAGGGACATGTGAGGAGCATCTCCACGGCTCCTGAGGAGCACCCGTGTGTCAGCACACTCACGAGTGTGTGTGGCAGGAGCAGGAAGGAGCCGGGTGCTCCCCCTCTCCCAGGTGAGCACAGCTGGGGGTTGTAGCACCCCATTGCACCCAGGGGATGCCATCAGACCCCATCCTGTGCTCTCACACCCTGCTACAGCCATACAGCCCACCTGGCAACTGCTGGTCCCAGGGGGTGGCCGCGGTCCCCAGCCCTGGCTCAGCATCCCATCTCTCCCCAGCGTCACCTCTCCCAGGAGGAGTTCTACCAGATCTTTGGCATGACCATCGCCGAGTTCGACCGCCTGGCCCTGTGGAAGAGGAACGAGCTGAAGAAGCAGGCCCGGCTGTTCTAAATGCAGTGCACTATAAATATATACATACCTATAAATATATACATAGAAAGATCTCTATATTGCAGCTCTGTATGATTCTCAGTGCTGCGCATGGCAGAGGCGCCCTCTGTACCCCTGAGAGTGAATTGGAGTCTTGCAGATCATTTTATGCCCTTTGTTTCCTTTTCTTTTCCAACCCTGTTTCTGTATCAATCCTTGGGTTCTCCCAAGGGTTAAAGGCACGTGAGCCCCGAAGCACTTGGTGTCTGTCACTGCTGCCCCATGGAGGCACAGGGGGGAGGATTTTCCTGCTGTGGCCACTGGCACTCAGGGCTGGGGGAGAGCGGGACTCTGGCATGAGGGGGTGGGATGGGGGTGTACTGTACCCCTCTGCTCAGCTGGTCTGTGTACTTAGGGGTTGGAAGAGGCCCTGGGTATAGTTGCAGGAAAGGGGGATCTCACTGTGGGTTCCTTAATGCCCTCCCAGCCTTTACCATGGCCATGCTCTGGTGGCACCTTCAGCCTCACTCTCAGGATCAGAAATACAGATCTTGGGGCAGGGGACAAGCAGGAGAGGTGGTAGGGACCCCACGGGGAGCAGGGTGCACTCCCATGGGTCAAGGTGCAAGCTTGAGCCGTGATGTGTCCTGAGCTCTTGGCTTTCCCTGCAAACCCAGTGTTGCTACAGAGCCAGTTTTTCCTCCCAAAGTGCCAGAACATCAGCTTCCCGGGGCCATCCCAAAACCAAGCCCTTAAACAAAACAGCCCAAGCTGCCTCCTCCCTTGTGCAGTTTCTTGCTGCTCTTCAGGTTTGTCCAGGGCCAGCAAGGCCCGAGAGCGGACAAGCTGCGCTGCTGCCCAGTCCTGGGCCACCATGCATCGGGCTCTCCCAGAGGTGGTGGGACCCCCCAGCCCTGCTGCTCGGGGCTCTCAGCACCCGTGGGAGCAGTGTGGCTGGGAGCTGGGGGCAAGGCCAAAATGGGGGAGCCAGTGCCACTAACTGCTGGACCTTGTCATGAGGACTTTCCTGAATCACCCCATCACTGATGCCTGAGTCCCAGATGAATCCCTCTGCAAGCCTCCAGGAACGAAGGCCATTACCAGGGCCATTCAGCATTCACTCCTCTGCAAACTACTGGGATTTTTTTTTTTTTTTAAAACACGGTTATTTCTACACAAACATCTCTCCTGGTGTCTGTGTTGCTCTGGTTTCCTATTTGCTTGTCTGGCACAATTTTCAGGCATATTTCAGGACTGAGCAGTCCCAAATAGGCCAGTGAGCCACAGGGCATCTCTGCAAGATCTGGGTTAGCAGGGTTCCTCCAAGGGGACAGCAAGGGTCTCACTTTCACTATGCCACGGACCAGCTCTGCTTCTGTCTGTTCTGGTCCTCCTTGAAACCCTCCTGTCCTGGTGTCTCCCATCAGGTGGTGTGAATGCCCTCCTTGCCATCAGCACCATCACCCTTGGGGGCCAAGGCCACCCAGCTTGTTGCCCAGAAAGCTGTCACCAGGTTCCTGTGTGAGGCAGAAGAGACCTGCAGGGCCTCTTGCAGAGGTTTGCTACAGTGCAGGGTGCTGAGGGCAGGAGATCTATCAGCAGCAGCCCCAGCTCTGGGAGCTTTGTGCTGGCATGGAAGGGGCTGAGGACTGGGGTGGAGATGGCAATATTGTACCAGTAACTGCTCCTGTGTGCTTTAGTACAGCAGTAAATGAACCAATTTTATTTATAATGATTTTACTCATATAAACTATGGCTCCCTAAACCAAGCTCAGCCATTTGTGGCTATAAGAAACTTCCATCTCCAGCAGCACTTTCAGTGATAAAGCCTGGAGGATATTATTATTAATAATAACACAGCAGCGGGAGTCTTTTCATTTTCAAAGTATTTTATGGACAGTACTTGTTCCCTGCAACTACCTGCATGGCAAAGATGGGGGAACTGAGGCAGGGCTCAGTGCTACCTCTCAGACCCAAGGAAGCCTCTCCAGCCCGTGCCATTCAGGGGCAGCAGACGCCCCATGGGACCCTCACAGGCTCCCCTTGCTGTGGGGGTTGCAGAGAGCACCCACCTGCACCCGGCGAGCAGCGGCAGGGGTGTTAGCACCTGCCCTGGAAGCCGTCACTGAGCCCACACTCGCGTCTGGCTGCTCTGCACAAGGCAGCTGGAGCCCGGCTGGCAGCGGCGTTGGTGGCCCTGGCCTGCGAGTGTCCTGTGCCCCCACCACAGCCCCAGAGGTGACCCCACCTTACGAGAGAAAAACGGCTGGATCCAGAAGGGAGAGACCAGCAAATACTGGCCAGGCAGCGTCCGGGCAGGAGCTGACTGGGAAGAGTGGGGCAGGGCTGGCTCCCAGCTGGGCACAGGGGGGGCGAGAGGGGCTGCTGCTTTGGACTGTCCTGGGCTAAGAGGGCCCCAAATGCAGAAGCCCTCGAGGCCAGTTGCTAATGCACATCTAATATTCCAATCAGTGCTTTCCCAAGTGATAACTAGGTACGAATCACATTTCTGTCACAGACTGCTGTCCCCAGAGGAGGGCTCAGCTGCAGTCCTGAGGGTGGGTAAAATTGTCCTGGGGGTGCCAGGGGTCACTGCCCCTGCTGCCACGGGCTGTCCATGTGTGCGACACTGTCACCCACCCCACAAGTCTCCCAAGCCCAGGTCTCCCCTGAGGTCTTTGCTGGGGAGGCACAGTGGTGGTGGCATGAGCACCACGGCCGGGCAGAGGCTGGGCGGATGGGGGACACCAGAAGAGAGCAGGTATGAAGGGGTTTGGGGAGGGAACAGGGACAACACGGGTGAGGCAGGCAGTGAGGTGGTGAGGGGGGAGCTGCGCGTTTAGGTGGGGGCACTAGTTCTGGATCTTTGCCCAAACTGAAGTAGCACAAACCAACAACCCCCGTGGGCAGGCAGGGGTGGCCCACTGCGGGTCCTCACCCTTCACGGGGGGATCTCCGGGTGCTGCCGCTGCTGGGGATGCTCAATGCCCGGTGTGGGGCAGCATCTGGGGGAGATGCAGGGGGTGTGGGGGGCGGGAACCCCGGGACTCCCTCGGCCGTGCCAGGGCGGGTGGAGGGAGGTGGGTGCTGCAAGGCTGCGCCTGGCGGGGTCACCAGCGACGGGGACAAACTTTCCGCCGGTGCTGCCGGCGGGGGACACCTCCGGGAGGTCTCTCGGTGCCGTGCCGGGCCGGGCCGGTGCTCGGCGCTGCCGTGCACCGAGGGAGGGGCGGACAAAGCGATTGGCCGCTCCGCAGGCGAGACCCGGCCCCGCCGGGCGGCTGCGGCCGGTGACACTCGCCCGCCCGCGCCTCCCGGGGCGGCCGGTGCTGCCCGCGGCTCCGGGACCATGGACCGTCTCAGCGGTAAGGGGGGACGGGGCGGGACCGGGACGGGCACCCCCTCTCCCCGCCGTGCCGGGAGCAAGGGTGCAGCTCACCGGATCGATGCGGGACCCTGCCCCCTCCCATTTTGCTTCCCCCCCCCCCCCAGCCCTGCGGCAGGGACAGTTGGGACACAAACTGGTACCAATTTCCCTTTGCTGGTCAGATGGGTGACAAGGCAGTGGCTTGTAAGCAAGTCTATGGGATGTAAGCACTTGTTAGGGGAAATTATGGTCGTAGGAAAGGGAGGTGACTGGTGTTTCCAGATGGACCTGATAGGATCCGGAGTTTCCCTAGCTGGGGAAGATGCTGGTGGTCTCATAAAGCCACAGAGGGCCTGATCCCCACCCTGCTGGGAAGCGGCTGTGTTCCCACATGTGTGTGATTCCCGCCTGCAGCTTGTAGCATCAGGCTCACGTAGCTGTTAGGCTTTGATCTGGGATATGAATAAACCTGCCAGGGCTTTGGGCCAACTTTGCAGAGAAGGCCCTGGCTTTCTGCTGGGGCTGGCAGGTCCCTGCAGGGAGCAGAGGGAGGCTCTCAGTGGGATTCCTGCTTGCTGCTGCTGAACGGTGGCCTGGGGCTGCAGAGGAGGAGCAGGTGGTGACATGGTGTAGCACGGGGGTCCTGGCCCTTGACCGGCTCTCAGAGGTGCTACAGAAGCACCAGCCAAAAATGATAACAGGGGTGCAAGGGGCATCGCTCTGGCTCTGCCGGCTGGGACCATGCTGAAGTTCAAGGCCGGTTCAGGCAGTGCTGCATCTGCAGCTCTGGGTCAGCACCAGAAAGACCCGAGGGTCAAGAGTTCCCCTTCCCGATGTAAAAGGATGGGGTGGCGTTTCCGCAGTGGAAATACAGTTATGAGGAGTTTGACTCTTGGGCTGCAGCTCGCGGTGTCGGTGCTCAGAGAGCAGTGTCAGTGCCCAGCAGCCCAGGAGGGGACAGGGATGGTGACAGGGACAGCCTTCCCCTGCCTGCCAGCCAAATGACATGTGATGCCAGAGCTGTCCTTCAAGGTCCCAGAGGACCTCACTGATGGGCAGTGGGTCTCGGCTTCCCTGTTCTCTTGCTGCGTGAGCTGGTTGGAGGCTACCCTGTTTGCATCCCAGCCCACCCCAAAAATCAAAGCTGGGACCTCACCACAGGGAAGGGCAGGCTTCAAAAAGCATCCTGGAGCATCACAGAAATGTCCTTGGACATGGTGTGGCTGCTCTGTGGGCTGGCCCTGCCAGGGGAGATCTGCTCTGCTGTTTTATCCCCCTCACTGGTGCCTGCTATGGTAGTGGCAGTGGTGCCTGCCTGCTTTGCTTTGCTTTGAGTGCTTGTAACAAATTTCTGTTGGTACCTGGATGGCTCTTTAGTAATGTAAACCTCCTTCAGATGCTCCTGCTCATTACCCAGAGCTGCTAGATCACTCTGGGGACTGTGGCTCATGGAGGGAAGGTGTGGGGGTCTCGCCAGGCTCCTTCCCTAGCACAAGGAGTCTGGGTCTGGTGGTGGGTAGGAGCTCTGTACCCCACCCCCAGTCCCTGCGTGCTCTTTGCCAGCCTCTTTCTTCACCCGGAGCTCTGCTCAGCCCCTGTGTGTATCCTGACTTGCTCTTGCTTTATGATCTGCCAGCTTCTTCATTGCTTTCCATGCTCCAGCTGAGCCTGCTGCCTTCCCCGGCAGGCTGGGCAGCACCCAGTGCAGGGCTCAGCTCTACACCAGTGGCTAAACGGAGGAATTGGTGCTGTGGGCTGCTTACCGAGTTGGTTCAGGTTGTGCTGATGGATAAGTGCATGTGCGCATGATCTGGGAGGTGATCTGTGCTGTGAGCCTTTGCTCTAGCAGGGCTGTGCTCATACATGGTTTCTCCTCATTAGTGACTCTTCCCTGACCTTTTGTGCCACCAGAATTTAGGTCCTGCACCAAACTTATCTGGACTCTAAATCCAGCAAAGCCAGCAGAGATGTGTCAGGGATAAACTTGGCTCCAGCTCGCCCACAGGAATGGGGAGGCTGTGGGGTTGGTGGGAGGGAGCCCAGATCATTCCTGACCTGCCGCCTGCAAGCTGGCAACAGGAATCCCACCCGCCCCGCGCACGTAGCCCGGTGGAAGGGGGTGCGGAGTGGGTGAGAAACACAGATCGGGCCAGCTGTTAGCACGCCAGGCAAGTGCTGAGCTCTCCCCCGCATTGCAGCCATTCCTTCCGCTGGAAACTCAGCTGCCCAGGCCCGCTGCCTGTTTATAGCCGGGGAGTGTGCGGGGAAGGGGCTGAGCCCACCGCGGGCTGCCCCGGCCCCACCATGATGGGCAAAGCGGTGTGGGAGGGCAGCCCAGGGGATGCTGATGCTGAGTGGAGCAGGGAGGCACGGAAGCTATTTGCCTTTCTGTATCTTCTGACATCCTTCTGCATGCAAAGCTGCCCTTCACCAGGGGAAATGGGTTTTGCTGTAGGTACTGGATCCCCGTTGAAGCCAGCCTGGCTGCTCCAGAGAGGCAAAGAGCTGCCCTGGTGCAGGGCGGCAGGGGCTGCTGGGGAGGCAGAGGAGCAGGCTGGTGCCCTTACTGACTGCTGCGGGGGTACTGTCCTCCAGCCAGGGACCCTGGGGACTGTCCTATCTGCCTGGGCTGTCTGGAAAACCTGCCTCTTTCCTGCTTTTGCTCTGGACCTGGAAATGCTGTTTTCCGGTGCAAATGTGCCGAGCTGTGAGGCTGATGCGCCCTTTGCTATGGAACAGCTCTGAGTCCTGATCTGCCTGAAATCCTCTCGCCTGTAGCCAACGGGCGGTTCTTATCCCAGTCCAGGAAAATTTTGTTTAAAGATTTGAAGAAGTTGTCTTGTCCCAAACAGTGGGAAGACTTTTCAGAGGAGGACAGGGAGTGAAAACTGGGTTTGACTCAAGGCTTGCCTGTTGTTCAGCAGCCAAATAACTTGCTGGGGACAGGAGATAACAATTTAGAAGAGTGGAGGCTTGAAGTGGTTTCTGTCATCCCAGTCTCACGTCCTAACCTCTTAACCCTTCCCTACACCCGCTACTATGTAGTCTGGCACAGCTAAAACTCTCTCCTGAGGAACACACATCTCCTCCTGCATATAAGGAACCTTAAAATTAATGACACATCTGTCAGTCCTGCAAAATACCTATTAAATGTCACTCTTCCAGGGCAATAGCAGGACAATTGGGTTGGAAACCTCCCAAGGAGCTCTGCATTGTCTCTGCCAGCCCTGCCCCACCGCCACTCAAACAAGGGGCTGGCACCCCCTGCCAGGGCACCCGCAGGATGAATAGAGCAGGTCCTGCCACCCCCAGGGAGGGCACCCACACAGCCACCAACAGCCTGCCTTTCATCACCCTGCGCTGCTAAAAGCGGCAGCATTCGAGCAGCTCAGGTCCCTCTGCAGATGCTGCACTGACGATCTGCAGCCTCCGCGGTGGGAAAGGATGAAAATAACTTCTTTGGCCCTCCCACCCCCACGCTCTCCCCACAGCACGGCTGCTGAAGCCCCTTCCATCTTCACTCCTGATATGCCTCCCATCGCATCAAAGGCAGGCTCTTTGGCAGGCAAGGGAAAACACTGACATTTCGTAACAGTTTGGAACAAAACCAGATCTTCGCTGCAAGGGGTTTCCATGCTCAAAATACTTCTTTTTTCTTTTTTCAAGTGGATTTCGTGTGCATGTGATCCTGGAAGTGATAGGAGGGAGCTCTGGAAGACGCTGGTATGCTCTGATTGCTGACAATTAGCAAGAGATGTGTAAGGAGCAGTTTGAAGAATGGCTTTGGCTTTCTTCTGGGTTTTTTTGAACATTAAACCCACCCAACTTGGTGATGGGGGAACCGCCCCTTTTTGGATCCTTGTCCAGTGGGTTCAGCCTCCCATTTTATGTGGTCCCACTGTCATCTTACACTTTGGGAAATCGAGGTTGTAAAGGACAGAACCAGGAATAGAAGTTATGTAGCAACAGGTTTGATGGCTGGCTTTTGTGTCCTGGAGTTAAAAAGCAGATACAGTGAACCAGTCCTGGCACTGACAGAGCCATCGGCAATCACCAGAGCAGTCACATCTTATCCTTGTGCTCAAGACTTTCAGCTTTCCCATCGAGAGAAACTGGCTTTCCTGCCTCTCCGCCCCTTCCCCGCAGGAGTTAAGCTGGTAGGAAATGCTGTGGGCTGGTGGCCTTGCCGCTGCACCTGATGCTCCCGGCGGAGCTGGGCAGGGGAAGGAAACGGAAGGGCTGTTCTCAGCTGAGAAAATATGCTTATCCTGCCCTCCAAGGGTCCTCCGGGGCAGCACGGCCGCAGCCCCCAGATGCAGAGATTCTCTGCTGTGCCCTGCCTGTCTCAGCCTGGGAACATTGTTTTCCTGCAGGGATGGGGTTCAGATGGCCACTGAGAAGGTCCCAATCCCTGCTCCAGGCAGGAGGGACTCATGCCCAGCACAGCTCCCAAGCCCCTGGGCATTGCTGGGGTCAGGGCAGGGATGCTAACACAGGAGGCTGGGTGCTGGGTGCTTGTCTCCCTCCCCCTGGCTCTGCAGGGATATTTCCCTCACAGGGGGTCTGTGGTTTCTCCTCCCACCACCTCTGAAAAGAGGGGTCCACATTGTTCAATGTGGCTGAAAGCAGAGCTGGCTGGCGGCTAATTCACCAGCTCCTTCTTGCAAAACCCACGCCCTCCCTGCCCATACCTTGCTAGGTGAGGGTCCCTCCTCTGCTTCCAAGGGTCCAAGCACAACCACCTCATGTGACTCTTCCTCCTAGTGTCAGCCCTGCCAGCCTCCCCACCTCTTGCTCCTGTATGTCTGGTATTGCATCTGAGATGTTTTGGATCTTGGCTTCAGGGAGGGGGGATGTACAGGACACAGAGAACAGCCTTTTGGGATACAGAGAGATTTCTACCCCCATCAGTGGGGCTGGGGTGTTCATTTTGGAGATTTGGGGGCTGGAAGACCCACCCGGCCCTGGGTGGTAACACGGCCATTCCTGCCAGGGTGCAGGGCAGAGGGGAGGGCATGTCCATGGGAGAGCAGTCATCAGCACCGAGGAGCTGAGTCAGCAGGTTTCCCACCACAGTGCCTGCAATTAGCTGTAATTCCTGCTGTCCTGGAGGCTGAGGTTTGGTGGAGATGAAGGGCTACAGAGAGGTGAGAGCTTCAGGTCCCCCCAACTCCACGACAGCAGCAGGCAGGAAGATGTGACCCAGTAAGGCTTCCCGGTGCTCTGCCTGCCACAGAGGGTGGTCACAGAGGTGGCCAAACGGCTGTGGCACCGGTCCCGGGGCCTCTCCTGGTGCCGGAGGGGAGCCCAGGCCAACCTGCTGCTCCTTGTGCTGTAGAGTTTGTTTGGAAAAGGCTGACACTAAAATTTTGATTGGAGAAAACACAGTTTATTCTGGGTTCTGACTAATCCTAACATCTCCCCTCTGCCTGAAGCTTGTTTTTTATACATTACTCAGCAGGTCTCACCCCTGCCTGACTATTCCTTTAAAGGGCATCTAAAACCTCTCTTTTTCATTCATTATTTAAACGTGTTCTCCAGCAAGCAGCCTCTGCGCCCTGCTCACAGCCTGGCCCAGCAGAGCATCCTGCCATGCACTCACTGAGGCTGGCACCCAGTTTTAAATGTAGCCTGAAAGTACTGAATCTGATCCATGCATATTTGCAGAGCTAATTGTGTTGATTGGGATGAGCTGTGGCTGGAAACAACTTGCACCTGGCCTTGGGAGCCCCCCTAGGGTTCAGGGGTCTGGGGCAGAGGGATGAGGCTGCCTGTGCCCTGCCTGAGGACACAAGCAGGGTCACTCAGCGATAGCTCACCCAGGTGCTTTTATTTGCTCGACTTCTTGCTGCTCTCAGCAGTGAGAGAGGGTTGATCCAGAACCCACCCCCCCTCCTCCTCTGGGGTGGGGGCAGCTGCAGCCTCTTTGGGTTAGAGGGATAAAATTTGCTTTTGAGGAGTTAAAGCAAATCACCACAGTCTTCTCCAGGAGGCGGAGAAAGGGCTGACTAAGCCATCAGCAGTGGGGGGACAGCCCCTGGAGAAGTACTCCTGCTGCAGAATGGACCACGGGAGGGTCTTTATCTGCCTGGGTCACAGGAGATGTTTGTGGGTGATTTAATCAGCTTGTTAATTATTACCTGCACCACTTGTGAAGCTGCTCTGCTTCAGTGTGAGCTGATGAGAGGAAGGACATGCCCTGCAGCCCAGCGAGGGCTGCCCTGGGGGTTTCTTCCAGCAGTGATGCCAGTTCAGAGAGCCTCGGCCCCTCTGGTGCCCCATGTCTCTGTCGGGGGCTGCCTGGGGAGGTGACACCCCTCCGTGAGTCACTGCCCAAGGGCACTGGGGTGCCAAGTGGAGCAGGTGGGGTGAGGGTGCCGCAGCCCTGGGGGAAGGCTCCAGCTCTGGGTGTGCAGTTGCTGCCCCTGAGGGGAAGATTTCCCACCCCCAGTCACGCTCTGAGTGAGCCTCGACCCAGCCTGGGGCTTCACTGCAGGGCAGCACCCCTCCCTCTGGGCCATGCTGCGAGGGAAGTGCTGCCAGCATGGGGCTGAGTGGGAGGAACCAGCATGATCCTCCCGTTCTCTAGTTTTTCCTTTAATCCGGTTACACTGAAAAGAGGCGTGACTGGCCCCACAGCAGTGAGCAATGGTTTCTGCAATGTGTCAGCTGGCAGGGGCGAGAATGCAGGTGATAATCTTTGCCCTTTGCAAGCTCTGTCGGCCTGTAATTACACTTCCCTCTATTCAGGACTCCTGTTTCCTAGTTAAAGACTGTGGGGAGGATGTAAAACTCACTCTCCTCCAGAAAAAAAGTGCACTAGAATGGGGATGTTTGGAGTCTTGCTCTGCGTCCAATTCCTTTGTGCCTGGCTGGGTGCACTGGGCAGACCACCAGGTCTCAGGCATGTGCCACAGCTCCCCTTGCTCTTCTCCCCTTTTTGAGGGGTGGTGAGGACCCTGAGAAACCCCTTCTGCACGGAGGGCCAGGGTGAAGCAGGAGGGCTTGGGGAGAAGCTGGCTGAGAGGGCAGCTCTGCCACTTGGCCCCAGGTTGGATTTGCTGCTTGGCTAGTCTCAGCTGGGGTGGGTGAGCGGCTGGGAGCGAGGCCATGAGATAAGGCTTTCTGCAGAGCTATTTATACTGGGGAGATGAGCTGCTGCTGGCAAAGGCACTGGTCCAGACACAGGACCCTTCACATGAGCACTGGCCGTGCCACTGGAGCTGTGCTAGGAAATGAATCGCCCCCCCCCCCCCCCCAAGCTGCTGTCAGCATTGGGGTGTGCGTCTGGAACAGATGGGGCTGCAGATGAAGGAGGCTCCAGAGGCACAGCCAAGGTAGCTTTCTTGCTATTTAACCCCTCTTTCCCAGGGCTGGAGTGGGACAGAGGGGCCCTGTGAATCCTTTAGGCTCCTTCGTGTAAGCAGAGAAGCCAGTGGGCGACTGCGGCAGGAGGGAGAGCTGGCAGGGAACCTTCTGCCCGCTTGAGCAAGCAGGTTTCAAGTTCATCTCCCAGCATTGATTTTTCCAAGGTTATCAGCTAAGGATATTAGTTACTGTAAGGTCATGATGATGAGATCCCCAGCAGATGTGCATCCCTGCCCTGCCT
The DNA here is from genome assembly GCF_018691265.1 of Tyto alba. NCBI lineage: Eukaryota > Metazoa > Chordata > Aves > Strigiformes > Tytonidae > Tyto > Tyto alba. The sequence goes on from NW_024881279.1 coordinate 13,552,984, forward strand.
GCTGTAGCCTGGCTTGGCAGGGTGTGGGGTGTGCCATGGGGTGGCAGGGAGGCATCAGGGAAGTGCCAGAAGTTTTGGGGACAAGTCAAAAGGTTTGAGCTCACTTTGTGCTCCACAACGCTGGAGCCGCTGGGGGAGCAGGGACGGCTGCCAGGGTCCTGGAGCTAATGGCAAGGGGGTGGGAAGAGGCACTGGCTGGGGCAGTTAGAGAGCTGGGGAGGGTGGGGGGCTCCCAGCCACGCAGGAGCCAGCCCCAAGCTCTCAGGTTCCTGCTGACGTTGTGGGATGCCGAATCAGAGGTGCTCCCCCCATCTGCCCCACTCAAGCGGCCCTTGCTTCCAGCGAGATGATTCATGTGTATCCAGTCACCCCTCAGAAAATCTTCCACTGTTAACGGGATGTTGTCAGAGCTCAAGTGTGATCATTAATGGTTGGCTTTTCTCTAAAAACCCTCCAGACTAAAGCACACCAAGTACCTCCATAGCTGTACAGACAGCCGCATTGGGGGGAGGAGGTACTTTCCAGGCTGGAGTTCCTGGCCCCACCAGCCAGTTCCAGTCATCCCAGTTTATTCCACACCCAGCTGGTGATGGCTGGCTGGGAAGCTGAGCCTGGCTGGCAGGGATGCCCTGCTCGCCCCTGCCGCCTCCCGGGGGCTGAGCACTGGCTTCTCCTGCCTGCTTGGCAGGGTGCTCCTCCTGCCCACACCGGAGGCAGGGTGCAGGCAGGCAGCGGTCTGTCCTGTCTTCTGCACAAAGAACAATTCTGGGAGCTCCGCACCACCCCTACTGTGGCACTTCCTCGCCGGCTGCGTGCCTGCCTCCTCCCTGTTGGAAAGAAACCTCCTTGGGAATAGGAATGGGAACGGGAACTGCCCAGGGAGCTCTGCAAAGAGCTCAGGAGGCCGTAGCCTTCCCCAGGGAGCAGCAGCAGAGGAAAGCTGGCCCCGCCGGCATGGGAAGCAGCACGGTGGGGCTGGAGGGGGCTGCCAACACCCACTTCGGGGATCACCCCTCCAGTGCTGCCCACAGCCCACGCTGGGGCAGGAGGGGGCTGGGACAGGCTGCGAGGTACAGAGGCATGTCCTGGTGCCCAGGTGCCCCGGCTCAACACCGGCCTGTGGAGAGGGCAGAGCGGTTTGTGTGCTGCGAGCAGCTCCTCTGGCAGCACTGGGTCTGTCCCACAGGGGAGGTGACCTGTGGTAGGGCTGAGGTGTCTTCGCTGCTGTCACTGGATGGCTGGGGTAGCCCCCAGCTGTGCCCCCTTCCCTGGCCCACACCCCACCTATTTATGGCATCCTAGGAGCTATAAACATTTGTTTACTGCTGGTGGTGGCTCTAAGCAGCCCTGTGCAGGCAGGCAGAGTGTCCCAGGGCCCTGCCTGCGCCAACAGGAAGGATTTATTTTTGTTTGGTTTTTATTTTAGCTACAAACAATGGCCGTTACTCCCAGCATCCGATTTCCCCCTGGCCCACCTCACCCCCAGCCCTCACCTGGCGCAGGAGGAAGCGTGGCCGGGGGCAGGCGGAGGACGGGAGAGCCGTGGGGGCAGGACGGGGGGTCCCGGTGTGCCTCCCACTTCAGCAGCCTCGCCGTGTTATGGTGCTGTGAAACAGCATCTCCCCTCCCTGGGGCTCTCTTTCAGGCTGCAGACCGGCTTTGCTTGGGGTGACAACTCCACGTGCATTGTCTTATCTCTCCCACTGCAAAGGCTGGGTCTGTGCACCAGGAAACTCCTGCTTTGGCTTGGCTGGAGCCCCTTCCTCCTCCTCCTCTTCCTCCTCTCTGCAGGTTGCTGGAGCAAGACCTGATTTTTGCTCCCGTGACAGAGCAGAGGCCAGGGAGGGGGAGATGGGCTCTGCAGCTGCAGGCTGCACCCAGACCTTTATCTCTGTCCCGTGGAAGTGGGTCCCTGAGCAGGGGAGTGCTCGCGATGTCTAAAAATAGAGCTGGCCCGGGTGCAGGGTGGAGAGAGGTATTGTGGTGCTGGAGGGGACACAGCTCCTCCGCCAGCATCATGCTTGGTGCTGCTTCTAGGGCAGGCTTTAGCAGCAGAGGCAATACTGCCCCATTGTCCTGAACGGCGGCAGTGTCCTGGTGCTGGTCTCCCAGCGAACCCAGTCCCAGCAAAGCTGCCTTGGGCTTCCCCCAGCCCATCCAGCCCAAGTTAGCTAATGCTAAAGCCACCTGCTGCCACGGCTCCTGGCCTTCCCAGGCTCAGAGACCTCGCTGACATGTCCCCATCCCACCACGGCAGTGGGACAGGCTGCAAACATGGAGAGGGTTGAGTTTCTGGCAGGGGAGGCTGGTGTCACTCCCTGTCCTGGGATGTCTGTGTCCAAAGCCCAAGCCCAGCGAAGTGGTGGAATCCCACAGGATTTCAGTTGCAAGGGAAGCCCCAGAAGAAAGCAGCAGGTGGGAGCCATTTGTCAGCACTAGAGGCAGGCTCAAGGCTGGAGGTGTCCTGTGAATGAGGCAGGGGGTGGCAGGCAGGGGTGGAAGGTCCCTTTTCGGCTGCATCACCTGCTCAGCGCCTGCGGTTGCTCTGCTGTCGTGCCCTGTTTCCCCCCAGGAGCCCTTTGATGTCCTGCTGCCTCTCTATCCCTGGGTTCCATGATTTCATACCACGGTTGCCAGAGCCCCCAAGGGCAGGGTTGTGCACCAGCACCACCCTTGGCACACGAGCCCGGTCGCCTGCCCGCCGCGGTGTGGGCACAGTGCTGGCTGGTGCGGGCTCTGTCCTCACTCCCGCCAGCTCTTGCAGAGGTAACGTGCCAGTCCTTGCTCTCTGGGTGACCTTGGCTCAGTCACATCAGTCCCCACTGCCCTCCACACAGCAAGCCGGGAGCAATCTCCCCTTGCTTCCTGCAGTCACCCCATTAACTTTATTTAGGCTGGAAGCCTAACAAGTGTAGGAAATTAATTCCTTCCCTTCCTCCACTCCCCCAGGCAGAAGCTCGGCTCAGCAGGCGCTGCACCCTCCTGGGATCACAGGCTTCTTTCACTCCCCCCCCCTCTGCCCTTGTATTTTGGAGGATGTTTAACAAGGGAGACAGAGGGGACAGCTCAGCTGGGGGGGAAACAAAGGCGCCTTCAGTGCTCGCCCCATGCCGTGCTTCGTGCACCCCGGCTCAGAGCTGGCGCTTGGGGCGTCGCTGATGAGCTCACCCGCCTGCCATGCCGGGCGACAAACCTCGCTTATCGGGCACTCTCATTTCTTGTGTGCAGCAGGGTCTCCTCGGCCCCTCGCCACACACACCGCCTGCTTCATTGCTATTAATAGAAACCCGCTTGTCCTTTTGCCCTTGGCTGGTCCAAAGCCTTGACCCGGGAGCTGGTGGCTGTGATGGGAGATGTCCTACACACGGCAGGGAATGGGGATGCTGGGGAGCACCATGGCCTGGGCTTTGGTGTGCTGTGGGAAGCTGATGTAGGGAACGTGCGTGGTCCCCAGCTCCCCCGTGGGAGCTCAGGGCCAGCTGAGAGCCTGCTGAGCTGGGTCAGCAGGAAGATGGGTGTCTCCCTAGAGGCTTGCAGGTGCTGGGTGGACAGGGGGGCATCTTTCTTTTTGTTCCAGCTGCTTCCTTGCTAGTCCCCTGCCCTGCTGAGCCCTGCAGGGGAGGATGTCTCACCTGGCCTGGAGACCACCACCACATCGCTGAGCAGGAGCCTGTTCCCAGCCATCCTGACTGTGCAGCGCTCTGCAAACATCTCAGGGAGGATCTGCCTCTCTGCTCTCCTTTCCTGCCTTTGTAGAGAAGCAAAGAGAGAGCCATGGGAGCCGAGTGCTTACCCTTGCTCATCACGTGCCAAAGCAGGTTCCCACCTTGGGAGGCGTGTGCTGGAAGGGGACAGTGAGTAGAGCATCAGCAGGACCTGGGTCCTGTGGCTGCCTGTCTGCTGTGGGGTGTTTTTCCAGCTCAAGGAGCAGGACCCCTGCTCCCCCTGTGGTTGCCCACTCCTTTCCCTTGCTGCTAGCTCCCTGGGCTTGCTTGATCCTTCTGGAGCTGTTCTGAGGCTTCTCTGCCCTCCTGGGGGCTACCTGTCCTGGTTTGGGCTGCCCACAGGAGGTGAGTGCTGGCAAAGCTGCTCTTGCTGAAAGGGCTGAGGCTGCTGTTTAGCTTGGCGCTGAGGAGGGAGGAGGAAGCAGAAGGTCTGTGGAGATAGAAGCCCATCGGCTGGAGCGGCAGGAAGAGACTTGTGAGCCGCATCCTGCCTCGCGTCCTGGGCAGGCGGTGATTTGAGGCCGGACACGCTGCCTCCTTGCCCGGGGGCTCGTCTTGGCCGGGCACTGATCCACATCAACCCACTCAAGTTGGGATCCCCTTCGGCCAAAAATCTTTGAAACAACAGTTGGTTTTTCTGCACTGTTCCTGCTTTGGGCAGCAATGCCAGCCTGCTTCCTGCCGGTCCTGGGAGACTCGCTCCATGCTCCAGGCTGTGTCTGACGGGTGGAAGGTGGGCACCCACAACCTTGGGTCAAACCTGTAGCAGCTCAGTTTTTGATGGGTGTTGGGCAGAGAGGATGTGGTGTTTGGATAAGGCCCAGAGGAAGCTCGTTAAAAAACATGAATAACCAGGATCCCATCAGCTACAGCAGAATAGCATCCTGCCTTTCCCCTGGGAAATACACCCCATGCCAGCCCTCACTGCTGCCCAGCTCTGCTCTGCCAGGGCCCTTCCCCTTCCTGAAGGAGCAGCAGTGGGGACAGGTACAGCCCGGGCAGGGTGTCCCCAGTGCTCCAGGCTGCCAGGGCACACGCTCTCCCCTCCTTGCAAACCATCCCCATCAGACAGCACGTTTGAGCTGCCTCTGTGGTCACCTCTGGCCTTCCCTGCTGTCCCTGGAGACCCAAAGCCAGCTGCACACTGCTCCAGCTGTGCTGAGATGACTTTTGGTTGCTGCCGAGAGAAAGGATCCTTCTCACACTTGCACTGGAAGAAACAGCAGCCTTTTTTTTTTTTTTTTTTTTTTTTTCCCGCTGTCTGTATCCTCCAGAGCTGCAGGTTTCTGGGGTCCCTGAGCTTGGCCTCTCTAATGCAGGCCATGTCCCACAGGCACTGGGCCCTGCAGGAGTTACCCAGGATGCCAGTGGAGCTAGGCGGGTGCACGGTCCCAGGTAAAACAGGCGCTTGGCTTTGGATCCAGCACAGTTTTTGTCTTACCATGCTCACAGGACATAAGGTACAGGAAGAGACCTGGGATGAGGATGTCAGTGCATGTGCAGAATTGGAGGTGTAGGAGCTCATGAGAGATTTGGAGTCCAGAGCTCACATTGTTAAAGTCCTCCCCATCCTTCCCATCACTGGCCAACACGTTTTCCCAAAGCTGTTGGCCAGCCGCTTCCAGAACTGTATATACAGCTTCTAGCAATTAATTTTTTTTGTAGCCCTGCTCTGATATGCAAACACCCCAGTGTTTTCTGGAGCCTCCTGCATGGGTAAACCCACAGCTGCTGTGTGCTTTCACTTCATAAAAACTAGCCCATGAATCACCACAGGTGCCTGTGATGGTGATTTACGGTGAATTCTCTTTTCCTGCTTTTTGCTGGGCTCTCTCTATCTCCCCTGTCTGTTCCTGTCTGCTGGGCTGATGCTGTGTTCAGGTACAGCAGCATCCCAGGAGCTGGTGGGTACTGGGATCCCACGTACTGGAAAGCCGGTGAGCGGTGGTTTCTGGTGTGGTTCCTCTTTGCCAAGGTTTCAGCTGCTCTGACCCTCTTGGCCACCTCTGGGGCTGTGTGTGTTGGTTGGTGTTGGACAAAGGCTCAGCTAACGCAGAGCTGGGTGGGGAGAGCCCCTCCTGTGCTGCAGTCCCCATCCCCTCCCCAGGCACCTTTCAGATGCCTGTGTGGGGCAGGGACTGTCCCTTGGGAAAGTGACTTCGTGCCTGGAGGGAAGAGTGGGACAGCCTCAGAGGGGTGTGGGTGATCTGGGATGATACAGGGGAGGGAGGAGTGAGAGCAGGGCAGAGGAGCTGCTGGTGGGGAGGGTGGGGAGGAAGGCTCTAGCCTGTGTATGGGGACGCTGTGGGGGTGGCTCTGGGCTGGGAGGTCATGGGTGGTCTGAGCACAGCAGGGGAATATGAATGTTCTCCAGCAGGCGAGGGGTGGGAGGATGTCTCCTTGGGCCGTGTTGCCAGGTGGCTCTGGAGATGGCAGTTGGGTTTCCTTTCCTTCCTTCCTTCTGTCCGCCACCACCCGTCACAGCGAGGGGGCACCAGAAGCAGTGATACACTGTTGGGCAGAGGTGTAGTTTTATCTGTGTGGAAAAATACGTGTGCTGAGCACTTTGATAGCGGTCCAGTAGTCCCGCAGAGCTGGTGTTTTCATTCACGGGCTCAGCAGGCTGCATCCCGGTGTCTGCGTGCGGGTGGAAGGGCTTCTGCATGGAAGGAGCACGTGTGCGCTTAGAAACACTGCCTGTGGTGTTTGTGGGCACCATCCTGGAGTCTTCCACATGTTCCAGCCCCTTCTGCTTTGTGTTAACCCCAGCACCCCGGCACTGCCCTGGCTGACGGGCTTTTTTCTGCTCCCCCCAGTGCTGGACCAGCTCCTGCCAGAGCTCAGCGTCTTGCTCAAGCTGCTGGACCACGAGTACCTGAGTGCCACCACGCAGGAGAAGAAGCTGGCTGTCTCCACCATCCTGCAAAAGCTGCAGCAGCCCGCAGGTCTGTGTCCCGCTCCCACAGTGACTGTCCCCAGGAGCAGGGGGGGTCCCCAGCAGCTGCCCCGAGCCAAAACTTCAGCAGTGTAGGGAAAACCGTCTGCAGTGCAGGGATGAGCTGCCCCTGTGCCCAGCACCCAGAACCCGCTCAGCACCCTCGGGGCACTTTGTGATCTCGCTTCCCAGCTTCTCTCTGTCCCGGGTGCAGGGGCTGGTGTCAGCCCTGCCATGGCTGCAGGGGGGGCTGCTCCCTGCGGAAATGCTGCTTCACAGAGGTTTTCCTGCCGCCGGGTTTCTGCTGAGCGCAGGGGTTTCCGTGGGAAGGCCAGGAGGGCCGTGCACCTGGGCCTTCACAGCCTTCCCACCTTCCTGCCCTCCTGGGGAGGGGGGATGGCAGCATCCCTGGGGGCAGCTTTGCTTCCTGGGTGCCTGCTCTGGAGGAGTGCCCTGTGGCATGGTGGGGTGAGCTGGAGGAGTGCCCTGTGGCACGGTGGGGTGAGCTGGTGTCCTTGGGTTGGGATTTGTGGGGAGGAAGGGTGCTGGTGTTCGCCCCAGCCATCCTGCCCACCCCCGGGCTGAGACCATCCCCCTCGCTCCCAGGGAAGGACGTGGACTACATGTACGTCAACACGGCGTCCCTGAGCAATGGCACCAGCTTCGTGGAGTCTCTCTTTGAGGAGTTTGGTACGTGCAGCCAATGCGCAGTGATGCCCCAGGGGTCACGCTGAGTGGGTGCAGTGCTGGCCCTGGGGTCCCTGCTGACAGCAGGGGTTCTTGGGGTGCCCTGGGGAAGGAGGGTGAAAGCTGTATCCTTGTGGGCATCATCGCCCTGGGTGCTTGCTCCCACTCCCCCGTAGCTGTTTGGGGGCTGGCCACAGGGGGTCCATGCACCAGCTACGTTTATCAGCGACACCCATCTCCCAGCACCTGCCCAGTGAAGGGCTATGGGTGCTTGCCTTGCGGGTCCCTGGAGGGCATGGCTGGGGGGACCAGCTCTGGGGTTTCCTGCTCCCTTCACTCTCTCTGCCTACCCTTGGGCAGACTGTGACCTGCGGGATCTCCAGGACATGCAGGAGGAGGAGGGGGACACCAGCGATGGCATTGGCTTGGAGCTGGCAAGGAACCAGACAACAAAAACTGTAAGTCCCCGAATGCCCACCTGTGGGGTCTGCTCCACACACGCACGGGGGGCTGGCGGTGTCCGGGCCCAGGACCCCTTCCTGTCCCTTGCCACCGCAGTAGCTACTGGGACTCGTGACCCTCTCCACTGCCTGGCTAATGCCGGTGGTGTTCCTGCTGTAGGTTCCTGTAGACCCTGCTCCACCGCTGCCCACCACTCCCCCGCCTGAGGATTACTACGAGGAAGCCTTGCCCTTGGGCCCTGGCAAGGCCCCCGAGTACATCACCTCCCGCAGTGAGTCCCGCTCCACGTCGAGGCAGCAGGAGGGTGGGGGGAGCCCCACAAGCTGGCCATGGCGTCCCCCCACCTGCCCACCCGCCCGGAGAAACAGGCAGTCCTCAGTGGATGTGACAGCTCGTTCTGGGGAAGGAAACATTGGTGGTCCCACCAGCATCGCTCCTGTCCCACTCCTTTCCCATCCCATTGCGCTGTTATTGCAAGGAGTTGTGTTTGGTTCAGCTCAGCTGGGAAGGGGGTGATGGGGAGAGGTTGGAACCGTGTGGGGACCGATGCTGAGATGCCCTGGGAAGATGTTTTACTCTGCTCCAAGTTTCAGACTCGCTGCTTGGAGCATCCTTGGGGGGGAAACCAGATGTAGCAGCTCCAGCTTCCCTCTGCTTCCTCCACAGACAGCTCCAGCCCCCCCAACTCTATTGAGGATGGCTATTATGAAGATGCAGACAGCAACTACCCTGTTACCAGGATGAATGGGGAGCAAAAAAACTCCTGTAGGTATCTGTGTGCCCTCACCATGGAGGGGAGAGCTTTGGCAATGTGCAGCCCCAAGACGGGGGCTTGAGTGCTGCGCTGGGGGCCAGTGGGGTTGAGGCTGGAGGACCTCTCACATGTCACAGGCTGCTGGGCAGAAAGCAAGGAACAGGGAAGGCAAGCCAGAGCCCTTGTGCTGTGGAAGGGATGTAATCAGTGCCGTGTCTGTCACCAGCATGGGGAAGGAGTGTCCCTGCCCATGAAGCTCTCATGCCCTGCGTGAGCTGCCTCTGGCAGAGCAGAGGAGGGCTGGGGCAGGGACACCACCGCAGAGCCTGGCTCCACCGTGCCCTGAGTGGGAAGCATGGGGCAGAGGGCCAGCACGGGATCCTCTGTTGCAGGTAGAAGGTTTAATCTAGGCTTTCAAAATTTGAGCCTTGCAAAGCAATAAGCCAGCACAGGGGTTTGGATAGATGCACCTGGGACTGGCGTTTGGCCCGTGACCGTCCTGCCTGGTTTGGAAGGGAAATGGAGAAGGCTGGGGTCAAAACACTGCTCTTTTCAGAGGATGACGTGGAGTCCATCCATACCGGCACCCAGCCCAGGCTCTGTGCTGGAGCCTGCCAGGCGCGGGAAGCCCTGGTAGCGTGTGAGCATGCCTGGCAGGCAGGACCCTGGGGTGCCATTCGGGGTGACTTGCCCGCTTCCTTCCAGACAATGACTCGGATGCGATGAGCAGCTCTTACGAGTCATATGACGAGGAGGAGGAGGAGGGGAAGAGCCAGCAGCTGACACACCAGTGGCCGTCGGAGGAAGCCTCCATGAACCTGGTGAAGGATTGCAAGATCTGTGCTTTCCTGTTGCGCAAGAAGCGCTTCGGACAGTGGGCCAAGCAGCTCACCATCATACGGGACAACAAACTGCTGGTGAGCCCAGAGCTAGTGGGGGACAGAAACCCATTAGTGGGTTCTGAGGGTGGTTGGGTCCAAGCTGAAGAAAAATAGCTCTATCCAAGCCAGGACCCTGCCCCAAGGCTGCCACTGCCCCACAGAACATGCAGAGACTGTTCTCGCTTCCCTTGCTAGTGAATGGAGGGATGTCCTTTTTTGGGACCCCATGGATTGAGAGGGCACCCTGTAGCCCTTCGCCACTGAGGCTTTTTCAGAGGCTGAGCCACCTCCATCTGTGCCTCCTGTGAGGGACCGTGAGAAGGACCCCAGCTCTGTCCGGCACGGCAGCGGGACAGGCAGGTTTTGGCTGAGTCCTGAGCAGTCCCCTTTGCTTCCCTTAGTGCTACAAAAGCTCCAAGGACCGGCAGCCACATGTGGAGGTGCCCCTGGGCCCCTGCAACGTCATCTACGTCCCCAAGGACGGGCGGCGCAAGAAGCACGAGCTGCGGTTCTCGCTGCCGGGGGCCGAGGCGCTGGTGCTGGCTGTGCAGAGCAAGGAGCAGGCTGAGGAGTGGCTGAAGGTACCACGGCTACCCCCTGCTTCGCCTGGGGGGCCACAGACTCTTCTTGGCATCTTCCCTGGCTGAGGTGGGGAGGGGGCTGCCCTGGGAAAGGTCTTGCCCCCCTGGAAAAGGAAGGCAGCTTTTCTCCTGTCCCTTATCAGCTTGGGGGGGCTGGCCAGCCGTTTCCCAGGGCCTGGGCGTCTCCAGCACTGATAGCCCCCCACGGGATGGGGATGTTTGCTCTCCCCCTCCTCTTCCCCGTGGCCCTTTCCTGCCTTTGTTCAGGGGCAGGAGGCAGGGGCTGCAGGGAAGGGGCCATGGGTGGGAAAGGAGCCTCTGTGCACATCAAAAACCCAGCTGTTACCCCAAGTATGGGAGAACAGGGTTAAGGCCAGGGCAAGCCACACTGTGCCTGCCTGTAAAATAGCAGGTCATGAGGTGTCTGGTGCTGGCAGGGTGACTGTGCGGCTTAGCACTCAAGTCCCTCACCTCTGAGATTTCCAAAATCCCTGACAAAATCCGCAAAACAGGTTGCAGTTTTGAAAGGGCCAAGGTGTATGCAGTCCCCCAGGCAAGCTGGGCTTGTGCCCCGAGCAGGGCTCGCTGGCCTGGCCTGCAGAGACCAGGACACCTTTCCCCGTGGTTCAGCCCTGCTCTGGCAGTGAAATGGGGGGGCTGTCTCCACAGGTGATAAAGGAAGCCAGCAGTCCAGCAGTGGGTGGGATGGAAGCCCCCACCTCCCCAGTGTTGCCGTGCAAGATGGAGCTGGATAAGGTGATGGTTTCTAACTGCCGTGCCGAGGTGCTGCTGGGGCTGCTGTGGCCTGCGGAATGCGGGGCTGGGGGAGCACCGAGCTCCTGGTGCTGTGCGAGGAGCCCTTGCCATCCTTGCAGCGGCTCTGTGGGGCTGACGGGGCTCCCCTGGCACAGCGGGACAACCCAGCCCTGCGTGGGAGGGAGGAACAGCCGATAGCGGCTGTTGCTGGGGGCTGCACAGGGGGATGCTGCTGACAGGGTGCCTGCGCCGCTCCCCCCACAGCGGCTCTCGCAGGAGAAGCACACCTCCGACTCGGACAGTGTGGCGATGGGTGAGACCAGTTCCCCAGCAGCCCGCAGAGAGCCCGGCGAGCACGGTATGGCCCCTGGTCCCGGCCAGGTGGGCTGTCCCCCCGGCCAGGGGGGCTGGCTGTGCATGCCACAGCTGGGGAGCATCGTCTCCTGTTGAGGGGGATGCTGTGACATGTTGCTGGGGGCACACAGCTACGCTGTCCTCCTTGCAGGGAAAGGTAAAAAGAGTGGCTTGGCTGACCTGAAGGGCTCGATGAGCCGGGCAGCGGGGAAGAAGATCACCAGGATCATCAGCTTTTCCAAGAAGAAGCCTTCCCCTGAGGACACACAGACCTCCTCCACTGAGGAGGACATCCCCTGCTGCGGTTCGTGCGGGCAGGGCAGAGATAGAACTCGGCTCGTACGGGGCTGGGAGTGGTGGGGAGCTGCCATTCTTCCCCCCAGCCTGCCCGTATGGGGGACAAGTTGGGGGTAAGGGGGTGGTGGGGTGGGGACAAGCTCACCAAGCTGCTTGGAGGGCTGTGACACTGCCTCAGGCTACGAAATGGTGCCCAGTCCCAGCTCTGCAAATTCCTGTGGTGCATGGGGAAGGCGCAAGGGGTCACCCATGTCCCAGAAAACAGGCTTGGGTGACTGTGTGGCACTGAGCTGGCACCTCACCTGGGCCCAGGGTGTCCCTGCTGGCTCTCTGTGGGGAAACAGGCACAGAAGGACCAAATGAGTAGAGGGCCATGCCATAACCTCTGGGTAGTCATGTTTCATTGAAGCCTGCCCGAGGTCCGGCCAGGCAGGTGCTGAGACCCTTCCCTTGGCCCTGCCACCCCCCCAGGCCACCTCAGCGTCCTGGTTAACCAGTGCTGGAAGGAGCGCTGGTGTCGCCTGAAGGGCAACACCCTCTACTTCCACAAGGACCGCACCGACCTGCGGACCCACGTGAACGCCATTGTCCTCCGGGGCTGCGAGGTGGTGCCGGGGCTGGGCCCCAAACACCCCTTCGCCTTCCGCATCCTTCGCAATGGGCAGGAGGTGGCCGCGCTGGAGGTGAGAAGGCAGTGGGATGGGCAGGGTGACAGTCCCATGAAGAAGGGGGTTGCCGAGCTGGTGGAGTGTCTCCTGTGATGTTCAAAGCGTGCATGCAAGCAGTGCCTTGTTTTCCCCTCCCCTGCATGCTAAGGAAGCCCAGGGCATCATTGGGGTGAGCTGGGCACAGCCATGCAGGTATTTGCAGGCTGGAGGCAGGGAGGAAGCTGGCAGGGCTGAGGCAGGCAGGTTGCAGGGGGTGGCTGCGGTTTTGGGACTGGGACCTCCTGCATGTGCCTGGGTGCTTTCTCTCGGATGCTCCTAAGTCTTGTCCACACGCTTCGTGTCAGAGGGCCCTTCACCACAGATGCTTTGCCTCAGGAGGCAGGAAGAAGGGCGACGGGCCAGGAGCTGGGCATGTACCCCAACCCTTTCTCTCTCCTGCAGGCAAGCTGCTCCGAAGACCTGGGCCGCTGGCTGGGTCTCCTCTTGGTGGAGACGGGCTCTCAGACGGCACCGGAGGCCTTGCACTATGACTATGTGGACGTGGAGACAATTGCCAACATAGTGACAGCTGTGAGGCACTCCTACCTGTAAGGCTGTTGTCCGGCTGTGCAGCGGGCTAGGAGGGGCTGTGCCGGGGGCAGAGCGTTGGGCTGGGCATGGTGATCCTCAGCCCTGTCTGCTCCCTAGAAGAGGCACGGGCTGGGACATGATTTGTGCTGTGATATCAGAGAGAGCCAGCATCCCAGGGGTTGGTGGTTCCCGAAGCAGGGCAGTTTCCCTTGGGCAGGATGGAAAGCAGAAAGTGTTTCATCAGTGCTGATAAAGGACTGAAGGGATATGTATGGTAGGGTAAAGTAGAGTAGAGTAGGGTAGAGTGCCTGTGAGTGAAGCTGGGAGAGCAGTGCAGGAAGCCCCCTGAGATGGAAGAGCTCACTGAGGGGTTGGTAAGTATGTCCTGGACAGGAAGACCCCGTCCGTCCTCCTGCAGGTGGGCCAGCTCCTCCCAGGACCACCGGCCAGACTCCTCCCGGGTGGTGTACGACGATGTCCCCTATGAGAAGGTTCAGGTGAGCGCGGCTCCGTGGCTTGCCCTCTGCCACCACTGTGGCCGGGCTACAGGAGATGCTGCAGGGAGCCTTGGCCGGGCCGCGATGGCCTCGTGAGTATTTCAGCACACTGTCCCCACCATCCCTGCCGCAGGCCGAGGAGGAGCCGGGGCGGCCGGCAGGAACCCAGGTGAAGCGCCATGCCTCCTCCTGCAGCGAGAAGTCACGGCGCGTGGACCCGCAAGTGAAAGTGAAGAGGCACGCATCGAGTGAGTGGGGGCCCTCAGTCACAAACCTCCGCGGGGGGACCCTGGCTGGTGTGGGAGGAGGCTGTTTGCCCACGGGGTCCTGCGGCCAGGCTGGGGCTGGCCGGCTCCGGCACACGGGTGATGGGCTGTGCTGCGCCAGCTCAGCTGGACCTCAGGTGGCATCGGTGCAGCCGGGGCCAGAGCCTTCATGACAGGCCCTCCTTGTGCGTACAGATGCCAACCAGTACAGGTACGGGAAGAACCGGGCTGAGGAGGATGCCAGGCGATTTCTGACAGAGAAGGAGAAGCTGGAGAAGGAGAAAGCATCGATCCGCAGTGAGCTGGTGTTGCTGCGGAAAGAGAAGCGAGAGCTGCGGGAAGCCATGAAGGGCAGCACGGGTGCGTTGGTGCTGTCTGAGCAATGTGGCTGCGGCTGCTCGAAGGCACTCTGGTAGAGGGGGCAGGCTGCAGAGCGGGGGTGGGATGGGGACACTGGGCTGACAGTGGCATTGTGGTGGTAAGCCGGGCTAGCTGCAGCATGCTTCTGAGCTGGTAGCCCCATCTAGCATCCCTGTGGAGGAGGATGGGTGGCTTCTCCGTCCCTGCAGCCTCATCCCCAGATGAAGCTGCTGAGCTGGGTGCGCTTGTGCAAGCAGGGATGAGGCTGCAGGACCTGGAGCAGCGGGTGGTGGTGCTGGAGGAGCAGTGCCGGCAGAAGGAGGAGTGCCGTGTCGACCTGGAGCTCAAGCTCACCGAAGTGAAGGAGCAGCTGAAGCAGTCGCTGGCAGGAGGGCCGGCCCTGGGGCTGGCTGTGACCGGCAAGGCTGAGAATGGGGTACGCAGCTCTTCTTCCTCACTCTTTCATCTCCAGCTTCCCTCAGCAATGGTGCTTGGGGCGGAAGGGGAAGCAGCACGCAGGGAAGAAGGGACATCCCTGCTGCTTTGTCCCATTGTGGATAGAGGTGGGAAGCAAAGCATCAATTAGATTTGGTCACATCAGTTTTGACCTCATGACAGTTTGTGCTTGCTTTTTTTTCTTGGCTGGCCTTGCTCCCTGGGTCTCCTAAATCCTCCTCCTTCTTTCTCACCCTTTTCTACAGGAAGCTACAAACAAGCCAAACGGGAGCCCCCCTGAGCACTTGGTCCCTGTTAACTGTGCAGCTGAACTGAGGAAAAGAAGTCCCTCCATCCTCCCTGCCAACAAGGGAAACGTGCTCCGGAAGGCCAAGGTCCTGCTTCGCTTCCCTTCTCCTCCCCAGCCCCACGGGAAATCTCATCCTTTGTCCTCTCTCCCTTCCTTGAACACAGAATTTGGGGACTGGGGATGCTTCCTACCCCAAAATCAGGGGGTACTGCCAGGGTCCCCTGCAGCCAGGCTGGTCCAGCTTAGCAGTACTCACTGCTGGCATGAGCCTGGCTTGCAGGGAATTTGAAAGGTGCAGGGCTGCGTGGGCAGAGGGGAGAGCATCGCTTCTGCAATGACTGGGGCAGCAGTGACCCCGGGCTTTGAAGATGCTGGGGTGGTCCAAAGCCCCTAGTAGGGAGGGATGCCCTTGCAGGGCTCAGCACTCACTTCTCCAGCAATGTTTCCTCATCCCCTGTTTTTTTCTCTTTCTGTGCAGGAATGGGAAAAGAAGCAGACTTAAGCTGGGCTCCGGGAACGCCTGCTGAGCCCCCGTCGCATGCTGGGGCTCACGGAGGAGCTGCAAGCCCCCTTTCTCCGAGGCGCCGGGAGGGTGCTGGGAAGGCATGTGGGGAGAGTTGCCCTCCCATGCCCCGCCACTGCAGCACCATCTGCCTCGTGGGCGATACTATAAACCATGGGGAAGGGAGCGGGAGGGGGATTTGGGAGGTGGGTGGGGAAGGGAAGTCCTTTGTGGATCAGGGTCACATACTACCGGGAAACCCATCTCTGGGGGGGAGCGTCCCACGGGGCTGGGAGTTCAGCACAAGGTGTGTGTGCTGGTGGTGGTGAACAAGGGAGGAGGGGAGAGCCCAGGGGCTGGCGGTTGGCGCTGCCTGGCCAGTGCTCTGATTTATCAGGATCAGTATGTGCCACCCTGGGGATGCTGGAGGCCAGGCTAACACTTTCCAAAGAGACCACCAACTCATTGGGTTTTTTCGGCCCCCCTCGGTGTTGGAGTTCATGAGCTGCTCAGGACCAGACACTTTGGAGACGCCGATCATTTGCCCTGCTCACTGCTCCCACCTCCGCAGGGTCTCATCTCAGGGTTACTCATGTCTTGAGCCTCAACCAAGTGCCCTTGTCCAATATTTTCTTCTTGTCCTCCAGCCAGTAAGGGTGAGAGTACACTGGCTTCCCTTGGGAATGAACTACACTCAAGTGTCAGCATTTGAAAGCAAATTAACAGCGGATACCTATCAACCTTGCTAAACAGCTTAGAAATGCTGCCAAGGGCCGAGGCTGGAGGCAGCCCAGCTCTCTCTGCCCTTGCCCCATGCCAGCTTTCAGGGGAGCAGAGAAAGGGACAGCGTTGTCTCCTGGCCAACAGTGCATTCACACTATTGCTGCTGCAGTCAGACACAGATTGCCAAGGCATGTGGTCAAAACGGAGCGAAGGGAAGTTTACAAATTAAAAAAAAAAAAAAAAGGTGCATTCAAATGAGGAGACTGGAACAGAAAAGAGAAATAGAGGAAGGTTATTTAGCACAGACAGAAACAAGGGACAGGAATAAAAAGGAAAGCCCCACGCTTTTGTGCCAGGAACAAGGGAGCAGGCCCGTCACCCACTCACGCTAACGACTGCCACAATTAACTTTTGGAGCTCACTCTTTCAAAGCCTTCTTGTTAGTAAATAGGTAAGCAGCTTTTAATAAAAACGCTGGCACTGTCATACCACTTTCCCTGGCTGTGGGGAGCATGGTCTGCAAACTCCTGCTCACAGTGAAATGGGTCAGGGTGGGTCTGGGGTGGGCTTGGCACCCCTGCGGCTGCCTGGGCAGGCAGGCTGGGTGAATCTTGGACGCCAGATTAGTGACTGCAGAGCCATGAGCTTAGCTGCCAGCTGCCCAGGCTGGTGGGGCTCCCTGGCTCCCCGGCATGGGGTGCAGGAAAGCCGAGTTTCTGACGGTGCTCGTCCTCTTCTCAGCAGCAGCTTCCCTGTGCCAGTTGTCACTGCCCCTGTCCCCCCTGGGACCTGGAGCCACACCATCTCATTTCACTTTGGAAAAGAGTAGAAATGCTCTCCTGCTAAAGAAATGAGGAGTCTGTGCCCACAGTGAGAAGAAATGGAGCTGGACCACCACAGCCCCTGATAGCACGTCGTACAATCATAGCATGGTTTGGGTTGGAAGGGACCTTAAAGCCCATCCAGTCCCACCCCCCCTGCCCCGGGCAGGGCCCCCTTCCCCCAGCCCAGGGGGCTCCCAGCCCCGTCCAACCTGGCCTTGAACCCTTCCAGGGAGGGGGCAGCCACAGCTGCTCTGGGCACCCTGGGCCAGCGCCTCACCCCCCGCACAGGGAACAATTTCTTCCTAATATCTAATCTAAATCTGCCCTCTTTCAGCTTAAAACCGTTACCCCTCGTCCTATCCCCACACTCCCTGACAGACCCTCCGCGTTTTCCCTGTAGGCCCGAACAGTAGTCCTCAGTTAAAAGGCACGCTAGAGCATGCGGCTGGGGTTTTTTAATGTTTATTCACCACGAGGTAAGAAACACTCGCTCCCACCTGAGGTCAGCCGGCTGCCCTCCCACCGTCTTCATGGCACAAGCGGTGACTCCCGGAGGGGCAGGGGCAGGCGCTGCGGCCCGCGCTCCCGCCATGGCCGGGCCCGCCCGCGCAGCCCGCCGGGACTCGTAGTTCGCGCAGGGCCTTCTGGGAGCTGTAGTTGGCGGGCGGCGCCGGCGCGTCCTTCCCCTCCGTCCGTCCGTCCGTCGGTCTGTCTGTCTGTGGGGCGATGGCCGCCCGCTCCTTGCGGCGCTTCGGGGCCGTCTCCTCCCTCGGCGGCGCGGCGCGACGCGGCAGGTACGTGTGGCGGTGGGGGCGCGGGGGGCGGGGGCCGCGTCCCCCCCCGCCCCCCCTGCGGCGGGCGCGCTGCGGGACGTGGCAGCGCCCGGGCCCGCCGCGGCCTCCTCGCTGCCGCGGGGCCCGCACCCCTCTGAGCCCTCTCTTCTGCCTCTCGTGAGGGGCGCGCTGCCGGGCCTTAGTTCCTCAGGAGGCCTGGAACAAAAATAAGGCCTTTCATAGGCAGGCTCTTTCCTGGAAAAGCGACATTTTGAGAGAACGTTCATTTTAATTTTTAGGGAGCAGCGTTTCTGTGGTCAGTAAGTCACGTTGTGAGGTAATGGTTTTCTGCCATTACGTGTATCCGTGGGTGATTTCTGCGTCTTTTCTTGAACCGTTTATTCATGAACTATACTTTTAATACGCCAATTGGGTCTTATTTTTGGTAGAGATGCAGCACCTGTACCTCCAGCACATTTTGGATGGTCAAGGGAAGACGGTCCATTTAATTGTGTCAATATTTAGACAGAAAAACAGTGTCCCATCATATTTTGGGACATTGTGGAACATGGCTTATAAAAGGGAAATCTGTAACAGGTGCTTTGGTTGTTTGAGTGAAATGTGGGCACGTGAAAAGAAAAGTCAAAACACACGTTAGTTTATCCTAGAGCTTTTTCTCTGGAAAAAGAAGAACCCAAAAGACCACTTAAATGCAGTAAAATAATTCTGCAGCACATAATAGAAGGAACTGTGTTTAGGACTAAATACAAAGATGCATGTCTGAAAGTCCTTCCTCTTCTCCATGTGCTTATATGTGTGAAAACTGCTTTGCCCCTCTTGAAATGGGCACCAAGTTTGAAATAGGTGACTTCGATGGGAGTTGAGCAGGCATCTTTCACGGAGAACCTCCAGAACCTGCCATCAGTGTGAAGCTCCTCTTTGTACCCAAGTCCTCCGTGGCCCTGCCTGTGTCTCAGCCACCAGGAGCAGCTCTGAACAGCAGAGCGCTGGGTGGTGGGGCCCAGACCCCCATGCTGTATGCATCTCGGGGACTTCTCACCCTGGACTCGCTGTAGTCTGGGAGCCTACTGCTGTGTCGAGGTGCACTGCACAAGCTTGCTCTCCAATTTCACTGAAGAGGAGTATCTGGTATCACACAGTGACGAAACAGAGCGCAGTAATTGGGGGTAATTAGGAGATTTCCTTCCAAAGCATGCTTGTCAGAGCTGAAACACCAATGCAGGTGTTTCAGTGTGTCTCAGCACTTCCATGCTTTGTCACGCTGATTTGGGAGGAGGAGGGAATGTTCAAGGAGAGATGGGGTAGGACCCTCATGTTCAGAGGGAACGTGACAGACTCGGTTTGTGATGTTTGGGTATCCTACCTGTGCTACAGAAAGAGGTGATGCTATTGTTCTGACCACAGAGACCTGCTTACATCATTTAAATTTCGATCGTTAAAGACAATTGGCTTAAACCATATGGCTACAATCAACTTCACTGCGACATCTATCTACTTGGCTTTCTGTGACATCAGTTTGTAAATCCTTCAGTATCACCAGCATACTTGTATAATCCCTTCACATGCACTGGGACTTGCATGTGTCTGTCACTTCAGGATGTGTCAACATCCTCTAGTGGGATTTCTGACTATTTTTAGGGCAGCAGTGATCAAGACTGTGGTTAGAAGATGGAACACAGTGCAGTGGACAGGCTGTAAATAGCACTTGCCCTTTTTAGTGGAGTATTTCTTTCATCCTGAAGGAAGAAGTAAATTGAGCAGTATTTTCAGTTCTGCATAATAGTTCTAATAGTTCTTAAGAATTCCCTTTGGGGTCAGTCTGTGGTTCTTGTTTATTGCCTACAACTTTTAAGGCAGGCTCGTCCGAACAGCATGAGATACTCAGGGCATGTCACTGCATGGGGGAGTGTTCTGGGACTTGGTTTCACAAGCTGAAGGAAGGAGTCCATGCAGGCAGCTCTCTGCTTCACGTAGGCAGGTCCTGTAGCTGACACACCAGCTGGTTCGTGCTCCTCTCCTCCTACACATTGAAACACACCCAGTCGTGTAGTGTAAATCACTTGCAGAGGGAAATGACTTACTAACCTTTGCTTCTTGCATGCAAAAGAGTTAACTCATTTGTGTAGCTTTTCTTACGACACAGGAATCTAACCTGTGAGGTGCCTAGCAAGGCTGCTTTCTTAGCTGCATTTCAGGTTCTTTGTTTCATCTGTAGTATGGCTAATTTCCATACCTGCAGCTCTTTAAATGAAATACAGGATGTTAAAGGACAACGCTTTTATCTGGTGCTTACCATGGACACACCTTTTATTTACAAAGAAAGATTTGCAGTTTTTTAAAGCTTCACAGATTGATTTTGAAGGCTTGGTGGAGAGGGTCCTTCTCTGTCCTCACCTCTGGTTTAGTCTACTTTCTGTAACTTTGAAAAAGTGCTGTGTTAACCAGTCAGCGAAATGAATGTGACAAGCGTCTTAAAAATCATTCAAGATCGGGTCTTGTGCCCCAAACAGACCTCTCTCTAGCCAGAGATAAAATATGGGGTTTTCTTCCATGTTGGCATTCCTGGCACCCAGAACTGCAGTGGCTGGGCAGCTTTCTGAAAAGAGCCTGCTGACAGACCCTCGCCTGGTTCTTTAAGGATTAGTGTGAGGAATGTCCTATTCTAGAGCAAGTGTACATAGTGGAAGCATTTTCAGATTTGTATTTGGCATGTAATGTGTTGAAAAGTGGTTTGACATACAGGTCATGTTTTAAGTACCCACTTAATAAAAAAATTGCATATGCAATTGTCTCCAGGTGGGAAAATGGTTTGTCATCAGTGTTGTGAGACGTTTAGCAACCTTGTGTTAAAGATAAAATGAGGGAATATCTGGGCTGCTAAGCAGGGAGTGGTAGGAGATGCTTTGTGGTATTTGGGCAGATATAAATCTCTTAAACTGTGCTTTGGTCATAAAGCAGAGCCAGTCTGAGCCCTGGCTGACACCCAGAGGGGTCACCCCTTCCCCATATTCTGCCTCCCACATCTCACCAGCCTTCACATGTTTGTCTTCTCTTTTGTACTGTCTCTTGCACTCATCTGATCTGTCAGCAAACCTATTCAGGGGCACAGACAGAAAAGTCTTTTTGTTTTGTAGGGTTAGTTTTCAGCTGGTTTAACTCCCTGAACTGTCATTCTGCACAGCTCCAGTACTGGAATAAGGGGAGCAAACCTGTTCTGTCCAGTTGCCACTGTAAGCTCGGTTTAGCTGGATTGCTGAACAACTCTTAGGTCTCGTGACTGATTTGATAGACCCATAAACAAAAGCTGTGCACTTCTGCGACATTGTATCTGAGCAATATAACCTTGCTGAGAAGTAAGAAAGGTTAATGGTGCAGGCCTGGTAACATGAACTCAGCTATATCGATTCTGGGGCCTAAATTAGCATCTCTGTGCAGTGTTGAATTGTGCTGTATAAACACAGAAGTTTGAGTCGATGCCAGTGCAGTGATTTCTGTGCCATGCTGCATTTCACTCAGTAGACGTGCACTTAGTATATGCAAAACCCCCCTATTAAAGGGGATGTTGAAAGCCCTGCTTAGAGGAAGAGCCTGAGTGTTCCCAAAAAAGGAGACAGCCTTCCTTGGTAAGCATATACAAAAATGTTTCCTGGATGGAGCTGGTTTGGAAGTAAGTTGAACTTTCTTCTGCAGACTCTGTTCCTGATGTAAGGCATGAGAGGGAGGTGGGCTGAGGCTTTGGCCTCATGATGGCAGGCATGGGTTCTGTCTAGGTCAGTTTGTAAAAACAAGTGTGTAGGAGGGGGAGTGAAAACTCTTTGGTTTTGCTCTTGGAGTGACAGCATTGTTACTGCAGTTGAATGGCTTTCTGGAAAAGACAGAATGAAGTGAAAAATATTTTCTCTATTTTAGAAAGTGTCTAGCGTGCTGTTTTTGATCATCTTCTGGCCAAACGGTTTTCAGCCAGACTTCTATTATCTAGTTTTGGGGAAACCTGTGAGGTTGTTACAGTATAGAATAGGCTGCTAAGCACCTAGGCAGTGTTTATAGAGCTCAGTCCAATTATCTGACTCTTTGGTTGTTTCAACGTTTCATCATTTCATCAGCAAGTTATGGAGTCAGTCTCCCAGGTGAGCTTCACCTGCTATACCAACGCGAACCACTGACAAGTGTGATTTTTAGTTGAAAAGCGTATTTGAGATGACAAAGTTGTTGGAAATAAGGTAGGCTTCAGCACTTGAGGCTTGGGCTTGTTTTGTTTTGTTTTTTGCCTTTGGGACTCTTTCATTGCCAGTAGAGATAAAAACGGTTGAAGTGCTTAGAACTGTTGGAGAATATTAGGGACAATTTTCAGTCGGCACATTCAGTCCCTTTTACAAACACAACTAAGGGTGCTCTAAAGGTCCTGGGGGAAGGCCTCAGAATATTTGGGCTGCACACAACTTGGTCATGTCTCTGATAGTTCTCTTTGGTTTCTTAACTGTTCTTTGTGCAGTGAACATGAAAGCTGGGGGGTACAGTCTAGTGAGTGCTACTTTGTGAGAAGAACTGTTTGGCAAAAGGTTCAAACTGTACTTTTCACTCAATAGGAAGAAAACTGAATATACCAAATACTATGTGTTTGCACCCAGGAGACCAAACAGGTCAGAGCATCTGAGAACTGGATCCTGCATTAGCCAGCAGTTTTAGATGTGTATGGTCTTTCCTTGCTTGTTGAATTGCTCCGCAGAAATCCACAGCCGTTCCACTGGTGTGGCTTGCCCTCTTGCAGTCACTGTACCATCTTAAGTAGCAGGCTAGGCTCTGCCTGCCTATCTTAAGTGACATGGATTTGGAGATCTTACCGAATTTTGCTCAGAACATTGGGATTTTTTTAAATAACTGTAAAAACAGCTTTATACTACCTGCCTCCTTTTCAAGACTACCTTGTAAAATGTTTCTGAAGTTTGTCATTGGGTATTGACCACCTGTACTGGGAGGTCAGCAAAAATGCAACTGGCAACTTGTTTTCCTGTAAAAACCTGACTCGCTTCGAGGTATGTCAAAGAAGTGGTGTACAGCCTCTGTAGTGATGTGAGTCTAAAATAAAAGAATTTTTCAAAACATCTGTGTCTCTATGTTTCTCTTCTAGTTGTTCGTGTTTTCTGAAAAGAGCTAAAATCTTATCTAGTAATCCTATATACCTTTTTTAATAGAGCCTGCTTTGTAATGACACTAAACTAGAATACTTGTTGACCCTGTTGTTACTTAACTTTCCTTCTTTGTCACTAGTTTGTATTTCAGGAGGTCCCCCTGTGTTTTCAGCACTGCAGCTCAGCAGAGAAGTACAGGAGATGAGTGTGGCCCAGAAGATCCCCGTGATGAGCCCAAGCATCCCCTTTCTGACTGTGCCTTACAGCATAAAGCCATCAAATTGGAAGAACAAGTGCAGGATTTAACTGTGAGTATGATGCTGATGGCATCATGATGTCTTTTGTTCAGTCCCCTTGACTTGGTCTGTTGTTCAGCCCTAGATTTTTCTGTAAGCCCTGTAACATGCACACAATGCTCCTCTGCTATGGCAGCCTTCAAAGCAGCTGTGCTCCAAGTGTGAGAGGGTGCACTGTGGAAGTACGGTCTGCCTTCCCCAGAAACACCATCTGTCAGTCGTACCTAGGAGCAAGATACCGATAGTATGATCCCCGCAGGCAAAAGTGTATGTTGGAAATGGTCTGGTCAGTTCTCTCAGGATTGTACAGAGGGAATGGCAGTAGCTTCTTCCCAATTAGCATCACATATTGTGTTGCATGGGATCCAGATTGTCTGAGAAGGCAAGTCCTCTTTAGTGACGGCGGTGTGGTGGAAATGGTAGCGATCATGTTATAGGGACTTTGAAGAACAGATGTGACTAAGGAAAGGATTAAATACCGCAGCACTGGGCAGGCAATTCTGGAGATAGTCACCATGAGGGTACTGCCATGCCAAGCAATAAATCAGCCAGTTGCAGATCTGTTGCTGAGACCACCAACTTGCCTGCCAGAGAAAGGAGTGCCTCAATAGGCACAGTGACTCATGCAAAAAGCAGCAGCCTGACAATGCTGTGTTCAGTTGAGCTGCGCCCTGAATGTTTCTGGCTTCACTTGGGTCTTTTGAGGGACTTACAGTTGTGCTGATTAATCAGTAGGAGACAGACTTAGGTTTGTGTGTAATGAAAACACAGAAGCCCAGCACAACCTTCTGACATGAAGTAGACCCTTTTTAAAGTGTTTCTAAGGGACTGCTAACTGTCAGGACATGATTGATGTCTCCCCTTGCTGTTGTGGTTACAGGAGCGATACCGGAAAGCCTTGGCAGATTCTGAGAATGTCCGGAGGAGAACACAGAAGTTTGTGGAAGACGCCAAGCTCTTTGGTAAGCAAAGTGAGGCAGAGCTGTGTTTACTGCGGTGGCCTGCCTGCCTGAGCATAAAATGCTGGTCAATGCTTTTTTCTTCCCCTGTGCTGCCCTCGTTCATTGTAAAATCAGGCATGATGTCTGGTCCAGACTCGTGGTGTCTGGGCTTACTCGCTATTTTTTTCTGTATGTCCAGCTGTGTCCTATCAGGGTTACTTCAGTGACTGTTTTGTAATGATTTTTTTTTAATAAAATAGGCCCAGTGCAGTTGGTGTAGTTCTGTGGATTTGGTTGAAATTACAGACTGCTCTGTGTGCTAGGGACTGGCTCTGGCAGGGTGTATTTCATACTCTTAGTTGTGTCATCAGGTTGTGAGCTACTGTACTATATTAACAGCCTCTTCTGCTCTAGGTTTTAGGAGATAGATCCTGCCTGGGACAAAGGTGGTCAATTCCTATATCAGATGTTCTTTAAAACTTGTATAAAAAATATTTTAGCATCAGTGAAGCAAACTGAATTTGTATCTTAAGCAACAGAAAGAGGTGAAGGTGGGAAGAAACTGCTGTTTAATCGCTGCAGTCTGTCATCACCGTCTCTGAGAATGCAAAACTCTTATTCTCTACAATGCGTGAATCTTGGAAGGTTTTTTGTTAGTTAATTCTAGGAGCTTTGAAATTAGAACTGCTGTATTTTTCTTACCGTTCTACCTATTGTGCTATAAAATGGCTGAGTTCTGAGATAATCAGCACCATTCATTGGTTTTGAGAGGGTTTTTTTGAAGTCTTTGAATTTTATATGTAATATGCTTCAGATTTGAAGAAAAATTAGGTTCCGTATTAGAAGTTGCTCATGGAGTGAGGCATTAGGGTCTGTAGAGCATTAGAACAGACACAGGTGCGAGAGGAAGACCTGAAAGGAGGCTGTAGCAAAGTGGGTGTTGGTCTCTTTTCCCAGGTAACAAGTGATAGGACGAAAGGAAATGGCCTCAGATGGTGCCAGGGGAGTTTTAGATTGGATATTAGGAAAACCTTCTTTACTAGAAGGATTGTCAAGCATTGGAACAGGCTGCCCAGAGAAGTGATTGAGTCACCATCCCTGGAGGTATTCGAGAGGTGTAGCTGTGGCCTTAGGGACATGGTTTAGTGGTGGATTTGGCAGTGTTAGGTTAACGGTTGGACTCAATGATCTTAAAGGCCTTTTCCAACCTAAATGATTCTGTGATTCTGTGAAATGGTTGGTAGTCAGTCTGCTTTTGTCTGCTCCTTTGTTGCTTCTCCTTCATGCTTCTTTGTTCTATGCATGTTTAAACATGTATGTACAACTACAGAGAGCACCTAACTATTGTTTCTCCGTTTTCTAATATGTCTTTCCAGTAAGTTAGTTACAGCATCTATATGACTGAGGGAGGCTGGTTTTCCTGAAATTTCTGCACTGTGTAATATACCACTTCTGGAAATGTATACAGTCTAAACCTATTTTTCGAATGAAAAAGACAGTATGACTTTTCATGACCAACCCAAGGACCATTTTGTCCAGTCTTTCCACAGTGGTTTTAACTTATGAATAAAACTGTGGATGTACTTTTGAATGGTCATGTATTATTTTTACTTCCCCCCAGTGTGTGTGTTCCCCGTGTGCATGGGCATTTGTGTGAATTGCTTGGCAAAACATTTCTGTGAGACTATATGAGAGGGTGTAGAACAATGTCTTAAATGGCAAGTCTTGGTTTCAAGAACTTTTTGGAGTGAAATACTAATGCTCTGCTTTGTCAGGTATACTATACATATATATATGTTGAAGTGTATAAATGTACCTTTCCTGCATATACCTTGATTTGGGGAGTCTTTAGAGTACTACCCATGTAACGGTAAAGTTTTGGCTACAGAGTACAGAAGGCGCTGTCTGCTCTCACTAAAGTTATGGTTCAAATCAATTAGCAGCTTTAAAAGTGCTTTCAAACTGCTGTGACTTTGTACCTGTCATTGGTGCTGTAGCTCTGTATGTTCTGTAAACTGCCCTTCATTTACTTCTTGCTCTTTGTGCCTGTAGGGATCCAGAGTTTCTGCAGGGACCTTGTGGAGGTAGCGGATATCTTGGAGAAGACTGCTGAGAGTGCCTCAGAAGAAGCGGAGCCTAGTAATCCCAATCCAACCCTGAAGAAAATCTGTGAAGGCCTCTCTCTTATAGAGGCCAAACTGCAAAGTGTATTTGCCAAACATGGCCTTCAGAAGATGAACCCTGTTGGTGGCAAATATGATCCATATGACCATGAAATAGTCTGCCATGTACCAGCCGAGGGAATGCAGCCGGGCACGATAGCACTGGTGACTCAGGATGGCTATAAACTCCACGGTCGCACTATCAGACACGCACTTGTTGGCGTGGCAGTAGAGTCACAGGAATGACATGGGCTTACCCCTTGGCATCTGGGACCTTACTGAGCTGAGGGTGCCTCAGCACTCAGTCACAACTGCAGCTGCATGTCTTTACTTATTTATTAAGATAGGTTTGTATTGTATGTTGGCTTCTTTATAATGTGTGCAGTCATTTTGCCATTAATTCTAAGGTACTTGTATATTTAATAATCCTTTTTGGAGTATGTGGAGTAGTACTAGGAGTCCTGCTATTTGTCAGAATTGTGGCACTGTAGCCCCTTTCTCCATTGCTCATTTCTCCATTAAGACTTGTATGGGGAGGAGGGGAGATATGGGAGAGAAAGGAAAACTCTCTGAGAGCTAAGGAGTCTTGTCTCCTGGTTGCATCTCCAAGACAGACTCCTGCAGTGTAGCCTTCAGGAAAGTAACTTCTCTGCCTCGGTTTCCATATCTGTATTAAGGGAATATAATAATACTGACCTACCTCACAGGGAAGTGATGAGGCTTTTTCTTTGCAAAGCATTTGGAAGAGGAAAAGCCCAAAGGGCTGAGTATTATTATCAGGCTGGTTTTGGTGTCTCCCCTTGTCCCCAGACCCCACAGGTGGGGATGAAGATGATCACCTGAAATGACATTTGGGGCAGCTTTTTTTTATGTCACTTCAGGAAAACAATGCCAAATGAATGAAATCTCTGTCGTACTACAGTTGAATAGGGATGAGGTTTTAAAAAGAATTCAGTTGTTAGGTCAGACTAATGTGTTAATGTTTGTTCTCCAGATAAAATTTCAGCTTGCCTCTTTGTTCCTAAAGGTAAAACAGGGAGTAGTGGTTTTTGATGGAGCCAGAAGACTGTTCTCAAATCTCTTTTTCTCCAACCAAAAAATATATTTTAGAGGAGGGTAATTTCTCTTCCCTGATGAGTATTTGTGCAGCTTTCATATGCTCTTTGTTGCAGCTGCTGGCAAAATGGAGGTGTGCCCTTAAGCAAGAAATCTGGACTGGTTTATTTTCTCACCTCTCCCGATAATGGTACTCAGATAACGCTAACTCCCAGTTCACATTCAGATTCTGCTTTTGCATGGTCATAGTAAATATTAAACCTTTTGGGTTTTGATGCAAGGAGAAAAATCTTTTCTACTAAAAGTCTCAAGTGCCCTTGAACCAATTTTAGCAGCAGTGACAAGAAAGCAAAAGAAGCAGAAGGCTGAGGAAGTGAAAGCTGACCTCGAGCCGTCCTCTTAGTTGGAGGCATGTTGTTGTTGCAGCATGGCATGTGTATTTCCCAGTGGTCCTTTTGCCTGTGAGTCCATTTATCTCAGCTGAAGGGATGCAGTCACTGAATAAGATCAGAATTTAACCCTTTACAGAGCCGCAAGCAGTATAATGGCAGAAGAGTTCTATAAACCAGCCTATGGTCTGCACTAGACAAAAACGAGGTGGGAATGGTTGTTTTCAGATGGTTTCTTACCGATTCATTAATTTCTGCTTTTTTAATTTCTGGAATTGGATCCATGGCCTGATGGTTATTTGAGATCCATTTTCAGAAACTATTTACTTGTGGCAGATCCCATCACTGGTTTGGAAGAAAGCTTATTCTTCTCCCATTGCATTGCAGGCTTCAGTGCATAATCCTTTTGTGGTGGACTTCAAGATTACCACATCCTTCAGTTAGCAGCTATCGACAGTCTTTCATCTGGGGAGACTATGTGCAGCTAGTTGGTTGTTATTCCAGAAGTTTAAGGAAGATGCACATCTCTAGTATGCTTCATGCAAACTGTTTTAGTGACAGCTGTGTGGGGGTGACTCAGTGGTGGATGCTTTTTGAAGTGTGGCTTTTTGCTTTTGTGTAGTTAGGTTTTCAGGCAGGTGCTTGAGATTTCAACCCTGAAAATGTTTCATGACAGCATTAGATCACTTTGGAGAAACCTTCTTCAGTGCTCTTGTTTTATCATGTTGAAAATTTCAGATATGCAGGACTTCCGTTCATTGTTTTGCTGGTCTACATGCTGACTGGATCACCAGGTTACGCTGTTACTCAAGACAAAGAACAGGTAGAATATGAAACGTGACGATACAAGTCTTGCTGTTCTGCCTCAAGACTGCCTGCTCTGAGGAGACGTGACTTCAGCTGGAAGAAGCAATTGGATTCTCTGCTGCTTATTCAGTCCCTGCTGTATCAGCTGAGTCTTTTTGCAATATGAGGGGAGAGCTGGTTGTGGAAACTTAATTTTGAATGTGAAACTTTATTTATAAGGAACTAATCAAAAGTAAAGGCATTTTACACAACAGGTAGTTTTCTGTCATAGAAAGGCTGCAGCTTACCTGAGCCAGATTTAAAAGTAGTGTGTGACCAGAACTGATGGGATCTAAAATCCTCTTTAAACTGACCCATGGGGCCACTTGGCTGTGAAAGTATACTGCAGCTACTTGGTCCACCACTAAACTATTTGCTAAGCCTGCCTGTCTCCTCAGCCAGTATTCACCCATTTTTGCCTTAAAGAAATACCCTAAAATGCACTCCAGACCTTCTGTCCGTACCAAGAGATTAATGATTCAGCTTGTATATCTGGGATCTGCTTTCACTGAGGCACTGTTGTGTGGCTAGAGCAGGAATCTGAGGGATCCGGTTCCTGTACAGTCTTTCTCGCCCTCCCACAGGGCCTGTTGAATTTTGGGTCAGCTATTTTCTCAGTTCATGCCCCAGTTTTTTTTAAAATCTATGAAACTTCTACAGGATCTTACCGGGCTTTTATGATGAATACTGTAAGATGTACCCATTGCTTAGAGACTCTTTTACAGAAGTTACCAAAGAGATAAATACTGTAGCTGTTGTTTGTCCTAGCTTCTGCTTCCTTTGAATGGTGAAGTGAAAATGAAATAACCAAACCTGGATTCCATCACAGAATCCAGATTTTTCTAGGCAAAATTTGATTCTCTTGCCTTTCAAGCACACTTAACGATCTTTTTTATAGTGGATGAGATTGCGTAAGGGTGGATAGAATTTCTCCTTTGTAGGTTCTTGCTCCCTTGTCTGCCTTGTTTGTGTAGAGCTTGCACACCCAGCACGGTGGGGCAGTCCCCGTTGGTGCAGCTCCATCGCACTCTGCGGAGTTACACCAGAGAGGAGGACGACTCGGGAGCTTTTTCTCTCCAGACACTTTATTCAATGACTGTTTAATACAACACAGGAGTAGATTAGCAGGGATGGAATAGAAGAGGAGAGAAAATGTCACGTGCCTCAGTCATTTCCATTCCGTTTGCCCAGCCATGAACTGAAGAGCTCGAGCTGGGAAAGCAGACAGCTAGATAAGACGCGCGTGTGATGGCGATGTGTGGACCTGCGTTTCTGCTCTCGAGAAGTGGGCAGCCCCACTGAACGTGGGTGTTTGCTTTGTTCTGTGACCTTGCCGTACCCCCTCAGCGGGGCATATTTGGGTTGAACTCCTGGATGCGTTTCCAGTGGCAGTGTCTTGTGAATGTGGCAGCGTCTTAACTGACCAGGAGCAGTGCAGAATGTGAATGTCGCTTTGTGAACCTTAAATTCTCAGTGCTTCGTCAGCAGAGCTTCTGTTGAAAGAGACAGCTGTGATACATCAATAGCTGTTAGCAGTCCTTTAATTTAAAAAAAAAAAAAAAATGTATTTAAGTTTTATATTGTGAATATTGTAGTATTTTTTTATTTTAAAATTTGAGATGTTTTGCTATTACTTGCAAAGTCAAATGAACAAAGCGTTGCTAATCTCCAAAAATCTTAAGTCCATTTAGTTGGTGGGAAACCTGTATATATTGTATTTTTTTTTGTGTTTGTGTGCTCTTTGTTTACCCAAAGGTCCTGGCTGTATGAAAGACAAAGACTGAAGTGTGGAAGTAGTGCAAGTAATTGACAACAACATTTGAGTTAATGTTGGAAAGGGCTGATTTCCTTTAGAGGTCCAGATACTGTCCATTTGCTAATAAAAAAGCAAGAATTGCAGTTGCTTCTTTTTCCTTTTTTCCCTGTCCCAAACTGCTGCTCATCCCGACTGGTGCTCTAATCAGGTGGGACTGCAGATGGAAGGGTTTCTTGCTGTTCCTGATCCAGTGGTCTAAAATAAGGGCTATAGTCCTTCAACATTTTTTGGAGCAATGCTTTAGGTGGACTCCCAGCGATGCACATACCTGTGTGTATGCGCCATCTCGCCTGACGTGGGTGAGCTGGGGATTTCTGCACTGACAGACTGCCCAGGTGTGTCATTCCGTGGTACTTCCACGCCTGTTCCTGTGTCTGCTCATGGACCATCGTGTAGAGAAATGCTGTCTGCCAGCCTTTGGTGATGGTTCATTATGCAGAACGCTGTTAACAGTTGAAATCTTGATATCTGGTTTTATTTTTGCCATTCTATTCTTTCTCAGCTTCGCTTTGCTGCATTTTTGCCCTTTTGTGTGTGGTGTGTTGTAGCAGGCGTACTGTGTGGCAGCTTGATTAAGGGTGGCTTAATATACAGTGTGTGTTAACACTTGTGGTATCCGCAGGCGGGTTATAATTTCAGGGATTTGTTGGAGAAAAGAACAGGCTTTCTCTGTAGGGGTGTGATTGTAACAGATCTCATTCTCCCTTCCTCCATCCTCTGCAAAAATAGCTGGGCCTCTGTTGCTGGTTTTGCCTTAGTGCCCCTGGGCACTTTTCACTAGAAAGAAAACGTTGCAAAAGACCATTTACAAATGGCCTTTCTGGGGTGAGATCTAAATTTCTGTGTTAAAGATCTGCCAGCAAAGTCCCCTTGTGATAGCAGAGGTTATGCCCATTGTAGGGGCTCTTCCTCATTCTGCCTAATCTGTGTGGGCATTGCTCGGTGCTCGCTCACCAGACTAGACCAGGAAATACTGCTGCCTGCTGCTGTGTTAGTTCATTTCTGGCTCTGCCGGTTTTTCTCCGCAGCGACAGTGAGAGTTGAGAGTTTTCAAACCACGGCCACCGCCATCTGCAGAAAAGCATCGGAGCTTGTGAGCGAGGGGAAGAGCATTTTGCTTACAGCACGGTATTGCAGAATGCCCGCAAGCAGAGCGTGTTCTGCCGTGAGAGGGAGGCGGTCGTGAGCGGCGCTGACCTGGCCTCCTAGGAGCCTCGATGCGTGTACAGCCAGATATCTTGTCGCCCACAGCCGTGGTGAAATCTGGCCCGTTAAGTAAGAGCTTGTTAAAACCTGAGGCATGCTGCAAAGTTAGTTGTGTGCTGTGTTTTAAGCAGCTTTGGGAACACTGCCCTCCCATCCTGGTGGGTTGATCCGGCCATTGTAAGGATTTGGGTGAGCTGAGCAACAGTAGTTTTTGTCTGTGTGTCGTCCGTCTGTCTGTCCCCCCCCCCCAAATGTTCACACCTGAGTTTCTAGGTTATGTGTGCTCCCCCATGCAGGGACTCTGAAGAGGCTCCTGGCTGGGGGAGAGGAGGGGGCCTGAGCTTGTGTTGTGTTTCTTTTGAGACAAAGTTCAGATGAAGGACTCTCAAACTAAATTTCATCACTTGGTACAGAGCCAGCCCTGGGCTACAGCAGGCTCTGGGGCTGTAATTACGTGTCCTACCTGTTCCAGCGTTTTTGCTCAGTCTTCGCTATCCTTTGTAATCTGAGTAGCAGCAGGCTCCCAGATGGGATCTCCATGGCACAAGCTGCTTGCTGTCGGGCACCTTGTTTTGCCCAGGGCAGAAAGTGCAAGCAAAAGCTCGAAATGCCCTCGTGCTGATGCAGGAGCCGTGCAGGATCCAGCCTGCTCCCCTCAGCCGGGTGCTGAGCGCCGGGTGCCGTCACCCACGTGCAGACGGAGCGCGCGGAAGCAACGCGCTCGGGCAGCACCTTGGCCCCCGCTCTGCCCAGCAGTGCAGCCCCCAGCGGGGTGAGGGCCCCCCCGGGGGCAGCTCCTGGGTTTGGGCCCTTGGCTCTCGCCGTTGGGCTGGTGGCGAGGGGGCTGCTGCCGAGCGCGGCGGGGGCTGCGCAGCGGCTGCGGGAGGGGCAGAGGGCACTGAGACTCCTCGCCGGGGCGGTGCCGGGGGGGGCTCGTGGGCCACCCCGCAGCACTTGCAGGTGCTGATGTTAGCGGTCGCAATCGCGAATAGAACTTATCTACACCCAGCAGATAAGCAGGCACTTCTTTATTGCAGCGCTGGGGAACACGGGGGATAGCTCCGCCAAAGACGTGTTCGTCGATAGGTACGAAGCACAACATATTTATACACTTTTTCAGCAGAGTCATAGTTACATAAGATCAATAATTCCATAACGTTTAAGCTGACCTTTATAATGATTGGCTTTTAGTTACCTCTCCCTACCTATATTCCTATTCTACAGAAATCATTGGTCATCCTCACTAATTGATTTAAATAGAATGGGGGGAGGGCAATGATTAGGATATTCATGTTATTTCTTGGAAATTATTATCATATGCAAATGTCTCCGACGCATGCGTGGTTATACTGGATGGGGGTCTCTGGTGGTCGTTGATAGTCTTCATCACTGTGTCTGCTGATTGAACTCCATCCTTGCGCGTGCTCATTCCACCTTTGGTTAATGTTCACCTCTCCCTTGCCCAATCTTTCCAACCAAACCAGTTTTCCTCAGGTACCTATTGTTTCAAGTCAAGATCCATAACCAGTACCCATTGCGTTAATTCAGAGCCCATGACGATTCTTACAATGTTCAAAGCACACAGCATACTAGTTGCTTAATCCTAAGGGCCTTAGTGTACCTTATATTTTCAGAGCTACTGTAGCTTCATGTTAAATCAAAATCATACTTTTAAACTAAAATCAAAATAATATTCTAGGATTCAAACTATTTCATTCCGGTAGCTGCAACGCGGAGGGTCTCCCCTGGCTGGGCGGGAGGTTAGCCCAAGGCCTGCTTTTACGCTGCTGTTCTCTCCGGTGAGCCCGGCGCTGCCCCCCGCGCCGCTTCCCTGCCGGCTCCGGGCACCCATCCCTCCGGCTCTGCGGGACCCAGCTCCGCTCCCCGCCAGCGCCGGGGCGGGCCCGGCTCCGCTCGCCGGCGGCGGGTGCCGGCGTGGGGCGGGGCGGCAGCGGGGGGCGCGGGGGCCGGGCCTGCGGTGAGGGGCGGGCGCTGCCGGGCCCCGCTGGCCGCGCCGCCGCCCGCGCCATGGCCCCGCCGCCCGCCGCGCTGCTGCTGCCGGCCCTGGCCGCCCTCCTGGCCGCGCCCGCCGCCGCCCGCGCCCCGCCGCGCAGCATCGGTAGGAGCGGGGATGGAGGGGGGTACGGGGCGGGGAGGGGGGCACCCAGCCCGGGTACCGGCAGCACCCGGCCTCCTGCCTGCCTGCGGGGGGGGGGGGCGGGGGGGGGGAGCTCCGGTACCGCGCCGCGGCGGGAGATAGGCTGCGATGCACCCCCGCTCCATCCCCGCCATCGCACGCAGCGCTGGCCCCTTCCCCCCCCCCCCCGCATCCCCCCCCCCTCCCCGGGAGCCCGGGCGGGGGGCAGCGGTGCCCCGCTGCTCTCTCGGGGTGCGCTGCTGACCCGGCCGCCCTCGCCCCTCTCCGCCGGCAGCCGTGGTGGGCGCCGGGCTGGGTGGCTCGGCCGTCGCCTACTTCTTGCAGCAGCACTTCGGGCCGCAGGTGCAGCTGGACGTGTACGAGGCGGGGGGCGTGGGGGGGCGGCTGGCCACCGTCACCGTCAACAAGCAGCAGTACGAGAGCAGGGGAGCCTCCATCCATGCCCTCAGCCTCCACATGCAGGACTTCGTCAAGATCCTGGGTGAGCACGTGCGTCCCAGCACTCGCGTGGCCTCCTTCCCCCAGCTGGGGGGCTGGCGTGCCCCTGGGCTGTGGGCTTGGGGCAGTGGGGAAAGCTGCTTCCAGTCCACATCGACACCCCAAGTACGGGGCGACCCCCTCACTGTCCCTGCGCCCCCAACCCTGTTGTGCCCTGAAAGAGAAAGGGATGGGGTGGCCCAGCAGAGCGTCAGGGTAAGGGGTCGTGGTGGAATTAGTGTGGGGGGGGGTTTGTTCACAAAATCTCACCAGTTTGTCCCAGTAGGCAGCAGCAGCAGCTCCGTGGGATGCCCCAGCTTATAGGATCCGGCTGGGGTCTCAGTGCCCTGGGGTCTCACACTCCCTGACGCTCCTCCAAGAGCATCTTTTCCCACATCCCCACTGCGGTGGTGTTTGGCAGTGGCCTTTCCCAGCTGGCCAGCCCCAGGGAGACGTGCGAGCCCAGCAGGGCCGGGGCCCCTCTGCTCCCTGCAGGCCTCAAGCACCGGCGCGAGGTGGCCGGGAAGAGCGCCATATTCAGCGGGGAGCACTTTGTCCTGGAGGAGACCGACTGGTACCTGCTCAACCTCTTCCGGCTCTGGTGGCACTATGGCATCAGCTTCCTGCGCCTGCAGATGTGGGTGGAAGAGGTGATGGAGAAGTTCATGAGGTGGGAGAGCCCAGAGGGCGAGTTGGGGGGATGCAAGGGGGGTCTTCCTCGGCACCGGGGCATCACCCGTGCTCCCGTCCCCTCCAGGATCTACAAGTACCAGGCACACGGCTATGCCTTCTCCAGCCTGGAGGAGCTGCTGCGCTCACTGGGGGGTGACGCCTTCGTCAACATGACGCAGCGGTCGGTGGCCGAGTCCTTGCTGGAGGTGGGCGTCACACAGCGCTTCGTGGACGACGTCATCGCGGCCGTCCTGCGTTCCAGCTACGGGCAGTCGGTGCTGGTGCCTGCCTTCGCAGGTGAAACCGGGGTCCCCCTCTCCTCCCCGTGGGACCCTCCTTCCCAGCATCCCCTCCACGGGCAGGCTGTTGAGCCGCCCCTCCTCTTCCTCTCCCCAGGAGCCATGTCGCTGGCAGGGGCCCAGGGCAGCACCTGGGCGGTGGAAGGAGGCAACAAGCTGGTGTGTTCAGGTCTGCTGAAGCTGACCAAAGCCAACGTCATCCCGGCCAGGGTGACGGGCGTCTCTCTGCACAGCTCAGGTGAGCCTGGGCACGGGGTCTGCTCTGGGTGCCACCGGCCTGAGTGTAGGTCTGGGTGCACCCGCGCGGGAGGCTGGTGGTGGCAGCACGGCGATGCTGGTGTAGAGACGGAGCGGTGGGAGGCTGGAGAGCATCCTGGTCCTGGTAAAGCATTTGGGTGAGGGCCCAGGGGTCTGTCCGTCTCCTCCCCTTGTCTGATCCAGTGGGTGCCCTGCAGTACAGTTCCCTCCTGAGGTCCCACAGGTCTCTTCTATGGCACCATCCTCGTTAGAGGCTCCCCCACTCGCCACAGCAGAAGGTCTGGATACCTGGGGTTTGGGGGGTGGGCTGTGCTGTCCCAGTCCTCCTGGCCCTGCTAGGCTGGGCTTCTCCGGAAACTTTCTCCCACCAGCTTGCTAAAATCTTATTTCCACTGCCCTAAAGCATCAGCAACTCATCCATAACCATCAGATACTATGGTCCAGCACCGGTGTGTACTGGAAAAGCGGGGGGTGGAGGCCATGGTAGAAAAAAAGAGGACAGGGCAATACCACCTGAGGCTCAGGGCTACTCCTAACTGTCCACCATCTCTTTTCAGAGGGGAGAGCCCTGTACCAGGTGCACTACGAGGGCAGTGAAGGGCAGGGCTCAGCTTTCTATGACATGGTGGTTGTGACGACTCCCCTGCACCCCAGCAGGAGCAACTTCACCTTTGAGAACTTTGAACCGCCCATCGCTGACTTCCCCGGGGCCTTCCAGCCTTCCGTCACCTCTGTGGTGCACGGCTACCTCAACTCCTCCTACTTTGGCTTCCCCGACCCCAAGCTCTTCCCCTTCACCAGCATCCTCACCACCGACACCCCTGACCTCTTCTTCAATGCCATGGACAACATCTGTCCTGTCAACATCTCAGCAGCTTTCCGTCGCAAGCAGCCCCAGGAGGCCGCGGTGTGGCGTGTCCTCTCCCAGCAGCCGCTGGACAAGCAGCAGCTGAAGACCCTCTTCAGGTCCTACTACTCGGTGCAGGTGACAGAGTGGCAGACGTATCCCCGCTACGATGCTGCCAAGTCCCTCCCACCCATCGTGCTCCATGAAAACCTCTTCTACCTCAGCGGGGTGGAGTGGGTGGCCAGCTCCATGGAGATGATAGCGGTAGCGGCCAAAAATGTGGCCCTGCTGGCTTACAACCGCTGGCATCAGGACCTGGAGAAAATCGACCAGAAGGACTTGATGCACAAGGTGAAGACTGAGCTGTGACGCCCAGGGGAGGCGGTGGGCTGGGAGCTGCTGTGTGTAGTAGCCTGGGGAGTACTTATTGCCTTGGGGACACCAGGGGGTTGGGGCTGGGGGAGAAGGGGCAGGCTGTGTCCCGGATGACTTGAATGTGTGTTGCCTTCAGGAATACAGTCCCTGCCCAGTGTTGCTGTGTGTCTGTGCTGCGTGCCTCAGTTTCCCTGTTTCCCCTCCCCAGGCTCTACTGGAAAGGGACCTGTGCCTTTTCCTCTGAAAAAGGGTCACTGTGCATCTGGTTTCGGGAGGGACATCAGGGGGCTTTCAAGAATGAGGCTGGCTGGCATCGGCAGCAGATGGGTCCCCCCTGAGCTGCCTTCCTGGCTTTGCCCCCCGGACACGTGGTGGTAGGGCTGGCCCCGGCTGGGGGGGGAGGTCCCGTGGCCTCTCCCATGCCACACGTGCGTGGAGCCTGGCCACGCGTGCCCCGGGGAGGGGCGTGCAGGGTGGGCTGTCGCAGGTCCTGGCTTGCAGGGGGGTGCCCAGACTTCCTTGAGCAGGGGCCTCAGCTGTGTTAGGGGAGGGGGGGCAGAAAAGCCTTGCTGGGAGAAGGCTGGACAGCACCCACACCCCGGCAGGCAGGGCCAGAGGGGCAGGGTGACAGGCCAAGGCAGGGGTGGCTCGGCTGGGGACCAGCGATGCGCTTTATTGAAGACCTCAGAAGTCTCCCAAACCACCGTCCGCTTGCCCCGCTCCCCGCGCTGCCTGGCCCAGTGCAGAGGAACTTGTAGGTGGACTGGGGAGAGCTGGGTGCTCCCGGAGCTGTTGTACTGATGGAGCGAAGGCAAATGGAGACTTTGGGGAAGAAGGAAGCCTGATCCTGGCCAGCTGGAGGGACCAGCAGACAGCTGTCTCCCTCTCTCTGCGAGCCCACCCTGCTGAGCTCCTCCTGGGAGGTGAGGGAGCTCGGGGCAGCATCTCGCTGTGAGGACAGCCATGGGACTGCCTAGCTGGGTGACGTGCAGGGGCTGTCCCCACGCTGGGTGTCCCCAAACTGGCTGCTGAAGCTGATGGAGTCTGCCGGGGAATTTTGGGGAGCTCTTGGAGCTGCCATCGCCTTGCACAGGGGCTCTCCTCACCTTGATGCTCAGCGGGGTCACCCTCTCCCAGAGGGCTGGGCAAGCTTGGGAAGCAAGAGCAAGCTGGTTAGATGCCCACGGGTAGCTGCAGGGGTTAGCTTTGCAACCTCAAAAGATGCAGGTGCAGCCCACAGCGATGGTCTCCATGACCATCTGGTACTTCTTGTGACACTTCTTCCCGGAGGGCTTGTGCCCCACCTCACCCGGCACCTGGCAGAGCAGCCGGCGGACGGGCAGCCGGCTGTAGATGGGAATGCTGGCCATGGTGCGGTCCTCCTGCATCGTGAAGGGGTTGATGCAGCCTGTGCAGAGGCATCGGGCCTCGGGGATGTCTGCCGGGATCCGCGTTGCGTCGTGGTTTATGCTGGAGGAGAGGGAAAGCAAGACGAGGCTGGAGCGACGGTGGGGGGCAGTGGGCAGCTGGGGGCGGGCAGGGCAATGCCTTCACAGGGTGAAATGGGGTGCTGCACCCCCCAGCAGCCACTGCAGGCCCGGGATGCTGCTGCCGTGGCCGCCGCAGCACTTGCTGGCACGGAGCCACCGTGCATGTCCCTGAGGTCCCCGCTGCAAGCTCACCTGTAGGCCCAGGGGGACAGGCTCCTGCGGTTGGACCTCCAGAGCCTCAAGTTGACCCGGCACTTGGTGTCGCCCGGCTCAGAGCTGTTCCTCAGCTGGCCCACCATGTCCTGGATGCTGCGCTCGTAGTCTGCCATGGTGGTGTAGGGGTCGTCCGGGGCCCAGGCGAGGGCAGGGGCAGCCGTGGGGGGCTGTGTCAGGCCCCTTCTCCTGCCCTTTGCTGCCTTGCTTTGGTCCTTCGCTTCAGGAACCAGGACCATGGCAAAGGTGAAGATGCAGAGGAGAAGCTGAGGAGGAAGGAGGATGGTGCATGGCTGCCCACGCCACAGGGCTGGCGTGGAAGGGGAGCCCTCCCACCTCCCATGGGTCGCCCAGTGATGGCAGGACCACGTTGACTTTAGGGTGGCACATGCAACCCCCGAAGGGCAACGCTGGCCTGCGGGCGAGACCCGTAGAAGCACACGAGGGCAGTTTGCAGGGGTGGTGGGCACACGGTTGTGGTGAGCCCCTAGCCAAAGCCCCAGCTGATATACGTGGCTGAAAAGCCCATCTCCCTGGTTGCAGCTGGGAATTTACGTTGCCCAAAGTGTCCCTGCCCATGTTGCCTGGGCTGTTCCCCGTCCCTTCCCTGCCCACTCGAGGCGGCTGCATGCTGGGAGGGATGAGCACACCCTTAGATCAGGCTGTACCTGGGCAGCCTCCGGTTTAAAAGGAGCTTTAGAGATGAGACAGTCAAGAATGGGATCTTTATCCAAACCCTCCTCTCCCTCCCTCTGTGCTCTGGGGACGGTGAGAGAGAAAAGAAAGATGCTTTTTCCTTTCCTTCTCCCTCTGGCCTTGCAGGTCTGAGCTCGCGTGTGCTGACACCCGGCAGGCTGCCCAGCGGCAAACAAAGTTGCTTACTGTAGTCCTGGTCCCTGCTATTCGTGTCCCTACAGCCAGCCGCAGGCAGCCCCGCAGCCCTGCCCGGGGGTGTGCGGTGCCCCAGGGCAGCCACCGCTCAGCCGGGGCTGTTTTCCCCCTCCGGTGCCGGACTGTCCGCTCGGACTGTCGCAGCTTGGCTCTCTGAGGCTGTTGCATCCTCGCCGTGCCAGGCGTGGGAGCAACGGGCCTGGCAGATCACGGCATGCCTCTCCAAAGCAAACAAACCCAGGTAGCCACCCGTAAACAAGCGTGCAAATAATTATATTAAAGAAGGAAAACAAGAAGCGAGCCCTGAGCCACCGTGCAGTCACCTACCAGGTTTGGAGCCCACTCCATCGCCGCTGTCCTGCAGTGTGGCTGGCACTGGCGAGCTGGGGAGCTAAAAAGGGAAAGCCCCAGCCCCCGGCTCCGCTCTGCCGGAGGTGTGTCCGGTCCCCGAGGTGCCAGGGAGCCTCGGCGCCGGCGGGGCGGGGGGCCAGCGTGGTCTGGGACCGGGCCACCAGCCGCCTGCCCGGGCGCTGGCTCCACCTGCGGCTGTGGCTGTGGCCGGTGGCGAGTCCCCAGTGGAGTGGGCGGCCTGGAGGGGCTTGCTGGGCAAAACCCTGCCCTGGGGAGGGGGTTTGGGTTCTGGTGGTGCCACCGGCGAGGTCACAGCCCTGCCAGGGCCGGGAGGGACGCTGCTGCTGGGCTAGGGGAGCAAGGGCTTGCGGGGAGGACTGGGGGTGGGCTGCGTCCTTTCAGCAAGGTGTGCGGGTAGCCTGGGGCTGTCCGGCTGTCCCTGTGGGGACAGCTGAGGGCCTGCTGTCACCCATGTGCCACCACCAGCTCTGCTGTCCCCAGGAGCCACCAGACCCTTCTGCCCAGCAGTGAGGCAACAGCGCCCATCAATTCCTGCACCCCTGGGCTGTCTGTCCCCAAACGCTTCCTCTCCCGCTGTCCTCAAACCTGTGCCCAACCCCGGGCGGTGGGCACGCACCAGCTCTGCTCACAACTGGTCCCGGGGCCGGGCCCCAGAGCTGCAGGATGGCGGGTGTTAGTGGGGGGGTGCTCCCCCCCCGCCCCTGCGGTGCTGCCCTGGCTTCCCGGGGCCGAGCATTGGGATGCGGGGTGCTGCGGTGGGGGAAACTGAGGCGGGAGAGATGCCGGCTGCGACGGCTCGTCCCGGGGACAGGGGAGAAGGGGCCTCTCTCGGGAGGGGGGACTGGCCTTGGGAGGGGGCTGGGGGCCGCGGCAGCCCGGCACTGCAGCCCCCCTGCCCTGGGCTGTCCCTGCCCCCAGGCAGCCGCTGTGCCACACGATGGTGCTGTCCTCCACCCAACCGCGCCGCCAGCCCGCCGCCCTTCCCCGCTGCATCCCTCCTCCGGCAGCTCCCACCCCTCCGCATCCCTCCCTCCCTCCTCTGCCAGCCCCAGACGGCCGTGGGACGCGGGGGTGCCCGGTGCTGTTCCCCACGCCCACGGACGGCAGAGTCTGCCCTACTCCTTTGGAGGGGCCCTTTACATCGTTGGGGCTGCTGCCTCCCCCTTCCTCTCTCCCTCCCCAGCACCGCCAGCTTTTGGGGCGACACTAGATGTTGCGTTCCCCTCTGCCTCCCCACTCACTGTACAACCCCAGGGGTCTGAAGGCCCTTGTGCTTTGTAGGGTGGTGGAAAATCTTCACCTCCTTTTCCCAGTCCATGAACTAGGCCTCTAGAAAACCCCACAAATAGGATAAAACTCACTGCACCCCCAACTCCCACTGCCCCTCTCCTCCTTCCAGCCCTACCATCCCTGGGATGCAGCTGGGAACACAGCTGGTTGCTCCCACCCACAAGGGAGTCCCAGCCCACGCTAGCATCCCCAAGGACAGCCCCAACACAGCATTTCGGGGGCTTTTCCATCCCCTCGAATGAGGTCTGATGCTGTACATGGAGCACAGCACGTCCCTTTTGTCACCTTGGGGACCTGGCTGTAGCAGGGGCCCTGCAGCCACCTGCCTTTGCAGCACTGGGTGGTACAGCAGAGCCCAGCCCTCTGCCACCAGCCTCGTCTGGGGTGCTGAGCCTGCACCCCAGCGATTTCATCCCCTATTCCGTGATGCCCCAAGAGGGGCCAGTGAGCAGTCCTGGGCCTGGGGCACCCGGCGGGTGCTGGCCGCCTGCGTGTGCCGCGGCCGCCTGCGTTGTGTCAGCACTCGGCAATGCTGTTTACACATGAGAGAGGCTCAGAGGCATCCGCTCCGGCAGCCAATTACCCAGTTTTGATCTTTTTTGGTGAAAAGGAAACCAGAGCTTTTCAGACATGGCCAAATTTGATAAGCTGGGAGAGGCGGGGGCGGGCGCGGGTGTCTTTTCCCCACCGGCCTCACACAAGAGAAGGGGCTGGGGTGCATGGGCGGCTGGGTCATGGCCAGACCCTGCCTCCCGGCTGGGACGGAGAGGTGGCTGGTGGGCTCTGTGTGCCCGTGCTGGCCGTGGTGCCGTCCCTGTGGGAGTGGGGTGTGCTGCGGTCAGCCCCACGGGGGAAGGTGAGGGAGACGGTGGATGAGGAAGGGCAGGAAACCCACACACATCTTCCCTGGGTGTGGGTTACCCAGAGGGGAGAGGGGATGTGCCTCTGGGTTTTGTATGTGCTCATCTCTGCTACGTCCCCATCAATTTGCCCCGCTGCCATGGGAAATTTGTGTGGAAAGTAGAGTCTGGAGACTGAGAGCAAGTCCCCAAACAGGGCAGGAGGGGCCTTGAAGACAGGTTCTACCTGTCCCCAGTAAACACAGGTGTGTATTTCCCAGGGTAACCATCCCGGAACCCTCTGCCAAGCTTCTAGCTGAGCCCGAGCTCCCAGGGCAGAGGGATGCAGGGTGGCCGTGTGGGAGGCACGCGCTGGCCAGGGAGTGTGTAGCAGAGCACATAACAGGGACCACAGGTAAAGGAACGGGGGGAATCAGACAACAGTTCCCATGCTGGCAGAAAATAGCTTTTTGCCTTTTTTCACAAGCAGGAATGGCCCTGCTGGAGCGGGAGCCATTGGCATGGGGTCTGTGGTCCCCTCCACCCGTGGTGGGCAGTGGGCAGCATCACCACTGTTGGTGCCACGCTGCCGGGCACGGCCCCTTCTCCAGGCACCAGGCTGCTCCTGAGCCCAGAACCTCCGTGGGGTTTGTGAGGCCCCAGCACACCTGAGCACACACCCACCCGTGGGCCAGGAGACTGGGGCCGGCGGGAGGCTCCGGCACGGCCGCGGTACCTCCTATCTCTGCGTGAGCAACATTTTCCACTCATCAAATGTAAGCGTGCCCCAGCGAGCCGGCCTTGCCAGAGCCAGCCCCATGCCATGGCGAGGAGGCAGGCTGGGGCCGGGGGCCCCCCGCATCCCCCCACCCCCCGGCAGGTAGCGCCCGGCCGAGCTGGCAGCGCGGCACTCACATCCATATTTGCACAAAGGCCCACTCAGCGTGTGAGTGGCTCCAGAGGCACCCGGGCCAAAAAGGCTTATTTTAAGCTTGCTGGAAAAAGAACATTGTTTGGTGGGAATTAAAACTCCCCGTTCTCAAAAAAGGGAAAAACAAAAAGTGCTTAATTCTGCCGGCTCCTGCCACTGCATAAACACAGAGCCACGGCCCAGATGGAGAGGGCGGCCAGGAATTTGT
This sequence comes from Tyto alba, assembly GCF_018691265.1. NCBI lineage: Eukaryota > Metazoa > Chordata > Aves > Strigiformes > Tytonidae > Tyto > Tyto alba. The sequence goes on from NW_024881279.1 coordinate 13,595,526, forward strand.
TGCTGGCATCGAGTGGGGTGGGTGCCCTCCCCTGGGAAGCTGTCGTGGGACACGGACCCATCCCCTCCCGCGCCCCTGTGTCACTGGTGCTGTCCCCAGAGTCCCCACTTTGGTGGGAAGGGTTTTCCCGTGGGAGGGAAGGGGCATCACCCAATGTGGGTGCTGTGGCTGCGGAGGTGCCGGGGTGCTGCAGGCAGGAGGGGTGACCGTGGTGGCTGTGCGAGGGGCTGGACAAGCTGTCGGCAGCCCAGGGTCTTGCTGCGCCTGGGTTCTGCATCAAAGGACAGTATTATTTATACAGCCCTAATCCGGCTGTCTCGGCAGCCCTTCAGCCTGCTCAGGCGGGGAGCTGGGTGATGCTCAGGGCTGTCTGTAAATCACGCCCTTTGGATCACACGCGTGAGATAACAGCCAGGCTTTGGCGTCGGGAGGCAGAGCTGTGCAGGGTTGTCCTTCGGGGCTGGGGGCCGTGGGGTCGGCAGCACCCCAGCCTGCCCGCCCCCGGGCAGGAGGCTGGCGGGGGGGCAGAGGCGTCAGGAGAGCGGCTGCCGGCAGCGCCGGGACGGCGGGGCGGGAGGGAGGGTGCACGTCCGGCACATCCTGCTGCGGCCTCGCCGGCACATCCATCAGCCGCCCAGCGTTTACAGCACGTCGCTGGTTACACGATCCAGACGTGCAGGTTCCTCCTGCATCGCTCCTCTCCTGCCCTTTGTTTTCTTTTGCTTTCTGCTCCTGGAGACGGAGCACCTGATGGAAAAAGCCTGCTCTCCCACTCCCCGTGCTGGAAACACCCATTTCCTTCCGCCCCTGCCTGGCACAGCGCGCGGTGTGGTGTACCAGAGGGCTGGAGGAGCCCGTGCAAGGGACAGACCCTGGTCCCAGAGGGACCCCTCTCGGTGATCTGTGTGGGGCAGAGCCAGCTCCCCCATAGGATGGAGCAGGGCAGAGCCGTGGTCTCCTCCAGGCAAGGAGGCTGCAGGGACCGCTGAGGCACCACCCAGGCATGGGTTCCACCAGCCTGCCAAGCCTGACTGGCACCTGGCCCCATGCCCTGCTCCTTCCATGTACTCCGTGCTTGCCCTCCGGGGTCTTGGCCTCAGCCTGTACTGGCAGTGCCCCACTGCCCACCAGTGCAGAGCATGGCTGGGCAATGCTGGGTTTCCAAATAACTCAGTTTTGCTTCCCTCTGCAGCCGAAGGCAGGCAATGCGGTGGCCGGACACCAACCCCAGAGCGCTTTGGAGAGGTGGCTGCTTTTTGTGCTGGATTGCAAAGGTGAGGCACTGTCCTGCCAGGACACTGCATCCCAGCCCCTGGCTGCAGGAAGCGCTGGCCCTCCAGCCCCACACGGGGCACATGGAGCAGCACGGAGCCATCCCCACTGCCCTCCCTGCAAGGCCACGGGGCTGGAGGGAGCTCCCAGGGATGTGCTTCCAGGGCAGCAGTGCCCTCTGGGTCTGTGAGGAGAAAGCCTCTTATTTTTAGGGCTATGGTGGCTTTTGCTTGTGGGCAGGCATCCAAGTTCCCAGTTTCCCAGGGCAAAGCGGAAGGCGGAGGTAAGTGGAAAGCTCGACGGTGGCACTGACGTCTGCCCTGGCAGGCTGTGCTCAAGTCAAACCTCTCCTCCCTGCGGCCATGGGCATGGGGCCACTGCAGTACATGCAGGGACCCCTGAGCTCCTGGGGAGTCATCATCGGGGGGGGAACTGGCGGTTTGAAGTCAGGGCAGAAGGTCTCCTGCCCTGGTCCCCGTCCCCTGCTCCCACATGCTGCAGTTTTAGCAGTCTGTGGAGGGAAGGGATTTACAAAGCAGCACAGGCCAGTCCTGAAGGTCACCTTTAGAGCTGCTCCAGCCCAGCTCACCCATTAATCACGCTGTCCTGCCCCTGTGACGGAGATGGCGCATGCATGGGGGCGAGGGAGGCAGGGGCTGCCTGCTCTCGGGTGTAATAATATACGGGCTGAGAAACGCCCGCCTGCCCCCCAGCAGCCCCCTCTGATGTTGGGCAGTAGATGACAAGGCTGTAAATTTGGTGTGTTTGGATGTTAGCAAGGCTCATGGGAGAGCGGGTTCTCTTTATTGCTCCCCGGGCTCTCAGGAAGGTGGGAGCAGCCCCACAGAGCCTGCCCAGGGGCTCCCTCTCCATCGCTGCCCCGTGCACGGCCAGTGGCCAGTGGGACTCGCTGCCTGCCTGGGACGGGAGCGGGGCTGTCCCTGCTGCCCGGGACCACCCAGGCCCTTGCAGCCGGCCAAGGGGGCTGGAGGTCAGCAAGGGGTGGGAAAAAAAATCACTTTTGTGGAGATACTGAAACTGCATCTGCCGTGATGAGGGATCGCTGGGCAGCATCTTAGCGAAGGAGTAATAAAAACAAACCCACGCCAAGGAATCCTGCTTTGCCCCAAATGTTTTTCTTATGGAGTTGTAATAAGACAAGAGTTGTAAAGATAGTAACCTCCTAAACATTACCTTATTAAGGCTTCTCAGAAACCACAGGGCACGACCCCTCTGGGTCATGGAACAAGAGAGCAGCATCCAGCGAACAAACAGAGGCTAACGTTACATTTTTCACTTCATTTAGGAAACCTGGTTTCTAATTATAGGGTTTGTTTAACGGCAGTAGTTAGTTGTGCTTCACTCAAAGCCAGCCGACCGAGAGCAGGGGCTGCGCGGCCATGCGGAGGGGAGAGGGGACAGAGGGTGACGGGGGCTGGGAGGTGCTGGCTCCATGCCGGCTCCCGAGGAGGCTGCCGGGCTCCTGGGACACGGGATGGGGATGAGCTCGGTACCCGTGGGCACAGTGAGGGGCACTGTGGGAGGGACTCTGTGCCCAGTGAGGAGCCCCAGTGTGTCCTGGGGACATGCCACACTTGCTAGCCTAGCTCTGTGCCATGCACCAAGGCTTATCTGCAGCAGAGAGAGGGGGATGCCCCTGCTGTGGGGTGGCACGGCTTTGCTCTGCGGGCAAATGGATCTGTGTGTGTGCAGGGATTGAAACAATCGCGGCTTTTTGGTTTGTTGGGTTTGTTTTGGTGTTTGGTTGGTTGGTTGGTTGGTTGGTTTTTCCCCCCCCTGTCTGCTGCCAGAAGCCCCAGGAAAGTCCTTCATATTCCTGGCCAGGTACCTTGATGGTGGCTCTGGCTCCTTGGAGGACTCTAGCTGCCTCTCTCCCCTGTCTGGGCATGCTGCCGGCAGGTTCAGGCACAGCCACTCCAGTCCCTGCTCTCCCTGCAGATGCTGAGCATCCCCTGGGGCTGTGCTGGCTGCTGCTCTCCTGTGTCTTGGCCTCACCCCCACCAAGCAGCCCACAGCACTGGCCTGCCAGCCCTGCTGTCCCCTGGCAGGGGAGGCAGCAGGACTGAGCACACGGCAGGTCCTACACTTGCCTGCTCTGTAATGGCCTGGCCACGGTGCTCATTGCTGCAGGGTGCCTGGGGTGGAGGGAGGTGTGAGTGTGTGCACGTAGGTGTGTGTGCGTGTAGTGGTGCAGAAAGCACAGGCCGGTTCCTTGCTTCTCCTTTACTGCAGCTGGTAGGGCAGTGACCTCCCAGACGACTCACCCTTCCCTTGGCCGAATCCTGTCACTGGTACAACTCCTCTGCACTGGTTTTGCTCCCCACTGTCACCCCTGCCTTCCCCAGAGCCAGCTGGTGTGGCTGAGTGCTCCCCAGCACTGCCAGCCGCTGCCTCTCCTCCTCTCCTCTTTAACTCCCAAAGTGACTTGCCCACGCTCCCTCTTTCCAGCCGTGGGGGTTTCTCCAGCAGCTGAGCAAAACCAGGCCAGCCAGTTCAGAGCTGGCTTTGCCAGCTTGCCTTCTTTCACTTCCCCAGGGTGGGCTGGGTGACTCTGAGCACCCATCTCTGTGCCAGCCGCTGGCAGCAGGGCTTCCTTTCCAGCCCCGACCCTCCAGACATCCAGAGCTGTGCTGGGCTGGTGGCTGCCCAGTTTGCAAGGGTGCAGGGCTAATGTGGGGAGGGGGCTGGTGGCCAGCCATGGCCTCAGCGTGGGAGGGATGTCCCGGGGGGACACACAGAGGTGTTGAAGGGACATTCAGCTCCTGTAGCAGAGGCTTCAGTGCTGAGGTGGTGTGTAAGTCTAGAGGGAGCAGGAGGGACACCAAACACTCCACACCCTGTACAAAGCCTGGCACGATGGCAGAGGGGTGCTGGTCCCGGCTTTGGGGCTGTCCTTGGAAAACCCAAAGAAGAAGCTCTTGGTGCCTCTGCCTTGCTCCCTGGCTCTCTCTGTTATCACTTGCTGCAGAGGACCCCGCAGCGGCTGCTTCCCCCTCCTCCGGAGCTGCGCTCTGCTGCTGGCTTCACTGCCGGGGGGAGCCCAGCCCAGCCCCGCAAACAGCCGTACCGCCCGGGGGGGCTCGGGGCAGGGCAGCGCTGTCCAGAGCAGAGGTGAACCTCTCTGACTCGCCATGCCAGGGGCTGTCGGCCGGCCGGCGCAGGAGGAGGAAGGCGCTTCAGTGCTGGGTGTTTCCCTCACAAGCTGCCAAGTGGCTGCTCATTAATGGGGCCCCAGTGCCGGCTGGAGGCCGAACGTGGGCTCATGGTCCACGCAGGGCCAGGAGGGGCTGGGGCTGACGCAGTCCTGCGGTGATTTAGCTCCCACACCGGCTCCCCATGCTGCTAAAACCCGAGGAAGGGTGTCATGCGCATCCAGCCCTGCAGCACTGGCCTCACCACCACCATCCCATGGGGGTCCCAGCCCCACCGGCACTCAGGGATCTCACCCTGCGCACACAGGCAGCCTGGCGAGAGCCCCGTGGCCGCCGAAACGCCTTTTTTCCCAAGCCAGATGGAGCTTTTCAAAGTAATGGGAATCACAAGCCACCTCCAGCCGGGCCAGGGAGCATCTCCGCTTCCTTCTCCCAGCCGTCGGGACAGACGCCAGCCCCGGCTCCCTGGCCCCTTGGCCAGCTTGCCCCACCAGACCCCCACCCCACCGGCAGTGGGATGCGCGTCCCCCCCGTGCGCAGTGCCGGGGCTGGGAGGAAGTCAGTTATTGCAAACAACTTTCTCCGGGCGGGATGGCCTGGGTTCCCAGGCGCGTCGCTGGCAGCCGGCGCAGCCCTGGCCGCTCTCCTCCCCCTCACTCCCCCCAGCCGTCCTTCCCTCGCTCCCCCTCTCCGACTTAATGACTTCCACATGGGCCTCTGGCATCCCGAGCCAAGCCTCCCAGCATTGTCTGAAATCTCCAAATTTAGAAGAAATATGAAAATTGTCAAGCAGCCCTTCCTTAGGGGGTAAAAGCAACACTCGGCTGCGCGGCGGCGGGTCGCGGCGGCAGGGCCACGTGACGGCACCCCAGCCAATGGATCCCCTCGGCGCCCCTGACAGCGGTGCCCGTCGGCAGCCTGGCCTCCTCCTGCAGCTCATATAAGGTAAAAAGAAAAAGGTTTTCCAGCTTCTGAGCAGCCTAGAAGGAGTTTCTCGCCGAGGGCTCCCATGCCAGCCGCTTAAAAAACCCCAGCTGGCAGCGCTGGGGTCCCAGTGGCGGGTTATAATGTGCCGGGAGGAGGTGGCGGGCATGTGCCCACGTCCCCGCGGTGCCCCGTCGCAGGTGTGGGGCGGCAGGTAGGTGCCCGTGGATGGAGGGAGCGGGTGAGTGCATGGGTGGGCATGCTGGGTGTGTGGGGCAGCTGGCTGCATGGGGCAGTGGGGATGAGAGGCGGTTGGTGCTGAGACTCCCCGGCAGCGTGGGTGCTCCTGCTCTGCCCAGTGCCTGGCCCGGGCACGGGCACGGGCAGGCAGGAGGCAGGGGAAAGAGCGGGTCCCCCCGCATCCCCCTCTGCCAGCCACGGGATGCTCAGCTCAGCCGTCTGTGGGGAAGCGGGCAGGGGTGCCCCCACCCAGGTGCGTGGATGCTGTGCCCGAGGTGGGAGGGAGGCGAGCGGAGCACAGTCACAGGGCAGGCAGCAAGGAATCCCACGGGGCACAGCACTGGCAAGGAGTGGGCAGAGCCACCTCAGGGCCAGGCGGTCCTGAGCAAACAGGTCTCCCAAAATTTGTCCCTACAGCTCCATCCTGGCCCTGCGATAGGGGCTTGCTGGGGCTCACTCAGCTTTTTGGAGGCAGGGAAGGGCCCTCCCGGGGCTGGGGGAGGAATTGCTTTCTGTTCTGTGTACGTCTAGGATGGAAAAAACGGGAAGCCGGAGGCAAGCCCGGGCAGGCAGGCTCTCTGTGCAGCAGCGGCCATGGGCTGCTTGCTCAGCTCCTCTGGCCGGCCGTGCTGCTGCCACTTTTTGGGGAAAACAGGCCGGGGAAGGGATGGGGTCGCGGCTCACCGCTGGAGGCTTGCAGGGTGCTGAAGCCACCCTACCCAGCACACTCACGCTGGCCGAGTGCATCCCGTGGGCAGCAGCTCTTGGGACCCCAACACCAGCCCAGCCTGTGCCGCTGCCTCGCTCTGCTCGCCCTGGCCGCGGCCCCTAAGCCGGCACTGCTGGCGTGCTCCCGGCCACCGGCGTTTCCCTGGCTCCATCACTCACTGGGTGAATGGGTGCTGCATCCTCAGCCTCCCTGGAGTTGCAGCAGCGGCTGCCAAGCGTGGTCACCCTGTGAGAGCCAGCGGCTGAGCCCCGGGGTGGCCACGGTGCTGGTGGAGGGGGCACAGGGCGTGCAGCAGGCGATGGCAGGGCTGCCGGCCCCGTATGGCGCGAGGGGACAGACACAGCTTGTTCCTAGACAGCCTTGAGCTTAGGCCTTGCAAAGGCTCCCCGAGACTCCCCAGGTCGTGCCTCCTCCCTGTCCGTCCCTCGCAGGATGCGGTGCTGCCTTTGCCTGGATTACGGCTGGCTCTGTGCCGTTCCTCTGCTCCCAGGGCACCAGCAGTGGCTGTCCCCTCCCAGCGGGTCACCTGGGGACACTGTGCCTGGCAGGCATGTGGCAGCAAGTTGCCATGTCCCCCTGCCTCCTTCCTTTGCAGGGAAGCTCCCACCACCACAGGGACAACCACCAGCTGTCACTTGGGTCCAGCATGAGAACAGCAGGTCCAGCCAGGGCGCGATGCCACGCCTGGGGGTGAAAGCTCCTCTACGGGCTGTCAGTCCCTCTGCAAAGGGATAGTGACAGTAACCAGGGTGCTGCAACCTCTCAGGGCAGCTGTTGCCACCATGGTCCTAGTCTGTCCCCATCCCGCTGTGTCTCCTTCCTGCTGCCGCTGGCTGTTCCCAGGGAAGTTGCAGCATCTCGGCACTGGGATGGTGCACGCAGGGACAGGGAGCCACTGGTGCAACATGGTCTGAGTCCCCATCCCAGCAGTGGTGTCCCCAGCGTGAGACTATCCTGCCTGTGTCTGCCCCGGCTCCCCAACCTCCGTGCACTGGCCAGGGTGCCCTGCCAAAGGGCAACGCCATGGCGGCCCCGCTGCCGGCCGATGGAAGAGGAGTTAATTTCCAACAAATACAGGCAGACACCTCCGCCAAAGATTTCCCAAGCAGTTATCAGCAGGAATTCAGGGAAGGCTGTGTCTAGACAGGCTGCAGCTCTGGGTGGCTGCTGGATAGAGTGGCATTTCCCTCCACGCTTGTCAAGAGGCAGTCTGGAGATGATTAAGGTTTTTTGGTTTTTTTGTTTTTTTTTTTTTTTTTCTTCCTTTTCTTGGTCTCCTTTTCCAGCCTTGTTCCTGACCAGGCTTTTCCGAGGCTTGTTCCTCTGCACCCCCAGTGAAACCTGCCTTTGCTCATCCCTGGCATCCCACTGCTTCTCCTCTCCTTGGGCTGAACTGGGGGCAGCCAGTGCCCAGGGCCCGGCGGTGCGGCTGGCTCCTGGCAGACAGGGCCACGACGAGCCACACCATCCGCCCACGGCACACTTTACCTCCTGGCAGGTTTTGGCTCCTGCCAGCCGTGGGCAGGCGTGCGGGCACTGCGCTCAGCCGGTCACCGCCGGGCCCTGGCAAAGGTGGTGGCAGTGGCATGGCACGGGCAGGCAGGAGCACCAGCAGCGCAGGGGGCTGAGCGCTGGGCTGGGGACCCCCGCCTGCTCCCCGGGGTGGCTTCAGCACCTTAACATCTGCGGGGCAGAAGCAGCAAAATTTATGTTTGTGAGCGAGCCGGTGTTAAGCAGAAACAATGAGGCAAGAGGCTGGAAATCTGAGCTCTGCAGCCATTTCACCATCCATTGACCTTGGCCGGGAGCAGATCCTGCACGGGGGGAGGCTCCAGCCGGGGGGGGGATGGAGCCCAACACACATCCCATGGCTGCAGACCAGCGGGTGCTGGGGGAGCACTTGCTGCTCCTAAACCCCGAAACCCCTTTTCCTGCCCAGGACTGTGCGCATTCACCGGGCTCGTCTCAGCTCTGCCTCCACGTCTGGTTCTGGTCTCCCACTGGGCAGTGGGGACGTGCTGCCTGTCCTGCTCTGGGGGTGTCCCGGGGGAGCTGGGGCAGTGTCTGCCCACTGGCAGCACCCACCAGCCAGGCTCAGGGAGGGCTTGGGGGAGTAGAGCCTCATCCTCCTCCCCTGCCAGACATCAAGGGGGTCACCAGCCAGGATGTGCTGGTGCTCCCCCAGGGTCTCGGGGTCCCCATCCCTTTGGCTCAGGGCAGGGACAGCAGGTGGAGGCCCAGGCTCATCTGGCACGGTCACGGAGACAGAGGGCAGAGGCTGCAGTCAGGCCCCATGTGGAGCCAGGGACTTGGTTACCTGCATGGGGGACCAGGCTTTTCTGTCTCACACCCCAGTGATGCCAGCCTGGGCAGGGAAAGGGGCTGGTGAGTGTCCTGGGCTGCCCCAGGGATGGACAGGGACACTTCCCAGCAGCAGCAGCCAAATCCCCACTGCACACTCAGTCTGTTCAGCCAGCAGAGCTGAGCATGGAGCTGATGTGGCCATGCAAGGCTGTGCCAGCACTGGGGCAGGGAGAAGCAGCGGTATTGGGGCAGAGCTGGCCTCTGCAGAGCAGCAGGGAGGGAGCCCATCGCAGTGCCAAAGCAGAGGGGCCAGGCTGCTGCGAGCGAGCATCTTCCTGATGCTGGGTGGAGGTGAGGGACTAAGCTGCTTTTTGCTGGTGGACGTGCTGGAGATGGTCACACTGCCTGAGGGATAGGGAAGGGGGCTTCTGGAGGGCTGGCAAGCCCCCAGGGCCAGCCTTGTGCCCACATTAGGTGCACACTGTGTGCAGCTGTCAGCGAGGCAGGTGAACAGACACGTGTGCGGTCGGGCTGAGTGAGAGGCAGCCCGGGCTGTGTTTGATGTGAGACGTGGAGGTAGGAAGTGCTGAGCAACGATATCTTCCCCGTCCTGCTGTCGCTGAAGCAGGGAAGCAGGTGCCGCACGGTGCCGGAGCCGTAGGAGATGGTCGGCGTGCCAGGAGGCAGCGTGCCGGCGGGGCTGCCCGGGGCATGGCCAGTCCTGAGGGACACTGTCCTGCTCCAGGCAGCAGGCAGTGCCGTCTGTCCCGGGAATATGCCCCCCGTGAACCTCGGGGGGCCTGGCCCTGGCTGATGCTGTGTTGCGGTGGCGGTGCGGCTGTTCTGTTAAGCCCCTTCCCCAGCAGCTGCAGGGAGGTGGGACATGCTGGCAATGCTGGAGGCTTCCCACCCTGGGGCAGCAGGGTCTGTGGGTGCTGGCCAGCGGCTGGGAGGGAATGCATCTCCCCTGCTCTGCAGGGACATCCCTGTCATGGGGGGCAACAGGAGGCCGGGAGGTGAAGGCACTGCCTCTCTCTGGGCTGAGCTCTGCTGGGAGGTGAACAGCTTCCCTTGGACAAGGGACAGCAGCAGACGGAGCCCAGGGCTGTGGGACCCGCCATGCCACGCGTGGGGCAGATGCTCGGTGGTGGACAGCAGGTCACCCTGGTGCTCACTGTGGGACAGACTTGCTGGTCGCTGGCACATAGGGCAACGTCTCTCTCTTCCAGCCGGGCCTTCTTACCTGGGATCCCTCACCGCAGAATTGCCCTTCCTTTTCCCCACCCCTCCCTTTTCAACTTTATTTTTTAAATTTCATTTTTATTATTCCCCACCTCCAGCCCCCACGAGCCCCGCCGCACTCAAGCAGAGGATTTGCACCACTCGCCCCACGAGCTGGGCGCTCCCTGGCCAGTGCTGCCGGCGGGGCTGCCGGCGTGGGGGAGCCCGGCTCCACGGGCACTGTAGGGACATGGTGCCTGAGGATCAGTCCTGATGTAACTCCTGTGCTCAATCTTTTTCCACATCTCATCTCCTGCTTGCTGGGAGCTCGACCCATTTAGGGTATTTTCTTTTAGCGTCTTTTACTGCTCGGCTGGGTGGGCAGCAGGCAGGGCTGGGAAAGCTGGGGCCTGCGGGGGGAAGTGATTTACTAACCGGGCTCCTCTCATGTCCAGGCGATGCTGCACACACCCCCTCACTCCCCCTCTGCCTTGCTGGAGCAGAGATAAGGTGATAAAGCCCAGATAAGCAGCCAAGAGCACTGGCAGCTTAATGAGCTCCAGCCACACCACAGCTGTGCCTCCTTGGGAGGAGAGGGAGCCTCAATGCTCCCTGCCTGCTCCGGCTCCTGGCTTTTTGCTCGCCTTGTTTGAGCTCCTGTATGCCTGCCATGCTGAGGAGTGTCCCTTCCATCAGCTCCTCAGGCCAGCTCCAGCTGGGAGCCATGCGAGAGCAGGGTGAGCAGCAGAGCCCGGGGAGCAAGGAGGATGCTGGAGCCCTACATCGCTTGGGAACCGTGTCGGCGGGGAGCTCTCCCTGCGGTGCTCTGGGTTCCCACCAGCCCTTCCCAGCGAGGGCTGGAGGCCAGTGACGTGATGGCCTGTCCCCGCTGGGACTTCACCCCTGCACCACTTCCTCTGGACTGGGAATGTGACGTGTAAACAGAGCGGGAGGGCTGATGCCGGCACCCGCTCCCACGCTCCGTGTGCCCCAGGGCCAGCACTGGGGACACCAGGCATCAGCCCTCACTGGTGGGCTCCCCACACCCCCAAAACACCTTCCAGCGACGGGCTGGGGAGGGGGCCCAGGGCTGCGCTGCCCCATGGAGGGGGAGGCAGCTCTGGGAGGAGGAAAAAATCATCTAAGGATGGGGAGATGGTGGTCAGTGAACTGGGGGCAGCAGGAAAAAGCTAAGGCCATGGGAAAGGTGATGACCAGGCTGCTGTGTACCTTGGCTCTTCCTCAGCTATGCTTCTTCAAGCCATGAAGCCCCGTCCCGCTGTTCCTGCCCCTCTGGAGGCCCTTTCTCACCCCAAAACCAGGCTCTAGCGTTGCTGCAGGGTTTCAGTCCCTCACCTCAGCGCCGGCACTGGTGGCTTTGCAGGAACCAGTGGGTTTCTCCATGGCAGCACAGGACTGGGCAGTGGTGGCCAGGCAGGGATGGTGGGGTCGGTCCCCTGCCCTGCGGTGACGAACAGGGAGATGTCAGCTTGTGATTGCAGCCCAAAGGTAGCAGAGGCCTTGTCTGTCCCTGGGCTCCCTCCCGCTGTCCCCACTGTGCCACCACCCTGTGCCTCAAGCGGGGTGTGGAGGAGCCCAGCTCTCTGTGGAGTCACCAAATTAGGCGATTTCTCCCTCGTTCTGGCACCAGGAGAGGGGCTGCCTGCCTGAGATGAAGGAGCATAAACCAGATGCGCTCTCCCCTCTGCACCCATCCCTTGCTCTCAGCCGCCCAAACCTGCTCCTTTGTTCTTGGCATTATAATTTATCCCAGCAAAACCCAGCAAGAAAGAACAGCATCCCCCTGGGCCCCCTTGGCTCGCCCCCAACATGGGAGATGGGGGCCGCTTGGTCTCCAAATCTGCCTTTTTGACCATAAAAGGGCAGGCACGCTGCAGCCCCGGCGGGAGGATGGGAAAGGGAAGGCAGAGCTATTTATAGCTGAGCATCAGGACCTCAGCCTGAACTCGGGGTTAATCAGCCTACGACCAGATTAGGATCTCTCTTGGCCCCTCCATTTTCTCATAAACCTTTGATTTAATACCAGTGCTGGTGAGGGAGGGAAGGAAGAAGGGAGAGAGGAGGCACCTCTCCTCTGTGGAGGCCACTGTGGTCTGGGGGGGACAGGATGGAGATGCTGGGAGAGCTGGAAGGCCCCGGTGGGAAAGAGCGTTGGGGCTGTCCTGCCATCAGCTTGTGCTGCAAAGCGACAGCGAGCAGCATCCCTGCGCGAGGGACACCCAACAGGCAGCAGAAGCTGCCCTGGGGTCAGTCCCTTAAACTTCTAGAGTTGAGTGAGTCCTTCCAGCAAGAGCACGTTCCCCTCCAGCATTCCAGTCCTCACCACCCTGGAAGGGAGGCACCGGGGGGGGGGGGGGGGGGGTTGGTCCTTGGGCAGCATTTACCTTGTGTGGTGCCACCCAGCAATGAGTCCCTCAGCCAGAGGGAGGTGGCATCAGGGCTGCCTGGGGGGATGATGATCAGAGCTGGATCAAAGCTCCGCTGGGGCAGGGATGGAGCCCTGACAGTGGTGGAGATCAGGATTTTGGGGGCCAGGAGGAGGGGATAGGGCACCCACGTGGGGCTGAGCATCACCCAGTGCCTTCTGTCCTCCTCCAAAAGTGGGGCAGCCTGGAGCCACTCACAACAGAGCCCTCCTGGCCGGGGGGTTCAGAATTCCTTCAAAAGCCCAGGTCTGGCCTCGCGAGGCTGGGGAATTTCAAGGAGGAAACAAATCCCAACTGCTATTAAAAAAAGGACATTTCCTGCAGCGGCAGCCTGCCTGGAGAGGGGAAAGGGCACTGTGTTGTAACCGCGGGGAGGGCCGAGCTCTGACTCAGCCCAGTGCCGCCGGGGAGGCAGCTCGCAGCCACCGAGCACTCACCCGCCGGCTCCCATCCTCCCAGCACCCGCCAGCGGCGGCAGGGCGGGCGAGCAGGGGAAGCGGCTCGGCAGAGGCGAAGGCTGGAGGTGAGCAGCGGGTAGGAGCAAGGGCAATGCCAAGCAGTGCTGGTGTGACCAAGGAAGGAGGCGGGGGGCCTTTCCTGGGCGTGCATGCTGTGCCCCGGGCACCCCCTCCAGGAAGCCTCGGCTGGGGGATGTGGTGGCGGTGGGTGGTCTGCCCTAGTGTCGGCAGGACCGTGAGTCCAGCCATTTGTTATTCTGGTTTCTTCTTCTGAAGCCAAGCGGCATGTTTGCACCCACACAAGAGAGGGGATGAGCAACCTGGGGCCATAGGTCTCCTCCTGGCAGGCACTGCTTGGGGAACACTGGTGTCCCCCAGCGCAGAGGTCCCCCAGCAGCAACATCAGTGCTGGGGAGCAGAGGGTGGTGGCTGCATGGCACGCTGGTGGCAGCCTCCTTTCCATGGGAAACCGGGACAAAACTGAGAGTGGACACAAGGGGGAAGGGGCAGGCCTTGCAGCACTGGCTTTTTTGCCCCATCTTGGGGACATGAGATGGGGACATTGGAGGGAGGATGGGGGTGCCTCCCTCCCCCTGAGACCTCCCCTCAGGCAGCGGTGGGCAAGCCCCAGCAGATGTTTTGCCTCCAAGCCGGCGAGATGCGCAGCCCAGCGCATTCCTGCAGCCTTTCTCGGAGCTTCCCCCCCCCCATCACCACCTCCCCGGGGACGGCAGTTGAGGTCGCCAGGCCCCACGCTGTGGGGGCAGAGAAGACTCTGTCCTGTCTTTTCCCACCCAAGCTGGGATGGTGGCAGGGAGAGGACAGGGGCCATCCCCAGGCCCCACCGCAGGGCTCCCTGTGTGCCTGGGGACCTGCCAGCCACCACTGGGAGAGGGGAACATGCCCCATGCCCTCAGGCTTTGGGCACACATGGCTTCGAGCAATCAAGGGGAGGCCTTTGAGTGGCTGTCGTAGGGTTTCTTGTGTGCACAGAGCTGTTGGCATTGCTGTCCTCAGTCCCGTGGGGTGCTGGGCACCCAAGGGGACCCCATAGCTGCTGCCCAGGAAGGGATGCGGCTCCACACCAGTCCACACTCTGCACCGCCACGCTGACTGCCATCCTCCGTGTCTTACAGACTTGTCAGCCGCGGGAGTCCCTTGGGACATCGAAGCTGCCGAAAGCACATGATGACTACAACTCCAGAAACATGGCCAGCGGCGAGAGATGGACAGAGAAGGCATGCCAGCACGCTGCCAGTGCAGGCACCGCTGCGTGCCCTCTCCCTGGGCACAGGCAGCCGCACGCTGCAGGCAAACCTGCCCCTGTTCCCCGCTGCCCAGCCCCACAAAGCAGTGCCGCACATCACTCCTCGAGCACGGCAGCCCCCTTGCCAGGGGTGCACATGGGGCCGGGGCACACTGTCCAGCGGGGCCAGCGGTGGGGCAGAGGCTCTGCAAAGGTGTAGGGTGGGAGGAGGGTCCCTGCGGCACCTCTCCTGGCTCTGGGTCCCTGTGGCTCTTCCCACACTTGGCCGGAGCTCAGGGCTGGCCTGGCCGTGGCTGGTATGGAGATAACCCCACGCCGGCCAAGGCTGCTCCCAAACCTCGTTCCCGACTGATGGATGCTGCAAACCTGGGGCACCACAGGGCTCTTCTCTTTCCTACCAAGACCTGGGGGCAGCGGAGGGGGGAGCCCAGCACATTGCACAGGGCGGTTTCTGCCCCGGTTCCCAGCTGGGTGCACCCGGCCGGGGGGGCCGGTGCCGGATGCAGGGGCTCACGCCGGAGATGCACCATCTGCTTCTCGTCAGGCGGCTGGGAGCGCCGCAGCTGCCGGGGCCCGGCAGCAGAACGCGGTTGTGATAGATGGTCTGTTTATCACGTTTCGGCTCTGCTCAGGATGTTAGTGTTCGCCTGCGAAAGACATTTTTGGGCTTGGCTGCTCCCTCCATCCTCCTTCTCCTCCTGTTCCCCCCACCCCGCCCAAGAGCCTCGCCTGTTTGGGGGAGGGGGGGTGGCTGAAGCCCATCTGGACCCAAGGGTGAAGGCCTGGGCAGCAGCCCTCCTGCAGCCGCCGGTCCTTGCCCATGGGAAGGGTTGGGCTCAGCCCTGCTGCCTTGGGAACGGATCGGGCCAATGTCTGGACTTGGGAAGCCGAGGTGCTGGCCAGCTGCAGGCTCTGCTCTGTTGGGGACTGGGACGGGGACAAGGGTGGGGAGGGACAGCAGGAGCTTTCGCACACTCCTCATCCCCTGGGCTGGGGAAGGGGCAGAGGGCAGGGAGGGGTGCACTGCGTGATAGCCACGGCCCCAAACCATCCTGGGGTGTCCTGGCCCTGCTGAGTGGCAGCCCTGGGCCCTTGGGGGCTCCCATCACCCTCATCCTCTCACCCTCCTCTTCACCAGCTCTTGGTGGGAGTACACAGATCCAGAGGCAGACTCCTCCCGCTGTGACCCTATCCCTGTCTGTCCCTGCAGAGCTGAGGCCAGGCTGAGCTACCAAGCCCAGGTCTGTCCTGCCATCGTGCTGGGGCTGGGCCGGGGGACGCAGACACACAGCCTTGGTGCGGCATGACCCACGGACGCACGCCAGCCGCAGCGAGGGTGACCGTGGGCTCCTCCATGTCTCCCAGCCCAAGGTGCAGTGCTGCATCTCTGGTCAATTGGGAGTCTGAGATGAAGCACTGTAGCTCGGGAAGGGAGGAACTGCGCACCCTGGGGACCCCTGGGGACCCCCACCCACTGGAACGAGTGACGCAAGGGGAGCTGACCCCTGGCTACGGGGAAGGGCTCACCCCAAAGCTCCAGATTCCTGCAGAGAGCAAGGGGGTAGAGGAGGGTGGGAAGGTTTCTCCTTGCAGCAGAGGGACCCCTGTGTCTCCTTGGGACCCCCTGCCTGGTGCTGGGAGCACAGACATGTGGGAGCTTTGTGCAGTGGGGGGACAGCAGGGATGCGGCAGCAGCACCCCCCAGCAGCCACACATGGAGCCCAGCCAGCAGCGAGGACACGCGGGGCTGGCAGAGAGCCCGGGTCGCCGTGCCCTCAGGGTCCAGTTTTCCCAGGAATCCCTTAGGCGCTACGTTGGGGATTCCTGGAAATACTGTTCTTGGGGCCACGGCTCAGCGGCTGGAGACGGCCCATCCCGTGGGGAGCCACAGCCTGTGGAAGAGCCAGCGACCGAGGTACGGGGCCATTGCGGGGGCTGCAAGTGGGAGGGGGAGCCCCCTGGCTAACCCCAAACATGGGGAGGTGGGCAACCCAGCCCAGGCAGCCTCAACTGCCCCACGCCGGGGGGTGATGGATGTCCCCATGGGTCACCACTGATCACAAGAGGATGTGGCTGATGGGCAGGCGGCCTTGCACAACATCCCGCGCCGCACGTGCCACCCTGGGGTCAATAAAGGTCTCGACTCCCGAGTGACTCTGTCCTGGCCAGTCCTTTGGGGCTGGGAGCAGGGTGGGAGCCTCCGGTCTGGTGCCAGCAGTTTGGGGCAGAAAAGAGGCACAAGAGCCACCTGTGGAGCATAGCCCCGGGGGGCTGCTCTCTGCCTCTTGTGATGCCCCCCTCCCTTAACGTCCCCTTCCAAGCTTCTGGTCCTGCCGTGCACCTGCAAAGGGAACTGCTGCCCCGTCCCTGTCCCTGGGCAGCGCGAGCATCCCGGGCAGCGGCTGCTCGGCCAGGAGCTGGGATCTCTCCCTGCAGCCTCCCCGGGGAACTCACATCTGCCCCACACTAATCACATCCCTGCCGGCACCGGAGCCCCCCCGGCTTGCTGACCTGCCCTGACCCCCCGCCCGGCAGCAGCAAAGCTGGTGGGGCTGCTGCAGGTGGGTGGGGAAGGGGGGCTGCCGCCCCAAAGCCTGTTCTGCCCCGGGCCCCTGCCTGCAGACGGCAGAAGGTGGCAGGCGCAGGCAGGCGGCCGGCGGGGAGGCCAGGGCGGGCGGCAGGCGGCAGTGCTGCCCAGAGCAGAGCAGGCAGGCTGGGCTGCCCGTCCTGCCTGTTCCTGCCCACCCCTGCCCGCCCTGGAGCAGGTCCTGGAGGGGCTGGGGCTGCCTGGCACCCCCCCGGGCACCCTCCCCCCACGCAGCAGCACAGCTGTCCTCACGTCACCGGAGAAGCAGCCGGTGTCCCCTCCTTCCCCACGCACCGGTGTTTCTGTGCGTGTCCCCCGCCTCCAGCTCATCCCCTGCCTGCCGTGATGCGGGAGATTCAGAGCATGTCCCGGGTGGGTGCCGCAGGGACAGGGACCCCAGCTGCCCCCTTTCTGGTTGCTGTTCAGGCTGAGCAGTGGATGTAAGAACACTGTGGGACGAGGGGCAGCACTGGGTGCCAGGGGACACCGTGGGGTGGCTGGGCTGGTCCCCATCTCCCGGCTAGAATAAGCAAGAGGCCCTAACGCTCCAGCCACCCCCACCCCCAAACACGGCCAGACCCATCCACCCGCCAGACGAACAGACACCCCCGTCAGCGGCAGGTCCCCGGGGACAGCCACATGACGCTGGCGCAGCCCTCGCGCCGTGGCGCACCCCACACGTCACGCAGCCCTGTTCCCAGCCGGCCCGTTCCTGGCTCCCCGGCCTGTTCCGAACCGCCACAGGGCCAACCGCCTCCACCCCCGTCCCGCTGACTCAGCGGGGCGCAGCCGGCAGCACCCTGCCCACCCCAGTGGGGCTGGCTGCTGACGCAGGGCCCCGCGTTACCCGCGCTCCCTGTGCCCAGCACCTCCCCGTGGGCACCCTCCCACGCGTGCCTGCAGCCCCCCCCGCCCCCCTGGCTGGCAGGGAAGAGCTGGGCAAAGCACGCCTGCCTGCAGCTGGTGCTGCCTGCGGGGCTCGCTGCCCGCTCCGCCGGCACCCAGAGGCTGGCAGCCCGTTTGGGGAGCTGGGAGGGGCACCGGGCTGCTGCCGTTTGGTTTCCAGAGGCTCCCACTGGAATTTGGGGTGGCTGGGATGGGCAAGTGGATGGGACGGGCCTGGGAGAGCAAGGAGATCCCACCTGGAGAGGACACCCCAAAAGCCAGCTGGGAGAGGGCAGGGATGGGGAAAGTCCTTCCCTGTCCCACATGAGGAGGAAAAGTGGAAACCAAAACCTCTCTGGAGATGACAAACCAAAAGCCAAACCCAACTTCCCCCCCCGCCCCCCACGACAGCACTGTTTGCTTGCCATGGCTCCAACTGCTCCGTTTCAATCCTTTCCAAGCAGTTTGTTTTGATTTTGGTTGGGGGTGGGGTGGGGGTGGGGTGGGGGGAAGTTACAGGACATGCTGGTGCAGGATGGAAAGCCATGTCTCTCTCTCACACACCCAAATTAAAAAAATACAGCACTTAGTTCAGGAAATGCCAGCTCAGAGAGCTTTGATTGTTTCCTTCTTTCTCTTTCCTACTTTTTTTCAGCCAGAAAATTTATCAAGGCTGACCCTGTCCTTGAGAGAGATTTAGGTTTGGCAATTTCTGGCCAAAAAAACCCTTTAATTGAAGAATTCCTGACTTGCTCCCAGCTTGCCCGTGAACCAGCTGCGCCAGCCACTGCGGGAAAGCACCAGTCTCCTCCTTGTCACTGGAGCAGGGCTGGGGCTCGGCTCCCCACTTCTCACTACCAGCTTCCAGCCGGGTGGTTGCAGAGAGCAGAGACCCTGCACTCGGCAAACGTCCCCCTCGGGACTCACCGAGTGCCCCCCACAGCCCGAGGACATGGTTACCAGTCGCTCCAGCAGCTCCGGGCACAAAGCCTGGAGCACTGACCCATCTACCTGACAGGGCAACCGAGGCACATCTGCCTGCCCCTCGCCTCGAGAACAGCACAGCCAGGGCTTTGCTGCCCACCCCAGGGTGGCCAGGGGGAGGGAGGATGGCTGGGGAGAGGATGGCCGGGCCGCATGGGATGGGGGAGAAACTCCTTGTCCCTCCACGAGGCTCAGCCGGGGCCTTTGGGCAGCACCGGGGTTTGCAGAGCTGGTGTGGGGCAGCGCTGGAACCCAGGGCTGGGCTGGGGTGGGCAGCCACGCCGCTGTGCGCCCAGGACAACAAGGGGAGTCAAACCGCCCCGGGCAAGATGCCACCTTGGCATCGGTCAGAGGCGTTGCACGCTCCCTGCCTCAGTTTCCCCACTGGTGAGATGGCATTGGCACGGCACCACTGGGGAGTGCTCAGACGCTCAGCACAGCTCAGCCTTCGCCGGCTCAGCACTACCCAAGCCTGCCATGCCGGGAAGAGTGCTGCCCTGAGCCAGCCGGCACAGCCGGCACCCCCTGGGAGCAGCACCCGCTGGCACAGCCCGGGCACGGAGAAAGGAGCTGGGGCACAGCAGCAGTGGCAGAGCAGGGCCGCTTCCCTTGGGCTCAGGCAGACATGCTCATTCCTCTCTTATTCCTGGCAGGATGAGCCCTCCCCATGTTCCCTGCTCTCTGGAAAGCGCCCAGGAAGGGAGGCCGAGCTGCCACACTCCCTTTTTTGGGCAGTTTTTCCCCCTCCACACCCCCCAAGAGTCCTGCACAGTTATTGTCTTTGCAGAAACTCAGCAGCTATAAATCCTCCTCTCCCCATAGGGACTGCCCGCTCATGATTCCCTGCCTCCTCTCCATCTCCTCCCAGAGCTGTGTACAGTGTGTCACATCCCTCCAAAAACATATCGGGGGGCCCTTACTGCCTGGCTAGAGAGAAGCAGCACCATTCTGGGAGCCAAACCCCAGCGCCCACAGCCATCCCTGCCCCTGTGCAGGTAGGCTTGTCCCCACGGGTGCCCAGGGGGGAGGTGGGCAGGCAGGAGGGTCCTATGGGTGTCCCACCAGGCCACTGAGCTGGGGGCAGGACAGGGCTGGTCACCCTCACTCCTAGAGGCCATTGAAGCAATGAGCCCTGATAAGCTGGGGTGGCCAAAACAAATGAATTGGGGAAGGGGTAAAACCTGGTCCTAACCTGCTGGGGTACGGTGCCAGCTCCCCCGTGACCCACCATCAGCTGGGGGAATCACAGCCGAGTGTCTCAGCGCTTCCCTAACGGGCAGCAGCAATCGGCTTAAAGCTAATCCTCATGTCCTGTGCTGGCCTCGGGCACAGGGCCCCCGCGGGGGCCGGGTGATGCCACCCACTGCCAGGTCCTGAAGGGAAACAGGGTGATTTTAAGCAAGGAGGTGGTGGGTCCTTGGACGGCCACTGGTATTCACATGCCTGTATCCCATGGGCTGTCACTGGCACCCACAGCAGGGCATCCCATTGCCCTTCTCCAAGCTCCCAGGGGCTGGTACAGCACGAACATGCCCTGGTTCTGGCCTTGAGTGCCCAGTGCACTCAGCACCCTTGCAGCACTGTACCACCATGCTTCAGCTCTTGGCCCCAAGATGGTTTGGAGTACCCCTGTTTATCTTCTGCCATGGTCAAGACACCCCTGAGCCTGGGAAATGCTCAAGGGATTAGGGTTTTTTGCATATGTATATTTTCAAAGAGCTCAGCAAGGCTGGGATGAGAGGCAAAGGTGCGTGCGCACGCGCACACACGCACATTCACCCAGAGGGAAGCAGATGAGCTGCGGAGCCCATCTGCACCCCTGGGGGCCTTCCCATGCACCCCTGATCCTGCCTGCTCTGCTCCAGGGGCCCTCCTCGGCGCATCCCCCTGTCCCACACCAGCCACCTTCCCTGAGGGCCACATGCCCGAGCCCCTCAGCTCCCCAGAGCTATGCTGGAAACACTGTGATGTGGGTTTGGGCAGCTCCATCCAGGCAGGATCCTGGGGGGGCTCAGAGCATTCCAGGTCCCCCAGCTCAGTGGCTGTGCCTGCAAACCCAGCCCCGGCAGGGCTGAGCCGCTCTCGTTGCTGCAGCAGGACTAGATTAGCGTGTGCGTGGGAAGCTGGAGGGGGAGGGGGCAGGCACGGCCCCCCGAGGAGTCCAGGCGTGCAGGAGTCACAGAGGAGGGTGCAAACGTGGGGGTGGCTGCCAGCCCATGCGCAGGGCTCGGGGGCGCCGGTGCTTCTGCCGGGCGAAGGGCTCAGCCTCCCCAGCCCCTGCAGCCACCCCGGCTGCCAGCCTGGGCTTGCAGCCACCCACCCTGCTGAGTCAGCACCCAGGAAGGTCACGTCGGCAGCAGGCGCTTGCCAGGCCTGCCCGGCGCGCCCGAACGCCCGCGGTGCCAAACCCGGCGGGGCAGGAGCTCAGCAGCCCTGTCCCGGTTCGGTGAAGCACAGGGAGGCAGGGCGCTGCCAGCACCCGCGCACCCCTGCTCAGCCCCGGCAGCACGAGGGGTGTCGGTGGGAACCCCCCGTGGCACAGCCCTGCCAGCCCGGGGAGCAGACCCGCGGGCACCCAGAGCCCAGCCCGTCCCTGGGGCCGGAGGCACGGCTGTGCACGCTCCCCCCAGACCGACGCGCTGCCCAGAGCCCCTCTGCCAGCAGCTCCCAGCCCTCCCGCCCCGGCGAGCCGGCCCAGCAGCTCCAAACCTGCTCGGCCCCACAGAGCGCCCAGGCGGGGCCGGCTCGCCCTGCCCCGCTCCCCCCTGGCAGCCTGGGAAAGCAAAATGCACCCAGGGAGGGATGAGGCGGCGTGAGCCGACTGCCAACAAGGCAGTTTCCCACCGCCTTTCCCTCCTCCCCGAGTCCCCTTGGGGCCTGGGATGAGGCTTGGCTTTGATCCTCCTCTGTCTGGCCCTGCCCTGAGAGCAGAGACCGTGCACAACTCGCTGCACAGGCTCAGCCCCAGCGGGCAGGCGGGCAGCAGCCGCCTGCCCTGCTCCCCTCGTCATGATTGCCCACAGGCTGTTGCGAACTAACACTGATTCAAGGTGCACCTCAGCCCCAGTGCCAGGGGCCAGGCTCTGGCTTTATCTCACCTCCTCCCCTGGGGAAGCAGCCCAAGCCCTTGCACCGGGTCCTGAGGCTGCATTAACCCCTTACCCCGGGGCTGGGGATCAGCTCCTCTGCACGATAAAACAGCTCTGGGCTGCTTCGGCCACCCCAGGAGCAGGGTAATGCCATAACCAGGGTGGCAGAACCCTGAGCCAGGGCTTGTCCTGCCCCAGCAGACTCCCTCCCAAGCTGGCTGTGGCTCTGCTCCCGGCTGGACTTTGGTCCATGGGGCCAGGAACAAGGGCCTGCAGCTGGCTCCCTCCCTCCATCCACCCCTGCTTGCATGGAAACAAGCGGGGAAGGCCAAATACAGGCGGGGAAAAGCTGGGATTCAGAGCCTGCCCAGAGCAGGAGCAGGCAGCTGCTGCGATGGGCCCAGGGGGCTGCCCGGGTTGTGGTGCCCAGCTGGCCCAGGATCCCCTTACAGCGGGGGCACCTGGGGGGTCTGCACAGCACAGCAGCAACAAGCCACGAGGGAGGTGAAGAGCAAAGATCACGCTGTCCCTTTTCCCCAGCACTGAGCCCTTGCTGGGGTCTGCAAAGATCACCCTGCCACCTCCCCCAGCACCTGGGCTGGCACCAGTGTCACTACGCTGAGCAGTTTTCGAGGGCAGAAAAACACGCAACACTTATTTCTCTTCTGCCATGAAGGTACACAACCCCATCCCACCAGACCAGGAACTCCTCTCTTCTTCCTAACAGCCACAACCCAGAATCCTGCTTTTACTACCTTCTCCCTCCAAACAAGCAAGGCTCCAGCTTTTGCGTGGCTGTTGCACAAGAGTCAGCCCCAACCTGCCCTCCCCAGCTTCACACACCAGTGACCAAAGTCCTGAAGCTAGAGAATCCAGCCAGAGCTGCAGCAGCCAACTAGGATTTCATCACTCAGCCTTGCCCCGGTCTCTCAGCTCCTGAAGTGGGTTTGTCCAGCCTAGGAGAAACAGAGCAACTTTGTACTTGCCCTCAATTAACGAGTGACCTATTTAGAAGAAAATCTGGGCTAAGTGGGATGAAGGAGCTGGAGCTGGCTGCTTAAGGGTGGCATGGCATAAAACAGGATGAGTGTGGGAGCTCCAGATTTGTCCAGGACAGAGAAGTCAGTTTAGAGCATTTTAAGAAATGCCCTAGAAGTTTTTATAGCTAGAGAGAAACCCAAGCCTGGAAACAACCTCGCAATGCACCCTCCTTCCTGAGCCCACCAGCAAGGGGATGTCCCCCTGCCAGCAGCCGCGGCATCTCAAAGGTAGAGGGACCAGGAGAGGCACAGGGTGGATGCAGGGGCAGGGGCAGCCCGTGCAGCAGTGGTGGGGAGGCTCTCGGCTCCTCTCCTGCCAGGGACCGTGGCGATGCTCTGAACTGGGAGGTGGGAGCAGGGGGCTGGAGCCTCCTCCCCGCACAGCAGCGGTCAACCCCCAGTGGGTAGATGAGCCAGAGTACGTGTTTGCCTGATGAAATCCTGCTGACAGCAGGAGCAGTGTTTCAGCTCGATGGCAGCTTTGAAAGGCAGGCGTTGGTCCTACCCAGCAACTGTGTTAAAAGGAGAAATGCTTATCTAACAGGACTTGCGAGTCAGATGTGTATCTCCACTTCTAGAGTCTGTGCTGCCCGGAGCTGGCAGCCTCCTCTCCTGCTCCGGAGCCTGGGAAAGCCAACTGCCCCAGACCAACCCCATCAGGAGAAGACACTGCACCTGGGGGCCTCTCTGAAGGAAGGAGACAAGGTGGCAGCTCACACATTTTAAGCCAAAGCACTTCCCACGCTGCGCTCGGCTTTCCATCAGCAACACCTCCATGCTCCAGCTATCAGGCAAAGCCAGACTTGATGCTAGGGATTTGCCATGCTTCTCCTGATGCAAGCTGAAGCAAGGAGCAGCTTATTCTCCCCCCATCTGAAAGAAAAGCAGTGTTGTTTCTTGAGCTGAACTGTGGGGAAGCCAGGAACTGGGTGGATGGGCTTGAGAGGGCAGCCAGACTGAGCAGCAGATATAAAAGATACCCAGCAAATATAAAATGGTCTCTTTCAGTACTTTGAACTCATGTGTCAAGTACTACAGATATTTGTCTATGCCCCAAGTGGCAGCAGCAGTTTAGCCAAGCAGGCAGGCCCACAGCTGATCCAGCAGATCCAGATAGGAGGCAAGCCCTGATCCGGCTCTGCCCTGCTCTGTCCATGCTGCCACATCACCCATGTCCCCTTTACAGTGAAGTGTTAAACACCTCAGCCAGCCTCCAGCAGAATTGCTAGCCTGGCACAGCAGCACCTCCAATCTCCCCTCCACATTCAAAACACTGCAGAAAAAACTCTTCCTGAGGGGAAAAAAAAACATATGGTGGGTCCCCCAGCAACCATCCCACTTGGGGCACAGCTCCATCGCCTGTCACAGGCCTGGCAGCCAGGCACAAGGATGATCTTAAGGCTTCAGCTGCTTTACGTTCACCTAAGATCATCTGGGGGGGTTTAGCAGAATCAGGGCTTTTCCCAAAGAGGATCCTGGCACGCAGCTACAGGTCCAAGGAGAACAGGGCAAGTCCTACAGAGCCGGCCCTGCTGAGGACATCCTCAGCTTCCCTGTCCCCCCGGGCATGCAGGCTGGGAGCAGACAGAGCTGCCGCAGCAGTTTCGGTACCATCTCCACAGCAGCTGCTCCCCAGCACCAGGGTGAGGACTCAGCAGGGGCAGAGAGGAGCAGGGTGCAGACAGGACCAAGTTCTGGGCTGGGCCAACACTTCTGAACCCACTTCCAAGCAGACATGCAGGTCTCCAGATCAAGGCAACACCCTCAAGACGCCAGCAGTCAGCTCCAGGGCAGGTGGAGAGCCATCAGGAGAGCTGACGTGGAGCTGGTTCAGCCTTTAGCTCCCAGGATGTTGGCAGAGAGGCTGAGATCAGGACTTCAGCCCCACCTCTCAATTACCAGCGAGAATAAAAGCAGCCATGGATCCACACAGGAGGCTGCCCTGCCATTCTAGAAGTGAGGCTTTTGGGCACAAGCACTTTTTTTTCTGGGAAAGTGGTCCCTGAGGTTTGGTATTCCTTCCCATCGCACAAATTTCCCCTTGCAACACTGATCCCAAGCACCCCACATTGCCACAGGACCACAGCTCAGCCATGTTAACAAACATCAGCAGCTGGCACGCTATTTAGAGTAGCAGGATTGCTCCCAGCACCGCTTTCTGCTCCCATTAGATGCCAGAGGCAGAGCCTGCCAGCGCTGGAGGCGACAGCCCATGTGGTAGAACCTCACGGGCTTGCCACCACGCTCCATGCAAGCCACCATGTCACGCCTAGGAAAAGCCAAGCAGGAAATAGTCTTGTCTCTGCCCAGCTCGCCCCAGTATCCTGGTATTTCAGCTTCTTCCTGGAGGTTACCGGGAAGCTGCTGTGAACTGAGTGGGACACCGTGGCCCCAAGGGATGCTGCAGCTCTGGGACCCTCTGTGTCAGACCCCAGGAGGCTCAGCACACAGCTGCTCGGGCAGTGGAACTCCTTTGTGCAGCCAAACCAAATGCTGGGGTAAGAAATGAGCCACCTCCCACAGCCAAGAGCCCCCAGGCTTGGGCAGAGTCCTGCAGAGGGTCACCAGCAAGTGCCACATGGCTGGCTGGGACAAGGCAGGCTGCTCTCCCCCATGGGCTGGGGCTCGCCCTGTCCCAAGCACAGGGCCTTTTGCCCTTCCAGCTGGGTCCCTCGCTGCCACCCCAGCAGCAGCTCCGCGGGGCACAGCCGGGCCCTGGTTCCTGGAAGGGGGGGGAAAAGGGCGGCCAGCCCCCCCGCTGCTGCCTTTGGTGTGTTTACCAGTCACCCAGCAACCTCACCGAAGAGCAGCACCGGCTCCGCTTTCACAGCCTGCCTGGCTGCTGCACCCCCAGAACACCAAGGCAGGGGAGAAGGTGGGAGGCCAGCACGCAGGCGGTACCAGGCTTTCCCTCACCAGCAGACAGGGACCAGGCAGCTCCCCCAGGACTTCGCGAGGCGGGGGACATACCAGAGTCCTCTAAGAAAGAAGAGCAGGCAGCTTGCCTGCACGATCTTGGCATCAGGACCCAGCTTGTTAGAACAACTGCTTCCTCCCCCCTGCTCCCTGTCCTGTGAAAGGCCATAAATACATTTAACCACACCCTGCACTGAGCCCAGGTGTGCCTTGTCACCCATGTCCAAATCCTTCCTTGGAAAAGCCAGCCCAGGAAGAGCTGTCCCAGCCACAACTGAGCCAGTCCGTCTGGTGCAGTTATTCCACCTCTGCAGCCACCAAAGGGATCCTGCCCACGCAGCCACCCCCCGCCTGCAGCTGGGGTTTGGGGAGACACAGGACAGGAGTGGGAGCAGCAGGCTGACAAACTCCAACAGCTTTTCACCAGGAAAGGCTGAGCGCAGCACAGATCGGACCCCGAGAGTTGTCTGTATGTTGGGAAGCAAAACCAAGCCACTTCCAATCAGCATCAAGTTCCCAAGCCCGGGCTCTGCCTCCTGGGAACGCGCTGCCAGACTCTGGCAGAGCCCACGGGCTGCTGGCACAGGAGCCAGCTCCATGCCCAGCTCACATCCCCCCGCCAGCAGGTACGGGGAAGGTCAAGAGGTGCAATGTAAAAAGCTGTCAGTGAGAGGGAGAAAGGTCACCGAGCAGTGACTTATGCCCATAATCGGTTTATGGGATTTGTTAACAGCTTCAGGCCAGCCAGCCAGGAAATCGCTACGACTGCGTCAGCTCAGCTTTAGCACAGCAGCACCTTCCCACGCCGGGGGTGCAACGCCAACAGGGTTTATTGATGCTCCTCAGTAACCCAGACACAAGCAGCACAGCAGGGCTGTTGTAGCATGAGCCCATCTAATAAAAGCCATCAATTAACACTTTCTGGGCAGCCCAAGGGGAAGAATGGCCACAGCTGGGTTCCTCGCCTTTCCTCCCAACAGAAGAAAAGGGGTCTTGGGAAGGAAGGCAAGCCCCGCCAGGATGTGAGTCAGCTGGAATTTGTGGCCATACCTGCTGTTCAAACAGTGCCACGCAGCCAGAGTTACCTGCGGTCTGATTGCCGTAACGTGCATGCCAGCCCCAAAGGAACATGAACACATGTTCTACCATGCAAACACTCCTGATGCTGTTCGCAGGCTTTGCCCTACCAGGTAACCCTGACCCAGATACGCCAGTGCCAACAGTCCCGGCCCAACACCAGCTGCTGCCACGCCAGCAGCCACCCAGGAGGAACGAGCGCAGCACAAGTCAGAGCTGTGCTGGGGGAAGCCTGTGGCACACCAGAACAAGTCTATTTGGTGCCCAAGTGGTTTTTCTCAGCTCAAAGGACTTGCACCAGTTTCTAGCGTTACCTCGCTGCTCTCCTCCCCCACTGCCTGACTGTACCTGCCTGCACACCAAGGCAGGCAAACACTTCCTTGCTCCTCTCTGCCTGACTTGGGCAAAGCCTGACCTACAGCTGCCACCAGATGAAGATCAGCAGAGGCCAGCCAGCTTGGTCCAGCAATACGAAACTGCTTTTGAACACCGGAGCCAGCTGCAAGCCCCAAGCTGGTCCTGGGGTCAGCCCACTGTACCTACTAGCAGACAGCAGGATTTGTGCAACATCAGTTCTCGTAGTCATATAGAAATGGGCTCAAGGATCTTTAAAATTACCCACGCTGCTGAGAAGCGGAGCTACCAGTTGGTGTACAAAAACCACAAGAGAAGCGTGTGCAGCAGGGAGGGCGAGCCAGACAGACATCAGGGTAAGCTATGCTTAGGAAACCAGCCTTAAACCCCGGGGGGTTCTCAGTTAAACACATCCGATGGCCTCATTTGGGAAAAGTCCCACTGCGCTGCTTTGGCATTGGTGTGTGCCACAGCAACACACAAGGCACTCGTCCAAAGCACGAGGAAGAGAAAGGGAGGATTTGTTCATCAGGGCCCTGGTCTGAGAGACCGTGAGGTACCATAAAGCACAGCTGAGTCCTGCAAGTTCCACTGCCCCACCTCCGTCAGCTTTCTGACTTGTGCCGAGTCAAGCACCTGCCCTGCGTGTTTACAGGGCTGTAAAGGGCAAGGCCCAGATTTCCCATTACAGCCAGGGGCTTTGACTGCAACAAGGAAAGCTCAAAAGCCAGTCTACCCTGCACGACGTGTACACTCCCTTCAAGGTCTTCAGTGATCTCAAACTGCTTTCATGCAAAAAAAAAAAAACAAAAAAACAAAACCCACTTTCCAAGTTTTTCATCTCCAAAGTAGCTCAAGGCTATTATTTCAAGGGTGATGGAGAACAGGGAGCAGCACAGGGAGCCATGAGCCTACTCTCTGGGACAAAACCAGCACACACAGCTGCTCTGAAAGAGCTTCTCCATCAGCTACGCATATTGATGATATCCCTCAAACTTGGAGAGGGAAAGAAATGAAGTTAAGACCAGCTGTGTTTGCAAAAAGCAATCTGCATTATCAACAGGAAAAAAAGGGCTCCTGGGGAGTTATAACAGAAGAGCTAAGACTGAGTGTGTTCAGGTACTTCCAGAAGCAGCTCCAGATTTCAAAAAGCCAAGCTGTTCTCTGAAAAAGGACGTACCTCACCTTTGCAGTTACTACAGACAAAAATACTTGGAAACTTAATCACTCAAGCCTGGTGTTAGGATACTCTCCAGCTCCTATTTCCAGTTACCTGAACTCAGCACTAGCAATAGTCACATGTAAGAACATCTCACATGGATGCAGAAAGTCAAGTTAGCATCTCAACCTAAAAGATTTCACGCCTTTAGTACTGAGTTTTGCAAAGCAGCTGAGCCCACTGTGGCTCCTCTGAAAAACAGTGTTTTGGGCACAGCCTTCCTTTAACACAGCACCTTTACTTCATGTCTAAGGACAACACAGTCCTGGGTCTATTTTGAAAAGCTTTGTTAATGCAGCTGAGAATGATGAACATCCTTGTGTCCTAGCACAAAAGTCAATCTCAATTCTTTGCCTACAGACCTGGTACCACCCTCCCCCCTTCCTGTTTTGCCCTGGATAACAAGGATTACATTAAAGAGCCATTTCCACATTAGAACACGTCACGAACACAGTCCTTCCACTCAGACCCTATTAGGAGGGTGGGCACTTCCTCTGTGTCATCCCTCCCCTCATGTTTCCAGAGGCATTAGCGCTTAGAGTGGACAGCTCTTCCTCCCAGCCCACTTTTCCTCTGGAGCCTGCCGTGCTCATAAACTTATATTATGACATCAAGCTGATATGAAATCATGATGATTTCACTGCAATTAAGTAAGGAGCAGATGGGGCTCACAGAGCTGGCTAAGCAACAAATCTTCCAAATTGGAGAATGCTGTCAAGAGAAAATAAAGCCTCATATAAAAAGCCAACTTGGGATCACAGAAAAATTCCAGCTGAAAGGGACTGCAGGGAGGCATCTAGCCCAACCTCCTGCTCAAAGCGGTGCAGCTCTGACTTGGGCACCCTCACCTCTGCTGCAGTCCCTTTTAGGAGAAGCACAGCACACAAAGCACATACAAGTTCCTGCAAGTTGTAAGCAACGCCCCTGAAAAAGCCAATGGAGAGATCAGGCAGAACAATGCAATAGCAGAGCAAGTCGACACGTAAGCTTGACAAATAACGCCCATAGAGCTAGAATTCAATAGAAATCGGCAAAACCAATTAGGATGGCACACACCGGACAGGCTTGACACACCTACCAGAAGCATAACTAGCTTCCAGAGACTGATTGTTTTCAGCACAGCCAGGGCTTGAATTAATCACTTATTACCAATACCCAACACCACGCAGAAGAGCAGGCAAGGCAGTGAGACATTAATATTACTAATAACTGAGACCTAGAGCAATCTGTCCTTCTTTCAGAGCCTTTTATGGGAGAAGAGAAAAATGCTCTCAATTGCTTGTAACAAGGAATGGCTTAAATAGGTTAAAAATAATGAACCAGTATGCTGCACATGTGCACTCCACACTCCAAATTAAGCAATCCTTTAAAAGGTGGCCTTAGGAAGCCTCTCAGTTGTTATAAGGAGGTTAATAAATTGCTTCGAAACCCTGTACACAGCTTAGTAAAATGACTGAAGAACCTGTTGTCACAGCCTAATGGCATTACCTGAATTCTAGCACTTTCCAGGGAGCATGAGGTTGTAGCTCTTGTACTTTATGGCCTGTTATCATGATAATTACTTGTAAAAGGCCTGGGATTGCTTGCAGAAGTTTTTGACTTTGCATGAGCACAGTAGATAAACCTCCCAGCACAAAACCTTTGCAGAGCTGCAACCAGGAGTCAAGATCCACATAGTTTTTAATGCTTTCAGTTTTATATCTTTGTTACAAACCAAATAGATTATACAGCAAACGAGTGTTCAGTATCACAGCATCTCTTTAAGGAAGGTTGCCATCTTGTTCATTGTTCAGCGTATCTGGTGCAGGCTGGTTTTCTGCAAAGCAGCACAACACAGCTGACAGTTTATGCTCACACTTCTGTGCAGAAGTAAACTATTAACACACCACATCTGAAAGACTAACTGGACTCCATGCTCCTCCACAGGACAAGGCTTGCAGTTGTAAGAACTGCAAACCAATGCCTTCTGACACTCCAAGCATATGAACTGTTCTTGCTTACAGTGCTTATCAAGGGCAACTTTCTTTCTAAAATTTGACAACCCTCCTCAAAGTCATGAGTAAATTTAATGGACAGATGAAATAATTTCTTCCCCTGAAACCAAATGATTTCTTCATCTTAAAGCAAGAAAAGTGGTGCCAAACAATTCTAAGCAGCCACTCTGAAAACAGCTGACAAGAATGCATTTCATTGATGCTTCTTCCCCTTCTGCATGTTGTCAGATGCATTGCCTAGACAGCAGAAATCATATATAAGGACATAACATAGTATTCTAAATAACCAGTTCTTAGAAACGCAACAGTTTTCATACGAGGCATTGCTTGTAAAGCATCCTTATTTGGATGAGGCAATACTCAAAGTCTAGAAAAACATCCTAGCCAGAAGAATGAGCTACATTTCTTCTTCCACCTTCCAGGTAACAGAGACCGCTCTGACTCAGAAGAGAAGTTTCCAAATGCGCACCGATATCTCTGAAGCCCAGCAGACGTTTTGCTTCCCTGTACTCCCAGATTATCTATACAAATGTTTATTAGCACACAATGTTCTCCAGCTAAAGTTTAACATCTTCTCAGGGCAGATCCTTCTCGTAAAGAGGGTATGCATAGTGACCGCACAAGAGTGCAGCCTTGATCCAGATTACCACTCCGTGATGACAGAGAGCGCACAGTGTAAGTATTATGATCTTGAAGAAACAGTTTTCAAAATGAAAGACCTTTTCAAACAGTAAAAATATGACCTGTGAGCAGGAACTCTGCTACATGCATGAAAACTGTCTAAAAAGCTAACATACAAACAACATTTACACAATAGGCATCTGGCAGCATTTTCAGACATTTTTTTAATTTATTCTGACATGCTATAAAGGAATAAATTACACTGTTAAAGAATTACCAGCAATAAAAGTATTTCTTTCTTTCAGCTGGGCTAGAATAGGAGTGAGAAGGAAGACAGCCTGGGGCAGTAACCAATGTGAACTCTGCATGGTGCAAGGCTGTCCCCAAGAACAAGAGTCAATCTGGTCATATCCACTTCACAAGAACTTGAAAGAAAATGCCTTGGTTTAAAACCATCCAAATACTCCATTCAAATTATTCTCAAAACTAGCAATCACAAGTCAGTCCAGCCGATGTATGACATGGCAACACTTGGAGGCTGCCAATACCGGGTCTGCAAAAGATGCCATTTCATTAAAAAAAAAAAAAAAAAAATCCAATCGCAGTATAGAGGGCTGGTCTCAAACAACAAGTTATAAAAATGCAAGACTGCCCCTTCCCCCTCAAGGAAAAAATACAAAATTTATTTAAAAACAAAATGAGGAAGAGTTACAACACTAAATCTAAAATGATTTAGAAAGAAATATGACTTCTTTTGCTTAACAAATGGCCTTGAAACTTGGTTTAGAAACAGGGTAATGTAGATTTCTTAAACTGAATTAACAAGGCAAATTAAAAAAATCTCATTTCCTTACAGAAACAGTTTTTAGCTTTTAATGAACTTGTAAACAAAAAAGCTCCCGCTTCAAAATAAAAACAAAATCCCAGATCATATAGATGTTTACAGTGATTACATTTATCTAAGCAACTTACATACAGGTTCAGTTGTAAGATGTTAACTAAATTTCGTGACAAATATGCTGTTTTTCCTTTTATACCAAGAACATTATAGAGTTAATGCAGAGTCCTAAAGATTATCTAGTAGTCGCTAAGTTTCTCTTAAGTCTTCACTTTAGATGCTGTTATTTTTAGCACAGGTAAGCAGGCAGAGTCTTTCATACGCTTAAAAACTGGAATCTTTGGTTACTACCATGTCAGCTGGCTTGGTATGTTGCACATAGAAGCCAACAACTTTAAGAATGTTTTAAGTGTACAACTTTCAAAACCCAGGGAGGAATAACCAGAAAAGAGTGCACAATTGTGAGCGTTTACAATTATCACAACTGTTGCCGAAGACTGTTCATGCCATTCTTCCAAAACAATGAGATCTCATAAGCAGTGTAGTTCAAAGTAAAAAGGTAACAAAAATTGGCATATGCACAATTTTCTCCACTTGTGTGTCAACCATTAGTTAACTTTTCCACTTGAAAAAAATGCAATAGAAAACTGGACACCATGTTTCACTATCTCAGTAATATTCACAATTACAGCTGCTACAACTCAAAGTGCAGCATCATTGACACTGCCCAGAGCCAGTTTATACTGATATTAAGTTCTTTACACCAAGTAAATGGTTGCCCACAGCCACTGGCAAGTGTACGTATGAACTAAAATTTCTAGGATTTGGGGAGTGACAAGTCCTGCTCCGATCTGCTCTGCTTTGTCCCATCCTCGTCATGCTCAGAAACCTGCAAGATAAACACAAGGGCAACTTACTGATACAGGATGAAAATGAGAAACAGCCTTCACAGTAGGGGAATTAAACATCAGTTATGGTCATTCAAAGGGGAAAATGCTGCTCCGTCTCAGAATTGCAGAGTTCCTGGTGTCCATTTCCAAAGTTAACCAGCATTTGCCGCCATCCTTTAGCTCAAACCCACACCTCTCACTCACACCTACTGCTGCACTGGAAAACAGGCTTATGCACCAGCTGGATGCCACATTCCTCAAATAGGAATTCAGACCAACAGTTCGAAAACAAGATGTGTTATTGCCACTAGGAAGCAGGATGTAATTTCATAGGATTGTTTTCTACTTGTCTGCAATGTCTCATGTTGATAGCCTTGAATGTCAAACTGTCATCTGATTGCAGTGGAACTCTTCAGGGACGCAGTACAGCAGTGTCACACAGACAGAAGGAAAAGGAACATGAATAACTTACCTTACAGTAACTGGTGTTCACTACACGCTCACACGTACAACACTCTGGGCAACCAGAACAGAAGCAAGAACCTTTGATAGTGACTAGGAACCCAGCATCCCTTCTGTCCTTGGAAGGACAAGTGAAGTAACTCATGTGACAGGGGAGGTAGGGCATCAGGAACAATTCTTTTGAAGTTCAGTACTCCAAATGACAAGTTCAAGACATTGTAGAAAAGGGAGAGTAAAGAAATACCTACAGAGACCTCAAAGAACCAGTTACTGCAAGCTAAGCCAGTTTTCATGTGACTGCTTATACGCTCATTTCTGGTGACTCAGGTAGTAGTCTTGTGCTTTAAAGATATAACAGGAGTCTCAACCAAAGACTACTTTGCCAAGCAAGTTTCCATTCTGGATGCCCTCCAAACAGCATGGTATTCTGTCGATATATGAATTCATCTGAGCAACAGCTCTGAGTTTTTGCAACAGAAATCTCTTCACAGTGAAATACAGACAAAGCTGACCTCGGCTATAGCTTGTGCTGTCATCCAGAGAGAAACAAGGGCAAACAAGTCTTAAACATAGCTTGACATTCAATCAAAAATGTATCTGGATAGTACCCAGAAGACCGCTTTAACTCTTCCAAAATAGGCTACAGGTAATCTCGAAAAGATTTAATAGCTTTGAACCCAATCTTAATGCACAGAATGACAGTTCTCTTTATCCAGCACTAGAAATTCTGGGGAAAAAAAAAAAAAATCCTGCACCAAAATTACAAGTCATTCCTACTTGAGTGCAAGTTCTCACAGAAACACCAGTAATTCCTGAGTTCCATTGGCAAGAAGTTGTCTATAACCCCTACTTAATGCACACAACCAAAAGTTACACTGTTTTTCCATTTAGTGTGTTCAGCAGTGAACACTGATTCATCATGTGAACCACTTTCTCCATCAAAACAGCCAAAAACTAAGTCAAAAGGAGGAGTGTGCTCCCAGTGTAGAAAGAAACATATCAACTCACTGCTTTAGAAGCCTGGACATTTCAAATGAAAATGGGATCTTGAACCTGAGGACAAAGGACATGCTAACAAATTACATGCTGCTATTTGTTTGAATACCTCAAATCCAAGGTATTATGGGCAAGAGAATGCCCAGCTCTGTAGAGAGCAATAGGGGACTGGATTCAACCCACAACATCCCTTGCAAATCCTATTAAGACTACGTAGAAGTGTTCCCAAACACAGACCAACCACAGCTGTCAAATGAGATGTTGAGACATTCACGGAGCACACAAGACGGACAGTATGAAGAACACACTGAAGATTTTATGCTGGCATCTCTAACAAATCTTCACTGTATAGAGGGCTAGCCCAAATCTGCACACCCACACCTTGTCCCTCAGGGGTGTTACCCAAAACTTTGATAATCTCTATGCTATGTGAGAGATACTCAAATTGCTGTATTATTCCCACAGCTGCAGATCTGATCAATGGGGGAAGAGTAATGGTACAGCCATACTCGAGTAACATTCAAACGTTTTCTCTATTAAGCAGCTGCAGAGACAAGCAGTGAAAAGTATTTAGTTATCAACTGGCTAAATCTCAAGTAGTGAACTAGCAGTCTGTTCTGAAAAATACTGCCATGACCATGGGCATCCAGTGAATGCTAATGGGATTGCTGATAGGCTTAGAGAACTCTACGTCGAAGTGAACTAAAAACATCTCTCACAAACAGAACTGATAGACTTTATCCTTGGAGAGTGACTGCTTGAGTCAGTTTTATGACTGAGGGAAGCTGACTGTAAGCATTATTACAAATCACACCTGAACATCAGCTGCACTGTCAAGAGATTGAGCGCTAAACTTCCCAGAGTCAGCAGAGAAGCTCTGTCTGTTGCAACAGTTCACCTCCTCTAAGTTCAAAACCAGCTGATCTTGCTGTTACAAAAGACACTGCACAGGGTTCCAGAGAGGGACAGGAAAAAAATAAAAAGAGAAAAGGCCACTGACCGAACAGGCTTCCCTGGAACCAAACAGAAAATTCAGCCTGAATAACCTACAGGACTCAGTGAGATGATCCAAGTTAAGACAGCCAGGAATGTCTGTAAATGAGCACACTGTCCAAACAATTCAAGTCATGTAAGTCTCTGGACATTGTTTGAAAGAACTAAGATTTGACCACCCTCCCCAGATGCCCATCTTTAATAGCAGCTGCACTTTATATGGTATATTGTAAGATTTTAAACCAATAAAATGCACCTGTAGATTCCTATTTCCCATACTCTTGTTAAACCGGATACGGTTGCCAGAGGGGTATAATCTGATACCATGAAACCCTTTAAGACATTTCAGCATAAGCTTTGCTACAGCAACTACATGAGAATTTAACTGAACTCTGGAAAAAATAACCAGGTATTTCATTAATTTTCAATATAACAGCAACATATAAAGCCATGCAGCCTCCTGCTCGAGCATAGCTGGTTTCAGAAAATCTTCATTAACAGACAATATTCCCCACAAAAAGGCATGTAGGATTTTAGAAATCTGGAATTGTTACTTTGATGAAGAGACTAAGTTAACTATTTTAGGAAGCTGGGTAAGTCTTCAGATGTTTGATAAGCACTACTTTAATACTCTGCTGACATTACAGCTTGATTGATCCAAAGGTCACAAGCCTTTTCCTCATGATGGGGAGGGGAGAGGAGGGAGTCATTCCCCCAGAAGACTGTTACTCCATGTAAGAGCCACAAATTCTGCTAGAAAAACAGCAACTTCTCCATAGCTATGGCAATGGGCCTTGTTGCCAGAGAACAGTGCAGATAAATGTTCAAGAAACAGAAATGGTCTATAATGTTCAACTGCAAGACAGCTTCCCTGTTACTCACGCTCATCAGTCAGCTGCAGCTTTGCACTCTGTCACTAAATCATCACTAGAGGGTGGAGGCAGATAATGATTATAGTGACCTTTTCTTCACTTACTGTACAGCACTTGGTCAGAGACCGCCTGAGCCAGGAGAGCAGCACATTAAACCTCAGAGTACTTCACCGGCAACAGTATTTCAAATGCATACAACTTTATTTTTCAGGGCAGCATCTGTTTACAGATCACCTTCTGCAAGACCTTCACTTTAAGCATGAGCTCTTGTGAAGAATCTGCATTTTTGCTCACATTATTTCCCTCTGCTCTAACAGTCAACCCCTCTACACCCTGACATCAGGCTGGGTTCAGTAGTGGATTCTGAACTTCAGTCAGAGCTTCTGTATTTCAGGAAGCAACCTAAGCCTGGGTGCTTAATCACAGAGTCTCCTACATACCAGTGTTTCAGCTGAAGGAACTGGTTTACAGTCTTGAGTGCTTTAACACCTGTCAGCTCCAGCAAAAGAAGTCGGATTTTTTATGCCACGAAGAATCTGACATTTAATGGTATTCTGTGGAATTTTTTTCTTTAAGAAACCATTTCAGATGGAGTCTTGGGAAAACCAGCAGGTATTTTAGTTCTTCATTTTTTCTGGATGAAGTGTTATATTTTTGGATAGCTATTTTGACTAAAGCCACCTGGTAATGTTTTAATGCTGCCACAATACATGAAAACCAAGTTTTGATAAGTTTATTATAAACACTTCTACATTTCTTTGACTTCCAAGTCTGCCATGTTAGCTTAATATATAATTTTATACATATAAGTGATAGTCAAGACAAGAATGTACTGAAGAGTAGCAAGTACTAGCAGTATCTCAGTATATAACTTAAACTAGCTTCTCTTTTTTCATTCGAACAACCTCATTAGCTTTGATTTTATCCAGAGCTCATCTTGCAGAATCAGTTTCACTGTAAAACTGGCTGTAATAGTCACTAGCTTTATCAGGTTCATTCTAGTGACTTACTGCACTAACACTGGCAGGTTTACATCACAAAAAAAAAATTAAAAAACCTTCTAAAATGTGTAAAAAAACCCCCCACCCCACGTGCCTTTTCAGGACTCAGTTTTCAGTTTTTACACAATTACATCTTGAACATTTCACAACATTTCCCTTTGAAACCATAACCTACAACATCAAAAATAATCAGGAAACCTGAAACCCCACCCCACAGCATCCAGATACTTCAGAAAATTGTGACTTGGCAATCAACAGCAGTTCAGGGTTACTCCTTGGTTTATGCAAGACATTGAGCTCACTGGTCCTTTCCTTTAATTCTGGACCAAATGTCTCGGAGTAAACCCACTGGAGGAAGCCCGATCACTCACAATTTTCTGTTTCCAATGTTTGAGCCATATAGAACAGAAGCAAACCCACAGCACTATACCAGCTGGAACAGAGTAGAACCCAAAGTCTCTAGATCCTTGCCTAGTTAATGAGAATTACCCCTTAAGAAGTGTTAGGTCTAGGATTTTGGATTGTATTATATATTTATATATATATAAATATATATATATATGTATATATATAAATAAAAATAAATAAAAACGTCACATTCCCAACACCAAGTCAGTTTCTTGTTTTTGGAAAGTGGTTAATGTGGGAGCAAAAGATGCAGTGGTTAAAATGACCCAACATCCCCAGAAGAAATGATATGAAGAACAAGGACATTTTGGTATAAAGTTAGTAGTCAAATTTTCCAAGGACGTCTTTTGTTTTTGCTTTTTAAATTAACAGCCAAATATATTTTTTAAACCACCTCCTTGATCTAACACTTAAATTGCTGACATTGTCCAAATTAGTGTAAATTTTTTTTCCTGTAACGTCACTTGGTTCTTGGCTACTAACCTTTCATGTTACTCTTGGATTTGTCAGTTTGCTTGCCTGTGGGGGTTTGGGCCTGCTGCCCCTGCCCACTGGAAGAGGCTGCCTGCTGTGCTGCTTTCTGCTTTAACATTGTCCAGTCGAATGTGTAGTCATATTGGTGGTTCAAGGTCCTAGAAAAAGAGTGAAATACTTTACTGCAACACATCATAGCTTCCTTATTGCTAATACCGAGCTTTTGCTGAAAACCCAGAGCTAGAGGTTTACTTTTTGTAAGCTTCTTTAGAGATGAATGGTATATAAATGCTAAGTGTTACTAACTTGAAGAGATACTTGAAGTAAGCCCAAGTACCATCAAGCAGCATTTTCTTCACTGTTTACATACAAAAGTCTCATCCATAGAAGCAGCACTTCCTCAAAACCCAGCTTACCCATTTGTCAGCACTGAGGTTCTCAGGTGGTTGTGTTTTTTTCTGTTTTGTTGGGAGTTTTTTTGTGTTTTTTTTTTTTTTTATTTTATTTTTTTTAAATATATGTAGTTTTAAGGAGAAACTACAGCGTTGAGGATAGAATAAAAATTGCTTTCCATTACAGAAACCTGGAGGGAGCCTACTGAGAGATCAGTACCAGTTCTTTTGACAGATGCTGTTCACTCCACAAGACTGAGTTTATGTTCTGGTTTCTCTAACAAGCTCAATGAAACAACACTATTCCCCTCCATTGAAATCCATCTCCTGGGCACCACTGTTAGCCCCATCACCAATCTCCAAACAAAAAGCTTCAAACATTTCTACCAAGGAGTCAATTTCTTAAGCTACTTGCAACAGAACTTGAAGCATGGGCTCAACCCTCTAGCATTAGTGGTCAGATCATGCAGTGCAAAACCAAGATAATCTTTTACTTCATGTTTAACATTGAACAATATTTTTCAGGTTCTCTAAACAGCTTTTCAGACTCTGAATTGAAATAAAGTCCCAGAACAACTCCCTACACCAGACATACAGAGCAGCTTTCTGCAGTGCAAGTCCCACAGAGCAGTTACCAACTGGTAAAGCACTGAGATTTCTGTACTTTTCCACTTTGAGACTGACCTGAAAAGAATACGGAATAATTGCCTCAGATACATGTAATCTGGTGCCTCTTCAAAGCGCAGGCCACGACAGTAGTTCAGATACATGGCAAATTCTGCAGGGAATCCCTGTAAATCAACAGTGTTAATCAAGCCATGGCTTGCAGCAAAAAGCTTCTAACAACACTATAAGAAGGCAAAAAGCTGTATTTCCATCTATAATGGCATAAAAAAACTGGCTGAAGACTTGTAAGTGTAAATTCCACTTTGTCTCTAGTTATTAATTTATTCTCCATTTCAGAAAGTGGATTTGATCAGTTACCAGGTACACATTCCTTCCCCAGAATTGTTACCTGATCCATGTTTTGCAAATCGCAAGTGCTCTGCTACTAAACCCTTCAACATACAACATATTTAATGCACTTCATTCATCCTAATTAAACCTAATTGTTATTAGCTAGAACTCTGAAATAAGTAGTAATTATCTCTTAAAAAATTCCATTCATGTTTCCTTAAGCATACTAGAGGCAAGGTCAGTTACCACTATTAAGTGTTAAGACTTAACCATGAAAACCTCTTTCAAAGATTCCCTGTTTTACATATTTATAAGTGTAATGCTATATTAAAGCCTACATGTAAATAGGTAACAGCATACAGCATAGTGCTGTACTACAAGAAAGAAAACATAGGGTATAACAGTTCAGCAGTTTGAAAGATGCTATCAGACTGCAAAGGTATATAAATGTGCATGACTAGAAAGTGCAATCCTTGGCGCTGCTATTTGATGTGCATGTGCTCTCAACAACCTTTGTTAACAAGCATGTAGCTGCCACAGTTCAAGAGAAATCTTAAGACCCAAAGAATAGCATTGGAGAATCATCATTCTGTGACATGGCATTAAAGATCACTTGACATCCAATCCCACTACAGCCTCTGTCTGAGATAAAGAAAAGAATATGAACAATCTTGAAGAGTCAGAAACAAGTATATGTGGGCAAGCTATACAGCTCTACCTTGGTTTTATTTATCCAAGGGGGCACATGGAGAACCTTCACTGTAGAAGCTGAGGAAACAAACAGGCCTCACCTAAAAGAGCTGGAGAGCTTGCACTGCCAACAGTCACCAAGAGTTAGAATGATGGTGGCATGAACTACACCAAATAAATAGCAGCGAATGCCTGCCCCATTACACATATTCAGAGTCTTGCTGGGTGGCCCAACAAGGCACCCATGACTGCCAGAGAAATATTATTCAGCAGCAAATGCCGTGTGAGACTACCTAATATATTGGCTCTAGTTTTTTTTAAAAAACAAAAAAACAAAAAAAAAACACAAACAAACAAAAAAAAAAAAGAAAGAACTTCCATTTCACAGTATGACAACATTTGGAAACTCTTACCTTACACAAAACCTCAACAGGAGTGGACATTTTCTTTTCACTAATCTTTTCATACTTTTGCTTCTTTGTTGCAGCCTGTGGAACATGTAGGTCACAATATAAGAGACATTGTGCAACACTGGGTTAACAAGGACAGTAGCAAAAAAAAATGACATAAATCCTTTGGTCAACCGTTAAGTATTTTATGTGAAATCTCCAAGTCCCACACACTTACTGCAAAGAGAATGAAGGTCAATCTGGTATTAAGATTTGAACACAGTTTAATACCATTTGTCGCAGTCTAATGCTTCCATCACATGGCACAGCTCGTGTAGTTCTAGCTGCTGCTTTTGTCCATTAAACAGACCAGACTTGCGTTTACATTTGCCAAAGTTCTATTAATTCCCACTCAGTACTCCATTCAAGGGCTGCCTGTGTGTTTCAGTAAGCAGCCATTACATTCATTTGCAGCTGAAGAGTTCTAGTGTTTCACAAGCTGCTTGCCTTTTTAGAAAACTTGCAGCTGCAACACCATTCAAGTTATATAACTCTCACATGGAGGAAGAAAAACAATTAAATCATGAAAACAAATCACTGAAGTCTATATAAGAGATAAAAAATATTTGCCATGCTTGTACTCTGCTACCATACAAGAAAATACTTGAAACAAGTCTGTTTGCAGCTAATAATTATTGAGTCATGCCTAAACTGGACTGAAGACACCACTAAAGCTGAACTTGCTAGGTGAGAGATTATTTTCGTGCTCTCTACAGCAGTTCAAAAAGCTACTAACATTGTTATTTTCTACTGCCCAAGAAGGGCCTCAACCTACAACAGGACAATAGTAATTTGCAAAGATTACATAAACTATTATTTAGCATAAATTTTAATACAGTAAAACAATACGCATTTTGCTGATGCACAAGAAGCAGAAAGAACCTTTCTTCTGCATTCTGTATCATGCCTTGGGAAAAGCCTCTTTGTATAACTAAAGCTAAACATTACATACAACCACCTATGCAGACCATCAGGCAGAAGAATGATACCCAAACATGAAAAAAAAAAAGGCAGGGTGGGAAATAAAAACCCAAGGCAACGTAACTTACCTTTAATCCTTGCCAAGGCAGACTGGTTCTGTTAAAGTACATCAATACATAGCCTAGAGACTCCATGTCATCTCGACGACTGGAAAAAGAGAATGAACACAGTGAATTACAAATTTTGGCATTTCATACTTTATACCAAGTAGTACAAACATTCCAAAATTAAAAAAAAAAAAAAAACCCAATAATATTTAAGGAATAAAACCTAAGTTTTGGTGCAAAGGAAGGTCTCTTTCTAATACAGCTAAGACATCTAGGTGTTCAGGATTCCACTGGCAGGCATGTAACAAGTCTTCACAAGCAGGAAGGAGATCTTATTTTTCAAGCAAGGAACAGTCAGTTATTGTGTGTGGTAAGTTTCCATCTCCAGTTACATCAGAATAATTTGGGAAACAAAAACTTTGGGAAATAAAAAGATAAAACATTAAATGTCTTTCC
Source organism: Tyto alba (assembly GCF_018691265.1). Classification (NCBI taxonomy): domain Eukaryota; kingdom Metazoa; phylum Chordata; class Aves; order Strigiformes; family Tytonidae; genus Tyto; species Tyto alba. The sequence continues at coordinate 13,637,234 of NW_024881279.1, forward strand.
CATTTAATTAAGTAGCTTGGATAGAAACTGAAGTTTTACCTGTAGGAACCACATAATGCATTTTAAGAGGGATACATGATGTTAGCCTTAACTTCATTAAGGAAGATTTTCCCCTGAACCTTGCCTCAGTCTGGGACCAATCTGAACAGCCTCAAAAAGCATACCTCCTTTCTTTCTTCAATTCTGTTAAAAAACCCTGAATTGTCTTCATAATTTTTGAAAAACAATGAAAACAGGTGCATGCATCAGTCAGATATGCCTCTGCTTTCTTCCCACAAGAAGTCCGTTTCAAGGCAGCTGGAGAACTCCAAAGTTATCCACCCATAGATTTCACTGAGAATTTGCACACAAGCTCTTAGATCCAAGAGACTTCAAATGTTTTCTGTACTGCATATGCTCCAGATCCACACTTCAGCCACATGAACACCATTATACTTTGCCACACAGCTTTCACGATTACTAAGGCTAGTACAGTTCACTGAAGTGGAAAAAAACCACTCCATGATGTTTCTCCTCTTGTCGAAGTTGCCTCTTCCTAGCTGTGGTAGAATCAGATTTTTCCTCTGACTGCCCCTCTGCAGCTGATACCCATTTAACAAGACAGAAAAAGAACTTATTTTTCTCCTCCCATCTCCCTCATCAAGAGAACCTGACAGGTCTTGCTACTGCTTTGTCACCCAAGCAGATCTGCAAGAAAAGCATTTACATGGTGGTAGGAAAGACTACACACCTACTACCCCCAGAAGGGAGCAAAGGCTGAAAGCAGTATTGCAGACAGGGTTATACACATGGGTGAGAGTAAAACAGCTCCCTTTAAACCAGAATAATCTGTAAGAACCTGGACAGATCTAGCTCCAGATCTTGATATGAGAAGTTGCAGGTGATGCTTTGTTACAGCCAACCCAATATAACCACTAATAATCACCAGAATGGCCTGCCTGTCATCCCTTCAACTCATGTTTCAGCTCTCTGACTTCTTTGGGGAACCAGTTCACAGAGCTATCCCAGAAGAAAATCAGCTTGGTTCCCTAAATCATTTCACCCCAAGGCCAAAAAAGCACTATCTGCGCCCAGAGGTCAGGGAAGAGAAGAATGGTTCACTTCTCTTGACAGCAACTAGCTCTGAGATCATCTTAGCTGTAATATGAAACCACAGGCAAAGACAGAGGGATGAAAAATGATATTAAGACCACAAACTCCAGCCTACAAAACTTGTTAATTCTGTTAGAATTGCAGATTTTAATCATCAATAGGTTTCAGTGAACCAGTATGGGGCCATGACAAAATTATATTTTCTGAGAAGGCAGTGGTAAATTCAGAAGCAATAAAGGGATTAATAGTTTCCATCCCCCATCCAGGTCATTGTTTTAATGTAATGATTTTATAGTAGGAAGCATTTACTTCTGTAAATCTGTAATTGCTATATTACACTTGAGCATATACTGATAAAAGTGATTTTCAGGATTTGGAAAACAGGACAACACTCAACATTACTAAAACAAGCAATGGATAACATTGCAAACAGCTCAAGAACAGCTGTCATTACGTACAGAAAAACATGTTCTGTAACAAAGTATAGCACTAACAGTTGAAATATTCTACTAGTTTCAGGACTAGTTTCACTTGATTACAGGAATATATCATTTGTTTGCCTCACTGTTGGCTTGATCTAGACAGTTTAATATCTTTTAGCATGCACCAAGCTACATTTCTAATTGTATTAGAATTCCCATTACCCCCAAAGATGGTACAAGACCTCCAACTAAATTAAAAAACAATAGTCCTTTGCAGTTCCCTCCCTTCACTGTAAGGTGCTGTCACAGCTATTCCCTTACAAGAATGGCTTGGATTCTAGAAAATGTATTTCAGAAATGATACCCGTAATTTACCCTGACCAACTCACATGTCAAGCAGGCTTAAATAATGACACTGACAGACAATAAAATGCACTTAAGGAACCTTAAGGAAATTAAAGCAAAAAAGAAACATGGAGCATTTTAAAGCATCAAATAGTTGTAAGTTACGTGTTCTGTTGAAGTGGACCACCAGAAATTCTGTCATTTTAAATTGAAGGTCAGAGGCACAGACATTCGTGAAGTTTTAACTATGTCTAAGCAACCTCAGCATCACATGGTAAAGCTGCACTTACACATTACAACATCTAGGCATACAGGTAAGGAAGAGAGGCATCCATCACTCCATATATCAACAATACCTAATATACGTTTCCAAACAACTTAAAGTGCTATCTCCACTGGACCACTGCTAGGATACTGTAGTAGCAATATGCTGTTCATCTGGATGATAAAAATGTGTGTGTTAAGGAAAGCTCAAACATATAAATATGTATATACACACATACATGCATACATATATAAATACAGAACCACAACTATAGTTGTATATACCAGAAACCAAAATACAGTGTGAGTGAAGTAGATCTTTAAGTCTTGCTTGCAAGCAAAAGGATAAACAACAGCTTACTAACTTGAAGGAAGAGTGAGTAAACAGGACACAGATACCAGCTTTAGAATACCCTTTCTGGCTAAAGAATTGCATCTCAAGCCGGTCAGCTGTGGCATCAACAGGTACCAACACAATCAGGAAAGTGCACCATTTTATTTGTGAAGGTGCTCTGATAGATCCACACAAAACTATAGTTTATCCTTTAAAAAAAATAAAAACAGTATGCAGAACATCTACCTCATGCCTGCAAGACTTAGACTCTCTTCAAGCAGCAGCAAATTAGGTGCTTGGATTTTTTCCCCCCTCTACCCTTGCACAGGCAGCCAAAAAGAAAAGCACTTGCAAAGGTATTTATACACTTACTCACATAAAATTAATTCAGACACTTCAGAAGCTTACAAATAAGATCATCTTCCAGCCTCCAAAAGCACAGCAGTAATCTCCTTGAACTCACCTCTGCTCAATGCCAAGATGTGCATTGATACTGGCATATCGAGCTGTGCCAGTGAGATTTTTGTCTTCTCTGTATGGTATGTGTTGCCTTGTCCTGTTGTCCCGGTACTTTTTGGCCAAACCAAAGTCAATAAGGAATAACTTAAAGAAAAATGAAAATAGATTATATTCCTATATGATGCAAGGAATCCCCAACCTCCTTCACTAGGCATTAGCTACATCAAGACATCCACACAATGTAACAGCCTACAGTTAAGAGGAAGCAAATTAACAGTGCAGAGTTGCAACTAGCTTTAACTAGCCAGTTCAAATATTTAATAGTGAATTAGTTCAAGCCTCTTCTTAATCCAGTGGATGAGATTAGATTATGCTACTCAGTATCTGTAGCTTAGTTCTACAACTATTTTATGTTACTATTGTAGTTTGCATCACATTAGCTCGGTAACTACATTGCACAATTTAGGAAGGAAACTAGTATGTGCAAAAGCACACTTCACAAACCCACACTCTAGAGCAGTTTACACATACAGAGAGTTAATGGCAGCTCAGCAGTTTAATGCAAATGATGCGTATCCTGTATTCTTCTCTATGTATCAAAGAACATTGGCCACTCTGCACAGCATAAGGCCAAAACCTTCAACAGCAAACAAGACATCTTGCTTTCCGTCATATGCTCATTTTAAGACCACCAGAACACTATCACAGCGGCATGACACACTTGCTGATGATAATACAGCCAGGAAGCTAGAACCTAGTACATGGAATCCAATTTAGGTTTCTAATAACCAAGCTTGCCCTGTGATTTGATATTCAGCAACAACTGAGTGCATGCTAGCTAGTGTTCTAACAGCCAGCCTATCTACAAAGGTTAATACAGACTGGACCTTCTTGTGACAAGATAGCGGGTCTAGACAAGAAAAGCTGAGTCAGAAGTATGTAAGGAACATTTCAAATTCTAGCAATCAGTCCTCAAGCATTCCAGTGATGGATTAATACTACAGTATCAGGGACTAAAACTTCTAGAGATTAATAAATACTTCAAAACTAACCTGGGTGGGAGAAAGAGATGATGGAAAGATGACAAAGTTCAAGAAATTGAAGATACTGAAAGATTGAAAGATTGTGAATTGCACAGTAGGTATGTTTTTAGAATTCTGGTTGAAGAAGATTTTCTAACTACAGTAGTTTAGGACAAGAAAAAAAGAAAGCTAAAAACCTCTTAAACTACTAATGTTGGAGCAGAAAACCTTGCGTTGAAGTCTTGCCATGATTTATATGCAACCACAAAGCGCAGGAATTCTACAATTGCTGTTGTAGTGAGTGTCACCCTGAAAGCCCAGAATGCTTTGAGCAAGAGGATGTAAAAACAGGTTTTAAAAATCAACTACACTGGTCAGACAGTTCAGGAAAGCATGGGTCTGGTCTTTGTTGCACCTGTCACAGCTACCACTAGAGGTAGTTATTCACTTAGTGAGCATGGACATGTTCTCCAGCTACCAGGAAATCAGCTATTTTGATACTTCAGGAAGATAGTACAAAGCTTCTATGTGATCACTATATTACAAATGCAACTGCCCTAGAAGAAAAGCCTGAGCTCAAATGCAATCCTGTATTTTCTGATTAAAGCTTTTTGATCTGATGACAGTCTCTGATGCGTATTTCACAACAGCTACTTTTGCAGGGCCTTTGTCCATTAATTTAAGCAAAATACTGTGCCTTGAGAAGGAGGGGAAAAAACAAACACTATACACATCAGTCTGAATATTTTCACTGCACATTTAGCTACAAATGCTTTAAACAATTCAAAGTCTTCACATGCTTTCTGTAATCCTGCTGATCTTGCCATTAATGGTATGAAGGGACAAAGTCACAGTTCATGAATCAAAACAGTTAGCACTGGAAGTGTACCTCTAGTACATAAATAGCTGGTGTCTAGCCCAGTTTGCACAGGCATGGTGAAACTACTTTCAGGAGTTCTAAAAGTGAATGATGCTCTGCCTCTTCCACAGCTGCTACAAGCTCTCAATACTAGACCTGAATAAGGTAATTCTGCCTTCTCAAGAGGTATGGGTAGAACCTCTTGAAAAGGAAAGGAATCAGTTCAGCAGGACAGACCTGTTCTATACCAGTCTAGTAACAACATTATTTTATGGCACTGATTTCTCTGGGGAAGCTTACTTTGTTCCCTGGCTTAGACTCATTCTGTATTTCCCATTCTGGATGGGTGTAAGGCAAAGGAGTAAGTCCATCTTGCAAATAGTTAAGTTGGAAGATACAGCCTGACTTGGATGAGCACAGAATGTACTGATGCCAACCAGCAGGAACACAGATGTATTCCCACAGATAACCTCATATCACCTCAATTCTGTTTGTTGCATGATCAGCAGGAAACTGGAGAAATAGGGCAAGATTTTTGCCAAGAGCAACTAGAAGTAGATCAAAGTCTCTTCCTGAACTGATAAGAAAGTTTCAGAAGCAGACAACAGAAGCCTGTCAGTTTGCGTACAACAGCTAGCTGCCTGGGATTTAATACATGAAGACTATCATTGTGGAAAGCTACGGACTGATTCTATGGCCAAACTCATGAGCTATGATACATATTCAACAATTTCCAGATGTCCTGCTACGAACTGACATATGTCTTCATTTCTTTCCAATTTATCTTCTCTTTAAGACTCAGGAGTACTACACCTAACACTACAAAATAAGCTCATGCTTCTCCAAGACACAGCTTGCTGGAATAATTTAATTTTATAAGCACAATGGATGAAAATATGAGTCCTTATTACACATTTGGAATGATTTTGAACAAAAACTGCAAGGGAAGGAGCCTGGCTGAAGCAGTAACAGAACTTCTCCACATGCATTCAAAGACACTGCAGGAACCCTACAGGAAGGCAAGCAGACAGCCCTATGCAGAAGCCCTGTTGTTTCACTAGGGTGGCATGTCTATCCTTCAAAATATTCAATAGATAGCCTTTGAGTTTTAAAGGACAAAAATAAAACCTGCTTCTGCATCTGAAATCAAGCATGTACATTTAGCTCCTTTAATATCAAGTTTAGAAATAATTCCACAATTTAAACAAGCGCCACAGGGAAACATCTTAGTAATGTTACATGTTTGCCAAGTATGTCTGAATAATGCCAACATAAGAGGTGCTTTTGCAAGGTCTACATTCTCCAGAAAAATAAACAAAACAACAAAAAAAAACCAAACAAAACCAAAACAAAAATAAAGCACATGAATTTGGGGTTGAGGTTGGAATAGGAGACAGTTCAGACCTGGTTTAATCCTGAGAAAGATGGGTCCTGAGAAGTACTAACAGTCATGCTTCTTTTCCTCTTCCCCACTGGAGATTCTAAACACTGAACAAACAATAGAGGGTGGCAGTGCATCAAACAGTATTGCTTACATTGCAACAATGGCTGGCGCAGACAGGCAACACCGAGGCGTTCGAGAAAGAACAGGGTAGCCAAATGCCATCCTTCTTCCACCAAGCACTGTAGTTTTCAAAAAACTATGTATGTTTGTATATTTTTTTTTTTTTGGCAAGGAGAAAATTTGAAAGATGTGACAAGGTAAATTTCAACCATGAGCCACTCCAAAATGGCACTGCCTTGACCAGGGATAGTAATGGTGACATTTGGCTCTATTAAAAAAGGAAATTGAAGTTTTGCTTACAAAAGCATCCTTTGGTTCCACAAACTGCCCTTCCCCCAAAAGACATTTAGAAAAAATAAATCTTCAGTAAGGAAGAGGTAGAAGGCATTTAGTCACCTTAAAGTTTACTTTCATAAGCATGCAGGGCTTATTTCTAGCAGAGCTGAAAATTCATCTTTTAAGGTGGGAACAAAATTTCTCCCAATCACCAAATTAAAATTTGAAAAAAATCAATTTAGTTTTTTTAAAAATATAACTGACAGGAAGCTACTGGAACAAGATTACCATGCTATTCTAGTCATTTTGGCTGATTTTCTTTAATCTGTGTATAGTCATCACTACAAAACCCAAAACTACACTTAGTTACGAAAAGAAACAAAGTAAATACTGTTTGGTGGCAAGTGTTCCCTAGATAAAGCACCTGGTTCCAAACTGAAGCAACCCATTCCTCATTATGCTCATGGAAACCTATCAATTTGCACTTCAATCAAGAACTAACCCCCTAATCTCTATAACCCTGCAACAGTAACAAAGCCCATGTCCACAGTGTTTACCACCATATCATTGCCTGGCTCCCTAACTAGTGTACTAATGAGAAAAAAAAAAAAGGTTTACAGGCAATTTTGTTTTTCATTTCAGCTGATGCAAATCTAATGTGTTCCTCCACTAAAGTAAGCACAGCAGCAATTTCTAGGCCATTAATCCACATCAAGATGAAACAGAGTGCAGCAATGCCAACCTAGCATGACTGTGCAGAAGTATAGAAAAATGGCCCAAAAAGAACAATTGGAAATCAGAAACTAAAACTAGGGAAAAAAAAAAATTAAAGTTTAAGTAATACTGTAAGTCATGCCAGAAAATTAAGGAGCCTAACTGCTCAACACAGCAGAGATAGAGCTCTACAGAGTGAAAAGTATGAAACTTGGGAACAAGCAAAGTTTAACAGCAACAGGATTACATAAAGACTGCCTTTCAGCTGGACTTACAAGCTTTTCCAACAATTGTTGTATCTGAACATTCAGTGCACTGCACCTCTTCGGACAAGAGCTATTATCTCATGTTAATCAAGCTTTCCCCTTCTAATGTTCATGGCCCTGAAGTTGGCATTCATACAGGCAAACAAAGGTAAACATTTTAAATACTAATAATGCCTAAAGAGAGGAGACATTCTCAGATGGCATGTAGAGAAGATAAGTGGGAATCTTGCTTCCAATAAACAGCTTGATCACATACATTTGTCCTGAAGTTAATTTCTATTAAGTAGCATGCTTAATGCATTGCCAATGCTGCCTGTCTGCCCGAGCTCGACATACAAATTGCAGGATAAAGTATATTTCACTCAAAAGAACTAAAAATAAAATAAAAAGTTTTCTTCTATATAAGATTTTAACAGGAAACATGCACTGCTGACTATGTTCACCCATCCAAACAAGTGCAACCTCAGCCCACCCCCCAGCCCAGCTTTTTTTCCCCCCCCCACAAAGTAAATTGAGAGCAGTTTTTTGTCCTACAACATATTTAGGTACTCTACAGCTTGACAGTTTTCCATCAACATATTTGCTTAGCTTCATTTGTTTATAAAGGCAATTGATCTACATATTGGCTATTAGTCATATCCACAATTCTGGTGGCTGAAGTGTTCTCTTTACCAGTCTGTCACTGCAAGACTTTATGCCCTGATGACTGGTAAGTCAGCAGATCCCATGCTGGCACGAATTCTTTTCATCCAGGAAGTCAGTCCCAAAGCCAAAGATAAGATTTGACTTTATCATTGAGGAAAAAAAATGCTATTACAACAGTCATCTCAAAAATGAAACTCCATCATTGAGAACAGAAGCTAAGTATTCTCTAGGGTTAGTTTATAATCTTGTTGCAAGCCCAGAAGTCATCTTGCAATCAAGTGCATCTCAGAGGGTGGGTCAGAGACACACATGCGTATGCCACTGCACTTAGAAGCAGACACTGCGAAATCCAAGCTCTCACATCAAAGAACCATGGTTTAGCATACAAAACATTAGTTTTAGCAAGGAGTTTTCAAAAAGGTGCTGCAGCTTTAATCAAGTAATATAGCCATTGCCTTTGGATCTTTTAGCAAAGAGCATTAGACTAACCTTATTACAGTGACGCCCAATACCCATTAGGAAGTTATCTGGTTTAATGTCTCTGTGTATAAAATTCTTTGTGTGCACATATTCAATTCTACTGATCATCTGTAAAAAAACAGCAACAACAAAACTGGTAAGATTTCAAAGAGAACAATACAATTCACTTGAGTCTTCAAAGAAAGCCTGAGTTTTTAGTGCTACCTTCCCCTGCAACTTAAATTTATATATTTGCTTAATGAAAATCAAGTCTTTTTTTTATGCTATCAAGTAAATTTATCTGTCTTATGTTAAAATTCCACAGTCACAGTCAGGAAATTGCAGATTAAATACCTGAAACTATTTCCCACACATTCAAGTTCATATTCTAACTATAGTGTCCCGCTGAAAATAAATGTCTTTTGCTTACTTCAAACACTTTTCTATACCTACCACAAGACAATTTTAAAGCTCACTCCCTCATCCTGTCCCAGTTATTCATTCATCTGATTGTTCATTCATCAAACGTCACTTTTCCAAGTAAGTTTTCAGAGAGCAAGTAACAGCTTGACTGCGGCCCATACTGTCGTATCTAGGCTACTATTATCAGGGAATAACAGTCAGCAACGAAGACTCAGAGAAATTGTGGCACATCTGTATCATCATATACAGTCATGCGATTTCCTGTGCATGAGATCACAGCACATGAATTTATGCAGTACAGCTTTCCAGCTACTAAAACAGTCTTCACATAGTCTTAAGTGAGTTGAATTGTAACAACATCATACCCTTGACAGCTGTTCCACTGGACTATGCCCTAAAAGCCAGTTCCATGTACTGATATACATCCCATCTAGATTTTCCACATGACAACTAATTAGTGTTTATCACTGAAAGCAATACTACATCAAAACCATACAGATTCCCTAGAGATGCTGTAACACCCAGACTCTAGCTAACTGAGCAGGCAAATGGCTCTTTAAAAGCAGGCATACCACTCAAGGCAGCTGAGAGGAGGGACAGCAGCTGACCTTGTCTCCATACAAATGCAGTGAGCTTCCTTGGCCAAGAGCCTGGGATTCTACGAGCATCTGGCTAAATGACAACTTGGTACTAACATCACTTACATAGTATTCGATGAAATTTAAACTACCATTGAAAATTCAACTTGAGAAACGCTTACTGCCTTTCAAGTAGCTAAGACAGCACAATCAAGCTATTTACTAAATAGCAAGAAATAAATATGGCTGCCCATTTCAAATGCTGTACTCCCATGACCAAGTTGAAAAAGTGTCAATTGCTTGAAAAAGACTTAACAGACTTCCGTTTTAGAAAGGCCTTGATTAAGTTTGGGGTAGAGTGGCATCTCCACTAACAGCTTTAAGAACTGTTTCTAAGCACCACAAGCAAAACAGTATTTCCTAGCTCATGGCCTGGTTCTAGAAGTTACAGGAAGTTGGGAGTACATAGTGACATTCAGTAAGAACAGACCCATATACACGCATGTTGCCCATCTGTCACTGCAGCTGGCCAACACATAACAGGTTCCCATTGAATCAGATCAACCATAACTGGAGACTGCTTCAGACCACCTAACACTACCCCCATGGCTGATATTGGGAGTTAATCTACCCATATTAGTCTCAATACTTTAATAAAGTTGCACTTGTTAGATCTGCAGCATCAAGGAGCTGGTATCTGTGCTGCCGTCCCACTACAGGCTTAGGGTCATTTTGTAGCACCCAGAAGCCACCATTACTTTGCTCTTATGTAGGTCAAGTGTTCACTTAGCTTTACACAAGACTGCTTAATATTATTTAACCCACAAAGAGAACCACGTTACACAAAATACTTTAGGGGTTTTAACTTCCTCACAGTAAGATTTGTACCTACCTGGTCTGCTAACATAAGTACTGTTTTCATCGTAAACCTGCGAGAACAGAAGTTGAATAGGTCTTCAAGGCTGGGACCAAGAAGATCCATAACTAGAACATTGTAGTCCTTTTCTTGACCATACCACCTGAAACAAAGAAAATTATTCAGCATTAGCAGGAATCCTCATATGGCTCAGGGTACCATTAAACTTCTTGACTGCAAGGGCACATAGCTTTCAAGATTGAACATTAATCAGCAAACTGAAAACTAAGGCTCATAGTGTCTTACTTTTTCCTGGAAACAAGCTCTGAGGACAAAACAGAATACACAAGTTGTCAAGTGTACGCACACACATTTATTTTTCCCTTAAGAGGAAACGCTACTACACTTTAGCAGCAACTGAAATACCAAACACCAAAATTAAAACGCGATCAAAGCAGAAGCCATATTGAAATGTGTATAAAAAGTCTGAACTGAAATTCATCTCCAGGACAACTTAAACTCCTATCATTGTTTCCTGTGTTATTTAACTTCACAGAAACATCTTTAAATGCTTTAAGGATTTGTTTTCAGATATGACTTCTCTGCAACAGGCTAAAGTACCTCATGCAGTTAACTCTCACATTACTCTGTTGTTCATCTATCCAAATTTAACAAATGGTAATCAAGTTCTACTGTCCTATTAGGTAAAGGCACTTTACCAGGTTGTCAACATCACAAAGGAAAAAATACTTAAGTGTCATAAGAGCAAAAATAGAAGTGTAGCAAAATATCAACTGCAGCCAGACTGTGATATCCACCCTTAAGTGTCTGATATATCAATCTGGGACAAAAAATGAAACATTACCAATGCTGTGAGGACAAACAGGTGGTGTCATATTAGTATTTTTCCTTCTAATCCATGTCTAACATTTCCATCATCTTACGGCTTCACATTATCTGCAACTGGGGGATAGTATTTTACCACCTAAACAGCCTGAGAAGACCTGGAGTCACACCTTTCACTTCTGCAAATCTCAGCTGTGAATTTCCATAATATAAATGGGCACTGAAATACAGAACCTGAATATTCTTCTCTACAGTCCTTCTGCACACTCAAGATATCTACAGTGAAACGAGAGGTGTGTGAAAAACTGTTTATGAGACTGTACTCAGTACTAGTACACCACTGTAAAGATTCAACACCTTATCGATCAGAAGGCTGCATTTTGCCTTTGCTAGACACCTAGTCCTTATGGCAAGGTCAACAGATAAGGCACTGACCAACTCTCTCCTAGAAGAGTCTTTAAGTTTCCAAGAACAGTGGTGCAGACAAGACACATCAAGAATATACCCCATAATAAAATTATGGGGATAAAAGAAAAAAAATCAAGATTCAGCTCAAACACAGTAGTAGCTGGGGCTTAAAGATCTGTATAGACATTTTATTTCCACTTTAGGCAATGACTCCAGTAGACTAATGCACAGTTGTCTGGAAAATAGTTACCACTGATAAAGCCGACAAATTCCTTGGTACTGACAGGATTCCAAGCTTAGCCAGGGTAGTAAAGTAAAATGTTTACAAAACCACAGAGAAAAGATTCTGTATTTGGATTTGTTTCAGAACTACAGGCCTGCACCTTCCCACTGTCAGGATTCTAGTAGAAACCATGCACTTTGTAATGCATTGTTATAGATTTGATAGAAGTTATATATGACCTGTGGATCATATTCTCTGTTTTACAAGTCAGTCTAGGACCTTTAATCATTTCCTACATCAAGAGGGGCTGCAGGAAATACATATTTTGAAAGCAGTCATTCAAATATCAGCAAAAGTTTTCCTTGGACATGTTAATCATCATACTAATACTGTAAGCACTAATCAGTTTTTGCCTTCTAAAAATTCATCGAATATACTATGATGTACAAAAAACCCCACCATCTTACAAGTGACTCAATTAGGAAAGCATGCTGACAGTATTATTTGATAAAGTCTGTAATTTATCAAAAGGTTAATATTCACACTGCAAGAGCTGCTGAGCTAGGCCCTTTTAAAGAGTAACCAGTTTCAACTGCAAGAGCAAACAGGAAGGATATTTTTGAAAATGAAATGCAGAGATGGAAAGTCAAAATGAGATGCTGTTAAGCAAAGTTCTTAATGAATTACAAACCAGCTTCAGTTCAAGAATTACTGACTATGCCTGTACATCTACTTGGCTACTATCAAAGTCACCTCTGCAAACAGCTGAGTAGTTTTGACAAGGCTTTATAAACAACTCCATAGGTCACAGCTGAAAATGAAACATCTAGACTAAAGCTGGACCAAATGACCTGAGTAGTTGTTCTGTCATATGTAATTTAGGTTTATCATGAAAAAGACTAAAGAATAACGAGCTGAATCGAAGCATTCTAAGGAGTAAATCAAGATCTAGATAAAATATTATTTTATTCAAGAAATGGAAGTCCCATTCAGATGCTGAGTGCAATTGTTCAGTACAGTAACGGTTCAGTGCCCAAGAGACTGCAGTATAAGGGAAAAGGATCAAAGATCAGTCTTCAGCTGAGCTCAGAAAATTCAGTTACAGCACCACAGAAAAAGTGAAGCTGATGAAAAGAAAGCCTAACCTGCGAGCTACATTTTAAAAAGCATTTGGTTCCACTATAGGGATCTCTCTGCTTAGTAAGTACAGTCATTCAGGTTGATTGCACAACCTCCATTTGGCCTACTTCTACATATGCACAAGAAAATTATGATTTCCTGACCATTTTGCACTGGTGGAAAGCAAAATCAACTCTGCAAGACAAAGAAATAAGCCAGAAGCACCTAACATTTCATTTTCCTGTTTACCTGCCTGTAATTCCTCACAAAAGATCGCCACATCTGTTCTTTTCACTACTAACAACCAAAACTTCTGCTAGGGTATTGGAGTAACTTGTTCTTTACTTCCTTTGCTAACACTACAAGTAAGTTTCCACTTCCGTTGGCACATTTCCAGGGAAAATGGGATTAAGAAGTAAGGCTACATTATGTCCATTCAAAGTCTAGTAGCTGCTACTACTGGCAGCTCTGAGTAAAAAAATGTTAGAAGTCTTGGCTCTTCTTAAGAAACCTTGGATATTATGATATATAAGAGCTTGGCAAGCACTCCTTACTCCCATATTCACATAATCAATGTAATATGGCATATAAGCACACATTTTGGATGAGCACAGATTCAGAGCACTTTGGCATGCAGGTTTTGCCACTGCTGGGCTAAAGTGCAAACCAGTATGCCAACAAACTGAGCACAATTCTAAAAAAAAAAAAACCAAAAAAACCCTAAAAATCTAGTGTCGAAGAGAAATCTTCAGAAGTTCTAATACTACACTCTCTCATACTAAAGTTGAGGAAGCAACAGCAGCAATACATTTTAAGCAGAGGGAGTTTTGGAGGGTAGTAAAAAGTGGGATCAAGAGATTTAACTACTTGACTGTTCCCTTTATACAGTCATTACCCATTCATACTTATATAAAGTGTATTCTTTCAAAAAGAAAAGCTAAATTACTAGACTAGGAAAACTTATTATTTCTCTAATTCATTCCCACAGTCCTGCATGTCCCATTAGGACATATTTCCTAAATAGAGAATTGTATGGATTGCCATCCATTTTCCCAAAGAACAGCAGTAGAGGATCTTATTGAAGTCTACACAAAACATTAACAGGATAATAATATTATGAAGATCTAAGATTTACCCCTGAACTGGCAGTGTAACACTAACATCTGACACAGCTGTTAGAACCCTAGTCCATATTGAAGCTATAAGGCATGCCTAAGCTCATGCATGAAAATGCTTCATCACTCTCCCTTGCCTCATCTGTTTATAAAGCTACAGATGAAATTACTACAGGTCAGTCAGAATACAGTAAATATACTTTATGAAGCTTTCCATCAAAGCATGGTTAAAGATTGAACAGTGACCTTAATTTGACTTCATTGACTTGTCTAATTTGAAAGACTAAGACTCACCACCTCAACAAGTTTCCAAAACATGTGGTTTAGCAGCCCATCTATTGCCACAGTATATGCACACAGTTGAAATTTTTTAACATCTTGAATTTCGATATTTGTAGCTCTATGCTGAACAACTAAGTCACGTGACACTGGTTTGAAAGTATTCCATTTCCAAATCCCATACAGTAAAGTGGGTATGATGCCGGATCACATGACAAGTGAATGTTTACTTGAACTCATGCAAGGTAGATTTTTAATTCCCTTGACTAACCTTGAGACAAGCAAGTGAAGTGCTGATGCACATCTAGCACTTAGTAACAAATATGGCAGTCAGGTCTACCCAAACTTAATCCTCCTGTTTTCAGAGCTGCATCTTTCAAAAATTGTATTATGTCCACTTCAGCAACAGCGTATTTCATAAATAATGTCAATGACAAAAGAAATGATTGAGAAAATGCTTGTCAATAACTTCTTTTTTAAACTGAGAAAACTTTTTATTTGGTTAGTATAATATTCTCTTCACATCTAGCGTTATCTTCCTTTGAAAGGGTCAAATCGGGGTAGGTCAACTAGCAAAGAGGTGCGTGAAGGGCTAACAGAATTTAGACACAGGCCCTGAAATTATAGGCCTAGTTCCAGACTACTGTAACACACAATCTGAGTAGATAACCAGCAGTTTCATCCATTACATCAGCACTTGTAATTACAACAACAAGGTAACAAAACCAGCACAATTCCCAAAGCTGTGTGAGCTGGTCATGTGATGAATAAGTGAAAAGGATTCAGAAGATTCACATGAAAATCTCAAAGTCAGATCAAGATGAACTAAGTTATTGAATAACTGTACAGCTGTTCATCACTGGTAAAGAAAACCCAAATCCATTTTGACACCATTAAGCCAGTAGAGGCATTGTCACCATTAACATAATGGCACATCATTTCATCTACAGGTTATTATACATGAAACCAGAACATCAGCTTAGTGTCACAAAAAGGCGTTCGTAGTACCAGAATTACTATAACAAGACTATTTTGTTCCAGCTTAATAAAAGCTCTCCTCAGTCAACACCTGCTTTCCCAGGTAACTTATCCTCCACTAAAGGCTTCTGTCAATTCACACTGACTACTCCAGTGGAGACTCTGGCAACTTGGAATTACAAACAGAACTGCAGGTCATGCTTTTGAGAGACAAAAAAACTATCTCCTGGTGCCTTACTGCAAGGAAGTACAATGCTTCTGTGACAAGACTTGAATAGCTGAACTCAAACCTTTAGACTTCCAGAAACCTTTATAGTCACATAAAAAGAAGCCAATTTGGACTTCTTTGACATTACACAAACTTTTGCCACTTTCATAATTCATAGCATGTGACCCTATGATTACTCTGTGTAGTCCCATGCAATTAGTTTCCCAGAACTTGGGCTTTCAAACACCAAGTAGAAGAGTTCACATAAAAAATTAGAATGTCAGAAGAACTAAAGTGGATAAAAAAGCTATTAAAACAGAAAGTGTACAGTGAACAAGCAAGCTGCAAAGTACTTACTACTAGAATTACCTGAGATCACCTTATAATAAGTTTGACAAGTCAGCAGGCACATGAGGGTGACTATGCAAGTCTGGAAGGCCTTGTGAACACAAAGGGTTCAGACATCCTACAAAAACCAAATGACACTGAACTGATGAACACTCTAGAACCGTATTCCGTTTCTGCAAACTCTAAGTCATTTATACAAAAGTCTCTCAACTAGGCTTTAGTCAGATGATGTGACTAAAGAGAAAACACAGACCTCTCTAAAATCGTATCGCTCCAATATCAGGCATCACTGAAAAATAGTAAGTAGTCCTAACCAGTAAAAGTACAGGTATTCTACACAGAAACTGTGAAGCAATCAGTATCAGTGCTTAAGGCATGGATGTGCAAGCCCTGTCAGCAACATTCAGAAAAGGAAATCCAAATCAGAACAGGGACAGAAAAGAGACTTCAAGATGGGAAGGTGGTGACATCTGTAATCATGTATTCAAACAGCTCAGCAAGGTAGCTATGGAGTTATGCAACTATTATAGATATGCAGCTTTATAGATATGGGAGGACTGCAATAGAGAGAAGGTTGTTAAAAAAAAAGCTAAGAAATGAACAGGAGCTAATTGTCTATGGGTACAAGCATTTATCTTTAGGCATAGAAACACTCTCTGTCCAACAACAGAATCATGAGCACTGCCACGCTAGCCTAGAAAGTTTTAACACTGCACCTGACTAATTCACAGAAAGAATAGCATGTTGTCCAGAACAGGTGATGGATTTGGACCAAAGTGGTCCCATCCAGTCCCATGTTCTAGACTTCTCAGGACAGTTATCTCCTGACAAATAATGATGTTTTAAACACACAGGGAAGTACGTTCTGCCTGTAAAAATATACGAATTTGAATCTTAACATACAGAAGCAACACATATAAGAAAGGTAATCTATCAAGACTCATGTCTAAATTGACACATCTTTAGTTTATCTCCCCTGAAGCTGGAAAAGCACTTCTTAACTGTTAGCCAGCTAGGAGTAATATAAATTAACTTAACATAATATGGCATGACTGAAATACTGAAGTGGAATATTTAGCAGATGTCATCTAACATTAGTTGCCATGGTGAGTACGAATTAGGCCACCCAAGTACTAAATAAAGCAACAGCAATGAACACCCTACACTATGAAGTTAGATGGACTCTATAAATAAAATTCTGTATCATTTTTTGTACAATTATGAGAAAAATATGAATATGTGAAGTATGCCAGTGCAACTCATCTCCTAAGCAATAAGGTCATTTCATCTGTCTAGTGTTATGGTGCACACATACTTGCAGGTAGCTGACTTGCTATTTAATGAGGTACATTAACACCTAGTAGGAAGCAAGGACAACCTAGAGTCAAATTTCTTACATAAAAGTCAGAAGGTTCAGTTCAGTTAAGAAGTTAAGCTATTAAGCCACAGCAGATACAGGAAACATGGCTGAGGAAGAGTGTTTCAATAGTACCTCTGCTGATAATCTGTTCTAAACAAGAGTAACACTGAACTGAAACTGCATCTTTTTGCAGTGGTTACTGCAAAGACTGAGCTAAGGCAAGGAGGAAAAAAAAAAAAAAAAAAAAAAAATCAAAAAAGGACAGCTTCATTTGTTTTCAAACTGTGGTCTCTCTTGGATGCTTCTAAGGAGTCCACGAAGACCAATTAAGACAGTTTAGATTGTTATAAAACATGAAATAGATTTTGTTTAAAGATAATCATTCTCTCAGTAGAATAATTTTAGGTATTAAAAGGCTGGCTTTCAATTTTACTTTGAGCTACCAGAACAAGAGGCTTCCCTCTTATATCCTAGAGTGGTTCTGCCCTTCAGTATGCAGCCTTAGAACAACAGAAGGTTAATTAATAGGAAGCCCTATTGCTAGAACCTTCCTTCTCATTACTTGCAGATCTAGATGAAAATACCAGTTCTTACCAATGAAAAGAATATAGAAAATTTTTCAGACTTTATCTGACTACTAGTTTTGGGTTGGTTGGGTTTTTTTGGTTGTGGTTTTTTTTTTCTTTCTTTTTTTTTTGGGGGGGGGGGGGGGGGCAGGGGGAAGGGAAGGAGCGGGGACAGCATGGAAGCAAGCATTGTGGGGAATTTTTTTTTTTTTGTTTGTGGGTTTGATGAGTATTTTTCCACGGGTGGTTTTGGGTTTTTTTGGTGTTTTTGTTTTGTTTGGGGTTTCTGGTGCTTTTTTTTTTTTGCCTTTTTTTTTTTTTTTGCCTTTTTTTTTTTTTTTTTTTTACACTCTGCAGGAAGTTATGGGGGAAAAAATTGAAAAACATGTTTGAGAGGTATATTTACAGATTTTTAAGCACTGCTTAA
Organism: Tyto alba; assembly: GCF_018691265.1. Taxonomy (NCBI): domain Eukaryota; kingdom Metazoa; phylum Chordata; class Aves; order Strigiformes; family Tytonidae; genus Tyto; species Tyto alba. The sequence continues at coordinate 13,655,629 of NW_024881279.1, forward strand.
AGATGAAAATTTGAAGCGCTCAAGGAAAAATCTGTTGTGAGAACAACCCGAAGATTACCAAACTTGACCACTTTTTCCCATTACATGTATTACTTAGTGAAGATGAATACGGGCAGTCTGTTATTAATATATTATCCAACAACATGACAGTAAGCAACCAGAACAAAAATTCTAAATGCTTTTATGGATTTAATCTTTTCCCCAGAAACTTTACAATATGCTTCACTATTCAGAAGATTGAATAGTGACACATGGATGGCAATACTGAATTTCTTAACATTAAAAGCACTCTGCAAGAATTTACTGCATTGAAAAATTTAGAAATATTAGTATTTACTTGGTCAGTTTGTAATAGATTGTTGCAAAAAAACCTCAAAACTCAACAAAAAAAAAAATGGCCAAGTCAGTAGCTTTTGGTTTTTACACTTACAAATGACTGAACTTAAATTTTATCACCTTGATTAGCCTCACATGCTGCACATTATCTCTTCAGCCTTGCCCACACATGCAGTATCTGTTTCACATTCACTACACTCTCTTCCTGCTCTTAAGTGCAACACTTCTAATGCACCATCAGTAACCATGGCTGGTTCCAGCATAGCTGTTTTTCATTTGAAACTGATGATAAAACTGGAGTTATCCCATGATATTGTCAGGAACAAAATCTGAAGATCATTTTTCCCTCAAAAGTATGTCTGAAAGAGTACCTAAAGGTGATCCTCATAAAGGATATGAACAATAGTTGATAACTGACATAAATGGTGAAAATCAAGAGTGGCTATCACAGATAATTCAAACAATTGCTTTTGTCAAGAGTGCTTTAACAGAGTTATACTATGAACAAAACACACAAGTCACCAAACACACTCTGCTGCATTCCTCCCTCCAAGCCAGACCCAAGAACTGGGGAATAAAGGTAGGTAGTCCAAACTAATAGGATCAGTGCCCAGTTAACAAGATTACAGCTAAAAATGCTTTGCCACTGAAAAACAGAGGAAAAAAGAAAAAGACAGCTGATGGCCGAGAACAATGAGAGTAAGCCCAGCAGAATACTGCCGACTTTGCATTGTGTCCTAAAGGCAGATCAGATTGTTAGAATGTTAAGCTTGGTTCAAGAGCCTTTTGTGAAAAATTAAGGTAATAATTAACCAAAATTTGTACAATAGGAACAAACCACAGCTTAAAAATCCGTAGAGCATTTATGTAAGGTTTTGTGAAACTCCAGACACAAGTTCAGAAACTTTGCTACTCTTCCAGGAAACAACAATAAGCAGCCAAGTCTAAAATTTGCTAGTCTAAAAGGGTTTGCTGTTTTATGTGCAAACATGTTCTGTTACAGTGGGAGTACCAAGGCCCCTTGTTCACCTTCCACAAGTGAAAGCTCCCAGTTGATCCCACAGAAGCAATATATAAAAAACTTTTAACTCCAAAACTAAGATTTTGCTTATTAGCTTTCCAACCTTAAAGGCTATAAAAAAAATTGCTCAGTTCTAGGTAATTTAAGTTACACTCCAGATATGCTATCTTATATACTAAGTTTGCAATCACATCTAAAAGGCAGAATTTGGCTTTAAGGAAAGATGCCCAAAATGAACGAGCAATCCATACCTCACCTATTATTTCAGCCTAGTGAATCAAAGAACCACAGCAGACCACTTTAGTAAGGCAAAGCCACATAATGCAACTTCTGGTAAGTTGATCTTGGCCACTGCATTACTTAAATAGATGAAAAATAGAGAACAAGCCTCTCATTCTTAAATTAGGCATGCAAGATTATGTGCCTCTGTTTCCCAAATGTGTAGAGCTGGGATAAAAATGTTGCTGAGCCCAGCTTACACAGCACGACAATGGGAAAAGCTTACAATGATTCCTTAATTTTCTATCAAATGCTCTGTTTGTGATGCTGTTGTTTAAAGGCATCACATTACAGAAATTTTAACAAATGTATTGAAAGATTTTCCTTCAACTTGATTCATCCTTCTCAATATACTGAGCCAAGAACAGCCTATTCCAACTTGACAGCATACCATTATAAAACAATGGCAGAACATGTATTATCAATTACACATGCAAAGTGACCTAACTACAAAGTCATACATTCCCTGATCTTAGCTGCTGCCAAAAATGCATGCCAAAAGCTTGAATTATCTGAAACAATATGCAGTTATTTCATTTTGGTCTTACTCTTTATAATCACCTATTCAAAGGCATACCCATGTTAAGTACCTTGGTGATATATCTCATTAGGTAGGCCAAGTCCTTCCCCTTAGATTCACAGGGCCATGGATTCCACTTCTACTAAACACATCACGTTTTAAGGTTTGTCACAAAAACTGTGCTAGGTACCCTGCTCAGCTTCCTCTTAAAGAAGATAAACATAAAAATACTATTTTGGATTTCTTCAAGCATCACCAGATGTCATACAAGACAACTAGTAACAGAAGCTTAGTCAAAGAACCTGTCAAGCAGCATCTGCTACATATAAATAGATTTAAAATTAACACTGCTTCTGAAGACAAAAAGGTTATTTCCAAAAATTTTAATGCTGTGAGAACCTGAAAGTGAAAACCTTTAAGACTCACTGACATTATCAAATAGATCACACACCTTCAGCACAATGAGTCTGTGACTCAATCTGAGGTGTTCTGAGTATTGCCTCGGTTGTCTGTTCTTATTAAGATTCTTGTAATCTTGTATTATTGCAGTGGGGAAGGAACTGTGTGTTAAAGGAAGACTGTAGTTCCCCTGTGGTGGTGAGACTTCTAAACCAGTCACTGGTTACAGAGAAAAAGTCAGTCAGAAGAACATCAAATACAGAGGAAAGAAAACTTAATGACTGCTCTAATTGAAGCTAGAAGCAAGTTTCTCAACATGCAAGATTACTTCCAGCAGTTCAGCTTTAAATAAAACACTCTCACGGGGCATTTTAACCAAATCCAAGAACTTAAACAGTAGTTCACTTCTGTTACATGGAAAAGTTGAAAATTTTGCAACTTAGGCCTCTCTATATCACCAAACATTCATTTACTTTTTCAAAAAAAGAGTCTAAGAATGCCTGTTTTTCCAGTTTTGCAATGAAACACCTGATAGCTGCTTGCTTTGGCTGTTTTCCCAGTTATCCATGTTTTAGCACGCAACTATACTGTGATACCTTTCCAAAACGTAATTTCTATTCTCAGTTGTGAAATAAAAGGTATCCATTTGAAGAAAAGAAGGAAACTGTAGTCTACAAGAAAGACTAAATCTGTTTTCACATAAGCAACTTCATTTAAGCTGCAAGTATTCTGCTTAATTCAGGTATGTTTATTGTATTCCTGAAAAAGTCTGTAGTGAATGAGGACAGATGGTCAAGACAACACTGCCTCCTCCACCGTATAGCTCCACCTTACATTCAGGATTACAGCCAGTTGTGTTTGGGGGGAGGAAGAGGGAGGAGGGGAGCTATTAACCTCAGAAATGCAGAATTGGTTTAGATATTGTTAAAATACATGATTTTGAACATGGCACCATTATGACTTTACAAGAGACCCTACAGGCCACTACTGATACAGGTGCATATACAACAGTCAGGAAAGGGTTAACAGATTAAATGGAAGCAACAGTTGAACCCAATATCTAAATCAAAATAACTTCTGCAGCTCAAAACATAATTCCTTTATGTCATAGCGCAAACATAAGAAATACTAACTTTAAAAACAATTATTAACAAAGTTTAAAAAAAGAACAACTTCTTGTACGAAGTTTTTCTGGAGAAGACGGAAATTTCATTTAATCTATTCTGATGCATAGAGTCAGTAGTTGGGAACTAATCCAGCATAACACCTCAATCTCACGAGAAATAACTCCTCCTATAGCCTGCTGCACCAGTGATTTTCTTCCAGATCAGGAAATTATCAAACACTATTGAAAGTTTCAGACAGAACCTGAAACAAGGAAACCACATAACAAATAATTGGGAGGGATTAATCTTGGCACTTTAACTGCATGGAAATCCTAGTGACGCATCTGTTGTGGGCAACAGAAAGGGGCTGCCATTTCATTCCTGGTTGAGGCTCTCTGCAGTCTCAAGCCTTACAGCACATAACTATGAAAGGAAAAAATACATGCCTAAGCACGTCCCTTGTCCCAACACGAGAAGGGGGAGGGTTAATCACGTCCATCCGCCATTTTCTGAGCGGAGGAGGAAGACATGTTGGAACAAAAAAAAAAAAAAAAAAAAAAAGCAACAAAAGAAAGCAGCCATTTCCAGTACCAGCTCCAAACTCTCAACCTCAACAAGAACACTGGCTCTCACTGAAACAGTCTCACACTTTGTTCTAATCACAAGAATTTCTCACAGCTCAGGAACTGCTGAAGATGTTACTTTCAAAGCATGGTACGTACAGATAAGACCAGACAGCGGGCCGGTGGGGATAGTACCCAACTAGTTGTAGAGCTTGGAATGGACATTTTTTCCCCCCCAACAGCCCAATCCCTTCCAGATAAATCTCTTTTAATGGTGGTGTCCTGCTTCACACTATGGAAAAGTAACTATACTAGCATACGTGAATGATTCCTACCGTATATGTGGGATGCCAACTCCTCCCTGCAGAATCTTGTATAGTTTGCTTTCATACAGCAGCTGGGGATGTCTAGCCTTCTGAGACTCCAACTTTACAGCAACTTCCTACAGTGAGAGGAAACAAGGAGTCAAAGGAGAGTGTCCACCAAGCACAGCCTTGTCACTGAGGTTTAAGGAGCACAGCGCTTCAATATCCCCCACACACCCCTGTTGCAAATGCTTTGAGGTATAATTTTTTTTTTTTAAGCTCTTGGTGCTCAGCGTCCTGTACTTTTTTGTGTCTTCAAATACAATCCATATCGTGATGATTTGTACAATAAACATCCATCCCAGGTCATGAAATTGAGCTGGAGATGTAAAGCCTTCAGATCCATATAAGTGAGGAAGAACATACGTGGGTGTTTCTTCTTTACAGCTCAGAGCCGTGAGGGGGAGGAAGGAAGAAAAAAACCGAGGGAAAAAAAAAAAAAAAAACACACAAAACAACAGCTTAAGAAACAGGGGATCTTCTTTGTTTCTATTACTGTTGATGAAAATGAGATAGTGCTCCCCAGCTGAGAGAGAGGGGGATAGAAGACTGGTAGGAGAGGGACGACTTTGGCCACTTATAAAAGACAAAGTATGTTTTCAAACCACAATGGTGGTCTCCTCTCCCTAATACTCTTAAGCGAGCTATGCGACTGCTGGATGGGGGAGCACGACCGCACGGCTCTGCTGTCGGAAGGGGCACTGCCACCCTCTCCCCGGCCACGAAGGCCCTCAGGCGGGGGAAGCCCCTCCACCCCGCGGTACAGCCTCCCCCGCCCCGCGGAGAGCGGCTCAGCCACCCTGGCGAGATGGGGCCACCCGGTGCTCCGCAAGCAGCGACAGCAAAGGAGGGCAAGACCAGGCTTCAATCTGGCCTCGGAGAGATAATCGCTGGTCTCCGGTTCAGCTCGAGGTGCGGAAAGGACCGCGCCGACGGGCCCGAGGAGATGAGGGAGTGCGAGCTGCCCTTACCTCCCCGTTGGTTATGTTGATCGCCAAATAGATGTCCCCAAAGGAGCCCGAGCCGATCTTCCGCACCAGCTTGTATTTGCCTCCGACAATGAACTCGGCCTTGGAGCCGCTGCTACTCGCCATGGCGAGGGGCGGCTGAGGGGCCCTCCCGGCGCTGAGAAGCTCGGGGGAAGAAAGAGGGCTCTACCGCCGCCCTAGAGAGGGGGGAAAGGGGCAGGGGAGGGAAAAGGGGAAGGGAGGGAGGGGGGCAGGACAAGGAATGTTGGTCCCTGCTGCTCAGCTCCAGCCGGGACCCTCCGGCGGGCGCCCCCCTCCGCGGCTCTGTCCCGCTCCCCGGCCAGGCAGCGTTCGGCTCTCGAAGCCCTCCAGAAAGACAAGAGGCGACCGCCGAGGTGCTGTGAGGGTAGGGAAGGGGAGAGGGGAAAGGGGAAGGGAACCGCGAAGCCCGCTGGCTCCGCCGGGTCCCGGCCGCCACCGGCCCCTCACTCGGCCGCCGCCGCCATCTTGTCTCTCAGCCGCTGCTACCGCGGACACAAAATGCCCCCAGCCTGCAGCCGCCGCTTCTTCACCGCGCGAGGCACGCTGGGAGCGGGGCGGGGCGCCCAGCGCCCATGCGCCGGGGAAAGCCCGCCTCCTCCCAGCAGCGCGCCTGCGCGCGGGTCTGCGCGGGGCTGGGGAGGGGGCGGGGCAAAGGTGGCGGGCCGCCCCCCGCGCATGCGCACGCGCCGCCCGCCCTCAGAGCCAATGGCTGGCGCCGCTCTCCACCCGGCTCCCGGCCCCGGGGCTCGGCGCCTGCCAGCTGCGCGCAGGCGCACTGCGCGAAACTCCCCCCCCCCCCCCCGAGTCCGGGCGGAAGAGGAAGGAGAGAGGCAGATGTGCCCTCACCCGCTGCTTGAGGGGGCAGGCTGATGAGCGCCCCGCCGCGCGGGCCTTGACCGAGCCTGCCCTGGGCGCTGGCCCGCTGGGGGCTGGGAGCGGGAAAGCGGTGAAACTGCGAGGTTCCTGCTGCTTGTGCCGGGTGCCTGCTCTGCCCGCCCTCCCCCGTGCCCCTCAGGCGGTGGGGAGGCCGCCGGGCACCCGCCCTTGGTGGCTGTGAGGCAGCGGTTGGGGCTGGGGAGCAGGAGATGAGGCCGGGTCCGAGTCACCGCTGTGACGCACGCCTCACGCCTCTGGGATGTGGGGCTGCTGGCGCTGCTTCAAGGTTCTTGCCAAATCCCAAACCCCGATCCACGTGCATATTGATGGTCTGGTTTTGTAGAGAAATTAATCCACAGCAACCTGTCTGCTGTCCTGCGGGACCCGCAGCCCAGTGCTGCCTTCCCTGCTCCTGTGCACACACGGCATCCGCCTCCTCACCCTTCCCTGCCCGGCCTGCCACATCTGATTTATCCCTCCAGCCTTCAGCCCCTGCCCGCTCGGGTCGCAGGCCACAGCACTGCAGATCCCGGGTGGGCCACAGGCTTTTCTGCCTGGAGTTCTGCAATCCAGGTGAGGATTCATGAGGAGGCTGTGGCCCCCTTGCAAGAACCACACCGCAGGCAGAGCCAGCCATCATGGCCATATCTCTTGGCCTTCACATGGCCATTACACTCGGCTCCTCTCCTTCCCCAGATTGCTTTGACCCAGCAGCTCGTGCTCCAGGAGCTGTTTCTTGCTGTCTGTCAAATCCGAGATCTCCTCCATTGCCCCCTCACTCGGTGCCGTGAGTTTCTCCTTTGCAGGAACACAAAACTGTGAATTCCCAGTGACTCATCATCACTCCCTGTCAGAGCAGCGTCTTCTGCAGCGCAAGCCTACATTTGGGAAATGAATCAGTCTGCAGGAGAAAGAAAGCTCCTACAGTAATGTAGCTCTTGCATATAGAAGGAAAGCCTACTCAGGGTGTCTGCTTTTAAGGGGAGCAGTCAGAAAAACTGCCTTCCAGCTTGCCTGGTGCACCCAAAGCTAGGAGAATAATAAAGAGTTTGATTCTAAGACTGGTCTATGTAGAGATTTTTTTAAATAATTAACTATTTTGGAGAAAAGTGAGATTAAGAGGTCCAGGCTAGGACACTGATGTAGGAAGTTGTTCATATAAAGGTAGAGAAGTCCTCTTAATAGCACAGCATCCACACAGTGATAGAGGCTTTTATTGCACCCACCATGTTGCTTTCTAGCTTGGTAAAGGCACTATGGTACAAACACTTTCTGTCTGCACAAGTGCAAAAAAGTCCTGGCTTGTGTCCATCTGGATGTTAGGCACTGAGGGAAGTCTGTGATTTGCCTGTGTTTCTTCCTGTGGTGGACTCAATCAGCTACAGGATGACTCTGTAGTGAGAGACCAGGAAGAATGCAGAGGGAAAACTGGCAGCCAGCAATGCCCTGAACTGCAAATATCAGCTCCAAGTTCCCTTTGTGTTTCAGGGAGCTTAGATCCCAGGTTTTACTACAGGTCTCTCCACATCTCCAATAAAAATAAAATGTGAAGGATCCAAAATCAGTCTGGACTGTGGCAGATGCACCAGAATGATAACGATGCTCTGAGAGCAAGCTAGCCTCCAACTCATTCCCGCCTCAGTTCTGTCAAGGAGCATTTGCGCAAGCAAAAATATCTGCACTCTTGTCACTCAGAGGGAATGTGGATCTTGTGCGGAGGAGCTCAGATACATCACACACTACTTAAGGGGGCTGGAGTTTCAAGGGCAAATGAGGTATCTTTAAACATCACACTCATTTCTAAATTCAGAACCCCTGTGTCCTCAGCTGCCCTCCCATTGCTGCTAATGGTGATTTGCAGACAGCTTAGGACTGATGTGCACTTAGCGGCCTTTGGGGTTTAGTTGTTTTTAGTGGTTGCTCTGGATGAGATTTGAGCAGTTTGGCGACGTTTGGCTTGAGTCACGTATCCTTGGAGGAGCTGGAAAAACAGGTCTGCAGCTCCTGACCAGTAAATAGACCGTGCATGGGTATGCTGGAGAGCAGGATCTCCCGGGCTATGCAATGCTGCCACCTCCTGCCTGCCGGGGACATCTCTGTGTCCAGGGGATGCTGCCTGTGCCTCGGGCCAGGGAACATCACACAGGACAGGGACAGGCCCAGCCGAGCTCAGTGCAAACGCACCCGAGCACATATCTTCCTCAAAATGTCTGCAGTCTTGTTGGGTGTCGTGCAAAAAAGATGACCAACAATCAGCATTTGGTATTTTTTGTCTCGGTTATTTTTAATGTCCATTCACTAGTGGGTCCTGCAGGAGGGATGGGAAAGGGGGGATTCAGAGGAGGATCAGTCTATGCAATGTGGGAAGGGCTGCAGGACAGGCTGGAGGATAGCAGAGAGATGACAGAAGTCAGCCAGTATAAACCAAGCTAAATCCAGGACACCAACGAGAAGAAAGACCTACCAGCACAGCTGCAGCTCCATCACCCCTGGCCAGGAGCAGGGAGGATATCTGTGAACACCCTCCTGCACTGGAGCCAGGAATGCGGGGAAAACCTCCACTCTACCTCCAGCTCTCTGTGAATCTGCTCCGTGAAGGAAGAGCTGCAGAGCCTCATGCGCCAGCCTCCCACCACGTGCCACGCCAAGATGATCTCAACCTGTTTCCCGTTTCCTCACTCCTGTGGTTGCAGACCACATCTGTTTATGGGCTGGGGACACCATGTTGGATCCTACCTTTCAGATTTACATCTCAGCCACTCCAGGGCTCTGTTTACATCTCCACAGTAGCGAGGAGAGGTTTGTTGTTTCAGAGAAGAGGGAAGGTGCGTATGTATTTCTGGGTATGTAGAATTTAACCCAGTGAACAAACAGCACTATTCAGAGCATGAGGTTGGAGGGCACTCATAGCCTGATGGATCTTAAGTGTCCAGAAGCCGATTGGATCTGGAGATGGGTCTCACCTGGTGAGTTGTCCCCTCCTATGTCAAGATGAAGGCCAACTGTGCAAGAGCTTTTGCTGTTTTTTATTTTGGCCAAAGGATCTGTTCTGTCTTCATGCCGTGGTGCAGGAAAATTCCGCTCCTACCACCTTGTGGAAAACCACATCCTATGGCACTGTGTTTGGGGTTTGCCTTGCTGAGCAGTGAAGACACTGACAGTCTGAAAGCAATCCTGGCCTTGTAAAAATCCTACCATGGCCTCTGCCCTGGGGTTTGTGTCCTGAGTCTTTAGGAAAACACAGAAGATGGTGAAGACAAACACAAACAATACCAAGATCTGCACAAACATAAAACCGATGGAGATACTGGTTGGATTTAATAATATATCAATTAAAAGCACTGAAAATGTAAGTTGGGAGGAGAATATTAAGCTGTGCTTCACAGCAGCTGGCCTGATCTAAGGACTCAATGCTGTTCGCACAGGGTGGTCTCACTTCTTCATCCTTCTTTCCTCCCACTGACTCTGCTCCCAAAACCCAGCTCTGGCAGCTCAGCAGACAGACCCTCTGTGGTCACTTCGGCTCTCCAAGCCTACAGAAAATTGTCTGAATGGTTCCTCTTAGTGTTTTCTCTAGGTTAATATTCTGCCAGACTAGTGACTCAAATGGCTCAAGGACCTGCAGGGGACAGTGCAAGGGTTGTCCCCTCTTGGCAGTGACATGTCATCAGCCAAAACACCAGATGGGAGCGGTCAGATGGGAAAACTGAAGAAACATCCCCTGCTGCCTGGAAAGGAGCCCTGCAGACACCGTGGGGAAAACATGAGAATCACCGAATTCACTGCTACCAGGAAGAACACCAGCCTCAACACCACCACCAAAGAAGATGGGGTGAACTGGACAGCTGAAGTGTCTGCAAGCTATTCTTTAGCTCCTGTTCATTATTATTTTTCACATCTTTCAGGGACACTGAGACAATGAAAACATGTTTACAGCTGCATCACTTGATAAAGTGAAAGGAATAAATCCCTTCTCTTCTCTTTCCAGAAGATAGGCCAGAAGTCTTGCTGCATGACCAAGCCTCCACTGTGACTGGTCCTCCTTGATCCCAGCATTGCTAATCCTTTATTTGTGCCTGCTTTGCAACTGAGCATCTCCAAACCTCTTAATTTGATCCTAGCAAAGGAAAGGAGTGTTTTCCATGTAATAAACCAGCTGTTTGATGCAGCACTGATGGAGCAGCATCCTCTATGCATGCTTCTAACTGTGTCAGAAAATATGTGCTTCTGTGAAGTTGGAGCAGGAGGGAACTGCTCATCCTTCTGGTCATCAGAGATATCCTGGGTTCCTGTCTAAAGGCTGATGGGAAGGGAGGAACAATGAAATGACAAGCTAAGCAAAGTCATGATTGAAAAAGTCAAAGGGCATGCAGCGTGTCTGCGCCAGAGCAGTCAGCTCACATTCAGGTCAAGTTATAATTTCAGAGCCTCTCTGAAGTGGAGCTGCCATCTTCCAGGGCTCTCCTCCTGCTGCTGCGGGCAAGACGTAGGAGCACCAGGGATGTACTTTCTGAGTGCTTCTGCAATACGGACTGCAAAGGACAAAGTTACGGACTGCAAAGGGCAAAGTTACATGCCACAGCTGAGCTGATCTGACAGATCTCATCCTCTGCCCAGCAGCAGAGTCCTGCTCACTCCTGGCCAGCCACTCCAGCAGTCCAGCCCCTCACCGAGATGTTGCATCTCCTAATCTGGCAGGAAACAATTCCCTTGTTTTGCTAGGCTAGTTTTCTGATGGTTTAGGGAATCAGATTGTCTCATGGCAAAGTCCAACAAAGCTGTAGTTGATGCAAAGGAAGAAGAAGAGTGGGATCAGCAGAAGCCCAAGATCTTCAAAAAACCCCCAGCTATCTTCTGTCTTTTGACTCATCCCTCCAGCTGCGTAGCATCAGCCCCTCTCCAGAGGGGCACATTCACCCTGTGTATCCAAGAAAAAAAGCAAGGTCCACGTTTTCAACCCAAGGTCCGATCAGCTCTCTGAAGTGTTTGTTGTCTCAGAGAGACGGAGAACCCAAGGAAGTTTTGCCCTCAGTTTTCCCTGTAAGTGGGAGAAACCCAGGTGCAAGTGAACAAACCAAGACACCACCAATGAATGGGTTTCACTGAGTCCTGGGTAGCCAAAGTAATCTCAGTGTTTCTTTGCTCTCTGGTAGGAAGGGCAAGTGAGCTTCTGGCACAGCTGAGGGATTTGTGTTTTAAATTAGATGTGGGTTGCAGCTTTGTAGACATAGCAGGTTGCTTGTCTGGGGACACCCATTCTGCTCTAGCATCTCCTCACACTCCCCCCTGCCTACGTCACTACACCAGCAGCGTGCCCTTCACGCAGGGGCCTTTGCCCTCCCTCCTGAGCCTCTGGGCTTTGGCTTTGCGCTGACCTTAGCTGATTCTCCATCCAGCTATTTTAGCAAAGTTTATGGCGTCTGGGAAAACAGCTGGAGAGGAGCAACTTGTGCCAGTAGAAACCAAACCAGGCTTGTGCGGGGACCCCATTTGAGGTAGCTCACCTTCACACGGTCCTGTCTGTGTGCCCAAGGACACCTCATGGGGTGGCTTTGCCACCCATCTGGCCAAACCCTGCTCTCCCACAGATGTCTCTGGCAGAGCTCAGCAGGGCATTGCAGCAGGGCGGGGGGGGATCCGGTCTCTCTGCATTCTTTGGGCAATGTCCTGCCTGACACCCACTCACACCAAGGGCATCCACAGGCACCCTGAAAGTGCTGCTGGCCACCCCTGGCAGTGCCACTTGTCCCTGCCCTCCTGCCGCTCCCTCCTCTGCGCTGGCAGGGCCAGGCACAGGGCTGCAGGGATCCAGCCCAGGGAACTGGTCCAAGTTGAAAATAACTCTATTTTTCTGGAGTAGTCTGACACTGGCTGCATTTGCCAGGCTAGCTCTCAGTGCAAAGCTTCAATGCCAGCGCTGGCACAAGGCAAGAGGCACCATTATTTTTGGCAAGGGTGCCTGCTTTAAGTGTTCGTACATAACTCTCAGAAAGTTGTCTTCCCTTGTAGTCCAGGGTTACATCCAGCACAGGCAATGCCTTATTGCACCATGAAAGATATAAGCAGCCATGCCATGTCTGACCCAGAGCCTGGGATTTCACCTCCAGCACTGCTGCGGGAAAAGGACAGCAGAGACAGACAAGGCTGGGGTGAACCTTCCCAACTATGCCAAACCCTTGCATTTGACCACATCGTGTCTCCAGACAGACCCCATCATCCGCAGCCACGACAGCATGGATGTAGTGTTGTGCCTTCCTCGCCCTCTAATAAGGAAGGGGCATGGGGGGCTCTGGAGCTGGTCCATGGCTCTGGCCAGCTGGGCAGAGCCTGGAGCAGGGCTGGGACACTGGGACAAATCTCATTCTTGCAGTGCTTGAACCTGGGTCCGGGAAGAAGGTGTGCACAAGCCAATAGTGCCTTGCAGGAAGCTAGAGGGGAATTCTGCAGTCTGGGACATTCTTGGCTGTATAGAGAGAGGGTTTTTTTAGGTACTGGAGGAAAAGGGGGATTTTCAAGTAATTTTTATGATTCATAGGAAATGCCGTTAGTGCACAGCTGAAGATCTACCAATGAACTGGTTCCCTGGAAGACTCTTTCCTGCAGAGTTTCTTTAGTGAACAGATAAGTGCCAAGCAGCAGTGTCACAGGCTGATTGGGTTGCCTCAGCTCTGCTCTCCACAGGCAAAAATGTTCAAAGACATGAGATCCCTAAAAGGTTCCTTTCTTGATGGAGCTCATCTGATTTCCTTTGGGATACCTTGTTTTACCTTGCCTTAACTCTCCGAAAGGCAATGAGATTTCCAAAAACAGGTTCCTTGCCTAATTCAGTGCAAGAGGCCGTGCAGCTCCAGAAGTGTTTGTGAGTAGATGTAGAAACTTCATCTCTTTTTCTTTGGCACAAACGTTAGGGACAATTTGCTGAACGAGGTGAACCTGAGGTCCAAACTTCCCAGTGATGCCAGACTTGAAATTACTTCAGTTACTTGAGCAGATGCACTGGGAGGTGAGGTGAGAGACTCTGAAGAAGTCATGGTCCAAAAAAGATGTAAATGGCAGCACAGCTGACTCACTGCATGTCAAGTGCTATGGATAAGTCCTCAGCAGCAGTTTCTCGGGTGCTTTTGAATTAATTACCCTTCTAGTGCAGAGTACTGGTTTGGCATCCAAGGCACATTTCCTCTGTGAGACTGCTTAAATCAGGCAGGTTCAAATCACTGAGGTGAGTCTCCTCTTACACAAAATAACTCAGCTTGTGGATGACGGCTGATACACCTAGGAGTAAGTATACCCCCTAAGAATAATTTCTTGAACCATTTTAGAGAACGTGGGTTTTATACATGCCATGTGCTGTGGTTTCGGATGCCAGGGAGAATAAGAGAAGTGAAAGCAGGTCATGCAGAGTGTCTGCTGCAGCAGCAGAGCAAGAGCCTGGAGTGCAGGATGTGGCCAACTTGGTCCTGTCTGCTGAGTGCAGGCTTTGGCTGTGCTGGGTGGACACTGCTGCTCTCCGGTGGCAGAAGCCAGCTGAGCACAGTCTGTCCCAGTGGGCTCCCCATCACCCTACTCTTGGGGTGCTCTGGATCTCTTTACACACTGGGGAAGAAATTACATGGAACTGTGAGCAGAGGCTGTGTCCCCCTGCCCCCCAGGCCCCTCTGCAGCAGGGATGCTCTCTCTGCCTCCCACCTCCTGAATCTTAAAACACTTAGAGGCTGCCTCTGGATGACGAGCAACACTCTGGCAGATTGCAGATGAGGGACCCAATCAAGGACTGCTGAGTCCAGTGATTTTATTACTAACAGCACATCATGCAGTGGCTTTTATCGGCACCTCCTCGGAGGTCATGGAGTTAGCCCTGTGGAGCCAGGACATTACAGTTTCTTCCACTTTTTTTTAAAGCAACCTGCTTCCTCCCAGGATTGGAAAGAAAAACATGTTTGAGAGCACCCCAAAGAGCCTGGAGAGCATGGCGCTGTGGAAAGGAGCCTCATCCCTCCAGGGGCTTGTTTGTAAATGTCTCTGTGATCTTTAAACATGATATTTCCTAGGCCACCCTCCTGATTTCCAAATCCTGGGGGAGATTCGCAGGAGACTAGCTCTGACAGATGCTGAGTGCTGACCCATCTACCGGAAGCCATACGCAAGGGCATGGCACTGGCATGCTACCAGACAAAATATTGCAGGATTCAGACTCAGGCCAGAGCACCTGATTCCAGACAAATTGTGGCTGGAAACCTGGAGCTCCAACCTTTTCATGAGCGTGTCCTGCCAGGGGTAGGATCCACCTGTGTCTTGTCCCTTCCAGCAGTCACCTGCAGGCCTGAACATCTTCTCTACTCAATGGAGCAGATTTTTATGTCATTCAAAAGCTGACTCTTGTTGAGATAAAAAAAAAAAAACATGGGCTGAGAGATGCTGTTTGATTATGCCTGAATTTCTTCTCTCCCCTCCTCCAAAGAGCATCATGAGCGCTGGTTCATTAGTGTTTGTGAAAAGCACAGGGTGGAAAGTGCCAGATAAGGGGAAAGGCTCATCACATGTTATTGTCACTACAGTACTGGAAATATCACTAACAAATCAATCAGCCCCTTGATGCACAAGGCCCTGCTCCACATCTCTGGAGCAGCAGTCACACTGTGTTGGTCCCACTTTATCATCTGAGGAGCAGAATGAGCAGATGAAAAGGGTGCAGGCTGTCCCACTTTGATGCTCTGGAGAGCAAGCTCTTTCAAGGGCTCCTGTATTGATGGGCCTTTGGCTAATTTTAGCACCAGTGAAGAGCAGCTCAGCACAGCTCAGGGGAGCAGGGGTGGTGGTTTGCAAAAGCAGGTGTGTCCCTGTTAGATGCTCCAGCCAACACGTGGGCAGCCACAGAAATGGCTCTGCAGGATCCCATGGGCAGCCCTGAGCTTGCCATGCCCATGCTCCAAACTAGCCAGGGACACGCCAGCTTCAGTCCTAGAGCTGGGTGGCAGTGAGACCCCATGGGGAGGCTTAACCTGGGCTCTGTGACACAGCAAGGCAGCTTTTGGCCACTGTGTTTTCTGGCAGTAGACTGAATTGCTGCCTGCTGCTCAGAGGCACAGGACCAGTCCTCCAAGTGCCCTGGGAAGTGGCTGGGTGCTTTGAAGAGCAGGGTGCCTCTCTGACACCCATAATTCGAGTTTGGGAGCATCACCAGCTAGGGGTGAGCCTGCCTTCTGCTCTGCACTGACTGCAGCTCCAGCATGAGCAGCACAAGCTCCCTCTGTATTGTCCTCCACTGAGGGGGAGTGGGTGCTGGCAAGGACTGGTCCCTGATACAGAGCAGGAGGGCAGTTCCGACAGCCCGCAACCAGATTCAGCTGCAGAGCAGCTTCATGACAGGAACACAGCTCTGTTAGTCGCTGCTCTGTGCCTCGTCTTGTTGGCACTGAGACTGAGTGAAAATACAGGCATTTTTATTATCACTGCGTGAGGCTCTGGGTGCGGAGCTCTCGTACCCATGCTCCTTTCCGCAGCTGTGTCCTTTGGGTCTGTGAGGCCGCGTCTTGTGGTGGTGACTGACACCTGGCACAGGAATGTCACACAGCAAGGATGGCTCACCCTGATTATGGGTGCTGCTGGTCTGGTCCAAAGCCCACTAGTACCTGGGGAGTAGATTGAAATCTGGTGTGACTCAGGCACAAGACTCATCACCTCTCCTAAGTGAGGCACTTCCCCTGCTGTCGCAAGGTCTCTTGTGCTCCTGCCTCCAGCAGGACACAGAGTCACCCCAAGGTCCCCAGAGGAGGGGAAGGCACGTGGTGGCTGAGCTGTGGCTCCCCATGGCAAGCCCATGCTACCCAGGCTGATGGATCCAGGCTCGTAAGGCTGGCACCTGACCCGCTGTCTGAGACAGGTGATTTATATCACTCTGAAGCTTCTCAGGAAAATTCAGACATGTGGGACCTGCCTCCCCTCTGCAGGGAGACAAACAAAAGGTCTGAGACCAGAGGGGAAGAAATGAGTGTTTGATGTTCACCCAAAGGAACTGCCGCAGCCATGGGGTGCAGCAGGTGACGGTGTTCCTCTGTCCTGTGTCACTGCAGGACAAAAGGTGGGCAATGCATCCAGAGCATCCCTTGGATGCTGCAGCACAAACTGCAGCAGCGATGCACTAAGTCAAAACAGGCACCAGGTCCTGGCTGGGAGCTTTCTTCCAGCCACGGTGCGGGATATCCCCAGCATCTCTGTGCTGCTGTACAAGGATGGTTTCTCATGGCAGGCTGGGACAGGAGCTACGAAAAGGATGACTCCCTCCAAAGTGTCCTATTCATTTCCCAAGGGTCAGATAGCTGTCAGAGTGACCCACACTGACTAGTGTGTTCAGCCTCTGGAGCACATGAAGCCCTGTCAATCACCTCTTTGAATAATTATCCTGAAAACAAATGTTTCTAGAAATAGAAATTGCTCCTTGTTTCACCTCTGCTGGAACCTCTCCCAAACAACAGAGAAGACAGACCATAGTCAGATCTTCCCATTAAAGCCGGTGGAGTCATGTCTCCATACCCAGCAGCTGGTACCCGGCTGCTGAGAACTGGTGCATTGCAGGGAATGCCAGGCACGTGACAGCATCTCTCTGCGTGCCCTGGCTGTGAGGTTTGTGTTATCGCCCCGGGAACTGGAGATGGTGTTCTGAAATCTCCAAACTCAGACTGAATTCAGGAGGGCTGCCTGGCTATCACAACAATCAGCTCATATCATCAGACCATGCGACAGCAGGCAAACAGAAGACACTAGAGTCAGCTGCTGTGTCCGAACAGCCAGCTCCTGCCACCTCTGTGCTGATTACAACTCTTGCGAGCGTTAAGCAGTGGAGGGGAGATGTGCATGCAGAGGTGCAGGCTGGTGAAAGAGGCAGGACTGAGTTCTAGCAAAAGAACTTTTTTTAAATTATTTTTTGTGATGGAACATGTACTGTGGTTTCCATGAATTCCCAGACTCCTTTCTCCTCCTCTGTCTCAAGGACACTGCTAGACAGCTGTTAGCAGCAGAAGTATTTGCTTTTGTTAGGCTGTATGCTGCCTGAAAATCCAGAGGAGACTGGGCAGAGGGATGTCCCCTGTGGTGAGGTGTTCTAAAAAGCACTTCAAGAAAAATAGTGAACTTCAGTTGATTATTTTTAACTATCCTCTTAAAAACAAAGGGAACGGTGGCACAGCTGGTCTGGCATGTGGCACGGGTTGGGCTGAGCCCCCCATGTGGGGCAGCTTCCCTGAAGACCCTGTGACCAGAGCAGCCTGGGCTCCCCTGGGGTGAGGACATGGTGTGCCATGTTCCTGGGGAGCTGCCTGGTTTGTGGCTTCATCTCAGGGCAGTGGTTTGACAAAATGTAAGAGCCATGTGGTAGCTCATCTAGGCCAATATCCTGGCCCCATCTGTGACCCACAGCAGATGTTTACAGAGAAACAACGTAAGACTTCCTGAGAATAGTCCCCCAGATCCCACCAGTCCTCCAGCATTAAGGAAGAGATGGTGATTCTTTGTATTTAATAACCCAAAGGATTTTTCTTCCATGAATTCATCCAGTTCCTGTTTAAATGCTTTGCATCTGTCACATCCTGTGGTGAGGAGCTCCACAGTTTAACTATACGTTGCACCAAGAACCACTTCCTTTTCCTTGTTTTAAATTTCCCTCCAGGTAGTTTCATTTGGAGTTTGTACTCCTATACTGGAAGGGATGGTGGGTAATCACCCCCCTATACCCTCACACACCTCCCAAGATGGTGCAGATCTGTATCATACCCTTCTCCATCATCCCTTTTCCTGGCCATGGAGCCATTCCTCATACAGAGGCTGCTCCAGAGCTCGGGTCATTCCTGCTTTCCTTCTCTGAGCCTTTTCCATATCCCTCTCGAGACAGAAGCAACAGGGAGAGCTAGACCTGCACACAGCCTCCCAAGCGTGGGCACGTCACCAGCTTACGCAGCAGCAGTGTTTCCTTTCTCGTCCCATTTCTTTCCTACTCATTTCCAACATTCAATTTTCTGCTCGCTCTGCTCTGCACATTTTGCAAACGTTGTTTAGCACTACTCCCAGGATCTCCTTCCTGGGAGGAGATGCACTGGTCAGAGCCCATCACTGGGCTACCAACGTTAGGACTGGTTTCTGTGTGTTTGCTCTGCCTTTGCCTGCGTGGAGTTTCCTTGGCCACCTTACCTTGCCACTGCTCAGTGAGAAGGACCTGGCAGCTCCTCACAACCTGCACTTGTCTGCTCTGCTCTGAAAAGCTCAGTGCTGGTGGCAAACATGGCCACTTTGCTATCCCTGCCCTTTTTCAGATAATTTCTGGACACAGTCATTCCCCATGGGTAACATCTCTCTTGTGAAAACAGACCCTTTACTTCAGTCATTCCTTTCCTGCCTGTAACAACTGATCTGCCTAGCAGGTCTTTCCTCTCTGCCTCCCGTACAGCACCATGTCCCCGAGGGCCTGTGGTGGGAGGCCTGGAGGGACATCTCCCTGGGCACCCCGGCAGAGCATGTGAACCATGTCTCCTTCCCTGCATCCTTTCTGGGTGGCCTTGTGATCCCCCTTGGCCGAGAACAGGACCCAGGGCTTGGCAGAGAGGTCTCTAACTAGGACATGTCAAGGCTCGAGGTTCTCCCTCATCACAGCCTGGGGAGGAGACCTACATCTGGGGCGTAGGCTGGTGAGTCAAAGCGGTGGAAGAGCTGGAGCCAGCATCTCATCTACACACATTAATAGTGGAGACATCCCTCTGACGCTGCAGTCATCCTGTGGCTGGAGGGAAGGAGGTGAAGTAATGGCTGCTGACGCACAGGGGAGCTCTGCTCTCAGCTGAAGCGATTGGTGGGCAGAGCACACCCACTTTGGGAAGAAGCCCCACGTTGCCAGAGCCAGGATAACCTGGCAGGTACGGGGGAGCTGAGCTGCGCGGGGCCCCGGGGCCTGGGCAAGTGGTGCCCAGTCAGACCAGGACTCTCCTCTCAGCTGCCAGACCTCAGTGCCACCAGCACATGGGATTCCTGGCCATTGTTTTATATTTCATGGTATTAGCTGCTGGTTTGTTTTGTTTTTTTTTTTTTTTTTTCCACCGCAAACTCCTCCCCAGTAAAACATCCTCCTTTCTAAGATGAGAGGAGTTGGCTAGAGGAGGACATGTGGGCAACACCAGAAGTTATTCCTGCAGCCTCCCCACTGCTTCTGGGACTCCAGGGACCCCTGGACCTCTCCTTCCACCTCACCCTCATTCACCTCCTCTGGGTTTCTTTGGCCACATCTCTCTGTCTTCTCAGCCTTGGCATGTGGCAGCCCCACGTGCAGTGTCCTGCCCAGGACCTACAGTCCAACCTCCATTAATGTGAGGCAGCTGCCCGCTCACAGCTCTCTGCAGCTTCCAGTGGAGATGCCTGGTTCTCCCTGCTTTGCTTGGGTGCTTCTCTGCTCATGAGATGAAGGGAAGCCCAGGCATTAGGCTGCTCCCCTGAAAGGCTCTTGGCCATGGACTTCCCCATGTGCAATATGGGGAAGCCCATTGCACAAATCTCAGGGGCTTCCCACCCCTGCCCTCCTTCCCAGCATTGCATGGAGCTGGTGGCCTACTGCAAGGTCTTTCCTTCAGGCATCCTTGCTATGCTGTGAGTCACAGTACACCGGCCAGGATTCCTGGGCTGGGTTTCTGCCTTCAGTAGTGAAACAAGCACACGATGATCCCTCTCAAGGGGGCAGCTGTGACACTTGCCTGTGGTGGAGACACAAGCCCCGTCACAGCAGAGGCACTCCCAGTTGCATCAGTGGAACAAGGAATGGAGAGCTTGCACACCAACTGGCCTGGCAGCTTCAAAGGGCTGCTCTTGCCTCCCTCCCACCATTCATTTCTCTCTTGAGCAAGAGAAGTCAGCTCCTGCAACGTCTCCGGCACAGGCAGCAGCTACTGCAGTGACTCCAGAATAATCACTCTTGCAAGAATTTGCCTGGAGGAGCGGGTGCTGGTGGGACTTCAGAGGTACCTGATCCCAAAGGAGAAGGTGAATCTCAAGGGGATGGGCTTCTGCTTATCTTCTCGCACCCTCACCTTGCGCAGGAGGACAACTGCACCCAGGGGTGGGGTGCTGGCAGTGGGGTGCCCGGGTGTGTGGGTGGCCCAGGACGAAAGTGTGGCATGCCACTGGGAGGAGGAGGTGGTCACGTAGAGCTCCAGGTCTGCAGGTGGGTGGTTGCAATGACTCGGCAGGAACAGAAACTGTACAAAGTCAGGCAGGGAGAAGATGTTGGTTTGATCAGTGAAAATGACTAATCAGCATAAACCACCAGAATTTTCTAAACTCTTCTTACCTTGCTCATACCTCATTACCTCCTCACTGCAGGCAGAAGGTACTTGGTGGGATTGTGCACCCGCCCCATGGGATGCTTTGGGCAAGGGGTGTTGCTGGCACTGCCCCATGATGGGGTGTCGGTGACCCCATCTAGGGCTGGCCTGGCCTGGAGACATTAGTTCTTCCTCCCAGGATTGCAAGGTGCTGCAGACGCCTCCATCCCTCCCAAATGCCCCTGCCCAGGTGCCCACGGACTGTGCACATCTCTGCCTGCGGCTCAGCCATGGCTTTCCAGGCCAGAGGCAGGGACTAAGTGCCTGTCCTGCTCATAGATTTGAAGACACCAGCCCCCAGAAAGGGTCCGGTGTGTGTCCTTGATGGGCAGGGATGGGAGTCCTTGCAGACCACAGCACTTACAGAATAGCCTCTTTGTTAAGTGGGTAATTGTGCTCCCACCAAACTGTTATCCATCACCAGCAGAGATACCAGCAAGAAAAGCAGCCACCACCATCCCTGTATTAATGGGAGGAGTAAAAGAATAAATATCCATACTACTTGGTTTGTTGAGCAAGAGATTGCAGAGGGCTCCCAGCAAAGCACTGCTCCTCACTACTCCTGAGAGAACAGGCACCACTGTCTGGGCAGAAAGTCAGATACTTCAGCATTCAGTGCCCTCAAACCAGTGTCTGGCTTTCTCCACAAGCTGTCCTCTCCGTCAGCTGGCTCAGCTGATAACAGGGATGTGGGACAGTTGGGTGAAAGTTCCAGAGTCACCAGCTCTGGGAGAGAAGTGGAGCTCCTGGGTAGGAAAAGCAATGCAAGACAGCAGTGACTTGGTGGGGAGGTGAAAGGACCAGAGAGGCTGGTGGACATGAAGCTTCAAGCACTAAAATGTGGATACAGGAGAAGTGAGTTGCTGCAGCCTCAGAGAGGCCAAGAGGGGCTGAAGCTTCCTCCATAAGAAGGTCTGCCTAAAGCCCATAAATAACCCTCTTAGAAATAAAGAGCTGGATCTTCATTTATTCCTCTTGGATCAAATTCTATCCGCTTATTTCTAGCCAGCGCTCTGCCTCGCAGTTCAGGCAGTGTCCCCCAGCCATGAGGCTGGAGCCTGCAACTCCTTCCAGACCACTGGAGATAACACAATTTCCACCTGCTTAGGAGCAGGCTCTTGGCACAGCCCTGCTGAAGTACGTGGATGGGATTATCCCAAGCAGGTATGCAGAGCCCTCCTTCCCTCCCATGGAGGATTTAAGCACAGGTTACATTAGCTGGGAAGGGAAGAAGGAAGAGAAAGGAATGACATCTATGTGGTTTTTCAGGAGTTGCTCATGCTGATGGCCGGCTCAGCAGAATGAAGATGTTTCATTTCACAGGCTTTTCCCTCCTTTCCATAGCACCTTAGCTTGAATTTCTCTGCTTTGCATAGCACACACAAGCAAGGGTGTTGGAGGCAAAGTCCACTTCCTAGGCCTGCAGTGTGGGAGGAAGTCTTGCTATTAGGACACACCTGCAAGCACATTCTTGAGCTGCTATTTTTTTCCCCATGTTTTCATTTCCACCATGAATGGCTGATAGCAACGTGTGTTCACAAAGTCCTTTCAAGACGGGAAAGAAATCCAAAGAATGGTAATAATAAAAAAGATTAAATAGAGGAAATGTAACTTTCCTGTGCAAACCTGCTGCTCAGAGAGGAACACCCGCCTGCTGTTATTAGGCATAGCCTGAACTGTTGTGCTTTGCATGGCTGGAAGTTGTGTTTATTTTCTGAGCAAGCCCTGACTAACTCAAAGCTTATCTGGTGTGTTCCCAGAGAGCCCCCTCATGGCTTTAGCTTTCAGCTGAATAGTCTGAGCTTTTGGGTTTTGAGTAGCCGGGAAAATCCTTATTGACAGCAAATGGATTTCCAGGAGCCGGCAGAAGTTCGGGGTGGCAATACCCACCCTCTTGGCTGAGATGCTAGCTTCTCCCCAGATGGCTGCATACATGCTGGGCAGCCGCATGTTCCTGCCTGAGCTTGGCTCAGGAGCCGGCAGCCTCCCGCCCTACACACCAGCCTCCCTCTTGCTGATGCTTTTACTGCGATGCCTGTTTTAAGCTGGAGCCCAGCACCATCAAGCAGCTGGTTCTCCAGCCTCTGGACTGGGCCTGTGGTCATCACACAAGGAGCGCCATGAGGGGACCTTGTCCCACCAGCAGCCTGGGGTTGTTTTTTTTTCTTAAATACTGGCAGAAAAGAGCTGGCAGAGCACTCCTGCTGTGGCAGTGGGTGTGTGGGTATGAAGAGGCCCGGGTGGTGCCGTGGAGGTGTCTCACCCTAACTCTGTGAGAAGCATCCTGCAAAACCAGGTTTGCAATGAGGTTGCACAAACCCAGCTCTGTTGCAGGGGAAGGCAGTCCCGTCTCCCTGCTGCCCTCCGCAGCGGCTGCTGGGTCCCACGCACGGTCCCACGCACGGTCCCACACCCTGCCACCGCTTGCCAGGTTTCATGCTGGCAGGGTGTCAGTGCTGGCTGCTCACAGGGGTGATGATGCCAAGAGCACCAGGGGACAACCCACCCCACTGGGGCCCTTTAGACTGGCTTAACCTGAGCACAACACCTCGTCCTAGGACACAAACAATTGTGCTCGACTAGCTGGCGCCTATTTGCTTTGCCCTTGTAAGGAGAGCCAGGCCAGGGCAGCCAGCCTGCTCTCACGCCTCCCTGGGGAGCCCTAGGGTGGTGACAGCACTGTGACACTGCTCCTGGTCCCCAAGCCACCCGAGGGAGCTGGATGGGAGGAGTGTGGGGCCAGCGGCACAGCAGGAAGGAAACAGCTCTGCACTGGGGGGAAGGAGGCGTCAGCCGCTCCCTGCAGGGCTCGATGGCGAGACCATCCTTCAAGGAACTCACCAGAGCCAGGTTACCCGGTGTCTGAAAAACTGGACTGGAGTGGGAAATAGGCCCAAGGCAACTCCCGTGGCATGAGCTGGCCAGGGCAGAGGGGGTGGCCAGGGATGCTGCCCCACTGTGCTGGCCTTGGCGAGGTGAGGACACTGTCCAAGGGAGGAACGCTGCCCTGCTGGGACTCCCTCAGCAGCCACAGGAGCATGGTTTGTGCCCTGGCATAATCAGTCACAAGAAGCTGACGGGAGCGAAGCGGTGGTGACATGCCTCGAGGGGCGATGGCCTTGCTGGATGGAGAAGAGTGCCTGCCCAAGGATGGAGCTGGGGAACTCCTGACACCGCTGCGATGCCAGCCCAAAGGGTGCTTCAGAAAGCACCTGGGTGAGGATTGAATCCCTGCTGCCACCTGCAAGAGAGGAAGGGTCACAGCCAGGTAAAGTCCTCGCTGCCCAGCCACGTGCAGGTCGCTCCCGTGGCCATGTGTTTCTCCCTAAGCCTATACAGCATGGGGACTGCTCTCACGGGGTGGCCTTTCCCCAGCCACCCACAGTCAGTGGACATCACTGTGCATTGGCTTCTCCCCTGAAGATCTGCCTGGGCGTTAGTGCTTCTGCCTCTTCCCATCTCTGGCTCCTTTTGCCATGTTGCTGTGCTGCTTAGCCATCCACAACCACTCATGCATCCTGCCGCATCCCTCCAGCGCAGGGATGAGGGAGGGTAGCTCCATGCTGTTGGCTCGGGGCCCCCAGCACAGCCCCACGAGCTGCACCCAGCCTCTCCACGGGCAGGATGGGATGCAGGCAGGGAGGCAGCGGGGCAGGGTGGCATTCCTGGCACCAGCACTGGGTGGGAGCCAGTGGGGCAGATGCATGTGGGACCCCATGCTGCCCTGCCCAGCCCATGTCAGCCCCTGCACCTCAGCTGGGGGGGCAGGCTTGCACCCCCAGAAATGGACCCAGAGGGAAGGACTGCGCCAGAGAGCTCCTCCTGGCCAGTGGGGAAGTTTGGCTCTAGAAACAGACACTGCCTGTGACCTGTGTGAGTCACTGAAAGATTCAGAGTCCTTTTTATTGTGACACTTTTTGGACACTGCGGGTCAGCCTGGAAAAACCCAGGTGTCACTGTCCCCTCCCTGCAGCCAGGCCAAGGACAAGCTCCCAGCTGCAGGAGCTGGCTGAAGTTCAGCCTCTCTTCTCAATGGCTTGTTTATAAGGGTGCAAAGACCTCACGGGTTTAAAAACAACTTCACACCAAATAGCCACTAGCTCCCAATGGCCCAATCTGTGCAACCACTTCCTCAGTTGTATATTTTCGTTTGTGTTCGCCCCAAATCCTTTTCTGTGGTTGAGCAGCTGGGGAGCAGTGGCAGAACAGAGGGGCACGCCTGCCTGCAGGATAACGCGGGGGGAAGCCTGGTGTTCATGGATGGGTTGGGGGATCATCAGGGCACCGTCTGGGCCCCCCTCGCCCTTGCTGAGCTGGCAGAGCACTGGAGCCGTAGCAAGGCCATAAAAAGTCACAGAGGACTTGTCCCCGTTTATTTATGGCAGGAGCGAGCCGGTGCGTCCCCTGCTCTGCTGCCGGGGGCTGCCGCGCCGCTGCCTGCGCTGCCCCACGGTTTGCAGAGGGACAAGGGGAAAAGGAGGGGGCTGCGGCCGCGACGCCGCGGGCTAATCTAGACCCGGGCACGACTCTCGGGGACCGGCTGCTTTTGCAGGTGGGAGCCCCCTCCCCTCCCGCCGCCACCGCAGCGATTCCCCCGGCTCGCTTTCCCCAGCTCCCCTCGCCGCCGGGTTCGGCTGCCGGCGGAGGCGGCGAACACTCGCTTGCCCCCCCGGTTGCCCGCCCCCCCGGTTGCCCGGTTGCCCGCCCCCCCCCCCCGCCCCCCCGGTTGCCCGGTTGCCCGCCCCCCCGCCGCGGCCGGGCGTGCGCAGGGAGCGCCTCGCTGCTCAGCGGTTGCGGCGGCCGGGATGGCGGGGGCCCGGCTCGGCGGCGGCGGGCGGCTGCCTGCCCCCACCCCGTGCCGTGGGCTCACCCCGTGCCGTGGGCTCACCCCGTGCCGTGGGCTGACCCCGTGCCGTGGGCTGGCCCACCCTGCCCACGCCGGCCGTGCCAGCCCGGCGGTGGCGCAGCGGGTTTATCATTAACCCGCCGCAGGAGAGCGGCCGCAGCCGGGCGCAGCTCCCCGCAGGTAAGAGCCGGGGGGGGGGGGGAGGACGGGGTGGGGGGGAGCAGCGGGTTTTGGGGACGCGGAGGTGACGGCCCTGCAGCAGCCTGTCCCTCGGGGCGCGGGGTGGGAGCTGTGGGCCTGGAGCCTGCACCGCCGCGGCCCCACCATCCCCGGCTGGGGGTCCCTGGGCACTGGCTGGGGACGCTGCCTGGTCCCCGCCCTATGGACAGGGACCCTGGGAGCCACCGAGGCGGCAGTGACATCTCGAGGGCAGGCAGGTGCCAGGGAGGAGAGCTGGGGAACGAAACCTGCTCCTGCTCTCTGCCTCACCCAATGATGCCCAGAAATTCTTGGGTTTAGTTTTGCGCAGTTCTCTTGTTCCTCTGATGTTTCAGGCCGAGGGGGTGGGGGGAGGAGAAGGGAAAGAGGTTTCCCCAGCTTGGGGGCAACCTCTCAAAGCAGCTGCATGCTCTAGGGGATGCTGGTACAGGTACCAGTGTCGTGCCAGTGCTTGTATGCCCCTGAGCTGCAGGGCATCTCTCCAGGGCCCAGGGGCTGCCTCGGATCAAGGCTTTCCACCCGCCTCCACTGCAGCCCTTCCTCTGAGCAAGGATTTTGATGTCACCCCCAGGTAGAGGTCGCTGCACTTACCCAACAGTCCTTGATGGGCATCCTTCAGCCTGGACACCTCTGAGGCACCCAAAGGGGCGCAGGAATGTGTCTCCTACTCCCCATGTCCCGTAGCAGCCAATGCCATGCCACAGGCAGGGCTGACAGCCCAATCTGCCAAAGGCAGGGATGACAGCTGGCAGGGTAACGTGCCCTGTAAGGCAGGCGGAGGTCCCATACCTTCTCATATGTGTTTACTTGCGGTGCCAAGCCCAGCTCTCCTCCGGCACAGCAGTGGGCATGTGCCAGGAGGGGACATTCACCCTGCCCAGTGCTCACAACTGCGTCACCTGCTTGTTAGCTGGACCCTTCCCCAGCGGAGGCTCGGGCTGTCCTGCCAGCCCCTCTCCCTGCTCCCACCGCAGGTGCTCGGGGCCGCGGCCTCCAAAGCGGGCATCTGGTGTGTCACAGCCCCGCTGACGGTCGAGCGTGGTGGCTGGCGCCGGCTGGGCAGGCAGCGGAGAGCAGGGGCAGAGCCGCCCTCCCTGTGCCGCTGCTTGTGCCGTCTCGCTTTTACCCTGACAAGCCACCTCCGCCCTCCCCTCGCTCTTTGCCTCCTCCGTGGGCAGGTGGCCTGGCAGCGTCCCTCCCCCGGCTGCGCTCTGGATCCGGCCGAGCTGTGCACTGGGCTGGCGTGGGCTGTGCCGTGTTTCTCTCTCAAAGCCTCCTGCCTGGGACTGAGCACTATCTGTGATGCTTTGGGAGCTGCTCCATCTTCCTCGGTATCGGTTAGAGCAGAGGATGTTCCTTGAGAGGGAAATGGCATGAATCGGCTCTGAGTTTTCACGTTCTCTGTGGGCAGACTGGAGAGGGGAGTGGGCTGTGCTGGGCAGAGCATGGGCCTTACGCACCAGGGGCTGCGAGTGCCTCTGGCAGAGGTGCCCACGGCTTCACCCACTTCTCCCCATCGCTTTTAAACCATCTCTCCCTGCCACAGAAACATCTCTTGTTCAAGCACTGCAAAGACACTCTTTGTACTTTGAATAGGACTCTTGAACGCGAGGCAACGTGCCAGGCGCCGACAGCCAAGGCAGGGAGGGAACAGCTAGCCCTGGCAGCGAGGAGCGGGGGTGGCAAACCCCGCTCTGCCCTCGGGGACCAGCCCCTGCGCAGTCCCAGCGCTGGGTGAGTGCTGCCAGGCCCCTGCCTGCAGCTGGGGCCCCCCTGCCTGCACCCTGGCCCTGCACATGGTCACTGGACTTTGGGCACGTGTGTGTGGCAAGTCCCTGCCTGCCACACGTGGGTGTCTGCCCTCCGCAGCCAGCCAGCTCCTGGCTTGCAGCGCTTTATGATTTTATGGTTTTGGAGTGTCACTCACGTCTTGCTTGTAAGTGCAGATGGCTTGAGTGTCCCCTGGGATGTGCTGTGGGATGCCTCCAGCACAGGGGAGGGAGCACGGGCACTGAGCTGGGTTGGGCACCAGAGCACTGGTCCCGGGGATGCCCCTGCCACAGTCTGTCCCTGACCCCCCCCCCCCACACACACACCCTGCAGAGTGTCCCACCGAGATGGCGAGCGCCCATGGGACAGAGCCCAATGATGAGGACACAGCCAAGACCGAAGAGGCCATCTACGAGGAGGTGGTGCCCAGCAACAGGATGGAGCTGAGCCAGCGGCTGGCCGTGGAGGAGCTCATCACCACTGAGGCCAGCTATGTCCACAACATCCAGCTCTGTGTGTCGGACATCCGGGCGCACCTCCAGAAAAAGCAGGTGAGACGGGGTATGTCCTCCCACCCAGGGGCTGGGGACTGTAGGGTGAATCTGTCAAGCACTGTGAGATGCCCAAATCGCTGCAGGGAGGTCACCAAGTGCTCACCTTCCACCTTCCTGGGCTCCCCTTGATCAGCCAAGGTCTTGGGTTGAATGGGTGTTGGGTCTGACCCAGTATAGCCATCCTGTGGCTTTAATCTTGTATCTGTAACATGAAAGGGTCTTATTGCCCCGTTTGGGTGCACAGCCAGGTCTCAGCATCCCCAGTGCCTTCTGAAACATCACTCCAGCTGCTTAGGTGTCATGTGGAGCAGCTGGAAGGACACAAGTGCACAGGAGGGTGTGTGTGCCTCTAGAACACACAGTCCACCTCTATCTGATATATTTGGCTTACCCTGGGGCACCTTTGTTTCCTTCAGCTGCCTGATCTTGACCTGGAGGGACTCTTCTCTAACACTGATGACATCCTCGACGTCTCCAGACGGTTTCTGAAGGGTCTTGAGGCCACAGCCACCCAGGAGCACGAGCAGCTGCTCTGCATCAGTAAGTGGTGCTGTGCCAAGAGCCGACCCGCACACACCCATGCCTTTGCTGGTGCTGGCAGTACCGCTGCCCAGCGTCCTGCCCGGGTGCAGCCCCCAGCCCACCCACCCTGACACCTTCTGCACCTCCCTTGGCTCCGGGAACCACTGCTGCCTGCACACTGCTGTCCACAGGCAGACACCCACGCTCACCCCACGGAGACCAGCCTGCAGAAAGTGAAGGGGTGGGCAGCATCAGGCCCAGCTTAGTGGAGGTGCCCGGCTTGCAGAGCACTGCCCCAGCACGTCGGGCTGGCACCGCTCTGCTGGCTTCACCCTTCCAGCAGGCTGGGGAGAAACCTCTGCCTTTCTGTGAGGCCAATGGAAAGGACCATCCTTGCCAGCCTCGCTCTCCTTCCCCAGGCACCCTCTTCCAGGAGTTCAAGGAGGAGATGGAGACAGTCTACAAGATCTACTGTGCCAGCTATGAGCATGCCCTCCTGCTAGTGGAGAGCTACCGCAAGGACCCCAGGCTGCAGGAGGAGATCTTGGAGACCCTGAATGCAACAGTGTATGTACCTGGTGCTGAGGCCATCACCTCCCTCTCCCTGGTTTACCTACTGGCTTTGCCCTTCTCCTCTCTGGACAAGCTGCCTGCACGGGTACATGCCACCAGGCTGAGTGTAATATCACGGCCATCATCTTTGTGGCATTGCCTGTAGTCCCTGGCAACTTGTCCTGCATCCTTGGGGTCACTTGCCAAAGGGGCACTACAGGTTGGTGATCTTTCATGATGGACCCCAAAACAAGGGATGGGGTGGCATCTACAGCTTCTGTCTGCTCCACAGCCCAAGAGGCTGTACCCATGGAGGGAACATATTCCCCAGCTTGACCAGAGAGACAGGTTGACCCTGGGGGACTTGCTGAACCCCTCCTGAACCATCGGGGAGATTCACAAACACTGTTGGGGCCAGGAGAAGCAGGATTTGCTGCTTTCTGTTTCAGGGCACAGGTGATGTGGCTCCCAAATGAGTGATGCCTTGCGTGCAGGTAGAAGAGAAGCCCTGCCTGCAGTCCGCCTGCACTTTGCCCACATCCTCCCTCCCCATTTCCCCCGAGCAAGCGCCGATCCCGTGTCTCCTAGCTAGACAAGCACAGCACTGTTCGGGGAGGCAGGGCGCCTGCCTGGGGCTGGCACTGCCTTCGGGGCTGGTGGGGACAGGATCCCCCTGCCAGCAGTCCTGGAGGGGGGTGGCTCTGCAGCTGGCAGGGAGCAGGGGTTCACAGCCAGAAACCCCCCATGGCTGCTGGGCACAGCTCCCCTGTGTGTCCAAGGCAGCAAAGCTCCCCTGCAGCTGGAAAGGTGCTGCTTTCCCCCCAAAATGCTCACAGAGAAGCTGGGAGGGGTGGCAAGGCAGGAGGGCAGCCCTCCATGCTGACCTCAAGCGATTCCCCTCTCCATCAGGCCTCACACGGGCGCGTCGGACCTCAGCTTCTTCCTGGTGATGCCGGTGCAGAGGGTCACCAAATACCCACTGCTGCTGGGGAAGATCCTGGAGAACACCCCCACGAGCGCCAGCGCCTACCCAGCCCTGCAGGCAGCCGTCCACACCATGACCCAGGTCAATGCCAACATCAACGAGTACAAACGGCGCAGAGAAGTAGGTGAGTGGGCAGGGGGCACGGCGTCTGGGAAGCCCCAGCCTAACCCCCGTTGTCTCCCCTTGGTGTTGCACTAATTCCCACTTAAATCAGTTCAAAGCTCTCCCTCCCTCCACCCGTCCTGGCTGGCGGAGCCACAGGCTCGTGCAGGCAGCTCTTGGCACTGCTCTGGTCCTGCAAATGCCACTCCGGGCAAGATCTGAAGGCTACAGGAACAGGGTGGCATGGGGGAGCTGAGCACAAAACCAGACTGTCTGCATTCCTGGAGCAGGGGAGAAACAGTCCTGCCCTTGGGATAGGAGAAATCAGGCTCCCCACAAATGGGAGCTTACTCTTCTTTTTGATTTTCATAGTACTTTCCCCCAGGCTGCCCTCCTTTGATGTGGGTTGTGCTTATCCTATTGATCGTGACTTGTCAGCTCCGGGTCTCAGTGCTGCTCACCCACGTTGCCCACTCAGGCTGCTGAGGATGCTGCCCTGAAGTTTCCTCTTCTGATCTTTTTTCCTCCCACCTCGTGTGCCCCCCACCCGAGGCAGCAACCAAATACAACAAGGCCGAGCACTTGACGCTGCGGGACCGCTTCGCGCGCCTCAACACGCACTCCATCGCCAAGAAGACCACGCGGCTGAGCCGGCTCTTCATGCATGAGGCCGGCATCGTGCCCAAGGTGGGCAGCCCGCACCCCACTGCCTCTCCTTGAGCCGTTTCTGGGGCTTTCTGCTGCTTCCCAAGGAAACATGGCTAGCCGGATGGGGAGCAGAGCCAAGGTGGCGTGGCCAATGCTGACACCCAGTGGTGGCCCATGCTGTCGCATGAGCCACAGCCCCATTTTTCAGCAGCCTTAGGGAGGCTCCTGGTCCCCGATCTCAAGGACCAACGGGGTAGGAGGGATGCGGGTACACACCTTGCTCCCTGCCCCAGAGCGCTGCAGGGGAGTGCTTCGGCCCCCAAAGGACCCACAGGATCCTCAGGCACCCCAGCAAAAGGAAAGTCGCCTTGGTGTTTTCCAGCACCACGAGCACACTGAAAGCCCTGTTTCTTCATGCATCCTAAGCACCCCAGATCTTGGCCCTTTTCAGATTTCTGGAGCCTCTCAGGGTCTCCCCTGCCTGTCCCCAGCACTGTGAGCTTCAGGCAGGTGCCTGGCTGCTTTTTGTGTTAGCACCCAGGGAGGGGCATCACTTGCCCGAGGCATTGCCTGGCCTGCCTGTGCTGGGGATAAGCTGCCCTTTGTCTTGCAGACGGAGGACAGGGAGTACGATGCCCTGGAGGAGAAGTTCCAGTGTGTGGTGTCCAGCGTGGCTGTGCTGAAGGAGAACGTGGCATACTACCTGAGCCATTTGGAGGTAAAACCCTGATAACTTGAAGGGGGTTGGCCCCATCCAGGCCTCAGGACCTGTTTATTGGGGTTGCAGAGTACTTTCAAGCCCTATAAAAAAACAGTATCAGTTGGGGATGTTTGGTTATTTATATCTCTCAGCTAAAGATGTTGTCCCAGCAGCTTGCACAACATCCAAGGATCCAGCAGAGCTTAAAACAAAGTCAAGGCTTTGTTGACACAGTTTGAGCTGGGTGTCATTTGAAAATAATCAGACCTTAAACTGATCTTTATTTCAAGGCATTAAATAGCTGAGAAGGCTAAGCGTTGTTCAGCCTGAGAATTCTTGCATAACAGGTATAAGACAGGAGTGTTCCCAGATCAGGGAAATAACGAACTTCCCTTCTGAGATGACCTGGCTGAGTAGCTGCTGTGATTTTCCCATGGAAGTCCCTTGGGGCATCTGGGGGAAATGAAAG
Organism: Tyto alba; assembly: GCF_018691265.1. NCBI lineage: Eukaryota > Metazoa > Chordata > Aves > Strigiformes > Tytonidae > Tyto > Tyto alba. The sequence goes on from NW_024881279.1 coordinate 13,687,825, forward strand.
TATGAGCAATGACAAAATTTGAAATCTCAGGAAGGTCTCAGGGTTCAGAAAGCAACAATTCAAGGGCTGGAAAGACCTCATCAGGAAAATATTGACAAGGGCTCCACGTATAGGATTGGGAAGGAGGAAAAGGGGACAGAAAGACTCCCTGTAGCCCAAAGAGTGGGTAAAATAGGATTAGAATAGAAAACAGAAGGATGGCAATCTGTATGGCAGACATGTGGCATCAGCTAAGGCGACAGGGTATGACCATTCCTTAGAACACTGAGTGCTCCTGGGGACCTGCCTGGCACTGCCCCTCAGTGAGCTGTATCTCTAGAAGACAGCTTCGTGGCTTCAGCCAGGACATCAAGTGTCTGCAAATAAACTGGGCAGCCTAGATAATAAGCTGTGGTTAGGAGTTACACTGGGGTTTGGATGCAGCTTCGGGGGAGCTGCTGGTGGGGGAAGATGGGACTGCATGCATGCCCGGTCTCTCTCCCTCTGAAAGCTTCTCAAAGGCATCCTGAGGAGTTGATGAAGGCGTGTTCTCCTAGGGCAGAGACATCCCGGCCTCTCTTTGTGCTGGCTGGCAGTTCCCTCTTGTGCATCTGTCTGTACCAGTGTCCCCACCACAAGAAGAGGCAAATCTTGGTCCATTTAAGATCATCACAGCCACCTCTGCTTGTGTAAGAGCCCCCGTAGGATTGAAGAAAAGCACACAGGTCTCAAAGCTGCCACCTTCTGCTCAAAAGGTCAATCCCTTTCACCTTTGATATTTCCATCTCCTGTCCGTCCTGTGGCAAGGAGGGCTACAAAGGAAGGGTCTCCTAAACGTGACCACAGGCAAAAGGACAGGATTTAGGATTGAGATCAGGGCACTCAGAGAGGCCCATGGCAGCCATGGTTCATGAGAATCAAACAGAAAGTGCTCCTGCTTCTCCAGGACTGGCTGCAGGAGCAGTGCTCCAAGGGGCAGCGAGGCTGAGCCCAGGAGCAGGAGGCCAGGCTTCCCTCGGCACCAGCAGCAGGCTGGGGCTCTGGGAGCTCAGTGCTCCCTTCTCTGGGTCTAGAGGTGGTGGGTCAAAATCTGCCTCCAGGTAAGGAAGGAGGCAGCTGCCCACAGAGTTAACAGAGCAAAGCCTCTCAAAGCAGAGGAGGGTCTCCACCCAAACCATCCCTAACTGCTTTCCTTTCCCACCAGTCTCACTCTCCAGGCAGAGGGAAGATTTTGTACACAAATACAAGAAACTCCACAGAGCTAGTGGACCAACAAGCCCAAGTGTCAAAGCACCAGGCAACATCAAGCTGGGGCAGACTGCCTGGGGCCGCAGGGCAGCCTTGGCCACCTTGCTGGGGTGGGAGTGCTTTTGCAAGCCTGCGCAAGGGGAGAGGTTTGTTAGCACCTAATTGAGCTCCCTGGCTCGCAGACAAGAGTAGCCCAGAGCCTCAGTCCCACTGGACTGTTAGTGCAGAGCACCCAGGCTGGGACATTGACATGTCCCTGGGAACACAGGGATAGGTTACAGATGGGTTAGCTCGTGTTGGGCAGTTTCTGCAGGTCAGATCTGATGGCTTTCTCCCTTTCAGGCGTTCCTGTCGCCCACCCCGCACAAGTGTGAGCTGCAGATCAACGAGGGACCTGCCCAGCAGTACCGCCGCTTTGCAGAATACCTCCATTGCACTGTTTTCCCAGAGTTTGTGAGTGCTCCTCCCTTGCATACCTCCTTCGGGGTCACAGCCAAGCATTGCTCTCACACCTTCTGCCAGAGTACAGCAGGGGCTGGCTCCAGGGCAGGGCAGCCAAGAGACGAGGGTGATCCCAGGGCAGGCAGCGTCCTCACCAACAGGCACAGTCCCCTGGGGCCTGAACATGAAGGGGCAGGTAACAGGGTCCATCAGCAGTCCCAGACACATGAAGTGAAGAACCATCTCCAGGGTCTATCCAGGAAACAAAAAGGAGACAGGGCCAGGGACACGGCTACAACACAGCTCTAAATTCCAACCAGGGCTGGAGACAAACCACAGTGACTATCTGAGGGGTCCATCCAGGAGCTGAGCTACCTACAGCAGAGGTTCAAGATCCACCCAGGAGACAGAGGCAAAAACCAGCTTGCTCATAGCAATGCTTAAGTAGCAGCTGAAGGCCCTTAAATGGTCTGTAGGCAGGGGTGTGGGTGGAGGCCCCAGGTGAGGCTGGTCTGAGCCATTAAAGACTATTTGTGCCTTCAGGGCCCTGACATGTTCATGGCCAGCCATGCAGGCAGGGCTGCACCAGAGCACAGGATGGTGGGAAACCAGGCGTAATGTTTATTTGACTCACATAAGGTGTTTGCCACCAAACCTCAGTCCAACCTATGCACACCTTGTGGGCATCCATACTCACCTTTGGGAGCCCCAGAGCACCCCATCTGTCTCCTTCCACCACCCCTGCTTGGTTCTCCAGGACTCCTTCTTGGGTGGTGGCTGCCCCCATGAATGCAGTCGGAGGTTTTCTGAGCAGTGGAGTGTGGCCAGTTAGCCAGTCACCTGGATGCCAGCATCCCCAGGGAGCACCAGCACGGGGAGGGAGGGCAGCTACATGGGATAACCACACAGACCCTGGGCTGAGGGCCTCCGTCCAACCAAGACACTATGACCTGCATGGGACAGTCACTGCAGCACCCCCTTGGCCCGTGGGACCTTGCACATGAGGGTCCTACGTGATCATTTGCACGGAGCGCAAGTTTTGAATCGTGGCACACATGACTGCCCTCTGCCAAGGTTTTGCTTTGGTTGGCATCCTATGTGCCTTTGGGGAAGGACGCCTCAGGGTCTCCCTGCTCCACACAAGCCCCTCAACACGTCCCCAAGCCCTTTCTCCTGTGTGAGGCAGTGCCCCGTGCAGGCAGCTGGGCCTGTGCCGGGGGCTCACGTGGAGATGGGTTCTCTTGCCCCACAGAAGCGACGGCTGGACAGGCTGGTCTGCCAGCCCCTCTGCAGCCTCTCAGACATGCTGGTGGGGCCACAACAGCTGGTCAAGAAGCGCCTGGACAAGCTGCTGGACTATGAGGAGATCCAGGAGCGGAAGAGCGAGATGGGCAGCGTGACGTACGACGAGGAGGCAGCCATGAACACCTACCTTGCCATCAACGCTTTGCTCGTGGCCGAGCTCCCGCGGTTCAACCAGGCGGCTTTGCAGCTCCTGGGGCAGATACTGTGCTCCCTCAGCACCCTGCAGCGGGACTTGTCTGCCCAGGTCCTGCACGAGGCAGAAAAGGAACTAGAGCAGGTGAGAGTGACCCATTGGCACGTGTGGCACAGAAGGTTTGCTGTAGCCCAAGCCTGCCCTTGCAGACACAGAGCTCCCTGTTGAGCATTTGTAAGTGATCTCTCCTCCCCTTCGACTGGGGAAAGCCAAGCTGTCTCTTCTTCACTGCCAGGAACTGTCCTGCTCCCTTTTTGAGGACACCACTGATAATTTATTGATGTGCTGCCTGAGAGCTCAGTGTTAACTCCGAGCTCCCAAGAGCTCTGTGCCAGGAAGGCAAGGAGGAGGAGGACAGCTCCTGGCCTGAGGAGCGAGCATCCCTCAAACCTCCATCCCCTGGGAGATACCTCCCAGGACTCCTCACTGCACAGCACTCTCTGAGCCTGATGTTTTCAAACGTGGTGGGTCAGGCCAGTCCAGAGCCCTGGGGTAGGGCATGGCCCTGGCCTGACCCACAAGGTGAGAACAAGATGCAGGCACGTGGAGGTGCCCTCTCAGGCACTGCTCGTATGTACCTAATCATGAGGGTGGATTCTCCTTGCTCAGCCTGGGATGCTTATGCTGCAGACATCTACCCCAGAGCTACATCCACCTGTGTCCCTTTTTAGTCAGGTGGGACGGTCTGGGCTTGGGGCAGAGCAGCAGGACGCAGGGACTTCTGCGGTGTGCTGGGTACAGGCCAAGAGCCCCACGTGTGACTGCCCTGCCCAGGGCAGGTGGCTTAGAGCCAGAGAGCAGCAGCTCTCCTTGCCAAAGGGAACCGCATCCCAGATGCAAGGTGCATCTTTAGTGACAAGGTCTGTTCTCTTGCTTTCTCACCTCTTTTCTTCCTGCTCTTTTTCTTTCGACCTTACCCACAGTTTGCCCCTCCCCAAGGTTTGCTCTGATCCCCAGGTCTTGTCTTCACAGATGCCCCATGGCCACATGCCTCTGCCCAGTTTCTGGAAGTTGGTGGAGGACACCTTACAGCAGTCTGGTGCTCAGCTCCGTACCTTCTGCCAGACGTTTGAGACGGTCACGCCGAGCCCTGTGACACAGGTAGGAGCTGGGAAGGGGGTGTCTCAGGCCAGCTGGATGAAGAGGTAGGACTGGCTTCCCAGTGCAGAACATCTCCTGGGGGGGGGAGGTTGGCTCAGAAAGTGGCAAGGAGGATTGCCACAGCCACAGTATTTCCTCCAGGCCCCTGACAGTAGCTGGCTGGGAATAACCAGGGATGAAACAGTGTCAGCTCTTCTGGTTCTGGACACTCGTCTCCAAACCAGGAGGTAGAGCAGATAGTGTGAAGGAGTTTCTCTAACGTCTCACTGGGATGTGATCCTGCTGAAAGGAGAGCACACGTATGTGGAGGGCCTCAGTCTCTTGCCTGTCTCACCAAGTGCTCCTGTGTCTCTTGCTCCCCAGCAGCCTCTAAACCCTGCTGAGGAGAGGAAAGTCCATTCCCTTGTGAGCAAGCACGGCCCAGACAAACTTTACCAAGTGACAAGCAACATCAGTGGCAGCAAAGACTTGGACCTAACCTTGCAAAGGGGACAGATTGTAGCTCTGCTGCAAAGTGTGGACACTAAGGGGAACACAAGCAGATGGCTGGTGGATGCTGGAGGTACTGTGGGCATTATGGGGACCCCCTCCCCACCTCAGCACCAGGGTCAGAAACCAAACCCGAACCACTTCCTCGTCTTGGATGAAACAGCGGGCCACTGCCTCCCGAGTCCTCCCTTCCAGGGTTTGCTCAGCCCAAACCCACCTCTGCTTTGCCAGCTGCACCCGTAGCTATTAGCTGTAAAGTTCAGGTTTCCCCATGAGGGAGCACTCAAGCCTCATCATGGCTGGGAAAGGCAAATCCTGTGCACACGGGAACGTTTTGAAACCCCTTTTTTGGGGGTTTTCCTGCTGGATATCCCCTAGTGATGGACCACTTTGAAGAGGGCTGCTGTGCCATGCCAGGCAACAGCCAAGTTGTCATTCCTCTCTCCTCCAACCAGTCCTACATGTGCCAGGCAGCAGGGCCCCATGACCTCTGTGTGTGCGTGTCCTCCAGGTCCCCGAGGGTTTGTTCCTGCTGGAAAACTCCAGCCCTATTGCCCGGTACAAAGCCAGCAGCCTGGGATGCAGATGCCAGCCTTGGAGAGCAGCATAGAGAGAAGGCGACATTCATATGTGTCACCTGAAGCTCCCAGGCCCCAAGTGGCCACCTTCACCCCAGCTTTCCAGGTGAGAGTGGGGGACACCTCCCAGGGCCATTCCTAGCAGCCCCACCAGCTCCGTGCTAGTCCCTGCGTGCGCAGCATGTGGGTGGGAAGGTGGACCTGCTTTTCCAGCACACACGTGGTCATACATGTGCAGCCATGTCCCTAGCAGGGGAGTGTCCCAGCCCCTGATTGAGTGCCCCAGGCTGGTGTCTGCCTTGCTGAGACCTGGGGCGGACAGAGCAAAGATGCTTGGTGGGGTCCTCAGTGTCCCTCCCTCAATGGCAGTACTGCGCTGCCCTCTTGGAAACAACCACCTTGTCCCCTCTAGGTTCTGCCCTGCCATGTATGTCCTTCTTCCCTTTGACTCTCATGTCCAGCAAGGGCTTCCTCCCTCCTCTGCCTTTTGCAGGTGGTCGCTGGCTTCTCCTTCGCAGCCAGGAGTCCGCAGGAGGTGAGCCTCCAGGCAGGGCAGCCCGTGGTGGTGCTGGAGCCACACGACAAGAAGGGGAGCAAGGAGTGGAGCCTGGTGGATGCGAACGGCCAGAGGGGCTACGTGCCCTCCAGCTACCTGGTGACTGTCCCCGTGCAGGAGCCCACGGGCTGGAGCTTGCCTGTGTGAGCACAGGCAGCCTGGCACCCAAGGGCACAGGCTTCATCAGATGAGAGCTGTCTGCTTGGCACCTGAGGACTCGGCATGGGAGATGCTGGAGGGCGGTGGCCGTGGTGGCCCTGGGCCAGGAAGGCGGTGGGAAGCCTCTGGCAGAATATGGCCAGGGGGATGTGGGTGCAAGGGACGGCAGTTGGGAGGCATGTTTTGATGGGTAGGTGTGAGGGTGCCGTGTCCCATGCGTGTTTGCACAAAGGAAAGGAACATGAGGGAGTGAGGGTAGGTGGCTGCAGTTTTTCAGGGATTTGCTGAAATCCATGTCAGTGACAGAAGTGTCCCTAGGGGTGACGAGACAGCATTGTCCCCAGTGAGATCAGGCCCAAGCTGCAAAGGCTGCAGTGCTGCAGGGGGGGTCTTCAGCCTGGTATGGGGCGTCTGGGGCTCTTGGGAAGAGGCTCTCGGGAGAATCACTGGTTTGAGTGCAGAGACTGAGGCGGAGCAGCCACGGAGACATGGCTGTCGGCTCCTCACCGGGGTGTCACCCCTGCCTGGGTGCCCACCTTGCTGTGCCACTGCGGTGCCTTTGGCAGCACAGCCTTCGCGTCCTGCTAAAGGGCACGGCAGTGCCAGCCTGCGCCCGGCCGCACCATCAGTGACAGGAGGGTGCCGGGCTGAGTGCCATGGCCAGGGCCCTCCCCAGCCCTCCTGGCCACCGAGCACCGCACCTGCCTCAGTTTCCCCCCCCCCAGCACAGTGGGGCTGATGCTACTGACCCGTTTGAGAGGCGCGTTGAGCTCTGGTGACGAAAAGCACTCTGTCCACCACTGACGCTATTTCGTGCAACTGATACGCTGACATTCTAATATATTGCATTGTCTCTCTGCCCCACCCGTGCTGATGGGCTCACCCCCACGCGTGGGGCCATGCCGTGGGGCTGCGCAGCGCCCATGGCAGCCTGGCATGGTGGCAGCGTGGCCGCGAAGTGGCAGATCTGTCCCCCAATGCGCCTTGGTGGGGGTACTGGGAGCACTGGTTTTGGGACATTGGCAGGCCAAGGAGGGCTTTCTCTGCTGCTGTGGAGAGTGCGTGTCCTTGGCTGGCGTGGGGACAGCCCGAGGCGGGAGGGCTGGCGGTGCTTGTGCAGTGCTTCCCTCCCAGCCAGTGCTGCTCAGGGCTGGGGGCGGGGAGCACAGCTCCTGGGGCTCTCAGGACACCCCATCCCCCTTGCTGACCCACACAAATCTCCAGTGGTTTAACACACGTGTGCTCTCTAGAAGCACCAGCCCTGTGGAAGATGTGTTGGGGAGAACCAACCTGTGTTGGTCAATCCCTGACCTAAGGCTCAATCTGGGGATGGAGACAGCACTCCCACCGCTGTCACAGCTCTGTGCCTCAGTTTCCCCACGGCTTTCTCTGATGCTATGCTGTTACATGATGCTGATGGGGCTCACGGCAGGGAGTTGTACCCATGGCAGCGCTGACATGGTGTCAGAGGGGAATCCGGGATCCCCCAAGGACTGGCACCCTGCTCCCTCCACGGGAGAGCTGAGCCCACGGTGGCACGCTGCCCACCCCTCGCCCACCGCAGGCAGTGGAGCACGGGACCCGCCGGTGCGGCAGCCTGGCGTCGTCCCGGCTGCCCGGGGCACTTGCCGCTTCCCGCATCAAAGGTGCAGTGGCCCGGCTGGCGAGCGCTGGCATGCCGGCTCCTGCGCCCTGCCCGGCAGGCAGGCAGCATGCTCGGCCACCCACGGGCTCCCCACGGGACACCCCCATGGGACACGCTTTGGCAGCACCGTGGGTGGGCGCGGGTTCCCGCAGTGCTGCCCTGCAGCCGTGGCTGCGGGCTGGGCAGCGGGGCAGAGGTGGCATGTCCTCACCCAAACTTGTGTGGGGAGGGACGGGGTGGGTGCCAGGCAGGCGGGGACAGGCCCCAGACGCCACTGTGCTTTCGCCGTGCACCCCACACATGGGTCCAGGTGCCCGGTTTGGGGCAGAGCTGCCTTGTGGGGCTCACCCTGGTTTGTACCCGCAGGGACCTGGGGCTTTACCTGTGAGGAGGCTGGGGGCTTGCTACCTCCACTCAGATGCCATTGAAAGCCCCAAGCAAAGGCTCATCCACATGAAACCTGGGAGGGGACAGCAGTGCTGGAGCTGATGATGTTGCCTGGGGATGCTCCCAGCCTGGGGAAAGGCTGAAGGGCTCCTCAGGGAGGAAAGCAGGTAGGCTGTGGGGGGACGAGGGCTGCTGCAGAGGGGCTGTGTTTCTGAGGCTTGTCCACCCAGCCCCGTCCCAGCAGGAACAGGGCTCACACCTCCAGCTCGCCGTTGATCTCTCCTCCGGATTTTTCCGTTCCTAATCAAATCACATCAGGTCGGATTTCCCTCCCAAGTCGCCTGCCTGCCAGCTCAGTGGGGTGCACATGCAATCAGCCCTGCGCCAGTGCAGGCAATGGCAGGAGTCAGCAGCTCAGGCAGGTCCCACTCTGCAGCCCTTGCATGCCCGCGACCCTTTGGAGGGTGAAAGGTGACAGCAGGACAAGGAAAGTGAGAAACTGCTGCTGCCTGTGCCCTGATCTGCCTGCTGGAAGGAGACCTGAGGTGGGCAGGACTTGATAGGCAGCTTATAAAACCGGTTGGTCTTTCTCCGTCCCACTTGCCAGGACTCTGGATTTCATGTGCTCTGAAACAACAGCTCCCCTTTCCCTCCCTCCAGCCACCACCACTGCTGGCTGTGTGTCCGTGCTGCTCAGGATATCTTTACCCTGCCTGCAGCTGGCACAGGGAACGCAGGTTGCTGCGAGGTGTCCTGGATCCCCACTGCCTCTCCTGGGTCCCCGCTCTACCCATCAAATACCCGTCCACCAGCGCTTGCCAGGGCTGACAGGCATGACGGGCAAGGTGGAATCAGCCCATGCACTTTCCACCAGGAGATGTACACGGGCCACACACCAGTGCTCTGCAGGAGGTGGCAGCACGCTGGGGACACGCTGCTCGTGTCAGGCACTGGCCGCCTGCTCCAGGCTGGGTGCAGCCGAGGTACCAAGAGGCTCCTTTTTACGGTGCTGAGCCAGCCAGCACCAGCACCCTGCCCAGCAGTGGTGGCACCAGTGCTCTGCCTACCCTGAGGTCCCAGTGGCAGCTGGAACATGCTGTGGATATTCCCGCTAGAAGGAGGGAAATTAGCTTGTGCAGTTCCTTTGGTCTTTGGACCCAAAGGGGTGAGCTGGGCTCTGCAATACTTACCAGGCCTGCTGCCAACCTCAGCGGCTGTGGGACCATCCCCACAGAGTCTGTCCTCAGGACACGGGCTTGCAGACATCCCTCACTTCTCCCATTATTTTACCCAAACTCGTTGCACCCGCTGCTGCCTCAAGCCTGGAAGTGCCCCATCAGAGTCACCGGAGGGTACGGGGCTCTTCCAGCCTAAACATGAGGGGGAAAAAAGGGCACAAGTGTGCCTTTAAATAGCCCGGCAAGGACAGGCTCTCCCGGGAGGAATGCTCTGGCTGGCCTGGTGGAACATGCTCGTGGCCGGGGGCACGGGGGGACAGCCAGGCAGGGACGGCTCCTTGCCAGGAGGTCAGGCCAAGGTTAGGCATCGCCCCGGCCGGGCGCCACTGTGCCGTGTCTTGGCACCGCGGTATCAGAGCCATGCAAGGGGGAGGGCAATGCATGCCAGGCTGGGGACTGGCCATGCCTGGGGCTGCTCTGCAAGGTGGCAGAGGAGCTGGGCAGGTTCTGCTGCCTGCAACCTGCCTGCCAACCTGCACAGGGGTTGGCACCGGCACAGCCCGGCTGCCGGAGCAGCCTGCTGGGAGCTCACATTGTCTAGGAGCGGCTGCTGTACTCCTGTCCAGGCTGATTCATATCCTGGACGTGCAGGCATTTGGATAACGTCCACCCGCGGGGTGTGAGAGCACACAGCCGTGTCCCCGGGGTGCAGGGCACCAGCCTGGCCACATGACGGAGAGCAGGACGGTGACAGCTCAGACTCCTCTCTCCCCTGCTTTGCAGGGCATACCAGTCCCTGGGGACATGGCAGTGGCCACAGGCAGGGTAGGGACCTGCAAAGCACATCACCAGACAGAGAGACCTGGGTTGCAGGGAGGATGGCTGCATGCCCAGGTGTCGATGTGCCCGCTGGCTCTCCTGGGGCACCCAGGTGGCAGGGAGGCACGAGAGGAAAGCAGCTACCAGGGAAGCCCCGAGCTCTGGCCCCCAAACCTAGACCCATCCCCTCACCACGGGGTGCCAGAAGGAGAGTAGGGGTGCAGTAGGGCTGCAGTGGGCAGAGAAGGAGGGGAGTGGGGGGACCCAGCGGGAGCAGGGCGGCTGCCCTGGGCTGAAGGACACAGCCAGCCCAAGCAGAGCCGTGTCTGCAGGCATGGTGCTCGAGTTCACCACCGCTGCCAGGCAGAGCTGGCGCCGAGCAAAGCCAGCCCGCGGCTGCACTGTTCCCAGGTGCCCACCCGTGTGTGGGAGCAGGGTGGCCCACGAGAAGCAGCCGGCACCCTGGCCACTGGCAGCCCACGCTGGCCCTGCTCGCCACGCTGCCAGCCGTGATCAGCATGGTGCTGTGTGGCCCGAGGGAGGGCTGAGCCCCACACAGAGTGGCCCTGGGGCTGCGAGATGGGAGCGGGGCTATGAGCAGCAGTGCTTGCTCCAGGCTTGCGCAGCCGGCACCTGAATTGTCTAATAAAGTGTGAAATTGTTTTCATGCTCTGCTACCTTTGCTGAGATGGACCATCATTACAGCCCCCCCCTTTCCCAGCCGGCAGCCAGCTGCTGCCAATGTCCCTGCTGTTGCAGTGCTGCCAGATGAGCCCCAGGCTGGAGCTGTGACTGGCACAGCCCTGCAGGACCACTGTGCTGGGGGCTGCCGGGTGGTACCCGTCATCCCGGGGGTGAGCACCCCTCTCCTCCTCCTCAGCGCCACCATTGCACCCACCCCATGTAAAAGCACAAGCTGCTGTGGCTGCATCGCTCTTCTCAAGGGTAAATCTCTGCCATGGGGCTGGGGGCTGCAGACCCTCTTCCTTCCCCCACCCCCCTAATCAGTTTTCCTGGGGGGTGCAGGGGTCAGCTCAGGACTGAGCCCTGCCCTGGGGCTGTGCCGCTGCCAAAGCAATGCCCTTTCCCAGGAAGGGCTGGCAGGGAACGTGCCCATCAGATACAGCCTGCAAAGAGATAGGGCTCCCTCCAGCTGCGCCAGGAGTGCCAGGAGCCGTCTCAAACTCTTGCTCCGGCAGTGGAGGGCTCCCACCTTGGCAGGGACAGAGGGGCAGCCCGGCCCACCCCTCGCCAGTGGGTGACTAATTGCTCCTGAACCTCCTGGATGTGCACAGAAACCGTTCTCCATCCTTAATAACAATAATCAATCATCCTGCTCTGCGCAGGGGTTGTGGAAGGCTTTCCAGGGCTGGGGAGTCAGCAGGGCTGGGGAGGGGGAGTATGGTGCCGGTGGGGGGGATCTCCCCTCGAAGGGACACAGAGGTCTCTGCTCCGGCGGTGGCTTTCCTCCCACGCTACCTGCCAGGAGGGCAATCTGTGCCCTGGTACACCCTGCAAGGGGAAGTGCCTGCTCCTCGATGCTGGCACCGTGCCGGTGCACTGAGTGTGCAAACCGTGATTTTGGAGGGACGATGGGGCTAGCTGGGAGCCCAGGCTGTGCATGGGGGATGGCGTGCTCCCTGCTCCAGAGGGTCCTGTGGGTCCCGGTGCCGAGGGGCCAGATGTGAGTGCCAGGGAGCTGCTGATTGGGGGACTAGGAAAAGGAGCCACATCTGGAATTTCTTCAGGGATCAAGATACTTTGCCCCAGGGAAATGGTGCCATGTTTTTCCAACCACTGATAAAGTTAAACCCTTGATCTGGTTAAAGATTTAGCCCGCAGGGCAAGCCTGGGTAGGACAACAATGCTGTTAGTGCCACCGACTTGCTGACACTTGCCCAGGCAGAGGGGACTGACTCCACTGCAATCCCCTGGCTCAGCCCTGCTGTCGGAGAACATCCCTGCACCCAGACGTCACTGTCGGGGCACATCCCCACAGCTGGACCCCACCATCCCTGGGCCACATCCAGGCTCCTACACTGGGGATGGAGCTGGAGCATCCCCAGGCGCCAAGCTGAGGCCGAGCAGGCGGATAGCATGCAGCCAGGGAGGGGAGCATCCCGCTGGGAACCGCTCTTTCTTTGGTGTAACCTTATAACCCACACCCTGCCACCTGCCTGCCCTGGCCACAGCTCGTCCCAGTGCCACCAGCCAGGGTGGGGCTTCATGCTGCTGGGAAGCCAGCCTGGCCTTGATGTGACATCAGTCAGCTGGAGTGGCTGGGCAATGCCACCCACTGTGAATAGCTTGGCCAGCATGCCAGCCCCTGCATCGTGTCCCCCTGCCCTGCCAGGCCCGAGCTGGTGGTCCCGGAATGATGCACCATTTTCCTTGGGGCTTCCTTGGCCCCGTGGCATGAGGTTCTTCATCTGCCTGGCAGCAAAAGACAGATCTCTGAGGGCTCGTCCCTGTCCCCAAGGTCACTCCACTGGCTGGAGAGCATCCTGGGGCTTTCCGGAGGTCACTGGAGTTAAGGAGGTGCAGAGCACCCTCCTGCCCTCCTGCCAGCTCCTGTGACAGCCACACCTTCCCGCTGCCCAGCCTGGCAGAGGGGACAGACACCCCACGGCTGCAGCTCTCCTCCCACGGTCCTCATTCCTGCACCCTCGGGGCGGCTGCACCTGGTTGTGGCAGCAGTACTTGACACTGCAAAGGCTTCCCAAATACAACCCCTCATCTGTCTTTGGGGTGCTGGTGCTCCCCAGGCGGCAAAGGCAGCCCTGCCTTGAGCCGTTTTGGGCTCAGGGGCTCTGGAGCCCAGCTCTGCTCCCCTCTCCGTGGGTAAGCAGATGGCCTCCCCTGCCCGGATGGGCTCACCACCCCAGGAAGAAGCTGTGTGTGATCGCTGCGTGTCACCAGGCACTGCCATCGTCCCCTGCCACAGCCAGAGCTGCCGTGGGTGGTCCTGCCCCTGAGCCAGGGGTTTCCTCCCCAGCCCCCCCGCCCTGCAGCTGCAGGCCTGGGTTTCCCTTGTTATACCGGGAGGACTAAAGGGGCTGTTGAGTCCCCGGCAGCCTGGCCCTGTGGTCTGCAGGCACCGCGGCTCATCCTGCCCAGCCTCAGCTGGCTGCTCGCGGGAGGCACGGCCCCGCTGGCGCGTGTGCTGTGGCGCTGGGGAGATCCCAAAGGCAGCTTTTGGCTGGAGCAAAGGCAGAGGGTGCAGGTGGGAGGTGGGGATGAAGAAGCTCAGGTGAGCACCGAGGGGAAGTGTCCCTGCTCACAGGCAAGGGGGAGGACAGAGGAGTCATCCTGCCTTCTGCAGCCATGGGACTCTGGCAGGGGTGCCAGCTGGCATGCCACAGCAGGGATAGCGCATACCTCATCTGCCACAGGCCCTTTCAAATGGGCCACCAATTCAGTGTCAAGAGTCGTTTCAAAGCCCTCTCCTCACATCAGGCAGGGGAGGCAGAAAGGCTGCCTAATTCCCACCTCACCTCCCGGCTGCCCGGAGCCATCCCATCTGCTAGAGAAAACCAGGCGCTGGGAGCAGCCGGGGATCGACACTCTAACCCAGCAGCATTCCCGAGCCCTCCTTCATTAGCATTCCTCCTCTCCCAGCCTGCACAGCCTGTTCCCAACGCCCCGCGTGTTAATTGAATTACTTCCCCCAGAACTGTCGCAGCTTCAGGGACTCGAGCATCTGCATACGCCACGGGCAGCCTGCTCCACACTGGCTCAGCCCTTCCCCACGCTCCCCACTTTCCCCATGGGATGAGCCAGCTGCCGGGAAGAGAAACGGATCTGGCAATGGCAAGTCCAGGTTGGTGTGAAGGTGCAAATGGCCCCGTTGCAAAGATCCATGGAACAAAGGGAATGGAGTCAAAGCATAAATCAGAAGCCCCAAGGGCTGTGGGAGCCCCCCAGTGAGGTCTGAAAGTGTTCAGCAGGTTGTGCAGGGCTGGGAAACATCCTGCTGCTGCTAAAGCCATCACTACACCCAGTGTCGGGCAGCAGTCCATCCAGTCATCAATCTGAGGCTGTTGCTGCGTCTCTAACTGAAGGAGGTGATTTGTGCGTCTAAAATTTGCCTCCTTTGGGCTGCACCCGACTATAGCTACAAACTGCAGACACAAACCCCTTTTGTGTGCACAACCCGAATCCTGTCTGGGATTTACCTAAAACAGCCCCAGGGAAAAACGTGTGGGTGGGAAGGGACAAAGGCTGCCTGGTGTTTGTTTTTACTAATGAAGACCCATAATCAAATAATTTCAATTTTAATTGTAAAGCCAGCAGGCAGATTTCTGTCTCCAGATGGGACGTGATAGGAATGGTTGAAGGCTGGGCACGTTCTGCGGCTCACCTTAATACTTGGAGCAAGGCCAGTGGGAGAAGCCCCGGGGAGGCTCCCACCCTGCTTCGGAAGAGCCTGGTCCCCGAGGGGTGCAGGGACCATACAAGCCCTCTTGGCATTATTCGAAAAAAAGGACTAAGGTGAAAAAAAAAAAAAAAACCAAAAAAAAAACAGGGAAAAAGAAGTTCCTTCATCCTGAGCCATTCCTGGGTAGAAGCGGAGGCACATCCAGCCGCGGTGCCAGCAGAGCCTGGGGCTGTGAAGCTGACCCGTGGCCGTGAGATGGTCCTTGGAGCGGCAGGCCAGCCAGCCAGCATCCCGCCTGCACCAGTGGGACCTTGTCTGGTCCAACCCTCCTGCGCCTGGGGACAAAGAGAGATGGAGCCCTTGGGGCTGGACAGGGGATGGCAGCTTTCTGAAGCAGTTGGTAGGCAATGTGGGACTTGAGATGGCATCAGCCTCAGAGCCTCTCCTGCTTCTTTGACACGGGGAAGCTAACCCCAGGGAGGATGTGCTGCCACCATAGCCAGATCTGAGCAGGGGAGGCAGGAGCTGTTTCCACTGCTTTCATCTCCTGGTTCTGTCAGGAGACGTGAAATCTATTTGTGGCTTCCTCCTACTGTCTCATTTTTTGGGTGCTTGGACTTTGGGAAAAGAGAAAAATAAAGAAACTGGGTCATTTTCTATTTGTTTGGAAGAGCTGAGATGTTAGCCCTCCAGCTGCAGAGAGCTCTGCTCACAACTCTGCGGGGCTCAATGAACTTGGAAGTAAGCGGTGGGGGAAAGGAGAAACCTCCCCCTCACCAAAGCCAATGTGTATTTTGCCCAGCTTCTTGTTTAGTCGGGGAGGGCAGAACTGGGTGCAGTGAGATTGGATTGCCCTCCCAATCTAAAAAATCTAATTCAGGCTAAAAACAACTGTTTGTTTCTCATGATGGAGAAATGTAGCCAGGAGAGGCTGGGTCGTGCTGGGACTGACTAACTCCCCCAGGCTGGGGGCATTCCCCACCGCCTGCCAGGCCCCAGCAATCACCCAGGGACAAGGGATGGGGGCACAGGTTCCAGCTGGAGGTGTCAGGGGAAGGAGAAGGTCTTCTCTCCATCAGAGGGGTTTCTTCCTTCCAGAAGAGGACGAGGTCAGAGGGTCGAGGTGGTACAGCACAATCAGGTCAGGTCATGCCAAGTGTAAAATACCTAGCGTTCTTGTTAGTGCGATTGCCGTAGCCATAATGGGATAGAGCCCATCTCTTGTCAGGGGTGGCTGCTTTTGGTTTCACCTCCACGGGCTGCTTCCCTCCCAGTGCCCACGGTCCCACTGCTGGTACCAACAGCATTTCTGCAATCCCCTGGAAGGGATCCAGGCCGGGTGCTGAGCAGCCACCAGCATCCCTGCGACCGGGCCTCTTTGCTCTTATCTGCTCTCCCTTTTCATGCCTGAGTCATCAGAGACAAGAGCATCAAATCAGAAATAAAGTCATTAACTCACTAAGCAAATACAGATGAAAATCCTCACTTTATTTTTTGAAATCAGAGCTCTGGATCCTCAGGGCTTTAAGTGGTGGCTTCCCTCCTCCAGCCTTCCTGTGGGCAGGTCTGTTCCAGCCCCACGCGTGTCCCAGGGGCGAGGAGAGGAGGGAGACACGGGCACCCGACCTGTGGGGCTCAGCTTGGCCCACAGCACCCCGTGCACTTGCCGTCGATGTGGCTCTCCAGCCAGGACGGGGGGAGCCCCATGCCTGATGCACTCCCTTGCTGATGGGCTCCAGCTACATGAAACCGCAGCAGGTCTCCCAGCTTGGGCTCGGGCGTGCTGGGCACATCCAGCAGGAATTCTGTGTCCCTCTCCTCCCCCTGCGACACCCATCCCTCCTGCCAGTGCATCACCCTCTGCCCAGGGCTGGGCTCATCCCCAGCATCTCGTGCCTCCCACGTGGCTCCAGCTCTCACATCCCCATCCCAGCCAATCCGTGCCAATCTGTGATTTCGTTCATCTTCCTTTTTTCTCTTTTTTTTTTTTTTTTCCTCACCGTGCACAAATGGGAATTAAATTGAGGCCACCAAACTCATTCGCACTCGCAGCTGTAATGGGATTGCAGGAAGCGTTTCACCACCAGCTCTTCACAGCAGCTGCCTGTCTCCGGCTGGAAAACGGCAGCATGCTCGCTCCTGCTGCCGCTGCCCGGCGTGCCCCTGCCTGCTCGCTGCCGGGCCCTTGTGCCAGCAGCCCCCGCGGGAAGGCAGGGCTGGGGTTAAATCCAACCAGACCAAAACACACGTGAGCAATTTCTTTCTCGTGTGAGCGCGCTGAGGGCCAAAAGGCACGGCTCAGCTCCTGCATGGGGTCCCGCGGCTATACCTGGCCCAAAGCCCCATCGCACTGGGTTTATCCGGTGTCCCGGGGGTGCATGCCTGCCTGCACCCCTGCCTTGCGGAGCTGGGTGTCCTTCGGCGTTGGGGGCTGGTTCTCCCACTGGAGCCATGCGGTGCAGTGCTGGAGGCGGGCTGGTCCCCACAGCGTGGCTCAGCCTCAGGGGGTGAGGCACCATCACGGGGAATTGGGAGTGAGCTGGGGCCAGGGAGGCAGCCGCGGGGCACCCCAAACCGGCACAGGGGCTGGGGGTGCCAGTGAGCACACAGAGCTCCTGCTGCGGGGTGAGCACCCAGCCAGCCCTGCGTGACCCACTGCACTGGAGCAGGGAGCAGGCACTATGGGGTGCTGAACCCCACCGTGGGTGCAGACCCCCAAGCAAGGAGCAGCCCCCCGGCACCGTCCCCCCAGAGATGACCACTTATTTTTAGCAGGCGGGAGCAGGAGGGATGCTGGTTGCGGGTGAACTTGCTAGAAGACCTGCCCCCTACCATCCAGCGAAAAGCCCCCAAAGTGCCTGTGGATCGCAAAGGAGAGTGAGCATGAGTGTGCTGGGAGGGAACAGCCGCTGGGAATTTAAATGACCAACTGTGAATGCTGGTTTTGTTTTGTCCCAGCCACGGCTACACTCTGCTCTGGCCAGGAAGCATTCAAATACAGTTACACATGGGGCTCATGCCTGCAAATAAAGCCAATTTGGAAAACCTGGGGAGAAACTGAGCTTGAGAGGAGCCCTGGCACAGCACCCTGCCCCTGCCCCTGCCCAGCCCTGCCAAAAGCCACAGCCCCGCAGGAGAAACCAGCAGAGCCGGGCAGAGCGGACAGAGCTGCAGCGGCAGGGGTGTGCAGGAGCTGGGCCGGCCTCTCCCCAGGGCCTCCAGTAAAGCTTCATTCCTGTCTGCCAGAAGGAAGAGCGATGGAAGGAGGAGGGATGCTCAGGAAGTGGGAGGCGTGCTTCCTGCACACTTCCTGCACACTTCCAGCTCACCTCCCGCTCACCCCGCCTGATGGGACGCTGCCGGGGGCTGGGGACCAGAGGCAGACTTTTCCAGGGACAGCCTCGGGGCGAAGGTCTCAGCTTGGTTGCCAGCGTGGGCCATGGAACGCTGCCCCGTGACCCACCACGGCCCCCTGGGCAAACGGAGATGCCGCCGGCCGCTGTGATTTACGGTCTCGGCCACACACCAACTCGACGCATGCTGCCAGATCCAGGCCCTGAAAATTTAGTTTCATGTGGATAAACAGGATTTCTTATTACTGTTGCTAATGTGGTGTCAGCACATTGCAATATAGATATTTTAATAATCCATAGTTCTTTAATGAAGGGGCTTAACAAACTAATTTACTTTCCAACATTTGTATATGTCATATTTGCTCATTTATTCATGCAATAAATGAAATTAAAGTTCCAAAACCTTTAGAAAATAACAAGTATACAGAAGAAGTGCACTTGTGTATTAAAAAGAAAAGCAGGCGCTGCTTTTCCTGGCACAGAGGCTGCCCACAGGCACATGCTGCCGGATGTTTCCTCCTCTGCCCGTGCAGCAACACAGGCTGGAGCAGAGTGCAGCCGGGCACTGCCAGTCCCCCATTCCCAGGGATGCTGACAGTTGTGACAACCACTGCATTTTTATTTTTATCATCCCAACAATGTCGCTGTTTAGATCAGCTTTTATTAAAAATAAATAATGCTTTTAAAATGAAGCTGGCACTGGGGCACCAAACTATGACAAAGGCCAGGAGGCAGCGCTGAGGATGATTAATGTGATTTTTTCCAGCAATAAACTGTAGCAGCTCTCCCATGTAGAGGGGTCTGATGGGGGGGGGGGGTGAGGGAAGGATATAGGTGCACGGTGCCTCTTGCAGCCCAGTGTCTTGTCTGCAGAGGGCACAGCTCACGCCCATGAGAGGTCTGACTGCAGCCTCATGCTCTCCCCAGGCCAGGCTTTGGTAGGCACGTGTCAGGCAAAGGCAGGAGATAGAGGCGTGGAGCCTTCCCAGCCCCTTTGCAGGTCCTGGAGCTGTATCTATCCCTCCTTCGGCCGCTGTCCCCCATGCCTGCCTTCAGCAGATCCATCTGCCTGAGCCCAGCTGGGTGATGAACACCACTCATCTTCAGCACAGATAAACAGGACATACAATGTACGCTGACAAGCGGCGTACAGGGTCCCCGGGGTTTTGGTAATGTCATATATCCATCTCTTCACCACGCTGCACAGGCAAAGAGTGGCCCATGCCAGGCACATCTGTATCACATGTGGAGGCTTCCCCCACACCACAGCCTCCAGGTGAAGCAGCGCCCTGGGAAAACTGCCGAAGGCTGTGCAAGGCCACGCTCGCTTCCCCGGGACAGACTCAGCCTGCTCAGGCTTCCCAGGAGGGTGCACCCTGTCCACCCCAGCGCAGATGCATTTTGCTGCACAGAGCAGTGGTATAGCTGCCTCTGCTTATGGCCATAGGGGCCAGGCTGCAGCTGCTGCTCTGTTGTGACAACGCCAGTTGCAAAACCCCTGTAGTGAAGGAGGCTGGCGGCTGGAGCTTGTCCAAGAAGCGCTCAACGCCTCAGCTTTCCCCCGCTTCCTGCTCACAGCGACCAGAGGGAAAAGTAATGAGCAAAGTCTTAGACAAACATTTTGGGAATCAAAAAACCCCACTCTGAGCGCGGTTTGGCTTAACAGCTTGATGGGGGATGGCGCACGCACAATGTACAGATCGGGAGACAGAGACGCTGCCCCACTGAGCTTGCAGTTATCTGCTCCAACAGGGAAGGGATAAGGCGTTGCCACTCGTTACTTTGATCCTTTTATCCCGTCCCTCCCCTGCCTTTTCAGGCCAGAGCATTTTCCAAACTCTGCTTTAGCTCATCCCTGCTGCTTCCTTTCTAGCACTACCAGCATCACTAATAATAACAGCTCTAAATTCTCCTTGCCTGGCACTTAGTCAGTAGCAATGGGCGCTGTGCAGCCTCGTTGCATCTCTTTGTGCCTCCATTCAGTCTATGCCTGCCCGTGCGCCCTTAAATACATAAAATGCGTGGGCAATCGCACACCACTCCCTCCTCCCCCAGTTGTGCAATTCAGGTGTTTGGATGCAATATCCAACCCCCTGGCTCTTTGCTTACGGGAATATCATGCCCAGCCCTGTGGCAGAGAGAGTAGCTAGGCGGCTGTATTCCTTACCTCTCGAAGGAGCCGGGAGTGCAGCGAGAGCTGGAAATAGCCCTGGCTGACACAGATACCTGTGCAAAACAGCAGGGGCCTGCACTTGCCTTGGTAATTGCATACTGCATGGCGATGAGTCACCCGCAGCCCCGCTCCGGCGGGCAGCACGCGGCCTCCCTGCCTCCTGCCGCGCGGTGCGGCGCGGTGCGGTGCGGTGCGGTGCGGTGCGGTGCGGTGCGGTGCGGTGCGGGCAGGATTCGCCATGCTCAACTTGGTACCGTTTGCCTGGGAGAGTGCTGCACACACACACAACCCCCCCATCACCAGCCCGGGAAGGGGGGCCCAAAGCACAGGCAGTGAGCGGCAAGGATAGCAGGGAAAGAATGGGAATGAGAGCATCTTGCAGCTCTTTAAGCTCTCGAGATGCTTTCAAGTGCCAGGAGGGCTGTGTGAGCTGTGATTTTGCTGCATTATTTCTGTTGCTAGCCACCTCTGCATGGGGAGCTCCTGCGTGCAGAGCAACTGCTTGCAGCAAGCAGGCATTCACGCACCGCCTGGTCAGGGGGGGGGCTGAGCCCCCCAGCTGACATCACCCACAAGGGACCAGGGCCCACCCTGGGACCAGCCCTCAGTACTTCCCAGAGTGGGGACCCAGAGCCTCTAAGATGGGGCCCCCTTTTCTCAGCCACCGGTACAATCGTAACCGAAGCGGCCAGAGAAGGAAGTGATGTTTCGGCTCACTCCAAACTCCTCAGCCATGGCAAGAAGCCCCAGCCAGCAGAGTTCTCCATCCTCCTCCTCCTCTCCATGGTGGGGGGCTCAGAGGCTGCCTCGCTGCTGGCCATTGCGCTGTCAGGAAGAGATTAATAAATAATTAGCCGGCAAACTTCCACCGGGGAGCTTTGTTTCTTCTCCTCCAGTGGTGCTGCCAGTTCAGAGAGTGAAATCCAGTGGAGAGCGGCTGTCTTGGGGGGAGAGGGCCTGGCGAGGGTGGCATTTCCCCTGCCAGGTTGGCAGTTCCCCGAGCTCCTCCACAGCTGACTTCACATATCAAAGGGACGCAGGAGGGAGGAGGAGGAATAGGTAAAATCAATGAGAACCTATTTGGCGGGATAAAAGAGCGTGGTTTTATTTATAGTGCTGGCTGGAGCTGAAGTGCCTCCTGCCCAGTGATACGGTGCTGAGGTGCTGAGGAACAGCAGAACGATGTCTGCGTGGGGCTGGGAGATGTGCCAGTGCCTGCTGCCCCAGCACCCCGGCCTCCAGCCCCATGGGGCCCACGGCCACGTCCCTGCTGCTCCCCAGAGTGCCCCAAAGGGGAGCAGGAGGGGACGCCTGCAGAAGGGTTCCCGCTCTAACACCAGTGCTTGTGGTCAGAGGGAACTGGGACCTGGCAACCAGCCCCTTCCCACTGCTGGTGCCCGGGCTGGGGGTGCAGTATCTGGGGACAGTGACAGCCAGTCGCTATGGGGGGTGCTCAGAGGAGAGCTGGTGAGGGGTGGTGGGGAGGGTGTGCTGTGGGATGGGACCCTGGGGACAGATGGGTCCAGCCTGGCTGGTGATTGTCCTGGTCTGGGAGCCATGAGGAGAGAAGGTGCCAGTGAATGCTCCTGCCAGCAATGACTGCTTGAGGAATGGCAAGTCCTCGCTCGGCAGCTCTGAGGATCTAAAGGGTCTCCCTTCACTGCTCACCCCCTCGGCCAGCTCTGCTGGTACAGGGGGATCAGGACCTGCTCAGGTGATCATTGCATGTCTCCAGCAGGAGGCAGTTAAACAGAAAGAAGAAGAGAAAACAGTGATGGCAGCACCCAGACTCTGAGCAGCCCCTGGGGAGAGGCAGGAGGAGTAGTCCTGCTTGGGGCCAGGGCCAGCAGAGGAGGATGAGGTTGGTCTGGGTCTTGGTCAGCCTCTCCCTTGCCCCTTGTTCCTCCCAGGGAGCAGAGCAGAGGAGTGGCTGTCAGCAGGATGATGGGGATGGAGGAGACACCCCAGCTCCTGGTGCTGTCCTGCCGGGCAGGGACGGGCTGGGAAGGGAGGCCAAGCAGTGCCACCAGGACCAGAGGCAGCTTGACAGGCAGGGATGAGGCAGGCAGGTCGGTGAGGGGACAGCAGGGTGACATCCATGGGCTACAACAGATGCCGTCAGCGCAGTGTGAGAGTTGCCAGTGGCACGGTGTGCTGGGGAAGCCGAGTTCAGCCAGAGCAGAAGATTAAACACGAGGGACACGTGCCGTAGGGTGCAGCTCCCTTTGGTCCCCACACGCTGATGCTGGCCAGTGCCAACGTGCCAGGCTGCCTCTGGGGCAGCACGTGGGGACACCGCCAGCAAAACAGCAAGGAGAAGGCTTGGGTGGGATGTCAGGCAGTGCAGAAAGTGTGGTGCAGGGCCCCCGACAGGGTGTTTCTTCCCTCAATTAAAGTGACGTACAGGGTGAGCTGAGTGCCCTGGGCTGCTGCCGGGCTCTCGTCCCCGCGCAGAAGGGGCCGGCTGGCCCCACTGCTCCAGAGCAGCCTGGGGAGGAGGACAGGCTGCTTCAGCTGCTGCGAGTGTGCTGCTTCCTGCAGACAAATGAGTCACTGAAAACGCCATAAGGAGTCAATGGGCATCCTGGTCTCCTCGCTCAGCCCACACAGCTGGTGGGCAGCATGAGCCATCACGCAGGAGCCTTCCCTACCCTCTGCTGAGCTGACTGGCCTCTGCCGCTTGCTCCAGGAAATTCCCATCTGTTTCAATAGCTCATCCACAACCCCCTTCTTACTCCTTTGCCACTACATTTCTCTCTTCATAAGTTTCCTCTGCAATAGCTCCATGGCTTTAGCTCTGCAGGATGTGCAAGGCTGCTGTTTTGCAGAGGAGCAGGCTGCAGAACTGGGCAGACTGGAGCCCTGTAAAACATCACCCTTCGTGTGTGCATCCCCCAGCCCTCAGTGCTGGCTGTGGGCTCCCCTGCCGAAGCAGCCCAGGTGCCTGTCTGCTCCAGAGAAAGAGAGCTGCAGCAAACTGAGTTTGATGGCACAGGGTGGGGAGGGACCCTCTGCCAGGTGCATTCCAGAGAGGGGACCAGGGGGTCTCTGCCATGGCACAGACAGATACGGTGTCCGTGTGTGCCTTCACCGGCATGGTGGAGCATCGCTCCCCAATGATGCCCAGGGATGCTGGAACAGGAACAGCAACCTCTGAATAAGCACAGCCCCAGCCCCACTCCCCAGACAAGCTGGAGCCAAGGGCCAGAGGCTCAGCCAGCACCCACTTGTCCTCTGAAGCCACTCTCTTGTTTTCCAGGGCCCCTCCATCCCCAGATGCCACGTGCTCAGCTCTGTGGCAAAGAGAACATCACCCCAAGAGCAGAGGGGCAGTTTCCACCCAGGCATATGGGAAGCAAGGGGTTACACTGTCCAGTGGTGTCTTTCTATAGGTTCACTCCTTGCTTACCATTAAGGATCACAGAGCCCTCATGTCACAAACTGAAGAGGAAGAGGAGGAGGCAGGAGCTGCCAGGTGAACACAGCTGATCAGGAGCCACCGGACACAGAAATTGTGGAGGAAAAGCGACACGAGGTCCCTGTGCTCGGTGAGTTCAGGTGAAGGACAAGGCTCAGCTGAGTGCCCAGCAGGGCTGAGGGGAAAGCAAAGCAGAGCTCGTGGAAAGGAGCCAAACAGAGAAACTCAGTGAAACCCAGGGGCATGGCACTGCTAACCACTGCTGCCCCGTGGGGAGCAGGGCCTCCAGTTAGCAGCCCACATGAATGAAGATTGATTTAGGAGAGGACTTCGGAAGAGCCTCGGAGGCATCTTCCCTTTCGGCCACCTCCAGCTTACCCAACCGCCAGCTCAGGGAGACACAGCCAGTGCAGACCCCCCTTCCCCTGGGTCTCCAGCGAAAGCGGCCAGTGGGGTGGCCATCCTGGCCAACACGCAAATTCTCCCTGGGGCTGCATTTAATTTTAGTGGCAAGAAAAGAGTGTCACAACGTGGGGGGCTGGTGAGGACCCACCAGAGCCTGGGGATGTTATAACTCGGAGGAGCCCCATTTGCCGCTGCCCCTCAGTGCCCGCACTGCCTGGTCCTTAGAACATTTTCCCATCCACAAACAGGGGCAGCTGCAACATGAAACCGAAGGCGGGAGTTTGCACAGCGCGGGGTGTCTCCTGTCCAGCCACCGCTCATTGGCTCCTGCCCCTGTCCCACATTTGGCCTTTGGGAGGCTAAGGGTACCTTCAAACCCTGTCCCCTCCTGACCGCTGGCCTAATGACATTACTCGCTCTCTGCTGTTTTGAAAGGGCATTTGCAGACTTTTCCTGTTATGTTTTACCTTGGTAATACTATCCACAGCCCCTCCGGGCTTAGCATCGTGTTGCTGTGGCTGGCTGCAGCGCCGGCGCAGTGCCACACCGTGCTCTGGCTTAGCCTGGGCTGGCCAGCAAGGGGTCGGCACGCGGGGCTTATTTCTGCCCAGCTGTGGCTGAAAACCTCTTTGAGTGCATAAATACAAAGAATAGCAGAAGCTGGAGCTCTGGCACCTCTCCTGCTCACAAAGCTCAGGTTCTGGTTTAGGGGGACAGCCATGAGCATTCAGAGAAACTGCACGATCACTCTGTGCACAGACAGAGAAGGGTGCACGCACAGGGGGAATATAACATCCCGTGCACACCACTGCACTGAAATACCGTGGATTGGATACCCTCTCTACCCACAGTGGGTGTTTCTGAGGCTGCCACATGACTGACTTCTGAGGAGGTGGAGACAATACCAGCTATAACATCTTGTCCTCCTTTGCATCTCTCCTGGTGCTTTCGAAGCCCTTTTTATAAGCATTGTTCAGCCAATCCCCCCAGAAGCATCAGGGCACAGGGAAGCAGTGTGATCTCTGTCCTATAGGTGAAAAAACCCCAAAGGCACAGAAAAACGCTTGGACTGTGCAAAAGTCCAGAGCAGCCAAGAGCACAAGTTGGAGCATGTTAACACCGACTTGCAGCCACGTGAGCAACTGTACTTCGCCCTCCAGGATCCCACTGAAACCCAGAAGTAGCAGCAAGTCCACCTCTCTGAGATGCCCCTGTTTTTCTCCGTCCCTGCTATCCTCAGGCCCCCTCTCAGCACAAGGGCAGCCTGACCCCAACATCCCATCCAGTTTTGCCTGCTTGGCTGAAATAAGCCCTAACCCGTTGCTGTTCAGAAGAGAATTGGGGCAGCACAGGCTAGCCTGTGCTTTCCTTGTGCTCCTCGGTGCCTCTGGGCTGCCTGGCCGAGCTGCACCGTGCGGGTGGTGGGGGGTGGGGGGGTGGGGGGGTGCCCCGCAGGCTGTGGCAGCTGGGGACTGGAAAGGGCTCATCTTCTTGGCTTAGAAAGCAAGGAGGGAGGAACTGTGCTTGTACACACACCAGAAGGGAAAAGGTATTTTTGAAACACACGGCTATGCGTGATTTGATTTTAGAACAACTGTTCACAAGTAATTCCCACGAATGGTTACTTCCTATTTGAGTACAACTGGTATAAAGGAAATCACGAGATACTCAAGTGAGAACCTCGCCTTTTGTGCAACACATTCCTCCCAAGTGACTGCTTTTATGGTGAGGCCTTCCAGTCCTGCTTTTTCCCCTGATGGAGGCCAACGTCCCTCCTGTTCTCAGCTCACCTCTTCTCTCCATAGCATTCAGCGCTTACATTTTCTGTAAAGGAGCAACTGGGAGGGGAATGCGCTCCAAATCACTGGCTCGCAGGGTCGACTGGGAATTTGAGTCTTGGTCTGCAAGGAATTGCACGTGCCCCAGAGCAAGGCGATTCCCTTCCCTGGGCCCTCGCGGCGCAGCGCCGTGCTCTGGGCGGTGAGCCACAGCAGAGCATCTGGGCCCAGACCTCCCACCAACGGGAAGAGAAGTCTCATTGCTGGCAGAGCAGCTTGAAAAGCACCTTGGGTAACTGTTTCAGAACTTCGTACCAGTAATTAGTAATAAAGTGCCACAGCAATGAGGAAGAGTTGGTGGCAGCTTCTCTTTTGCTTTGTCCCACTCCAGCAGCTGAGCTGCCCCTGCCCCCAGCTCTCACCAGCTGTGTAACACACACTGTCTGCTTGCATCTTTCCGTGCAAGGCTCAGGATCATCAGGGAAAATCCAGTGTTGCTACATCGGATGATGTTCACAGCATGTCTTGAAGCAAACGGAGGCCAGAGGGCATTAAAGAACAGCTGGAAACAGCTCTCCCTTTGAAAGAAAAGCAAGGCAAGAAGGCAGACAGGCAGCAAGCTTGTCCTACCAGAGGAAGAAGCACCTTTCCTTCACCCATCCGAGCCTGACGCAGAGCTCTCCACCTAGATCACTCCGCATCACTTTGCTTCATCAGCCATTTACACTGATCCTGCAGGCACATATGAGCCATCTGAGGGAATTTGAGGATCTGGAGCCATTAGGCTAAAGGTGTTGCCACTTGCTTGGTTGTATATCAGCTAATTCAGGCTACAGTGCCAAGCCCTGCTCTTTCCCATGTAATTGCTATGGGTAAGTAAATAGAACATTCATGAGATTTTTGGTCCCATCATTAATTATTTCTGAAAGGGCTTTTAGCATACGCCTCAAAACCCCAGACAGAAAAATGACGTGCGTAACATCAAGATGTTCAATGAGCGTTGAGATGAAAATGAGGGAAAACTGAAGATCCTTTGCTCTTTGTTACTCTTTGCTCTCGGCCACCTGGCCCCACTCCAGTGCAGACCCACTGAGCCTGGAAGTGACCCTCAGCCCAACATGCCACATTCAGGGCTGATATATCTCAACATGGGGTGATCTACTGACGAGTGGTGCCTGGTGATGCTGGGTGCCCCCACTTTTAAGGGCTGGCACATTAAGGTGTGCACAGCACTGCTTAAAGCAAGTGTCCTGAGTGGGCCCATGTCCTGCGGGATGGTGCTTGTGCCCCACATGTGGCTGCAAGCTCCACGGGGCACTCCACAACCATGGGTATCCCCCCACCCCAAGCCTAGACACAACCCTCAGCCTAACACCTGCACTCAGGATTTATATATCTCAGCTCGGGGTGATCTAGGGACTGTCGAGCAGCACCTGGTGATTCTAGCAGCGCCCCAGGTGCCTCCACTTTGAAGGGCTAGCACTTCT
Organism: Tyto alba; assembly: GCF_018691265.1. NCBI lineage: Eukaryota > Metazoa > Chordata > Aves > Strigiformes > Tytonidae > Tyto > Tyto alba. Next base: position 13,714,895 of record NW_024881279.1, read on the forward strand.
AAGGTGTGCACAGAAGTGCTTAAAGTAGATGCCCTGGGTGGGTGCAGGTTCTGCAGGAAGGTGTTTGCCCTCCATGCGTTGGCTGCAAGCCTTGGGGGGCACTCTGCAACTGTAGATGTGTGTGTCTCCAACCCACCGAGCCTGGATGAGACCCTCAGCCCAACACCCTGCTCTCAGGATTTATCTGTCTCAACTTGGCGTGATCTAGGGACTGCCGAGCAGTGCCCAGTGGTGCTGGGTGCCCCCACTTTTAAGGGCTGGCACTCTGAGTTGTGCACAGCGGTGCGTAAAGTGGGTGCCCTGGGTGGGTGCCTGTCCCGCGGGAAGGTGCTTGTGCCCCACGTGGCACGCTGCAACTGTGGGTGAACCCCCCCCCACCGAGTCTGGATGTGACCCTCAGCCTGACGCGCTGCCCTCAGGCTTCGCAGATCTCAACTCGGGGTGATCTAGCAACTGTCGGTCTGCACCCGGTGATGCCGGCAGCCCCCGTGGGTGCCCCCACTTTTAAGCTCTGGCACTTCTAAGGTGGGCGCAGCGGTGCTTGAAGCGGGTACCCCGCGTGGGCACGTGTCCCGCGGGAGGCTGCTTGTGCCCCACGCGTGGCTGCGAGCCCCAACCCCCGGGGGGGTGTATGTGTGTGTGGGGGGGCACTCTGGCGCCGCGGGTGTCCCCCCCTGCCCTGCTCCCTCCCGCCCCCCCCGCTCCCGCAGCCGGCGGGCGGGGGTTGCGGGCGGCTCCGCCCCGCCGGCCCCGGCCCCGCCGCCGCCGCCGCCGCCGCCGCCGCGCCTGCTGCACGCTCGGTGCCGCCTCAGCCCCAGCCGGAGGTGGAAGATGGCGGAGCCGGGGCCGGATTGCAGCTCTCTGCTCGACGAGGATCTTTCCTCTTTCGTCTTCAGTTACCTCGCTGACAGCCAGGTAGGGAGGGCGGTGGAGGGGCTCTGCTGTCCGGCTCCCCAGCGCCGTGCAACTGGCGGGGGGGGGGGGGCGGGGGGGGCTGGGAAAGCCGGCAGACCACCCCCCCCCCCCCCCCCCCCCCCCTTCTCGGGACACCTGGGGAAGAGCCGGTTCCCTCACCCCGCCTCCGGGAGGGTGCGGGGACTGGATCTTCCCCCGGAGGATCTGCGGGGGTCCCGTTTGCTCCACGGATGCGCAGAGCGGGAAAATATGGGGGGGGGGGGGGGGGGACGGACACACGCGGGGAACCCTGCCGCCGGCGCGGCTCTCTCCGCGCCCCTCCCCGTGGCTTCGGGGCGGCCCCGGCGCGGCAGCAGCCCCGCAGCCCCGCCGGCGCTTTCAGCACCACTCGCACGTGGACTCCCGCCCCCCCCCCCCTCTGCAGAGAATTGGGGGGGGGGGGAGGGGGGTTAGGCGGGGGAGAAGTTGATGGGTTGATCGGTTTTGACATTAACCCCCCCTCCCTTGCAACGGCCCCCCCCCCCCCCCCCCGTCGCTGCAAAAGGTGGGGAGGGGGGACGCCGCGGTGCGGGGAGGGGGGGGCTCCGCAGGGGGCTGCGCGGTGGGGGCTGATAAGAGCCGGGCTGTGGGATGAGTCATGCCGAGCGTCAGTTACACGCATACGGGCTGGGATCTTGGGGGATGGAGGTTTGGGGAAGGGGGGGTTGGCAGGGAGAGGGGTCTCGGTGCTGCGAGTCAGCGGCTCCAAAATCTGGATGGGCTCCGTTTTGGACGGAGCTGGGTATTAAAATCAGATTAAGGCTCCTTGGCAGCTCCCGCACGATCACGAGAGCGAGCCGTGCTGGCTATAGGGCTTGCATGCTTTTCCATTTTGGGGGGTGGAAGAGAGGCGCTATACAATGAGCCGGGCAGGAGCAAGAGCCGTGACTGATCTGGAGCACAACCGCACATTTCGCAGTCGGATTGATGAGGCTGGTGCAAGTGGGAAGAGTTTTCTGTAGTTATATATCATCCCTCCAGCCCTTCACTTTCATAACCACAGATTACAAAATAGCTTCGATTGTGAAGCTAGCACATTCATCCCAACCCTTGCTCTCTCACCAGTTTAGCTCCGGGATTGCAAACAGCAGGAGCATGTGTGTGGGGAATGGGACGGGGACAAATCCTGCTGTTTGGGTTCAAAACAAATAAGGTCTCAAGACTTGGTGAATCAGATTCGCCCCTGGTGCGTGTGCCAGACAGAACCAGGCAGGTCTTGCCACCAGCTAGATGGATGTAGCCCCGGCTCCCCTCCTTTCATGCAGCAGCTCCAGAGCGCTCTGGCTTGGCATGGGACCCGGGCAGCTTTCTGGGGGCAGAGCAGGGGCGAGGCGGCAGCTTCGGTTGTTAACGAAGAGCTGCTGACAGGTTGATTAGAGTGGAAGGGTCAGGAAGGGTGAGAAGTGGGCCGGGAAGATTTTGTAAGCGGTTTGTGTTTTCTGATTTGGACGGATTTATTATTGCTGAGGGAACCGTCAGCTAGAGCAGAGGAGGCTGGTTGTGTGGGATGCCATCCCTGGGAAGTGTGGCAGGAAGGCTGCAGCTCCCACCAGCCCCATTGCTCCCTGGGCAGGTGAAAGTTCCTGGCTCCACTTCCCTGCAACAACCTGCCCTTTCTCCATGTGCTTAAAGTGAAATGAAAAGCTTGCGTGATTGCAGCACGCATATGAAGGCTTGTTTCTTTTTTACCGTTTGGTCAGCGTTTGATGTGCCAATTTAGGAATCTTATTCCAAAAAGGGACTGCTGAGGGGAAAAAAAAAATAAAATCCTGTGAATTGTCATCCTGCTCTGGTGCAAAACCACCATGTTGTGAAGATCTCCTGCAAAATTTGGGGCTGTGAAATGGCCTGTGATGAAATAAGACTTTTTATGATATCTTCTAAAATATTCCTAAAATACACCCATCCCCCCTTTTTGTCTCCCTCTCCCATACGTGCACTGTATCAGAGGGAGCAGTACATGCACAGAGTTAGTGCTAGTCTGCTGTCTGCGGGGTGCATAACGCAAAGAACAGCAAAGGGATCTTGGCAGGTTCCCTGGGCAGCGCCGTGCAGCCAGTGTTTGCTCTCCCACCCGGCGCCTGCTTTTGCTAATTGCATTTCCTCTTTGTCCCCACGTGTGCAGAGGGGTTAAAGGCTGGGGTAAAAAGAAAAGAAGGAAAAAAAAAAAAAAAAAACCAAACCAAAAAACAAAAAACCAAAAACCAAACACCCAACAACAAACCTCCCCCAGCTATGATTTGCATTCATTTGCTTAAGAAACGCCTGGAGCCGTGAGCGTGTGCTGTGCTTGTACCTCACCCTCCGAGGCGGCGGCGGGGCAGGCTCCAGCCCTGGCTGCTGCCACACCGTCACATGCCCGCTTATAACGCGGCGCGGGAGGCGGGCCCGGGCTGGCTGCTCTCGCCTCGCCCCATTACTACTGTACGAGCCTCTGCTTTACAACTGGCATACTGACTTCTCAATGAAGCCCGAAAGCCGCTGCCGCAAAGTCCCCAGTGCTCCAGCACAAGATCAGATTATCCTGAGAGGCTACAATGTCAGGAGGCCGTGAGATCATGAATATTAGCCATTTCCTTCGTGGAAATCTTGAGGAGCTCTGCCTCTCCTCCTCTCTCCCCTGTGCTCCTCCCTAGTCTTTGCTTTCGCAGTTGGGTTTTGAGAAGGGCACAGTTGGGTGCATACAGGTGCCCGGCGATCCCTTCCTCTCCAGGGGAGGAATCCTCAGGAGGGCTGTCGGGGAAATGCAGCGGTGAAGGTTTGACATGGGTATTTACATCAGTCCCCTAATTATATAGGCTTGTGCTGAGGATGCCTGCTAACCTCTATTTACATATCGAGGACAGTGATGATTCACGTGGTACCTGCATTGCTACAGGAAGAAAATCAGGATTTTTCACTTGCTATCTGCCTTTCTTCTGTCAACTCCTTTTCCCTTTAAAACAACAAAAAAAGTGATTTTGTTCTGCTGCGACTCAATACGTGTCATTTCTGGGCCCGCTAATCCATTTTGAGCAACTCTTCGCTGCTCAGAGGTATGAAGCTGGTTGTAGCTGGTTCATCTGCTGGCATCAGGCACCGGAAAGTGCCAGCCAGGCAGCTCTGCTGAGAGCACCGCGGAGCGGCCAGCGACTCTCAGCATCCCTGCGAGAGGCAGGAGCAGTTTGACTCTTATGCCTTTGATTGGTTTAGAAATCCCAAACAAAGTGCAGCAGGGAACAAAAAAAAAATAAAAATAAAAACAAAGCCAAAAAACAAACAAAAATCCCAGGCTGCTTCTTGGAGAGATGCTTAAAGATCACATGAACTGAAATACAATATTCCCTCTTTAACTTCTCAGCCTCCTGCTAACAGCTTAATCCATTGATGAGTGCAGGAGGCACAGTGAAGCCCTTGGTGGAGAAGCAGTCCATCAGGTAGATTGTTACTGCTGCTAACGAAGTGGGGATGCATCCCCAATTTCTAATAGTCCTCACTGAGGAGACAGATATTCTGCTTTCTCTGCAGCTTTTCTCTCACAGACTGGGGGGGGGGGGGATGTGCCTGGATGACTGAGACAGCCCAAGGGCCTGTGCAAAGTGTATCTCCAGCTTGGCTGCATTGCTGCAGCGTGTGGGTAGAAGGGCCGCTGCATTGCTGGGGCTGGAGACCCCCCTCGCTCTCCCGGGAAAGCACCGCGAGGTGGCTGTGGCACGGTGGCTGTCACCAGCGGTGGCAGTTCACAGAGGCCACGCCGGTACGTTTGCAAAGCCGGGGGGGGGGGGGTGGCGGTTGCTGGGGGTGCCGGCAGCCGCCCGCGCCGCAGCGGTGGCTGCGGGAGATGGCAAGCGTGGCGTGCTGCTGAGCTTGCCGCTCGGAGCCGGGAGGGAGCGTCGGCGGGGGAAAGGAGGGCTGGCCTGAAACCTGGCCCCTCGGAGAGCATCCCTGCACACCCGCCTGCCTTCCCCCCCCCCCCCCCCCCGCTTTTGACCCGATCCCCTGGTGCTCCCCACCCTGGCAGGGACCCAGGGCTGCCCCATGCTGTGGGCTTTCCTCCCTCCTGCCTGCAGATCCCTGCGCCGGTCTCATGCCGTAATGGAAAGGCACCTCTCCAACAGGTGAATAATTAAGGTCTCAACCTAGTGCCTCCAGCAAAGGGAGCTTTGTGAGGGAGACAGATCTCTCTCTCACATTAACCTTTCCAATGTCAAAAGCCTCTTTGTAGCTAGAAACTCCACTTGCTCCAGCACTTCAGCACTGTCAGTTGTCCAGTGAAAAATGCCCCGGAGATGCCCTTCCTGCCCCAGACGCCTTCCTGGCTTTGAGGAATAGGTCCCATGGTCCCTGGCATGGGGCTGGGGACAGGGACGCCGTGGGCTTGCTCCTGGCAGGCAGTTTAGTGTGCTGCTGGCCACTGCTGCCTGCCGCTCCTGAGGTGCAGGAGCTCTGAAATCCCCTTTGGTGGGGCAGGGGGGCTGGCTCGTGGCAGAGCGCGGGAGCCCCGTGTCTGGACTGCTGGCGGGCAGAGTGCTGCCAAGGGCACGCTTCCCCCCGGCTGGCGTGTGCCGGCACCCACGGGAGCTTGGGGACATCACCCATTTGGCTGGGGCAGAGGTGTTGTGCAGGGACAGTCTGTGCCTTTGCTGACCTGTGCCTGCGGGGCAAACGCCACCGCTTCTTCTGCTGGCCCATGGCCTTGGGGAGGTGGCGTCACCGGGGCGAGGGGCACTGTCCCTGCAGGGTGCTCGGAGCCTGTGGGGCTCTCCAGCATGGAGGGGGCCCTGGCTCCACCGGGGAAGCGAAGGGGCTGTGTCCCCAGAGATAAGGCTCTGCCGGGACCACGCATGTGCTCACTCGCTGCCACCGAGGAGCTGGGGACACGAGGCGCTGGCAGGGCCTCGGTCGGCAAACGCGTTTGCTGGAGGAATCGGCTTCGGGCTCCCGCGGCTGAGCCCCGCTCCATGGCAACCCCGTGCGGGCTTATATTTCTCGTGACTGCTTGGCAGCCTGAAGTGATTTAGCAGAGGGGGAACTTTGTACGCCGCTGGAGCCGCTGCTGCCAGCGCGGCCGCGCTGGGCCGGCCGCCACGGTCCCGGCCACACGGCACTGCTCCTCCCTGGGGGGCACGGGCTGGGGCAGCCCCTTGCCCGCACCCCAAGAGTGGGCGGCCGGCCGGCTCCCCTGCCTGCACGCCGTGGAGGTTCCCACCGCCTGCCCGCTGCCCGGCGAACTACCCTCTTGCGAGCGCCTGGAAGAGGGCGTTTTAAGCTGCCTCTGCTTGTAGTAAGGAGCCAGAGACTAAAGGTTGAAGTTAATGGGGCGGGTGGTCAGGTGAGGTAGTGACCTACTTCCAGGGGCAGCCCCGCCGCAGGCACCGGGTGACGGTCCAGCCAATGTGTTTCCCTTCTCTTATCACTTGGCTGTTCTGCTTTTCAGCACTTTTCCTGAGCTCTGGCTCGCAAATTATTATTTATTTATTTATTGTTTTTTATAATGGGAGCTTCCAAGAAATGCCAAAGGACTTTGCACAACTCTGGCTGTGCTCAGGGTCTCATCAACCCCGTCCTTACCCTGCTCCGTCTCCCAGCGCCAACCCAGGCAGAGGTAACAGCCAGGGTTGAGCTGCTGCGAATTGCTACTTCAAACCAGTTCGCTTCAGAATTAAGACAGGGAGAGATAAAAGCTGGAAATCTTCTTTGGCCCTACAAGAGCTGGAAACTGCTCCCCCACCCCCTGCGGAAGGGTTCCCCATGTAGCAAGTCTGGTATCTGCTGGGGAGGGAACGGAGACTGTGACAGCCCTGGGGGCTCTCTGGGATGGCCCCATTAGCCAGACTAACCTTTGATCACTGCTGGCTCCCAGGCAGTGATGTGGGGCTTAGGGAAAATACTTTGCTTATCTTGCATCCCTGCATGTCCTGAGGCAAAGCCGGCAGACACTGGGTTAGGAGGGGGGGGGCCTCCCCACTGCCCCCTGTATGGTGAGCTTCATCAGGGGAGCACAATGAGTGTCCTGCTGCAGTGTCACAGAAGCTTTTTATATCTGCCTGTGCATACCCACCCTTCCCACGGCACCCTGCCCACTCAGGCCGCAAACAGGCAGGCGTTTGCCCTCACGGCTGGGAGCAGGAGGCCTCTGCCCTTGATGAGGGGGAGACGGTGTGACAGGGGCTGAAGCGGGAAAGACCCCTGTGCCCGCGGGGGCTGGTGTGACACTTCTTCCCTCCCCTGGGACAGAGCAGTACATGCTTCGTATTGATGTTTTTGTGCTGAGGTGCCAGAGAATAAAACGAGTGCCTCAGGCTCTTGCAGCTTGAGTCTACGGTTGCAAGGCAGCGTATCTTGACTGAGATGCATTTTCTGAATTCTTCCTCTGAGCCGCTTCTGCGCCCTGCGGTCACTGCCTGCAGCGGCCGAAACAGCCCCTTCTGCTGAGCCAGTGCCACTGGTCAGGCTCCTCAGTTCCTGTTTCAGTTTGCAGCGAGTTCATCACTGCTGTCTCTTCTGCTTCCCCGGCCTTTGTTTGGGGAGGCTGCTGGACCCCATTCAACGCTAGCACACGGGGCGGTGGGCAAGGGGTATGGGAGGTGTCATCCTTTCCCCCCCGCCAAAAGCTGCCTTCCCCACCTAGTCCCCGAGGAGCCCTCATTTCCTAATTTTCGTGCACATCAAGAGCAAGGAAATCCTGTGGCGGGGGGAGGTGGAGGGGAGAGGGCAGAGCATCCCGGCGCAGGCGGGGGGCTGAGCTGGGGCTGAGCTGCAGCCGGAGCAGTGTGCTGGGGCGGCCGGCTGTGCCTTGCGGACGGAAGGAAGCCCAGCTGCCTCTAATCATGTTTTTTCTCCTCCCTCCTGCCCGGATGAGGGGGGGACCGCAGGTTTCGCTGCCTGCAAGAGACAGCTGGGGACCTGGTTGTCCTGCCACGAGGGGACCTGCAGCCGGAGCAGCTGAGCTGGGGTGCAGGGGAGCTGCTGGGAGCAGGCAGCATCGTCCCTGTCCCCCAGCCTCGGCAGCCTTCTTGCTGAGCCCTTTCTTGCTTCATTTTTAGCCAAAGTGCCTAGGTAGGAGCGAGGATTTTTGAATGAAGAAAGTACAAATGTAGCCGTGGGGTGTTTCAGGAAACATCCCAGCGGGACACTGCTGCAACAACCCCTTGCATGCACACGAGGCTGACAGGGCTGAGCTCCATCCAGTCCCGCAGCAGCCAGGCTGCCTTAGAGTAAAGAGCAGCACTGATTGCAGCCGGGGTGATGGTTGTACACCCGCTTGGGTAACAGCAAATAACTGGAGGTGTGAAACATCACACTGGCACAGCTCCCCTTGAAGGCCAGAGCAGGGGCAGGCTCTGGCAGCTCTTCACCCTGCTCGGGGCTCAGGGCAGTGGGGAGAGCCCGTGCCCGTGTGCTGGGAGGGTCGGGGCTCTGCCTGCCCCGCCGGCAGCTCTGGTGGAGGAGGGCAGGACAGTGGGGGCTGCGCGGTGGTTTGTGCCAGGAGAGCCAGCGATGCCCTTTCCTGCCACGCAGAGGTTGCTCCCCTGGCACACAGCACGGCGAGACTGAACTTTGTTCCGGCTCAAGTCCCTCTCTCCTGATTTCTTGGGACTTGCACGGCCTCGGTGCAAATGTTTGCAACTTCCACGGCCCTTGGCTTCAAGGTAATTAGACTTTGCATTCCCGTTTGCTCCCTTTAAACCGTGGCTGCTTTGCTGCTTTCCTTTCCCCCTCTGCTCTGGGCCCTGCAGCCCTGCCTGTGCGAGGTGTGTGCGGCTCAGAGCCACCTTCCAGCATCTTGATGACAGGAGGATTTTTAAACCTTCCCTTGAACAGCATAAATCCCAGAGCTCTGCATAGCTGGAGCTGGAGATTTAATCCAACCAGCATCATTTTCTCCGTGCGAGCAAGCTTGCACACATAGTCACGACCTAACCATGCTAATAATGAAAAAATTGCAAATGTTTTTCTTAAAAAGGAAGTTTCTGTCTCTGTGTGGGCCCCACCAGGAGACTGGTGCATGTGAGTTTTGGGTGCTAAAACCCATTTCCCAGCTAACAAAAGTCAAGCTTATGAGAACTGTGTGGTTTTCTCAGGCTGAAAGGTTGAATGATGTTTAAGTTGCCTTTTTTTTCTCTTGTGGCCATGTCCTTTTAGGAAGGAATAAGTATGTCTATTTATATATATTTTGAAAATGAAAGCACATGGTACATGTCCCCAGGAACCCCCACGGTGTGTATTGTCATCAAGCTCTGGCGGCAACACTGTTTTGTTGATGACCAGCAACCAGCCCTCTCCAGCAGCTCAAGCCAGCAGCTGAGCTGGGGAGCAGGGGCAGACCCTGCCCTGGAGCCCCGAGCCGTGGGGTGAGCAGCGGAAGGTGTGCAGGACACGCTCGTGCATGTGCATCTCCTCTCCTCGTGGGACCAGAGGCTTCGGGATGTGGCAGTGGATGCAGGAGGAAGGAAGTCGGCCGCTGAGCGGGGAGGGGTGTTGCGAGGGGACGGTTGGGACAGGCACGCATGGGGAGGGCTGGGGCTGCTCCGTTTAGTTACGTCTGTTGATTCCTTCTGCTTGTGCTTTCGGTCGTGCTGCCTGGCCTGCCTGCAGTGATGGCTTCTCCATCCCTCTGTTAGTGCATCTGGGATGTGGTGAATGGGCAGCCCCCGGGCCCCTGTCTCCCTGTGGCGACCAGGGGCTGCCCATGAGGGTCTGCTTGCCCAGGCTCCTTCATCTCAGCCTGCACCACTCGCCTGCTGCCCGGCTGCCCAGAGGAGCTGGAAACCCATCCGCGCTTCCAGCTGAGCCGAAAATAAATGAAAAGGAGATTGTCAGGAGGAGACTGTCCATGTCTCTGCTGCTCACTTATGGCAGTGCAAGGACCTGGAAACGTAGCTTTCAAGATTCTCTCTGTATTTATGTAACCCAAACTAACTCTTTTTTGGAAAGAGCCACTCTGTCTCATTTAGATACCTAAATATAGCAGCCACTCTGGAGGGAAGATTAGCCTGCAAGTGCCCTGGTGGGTATGGGACCTTTGTGGATGCCTGTTAAGGGGAGTTTAAACCTCGTTCAATCAGGCCCGGGTGGGTTATTCCCCTGCCGTTAGCAGGGTGTCTTGGGGCAGCAGGGAGCTCATGGCAGTGACTGGGCTGGCAGGGAAGCAGGAACCTGTGGAGATGTGGACTGCAGGGTTTTTTCTAAATGTCTTGATGCCTTTTGAGGACAGAGCCCATCTATGCCCAAACATGCTGTGTGCTGATGTGCCACAGCCTCCTGTTGGAGGAAAGAACCGTGCTCCAAAGCACAGAAGCAGAGCTGAGCTATGGGCTGAAATCTCCACATCCTGCCCTGCCCTGCCAAAGGGCCCCGTGGGGCTGCAGCACCTCAGGGTGATCATTCGGAGCTGCTGGAGCAGAGTCACCCCTGCGACGTGGGGTTGGGCAGAAAGGCAAGGAAGGGCGAAGGTCCTTCTGCCCTTAGGTGTACGGGGCACCGAAGGCATCAAAGTCCTTTGAGCTCCTTTAGTGAAAGACTGGGACAGACTCTTTGAAATGGTGAGCTGAGGGATGCCCCACAGGTGCCATTGCCCTTGCCAGGGACATACGCTCCCCACCCTCGTGGGCACTGGAGCCCGTATGCTTGGCTGGGATGCAGGTGGTGGCAGGATCCAGGTACTGTGCACATCCCATGCACCCAATTTTGCTTCTTCATACACACAAGACCCCTTGTTGCCTTCAGAGTGAGAACACGTGATATGGGTTTGCCTGAGTGATCTGACCACCTCTCAGTAGGTTGCCCATGTGGTGTGGTGGGGCTCTCTTGTACCACCTGGGATCAGCAAAGCTTGCACGTTGCACCAAGTATTGACGGAAACTGAGTTTCTTGGAGGTGCACTTGCTTTTGTCTCTTGACATCTCCGACTGCCCTGCAATGAGGTTGCCATGGGTCCCTTCCAAGGAAGCAGGGAGCAGCCGTCTGTGTCCATGTGTCCTGATGTCCCAGGGACTTGGGGCATGGGACACATGCTGCTTGAGTGTCTGCAGCTGGCTATTTATAAGCGCATGGAGGGGGCACCCTTGTGTGCCTCTTCTGCTCCTCCCTGCTTTGCAGCACGGACAGCAAGAGCCTGGCTTCCTGGCCCAGCACTGCTGCAGGGGCTTCCTGATCTGTCTTGTGATTTGGGCCCTGATGAGGATGTGCAGGAGCTGCCTTATGTTTTCTGTGGGATAGCAGAGGGTCCCTCAGATGTTTGAGCCTTCATCTCTGTGCTTTTCTTCTTGCTTCCTCTGCACATGGTGGCTGTGTCTCCCAGCACGCCTTCACATCTCCCAGCTGCCCATCCCTGCCCCCCACCATGCCCTCTGCCCAGCAAGGAGCTGTGCAGCCTCCTGCCAGCACTCACCATGGTGTGCAGGGTGCCCCGTCACCCCTGCCATCCCACTGGGGCAGGAGCTACCCGGCTAAACTGTGGGACCCCTGGGGAGGTGTCAGTGAACACATGCACGCTGGCTTCACATGGTGCCCTTGTACAACCTTGCAAACCTCAGTGCGGTGCCCCCAGACTCCCATGGCTCGGGCAGGGACCAGGCAGGTTCAGTGCTCCCCGGTGGCAGCCCCACTGGTCCCTGCTGGGTGCAGGTGGCCTGGATCTGAAGGAGGGACCCCACCATTTCAGTGATGCCCTCCTCAGGTCTGTGTTATTTGGCCCTAGCGAGGTGGAGGTGAAATAGAGAAGGTAAAGGCTGCGCACTGAAATGGGAGGAGGCAGCGCAGTGGGGATCCGGCCGGAGGGCTCGCAGCATCCCCAGGATCCCCGAGCCGCTCCGGCAGATGGCTGCAGCCCTCCCGCCCTGCTCTAAGGAATACAAATGTGCGGCAGATACGGTTACCCAGCCCCGAGAGCGGTGTTAGCTTTCATCTAGATCAATATCCCTGCCTGCCTGCATCTGAGGGAGCACTCAGCCGGCAACCCAGGCCCGGCCGGGAGGAGACACCCGCTGAGGCTCTGCTGTCCACTCCAGACCCTGCCTGTCCGTCTGTCCGTCTGCCTCGGCGTGAAGGCAGAGCCAGCACCGACCGCAGCGCCGTTGCCTTGCTGTCAGGCTCCATCATGCGTAAAATGTAATAAATAGGGCCATAAGCCTTTTACGAAGTCTATTTCCACTCTTGGATCCGGGATTTAATGCATGGCTGCTTAGAGAGGCTGAGGATTTCAGGGGTCAGCAAGGCTAATTGCACTGCTGGAATAAAAGGGCGTGCGGCAGGATCCTGCGTGTGGGTGGGAGGGGGTGCTGGGGGTCCCAGCCACCCGCTGCACTGCCCTGGCCCTGCGTGCTCCCCGCCAGCAGCCTGGGAAAGCAGCAGCCACGCACAGCAGCTTGGCGAGGGACGCGGTCCCCTGGGAGTGCTCCTGGGCTGGGCACAGGTGGCTTTTGGGGCCGGGGGGACCATGCCAGCTGGGGAGTCATATGCTGCAGGTGTTCGGTTCCCCGCTGCTCCGTGGTGTGCCGGGGAATCTGACTGAGCACGTCTGGCTGGAGCGCTTGATCTTGGATTACCTGGAAGCCAGGGAAAGCCTCCGTGGGGACCGAGGGCCAGTGAGGATCAGGGCTGTCCTGGTGCAGGCTGGTACTGCCAGGCTTGGCTGGCCCCGGTGCCAGCCCTAGGCTGCAGCATCTTCTTGAGATGCAGAGGGGAGCTGGGTACTGCCAGGCTGCCCGCTGTGCTGGCTGGCCCCGACACCACAGGCTGGGACGTGAAGTGTGTGCTCAGAAGTGGTGCTGCTGGAGAGACAGCCCCACCAGGAGTGGAAATGCAGCGCCGAGGCGAGAGCCAGGGGCACAAACCTGGCCGGGTGCTCCGAGGCTGGGCGTGCGCCTGGCCGGCACGGAGCTGGGGGTCGGGACCTGGATGGTGCTTTCATGGAGGTGTCGGGGAAGGACCGATGGGATGGGCAGGCTCCACTTCACAGGGACGACTGGCAGCCAGCACATGCACTATAAGACAAGGGGGACCCAGATACCCGGAGGCTCCCGGGGCTTCGCCTTGTGCCAGCCAGCCGCGCAGGGCTGGCAGGGCTGTGCCGCCGGCCACGGCAGACGGAGGACACCAGTTCCACTCAGTTACTTTCCTGGCTGATCCCGTCATCTCCATCTCGCGCCAAGTGCTGAAGTCGTCATGGAAACCGGCATGGCGGCAGCCTCGCCAGCAGCTCCCGCGCGGGATCCTCGGTCTGAGTGCCCGGCCGGCACTGGTCTGCCGCGGCGGTGGCGGGCAGCCGGCTCACTCAGCCACTTGCTGCTGGTCCTTATTCCTCGAGGGCATCGGTCTGCTCCTGGGCTCCAGCGATGCTCACACACCGTTGCTTCCCTGGCATTGTAGCAGGGCCTAATCCATTAGCGTTCACCAATCCCAGAGAGAGCCTTGCAGAAAGCACACAAAAAAAAAGCCCTATAGTATTGCTATTAATAGTACCTGTTCACAAAGTTATCTTTAGCACTGCTGTTCCCACCTTCATTCACAACAGCCATCGCACGGGCCTGATTCTTCTCCCTGCTGCCCAAGTGGTTTTGAGGTAATCCCGACCTCATGGGGTACCACACTTCCACCACTCTCCAGCGTTTCATTTGGCCGTAGAAGGAGATAGTCTGCAAACTTTTCCCTGTAGTGGGAAATGGAGCAGGATTTTTTTTCCAGGGTTAATTTTTCTCTGGTGACTGTAACTCTGAACTCTTCTTGCCTTTGCCTCTCCTCCCACGTCACTCCTGTCCAGCGGGGCTGTGTCGTGCCAAAGGCTTTCTCCCTGGAGCATCCCTGCTGGAAGTCTGTGCTAGTGCTGGGATTTTGCTTGATCAGTGGAGAAGGCAGTGCCTGAACTTGACTATCGGGGATGGAGTATTTTCCACTTGTATTTCAGTGGGTGTTTTCATAGGTTTCAAGTTATGGTCCTCCCTTCCTGGCATCTTCCGCCTTCAGAGCTCACGCAGACTCCCGGGAGGTTCAGGGCTTTGAAAGGGCTTTGAGGATTCATGGGTTCAGCCCACCGCTTTGAGGCAGCATGTCCTACCATTGCCAGGGGAAAGGCCTATTTCTCCTATGCTTGAACTCAGCAGTCACAGAGATCCTCAGGTTCCTGGGCTAATCTGTTCCTGCCTTTAACGAGCTGCCTCATTAAAGTGTTTTTCCCTAATAACCAACCCTCGGGGCTGGGTGAGAGGCTGGTGATGTTTGACTGTAGACAACTGGAGACCTGCAGGCTGCAAAGGGCTTTTCCAGCTGCTTGCGGGGGTGCAGGATGAATGCAAAGGCTGTGGAAGGGGGCAGCAGCCCAAAGCACGCCAAACCATGCCCGTCCTGGGCCCCAGCACAAGATTTACTGGACCCACAAACCGCAGCAGTGCAGGTGAGGGGGGACAGGTTGCACCGGGGAAGGCATCTGCCCTTGGGGTATAGCAAACTGGGGATACTGGGACCGAAATGCCCTGCTGCACAGTCCTCCTGGACAATTTCTTTACCCGGTGATGTGTTGCGCTGGGGCTGCTCCACATCACCCTACCAGCCAAACCCATGCGTGCACACTGCCGAGCGGGCATGCCTGTGCGCCTCGGGCCCAGGAGGTGTCTGCCCAGCCTTAATGAGGGGTTTTGAGCTTGTTGCCGGGGTGTTTGGGATCTGGGGCGGCTGCTGTCAATAAATGCAAGCAGAAATCTCCCTCCTGGGGGCTTGCTCTGTGTGGAGGTGTAGGCACACAGCTTGCAGCCGTGGCCTCCTGGGAGAATCCAGCCAGCAGATGTCCCCCCTGGTCCCCCCGCTCCCCCACCTCGGTGGTGGCCGAGCGGGGTGCAGGGCTGGGAGCCTTCGGGGCAATATCTTCAAAGGAGCAGATTCAGCAGTGCCTCTGGCGATGCGGCAGCATTTCACAGCTGCCACAGCCCAGGCTGAGCCAGTCCCCGTCTCCAGGCCATGGTTTTTAGGGTGTCAGTGATGCAAGGCAGGAGGGTGCCTGGTGCCGGTGCTGCTGGGGCTGCCTCTTTATATATAGCTGACCCACTTGCTGAGCGGGGGCTGCCAGCCCCTCTTGGTGCTGCACTTGGGGGTGCATGTGTGCACTGGGGCTGTGAGGGGCTGGGACAGGGTGGCAGAGGCGCCAGTACCTTGTCCCTGTGCCCTGGTCACTGGGGAGCTGTGCTGCTCCCCGGGGCTCACACCCTGTCAAAGGCACAGCCTGATGCAGCATGGTGGCCTTCCAGGCTCGAGTTCCTGTGGGGGACAGGGTACAAGGACGGGGCCGAGCAGAGTAGGTGGCAAGAGGAGATTGGGCTGTAAGCGGCGAGGACGCAGCCCTGCTATGGGGTCATGTTCCCTTAGGCCAGAGGACCCAGGAAATCAGGGAGCAATAACCCACCAAAATTCATGCCCTGGACCACTGTGAGCATAAATCTTGTGTCCATCTCCTTGGTACTGGTGGGAATTGTCCTGATCTCCAGACACCCCCCCAGCCCCAGCTCACCCCTCTAGCTGCCTGCTTGTGGTGGATGCTGCCAGTGTATGAGGGGCTTGGGGGAATGCTTGGAAAGCACTGGGCTGCCAAAGCAGTGCCTCTTGGTGCCAAGCACCTGGGAGCCAGCCACTTCCCCAGGATGGCAAGGAGATAAAAAGAAAATACCGTTCGAAGTGCCGCTGGTGGGACACCCTGCCACATGATAGCCATGGCACGCAGGTCACCTGGGCGAGGGAAGGAGGAGGTGCTGGCACCCCAAAGTCTGCAACCGTGTGGATCTCAGCTGGTTTCTCGTGGAGGAGATGGGGTTGCATGGCCGCCTGGCCGTGCTGTGGCCCTCCTGGTCACAGTCAGGCACAGGGTGAAGCAGGAAGGGCCAACCCCTTCTGGGTGGGCTTGTACTGCTGCTCCCATGGAAGCGGGGTCTGCCAAGTGAAGTGTGGTTTGGTAGGGGAGGAGCTGGTAGCCCCCAGAGGCAGCAATTGTCTGAGCTGCCTCAGGTAGCTGCACAGAGCCATCTCCCGTCCTGCCCCATCAGTTTTCTGCCCACCCCGAGCCCAGCCCTCGTGGCAGAGCATTGCAGGGGTGCCAGGGTCTGGTGCCGAACCGCCCGTCACACGAGGCTGCAGATGCCAGCGTGCCTGAGCTCTCATCTGCAGAGAGCTGCTCCGCGGCAGGACACTGGTGCTGGCACAGGGAGGCAGGTGCCATAAGAGCCAGGGACACGGCAGCAGGTGGCATCGGAGCGTGGAAGGGTGGCCCTGGGGAGATGGCAGGACTCAACTCAGTTAACCCTGCAGCTTCCTCCCCGGGATCAGGGCATCTGGCCAGGGTGCTTTCCCGAAAAGAGCCACTATTCATGCGTAGTTGTCTCTAACAAGCTAGAGGGGACATGGTGTTCCCATCCGATGGCCTCTTGAGACCCCTTTGGCTGGGTGTTTCCAGAGCTGTTGTGGTTGGCACACCTGGAGAAAGACAAGTCCCCAAGGTAGGTCAGAGCAAAACGCTTGCTGCGGAAAGGGAAATTAATTATAGGTGCTTTGCTGCACTCCAAGCAACTGCAAAGACTGATGTTTCTCCTGTTGGCTGCTAAACTAATTGTAATGACAAAACCTCAACAAAAGCAATGCTCTTAAATGCTTTCTTAATTAATAATTCTCAATAATTACTTGACGTCAATGACTAATAAACATTTCAGAGAAGGGAAGTTGTTGTTAAGAGTCTGATACCTTTGCTCCTCCAGTCACTGCGCCTGGGTTCCTGCAGCTCTGATGAATCCCACAGAAAAGTGCAAGGAAGGCCAAGACTGATGTTTTTAAAGGAAAACATTAAGCAGGAAAAAAGTGATTATCCACGTGCATGTCCACAGGGAAAATAGGAGGGAAGCTGAGCAACTGCTCAGTGTTGCTGCTCCCCGCTGAGTAGCTAGCAAGGGATGGCAAAGCCAATGGGCAGGTGCCCAGAGGGGTGGCACCCATGGGTGCCCCTTTCCTGCTCCTCCAGTACTGCTGAGCCCCTGGTCGGGTGCTTTCCTGGGAGCAGCATGAGGGGGAGGGCACCTTCCCAGGGAGTCCATGTTCAAGGGGTCTTTGAGGCCCCACTGAGCGTCCTGCATCAGTGGAGGGTCACCTCCTTCCCGCAGCCATCTGCCGCCTGCCTCTTCCTCCTCGTCCTCTTCCTCATCCTCCTCCTCCTCGTCATCCTCCTCGTCATCCTCCTCTTCCTCCTCCTCCCCCTCCTCCTCCTTCCCAGGGCCTGTCTGAGGGCAGCATCTCCCGACTCGGCACGGCCAGGCCTGAAAGCATCATCAGCTGCATTTTATCAGGTGGGAGTTGGGGGGACCCTGGTCCATCTGCTGTTAAGCACAGCCTTGGGAAACCTGCCATTCATCCTCACCGCAGTGCTTCTGGCTGCAGCACAGTGCCGGGAGGGTTAATGTCCTCCTCCTCCTCCTCTCAGCTTCACAGCCATCTTAAAACCGCTGGAGCCGGAGCTGTGCAGTCCCTGTTACCACTCCTTTTACAGTATGGGCCAGCTGGCTGGCCAGGGAGCC
This sequence comes from Tyto alba, assembly GCF_018691265.1. NCBI lineage: Eukaryota > Metazoa > Chordata > Aves > Strigiformes > Tytonidae > Tyto > Tyto alba. The sequence goes on from NW_024881279.1 coordinate 13,732,372, forward strand.
CAGCCGGCTCCTCCATCCATCCGACTCCTTTCCTTCTTTGGATGTCTCCCTGCGCTCGCTGCCCAGGCATTGCCTCACTCCCACGGCACCCGTGCCCCTGGCGAGGGGCGATGGCCAGGGCGAGGGGCTGCCCGGGGCTGGGGGGTGGCAGGCACAGCATGCGATTTTTGCAGAGGTTTCTCCAGGATGGTTCTGGGTGCCTGCCAAGATGCATGCCAGCCGGCTCCTGGGCACGGTTAGCACTTAGTGAGCCCTCTGTACCTGCAGATCCCTTGGTGGGCGTTAGCAAAATCCTCCTGCGGGCAGAGGTGGAAGAGGGTCACTGCTGTCAGCTGGAGGAGGGTGAGGAGGGTGGCACAGCCAGGGGATGAAAGCTGTTTGGGGTGAAGGAGCCTGTTGCAGAGCACCCCATCAGGGATGGGGACAGGACTCCTTCCAGCAGGGCAGCAGTAAAGCCTCACCTGGCACGTGTCACCACCCAAAATAAGCTGCGGTCCTGGGGGGGTAAAAGCAGTGATGCCACAGGAGGTCCCTGCAGCCCAGAGAGCTGCAGGCAGGGAGGGCAGAGCTGCAGGCAGCCACGATCTGCTCCCCTCTGAGCAATCCCCCCATCTACCACCACTCACATCTGGACTCGGGGGTCCCGGGGGTGTTTGCTGGCAGCCGCGGGATTGTTGCTGGAGCATGCGCTGCTGCTGTGCCGATGGTCGGATGGACGCAACCGTCAGGACAAGAGCAGCGCATGCTCCTGGCTCTGCATCCCCAGTGCTCTGTGGCCTGTTACCCAAATACCAGCCCAAGGGTTTATGCCCCTGCGAGCTGGGGGAAAGCAGGGTAAAGGCCTCTGGGGCTGAGGGGGGAGGCAGAAGCAGGGTGTCCATGCGTCTCCTCTCTGCTGCTTCAGCAGATGCCAGCACAGGGAGGAGAAGGTCATCCAGAGATCATGTTTGGGGGTTTTTTGGGTTGCTGTAAGTCTTTGTGCATAGGATGGTCTCTGAGCAGGGAATGAGAGGAGGAGGAGCAGCCCCCCCAAAGGCACAGGGAGGTCTCTGATGTGCTCCTGCCTGTGAGCCCAGACATTCCCTCAAAAGAAGGGCTATTGACATCTTTTAAGGTCTGGCTGAGGAAGGTAGCATGGGACTGGCTAGCTCACCCGGAGCATGGGGATGTGGTGAGGGCTGGACTGCTTCAGGCTTCCCCACGCTCCAAAAACATGAAGGTTGGTTGAAAAATGGTGAGATTTGGGGAGAAAGGGACAAAACATGTCCCCTGTTTCTGGTCTTCAAGTGGGGACTGAATGGGAATTTCAAGACTGGGAGCATCCCATTATATCCAGGGCTAGGCTGCGGGATGTTCGTGGGCACGGGGCTCCTGTGGGCTTGCAGAGCCCTGTCTACCTCCCCACTGTGCTGCTGCGGATCCCTGTGAGCCACTGGCAGCAACAGGCTTGCTGCAGCCCTCACGGCAGTGGGGACACTCCATGGGGGCCAAGGACCTGCCAGGCAGAGAGTGGCTTTTTCAGCTGCCCTGCCTGAGCCCTGCACCTTGTGCCGCCTGTTCCCGCGTGGCGTGTGAGCATCTCTTGTGTCCAGGGGCCTCAGGCTGCTTGTGCAGCCACCCAGCTCAGCTTCCAGCCAGCGGCTGAGATGCTCAGGAGCCGCGGGAGTCACCTCTGCCCCTGCCCAGGGGATGCTCGGGGTGCCTGCAATGTACCCTCCCCGTGCCAGTGACGGGCGGGAGCGCGGCAGGAGGGTGTGCGATGGGTGGGTGTGCGATGGGTGGGTGTGCGATGGGTGGGTGTGCGATGGGTGGGTGTGCAGCAGGAGTGCTGGGTGAGCCTGGCAACTTCCCTGTCCCCACATGAGCGGTGGCACAGGCACCACAGGTGCCACAGCTGCCCTTGCTGCTACCACCACATGATCGGATTCACCCAGAGGAGCGTATGCAGCCGGCCCAGCTGCTGGAGGGACGAGGCAGCCCCCAGCAGACCCCTGCCACTCTGCGAGACCCTTGGGTGGTCCCAGTACCAGGGTGTGTGGGGTGGAGGACTGGCACTCCTGTGGGTGCCATGGGCCCTGGGTCCAGCCGCTCTCCAGCAGAGATGATTAATATCTTAACCCCTTCCCTCCCATTGCTTCCCAGCCTCCTGCTTGGCCAGTGGGGTGGCTGTAGGGGACAGGCCGGGTGGGCTGGGGGGCTGAAGGGCTGTTTCCTTTGGCCGGCACTGTGGTGATGGGGCAGGAGCCGTGGCCGAGGCTGGCAGTGCTGGCAGCAGGGCACCCTGGCCACCCGGGGAGCAGGTGTCCCAGCGTGAACCGGCCAGCCGGGAGCGCCAGTGGCAGGAGGCAGGATGCCTGGAGTTCCTGTCCTGCTTGGCCCTGTCTCAATGGGACTCGGCGCCAAGAGGGGGGGGGTGGCTGCTGCGAGCAGCCAGCAGCGCCTCGGCCCAGCCTGGCTTTCCGGCTGCGTGGGGGTAGGGACTGCCTTGCAGCACATCCCCCTTTTTTTACCCATTTTTCCCAGATGTGCTGATAGAGGCAGCAAGCACACAGCCTGGGGCTTGATGGCACCCACAGGAGCATGGCTCCCTGCCCCTTCTGCCTCTTGCACAGGGCCCCTGCTCCAATGTTCGCACCAGAGAGCAGCAGGAAAGGTCCCGGGAGCTTGCTCTGCCCAGGCAGGAGGCTTGCGGGCAGCTCACACCGGCCCTGCATCTCCTGGGATGGCTCCGCCAGGGCTGTGGGCTGTGGTCAGTGCTGGGGTTTTAGCGGGAGCACCTTTGGGGTCCCACCCCCTCGAATGCTCCCCCCCCACAGGAGCTCAGGCAAAGGGGCCGTGCAGCTCAGCTCAGGGAGGGGAGGCTGCGTGGAGCAGCGTGGGGTCAGCTGCCGGGGGAATGGTGCTGAGGCACGTTGGCACGCAGCTGCCTGTGAGCGTGGGCATTTTATGGCATCCTGGGCTTCACCCGCCTCGCTCCTGCCCGTGCCTTGGCCCCATGGCAGCTGCCTTCATCCCATGTCCCAGAGCTGAGCCTGGCAGGGTTTTGTCCTCTCCTGGGCAGGCAGGATGCAGTCTCCATCCTCCCCTGCCTGCCCTGCCCTGAGCATCCACTCCTTCCCCCCGACCCCCAGCACCACATTTCCCATCAACGAACAGGGTCTCTCAGGAAAACCTTGGCAAGGCGTCACAGGGGCTGCGGGTCCCCAGGAAATGTTAGGGCATGCCTCCTTCCCTCCGGGATGTGCAACAGAGGGACAAACTCTGGTGTGAACTGTTTGGCAGAAGCGATCCCTTGCCCATAGTCCCAGGGAGACAGTAAGTGCAGCTGGGTTGAGCGCTGGCATCTGTGGCTGGTTTGGGTGAGGAAGCACGCCTGCGTTTCATCAGCGAGGAAGCCACAGGGAAGCTGTGCATCCTTCGCCGGGAGGCCTGGGCACCGCCGCTGCTCTTGCCAGCAGCAGGGGCGTCCCTGCCCACCCAGGCGGGACCTGCTCATGCCAGTGCATCTTTAAACCCCTCCGGAATGCAAAGTGGGGGATTTGGACCCACAGCATTTCACCAGTGAACGAGCTCCGTTTCTCAGGAGAGACCTGGGGAGAAGGCTCATGGTTTATTTTATGTTTTGCATGTGGTTTAAGCCAATGCGAGCCGCTTCACTGGATGTGTATAGGCAGTCCCTAACCACGGGTGAGGGGGAGCATCAGGGCAGTCCCCCAGCTCCTATCACACCAAATCCAGAAGCAAGCAGGGTAATAAATGAAGAGTCTATATTTAAATGCAGCGTCTGGAGAAGCATCACGGTGTTGCCAGCGGGTTTTACTATTCAGCACGGGCAAGTTTCCCCACTCCTCCAGCTTGATACCACCTTTGTGGAAAAGCTCGTGAAGGACATCCAAGCACCAGCTGGAAAAACACCCCAAACAGAAAAACTGACACCTGTGACGAGATCTTGGCACCTGCCAAGAGATGGGTAGAGTGGAGCATCACGGGGAGCCTTCGAAGGAGCTGGCTCAGGGCCCGTTTAGTTTGGCAAAGGCCTTATTTTGTTGCACAGAAGTTTGTAGTAAAGAAACATGTTGCAGGGATGGAGCCGTCTCTTGTGCCACCCCAGGCTGGTGTCAGTTCTCTCTCCCGGCACTGCTGGTGGTGCAGCCAGGCCGACATCTCTCTTCTCAGTGTGCTGGACTGGCTGATTCCTGTCCCTTTGCCAAGGAATGGCACAAAGGCTGGTTCTACAGCGCTTCTCCGCTAATCCGTACGGTACCTAAGCTTCCAGCAGCACCCTGGCTGCCCTGGCTGTGCTGCTGGAGCTGCTGGGAGCAGCCAGGGGTGGTTAGGGAACATTTCCCTGCCAGAGCCAGGGCTGCTGGGCCTCCGCTTACTCAATCGGCAGCATATGAAGCTCCCTGCAATCCGTGTTGAAATTTAAGGAGAGGCCGGAGCGTTGTGCAAAGGACGAAGAGACCTGTGCAGAGCTGAGCTGCGGGTTTCCTGCCGTCCCAGAGTGTGATGTTGGGATCAGCTCGGGAAGGATGAGATTTGCATAAAGGTACCTGGTGCTTGGATCTGGGCTTTTTCCCCTGTTTTGCAACACGTTGGAGGCTGTTTGGAACAGATACTCTCCACGTGCTGGCTCCTCTCCCCGCTTAGCCTGGGGAGAGTTTCTCCAGACAAAGCCAAACACTGAGCCATTGCTATGAGACATGAATGTGGCTGAGCCAGCGACAGACATGGTGACCAGCTCTGCCAGGGGCTTCTTTGTGGCTCAGCACCTTGACTGTTTTTTCCTGCACCCTTCCAAATTTTGCTTTCAGTGGGTCACAGGGAGCAGTTTGCTTGGGTTCCTGAATCCCACCAAAATGCAGACAGGGTGAGAAATGCCAGCATGGCCACAATGCTGGGCAAAACTCACCAGAAATGGGGCAAACGGTCCCTTCCTCACCTCTGCTGCACCCTGGGGCTCACACAGCCCTGGCTCCCTGTTCCCAGCCAGGTGCCATGGGTGTTGCGTGGGTGCAAGCTGCACATGGACAACCTTTCCTCAGATTGCCCGTGGTGCACACTGTGCATCAGCAGTACTGGGACGCTTGAGGACACCTCAAGGACTGTGAAACCCGCTGACGGGGCTGGTTCACAGCTGCGCTGGGGGATAGCAGCACATCACGCTGAGGGACAGCGAGCCCCCGCGCCTTCCCCCACCTCCCGGGGCACCCCAGGGAGGGAGAGCCCCTTTTTCACAGCAGGCACAGTGTGGGGATGGAGGCACCCGGGGGAGCCTGGGCAGCTGCCCACAGGGGGCTGGCAGCCGTCTTGGGAGGAGGAGGAGGAGGAAGAGGAGGAAGGCACCTGACTACCAGGCAGCAGTCCAACTAGTTGAAACGGCTCCCATTGCGGTTTGCATAACCAAGCGCGGCTCGGCCGGGTCTGGGGACGCGTGGCTCCACCCGGTCGCCCGTGGCTGGGGACCGCACTGGCAGAGGAACGCTGGATGGAGAGAGCGAGGGGCTTGCTTGCCGCGGTGCCGTGCCCGCGCTGCCAGGGGCTCGGAGGCTCAGGGGTGGCTCCTTCGCCCCCAGCAGCGGTGGGAGGGTGCGAAGCCAGCTTCACCCGTGGGCTCAGCCTGCGTGGGCCGGGCAGGGTCCCTGCGAGGTTCCCCCACCGGTGCCGTGCCGAGCGTGGCCGCGGGCCCTGCTGCTCTGCCTGCCGGCCTGACCCATCGCGCTGCCCTCCAGGGTGACATTGGAGGCTCTGCCCAAGGGCAGCTGGCCGCCGTCCCGCTCGGCAGCCCCTGACACGGGGAGCGGAGGCAGCCGAGGGAGACGGGTGGCCTCCGTGGAGCGGGGAGATGGACGGGATAAAAGCGAGGCGCAGAGGCGTCGGTGGGGCCCGGTAACTGGAGCTGCTCACATGACTGGGGAGCCGCTGCCAGGCACTGGGACCATTCAAAGTGTATGAAGGTGGCACACCAAGCAGACGCCTTAACCCCTGTGAGCCCTGCACGGGGATTCGGGCCATCTGGGACATGGCACTGGCCAGGGCAGAGGTGGCCTCCTGCATGCCAGAGGGGACCCTCAGCTTTGATGTTCCCCATCCGGGGGCAGATGCTGGGTCAGACCAGTTCCTGGGCACCAGGCTGTTGGATCCAGATTTCAGGTCTGGATTTCAGGCCGGCCTTCCCCGGGATCTCTGGCTTTATGTTGAACCCTGGATTAGCTAGGGTCGAAAATAGGGAGGGACAAGGTCTGGGAGCAGGCAAGCTCAGGGCAGGGTTGTTGAGGGATCTGGCACGGGACATGGAATGGGTGAAAGGGTCTGGTTTAAGCGTAGGAAGTCACGTCTGTGGGCTTCACCCCCACTGGTTTTGGGGAGCAGAGGGGTGCCAGCCCCCAGCAGCCGCAGCGGGGAGCAGGCAGACCCCGCCTGGGCGTGCAGCTCCTGCGCCCCGCCAGAGCCTGTCAGGCTGGAGTTCTGGGGAGGGGAAAGGTGTGGTCCCTCACAGGGGGGGAATTTGGAATAGCGTGAAGCTTTGTGTATGTGGGTGATCGCCTGGGCTTACATGTTCACCTGAAGGAGCGTTTTGCCCTCGGAGGGATTTTTCTATCTGGAGATCTTGGAGCAGTTTCTTTCCGGGGTGAGTCAGTTGTTTGTGGTGGGGGGGGGAGAGGAGAGCGCCGGGTCCCGACACTGGGGAAAGCTTGGTGGAGCAGCCGAGTTGGCAGTGCCGGCTTCAGGCTGTGGCTCCCCAAAACGCTCCCTGCAGAGCCAAAAGCAGGGACAGAGCCCTGTCCCCAGGCCCCCGGTGACAGTTTGCCTGGCTGGGACACCCACCACTTCCCGGAACAGCCACGGAGCTCCAGTGCAGACCCAGGCACAGCAAAGCCTTGCACCGGTTGGTGCAGCACTGGGAAATTCCCAGGCCAAACAGGTTGTGCCAGTGAAAGTGCAGTGGGCGCTGGCAGCACCTGGATGGCAGCCCCAGAGGTGCTGCTCAGGGATCACACCTCCACCATCCTCCTTTTGAGCCATGTACATAGCCCGTGGTCACGGGACCTGCTGTACCCTGCTCTCATTTCACCTTCCCGTGCCTCAGTTTCCCCACTGTAATAATTGGAATAGTATCAATACCATTGATCAGTTAATACCGATGATTTCCTAGCATGGATGATGCCCACCTGCAAAATACCCAGCTGTTCAGCATCCCCCTTCTGCACCCCTTTGGTAGGTGGTTTGAGTCATTGAAGGGGCAGTGCAGCCCTGCCGGCTCTCTGCAGTTTTGGGGTGCTGGGGTTGCCACAGCCTGCCCTGGGCAAGCCCAGGAGGTGGCTGCGCTCACGCTGTGCCTGCCCACCGATGCCCAAGCTCCCCCACTCCCCCCTTGCCGGCTTTCCCGGGGAGCATGGGCAGAGTCGTGCCGGAGCAGAGCCAAGCGGCGACCGTGCTGGGTGGTGACGCATCTCCTCTGGCCAGGACACCTCCAGGCTCTGTGCAGAAAATTGGCAATAATTTAATCAGGGAGACTGATGGGCCCAGCTGGAGTGGGGGAGAGGAGGGAGCCCCCAGTTAAGGATTAGGGCCGGGGGGGGGGGGGGGGGATCTGTCTCCTTGCTCTTGCAGGGGTGGGGAGCAGTGAGGTGCAGGCAGCACGGCCATACCATGGGGTGCCAGGGCCTTGTGCAGGGCAGCGGGCAGGAGCAGGCGCAGGCAGCGCTGCCCGTTCCCCGGCAGCAGAGGGGCTGCAGCGAGGGGCGGCCGGCAGCGCCCGCCTGCCTGGCGAGGAGAGCTGGGCAGGGCTGGCGCTTCCACCCCCGCGGGGACATGGGCCCGGGCACGCACGGACAGGCCTGGTGGGAGGGTACGGACAGATCTGGGCGGTTTTACCCTTTCCACAGTGGTTTTCATCCTTCGAGGCCTCGTGCCTCCAGCTGAAAACTTAATTTTTCACGTGGGAGCTGGGCGCAGTGGAGGGGTCCCCCAAAGTCCCCCCCTGGCAGAAGGGCCAGTGCAGCCGGTGTCTGGCAGGAGAAAGGATCTGTTGAGGGTCACAGTGGATCAGGTTTGGTGGTGGTGCCCTGACCCCTGGCAGGGCACAGCGTGTCACAGGAGCGTGCCTGTGGCAGCAGAGCATCAAGGCTGGAATCACTCAGAGGTCAGGCTAATGCGGGAAGATCCTCCTTGCACCTTCTTAACCCCAGCTTGAACCTTCCCTGTCTCCCACCTCATCCTGATTAGCGCTAAGAGGGTGCTTTGCTGCCGGCGGTGCGGACATCCCCGAACAGTGCGGGGCACCGCATCGTCTTCTATGGCAGGGAAGGCCTCAACACCTCTCTGAGCTTCGGTACAAAACCTGCATGCAGGCAGAAAGGAGGTATGCTTTACTCCCTCCCCTGCCTGCCACCTCCCTGGCAAAAGGGACGGGGAGTGCTCCTGGTGGGGGACAGGCTGCCTGGATGGTCCCTGCTCTGCACAGGAGCATCAGCGAGGTCCAAAAAGGCACCTATGGCATGGGGAGGTGAAGAGCATCCTGCAGATGATGGCCATAGACCTGGCAGAGGGATAACACTGGGCTGTGGTGACCAGCAGTCGGCAGGTTCTCCCACCTGCTCATCAGATGTGTATGTAAAGGGCCAGGATTTGGACTGGCTTTAACCTCAGCTCCTGTTTCACGGCCGTGGATCTGCTGACAGGGAGCGCCGGAATGCACCGGGAATTACAGCCCCCTTGCCGAGCACGGCAGAGCCAGGCTGCACACTGAGCCGCTGCCTCCCGCTAGCTGCCACCCAGAAAGCATTGTGTTTGGTGTCCAGAGCCAGGGGAGGAGGATATTTCAGTAATGATAGTTCACCCCAAGCTGGCCTCCTCTCCCCTCTCATTTCACAGCCTCAGGGCAGCAACCCCAGAGCTGGTGGCACCGCGGGGCATGAGCCTGCCCCACCTGTACGCTCGCTCCCTGATGCCTGCCCGTAGACCCCAAAAGCCTTCTGGCTTCCCCACGTTGCCTCTGCCAGCCCCCAGGAGTAGTTCAGGGATTGCCAGGACCACAGGCTGTGGCTGTGGCTCCTGGCAAAGCCAAGGGGAGCTTTCCAAGCCCAACGCTGTGGAAGATCCCGAGGCTGTGGCTGCGGGTAGGGGGCACGGCTGAGGCTGGGCTCCCCTGGGCAGCTCTGGAGCTGGAGCGGGAACCCGACATGGAACGATGTGGTGGTGTCTACCATGCTCCCTGGGGTCAGCATCTCTGCTTTCCTCCTTGCGCTACTGCAGGTTCAACCTCATTCACAGTGTGGGGAGCTGGAGGGACAGTTGCTCGCTGCCTCCTGGCAGGGATTTGCTCTCACAGCCAGCAGAGAGAGGTGAAGAGCTGCCGGTGACAGGGTGAACAGTACCTGCAGGGCTGTACTGGTGTCAGCTGTCAAGGGCTGTGCCACAGCAGGATGTTTGCAATATCCTCTGGACAGAAAAGGCCACGTGAAGCCCTGTCAGCCCGTGAGCTGGTGACCAAACCTCCAAAGAGACTGGTGGCCGGGGCAGGGCAGGGGCAGGGCCGCTCCTCCTCCATCCCCTGCAGCCACCCCAACCCCAGGGGAGCCTTCTCACTGGCATCCCTCTGCCCGCAGCCGTCATGTGGCTGCTGGCTGCCAGGACATCAGAAGAGGAAGGGCTGAAAATAATTGCCCCCTCATGTTTTCCTTTCAAAACGAGGGAGTTGCAATCGTGGGGAATTTTTGTGACTAGCAGATCTGGCTAATAGTCAGCTCCTTGGTGAGTCAGGCACTTGCCCCCTCCCACAGCACAGCCTGGCCCCTCATGCTGCCGGCCTGTCTGGAACTCAGGGGCACCCCCACTCCCGGGGCTCCCCAGCCTGTCTTGCGGGGCCACGGTGTTTCTTGCCACCTCCAGCTGTGGGTCTGCGAGTGGAAGCAGTCCTGAGAGTTTCGGGGTCTCGATGCCCCCACTGGCCTTGGCCATGGCTCCTAATGCTCCCTGTCCAGCTGAGCATCCTCTGTGCGGAGCCTCTCGAGGTTTCAGGGCTTGTGCCGCTTCTTGCTCTGTCCTTGCCCCGCGCAGGCTGCACTGCCTCGCTGGAGAAAAGCTGCGGCGAGGAGGTCAAGCATCGTGCTGAAGCGCAGCACCTGCCTGCTCCTGCCTATGCCTCTCCCTCCACGGCTGGAGACATCCTGAGCTGACGGGATGTTTCAACTCCAACTGTGGTTTTGTACCCAGCTCAGCACATGCCGGTTGCTGTCTGTTGGTCCTGCCTTTCGTTTTGGGGCAGATAACGAGGAATTTCTCAGAAAACACCCCCAGGGCTCAGGACCAGGCCTGTGCCCTGCCTGGCTGATGCCATCGAGCAGTGCCAGCGCTGCTGCCTGCAGCAGCACCCGTCGCTGCCTGGCGCAAGGCTGGCCCCAGCTGCTGGCACGGGCACATCTGGGGGTGCTGCTCTGCCGTGCCGGGATCAGCGGGCGGTGGGCTGTGTTTGCCGGGCTGGCTGCTGGCAGGGTTGGCAGGGGGTGCTGCTGTTTGGCCCGAAGGGTGCAGGATGAAGCTGTCACACTTCTCTCGTGATGGGAGATGCAGTTATCAGCGTGCTGTGTGTGCCCCAGCTCTGCCTGGTGGGCCGTATCCCAGGGACGTGGCAGCAGCAGCAGCCGGCACGGCACGGCGCTTGGCCACAGCCGCAGTCAGCCGGTGCTGTTTCCATTAGCCGGTGTTGAGAGAGGAGCGTTCCTCCCTGGGAACAGCCTGTTCCCCACTGCGTCTACCTGCTGCCTATTCTCCTTGCATGGGGCAAAACAACCCTCAGTTCTCCTTTTCTGCCTTTGCTGGGTGCTTGGTGGGGCTGCCCTGGCGGCGGCGGTGCCGGAGGGTGCCAGCAGCGGGGACGTGCTCTGGGCTCTGTGTGGGGCAGCTGGGGCTCTGGGGTCTCGCCGGCTCTGCCCTGGCATCGGCGGGTCCTGCAGCCCTGAGCTGGCCCAGCCCAGAGCCCAGCCAGAAATAAAGTGGACTCTGGAGCCCAAATAAACGGCTGCCAAGTATAGTATGAACATGCAGCTCTGTAACCTGTGATATACTTTGCTGCTGCCCTTCTTCCTAAACCCGACACACCTTTGTTTAAAGTGTTCCAGCAGAGCGTTGTTTATTCAGGGCATTATTACCAGTATCTGAGGCTCCTTTTTTCTATCCTGTGACTCAAGGATAGCTTAGTGCAATTTCTTCCATCTTTCCTCCATATCAAAGATATCCTGGCAAGTTTGTGTTTATTGTTTGCAGTTAATGTTTAATATTTCCTACTACTGGCATCTCATGGTTGATCTTAATTACACCTTTCAAATGTAAGACAAAAGTCAGCAAGCGAGACCATGTTCATGCTCGGGCTGTGGCTCAGAGTCTGGCACTGAACACCCCTTGTCCCGCTGGTGCAGCTGGGCCGGGTTCCTGGGGTGCCTGCACCCCCTCCCCTCGCCCATGCCGCATGGTGGGAGGGCGGCTGCTCCACGCGTGTCCTGTGCAGAGTGTCCGGCGTGGGGCCCGGCACTGCCACGGCAGCTCCTGTGTGCCACGGCACTGCGGACAAGCAGCAGTTGTTTTTGAGCAGCTCGAGTGGAAGAAAGGATCAACCTGCTATTTATTTTGTCCGGGTTTTAAATGCTAGTGCTGGTTTTTCCTCTTGCTGGCTGGGCTGAATCGTTAAAACAGATCAAAAATCAGCAGAGTGCAGAGGGCAAGGTGCCCTGCTCCTAGCAGGACAGTGAGGTGTTGCACGCCTCTATGCAGACCTGGGAGCTGTGAGATTCCTGTGCTCCTTTTCCCCCCAAACTGGGGAGCTGGATGAGGGAGCACTAGCCTGCCGCTGCACTCCTCATGCCTCCGTCCACCATGTCACGCCGGGTCCCCTCTGCCTCCACTGCCTCCTGGGGAGGGACCACTCGCCCTCCGCTTTGGGGCTCTCAGGCTGAAAATATCGGGGGGGGGTGGCGAGGGGCGGCCGGGCCAAGGCACAACCCGACACCACCTCTCCCTCATTCACAGTGACATTTTGTCAAATGCCAGTGAGGAGGGGGGTTGCTTATCTGCTGGCACACACTCCGGTGACCTTCACAGTTCTGGCCAGGTGCCTCCTTGCTGTATTTACACTTATTTATAGCTCTCTTCTCCATCCCCACCTCTGCCCTCCTTCTTGGTACTGGAAGGGGGCTGCCTGCCCTACACGGGTCTTCTTGGGCTGAGAGGGCTGGGAGGGAGCTGGTGCATCCTCAGGGATGGTGAGGGAGCTGGCAGCACCCAAGTTTGCCCCCTCAGGGTGCTGATGATCTGACCGCATGGGGACCGCATCCCCTGGGTGGGAGCTGCGGGGACAGCAGGGTTTACCCCAGGGGTGGGGGAGGCTGGGTTTGGCCCCAGTGTGGGTCATGGTGGGTCCGTGCCCCCCAACTGCCTCCCCGCACCGGTGCTGGGGTGGCTTGGGAGGGTGCTGGGGGCAGCTAGCAGGGTGGGTAACCATACCCACCACTGTGCCAGCCAGCCCGCTGCTGCCTCCCGGGGGAGAGCTCATCCTGGCGCAGCAGCCGCCCCGTGCCCGTCTGCCTGCATGGCTCTAATCCCCATTTCAAGCAGTCTGTAATTATGGATTTCCCTGATAAGCCTGGACAGCTCTCTCCAAAACCCCTGTGCAAGGATTTTCTTTCCTTTTTAGAGACAAGCCAGAGGTGAGGGCAAGGAGAGGGAAACTCCCCGGCCGGCTGCAAGCGCGGGCACTGGGAGCTGGTGCTGCCCGTGCTGCCGAGGGAGGGCTGGTGGGAGCCAGCACTTCATGTTCTCGCCATTTCTTACCTTCTGCTGGTTTGGGTCCCAGCCTAAACACTACTGGCTAATTTGGGGCTCTGTCTCCAGCGCGTGTGGATGTATATTTATCCCTTAATGCTTTGGGTAGGCAGTCGGCTGTGGGGAGGGAGGAGGCTCCGTGCGGGGCTGAGTCACCGCTTTGGCTGCTTGGCGAGGAGATGGGCTGCTTGTTTCTGGCCGGTTCCTTTGGCCCCTCTGAGGAGCTGCCGCTTTCCTTCCTTTTTTTCATACAGCAAAGTGGCATGTGAGTGACAAGGCAATTGCAAAGCATCCTGGAGCCGTGTATGCAGGCAGCAATGTAAATCTGGCCTCCCAGGCTTACACAGGATTAAGTTCCCGCGAAGGCTCTGCGCCCATCCAGCAGCGCTTCCGCGCCGGCACACTTCAGAACCTGAAACTTTTGCAGCTTCACTAAGCACGAACACAATGCGTGTGCCATCGCCTGGTGTGCTTGGAGCCTCGCTGCAAAATACTTGGCCACAACTTCAAGGGGCTGGACCCGGGGGTTTTGCAGATAAGGGAAATTTCTACCGGTGCTGTTGTCTGGAGTGTGACAAAGGAGAGGGCCTGCAGGTCTGTTCGTTATGGTCACTGCCCCGTCCCCAGTCCCTCTGAGCCAGTTAAGCACCGCTGGCAACAGCCAGGTGAGCTCTCTTGCTTGCCCTAGTTTAGGTTGCCATTGCCTGGCAGCAGGGCTGTGGTTCCTCCAAGACAGTGTCCAGAGGCAGCATCACCCTTCTGCTTCTTTCCCAGGCTTGCTGCAGGGAAGGCAAAACCCCAGAGCATCGGCATTTGCCTGGAGGCTGCTGGTCTCAGGCTGTTTTCAGGCTGGCAGGCAGGAGCGCCCGGCGCTGCCGGCTCCCGGGCCCGGGTCTGCTCTGGGTGGGCTCGCTGGGTACGGCTGCCCCCAGCAGCCAGCAGCCTGGCCCCAGCCCGCCTCTCCCGCCCCGCTGACCAGGGGTTTAGTCTGAGGAGCCCACGTTGACACTGAGAAAGAGGAAAACATTTCCTGTCTCGTTAATCCAATATTTGAATTAGAGTTGGGCTTGGAGAGGAACCTCATATCTCTGCAGAGATAAGACCTCACATGCTCCCGCACTGGAGTTAGCACTGCTACAAAGCAGGAGAAAGGCCTGAAAGGGGAGATATCCCACCTGCTGTCGTCGGGAGCCTGCACTGAGCTGTGCTCAATGGGGCATCCTTGGATGTGGCTCCAGACAGTGGCTGCCCTCACTTTGCTGCAGCTCCAGCCCAGGACACATACTGGAGCTGCTGGGGACACTAGAGATGGGTGCCCACATCAGCCACCCTCATGACCAGGCAGGGAGATGGATGGAGCTAAGCTCCTCATCCTGCTCCACCTCAGCACTGCCCCAGGAGGGACAAAGATCGGGGGCTTTGCAAAGGGATGCGGAGCCGGAGCAGCAGGTGCCCTGGTGGGTGCAGTCCCCAGAGCACCTGGGAGCTCTTCCATTTGCAGCGCCAGGAGACAAGGGGATGCCGACCAAGGAGCCACCAGAAGCTCTCAGACTGATTTGCTGGCATGGAGCTTCCAGGAGAAGGCATAGCGCAGGTTGGGGGGGGGGGAGCCAGCTCCTCCTCACCCGCAGTGCTTAGGGAGAGGCCCTGCTGGGACTTGTTGGGAAATGTTTAGGTGCAGCCGCGGCTCCCCGGCACAGGAGAGTTGGGGAGGTGACCTCTGGATGTCCTTGACTGCCGGTCTGGAGACTGTCCCTTGCGGTTCCTCGCCTTTGCCAGTTTTTCCGTGGTGGACACGGATGGTGCAGCCGCAGCAGGCGCAGAGCCCTCCTGTCCCCAGTCTGTCCCCAGGCACGCACAGCACGGCTGCTGCCGGATCTGGCCAGCCTCGGCAGGGGCCCGAAACGAACACAAACCCTCGATGCCAGAGTCCCTGCCGCCTCCCGGGGCAACCCCTGCTCCCACGGTTGAAGTTACAAATCCTTCACAGTGGAAAAGGATTGTCTGAGCTCAGCAGTAAATTAATAAAAAAGCTAATGCTCTGTCCTCCCAGCAAGCAAAGCCTCTGCAGATGCGAAGCTCCTTGCAACCTGCAAGCGAGTATCAGCTGCCTCTTTGTCCTGTGATTGCGACTGCGTTTCTGCTAGGGCTGAGGTCAGAGTTGGTTCATGCTTTAAAGAAAGCAGAGGAGGATGGAGCCTGTTCCCCCAAATGCCCTCCACCTTTTAGCTATGGCTTTCAGGTGCTGCTGCCCGGGCCACGTTGCTGCAGGGTTCTCCTGCTGCTGGAGGGGATGCCCAGGCTTGAGCTCCTGCTCCCCCAGAGGATGGAGGTGTGGCACGGAGGTACCCACGTAGCTGCCTGGGCATCGCTCTTCCCCGGAGCAGAGATTCATCAGACAAGTCGCAGTGAGCTGCTGGCAGCTTTCTGGTCACAGCCACGCTGCAGTGCACACAGGCCAGGTGTCTGGGCTGGAGGATGCCTCCAAATTTTTGAGCATGTCTCCATGGGTGTTTGCTGGCTGCACACCAAGAACCCATGGCTGATCTTCCTACAAACTCCCAAGTAAAATTAGAACAAAAGTTCACTCCTCTCCCAAGGCAGCAGGAAATGCAAAGGGTGGGAAAAGGGAAAGTCAGAGCAGATGAGGTCCAGTGCCCGCAGGCAGCCTCCCCATTGCTGCTGCCACCCCCTACCCGGGCGGGGGGCTGCATCCTCCCCCACCCCTGCGGCCAGCCCAGAGGGGCTCTGTGCTGGGCTGGTGGTGCTGGGAGTGATGGATTCCCTCCAGAGACTCAAGTCCTCGGTGGCTGGGCTGGTGAAATGACTCTTTCTAGCAGAGGGGGCTGTCTGGAGCCGTGGCTTTGTGCTGGGATGCCCTGCCGGGTGTCCGTGCGGGTGGCCGTGCTGAGCAAGGGCTCTCCCCGCTTTTTCTGAGGAGGAGGACAACTGACGCAGGCAGAGCTGAGTTTTCGGGCATTCCTAACCTGTGCTAGCTGGGAACCTGGGAACATCCACAGCCAACCACTGCCTCGGGATATCTGCGTGCAGTGTGGCTGTGCCGGGGCACTCCTGCCTCCGAGGTGCCCAGGGAGGGCAGCTCAGCAGCATTAGATTGCAGGAGTTTATTTTTACCCAGCTCTGTTGCCAATGGGGACATGTCACATCTGTGGAGTTGATCAAAAGACACCCCGAGCACTGGTGTCAGCTGCTCCTTGTGATCTCAGCACCAGGATCTTTTCCCTTGTGGCATATCAAAAGGAGCAGGAGAATTTGACTGCTTTGCTATTTTTAATTGAACACACACACACACACACACACACAGACACACATATAGATATGTATGTATGGCTTTTCTAAAAATAAAAGCCTTTGCCTGTGTTCCCATGGGAAGATTTGGGGAGAAGGGGGAGCCAAAGTTGTTGGAAGACTTTTTCTGGAGCAGGCGCAAGAGCGGTGGCAGGAAAGCAGGGACAAGCACAGCAGGTAAGGGACACATCTGAAAGGCCAAAGGACGTCTGATCCCAGAGCAGCCCAGGATGCTCCTGAGCAGAGGGGACAAGAGAGCGAGGGGAAAGGTAACATCTGCAACCCCCAGAGCTGGCAGTGATGAGGACGGGGACCCTTAACCTGCTACATCGCTCTGACCACACGGGGAGCAAAGGTTTTTGCAGGGCAGGTTTGAAGAGCCCCAGCCTTGGGGGGCCCACAAGGAGCATCCGGATCCCAGAGCTGTTCAGGTGTTTGCATAGACTTTTTTTGTGCCCGATATACTTGGTGGCACCACGCTCGTGGATGTCTACCTGATACACCTCCCTCCAGCAGCAGGGCAGAGGGAGGCCTCTGGGGAGAGCATCCCCCAGCACTGACAGCTCCCCACAGCCCCCCACCCCGCTGCAGCCCTGGCCATGGCCGGGCTGGCAATCTGTTGCCAGCACATGGCACTGGCTCGCTCTCAGGCCATGGAGCTGCCCTCCCCTTGCTGCATCTTCCAAACTGCTCACCCTTTGTTCCACCGCCCCTGGGATGGGGCAGGGTGGAAAGCAGGTGAAAAATGCAAAATGGGAGTGGGTGTGTGCATAGGAGCGTCCTTTGGTGTGGCACAAAGTGTCCTAAGCCCGGTGGGGAGCGTGGTACACAGGCTCCTCAGCCTATGGGAACACAGGCAACACTCCCAGAGTATCCAAATTAAAAAAAAAAAAAAAAAAAAAAAAAAAAAAAAGAGAGAGAGAAAGAGAGAAATGCTGTCTTTTCCATTCCTGCAGCTCAGTTTGAAATCCCTTTTCCTTCCCATTGAGTGTTGGAGGAGACCCTTCCAGGGCTCTTCAGGAGGGGAGGCCCCCACGTTTTCCTGCCCCTGCAGCCTTTCTCACATGCTCAGATGTTTGCCTGCTCCAAAATCCATTTGCTCTGTAAATAAACTTGTTTCCCTCATCACCAGAAAACTCCCCCCAGGCAGCCAATACCGGGAGGAGTCGCACCAGACCTTTCCCCTCTGCGTTTGAACCTGGCCGTCGGGGCAAAGCCGAGCAGGGCTTGGCGCAGGCAGCGCAGGCAGGGCCGTGCCGGCACCAGCCCTCGCTCCGGTGGGCGCTGGGTGCAGCCGCGGGGCTTTGTGGCCAGGCAGCGGCTGGGAGCCGGGCAGAAGTGGGGCAGGTCCCAGCTCCTTTCTGTGGTTAGGTGGAAATTTTTAGCTCGGTTCCTAGAGCTTGCATCACCTCGTTCGCACCCGGATGTCGATCCGTTTCCATGCCGTTTCTCTTGTCCTGCGTGTGCAGCGTGGGACCAGGGTCTGTATTGCCTCGGTGGTGCCTTGGGACGTGCAGGACGTGGAGCTTCCCCAGAGGGACTGTCCCCGAGCGGTTCAGTGCCATGTGGTGGGGACGGGGACCGGGTACGGAGCAGCCACGCTGACCAGGCATGAGGCCACCCACCAGATCCTGGCCTCGTGCGTTGCTGCCTCATGTGAACCCAAGTCTCTTGCCTTGCTCTATTATTGCTGATCTCCAGGGCAGCAGGATAACCCTGGCTGTCACCCTTGGGGCACACAAATGGCTTCAGTTTCCCCTAAGAGCACCAGCAGCCACTTTGCCACGGTCCAGGTGGCTGTGCTGTGCTCTGAGCTTCTGCTCGCCGGAGGAGACAGGGCTCTTGCAATGCGGACGCTGCTGTTTCGACACGTGCCACAGCACGGGATGCAGCAGAGGGGCTTTGGTGGCAGTTGTGGGGTGGCTTTCAGAAACCAGCAGTGCCAGTGCCAGGCTGTGCAAACCAATCTGCAGGATGTGCGGTGAAGAGGTGCTCTCCGCGCTCCGCACTGCCGTGTAATTGCTCCTGCAGCCACTTGCCAAAGCTTATTGAGAAGAGGGTCCGAGTAATGGGCTGGAGCGGAGGGGACAGCACGCAGGGAAGGCGGGCTGTCTCCGCAGGTGGTTGCTGCCTGTCCCTGTGGCGTGGCGGTGGGCTCACCCCCTTTCTCTTCCCTTCCCAGTATGAGGTGTCCGGCGAGGAGCACCTCTACTCCGACTTCCCTGAGATTGATTTGTCTCAGCTGGATGCCAGCGACTTCGACTCGGCCGGCTGCTTCAGCGAGCTGCAGTGGTGCGGGGAGCACTCGGAGACCGACTCCAGCCAGTACAGCACCAACGACTCCGAGCTCTTCCAGGTACCCCCATCCTCCTGGTGCAGGGGACCCGAGGATGGAGGGGGGGGAAGGGCAAGGGAGGGGGAGAAAGAGAGAGGAAGGAGGGAACACACACAACTATTAATAGCTCCTCCCCAGCTGATTAGCGCTTCATTAATTTGCGCGCCAGCTCTAAATGGGGCAAACGGAGTAAGGCTAATGAGGAGGTGGACGAGCAGAGGAGAGCTGCTGAGCCAACCCTCCTGTGATGTATTATTAAAAGGGATTTATAGCTGGTGTGCAGCACATCCCGCTGGATTCCTGGGATGGCAGGGTGTGCCAGAGCCGCAGTGTGGGAGTCTCAGGGCTGTGGTGCGGGGCAGGAATATTCATTTCCCAGGAGCAGAAGGCAGCCCCTGGCTCTCCAGCTTTGGCATCCTCCCTGTGTTTGGGGCTGGGGTCCCTCTGGCAGAGGGCAGTTGGCTTCTCTCCTCGCCTTTGTGCTGGGATGGACCCATCACTCTGCCAGCGCCTGGGACTGCGCAGCGCAAAGCCGTGCTGGGGCAGAGGATGCTCCTGGGCACAGGCAGGGCTGGTCCTTGTCCCTTGGCACTGTTTTTGCCTCCTTGCAGAAGAGCTGAGCATCTTGAAGAGCAGTGGCACCAGGGCAGGGCTGTGAGCATGGCACAGTCAGGCTGGAGACAGGAGCTGCACTGGGGACCGGGCGCAGAGCGGGCTGGACAGCCCGTTCCCCTTTCCCAAAACCCATGCCGTGCCCCGTCCTCGGGGGCTGGGGTCTCTGTGCCCTCCTGAGCAGCACCCATGCCCTTACTCCCTCGGACAATGCGGCTGTGACCCACTGGTGCCTTCTAGTCACCAACTCTGGGTTACATTTTGGGAGGGAAGAGCATGTGTATTTAAACAAGGGGAAAAAAACCCAACAAAGCCCCAATATTTTCTAACCTGGCCATAATAACAACCCTCTGGCTTTTATGCTGTGCTGATGCTGTGCTTGAAAATGGTCCAGTCCAGCTGAGGGACCTTCATCACGAGATGCATATTTTCCGCTGAACTTCCTGGGGAAAAGATAAACAGAAAAGAAATGCAAAAGACAGGCTCATTAGGAGCAGTGGAGTATGATGAAATGTATCCCACTGAACTTGTATGCACAGTGGTCTCATGCCAGTAACAGGAGGAAAAGAAAAAGAGCCAAAAATGGGGCATCCTGCTGCCTTTCCCTAGAGCCTGTTCTAGTAACTGCGAGCAAGGTTAGGGCACAGAACAAAAGATATTTAATTTTCAAACAAGATGAGAGAAACACAGGAGGCTGTATGCAGTCAACAGTCCTCCTTGCGAGTCTGAATTTACCCCTGTGCTAATTTTGTAGCTGATGGTAGCCTGCTTCTTGTTGGACATGGTTTACATTCAGAATATGATGGAGGAGGACCAAAAAGAAGGAACTCCTGGCTCACTTCAGCCATTCCTCAGCTTCCGCATCCTCTTCTGGGCTTTTGCACCGTATTTTCAGACTGGAAGGGGACTCCTGGGGCTGTGTGGGACTGGGAGGGCACTGGGAGAGCTGGAGGTGTGTCAGCAGAGGTGAAGCCCAGATGGAAAGCGGGGCCCAAGGGGGCAGGTCAGGGTGGTGGGCAGGGAGGAGGCAGGAGCAGCCTGTGGCCCTGCCTGTCCCAGCGCAGCCCTGGCACAGCCCCAGACACTCACACATCTTCCATCAGCAGACCATGCTGTTTGCTGAAAAAAATAGATCAGGGGAGCTGTAATATAAGGCCCATCTCGGTTTGGGGACCGTGCTCTGTCAATATGGTCCCTCGTAGAGCGCTGGGCACAGCCGGCTTTAAGTGTGGGGGCTGAGAGCCCCTGTCAAGCTGGAGATGCCAGCGTTTGGGGGCTTTTAGTGAAAATAAAACCCATGCTGCTTGTTGCAAGCTGTGGCATATGGCCAGCGGTGCAGCCTGGGCTGAGCTCCCCCTGTGCCCTCCCGAGGGGCTGTGCCCTCTTGTCCACTGGGCAGTCCCAGCCTGAGCTTTCAGCTTTTCAAATTTTCTTTGCCTTCCCCATCAGGAGAGCTGAAAATAACTGTCCATGCCCTCTCGGGCCTCCCCAGCCCCATGGAGGGCAGGGGGCTGTGCCTGTCCCCTCCCCGGGCTCCCGTCCAGGCTGAATGCTGCTCCCAGCCCCGCTCAGCAGCGCTGTGATAGCCAGCCCAGAGTCAGCAGGATTTGGGCAAGGAGCCTCTTAATCACAGATCCTTTATCTGCTGGTGTTTGCCTCATGGTGGAGTGAAGGCAACTATTGGGAGATAAGATGCTCTGATTCATTATTTTCCCTGTAGGGGTGCAGGGGGACAAGCTGATGCTCCTTTTCCAGTTGAGTCTTTCTCCTCCTTATCCCATGCTAGTGCTGTGCTGGGGAAAAGCTCTCCCAGGCCCCCTGTGGGGTCACTGGGAAGTGTGGGTGCTGGTGTGGCACTGCTGGCCCGTCTTCCCCCTGCCTAGCATCTCCCCAGTCCCTCTGCCCAGCCTAACTCCCCCTTTCTTCTCTGCCTGCTCCTTTCAGATAATAGACAGCGAGAACGAAGCACTGCTGGCAGCCCTCACCGAGACATTGGATGATATACAGGGAGATGACATGGGCCTGGCTGCCTTCCGAACTATGGAAGAGGGGGACACGCTCAACCATGCCTACACCTCGCCTGCCCCCTCCCCCAAATCCACCGCCCCGGTCACGGGGGGGCCACCCCCGGCCCCCGAGTTTGATGAGCTGTCTCTAGTAAGAACCCACTTCCTACTGTTTAAGGTGGATTTGGATGAGCCCCTGATAAGCCGGCTGCATGGGTATGATAGGAAGCAAAGGTCTGAATTTTTTCATTCTAGGCTTAAAACTCTCTTTAACCGTCAATACCAAAGCATATACTTGTATTGTATACGTATACATGTTCTGCATCATTGCTGTCACCTCCATCACCATCCTCACGGGAACAAGCTGTGTGTATTCAAATATATTTATGAAGGGGGTGGGGGTGGGTGTCGAAGGGGAGGGGGCTGCTTTGGCAAGACCCACACCTGCTTTTAATTGGATGTCTGGATGTGGGGCTGCCCGGGGGTCACTCTAGTGCATCCCAGCCCCATGCCCATGGGCAATAGTGGCTGCTCCCACCCTGCTCTACCTCGGGGTCGAGCTCCCCACTGCTCTCTCAGGAGGGACAGAGGGGGCTTGGCCAGAGTGTCAGACAGCCCATGTCCTCAGCTTTCAGCGGGAGGGTTTGACCCCCCCATGCCTTCCACCACAACCCCCTCAGGGGTCGTGTGTCCTCCAGTCCCTACAGATTTGGTGACCAGAGCATCCCTCTTGGTTCCCTGCAATACCGGGGCTCCAGCCCCACTCCCCCTCCAGGCCAGGACTAACTGGCAGCATTTGCTGCAAAGCACCACCGTCCCCGGGAGGTCCCCTGGGACAGGGGCACCCGGCCTGCTCCCTCCTGGGGCTCACAGTCCCCCCCAGGGACCCGCAGCCTGGCCCCCGGGTCTCCCCAAAAGCCAGGGCTGTGGCGGGGAGCAGTGACATCCAGTGGTGAGAGCGTGCATTTCCACCGCCCACACCCTGTGCAGGGGGGTATATATCACACACAATATGTATGTGTATATATAGGATGTATACGTTGCAGGAATGGGGTGGGAAAAGGTGCTGGTTGCTGCCGCCAACAGGAGCTGTATGCCCAAAGCTGTGGGTGCCCCGGTTGACATTTCTCAGCAGACCCTGACCTGGGCACCCCCTATTTCTGTTGCCCCTTAAAACCCCCCACACCCACCCCAGGGCTCCGTGCCCACCGGCCAGCACGGGAGCCCCAGATCTGTCTCCACCGTGCAGTCCCCCAGCGCCTACGCAGTCGTCTTGCTGTTGAGCTGTTGTCGCCTTTGGTTGTTAGCGCGACATGGGGTGGAATATGAAATGTTGTTGCTGGGTGTGGGGTTGGTTTGTTTTTTTTTTTTCCCCCTATCCAAAAATGGTTTTGAGTAGAAGAAAAATGTTGTGCTGACCTTGCCATCAGAAGTGGTGGCACTGTGGGTAACCCAGGGAAAACCCCACTCCCACTGCCTGTGGGCTTGACAGAATGTGTTGGGGAAGATCCTAAACAGGTCCCCTCGGGGCTTGTGTCTGCAAAACGCCTTGAAAGCTCATTAATGAGCCGAGGCACTCTGGATGTTTTGGCTAAATGAACCTTGCAGGGGGACCCAAGCGAGCTGTCCAAACCCGTCAGTCATGCCAATGTAAAGTCTCTGTGACCTAAGGGCAGAATTGATGGAGTGGGGAATTCGGATGCCAGGACAGCTCCTGTGTGTCTGACGGGAGTGGGGATGCCCCTGGGAAGTAAATTCCCTCATGTGCTCACCGCCCCGAGCTGCTTGGGGGTCCCTGGGGACGTGGGTGAATGCTGTGGAGACAGCCCCAACTCCCTCAGAGTTGCCCCTGTGGAAACACCTCTCTGCCTTTTTATTTTTCCTCCCCTATTTTGGGGTTGAATGTTCAGCAGCGGACGTGCCCAGCGCAGGCACGAGCTGAGGGGCTGCAGCCCTGCTGGTGCTTTCTTTTGCCTTTGCTGCGATGCCGACTCCTTTTCTTGCCGTTTCTCTCTGCAGCTGAAGAAGTTGCTCCTCTCTCCATCGCACGTGCCTCCGAGCTGTGAGACTCAGCGGGACGGCAGCGCCCGGCGCCCGGGGACCCCTAAGTCCCGACCTGCGCGGCCCTGCACAAAGGTACTTCCTCGGTGGGCAGATCTCGAGCCCGTCCAGCACCCACCTCTCGGGAGCCATCCTAAAGGAGGTCACCACAGAATGGTGTCGGGGAGTGTGGGCAGCCTCTGAGCCAGGCCAGGGGCTGGGGACAGGTGGGGACCGTCACTGCTGGCAGAGCGTTCCCACCCCTGTCTGCACGGGGGCTGCAGACTGAGCTCAGCAAAACCTTCAGGCTTTGTGCTGGGTTGAAAAAATCTCGGTCTCATTTGGACTCGGTGGGATCAGGCCTCTCCCAGCTTCCTTGAGCGCTGGTTTGTGAAAGCCCCGTGTGCTCTGTGGCTGCCCCCCTTGCCCCGCTCCCCGCTGACTCACAGCCCAAGCCAGGAGCCATCAGCTGGGGAGAGCTGCATGCCGCGCTGCAGAGCCGACCCCGTCACTTAAGCCAATCTCCTGAAACCCAGCAGAAGTTGCCATCAAAGATTTTTCTACTTGGCTAATGGTAATTGTGTGGTGCATTAGGCCCAGCAAATTAGATTGCCTGGGAAGAGCAGCAAATCCCTCCCAGGGAGAAGCATCATTGTGTGCTGGCTGCTGGAGGGGCAGCGCTCGGGGTGGTGCTGCCGGCCCCGTGTGCCCAGTGGAAACGCCCTGGGGCGTGGGGCTGACCCCCAGGCAGGTCAGGGTGCTGGTGGGCTGGAACCCCGGGTGTTCAGGGATGTGGGATGGCTGTGTCAGCCCAGGGGGCTTCTCTCCCCATGCCTGGTTCTTGTGTCAGGTTGTGGCTGGAGGGCTTGGGGCTGACTTTCTCCTCTCTCCTCTTCAAAGGTGGAGGGTCCCCGGGACAGGAGGGCGAGCGTCCCGCAGGCACAGAGCCGCAGCTGCACCGAGCTGCACCGGCACCTCACCTCCACTGCCCCCTGCCCCCAGACCAAAGCCCCCCGGGCACCTGAGGAGTGCCCCAGCGGCCACCACCACCCATCCCCGGGCAACTGTGCCCATCACGAGGATGACAGTGACTCCAGCGAGGACTCGCTGAGCTCTGGCGGCTCGGCGGCCCCCCCGTCCTCGGCGGAGGATGGCTCCGGCAGCCAGTTCTCCTGCGAGGGGGAGATGCACTCGGTGGTGGAGCTCATCCGCTACATGCACACCTACTGCCTGCCGCCACGGAAGCTGCCCACCCACGATGCCACTGACACCAAGCCCCAGCCCTGCAGCAGCCCCTTCAAGAAAGCCAAACCAGACTGTCCCACGCAGCCGGTCCCCCCTGGCAGCGCCCAGAGCCGGCCGGGCTGCGCCTGGCAGGCAGCTGGGGGTTGCAAGAAGCCCGGAGCATCCTTCTCTATCCTGAAGGAGCTGCTGGCACGGGACCTGCTGTGTGACGTGAGCAAGCCATACCGCCTGAGCAAGCCTGTGTATGCCACCCTGGCCCGGCCACCCGGCTCCCACTCCCCTGTGCCACCAGCCCAGGATGGGGAGGATGCTGGTGGGACCTGCACATCCAGAGCCAAAATGGCACCAGAGAGGGGTGAGCCGCGGCAGAGCCCTGGGGCCGAGGCAGAGGCACCGCGGGAGCCGGGTAGCCTTGAGGACGATGCCGGGAAGCGTGCGGGCACCCCAGGCGCAGCGGCGGGGAAGGTGGCCCGCAAGCAGGAGAGCACCGTTTACGCTGTCCGTCGGTCCAAGAGACTAAACCCCGAGCTCGGCCACTGGCTCTCCTTCCTTGACGAGCCGCCCCCTGAGCCCTCCATGCCCCGGGAGGCAGGGGACAGCCACGGCACCCCGGACACCCTGGGCTCCAGAGAGCCCCCACTGTGCCCAGCGCTGGAGGGCTTCTCTGCCGAAGAGCCTGCGGCCGAAGTGGAGGTGGGGGATACAGCACCACTGGCAGAGCCCCAGCCCCTCTCCCTGGGCTCCCCGGCGGATGGTGAAGTGGGCAACGGGGCTGAGAGCCAGCGCTGCGCCCTCCTGGAGCAAGCAGGTGAGGGGGGCCGGGGGGGTTCTCTCTCTGCTCGCCCCTTCCCGGTGCGCCCGCGCTGCCTGTGGCACTGCCGGTGCTGTCCCTGCCGCGGGCAAGCGCTGCTGGCCGGGCGCCTGGCACTCCGCTGGCAGTGAAGCTGTGAGCAGCCCCAGGCACAGCCAAGCCCTGACCCCTGTGCCAGCTGGCTGTGGGGTCCCATGCATGGGGAGTTGGGAGACTGTTCTGATTTTGGGGTGCTGTTTTAATCCATGGGGGGGGGCGCTTCTGCCTCAGTTTCCCCATCCTCATAACAAGATGAAGGAGTCGACGGTAGCGCTAACCCAGGAGGGACTGGGCTACCCCATCCCTCTGGGTCCTTCTTCCCCTCAGGCTTGCCCTGTGCCTGGGCACTGAGGTGCAGCTGCACTGGTGCCCCAAAATTGCATCTATCTGCAAGCGCTTTGTGAGCACGAATGGCTCGGTCTTGGCAGTGTTAGCCCTCCTGCCGATGCTGCTGCCTTGCAGGCGGGCAAAGCCCACGGTCCCCAGCCCCCTGCCAGGCCAGGGCGGGCAGAGGGGCCCTGGGTCCCCCCACAAGCACCACAGGTGCTGGAGGGAGCACAGCTCCGCTGGTAACCCTGCTTCTCTCCCTGCCTTTCAGAAACACCCAGGTGTCTCACGCTGTCCTTGGCACAAACGTAAGTGCGCATGGGGCTAAATAAACTGTGCTGGGGCTGGAAAGCCGCCTCGGTTTGTCTGGCTGGGCATGCATCTGCAGTGAGCAAGCGAAGATGCTTTTGCAGAGCAGACTGAGCCATGCAGCTGGGCGTGGGGCTGTGGGGAGCTGTGGCCATCACTCGGGTGCAAGGAGCTCCGAGAGCCCCAGGCCGAGGGCAGGGCATTTCTGCGTGCCAGGGGCAATGTGCTCCGGAGCTCTGGCTGGGGTGGGGAGGGCATGCTGCTCGCCCCGCTGCCCCTGCACCCCTCCACAGGGTCACTCTGTCAGGCACTAGCTGTGGTGGGAGTGCTCACTTGTAGGCAGCGTTTTCTCAGCTTTTGTTTGAGTGTTGGGGTCTGTGGTTCACATAGATAACTTCTCTCTCCTTATTTTCTGCTCTTCTCCAGTGATTCAACCTTTGGGAAGAGAAACTTCGAGCCGATGCTGACCGTGGAGCTGTGTGGGACAGCAGGTAAGACCGGGTTTTAATTTTTTAATTTTGCAAAAATTCTTCCTGGGAGAGGGCAAATTTACCCTAAATTCAGCCTGGAATTGCTAGTTCCAGCCAAGCCCTGCCGAGCAGGCACACTCATCCCCCAGCCCAGGAGCCCTGCTTTGCACCACAAATGCAGGGGACTTCCCATGCGCTGCCTCGCCTCCGCATCCGAGCGCTGCAAGCAGCTCGCAGGCTGCATCCTTTAGAGATGCCAGTGCTGGGGGGACACATTTGGGATGGGGGTGTGTGCAGAATGGATTACAGTCTCCATTCTCTCCACGGTGGGGGGCAGTTCAGAGGACCCCTGCATGAGCCAGGAGGGAAGGGAGAGTCCTCTGGTCCCTTCTGGGCTTGTGCATCCTTTTTCCCCACGTGCCGCTTGATGGATGAGGCTGCAGGGGCCGAGCAGCCTCCTCCCTTGCAAAGCCTGGTGCAGCCCAGGCGCTGGGGTGGGACAGGGCAGGACGGGGGCAGAGCTGATTCCTGCCCTTTGTTCGGGGGGGGTTCAGGTCTCACGCCGCCCACCACTCCGCCGTATAAGCCTGCCGAGGAGGACCTGTACAAACCAGACATCCCCCAGGAGCCAGGGAAGGAGGATGGGACAGCTCCCAGCCCCGGGGGCGCAGGGGATGCAGCAGCCTCCCAGAAAGCCCCCAGGAAGCACCCGGAGAGGACAGAGCTCTTCGCCCACCTGAGCCGAGCGGCCGGGCGCCCCGCGCTCCCCGAGCAGCAGGGCGTGCTCAAGCGGCCCTTCTCCCGCTCCTTCGGGGACCACGACTACTGCCAGGTGCTGAAACCCGAGGCTGCCCTCCAGAGGAAGGTGCTCAAGTCCTGGGAGCCCCTGGGCCAGGTGGAGACCGAGCACAAGAGGAGGGTCCCGGCTGCCCACTACCAGGGGCTGGACCTCGGCGGCAAGGAGGCGGGCGGTGAGATGCTGTGGAAGGATGGCGTCAAGCAGCTGAGAGACCAGGAGATCAGAGCCAGCTTAACAAAGCACTTTGGCTTTCTGGACAGTGCTCTTGATGACGAGGACATGGTCTTCTGCAAGACCCCTGAGTACGACACCGTCTTTGAAGACAGCTGCAGCGAGAGCAGCTCCCCTGTGGAGGAGGAGGAAGAGGAGGAAGAGGAGGAGGAGGAGCATGGTGACACCAAGCTGTGCCTGCGGAGAAACCCCCTTTCCAGGACCAGTTTGCATTTCTGTTCCCGGAGCAGGTCCAGCTCAGGGTCTTCGTGCTGCCGGTCCCGATCGCCCGCAAGCAGACGCACCTTCAGGTAAAGGGGGGGTGTGGGGAGGGCACCTGGCACCGTTCTCTACCTCCCGTGTTTTTGCCCCAGTGCATGGCAGCCCTGGCTCTCTCTGTTCTGCTGGCCCAAGTAGTAAAGATGCTAAGTAATAAAAGAAAAACTACTGAAATAATTGGTACGACACCAGCAGCTGCTTCAAACATCAGCCATGACCAGAGAAAGCAGCACTGGGGAGAAGCAGCCGGGGGGTCCCATAATGCTGGGAGCGATGGGGCATGGGCAGGGCCCGGAGCCGTGCCTGGGAAGGGGCTGGGCACCCCCTCCGGCATCTGTCAGAAAGGACTTTCCAGTGTCCTTTCCAGTGTTTCCACCCCCCCATCTCACCTTGGCTGCCAGTGCTCCGGAGCGCCCACCCGCTTCCTGCAGATGCCATGTGCCCCGGCTTCTCATTGCTGTTTGAAGCTTTCCCTGCCAGATCCCCCCACCCTCCCGGGCTGACCCCCTCTCTCTCACTTCCCAGGTGTGAGAACGGCGAGCAATGTCAGGGTGGGAGCGGGCACCGGGGCCAGATGGAGAAGAGACGGGAAAAGGCCATGGTAAGTGAGCGGGGACCCTGCGCTGGGACAAAGCAATCCCCGGCCCTCAGTTCATCTCCTGCTCCAGAAAAGCAGTGGTGGAGCCCATTAGCCCTGGCTTCAGCATCCCTTGGTGCGAGGACATGGGGATGGAGGGGGGGAAAGAGAAACCCAGCATGAAGCCGAAGACACCAGCAACTGGCAATACATGAAGCACTTGGCCCAGAAATGCCCAGAGCATCCTATGGTGGTGCTTCAACGCAGTTGGCATTGGCAATTAGCGGCGTGAGCTACTGAAGCTACTCAGCCCTTACAGATGTGGTCCTGCTGCCCAGGCAGCCTTGTGCACTGGGAACCCTGTCCTGGGCATGCAGGGAAGTAACTTGCTCCTCTGTACTGTTGTGTGCACACACACACACATGCTCACACATGCCCCTCTGGCCTTTTTTTCCTGCAACATAATTGAATTTTGCCCCTAGCAATTCCTGGGAATATTTCCTGGCATCTTCACCAGGAGAAGCTGAAAACCCTGCAGGAATGCAGGAGCAATTTAAAAGAGAGGAAGGGGGTGGCAGCTGCCTCAGCCTCAAATGGCCATCCCCTGCAGCAGTGGTGCCCTGGGGGTGACACCCATGAGCTAGCTGTAGTGGAGACAGCCAGACCCTGGGGATGTCAGGCTGTGCCCATGGCAGTACTGTCCCACTGGAGCCTGATTCCTGGCGCTGGCTTGCTGGGGCTCCTCGACAGCCCCACATTTCCAGCACCCATTGGCAGTACAGAGGCACGGGAGCCCGGGGCCTGAAACTTTTCGCTTGCTTTGCCAGGGGGAAGGCAGGGTGGTGTATATCAGAAACCTCTCCAGCAGCATGAGCTCCAGTGAACTGAAGAAACGTTTCGAAGTGTTTGGTGAAATCGTGGAGTGCCAGGTCCTGTCCAGGACTAACAGGTGAGTGGGGAGCGGGCTGCAGTCCGGTGCTCCGGCGGGTACAGACAACTCCTTTCTCCAGAGAGCATCAGCCCTGCATCCAGCTGTGCGTGTGCGAGTGATGCAGTTGTGCTGGTGGGGTGAAGCACCCTGCGCCACGCCAGCCCCCTCGGTCAGCCGAGCCCACGGTCTCGGCACTTTGGACAAGGAGATGCAGTGTGTCCTCAGGTTCAAGGGCCTGGGGAGAGCTGGTGGGATGGAAGGACGGCGGGATGGAGGGACAGCGGGATGGCGGGATGGAGGGACAGGGGCACAGTGCTGAGCAGAGCCGCGTCAGAGGGGCTGTGGGGCCCATCGCATCTTGAATTCTTTCTCTGGTTACTCAGGGGGGATAAATACGGCTTCATCACCTACCGGTATTCAGAGCATGCCGCCTTATCTCTGAAGAACGGCACCTCGCTAAGGAAGAGGAATGAACCTTCGTTCCAGCTCAGCTCTGGTGGCCTCGGGCACTTCTTCTGGACCAGATATGCTGACTTGGGTAAGAAAGCAGGAGCTGCTTTTTCCAAAGCATCTCGTTTATCAGCAGAGAGCTGTAACAGCATGTTGCACTGCTGAACCCTAGTCATGCAAAGATCCTAAACCTCTTTAGAGCCTGCAGGAAAAGCCCACTGGCTCTCCTGTGGCTCAGGTAGCTGCTCTTAGCTCAGTCAGATGGTTTGTGAAACTGGGGGGAGAAAAGAAAAGCCACTGGCATGAGGACCTGGAGTGTGTTGGCTGCAAAATGTAGCTTCACACCTCAGGGCTGCTGGGTCTCAGCTGACCACAGCCTATCCTGCATTTCTACACAGCACTGGGCTCTTTCCAGCAGAGAAGTCCCTTCCCAGTTGTTAGAGAAAGCAGTCAGCAACATCTCATTAGCCCAAGAGGTGATCTGGGTGGTTTGCCACTCAGGAGGACAGATTCACCACACCGCACATGCACTTTTGAGCTAAAAGGATGGCACTGAAACGTGCTGCAGTTGCATTAACTCTTTCTGTGCTGTATGGGCTTCTGCAAGACCTCTGCCTCCCTCGGCGGCCGTGTTAGCCAGGGTCTTGCTGGACCCCGTCCTTCCACGGGTGGTAGGGCTGCAGCCTGACCTGAGGGGCAAGCGTGAAACCTGTGCTAGTCCTGCAAGAGAAACATGATACCACCCTCGTTGTTGTGATCCTCAGGTGTTTCACAAACACCATGCATTTAGTTCTGTACCCTCTGCAGGGGGTGAAGAGGTTCTAGGATCCCACTTCATGCATGAGAGACTGAGGCCCAGAAAATAAAGCCCTAAGTCTTGACTTATCTCTAGACGTCCAGTCTGACACAAGTACTGCCCGATCTTTTAGCATCTTATAATATCTCATCTGCTCGGAGCAGCAATCCCTCTGACTTTGGGCGCAAATGCCCATTGTTCACCTGAATAAACTCCAGGACCTCTCATTTTGGGCACAGAGAAGGTAGGAAACAGATAGCACCCCGTGATGAAGATGTTGGCATGTGGCTGTGCAGTGCTGTGGGGAGGGGAACCAGAGCTGCGCTCCCTGCATAAGAGAACCCCCCTCGGTCCTCCTCACCTGCAGATTGCTGCAAGGCCAGCACTCAGCCCCTTATTGCACAGTCTGGCACGTTCCTAAAATCCTGCTCGCCCTGGTACAGGATGAGATGGGGAGCCCACAGGCAGAGGTGAAATGCAGCTGTGCCATTCGCGGCTCATTCAAAAATATACACCTGAAAGAGTTCAGCAGCCTTATTTCTGGCATTTGCTGAATTTCCCACATTTTGCAGAGGCACTGTTTGGTCAGCTCTGACGGAGGGCTGGGGAGCGCTGCAGGCAGGCAGCCCCCTCCCCGTGACCGGCACAGCTCCCGTGGGGACAGCCCTGTGCCAGCGCCTCAGAATTCACCTGCATCTGGCACATTTTTGCACACCTGGAAACGGGTGTCTCTGGTGCGTGGCCTGCCGGGCTGGGCACTGCTACAGCCCCTCTGCCCAACAGCCCCTTTTCAGTGGGGGAGAGGCAGCACCATCCCCGCTGCCTTTTGCCATCACCACCTCATCCGGGCTGGCTTCGCAGTGCCGGGATGCAGCACACCGGTAGCAGGGGAGTGAGCAGTGCCCTGCCGTGCCTCAGTTTCCCCCCCTGCCAGGCAGCAAGCATGCTCCTGCCCCACACCCTGACCCGGCTGCCTTGTGTCCCTGCCCTCCCCAGATTGCAACGCGGAGGAGTCCTCCCCAGCTCCAGTGAAAAGCAAGTACGAGACCATGGATTTCGACAGCTTGCTGCAGGAGGCCCAGCTAAGCCTGCATCGGTAACAGCCTTAACCTTGGAGGAATACCTCAATACCTCAGTCAAGGCACTTCCAATATGTTTACGTTTTCAAAGAAATTATTCAGTCTATGGAAAGCGAGAGAGAGCGAGAGAGAGCGAGAGCACGCACGCGCGAGAGAGAGACTGCTGTCCCTTCCGATCGATGTTTACATTGAACAAAGCTGCTTCTGTCTGTGAGTCCCCATGGTGTTGATGTCTCACTGCCACACGTTAGTCCCCCTGCTTCTGACTGGTTGTTTTAGGGTGAGCCTAGGAGCCCTCCGGCCCCTCTCCCCCCTCCCAGACCCCCTCCGTGCTCCCGCCGCGGAGTTGCAGCTGTGTTCACCATAACATTTTTTTGTCCGTAGTGTGTGATGATGAAATTGTTAATTGTGAATAGAATCAGGATTATAAACTAATTTTTAATAGAAGAAGAAGAGAAAAAAAAAAAGTATATACTTAAAAAATGTATTTATGGCTCAGATGTACTGTAATTCAGATTTATTGTACCGCTTCCTTGATTTTTAACTATGCACTGTAATGAGGCACTTGCCACTCAGCAAATGGGGGGTCAGAGCAGAGTCACGGAGCCAGCGTTCACCCGCCAGCTGCAGAGGCACCCACCTCCCCCGCCGGCAAACCAGGGTGCTCGGCGGCCGCGTCAGGGTCGCCCGCTTTGCTATCAAAGCCATTCTTCTTGCTCGCATGGCCCAAGCCCCCCAGCCCCCGGCCCGGCTGGTCACAGCACCCGGATGCTGAGCTCGGTCCTGGTGCGTGCTGGAGCCGGCGGGCAGTGGGACACGGCAGCCCCGTGCCATCGTCACCATGGGGCCAGGCAGCTATGCAGGCGTGAAGGAGAGGGGTGGTAGAAGGGGGCACTACCTGGGGGGCTGCAGGACCGGTGCCTGCCAGCCAGCGCTGCTCCAGCCCTCTGCTGCCTTTGGAGCCAGGAGAGAGGGGCTGGGGGGCCAGAGCTGGCTGGGTTTGACCCGGTGGGTCCTGCCGGCACAGCCTGGGGAACGGGCTCCTCCGGGTCCATGCAAGAGAGCTGGCTTCTCTCCGGCTCCTCGGGCAGCTGGGAGACTGGCCGGGCCGAGCGGCTTGCTCCCCACTCGCTTCCACCCCCTGCAAAGCAAACGGAGTGAGAAGACCCGTTTGTGATCCCCACCTGGCCGCCAGCCCAAAATGTAGAGGGGCGGGGAGGTGGGAGGGGGCACGGCAGCGTGCCAAATGCCTGTCCCACCCAACACCTTGCCCACTCTCTGCCCCGGTACCTGATAAGCCATACACTTCCCCAGCACCCAGTTGGCACCCAGGATCTGTCCCCCATGCCCACCAGCACCCCACGGCACGCTTGCCTGCTCTGCCTCTGGCCAGGGGCCCTCAGGGCTGCCCGGCAGCACTGGACTTAAGGCATGCTCAAGCAGCAACCCCCCTGAAATTTGCTTGCAAACTTGCCCTCCACCTCCAAGTGAGGTGGGAGAGAGAAAGAGCCCACCATCGGCTGGAGCAAACCCCACCATGAGCCGGCCAGAGGCACTGTTTTACTGAGGGAGCAGGAATCTTGCTGCTTCTCAAGCCATCACCCTTGTCTCCACTTATTTTTCAGACCCAGAGACCACTAGGGATTCAGCCATCCTATGTAGATAGAATATTATAGCCTTAATTCTGCCAATAGATAGATTAGAGTCTCCTGGGATCTCCCCTCAACATGACTTAGGGGTTTTATTCTCATTTCCCCGGCGTGGGTACTATTTTGTCTTGCAGGGAGTATGACCGAAGCCTCTGAAACTGCATGAGATGCGATGCCGAGAGCCTGAGCCCTGCCACGGTGGCCCTTGGCTCCAGGGCCGTGTGTGCAGCCGGTCTCTGCTGGCAGCGCCGATACCAGCACGGTTACCTGGCTATTCCTCCCTGCTTTCGGGGCAGCTGTGGCTCTGACGACAACCAGCACAAGGGCCCACAGGCCACTGTGGGGTTTGAACTGCGGGTCCCCAATCTGCCGCTGGTGACGGTCACTGTCAGGGAACAGTCCTTGTGCCATTTCAGTCTCAGCAGAAAGGTTCAGCATCTCTCCTGCCACAAGCTCCCCCTGCTTGTCATCCCACCTTAGCAAACACGAGTAGCTCTGGCCGAGACTGAGCATCTGCTATTGGCAATTGCCTCATTGTAGCTTTGCCTTTTTCTGTCCTAGTATTTCCTCACAATGATGATGTTTACATGTGATTGCTATAGAGCTTATGTAGAATGTATATAGCGACACATTTAGGGTGGGTAGTACTGTCCTGTGCTGTGCTGATGTTTTTCAGAAAATGATCAATCCAAAAAACAAACAAACAAAAAAAAAGCAAAGTAAGTGGAATTCTTCCATCTCCCACTCAGCCGAGGGCACCGAGCCCCCGCGGCCGGGCCCTGCTGAGGATGCATCAAGCGTGGTGGAGGGGAAGGGTTAGTGCAGAGCTGGAGGGGGGCTCCAGAGCTGGGGGGGAGCCCTCTCCTGGGGGATCACTCAGTCGCTTCCCAAGCATTGGTTTTGGTGTACCCAGATAAAAAATTTCGCATTGTTTTCCTGCAGCTGGGTGCCCCGGGTTGGCCCGCAGCCCCTGCCCGTGCCCTTGCATCGAGGCTGGTGCTCGGGAAGGGGAGGGCTCGTCCTGCACAGAGCTGATCAGTACTGCACCCGTAGGGTAGGAGGAGATGCAATAAGTGGTCTTCGTGGTGCCTGAAGCCTATAAGTGGGGTTGGGGTGTTTTGGGGGGGGGGAGGGTTGGGGTTTTTTCTTTTTCCTTTTTTTTTCTTTTTTTTCTGTTAAATTGGGATGGTTCATTTTCCCTCGTTCCCCAAGAAATTTCTCCAAGACTGTCGCACTATGTGCCCAGGTGTGCCAGGAGCAGAGAGGCACAACTGTGCTGCCTGTGCCTGCCAGCCCATCACTGCAGCAGGGAAGAGCAGGGGCCATGTCCCGCCTGCCCTGGGGGCACATGCTGCCCACCCCAGGGGCTTCCCCCGACTTTTAGGATTGAGTGAGAGTGAAGGGTGGTTCAGCTCAAGAAGCACACTTCTGCTGGGTTTAGAAACCCTCACACAGGGTTTTGTGGTGAAATATAAATTTCTACTTTTTTTTAATTTCTTTTTTTTTTTTTTAATATAAAGGTGTCTTTAGCTCACAGTGCTCGAGTCTGCAAAGGAGCAGGAAGGAGGGCTCAGGCACAAGGGGCAGGTGAGAGCTCACTCCCTTAGCAGCCTGTCACTATTCGGGATGCTAAAGGGGAAGTGGGGCAGGAGGGAAGCAGTGCCCGGGCACTCAGCGCTTTGCAGGAGATGCTGGGGAGCGGGTACCACCCCCCTACCTCCACTCACAACCCCCCTCCAAATTAGCTTTATGTCCTGCCCAGCCTGTGGCATCGCAGTGGGTGCAGCTCAGAGCTGGGCACCCCGAAAAGGGAACCCTTGCACCCCAGCCCCCGCGGCAGCCCCAGGAAGCTGCCCCCCGCCACCTGCAAGTGTCGGGGGTGTCGGGGAGGAGCAGAAACCGGGAGCAAAAGGGTATATTATGGTAGGCAATAAGGAGGAGATTTATTTTTTTAAAAATACATAACTATAGAATGTCCCCCAGTAGTTTTCTGCAGGTACTGTGGGGAAATGCTGAATGTGAAGAATTTAGTGATAAAATGCCCCTTTGCTTTTTTTGCACAGATTTGCCCCAGAAAAGCTTGTTGTTCAGGGTGGGGTACTGGGTTTCTGACTGGAATCCAGCGGATCCCTGGGGCCCCACAGGAAGGAGCAAATGTTTCTGAGTGTCTGGGCTGAATGCAGAGGACAATCCCAGGTTTTAGTTTCAATGCTGCCCCAAAGAAAATGTTTATCCCGATTTCTACTCAGTGGAGCTGGCTGGGCTGCACTTCTTTAACGGAGCAGCAGCTCAGTCACCACATTACTGTCTTGAGTGTCTGATTTCAGCACTGGTCCATGTAAAGGAGTGTTGCAATTGTAGACTAGCACTTCTTTTTTTTTTTTTTTTTTTTTTTTTTCTTCTTTTTTTTTTTTTTGGAGGTATGCAAAATACTGAGATACATCACTGTTTGTAGCTGAGCCCTGACACCCTTTCTGTTCCAAGTGTCGTAGTCCATCCCTGACAATCTGAAGCAATATAGAGCCAAATGCAGCCTTCGGGCTTCGTTCCTCCTCCCTCGCCCACCCTGGGGTCAGGGGCAGCAGCGGCAGCCTGGCCGCAGTGCCCACGGCCACGGCGCTGAGCTGAGAGCCATGCTGAGGTAAATACTGAGTTGGGGAGGGAGTGTGTGTATGCATGTGAGAAAGAGAGGGAAAGATTAAATTGATGCATTTCTTGAGAAAGGTGTAAGAATTTCACCTAAAAAGGGGCACATCTGCTTTGTTATTTATATAAAAAAAAAAAAATCTAATTCTCTCTTTTTCTTCTTTTTTTTTTTAAAGTAAAAGGACACTGCTAATAATTATTAGGGGCCAATTCTGCCTCTCATCCTCATGCTGAGTAAGTACTACTTAACTCTGCAATTCTCTACTTGCAGAGTAAGTACTGTAGCAGAATTGATCCCTGTGTAATTAAGAACCAAGTTTTTAGTCTGTTTTTTTTTAATTGGTAGTGGTTTTTTATATTTCACTTAATTTTTTTCCCCAGTTCCGTTCCGTTGTGTCCTTATTTATGTAATATACTTTAACCTTAAAAGATGGCATGGATTCTTATGCCTTTCCTTTATTATTATTGTTATTATTTTTAAAAAAGAGATTTATTTCTAGTGTGATTTAACTGTCTACCTTCTAAAACGAGAGAACGTTTTCTTGTATTTTTACATTGTCAGATTCTATAGT
The DNA here is from genome assembly GCF_018691265.1 of Tyto alba. Taxonomy (NCBI): domain Eukaryota; kingdom Metazoa; phylum Chordata; class Aves; order Strigiformes; family Tytonidae; genus Tyto; species Tyto alba. Next base: position 13,768,682 of record NW_024881279.1, read on the forward strand.
TTCATAGATAATTTAACCAAATCGCTCAATGTATTATCTATATCTATCCGGTGGGTATAAAAGTTCTATTTTAAATTGTGTAAATACTTCAGAACTGGCTTCTTTTTCCAGACTCCCCTACCGCGGAGTTACTTGTTTACATCAAAAAGACTGTAGACTCTCTACGCTCATGTACTGTAAATAGTGAAGTGATCTGCCTATAACTAAACGATAACATATATACTATAAAGTGGAAAGAAAAAAAAGGACCCAGTCTGTGCCGCTAATACTTTAGTTTATTAGTGCAAGCCTGCTTTGGGAGGAGGAGTTTTGCTTTGCAGAACGTGCTCTGCTGCGCCGGCCTGGCTGGCAGCGGGATGGTGGGGGCACGGCTGGGGCTGGGGGGGTAGCAGAGCCCCCCAGCTCACTCACACCAACGCTGCACCACTACCAGGGACACGGCTGCCGTAGGGGAATATCCCCATATATTGCTATTAAGTGTGGCTTCTTGTGCTGGAAAAGCCTGGGCTTCGTCCTCTGCACTTGAGGAGAGGTGGTGCTGCTGCAAGACCCATCGCAGAAGAAACCCCTCCCGGACCATCGGTGTTAGAAATGAAGTGGGGCAGGCACCTCAAATGTGCTTGAGTGTGAGTAAGAGAGCAAAGGGCTGGATTGCAAGATAAAGTGTGGCAAAGACTCCTGACTGATGCAGCAAACCGACGGCCCCGGCCAGTCCCCCCGGTACCAGGAGAGCCGTCCCATGGGAGCCAGCCTGCTCTCCCAGAGACACGGCCCAGGGGGCCGAACTGCTGTTCCCCAACACAGGGTGTCCTGGCGTCCTGGTCATCGGGGGAGCCCAGGCTGCGGAAGGGATGGGATGGAACGCCCGGGCAGTCGGCGGCAGCACGGGGGCAGCTCCCACACGGCACACGGGAGCCCAGCGCCAGCCATCACCCCTGCGAGGGCTCGCCAGGTTGGAGGCGTTGCGCTGAATTTACCCAGAGCACGGCACGGTGATGCTGCTGGGCGGGAGGATTTCAGTGGCCTGAAAGGAGGAAGTCTGCAAGGTGCTGAGCAATCCCGGCTATTTTTTTTCCAGCCGATTGGCACCGATTTAAGCAGCTGCCCTCGACCTCGGTGCAGCACAGCTGGTGGGAGCCCAGCGCAGGTCCCCCCACCCAGCCACAGAGCCAGAACCAGCCTCCCACCCCCAACCCAGCCCCTCGTCCCTGCAACTGCTGCACCCTGAGCAGAATGCTGACGGGAAGCCCGTTTCCCTGCTGCTTTCCACCAAGAAACAGGCTTCAGGGCCACCAAGCAGGAATATTTTTCTAAGACACATCAGGGCACTGTGACGCTGCCAGTGCCAGGACAGATTACAACATGAAATGGCAAGATGGAAATGTAGGGATGCAGCTGGGGCAGCTGGTGTCAGGGTGCCCGGGGTGGGTGCAGGCAGGAGCAGAGGCACGGGAGCGGGGTCCCCGGCTGTCGAGGGGGACTCCTGGGTGGAGTGGGGACACACGAAGGAAGGGTCTGCAGGGAGGGACAGACCCGCAGCTGAGGCTTGTCCGCCCAGCCTGACCTGCGCTGCCCGGCGCTGCGTTCCCAGGCAGCTTCCTGGAAAATGATGACTGGGATTGTTCCTCGAGTGTTACCCTGCAAGCAGACCTAGAGACTGAAGGGAGCTGTTGGCGAATCGTGACATCACTTCAGCAGCTCCGTTAGTCCCAGCAATTACTTCCAGCCATTTGGGGAAAAGCCCAATGCGACAGTTTTCACTTGGTGTTATAACTTTGTGATAAAACGGCTGTTTTTCACGCAGACGGGCGTTGCTTTTGGAATAGTTTACGCAGCTGCTCTCCAGTTCCCAAGGGAAAGGAGGCTGTGTCATCCTCTGTGCTAGGCACACCACGTCTTGTGGAAGAGGAAAATAAGTCAATAATGGGCTTTTGTGAATAGGGACAGCTTTTGTTGCTGACCTTGGCTGGCTAGCACCTGGCAGGCAGTGTGGGCAATGTGGCACTGCCCGAATCTGCCTGGCTGAGCTGGGCTGGCTGAGATCACAGCTGCCACAGGCTCCACTGGCTCGCTGGGACCCCACCACCCCACGGGCAAGGGCCCACAGAAAAGTCCATGGGTGGGCAGGGGAGGCAGGGGCACAGCAGGGCGATGCCTGGAAACACCCCACCAGGCCCGTGCTCCTGACCGGTTTGAAATGCCTGTTGCCTGGGATTTATTTCACTGCCTGCTGAGCTGCCCTGGGCTGCCCGTTGGAGTCTCAGCTCCCACCCGTGCCCTGGGCAGTGGCACCTGACACCAAATCCTGCCCTGGGCTCTGCTAGGTGCAGCAGCTCCCTGCTCCCCGACACGGACCTCAGCCCCTGGGCCATGCAAGGCCTGTCCAGGGGCCTCTCTGGAGGCCATACTTGGAGTAATGTATGCATTTGCCCACTCTCAGCATTTATCAGTCCCAGCTTGTTGTCCAGGTGTCTGCAGGGAGGAACAGGGACAGGTTTGGTTTCTTTGCTTGCTGCCAGCTTGGGGTCCCCCCCAGGCCCGGCTGTACTGCCCTCCCTGCCCGCATGCCCCCGGGGGATTCCTCCCAGCTTTCCTTCCCTCCCTCCTGAGCTCTGCATCTCACTCCATAAGGCACCTGCAGCTCCTGCCTCCCGGGCTTGCAGAGTGTCTTTAAAGGCCAGTGGAGAGCTTTCTCCAGGTGCTGCTGGTTTTGGGTCTTGCAATCTCTGTTCCCTCCCTCTCTCCCCCTTCAGCCTTTGGCTGGATGCATTACAATTTTTCATAGGCCACCTCTGCCTCCAAATACCTTTTCAAACTTAGACTTGGAGCCCTCATGTTTCTCAGCAGCCTCCTGCAGGTAAGAAGCCACCATCCTCTCCCCACTGGCTTTGCCAGCACTAACCCCACTCCCCCAAAATCCCACCACCCTGCAGACTCCGAGGGAGCATTTCCAGCTCTGCATATCTGCAGGCTCTTGCTGCCTGCCATGCACAGTGGGCCACACTCAGCAGTGGCTGAACAGACCCTTTGGTAACAGGGCAACAGCAGCAAATCTGCCCCAGCAGTGGCTGTTGTGGGTGAGGTGCTGGCATAGGGCTCTCGGGAAGCAGCCAGCTCCACACAGCCTTTTCTTTCTCCTTTTTTAAGCGTCCCTGCTTCTCTAGCAGCTTGACATGCACAAGGACCCCTCCTTGCTCCTGCAACTGTGCTTTGCTTGCTATGAGCCAGCGGCTGCCCAGGCAGAGGCTGAGCACCGAAGGAATAGCAGGCGGCTGGAGAGCACCTCCTCATCACCTTAATAACTGTGATGATTTTAGAGGAAAACTGCCCACACTGCGGTAGTGCACATGAGCATACAATGCCCCCAGCTCTCAGTAGCCCCTGAACCACCAAAGGCTGATGACCCATGCGGAACCTGCTAGAGCAGGGCACAAAGAGGGGTTAGATTGCCCTGGAGCCTGGCACATGTTGTCCATAATCTGTATCTGCTCACATTGGCTTTGGGTCACTCGGAGTCTTCACTGCAGTTGGTCTGCAAAAGAGAAGTGTCTGCCTGGAGAAAGGCAAGGAAAGGATTTGGCTCAACACTGCTAAATGGGCAAACTCTTGGGTGAAAGCCCTGGCTTTCAACACCACTGCCGTCTCCAGTCATCACTGCCAGCTACTGAAAGTCAGTTCCAGGCAGCAACTCAGCAGCCCAAAGAAAAAGGACAGCTCCTGCAATCCCCCGGGGACACGGGGCTCTCCCTGGCACACTGGGGCAGCGGAGGGCGGGATGCTGCTCAGAGCATCCTCACTCCGGGGGCTCAGCTCATCTTCCAGTTTACTTCCAGGAAACAGAAGTCCAGGTTTGCCTTTCCGGATTTTTGCAATCAGTCAAAGCCAATCAGCACTGAAATACTGTCAAATTTCAAAAGGATACAGAAAAATAAACACATCTGGCAACTAGCTATTGCTCTCTCCACGGTGCTTCTGCTATAAGCTCTGTCCCTGTTACTGAATTTACTCTCCCACCAGTGCTGCCGGTGGGGGGGACCCACACATCAGTGTAGCTGTGAGGCCAGAAGGAAGAGTTAAGAAGGCTTTTTGGCTATGGCTGTGCAGTTTTGCCATGTGGGCTGCTTCCAAGCACCCCAGGAGATACCAGCAGATTATTTATAGTGGCTGTTACCTGCAGTTTCCAACGTCCACTGGCCATACAAACTCCTGAAGGAAATTAGTTTTTCTTCAATGAAAGGATCAAGAACTTTAATTAATGAAGGGTAAATAAAGATTTTAGGCAAGGCGATCTGCAGGCAGAACACACGGCAGCAAGGCTGCAGTGGGCCCCAGCAGCGTACAGCAGTGGAGCAGCAGCTTGTCCCAGCCTGTGTCTGCAAGCAGGGCACAGTAAGAAGCTCAGAGCGAGCCACAAAGTCCCCACGGGCTCCCGTGGGGAACAAACCCTTCTGCAGCCCTCACAGGCCCCAAGCAGCTCAAGTAGAGGATCTTTCCTATGCAGCACCTGCTTTTGGGGTTGGGACATACACAGCTGGTGCCATGTGCACTAAGGGCAGCATTTGCAAATGGCAAGCAGCAGTTTCATGTGCTTTGGGAGAACAGCAAAGTCAGGTGAGCACTGCATACAGCCTTAGTCACGTTCGACACAACTGTGGAAAAAGGATTAGCAGTAGCGAAGTGTGAAGCCACAAACCCCATGGAGGGGAGAAAAATAACAATAAAGGACATAGTGCTTAGGAATGAGAATAAGAAACATCACTCGGACAGTACAGCCGACAGCTGAAACATTCTCATTCAGTGAGCCAAGGTCATAAGAAAGCATTAGGGAGCAGGTAATAGGCAGCAAGCTGAAAATCAGCTTGTGCTCTGATATGGAGGGAATAATTCTGCCTCCCTCCAGCAGGTGCATCACATCAGAGAGGACTGAGAGGCCAATACCATCAGGAAGAAACTTGTATGATTATTTTTTGTAAAATAACTAAAAGAAGTATTGTTTCTCTGGGCATTTAGCCAAGTAGAGAGTCCTTGCCTGGACAGCATTTCAGGAGTCTCTCTTGGTTTAGGTAATGTGTGTTTAACAAGTCCTCAGGAACCCAGGAGCAACTAGAGCAGTCCAGCAACACCAGCCTTTGCAAACACCACAGGCAGGAAGGTCTGTCACAGGGACCATATTTTGCTAGGATGCTTACTGACAGTGTGCTTTGTGCCAACAGCTTCTCAGAATAACCGGACAGAGAGAACAGAGTAGCTTTTAAAATAGTAAACTGCCTTCATCTTCCTCTCTCCTCTGCTCCTGAAACAAAGGAGCCTTTTAGTCCCTCTTGTTTCTGGGAGATTTAACTTAGTGACTCCAAGGAGGAAAGGAGGGAACAGCTCTGAGCAGGGCCCTCTGACAGCTCCCGAGGAAGGCTGGCCCATGGTACACCCACCCTGGCCAAGGGCAGCCAGGGAAACTTGCTGTATTCTTCCTCCTTTCTTCTCTGCACTCGCATGTTGAGGGCAGGCAGGAACCTGGGCAGTGGTGGCGCGGGGACGAGGGCCCGTGGGCGCAGGGACCGGCTGTAAGGACGGGCGATCACCAGGTGGTATCTCAGGAAATACCTACAGGAGGACTGGGGAGAAGAGGAGATCCGCAGGGTGCAGCCGGTGGCCGGCAGCACGTCCCGGCCGCTGCTCCCCGGAGGATTCGCCCTGCTCCCCACGCCGCGCGGGGGCTCGCCCTGTGCCGGCCGCGGCTGCCGCCAGCGTGGCGGGGGGGGGGGGGGGGGGGGGGGGGGGGGCACGGCCTTCCCTTGCGAGGAGGAGGAGGAGGCAGCAGAGGCACCTCCCCACCGCTGCTTTTTGTTTCTGTTCCCAGCTGTGCCCTCCCTCCGGCTCCCAGCCCGGGGTGGCAGGCCGGGCGCCATGGCCGAGCTGGGCGCTGTGGCCGGGTTGAAAGAGGAGCTGACCTGCCCCATCTGCCTGAACATTTACAGCAACCCCGTGTCGCTGAGCTGCGGTCACAGCTTCTGCCAGGTGTGCGTCCAGGAGGCGCACAGCCGCCGGCAGTGCCCGCAGGGCCCCTTCAGCTGCCCGCTCTGCCAAGCCCAAGCAGACGGCGCCACGGAGCTGCAGCCCAACGTCCAGCTCCGCAGCATCGTGCAGAAGTTCTTGGATGCTCCCGCTCCGCAAGAGGAGGAAGAGCGTGATGTGCAATGCCAAGGGAAGGGGGAAAGTTCTGGCCAGCAAAACAAGGCGATCCTGTGCGATTTCTGCCTCGAGGAGCCCCAGCCAGCTGCAAAGACCTGCCTGAGCTGCGAGGCCTCCCTGTGCCAAGCCCACCTGCGCAAGCACAATGCAAAGAGCCCCCTGAAAGACCACGTCCTGATGGAGCCCTGCAGTGCTCAGTTTTTGGCTGAGAGGAGATGCCCCCTGCACGGCAAGCTGCTGGAGTGCTATTGCGAGACAGACACAGCCTGCGTCTGCATGCTGTGCTGTGTCATGAGCTCCCACAAGGACCACAAGATCACCACTTTGGAGGAGGCTTTTGGCCAAGCGAAGGTAAGAGGCTGCCAGGACGGCAGCCCAGGCACGGATCGCACCAGGGAAACCACGAGGGTCTGTGGCACGAGGAGCTGCCTGCAGCAGGGGGAAGGAACATTCTCCTGAATTTCAGGGTCTGCAGACTCAGGATGGGGCTAAATCTCCATCTTGGGATACTGGGCTTTTATTCCTAGTTTTGTTCCAGATTCCCTCTGGGCTTGCCCCTCGGCATAAAGCAAGATGTTATAAACACTTTCTTCCCACCCTGAGGAGCCAAAGCAGTGGGACTGAGTGCTTGTGGCTGTGTCCTTGGTGTACTTTCAAGCCAGAAGATCAGCCTGAGCTGCATTTATGCAAAGAAAATTAATGAGAGTAACAGAAAGGAAGGTGTTGGCACTGAAAGGAGCTTAATGTGTGGCTCCTGAACATGAAGAGTTTTGTTTTCAAATGGCTTTCCCATGCTTGTAATTGTGGTAGTCGTTCAGGGACAAAATCTTCCAGTAAACCTTTATATACTGATTTGTCCCGAGAGTGTGTAGTGAACAAACTTTTTGCAGGTTTAGCCTAACCCATTTCCATAAAATTGCTGATCTTGTGCATGTAGGTCGGTCCTATCCTGATATCTTCCTCCGGTTATTTTTATAGAGTGTTTTTTCTGAAACTCTGGAAATGGTGAAAACACAGGAAGCTGCACTGAATGAAAGCATAGCAAACCTGCTGAAACAAGAGGAGGAAGTAAAGGTTGGTTGCATGGTCCAATATTTTTTAGTTCCTGAGTGGTTTCTCAGATATTTTCTTGGTTTTGTCTTTGGGGGAGGATGATGGACAACTTTCTTACCACTCTGGGAAGTACATTCTTACTTTCCAAGGGACCTCTGAGCTTGAAAGTTGCTGTTAAGTCTGTGCCTCCTGATTGGTGAATGGTGGTTTGCCTTTTTTTTTTCTTCAACCTTATTCAGTTTGCAGACTCTAAAACATTTACAGAAAAGATACACATCATGTTATAGTGATTGCATTGTTCTTTACAACAAGAAATCCCTTTCAGTTAGCCTGTGGTCCTAAGAAGTCGGTAGAAATGAGGTTAAAAAATTGACCCAACATGTCTGATTTTTGCTCCCAGCATGTAAATCCCTATCTAAAAGCTCTGAAGGAGCAGGGAATTTAACACAAGTTTTCAAATCCTAGTTCATTCTGCTTAGGCAGAATTAGTACTTGTCTTCCTCCACTATTAAAAGTGACAGGGCCAGAAGTCCTGGCACTGGGCAAAGGAAATGTTCCCTTCTAGTCTGAAAACAAAATTGTACCTGTTGGCAGCGTCCTGTCTGGCAGCGCAGCTGCTTTCAGTGAAAGCAGCTTGCTGGAGTCAGTAAGCAGAGAAACTGTTTTTCCTCACCCATCCTTAAAAGGACCAAAGGCAACATATCCATAGAAAAATACCAGTGCAGAATAAGGAAATACATGCACTGGGGAAAGTCTTCAGCAAGCATTGTGCAAGAAGCACTACTTTTTTGTATTTTTCTGGTCAGGTTCCAGATTTGGGGAAGGCCACTTGTGTTGCTTGGCCTTTCTGCTGTTAGTAGGACATCTTGGTTTGTTGTCATAGGGAGAGGCACAAAGTTAGTAGTTACTTCTCTCAACCCAGGAAAGACCAGGCTCTGAGTGAGAGTTCGTGTGGAAAATGTGAGATTCAGTCCCTAACAGCTTTGAAAGTGTTTTCTTAATAGACTAAGGAGCACCTGCAGAAGAATCAGCTGCTGAGCCTCTTCAAAGAGATGCACCTGCAACTTGATAAAAAAAAAGGAGAATTCATGAAAGCTCTCAGTCACAATGAGGATCAACAGCTTTCTCGGATTCAGGCAGAGATAAAAAAACACAAGGAGGGGAAGGATGCAGCCAGCCATGACATAAAGGAGCTGGAGACTCTAGGGGATCAGAAAGACCTACTTCTTTTTGTCAAGGTACCTAACAGCATCTTCCTTCCCAGAGATACTCAGCTCTTGGGCTTGCCTTGGCCTGCGTGATGCTAATTCTGATTTCAAAATGTCTTTTACAGGCTTTTGCAGCTATTCGAACCAGGTAAGCTCTTCCTGAGGTGGTCTGCTACTGCATTGTACGTTGCTTCAGGTGACTAATAGTCCAGCGGTGTGGCTCTGCTAGCCCAGCCTGCACGCGCTGCAGGCTCGCAGCCCCCCGGGCTTACCCGGGCTGCCCCTTGGGCACACTGACTGCACACTCGGAGCCTGGCTTTGTCAGGGACCTGGAGAAACCCCAAAATATTAACAGAGGTCGCATGTGACTCTTCCTATACAAAATGGCTTACTTTTCTGTGCCCTCTGCACCTGTTCTCGAGACCCATTCCGAGGGCAAGTCCTGAATATTTAGGTGCCTGGGTGGGCGTGCAAAGGACAGGGGAGCTTTGATATCCTTAGTCATCCTCCAGTTGGCATTTCCTCCTGCTTGTAAGAAGCAAATGCAGGAGGAGCCGAAACACGCAATGAAGTCACGAGTCTACGAAGTTCCTGGCTTTTCTCCTGAGCTGTTCCCCCAGTGCCTGCCCGGCGTGGTTCCTCCGCCACAGCCCACCGCTGCATGCACGCCAGCTCCCCCAGCCCTGCATTTCGGGTGCAGCGGCTGCCCCTTGGCTGTGATAACGCAGCACATCTCATTTGCTGTCCCAGCATCCCGGGGGCTGCCCCTGCCACCTCATGAGCTCCTGCTGTGGGAAATGGAGGCCTGTAACTGCCAACAAGATGCTAGGGTGCGTCCTGGCAAAAGCTGGGGCTGAGGAGGCTGAGACAAGGTCCTGTGGGAACAGATACTGTCCATGGAGTTAACTTGATCCTAAGAGTGTTGAAGAGATTTGGGGTTCAGGGAGAAAACTGGTCAGAGGGGGAGTCCCTGGTAGAGCTACAGAGGGAGGGGAGGACAGAAGCTGCTTTCTGTATCTCCCATCGAGGCTGGGTTTGGAGTGGAGGATGCAGTTGTTGGCTCAGGGATGGGCTTGGTGATGGTTCTTTGATGACTTGCTGCTCCTCTGATGTCTTTCTGCATGCTTTAGGGAACACAAGCTAGTTCCAAACAAAGACGGTGTAAAACTGCCAGTGACGCCTGTTATTTTGGATGAATTCACAAGAGACGCTACTCTAAGGTTTTTCCAGAAATTCCTCTCAGACATGCAGTGCTTATTTAAAGCACTACCTGGTAAGTGATCATTTCACTATGTGACAAGCAAGATGGAGAAGCTAACAAAACACATTTAGGAAAGGACTGTAATAAGACACCCAGCACACCAAGTACCTCTTGAAGAACTGACTGCTGATATTGTATGTTTTTTTTCCACGTGTGTACCTAAAAGGGTGCTTGTCCTGGGCTTCAGCGCTTTGGGACATGCCTTGAATACACCTTGTTAAAATGGGCTCTGGGTGTGCATGGCCTGTGAGTTTTCTGGGGTGATTAATTGAAGAGAATAGCAACACCTCTTCTGTCTGTAGCACCACTTTGATTCAAAGCACAGGGAAAGTTGCGAGCTCACCGCAGCAGCAGCAGGTGGAGTTTGTCTTATGCTGTACATAATTTACTCTTTCTATGTAAATATTTCTACATTTTTGTAGTGTTTTGTGAGATTAACCTACAGTCCTGGTGCTGTGTGTGGTGGGATGTTTGTCCGTGTGAATACGAAAGATTAGGTTTCCCTTGTTGTTGCTCCCTTGATGGTGCTTGAGCCCTTGCTGGCAGTGAGCCTAGGGTCAAGACTGAGAGAGAGCTGGGGCAGGAAGGCTCCGTCCAGAACACGTGCGACAGTGTGCGGCGCGCACACCGAACTGGCTGCCATCTGTGCAGCCTTGTGTTCACCAGGAAGCACGCTGTGCTCACAGCCACTCCTGAGCTCAGCCTATACCATCCCTGTATGCACAGTCCAGACCTATTCTGGCTAGGAAGCCTCAGATCCAGGTTCTCCTCATTATCTATGCCATCTGAGCAATTTTGGTTGGTTGCCCAAGTCACTGCCCCTGTTTCAGTTTCCTGAAGGATTAACTTCCAGAGCAGAAAATGCCACAATATTCAAATGCAGTACGTGCAAGAAAAGGTCTGAATAAAAACATGCTGCAACTTCCTGAGTGTAGAATTAAATTCCTGTGACAGGCTATGCTAGGAAGTTTTGAGAGTTCCAGAAAATAACTTAAAATGATCATAAGCAAATAAGCGTTTATAAAATGGCTCTGCTGCTGTCCACACATTTCTTGTACATGGAAGTTCATCTGGGAAGTTTTTAAAAAGATGAAGCTCTGCAGAACAATGATGGAAAACTAAAATCTAAGAGTTGCTGTAGTTGGAAACCAAAAGCAAAAAGACACTTTAAAGTTGTGAAAGAACAGCATTTCTTCATGTGATATCATCAACCTCCTTTAGAATGATATAGCAGCAGCTAAGAGAGGTGCAGAAGGTGATTCATAACATATGCTTTTAATGACTTTGGTGGGTTGGACTTGAATTGGGTAACTTGCATAGGATGACTTGGATTGGGAAATCCATCTTTCGTCAGTGGGGATGTACGCACATCTGCACAATTATCTGTTAATCATCATGTGTGGTTGTTTGTTTTTTATAGTTCATGAACATCTGACTTTTTCAATGCGTCGAGGAACTGGAATTATTTACTGTGGCAAGGAAATCCATTCATCCTCACTCAAGTCTTTCCAAGTTCGGGTACCAAAAACGCCCGGTGCCATCCCATACGTTGCAAGCGACCAGAGCTTCTCAGAGGGCTGTCACTTCTGGGAGGTAGACACCAGCAATGCGAAGTGCTGGAGGCTTGGAATCATTAGTTACAGATCTGAGTGTTACCTGCAAATGTCTCATAATTACCTGCATGTGTTCCAAGGTCAAACAATGATCAAAGGAAAGGAATTTCCTACAGGCCTCAAAGTGGTCAGGGTAGAGCTAGACTGTGGAAGAAATACACTGTCATTTTATAACATGTCTGTCAAGGATGGAGATCCTGCTGAGAACCTCAGCCTTATAGAGACAGTAAGCATCACTGTGACCAATTCTGCGCATGCTACCTTTGGCATGTCTGATGGCTCTTTGAAGCTCCTGTAGTGGTGTGGGGACACGGTGCTGTTTTGTGTTTCCAGGCCTAGGTATCGAGACTGCTGCTACACAGAGGCTGTGTTAAGTTGGCATATTAGAAATCAGATTTTTGGGCTGCTGTGAAGGCTCACCTGTGTGAGGGCAAGGTGTCTGCAGGGTATATCACAGCACACTGCTGCTTACTGCAGGAGCTCCTATCTTATTTGTTCTGTTAATGGTGATGGAAATACTGCTAAGTTGTGCTTTTTTGCTTGGCTGTATGAAATGCTGTGTTGGCTGCATGTTATTAAAGTAATTTAGTTGCAAACTCAATGGCAATTTAGTTTCTAAAGCAGTTGACGGCACAACGTGAACTGCTACAGAAGGAAGCAGCAGAGGTGCTGATCTTTGCTCTAATGCATCAGCTGTTACCCCTGCCCTCCTCTGCCCATTCTGTACAACCCCAGCCATCCCTTGCAGAAGCAAAGCTGGCCTGGGAGGCCAGCAGAGCCTAGGAGGTAAGTCACCTGATTTCCCTTGCTCTCTGCTGTCATCCCCTGTGAGCTCTCTGATAGATGACTTACCTACTTCTCGCCTCGGTTTTAATTTTATCCTCACCTATGCAAAAGTCTCACAGCAAAAGGAGTAATGAAGAGGAAAACTCCTGTGCCTTTAGTCTGTGCCATATGGGCACTAGATGAGTTCATTCTTATGCTTGTCCCAACACCTTGGAAAGGAAGAGATGCTATTCCTGCCTGATGCCTGTGGTTCTGCTGCTTTCAGACAGAGCCAGGGTATTTTCACAGAGGTCCAGGCAGGAGCTCCCTCCCCCAGCAGGGACAGTGAAGGACCTTGAGGGACACTACAGTTTTCCATACACTAAAACAAATCCTTGTTGAGTCTTAGAAGAAAGTGGCTGTGTTTTGTCTTTTGCATTTGTTGTGGTTTGAGTCCAGAGAGGAACCACGTACCACACAGCCTTTCACTCACTCTTTCCCTGCAGTGCTGGGAAGGAGAAAATGAAGCAAAAGGCTCTGGAATCGAGATAAGGATGGAGATGGGTGGCTCATACATTACGGTCTCAGTCAAAAAACCAGACTCATTAGTGGAAGAAAAAGAACATCACTTTAATTCAAACACTAACAAAAACAACACTTAGCAGACAAGGTGGGACAGTGAGCACCGCCACATCCAAAACCTCTCCCCTCTTCTTAGGCTCAGGTCTGCTCCCAGTCTCTCTACCTCCTCCCCCAGTGGCACAGGGGAGAGGGAATGGGGGTTACAGTCAGTCCGCTGCCCCTGGAGGCAGGAGCAATGCTGCACATTCTTCCCTTGCTCTGCGTGGTTTCCCTTCTCACGGGAGACAGTCTTCCGCAAACTTTCTCCATTGTGAGTCTTTCCCACGGGTTGCAGTACTTCCCAAGCTGCTCCAGCACGGATCACCCCTGCGTGTTGCAGTCCTCCTGGCACTGAGCTACATCAGTGGGGGCTGCCTCAGTCTTCTTCGGGTGTAACCACCTGCCCTGATGTGGCTCTTCCTCAGGCTTTAGGTTGGCTTCTGTTCTACCAGGGACGTCCATGGGTGGCAGGGTGGGCAGCCCTGCCATCTCCCCACGGGATACAGGGATCTCCGCTCCAGCATGCCTCACCCACTTCCTCCTTTCTTCCACTGACCTCAGCATTCACATAGGTGTCCTCCTCACAACTCTTCCTCCCAGTTCCCCTTCTTAAATATGTTATCTCAGAGGTGCAGCCACCATCGCTAATCGGCTTGGCCTTGGCCAGAGCTGAGTCTGGCTTGAAGCCAGGGGAGCCTTCAAGAAGCTTCTCACAGGGGGCCAATGCTGTAGCCCCCTCTCTCACTACCAAAAAACCCCACCACACAAACACAGCACAGCATTTTATACACCAAAATGATAGAGAAAACCATGTGGGTAGAGTCTCCCAAATGCACCTGCAGTGGCTGCTGCTGCTCTGCCTGGTCTCTGGTGGTACGGGGGCAAAGTGAGGTAAGCAAGGCTCATGACACAGTACAGGGATGTACCTTGAATGCCTTTCCAAGAGCCTTTACCAGCCCTCATTTCCCTGTCAGCTGGCTGTAGGTAGGAGATACCAGTCTCAACAAGTCCCAGATGGACTTGCCCCTGAGTTGTCCCTATTTTACCTGTCCCTGTTGTGGAAAAGAATGAGACAAAGCAGAGGCAATTGTTGGCTTACCCCTGTGAGGCTCATACTCTTCTCACCCAAGCTTTATCTTTAGTTTGCTGCCCCTGGCGTGGATTTTTCTGGGAGGGCAGAGGGCTGTAGGAAAATTGTCCATCTCATGCCCTCAACAGCATCCCCTGCTCCCACCAGCCTGCTGGGGCTCACATACAGATCGATGCTGACTGAGGCCAAGGGCAAATGTCTAAAGTAGCTGCCACGGCTTACAAGAGCAATTTGCGGGTGGAGCCCAGGACAGGGAACGTCACAGGGCAGAGAGGAAGGACGTGCAGCTTCTGGGCTGGGTCTGCAACTGGGGCACAAAGCCAAGGACATCTTTTTAGTTTCGTTTCTCGCACACTGGATAACACACCATTTCTGCAGCCATGGCAAAAGCTAGGGAGGAATTTGGAGGGGGTGCTAGTCTGGAGAACGAACTGAGCTGTCCCATCTGCCTGTGCCTGTACAGGAACCCAGTGTCACTGAGCTGCGGTCACAGCTTCTGTAAGCAGTGCATCCAGAAGGTACTCAGTGCCCAGCAGCAATCCAAGGCCCCTTACTCCTGCCCCATGTGCAAGTCCCAGCTGGGGCCCATCCTGGAGCTGCAGAAGAATTTTCAGCTGTGCAGCATCGTGGAGGCATTCCTGGCCACCTCCTCCAAAGAACAACAGGGTGAGGAGTCTGCAGAGAGGAAGAAGGAGGTGGTTCCCTGTGACTTCTGCCTGGATTGGTCCCAGCCAGCAGTGAAAACCTGCCTGATCTGCGATGCATCTTTGTGCCAGGCCCATCTGAGCAAACACAATGCCAAGGCTTCCCAGCAGAACCACGTCCTGGTGGAGGTGGGCGCAGGTGGTGTGGCGATGGAGAGGAAGTGCCCGGAGCATGGCAGGCTGCTGGAGTGCTACTGCCAGGACGAGGGGCAGTGCATCTGTGTGCTCTGCTCTATTGCGGGGTGCCACAAGGGCCACAGCATCATCACCCTGCAGGAGGCACACGACAAACAGTTGGTAAGGAGCTTTCCTCTCCCCATGGCCCCTGCAGGGTTTGCTCCAAACTCCTGACCTGAGGAGGAAGGGGGGAAGCTGCAGGAGGGGTTGTAAGGCTTTCACCATAGAATGGGGATGGAGGGGTGAGGGCAGACAGGCAGCAGCTCATGGGATTTCATGTCTGCCCCAACTGGGATTGGTACCGTGTGCCAGTATTTGCTTTTTATTTCCTCCTTTGTGTTGCCAAGCCAGCCTGGCAGGCTAAGCAGAGGGAGAAGGAAGAGCAGAGAGAGGTGTTTGGGGTGGACCAGGACAAGGGTGGGTAAACCCTGCAGTGTGTGTTGACGTGTGTGTGTGTGTGTGTGTGTGTGTTAGAGCGAGCAAGAGGCCTGAGCGGGGCTCTGCTGTCCCATGCACCGTCTATCCTGGGCAGCCCCAGGCAACTGCAAACTGCCACTCACAAGTGCTTTCCTGGCTGGCATTAAGAAGTATTCCTGCAGGGATTAAGAAGTCTCATCCTCCACAGAGCCTGGGGGACCCCACCACTCCTGAACTCAGGGTTGAGAAACAGCATTTCCCACTCGAGGCCCTTCCCTCTGGCTCCTTCCTCCTCCTGCCCCGGGTTTTGCTGAGCCAGCATCCCAGCGGGCACGGAGATGTGGAGCAGCCTCGATGTCCCCGCCTTTGAGTCCAGCTGCTGTCCTTGAAATGCTCCAGTCAGCTGAGACTGAGGGCATAAAATGCATTTGCTATGCTCGCTCACTGCCTTGCATTTGAAATTTCTGGGCTCAACTTCTGGGCTCCTCCAGGAACCCAGTGCATGGGCAGAAAAGGCCTGGCTCGCTCTGGATATCTGGACAGGTCACAGCTGCCTCAGGAATTAGCAGGAAGTATCCTCTGCAGCCACATGTATCACAAACTATCTTTCTCCCCCAAATTACATATACAACAGAAGTGGTCTGTGTAGGATAGTAGCCATTTCCTTCATCCCTGGAGCTGGTAAAGGAGAAACACTGCCCTATCTATGAGGAAGCCATCTCCATGGGTAAACTGAGATCTCAGCTGCATAGTACTCTTGGTTCAGTTTTGTTTGGTTTGGTTTGGTTTGGTTTTTTAAAAAAAAAAAACTTCCCAGGATAGCCAGGGAAATCAAGAATGCAGCTCTTCAGGAGGAATTATAAAAGGTTTTTGGTGCAAGGAAGCTTGGTCAAATTTGATTATTTGTCTTTTAATTTATCAAAAACTGAAACACTCCAGCTGTGACAAATATCTCATGGAAAACCTAAGCTTTCTGGAATGATTTTTATTAAATAAATGGGAACCTGGCAGCTATGTCTGCCATGGACATTCATGGGTGCTTGAGATGTGAAAACGCTGCTGGTGGCAGCCAGGAGCAACCAAAACCATTCAGAGACTGTTTAATCCCTAAAGAACAAAGTCTAATGTCCGCTCTGAAATATGTTATCGTGCAGTATAACAACACTCCATGATCATGGTATCCCTTAAAATAAACAGCTAGATGAGTAAATGCTGCTGTTTTGCTGATTTTCAGAAAAGATTGTTGCTTATTACCTTATCCTCAGATCCCACAGCTGCTGACAGATGTGAAAATAAGGATTTGAATCACATTAGGCACATGTGAAGATTCTGGCAGGAACATAACTTTAATGGATAAAGTGTGATTTATTAATTTAAAGTGAAATTTACTTATTCAAAGGGAAAGTTATTTATTAACCTACCATATACAAAGTTACACATATATAAAAATTAAACATTGACTTGAAAGTTTTCAAGATCATATCAGTTTTCTGGTATGCCCTATCTTTATGACAAGACAAGTGAACGCAGCTTATTATAGCAGTCACTGGTGAAAGTGGGCAGGTAGAAGGCGCCGGTGGCATTTCACCAGTTCTACAAAGTGCCAGTCTGGTTTAAAGGTACTCATGCTGCTTCCCTGCTATGAAGTTCAATGCTGTCTTTCCTTCTGCTAGGGCAAACTCTCGGAAATCGTGGCGTGGCTGCAGGAACATAAAAGTGCTTTAGCTACTGCCCTAGAAGAGCTTCAGAAAAGCGAGAATCAGCTCAAGGTTGGTACCCAGATCATTGCTAATTCAGAGCATCTTTCCTCCACAATTTCCCAGAAACAAGTGATGACAACTATACTGTTAGAAGCAGATGAATAGAAAGAGATATAGTCCAAAGCAGGGAAAACACTGATGTAAGAAACTGCCAGAAGCCAAGTTTTCTCACAGCCTCCCAGCGTAGCTCCATGGGATGAACCCTCTGGGAGACTCCACCATTTATTGCGGTTGCACAGACCAGGTTTCAGAACTGGCAGACCACAGATTGTACATATTTTTATGTATTTTTAAAGTTTTCTATCCATTAACTAAAAGAAAAACAAATTGAGTCTACAAATGGGATTTTCATTTTGTACCAATACAGTTCTCACATTGCTAGCTGAATTTTATCTGATTTTGTTATTACACCAGGATTCGTTTTCATAATCCTCTGTTTAATCAGATATTCTAAGCAAACGCTTATTGTGTGCTTCCTTCTAAAGCCAGTGCAAAGGATAGATACAATCCTAAATAATAAATAGAGACACTAAACTGAAGTGTTGAGTTCCTGAGCCAGTGCACCATTTCCTTATCTGTCCATTTAGACCAATACAAAAACAGTGACTTCTCAGCTGCAAAAGCAGTTTGAAGAGATTAAGACAGTGATGATTCAGAAAGAGAAGAAGATCCTGAGTGACATTCAATCCAATGAGAAAAAACAACTGGCAGAGATTACCAAAGTGAAGAAGGAAATGGAACAGAGGAGAGATGAGGCTGTGCAGCATCTCCAGTCTTTGCAGAAGATGAGAGATCAACCAGATATTTTACTCTTCTTCAAAGTAAGCAGTGGTATTATGCTTTTCTTCATTATCATGCCTATTTCTCAGCCAGCTGCCCTTTCTGGAAATCATACTAACATTTTTTTTCCTTTTTTTTTTGGCAATCCTATTTGTAGGAATTTAAACTGGCCATGGACAGGTATGTTCCACCTGAAAACACTTGTTTTCTTCTTTGAAAAAATATGGTGTTGATAACTGGGGTCAAACCTCTGCCTGTGCCCCTCTGTCCTGGCACCCTCTGCTGCAAAGCTGCTCCCTGTTCCAGCCAAGACAGAGGGCACCACATCCACACAACTAACGAGGATGAAGAGATACTGCCTGCCATTCCAGTGGTCCCTTTAAGTTTCAGTTTCCTTGGCAGCTACACAATTTCTGGATTCTGATGAAAACCACTGGCTTTTATGACCAGAAAAATGTTTTTATCAGAAATGAAGCCTACAGGGTTCAGTTTACAGCAACACTCTCTTGGATGCATATTGGTGACACTCTTGCACATAGTCCCAGTGAACAGCCTTTGGCCGCAGAGGTAACTGGCTCATTTCCCACCCATTTTTTCTTCTGCTTGTGGACAAGTTTAACAGCTAAACAGATTTATTATCCATCCTCTTGCAAGTGATACATTTAATTTATAACTTATCACTTCCTAATTGATGCCTGGGTGTCAGCTGTAATTCAGTGGTGCAAAACCACACCAAGTTACAGATCCACAAGAGATTTTGCAGCAGCACTAAACTCCCCAGACACATGAAGGGCTAACTCAAACATCTAGCTGGATTTTAAGATGTCACCTCTGTAACTTGCACAAATTAAAGCTGAGTTTGAACTTGGACTGTAAGGATAACTTTGAATCACCGTGTACCTAAGGGCTGTGCTGGCAGCAGCACAGGCCATTAGTCACAGCTGTGTGGCAAGTCAAAATCTAGCCTGTGGGATCAAAGACATTTTCCAGAAGCCTGGAAATTTAATATGTTTGGCATTTTCTTTATGTTATGACGGTGGCTGTGCTAGAACAGTAGGAGCCTGCCTGCAGCAGGTCAAAGCACTGTTTGCACAAGGGTATTGGCAAAATGTCCCCCCCCCCCTTTACTATTTTCAGTATTTGAAAGTTCCCATCCAGGTTTGGTAAGCAAAAGTCATTGCCAAATAAGTAACAATGTATAATAATTGCAACTCACTTAACCTTATTGGAGAGCTGTTTATCTGATACCTCATGTTGCCAAAGCATCCTCCTCTTTGTATAGTCCTTCCTAATGAACCAGTTAGTTAACTTTCTAATGCTAAATGTTTTTCCTTAGTGAAATGACTACCTGTGCCCTAGGATTGCAGGTCAGAATTTCAGCGCTAGCAAGATGGACGTGGCAGTAGTGCAGCTGGATCAGGCCAGGATCGCCCAGTACCGACACGTGATAAGGGACTTTGTGACCCGCCTGGACTCGCTGCTGCAAGGCGTGCACAGTGAGTGACCTGCCCGGCCACGCACCGCTGGCCCCGAGGGAAAAGCAGCAAGCCGTGGGGTTCAGAGAGCCGTGGGGTTCAGTGACCTGTGGGGTTCAGAGAGCCGTGGGGTTCAGTGACCTGTGAGGTTCAGAGAGCCGTGGGGTTCAGTGACCTGTGGGGTTCAGAGAGCCGTGGGGTTCAGTGACCTGTGGGGCTCAGGGCTGCCGGCCAGCCAACGCTGGCTCCTTTATACAAGGTCTGTGTGTGGCCTTGAGGGGCTGATGAGGATTTGGATGGGATATCAGGAGTGTTGGAGAGGGGAGGGCATAGAGGGAAGAAAGACTGTTTCTGGGGATAACAAGGAAAAGGTCTTCTTCTAGCCAGTGTAAGGCCAGCTTCTCCCCTGTCTGATGTGATTTCCTGCTCCCACCTGCCTCCCACGTCTTGGGGTGCTCAGTCATGCTTTTGAGAAACGCCCTCTTCATTTGCCAACCCTCATCTCCACCTAGTTTATCCCCGACCATGAGAAACAGGGGTACAGTACCAAATTCCAAACTTGAATGCATTACCAGCTTTGTAAAACATTCTTCTTCATCTTTCTTAGGTGAACTCACCAACCAAATTAAGAGCAAGAGGTAAATACTTTGCTTTACTTACAAAATGTTCCCTGCAAATTACATAGATTCATAGAATGGTTTGGAAGGGACCTTAAACACCGCCTAGCTTCAACCACCCTGCTCTGGGCAGGGCCCCCTTCCCCCAGCCCAGGGGGCTCCCAGCCCCGTCCAACCTGGCCTTGAACCCTTCCAGAGAGGGGGCAGCCACAGTTTCTCTGGGCAACCTGTGTCAGTGTCTCACCACCCTCACAGGAAGGAATTTATTCCTTATATCTAATCTAAATCTACCCTCTTTCACTTTAAAACCATTACCTCTTGTCCTATCACTACACGCCCTGATCAAGAGTCCCTCCCCGTCTTTCCTGTCCCCCCTTTAAGCACTGGGAGGCTGCTATAAGGTCACCCAGACCCTTCTCTTCTCCAGGCTGAACCCCCCCAACTCTCTCAGCCCGGCCTCCCAGGGGAGCTGCTCCAGCCCCCCAAGCATCTTCGTGGCCTCCTCTGGCCCCGCTCAAGCAGGTCTGTGTCCTTCTGACATTGGGGGCCCCAGAGCTGGACACAGCACTGCAGGTGAGGTCTCACAAGAGTGGACTAGAGAAAGAGAATCCCTTCCCTCAACCTGCTGGCCACACTTCTCTTGATGCAGCCCAGGACATGGTTGGCTTTCTGGGCTGTGAGCACACCTTTATGGCTCATAGTCCGTTTTCCCATCCACTAACACCCCCAAGTCCTTCTCTGCAGGTCTGTTCTCAATCTACTCATTGCCCAGCTGTATTTGTGCTTGGGATTGTCCCAACCCATGGGCAGGACCTTGCACTTGGCCTTGTTGAACTCCATGAGGTTTGCACAGGACCACCTCTTCAGCCTGTCCAGGTCCCTGTGGATGCCATCCCTGCCCTCCAGCATGTCACCACACCACACAGCTTGGTGTCGTCGGTGGGTGCACTCAATCCCACTGTCCATGTCACTGACAAAGATGTTAAACAGCACCAGTCCCAGCACCGTCCCCTGAGGAATGGCACTCGTCACTGCTCTCACTTGGACATCAAGCCGTTGACCATGACTCTTTCTTTGAGTATGACCATCCAGCCAATTCCTTATCCACCCAGCAATCCACCCATCAAATCCATGTCTCTCTAATTTAGAGGCAAGGGTGTCATGCAGGACATCATCAAATGCTTTACACATGTCCAGGTAGATGATGTCAGTTGCTCTTCCCTTATGCACCAGTGCTATAACCCCATTGTAGAAGGCCACCCAATTTGTCAGGCATGATTTGCCCCTAGTGAAATCATGTTGTCTGTCACCAATCACCTCCTTATTTTCCACGTACCCTAGCATAGTTTCCAGGAGGATCCACTCCATGATCTTGCTGGGCACAGAGGTGAGACTGGCCTGTAGTTCCCTAGGTCTTCCTTTTTTCCCTTTTTAAAAATGGGGGTTATGTTTACCCTTCTCCAGTCAGCAGGAACTTAATTGGACTACCTCGACTTGTCAAATATGATGGATAGTGGCTTAGCCACTTCACCCGATAGTTCCCTCAGAACCTGTAGATGCATCTCATCAGATCCCATGGGCTTGTGCACCTTTGTGTTCCTTAGATGGTCTCAAACCTGATCTTGTCCTACAGTGGTGGTTCTTCACTCTCCCAGTCCCTCCTTTTGCCTTCTGTGACTTGGGTGGTGTGGCTGGATCCCTTGCTGGTGAATACAGAGGCAAAGAGGCAAAAAAGTCATTGAGTTCCTCAGTCTTCTCCATATCCCGGGTAGTGAGATGTCCTGTTTCCTTCCAGAGAGGGCTCATATTTTCCCTAGTCTTCCTCTTGTCACTGATGTACCTATAGAAGCTTTTCTTGTTGCCCTGGATGTCCCTGGCCAGGTTTACTTCTATCAGGGCTTTGGCCTTCCTAACCTGATCCCTAGCTGCTCAGACAGTTTCTCTGTATTCTTCTCAGGCTACCTGTCCTTGCTTCCACTCTCTGTAGGCTTCCTTTTTGTGTCTGAGCTTGTCCAGGAGGTCCTTGTTCATCCATGCAGGCTCCTGTTTTTTTACCTGACTTCCTCTTTGTTGGGGTGCATCACTCCTGAGCTTTGAGGAGGTGATTCTTGAATATTAACCAGCTTTCTTGGGCCCCTCTTCCCTCCAGGGTGTTATCCCATGGTACGTTGCCAAGTAGATCCCTGAAGAGGGCAGAGGCTGCTCTCATCAATTCCTGGGTGTTGAGCTTGGTGTGTGCCCTCTTTGCTGCCTTAAGGATCTTGAACTCCACCATTTCATGGTGACTGCAGCCAAGGCTGCTCTTGAGCTTCACATTCTTCACCAGTCCCTCCCTGTTGGTGAGAGCAAGGTCGAGCATAGCACCTCTCCTCATTGGCACCTCTATCACTTGGAGGAGGAAGTTATCATCAATGCATCCCAGGAACCTACTGAATTTTCTCCAACAGTTGTTCATTGAAGGACCGACCATGTGTCCTGTGCTCCTCCGCTTCGGTCTCAAGGAGAGCCAAGCAGAGCCTAGAAGTCTGTCCTTCATCTCAAAAGAGCCAGATCTATTCACATCTCTTATTTTTTTATTAACAAGATGTGATCTGTGTTTTATGAGGCACTAACATTCAACACTTTCTTTACAGTGTTCAGTACCAGTATGAGTATTCAGACATTGGTACCTCTTCAAACTGTAAGTATTCAGAAATACTAGCTATTCCTCCAGTGTCTGGTCTGGGGCTGTGAATCTTGCAGAGAAAATCTCTCACCCAAAAACATGACAGCGTTTGTTATATGGATCTCCTCTCCTTGCCAGAGGTAAGACCAGCAGGAGTGCAGCCTCAGGGTGCCGTTCTCAAAATCTGCAGTGGGCAGAAATCTCTGGGAACTCACCAGAGAAATCAATTCTCGTCAGCCTGAGGGAGAGACTGGGTTTGCGTCAATACTGAGTGTGCTCTGAGAAAAGACTGTGGAGGGGTTCCCACCAGCTGAGCAGGAGCTGGAGCAAACCTAGTGCCTGAAAAGATTCCCAGACAAATCCTCATTCTACAGGAGATGTTAAATCTGTAAACAGTATTTACTTTCAGACAGCACCAGTCCAATGCTCAAACAGATTTCTGCTGGGTACAGTCATGCATCTTTTCTACAAGCTTCTTTGAGGAAAACTTATTTAGAAGTTATCTGAAAGACTTTATGGTTTTTAAATGCTGCAACTGAAGTTCAGTTTGAAAACAAGTTTTTCTTAATGCATAAATTCAAAATAAAATCCTACTTTCTTCACCACTTTTTAATTTTTGGAGGGGAAAATTATTTTCTTCTGACAAGCATTTCTTAGGGACAGGTTAATGGTAAAATTTTACTTTGGAAGGGATATGTTTGAGAACAGCTGTTCAGTGCGGGGGTTGAAGATAATGTAGCCTTGTCCTAAATGCAAACATATTTGTTTTACCAGACACATCTGAAAAACCAGAAAAAATGTTTTTCTTTAAGATGCATGGGGTGCAAGTAAGTGATTAAATGGAGTTTTAATTACACAACACCGCTTAACAATACAGTTGCTTTCATTTAACATAATGCCAGCCTCAAATCTAGAGGTCTATTTTTAAATCAGTGTACATGGCCATTTATTTGTCTTGTGAGCTCAGTTTTCTACAGACATATTAATGTCTGTGTTCTATACAGAACCAGACAATTACTCAAAACAGGGGAGGGAGAAGAAATATTTTTTTCTGAGGCAATGCAAAACTGTACTTGGAAGCAATTTGTCAAATATGTTAATAGCATAACAGTAAAAGATTATTTTATTATTACAGTAAGTGACACTTTTCCATCTTGTGTATTCCTACAGCACAAACACGACCGAAAGGATCAGCATACTTCAAGTGGCAGATGTGAACAAAGTGTATGGTCTACATACGCCCAGAAGTAAGGGAAAGATGAAAAAAAGAAGTCAGAACTGAGATGGAAATAAAAAGTTAAATATTGACAAAAATGTCCTCTAATAATGGGGACCTGCTAAGTGTCTTGAGCTCCCCTGCACACCTGCTATTAAAAGCAATTCTATAACATCTGCAAATTTAGAAAAGAAGTGCTAAGAATTAACATGAACATAAGAAAACATCCAACTATTGCTGGCTTCCAAACTGCATACTGTATCATCTCATGGCATTAATGACACCTATGTACTATTAATTGTGGTGACTGTGTTGTCATTAAGTGGTTGGATAACCAAATAAATGGCTATAGATACAGATAAACAAGGCTGGCTTATTTCATACCATCACCAGGAATTAATTGTTGGGATCACTGTGGACGGCTGCATAGAAAGCTGTTGGGGACCATGCCACAGATTTGGATTATCACATTTAACACAAGTGATCTTCATAGCAAAGAACTAATTATCTTTGTATGAAACCATCTTAGTCAGTCTCTAAGCCACTTTTAATAGTTCTCCTACAGAGCGCTCAAAGAACCATGCAAAATACCAGTCAGCAGCGTACAAAGATGCTTTACCAGTCACATCTCCATGTGTACAGATGTTCTCTTCTGATCAAGCACATGCTGTGCTTTCCAGATGTAGCCCTTATGGCACATGTCAACTCCACCAAGGGATTTCAGGGGCACTGCCAGGCAGATAGGCTCACTCTGTTGCTCTAGGCTGCTCTGTGCCTAGCTATGGTTCAGATCCAACACGTAGGTTCACAACCTGGGTGTTTCTTCTCCATATGATAAAAATATTCTACTGCAAATCAGGGTTGTCAACATAAACATTTTTAAGAAATTAAGGCTAAAGTTCTGGATGCTTCTATATAAATTAGGACTCATAGCTACAACTCTATTCTGTCACTTGTGATAATCAACATATGCTTAATTGCAGGGATTAAAAACAATAAACTCGGCAAAAACCATCTCAGATTTAGAGTAACATCTCCCTTTGTGGTTTAAACAGGCTAGCCAAGCTGTGCTGGATGCGCAGCCCTTGCTCTGCTGCACACATCAATTGTCAGTGTAACAGAAAGTGTGCGGCCAAATTTTGGGAGCTCAGCAGTAGCTCAAGGTGACTTTGGAAATATTCCCTACTGCTCAAATCCAGCGAGACACAAAGGACAACTGCTCTCAACTACTCAAATGAGGCAAAAGAAATGAGCCTGTCCTTCGGCACTTTTATTACATGGGCCTCTCTCTGGCTGCCAGGTGGTTATTGCTTTCACCCCAGGTGAAGAAGCCGTGACCAGCCAATGCAGTTCGTTGCTGCTGCTGCAGACAGTAAGTTACTGCACTGCTGCAGATCACTACAGAGAATGAGATTTACTCAAGCATGGTATCTTAAGTCACTGCCTCCCACCTCTCCCACCCCCTCCGCCATCTCACAGTGCATCCTATGTTGACTACACTTAGGAAACATCAGCACCTCTGTAGCCCCTTCCGAAATACCAGTTTAGCATTTCCTCAGTGAAACCATTATAAACATACTCCTGTGCCTCCAGCCACAGGCTGCTGTGGCAGAACTGGAGCACAGCTCTCCCCCTTGCTAGCAGAGGGAAAGGGCATCTGGCAGCAGGGTGCTGAGCAATTCCAACACCCCCAGGCAGCTGCCCTCACCAGTGTGATTCAGGATATACGGCTACCCCTTGCCAGCAATCAATTCTCATTTTTTTAACACCATTTCTGACAGCCTTGGAGAAGCCATGATGACATCTTCTTTCCCCAGGGAGGATGAGGTACTGATTTCACCTTTCCTCCAATGCCAGCCGTCAGCTCCTGGAATGTCTGAGCCCCTGGCAGAAATGTATGTGACCTGTTTAGAGAAGAGTCCTCATGGAAACCTCCACTGCAGGTGACCATCCAGTTCTCACAAATGGAGTCACATTCACAACAGGCTTTCAGAAGGGCTGGGAGCAGTTGAGGAGGGAGTATGTCTGCAGCAGGCTGGGTGAAGGCGGTTCATGCTTTAAGGAAGAGCTCGGTAGCCCTCTGTAGACAGTTGTAATGCTGCCTTTGAAGTATCGATCACAGGTAATATAGGATTGCACTAAGATTGAAGTACATAGTATAACTAAAACCCAGGACCAATGGGACTTATTGACCAAAATGAAGACATTATTGTCTGGATGGAACTTGCCTAGCATCTAATTTGGAGGGAAAAGCGAATGTAGCTCTTCACTTCTAGGCTTATCGGACTCAAATTTGGGGCTGATGCAAACACTTGTCAAAGTGGAGCAAAAGAAGGTGACACTATTGTAGGCAAAATTAATGTGATCTAGGAGATAAGGAATTAGTAAGTGCTGCTATATGGCAAAAGAAAAGGATTTTGTTTCAAGTAGATTGGAGAAAAATAAATTTTTAAATACTGCTGCAGGCTCACAAAGCTTTTAGATGAAAATTAATATCTAGGAAGGTAGATTTTCTAAGTTAGATACTAAGCTGATGGTGCAATTTATTTCCCCCATACATTTGCCTGCTATAGTGTTAGCAAACATAGACTCCTCTGAACTTGACGCTTGTCATATTCTTAATATTCCATGCATTAGCCTTGAGGAATTAGAGAGGTGAAAGACCAGATGGAAGCAATGTAAGAAAACACACTGGAGCCCAACAATTATTCCACTAAGCCTTCTAACTCACAACAACACTCTGAAAATGTTAACACCTAGTTAGTTTTTGACTCTAGGAGACAATATTGGACCGGTGTAGCAATTCTACACAGATATTTGTGCAGAACACTCATTCTTGATAGCAGTATAATTGTGAGATACATAGTCCTGAGATATGGACAGACGTTTATTTCTTTTTTATATCTTTATGGCTTAAGTATTTTGATTACCTAAGGATTCTGATTCATTGCATCTTTCATTATTTATCATGCTCTCTTCCCTCTGCCCACTTCATTTTTACTTGGCATTTATTTCATCCTTGATGGAAACCTTTAGAGGGGAGGACATCAAAGCAGCTGATTTTATGGCTCTTTTTTTGCTTTTGCCAAGCATTGCATGATGTGGCTGAATTTATAATCAAATGCATAAATAAAATGCATTTCAAAAGCTAGGACAGGCCTCTTTCTGTTACTTAGTCTGATGGGTGTCTGACGTAAGTCAGACACGCCACATCTAGACCTTTTTATGTCTGACACCAGGGCTTTCTAAGACCAGCAGGCTAGACAGCAAACCCCAGGATACCACTTCAATTCTGCACACTGGACACCGCAGAAGGTCTTGAGGAACATTGTCCTAAGGCCCCTGATTGCTTCCCCCAAAAGCTCAAGTTTAAGAAGATCAGGGTAGCTTAACGTTACTTCTGTTTTGTCCCTATTTTCTGGCTATTAACATTTGCCTGAGTGACCAGACAAGCTGTCTGCATGGGGAGGCAGGTTTGTACAACCTCCAACATGCAGAAAGATTTCACTTTCTGGGCAGCAAGCTAGGCAGTTCTCATGTTCTCCATCTAGTAACTTAATGCAACATTTTGCAAATGCAGGCCCAAAGCTCAGAGGATGGTGAGTTGTACAGGGAAAGAAGGACAAGGAAAGAAAATAACACATTTTAGCTGCCTTCACCATTGCTCACCTGTCCTACCATGCGGCCGTACAGCTGGCAGGACCAAGGCAGTGGGCACAGAGTTATTAGGAGGGCACTACTGAAAGCAGGAGACTCCTTACACAAGGCTGGGAGACAGGTGGCATAAACCAGTCAAGAGCTGGGGGAAATCAGAGGGTGGCTTTATCTGCTGACTGATAAAGCAGAGCTGAAAGCCTGAGAAGAACCAGGGAGAGCCACAGGTTTTATTGGCGGGGCAGAGAGGGACAGTAAGACTGTCCCAAGCAGCCTGTAGAGCTCTTTGCCAGAGGGACCAGCTGTACGAGAGCTGCTGGGCAAGAGGCAAGGCGGGAGGGCTTCCTTGGCTGCAGTGTGCAGGGCTGCCCCAGAGTATGTGCCCGGTGGAACAAAATGGAGAATTTTTAAAGATTATTTCATAGCCTGAGAAACTGGTTTCTGGAGATTAGATATCATAAAGATGATGGGGCA
Organism: Tyto alba; assembly: GCF_018691265.1. Classification (NCBI taxonomy): domain Eukaryota; kingdom Metazoa; phylum Chordata; class Aves; order Strigiformes; family Tytonidae; genus Tyto; species Tyto alba. The sequence goes on from NW_024881279.1 coordinate 13,796,421, forward strand.
ACCTGGAGAACCAGAGGCAGCGGGTTTGACAGGCAGAATGAATAGGACAGGCAGATGGCACATGCTAGCATTTGTGTATCAGCAAGCCTCAGCTCACGGTTCTTTGGCAGGAGATTCTAGAGCGTGAGGTTCCCAGAGGCACATTTCTCCAAGGCCAAAGGTTCCCTTACCACAGAAATACATTAACCATAAAACTTAATATACCTCAAGAAGAGGAAGGCAGTTGCAAGTTAAATTATTTACTTATCTTAAATATTTACTTGATTTTTTTCCCTCACTTTTTAGAAAATCAGTGGACAGTAAAAAGAAAAAAAAAACCTAATAATAGTAGCGATTCGGGAAAAAAATAGTGCTTGGAATTTTTTTTTAATATCATGTTCTTTATTTGCACTCCATGAAGATATTGTTTTCCTGTATCTTCTATGAAGACATGATGCATATGATGATCTAAGTTCTTCCACAACCAATGCCTCTAGAACAACAATGAAAATGCTGTAATGTCTTTTGCTTGGTTTTGTAGTTTCTTACTCGGTTTCTGCAGAGTCCCTACACAAAGAGCTCCTCTTAATGCTTTTGTCATAGATGTCACTCCTCACAAGGATTTGCTCTGGTAGTCTTGGAGTCACCATATACTTCAAACTCAATTAAAACTCCTGTAAAAGTCCCTAAGAGGACTGGGAAGTCAGAGCCACTGATGCTTTTGATGGTGGGTAGCCAGAGGAGAGGGAGGCAGCTCTTTTATTTCCTTTGCAACTTGCCTGTTCTAGTTACCATGACATCTAATTAAACCTTGGTGGAGAAGGAGAATGTTTACTATTGGAAATATTCTGTATTTTCACAGCAAGATTGATAGCATTTGCCTGACACCAAAAGACGTGAGCACGGGTTCTGCAGGCTTGAAGTTGGTCTCACTTTCTCCAATGATGCATTGATGGGCATTTTGGCAGCTCGAGGTTCCACCTGAATTGCAAGTATTAGGCAATGTTGGACTTCAGAGAATGTCTGCTTTTCTGTGCAAATGGCAAAGAAAAGGCAGAGGAGGCTGGGTATGGAACCTCAAGTCCAGAGATGAAGGAGTACTGGACAAAAAAATGGTATTTTTCAATGTTGACATTGTCTAAGAACCTCTGTCCTTCCCAGTTGGAAGTACCTCCCGGACAGAGCTGGACACTGGGCCAAATAACACTTAGGGATTTTGAAGAACTATTTTTTAATGACTACTAGTAGTACCTCAAAGCAAAATGGAGCCATTTTGTGTGTCAGAAATTGTTACGGTTTCCCTATCTGTGACAATGGCAGGAAGTTTAAGGTCACTTTACCTCAAGTTACCAATACACAATCTTTCAACTTGAGTGTGTGACTGCATCAACTGAAACGTGGATTCTGCACCAGAGTTCCTCTGGTTTGCTTTTTGTTTCAGGGTGGTTGCTTTTCTGGGGTAAGGAGCAGAATTAGTGAGTCACTCTCTGCACCAGGCTTTTTCAGTCCGCTCCGAATTCAGAACACACTTGGAATTAATTAGAAACTAAAAACTGAAGGGTTAGGTGGGGGGACCGCACCGAGGACGGCAGTGAGGGCGGCCTGGTAGGCCCCACTCTGCGCGCCGGGTTGGACCGGCCCCGGCCCCCGCCCCGGCCCCCGCCCCGGCCCCGGCCCCCGGCCCCGGCCCCCGCCCCGGCCCCGGCCCCCGCCCCGGCCCCCGCCCCGGCCCCGGCCCCCGGCCCCGGCCCCCGGGGCGGTCCGTCCCGTCCCGTCCCGTCCCGTCCCGTCCCGTCCCGTCCCGTCCCGCCTCCGCGCTGCGGCGAGGGGCGCGGCGGGGGCGGCTCTGCCGTCCCCTCCCCTGCCCGCCGCTGCCGGCCTCCTCGCGGGGCCGGGCCGGGCCGGCGCTGCCGAGCCGCCGGGAGCCGTTGGGGCCGGTCGGTGGGTCCCGCCTGCCCGAGTCCTGCCCGCAGCCGCCGGCGGCCCCGCGGTGAGTGGGCGCCTCAGCCGCGCCGAGGCGCGAAGGAGGCGGCCGTGGGGGGACGGGCGGTTCGGGGGGCGCGGGCAGCGGGGGCTTGCGGTAGGCCCGGATCGGCTCCCCAGGGGAGGCTCCTGCTCGCAGCCCCGCGTTGTGTAGATCCTCGCAAGACGTGGCCTCAAAACAAAAAGAGGAAAGTGGAAAATGAAATCCAGCGGGGCAGGCGGAGGGCGCGCGCTGCCGGGGTGGGGGTGCCTGGCCGCCGGAGGGGCCGGGTGTGAAGGAAGTGCTGCTGAGATCGGGAGGATGAAACCGAGTGTAGTGTGAACGGCGCTCTAACTTCCCTTTCGCTATCTTGGAAACTTAAATGTTGATCGGCTTCCAAAGGGATACGCAAGCCCTCAGCAAAACCCCGCAGTTTCAGGAGTATAAAAAGTGCGTGGGTTTCTTCTTGCTGTACGCCTCTCTTGCAGGTTTAATTTTTTTTTTTTTTTTTTTTTTTTTTTTAAATAAGTACTGCTTTATGCAGTGCAAGCCCTGTGCATGGCTTTCCCTTCAGAGCCGGACGGGTCTCTCGCCCAGCACTGCCGTGCCCCCACGGCCGGTGCTCCTTGGCGCAGCGCTTCCACTGTCCGAACACCGTTCCTAAGTGCTCTGCCTTCCTTAGCTAACGGTAAGGGCGGGAGGAGAGTCCTCACCTAGAAGTGGCTTGCTGAAGATAGCACTTGGCTAACTCTCTATAATAAACGCGGTTCAGGTGGAAACTGCTGGAGTACTGTGTGAGGCCACTGCCGGCTATCTTCAAGAGGGATCTGCTTCAGCCAGGGCAGGGCCGTGTAGCTGTCACACTCAGTGGACAGCTGCTTTCTCAGAGGTGAGCCCGCTTTCTCGGAAGGGCTGGCTGCGAGCGGGGCTGCAGACTTCCCTGGGACCTTCCCCACAGAGGCTGGCGGGTGGCATCGCGGCTGCTGCCGCTTGAGAGAGCTGACATTTGAAGTAGGAAGAGATCGAATAGTTCACGCAGGCAAGGTTTTATTGTCCGGCTTTGCAGGTTTTCCCGCTTGAGTTAATGGCTGGCGGTTATTGTATCGACAGTAAGGTAGCTCTGTTCCTAAGCGTGTTGCTTAAACGTGGTAAATGTGGTGTGTCATTTTATGGTTCTTAGTAAGATTTCCGTGTTCATATGATTTTGAGTCTCATGTTGAAATAGATGTTTGTAGGTTGAATGTTTTCTTGGAGGATGTTAAAGATTTTGTCAAAAATAAGAATTTTTTTCCAAGGTACATGTGGTGCTATTCTTGTGCCTATCTCCGTGTTATCATGGCAATATTGAATTTCCTTGTTGCTCTACAACAGTTAAAAGATTATTTGGAGAAGGCTGTTGTCCAACAAGAGTAAGAACAAAGATTTAGTTACCAAAATATGATATGCTTTCCTTTTATACTCTTAGGGTGAGATTTTCCAAGGACTTAAGGTAGTAGCCCAACTCTGGTTCAGTTCACGTGGATTTCTGATTCACCTGCTTCTCCTTTATATCTCTTAAAAAATTATTCATGTCTCATTAGATTATGTGTTTATGCATTAATTTTCAAGTGCATGTAGTTAAGCTCATGCAGCTTCTCGTGTCTGGCAAGTGGGTATGTGAGGGTGGGTAGTGATTGCATACGGTGACAACTCGTGCACATGAAATGGAGAAAAATGATCTGTAAACCTGAGATCAGTGTTATAAAAAGAACGGTTTTGATTTAGTTTCTACTCCTAAATGTTCACATCTTAAGTTTATAATATGTTATTTCAGCAGGTGAGTGAGCTTCACAATCCATTATTCTATTACTGTCAAGGTGACTGTAATCTGTGACAGAGAAATGAAGCCTGAGCCAGCAAGGCCCTGTGCTGCAGGTAGTATTTCCCCAAAGACAGACGCTGGGCAGATGCTAGCTCACCTCTGCCACGTCACAGAGTCAGTAAGAAGAGCCCAGATGGGATCCAGAAATAGTCTGTAAAAGTCATCAGATCTCAAGAATGCAGTACCTCCCCATATCTTTATTTTATGGCAGTCACTTGATAACAGAGAGATACTGGAAATTTCCTCAGTTCTGTGTTGTAGTCTTTTTTCTTTGTACCTTAAATAAAGCTTTGTGGCAATCAGATACCCCCTGAAGATCTTACTCTGACCAAAAGATGCTGAGAGAAGTGAATTCTAGGCATACAAATTAGTTGTACATAAATAGCAGCTTTCAAAATAAAAAGCACAGTAGCTCCTTTTCTGAGTTAAATATACAGAATATCCTTCAGTATACTGAACCAAAGCGTGTTTTCTATTTTTTTTTTTTTTTTTTTTTTTTTTAATATCAAAACCCATTTTTACTAGGCAAGCTTGGGCTAAATGGTTACAAAAATAATACAGAGCAATGCTTTCAGGCAAAAAAGGGTGAAATGGATGTTGGAAATTGTGTCATTTCCTAGTGTCCTGACATAGCAAGAGGCAGTGACTGTGTGATGAAAGGCCCTTTTCATGCCACTCAGAGAAAGCTGTCATGCAGGTCAACACAAAGATCCACTATATGCTCAGAGTTTAGTAGCCAAAAAAATTTTTACTTAGAACATTTCTGTACTGTCTAGACACGACTGAAAAAACCCGGCTATCATTTACTATGCAGATGTTTTACGACACTGCACAGAACTGAACTGAACTATCTGGGTTTTGTTGGAGTTTCTGGCATGTTGAGGAAAAACTCCCAGGTTTGAGTGAGCTGTCTATGAGTCCTGGATGAGGAAGAGGGGAATCAAGGATTTTCATTACTAAAATCTTCACAAAAATCTCAGAAAGCAAACTCATTCAGGTAATTTGCTACACATAAAAAGTGGTCTGGAGTGAATTTTTCCCTCAGATTTCACAGTATTGATTTGATTTGCTGATCTGTGGGTGAAAAGGTTTTTGATTTGTAATTCTGTGCTTGTGAAATGAATAAAACTGCTTGAGCAAATACGACTGCAGAATGTGCTTATGCAGAGTACTGTAGACATATGCTTTTGTATGTTATATTCACTTAATTCTCACTGTGTAGTGTTTGCTTTTCTTTCTGTAAATGCTATAAATAATCCCTGAGTGGACTTTGCAATACTGTACGGATGGGTGAGATTAGATATCTGGAAGGTAGGGATGGGTTCTTCTCCAAGCATGATCACGATGTGATCTTGCGTATGTCGCTTCTTGCAGTGCATGTTTCCTCACTGTAAAGATCCTGATTCTTCATATGACTCTTCTGGACCTATAATTATTCTAAACCACATTCAAGATACTGAATTGGAAGGTATTAGCCAAGGGAAACTCATCATTATAAGATGTATATAGGTATGCAATACAGTAATTCTGCATGGCTGGGAAGCTGTGAGGTACGAGTTTGGAAGGCAGGTAGGCAAAACTGAAGCTTTGTTCACTTACCTTCTATTGTACTAGGTAATTGGCTTGTCTAACAGGAATGAATATAGAGACAAATGAATACATTTGAAAATTTAGCCTTAAAAATGTGTATGTATTAGAGTTTTGGGTGGACTCATCTTTGGATCCAGAACTCTTAGTTCTCCAAGTTTTAAGGGCCAAGACCAAAAGGACGTAGATACCAGAACTAGGACTTGAGTTCAAACGATGGAATTTTCCATATAGATCTCACCTAACACAGCTGTGCATTACAGCTTAATTTTTCCTTTTTTTGGCATGTGACTTTCCCTGAGCAGCTCTTTTGCCTGTGCTCAGAACAGCAGCCACAAAGAGGCATCTTCTCCCCAGTAGCTGTGCTTAGAGCTATTTTAATCTTTTTGGTTTGCAGACCTCACACGCGTTTCAGATGAATTTGGTATAGAGTTGAGGCTGTGGGATTATGGAACAGGACAGGAGCTGGAGAAAAGTGTTGATGCACTGCTAGAAATACCTAGTAGTCGTGCAGAACAAGAGGTAGTTATTAATAAAGTATCTTGCACACAGCATGAGACCTGGCAATGCTGTTCAGTCTGCTCTGCCATGTAACAGAGCATGAGTTGTATAGGTCATGATATCATAACGGGAAGGCATACAGTCCCTGTCTTACACAGAAAATCCATCCCTGTTGATGCCATTGTGCTGTTCACAGTTTTGGAGCCAGGGAGGTTGCTGTTAAGAACATGGCTCCTGTTTGATAACAGTCCAGTGGCAGACTAACATAGAGTGAACTGTGGTTATTTGAAAGGGTGCAGGAGCTTACCCACCAAAGAGATGCTCACTGTGCCTGGGTCTGTAGGGAATGAGAACACTTTTGGAGAGTCCCAACATGGAACAGAAGATAAATGCAAACCTCTACCTCTGGTATCTTCTGTTGGCTATCTATCAGCAAATGTCCTGTGTGTTGACTTTAGATAGCCCTCTGCATACCATAGCCTGGTAGCTCTAGGGGGAAGTATGCTATGGTGGAAGGTGGAAGAGTTGGATTGCTCAGGTTGAATTGCTTTCTAATTAGAAGGCTGCTCTAGAAATCTCTGAATATTTTTATATGGAGAGAGAAGCCAGTCTAAACATTAAGTATTGTAGTTGCTTCTACTCTCGCATGGGTTCCTTTGATATGGTTAGGACCATTTGCTTAGGCTATTTTAAGACAGTAGGTACTTGGGTTGGTATTGTCTTTCCAGCCAGAAGAACTGAAGGTAGTTCATCTCTCTCTGAGCTAGCAGACTGCTGGAGGCATGGCTGTGTGTGAACTGTTATATAGGGCTGATGCATGACACCTTGGATACCTCCATATGACATCATCAAACCTGGGCAGGAGGAATAGAAATCGTATGCTCCAGCCAGGAAGACCGATGTCGAAGAGGAGGTATTTCTGCATAGCTGTAGGATCAGTGCCTTGTAATGGGCTGACTGCAGGAGAAGGGAGTGGTTTGAGCACCACACGTAAACTCACTTCTCTCACTTTGCCCCTTACATGTTTTTGAGAGACTCACACTAAAGCGATTAGTAGCTGTGTTTTATAGCTACTCATGAGATGGTGATTAAGTGAACAAATTTTGAGACAGACTCTTCGGTGCCAACCTCAGCACTGCTAGCTCCAGTACTCATTTGGTAATGAATTAAGTCGGAAACATTGCACAGAACATTAGTTTGGTTGATGTTTGCACTGCACAGAGAAGGTGTGATTAGCACATAAGGGGTATGTTGTTATTAGCACTCCAGGACTGCAAGGCAGTGTTTGAAAGGGAGGCCTGGGAGTTGGACTTTTCAGGGTTCCGCTGCTGCCTCTAGCACCAGGTGAATGAGTTTCTGGCTGAAGTTTATCAACCTCAGCATTACTTGTAGTAGCTGGTATTGTGACTGAGAGTTTTCTGGAAGATTCTGGATGTTTTCTGGAAGCTGGGAGTTCTGGCAATTGCTGTTGGTATCTTCAAGTTTCATCAGGGCTTGTCTCATCAAGACTTTGCTGTTTCACATTCAGACAATATGTTTCCACTATTAAATGTTGTTTGATATAATCACCTTGTTTTACTGTTTATAGGCAGCTTGTACTACAGCACACATTCTAGCAGAACTGTTCTGCCTACCTTCCATTGTGCCCATTATTATGTTTTCCACTTTTGTGTATTGTTTTGGTCAGATGCAATTTACTTGAAAACCAGCTTTTAAAAAGTGTGAAGAGCATTCTTTGCAGAGTGTCATTGGCTGAAATAAAGTCACTGTGTAAAGATTGTGTCTTCTTGGGTAACAAATCTTAATTTGGCAGGTGTACTCGCTGCATTTAAAAGAAAAAATAAATATATATATATATATAAACGAGATTTAGACCAAGCTGTACAATGCCAGAAATATACTCATTGTAGTTAATTTTCAGCAACTGAATTGAAGTGACTGTTGGACTACAATAAACCCTCTGTCTTATCTTTGCACGATGGAACAGACTGCAGATAGCAGTTTTATCAAGGAAGCCTCACAGAAAGACAGTGCTGCTGCATTCTTTTCTATTTCACAACATTGCCAGCAATAGGTTTATTCTACAGGATATCAGCTTCCCTCCTACAGAAGGTGATTCCTTGCTTAAGAGAGATATAATGGGGAGGGTCTTTCCAAATTTGCTTGGAAATTGCTTTCTCTGTGCTGAACTAAGACTTTTAGCCCTTGATTTTCATAAATACTGTATTCACTCTAAGTCTCATGTAGCACATTCATTTATAGTTTAATATAAATGGTCCTTCTTCATGTTTTTAGGGAGTCCTTGAGATGGCAGCAATGGCAGAATTCAACAACATCCGTTCGGTGACTGAAACATCAGAAGGAGATGATGCTAAACGCAGTTTCCATCACAGAATGTTCTTGGAACCCCAAGAGAAGAAGAGGAGCATGAAGGCTCTGGTGATTAAGCAAGCAAAGAAAACTTGCAGCTGCACTCCCGCCAAAGTTAAAGGCTATGTTTTCAGTTTCTTTCCCGTCTTGCAGTGGCTTCCTAAATACAAACTAAGAGAGTACCTACTGGGAGACATAATGTCTGGTGTGATTGTGGGGGTCTTGCTAGTCCCACAGTCAATTGCCTATTCTCTCTTGGCTGGACAGGAGCCTATTTATGGCCTTTATACATCCTTTTTTGCTAGCATTATTTATTTCATATTTGGAACTTCCCGCCACATCTCAGTTGGCATCTTTGGTGTGATTTGCCTGATGGTGGGACAAGTGGTGGATCGTGAAATACAGAGAGCTGGCTATGACTTAGAGCCGGCCGCGCTCAGTGTCCTCACAGGTACAGCAGCATATGTAAACACCACTATTTTGGCTGTGAATCAGACATCACAGAGGCTGCTCTGTGATAAAAGCTGCTATGCAATTACAGTGGGAGCCACCATGACCTTCATAGCTGGAGTTTATCAGGTAAGAGGATGTGGACAAACAGGTATTCTGTGGAAATAGTTTTAATTCTTTAGGTGACTGTCCTCATGAGCAACCTGCTGGGCTTGCATGTGTCCTCAATATGCATGCCAGGGGAGTGGACACAGGGAGGACTGGAAGTTCTCCAGTTTTGTGGTTCAAGAAACTCAACTGTGTCCTCTCCTTTCTTTTTTTAATAGCATATTGTGCTTGCATTGCTACTCTGTTGACTGTGAGGGCCTGCACATAACCACCTGCTGCTCTCACACAATCTGGTCATCATTTGTTCTTGCAGTGACCTGCAGGTTGCTAGCTAATCAAATTGTATAGGAGTGGAAAAGGAAACATATCTGTGATACTCTAAAACACTGGTTTTAGACATGACCTGGGACTTTCTCTTGTATTGCAAGTTAGTGTTGAGTAATTTCAGAAATATTCTGGGACCCTTGAGGTACACTGAATTTTGTGTTTCATCACTATAGGATGGATGCAGTTTTGGAGTTGTGAATTGCGCTTGCTATTTTTTGCAAGTACAAGTACAATTAAGTTTATATGAAGAAGTCAGATTAAGTCCCTCTGAATGTTAGGCATATTCTACTTGCTGTCTCTCTGCCTGCTAACCAATAGGTTTTCACACCCTCAAATATATCTTATTGGAAGCTTCAACCAAAATCACGTGCTCTTTATATCAGAAAATTTGCAATCACATCACAAAAAACAAGCCTGCTCACACCAGTTACCTACAGCATAACCAGATAAGACAATTACGGTCAGTGTTTTACAGTTAGAAAAACCTTGAATTAATTTAATTACCAAAGCTGCAAGGGTGCCTTTTTTAGAGTTTGGCTCTGAGCCAGCGTCTGGTCAGTCTAGGTCCCAAACCTACCTTCTCTTCAGTAATGCTTTGTGGTTCTTAGAAAGTTTCCAGCCATGATCCTAGCCTTCTTTATTTTACCTTAACTACCTAATAGGATATATCAAATTGACACTACTTAGAGATGAATACCTATAAGTTCTGGCCTACAGTCTTCTCATACCAGTGTAGACATTCCTGTTGGCAACTACAGGGAATTAAAAGGTTTCTAGCAGACTGCTGTGAGAAGGTCCATGCTCCATTAGGCATGAAGGTTGGTGGGGAGGAAGGGATGTGTACCAGGTATGAAGACACATATGTAGAGTAGGTATCCATAAAACCAGTCATTCTCATGAGAAAGCACCAAGGATTTGTCCATTCAACTAGAATTAATAGAAATTAATGACAAGGCATTTTCAAAATTTATCTCTATTTATATAATCTGCATCACAAGAGTTTGTAGCTCATATACTTTTTGAGTCAGATACACCAAACTTTATGCAGTGCAAAGGACAAGTTGGTATGCTGTAAGCTGTATTTTTATTGTAGGTTGTGAGCTCCAGCATAAGACAAAGACAACCAAAAAATGTTTTGGATCCATGCAAAATTCACAGAGATTATAAGAACTTGGGAGAGATATGGCAAAAGTAGCCAGTATTTCAAATGCTTTTTCCCAGACTTTCTTTTTTGCCTGCTAGGGTAACTAGAAGTTAAAACTGAACCAATGAGCAAACAATAAAACACAGGTTCAGAGTATGAAGACTCCCAAAAAGGCTTGTTCTGTGTTAGAAATGCATTTAATTTATATGTGGTGTACGAGGAGCAGCTGAATGCTGTTTTCTTCATGCTCAGACCATGCTTTGTCCTCCATGGCCGTGCACAGTGTTGTTTTTTTTAAACCCACCTCCCTCCAGAGCCCCGCAGTGATGATATCTGTAAGATTTGCATCCTAATCTGTTGTGTGTGGTTTATTCCTTCCAGGTGGCCATGGGTTTCTTTCAAGTGGGCTTTGTCTCAGTGTACCTCTCTGATTCATTGCTGAGTGGATTTGTCACAGGTGCCTCCTTCACCATCCTAACCTCACAAGCCAAGTATCTCCTGGGCCTAGACATTCCACGGAGCAGTGGCGTCGGCTCCCTCATAGGCACATGGATAAACATCTTCAGAAACATACACAAGACCAATATCTGTGATCTCGTCACCAGCTTCTTGTGCTTTCTTGTACTTATCCCAACCAAAGAGCTTAATGAACATTTTAAATCCAAGCTCAAGGCTCCAATACCGGTTGAACTAGTTGTGATTGTGGCAGCTACTCTGGCATCTCACTTTGGGAAGCTGAGAGAGACTTACGGCTCAAGCGTTGCTGGACACATCCCAACTGGGTTTCTGCCACCCCGCCCTCCAGACTGGAGCCTGATTCCTAACGTGGCTTTGGATGCTATCCCCATAGCCATTATTGGCTTTGCCATCACTGTTTCCCTCTCAGAGATGTTTGCCAAGAAGCATGGATACACCGTGAAGGCCAACCAGGAAATGTATGCCATTGGCTTCTGCAACATCATTCCTTCTTTCTTCCATTGCTTCACAACAAGTGCAGCTCTTGCAAAGACTCTTGTTAAGGAGTCCACAGGCTGTAGGACACAAATGTCTGGCATGGTGACTAGTTTGGTAATCCTATTAGTCCTCCTTGTGATCGCCCCTTTATTTTATTCCCTTCAGAAATGTGTCCTTGCTGTCATAACCATTGTAAACCTCAGAGGAGCCCTGCGGAAGTTCAGAGACCTGCCAAAAATGTGGCATTTGAGCAGAGTGGACACAGTGATCTGGCTAGTTACTATGGCAGCCTCAGCACTCATCAGTACTGAGATTGGTCTTTTGGTTGGTGTTTGCTTCTCTATGCTCTGTGTCATTTTCCGAACTCAGAGACCAGAGGCACCGCTGCTTGGCTGGGTAGCAGAGTCTGAGACATATGAATCACTGTCTGCTTACAAGAACTTGCAAACCAAGCCAGGAATCGTGGTGTTCCGTTTCGAAGCACCCCTCTACTACATCAACAAAGAGTGCTTTAAATCCACCCTTTACAAGCAAACAGGGGTCAACCCAGTCTGGGTGAAGGCAGCAAAGAAAAAGGCAGCAAAAAGGATGCTTAGAGAGAAAGAGGTGGAATCTGGTGGCAACCAGACCAGAATCTCCATGGATTTTGTTTCTGAACCTCTGGGGTTTCACACAATAGTCATTGACTGTTGTGCAGTACAGTTTCTGGACACAGCAGGAATACGCACGCTCAAAGAAGTCTGCAAGGACTACAGGGAGATAGATGTCCAGGTGCTGCTGGCCCAGTGCAATCCTTCGGTGAGGAGTTCCCTGATCCGAGGAGAATTCTTTAAAGAGGGGGAGGACCACCTTCTCTTCCACAGTGTGCACCAGGCTGTAGACTTTGCATTGGATGCGCGGGGGCACAGTGGGACCAGAGCTTCTAAGAGCTAGTTGTGGAAGGGAAGCAAGTTGGAACAAAACCTGGGAAAAAATGGCAGTGGGTCTGCATGTGTACCCAATAGATATGCACTTGGATAAAAAGAGACAGAGTTGTTCTTAACACACTTGGTGTTTTCTCCCAGGGGAATTTACAGTCTGAATTGCAGATTTTTCACAGCTTTTAAAAGGGAAAAGGTGCTGTATACAGACAATATTCTCATATTTAATCATTCAGAAGTAATGAATCAGGAGTCAAAAAATGAAAAAAATGCAGTATGAATTGTGAAGCCTTTTCTAAATAGAAATATATTTTGAGTTTAGGATTGGTTTCAGGTTTTTTTGAGCTAGGACCAGTAACTCTTCTTTCTGTAAAAGCTGAAATGTCACGTATCACTTCACTGTAGGAGCTGGGACTACAAGAGGAGGACTAGCTAGCAGAAACATGAGTCCCACAACCTGGCAACCTTTATATGTTAACTGAACTTACTACATTTTTTAGGACACCATAGCAGGAGATAGAGATACCGATGAATGTGGAGGGTAGCTGTAGCATATATTAAAAAGGTGCACCTAACTGAGATCTATGCATTATGTGTTCTAGAACTGGCTTTGTTAAGGAAACAAGTCTCCAAGTAGCAGAGAAAATGCTAAAGCTTCTGCAGTATTCAAAACGCACAAATACTGTTCTTTCTCAGCCTTAAGGCGTGTTTATACAAGGAGATGAATCCCAAATAGCTACCGCTGATTTTTTTCTTTTCTGCAGTAACCTCCCGCATGAACTTTTTTATTCTGGGCTAAGAATCCCTTATGCTGTTTGGATAATTATAATTACTGAATTGATATTACCAGAGTGGATTAGCCTAAACCATATAAAAGCAGTGAGTGGTGTTAACGCCTACGTAGGGAGTGAGTGCAGGATGGAAATTGTTTTAATTCCTCACCATACCTGTTTTGCATTGAGTTTCCAGAGCCCCAGGGTTGGTGTTGACATAGAGCTGGCACACGCATGTTATCTCCCACAGCTGGGTGCCAGCCTTGAGAAGGTTTGTCACTGGAGGGGTTTGTGCCTGGCCACCAACAGGCTGGTGGCAGGGAGCCTTGCAGACCTGTGCATTCAGCCGATGGCAGTGCTCTGGCCTGGGGGAGTCTCTTTTTAGCACAGTTTGTCCACATTACCAGAAAGTGTCTCTAGAACTTTGAACAAAAGCCTCAATACCATTTTTAACCACTGATTTTAACTATTATTTTTCAAAAGTGCTAGAAGCAATGCCTTATTCTCAAAGCCTCGATGAAAAATTACAGCACAGCATACAATAAGCTGTGCGTGTTGTTACTGGAAATGTTAGTGCGCTACCCCCAGCTACTTGTTCTCAGCTCTTTGCCCCTCAGGCATGAGCAGCTGAGGGAGAGGAGGAATCATCAGCAGGACAGGAGCCTTCCTCTAAGGCAGGTCAGCAGTGGGTGGGATAGAAGTAAAGTAGAAATTGCTCTGTGTGATTCTTTTCTCTTTACATGCACAATTCCTCTCTCCTGTACACTTTCCATGCTGCCAAGGTAGAGTTTTTTTGACCTGTGACCATGCGCAGGTTTGTGTAGCCAAATCCTAACTGGCAATAGGAAAACATTAATTATTTATTAAAAGATGGTTTTTTTCAAATCCATTTCTACCTGTGCTAGGAAGGAAGGAATAGCAATATTACTTTCAAGAATTACCCACCTTCCACAACTAGCAGGATGCATATTTGTCACTCCTGGATATTTGTTTACATAAAACCACAATAAAACAGCCATAAATTGATTTTCAAATAATTAATTTAGATTACAGCTAAAAGATACACTGAAGTGAATTATGTTTCGCTGGAGTACATTGCATTTGGCCTCACTGCTGTTTGTGCAGCCATGACTGGCAATACAGCCTACAAATTCCATTTCAAGCAAAATACAAGAAACCATTTTAAAATGCAATAGCAAAAGCAACAAGACAAGCAAAAGAGCAACTATTACTGTTCTTATTTAAGATAACATCCAAAGGTCATACTATTAATAAGTCTATATTAATGCACACAGCCCTGGTTAAAAGGGAACAGAAGTGCCATTTGCCAGAGAGTTCAGTATAATAGAGTCCTTTGGAATTAACCAAAGATTAGACCTTATCATGGCTGGAATTTCTTAAACGTGGGTTTTCAGTCATTTTCCTTTTAGGCCTAGAATCATGTTCTAAGAAAGACATGAATCTGGTCTAAGCCTACTAGCAAGAAGCATGTTTTGCTTGAATATGTTTATGGACTACTTTAGAAGTAATCCAATTTCATCTTTAAGAATCAGGGACTATTGACTGAAAACTGTGGTCCTAAATAATTTGTTTTATAAATGAATTTCATATATATATGAGTGTGTATATATACACACCTTTTGCTGCTCTCTGACGGATGGAGCAGCTATATATATACAGTTATGTGATACTCCAGTTTCTGTCCTGGAAAGGGCTCTTCTGCCTTCTACTGTTTTATATGAAGAGTGGAAAACATGTATCAGATTTTATAAAGGGAAGTCTGCCATACCCACTGCCTCCTATGCCTTTTCTTACCCCTGCCTCACATCTTAATTTGCAATCTATAGGAAGAAGGAATCTCAGAATGATTGGTTTTGCATTTATACATCTGTCCAGAACAGGAACATTCATCCCAGGTGCAACCTTCAGAATCCCAGGCCAGACTGGAAGATAGTATAAATCAGTTGATCACCATTCCCAAATATACTAATCAGCAATTATCAGTCTAAATGAAGAATTAAGAGATCATTAGCACATTCATTAATGACAACAACACAGCATTATGGAAATTAACACTCACAGTTTCAGCTATACTAAATACTCCTGGAAACGTCTTTAGTAGTCTCCTGCTAAATGTCAGGCTCTTTTTTTACATTTATTGCTGCTATAGATAGTCAGTTCCTCCTAAGGTGGCAGTTGCACTAATAAATGTTTCACTTGTGTGAATGTTTTGACACCGAAACAATTTTCCATCCACACTATAAAACAGGGAAAGATACTGCAGTGGGGTACATGGTTCTTATTTCTGGATTTATAATGACATTGTCAACCTTAGTCTTGGCAATTTAGTGATCCTGTTTTCCTTGTAAGCCATTGCAGCTCCATCTGTTCCTCTCTAATTCACTGTGAGACTCACCTCCACCTTCTTGATATTTCTTTCTGTGTTTTGCTGTAAGACATTGCATATGATTGCAGGTAAATAGAAGAGTCATTGCCTTTCTGTATGTTGCTATAATGTGTGACCTGCTACTCTGTTCATGCCGGATCTTTTGATAAGGCTAAAGCTTCTGAGCAGAGAGTGTGAAACAACCCCCAAACCCCACCAGCCCTCTGGGTGCTGGGTCTGGGAGAAGGGCGGCTGTGGGCAGCTGGTGGGGAGCACCCCTGTGCATGTCCCCCCACGCGTGTGCTGCAGCCTCAGCCTGGTGTGGGGCTGTGCAAAGGTTTGTGTAGCTGCAGGAGTAACGGTGCTGCTCAGGAAGGACAGACTACCCTGGAGGTGTCTTTATTGTGGGGCTGCTGCGACACTCTGCTACACAGCCATGTGCCTTTCTCCATAAGGAGTGTAATAATAGCACAGGCCCTAGTTCCTGCTCAGTGCTGTTGCATGAGTCACTGTCCCAAACTACAAATATAAGGGATTTCTGTTTTAATGCTTATTTATTTTTATCTGATTTCAATCTGAGTCCACCCATGGCCCTCCCGGCCAGGGCAGCAGAGCTTCCGTGACTGCTGCGCTCCTTCCCCGTCAGCTGCAGCGATGAATAGAAAGGTGCTCTCTTTTGAGAAGAAAAACAGCCATTCCTTCCTCTCCACTCGCTCCTGCTTGGTTGTGCCAGGAGATGTTAAAATCCCCTGCTGATAGGTCTGAAGTGCAGAGGTGAGGTACTGCAGGCAGGAAAGCATCCTGGCTGCCACGCCAGGGTTGTAAGCTGGTTGATACCCAGCTGCCTCCCACAGCCTTGTGCTGAGGTCAGCCATGAATGCTGCCTGTGCCCGCTCCTAAATCTAGGTGGATTACCTAGTGGGCTCCAGTCTTTCTGTGGCCAAATCTCCCTTGAGAAGACCAGCAACACCGCTATCTCCTTGGGTCCAGTTCCCTGAATGTTTCACCCAGGGGCTGTGTAACTCTCTCTTGCCCACCACGCTTAGCTGTCTGCTGTCATCTCCAGTGCTGCTGGTGCTAAGAGCTTTTAAGCAAGTTGAAGTCATGTCACCCACATGTCTCCGTTCCTGAAACTGTGCAGGAGCACCCATGCTGGCCCTGCAGCCGGGCACACGGGGGGGCACAGGGCTCACCCAGGCTCAGCACTGACCTTGACCTCCCCATGCTCCCAGTGCAGTGAGGAGCACGGCTGGGCCCTGGGAGGCTGCTGGTCTATAAGAAGATCATAGAAACTGGAACAAGAGGAAACCCTTTGAGTTGAGGGTGAAACTCTTTAGGCAAATAGTTTGTTTCAGGGCATTATCTTCTGTTGTGAGTTTGTTTGTTTTTGTTTTTTTTTTTTTTTTTTTCACATGCTTTGGAAAGGTGATTAAATGACTGAGGTGATTTACGTTTTTAAAATTTTTTTTACTGACATGGCTAAGCCAATGAAGCTGTGGCACAGACGGCAGTCATTTGCCACTCATGCCATACAAGGTGCTTTGTATCTGTAGCTTATTTTGCTTTGCTGAGTCTCAATGTAGGATACCATCGTGAGACTTCAATATTGATGTAACTGTCCACACTAGAAGGGCTTTGCACCTCTACTATGCTGGCATAGGTAAAAGGAGCAATGTCTTTAGTGCAGGCTTTGTACTGTGAATGACCTTGTTAAGTCCTAAGAATTACTTGCACTTGGTTACCATGTTTGTAAGCCATTGTAGGATCAGCTGCTTATGTGAAAAACTACCTGATTTTTATTATTTCAGTCAAATTCCACCTGAAGTGGAAATAATTCTGAGTCTTGCTTTTTATTTTGAGATCATTACAATGCTAACAGTGAGGCCTCTGGTTAGGTAAAATGGCAAATATTTAATATATATATACACACATATTTAGTTCATAGTATAATTAGTGCCTTTCTATTTTATTTTCTAGAGATTGTATAAGCTAAGGCATATTGCTCTTCTCTCATGTGGAAATAGACAAAATATTTCAGCACAGAATGGAGAATCAAATCTCCATTGAGTAAATTTACTGCCAAAAATATTTTAATTCCAGCTCTGAGAACACTTAGCTCTTAGTCCAGCTCTCAGATGATCTCAGGACTCCACAGATAGATAGGAAGCGAAACATTTTGCTGGACTTGGGTCCAAGTTTTTTATGTCTAATTTTGACTTCATTAATTGACTAAATATGTCTAATTGATTTAAGGAAGTAAATTTTATGTATATTTGAAATGCAGCTGAAACAAGGAGAGCTAAAGCCTCACTTTTTCTGGGAAGCACATGGTACTTTGAGTTCATCAGTCTCTTGAGTCCTTGACCATCATCTTTGGTACCTTGGTATGTTCTGGGGTATGATTTTTGCCTTATTTTAAAATCAGAATAATTTTAGATATTTGTGACATAATGCTTTGCAGAATACACAAAATGGCAAATTTTGCCCGGAGTAGCTTTTTCAAGTTGGAGAATCAGTTTAACCAAACGGTACCTCAGGAATGGAATAGATCACATCGGTCGGCTGACCTATCCAGTTTACAAAATTGTTTATTTGAATGAAATGTAGAAAAGTTGTAGAGTATGTGTAAGAGGCAGCCCTTACTTTTTACTGTGACTTAGCTGTTCAGTGAAAACAAGGTACAGTTGAGTGGTGGAATCCAGGGTGCTGGGAGTCCATGCTGGATGGGTGCTTGCTGACACGGACCTTGCCTTGTGCCCAGCCTGGGGAGAGGTGTCTTGCCATCAGCTCCCCATCAGGTGCTGTGCTCACTGACCAAATGTTTGTGATGAAGTTATATTTTGTCAGTTGTCTTCTTATGTCCTACCATCAGCTACGGGATATAGCCTCTGCGTGTTGTTGACTCTCCTTTACACTCTGTCTGTTAGATCTGTATCAATTGTAATTTTTAAATGCTAATGTGCCTTACTGTCATTGTAGAAGATATGTTAGCACAAGACTTTCAATCAAATATGGTAAAATCTTTGTGATTTCTTTATCACCATTAAAATATTATATTTATGTATTTTTTTTCTGTTGTCAGACATATACTTGATAACTTAGAAGGTGCTGCAGGTATAAGTTTTAAGAAGAAAAGCCACACGCGTTTGAGCAGTGAGTCCCCAGTCCCCGTTCCTCGTGGCAGTTGTGCCCAGTCCCTGTTGTATACACAGCTGTGTGCACTGTTTGCCCGCAGTGTGTGTTACACATGCAGGCACACATGGAAGTTTCCTGCCAATGTAACCAGGGCACTGACTGATGATACGTGGCCAGCAGCAGGCTTCCACCTCGTCCTGACTTCAGTGCTCTGTGCAACCAGGCTGCAGTTTGTCTCATGAATAATAACAAGTAGTAAGCAATGATGCGCCTTGTGCCGGTGAGCAGCACCCTCCTGTGGGCCAGGTCCATATCCCTAAAATGCAAGAAATGACAGATTTGGTCAGCTTTGGTGTTCCTTGTACTTTACAATATAGGTAGTTATAGCGTGTGGTATTATATATTCAGCCTTACGAAACTGCTGCAATGTATTTCAGTGTTACTTGACATAACAGGTTGTATGACGTGGTCAGGTCATGCCCACTAACAGTCAGAGCAAATTTAGAGCAGCTATGGGTGCAGTTCTGGGCAGTTACTATGAGAATTACCTCTGCATACATGTCCTCGAGTTATGCAAAAAATTTTTTTGATCCAGCGTGGCTCAGTTTTGACCTGAGAGTGCCTTTTACCTTAGGAGACCTCAGCGCACATGCTGTAATTTTTGTGTTGGTGCCAACAGCATGGTAGGAGCACTCAATTACAGAGAATGCCAGCAGGAGCTTTTTGCTCTCTTGGAAAGCATAGGACAGCCTTCAGCAGAGTGACTCTGATTCCTGCCAATACAGAGCTGAGCTAACAAGCTGCAATCAGCAGCACCCTTCACCAGTGCTACTCAAGGCTCTACCTTACCCGTGGACAACTAATTCTTGCCATACACGGTCCTGTACTAGATGAGACGCTGCCAGCCCCATCTCCTGGGTCACAGCCTGGTGGATGCTGCTTGGGAAAGGTGTACCAGGGGTCCAGCCCATGCAGAGCCCTCTCAGCACCCGGTAAGCAGCAGGCTAGAAACTTCCTGAGCACTTAGACCTTTGTTACAGCTTTTGCAGCACTTCTCCATGAAGCTTCCTAACCCCTTCTCTCGAGCCTGCTGACTCCCACCACACCCTGTGGCAGTCCAGCACACCATCTGTGTTGTGTGAAAAAGCTTCTTCTGTTTAAAATCTAATAGCAGATCCAGTCTTGCCACGTGGTAGGTAGTTGGAGATGTGCTGTGGTTTCTGGGCTTTTTGCACATCTGCTGAAACATCTTTCTGCCCTATGGCATTGGGATGTGACAGCTGTAGGCTCCCTCTCCGCTGCCTCCTGATGAGCTGGTGTGGGCTGGCTGCTGGGAGAGCCTGGGAGCCAGCCACAGGGCTCTGCCCCACGCGGAGCCCACTGTGCTGCGGTGGGGGGCAAGCTGTGTTAGCTGCAAATAAGGTGACCCTGTGAGCCAGCCAACAGCTACGGGGGGGAAGCAGCATCCCACCAGCACGACCTCAGTGCCATGAAGGGCTCGTAGGCAACACACGCAGGTCAAGCCTGAAATGATGCCAAGTAGCCTGGGCTGAATGCCAGTTCAGTATGAAATACAAATGTGTCTCCCCGTTTTTATTCCACTGTATTCATCTGTAATCAATTTAATCAGTTTACAGAGCCATTATAGCATTTTCAATTATTAGCTTGCTAATTTGGAAAAGGGTCATAAGTGCTGGACGTTTGTCATGCAGCGGAAAATGTGAAAACATCAATGAAGTGCTGCAGAAGCTGGCAAGGAATTATTTTCACCCTCATATAAATCGGGAATGCTCCCCAAATCCTCTACCTAATGTGCTGGCAAGTGCTCTTTTTCCCATTTTCTATGAGTGGGCATCAGTGCTGGGGGGAGGACTTGCACCAGGGTGTTAGCAGAATGGACCTAGTGTGTGGTGTCCTCGATAGCTGGACAGTTACTGTGTGGTGTATGTGGCCAAAGATGCTCTTCCACATGTTTTTTGCTCTGCTATGCCTGCACTGAGTCTCTTTCCAAGGACATACACTCCATCTCACATCTTTTAATATACACTAAAAAACATTCCTTGCATGTCTGTCTTCATGGTTAACTGCTGGGAGTGAACAGTTGCTTAAATAGATGCTCTGTATCATTATTTATTTGTAGGTTCCTTGGTCCCTCTCAAACTTCAGAGTAGTGTGACTGCATCACCATGTGCAGTCACTGGGTGAGTGACACTTTTGGCCTCACAGTGTTTATGTCTGGAGAGAACTTTATCTTTGCCTTGAACGCTCTGCTGTGACCCCTGCGTGTTAGCATAAACTGCCCTGCAAAATAACAGGAGGCTGAAAAAACTGTTTTATTTTCTGGGATGACCTAGTGTACTGCTTCCACATTCTCTGGTGTTGTCTCTTACAGAAATGTGAATAATTGCTTTCCAAGAAACCATAGGAGATGTTCTGTTCAGCCTTTTTGTCCTCAGGCACTTTTGTTGTGTTTTGCCATATTTAAGCAGTGGGACCAATTCAGGGCTTATCTCCTTTTCCTTGTTTTTCCCTTAAAAAAAATATGATGTTTTGCAGATGTCTACATATAGAAAATTCATTTCCAAGTGGAACTGAACCATCAGCCATCCGAAAAGACTGTCAAGTCCCTAATCTGAAGGGAAGGAAGAGCATCTCTCTTAGATACCTGGCACCGTTACCTGGCTCACTTGCCTTCAATAAAGTTGCATGTGATCTAAGTGACTGCAGAGCAGTGGGGTGCAGCCATGGGCTAAGCCAGGCTGGCCCATTTATGGAGCCAAGACATGTGGGATGCTACTTGAAAGGCTTCCAGAAGCCAAATAGTCCTGAGTGTACTTACAAGCCTTAAAGCAAATCATTGTGCAGTGCAGTTAGCTCTGTTCCAAAGAAAATTGGAGGTGCCAGCTCGTCTTGTTGAACAAAAGTGATGCATTAACACAGCAGCAGCGACTTGAATTCACTACACTTACCCACTGCAAAATGCCTGGGTAACAATCACAAACCCAGACAATGTAATTATTTTTTTCTACTTTAGGATAGAAAATCAAAATATTCCACTTCTGCATTTTCCTTGTCCTGGAGCTTCAGTTTCCAATGCTCTGCTTCTAGCTGGCTGCAATAGCTGTTGCATAGGTGGATGTTACATTGCTCACATACCGTGCCAAAAACGAGAGATTTGGATTTCATGCTTGTCTTAAAAACAGAGGGCGCCTTGTTACTGGCAGGCAATGTCCTGTCTACACTTGCATTGTTCAAGCTAATACCATGTGTCCAACCCAGCCTTGCCTAGAATGAAGCGAAACAGTTGAGTGGGTTTATAGTGTCAATAAAGAACAATCCTGGAAGATGCATTTGAAAACAAACAGTTTCAGCAGTTAGCTGTAGTGACCTTGCACTTGGAAGTCATCGTGGCTGTAGCCACCTCAAGGTCACATTAAGTTCTGTTGTGGGTTTCTTTTCTAAGTTCTCTGCTATACATTTTATAGAGCAAATGTGAAATGTTTACAGTTTCCACTCTTGCCTCACCTCATACAGTAAAAGTGACTTCAACAACGTAGTGTTCAGCATAACCAAGTATTTTCTTACATCCTCTCTGTCATGATGGAGAACGCAAAGTGGCATCTCCTCAGTGCCCAGAGCCTGAACTGCCAGCACAGACAGGACCCTGCCGAAGCTGCCCTAGCACGGAGGCTCAACATTTCACAGAGGTCAGCGCAGAGAACTGAATGCATGGGGAAGCCAGCTGGGACAAGGAGCTTGAGAACGTAATTGCAGGGAAAATCTGGAATATTTTGAGTATACAAAAGCAGCTGTCAATTTGCACGCGGGAAAGGAGGGGGAAAATTGGTAGGGAAGGATGGCAGGGGAGACATGGAGGCAGAAGGAATGGGAAAAAGAACTGTTCACCAAAACCTTTGCTTGGGAGAGGTGGCAGGGCATGGCTATATCAAGGCTTACCAAGCTGTACCAGGTGGTAAAGGAAATCATAACAAAGAGTTCCAGAATACATAAGTGAAAATGGAAGTTGGAAGGAAAAGCAGCAGCAGACAATGAAGGCAGGGCAGAGGTTAAAGGTAGCCTAGATACTGTCACAAATGGAAAGTGTTTTGTTCCATTTTCATGCTGGACAGATCAGAGATCCAGAACTGGAAATGAATGCCTCCAGCTTAAGAGCAAAACCTGAAGATGGAGTGCTCAGATGTATTTCATTCCAGCAAACAAGCCAACTTAAAAGACCAGCCTGGCCAGCTCTTTAATGACCGACTCACCAGTTCTTCAGTGACGGAATTTCAAGACGAAGGAATCATACAGGAAATGGAAATTTGGGTCATTTGCTAAGGAAGAACATGGAAAAGGAAAATGAGTGAGTAGAGACAACATCAGACAGGCCAAGACACAAAATGAGCTATAACTGAGAATTATAAAGCGTATGAAGGGATCATCTTTTAAGGACAGGAAGAATGGCGAGGCTAAGGCAAGATACAGTCCATTACTGAAAGAAGGGAAAGGGAAAGGGGAGTTATTAACAGATGTACCTGAAAATACCTGAGCTGTGGAGGAATGGCAGAGAATAAAGAATTCATATAAATAGGTAAATACATTGAGCAGCTGTCTGCCCTACCATGTGCTCTCATTTTTTCCTGCTGCCAGAGAGCACTAATGTTTCTTATCTATTTACATCTAATTACTGAGATACAGACTTCCACTGATGAGATAAATGTAGCTCAGGATGCGGATCTTCCCCTTTTCTTCCCTCAGGGTGTCTTCCAGCATCTAAATCAAAGCCTTGTGAAAATGTCATCTCTCCATATCCCGTACAATCTCTCCAAACACCATGGGCTCTTGGCCCCCTCCCCAAGCCCAGAACACAGTGCCAGGAGCAGAGGCAGGAGCCAAGCTGCCTGACTGCCAGGCATTTGTCCTGCTCCATGGGGCAATGGCACATCCAGCAAAATCTGAGGGTAGGTTGATAGAAAAGAGTTGGAAAAGAGAGAGTGGAGAATGAGGTGAGACTGGCAGGTGGGAATCTGTGCTGAGACATCAGCTGTAGGTTGTTGGCATGGATCACAAGGGCAGAACAGTTACAGCTGGTATTTATGAGGCTGCTGTTTCAATTCAGGATGATGAGACATAACCTTTTTCCTGCCCACTAATGCTATTGTTCACCTTTACCTACAAAAGAAATGCAACGCTGCACTTTACCGAATTGTGCTTACTTCTGCAAAGCAAAATCCCTTGTTATTTGTGCTATGGTCTCTAACAGACACGTGCAAAATATGGATTGTGCAGATTTGACAGAAATTGAGTTCTTCTGTCTACGTAGAAGCAACCTGTGTCACCACATGTTTGCTGCCGGTGCAGACCCGTGTGTACAAAGCCTGAGGGCAGCCCGGCGTTGCTGGCTCCGCGGAAGCGCAGTGTGGCTGAGCAGAGGTGGAGGTGCAGGGAGCAGCCAAGCGGGCAGCTCTGCCAAGCACAGGGTGCTGGTGGAAAAGCTATCAGGAGAGAAAAGTAATTCTGGAACAAGTTTTGCTTTTTGACGTTTTTTTTTTTGGAACAAGAGCTTGCCCGGAGTAGATGAAAACCTGAGCAGAGAAGCCTGGCAGGACTCAGGCAACGATGCTCTCTCAGTTCAGGGAGTGGCAGAGCAATAGCACATGCAGGATGATTTCTTTGCATCATTCCCCTTGTTTAGAAAACACATCTCCAGATACCAGCAAT
Source organism: Tyto alba (assembly GCF_018691265.1). NCBI lineage: Eukaryota > Metazoa > Chordata > Aves > Strigiformes > Tytonidae > Tyto > Tyto alba. The sequence continues at coordinate 13,820,600 of NW_024881279.1, forward strand.
ACTGTTATTTGACAGAAGCACTTCTCTAAACCCCTTCGATGATTCTTAAGGCCAGAACAAGTTTTCATCAAAAATACTCTCCCGGAACGATGTTTGTTTTCAAAATACAGCTCTGTTTGGCTGGCTGCACCATCTTCATCGGCTGGAGTGAGATAAAAGGGCCAATCGCTTGGCTGAGTAACTCAGCTCTCTTCTCAAGGGAAACGGCACGTGGACCAGAAGGAAGGCAATTGAAACAGGTTTGCAGTTGTCAGCCTTGTGCTTTCTGTGTTCAGTGTGCACTGCGAGGTGAGGAGACAGGTCCGTCCCCAGGGGAGAAGCTCCGCGTAGTGAGAAAACACCCAGTGTATCTCCCCACAGCCAGAGGTAAGAGATTTGGGTTGGGACTAGTGATGTGAAATGAATCCATAGGGCAGAGGAATGGGATTTCTCATCATCCCAGTTCAATTTCCAAACTACAGCCACTGTAGGTCTCCTCTCAGGAGAACTTTTCTCAGTGTGTTGTTCAATTTTGACAAAAAGGTATGTTTTCTTGCAGCGGCATTTTGACTGCAAAACTTAGAATGGCTCTGGAAAGTGTATATGTTACTTTACCAGACTGAAAAAGTAGGATGCTTTCATTCTGCAGAGAGGAGCCCCTGTGATGGGCCTGTTTGATTCAAGCCAGCAATGCAATTTAGAATTTTGAAATGTTAAAGGAAAGATTATTTTGCAGATTACCTCCCTCACCCACATGTTGCATTCCTAAAGCATCACTTGGAATATCTCAACATTTTCAAAATAGTTTTTGCTTAAGTGGAAGTGTCATTAAAATACGCAGGGTTCCTGAAGAAGTTTTAGTTTCAGTGAAATAATATTTTCTGAACATAACCCATTCTGCTGTCCTGTTTCAAAACAAGAGGTATGTTAGGAAGGAGCACAGGGGTCTCTGCAGCTCTGTCCCTGACGTAGGCGTCTGTGCCAGTGTGAATGCGATTTAAACCATGGTCTTGGGGTTGTGGTTAATCAGCTCCATAAGTGAAAACAAACAAATCAAATGGCACCACAAGAAGGTGCCTTTCTGTTTGCTTTGTCTGAGGTTATTTTCCTGTATTTATTTATCCATGCGATCTGCATGAGCCCTGGAGCAAAGCAAAGCAAATGATGTACCTGCCTGCAACACCTCGTGGCTGCCTGCTCTCCCAACTTAGCTCTCCTGGTGCGATGGAGGACACGTCAAGCCAGAAGCCAGAACGAAGCAAAGATGTACTGAGCTCCCTAACATCAGAAGAGAGTCCTGCCAATTTTATACATGTCAAATTGGAGGAGTATGACCTCCATCCTGGGGGTTGTCACCTTTGTCAACCTTCAGGGGGGTCTGAGGAAGTTCCATGACACCCCCCACATGTGGCAGCTCAGCAAGTTGGACACAGTGGTGTGGTGGACAACCATGCTGTCCTCCACGCTGAACACCACAGAGATTGGGCTCCTCGTGGGTTTCTGCTTCGCTTTGCTCTGCATCATCTTCCGCACGCAGAGACCCAGGGCCACTCTCCTGGGCAAGGTCAGCAACACAGAAATCTACGAGGGCCAGTCCACTTACGAGCAGCTCAGCAGTACTGCCAACATCAAAATCTTCCGCTTCGAGTCATCCCTCTACTGTGCTAACAAGGACTATTTCAAGACTGTTCTCTACCAGAAAACTGGGGTAAATCCTATATTGCTGGCTGCTAATCACCGAAGGGTGGAGGCCCAGGCAAATGCAGACACACGCAATGGCAGGAGCTTTTTCAACACCAGGTTTGACTGCCTGAAACCTGCCAAGAAAAGGACTGAGAAGCCTCCGGCAGATGCCTGTCCTCCTTCCGCAGATATGCACACCTTAATCCTTGACTGCGGGGCGATGCAGTTTATAGATACTGTGGGTCTCTCTGTGCTAAAGAAGATACAGCATGACTACAAGGAGATTGATGTCCAGGTGCTCCTGGCCAGCTGCAACCCTCCCATCCACCACTGGCTCCGGGAGGGAGACTGGGCTGGAGAGACAGACAGACAGTGGTGGTCAGCTGGCTTTCCACAGTGTCCACGATGCAGTGCACTTTGCTGAACGATGGTACCATGTGCAGCAGGAGGAGAACAAGGAGAAAAAGGGTGCTCTTCTGGACCCTGCAGGCCTGAATTTCCAGCTGTCTTTGTAGACCTGTGTGTAAGGAATGATTTCTAATGGGGATGGGCTCGGTATGTACTTGAGAGCAGTTTTAGTCTTTGTGCGGTCAGAGCATTCAAAAGAGATTTTGATGAACTGTCAGCAGCAGGCATGGGGCAAAAGGGTTGGGGAGGGTGTGGATTTCAGGAGAGATTGCCAGCAGGTAAGCAGCCTGAGAGGCATTTCAAGGTCTGTCATGTCGGTAAAGAGCCTGGATGGCTTTTAACCCTTCTCCTTTTCGGAAGGGGCTGTGACGGCAAGAGCAGGGAGAGGGGACGCCAGCCTCCCACCAGCAACTTCCACGGACGCGCCTCCCTCCAGTGCCTCTCCCCGCATCGCTGCCCAGCGCCGGCCCGGGCTCCCCGCTCCGCTCCCGCACGGACACGCGTCTCGCGTGGGCACTGGGGGGCACGAGTGAGCCGCGCTGCGCCGCCCGAGCCGCCGCTTCCCGGCCCCGGGGACCGGCCCCCCCCCCTTTCCGCTGGGAGGGAGCAGAGGGTTTGGGGGTGCTGGGTCAGACCCCTCTGCCCCCCGGGTGGGGGGGCGGGAGGCCGAAGCGCTGCATCCCGGCCCCCAGCCCCAGGCAGGGCTCTCGGGGGCGGTGCTGGGGAGGGGGGGTGCCGCCGGCAGGTCGGGGCACCCCGGAGGTTTGGGGAGCCGCTGGGAGCTCCCCCACCGTCAAGAGGCCACTCGACTGCCAGGATGTGCAAAAGCAGGAGGTGAGCCGTGTCCCTAACTCACCGGGTGACATTTGGAAGTGGTTTGGGCCCCGCACTGGCTGTACGGGCCAAGCGTGTCCTGCTGTGTTACAGGTGCTGCCACAGTCCTTGGGGCAGCAACAGGTATCGCTGCTGCAGTGGCAATCCCAGGAGGAGGGCTGGCAGCTCTTCAGCACCAGAGGTCTGTGAGTGACCCAAGCTTTATACCTGAAAATCCCATTCCTGCTGGCACCCTGGCATTAACCACCATCTGATTGCTTTTTGGGGAGAGGGAGGGTCAAAATGAGATGCTAAGGCAAAGGAGAGAGGATCTGTGGGCAAGGTCTGCCATCTGATCCTCCCAGGAGCCCTGGTGATGCTTCCCACCTCCCCATGGGGAGGCACAGCCCCAGCCTCCGAGGCCAGGAGTGAAGGTAAGCAACTCGGTTGTGCCGTGCCTTTTGGCTGTGCAGCTCAAGGTGTGCCTGCCCAGACAGGAAAGGGGCTGCGGCCAGCCTGGACCCAGCAGGAAGGTTCACAAATAGAACTGGAGCTTACTACGTGGAGTTTCCTTCTATGTGCACCTTCACTGTCCATATACTGGCCCAACACAGAATAGTCAGGGAAGGAGGTGGCGCAGAAGTGGCGCAGTCCCTTGAAAATTGCATCGTGGAGAAATGCACACCCCAAGGCACCTTTGGGTGCCAGGCAGCAAGGCCACTCACCTGCCTCCCGGGACGTGCAGCAGTGGGGGGCTATTTCCTGATGGCACTGCGGATGAGAACCACCAGTCCCACTCACTCCTTCACTCACTAATGCCTATTCATCTTTTTCCACCTTTATTTTGGACTGCCGTTCTCTTCCCCTCCATCCACTCTGAGTCAATGCGGGAAATGGATTGCAGAGGCTCATTTATTTTCCAAACACCCTAGGCATGGAGTTTAACAGCCCCTCAGTGGCCACAAAACAGCAACAAACCTGGCGACAGCAAAGCACTTTCCTTAAAAAAAAAAAAAAGCAAAGATGTTTCAGAAAACTGTTGGGAGTTTGTTCAGCTGGTAGTCCTTGCTCAGGCCGGGTGTGTGGCTCAGGACAGTCTGCTGCAGAGGAGGAGAGGCACTTTCCTCTGCTGTTATTTACAGAATGGGGTCCATGTGACTTCCATGGCTGAAATTACAGATTTCCTCCCCCAAAAAGGTATCGGAAATCACTAGATGCTCTTCATAAACTGTAAGTCAGGAACACCTGTGCCAGAGCTCGCAATGACCACAGTTCCCCCAGTGCTTGGCAGAATCTGTGTTCCCTTCCACATGTGCGGCTGGATCCTGACTGCGGCTGGGGACACGATGCTGTCACCCATGGCAGTGGGGCAGGGCTGACTCGCCCACAGCGGACACGGGGACCTGGCCTTTCTGCTGGGCCAGGACAGACAGTGTCCTGCTGGCCCTGCTCCTGCGTCCCAGGCATGAGTCCTAGCTCTGAGCTGTGAGACCCCACAGCATTTCCAAGCACCAGAATAGCTTTTCTTCTGTGAATTCCACCTGTAAAAACACCTCCTACATTGCATATTTAATATGTGACTATTTCCCCTGGCCTCATCCAAGAAACGCGGCACCAAAGAGATCCTGCTGAAGGGAACTCTAGCTTTGGCAGGCATTTGGGAGTCCAGGGACAGGAGACTGTTGTAAATAAAGTGCATGGAAAAGGAATTGTACTGCCTCTGCTCAGGAAAATGTCTTCTCGTGGTCAAAAGGCTATTTAAAATGGATTAAAGAACATGGTATGCCCAGCTGCTTGCAGATCCTTGGAGCAAGGTTGCAAGTGTCAGATGAAGCTAAATTGACTTAACAGGCCAGTACAAGCCTTGCAGGGCTGGACAGTCAGGCATACTCAGTGTACCCTGGCTGCGGGTGCAAGTGAGGTGCAGTTCTCAGGAGCTGCAGCACCTCTCTCCAAGGGTCCTCGCAGGCCCTTGCAGCATGAAGTAACTCCCCAGGGAGGTTGCATCAGCCATGGAGCAATGAGTAATGGGGCAGTTTTGTGTCTAAACAGCAAGTCAGTAAAGAAGAAAAGTCCTGTTACCTGCAAGGATTATGAATTTCCTTTCCCTTTGGAATAGCATTGCGATAATTTTCTTTATAATACCATTTATGGAGAAAATTAAATTGTTTTAGTTAGACTTTAGATGCATTTATGATCTCAGTAGGGTCATAAAGCCACAGCAGAACATAAAACCAGTGCTGATAATTCCTGGGCACAGCCTGGTGCAAGATAGCACAGATGAGATTACTGTCAGAGAGGCAATTGCCACAGCCCTCTGCCATGGGAAATGGCTGTTTATGTGAGCAGTTCCTGCTCAGAACTAGGAAAGCTGGGAAAATGCCAAAGAGATACCCAGCAGTTTTTATGGGATGCCTTCCCTTGAAAAGGAGAACCATGATGGCAACCTTCCTCCCTCTCCTCTCCAGCCCGGAGGAGCTGGGATCTCGCTGGCGGTCCTTGCACAGGCTGCTCGTCCAGGTCTCCAGCCCATCGGCTCCAGCATCACCTTCCAGTCCACAGACCAAACATCCCCGTGACCCAGCGTTCCTCTGTTCCCCACAGATCACCGAGGTAGCTCAAGGATAATTGCTATTTTTATATCAGTTCCTGTGAAGAGGGCCTGGGTTGTAAATGACACAGAGGAGAGATGAGGAAGGACAAATGACACAGTCCAAGGTCAGCTTATAATCAGTGTCATGGGAGATCAGGCTGGCCCCTCACCAGCTACATCTCCTGGTGGAGGCAGATGTGAGCAGGAAGGGACCACAACAACTGTGGGCCAATTCTCTGGTGAGGGCACAAGGCACTCATCTGCCCCCAGCACCCGACTGCAGCAGCCTGAGTCCCCCCATTTGCCAAAGGGCCTCAACTTCTCAGCTGGGGGCTGACCCACCGCATCTCCCACCCCAGAGGACCTGCTGCTGCGTCCTGTGCTGACAGGCTGCACCCCAGGGCATCTCGCGTGCCCGTCCCCTAAAGCTTCCCCAGGGGCCAAGGAAATGCCATGCAGCTGAAAGCAAATGTTATTCCTCCTGGTAAGCAGCTCACCTGTTATTCTTTCTCGCTCTCTCCCCCCTGCCTTGCTGTGGATCTATAAATACTCTGGGAGTGTGATAAATAGAGGAATGCTGCTAAGGCTTTGTCAGCTGCAGTTGGAGCTGACTGTGCAACTGTTAATTATGCCTCAGCAGCATCTGGACAGGTTTGAATCCTTTAGATGCTTTGAAATGCTCCCTCTGGGGAAGTTCAAGGAATAAAGGTTGTCGTGGCTGATGGGTGTTTGCTTCCCCTTCTAGAAAGCATATGAGACACTGATTGCTGCATGGATGGCTTTTCTCCTCGCTCCCGTTGCCTGTTCCTGGAAACACACTCTCTGTATAACAGCAAGAAGTTGCTTCTGCAGATCTATAACTGCAATAAAGCAGTTAGCCTGCTGACAGCATGTGCATAGAATTTACCCATGTAAGCTTTCCCTAGCAGACAAAACTGGGTTAGAAAGAGAAAGCAGTGAGCTGCAGGTTATGGCACTGGATTTTCTGGGAAAAAAAAATAAAGGTTAGGGCCAGCATTAGTGTCTCGCTAGAGATAGCCTGGTGACGAAGGAATCAGCAAACAGTGGCTTGGACTGAAAAGCTGCGGGTGGTAAGCTCCTGAGGGGTTCAGCACAATCCAGGGGCTCTGTGGGGCCCCCTTCTCCCCCAACTCCCCAGGAGCTTGCCAGGCTTAGCTGTAGGGGTGTCTGTGTCTTCATCTACAGGCTTGCTGCTCTGGGTTGCTTTATGGGTTTGCTGTGCCATATTTCTACTTGTGTTTCTCAGAAGGAAGGCTTTACTCTTACACATTCATGGCAGCTTCCAAATTCTTCCACTGAGTGAGGGGCATGCACCTCTCAGCTTAAGTCTTGATCTAAAACATTCAGAGTCATGGGATAGCCACATCAGAAACCTTTTCTAAGCCACTGGATAAAAATTCTTTCCTTTTTCTGCCACTCACCCCTTTCCTGTAGTACAAAGTGCCCTGGGTGCTATGTAAGCACCCTGTGTAGAGTTATCATCATGGATGATGCATGATGCCCTGGAAATATGAAAGCAAAATCCAAGATGCAAACATCAGATGGTGATTGTGAGCAAGTGTCTCCAAAGCTGTTTGCAGAGCTGGATCAGAGCCAGCCCTGGAGCCGCAGGGTTTGGGCCCAGACACCCTGTTCGAGCTGTGTGCTCAGGGGAAAGACAGGGAGAGGTAGGAGGACAGGCCTCCCTCTGCCCTGGCTGTTGCACTAGCTGTGCCAGGTTTTTATTACATGCACCAAGTTCACTACCAACCTGAGCTCCATGTGTCTGCTTAAGAAGTACTTTCCACACTTAGTCTCCTATTAGAAGATTGTTCTGGGGCAGCGTAAAGCACTGTAAGGTCCTTGTCATAAACAATAGTCTGCTTTCACAGGTATTTCCTCCTGGACATAGTCTCCTTCCAACCGTGATGTCTACAGACCAAAGGCTGGGTGTGATTTCTGTTGTGCAATCAAATAAATGATGTTGCTGGCAAAGGACACTGCCTTCACCGAGCTGGTGGTGTGTGCAGGTGTGGGCACCCAGGCACACCAGCCCAGGTGTACACTCATGCACATGCACTTACACCCCCAACCTCGTAGGTGTTCCCCACGGCACAACACTGCTGCACCATTCCCAAGCCCTAGCTCTCTGGCTCGGGTTCCCTGGGCAGAGCTTGCAGCATGACAGGGCTGTGGTATTTTGCCTGGGGCCTTTTCCTGCTGTAGTCACATGGAAAAGAGCCTGCAGCCCCCACGTCCCCAGGCTCCTCCGTGGCATTTGGACATTGCTATGGAGGCTGCACATGTGGTGTGCCTGGGGCGGGGGGACAGGACTACAGCACGCTGTTCCCTGCTCCTTCCTTGGCAAGTCACTGGGCATCCAAACCCTCTTTGCTTGAGTTCCTTCCCTCCCTCCACCTTCTCTAAAATGGAAGCGATAAGATTCACATCCCTGAAGGGAGATGCCAGGGCTCAAACTAGATAGCTTTGCAAGTGACATTTTGGTAGGATTTCCAGATTTTCAATGGCCAGGAACATCAAGGGGAAAAGACACAGCACTCTGAGATGCAAAATCCCCCGTATTACTTGACTGGGAATGTGTTCAATTTGGTTTTTCCACAGTGAATCTAAGAGATGGGACTTTTCTCAGTGATGCTCTTGTGAAAACAGGCCATTTTGTTTGGGTTGTTTGTTTTTTTTTTTTTTTTTTTTAATGATACAGCTCAGTATCCTCTGCATAATGAGCCACCCGGCACCCCTGGGAGCCCTGGAGAAGCAGCTGGGCTCCCAGAAATCCTCTTCTCCCCTGCTTACAAACAGCCTCTCCTCCAAAGGAGAGCAGATTTACATTAACAGCATGAATGGCACCTCTTATCTCAGCAGAAACTGGAATGATAAGGGAAGTTGCATGAGTGATTAACATTAATGTCCAAAGAAGCAGAGCAGCTTCCTGGAGAGGTTGAGAAATGCTTTCTCATGTCTACCAGGGGAGCCAGCACTGGCAGCAGGCTCCTGCTTCCCATGTCCCGGCAGCGTCAGGCTGAGCAGCGGCTCTGAGGCTGCGACAGTGTCCGGGACACGGCCATGTCCTGCAGCTTTAGACACACAATGGAAATTCATCTTCTCAAACCCTGCTGATCAAGACAAAGACGTTTCTCCAGACATGGAGTTGTTTCTCTAGAGAGGCGTTCAGAGCCCTTGGAGGGAGCCTGTCTTTTCCTATGGCTGTAGAGAGGGTTCAGGGGGACAAGTCTAATGTAGGCTTCCTCATCGGGTGTCTAGGGAGTTCAGTGAAAAAGAGTCTGCCCACTCTCCTGCAGGCGTAATCACAACCTTTGTGTGACACACCCCATGCTATGCTTTCTTGAGCACTCAACAGCCATTTGCCTGAACAAATTAGCAGCTGTCGCATGAAGGTAATTGTAGCTACAAACAGGGAGATGGCCACTTAGACATGGGGAAAATCATCTCACCTCACTCAGGCTACGCAGAAGTAAATGGCAATGGTAGGATCCTGTGGCACTGATGAAGAGAGAGGATAGGAGCTTCATTCTGCCTGAGACAAGTGCCGAAAGCACAGAGGATAACTCATGGCTGGACATGCCCTGGGGATCCCAGCTCATTTCACAGCCCAGGCTGGCTGCAGGTAGGGAGAGGATGTCCTTGTACATCTCTGAAAGGGAAAGCTGTGCCATCACCCCACCACCGCACTACTCCACTGGTGACGGTCACGTCGTGGATCCCATAGGGACCAAGGCCACTGCAAAGGGAAAAGCTGTCAGCTCTCATGGATGGAAGGAAAAGAAGGAAGGACAGAGATGAAATGAGCTGAAGAGGAAAATTACTCTGGGCAAAACTCTTGCAGGGTCCAGGACACTCACACGTACCAGTAGCTGTTGGTCTCTGTGATCTACAAAATAGTGAAGTCAGCCTGGTGATTGGGAAATCTGTCTGCAATTGCCGGTTTGCTATTGAACTAGCTCTACTCTTTGCCCTTTTTTCATCCTTGCCCAGAGATGAATCGTATGAAGTCAATTTGCTCCACTTTATGCCTGATCATTTTCTGCCTTTTAATCAGAAAGTCCATCAGGGAGAGGAGGCAGATCAAAGCACCTCCATTTTACTCATCACCGCAAGCCCAGGGCCCCGTGCTGCCCAGCCAAGGCTTTTTAGTGACAAATAATGCTGCCTTCAGCCACTGCCCAGGAAATGACAATCCGCCCCACTCGCCTGGTGATGCTCCCTCCTAATTACAAGTGAGTGCTCTGCTTCTTGATGTGCCATTAGTCACTTAGAGGCTCTTAGGAGACCTCACTGGGGAAAACAGCTCCGTAGTTCTTCCAGCTCCATGCAGGAATGATGACTCTGGCTAAAAATGGTTTTGCAGCTTCTTTTAAAGAAGGTAGCTTGCTGGTCTGCAGCCTGACCTGCAAGGAGTGCCAAGATAAGTGCATGTACTGCTTGCTTCCCCGGCACGCTTTGCTGCTGACGCTGCTCTGCTGAAGAGCTCGGCTGGGGATGCTCCAACACTGTCCCAAAGTGCCGGGGCTGCGCTGGCCTTGGGACACATCTTGGTTTGACAACAAACACCTCCCGAGGGCCTGGGTAGATAGTGGAAGTGCATGGTGCAGGTCTATCCAGACCCGACCTCCACCAGCGTGAGCAAGCCTGGCACAGCAAACCCCTTTGTGGGAGCTTTTCGGAGGCCAGGGAGCAGCAGCACTGGGGCCAGCGCGTGCATGGTGTCCACACCACCTCCGTGTCTACCCTGCCCTGGCTCGAAGGGTCAAACGTCAGTGCTTCCCCAGGGATTGTTCAGCAAAAAGGAAAGTAGCATTGCCAGACCATAGTGTGGGATTATCATGATGGCCAAAGGCCAGTTCCCAGTTAGATACGGTATGTTAAGGGAAGAGTAACACACTGAGGAAAACCATCAGTGTGACGGGAGACTGGAAAAATAAAGATCAGGGAGAATGAGGGAAGAGCAGAGATCTGCTGGTCTAGCACAGCTCCTGAGGAGAGGACATGCACTGGCTGCCCACCCAAGACATCCTATCTGTTAGCTAACGAACCGGCTCAGCTGCTGGTGATGACGGTTTGAACAGTCCAAGCGGGGAAGCCTGTGCCAGTGGGACTGAGGAAAGTGAGGAGGGGGCAGGAGGGGAGAGGGGCAGACACAGACACGTACCACAGCCCGGGGAGTGCTGGGCTCTGCGCCACCTGCTCGGCAGCCGCCATCTGGCTGGCTAATTAGTGCATGTTATAATGTCCTCTGAGAGTTTGAAGTACTTGTTAGCAATAATAATAACAACAATGATAATATCCAAGACTAAAAATAATTAAGGAAGCAAACTGTAGAGGAGGTTGGATGCTCAACTGCACAGACAACCGAGGGGACTCCCCCAGGGTCCTCCCTGGGGACAAGGCCAATGTTACAAGCTGATGGTCATGGTCCACCTGAGCGGGACAAGGATTTAGAGAGATTTCAGAAGTGCCACCAAACCTATCTCTGATATATTGTTATTGTTTCCTCCTTTGCAGGCTGTTTGCCCAAGAATACCGCAATTTCAATGAAAAGACAGCAGAGGAAAGTTAACAAGCAGACTCCTGACCATGGAGACCTTATTACTGGGGCTGGAGAAACCAGTGAGCACCTTGGTACTGATAGCTCTGCTTGCTCTGAGTGTGGCAATCAGGAGGTGGCAGCTTGCCATGATCCGTGGGGGTGGCAGACGTGTCACACTGGCACAAAGTGGGGGGTATTGTAAGAGGTAAATGATGGCCCAAATAATCTGCAGCTGGTATCAAATCAAGCTGTGGAGGAAAATGATGGCCCACAGAGGGCTTAAAGCAGAGGTTGCTATTGAGAGCACAGCTAAATGATGGGGTTTCTGAGTTTTTTTATCTAGCGACAATACAGGTCTCATAAACTTGGAGAGACACTCTTTTCCTTGGTGCTGTCATCACTGGAAAGAGGTGAGGAGGATAAATTGTTTTTCAGCACACTGCTAACAGCTGTAATCCCGGTTTCTAGCAGCCATCAGACACGTGGCGCAGGGAAGGTGAGGGCAGGGGGTCAGCTCAGGTGGGCAGGAGGTGGCACGGGATTATCATGATGGGCAAAATAGGAGCAGAGAGAACTTTGTGTCCTCCTGTTGGGCAGCAAGGAAAACCTCTGAGATTCTTGGCTTTCAGGAAAATAACAAAAGGCTCAAAGCAGGGAAGGAAGGTGGTAGAGATAAATGGCAGGGCAGGGAGAGGAACTGAAAAGAGCTTCATTTGCTTGGTCTAAAAAAACTCGAGACATGAAGGAGCATGAGCATTAAGATGGACTCTGGTTCCAGCTGCACCGCAGCAGCTCTGTTCATCTGCTACCCTTTGGCTCTATGGCAAAATCCTGCAGTTTTGTCAGGTCTTGCAGTTTTGGGGCTTTTTGGTGGGTGCCTGAGCAGCCTTGGTTCCTGGCAATCACTAAAGTCTGTGAAGGTAGCTGTTCCAGCTTTAAAATAATTTATATAGCCCACATAGTTATGGAAAAAAGTACAGAAAAGGTGCTTTTTTTTTTTTTTTTTTTTTTTGTTTGTTTGTTTGGTTTTTTTTTTTTTTTTAAGTCTAAAGGCTGCAAAAAAGAGAAGCTAACAAGAAGCAAATCTTTCTTTTCTTTTCTTTCTTTCTTTAGTGACTGAGAAGTGTGTTTCAGCAGGTACAATTGTGGTTTCTTTATAAAATAAAGACAAGATTAAATGCATTGTAAAATACATGCCAAGCCAGAGAGCAGCTGAGACTCCCAAAGCAGGCAATGGATAATTGATACTAAAGTTTAATAAAGCAAAAGAGAAATAACAGCAGTGAATGCTGACATGTTAAAGTTGTTTCCATTTCAAACTATCCTTGCCAGGGGATCTGTTAATCACTTTTCTATGTTATTTTTTTTTTTTTTTTCCAAGAAAAGAAACTGAACTTCCAGTAATTGCTGGCCCTCTCTTTCAAATCACTATTTACTCTAAATGTAGCAGTTGTCAGTGCCAAGTGTCCCCTGCCACCCCTGCTCTGCTCTGCGAGCGAGTGGGCAGTGTGTGGGCACAGGGCAGCTTGTGGGGACGGGGACATGCAGGGACGGGGCTGCCTCGCTTGGCGTGTGTGCTGGTGGGAGAGCATTTGGGCACAGAAGAAGATTTATTGTGGGTATTTAAGTCTGGAGCGTATTTATTCTGAGATGGGGGTAGTATGCCGAAAACAAATGAAAAAAAATCCAGGTGGGCAAACGTTTTCCTGGTTGCGGTGATGCGCGGAGGGGAGCGGGGGCTCACCAGCCACTGGATGGCATTGTTGTTTCGCACGGATACAAGCTGCGGAGGCTGCCCTGGCGCCTGGCCTGGAGCTGCTGGGCTGGGCACCTATTTTCGGGAGGCTCCGTGGTTCCTCTGACCACGATATGAAGGCGGTCACGGCCCGAGCGACAGGGCGCGTTGGGAAGCGCCTGGTCTGCGCTGTGCTCAGCTGTCCCCACCGGTGCCACCGGTGCCGGGTCCCTGCCCGCAGGGACCGGCTGGAGGATGGGCACAGCCGGGGGGTGACGGAGGGGGGAGACCTTCCTGCGTGCCCTCTGCCATCCCGGCACAGCCCAAAGGGCGCTAATGCCACTGCTGAAGTACCCTCAGTGCGGTGCGTTTGGGAAGAGGGAGGACTTGAGATTTGGGAGGTGAGCAGCCGTGGCTTAGGTTAATCAAAGCTTAGGGGCTGGTGGCGTTCGCATGAGATGTTGCAGACACCCTGGAGCCCTCTTGGGTCCCATGCTTACCGCATACCACCCTTCCTTCCACCCCAACATGACCAGGCCACCGTGCCTTGAAAGCAAGGGGGTCATTCCTCCCCATGGTCCACTCACGGGAAGGGAACATCTCGCCCTTTGCTGTGGGGAAGAGGCAGCTCAGCCGGTGTGGGAGGAAGGTGCCTGCAGCAGCCGTGGCAGCAGACAGTGCCGAGCAGGTGACATTTAAAGGAAAGGAGACTTGCTTCTCTCGGTGCATTGCAGAGAGTGGCAGCACATAGCTCACACCTTCACGTGCAGGTTGGGAGAAATTAATATCTGAAAAGAAACTGTTCAGCTGGAGGGCTTGATGCTTTGTTGGTAGGGTAAGCTCCTAAGCATGCTTTCTTGGAGCTTGTAGGCAGGCCAGGTGCTAATACTGCTTTTTAACTACCTGCATAAGCAGGTCCTGCCTCTTCAACTGAGACATAGACCTGTTTATAGGCTCTTAGAGCTGTCAAGCTCTCCACATCTAGTGCAAGCATTGCTGAAGGAAACAGGAACATTAGTGTATATTAAAGCATTAGCTTCAGGAGAAGCCCCTGGGAGTGCCTGTGTGTTGATGTGATCAGGGAAGGACTGTTCCCAGCCTCTATCCGCACAAGGAGAAGAAAGCACCAGCTGAAACAGGCGTGTGGTACTCTCCAGATACACAAAAGGGCACTTCACACAAGGGGTAATTAATGCAGGAACCCCTTGCTGCCAGATGCCAAAAATGTGTTCATAATGTGGGGGGAGGAATTAATGGAAGAACAATTAATCGAGGCAGTGGAGTCCTCTCCAGCTGAAGGACCTGTTTAACCAGAGATCACTGGAGCTTTGGAGAGTGTCCCGGAGACATAGTGTGCTTGCCTGAGCCCACGTGCCCAGCTCCCTCTTAACCTCTTCCTTAGGTGTCCGCTCGTAGCCACTATAGAGATAAGGTGTGGGATTAGATGGACCCCTTTTATTTCACAAGCACTAGAATAACTGGGTTGAATACTGCTGGGATGCTTTAGGCTGCTGTGGTTACAGCCATTTCTTTATTTTCTTCTATTTTTTTATCTTTTTTTTTTTCCCTCAAAACTGTGTTCACGCAAATAACTCACTGTGTGTGGCCTCAAAGAGGAAGCACAGCAGCTGCTGCTGGTGAAAGGTGATTTCCTCTTGCCGAGACCTTCCATCTCTGTGCCCAGCCTGGCCTGCTGTGCCCATTATTTAGCTTAAAATATCTGCTCTGTTTGGGAAGCTGCATAATGAATTTTCCTTCAAGGGTGTGAGAATGTTGCAATGTATTTTGCCAAAACCAGTGTGGAAACTACAGAAAGGCAAGTGAAGATGGCTGAAGGTTGAACATGGCACAACAGGTGAGTTAAATTTGGGTGGGGAATTTCTGGTATTTGTTTCTTGGAAATGAAAATATTTAGTTGTCTTCTGCATTTATTAGACCCCAGGCTAGTTCTGCAAATTCCAGCTGTGGCTTTCAGTCTTAGCCATGGAGAAGGACTAGCCACGTGTCTGTCTTATCAAAGCCCAGTTGAAACAGCTCTGAGATGGGCAGCTCTAGTTTAACTTTTGTTCTGCTGAGCTGCTGCAGATCACCGAGTTCATCCTGGAAACACAAAAGCAATCACCCTCGTGTCTGAAAAAAACATTCTGGGAAGTGCCAACCATCGCAGCTGCCAGGGCACAGGAGGCTGGCCACGGGCTCAGGCACTTATTGCGCTTGGGCAAATATTGGCTGTAACTGTGTGCTAATCCAGCATGCAGTTGCCAGAAAGGCTTTGCAAACCACCTGCATGTCCCAGTCTGTTTTCTCTTTTAACAGCTCTGAATAAAGAAGTGTCCTTCTTTTTTCTTTTGTTTTTGAAGATTTTTGATGGGCAATTAATGGTCAAAAATAATGTTGCTTCACTAGGCAAGTAAAGGACTTAGGAAATAGGTTTTCTATATCCAGGAGGAGCCTTGATTTTCTTTCCTGGGTAGCCAAGGGCACCCCAGAGCAGTGCTGGGCTGCTGGCTCCCCTCTCCGCTGGCACCAGCCTCCCACTTGCTAAATGGCCTTGCCTCCAGTGGGCTCCCACCTCAGTGCTGACCTGAGCAGATCCTGGCTGTGTTTCTGAGGCTGTGCAGTGTGGCATCAGCGTGCGATGCCCCAAACACCGCTGCCACTGTTCACACTGCTCCAGCAGCCCCAGGGAAACTCAGTGGGAAAAGCCACAGTGGCAGCCTGAGGGTTCCATCAATGAGCAGGGGGTGGAGGCTCCCCAAAGGCCAAGGAATAGGAAGGAAAAAGTCACTCTCTGAGTTTATTTTTGTTTGTATTTTAATAGTAGGACTGCTCACAAGTGGAATTGTCTACGTGCTGCCATGGAAACAGCAGCCTTGGTCCCCAGCACAGTTCTCAGCCATCTGCAAGGGAACAATTGTTGGCCTGTTTGTGTAAATCATCAGGGGTGGTGCCGGGCGGCGTGCGGCTGGCCAAGGGGAAGCCACACTGAGACATGACAGAACGTGCTTGTCGCACTGAATATGGGACGTACAAATGCCCACAGACAGGATCCACAATGTCCTGTCTGGAGAAGAGCTGATGTGCAAAACCAGTGTTCATGTGAACACCGGGATGTCCATGCAAGCAGAGGTCTGTGTGTGCAAAGAAAAGCCTTCTGAGATGCAACAGCATGGGAGCACCTAGCAGGCTGCTGCTCCTACAGGAGCTGAATTTCGACTCTGGGGTGGGAAATGGAGCCAGGTTAACTTTCTGCATATGAACGGTTCAACTGAACACACTGGGCTTACAAAGCTCTTGGCATGAAGCATGTGGAGAAGACTGAGTATCAGCCAGCATTTGCCAAAACTCCTGGGGAACCAGCTCCTGCCTTTTCTCAACCTTACATTGGACTTCAAATCTGTGATGAGCAGGTTCTGTTCCCAGGAGTTTCCCTAGCTGAAAAGAGATGCACATGAAGAAGAAACGCACATGAGAAGTGGCAGAGAATCACCTGATCCACACGAATCTCCTCCCTGCTTGGGCAGGATTGCTAAACCCGGGATTGCTCTACTGGCTTATGACCTAAATGTGCTGGGACACGTTCTGATGTCATGAGTGTGTGTTGCTGAGATCTCAGGCTGATGTCACATGGAAAGTCACTGGAGAGCCCTGTCAGAGGAAGGTGTCCTTCTGCTAGGAATGGGCAAGGGTGAGACCCGCTGGCTGACAGCAGAGGCAAGCTCTGCCCTCCACCCTTCAGAGGTCCTTCAGCATTATCAGTACCCAGCCCTGGGCAGACTTGGGTGTCTTCATCCTTGCAATGTGCCTGGAAGGCAGCACAGGTAGTGTAGAGGCTCAGGACTTTGCCCGAAGAATCCACAGAGAAGCTGATTTCTCCTTGTAGGCAGAAAGAGGAGCTCAAACAGCCTCCTAACATGTGTGCATGGAACCTGCTGAGCTGAGCTTGTACACCCACAGTCCTTCTCCCACCACCCCGGCAGCCAGCACAGCCCTGCCTGAGCCCTGCCAGACACAGCTGGTGGTCGTTCATTCGAGCTAGCTCATGAAACCCCTTAATTTCTGCTTGTCCCCCTGTTTGGAGATCATTTTCCTCTGAGATCCTCATGACATGTGTGAGCATTCAGGGGGAAAAATTTCGAATCTTCTAGTCTCAGGTTGCAGTAGAGAAGACACTTGCTTTCTGGGAGAATTTGCAGTGGTTAACCTGACTGCAAACATCTCATTCAGCCAAGCAGAGGAGAAAAATTACTTGGCTTTAATCTACTTCGTCTTCAAAAATATTTAGTAAAAGATAGAAAATAAATTGGGGGGGGGGGGGGGGCTTGTGGGCATCCTGAGAGCAGAAAAAGAGATAAAATTAATCCTATCAATAATCCATGATGAATGATTCACTCAGCTCTTTTATCCGCAGTTGCATATAGTTATCCTTATTCACGCAGAGATGAAGTACTCATGGAAATATATACAGACTCATATGCATATAAATTACGAAGCCCAGCGAGGGCTCCTACGCAGCCGGGGTTACAGCTCAGCGCAGCTGGCGCGTCGTGCCCGGCTGCACGGACCTGGCCCCGCTGGGCCGGGCACAGGCCGCTGCGCAGCCCCCGGCTCTTCGGGGCCTCGGGAGCTTCTGCACAGACGCGTGCCAGGGCTCGGCTCCTTGCTGCTGGCATTTTCACAGCGAGTTCATCCATGCACGCTAGCAGGGACGAGGAAGGGAAGGGGGCTCTGTCACCCTCCCTCCTGGCAGGGGGCACTTACAGGGAGAAGGGCTACGAAGCCAGCATGGCCTGGTGTCTGGCGTGCTCCATGCTGCCCGGTGGGAGCGGTGACACTGGTGTCCCCAGCCCTCAGCTGCCTCCACGCAGCTCTCCTGCACTGAGGCTTCCCTCATCTTTGCTAGTTTTTGCCAGAATCTTTCCTCTCAGCACTGGGGGGATGGCAGGAGGCGGGAGATGTAATTCTGCCTCCTAGACAGGCCTTTTTCTTCTAAAACTTATTTGCAGGAGAAAAGAACCAAGTGGAAAATTTTCCTTAGAAACAGGACTTTCAAAAAACAGTTAAAAGAAAATGATGAAAAGTTCTGTCACGTTTATGTGGCCTACGGAGAGAGGATTGAGGTAGCCCAGGAGTTTGAGAGCCTCTCCCACGGGAGTCAGGAGATGCTGAAGAGCAGAGGACACAACCCCATCAGGCTGGGAGCACCGTGGATGTGCATGCTCGAGAGGAAAACCCAAAACAT
Source organism: Tyto alba (assembly GCF_018691265.1). Classification (NCBI taxonomy): domain Eukaryota; kingdom Metazoa; phylum Chordata; class Aves; order Strigiformes; family Tytonidae; genus Tyto; species Tyto alba. Next base: position 13,838,619 of record NW_024881279.1, read on the forward strand.
ACACAGAGCCAGCAGCAATGCCAGCCTGTGAGGACAAGCCTGAAGGGACAGTCGTGGATTTACTGGAGGGAGGAGAAGAGGCCGCCTACGAGGACACAGCCCCAGCACAGGCACTGCCTCGCGTCCTCTCCAGCGGAGCTACAGCAGCACCAGCTCTTCTCCAGGTACCCACGTCTGCTCAGGCTGAGGATGCTTAATTATCTACTGTGATTTCACCCCTCTCATCCTTAAATTTCTAATGGATTATTTATTAGTTTCCAGCTCCCAGACTGTAAATGTAGAATTTGTCTGAAAAAAAATTGTCTCACGTGAAAAAAAAAGACAAACTTGTCCCCTGATATCACACTTATTTAACCAGGAATGGGGTAGGTGGTCTAACATATCTCTGGTCATTTAAAAGTTAGGTCTGTGGGGTTGATGGAGAAAAAACTTTTTTCAAAAGACAGCTCAAGCCACCCATTGTGGAGGGGCTGCCCTGTTCTCTGGAGGGGAATGTCTGTCCCACCAGCTCTAACTCTGGCTGGTGCTGACACGGTTACCCCTTACTTTGGTTTCTTCTTTGGTCCCAAGATAACAAATACCTCAAAGGGTCACTGAGAGACCATTTCAATGCCTGAAAAATAATTGTGCAACCCTCAGATGTAATCTGCTTTAACGATGTCTGTATTATCAACAGTGATAGTTACACTGTTAAAAATAAATGCAAATGTTCGCCTTTAAAGCTAAAAGACAGACCAGCCTTAAACTGGATTTGAGAGCCATACATCCAGGTAGTGTTATACATAAGGTATGGTAAATAAATCAAAGTCCTTTGCAAACAGTGAGATTTCATACAATAGTTGTCGGAGTTTGACTTAGAGGCCTGTCTGTTTAGGTATCACTAGTGTGACCCTCTTCTTTCTGATCATTTCAGTTTTGAACTGCTTCCCACCTTAGCTCAGGCTGAGCACTTTTATCATGAGCCTGGGAACTTGGATGCATGGCAGTGCTGTAGCATCCAGAGCGCTCCCTGGACTGAATAATGAATAATGTAAAGAAAGGAGGTGGTGACAACAGTGAGACATAATTCTAAGTACGGATGAGCACCAAATCAGCTGATGCTGTAAATCAGATGTAGACCAGAATTTTCTTCCTGCCTCACCTCTTCACAGTGGTTTCCCTTGCAAAATGAACTGGGATCCAAACCACTGAGAAATCTGAGGTGTTCAGCGAACACATCTGGACTTTTCAGCTTAGGTTTGGGTACCAATAGATGCTGTGGCCCAGGCAGAGTGCTCACTTCAGAGATAATCTCCCAGTGAGAGTGGGGAAGGTTACATTTAAAATGGAACAGAAAGAAAGAAGAAATTCTTCCCCAGCAGAGTAGGAGGGCTTCATGGTCTAATGGCAGGTATAACCCAAAGAAACTTAATTTATTTAAGCTTTCTTTTTAATAAAATCCATCCCACACAACTGGGCAAAGGAGACCATGCTGTGTTCAAAGGGAGCACACCGTGCACACCAAAAAGCCTCTCTGTTAATTTGGTTCCATCTCCTTCTCTCTGTCTTATATCTGTGCCTGAAAGCGCAGCCAATGATCTAAAGCAGCGACGGAGTTACTACTGCAGAAGTGAAGGCAGCAAATTCCACTGCATAGTGACTGTGATTCAGTCCCGATGAATCACTCAGCCACTTTTTTTCTCAACTAGATTTTTGGCGTTATTGTTGTTACAGAAGGAAAAAAGGAAGGGGGTGGGGGAAAAGAAGAAAAAGTACTGCCTTATCTCCCCCTCTAATCCTTTCCAATTTTTCCTTTTAAAAATGTAATTGAATTTTTGTAGGCATCCCATTCAGGCTGAATAAACTCTTTGATAATCCTGGAGGGGAATCTGCATTGAAAGGAGGTGTGATGTAATATGACCAAAACTGATGACAGCACTGGGGTTCAGCCTGACCTGTTCTCGGGGTTCAGCAACACCCAGCAATGGAAGGGTCTTACACTCTGCCTCCTCCATGCATCTGGTAAAGTGAAGAGAGTGCCAGGATCCTGAGACCAGGGCTGCAGAGGGGCTGTTCAAGCTTCTGCAAATGACTGCTTGGCTCTCCATCCACTCAGCCCACCCTGCGGACAGCACAACACTTCCCTCCTCTAGGCTTTGCCTGGGTGGGGAGATGGGTCTGTACACACCTGGTACCCGTGGTGTAGAATGTTACTCTCCTCCAAACATTGGTGATACGGGCACACCAAAGGGCCAGGAGAGGAGGAACCGGGTGGCAGAGACAGCACAACCAGGACCCCGTGCTCGTGCAATGGGAAGGCACAGTCTGGGATCGCTGCCCCATCCTCCAGCAGGACACAACCAAACTCTTAACGGCACAGGGCGGTTTGTCCCTGGCTCTAACCACTGGAGATGGGGGCCTGAGATGTCAAGACTCTCCTCTGATGGCAAGTTTTTAATCTGCCTTTTAGCATTCAGGCTTTCAAAGTGCATTTCTCTAAGCCTGCTGTGAGCACAGCAAGGCTGGGACAGGAGTTTGCTGTGGTGTCAGCAGGAAGGGGACTGCTCCATTCTTTTTTTTCCATCACTCTCTGACTTGACAGATGCAGATGAGCAGCTTTAATCTTGACCCATGGTGTTGCTGGTCTTCAATCCAGTGAAGCATTTAAACACCTGCTAGGAAAGTGCGTAAACCCATTCGGCTTTGCTTTGCCTGCTCATGTGCAAACTGCAGCATGTGCTTGGCTTAGGGCTCTGCACCCTGATGTTTTCCCATTCGTGCTATCAGTCAGGCTCGTTAGTAGTTGCTGCTGGAGATCCTGACTCAGAACAACAGTGAGAAGCTGCTCTGAGGAGTCGGATCTTGTCAGGAAGAGCTACAACTGCTTGCTCCACGAACAGGCATCAAGCCACATATATATAAATCTAGTATTAAAGCGAGAGGCTATAATAATGGGTTGTCCAGAAAGCTCATGTTAGTATTACAGAGAAGAAAATTAAGGCAAAAAAAAATTGTTTCAGGAACATTTTAGCGTCCAGTTTTAAGACGACCCATCTCAGCTCCACCCAGATCAGTCTCATCCACTTTGTCCTCAGTGGTGCAAGTCTGAGAAAATCCAAAGGATGACAAGGTGTTTCTTCATGGATTTGATCCCAGTTTTACTTTTCTTAATGTTGCTCTTTATCCATCTTTCAGTTACTATAGTGACGAATAAATGCATGCATCAAACATGCAGTCTGTCAGACTGGGAAGGAGTGTTTGCCTGCAATGGCTGAAAATACCGCCAAATTTTTTGAGAAATCAGTTGGAAGGTCTTTGCCAAAACCCCTCAGATCTTTAAAAGAATCGGTCCTATCAAACAAGTTGATAGTAAGTTGTGTTTAATATTCATTCAGTTTTTGAAACTTTATGTATCTTGTCAGCAAGGAACATACATTGCAATGCGTTGGGTGCTCTGGTTTCTCTTGCACCTACACACCATCGAAGATGTCCCTTTTCCAGGTGCAAGGACCTAAATTGTGATTAAAGGGCATGAAACCAATAGCTACAAACCAAATTACTTCTCTGAACTTGTGTGTAGTCTGGTTCACCTCATACCAGTGAAGTTCTGCTCTGAGAAACAACAGCCTGAAGAGCTCGCAGTGACGTCCCTTGCGGTGACCCACAGAGCCCGAGAGGCGTTGTGTGCGCGCAGCAGTCTGCCTGAATCCATGCCATGGATCTCACTCAACAGACTCAGTCTCTTGGAGTCAAATCTGCTGATGTTTGTAGCCAGAAGTTACATCAAGATGGAAGGGCCAAGACAAAGGGTCTTGCCCTGTGGATTGGGTTTCAATTTGTGAGTTATCCATATCAACAGCAGCTGTTTTGCGTGTTTCTTGGGACACAGCATGGAGCCCACATACTTACACAGAGGGAATGGGGGACCCTAGTCTGATGCAGACCTGCAGGTACCGGTGGTGATGGAGGGAATCCAGCTAGGCCCTGGAGCTGCAGCTGAGGCTGAGTGCTGGTAATTGGAAAAATATTGCTTCATTTCCAAAAGCAGTTCTGGTCAGAAATCCTCCCTGCAGCTGTCAGTACCGAGCCTCATGTTTGCATGAGATGTTTACAGCTACTTTCCAAAGGAGAAACTGCACAAAGGCACTGCAGCTTGAAACTCCCAAAATACAAAATGCAGACCCCAGATGTGGAAGGTGAGCATGCCTGAAGATGGAGCTGCTCACATCCTGCTTTTATGCTCAGCTCAATATTGCAATCGGTGTTTTAAAACTTCAGATGATGAGCTGGTCGTGGTGTCCACCTCTGCCAAGACCGAGGTTTGTTAAAGGGTCACATTTCAGCTCTAACACCAGAGGAACCAGGCTGACACTGTAAGTGAAAAATGCACTTGCAGTGTGGCTCCGCTTCCCTTCTGCTGTTTTCGCACACAAACAAACACCTAAATCCCTGAAGTTGCCTTTAAAAGCCGAGAGAGAGAGAAGCATCGGAAAGTCTTTGCCAGGATCAAGGCAGACCTGCCCTACCCAAGGCGCTCGGACAAAAACTTGGGGGATACGAATCAGAGCGCTCCGGGAGGGCCGGGGCTGCCGGGGGGGCGGGCGGAGCCCCCCCCCTTACACCTGCGGAGCGGAGGGCAGGGGCGCAGCCCCCACCCCCCCCCCCCCACCCCGGGCTGGCCCGGGCGCATCGCGGCGGGACGGCCCCAACTTTTTCCCGGGGCGGTCCGGGCGGGGGGGGGGGGGGGCCGGGCAGCCCCTCTGCTCCCGGGGCGGGGCGGGCCGGGGGCGGGCGCTCCGGGGCGGGGGCAGCGCCTCGGCAGGCAGCGCCGCAGCCCCGCGGGCGGCGGACAGAGAGCCCGGCCCCCCCCCCCCCCCCCCCCCCCCCCGGCACCACCACCCGCTCCGCTCCGCAGCGGAGAGCGGCCCGGGCGGCCCCGTCCTGCCCCCCCGCCGCGATGGGGAGGCGCGCCCGGGGAGCCGCGCCGCGCTCCGCGGGGCTCCGGCACGGCGATGGTAAGGCGGGGGGGGGGGGGGGGGGGCGCACCTGGCCTCGGTCGGTCGGTCGGGCAGGGCGGGGGGGGGTCCCTGCGCCTCATCCCCGCCGCGCTGGCGGGGGTGGGGGGGTGGTTTGAGGGGTGCAGCGCTGCGCCCGCAGCTCCGAGGAGCTGACCCGAATTGACTTGGGTCTCGCTGTTTTGGCTCATTTTGTGCCCGCCTGCGGGGCTGCGCCCGGGGGGAAACGCGGGTGGCCGGGTCTGTTGTGGATGGCCGGTGTAGTAACGGGGTGTCCCGGAGGAGAGGGGCCTCGCCACGCGTGTGCGCGGGAGGATGCGGCACCTGGGAGCGCGGCTTCGGCACAGGCTGGTGCGGCTGTGTGTGGAGGCAGCTGGAGGGAAGGGCGGTGTGCGTGGGGCGGCAAGGACAGCCGGCCGGGGGGGTGGCTCGGGGCAGGTGTTTGTCAGCGGGCGGTGTGCCCGACAGCCCCCCCCGCGCCCCTTCAGCCAGCGGCATTCAGCAAACTGCTGAGATTGCCAGCAGTGATCTCCAGGAGAGCAAGAAACGTTACTGCGGCTGGGCCGGGGCCGGAGCCCGAGCCCGAGCCCGGTGCCACTGAGAAAGTTATCAGCAGAGAGGCTCATCGGGCTCTGCAGGTGTGGGAAACTTGGCTGGAGCGAAGCCGCTGAAGGAAGGTGTTTTCCAGGAATGGAGCTGTGGGGATCCAGGCAGCGCTGTGCTCTGACAGTCATCGCCCAGGGTCCACAGTGCAAAGCTTTCCCTGTCACATCCGAGCTGTCCAAGCTCTGTGTCTGTTCCCTGCTCGTGTCGCTGGGGCTAAGCCTGTCATCGCTGCCGAACGCCGACCTTGCTCGGGCGGACTCCAAAGCTGAGGGAAGTTAGCGGGAGTCCTGCTCGTGTCTGAGTGCTTTGGTTCAGGTACTGGGAGTGGAGCCAGTTTGTGCATCTGACGCCAGGAGAGACAGAGCTGTGTCTGTGAGTGAGAAACTAGTGTCATTTCCTCAAACCCCTGAGGCATCTTTCCTAGCTCCAAAACAAACTTCCCCCATGGAAACTTCGTAGAAGGGTGAGTAATTAAAAAATTACACAGCTGCAAGTTTCTGCTGCTTCAGAGCCGCGAGGAGGGAGCTAGGTCCTGGTTTGTCAGCTTTAAGCTCCCAGACAGCAGTGTCAGTTGGCCTGGACAGTGCTTTGAAGTGTATGATGTCATTATGACTTCATTTCTTTTTAAAAATAAAATAGTTTTAATGGGAATATTGCCCTATGTTTCTTGAAGGAGAATGATTTTTCTCTGTCCAGTGCTACAGCAGTTGACTATTTTTCCTTGGGACAGCAAAGGCAAGGAGATTACTTGGGTTTTGCCACTGTAGCAGCAGATGATGGATAGCCCGGCTGAGGTCAGTCTCCGGGGAAGGCAGCTCAGGGTTTGCCGCAGTCTGTGCAGTACCGCTCCTGGGGGGCGACCCCCACTCCTGCTCCTGGGCAGGGGGGACTCGGGGACCCGGCTCCCCACAGCGTTCCCACCAGGAGGGGGAACTCCTGTGATGTGCAAGGAGCAGCAGAAACCTCCCTCTCCTCTGAAATGATGTTCACTGCTTCTTTTCTCCTCTCCCAACCTGACCTCAGTACTGTCAATACTGTCCATTAATGCCGTTGAAAAACAAACATATGAGTGAACCTGTGTGTTTGCTTAAATAAGTACTTCCACACTAAAGTGTGTTCCTTTTATTTCCTTAAACAGTCCCCTACTGGGGATAGACATAAATAGTTTAATTTCTCCAGGACTTTGTAAATACTGATTTAAAAGTAAGAGGAGCAAGTGCATTGACTGAGCTTGTTGGCTCATTAAAGCCCTCTAGGAAGTCTCCAAGTCGTACACGCAGCTCCTCTGCGCCAACTGTGTTCCTGTGAGTGCCATCAGTGGTTCTCCCCCACCTCCTCCCCCCCCCCCCCCCATCCTCTGGAGCCAGCTGGCACGCCTCAAGTTTTCTACGTTTGCTCCTCTTTTCCAAGTAATCCCTATCTCCAGGAAATCAGAGGCAGGACAAAGAGCAAGGTACTCCTCCAGGTAAGGTGCCTGCCAGTGTGGGTCTAAGTCCTTAAAGTAAGACCTGTCTGTTTGGACCTGGTGGAAGGGGTTGCCAGGTGAATGCAAGGGAGATACAGCTTGATGTAGGACAGAGGACTGCAGGCAGCGTGTGGCGAGAGGGGTGCTGAAAAGCAGGAGATGGGAATTCCCCACCTCTCCTTTGAGGATGCCTCAGCTCTCTTCTTTCCACGCTCCTCTGCTCCTGGGCTGGAGACAGCAGGAGGCAGTGCCTGGGGGGGGTGTGGGGGACAAGGGGGAATCCAGATCCTGGTGCTGCAGTGTGCTGGGATGGAGGAAGGAGCTGAGCACCTTGAGGTGAGGACCACGGTGTCCTCTGTGGGGACTGACCACACTTCCCGCTGTCTCCCACGCTGCAGGAGCAGCAGGCGAAGGGTATGGAGTGTATGCCAAGAAGGTGCGAGGAGGCAACATATTGCCTTGCACATCCAACTGTCACACTACACAATATGGAAATATTCGTTGTGGGTTTGTGTTTGAAACCAAAGCTGTTGTTTGAGTGAAAAGCAGAAGAGTGCCATCCTTCCAACACTGGCTGGTGTACAGGAGCAGAGAAGCGGCGTAGGATTGCCCCGTGCCTGGGTTTGTTCACAGATGCAGATGCCCAGCTTGTGTAAATGGAAGTAATCTCGGTAATTTCATTGAGGAGCCATGCGGATTTAAGCTGCCTGGGGATCTAGCACAAGAGACTACAGTGCATGTTGATATAAATAAATACTGAGAATTCTGCGGCTAACATCTGGGGTGACAGTGTGCCAAGTCAGTAGAGCCTCCTGTGTCAGGGCATGATGATCACTAAGCTCCTGATGGTTAAAGAAAATCTTCCCTCGTGGGAAGACTACTAATTAATTATCCACTTACGGCTTCCCTAGCCCATTTGCTGAAAAAGATGGTGACGAGTGCCAAATCAGAGCAACAGGGACAAGTCCTCTGTTCTGATGTTGTCATTCCATTGCTTTGTTCCTCTGGTAGTCTCTCAAAAAACATTTCCAAATCTAAGAAAACCAATACACCAAATTAAAGGGTATGGACGTTTCTTTGGAAACCTGGTTGATTACTCTAGGAAGCAGAGTTTTTCACTCTGAACACTAACTATAAGGATGCTGAGAAGCAGGGGGACTCTTTCTGCTTGCCCTGCACTGACCCTGAAAATTTTTGTCCTATTGGGCTCAGCTGGTGATGGCAACTTCTACCTTCAGGCCTGCACTTGTCCTCAGCTGTTTTATCATCTCATTCCTCCTCTGCACTGATGTAGGGAAAAAAAAATAATTGTGGCATCATTTCTCACCATGCATGAATTATGTCTAGGGTGGGAAAGCAGGGCAGTTCCTTCGGGTCTCCAGAGGACTGAACACCAGTGTATTTTCCACTCCTGCCTCCTACGTGTGTGTAGAAATAAAACGATAGGAAAGGTAAAATGTGCATTTAGTTTAGGGCCAGCTGTCACTCTGAGGTTGCTGCCATGTGGGCGCATGTGATTGCTGGTATTTAGCTGGGTGGGCTGCTCTCAGCTGTGAAGAACCTTGCTGTGGTGCAATTTATGGGGAAGAGGGGGAAAGCGCTTTGTGGTTTTCACATTTAATCTCCTTGCACTTCTGTTTCCTGGGGTTCCCTGTTCTCCCTGATGCGTTTTGTTGTGGGGCTCCCTTTTTTTCCTGAAAAAGGTGGTGGTTGTCAGCATGCTCCAACCTTTTCCTCAGCTGGTGCAGAGGGTGGGTTACCTCCCACTGGAGCCTTAATGTGTGGGTCAGGAGATGGGAGAGGGATGAGCCATATGCTTGTTCTCTGGGTAACACAAAACCGAAACCAATATTTTCAAAGCAGATGACTTTAATCTGGTCTTGTTGTGTAATTCCATTAGACTTATTTTTATTAGAGCGAATAATCTAATTCGGGCCCCTCCTCAACCATAATGCGTTCGAGTAGCTGCAGACACGTGGGTTACAGTGAGAGACACAGCCAGCAATGCATGGTGGAAAGCAAATTACTCTGGAAGAAGACAAATTGAACTTTGACAATTTTATATGATTAGGAGAACAATTAGAGAAAATAGCTGGAGGTGCACTCGCGCAGTGATTTGTGTGCTGGTGGAGATGGGTGGGAGGGTGGCAGCTGCTCTCCAGGGTGAGAGTCACCCCCGAGCACAGGGCACGGTGGTGCCGGGGTGTGGCGACAGCCCACCCGAGCCCCGTCTCCGGGCTGCGATGGTAAGAGAATGGTGAAAAGCTGCTTACTGATCTCCTGCACTGGTGACATTGGGGTGTTTTTCCCATGTCCTGATGCAGACAGAGGGTTTGCTTATTCACAAATGATCTGGATTTTACAGAGCCGTGACTTGGTTTTGTCAGGGGCAGCAGGGGTTGGATCTGGACCTGTTGCATGAAGCCACGCAGGGAAACCATTTTCTTCTGGGTTCTCCCCTTTGCTCCTGAGATCCCTGGATCTGTATTTCACAGAGCCGAGGAAGAAGTTCACTGCCCTGTCCTCAGTATATCTCATCCCCCTGTACTCTACCCTGCCCTCACCAACTTGGTCTGTAAAGGTACTCATACTCACAGTGCTGTTTTAAAGTCAGTGAGCTCTGCGTAGGTTCAACAACTCCAAAAACCAGGCCTGCGTGGTCCCACTCACACGTGTGCCCATTCCCGGCTGCCCCCCCACGCTCCCTCTGCCTCCCTCCCTAACTCGGTGCCTTTCTTCCGATCTCCGGCTGGGCGAGAGTCGTGTCCAGCCCCAGGCTGCAAAGCTGAGGTGTTGGTCGATGGCTGCTGTTCCGCGTTTGCGCTGCCGCGGCATGGCTTGTGGTCGCAAGCACCAGAGCTGCTGTCGGCTACGGCAGAGCAGCAGGACAAGGGCTTCACCCCAGCTTAGAGCAGGCGAAGCAAAGGGCCGGCGTGGGGTGACAGTGGGGCGCTTGTTCAGTGAGCTGCTCAGGCTGCCTTTGCTCAGAATTGCATCGCTGTGAGGCTCGTTATTTTCTTTGACTTTTTCCCCCCCGTTTCGGTTTGAGAGAGCACAGACAAGTTCTGCCCTTATTATAGTTGCCATGGAGACAGATTTGATGCTGTACATTAAAAGGGGGTGAGGCAAAGTCAGCTCTCGCCTGGGCCAGCAGTTCCCACCGTTCATTTGGACGGCATCTCTCCCAGCGGGAACCCAGGCTCAGGGTTCTTGTAGGTTCTTTGTCTTCGGAAACAAAACTCTAAACCATGTCCTCCTCTCTTATTATTTGTGTGTGGGACACAGCAGAAATGTCTGACTCTTGCTGCCATTGGGCTCTGGTACCCCCAGGGACACCTGTGTTGTGGCTAGACCTACCTGAAGGTTTCCACCTTTATGCTTGAAAGTTGTTGAAATGAATAAACTTTAACATTATCCCTTTCAGCATCTCAGCAGCCACTCATAGCATCCATGAAAAGCTTATGATACTGTCTTCAAATGCAGAATTAATTTGGACTGATATATGTCAATAAATTTGTCCATCTATTTTATGGTGTATCATAGCTGCTTTAACATTAGGAAGTTCACAGGTGCCACCATTAAAGCCTTTCTCAGAGGTGTCCCTGAGAGGACTTGAAGGATGCAGCTGATTTGAGATGAGTCAAAGCAGTGGAACGTACTTCCTTTTTATGGGCCCTCCATGGGGATGTTACAAAGCTATGTTTTCCCTTAGAAGAAAAACAACCAAGCAAAATTTTTATCATTCAGCAGAGAAGGGGAAAAGGAAATTAAATAAACCCTCCAAACCAGTCAATATTGTACCTAGAAAAATAAGGGAATATAATAGCAATGAATATAAATTGGAAGTTAAAACATGTAGGTGTCTGATAAGGGTGGCTAAAGGAATCAGTGAAATAGCAATGAGCAATAGGGTTAAAGATGAAGAGAAGGCATCTTCCAAGAACATTAGGAATCAACAGAAGGCTGTGTCCAGCATAACTCCTTTGCTGGTTTCAAATGATAGAGCCATAACAGGAAAAGAAAGTGTCAGATTAAACTCCAGCATATGGGTTATTCTCCAAATCATCCTTCTCCCTGGCAAGAAGCACCGTCTGCGTTGCTATCACCAGACTTCCAGGTGAGAAAAAGTATTGACTAGATAGTCAAGGAGTGTAAACTGTCATTATAAGATCTTGGTCTTAACCTAGTGCATTTTTTACTCTGTACGTTTTACTGAAGACATCACTGCCGTTATTTCATTCTTTTAGAAAGGATGCCGAGAGAAAAGGAGACTTCTCTAAAACTGTATTGGTGATTAGCAGCAGGACCAGGTATAAACCCCTGTTCTGCAGAGCCCCAGCCACTTGCCTGAGGTTTAGCAGTGCTCGTGGCACAGGTGATCTACGCTATGTTACTGTGGCACTGCACTGGTTTATGCCAGTGAAAGGGGGCTCATCCATGGAAATACAGATTCCGAAGTTGAACATCTTACTCACCCTGAAGCTGACAGTAATATTATCACTAAGTTAATCTGTGGATTTTTAAAGCCAGAAAAGGACTTCTCTGATCATCTTCTCCACTCTCCTACCTACAAAAGAAAGACACAAACAAAAGAAAAGCGATAGCTAAGGAAATGTCTTCAGGATTAATTCCAAAATATCAGATGGGGAATCATAAAAAATCAATAAATCAGTTGTTTTCTTTAATAATAATAGAAGACCAAAAAAAACCCCAATAAACCCCGTTCAAATCCTCACTTGACTGTGGGGATTTCTAAACAGCCCATATAACAGTGTCTGGAAGGACAGAATGAAAGGAAATGATTTCAGGCAGTGGCTTGACCCCTTCTTTGCCTTCTTGGGGCAAACTCCAGGCTGTTCCTGGGAGTTTTGTGCTGTGGGAAGGTACATGCTCTTCTTCTGGCTGGTGCAGCGCTGGGTGGAACGTGTACGGGGAGGGAAGAGAGTCAGGGCTCGCTGTGGGAGAGCAGACGTGGCATGCTGCATTGTGCCTCACTTTATGAGCACGGCCGTTCAAATTAGCGGGGCACCTTGGGAAGCGAGGTCCTGTTTACTGGGCAGAAGATGAATAGGGACCCGCGGGAAGACGAAAAGGGGACGCTGGCACTGCAGCACCCCTGGGGGTGGGCAGGTGTTGGAGGCTGAGTGTGCTGTGGAGGAGCTGTGTTTGTGGCGTGGGTGAGCTCCCAGAGAGGAGCCAGCTTTCAGAGCCTCCCCCTTGGGCGGTGATGCTGTCCTCCCTGCCAGCTGGGCAGCGCATTTTCTTCGCTGCCTTCCCCGTCCCCCGTGCACTTTGTGCCATTGTTCGCGCAGGGCTGAGCTGACTTTTAAACCAAATTTAGTACAAATGTGCATATGCTAAGCGTTAGTAACCAAAAAGTCCTGACAGACAGTTAAAGAAAAACCTGTCTGTATTGAATGGATTCCAGGGCTTACTCTGAAGCCAGTGTTTTCTGGGATGAAATCTGGAGAGTTAACTCATTGCCATGAGGATGCTGTCCGCTGGACACATGACCTGCTTGATGTCTTAGGAGGATATCGCACGTCTGTCCTGCCTAACCTTAGCCGAATAACTGGTATCCTGTTACTGCCAGCGAGAAGAAATAGCAGAACTCTGATGCTTCAGCTTCTTGCTTGAAATGTGTCGGGAAGAGCACAGCAGCTCCCCAGGAGCGGTGGGTGCCGCTTGTCGTGCGGGGCAGCGCTCTGCGTGCCCATGCTGACAGCCGGCGAAGGTGCAGCAGCCAGGTTCACCCCACAGCGTTGTGTTATGCCATAAAGCCCCACAGCACCCATGAGAAATGGAAAGTTTTCTGGGCTTCCATAGGCTGCATAAATCAGTAAATACTCTGATGTGCATAGCCTTTGTGCCTGAAGGGGCAGAAGAGGAAGGAAGTCAGAGGCTGGACAGGGCAGGTAGCAGGTGACTGAATATTTGGGGCTTGTAGTCCCCATCTTAATTTTAGGAGATTTATAGAAAACTAAATATTTGCTAGAAAGAGAAAAGTTGGGTTTTTTTTGAGAAGGGAAAATACAGTCAACGTACTGTGGGACACTTGTAAGGTACAAGAGGCTCTTTTGGGCTGGATTTGCTTGTGATATGCAGTGCTATGAGTCTGGACATCACCTCTCTGCCCTCACTCTGAGGAGGGTGGGTGAGAATTTGGTGAAAATGAAGCAAGACCTATGGCAGAGACACACTGTGCAAGCATGAAAGAGCCAGTTGCTTGAAGCCAGTTGCTACTGGTGGAGGATGAAGTTCCCTTTCCCTTCTCCTCTTTGCTTTCATCCATTTTTCATTCTGGAGTTATCCATGCTTTTGGATCTGTCTTTCATGTCATGGTGCATGTGGCCCTGATCTCAGAGACACAGGCAATTCAGCATCTGCAATTCCAAAGTCTTTCAATAGGAGCCAGGCTAACTAATCCACCCTGTCTTTAAGTGTAGGGGCATGTTGGAGAAGTCCAAAGAAAGCATCTCATTGCTGATATGAGTTTAAGAGCCTTTCTGGTCAGGGGAAAATGGCAGCAGCTGGTTAAAAACTAATTACAAAGATGCTTTTTATGAGTGCATGATTTTTGGTGCACTCTGCTGGGCTGCATTATCTTATTGATCAGATCCTTTCTATTATAACTCATGAAAGAAAACAACCTACCCTATCTCCACTTCTGTTTACATTTAATAAAATAAAACAAGCATTACTTGCACAATTATGATTAAAAAATAACCAGGAAAGTGGGAAATCAGGGGAAGAAGGGAATTTCATTTTTTCTGTCCATTCAGTTCAGGTTTTCCCTGATCCATTGAGTAACCATAACCACTGAGGACTGAAGGAAGTAACTGCTAAAAGAGAGAAGAAAGATGGGCTCTTCAGGAGCCACCATTGTGTGTGAGACCCGTGGGTGACAGTCTGTCATGAAGTCAGGACAAAGTGAGTGCAGATATCTGTGAAGACCTATGTGTAAGGTAAATAATTAGCTCATAGAAGAAGAGCATGTTAGGCAGCCAGCACTAAGCTTTGACTCTCTCCTTGCTTGTAGCCATCTCTCCTTGCTTGTAGCCATCTCTCCTTGCTTGTAGCCATCTCTCCTTGCTTGTAGCCATCTCTCCTTGCTTGTACCCATCTGCATCTCAGGGCCTTGACTAAATTCCCCTTAATACTTACAGCAATCCTCTGAAATAGGGACAGGGTGTTGTGCTGTGGAAGAAACCCAGTGAAGCAATTTGCCCAGGGCAGCCAAGGATACCTAGGGCAGAGCAGAGACTCCGGTTCTGTCTTTCTGTAACTAGAGCTAGTCGCTGATCCCTGAGACCCTTCTGTGCCCATAGCTGTGATTGTCCTCAGTCTTCCAGGGTCCCTCCCTGGGCAGCTGCTGGAATGTCCTTCCTAAACACCGTGCATGCACCAGGCCAGTTTCTCTTTGCATCCTCCTTCATACATATTAAAGTGCTCCAGCGGGGAATATCCCCTTCCTCCACGGCTCCTTAGAGCATCAGCTCTTGTCCAGCTTTCTCTTAAACTGTATTGGCCTACAATGGGTATGAGATCATCAGTTTTCGGTCAGGTGCTACAGGGACAGCAGAAGGAGGAACGTGGGCTCTGGTCACTGGGGATTTTGCAATTCAATACAACGTGTGTCTTGCATGTGATGTTTTTGGCGTCATAAACTTGTGCTTTTCTGAGGTGTCTATTTTTTATTTATACGGGCACATTAGAAACATTGACATTGGGATTTTGGGTTGGTTTTGCCTGGAATTGTTGATAACTTCTTCAACAGTGACTTTAAAGTTTTTATTCTGAAATTGTCACAGTAGGGGGTCCACAGTGATATTTTACTTTACAATGCCATGACAATGGGATGCCAATACACTGCTGTTAATTTCACCACAGTATCATTGTTTGGTGTATAAAAGCTGGTTAGTAAATAAACATTACACGAAAAAAGTCTCCTACTTGGCAAATTGTGCTTCCAGTGAATTACGTGAGAGACATTGAAGGGAATTAGGGCTATAATAAGGTCTAGCTTTTTCAAGTTAACTATGTTTATAAAAGAAGGATTTGGGGCAGGGACTTTTTTCAGCGTAAGAACTGAAATCATGAAGGTAGAACTGTCGAAAAAATTAAGACCTTACTAAATGCATTTGCATTTGAAATGGGTTAGTGCTATCTGGCAGCTTGAATCTTGAAGTTGAACTCAGCTGCAAAATGTGTTAGTCCAACCTGCCCTACTGAGGTGGAGAGGGAAAGAGCAGAACACTTGAGCATCTTTTTCACCCCCCCCCTCTGTTAAATTAAGATTTCCCTTTTCCTTGAGCTACCAGCTCTTGTTCCATTACGCTTCCCATGGGAGGGCTCAATCCTGACCCAGGCCCACGCTGCCGGGGACGCAGCCCACCATCCCTTCGAGCAGGTGATGCCACTGGATCCTCCCAGTGAGGAGTGTGGTGGGCGCTGGGATAAACAGGTCTTTGGTGAAGCAGGGAACAGCAGCTCACACCATCCCCTTGATCATCCACCACCATGCTCTGGAGCAGGGCTCTTCTCGTATTTGAAATGAGTCACTATTCAGGCAAAACTCTTGGAAAGGGGATGCTGCTGCTGGTTCCCACCTCCCACTGGTCCACAAACAGGGCAGGAGAAATGTGTAGATACGGCTGCTGCTGGGTGAGGAGACAGCAGTGCTGGGGAGTTGTCATGGCTGGAGCAAGGGGACCGAGGTGATGGGGTGCAGGAGCTGCTCAAGTTGTGGGAGCAAAGCTTGTGTCCTTTCTTGTGGGTCCAGAGAGGTGTTTGAGGACATGTATTTGCTCAGAGAGGATTTTGGGATGGACCCTGTGTCACTGCTCCTGCCATCCCATGTACACAGGGAGGTGGCAGCTGCTTCTCAGCAGCATGAGTTCCCTCCTACCCCTTTCTCGCGGGGTGCACCCACATGCATGGTGAACCCCATGTCCAGGGTTGGGTCCCCAGGGTTTACTTTGCTTAGTCAGGACATTGTCCTGGTTTTGCTTTAAAGCTGACAAGGTCACAGGGACCAAAAAGGCACTGGAGCTGCCTTTAAGAGAGGAAATGGTCTTGGGCTAAGGAAATAAGGTAGGGAAAGCTCCAGTGTGCTCCCCGGTATCATTCATACTTCACCAGAACGATGGACCTCACAATAACTAGGAAAGGTGGTAGATGAAATAACTCTGATAGCAGATATTGGCAGGGAAATGCCAGTGAAAGAGCAAATGCTGCGCCTTGGTGTCAGGAGATGGAGACTCTATTAATACCGAAAAAGATTAGATAGAAGCAAGGGTGTTGCAAGCAAGGGCGGATTTTGATTTGAGCTATTATCCTTCAAGATAGTGAGTGAAGGAAAATAGCATTTGGCAAATTGGATTTCAGCTCTTATACCAGCCCTCAGGCAGTGCCTTGAGATTTTGCCAGAAGACCCATCTCAGGAAGTGTTCAGCCTGGTTTATAAACTGCAGAGGTGATGAACAAATCTCAAGTGTCTGCAGGTCTGGTCAGGGATGGAGTCTCACTGCAGTCTAAGCAGGAGACTGGGTAAATAGGGGAAGAGTTGAACTTAAGCATGGTGTAACAGAAATTTATAATGCATTGAAAAAGGTTTGGTTACTTCTACCCAGGGAAACCCAATGCCTTCCATTTTTGGATATCACTCGGGAATCACATTTTCCTGGTTTTAAAACATGATCTTTGTTGAACACTGCAGAAACTAATAGATGAACCACCTTACAAAGTGGTCCGTCCCAAATCCCAGCTTTCCAATGCTTTATCATTTTATTGTTCAGTTTTGCCATGTGCAACAATCTGCCTCAGGCCTTTATTGAACACCAGCTATTTACAGCCATCTCCACAGATTTTTGCCTTGCTGTTATGATGCTTTTGAACAGGACTGACTGCTTGATCTCCTCTCCCTGTGCCCTTCTGTTCACACCAGCCTCGCTCTTCAGTGTCTGTACTTCGTTTGCTCACATCTATTACTGGGGAGGAAGCTGCTATGTCTATAATAACAGTGGGTGTCCCAGAGGCACAGTCAGTCCTTCACAAAGGTGGATTTATGGCAGTGCAGACATGGATCTGGATTGCTCTGGGTCTCCCTTTCCTAATTCTTCCTGGGCTGAAGTGCTGAAGGCAGAAGGTAAAGGAGCTGTGGTTTGCTGGGGTTTTCTGGAACAAGGGCAGGCATTGCTGAGTAGTTTTAGGAAGAGGCAAAAATTAAAAGGTGGGGAGGAGGTTGTGCAGAGCATGGGCTGCATATGGATGTACAGAAAGCTCTGAAACCACCTGGAGGGATGAGTAAGTGCTGGGACGTAGCAGAGGACATCCTCAGCATGGTGTGCGAAGGGGAAGCTGTTCCACTTGAGCACACAGCAGCTTTCTTAGCATCTCTCACACTTCCTAAATTGTCTCAGGAAAAGTGTCCTGGTCAAAAGAGGGTTTCTGAACATATCTTTTGCCTAGCAGTGCTGAAAGCATTGTGAGGTGGAGGATGAGAGGTAGACAGGGTACATCATGGGCTGAGCCAGATGGTGACAAGTTTAGCTTCCCTGCTCAGTCTCAGGGGTTTGGACAAGGCTGTCAGCTTCAAGAAATGGTCTTCAACCTTGCTTTAACTCCATTTGGGGGAAGAGCTTTTAATTCCAGGATAGGCTTTAGGCTTGTCTTCTCCAAAGGACAGCACTGGAGACCCAGCTGGCATCTCACATGTGTCCTGCCATTTGCAGAGCCAGTTGGGTGTCAGGGTATGTCTTCAGTAATCACCCTGAGCCGAGCCTGAAAACCGGGGATGGTGGAATTTGCTTGGTGAGGAATGAAACAGACTTTGAAAGCTAATTTATATTTCAGGTTACTTTGTAGTTCTTGGGTAAATTTGATAATTGCATGTTTTGCATTTGATGTAACATAGTCCCAGACCTTCTCTGTCTTCCACCTACACTCGGTGGTCCCCGGGGAGGGTTTTGGAGCCCTTGCCTTGGTGGGTGGTTTTTGTGGAGGATGAGGTGACACAGCCCATGTACTCCTGTCTTGCTTTGCTAATCACTGTGCTGCACAGCGTGGCCAGAGCCAGCACTGCACCAGGAGTCACTTGGCCAGGCAGAAGGGCAAGGGAGAGGCTTGGGGCAGATGAAGGGTTACCAGTAGCCAAGCATTCCTGCTGCATGGCGCTTTGAAGATGAGGGCTGTGGTCTGTGAGCACTCTACATCAGCAAGAATGGTACGGGTGGCAGCAGATTAACTGCCTGTGTTCGGCTCATCCATGTTTATCCGCATCCAGAGAGCTCCCTGCCTTCCCCTCTAGGGAGAGCTCCCTGACAGATGAGCTGTGAGGTATTCTGGGATGTTTGGCTCTGCAGTGTTTCCCAGTCAATTCCTTTCTCTTCCACAGCCACATCCCTCTTCTTTTGCAAACATCTGATCCTTCACCACTCTGTGGGTCCCTGGACATCTATTATTACAGCTTTTGTTTATTTAAAAACAAACATGCAAAAAAATTAGCAACGAGAGCCCGGATCAAGCATCCAAAAATAGGGAACCCAAGAGATACTGAAAGCTCTAAACTTGGCACACAAAAACATTTTTAGGTGATGAAGACTTTAAAAAGCCCGGCTGAAAGCAACAACAGCAAGAAAAGCACCCCAAAGACAGCTGCAAAGAAAAAAATGACAAACAGAGTGCACACTGATTATCATCCTTCACAGACACTCAAAGCCCAGGCGAGAGCAGTGCCGGGCAGGGGACGCGGCGCAGCACAGCTCGCGCTGCGTCAGGCAGCCAGCGCAGCGAGACGGCGCGGGACAGACCCCCCCGGCTCCCCAGCACTGCCTGCGCCTCCCACCTTACCCCTCCAGGGAAAGTGTCCCTTGGTGGGGCTGCACGGTGACTGCCCTGACCCCCAGCACCCGGTGACGGCAGCCGGGGCGGGATGCGAGGCGCTCCCAGGACTGATGGCACTCGCTGCAGCACGGCCGAGCCAGGCTGCGGAGAGGGAAGATGGAAAGATGCATTTCATCTCCCCAGAGAGCTGTGGCACTGGGAGAGGCACGCAGGAGGCTTTCTGCAGCCTTCCCTCCCCCTTGTCACAGCCTGCACACGCAGAGGTCTGCCCTGGCCACTGGCCTGCCAGCCACAAGAGGTTGTCTTCCTCCGGGAGTTTGTGGCCAGCCCCTCTCAGGTGGGCCTTTGTGCCCCCGTGAGGTGCCTGCTGGCCTCCATGTCCCGGGGAGACCTCCCCAGCTCAGCTGAGGGAGGTGGGTGTGCACTGTGCGGTGGTAGAGCTCATGGAGGAACCTGCTTTTAAAGGAGATTTTCTTCTTCCCGTTAAATAGGGAAATAAGAGATGGGCAGGCAACACTGAAAAGGATTTATAATTGAGATCCCAAATAATTTCTAGGGATTGCTGTGGAGCACAGAACAACACTAGCTGCTTCCTTCCATGGCGGTGAGGTGGATTATCCACATTGCTTGTGGAGACTTTGTGGGGAAAGATCCCTTCATCTTTCCTCTGGCCGTTCCTCTACAAGAGCATTAATTAGATGGTAAAAACCTAGCTAGAGTTTAAATTCCTTTGCCCCCCTGCACTTTTTAAACAATGAGTGAATTAGGATTTCTATGCTACTTGGATAAAGGAAGGCAGGGACTCCTTATCTGCTCCACTGCTCTGTTGTTAATAGAGGAGGCACTGCCAGACTATCTGGAGCCTCTTCTCTTGTAAACTTGTCTCCTCAACTTTCTGGCTTTTGCAAGCAATGCTAAGACACAACAGAAGCCCTTAGCGGTGCTCAGAGAGGTTGAGGGAAGAGCATTTTCCAGGGAACACTGTCTTCCAAATTCTACAGTACACAGCTGTTTGTGAAGTTATGTCTTAACATAGTTACATGTGGTGAAGCTGTGCTCCCATGTGAGGACAAATTCAGGCTGACGACACTGAGTGTCCCATCAGAAACACCAAACACCAAGTTGTTGCATGCCCTCTTTCAGTCATCTAAATTTGTCCAAACACCCTTAAATGGAAAGGTTTGTGTGACAGGCTATGTGCTGGATCAGGTATTGTGTGTCCTCCAGCCAGTGCAGCGCTGGGGTTGGAGTACAAGGCTGGCGTAAATGTGGTGTCATGTGCTTGGCCACGTAAGGAGGATGAGATCACGGGCTCCTATCTCAACATCAAGATGCCATTTTCACTGCCAGGAGTGCACACATCTCATATGAATGAACGTGAAGCCACAGTCAGACATCCAGCCTGATTATAAATACAGACAGTTTTCCTAAACAAATTTTAAGATCGCACTGCGTCAGGGTTTCTGCTGAGCTTTCCCTAGCATGTGGCAGGCTTCCCTCTGGGGAATCGACCGTGTCTGCAGAAATCTGCCACTTCCACTGGCATGTTAGATGTGCAATCTGCAGTGTGTCCACTTGAATTCAGTCATGAACCATGAAAATTTGCAGGAAGTCACTAGGAGCACGTAGCTCTTGGTTTTCATACCCCAGTGGCAGACATGCACGCGTCTCCTGTCAGGAACTGGGTGCAGAGGGTCTGCTTCCTATCAGCCCCTTATCACACCCGAGTGCCCACATCTCCTGACTGAGAGGTTATGGAGATGGACTGAGTGCAAAACTTGGAAATATCTCTCCAGAGACTTTCTCTAGGACTCATGCACTATTCATCACAGAGTAACTGTTGAGGAAGAATCTTCACTTGAACATTGATGGACCTGATGATGATGGGCTGTGCTTAGGGAGGAATCACTGACTGAACAAGAAGTGGGTGGAGAATGATTGGTCAGGAAGGTATTGCATAGGAAAGGACATGAAAATTATACACAGAAAGCAGGGAATCAGCAAAGCCCACCAACTAATGCTGAAAAAGAGCAAACACAGTAGCAGGACTCATACAGAGGAAGGTGAAGGAGTCCTTCCTCTTGGCACTCTTTTCAGGTTTGGAAATTGAACTTCAGGAAAGGTATGGGAAAGTTCAGGGAAAGCTCTCAGAAATCGTCAGGAGAGGAGCAAGAGCTGGGGCAGGCTGGGCTCTGTGTCAGTGTCAGTGCGGCCGGGGGCAGACTCGTGGTACTGCTCTTCGGATGCAGAAGTGTCTGCAGAAAGGAGAGTAATGACCAGATCTCAGTGTCTGTTAGGGGTAGGAAAAGAAGACACAGCAATAAACTGCAACAAGAAAGATTTAGGATAGACCCTAGAATAATCCCTATGTGTACTCCCCCTGGCAGACTGCATAAGGAGAACATGGAATCTCCATCCCCACATGTCATCTACAGCAGGTTAAAATATAGTTGGGTCTGATTAAACATATCCTCAGGGTCTCTCCCAGCCCTTTTTCTCCATCTGATGTTTCTCTCCATGGCCTAAGAATCTATTTTACAGTCTGTCTGAAGAGAAATATCTAGCTGAAACAACTAAATGACAGACCGAGCAGATTTTCTTGATAGTGTCAGGTTTTTTTAAGTGACAAATGGAAACTTTCTGTGGGGAAAGTCTGTTCTCAGTGTAATCTGTTTTTCTGTGAAAAAGCCAAGATCACCAGGAAAAGTCATGGGAAAAAACTGCTTGCTGACTGGATCTGCTGTGGTGGTGGCGGTCAGAGGTTTTATCGGATCTGCTATGTTGGTGCTGATGAAAGATTTTGATCCTGTTTTCCACTAGGGTGTTCTTCCTTTTGATCAAAAGCATGGTTAAATATAATAAACCAAAGACACAGATAACAGGGGAGGAGATAGTCTCAGTTCAGTGTTTCCTGCTTCCCTGTACAGAGGCACTTTATGCTTGTTGCCACGGGTGTTTTTAAAAAGGGTACATCATAACCCCAGGTACTCTTGCCCTCTCCCTGAGTGCATCCAGGATGCATATCCAAATACCTCTTGGTGCTTATTCAGCACACGTTTCCTAGCAGCTTCCCCCTCCAGTGAACCCAGACCTACCTGGAAGGTAGAGAAACAAAGACAGACTTAGTGCATGACAAGGGTTGATCTCATTCGAGCTGCTCCATTTCATGGTGGGCTTTGTCAAAGCCATTCTTCATCGTGCCCTCAGCTGGCTCCTGTCCCAAGGCAGGTAGGTCGGGGATGCTGGCTGCCTCGGCAAGCAGGCGGCTGGGGGAGCTGGGGGCCACGGGAGCTGTGTTGCACATGAGACTGGTGCAGGGAAGAGCTGGGCACTATTTGTTCAGCCAGGATAAATGCCATGCTAAATGACTTTTCACTTCTCTCCCCATAAAATGGATTTTTTTTTTTCCAATGTTCACCATCATTCACTAAATACAGGACTTTTATGAGAACATGCCTGTAATTACTATCATTAGTGACATATGTGCAGACTCAAGGTTTTGGGTAGTCACCAATCACACCACTTACTGCTTATTGTAATGTCCCAACACTTTCCCTCCTCCCTCACCATCCCAAAGCAATTAGCAGGAAATTCAGCTGCTGCCTGAATGGACACATTTTCAGCAATCTTCCTTAATTCTTTATTTACTGTAAAATAAGCAGGAATAAAAAATGCAAAATCAGTTCCTCTTCCGAGGATGGATTAGTTCTCTCATCACATCTCAGACTCTCTCTCTCCTGCCCTTTCCCCAACTGTATCCCAATTTCTGATGAGCTGTGATGAAAAGCAGGCAGGAAAACATCTGACTGCTGCCCATGAATTCCTCGAGTGAACACGTTTTAGAGGTAACCAGCGTGACAAGAGATGAGCTAGTCTCAATCAGCACTTGGAGCTGATCGTGTCCCTTCCTGTATTAGACAGAGACTTCTTCTAAGTGAGCTGAAACTTCACTTCTGGATCATTCATAGCAGGACCTGATGTAATTTCCTGCCATGCAAAGAGAAAATTAAATGTCCAATCTATTGCTTTTAATAAGGAAGGGTTTTAGCAGTAGGGATGGGATACGGTGAAGCAGTATCAGCAGTATTGGCAGACTGGCTGAGGCAGGGGAAATCAGCAGATTGATGGAGAGGGTGAAGCGAGCTGGTGTCTGATGTTATCGACTGTTATCTCCCTCTTTAAACAGAGCCTTGAACATCACTGCTTCAGGAATAAAGTACTCTCTACTGTGAGCACAGACATCAAAACCTGGCCTCACAGGAAAGGGATCTCAGAGGTCTTACTGACATTTCCTCTTGATGCTCCACACAGTTGAACATACAGTTCGTAGGTCTGTGGAGTTACACCTGAGGGAGCACCTTCCCCTGCTTTCAGAAGACAAAGAGGGGATGGGGAGGAAGATGTCTGTGTTGCTGAAAAGCTTTAGGCCAGCTTTGGATAACTGAAAGGCTCAGAGTACTCTCCCTTTATGGGCTTTCAGCCTGCCTGCCTTCCCCTCCACTGCCTTCACTCCTCAGCCGGAGCCCAGGCTGGAGCAGGAGCAGAAGAAGAAGCAGGAGGAGGAAGAGGAGGAGCAGGGCTGCACCAGAGCAGGGCTGCAGGCTGGCACCAAGGGCTTCTCAGGGGCTTCTGGGGGAAAGTTGGGACCATGCCTGTAATTCAGAAAGGCACCTCTGGCTGTCTCTGCTGAACTGAGGAGAGCATCAGCTCAAAATGTCTCCTCTCTGTTGGACTCAGAGCTCTGCAGAAATTAAAAAAAGAAGAGCTGTGAAAGCATGATGCACTGCCTGGGGTACAGCCCACCAGTGCTTCAGCCCATAACTGGAGTCTTCTTCACCTCCTTCCTCCTTTCCTTGCTCAGTTTAGATTTGCCTTTAGACATGAAGAGGGTTGTATCCTTATTCCTGAGGCAGGGAGGGGGGTAGAGCTGTTTTTCTGAATGAAATACGTAATTTGGAATTAAGCAGCTCTGGTTTATCCTCCCAACTCTGTCTCAGCTTCCACCTCTGAAATGTGTACACTCCTGAGCACACTTCTGGCTGTTTGGCCAGTCTGGCAGAGTGCTCTGAACCGTACACTGATGGGGGTTGCTGTTATCACTTACAGCTGACTAATACCCTTCCAAAAGAATATTACCTTTGTTACAGAAATGCAAATAGGTAGCATTTTGATTAGCTGTTCTCTTATCACAAGTGGCTGTTTAACAGGGTTGTCTTGACTAGAGCTTTGTCCTTTTTCTGACCTGTGTAACAGGTACAGGCAGGACCTCATGAGAAGAGGGTTATTCCCCAGGCATGTTCCTAACCCTCCACCAAAGCAACAGTTTGTGTTCTTGTAATTGAAGTAGCTGAGAGAACTGTATGAAAAAAGACATAAATGGGTTTAAAAGAAAGACACCCCAGAATGCTGAAGTTCAGAACATTAGTGCCTTTGAAAACCTTTGGTCTGCAGCTGTAAAATAGCCATATCACCTTATTGCCATGTAACTTATCTGTGTGTGAATGGTTTATGAGTTTTATGTCCTGAGTCTCATGGTCCCCATGTAAAGATTGGGGGAGTAATGACCTAAAGCTTGTTACCTGTAAGGCTTTTGCATGTGACCAAGAGCCACAGGTACATCCAGAGAAGGTGAAGAAATGAAACTGGTTTGGGGAGGTTAGTTCAAACGGTGCCGACGTGTTTGGGATCTCCAAGGTCAAGGGTAGGAAGCATGTGGGCTAATCCCAATGAGACACATGCACAGACTGTGATATTCATAAATTCACAATTCATGTGGCTCTTAGTCACATACAAAAGCCCTACCCAAAAGCTGCGCTTCAAGTGATATGATAACCTTGATGAGCTATTCTGGTAAGTTTTAACAAATACTACAATAATGCTTTCATGCATCAGTAGGGATCTTAGAAAAGATCTCAGCAAAGTCAGGTGTGCAGGAAGGTTTATTACAGAAAATCCAATCAGTTATAAATCCACATTTAACTTTAACAGCAAGCTGCAGACAGTGTGACCTTCACTGTCCCTTCCCAGCCTCTGCTGTAGACCATATGCTCTTCAGTCTTTTTTATTATTATTTGTCTTTTATCACAGTTGTTTTAAATTGTATTGTGTCTACAGGAGCTTGCTGAGCTAGATGAGAGTGGTGTGATTGTTTAAAGGCAGCTCCATTGTGCACCGAGGTGTCAGGAGGTGCCGTTTGCTGTATGGTGGGCAGGAGATAGCTGGCGGGCAGGGCAGGCAGCTTCCTTTCAGAGGGCAAAGGGCTCAAGACTGCACCAGAGAGATGTCCCTAGTGCAGCTTAGAACAACATTCCTGTCTTTTCCTTGCCCTCAAAGTCAGTGAAGAACAATTTTCCTAATACACTGAACTGAAGCATCTGATTCAGTTTGCTGTAACTTAAGGGGGCTGTTATTCATGAGCATCTTCCAAAAATCTGGAAGCTTCATGCATTAGTATGAACTGATGAAGCACATGAAAAAATAATTTGGGAAAGAACAGTATTTCTGCATTCTGTCTAGTTTACCTACATACCTTTACTGTTTTACTATTTATGGCCATAGTATTGTTAGCTGGATCCCTTGTGCTGGTGGAAATCATATTTAATTCTAATGAAGGAGATAGAATTAATTGATGTAGCGGGAGAATCAACTCTATAGTTAAGATTTTTATTTTTTTTTTTCCCCAAAGGAATAATTTATTGAAAAGGTAAGTTAGGATCCACTGAAAAAGTGCAGTATTGCTGAAGCCAAGAGATTTTAAGGTAAAATAAACTCTCAGCAGAAAAATATGTGACAATAAATATATGTGTATGGAAGGATCTTAAATGACTGCTGAGAGCAAACAGCTTGTGCATTGCTCAGGGACAGAGGTGATGGGAGAAGATTCCAGAGAAGCATAAATCAGACTTTCCTTGGATCCATCTGAAGAAAATGACAGGTCTCATCCTGGAGAATTTTCCCAGGAATGACAAATAGCAAGGAAGAAAATACCAAAATGACAAATTACTAGTTTTGAGTCACTGTGAAGGCTTGCTTGGCTTGGAAGTAATTTTTACAGATGGTCATTTTGCCTGTGTTTCCCATTGAGAGACCATAAAATTGTGTAATGAACATATAACAAGCCTTACATGACTTTATCCTCTTTTTTTGACTTTGTATTGTAGGGAGGAGGTGGCAGTTTTTGAACTGGTATCTAATAGTAAGTTGTGATAAAAGCAAGAGCACGGGCACTGGAGGACTGCCATCTCCCGCTGCTCTTGGCAAATCCTCCATAGAGGATATCTATTTCTTGACCCTCATTCAACCCTTCTGTGAGGTCTGGTGTTTTGTATTCTCTAGCAGGGACCAAGCCAACTTCTGGAATCTGATGGTAGTGTTTCCACCAGCTTGGCTGGGAGGGGAGTGTGGATGTTCTTGCTGACTTGGCAATGAATGGTACAACCCAAGGTGAAACTATCTTTTGCACTTAGATTCGGGAAACAGCTAGTGAGCGCTGAGAAGAGTCTGGTCACATACTGCAAACAGGCAGTCTAAGGGTGTACCTTAGCATCAGGATTTACCAGCTTTTTGGGTGTTGCTGCACCAGAACACAAAACCAGAACAGCAGGAGAGACTGAACAAGCTTTTTAGTTATGAAATATAATCCTACACCATTTTTGATAGTCTATGCTTGAAGGAATTGTTCATGAAGGCAACCTCCTTGAGGCTTTTTGTCCAATCTCATCTCTTCCAAATGCAGTGTCATTCCTTACACCACACCACAGCATTACCACTGAGAGCTCATTAGCCGGCGTCTGTAATGGACCTACTGGAAGTATGAGAGACCTTGAGAAAATCATGGGTTTTGTTACAGAAGGGGAGGATTAAGCTTTTCCCCTTTACACATGCTGTCACAAGGAAACTGCTTTCTTCCACATTTTTTGGTCTCTCCATCCATGAGTTTTGGCAGGTCGCTAGGGCACAGGAAGCTGAGGACACTGCCAAGTGCTTATGAATTTAATTTGTCATGCTGTCACTCACACACATGTCTGCCAGGCTCCAGGTGTGTAGGGATGTGTGCGTAGAAGCACACTCATGGTACCTCTGAACTGAGATATACAGTTCACCAAATACAGTTAGTGTAGACTGCTGAAGCACTCTCCTGATAGGAATGGTACTTCTAGCTCCATGGTCTGCTGCTCCATTTAGACTGATGGTGATACCTGAAGCTCAGGTGAAGTTCTAAGCTGCCATAGTTTTTAAATTCAAGTATTTCCTTTGTGTTTTTGTTTCCCATAAGATTTCCCAAGGAATACAAGAAAAGTCAGAAGAGGTTTATGCTTTTCTCTCCTCATGGTTTTGGACAAATACAACTCCATTGCTTAGAGTAGTGATATACTTTTGCTTAAATAGGTAATGAAACTTAGTTAAAAGCCTGCTATGCAGTTGTTATAGAGCAATCCTCCAAAAAAAAATGTTGCTCTCCAGAAGATAGAAGTTAAATTATATTTAGTAACAGAAGTTTACAAAGTCTTATAAAAGCTTCTTAAAGTTAGACAAGTGTTAGTAGCCATAACTGTTCCAAAGCACAAGTTCATTTGCTCACAGAGTGAATAAACATTTTAACAGTTATAGCCATCAAGAGCTGTGCTGGTATTTAGTTTGTTTATAGTCGTTTGATCAGATGGTGTTGAATTTGGAAAGACTTTGCTTGGTGCAGCAGGGTAAGTTATGGCCACCACGTGGCCAGAGGGCGTGAGCTGTATGGCAATCAGACGACAAACCAAGAATTATAAATTGTACAGTCTGAAAAGGCTCTGGTAGTTTATTCTGGCATCCCATGCTCTAACACTGGGTTGCAATTTAACACAGAGCTTTACTGCCATACCTCTGCATTGCAGGTTCTGATCTTTTGTTATTTTGGGTCAGTGACAGACCCATGCGCAACCTTCCAAGTTTGTGATTTTGCGGGACAAAAACTACCTTCAAGCTTCAAGTATCTGCCAGTTGGGTTGACGGAGGTGAAGCTCTGGGCAGGTGAGCAGCACCAGGGAGCATCTTCTGTGGCGTCTCTGGCAGAAGAGCGGCCAGCTCACCTGATGGAGGAGCTGCACATCGCAGCGTCGGACAGCGAGAGCCACGAGAGCTATGGAGAGGGAGACCGTGGCTCCCAGGGCAGTGCTGCCGGGGCCACGCAGAGCCAGCCAGGAGGCTGTGTTAGCCACCAGGCTCCTGTCGGCACAGCTCTGTGCCATTCACGGGGCATAGCCCTGACATGGGAACCACCTCTGAACCACCCAGGAGCCAAATGTTCAACTCAGCTGATCTAGAGGGTGTTAATAAAACTGTTCCGCAACCGTGGCATCCGATCTTCCATGGTTGATTATCGTCATCAGAAGAGAGTGAGGCCTAGCAGGTGACTTAAAGGCATTCAAAAACCTGAAGTTCTGCCTCATGCTCATGAAAGGAGAGGACATTACCTGTTGCTAATGCAGATGTGCAAGCTCAGAGCCGGAAAAAGCTGATTTCTAATCCCAGCTCTACTGCTATGGTTTTATAGTCCTGATCATGTCCTTTAACCTCCCTGTGTCTGGGTTTGTCATAGTCCACATGAATGCAGTACTGTTAAGTTCCTTCACTTGCTAATTGTGTAGAGAAGTTCTTGTCTGTAATCCTGACATTTGTTTAAAATCTTCTTTATGATTGTTGTAATGCTTTGTGTGGTGCTGGAGATAGGAGAGGGTGTAATCCCTTCTTCCCATTTAGACTAGAAAAACCTAGTTATGAGACAGGCAGGATGGGGAGGACAGGCTGAAGTGGAGCTGTTCCTCGTTTGGCTCTACAGCTCTTCAGGAGAGCATTGCTTTTGTTTATACTTGTGAAGTTATTCTTACATTTCTTCATCCCTTTTAAACACTGTGGTTTCCTCGCAGATAATTTATCCAGGCACATGAAAAAAAGATTTCAGCCATTGAGTGAAGATGGTTGGCATAGGTTGGCTCCAGGGCAGTTGGGCATGAGATGTGTGTGGTCCCAAAGCTGCCTCACAGTACTAGCATGAAGATACCTGGGAGGGCAGTCCTGGGTGAGCACTTTCAAAAGCTTCAAGACTGGATTCATGTAAACCCATGGGCTCGTCAGAGCTAACGGAGTCACGCCAGTGCTTCGTGTTCTGCAGGTAGCTGTGTGGGCAGCGAGGCAGCTGTTGGGGGAGACATGGGGAGCTGGAGGTGCTGCTGGAATAGATGCTGTGCCAGGTCATGCCCAGATGTACATCTTGAAGCAAACAGAGCCCACCCAGGGCAGTGTAGTGGGCATCCGGGACAGCCCTGGGCTCACCTGGAGCAGCTCAGCGTGCACCCAGGGCAGCTGAACTTGCACCCAAGGAAGTTCAAAGTGCAGCCAAGGCAGCAGGTGTTTCTTTTGCACTGACATCGCTGGGCTTTTCATGCTATAAACAACACTTCTGCTTGCAGACAGATCCGTAACTTTCCTGTCTTGTACGTTATACAAAACAAGGAAACAGGTTTTTAAAATTCGCTTTATAATAATGTTTGTTTGAGCTCTTTGTATTTAAGCTGACCGAAGGTTGAATGAATGGTGCTAACAGTGCAGTCACTTTGGAGCATAGGTCAAGCTCCCCAGATGCCCGTCTGCAAACAAGCTCCCAGAACCACGGGAATTAATTATATCCAGGATAACAGGGAATACCTCCAGGAAGGAAACTCTTCTCCAAAAAGTGAAGCAAAAAACTTTTATACTGACCATAAAGGGGCTCATCCTGGCACCTCTGGGGCTTGCAGCAGATGCCCATTGATCTCCTCCTGAGCAGAAGCTGCAGCACACTGCCAGCAGCTCCCCTCCGAACCGAGCACACCTCTGCCTCGGCAGGCTCAGGGGAGCTCCAGCCACTGTGCTGGTGACATTGCAATGCAGACCCTGGGACACCTCATCCACAGAGGCAGCTTTCATGACCTGTACCTCCTACCCCACAAACTGTGAGAAGGAAACTTGGTCCATGCAGGACCTGGACAGGAGTTGGCAAGACAATTTGGGTCAGCCACTGCCAATTTTCAAGTCAGAACCAAGTGTGAGAAGGATTTGTGTCTGCTGCCAGATCGCTTCTGGGGGCTAGCATCACTGATCCCCCCCCCAGGAGAGATGCCTTCTCTGTGCACAGCATGGTGTTGCCTGGCTCAGGTGCCCCACAGCTTCCTTCATGTAGACCCAGTTGGTATCTATCCTTGTAACAGAAATCCAGAGGCCAAAATCAGACCCCTCAATTGTGCTCTACAAAAGCAACGTAACGTGATTAAGAAGCAGTAGCTGTTATGGGAACACTAAGATTAAGGTGCTTGCCTGGGCCACTTTCATGGAGGACTTACAGGTTGCCCTAAGAGCCTTTCTCAGGCCTGATGGATTCGCTGTCTGGCCTGTTTGGTTTCTGGTGCTTCAAGGATACCAAAGCTGCATTAAACAGTGTCCCATCCCTAACAGGTTTTGATTTAAATGGATAAAAAGAGGGAAGGGGAAATAGGCACTGAATGCGTAGGTTACTTTCCTAAGGGTGCAAGAGACCCACAAGATACCTATATTGTGATAAACCTGTCCTTGTAATAGCAGCTGATGGAGGAAAGAGGAGAGTTTCAGGAATTGCCCATTTGGTGACTTAGCCACCTTTTGCCAGTTGCCGTTCTTGGCTGTGCGTAAGGAAGGTGCACATGCAAACTCCATTTTCACTCATTCCCTGTTGCTTTTCCACTGGTGTCCCAACTCTGCTCGGACACATGTCCTAAAGAAGTCCTGGCAGGGAGTCGAGATTTCCCATTAACAACATGTGAACCAAGCTCCCACTGACTTTTTCTTTCAGTCCTGGGAAACAAATCCAGAGAGCGTGGATAGAAATGCCTCTCAAGCAATTATCTGGTTTTGTTTCAGCAACAGTGAAATTTCTTTCCTCTTATCCAAGCTGTGTTGTGGACCCTTAAATACCGCAGCTTTGGATGGAAGGAATCTGGCAGACACATCTGGAACTTGTTTCCCAACAAGAATGTTTATTTTTGGCTAATTTAGTACTTTGCAACTTTTTAGGACAAGTAGGTTTTTTTATTTACTTTATAATGAATAGTGTAAGTGTGAGTAAAAGTTGGTTGTTTCACTAGCAGTAAAGAAAATATAAAAAAAAGATTCTTTGGCAAACACCCACATAGAAGTTTTTAAAAGCAGTCTCAAAATACTAAACTGCATCTGGAGGCTGCAGCTACTCCTCCACCACCATGTGTCCCTGTGGTCTGTAAAGGGAGTTCGAAATGACAGGAAATCACAATAGCAACTTTTAAAGCCACTTTTTGTGGTTTTATAAATAGCTACACAATTTGCAGAGCAGTGCTGTATTGTCCCCATGCATTGCTATAATCGCTGTACTGCCATGTATGTGCCTGGAAACAAGAAGGAGGAAGTGATATAGGCTGGAGCATCCTACAGATGTGCTGGGCAAGGTGTGAATTCCCCTCCCCATCTTCTTAAGGGAAATTTGCCAACATTTGCTTTCCTGTTCCTGTGGCACAATTCAGAGTCTCTGCAGTTGTTTAGAGCTGGTCACACTTAGACCCCAGCTGATGCATATACAATACAACAAGGGTTTGGTACAAGTACTGAGACCATGAAAGAACAAAGCTTAAACAGTTGGGTGAAAGTAAGGGTATATTAGTGAAAAATGACAAAAGGGAGCTTGTCAATTAAGAGGACTTACAAACTCCATGGCCTGCAGAAGCTCTTTCCCTGCATCAGACTTCTGCCCCAAAATTAATCCATGAAGGAAATGTTGTATATCATATTTTTCAGAGGCAAAGCTGAGAAATTTGAGGTCTTTCTTAAGCCGGTTTATCTGGTTGTGACCAAAACTTTTTCTTGTTTAAAACTACACAATTTTAAAATAAAGACCTTAATTGATGCTGCTTGTGCCCTGATACCAAACTCCCTTTCTGGTATCACAAGCCATCCTGTCCATATATCCCTGCAGTCTGAGCATGCTGCTACCTCCAAACTAATTTAGCACAGGAGGAACACACTATGAGTCCAGGTGAGCTCAAGAATAAGGAATATTCTCACTCCCAATAACTATGGAGGGTGTATGATTGAAAACATGTTTATACTGGATAATTTTACGTGTAGGTTAATTTTAGATTAAAAAATGCGAATGATAAGATTTGCTGACAAAATGCAGATTATTTCCCATACTTATTTTCTATTTGTGGACCATTCATTGCAATTTTTTGGTTGCTGATATTGCAACTATTTTTGTTCAGTTTCTTGGGACATGCTGTTGATTCCTTTGCCCAGTTGGATTATTTTAGTGACTAAACCAGGTTTTCATTGCTAGTCCTTGCCATTGCAAATTCAGAACTTAATAAGTATTGCACAATATTCAGTTAAAAAGATGTTGTTCCCGTGAGCTTTCTTGCCAGTTAATTTATTTGCAAGAATATTTACAGTGGTGGCTATAACTTCCAGAAAGTCAGAGATTCTTTGTACTTGGGAATAAAAAATGGAAATTTCAAACCTTCTCGTGAGCACCATGAGAATTGCAAAATGCTTTCAAAATGATTTCTAGAAGCTTCTTTTTGAAAGTTTCAAAATGCAGTGGAGTGTGGAAGTCATCCCTGCTTGTGTGGTGAGGGGATGAGAGACTGGGCGTTGAGAAGCAGTTGCCAAGATGAGCCAGAGTTTCAAGGACTCCTGACAGCAGTAGCTTCAGAGAGGCTGAATATGAGCTGGACCTTCCAGCCTCTACGGGAGATGGCCTGGAAAGGCTGAGATACTTCCATCTGAGCGGGTCACCGGGGAAGGTGGCTGGAAAGCATGCAGGGCTGGACCCGCCAGCCAGATTTGATCAACAGTCTTCCCAAACTGTGTGTGGTGGGATGAAACACCTGGTGTTTGACGACATTGGTGCATTGCCTTGAAACCATTGTGTTCAGAACCCCCCAGCCTGCTCTGGAGCACGTGGGGGGGATCCTCAGCACCTCAGTTGTGGCCATGCCAGTCCACGCTTCCAGCTCTGAGGACCCCAGCAGAGCTGGTGGTTTGTTGGCTGTCACATTTGCTCAGCACTTGTGTCCATCACTCGCTATTAATGCGTGAGGCAGGGCTCCCCACCCGTGGGGTCTGACCGGAGCAGCTGGTGTCACGGGGGACTGTTTACAGCTTTGAGTAGAGATCTGAATGGGAAATCAGTTCTGTAAACACTGCCAGAGGAGAGTGGATATTATTTATTTAGTGTGATAATACAACAGCAGTGGGTTAGTCAAACAGTAATTAGCAACAGGTCATGCTATAATTAGAGAGTCTGTTGCAGTTGACTACCTCTTACTGAATGCCACCAGTAAGTCATCAAGTATCTGGGGTAAGCAGGGGATTAGTTTGGAAAGCAAGTGCTTTCAGGCACGGTCAGGACTGTTAGGGAACATGCAGATCTTTTTCTTTACCTCCCTTTATCCTAGCAATTAAGGTAACACAAGGCTCTGAAGTGGCACTTGCTTCTCTCTTAGTTGCATGAAATTTTGAGCAAAAGCTCCAAACAGCTCTCTTGAGTGATTAAATCTCATCAGAAAGAGCTTGAAGTCTCAGGGGGTACAAAGGAGTAGTTCATTTCTCTCCTCTTGCAGAAGTGGGGGAAGGAAAGGTCTGTTCCTCGAGCACAGGTTTATATTTTACATATGCTTTTTTTCTTTATTTTCCCCCCTTCCTTCTTGCTATTTTAAGAATTAAGTTTCCACAATTCTATTGTCTGAACATCAGAAGTTTCTCTTGCTTATACAGGCAGTGATATTCTGGCATCTCATATGTGAAATGAAAGAAAATACCTCAATCAGTTAATGGCATTCATGGGTTTTCGCTGAATATTCCTTCCTCTGAATGATTTGCTGTATTTAAAGAATAAAGGACTGAAATCAGTAACTAGAGACAGCAAATAACTGCTAGTTAAATGCCACACACATCAGTCTGGATACATTACTCAATCTTTACACCCTTGGATGCTCGTGCAATGCCTTCACACTGCAATTTCATCTTTTCAGTCATAGCTTTCCCCTCATTAGCCTGACTGTCTGGGGAGGTTCCCATTTCTGCTCTCTGTTCATCAGATCAGCTCACAGATTTTGCCTTGCTATTATCTGCAGATATTTTCTTCCTGATTGGAGTGTGTTTGGTCATGCTGCGCTGCTTGACTGCAACAGTCGTAATCAGTACAACTCAAATATATGCATCTTCGTGCTCGCCTGAATTTGCCTGGTTTCAACTTTCACCCCCCAGAATGTCTTCTGCCACTGGGATTGTCCTGCCACCAGTGTCCTGTTTATTGAGTATGTACCTGAAGGACATACTCAAGTCCTTCTTCAGCCTCTTCTGGGATAAACTAAATAGATTACTCTCCAGAAGCATCCTGTGGTAGAAACATCTCTTCCAGTTCTTTCATAAGGCTCATGGCTTTTCTTCTACATATTTCCAGCTATCCAACATCTTTTCTATATGTCAACATGAGAATGGTGTAAGGTACCGTAGCAGCCTCATTCCTACTTTCTCATTTCAAGATCCTCCTGGGAATTAAGTTAGCCACAACAAATGGCAGTAGGCACTTGTGTTGAGCTGACAACGAGCAGGCACCTCATTTCCTTTTCTCTTTCCAAGGCCAAATTGTCCCAGTTCTGTAAATATTGCCTTTATTTTGGCTTCCAAATATGTTGCCTCACGTTGGCTCTACTCAAATGCATAGTGTTTCCTTTAAAAATGTAGCCAAGCAATTCAGATTGCTCTGTATCAGTATGCTGCCTGTTAAATTTATCAGTCCCCCCGATCTTGGTCACCAGCAAACTCTTCAGTGATGATTTCAAGACACTCTTCCTTGACATGGGTAAAAAACTGAGTAGCAGAAAACTTATAACCGATTCCCAGGGTACTATGCTAAAACCAGAATTGTTAGGCAGCGTTTCCATGTTTGCATGTATATTGGAGACCTCTTGCTATATTGGGCTTAAACTCTGCCCAAGACTCCTGTACGGAGTTGGTATTGTCCTTGCTTCTTTATTAAAACATCATGTAATATCAAATCAAATGCTTTTCCAAAATCAGAGAATTCAGCAACTTATTACAGCAGTATTTCTGTTTATTACTGAAAATATCAAGACGGCAAATTTATTCTCTAATCCACACTGGTTTGCCAAATTCTATTCCCCATATTTAATTCTTGATGAACTGTATTCTTTATGAGCCATGTTGTTATTGTGCTGGAGAGCAATCTTGGACTGATAGGCTTATAATTACCTAGATTATCCACTTTATTCTTTCAAAATATTGGTACATTTTTTTGTTAACTCTGATTGTCCAAGTTTACTGGAAATCAAGATCAACCATGTGTAAAGTTCCTTACCCAGCTCTCTAAAAAGTCTTTTTAAAGAAAAGGTGCCATTATTTGGACCTCCTAGTTTTGAAGTGTCTAGCATTAGTAACTGCTGCTTAACATTTTGTTTAATGTCTGTGGAGATGGAAAAGTTCATCACCACATAATATGGCTCCCAAAAGTAGAACAGAAGTATTTAGTGGCAGTGTCTTCTCCTGAATCACAGTCAACAATGCTACAGTTTTCCAGCTGATCAACCTAACTTTTAATATTTCTTTTCTTCCCAATATGCTCAAAATCAGCCTCTTCTGCAGCCTACCAATTTGTGTATAACTGTTACAGCTTTCTGAC
This sequence comes from Tyto alba, assembly GCF_018691265.1. Classification (NCBI taxonomy): domain Eukaryota; kingdom Metazoa; phylum Chordata; class Aves; order Strigiformes; family Tytonidae; genus Tyto; species Tyto alba. Next base: position 13,874,251 of record NW_024881279.1, read on the forward strand.
TATTCTCAAGCTTTTACTATATATCCATAGCTACCAGCTTCTCCTTTATTCTCATTACAGTATTTTTTGAAAATACTGCACAGCTGTGACATCTGATCCGTGCCTCCCTACGAGGTTGCTGGCACGGAGGCTTCTCTGTGCTGCAGGTCTGTGACCTGGTGGTTATCACTTTCTTCTGTTTACATCCTTCCCTCTGTTTCAGCTCACTGTTTTCAGCTGTATTAAAAACATTAGATACTGTCTAAACTCGTTAACGTACATGTCTGTTTCTTCATATATGCCTGCTTTGGCTTTTATTGTGTTTGCTTCTCAGAAACATAAATCTCAGATCAGCTGCCATGATCACCATTTCTTAATCCAGTAAACATTTCCTCTTAGTGTAGCACTGTGATGTCCTGTGTAGAAGCCTTGGCCAAATGCACTCACACTCATCCTTTCGCATACATGATACATCAGGATGAGGGAATAACCCACACAGCTGGCTCTGTAGAGTTGATGCCTGCTCCAGGGTAACAGCTGCGACAGCACATCTCACCCTCGGTGGGATATGCGCATCCCAGCGTCCCTCCAGTATCACCAGAAATGAGGGGTGAAGCCTTCTGCATCTAAGTCCTGCCAAACTTGAGCTCCTTCCTTCCTTTGGGGATTTGCTGATTCCCTGCAGAGCTAAAGTAAGGAGAGGGATTAGGAAGCCAGCACTTCACAGCAGTGCGAAGCAGGACACGCTTCCCCCACAAGAGAAACAGTGGCATGGGGTACATCATAGAGAGCCTGATAGAAACCAGACTGAGGACATTTTTCAGGGAGTAGAGGCCTGAAATGAGCAGAATTTGAAAAAAGCACTTGTTCAAAGTATGTGTGCTGGTAGAAATAACTGCTCTCTGTGAAACCATTAAAAATGATCCATGTGACATCTCATAGCTGCCAGGTGTCTGGTGCCAGACACAATTAGTGTCTGGACAGCTTGTTTTACCTGGAGACTCTGGCTGATGAGAACTTACAGCCCACCTAAGGCATGCCCTGTCATTTTTATTTTGGAAATAACCATTTGAAAGCAGCTTACCCTAGGAGATCATTTACCCTTTCCCCCTTCCTATCGGGATTGCCACGAGGCTCACAGCTTTAGCCCACCAAAAAATAACCTTCAGGGTCAACCCTCAGTGTCTCAGAGCTCTAAGTTTATTTTGGTTTCTTCACCTTTTAGTGACCCAAGAAGGAGTCAGTAGTTTGGTAATTTAATTTAAAAGAAGTTGAAAACATCAGCAGCATCTTGGAAGGTGCTGATTGCAGCATAGTCTGGCAGAGAAAGACACTGCCTCCATGGGCATGCTTCCGAAACAGGGGAACCACCAGACCTAGCTTCTTCTCATCCCCTACCAACACAGCTCTTGGCACCATACTGCCCTTCCTAGCCTAGCAGGGCTGGGCCTGACTTACAAAAATATCTGCTCTGTGATGAGCTCGCCTATTGCTTCCACCTGGGATGATGAGGTGGCAAAGCCTGCAGCTGGGACACAGGCTCTTGCTTGAGTTCCCTTGTCCTGAATTGCTTCGAGCAGCGCAGGGGTAGCGGCATGACTATCAGCACAGCCTGGTTAGATACAGAGCCCACAGTGATTGTTTCAACTGCTTTCTCTCAAGAAAAAATGCATAGTCCAGTTGTTCCCCTCTGACCACCACCGGAGAAGGCTGTTGTTTTATTCCTGCTGTATGTAAGTACCTATAGTCATCTCAAAGTAGTTCTGTCACTGCTGTGAAATATTTAGTACAAGCTCTTCTGTAGGTAACATCAGAGCCTGTGTGCTGAGGATGTATTATAACACATTCCCTCTTGCATCGTCTCCATCTTCTAAAAAAAGTAATTAATTAATTAACCTCTTGACTTTTCCTGATGGTATCAGCTTCTTAACCAGAAAAGATGATGGCTGTGCACTTTATATATTTTGTACAGATCTGGAGAATCACATGGTCTCTTGGGGACTGTGATTATTTTAGCTTGCTGCTCAACTAACTAATTTTTTGAAGTGAGCCAGAGGCAGATCAAGTTTAAGATGAACATACTCAGCCAGTTTTTTCCTCCAGAAGCTGTCAACCTTTAATGGAGTGTGAAGAAATGTCAGTAGAGGCATGAGTCAGTTGGGTTGGTTACATATATCTGCAGCTCAGAGCTCTGGGGATTTTGTCTCTACCACATTTTCTAAAACGCCCTGTGGAGTCATAGCATTTCCACCCCAGCGCAGGGGCAGCTCTGGTCTGCCTGTGGCCATCAAGAAAGTTGATGAGAAAGTGTGAATGTGATACAATGAGTTAAGCTATATGGGATCAGCGCCCTTGCCCAGAGATGTGTCTGTTGGCAACAGCTTCACACTTGCATTAGTTTATTTGTCTTAACCCCCTATGTGTAGAGAGTTGTGGGGGTTTTTGTTTGTTTTATTTTTAGCAAGGACAGTGTTCATGTCGGAGCAGGTCTGTTGGCAACCTTGGGCAGGAGGGGGTCTGTGCCTGTAGGCTTTTATGCCATGGGCTATAAATTTACAGCTAACCTCTGTGAGATGTCCTCTGCCGCAGAGGTATTCAGGCAGATGCACCCCAAAACTTCCCATCAATAGTCAGTTTGATCAGACAGAAGTAACAGGGAATTTTTAATGCTTGAGATTTAAAGCTTCACCTAAACCCTTTGCACAGCTGAAATTACAGAAGATGTAATTCAGCACAACCCTACTGATTTCTTAGTCATAGTTACACAGGAGCAAATACAACAAACAAAGATACCTAGGCCAGGAAATACTCTTGTTTCTGCTGAAGTCCAGGGGTTGCAGAACCATAAACAGTGACTGGTGTGTCTCAGTGCTGGGCTTCAAAGCAGGAGGTTATTTCCTGCTGGCATTTCACAGGCCACAAAACCATCTTATGGCAGCAATAAAAATAAAGCAGAGGAATTCTATTCCAACACAATGACGCTATAGTCATGCATGACCTCCAGATGGGGAGTGGAACATGTCCACCACAATATGACCCATGTAGGAAATCGGGCAGGAGTTGGAGGTAGTGTGAAGGACGAGTTACACTTGAGTCCCTCTCGTTGTGCTGTGAATGAATCATGGTGCCTGCAGTGCGGTGGCAGCCTCGGAGGGCTCCTCTCTGCAGAGCACAGTGAGGAATCTTTCCTGGCTTGCTCATCTGCTTTGACTCACGGTTCCCCTCCTTGGCTTGGGTGATGCAGTGCTACCCAAATGGGTTTGCAAGCAGGAGAGGAATCCAAAAGAGGAACAAAAACAGGTGAAAAAAGCTTGCCGGCACAGCTGGCAAAGCAAAGAATAGTATCACATATTGAAACGCTGTAGTTTGGAGTGACTCCAGGCTCCCCCTGTGACATTTCAGCCCTCAGTGGCAGAAGGGAGATGGTTCCTTTCACTGCTCTTTCCCTTGGCTGTCTCGAGGTGGCAACTGCCAGCGTGTACTCGTTAGCAGAGCTCAGAACAGCAGAGCAATGTGTCTCTGTGATAAGATGAATGCCTATGGTGATGTGCATTTTCCATGGGTCATTTTCTGTTTGCTTTGGAGCAGGATAGCTTTTTAAACAAAAAGCTGGAGGCTTGGGCTGCTGTAAACCAGAGGATTGCCATTGAGTGACACGGTCACTGCCCATCACTGCCTGCGGTGTTTTTGTTGGGGTATGAGTTAACCTCTGCCATGGGACCACCAGCACATGTCTCTAAAGTTTGTTTGCAGTAGAAGGGCACTATACTGGTTAGTAATTTATTAGAGAATTGGTAAAAGCGAGGATCTCAGGTAAAGTGTAGAGCTGCTCTCAACTGCAGGGAGCACACCAGGTCACCGTGTGTGTGGCTGTCTGTAGAGGCAGGGTTGAGGTAGTAATGGTGCTGGGTGTCCTGCAGCTCATCCACCAAGCTGTGAGTTACCTTCAGTACCATCACACCATGTCAAAGCTGAAGGATTTTCATATTTCCTAGTGTTTATAGTATACATTTCTCCACTGTATAAACAAAGTAAGTTTATTTGGCTGCAGGCACAGAAAGCACAGCTGGTGCCTTTCTGGGGCAGTGATTTCCATACCCTGGGTCTGTGCTGGTGTGAAAACAAGAATAGCTGGAAAGTATGTTTTCTAGAGAGGGAAAATTTACAGTGAATTATGGGGAAGTTTTATGACATGTGAGCAAGAAGGGAACATGGTAGCCCTGTACAAATCCCCATCAAACACATGTATGGTTTCTAGTCCTTTGTGGTGACAAGGAGCACTAACATTGTGCCTTGTCCTTATAAAAACAAACCCATTTGTGACAGTGTCATGGAAATCATGCCCACCTGTGTTTCCACCCACACTTCTGATGCACTGGCTGAACTTAACCACCCTTCTTGCCTTCATTTGTTGATTGATATTTCTTACTGTATCTTGGTCTTTTTAAGAGACCCACAGTCTCACACTAAATGTTTCTCTTGGCTTCCTATGTTAAGGGTTTGATATTGCAGTCAAAGACTTGGAGCGTTTTGGTTACCAACTGATAGTAATTGCTAAAGGTGAGACCAGCGACTTGTGAAATTTCATAATACTACTGTCATAGTAAATAAACCCTCAGGTTTTATAGCTGCTTTCTCTCCTCAGACCTCTTACACAAATGTAGTTTCATATACACAAGGATCTCATACAGATGTCTCTGCATTGAAACAACATCACCCTTGAACATCCCATAGAAACTTTACTGCTGTAAATATTTGGTCCAAGAGAACAGGTAGGCAGAATTCCTTCCACATGCCCTTTCCAAGGGAACAGCCCTTACATTGTGCTGTCTGTTAGTATTTTTTGGTACTCAAACGTGGAATTTAAACTTTCATTATTGAAAGTCCAGAATACCGTGTTGCAAGGTTGAAAAGGCACAGAGGTTACAGCTGAGAGGCCATGAAGGCCAGGGTGACATGAAAAAAAGCCTGCCTGTCTTCAAACAGGCAATCACATGGTGCTGGCTCCCTCCGTGACCCGCGTGCCACTTGCGACTCCTGCGTCTCTTGGGAACACACGCCCGTTAAACTCAGCACCTGTGGTTTGGGTTACCAAGCCAGTGGCTCTCTCTGTGAATCTAAAGAGCTGTTTTGAAAAATAACCCTTCAGTGAAAAGACATTTCTTGTGTCTTTTTCTATTTAAAGCTGGACTCCGTTTTCTTTTTCAGGTGATGTGTCATGTCTATCTTATTTTTCTCTGTTTAAGCAAAGTGATGCATTTTAACCTTCTGGAATAACATTTGATTAAAATCAATCCAGCAATCTGTCTGTGCTGACAACTGAGGGACTTCTTATCAACTTTGTCCTTCGTGGGGAGAAAACAGACAGCAGTGATAGAGAATGCAAGAAGTGCTGTGGGAGGGGGCAGTGCCTTTATTAGAAATGAGTGGTGGACAAAGAGCTATTTTATCTGTGAGTGAACAAATTGAATCACTCTGGTATTTCTAACTCCTCAAGTTTTGTCATGGGCAGGATATTCTCCTGCAACACTTAGAGAGTTTTGGATGGCTCTGCAGTGATGAGCAAGAAATTATCTTCGGATTGAGGTGATTGTCACTCCACAGCATCAGTTTAATGTGGCTTGGGAAGATCTTGTCCAGTTAGCCTCTGCTAACAACATCTCTTTATCTGACAACAATGGAGATGGAACTACAATAAAAATCACAACCCCAAATCTGAAATGTGGTGGGAATCGAGCAACAGCTTTTTATTCGATCGCAGCTTTAATTTGGCAGATGTTCGCTACAGAAAGTGAAGAACCTCTTGAAATCACACATTCAGATAGTAGTAGTAGTCTTTATTTATTTTAGAGTGATTTCTCTGGCCTCAATCAAGAATCACAAATGCTGGATGAAAGCTAAATTACTCTCTGTACTTCCAAGAACTTATACTCTGAGATGTCGAGGACAGCAATTTCCAGGGGAAGGCTAAACAATCTTCCCAAACATCTGTGACATCTTTTTTTATCAGTCCCCTGCTCTGTTACCCAATAACAATGGGTGTCTACAGGATGTCTACACTGAAGTCAAGGGCTACATCAAGTCATTGTCATTGCACACCACACTCTGCTCTAAAAGGACAAAGCTGGCAATGGATGCGGGAAAAGAGCATTGTTTACCTTACATTTATAAAGATAAGAGTGATGTCAGAGAACTGCAGTCCAATTCTTCACAGAGAGTATGAGACACTCAGAAACTACATTTAAGGTTTTATTATATCCCACTCCATCCTCTGTGGTGCAGTAGAGCAGAAGGAACAGTATGATATTAATCTGTAGGTAAAATGAAATGGGCTTTTCAGACTTCTCAGTCCACCCTAGATGCAGCTTCATTTAAGGTGTCACAAATGATGAAGCAGCACAATCCAGCACTACTGGAAATGGAGGTGTAAGTTTTTCAGAATGACTCAATTCTGTTGTCATCCGCTCAGGAGGGGCAGAAAATGGAACTAGATGGGGCTTGAGTGGGATGGAAATAAATTGGATGAAGAACGTGTCAGTGTGTCAGTTAATTGGTGCCTTGCAAGGAAAGTGTCTTGCAAGACTGGCATGGCCATTGCTGTCATCTAGTGGGACATTTTCATCTCCACTGGGCAGACCAAGGCCACCATGTAGAGCAGGTGAGTTTATGGTCACTTAAGAGGCAGGATTAGCTGTTGGCCACCATCTAATTCCTTGCGGTCTCTTAGAAGTGAGTTTTTGTTAATACCTTAACACCACTGCATAAAGTTTCCCCAGGAGTCCCTACAGCTTGATTGGGAAGATATGTCAGTTTATCCATCTCCTCATTGGGTTTTCCCTTTCCTACCCCACACCACTGTGGAGGTGAGGAGGAGAAGGGGCAGAGGTAGGGGAGCATGTACTAAGGTGACTTGGTGGTGTGTCAGGTGAAGGAGTGAGGCACAAGCATGCAGCTGATCTTATCCTGACAGATGGTTTCTGATTTCCCTGAATGCCATCAGTGCAGCCTTGCTGAGGCTTAGCACTGGATCGCCTTTCCCAAGTCAGAGCCAGTCTCCTATGCAGTGAAGACTAGGACTAGTCATACACATATGGCATATCTGTCTTGCTCTTGGTGGCAGTGATTAGTGGAGAATAAAATAAGATGAGGAGTTCTTGCCTCACAAGGGAAGTCTATGGAGCTGTCATGTCAAGCCTGCTGGAGATGCTGTGCCTGTATATTTTTCCATTAAAAAATGTTGTGCTTTGCTGAAGTGAAAATACCGCCAAGAGTACTGACTTCACTTAAGTTTCTCTGGGTGAACGCTTCTTTGTGAAGGCCTTTTTTTGTTGCTGTTTGTTTGGTTGGCTTTTTTTTTTTTTTTTCTTGTTGTTCTAATACAGAAAGTTTCAGTTATTGTAGAGCTCTCCATGATAGCATTATGGTACAGATATTGTGTGCCTTCCGTGCACATTAAAAATATTAAGTTTTGGAGAAAAATAAAGCAAACAAGATGACCCCAAACTGGAATTTTGGCATACAAAATTACTGAAAAGTTTTTCTTTCATTTTGCAGGAGTTATCAAAATTAATTTTGTTCTGACACCTGAAAGAGTAAAACCATTTCACTTCGCTTCCTGAATTTATTCCCTCATTGATAACTGAGGTCCTTAGGTAGATTACTGTGGTGAGCTTTTCACTGCAGTCCCTGGTACCAAATCTGAAGAGAACACATACCAGAAGACTCATTTTGAGTCATATCTGGAGTGTGGAGGCTCAGCCTGACTCTCCTGTCTGGCCAGCAGAGTGGACACGTCTGAGCAGGAGTGTGTGCTAGAAGCCATGAACCAGATTTGTGTGAGAAACCAGACCTGGAGCCCTGCTCGGGTTCCCTGGCAGGCTGTGAGTGGGGCTGCTCTCAGCAAGCCCAGCATGGAAGGGCTCTGCAGCCTGGGAGAGGAAGACCATGTGTTTGTGGAACTTGTTGCCCTCAGCCCATGCTGTACAGCAGGGACTGGACGTGAGCTGTTGGAAGCTGGATGTTCACGTTCAGGAAAACGTGACCTGGCTGCAGTGATGTGCATGGCTCGATGTGCCTGCAATCACCGTCACACACAACAGCAGAGAAGCTCCTTTGTGCTGACAGATATATATATATGATGGTCTGGATGGTGTAAGGGTTGCGTTAGGAGGTCTGAGGCAGCAAACAGCTTCCTAATTGAGTATGAATAATCACCTTAATAACAAAAAATAGCACTAGGCCCTCTGTGTGAGCCAGATATATTTACAGAATAAGTCATGGAGATTTTTTATTACATGGTATTGACGTCAATTTTCTTTCTTTGTTGGGACTCCAATGACTACAAGTCTAACCACTGCAGTGTCATGGGGAGAGTAAAAGGGAAGGAAGACCCAATTTTTAAAATCCATTGTGGTGAAGCTGACAAAAGCTAAAAAACATCATTGGTTTAGTGTCCTTTCATTATATGTGTCATCATATGGGCAAAGATAAAAGTACTAACAGCCTTTAAAACACCACAGGTCTCCTGTACAGTGGTTGGAAGTTTCCGATCCTGGAAGGCTGTGGAGTGTGATGCTTGAAATGCATTGCCTGTTCAGACCCAAAAGTTGCTTGTTGCTATATTTTGGGGGGAAAAGCTAACATGTTTGTGGGGGAAAAAAAAAAAAAAAGTTCTCAGGGCTTCAGAATTTAGGGATATGTAAAGAATTGTAAGAAAAAATAAATTGTATGTGAGGTGCAATATAAGAAATGTGGTTGCTGGCTGTCACACAGTGTATGGGATAGCTGCCAGAAACACACCTAACAGCACAGTGAGATGTAGCAGGTGTTTGCATGCAAAATTTGTAGTTTTATCAAAATCCCTAAAACCTTAATTTTTTCCTGTTTTGTACCACAAATATTATTTCTACTGTATGAATAAACATAAAACAAGTGAAAAAAATACTAGTGGAAACAAAAATGTTTTCCTGTGGTTTTAAGCATGTCACGCATTCAGTGACTGAAGGAACAGTAATGCTGGTGCCTACATAGAAAAGTACATTTTGATGAATAGGTAAAACAACAGTTCTGATTGTACTGAAATGGTGAGTTTTCCTCGCTTTAGAAAGTTTCCCAAGCTAACTCTTATACCCTGATACTGAAGGGAGCATGGGGGACTGGGATAGTGCAGATAGGTGACATTTTTTCTGTCTTCTCTTATTCTTACCCTCCATTCTTTCTGGCTCCTACACACAGACACATTTCCCTTATATTTCAGAACTGTAACAGGCATGAACTGCAGCAAAGCAGTTTCGTAGCTTCCCACTGTAGCAGTAAGTAATAAAGTCTCTCTTCTTCTGCATAGTAAAGTATTGATTTCCCCTGAATCAGTGTCAACAAAATTTGGCCAGATTTTCTTTGTGGCATAGCTGTGCTATCTCAACACTAAGATCAGTTTAATATCTATAGCTTATGTGACTGCTTCTGCCCTGTTCTGAATCCTTTTGGTAGAGTTCAGTCAACCTTTTTGTGTTTTCACAGTAAACCGAGATGACAACTTGCTCCTGAAGGATTCTCTAAAGCAGAATTAACGAGTGCTCACAAGCTGTGCTGGCAGGCAGAGGAGATGGGTCAAGATCCCATGTGTTTGGTCTGCAGTTGACAGTGTTCTCTTTGGTTTGCATTTATCCTTTTGGAAATGACAGGACAGGGAAGGATGGGTTCCTGTCCCCATTGAAACAAAGCACCGTATTACACCTAGTCTGATATATTTGTGTCAGAATTAACCGACATTAAAGCTATATGCCAAACAAATCAATGATTTGAAGTAAGTGGTTACTTAAACCTCTTTGGAGATTAAATTATTAGGTTTCTTTTTGAACTCATTTTAACTCAGAGACTATAGGTTGTATTTTTACATATTCCAGGATATTCTTCCTGTATCTTTGACAGGCAGCCATCCCAGCAGCTTGCCAGGCATTTTGTTCTATGGAAGAACTTCAGTGCAGGAGCACAGGAAGCTTTTTTTTCCCCAAAATTAAAGTTGGAGGTCAGGTCTTAGGGACACAGAGGTGACTTGATCAGAAACTCTAGACCTCTCACCCTTATACTGGCAAAATACAGCCGTAGTCTTTAAGTCACCAGATTCCAGAGTGTCCTTAGAAATACCAGTTGAAGATTTAAGATATAAATAGTGGCCAAATTCTGAAAGTTTGCACCCTCAGTTAAAAACACCCTTTTGACTTGAGTAAGTTTTACTTGCAAAACTATGTATAGTCTATACCTACTGAAGTACTAATTCTGGTCAACACTGAACAAGACCTGGCTAGTGGGTGTTCATTTGCAGTGCAAACCTGGCATCGTATCTAGGAAGTCTGAGTCAGTATTACTACAGTCTTTTCTTTGAAGCCAAGTAACCACAATGGCGTTATTTGCATTTGAGTTGTTATTAATAGGGCCATGGTGGTGGCATTATCCTTGGCTTTCTAGAGACACAACACAAGGAACAATCAACAGTCTGAAGTGCTCAGAAACTTATGTTATTTTTTTTTTCCACTGGATTAACAGCAGCAAATACACAAACTCTTTATTAAGACGGTGCATTCATTTCTTTGGAGTCATGATGGAATTTTGATAGAATTAAAAATCCCATTAATATTTATATCACTTAGTGTTTCTGGGAGTAAGTACATTTATTTTAACTTGAGCTGCAAATCATTTAGTTCCTTGTAATTACTGTACTGCTATTAAGTATTCATAAGGCTGTACAATATAGTGTCACAGGAAACCTATTTTAATTTAGTGGTAAGTCAATGTTTTAATTTTGTATAAAAACAGAAGCTAATTTACCAACCATTCTTGCTTGTGTTTTCCCAGCCAGGTTTTGCAAGCCTTCTTCAGTTGATTGTATTTGAACTATTTTTCGTAGCTTTGGAAGTTACCGTGAAAAGTCTTGGGTCCAGTGCAGCTTACATGTGTGTGACAGCATGTAATTTTGAATGTAAGCATAGGTGGGAAGAGGTCATTTATATCACAGTGCTGAGCTCCTCAGTGTCGGCAGAATTGCAACATAACATATTTTCATAAACTTCATAAAAAGTTGGTTTTGGAGAACAAGTCTTGAGAATGGTGCCTGTATTAGTAATTTATGTTGCTGGCATTTATTTCTAGAAATAAAACTATTTCAGCTGTGAGAGTCTTTGGCAATATATATAGATGGATCTCTCCCAGGTCATTGGGATTTTTAACTTGCAGAAGGAAAGGATGGATTGACCAAGGGTATTTTTGTGTGTGCCCCTTCCCACACCAGCACCCCAAGCTCACTGGGTACAACATGATGTGCTGTGTGCACTGGTATAATGCTTTGGGTTTGTGTGTTTTAAAATTATTTTTCTACTAACTCATTTGTGGTAATTAGAGAGAAGGAGCTGATACTATTTGAGGCAGCACTACAGAGAATGGGATTTTTCAACAAGTGACACGAGATATCTGCAGAGGACTGTGACAGATACAGTCTTAGATGTAATCTGTGTCTTGTGCATGGTATCATATGACTTCTGCCTATGCAGCTTCTCCTCATCCCTATGGAAACCAAATATTTGTCCAGGAGAGTGTTTTCCTCTGTGCCAGTGAAGCAGTCCTTACAGTAGTTTATTACCTTGCTGCAGCTGGGAATCTAAATCCCAGAAGTTCTCAGGAGAAGTGATGATCATGGAGTGGATTAAGGGTTGATCTTAGCTTCCAGGTGAGGACCTGGAAGTTCATAAAAAGGGGATTTCTTTGTTGTTTTCAGTAGAGCCAGTGTCTCACTGGGACCTTGAAGCATTCTGTTAGCCCTAGGTTATGCATGAATGGGTGATGTATACATGACCACAAAGGGTTGTCTATCACTTCATCTTGATTTTGTGCCTCCAGGAATGCACCTTAGTGTTGTGAGATACAAATATGTCAGGGTAGATAACAGAAAATTGTGTTATGACAGCATTATGCAGTGGTATGACTTCACCTTGACATGTCTTCATAACTTCTGTTTTCAAGACAATCCAGGCCGGAGGGGCAAAATGCAGCATATGAGTGTCTTCACTGGGGTAATGTCCTTTCATTTATGACTGTCCTTTCTAACTCTCTCCACTGCAGGACAAGGTCTCTTCCGTGGACACTGAACTCCCAGCTACCTATGCCTGTTGCCTGTGATGGAAGAACTTGATGTTAATGTGAGGTAGGATAAACTCCAGGGCTCCTCCTGTGCTGCATCTCATCCAACTGGTGAGCTTCAGGGGCAGCGGCCGTATGGCGTGTTTGCAAAGCTGCAGGATGGTATTTTCTGTTTGCCTGTAGATGAAGGACTCTGTTCATGCAGCAATACCTGGTTTGGGGTTTCCTGAAGCTTCTGAGAAGATGTAGTGTCACCTTGTTATTTGTGTAAATGTCAGATGTGGTGTAGCCAAGTCAAGGACTTACTTGCAGTAGGATGGATAGGGCCCCATCAAAGACTGGGCACAAGCCCATATGTGCCTGCTGAAAGTTTGATCCTAGGTTCTTTTCTTTTTTGTTCAACAGTCTAAAAACTTACAACCTCATCTCTGCTACCTTATATTGGGCAAGCAAAAAAATTACTTCTCTGAAGTAATTTCAAACCCCTGGGCACACTAGTGGTATCAGTGAGAGACAGATTTCAGTATGGATCATTTTGACCCTGGAAGTGTGACGCCAACAGAAATTGTTCAAAAAGTCTTCATATCGTGTTTTCATCTCTCTCTTGGGACACAGGGCTGGTATTGGGCTCTGCCATTCTCCCTAAGGTGTGATCTGCAGGGTCTTTCTGTAGGACTAGGATTTGTCTCTTGGTTTTTGGTCTTTTGACTGGCCAGGCTGCCAGTGATTCTGAACTGTGTGGAGATCTGAACTAGGACCCACCAAACCCACTTCACACAAGGACATCAAACTTCTGACCAAACCCATGTTGCTGCCCCCGACCCAGGAGGAAGCAATATTCCAGTTGCAGTGAGGGGCATACGTTTCTAGAGCTTTCTTAAAATCCACACAGGAACTATCTTTTTGCTGTTTCCAGGTTTTTATTTTGAGGACTAATTCTTTACCCTTCCTCTGGCTGGAAACTCAAGTGGCAAGTACATGGGGAATTGTCTTAGAGAAAATTGCTCTGATAGAGACAGATCCAATGTATTTACTCTGGTCTTCCAGGAAACCTTTCCCTAAGGAGTTATCGAATGAAGATCAGGTGGAAACACAGTACAGAAAAGAGGGGAACAGGATCTTACACCTCAAAAGGGGATCCTGTTGTGCCACCCTGTCCTCACAGCTTTCTTTGTCTTGAGCTTTCAGGCTGGGACGTGCCTCTGTGCAAGCCACAACCCACTCTCTCCAGTTGCATGCGCAGAGTGAGATAATACATTTTCAAAGACAATTTCTGTTCTTAATGAGTCTTGTCAAAGTGCTATACTGTCAGAGAGAACATCTCTGGTCTTCATTCACCTACTCAAGTGTCAGGAAAGTCACCAGCAACTGCAGGTTGCTGCTTTAATGCACACTTAGCAGGTCACATTTATAACCTGGTAACCAATGTTGAGAGGTAATGTGTTCTGCTTAATGAAATTTGTCTTGCCTTTTTAATACCAGAAGTGTAGTTAAACGCATAGGCTACTGCTGTGTCTCTGTAAAGAGAATTAAGGTGCTGACACCAGGCAATTTTTCCTACAACCCTTTCCTTCCTCTAAAGACACTAGGAAAAAAAAATCTTGTTTCTCACTATGGTGAAAAAAATTACCCGCTATACATTTCATCATTTATATAAGGAAAATCTGTCAGTTTATAGACACCAAGGGGCACAGAGAAACTGGCTCAGCAAATGCCTGAACCACAAAGTGCCTGGGCAGAGGGAGACTATACTGGGAGGGAAGGGTGACATTTTATTTACCTTAACTGTGTATTTTTTTTTCAGTAATGTGCTATTTGCCACCAGTAGAGAAAAACACTGAGTAGTCCTGACCCAGCATGGATGTTTTGAAGTGATCTGTTATGGTTTTGTAATTCACTATTTATAGGAACCAACAGATCATTATCTGTTTCTTCCTATTTTTGAATTTTACTATAATTCCAATCAGCCCTAATGCTTTTTTGTTTGTTTGGTTGGTTGGTTTTTTTTGTTTTTGTTTTTTTTTTTTTTTAAAAAAAAGGCAAAAACCAAAACAACCAAAATTCCACCCTTCCCCAAACCCCTGAAAAACAAACCCAAATAAAACTGATTCCCATCAGAATTAGACTTTCTCTTCCTACTTGTGATACTTTCCAATTGGTGTGGCCTGACTGCAATGAGAAGTGTTTGGGAGGAAGAGGGTTTGGGTGCTTGGGGGGTCTCCTTCGGTCAGCTTGCTGCAGAAAATGCCCATTACACAGGCCTGGGGAAAGGCTTATTGGCAAGAGTCCCTCAAGAGACTTCTTTCTCCTGGAGCCTGGTTAGTGCAGCCGGCCGCTGTGGTCTGACCCTGGCAGAGCAGTGGAAGGATCTCTGAGGGGGAAATTCTCGTTTGGTGAATTATTTCATCTGATTTCCTGTTTAGAGGTTAAAAGAGGCAACAGAGAGTATTCCTGGGGATCTGATGAATGAAAATCCATGGGAATTTGAAAGCTCTCCCAAATCAATATTGATTCACCATTCTCCAGCTCTTTTGATCAAACACTGTGGTCTGATCTCACTTCGTTATACTTCAGGAATTACTTTAGTCTTTTGTTCCTAGGGACTCTTTCTAGGCTGGACTAAGGCAGTCTTTCATTCTGTGTGATTGGTTGCATAAACAGACTTTGTGGTAGGCACATGATTTCATTTTGACTCCACACTTTTCCAAACCATGAATTTTTGGTTTTGAGAGCTTTGTTTGTCAGCTCCCAGTAAGTAGCTAATGTTTCTCCTTTATCTTCCCTGATTTCAGCTTTTTTGCTGAGATGTGGAATACTGAATGTTTTCTGTTGAAGCCAGGGGCTTCCACGTGCTGTTTTCCAGAGCTGCATGTGGTGAGCCTAAGAGGTGGAAGCACTTGGGTCCCCCCTCCCCATCCCTGCGGGGCTCAGAGGGGCTCCAGTGGGAAGCCTGCACGGGAAGGGGAGCAAAGCTTGGGGAAATGGGAGATGCTTTGATAAGTGGGATGAGAGGAGAAAGGGACAGGTTGGCTTTGTTTAGAGCTGCACCCTGTGGAAACAGCATGTCACTCTTTGGTTCAGAGCAGCGAGTGCTGCAGTTGTCCTGCTCCAGCCTGCTAGGATGGCTGTGGGCACGAGGCTCCTGCCCTCGGACGGGTTTTGATGAGATGCCCCAGAGGATGTCAAGTGATGAGCAGCTTTACATCTCTGTAGTTACCTGAAGCATTGCAGGCAGGTTAAACTGTACAAACGTTTTATTTCTGTGGAAAAATTTAGCTATGAATTTTACAAAGGCTGCAATGTAAGCTTAAAGAGACATTCCTGGAAATTTTAGACAGTTTGCTTTGGGACTTGTATTTGTCGCAGCTGAGGGGGGTGGCAGACCTCATGTTCTCTAATTGTAGAATAGAAAAATAAATGACCTCACAAGTATTTCCAATTTATATTTTGCAGAATTTAAAAATTTTGTGTGTCTTGGTGATTGTTATTGGACCCATTTATTATTATCGGCAGTAGGTTAATGAGATACTGTCAAGTGGTTTGGAATGAAAACTCAAACCCTTGAACTGGTTAGAGTATGGAAAAAAAAGCTGTTCTCTTTATTCGCTTGATTTCAAACAACTTTATAAAAATCCTAGTTGGGCACACTATAAACAAGACTACAGTGGTTCTGCCCACTGACCTGCTCTGGCACAGCAGGCATGTAGTGAACCATAGGCCGTTTGCTGCTGACGCCCTCCAGCCAAAGGGCAGGAGCTCCTGCAGATGCCTTCACTGATGCCCTCACTGGCACAAACTTCTTCCATTTAAAGTTTGTGACGTACTACTTCAGATCTTCTGTTTTGAGCCAGACCTGGCACAAGGCTCCGCCTGCTCATGACAAGATATTTGCCCTGGGTTCTTGTAAATCTGTAGAAACCTTCAAAACACATTTGCACTTCTCTTTTTCAGTTTTACCATTTTTTTGTTGCATTAGACAATTTCGCTTTCATACAAACACAATGATTTTGACACTGTCAGAGAAAGTGGGAAAAGACACAGTCTCTTTGGGCACAAAAGGAAAATATGCACATAGATGGTTTTGTGGCAGTTTGTTTTACTGTGCCTACACTTGCATTTTGGTGAAGAGCAACAGTAAGGTGAATCCGCCAGTCATCCCCACGTGTGGTGTATCAGTTCATATCACATAGCACTTAGCAAGGGGACTTGTGAACTACATTCCTGTTGGAAGACATTAAACCAGCAGCTCTGCACCACGTGCTCTGCAGTCCACAATGCAGACTAAAGGTTTTGAAGCATGGGCTCAAACCACACAGCTTCTACATTCAGGCATGGTGGGGACATTCAGGCAGGGAGACTGGGCTAAATCTAATTGAAAATATCCACCCGTGTCCTGCATAGAGAGGAGATGTAGGGGCCTCAGTACCAACTGCTTTGATCTGCTCCCATTGTGCCAAATTACCAGCTAAAATAGACATAGCTTGTGTGTACAGAAGTCACCTGGGAGTCCATGGACTCCTGTTTTTCTGTGTACAAACCAGGCAGTTGGCTTTCACAGGGTGTGGGTAGGTACATAACTCTGCCCATGAAAACTGTGAGAGGAGCTTCCGTGTAACAAGAATGGCACCTGCAGACCTTGCTGAGCAACCTGGAGAAGCCCGAACAGGGAGGACTCTGCTTCTCTTGGGCACTTGCCAGTGTAGGCTGCAAACATGCCATGCACGGGATGTGAGAAATGGCCTTATTAAAGACTATTAAAGCCTTCCTAGACTGTTGGTAAGACTTTCATAATCTCATTATAAAGTATTCCGTGTAGCCAGGAATGAAGTAAAGCCTCCCTTTGGCATGCCAGTCCCTCCTTATCTCATAGCAGCTAAATCTGACTCCTTTACATGGCTGGGAACACAGGTGACTCAAATCTATGCCAGTTCTGAATGGCGTGGTTGGCCATTCTTGTGTATTTTCCCTTCTTTGAACTCCAGCACTCATTGTTCATTCATTCATCACATTTTTATGGGTGCTGTATGGCAAGCCCAGAATTTCCAGCTTCTGGGCTGCCTCAATTTTAGCTGACTAGGCACCACAGAGGACTCTTCATGATGCAGCTCTGCAAATCTCCTACCACCCTAGAGCTTCAGGGTGCTCAAATTCAGTTAACTGCTTGAAGTTGCTCTGCTAACACAGTTTGGAAAGCATTGGCTCAAGCTTTATGAAAAAGCTTTTGGCAAAGGCAGGCTCACAACCGTGCAACAGGTTGGGAAGTTGCAGTTACTAATGAGAGGCAATCTGAACATTTCTCAACAGCTGCAAACTGCTTTTCATGTGTTAGCTGATGTTTCCACTGGGCCAACACCCTACTATTGCATGCTAAATATTGACCACACAGTTGTGTTTTAGGCAGCTTTTTAAATATTTCTGTTAGCATTTTAACCCAAGAGGCTGTGCTCTGGGCTTTGAGAACTAGGTTGTTTTCCAGTTCTCACACCAAACCCTCTGTAGGTCCTTGGGCAAATCTTCAAGACTCACAGATTCTCCCCACTGTGACAAATGGAGTCCCATACAAGCTCTAGCACTAGCAGCCTTTGTTACTCTATAAGTCTGTAGCTGGGAGAGAAGTGGAAGAGCAGCCGTCTGGCATTTACAGCCAGGACTGGGCGAGCAGAGCTGTGGTTCTGCTGGCTGGAGCTTTTCTCACGCTCTTGGGCAACAAGGAGAAACCTCTGCTATTTGAATGGGTACTTCTGAGTGTGGTCAGGGCTGTTCTGTGTACTTCACTCTGTGCAGAAGTTTCTTCTTTCCTCAGGTGTTGGGGAGAGGCTGTTACGCTTTTGAGAAATAAGCTTTTGAAAAAAAAAAAAGAATCACAAGACTGTTCAGTGCAAGTAAATAGCTTTTATAGAAACCTTTTTATTGTAGCTGTTGGTGAAGGCAGACTCACTTTGCTAAATCAACTATGGAGAAACAGTGTATTATTTGAGTTTGTCACAACAGTTAATTGCTTTTTATTTTTAAGCTGAGCCCCCAAAACAGCTGAATTTTAGATTGATGTTAATTGTTTCCAAACTTGGCTTTATCAGCTTTAGTTTTCTCAGTTTGTTGCTGAAGGTATTTTTGTGCCTTGAAGTACTCTGAAAAATGCAAAGCCCTCCAGCACTCCTGTGTGGGGTTCATTAATCTTGTCTTGACTTTGAGAAATGAGAAGCAAGGTGAGGGAACAAGGAATTAAATTGGTTGAATTAGTTGTGTTTGTTTGGAAGCAAAGAAAATACTCCATTATTTAACCCAGCTGCTGTACCCAAAGTCCTCATACAGAGGCATAGTGAACATTCTTTCTGACAACAGACCTTCTTGACAATATGCCCTCTTGAGTCAAGTTGTATGTTTGAGTCCTAAATCTGGAGCCTTGCTGTGTTGGCCCAAAAGGCTCCTTTCTCCATGGACCACAAGAAGCAGTGTTGTTGACTGTCGTCTCTAGGACGGGCTTGTCACCTAACACTGGTACACTGGCAGGATGACTGACTGCAGAAAGAGGTAGAGAAGGTCTTAGGTCTCTTCTCCCCAACCAAACCTGGGGGGACGCAGGAGCAATAGTCAGTAGTGGGAGAGAGAGGGACCCAAAGAGCTCCATCCCTGAAGACCCAGAAGTAGCTAAGGGATGTCCTAGGAGAGGAATTGGTGTGTGGCCTTGGTCCCTGTGCTCCCTTTGCTTAAGGCACTGGCAGCCAGCAGTGAAGATGGAGGGGGCCAAGACCTGAGCTGTGAGGTAGGACAGACAGAAAACTTGGCAGAAAGCAGAGGTGGCCATTTGGGCAAGGGAGGGGATCCTGTGCTGAGTTGTTGGGACAAAATAAGAGTCTGATTTAATGACCCAAAGTGTAGAAAATGGAAGGGGTTTAGGAAAGAGCTTGTGTGCTTTGAGTGCCCTGCCAGTGGGGATTCGTGAAAAGCAAACAGTTTAAGATTCCTCCAGCAGGTTGCAATATAAGTGTTTATTCTTATATATACACAAGCTCTTTTTAAAACCTCTCCAGCTTCTACACTTTGAGTCATTAAATCATTGTTTATCTCAACTTCTTTGATCACATTTCTGTTTAGGTGAGAAATACCAGGCTAAAATGTCATTGAACAGTCCAGAATCAGCCTAGAGCACTCTTCTTTTCCTAGTCCCCTTTCTAAGGAAAGATCAACTCTAATCCTCCTGTAATACCTGTAGCATTCATCCAGAAAGGTATTTGCTCATGCATTTCTGTGGAGACAGGCATACTGATTGAGAAGATTTTCTGCAAAGCCCTGTCTTCTCCGCCTGCGTCCCTCAGGCAAGAATGGTGCAGCAATCAGAGGAGCATGTAGATGAGAGCAGAGTGTTTTCATCCCTTGGTATGCAAGTGATACAATGTCCTGTTCAACTTGTTGAGCTGATGTGGATGACTGCACTTTCTCATGAGGATAATGGCAGGCAGAACACATAGTGCCAGAAAAGAGCTAAGTAAAACCCTACAGATCCCTTGTGAGGCAAAACTTAACAGTATTGATTTACATCAGCTGTAGATATGACCATATATAAGCTGTGCCATTGGACAAAATGGACCATTTTGTAAGTAGCCATTTGAAAGATGGCTGGTTGGTGGGTTTGTATGGATGAGCCTCTGTGTGCCTGGGGGTACTGGGGTGGTCAGACACAACAGCTAGGAAGGAGTCCACAAGCTGGGAGCACTAAAATGCATGGGGCATTTCTGAATCTGCAACCTTAGACTTCGCAGAGTGTTTCCTATCTGCTGACGTCGGGCGCAAGAAGAAGGGCAAAGCAGGAGGGCACAGGGAAGCAAGGCACAGTGGGGAGATTCACTTTCATATTTTTGTGCTACAAACCAAAAGCCCTGCAAAAGAAGTTCTCTCTGCTGAATGCTCCCTACAGCCCAGGCACCACCCAGCAGGAGCGATAGCTGTTATCAGCCTGGGTACTTTTCATATTGTTCAACTTTTTTCTCAGTTTCTAGGGAAACACTCCATAGCACTATATTTATCAGAATGTCTTTCCAAACACCTCCGCCAACACTTAATTAATGGAATTTTTAAGCCTGGCTTCAGCTTCTGCAAATGAATAGTGTGCTCCCTTACAGCAGCTGTGGAGCAAGTGAGACGTATATACTCTGTGAAATAAGTTAGAGGATGCAGAGGCAGAGGGGCAGCTCCACCATTTGTCTGTGTGTGCTGAGTTCCCTCTGGGAGGTAAGGCTGTCATGCACTTCTGTGATGTTTCACTCTGCTTTTATTAGTGTGTCCTGAGGAATGTGTGCAGATGAAAATGCCCTTGACAAAGAGCTGGGCCAAAAAATTAACTTTTTGGTGCCGTTCAGCACATCGTTTCTTTTGCTTCAGCGTCTCTGCACAGAGTGGCAGCTAGTGAAGATCTGGAAGAGGCTGTGGAAGGCTGTTAAAGCAGTCCCAAAGCCTGGGATATCCTGGGGCAGACCTGGCTCTAGGGCTTTGCAAAAATGGGCAGATGCCCTAGAAAGCAGCAGATTGCCCAGACCAGGAAAATGGGATGGACCTTGTTGCCAGCTTTTGCCCATGCCAGCTGCCTGGAAGGTCAAGGCTGGCAGCTGCAGAGCCAGGGGCTTTCCAGAACACCCTTATTGACTCTGCAGGGCTGACCCTCAGCATTAGGCTAGCAAAATTCAATTTGCCTCCATGTTTAAAATTTCTTCAGCTAGCTGTGCTCAGAGGTTGTAAGTAGGGAAGGTGGGAGGGGATATCAGGGTATCTTGAGAGACAGAACTGCTACACAACTGGAGCTGTGCAAGAGACACGGGACTGGATTAGCTGTGTAAGAGTTAATATGGCACCACAGTCACATTGAGGGAGCTGTGTTTCCTTAGAGAACTGATATGTGTCTCAAAACCAAAGGGTGTTGGCTGTAGGTGGAAATCTAATAGCTTTTGCTCTTCTCTCAGTGAGTTAAAATTCCCTGAGTTGCTTTTGGAGAAGTGCAGAAAGACAGTCCTGAGGTCCTGGGCAGACATCTCTGCTGGGAATGCTGCCTTGGGAATAGGGCTGAGATGCTGAGAGCTGCGGTGAGCTGTTACCTGTTCCAGATCCTGCTGCAGTAGTGTGTGAAGCTGCAGAATGAGCCATTCACTTCTTGGGAAAGAGCTTTTCTACTATCTCGGATATGAAAGATGCTGCAGCAAATCATTTTGTGCTATTTGTTTGGCCATGTGTCTAGGACCTGCTATCAGGTACTATAAATGACTGTTGATAGACTGTTACCCAGGAGCAGAGTGCATCTACAATGCAGATAAGAAATATGCTCCTCTTCTTACCTAGTTCAATCCTTCCACTATTTATTTTGCCCTTACTGTATTGTGGAAATGAATCATCAATGATGTGACTCCCATGTCTGGCAAACAGTCAGAGGTCTGAACTTCAGTCACTGGCTGAACTTACCATCCTGCCCCATCTATTAATCGAGGACTTGCCATCACGTGTCCTCTGAGCAGCAGCCTCTGCCTCCCAAAATCAGAACAGGAAGTACAAGTGGCCATTCTCTGAACACAAGCTTTGCCATCTGATGGACAGGAACCATGTGGAGACAAAGCTTTCAGGGAGTCTTTGGCTGTTTGGGGGTGAATCCATTGTAGGAGAGGTTACTTTAAAAAAAAAAAAAGCAGCTAAAAAGTTTCTGCTCTCTATTGAATAACTGAAAGCTTAGTATGGCCTTATGCAACTCAAGTCCTTCTCAGGATATGATGCCTGGACTGCAGGGAGAATTTGATCTCACACTTGCCAGATGCCATTCTAGTCCTCACGTTTGAGGAACAGTAAATCTGGAAACTTTTTTTTTTTTTTAAAAGAAAGTGTATCCTTGCAGAAAAAAGCACTACAAACAGAATGTCAACATTGGAGAGGACTGCTGGGGACCTAAGCCGGGTTTCTGGCTCTGTGCTGGTATGTCTGTGATAAATGGAGCAGCAGCTGACCTTTCAGCTACACATTGGCTTTGCTGTAAGCTCAGAGAGGAGTGAAGGAGAAAGAAGAGGGCTCTGCTTGCTGCTAGTGAGGGATGGGATGGGGTGAGCAGGATGCTCTTAAATATCTGGCTATTCATCTCTTGATGGGTCAGAGTGAAGGAGAGAGAATGAATTGAGCAGTCCCTTTCCCTTCCTGGGGCACATGAGCTCATGCCTACATGAGAGCAGAGGAAATGTGTCATGGCTGTTTTGGGGTCATATTTGTCTTCTGTCACACCTCCCTAGGTTGAGCATGTATCTCATAGCTCATCTCTAACTGTGGCTCTGTGTATAGGCACTGAGTATTTCTACCTAACAGTAGGCACAGACCTCTTCCTTGCTTTTCCAATGCTCCCAAAGCTTTAATGCACCAGTATCTGCTGGTCATTATGTGACTTTCCCAGCCCAAGCACCCTCCCTATGGGAATATTGTGTCACTACTCCAGCAGGGTGCCAGACAGAGGAAAAGCAGACTCCAGTGGCTATAATGCTGGGCAAGAGCATGTCTTCATGACTCAGTTCTTTTAAAAGAAGTCAGTTCCAGATGTCAAAGGTGTGTAAACAGTTTAGTTCATTTACTCCCCAGTTTCTTAGCCTAATCTGGAAAATCACAGGAGGTCCCAGTCGGCTTCTAGAACTCAGATGATTGTTTTATTTTTCCATTTCTGTATCTCCAGAGTTGTATTTATTGGCATTTAAGTTCTATTTAACTTTGCCTTAAAGGCCAGGACGTGAAAATGCAATCTACTTGTTTCCAAAGCCTCCTTTCCACAGTGAGACTATAGGGCTGTGGTGGCTGGCCAGCTCTTTGCTCACTGTCAGTAGACTAGTCTGGAGACCTGTCCAGGGCTTGCTCTTCTCATGAACTTCCTGAGAGCTCTGAGGACTTATCTGAGAACACGCTGTTGTCTACTTAACAGGGAGTGTAACAGGAGAATAAATAAATCCAACAAAAGAAGACGGGCAGGAAGGACCTGGTTCATGTTAATTTAGTCAAGAAGTTCTCAGGACTGAGAGCTGAGTGGTAAGGAAGCTGTGTGAGAGCTGTGACGTGTTTCTGAGCAGACTCAACCTGGGGCTTGGGTGTTTGGAGGAATAGGGCAAGTAGAGGATGTCACAGGAGTCCAGACAGATTTTGAGTTACTCTGTGGAAAGGAGACAGTGGGAGGCACAGGCTATTCCCTTTACAGCCTCTGCCAGAGTCGCTGCTTTGGGTTTGTGCATCAAGATACAAACCTCCTCTTCATTGGTAGACATCCCTGGAAAATTAATAGACTGCTTTACTTCTTTGGGAATTAAACTGCTTTTGTGGTATTTTGAGCCATGCTAGAGTGGAAGAATTAGTATTTTTCTTCTCTATTCCCAAGCAGCTGGAATAGATTTGGTCCCATTACTGACATTATTTGTAATTTCCATTTTTATGGGCGGTAATGGGGATGTGATTCTCAGGCAGAGCTGGCAGCTACAATGAAACATGGAGTTTTTATTTCTTGCAGTTCAGCTACTGTTCAGTATGCTTTCCTGAGCCCAGCAGATCTGGGTCTCGTCCAATGCAGTCACCTAGTGTTTTTGCATTGCTTATATGTTTCCCCATAAGCCATGCTCAAAGCCTTTGTTGATACTGTCTCCTTGCAGCAGAATGACGATCTGTTTACAATTACTCTTGGTGACACACTGTAAAACAGAAGTTTGCACTGGAGCTCAAAGCTGTAAACTGATTCAACTAACAGTGTCCCTCACCTGAAAAACCTATTGAAATTAGTAACAAAGTTTAAATGGTCAGAAAATTAATCACAAAACAAACTGACTTTCTATACATATCCTCAGTTAAAATGTACTGCACCAGCTTTACAGAAATGTCACTAATTAAGGTTTTCAGTGCTTTGTGATTATCAGGTGCTATTGAGTTTCCAACATCCTTACAGACCCCTAAGCAGAGAATTTAAGCCCAATGGAAGCATGCTTCCTTGGTTACCTCTGGATGAGCGGCCTGCCTGCTCAGCACTGCCAGGAATCTGCTGACCCTGAGTTGGGAACCGGTTTCCCTGCTCTGACATAGAACAAATTATCCACAAAAACAAACAGCTGTTGTAGTGTGTTGTCATTTTTTTTGAGCTTTGTGCCTCTATGCTTGGTCAGTCCTTCCTCTGACACTTGAAGAGAGCACTGCATTTGCAAGTGTCATTTTCTAGGTGTATCTTAGCTGCTGGGTGCAGGCACCTTTCCTCTTTCTTCTTTGCTTGTCTCAGATAGGGCTACATGATACAGCTGACATGCCCAGCCTCTCTTCCTCCATTGGCTTTTAAACCCTCCAACTGATCCTGTGTTTCTGCTCTGTTTCATCAAATTTCAGCTCTCCAGGCCTTTGCTTGTTTTCAAGTATGTCTGGGCAGTAAGTTTTATTTCCAATAGGGCTTAGTTTGTCATCCATGTTCATATGCAGCTTCATGGTTTATTTTCTAGTCTAAAGAATTTATCTGATGGTGCTGACCCTTGAACCAGGACACCATCAGCAGTATCACTGTGATGCCACTGGCTTTATCTCTATTTTCCCCTTAAGCTTTTTTTTTTTTTTCTTCTTTTTTATCCCACTCACAGTTCTTGGACTAGTTTCCTCAGGCAGTGGCAGACTTGTGGTACCCAGCATATCAGGGTGTACTTTATTTACAAGTAGTCAGTTATCAAACTGAAACAGATTTTAAGATCAGACTGCACTGAGGTAGCTGGGAGAGGCAGCAGCTGGCTCACAGTTGTGGATCAAACTTGAAGTTCATAGAACTTCTGAGTGTAGAGTCTATACCTGATGCCACCAAGAAACCTCTAGGTCACTTCATGCCTTTGTGGGGAAGAAGGTCTCTCCCTTTGCATTGCTCTCTTCTCCAGGAACATCTGTTTCTGGGAATCTTTGTCAAGGGCTTCTGCAGATGAGCACAGTGAGACGTTTCTCCTGGAAGCTCTTGCACTTGTGTCCTGGTTGGAGCTGGAATAGAGTTCCTGTTTGTTTTAGTAGCTGGAGGAGTGCTGCAGCCCCCTGAGACCCCAGGGGCTCCCCAGGTCCCAGTGCCCTCACCTGTGTGCGGGGGTGGGGGGAGCACAGCTGGAGGGCTGGGCCCCGATTGGCCGATAGTCCATGTCACGTGATGTTATGCTCACCATATAAAGGCAGGAGAGGGCGGGGAGAGGCTGCCACTGCTGGGAGTGTGGCTGTGGGGCCTTGGTCTTTGGAATTGCTGGCCGGGAGCAGGCAGGTGGTGAGCAGCTGTATTGTACATTACCTACTGATATTGCTGTCAGTGTATTATTCTGTTACTATTATTAAACTGTTTTTATCTCAACCCGCGAGTCTCCCTTTGCCCCTCCGATTCCCTCCCCGTTCCCAAGTCAGGGGAGGGTGGGTGAGCGGCTGTGTGGCATTTAGCTGCTGAGTAGGCTCAAACCACAACAACTTGTTAGCCAAAAGAAATCACAACTGAACAAATACTTTCAGAGCTTTTTAGGCTGGCCTCAGGGTAGTGACTCCTGGGTGGGATCTGCCTTGCCTCTGAGCTGAGTGTTTGCAGTTACCATGTTCAAAGCAGTCCCAACCATTTGCTTTTCCTCTGTCCTGCTGCTTGCCCAGGTTGACATCCTTTCTTGTTTATTTGACGTAAGAAGTGTGATGAGGCTTTTGTGGAGACTATTCAGAACATGCACTTATCTGGGGATGTAGAAGGAGGCTTAAATAAAACAAGAAATTTAAGTGCTCTGTTCTTGAATTAAGGACTTCTCATGCCCTTGCTTAGAAAGGACACCTATCTGGAGCCTAAATGCAAGGTTCATACAAAATGAGCTGATGAACATGTACTCTGAGGGTGGAAGGTTTCTGGCTGCCACCTCTGGCATTAGCTTTACCAAACTATTGTCTTTATGGTAAAGCTCAAATTGAGGTAGTAAAATTGAAAATGCGTGACATCTCAAAAATTACTTTTATCCCACTTGACTGATGTGTTTTGTGTCAGGGTAGAGTGAACTGGTTGGGTTGTTCAGAAATTGTGGCACTGGAGAAGGGACTAAAGAGATACACTGTTCCCTGGGGACACAAGGCAATCACAGAGTCAAATATTTGA
This sequence comes from Tyto alba, assembly GCF_018691265.1. Lineage (NCBI taxonomy): Eukaryota > Metazoa > Chordata > Aves > Strigiformes > Tytonidae > Tyto > Tyto alba. Next base: position 13,900,478 of record NW_024881279.1, read on the forward strand.
AGGGGCACACACCTTAGGAGCTGAACAGATGAAATTCACCATGCTGTGCCTTAAAAAATCTCATTGGGACATACAGTCCTATGTTGTCTTCAAAAAATAAATGAAAGTACTTCCTGCTATTGTTTGGTAATGAATGAACTGGAAACTGGTTTCGTGTGGCTTAGAGCCACACCAGGTGTCTGGGGGGTGTCTCAAATAAAATGTATTCCAGAAATCAATGTATTATCTTGTCTGTGCCAAGTCTTCCATTAGCAGGGGTAGCAACAAGAAACTCTTTCATTCCTCTAGATTCTTGAAACTGGGAAAGTATCCAGGAAATATTAGAAGTTAGACAGCCAATAGCTGTATTTGTCTTTTATTGTCCAAGGTGTAAACAAGCAGTGAGAAAAGTACACAGCCTGATGATTTAATATACGGCCTGATGCCAGGACTCTTCCACTGGTCTTGACTAAATGCCTCTTATTTAACAACATTTCCCTGACTTCAAAAGTTGGTTGAAAAAGCAGAGCAGGGCCGTCATGCTTTTTGATTTGAAAGTCTTACAACTTCCACACTTTCAGCAAATATGGGAACAAAGTTTTTCCCTGGTTTGAAAATGAGAACTCAGTACAAGAATGCCAATAAAGACTAAGAACTGCCAGTATGGTGTTTTGATAAAGAGTTATCTTTGGGGTCAGAAATGTGTGGGCGTAGGCCAGGACTTTTTGTTTTTTTGCAGGAAAAGTTATAGTAAGACAGGGAAACAAATGCTTTTACCACAGGAGCAGCAGCTCACCCTTGAAGGGTAGCAGGTTCTGCTCAGTCAGTCTCAGTACACCCCAGTTTTGCACCTGGTTATTGCAGGAGGCATCACACAGATTTCTGTGAGAAATCTGGGCACTCAGTATGTTTAGCATGAGTCTAAACCTTGATTTTTCCAGCTCACTCCTGTGCTAGAGATTATATCACACATCCGTATGATGTTATTCCCTGTTTCCAAACTACCGAGATAGAGCTTGAAGTAATTGTATGTGTATGTGTAATGGTGATGTTGCTTATTGCCCCTTTAAAGTAAAATTCTTTTGTACAGTAACTGAATTACAAACATTCTTGTTCAGAAGTACATACTAGACTACATCTTCAACATTTATAGAATATGGAAGTGAAATGAATGACACTTAATGGGAATGCTGCTGGGAAGTAGATGCTTCATTAAATCAGGTCTCCTGAGCATAGCTATATTGTGTTTGTCATTTGAACATACAGCCTGTTCTGTTCAAGACTTCTATATGACATGAGATAGGCAAGAGCCACTTATCTGGGAAATAAAAGGTAATCACATTATTAATATGGAATATACACCAAAAGTCAGATTTATTTTTGTGCTTCTTTCATCATCTTCTGTTCTTCATTAAACTGACATGTAGTTTGGTAAATGCGGTGGGCTTACTTCTGGGGAGTAATTATAATTAGGAACTGATCAAGACGTTTCTGATTAAAGGCATATTTGATCTTTGGTTTTATTCAGCATTTACAAAGGAGAAATGACTGTTACAACATCTCTGCTGCACTTTGTAGTGTGCCTAAGTTTCTACCTATTCCTAAGACAGAGATGTGATTTTTTTCATAGTTGTAGAGTTACTTGGTAACCTCATTAAAATAAGTAGACACTGCATATGTGAAAAGTATTGTTATATTTATGTGACAATAGAAGGGAAATATTCAGCATGTGAAGGTGGAATTATTATAAGGAACAAACCATAGTGCCAAGGTCCTGCAAACTTCAAGTAGATGTGTAAGATTGAGATTTGTGGTTGCACAGGGCTTTGCACAAGAGCTGTCCTGTGGTAGTTGTTAGTGGATCCCAAACAAACTAATTGCAGCAGCTGCCCTTCCTCCATGTATATACCATGATCCTAATCTAATGCTAATTTTGTAAGTTAATTTTAACTTATATTTTAGGTGACAGTCTAATGGTTTTTAAGGATTGTACTTGTATGCATCAGCCTTGCAGCAATATCCGCTCATATGTGGGTGTAAATTATGTAACACTTGATCTGCTGCCTGGGAGAGAGCAGAGCCAGGGGTTTGTCCTGCATTGTGTGAAAAGTGGAGATGGACACGGCTGCTGTGCTCCCGCCTGACCTTCCTGCAAGGGGAGAGGCCAAAGGCTTAGGCAGGGCCCAGAGACTCGCTGCATCTGGGTTTGTTTCCTACCTCTGTCACACATTTCCCATGTAACTGTGCAAACTGCTGTCTCTCAAGGTCTCAGACCCTCGATAAAGCATCACATGCCCCAGATCCAATTTCCATCCAGAAGAGGCAAGAACTTCTGCTGGTATAAGCTAAGGAAATTGCATGGACCAGCAGAAAGCTCGGGTTTTTTCTGGGTTTGTTACTTGGAGCCCCTTGTGCCTTTTCTGTCAGCCTGAATCTGAGCAGTCTCAAAGCCTGAGGTGCGTGCAGAGCTAGACACATTGCTGTGGCCCCAGTGTCTCCTGAGGTCCCGCAGTGTCTGGCAGCTCCATCACACACTCGCTCCCAAATAGGAGAGTGCTCCTAGCATGTCCTGATTGACTGCACAGCCCACACATGGCAATTTTTAAAACATTTAAATAGCCCGTCTTCTTTGCTTCATCTTGACAATTGATTTTAATCAGTATTATCAGCTGCTTGAAACACTTAATTCTCTGAAGCACTATAGTGTTCAGCCTCCAGGAGATCTGTGGGATGGAGATGCAGGATCACCTGTAGTGCTGGTACCAGTAGTTTTGTCTGAAGTCCTTGTTTCATTGTTCATGATCCTCCTTGGGCTGCTGCTGTTTGCAATAGCGTCGTTCGTTTTCAGCCCCACACCATCAGTGGAAGCAAGCTGGTTTCAGAATGTTTCTGAGATTCAAACCAGCATAAAAGGATAAAACCTCATCCCTTCTCACCCACCCCACTGCCACAATTTATTTGGCTAAAAAAAAAGCCAAACCACTCAAGCTAATCATATGACTGAGTTATTTTGATACGTGAAATGCTGTTTATTTCTGGCTTGTCAATACTTTAATTAATTTCAATCTGTTTCTAAAACAGAAGTGAAGTACATAATTGATTTGAATCTGTTAGAAGTTGTCCTGCCATCTGCACAGTCTGAAGTGAAGCGGCACAAGCAGTGTAGCATTTGAAGGCATTAAAAGAAATCACATGCTACTGGATTAATGCTGACTTCTGATTAATATTTTTAGGTGGCAGTAGGAAAGAATATGTTAACAGCTAGAAATCCATAGATCAAATAATATATTCCCTATTGTCATGTTTCTATACTGAGACACGCATTGTTAGGCTTACTCCTAAAACAACTTATCTTGATTTTTAAGTGTTTAACACTCAGCCTTGGATTTTATGCCTAGGAATGATCAGGAGAGTAGAAAGGAGAAGAGGCAAATGTCATCTTATTTGTAGTTAAAGACCTACATGAAATATCATGTCAGCTGGAGTTACAGAGGGAAGAGCCATGGCGTGGTTGATAACAAAGTGGACTGACTCTTCCATGTATTCCCAATACACTGAGGCCACTGTTAGATCAAGAAGAAAGTTCTTTTCTAGGCTACCACTGCTCTGAGCTTTTGATCTTCTTCAATGAGAACTACAGACGTCCCTTGTTAGGAAGTGCTCACTGTAGTCTCTGGCTTCCTCCAGGAGATGTTCCAGGTTCCCTCTGGAGGCAGAGTTATTCCTCTCCAGTTTGGAAATGGGACATCCAGCCTTCTTTTTACCAGCTGTGCTCCTCTGCCCTCCAAAGCAAAGTCTTCAACCCTCATTCTCTTTTCCATCTCCCTCACTCCCGCAAGAGTGTCTGCAGTGCTTAAGGTGCTCCTAGCACTGAGCTGTGTATTAGTAATTTTTTCCCACTGCAGTGACACGTAGGTCAGCGTGTGATGTGTAATGAAAATCAGAGGAGCAATGTACATGGTCTTACCAACATGACTGATCTATGCAGCTTAATTGCTGCATAAAATATGCAAAAGCACTTGAGGTCATTTAGAAAAGTTGAGGTGTTTACAGGAAAGTAGAAATTGAGCTTGAAAAAATAATTACACTTTTTTTCCTTCACATTGATGACTATACAGAAAAGCCTTTTCAGTGTGCCCATATATGGGTTTTAACCATTCATATCACATCAGTATTTCACCTTTTTCCTTAAGAGATTGCTATATTCCTACTAACCAACAATCATTTCGTCTGAATCTCATTTCCTCATAATAGCAAACCCATCAATCTCCGCTTTATTAAACAGGGAAGCATGCTTGGAAGCCAGAGCACTCAGATTTGATCAAAGATGTTATGCAAACCATTGATTTTAATTTACAGCAATATCCACTTCTTCCATTATTAACAGCTTTGAATTACTGAGACTGAATAATTAACAAATATTCCTACTTGATGATAGCTTATTCAAAAGGCAGATGTACAGAAACATATCCCAGATGAACATCCTTCCTGCACCCCCAGTGATGCATATGCCTATTTAATGTTCCCTGGGGGAGCAATGCAACATGGCACAAGAGAAATACTCTTTGGAAAGATCTCCCAAACTCTTCCAAAACTATTATAACTGCAAATGCTCCACAGACGAGTGTGCCAGTGTGTGCTTCTGACCTGCTGGTCTCTGTTCAGAGCCCTGGGTTGCAGCCAGCCAAGTCAAATGACACCTCCAATTTCAGGGCAGAGTTCCCTGTGTGTACTGCATAGGAAATGGGGGCTTAAAACATTGTCCTGCTTCTTGGCTGAAGCTGAAGCACCCCTCAGTCTTCAAGCGGGGCAACATCTGGTGAAACGTAGCTCAGTGCTGGCCTCCCTTGGTATTTCCAGAGACTGTTTTGACAAGTAAAACTCAAAATCTCTGATCACCAAAGAAGACCTGAGATGGGTAACTTCAGTGTCTGTTCACTTGCACAACTCTGCAGCTGATGAGGCTGGAAGGCATGGAGGTCTCTGTACCAGGCAATAATCTTGTTCACTGAGGAAGATGTCTGGGAGCAAAGAGCAGATCTAAGTCTTTACCTGCTATTATAGTCCCTGTCCTTCTTCACGAGCCCAAATGAGAGGAAAACATCTGGGATTCTTACAAAAGGAGATGGTCAGTACCTGCCATGCAAGGACAAATCTCCTTTCCACCCTGGGTGTCATTGCTTAGAAAAACCCAGCTGAAATTCAGTGTCAGTCTTCCACCCCAAAGCACCAAACTTGGCTAGTTATAACTTCTGAGCTATTACTTCAGAGTTACAACTTCCTTGCAGCCGTAGGAGTTTTCAACACAGAAAATCCTGCTGCTAAGAAAGAGCATAGAGGTGTCTACAGCTATTTGTGTCCTAGCTTCATGGTGAAAATCATCATTTCTCTCCACCTCCAGAGCCCTTTTCTCTGGCATCCCTCAAGCTCCCTCCTCCCCTGAGTCCTACAGAACCGCTGTGCCCATTGCGAGGGGAGCAGTGGGTGGAGGGGAGTCAGCAGCAGGTCAGGGCACCCCACTTGCCCTCACTCGCCTGGCTGCGTGGCACGTGGATGTTGGCATGGCCAGGGAGGCAGCAGCAGAGGGTATGCCTTGATACAAGGGATGTGGTGCTCCTGAGGAGCAGGCACGCTGTGAAGAGCCTGCCCTGGTGCCTGGGGACGGGGCCATCCTTCTGGTGGCAATAGCAGGCAGCAGCCTCGACATTTGTTGGGGTTTCCTGTAAAGGTACAGCTGCTTTCCAGCAGGAGATGAGTGGGCAGTTCAGTTCACCCATGCATTTGCTACATGTTGTACTGATTACTGTGAAATTTTATGTCCGAGCGCAAACCCATTGCCTTTAGGACCAGGGCAGCTCATTCAAGAAACAGGTCAAATGAAAATGCTTCAGTCCTCTCTACCTCCCTCCACGGGATGTGGCCTCAGGGCACCCTGACACCAAGTGCCTTTCCCTGGGCAGCCTGAGAGCCAGCGTCCCCACCACAGGGAGGGGACAGGGATCTCTCAACAGTCAGCCTCAAAACCCTGCGGCTTCCCCTAAAAAATTGCCATCAGGCTCAGTCATCAACCCCCCTCACAAGGCTCTGCATGGTGGAGAGAGAAGCCCTGTCTGCAGCTGATGGCCAGCTCACCCCCCTGGCAGGGCTCAGGGAAGGGGGGGATGTCTCTCCCCCTCTGCACACACTGCAGGGTGCAGATGCAAGGTGCTCAAATAACACAGTGATGAGAATTGTTTAGGAACAGCAGGTTGGGCAGAGCTAGATAAGACAAAATATAAATCTAACTCAGCCTGGCTCTGTATAAACTAAACCATCATCATCCTCTTTACCGCCGTGCCAGTGCGTATGTGCTGCCATGCTCAGTCAGGAGGAAAAGGAACATCTTTTGTATGATGCTATTCAGTGTGATTTGACATTTTGTTTCACAGATGCAGTCATGGAGCAATGTTAGCCTATTGTGAAGGCTTATTTAAACAGGTACAATTACAGCTCAGCAGTGAAGGTGCCTCTGATCCCAGCATCCCCATTGTTCCTGAGGCTTTTCATCCCACCCGCTACCCAGCTAGAAGGCCTGTGGATGAGCCCTGCCTTTGAAGCTGTTTATTTCCCATTTCCCTTTTATTTTCATGGTGTCTTCTGCTGATGAACATTCCTAATGAAGGCTCTGGCATTCTGTTGTGTTCAAAATACTGGTGCTTGGTAAGTGTCTGACCTTCCCCATCTGTGGAGCAGCCGTCTGCAGGAGGAGGGTGAGCAGTGGTCTCTGGCCTTGTGCATCCCACCCTGCACGGTGCCCACGGGGAAGAACCGGCTCCTGGCTGCTCATTGTTTTCCAAAGGACTTTGCTGCAGTGCGGGTTCATGTGTCAGCAGCATCCAGCTTCCTGCCTCCCAGAAATCTCCAATGCAGGGCTTTGCTTCTGGGGAAAAGGAGGTCTTGCAGATCAGATGTACGTGGAGATGGATGGGAGAGAGGGAGAGTGAGTTCTAGTGGGGGGAAGGAGTAACATCCTATTCTAGGAGCAGCTGTGTGGCCAGTGACCGGTTCTGTAGGGTGACTTGGGATTTTAGAGTTAGGATAAGGCATTAGATGCCGATTGCCTTTAGTTTTGAGGAAAGAATCTCTGTATGCAATTTGGGGCAGTCACTGGTGATTGAGACACACAGAAACTGATGCCATTTGTTTGATTTTGCATTTAGCATGTTACTATGAGACCAAGGAGGAAAGCTGCCCAGAGACAGTGTTCACCATGTACTGAGAGTTCAAAGGACAGAACAGAGAGAGGAAGGCAAAGGAGTTCACCAAGAGCTGTTAAACACAAGCCCACTGTGGCACAGATTTTTGTGGCATGAGAGAGCATGCAAGGGAGGCACTGCTGTATGCATGTAGGCATTTCGTCTCTACAGGCCACTGTCAGACAGTATGATGGATGAAGCAGATCGTTTTGACTGATAGGGATTGTCTTCTGTTGAACAGGAGGAAATATGACTGGACCAGTGAGGGCAAATTGCAGGCAGCAATTTAAATATAATTGCAAGAACTGCAGATACAAAATCCACTTGTTGCAAGAGTTGTCCAAGAATTAATGACCCAAGGTGTCAGGAAGCAATGCTCTCTGATAAAAACTGAGAAAGCCACATTTGGTTCAGACAGAACCTTGTCAACATTTCTGAATGCACTGAAGGATTTGCCCAGAGCTACTAGCTTCTCGGAGCCTTAATTGCCCTCACTGAAGTTGTGTTCAATAGACAACTCTTTCTAATTAAGTGCAAACTCTTTCAGATGCTAAGTAAAAATACATCTTGACTTTATCTTTCTTCTTTCTTAGCATCTATAATTGGCTTGCAGAAAATTAAGTGTCTTGCTGGATGCAAACCCATGGCTATTTCTGACCCTTTCAGCGTAACCCCAGAGATCTTCCTACATTAAGCAGGAGTGGATTTACTGACACTAGCACTGAAAATTGGCAGGGCAAAAGAAGCTGTCATGCCTTTGCCTTTGCCTCTGGGCTGGGATCCTTCATTCCAGCACAGGGCAAAACTCTTCTCCCTGAGCCACCTGTACCCCTCTCCTGGTACACTGATACCCCAACAACCCACCTCCAGAAGGACACGTGCCTGGCAATGCTTAGGGACTTTTTGCCTGTAAACCTTGTAGAGAGGTGGGGTACACCCAACTGTCCACTCGGTGACATTTATTAATCTCTCTCAGTTTTAACACACAAGATTATCTAGAATGAAAAGCTACCTGTACTCTCACAGGTGAGAAAGCACTGCTTGGCAAATGGACATACATTTATGAAGCTAGGATATACAGTTGCCTTGGACCTCTTTCTTATAGCCATATAATTGCACTTGGTTTTGAGCCTGCGTGTATCTGCTTAGTGCTGTTTCTCTATGGAACTAGTGTGAGGCCAGGGCATCTCCTTTCCTCTTCTTTGTTTGCTCGTGAACATCCTCACCAGTCTGGATGAACCTATACCCAGTGGTGTGTTTCCTCGTAAAACACTGAAGATCAAGGAATTCCTAAGATATTGTTCATACTTAATATGAAGAGTCCAACTTCAGCAGGCTGCCATCTGACCCACTGGTGCACCTGGCAGTGGGGAAAAAAAAAAAGTCATACTCAAAGTGGCATCACTTTTAGGGGCAAAAAGTGGAAACTGTTATTAAGTGGATGTTCCGCAGTGCAAGCTCAGGGTGAAGTCAGTCGCTAGAAGCTTATTAAAATGGCACAGGTAGTGGAGGCAGGACCTCACCAGTCTCTAATCTTTTTTAGCTTTGCCAAAATAAGGAGAATTCAGTGAGATAAAGTGTAAAAGTCTGGAATGTATTTAGTAAATAAAAAGTGACCCCAGAGGAAGTTAAAGTAAAACAGAAAAACAGTTCAATTTTCCAATTACCTGAACAATCTCACAACATTAATCTTGGGTGCCAAATACCACCTTCATGTGCTGTGAAGAAATTTCCCTGCTGAATTAGTGTCAAGTGCTGCTCTTAATGCCAGTTTATTTCTATCCACACTTGATGATAACATGAACAAACACCCATTCTCATCCATGTAATGTAATAAGGAAAGTTACACAAGCATGCGAAGGTTTAGGATGCATTTTGTTCTGGATAGATAATTAGAAATAGCTGTAAAGGCAAAGTGACTCAAAATTTTGTAATAAAACTGATTTTATGAGGGATTGAAGACTATTTATTGCATGCTGTGTATTACCTTCCTGCTTTGCAGACTCTGAAAAAAACCCCAAAGACATTTTTTGAAACATTTAGCAAGATATTTGTGAAAATGCAGACTTAAAATATGTTCAACATTGTGTTTTCTTGTTATCCTTCCTTTTTCTTTTCTTTCTCTTCATTAAATGAAAGAAATTATTGATGTCAGGGTGGAGGGAAATTAGGCACTTGTTTTGAAATAAATTTTATTTTCTTTTCCTTAATTCTGGAAAAGTTGCCAAACGAAAATAAAAAAAGCCAGAGTGCCTCTTGTTCTGTGGCACTGAGTGAAGGGAAGAGAGAACAAGGGAAAAGATTATGTAGAAAATTTCAAAATTCAAGATGTAAAATGCTCATCTTGAAGAAAACCTTTGGAAAAAAATGGAAAAACTAAATCAAAAAGAACCAAAATGCTTCTGCATAGAAAATAATATTATTTATTGGGGTGAAAAGAGAATGAAAACATTTTTGTCCAGAGACTCTGAATTAGAAGGAACCTTCAGAAATCAGGCACAGTTCACCCCAGCTCTTGGAAATGGGCTCCTCCCCCCTACATGTCGGCTTATCTGCTTGTAGCCTTTCTGCTGATGAACACAAGCCTCGCAGCTTTCCCCATAAATATAAAATGCTCTTTCTTAGTGGTCTTGCTCTGAAGGCTGCCTCGCTGCGACAGCCATGGGGATGCTGCTCACACACCTGCCAAAAAGAGTGCCGGTGCCTGGCACCTCAGCGCTGCCCGGGCAATCCCCTCGCAGTGCCGCTGCAGCTTCTTTTCTTTTCTCTTTTTTTCCTGTGTGCTCCCCAGTTCGAGTGAGGGCTTCGGCGTAGCAGAGAAGATCGTGCTGCTCACCTTCATCTCCGCCGTGATACTGATGGCCATCCTGGGGAACCTGCTGGTGATGGTGGCCGTGTGCCGGGACAGGCAGCTCAGGTGAGCCCACCCCGCCGGCCACCGCCCGCCCTTCCGCGGGGAGGCACGGGGGAAAATCCCCGCCTAAAATGCCCCATGTCCGCAGCTGAGGGCATGAACCGCCACGCTGAAGGGTGTCTCTGGCCATGCGTCGCACCACGGTGATGTCAGGCTCTCACACTGGCCCCAGTACGTCCCCACTCGGTTTTACACCATGGCAGTGGGATCATTTTAGTATCCATCCTCTACATTTTTAGCACTTCCAGTGTAAAGAAACAGACAAATCAGTGAAAAACAGAGCTGAGCAGCAATTCCTTGGAGAAGCAGGTTGGCCTCTACCCCTTTTCTATCTCAGATTTCCTAACAAGGCCATCAGAAAACCATGTGGATCAAGGCCCTGTTGCAGTTGTGCTGGACTGCCGCAGCTGCGAGTGATTTTGGGGTTCATGGGCAAAACTCCTGTGTTGAGGCTTGCTGCTATCCCTGGGAGTTGTCAGACCAGCCTCAGGAGCAGAGTGAGATATTCAACAGCCTCTATTCATATTCTGCGTGGGATTTTTAATGGATTTAATTCTATTTTATTGTTATGATTTAAAAAGTACTCTTCAAGTTAAAATTACAGCTTTAGTCTAGATTCTTCTCAGTGCTTTCTGGAAGGATATTCTCAATTTACAAGTTAAAATAAAATCCCCCTCCTCCACCCCAAACTCTCCAATGCAAGCTGTGAGGCTGGGCCACATGCAGAGACCTGTGAGCATCTGTTTGCCTCTTCTGTGTGAGCAGAAAGATGCTTTTATGCAGGAAACACAGTGGATATTTAGCTGTAAAAAACAGGAACAAGCTAGGGGTGACTGTAGAAAGTGAGAAGTATGTTAGAGAGGACCTTTTAGTGTGATGGAGAAAATTAGACCCAAACACAAGCTGAAATCTCTGTCCACATGTAGAGGATGCTGCACTGAAACTATTCCACCCTAATGTGATCTGTCTTGCAGGAAAATCAAGACCAATTATTTCATTGTTTCCCTTGCCTTTGCGGACCTGCTCGTGTCAGTGCTGGTGATGCCGTTTGGAGCCATTGAGTTGGTTCAAGACAACTGGATTTATGGAGAGATGTTCTGCCTGGTCCGAACGTCCCTTGATGTCCTACTCACCACAGCATCAATCCTGCATCTGTGCTGCATCTCTCTGGACAGGTACGAACACAAGAGCATAGGGAATAATTATAATTGCTTTAAGTTTCTTCAGTGTTATTGTTCGTCAGCAGTAGCCAAAGGGCAAATATGACCCTGCTGGGAACTGTAGAGCAATAAATCCCTCTCAGTACCAGATTTTGGAGAGCTCTCTGAATCCTCATCAGTGCAGAAAAACTTTGAAAGGAATGAGATATATATTGATAGAGCAAGCCAGGCTCTCAGCTGCTTTGCGGCACAGCTCTGTTTGCATTACTGATCAGACGTGGCACGGTTTCTTCCTTAAAGTAAAGCAAAGACGCCTTAAAGTTGAATCCAAAGTAAAGACCTGCAGCTGTCGCGGGCGGCGGTGCCTTGTGCACAGGACGAGGTTTGAGCAGGAATTCACTCTCCGTCACAGCGCTGGGTGTTGCTCACTGCCAGGGGCTGCAGGGCAGGCTTGGCTGGATGTGTTATGCTGAGCCCCATCTTCCCAGGGGCTGAATCACTGAATTATCTGCCTTTCTCTCTCCTGTCAAAAAAATGTTTGACACATCTTTTAAGTGCTATCAGAATTGCTCTTCCCGCTGCTAGCAGCCATACAGGCAGATGAAAAGCAATATTGCTAAGTGACACATTTTGGCATATGTTACTAGATTATATGGAGAAAGAGCAAAAAGAGCAAACCTCCCCATATATTATGGGCTGTTTTTCTAGGGCATCCATTTGCCCACCTCCAGTAGTGACTGCTAACAAGGAGGCAAGTAAAGCTGGTGAAAAAGATGCATAGGCTTTGTGAGAGATCCTAAAAACTTTATTTTCTTTCAAACGTTTCTTCCAAAACTAAAATGAAGGCAAAATCTTAAATAATTTATGGCAAACAATTCTGTTTTGCTGTCATCTGTCATTTTTCCAGGTAAATGGCAGAACTCTCCATACAGAATAACAAGAATTTTTCACAGGATAAATACTTAGAAGAAAACATTTTGACCAGCTTTTCTAATAGGCAATATTTAGAGCTTTCATTTCAGTCCAGTGCAGAGATTTCAATACTTATAAAAATACTGTTACTTAGTATTACTAATATGGCCAAAATAACCCTAATTATTCTCATCATCATTACAGTAGATATTTAAATAGCATTTTTCATCCAAAGAGTTTGTACCCAGCCAGACTTCAAAAGGTACTCAATTAACTTCTCTGTTGATAGGCAGCACTTCTTTTTTGTGGGAAGAGGGGCACCAGCACATGCACCACTGTATTCAGAGAGAAGCTGACGTGCACCAACTACAGCGCGTTTCCTTATCTGGAAGTTTGGATGGCTGGAACACAAATGGGAAGCTCATTATCTAAAAACATTGACAAATTGCCACTTTGAGCCAATTACCATTAAAGCAGATGTTATGCACTGCGCTCTGGATATGGCCTTGTTATATAAAATGATAGGGTTTGATTCTCCAGGCTCTTAATTAAACATAGGGGGTTGTGCAGAGAAGGAGACAGGAAGAGAAAATATTGTTTTCCCCCCTCCCCTTCACCCCCCTGATCTCTGACACCCACTGGGGACAGGGAACCCCCATGTGGGGTGCACAGAAGAGAAACTCTCCACTTTCTCCTGCCTATGCCACCCTTTGCTATGTCATGAGCTCTTGCTCCTGCCGTCTGTCCCCGTTGGTCCCCAAGGTCCTGGGACAGCCTCTCCTGGGGGTGACGAAGGGGATGGGGGCAGCCTTGGGACTCTGGCTGTTGAAATGCGTGGCTCAGAGTTAATTTTGTAGGGATACAGAACAGAGATCACAGTTCTGTACAGGAAGATTTTCTTTGTGTAAACAGACCTGAGGCAGAGTTTGCAAACACCCTGCTCAATAGAGGGAACTGGAAATGGAAACAAACAAACAAACAAACAAACAAACAAAACCCCCTTAAAACAAGATGGATTATATTATTCTGTATTAAATGAAACATTCAGAGCAGAGTGTGAATGCCTGGAGAGGACTACAGCTCTGCTCTTCCTTCTATGCTCTTTTATTCTCTGGCCCGGGGAGTCTTGAATTTTCTCTGCCAGATGCAGAGCTGCCATAGCAAAGGGTGAGCATCGCTGCCTACAGTAACACATAGATGGTTCCTCTTGTCATGGAGAGAGGGAAAGGGGGAGCTGATTCTGGGGACCCCCGCTCCATCCCAAGCTAATTCTTTAATCACTAAAATACTACACAAAAGACAAGAACAGCCGTCTTGAAAGAAAGCAGGAGCTGTAGCTGTGTTTTGGAGGACGCTAATTAACTAAGCTTGTTCCATGTGTGTTCTGAGAAGGTTTTGGGAAGGTGCAGCACCCCCTGCACTGGGGTCTGAGGATGACTGGCCCTGCGCTTGAATGAATCCCATATCAGTGTCACTCCATTTAAGTGGCTTGGCCTTCTGTGGTAAAATTTTTTCTGCTTACTGAGTGCATATTTGAACCTGTTGCTTGTCCAGAAGCATTCTTACTAGCTTTTCAGGATTAGAAAGATTTTTTTAAAGTAGTAGTTCCTCCTGCTTAATACACACACACACGCATATGGGCTAAAAAACACCCAGCATCTGCCAATCTTGGTGCCAAACTGATCAAGAAAAAATGTTTATGACTCTGAATTTGAAGGAGCTGGAGATCATCTTAAGTGTCACAGAAAAATACTTTTTTTCAGAAAATGCCTGTAAACTTCTTCCTCATAAATGTGCTGACAGAGAGAAACCCTCCAAGATTTGCCATCCCCAAGTATTGGCCACATTAGACTAAACAGCAGTCAAATTGCTTGAAAAGAAGCCGAGGGTGAATTCATGACTGAGTGATGGGTGTGCTGAAAACCCCTGCAAGTTCAGGGGTGAGGGAGCGAAGCTGCACTGTCTGGGATACAGAAACACAGTGGCAATTTTCAACACCTGACAAACCTGAAACTGCCAGATGTCAGGGAATTATTTCAGGACACACAAATGCTCTTTCTCTTTCACATGTGATTACCATACATGTGCTTTTCTTTGCTCTCAAGCGGAGCAACGGGAAGAGAAAAGGTTCTCCAAGCTGTTGGCTAGATGTAGCCTGACATAGATAATTGCAGCCTTTATCATTTGCTTGGTGTTTTCATGCCAAAGAATGGCGCTTCTGCAGACTAGCTGCAGAGCTGATCTAAATTTTAGGTAATTCTCTGGTACTGTGTTTTTCTTGGCTTTATTGAGCAATGACCACCATGCACAACACCATTAGCAGAGCACTAACAGCAACATCCCCAAGATAGGCTGCTCCTCTCCAATGGAGCAGAGAATTCCAAAGAATTTCAGTAGAATTTCAAAGAATCTGCCATAGAAACTTTTCTCTATTGTCTAATCTCTGCAGGGCATATATAGCTCTCCTTGCCATTCCGTCTTGCTGCAGAAGTTAATTTGGATGCTATTTTCACTCCATGGGTAATCATTTGGAGCTTTGCCACTGACATGAAAAAAGCCAGAATTTCATCTTAGACGTTTCAAAAACTGTATTTCTTCTCCTAGAACAAGAAGGCACAATTATGTCTGTGTTTGCTGACAGTGAGTGTCAGCTGAAAGAGAAAGCCCAGGATATCTGTCTCATGTGAAGAGGAGAATCCCAAGTCAGTTGTGTGGCTTCCATCACTTTCTGTTTGATCAGACACCTCAGTATGAATCTGATTGAGTCCCAAGACTACGGGCTTCTGGGTTGTCCCAGGATGCAATGACAAGTTCAGACTACCCACCATAGTGCTTGAGACAGATCCAGGTGCCTCCTGTAGCACTGGACTAGCTCTGGATTAGCTCTCCTGAACTGCTGTAAATGAAAATATTATGGAGGTGGTGGTGGGGTGCCAGCCCCTTGCTGTGACTGTCCTGGGAGCATCACTTGCAGGTGTGTTTTGGACTGTGGTCATCCTGAGAAAGGCAAGGAGAAAATTTTGACCTCACTTCATGACAGTGCTAGAGTGAAAAGTGAAAATATCCACAATTCAGTCACATTGGAATAGATACGAGGACAAAAATTTTCTAAATTCCACATATTTCTTGAGAACTTTGCCAATTTTAAAAAACCTTTTCCTTTTGCAAACTGAACTCAAAAAGTTGTGCTGTTCCTGGTGCATATTAGTTAAAATGTGGGTACCTGACAGTGCAGACTAATAGTGATTAATGACTTGACAGAGTAACCGTCCTCTAACCCAAATGAGCAGCGTACCCAACATGTGCTGTTCACAGCTGGGATCTAACAGGCTAGCAAAGTCTCCTCATTTCCAACTGCTGCACCAAATTTTCCTTTTGAGATGTGGACAACAGGCTTTCAAAGCATATCTCTCCCTTGTCCTCTGCAAACATTAGTTGAGGTTTGAAAAGACTTCCAGACAGTTTAGTTTTTGCAGTATTTTGCAGTCATCTCCAAGCAACTTTCAGGTCAGTTCAAAATACTCACTCATATGAGTAAGAGCAACATGTCTTTCTTTTCCCTTCTTATCTGTCAAGCCTCAGACCTAGTCTTTAAGTGTTGCTGGCAGAAACTTGAATTTCTGTGACAATTTTTAGTTGTTTTGGGATTGTTTTTTTCCAGTGAGAAACAACTCCTAAACAGTGCTAAGCGGACAGATTAGATGAGGAGACAGCGGTGGATGGCCCTGAGAAGATCAGGGCAGGTTGATCAATGCCTGGATTTCTGTGACTCAGCCCATTGTAGACTTGTTCTCTATCACCACTGCTTCACCCCTCCTGGCAGCTGGATTGAAGGAGAACTGACAGCACTGCTTCCTTTACAGTGTTTTATTTAATTTTTGCAAGCTGTTGCCCTTGTGTTCATTCAGACTTTATGGGAGTATGCTTCTTCTAGCCGTGTTTTTCTTGTGATTCATGTATTTCGTGCTTTCTGTTTTATTTCAGGGCATACAACTGTGGGTTTTTTTTAAGAAAACTGGGTGGTTAATCTAATCCTCGGGACTCAATTTGAAAAGTCATTCTCTTCAACATTTCCAGAAAGTGTTGCTTGAAAAGACTTTTATCTGATAATATCTTGTATCTGTTTCCATTACTGCCTCTGAAAAAGTAAAAAAGACCAAAACATTCAGTCTTTAATTCTCAAATGCATTTGAGAAAATCTGGAGAAATCACTACAAGATAAACTGATTTTGCCAGTAGACACAGGGAGCAAGGAAAGTACTGCAGAGACTTAGAGACACTCTCGGTCTCATCTGAAAAAGGGTTTTTCTGAAGTATCTCAGGTCTCACTGAATACAAATTTTGCTGTCACTGGGTTATGCTTTTTCATCACCTCTTTGGTATGCTAATATAAAGGAAGGATTTAGCTTTGAATTATTTATTTATTGCATGTTTTATGCATATATATCCATTCTTTGTGCCTATGCAATAAAAATAATTGCACTGCATATAAATAGACCAAGAAGCTATGATAAAGTCTCCAAATACATTTAGCCTGTCAGGAAAAGCAATTTTCTTCTCCAATATTTGCAGTACAATTTGCAATACAATTACTTCTCAAAGTCTTGGGGGGGGGGGGAGAGGGGAAAGAAAAAAAAAAAAGAGAAAAAACCAAACAGGTCCTAACTGTCTGTATTCTTGAGCTTAGATGCACATCTGGCACTTCTGCTCTTCATGCAACCAAAGCATCCTGCACCCTCCCTCTGGTTCCTCCCACTCTCCTGGCTGTGTCCCAGCCCGTGAAGCTTTCCTCCAAGTCTGTGTCTCTGCTGGGCACTCGGTGCACTGTTTGCCTGGCATGTTCGAAACATTTGCAGATTTGCTATGTAACACTCAACAAAACAGACCGAACTGTGTACTTGTATATTCAATGCTATAATCTTACTGGAATTCAAACATGCCACATAATCACTGCTAAATAAAGGCTAAAGCAAAGCAGATGTATCCAAAGGGTGTTGGAACACCAGAGTGACAGATGCTTGTTGCGCCATTTACAAACATTAATTAACATTAATGTACTGTTCAGATATCAGACTAGCACAATCCCTTGAGAGAGATGATGTTTTAGAGATGCCCAAACCCCAGTGCTCTGCAGTGCAGTCTGTCTGGAGGAGGAGCACTCTCCCTGTGTGGGGTGGCGGAGCTCGGGAGGGGCTGAGGTTTGGGTGGGCGCTGGCTCTGCCCGCCCTGCCTGCTGCCTCCGCTCCCAGCCCTGTGCCCCGTCACTCTCCACACTCGTCTCTTCTGCATCGTGTCACAGCCCACGCCACAGAGGCACGGGGGGGATCAACTGGCTCGCCTGGGAATGCCTGGGCCACAGTGGGTCGGGACCCTGATGGCTTTCTCAAGGACTGGGAGAAAGCAGCTGTGCCCAGTGGTGCTCTGTGAAACATCAGCCGGCTGCTGGGGAGACTTGTTAGGTTTTAAATAGCAATCAGTAAGTAATGATTAGGCAGTCAGCAATCTGATTATATGACACAAATTCCAGCTATAGTGTTGAACCAGGCCATAAATCCCCTGTGCCCTTTTCAGCTGGAGAAGCATCTGATCTCGTACAGCTCCCAGGTGCTCGGGTGGAGGAACAGAGAGGCAGCACGGGAAGGGACTGAGCAAGGGCAAACGGGGACCATCCGTGAGGGCTGTGAGATGCGACATGTAACTGCAGAGTTATCTCTGTTGGCAGGCAGCTGGGCAAGAAAACCAACACGGGATTTGCAGAACTCGGGTCTGAGAGCATTAAGGAAGAATAACAGAGCAGATGGCCATGGCACAGCCTGAGGGATGCACTGTCCTTTATTAATCTTTACAGACCCTCTAGAAATATGGTAATTTATTTTGCCACTGTTTCTGCCAATAACCCTCCACACACACTGACCCACACGGGGGCCATGAAGGAGTCCTCGATCTCCATTTGGCAACATACATTTGTTTGTATTACTAGCTAAATTTATCCAGTTCCAATTAACTGTTCTCTTTAGCATTTTCCTCAGTGTAATTATCTCAACACCAGCAGGCCATTGCTTTTCTAATAAGAATTTAATTTTGTTAGATATAATCATTTTAGGACTTTTTTTTTTTCTGGACCAGCGATGCATAACTTCGTTTTATTTGGCACAGTTGGAGACCATAACTTATTTGCTCAGTGGGAAAAAGGAAAAGAGAAAGAGCTGTTCTCACCCCCCTCCCCCTAAAAAACCCCACAACAACAACAACAACAACAACAAAAAAACAACCAAAAACCAAACCAAAGGTACAAATCTGGTTATTGTTGAGGCCAAAATCTGGTTTTGCTGAAAAATCAGCAAAGCTACTAGTACTGTTTTAATTTCACACAGGCACAGATAAATTGGGATCCTAGCTCCTTAGGCTTCATCATTTGGTCAAGGTTCAGCTAAAGACTGGCCCAGTCTGAATTCTAGCCAAATCCTTATACGTATCTTATGTCCTGTGAGGAGAAGCAGCATCTCTCTTCTGAAATAAATGTCCCTGTCGCCCACGAGAGTTTTCCATCAGTGCAGGTCAGTGTCCCCAGTGCCTGAGCTGCCTGCCTGGGGGCAGCCCCGGCCCCTCTACCCGGCTCAGCCTCCTCCCGGCTGTCGCCTCAGGAGCAGAGTCCCCGGGGCTGGCAGCGAGCACAGTCCAACCCTCTCCTGCCACGCTTCGTTGGCCTCTCTTTCCTTAGGAACTGACAAACAAATCATTCCCACTTTGGCGTTTAAGGCACGGTTCAGCAGACACATACAGGCCTGTATGGGCATGGTTGTTGCACCTTAACTTTGGGAGAGAGCTAATAGCACCCACAGTTTTTCCACCCTCTTGTCTTCTTTTTTTCTAGATTATTTAAGGGGTGGGTGTGTGTGAGTGTGTGTAAAAAATGATTCAATATGAGTATTCAGTACATTTTCCTTGGCTCATTTTGGTCTCAGTGATGATAAAACATATGGTGTGTATATGATTTTATACATGCACATGACACCAAATGGTTTTAAATGTGGGCCACCCGGAACCAGTCTGTTTAGTAAAGGTGGGTGTGCATTTGTCTGTCTGTGACATCCAAGGAGCTTCTTGCAGGCTAGTGTCTACATACCCGTAGCTCAATCAAAATTGTATTGCAAACAAGGGAGATATTTTAATTATTCTCCAAGGGCAAGGGATTATCTAATGCAGCTAAGTAATTGTATTTCTGTAATGCCCAGACAGCAAGGAAAGAGCAGCGGTGTGGTTAGAGCACCACTGGTCCTGAGGCAGGAGCTCAGGACTCCAGGACTGCTCTCTGGAGATGTGCCCAGGGCAACTTTCCCACTGCCATGGGCTTGGGGAGGCATTTGGATCTCCCGGCTGATGGATGGTCAGATGTGCTGGCTGCTGTATCACTGCTTGTTTCTCTTTAAACGCAGAAACTGGTGTATGTTAATGTTACTGGCCCAGATTGTTATCTAGATTCTTGGACCTTTGATTTCGGTCTTGACCATGGATCCGGGTCACAAATGGAGTCTCATCATATTGGTTTTCGATGGATATGCAGACAGTCACCACCACAAATAGCCATCCTTGGATGGACTGCAGCTAAATTATGCTGCTGTCAGATCCAGGTCACCTGTGTGTTGAAATGCAATGCTAATTCTCAGTCTTTCCTTTCTTGTCTACAAGAACCTAGAAGCTATAAACTTGTAATAACTGCAGGTGTCATCACTTGAAAGTTGATGTGCTTTTCAAGAACCTTTTTTTCTATTTCTTCCCTGGAAGAAAGGCAGCATATGATGCAAGGAGTGTGCACACAGGTGTGTGCATGTATGCATAGGATTTTTCATACTGGCAAAATGACAACAACAAACACCCTTGATTTACAACACTTATATTTCCACAAAAGCCTTGGGCCAACACAGCAGTTTCAGCATTCAGCTGTACAAGGCAAGAATATATCTGAGGTTCATTTTCTGTCTCTTTTCTCTTTGGCTTCACAGCTTTCCTCATACCTGCCATCCTCTGTGTCCACATATGCACAAGTTTAACATTTGGCAAGCTGTCCATGATCCTACTGCTGAGGATTGTGATATTATGTCTTCTCTACCCAAGGTGTTGAAGGCTGTTAGGTACAAATGTGTTGCAGATGTACAGTTGATCGGACATTTATATCTGCTTTCTGGTTTTACGTGTAGCACTGACTGTAAAGAGGAGCTTGCCGGCAGGTAAAGCACCAGTCCTCTTGGGAAAGGATAAAACATTTTGCTGTTACAGCTCGTGGACACTGTATATATGCATCACTGTGGCAGCTCCTGCTGGTGATGCAGGTAGGACTATGTAGAAAACATAATAGAGGTGCACCTGCATCTCCTTGGAGATGCTGGGAGAGTGTTCGTAACAGTCCACTCCTGGGAATTGATCCACTTGGCACTCATCGATGTCCCCCACATTCATATCACTTGGAACTTCCACTGGAAGACCAGGGAGCATCACATTCACGTTCCTTGAGACAAAGTCTGGCCACTGCACTGTTTCACGGAGCTGCCAAGTGACACTGGGCAGGTCACAAATCCTCAGTAGCTGGACACATCTGCAGTGTCCATAAGAGCCATAAGTAAGACCATAGGGGTTATGGATTTCTTGTTCTGAACCATCTGTAAAACGTTAACACTTGATTCATTCATGTGGCAAATGTCTGATATGGGAAAGGAAAAGTATTATAATGACCTTTGCTTTATGGAGCTACTTGGAAGATCTACAGCTCCAGGAAGGGATTCTTGTAGTTCCCCTTCAGCAAAGGATGTCATAAGAGAGGAGGTGGAGAGGATGTGTTTCACATCATCTGCTCTGCTGTAGGTAATAGGCAAGTGAACATTTTCAAGGAACTGCAGAAGCATGGGTCTTGAATGATAATAGTAAGAATTAATATTTAATTAAACTTGGACATCATATTAATCATGTGTATGTATTATATTTTATATTCATCCATCACGCTGTCATACCAGTACATAATAGATACTCTTTGTGAGCACAGGAAAACATCTTTAGCTTGAAAGGAAGCAGAAATGTAGAATAAGAAAATGTCTTTATTTCACCTTTTGACTAAAACTATTGATAATCTTAGAGATATAATTACTTTTCTCTCAGTGAATAAATAGCTGCTTAAATGCCCAAACCATCACATACATCAAATCACCAGCTACTGCAAAAATTGGTGTGATTTCAATGACTTCTGTTAGCATACACAGATTTCTATTATCTGATTCTTGGGGCCATTGAATGGAAATCCTGCTGAGCTATGGAAAAGTGGACCATGTGCTTCTCTCCCTCCCCCGCCATCAGCAAAATTGTCACCCACACTCCGATTGCGGAACCTTGTTACCGATAACAGTGTAGGGCAGGAGGAACCCAGCTCGACTTTCTGAACACAGGGGAAGTCACAGTAGCAGTAGTTAGCAAAAAATATATATATAAAATCTTTTGACATGTAAGTGGAGGAAAATTGCTGCTGAATCACTGGGACGGAAGAAATATGAGAGCTTAAGATGTCATTTTTGCAGGCATAATTTTTACTCTAATGGCCCTTAATAGCATGTACAAGTCAGTGTAACGCTGTCAGCTGCAGCAGAGATAGAAGTACAGAAATGTAATAACTTAAACTGCTTGGAAGAATTGTTTTCCTGCTGTAGTTAATTAGCAATGTATCATGGTTTTCCTTTTCTGTCTGCTTATTCAACTTGTGAAATGGTAGCTGGTGTCTTGGCTGTTCTTTCCCATTTATTTATTGAATTTCTTCTTTTCCCTTTTCTGCATATAAATATAGTCTCTTGTTACTTGCAATAACTTGCCATCAGGCATGTCACAGGGATCCTTTGATGTCCAGCACTGGGTAGCACTTTCCAGTAGGTGTCTCTCAGATAGTAAACAATAAAATATGCCAGATATATGTCCTTTGTGTTTAAGAGTCAGAAGAGCAGTTGCACAGAATGCCAAGAGAAGCACCATCTGTCCTAATAAGCAGTCAAAAACATTTCTGAAAATACCTGTTTGAATTCAAAGGTCAGTTTATTTCCCAGGGGAAGGAAATCTGGAGAGCAGGGGAAATCCAAATGCAATAAACTCTAGCAGCACAGGACAAGATTGCGCAAACACATTGTGGCTGTCATGAGGAGGGTAGTTATCCTAGGAACAAAGGAAATATTTATTCTATCCTCTGAAACCATTAAGATTGAAATCTGATCATGATGGCCCTCACTGTCTGATAGACTCAAAAAAATGTAGGTTGGAAAGGACCTCTGGAGGTCTCTGATCCAGCCCTCCTTTCAAAACAGGGCCAAACTCAAATTTAAACTTGTCTTCCTCTATTTAAGTCACTCAGGGCCTTACCCAGTTGGGTTTTGTGTGTCTTCAAGGCTGGATGCCCTCGCCTGTTCAACTCATGATCCATTGAAGGCAAGCTCCAAAACTAAGTAAATTCTGTTCCTGTAAATTATGCAGCTTCTTCTCCCTCGTGGGAGGGATGTGAAGGCCATGTTAATGGCGACAGAAATCAGACCCACTGACTGCCATGGCCGTTAGCATGAGCTCCACGATAGGAACATTTCACCCAATGCTCTAAAAGAACAGTTACTGTCAAATATACCATTTCTTCGAAAGTGAAACTTGTCAGAGGAACAGGCTGATTTTCATGCACACACAAAACCAGAAGAGAATGTAGAAACGATAAAATTGAAACAGTTGAATGCTTGTTTCAACATTTTTCCCCAGTGACATTTTCAATCTTGTTTCAAGGAGACTTTTAAAAAATGTTTTCTTTTGACACTTTGATATTATTTCAACCCTTTATGTGGAATATATCATCCGATTTTATCAAAATAAAGCAATTCAGTTGACTCCACATGACTGCACGTGAAGCAGTTCAATTGACTCCACATGACTACAAAAGTCTTAAAAAAATTCGGAAAATCTTAGATTTTTGTGCCTGCTTAGCACAAAACTTTTGATTACCACTCAAATCTTGATTAAATAAATTGTATACCTCAAGGACATCTCTCTAATACACACACATAAACTGTGTGTATGTTTGCATTCACATATGTCTTATTTTAATGTGCTGCTGCCACTTAGAAATTCTCACAGGCATTTCCTCAGGTTACTGGTCCAACTTTAGTGTGTGTTTGCTAGTTTAATGTCTCTAATTGATGAGTCTGCTGATGTTATAAAATCAACATTTATAGGCATTCACCATTGAGGCTCTCTCTATGTACACATTATACTTGGATGTTTAGGCTTGACTCAGAAAAATCTCTGACAGAGATTGTTCACTCCCTTTATAAATAGTTACTGTAACTGTGGCCACTTCTTCAGTGCAGTGCTCATATCCTTTGGGACTCCATATTGCATAATTTATGTGCTTAATAATCTGGAAACTACATCTACCAGATGATCATTATTCATTCACTAAGAAAATGTATTCATCAGGCACATAGCTGAACGATATATTTAGTTATTTGGAAGACCTGAGAATTTATGGTTACTCTTGTGTCTCTGGACCCCAGTTCCCTGTTGCAGCTGCGGGGACATCAGCACTGGCCTGTTTCTATGAAGTGTGCTGAAATCCAAAAATCTAAAGATCAAAAATATTTAATTGGGAACCTGAGACAAGCTGTCAGGTCAGGGCCACCAAAAATCTGCGGTAGGATTATATGGTTGCTGATCTGCTATGCTTATGGGCATATATTAGTTTCGGAGCAATGAGATTTCCCATTTTAGGTTTAATACATCTTCCTGATGTAGAAATCTGCTAGCAAGTAGGTAGCACAGAGTCCAAACAAGCAGAA
This sequence comes from Tyto alba, assembly GCF_018691265.1. Classification (NCBI taxonomy): domain Eukaryota; kingdom Metazoa; phylum Chordata; class Aves; order Strigiformes; family Tytonidae; genus Tyto; species Tyto alba. The sequence continues at coordinate 13,924,521 of NW_024881279.1, forward strand.
GAATTGATTTCTCATCTCTTTGAGCAGACATTTTTAGTTCATAGCTAGTTGTTATTTTAAGAGCAGGGACCTGTTGTACTATGAATATGTTGGATGGATCAGGAGGAGAAAGGAGAGTGCAGGGCACATCCGTTTGACAGTGAAAAGACTAGAGACCCCATCCAGACATTTTCCCTGTCCTTGTGGCAGAAGGTTAAAGCCCATCCAGACAAGAGGCTGATTCCTGGGAGGCAGAAAGGGAGCTTGCTTACAGGAAAACATACTTCATTTTACTGACATTTTCACAGCTTTGAAACACTTCGTTAATTTGCAATAACACCTTTTGCAGTCTTGTCAAAATAAATGTCCATTGCAGTTAGGATAAACCCCAACATTTACTCAGTTATGGCTAAATGGAAGGAAGGTGGACTTATTCATCGTGGTAAGGAGGGTGCAGACAGCTTTGTGACTAAGTGCAGAGGGAGAGGAGGGCTGAGTACAAAGTCACTCCCTTGCTCTGTGTCCTCAGACAAACCACAGCATTAATCTGTGCCTCATTTTCCCTAGCTGGAAAACAGAAAATACTGGCTTTCCCCTGCAAGGCGCTGTGAAACCTTATTTACTCATGCTGTGAAAATATCCTGAGCTCCTTGTGTAAGAGGCAGTCAATGGAAACAGGCTATAGACTCATTCTTTTCCTCTATTTTGAAAGGCAGGAGAAACAAGCTGGAGAAAATGCTTTACAGTTTTATTTTTTGGAGCCCTGGAAGTCAACTTTGATGAAGGTTGTTCTCTCACTTTTCTCCTTCCAGGTACTATGCTATCTGCTGCCAGCCTCTAGTTTACAGGAACAAGATGACTCCATTACGCATCGCTGTCATGCTTGGAGGGTGCTGGGTAATCCCAACATTTATTTCTTTCCTCCCTATCATGCAAGGCTGGAACAGCATTGGCATAATTGATCTGGTGAGTAGATAAGGAGGTACACTGATCTGGTATCAAATATATTTGGTGCTGTATATTCTTCTTCCAAAAGCAATATTCAGAGAAAAGAAGGCAAGAGAGGCTGGAGGAGAAATTTCTTGTTATGGATGAACAGGGGCTGCTGAATTTCTGGGGGGTGTTTTTAAGGGGGGTTTGAAACAACACTGTCCTGGAAGGGTTGTCACAAAGACAGTGGTGGCTCTGGGAGAGGATTTTACCTGCGCCTGCTAATCAGTTCAGTGAGCAGTCCTCTGAAAACACGCCAAGCCCCAGCTGGCTCTTGATAGGCACCTCAGGAGTCCACAGTTCATCTTGGCCTGTGCAGCTCTCAGGGAGTGCTGGCCACCACCAGCCGAGCCTGAGGGTCCTTCCTTGCTGTGCCAGCGATGTTTGGAGAGCCAGATTTCCCCAGAAGGGATGATGCTTTGGGCCAGTCCCACCAATATCCCTGTCTTGGTGTGAGCCTTGAAGGTGGGGGAGAAGATGAAGTTCCCCCATGCAAGTCATTTCAGCAGAAGTCAGTTTTCCCCACTGCTGGCTGCACTTGCAGGATCCCATTTGCAGGACAAGGAGTTAAGCGTGCAAATCTGCTCTCCTTCCAAGCTGGAGGTGCAGGAATTAAAAAATGGCAAACTGTGAAAACACCTTATTTAGAAGAGCTTGTTTAAAGAAACATGGCATCTTCTATGCCAAGTCTCAGTCAAGGAGAGATGAATACTTTTTGGGTCATGGGGAATAGCACGTACAAGCTGCCAAGCCTCTAGACAAGGTGATAAAGCCAAAATTGCTTCCAGACAAGCACCTTTATGACACGCAGCTGGTTGAAAAGGGAGATACGTTTTGTTTAACAAACCATGTCAGGTATCTGATTTCTTCCACTGATTTTTTGCCCCCACCTTTTCAGAAAAGATTCGACGCCCATCTGTCTGTACTAGACTTTCTAAACACCAGTGCAAGCCCTGCCCTTACCTCTAACTTGCTGGCGTTCACAGTGCAGATTTCAGTAGCTGCATGCTGAGAAGTAGTACAAGGTTCAAACACCACCTAGTGAAAATGCTTCCTGGTTTATTTTAGAGGTAAATTTCCTTACTTGCCCAGTTTACAAATAATTAAATAAATTATTTAAATTAAGAAATTTAAATACATAAATAATAAATAATTTTTATATTATCATTTTAAATAGGAGACAAGGTTATTCTCTTGTTGGAGTAAACACCAGAAATCATGGGCCTGGTGGACCTGCAGTGACATTGTTTTGTAGCAAGAATAGCCTCAGAGAAATCCTGTCTGTCCCAGTTATGCCCCTTGCACCCTAAACTCACATGCAAGACCCCTTTCCTCCTCTGCTGTCTCTGTTTTCATCACAAGTCACTGGCCAGATCTCAGCCTATGGATTCAACCTGCAGAATTCTCATGCTTGGGCTGCTGCCTGCAGCCCCTGTGCCTGGAAAGTTCAGTGTCACCCCGAGCCTGGAGCTGCCCCCCAGATGCTGCAGCCCAGTCCTTTTCCTGTCCATCTCTTATAGCTCTGTGGGACTCAGCTGCGTGAAACTTGTGCATCTTTGGCGTGAAACCACGCCCTGATGAACAGAGCAGTGAGCACTGCAAAAAAGCATGGCACAAAGTGAAATTATTCCCCTTCTGTGTGAACTGGGGAGTTAGGCTGATTTTCACTGACCAGGTTGAGACATGCTCGAGGCTGCTGGAGCTGAAGCACAGGCTGGTCCCGAAGACCTGGGGACCAGCAGGGCCAGAGAGCCCACGGCATGAGCACAGGCAGGAGAGGCAGCAGTGCGTAAGGCAGGTACCAGGGATGGGAGAGGGGAGGGAGGAGAGAGAATTGGAAATCGGTGGTGAGGTGTCCTGGCAAACAGAGTGCTGACATCGGAGGAGAAGTGCTGAACGTCTTTCCTTCTTTCTCCTTGTCCTCCCTCCCCTTGCCCCAGATCCAGCAAAGGCAGTTCAACAAGGCTTCCAACTCCACTTACTGCATATTCATGGTCAACAAGCCATACGCCATTACCTGTTCCGTGGTGGCCTTCTACATTCCCTTCCTCCTGATGGTGCTGGCCTACTACCGCATCTACGTCACGGCCAGGGAGCACGCCCGCCAGATCCAGGTGCTGCAGCGCGCGGGGGCCCCCGCCGATGGGCGGCAGCACCACCCGGACCAGCACAGCACACACCGCATGAAGACTGAGACCAAAGCTGCCAAGACCCTGTGCATCATCATGGGGTGCTTCTGCCTGTGCTGGGCCCCCTTCTTTATCACAAACATAGTGGACCCTTTCATAAACTACACGGTGCCGGGAAAGCTGTGGACGGCTTTTCTGTGGCTGGGCTACATCAATTCAGGGTTGAACCCTTTCCTCTACGCCTTCCTGAACAAGTCTTTCAGACGTGCCTTCCTCATCATCCTGTGCTGTGGTGATGAGCGATACCGAAGGCCTTCCATCTTGGGGCAGACGGTCCCCTGTTCCACCACCACAATAAATGGATCGACTCATGTACTAAGGTGAGTGTTTCTCAGATGCTGAAAAATGCCTGAAGTCACTAGAAAGAGTACTTCTCGAGAGTTTTCATAAAGAATTGGTTTCACTTTGAATTTTAAATATCTGATGGATTAACTGTTTAAAAAGGGAGGGGGCAAGGGGAAAATCCAGAAATCCTTAGGGTGCTCAAAAAAACTGGGTTTGTGGATAACAGATCAGTGTTAGTATGCACAGTTTCACCAGAAGTGTGTTCAGGAAAGGGTTGGGAGAAAGCAGAAGTTGTATAAGCATTTTGGCAAGCCCTGCTGTTTGGTTTGAGGGGAACAACTTGATCCCCCAGGGAGCACCTTGGGGGAAGCTGCCTACTCCACCTTCTCTAGCAAAGGGATCATGGCCCCATTTCCCTGTCTCAGATTCTGCCTTTGTAGCCCCACCAGCCACTGCTGCATCTTCTGAACTAAGGAGAGGCAAAGGATGAACTTCCCCAAACGCCTTGATCCTCTGGGGCACTTCAGTGGCTCTCTGGGAGGGGGGATACTTGCCATTGTGTTTTAGCAGCTCATAAATTCTGGGGTGTCTGCCTTTTACTGTATCCCAGTCAAAGCCTGCCCCTCTGCAAAGCAGCATCACCCAGCTCTGGGAGCCCTGGGAGCTGAGCGAGCTTCATATGGGCTGCAGGACATAGTCCTGGTGGTTGGCAGTTTGGAGTCCCAGTGAATTTGAGCCCCACACCTCACCCACCTCACCTTTCACTGAGTTCCACAATGTGTTCATTGTAAGAGAGAGCGTGTGGGCTGTGCACTGTGGGGGTACAGAGGGGGCTGGAGGGCTCTGTGGTATGAGGCACCCTCTGCTGTCTTCTCCTCACCGAGTGGAGAGGTGGGAGGCAGAGGACAGGAGGAGGGCAGGGAAGATCTGCTGTAATATCAGAGCAAATTACAATCTCTGAAAAAAAACCATAGGTGTTTATACAACTATCTAGAGGAGATTTGGTTGTTTTGGTAGATGGATTGATGGCTCTTCACATGCAGATGTGGACTTGGTAACCGTATTTGTGTTCAGAGCTGAATCCATCTGGAGACTAAATCAGACACCGACCAATTCCCAACTGAGTCTGATCCACTGGTTTGCCCCAGACTCCCTTCTGCAATTATCTCTGAAGTTTTGAAAATAATCCTGAGCTGTATAATGGATGGGAGATGGGGCAGGGATTGTCACAACATTGAGACAGACCTCTCAAGCTTTTTAAGTCATGAAGGACATTACAACATATTTATCTTCTGCTGATTAAAAACTGTTCGGGGGCTATGGTCCCAGAGCCCTGTTTCTGTGACAGATGCATGCCATGCTCAGCCTGTATTTCTATTGGAGCCATGCTCCCAGGGCTATCCCAGCTGCTCGTCTGCTGCAGTTAGGAGGATTGAGAGAGCAGCCCTTGTTGGACACAGCGCACCGTCCCGCAGCGAGCGAGCTGGTCCCTCTGGCTGGGGAACTGCAGGGGCAAATGCTGGAAACACATCCCTGCATGGGGAAAAGGGGAGGAAGGGCTTACTCCTGTCCCCAGTTAACCAGGGCAGTTCCATGCCCTCATCACGGGGTCAGTCTGGTGGCCTAAACACAAAGAGAGAGTAGTGTCTATTTTGGCTAGTAAGTACAGAAACAAGATACCTATTGTTAAATATACACGGCAGGGAGACAACAGGGAGCCTCTCTTAGGTGTGGGTTTGAGATGTGGAGGGTAGGGAGCACATCAGCCCAGAAGGTGATTTGCTTCAGTCTGTGCTGATGTTTGACCTCCAAGTGTTGCAGATGGTGATGCTGGTGCCTCCTCATGTCTTCAAGTTGTCTCACTGCTTTTACACTAAGTTATCTTGCTATAAGGTCTCATTGTCCTGCCTGTGCCCTGTGGGACATGCAGGCTGAGGCCAGCGCTGCCTTTGGGGCACTGGGTGGTAGAGACGGGCTCCCAAGAGAGTGAGTGGCCAGGGAGGCTCTACACACCTCCAAAAGGGCTGAACTGCTGGGGGTTTCCTTTAGTCTGTGCTGAGTGTCCCTGAGCTGACAAACTCCTCATTTTGAGGCTCTTTTTAAACAGATCAGTGTCCCTTCGATGGCCAAAGCAAATGTGAACAGTCACCTTCCCTCCAAATCTAGGGATGGCCATGGTCTTGACCACCCTGGCCAACTGGGGAGGCTCTGGTAGGCTGCAGTAAATGGTGGATGAGATCAGCCTTTCCACATTTCCAGCTTCTCCCTCCCACTTGCACCACTCTGGTCCCATACACAAGTTACCCGTGGAAATGTGTAACAATCCTGTCAATCTAGATGTGACAACCATTGCAGAAGGCTCTTTAAGAACCAAACCCGCTCAGGGCATCTTGTCCACTTATAGTTTTTATGAGTACATTTATGGATAGGAGCACATTGCCTCTCTTCAACATACTACATGCACAAGTCAGATTATCTTCTGCCTTTCCACATCGCTCCAGCTCTGCAGAAGACACTTGTTTCCCACTGCTACATCCCCTCCTTCCTCCACATGCCAGAGGGATGCAGCTCTGCACATCAGCACTTCACAGAGCAATTATTTACTGTTTTCCTCAGCTTTGTAAGCGCTGAGAAAAGTGTGATTTCTTTCCCTGGTGCAGATTATGCATTGATGATGATGGAGGTGTGGGAATTAAAGCAAAACCAACTAATTGTAGTCTTTGGATAGTTAATCTCACTTGAGGAATTTTTATTTCTTCAGTGCTTCTCTCTTAAATGCAAAAAAGGTTGGACCCAGCACGGATGGAAGAGCAATTTAGTGAGGCAGGTTCTCTCAAGATGCAACATGCATTTCTTTACTAGATTGGAAATACAAGGCGTTTGTGCCCAGTAGCTGAAATATCGAAACCTTCCTGTACAGGCTGGCTTCATACCAACCCAACTGAGAATCTTCATAGGGGCTGGACCTGGCTCACACACTTCTTTTCCAACCTCAAATTTGTTTCTTCCTGACCAAGAGCTTCTGCAAATGGGAAGTTGTGCAAGTGGGATTTTGCAGCTGCTTTTTGTACCCTGGCAGCTAGAACAGTGAAGAGAAGGACAGACCTTGTACTGAATCTAGGGCAGAGTTCCTCCCCCAAAACCCGCAGAGATCTGCAATTTTGTATTAAGCTGATATGAGTCATTTAGCCTCAAAGGGAATAAGGAGTGATTAACAGTAGGTCTGGGATTGCTAACTCCTCTCCACTTCCAATCTTGAGAAGATCTGAATTTTCCTTCAGCTCTACCTGTCCAAACCATTCTGCCCTTGCTCACAATCATCTCACTGGTATGTTTGCAAATGCAAGAATATTTTTGTCACGGTTAAAGTTCAGACTCCTGCTCTCGGATGCATCTGATCTGTGAGAGTGCCTTTCAGGGAGGGAAGGCATTTCTTCTTTTTTTTCATTTGATAACTTTAGTGTCATAATGTTTTGACATTCCCATTTTGGGATTTTTCACATTTATATTAGGAATGGGAAAAAAAGAAGAAGGAGGAGCAAAGTGCAATAAAACATGGCAATGAGAAGAGGCGGAAGCCCTCACCACACATAGACTGAGAGACTGCTTGGGAGACAGTTCTCATTTTTTTTTTTTTTTTTTTTAATTTCTTTTTTCAAATGATCTGTGAAGACTGTGGTGCTCTGGATGACCCAGGCAGGAAGAGACTTTTTACAGCACATCTGGGGCCAGACACAACTGCAGTGGCGATGGGACAAGGGAGCCGACTACGCAGTGGCTCAACCATGATATGAGGGTGACCATGGCTTTCTTAATCCCCTGGCAACCACCCCACTTTATCTCTAAATTATGAACCAGAAAATGGGGAAAGGATTTCCTGTCACCCATTTTGTTCTTGAACTGTCCATCAGCTGGTGTGAGAGAAACCCGTTCCTTGGGCAGGGTAAGACAAAACATGTTTTGAAGATGTCATGACTAGCCAGGAGGTAGGATTTGGCTAGAGCTGAATCTATGTGTATGAGGGGAAAGAGTATTAGAATTAAATATTCAGCTTTGAAAGAAAATTTTGATTTGCCTGTTTTCCAGGCTTGCTTTCTGCAAGTGTAGGAATTGCCAGAACCCCTTTTTTTACTCTGGATATTCACCTATTTCAATTCTGATGTGTACCATTAACTGCAAAATTCAAGCAGGACACATGCAAATGGTGAATTGAAATCTGCAGGTGTGGCTGCAATCCAAAATTCATGCCCTATTCATATTTCAGTGGCTGAGATTGCAACTCGCATGTCATATGCAAAGGTTTGTTTCTCTGGCTGCAGTACAAATTGTGTAATTCATTATAAATATTTGCAATTCATAGTTCTAATAACCTATGGTTTGGAATATCATTCATTGAAAGGACTTGGGAATCGTTCTGAATAATGAGTGAATAGGAGAATTTACAATGAGCACTCAACTGACGTATGGCAAAAATTAGTACAATAATTAACTGCAATAGATATGGGTTTCTGGATGGCTGTTCCGGAGTTCTGTGCCCCTTGAGACTGAAAGCAAAATGCCATAATCATCTGAAAAATCCTGTTTTCCCCTTTAAACATATTGCTTGCATATCTTTTGTCATGCATAGATACTTATTCAACACAAAACAACAAACTCATGCCTTCGTGAATCATTAAACTCTCATACTGCACAAGTGGATGGGAACCCAGATCAGCATCGCTTGAATTCTTGGATAGAACAAGTTCTGAAATTTTGCCACATCCAAGATGACGACTTTGGGTAAAATATATCTAAGCAATGATCAGACTAGACAAACTCTGGAACGTTTGGGTCATGGAGGTCACTTTGGTGTATTCTCCATTTCCTCTCAGAAGTGCAGTGTTCAGCATAGTACAGTGTAATAGTCTCTTCAGGGAAAGCTATAGTGAGTGGTTTATTTACTCATTTTCCATTGCAGAGAGGTCTTCTCAGACAGATCTGATGCCAAATTTATTTCTCCAAAGTAAAACACATCCCGATTTTCCTTTTAGAAGAGCCAAGAGAAACAAAGTGAAAAAAAAAGAAGCATTCACCTTGGGGGGTTGCAAGTCTTAGTAGATACAAAATTAAATAACCCAATCAGCCCACACTCATGTCAGCACTCTGAAGTTGCACAAAACGCTGGGAGAAGTGTGCAGTAAATCACGGTGTGCAGCCGGCACTCAGCACCAGAGCACTGCTGTGGAGCATTATTGGTCCCTATAGGGAACGTAAGTAATTGTGCCAGTAAATCTCCCGAACTGCAGTGAGCCCCGGTGCTTCCTTGCTGCTGTTGGAACGGGCAATGCAGTAACTCGGGTCTCCAGTTTTTAGAAGTTTAGCAACTCCACAGCTTACAGATCTGTTGGAATAAAAATAAATCCACCCTGGATGTAGGGAAGAGAAGGTCAGAGCTGCCACAGAACGAAGGAGGAAGCGATGTGTGCCTTTTGGCAGTGCTTCAGCAGTGGCAGTGCACAGGGGTGGTCCTGCCCCACGGCTCAGTCCCCTGCACATCCCTCCCACAGGGCTGCCCCAGCTTGGAGCTGGAAGCCCCTCCTAGCACATGCATACTGTGAAATGTCTGCTGTAATTTGTGGGGAGACCCGTCGCGGCTCCGGCAGTGTCTGCACAGTGAGGGGAGCTCCACGGTGCCCTGTGTGCCCACTGCTCCCACCCCACACAGCCAGACCAACCCCCCCCCAGTTGCAGGGGTTTGACAGGTGGGATTGGCAGGAGAGTCAGAGCTTGAGGGCAAATATGCACCTGGGTTTAGCTTTGTGTTGCCACTTCCAGCCCGTAGAGGCAAAGGTAGGAGCTCTTCCTTTTCCCTTGCCTTTTCCTGCCCAGGAGCAGAGGAGCCTTTGGGCTAGAGGCCACTATGTACAGGTGGGACGGACGGGCTGATGGCATTGCATTACTTTATGCAGCTTTAAAACAATAAGTTAAAGAGACTTTCCTCCTCTGTTTAAGAGGTAGCTTTTCATAAAGATGAGCAGCCACCCTGAAACCTTCCTGGCTTTGCAAGGCTGCCAGCTCAGAGCCCCAGCTCCCCTTGCTTCTGGGGTCTTCCCGACACCCTGACATGGAGGAGCCCCCCTGCCTGAGCGGCAGCCTGGGTGCTGCCTGCAGCAAGAACACATCAGGATGCCCAGATGCCCACTGCTGTAGAAGCAAAGCAATATGTGTCATTTCAAAGATGATTTTGAATGACCATGCCTTTTTGACAGCTTTCATTTCGCAAGGTCATTAACTCCACCAGAGCTTAGTCACCTCCTCACAGGTCAAATCCCGGCTGGCCAGGTGTCCCTGTGCCACCAGGCACCGTCCCCTTCTGCAGAGTCGCCTTCAGGGGAACGGGCACATTTGGTGGCTGTGGCATTACAAATCCTCCGGCTGTTTCTGAGCTCCTGGGCTCAGAAATGGCTTCACAAGATGGGTTAAAGAGTGCTGTGGTTTCCCTGTGCACCCAGGCAGTGGGTGTGGGCTGAGACACGCTGCAGGTTCAGTGCCCGCCGTGGGTCATTTCACTTGTGTTCATAGGGCATGGATGGAGCGGCGATCCCATCCCCCCTGCAATGGTGGGGCTTTGTGGGCTGCAGCTGTGGCTTGACTCAGAAAACACAGAGGTTAGTTACTCCGAGCTGCTTTCTGATGGAACTGGCAGGTCTCTCTCAAGGATCTGGGTTTACAAGTGAAATATCTCCTCCTGTTCTGCCTCCTCCTGTTCCTCTTATCTCTTATCCTTCCTTAGGCACTAAGACAGCCGCAGAGACCGCAGAGCTTCCCGAGGCGGAATAACACACTTGCTGCCGGGGGTCGGAAAGCCCCGGCGGCTCCTGCCGCTCCTCCTTCTCTTCCTCCTCCTCCTCCTCCTCCTCCTCCTCCTCCTCCGCCGTGGGCTGGTGCCAGCAGTGGGGGCTCTCCCACCCCAGCCCAGCCGAGCCTCCAGCCGCCAGCCCGGCCAGCGCAGCCTCCCTGTCCTCTGCTCACCCGCCTCCTCGCCAGCTCTCCCAAGGCAGAGCCGTCCCTTGGCGTTTGGCAAGCCAAAATCTCTCCCAGCACGGGTGCTTCGTCGGCAAAGGTGCACGTAGCCTCAGACGGGGCGGGGGGGGTGCGCACCTTCGTTAACGCATTTTCCCACGGGACAGAGCGGTGGCACCAGCAGAGGGGTTTGGGAGACAGGAGGGACCGCAGCAGCAAGCGTGGGGGGACAGGTCGGGCACAGCCAGGACAGTATCTCAGCCCTCCCTGCTGAAGTCCCTAAAAGCCGTCTAAAAACCATTTCAGTAGCAGCAGAGAGGAATCTGAGAACAGGTCTGCTGCTGCTATATGATGATAAATATTTCTCCCCTCTGTTTTCTCTCTTTCTGTCTCACACGTGCATGCAGTCGCGGAAACAACTGATTATGTAACCCAGGGGGAAGTTATTTCTGGAAGGGAGATGTTTACAGGCTCTGTTATCAGGGAGGTGTTATACCCTGCTCTCTTTGTGATGTTGGAAAGAGGACGGTGTGCGAGGGCTCCAGCAAGAACCTGGAATTTCAGCACCAGGCTGCAGCAGCATCTGGCCACACTGGGCAAGGAGGGGCTTCAGTGCTGCTTAAAAAAAAAAAAAAAAGAAAAAAACCCAACCCAAACCAAATAAATAAAATGAGATATTTCAGTACATGCACAACTTTTCTTGGAAAAAACTCGCAAAAGGCTCTGATCTTCACCTGGCCCAGAGGTGAGAGATTAAGGTTTAGCTTCAAACTCAGGGTGTCCCAACTGCCCTCACCTTCAAAGATAGCTATTTGCATTCCTCATTCACTCTGTGAGGCTGCCTGGATGTTCCACCACACTAGCTGAAATGGTAAAATCCAATATGTATTGGTTCTCCCAGAGTTTCTGAAAGGTTGTGGGGTTTTTTTTTTCCTGTTAAGGAGAAATAGGCAAGAAGCAGGTAGGCATCTGCGTGCACAAAACTCACAAACCTGGCAAGGGAACAAAAACCATCAGTAACAAACATGCTATTTTAGCTTGCTTTGGCCAAATTTGAAATGGATGTGGAAGTGAATCTTCACTGTGACTCAGTTTTTAAACACAAAGGTTGCGCATCTTCAATTTATTTTTTTTTTTTTAATTTTAGCACTAACTACAGCATAAAAAACCTCCTAATAGTTTTGTTTTTTTTTTTTTTTTTCCCCTTTATGCAATGAACAGATTTTTTTCTCATCACTGAAGGATCATTTGGAAAAGAATTCCAATGGCAGATTTCTAGCACCCAAAGCTATACAATTATTTAGAAAAAAATCAGGCCGTTAGGGTTAAAATTTCTGACTGGCAGCAACTTCTTGAGAATTTTAATGATCCTGCAAGATGTATCAGAGCTTTGATATATGTTATCATGTTCCTCGCTACAAGTTCATTAGCCCTGAGACACATCATTTGGACTCGGTCTCCTCTTCCCTTCATTGCCTCATTGCTCACTTTTTCACACTGGATTTCCATAGGTCATTTTGGAGGCACAAAGTAAGCAGCATACATTTTTCTGTGCTTGTGAGACTTGGAACAATTACAGGCTGCTAAGCTTGAGGATATGTGTTGTAATTTCTTCAGCAGTTGTCTTACTAATGGGACCAATAGGCAAGAACTTCACCCCTTTGTGAATGTGCTGATAAGGCACATTCCCACTAAATTCTTTTTAAGAAGTTTCTGAGAAAAGGCTTGAGAAACACAGCAAATGATGACATCCCCTGACATCTCCATCCCCTGCAAATTTTGCTTTTTTATGTAATTCCTCTTTTTGACAGGAGTTTAGTCGAAACTCCCCATTGAGAGACATAAATAACTTTTGTTTTCAGGGAAGCTGATGAAATACTGCTAGGGTGCAGCTATCTTTGTATATGTTTAGGCTGGGATTTTGATTTTGTCCTTGATGGTAGGAATTTATTTTGCTTCATTTTAGCAAATGGATGCAAACAATCATCCTCCTGTGGTTAAATTACTCTGATTAGCAGGCCCGTGGGCAGCCATCCTCAGGTGACTGTGCCCTGCAGGCACGTTACTGCATTGCTCTGTAGTGGCTGGAGGCCCTGAAGGAACATCCTCTTCTGTGCTTGGGAGGGCTCTGTCCTTAGGGACCTGCCAGTGCTTAGCAAGAGGCACAAGAGAAGCTAATGAAATTTTTCATTTGATAGACATACATCTATTGGGGGATTTGACTTTAAATTGCAGTAGTGTCATTTTTCATCAGGTGCCTGGATAGGCAATGCTGACCTCCTCGGGTGCTGCCCGGCAGCCCCTTTCCTCAGTCTTGCACGCTTTCCCCATTACGAGCCTGCAAGCGCAGTGTTAGGCATGGCCAAAAGCGTTCCCCACGCAGCATGGGCAGTGCTGGAAGGGTAGCAAGGAGGTGGTCCCGTGGGTCACTCTGGAGGCTGCTCTTCCCACCGTGGTACAGAGCCAAGCCAAGGAGAGAAACCTCCTGAGAGCTCTCTGTCCCAAGGCATGAGATATCAACCAAAACAATTTAAAAATTATGGCTTCAGGGGTGACAAAGAGTATTTCCTTCAGTTTGGCACAGCTCCAGGGCTGAACCCTTTGGGCAATGCAACCAGAGATTGCTCAAGATATGTTTTCCACTCTGATGATCGTTGCAGTTCCAGTATCAGTTCTGGATGTTGGCAGGATTGGCACCGCATGGCTCCGTACCGCAGCCTGAGCACGGCTGGCGTGCTTCGTCTAGCAAAATGGAGAGGGGATCTGATTGCTGTCTGTAAATGCATCAGGGGGTTAAATACTGGGAAGGGAAAATAATTATTTAAACTAAATCATAAGAACAAATGGATATAAAGTGGTCAGGAATAAATTTAAGCATAGAATTAGATTAGTTTTCAGCCACCATGGCAGTGATGGTTTGAAACAACCTCTTAGTAAGACTAGTGGGGGAAAATGTCTAATTTTTAACAAGCTGAAGCTTGATGAATTTACAAAAATCATCTCATTATATATTATGACTATGATAGGAGGAAACTGCCTCATGACCCCACGAAGCCCCATTTTGGCCTTAAATCTGACCCTTGTAGAAGGTAAAAGCAGAGCTGAACTGCTTTGGGTCTCGTTGATACCTGACCACACTGCCTACGTAAAGTGCAGCTTTCTCCCCCATCCTGCTGATATTGCATGCATCAGGGAACATTGAGAGAAACAGAAATTGTTCCCGATTCCCAAAAGATCCCAGAGGCCAAGCCCTGTGCTTCCTCCCTCGCCTTTCCCCTCTGGGCAGCAGCTGCAGTGCAGTATTTCCCACTAGCTGGCAAGTGAGCTTGTCAAGATCATAACCCTGTGGATCAGCAGCTTGGTACCCTGGGGTTGCCTCTGTCTCATTCCCAGGATCTGGGTTTGGCACAAAATTGCACCAAAAGATAAATGGGAAGGAAAAACAATGTCCTTAAGTGATAGCATCCAAACTGTTTGATATACAATACGATACAAAAAAATCTGAAGACAGGGTAATGTCACTGGTCATGTTACCACTGCTAAACATGAGATTATGGAAAGTAGATTTCAGTTCTCCAAATTCATTTTACGAGGTTGCAATTTACAAGTGTGATATATTTGACTTGGTACCTACATCAGCATGGCATGTATTAACTAGATCACCCCCATAGTTTGTAAATTGTAATAAAATTACCATCTTCTATCAAGTGTATTTGTAGTCAGAATTTTTAAGGAACAGGTCTTGTCAATAAGGTGTTTATTTTTTATCTCCTCTCTGAAGAAAAACTAATAATTGCTGATAACATATGCAGATAATACAAGATTAGAGGACTAACAGTAACAAGAGTGAGCAGCACAGGGCTACTCTGCCCTCTGAATGACTTGGTTAACTGGGCACAAGGGAAATGTTTCCACAGAATTACAGAAACATGGTGTTTACGGCTGTGCCTCTTGGCATGCTGAACACAGCCCCAGACCACGGGCTAAGCTAATAAACAGACAGTGCAAAATAGGCTTTGATGCTGAACATCACCTCCTGCTTGATCCTGAGCCTGAAGAGCAAGGGGGGCTGTTCCCGCGGACACGAGACGGTGCTGCCCGTGTACCCAGCACAGGCAGGGCTGGCAGCGGGGTACTGCACCCCAGGAGGGGCCTGGGACAAATGAAGTGTGACTAAAGGTTTGAAAAAGAGGCTCTAACAAAATAGTCCTGGCACATGAACTATTTATCTTGTGCTAGAGAAGGTAGAGAGATCAGTGTCTGTTTGGGGACAGAAGTCTAATGCAGAGATGTGTAGCAAGGGAAAGACTTGGAAGTTTAAAGCGCACAAACTTGCTTTAGAAACAGTGTTCATTTTTAACAGTGAAAATCGTAAGCCATGATAAAAGATTATCATACGCAGTTTTTTACCACTGGAAATTTAAGATTGAAGATTGGCTTTCTTTGTAATAACCTCTCTAGTTCAAGAACAGGTATCGAACACAAAGAAGGAGTGAGTTCAGGGAAGATCCACAGCCTGTTTTGTTCAGGATATACCGGGAGATGACGAGGGTCTCTGCTGGTCAAGTGACCTGGTCTCCAGGGCAGGGATGTCCCCAGCTCTTTTGCTTTCAGTCCAGTGCCTTGTTGTACTAGCACTGAGGGCACCCAGGCAGGAGCAAGTTCCCTGTTTTGCTGGGTGCTGCAGTTTCAGAGGGGAAGGGCAGCCCGAAGGCCGGCAGCCCTGCCCGGGGCAGGCAGGGCACAGTTGGCAGCTGGGGAGCAGAGGGACACCACGCAGCACTGAGCCCCTGAGCCGATCAGCTCTCGGCAGTGTGTGGCTTTGTAAGTAGCCAGAGTATTTTATTGGAGCCTGGTAGGGGTGATGAGCGCAAAAAAGGAGAAAACAACTTCCACCTCTGTCCCTGAAGTATTGGCAGAGGCAACACAAATGTATAGGTTTGCGTTCGGTTCAGCACAAGAGCTCTCAGTGGCCTTGAAATAACCTCTGTTACTTCTCTAAATACATTTCTAATGCGCCTTTGCTCTTATTTCCCAGTTACTTCTTCAGAGTGGGTATGTGATGTTAGGTACAGCACATACAGACATCTCATCTCATCCTGCTGTTTAAAGGTAGGCTAGACAAAGGAGTTAAAAATAGTACAGGGGGACAATCTTGTACCAGGGAAAAGGCTCAGACTGGGGAATTAGAGTACAGCACTTATTAAGTCTTCCCCTTTGCTAATGTTGTTAATCTTAGTCAAGAGATAATTTGGTTTTCACTGAAATTTCATTAGCTGAAAACCTGAAAAGGTATTCTGTAAAAATATAGGAGATCATTAGACTCAATAACAACTAAAAAAGAGTTTGGTAATTTCTTGGAGGAGCTTTCTTGTAATTTTTTTATGAAGCTTTGCCAATATTTACAATCAAACTTATGTTCCAACTTCCCTGGCATGATGTTACAACTTGGCATCAGTCTCCTCCACAGTAACAGCATTCTAATGTAAGATTCACAAATGCTGTGACTGGGAGTTGTGAAGGATCATGAGTGTGGCACAGAGAGCTATAAATATCAGGAGGTACATGATAGCTCAAACACGAGATACGGGCTGAGTCAGGAAGTGCAAGGTGAGATTATACACTCTGCTGTGTAGGATGCAAGAGCAGAGAAGCCCTCAGGTCAGGAACTTAGATGTTCCACAACAGCAGAAGTTATCACCATAAAAATAGAGAGTTGTACACATGGCAAAGGGCTTGGCCGTGTGTTGTTCTGTGCAGCATCGAACAACCTACAAACTAAAAGATGGGACATCATCATCTGCACAAAGGGCTTGTCCTTCCTTTCCCCTCACCCTCATCTGAAGAAAGATGTGTATATTTCTGTATCACCTGGCGTTACAAAAAGGTGACTGCACAGGGCACCCTGTGGCAGCTGGTGGCACACAAAACCCCTCCAGGGAGCTGATGTGCTGCCCACAGAGGCTGAATCCACCCTGGGCAAAAGCGCTTGCCGATGGCCAGGGCATACATCCAGCACGGCAGCGCACACAGGGATGCGCAGAGGGCAAAGCAGCTGCAGCCACGGCCAGGCTGCTGGGAAGCTGCAGTGAGGGCCCTTTCCCTTTCCCTTTCCCTTTCCCTTTCCCTTCCCATCACTGGCCGGCCACGTCCCTGTGCCAATCACCTGCTCTCACCTTCCACTGATGTTCCCATCGCTGAGCCCTGGACCACTCAGCCTTCTCAGCTCTCCTCCAGCAGCTTGCTTCTCACTGTTGAAGTGCAAGGGTTAAAAAGGGAAACTGGGGAGAAAGGGTAGAGAGCCAAGGCCAGTGTTACAGCCCGGCTGATTGCTTCAGCTAGTGAAAAATGCACACAGGCTTGCAGCTGTGCGTCAATGGAGGTTTTGGCCCCTTTTACTTAACGGTGACACAGACACATCTCCAGGCTGTTTGTGTCAGGCTGTTGCCCCAAGGGGAAGGGAGCAGGAGCTGCCAGGCTGTTCAGCTTGGCATTGCTTTTGGGCTCCCGCTGCACAAACACCCCCGGGGCAGGCAGCACTGCAGTTGTGGGTGCCAGCAGCTTCCCATGTCATTTAAAATCCAAACATCAGAAAGAATCCCAAAGGCCGAGAGCTGCAAAAGAGGAATGGAGACTCCAGCACAGTCTGGAAAATAAAGAGCAGGATTTGCACCATTAAGTAAAACCAGAAAAGCTGTGTGGGGGTGGGAGCTTACGGCAAGACATGGTAGTCGGGAGCCTCTCCAAAGCTGTGCTCACTGTCTAAGCCCCTGCTCTGCCCCTGTCGTGGTTTTGGGAAGGCAAAGCATGTCTGTGCTTACTGAAGCAACCACCGGCATTACCGTGTGCGGCGTACCTCCAGCTTGCGTGGGGGCGGACTTGTTTTTTATTGTGGGTGTTTTCTAAAGCTATTGCTGAAGCCTTCCTTTGTATTTGTAAATGCAATAGGCTTTTTATTGAGGTTGGGTTATCCCTAGGGTAGGAAGTCGAGACACTAATTTCTCTCAGCTGTCATCTGTGAAGTCTGGGGTAAGTTTCCACCTCCCACCCCTTCCCTTCTTTTTCTTTCCTATGGATCTGTGCTAAATTTAAAAGCTGAACAGTTTTAAGATTTTTTTTTTTTCTTTTGACACTTCAAAATTCTTCTGCAAAAAGGTTAAAGATTAAGGAAAGGGCATGGGGCTCCTCTCCGCTGCTCGGCATCACACGGGCCCCCCTGGACTGATGAAGCACTGCTGGCATCACATCGGGCTCTGCGGGCAGCGTCTCTGCCCATCGCCCCTTCCCTGGTCCTCGCTGACAGCGTACTAGTCCCAGCCCTGTGAAACCTGCTACCAAAGCAAACTGCCTGTCCCAGTACAAACCAGCTCCTATGGGCACACCTGCCCTCGGGCAAGCTGGTGATGGCATCTGCGCTGCACTCTGTGCTGGAGGAGGCTGGTACCTTCCTTCACCCAAATCCCATTTGACTTGCCAATAATCAGGACACTGCTGGAGCCTGGTACACAGCTGAAAAAATGCCTCACTAGAGGAAACTGAGAACTTCTGATAAGAGAAAAGCTTCTTGTAATCGTACCAAGTGAAATCAAGATACTTATCTTATTTCCTACAGGGGAAAGAGGGGATTAGGGTTTTAAAATACCACAGTTTCCTTCAATTTTAGTAAGGTAATCTCTTTCAATATGTCTGTATATTGGAAAGAGAGATTAGAGCTAAGATAAACCCCTTTTTGTTATTTGGCCTAATACAGGATTCAAGATCAGAACTTCTCTTCTGCATCGGTTTGTTTCTGGTAGAAAAGCCAAGGCACTGAAGGGCACCTTGAGCTTGGAAGCGACTGAAAAAACAGCTCATTTTTGTCTATTTTTAATTGCATGACTTGTGCTTTGGGTAATGAAGGCAATTGATGTATTCTGGTGGGGCAGGATCCCAGTTAAGGCTTTTCTTCTAATCTGAGATTTGCCGTTTGTTGCCCTGGATTGTGTCTCCCTATGGAATGCCTAACCCCTCGTTAAGTGCCTCCCCATTTGTGGTATGACCCATATAATCTGGAGGTTTCTGGGAGAGCGCTTTCTGCAGAGAACAGTGGGGATTTTGTATTCCATGGGCCATCCAGGGAAGCTAGGCTCAGTCCAGTAACTCCAGGAGCTGTCTGCCTGCCTGCGCCACCCTGCCTCCTGCTCAGTCTTTGTATACATCACCAGCAAAACCCACATAACCAAACCCCTGGCTCAGCCCCCTTACTCTCTGCAAAGCCTCTCTTAAGCTGCTTATTGTTCATGAAGAATGGAAAGCAATCCGGTTTACAGACATTTGCGGCAATCCAGCTGACGGAAGCCCCTCCAGTGCTGTCCGAGGATGGTGCTGGAAGGAAGGGTGCCATTAGGAAAAGCAGAAGAGGTGAAGAAGCTACAGGGATGGCTAGTGCTGCTGCAGGTTAACATTTCTTCTCTGTGTAATTACTGTTGGGTTTCACTTCACTGTCTCTCTGATTCAAATGGAAACTTTAAGTAACGTTAATTGTCTTCTCCAATTAAACCTCTCTGGTCTTTGACATGCATGACTGTTTCTCATTTCTCTCTACTTTGCACAGCCAGTTTGCATAATGCACAGTGTGTCCCCAGCATTTTGCAATCACTGGCCTGGAATGGTAAACGCTGGAGAACTCTGCTCTCCCAAGGGCTTCAGAAATGCCTCCCTCGCTGCAAAGTCCTGGCATCTACTGCCCTTCTCCCATCCACTTACCTCCTGTCCAGCATCTGCAGCTTTTCTCAGTTTCCTTTCCTCTCTCCTGCAAAAGATAGTGCAGGGAGACAGCAAAGGAGTACATGAAAAATACAGGAAAGTCATCTGTCTGGTGGGACTTGCTCAGCAAAGATGGGCTAGATTTCCACACATTTACTTTTGCATCCTTCTAGGTCTCCTGCCAGTAAAAGCAAGGAGCTCCTGTTCTGCCCAAAGTGATTTGAATGGCAACTTTAATTGGTTTGAAGGCCTTGATGAAAAAGCAGGACATTAACTGTTGGGAAAAACTCTAATCTGATTTCACTTGAGTCCTTACCGATACGGAGTACCATTATTGGACTGCCTAATTTAATCCCAGCTCTGCTTCCTGAATCAAAGCTACAATGCTAGATATTTACTCAGGTTTATACACCTAAAGTGGAAGGCTTCTGTTGAAAAATGAATTCTGTCTCATGTAATGATATTTAGCTGAGTGTCCTGAGTTGGGAATACAGGACAGGCTGAATAGCTGGTGCTGGGAATGGTACTGTGAGATGGACAAAGAAATGCATAGATTATCTGCTTCCAGCTGTAGTTAGGAGTCCCTTACCAGTTGCACTGGGAGCTGGGACCCATTGCCCAGACAGGAGCACTGCTGGCCACAGCACTGTGCTCCCTGCAGCTGGTCTGCCTGACATCTCCTCCTGTCCTATGGCAAAGCCCAGATCTATTGAAAATGTATCACTTAAATAATTGAATGTAACTTAAACAATTACATTTAGGTAAATACATACATCCCTCATAATATATGCTGACATACTGAATCTGATTCCAAGTCCTTTGGGACTCTCTCCATTCACTACAGAGGGCCACAACAGGGTTTAAAACTAATTTTGGTACCTGAATAAATTCTATTATGGGCAGCAATTTACTATCCAGCTACTTCCCTTCTGTTTCAGCTGCATAGCTCCCAAACAAGACCTTTGCACAGCTATGTTTAATGGGCTGGGCTGTTTCCCTCCCCTCCAGAGATTAGCATGTTTTATCAGTCAGAGTGTTTTTAGACAATGCATATCAGCATTTGTAAAGTGCTCCACATGCCTTAGTGCTAGAAATGCTATATAAATCTAAACAATTATTGTTATATTCTATTATTTGTTCTGGCAGCAGACATCTCTCAAACTTAGGGCTAATTGTTTAAGTGCATTTTAATTTTAGGTTAACTTCTTTTTTCTTTTTCATTTTTCAATAACCCTCTTCCTTTCTGATTGCTGTAGGAGAATTATATTAATTATGTGTACCGTGTCTTTCTCTGTAAACTTACACTGTGGAAAAGCTTCCCTGTTGCTGCAGTTAAAATTGTTTCTAAGGCTTTCGGTGTGCCTCTGGGAGAGAAAAGCCCTGTTATTCTCAAGACATTTGGTGCAGCTCTTTGGTATCTCCAGGAAGGTGTCAAGGACTTTCAGAACATCTGCTGTGATTGGATTGCCATTTTGCCGCTTTTTGGATCCTTAACCCTTGCCTGTATTTCCGATTGCTGGGTGGCTGCTAGTGCCAGCCTGCCTGGTTCTTGTGCTTCATCAAATTCAGGTACCTGCTAAGCCTGCTGTGAGCCTGTCTGCAATGCTCATCCACCTGTGATTTCAGTTCTTAGTCACCTGTAAGCATCTTTCCATCTTAAACTGCACATTTCAAAACAGTAAATTGGCCATTTTGAGGTTTTTGTTTTTATTTATTTGGCATAGCAAAGATTATAGTTGCTAACATCTGCTGCTCAGTATGAATTTGCATCTTGAGTAGATGACCTGACCTGTGAATTGATACAGATGTGGTTTTATTTTAGTTTTGACACCAGGAACGATGCAGTATTTCTTTATGCATGCCTTTGGGAGTACATAACGTCTTGAAAATACTACATCAACCATAACATACAGCTGAGTAATGCTATTTCTCCATTAGTTGATGATTCCCAGTCCTTCCTTCTGCATTATTCTTTCTGTTCTTTGGCTATCAGAGGCTACTTCAGCATTACTGCCATCCATCACAGAAGACAGCATTTTTAAAATTCAGGTAGCCACATTTAGGATGCAGTTTCAGAACTCATCTTTGTTGTTGTTGCTATGTTGTACTTTATGGTTGCATCTTTACCAATGAGATTTATACCTGGCATGCTATGTCTTCATTGATCACAACCCTATCAATGGGAGATTTTTCTGGATTCTTCCTTTGACCCTGTGTCTTCATTTAATCCTGATCAAATTACATGATTTCTCTTGCCTAAAGAGCTCATTAAACCACACGCTGCCTTTTCTCTTATTGATGACAAAGTGTAGTCCTCTCCTTGGCGATGTACAAGCTCCTTAATATCTGAAGTATTTTTCTTACATTGCAGGGATAAACCTGGATGTATTTTCTTACTACTGATGTCAAACCATCTGAAATCCTATAATCTGAAGACTGGTTTCACTGTGAGCCTTCATATTTTGCAGGAGTTGTAATCAGAAGAGTATTCTGATAAGATATCAAAACTCATATCTTAACATGCAAGATTAGTAACTCCTGGCTGGGGGAACCTGTGACTGACACGTCAGAGTCCCAAGTCTATTTTAAAATTTCCAAAGACAAAGCAGTTTCCTCACCTTCTGTAGGGAACACTTTCATGTTTTCTAATAGCTTTCACTATCAGGTGTTTTTAAAGTTCTGTTTCATCTTTTAAAATAAGTGGTTTTTAAATTTCTCCTGTTATATCCTGTTAATTCAGTTACCAAAAATTCCTCTCTCTTGACATTCATATCGATGGCTTCTTTTACCCAAAGTCTACATAAGTAGTTGGTGCAAAACAAGTTAACCATCTATTTTACAAGTTTATATTTGAATTTAACCTATAACCACTACTTAAAATTAATAATCTATGAACTTCCCAAGGGGTCAGTGAAGCACAGAAAATGTTGCTAGCATACTCCCTATCAAGTGTAATTAACTGCCCTGTGAGATGCCAGAAGAAGGAAGGACTGGCTGCAACCTCTGTGCAGCTAGAGGGAACTTTTCTAGTAACGTCTTCGGTTTTGTATGAATTCAGCTTCTTAGTGACCGGAGGCAACAGGTGAGCAAGAACAGCATAACAGACCCAAGTGTGGAGGGTACTTGAAGGTATTACGGGGAGATGATGTACATTAAAAGCTCACAGCTTTCCTGATCAATGCTGGGAGGTTGTAACTGCCCTGGCAGGAGTCTGCTGCAGGGCTCCAGACCACCAGCAAAGAAGTTTGAGGGCAGACTGATTTGTTTGGATTAGAAGAAACCATATCTTCTGGAAGCTTAAGAGGTCTCTGCTGGTATCCCTGATGTCAATGGTAACTGATAAATCCACAGTGGGGCTCAGAAATCACTCTCTGTGGAGAAATGTGCATTCTTTTTTTTTTTGAAAGATCATTCTAAGGGAGTGATAACATGTAAACAAATGGTCATAAAGAGGCAGGCTACTTCCTCCACAGATCTCATATACTTGGATCAAAGTGACCTTCAGCATTTTCTATGGAAAATGTTTATAAATTAACTCTCAAGCACAGAGACATTCTGACCCTGGAGAAGAAATGGCGTAGGCGCTGTCAGATGCAGAGCTGGCTAAAATCGCCTCAATATCATACTTTCACTGCAGAAAATGTGGGAATTTTTGAGAGGACAGCTCCAACAGTTTTCCCTTCTTCCTGTGGAATTAAAGTTTATCCTAATAATCAAGTGAGGAGCTAACTAGCAGATAGACTAACCGGTATTTTTCCTCTGTGTCTTTCATCAGGGGAGGAAGACATGTAAGCTCTAGCAGAAGCTCAGTTTAGCTTTGTGTGCTTCCACATATAGCAGAGTCAGGGACTCCTACCATGGAGTCTTCAGCTGGACTTTCTTTAAATTTAATTCTAGAAAACACAGACATGTTGTGGGCACAGGTTTTGAAATGAGTTTTGCACAACAGACCAGTCTGTAGGATACCGCTGAGCTGTATTACTTTTCCTTGCTTGAACAGTACTGTGCTGGAAAGGAGGAATTGCTTTGGTCCACCCTGCATTCTCCTTTTCTCTGATGCTGCTTGCCCTCACAGAAGTCAAAACAACCATCCTGCTTTGCTAAACCTTTCTTGGCAGTGACTGAGCCAGTAGTTTTAAAGTCAGTCACGTCCCTCAAGAATGCATGCTAATTCTATCTGACACTTGTTAAGTGTCATGGTCACTAACAGTCTTTGAAGAGATGTTCTTGCAGACTTAACAGAAGGGATGTTAATTAGGGTGTTGATTTGTGTTATTCCATAGGCCCATCAAACACAGTGCAGCACTTCAGTAACTAAAGAAGCATATGATACTAAAGAGCATTTAGCTCTATCTATAGAGTGCTATTTATTACCTGGGAAGAATGTCAGATATAAGCCAGTATTTGTTAGATGTTGTTGCAGCAGCCATCACTGCCTGCAGAAACCTCCTTAAATAGCGACATCAAATGTGCCAGTGTGGTGGGAATGCACTCTGAGACTTACGAAGAGAGTTGAATCACCTGCAAATGCTGCTACTTCTACTGTGAAGCCAAGTGCGACTGGACACGTTTGCTTTCAAGATCATTAACTTTGTTCTAGTTCAGAAAGATGCTCTTCCAGGTCAGCTGTTGATCCTTTGGAAGCTAATAAAAGGTTTTGTTAATGACTTCATTCAATCCCAGGAGGATTCAGTGTTGCAAAGGACCAGTGACCCATTGGTCACTAACAAAGCATTAGCTTGCCTATACCTGAAAACAGGCAGGTACTCACATGGACCATAGCATCAGCCAAGCATTGCCCTGGCATTTGCAAGGGCATCAGCCTGCATTTTGAGCTCTCCTGGAAGAGAGCAGGCCAAAATAGCTTCAGAAACAGCACTGCAAAGACTAACCCCTTCTGGACCATTTTCCAAATCATCCAACACAAGTATGTGAATGTTAGACTGCATTTAGCTTATCTTCCTTCATGTACGTCCACTTGTATGAAGGGAAAAATGAAAAGATTTTTCACATTCCCTTACATCCCATCATATTTTTTCTCTATTTTTGTGCTTTGCCTTGGTATTATGTCATACATCATATAATGTGACATCCTCATAGGAGTGTTAGGCTCTGAAATCCTTACCTCTCTCAAAATGAAGTATAGAAATTCCTTTAGCCTCAAAGTCTCCAAAGGTCTGAGTCCTGGCAGTGGTTTTTCCTCCACTGAAGTGAAGCCACCTCTGGAAAGACATGTAACAGCTGTTTAAGTGCAAACCACAGTAATACTTATTTTTTTTCTTTTTTTTTTTTTTTTTTTAAGAAGTGAAGGAAACACAATATGGATTTGTCACTTTGGAAGGAATGGAAGGATGCAGTGTTGCTACATGAAACAGAGTGTAGCCAAACAGGCAAACTCAAGTACTAATACTAAAGAAAAGAAAAATCAAGAAGCCTTGAATAAGAATATCTTGAATAAGAGAATAATATCTTATGTTAATGTTATGTATGAATAATCTTTTCATTGATTGATCTGTAATCTGCCTGGTAGTGCACAGAAACAGTAACAGTTTACATTAATGTATTAAAGGCACATATAATTTATTCAGTGAGATTCATGCCCTATGGTGCTTTTTTGACAAGTTTTTATAGCACTGTAGTTAGTATTTATTAGCAATGAAAGCACTTTATAACACTTTGATACAATATTTGAGACAAGGACTGCACAAAGCACCTACTTCGTAGGCAAGAAAGCAATTATGAATGACACTTCAAGCAGTGTTACCGAGAGATCTTCAAAGAGCTCAGTTTCATACCATTGACAAGGCAGCACCTGGCAATGGCACAGTGCTGTCAGCGCAGAAGATGGGAACATTTGCTCAGCTCCACCCCAGCAGGAGTGTCGCATCTACCTCCCCTGCAAGGGGGATGCACCTTCTGCAGCGCCCTGCACCCCTGGAGCTCCCTCATTAGGCAAAGCCCCGTTTGGCTCCTGTGATCATCCGGGAGTGAGGAAATCAGGATGCAAGAGAGGAGTCCATAAAAAAAAAAACAGCTCAGAGAACTTAGGGAAATTACGCACTTCAGTTACACACCATTTCTTTTTCTGTTTTTGAAAGAATCTTTGTTCTTCATAAACTTTAAAACAAGTCCATAAAAATCCTTTAAAGTAAGCTGTAGGCTAAATTAATTCCCTTATTTCCCCCATGCATGGGTTCACATTGGTTTGCTTCAGAAGATTTGGCTATAAAAGTGTATATGCTTACCTTGGACTTCTTATTGTCAGCTGAATTAATGGTTGAGCTGTGTGGGCTGCCGTGCTCTTCTGGAGCTGTCCTGTCACACGTGCATGTCTTGTTTGAAGTCAGCGGGAACACACACACAGTTCTACAAGCAAATATTTCAGAGAGCCCCAGACTAAACAAAAGGGCTTTGATTTTCAGCAGTGCTTCTCCCTTTGGCTTCCAGTACAGACCTGGGTGCTGAGCGTTTTGGAGACAATTAAATCCTCATGATCTGCAAAATCCATATATGTCTTTAAGTTTAAATACAGGTATTGGCAAGCAGCAGAGAGGCAGTTGGACAGAGACTGGTCTTTGGAACATCACTCAAAACCATCAGACTAATATTAATGGACAACTCTAAATTATACTCTCATGACATAAGGAAAGTTGTCTAATTCAGAGGAATTTTTAGATGCCTGAAATTTGGTTTCTTCATCAATACAAATTCTCAGCTGTTGTTAGCACTGTTTTTGTCAAACTATGACACAGGTAACACAAGCTCAGAGAGGCATCCCTTGTGGTTAAGTGAGCCTTACAAAGGTCTCATGCACAAGCAGGATAATTTTCAGCTGTTAATTACATTGTCACTGCCACTGATGCTACTTGACACAACTCCTGCAGCTGCCTAAGCTTTTAGGGGAGGAAAAACAGACTGCTCAAGAAAAATCCAAGTGTTTGGGTGTCAGACACGTCTCTTCTATAGAGGCAGGCAGAGGTCTGAGATAGACACGAGACTGCAGTTACCCAGGGCAGGTAATTCCACCACCCCAGTTATGTGCCGAAGCTGGGACGTCCCTCTTGCCCCAGAGAAATCCACCGAGAAAGACAAGCTCCTCCAGAAGGAAATTCACAGTACCAAAATGCCTGAAGCTAGGCTCTGTAGGTACTCCACCCTCTGCAATCAAGTGTATCACACAGGTGTATAGCAAAACCTTCCCTCCAACCCCCATTTTATGTCAGCAGAAGGAGAATAAAACCCAGATCCAAAAATCACACAAGTCCCGGTATGATACACTCAAAATCCTTGATAGACAGATGCAGGAAAAGTATAAGGGTATTGGTGGGCTGAAAGGAAAAGGCTGGATGTTGTTAGACTAAAGATGTAAGCAAATGCAGAAAATAAGCGAGGTCTGTTAACTGGGCAAATCTTTTTCTTCTTCTCAGTTTGCCCTAATGTGTAATTCTTTTCCTTGTCATTCAGTGAAGCTGCTAAGTCACTTGTGTTTTGCACTAACCTCCGTGTCTTCCACAGTTTGTGAAATCTTATTCAAATCTGCAAAGTACTGATTGCTTCCTTACTTGTTCTGTCCTTTTCTGTTTGGCCAGTAGTTTGACTGCACACTCCTGTTCTCATATATGCTGCTTTATTTATCGCTGGGTTTTATTTTTCATAGTTGTTACTGAATAAGGTCTAGATCTGCCACACCTCAGAGAAATAAGGGCTACAGCTGATGCTTACATTTTTAAATAATTATGGGATAAAACCCCACCTTCTCATCTCATGACTTTCTGATGAAGTTCTTTGAAGTGTATCTGTAATGACCTGAATATATGGATGGAGATAATCCCCCAAAGGCTTGAAAGGCAAACGTAGGTAGCCTTCATCCCACTACAGGTATTTTTCAGCTACCTGCATCTCTTAATTCCCCAAAACTCCCTCTTTGGACAAGTGTTGGAGGAGCAGAATCCCCTTTTCTGCTCCCCATGAGCTGTTTGTAAGTGGGGGTCTATCAGAGGAAGGGATGGTGTGCAGGGGATGAGTCTTGTGTGTAAGTGGGGACAGGCGGCTGAGCACAGGTCTGGCTGCTCAGCACACCCGTGGGTCAGGAGGGCAAAAGGTTCTCGCTTGTCCACAAATGAAGAAATAAAAGGAATATCAAGTAGAAATAAAGGGACCTCTTTGTTTGACATGGTGTGGTCACATGCTATGCTGTAGCCTGTTCTGATGTGCCCAAATCAGGAACGTGGGGAAAAAAAAAAAAAAAAAAAAAAAAAAATCAGAAAATTCAGGGGGAACAAAGCATAAATTAACTGAAGTATTTGAAAACCTGCCTCATAGTGAGAGATTCACAGATGATCTCTTATTTGGCGCCTAAAGGGGAAGCTGGTCTTTAATCAAAGCTTCCAGAAGACAAAGACAACCTTTAGTATGATAGGCAGTGAAAAGAGGATCCTGTGACTGAAAGCTGGAACTAGAACATTTGTACTGAAAATAAAGCACAAATTTCTAACGGTGGGAGTAGTTATTCAATAGAGAATATTATCAAATGCAGCATGGCTTTTCTTTTACTTATATCTTAAGAAATTAAAGATTTCCCCCCAAAGGATACAACTGGTTGAAACCTTTAACAAGGTCCCGTGCTATACACACAGGGTGTTTTTCATTCTGAGGGCAGCCCAGACGAAGAGAACAGTAACAACAAAATCTACAACAGGGACCAAGATCTGCCTGTAAATCTCCAGGCACCTTGTCAATGGGGAAAAAAAAAAAAAAGCAAACAAATCCATCAAATCCAAGGAAATCCCCATTTATGAAGAGGTCTAAGAAGCTCTCAGCTTCTTCACATCAGAACCACTGCTGTTTATATAGGAAATTTTTCTTTGCCATTTGCACTTTATCAGACTCTTGTTGGTCAGTCAGGAGAAAAACATAGGACTATGAACAGAAGTTAGTGCATTAAGAGGCACTGGTAATTCTGTTACACTTCAGAGGATTGGTGAGAGACCAGTAGTACCTTGTTCACAGCCAACAGCAGTACATTTTTAAAGTTAGTATCGGGTGCTTGCTAGAAGCCAGGTATAGTTGTAACTTTACTAAAAATTAAATAGTAACTGCCATATTCCTGCACTGCAGTCTGACAACATAAAGGAGCTCAACTATTACTCCCCCATTTATACTTAAAAAAACAGACTGACATTTCCAGCATACTACCACTGTCAAAAAGCTCAAGTATCACCAGCCAGGGATCCGTGGCAGGTCCACATTGCTACCACAGATCAAATTTCTTAGCAGTGAACATGTCAGTTATCATGGGTAGAAATTAAGTGACTTAGTTACTACTCCCTAAGTATTTAAGAGATACAGGTTGCTTCTTCAGAAAAGGATCCTCAATCAGAACAAATGGGCTGGTGATACTCATTCAATTAGCAGGAGGAAGATAATATGTAGCTACCAAATCCCCTCCTAGAGCAATACTGAAGAGCTTTTGGAAAATGGGCTCAGCAGTGTTCCTACCTAAAATCGTATCAGTGAGACAGGAAAATGATATTCTTGAAAAGCCAAAGGATTCCCAAATTGGTTTATGAAAAAAAGGACCCCTCCTGATAGCTCATACAGTTCTAGCCCAGTTACAACCACTACTGCAAAAATAAGGTTTCCCCTTTAGTGGGAGGTTTGAGCATGTAGCTCTAACTTTGACACTAGTGGAATAACTTATTGGTGTTTAACGTCAGGCTAGCTGGAAAGCATTTTCCTATTAACTCTTGTTTTTTTTTCCTTACCACCTTACTGTGTCTGTCTTTCCTCCTTTCTGCACTAAAAGTGGCTGTTCCTCTGTCTCCAAGCTCCTCCTGCTCTTCTGCAGTAGACCAGCTCCTGTCTAACCATGAACATGCTCTGTAAGTCCTTTATTTTATTATTGCAGCTCTGTGCATGTGTCTGTTCAGTATTTATTGTAACACAGTTTAAAGCCTCATTTGATGTATAGTTTAAGTTTTGTGGGGTAGAGGCAGAAACCCCAGCTGAATGGGGATGTTTCACCCAGAAGATGGAGGGTGGGCTCCTGGCTGCAGGATGCTACAGACAGCATGGAACGCTGCCTTTTGGTGATGGTTGTTCTCACTTGAAGGACTGTATTATAGTAGTGCAGGGTCTCACCAGTAGGCACCACACAGAGGAGTAGAACAAGATACAGAGGACAGTAACAAGCTGGGATTAATTTCACATTAGAGCTGCACAGCACCATTGTCACCGTTTAGCCCCAGCCAGCAACCTAAGGCCCATACAGCTGCTCACTCTCTCCCCTCCAGTGGGGTGGGGGAGAGAATCAGAAGAGTAAAAATGAGAAAACCTGTAGGCTGAGATAAAGACAGTTTAATAAGTAAAGCAAAAGCCATGCACGCAAAGCAAGCGAAGGAATTAATTCACCCCTTCCCATGGGCTGGCAGGTGCTCAGCCATCTCCAGGACAGCCGGGTTCCATCACGTGTAACTGACTTAGGAAGGCAAACACCATGACACCGTATATCCCCCCCTTTCCTTCTTCCCCCAGCTTTATATATGCTGATCACAACATCATATGGCACGGAATATCCCTGGGGTCATTTCTCCCAGCTGTGTCCCCCCCGACTCCCTGTGCACACCCAGCCACTTGCTGGTGGGGTGGAATAAGTGGCTATGTGGTGCTTAGGTTGCCAGCTGGGGTTAAACTACAACCACCACATATCACAGGCAGAAGAGCTCTCTGGGGCCTTTGGATACAGCCTTGAGAGGTTCTCATACGGACGTGGAAAACTCCAGTACATGTCTTAAGTCAGTTAAATCTTCTGACAGCTCTGAGGCTTCCTCTACCCTCTGATGGTTATAGGGTTCCAGCCACAGTGGGACAAGCATCATGGGAATGCTCCAGGGACCAGGCACTTCCAGACACTCAGCTCCAATTAGCTCAAAATTAAAAAGGGAATAAGAGTGAAATCAGCTTCCTGCTCAAAGATGTTTCTGGAAAGAAGGTAGAGAAAAGGAGCAGAGCTCCTTTCAGGACCAAGAAAATCTCGGTTGTCACAATGACAATCTCCCTACTTTGAAATGGGGATAATGAGTCACAAGAACTGATACTTGACCAGCCTTTTGCATCTTCCATCAGGAGACACACAGAATGCATCTGGCCCTTCAGTATCACACACCCACAACTGCTCCAGTATCTCAGTGTCACCAATCCCTCTGTCTACTCACCAGACCATGCCCTCTGCATGCAGCCGATGAAGTCACAGACCCTGGGGAGATTGCACCTCTCAGTATCTACAAAACCTCTAATTATCCCAACAGATTTGTGGCAGGCAGGGGGTTTCTCTCCTTTTTCCCTTCAGTGCTTTTGTTTATTCCTCATTAGTACACTCAGATATTAAAGAGAGGCAACAGATTTCAACAGTTGCTTTAAGACAGTAGAGTTCAAAGTGGAGAACATAGTTTCTGTTTCTGCCATCTGTAACTTTCCATAGCCAGGTTCCCTGGATAGGACGCAGCATACGCAGAGTCAGAACCGTGATCAGGCTGCAATCTGCTCCCTGTTTCAGCACTCAACCTGCTTTTGAAGTTCTGCACTGCAGAACTCTCAACCATTAATGGAAAACTAGCACCATCCCTTCAAAGGCTGTAAGAAATAAAGGATACTCCTCAGCAACAAGGGATTACCAAAATGCCTTTTTGAAAGCAGCATAAACTGCTTTTGGAAGCTGCATAAACTGCTAATTTAAAGTAGACCGACACAAAATAGGGATTTCAGGCACAGAGCGAGCATCCCTGACTAAACAGGAAGGGAATGCTGAGCAGTTCTCAGAGAGCACGCTACTAGAAGAAAAACCTCAGTAACTTCCAGCATCGCCCAGTTCCTGGCCATCACTGAAGCTTGAAGGATTAGGAGACTCTGGGGTGTTTCAGAGCCAGTTGGACTATCTCCTGGATACTCCTGTAGGCTCAAAAGCACTCATGAAGCAGAGCTCCTCAAAGGAGAGACCTTCTCACCCTTTGCAGCACCCAGGGCAGGGCGAGCAGTTTCCCAACAATGACTGCCAGCATCACCCCACACCATTTCATCCCCAATGGACTCAGTTCCTGCACCTCAGAGGCTACAGCAAGCAGCTCTGGTTTTCAGTTACGTTTAGGTCCTCCCACAGACCTACAGCCATTTACAGCTAGACCTGCAGGGAGGACAGAGAGCACCATGTCTCACCTGGGAGAGAAGACAGACAAAGTGAAGCACTTGGAAGAACCCAGGTACAAGCCCCATAACTCACAACCCACAAAGGTTTCCTCAGCTGAAATAACTGTCAGCGAGAACAGGATTAACACAGCTATCACCCCCTCTCATAACTATCTTTTACAATATCTTTCCCTCACCTTTTCAATCCTCTCCAGGATAACAGAGCACTAACAGAGCCCCTTCAATCACCACACCCACTCCAGCACCCAGAAGTGCTTCTCTCCCACCCTTGCTCTTTTATTTCCTCCTCTCCACCAAAGCACTTGGTGCTAATGAGGCTCATTAGGCTTCCTGCTGTCCTACCCATCTCCCTGCTCTGCAGAGACAGCTGTCTCTGGTAACCCTCTCCTGGCCGGATGCTGTACACAAGCACCCTGCAGACACATTCCAGCTATAAAAAAGACACTATTCTACCGCATTGAAGGACACTGTAAACAGGCAGTATTTCAGTTCCTATGAGCTCTCTCACTGAGGATTATAATTTTGCAATTTACTCCTTTACCTAGGCCACTGCCTAGGACCAGGTGGCTGTCTTCAACACATTTTTGCATGTGTGTTAATAGCGTGCACAGAGTACAAGTGCAGTCTCAGGCCATCAGACCCTTTCACCATGTCTTTCACCTTCTTGAAAGCCCCTGGGCTCCTTTATGGGTGGAACATGAGCTGTGCTGGCCCACAGAGCAACAAGATCGAGGTGGGATGAAAGAAGCACCTCATTCTGCTGATCAGATTCCTTTGAGATTTTTTTTTGAATGAGGTGCAGAGGGCATGCGGTCCTGGTTCTTCTCAGTTGCTGACGTGCTACTTGATATTGCAGTATTTAAGCAGTCATTGGTTTAGGAGATGGCCCTCAACTCATCTTCCTTTTCCTATGCAGGGGCATTAGCCACAGAAGTTAAAAAGCCATCCTGCACTGTATACATATTCAAATACTTGTGCAGAAAGGAAAAACTCCATCAGAAAGCATGAGCAGGAATCAGTACCCAAAAGCGGTTACTAGTCTGGAGGTGGTGGGTCACTGTAGGATGGGGGAGAAACAAGTTTGACTGTGGGAAGAAAAAAGACCTGAAGGCTGAACTCCAAATCCCTTTCTGCTCACTAAGCTGCTGTCACCAATGCCAGCCTGTCTGAGCCAAGGGGATGGGGCTGGAAAGTTGAGACTCATTCAGACCTACATTTGGAGGCTCCTGCATGAGGCAGGTTCATAGCTCTTCTGGATTCTTCACATTTAGGTATCTAAGAGACTTAACTGGGTGCTCATAATTAGATAGGGGTTGAACACAGAGTTCAAAGATCTAAATTTCAGATGTAGATGTCTAACCTGTCTGTTATTCCTTCAGTTCTTTGTGTCAGGTGTTTGTGAAATGTCCTCATGTGAGTTCTTGTGTCTGCTTTCCTCCCCCTGGCATTTTCTCCACTGTCATTTCCCATCAAGTGGCCACGTACTTGTATCCCTACACAAACATTGCTCAGGATGTCCGTCATTTAATTGTAATCCATCTTGGTTGCAGTTCTTCCAAAAAGCTCAACTGAAGAGAGCAAGCAAAAGGTGACCTACAGTCTCCAGCTCTTTGTGTGGCTATCTCTGCTTTACAGTGAAATAATTAACTCTGCAACAATCCAAGCTAAGTGAGGTGCTGCCAAATCCTGTGATCCACTAACACTTGAACACAACAACTCTCCACTTGCTATTCTAGTCACAGAGAGGAAAATCTTGATTTTCCACAGTATAGTCAATTGTATCTGTGCTAAATAATTATAAAACCGTACCAATCTGGTCTGGTAGGATTTTACACTTTCCTGGTCAAAGTGAAAAATACCCCCCTAGAGATCAGGACAACAGCGAAAGTAGTTCAGTTTCGGAATGCAACAAGGAGCAAGGACAAAAAAAGCAAAATGCCACTGGCACAAGCTAGTTCATGCCTGTGTAAATCAACACAGTCCACTGCCTCTTACGCTGCTCTACCTAACGAGCAGCAATCGGGGATCTGGCCCCATGGCTCGGCAGGCTCCTTCACAGGATGGACTCCTGCTATCCTGGTTGTGAGGTGTGCAGAGCTATATTTCACAATTTGATGTTGATAAGACTAGTCCTTATTTATCACAGTCTTTAAAGTCACTACTACTTTGATTAGGGTCTGCAAAAAAACCCATGCAGGCTGCCAAGGCAATCTCTGAACAACATGATTCATTCGGAAGCGAATTTAGCTGTTCTAAGACGTGGAATTGTGGTGAAATGAGAAGCCTTGGCAGGCTGCAATGATAGAGTTAGTTAAGAACAGTACTTTGGTTAGGGCTGCCTCCCCATTTAATGTAGATTGCTCCATTTCTTTTGTTAAGGAGGTGGTGACACTGCCTCAGTGTCACTGGCGAAAGATAATGAGAGGTTCACTGTGTGAATCAGACCAGACAGATGGAGCATCGGGGCAGAATGAACCTGCACTACAATATTTTGGAACAAGTAATTACTGTTAAAAAACCCCACCTTGCTAGCTTCTTTGGCTAGGAAGCTACACTTATGGGGTTCTCAAATGAAACTCCACAGGAATGATCAAAGGGAGACATTTTCCAACAGATTCATTAAGCCATTGCTAAGTTTTGATTATTACCTACAGAGCCAGAGCAACACAAATATAATCCTATATTCCTGGTCCCTTAAACAATTATTTACAACGTTTTGAAAACATACATTCCCTGAAATACTAAAGAAAGCAGATCCATAGCCCCCCCGCCAAAATGTAGTCAAAAAGGAGGACTGACTGTGCCTCTGAACAATGATTTCATAAAACAATACAGCACCTTGCATAAGTATACTCCCATCATGGGCCAAGTAAATTCACAGTACTACCAAGCTTTTAAAATCAAATTGCCATTTAGAAAATCCACGGTCAAACCTATCCAGACGTTTCTCCAACTCAGTTGTCCTTCAGAGCCCTTTATATTACAATGTAAATAGAAAATTAAATTGTTTATATTTCTATGAGATAAATGGACTCCTTAAGTGCTATCATAGCCTTTGCATTAACCTTGCTGTAAAAACTCAAGTTACTTGTGATGCCATCCTGAATTGTTAAACTGAAGGTAAAAACTGTACATGGTAGGGGTGCCCTGTGTAGGAGAGGATGCAGACCTCAGAGAGGGCAAGCAGCTACTGCTAATGAAATGCATGAGAGGCAGCGGGGTCGTTCAGTCCGTCCCCAAGGCTGACGTAGGATGTGCCTCAGAGCTGTGCTGGAGCTGTTGTGTCCATCCCAGCTGGCCTGGAAGCCACAGTCAGTAGCCAGGAGGCTGTCCCAGCCAGCGAGCGCCTTTGCTTTCCCCCTCGTGGCCGTGGCACAGGCAGCTCTGCCAGAGCATAGCAGGAGTCTTCTGGCCAACCCCATGAGCCACTGTCACCCCACGGTTATATCAGCTCTGGGCCAATTTAACATGGGCTAGAGACAGAACTGGGATGATAAAACTGCTTCTTGTTCTGCTTCTCTTTTTGTCCTTGTTTATGGCCCACAGTTGATTTTGTTACAGTTGTTATTGATGAGATACTCAGTGAGGCTGCAGAAAAGTTATTTCAGATCCTGGTGGGTTTTTGAGGCTTAAAAGCACTGAGTGGAAAGCTGTCAGTGCATGTCATAGGAACACCTGATTCAAAGGCTTCAGACGTCAGAGAAAGTATTTTCAACTTGCAATACAAACCTTGTCCCACAAAAATCCTTGGAGACTGCAGGCAGGATGCCACTGCCAAGGAGAAGGAAAAGCTCCTTTTTGTCTTTTGTCCTACTTCAACAATGCACTAGTGTGATAAGGATAATCTTTGGGGGGAGTTATGGCTGTAGTCATACGAGATTTGTCTTGGAAAGATGTTTCAGCAACACAAATGAGGGGCTGCACAATTTTCCAAAGCATAAATCTTCCTGTTTTGAAGACTGTTCTCAAAGAGCAACTGGAAATACCCAGCCTAAAACTGGCTTCCAGCTGGAAAGGGCAATAATAATGATCAGTGCTTCATTGCAAGCAGCACACTGGGCTTAACTGGAAAGTGGATATCTGGCAAATTGCTTGGTAGGTGCAGCATGCACAGCGTGCCCTGCAAATGCCACGTGCTTGGTCTCCAGGAGAAATTAATGTTCAACATTGTGCAGCATTTACTAACTAATCTGGGAGGGGAATGTAGTACGCTTCCACTGCAACATCTTGACATTAATCAAAAGTGAAGGAAAGAAAATGTGCCACTTTATGGAGGCAATTAGGAAAGAGAGGAAGGATTTCCTCTTTTTTTCCTGTTAAACTGCAGGGTAAAAGAGGAAATGGGCATGTGTGTGTGTGTGTGTGTGTGTCCCCGTGTGTGCATGTGTGTGTGTCACTATATTCAGCTTGCACCTCTGCAACAGCCTCCTTAGCATTTGCAGGGAAGAGCGGGCAGGGGGCCGACTGCCAGCTGTGGCCACAACAGCAGAAGACTGTGCAGCCAGCACCTCCTTGTATTTTCTCCAGACAACCACAATGGGAACTTCAAGTTCTGTTCTTTAAGATGGCAGGATTTCTCAACCAAAATTGTGCCTCCATTCTCATTTGTTTCTACTAATGACCCAGGAGTTGCACCGTGTTTTAGCAGGACACTTGAGCACATAGAAGAGCAGGGCACAGGACGGGTCCTGCTGCAGAGTCATGTCCTGGGGATGAGAGCTGCTGCACCATGGTGCAGATGGCAGCGCCATTTTCAGAGCTATAAACAGTATCATTGTCATAGCTCTTTGAATGGTACTGCCATATGTACCGGAAAACCAGCATTTATGCTTGTGAGGGCTTTGGGCCAGCTGGATTTTCTCCCCATTTGGATGAAGCCAATTCCTGAAGTATGAATGAAGGCTGCATGCTGCTTTGGAGTAATTCCCCCTCAGTACTTGTTTTTGAGTCTCCAAGGATCATCATGTTCTCATCAGTCTCCTAACCTGCAAAACCCAAGTGTCCTGCACATGGAGACATTGCTGATGCATCTAAGCCTCCCTCCTCGGTTCAAGAAGAAGCAGAAAGTTCATGGAAATTTTGATAGCAAACCAGTCAGGCTCTGCATGTTTTTTCTTTAGCAAGTATTGTACTTTTTATGGTAAAGTGTATTTGACTGAGTGTATATGTCTGGGTGGGTGGGTGGAAAGAAAGGGCTCATCTTAAACAATCTTTAGGGATTGCATACCTTGCCTGGTTGCCAGTGCAACTCACACTGTGCTCCCCTCCATTTGTATTGCTGAAGGAAAAACAGCCATGTGCAGCAAAGTGAGAAAACATGACAGCAACGGGTGCCACAAGTCAAGTGGATGAGCAGAGCCCAGTACTGCAGCAGAGTCAGGGCCACGCTGCCCCAGGAGCTGGGGGGCTACAGCCTGCTTGGGGGAGATCCCCTGCCTTTGCTCAGCTTTGTCCTTGCTGCAAGAATTTTGCTGTAATGTTCAAATTTTTACTGACCCAGCTTCTTTTTGGCAAAGAAAAGGGGGAGGCCAGCAGCTCTGGGCTTTATTGAGGAAAAAACAAAACAAAACAAAACAAAACAAAACAAAACAAAACAAAACAAACTAGTATAGCCCTGTAAAGGGCACAGGCAAGTGGTGGGGAAGGGAATGTCCTGTTTGCCATGAAGCCATCGCAAACACTGAGCTGGTTTTCCAGGAGCTGTGGTCCGGTGTTGCGCTGGTTCTGCCGCGCTGGCGTGCCAGATTCCCCTGGGCAGTCGGTCCCTTTTGAGAGATGGCTCAGACCAGAGACCACAGCTGGGGATGCCAAGGGGGGCCACTTCACAGGGCATGAATCTTCATGGAACAAGAGCCAAACTGTAAAGTCTTCTGGTCTGTAGCCAGGCCTTTCAGCTGACAAGTACCAGGTATCTCTGTTTAATGATAGTCTGCTTCCCAATTCAGAAGAGCCAATAGAGATCTGAGAGCCACGGAACCAGGCAATGTGTTTCTGATTCTGTATATATAATATCAGCAATAGATTATGATGACTAACAAGACCAGGCATTTGTGACAAACACATAGTTTACTTGGCCACCCGTTTAGAGACATATTCTAAGAACTAATTAATTCTTTCAGTTTCTGGATTAAACTATTGTGCAAAACATCCCATCAAACAGAGAACATTATATGGTATGTTACTGTAATTAAATAAAGGGATAACTGAGCTCAAGAGATGCCCGCAACACTTAATTAAGATTAATTAAGCAACATGATTTACAGCTGGAGAAGATGAAACTGAGCAATTCAAAACTGGCTAGACAAAGCAGCTGTGACATGCTGAATTCATGAAGGCACTTACCGGGAGCATGTTCAGTAACACTATTACGGCAGCTTCACGAACCACATTTATTGAATGAGGCTGTGTTTAGCCCCTGGAGCACACCCATTTTTTTGGCCAACACAGACATACCTGTTAAACATCTAGGAATTAAGACTTTGGCAGCTGGAGGCTTGGTAGCACAGATAAAGCACTGCCAAAATATACACAAGATTTCCTTTACAAGTCCTCTCTGAGACAGCAGCTAGATTAGTGTGTTCTTAATTTCTCTGATCTTTTACTCTGATAGCAACACAGTGTATATGTGTAACAGAATTATCACACTCCAGGCACACCAGCTGTATGAAAAAGTTGGAAGAAATTAGCATTTCTTAGCCTATTCAGAATGGAAGGATAATTCTAGTAATCACTGTCATCAGTTCTTACTTCAGAAGAGAAATCTTAAGTTGTCTCTCCCATAAAAAGAAAGCAAGAAGCTTAGCTGTTCTGGGTAAAATTAAAAAAAAAAAAAAAAAAAAAAAAAAAAAAAAAAAAAAGTAAAGCAAGATAGAGATTTATTTTTTTTTTACAAGAAATGGGAAATCCCTGCCCAGAAATCCTCATTTGACCTATTACAGTGTCACACCATTTGTCCCTCAGCTGTGATGATCTTTTGCTATACATGTGCTCAGAGCATGCCTGTGCCCCAGGCAGAAATCCGCAGCTATTCTTGGGTCTCCAGATACAATTTTTTTCTCAGCTTCTGGTTCCGCGAACCTAATGCCTGTATAATAGATGATCTCAATAGATAGCCTCTCTCCATATTCTATTTCTCAGCCATGACAGCCTCATTTTTTAAAAATAGCTGTTTCGTTAAGCCATGCATTCTCCTAAATAGTCTGAGGTCTCAGTACCTCAATGTCCTGGTTTTGTGTCCTCATGGTGTGTTCACATCCAGTTGGGAATTCCCACCAGAGTTAAGTGGCAGTATATTACCAAGTTTTGCAGCTGAAACCATGTTTTTCAGAATGTTGCTAATCACTGTGAGATCTTGCTTAGTGCTTTTCAATTACTCAAAAGCTGTAAAGGTCAGCAAGAAAACCAGTCTTTGCACCAATGTAGTCAGCTGAAATCACTTCCATGTTGGTAGTACAGATAAAGCACTTTGGGTGATACATAAGAGTCTATCTGGAGCCACCAGATCTGTGGACCTCTTTGAAAGTAATTTCCTGACTGCATTAGAAACACAGGGACAGTGCAATCACCATCTCCACTTGCTAAATAAGGCTTATTTTTCAGGTAACCCCTCCTAGATTTCTCTGCTTCACTATAAGGGAAAACACCGAGACGTTTGGCTGCAAGCTCAGTGTGGAGATCATGATGTGTAAACCCATTTGATAGGTCTGCAATAGCAAATGGTCCAGGGGTGGAGTGAGGAGGTGAACTGCCTGTTACATGAATGACCTTCTTGATCAAAAAAACTGCTTGTCATTTTAGGGTGTCTGATCCTAAAAATCTTGTGTTTTCCTGATGTAATTGATGTGATTGTGCACTGAAAACTGTGAGTTTTGTGATCATCTGTCTCCTAATCCTTTCCATGACCATGCAGGTAATTACTGAGGCATCCTGGGGGCTGGTTGCCCCATGGCTTCCAGAGAAAGTGAAAAGGTAGAGGTGGGCTTCTTTGACAAGGTAGCGGGAGAAGCTGCCACCTTGGGCCACTGTTTTCAGCAGCCCAAGTCCTTCACAGTCTTCTTTTTTTCCATGTTGGTGAATTGTAAGGGGGATACAGCACTGAGCTCCTGAGGCTCTTTTACTTGTTGTTTTACCCTTACTTTACTGTGGTGTACTCAGCCCGGAGGTTTTAAGTCATCTCACCTATCCACGGGCTTGAGCCAACAAGACATATGTCATGAAAATAAGGGTATTGAACTCTGTGACAGGTGTATTCAGCTCCTCTCATGCTGTCTCTCAACACCTTCCAAGCCCCAAGGTCTCCTCTCTTGTCAGTTCAACTGCACTTATTTATTTTTGTTTAGAGAATACTAGAACATAGATAAGGGTAGGCTAGGTGCAGCTCCTTCTTCAGATCAGCATTAGCATACATAACTCTCTGCTCTGTATTTTTGTTAGTGCCTCCAAAACAGTATATATTCCTTTATTTTCTTGCCCCGCGTAGTAATGATTAGTTTTTATTTTCTCTGTGTTAATCCTATGTTCAAATCTAACCAAAATAATAGAATAGAAAGAATAGAATAGAATAGATTTCCTCTTCCAAATGAAAACATTCTATTCTATTCTATTCTATTCTATTCTATTCTATTCTATTCTATTCTATTCTATTCTATTCTATTCTATTCTATTCTATTCTATTCTATTCTATTCTATTCTATTCTATTCTATTCTATTCTATTCTATTCTATTCTATTCTATTCTACTCTACTCTACTCTACTCTACTCTACTCTATTCTATTCTTTTAGTGTGAGAAGCTGGAATAGAAACTCAGAGCTCTCAGGGTCACATGTAGCTTCGAAACAGGAACATTTAACCAGGAGCTCAATGTTGATATTCTTAGTATCACAGGGGATGTTTGGAAACTTAATTTCCTTGCTATGTGTGGTTGAAATCACACTTCTCAAATGTGCTCATTATCCAAGGGTGTGACAATGTCCTCCCCAGATAACTGTTCTCAGATACGAGTTTTAAGATAGCACAATTCTAGATGGAAACCAGTGCCACAATTTAGACACCCGAAGGTTAATATATTTAGGGTTGCTCACTTATAATTAACAAGTGGTTACTAGCACAAACAAAGGGCTTAGATACACATTGTGTGAAAATCATGCGCTTTGGCAAAATCAGAGATCTGTGCTCTAGTATAAATCATTTCACTTTTAAAAATAATTAGTACTGCCAGACCATTCTAAGAAGTGCAAGCAAAGGATTTAGGATAAGCATCGGTAAAATAATAAAGAACAAATGTCTGAAAAGTCCAGAACACCTCTTATTGTCTTGTGAGGGCTAATACACCTTCACATTTTTATAATCAGGAATGAGTTTGCATAAAAAGAGGGCAAAATGTTGTTGTATTTTATACATGTAGCAAGTGTCGTGCTAGTCATGCAGGTGTGTGATCTTTTGCTAAATTATTGGGAAAAGTGCGTCTTAGACTGCGTCAGTGTAACACAAAGAATTGTAGGTACAAAACTGAGTTTATTTCATAAGAGGATGGACCGGTGATTGTTGTAGTCGAGCCAGAACTTAAGTCAGTTACATTTGAAACTTGCTGGCTAAAATGCAATTTTCTGTTCCATTTGGTACATGTGTCATTGCTTTGCTTTTCCTCAAGAAAGGGAACAAACATAAATCTGAGCAACATTTATTTACTAAAGCAGAGGCTAAGGCAGAGATTTATAGGCTCTGTTGTCTCCTCTGAAGCAGAAAATACAGACGCCCAGGAGCAACCAAGGAATGGGATATCACAGCCTTCAGAAGTTTGAACTTACTTGTTTGCTTCTGCATTTTACATTTGAAGGCAATATATAAAGCAACGGACAGGTAGGGTCTGCCACTTTAGTGAGCCCTAAAAGATACGTGTATCTGCAGAAAGACTGACAGAAATCGCAAAATAGCAGAAGTAGCCTAGTGTTAACAGTAGATGTATGCAAATAAAGTATTTACACACACAGGTACAAACACAAAGAGACACAGACAGGGGATGATATTCCACCAGCTTATGCCAAGGCTCAGCAAAGCTGCAGTACGGTGGGTTCAGTGGTGCATCTGAATTACTGTACAGCATAAGACGGCAGTGCTCTGGACATCAGGTCCAGGTTGAAGGGCTGGGGCCACCAGTGAGAGATTCGTTATGTGAGAAGGGAAAGAAATCACCTCTGTGCTTAGCCTGGCTTAGGAAAAACAGCTCTGTCTGAAGGAATCAACCTCCAAGGCAGCACCTGCAGATATTCTCACTGAGGCAGCAAACAGCACAAAAAGGTACAATCTGATCTCTCAAAAAAAAGTTTAAGTCCTTATCTGAATGTTCTCAGCTCATTTTCATAGCTCTGCTTGACTGCTAGAGGAGCATTTTCTCTTTAAACATCCTCCTTCAGCCTGGGAATCCCTCAGGCATCAACAGCCTCCAAGATGCAGTTAGTTACAAAGATGGGGCAGAGCTCAGCCAGGTAAGCAGATGTCTTCAGGGAAAATTCTGTGAGGACATGGTAGGTCCCACTCTGTAAGGCAAACCTGGGCAGTACAACTTTTTTTGGCTCAGGCTGAAGGACCTAAACCAG
This sequence comes from Tyto alba, assembly GCF_018691265.1. Taxonomy (NCBI): domain Eukaryota; kingdom Metazoa; phylum Chordata; class Aves; order Strigiformes; family Tytonidae; genus Tyto; species Tyto alba. The sequence goes on from NW_024881279.1 coordinate 13,966,508, forward strand.
CATAAACTGAGGAAAAACACAGATGGGGTTTTGCTTACTTTATGACTGTTTTCAGTTTTACCTTTTAAACATTCTTTGTTTAAATAAAATACTGATATTTCTTGTGCTGGATGGACTATAAAGAAATTCCTTAAGTAAGCTAATAGGAATTCTCATATAGACAGAAGTTTCATTTGTGGATTGAAGGGAGATTTTGCACCTGAGGCTTGCCAGGACATCCGCTCTTCTTCCCAGGCGCCCGTGCTTGGGTCCTTGTGCTTTCTGAGCTACTTGTGCTGGAGAGAATGGTTGTACCTGTGCTAAGATGTGATGAGACTCTGAAAAAGCTGATCTTGCAGAACAGAATTTGCCACAAGATTTAGTGACTTTGGGCTTCTCTGTCCCACCTGAAGCAAACCAGTCTCTTGATTCTGAATCTGTATGATTTTTAAACCATAAATGACTATTGCCACAGCACAAATGATAAGTATATTTATGATCTGTCTTGACAGCATTCAGATTTATGTACCACATACTGTTGTGGTTGTTCTCTGTCATTTGCAGGTGTAACTATGATCTGTGACTTGAATGTCGATGAAAATATATATTCCACAGACCCATTCCAACAAACTCCATAGCTTCATATATGCTTAAAGGACTCAAACTTGGATGAGTCAATCCAAAGACTCAATATGCATAAAATATTTTTGGATTGTTTTCTGCCGGCATTTCACTTTATGTCAAGAAGAATAAATGACTAGTTTCACCTGAAGCTTAATTTCCCCACCTTGTATTTCTGCAAGGAAACTGAAAACTTAATTGTGTCAGCAGGCGAAGGAATATGACTTTATCAGCAATTATTGTGTGTATTTCTCCCAGCCAATTGCCAGATATTTTGATTGCACTAGTTACCTCCTCCTATGATCAAACTCAATACATTGATCAATACAGCTCTTCAGTGTCATGTTGCAATCTACAAGGCATTTGCAGAGGATCACAAAAGGGATTGCCTAGGGCTCTTGTTACTTTATGAAACCCACCAGAGAATAAATATCTGCTTTGATTATGCTCCCTAGTTTCTTGGATCCTCCTCACCCGCCTAATAACTGGAAACTGCAACTATGCTCTTTTCAGATTTTTGCCTCTCCTGTCACTTGGAGAAGCATCCATGGACATGGTGTATATGAATGTTCGGACTGAGCTTGATATGTTTCTTTCAGACATCTTCAGAAGAGATGAGGTTCTGCTTGGTATGATGCTCAGATGAGAAAATCTTTTCCTTAGGTCCTGGCACACAGAAGGTCAGAAGGTCCTTGAGCCTGGAGGGGAGCAGTAGCTGGCATCACTCATATGAGATCCTCACTAGCAGATGTCCAGGAACTACTCCTGTTGAGGCTGGAAAGGCTGAAGTCAGATAACAGGCTATCATCACAGGATGTTTGGGGATATAGCTAACAGAAAATGGGGACTTAGCAACCTCTGAATCATATTGAAATGAAGCAGCTGTCAAAGGCACCTCCTGTTCTCTCCAGCACACTCCTGAAGACGATCTAACCTAGCTGTGAAATAGCACTTGGCAGGGAAGGTGGATGAGCAAATGAAGCATCATCCTTCCTGAAGAACAACAGGGGAATGAAAGCACAGCCACCAAGCAATATGTACTTATTGGCTTATTTTGGTGTTGGTTTTAACCACACTAAAAATGAGGAGAGGCTGTCTATGAAAGCAATGCAGGGAATTAATGTTTGCAAGTGGGGCATATATAGGAGGACAGAGTAGGACAGGGAGCGTGGAGGGGATGCTGCTGCCCTCAGTGCACTGAGGGAAAACAGTGTCCATTTATCAAGGCTGTATGGAGGAGAATATGGAGATTTTACTCAAATTAGCACCCACTTCCAATGTCACCATCTGTCGTATGACATTTAATTTTAATAAAATGCTTACAAAATAAGACTAGTTATGAGCAGAGCTCAAAAATTTGCTATGTTAATATTGTTCATAATATGACGCATAAAGTTTTATGAATTCATACCCAGTGGGCTGTAAGAGAGAAGTGGTTGAAAGTCAGGAATGTGCTAGTTAATACATATCATAGAGATATTAATTGAAAAACCTTGAGGAAGAAGGGAAGAGGAGTAGCAACTCCCATTCAACACAACATGGTGTACATGGTGTTTGCTATCTGACCTGTCCTTCCCCACGAGAAGGATGGATAGCTGAGAAAAGGCAGCAGCTACTGTAGCCAAAGAAAACTTACCTTAAGTTAGTAAGACTTACTACAACTTAACATAAAACAAAGTAGATACTAGTTGAGATGTTAAAGGCACAAACAAGGATGTTTATTACTAATTTTGTTCTTAATACTGTTTTTTGTTATTGAATTTTTGTGTCATTGTTCCATTACCAGAAAATATGATTTTCAGATCTTACCATTAGGTGCCTTAAGGTACGTAGAACTTCACACCACCACTTTCAGGATATCCAGAAGTTACCAGGATACAAAACCATAGACATCGCATGGGCATGTGTGTGAACCAGCACCACGGAAGGCAGGAAAGGGTGATGTGTACCCTGGTGACCAGGAAACCTACTGACAGGCTGCAGAGTAGGAGGGAACGTGCGTGAGCCCCAGATGCTGTGAGGGAGTTTGTGATAGTTTGCTATTCCGAAAGGAACTTAAACTAGTGACTGGCATTAACAATGTGCATATGCTAGACTTTTGTTATAAAACACATAATTCTTTATAGAAAGTCTTGTTTTGACACAAAAAAGTTCTCATATTGCACACACAAAATAGACACATGAAATGATGAAGAATTTTTTGCCAGAAGATTTCAACAAACTCCAATTGTAATTTTTCACTGGATGTTTCACTGCAGAGAAGCCACCCATTTCCCAGATAGCTGCTATTCTAACATTGTGGCACATGTTTGAAGCCTGACGAACAAAAGTCAGTCTTGGGGCTCATGGTTGCTGGTCTGCAATATATTTGGAAATTGTGGTGTCTCCATTCCACAAGGAACCAGCTCCAAGGGTTTTTGCCACTATTTCATTTCACAGATTTGGCAAATGGCTTGTGTTTTTTTCCTAGCAGATGAAAGATCTAATTATGACAGTTGCAAGATCTCCATTTATAGAAAAAAAACACATTCATTATCTTCCATTTGAATATTCTTGATTGCTTTTACTTCAGTAATTGAAACACCTTACTTTAAAAACAGAAGCTATCCCATCTGCAGGTAGTTTTAAACTGTTCTTAATGTGATGTTGTGTATTTCTGACATAAGCAAGCACTTCCAAATACTATCCTAATTATCAGATTTGGACCTCTTATGAATGTTGCATTAATTATGGTGCAAAAAATGAACTGTAGGCCAAAATCTGCAGGTAATTAAAGCATATAATGTAGTGTCAAACTTAACATTAATGAGAGAGAAATGGAAATACAGAGTTAATGTGAGAAAAAGGGGAAAGTGCCCGTCTTCTGCAGTATGGCATTGAACGGCCTCATTCATTTGCCTACTTGTTTATCCTGGTGCTAATAATTAGCAAATGGATTTAGGTCACTAAAAACAAAGAGGTCCTTGGTTGATTTTAAAGTTAGCTTAGTTTCTGCCCTTCAGTGCCCAAGTTTCTGTTTCTCTTGTGGAAGCATCAACTATTATAATGTTAACAAGTTGCAAATCTGTGTTGGAAGAAATTAACGTCTCTGGACTGACTCCATCATCTTTGTTGCTGTGTGGATCCCATGTTTTTCATCACCAGTCATTGCCACATTTACGTTCATAATATCCAAAGTCTAAGGCCTTTTTCTAAAGTTGAGCAGAACATCCTGCAGTGGAAAACAGGGAAACTTATAAACATCGTTCAGGTCAAGTAGCAGAAAGATAGAAGCATAAGAAGGCTGGGAAAAGAGAAAACTCCAAGATGGGACATAATTAAGATGAGTGTCAGCAAAGCCAGTCAATGATGACATCTATTAGCACATGAAGTAGTCTCTTGAGGGAACCACTGTAGAAACACCCTTTGGATGATCAGAATTTGTCTAGATAAAGTAATGGCAAGTGGTATAGCCCTGTATCAACAGAGAGGTGCCATGGGGTATCTGATAATCTCTGTCATGTCTCTAATACCTCCACTGGACTTGTTAGAATAAGTAAAAGGTACCTTTCAGCCCAGGTGCCTGAGGACCTTCCTGGAGATGCCTTCTTCATCCCCTGGTTCACTCTGACATGAGACCCAAGGCTGCTTCTCCAGACATTGTCTCAGCAGCTCTAAACAACAAGCAAAGCAGGCTAATCTTTAAACTATTGCACCATATGCTGATATTTTGCAGGTTCAGCAATCAAGGTGAGGGGGGTCTTCAGCCCCTCCAGTGGGGTCAGGAGGGGCATTAGCTAGCATCAGCTTTCTAAGATCCACAGTGCTGCTCAGCACCCAGAGCTGTGGGGGAGAGAGCTGGGGGGCCAGCACCACAGCAGGACTCCATGAACAGGGCAGAGGGGAGCAGAGAGCTGTCATCCCACACACATCCCGAGTCAGGTGTTTTTCCACGTAGGGATGTCTGTGATTCTCATCCTTACATCCAGGAAGATGTGAGATACAAACTGCTAATCTTCCTAGCAAGGGGAGAGTGAGACGCGTTTGGGGTGTGCTGGAGAAACGTGGCAGCTATTGTTCTGACAGGATCAAAAGTGCTAACGGTATAATGAGGCTGATTATTTTTAAAGTGAGTTTTGCTGTTTGAAAGCTGCCACATTTGACAGCTCTGGAAGGCACAGGCACCTGCTTGAGCGTGGAAAGGAAAATTCAATGGGGCCACAGGAGCACAGGGGCAACAGCAACAAGAGGTCATTAGCTTCCCGGGAAACAGAGATTTCATTCTCAGTTGAGCACTGTTGCTTTGGTCAGGCTGACAGCAGAGATTAACTTTGACAATAGTGATGGCATGTTTTAGATACGTGGTTAATTGGCTTATTTATGGTCCAGCTGAGCCCTGTTGGCTCATGTCTGAAAAGCCACCAAGCCATCAGCAGCTCTGTGATTCTGGCTCATAGCAGAGACCTGGTAACCATCTCCCAAAGTATTAACTTTCTCAGTGGTGACACTGGTTTATGCCAAAAAATGTAACCTGTTCAGCTACTTTCTGCTGAAGGTTTGGTTTCATAAGACAAGAACTAGGAAATGGGCAGGCAGGAAGATATACAACCTATATAAACACAGTTACAAACATATATGCTCAAGGGGTCACATCCTGTATTTCTTCCCACTTCCAGGCCCCGCTCAGAGATTGTTTGCTGTTCTTACTTAAAAGTTATTAAAAATCTCAGGCATATCTTAGCAACATCCATGTTAATAAATGGCCAACAGTGACAAACATCAGATGGACATTCAGAGCAACTCCACTGGAGGCAATGGAAAATAAACCTGTTCAGTGTGGGTCAGGGCCAACAGGCACGGTGCCTGCCAGTCTCAACCATTCCTCCTGTCAGAAATTATGTCAGATAAAACTGATATTCTGAAGTTTAAAACAGGAGAGCAGTATTACGTGGTCAGCAGAAGAGAGAAGAGCTGCCGGTGGGTGCTGCTCTGTGCAAGGAGTGTCCCATCCCAAAGCCAGCTCAGCATCACGAGCTCTGCGCTGCAGAGTGACCATTATGGCACAGGGTGGTTTCAGCCTTTTTAGTAAGCACTGCTAAAAGAACCAGAGGAAAGGTGGAGTCTAATTATTGCAGCTATGCAATGAGAAACAGGAGGTGCAAACCAAACTCAGAGATCTCCCTGTTTCTATTTTGCCAGCCTGAGAGCATCATTATGGCCAGTGACCCAGAGGCAGGATATTCTCAGCCTCTGAGGGTGTGAATGATTTAGTGGAGGAAAGAAGTTTTTCAAGAAATAAAACACCTTTCCTACAGCTGTAGGTTTTTCTGTCCTGGAAAGCATTTCTCACATTTTAAAATTGAAACAAACTATTTTTATCTAAGTGATTAATTGCTGCTGCTGGAGCACCACAGCTCTGAACCAGACTATGATTTAGTTGTACCAGACACTATTTGTATTGGAAATGACACAATGATTGTTCCAGAGAGGCTAAAATCTAAAGACAAGGCATACAAAGGAAGTATTATTGCCTCTACTTTATCCACAATGAAAGAAGGCTCAGAGAAGTGGCATGGTTTGCCCACAATCAAACAGGAATTATTGGAAAAGCCACCTCTGCACTCCTGAGGTGTCCTGAGTCTCTGGTAATCTTCCGTGAACAATTTCTTAAAATAGCTCAGTGAAGAACTTAGCTCATCTTTGTTCTTATTAACACGTTTAGCTTTTGTCTATTTGCTTAGCGTTAAAGTATCTGTAGTCATGTTCCTGTTTTTAACCTTTGATATCTATCAAGAATGTAACTATCATCTTAAGAGGTTATTAATCAATACAACAATGAGACTTTATAACATCATGCAAAAGGTTTTAGCCAGTACCCAGAGGTAATGACATACAAAAATGTGTTCCTTCAGCCCTATTTTTTATTGAATTTGACTCTTTGCTTCTTTGCTGATCTATATGAAATGCCTTGGCTGACTCAGGCCAGGCTCCTAATTAGTTATCTTCATTAATCAATCGCTAGCCAATCTATTTTCTGTGACAACTTAAGGTTGTGCACTCTACCAGAGAGGCCAATATGATTGTCCTCCACTCATGGAACAAGAGTCTTCTGAGCAAAGGAGCAGTGTGCTAGGATTAGCTGTTGAAGTTAAAGTAGCTTAAATGGTTTCCTATAATTATTTTTAGAATAAATTCATTTATAGAGACTAGCAATAAAAAGAATTTAAAAAAAGGAAGATAAAATGAGCACTTGCAGTTCCAGGAAAACAAACTGATTGGGTCAAGTTCTACAAATGTTTTCAGTAGGAGAAAATGGAAAGGAAACAAGATGCTGAATTGTTTTGACATTTTATTTCAAAATCGTATTTCAGTTTAATATTTGCCTCCACTTTTAAAAGGAGTTAAACGTCCTCCTTAAAAAAGATATGCTTCTAGTGTAAACACAAAAATAAAGAAACTGGACGGGATTTTGGTCTTGTTTTGCCAGAAAAAAATATGAAACATTTCTATTGTACATCAACCTAAAGCAGTAGTGCCTGTGTGTCGATGTGGTCACATAGCCACTAGGCATTATCTGCACACCTCTGCTTTTGGAGCTGAGGACATCCCTCACGTAGCTGCAGTGACTTTCCTGGTGCTGTACGGGATTGCCTTGGCCTATGTCTGGCCGAGATGGTCTGGGAACATGTTGTGGAGCTGCAGGTCATTAGAGCATGCGGCAGCCAGAGCTGCCTACGAAGAGTGAGAGAACAGGCAAGCCTCAACTGAGGTAAACATCTTTCAGGAATGATGGAACAAAGGAATAAGAAAGGAGAGAAACAAACGTATTGATAGATGCTTTCTTTGTTTTCTGTGACTTGTCAAATAAAAAGAAAAGAAAGTCTTTTTTTGTTTTTTTTTTTCTTTTTGTTTTTTTTTTCCCCAGCAGTATGTTTCTCTCACTCAAGGGCTTTGCTTACTTGGAGAACTGTCTGCTAATTTTAAATCTGAAGAGGCATGTAGAAGTCTTACAAAATGTACTGAAGGCTAGATTATGTGGGCTGGAGACAGCTGTTTTTAAAACCTCTAACTGAGATTTAGTAAAGAGTGATGAGTGCTTAATTCCAGCTCACAAGGTCTGAACAGCATTATTTGGTTTAAAGATAATTAAGATATTCAGCATAACTGCATGAGAGTGGAAAAAAATAAACTTGTCATGAGATAGAGACAAATTTGTATTTACATTTGACTACAAAGGACTTTAAAATCAAAATTGCTGTCATATCCGTATAAATAATTTAGCAATCCAAATGTTTTCCAGAGATCTCGGTTTTCACCGTTCAGCTGCAATGGAAAAATTGAACTTTTGCTATTTCCGTGGATTTTATCCACATTTTCCCAAAGGAGTGCATCATCTCTGAGGAGGAATGGTCCACTGATATTTGCTCCCCTCTACTTAAAAAAAAAAAAAAAAAAAAAAAAAAGTAAGACTTCAACAGACCTCAAATTTGGCTAGGACATTTTAAGAATTTAAGAATATTTTCTCTTTAGTGCTGATGCTGCTTGAGACATGAAGTCCACTGACTAGGTGGGTTTTACGCTCAGATAAATGATGACCCCTCTCCAAGACTGGAATAAAAGATACTGAAGGCAAAGGAAGGTCCCTGTTGTAAGGCTCATTGAAGAGGATGGATTTAATTTTCTTTGCCACATTACTGTGCTTTCCTGGGCCTGGCTGCAGAGGGACAGACAGATACCGACCACATCTGGTCAGCTGTTTCCCCATCAGAGCTCCAACAGGTGATTTAGCAAATCATCTACCCAGCCACTTTGCTCAGATAATCATACCATAACTTTATGGGCTCTGCAGGCTGTCAGCTTGCAATGAAGAGAAATAGCCATAGGAGGAGGGGATGGAGACATTCGTCTGCTGCCCAGACGAACTCCGCTCCCAAGCAGAAGCAGCCGCCGGCCATAAGGACGGCTTCACCAGCCCCACGCCTGCGTTCATCTGGTTTGAAATCCAGCTGCCCCCAGCCCGCCTGGGTAAAGCACACGGGAGACAAACTTTAAGTGTATCTCTACAAAATTAAAGAGAGTCCTCCGGAGCAGTTCTCATTGTGTTTTCTGAGTTCATGCGCTCTTTTCATATGCATTGATTTCCCATACATTTAGAAGAGAAATTCTCTCTGAATTGGCTTCTGTTGGACAAGGCAGATCACAGGTAGTCATGCACAGGTGCACTGAAAGACCCACCTTTAGTAAACTCACCTTTGATAATGTGCTGGTCTCCTCTGGGTTGCAGGTCAATCAGATGCAGCACAAGGACAATACACAGTAAGCTTAAACTTTACTGCTAAGTCTCTTGCTCATCTCAGAAACCAGAAGAAATGAGAAACCCACAGAGAAACAGCAGGAACTATTCATCCTAGAAGTATTAGATATATTGCTAGTTTTGCAGCATTGAATATGAAATCAATTCATATTGTTCTGCTATGTTGATACATATCAACAAAAAGACAGAATGAATTTATAATTTCTGGCTCCATTTTGCCCCAGGATTCATATTGAGTAGGTATACTCCTGCTATACTGATTTTCTACTGATGGCCAAATGTGGAAGTTCACTTTAGTGGCTGGAAGCATGAGTCATTCAACCCAGAGATTACAGTTACTAGAAAGCTTTTAATTTTATGGAGTCTGTGAACCTGGTAATTGTGAGAGGGACAATTCTACACTGACCTTTTTAAAATTAAATATGCAGCTGTATTAAAATCAAATGTTTCATGAAAATACATTTAATTTGGATTATGTGTATTCATTTTTTTTTCAGCAGAAAATGGGAATGAAACAACATATTTTGTTCACATTTCATTTTGACATCTTGTGTATTTCAAATTTAAAAAAAAATTTGCCTCTTTCAAAATGAAAAATGTCACAGATTAAAATAACAAATTCCTGAAATTCTTGGATTATTTGTTTATACTCTTCTCAATTTTCTGTTTCCCAAGATTTCCCAGTTTTCCAAAATATCAAAAGCATCTTTTCAGGGAGGCAATAGCACTGTCATATTTACCCTTAGCTCCTGCAGCACTGGATGGCACTCCAATGCCACAGGCTCTTTCCTGCTGTTCTGAAAAACATGCTCAAAATTTATTCCTGCCCCACAGGGATTCAGGATAGTCTGTGTGATCTTTCTTGGGTGCTTTCATTGTATACATGGGTACATAATGATGCCAACCAGAAACTGTACTGCACTTAACACATCTCCATCATCTACAGACAACCATTTGCTGTGGGTTAGTGACTGCCATAAAATACAGAATTAGAAGACTGTTTTCTACCTGTTCCTGAAACAGGAATAAAGTAAGCAGATGCATCACTGTCTGGAATAACTGACAAACAGTCATCTTAAGCTGTTCTCTCTTTCCCTCTCTTTTATAGTGCATTTATGAATTATGTTGTTTGCATTTATAATTATGGGACTGAACAGATGGTGGAAGGCTTATTTCAGAATGATGTGTTCATTAAAATAACCTACTCTGGTCTGCCAAGTGATTGTTAACTGTAATCCCAGTTTGATATTGAAGAGAGTTATTTGTTCTTTCTCTATAAGTCCATCTGAAAGAAATGGAGCTTTGAGAAATAGATGCTGTATTGAGTGTGAAGCTACAATAGAGGTGCTGCACATATTCCAGATGGGAAACCACTGAAGAGTTTTGCAGCTGTGAGAGAAAGAAAAATGTAGGTATTGATAAACTGTGGACCAACACAATTTTCAAATCTAAGAAAATTACGATTCTTTATTCAATTTGGAAGCTCAGTTCCACCTAAAAGGTGGCTCCAGCCTGCTTCTACCTATGCACTAACTCTTTCTACAGTCTACTGTCTTAGGTAGTTGAGCTCAATAATGGAAGATTCCGTTATTAAAAATGGGATTCTCTGCTCAAGCTAAACTTCTATCTTCACAGTTTTCACATCTTACATAGTAACACCTTGTCTTGCTCTAGTCCAAACAAGCATTTACTGGGTGCTTCTGCAAATAACAAGAGGTTTTGTGATGTAACTGAGAGTGATCATCACCTATTTGCCTTCCTTCTTGGAAATCTTATTGTACCAGCTTCACTTTACCAGCTTCATCATCTTTCAAAGTGTGTGATAGATGGAGATAATCCTTTGCACTTCAAATCCTTTGCAGTATTTTATTTCTGAGATCTGCCCCACTATTTTCACATCAAGACTTCAGGATCTGGTCTGAACACGGATGAAAGCAGACACAGTGTCAAGGTTTCTATGTCAAGATTGAAGGAGTCTTTATTTCTCCAGTTCTGGCCACTAGCCAGGTTCTCATTCCTGGCCCTCACAGCTCCTTGTGCATGTGTCCTACCCAGGTTACCTCAAGGTGCCACTTGTGGTAGATCTTCTTCACCCCATGGGCAGTCCGAGGTCTGTGTTGCTGGGAAGCTGCTCAGAACCATAGTTTACAGCTCTCCTATGGCTGAAAGCTTTGCTCTTCTGCCCCAAAGCAATTGGCAGCACTTGTACCTGACAGCTGTGGGGTCATCAGAACTCTGCAGGCAAAACTCAAGAGGAAATAGTGAAGAATGAGATGCAAAGGTGCAGGACTCCTGTCTGAGCCCACTGGGAGCAGAACCAAAGGTGGGAGGAATGGGAGAGCAGTGGAAAAGTTGACTGTGTTCACTAAGAATAACCAGAAATATTAATGTTTTCTGGATTGCCTCTACAATCATTGTCATAACCTTCAAAGATGCAAACTGGCCGTACTAAAGCTGTTATTGAGAAGTTTGCTGGGGTCCTGGAGGGAGTTTCTAGTTGCATATGAAGGAAGAAATTTATTTTGAAATGTTTCATTTGGAGTGTTGACAATCAACAACTGGAAAAAGGAGAAAATTAGAGAGACAGGCAGATGAGTGCTTACTCATACAAAATTCCCAATATCACAGTGGTTAGATCAGTCACCTTGATAAAAGCCAGGAAAAAGGCCTTGAGCATGAACTGGAGTCTGCTCTTTTTTTCATTTTTTCCTTTTTTTTTTTTTTTTCTTTTCTGACGCATGGTAAGTTGCAGACTTGCTTCAGATCAGAAATGGGAAAAATATTTGAAACTGTGAAAACATTTAGAGAATGGGAAAAGCATTTTCTATATCACTCTAATTTTAGCTTGAAACTCGTTATTTTTGATGTAGCAAGTATTTATAATTGCATGTTTCTCAGATGCTCTGACCTCCCCTAAACATCCACTCCAACCTATTAAATCTCATAGTTCTAAACTAAATTAGCTTGTACATGTTTTTCAGGGCATGCATTGTCTTCTAAAGGAGCTTGCCAGAGCTCAGCACAACAGATTTCTGCTTTAGTTTAGACTACAGTGCGCTACTGTGTCAGGAAAACATGAATAGATTTAGACTTTTCAGAGTTTTGGTTTTGCTGAAATTTAATGCTTGGTTTAATCTGAAATCTTTCATTTGAGATGCAAGGAGTTGACAAAAAATATTATTTTAAAAAATAATATTAATAAAAATAATAAAGGACAATTCCCTCCAAAAAAACCCAACAAATTGCAGTGCTTTTAAATGAAAATTTTCATTTGTCATTTTTACAGATTTATTGCTTTTTAATTTTTTTTTAAAAGACAAATCCATAGAAACTGGCACAAACTCAGGGAAACTTTCAGTGACACAAAACATGTAGATTTATTTATTTTCTTATTCTCTCAAATTTTTAAGAATGTCACAGTTAAAACTTGCTCCTTGCCTGACTGCCATGCCCGAGTTCCCTCCATCAGTCCAGCAGGGAGTCACTAATGAACTGCCAGCAACAAAGCCAAAATCCCAGTTCAGGGATGTCCAAGGACCACTGTTCCATTGCAGTTAGAGGCAATTTTCTTGAACTGTGTGAGCATGAGATCAGTAGAAGACTCTCACAGGCTAGCACATCTGTAAAGTCACTGTTGCAGCCGGCGGTAGAGTATACTACAGGCTTCAAACAATTTAATGTGAACTGCTAAGAAGAGCACTTACTGAAAATAATTTGATACAAGGATTTTATCTCCTGTTCTTGCATTACCAGGGGCTATTTAGAAACTCCAGCAGTAACTATTCTGCATTTATAATATGAAATTTGCAAAAACAATGAAACTTCGTGCTTATCAGCTTTTGGTATAGTTCATGTCTAAACTTTCCCAGACTTTGCAGCCATTTGTGTACCCAGCTGAGACACCATGCACTGAGCTACCCTGGCAGAACCATAAATACACCCACCCGCCGGCTTCTGCAGCAACACTGACCTCTCGGTGTCTGAATGCGTGTGACAATGTGTCCTTCATTTTCTGGGCAGAAGGGGAGTGTATTTAGGTGGCAGAAGTCCCCGGGGTGCCGAGAGTTAACAGCTCTGGGTAACTAACACAGACACACACCCAGCCACACAAAACCAAACCCTTCCCAAGCCAGACCAGAGACAGCTGCAAAACCTCACCTCAGCCTCCAGTGAACGTCAAGACAACAGGAACCACCTTCTGCCAGTTAAAAAATTTAAGCAATTACTAATGTAAACAGGTGTATTGGGGAAGGATTACTAACCAGAGAGCAAAAACAGCTGAGCACCTACTGAGTGTTTAGGATGGGTCTGGCCCCCTCCACTAATCTGCCTTCAGCCCAGCTGAAAGCTTTGCCATTCTTGGACAGTTGTGGGCATATATTTTATTCTTTTTTTTTTTTTTTTTTTCTCTGCTATTATTATGACCCTCTAGCTAAAATTATTTCTCCTGACAGGGTCAAAGGGGCAGAAGCTGCTGAGGGAACACTAAGCCTGCTCTTCAGAGGCTTTGGAAAGCGCAGGAGATGCTACCACACAAGTCCTTTAGTCCATTAGTGATTCAGTGGTAGCTAGGGTAGGCTGTCTTTGCTCTCTGTCAGTTTGTTATTAATGACCAGTATCTACTAATGTGATCCAAACCCTCACAGAGTTTCTGTACCTGCGAGACTCCCCTTGCCCTTCACAGCAGCCACCAGGATTAACTGCCTGCAGGCTGATGAACTAGAGTTTGCAGGGAGTTTAGGGAAGAAGGATGGATATGAGTGTTCAGAGCAAGGACTATGATCAAAACCAGGGGAGTAATTAATGGATAAAACAGCTGCAGAACTGCAAGCTGTGCTTTCCAGGCACTTCGCTGGTGCAGCAGAGCCATGGGCATGTGTAATCAGCGTAGGCAGCTTTACACAGATACTGCAAGCGTGAAGGGCTGGTAGGAGGCATTTTTGGGAAAGAGCAGATACCTTCCAATTCCCTCTGTTCCCTGCTGCCCAGGAGACCCCAGGCACAATCTCCAGAGAGGCTCCCTTCTGGAAACTGGACTAGTGGCTGTGAGCTGTGATTGATGGATGGCCCACACACCATCAGGGTATTGCTTCCCCTCCTCCCGCAGAATTTTGTGTTCAGAGCCAGGAGCCCTGCCCCAAAATTGCCCTGCTTTCTGCTTTTCAGCAAGACAGGTGTGATCCCGGGGACAGAGCTGGATGCTGGGAGTTTGCTCATTAGGAGAGGACTAAGCATGGACCTCAGGCTCTGTGAAAACAGGCACTGTTTTTCATTATGGTTGGGGAGGCCAAAAGCCAGCAACTTTTTGTCTTTGCTTCCTCAATAAATTGTACAAGTTGGTGTGGGGGATAGCTATGCAGGGAATGAAAGTGGGAAGATGACAAACAGACACTACATCCCCTTGCTGTTTTCTCCCCAGCTTTTGCCAATTTCCCAGAATAATGCTGGAGCTTCTTGTTCTGGTCATGGGTCTACAGAGGGCAAAACCACATAGCTCCCCTCTGCTGTGCTGAAAGCTAATCAAACCAGTTAATTAACGAGTCCATTGGACTGTCAGAAACAGCAGGAGATGCAGAAGCAATTATCTCCAAATTGGTCATCATCACAATTAAAATACCATTTGGCAAGTATGTGAGTAGCCTGCAGCAGGATCCCTTTATAGGTGGTAATGCATTTTCATTATTGGGTTTTATTGCAGGGTGGTGGCGTTTATGATCTCAGTAAAGCTGTCAGGTGAAATGACAGTAACACTCGCCCCCAGCTCTGGGAGGAGTCGGATACAGAGGGCAGAGGCAGCCTGGGATGCTATTTGTAATTGAGCTGGGTGGCTTGACGTGCCAGCGTGTACAGATTCCAACAAGGGAACTCATTATAGGCAGGAAAGCTGAGCAACTAATTTGTTGCAGATAATTTATTTAATGCATTTAAACAGTTTAAATTCTTTTTCCTGCTCACATATTGTGGCTTCATGAGATGTATTCATTACTCAAACCTGCTTGATATTTTCCCTTGATAAATTTCTCTTGAAGCATTCAGCCCACACATGCAGGGTCCGAGTGTTGTTTTCTTCTTTGTGGTGGGTTAAGATAAATCCCATGGTGCTTGGCTTCTCAGCTGGGTGAGAGCTGAGGCACATTAGGTGTGCGTTCCTGTAGGTGAGGCAAAAATGAGTTTCAGGTGCAGCTGTGCTTTCTCCCTGAAACTTGCTTCCCATAGATACTAATGCCTGAAAAATTAGTTGTATTTTCAGAGAGCAGATCAGTTAAGATGTCATGGTGTGAAAAAAAGCAGGGCTGTTATAATCCTGTCCTTTATCCATCAGTAAATTGGTGCCCTGTAACTGGCAGGTAGCTTTGAACTTTCACTTGAAGGGAAAAACTACAGTATGTGAAAACAATCCTGGTAACACAAAAGCCTGCCAGTGGAGGACTCCTTTAAGAGTTTCCTGAAGATGTTGGTAAGGTTTTTAGGAATGATGTGCCAGTACCCAGAGCAAGCCATCACCCCTGCGTGCAACTTTTGCACCCTGCATACAAATGCTCTTTCCTCCTCTCCTACAGTCCTCTTTCCCCACAGGGTAAACAGCTGGAAGTGCTGAACTAACTGCCAGAGGCTTCAGACACTTTGTGCCACAGGGATCCTCGGACACCTTAATGACTTCTCTTTAGCTTAATGCATCTTTGTAACAAACGGCATCACCTGCTAAACTGCTGATCTTGCACAACTGTTTTCTGACTCCTGCAGAAGAAGAGGAAAGGTTTGGCTCTTTGGATACCCTGTATGAAGTCAGCTTTCAGTGCCTGTCTGTTGTGCTTCTGAGCAAGTCCCAAGCTGCTCTGAACAGTGTCTGCCTTGTCTGCAGAGCTGGGGGTCTCCTGGCTCTCATCCTCTGTGTCACAGTTTGTGGCAGAGGCTTTGCCATGCTAGAGGTTTCTTTGGTGGAATCCGTCCCACAACGTGCTGTGTCTGACTTGGTCTATAAAACTAAAATTACGCTGCGATTTGTATGCTTCATGGTCATCTAATTGGAGTGTCTGTTCAGTGTTAGATTCAAAATGTCTTGTTTCTTACATCAAGTCTGTATCTTGTTGGTAGAACTAGTACATTTTTGAAATTTACGATCATTATTTAAAGTGATAGAGTGCTAAGGGAGTATGTTCAGTGGGTATATCTGCACATACGGTGACCTGTATTAAGGCAACGAAGCTTGACCATGTTGAAAACCAGCATCTAGTACATTAGAGGGTAAATTCCTCCAGGAATATTCACCAGGGCAAATTCGACAGGTAGTACAGTTTATACCCTGGCTTTCATTTTGAGTCCATGGCTGATCTACTGGAACTAAGGGATACATCATTTGTAGGATATTCAGATCATCTACTTCAGACATTTCAGTGGCATTGTAAGCACCGTAATTAGGAGTCCAAGTTCCAGGTATACTCAGTGGAGAAAAATGCATCCAGATTAATAATGCCAAGTAAATTGCTGTCACAGTATCAGTTTTTTAATATGTGGACAATGAGAAGTTCCTGACCTTTTCTCTAATGATTATTCAGACAAGTCCTGAGGCTGATAGTACTTCTCTTCCCTCTGCCAACAGCAGGAGAACTGATATATTCTTCTATTTCCTTAGGCCTTTTTCTTTTTTTAATCTTTATTGGGATGCAGGTATTTCAAGCATGTCTTGGATGTTTGTTACTAAGAGAAATAATGTATCTACATCTCTAAAGACTTGGGAGAGGAAAATCTTAGCAGAGACTTGATTTCCCCAATATGAATTTGGACTAGGGAAATACATATTTTTACAGTTATTTTTGCAGCTTCCTACTTCTGGATGTCCTTGAAGCATGGTTTGATTCAGCTTTAGTTTAAATTAAATGGACTGCCAAGGGAAGATACCTGGATTGCTCTTTACCCTTCAGGGGGTTTGCAAGCAAGAATGATTAGATGTGAAATTCTAGAAAGATGTGCTAAATCAGTTTTACTCCAGTTAGCCAATATTTTTGCTATCAACTCAGATCCGCTTATTCCTACTAAGCATTTCACACCACTTTGGGAAAAGAGCTGCATGTCATTAGCAAACTAAATCAACAGTTCTGTTCAGAAAGCCATGTGGAGATGGGCAGCAGGAAATGGGCTGGTAGATGAGGCACAGGGTAAGAGATAATGTGGAATTCCTTACAACTGAATTCTGCTTTTCCATATCTGGCCCAGAGCCTGGAAAAATATCAGAAAGGTATATACATGACACGATACCTCTGAAGGACATAAAACCTAAACAGCAGTGGTTTGATAAGACATACTAGAATTGGCATTAAACCACCTTTGCAAAAGACTACTTTCTTTTGTAAGTGGAAATGCCCTGAGTTGTTGGTCTTGGTTTCATCTTAAACAACATTCACTTCCCAGACTAGTCTCAAATGATTCCTTAAGTGCTTGCATTGAAGACATTAACCAAAGTGCCTTCAACTTAGTCCACCCACAGATAATCAGTTCTTTCTTAGTTCTTTGGTCTGGTTTCCTCCCATTTGCAGCTGCACCTTAGATACATGAAAACCAACAAGTTCTTGTTTTTCAGGGATTGCCTTGTCTGTGTCAAACTGAAGATTTGGTTTCCTGTCATGGGGTGAAGTAGGGATTCATATTTGCTTAATGTGGGATCTGGATATTTGGAAGATGTACTGTCTTAAGATGTACTTCAGGGTTTTCAAGAACTCAGTTTAGATAAGCTTATCCTTCTAACTAGCACTAACAAATCTTTTTCTACTCCCAGATACACTGTTTTACGTAATGGCCATCATCAGGAACATGAGAAGCTTCCCATCCACAATGACCCTGAATCCCAAGAGTCCTGTTTCTAGCCACTGTACTAGAAGAGGAATGGCCCAGCTGAAGGAACAGATTTCTTTTAGGATACCCAAAGGATTCATGGACAGCAGGACTTTATGAAAACTCATACATCTGCACTGTCATGGTGCCTCCTGCACTGACTTCATATGAATATCCAGCTGCATGTGTGTAGATTGATGGGAGAATGGGAAGGAACATGGGTGGAAAGGTTATGGAGACTTTCCTGTATCTGCAAGGACAGTGGACTATATGACTCTGTCAGCCTTACTCCAGGAGTGAGCTGATTTCTGTCAATGTAAGGGAACAACACAGATACAAGCCACTCAGTGCAGGGTCTTCTGTTACTACTTTCCAGTTGCCATCTGTGTACAAGCCACCTCTCAGTACTGTGATATCACGATCTTAAAGATTACAAGTTCTGGTTAAAGCCCTAACATGATGTAAGACTAAATGCCTGCTTTATCTGCACCACATCCTGCCTTCCGGTGACCAGATGCTGTCAGGAGAGAAACACCACTACGTTTTCTTCAGCAAAATAAGAGGAAATGTTTGCTATTTGATTATAGTTACTGGTGAAATGTCAGCATGAGCTGCTGATTCGCCCTACCCTGCAGAGCTTTCTTTGTAAATGCTTTTCTTGTGTTTCCTGGCCAAGTTCATTGGTAGAAGACTCATAGGGTGTATATAGTGCCTGACAAGGTGGAGTGGGACCTACAGAGACATTTCACTGCTAACAGGAGGTCCTGCAAATGCTGCTTCAATCCAGCCCAGTCGCTAAAAGACAGAGGCCACCCTCTGCCATTCGGAGGCAAATGGACGGGCTGTGGCTCCCAAACCCCAGGCAAGCTGCCAGTGCTGTCCTCTTCTGAGCAAACTTTGGGCATTCTTACCAAGAAGAAAGGTTGGCCAAGAGACAAAGTCAGTCTGTAATAGATCACTAAGTGCCATCTTGAAAAATACACCATCTAAAAGACTTTTCTATCTACATTGGAAAGACAGACTTCTACTTACATTTTCCGTCTTTATTTTTCTATTTGTTTCTTTTCTCTTCCAGTTGAGGCAAGAAGTTTCAAGACTTTCAAATATCACCATATGCACATCTCTGTTTGCATGTAGATGTTGCTACATTCCTTGTGAGCTGCTTCCACATTTGCATGGAAAGGGTAGGCAAGACTGTAGACTTCGAAACTTTGGGAAAATGCAGCGGGAAATATGCAGGATCAAGACTACAAGCCTCTACCCTTTTTAGATGAAGATCTAACCCAGAGATGCCACCCTGAGCCTAGAAAATAAAAATGTACTTTGTTATATTGAGTAATCATGTACAGATATTTTTAATGTAAAAAGAAAAGGTGACATTATTTATTATTTTTTATCAGGAACATGTGGGTTTTTTCATGAAAAGCTTCTAGACCCAGGAGCTTAACATTATATGTAGTATTATTTAGTAATATTTCTGTTGCTATGTGACAGGTATTTACTGTAAACAAACAAACAAACCTGTTTTGAACAAACAAAAATGTTGCTCGGTAGGGAAAAAATTTGTGCATGATAAGAGCAACTGGTTTCCTTGCTATGGTATTTGACTTCTTTAAAAACTTCTTCCACATAAAATTCACTATCAAGCTTCATATCATGCTCCTTTAGGATTCAAAGGCCACTGGGCAGGAACAGCCCTAATTAAAAGAAGCCAGACACCGATGTAGAAAATCGCCAGCAGTTAGAGAAAAAACTGTTGTTGTTTATGGTCATAGGTGTGGATGGGAAGAACATGAGCTATTTGAAAAGAGAAGGTGAGATAGTTTGAGCCAATTCCAGGTTCATCATTAGGAATAGTGACCTGTTTTAACAGGGTTGTGTTTCCAAAATAACTCATTATCAGTTCAACTCTATTGTTAACACCAAAACAGAACAGTGTGTGAAAAAAATTGGCCATTATTGAAAGTTTGGAAAAAATCCATCCAGGGCTGCTTCAGTCCTCTGATTTACACCTCCGTGGAACTGCTCACATGAGTTTTTGTCTGGATTTGGGTATGCAAGCCTGCAGAATGGGTTGTTTTGGTTTCACCTCAAGTATTAAATTTCCTAAAGAAATCCTGTAAAAGCTTTTCTCTGTCCCCATTAAAAGGTGTCAAAGTATTGGTATGGAATTTCTCAGAGTGATATGGAAACAGCAGCATGGGGATGCTATAGCGATAGTATTGTTTCCGCTGTTGTCCTTGAAGTGTTGTTTTCTCCTGTATTTTTATGTGCTATAGTAATATATCTCTCCTTAATTTAAAATGAACTTCTCAACACTGAGTTTTATTCACGGGCAGTGTTCGGAAGGCTCTATCAATGAGATCAGTAGCTCACTAGCCAAAATGGTCAACAGCTCCAACTGGAAAAAATGCTCCAATTCCAAACATTGTATTTGAATGAAATCCCAAACACAAAATGTCTATGTTCTGTGTCATCCCTGGCTAATTGTTCATTGGACTCAGTAAACCTGTCATGAACCACCTGGCAGCTCCTGCTTAATAAGTCAATAATTTCAGCAATGCTTCTGTGAACCAAGCAAGTGACATTGTCCATCATCAATACTGTTAGAATTTCTATGGAAAAGAAGCTGTCTCATGGAAAGGACCTGTACTCGATTTCCTTTGCTAAACGTAGCTGCTGCTGTAGCCTCTGAGTTCATCTTCTCATTGACCATTTTGGCTGGAAGTGTCAGAGTCTTTGCCTGTGCTGAATAATGTGTAACACATTGGCTGTTTCTAAAAATAAAAAATTCTCTGTGTACATTGCAGTAAACTCCAGCCCATGCTAATATCTTGTACTGTTTTCACTCAAAACATAAGATGCCAATAAGTAATACTTTCTACCTGCCTTGCAATATACTCAAAGAGCTCTAACAGCAAGGGAGAATCTGGCCCCATTCCTTTGAAAATACCAATGAGCTCTTGGGTTATAATACAAGTTCCTAACATTTATCTACCAGAACAATCCTGCCTCCTGTACCAAGTTCTCATGCACTGGCGCTCTTTCCCTCCACACTTTTGCTTAGATTGTTACTGAGCCCTCTTTCTCCCTTACCTTATCTCTCACTCTCTACACTGAGAAGTCACTGCTCAAGGCAGGCATTTGCAAATGGGGAGTCAGATATACTTTTGTGTGGCTGTTTCTCTGAGTTTCCAAGTGAATTTGACCAAAAAAAGTCTCCTTTCTTCCTTCCTTTCCATCTGTTTCCCGCCATCTCTCACAGATTTACCTAATAACCATATATTTATTTCTTCACATAAATATACTAGTACTCATCAGCAGATTATCACACCACCACATTCCTGGTCTGGGAACACTTTACATTTTTCTGAATGCAGTAAGCCTCTGAAGTGTGAAGCATAATGCCTGCTGTAGTTGTTTTCTTGGATTACAACTGATAACACTTTTCCTTGCCAGAGGTAATGTGCTAGCAGAACAGCTAGCTACTAAGAAATTGGCTAGCTGGACCTTTGCTAAACTGTCTTCAGGAGGCTGCTCTGTCAACACAGTTGTATTTCCATATTTCTGTATTCTTCTAGGCTCCAGAAGCATTTCTGAGATCTTGCATGACATTTGATAGCAGGGCATGTGCCCAGACAAGCAAATCCAAAGTTGCATTGAGGTTACTTGTGCTGAAAGAGAGATGCAGAGCAACAGGCTGACTACTTCCATGGGCAGACTGAAAACCTAGCCTAACACTAGAACTGTGGGCCATCTGACTTTAAGTGGGCCCTAGACAGTGTCAGGGTACACACCACCATGAGATAAGCCATCCTTTCTACTGAGCAGCTTTCCATCTCTCTGATACTCAGTTTACTCAGATAGAAACTAAGTCACAGTCATGCTGCAAAGTAAAATTCGGAAACAAAAACATCACCAATGGGGAGCCTTGTTCACAAAACAAGCTCCAAGGAAGAGTGCAGAAGAGGCCATACACTTTAATTAGCTGATGATCAAGACTGGAGGGATGTGAAGCAATAACTGGGTGATACACACTATGTAAATGTCAGTGCTTGAGGCAGCCAGCAGCTCTGTTGCTTAGTGAGATGTATGGAGATACGGCTGCAGCCCAAGTGTACTAGCAGGCCACGCTCATAAACACCATGCAGACAGATGAAACCTTATGGGGAAGTGTCCCTTCCACATTTATCCTTCACTGTTCTTTCAACACTGAATATATTTTCAGTTTTTAGTCTTGGAGAGGGCAATCAGAACAATTAGAAAATGCTTTCAATAAATTCTCAAAACCCTTTTCATTTAGTTCAGAAATGTAATACATGACCTGCTCCTATTGCAGGATCTGATGCCTGTCTAAGCACAGTAAGAAATGAAAACATTTACCACAGTGGCTTAAAAATGAAGCAATAGCTTCCATTTGCATTACACCAAAGTACATTGCCTTTGTGCCTACACTCCAGTTGTAGTGTATTAGCAAAGCTGAGAAGGGGCTCACAGTGAGAACAGAGGGAGTGACAGTGTTGGAGCTGAGGGGTATTTGTAGAGATACGTGAGAAGCCCTTACTCGCTCTTCATCCACATAGTGCCTGGCTCCAATCTAAGTTTTCCACATTCAGCTTGTTTGAAGGCTAAATTCCCTCCTGATCTCAGTGTAGAAGTGTATGCTTCAGAGAGGCCATGCACATAGTGTGCACACGCGGAGGACCCGAGTGGAAAAAACAAACTCAGCACACTGAAAACCTCTTTCTCAATGCTCTGTTCTCTGTACATTTCTAGTCACAAGCAGATGGCGGGGCACGCACAACCACCATTAGCTTACAGAGATACTGTCCTATTAATAAGTTTATTTCATTACTCGTTATTTCCTTGCAATCCTAGGAGCCCACACCTTGGCCTAACACATCAACCTGAAGGAGTCCCCGTTTGAGGGTCACTGTGAGGATCTAGCTTGCAGAATGAGCGCCATCAAAATGGACTCACATGAGCAATGTTATTAGGATTGTCCTGATTTTGAGCAGTATGAATCCCTGGCTCCAGTGTCTCTTTCCTTTTGTAAATTCTGGTCCTCTGTGAGTCTCTGTTATAACAAAAGACACTTCAGGGAGAATGTACATTGGAAATGTGTTAGGTAACCACTGAAAACTTGAATATGAGTCAGAGCTGAGAGGGTTAAATGATATTCACCTTTCCTTTGACTTCAGCACATTTCAAAATGGCTTTTATTTTACCCTGCCTTCTTCTACTGTGCCTTAAATGGGATCTAGAACTCTGTGAATAATGAGTAATAGTGTGTTAGTTGTACTTAAATGCTTTTGTGCATCTCAAAATACCTCTCAATTTAGGTATTACTGACAAATATCTTCAACGTAAAGATCATCTGACAAAAGGATTGTGACTTTTAGAATGGAATACACTCAAAAATGGATCTGCTCAGCAAAGCTGAGGAAGAATCAAAAGGTATTTAAGGTATTTATTGGTGTCAGCCTGACTTAATAGTGGGCCACAGAACTAACCAACTGGGTCCAAATCGTGTCCATTTAATTCCTAGCACAGATGAAAATACATAACAACGTCAGTAAAATGATGGTTTCTTGGAGCAGGCAGCCCACATATGGCAGACTCTGAGTCATTCTGAAGAGTTTTCCTCACCAATCTTTGTAAACACTAAAGCCAAGGAAAGCATTTTCATTCTGTAACTGTCAATTGTAAATCATTCAGTAGTTTAGGATCCAATCTTTTCCTCTGCATTAGATTTCCTGAGCCATCTCTGAGTACTATCATGCCAAAAGGCAATAAATCTGTTGGGTTTTCCTACTAATATGAACTCAGTAAAAATACACAAAAGCTTTTAGTTCTTTCAATTTAGGTATAGCTTAAATCTTTCTGAATCCAAAATAATTACATATTCACTCAGCATCCTATAAAGACTTATCACAATAACTTTTTTACCTAATTAAAAAAACAGATAATTTAACTAGAATTTACCCAGTATCTAAGTTCCACCACTTCCTGTTAAACTGAACTGAAATTGCTTCTCCTATTAGGAAACCTAGTAGACTTCCTGACAAATATATGTTTAGTACTTAAAGGCTTTTCAGAGATTTGGCAGAAGAACTTAACATTATTTTAGCATACACTATTTGACAATTTACAGAATTCTGTCTTTTTAAATTAATTTTCATTGGTCTTCTGAAGTTCTTAAAATCAATTGTTAAAAAAACCAGAGAAACCCTAAGTATCTTTGCTGGATCACAACAGAATGGGAATGCAATGCTAGCTGATGTTCCTTACACAGCATCTGTAGCGCCAAGGTCTGTACTCTCTAAGAGATATTGTGAAGGGGGATTCTTATTCCTGGGGGACAAGAGGAAAATTTATTTCCTTGCTGAGTAAGCAGTACACTTGATTGCCATGAAGCTTTCTTCCAAGTCAAGATTAAGGAGGCCCCAAAGGAGGACCTCCAGCTGACATGGGGTGTGTTTCAGTTAGGCACTGGCTGATCCAGACTGAGTATCAGAACTAAATCCTTTTCCAGCTGCCTCAGTAATTAATCTGTTTTCATATTCCTGACAGCTGAACCCCATCCACCAAACAAGGCTCTTGACATAAGGAATATCTGAAAGGGCTGTCAAACCATACCAGTGGTCATCTTCATATTGCTAATCTCTAAATCCAACCCTATTCAAGGGCCTCTCTTTATCTGTAAAAAACAGAAAAGATGAAGGAGAGTCTAGAGCATTATTGCAGTAACTACTACCAATGACTGAACAACAGCTCTTAAACCAGGGGTTAGTGTAAGGACTACATAGACTAACACATATACACTTACTTCATACCACTTTCCATGACTGTGCGCCACTATTACACTCAATTATTACTCTCTTTGAAAGAGTCGATTCACTTGCTACCACTTTTACAGCCCTCAATGACAGTCCCAGGATCATTACTGGAAATCATGTGAAGACGCAGAAATTCAAGCTGTGAACATCTGTGCACCTCTTGAATAAGCTTAGAGCAGCCAGGAGAGAAGTTATCTACCCCTGAGAGCATCGAGTTCTGCGTCACCAGTGCTGGCTCACCATGGGCAGCGTCACCCGAGAGCACCACTCT
Source organism: Tyto alba (assembly GCF_018691265.1). Lineage (NCBI taxonomy): Eukaryota > Metazoa > Chordata > Aves > Strigiformes > Tytonidae > Tyto > Tyto alba. The sequence continues at coordinate 13,991,340 of NW_024881279.1, forward strand.
TTTTCCATTTCAAAAGACCAAAGTTTTTGCCCTTTGCTAGACCAGGCATGTTTGAACCTCCACTTGATTGCTCCCTTCCTTGCCCAACTAATGAGTTGGAAAGAGGAATGCAGCAGAGCCAGAGTCCAACTTTAATGTAAAATCTGTGATTTTTGTTCCTCTTTGCTCCTGGAGGAGGAAGAGTTTGAGAGAAAGATAAGGAGATTAAACTGCATGGGAAATATTCTCAAACAGAAATCCACATCGGAGCTGGCCAGCATAGACCACTGAGAAACCCGATCTTACGTTTTGAAAACTGAGTGAAAATGTTGCTGCTTGTTTTTATGGCAGAACTGTGGCCTTCATCTAATAAGCCCTAAAAGATGACCCCTGTCCTCCCTTCACAAACAAACAGCAGCCGAAGCGGGACTTTCATCATGCTCTCTCACTATTACCCTCACACTCCTGTCTGCAGACCTCCAGTTCAGCCACAGATTTGGTAACTAGTCCACAGAGCATAATTATATGTAGCACATAAACCCTGCCACCTACTTCTATATCAGAGCTCTAATGTACAGCTTTTCATATGCCTTTCACAGCTCTATTTGTAAAGGTTCACATCCAAACTGTGGACCATTATGGGAAATACTTGCTGAAGAAGAAAGCTGACCTATCCCCTGATTCTGCTTTTGATCCATCTGTCCTGTGGAAGCAAGAACACTTTTTAACAGCCCATCCTGTCACAATCCTGATGATCTTCTTGCAAATGACTGTTCCGCAAGCACCTTCCTTACTAGAAATATTTCTATTTCTCTGGTATTTCTTCTGAAGAATGGCCTGTTCCTGAAAGCTGGGGGTTGCTGTGGGTCTTCATAAACGAAGCACTTCAAAATAATGAGTCATTGTACTGAAAGCTCCCAGTCAAAGGTGATACCTCCAGAAAAGTTAAGCACTTCTTGTGCTGTTATGCTAACATGTTTCATCTTCCTGCCCCACCTTTCTTTGGAAGTGTGTGATAGAGCTGGACTGGCCCAAGGTCAGCATCCACAGTTCAAGCTGGGTAATTCCTTACGCCTCATCACAAGCAATATACACCTATGCATTCATATGTATCTCACACTCTCCTACTAAACGGTGTGTTTCCATCTTAGATAACTCCTTTGGAGCCATCATACCATTGGAAGCAGAACCTCTTCCCTGCAAAGACAAAGCTGGTGGTTTTGCTCTGTAACTCATCTACAACGGAGAAAGCTTATCTTAACACATAATGACTGTTAATGAGCTAATGGAAACTCTGCTGTTGATGGGGCACTAGTTTTAGCTGTCCTGTTACCACATACAGTGCACAAGTGTACATACAAATGCCCTGTCTTCCCCCTGACAAGGGATTAAGTTTGAATTGCTTGTTCTAGAAAGCAAGAAACAGCATACTGCCCATCTCTGAGACATGTTTTGTGCTCTTCTCTCCACAGTGCCCACATCCCAAGCATGCTTTCTGCTTTATCTGTTCTCCTTAGGTACTCCCTCTTTAGATGACATTTCTCAGGCACTTGAGCAACTTGCAGCCACTATCACCGCATCCTCTTTCAGGAAATGCTGTTACCCCTACTTGCTGTGGGGAAAAAGAGGCACAAAGCAGTTCAAGCACTTGCCTGCAGTAGCACAAGTCATCTCAGACTCACTTTCCATTAGCGGAGAGCAAGTCAATACCTGCCTTTGGCGAGTTGAAACGCTTATTTCTCTTCACTGACTGTAAGAGGAGACCCCTCTGACTAGTGCATCTGCACTACAGGAATATAAATCTAACAAAGGCATAAGCTACCCAGGAAGTGGATTGTTAAACAAGGACTGTTAAATCAGAGCTAACCTAGGGAAGATAATCCTTCCTGTTTAATTCTTTCCCTGAAGCCACGTGGATGCAAAGCACGTGAAGGAAGCTGGGGACAGAAATTTTGCAATCCTATCAGAGTTTCCTTTGTCACTTTCCTTACCTATCGTCTTTAATGTTTGCAAAGCTGCCTTTGAACTCCAGTAAACAGCTTGCTTCAATATCCAGATGCAAATATCACTGTTCGTTAAGTGTGCTGTAAATGGATTTCATAGTGCATTCCAAAGCTGCCACACATGAGCACAGTAAAGCTAAAAGCCCCAGCTGGAGTTTTCGCTGTTGTAGAAAGATGAAGAGCAGGATCAGGCAGCCATCTTATTTGCAGTAACAGCAGCCTGCTCCTTCTGCCAGAGGCCCAGAGAGGTGTCAGACCCGCCTTGAGGGTGAAGAGGGAAGACTCTCACATACATACAGATGAAGCATCTGGGCTGCTTCCTGCTGAAAGCTTAACAACTAGGCAGACCAAGTGAAACTCTTTCTTGTCCTCCAGGGCTTGACATGGCAACTGAATAACAGACTGCCCAAAAAGGAAACAAAATGGAGAGACAGGGAAAACCCCAGACACAGAAGGTTGTATACCTTTACAACCTGGAAGCTGCAAACCAGAATTCCTCAAGCCTAGTATCTCTACATCTGCTTCTATAAATGTGGAGATGGTTTTCCAAATGGTATATAGGATCTTTTGGAGAGATACATAGGACTTAGGAAAATGGACATAAAGTAACACTTTCTAGATACTACATCAACCTCTTTTTTAAAGAGATTGTTAAAACATGCTGTGGCATGCACTAGAGTTTGCATGGTACAATAAATAATACTTCTAAGTGTCTAAATATGCTCTATTGTACCTCCTGCGACCTTCCAGAATCAAGTTGCTTAAGCATCAAAAAAAGGAAAGGAATTGATTTCTTAGTTTGCGTAGAGCTCTGACAAAAGGGTATTTATTTATATGAGCTGTTCTTTGCTGATCACAGCTCTAAAAGAGGTTATGAACCTGTGTCATGAAAAGGCCTTGCATCTCCCACAAGGAAGTGAGAAGTGCTTCTGAAAGAAAGTCAAGTTCCATTTAAAGTAAGACCAAGATAACAGCTGTTGACCGTAAATTACTTCGTTCTAAGCAGCAGTTTCCCCTAAGTGGTCAAAAAATTTATGCCAGAATTTCATGAAACTAAAGTATCTGGAACTTTTCAGGAGAGTTCTCTAGGGGAAGCGCTCCCGCCCCAGGCCTGGCGCGCGGCCCGGCCTCGCCCGCCCGGGAGCTGTGCCCCGCCCCCGCCCCCTGCTGCCCGCCCGGGCCCGCGCCCCCGAGAGCGGCACCGGGGGCTCGCCCCGCGCTGAGGTGTGTGCCGCGTCCTCAACAGCTGACAAACGTCGGAAACAACCTGCAAAAGAACACACGGCTGCTGCTGCACGCCCCGTCAGCAAATCTGGGCTGACGTCAGAGCGATCTTCACTCTAGCGCGTCCCCTAGTGCAGTGACTCAAGGACCCACAGAAGAAGAAACCAGAAACCCAAATGACAACTGCACTTTTTTTGTTCTCCATGGTGGAAAACAACTCAAGACATTTCCAGCCCTAACCCCAGGGACACACCTTTCCACCTGGGCGCGCGGGTATGCCTGCTGCCAGCAGAACACGACTGAAGCCAGAGGCTGGCAAGCAAAGTAGTGGCTGTAGAGCAGCTCCTGCTGACACCAACTATACCCGGTTATGTACTAGTAATAAATTTTTTTTTTTAACTAATAAAGGTCGAGCAGGAAAATAATTCTATTCATCTGCTTTGCTTCCTTCCTCAATTTCAGATACTGAACTTTGAGAAGGGAGCAGGTTCCCTGGCCAGAGCCCAGATACAATCTCAATGACTCAGAGCAATCCTGAGATGCACATAATGAATTTAGTCACTGCATTACCACTATGGGTGTAATGTTTAAGAGGTTAAAACTACTGCAAGGTTCAATTGCTTACAGAAGGAAATACTGAGTATAAATAAGTACACTATTTGTATAAATACTTCTCCAAAAGGCTAAAGTTAGAGATACCAGATGGAGATCTGGTGCAATACTCTAGAAATGCAGCAACATTTTCCTGTACATGCTGTATTAAAATGGTAAACATGACTGAATCAATGACTCAGATTACTTGAAACACTTCTAGGAAGGGTCACAATTGTGTTTTGTCTGAATACCACTGAATATATTGTTTATGGTTAAATATATTTGTTACAACTAAACCATTAACTTTGATCCTGCATTAAAACAAATGTAACAGCATTTACATCATTATCTGGTATTTAGCACTCCACCTCCAGTTAGAGTAGTGAGAGCACATGTGAGGAAATGCTACTGTACCACATCTCTTGCTGCTGCGGTTAAGCACCCTTCTCTTCCTCTTATCTATTATATTTATAGTTCCACATTACCTCAAGCATTTCCACAGTGGGACAGATGCAGAGAAAACTAACGCTGGCTTTGCTGTGTTGAACAGTTTTGCCTCTTCAGTTCTACAGAGCTAAACGTCACAGAAAACCCTATTAGTTTCATTTATACCAGAGTTTAAAGAATTAAAATCATTAACAATGATGGGTAAAATTGCATAATGGTATAAACTAATCTGCTCCACAGCTTTTACCACAGCAAGTTAGTAAACTGTCAGTTGTTAGACTGGTAACGCTGTGACTTCAAAAAAGCATGAATGACAGATCAGGCCAGAGTTGGTAGTATGGCACATCTAAAGGTGTGCCTGTGCAGTCACGGCTGTGTATGCATGCAGACACGGCTTCATAGCAAATTAGCCTTGCACGGGTCTCCCACCCCCACAGGGCACATTACTAACAGCACACAAGCCAGCCAGTTTAATACAAACTTGTGCATTTTTATACCTGTGTACTGAACTTGCAGCAAATTCTGGACATATACACAGAACATCTATGGATACTGTGGGAACCAGAAGCATTTTCTATATACAACAAAAACAAGTATTCAGGGCCAAAGAGCAGCAGTATTTACTGACTGTATGGAAAATCTGCATTCATGAGTGAGCATGAATCAGCCTGAAAGCTCACTGGTTGCGTCAGATGAATCCTGCACTGGCACAGCTATAACTGAGCAATTACACATCTCTCTTCCTGCCTGTCCTGAGGGAAAATTCAGCTTTCAGCCAGTTAGTATGTGCAGATTTATGTTAAAGAGAGTGGAATCAACAATCAGCAACTTTTTTTTTCATATTACACAGTCAAATACACTATTAAAATGAAATCTAATGGTACAAAATGCTTTGGAACATATCTTCTGTTTCCAAGGTGCTAAATGTGTTTTTTTTTCTTTCCCAGAAAATATTTTTAATAAACTCTAGAAACTACCACACATCACCAACTTCGCTACTTTTTTTCTGCTTTTGGCCTTCTTTGGAACAGCTGTAGAATAGTTCTCTCCCTTTGAAAAATGCACACGACACAAAGATTGTGCTCAACAGGTTTACTCAGACTGGACTCTTAAATGCTCAAGAAAAAGGCACAGATTCAAAGAGACTCTTATGACTCTTCTGAACACAGAAAATGGGATTTCTGTTTATAAGAAAAAAAATACTGCTATGAATTGTATGGGCTGAAAAATGAAAATGTTCTTCCCTGTTCCTAATTATTGGCCTTCATTAAAATGGAATTTAAATTAAATTGTATAAACATATGAAATAAAGTCTCAGTATTAGGAAGTTTTTCTTTTGTTTCCTCTATGTACAAATCTTAGTATACAATTTTTACTTTTCATTATACATTTACTACACACTCTTTTCCAAACTGTGTGAGAGCAACTGCAAAGTATGTGTTTCAAGAAAATGCTTTGCATTCGGAAAGAATCCACCTGCTTTCTTGGCCAGCAGTGCCAATCATAATTGAGAAAGAGATGACGGGTTAGGGAGAATATCCACTCAAATGTAATCATCCTCTACCGGTTCACCATTGACATCACAGTAATGGATGAAAATAGCCACCACACGTTGGAATACACCTTTTTTCATCTGGCGCAGTTCAGAGATCTCTTCTCCTATTGTTTCCATACAGATGTCTGCAGATAATTGTCCTTTCCTTCGGGGTGCATAAATAGTAGCTGTGGAAGGCACATCAAAATAGAAATTAGAATCTTTCCTATAAAGAAATTCACAAGCAAATCTGTTTTGCATTAAGTAAGTCTTGGAAAACAAAGCAAACAGAAAAAATCTTCCATTAAGCAATCACATTTAAGAAATATTATTCAAGCAGAAAAAGTATTCTGCGTTCCCCATATTTAAATCCTTTAATTGCTCCAATACTCATTTAATGTATACAAAGTGTATGTCAGAGTGGAGGGAATCCCAGCGCATAACAAAGCCTACCCCCTGAGACATATCTGACATTGCTTTTGGGTTACCCATCTCAGTGATCATTTAAATGTTTTATAAAAAAAAGCAGTTAATGATAAAGCAGCAGTCTTTATTTTTTAAGGCGTTAACATAGCTTAATCTAGTTAGTCTTTTAAATCAAATACATATCAATTTTTTATAATTCAGACTACATACTGAACTACAAGCATCATGTCTATGAACCAGTTTCAAACAGAATAAAAGTAAAATAAATTAAAAAAATCAGAGAGAGGTATAGCCAAAAAAGATTTCTTCCTCATCCCCTTGAACTTCATCCCCTTGAACTGGAGCTATATAAGAATATCCAAATTGATGTCAATTAAGAATACCTCTAATGAGGGAGATTCCAAGATTTTCCTAGTTTAATAGAAGAGTGTATTTTTTCCTGCTACCAAGCAAAGTTCTTAATTGAACCCTAGGAAATGCTCACTATAATATTTTATAAGACAAGCCCCTAAACAGGAAGAGGAATATCTATCCTAATCTCTAACCCACATCATCTCTGTTCCAGAGTTTTCAAGTCCAGTTCTTTCCTCTTTTCTCCCAAGTTTCTGAGAGTCTTGCTTCTCTTTGCTGGACTCTCTTCAGCCTACCTTAAAAACCTTTCATAAAGTAAAGCCAGAGGCAGCAGCCCAGCAGAGCTTTCAGCAGTAATGCCAGTAAACTCCACAGAACACAAACTGCTGGGACTACACATCACAACATCAGTTTTGTGTGTTTTAAATGCACTCACTCTTCTGGATATGACAAATGCATCACATTTTTAGGCTAAGCACCAGACTGGCCCTCTGATTTTGTCAGTATTAGGAGTCTCCAGCTGGCTGATACACTGTTGTATTAACCCTCTCCTCTGCTGGACCCCCTCCCCATCCAGCTCCCCACACTGCTACAAGTAGTTATTTATACCAAAAATAGCATGAGAATTAGAAAACTGAAAAATAAAGGAATGCATTGTCAGCTTGGGACCAAGCAACAGTTAAAGTTCTTTTGAACACATCAAAAAATTACTTACTTCTTTCATCATCCTCAAAGTCATATCTAGCATAGCTGTTTGGCTCTGCTGTTCTCAGTGATCTCAACCACGGGAAGTCCGTAATCATGGAGTAAGGGGCGCCATCCACAATGCCTGGAAGACAGACAGGATGAAGATATGGAGAGGACAACATCACTCCTGCAGCATCAGCCCTGTTCATCAAGTAAACTTCACTGATAACCCACAGATTGGTCACTCTAATGCAGGAAAATCACCTCCTCACTTCAACTCCCCCACTCTGTGCCAAAGGTCCTCCATTTTTCTGACAAGAATTATTATTCACATCTCTTGTAACTTGATGCAGTTACTTATCTTAGCAAGAAACTGATCATCAGCTTTCAGCTCTCTAAAAACACTCACCTTCTAGAGTGTAAATATCTCGTCCCCAAGGGTACTTAGTGTATTTCTTCACGTCTTCATCAGTTCGTGTAGCTTCAGGGAAGAACTCGTATTTAATAAGCTCTCTAGAGAGAAGGAGGAAGAGATTACAGCCAGTAATGATAGGAAATGTGAAGGTGTGAGAGAAAAAAACAAATGGGAAATCCGATTACACAACCTTTCCTTTAATGAGCCTGAATCCATAAAAACACTCTTCTAAGACCCTCACACAAAGTCAGTATGCAATCCCTTCACTTTTGAGAGCAACCACAGAGAATACGCATGTTTTAAATGAGAAACCAGTTAAGCTATCTTTTAAGCACACCTTTCTGTCTGTAAGGAACAATTCAACATAGCTGCAACTGAACAAAACTTCAAAAGTAAATCTGTTCTCTTAGTCATTTTAATGAAAAACCAGGACAACAAAACCACTGTTTAAAACAATTGGATGAGAGCCACTGTATACAATTCCCTGCTGCTGGGAATTTTTGATCCTCAGTAAGGAGCTGACATTGATTGCACATCATCTTCCCCAGAAATTAACATTTTTTCTTGGAGTAAATCAGTCTTTCTGTTTTTTAATAAAATAAATTTGCTTTCAGATTCAAAGATATTCCTCAGCCACCCCGACTACTTCAATGTTCAATTGCATTACAGCTGGATGGAATAGAACTGGAGAATTCTACAGTATTTTGCACACGGTTCAGTATATTTAATCAAAGTTTTGTATTAGATACATCTTGACACTGAAATTCTACATTGGATGATCTAGAATTTAACCTTCATTAGTCAACAAACCTTTTTTTTTTAATTTGGCTAACAGAATACAGTAAGTCTACAGTCTTCAACTGAAGCTGTAGCTGTTGAATCAGGATTGGACACCTTTTCTGTAAAGTTACTGAAGGGCAAGTACTCACTGGTTGATATTTGCGATTGTGTCCATCCAGCTCCGAATGCGCACTTTATTGCGGACATTAGGTGGGTTACTGAATTCATGAATTATGCAAATGTGGTACGGATAAGGGCCACTAAATATCTTCTGCTCAAGAGTCAATGTGTCAACCTGTGAGAGGCAGCAAACAAGGACTTGTAACCAAGAGAAACAAAGAGATATGATTTCCACGACAAGAGTCAAGAGCAGACATCTATCAAATTCCCCAAATTCTGGGGGATCATGTCCAGTAAATGAAATTTTAACAGCATACATAATCAAATATATGATTAAGCAGAGTAAAACTTTCCTAGTGCAGCTTTGTCAATGAATCTTCGTGAGTAGTGGAATTTGATGGAAATTGTCTGTTTTCTGATGTGTTTCACAACTCCAGTATGTAAGTAATCATTCATAAAATTACATAATGGTCTAAACTACATTCACTTTCTCGGAATTTGTCTCTGGCTTAGGGGGAGGGGTTGTTTTTTGTTGTTATTCTTTTGGGTTTGGTTTCTGGTTGGTTTGTTTGTTTTGTTTTGGTTTTTAACTAATAGTCTTACCACTGTCCTCTAAGAGCTAAAGCAAGAGAGCTAGTTTCAAAGAAAAGCTGGCTTTTATATCAAATCAGCCTTCCCTCGTTGGTCAGGCAAACTGAGCCAGAAAAAGCATTACTTTGCATGACAGAAGGAGCATCACAGTATAATACAGAATGCTCTGGTTAGAGTAATAAAGTCAAAAAAACCATTCCAGATCTTAAATTAAGCCCTCTTAATTACTTGTCCGATGACCTCAACAATTCAACTAAATGTCAGTACTTACACCTCCCACACGTAATGTGCAGGGAGGAAAGGGTGGCTCCCATTACCACAACTGTCTTGCAACACCGTTTAGCATAAAAAGAGGATGCAGCTTTCAGCAAAGTGGCATTCAAAACACTAACTGCTGTTACTAAATCTAATAGGACATGGGTTAAAGATTTCAGAATCTATGCTTATGTCATGCTTCGTTAATACATAACTACAAGCTACTTAGTAGCATCTAGGTTCTTACAGTTACTTCTAGTTACTCAGTTTGGAATTAATTCAATCCATCATGATTTTTTACATCTTCTAATGCAATGAATATTGGACATGGTAACATTAAGTCCTAAATTTCAGTATCATCCAAGTTCCAGATTCTGCAATAGAAGTCTTGATGGGCTAAAGTTTTAATAATCAAGATGCTCAGAGTTGTGTTATTATAGCATCTACATTTCTTGCATTAATTGAAAAACACATGAAGCCAAGAGATGAAAGAATACAGGCAGAACTTCAGATCTATTCATGATTAAATGAAAGTTGGTTGTGTACCTGCTGCATTGGACGAAGATAAATGATCCGGTTTCTTTCTGGTGGCATCCTGAGAATCTGATCCAGAACCTGATCCATGTTTAACTTCTTGCACTGGGCATAGTCAAACCGATTGACAACTGGTGCATTTTCTACTTTTAAGTGTTTCAATACGCGGCACCTTGTAGCTATAAATCAGCAAACAAAGTTATTAAAAGAAAATAAATATAATACTTAAAAAACCTTATGAACCTCCTGTCAGATATTTTCAAGGCTGACTGTTTCAAAAGGCAGCAAACGTAATATTTGCAACAGACAATTACTGAAGTAGTTTGGACAGCTGGCAACTGAAGTATATTGAAGAAACAGACTAGCTGTTCATTTCTTCCACATTATGATCAAACTTTTAAATTTGTGCACTTGTAAGAAGAGTCCTTTTAAAATTCCATGTCAAATTTAATCTAACAAAACCTTTTTCTCCCTTTGTTTCCTTTCACAAAGCCCCCTGAAATGGTCTGTGGACTGCCACTGAAAACCAGACTTCAAAATCAGATCAAATAGAGAGTATTATGAAGACACACAATGTAAAATAAAGCTATCTCCTTTCTAGTAACACTGCTCCTGTAATCAAAATTTAGTTCAAAGTTAATGTATGTTCTGAGAAGTATTCTGGAATAAAGAAATGATTTCTTCATTCTCTGCTAAGTAGAGATACCTCATTTCAGAAGAAAAAGTGTTATTTAGTATAGAAGTTGCAGAAAACAGTAAAAAACCCAATGCTTCAATACAGGACTAATCATACACCCTTGCATGTGATTCTAATGCAGTTTAAGTGCCATAATTTAAACCAGATTTTTATCATGTCAAGGAGGAAAGTATCATCATGTCAGCTAAATAATCTATGGAAGGAAGAAGAAATGAGAGAAAAAACAAGGTACTCAAACTCCTTTCATCAACTTCCAATAATTGTATTATCACTCTTCAATAATCATCTCATCTTCCTAACTGTCATATAATTTCATCTGTTGATTCTTAGATATTAATCTTTATTAAACCTATTACAACTATAACTAAAGAGGCATTCAAACTGAGAAGCAGTCATATTTGCTGTTCTGAGCATCAGACTGACATAGCAAAGCAGCTGATGGATACAACATAAGCAGTGGACTGATTTTAATTCTTTCAGAAATTTCTAAAAATGCCAGATGGAGGAGGTACACATGACATTAACTACATACCATGTATGAACATCATTTTAGGACAGTCTTTCAGTACCAAATCTGTTATTCCACAATTGGTCAAGGTGATTCCAACAAGGTTTTTAGATTTCAAAGTCAGTACCTGGTAAAAATTTTTAAAAAAGAAATAATCTATGACAGGGTAAAAACAAAGAAAAAAGTTATTATAAACTGAATTTTAAAAGACACCACCAGACACAGAAAGACATTAACTGGATACTGATCAATATAATACAGCTTCTGTTCACAGAAGGTCTTTGAGATGACTAGGCTACTGATGGCAAGGAGAAAAAAAAAGACTTCCTGCTGATCAGCAACATCACAGAAAACAGAACAACTTCACAAGATTAAAAGAGGAGTCATATTAGAAAGCACAACTTTCATCAAAAAGCCCAAGTATCATCTGTCATGAAATTTTCTAATTTCTGTTTTTCAACCACAATGACAAAAAAGACAATTCTGGACAGTAACAGCTGTTTAAACAGAAAGAAGGTATGGCAGTGAATCATAGTTTGAACTTCCCATACCAATGTATTTTACCAGCACTATCTCAGAGGAAATGTCACATGGAGGGTTGAAAATTATATATATAACTTACTTAATTCTCTATGTCCGCTATCAGTGTTAGAAAAATACAGCATGCATGAAGTTCAAGCAGAATCATTTCCAATAGCATGAGCACAGGGTGAATGTAATAAAAAAGCATATTTTAGGGGTTTTTATCTGAATTTTTCAAAATTTTATCACTAAAATTCTAGCAAAATTTAGCAGCCCAAGGATTAAGCTGACCGATTATATAAAGAAGAGTAAACAAAGTTCTATTAAAACAAAGTAAACACACATAAAGAGAAAAAAGAAGCATTCTGCAATAGCTTCTTTCAGTTCAAGCAATCTAAGCTGTTTCTTGTAACAATACTAAATAGCTAAAAATTAATTAAAAACTCACGATAGTGTTCTTTCAAAATGGCATATTTTAAGAAAAATCTTGTACCCCAAAATACCTTTTATGATGATTACAAAAGCTGTAATGCATCTCAGTAACCAGAAAAATATTATGGGACACATTCAAAAAACCTATCTTAAATCAGTGAGGCCAAGTTCTTCACTGGACAGAGAGGGGAAAATGAACACAGGCAGGTTCCTCTACAGCACAGCTCAGAAGAGAAGCTTAAGTTAGATGTTCAGAGTAACCCTCGGAAGCAATCTCATGTTCAGCTAGAACGTGAGCCTTGGGTAAACAGCCTCAATACAGTGAAGCCAGATGTTGCAATTTCTCCTCCCATGACTGATCTTTACTGCAGAAGAATTAACTCATGTTAGGTATACACTAAGAGAACTTCCAGCCTGCAAAGTAACAGCTGAGTTACTATATCCAGAGGTAATTACTTATCCCTTGTTTCTTTTAACAGCTGTAGCCTATGCTGTCATTTAAAAAATAAATGCCAAAGAATATTTTTTTTCCCTGAACATCAAGAACACTGTGGGAAGGCAGGAGTTTATGTACCATTATAACCATGAGCATCTGACAAACTTCAAGTTTAGCATTAGCTTGTACTTTGCTCTTCTCAGGCCAGTCAGAGTATCACTGCACCCAACAGAAATATCCTGTATATGGTTAAAACCAAGGAGAGCAGCAACATCAGTTATAACTCATATGGCTCTACATGAAAGACAAGCTTGTAGAATTACATCATTGCTCATGTGCATCCGTTGTTGATAAACTTGTAGCAAGTGAAGAAAAAGACCTTACTTGAACATGATCATCTTCAATAACTGGGTCACTTGTACTTGTGGACTTGTCAGCTGTCCTTTTCCGCTTTGTGGTTTGCCGTGGCTTTGGCTTAGCCACCTCTGTAAACAGAAAACCAGAAAAATCTTTCTTCTGTTTACATTTCAGGATAACAATAGAGGCATTTCCTAGCTGAAATTTTTCTTACGTACATTTCTTACATAAGCAGATCAAAATACCTGTCTGGCTTAAAACCAACTGTATCTCTTTTCCTTGCACAAAAAACACTTTCAGGTTTGTTGCTCAGAATCATTCATACGAAATAACTTAAGGCAGAGGGGTTGGCCATTTATAGATGAAAACACAGGAATGCTGAACCTGCAAGTTCAACATCACAGAAAGATGCAAAGCCAAGAAAAGAAGAGAAGATGAATTGTTAGGTTACACTTGGTTCTCTGCAGCAAACAGAACGTTCTTGACAAATACATGAACCAAAATAGCTTTAATGTTTTAAATAGTAGAAATAATCTCAAACTGCTTAAAAGTCTGCTCTTTATAACCGTCACTGTTTTTCCTAATATTGCAAAGGACGCCCAGGTATAAAATACTATGATGTTCCCAAGCTGCTGCTTAATCCCATTTCATTTGCCAGTGACATCAAACTCCTGTCTGATTTAAAAGATGAGGCTTTGAAAAGAAATTATGACAGATGACCACCCCTACTTTCTACATTAAGAGAAAAAAAAATGCCCTAGAATTCATTTTCTGCGCTTAACAGATCAAACTAAGAAATTATTTTACTAAAATTAAGCTTTGACTTTTTTGGTAAAACATATGCCATGTTCACAAAGATTCACAATCAAGATAGAAGTGCAAAATATTAGGGATTATGTATGAACTACTCCAAGCTATACTACCATTAACATTAAAAAAAAGATCTCTTTTCCTATTTAACATCATCAAATTCCACTAATACATGTAAACTACTAATTAACAAGTGACACTCAGTGGGTCTACGAGCTCCAGAATTCAGGCTGCTCCTTTAGGGGGTCCACGGGTTGAAAGATGTAATACTAAGTACTCACCTTGTGGCACCCATGAATCATCATCTCCAGGGAATTTTTTTGACAGTTCTAGAGTATCTACTGATAGTGACATACTTCCTAGCTATATTATAGGAAAAACTTTCCAATTTTGTATTGAACTGTTCAAGATATAGCCCAAGGCCAAGTAACATAACATGCATTTTAAAATGTGAAAAGCTTGCTTCACTACAAACTAAAACAAGCTTAAAACCCCTCTCATTTTCTACAAGAAAAAGTGCAGTTTACATTTTTCTGAAGTAAAAATCAAAATTACACACTTGACTCATCCCTTAGCCAGTTATTCTGTGATAATGCTTTTAAAATTTCTTTAATATTTCACTTGTTCCACTGGTTAATATGAGTAAATAATTTAAGAGAAAATAAAATACTTCTACTATCAAAGATAGGTTTGTTACAGAAGCCAAAAACCACAATATAACTGATGCTAGAATAATAGAAAGCAATTAGATTCAAGGCACATTTTTAGACTATTTATAGAAAACCATTTCCATCTCTGTAACAAAGCATTTTCAGGTTATACGCTAATGAATTGTATATCCTATCCTAGTGAAGAAAAGCACTGTAACAGCCAGGCAGAAGAAGCCTCACTGTCTTGTTTTAAACAGATTGAAAAGATAAAAATGACACATCATGTTTCATACTCTGCCTCAAGCACCAGCTAATATCTGATGCTTCAAAGAGGAAAATAGGTGCATAAAGACGTACACATAACTGGAGCTGTGAAAACACTTCTGACTTGTGTAGGCTAAATATAGGAAATACTAAGACATTTTTCTCCATGAGCAGAACAGATCTTTTTCCCTAAAACTGAAACATGAAAACAGAGATATTTTCAGAAAGATACCCTAATTTAATACTTAGATCTGACTGACTTCACTTCATGTTTTGGTAATGGATAAAGATAGAGAAGAACTATTTTCTTTTGATTTTTGTAGACTAATTCCTAGTCATAATGGAGCAAGGCAGAAAACAGACATTTTAAATTTAATAGCAAGATCATTTCTTCAATCTGAGATGCATCTAGCTACAGAACAATATCTGAGGTGATTTAGGTTTCATTAACATTTGGGAACATTAAGTTAAAGTGGAAAGACACTAGAACGTACTGTGTTTAGATTTCCATGTTAGCAGAGATACAAATTTGCTAGCCATCTTTTCTACTTCCAACACATACAGTTTTGTAACTAGCACGTTTCATTTTACTTGACAGATATTCTCAGCAAAGAATCCTGGATATGTGAGGTAATTATAAAGTATGTTATGCCAGACTAAGATGATTATTTTGGAAAGCAAGTATATTTGGAAGAAACAGCAAGTTACCCTCTTGCACCTATTTTCTCACAACATTTCTGGCTTCATTCCAGCCCTTCAGGATTTTGCTTTTATTTTATTGTTTTGTTTGTTTTATCTGATGTGAAGCATGAACCTATTTAATAAAAAGACAATTTTCAACACGTTTGATCACCACGCCTTATACACTTGGAAGTAGAATCCAATATGCATGGAAGTAGAATCCAATATGCAGGTGTACAAGCTTGGCTCAGTTATAATTATGGCTTGCTTTATTGACTGATAAAGTATCAGTTATTAACTTTTGCCTTCTTGCTAATATCTGAGCATACCTGCTGTCTTCTTCCTTTTAAAGAGAGAATTTTAATGGGGTAGACAGTCTTATGTTTCAATGACTAACAGCCTTCACAGGAAGAGAGAAGCTGTCAAAAGAAGATGCATTTGGTTTTCAAATGAGTAAATCAAACACTGTTCAGTATGTATGGATAACCCATACAGAAATACCTGCATGGAGAAAAAAAGTCACTGGCACTCTTTCAGAGAGATCTGTTATTATCTGTGGCTATGGCAGTGAAGTCAGCCATTTCTGTTCCACCGATATTCTGACCCTTTGACAAATCACTTAGTTTTAAATTATTAAGTGATAAACTTCACATTTAACTTCAATATTATCTGTGGGTGTTGCAGTTGTTCAATACTGTCTCATGCCAGCACAGTAGTTTACTCAGAAATTAATATATGCATATAGGTCATACCTGACTCTGCCACCAGGGGGACATGGGACAGCTTGCTTCTAGCTCTTGTTACTGGTCGACGAGGATACTCTTCTTTATAATCCATCTCACAGCCCCTTCGCTGTGAGCCCATGCTCTCCTCCTCACTGGCAGGCCCACAGACACTCCCACTAGTCCTCTCATCACTTGTCTCTCCCGGAGGCCCACAGTTTGGCAGAGTTCTAAGTGCAAAACCTGACCCAGTGCTGTTCGGTCCGTTCCTGCAGACTCCACTTGTGGATGGGCATTCCCCATCACAACACCCACTAGTCCTCTGTTGTGTGTCCTGTGGCTTGTAGCAAGAACACCTGGAATAAACAGAGCTCTCCTCAGTGTCCCTCTCACTGGAACCTTCACTTTTACAAGGCGAGCAGACGCACTGCCTGGACTCATCTCCAATTCCTGGACTGGTGCCACCAGAGTGGCTATTCGCTGCCTCTGCACAGTCCGGACTAGGAGAAACAGCACTGCAGGAGCTGGATGTTCCCGTTGATCCTGTAGCATTACTGCAACCTGGGTAAGAATCTTTGCTTTTGTTCCTTTCAGGCATGTCACTTGCTGCTTTCATGTCTGCTTTAATCTGCTCACTTGTTACTTGACAACCTTTCTCACAGCTGCTTTCCTCGGTATGGAACTGCTTTGTTTGGCCCACTTGGCTGGCACTACATCTCTTCCGTAGTGGTGTCTTGCCTTTACCACTCACTGTAAGAGTTAAGCGAGAGAGAACAATGACACAAACTAACACACAGTTTAAATAAATGCTGAGTGCTACTCTGCTAGAGACTACTTAAAACAGAAGACAGCCTAGAGGCCAATGACAAATCTTGTCAGGACCATGCTGCTATTCACGTGTTACAGGAATTAATAATATTTCTAGCAGTTGCTGAATCTCTGTAATGTCCTGCAGCTATTTTTGTAGTGATGTGCTGGAGTGTTTGTCAATAAATGAGATACATATTTATCAGAGAGGCTGATATTTTCACAAAGCAGCTAACTGGTTAAAACACCAAAGCACAAAAATATGAGAAACACACTCATAAAAGGCTTCTGTTTTCTTAAATATAAGGAATAAGTATGAGAAATTAAATAATAACATAGATAGGACTAAACTTTATGCTTTAAATATCAATGCTTAGCTCCCCCTCCTGGGTATAGAAAGTGGTGTCAATACGTAACAGTAGTCTCAGTATATAGATGAATAAAAAAACCCATAGTGAATAGTGTACAAATCACAATTAGAACTTAGTGTCTACTGTCTTAAACCTCTCAGCTTACTACACTAAACAAAGCCTGAAAAAAACATTATTGGCACCACAAAAGTTTATGCAGATTGTCTCCAAACACAGGTTCCAAACCAGAGCTCACACCTATGCCACATGCACAGCACTCCACAGATTTCCAAGTTGAAACAACCAGTTTTGTTGAAATGACAGGGGGGCTGATGTGGAGGGAGTATGCTAGTCACAACAGGAAGATACTTGATCCATTACAGCTTTGATATGTCCCAGGCTTTGGAGGAATTAAGCTGGTACATTTCTCAGTCCTTCACAAGGAAGGATTTTTATGTTAACTGCTTAGCTAAATATTCATTAAGGCTTAATACTGTATGCACTTCATCTGTCAATTACTTCTAGATCACAGTTCAACTTAGACCATCTCCTCTCCTTCGTATGCATGAAACTACTTCACTTAGAATACAAACTACAGGAAATAGCATGTCATCAGTTGCTGGAAAGGCCGTATGTCATATGGCATCAAAACTCAAGACCCAGATGTAATGCCACAGATGTGCAGCTTATAGCTGTAAACTCAAAAGACATGGAATGTCTTTTTCTATGTCTCTCTACAGTTGTCATACTACCATCAAGTTCTAGGCCTCTGACTCTGAATGAGTCATAGCAACATATATGCTATTACTACTACTACTAACATATATACACACATTATAATACCAAGTGCAGTTCAGAAGTGAGGAAGACAGTACTGAACATCACCCTGAGAATTCTAACTAACCTCTAAAGCTGCCATCAAAGTAAAGTTGATCTTAAAGTGTCCCCTTCCGGATACTCCCACAGGGCCCCCATGAACAAACATGACTATAACTATCATGTATTTGCCCCAACAGTCACATTTTGTTTCAGCAGTGACACTTTTGACAGATGAATTGTACAGACAACATAGCTGCAAATTTGGCTTCACAGACATGATAAATTCTGTGAACTTGGAAATCCAAAAGATGACCTGCAGGTTTCTGCATGCAAAGCAGTGCAACACCACTATTTCTGTGGTTTTGTACAGCAAGTATGTGATTTGAGTTCAGAAATACGTGTCCTTACACCTTCTTTCTACATTTATAACAGGAAGAAAAGAGTAGGGGGCAAACAAGCAGGAATGGCTGTTACAAACCTAGAAATAAAACTGAACAAGATGGAGAGACCGAAGCTTAAGAAGAAATTTTGCTTAACAGTGCCCAGAACCCATCTGTTCCACACCTGAAGATTCTCTAGTTTCCACTGGATCTCTGCTTTTCTCTTCTCCGTCTGAGTAGTTCTGTGTAATGCTGTTAGATATGCAGGCTCTTGAAGTCCCCATGTTTTCTTCCTCATCCTCACTGTCTGAATCATGGACAGTAATAGGTGCTGCTTTTACAACAGGCTGAATGCCACTTGGTCCTGAAAACAGTAGAAAAATGCCAACAGTTCATGTAAAAATAAGCCAAGCATGGTTTAAAGGGCTGAAGAACTTTTAGAACTGCTTTAAAAAATGTCAAGCGATGAATTTGATTAAATTTAGCCACCCATTCTGTGGCTCCCTCATTAAAATCCAAGTCCAAGAAGAGCAAAACACTGCAATTCAGCATTAAATCATTCTAGTTTGGAAGGGGAAGAATGTCACAATGTAAAACAAAAGACAGGTTTTCTGTAATGTTTCTCATCTTCAGAACAGCTTGAAGGTTTAAACTGCAGAACTACATATTATAAGCAGTCCCTGAAACCTCCAAAACAAACACAGAAATGTCGATCAGAACATCTACAGTTATCCTTCTAAATCCCACTAGAAGAAGGAAGGAGAAGTATGAATTATCAAGCTTCCGTATAAATGTGCTTTGTTAGTTACCTCTCTTGGCCACTAACTGAAGGCATTAGCCAAGCACAATGACATAACTGCCTGTGAATAACACAAGAAATGAACATGAAGTTAAATAACCTTTTCAGGAGTGATCTCGAAGTGTACAGATCCAGCATATGTATATGTTATTTCATGCTTTTGGTATATTTAGTAGAAAATTACGTTGTCCAGCAAATAGTGGCTATAACAGAAAACAAGACTGCCTTATGCCACTAATGCAAATTAAATTAACACTGAAACAAGTTGTTCTGGCTTGGAAAAAAAAAAAAAAAAGAAAAACAATCCACATACTGCAGTGAAAGAAGTAAGGCCATTAACCCAACACAGGAACATGACAAGCTCATTCAAGCTTTCTAAGTCTTTTATTATTCTGGGCATAAAAATAAGGCTTTAAGATTGAGCTATTTTACTCCCTATGCAAAAGAAAACCGGGGACTGTAAAACAGACTTTAAAACAGAATAAATTTCTTCACAGCAGTAAGTCATGCAAGCATCATTTTTCCAAACCAGACAACCCAGCTGAAAAAAACATATCCAAAATCAGACTTATACTGAAAAATTTAAACCCTCAAGAAGGGGATATCAAAAGGTAATTTCCTTTTAAAATCAGAATTACCTGCTTGCTCTTCATCGACCTCCATCGGAACAACAGCCTGGCTGTGAGCCGGGAGCTCATTCTGGCCCTGTCCAGCCACCATCCCTTCCTCCTGTGCCACTTCCTCCATCTCATTCAGTGCTGAAAAGATTAAGATGAGGTCAACCAGCATTCACAAAGAGTCAGAGAATCATCAAGAAATAAGTAATAGCTGCCTTGATTCCTTCAGTGAGTCTCTAGGTTGCACAAAGTCTCTCACAGATTTGTTCTACATCTCTGTAGTCAAGGCCCCAGCCTAACTTTTGGGGCTTACTTTTACCGAATTTTCCACTCCTCCTCAAGTCTTGTTCTGCTGCAGTGAGCAGCATAACCAGGATTTACATATTCATTCCCTCCAATGACTTCTGCCTTTAAAGTTTAAAAATATACCATCCAGCATTGTGATTCACTCCCAGCCCTGACCAGAGGAGCCTAGAAAACACTTCACACTTCCACAGATGAGTACCAAACAAACTCTACATTGCTAACATCTGTACTAACATATTTCACTGAATTGTAATGTGCTTGTAACAGTTCTTAAATACAACACAAAAATAGCTTTTATCACAGAGATATCAGAGATGTGCAGACAGCCCTCAGAAAGAATAAAGTTATACACCAGGAACTGAAAGAGCAACAAGATTTGAATGTATGTTCATATCTTCTCTAGGAACCTAGATAAGTGGCAACACAAATAAAATCACTCCCTGCAAAGGTTCACAAAGATCAGAGATTACCTTCAGCTGCAATCTGCTGCTCTTCAGCTTGGCCATCTTGCCGCAGCTCATTCTCCTCATTCTGGTCATTTGGGTGTTGGTGATTGTTGTGGTGGATGTTTGGATTATTGTTATTCTGGTGGTTATTGTTGTTGTCATTGTCATTGTTGGAATTCTGATTGCTGACTAGGGCAGATGAGACACCAATTCCTGTGCCTGCACTTAGGCCCACACGAGCACAACCCTGAAAAAGAAGAGCAACTATTAAGATTTGAAAACAGACACATTATCTCAACAACATATCCTACTGCCAGCAGAAAAAGCATTGTCAGTAGTATCTGGGATGGCAGAAAAATATGCACGTGAAAAAATCATAAATTGTCCCTAATACTTCCTTGTGCTATGTGTTGCAGAGGTCTATCTTAAGTTTGGCAACCCAGAAAACTTACACTCTGTTAAACTCCTAATGAAAGGGAACTCCACAAAGCATATAATCGTACTTTATAAAATGGTATTTAATTTGCTATGAGATCATATTGCATTAATACAAATAGCAGATTATACAGTCTTCCCAGAACATAGTAGCCTCAAGATAGAATTAACGACTTTTAAGAAGTAGGTTTTTTTACATAGGGAGTTTTGATTACACTACAACAGCTGTTAAAAAGATTTGTGTTATAGTGTTGGAGAGGGGATAACATGAAGAAATAAAATTCCTAGGCTTTGAAAGCACTGCAACAGGGGAACAGTACCCCCAATTTCATCTACTACAAAATCATAAAAACCCCTAAACCCCTTAGCATTGCAAACAGATCCCTAAGTGTGAAAAAAAAAATCATATAAAAAGCAGTAACGAAATGATTAGCAGCAGAGACCTCAATAGATACACAGAATCAATGTGAGTCTTATTTTCTGGTCACATATACATACAAGATCATACCTTGCCCCTGCTTCCATCTGCAGAAGAAGCATCATTCTCCCTAACATATGAAAATAGCAACTGCAACCTGAAGTAATTTATTTACCAAACTATTTAATTGATCCCAACTTATAAAGGAATGCGTAACAGCTGGAGCTCATCATATTTCCAACGAACTGGCAACAAAAAAAGCAAAACCATTCCCTGAAAGACTCACCTTAGGAGGTTCACGGAACATCTGGTCCAGAGAAATAAATTCTAAGCTTGGCAATAACTCTATGAACTGACTAAAAGAATCTAGTTTTATTGCATGGCATCGCACCAGAGTTAGATCAACCAGCCGGGTCCACCTTGAATGATCTGTGGAAGAGAAGAGATGCATTTCCTGAAGGATTCCTCTTTCACCTACTTTTCATTACACCCTTTTCAGATTTGAGAGTAGGCATCTTCTGGATCTCCATTCTGACTGTTACCAGCATCATTATTGTTACAAACCAGGCATCACCTACTGTTCTCACTAAGAAATAGAGCAAGCAGTACTATGAGCAGAAAATTTGTTTTACTATCACAGCAGTTCATTTAATAGCTCTAAAATGTCAAAGGTGTGCAATACCTGTGATCCAATTATTTGGGTTATGTAGATGTGGGCAGTTGTAAATGACCAGATACTTGATGCAAGAAAAAACTTCATTTACAGCTTTCATACCAATATCTGTAATAATTCCTGGATTTTCAACCACATCAGCCAAGCCATACTTCACCAAGTCTCCATTCGTCATTTTACCTATGAGAAGGACAGTAGCAAACACAGCAGTAAATTTCAGAAACTTGCCTTTTGTAGCATGATTTTCTAACTCCCTATTTTAGTCCAATTTCACAAAATGAATCAGATTATTACTTCAGTTCAATAAAGCTGAGACTTTTCCAATTTCAGTAAGAGTTTCAGGAAATGAAGAAAAATATATTTGGCTGTATGAGATCAGCAGCCTCGGTGCGGGTACATTAGTATTTCTAATCACTCTCAGAAAATGACTGAAAACACATCAACTTATTTAATCCTTATATGTGTCAAATCATTTATGCATATAAAAAATATCATACACTGTAGTAAGAACTCATCAACATATCCCAGATGAAGAGTTTCAAACTGTGGGAATTCCAGTTCAGCCATCTTCAAAGCAGAAAAAACACCGTCTTTGGTCAAGGAAGGCTGGATCCGCACTTCATGCAACCTGAATGCAATTAAGAATTGTTCTTTTAAAAGGCATGCCAAAACACAATTGCCACAGAAACCACTCAAGAAGATGCCTCTCATAATAAAATGAAAATATTCTCTCAACAATGGCAGGATTAAGAGGATATTTGTTGTATCTTTACAGTATTTGGCAGTTATAGAGCAATATAGTTGTGAGACTAACAGCACCACACTTTTCAGATATAAGTCTAAGAGAGCAGCTTATAACACAAATTGATTCAGAAACAGATATAACTCCAGTTATTTTAACCACAGAATACTCCTGGTATGTAAAGTTTAAACATTTATTCCTTAAATTTTTGAAGGCTGTTCTGCTTCCTCAACTTCTTGAACTTCATTACTAAGATACTTATTTTGAAAAAGGAGAAAGGAGAAAAGAAAGATCTAAAGACCCGTACCTTCGTGCAGCAGTTATGATGAGGTAGCCAAGATCCACTTCAAGTGCATTCTTGCAAGCTCCCAGAACTATAGTGTGCAAATTCCTAAAACCACCTGGCAAATAAAAAAAAAAAATATTCTTTCACTTCAGTCACAGATCACAACCTTAAGCCTTACACATTTCCACCAGTGTTGACTTGACAAGTGAATTAACAAAACACATATTTGCACCCAACTCCCCTCCAACCCTGGTAGTTCTGCTCACCTACAAATGCAACTGGAAGGTTAGCTTATCAGTCAAGCGTTAATTGCAGTGAAGAAATCAAAGCAATACTTAACACAGAGCTATATTTATCACTATAACCATAATTCCAAACTTGATATCTTTAAAACAATGATCAAGAAAGGATATGCTACAGACAAAAAAAGCTAAGCTTCACGTGCCTCCAGTATTTGCTAATATTTTTATTTGTTTGTTTTAAGTATGAGGGATAAGAAGGTTCATACCAGATCTCCAGCTATCTTCTACCACATGCTGGATAAGTCCTCCAAGAAATGGAACACGAACCAATTCTAAATGCTCCAAATTTCGAGCTGAAGCCAGGCCCGTCACTAGGGGAACATACTTCAGAGAATTTGTGGGTCCTACATAGAACAAACCAACAAATCAACAAACGAAGGAGGTTGTTCACACAACACTGAACGCATCATGTTAAAGAATTTAAAAAAGTCTGCATATATCCATCTAGATCAAGAAGTCAACAGAACTACATAGCACCAAATAATGTACAGGAGAGGAATACATTTTTATCCAACACCATGAATAAAACAATTACTGTTTTCAGAACCTTGTATTCTAACATTTCCATTTACAGTTGGTGCCTATGCAGCTTCAACAGAATTAGATTTCCTATATGCTAAAACATCCCCTCCATACATGAATCCCTCTTACCAGCACAGTTCCTCATGACAAAAGCACGTAAGCTGATACAAAGGAAATCTTTAAAAGGCTGTGGTTTGGTGAGTCTCACCCACTTCAAATAAAGGTGCCTCAACATTGGGATACAAGGAATCTCAGGGACATTCACCCCTAATAAGACATAAACAAAACAAACATTTTTAAACAAGCTTTAAACTATAAACTCTCAGATAAATTTCTTTGAATTAACATTCTGGCTTTAAAAAAGAAGTCTTTTCTTTGCTATGTGGCATGTGAGAAAAGCTGTAAACATTTTAAACACAAGTTCTTCAACCTCAGTTTGTCAATACAGCTTTTCAGAATTTGCCCTTTGGAGCTGCTAACATATATATAGCAAGTAACATTTCAAAACGCCACATGCCAAATTCCCTCTTTCAAAAATAATTACAACCTTGCAGAGTTTCAAAGCCCTTAAATTCACCTGTGTTGAAGCCAACTACTTCACCATGAACTCACTCACCTACTAAGTGCAAAGTCTGAATTTTAGCTCCTACAGGAATTTTCAGCTTGTTCTCAGGGGGAATTGGAAAAGCACCATTACGATTACGAAACTTCCCTAAAATGTGAACTTGTGGCATGTATGTCCAAATAGCTTCCACCAGCTCTAAATGAGAGGTCTCAACACCCTGGATAAAAGGAAGCAAAGAAAATTCTCTGACATCAGTTCAGACAACAACATCCCCTTAAGCATGTCAATTTCTCAATAACACACTATACATAATGTGATGTGTTACTTCACTTTTAGTTTGTAGGAAGATTTGTCTTTTTAAAAGCAGAGGGATCAGAGCTTTAATTTATCTCTGGATTTAAGAGCACCTGTGATTCCCACTGGTGTAACTAAAAATAGTACTCATTTGAAAATATGGTCACAATTAACTGCTAATCTGTACAGCCAGATCTGAATACAAAGCCCAGGTCTGAACACAAAGCCCTGTAAACAACGAGTCCCTGCCACATTTCTTCTGCTCTGTTAACATGCATCATCTCAACTGCTGAACGAGGTTCTCTCTTGAGTCCAACCACTCACCAGCAGATTTGGACAGGCCTGCAAAGCCTCTAGAACTCCAGGAATGCTGAAAGCTTCATGGCCACGGACTCTGCGTCTTTCAAGATACCTGGGATGAAGACCATAAAGTTGTTCAATGTCTGGCATCTTCCTCAGCAGCGTTAGGAAACTGGAATCAGTGAAACCTAAGATGACAACAATAGATTTGGTATTTGTGTGACAGCAGACACCTAGCTGTAAAGGGAAAGCCAAATACATTATTCTCTATATGGCAGTATAAATACTACAGTGTCAAAAGATGTACTCAGCGAAGCAATAGCTTGTCTTCTACCTTCAGATTCTAGAAATCATGACCTACATACTCTTCTGCCTTGAATTTTGCAGGCTTGTTATAGGTTTCCTTCAGCGCAGTTGCATGGCCACAGGGTTAACTATACTTGGTCCCTTCTCAGATGAAGCACCTCTGCAGGCTTTGTGTCTCTGTCTTTCCTGGAATTCCATTTATCTACATGGCTCAAAAATGCCCAGCTGGATCCATTATATGCAGTTCACCACTACACAACACAGCCCACAATTCTCAAAGAAATAAGAGTTTCTTAAAGCAAAGGATTATTTTTTTCTAACAAAATAACACATAAAAAGGATTTTAAACTATTAAGTTACCTGTATTGACATCTATCTTAGGTTAGGTCTAACTGTCTACCTGATATCAGCCCTAATAAATCTAACTTTGCAGATCCTCTAACTTTTAGAACTCACTCATTTTAGCTCTCTCCCCCAACAAATCCCAGCAGTGTAATTCAAATCCAGCAGAAATCCTAATATTCACAGGGTTGACCTAGGTTGGCAAATTTATCTATTGATCTGAAGATGACTTGAGATGTGACATACAAACTTATTTATTCTTACATTGTTAAGTGCTGGCAGATGAGTTGCTCTCTCATTCCATTGTATTTTTTCCTGCCTGCATGCAAACAGCCTCTTCTTGGATTAACCCTTCGATTAACTCCCTTACAATAATCAGACAAACACAGATTGTATTTACAGATTGCTACAGAGAATCTCCATTTCTGCTACAGTAAAATCATATATATATATATATATATATGCACACACACACAGATAAATTTTCCAAACCACATACTTATGGAAGCCACCCAAATCTCACAAAGGTCAAAAGGAATTAAACATCTAGCTCCTTTTACTGCTTTTGAAAATCTACCCTGCTTATGTCATTATAAATACCAGAATAACACAGTTTTGCTTGATATGTCTTTAATGTTGTATCTTGAGTGAGTGCATTACTCACCAGTGGGCATGTATTCCCACCAACGGCCTGCACATAGATCCACAACCTTCACTACTCGCAGATAGAGAGTAACTGCTTCCTTCAGCTTCCGGGACAGGCATTCCATGCACATGATATCCTGTAAGGGAAGGTACCTTTGGGAGAGGAAAAAACACCCCTTTGATTTATCAAAGGTGGATCCTTTTCAACTTTTTCCAAAGAACACCCCAAGCATGTCTACACGAATTTGTATTTCTAACACCTAATAACATGAATTCAAGCAAAATTCTCAGACCGAACTCTAATAAAAGTATGAAATTTTGCTAAACAGAATGACTCACCAATTTTTGACACTGGATATAGGATATTTAAGGCACAAATATAATATTAAAATGGAGAGATGCTTTAGTTTTCCAATAAATACTGCTGACCAAACCATTTGCCACAATAGTTTCTACATGGTTTAATTAAAGGTACTTTAATTTTCTATTATATACTGTCATGCTCAATTTGCAAACACTTTGGAAAGCTACTGTTTTTAAAGAACTTGTTGGTAAGGCATTAGTGAACATCTTGGAGAAGGACTGTGCTGTTGGAAAGATCACATACTCATCCAAGTTCCCTTCCGCACACTATGAAGCAGATGCAGCAATTTCAAAACACGCACCTCAACTATGTAGTACCTGAGATACATTTCTGCACTGAAATCAATATTTAAACACGCTACCACACACTGTTGAACAACATTAATCACTTATTTCTTCTTCGTTCTACCATTCATGACATTCACATAATTCAATTTTCCAAGTATCCACATGAATTCTGGGACTGAAAAAGCATTTATCACCCCTTTTTATCCACCAGTACACTCATGGTACATCTATACTTTCCCAATACTATGTGACATGAGCATCAATGCAGGTAAGATTGGGAAAAAAATAGAAAACAATATAATAATAAACAATATATTGACTTCTGACAAGCTGCTCACCTAAAGATGTGGCAAAGCACTTCATGAGAGAGTTGGTTCATGTAATCTTTTGGCTCATCAGCTTTGGTAGACTCAGAGCCTTCTCTGTTCAATGAGCATGGTTTCACATTTTTCCGCCGGGGACCCATATTTGTAATGATTCCTGATGAAAGGAAATGTTCACAATGTTATACAAATGAGTAGAGAAGGACACACCAGTTAAGCTTCATCTACCCCAAAACCCATCAAAATCTGCCAATAAAGACAAGCCCCAGTATAGCTGAATGGAGTTAAATAAAAAATAGACAAATTCTTCCAACAAGTTTGGCAAGTATATGAGGTCTCAGACATAACCTGACCAATATTAGATAAACTAGAAAGTCCCTCTAAGATACAGGAAATTGACAAAGAGGAAAATCACCACAGGTTTAATCACAGATCAATTCTTCTGCATTAATAAAATGTCTTCAGAAATACCATCCACACACTAGTTGATCGAGACAAATCACAGGAAAGCTGTGCCAACTACCAAGCAAATACCAACTAGACAGGTTCCAGTGAAAAAGAAAGTTCAAAGCCTCTGTCTAGCAGAAAAATAAATAATTTTCCTTTTAGAAAAAACAAGATTCCTACTGATCATTTCCCAAAAAATGCCCTACTGAAGGTCCTCAAACTAGCTCTTCTTAGAGGTTAGAATACCAAATAAAATATTCAGGTTGCTTAGTTGAAGATCAAAGTCCCAGAAAAACTGAAAGACCTTGCCTCAGCAGCAACATGCAGGATACCCTCTCTTTTTTCCCTTTACTGAATCAATGCCTGTGTGTATACACTGTTCCTGCAGCACACACAGAGGCACAGGAGGACTGAAATAATAATGTTTCATTTAAAAACATACAAATCAATTACAAGAAGTAACAAATAAGTAACTAAGTATGAACTTGATGTTAACATTCCAATAACTGAGTTAACACCTCATGCAGATGAATGGCATGAGAAATGTCTTCACTACTGCTATTTAGCTGAGGAATGCTTTATGGTAAGTAGGGTAAAGCATCATTAACTCAGTAAACCTGTTTAACAGGTTGAATACCAAAATTCAGTGGATGAGGAGGAATAACTTAAAAAAAAAAAAAAAAGACAAGACAGATATGGGAAAAGTTATCAGAGATGCATCTATTATGGCATTCACCGTGATGTAAATATACCACAGTGTTTGCTTCACATTATGTGGAAATGGCAACTAAAAAGAAAAACAAAGTACCTCATGGCAACAAGAAAGAAAAACTGTCTTCTCCAACACAAATTATTTATATGCTGGCACTAAATTTGAAATATAGCTTCCCTGTGATCTAATTATTGAAAAAATGTGCTTTCACACATTTTCATACAGATTTTAAATTAACAACTGCATGCTGTCATAGTTAATTTTATTTAAAATGGTGATATTAAAATAACAAAATTAGCACCTTCTGCCTGTGAGTAGCATGAAAGATCTCTCTCTACTACTTAGGACTGGCTGGGATTTTGCCAGCCAAAGCTGAAGACAAAGAGTTTATTTTCTGTATACATACTACTCTTTTCGGTGCACACTGGAAGGCTTTAGTATGCTTGTAATACTGCGCTGTAATGTTGTTCAACTTCATGAAGCCCCAAATTGACTTCAAACTACTTAGGAGATTGGATTCCAATGAAAACAAGTATTATGGGTTCCCAGTGAATGTCATCAGATGACTCAATTTGAGCAGAGGGCAGGATACAATGTAAAAAAATTCCAGATTGATGTAGACACATGGAGTACTACAATACAGCACTATTTAAAGGACAGTATTAAAAGGACTGTGATGTAAGGTAAGAGAAATATATTAACAAACAGGCCCATGTGTAGGGAAAAAGTCTGAAAGGATCCTTTAAGATTTAAACACAATGTGTACAACCTGCCCTCTGAGTTTGGACTGTAGCTTAGTTTGTCTCCTGTCATTAAATAAAGGGGAAAAAGAATGACCTCTTACCAGGCAGCAGTTTCTACAAAATACATGCTCCACTCGATACTATTTTGAGCTAATGTGTGCAGCTTTAGCATTTCATTCTACATTAGAAAGCTGACCCCATTTAAAAAAAAAAAAAAAAAAAAAAAAAACCTAAACACCAACAAAAACCCCACCAAAACAAAAGCCTTCAGGTGTTTAATAAATCTGACAGAGTTTTGCTCTCCCCAACTCAACTAACTCACGAGAGTTGTCATATGAAACAAGAGCTCGATGTGTTCTCTTCTTGGTTGGCACCTACTACACTGAGGTTAAAAAGCTTACAAACCCACGGTGAGACCCGTGCCACCCCGCAGAAACGACTGCTTTAGAGAAAAATGGTGAGAGAACACCTAGGGACAGTCTGGCAAGCACTAACTTAAGACGGGTGTTTCCTTACTGGGAGAATAAAAAAACAAACCAACAAAGAAACAAAAAAAGACCAAAACAAAGCAAGTTTACTTTTGCTTAGATAAGCGATATAAAAGCATGTTTCCCCACAGCCCTCTCCGCTGCAGCCAGCCCAACCGCCGCCGTGCCCTCAGTCAGGAGGGGGTGGGGGTCGGTGGCGGCGGTCGGTGGCGGCAGCCGCCCATAACGCGGCGGCTCGGGGCTTCCCCCTCTCCCCCGCAGCAGCGAGACGGAGAGCAGCGTTCCTCGGGGCCTGTCACGCCGGGGAACGGCCCCCACCGGCCCCAGGCCGGGACGCCCCAAGGCCCCGGTGCTGGGCAACGACAGCCCCAGCCGGCGAAGCGGGACAGCGGGCCCACCCGCCGCGAGAGGGCGGGGGGAAGGGCATCAGCCGCCGGGTCTCCTCTCCGCGCCCCGCCGGCTCAGCCCCCCGCCACCAGCCCGCAGCTCCTCACCTGCCCCTCAGCGCCGCCCTCTTATTGTGGCCGCGGGGGGAGGGTTAACCCCGGCCGCCGCTTCCTGCGCCTTCCCCTTCCGCCAGCGCCGCCTCGTTTCCGGCGCCGCTTCCGGCGCCGGCCGAGGGCGGGAGCCGGGACGCCCCGTCCCGCCGCCATCTTGAGGGCAGCAGGGGGTGGGGCTGTGCTGCCGACATCTTGAGTGCGGCGCCGCGCCCGCCATCTTCAGCACGTCGCGCCGGGGCCGCCATATCGGTGGCGGCTACAGTGCAGCCGCGGCGGCCCCGTTCGACTGCCCTGGCCTCACCGCGCCCAGCGGCAGGTGGCAGAGAGAATGTCTGCAGGGCCGCTGACGGGGCAGAGGTTCCCCAGTCAAACCTATGAGAACATTAAATGCCAGCTGAGGTACAGGGGCATCAATTGGGTATTTTGAAAGAGAAGGAACTGAGGAAACCCTGAAAGATTGCTGAGGAGTTCTGGCACGATGGCAGCAACCACACGTGTGACAGTGCACCCCCGAGGTGTGGGTTGAAACTGGCCACAGTAAGACTCTGAGGTCGCTTTGCGCACATAAGCAAAGGAATGTAATCTATAAAAATTATACCCCTCCCAATGGAGGACCAGCCTT
The DNA here is from genome assembly GCF_018691265.1 of Tyto alba. NCBI lineage: Eukaryota > Metazoa > Chordata > Aves > Strigiformes > Tytonidae > Tyto > Tyto alba. Next base: position 14,022,199 of record NW_024881279.1, read on the forward strand.
ACAAGAAACAGTGCAAATGCAGCAGTGAACTGCCCCAAGCTGGTTTTGGTTGTCCACCTCTCACATACCACCTCTCCTGTGCTAAGTGACCACCATAACAGATGGAGACCAAAGTCATGGACTAAATTAACTCAATGAACATTTTGTGGATATTAGTGGGCATTTTACAGACATTTCACAGAGGTGGCCCATAGACTAAGGGAATGATACCTGATGCAAGAATTTGTAAAACAAGTTTGGTGCTGTGAACTTGGAGTAAGTTTATTGACAGGAGAAAATACCTCTGTAGTGGCACTTGGACTCTTCTGAATAATATTTACAGTTTCATAAATGGCAAGTCCATCTGCTGTCAACCAAGGTGTTTTGGTTGCACTGAGTGGAACAGTCTCATCTTCCCTCGCTCTAAGGCGCCCAGGACTCTCTTCTGTTGACCTGGCTGATGGAAGCTGGTGTGATATCTTCCATCGAGAAAGAGACAGTTCATTTGCCCAGTAAGCACATTCAGAATAGCCATATGACATGCTTTGGTTGCTTGGAAACATGGAGGCATTACTTAGAAATTCATATAAACTACTGACTGTTTATCACACAAGTGACAAGGGGTGTCAGATGTTGTCAGTTTGTGGGAGGATTACAGGGAGCCCTTTGTAGCAGAATGTGCTGGTGACACTGAGAGGTACAGTCTGCTAACAGTCACCAAATGCACCTCTCCTCTAAGAGAATGTGGAGTCTGTTAAAACAACATGTCTAAGAGGCTGTGCTGCAAGACATAATTCAAAAATAAAAACAGCCTCTAGAAATACAATAAATTCTTAGTATGATATGTAACAACAAAATAAATAGTATAGTATCTCAGTGTCTGCAGTTTTCCCTCAGGCAGGCATAGGGTAAAAGGCAATAGGTACAGGGGTAATACTCTGTGATTTTGCATATTTACAAAGGAGCAAAGAAAACTGTGTCCTCCGTTGAGGTTCTGATTTTTTTTTGCTGCTCAGACAGGAAATCTACAATAAACATATAGTTAAATGTATATTTGAAGTTGGGAGGTGGAAAGAAATTTGCAGCCCCCTGCTTCAGGTTAGATAGGGTTAGGATTGGGGTAGGGAGCTGAGGGGCTTCTGATCTGGAATTCAACTGGGGTCCTGCTCACTGTGGGAGATGGGTGAGAGCTGGGGCCATGATGAGCTATAATGCAACACTTGTTGGGAACAGGGAAGGAACTCCCTTGTTTTGTCATACCCCTGTTTGGAAGGGTTTGAGTCCTTCCCTGTCAAAACCCTCAAGCCCTCCTGTAAAGTCACACTGAAGTGTAGTCTATGGAAGTAAATGCAGCTTTGGTCCTTGCAATGGTGGGCTTGTTCACCACAGAAGTGGAAACCAGCCACAAGAGTGGGTACAGCAGCAGAAATAAACCTGTCCTTCCTTCGTTATGCTCTGTGGCATGTGAAATTATCTTCCTTCCAGCTGTGCTGAGGAAGGGCAGATGTGTGCCGGTGGGAAGCCAGCAGCTGCAGATGTGCTGTGCTTCTCCCAGGAGGTGGCACCTCAGTGGCATGGATGGGAAAACAGCCTTCCCCATGGCCACATTCCTCTACCTTCAGGTGGTGCTTCTGGCAGGCGTGAAGGAACATGGTCACAGCTTGGCCAAATTAGCATAAGGTTTATGTGACATACTTCTCTGTCAAGGGGGGCTGTTGTTCTTTGAGGAATCCTTGACCTTTGGAAATGAGATACTAGAGCTGTCATGCTTGTGGTTGATGCACTCTGATTTCCTGCTATATCTGAGAATATGTAGACTTAACAGGGGAAAGCTTCATAATTAGTGATCCCTGTAACTATTTTGTGCTGGAATTTTGAAGTCCAATTAAGGAGGGAAAGAAAATTCTTTCAATCTTTTAAGTTTTTCAGATTTTAAATGTGTATCTCTATGTTTGCTTGTGTCTCAGTAGTTTAACACACCTCGTGTCACACAGAATTGGAAAAATATCCCTTTATGGACAGTTGATTCATGTAACTCATGGTGTACATAAATTGCATACAAAGCTTTGCATTACTAGAAGTTGTCCAAACTGTCGAAGCATTTATATTCTGTAATATAGAGGTTGAAAATCTTGTTACATGCTTGTGAGTTGTCCAAGGATAGATAGATGCACAGTTTGGATCACTATTTGAATTTGATCATGACTCCTCCTGAGTGATTCCCAAGGAAGATTGTTACTGCCTCAGTTTCTCATTTCCTCAAGGACCTAAATCCAGAACCCAACTGTTATGAGACTTGAGTTGTTTTGATTATGGTCTATTTATCTTATGCAAAACAGAGAGGAAATTTTGCTTATTTAATGATTTTTGAAAGGAATCTGTAGTATTTGAAACTGTGGAAAGGTGAAAAAAAAACAGCCAAAAATTCATGTATGGAATTTGTTCAGGCGCTAGTCCAAAAAGACAGAAGTCATCAGGTACGTTAGCACAAGTAAGGATGGTAAGTTTGAATAATGTTTTCTGAAGAATACCAGAATTCATTTAATTTCAATTCACTTTAGTATTAGTGTATTTTGTTTTACATTGATTGTTGCCTCAGTTGAATCGGAGAAAAAAAAAGTGAGACAATGATTAGAGTTGTCATAGTGATAGGTTAAGTATGAAAGCTTAAACAGAACAGAAGAAAACTAGAAATAATGAGTGCCATGCCACAAAGAATGGTTGGAATGGCCTTGTTTGGGAAATATACCTAGGCAAGTCTGTCTGTCTCAAATTTCTTGATGATCATCATGACTTCTTGTTTTGTTTTGCTTTTCATGACAGATACATATTCTTCTCCATGTGGCTTGTTAAGCTCAGAAGAGAACCCCCTCTTGTAAGTGAATATGGAGAATCCTATAACCAGTTTTTCTTAAAAAAAGAAATCTATATTTCCTCAGTCATCAGTTTCTGCTCCTTGGTTAGTACACTATATGCATGTTGATTGTTGCTTATTATGGAAATACATAGCTTTGGTAGTCTGATGTTCTGCATTATAATTTTCAAAGCTTTGGGGAGAGAGGGCAACACATCTGTTTAAACAGAGAAAGCGTGGGTCTGCATGTTTTCGGTGAAAGTAATGGGATAGCATTTTAATCTACTGTTAAAGGTGTCAAATCTGTAGGAAAAATTATTTTTTCTATCTTTTCTCTAAGCTTACATGCTAGTGTGATCTGAGTTAATTTAGCACCATATCCTGGTTGTTTATCCGATCCCTTAGCTCAAGACTTGCTTTCAATTCTCTCCCATCTGTTTTGTTTTTTTTTTTTTTTTTTTTATTTTGGAGCCAGCTGAAGAATGTTCCAAAGCAAGAGATTGCCATGAAAATGCAAATTCAATAAAAACTTAAACTTTTAAGATGACTCCTTCTTGACACATGGCTGAAATAAAGAGAACTGAGTGTTGAGAACTTCACTGGCATTTTGGTGATTTTTTTTTTTTTTTACCAGTTCTCTTTGCAGACACAAATTACAGAGTCTTATGGAGTAAGATCTTATGATCTTAAGATTAAATAGTTGCAAATGTCTTCTGCTTACATTCTCTAAGTTGTGACAGTAATGGCCTGTTTTTTTCCAAATACTTAGTATTAAAAGATTCAGGAACACCAAATAACTGTAGTAACTAGAAACATTCAACGGGCATGAGAAAACCTTTGAGCTATTTAGTGTAAACATCTTGAGCAGTGTCACACTGGTTTTACAGCAGGGTTAGAATGCAGCTCTCCAGGCTGACCAGACACTGATGCACTGTAATGAAGCCAGTTGAATGTGAATTATATTCCATTATACTTTATCAGTAAATCACCTGGTGTTATGTTCAATCCAGAGACATGGGATTCCGGTGTGATCTAAAGAATTTTTTATGTTATAGCAACTGTAGAGCACAGCTGGCATTTTTTCATCTTGCCCTTGGTGTCTTTAAGAATGTAATTGCTAGTGTAGGAGTCAGGAGACCTGGATGGATGTTGGCTCTGGCTCACCCATACATCTGTGATATATACGAGACTTTGATCAAAGTGGCTACGTTCCCCCTCAGCAGTTTGTTTTTCAGGTCAATCTCTGAGGTCTTAGGGGCAGGGTCCATCTCTTATACTGAGCACGTGGAGCACCAGTGCACGTCATCTGCTGCACTTACATGCTAGAACAATGACAGTAACACTATCAGAAAATGGTGGTAACAACGATATCAGAAAATATAGTGCAGGCTTTATGGACAAGTGAAATAGCTTTATTACAGCACTGGGATTTTCTTTTTCGGGAATCCAAACACATCTGATTTTCAGGCCTGTATTTCATTACCCCTTGTCATAGAAGTGAAAAAGAAAATGTTAAGACCTTACTATGAAAGCCCTTCCTTCTCCACATATAAATAGATACATCAACAATATATGAGTACCTTTTCAGTGCAGAATTTTGAAAACTAATCCTCAATGAGTAAAGGAGATCTGTTATATTTTTCTATTCAATGCCAATATCTGGCCACCTCTATTTTATTTTCTAGTAAACAGGATCTGAGCATGTTTCATCAGTTCACTCAAGCTATGTACATTTTTCCTTCCCCATATTTCTGTGTTGCTTCATCACACAAACTTGACTGTCCAGATTGTCTGGCCGCTTCAGCATTTTCTTCAGATGTCATTTACAGCAATTTGCAAATCATGTTCTTTGCTCTGGTATGTGGCAAAAGCTGGTATGCTTCTCAGCGTTAACTGCAGCTATGGGCCAGCACATGATGCTAGCTGGAACTGATAAAAAGCACAAGTACTCCATGTTGGAAAGTATTGCTCTCCCGCTGCTCTCGTCTCCTGTTTCATGTCAGAAATTGTCAGAAACAACTTAAGAGTCCCAGGGGTCTGTGGTAGATCTGTAGTGGACTATTTTAGATCTCTGAGTTACAGGGTGCTGAATCACCCTTGTGGATGTGCATTGGCTGCATAGGACACTTAGTATCTTAGGTATAGTCCATAAAAACAGTTAAATAACTCAATATACTAAAGCAGATGGTGTGAATATCCACTGAGGCTATAACAAACTAGAAGGCAGAAAATATCCCCAAACTGTCTGCTGGATTTTCTGACATCATGATGAAATATCGGAGTTTGGCTTTGTTTTCTCAATTAGGTCTTTCTCAGTCAAGACGCATTCAGGGCAAGACGACCTGTTGTGAGAGTCATTTTAGATTGACTGCCCAGAGCCATAAGCCTTTAAGCTATGAGAAACTTTTACAATATTACCTTGTTCATTTGCATTTCTACTGCCTAATTGCTGGGTCCTGGTTCCCAAATAAACAGAATTCATTACAGTTGTGGCTTTAGTCTGTGTCTTAGGATAGACAGAAGAATTTTCTGCCAGTGTCCTCCATTAATTCCTCTCATTCAATACGGAGAGACTTAGGTTCCTTACCTTTCTCGGTTTATCTCTTTTAACAGGAAACAACTCTAGCCGATGAGCAGTAATATTTCATACTGGCAGATTTTTTGCTGCCACTGATTTCTCTTTAGTTGCAGTACCAAACTACATCTTCATGCTTTATACATGTGATACAAAAGATAATAGTCAGAGCCATCTGACTGACCTGTTTCACCAGTCCATGCACACAGCCCTTAAGTCTTGCTGGTTTTGTGCCAGAGGTCATGAACACTTGTGACTCTAACCAAAGTTTATTACCTTGCTTCAGCTTTATGATTTGTCTCTTTACGAGCAACATATATAATGCTGGAGGTACTAATGTGAGCAGCCTAGCTAAGGAAGAAAGTAAAAATGCGCTGAAAGTACCTGAATAATTTGGTGACCCAATGGAGGATTTTTATTGCAATGGTTTTCTAGTCAGTTGTCTTACCTGCAACTTCAAGACATGGTAACTTCACTAGACTCTTGAAGATTTTTGGAAAGTGTTTCAAATGGTAATATCATGTAATGTAATGGAAAAACCCTCTAATGTCAGTTTACATCAATATTTTCATAATATATGCCACCATTCTAGTGTTCATCATTTATTCACAGAAGTTCATGCTGGGTTGAAAGAGAGTGGGAAGACAAACATTTAAACTGCTAAAAAAGTCCACATGACTTTGTGTTAGAATTACAAGGATTTCCAGCCTCTTTATTTCATAGAAAAGAGAAAAAGTTGCCATCTGCACCTAACCATTTATTAGTGTTTCAGTCAGCCTGCAGGATTCTTGAGTACATGGCTTACCTGAATACATGGAATCTTCTCCACCAAGAAATCATGGGGAAAGAAAGAAGTCAGTATGGTCAATGTGTGTGTCACTAAAGATTTTTTCAGCTAACAGATGTGCCCTTAGGAATTGGCAAAGATTATATTGCTCTGGTTTGTGCACTAAAGTAAGCCTGTGGAGATAACAAGGAGAAGGAACGGACGAATGCTCTCCAGCTTTCTGGTTTAAAATCTTCCCTGTGCTTTTTCCTCCTGACACTTTCCTCTCATTTTTCCTAATATTTGTAGTATTTGTTACATTGCACCTTCAGCTTCCCTTGTTGTGATAATATATTTCACCTTCCGTAAAAAAAAAAATCCTCTTTGACTTGAATTCCATTGCTTCTCAGCATTTGATATATTCATCTCCAGTATCATCTAGCTACCCTCTGTCTTCCTTTCTCTTTTAGGAGTCAGAATGGGGGCTAACGGAGAGGAAGAGATGAAAAAAATTCAAGAGATCTTATGGGATGTTAAACTCTATATGTGTTGATCTCTGTTTGGTAGATTCCTGTATCATGTTAAAACATTGTCCATTGGTTCTGCTTGATATTCACTCATCTGCTCATGGTGATGTTACAGCTACCATGAAAATGCTTGAACGTGCCAAGCTTCCTCATCGGTGATTTATTTCATCCATTCTTCACTAATGTAGAAGGAAGGTCTACTTTCTAAAGCAACCATGAGTGTAAGTTACATTTGAAAATGTGTCGTTCTGATAACTGCTTCAGCAGTTGGGCCAGTCTCATGAAAAAATTATTTTAAACATATCCATCGGAACATAGTTCATAGCAATGTAAATCTTCCACAGTCAGAAAAGATTAATGATGGAGGGACTAAATAAAGAAATATATGTGATAGAAACCTTCTTACTGTCTGTTGAGGCTCTCTTTTTTAACTATAAAATGAACATTTGGTTTCATGGAAATGGATGAGACAGAAAAGATGAGAGTTAAAGCCAAGGCCACAGGTAGTCTCCCATCAGTTTCAGTGGCCTTTGAATGATCTGAAGTGTGAAGTTAGTTTTTAATGTACTAAGAGCACCATTGTCCCTTAGAAAAGTCTGGAGCCCCCCACAGTGGGGAATAAACCCCAGTCCATCAAAAAAACCAGTCCCTAGGCTCCTGTTCTGTTACCTGTGGTTTCATGGGACACACCAGTGACTGGGAACAGCACATAATAATGTTGAGAAAACCATCTGGCCAAGATTTACATAGCATTTGGTAGCTACTGCTGTTTTGCCCAGATATGCAATGCATTGGGGAACTGTACATTGAGGAAAAAGAAGTCCCTTGTTAGATAGACTCATTATTTAGTATTATTTGACATGGAAATGCAGAGTAGTTACTTTTTATGGTGTTCACTTGGTTGGAAAATAGCACTCCATTTGCATACTTAATCTAGCATTTAATTAATCCTCAGTTTTTCCTCTCATTTTTTGTTGATTTCAGCTTTATCATTTTTCCAGATGTTCCAGATGTACTGAATGTAATAGGGAATTAGTGTAAAAATAGTTCAGCCAGTTCACATTATAAATCAAACTAGAGACTTAGGTTACATCAGTGTGTACTGACAAATTAAACAGAGCCTCTCTCATCCAGAGGCCAGCTAGTTGAGTCTAGACACATCTCTGCTATGAAATTATTTTACCGTCCAAAACAGGGTGCCTTCATCCAGTTTCCTATTTGGGAATAGTCCCTAGCTGCCCAGGATGTGCCTGAGAACTGCTGAGAAGACTTTTTATCCAAGACAGGATCATGCCAGAACCATGTTAACAATTTTAAAGTAAAGATGATGGAGTTCCAGTGCTCACAGCTATGTCCTGGCACTGTTTAATTCCTTGGTAAAGAAGTAGCCTGTTAAAGACTCTCTCTTTGGTTGTTAATCATCATCATGTAAAGTCCAACAGCCTCTTCTCTACAGTGAATGAGGACAAGGTTCTCAGCTCTGCCAGGAGAAAGAGCACATACTAATACCATGGACCAACAAAGCCTCTTGGTCCTTCCATTAGAGAGTGCAGTCTGCCTGATGCTACCACCAGCAGTGCAATGGCTAGGCTTTTTGGTGTCTTGACTTCAAAGGCAAAGGCATGAGCTTCTCTCCACATTTTTCATTCTTCTGAAGTATGAGTCTTACTCCAGCCAGCATGAATACCAGACAGAAATTATCAAAAATAATACCCACATTCCAGTTCCAAAATTTTCTTCGTGCATAAGCCCAGTAAAGTCAGTCATTCATAAGATTTAATTCTGGGAAAATGTATTCCCTTGACTGACTATTCAAGTGTAGAAGACATAAACTAGCTTAATAATGAAGATAATAAAGATGTAAGAGTAGAAGAGAAATTTCTTCAGGTCTAAAAGCAACCGATTTATCAGACATGAACAGAATCATTAACAACCACATTTAAATGACAAGCTTTAACAGAGACACTGCTAGGAAGCTTATACAGTCTTACAGTCTACCAGAGTTGTTTCATTAGAAGTAAAAAAAGGGCCCAATTGTAGGGTGAATTCCAGTAACATAAGGCCATCTAGTGCATATTATCAGTGTTACAACTTTCGTCTTCCAGGCTTTGTTTTTTTACCTCTGGTCCTAGCTCCTAGCTACTGCTGTATGATTATTTTGTGTAACTTGGGAAATATCTCATTTGTGACTAAGAGATGCACTAAACTTATTCTGTAGGAAGGTCACAATGAACAACAACAAAAAAAAAGAGTAAATGTTTATTTTAATAAACATGCAAACTTAGTAGCTAAACAACATACATGTGTCAGATTTGTACAAAGTTAGAAGAAAACAAGAATTTAAAATTTAACTAAAAAACTGAAGGAGTCAAAGCACTGCCTAGGAAAGCGGAAGCCGTTGAAAAGAAGCATCTGCAAAAGTTTCTGGGTAAATGAAAGAAAAGACTTCACCAACAAGGAAAGCAGAGGCAATGCCTGTATTGACTTGTGTCCACTGAAATCAGGTGTCATTGTCAGCAGATTTCAACTTTAACTGTGGAGTCAAATATATAATGAGGGCCCATGTGAAAACCAACTTGCTACAGAAAGAGGAATGCTCCTGAGGATCCTGAGGAAGTGCTTTGCGGGGAGAGGTGTCAGTCCCAACACTCTGGAGCAGAGAGACACAGCAAATGACAGAGCGCAGCTGAAAAGCCTACTTTATGCTTTGTTCACCATTGGCAAAACAGGCAGGATGAATGAAGTTAAATGAAGAGATTGTGATAAGGCAGTGTAAAGCTGTTCTCAGCACTCTTCTCTGTCATGCAGAATTCATTCAGCATGCCCCTGCTTGCTTCATATGTAAGACACCTCTACTTCGCCTGCAAAGGAAAGGAAGGACATAGACATTGAAGACAGTAAATTTAACATTATGAACTAAAATCTCTCTGAAGTCTTCAGCCAACAACTTGCTAAAAGAGAAGACAGTATAAACATTTGTATCAGACGAGAAGGCACTGATCTGTAAGAAGTTTTCTTTTAAAAATTACGTATTTTATCCATAAAAAAGCAAGGTATTTCTGGTACCACTTTTGAATTCTTGTATGGCCTGATTTGGGTCCAGGTGCCTTGTTAACCCTGTGTTGCTCATTGGACTCTTCTCTCTACTGTCCAGCTTCTACAGTTTCTGTTAGAATAGAAAGTTACTTACACAAGTACCGAGGTCATTTGTTTAGATCAATTGGACATTATTGGTGGAAGAAGCAATTATTCTATAAAGATTAAGCAAAGAAACAGGGGAATAGAGACCCTGAAAAAAATGATAGCACTTAGGTGGAATGGAAATACCAGATAACTCAGCTAATCTCAGATTTTAGCTTGATCAGGAGCAATTAGATAGCATTGTACTTACAGGACTGCTTTGCAGAAAGAACATTTGTTGTTATATGTTTTCCCGTCAGAGCCGCAAAAAGGTTGATAGAGTTTTTCGCAGTAAATAGGTCTTCCTCTCTCTAACCTCTTGTATTCACTACAGTCTACCTGCAAATACAGTATAATTTTCCTTTGAATCCATCTTTCTCATATTCTCCATTCATCTACAGAAATTACCTATATATGAAATTTTTGGACAAGCTTGTGAGCTGCTCTAGAGCCGCAGAGCCAATGGGGCTCCACCATCTATATTAGCTGAGCCTAAGTCTCAAAAAAGCAATGTTCCTTCTGACAAGAGATTTGTGTGATGCTACCCATGTCAGGTACTGAGCACCTTCAGGGACCTTGCAGTCTGTCTGAATAAGAATACAGTCACTGGAAAAAATACAGCCCTCTTTTCCATCTACAGAAAAGTTGAGTCTTATTTTTTTTTTCTACTTCATTGCAATTGTTAAGAAATTCAGGTAAAATTAATTCTCAAGGATGTGAAAAATTTCTGTCTCTTTTTTACACAAGTATCAGCTCTTGACGCTTTTTACACTGGTGAAAAGATCTGCCCAGGTGGAATTAAGTAAAGTCCTATTTAAGTATTAGTGTGAAAATAAATTATTGAAAGGCCCTCATCTGATAGTGGGACTGTATTCGTTACAGACTTATATATGAAAATGGGAGTACAAACTCATAAAATAAATGACTGAAAGTGCTTCTGTCCTGGTTTTGGAGCTCAATCTTCTCCTGTCAAATGAATGTCATTCCTGGTATTTGACAAGCAAGGAGTTCCTTGTGCAGTGCACATAATCTATTTAATGTGCTGTTTGTCATCCTCAAATGCCTAGGCTTTGCTTCCCTAGGAAATCACCTGTCCTTATAGGTTCTGTTGTAACTCAAACTGGTCTGTCTCTTTTTGCTGCTAGTGGCAATTCGAAGCATATTAGTCTTTGGAGGGGCACTATGGAGCTTTTCCTTTCTGAAGATGTAGCCAAAATATGTATTATAAATATATATATTTAAAACAGAACCCAGCCTTGCTGGTCTCTTTTTTTCACCTTCATTCCAACTCTTAGTGAAGGACAGAAGTATTACTTCAGCCAAACCCTGGAATTTATTACATATTATATGATTGCTTTTATGCTAGTCATTGCCCAGGGTCTGCAGGTGGGTGAAGTGAGGAGCTGTATGTGGTCAGCCCCTTCAGCATCCCAGCCCCTGGGCCACAACTCAGCACAGACTGAGGTCTCCACTGTCAAAAAGAGTCGTTAGCCAATCACTCTTTTGGGTATTATGGACTTAAGTCCAGTGACCCATTAAAAAAAAAAAAAAAATCATATGGGATGTTAGTTTACCTAGGTTTTTCCTTCACTTGGTCCTTTCCCTCTCCTCCAAAGCCCTGGCTGCTCACACATTTCAAACTCTGTGGCTGGAAAGCAGGAGGCAGCACACCTATCCCCATCGCAAAAAGAGACCTGGCAGGTTGCCACAACATAACCCAGCAGAGGCAGTGGCATGGGACAGATCTCTGTGAGTTGGAACTTATAGTTTTAAAACTGGTCAACCACCAGCTTGTGAGAAGCAAGGGCCAGCTAATAAAAAAGCTAGAAACTAGGTGAATTTGCCTTATATATGTATAACAGCTGGTAAAATGGGGAAGATACTTACTTCTGTGTGGAGAGTGGAACAGGCTCTTCCTGGAAAAGTATGTATGTCTTGGTGTACTTTTAGGCACCAGAGACTATATGTGCTGTGCCAGTATGGGACCAGCTCTGTATGTGTGTGAATTTCCACTACCTGCTACTGTCCACTGGACTCTGAAGGGGCTTGTCTCAGCTCATCTGAGTAAGGATTTTTGTTGCTTGGTGCCTCATTTCTTTCAGAGGTTGACCCCAGCATGGACACTCCAGCATAGTCAGAGAGAAATTAAAATCTCTAGGTATATGATTTAGTATCTGAAAGTCACCAAGAAAGCATTATAGTGTCATCACTAGATAAATATTTTAAAAAATCTTGATTTCTCTGACTTAAAAGTTGGCCTTGCCTGATTTATTGCCCAGAATGCATTACAGGTAAAAACATCTGGAAGTAGTCAGGACAACTGTATAGAAACCATGTATTGCAAACTCAGGGATTTCTCTCTGAAATGTCAATACTTTGGCAGAATTTAATTAACCTTTAATATATTTTTTGTGTCCTCATGGACCTCATGTTGGTACAAACTGCATATTTTTATCGAGAAATAAAGGAGAAATTTACTCACCTCATTCTCTTTGGCAGCATCTGCAATATAAACAGAATCACAAAAGATAAAATAAAAACCACTGCTGATGAACATTCAATTTACAGCTGGGATGATTTCATTAGTATCAGTCCTTCCAACAACACCAAGTCTCTTACCTCCTTGAAAGTAAATACTGACATAGTTTTCCAGTGTTCAATAAGATACAGGTGTCAGAACTTATTAAACAAGTGGACCTTATTGTATTGTTTACCTTAGAAATCTGTGTCAACAGCTAGAACAGCCTCTGTTGTGGGAGGGAATGGAGGCTGTTGTTCCCCTTTTCACCAGAAAAAGATCGAAGACCCAGGAATCAATATTATGTACAATGGTCAGTCTGTTTAGGATGAACTAGTTGTTGAACATGAGAGGGTTTTAATTCCTAAGATTATTTATAAAAAAAAAAAAATCATATGTAGCTGTAAGCAAATCACATGGTGCTTTTTTACTTTGATTTTCTGTCAATAATGAGGATAATATCTACATTAAAATATAATACTATATATAGTAGCAGTAATGAAATTTGGATCATAATACCACTTTAAAAATTGCTTTCCCTTGCCAGTCAATATGGATTCTAAACTATTTGGCAGAAAGGATGGCTCCTATTTTGCATACACATAGCATCTAATATAATGGAACCCTGTTCTCAGGTGGGGCTTCAAAAAGCTCCTTCAAAACAGTGATAATTACACCTCCCAGAAGGTAATCAAGTAACATTTGCATGTCTCCATTATGGTGACACATTTGTTACTTTAGGAATGTATTTTGTTCTTCTCCTGTCCTGTAATCCTCATTCTGTGGCTTCCAAGGGATAAACGTTATAAGGCAGAGGCTTCTATACAGAAGGAACAGGAAGAAAATGTATTATGTTGTAAAAGACAATACAGCTCTAGCACTGGTCTTCCTCACTAAATGTAGCTTTTTGTGATATTTAAAGCCATTAAGCTTTCCACTGAAACTTCCTTTCATGCTTGCATCTTCTCATCAAATATTGTCGTCCAAGGTAAAGAAAACTAGCATGAATAATGCTTCATGTCAAGTTTCAGTCTATGTCACCAGAAGTTTGACTGGGTTTCCATTATTCTGGAATTGGATCAGATTCAACTCACTTCCATAAAAACATTAAGATGTTATTTTTTCTCTGGTAACCTTTTAGTAGCCACTATGTATTTGGGATTGAATGCAAAAAGATATGGCTCAAAAAGTATTGATCCATAAAGTTTTAATGAAGACAAGATAAATTAGAAAGTTCAAGGAAGGAATTTGCTGGGATTCTTATGAAAGCAATATGTATTTATTTTTCTGCAGTTAATGAAACACTGTTTGAGAGAACAGTTTCTATCAAAAGCATGCCATTTCATTGAAATTGATATTTCTCATAAGAATTTTGATTTTGAGACAGTTTTCAAAGCAAACTTTTCAGAGCTATTCAAAATGGAAAAAAGAATATTTTGTTTCATAACTTTGGCTTTGTTTTAACATTTTCATTTTTTTTGCTTCTTTAACATTCTTAATGCTATTGAACTGATATACTGTTAGCAGAGAAGATTTAGGCTCTCAGTTATTCTAAATGTACTTTTTCTTTGCACCACCATCAAGGAGTGAGTTTCATCTACTCAAGCTGGCTACCATATAGCTGGTGCAATATTGCTTGCTAAATAGTGCACAAGCATAAAATTTCACTTGCTTTCTGTCACCCTAGTCCAGCAGTAATTGTTTACTATCCCAGTAGTCTGAGAAACCTGCAGTGTTTGAACATTAGAACTATAATATATCAGGAAATAAAAAAGGTTACTCACTTGCTAAGCAAAGAGCTGCCAGCATGAGGAGCACAAAGGCACCTGTTATCTTCATGGCAGACATAGGTTCTTGACCTGTTTCACAGCCAGTCTGTCCTCTGAGTATTCCAGTACACTTAGCTTAAATGTATATTCATGTGTCTGTGAGAGCTGATATATATACACATGCACTCACAAAGAGCAGGAACCCTGATGTTGAAATTCTCCTTGTAGAGAAGGTAATTAGAAGAAGGTGTTGCCCATGGGTAGTATCAATAAGAATGTATTCTGTACAGCATGAAGGTCATAAGTACAGCACAAAGATGAGCGTCACAGCATGTATGGTGTTGATAAAGGAGATATATTGTACTTTGGATAATCCCCTTGCCTAATTAACTGTTTCATCTTCATTAGCGAGTTCAAGGAGTGACTCAGTAAGGTGGTTACTTATTGCTGTTCTGTTATTGCCATATTGGCCCTTAGAGCTGAACACAATTCCCAGGGAAAAAAGATAATTCTTACTGGATATGTGCCAAAAGATTCACACCAATAGAGCTGAAATGCTTAACTCGTAGTTTCCTAAAATTTTGGAGACCCTTGTCACTAGCTGTGGCTACAGGTGTTGCTGGTTAGTATTGCCATGCACTGAGCCCTTTCAGACTGCTTGGTTGCTGCTTGGAAAAGTCTGTTTCACATGAATATCCTCACCTTCGCACACAGCCCAGAAGATCCCCCAGTCCTTTAGCATTCTGCCTTTAAAGTTCCACCCCTTTAGAGATCAGAAACAATGTTTTGTGACAGAAGGAGCAAAGATACTGCATTACACTGCCTAGCAAAGAGAAGTGATGACTTCACAGCCATTGTGCATCCTGCTGAGTTACTGTCTAGTTTGCTGTCATGGAGATGTGGAGGAGATCCCTCTGCCTGCCCATCTTCTCCTTTGTTACTATTTCCAGCACAATAGGTGTCATATCATGTGGGATTCTTTAAACAATTCCATCATACCAGTATGTTAGTCACTTAATCAATAGGCATAATTTTCTGGCTTTTATAATACAGACCAATGGTAAAGTCCTAATGGGAAACTCAGGTCCAAGTCTTAACTTTCATAAAGTTCAATGTAATGTGGAGCTTTGAGCCTATAGTTTTGTTTGAACACATCTATCCAGAATTGGATATCTTTAGTGATTTACAATGTAGATGTGCAAATTGCGTCAATATGAAATATCCCTACACACCATTACAATTCACAGCATTTCAGTGATCACCATCCCTACATTGCAGGATAGCCTGGAGCTTTTTCCCCATGCAGGAGTTAGGGTCATGTATGCTAATTTCTCTAAGACAGAGGGACTGAAAGTTCTTACAGAAATGTTGTGATAGGTCAAGTAGACCTTGGGCCCCACTAACTCATCCCAAGAGGGCTATGGATCATCTTGTCTTTAAAGAATGTAGGTAATGAATAAATGGTTAATTTCTCATCACTTAATGGGACAAAAAAAATAGATGCCATTGAATTCCAGTTCCAGGATAAGTGAAGATCTGGTTTGAGGTGGAGGCCTGTAGATTTTTTTTCTTAAATGCCCTTACTTCAGTGATTTAATTTTAAATTTGCCTTTGTTTTTAACTTGAACATCTGTGCATATTCCTGTGAGGTGGAGATCACAAAAGACAGGCTGTGGTTTAACTTGGAGTTGGTGTGCATTCTGCTGATTTGGGATGTCAGTGAAATTTTTGTTCTGGAAAGTACAGAACCTTTTTGAAGAGCCTGGCATAGAGTGTGTATACACTGATGGAGAATATTCAGGGCATGTTCGCTGATTGATGGACAGTTACCAACATTAGGCAACAAAAGCAAAACCCAGAACAACCCAGAAGATACTCCTGGTCTGAATAGTTTTGAACAAACAAAACAGTTGAGGATATCTTGAAATTATAAAACTGCAGCTTGACAGAACATGTAGGTTCCTTGACACTGGTATGAGGAAATCTGCCACTTTGGTTACGCTCTCTTGCCTAATACAGTGCTACAGAGCGTACTGTCTGATGCAAGCTCAGTATCCATCCCATCCTTCTAGTGGAAGAATATAAACATCTGTTTGCAGTCTTCTGAGTTGATGTAGGAAGATTTTTTGAGGACTCATGTAGCAAGGAAGAGAGGACTCTTGGACCTTGGAGGGTGATAATGAGGGAGGCAGATTTAGGATCAGATTTTTCTTAGCATTTGAAAATTACCTTGCTATTGGAAAGGTTCCTGATGCTTAATTCTATGCTCCATAGCAGGAAAACCATGGTGTGAACGTTTTCTTTCTGGTAAAGTTTAGGTGTTTTGGTTAGGGCTTTTGAATCAAGTTAAGGTTAAATTTATGATCAGTGGGCCTTAAACTTTGTAGGGCTTGCCCAAACCACTCAGATAGGAGGGATATGGTTCTGATGAAAAGCTCTGACATATTGTAGGGTGCGCAAATAGCAGCTCACTACAAGCTGGGCACCGCAGGGGGTCAGACGAAGTTCTGGAGATTTTTGCATTTTGAAATATCAAAGCTGTCTTGAGGCTTTGAGAGAAAAATGCCATACACAGAAAGTAACAGCCTGTTTCACTTTCTGCTGTGAGGCAATACTACTCATATGCAAAATCTCAAAACGAAATTTGGTAAAAAGCATTGCCACAAAGCATTTTTTCCAACTCCAGTTTAAAAGGATATGAAAGTATCTATGTATCTATGTGCCTAGCTTTCAAAATGAGCAGAATTCACATTAGCCAACTGGAAAAAATAGTCACTGTTTGACTGAAAAGATGCTTCATCTGAGGTGCCTTTCTGTCAAGACTTGCAGAGGCTTGTTGTTTGCCTTGGTAGGCTTCATACAGAGCTGGTCTGACAACCTGAGATCTGTCATACTGAGGTAGGCCAAACGTTCATCTAGGTCAGCGTGCTGTCTTTGAGAACATTCAGTGGTAGATTGAGAGGAGAATAGAACTGTTCTCTTGGTGGGCAAGTTGAACATGTCAGTGGTTTGTCCCTATAGTGAATAAGTCCAGCTCTGCACACTGGGCTGTATTAGTAAGGATGTAACTATCAAGTCAAAACCATCATTGTTTCCCCCTGTTCACCATTTATGAGGCCACATCTGGAGTTCTGTGTACAGTTCTGGGCTCCTCAGCACAAAAAAGACACTGAAATACTGGGTGAAATCCAGCAAAAGACCACCAAGATGTTTAGAGGGTTGAAGCACATGTCATAACTAGGAAATATTGAGAGAAGTGGTTTGTTCAGTCTGAAGAAAGAAGGCAGAGTCTCAGTGTTGTCTTCAGCTACGTTATAGGGGCGTAGAGAGAAGATGAGACAGACTCGTCTTGGAGGTGCACAGTGAAAGGAAGAGACACTAGTGCAAATTGCAGCAAGAGAAATTTCAATTAGATATGAGGAAAATGAATTTCACAATGAGAGTAATCAAGCATTGGAACAGGTTGCCTGGAGAGATTATTGGAGATACTAAAAAATGGATCTGTCCAAAACTGGCCATGGTCTGGTGGTGGAGCGGGCTTGTGGGGAACCTCCAGTGGTTCATTCCAACTTGAACTGATTCTGTGATTCTCACAGGCGAACATCAACTGTTGCTGGCAGTCAGCTGCTTAGGGACTTTGGGGCATTTTGAATTTGTCCTTATTGAGTTAACATTTGTAGATTGGACAAAGCAGACACAGAGTAGCACACTGGATTGATTTTTAGCTCCTTGAAAAAAATATTGTTTCTTGGAAAACAAATACTCAGATCTCTTTAGTAATAGGTGCTTCCCAGAGTTGGATAAGTAAGGCCTCTTTACCATACCTAAAACTAATTCTGGAATTTATTGTAATACTCTGTTTGAATTGAAAAAATCTGAGTGAAATTTTGGCCTCAGTAGTAAAGATGTATTGGTTTCCATTGAGCTGGGAGGTACTGTTTGAATACATGTATGTTAATTGTGGGCTTCTGATAGTTTTCTACTTTTATCATTGTATCTTGTCTTTTCCCAACTTCTTACCTCTTCAAGTCGTGATTTTGAAGAAGAAAAAGCAGTTACTTGGTGAACAAATGTTTACTTACTCTAATGGGTCTGTTACAGATGATAAAATACTAGTGCATATTTTTCTGAGAGTGAGAACGTTTGTCACAGTTATTGATATATTGCTTTTATTTTTGCAGCTCCAAATGGAGCACAAATATGATGCCAAATATGCTACTGCAGCAAATCATTAGTTAAGTTATTCTGCATGGGAGGGTGTTATTCCAGAGCACTGATGTGCAGTAGCTGGTTCCTGTTCATATGATGGAGTGCCTCACATTGAGGACATGAACAGTGATGAAAAAATGGCACACAGAATAGCTAAAAACCATATTCTCAAACACCATGTATACCTGGGAACAACGTACATACCAAGACACATACTGATATGGTGATGAGTGGGAATTCAAACCTCTTAGTGATTACAGTGCATGTTTATACACAACACAGTATATAGGCTCCTTCAATTTTATTGTGTGTGGGTGGTTAGGGTTGTCCACCCATGTGCAATTAATGTATTAGACTTCTAACGTCTTGCTCAATGGATGATTTGAGTACCAAGTGATGTATTTCTTAAGTCATCAAACTGCCAAAACATTTGGGTATTTGCCTGAAGGAAGGTGAGGTTCCCATTTTCCACACCTCAAAAAAGATCAAAGGAGCCCTTCTTTAAAATTGCAAGTATCAAGCTGAGACAGATCCCAACTGAAGGTTTCATATGTTATTTTAGAAAGTAAAAAAAAAAAAAAAAAAAAAAGCAAACTGTGACTCTCTACAAAGGCTAGAGCTGATCTTTATTCTTTTTCTTTGTATCCTCTGATCTCTTTAAGATAAATTATAAGGCTGTGATACCTACTATTGTGCAACTAGCTTGTGAATCCTTTGAGTGATTTAGTGTCATACCATTGATGTTTCTGAATGACTTGCTAATTCACAGATATGTGCAAAACAGACATTAACATCTTAACACTTAGCACTGAATGAATTGGACAGGACTTACTGAATAGGACTTATTATAAATGGCCTTCCGTTTTGTATTTGAAGATGTAACTTCCAGCTGTTTGGCACTTTGAAGTTCTGTCATACTGAAGTCAGTCAAACTGAAATATTTGAGGAAAGGTTTCTTAGCTTTTTTCATGTCTCAGAACAAGGCTAGAGGGCATACATACATTCAGTTTGCCCCTATTCTATTAAAAATATTATAACTTTTATAAAAGAAAAGCTACACCTTATGAAGAATTGGGAAAAGATGAAGGTCAACATGGAAGGAGGGATGGATATGAAGCATTTGGACCTGAAATCTAATATTTGTTCTCCCACAGAACCCCTAATTAGACATAAGCCTTTTTTTTTTTTGTCTTTTTGCTGTTAGCAGGTGCCTGCTTACCCAGCTCTAATGGCAGAAGCACCTAGAGGATAGCAAACTCCTACTGCAACATATTAGTGCCTCATTAAGTACACCAACTATTTGTAAAGCATTCTTTAACATGAGGAGCACCTACAAAAAGCCCTGGAGGGAATTAGTCAGTCTCCCTCCAGTGCAGATTTAGGGAGGTGTGGTAGGCAAAACCTAAAGCCACATGTTGAATGATGAATACAAACAGAAAGCTGGAGGAGCTGCTATGTGTCTGCTATATGTCTGTATGATTAATGACTCTCATACCATAGGGGCCTCGGGAATAAACTTAGTTCTACCATTATGTTATTTCAGAAGCTTTGATTTTGCAATCTAAAGTGTGTGTGTGTGTGAGGGGGTGGTGGTGCAATTTTGTACATTGTGCATCCAGATTGAGAGTATGCATTGTGACAGTTATGAGAAGGTTTCCAGATTATTTGCAGTGCAACAAGGAGAGGGATTAAGAGAGAGAAGTGCAAGGATTAATTGACACATCAACTATTAATTTCTTGACTGGACGGAGTATGTTAGGTAATGATCTCTGGTGTACGGAGCCACTGTAGTGAATATTAGTGATATTAACACCTTTTTATACAATCTAGAGAGTTCCTCAGAGATGGGAAACTGTCTGACAATTTCTAGAGCAGATATTCAGAGGCACTTGGATCCATGTAAGGCTCAGGAAATTGTTAATCAATGATTGAAGCCAACTTCATGTCTTAGAGAGCAGCCATCTTACAACTAACTTGATTTCTGCAGAGAAATGGGCAGGTCCAAGCTGTGCTTTGTTATTTTTCTGAAGAATCTTAGACAATGACTTTCCTTACTACTGGCTTCTCATTACCTCATGATCTATGCCAGAAAAGCTTTCTGTAGGGAGTGTTAACTCACCATATGGGAACATGGCACGGAAAGGCATAGTCCTCTAAAGGTAATAGATCAATATACTCTTTGTCAGGATACTTGTAAATTCAGCCTGAGTATTTCTGAGAGAGAAAACTGGGCTGAATCAGAGTTAATGAGAGGTTTCAGTGGTGCCAGGGTTTCAACCCAGATATCTGAAGAACAGGGAGGTCCTACTAATTCTGAATACTGTACCAATAGTATTAGAGAGAAACCTCAGAGACCTCAGGATGTCTGTCAGCCTGGTTTCAGTTGCAAACCTCCTGACCACAAAGGCCAGTGAACTTCAGTGTACTCTTAGGCTGCTTAAAAAAATAATCACTTCTTAGCCTGTAGAAGAGGGTTTAGAAGAGACTGCTGAGTAACAGGCATCACTTTTCTGTGTTGTCCTGTACAGTTTCACAGGCCTTGAATTTGATAGCATTAATCAGTAATATTATTTCTCCCTACAGACATTGTTTCAGAAGTAGTATATAATATTCTGGTAGGAAAGTAAAGAGTGATATTAAACATTCTTCTTAAAAGATGACAAGTAAACCAAGTTTTCTTGTTTTCAGGTGTATTTATTATTAAGTTCATTGTAAAACAAGCACGGTAAATTACCTTTGTAGCAGAAATAAGATGCGTACACTTAATAAATACTAACATCACTTGTAGCTAGATCATCAACAGTTTTCTGAAATATCAGATACTTCCCACTTTTCAATGTTTAAATATCTTAAATTACCACCCATTTCTAAGACTGGAAAGAAAGGAAGCATGGTCACAATGGAAGTCTTTCTTTAATTTCAGTGATTCTGTATCAGGTATTAAGGCCTAACTCCTCAAAGATATTTTAATGTATTTTGCCCTCCTGAAAATCAGGACTTGGGTGGTTTGACAAAAATGTACGGGCTTCAACACATGCTTCTGCTTCTTTCCAGACCTGGGGACTTACACTGTAAGCAGTTCAGAACCAGGACTCAAGGGTTTTTTTCCCTAAGGTTCTGTGAGGACACCTAGAACATGTTTCAGTAATAGGGAAATACTTTCAAAATGAAATATAAAAATCTGTATTCTAAAACTCCAATAAGATGCTTAACATCCACACATAAAACCAGTTACCAATTGCTCTCTGAAATACCAGATACACTGCAGTTAAACTTTTAAATAATTTAAGCTGCTTTGGTTTCAGTTGCAGATTCCCGACTACTTGTGCCCTGTGGTTTTGCCTGTGCCACAGCAGATTTGAACTAATTTTATTACTAGAAAACTCCACTGCAAGAGATGCACTGGGTACACATGGGTCACTGAATAAAGCGCCTCTAATGATCACAAGCATGAAAGAACTGGAATTTTGTTTAGGAGGTGGTATATTTAGGTACTGGCTCCCGTTTCCCTTCTTGTTTATGAGAGGGGGCAACAGGACTCTTCCAACCACAGCACCTCAAAGCTGCCTTCACACCAGCAATCCCATTGCATCCACTGCAGCTTGGGTTCAGCTCCAAGTGTAGGACTCTGAGACTGGTTGACCTCATCAACAAGATGTAAGCACAGAGAGCTGACAAAATGCAGCAGCTAACATTTTTAGGACTCTGAACTTGCAATTCCTTCTTTTATTAAAACATCTGCCATCAGATTGGATGATGGGGATGGCCCGATACGTGATACATAGCTGCCTCATGCAGCCAAGGCTTTCTATGCTGATATGTCTCAACAAAATAAATAAAAATAAATAATTAAACAATCAAATAATCAAATAACTAAACACTTAAATAATGGAATACTAAACCTGTTCTTACAGTAAATTACTTTCCAAATAAATTAACACATGAAACAGTTTGAATAGCAACTGCCATCATCTGGCATTGTGAGTCATGTCAAGTAAATAAATAAATAAATAAATAAATAAATAAATATATAGATAAATAAATAAATACATGCAATACAATAATATGCAGAACATTCAATAATAGCTGACAGCAGTGTATCAAAATACTATACATGTTAATATAACATGATGTACGCTAAAGATGTTACTCAAATCTGAGGAATTTAAAAGAGCTGTCAAAATCAGGACCATATTAATCTAATACAAAAAATATATGGCTTCTGAGTAATCTCAAATGCAGACTTTTCTTCTAATTGTGCTTATGTTCTTGTGTTAATTCATTCTTTGCTTTCTTTAGGAGCACTGTGCTGTTCTAGAATCTCTTACTCATTATCTGTAAAATAAGAGAAAGAAAATTTACATAAGAATGATCTTTATTTTCCTTAGACCCAGATTTTCAGTCCATTTCTCAATAAACCTTTACTGGTCTAAACGACCTAGTGAAATGCCACCACTCAATTTATTTAAAGGACTCATGACCACATGATGCAAGGCTCAGAAGTTCCCATGTCTGACGGGGATTAGGGTGAATGCTTCAGCTGATGAGAGTTAGACACCTGTCCAGCTACAGCCCTTTTGAAAATGTCCTGCAGCTCCCACTGGTACCTATAAATGCCCCTGTACCAATGAAGACTGGATCCACAGAACAGCGTGATCTCATTTCAAGTGTTTCAGTAGGGCTACAAGTTCACAACTTTTCAACTGTGTGACTTGGGAGACTTGGAGATCAGAGAGATTTGCATCTACACCTAATTGAAACACCCCTCACCCCACCCCACCCCCCCCCAAAAAAAACCCAAACCTGCCCCAAAATTACAAAACAGAAGAGAGGAAGAAGATAAAAACATCTGCATAATTCTTTTTGGTGTTGATCTGAAGGAGGCCATTTCCATATTAAAAAATATGTTCTGACCTGGAAAGCTAGGCTGAGAGTAACTTAGAACTGTCAAAGAAGGTTAATCAATTCACAGAATAAGAAAACAACCATTTGTAGGGCTAGCAGAAGCTGCTAACAGCTTTTCTTTCTAATAGCAAATATCTCCTCTCTCTCTCACTCCTGTATATGGATTGTCTGCTGTATTTGGACACTCAGCATTGATTCATAAACTATCAGTGAACAGAGAGGATAAAAATCAGCATGGGTTACGCTAGCAACAGCCAAATGCTCATACATTTCTTAAAGAATATTTCATAATTGCCTGTTTAGGTAGAACCCTACCCATGTCCATGAACCCACATCTGTTGTTTCCTATCTGATTTAAATTGATTCTAATTGTTTCGTCATCTTTTTTTTTTAAGGGAATCATCATTTAGACAGCCCAATACATTTACATGTTTATTCCCTTACAGATATTTCATTTTAAAATGTTCAGGAGACAAAAATGATTATGGGAAAATGTGAAATAAATGAGTATTTAAGAAGCAGAAGTTCATAGACTCCTTACTCTCCTAGGTGAAAAATCATCCCTGCTCCTCCAGTATAAGGTTCTTTAAGTCTTACCTGCAAAGTGAAGACCACTCACTCCAGGATGAATTGTAATAGCGATCCCTGGCCTGCACAGAGATCTTGTCTTTTGGCCCAGCTGTTGGAATCTGAATAGACTGCTCATCAGTATCATAGACCTATGAACAGGGCACAGGTCCATCAGCGGATTGTAAAGGTCAAACAGAACATACAATACAGTGCCAGATAGATTGCAACAAGACCATGTAATTCAAAAAACCCACTGGTAGTCTGTTGTTTCAAAGGCACCTCCAATCTTTACCCACAGATGCCAAAGTCATAAGGACTTGTGAGAAATTGAACCTCAGTAGAAATGAACTAAAATGCCCACTTTCCACTAAAGTTAGTGTTGTAGAGTGATTGAAACCCGAAACAGAGACAGTCATAAAGAGTTGTTTTGTTTATCTGGGTTTTTCTCTTTTTTCTTCTTCCTCCAGAGTGGGAACCCTAAAAGACAGAAGTTGCTGCTTTTCAGTATCGTTGAAATTTCCACTAAGGACTTGTGGCTGATACGAGCAGCACTGCTTAGACTCACCAGTTTCTCTACCTAAGGGATTGTACAAGACAGCTTTACTGAAACCGAGGAGTCAGCACTAGGGGAATAGCCCCATCTGCTGGTACAGGCTTGCTTATTTTTTTCACACAGGAAAAGACAGCCTCTAGTGTCTTTGGTTTAATCGGTTGACAGACTGGAATGATCATTACATTTGTTTACTTTTCTGATTGCTGGACCAAGGAAGAGCAGCACTGCAGCTAAGCACCTGCACTGTGGTCAGCTGGTTCGTGCATTTCTTTCCAGTTCTGCTGTTGATTTCTTTGCCAGCCTAGGCAATCACCATACTGCTGTCATGTACCCTTTGGTGCATCCATGCACATTAGCAAAGGAAGCAAAACCATTTTGTGATTTAAAGCTAAAGCCGAGTAGCAAGGTTTAGTTAACAATTAAATAATAACTGGAAAGTAAGTGGCAAAGACTCTAGTCTTTGTCAGTCTCCATAGAAATGCTACCAAATGAGTCACTGATTCCTTATTTGCCAGTTCACCTATAAAGTCTGAGCTACCCAGGTGCAAACAACATACAAGGAAAACAGTGCTATGGATCCTAGGCTTCTTGATTTGGAAATTGGGATTTTCCCACATTAGGGCCCACACAGCCTACTAATGAATTAGTAAATACTTTTCTCATGCTAGCACAGCTATGCAATGCTGGGCACGATTTTATCTCCCCAGTTACATCAGGGTTGCCTCCACCCCAGAGTGTGTCGTTTGGATCTTACTGCTCATAGAACTGGGAAGGAGGTCTTTTTCTGCCAAGACAGAATCTTGCCAGATTTGGGTCTCATCACCTTTTTTTTTTTTTTTTTATTTATTTTAGTCCATGATTCTTGCATACTAAGCTTGTATTATTTGTACTGTCTATTCAAGCAAGAACATTGTGTTTCAAATGTTGTATCTCTACCTGGATTTTGTGTCTCTTTGTACTTTCAACTTTGACTCTGAAAGTCAAAGAGAAGTAGGATTTTGGTGTGCTCCATGTTCTGGGATATGTCCAGGTCACTGTTCCACTTGTGGCTGTGTACTGACATTGGGGCGGGTCAGGTTTTACTGCAAGAGAAAATGTAGAAGGAATTAATTCACATTAGCAGCCCCATATCAGATGGTGGTGTACTACTGTTGATAGCTTTATAGGAATCAGCTTTGGGAGCCTCCATGAGATTAAAAGAAGAGTAAGCACGATATGTAAAAACTGTCTTGTATGATTCTTACGGAAAATTAAACACACTCCCAGTCTCTCTGAGTAAGATCCTTCCTTTTTTCTTCCTGAAGAGTTGCAGAGGGCTCTGCTGGACACAGAGGAATACATTCAGCCCCTGCAGACTGTTAGGGCATTTAGCAAAACATCTGTTTCTTTAGGATGCTGCTTCATTTTCCTGTACCCTGTAACATCATGGTCACAACTGGTCCTCTGATTTCCTGTCAGGTTCTACCAAACTGCTCAGGATGCCCATCTGTAAGAACAGATCAGGAGGGATGCATGCACAGCGTTAACCATTAGCTGAGTAAATCTGCAGTTCTCAGAGAAAAGCCTGCTGGGTTATTGGGTTTTCTCTGACTTCTCCCACATACCACTTCCAAAACATGTCCATCTATTAGAGAAGGCTACAGAAACTTCTGGGAGATGTAGGAGTGGGAGGGTTGGAGGTCACAAGCTAGGGAGATGTTGCTTCTTCACTTCCTCATCCTTTTCTGGACTGCTGCTATGATTTGTTTCCCCCTGTTCCTGTAACTGGGGGCTTGATACAGATTTACAGTAGAATAGGGCAGGGATTCCCAAGCTTGGTTTGATTAGCTACCACTGTTAGTTCCACTATCAGCAGCAAAAATAAAGCTAAAAATTAATCACGATTCGTGGTCTACTCACCGATATCTCTGATGAAGAAGCTGCTGGTGTAGTTCTCATATTCCACCTCATCAATCACCTCTAGGAACATCTCAATTGGCTGATGCTCTTCAGCAAATGGACAGTAGTTTTCTTTTTGGCACTGAACTGTGTATTCAGACACTGATTCATCAGTGTGAGCTACAGGGCTACTGCAGGTTACATCTCCCTGAGAACTAAATACAGAACAGAGAAAAGTACTGGAAATGCTGGTTTGTTCTGAGAATTTCTTGCCACAGTGATAACATGTAGTTAATAAGGTAATGTTTTGATGTTGCCTGTATCACTTCATGGCTGCACTTCAACAGCTGTAGAAACAGTTCAGTTGGAGTTCTTACATTTTCAGTGCTGTATTACATATTAATGTAAAATCACAAAAGCCCCCCCTGCCTTAGCAGAAGGAATTAGTTTTTAAACCTAAACCAGGGTATCTCATTTCTTATTATCACTGTCTTGTGACAAGCTCTAGAATCTTTGTTGCTTAGCCCTTCCAAAAACCCTGCTGGAATAAATAAGGGAAGGTTAAAATGTATCCATTGGGAAATAAATAACAAAAACCATCTATAAATTACTACCCTAATCTAGTTCTATTTTTTCTTTCAGCAAAATAAAACACTTTGGAGTCGTTTCTTCTTTAACAAACTAAAGTGACCTTTGCCCAAGCACTCCATGTTTTGGAGAAACCCCCAAGAGTAGTGGGAGGTAGGAAATCCCCACAAGGTTCCCCTCACATATTTCCCTCACAGGTTTGAGCAGTGTTCCTCAACAGAGACTTGTCAGTGGACATGTGGCTTTTGCAGTGGGTGCAGCCTCCCACTCCCTTAATTCCGCTGGATATGCTGCGAAGGGACTCAGTGCTATGATTGTTTCTGCTTTTGCCTCAACTTCCTCTCCCCTCCATGAACTGTTTATGCTATTGCTTAAGTTATTCTGTGGCTGTACTGTAGCAGCTGTAACAGTCCAGTGGGGGTTGTTCCATTTTCAAGTCTTTATTAATTTCTGTGCAACTTCCATGCCCTTGTTAGTAAGTTAGTCCTAGTGATGGCCCAAAACATTTTGCAGAAGTTCAGACTCTGGAAGTGGGATTCCTTGCCTTCTCCACGTCCTCAATAGCCTAAAATCCAGGATCTCCTACACAGAGTAACACAAAGGGTTGTTCTGGCCTTACTATGAGGTTGTTAAGGAAAGTACAAGCCTTTACCCTTTTAGGCTTCTGATTGTGAACTTCACATTTGGACTCTCATTTTCTGTCATCCATGAACATGTGAAAATTCCAGAGTAGTTCTTTGCCTCACATTTTAAAAATGTCCTGGTTGGCTCTACATGGAAAAAGAAAGAAAACATAATTTATTTACTCTTTGCTAAAATGGTCAAAGCGGAGAAAAAACCGTACTTCAATAGACTCCCATCTACTTTGGCAGGTGGTGGGTACGTAGGCAGACCCAGTTCCATACTGCCCCTTGGGCAGCCACCTGCAATTAAAACCCCATATAACACACAGTGGCTGAAGGCTGGCTTACATGGCACCACATTAACCACCTCTGTGAGGTTAATGACAGGAGCTGCTGACAGGAGCTGGAGCATACCCACACTGTTGCAAGATAGCTGTCAGTAAGAGATTTATATAGGCAAATCCACTGTTCCTTTCACAAAGCAACACTGCAGCTATTCAGTTGGCAAACCTGCATATTTGTTACCTCGTGCATGAGAGTGCATGCAGTGGGTAATCTCGCGTCTTGACACACTGGGGCACTTGATGGGGGATGCTTCCAGTGTGAGAAGTGAATGAGGCCTCAGTATAGGTGTGTGGTTTTTTCCTGCTGCCCAGCACTGCAGACTCTCAACAACTCTATACTGTACCCTGGATGTAGCTGACTGGCAGACCAGCCTACTGCATCTGATATGTGGATCCAGGAGCCAGAGAAAAAGCCTTGGAAATTCCAAGGTCTTGGCACTATAGTGAGGGACTGTAACATGAGAAATAGATGAGTGAGATTCATGCAGAAAATGCAAAACTCCACAGGCTTGTCCCAGTGGGTTAACGGTGAATGGAGAAGCCCAAATGACAGCACTTAAAAATCGAGGTCAGTCCCTGGTTCTGTCAGATCATGTAGACCTAGTTTTGCAAATCCTCTCCTGAGTGCTGGGTCTGTGAAATGGAGGCAAAGCAAATAAATTGCTCTCTCACCAGAAAAGCAGTGGTGTGGTATTGATGCTATCTAGTATCTAATAATTCCTACCATCACTCCATCCTCTAGGTCTAGAGAGTCCTAAATTAATCCCACGGCAACTGATCGCTATGCTGCTCATCAGCTGCACCATATACAGACCCACAAAAGTAATCATTTGCCTTTCACTGTTAGTAAAGCATTTGAAGAGGACCCATTTTAAAGTGCATGTTTTTCATGCACTTCTCCAGAGAGCTCCCTCTGGTCCTCACAAAGCTCCAATGCACTAAGCTGAGCAAGATACATCACATCGTCCTATGACTGTACCTTTAAAACTTTTCAGAATTGACCTTATCATTTGCCCATTGGAGTCTATTTTAGTTATGAGGAAGAAATCATAGCTGACAATTTCATGGGTATTAGCTGTCAGACAGGTGTAGTTGCCAGCATCTGGGAACTCTTTCACTTCAGCAATCAGTGTCTTTCCAGTTCCTTTCAGTTCAGTGCCCTTTTTCCAGTAAACTGGCAGTGCTTCATCAGATGTGTTACAGGTGAGCTCCACCCTTTTAGCTGGTGTCTCATCATTCCACTCTGATTCTACGACGTACACTGGACATTGGAGAGAAAGACATGTTAGCAACTACTTAACAGTGTGACTTAACTGGGTAACTTAACTGAGCCACTTAACTGAGCCCTTGTTTTCAGCTCTACTCTCCAGGAAAACTGCTAACAAATCTCTGGCTTGCTTTCCCAAGGCCTCACCATCACCTGGAAATTTACAGTGTATCTAGAACCTGCTGATCAATAGAGATGACATTTTAATGGAAGAAGTGATTCTTTCTTCCCATGTTCCCAGAGGATATTACAGTAGTTGATAACTGTGGGAAGTAGGCAGGTACCTTTGTTTTAAAAGTGAGGATGCCAGGACACACTGAGCCCCGGTATTCCTCCTGCATGTGGCCTGTGACCTTTGCTTGCAGAATGGCATGTAAAACCACGCTGTACTTTGGTGCTTTGCTATGGTGCAGTGCTATGATGCTTTGCCCTCTTCAGTGTCAAAGGTCTGTCAGTGAGCGAGGGAAGGAGGGGAGCTCCAGGTATGTGATTTGTATTTGCCTGTAGCTGATGCTGTTTTCCATTTTTGGCAGGGAACAATCCGTACTCCTATCACCCTGGTCCCAATGGAGCAATTACTAAGAGGCAGAGGATTGCTGAGCTACAGCAGAGCTAAGTGGGCTGCAGCAAGGAGATGTGGTCTTCTAAATGCTATCTTGTGACTTCAGCGTGCCCTGTTGGTCTTTCCAAATTAGAAGACACACCACATAATAAAATAACTTGAAACAATTCCATTAAAGAAACATCTTTTCTTGTTTCTTTGCTGTGGTTGGCTGAAGAGCTTCACCTACACTTCTGTGCAGCAACAGTTCTCAGATGTAACTGTCATTGCTCAAATATACTACTGCTGTCACATACTCCCCAACCACGTTCAGTGCCCTCAGAGATTCTTTCACGTGCAAGTGGCAAAAATCTGTTTCTCAGTGTGTCAGCACCACAGCAAGCATTCAGCTCAGGAAATAGGAGTTGTAGTGAGTTCTAAGACCTTTTCACCAGAGCACTTCACTTCCAGAATGAGAGCTTTAAGACTTCACCACAAAGGAGGAGTACTAAGAAATACATGTCAAACACTGAATCTAAAATGGCAGAAAACATACAGGCCTAGGAAGCCTGGAAGCTTACCACACTGCTCATGGATGTTTGAAGCACCAACAAGGTAAATCTTACAGTCTTCAAACACAAAGATTATTCTCAGTACTGACAAACATATTTGCAGTTTTCAGCACCATGGTATCGCTCGGGGAACCCACAGGATAAATAATTTTTTTAATGTAAAGATACATGAAAAAGTAATTTAATTACTTTTTACAAATAAAACACAATCAGGTTGAGAATGCTTTCCTCATGTTGATCAGGGTCCCTCTTTTTGGATAATCGCATTGAAGACAGCCTGGATTATGGAGCTACACTGGGTGAATAAGAACAGCAAATTTGATTATCTGAATTTAGCCCAAATTTCTGGTGAGATTTGTTTGTTTATTATGGACCCTATATTTTTACAAATGTATTTACATTTACACTATTTACCAGAAAAGTTGAATAAACTATTTTTAGGTTTTAGGTTTTACTGTGAAATATTCTTTCTGACAATTAATTCTTCACTTGTTTGTTTGTGGGCTGTTACCTAAGTCACAAGATACTGTTTCTGCTTCCATACTGCATGACTGAAACTTTTGAAACGAGAGAACAGGGAATAGGAAATA
Source organism: Tyto alba (assembly GCF_018691265.1). Lineage (NCBI taxonomy): Eukaryota > Metazoa > Chordata > Aves > Strigiformes > Tytonidae > Tyto > Tyto alba. Next base: position 14,053,007 of record NW_024881279.1, read on the forward strand.
AGATGGTTTCTAATGCAGATATTCAGAATGGTTGTTGTATGACATTTTAGAACTTCTAAGTGTTTCATCCACTAATACCAATTAGTTGGCTATCTATTCACAAACAAACCGGAAGAATCTTGGCCTAAAATAGTATAGTTAACAAATTCTGTGCTTGTGGACACGAGTATAATTCTGAAATACCCTCGTGTCCAAGTCAGATGTAGGTCTCAGTAAATGAAGACTGCTTACCATTTTCCCTCAGTTTCCACTGTGCTTCCAGAAGGGCAGCAAAGGAAAATAATGAAAGTAAGGCAAATAGTAGGTGAGACATCTGTAGGGAAAAAATAAATTACTAAACTTCATTGAGGACTGTTACTTGTGTACTGAAATTGAGCTCAATGCTGGGCAAGATAAGACAGAGTCAGTTCCAACATTCTCCCGTTCTAAGAACTCTTAGACTATGTAAAAACTGAATATCAAGTTTGTGCTGGAGATCAAGCCAAGATTTTGATCCGCTTGTTATTCACACTGCAAATCAGTTTAGAGAAGAAATCAGGGAACTTGGTGGAAATTGTTGTGTGCATAGGTTTTATATGGTGAGGAGCTCAGAAGCATTCCCATGCCCCGCCGTTAAATATTCCTCATGCAAGAAAAGTCCTGCTGGTGCCAGTGAGGTTAGTTGCATGAACAAGGCATTGGACTAAAGAATCAATGGACACTGAATTCCAGTCATACAAAGCTTATAAGTTTACTCCTTAGTTTAAGCATGTCAGTAGTCCTATTAAAGCAAAGGATTGTGAATAAGATAAGGACCTGCTGAAGTGTTTTGCTGGACTGTAGTCTTCACCATCTCTGTGGGAACAAGTGACAGCAGTGTCAATAATGCAGTGTCAGTGTGAGCTGGCGTCAATACCGACGCTTGCTTAACTGGTATTAGTTCTAGTATCCACCCGAGGTTGCACAGTCTTAATTAAATCTGCAAGAAATTTCAGGCAAAATTCCTACTAGATTCGGTGCCACAGCTATATTTGCAGAAATGTCTGGTTCTGTATGTTATTGTTGCTGTGTTCATTTGAGACATATACATATATCTCACCAGAGAATATATAAGTATATGGCTCTGTATCCAATAGATAAATATATATTTGTCCTGAATTCAAACTACAGATAGAGCTTTTCATGAAACACAAAATATATTGGCCAAATAGAGTAGTAACCACCGGGTGCATAAAAACCTTTAATGGCAGTTATTCAAATGCACTTTCAGACCATTTTTAAATGGAGATTAAATGCATAGGAGTATGACTCAGAAAAAGAGATTGGTGAATATATTTTTCAAAGTCTATTCTAACTACAGCGGGAGTCTGAATGTACAGGAAAAACACAAAATTAAGTGGTTTGGGGTGTTTTCCCTCCCAAACCAGTATTTTTCAGTGAAAGGGGGATAGTTCTGATTTCTTCTCATGTGCTACAAAATATTTTCATTTAGGTTTATGGAGAAAGAGTACGTGTGTATTTCTGCATGCACCAAATCTGTTACACACTGGCAGCTCCTGCTGTTATTAGCAGTTCTTAATCTTGATCAGAAATCACCTGTCTCTGGACCAATGCCAAGGAAGTGTGCCATCCAATTCTGTACACAGCACAGAGCAGCTATTAATGGGACCAGAAGCTACTAGTATCTGGAGAGAGTGTGTAGGAGAAGAACCAGCTCACATTGCATCTGTACTCAGACATAAGCCTCAGTGAAAAGCCAGATACTATCAGGCAGCCTATCAGCAGTATATTGCTTCATTAAAAGGCAAACACCCTTAGCTCCTGATGATTTTCTACTGCAGTCAGGATTATCTGTAATTTGCGGGAAAAAACAAAAAACAAAAAGAAAAAACATTTTCAACTTTCTGAAAGATGCTATTTTCTTTCATTGTAACATGGCATTCATCACTGTGCTTCATAAAACCAATATCTGAAATATCAACTAAAACTTGGAGGAGAAGGGTATAAAACATGCCTTGTTTTCCTTATCAACCTTTCATCAAAATCAAAACCTTCAAAACAGAAAAGTTGCTCCTGGTTTTAGGGAGAAGCTTCATGATTCACGTTTTTGACGAAAAAAAAGTTAACAGTTTTCATAGAAAATTATTCAATTCTTGAGATGAGGGGAAGAACACCCCCTCACCCCATCTCAAAATTTTATTGAAAAGTTAATCAGAAATAAACTCAGTTTCTGAACATCATTAATTAGTGCAGCTGCCCAAGCATTTCATAGATGAGGAGAGCGTACCAACATGATATGTTCCCTGTGACCTGCATCATGAGCTGCTGTAAATCAGCACAGTTTCCTTCACTGCTAATCACGGAGTAATTTATGTCAGAAAGGACTTCTGGATGTATCTGGACCAGCCCCAGCTCAAGCCAGGGCCAAGTCAATGGTGTTACATGTTTTTTAAAACAGCGAATGGTCAGACCATAAATACATATTTGTCAATGCACACACCTCAGCAACATGAATATTGCTAAGATACAACAGATTATTACCTTCTAGCATTAGCTGTTCCGTTAGTTAGATAACAATTCTATGAGCTATATACATATATACATTATGTGCTTAACTTCAGGCTATAAGCATATAAATACTGTCCTGAGAAAAATGCCGTGACAACTATTTAAATACACTTATAAATAAATAATTAGAAGTTTTCATTAGTTTCATCTGAAGCAGCTGATACCAGACTTGTGTTGCCCCAGTGTTAGAGAAGAAATGAATTCTCACCTTTTTCTGAGATGCCTATTAGCTGAAGTTACCAGGCAGGTTGTTTTGTGATCTGAAGGAAGCAATGCTGGCTCCCTTATAAATACCTCTAAACTCTGAAAGGAAAGGGATGCTCCGTTTCACCGCAATACCACAGAATTGCAACACGTGGCTTGAGTTCCTATTTTACATAGTGGCAGAGCTAAAGCAAAAAAAAAAAAAGTTTGGGACTCCCAGGTAAACTTTAAAGAGGAAATGAGATTATGAGATTGTTACAATGACCTTTATGGTATGCCAAAGGCATTTCCTTTCCTGCTTGATTTTCTGTCTCTCTCATACTGCCTGTTCATCATCTGAGGAAGAGTAAATACAGATTACATAAACTTCCAAAACTGTCTGATGGGAAATATGTTATGAAGACAGAAAAAGAAAGTTAAATAAATTAGATCTATTTCTACCTGATAAGCATGAAAGAGGTAATTACATGAGGTAAAATCTCAGCTACCACATCAATCATTAGTAAAGCTAAGGAAAAAATATTTTTTAATTGCTGTTTTAGAATTATGTTTATTTTAAAAATTGAGATCTAGGTCAACCAAAAAATAAAAAATTAGTTTTGGCTCAGAGATAAAAACCTGAGATTGTCACGCTCTTTTATGTTTCAGTTTTTAAATTAACCTGTTGTTTTTTCTTTATAAACTGATGTTGCTTTTGGACCTGTACTCAAGCATAAGAAAAGCCCCATACATAACGTATACTTTGAAAACAAGGAAAAAGTTTCTAATAATTTTTTAATTATTTGTGAAATAATAGAAAACAATTCACTTTATTTGTCAGGCAAACTAAAACTAAGTTGTTCTTCTAGTGTTCCAAACCTGAATATGATGACTGAGAAGTTATAATCAACAAGAAATACATTGCTTATAAAAGCCCCCAAAATTGTTTGAAATTCAACCTGACTTGCTCTAGGAATTCATAAAGAGACACAACTCTATTCTGTGTGCTTTCTAGTGACAGGAGTATTCCCACAGCCCAGAGATCAAAGCTATAATGTAGTACTCAGTCCAGCAATGAAAAGATAGTGCCTGTCCCTTCTGCTATAGTCAGTGGTCTTTCAGAAGTCCTTCACACAGATGAAACAACACAAACATCTGCAATGTGTTGCATATTTGGTGCCCCCAAATATGGCAAGAACATAAAACAAAAGGAGGAACGACCCAAATTAGCAGTGAGATAAACTTCTTATGAGCCCCAGCAGTTCCCAGTGCATGGAGTTCCTGTTTATTGTTTATTGTTTACTGGATTAACTGTGCTATAAGCTTTACACAAATGTACAGCATTGCCAGTGGAACCCTTTTGTCCCCTTAGCCATCCTCTTCAATGAAACATGGCTTGAGTAGGATCACATACACCTTTGGCAACTGAGCTTTAACCCCCTCCCATCTGACAAAACACAAAACTAGAGCACTGCAATCTCACATGGGCCTAAAAACGTCCCTGCTGAGGCCAGTGTACCCAACCTGTTACTCAAACCCCAGCCCCAGACTCCCCTTTGCTAGAGCTCACAGCCAGAGCTGGGCAAGAGCAGAACGAGAGGGTGCAGGCTGGGAGCGCAGCTTTCTGAAGCAGGTTTGAAATGGTGGCTCAGCAAAAAACTGCTCCCTTCACACGCTGTATACCGAATCTGGATCAAAGTGGTTTATTGATTTATCCGTGACACAGAATTGACCAGTAAACAGCGAACTATTAATTCGAGATCCATATCAATAATATAACAGGTAAGCCAGAGTACTAGACACTTCCAAAATGTTAATTGATACCTATAGATCTCCACCCTCCACTTACCCCCAAAAGCTTTAATCTCCCCCTCCCACACATACACACAGCCTTACACACACACATACACATTGAGAGGACGTGTGGTTTACAAGTACAGGTACCGTCTTTGCAGCTGGCTGATGCTTGTCTTCCTCTCTTAGGTGATCATTTGGGACAAAGGTGTTCTCAGACAGTTTTGGGTCCTCCATTCACATACACTGATTATATTCCCACTCCTGTCTTAACAGCTGTTGTTACCCAGGCCGTTTTGCCAAAGGTGGGGCCATGCAGACACTGACACTTCTGCCGTTGTTGTTTCACTGTTCGGAAAGAGAAAATGGCAGCCTGAGAAATCATGTTGAGAAAGATGTGGCAGAAGCAATTGGGGCACAGTCTAATGAAAGGTAATAAAACTGTTCCAGGTGGCAAAATTGTCTTCTGATCCTGGTCCCGGACAATCTTTGAAATGCATGTCAGGAGTAGGTTGGGCTGTGCACCATATTGCCATTGATGTGCTTCTCCTCCCAGGGGAAGCCTTGTCACAGGGGCAGAGAGGAAGCCCCAGGGAACACGGACACCCCTTTGCCCTTGTGGCCTCAGCCTGTTCCAACTGCAGCCTCCAGGAAGCACTTAGGGCGGCTCTCTCACAAACGAGAAAGAGCCCAGGGACAACAATTTGTTTCCATTTAAGACAATTTCCAATTTCCAAAATGCACTTCTGTGATAACACACAAGTTTAACAGCAAGCCAGAAAGGACCAGGAAAACTTGAGAGCTGCATTCAGTCACTGAGAAGTTAAATAAGAGAACAAGTGACTTTACATACATGTTGCCTACTTCTTTCTCAACCCATTTTAGCTTGCCTGTTTGCTTATGTCAACCACCTATTATGGCTTTTCTTTTTTGACTGTAATGTCTCTAATGCATAGCTTGAACATCTGCCCAAACTGATGGTAGTATTTAAATGCCTACTCAGTTTGGAAACATGAACAGTTCATGATTAATATAAATAAACACACATTTTTAGACTATATGCTTCCACACACATGCATAAAGCCTACATAATTGCCTTAGCTCTGTTATTGTTACAGGACAAATGGATTAATATGATACCCAAACTTTATGTCAAGAATCCTAGATGCCAGTTATGGAGCACAGACACATCTATGTGGAACTTCCATGATGGGAGAGTTTGCTATGATCCACCAGAGGAATTTTTAAATATTAAAACATAGAGATTGTGAAAATATCTTTTGATGACAGTCTGGCTTTCCATTATGAGCTCATATACTCTTAAGGGGAAATTTGGAGGAGAGCAGCTTCTCTCCCATCATTTTATCCTACTTCCCCTATGACGCTGAAAGACAATGGTGGAAACTCTATGTCCATCTTTTGCTTTCCTCTAATGCAATGGAAACACTCCTTTTTGGCAGAAATGTCCTGTCTGAAAATGGTTTTCCTTTCTTTTGAAGGACAGATGATTTTTGCTTTGTGGAATGACACAGTCATTTCACCACAATCCAGGAAAAAACCCATGTAACATTAGTAAAAGGAAGATTTAGATAAACTATATAATCGGTATGATTTCTCTATATGTAATTTCCTTCAGCAGTTAGCTAGTTTTGCATGGATGTTGATTAATGCCAAATTATTTGGATTCATGCCAAATGGATTATTAATACCAAAGATCAAGTTGTTATTGTTATTGCTATGTTATTATTAACGTAGTAGCAGTGAGAAGGGAACTCTCTTCTTTACATATAATTTGCTAAGCAGTGATTTATGTGACTTCATCAGGAAATACTGTATAATATTAGCATATCAATGAACTTTCCTAAAAAATTCCAGTTGCAAGCTACTAGGTAGAATCACTGAAGCAAGATCAAACCTTGAGAGAAATGCAAAACAATAGAGCAGAAAAATACATCCCACTTCTATTAAAAAAACAAAAAATCTAAGTTTTATACAACAGTGATTCATTTGCATTATGATACAACTAGAGCAGCCACCCAAGATGGGGACTTTAGGTATATCTCCTTAGATGGAGAGGTCAATAAGATGTTTACCTCATTTGCACTGAAATCTGGTAGGCCATCTGCTGCCTCCAGAGTAGATATTGAACAACAGTATTGAACAACAGTATAATTAGCCAATATCATACTAATGTGGCTACCCAACTTTAAGATTAGAGCTAACTGTTGTTCAGTGTAGGGCTGAATGTTGACATAAAATCCATGTAGACACAGAGCACCAGCTGGTGCTAAATAAGAGAAGTGGAAAGAAGGGGTTTCCATCTCTTAGTCCTACTCCCTTCTCCCCAATAAATCCACATCTGCCCAGTCAACTTACAGCTCACAACACAGTGAGTGTTTCTACATAGACTCCATTATATATACAGCCCGTATTTAGAGACAATATTAGAAGTCAAAAAAGAACGTGAGGAAGGAGATAGTACCATCCTGCATAAAGATAAAAAAAGTCAAAAAGAGGTATGACATTTTGAAGGGGTTTTAAGAACCAAATCACATTTTCTACAGCAAATGACTCCGGAGAGTCAATAGGATTTGGCTACCTAAGTCTATGATACGCTTTTGCAAATCTTCATAGTCACTCTGAAAATATGGGGCAGAAATACAAAAGCAACTGGTATCTCTGTAAGATTAATTGCAGAACTATAGAGATACCAGTCCTCTTTAGCACAGGAAGCACAAAAGTTCCTCACCCAGAGCATGCATAGAAGATGGTTCATTGCTTTTTTTAAGTGCGATGCAATGCAGTGCAATGCAATGCTTCCTATTACATCAGCCTGCTGCTTCCATTGGAAATCTGTTACTTACATTTGATAAATCTGGTGTGCTACACTCAACTGTAGGATCTAGATGAAAGTTACTCACTTTACGTGAAGTTCACTCATTTCTTGAGTGTGATGTTGCAACTATTTGAAATCCACTGTCACCGTTACTTAGGCCAGGATGAGGGAAATAACATATCAAACTGAAAGTAAAGGGAAAAACCCAGTAGTAGCTTATTGACTTAAATTCAAGCACCATTTTCTTGTTTGTCAGGCAACTTCTATACAAAGGAGGCTGGACACTTGATTTCCTTGCATTTCTAAAATTACATATAGCATTTTTTCAGGTATTCACAGTAAGTTAAAAATAGGCAAAGGTAAAATCCTTGGGCAACAAATTCAGTATCTGAGTATCTGTGAAGAGAACCTGATGACATACTTGTGATTTGTATTACACTAATAGGAATTTTAGCTGATTTAAGACATGACAGGGAAAGGTACATAGCTAGCTAGGTAGGCACGTAGGTAGGTAAATTGGTCACAGTTTTTAGAGCCAATGATTGTTAGCAATGGACGGGGTATGGGGTCGATAGTCTTTTAAAACCCAGAATCACACTACTGGACTGGGATCAACAAGTATACAGGAAACAACAGTAACCTTTCTACATAAACTTGTAGGTGACATGGAGGCAACCAGTGTAGTCCATCATAGTACTTTAAGCCAGAAGAACATCCCTGGAAAAGGCTGAATTTTCTTTACTAAAAGCCAGTTAAGACTTCTCTGTTGATGTTAGGATCAGACAATGTAGGAAAATCATTTCAATGTGGACATTTACTAGAGAGCATCTATTGTATGGTCCAGAAAATGCTTTAATGCTCTCATACTGCTCTTCAGTTATTCCTTGGCCACAGTTGAAGAAAGACCAATGCAGGAGAAAGATAAAGTAGAGAACTATAGCATGACATTGAAGAGAAAAAAAAAAAAAATCTACGCTAACATTCAGTTAGAGAAAAAGTTATTGAGAATTTAGTCTCAATTTTGGAATTGTATTTATCATCTAAAATTAATAAAATACTTTTCTCAAACATTAACTGATTTTTTCTCATATGAAATACATCTATTTGATATATCTATAGATATCATTACAAAATATATTTGTTGATAGGTGGGAATTAACTTTGTGATACATGTCAATTTTGTACAGCAAGTGACAGACAATGCTTAAGACAAAGTGTTCGGTGAGTGACTTTAAGCAAAATAGAAGCAGAATAGAAAAGAATTGCAAAGGTTAAGCATGCCTCAGAGAGAGAGGTGCTATAACACCTTTTACAGATCTTTTATATTTCAAGAGTCACTATAATTTTTGTGGAATGATATGCAGTATTCTACTTTTAACCACTCACCTATCACTTAATAGCACAGTATTTGAAGGATAAGTATAGTTTACTTTTTAAAATTTTTTCTGTTTCAGCAACCATAATAAATTGTTTTGGACTTGGATTTGCAGTCTCAGAGGTGCCTCTTATGTCTCAGAGGTGAGAAAAATGATAAACTGTTGACAACAAGAGATGTTGTTCTCCTTTAATGCAGTATGAGCTTGTTACATCCCTATGGCCACATGCAATACCAAAGGGCCTTATGAGGAACAGGCTGCTCATGAGCCACAGATGAAGGACTGCTGCTTTTTCACTGGCTAGCACAGCCCGTGCTACGCTGAGTGATCTGCAGCTTTGGTGAGAGGAAGAACTGGGGAAAAAAAAGTGCTGTTTATTTCCTCCCATTTTGGGGGAAAGGGAAAAATGTCAAAGGCACTGAAAGACATTTTGATCCACTCCAGCTTTTGTAGTAGATTGCAAAAATTTACCTGTTTCCAGCTTTATCTGGGACCCTCATGGCCATTCTTTTCCAGCTGTACCAGAGCTGGGCTCAGAAAATCTAAAACAACACCTGGAGTGTTAAGAGGATGATAAGGATTAAGAATTCTCACCTTTTTGAATGCTAAGAAATCTGGACATAAAGGTAATGTCTCTTTAGGGGAGAAGAAGGGAGAAAACCAGGTCTTTCTCCAGAAATGTCCCAAGAATTCTGAATGAAATGTTACAGGAAGTCAGAAAACATCATTGCATTCTGCCCTTAATGCATGTTTGTTTGTTTTGTTTGTTTGTTTGGGGTTTTGTTTGTTTTTGTTTGTTTGTTTTTGTTTTGTTTGTTTTTTAACCCTGCCCGCAATGCTTCTATAAAGGACAAACAAACCTTCCTTCTTGCCCTTCTAATCTACACATGCTTCCTCCTCTGTGGAAAACAAACAATCTGTGCTATATACATGCACATTGCTCAGGTGTCAGCCTGTTATCATGGTATTAATGAGAGGAGAGCAAAGTAGAGCAGAGCAGAGGAGTTATTCTTGCTAGTAGTTCCATTGACTAAGTCCACATTTACATGGTATTTCACAAGCAGATGTGAACCTTTCTGAAGAGGGCACGTAGTTCAGGCTTGGCACTGTGCTAACTACTGCCATGCAACTTCTGATCAAGCTCAGGATCCCAGCAGAGCAAGCTGACATCTGTGTATGAAATACTGGATTGACAGAATTTAAGTTGGACTCTTAGTGCATGTATGTCAGTACAAAGTATAATCTTTATGAAAAATACTCCTCTTACCTGCTTTTATTGCTCTTTTGAAGGGAAAGATGGACATAAAGTACTCAGGGATATACCTGGAATAAAAGGGAATTCATGACAACTTCCCATTTTGCTATGTGACTTTTATTGTGTATATATTTATTTTATGCTAAAGTCTAGAGACTCAAACTGAGAATGGGACTGAATCTCATAACCATGAACCAGGAGTTCACAGTAAGATTCAGTGCCCAGTCATGATCTAAGCATCCTTGTTGCATAATTTTTCATCTGCAGAAAATTCCAGGTTCCTGGAGGTGGTGAAAAGATATTTTAAATTATGTGATAAGAGTTTTAACACCTCCTATGACTGTTAACAAATGAGGTCATACAAGGCCTATTTGGAAAGCAAATATGTTTCACAAATGAACCACTGAAGCATCCCTCAACTTCTGAAGTCAAAGGAAATTTCTGCAATGACTCCAGTGGTCACTTTGTGACATGACATTCACTTCTGTAACTTCTGTGAACATTCTTTGCCCAAGTCATGTTGTAATAAGTGGGATTACAGTATTACAAACCCTGAGTGCTAAAAATTCAAGAGCTTTGACATGTGATGATTTCTAGCAACCAGAGTAGAATGGAGAAGAGAGAGGGACTGTGGACCAGCAAATCCTCTCTGCTGTTATGTACCAGATAACATTTGGAATAAATGTGCCCAGGAGGGGCTACAGCCCTGCTGGCCTTACACAGTCCCCAGATATTATCTACTCCACAGAGTTATTTTTTAAACAGTATTTTCTGTCTTCTGCTGGTATTGTATTTAGGATTCAGGGTGGAGCCAAGTCACACTGGTCAGCTGTTCTTTGCAACCACAAAAGCTAGAAGATGATTTTAGTAAAAAACGTAAACTGAGAATTCAATCTCATGTTTTATTGTGCAAATCTAAGCCTTAAGATTAACTCTCATGTTAAGAAGAGTCCCTGTAAAATTACAAGAGTTATTAATACTATAATTAGAGAAATAATAAGATTGCTTGGTACTAGTCTAGGACTAATTTAAACTACATAACTCAAGACTTTACAAAGCTTTTCTGTTAATAAACTGCAAAAGGTAAGGTCATGTGTGAGCAGTTTCTGGAACTTTGCAGCATGCTCTTAAAGCTGAAAGAAAAGCCTTTTTTTTGGCTTTTATTTTCTATTCCTGGTAGAAGAAAAATTTGGATTAATGTGAGTTTATACAGAGTTTGTACAGTGAAAAAAAGGAATGCTCCATGTTTAAAGAGAAAACAGTACAGGAATAATCCTTCTCTCTCTAATATAATGGGTGCTTCAGCGTAGACGTCAGTGAAAACAGCTTTTGTGCCAGTGTTCACAAAAAATCCTCTTGGGTACTAAAGCTACAATGCTTAGACAGGAAAACTTATTTCAGAGTTCTCTGAATTTGTCCAAAGTGCTTGCAGGAAGGTTGTCCCGTGTGTGCAGCCTTTGACTGAAACAACCTAGAACCTTTGGACTCGAGGACAGGAAAAACTACCGTTTTTAATTGGTCATGACCAGACCTGAAGCATGCTGTCTGCCTTTTCAAAGAGTGGATCAGGAGACCTAAGTCTATCCTCTGGCTTATTTAGGGGATGAATGCATGTGTTGGGCTTTTTAATATATTCTGTGCAACAGAGGTTTGCAAACTGGCCCACAGCCTGTTCTAAGATGCTTATAAATGAGCTTTTAAAAGAATATGGTCACCACAGTAGTCTAAAATTCTCAACAGACATTTGAAATTCCACTGGAAAATTTGAAGAAATATGAAACCCAGGTTTTCAATATCCACTTGAGTCATATATCATGAAATTTCAAGGACAGAAAACTAATACATTCTGTTCTCTCTGTAGTTAGTTTCATATAGTTAATCATGAAGCAAACCACTATGGAGACCACCAACGCATGAGTTTAAGTTGGAAGCATTCAACAGAATTCATGTTCTTTAGCTTTGCCCATTAAAAAGGTGTTCAGAGTAGATCTGAAGTCTAATAGGGAACAAACAAATATTTCAATAATTTCTCAATGTATTTATAAATTAAAAAAGAATTGAAGCCCCAGAAGTTATTTTTACATGTCACTTCTTTCAGTGTAAAAACACACTTTCTGTAGTACTGCATTGTGCTGGAATTCTGTATTACATTTTTCTCCTTTTAAAAATTATCATCCCTGAAAAATTTTCCTTTATTACAGAATTATTAATTGTAGTCATAAAACACAATATTAGCTTTCTTCATCAATTTTTAAACTGCTGCACAGTCCTTGTTGTTAGAATGTTTATGATATGAATCAGTTAACTGAGTTTATCTTGTTTTTATTTGAAAGGGGGAAGTCTTTTAAAAATGTATTTTACCACTAATACGGTTTCTCTGCAGCCAAAAGTAACTAAACAGGCGGAGGAAAGAGACATAAGAAAGAGTCTCTGGTTTTTAACTATATTTTGTCTGTCTCATTCCCAGCTGCATTGACAGACTGCTACAAGATTAATGGGAATTAGACTGTTTCATACTTAACCACAGCAACCCATCTCCATTTCTCACCACCACCCATTTCTTAATGAAAACTTTGCAGAAGGTTTCTTGTTCGAGATACAGGGGCAGGTGTGGGTGCCGATACGCCAGCTGTAAGAATGGAACAGTAACAACAGGCTGAAGCTGTGTCTCTGTGTGGTCCCTGCCCTGGGCTTTCCCAGCGTTTGCTGCTGCGGGTGGTGGCAGCCGGCGGCAGCTCTGCGCTGGGCGCAGGCGGCTCAGTTGCGGGCTGTAGCCCCCTGCTCTGCTTCTATTCCCTGCTGTGTGCTGTACGGCCCATGGCTTTCGTTTCATTTTGTGCCAAAGAAATTCACTACCTCATTTGCACATAGGTTACACCAACTGCAGAGGACCGGCACATGGACAGGCTTTGTGGTCACAAGAATGCAGCAGCAGTGGCGGGATTTTAAGCCCGTATGGACACACACAGAGTCTCGATCTCTGACTCAGTTTCGGATCCTGCAGAAGTTACTCTTCTGCTGGTAGATTTTGTTGTATCATGCAACATTTTTATAACTAGGTTCATGGTTTAATAGTCCTGATCTTCCCTTAGGTTTTGAATTAAGATAAAAAAAAAAAAAAAAAAAAAAAAAGAAGTAGAATAGGAAGCAAAGAATAAGAATGTATGACCCAGATCAGGCCAAAAGCCAGCTGAGCTCAATATCCTGTCTCAAACAGTAGCAGAGAACACAGAGAAGACTTTTAGGTTAGTTAAAACCAAGCACACACTGGTATCTAAAGATAGTTTTTTTCATATTCAGCTGCTGACTGATCCATATGCTGATCAGAATCGCCCTCAACAGTGTTACATATACAGATGCCAGAATGATAGAAATGATAGAAATGTAACTGGAAAAGAAACAAAAGAATGTATTATGTATTTTTTTAAAAGTATTGCTTCTAAAAATTATGAGAAATCCTGGGTTTTATTTCCAATTTTAAACGTAAAAGATCTGAACATCTACCTGTCCGCAAACACTGTGGCAGGGGAAAAAACAAGAGGAGAGTTCCACTTAGTGTCTTGTGTCTGTGTGACTACATATGGCACAAGACACATCAGAGCACACTGCAATACCTCAGTTGTCTCAAGACAATGTTTTCAGAAGCAATGGGACTAACAGACATTGTCACATACTCCAGTGTTGTTGTTATTGCTGATGTTCTGCAGTTTCTTAAAAAAAGCTACTTTCAGGGGATATAACATCAACCAGCCAGCTAAGAAGGTGAGCACTGAGCCAGCTGGTACAGCCCCTGTGTTCCGATGCAAGGAAGAGAGTAGGAGGGTGAAGACATTAAGATCAAGCAGCTTCATCCAAGGAGCAGGTCTCCACTGCCTGGGCTGTGCAGATGCAGAAAGGCAGAGGGAGTGATCACTGTCCTCCAGTTCTTGCTGCCTGCGAGCACGGTAACTGGCCTGGGGCACAGGGGAAGCAAAACAGGGAAGGAGGTGACTGCTTACATTTCTTTTTGAGCAAGGCAAAAGCAGACACACAGCTTTACATATCATTATGGGGTGTCTTTTGAGATTTTGGGTGTGAGCCTACCCACTGTTCCTTATTCAGGGGAGATTACTGATTGGTCAATAACTGTAATTCAGCAAACAATTTAGGTGTCAAAGTGAGGAGAAAGCCTTGCATGAGGGAACTTCCACTAAGTACTTTCCCAAAAGAATGATGAAACTGCTTGCATGGAGTGAACACATTTGTTTCTGCTTACCATCATGCCATGGAGTATGAGGATGTGTCTGGAGTTGCTCATATTGGGAATTGTGCTCTCTTGCTCCTCCCTTGGCTCTGACATCATCCTGAGTAAATGCACCACAACAGGTCCATAGAAAAAGCATCTGTCACACAGATGAAACCATTGACCAATATCAGTAAATTCCTGGACTTGAGCAGGAATGAGATCTCTTAAATTTGTCTAAGGAAACATAGAAAAAAAAAAAAAAAAAAAAAAAGAAAAGGAAATGCTTCACATTTTAAATGTTCATGGATTTGTACTTAGAGTTGGGTTTTGCCAAAAATATAACCCAGTGCTTTTTTTTTTGGTGATCCTATACACAGCACTCTGAGGAGTTGTGAGCAGGCTATTAATACTCAAGTTAAAAATGACTGCTTTTTGTGCATATGAGAGCTCATTTGATCCTGTGCCAGAAGGGAAGAGTCTTTCCTGGCTTCAGCTATCATTATAGGCAGAAAGTATGAAGGTAATGAAATTAGGACCTTCTAGGTTATGGGGAGAAGAGGATGCTACCCTGTTAAGTAAATAAATAACCCCTGCAGCTATCACACAGGGATTGTTGACTCTCCTGTGTCACTTCTTAACTCTGTTCTTCCCTGAAGCTTAACTGTGTTTATTTGGTGGGCAGTTCTCACTCTAGATGGAGAATGAATGAACGTCCAGGAAATTAAACCTAGTCTCCAACCCCACAGTGCAGAGCTGCAGAGCATAAAGATTCATCGGCCTCCAAATTCCACTTGACTTTATAAGTTATTTGAGCCAAAATTGTGTCACTCCGTTTTTAACTTTACATCTTTAAATGGCTTTTTCTGTTGCTTCTTTCTGTAGGCAAAATCCCCTAGGACACTCCTCAGAGTACTCAAAAAAAAAAAAATTCAATTCCTCTGTGCAAAGCTAAATGAAATTACACAACAGGTATTGATGTAATGAATGCACCATGGAGTTTCTTCCTACCTCCACCAAACCTTTCCCCGGCACTAGAAAGTCAATCAAGTGTGGGTTCCAGCCACAAATGACATTACTTCCTTTCCGTGGTAATAGCTACTGCAAGGAACACCATATGAAAACAGTACACCTCATAGTCACCATTTATTTCTCTGACTTCTATTGACTAAGCAAAGTGTTTGTTTGCATTTGTGACTTTCCACAATGTAAATTCCTCTAATTTGTGAGGCAAAGCTGTACTATCTTTCAGTTAGTTATGGAATTTCTAAGGCAAGTGAAAAACAGCAGGAGAAAGCCCTGCATTGCAGAATGTCTTCCATAAGCACACACCTGACTACCTCTGAAGTTAAACATTAATATTCCCATGCAACGCTTGTTTGTATATGTAATAATAATAACAGCTTTAGATGTTCTGTTTCAATTCCCTCCACCTATACTTAACATCTGAGAATAAGAATCACTTCAGAGAGCTTTAGGCTTTAGTCTGACAATCATAACAATAAATCCCTTTGTCAAAGGAACTGTTGTTTGCCCAAAGCAAATAAGATGTCAATCATATTTAGAGAGTTCAGCAGAAAATCATTTTTACCATAAAATGCAGTTCAGTATAGGTAACTTAATGTTGTAGATAGACTGGATGGAATAGAAATTTTGCAGTAGAACAATATATATTGAATAGTATCCTTCACATGTTAACTGCCACCTTCTGCTTTTTTTTTTTTTTTTTCTTTTTGTTTCCCAACCAGCTCAATCCAATTAACATACTCCTTAACTACTGCGAGCATCCTCAGGGAAGGACACTTCCATCTGGATCTGCAGGGAACTTCACGCTGGCTGAAAAGGCCAGTCGCGTTGCAGGTTGTGGTCAGCCTGGCACTGCTCCATGAGCCAGCTGGCAGAAACACCACAGACACAGGATGTGGTATGAAGGCAGCCATGCTCCTGGAGTCACCACACAGCTTTCCACACAAGTCAACTCTGCAACAAAGTGTGTCATTTTAAGAAAACAGGAACCTTCCAATCTGCAGTAGAGTTATAAATAACTGAGGGCAAAGTTTATTCACAACTGCTAGATGGGAGGTGACTGGGTGCAGCCATAGGTTTGAGAACAGAGTCATCGGAGCTAAAATCCCTAGCAGTCATGAATTTCCATTGTGACAATAGTATAATTACCATTTCATTATAGGGGACTACATTTGCATTGCTCTTTCCTTACAGTTAATTTTTCATGAAAAGGAAGAAATAGAAATGCAGAGAAAAGAACCCCAAAAACATACTTTCTTATGCAAAGATGCCTCTTTTGAATGCCTGTGGCTGAGCAGGTGAGATTGAACTTCATTCACTTGCACTGCAGCTTTATTTACATATAGCAAATCTACAGAAAAGGAAAGACATAGAAACACAGATTCTACTAAATAGCCTTGATTTTTGTTGAGACAGTGAAGGTTGCATTATCTCACACTGCACTGCTGTTGTACATTGTGCCTGCATTCATAGGTGAACCAGAGACATCCTTGTTGAGAAAGGTCCCATTTGACATGTTCAGTAGTGCTCTGGTTTTTGCTACAACTTGAATCAAAATTCCTGGCAAGCAAGGCAGATATGTGGTAGAAAAGACATCGGTACATTTCCATTAACTGCACACATAAAACCAAATTATGTTGACAAGACATCAGCAGATAACATTGTGTGTAATTGTATATAGGTTATGTCTTTTATCACCATTCATTATTCAAATACTTAGCCAAGAGGGTTTGTCCTAGAGACTCTTTGCCTCCATTTCTCATTTTATATTTAATAAAAAGCATTATTTGTGTTGAAATCCAGAAAAATGCAAATAAATTTAATATTCCTCATAAACAACTTTGGCGTGTCTGTATTTGGGAAGGAAAATTTAAAGCCACTCCTCTTAAAAGAAACATTTTTTTCAGTTGAAAGGGGAATCCTGGTCAAAGTTAAAGCAAAGAAAAAAAAATCCCCTTTGCTTAAATTTAGGAAACTGTGATAAAAGATCCTCTCTATAGGAGAAGGCACTGTGTTCATCACTCAGTGTGAAGTTGGAACATCTGGCAGCTCCCCTTCCCTGTGACTGTCTTTCGTTTGGAGGCTTAGACCTGCCCTACAACCATGTGGGAAGGTTCCTGCATCTGAGATATAACAGAAACCCCAGGATGGCGCAAGGCACTGCCAGTAACATCTGGTAGCCTCTGACCTTGACTAGGAGCTTCAGACCAGAGACTGCCTCCTACCCAGGCCTGGCATAAAAGCTCATGTTCTTGACCTCAATCATGACTAAGGCCATCCCAGCTGGTGTTACTGCCTCTCTTTGATGTAGCTACTTCGTTGTTATGAATCAAAGACTCTTCCTCTCATGTCAGCTCAGCTGGAAGAAACTGCCACTTGTAGAAAAGGAAACAAAAGACCAGAATCTTACATGAGATGAACCGGCACAGTGGTTCTGCAGAGCTGTGCCAGCATGGCTCCTACAGGCTGAGAATCCAACCTGAAATCCCTGTAGGGTTTCACTGGCACTGCTCACTGGCTGGAGCACATGGACAGGGCAGAAAAATAGGTAATAGCCCAATAAATAGTTTAAATGTCCTAGTGATGCTCAGGCTGTTGTGTTTTGTAAGTTACCAGCAACCACCATTACTAGCAGGGCAGATGTATCTGTGAGAAAGCTGTTCTTTAGTAATGTTTGTGCTAAACTGTTTGTTCAAATCAGTTTAGGTTTGGGCAGCCTGTGGGAGATGAAATGGCCATACAGAGATAAGAAGGTCTTCAGATTCCTTTGGAATCAGTTTCAAGACTTACTATAATTATTAGGAAAACATTAGGCACACAGCAAGTTGTTTTGATAGATTTGAGCAGGGGCAGGGGTGAGGTGAAGAAAGAAATAAACAAAATCAAAGAAACAAAGAAAGAAACAGAAGGAAAGAAAAGTATAAGAATTTAAAGCAAAATTTCAAAATCTAGTTTTAGGGAGTCTCAGTGTTAGGAACTTTTAAAAAGACATACTAATAAAAAGCATTCTAAGTTCATTTTGCCTGTGGTTCTGGCCTTCCCTGATTAGTTTTGATTAAAAATTCTTCTCAGATATTTGGATCAATTTTCTCCATACTGATGATATTTTGAGATAATAGAACATTTGGTAAAAAAGAAAATTCCATTTTCCTTCACAATTTCACTGAAAAGAATCCACTTTGAGTTTCAGCAACATTTTCTCTGCCTGAGATTGAAACCTTTTGTTTACTGAAATTGTTTGGACTGACACTTTTTTTTTTTTTTTTTTGTACAACCCTGTTAAAGATATAAGTATTGTGGTGAGAATACAGAGGGGAAGAGGAAGGCCAGGATCAGCACACTTCCCAAGTAACTCCAACGTTTTCTTAGTAAGAAACAGCTGAAAGATGTCTTTGGCTTGGAAGTGTAAAAGCTGGCAGTAACAATCACATGTTGCTGCACAAAACCTGGAAGGTGGGACTGGAGTGTGGGCGAGTGGTGGCCCCATCCCCCCTGGCCGCCACGAGTGACCTGCGTGGGGTCTGCGTGGTGCACTGTGGTGTGGATTTGTTTGCATGAGACCCCCTGTCAGCACTGCGCTCCGGGTGCCGCCTCGCATCGCGCCAGCAGGACTCCAGCCTCCCTGTTCCTGATCTCTCAGTGCAGAAGACATAAGAGCCGCCACACAGTCGCAATCCCATAAAGGCAGAGGCTTGTCTTTCCATCTGTATCACTACAGATCTAATCAGGGCTTTGGGATTTCTTGGCAAGAAACACCAAGAAAACTGTTCTGGGAGCAGCCACTGCTTCTTTCTCACCAGGCCTATTGGTTTAGTCAGAGCAAGCACAGATTTTACATTTTTCCTGATCTATTTTGCATAGGCTAGCAATGACTTTGACTGGCATATTTTTAATGAATGCCCAGAAGAAGCCCTCAGACTTTCCTTTTTTTCCCATGGTTTTTCTCATTTACTGGCCATTTTTATGGTGCAGAGTATTCCATCCTCTTCAGTGAAAAAAGGGTCTATATGAAAACAGCCACATAATGACAGAGTGAAATGCCGGTTCCTCAGATTCAATTTATCTTTCCTGGAAACTTTTGTCTTGCAAGAAGTTGGCCATTTTCACTGAGAGTTTTTTCTCTGCCTCAGAAAGTAAAGGAAATATTTTCCTTACAAAGAGTTGTATCAAGCCCAACAAAGCTGAAGTGTGTCAAAGTAAAAAAAAAAAAAAAAAAAAAAACAAAAAACAAAAAACCAAAAAAAAACAACAAAACCCAAACAACCCAAAACACAACAGAGAGAACAAGTCTAAGGAGGCACTCACTGCAGAAGCAGATAGCAATGCTGGCTGCATGTGGTGTCCCATGTGCATTGATCACAGGGTGCAGGACAACCCTACTACTCCAGCGGTATCCTTCATACGCTCCAGCTAATATGTGGGGACCACAGCCTCCCCCTTCACAGGATGAGAAAAAAGTCACTATTTTGAAATAACATTCAGTACATTGCATCTCTGTCCACCATGACTATTGTGAGTATTCACTGCAAATTCCTCCAGGTGCATAGTATAGGTTTGTGCTGATCACGTCCACCTTCTCACCCACCACAAGATAAAAGAGCTTCAGATTAAAACTGGCCATTCAGGACTACCTGCGTGTTATTTGAAGTCACTGCAATGTACTGAACGTTATTTCAAAATAGTGACTTTTTCTCATGCGTTCACAATTTCTCCCCCTCAACAGTTCTTATTTTCAGTTTTGAAATACTAAGACAGTTTTGTTATGTTAAAAACTCTGCTGTTTCCTTCTGAGAGCAGCCAGAGGTGGAGTACACAGTCACTAATTTGCATAGCCTCCTCGGCTTTAGCAAAGCTTCCAGTTGCTGGCTGGTTATCTAGGGATGTAATAACCAGCTCCAGTCAAAACAACTCTGTGGTTTCATTTACATATTAGGGGAAATAAAACAATATGATGAGTCAGAAGTGGAGCTCTCTTTATTATGTAATAAAATAGTAAGCCTTTCAAAGAAGACGTAAGTCTGTATTCGCTGTAGTACTTCCCCCAGAACTATCTGTAAGACCTAACTTGACCTCAAAACCCAGAAGCCTGAAACTGGCTCCTTATTGTCACAGAAAAGTGTGCTGTCATAGCAGTCATATCAAGATACCAAGTATCAGGAGTGGCACAGTCATTACACTTATCAGCAAAGTGGTGGGTTCACACATACACATACAGACACACATGTTTGTGTGTGTGTGCACGCACAAAGTTTCCTGTCCTCTCCAATATCTCTGATAAGCTCGTGTGATGTAGACTCCCAAACTAAAGGAAGACCTCAAAGCAACTTGGAAATTCTCACCCTGAACTGTTCCTCCTCTGGCATACCTGCCACATCTCTCTCACAGAGAGACAGAAATTTTCTTGTATGGGAAAAAGTATGAGAAATTTGCCAGGTTTTCTTACTTGAGTCAAAAGTGTTTCTACTTCAAATCATCTCCAGAGCCAGAAGTAACAGGTCTGTTGAAAATCATATCCCAAGAGCATGAAAACTGAGCTGTGGACACTGCTGTCACCGTAGGCCAGCTGATGGAGTGAAGGGTATTTCCACATAACCAGCAGCTGGAGGACAGGGAGAAATAAATAAATTTCAAGACCTTTAGATCTAGCAAACAAAGGGAAAAAAACACATTTGCTGGGGACAGGAGGGTAATTTGATCCAGTGAAATACGAAGACCAGAAAACTTTGAATGATTAATATCTTCAAAATTTATCTATCAGGGGAAGCGTACCTGCCTGCAAGTTGTTGGAGAAGAGTTTTACCTATCTCTGTAAGCACATCTCTGAGAACTTAATTTCTCTGTACATCAGGGAAAGAACCTGTAAGCTCTGATGCAAACTCATGTGCTGAAACTCAACAATGCTTCCATGATGTCGTTATCTCCACCCAGTGGAATAGGGTTCTGTGGCATCTGATTTGTATCTCTTTAGTGGATCTGAATGCCAAAATCAAAATTCAGTGGAAAAACTAAACAGTTCATAAGAAAAAAGACCTTATGTATTATTTAAAAATAACACTGAAACCCAAGCACCTCCTAACAATGTAAATAGATTTAAAGAGATCGCACCCTTAAAGCACAGAACATGCACTAATTCTCTTTGACTATACCAGTATTTTGTACATATCTTGTCCCGATGACCAGTTGATCAATTGCTCGAGAGTTTCAATTACCATATTCTACATAGAAAAAACTCTTATGCTGTGAAAAATCAGTGCCATCATTAAAAATAATGATAAAGAAGCTGATTTTCTTCATTTTCTGAGAACTTTACAAGTATCAATTTCTAATGCTTTTCTTTGACATAAGATCCTGCCACATAATAGTGAACCTCAGCCAATCAATTCTTGTGACGTATTTTTCATGTCAATAGCAAAGACTTTACACTGACTTTTTTGGAGTCAGGATTTGGCTGGCGGTTTCTAGGTGCTTAAGAACTGAAGTTATATCTCTGCTCCATTTAAATAACAGAATATTTAACTCAGAATGAGAAAAGCTTATGTTCATTTCACTGGTTCGGGATTTCACTCCTGGTACTTACAGATGTGACTTGTGAAATGGCAGTAGGAATTAAAGAATTTCTGATTGATCAGTGGAGATTAAATACAAACAAGGAGGATTTTAACTTCATACCCCAGGTGCTGCCAAATAAGAAGAAAAGCTAAATGGACACATCTCAAAAATACTAACCAGTGCTTAGCTGTTGGCAAAATAAAACATTGGAATGAACTACGAAGATTATTTTTTCAATATAATTTCTGCTTTGACATAAGAGTACAGATGCTTTGATACAAGTTTCTTATGCAGCACTTACATCAGTTGTGGAGGTCTTTGATTTTCACTCCCTTCCATATCCACACCACCACGCTTCTAATGGAAGTTATTCTTTTGGGCTTTTACACATATCTTAGTAATTGGCTTGTGATTTCAGTAACTTCTTTTGTGGCCATTCTGTCAGTACTTTTCAGTCCTTATAAAAAACAAAACCAAACTGGAAATACAGAAGTCTCACCATGTCCTGTCACGTTGCCACTGTATAGGACATCAGGAGCTTTGGGCACCCACAAAAGTGGGAAAGACAGACGTGATGAGAGCTACCGAGGGCCATCATCTGTGCAAGTAGGATGAGATGTGATACATAATTTGAACAACCAGTTCTGTTCCTGTTTGCTGGCACTGGAGTCACATTGACTCCCCGAAGGCCCAAGTCCCTCATTTATTTCTGTCAAGAACCTGCTCTAACAACTGTGGACCATGGTTGGCATCATTCCTGCTTGGCCTTCTGTCCCGCAACCGCCACCCTGTCCCCTTCCTCTCTTCTCCCAGCGTCCCAGCTGCTTTCCTTACCTGCTAGTTCCTATTACTCACTCTCCTCCACATCATTCTCATCACAGACTTACTGCTGAATTTCTGAAATTCCCAACCATACCAAGTCTCTTATCCCTTTTAATTCCCTCATGCTCACTTCCCTCAAGTGCACTTCAGCAGAACCTCTTCTGCTCTGAAAGTAATAAAAATAAAGTTGCATGAGATGCTTGACCTGAATCATGTATATTGACTAGAGTTTATATATTCCAGTTTGCATTTTATACCCAACTTTAACATTTCTTCTGTTTAATTCAAGCCTTTGGTGCATGCCCCTTTTTATCAGGGAGTCTTCTGCAGTGTTTAAACTAGATCCTGAATTCTCAAAGCTCAGTGATTTTCAAAAAAGCCCAACGGAAACTGCAGTTTATTTGAACTTTGTGAACATTTTCACTAAACCCAGACCTCATTAACATTTTTGAGACCTTTGCTGGCATCAGACTGCTGGAATCAGAAACTTCACACATATTTGTGACATTCAAATTGGGCAACTAATGTATTTTCCAATGTGACTACAAGTCTCACTTCTGGTGTGCCAACAAAGTCCGTATGACCAATGCAAGTATGCAATGACATAAGATGATATCAAAACCAAATCTTGCCAATGGTTTTTACAACAAGATCTGATTATGGGAAATGAAGAATTGTTCAAGCTGAAAGCTTGGCCAGCTTCAGAACAAGAGAACTAATGCAAATTGAACTGGTCTAAAAAACCAGGAACCTGTCCTGAAGAAGTGAATTCACTTTGGATAACCCTGTGAAGGGCACACAGTAGTCTCTACTAAGATTATACTGATCTGTGCATCACAATGCTTGTACTACTACTCAGTGACATAATGCTCCGTGTCAGTGTATTGGGTTTGCATGGCAAGGTTTTGGTAGCAGAGAGGGATACAGGGGTGGCTTCTGTGAGCAGCTGCTAGAAGCCAACCGGCTCCAAGATGGACCCACCACTGGCCAAGCCCATCAGTAAGAGTGGTAGCGCCTCTGGGATAACATATGTAAGAACAGGAAAAAACCTCTGTGCAATTGCAGCCAGGAGAGAAGTGTGAGAATATGTGAGAATAACTCTGTGGACACCAGGGTCAGTGAAGAAGGAGGGGGAGGAGGTGCTCCAGGCGCTGGAGCAGAGTTTCCCCCGCAGCCCGTGGTGAAGCTGATGGTGAGGCAGGCTGTGCCCCTGCAGCCCATGGAGATCCATGGTGGAGCAGATCTCCACTTGCAGCCCATGGAGGACCCCATGGCAGAGCAGGGGGATGATCGAAAGTAGGAACAAATACAAGGTAATGTGACTTTGAGCTGTATTAGGTAAAGTGAAGTATAGGGCTGTAATCCACATTCTTTAAAAATGGAGTATGACATTCAGGTATGCCCAAAGCAACTGGACTGTCACAGTTCAATCCACCAAGAGCTAGTTCATGGCAGAAAATGTTGCCTGATGCAACTTCTCCTTTCAACTTACTATTTTGCAACTGCCTTCATTATTTTTATATTATTATTATTTATGCATTTCTACCCTCTCTCCAATAATTTCACATTGATAGTCATGAGTGTTCCTATGGAATTCACAAGGTCTCAGTGTGGATTACCATGGTGTTTGATACTGAGAAATTATTATACTGAAAGATTAAATTACCTGACTAAAGTAACACAAACATGCATGATTTGCTTCTGCCTTGTGCTTTAATTACAAGGTCAATCCTCTTCTCTGTTTAGGCAAATGTCTTAAAAATGGGAAAGAAATTGTATAAAGAATTTCCAACAGAGAATGACAATGGGTCTTTTACCTATGAATCAGAAATTCATTTCCAACCTTAATCTATGGTGACTGAAAGCCACTGATCTTTAATCTTCATAGAAAGCTTGAGTAGTTTCAGTCCACTTTCTAATAGATAAATTCCCATTAAAGACTCAGATCAAGGGTGATCTCACTTGCAAGACTAATGCTCACAATTCATTCCAGAATTAATGAAATCCAAAAAGATTCCTAAATAAACGTACAGTCAATTCTTTTCTTCAGTCTACTTCCCTTTTGTTATTTCTCTGTATACCCAGTTCATGTTTTTGGCTGAATCAGAAACCTCTGGTCAGCCGTGCCCATTCCCAAGCCATATGTCTCCAAGGCAGTGCTGCGTTACCACACTGGGGCCCCTCCATGGCCCAGGCAACTGCCCAGAGTCAAAGGGCTTCCAGAACCCAGAGCCAAAACGTGAGAAAGACTTGGCTTTTCTCTGGGTGTACTTACAAGTCCTGGCTGCTGGAAATATTGCTCCTCCTTGCTCATCAGACAGCTTTTACTGTCAGCAGAGCTTGGTTAGCTCCATGGCCCAGCATCAAGAGCATGTGATTGGAAACCAGTGACAAACATGGAGAGAAGCAGGACTGCTCCGTTTTGCAGTAGTGTGCTGCTAGGTGAGATGAAGCAATCTCAGATTTACCCTAAGGTTGCAGGAGGCAATGTGGCTCTCCAGCAGAGCCTGAACTGGAAACAGCTTGCAGCCATCCTCACAGACATTCTGCTACAGCGGTGGCTCCTGCTCCATGGTGGAAGAGACCCTCTGCTCCTCTTCAGCCTGTTACTGTGTCTCAGCAAACAGAATTTGCAGGAATGAAGCCGATGCCAGAATAACTATGGACGTGAGCTCCCCTCCTCATAGTCATGGGGAAAGCACAGTGTTTGTGGGCACTCAGTGATGTGAAATGCCACAGCTTCTTCAGTGTCTATGACCATTTATTCTGTGTTGGTTTCTGTCTTCATAAACATTCAAACCTCTTGCTTCAATAAGAACAAAATCATAAAGTAATTAAAGATTAGAGTATCTAAGAAAGAAATGTAATCCTTACACACTGGACTTCCTATCTCATGGGTGGGTGGAAAATGTCCCTGGTAGCTTAATTCCCATGACATCAAGAGATCTTTTACGAGACTAATAGGGGTATGAAATGGGGAAACTCACTGGGGCAATTTTCTTCCTCTTTCATTTTCCACATGTGTGAATATAATGCCTTTAGCTGGTAGATTTAAGGTTTTTAAAAAATAGCTCACACTGAAAGAAAGGCCATGTGTTTCAGTAATGGTCAAAGAGTTCATACATTCATATTTTTTGCCTTGAGGAACAACGAGAAGAATCACAAAGGTGTCTATCTCCTTTAAGACATCTCTTTATAAGACATCTTTTCTTTAAAAGGAAATGCCTCTTAAAAAAAATAAATTGGAAGAGACACCTGGATCACCAAGATCAATTCCTCATCATCACAATTATACAAAATATGTTTACTCCAAAACATTCCCTGAACAGCCCCTTCCCAAGACATGAAATGACCCTCTTTAAAACTGAAGGTTACAAAACCAGTGTCTCACAGTAAGACAGCAGGAAAGACCAAGGACCGTGAGTATAATGAGCGTCATGAGTCCCTCCACTTTCAGGGAATTTCTGAGATGAAACACCTGAAAAAAGGACCACATCTCTTGCTGCCAGAAAAAAGCAAAAGAAACTCCCAGAGTCCTTTACTGAATCTCACTGAAAAGTCCTCTCTAATCTTCATCCCATTAATTGGTTTAACATCAAATATGTGAGCAAACTATATTAACTTAGTCTCTCTAAGCTGTGCTTTATAGGGAACAAATCAAAGGGTTAGGCAAAACCAACATCTCCTCATTCTTCCAGAGACTTTCCTCATTAACTGGGATGGGACAGGGACAGAACAAATACTACATTCTCTCCCCAAAACAGAGGCCTTGGGGGTGGGGTGGTTGAAAGCAGGACAGACATTTTGTGATCAGAAATAAACTGGTTGGGGCACTCGGCATGCTGGTTGCTGTGTGTGGCTGCTCCCACCAAGGCTGTGAGCAGCTGGGTGGGCTGGCTGGAGGACCGCTCCTACGGCAGGTCAGACATGCCCCCACGCAGATCAGGGCCTGGATTTAAAATCTGCAGCCTCAGACCTTTGAGTTACAACTCAGTGGTGGGAGTTCTGACATGAAACTCTATCCCATGAATACAAAGTCTTCCCATAATCTTTGATTTTGTTATTTTTAAATCTGCAAGGGCTTGTTCTAAAAAT
This sequence comes from Tyto alba, assembly GCF_018691265.1. Lineage (NCBI taxonomy): Eukaryota > Metazoa > Chordata > Aves > Strigiformes > Tytonidae > Tyto > Tyto alba. The sequence goes on from NW_024881279.1 coordinate 14,079,712, forward strand.
GCTCAAGTACTGCATAGCAGGGGGGGTGGGGGGGCTTTAATCTCTACTACCATTTCACAGACAGTTTAGCCTTTTGGTTAAAAAAAAATCCAAAAATAAAATTTGGCCCTTATTTGCTTTCAAAACCATTGTGTTGTACTGTGTTTGTTCTATGTTGCAGAAGTTGTTAGACTTTTTTAATCACCCAATCAACAATAGCAGTGTATCACAAACAAATATACCACAAGCATATTGCAAACTCTGCAGTCTTTTTACCATGAATCTCAACCTTTATCTCTCATCTTGGCAAACACATACCCACAAGTTTCCCTAGAGGTTTCACTGCTGCTAGAAAAGAGCTGTTTTGTGGATCCCCTTGCTAAAACACTGTCAGAACACCACTGACATAGTATTCCCAAATCAGATTCTCAGTTCTGCAATATTTTCTCTGTAGTCTCTGAGGGTGAAGCAGTTTTGACATCAGTGTGGTTTGAGAAAAGAATAAAACACAAACATGCACATGCAAACCCGTATTTAGAATTGAGGAATGGTATCATCCTCTTGAGGTGAACAAAAATTCCATATTTTCTTTTTACCATTATTAGAGAGGTACCCTTTTCATTGGAAAAGGCTTATTCATTTATGTGAAGACTTGTTTCAAATATAGATAGTAAAATAAGATCTCAGCTTCTTAGCCCTCAGAAGTCAGACATTGTGCCATAAAATTTCCCACCTTAGAGGTGATTCTCCATGCACAGTGTGTCCTGAACCACAGTCTTCAGTCTCAATCTTGCTTTCTTTGTGGGTTCCACAGGGTTCAGACATTAGCATTAGGCATTCTACTTGCCCCCAGCATTCTCTGATTAGTAGGTTTAATGATCCAAAACAGCTCTAAAATATCAGAATTATTTATTTAACAGGGTGTTTTGTTAAAGCCTAATTTACTTCACCTTGTTGGCATGACTATCTTGCCGTGAAGTGGATAAGGGAGGCAAGGGAGCATTGGCAATGTGTAAATCTGCTCCTTTAAATATTCTTTTGTTTCTTATCATGTTTAAAGCCCGCTAGGCTTACCTGTTTGCACGTACCCAGTTTGAAAGTACAGCCTAAAAATCAAAATGGTACACTTTCCAAGGGTCGAACAAAACCATGATAGAAACAAGCCCTACCATTGCCTCTGTTTCTTAGGGATTTCTCAAAGGGTTGAGCTATATCCTATCTCTAGGCAATACCTCGATTTCCTGTATTTTTCACAGTAGTTCTAACAATTTAGTCCAAGATTGTCTTAAGCAGAAATCAGAGTATCATGTTCTACATTATTATAGGGAACTCCAAATCTGCCCAACCACCAACTGAGCTAGAATGTTTGAAAGTTTTTCTAACTTACTAAAATGTTGTTAAGGACTCAACTCTAGAAGGTTTTGTACCATGGTTATATTTCACTAGCCACTCAGCTGGCACAGCAGCTGGCACAGGAGAATCTCTCTCCAGCTTGTATAAGCACTGAATTTTGATCAAGGTGTCAGGCAGGCATGGATGCTTGAATCTGACTTTCTGATTCTCTTCAGACACTGTTCTTGTTTCTGAAGCTACTAAGAAGCAAGAAAATCATCCACATTCTGTCGGGTAAATGCCTTTGTGCTCAAAAAGAAAAATAATAATTATTCATACAGTACCCACCTTTCTGAAATGAAGGCTCCAGCCCTCCTATGTGAGAAATAATATCTTGTTCCATGGCTACATTTTAATGAGTTTTAGACCTCATATCAACATGTGAGAGTCAGAAAGTCCAAACTTTCCATTCCTGCCCCACATTCCAGTTTATCTTTCTTGGCTGGCTTAACATCCACTAACAACTTCTATGTTGTGTTTAGCAAAGCAGAAGACCTGCAAAACCAACATCACATTTTGTGATTAGAGCATGTTGTGGATAGCTGCCCACAGAAAAAAGGTCTAAGCAAGATGGTGTCAGAATGAGCAGAAGAATCTGTAGGGCTGGCATGATCACAGCCTCTCTAGCATGGATACAGTTATACCAATATAAATATGCTGCACCAATATAAATCCTTTCTGCATGCAAAGAGCTGAGCTATCAGCTAGCCTAGCTGTTCCCTGGATTATTTTCTTAATACGTTTTGTGGACAAGTAATTCATTAAGGAACATTCATTTCAGTGATGTAGCCCATTTTTCTGATAAATCCAAAGTTTCACCTTTTTTACCATACAGGTAGATTCTGAGAAGTGCAGGGTGGTGGTCAAACAGCAAGGATAAACAAGATCAGGTGCCACAAGAAGACTTAGTCATATGCACCGTTGCAGACAGACCCACTTTTTTGGTGCTGTCTTACTGGACTTGAACAACTAGTCCATATAGGAGCCTAGAAAGAGTGTTTCCAAAACAGCCCCCCTCTTGCTCCTTACCAGTTCAGACCTAAGGGAAAATGACTAAAAATAAAATGAATTCTATTTGATAAGAGAGATGAAAGGTAAAGAAGAGTATAACTGATTTGTTGATTAAAGAAAAGCTACAGTTTTACCTTGCTTTCTGATACTCTCCCTATGAGCCCCCAAACCAAACCCTTCTTTATTTCTGCTTTTCATTTCAACAATCTGATTACTTTCATTTCGAAGGATGGACACCACTCCAATGTGTTAATCTTTCAGCATTCATATTAAAATGTGAAAAGAGCAGAGCTGATGTGATGGTTCTCCCTCCCTCAGCATGACAGTGCTTCAGCTGCCCGCCACCTCACCACTACCTGACACATGGGGTGCTGGAGCGTGATACTGTTCCAAGCTGGAAGAAGATGCCACCTGAAGAAATATTCACCCACAGATCTTCCCCTTGAAGTGACTCCATGGGCTGGACCCTTGGTCTGTCACAGTCAAAGTTTCCAGCAACATGAAATTAGGCGCTGTATCCATTTAAACAAGTCGAAATCAACCTCATATGAACACACAGACACAAGATGAGTACCAGCTGACAAATTCTGCTTCCAGCTCTACCGCTGTATAATTTGAGAAAACTCTATGGAAGTCAAGACAGTTTACATCAGCACAGTCTAGTTCTTGGTCTCTAACAAGGCAGCTCAACAGAGAAGATAGCAAACTCTTCTGCTTTTCTCTGGGATAGCGGTGGTCAGAAGTGACCAAAGTGATCAAGAGTCCATCACAAGCTCCCACTCAAAATGTGCCTCACAATATCAGGGCTCCTGGTCACCCCAAATACATAGGCGATGGCCAAGGAAATATCTTCAGATCTGTAGTCCAGCCAACAGACTGGCAGGTTGAAATAACCAGTTGCAATCTTACTCTGACATATTCAGTGTATATACCAGAACAGCCACAGTCACAGCTGGCACAAAACATGCTTTCACTGACATTCTTTTTACAAAGTATCATGGATCACTTATTTTTACCACTCCCCATTCTTTAGCTTTTCAGCAACTGGATAAGGACAGCAATTACTCTACACACTTACAGTGACAGACCATGTTACTCTGTCTATTATGTTCATGATAGTGCCTTTCATAAATGAAGCACTCAAATTTAGAAAGAAAAATATCACTTCTGTTAATATGCCCAAATCTGGCTGCAGATGACAGGCTGGAAACCTAATTGCATTTTAAGAGTTTTGATTAAAGATATCTAGGAGACATCATTAGCTTTGCTCCATGTTTGGCTAATTAAGGTGGTCAAAAGGCCACAGGTCCACAAGGCACCATCCAAGTGTTTCCAAAATCTTATCTGAAAGACACTTTGCAGCACTCAATCAAGTGCTGAGACCAGAAAGTGTGAATTTGGGTTTTAATAACACAGTAACACCTCAGGAACCAGACCAGAACATTCACATGATTCTCCTTAGGATCCCAAAGGATTACCCTCCCCTTATCTTTGACTAAATTCTGCAGTTTCTAAATATTGAAATTTTGCCTTTGAAATCTATGGGAGTTTGCAATTAAAAATTACAGATTTTGGGACCTTGTAGGAGCATTTTCAAGGAAACAGAAACTTTTCAGAAACTTCCTAACTCCAATTATTTCTAGGCTCAAGTAGTAATCTTTTACTTATGAATTTTTAATTTGGTGGAGTTACAAACTTAGTTATATATGAATATACACACTAGAGGCTGCAAAAGAAGGTTGGTTGCCAAGAAACAAACATTTATTTCTTTAATGAGCTTAGAAAATTAAAGAGAAGTATAATGACTTCATACTACAAAAATGTGGTGCGTTGAGGAATAATACTGGGCGAAACCGAGAAAAATGTCTATAAAGATGTAAGAACCACTACCTCTGCCTTGGCCAGAACTAGGTGGACCTTACTAAGGCTTATACAACATTTATTAAATTAATTTTAAATAATTAGTCCCCTACCTCTCATCTCCTAACCTATAAACCACTTGCAAAAGCAAGGCAGCAACATACCAGAAGACAGGTAATTCTCTCTTAATATCAAATGTGACTTCAGCTTCAGAGTTGAAAGAAACCATGAGAAAGCACTTCCTCCAAGGATTTCTATCCCAAGAAACTAGAGATTTTTAGATCTTGGTCTTTAGGACCATTTCATATACCAGGCGTGAGTGGTGGGGGGAAACATTCTGTACATTTTCATCCAGTTACAAACAAATGCTAATCTGATCATATTTTGGGGACTGTTATGTGATTCATAAATATTCATATGCTTAGAGTTCCAAGATCCAATACATCCTGAATGAATTTCTAATAATATTTTATGTTTATTTGAAAAGTCTTCATCAATAATGCCTGCTGAGTTTGCTTTGCTGTATAATTCTTATGGAAAGATTTGCTAGAGGAAAATAGTGCCATTAAACAAATCACATGAAATGTCTAACTACTGGGCAGTTATGCAAATTTGATTGAATTGTTTCTGTTAGTTACAATAAACAATAGAATCACACTGAAACAATGTAATTTCAAATTGAATGTTCTCTTCTTATATTCATAACTAGAATCACGTTGAATATTTATGTAAGTCATCCTGCCAGAACAGAGCTAATATCACATTACTGTGACAGTGCAAACAGCACATCATGACTACTTGCTGAACATTTCTAATGTAACCAGAGTCAGAGAAATATGAAATTTAATTTAATTGTTCTGATGGATATATGCATCTGAATCTCTCAATTCCTTTGTAAATAATAGAAGTGTGAAAAGTTACCTGATTGCCCTGAGATTTATTTTATTGCTTTACCTAGAATTAAGCTAATGAGTGTCTGTTAATTTGTTAATAGCAATAGACACACTGTTCTGATTCTTTGATAAATTTAGAGTGATGAGAGTGGATAAGCTGAACAATGCAAGACATTTTAGTGATTACATTGGTTAATCTCTTGAGATAAATATATTGATCAATTTATGTTATAGAAGTCCCTCCAAACGCTTAGAAGAATTTGAAATTAGAAATAGAAGCTGAAATTTAGAACAGTTTCATTCCCTAGGAACCTTCAATAATTGTTCTTCCATGACAACCACCAGTAACAATGGAAGTTTTTAATATACTCTTCCTTTCCTAAGTATTTAATATTTAAACTCATTGTCTTTTTGCCTGTTCCCTTCTTTACCTAGACTGGAAAGAAGTCAGAGAAGATAAAAATAGAACTTTATCCATTTTTAGGGTCTATTTTTTATCTTCCTACTGTGGTTCTTTATTGCTCAGTGTGAAAGACCATTTTTTCTGCTTTGGCAAGAAGATACTGTTTCTTACACTTGTTTCCTTCAAAGATACATTGATTTGGATTGGTTTTGCAAGTTTTCTGTTATTTTGAAGGAAGTTTTTTTAAAAAAGGTAAAACATGGTGGAAATTTAGAGTTCAGGTATGGTCAGTTAAGAGGCAATGCATGAAAACCTGTAGTTAACAACTTTACATTGATGCTGATGCTCGAGGACTCAGCCACTAGAGGGTAATATAAGATAAGGAAAAAGGGAACTTAAAACCCTCTAACGAGGTAGCGTTTGTTTCCACAATTTAGAAGTTGTTCAGGATTTAGTGATGAAGTTTATTCAGTTATTTTCTAAGTTTGCTTGGTCACAGTAAAGAGCTGTTGCTGCCTAGACTAAGGTGACATGGAGGAGCCACAGCCAAGAACAAAGACCCCTTGTAGAAAGGGAGGAGTACTTGGGAGGAGGAATATGGTCTGGAAGTTTCTTTACTTAAAAAGCTACATTGACAAAGGAAATGTGTTGTAAAGGCTAATGAACGTGGAAGCCTTGAAGACAACTGCTGAAAGTTCATTTCAGTGTTGCTCTCAGTCAAATGAGCCCAAATCCCCCTGAAGCTGGTGTTTTTACAAAGTGAAAGTGAAATTTGGCCTAATGGAAATTTGAATTGAAAGAAATTAGGTTTTCTAATGGAATCACAGAAAGTCAAGTTAGAAAAGACCATCTTATTTGGGCCTAAACAAATGCAATCAAAAGTCCTGGAAACTTTTCAGTGAATTTTACAGGCTGGAATGAAGGGCCAGTGAATGCTTCTCAGACAGCCAAGGCCAGGTCAGGGCTACAGACCACACTCCAGACCTTACTTACAGAGTTTATAATCTGAAGTGCACTGTCCTCTCTACTTTCAAGTGACTTAAGAACTAAGGTTTCTGCAAGTTCCTTGGAGATAAATACCTCTGCACTGACTCACACAGGAAATTGCTGAATGACATACAATAGCTTTTACATTCTCAAATCTTTATGCACGTGGCCAATACAAAATGTTCTAGGCAGTATACTTTTCAAGCTGTTTGATTTTGCTGGGATTTAATTTCCCCAAATTCTCCTTCTTTTCATCTATTCAGTGCAAATGAATTTACAGATATTGCTTATGTCATTAGCATCAGTACTGAAAACTGTGAGCTGATCAAAAATGTCCATGAATACCACATCTGACTGACCTGTATTGGATTCAGATCAAAGCACTGGCAAGAAAAGAAATCAGTGTATTGTAGCAATACTTTAAGACATTATGAAAAGAAATACTGGGATCATAATTACAGATAAGTTAGCTTTAATTTTTTCAGAAAGAAAGAAAGAAAATGACATAGCATATACAGTGAACGTTGCTGTGTGTATAGGTAGGCTTGGGTCTGGAGTAAGCAGACCTGCAGCTCTATTAACAAATTTAAGCTTGTCATTAATAGACTTGCTTTTTGTCCCTGGGAGTCCATGAACTACTTCTTACGGCCAAGAAAGGTCTGTTGAGTATTGGGTGATGGCTCTGTGGTGAGGATGGGAAGAAGGTATTTCATATTGCCTGTGTCTAGTACCCTAGTGGCTTAAGCTCTGTTTGGGGTGCACACGGGCAGTGTAGTGAGAGTGGGAGAGTCTGCTCCAGGTGCAACCAAATCTGATGCTTGCTTTGAACTTTCCCTTATATTCTGTCTCCATTTGTACCCTGAAATTTGGCACATAGTTTTTTATTGCAGACTGGAAGGCAGTCACCAGATCCCACTAATAGCCTCCACACCTGGAGCTATGCACTTGCTGCCTTACCCTGTCATCCTCTGAGATATAAGGAAAATTCTACAGTTTGGGCCTCCAGAATCTGGTACATGAAAGGTGTCCCAAGATTTTGCAGTAAAGCTGCTATGTACAGCCAGTGTTATACTGTCTAACAGCTTCTGACACTTTATTCCATTGATCATATGGCTCCGTCTCTGGTAAAATCCTAAAAGATTTCCTGTGAGGAAATAGACACAAATTAATAATAAGCTGTTCCTCTTTTGAAAGAATTATGGGCTGATAGACCATATGTAATAAAGACTCTGAAAAAGTGTGGAATCGTACTTTGGTAAGAAATGGATGCTCCAAGCATGTAAATTCTGCTCTGCTATTCTTCTTTAAAATAGCTTGGTCAAATTACTCCTAACTGTAGACTTTAGCATGTAAGACCAAGAGATGCCTTCATCATATTAAAATGTGCCTGGAAGTTTACTCAGATCTTGTAAGTTTAACAAGTTTGCATTCTCCTGAAGTAGTCACAGCTCACACACTTCAGCACTGTTCCACCACATACGATCACTTCAATAAAACTAATTAAAAAAAAGAAATGAGAATTTGAAATACACCAGAAGATCAATATCTACTGGGATTTTCAAAGGCACTTAATTGTAAAAGTCCCCCTGTCCACATTATCTGTCTCTTTAGCACTCTAATTACTACTGAAAATATCTTTATAACTGGAAATGAAAACTTTTTTTTTGTTATTCAAGCTAAGCAAAGTACAGTCAGCACAAGCAGAAGGGTAAAGCTTTTTTAAGCCTTTGATCAAGTATTATTTGGAAGTATTTTACTAGAGTATAGTCTATGGTTTATACTAGTAATTATATTTTTCAATTTATCCTTTTATTTCTTTCCATTTGGGGGTTTTTCAAGTAAAAGGGGAATGGTTTTTGTTTTAACTGAGTTGTTTTGGAGGACAAATTTGTACTGTTAGTTTTTTCAGCTGTTCATTATTACTGAGTCACACGGGATAAATGCTGCTCACTGAACTGCCGACTAAAGCTTTCAAAGTCAAGAATGACAAGTGGCATGCCATAAATAAGGACCACCTGGTGCAGCTATTTTTATATTTATGCCTGTATTTTAATAGCCCTTAGGATTTGTGAATATATTCACAAAGGAAGCAGGAGTGTCCTGACTATTCAAACATTTTTTCTCCACAAATAACAGCAGAACAGGTTTGTTACGTCCTCTTGTGGGAATTGTGAACCCTTTTAGTATTAGATGGACAAGAAACTTCGCACCCTGCCTTTGGGAATACAAAATCTTAAAATCCTGATAAACTAGTGAGGGGCAGGGTGAGGGCTGTAAAAATCTGAAAACACTGTGGAGCCATAAGTCCTGTGGTCTTTGTGAGGGATGGAAGGGGTCAAGAAACAACAGGCTGGCTACTATATCAAGCTCTTGTAAATACTAGTTTTAACTCATGTCAACCCCCTCATCCACAAACTCTTCAAAAAAAGCAAGACATTTCTAAATCAAACATCTCAAAACTGAAAACCAGGCAACAAAATTTTCCCTCCCCCTAGTTTTCTAAGATCAAGGGAAAAATTTCTTGCGCTTAAGAGGCGTGTGAATAATGAAACTGGTGTTTTCTGTTCCAAAGAGCCATTGAACCCAGGGAGAGGCAAAGAATTAAATCTTTCAATGCCTTATCTAACACCTATTAAAGTCTCTCTTAAGTGGGCAGCACTGGAGAAACCCCCTGCCATGATTCCTTAGCAAAAATGCAGAACCCAGTGACAGCTTTGCTTCTCGAGGCAAACCAGCATGTCTCCTTCATGGTTATATGCTGTTGAAAATTATGTCACTACAGAAAATGGGTTTCTGTTGAGTATCTCAGAGATACTCTTCACTCAAAACTTTACTCCTCAGAAACAATGATCTGGACTAATATCAAAGAAAATTGCAATTTGTCAGTGAAACATTAATAAAATGAAGGAAGAAATCTTAAAGTTTTGGATTTATTTTTTTTTTTTAACCAGAAAATTATGACAACAGCAGAGCAAAACAAAAATGCCCTTCCTTGTCAGAAAGTCAACTCCATATCCTATGATGTTACTTAGCAAGAACGTAGATGGTCATTGGGTCAGTAAAGAGGAGGAGAAATTTATTCTGCATTATACGTCTGTTTTGGGATAGGCTGGATGTCCCGTCACTTGCCACTTGCTACAGGGAAGCTGAGATAACTTTGTACTTTAGACTTAAGTTAGATTGGATGGATCTTCCCAAAATATCTGTTAAAAATAAGTTGCATTTTATCAAAGCAGCATCAAGCAGTGAGGGTTAAATGGATACTTTTTAATATTTTTATCCCGATTCCGCTCTACTTTATCCACTAAACATCAAAGTCCTTGTGGGGAAAACATCCTCAAAGGTAACGGAGTTGAAGTAGGAGTTAACTTGTCCTCAAGCAGCCAGCTAGAAAACTTCTTGCAAGAGGTTGTTGCTGTCTGTCTGGGGTGATTTAAGGAATGTAATAAACATACTGCTGATCTCCTTTTCAGTGCAAGCAAAAAGCAAAATACATGTATTAACTCTTCGGGGTCTAACTATTTCTCTTTCATAAACACTGAAAGTAAATTATTGTCTGTTGCTGTGGACCCTAGAATCCAAATTTAGTTACATAGTTGGCATAAATGTGTCCTTAAACATCAACAAGTTAATATTGAAGAGATTAATCCTAGAACAATTTAGAAAGGCTCTGCTGAGGTCATCTACTAAATTACTGAGTCAGTTTACACACCTAAATTTAAACATATACTGAAGTACCTTGTTAAACTGAGACCCAGGCAACTATACTACTTGCCCCTTCTGATTAATTCCTAAATTGTGAGCCAGAGCTGTCACTGAACAGATATTTTCCCCTTCTCTTTTGTGATTGTCTGTCTTCACTGTTTCTCTCCATCTGATTATTTCCTAATTCTGTCAAGAAAATTAACTTATTAGACCCTCCAAATGGTCTTGCTCTTACCAGTATAACCATCTCTGCAAGTATTTTAAGTCTTATCAGGATTTGGCAAGATTAACATCATACAAGTCCTTTCTCTTTCTCCACTAAAAAAAGCAAAATTTAAAGATAAATTGTTCTAAGTATACTACTTCTTTCCCTTTAGCGTCTCATTTCTTCCCTATTTCTGGTTTTGAACTGGCTTTTCCAAGTCTGCCTTGTCTTGACTTTACTAGTGTCTGCAAACTGAAGGGATCGTCTTTCCATTTATTTCACAAATTTAGTGGAGTCCTGTTATAACTGTACTCTTTTTTTTTTTTTTTTAGGGGAAACCATGATAAAAATTAAATTGAACACACAATTGTGTTCTTCAGAGCCAGATCTACAGATGCTTGCGAATGACTAAGAATTAAAAAAAGGACCAGAATCTCTAGTCATAGGAGCGCTGACATACCAGAACACTTCTACTGTATTTGAACATCAAAGAACTCTTAATTCTTACTAGATTCAGCAAGATGGAGATCATACTGGGGAATGGAGGCAGGGCATACAAGGTTGGAGAATCACAAGGACCAGACCAAGCGCTGTGCTTAGCAGAGTCGGCACAGCTGGGCTCGGAGGTGTGGGACAACCCCACCCCATGGTACCAGCATGTGGATTTCCACTTATGCTTTTATGACTACAGGGTCCTTTGCATGGACAGAATCATTTACTAGTAACAAGTCTCCTGGGGAAGTGCGATACACATCCTGTACCTGCTTTCTGTGTCAGGCACATTGCAGATTTGCACCTCCTCCTGCCCCTACACTTAGCGGAAAATGCTCAGCCTCCCAGCTGGCCACTTCACTTGACTGCCTCAGTCTCTCCATCTTTGTGGGGCAGAGGAAGCAACTGGCAAGTTTAAGCTCCGATTACCCTATTGGTTCGGCTTCCTGAAGATGGCAATTAAATGCAATACCTTTTCTGTATGGCTTTATAATAACAATAACAAATAGGATGGCCCAGCTATTCACGTGGGAGGGACAACACTAAATCAAACTCTAAGGAACTTTTTTCCTCTCTGTGGTATGATCCAATAAATATAACATGTAGCTTTTAATAACTTTTTTTAACGTCACTGATGACACTAATCTGGGAGCTTCACGACACTGGTGTTTATTTTTATAACAGCTTCCATCTGAATTTGGCACAATTCCTGTTGCTCAGACAAAAAAAACAGAAAAGTGTGTGCTGATCAGGATGCACACTTTTGGGATGCTTTCAGCACAATTTTCCCCTGTACTCACCACTGTATCAATAATACTTCATTTGTTCATGGCATAACACTAATCAGCATTCACTGCAGTTGTACTTTGCCAGTACTGCTACAAAACACATCGTGGTGCCATGCATTAGAATATCACAGCTACCAGAAAACCACTGACACAATTAGCAACTGCCTCTGGGGAGTCTGATTTCAGGTGACTTGCTCAGCAGATATCACTTCTGTCCCTTCAGGGAGACTTTCTGTGCCTCCAACAAGAAGGCAGTCTTGCACACAACAATGCGTAATAAATGCAGCTGATTTATCCCCCAAAGTTCACCCTGGGCAGTGGTTGAGACAGGTCCTCTATCAACATATATGCAATCAAGTAATTAAGGATTCTCCTGTAATGCACAAACACAAGGTGGCTGATTTAATGTTCATCAGACAAGAGGAGCTGTAGTATTGCCTTGGTTTTGCCACCTTTATGAATGATTTAGTAACATAGCTTCCAATAGTTTTCATATAGAATATTTGCACCCATCACATATTGTGATCTCGGGCTCCTGCAGACCATCCCCAGAAGCTGTCTTCCATCACCGTTCTCTCACTGAGGGAGCCCCATGACACCAGTTTCAGCCCTGAGATGGTTTCTGATGGAACATTGATGGTTGCTCCTTCCACAAATGACAGCATGACATGATGGTTCAACAATCCTGTGTTAGGAGATTGCAAAAGATGTGTTTTAAAAGCCACAAAAATATTATTTTTACATTTAATCAGGATGATATCTCCTTTACATGCTCATGACAGCTGCCCAGGGGAGGCTATTCTTCCAGCTCCCCTTATCAGGGAACTGGTTAGGGTCTAATTTGGATCCCAATATGTATCAGTCACAGAGGAACATCAGGCTTATGCTGGCTGCTATATGCTAAATGACATCATGCCAGGACCTTTGTGTTTTCTTTGTTCCCTCTTAGACCTGTCATATTCATATGCTGGAGCTAATAATATAAAGTGAGCATATGGGGAGCCCCTCTTTTCTGTGTCATCTACAGCAGTGATTCGGTCTCTTACCATAGCAAGATGCTTTTGGCAGTGAATGTTTGTAAGCAAATGAAGTTTACAGGTTGTCTCATCCAACGATGAGAAATGAAGTTGTACTGCCTAATTTTGCCCATGAAGTCACATTTTTCCCCAAACCATGTCTCCTCTCCCATGCTCTCAATTCTCCCCCACTTTTATCTCCCATTTCTGCCACTTAACTCTGTTCATTTTCTTCCTGGGACAAGAGCAACTCCACCTCCTCATTCTTGACCGGGCAAGGCATAACAGCTTAAGACAAAGGGAAGAAATTCCTCCATGAGCCTGCAATGTCCTTTTGTTGTACCTGGAACAGCTACTCTCAAAGACCTCTGCCTAGCAGGTGGATCATCAGTCTCATTTCCCATAGTTCCTACTGTCTTAGTTTTTTCATGGCAGTTAGCAAAGTCGTATTACTACCTGCAGACTCAGAAGGGAAGCAGATATGCTCATTAATGGTACCATGTATCTGTTTGCAGAATTGGGGATATTGCTCTGCCAGGTGCTCATATTGCCAATCCAACTGATTTAATGATAAGCCTACATTCAGACTAGATTTCTGCCTGATCCCTACTATCCTTCAGCCTTTCCAGCATATTAGTTCCCTTACTGTGCCTCAGAAAATGGCCTGGCAGCGTTCCTCAAACCTGCACAGCCTGGATAAGCATGCATCAAGAATTATTCTCGTAGGCATTCATAAGCAATAGTAATCTTGCCATCAAAGAGCAACCTGAAACTCTGCTGTTGCAGTGCTCTGTTTGAGTCCTCACAGCTGTTACTTGTGGTGGATCTGGCCTGACATCAACCAACACAGTATCTCCATGGCTTTACTTTGCGGTGGTCTCTTTGAATATTTGGATTTGTAAGAAATTATGGCAAACAGAAATTGCTTAACTCATTCCAGAGGCATCTTCAGCTCCTGAAATTATTTCCCACTTGTATCTCTGTTCAGTTAATTTTAATGGAAAAAATGAGAGAGATGCCTACTGTGAATGGTGGCGCTAGTTCCCCTAAAAAGTTTAGTGGGAATTATTCAAGTATCTTGCACTTGTTTTGCTTCAATTTCCTGCTGATAAATGCATTTGCCAGACATTCAATTAAGGAGGAGATAATGCCACCTTATTTAGGTAACACCTCTCACTACGATTAACAAAGATGTTGAAACACAGCATGTCCACCCAGTCAACACATACTTCTTTTAGTCTACTATTTCCATTTGCACTTTATATAATTTAGAAAAAGTAATATACTGCTAAGTTGACAGCAATATCATGCAACTGATGTTTTAACTGGGAGGTGTTCTTTCTTGCAGCAGATCAGCTTGCTTTTGTTTTGACATTTATTTTGCTCTGGAAGACTGTAAACCAGTGATTGTTCAATTGTGCTGAATTAGATACGTGACATTTTTCACTATCTTGAAAATATGCAGCTTTCTCAAGCCTCCTTTTTTCATGATGCCAATCCACGTGTCATTTCTGCACGATTAAGCCTTTTTGAGATGCAGTTCCCACTACGTTCATGGGTTGTGAAAATTTGAGGTTTGTAGCTTATTGTAACTACCAGTTATATTGTTTACTTCTGAAGTGCCTGCTTCCTGCATTGCTATCTTTCCAAGCCTTGTCAAAAAAATGATCCCCGAAATTGTGAGTGGTTCTGCACTCATCAAGAGAGGGCAGAGCTGGTGTCCCGAGTGGCTGCAGCCGTTGGTGGGGCTGAGGAGCACTTTGGTCTCCGTGGGAGCTCTGAGGTAGCTTTTTCACCCATGGCACCACACCCCCAGGGCTGCTATTCCTCAGCAATGGATGAGCCAACAGAAATGGTGGGTGTGAGAAACAAGAGAGCAAGAGGCCAGCTCAGGCTCTCCAAGTCACCTTTCTGAGACCTTTCTTCTAGCACAGCCTGCGGTGGGAAACATAGAAGCTAGTTACCATCACTCAGCCATTTAAAGCATTTGACTCCACAAAGCACCTTCCACATAAAATACATATAGCAAAGTCCCTACTGAATGGCATAAAGTTTCCAACTGTTCTTTTTAGGATGATATTTCTCATCAGAATTGCATTGAATTGTTGATCAAATTTAGCTTATCTCCTGGAGGGTTGCAAAAGAAAATCTGGATGCAAGCCCTACCCTAGAGAGTGTTTGAAGTGATCGCTGAAGAAAGTGTGATGCCAGAATTCCCCAGATGACTGTATATGGGCCCACAGGATCTCCTCAGGAAGATTGCTCTGAATGTACCATCCTTAAAACAAGCACAAAAAAAAATCCCTACAGCAAATTACAGAATTTATATTTACCTAATTAGTGTATGCAACCAAAACACAATGAAAACTCATCTTTAATACTGTATTAATTAAAACCCTAGACAGGCACACTCTTGCTAAGGCAGCTCAGCCCTCAACCTTCCTATGTAAGTATTCCAGAACAGGAAACCCACAGTTTCAGCTCTCCCCTAGTCTCACCGAGGATGAAATTCCTGATGGAAACTCTGGTCTTGGTGCTGTGAATGATGCTCTAGTACCATACTGAGCCATACCAGAACTTCAGACCCTGTCAGATCTGATCACAGCCTGCCCCGAAGCCAGCTGCTGCAGCTCACACCATCACTAATACAATCAGAAGAGGAAGGAAGCTGGTATTTTTAGATTTTTAAACTGATATAAGCAATTGCCACTTGCTCAGAATAACTGGAAAGTTTTAAAGATATTCAAAAGATCAAGGATTCAACATGTGGCAGAAAATGCTCACGCACTGTCCTTTTTTAAAAATTAGTCCCTCAGAGGTAGTGAATGGATAGTATGATATTTTGGAGAGTGCTTCTCTCTGGACAGCATTCATCTTGCTCGATAAGAACATACACTGCCACTAAGGTAGTAAGGAAGTGATTTCTTTAAGGTCCAAACATCCCTGTAGACAGCTGCTTAAGTTCAATATTTCCCCAAATGTCTGCTTTCCAGTCAATAAGTTTCAGCGTTCCCACCAATGTAGTTTCATTCCATGTCACATTCTGTGTAGTTCAGTCCTCAGCAGGTAAAACTAAGCAAGTTTTGAGTTCCTTGCACATATTCACACTTAATAAAATGTATCCCACTGCCTGCAGATGTTCTGTAAGCCTGAGGCATAGAAGTCTGGACAAATTAAATGCTCAAAAATGGCTTCACAGAGTAATCTATTTCTAGGGTCACTTAATCATTTTAGAAGAAAAACAAGAGAAATGCTCATGGCACTAAAGCTGTCAATGTGTCATGAAGCTTCACCTCATAGAAATGGCTCCTCCACGAGCACAGGGCAGGTGTGGCCACCGCTACCCCCATGGCCTTGCCACAGAGGCTTCAGCAGCCACAAGTGCTGGTACCCACCTGGGCCAGAGGCTAAAGCCATGCAAAGGGGGCTGGTGCATAGATAACAGTGCTCCACACATGTCTGGGAGGCAGGAATACCTTCATTAGCTCCAACCACTTAACCCAGAGCCTGAGCTTTTACACAAAATGCTTCATTCTCTCCCCAAGGTGTGCAGTCCTGGGCTGGGGGAAGCATCTCCGGTAGCAGTGGCTGTTGGAGCAGCAATAGGAGTGTGAAGGAGATTAGGGGCTTTTCTAGGAGTCTCTTATCACTACCATATGCTTACAGTTGGGAGAAGAGACTTCAGAACCTATGCGGAAAAAGGATGCCTCTAATTTGTATGAAATACAGCCTTTCCCTGCCACATCCTCCTTCCCCCTTGGAATGGCAGTGAGGTGGCAATGAAGGCAGGTTGGACTTCGTGAATTGATACATTAAGGAAATTATCCTCCTGTGGACCTGGGCTAGGGCTGGTAGGTGTTTGCTGGGACCAGTATTGTACCCATCTTCTCTGGACATACCACACACATTTATCAAATACTTGAAGCAGCTATGAAGAAAACTGTCTGGACACCAGCACTGCCTCCATTAGGTCCTTCAGAGCTAACTCCATCAGGAGTGTATAGGGATAGATAAGAACTCATTTCCATATGTGTGCAATCCAGTCATATAGTGCTGCTGGCAGAAAGTTCAACTTAAAAAGCCAAAAAATATGATTTCTTTACTGAAACAAATTCAACTGGAAGAAGAAATTGGGGACTGTAACTGATCACTTAGTTTACTTTAAAAGGACAGTTTTGAGCTTGTTGCCTCTCTGCAACATCAGGCCTCAAAGTGCTGCAGGGGGTTTGCAATGGGTGAGATCCCCCAGAACTTCTGTCCCAAAAGCCCCTCTGTCAGCACGTAGCTGGAAGCACTGTTGAATGTATAATGCTGCTTTCCAGTGTCAGTTAGGAATTTATTGACCTCTGAGACAACCCTCATTAAAAGAATTAAAAATATAAATCTTCAGCAAGAAATTGAAGGTCTGGGGAAATGGTCCATACTGGATTGCTATTAAGAATCTCTTCTGCTCAGTTGTTTCTCAGTAATCTCAGAGGAGAGCTGCAATAAGACATGCTACCTCGGTTTCATGCCCCAGCAATTAACTTCCTGACTAACAGCAAAGACTCTTCCAGCTCAGATGGCTGTGACTGGCAAAGTACAAACAAGGTCCCCTAAAACTCCACTGACTGCTCCCCATCCCACAGCTTCACAAGCCAAATTGTTAACAATTTGTGCTTTATACAGTAAATCTCTAAAAAGTAATAACTGCTAGAAGGGAACCAGTCAGCTGGGGAGAATTTCTGATTGTTTGTTTTGAAAACATGATCTCACTAGCCATTTTTTCCCCCAAATCTTCAAAATGATGTGTTGGAAGGCTGGGAGTTGGGTTAACTTGTTAAATAATTCTCACAAGAGGAAAGATAAGCTTGTCAGTGAATGCAGGCATGTTGGATGCAGAAAGGGAGAAATCACAACACTCTGCTCATACATTTTGGGCCACCCCACCAAGCAGCAGAGGCCGTCACATTATTGAAGAGCTGGGTACACTTCCACACTGAAGTTTGTACCTTCATCCCCTCTCCACAGGAGGTACCTTGCTACCGTGTTTTCACTGGACCTTCCCTGGACTACTGATTGCTTAAGCTGAAGAACGCATTCATGTGGACCTGTTCCTCCTCTGAAGATACAGGTCCTTCCTTTTGACTATGACTATGACAGCTATGTACCATTTTTACTACAGGTATGGCACCTTTAGCTGATATTCTTTTTGGCTGAAGAGGTTGTTAAAGTCTTTGCACTTGTTTTTTCTTAGAGGGCCAGAATAACATGTGAACCTCTGGAGGAATTTGTCTCCCCTGGTTAAAAGGGAGTAGGGTATAAAACCTGAGATCAGAAGAAAGGAAGAGTTTCTGCACCAAGCTCAAGATCCTCCAAGCCCATCCTCAGCACGTTTTATCTCAGGGCTGTAGCTCCATAGGGTGGAAATGTTTGGCTAAATATGTTCTGGAGAGAAACCTGGCCTTGTTTCTAAATATGAAAAAGAGCTACAGCTTCAGCAGATCCATGCCATGCCTCCCCCCTACGCTGCTTTCCTGTGGGCTCTGCAGAACCCGTGTTAGGAGGGGCTCTTGCTGCCAGAAGTACACTTTCTAAAAGAGAAGTGCTGTCCAAGCACAGAGGGACCATAAGAACTAGCCGGCAGAAGGAAGGCAAAGGAGTATCTAAAATAATGCTACTTGCTCCATGGCAGTTTCCTCTTTGAAGGAAACCTCTCTGGACAAATTGTGAGTGATCCATGACTTAGCAGAGTGGAATGAATGCCTTGTTTCCTCATGCTCCCCAGAGATGCTGTGTTCAAACCAGTTTCTGCCAAAATCTCGTAGCCATCTGTTTTGTCTGTACATCTATTGCTGAAGTCCCAGGAGTAGGGTGGAGTGTTAGAATGTGAGTTATCTTCAGTGCTGTCACTGGGAATATTAAGGAATTCTATGGTGCTCCACCTGTCTGAATTTCAGAGGGAATAAATATAAAATTCCCTTGGATACAATTAAAACCTCAGGCTTCAATAATGAAGAACTGGTTCTGCCACTTAATGACAGTTTATGTGTTGGCATTGCCCCATAAAGTTTTTCAGAGGTAGCTTATCTCAGTTTCCTTTCCATTCTTCTCCAGAATGGTAGAAATAAAAGCATGACTGTGATTCTCTGTGTCCTTGTTGCCCTGCTTCATCCAAGAAAGAGAAAGGTGCAAGGATGTTTATCCACATGTCTCCCTATGTAAGACAGAGGAGCCTTAAAGCTGGTCTAGTTAGCACAAATCTGGCCAAGAACAGGCAAAACATGGCCTCAGAATCTGCACTGAAACACTCTGAGGTAGCAAAAAATGCCACATGGAAGATTTTCTGGCATTACTGTGACAAACAGGAAGTTATCTTGTGCTGGGGCAGTCCCTGGGAGCAATTTGCACCAGGTTAAATTTTTTTTTCATGCAAATTAAGTGGTATAAAGGAATCAGAGTTTTATAATGTTTCCTCATTAGGATTTTGATAAACGCACAAATCTCTGAAGATGACAATGGAAAGCGTGTGTGCTTTCTCACTTGTTAATAATGCTCAGTGATTAATTCCTCCGTCAGAGAGAAACAATGGTCCATTTCCCTAGGATGCATTACAAGCCCCAGAGAAAGCCCTTATCTGGTTAAATAACTCCCCATGAGTCAGGTACTCTCTTCTCTTTTCCTGAAAATAGAGACAACTAGTTGAGAATTGGTAGCTAGTTTTGTAGGAAAGGGAGGGACCTATAGCAGGAAAGAAGTAGTTTCCATTATCTGAACTAGAGCGATAATCTCAGATGGATTAGTAAAATCCAGCAGTTGCTATCCCCACAGGACAGAACTGCTGAAATGTCTCTTGCCTGTTGGTCCCATGCCAAAGAAGAAAAATACTTTCCATCCAGTGCAGTTCAAAAAAACTGACAGTATGGAGTGGGGGAAGGCCAGAGATGAATGATAATGTCACAAGATCTAAAACCCACTTGGAGCTCTTGAATACCCCCTGAGGAAACAGTGAAAAGCTGTTTCTGTTTATTCCAGTTCATTTGGTTCTGGTCTTCATCTTTTTTCCTCAAAAGCTTCATTTTACTTTAAGGCAAAATATGCAGGAATTGGAGGGCCTGATAAGCACTTCCTCTGCACTCCTTCTCCTTGGGCTCATTTCACTTGCTCAGTTTTATCTCCCTTAGCTTGTGTCAGCCTCAAAAAGAGCAAATGTATTGTCATTTTTTAATTTCCTCACATGTATACACAGGCATACAGATTCACATTCCTCTTCAAAAACAACAAAAAGCAGCTTGGATTTTAGTGCCAGAAATTGCAATGAAATTAAAATGGCAGAAACTGGCTTTCTGTTTGGATACAGTTAGGGTGGCTTGGCAGAACCCTAACACATTGAGGTTCTGCTTTTGTACCGTCTATACGGTGACCTATTTCTGATTAGGAGCAGTTATTACACACTGTAACATTCTCCCTAATAGTTCTCTTATTCTTCAGCAGCTCCTGCAGACTATTTTTCCTCATCCTATTTTATTGGAAAGCTTTATACTATTCCTAGTCACTTGAGAAAATAGTTGTCTCTGTATTTTGGGCATTTGAGTAAAAAGTGATCTACATTTTCCATCTCTTCTTTAACCCATACCCTCATCTTAGGGTCATACAAGGATTGCTGGCTCGGTCCTTTCTTCCTCTGTTGTTCATGGGGTAGTCTGAAATTGCTATTTCGGTGAAGGTTGGTAATACCACTTGGAAAGCACAACTAACTCATGACACTTCCCTAGTAGCAGATCTTGAGCTGGTCTGCTACAGCCCCAGGGGTACTTGTGCAGATCTGCCCCCTTAAAGCCTTTGTACAGTCATGTCTTAGTGAGTGCAGACTCTCTACTCAGAAAGTTTTACACATGTTTGCATGAGGAGGATCATGAAACTGAAACCTATTGGGCTTTTGTGTATCATACAGGAGAGGAGCATGTGTATTGTCATGGCCAATAAATGGCCCTGATAAAGGCATGGGGTGATAAGTGGGATTTTACCTATCTTTGTGACTTTAACCTAGAAAGATTGTTTCCATGTTAGATCCCAGTGAAACAGTTCTAGCAGAGATCTTGTTCACACATGCAAATTATTACGTCTTTCTGTGCAGCTTCATTGCCTCTTTGTTTCATTTCCTCAACATAAACTCCTTACTAATTACAAATGTTCAGAAATAATGTTCAAGGGAAACAAGTTTTGTCAAAGCAACAGGTATAAAGTTTTAAAAAATGCAAAGTCCCAGGATCCAGGACAGTGCTTGGCACAACTGGACAGAAGCACCAAGAGAAGGTAGAGATGGAAATTGAAACTCTGGTCAATGCCTGAAGGTGAAGAAGGAACTGGCAGCAGTTGGCTACACCCGTATGAACTGATGGGAAGGGTATGTAAGGAGGATAATGATGGCAGATAGTCACCATTGAGCACATTTGCCAGCAACAATTGCTGCTGGAAGCATTCATGTACCTAGCATCAGTTGCCATTCTTTGCAGCAGGGGCACTGCATACAGCTAGACACCTTCTCAACAGACACATATAGCTAGATGCAGCCATGGTTTTGAATGATGGCTTTCTTCGTAGCTTCAACAAGTTTGTGAAGTCACATTGCTTAAGTCCATTAGTAATTCTTCCTATTTTCCAGAACCTTTCCTCTCCTGCTGTTAGCTAAGATTTCGCTGAGAAGTTTTATGAAGCAAATGCCACTTTTGTCTGACAATATGATTTATTTGCTCTGTTCATTCGCAAGAAACACATGCGGTGCTTGCCTCTCTACAAGAGATGCTTTTTCAAGGTATCTGCTGACTCTCTCACTAATCAACCGCAGGTTACTAAATACTTCACATTCAGGGAACTTTCTGCTTGGTGGAATCCCAGTTCCACATAGCTTTCTTGTGTCATCACCTTCATACACAAAGGACCACAGTTTGTCAAAACCTAAGAAGTGATTTTCTGTCAAGAAATGAGACAGAACTGTAGTTTTTCCAGGTTTACTCAGAGCTAGAACATTTTTTTCTCCTAAATAAAGTTGTGTACAAATGATGTTAGAATAATTTATGTTCATCATTAATATGCTATAAATAAAAGGAACTGTACCCAGGGCTCTGGCCCAAGTGACATGGCTCTGCTAGTGTTATTACAGTTCCTCCTACCATCAGGCTGGAGTGGCTGGGATTGCACCAACTGGGACAGAGACCATGGTTGAGTATAAATACAGGCCATCTATCTATGTCGGAGGGCCATCATTAGGCCTGCTTAGCAGTTTCTCTTTATTGAATGATCCCTGTGGGCTATGAGTCATATTTAGAGCCACTCAGAAAATGAGGGGTAATCATCACACTCAAAGTTTTTACAAAACAGCAAAGAAAGAAAAAGATTTTGCCTAGCATTTTTATCACCAAAAAGATTGCTTTCTCTCTCTACAGGAACCAAAAAAATACTGGAATATTTTGATAGAACCCACAGTGTTTGTTCTTGGTGCCAGAAATGTTGCTGGGTACCTCCTCAGTGTAGCACACTCCTACACAGCTACAGAAACCAGCTTGCAGAGAAGCAGATCGCCCACCTTGGCTCAGCACAGCCACCCTCAGGAAGAGGAGGGACAGCCATATCTCAGCATGCCTGATCACGCTCTAGCCTAACTTTCCACTCCAGAAACAGCTCCTCTTCACTTCAACACAGGGAATGTCATCCTTCACCCCTAAAACCTGCTTTTGTTCTCCTCCAAACAGAATTAAAAGCAACAATCAAACAAACATGCATTTAGATAAATATATATGCGCTTAAACCAGCAGGAATTATAACTCTGCTTATGCTGCCTGAATGCTATTATTGTCACCACCATGAAAGTACTGCTCAGATCTGGTAAAACACACTGAGGTCAGAAGCCAGTGTCAATGTTATACGCTGGTTTACTCATGTGTGAAAGCTGTCCGCGCTGAAGCTCAAATTGGAGTTCTGTCACTGCCCTCTGCTGAATTGAAGGTTCAAGGCAGCGAATAACGTCCTGTCGCTGTCAGCTGGCATTACATTGGCTGGGGAATAATCTCACACCTCGTTACTCCATCCTACGTGGGCACAGCATTGGCGAAGCCTGAAGGACATGATTTGAAGTGCTTGCTGAGCAATCTGGTGCAGTCTGGCAAGTCCTGTATTCCTCGTTCAGCAGCTAACTAAACGAGCATCTTCCCTGGGATCAAGCAAGACTGCCTTTTACTCTTCTGATAAATGAAGCTACA
This sequence comes from Tyto alba, assembly GCF_018691265.1. Classification (NCBI taxonomy): domain Eukaryota; kingdom Metazoa; phylum Chordata; class Aves; order Strigiformes; family Tytonidae; genus Tyto; species Tyto alba. Next base: position 14,102,681 of record NW_024881279.1, read on the forward strand.
ACTATTGAAAGAAAGAAAGAAAGAAAAGGATTTTAAAATCAATGTGTTTTCTTTGCACCCTTTGATGCAAGCCACATAGTTTAGAACAGAATGGTCTGCTAATGTATGTGTTTCTGTAGCTCCAAATACTATAGTTCTCTCTCAATGACAGTTTGCAAAGTAAGAAAAATCAAATTGAACTTTTATGCTACAAATTCACCAAAAAATTCTTTTCAGTGGATGTTGTACTCTTTCTGTCTGCTTAATTGTGGATACTACATTTCCACTCTGACCAGAATTTATGCAAGTGTTCCTTTACAGAGTCTGAGTTTCAAAGTAAAAAGTAGGGAAAGCATCTGTATTTTTTCCACTGTGAAGTATCTTGTCAAATCCAATATTATTTTTACGAGATGAAACTTCCTAGAGTGAAAGTGGCACTTCCCCCTTTCTTTAAATTTTCTTGTTCTGTTTTCCCAAGTCTCATGAAATATTCACTTAGTCACAAAGTGCGGAAAAGATGAAAGATGCTTAGAAAACTGAAAGATGTTAAGCATTTTGAACCTTTTCTTTAAATCTGCTGAATGTTGAGGCCTCATATTCCCTACTGAATTAATAGAAAATGAAGATACTCTGAAAATTAAGCCCATTTATCTTCCATTTGTTTCTTCTAGGCTGTCCTTCAATTCAGAAAGAAAAAAGAGGTTGAAAACCTATAATCACCAGTGGAATGGAAATTTCCCGTTTTGACCAGTTTTAATCATGCCTAACCATGTAAGCAATAGTACCAAAATTCTGTGTGTTCATATATCAAGCTTAACAATGATTTAAGTCTGTGCTTAAATGCTTTGCTAGATCAAGGTGTCTCTCGAGAATATTTAGCCTTGTGGCTAAACTAGCTGACTCAGCTGCACTCACTGGAACGCATATTCATAATCCTTCCTAAAGCTCACGCCATCCACTTAAACGTCAGTGTTCAGCTGCTGTTCCTTCTCATTTTACAAAGACTTCAATTTTGTGAATTAGCCTTTAAGTATAATCGAGTAATTTCTCATTTCAGGACATTATTTTGTATGGAATAAAAGAATATCAATATCAGATAGTCTTACAAACAAACTTTCAAAGAATATGTGGCTCAGTGTGTGATTAAATTAGGATGGTATTCCCTCATCTCTACCCACTGGGCTGTTCCTCAGGGCTGTTTACTAATTTCTAGTGGGACTTTGAAATTAAAAGCACTTGAAGACCACACAGGACACAGAAGTTCACATAGTGCATGTAGCCCTAAGAAATCAAAATAATGCCTGCTGGTGGGAAAGCCTGTTTTCCCTCCATCTTTTCTCATTGTCAATTTGGAGAATCACTTTCTTAGTCCTGTATATGCTCTGAGTCATGCCTCCATAATCCAGAGCAACCAAGATAAGAGAGGCCAACTACTCTCTAGTCTCACAACTGGTCAGCTGGTGCCTGAGGCTCACTGTAAAATGACACTATCAGAGAAGGGTCAAGAGGAAAACATTTTCTCTTACAATATCAAGAAGCCACTTGGCTGCTACAACAGATTCCTGTTCTCACAGTTTGGCAATAGTTCACTATAGCTAAAAATAACAGTCAAAAAAAAAAGAAAAAATCAATAAGCAAATGCACATGGCTTCTGTGGCAATGATGTATAGCCCTTAAATACAGATAAGAACTGCATTGCAGCTAGGAACATTGTAACTTTTTCTATACTAAAATGAGAAGTGCAAAATGCTAACTTAGGATGTAAAGCTGTGTTGCTTTGCCCATGTTGGGGCATTCATCCAATAATCTACAGCTTACTTTTCACAAAAAGTAAAATTTTTGGAGGAGTGAATGTATTAAAAAAGAGTGTTGACTGCTGACAGACCTGGGGATTTCAGTATCCACCAGCATAACTACAAAATGGACATGACAAGCTTGCAAATCTTGCTGTTCTTACTTGGAGCAGTCTTCCATATAGAGAGGGGCTCTCCTCCACAGTCCGTTCCCATTCGCCTATTAACTGGTTGTCCACCCCAATGCACATCATTCATTTAGAATCACATAATTCGTGAAACAACTTAGGTTGAAGGGACTTTCATGGAGGTCTTCTCATCCAACCTCTGCTGAGAGCAGGCCAACTTCCAAGCTACACCAGAATGATTATGGATTAGTCCGGTTGAGTTCTGAATATCTTCAAGGACAGTGATTACACAGACTCTCCAGGAAACCTGTTCTAGTGTTTAACTGTCCTGTAAAGAACGTTGTCATATCTATCTTGACTACACCTTGCTGCAACTTGTGTCTGTTGGCTCTTGTTCCTTCCCTGTGCACCTTTGAGGAGAGTCTTGCTCTGTCTTCTCTAACACCCTCCCCTGGGTTAGCGGGGGTGTGGGGACAGTTGACTAAATAGTTGCTAGAATTATAAACATCTGAAGACTGAGGTGAAGTCATGCTTATTAGAGGCATTTTGAATTCTGGAATCCATCCTCTCAAACAGCCCAAGAATTGGGACTTCAGTTGCAACACAAAACTTTGTGTTCTCAGGAATTTCGCCAGACAGTGAAGAGTGTGCAGTGATGATTTGCCTGCAAGCTGTCTTTTGTGCCAGGATGAACCATGTGCCTGACTGCCGTGATGGAGATCACTTCTGTGAGGGACTTATAATTTCAACAGTGTTTCTGAAAAATACAAACTGTCCTTTCCCCAGGAGTCTCTTCTCAGCATACTTGATAACAAAAAAATGAATTATGAAAATAATGAGAAAGCACCAGACTTATCTTTACAGATTTGTCTTGAGTAAAAACAAAGACACTGAGACTTAGAAGGTCTGGGTCCATCCACTAGGCATTTTGGTTAACCTATGGCAGGAATTACCCTCCCACACAGTGTAACACCAGTCAGAGACAGCTTTGCTATCTGCACATCACACCACCCATGTACAGATACCAGCTCAGGTCCCAAAACCAGTATCACCACATGGTGTTATAGCTGGGATAATAATCTGAGAACACAGACAAATGCCATATATGGAGAGCTGATCTACCACAGCTCTGCCACTTCCAGTTCTGGACCTAATTAATACTGCTATTAACCAAATGCCAGTAAATGGCAAGTGAAGCTTTGTTATGCCAAGCCAACTCACTTACTAAAGAAACCCCAAAATAAATTTAAAAAAAAGACAACATGTAAAACCACAAGGGAACCTTTTCATTACAGGCGAAACATATTTTCACATATACAAAAATCAAATGAATCTCTGCTTCACCTCTTTTTTGACTTGATTGACAGCATTCATGATTTCTGGAAAGAAAACACTTATTGTTTCTAATTTTAAAATAGATAGTAAATTCACAGAGGTCTGTCTATAAATAAGATTACATCTGAAGATCCCCAAAATGGCTTATGCACTAGGCTGGAAATTAGAAATAGCTCTGAAGTGTTTGTAATATAAAGCAGGGAACACTGGATCATTAGAAACACTGGGACTTGAGAAAATGCCAGAGGAATTCTACTCTGATTTCTCTTCATGCTGTAAGTCAAAGATTTACTTGGCGGCATTGCCCCTTCCATTAGCTTTGCCTGTTTTCAGGCAGCAATTTTGTCAAAGAGGGTCTCCACTGAACACTTCAGTCACATTGTTTTAGCACAGAAAAAATGTGCTTCAGAGGAACAGGACATTGGAAAAGAACTTGTGTCTAATGGAAAGCTATGGGAAGTGCAAGGATATCTTTGCCAGCTTTGGAGAAGACAGCAGGAGATAGCGTTAATACCAAACTTCTTAATTCTTCACTAATACAGGACAATGGATGATGTACTGAAAAGTCGGAGCATCTGAATTTAGAGGTTGCTGAGTAGCTTACCTACAATGGCATTCCAAGAAACTGAACCAGAGGCATCTCAAAAAGAAAAGAAAAAAATCATTAAAGAGAAAAAATGTAATTAACTATAAGAAAAAGGTTGTGATGTTATTCAGTCCTTCTGTGGTGTCCTCCCAAGTTTATCACACAGGCTCCCAGCTACCTGCCCTCAGCCTGTGTCACTGGCACACATTCAGCAGAAAGAGGCACATTAGAATGCTGCAGCATCATGATAATCTTACAGGAGCAAAAGAACAGCTGTATCAATCCACCAGCTCAGTCTCTTGCCTCGGCAATGGACAATACCAAATAACTAGAGAAGAAAATACAAGCAATCTGCAAGCTCATCTTTGCACCTTGCCATATGCTTAGAAGTTGCAGATCAGTCTTTGAAAGCAGGGAACTTCATTTGGAGCTGTGAGATGCATAAGCACTCCTCCTTACCTTAGGAACTGTCTGTATTTTTAATGCATTGGCCATTAGCCCCGTTTGAAGGTCAATTCCTGACTCCCTGCTGTGATATACAAAACAGGGCTATTAATGACCATTCTCAACAATAAGTCTGAAATATAATATTAAGGCATCCTGACTCTTTACTCCCACAGTTGTCTTCTGCTCACTGTAACAAAAAAGTCAGTCCTTTTCTCTAGGGAGAAGAGATGCCAACACAGAGAAGGTGATTTATATATGACAAATGAGAAAGGTTGAATAAATATCTCATCTGGAGCCTGATCAAGCTATTGTTATTCACAAAGAATAGTTGCTTACTCCCATCAGAATCTACTCTTGGACATGCCTTGATGTAGTTCTTGGCCTCGGCAAAGGCTGCAAAAAAAGTCCTTAAAAAGTCATGCTTTTTCAACAGCAATATCTGTTAAGCAAAACAGCAAAACAGCTGACCTTAGCCCAGCGGCCCATGCTGCAGTGCAGCAGCGAGCGCTTCCCTTGGCACGGCCAGGGCACAGGACAAGTCTTAGCTGTCAGTTCAACTACTTGCTAGGCTAATAGTTCGCTGTATGGCCTGGCATCTCAAGAAGAAATATAGCAACTAAAAAAGTCAAAAGGAAAATGAGATGAGTTGATCAACCTAACAATTTTTTCTAATGCAGTCTGAGTCATTATTGCAGTTAGTATGCCTTCTCTTACTGCTTCAGTCAAATGATTGCTACCATCATATATTACCTTAAAAGCTATCACTATTAGAGGATGAATGCTGGAAATTCAGGCTCCACATTATCCTCAAATGCCTCTGCATTAAGTCAAAAGAGAAACGTTTCTAACATTTCTTTTTTTATCTTTTTTTTTTTTTCCTATCTGAGCCATGAAACTGGGAAAGTTTATCAAATAGCAAAGGCTATTGCAGCAGCTGTTATAGAGCTCAGCCTGACATCCGTTCTGTGGTTTTGCTGAAGGCAATGAGGCTGTGAAATAATCAGGGAAACACAAAGCCCACTTTGCAAGATGAGCACATCTACCCTAGTATTAAAAGAGCTCATGCACTTCTGCAAAGATGGAGAGGAGCCTCTATCAAGAAAAATTTCCTGGGCATGTGGCCTGGAAAATGTGTATGTCATACCATGTCGTATCACTGCACCATGGGTATATACTCATCACTGGCTCACCTCTAAGAAGTACATTCTGGTTTTGCTGTAAGACATATTAGCTGCGGACAGTTTTTGATTACTGTGAAATTTGGTGAGGAATTTGGAAGGGATGTCCCCAGGACTTTACACTGCCTTTATAGAATTTAATCAGCTGTATGAGCCTCATTTAGGGAATCCCCAGTAATCTTCTGTCTCATCACTGTGCTTCTTAAAACCTTAATCCAGTTTTCTTACTGAGATCATCTCTATCTTTACACTACCTTCCCCATTATATAGGATTGTGGGGGGGGGGGGTGTTTATTTATTTTTTTATTTTTTATTTTTTTTTTTATTCCTCCATTTCTGGGGCTTCCTACAATCTCTTACAGGTCCACCCAGAGAATTTTTATTTCTCCTGAAAGTCCAGTAATTGTCCTCCCTGCCCACCACAACACAGACAAAACGATTTACTGTGAATGAAGCAGGCTAAGACATGAACGTACACTTGCCATAGAGTCTTAGTCACGGTAAATGGAAAAGGGTTTAGTTATCTTATGCTTATTGTGGGATAGTATAGGAAATTATCCTGAATTTGGGCAATTATTTACAGCTGCTCTGTGGGGATACCTTTGTTTATGCACAAGAAATCATGCATGTCCATACCCACAGTTCCTCTACATATGCTAAGGGAATAATAGCATTGACCTTCCCAGTACAGTGCTGAAGCACTAAAGCTCAAAACTACTGACTTCAAAACACCACACTAATCTACACTGTGAATTTCCCAGCCTTGGTGGTTACTTAATGCTATTTATGAATGTTTACGCCTGTATTTAATTTCCTGTGGAGCTTGAAGTCCTTCTCTGAGGCTTGCAAAAATGGCATCATGTATTTCCCAAAGAACCTTTTGTTCAGCATAAATAAAACATTGTGCAGCAGCTTCAATTTCCTGATAATTAAATGTAAAACTTTTCTAAAATGCTGGATCCAGGGCGGCTATAGGAACAAAACACCATGTTGCTGAGGAGACTTCACAGTCCATTTTGTGCACTGAATTCACTTAAACACCTTGATGTTCAGGTGTTTCTTAAAGCTGCACATTTAAGCACAGTGTTAGGAAGCTGGGAAGGTATATAAAGGAAGACTTAGGAAGAAAAACCAATCAGATCAGTGGAATTTTGTATGGATGGGAGGGAAGCAAGCAATGTAAGTATTAGAAAGAATTAGAAGAAGCAGTCAAGATGTCAGAAGTGTTTTGTCTGCTTGGGTAGAGAGAAACACAGTGATCTCCAAAATGTTTTGGAGAAGATTTGAGCAGGTAGGGTTTAAAAGAGACAGGAACCAAAGACCAAGTCAACAAGTTGCTGAAAGGGTTTTCAATTTATCATAGATGTAAAAAAAAAAAAAAAAAAAAAAAAATTATACTATGATTTCTTTGTTTCCTCTGCTGCTGCTGTGCTGTGACTAAAGAAGTTTTTAATCTCATCTTTTCAGTCTTCTCAGAGCCACAGCTGTGGTCTGTGACAAAACCAGTCAGTTCTCATGAAAATACCTGTGACTGGAATGAGGATTGAGTTCAATCCCAGTAGGAGCAAGGAAGGACTCACAAAAGCTGTGAGAGAAAGCCCTAGTTAATTCATATGCTAATTCATTGCACTATCATTTACTCATTATCAAGCAAGATGGAAAGAAGAAAAGCCAACAAGACAGGCCACATCCTTGCCTACTGTAAACACCAATTTACATCAGTACCTTACTCTGGTCCTTTGATACTCCAAGGGAAAAGATACTTGTTTGCTGTTTGGTTTGATGTAAGTAGCAATTACTCCATGGTTGCTAAGATGAATTTGAGAGTTATGGGCCAAATTATTTGTGTAGGCACATTCTGAGTTATCCATCATGCAAAATCTTTTGTGCAGAGTTGAAAAATTATAACTAACTGTGCATTAAAACAATCTTTTTATTTTAGTCATACTGTACTTACTAGATAAATACTTTCCCTCTCATGAAACATGGTTTCCTGTAAGATGGGCTGCTCAAGAAACTAGTCACCTAAATAGCACCAGCCTTGGCTAGGCCAAAGAGCACCATCAATCATTCCTTAAGGAGTAAAATCATGCTAATTTGCAGATCAAAAAGAGAGCACTGGTCTCAACTAATAATCTCTGTATATTAATAAAGAAATTTTACTCCTGTTGACATTCAGAACTGGGGTAGATGTCTCCAAATGAATTTAGTTCCTTCCAAGCAGAGCATTTGTTAAGTTGGACAAAATAAGCAGGATACTAGTGCTTTTTTCCCCCATAACCGTTCAGTGTTTCATGCAGTAGCTGTGAAAACCCACTATATGACTGAGCCATCTGGACATATGTTTCAAAACTATCACTTCAGAGGAACATTCATGTAGGTTTTGTTTTTCCAAATTTCTCTAGGGCTTGTCTAAACAGACAAACTGTGCAAGGGAGGAGGCTGGAGTGCACATCAGAGCACCCTTCTTTACAGGTAAATCCCATGCAAGGACCGGTGGAGCAACATCTCTTTGGAGGATAAAAGCATTAATCATTCTCAGTACTCCCTGCCAATAAAATTAGGTATAATATACTTATTGACATAGTCACAAAGCAGAATGACTGCTTGAAGTGCTTTCCTATTCTTAAATGGAAGCTGTTTTATAAACTCAAAATATTTTTTACTTAGGTGACAAAATATATTTTCATAATTAGTCCAGTAGAAATACCCTTATGCTATCACTCAGTGAAAAATTATAAAGACCTGTGGCTTGAACTTTTCTTTAAAATTACTATGTCTAGAAAAGGAGAACATTTAGAGTTAGAAATTGCATGTGATGAACCACATAATTCTGATCGTTTTAATCTTAAGGAAAAAAATACAGGGCCACATCTTGACATTGATGGAACTATGCTGATGGTGCCATGGCAGAAAGTGATTCATGGTTGCATTTTTTATCCTTTCACTCCCACTGTGCTTGTTTATTCACATTAAAATGTGGACTAGCTTAGATAAAAATGCAGCTGAAACACATAATGGAGGCAGCAGACATTTTCTTAAATTCACCAGAAGAGCTATTCCTGAATGAGCTCTGTGGAGATGAAAGTCCTGCCTGGCACTCAAGATATGACACAAATCATCAGAAAAGCAACTCTGTCCTTTGGATATAGTCATAAATTAAAACACAGGGTATTGTGACTGAATGGAAAAGGGGAAAAAAAATGATTAGAAAAATTAAGCACTGGATCATATTGCCCAGAGAGGCTGTAGAGTCTCTGACCTTGGAGGCTGCTTTGTCTTGTCTGAACAAAATCCTGAGCAACCTGATCTGAAGTCAGTATTGACCCCACTGTGAGCAGGAGGCTGGACTTGAGATCTTGTGTGCTCCCTTCCCACCACAGTGATTCTCTAATGCTAACAGGCATGAACAATCTTTGCTGTTTATATTTGTGTTTAAAAATAAATCCAGAGAAAATGGGTACCTCCTCCACTGAGAATTTAGAGTAACTCAATATAGTTCTTAAAATTTGTATTCAACAGCTTCAACATTTTACCTAGATGAAAGCAAACAAAGTGAGGGTATCCTATCATGAACCCATTTAAGTTTTGTTTTTTTTTTTTTTTTTCCCCATAGGCTCTTGTCTTGCGGAAGGAAAAGGAACATCTGTTCTTTTGGCTCCAGTTAAGGGTTTAAGTCTTCCCAGTATTGAGGAGTGCTTCATAAACAAAATCTGAGATCACTGGATGTTCCCACAAAACTGTTTGTGTAATCAGGCTAAAATGGTTGCAAAAGCAGCAGCACTGAGGCTGCCATGAGACAGTAAGAAAACCTGCAGCAGAGCGCAGTCAATCGCTTCCGAGATTTGTCTTTTAGATAATGAGAGATGTGAGGACATTCAGGACTATAAATCAGCCCTAGATTCATTTTTTGTTCTAAAAGCAGATTTAAAATGTCAGACACACAAATACACAAGAAACGTCACTCTGCAGTCAGAAAAGTAAGAAAGGTATGGGTAAGAAAAGGAATACAGACTGGTTAGCATTTGTATCTCATCCATCTTCTGAATCTTCCAGGACCATCTTGGTTACTCTGATGAGGATGAGTGACAGCAAAGCTGCATAAAACCCCTTCTCTCCTGCCCTGTGACATACAACACAGTCACTGATTGTAGACAGGAGCAAGAGGCTGCTGCTCCATCCTTCCCCTCCCAATCTCCTGCTACCTGCCTGCCAGAGCTGCCCCAGCCCATGGCTCCTTCCATGGTCGCCATCTCCTGACCCTGCCTGGAGTGGGCCACTGGGATTTAAAGTGTCGGAGGCAGCTTCAACAAATTTACATGTTTCCTTCAAATACCGTACACAGAAAATTCCAGATATGTTTCCTGGATTCCCAATTCTGAAAATGGGGCTTGAAACAAAATGGAGCTAATGCCCGTTGTGCCAGAACAGTTGCATTTTCTCATCTTCTCTGGGTTCAGGCAGAAGATGTGACTACTTTTTCAGTGTGCTTTAGGAAGACAGTGGGGTAGCGCAGAATAAACAAATGGTCTCTGGAGCTTTGGAGGCTTTGCCTTCACTCAGGAGGCAGCCTGAGTCCCCTTCACAAGCAACACAGGAGAAAAATACTCAGAACTTTCTTTAGCAAATTTTCCTGGGTTTCAATTAATGATTATTTAATGTCTCCAGGTTCCTGACAGGACTGCTGTTTTTTTCTGTATAATTAAACATTTCAGATTTCAGTACGTCTGGCAGAAAATTTCTGAGGAGTCTAGGGCCAATGGCTCAGGACCAGCTACCCCAGGCCTGGGGACACCATTTCAGTTCCCTGAGATATTAGATATCATGAGCATGTTTACAGGAACAAAACCACATTTGACCACAGAGGCACTACCCATGAAACAGTACCATATTTCCCTGCTTTGTTTTATGACCACAAGGAGTTGTCCCATGAAATGACTGTAAACCAATGGGCACCCACCTCCTGGGTAGATTAAATTGCCACCATCCTCTTTTTCCATTTTCAGCTGCCACACTGTTAGTGATTGACACCAGACACCTCTCCTACATCACTGTCCCAAATGTGCCTTTCTTTTAATACCATTTCTATCACTAATCACTTAACAACAGCTTTGGTAATCTATATTTTAATGGTTAACCGAGAATTCTTTGGAAACTCAGAGTTAGGGCTGTTAAATACAGGGTAGACAAGACCCTGCTTCCATCTATGCTTTCATTTCCTATTGGCTCCAATGGGGCCAGGATGCCACCTTTGGTGTCTGAGAAGTACCCACAAGGCATTTTAAAATCAGGGTTGTTGATCCTAAATTCAATAAATCTATTGTTATACAAAAGAGATGCTGGTTGGACTGAAAATTCACGAAAAGCAGTCACACTTGGAATTTTCTTCCTCATTAAAAAGAATATGACATTTTCTTCTAGCCCTAGCCAGCTCAATGCCATGATTTCTGATCAATTTTGCACACGGTCAGTTTAAACAGTTGTTTTGGGATGGCTCATCCTGTGTGTGCACAGATGCTTTAGAGCCATCGCAGTGCTCTTTTTCTTTCCTCAACTACCAGGCAGAAGCCACTGTCAGGGTTTCCCAAATGACAGTGTCTGGAGAGCCTGAATGACGTTTCTCATATGTGAAATTAAAGCCAGTGGTGTTTTTCTCATCAGGGATCTATCTGGTGCACATCGTGAATGTCAGGTAGGTGTAACCTTGATCAGTTATCAGGAGACAGGATTGAGACTGGAAATTAAAAAGCTGTCTTTCTTTGCTTCATAGCTGGCAGGGACAAAAACTTGAAGGCTGAAGAGAGTAATCAATCCTGGGAATATGCTGTGTGGACTTTGGAGAAGTGAGAGTAATTATGCTCTCTAATATCTCCCTGAAGCTCTTAACAGCGTGTGGCCAGATATTAAATGTGTAATTCAGGAAGGGAGAATATAAAGTAACCATATACAGAAATACTAGGTTTAGTGAGTTTTCTTCTTTTTAAGTTCCTTAGTTCTCAGCATGTGGAGCTAGCTACATACCTTCAAACAGCATCGCCTAAGGCCTTGTTTTGCCTTCTGTTGAAATGCTCAAAATGGGGTTTAGGTCCCAGTTTTTCCCTTCAATGCCTGCCTATAAGGCTCACAACCGCAGTCGCCACCGCTGCTGCCCCGCAGAGCTTGTGGACCCTCGCTTGGACCTGCCGGGCCGGGCGACGCTGGGCCCACGGCGGGTCCCGCGCACCGGCGCTGCTGGTACCGGGGCCTCCCAGCTGGGGCTGGCCACCACGAGCACACTGCTGCGCCCCAGGAATGGGCTGGGCACCAGCACTTGTATTTCTAATCCAGAGAGAGAGCCCAAATATGCCTTATACAGACTGAGTTACTTTCCCAGCAGCACTGACCTCAGTGTTTACATTCTTGAACAAAACTCTAAATCTCTTTTATTGTCTCCTGAGAGAAAAAGCCATCTGTGATTATTGCACACATATTTTAAAAGACGATCACTACCATTCACACAGACCAGGGCCTTTCCCATGCATGCTGCTATAAGCGTTTTCCCGCAGCCCACACATATTTTGGGGCAGCAGAGAAGGAAGAACCCTATCTTTCCTTTAGCACATTTCACATTTCCTCTAGCTGTTGTGTTTTCCTGCCCCTCTGAGAAGGGAACACTTTTTTCTTTTTCTCATAGCTTAGCCTTCAGTAGTCAAAAAGTTTCACTAGCCCTGATCCTCCCATGTTTCCACTTATTCCTCTGTAGAATAACCCATGTTTGAAACACAAACTTTCAGGGTGTTCTACGACATAGGTACAATATAGACAACAATTCATAATCATGGTAAGGAACCTGATGATATGATGTTATCCATCAAGATATGAAAGATAAATGTTTATACACTAATAAGATAAAATGAATTGTTCAAAAGAAAGCATAGGAAAGCTGAGAGATCTCTGATGAACACTCACTATCCAATAACTGGCTCCAGCTAAATCTGAGAATTTCTCAGTGGAAATTGCTTCATCCGAAAAGACAAATTTTTCAAACCCAAAGCATTACACCAAAAAAACTTATAAAATTAAGACTAATTTTCTGACTTAGGAAAAACAAAAAACAAAAAACATTTAAAAATGTTAAAAGTGAAAAATGTTTACCTGCAAAGATTTAGTTGAAAAAACTCCTAAAACTAGGTGAGCAGTAATAGTAAAAATATTAAAAATTAAGAAGAGAGGCATTAGATTTCCAAAAGAAAATAATGATTTTATTTTTATTTGGGTACTGTACTGTTTTTTTTTCCCCAAACTTCATTCCAATTTCAGCTAGGACAAATTTGGTAGACATTTGCAAGTTTTCAAGAGCTAGGAAAATCTAATTCAGTTGCAACAGCTAGTAGCCAATTAATTATAAAGTGATACTTTCCAGGAGGATATCCAAATGCAAGTTCCATAACCAAAGAACATTATTTCCTTAGCATGTGCCAGAATAACACTTCTAGACTTTTTACCTAAAAGAGCATCCATCTTTTCTGAAAAAGTAAAAAATAACAAAAGGCCACCATGCATCTCACTATGAGCTGGCAACTGGGAAAGGAGAGGATAGTGACGTGTTTCAGCACATCATTAATAACAATTTTACTGTTTGTTACATCCAACATTTTCATTGAAGATATGGATAATACAAGCCATGTCCCACCTGTCCCTGGGGACCAGCATGAGCTGGAGTCACCACCTTTCGCTGTCTTTCAGATGGTTGCTTTTGTTTTCACTCCTTTATCACACAGTTCCCCCCTCCCCGCGCCCAACAGAGGAAGGACAGACTCACCCACTGTTGCTCTGAGTTACTGCTCCAAAGAGTGATCTTTCCCTTCCCAGGAGAGCCGTGCATCGCTTGGCTAAGGCAGAGTTGAGAAAGTCCCTCTCTTGGTGGTGATCATGAGCAACCATGAGCCACATCCCTTACTTCCCCAGGCTGAGCCAGCAAACTCTCCACCCTGAGATGAGCCTGGTCTATAGATGCAAGGACAACACAGAGTTACCCTGATGTACTCCCACAGACAGCCACTGACCTTGCATTAAATTCCTTGGAGTTAAGACCAAGCTGAATTCAGAGCTTTGGTACCAAGAGAAGGAAATCTGCTGCTCAGTTAAAGAAGAAAGAGAGGGAAGTAGATTCAGTGGAATATTGTTAACCTCTCTTTTAACCAGAAATGTTTGAAATTGAGTTAATGATTCTCCTGCTGTTCTAATTTTAAACATTTCCTTTACATCACTGAAAAGAATTCAAAACTTGCATTTAGTAAATCCAGTATGTGAAAGGTCCTTTGGGCTGGTAATAAGACTTCTGAAGTTGCAGAAATCAGTCTGTGAAAAGACATTCACTGGGCCCATTAACGTGGAGCGTATCTTCAAAAGGGAAGGCTGACTTACCGGAAAGTAATTCCTTCTCTTGCTCAGATGAGACTGATCTTTTATAGTCCAATCATGAACCTTACAAAGGCATTCATAGTAATTGCAATCCTTGAATAGTACACTGACCTTTCATATTTTAAAGACATAGTCCTAAAAATAACTTTATTTTTAGAAGTAGACAGCATTTGCAGTGCTGTGGCGCTATCAATGTGTTTTTTTGCTTCTTAGTTTGAAAAGTTTTCAAGATGAAGGTGGCTTCACTGGGTATGATGAGAAAAGAGCTGCTTATTTTTCCATTCCGCAACTATTTCTGTGTATGACTCCATAACTTTCTTCTCTATCAATCTGTCAAAAACACCATGATCATTGTTTCCTGTCTCCAAAGATACCCTACACTTGCAATTTGGGATAAGCATTAAGCAAAGGCTTTAAGAGCAACTCTTTTAGAAGAGAAACAATGCATGGAAAAATTACTTTCAAAATTCAAAGGCAATAGGATTCTTCATTTCTAATTTGGGAATTTATTAGATATGTCTTTGCTATTGTTAGTAGTGGTAGAAGCTCTTCTTGTTCGATGAGCTCAAGGGATGCCAGGAGGGATGCCACTCTAGTGCTGCCAGTCTCACTGCAGGGAAGTCTCCTTTCCCAGTGAAGGTCTGCTCATGGTGGAGTTGAGCTCCCCCAAAGCTCCTTCTCCCAACTTGTTTCCCACACAACCCAGATGTGACCTGGGTGGTAAAGACTGAGGTCAAGTTAGTGTCAGCTAGTGTAGCTGTAATACCCAGTAATTTTATATATTTTCCACCGTACCCTGCAATACGCTCTTCCAGGTGAACATCCCTACCACTGGGTCATCTTCCTCTCTCCAGTCCAGGAGCTGACAGCATTCCTACCAAATTTCCAAGCTGCCCTGCTATATTGATGGTTGAGATGAAAACTGGCAACAGGTTAATACAGAAATACAAGACTTCATTTGAAACTCAGAATAATTTCACTCTTTGGAGTGTGTCTTGGGTTTTGGAAACTGAAAAAACATGATTTCAAAAGCCCAGATCACTTCTAAAATTGTATCGACTTCAATATTCATTAACAACTTGCAAGCTATGCAGATCCTGTTTGAACAGATATGGTCAGTAAATGAGGCTTCAAGTATTTTCAGTAAAATTCTGTAGGGTTTCAAAAAGGCTATGAATAATATTAATTGTAAATATTTACAGTAATGGCAACGAACAAGTAATACATTTAGCGTTGACAAAAATGTACATTTCTGGAAGGATCTATGCAGCCACTTTTTGTAGTAGTAATTATTTATATAGCTGATGAAATGAAGTAGTTAAGTACAGGGAAAAGGAGGAGATATAGTTTCATGTCCCATGTAACCCCGAGTTTGCTAATGCAAAGCCAAGAGATATTTTGGCAAAAGCCTGTGTATTTGTGTAGAAAGAGCTTTCAGAAAGAAGGTTTATATCAAATTCTCAAGGACTTTTTGCCTAGAACTGATAATGGTTGCATTTATGACTATTACTGTCAAGAAAGTTGCTTTCAAATCAAAATGATTTGAACATGAGGAGAAGGAACTGAACTGAGTCCAGATGAAAGAAAGGCTGTTTTCAGTAACAAGGTACAGCCGGTATCTGTGTTGGTAGACTGATAGCCTCACAGGGTAGGAAGTCTGCATGGACCTAATAGAGACAAATGAATGCTGAATGGAGATTTATTTCTCTCAGGTGCCTCCAAAAGGAAAAACTTCACGTCGCTTGCCACACATTGTACATGTCAGAACTATTAGTGACCTCCAGCTGTAGTTAGTTAAGGAGGGCTGAATACCTTATGCTGCTGCTGGATCTCTGCATTGCACACAGCCCGTCTCCCCAGGAAACCTAGTAAATGTCCTCAGCTTGCTTTTTCTTTTCCTCTTTATAGTACTCTGCTGAGGGCTAGACAACCCTGTTAAATCTTTGACATGAGTACAACTAGGAGAAAACAACTACTATATTTCCAAAAGCAATAAAAGAACACATGTAGGGAAGAGAGGATGGGGGAGAAAGCAAGGACATTTAAATGAGGTCACCTCCAGACTCAGAGATCTGCTCTATCCAGGCCCCGGATGCTCTTTGCACCAGGTTTCTCCAACACCCTGGCTACTTGCAGGATGAGCAGAGGGAACAGCTCAATGTGGTTTTGTTGTGCCCCCAAAGCAGAGGTCCTGCCTGAAGGGGCTGTGGCAGATAGGTTCTCTGCAGGGTGCACCCAGCCCCAGGCCAGGTCCCCGGCTGCCACTCCTCTGCCTGAGGCCCCAGCCATAAGTAACACTTGTGCTTCTGGAAGTGATTTAAAGAAAAAGACATAGGCCACTCTAATCAAAAAGCCACCTGAAGGAGACCCTGTGA
The DNA here is from genome assembly GCF_018691265.1 of Tyto alba. NCBI lineage: Eukaryota > Metazoa > Chordata > Aves > Strigiformes > Tytonidae > Tyto > Tyto alba. Next base: position 14,118,905 of record NW_024881279.1, read on the forward strand.
TCGGAAAAAGGGAATGTGAAAGAGAAGAACAGCACAAGCAAAACCCCAGTGCCAGTTTTTTTCCCTGCATCATAAACAGGGGACTGCTGAAATAAGCTATTTAAAGTACTTTCCAGTGGCTTAGGTGGCTTAAACAACCTTCCTGAAAAAAGAGAAACATAAAGCCCCTTGGCCTTGTGGTCCAAAAACGTATGAAGTTGTTGAAAAGCTTCCTTTCACTTAGTCTCTTTGGGTGTCCTGCTGTTTCATAGCGATGCCCTTGTCATTAAGAAAAGATGCAAACACATCTGGAACACTCTCTTTTTCTCCAGACTAACTAGATTTACTTGCTGTCTTGTCAAACAGCCTGTAACAATGAGACTTTAACTGCAGCTTTATCAGAATGACAATTTGTTACTTTTCCAGATGTGTTTTGATATCCTCATATGAACTCTACCTAAGATTTGGTGTTACAGGATTAAGCCATTTCTTCTATAAGAAATTATCTGCCTGCCTTTAGGTTAGTTTATGTGCTGACTCTGTTGCCAAAAGTCAAGCTAGGCACAGCTGAGTAACACCTCTATAGAAGTAGCAACTGTAATTTTCATCATTAAGTATTTGTTAGAACTGTGTCTGAGTCTCACTTAAAAATTCAGTCATCAACCACAGCCAAAATATCCCCTGTGTTTGCAAAGAAACATCCCTTGTCCCAAACAGTTTTTCTGCTATCACAGTGGAAACAATTACTATTGAATTAGCTGGCATTGATAGTGTGGAATAAAGGCTGACTTGATTGTTCAGTGGGGAAAGCCAAAATTTCATTTCCTATGTTCATTTTCACCATGCTTTTTTCTTTTCCTTTATGTGAACCAAATACCAATCAACTGTTAAGTCCCCTGCTTTCATTCTACTTCCAATGTTAGATGTGTCTGAGGGCTGTGATGTTAACATAAGAATACTAATCTTAAAGCAAACAGTTCTGTGGATTGAAAGAACATGCAAGATTCAGACAAAAAGTTGCCTTAGAAAAATGCAGTAGACTAAACTGATTCTATGCAAAATTAAACTGGTCCTCCCTTATGACTACAGCAAAAGAAAAATGCCATGCATGAAAAACAAGTTACAGAAAGATGGAAAAACATGTCACAATGTGGCTGACAGCAATATATATTATCCCTAAACACTGATAATTCAGATGGAGACAGCAGCCTGTATGACTCAGAAAAGTTTTATCTGAATACATCTAAAATAGGAAAAAAAACAATTAAATACAAATAACAGGGAACCTAAGAGATGGAGCAAAATCGTCTGATCACATCCAAACTTTGGGGATATTTAAACTAGTTACAAATCTCTGGACTGAGTACAGCTTCATAGTTAAATCACAAATCTTCACAGGACCAAAGGAGAAGAAAATTAAGACATTCTGAAATTTTGGGACAGAAAATAAAACAGGAAATGTAACCAATTCAAAGGAAAGTTCAGAAGCGCAAATCTAAACTGGCAGCCAGACAAGAAAATTATTATAGGTTATCAGATAAGCAGAAACTATTAGGATTGTAGAAATGCCTTTTTTTAACAGATCTGTAGAAACGATCCTTTACCCTTGCACCAGAACAGTTAGACAAAAATTATCATTGAACTATAATCCTAAAATGGCAAAACCACTGCAGCTGAAAAACATTTCTGGTTTAAACACTTCAAGCATAAGTAGAGTTTTAGTTTGAACAACCTCTCTCACAATCTTTGCAGAAAGAAAGCATCAAGCATCCCAGTGATGTTTCCTACCATTTGTGATAGAGGAATAACCCAAACCTCAGAGAAAATACAAATTACTTCCTTTTGGAATGTTTTCATACCAAATTGTTGAACTCTGGAAAGACAGAGAAACCTAGTTACTTTTTTCAAAGTTGTGTACCCAGAGTTGTCCAGAGAGGACTGTCAGGAGCTGTGCCAGTTCGGGTGTCAGCTGTTGTGAACAACGCATTGCAGCGGCCGTCAGCCCGGGTGATGCTGCGTGACACAGTCCTGTCCCTCAGAGCTCACGAGCACAAACAGGCACTGCTGGAACAGGAGAATGACAGTCCTGGCACAGGGCAGCTAAAAGTGATACTGCGACACTATGACAGGGAGTTGATTTAATTTGGTTGTGTTGTATGTGCAGGTTCTCAGGTTTCACTTAGCGTTAGTTCTGTGCATTGATTCATCATTACCATCAGCTCAAACTGCTGCAAAATACTCTTGCGTGGCAGTGCAGCCAGGCAAATTAGGGAATATTGGATTGGCAATGAATATTTCATCATTACCATCACCGATAGCAAACTGCAGTCAATCTACATGCCAGTAAAGAGGACATGTAATAAAGATTAGGTAGGATGCATCAAATATACTGCAGAAATATTACTCCCAAATACTGATGAGTTTCTTGTGTGTGTTTGTGTCTGATATGCAAAGATTTCATGAAATATGACAGTACCGTCCTAATGAGGGATCAGCAAACTCAGAGTAATATCTAAATGGCAGTGACACTTTTATATTTTTGAACTTTATCTTTAGTATCTTCAGTATTTTGGAAGGGTTAACCTACATATCAGACATGCAGATGGAGAGAAAAAATATACATGGCTTTGCTCATCTACTTCTGTGCAAAATATCATAGCACAGGCATTTGAAGCAATAGAGACACGAATCATGTTCTCTTGGTTTGGGTAGATGTTTGCTGCCACATGAAGCAGGAAACCCATCTGGCTGCTCAGAGATTGTGGAGAAATTTGGATCTGGAGTACCCGGCCTTCAGGAAACGTCAGGGGAGGGGTTTCCCATGTCAGCATAGCTACATCATTACCCTTTACTTTCTTACCGTGTCAGCACATTACTCCAGGGAAGTAATTACATGACAGGAAAGCAGGAAGCTGCAATGCAAGACAGAGAACTAGCTTCCATGGGGAAATCTTGTAGAAAACCCATAATGGAAAAATCACTTTCTATCTCCGATCCTCCTCTGTTGAATGGCCTCTTCCTCCAGAAAGCACTGAGCCCAGGCAGTGGAAGGAAGAACCTTTTCATGTCCTGTTGTCATTTTTTCCTGGCTCAGAGAGAGGTTTCAGAACTCTGTGTAGATAATCACATTCTGGTGTCAAGCAAAGGAACCAACTGGTTTTAAATATTGACTCCACTGTTTCACTGTCACAGAGGAATCTCTGAGATACTCTTAAGGAAAATAAAGGAGAACAAATTTTTGGGTCTGAATTTAATCAAAGAACATCGTGCAGTTCAGTGACAGGAGAACAAGTCACTAGCACGCAGCCTCCCAGCTGCATTACTGCAAACCTTCAACCGATGAGACTACAAGAGCAACAGAAGCACAGATGCTTGACTGCCTGAAGTGGAGATTTGGGAAAGCTCCTAGGAAACTCAGCCTCCGGTGGTAGCAAAACTTTTCAATGGTGGCAAATTCCTGACTTGGAGGAAAAATGCTGGAGGAAAAATGCCAGGATCTATGGTAGGCATTAATAACTGCAGCAGATGATCTCCTTAAGCCTTGGTAGGCAAGATCTTTTAGTTTAAAGGGCCCTACTCCAGTAGATATTGTTGTTTTACTGGAAAGGGACATGGATACCCTCTATAAAATGTCCCCATGCACATGCATTATGACAAGCTGGTTTGCATAATGCAAGAAGTGCTAAAAGCCTTTTTGCCTAAACCGGAAATCTACTGAGGCTTAGATTTATTGTAGTTTTCTCAAAGCAAAACTGAAATTTCTTGGTTCTGGAAGAAGAACATAAAGAGAATCCTATTTAAAAATATTGTTTTCATCATATTTTTCCCAAGATTAACTCAGGCTGTATCAGAAATCACAGAGGATGAGCCTCAAAGAGATTTATGGCTTTATTGGCAGTGGATCAAGGCTGGCCCTGCGACCTCCTCCAGATAGCTGGAAGTGAGAGAAAAGGATATCAGGCCATCAGTTGTTTTATCGTGTGATCCCACTACTGGGGAAAAAACAATACTGATAGTGAGTTGTGTCCATAACCCTCTCTAGTTTGGCTGTCAAAGAGGGAAACAGTTATCTTAAAAGTTGCACAAGTAGCTTAGAATAAGAGACCTTGATGGTTATTTGCTTTGGAATTGTTCACCCACTTGAATTTTGAAATGATGCTGCAACAGGAAATAATGAATTTCCCCACTCCTGATGTCAAAACAGGTTTTTAAAGAAGACAGTGATACTCAGTAAATGCAGAACATTGTAACTACTCAGGATAATAACAAAAGCACAAACTGAAGCTGTTTGGCCTTGAGAAACTGCTCCCTTCAAACTTATTGCAGCATATCCTCTTGTTTTCTGTCACTTGCATCTTTCTGGTCCTTTTTTTTTTGCATGGCTTTCAGTCTGCTACATCCCTGGGCTTCATTCATGCTTCTTTCGTTCGATACTGGTGGAAAACTGAATCTTCCCTGTGAGCTGGCTGCTTTCTCCAGAAGTTCCCCCCAGAAGTAGAACTGCTCAACTATCCTTTGCTTATTTATGAGGTTCTGCAATTGCTACCTATAATTTCTTCCTGGGGTCTGTCTATGTACGTCTGCAATAGGCATCTAGCCCAAAAGTTATGGAACTGATTTTATGAAGGGCATTTTTTTTTTTTCACTAACTCTTTTTTTTTCTGTCTGACACTTATTTTATTGGGTTGGGGGTTTTTCTGCTGAAGGAATTTATTCAGATAAACATAACCTGTCATATACAGAAGTATCCTGAGAACAGCTCAGCTATGAATGTGATGAAACTTTTTACACAATGAATGTTGCTGAATAAATTTGGTGAACTATCTTCTGAGTTCTCTGGTTTCTTAAGATTGTTGCTACAACATATATTGATATCAGGAATTTTACACATGGTGACTTATAAAAAAAAGCCAGATGAAATATTGCAGCTGTGATTTGCCTGTCCCTACGTAATGTCTCACTGAGAAGATGCTAGAGCATCTGATCACAAACTAAGCGTGAAGCACTCAGCATGACCAGAATAATAGCTATGCAGATCTTGAAAGATGCCATGGGTCTTTTATGATTCTCTAGAGTGAGCAGAGGCTTTGGTTCCTCCTGCTTGGATAAAAAATTAAAGTCTAAGAATGACATGGTAGCTGTCATAAACTGGGCCAAAGGGTATATTTATAACCTGGCTATTCTGCCATGTTCCTACGCCTAGCCAAAAGTCCTAGGAGGAAAACAGCCCTGTGACCTTTGGGAATCCAATCCACTTGGAGTTCTGGGCAGTTTCAGACCAAGAAATAACTTTTTTAGAAAAATTAAGTTTGTTCTCAGTCAGATGAACAATCTCTGTCCTGAGACTCATCAGTTACTGCCTTCTTTCATGCTGTATCAGTTCACAGCGGCTGCTAATAGAAGAAGAAACATTTGTCTAAAGTGCCTACACAGACTATAAATCTTGATCCACTTTCACAAATAAACCCCTGCCTTTTCCACTAGGGAGGCTAGTGGAGCCTGGTTAGAAATGGCAACCTCAGCTCGGTGAACAGAGTTTCCATTCAAAACATGCTATCACTCTCCGTTAATGCTCTCATCAGAGACTGATATGCTCTTTTGTCCCTAGAGGTCACTGCAAAGTAGAATTAAAGTGCAGTCATGCTAAGGCATGTGGGGAGCTGAGCAGTGCCCTTGGCTCTGTCTTTGTCCCTATTCTTCCATTTACCTGCTTTCTCTACTTATACTGTGCTGCTAATTCTCTCAACGAATCAGTTCTTGTTCTATCCTTTTTCGTACTGTGTTTATCAAAAGACACATCGATTTTTAAAAAATATATGTGTGGTCTTATGCTTATAAATAGCATGCATTCCTCCATGCCTCTCCATGGATATCATAAGGTAGCTACATGAGACATAATTTGTTCAGAAGGGGCTAAGTATTGTTCCCTGGGTGAGCGGCTCAAAGTTAACATCACTGCAGGGCTGGGATGTCTGAAGTCACAGCACAGGAGTAGAAAAATTGCATAAATCAGTTAGGAAGTTATTAAATCATTTTAATTCATTTTAAGCTATTTGTATGAATGAAACCATCTTCAGGAGAATCATACTCACAAACCACAGACATAGCAGCACAGAATAGTATTCAGTCCAACACTTCCAGCATGCTCTTGCTGGATGACAATTATAACAAGTCTTTAAAGCCTAATAAATACTGACCGTTTAGCTCCAAACATTTAGGATTTTTCAAGGATTAGTGTCAGTTTAAGACATGATAGTGAAGCTGCCTATAAACTAATCTCTTCTAGGACAGTAGATCTGCCTTAATTCAGCCAATTATCCTCATCTGACTTTCATTTCAACTTTTTTTTACCTGTTTTGCTACCCTGTCATTTTTTTTGGCTTGAAGTCTGTGGCAGCTGGTTCTTACAACCACAGGGTGGTGACATCACATCCCATATTTGACACAAGCTGTCCACAGAGCATCTAAACCAAAGTGGCCAGCATCTGTGCTTAGTCCATTGGCCATGGATATAACTCTGCTAGGTTTCCAGCTAAAACATGTGGGACATTGGGCTGGACATGTAAAAAGCAATTAAAAGACAGAGTTTGAGAAGGAACCAAGTTTTTAAAGAAATTACTAATTCATGTAGATTTAAAATATTTGCTCAACAGAACCCATTTTTGAATGCTGTTCTCAGGAAAGCAAGTATTTCCCCCCATATTGCTTGAAGATGTTTACTTCTGTCCACCTATGGCACCAACCAACCAAAGTCAGTTGCTGCATTTATACATGTTCCAGAAAAGATAAAGTCATCACTGGCCATGAAGATGATCAGGAGCTGGAGCAGCTCCCCTGTGAGGCCAGGCTGAGAGAGTTGGGGAGGTTCAGCCTGGAGAAGAGAAGGCTCCGGGGAGCCCTTTGAGCGGCCTCCCAGGGCTTAAAGGGGGGGCAGGAAAGGTGGGGAGGGACTCTGGGTCAGGGGGTGTGGGGGTAGAACAAGAGATAACAGTTTTAAATGGAAAGAGGGTAGTTTTAGATGAGATCTAAGGCAGAAATTGTTCCCTGTGCGGGGGGTGAGGCGCCTGCCCAGGGTGCCCAGAGCAGCTGTGGCTGCCCCCTCCCTGGAAGGGTTCAAGGCCAGGTTGGACGGGGCTGGGAGCCCCCTGGGCTGGGGGAAGGGGGCCCTGCCCGGGGCAGGGGGGTGGGACTGGATGGGCTTTAAGGTCCCTTCCAACCCAAACCATTCTATGATTCTGTGATTCTTCAGCAAATGAGGTGACTTGTCTTTTTAAATGGTGAGATAACCCAGCCATGAGGGCTTATATCCACATTATGTTTGACCAAAAGTTGGACTCTGCTTCTTCTGTTAGCTTCAATGGACTTTACTGGCACATGAAAACATTAGTGAAAAACAAACAAATAAACAACAACAACAACAACAAAAACAACAAACAGAAGAAACATGAGTGTCAGATGTTGTGAGGTAAAGCAGAATTGAGTGTCAGATCCAGGAGTCTTTTGTGGCACCAGAAGCCAGGCTATGAACAAGACAAAGGAGGAAAACCGTGAAATACCTTTTGTATGCAGTAGCAGCCAGCACCAGAAAAGATGACTGAGGAAAGAGAGTGCCAGTAGCACTTGATAAATACAACCCTGATTCACAAGTGGCTAAGTAATGACTGAGAAATTAGTCAGATGTAGCTTTTTCCCCCGTTTCTCTTCTCCCTTTCTTAATTGTAGGAGATTATTAAATTTGTTAACATAATGAATTCTTTACAGTCCCTTTTACCTCTGCCTACCCTACTACATGTCCTACTAATAAAAAAGGTGAGACTGTTTCCAGTTTGTACACACGGGTATGAAAATAATATGGAATTTTTGCAAGATAACTCACTGTGATGTCTGCCCCTTAAGGATGGGGACAACTGACCGGATTGTTACAGTTTTTCATTACTAAATAATTAATAAAATTTCCAGATAATTTGTTCCACTTGAGTGTGGTTCAAGATCCTCTAAACCAGACAAAATTATCACTCTGAAACAATCCAGTAAGAAAAGGTTAGTGGTTACAATGTGAGCCTTAATCTCTAATCAGAGACTTAATTTCTTGCTGTAAAAGATTTCTTCTTCTGACCTTCAGCAAGCGACTTGTAACTTCTTTGATCCCATTTGTAAGTAGAACACAGTTGTACTTCTCTACCTCAGAGGGGTGCTGTAAGTATCCAAACATTAAATATTTGAGTTACACTGTAAGTATATTCCAGTGAATACCATCCACTTTAAATTCCCATCACCTATAGATATGGTATTTATATGCTATAAATTATAAAGTTAGAAATTCTCTCTGCAGAGAAAATAAGGCAATTTTCTGTCAATTATGTAGATTTAGTTTACTGTTTTCTGCTCTTCTAATATTGTCTTTTCTTATAACAGACCACACTAAAAAGAGAACAGATATTTGACTGTAAGAGCTTTCCATGGTTTGAGACTACATAGCAGATGAAAAGAGACTAGATTTCCTAAAAGTGCTAAAAGAATTTTTCATATTCACTTTCTAAAAAAAGAACACATTAAATATTATCTCTTTCTGTATAAAAATCTCCTCATGTACTTTCAGTGAAAAATACTATTTTCTTTCAGGGATACAGAATAAAAGAAAACAAAACAATATAAGTTTTCATATGAGTGCAGCATAGGCTGTATTTCAGCATATTTATTCAACTCTCAGATTGTATTATCTGTCCTACAAATAAATTGAGAAAGGTAATACAGAGAAAACAAAACCTCAGACACAATAGCTATTTTTCCATCCTATAAAAGCAGGCTGAATGTCACAGCTTTCTGCAGTCAAGTTGCAGTCAAGTTGCCAAGATGATAGTAATGCTCAGCAGAAGCCAAAGGCAGTTCCTTACCTCAAGCCTCAGCCCCGTCCAAAATCTCACTTTAAAGCAGACACCTGCAGGAGTCGCCTCTGTGGGCAGCCTAGGAATCAGAGGGCAAGATGATCGCAAGCAGTTGTTAATGCCACTGCCTATTTTTATAATCATCATCTGGCTTTGAACAAGCTAATGAAGGGTATGGAAAGACTGATTAGGTACAAACATGCCTTTTTGAAGCCCACTTTGGCCAGGATGGAAAACAAGATGTCTAATGCATTTTTCACCTCTCCCTTCTTCCCTGTTGCTTGTGCCTTTTAATGCTATGCCCTTACTTACTACTTACCCTCTCCCCTGACCAGCTGGGAACTCCAGCCTACAACTGCTGCACCACCTGCGGTGGTCTCCAAGCTGGGATGGTCCCTGGCCGCATGGGAGGTACCCAAGAACACTCTCAGATTTCTAGCATTTCTATACATATCTCAGTAACTGCTACCACCACCTTACTTTTTAACTATTTGTTGTCTCTTCACATGAAGCCTCTTAAAAGCTAGGTATCTGCCCTGAAGATAAATCCTAAACCCAAGGCTCTGAGGTTAACAAAGGCAAAACCAGTTAGCCCAAAAGAAAGTCCCATTACAATGCCACTACACTACCATTCACTAATAGCTCAGGTATTCCGTGGTTAGTAAAGATGTTTCTTTACTAATATGAACAAAAGTGCAGGATCAGTGAGATGTCATGCATGAATATTTAACAATCAAAATGAATATACTGGGGTCAGAAGAGTTTCCCCAGTAAGCATTTATTCATTATTGTTAAATGAGCAGTCTGGTAGGGTAAATGCATGTACAGACTTGTTATGACAGCTCAGTAACCTCCCTGGTCTTTAAAACAATTTGTGCTACAATCCATGCTACCTCTACACTTGAATAGATACAATAAATCTTCTTGACACTGGTGTCTCATATATTTACCTGCTGTATAAGAAAAGAATAAAATACATTTATGTAAATTTCATCAAGGTTTTAGTTTCTATAATATTGTTTGCAGGAAAGGAAGAAACAATGTCAAATGGCATCATGGAGAGATTCTGCTATAATTGGGTATTTTAGCACAAGCTGTTCCATTCCAGTTGAGAATACTTTCTAAAAGAAAACAGACTGAAAAATCATATTTAATTCCCAATTTTGCTTAACAAAGCAAATGTTGTAGTAGATATTTTTTTCTTCCAAATTTTTAAGCAGAAAGGAATATTTTAGAAAAAGCAACTTAAATGTCAACATCACAAATTTTGCTATCTGCGTTTTGCTGTGTGGGGACCAGACAGGGCTCTGAGCTGTGAAATCCCAGCAGGAACCACCGAATGGCCTGGAAGTTGTAGGTTTACTCAGCTTGGTGGTTCAGCATCTGTTCATCAAAGAAATAGAGGTTTGTGCCCAAAATCTGGATGTGAATGTAGGCGGGTTGAAGGAAGACTGCAAATGGAAATTGGAATATTTGGATCCAGGGTTTGCTCATTATAAAGGACTAGAATTTTCTGGTTATCTGTTAAGATTGCACCAAGAAGGATTTGCAGCTTGAGTGACAGAGGGAGGTTTGTGTCCCATGGGGCGGGTGAGGACTGGCTGCGGTGCACCTGCAGCTCTGTACCACCCGGGAACACAGCACCCTTGTGGGACAAAGTCACTCACGACATTATAAGAGTCTGTATATGCATGGCCTTGATTTCCCCACAGCCTGATACCAGGCAAGACTGAATGTGAAGGTACAGACATGAAATAATAAATTTCCTAAGTCTTCCTTGGGCCATCTTTGCATCTGATAAACACCTAAGGGTCTGTCCTAGGCAGTGCTGAGCTGTAATTCTCCATCTGAAATACAACATGACAGCAGAAAAGCAGCACCCTTAGTGCCTTGTGTGAAGCAGAATGCTACAGAATGCATTAATTCTAAGAATAAGAAATGTTCAATATAAACATAAAAAAAGCATATAAAGCTTTTATAGCTGTTTTGGACCACTATGAAGACAGACTAAAAATAATTTCAAAATGTTCTTAAAACGTACTTACTTTCTTTAGTTCTAACTCAGTAAAAATGTCTCAACAGATGAAAATTACATACAGGTTAATGAAACCAGCCACAGACAAGGAATTCTAGAGACAATATAGACATAAATATCTACTTATTCTAGCCAGAAGAAATGTTCTTGTTCTAGTTTGATTGATTGTTTTGCTTTGTTTTTTTTTTTGTTTTTTTTTTTTCCCTGATCACAATTAAAGAATAACATATGTTAGATTGAAATTAGAATATATTAGTTTGAAATATCCATCAGTTCACTTGTCAGAGAATTAGTTTGTTAGCCAGTTATTCAGATTGATGGTTTTGCAGCAGTACATACTGCAGGAAGGATAGAAAGAGGGAAAATAAGAAACAATTTTAAGGGGAAAGCATTTCTTCTAAGCAGCCCAGCAGACAATAAAAAACTAATTTAAACTGTTCCATAATTTGGAATTTATATTTCCTTGTAGCATTATTAAGAAAAAATGTCAAGAAGTGCTAAATTAATTTTAATTTCTAAAGTTTCCCTTTGAGGACATGTGCTCAAGATCTCAGTCTACAGAAGTATTGAGACAGTTGGACACTGCCATGAGCCTTCCATGACTGACAATCCCGAGATAAACACTTTTTGAAAGTAGAATTTCTCGAGCCAGCTTTTCTTCCAGTGTCCCTCAGAATTATTTTTTTTTATGTTTTTGTTTCTCATCCCAGTAGGTACCCCCCAAAAGAGCAATAAATTAAAAACAAAAATTAAAGAAATCATAAGTATTTTCACGCTCTAAGACTTCAGCAGGGTTTCAACCAGGCATTTCCTCCATGGAGGAAGCTGTCTTGCTCTTTTGCCTTTGACTTCATTTTCTCCCATTTCAAATCTTTTGCAAACTCCCATGTTTCTTGAATTTATGTCTCTCCTGTTTTTATGTTCCTTACTATGCCAAATAAAAAAAAAAAAAAAGTCACCATTTATTTGCATAAAATGAAAATAAAGCAGAGAAATTCAGTAATTATATGAATTTTAACTGTGGATATGGGAACTGGAACTTTTCATCCAGCTGCCTGTGTTCAAACCACCTTTCCCTTCACACTTTTGGCTTTCATCTGTGAAAGTATTGGTGTTGATATTACCTGTATTTAGCAACTGTTTCACAACCAACATTAACTATTATCTTATACTGTGTATCTTGTACACAGTACCATCTGAGTTTCATTTATACTAGAGACAAAAAAATGGAAGAGAAGTTGGAAGAAAAGGGTATTTGTAAGCCTCATTTTGTACTCATTTGGGACTTTGCACAAGTTGCTGTCCTACAACTCTGAGATGCTTCAGGTACAAGCCAGAAATCCTTGGGAGATTTCAGGGGATGAGCAAGTTTTCTTTACATGAGTCAGTTAAATTTCTTACTTCATTTCATCTATCTAGGGGTCATATTGCCTCTGAAGACTGTAGACTCACAAGTTGGCATTTCAAACATTCTTCAGCTGCAAAGAATACTGAAGTTTTTGCAGGAATTATCTTCCATAAGTAAATAGCTTCTTCTTCCTCATAAACTATCAGACTTTCACAGTAACAGCAGGATGAAAGAGGAAGGAGGGGTAAGCAGGACAAAGAAAAGAACTGCAATTAAATAATTGATTAACATAAATATGAAGCTATTTGACCAATATAAAATGTGAGGGGGTTTGCAAGTATTGATCAGCGTCTCTGCACACAGAGTACCTCAGAGTAGCCTTCTGTGCAAATGCCTTCCCTCTTTCTCAGTCCAGGCTTTGATCTTCCCCAAACTACTCCAGTTAACCTGGAGTGCTAGCTTTCTCTGCGGTTGTTCCCGAGGAATAGTATTTCTGGCTTTCTTGCTCTCTAATTATACAGTGCAATTTTATTCTATAGTGTTCAACAACATATGTTCTTTTAGGTCTTCAATTAGGTTTAGAAATGGATGTTTTGTTTTTAAACCTTTAAAATTTTTCCTTTTCCAAACCTACTGTATTCTATTTTAAATTCTTTCTTTGAAAGGTTTCACTAATAGACCTATAAAAGTTTCTCTGTCTGCTAAAGCTCTCAGCAAAGTGGTACTAATTGGACAATCATATGTCCATCAGTCAGTAAGCAAAGGGGAGCAAGCAAATCGGAAGCACCCCAGGCTGCTGCTCTCTCAACGCTAAAGAATAAAATGTGAAAGACCATCTTATTGTACTCCACAGTCTATATCCAGAGCAAATATCACCCTGAAGGTTATTAGTGTTGCATAGGGTGTAAATAAGATCAGCTGAACACAAGCTGTCCTTCTGTTGTCCTTAGCTAGGAAACAGATTTGCTACAGCTTGAAAGTTCACTGAGTCATAATTTGATCAAGACTGAAAAGTCAGTCTCTTGGAAGTGAACTTGGACACTAACCAAACAGCATATACTTAGATTTAACAGCACACACCAATCAATCTGGGTCTGAGAAGATAGCAGCATGCCTCAGAATTAGAGAACATGAGAAATACTACTACTTCAAGAAGAGTAAGAGGAGAAAACTCCCAGTAGTTGATCATTCACTCAAACTGCTGGACTCTCCTGTTCCACCACTATTATTCTCAGATTGAAAGTTGAATATCAGCAGCCAGACAAACTCTGTTCTTTCAGGAAAACAGAACTTCCCACATCCTTTTTTTTTTTTTTATCCTTTATGCAGAGTGCAGCCAAAAGAACCCAGTCCCCATCCAGATTTGCAAGTTGTCTTAATTAACAATAGTGTTGATGTGTAAGAAATTGCGTACTGTGGTTTTATCACACATTTTGGCAGCATCTTTCTCACACTGATACTCTCTGCAGTCAGGGCAAGGCAGAGAGAGAGAGAGACTTGCAGTATGAAAGCAGCAATGATATCCAGAAAGAGTACAGGCATGTTAAGTCAGCACATACAGCTTGATGCCATTAATTCAACATCATCCATTTAAAGGGCAAATATCCTTTCCCACACATAGTTTTGCAAATAATAAATAGTACTTACATTATAATTATAGACTCTCAAAACACATAGTCTCTTTCCTTTCCATGTCCTTCACAGTGGAGCTGATACAAAAAAACAGGGTAAGTGAAAGATCAAAGTAGATGAGGTTTGAATTCACCTTTGCTTTAGTAGCTGGAAAGCAGCAGATTGAAACCAAACTAAGGCAAAGGGTCAGCTATGAAGATGCCGAAGTTTTCTGAGATGATTTCATTAATATTTTGCCCACCTGGGAAATCCTGTGGTATCAAACATTACTGGAGTCCATGGTTTAGGTCTTTCAACTTCCAAAATACCTACTGATTTAAAATCAGCAGTGTGCTTTCTGCATCATCTTCAACTACAGCTCTCAAAGCACTCTAAACAGCCAGGGTAGAATAAGCAGTGTCTAACCCCTGGAAAGAAACATTTCCACTCCTCTTCAAGCTGTTGATTCAATATGGGTCTATTTCATATTTTCAATTAAAGTGAAGCTTCTGTGGCCTCTGGCAAAGAATAGCATGTTTGTGATAGTTTTTTGTGCTGAAAGATGGCCAGATAAGTGGTGGCTAGAGTGAGAGACCTGAACTCAGCCTTCACATCACTTCTCAGTATTAATCTGTGTATGTAATGAAGAGGGTTTTACAGCCCAGCCAAATATTTGAAAAATAAGCTGTCTGAGTGCAGTGTTAATGTGTGACCTGGCTCTGGTTTTGTATGCTCCTTTGTGAAAGGCCACACACAAGTATCTCTGCTTGTAAAATGCCACAGAAAGCTTCCATTTGTAGGAGCAAGGAGTATGTTTTAGCTAGTCATATTATTCAGGTCACCAGAGTGTGTCATGTTTTGAAAGTACAATCTCCAAACTATGTATCTCCTGGGAAATGTTAAAAGCTATAATTTTCACTCTCTCACTCTGACTCAATGTTTCACCACTGAGAATTTGTGTCCTTTTTGTTGTTGTTGCACTTTTACTGTATTTAGTTTTTTTATTTTTTTCTTTTCCTTCAGGTAGCAAAGAGAACAATTCCCCATCCAGGAACATATCTACCTAACACACTGAAAAGGGGAAGATGGCATACATTTTCTAGTGTGTGCCTTCCCTGCATTCTCCTCTGCTCCCTGAAGAGACATTTCCACTGGCATTTGATACATTTGTGCTAAGACATACTTTAAGTAATAAGGAAAAGCCCCAAAACAGCACAGGCTGTTGAGGCACTTTGGTTTCATACACTATTCCAGCCTGGTTCCTCAGCAGGAAGAATTTCTGCTTTAGTGAGAAGGAACCACACAAGACTTGCAAGCATGTGTGGACTGGCAGTACTGGCTGCAAGTGGACTAGGACCATCTTTGCTCTGACTTCTCAAATAAATATGAGCTCACCAACTTCCAACAACTTTCTTCATGGGAGAGGACCTTAGATAAGTCCCAGCAGGCAGCTTGAAGAAGCATAAATGCCTCTGTCTTTTAAAACCAACAACAGCTCGGATGGGCGGACATTTCCTTACTTAATTATTTTATGTTCTTCTGGCATGAATTCTACCATTTCTGTTATTATATATAGCATATTTCTCTTATTAATGCAACATTTTTTTTTTTATTTATAGAACTGTACTTTGCAGTGTGCTCCAATAAATATTTGTGGCAGTGAGTTCCCAGAGTTAATCACATGTTGTGCAACAAGCATTTATTTTTATGTTTCCAATTTAAATTCAGTTAATGTTTAATTCCATTGACTATCCTGTGACTGTCTGGCCATTCTTATGTTAAAGTTTTCTCTAAAAATATACACTTCTTTGATTTTTAATTCCTTCTGCTAAATCAAATTGTTCTGTCCTCTCCTTCCAATTGCTGTGAAGCTCAGACAAAGATGGGAAGAGGGATGGTCTGCAATTAAATGCCAGGGAACGGACCTCCGTCAGAAGAGCTGGACTCTCTCAGGATAGTTTCTTAGGAAAAAAATTTCAAAAATGGCTGTGCTGAGTTACCTTTTCCTATTGTTTCATAAAATGTAGGGTAAAATCAACAAGAGCCACTGCAAGTAATTTTCTAGGGGTGGGAACCATCTTGCCTGTGTTAGCCATTGGAGAGTTAGATTTTCAGTCTAAGCTAATTGACTTTGTTTCTCTGAAAATAAAAGGGTATCTCTGTCAAGTGATTAAAACAATTCTAGGACTTCACTCTTCATGCCACGTTTTCCCCCTTTGTCATATGGTGAATATAGATGTTGCACTATAAGGGCTAACTTCAGGAAAGGCTCATTGTAGGTCTGGAAGCTTTAAGAGTTTGTCCAGTATGCCTGCTTTATGATACCTTGTTATATAAGCAAAATGTACAGCTTGGCGAGACTATAAATTCATTAATGTTTCTAAAGTGCTGCAAAAGCTTAGACAGAAAGTGCTATTGAAATACAACATTGCTCAGGAGGATATTCACCTAATCCTTTGGTTTTATTCGTCCGTAAACTAGCAATCACCCTGTCATGTGCCAAAGAAATAGATCTTTGCTTTTCTTCATTCATGTTTCTAGTTTAATAGTAATATGCCCTAGAGCAGCAATTATGCTCCTCATTTTCAGAGTTCAGATTGTTTTTTTCCAAAGTAACAATCCTGGAAGATCATTCTATCGCAACTGGATTTTTAAGGGAGTTATGAAACTTTGTTCAATTCCAGTTTCTTAATACCAATAAATGCAAAAGCAGATACAGAAGATCATTATCATATTCCTTTCCACAGCAGTGAAAGCTAATTCCAGGCAATCAGAACAGGAATTTAGGTTCCCAACCTGGACATTGTACCATTTATTAACTGCTGAAGTTGCTTGAGATTTTATTTCTCACTTCACAGCAGCTGGAAGATACAAGTTGTCATGAATTCATCTCTAGTTCCTGACGTGATCATACTAGTAATGAAATCTCACATATTATGTGAGATGGTCTGAGAGCTGTGGAAGGATTTTCTCCAGTCATAAAAGATCTTAGAGTTCACAGGAATGGTTTGACTGATTTTTCAAATGCAGTCACAACTGTGTCTCCACCTTTATAACTCATTTTAATTTAATTTTCAAGTTTCTCATGGAGTAACTTAAGGAAGGGGAAAAGAAGGAGTAAGCTGAGCTATATGGAAATAAATTCTATTTAGCCTGAGACTGATCTTGAAAGTTGTTAGTAACATGATGCTACAGTTGCTATAGTTATTGAATATGGCTGGCTAGGCCAGACTGTGATCATAGTTAAGTCAGAGTTAGCATTTTTCATCTGAATACTATTACTATTATTAATTCCAAAAGTTTTCCTTTTCAAAATCAGAAGTCCCAACCATGTAGCAAACCAAATGCAGCATTACTTCAGAGGACATGTATCTGTTGTAAGAACTTTCTATACTTCCTAACAACAGCCCTAATCTATTACAAGTTGCACATGTAAAACCTTCAGTGGAGCGGGGAGGAGGAGATGGAGGGGGAGGATCTGGGCTACTAACAGTCACCGACCATCAACTGTGATGACAAGACCAACTTCAAAGTTGCCTGAGCATGGCAAAAAACAGCTGGCCTGCGTTTATGTGTTTGTTTCTCTGAGAAATCAATCAGAAAAGCTTTTACGGAAATGAGTGAAAGAATAATCACATTACCAACATTCCCCTCAGCCTGCACTACCTGCAAGGACAAGCAGATAAGGGACCATCATGTTACTTCTGCACTCTCCTTAGTAAGGTTTAAAATTAAGGAAAAAAAAAAAAAAAAAAAAGGAAGAATGGTCTAGATTGTCCTCTCAGCCATGAGTGTAACTCATGTTGCTGCCCAGCTAGTGATCACAGATAGTTCTTTTATCAGTCTTTTGTTTAGGTAAAGAGAACCAAAAGCAGAAAGCAGTATATGATGTTGACCAAACTCCCTTCTGTTGTCAACAACTTTTCTCCCCCTAGCATCTTTCAACCTTTCATATGCAAGAAGAGAAGGTACAGTTCCTTCTACCATAGCAGCAACTGTAAGGACTCAATGTTGGGAAACGAAGAAGAGAATATTCTCCATTTGCAGATTTATGGAGAGACTGCACCAGTCTCACAAGTGCTAAGATGCTATAATCCAGTTTCCTTGGGAACTGCTCATAAGATACAATTTTTGTCTTACACAAACTTTTCATGAGTTTACTAGGCACAGTCCACCCAGGGAGCAGTTACAATATTGAGTATGAGTTTATTCAGCTCTTTGGTTGCTAGAAAGTCCTTTGGGAATTATCAGCAAAGAATAGCATACAGAGTAGACCTGAGCCTGCTTTCTTCTACCCTGGGAGAATAAACCTGAATATTATTGGCTTAGGGATGCAGGTGATGTTAAAGCAGTTTGAAGCCAGTTCTGCTGCCCAATTACTCTTCTAAATGCCAAATAGAACTTATATCAAAAGCAGAAATAAAATTTGTGCAAGGCATTTAATTTATTAGAAGACTAAACCAAGAAAAGATTCAAGAAATATTTTTTCAAATTTTCTTAATGTTAAAAAAAGAAGAAAAAAGAAATCTGCTTTACTAGTCCAACAGTTTTTCTTTCAGAGTATACTTGCTAAGCTGAGAAAATTCACAGCTTCCAACTACAGTATCAACACCACTGAAGGTCTGCTGTACAGCAAAGGGCTAATGTGTCTTAGTGTGTCAGCAGCATCTGTCCTCAGAACAAATCAAACCAATTTTATCAAAAATTATAATGCATAACAGCTTAATTAAGTTGAAGATCCTAATGAGGCGCACTTAAAGACATTTCTGACAACAATGCCTGCTCTTTTTCTGTTTGAAACCTAATGCTGTACAGCAAAGTGCTTTTTCAATTCCATGAGTCCTCAGTGCTCCACCCCTGTAATACCTTTATATCTTATTGTTAATGTCTTTGTCACTTACCGTGGACAGTGCGTGGTTCACAAATAGCACAATAAGGACACTGTTGCCAGACCTGTCTTTTCACAATTGAAGGGAAATGTCAGATATTACATTATAATTTTTTTGCAGAGTTTTTCAGGCTAATGCTTAGAAATTCCCAATTGATGTCTTCACTGCCGTAAACTTTATGTAGGTGTTCTTATTTGCCTAATCATTTTTGTCAGTTTTCACCAAGTGAAATACCTTTGATGTTTGGATCATCTTAAATTGCAGTCAGCAGACTGGGAAGCTTTGTGAGAAGGTGGGTGTTACAGGTGACCTAAAAAATCAAAGTGGAGTAGACCGCATATAACTGAAAAATGACATTTTCCTGCTTCCTGGGAAAAACAGCATATGAAGAAAATTTACTACCTTGAAACAATAAGCAAGTAGTGGTTGGATAAACACAATAAACCAGATGCTACATTTTTCCTTGGTTTTGCTTCTGATGTAGTAGTGCAGCTACTCAGAAAAGGTGTATGCAATTCTTCAAAGTACTAAAAATAGTATTAATGCCTGCCTATCTTGATCCAAGCCAAGCCTAGCCCTTGCACAGGAAGCCATGTGACACAAGGAACTGCATTTACATTCTTCATGTAGTGACCTGAAAAATCTGCCATCATAACTCACTTATGTATTCATACATCACAAAGCCAAAAACATCATTGTAGAGTATCAGTAAAAATTCATATCACAGATGTGATTGAATTTTTGTTTCACTGAATATACTATTTCTTTAAAAAAATAAATCCATATTTGATAATCACTAAGAATATAAATTCTGATCTAGTCATCAGTAGATGCTTTCCTCACTTTACAGACATGTTAGTTACTTCCAGTTGGAATTTATCAAGCTTCACCTTTTAGGTAACAGAATATGGAATACCTCTGTTTTCCTACAGAAAGGAAGTATCAAAGTTGGTTTTGTCTGTGGTTGATAGTTTTTGTCTTTAAATTGCTGTTTGTAACATATGATCAAGTCACACTTTGACATACTCACTAATAAAGACGACTGGGATTTTACTTGCTCTTTTAGGAATGATAAGGGATATTTTTTCAGGCCTTTTAATTTTTTTGCATGGATCTTCTTGAACTTTCTGACTTCAGTTTTTTGTTGTTCCTGTGTAGAGGTTCCTGGCAGGGCTGCTTCACAATTCGCCTTCAAACATGTTTATGAATTTGCCTGCTGCATAAACAATTTATTATGCCTTCAGTCAAATGTCTCTGACAATATGTAGCCCTTAAGATGATTTACCACATGTCAGAAAGAAGAAATGTTAAAGGCCTTTGGAATTCATCATGGACTGTCCACGGGCTTATATATTTTACATTTATACAAATGAAAGTACAGTTTGACTTAACAAGAGCTTAGATGCCCTTTGTCTGCACTTTTGTGTCAGTGCAAGATGAACACAGTCGGGAACTCAAACACTGTGGATTTGTTGACTTGTTCAGTACAGGGATTACTGAGAGAGGTCACCTGTCCTCAGAGAACCATACACTTGAGAAAAGATATTTGAAGGCAAAAGGCCTTTTACTTTAGTGCCAGTTCTTTTAAATTTAACAACAGTTCTCTTATTTGTAATCACTTTCTACAACTAGCTTCTTTTTTTCTGTATGATTAAAGAAATTACAGTTTGTATGACAGGAAAGAGCTGAGAATAACACGTCACATGGCCATTAAATTAAGAGTATGACCACAGCTGCCTTGACGTTAATCACAGCTTTATCATCAATTGCAATGGAATTATGCAGATTCAGGATCCTCTGGTTTGGGCCACTGCAGCTCTCATGGCTAGCAATATAAACACTGACTTTTTGGGGAGATGGCTTGTACTCCATTGGAGAGATTCTCAGTTGCCATTATTCTCAGCTGATCCTCTTGCTCACAGCACCAGGAAACCTGACTCCATTCCTATCCAATACTTGGTATTCATTGCTATCAATTTTGAGCATGAACTGATCTTGGTTACAGTGCTAGTTAGATCTGGAATAGATCTGAATAGAACTTCTGATTCCCTGTTCATTGTAGGAAGGTTGGACTAGATGACCTGGAAAGGTCCCTTCCAACCCAAACCATTCTATGATTCTATGATTTATACCACTGTAGTTGAGATTAGAGTTCCCCTGACAGCCCTTTGGCATCAGCTCTTTCACCTAAATATTGTGCCCTTTCTACTACGCAGCATTGAGGGCTGGCTCTTCAGTGTTATCCTTTCTGGCTTCAAAGCAGATTATCCATTTGGAACATCCTTATGGTCTCTCATCATCCTTAAAACCTCCTTACTAAATCCTCTATTTAATGTTTTTACTACTGCTCATTCACAGCATTTGCAATGTAAAAGTATCAGTCATGTCTTATCTATGCTAAAACCCGTGATCAAAGCCTTTTGCACCCACTGCCATTGTTGCATTTATCCCAAAACCCAGCTAGATATAGGAAAGAGAAGCAATTACATTAGTTGCTGGATAGTCCTGAAAAAGGTAATGATATATCTTGCTTTTGACATTAACAGTTGGTGACAAAATTGCTCATTTCTGTTCATTCCTCCTGCAACATCCTAGAGAGACAGGAACAGGGAGCAATATTCTTCTAGAGTAACTCATTTCAATCCATGTGATCTATCAGAGTCAGTATTCCATATGTGTCATTCTTCTAGGTCCTGGTTCAACTTTGACCCAGATGGCTTCAAATTTGACTTTGTAGAGCTCGTGTTACTACAGCACACTGGGGTTGATGGAACAGTAACTCCTAGTGGAGCAGGTGACATCTCTGAGTGGTTTTCTCTGATTTACTGCCCCCTTGTTATACGGTTCTGTGGAGCTCTGAGAGTGTTCCTTAGAAAATATTTCAGACAACTCTCTAATTTAATACAGAACTAAAACTATTGTATAGCTTGCTAGGTTTTTGTTTTAATCATTCTGGAAGATTCCAAACCATTTTTCTGTACAAGATAAGGTGCTTCTAGAAAGGGCTACTTATTACATGCCGGGCTTTTGCCACATAACTGCTGTCTGCTCACTTCGGGGATTTAGAGATCTGCTAATGTAGGAGAAATTCCCCTTTAGGGAAGAGCTTTGGACACAGAAAGGCCATGGTTAAGGCCTGTGCCACTGGGGACCACTGTGTCAACCTCTGGTTGCTTTATGAAAGTGATATACAGATGTTATTTCTCTTCAGTAAGCTGGCAGCCTCTCCATCTCTTGGGGTTCAGAAAGCTGATCATCATTTTGTACAGTATTTAGTGTGTCACTGTTTGTGGAATTTCCAAAAAAACCTAAAGCTGATGTTCCTTTGTGCTATTCATGGAAAACATATTTTCCTTGTTTTCTAATACAACCTATGACCTTAACATATGGTTGGAAAGGATATACTTCACATCCTGCTTTTTCAAGATCTGATTTGATGCTTGATCAGAACATATTATCTGATGACATTTTAGGAGATACAATAAATGATGGCTCAGTGCAAGTTTTATTTATTGTAATGGAAAAAGTAAACATTATAACAGTAAAATGAGGGATGAATATCAGCAATGACATTCAAACTCCATATATCTCTCAATGCAAGCCCACTGGAGGTGGGATACTCAACACAAACTTGTATTATGTTAATAGATCACAGAGGAGAATAAATTCCTGCCAGTTCTGACAAATTACTCACCTGGCTTTTCAGTGAACCTGAACACTATAATGACAACCAATAGAAACACAAACATTTGGAAACACAGGGCTCAATGCAAAACCTACTGTCAGCTGGTAAGAATTCATGTATATCACACCAGGATTCCCCTCAGCCGTAACTGCCAAAGAAACAAACCATAGTCAGTGACTGACTCAGAAAAACCCGGACTGAGCTCCAGCTCCACATGGCTAAGCAGCCTGCAGCATACTCTGACATATAGCCATCTCTCCTCACCATTACTAAAACATATCCAAAAATTTTGTTAGAAGGAGGCAACATGAAACAGATATAAAGGATGATGAACAGAACTCCATTCTCAGGAAATAAAAAAATGCTGTTAAATATTACCCAAAGCATGAAGCATTGGAACATAGGAACAAACACCACTGAAGTTCAATTAAAACTTGGTTAGTATCTTGCAATTATTTGTTTTTTACTTTATGTGTCCTAATTGTCTGGGACTAGGAACAAGAAATCCCTGAATTCTAATCCTAGGTGTGTAATGGTATGCTGTATTTAAACCATACAGCTTGCTTAAGCAATCTGTGATCATATCTTCTAAAGATGGATGATGTAACAATGTCTGTTCAGAAGATGTTGTGAAGACAAACTTATTTTTATAACTGTAAAGCACTTTGCCACTACAACCCAGTCCCTAGGTAAGACCTAATGAAGTCTAGGGAGGGGGAACAACATTTTTACAAGTTTTATTTGGCAATTCTGATCATCTTCATTGATATTTTGAAGTTTGACGACATTTGAACTGATTCCCCAATATTATTTTCTTCTTTCCTAGAACCAGAAAACTAAAATAAAACACAAACTACAAATGCTCTAGGAAAGCCTGTTTGAGAAATGTTCTACCTTCTGAAATGTATTCAGATTAATTTCTACAGTCATCACGAGTGTGTTTCAAAAGCATCACAAGAGCTGTAGTGCACAGAAACTGCTCCAGCATGTGGTTCTGTATACACGTGCTTCTGTGGACAGTCCAAGGGGTAAGGACAGTTACAATAGGAAAGATACAGCAGAACTTTCTCATGCTTAGTTCTGGTTGTGGCACATGCCAATGCCAGGTGTGTGTATCTTATGCCTTATTTCACTTCATTTTTCAAGCTATCTTTAAACGATACAAATAAAATAATTTTAATGACTGAAGTAAAAAATTGAGGACTCTTTCCCTAGGGTGAACTGCTTATGCTGCTTTGTACTCCCTATTCCTACCTCCTTTAAAAACTACAAAAACTGACTGAAAACCTCATCACTATTTTCACTTTTCCATCTGCCCTTCTAGAGAATGTTATTAGTACACTCCCCAGCAAAAATAACTTGCCTGGGCTACCTGATACCACTGAAATTGCAAAGCTACTTGCCCAAAATGATGAACCTGCCAAGGTGCAATTGTCAAATTGCATACAGCTTTTGCAATCCTGCTGTATCTGATTTAAACTATTCACTGCATTTCAAATCAGAAAACAAGAAATGGCATTGCCACGGAACTGGTGCTGGCATATAAACATGGTTTTAACCTTGCAAAATTTGAGCACTGCAGAGCAGCATGAAGGGGGACGGCTGACTACAGTACCCCAGTTCCCCCTCTTCACCCCACTGCACAAACTGACTTGTATTCAGTTGTGATATGCGGATCACCAAATGTGGAATTGGACTTACCAGTGATCACAGCTAATGAGAGAGTGGAAAAACTACCAGGAACACAACACTGTGTGTGAAGTTATACAGAACT
Organism: Tyto alba; assembly: GCF_018691265.1. NCBI lineage: Eukaryota > Metazoa > Chordata > Aves > Strigiformes > Tytonidae > Tyto > Tyto alba. The sequence continues at coordinate 14,143,111 of NW_024881279.1, forward strand.
GCTCCAATCTGAGTTTGTCTAATTCAAGGCAGATCCTTGATGAGTCAGAATCTGGAGTTAAAAAGGAAATGTCTGTTCCAGCCAAAGAACAAACCTTAACATCACTTTTGCTGTGAACTACAGTGGAAACAGATTTGAGACCTTATTTTTGCAGTAAGGAAGTAATATTAATGCTAGTGCATTATCAAAATCACAGTACCATTCTTGTCTCACATCCCTACTATCCCACCCAATCCTAGCCACTGTTATCACTACAAAAATTGAACAAATCAGCACTTCCAAATCTAATTTTACAGGTTCCTAACCAACTTTGGCATAGTGTTGCTGATTTTTTCCACAGATGACAGATGTTTTGCCTCAGATTTTGGTAGTGAGAGGGGTAATTCCAGAACCATCTGGGTGAATCCTGCAAAATCTTTTGAAAACACTGATCTGGATAAAAGCCAAAATATTTGGCTCCACCTATTGGAACAAAGAATGAATCTATTTATTTTTTTGAAACAATATATGTGTAGGCTCCTACCATTGAAAGTTTTGAATTATGTATTTTGTAAGTAAAACCTAAAAACTTTTGTATAGTTAGGCGGCACATCTGTACTTGCTTGACTAAGTGTGGGTTTAAAAGCCAATTTCATATCCGTTTCAATGAAAAAGCAGAGACCTTCTAGAATAGAATGAGCAGCTTTGCTTATAGGCAGACACCATATCAGAGGCTTGTACACCCAGTTGTTCTCCCTCCCTCCTACCTCAGGAATACAATCCCTCATGTGTTAATGAAAGGCAGGAAGAAGGGGAAAAATTAGCCTTAGACAAATAGTAAGCATCTGGTTTGCTTATTGCCTTAGCAATTCTTACTAACAATATACAGTAACACAGTTCCCAGGAGATTAAGATTTAAAATGTTTTGCTTCCTAATAGTCTTTTATTTCCCACATAAACATTGTGTTAATGGATTAAAGCAGTTCTTCTGAATGCAATGATTAATTAGTTATGAGTTACTTGGACCTTTCAGTTGAGCAACATTAGCTGAAGTGAAAGGTCACCAAAATCCTGTGCTGCCTGTGCTGATCTTTGCTACAGGATCTGTGTTACAAGAGACAATTTTGGCAGAATTGTCAGTGGCAGACTGCAAAGTCAACAGTGGTAAAGCTGCAAAGTTCTCCCTAGCAAAGTCCAGTATTTTTCTTATTCCTTCTCTGCAGAGAGGTTCAGCATCAGTCTGGGTAGGCTGAGTTTATAATTTATATTCAAATTGTGATCACTTATCAATAGCTTTCCTGATCTCTACCACACCTGGGATATAGTCATGAAAAAGCAAGCTACTTCTGTGCGGGAATTGTAGTCCCCAGTAGGGAAAGGTGGGAACGAGCTTCTGGCACAGGTCCATGCAGGCCAGCTAACTTGTGGAGACACTCTGGAGCCAGTATTGCTCGTGCTGTGGCTGGAGAAGGCTACAACTGGATCATGTTGGACCATTTTTCTTACTCTAGAGTTGCCAGCAGCATTATGACACATCTCTTCCACTCTGTCATGAGTCAAGCATGTCTCCAACTCTGAATCAGTGCTGACCCTCAGCATGAATACCTCTAGCAGACCTCTCTGTCTCCATTCCTTCTTGGCTACCTCACAACTTTCTCATGATGCTGTTGTTAACAGCTGTCAGTATTTTGGGCTGACAAAATTACATGAGGACAGGCAGGCTGTCCCAAAATGCACCAGAAGACAATTCATAAAAGTCTACTTTCAAAGGCATAAATTCTGAAAGATGAGCATCACACAGTTTTTAAGAGGTATGAGTTGGACACGTACTCAAGTCCTGGGACCTCTCACATAAAAGCCATTTGGATAGCTGAAGCACATGACTTAGTTCACACATCAAGTCTTAGCAATATATGGCTGCCCATTTATCAGTGTAGACATATCCTAAATATTAGAATTCCACAATCATTTGTCAAAAAAAAAAAAAAAAATGCAAGTCAATTTTCTAAATTATTGCATTTCTCTTCCGATCAATAGCGAAAGGGATTGATTAAAGTTATTGAGCAGAATATATCACATAAAAGCACTAAATTCTGACAAAGGCAGAATGATTAATGTATTACACATTTGCTTATCCTTATGATTTGTTTCACAAGATAAACACCCATGACTTAAAGAATTTACCCTCTGTTTTTCATTCAGCACAGGAGTCAGAGTAGTTAGACATTTTCTATTGCTTATAGATGTTTTGCTACTATACAGCTAAGCATATCCACTGAATATAAGAATTACTTTGAACAAAGACAATAAAAACACAGTTTTCACAAAGTGCTATCTGTCACTCTCCTCAGTGCATAGAAAATAGAGTTGGAAAGAATTTTCAAGCCAATGAGCTTCTCTCATTTACGTCAATTGCCCTTGGAAGGTTTTTTCTACATTATATTTACTACCATTTTATCCAAAATGAGATAAAGACATTATAAATTACAAAGTTCTAGCACTTAGTCTGGCAGATAATTTCTGAAGTCTCCTATTGTCGGGAAGCTTTTCACAGATACTCTGCCGAAATGTCTACGCAATTAATCATTAATCAGAATAGCAAATACTAGAAATAGAAACATACCAAGCCAGGTTTTTCCTTCTTTTACTATTTCTATTGATACTGACAATGAATTGAGATCAAACTATTTTACAGACACTGATTCTTCCATAATCACTTGGGGGTTGTTACAGATCACAGTGCTCCTACTCAATAGCTTTATGACACATAGAGAGGTGCTGGCTCTCTTAGTAGAGGGCTTACAGAGTCCCAGGACAAATGGCTTTTCAGGTTTCCAGCACCATTTATGCTTTGCTCATTATCATCTTCATATTATGGATATACCTACAGAGCATTTACAGCACTGGCATCCTCATGTATAGGATGGAGGAGGGTGCCACGACAGGCACCAGCGTTTGGGACTGAATGGTGTGCATGCCTCAGCACGTCAGTACGTAAGATGGGTTAGTGCTTACACCACCACGCTCCCTGGGGTGCAGGATTCAGTGGACCAAGTGCCAGCTATAGGGTCCTGGAGTGGGACACATGGCAAAAATGAGGTGGCAGTCAGAAAACTGACTGTCATGCTCAGAGCATGCAATCAGGCTGATCTCCACGTGTGCATGGTAACTTGCCCCTGAGTTGCCTCAGTGAGGGCTACCTGCAATTGCAAAGCAAAGTATAGCATGGCTGGGAAGAGAATACAGAGAGAAAATGTTAGACCAAAAGGCATCAGTGGGATTTTAGCTACCAGCTCCCATGGGATCGGGATATCACCTGCCCAGGATTTCAGCCTTCTCACTCTCTGAATTCAGGCCACTGAAACATGCTGCAGTTTCATCCCCTTGACCTTTTAATTTATGCCATTCCCTATAGATGTTTCTCTTATTCAATTTGTTACTTAGGTTGTGCAGACTCAGGTGTGCTTGAGAGAAATAAACAAAAATTTAGCTTATCCCCTCTTATCCACATTGCCCCTGTAACCATAGCAGGAGTACAAAACAAAACAAAACAAAAAAACCTCCTTGGGTAGCTGGGAAAACAGATCCAGACACAAATACTAGCAAATTATTTGAATGAGAAGTTCCCATATTGAAACTCTTTCAAAAGGAGAATGGCCCTTGACACTTATTAGTTAATCTTGCACTTAGTTGTTTTATTTTAGCCTGTGCAGCTATTTGTGTAGATCCCCTGGCTTTCACTGCATGTTTTTAGTCTTTTCTTGTTGATAAATTCTCAGTCTGATAATGATCCTTCCCACTCGCCTCTAGCTTCTCCCTATCTGGATCAGCAGTAAATATATTAGATTTCCTCACTGCATACTGAAAATAAACAAGCCTGGGATTTTAAAAGTCCATTTGATTTCTGTTTATGATCCCAACATCTGAACACTCTATTGAAAATCTGAGTGCACAAGAACTCATTACTGATTCAACCTAAAACAGAGGGGAAAAAAGAAAACTGAGGGAGAAATATTTGGCAGAAAATGAAAGTTAGAAAACAGCAGAAGACTGCTTTATGAAAATGAAAATTAAGTTTATTTCTTACTGTTCTATTTATAATCTTTAGTTTTTACTAATAAAATTGGAAAAGTAAGTTCTTTAGCGGAAAGGTGAAGGCAATTCCACAGAAAGCCATTTCTTTTTTCGGTAGAAATATTCAAGTGTGCTATTGTATTTTGTTGTCCATCTAAACTGTACTGACAAAGACACACAGATGAATCCTTTTACTGTCCTGTTGTTCTTGCTCTATGATCAAAGTTGCACTTATTCAAAATGCTACAGTCTTACTACCAGGCATTTCAAAACTTGAATGACCTTGAGAGTTTTCCTTCACAGTGAAAACACAGTGTGGCCCAAATTGCTACTATGCTGAGCTTTTCCTGTCAGATCCTCAGCAGACACGTGGCCTGAGGAATAAGAGAGTGAATCTTTATCAGAAGACTTACAGTAACTTCAGAAGATCATATTCAAACTGAACTACACAGCCACCCCTGTATTCCTGTTGGGTCAAAACAACGTTAATCCTAATTGTCCTTGAACAGAGAAGGCTCCCTCTCACACGTGCATCCCAACTTTACACATTTGGCTTAGATTTACTCTTTGCTAAGCTGCTAAAACCTCAAGTTTTACCTCTTTCTATTGAAGTAGCAAAAGAGAGCTATCAGACAGAGGGCAGGGATGGATGGAAAGCCGGGGCTTGAAAGGGGACTTTCTGATGGATGGTGTTTACAGCTTTCAGTGCAGTTCAGTTTCATCTCACTGAAGCAGGAAACAACCTCTGAGACAAAGATCTCCTCACTGCTGTCCTGGCAACACGGTGACAGCACTGGAGCACTGAATAGAGGCCCATGGAAATGTATCTCTAAAGGAAAAGGCTCATCATAACATATAATGTGTAATTACACCACTCTGGAAGAAAGCAAATTTTTATGTTTGAGTGAATTGCATAATCAATAATCAACAGGTCCTTTCAGCTTCTATCTCTCCACCTACACTGTGCTATTGAGTAACAATGATGTTTTGCTGTAATAGCACCAGACAATGTTCTGAAATGCAGTTCATTAACATAAATTCTTAAGTTAATCTTATTTTTCTGAGGATTAATATATTTGCATGTTTTTTTTCAACATGAAATTAACTATACTTGTGGTCTGTACTCAGGTTTCATACACAGGATCTTCCCAAGTGTTAAATATTGGAACATCTACACATGTAAAAATAGTAAAAATAGGGCAAAAATTCTAATAACCACTTGCTCTCTTTTGTACTAAGTGAGACTAGTCATTATTAGGTCTCATAAACCCGGGATTATTTCAAAGCTAGGAAATTTAAGCCATCCCTCTAGTTAGTAAAAATTTATTTATTTGCTAATTTTTCAAAGTAGAGAATACCTTTTATTTTCATCAATAAAAGAACCAAAATTCAAAATTTGATCAGTTATATCTTGACTGTTAAAGCACAGGTAACACTGATTGACATCAAGTGTCTGATGAACTGTTGCACAGTGAAGTTGATTAAATCTTGAATTCAGTACTGTTATTAGAGAGCACCTTTGGAAATTCACATTTTGTATTTTGTATATTAATTTCTGTAGTGCTCCAGGCATAAAAAAGATCTATAAAACTGAATATTTAACTTTTATATCACTCCTGCTTTTTTATCATTTTTATATTTTTATCATTACTATCACCAAATAAAAATCAAAATAAATTAAGCACAGTAAATAGTTTAAAACCAGTTAAAAGTTGTTGCACATTATCTTTGTTTAGTATAAAATAGAATATGTTGTAGCATATGCATCCTATATGCATAAAAGGAATAACAAAAAAGATATCCAAGTCATGTACTTGTTCAAACACATGCAGAACAGTTCTCATTTATTTTGCAGATTTCTGTCAGGAACATACACTCGGTGGGGCTTTTCAGTTTTTATATATTTGACTTTGGAGCTCAGGATGAGAACTCCCGACTTGGTGGCTGCACAGCACTTCATCTATCTTTTTCATTGCACCACTTTAGGAAATGAATGGGCTCAGTGTATGAGCAATATGTTACCTAGAAATTCTCCAGGAGAAATCTTGCTTTGATTGCAAGGCAAGAAGCTTTTACAGTTCATACAGCTAATTCTTAGCAACTGCACAGCTATTTCCATCTGCAGTTCACCACAGAGATTAACAACTGATCTGTATCAATTTTCTCCATCCAAGCCTCCTTATGATTCACTGCTTCATGAAGAAGCTTCCTCAACATCTGCTGCGACCACCCTCCGAGGTGCCAGGTTCAGAGGCTTCCCTCAGTGTACGCTGCCCAGTGCGGAGCAGTTTCCACATCAGCATCAGGAGGTGAGCCCCTCGGATCGGCATTCCCAGTGCCCTCTCGCCAGGTCCCCAATGCTCTGAAGCAAGACTTCACACTGGGCATCTAAGCCCCCCAATACTGGCTGTCCCAAGTTTCATGAACATGAATCTTTTTTATTTCCATGTGTAATTTGTACATAAGCATACCACACATGAAATAAAAAGATCTCATCTGTGTGCCTATGCTCTCATAATTCATAACTTGAATAATACTAGGGTCAGGTTTGCTTTTGTGAACATTCATATATATAAGAAGCTCACTGGCAATGAGAAGAAGAGATCAGAGCAACCAATAAAAGGAGCTGAATCTATTATTTTTGTTGTATTGACCCAGTGTATTGGATTGAGTGACCAAGCTTCCTTTACAAAGACACAATTCATTGTCACACTACCAGCAATTTTCTTGCTACACTCGCAGTGGAGCTCCACAGAGGGAGTATTATCCCACACTGCTCCCATGGTCCCTTCCACCTCATGCTTGAAAGCTTTAATGTTTTAATGTGATATTAAAAGTGTTACAAAATGTCACTGGTTGAAGAATACAGGTAATCTCAGCCCACCAGTAAAGCAGGGTGAAAAATGCCAGATCTAGCCAGGCTCTCAGCAATGGATTCTAGGCTAATGACTAAGAATAAATACGTATATATTACCTCATCTCTTGGCTGAAAGAAAAATCTAAGGCATCAAGATAAATTACATCTCTTTTTCTTTAAAGGTGCATATTCACTCTGTTAATTGAGGAGCAGATACTGAAAATAATCAGGTAATTGGTTCTTGCTGTAAATGACTTAGAGGCATTACAATAAATATAACATCTCTTTCTGCTCTCAGTCCACAGCTTTCCTCACCTAACTGCTACTACTAGGCTAATTGTCCTTGCTTGCACATATATTTGTATTATACGAGCCTTTCCATTAATGCTCTGAGATTAAATGTCATAAAATTAGATGTGTTTTTCAGTAACACTTGAAAATGTAGTACCTGAACTACAACAATGGCTGCATTGGTGCAGCTTTAAACATGATATGTTGCCCTGATGAGAGAGTCTGAAATTTTTTATCGATCTTAAAAGCTTCCATGTGGTTTAAAGTTAGTGTTATGATAGCAATAGTAGGATTCAGCAATGAATTTCACCCAAAATCACTTCAGTATCTACAGCTACTGCCAGAAAATGACCACAGTATATATAGTTACCTAGATCAAGGTGAACATATAGTGTACATATAAATATACATACATATAAATGCACACACATAACAGCTTTCATTTTTTAAATTGCTGCTCTTCAACTGAACTACTTTCTACCCTCTTAAGAAAACATATAGAAGAGATGAAGTGGTATCATATCTCCAGGATGCATTCAGAAATTATCTTTGCAGCTGAAAAAAATGCAGTGTTATCTGCTAAATTAATTATGGCTCTTTCAAGGAGACAGTCAACTTCCAGCTGCTAGAGAAAAGGCACATTTATTTAGGAACAAAAAGAATGGGTGAAAATATGTTTATTGTATTACCAAGGGCCTTTTTCATTCATCTTTTCATGTGTTTTCATGAGATCTTAGTGAACTATTAGGAACCAGGGCACAGGGTGAAATTGGGAGCCCACACAGCCCGGGACACAGTGCCTCAGAGGAAAAGATGAAAGCAGAGACTGATAGTCCCCACTGGCCGATACTCCTTGCAGTACTTTGGGTTTCAACCAGGTTGTTTTTCTTGCTTCCTGTTTTACTGAGGACTATGAATACCACCTGCAACTGAAATCATAGTTCCCATCATGAACTGAAGGACCCCACTCCCTTGCCATGGACTCAGAGGTGGTCTGAACACACTCCCCTACATGTTACCTCCCTGAACGAGGTCCCCTGCTCGCTGCCTGACCACGACCATCCAGTCATTGTTTTCCTGCTGTTCTGACATTTTTTTTCTTGTGTAACTTCAGATACAAGAGCAACAGTTATTGCTGAAAAAGGGAAGAGTAGAAAAGTGGCAAATACTATTATGAAACAGTAATTCTGTTAAGAGCAATCTGAACATTCAGCATCACCAGCCACAAGCCCTGATCAGACCTCTGTTGGAATACAACCCTGTTTCTCAGCCCAGAAAACAATATTTTTCATCAGCTCTATTATTTCATAAGAAATAGGAATGCAAATATAACATTAGATGGGGAAGCAGATGTATTTGGTGACAGCCTTACAGCTGTAAAGGAAAGTCATGTATTGTAACATTTTTTTAATTGTTCCAATTATTGCTTCCAGATATTGAAAACTGCTGGTTTGCACCTGGTAAAGAAGCAAAACTGGAAGACATCTCTATTACCATACTAACTTCTTTTTTTTTTTTTTTTTCTTTCTTTCTAATTTTTAGAATAGATTTAAAGATTTAGATCAATCACAGTGGAAACCAAATCCTTGTGTGTCCCCCAAAAGCTACACATGTAGCAACAGTACTCAAGGGCACATACGCACCCTGAGTGAATAAAATGCTTTATCCTGGTCTATGAGCTCATGCAAATGAAGACTTCTTCAAGATCCCTGAGTGCTGCTCTGCTGATATTCATGAAAGGTACTAACTTTGGCCATTTTTCTTGGACTGAATCACACAACTCAAATCACCTCTTCTTTCTCTGTCACCTATAGAAAAATCCTTGAAGCCATCTATCCCTAATCACACTGATTATAATTCAGTTCCAAATTAGTGAATAAAAAACAATACAAGGACAGAAACAGTACACAGTGCTGGCTCAGAAAACTACAAATCTATGAAAAATAGCACTGTTCAACAGCTGTCCAGATTTAATTTTCGGATAAACAGTAGAACACATCACCTTTTGTTCTGCCTAGCATTGATTTAATAATTGTAGTACTAATTTAAATCACTTAATTTGCAGAACTTTTAGGTCCATCATCTGTTCCCACAGCTCAGTCAATACTGTGGCTCAGCTCACACAAGAAATGGATCTGCAGGCCACTCTGTACAAGACAGATTAATTTTTGTCGATTGATTGATTGGCCTCTGTCTGCGACACATACTAATTTTGGACTATTTAAAGCTTATAAGGCTTTATATTGAGATTCATTGATTTCACAGAGTAATAAAATGATGAATGGGTGTTCAGCCAAAAGCAGACAACTGATGCAAGCTTGAGGAGACCAAAATAATCCCCACAGAGTAGAAAATGCAGAGTTGCAATGCCCCTCTGTTTTTGTTCAGATTTTCCCCAGGTGGTTGGTGGTTCACTCTTCCAACCCATGCAAACCAAAGCAATACTTAGGGTAACTTCAGGCACTTTTACCAGGTCTGTGCCTCGGGGGTGCTCTGCTGCCTCCCAGCCCTAATGTTCAGATAAAGATCTCCTGGTTTAAAATACAGCTGGAAGAGCCAGCCTGTCCCTAGCTCCATCACAGAGGGGGACAATGGACGCTTTTTTTAGTCTTTGCTTCTGACTCTCTTACCTCTTAGTGGGGTATATTCAGGGTCTTGATTGCTCTTTATTAATGTTCTAAAATCACATATCCTTCCTGGAGATCAACTTAAGTATTACTGTTATTGACCTATGTTTTCATATACAAATGCAATACACATGCCCAAAGATAACCAAACTAACATGTTTTCATGATAAAATATCATGTCTGGAAAAGCATTTTCATGTGAAGAAATTAGAGTGTTTTCTGGTGTTTAATAAGCTTTTGTATTCATTCACTTATCTCCTAAAATTTCCCAGCTGACTGAAGAACTGATCTCACCACCCATTTTTGTGTAGTCAGCTCCATCACAGCATAGCTGTCAAACACAAACCTGAACTTGTACTCTGCTTTTTCCAGACAGAGTTTGAGGTGTCAACAAAATCTCTAGTATATATAGCACTGCTGAGGATCTAGCCACTGCAGGATACCAGCTGGGACCACCTTCCTTCTGCAACTGCATTTCAGTTTTCTGGTATGAATGGAGGAGTGTTTTCCAGAGGGGGAGCCTCATTTGGATCTTGTTTCTCCTATCAGTCTGCTGTATTCAGTGTCCTTCAGCTTACAATGTTAATATGTGTGAATTATGTCTTCAGTTTGGTCACTGTGGCTTGGCAGTATTGTGTCTTATAAACCAAAACATGTAATAACAATGATTTTCTCTTCAGCATTCCACAGTATCTTACATTATGAAATCTAGATGCCTAGAAAATAAGCACCATCACAGCTAAATAATAAGTATATGAATCTGGAATATCAACCAGCACCTGGACAGATGAAGTATGTCAACCAAAGGAAAACCATCCTGCTCACTCTGTTTGAATCTGCAGAATTGGCTTGAAGAACCTGAACCGAAGCCTCTGTATTTCTGCAGGTTATAGTGTCAGGATTTGTTTTCAGACAGTCCTTTAAGCACTTTGTATGGTCCCCACAGAAATCTCCCTGGATGGAGATTTCTCCTTACATATAGTTCTTATAAGCATGACTGATTCATGCAGGTCTCTACAACATGCTACTTCAATTTTATTTTGTTTCCATACTGTATGTTTTTTGAACTACCAATTCAGCCCACTTCAAATTCCATCAAATGGCTTCAGAGGAGATGATAAATGGCCAAGGGGGAAAGCACTTCAGGGGAAAGTCTGTTCTGAGCTACATTTTGTAAATGAGCAGTAACTCTTGATTTCATTGCAATTACTCTGATTTCTACACCATCATTAACTATCTGCCTCTTCATTTTCCTCTTCCACCAGAGATATGTATATAGTTTTTATTTGGAGATTTTGTCATGCTGAAAAATAAATCTTCCACACAACTTCCTGCTGGTTGGAATTCATTTGAAATGGAACTTATTAATTTGCATATCACTGGACTATAGACTTTCCAATTAGACAATCTTTGCAACTCCAGCTAAACTGTTAATTGATTTTACCGCCCTAAAATTACCAGATTTTTGTAGATACAAATAAAAAGGAAAAATATGGAAGATCCAGGATTAATAAAAAATAACAGCAGGTTTTAATTTTCAGACTGGTGTTGGTATCCTTTTAGGACAACTATACTACACTGGCCAAGTGCCCCAAGAATACACTCACTTGTTTATTTTATTAATCATTACATTGTCTTTATGAGCTCTGAAATTAGGATACTCTCTCAAACAAAGGCTGTACAACCAAGCAGTAACAGGACTCCTGGGTCTGCCTCAGAACCTGGAGCTATAATTCCTTAAAGTCTACCAAAAAGAAATGTTTCTCAACCTCTTCCCATGAAAAACCTCTCCAATGGAAAAAAAAAAAAAAAAAAAAAAAAAAAAAACAAACAAAAAAAAAACAAACAAAAAAAAAAAAAAACAAAAAAAAACATCACTGCACTCACTTATAAGCAAGTAAAAATAAATTTTCTGTTCTAGTTTATCAGGTTTACTTTCACCCATCTTGTTTATTTGCTGGTTGCATGCATAGGAATGTGTGTATGCAGTTGTAGTTGCACATTTGCAAATATTTCACAGGCTGTTTTTTCATGTTTTACAGAAACATAGTCACAGCCAAAAGACATGGAAGCTTGAGTGTTTTTACACTGTGAGGCAGCTGCAAAGTACAGACATGGAAGTCCAGAACTTCCACTGTTGTAGTGCCACTATGCAGACCCTCTTTTATATGTATTTGAGAGGGGATTAAGGAGAGAAGGCGGCAGCTGCTTCTTCTTTCAACACATCACAGAGGTTTCTGAATCCTACCATCATATGCTGTTAGTCCTGTTTAGTTCCCTGTTGTTGAGAAAGCCAAAGGTAAGGCTGGGACCTGGCAGGATGAGCCCAGCAGATTGATCTGCCTGCTCTCATCACTGCTCACTCTGGAGGAGTTCTTTCCCTGGGTGGCAGGCCGGCACTCCTGCCCCAGACTGGCTGTAACATACACAGGTGCCCACTCTGCCTTTGGTCTGCTTGGGGATCTGGTGCCAAGCAGGAAGAGGTTTTGCCAAGATGCTACAATCATGTATTTACCCAGACCTTTCCTGCTCTCTTCCAGAATCTGACAGCCTCTAGCTAGGAGGGGGAAGAGGAAGAGGTTATGAGGTGTAGTTAGACCTCTTACAACTCACACATGGGATCTAAAGTCATGAGAACAGTAAGACCTGTACAGTCCAAGGAGAGAAAACAGAGTGGTATCTAAACTATACATTTCTAACAGGTGTTCTGCAGCTCATCAGGGTGCTTGTGAAGTTCTTGGGAGAGAAACTACATAAACATAACAGACCTGAAGCAGCCTGGCTCAAGGTCCTATTGCAAGGACCTTTATCCTTCAACAAATCAAATGGGGAAGATCTGCTGAGTGAGGGCTGCACTCTGCCTCCCCTGTCAGAGAGCAGCAGGAACCACCAGCAGGAAAATCCTCTTTGGCAGAGTGGCAGCCCAAGGAGGAATTCTGTCCTTCCCACTGCAAAGCATGAGGGAGCAGAGATCTCTGCAGAAACCATCCCCTTCTTGCACAGGGAAAAAGGCACCAGCCCTGTCAGAATCCTTGGTGCACAATAGTCACAGGAGATACTCATCTAACCTTTCCTCTTTATAAAACAGCTGCAAGAGAAAAGAGCCGGGATTTAGAGAAAACCAAGAAGGTGGACAGTGAATATGGGTCATAAAAGAAGGTTCCAGATGGTAAAGACTTCTTTAGTTGCATATATGTGCTTTTAAATTAAGTTTATAGACTACATTAGAATTAATTTAGCATCCTGCTGGGAAACTTTCTGAAGGGATTGGAGCAAAGGCAATATCGCTGTTCCCACCACAGGGCTTGGATAAAGCTATGCTATCCCATCCTGGCTTTGCCTCTTGGCCTCTCTAATCCTGTGAATATAGTTCCCTACTTTAAAAGGAGGATATTTAATTATAGCTGGATATTTTAAGTTCAGGAGAGAGGAAGGAGGGGAGAAGCAAACAGTTTTAAAGATAAAACAATGCTCTTTTGTTTATTTTTTTCTTTTATATGGGAATTCTACTGCCTTGCTCCTATTTACTCTTACTCTAATTTAAAGTGACATCTGTATTTAAAACAAACAAGCAAAAAAGAACCTGTATGTACTACCAAACACCACGAAAATAGAAAAAATGCTGACTAATAAAACCTTTTCAAAATACCATCACAGATATGGTAGTTGCCTGGGACTCAGAGATTCTGTGTTTTGGATCTACTCATACCACTGTTTTGCCACTGAGACACATGGAAGTTGAGGTATTACTGTCCTGTTTCACGAATTGCTTGGAGACCAATGGACGAAAAGCAGATAAGAGCAGGAATATAATTAAAGAAGGATTCATCATTTTTCTTGTTCCCTTCCCCCTTTTCCAGCTCACACACCAGTATGATTTGGCATTAGGCAAATAGAAAGGATTGTTCACTCTAAATCCCTAGTTAGACACAATAAATCAACAGCTGCAAGCCAGGTGATAAAGCCATGTCCCCTATCGCAAGCAGTACCCTTGAGACAGATGAACGTTTCTGGTTGGAGATGCACTGCACACAACCCATGTCTCAGCAGGTTGGGTTGCCTTCGGATCACTTAAGGCAGAAATTACTAGCATACGGTTTGCAGAGAGCATCCTGGGAGACCCTCCTGGCTTGCTCATGCTATGGGAAATAAGGCATTGAAATTGAGGCTAACAGAAAGAGAAAATCACTATATCATCTGTGGTGTGCTATGGGTTGGTGCTGGTGATCATGGGTGTAGGATGTGAGTTGGGAAGGGCAAAACAAGTAATCTCCATGGAAAGCTCTCCTATTCAGTGTGAAAATGAAGAGCATGAGTCTGTGCTGCTCCACTGCATCAGTACCAAAATATCTGTCCTTCACACATGCATATACAGAAAAATTTGCAAGGGGCCTAGGGATTTCCTTTTAGTAAGGACTGAAGTTCAGAGTCAACATTTTCATTTCAAAATATGTAACACTGCTATTAATGGAAATGTTTGCACTAAAGTATGGCCAACAAGTGGATATTATGCAGAAAAGTTCACTGCTCTTTTCCTTTCATTTTTCTAATGAAATGACTGAAAGTAGCTGGCTGTATGAAACCTTCCTTAATCATTTCAATAGGATGCCGCAACAAAAGTTACTCTGCTGAAATTCACTGAAATCCACAAAACTATTTGTGGATATGGATGCTGCTTAATAAATATAATCTGAAATTAGATAACTTTAAAAGTGGCAAAAATGTTTTTGTTGGGCACGAACCTGTAGCCCTGGGGAGTTACAGGCTGGGAACGTAACAGAAACTATTTAATGATCCTTGTTATATAGTCGCTATTGCAGAATCATAAAAACATGTATTAAAGTTATCTGGATGGCCTTATTCTACTTTCCTTTCATCTCTCCTATAAATGAATCAGAAGCAGATACAATAAACAAGGAGGATTATTTATCATCCTCATTCCTTTAACAAGATCTGGACATCAGCCTTTTCTAATAAAATTACAATATAAATGTGATTAAGTCCCAAGATATAAGATGATGGAAACAGTGCAGATATTCAAAGCTATGTCATTAATGAGTGATATATGCACAGTGCTGGACCAGATAAGATGAGGAGAACTTAAGGTCTCAGAACTCAAATGTGGATTTTATCCAGAATTAATTTCCTCTAATCACGTTCTCAGCAACTACATGGTTATTTCTCTACTGCTGAGAGGCCTTATTAGCCAATCTACAAATGTCTCTTGTATTGAAAGACTGAAAATGAGCAGCTTTCCATACTAATAACATAGTAAAGAACTGATAAAGCTGTAGATCAGGCTTTATATTGTCAGAGGAGTTACCAGGCTAACATAAAAATTTGGGCTGGATAAAAATTACAATTAAGGAAACAGGAGAAAGAAAATACACTGCCACTGTATTACAAAGTACCTTCACTAATGCAATTTTCAGAGACAGGATTGTGGGTTGGCAGCTCAATTTTGAAGGTACGGTATTAAATAGGAGCAGTAATAGAAGAGTTGTTTTTCTGAAAGTTTTAAAAAATCCTGTATTTCAGGGGTTTTCAGAGAAAAGAAAGACTACGGTATAACTAATCACTAGACTGGCATCTATTTCCCATTGAAATATAGCTTATCACAACCTCTAAAAAATAAGATGTAACAACGATTAAATACTTTTGATCATGCTGGGAAGATATCACAAAAACATATGCTGGAATTTTTTTTTCAGACACTCAGGTAATGAACATTTCATGTCTACATGTGATAATGCTTTTTCTGATGATTTGTTAAATATATTGTCTACACGTCTATAACAGACCTCTATATTTAAAGGAAGGTTGAATTCTTGTGTGTCTTTAGTTCTGCCAGTAACAGCTGGTACATTTCCACACTGAAAGCCCATTCATCTGGTCCATATTTGGAAGCTAACAAACAGATGTCAACATCTGAGTTAGTTATGGAGACTCTCACCAGTATCATAGTAGAGAAACTGGCATTCCTAAAGGGCAATTAATTCAATATTTTAGGCTTTTACTTTGGGAGGAGAGGAACCATCCCATAAAGGTGCTGCTTTGTCACTGAGGATAACCTGGACAAAGAATTCAGAGCTGATGTGTGCATAACAGATATTTCAAGTTAGAGGAGATGAATTCTACCATAAACCTCTATGTCCAACATCTCCCTAGTACAGGAGGTTCATGATTAAATCTTCTTAAGGGGAACATTTGCAACTGGCAAGGAGTACAACACACAGTGCTTCTGTACAGATATTATTCTCCCAGAGAGAGAAAAGTAAGGAGGCCAAAGATCAGCTATGTGCATTATACATTTCACTGTACTGTGCTATTCCTATCTAACATTTCACAAAACTTCTTGCAAGGTCTTCTGGGACTACAATCTTCCTTTTGGACTGAAATAGCTGTTCAGTAAAGATAGGAGGCATCTGTGATTCTAAGCAAATGTATGCTTTGGCTCAGAGGCACCAGAGTTCTGAGATGCTGAAGGGCAGTACATCATTGCCTTCTGAATCTGGCAGGTGTCACTCATAAAGGAAGCTAAAAGAAATGCCTAGAGCCTGCTGGCTTTGACAGGCAGAGTTTCACAGCTGCAGTAGAGCTGTCTCTTGGGTTCAGTTTATAGGAGGTGACAGACAGTGAAGTGCAGACTGGGAAGAGAAAGGCCTCCTTTGGGAAAAGCCTTCAGAGGGAGCTTTCATCAAGACAGAGCATGGCTTTCTCTACGTTTCAATCTCACTGCTTATTATTCTATGGAACTTTCTTGCCAAAAATAACCACAAAAGGGTCAGAAGCTAAGCCAGAGATCCATCCAAGCACAGCTAACATTTACTTGTTCACTGAATTTTTGAAAACATGTACATTACCAGCCGGACTCTAACAGCAGAACTTTAGCATATGGAAAAGAAAATCCACTTTTTCAAACTAAAATAAACACGAGATGTTCCGCTGCTTAATTTAACTGCTAGCATTTCTGATTCTTCCTTTTGTGTAAACCCATATCTTAAATTTAGAATAAGGGTGACAGACAAATCAGCCTGTAGAAAAGGGAGGTCCCACATCTCAGCCTCAACTTTGCCTCACATAGTTTCAGAGAGCAGGCATCAGCTAGTGCTTTTCCTGTGCACAAATATGGGATATAGGCAGCACTAAGCTGAATATAGTGTCCCTGCAATCATGTGGCCAGTTTCCTGCACTGTGAGGAGAGAGCTCATACTGCTCTAGAAAGTGCTAATAAAATGCTGGATGTTCCCTTAGCTTCTCCCCAGTAAAGCCCTGCTTTGTGAACACAGCTGAACATCTGGGATCTTCATAAATCTCACCTAAAGTACAAGGGATGAGTATGGTACAAGCCCTCTATTATAGTCTTTATCTTTGCAACACACTCTTCTGGCAAAAAACAAAACCAAAACAAAACAAAACAATATAGGAAGGCCGTAGAAAACACTAAAGCTGTTGATTTTGAAATAAACTGTATGGAAAAGGACACTTTTCTCATGTGTTGCCGTTTGTTTCTACCAGAATGGTTATTACACAGATGGATGCACTTACTGAGCTGGACCACCCAGGAACTCGTGATAGAGGACAGAAGAGAAGCCAAAAGCTGTGACTCTAATTTCTGTATGCTGACCATGATCTCCACAAAACAGACGTAGCACATTCACGAGGAGCAGAGGGGCTTCCCTCCACAGGCTGCACAAGTCATGCTCCAAAAGACTGTGCAAGTGTAAAGCTAAACACCACAAGCAAGAAGATGGGATATTCCACATTATTGTACAGTAAAGGACGTGCTCTATTTACATTTTATTTCATCTCACTGCTTGAAAGATGAAAGTAAATTTTCTGATAGCAAATCGTGGAGTGGCGACATTTTTTACCTAATGAAGTCTGGAACAGCACTGTCCATCACAAAATTTCAGAAGAGGACAGTTTTGCCATGTAAAATTCAATTCAGAATATTAATCAGATTTCAGCAGTAAAAATAAAATGGAAAAAAAAAAAGCGATACTTTCTGAAAGATTGTATATATTTATAACCTTCATCCCATTGTGATGGGACTGTGGCCAAAGTATTTTTCATAGCAATTCCTGTTGCCTCAGAGAGAATAACATCAGAAAAGTAGAGTTAGAACCCTATAATATTAATGGAATTATTTTATTTCTTATTCCCGTAAAACAATCTCTAAATACTTAACTAGTAAATGTCTCTGAAAACAACTAGAAAATATATGTTTGCATATTTTGACAATGCAATTATGTTTATATTTAAAAGTCATCATTAATAATGCTTCAGATTGTTTAAGTATTATGTTAAATGAAGAAACTAAATTATTGTAGGGTATTTCAGTTTTAACAACATAAATTAAGAAAAATGCAATAACTCTAAGAAGTTCTGGAAATAATTTTGGCAATTAAAAAAAAAAATTGCTTCCTTAATTATCACAGATCGCCTCCATTATCTTTGAAGTCTGGTGCTTCTGTCATAGTAGATTATTTTATGTTAGATGCACAGGCACGCATACACACAAGTAATTCCAAGACAAAAATTATTTCCAGCCTTTCTCTGTATGTAGATTAATACATAATTTCTGTAGAAACATTTGAAGCATCTAAAGAATAGCAGGACATACTTTTCTTTTATCCAAAACATTTTATAACTGTCATTTGTGAATACTCAAAATCACTGAGAGTGGGAGGGGGAAATTCTTTTACTGGCTCTAATGGGGGATGAACAATGTATGTGCTTCAGGGAAAAGGAAATAGTTCTAATATGAACTAAGGCATCTGAGGACAAGGGCAGGAGAGAGCAGGGGGGTGTTTGTTGTTGAACATTTCCTAGAAGACAGCATCTATAAACAAGCTATGTCTACCAATAACTAAAAACACAGAAACTGTGAAGTTGGAAATAATGGAAAAAACTCTTCAGTATTCAGACACAGAGTTCATCTGCTATTTGGCAAATACAATCAACTATGAATTTTGTGCTGGCAATGTATTTTCTAAAATGTAACACGTGGTATTGTTTGCAGTGAATCCAGGCTCCTCAAAACCTATAAAAGGTCTGTCTTCCAGAACACAAATAATGTATTTCAAAGAGAGATGAGACTACCCAGAAGAAAATATATTGTTTAAAGCAACAGTGGTGCATATGATAGAAGTGAAATCCCTGTGCCCAGAACAAATACAGAAGTGACACTGTTAGAGAATCACTGCATAATTTCAGTTGGAAATAAGCTCTGGATGGCTCTGGTCCAAGCCCCCACTTCAAGCAGGACCAGCCTTAATGTTAGATCTGGCTTCAAGGTCAGAACACGTTTCTCAGGGCCATGCCTGTTCAAGTGTGAATTCTCCATCACACCATGGAGATTCTCCTTCCTCTCTGGGCAAACAGTTCTAATTTAAATGTCAATTATGTGGAATTGTATGTATGTGCACATCTCAGTAAGAAAGAAAATACAAAGCTTCTGGAGCAGTACAGTAGTGATAACTACAGAGAAGCTCAGGTGCTGGGATGTCTTGGCAGACATCTGTAGGAAGCTGAATTGCCAGCTGTGGCTTACCTTGGCAATGAAAGTCTCTGGCTTTACTCAGTCTTTTGCCTTTCCCAGGAGCACAGCATGTTCCAGATGTTTCTGTGTTAGGAGACCTGGGAAAAACAGACATCTATTAGATGAGTAGACTTAACATTTAACAAGGGGTTTGGTGGGCAGCAACCTTCTTTTAATCACTGCAATGTTAATATGCAAATTAGCAAACTGCGTAACAGAAGAAAATCCAAATAAATCTTAATCAGCTTGTGCATTTAAATCATTTCATATTATGCAGTCTACTCAGTCCTCAAAGGCTAATGTTAAACAAAGGGAGAGCTCTCTGCAGTATCTCTAAAATGACAGATGCTTCCAGTTCCAGGTACAACAGAATAGTTGTTATTTTATGCTCCCCTGTGCTGAAAGCCAGCAAGGTTAATCCAAAGAGCAAATGGGAAGATTTATAAAGACAAGCCAAGTAAAAACTTCTATCAGACAAGCAGGTAAAGAAATAGTTACAATGACTGGCAAGATCATTTCAACTCAAGTTACATTTTTTACTTCATTAAACAATAGGGAGTTGGAGTAAATGGTTTGTAAATTAAGTAGACTTATTTTAGAAAATTAATTACAAAAATCACTTTCAAATAGGACTATAGGTACGTGGAGGCTTATCTAATTGAGATACCAGAGATGAATGCACTGGGATCATTCATGAATCCCATTAGATTCAATTAAATTAAAACTGAACAAATATGACAGGAAGAATGTAGAGATTTTGGCTTCTGTCCTAGTTATTTTGGGGGGGCTTTCCTCTAAGGTAACATTTGTGTATCTCTTCTGTTGTCTGAACTTTGAAAAAGTCAAGTTCTCTGGTGATCCTATGCCCTAATATTTATTATAAAAGAAAGAATAAGGTTGTGTGCAACCGATAAAAATGATAAAGCTGCAGCATTTATTTTTGCACTTCACTTTAGAGGTTAACAGAAAATAGTTAACATTGAGACGGATGGTGGGAGAATGAAGGAGGGTGAGATTTTTTCCAAAAAAACATTTATGGTGAATCACAATTTATGGTGACTCCTTCTTCCAGTGACAATTACCTTTTATTCTGCCCTTTGAGAGTTACCTATCAGTGGTTGTGAAATACCTCCAGTGGTACTTTTGTTAATATGTAAACCTCCTTTGGGTACATATTGCCTCAGAAATTTTAAAAATAGGGAATGCTATTCAGGTCATACACTCATACTCCAGCCCAGTCAAGTTCATTGTATTTTATCCAGTAATTCCTGGACAGAGCTCAACAGACTGGAGCTGAATTTAAGACTACAGACAGACATCGATTTGTAATTAACACCCTTTTAAGACAAAGAAACTACCAGATGTATCAGAAGTTGTTTCAGGGTCTCATTACTCTCACTGATAACATTATTTGCATTTCTTCACTTCTTGGACCTTAACTTATTACACAATGGAGGAGGGAAAAAAACATTTTATTTGAGCCAAAGGTTACATGAATCGTTCTGGAATCACTGGCAAAATTACATCTCGACTTTTTGCCACACTTGTAGAGAGTGAATCATGGAATGTAAGCCTTCAGTTAGCTTTAACTTTCAAGATAATACTTAATATCTGATGGAGCGGTCCAAGAAACAGTGAGGAAGAATGCTTAGTTCTAAAAATATTTTTTTATTCGTTTATACCACGAAGCTTGAAGGTTAACTGCTTTTTCAAATTCATATTAATATGTTTTAGTACGATGATATAATTATTCATATCAAATATATTAATAAGTCAAATCTTTGGATGTTGTATGTGATAGTACTAAAATTCTGAGACAGCTGTATGGGCTGTGGGGAATAAATAACCCACCAACTCCAAATCTTTTCCATTAGATAACCAGAATAATATGTGCACAATATGCTTCCTTTATAAAAAACGATGACATAAAGATCTTGTTTTTAATTCTGCTCTGACCCAGATGTGAGCACACAGTAAAGGATGATATAGAAAACTCTTGATATTCCCTCTTATGATCTCAGCTTTGTATCTAATTGAGTGATGCTATCCCAGGGGTAATGAAGATACAAACATCATCAGACATCCTGAAATTCCCAGAATGCAGTTGTTTACTGGGTAATAGCTTATTTTGTTTTTACTAGCTTGTAAAAAAGAGCAGTACTGCTCAATAGGCTGTCCTAATTATGATTCAGTGAGTTTCAGTTAAAACTAAGAACAGTTAGCATCCCCTGTTTTTTAGATTTATCCTGAAAACAACATTTGAGTGAGCAGCGTACGCATCTACGTATGTGAGATATGTCAGAAACGTGCTTGGGATCTGCACCCTTCTGCAATGAGATATACCCATTTCTCTTTACCTGTGCCTGGCATGCCTTCTGTCTGACACTCGACAAAACCAATGCAGCATAGTGACCCCAAATAGCTCCTCAGTCCTGAGGGAGTGGGGGAGTTAGAAGAGGTGGAGCTTCTCTTTGAATAAATTTTTATTAGAAATGGCCATGATGAGGTTACAGAGGTTTCTATGACACCTGTTGTTACTACTCGGTATCTTTAAAAATTAGTAAGAACCACAATAAATATTCCATAATGCTTAATTTAAGTATGAATTTTCATAGAAAGTGGTCATATTTGAGTCTCTTCCCCTGCAATTTCATAAACAGTTCAAGGTACGATCAGATTAACTTGATAGGATGCGTGTAATTCCGTTTGTGCTCACACAGCAACTTCTTTTGCCTTCAGAATGCGTGTTCTTTCTTATTGTTTTAGGGCAGCAATCGGGAATATTCTCATATATATTTATATATTCTCAGAGTCTTTCTTTGCTGGGAAGAATAAATCTTGACTAAAAGTTAATTTATTCTTCCGCCTTTGATCTACCTCTGTAGATCATTCTTTTTGTGCTTGTTCAGTGCTCCTGATAGGAAAATTACTTCTTTGTATCTAGTGCTCAGTAGAACAATGAAGCTAGGCCAGTGCTGACCCTGTACACTGGCAATCACGTTGAGCAAAGCAGCATATTCAAAGGGTGTTTTGGCCAAGATTGTCTTATATGGGGAGTTGGGAAACAATGGAAAGAATTAGACTAGGATATAGTTAGTCCCAGCATCCAATATTTAAATACAGAATATTTCTATTACGTCAAACACCTGAACGCAGGTGAGGCTGGTATTTCACAAGACAAATCTACTCGTGTCTAGTGTCTGCATGGGGCCTAACAGAAACAGGTTTGTGACTGCTGGCAGGATGGAGGGAGACAGCTTCGAAAACAGACAGTGCAGGAATCCACCCTCTTAACACTGCCAGTGAACAGAAGATGTAGCTCAGTGCATCACACGCCCTGCTCAGGGTCATGGAATCTTCTATGCTACAGCTGACATTTGGGAAATTGCACTGTGAAATGGCTTAGAAATGTGATAAAATATGTGCTGGATGTCACCACTTCATTTATGTTGGAAAGGTCGCCAGGTGCTTTGAGCACAGAACTGGGAAAACTGTATTTATCAGTACCCTTGTAAATAGCCAGTAAATAACAAGGTCCTTACCTGCACACAGAGGCACGTTTAGCACAAGCAGTTCCTAACTATCTGATTATGGACCATATTTCTGATTCTCTGTAAGGTTTAGCTTCACAGTAAAAGCTGATGCATGGATACAATCAGTCTTCACAATACTTGCTTTCTCTCGGGGCTTTTTAATTTGAAGTCTACATATAGAGCATTTAGTTTGCCATAAATGCCACAAAAATTGGTACTTCTAATTTTCCTCAGAAAATGTAGTGTAGACTGCAAGTCTTACGTATTTCTGTGACTACAGCAGAAGATGCATTCAACACAGCATTGTTAGGGCTTCATAAAGACGAAGTTGGTTTTCATGGCAAAAAATCGTTTCCCTGTCACCATCAGAGGACTGAGCTTCAAATACTCAAAAGCCTCTTCGTAGGAAAGAAAAATGATGGATGATTTCTCAAGAGCAACACTCAAGTATTTGTTCACGACACTAAATAATTATGATTTTTGAAAGATTTGCCAGAAAATAATAATTGCTGGCATGAGTAAGTTTCTATGTCAACTGCTTACATCACTGAGATGCTTCCTGTTTTATATTTTGGTCACTGACTTGACTTTAAATAGAGAATTGTTTCATAAATCACTGATTTATGCTTGAAGCTTTTTGGTAAAGCATTGAACAATATGATTTGCCAGGCAGTCTGTGTTCTCTAGATACAAGACTAACTGAAGAGGTGTTGAAAGAAACTGATTAAGAAGTAGAAAGTAATGTTTGGTACTGCATGTTCATAAATTGTCAGTGAGCTGCTGTATCAGCACAAGAAGAGCTTACCCAAGATGAGGGCAGCATATGGTCCCAGCTGCACAGCAGGACGCAGTCTCTCAAGTTCCTGGTCTCACTGCTCCAGCACAGATTTGTCTGAAAACAGCAGTGAAAAAAAACATGATCCAGAAATATTTAACCTTCTTTTGACTTAGAATTTAATTGCAAATGACCTTGTTTTAAAAGCAAGAATTCACTCATCAGTATTTTAGTACTAGACAATGTGCTGGGATTGGGCCACGTCAGAATGAAAATAAAGCAAAGGGATAATTATTTCAAAAATACATTATTAATGCTATAAATTTAAATAGACAGTACATTGGAATTAGAGTGGCAAAAACACTCAATGATGTAAAAAAACTTGGGAAGTAGAAGAGCTATTAATTTGCCATGAAATCAAGAAATGTAATGTCTAGCATTGGTGATAATTCATTTTTATAGTTTATCTTTTGCATCTTTTTAAATATAGTTCATTAGTATTAGTGTAGTCAATTTTGAGGCTGTAAACATTTTTCAACTAAATGTTATTAATAATTTATTATTATAAAAAGGCATCTAAAATTTCCAAAGCCACCTCAATAGCTGAGATGACTAGTGACACCAATTTTAATGAAAAAAAAAAAAAAAAATCCAGCCTTACAAAATACAGCTTTACTTTGCAAAATTGTGTTGAGAATTTGCACATATTGTTAAATTATGTTGTATCTTTATGGAAATGTTAATAAGTTACAGCAATATTTTTTTCCTCAATAATTTTTGTTAACAGTACCAGTGCATAGCTGTAGCTAAGGCTCAGTTGGCACTAGCATATGAAATCCTTGAGGTTTTTAATTTTATGAAGTCATTACATTTGGATTGATTTTTTTTCCCTGCAAATTTTCCACAAAAATTGATTATTTTGATCATTTTGAGTACTGTGCATTTTAACAGACTTGCATTTTCTGATAGAATATGTCACTTTTGCCAGTTATTTCTCAACCAGGAAAATAAAATAAAAACAGTTGCCCTGAACTGGGACAGCTTTAAACTGAAGGTTTGGTGAGAGTATGTATTCCAGAATCAAGTGTAAAAATTTTTACGTAAAGACTCAAAACCCATCCTTTGGCTGGGATTTTGTTATGGAGTAAATCTTGATCAATTCCCCTCTTGCCCCTTTGGCAAGACAGCTGCTGCTGAAAGTTATGGATCCTCTTCTGTAGAAGGAACATTTACACAGACTAGGAGTCCTCAGCCTGGAAAAGCTCAAGGATTGTGCTACAAAGAGCTGGTCCCCATGAGTGGCATGGAGGAAGAAAATCAGGAATAATTGATTACACACTGGATCTTCCAAAACAGGAAAGAAGGAGCATCTAGAAAATCTAGCAGATAACAGATTCAAAGTAACTAAACTTCTTCATATCATGAGCTTGAATTCCTTGCCATGGAACATTAGATGCCAGACATTTGCATAGATTGAAATAGCACTGAAAAACTCCTGGGAGAAAATCCATTAATGACTCACATCAGCTGTGAATGCAATGTCTCTTACTTCTCTCATTTCTTTTCCCCATGAACAATCCCTAGCAAAAGTAGATATAATATAAACTTCACTCTTTCTTTTACCTCAGTTGGGCACATGCAGCTTTTACATGACTTCACAGGAGAGCACTTTATGTGCCTTTCCAATGAAAAGGCCTGAAGCCAAACTCAGTGCAAGGGCCAAGACATGATGCTGCACAACTGCACAGGGAAATGGATCCACCTTTTCTCTTTAGAAAATTTAGGATTAAGAAAATCAAGCTTCTTCCAAGAATCCAAAATAATCTTTCTCTGGACAAAATCCTACCCCCCACTTGCTCAGACAGACAGAGAAGAAAGGACTGACACAAGAACCCATGAGAAGAAACGCTGGTTACAAAGAAATGGCTTTGAGGTGCTGGATTGATCCCCCAGAGAAAGAGGCATGGGCAGATTTGGCAAGCGGAGAAGATGTGTTTAAACAAGTAAAAAATCAGGAACTGTAAGTGGGGATGGAATTAAAACCCAATGAGGAGAAAAGCAGAGTTCATACATTATCAGGAAATTGTACTTCACTTGCATTATAGGAACCACATGCAGCGAATAATACCTATGGATTTACCTGATAACCTTTGTAAACCTAAGAAAATGTGATTAAATATCAAACATCTTTAGAAGATGAACCTTGATTTAATTTCTTTCTGATCCCTTTCAGTCCTTGATTTAATTTCTTTCTAATAGCTGCTGACCTCAATAACCTAACTGATGCCTTTCTGAGGCAAGAAGGTGCTTTTTCATGCCTGAGTCTGTAGCTTCCATAGCACCATCAGGTGCAGTCTGAAGGGTCAAGCCAGTTGCCAGTATTTGCAGTTGTAAATGGGAACACTACCAAGGTTTAAAAATTATCATCATCACCCTCATCAGGGAGATTTTCTGAAGGACTGTGAAATGTCAATTGAACAAAATCCATGGTGGGCAGGCAAAAAGGAAAACTCAGTAATAAATGTCCTCACTTAAAAATGCACAATTATAGTTGACTACAGCCTGATCGGCGTGTGATGCAGAAACATCTATGTGTAATTAAAGTTCTA
The DNA here is from genome assembly GCF_018691265.1 of Tyto alba. Classification (NCBI taxonomy): domain Eukaryota; kingdom Metazoa; phylum Chordata; class Aves; order Strigiformes; family Tytonidae; genus Tyto; species Tyto alba. The sequence continues at coordinate 14,169,400 of NW_024881279.1, forward strand.
TGTCATGCCCTGTGTTATACCTCTGCAGCAATGGTATTTCATTTAATATTAGTAATAATGGTACAAGATAAAAACAGTAGCAAGTGAGAAAGCTTCTCCACACTTGAAATAACATCTGGGGCACTTATGAAAGACACATTTTTTTTTCTGAGTCACTGGACTGAAGTTGAGGCCAGTTTGTGCTCTGCAGTGCAGCCAACCCAGCAAACATTTCTCTGAGCAGGGATCCAGCAGGACACCATCACTGTATAATTCCTAGCAAAGCATTTTAAGAACCTTACTTTCTTCTGTGACCATAAGGTACTACTTACAACCAGTTTCTTGCTGCTTACTAAGCAGTAAAGATTGAAAATGGCAGGAATAGGTTTTCTATCATTATTTCTTTGTGTTGACTTATTGTGGGTCATGAACTATCTGCCATTCAGTGTTGCAACCTTTTTCCTTTCATCACATGAGAAGCAGTACTGTTTTCCAAAACACTGCCTAAACAAGGAGTTTCTGGAAAAAAACCTGTAGCCCATATGTCTGCAAAGGGATGTTGTGACACTTGAACTGAAAAAAACCCACACCAAAACCAAGCTACTGTCCATACTATCTTGTTGTACATTACTGTTAACTCAGTTTACACAGTTCAGTGGCTCTGTATATAAACTAATCAACTTGAAAGAAGAAGTTGTGTTATTGGATTTTTTTTTTTTTTAGCCAGCAGTCACAAAAGGGGAAACGAGCAGAGACCACTCTTTTTAAGATTTTTGTGACTAAGCAGCATTTGTGTTTGCTTGCGCTGGTTATTTAATAGGCAACAGATTCAATAATTAAAAGGTACTGTAAAAGCCACTTCAGGAAACTCACATCATGATATCTCATATTAAAGAGCCACCTTTAAATATCACTCAAGAGAGCACCAATGCATCCAACTGATGAATTCCCCTTTCCAAACTCCCTTAACTTAGGGAAAGCTGCCACAGAAACAGAGTGGGTTTAGCTTGGCCTTGATTTAACCAGACCATCATAAAAAAACATGCAACAGAAGTCTGATGATACTATTGGTTCAGCAGGAACAAGTTTCAGTCTGACAGTGTTACACATCAAAGTATTTCTGTAATAACGAAATTTTCCAGGCGTTAGGCAGATTTATTATAAAACAGGGAAGAAATTACAATATCTAAGAGTATTTGAGTCATCATATTTCCAGCACATAACTTCCACTTCACAAGTCACAGAACTCAATTTGTCCATGATTTCTAAAACTGACACATATTCCCAGACATTATCATACAATAAATGTAATAATTATTACGTGTTATGGTGCTGTCTTGAAAGAAATTTTAATGGAAAGGTTAGGTTTTACTGCTTTTTGTTGCTGTTGTTCCATCACTTAGGTACACAATTTTCTTTTAAATGTAGACTGAATTTGCCATTATGAGCATCTTACATATCTGACTTAAAAATATTGTGCATTGATGTACAAATACATGTATTTAATATTGATGACAGAACTGCATTTTCTTCAGTCCCTGCAAATGTTTGATACTTTATCAGCTTGAAATAAGCTGTTAAGCTGCAATGACCAGAAGTCACTAATTCTTCTCTAGAAAAGGCCCATGTACTTAAAATTCTGCTCTTGAAAAACACTTAGTGCTCATGGACAACTCTCCCAAGAATGTGCCAAAAACACATCATGTCAAACTTTCTAGCAGAGTCCTGCATGGTATGTAAATTGAGTGGAACCCGAGTATGCAATAGCATGCAATTAAAGTAGGATTTTTTATTCGAATTATGCCATCAAAATATTGTAATTATTAAATATAATTTAGTTATTTCCATACACTTATATTTGCATGTTTTCAAAATTTCAGTTTGTAAAATTTCATTTTCTGGAGTGAGTTAATTTGATCATTATCCCCATTCTCTACATTCTGCTGTGGATGTGCACAAACCTCTTTGTATAAGCTTAATTTTTAAATGAAGTAGATTGATTGTATCTGATTTATCCTTTCAAAATGCATCTTCCATCCATCATAACTGAGACAAACTCACCTCGTGAAAGCAACGTTTTCCAAAATAGTATTTGGGTAAACTGCCGAAGTGCTACTGAAAGCTCATTTTGAATTTGTAGTTCTGTCCTGACACTGATGCCAAAGGTCCTGTCAGCCTCGCAAGGGGCTGGCCCCTTGCTCCTGAGCTACACGTATCAGGCCTGAGGACAAGCAAGTCAGCACAAACTACCAGCACACTTCTCAAAACATATTCAAAGGATAGGAAAGAAAAAAAAGAAATCAGCCTAACACCTATCTAATTGAGATAAACTTCTAAAGCAGTTATGATCAGCAGGAAAAGCAACTGTGAACAGAGTCCAATTGTTTTAATTTGGGGATTTTTTAGTTTTTACCTCCCAAGCAATGGAAGTGTTTAATGAAATACTTCAACAAAAGCATGTTGCTTTTTGTCAAAATGTGATGGTGATTGAGAAGTGGTTACTAATTACATTTTACTGTCTGTACAATTTATGCTTAAAGGTGCTTTCCTTTCAGTTATGTTAAAAATTTATGCACATGTACACAGTACAAAAAAAAAAATATTACAGACAATATTAAATTATTTGTTTATCCATGACCCAATATTAGTGAAGATAATTGGATAATTATACAACTATGGAAATTTTAATAGTTACATTTCTTGATAAACTTCTGCTATCTTGTATGACTTTATATGCCCCATATCTAAAACTTGGTCAAAATAAATTTTAATGACATGTCTTTGCATACTATAACCTCCTGGAAAACTTGCATTTTCTCTAAGGTTTTTTGAATATTTGTTTCCTCCTGGAATAATGCAAAAGAAAAGACAGAAAATATTCTTCCATTTCTATATGTGTTCAGCCTTCAATTCATGTATTATTAAACATGATATTTGCCAGGTCTTTCTCAAGTGCCTTGTAGTTCAGGTGTCTCTTTGCTCGCCTGGCCCTTGAACCTACAGTCATGTTTTAGTAGGTTTCTATTCCTGCTTCTGGGCAGGCTCACATACTAGAAGAATTTTTTTTCCCCATAGTTTATGTCCTGAGAAAAGCCAGTACCTCAGAAGCACAAACAGGAAAACACAGTAAGAGCAGGGAAGAAATTAATCCACATTTTCAAAAAATCCACTTATCAATAATTATTGTATCTATACTATCACTGATACAAACCTTGCCATAAGTTTGAGGAATAAAATTAAATTCTGGGGTAGCTCTCAGGCAAGCCTGATTTAACTGGATGGGAATGTATTAATGTTTGATCAGAAGTGTGTGTTGACTCATGGCACATACAACAGTTCTTCAGAATATCTCCAGGCCAAACTGACATTCAAGGCATCTGTGCAAGTACTTCATGGGTGATTTTCCACCATCCTTACAGCCTTATTTGCTCTCTCTTCAGCTTCCCCTGTTGCCATGTCCTGGCACCCGGCAGCCTGTACTCAGACTGACTACGCCCAGTTAGCTAAGGCAGTGGACTGGGCTGTCTCCCAGCTTGGCAGCAGGCTATCACTTAGAAAGCTGATTTCACAGCTGTCTTGTCTCCTTACCCCACCCCCTTTCTACTCTGGCCCCATGATGTTTAAAATGCAACTAAAAATAATATAGTTGGGCTCTGAATGTTATTGACACAACCAGTTCTCAGCTACCTTGGATTAATGATGTACATGTCTGCCTTGACTATGGTGCCAAATCTAGTTATTTTCTTGCAAGTCGCATAGTACCTCCTTAAGGCCCCAGTTGTGTAATTATGTGAGAAAGCCAGCAGCAGTTGAAAATAAAGTTTCTAGGCTACATGTTTGTGGCAAAAGGTTTGAAAACACAAGAAGCCTTATACCCTAAGGCTCCAAAAAAGGCAAAGCAAAAAAGATCCTATGTTGTTTTATTTTTTTCTTCATGACTTAGAAGCTCATTTCATGAATTTTCTGGGCTCTGAACTCACGTTTCAGTGCATGGGTTTGGCATTGCTAATGTAAATACTCAGTAATTAGCACAAAGTGTCCCTTTATTTTGGGATCCAGTAAGTCACATAGATATGAGAAGTATTTCCCAATGTGAAAGAGTCTTCGTGCAATACTAGATGCAATACCAGTATTGCAAGCTCTCAGATAACAGGATCAATCTTATAATTCTTCAGTTCAACGCACTAAATAATAATAACAAAATCAAGCCAGATAATGCTTAAAGATCCATTGTGACTGTTTTTTCAGATTTCTGAAAACTAGTCTCAAACACTGATGCATTGTTGATTTTCATATTTTTTTTTTGTTTTATTGCATTAATAAGGAGAGAAGTTGCAATTCACATTACCATGTAATTGTAATTCTAAGATATGAACTGCTTTTTATTGTAGACTGAGCTGAAATAAACAAACTGATTCTACTTATTCTGGTCTTTTTCAAGTTGAAAAAGGTGTTTTTCTACTTTATCTCCTCTGCGTGGTAGGACAAATACTTCTGCAGTTATCTAGCAAAACCCAGATTTTTATCATTCCCTCCTCTTCTGCCTATTAGCTGATATCATATAAGTGAAGCCTTAGAGAGAAATCTCTTCTCTCAATTTATACACCACGTTATCTTACATCTACCAACATTATCCCTTCTGGAATTATCCTGAAAAATTAATAATAATTCACATCAACATTTTGAGCTGAATTTTAGTGTTGGGTAGATAACTTTGTATATGTATTTGAGCAAAAAAAAAAAATCAACCCTATGTGCATATTTGTGTCTATAAGTTTCCCTCCAGTTGGTGGACACTGCACTGACTGGGAATCTAGCAGTTTCCAAAACAGAATCTGTTTTATTGCATTTGACCATACCAGTTTCTTTGTACGTAACCACTATTCCTGTACCACTTAACTCTGTGCTTAAGCATAGCTAGAGATGGAAGCACATTGAGCACTGTCAGTACACAAAGCCTTTTTAACCAGGGACTCTGAAGCGTAAACCATGATGGCAAGTGAGATGCCACTAACACACATCTGAACGACAAGAAAAATTAATGCTTTGGCCTGCCTGAATGTTAATTATATGTTTCTGAAATTATAGAAGACCAAGAAGGTTAAACACAGCTTGCACATCACAGCATCAGAACAGCCTGATGTGACACGTAGGAACACTTTGAAACCTGGCTGAATTTATTTGTCCACATGAATTTCCACACGGCACCCAAGACACATCACCTTGCTACATACAGCACATTCTAGTCATGCCCAGGAGACATTCATCAAGTTGCACATAATAATGACAGATTTTAGCAACTAGGGCCTTAATTAGACTGTCTTAACTAATTATTGATTTGTTCACTATTTCTCCCCTAAGATACAGGCTGTAATACAGGCCTTCCTATAAAATCTATTCTTATGTTGAAATTTAAGTGTGGCTCCTGCAACATGACAGACCAACAACAGGAAACAGGAATGGTTAAAAGTGAGCCTACAGCTTTATACTTTGGAAGTCAGATTTATCCATTTACCGTTGGTTATATCAAGTTACACAATTAGTTCATTGTCTGGGCACCCTCTACAAGCAATGAGGAGACACAGCATAAAGGGCACCTCTACTCCTGCAGGCCAGGATGGGGTGACGCTCACCTCAGTGCCTGGTCTCTGAGTGTGGCTCTCTGGTGGGACTGCTCCCAAGGCAAATGCTATCTTCTGCTTCTTAATGAAATTGTGACTCTGACATTCATCCAAAAGCAAAATGGGACCCTCTGTATATTTATGGTATTTACAAGGCATTAGGTAATTCCAAGACAAGATGTGTTTGCTTGAAACTTAAAATGATAAGCTGCCAGGAAGGTTGGTGAAGGTCTTCTGCACAGTGTGGCATCACAGCACTCAGTAGTTTCAAAGCAATTTGCATCACTTAAAGAAGCCAGTTTCTATTGTTGTAAACAGAGGTTTTTCCCACATTACAGGAGGTGATACATACAAGCAGACAGGCTCAAGATGGTTTCTCTAAAGTTTTTTCATTTGCAGAAGTACATCATCTCTCTGCTGTATGCCAATGACAGTAAAATGTTCCACTCGTTTCTGAGAGTCCTCCACTCCAATGCACCCTCCCTTCTTCCTTATGTCCAGCTGTCACTCAGTTCAAATGACATTGTTGTTATTCTAGTTGTCAAGGTTTTAGAAGGGCAATACCAAAAAAGGTAATCGGTTTGGAAAATATGTTATGTGTTCTTGGAACTGCATATAATTGGTGACCTCATGACTTTAAATATAAACTCTGAAACCTAAGAATTTATCTGAAGAAATAGTAAGACTTCATGCACATTTTGTTAATCAAGTTCTTTTAGAGTGACTTGAGGAGATTTCTTGTTTTGTTCCTTTCTTCTTAGAATTCGCTTCTCTGTAGTTGACAGCACTGGTGAGTGTTGAAGGTAGTGGGCAAATTCCCACATGCTTCCCTGCTGAGGCTCGGATCCGACTCCTGGGCTACCAGCCCTACCTCAGAGCATCTCTGCCCATGTGCTTCAGTCCCCACCCACAGCTCTTAACTCCATCCCCCTCTCTGGGATGACAAAATAGATCTGTAACAGGGACACACATGACTTCTCCAGAAGGACTGCCATAACAAGTGAGACCAAAGGTCCACCACATTCAGCACCTCCTAACAACAGCTGGTAGCAGATGCTTAGGAAAGGAATATTAGTAGCAGGAGGGCAGCAGAAGACTTGCCAGTCCCAGGAGCACTATCTTTAGCTCATGTGGAGCTACACATGTCCTTATTTCCATATATTCTTTGTACAATTGGGATCAGGAACAAATTGTGGCAGGGTGGCTACTACATCACAAACATTGTGATCTAGTAAATTCATAAATACAGCTACCATTCTCAAAGTCCCATTTACTTATAGATTGTACAGACCAAATCTCAGGATGTTTACAGAGACACAAGAGACAGGTTCCAATGATTGAAGCCATTGTGTCTGTTTTGGGGGAATATGAGGCAGGACAAGGCAAGTCTGCCACCCCTCTTCTGCTCAAGCCCTTTGGAAGAGGAGCTGCTGTTGCTGTCCCTGTGAGGAACCTGCACAGCAGAGAGGGTCTGTGCACACACCATAGGAAAAGCGGCAAGAGAGCGGGTGCTGAACAAGGCCTCCTCTTGCAGAGAACCCCCTGGCAGCCTGCAGACAGGGCAAGCAACGGACAAAGTCATCTTCATTACAGACCACCACATGGACAGCGCTGTGTCCAGAGGGGATACCACAGTTTAGTGTAAAAGCTCCATCTGCTCCCAATTTGACTGCATCTCACGCCTGACTGCAGCCCCCAGGAAGACTTACTACTTGCATCCATGTATATGGGTAGGAGAAGGAATAGATTCACTTTATCCTTTAGTTGAAGTGATCTGGGGAAGTTTTCTTGTCTAATCCACTGGATGGAATAGATACCGCTTGCCACTGTGCCCATACGTACCATACTGTACACATCACATATCAGGACAAAGGTTTTTCAGCTCCTTCTAGTAATCAGTGTGTGGTTTTGGTTTTAAATAGTTAATAGCTTCTTGTACTTCCTAACTGGACTATTCTCTCTTTACTCTGCAAGGTTGCAGTTGTTTAATAAGTGTAATATGCTCCCTTAAGAAAACTGGCTACTCATAGACAATGTGTACACAGACACATGCTTTTATTCCTTTTTTTTTTTTTTTTTAATTTCTTTTTCTCTTTGGCTCCTGGATTGTGGTCTTATATTTTTTAACTTGTAATTTCATTTCCTGTTTCTTATTTATGTTTTTTAGTACACAGTCCCTGAACTATGCTTTGCCTTTTGATGAACATTCCCTCTGGTAAAAACATCAGTACAACAGGCCAAACAGCCACTGTCAGCTGAACTGATTCCTGCAGTTGGAAGCAAAGCCACTCTTATTAGTGTAATTAACTTTTGTAGCTTACAAGAGCACGCACTCTCACTGATCTACAGTATGCAGCTGGTGATTAAATTCCAAAAAATTCTTTTCACTAAGACATTTTGTTCTATTCCAGTTCTCCTGGGATGATCACATGGTCATTCAAAAATTGTTGATATGCACTATTCTGTCATTAAAAAGAACTGAGAGAGCTCCTAATACAGAGACATGGATTATTTCTTTTGAATCAGACTACAACAGACGTTCTAAAAATAGGTGAGGAGAATACAACAGCATAGTAAAAGCCAAAAAATTAAAGTAAACAATAGATAAACCTAGCTGAGAAGCAAAAACAACACACACCCCCCCCAAAAAAAAAAAAAATCAAATAAACACCACAAATAATCAAAAAAAAAAACAAGAAAAGACTGGGAAAAAAAAAAAAAGTTGTAAACTCTCACTGGAGACAGTTGCAAGGGATTGTGAAGTCAGAAGTTTACAATAACATGAACAGAATAAAATCTTCAGCTGTCTGCAGAGTAGCTGGTGGGGAAAGGGAAATATGGCTGGGGAAATATATATCTATGTGTATCTGTTGTGGGTACAGAAGCACTATTTAGTGCCAACTCCCTCCCTGTAATTTCTGTACCTCGTGGGCACCAGTTGTGCAATGGGTGTTCATATATTTCTTTTTAAATTATCAAATAGGTAGGATTTTCCATGGCATTGCTGGGCATATTATTACTGCTTCATTGAACTCTATTCATTATACATTCTTTCAATGAAAGAAATAGTCACTGGTCTGAAGAAGAAGAAAAATAAAAATATCATTAATAGGCACTTCTATGTAAAAACTAATGATAGAAGGGGCTCTAGGTCTCATCTGACTGTTATATGAAAAGAGGAGAAAGGTAAGCCTTTGAAAGTCTGTTGAAGCTTTATCAGAGACAACTGAAAAATTGGTTCTCAAGGGAACTTATATTCTTGGATATTCATAAACCAAAGAATTCTTCTCCAAAACCACCTATTCTATGTGAAAAATGTGACTTTTATTGCCATAGAAAAACTGCCCGAAAAGCAAATCATTTTTTCCTGAAAGGTAATTTTGTCAAACAAAAGTCAGTAGTTTTCAGTCAGGTTCATCACCAGCATCACACTGAAGCTCAAGCTGCATAGTATTCACCCCTCCTTCTCGTGGTTGTAGGCTTTCCTTTCCTCCTGGGAGCAGTAAGTGCCACCATACACTGTGTCCTCCCAACCAGGGACCCACCTTGGTCAGCCTGCTGCCACGGGGAGATACTCAGTCTGCATCCCTCCAAGACAATTCAGAGAAAGCTTCCAGCTTCTGCCCTACCTTGCTGCCTGCAGGTCAGATAAGCATCCAAATGTAAACAGTTTTGTAATGCCAAGGCCTCACCAAAGACTAGTACTTTCCATATGTGCACCACATGTGTGTGCATTGTGCAAATTCCTTGCCACTTTGTCATCTTATCCTTTCAGATCTTTCCTCTTGTCTATGTTTTTTAGGAAATAAAGCCCTTGGAATAACCTTCAGCTTCTTTCTATGTCCATATTGTATATATAGATTGGTGGCACAAAGATACTGAACAACTGTAAATCTTAATTATAACTCATGGTATATTCCCTTTTTCATAATCATATTACATTATCAATCAAATAATAGCTGTCTTACTGAAATTAGATAATACACGTTTTTGGAAACTCTCACCTATAGCTAAATATCACTCATTGTGAAATGCTTGCTTGGGAGGGGAAAAGACCAGAGAAGCCAACAGAAATAATCTAACCATTGGCGAGAATTAAAATAAAAGGCCTGGTTGCCTTAAAACTGAAACAAGGAAATAAATTCTCTGCTGCCCCAATCCCTGCCTAAACCTCAAAAAATGTATAACAACTTACACATATCAAGAGGGTTATTTATGAAACTATTTTCTTGTCAGCCACTGCAGTACATTCCGTCCCTTTGCTAAAATACTGTAAATTCATGAATGATGAGTAAAAGTCTTACTTTGGCAGAAATATTTATATTTATCTGGAAAAAAAAATTATCAGCTTGCTTCAATGTCGAGATAGTCTTTCAGTGACTAGTGGTACGCAATTATACCATGCTCTGTCCCTGTGCTAGGGCTCTAACTTGTAGCAGGCAGTGTTAGTTCAGTAAAGGATTTCAGTTTGGCTGAAGCAGATTTTCTTCCTTAACAGCTACAAATTTTTCTTCTGGTGTTGAATTTCCAGGCTTTGCGCACATGTTTTCTGTTGCTTCAACTTGTGAACAACTGTTAATATCCTCCTGCAGGGAGAGCTGGGTGCTAAAAGCACAGTGATTGCCAGCCTGCGCCACAGCTTCTGCGCGTGGGTGCCCGGGCCGGGGGAAGCCGCGCGCTCTGCTTGCCGAGCTGCGCTTGGAGCTCGCTTGCTGCAGTCCCAGCTGGGGCACTCAAAGCCAAAACTTCTTACCCAGGGGTTTTCACATAACAGCCAAACACACTCTCACCAGTTGAGATAAAAGAAAGCTTCCTACCCAAAGTGGTGGGTTTTCAGTGGACCAGGACAATTTATGCCAAATTTTTGCCTCTCCATAGTATCATGAGCTAGAAGGCAGCTGGTGTCTGGGAGACGACGGTGTGTATAGGCTCCATAAACCAGTCACACAGATGCTTCCACTGAAGCAAAATGCATTTTGTTTCATTCTACAAGTTATAAAACACGCATTTTATTGTTTAGGGAACTGGTGATCTGAAACCGGATGAATTTCTATGGCCAGTGTTAGGCTAGAGGTTGGACTCAATGACCTATTTGTCCATCTGCCCATTAAAACTATGATTCTATGAAATACAAGATGGTTTTCAAAGAAAGAGAGCTAACAGCCACTGTTTGAGAGCAGCTGTAGAGGACTCTCCTATAACTCTGAAGAGATCAATCAAACAAAAGGGGCAAGAGTCTACCCTTTATGCTGCATCCCAAACACCTCCCTAGGTGAAGAAGAGTCCAGAGCAGACTCCTCTGAAGCTAATCTACTCTGCATTCCAGAACTGGACCCTCATTTCTTCTGTTATTGTTTTAAACCAGAGCATAAGGATAGTGTTTGCTGTTAATAAAAACCAAACTGCTACAAGCTCCAGTAGTTCATTGCAGTAACTCATCCTGAATGGTGGATGCTCCTCAATTATCACAGACCCAGAAGCATTACAAAATGAGCCTTCCTCATGGAAGTCCAACAGTCCCTGTCCTGGGAAGCGGGGCCCAGCCAGGAATGGTGGTCTCCTCCCTGAAAACTCTTGTGAGCAAACTGGTGTACACTTGAGAATGGAATGGGAAAAGTTGATAATAATTGAGTCTCCATTAATGGAATGTTAACCTCCTTGCTCATCAGAAAGAATGTGGCTCATGACTTTATAAATACATATCTGTAATTATAGTCATAATGCTTTATAAAAAAAAAGAACCACCATTCTGGCTGGAAATTAGCCGTGAATTTCCACACAAACTTGAAATCTATTTTAAGCAAAGTGTGGTATGTGATCTAACAAATGTCATTTTGCTACATGCTTGCAAGAAGTCACACAGAAATTTGGGTAATACTTTCAAGTAGTCATTTAGTAGCAATTAATAGAATATAAAAAGGGGGCGGGGGGAAGATTTCCCTGGGACTGACCACAATTCCAGCTCATTAAATCCTCCCTTTTTTTTTTTTAATGCAATGTTTGTTCTCATTATTTATCTTCATTTCATAACAGAACACTTGTTCTCATGAAAACATAACTTTGTTCTCACACCCGTTCACAGTACATGCCAAACTTTGTTTCTGACATACATAGTTTTGTTGGTATTCCACTATAACTTGGAAATAGTAGTTACTGAATGACATGAGGGAGCCATAAACTTTAGCACAAGATGATCGCAATGCCAACAAATTATCTGTAAGGATCTGCTACAAAGTTAACTGAGCTTCTGACTATTTGAAAAACAACTACTGCCGAAACTAACACACAGACAGCATACATTTATTGTTACCAGAAAATCTGCAATATTTAGACAGGGAAGTAGCCTCAGATTCATAAGCATTTTCTCACAGTGCAGACCTTCCATTTTTATAAAATGCAGTAACCAAGTAAACTAATGTTTGTAACTTAGAACAGATATATTTGTATTCACAATTTATACCAGTTAGAACAGACATTCTTTCATGGAACCACCACTAAAAAGAAGGCGTGCTTTGGGAGAGAATGGGTTGAAAACTAGCCGATGATTTCCAAAAAGAGAACTCTGTAAGTTAGTATGAAGAGCACCATTTTCAACACTCTCAGGGCCAAACACTAAGAAGGAATCTCTGAGAACCTCCATTTTCACAAATCTTCCCAGTATTTTTGGTTCTTCTCTTCCCAGTTTGATGAACTCTTTTTACTTTTTTATGGATTTTAAACAAACAAAACTTCACCCATGCAATATGTAACACCCATGAGATATGCTTGAGACTAGTGATTAAGATAAGCAATTCTAACCAATATATCATTCCTGACATCCTATACATTAAAAAAAAAAAAAAAATCAGTCACAAACCAAAACAAACCCCAGCAACTTCCAGAGACTTTACTAGAGGTTTACTTTGCCTTTTCAGAGTTCTTTCTAAACATAGTTTTAGGTCACTTCATAGCAGCAAAAGGAAAAGCAGCCATGAAGGTACCTCGAGTGTACTTTTGTACACTTAAGTACATATAGCTGTGTTATGTTGCCCTGATTCACATGGCATAGCGATGCAGAACAGCTGTGCAACTGTAGAAACATCATTACTGTTTCGATTCAGAAATAAACACAGGGAGCCTGAGCCAAGCTCTCATTGCCAAGTACCACTGATCCATACTCAAACTTGGATTCTTCACTCCCCTTTTTCCTCCCCCTCTTTATCTGAATCCATGAGATTAATAAATACTATTTATTTTCCTAAAATTTGATATGTTTAAAATTCAAGTCTCATTCTTGTGCCTCAGCCCATTTCTAATTAATATCTGGTTTACTGTTTTCATGTTTTCCATTTCAAGGAGCAAAACAGACCGCTGATCTGTCCATCTTCCTCCTGAAACAGATATGAAACTGAAAAACAATATGATTTTCTCGTTTATTCAATCATCCAAAAAATTATGGCACTGCCCTCTGTCTTTAAGCTATCATTGAATTTTATTCTGGTTGGAACATTTTAATAATAAAAGATATTGAGATTCTTATAATCAGTGAATATTCATTCATGCAAAATCACATAGCAATTCCTTATAATTATATGAAGTGTCCAAAGCATTGACCATTGAAGGAAATTATAATTAAAGTTATTAAAATGAATTAGAAAAGGAGATAGTAATTAAATCCCAGTTGCTGGAATGTAAAACTGCTCTGAAATTAAATAATATGGATGGCTCCTTCAGAAAAAGGAATTTTGGTAACATTTCTCTCCTTATATTTAAGCTAATTTGTATGGTATGGTGTTAAGGTTTTTTTTCTTTAATAAAAATACTCAAATAAAATTCTTTATCCAACAAAGTTTTTCTAGGATAATTATCTTACTATTTTTTCTGTGAAACTCATATCATTCAAGTCTTTCCCTTACAAGAGATACCACTGTATTAAGGGGCCTAGTAAAACTCCGTGTCTTACCATTGGCTGCAAAAATAACACCACAGTGGTAGAGTTAATGCTGAAAGCAAAGCAATTTCTCAGTGAACTACTCATTTTTTTCAAATGTGTTAAGAACTAATACTCTTCCATATCTTCATCTCAACAGATTTACAGCTAAGTTCTGTTTTCATTTCCCCTGTAAACATCCCCAGTAAACACTCATAGTAACAGGCTATCTTCGCCAGCCTCCCTCTGGTTCAGTAAATAATTTTTTTTTTTAATTACAAAAGCTCACAAAAAAGCTCAGGCTGCAGCAGTGGACTGATAGTCTTTCCATGCTAAAGGGAGGGAAGGGCAGGCAATTCTGATGGTAGAAAATCTAAGGGCTGCTCCCAGACACAAGAACAACTAGATCTAGATTTGTCTGCTTTGTTGAGAAAGCAAGCTGAAACTTGCTGGCTCTCAGTGAATAACTTCAGTCCACTGATGTAGATCTCATGTTCTCCTTCATGTCAGGCACCATCTGCTTTCTTGACTGTTTTTCCAGGAAAAAGTTGCATTTTCAAATTGAATCTGCTCAATGGAAGGTTCAGCCCCATATATATGAGAAGGAACTTTAGATCACTACTTTTATAAAACATGAGTGCATCCTTGTTTGTCTTTCCAACTGACAAGTTAATCCTAGCTATCAGAAAACTCAGTGGTCCAGTCTGAACCTCTGAGAAGAAAGAGCTGTATACATAGAAACTAAGTAAAACATTTTATTTTCCTGGTTATAACAAAGTCAGTAATTTTTCAATAAAAGTGATCCCATAGCTTCATGGACTAATGGTAAATTTCATACAAAACCAGGAATTAACTGTCTTTAAGACTTTCCACATTGATGTTAACTACCTGTAATATAAACATAAAAATGTGAAACTCATTATGTTGCGGTACCACAAAAGACTAAAGTGTATCTTTACAAGTAACAAAATCACTTTAATGTTCTTCTTGTGACTACTGATAGAAATATTGATTAGCTCTCTATTGTTAAAGTAATGTTGGAAAAACATTCATGTTCAGGGGAGAAAAAAACTTCCCCCCTCCACCAAATACCTTTCTCAGCCATGAATAAAAGAAAATTGTAATAAATAATACAATCCCCAATGAACTGTGCTGCACAACAAAGCTTAGGATTTGTGTTTAGCTCCTCTTCCAATACACTGGAAGATCTGGTCTGTGTTATGGATATTTCAGAAGCTAGAAAACACATCAATCAAAGAGATGAGAAACAAATAGGGATTGGTAGAGAAATTCGTATAGGTCTGTTTTGAAAATTTTTGTTGCAAATTCTTGAGGAATAAGACTCTTTGGAGTGATATAACTTTTGGAATAAACTGATGCAAACTTACCAGAAGTACCCATTGAGTCAAGAAATGCCTTAAGGGGGACACGGCATATCAGCACTTTTAATTTCTTCTCCAATGAGAACATGAGGAGTGCTACATTGTCCAAAAGCTACTGGGAGTGGGTGGAAAGTATCATCCCATTTTGGTACTATGTGTGTCGCAGTTTTACTGACCCAAAAGTGCGCACAGGTAAGGGAGAACCTAACTCGTCAAAGATGTTCATTGGAGCCCTCCATAAGTGGCTGGCCTTCTTAAGTAAGTAAGAGTGCAGTATCTTGAGTTCTGTTTCTCAGCCTGACTGGTAAATGTGCAGGGAAGAGCAGTAAAATGGAGGCTGAGCTGATGAGGACCAACCAGCAGGTTTGGACAGCTATGGAGAAGTTTGCAGAACAGCTTTATCTCTTCTGTGCTTACATCCTTATCTGTTTCTTATCTCCAACTTCTCCCCTCACTCGAGCTTTAGATTTTGCACTCAGATCTTCTCGCCACTCTTTGTCTCCCAGGGATTTGTCCTTCCTCATCTCCTGCTTCCCCCCCCAAAAAAAAAGGAATGCTGCCCTGTCCAGCATCCTCTCACTTGGAGCCAGGTGGAAGCAAAGAAGAGCTCTGTTGCCTTGAAGGAATCAGGCACAACCAACCTGTGCATTCAGTGCTCCCAAGTCAAACTATAACAGGTTATACAGCTGTCCCGGGAAAGATTTTGTGACACACATGACAACCATTCCTGCTGTCACACTCACCAGCTAACCAATGGCTCCCGAAAGCCTCGAAAAAAATTCTAAGGCTAACTCTGTTCAGAAGGAGTTAATTTCAGTAGGGTTTATGTCCACAAAGACCTTTAAAAGAGGCCCAGTGCTGACTAAATTATGCTTGTTTTGTTGGGATTTCTTCAATAGGTCTAGATGTCTTTTAAACTTTCTTACTTCTGTTAGTTTTGAATATAATCCCAAGACTGACCTCTTTTTAGCAATGCTATAATTTCAGAAAACATATCAGGAAGGAAAAGCAGCCCTTGTGTTGGGTAGATTATACATGAAATTTTATGTGGAAAGTGGCAGATATTGCTCCTTTTAAAACCAGAAATCCCTACCAGTTTTCCAGGTAAGACTGCTATACTTATTGAGTTTACATGTCCAGGTCTACAGTCCTTCATCAGCACATCAGTCTGACATAAACCTGAAATTACCTGTCTGAAAGTATGTCCCCTCTTCACAGTAACCACTACTCCCTTGCAGCCAATGAAAAAGCATTCAAACGCTATAGGTAGCTGTTACTTTTCCTTGGAATATCAGCTCAAGGAACAAAACACAGTGAGAAGTTTTCTTGGCTTCTGCATGCTAATCCAAATCCTTTGGAAGCTCAGCTGCCTTCTTATTGTTTTGGAAGAAAGACAGATTGCCCTTATACTCCTTTACTGCAGCTGGATTCTGACCACTTCATTGCGTGCACTCTGCTAAATGTTAGGCTGTGAAGAACAACTGAATTTTCTGACAGCTAAATGCACACAACAGACTTCAGAAAAGCTTTTACTGTGACTGGCATATGTTGCAACTCCACTATTTTTGCTTTAAAGTGAGTAAAACATGTTTAATAGTTTCAGTGGCAGATGACAGTGCCATCCTTAATGCTAAACTATTGTGGAAAACTATTTCATCATCGTTAAAGATGAATTTCATATAGTCTGATATTGAAAACAGCTTAGCTACAGGAATCAAGTGATTTCTAGTTCTATTACAAATATTACAGCAGGATCCTTTCTCTCCTGGAAGAAGAGAGATTCTATTAGCTGTGTGGTTGATTACCTTACATTCTCCCCTTTCAAAAAAAAAATATGTGTAACTCAAATAGTTTATGGAAAAGATCTTCAGTGAAACTCAGTGGCTCCCATAGCTGCAGAAGCATTCTTGCTTGAAACAAGACATGTCTAAGTGATAATATATACTTACCATAGACTAAAGCTGATATATCAATGGCATAAAAAAAGCAGTCTTACTAGTAATATGTCCTAATAAACTCATATGTTTTGAACCTATTAACTTACATTGTTCCTATTGGCTTAAACTCTTTTATTCTTTGGAGAAGATAAATCAGTGTCTATGAAGACAAATGCAAATAAATGTTCACGTGGTACTTTGCCAATAAATCTTTTCTACTAGATTTTGTATTTAAGTAGCTTATTTAGAAAATCTAGCATAATCATAATACAACTGACTCAGAATATCGAATAATATATCTTGATTAGTTTGAAAACCAAACTAATTCTTTCTGTGATGTTTTCCCCCATCCAGTCCCATGACCTCATCCTGATATTCAAAATAATATTTTCCCACAGGTCAGGGGATACAAAAATAAATATATTTCCACAGACGCAAGTTGAAACCATTTCAATGACTATACCTCAATTTAGAGATGTGCTCCAACAGAAGTTTGTACTGATCATTAAAACAAAGCAAAGACACTCTAGCTGTTTTCAGCTGTTGGAAGAATAAATGAAAACTCATACTGTAGGTTAACTAGCAGCAGATATAGCAATAGGGAAACACCTAGTGAAATTATGGTTTTAAAGAAGCTTTTTGACTCTTCAGGTGACTTCCTCGTGTCCCCAAAATTGTTTCTGGCAGCTAATCCTCTGAAGTTTGGGTAAAGAAAAGGCCAAGATTACTCACTATTTCCTTATAATGACCATAAGTGTTTCAAATACACCTAAATTTTAAAAGCAGGTATTTTACCCTCTGGCTTATTTGTTAGACACAATACGCTTTGCTTGTGGTAAAACTGCAAAGTTTCTCTCTCAGCAACATTTTCACCTAATCTGGTTTACCAAGCTAACAGATGTTTTTCCTGTTCAGCTCTGTCAAAATCACAATGATGTGAAAAATAAAATGAAATTGTTTTCCCCACCATCAGCAGTGAGCCCCTTCTCTGCCAAGGAGGGAAGGTTTGGAAGCATCAGTCCATAGAAACACATCATCAGCAAAGCTTCTGTAGGTCCCTTGATGCCACTGGGTCCAAGAAATAGCATTTAAGCAATGAACTTCCACAGAGGTCATGAGATATCTGTGGGTTTACAGACTACAGCCAGCTTCTCTTCCTATTCAACCAGGGTCAAGCAGATCCCAAAGGAAATGACTGACATGTGTTGCCTGGAGCTATTTACTTGTACTATTAACCCACCTCTAGTTGTATCCTTTCTCCCATATAATCTTCTGATTTTATACAGAATTTTTATAGTATTTTAATCTCTAAGGATTTCATTCATTCAAATAAAGCCAGCCTGAGGGCAGACAGCTCTGCTGGATATGGAAGAAACATCCAGTAACTCTTAGCCACAAACAGGACTGGAGTTAGGAGTTTTACTTTCTTCCACTTAGATTTCTTTTTAAAACCTAGGCACTGCTGGTCCCTGGGATTTTGGCATTTTAGGCATGGTTTTTGAGACTTACAGCAAACACACAGAGGAAGGGCAGACACTACATGGAAGTTTCTAGCAGAGTAGCAACAAATTAGTCCAAAAAAAACCCCTTGGTTACATTCCTTGATAACTTCGAAAACATATTCCTTGGTAGCTTTGAAGGCAATCAAGCTTTCCACAGCAAAATTGTCCTATCCAAGCTAGATCAGACCCACTGAAACCAGTAAATCTCTCTGCTGCCTGTAGTAAGCATTACAGTAGCCCCTAATTATCATCTTCAGCATCCATGATCCCAGGGAAGAGTCTTTCTGAACACATCTCCTACATAAAGTGGGATTAATTTTGTAAGACCTATATCTGCAGGATGTAAAATACTTTGAATACACATAGTGCTCTCAAATCAGAACACCAAAAGGAGACAAGACTTACCCTTCCCATGAGAGACCACATCCATCTATCCCCAGATTCAGCCTGACAACAGCTATCACCACCCCAGGTGCCAGACTGTTAATTGAATTCTCAGGTGGAGTGAATTTGAGGAAAATCTTTCCTAATCCCTGATTGCTGAGCTGTGGTTTGAGCCAGGAGGGTTTGTAGTTTTCCAAATCTGTTTTTTCCTTCTAGTGTTTACTGTCACTTTCTCATTTACCATTTCATTATACTCCATTTATAAACATTGGCCAAAATCTTACTCATGCTGCTCTTATGAATTTTGAAGATGTGAAAACTGCATGTGGGAATAACAGTGAGTGCCTGCTCTCAGCCCTCTCTTCTTGTTACATGCAGAAGAGAATCCCATTTCTTGCTGTCACTCTCAGCTCCTTATTTTGGTTGCCAGCGGTGTCAGCACAAAACACGAGGATGTTCTCACACTCGGAGAGCTTCCCTTCACATCCATTGACATGAATGCTATGCTATTGTACCACCATGGAAAGCTTAATGTCTACTAAACTGAAGTACGGAGAAACGTGGTGACCTTCCTCACAGCTTCAAACAGACTTGTGGTTTAGGCTACAGGTTTGTTCCCAGACCTGAATCCAAGTCCTTCATGATAATAAGTAGTCTGTTTTTCCTTGGCTTATCATATATACACGGAAAATCAAATTAAATTATATTAATTTCAGTTGCAAAGTCAAACTCCTAAAGGTTAGAAATGGCACATGTATTGAAGCTAGAGCTAACTTTTTCGGGTTTTGTTCATTCACTTTGAAAATTGGAGGAGATGAGTATATATGATGAAAGTAAATGTAATTCCTGCCACACGATTATAACAGACTGATAACTCTTACCATGACTGCTGGAACTGCATATGTGATACAGATACATTAAAGGGAAAATTCAGCCCACCTCACCCTCCTTAATTTGTTCTTCCTAGGAACCCCTACTTCAGATGTTGTGCCAAAGTGCAAAGGTGGGAGGCTGGGAATGCAGTGGGTGTATACTGCTGCTACGACTATCTAAATCAGGTCTGGGCTTTCTCTGTCCTTATACCCCTCACTGCAATTTGTACAGCTGCTGACCTCATGGGAGGAGGACCCAAGTCTGTGTCTAGTTTCAGTGTTTGTAGTTATCAGACTGCCAATATTGTCCTGGAAGTCTTAAGCGAGAGAAGGGAATTTGTGGGTTTTTTTGCCATTAGCAACACAGCCAAACCAGAACTACCTAGAAGGTGGAAAGATACAAGGGCTTTTCAGCCTTCTGAATGTCAAGCCTTGTCTGCAAACAACAGAGATGTTGGAAAACTGTTTAAAAATAAATTTGCAATAATACTTCTATAATGAAGACTCAGACACTTAGATGCTGACAGCATGCTGCAGCACCGCCTCAGGAAAATGGCTGGAGATCACTGGTGAATAACTGTACGGCAAGGATCTGTCACCCAGCCTATCCTGAAGGTACCTGGGGATGCACATGCAACAGTGTAATCCACACTGCTGACAGATACAGATCTAGTTTTGGGCTAGTGGCAGTGCCTTGGGCCCTCAGTAAAGAAGCCAGCACTGAAAAACTTGCAGGTCACCAAAGGAGTTTCCAAGGGTTACTCTTTCCCATGCCCCCATCGCAGGCCTGCTCTGGAGAGTCCTTAGGATGAAGGGCAGCCAGCAGCATAGCTGTCACTTGGCTCAGATGCCTTGGGAGACCCAGTCCAGCTCAGACACTGGGCAGAGTCTGAGTATAACCCAGGCACCTCTGTTTAGAGAGAAAAAAATACACACTCTCCCCCAAACTGTAGTCCTGCATCATCAATACACTGTCTGCCTGCGACACTGACTCTTAACTGTGTCATCTTCTGGAAGTTCTAATATCTTGGAATCTCTTTCACTTTTCCCAAATACCGTCTTGGTATCAGCACAAGATTTCAGTGTGCTGAAATTTAATTTATCTTCCTTAACTGATCAACAACAGATATCAAATGTTATTCCTCATAATGGGATGAAATTCTGCACTATATTCTCACTTGTAGAAGAAGCATTTAGCTGCATTTGTATCCTTCTGGCTTTATGTCATGGTGCTAAGAAAGAAGAACCTATTCTAGGAAGAGGAAATTTGAAATTAACTTTAATCTATCCTGACCACAAATTTGTTGACAGTTAGTGCTCCATGCAACCACAAAACATTAACTAAGTTTATTTTAATAAAGTGTTCATTAAATTGCTATTAGATATAACCCAGAACATCCATATATCTGTCAAAATATCTGCCATAAGTCTGCTAAAAACTCATCTAAGTAGAAACCCATCATACTCATTATTCAGTCCATAAATGGCTGAATAAAAAAGTGGAGGAGAATGATGAATCAGAAACAGAAGTCTGTAGAAATAGCAGTGCTCAAGCTGTGAGTTGCACCATCAGTCTCCTGATCAAACGTAAATCACTGCTGTGTTAAACCAGCCTGATGTAGCTATGACTTGACTGAAGTAATAGGAAAGAAAACAGTAGTCATTACAGAACAGAAAGGGTAAAACACACAAATGAAACAATGTCTGAAGAAGTTCAACCTCAGGGGGATAATAAACTTGAACTAATTTCATTAAATAGAGTTTGAAGCTTTAGGAAAGGAAGCAAGAGACAGTTTATAAGTTAAAAGAACAGAGGGTTGAAATGACACTGTCGGGATTTTTTCTGGCACTAGTTCTTAAATAACCTCGGTTTCTGCCAGCCATTCCACATGAGCTCAGAAAGCTGTCATGGCCTCATGACTCCATATTCTAATACCAGCCCTTCTAGCTCTCCTAGTGCTAGGATATGTTGAGTCTCTTTGATGATTTCATTCAAAGTGCATCTGATTTTGTTGGCTGCCACATCAGTGTGCTCACAGACTCAGACTGAGAAGCCCAGGCCTGCTATTTTTTCCTCCATAGCTGAGGAGTTTGGCACACCCTGATCTGGCCTAGACACATACAGGCAGGTCATAGGAATGGGTACCACTCAGGATGAGACACAGGTGACATTTTCAGAGCATCATGTCCTTCAGGGCACTGACCTATGCAGATGCCAAGCTCTTCTCCATCCAGATGTTCTGTATTGGAAGTGCTACATTCATATCTTACAAGCCTGTGAATCAGGAATCTGAATGCCTTTGCAGGGCACATCTCCCAGCAGCATTGGCAAAGCTCTTGAAAATACTTCTCATTTTTGGCTGGCCTTTTTCAGCAGCTCTACGGGTCAATCAGCTGAAATCCCCAGCTAGATTCAAGTAGCATGCTTAGCAAAACCCTCTGAAATGTGGGACGGCTCATAAACAAAACAAGCAAAAGGCAGTCTGCATCATGTCCTTTGGATGAACACAAATGAAGCAGACCATTTTGGAGATACCCAGTCTAGTATAAATTCTGTTTCTGTCAAACCAAGTAGGTCAACAGCATGTCTAGAGATGACACAGCATGTTATCATTGCTTAAACCTCCCTAAAACATGGGACAGCTGGCATAATGCTTAACAAAAATAAATATTACGACATGAATTGCTAACATTGCTTCTTCTCTAAGAACATTAATAATGGTTTGCATATATTCGCCCAAGTCTAGGAGGCAGAAAATATATATGTATATCTGTTAGAGGATGAAAGGATAAACTAAGTAACAAAAACTTAGTAGAGATGATGGATGAGAGTAACAGGATAGGGAATAGACTTTCACTATTCATTAAATGCACTACTGTAAAATTCAACTGAAAGCATTTCAAAATACAGAAAAGAAGCTACCACATATATGGTGTAGTATAAGGTTACATCTGAACATTGCTTGTAATTCTTTACGCTTCTTATCATACCTACTTTCACATAAAATAATCTCATTTCCTTGACATCTATAAGAAAAGAACAGGAGCACTGGGGAGCACTGGTTCATTCATTCATACAGGTTCTTTTTTCTTGTAATCTATTTTGCGGTATTTAGAAACAATATTGAAATCATCATATACCAATAAAATACTGCATCTGCTTATTGATGGCCACAGGTTCCAAAACCATGCTCAAACAGTTAAGGATGCTACCTATTTAGGAAGCTGTGGAGAAGGTGTAGAGAAATCAGAATGTGAGGTTTGAATATAAAAAATTATACCATCATGTTCTTTAATTTGTCTAATACAGTTTTTGAAAAGATTTTATTGGTAGGACCTGTACCTGCTATATTTAATAAACACTATGCCAGCTAGTTAATTGCATTCACATAGGTGGCAATAAAGAATAAAGCAATAAAGCAGGCTTCGGGATGACATGAATGATAGTCATAAGAAAATAACTTTATTATTTACTACCAATTGTTAAAAGACTCTGTCATGATTATTAATTTCATGGAGCTTACCCTCATTCTACTAACTATACTTGTTTATTCTAGATAAGGCAACAAGAGAAGCAGTTAACAAGTAACAATCACACCTTTCTCCTTAAAATGCATTTTACATGTAACAGTTATACTAAAGTACTTTTAGGGTATGGAGAGATAACGTTTACAAGTAGAACAGTAACAAAAGCAGTCCAGTTATTTACTTTAAGATAGTGTGTTCAGTTAACTAATTTCATATATCCAGTACGAAAACCATTATTTTCAATAAACAGGCAAAATCCATTTACTATAGAAAACTATTTTCTTTCTGAGACATGTAGGTACACTAATAAGATCCATTTTTCCTATTAAATTGTTTTCAGCTGACATACAAAAGATCAAAGATTCATAAGAAAGTGTGACTTCTCAAATGAAGCTTGAGTATGATTTATGGAAAGTGTGGCTATATATAAAAGGAAAAAAACCACTGAAATTAGTGTAATGACAGCATCCCAGCAAAACTGAAATAGCTGATTAAAAAAAAGTTCTGTAGTGAGACATTTTATTTGTGACACCTTTAGTTCTTTTTGTTCAATAAATTAAAACATTAATTCTGTTAAATTTCCATTTTCTTACAGGGCTAGGATTTTACCTGGAAAACTGGAATTAGATTACATAGTTAGAAAATTCCTAAGAAAGACAGAGAATATATTTTATGACGCATGTTCATAACCTCAAGATTAAGGAATATGCAGGCTCTGTCATAAGTTTTCTAAATACAACCCTACATCTCAAAGCAAAATTAACACTACGGAATTGTACTGCTATTTGTGAGAATGCCAGGAACTGAAGCCATCTCTTGTCATTTTTGGAAGATCATTTTGGGTCAGACTGCTCTAAGTCATCACTGCCACAGATCTGGATCTCCATGTCCACGTGGAGAGCAGCTAAGCCAACAGCTCCAGCCTTTCAGCTAAACTTTCACCCACTTACCAAACAGGGAAGAGCAGTAAATTGTAACTAGACTGAGAATTCCAGCACTCATCTTAGAAGTTTAATCAGTCCAACTCTGAAAAAATTCCAGCAAGGAGAATTTTACCAAAGTATTGTTACTGTTAATTTTGCCTGAATAGAAAAAATAACAAACCAATTGAAATAAGCCCATAATGCTATCCTATGAACCTCTGTTACTCTCTGTGTCCCTCCATATTACTTCCCTTCTAAACCTGTAATAACTTCAGGCTACTGCAGTCCTATGTATTCAGAACATGTTTAATTTGGCTTTTTTCACTTGTTTGAATAAAAACCCCCACTCTCAAAGATATTTATTAAAGATGTATGTTTTCTGAATATATTCTTATTAATGTTTGCAAAATATTTTCAGACTCTTGACTAATAATGGCAAATAGCTTGGGAGATGCAAAGCTTCAGAAAATTGGAATATGCCTTAAGTCATGAAAATTTAATGAGGCTCCTTATGACTTATTAAAAATCTCTAAATTGACCAGATTCATTATACAATATTTAATGATCTTTTATGTTACTGTTTTTTATTGTAAGTTCAGACATGGATCTGCAAATTATACAGTGTTTCTGCTTTCTACTTACCCATTTATAATAAGGAACTTTTTATAAAAATAACCCACTGCTCTTAATTTGCTGAACACATGATCATAGTCACTTCCTCTGAGATTTCCCTTGCTACTACAGGAATGGTATCTGGGCCATCATTTCAGGGATGATGGAAGACCACGCCAGAGGTATTAGAAGCACAGTTCCTAGATAATCGGCAACAGCAAAACTCATTCACTGTCCATCTGACGTTTCCCACTATGGATTACTGTCAAACACCACCCTGCAGGGGGATTTCTAAGCCTCCCTCCCAGTAGGCATTGCCCATTACAGTCCCCTCCACCCTGTTGCTTCCCCTTAATGCCCTCCACAGCCCATGGCTTTGCCTCACCTGTAGGCAGAAGCTCCTTCTTAAAACACAGCAGACACATCAGGACAATCCTGGCAACCTTATGGAAACCTGTCTGTGCACAAGCAGTGACCTCCACTCCAACCCTTGCCATGATCACAAATCAGCGGCCTTCACCATGTCTGGAAATCTCCAGCAGCTCCCTTTCAGTGCACACCTTCCCATATTCCTGGGGACATCTAGCTATCAACCAACCTCTAGAATTTGTTCAGTCTAAAAGGAAGAAAAAAGCCCTAGTTTTCACTCTGCTCCAGGTACAGGTAAATGCTGAGCTACCCCTTACCTACTTGCCACTCCAACACTTATCCAGTCCTTCTGCAAACATGCTGGAGAGTGCACCTGCTAGCCAGGTACCCAGCTGAAAGCATTTAAAGAACGGTGCCAGCCAGAAACAGGCAGGCAAAAAGTAGAAAACGGATAGAATGAACATTTCTTGACAACCATGGGAAAGAAGTGAAATAGGAGAGCCATATGGGTGAGCAGTTGGATGTCCCACTTTGAGACAGGTATAAGAGGAATTGGAATGCTGACCAATAATTCATCTGAATAACTTTGTCACGGAGCTATCTCATGACGGGCCTTTATCTTCCTGATACTGATCAGAACCTCCACCGTGCCACATAACAGGAACATAACATCTCCGTGTTCTTATGGAAAGTTTGGATTACAAAGAATTTAAAAGAATTTGTAAAGATCTCAAGAATTTGTGATGAAAATCCATTTCACTGGAAAATTCTGATCAGCATCTCTAAAATGTTTGTTTACCAGAGACACAGTTTAAGTTTCAAACATATGGAAACCTCTTACGGCATAATTCAGCAAAAAAAAACTTGAAAAAAAATAGCTATTATCCCCTACTTGGGAGTTACCTTCATTCCTTCTAGTAGCAGTTTACATTCATCATGCAGCTGCTGCAAGCGAGACTTGCAGTTTGAGACGCATCATATATTCGGCAGCACTGAGATCACAGTGACGTGCAAAGCAAGGCAAGAGAATCACCCCTTCATCCATTCCAAAAATACTCCTGTTACAGCCAGCAAGAGCACACGCTGCAGCCGATCCATCCACCACCAAAAAGACCCAAGTTGTATTTCCAACTGCTCCATTTTCCCAAGACTGAAGGACGTCACAGAGACAGGTACATCACTTAAAGTTCTCAGTTGCTCATTTTTTTTTAAACATTGATGTTATTTCTCTCTGTAATAGCCTCAGAGTCACACAACAGATGAACAGGCACTCACCCTGTTAGTATGCGTAAAAGGCTACAGAGGCTCTGTGAAAAATTCACTCTAGCAGAAGCCGAGACACAGGAATCATGATTGTAAGTATAAACAGAAGAAAATCACACTTATACTAAACTGGGTCTGAATATCTATCTATCTATAGATAAATATATCTATAACTAGATATGGATATAGATATAGATATAGATATATATGCATGTGGGAAGAGGGAAAGCTTGAGTGTTCACAGAATTATATTTTTCTCCCTGGTAGTAATAGTATCTTTCTGATATATCATTTTTCAGCTAAATGTCTGAAGGTATTTTACTTAAAAGACAGGCATCATCTTTTTGTTGTGAAAGGTAGAGAAACTGAGGCACTGGGAGAGTGCATGACTTGTATAAATTCACTCAGCAACCCATTACAAGAGCTCGGACTACAATTACTATCTCCTCATGCTCAGGCCAGTGCCCTATCTACTAGCAACACTGCCTCTCCACACCAGACCCCAGAGGTAGGCTGTACCAGGGAATTAGTCTGATCAGAAGAGATCACAGCCCGCAGGCTGAGGAACAGTGTTGTGACATCTGGATGTTCTTAATGTACATTATACTGATGTTAACTTGATAGTGCCTTTCTGTTACATGTATACACAGGCAAGTCATTCACGTAAAATCATGTGTATCTTTGTTTTCATTAAATAACATGCATGACAGGACCTTTTCTCTCCTCCATCAGGTCTGGAGAAGTCCAGGATCTATTTTATGGCTGCAGTTACTTTATTATCACAGTCAAGATGACAGTAGCAGACATGTCACGTTGAGGCAGTCCAGTCTGATTTTATCCTTGCAACTGTAAATACTTTTTGTCCCTGAATATATTTCAATACATTTATGGTAATATCACACTTTGAGGTGGTAGGACTGAAGACAGACAGACATAAAGATGAGATGCAGACCATAGTATTATGCTGAATATTCTCCAGATTTGTAGCTGTTTCTATTCTAGACATCTACTGCAATGCTTAGATAGAGATAAAGGCAACAAGTGAAATACAACCTTTTCTCCAACATATATTCCAAAACGTCTTGAAGGGCTCCACAGAATTAAAACTGTCTTAGCTCTTTTGCAGTTTTACTACCATAATGTGCTCATTCAATTTGTGATGGAAATAGCATGTTCATTATTCATTACTTTAGCTTCTTTTGCAGTTTCATTTGTCCTCCTGAAACTCTCCATTGAGTTTGCTTAGGCTATAAATAAAAATCTATTGGGATCCTGGATCTTGCCTTCTGAACAAAAATTTCAGTGACTCATTCTCATACATATTTTCTTCTATTATCTTCATCACGAGCAAATGTTCATGCTCATTCCAAAAAATCAGGAGGAAAGAAGCTGTGACTAGCTTCCTGTCAGAAGTAGGTCAGAATGCTCTTTCCTTAGATGTCATTAAACACAGGTGAGTTATTTTTTAACCACAGACTGTTGGAGTAGTTTCTGGTTACAACTAAGTCTCCTTAAACCACAGAGATGCTGGGTGATTCCTACCCAAAAAAGGAAAGCTGCTAATCAGAAGAGTGGTGCCAGACTGACTGACAAGTCTAATGACTTCATTTGGCATCACTAACTTGTAAGCTAGTCGACGCCTTATTGAATTGTTTTCTCTAATGGATATGTATGGTGATGGAGTCAAGAATGTCATTCTTAGTTACAACAAATATTAACCTGAGTAATAGACTTGGAATGGACGAAGTCTGCAGACGCACTGCCTGGTGGGGACACAAATTTTCCAAACACCATCCCACATATCAACTCCTTAACGGATTATTTCTGAAGGATGATTTCCTATTTGTTTGAAACATGTATTTTGTATAATTAAAAACCTCAGAGACCAGAAATCATTGGCAGTATCTCAAAACATTAATTTCTGAGTATGATATCAAGTGCCTAATCCTTTTTCATACACTGCAATGTATCCTATCCATTGATGCATTCAGCTTTTCCAAAAGACTCCCATTGTCCCTCCACATACTTCTGACAGATCCACGCAGACAGTTTCACTCACAGAGCTCTCAGGTATTTCTCTGATCTTTCCCCGGACACAGTTACTCATAGTCCTCCTTTGCCATTTAGTTCTTTACACCGAACACTAGCAAGATATTGAGATGTCCTCCTGGACAGGTGGTTATGACTGGCTATGGGTCACACATTGCCTGATGCTGGTGAGGGACAGCCTCTGGATCTTGCAAAAACTCCCTGAAAGGGACACTATTCCTGGTGGGTCAAAACTGCTGCCTTTAGCTCACTTTTATTTCTGACTCACAGTAACTTCTGACACTTAAGACTATATCTTGCAATGAGCATGTAAAAAATGTGAATTCCATCAAAATCCTACTTATTATCTCAGTTAAGAAATAGCTTGAAGCAGCTGCATTCTGCAGCACCACACTGCTTTGCTTTTGGTAAATGAATCCAAGAGTAGATGGTCATGCGGTTACGGGTCTTTTCAGGAAAAGGCCCTTATCTTGTATGCCTGGTGTTACAGCTATATTGTTTATGTAAGAAAATAACAAATCAATAACTGTGTTTACCTTTAATAAATTATTGCTAGCTCTGTGAGGAATCTGAAGTAGAATGCTACTGAACTATGCAATCTCTGCTCTACACTAAGCTCTACACTGCTACCAGTAAACCTTCAGGTTATAGTCAAGGTGCTGGTTGCAGACTATGAAGTTCCTAATAGCTTGAATTCCATCAGCTTGCCTTCCCTGTCCTGCTATACAATCTGCATTTTCTACTAGAATGCTTCAGGCAACTGTCCCAGTGATGAGACTTCAGGGGGTCTGGGACATAGAGTCAGTCCACTCCCCAGAGCCAGCCCTCCTGCCTGGTGGCATCGTTCATGCTTCTTGATAACAATCAGATCATTTTTCTCCTATTGGAGAGTATTTCTTGTTGCTGCCTGGTTTTAGCTGCTGATGCTAAAAAACACTATAGAGCATAATCTCAGAGTAATGGTGAATGCTTCTGATTCCAAATGATGTATAACAAATTTGGGCACTGCACTGGTAGGCACAACATACCTATGCAATCCATAAAAATCCATTTAGACTGCATAGGCACCTGTCGAAATACTTAAATAATCAAAGTGAGACCTGCAAAGGTGATTTGTGGGTTTTCTTTTTTCTCTCTTTTGCAATACAGAGGGACCAGGTGATTTCCCTGGATTGAACCCATTTATACAATGATTCTAAAACCATCTGCACTCTCCTGATTTGCACTGCCACAGGACACGTGGATAAGCAGCAACCAGATGTTGCATGTCCCTCTGTTAAACCACAGGAATACAGCAGATATTATTTTAATTCTACAAAATAAAGCTGTTCTCATTGTTCTGTTACACTACCATCAACTATTAGACAATACACAATGCAGTTCACTTTTATATGTAATGCACACTTAATTAGAATTAAATAAAATTAGGTCTTTCCCAGTTGCTCTAAGAGTAGATATAATTATTCCAAATCTTGTCAGGAAAAAGACAAGAAATGGATGTTTCCTTTCACCTAATTCTTCTCTGGAGAAATAAGAGTGGTTATAGATTTTTATGGCTTCTCAGATGAACAAAATATGGAAAAAGTAGCAGATTCATGAATATTTAGCATTAATTCAAAGAAGAGTTCAGTGTTCATTTTAACAGAAAATACAAGCCAAACTCCAATTCTTTCCTTGTAAGTTCTCACAGTTCCACCTGTAAGTATATGTTCTAGCTACTGAGTGCTTAACTGACTGTTACTGATAATACTGAAAAAATAATGTATTTCTCCTCTTGAACAAGTTCAGCAAAGGAAAGACTGGATAATTATTGAGATATGGAGGACATATACAAGTTTCCAGCTTCTCTAGGAGTAAGGAACCAACAAGACAGAAAGCCTAGACTTGCTTCCACTTCTCAGAGATATCCATATTTTAACAAAACTAGAAGTCAAAAATACTTCAATAATAAAAAAAAGGCTTGATTCCTATAAAGATATTCTGGACTATGTCTAAATACTGATTTATGAAAAGGAGGACATCAAATCAGATGATAAATTGACTTAGATGTCTTTGAATTAAGATCTAAGGTCTATATTTTAAGGCCTGTATTATTGCACACCTAAAACTCAGTCACTGACTCTCCTATACATTTTCATCAAGGCAAAACATCAGAATGGGCTGGTCTATCACCACAACAAGATGAATTTCAGTGTTTATGTTATTTTTTTATAAAGGAAATATTGGTCTTTCTCAAAAATGTCCCAACTTGTAAAGTTAAAGCTCAGATTTCAAATGCTCCAGTACCTTGGGACCCAAACTGCTATGTCCTGTTAGGGGCAGAATAAACCATCTGGATATTTAAAAGCAAAGGGAGGGCTAGCATCAGGCTCAGAAGTAATTCTGGATCTTGTGCACAAATCAGAGGGGAAGTTTTCAGAAGTTTCTAAGGGCAAATAAGGTATTCTGGTGCTTAAAGGTGAAGGTAAAAAAATACCCAGGGAGTACAATTCCCACTGAATGCAACTACAGCATTGAGTCAGCCTAGATATTTTTGAAAAATCTTTCCCAGCCACATTTCTGTTCTGTTAAAAATATTACTTTAGGCTCAGCACTTAATTATTAGAATGAAGAAATGGTTCAGAAGAAGGCACAGAAATAAGACTAACTACTTATGACATAATCTGCCAGTATGAGAAGCTTCTATCCAGCCTGAATCTACCTTCAAGTTTATTTCTTGAAGCATGGAGATTTATAACACTGCAGTCATCTTAGCTAGCTTATGAGTGATTGTTTTGTTAGCCACATTAATGTCTAATATACTTCTAATCTTGCACAGCTCTTGACAAAATGTTATTTTATGACAGTGAGTAACGTTAGTTATGTGTTGTGTTTAAAATGTTTTTCTATTTTCAACATTTAATTATTGTCCTTTTAATGTCACATTAAATATTTTAAATGAAGACTAATTTATTTAATGTAAATAAATATATCCAGCCACATGCCTTTTTTTAAAAAGACTGTGCAATGTGTATTAATTTTCATTTTTATGATCTAGAACAGACTATAATATGGAGATTAAAACCTCAAGTTCATTTCACTGTAATTCTATTCCAAAAGAATTAAATTATGAGGTAGCTTAAATGCATAGGAAAGGAAAGTACTCCTTCAAGAGAGCCTGGTTTCCCTCTCCTGCCTCACCACCACAATTCAACTGCTTTACCTAGGAAGCCCAGCTCAGCATCTGACAAAACTTCTTCTCAACAGTCCGATTTACTGGTGGTTACAGTGTTGGTGGATAAGGGAAGAGCAACTGAAATGGTCTACCCGGACTTCTGCAAAGCATTTGGCACTGTCTCACATGACGATCTTGTCTCTAAATTGGAGAAATGTGGATTTCATGGATGGACCACTCGATGGATAAGGAATTGGCTGGATGGTCACACTCTAAGAGTCGTGTTCAACAGCTCATTGTCCAAGTGGAAAGCAGTGATGAGTGCCACTCCTCAGGGGCTGGTGTTGGGACTGGCACTGTTTAACATCTTTGTCACCAACATGGACAGTGGGATCGAGCGCACCCTCAGCAAGCTCCCCGCTGACCCTGAGCTGTGTGGTGCGGGGACATGCTGGAGGGCAGGGATGGCATCCAGAGGGATCTGGACAGGCTGGAGAGGGGGGCCCGGGCAAACCTCATGGGGTTCAACAAGGCCAAGGGCAAGGTCCTGCCCAGGGGTCAGGGCAATCCCCAGCACAAACCCAGGCTGGGCGAGGAGTGAATTGAGAGCAGCCCTGTGGAGAGGGACTTGGGGGGATTAATGGATGGAAAACTGACTATGAGCCAACAATGTGCACTCACATCCCAGAAAGCCAACCATACCCTGGGTTGCATCAAGTGTGGGCAGCAGGTCGAGGGAGGAGTTTCTCCCCCTCTGCTCCTGTGAGACCGCCCTGCAGTGCCGTGTCCAGCTCTGGGGTCCCCAACATCAGAAGGACACAGACCTGCTCGAATGGGGCCAGAGGAGGCCACGAAGATGCTCAGGGGGCTGGAGCAGCTCCCCTGGGAGGCCGGGCTGAGAGAGTTGGGGGGGTTCAGCCTGGAGAAGGCTTCAGGGAGACCTTAGAGTGGCCTCCCAGTGCTTAAAGCGGGGGCAGGAAAGGTGGGGAGGAACTCTTTATTAGGAGGTGTGGGGATAGGATGAGCAGTAACAGGTGAGACGCTGGCACAGGGTGGCCAGAGAAGCTGTGGCTGCCCCCTCCCTGGAAGGGTTCAAGGCCAGGTTGGACGGGGCTGGGAGCACCCTGGGCTGGGGGAAGGTGTCCCTGCCCATGGCAGGGAGCTTGGACTGGGTGATCTTTAAGATCCCTTCCAACCCAAACCATTCCATGATTCTATTCTGTTCTATGAAGAACTTTTTTTAATAAATAACTTCCAAGATAAGGGTGGTGCTGAGAGAACCAGCCAGTGTCACTGCAAGGCTACACTAGAAGATCTTATTAAGAGGTGAAGGTGCACAAAGCGTTGCAGAACAGTTAAAATAAAGTGTGGCAACTTTCTAAATAAGTAATGATGTCATTTAACATTTTGACTTCTGGGCAGGCATGAACAGACCTGTCTCACTTCATTCATACTTCACCTTGGCCAGACTTCAGCCATCTCTGGCCATGAAGCCACATAGCCATCTCCCAGAGGTCAGTGTTCGGGCTAAAAAGCCTTTCTGGGAGAAGCAGTGGCCTAGTTCAGCTATCACAGCTGTTCCACTGCTGGGCTGAGCAGGCTAACAGCCCATGGAAAACACAAGCATTGAAACTCATCTGGTTCCCATAAATGTCCCCTTATTGTATTAAAATTCTGAAAGATTGCACATTTGAAGATTTTGCCAAGGTTTAGGAATCATCTCCAGCTGGGATCAGGAAGAAATCCTCTTTCCTAAATGCAGTTTACCATGGCATTATAAGGGATTTACACTTTCTTTTGGACAGCTTCTGTCCAGGTTATCATTGCAGATGGGATACAGGTCAGCCATGACCAACCAGCACACTTTTGCTACATATCTATTTTATTACACTCACCAAAATAATTCTTTTTGTAATAACTTTCTCATAGAATACTTATTCTGAGTTTTGCTGTGTTTTAAGTGTAAGTCCTTCAAATGGCCCAAGCTTTTCAGTTACTTGCATGCTAAGTGATATCTGTCATAAGCTGGCAACTAACTTGCAGACAGGGTTTCTTTCAGGCATCTGAGCCGTGCCAAACTTTGTAGTATACAGTGTTTAGACTGATGGAGCTTAGATTCATTCTTAGCTTACAAGTCAATAGGTTTATGAAGGAATCTAAACATACTTTACAAGGTCACAGGTAGGATTGAGGGAAAGTCTGACTATTAAGGAAGTATGAAAGATGAGAAGACGAGGAAATGAAATGGGACTTCTGATCAGCCAAAGCGTCAACCATTATCAGAAATTCATTATGGGGAGTACTGTGTACCCTGCACTGCCAATTAGCCAGTATTCACCATGGCAATTCCATGGCCTAAAATTAAGCTATTTAGTTTAGGTCCCCAGAGTTTGATCCCTGTGAAAATGGCTCCTGAAGACTAAGCTAACTCACTTTTACCTCCCACTGCCCAGTTGAGAATTCTTAGATTATCTCAGTGTTTTGAGAAGACAAGTAAACTCCTAACTAAGACTAGAGTGTCGTGGAATGAGAGAGATATTCCTGAATCTAGCATACCTTTTCCTTTAATCCCTTTTAATTTCAAGGCATAGTTAATAAGGACTATGGTCTCTATTTTGGGGTGGAGACTGTTTTTTCTATAAGGCATACATATTTCAAGCAACAATTGAGAGGGCACAAGAAAACCCTTTGAAAAGTTTCCCTTTCTTCTGCATTTAATCCATGTTGTTCTGGTTAGCCATACTGCAGTACAATAGTAACTAAGTGACTAAATGTCTATATAGAGAAGAAAAGAGGAAACCAACCAAAACTGTAGGTAGTACAACCAGAGCAGCAGCACATACAGTGCAGGGGCAGTTCTATCACACCAGCTCACAAAGCACAGGGCTTTTTTGCAAGCATCTTTCCTTTGATAGCCTATGACAGATTTTTGCTATTTTGCATTCACACAAAAAATGAGTACAGCACTATAATCCTGCACGTGTCAAACACAGCTTCATGGATTTTTCTTATTTTTAGTAAAAATATCCTATGTTTCATGTGAGCAACTTAGTAAGATTTATTTTTACTGCATTATGATTTGTCAGAACATCTTGTCAGCTAATATTATCTTCCAATAGCTCTGTGATCTCCCCATAATTTGCAATCAGCTCCAAGCCAGCATGACTTCCTGGAAAAAGTCAAAAGAGAGTCAATAAAACAAAATTTTCTTCCACCACAAGAATTTCTTTTTGTGCTCCCAGAATGTGCTGTTGTTCAATGCCAGTAGGTGGAAATGCTTAAGAAGAGACCTGCAATTTATAAAAGAATCACATGAGTGATTGCTCCTGTAGAAACATTTATTTTTTTCTGGCAATAGGGGATGTTACAGGATAGAACCATGTGTTTTGTTTCACCAAGAGTCCCAGTGCAACCACAAGCAGAAAATAAGTTGTCTGCATGAATTGATAAGAGGGTCATAAATAATAAGAAAATTATATCCTGTACACCAGCCTGCCAGCAGACCACAGAAAAAAAGTCAGGACTTCAGGAGTTCTCACTTCTTTCCTCATTCTCTGGTGATATTTGTCTGATATTTATCGAACTCTGTGACAGTTACTTCTGCAGCAGTTTTAGTCCTCTCCTGGGAAGATGCCAATAATATTACCTTGGAGTAGGAAGAAGTGTTGAGGGGCTTTTTTTGAGGATCAGCAACCCAATGACCTAGTTCAAGTAGCCTGAAGGAGCCTGTTTATGGCTGTCCACTGGTGCTACTGGCTAAGTGATGCTTTGTCTTTGTAGCAGGAGCGTGTGCAGGCTAGAGTTGCTACTGGAGCTTCAGGAAGATGAGACCATCTTTTGAGTAGTGGTGCTCTGCCCTCTCCTTTCTCCCCAACTCCAGGGAGCAGAGGGCAGGTGGCAAAAGAGAGCAAATGGTCATGGACCATGTCATCAAATCATAGAGGTAGAAAAATGAAAAAGATACATAGCTTGGATAAAGTATAGGCAAAAGGCAGAGAGTCAGATGTAGCATCTCACTACTCTTGTTTTCTCTTTGTTTTGGGGAGGATGAAACAGCTTGTAGTCATCTGTGCTTACTGGATGCTACAGTGATACTATGTTGTGATACACAGAGAAAGAAAGAGATCCTGCAGCCTGCTGAGATTAGCAGGTCCTCCCCCTGGTTTTGCTCATTGTGGGCCTGTTTAGTGCAGTGTTTAGTGTCTCTGTACTTTGTGGAAGATGGGTAAAAGCCTCAGAGCAGAAGACACCAAACAGTACCTGTCTATTTAAAGCTCTTCCCTCCCTTCAGTGCATTTGCTGAACGATTGTAAGGTGAGCCTTGCGATGGGTTGGAGCCTGAGGAGAACCTGTGCACCAAACTGGCCCCACAGTTTCTGATAAAGTGCAGTTTGCATTAAAAAAGCAGCATCCCCCAAAACTGTCTCAGAGACCTGTAACACCTAGGTTTGTCTTTAGAGAGGATGTAATTTGCACTATTGTGAATTCCATGTTGGCATGTCTTTATTTTTTTTTTCCATTCAATTACTCAGTGACATTTTTTTAAAGACTGACAGCATTTAGTGCATCCATCAGCTTCCCAAGCATTTTTAAACCGAAAACTACACACACAGACATGCATTCGTTCCTCCTGCTGCTGGAGAGAGGGAGGCTGTTTTATATTCTCTCTTTAAGGCAGGGCCATACTCTCCAGACTTCCAAATACTGACTTTACCAGACCTAAATACATAGTCCATTACCCTCTGCCCATAAAAGCTGAACTGACTTCATCCTCATGAATTCTGTTTCTGAGATGGGGCCTGTATCAATAACTGCTAATTTGGGGAGTCTTTAGCACAGCTCTAGCAGAAATACATAGCAAAAGAGTGTGAGAAAAAACATGTTGCAGTGGGAAATGAGTCCTCAAAACCTAAATCTGGAAGAGGATTTAAGAGCTAGTGACAACATATAAAAAGCATAGTATCTTTGTTAATTGACTACATTTTACTTAGAAAATGGTCTTTAAAATCTATTTACATACAAATGACAAGCACTGAATCACCATAGGAAAAAAAAATATTATTCAAAATTGCAAATGTTTGCAATCTTCTCTTAGCAAGTTCAAGCTAATAACCTTAGCTTTTAATACAATCCTATGATACCTTTTTCTTGCACTGAAAATAAAACCACAACTGAAAATTAGCATTTTAAATGTATTTTTTCTCATCATGGAAACGGACTGGTTCCTGAGGTTCAGGGTTTGTGTGCACACATTCAAAGGAAACTAGTTTCTGGTTAATCATGAAATGTAAGGAAACCGTAATCCTGTGTATTTCTAATGTCCATGGAAATTTTTCACAACCAAGCCAAAGAGGTTTTCTATGAAGGACAAAGATCTGTTAATCAACAGTAATGGAAATGAAAGAAAGAAATTTTGTGGATCACCCAATCTGTGGACTTTAAGTGTTGCCCACTGGTCCCAAGAGAAAGAAAGAGGACTTTAGAAAGAACTCTTGTACCAAAACAGTAGTAACATTGTGCACCATCTGTAATTAATAAAACAAGAAAGAAATGAGTGTATCTATGTAACTAACACTGAAGTTTCTAACAAAAACAGACAAGAGTTTCATCTTCTTATCATTATATTTTTAATGACTGACACCATCTACAAGGAAGTTGTATTATGAAGAAAATAACCTAGTGCCAATCAGAGTCTCACCTTTTCTCTGAGCTGCAGATACACTTTATGTATCACAGGAGTCTACATACCCACTCACAACCATACAAAATACCTTTCCCAAACCCACCTCCTCACTCCTTGGGAATGTTTTAGTATCAGAGACAGTGACAGAGAAGTGAGATATTTCTACAGCTGCATCCAATGCCCTCCTCACTGCTCCTTGCTTTTCATACTTCTTTCATGGGAGGAAGGCTTTCTGGTTTGTGCTGGTATGACAAGAACACTTGTATCAAATATGATAGCATGTTCACAATACTGTTCAAGTCAGAGTGAATAAGCTATACTATTTCTGACACTATAGCCTTGTTTTTCTTTAATCATGTCTGTTTATTTCTGTGAGTTATCAGGGCTTCTAATTAAATCAAAGAATTAAGAGGAATTATATAAAACTATATGTAGATATAGTCATTTAAATTATATATCAGTTCATACTCCCATGCCCAATTAGGAGCAGGCTGTATTGTTATTCACTGGTCTTGAAAAAGTGCTCTGCAAGTGTTTCTTCTGTGTTTCTGAAACCAGATCAAAATGCCAGTACGTATTTTTAAAATCACTTCATAAATAAAAGAAACACAGCTCTTTACAAAACTGAGCCATGACAACAGGACTACTTTTGCATCATTTATCTGATATGGCAAAATACACTTTAAAAGTTCAGCATCTTTCATATTTGAACTACTCTAAGATATATGAAGATGTTTCCTCAAATGTACCTTCTGTATCCAGTCTTCTGCTGCTTCAGCAAGCTCTCAGAAGTACGCTGAATAGCTAAAGGGCATCCTGTCTTGCTGTACATCCTTATTGAAATAATATTGAGTGGAATCTCCATACTATTAAATTTACTTTTTCATTGAAAACTATGATTTATGTGAATGAAAGCATCTCTGCAATGAATACTATCTGCACATCTCTGATCAGATGTTTTTGACTGCGCTAGCTTGAAGTGCTACCTTGAATTTGGCAGAAAAAGTAGCATATTTTTCAGAGTACCTATTCAATCATTCATCCAAAGGTAGGTAAATAGTTAACGTTCACGTTTGGGTTTCAATACACTCTGCTTTATTATAGCACCTGCCACTGAAGATCTCAAAGCAATTTGTGAACATTAATCAGCTGAGTCTCATGACTATTCAGCCAGTATGTTATTACACAGACTGGTAAACAGAGATGTGAAAACACATCAGACTTCTCAGCAGGGCTGTAAGAGATGAGCAGTAGCTTTGTCTTACTCTTTGTCCCCTAGGACTTTTCTGTCGTTTCATCTAGAATGGCATAGAAAGCAGCACTAGCAAGGGTCCCAGTACTCCTGCCAGCAAAAGATACTGAGCAAAGAAACATGCGTTTTGGTCCAACCACTACCAGTTAGAATCACTGTTCCCTTCCCTTCTGCCCTTTCCTGCCACTGCTGTCAGCATGGGGTCCTGGACCTTGCCAGCAAGCTGGAACCAGCTGACTCCTGGAAGTGGCTGTTGAAAAGCTATTGAAAGATCTGGTTCCTTAGGGCTACAAAATCTTATGTACTGTGGCCAAAACCAGGGAGGAGCTACAGGACACTGTTAATCTTTGCAGGCTGAGTATGTCCCACATGTTGCCAGCTAAAAACTGAAATAGACCAGTTTACTCCCTCATTGATCTTATCTAACCTATCCACATTTTGCAGTGATCATATTTTCTTACCTGCTGAAGGCTGACATATTGTTGTCTGGACCTAATGATCTAATCAAAGTAGCTTTAGTGAGCTGACCTCAGGCACCAAGAGTGGAAGGTGCAGGCTCCACTGCAGGCTATGCAATCCCACCAGGACACCCAGGTAAGCAGCTACTCCTGCTGCCCCCTGCGCTACCACAGCTCCACTGCGAGCAGTCTCAAGTCAGATGCCCTGGGTGTGCACCGCTGCAGTCACACCTCCTGACAGCCATGTCTGCACCTTCACAACAGGACACAGCCCCTAACCTGAGGAATTCACAGTTTAAACAGACAAGGCAGAGAAACAAAATCAGAAATCACAAACAAAACTGAGAGTGGTTATGTGGAGTCCAGCATGAATGGTAAGTGTGAAGGATACATGTCCAAAATCAAAGGCTGCTAACTGCTTTTATTAGCAGTGAAAGCTCTGCCTTGGAGACACCAGAGGCAGAAAAGCTGAGGCTGAGCTCATAAATTGCATGTTTGTTCCTCTTCCCTTCAGTGACTCCATGACATGTTATCATGTCATTCTTGTAAATGTTATAAAGAAAAGTTTTTGAACTATAGTGCTTTACTATAGTCCCTGTGGTTGGGAAGGGCTATAAAAACATCTGCCATACACTCCTCAAATAAAATTCAACCAGAGCTTTTGTTTACATGGTTTGTCCTCAAAACCAGCACTCAGCTGCACCTTTCAGCCATAGCTGCCTTATTAAAAATGAACCTTTTATTTTAAACACAGTACATTTTGTAACAGGAAAATCAATATACAGTAACCCAGAGTAGTGAAGACAACAGCTGTAGGACATAATCTGATGACAGAAAGTTGAGAACAGTATTTTGGCACTTATATATTCAACTAATCTTTCACTTTTTGTTTTTAATGGCACTGAGCTATAAAGATCTGAGATTTCTTCCCACCTGGTGACCCAAAGCTACACAAAATGAAGAAATGAAGAAACCACTGTTTTGAACATTAAAGGATATTATCTAAAAAATAAATCAGTTGTTACTCATTTTTTCCTTTATAGGATTCTGTAAGAGGATAGCTTCCCAGAGCTACAAGGAGTTAACAAGAGTCTTAGCGATCTCACAGCCCCTAGCAAAGATATAGGAAGAAACTTCAGCATAAAGAGTACCTTGGAAAGCCTACTAAACACTTTTCACTGCCTTCACTTTGGCTGTGGGTAAGGGTGCTCAGCTCTGTTCAAGGCTGGGATTTATAATGCACCTATGCTTAGAGAAGTTATCTAGGTAGAAAAGAGGAGATGAAGCCACAGATGTGCCTGGCACACAGGAGTATAGAACAAACATAAAGAACTTAACAGAGATTTTTATTTTGATCACTTGTTACTTTTTCTTTATTAATAGAAAGTTTACAAGTAGAAACAAACTACTCCATGTATGGTTTTATGCCATCATTAAATACTGAATCTATGAATAAGTTCAGGATTTTTGGAACCTACCTATTTGTCCTTAGAAGGTGGAAGATGGTTAGTTCTCTAAAATGGCATGTGATTCAATTCGATTAAAAAATAAACTCAAATACATTTCCTTGGTGAGCAAAAGGCAGAGTGCTAGATCATTTTGTACTGAAATTGCTTTTTTCACCACATTGCACTGAGTATATTTTTCTCAGATAATGAAACTGGTTTTTTAAAGGTTTCCATTCCATATTTATGTGGCAAATTATTTAATTAAGATTGATATATTCCATTTGTTTAGCTTTTAGACTTTGATATGAAAGTTTTAACTTGAACTGCATTGCCCTCTAGCGCTGTGACGGGGCTGGCCGCAGTGATGTCACTAGCACATGCAGTGTGAGCACAGACAGGCAGTTCATGCAGAGCTGCCTAAATGCTAACAAACTGTTCTTGGAGACGCATGTCACAGCAGCTAGACAGGGTCATCCTTCCAGGAGAACCACAAATGCACAAGGGAAAACAATATACCTATCTTTTATTTCAGGGACGTCATGATCAAAACAGCTACTTTCAAGCTCCAGCCAAGACTCCTGCCTGCTAATTTCTGTTTCAACAAGTTTGTATGAGAAATTCAGCAAGTTTGAACAGCCTATTATTTCTGACAGGCTTCAGAGGACTTCACGCTGTGCAAGTTTTACGTGTTCATAGCTGACAGCTTGCTGAAGAGATGAGTTCTCAATCTAAAACCAGACGGAGCTTTGCAGCAACTTCTTGGGTAGAGAGATAACTTTCAACTGAACTCAAACCATCTGCGTGTTGTGCAAGGGATCCAATCATAACTTGCTATGGAGGATGATTTTTAAGATGAATACCTACCTTGGTGATAAATCTAATTTATCAATACCTGGATATTTGAAAGTGTCTGCACTAAATAATGGCAATCTCTCTGCAAACAACTCCAATGAGACAGCAAGCAATCTGGATTCACCTGCCTTGGATATCCATAGGGCAATAATTGTGGGGCTTATCCTAGGTGCCTTTATACTCTTTGCTATTATAGGTAATATCTTGGTAATTCTCTCTGTTGCTTGCAATAGACATTTAAGAATCCCTACAAACTATTTCATAATTAATCTTGCAATAGCAGATTTGTTGCTGAGTTTTACTGTCCTTCCATTCTCTGCTACACTGGAAATCCTTGGCTACTGGGTTTTGGGGAGGATATTTTGTGATATCTGGGCAGCAGTTGATGTGCTATGCTGTACAGCTTCTATTTTAAGTCTGTGTGCAATTTCTATAGATAGATATATAGGAGTACGTTACTCTCTCCAGTATCCAACTTTGGTAACAAGAAGAAGGGCAATTTTAGCCCTCCTAGGTGTCTGGGTCCTTTCCATGGTGATTTCTATTGGGCCTCTTTTGGGCTGGAAAGAACCAGCACCCAAGGACGATAAAGAGTGCCGTATCACTGAAGAACCATTCTATGCTTTGTTTTCTTCCTTGGGGTCATTTTACATTCCTTTAATTGTCATCCTCGTGATGTACTGTCGAGTCTATATAGTGGCAAAAAGGACTACTAAAAATCTGGAAGCTGGTGTTATGAAAGAAATGTCCAACTCCAAGGAGCTGACTTTACGGATTCATTACAGGAACGTTCATGAGGACACATTAAACAGCACCAAATCCAAGGGTCACAATCCCAGGAGCACCTTAGCTTTCAAACTTTTTAAATTCTCTAGAGAAAAGAAGGCAGCCAAGACGCTGGGAATTGTGGTTGGCATGTTTATCTTGTGCTGGCTACCTTTCTTCATCGTTCTGCCACTAGGTAAGTTGGCAATCAAGGGATTGGGAGGGGAGGGGGAGGAAGAGTGTTAGTTGTTGACTGCAAAAATATAATAGAAAAAAAATCAGATGAATGATAAGTAGATATCGTTTTCAGAACTGCAGTGAGCAGATGAAAAGAAGGGAACTGAAAGTAATTTACTTCTGATGTTGTCTTTTTCAAAGAGTCATGCTGAAACTTTATAAAGTGTGCAGCCTGCAGAAAGTCTGCTCATCTGTCAGTCCTTCTCAGTGATGGGGCAGATGTTAAATCAGGGGACAATATCTTCAGAGTTTATATATTAAATCCCCCTTTATGGTCTTTGTTTGAACTGAATTAGCTTTCAGAAAAAAAATTATAGGATGTTTTAACAAAAATCCTAGATAGGAACACAGAGAGTTTCAGCATTGAAATGTTCTTGTTTTAGTTTACTGTTACATGTTCGGACTATAATACAGTAGATCTTCTGACATTATTAGGTGTCTTAAATGGAAATGAACATGATCTAATGATAAGGTGCAAAACTCCCCTGAGCTTTGGAAAGCTGAAAAAGTTCTAGTTCTCAGTTCAAACTGATCAATCCCAAAAGCAAACACACTGAGGCCACTGATCCCCACAGAAAGATTCTCATTGGTTTCCATAGGTCTTAGTTCAGGCATTTTAGGAGATTGCCATGTGAACTTTTGGCAGCCACTTTGTTCACATACAACCTTAAAATATTATTAAAGCATTTGATGTAACTCTTTGCTTTTTTAATTTGCTCTCTGTTCTCAAGTCCATGTGAAATTTGCTTGTATTGTTTTTAATACTAGCACTACCTCTGAAGTGGAATATCTCAAGACATTGAATTACTCAGCTCTCAAAAATATCTGCCCAAAATTCATTTCTCTGAGACACAGACAATCTGGCAGCCTAAATATGGAAAGAGGTGGAAAAAGAAAAGGGAGAAAAAGCCTTTATTAATGTTCTGTATTCATGTTTACTTAGTTACCCTACCAAAACATTTCTAATTGAGTGGTAAGCGAATATTTTTAGAGACTGTTGTAGAAAACTAAACTGAGTTCAGCAACCTGGTACTGGTGAAGTGCTATAAAATTATCATTTCAGTGAATGTGTAATATCATTTAGACTGTAATCTTTACTGCAAGACAACTAAACTACTTAAGCTATTGCAGGGCAACTTTGTAATCTCTAGTTTAATATATCATAAACTTAAAAATTGTTACGATTCAAGATCCACATAAAACTAATGTTAAGGATGTGAAAAATTCCAAACACAAGGAAAATTGTGAGCAAAGTTCTCTTTGTCTACTGAAGTTTAGGTCCTTGTGCTGGCTCTTAAAGAATGTTTATAATATAAAGC
This sequence comes from Tyto alba, assembly GCF_018691265.1. Taxonomy (NCBI): domain Eukaryota; kingdom Metazoa; phylum Chordata; class Aves; order Strigiformes; family Tytonidae; genus Tyto; species Tyto alba. Next base: position 14,212,898 of record NW_024881279.1, read on the forward strand.
AAGTTTCCAACTATTGCAAAAATACATACCTGTGGATAGAGACATATTTTCACTATATGGTACTAGTAGTAGTACTAGATATGTAGCTGGTAGGTCATGATCCCCTCATAAAGTAGACTCCCTCCTTGATTTTGAATTATGGAAGGAACTTTGCAGTAAAAAAGCAAATGTAAATGCAGCAGAACATATCCTTAGCTATCAGAAGCCAGTATAGCTACTGACAGTGTTCAAGGAACATGGATGCAGACCGGCCCATTTAAAAAGTTATGGTCACAGGGCAGAAGCAGTGTGAGAAACAATTAAGTTTCTTGAAAGTATGTTAGTTTTCCCTTTGAGAAGTTATTTCAAAACCCCTGGTCTTTCCTGGGAGGTTTAATGAGTTGTTGCTTAAGACACCTGAGTGAAAAATTTATTGCTTGTCACAATATGATTTTATTTCTCATATAAATTGTGTCTGAGGCATTAGTGAGGTGACAGGCTGAGGGCCTCCATCACAGCACACTGTGTGCTGGCAGAGGTGCTGGGTGGGCTGAAGAGTTAAACCCACTGCTGTGGGCTCTGACCCGACACAGACAGAGCACCTGTAACCCCCAACACGCGCCCTTCAGCGCTGTGAGCACTTGGTGCCCCACAGAGCTGAGGTTCAGAAAGAGTTGCCATTGTGTCAGTTAGAACAGTGAAAAAATCAGCATCTTGACGTTGCAATACAGACTGCTGGCTCTCCTGTCATCTGTCTAGAAATCATTTCAGGGCCCCAAGTCTTAACTGACAGCCTTTAGCCTAAGAAAGGAGGAATAAAGGTATACACAGTATCCAGTATAGTACCCAAATACATTTAAATAGTAGCTACTTTCCTTTATTTTACTGACTAAGAGTAGGGCTGGTTTTGTTCCTTGACCCTGATCTCTTTTTTTTTCATTTATTCAGCACACTCTAGAACCTTGTACTTTTCATCTCTGTGTATCAGTGCAAAGTTAATTAATGATGTCAGGCATGACTAAAGAATTGCTCACTAAAACAGGTGGGGAAAAGACCTTTTCCTGACAGGCATAATACAGCCATTCTTAACTGGAGAAGAGTGTAGAGCAGTGGAGAAAGACTTCTTAAGAAGCTTGCTGTGTGCTGCATTCTTCATACCAGAAATTTTTTGCTTTGTGTCTTCTAGTCACAAAATTAAATGAAATACTATTAAGAACCCTTACAAAAAGCACACAATGGTATGAAATCAATTTCAGTGATAGGCAAACCACAAAATTCAAAAGGTACTGATGATTTACAAAACCCTCTGTAGGTGCCCTGGGCTGCTTTAATCACAACCCACTTGTTCATCAGTGCAGGACCACAAACTACGGTACCTTTTCTGCTCCTGAGTCCAGACTAGGTACTTACCTTCACTATACTTGAAGGACAGGCTTCTTTCTTAGCGTGTATTTTTCACACCTTATATTTGCACCATCACCCAAGTCATACCCTCACATCCACATCTTTACTATGTTTTTTGCTCCCTGTTTCACTCAGTAATGCCATGACTCTACAGAATGGTGTTAGCAGAGCAGTTCTGGATTTCTGAGAATCCAACCATAAAATATCTGACAAGTTGGTAAACGTTATTTCTGCAACACCCCAAAACCATGTCTTAAGAAATCTGCTTACATGTAGAGGGGTTTCCTTCATGTTAAAAGTGTTCTCAGCTTTTCTATTAGTTTCCCAGACAAAATGATAATTCTTCCTCTCTAGCATTTCAATCTATCCTGCAGCTACCCATTTTGATATTCCAGAAAAAGGATTATTGCATCAGGTGGCAGATATATACTGGGAACTGATGCGGTGCTGAAAGCAGGGATATTGCTTGAATAAATATTGCATGACAAAGAAAAATAAATAATATTAACACTTACAAAGTGTTTTTCAAGCAAGAATAAAAAGGCTTTGCAAGGAAAGCTCTCTGACAGAGCTCTGTATCCAGCTATGGAGAGAAATTACAGCACTGACACTATGATGATCATGAAACAATCAGCATGACGAATGACCCACGATCTCTTTTTGTAGGACTGAACCATGCTGCCTTTAGTGTTAAGCATCTGATGATGCAGCAAAACTGGTATCAGAGAATCATGTGAGAAATTTGTTTTTATTCCAGTAGCTATTAGATATTATTTCCAGATAGCAATAGAGCTATAGAATATCCTTGTTACACACATTCATAGATGTTCTATGGCTTTGTAAACAGCTGTGTTGCCACTCAAAATTATTTGTGGTACAGTATAAAAAATAAAATTAAGACATAGGTGTCTTTGAGACAACTTTTTGTGCCCATAAATTCAGTGACTCAGCTTTAAAGAGTAAATATCTTGCTGCTTTAAAATAAATTTTTCCTTTCTTTCCCCTCATACAAATCCTTTCTTAGGCATCAAGACTGTATTAAATATGCATTGCTGAAAAATGCTGAGTAAAATAGATGATTTTTATCTAAAGACCAGAGCTCTGAAGAAATAAGGTAACACTCGTTAAAACTCCCTCCTTTAAACAAAGGAATATTCAATTTTATGCCAGTACATTTATTTTTAAAATTAATCCAAAATTAAAGTTCATATTTCCCCTGGATACTAAGTAAAAGCTTAGTCTCATTCCCGTTAACTGAGATATCAGAGTGGGCTAGTGGGCTTGCCAGTCTTCTCCCAGACACACACACCCCCAGCAAAGGGAAAACTCACCACCTCCAGTACTTTAGCCAAAGCACATTAACTTCTCCAGCCTATTGCTTAAGTCCAATGGAGAACAGCGGAGTATTATTCACCTCCCAGTTCAGAGCCTAACTCCCCCTGCTCCCACAAAACCTGTGATCTTATCCACTGAAGTCAGAAACAAAATTCTTGTACCTTAACTGGCAGGGGGATAAGATCCCAAGAGCCTCATAATGAAGATACAACTGCTTTGGTCATCCTTATATATTAAGCTTTTGAAACCTCTCTATAAAATAATAAAAAAGAACATAAAAATATTCTGCATGCTTCAGGTCAGCTAATACAAAATTATTCTCAAAATGTTATTCAAGTACAGTATGTAGATTTACGTTACATCAGGCCAACCTCTGCATTTCTGCACCAAGAATACTAAATTAGGCCACTTAGTTTCCCATGGGAAACACTTCAAGGCATTAGGTCCAGTGTTGTCAATGCTACTGGGTTCTGCTTTCTGCAAGGCTTCAGACCTGGTTTGCCTTTCATCTCATTTTGTTCTTGCTCCCTCTCCTCCTCTCTAACTAGCCTAGCTCTCTAGATTTTATGTTCTCAAGTTAATAGTTATACAGAATTTGGACAAATTAATGATATATGTGGCAATCTGACCCTCTGCCCACTTGCAGGTCAATCTTTGGTACAATGTTCAATTGCACAGGTAATAGCAGGAACCTGCTCCTCCTATTTTCTAGCCAGTTCCTGTAAAGCTAAACATCATAAGGGCACTTCTTGACCAGTACAGCATGCTTTGTCACACGTGGAGGACTAGATTATTTCAAGTTAATTCATTTTACTGCTAACATAGCCTTCCCTCAGCCCTGGTTTAAGTCTTTTGGTTTGCAAAGGATGTCAATTATCAGCTACTGACAGACTTCAATTTTTTAGAACAAAGTTGTTTGTTATCAAAGCAGATGAAACCGCACAAATTCTGGGGTACCTCCTATGTAGGCTTTTGATTTTCAGGTCAGAGGAACAAAGGGAAATCTTAACATGTACAGTCTTACAAAAACATATATTCAAAGTAATACAGCAAAAATCCAAAAAAATCAACTCACGTTGACTATTCAACCTCAGGGATGGCAGCAACTCCTGTCTCAGGTGATCGGAAAGATCCAAGGAAAAAAAAAATTCAGGACTGAGCCAGTAGGCAGCAATAGGAAATCTCAAAACTACTGAAATCAAAGACAGGACAGAAGTGATAATTTCATAAGAAACACTGCTTTCAGCATCCAGCATCCATCAAGGTGGTGGACGCAATGTACTTATGCCAAAAGCATTTGCAAACACATGCACTGTTGCTCAGCTTGGTAATCATGATGAAAGCACTGAGTAAAGTTATACAAGTGCATATAGTCCTAAAGCATTGAGGCCAAACCTCAGGATTTCAGCTGCATGTTCATTAGTGTACCTTTCTGTGAAATACAGACATGAATAAAAAGTGATCAGTTTTTTAGAGTCTTCACTAAAGTCCGCCTCCATAGCACGTGTTAAGATTTTAAGCTATTTTGATGGTCTTTCAAGTGATACCTAGAAACTGAAAAGCAAAAACTATCCGTCTCCAAGTAACAAAAGAGAAACAGTATAATGGAAGTTCATACAATATCTTTCTAGCTGTGTTATTCAATTGCATGCTAGAGTCCTATTATTTACCAACAATGTCCAAGACAGATTGCCTCAGTTATAAGTCAGAAGCGTGATGGGGAGACAGAGACACCAAAGCATGCCCAGTAATTGAAGATATTTAAGTAAAATAAATTAAATGTCAGCAGACTTAGATTAGCTTTTCTAGGCTTCCTTAATCAGATAATCTTTTGCAAAATAAGCATAAGCTTGGCCCATATTCTTTCTAGTCAGCAAGCTGCAAAAATCTGTAACTCTTTTGGACAAAATAATATAATGTTTCTGTACCCACCTACTGTCAGTTTTAGAGTACCAAAAAAGAGTCTTACTAAAACTGATCTTGATTTTAGCATATTTATACGTGAAGGCAACACAATTTAAACACAAGTGAATTCCCTTCGTGGTGTAAGTCATCATAACTGTTCTGGACAGGGAGGTGGTAGACTAGTATATAGAAGGATATATAGGCTTTGTGTCAAAAATGTAAGTACTTGATGGAATTTTTCCATATCTCATGTATTTTCCATATCTTGTATCTCCATATTTTGTTATTCAAGATATACTCAGAATTTTGGCTAATATGACTACTATGCATGAGGCATGAAAAACCTTAATCCTGTTGCTTTTTTTTTATTGTTCTTTTTTAAAGTATAGATTTCCTCTTTCATTTTCTTTCTGTGCTGGGCAAATAAAGCTCCTAATTGTCTTTTCTACTGTTCTAAATACCGACTTGCAAATGGTCTGTTGCACCATAAGTTTTTTAAAATAATTTTCAACTCTCAATGCTTTAAGCATCAACAACATCTATTGTGAGACACTCTAGGAAGTCATGGACAGTCATGGACTGCAGACTACAGCAGGATCCCTGGAAATGACAGATTATCTCTTAACTTCTGCCTATCAATCAGAGACAATTTTACCATGCCTGGAGTGCCATTGTTAGTAGCTCTGTGGTTAAATATGTAGGCACTGACCCTTTACAAATGCAAATATAGCTACTCTGCTTTGCCATTGCTTGTAATATAAGAAGGTGTAGAAACTGGGGTTTAGTAAAAAGATCAGATCACTGCCTGCACTACAACTTCCATCATCAAAGCTTCAAGGGAGGTAAAGTCCTGGTTTTATTTTGACCATTCTAGATGAGTGTCTATTTTTGGAGCCTTTAAAAGGCTCTCAAATTTGAGCCAATGTGAATCAAGTTCATGCAGGTCTCATATAAGTGATTTGTTCATCTGAAATATGAGGCACCCTTTATCAGAGATAGATATCATGGATGATAAGAATTTGTTAATTTTAATTTGGATATGAAAATGGAAACAGTGACCGTTCTCAGCCTATGAGACAGCAAGGAAAATGTTTTCCTTAGACTTTGCTCTTACTCATGAACATATTCATAGGGGGATGTTCTCTTTATGGTCAGATTCTTCATTTGTGTATGTCTGCTACTTTCATTTGTCTTCTTAAGAACTTGTCTACACAGGATCTGGTCTTAGATTGGTAGGAGTTACTGAGTTTAGTTAATATCAATACTGCATTGGTTTGCAGACATTTATTTCCCTGTTTGAATGGGATGGAGGAAAGAGTGTAAACCACTTTTACCTTGTCAGGACAGTTAGGGGAGATTCCTCTGTGTGAATTCCTTGACTCAACTGGAAAACAGGAAAATGAAAGGCTGGTTGAATGATACCTTCATTACCCCTATAAGTGTTTGCACCATGTAGGGCCAGAAGGCTTCCGCAAAGAGAATTCTGCAACTGCTACAGTTAGTTCTAGGACATAAATTCCTCATAACCGGAGCACTTTCCGTAATAGCTGGCCTAGAACCTTGGACATAAACATAATGTACTTATTAATACAATGAAGAATGAGAATTGCTGTACCTGCAACAGCATCATATTTGTATTTCTATTTCTCCCACATTATCTTGTACAATGTCATTGTCTAGTCAGTTATTCCTTAATTGATATTTCTCCTTCCTCAACAGCAAAGTGCTCTCTCCCAACACACACACACACAAGTTGCCCACAAACACAGGGGTGCAGCTCTGCACCACGTTGGTGACTATGGGGTTACTGTGATTCCCATAGTGTGCCCCAGCCTGGCAGCCAGGGCACCGCTGAGATATGCAGCCCAAGGTATCCCACAGAGACACCAACATGCTCAAAACCCATAAACAAATGCTAGCTATAATTACTTGTTTGTAGTAGATATATTTTAACCATCTTTCATTTAATTTTCTTTATTGAATTTTATTCTGTTGATTTTGGATGGTCTTCCTATTTCTCAAGATCTTTTTTCACTGTTATCCTAACCCTCTTCTCCAGAAGGCCTGCAGTCTCTCCCAGCTTGATCAACTCTTAATCTTATAACCATACTCTGTATTTCACCCTCTACTGTTTGTAAACTGTGGGTTTTTTTCCTGTATTAAATAAGTCCAGGGGAATGTAAACAAACATTGAATGCTGGAAGGAAAGAAATCAGGAGCTTTAGAAATCCAATTAGCTTTAAAACCCTGGCATGCTGACTTGCCTAAGCATGTGGTAAAAAGGACCGCAGAAAGCTTAAATAAAAGACAAACACATCCTTTCCACATTCTCTAAACTCATATTCGTAACAACTCTGGTCAGAGGCAGCGTATTACTTTTACAGGGAAAATTTTACTAGCAATACACATGTGGCATTTGAGCTTTCCCTGTTCATTAGGAAGTGGCTGTAACTCAGCCATTAGCAGCTACCAGCAGTTACAGCTGCAGGAGGAATTACAGCATGAACTGCAGGGGAGAAGCGGAGCTTCGCAGCCAAGGCCATCAGCAGCCACCTACTGCCGCTCGCTGAAAAGTTTCTCGCTGATCACATTACAAATTTGATCAAGTCACTTTTCATAGGAAGGCTGAGTTCCATCATAAACCAAATTTCTTGCAAAACAATATTCATTTTTGCAAAAGTTGCCTTCTCCAGAATAGATTGAGAGACAGGAGTTTTATATTGGTGAAGCTTCCTGTTTTTCATGTTTCAGAACTCATTTGTTCTCATTTTGTATTTTGCAATGCTTTTTCATCACTACAGCAATTTTTAAAACATTGGAATTTTCTCTTGTCTGGAATGTTAAAAAGTTCAGATTTAACTCCAGTCAGAATTACTCCAATCTGCACCAAGATGGAATAATTCTATCCTCTGATATGAAGGAGGATATATTTGCCTTCCAAGATTACCTTAACTATTTTAATTTGATCAGACTTTATAAAAAACCTCCAAATACTTATTATCAATTCTCTATTTCTATTTTATGATATTCAAGCAAGAAAGTGGTTTTCCCTCCAGAATACCCCCACTCAGTGTTTCAAGTTTTGAAACACTTAATTTTCTACTTGTTACAAATAAAGGCAAGTAGTTTCAAATATTATGGCTTTTCTTTAACCTTAAAACAATGAGAAAAGCCTGTGCAGCAAAGGTCTTCTACATCATTATTGTTTCACAATATATTTTATTGTAGCTATTTTGTTATTACTGGAATATCAAATGACACAGAGTGAAGTACTTAAAAAAATCCAGACCATTTCGTTTCAATAAAAACAAATGTTGTATTTGTTCCAGTAAACAGGAACATACACTCAGCCTAGGTTGGCTCTCATCTAAGCAGAACTGGATTTAGAACATTTTGAAATGTGATTTTTTGTAATGGGTAGAAAGTATAGCACCTGATAACCCAAAACTCATCCATAGAGACTTTTTCTCCTTAAATCCGGGAAATTCATAGTATTCCTGCCCAACTATTATCTAATCTAAATATCAGATACTTGATTATGAACAGAACTGATGATTTTATGAGTAATTTAGATACTTAATTGATATCAAATACACAAATTATTAAAACTGAATGTTTAATTAATAGAAAGTCAATTATCACAACATAAAATTATTAGAAAAGAGATTAGCAGTTCAAGTTAAAAACTAAATAAGACATAAGGAGAGTAAAAATAAATATTTAAACATTAAGAGGAAGAAAATAATTGGAAAGTGAGCATGCCTGGACAGAAAAAGAAAAAATAGAGATATTAAAGAGCAGGCAGACAGTAAAGGAGAACATGGTTAATTTTATATTAAAAAATCATTAATAGTTTAAAAATTTCCTCCAACTGGGTACAAATAATAAATATATGGCATTCTTGAAAATACACACATGCAGAATTCCATCTCTCCCCATGAAGATGACTCACACAAACATTAACATAGGATGTAAAACTATCCAAATGTGCCGATCAGATGCAAGCTGCAGCAAGTGGGGCTGTATGACAGGAACGGAGCCAGTAGACGGAATGAAGTGGTTATGCCCTTTTACTCGACACTCATTAGACCATGTCTGGAGTACTGCACCCATGCAGGGGAAGACAATGATAAACTGGAGTAAGTCCAGTGGAGGCAACAAAAACGATCATGCGGCTGGAGCACATTGTCTCAGGAGAGGGTGAAGGAATGAGATTTCTTCAGTCTGGAGAAGGGAAGGCTTCAGGGGACCTTATGGAGTGTTGACCCTGCTTTGAGCAGAGAGCTGGACAAGAGAGCCTGTAACATCCCTTCCCACTTCAATAATCCTGTAATTCTATTAAGTCCTTGGCTTTCAGTCCCATCACATATGAATATACATATATTCATTGCACGAAGGATGAAGGGAGGAAATAAAACTGCACAATGGAACCCAGTGATATTTCACAAAATATTATCACAAACAACTGTTGGTTACTTACACATATTTGTTTATTTCCTCTGTGTGGCTGGAGGTAGTACACTGAGCAGAATTCCACAGAGATATCAAGGGCAATTTCAAAAGTTTTAGCTCATAAACATTATCTTGCGTGTTATTTTTCAGATTTAAACTTCAGCTAGTCACGATAGTATCTCAGCACCTTTCATATGCACACAACTGGAGTAGTAAGTTTTCTCCCTTTTCCTGGAAGTAGTTGGGGAGGGGGGGGGAGGGAGGAGAGGTTGTCTGGTTGGTTGGTTGCAATGTCAGGTCTAATTTTGATGCTAAGTTCTTTCTTCCATAAAATAGAAGTGGTAACTCAAACATGTCCTGTGTATTACACTTTTGTCAAGAAGCTCGCCAACTATTACATTAAGGATCCTTAAATAGAAGGTCTTAACTTTCCATCGTCCTTTCTCTACGAATACAGTGGTCAGTTGTGAGAGGTAGCAAAGGAGCAGATATTTAGATGGAAGAAAAATAATCGAGCAGGAAAGAATATGATAGAGTAGTGTGTGTATATGCGTGTGCGCATGTATGTCTGTTTCTCCTCTGCAGAAGGCTACATCAAAACCTCCTTCAGTGAAGAGGTTTTGTTAATTAAGAGTTTTGGGATTAAGCCAGCCCAGAAGATTTTCCTGCTGCTCATCCTGATATTTTAAGGAGACTTCCAAAGTCCACTGAAGTCCCTACGAGCCTTTACAAAGGCTTTCAGAGATTCCCACTGACTCCAGTGGATTCTGAATTTTAATGTCTCCGTTATGTTCTGGACAGATATTCTGCAGAATATGTGAAGACAATTAATATGGCAAATTGTTTCCCACAATGTTCCTTAATTTCATTGAGGGTGCTTTATTTATTTGTTGTATAATAAAGTATTCATTATAAGGAACCAGTCAGACCCTAAGTGAAATTAGCTTTTACTAAATAAAATACTTCTTAATTGCTTTTTATATTTGCTGTTGCTCAGTGTATTTCCAAACTGAATAGCTCTATCAAGTCTGGTGAGCATGGTCAAAAAACAATCAAAACTGATCAAGTTGATTGAGCTTCTGAAATATTTCCTGTTCTCCATTTGTGCTGGACACAGGCTTTGCAAAAACTTAATTGGTGTCAATGGTGCAATCAGAGGTAAGATTGTGTTGCTATGTTTAATAAATCACAGGAGTTTGTGCAGAAAAATAAAAGAGAATAGAAAATATGCATTCCCTTAGAGTGAAGCTGTTAAATATGAAGCATCAGGAGAGCGATTAGTTTGAGTAGGGAACTCACTCTGGCTATCCCCATCACAAATAAAACACTGAGGAGATAATCATATGCAAAATTTTCCAGCCATTTTGAAAAGCAATCTAAATCAGTACAGGGAAATATTTAATCTGTTTATCAGACTACAATGGGAAAGTAGTTGGAGATTTGGCGAAGAAATATTAGTCTGATATTTAGAGAGTGTCTCTAGTAGGCTTAGCATTATCATTTTATCAAGGTACCAAAATAGCCCGCAGTTGTTTGCTCCCAGCAGGTTAATTATGAGGTAAAGCTTGTGTGCAGCTAAATAAAAAGCATTGTTGTTAATTCCAAGAACAAGGTAGGGGAAAGGGTGATGTTAAAAATATACAAGCTAATCAAAATATTTTTCATATCTTTATATGGTTGAAGGCAGTGGAGATTTGCATAAACTTTGCTTAATAGTCACCAAATTTAAATATACTTAGGAATACATAGCATGTGTGGCGACATCCAGCTAAATCACCTTCTGGGTAATAAAGAACAGCTTTTCTTCTTTGTAGAAAACTGAGGCTGCAACTCCACTCAGTGAGGAAGGACTGAACACTAAAACTCAGAGACTTTCCAAAGCCCTGAGGACAATAAGTGCCCAAATAAGTATCTGCCTCAGACATTCCATTTCTTTAACAGTTAATCCTCAACCTAAATAATGGATATATTTACCAAGGGGATCTAAGACTACAGTGTCAGAGGGATTCAAGTACTGCAAATGTGAAAGTCTGCTGGGCTGCCAAAACTTAAGCCATAAAGTTTTCCTGATGAACACAGTTATGTGCTGCAGAGTTAATCAGGGAAAGAAGGACTAGAAGGGATCTCAAGAGGTCATTCATGGTATCTTCCAATCCCAAAGCTGGATCAGCTATACATAAATCAGTAGATGTGTGTCTACTCTGTTTTTAAGAGGCTCCAGAGTTGGATTTTTACACCCTTCTTAGGCTGTATGTTCCAGAATTTTCCTATCTTAGAAGACAGAAAGTGTTTCCCAATCCATAATCTCAGTTTGTCATGCTGCAATTCAAATCACTGTGCTTCATAAATATGTCAATGTGGACATGGAAAACAATTTAATATCCTTCTTTGCAGGTAACTTTCATGTTTTTAAAGATAAATTGTCATGCCTCTCCTCAGTCCTTTTTCCTTCACCATGATGAAAGTTGTATTACAAAACTACTACATTTCAGAGCATCTGTAGCTTTTGGTGGTGGAAGATCCCTTCATTAGCCATGGTTCCCTTCATAGGTAGATTTTTGCTATGATCATGTAGTCATCGCATATAGCCTCTGCAGGGCTAGCAATGTATCTGATCACTTGTATCAACCAGTTTCTCTTAATCTCAGGAACTATTCTTGAATTCTGCTTTTTCTTGGGTGATGGCAAAAGTAGCAGGACCCACCAAACACACTACTTGAATGCGCTGTACTACTCACTGTGAGCCCTAGTGGTTAAGACAGTCGTGCTAGATCTCATGGTTCTCTTCCTGATAGAACAAAAACTTTCTTACTGGTGAAAATTATTTAGCACATGACCTTCAGCTGACTGATGTTACCTTCCCCCAGCTCAGATTGCCCACTGGTAAAATCAGGAGGATGGCATGAAGTCAGGATGACAGATGAAAAGTACTATCTTAGAGCAAATGAGTCATGCTCCTATAGATTAACTTATTCTCACTGGGACTGCAGTGACCTTTCTTATTGCCAGGTCCTTCTTGGAATAATTGTCAACCAACTGATTTTTGAAAGAAACTAGGAAGTAATAGCACATTATACCACAGACAAAATTCTTAGATGAAAACCACCTCCCTTCAGAGCAGTTGTATATATATATGTATATATAAATATATATATGTGGAAGAGTAGAGGCATTAAGAAGAATTCTATCCAGTTTTAATACGTCAGTCTGAAATAAGAGCATCTAACACACCAGTCTATAAATTAGTGGCTTATTTATCAAATAAATATTCCTTGTTCAGAAAAGCATACTTCCTCACTTTCTTGTGAAAATTTAATCTACTATTTTGTGTATAATTTAAGAGTCAAGCAACACTTGCATTGTGCTCCTTGCAGAACCAGGAAAAAGTGGAGAATGAAGTACTGTTTAATTACTGTTTACTGTTTTCATTAACTCCACGACCCCTGAATTTCTTAGTCTCAAAACTTTTCTATGATTGTAGCTAAATGCTGATCTTTATTTTTAAATCACAGCACCACATAGCTTTCCACACTGATTTATTCCCAAATTTTCTGTTAATGACTCAGGTAGGGTCATGATAGCTTTTAAATGCCTGATTGGGGCTCAGTGATTTTTCTAGAATCAGGTCTGAGCACAAGGTGCCTCCGTCAGTCAAGGCTGATATGAAGAAATTCTCTGCTCTTTGTGCTACTGACCTTTAATATAAAAGAGCTTTGAGGTGTTTGCTGCACCTGCTAAAAATGGCCTGCTGTTATTTTTTTCAAATGGCATTTGAAAAATAGATGATCATGAAAGATAAGCATAAGCTCCATACCTTTTTTCCTTAAGGAACATATACCTCTTGAAGCACTTTACAAAGTCTCACCACTTTTCAGCACTGTTTTTTACATTTATCCTTATTTGGTATCTTTACTGTATGTAGTTATATTCGTTTCATGTACAATATAGGTTATACAAACACAACTCAATTTATCTGTGTTGGTTCCCGTTTTCTTCTCTATAGCTTAGCTCATTTTATTTGTCCTTAGAGCATTTCACAAAATCTGGCAACAAACTTCCTTACTATTTTTTTTTAATTGAAAACTATACCATAGCATTTACTCTGTCCATATTTAACCTGCCTAAAAATATTTAAATCTGGTAGAGGAATGTCCTGTAGATTTTCAATTTTTACAGTATGAAAGACAGGCAAACCAACTGATCTGGAAAAATTCACCACAGCTCATTCAACATTCACACATAATTAAAAATAGGAGCTCTTTAGCCACTTCATGAGATTTACTGGGCTTTAGGTGCTAAAAATCATTCATATTTTAAAGGAGTTCCAGAAAAAAAAATTAAGAAACTTATCAGTATGAGCTCCAAAAAGTTCCTTGTACATTATACTGCTTTGCATTTGTTTTGTAAAGTCACAAATCTTGTCTTTTGCCTAAACTGAAAGGAAAATATTAGCAATTCTTGTTTACAAAACTAATCCTGAATGGTTTGCAACTGTGCATGTGGGAGATTTTGGAGCATCTTCCTCATCTTGGCTGCAGTTATAAACTTAGATCAACTTTTCCTAAAGCTTTATAAGAATTTGACACCTATATAACAGCTTATTCCATGGAATCACATGAATTGTCACTGAATCTTTCATCAAAGATTATGTAACACAAAACAGTTTTAAGTGCTTGCATTGATTTGATTTACCTGTTGGAAATTTATCAAATGCAATTCATAGTTTCTCTGATGTTAGACATGTTATACTCTGTACTTTCTGCAGTATCAATCAAGACAGATGTAGGATCTCCATCAGATGGACAGAAGAGGCATTGGTCAAACTCTGCAAATCATTAACAGCAACAAAGCACTAAGGGACATGGGTTCAACTTACAAGAGTCTTGCACATGGAGTAAAAGTTGGTGAAGTGCAGGAGTCATGAAAGAAAAACTATGAAATCTGTAATTCAAAAAACCTTTCATTTTAACTTTAAAGGCTAGCATGTTGCTTGGCTCCGAGGCAATATGTAGAGCTAGTGTTAGCTGGCACCATCCCAAAACACTGCCAGGGAAAAAATCTATTGTTCTGGATTCACAGGATCTTTCCTGACTCCTATTGCCCAAGTGGGGGGGAGGAAGAGTCTCTCCAAAAAGCTGATGCCAACTTAGCATCTTATTTCCTCTTCTGAGCCAGATCACGGACTAGCTGACACACTGAGGAGTCAGTGGATGTGCGAGGAATGACACATGCTTTCCTGCCTTTGGCCTTCTTGTGAGCTAAGGAGACTCAGACCCCTATAGTCAGCACCAGGCCAGCCCTGTCATCTAGATAAACAGCAGTATCTGCTGTGGCACATAAGAGCTATTTATCCAAGAAGCTAGGAAGTGCTTTTGCATAGTTTTGAGGCCCGAGTCATGGCCTCTACATTGCTAGGAGATGGGAAATATGCCTAGAATCATATTCCTCCCCACTAAAGCATCCTGACAGTCACAACTGACTCAGCCGCTTTCACCGCCCAGGGAATCTGAAACCACTCCAGTGTAAAAGGGCACTCTTCTCAGAGACATGACATTCGGGTTTGAGTGTCACCTTCCATTTGAAAAACTCTTCAAATCTAACTCCAGTTCTTGACATGAGAATTTTCTCCTCAGTCTCCACTCTTTGATTACTTGAGCCAGACACAAAGGTGTTTTCCCAGCTGGATAACCGCTGAATGCCTGTTTTACTTTAAAAATGCCATACATTCTTTTATAAAGCCCCATTTGCTAAATTTAGCTGAACAATTGCATGTTTTTAATGCTAAAAGTACATGAAATGATTTTCCCAGCATGAGTTTTTCATTTGGGCAGCCACTTTAGAGAAATTATTTCGTTGTGAACAGAAGAGGAAGTATTCATACAATAACCTCTTTATCTGAGTTACACCATTCTTATGAATGTCTGAGATATGGGAAGTACCATAATTAACTTCAGGTTTCAAGAGATTTGTATTATCATAATAATCTAGATAAATGGGGTGATGTTTAGGAGCTGTCAGAGTATGTATTAGAAGTTATAAGGTATGTCTGAACATACTCCTTCCAAGAAGCCTGGGGAACAGTTAGATCTTTTTCTTCAAAAATGATGTTCAAATACTTTCTGAAGAAGGCACAACCTTATTCCCTGTGTGCACTGTGAAACAGCTTGGGCAATGGAGGTTTGATCTTTCATTGGGATCAGAAGAGGTTTGTGCAACAGATGTGTACATATAAACACAAGGACTGCTTTTAATTTTTTAATTCTACATTAGTTATGTGCTCCTTTAGCTTTCATATGGTGGAAAGCATTTTCTTATTAGCTTTAAAAATAACAAAAATAACATTTTATTACTAAAAGACCAAAAATTAAAGCAATATGCATTAAAGATTTTTAATAAACAGATTCTAGCAGTGACCTGATGGGACATTTACCCCTCCTAAAGGCAGACAAACCAATTATCTCAGATATTTTCTCTGCTTGTTTCTTCTGGACAGGATCTCTGTTTTCAGCTCTGAAGCCCCCTGAAACGATCTTCAAGGTGATATTTTGGCTTGGCTACTTTAACAGCTGCTTGAATCCAATCATCTACCCTTGCTCAAGTAAAGAGTTCAAGAGGGCTTTTATACAGATCCTAAAATGCCAGTGCCACCGTCGAAAGCAGTTGGGCTGGTGGGCCTACAGCTACAGAAACTGGAATCGGTGCTCCTTTGAACACCCTAGGAAAGACTCTCTGGAAGACAGCAGGAGCTTCCTAAGCGGCAGTCAGAGGACATTATCTTCAGCATCTCCCAGCCCCGGCTACTTGAGCAAAATCACTCACCCACATATGGAGATGTGCACATTCCAGGAATGGAAGAATTCTAGCTCTTTCCTGAGCCCCTTACAGGAAGGCAGCAGACGAAAGGACTCATGCCAGTTCTTTACCTTCAATCTCCTAACAGAGCACAATGGACGTGTTCCTGCTGGCAGCCAGGCTTCCAGCAATGGGGACCATGAGGGCATCTGTGACACACTGAATGGCAGAACCGACTGTAGAGCGAACATGACGCTGGAATGAACAGATTCCAAACTGCCTCTTCTCTTTGTACACCAACATGTTTGATGTTTAGCCCAGCTGAAGAAATGGACCTTCGCACAGTTTCTCAGTATAGCACTAGAAGCACAAGAGCAGCAAAGTGTAGGGGCTAACCATATTTCCCAGTCAATTGACAGAGAGGCTACTGAAGCAAAAATAGAATGCAGGGAAGGAGCCGCATAAACCCAGGGAAGCGCACATCCGATTATTTAGCTGTCATGGAAGTGCTGTGGAGCAGCCAAACACATATGTATATAGAAAGAACGTATAAATATGGGGGCGGGCAGGGGAAATGTGTATGAATGTGTGTGTGCACACGTGTGCTAGCTGCATGTATGGATGTCCGAGAGTGGAAGTGAGCAATGCACTGTTGTTTGTACCTCTCCAGGGTACTAGTTGCCGCTGATTTTGCCTGTAAATTCTTATTGTTGTTGTACTTCACTGTACATTAGCACTTTAGAAATGGAAAGTAATGTCAAAGATTAAAGTAATTTCACAACAATTTAAACACTTGCACCTCTTACTATTGGACTGGAATTCAGCCAAGATCCCTCATCATGATTTTCACTTCAAAATAAAACACTCACAGCAGTCAAGTTTGCCACTGTAACTCCTACGATGCTCTTGAATATCTCTGCAGTTGCTTCCCTTCCATGACTCCCTTATCACCAACATATATAACTCCTCTATCCTTCACCATGTTTTTTATTGAAAGTTTGAAAATACCAGCAATGATGAGAGCTCATAATCTACATTTCAGCACATTAGTAAATGTCCTGTAAACATACAGGCTACCAGAGCATCTTATTTCTAAAAGCAACACTCATAAATCATTCCAAATACCTCACAAACAGTGTCATGGACACAGCACAAAAGAGCACCGACCGCTGAAGGCGCAAAACCCAGCCTTAGGACGAATACACTGAGCCCCTGGTTCTTTCAGCACACTTTGAAAACAGTATTGCACATTTAGAGGCTTTTACTTTGTCATTCAGATAAGAAGAGAAAGAGGAAAAACAATGGAGTGGTGTAAGTTTCACTGTCATTAATATTTTTCAGCTCAATAGTACACTATTGTAACAGAATTCCTGAGAATATCTCTTAGGACATTTTAGGTCATGTTTGGAAGATATTTTCATCTCTTTCAATTAAGTGTGAATCATAAAACTAATGACTGATTTTTTTTACATGAAGTGGTACAAACCGTGAAAATTGGTATTTATGCCTTCCTCGAACCAAGATTTTCCTTATTAGGAATTTTAGTGATATATTTTTAAAGCTTGAAACAGGGAATGAACCATAAACAGATGTATTAAAACACTTAGGGACAATTTAACAATGCTAGGTCCCAAGGGAGAGCCATTTCCTTTTGTTTCCTTAAATGTGTAGTCTCTCATTAAGTTGACGGGAATGGACGTGGCTTGTGGTTAGATGAAATATCCCCCAGCTCAGTGAGCAATGATAAGAAAGTCATGTTCCAAGGTCTTCCCATGGTCCTATGTTATAGTAAGAACCACGTAAGTATACTTTAAGTCTTATCCTGACTGAAGTTATGGCCAATCTCATATTGTAATAATTCCATTTTGATTGCGGGGAAGGTTATAATCTCCTCTTAAAAGGACAATGCTTACAGAATTTAAAAGTATTATAAAACAGATAAACAAACTCTTGTTGCTCATATATCAAGGTTACCATAAAGAATATTCTATCTAGCTGTGATCTACTAGTATGAAGCTGTCATCTTTGGGCCTCTAAATGGCAGAGAACTGTATTTCTAACCTATTGTTACAATTTTTGGAGGGAACATACAGTAGCCTGTCAAACACTTTTGGGTTTTGTAAAGCTTCATCAAAATTACTGTTAATTGGAAATCAATTTGTTTAATCTAACCACCTGACGGCACACTTCAGCTAAATTTTGAGTCACATGTGACTTGTATAGTGTAAAGTAAATCCAAGTAACATTATCCATATTTGAGAATTTCTGTGTGGTACTGCAAGGTTTCAGAATAAATACCATTCCATTACCCTAAAGCTTTTAACTATGGAGCTCTCAGAAACTGATAATTCTTTTCACTAGTTTCTACTCCTAACAAAGGCTGTGTGATCTCTGATTATCATTTAAGCTCCTTAAACAATGACATATTTCTCTAATTACCTATGAAATCAGATAGGCTTTTATACCATACTGAAGTGACCTATGAGTATTTATCATCTTTGTATATTTTTACATGTAATGTTACAAAAATGGCAAGGAAAGTTCCCTAACTATTTTTTTTTAAATCTATGAAATGAGAATTTCAGACATTTTAGTACTGAAAAAACAGCTTTCTCTAAAAACTGTAATTGATTGGGAGGAGAAGGTATGCATTCACACCGTGCTAGTCTGTGCTATTTAGAATATCCAATGCCTCTAACCTTATGAAACATATACCAAAATCCTCAGAGAGCCAAAAACCCTAACACACATGTCCCATAAGCCTTAAAGAGTGGAGAAGGCATTCCACAGGCAGACAGTAATATTTTTCCCCAAGAGTTACACTGCCCTTCTGTAAGCTTGGGGTGGGAAGGCTGCTGGACTCTGCAGGGGCAGCAACACGGACTCATCCACCCCTGCTAGCCTGCTTTCTCTCACAGCCAGCCACAGCACTGCTGCTCTTGCCATGTCCTACCTAGTGTGGGAGGCACATTTGAACAGCATGCAAAACATATGTGGCTCAGGAGCCACAGGATCTCTACCCTGGAGTGCTTCCCTTCCTCAAGCCCAAGTCCTGCAAGTATGTTAAGAGCAACCTCCCTGGGGACATGACTAAGTTATGTTGCCTTGCCAAGAAAACAGGAAACTAAGAGAAGCTCTGCTTCGGGATATCTATTACTAGGGAAAACAAGAAGGGGAAAAAAGTTTATTGACCATATTAAAGTTCAAAAACAAGAAGTTGGAAATAATCACAGGCAATCAAAACAAATACACTGTCATTTCTAACACAGACATTTACATCAGGCCCATTTTTCTTAGCATATTCATTAGGCCACATCATAAGGGATTATCTCATACAATCCCTAGCATCAGAGAGATTAAGGAATGACAAACTGTAGGCTACAGCACAGCTACTAGTGGTAACAGAAAAAAGCAAGAACAAGTTCAGGCAATACCTGATATATACTTCACATATAATTTTTAAAAATTGTGTCTCATTCTTAATCACGACCCAATTAAATTTTAAGACTGGAGAGTCTACAACTTGTAGCTGTAACAAATATAAGATGGAAGGATTCCTAATATTTCTCAAAAATGTATTACTCTTCTCCAAGCTTTTTCCTGGGTCATGTACATATCTTGCCATGCCAGGCTCTCCATAGCCGTGATATTAAATGACTTCCCAAAACCAAATAGATTGCTGCTCTTCTTCTAAGCTCTTTACTTTTTGTATCATGAATTCCCATTTTCGCAGGGTCCTGTACAGCCTGTTGTTATACTTAGCGGCACTGTACCAGTGGGGTCCCATCTATGCAAATACGATAAACTATGTAAGACTTCAAAAGAGTCATGTCACGTCTGCTCATAAACTGCTAACAATGCCTGCTTCACCTCCAGCCACAGCTTCAATAAAGATACAGGCAATAAAACTGGTTGTAAAAATGGAAAAAACCATACATGGATCTGAAGCAGGGACCACAAAGATTACAGAGGAGAATGATATGCCACCTTAAAACATTAAACCCTTCCAAGGCCACCTGACTTCTCTAGAACAAAACTATTCTAAATACCTTTATTTTTACCACTGGAATCTTCTACAACCTCCACCAGGCAAAGCCAGCCCAAATGAGGCCATACAGATCACCCTATTCCCTTTGTTAGTCCTTCATTTGTTGCAATGTTTTCCTTTAAAGGAAAACCTATTTGGGTCAGGGCATCATCATCAAACCTTGTGGGACAAGCCCATATTAGCCCATTTTTTTAGTGCAGCCAAAATTAATTTGACAAGCAGAACATCTACAAACTAGTGGAATGGCAATTGGCACATTATGGTGGTCTATCAGATGCAACTATGCTCCATCATGCATATTTTTAATGCATATTAACAGACCTTCTGATGAACCCATTTTGTGAGCAAATAGATTTGCCTCCAAAGAGGAGTTGCTGCCATTTAGCACAGAAGGTGTTCATAAAACACTGTGAATTTCTCCAGGTTAAGCTACTGTGTGGAGCTTAATCACTAACTAGAGGCTTGTGCAAAGCCATTCAGTTGAGAGGCACAGCTGTAATGGCTCACAGAGTATTGTTACAGCCCAGCTGCACATAAATTAAACCCATTAGGCTTCGATGCACTCATCTATCACTAAAGTGCTTCTTATTTTTTAAAAGAGTTATGGTAAAATCAATCCAGCTGAATGAGACTGAAACTCTAGAGCATTCTACATTCTTTACTCTTTGGAAATGCAGTTTTCTATTATCTTTCCAAATGTGACAGGAGAGAAGAGGAGACATTAATATTATAAAGTGCAGTTTCAGTTTGGAAAATGTAAAAATAGCTACTTTCTATTCAACAGATGTGCACTATGCTCTTAGTTTCTGTGCTTGACTTTCACCTGATACAAATGAGCATAATGTTGCACAAGACAGGAGATGATAATCTGCAGCAGCTATAGTATGAAAGTATTGGTGCTCTAACAACTGCTTATTCCTGTTAGTGGCCACAAACTAACCATCTTATTTCCACAAGAATAACCTGAATTCTGTTTTGGTATATTGAACAACAGAAATGCTTACCTTTTTTCCAAACCATGCTGGCAGTGCTATGGCTTACACACTTCAGGGGGCAGAACATGATATTTCAGGAATGATGCATCAGACAAAGAACCACCATTTCCATCCTGAAGTGGTCAAAAAGAAATGCTTCAGAATATGAAGACACATCATGCTAGTTTAAGTCACTTTAATGGAACCAAAAAATGTTTCCACCCTCTATGACTTTTTTGGGACTGGAAGGGGTACTAGTTACCTTTCTCATGAAGCATGTTATTTGTGCAAAAGGTAAGTCATGATTCCCAAGATCAGTAAAAACACCTGAAGCAGTAATATAGTGGTCAGGGCACTAACCTAAGAAAATTCCAGCCTCTGCCATAACAACTGTTTTTATGTTTCACCTCCAGGCTGTATAATAATCTGCACAGACAGTGCAAGGGGCAGAGAAGAGTACTCCTCCCTTTCAGGTGGCTGTGCCCAGCATTGTGGCATCCCATTCCCTCCCCCTTGCACAATGCATCCTGAGGTCACAGCGACACAGTGGCATGGATTCCACAAGAAAAAGCCAGCAAAACTTTTTCTCTAGGGTTTAAGGCAGTCCCTAGAGTAAAGAGAAAATTGAACCTGAGTCCCTCTTACAGAATGACTGCTATGCCAATTGCCATTCTGTAACTGTCGGGCCTCCTCTAGATGTTTTTGTAAAAAGAGTGAACTTTACTCTTTCCTCCAGAGAACAGCTGAAGGTACCTACTCTTAGCAGATATATCTAGACTGTGGATCCCAAGTGTTTGGAGATACCTTCCTGCAGCATACAGCAAGGTTTTGGATGGGTCCTTGGTTTCAGGATGCCTTCTGTCCTCCCAGCAATGTCCCTAGTACATGCCAGCAGGCAGCTTTCAGCTCAGGTTCTCCCAGGTAGTCTGTATTAGATCCCGCTGTCAAACACCTAACTCTCTGCATGCATTGCACACAATGCATAGACAATGGTATTTTGTTGTCTTTTGTTATCATCCTAGATAACCCTTATTTATGTAGGCATATTTTTTCTTTTATCAAATATTTTCCCACATACTTGTCTTACAAGAGTTTAATACTTTCTCGCAGACCTATGTACTGCATTCATCGAATATGTTAAGTATGAAAGAAAACCTCCAAAGGCTCACAGAAGAAAGGGAACAGCTATTTTACATGTAAGTGGTTCATTGGAGCCATCTGCTCAGCTGACATTACAAGCAAACAGAAATGATATACCTTCTTAAATTCTCACCATTACTATTTTAGGTTTGTATACTTATACGTGCAAACAACTCTAAACTCCCTCATTATTCTCTTGGGATGTGTAATTATTGGTTTGTCTATGAAATGGAAGAGAAATTTCTCACTGAACACGTGGTAATCAAAGCATCATTAACCATGCTTTCTGTGGTAAAATGTACAACATTTTTTTACTTCATTCTCCCTCTTCTGTACAGATATTTGTGCCAGTCAGCTGAGAACAAGCATGATTGAAAGGCATCAACAAAATTCATATATATTAGACAGTGTGTAACATTTTCTGGGAAGCAAAGAATGAAATTTAGAAATAAAAATAGATGTGGTTTAGCCTATTCATAGAAAATTCTGGTCTCAGGAACAGAGACCTTATTCCAATATAATATTAGAAAGCTGATTTCACCTTTAATTGTAGATGAATGTATGAATATATATAAAAGTTTGAAAACTACATGTTGCTCATTAACTTGAATGAATCTTTACCCTGGTATTTTAAAGAAATGAGGCTCACAATCACTCTGTCTGTCCACCCATCCATCAGGTTCCTTTCTCATCCTCTTTTTACTAGTCTTTGAACTTCTTAATTGATTTCTACCAAACTGAACAATAAGTTAAATTAAGAAAGATAATCAATTCTGTATTATGAAAATTTGTGGCTGAATAGAAGGAAGGGACCCAAATTAATGCCTCCTCTCAGGACAAGACCTTTATAAGTCTGTCCCTTGACCAATTTCAAAGCCCACTGGCTACTAACCTTGTAGCACACACATAGCCCAGAGGCGGCTAAGCCACCTACTCCCATTTGCCGGATGCGATAGGGCAATGTGGCACAGGGCATGTGGGAGGGCAACATGAAAGACAAAGAGCGTGCTGGAAATACCAAGTGAAAGGGAGAAGTCTTAAGAGATGAAGGTTGCAAAACCATAAATCAGCCCTTATTCATCCTAATGGTCACAGGACAACTTGTTATACCATGTTTATCTGATTGGTTTATACCTAAAATGAGGAGATAAACCAAGTCTCCCTGTAGAGAAAAGCAAGGTTATTATGTCCATTTATGTCACTATGACACGGACAGATGCGTCTACATTCCTTCGTTCTCTTGCCTTGGTTGTAAAAGCATAAGGCTCAATTTATACTCAGTTGTAATCTATGGTTTGGCTTTTTACTAGAATACTCATAATTTTAGAAATATCACATTCAAATTTGAGTATATAGTTCTAATATGATGAATCTGGAACAATTTTTTCTGATTTTTAGTCATTCACAATGATATACTTATTGCTGATTTTAATCAAGCACTGGCTTAACGTTAAAGTTGCATTTTTTATTTATTCCTGTAACCAGTGAACTCTATAGAGATTACAAACACGTCCAGTCACTTTGCTTTTCCATTAGCATCATTGAGAGTGTAAGTCCAAAACGAGTGTAAGAAGCAGCATGCCCCAAACGAAAGTCACTGCTAGGGCACACAATCCCACCAGATGAAGAAGCGACTTCACTATGGCAAATCCTGCTCTAATGATGTGAATTGGCATAAGAGAAATCAGCATGGTGAATACGTCAAATTAATTTACCCTGGCTGAACAATGACCATGCTGCCTCTACAGAACATGTAAAGAGTGATAAATGCAAAGAATAGTCTCAATTAACAGGTTGGACCCTTATTTTATACGCTGTGAACTTGAGTCAAACCAATGAAAACAATGGAAGGCCTGACAAAATACTGGGATAGGGTCATTCAGATAAGTGGAATGTGAGAGCAAAAGAAAACGTGGTGTTACTGGAAATTTCTTATGTCAAAATATTTTAGTCTGACCAGTGAAGAACATGCTCTCTATCAAATAATTCCCATAATTTTTATAGGACTCCAGCTGAGACATGGAGAAAAAGAGAATGGATGTTCAAAATTAATAAGAATCCTTCACACTTTCTTTAATAAGTCAACCTAAAAACCAGATGTAGTAAAACTTTAATTTATAGCTGTGATTAAAAGGTCTTTAATTGCCTGTTTCACAATTTCCTTTAAAATGTTCTTTGGGAAGCACAATAATTTGATCCCATTGACACTTGTGTGCAAATGTTTAATTCTAGCAAAAAAAAACGAACTTCATATGACCTCTGGAAAACAGTAATTTTTTCTTTGCTTGATTTGTTGAGCTTTGGTTTCTTCACTGTGAAGATCAAAAAGGCTTTCCCAAAAAGTAAATTTAGCATATGTTCTGGAGCCTGAGGTAATTATGGAACAGTTCGTCCCTCTTCTAGTTAGCTTGGAGTCCAGTCCTGCACTGCTGTAAAACAGGGGAGCTTCAGCCTTCAGGAACCAGCTTTGAAAATCCAACATCGCCATCTATTGGATTTCTATTCCGGGTAAGATTCACAAATACTCTAATCCAGCTAAAACTTTCCTGGATTTCACACACCACAAATTCAGCCTCTTTAACAGTAAATCAGGAAGACTTTTTCTTAAGGCAGCAAGAGAATTTAGATATCCTATCTTCAATTTCAATTAAGTCGCTTCCAGAAGTGATGAATTCCCAAAGCCATTTGTTTTGCTGAAAAGTTTCCTTTTTTACAGTAAAATCCATGAAGTAAAGCTGATCAGCAAACTTTCCAAAAAATAAGTTAACTAACTAAATACTGCAGATGTCTTTAAAAATCCTCTTCTTAAACTTTAAGTACATAAAGTGGCAATTTGGTTTCCACAGAGATTCATGTGTCTTGAAGTTTTATTCTGTTTTATTTTAAAAAAGAGAGAATGCTGTTCAGGCAACTTGGCACTAGAACCCATTAAAAAAGGAAAGCTGTGAAAAGCACCTCTTCCTTTGACTGAAAGCTTCCAGATATAACATGCATTCTTCTCATAGAAACTCTTTCATCCAGTCTTCATTTCTAAAACAATTTACCTCTTGTGCAAAACACACGAGTTTACTAAAATTATAATAATAAAAAATAAAAGATAAGCTATTTTCCAGAATCTGAGTTTTAGCAGCACAAATTGCACTCTGCTGCAGTGCACACCAGTCGGCCTGTCTGTACCCTAGCTGTGAGTGCAATAATTCATATGCATCTTTGCACTGCTCACATTGTACCAGTATTGCACCCAATGTGGCGTGAAGCACCATAACATCCACATGCACAAACTCTTGTTGTATGCCTCTTCATTTACATTATTTCTGTCTTAAGCAGCACAAGCCTGTTTTTTTCTCAAGGAATGTATACTTTTAAAATACATCAGGAGTTACCAGCAACAGATACTTTATAAGTTTGAGTGTAAATTAGCCATTTTCACCCAACAACAAAGGGTTCTGCCTCCATAACTGGGTAAAAATAGAGTCCAGCCTAGGGATCCCAGTGCAACACTTAATGGAGAGAAGCTGCACACAGAGAAAAGATCCTTTTAATATGCAGAATTCACAAACCAAATTTGCTCTAGTTCTGCTGTGTTCCTCCTGCAAAGCTTAAACGTTCTGTGAAAAACAAGAAGCATGCATATACTTTGCTCAGTTTGTGCATCTCACGTTGGCTCTAACTTGTGCATCTTCTGCTGTAAATATTAGTATTTGAGAATGTCTAAAGACAGCAAAATTCAAATGCATATCCTCATAGTCTCTGGCTGTTTGAATCCAGGGTTTTGGTTCCATCTACTGCAAAAATTTAAACCTCTCTTCAGGCTTGGATTTTAAATACCTTAACACCTTTAATATTGTATGAAACTAGAATGGTGTGTGAAACTAAACAAGTTTAGGATCATCTCAAAGTTACATGGGAAAATCCACATATTCCTGAGTTACATAAACATTAAATGTTTGTCAGGGGACTTCAGAACTGAAATAACTCACAGTTCATAGAAGCATTTAGAAAAACAATGCAACTTTCTGGCATGAAATATTAGAAAATTGTTAGGGAGTAACTATCATAAATTTTGTTTTTAAAAATCTGAATGAAATGATCTAATCCTCCTAGTTGCCCTCTTGTCTTCCATAATAGTATTAATAGTTATAAAAACTAGGCAAAATCTATCTTGAAAGTAGTAAGAAAAAAGTATTTGTATACAATGTAGCAGAAAACTTTCATGTCAGAAACAAAAGAATATAAATCTTCTTTCACATTGGTCCTCTCTGTATTTGCTTCAGCCCTACTGAGAAAGCTAGTCAATGATTTTCGCTCCTGCAGCTTTTCTTTTGGCACACTACATTGTACTTGAGTCTGTTGATCACACCAGATAACATCACCATCATCATGCTGGGGGTTTGGGAAGAAACAGAAAAAAATTGGAAGGGTAGAGAAGTTCTTGCTGGAGGAAAGCACTGAGATACAGACTCTTTCTCTGACTTTACCTCTTCAACTTACGCCTGGCTCAATAAAATTTTTGTCGTATTAAAGTGTCCCAGTTAAGCTACTCTGTGACCCTGGATTCTGCTGCATGCTTACCCGGAGAGGTAAGCCCATTCAAAACAGGGGGTAAATCTCAACAATACAAGCTAAGGCTTCCATCACTGAACTCTTATCCAAACATATCTACTTATTCAGGATTATATGTTCTTAATTTTTTCAACAGGTGTTCCCTTAAACAAACACCAATGCTCTGAAAAATCCCTTAGCACCAAGAAGATTAAACAAATGAAACCAAGTTTTCACTCTTTGTATATATACAATCTTCAGCTATTCATACACTTTTACTTACAGCAGTGAATTAGAGGTTCTGAAAGCAGTAACATGTTCTGTGTTTGAACAAGTAAGATTTAGTGGTAAAAACTGGCAATTGCCCTATAACCTCCAGGGAAGTGTTTCTTACTAAAAAGTCTAAGTTTGAAAACACTGTATGACAACTTGTTCTTGTATTTTTCAAACATAAAGTAACCTCTGAACACAACAGTCCTGTAAGGAAAGTTAAAGTGTTAAGAAGAGAAAGTGAGACACACAGACAGTAAGTCAGCACTCAGAACCTTAAAAACAGAAGTCATATGCATTGACTGCGCTGATACCTGATGAGGGGTTAGAAAGTCTCAGCCTTTCCATTTGCTAGCTGGAGGACTGGTCCGCTGACGGTGGGCAGAGAGCCTCCAGTTCTCCTGGCATGTGTCTGTTTCCTGAATACCAGCGAGGCCTTTGGGATTTCACTTCATACTGGCACTGAGGAACACCTCCACAGGAGAGAGATTCAGAGACTTTCACTGAGCTGCAGCTTCCTCAGGGAGAACCAACAACCCTAACTGGCGACCAAGAACCTCAAAGGTCACTCTGCTAAAAAGGACTCCTGGGGATACCCCCATCTTTAATAAAGTAGGACCACAGGAAAGCTTGCCTTTCTTGCTACATCTAGGATAAAGATTCGTAAAGAAATAATCACCCCTAATGAGAGTAGGGAACTGGGGTTCTGGGGAGTTGCATCTTTTCCCCTATGTTGTGTTGGGAGAAACAAAATGCTGAATAGACTCCAGTTATAAAGTTCAGGGACACCCAAAGTGTCACCAGATCAGAGGAGATGCAGGCAGAAAATTTATATGGTAAACTAATTTTTCTCACACATCTTCCTATGAAATCAATAAGACAGTATGTTTCATCAAAGTTGAGGAACTCTATTTTAAGAAGTGATGATAAGGAAAAATTTTCAGTCATTTTGGAATAGTAACCCCACGGGATAGAAGCCAAAGGCAGCAGATAGATTTTGGATGGTGAGCAACTGTGCTGGCCAGGGATTGGAATTGGGAGCCATGGCATTCCTGAAAAGCAAACATTCCTAGTCCTGGCTCTGACTAAGTTCAGAGCTGTGTGGAAGCCAGAAGCCCCTGTCTCACATGGAGGCAAGGTAGTATCTTGCCACTGATCAGCAGCAGCACAAAACTTCCAAGCAGGTCCAATTCCTGTAGAGTTTTTGCTGGCAAATAAACTCTTTTGAAAAAGTTAAAATAAAGGCTAGCACACCACTCCAGATGGGTTGCTGACTCCTGATGTCCAACATCTTACCAGTTTGATTCCTTCTGGGAATGAAACATGGTAACTTTTTCAAACCGCTGTGCTCTTTGCACGGCCAGAGAAGATTTAAATAGAATTTCAGCAAATCCAAAACTGCATGGATTGATTTTGTACCACAGCTATAATTTCCTTCTCTCTTTTCAAATGACATGATATTTAAAAGGACAGTGTGAAGGTTCAGAAATATTTTCTGTAAATCGGAATAAATTACACAGTGCTAGCAGAAAGGCACATTTTTTGTGGGCTAAATCATTGCAGCTGGGACATTGCAGAATGCTGAATCTACTTTTTTATGCAGAGAGAGAGAAAAATCAGCCATAGAGCTCCTGTTTGCTTTCATTGTAACTAGCCATGCTCTTGCCAATTTACTGCAAAGTGTTCCAATCTCTTGTTAATACCCTCATCCATCACCGGCACCAACAGACTCAGTCATTAGAAATGTTCATTTAGAAGCAGCAATCAAACAAATTAAGACCAAAAATTAATCTGGCATCCGAATCTTCAGTTTCTACCCCAACTTTGAAATGCCAAACATCCCACAGGCCCTTCAGGCTTCAATCAAAGCCTGATGACATCAGTTAGGAGAAGTTCAGAAGTCAGTACTGTTGTGACTTGAGCTCAGAGGACAACTGAGCACCACACAGCTGCTCACTCCCCCCTTCATCCCCAGTGCTAGGAAGGAGAAAATAAAGTAGTTGGCTCAGGAATCAAGCTAAGGACAGGGAGGGATGACTCATTACAGTCATGGGCAAAATACAGACTCATTAGGGGAAGAAGAATATAAAAAAAAAAAAAGAAAAAAGAACATAAAATTAATTCAGAGACTAATAACAACAAGACTTGAGAAGCATTACCACGTCTTAAAAACAGCTGCCCACACCTCTCCCTTCTTCCCCATCTCAGCTTTGTTCCCGATTTCTCTATCTCCTCCCCACCAACGGCACAGGGGAGAGGGAATGGGAGGTGCAGTCAGTGCTGCTGCTTATTCCTCCTCATGGGGAGGTCTCCTTGCATTCTACCCCTGCTCCAGCGTGGCACCCCTCTCACAGGAGACAGTCCTCCACAAACTTTCTCTGACATGATTCCCTCCCATGTGTTACAGTGTTTCGCGAGCTACTCCAGCATGGGACACCCCTGCATGTTTCAGTCCTCACAGTGCCAAACTACAACAGCGGGGGCTGCTTCTCTCCTCAGAGTCCCAGCCTCCTTCAGGTGCAGTCACGTGCTCTGATGTAGGCTCCTCCACAAGCCACAGGTTGGCCTCTGCTCCACCAGTGACCTCCATGGGTGGTGGCCCTGCTGCCTCATCACGGCTTGCAGGGGGGCTCTCTATGGTCCAGTACACCTACTCCCCTTCCTCCTCCTTTCTTCCACTGAACTCAGTGTTCGCATCGGTATCTTCCTCACAACTCCAACTCCTCCCAGGTTCCCCTTCTTAAATATGTTATCTCAGAGATGCAGCCACCGTCACTAATTAGCTTGGCCTTGGCACAGAGACAGGTCCGACTTGGAGCCAGGGGAGCTCCGAGAAGCTCCTCACAGAGTACCGACCCTGTAGCCCCTTTCCCCGCTACCAAAAACCCCGCCACTCACACAAACCCAGCACAAGACAAATCTCAAAATATTTCTAAAGACACGCCTCCTTCTCAGCACCCACGTATGGGATAGATACACTTCAGTCCACTAACAGAGTTCAGCCAGATTTAATACTTTCTTGGTATTTTGGCAATGGTGTTCTGTAGCTCCAAAAGAGCTGTTACGGCTTTAACAGTCAGCTTATTTCCCCACAGTATGAGGGGAAAGAAGAAAGAGAAACACCCTCTCAATAAAAGATTGATTACCTTCTGTTTCTAAGAACCCATGTTCTCTGAGGATAATCCTTGACCACGATTTACTGGTCAAAACAGATTCTACCTAATCCAAATCTGGAAGAGTCTATATAGTGCAGGGGCTTTTTTCTCCTTGTTGGGCTTTGATATTGGTTTTTACTTAAATTAAGAGCATTAAAGAACTTTAATCTAGAGGAACATTTTAAACTTTATCTTTTGTCAGAACTTGCTTACTGAAGAGCTGCTTAGAGCAAGGAAAACCTCATATGTCAAATATGCCTTACCTGCCTCATGGCTTGGCATAGTGATTTTCAATAAGAAAGCATTGCTTCACATGCTTTTGACTTCAAAACCTGTGAAAATTCAGTTTTGTTTTAAAATTTTGGGATTAACATTTCTGGAGTACACAATGAATGCATGCAAAACAAGGTGAAAGTGAGTTTTACTCCAGTGCTTGATTAGATAGAACTCAGTTTTCACATGTCACTGGAATAGAAAAACCGAAACTGAAGTCTGTACTGGAAACCACCAGTTCATGGTGCCTTAGAAGTGATGCAGCTATCACATACATGCTAGTCACTCACTAGATTAAAAAACCCTCTAGACTAAGGTAGCGCAGGCAACAGAACTTGGACAAACATCACTGATCTGTCGTTGTAGATATGATCCCTCCTTCTGTCTGACTACCAAATTTTTTTTTTTTTTTTTTTTTTTTTTTTTCCCAGCTGATCATGTTTCCACCCCGGTTTGTCTTTTCCAGACCACACCTCTCCCACCGCCCACCCACGTCACTGTCACTGGCAGCTGTGCCCTGTGTTTCTTTACCACGCAGAGCCCGTACCTCAGCCGCTTCCCGGCGAGCCTGTGCTGCGCCCTCACCACGGATGGAGAGAGCTGGAGCAGGGCTCTGCCACCTCAGGGGCTTCCCACAGCTTTAACTGCGCCAGATCCCTTCAGGAGCCCCTGGGGCAGCAGCCCTCAGCCTTCCCACAGCGACCCTGCACGCAGCTTAGCAGGGACCTGCCCCACAGAGGCAGTTTCAAGGTGTAACTCCTCGCGGGAAGCCCAACCAACTACAAGAGGCCCCTCTCCAGGTGTGCAAAAAGGTTGCGGTTTGATTAAAAACCCTGGACCTCCTTGCCTCAGGCACACGCGAGCTCCGCCCTGGGGAGGCAGAGGCGGGCGCGGAGACACCTCCCCGCCTCAGCCCCCGCCCTCCGCCTGAGGGCAGCGCCGCCACGCGCCGCTGCGAGACTGCAGCCCCCAGCAGGCTGCGCGCGGCCTCTCCCCATTGGCCGGCGCCGGCAGGAAGCGAGCGGCGGGGGAAGGGGGCGGTGCGCGTGGCCGGAGGGGCGGTGCAGGTCTGTGCCTGGGGCCGGGGGGCGGCCCGGGATGGGGGGGGGGTCCCCGGGGACGCGGACCGTAACCCGCAGCCCGGCCCCTTCTCTCAGGGGCTGGGATCACGGAGCCGGGACCGGCTGGCTGTGGTGTGGTGTAGTGGGGGGGAGGGGGGCGGCCGGGGGCCGTGGTGGGGCTGAAGGGAGCGCGGTGCAGGCGGGGTGGGGGGGGCTCGGTGTGCACGGTCGGCCGGCGTGGGTCAGGGGGTGCTGAGGCCTGCGGGTAGACAAATGTGTGCGACTTGAATCCTACTGCAAAGGAAAAGCCGCAGCATAGCGCTGGGTCGGGCCAGGCCGGGCCTGGCAGTCAGCTGGTGAATTAACTCCTATATGGGAACAGTGTACAGGCCCCGTGTCTCTGTATAGTGCATAGAAGCATGTGTAGGTTCCTTTCTCCTCTGAGACACAATACTTTCCCTCAGGTGATGTCAGGAGTACTTTTAAGTACTTTGGAGATTCGTTTGCTGACAAGGCATTTGTATTATGCTTACTGAGGTTTATTTCTTTCTCATTTCTAAAAACCTAACCCCTCCAAGGAGTCCAACATGGAAGAGTTTAAAGATGCAAGTTCACCTGAAGAGTTACTTGATCAATTAAAGCTTTCTGATCAGAAGTCTTCAGAGACTGGCCCCAAAGACACACAGAATCCCCAAAACACTGAAAGTGGATATACACCATCCTCAGCCAAAGATCCCACAACAGTTGATGAGTGTTTCCATGACTGTCATGACTCCTTTGAGGCAAAAGAACCTGTACTGGATGATGAAGGGAATTTACAGAATGATGAGAATAGCTCAAGGAAGCAGACAGAACTAGATGAAGAATACTTACTAGAACTAGAAAAAGATATGCCAGAGGATGAAAAACAGGTAATCCAAAGTACCGATGTTGAATATAAAAAGACATGTTTTCATTGTCACGCTTCTGAATACTCTGACTGGCACAAAAATGTACCTTTAAAACTATTTATGTGTCTAGTTCCACTGTTCTTAATTTCTTCTTTTAGGTAACAAATATTTTTGTTAGCTTTCCTTGCTGTTCTTAATCATCAAATTCCGTTGCAGATTTTTGTCTACTTTCACCAGTGTGTAAGGTTACTGTGACTCAGAGAGATTATAAGAAACAAATATCTCCCTGTTTCACGTTATTTAGTTTGTGTGCGTTCATTGTTTTGACCTGATTAGCTGCAAGGTGCTTTTCCACAACTCAGAGCGGGTGTCAGGATAGTTTTCATATCTGAAAGGCTAGTTTATGTAATACAACTAGTTGGGATTAAATTTGAAAGTATCCCTATAGATTACTTAAACTTTAAACAAAACACATTAGATGTATGGTTTTGTTTACTTTCAGTGCATTCCATTGAACAAAATGTTTGGGTAATAAACTGGATAATATTGTGGAGAGTCATGAAATAGGTCTTAAGGGAAGTCCCAATAGCCTCTGTGATGGTGTTTACTCCTGTAATCTGTGTGAACCAGTTTCTTTGACCCTCAATTGGCATTGTCACTTGACAGCAGTTAGTTTTCAAGGTTGACTTCATTATGGTCATCAAGGAGTTTTCTAACTTTGAGAAAATCACTTTCAGAATTAGACTTGAGTAATGCAGTGAATTTCTGCTGGTAATTATGTTCTCATAGC
Source organism: Tyto alba (assembly GCF_018691265.1). NCBI lineage: Eukaryota > Metazoa > Chordata > Aves > Strigiformes > Tytonidae > Tyto > Tyto alba. The sequence continues at coordinate 14,245,908 of NW_024881279.1, forward strand.
AAATGGTGAGAGGCTTTCTTCTAATTTATGGATTTTTTAATTTTTTCCTAATTTTTTTCAACTTTGGTTTGCAAATGGTGTGGGAGTAAAAATAGTAAACTAAATATTAAACTAAAATCTGTGTCCCAACACAATTCCTGTGATTTTTATATTTTTGGAACGCTCTGTTTTTGACAAGTTATATAGCTTGGCCTCTTGAACGGATCATGTTTCAAATAACTGATCCAACCTCTTAAAATCCGATTGAATTATCCAAACAAGCAGTTACTTATACTGCAAATTGGAATAGTGACTAAAAGTAGTACTATATTATTTGGCAGTTGGGGAAAAGATGGAATTCTGGTGTGAAGGGAAGACCAGCAAACTTTATTTTAAAGTCCTGTAGGCATAACTTAGATCTTACTTTAATACAGGAAATGGAGTCCTTACTGGAAGACTAGCTGCACAGTTTGGATCATAGGTAACACTGAATAACTGATTATGATGAGGGAAGGAGAGAGCAGAGTGAGGAATGGCAGCTGATTGAATATAGGCAGCATTTTAGGAGAGTCTTCATAGGGGAAGACAGTGTATTGTATAGCTGTATGGTATTTATTCTGGGAACTCCCAAATGACCAGGAGCAGTAGAAGAAATTACTACTGTAATGGACAAGTACTAGTAATGTGAGGCATTTGATGAAGAAGAAATGAAGAGTTATATGAAATTCACTTTTTTAGAAGAGCTTAAAATATTATGTTGCGATGAATTTGTAGGGGCTTATTACTCTTGTATAGGCAAACTGATCTTTTCTAGTTCAACTGGCTTGGTAAAGCTGGATCATGCTTTCTTAACTGTTGAGGAGCCCTGTCTGTGTTGTATAAGCAAATAAATGCTGGCTATACCTTGCCCAAAAAAGTTGGAAAGAGAGGGCAGATTGGCAGTAACTTGACAACACCATGGTCTTACTATCAGCTACTGTAAATAGAGAATGAGGGGCAGAAATATGCAGAGCTAAGATGCCAGAGGCAACCAGAAGTTTGAATTGCTTGTTACGAGCCAGTATGCAGAAATTTAATCAAGTGGCTCAAATAGTTCCCTTTCTGGTAGGGTAGGATTGCTGACTGAAATACATCAGTGAAGGCAAAAAGGTAGTTTTTCATCTGTAGTACAGATCGTTGTGTTAATGTAGAAGTTCCTTGAGGTGGAAAAGCAATATGAGACTAGTGGGGAAGTGGATCATGGAATATAATCTCCTTCAAGTAGGAATGAAACTAAATGTAACACTTGTCTGCTGCTTGACCTTGTGGAAATCACTTCTTATCTCTTTCTCTCTGTGTCTGTCAATTTTAACATCTGTAAAATGGGCATGACGATGCTTGCCAGTTGTAATACTTTAAGATCTAATAATGAATAATGGGTGTGTATGGGAAATCTCAAGAGGTTATTTGGTGCATCCTTTTCCTCAGAAGGGCTTCTGGAGGTCATCTAATCTAATCCTCTGCTCAAAGATAAATCAAATCGATCACCCTGCCCAGAGCCATGCAGAGATCTCAGAGCCTGGAGACTGCACAGCCTCTCTGAGCCCCTTTTCTAGTGTTTAACTACCATCATGGTGGGAACTTTTTTCCTTGTATTTAATTAGTATTTCTTTTGTTGCAACGTGTGACCATTGGCCCTTCTTTTTCTGCATGCATCGAGGAAGAGTCTGTCTACATTTTCTCTAGCAATGAAGTTTCCCCTGAGCCCCCTCTTCCTAAGGCTGAACAAACTAAGTTCTTGTAGGCTGTCTGCTTAGGTCATAGTCTCCAGTGTCCTGACCATCTTGGGGGCCCTCTGCTGCAGTCCCTCTGGAAAGTTGATGTCTTTTTTTTTTTTTTTTTTTAGTGGAGGGGACATGGTGTAGGGGGGCATGCACACACCAAAACTGGACATTCTCCAAATGCATTGTCAGATGCTGAGCAGAAGATAATAGTCATGTTCATTGACCTACTCACTATGCAGAAAAACCATCACATTGCCCTTGTGTCTTTCCCAGTGTAGACTAAACAGTCCCTTTTTTTCTGCTTGTATTTATTGCTTGTACAACAAGGAACATTGTCATATTAGTCACAATGAGGCTTCTGCAGCAGCCTGTAACTTGAAAGCCGGTTCAGAGTTTCATAGACAAAATGCTAAAAACCAGGGGGAAACTGCAGCAGAATTAAACTCTAGAAAGAGCAGGGGGTCTGGAAACTGGGTGTCTTGGTTTTCATGCTGCTCTTGTTTCTGTTGTATTCTTAGGTAGTCATTTAATTTTGTACATCAATTTTTGCCTCTGTAAAATAAGTAAAAGAGTCATGAATGTTGAGTACTTGCATTCAGCTTTGTTCAATTCCATTGGAAGGTGCTATGGGAGTACAAAATAATAACTGTTTAAAGCTGGGAAGATTTCCTTTGAGAAAATACCACTGGAGAGTGTTGAGACAGCTGCAGTTCTCATCTTTCCGAAGGTTTATTTCCAGTGGTATTGAGCAATTGTGCCCTTCAGCTTGGTTTATGATTATACCTAACGAAATGGAGGGATTCCATCTCTTCATATCACCGTAACTATTAGATTGTCAATACTTACTTTGTGAACTTTGTTTATGTTCCAGAGAGAGCTTTCTGAGTGACTTATATAAGCCATCTTTAAAATATAGCTATTTTTTTCCTTTAACAAAATATTGTTGGAATCTCTTATAAGCAGGGCTTGAGAAATCCAGAAACTAGAGAGGAATTAGAAGCTGACAGCAGTTGTAATAACTACTGAAGTAGCCCATTTGCATGATCTTACTCTTCATCACCTTACATTCTCTTTGTAGTAAAACCATGGGGGTGGCTTATTCCTGAATTTCCACTCCAACTTTCCTCATAGTACTTGGAATTGATGGCTACAAATTTTATTTTATTTTTGTTTTTCCAAGTGAAACATTATATATATTTTGACTATGAAGATAATATGTTAAAAGATACAGCTTTTGAGAAAAAATACTGCAGTTAGGTCTGAAAACAGATGCCATACATTAATTTATTCAGAGTTTTTCAAACATTTTAAACCCCCTCCAGTTACTTAAAAGGTCCTTTTTGAGAAGGGCAACATGATTTTTTTTTTTTTCCCACAGCTGGAGAAAATGAGACAGAAATATTCAGAACTTGTTTATTTGACTGTTTAGGTTGTGACCAGACACTCAGCAGCAGTGCTGTGTTTGCTACTTAGGCAATCCTTGATCAGTTATTCTCAGCCCCCTGCTGCCTCCTTCATTGTGCTAGCACACCTCTCTGTGTGAATGTGCAGTGAACCACTTACAGGGAATGATTTAGATGAAAAATAATGCTGTATTTTTAGATCAAGGGCAGTGCTGGTAAAAGTAGAAATCAAATGGCAGCCTTATGATGGTATACAGGGATAGATGGACTTTCTTCAATTAGAATACTTGCTTAAATAAGAAAATCTTCCTATGGACTGTTGGTTGCAGCACCATCCATAAACTATGTACTCAAGTCATAAGGAGAGCTGGATGTTTGTCCTGCTCAAGTCAAATTTACGGAGCTACACCTTAATAGTACTTTTCTTTTTTTAACTAAGTCCGTTGTTACGTTTTAGCAGCTTTAATAAACGAGTTCTTTTGAGCAATATTCTCCAATATCTAAGCTGTAGAAAAGCAAGTCTCTAATTTATTGTGGAGATACAAAGGCAGATTCTAGTCCTCACTCTGTGTATTTATGCATATCCTATGTGCAAGTTTGCATGGTAGCAGCTCTGAGTTGAAATTCTCACCCATGCAGAAGCTGCTGCAGAGATCAAAGTGAAGGAGCAAGTGGTTGTGTGTTTTCTCTCAATTATATTTCAGGAGTCCCGTACACTGAGATTGCTAATTTTAAGTAACAAGAATTACTTCCAGGGAAATAGTACTGAAACCATAAGAAGTCTTTTCTGCAAAAATGAAGCAAAATAAGAACTTGAAGGGATATTAAGACACAAACCTGCAAGAAGTATTCTTAAAACCAGGTGTAGAGTAGAGCCTGGTTACTTGCCTGGACTTGCAACTATGAGTTTTTTAAGAATTAAGCAGCCTGAAAAAAAATTCACTTTTATAAGACTTTGTTGTTGTTTTGTTCAAAAGCATGCTGATTGCTGCCTCAGCAGAGGCACTGAACAGTAAATTGCTTTTGATGCATTACAAACAGATTTTTCTGGTTAGTTGTCATTGACAGTGATGGCTTTGACGTTGGTCTAGTCTGCAGAATTAATCAGAAGATACCCAACAGCTGTTACATGGTAATTGTTTCAGGCTGACCCAGTCCTCTTCTGGAGGGACATCCATTAATTATGAGTTTATCCAGCAGCAAGATTCTCAATCCCTCATGTTCTTCCATTGTGACAGATGTTGTCTTGTTCTTTGGGTCTCGTCTGGCAAAGACTTAATCACCTGGCCTAGTAAGATCTTATTTTGGATATAGAATTCTCCTTTCTAGCTGCTCTAAGACTCTGGCATAAGTATCAAATATTCCTCAAAAGCAGTTCCCTTCATTGGGCTGTTACATGTGCATTAGAGCTACAGCTGGCTGTAATCATGCTCAGCTTCTGTTTTAACACTAGGAAGTGTATCAAGCAAGACAAGGAGCACGGCTCTAGTAGAGGAGATTCTTGATTAGTATCCTGTTAATAACTGTAAGAATTAAGTGAGACCGATCTCTGAGAAATAGTAATTTTGAGTTATACCTGAGATTTTTTCCAGTTCTGAGGTAAACAGTAAAACTTTTTTTCCCCCCCTGCTTTCTCCAGAAGTTCTAGGATGTCTTAGAAAACATTGTCTTTGTAAAGACATTTCCTGCTCCCCACCTCACCCTTTCTTCCACATGCTTCAGGTTGATCCCATTGTTCTTCCATAAATTATAGCTTCTCTACAGAATTTGCTTTTCCAGAGGGTTGAAGAACTGATCTGGGATTTCTTCTGAGATGCTTTCTCAAGTGTAGTCATTAATTTCAGCATTTGATGTTTTCCTGGTTCAATCTGTCCGATGTAGTACTGTAACCTTGACTGTCTGAATGTTGCTGTTTTTTTTCTATAGTGTTTACAAAATAAAAACTAAGGTACAAAATGGAAGATGGGATACAGCAATGTGAGTTGTGTTTTGGAGCAGTCCTCAGGTGTTGGTCGCTTGGAGATGGTCTCAGAACTCTTTATAGGAAGAACTATGTTATGGGACCAAAAAACCCAGATTATTAATACATGAGATAATCCAACTGACTGCTCAGCAGTAGAATTTATTACATAAATTACAGACAAATAACAATAAGGAATATATCTTTTGTTAACAATTCTGTTTAGCATTCAAAATTCTTTTATATAGCAATAAAACTTGCAAGACAACTGGGTTTTGAAGGTGTCACAGTGCAATCTTGTAAAATATAAGGCGATCCCCTTATTCAGATGACCTACTTGTATTAGCCTGAATCCTGTATACAGTGCAGCACCAATTCTAAATGCGCTATTGTTTTGGTCAAATGGGAGGAAAAGATGGATTGCTAGACTAAAACTGCCCTGTCTTATCACTTACAAAATAGAACAAAACATCCTGTTACATTTTCTGAGTTAATCAAATATTGGAGTACATTTGAGAAGTGTATCTGTATCTGCTAGAGTAATTAATTGTGATGGCTGCTGAGAAGAACCTGGATAAAATCTGGAGTTACAATCTCCCTGTGATTTATAGTTCTTTGAGTTAAGTTTTTAAACAAATGCAAACATATTTTGCTAGATGGTAATTTGATACAAAGTGGAAAAAAGACCTGCATCCTTTTTCAGTGCTGCTATCTGATTTCAGTCTTACTCATTTTTTTGCATTTCTCTGGAAGATGCCGATACTGTCAAATTGGGACCTTTTTGACTTGTGGTGGAGATGGATTAAGTGATCAGCACCACTTTTCTGCCTGAGGCTGCTGCCTCTGGAACAGGAAGGACTGAAGGGCATGTATTGTCACTCAGGAATAGTCACAGTTAGGCTGGCATGTTAATTTAAACTGACTGTCAAGGATGGATGTAACCTATTGTCTTTGGAAGTGCTGCTCACAATTTCAAGAAAAGGTAGTGTTTTGGCAGTAGAAAGACTATGTGTCTTTACCACAGAGTTACAATGAGCAGAGATGGGCCAGAGTCTAGCAATGCTTGCTACCCTGCCCCTTGAGTGTAGAGGGTAGATTTGGCACAGTTTTCAAGTGACATCTCTAGCAAGATTTGAAAAAGGATTTTTTGAGTGACTACAATCTTAAATGGAGATTCAAATTCTTGAATGCATGATAGAGCAATAGCTTCTCAAAACTGCAGGGGGAGGCAGAAGACTACTAATGGATGACTTAGAACTAGAATTGGTATTTGAAGCTGAGAAAGAGATTCCTTATCTGTTTAAATTCCTTGCTTCTGTGCACCCTTTGAACTCCAGTAATTTTAAATTGACTGCTACTTGGTGACCTTACAAAAGGGTATGAGATGCAGATGTACATTGTCACACTGTATAAATAGCCTTACAGGGAAGAGAGAGTACGCATTTGCTGCTCTTGGCAAAATGGGAGCCAAGAACAGTTCCCTAGCAAAGTTAAATCAATTGATCAAATATAATGCATAGGAACAGCCAGAGGGAAGTACGGTTGGAAGAACTGCAAACTGAAGGTGTTTGTCCTTCAGCTCTCACCAGCTATATTTAAGGATTTCACTTCCAGCACTTTTATTACATTGGTTACTTCCAAAACAAATAGTGAAAATGTGTAGGCTGCTTTCTTCTCTAATGGTAGAATAATGCTTTAATGTTTTTATTTTTAACTCAGAGTATTTTGGCAGAGTAGATGAGGCTCAGGGACTGTATTTGATGTCCTTTCTTTGGAACTGTTGTACTTTGTTGTCAGAAGGCCAAGCTGTCTTTTCTCGTTACTTCAGATCAGGCCTTAATCTTCAGTACCTCTTGTTTGCCAGGCAGGTCTGTATTAAAATCCTAATTTCTTCAGAATATGGATGACTAATTCAGTATCCAAATCTGTAAACATTTCTGATCAGATCTGTTAAGAATTGTGTTACCAGTTAAATGCAGTTATTTCTTACGGACTTTAAAAAATATTTTCTTGTCTTTGTACATCAGAAACTAATGCCTGCCACTTGGAATTTGCCATTTTTGTGTTTATAAAATTTGCAAAAAAACAAACCTTAAGATTTTGCTGACTTTGAATAGCCAAAAATCATAATAGAGTGTAAGCTGGGGAAGTTGTGCTTCACCCAGTGTCGTGTATGAGCAGCCTCAGGACACATAGTGGGTCAAGATATCTTTTCCTCAGGCAGAGCATTCTAGGAGTTCAGTCTGACCTACTTCCCTTGCTGAGGAAAGGGCAGCCTGCCCTGCAGCTACTTAAATCTTTTTCTGAAGAATTAGTGGGTAGGGGCACTGAAATGACATTGTGCAAAATTTGTCCCAAGGACAAGTCACTTGCAATTTTTTCACTCTGGGCTGATATGATCACAGTAAAATGATGACCAGTCAATTTGCAATTGTCCATTGAAGCTGGAAATTTAGCACACTGAGTGAAGAGGTTATGTCTTCTAACAGCAGTTCAGTTATTGTTGGTTTTTCTCTTTACCCTGAATTTGAATAGAAGACAGATTCTAACAGCATCCATTGGAGCAGTCCTTTTCAGTTAAATGTAAATTCATCCAAAATAGTTGATTTTCCACTGCTTTTGTGTTAGGATTTTCTGTTAAAGAAATGCATATATGGAAGAATGAGTGATGTATTTATTTCACAAATACATAGTGTGCTTTAGAGGGCAGTGCATTTAGAAAGTGATACGCTAATACATATGCTTTTACATTTTGTGGAAAAGCTAGAGGAATTTGGTTTTAGGCATGGTTTGCTACTATGTATTGCTTATGGGTCATACTTCAAATGCAAATCCAGAATGTTGCATGAGGTATCCTATAGACTTCAGCTTTTTGAAAAATACTGTGCAAACCTGTGGAGCTTGAAACTTAAGGGAATGTTGGCCACGCTATGACAGAAATACTGGGTTTGAACCAGGACTGCATTGCTTGCATAGCTGCTTTCCAGGGAGCTGAGTAAGCTGCAAAACCATATACGGTGTTCTTAACAATGCTGCTGGCTTCTGAAACATCCTTAGACAACACCTTTCCTGGTCAAACAGAAGTGACCGCAAGACTGTCACTGACATTTGTATGTCTGTAACAGTTACATGACTACTAGTCCTCTACCCTTCAAATTTGTGCAGTTTGATTCACAGGCAAGAGGACGTACCAAGGAACAGGCTGTCAGAGGAGGAAAGTGGTATGAATCATCAGCTTCCCAGTGTGACAGTCCTTAAACTCTTCTGTTGTTCAGGAGTTTCATCTGCTGTTTCCTCAGCGAATGAGGCCATACAGGCACCTTGGTTGGTCTTCCGTGCTGTTGAGACTCTAGGTCACAATCCTCTTGGCTACCTGAGAAGGAATCCCACAGTTGAAGAATGCTTTTTGTTGTTGCTTTTACTTAGTTCATTGGTTGGTTGGTCGGGGATTTTTTTAATATAAAGCTTATCATCCTGAAGCCTTCTTGCTGCAAATCACTTTTAGTATTTAATACTTAACTGGGGTAAATATGTAATATTTTATAATAATTTTAATAATAATAATACTAAACCAAAATAATGATAATACAGGCGAACCTTTTCATCCAGTATTCCTTGATTTTAGGTTTTCTGCATCAGGAGTACTGTGACCATGCTGTAGTTCTCACTTTATATGAAAAAAAATCGTTATTGTAGAGTTGTAACTCTACCTTATGCAACAGTGAATCAGTTAATGGCGCTTAAAGGCCAGTTCTAAATAGGTCATGAGCAATGAAGTCAGTAGGGCTAGCGTTTCAAGCGTTTATTTTCTTGAATGAGGATTGACTATGTAGATCTTTTATGTTTTCTAGTAGGATCATCATCTCCAAACCTGTTCTGTGCTAAAATCTGCCAGCACTGATATGAAAATTACTTCTGTTGTGCATTCGCTCTATATGCACTCAAGAGGTTTTTAAAAGTTTCTGTGGAGGGCCAACTGTGTGTGTGGCAGTGACCTTGCTGGAGCTGTTCTGTGTGGCACTTCAAAAGTTTGGGTACAGCTTTCAAATACAGTTCTGTATTCAGCACGTCCCTGTGCTGAACAGCAGAATTGTGCATATATACAAAGAACTTGTGCTTTTAATGCAGCTTAGATTTGTTTGCATACTCTCATTTGGAAAGCACCAACTGGCTTGTGTACACTGATGCAAGTGACATTGTGGAAGAACTTGGGTAGGTTTCTTAGTCCACCCTGAAGCAGAGCCTATATCTAAATAGTGGTGCATGTTTCATCTGACCTATGTTTTGTTTTGTTTTTTAATATGAGGAGCAAGGAGTATTAGAAAACATATTTAATAGGCAGTAGGAAAAATTTTAGTGAGCTAGGCATGTATCGAAAGGGTCAGATGATATTTTACTGTGTAATTTCATGTGTCACAACTGAATGCCGTTCCCCTGAGCCTAGTTTTCAGAGCACTGTGAAGTTACTACTAAGATGGTGACATTGGTCAGGTGAATTACTTTCCAAAACCAGTAACAGCAAGAGGAAAGAACATCTGATTTTTGTATTGTTTGTCAGCTACTTGGCATAGCTGTGAGATGGTGCAGCGCTCCACAAAGAGTACTATATTTAGCTGTTTCCAAGGAGATGTTCTGTGCGATATTGATAATTGCATTAATCCTTGATTTACACAATCTGCAGGAAACGAAACTGCTCCTTTTCCTCATGTTGGCTTTTTAATTGCTCGATGATCTATAATTGATAAACACCTTGATTTAAGTCTTTTGTGTATGCATGTGTGTTGGGGACAAAATCAGTGATCCAATGATTATTTTTCTGCCATAGAAATGATTCATGAACATGAGCACTGCTTCTTGATGTTACTGTCTTACTTATACTGCTTTGTTTTTACTTGTGTGAGGTATGCCTGCATGTGAAAGACTTCCATTGTAAATAGGTTGAAGAGATGGCTTAGTGACATCCTGTGTTTTCTGTGTCAAAGGCTAAGAACATTCATGTCAACTTCACTTGTGCCAAGAGTACTGTTAAGATATTCATGGTTGAAAACACAACTCTGCTCAGCATGTGCAATTTTCACAGTATAACAGAACAATCTTCCTGTCTCTGAGTCTGATGCTTTAGTCACTCTCTGCATAAGCAGTCTTTCAGGATGGTATTATCCATGGACCTGTTTCTGATGTGGTCAGCTCAACATGCTCAACATGTACATCTCAAAGTTAATGATGAATTTCTGAGGTGGAATTATTTCAAGCAAAACTTTTGACTTTTTGTCTAAAATATATTCTATATAGTTGACCTGCACTAACTGAATTAAATTGAGTTGGAAGGAAGAAGCAAACAGCCAGCTAAAAAGTCAACGTATTAGCTTAGACCATGTAATTCACTATGAATGCTCTTTCTTCATACTGTTGTCCATGGACTAGAGCTTTTTAATTGCCTTGTTGTTATACTTCGGTATTTCATGGATATATAGAGCATATCATGTCACAACGACTACAGGCAAGCAATCTCGGTACTAGTTAAAATTCTTTGGGTTACATTTTATTCTGATTTCCATTCATACTTTATTTGGAACTGCAGCTGACCTACTTGTTTATTTCAATTAAATACTTTGAAACATTGTCTCTTCTTTTGTAGAAAAGAAGAAAGGAGAGCACAACACTGAAGGAGAAAGGAAATGATCAGTTCAAGAAAGGAGGTGGGTTGATAATCTTTTAAAACCATATAAATGTTAGAGGACCTTAAATTAATACTTAGCCATCGTGGTGATGTTGCAGAAAACCCATAGGAAGATCTCACCCCTATCATTGTTCCGATTTATCATCTATACAATTTTTCATCCAGGTCTAGTGAACAGGAGGAGATAGCAGACCTCCGTAAGAGTTAAGTTTAAATCACAAAGATTTGTGTTACTAAAGCAGGATTCTCATGAAAGCTAAGTTTTTAAATCCAAGAACATGATACAGAATTGACTGCCTTCCAAGTGTCATGGTTTATTTTACTAATCAAAAAAGGCTTCTACTAGGATCTGAGTTTTGCTAATGCATGTGCTTAGAATTGGTGCAGGACTCTGTGGCTCAGTAGCACTCTCATACCTTTGTACGTTTGCGTGTTTCTTTTTAGCCACTGACTGTTACACATTTTATTTATGTACGTGTACATACTTGTATATATACAGACATTAATATGTACATATATGTACATCTATATGCATATATACATATGTGTATAGAGATGTACACACATGTGTATGTGTGTATATAGAGATGTACACGTACACACAGATACATATATTTTTTTAAAAAATCTAGAGGTATGTAAATTTCTAGCTTATGCCAGAACTGGGTATGTTCTGAACGTAGTTAATACATAGCAGCAGGGTTGAAGGCAGTAATAAGTAACTGTACCAATGCTTTTAATTAAAAAACATAAAGGGGGAAGTGATTTTGACATCTACCTTTCATTTAATGTTCTGGTGGATAGAGGATTCACAAAGAAACCAGGAAATGCAGATTCATACTTTCCTCACTCAGCAGAGACACAAAGAAGTAACTTCCCCTTCACAGAAGTATACCCTGATAACCAGACAGTGGCCTTCCTGTTTGGAGGTCTCTTATTGTGTGTGCTAAGAGAGCAAGATTCCTGGGGAATGATTTACCAATTCAGGCAAGCATCAGAGCAGGTGGGAGGGAACTGCTCAGACCATGAAAGCAGGAAGCCTGTAATGTCGGCTGAATCATCTGAAGTCGTCCGAAGCCTCTTCTTGACAAATTCTTTGGCAGATCTTTTCAGTGTGCCTGTGCCTGCCCAGGTGCTTACTAGTCAGAAATACACAACCTTTTAAGCTCCTAGATGGTCACCAGCTAATGTGCGCAGAAAGAATGGCTCTGCTGTGAGGACAATGCACTTGTCAGGTGGCAGGGCATTGTTCAGAGTCAGTATAGGGCCTTTTCACTCTTGACTCTACTTTTATTAGAAAATTAGTAACTTGGTAATCCTATGTGGTTTACAACTGGTCCTTGCTTTAGACCAGACTTGATGACAGATGACCTTTGGGTGATAATGGGTTTGTGGTGACTGACCTTTAAATCAGTCATTGAAGATAATGTGGCAAATAAAATATCTCCATAGCTGCTTTGAACAGGTATCAGTGCAGTGATGTGTTTCAGCACATGCTTCTTTTCAGGTCAGGGCTACGCTTAATCTAAAGAGATTCTACCTCTAAGGCTGGTTACTCAAATAGAACGAAAAAATTTCAGGGATGAGAATTATATGCACATCATGCTGCACTTGTTACATTAAGCTCAGGACTAATTTTCTACTTTTATAAGGGTGTTGATTTTAAAATAATTGTCATTGATTTATGTACTACTTAGTAATGTACTTTGTCTGAGAGCAGCTACTGATTCTGGTTTAATATTGCATCATATATTGAGAATTGTTTCTGAAGATGTCATAGCCATGTGGTTCACTGACTGTATTGGCATTTGAAATAAATGGTCTATCTTGGGTTTTTGTTTTTGTTTTTTTTTTGCAATTATATTTGCAGACTATGGAGAAGCAGAAGATTCTTACACGAAGGCGCTGCAGATTTGTCCAGCCTGCTTCCAAAAAGATAGGGCTGTTTTATTTTCAAACAGAGCTGCTGCAAAAATGAAACAGGTGAATATTCTTTTTATGTTATGAAACACATATTGATTATGACAAAGGCACTAATTAAGTCATTAGAGGTGCATAAAGGAAGGCAAAGGAATAAAGCTTTTTGCAGGTTTGCTGCTCACTCAGTCTGTCATGCTCCCAGTAGTAATGCTGGTGGGCTTGGTTTTACTGAGGATGAATACAAACCTGAAAGTTGGAATTGGAACAGCTGTTCAAAGTTGCTCTGCTGCATTATTTTTAAAACACTGTTTTTTCTTTCATTCTCTCTATTTTAATGAAATTCAAAGTTCAGGTGGAACAGATGTCTTTAAGCATGTTTAGTGTATGCAGACCATGTATCAGATTGTTTCAAATTGTAGCTAGTTGTAGTATTTTTTCTAAAAGCCTGTATTTTCATATCTTTGTCTTCATTTAATTGGCTCAAATGCTTTGAGGCATAAGCAGGACTTCCTAACTATGGCTTTATTAATTCAGTTAGTCTGCTTCCTTCACGGTTACTATATAGTAAGGCACATTCTGGATAGAATGGCTGAAGCTTTCTTCATATGTTTTCTGTTCCTTGACCAGGGACGCGTGCCCAGGTGTTACCAGAATCACCAATACACTTAGGTAGCATGGGAGGCATAGAACACAACCTGTCTGAACAGAAACTTTCACTTCTTTAGAAAGAGGAGATACTAAGAATTCAGGAGAAATTACTCCTTATTTTTGCCTTTGTTTTTAAGATTAAATTATTATAGAAAAGTCACAGTAACTCCTATCATCAGTTTACTCTTCAGCAAACGGAATTCGCAGTTTTCCTCCAGTATTGCGGCACATGCAGTTCTGTTTAGAAATGTACCTTGCAGCCATATTTAAACATAAATAATTAAATTCTTACTCAGCATAGAGTATTCTTGTTCAGGTATAATTATCTAACTTGCTGTTGGGATACAGAATTGTTTGAGCAGACAAGGAAAAAATGGAATATAAGTCTGTAATAACAGATGCTGGAACCTTTCAAATATGAAAGCTGTAAACTGAGAAACCTCATCATAAGCCAGATGTTAACTATTCATATCACTGGGAAACTAATCCTATAGTCCCCAAAGGAGCCTAAAATGATAAAAGAACTGTGCACAATCTAGTGCATCTCACCAGTATAGATCAGTGAAATCTAACAGACCAATACATTACTCTGAAAATAGATTCCTATTATTAACTTCCCCATTAAGTTTGTTCTTCCATACCTGCTGCACCCATTTGCTTTGCACTACAATAAAAGCTTGTGAGGCATTCTTCTCTGAAACAGCTTCTGTCTTACAGAGGAGACAATAGTTTCTTGGTGCAGAAAGATTACTACTACTTAGATCAACAATACAAGTACAGAACAGCCTGATTTTTTTACTGTTTTTTGTTTTGTAGGCCCTTTTTAGTTTGGATGAAAATAGAATTTCTGTCTCAGATCCTTTGCTTTTTTTTTCTTGATTCATTTTAAGCAGATTGCCTGGCTCTCATCTTCTAACTGTGGTTGTCAGGGTGCACTAAAATCTTGTCCTTACCACTTCTGGAAGTCTCCTGCATTGTCCCTTGTAGGGAAAGCTGTATTAGTGCTAAAGGCAGTATCTGCTTTCCGAATGTCTTAGCTCGTACAGACAAGAATTTATTTGGGACTCTTGGGAACCGTCTATTCCAAACCCTTAATTAATTGACAAAGGTAGAAAAGCTGTAGCTCAGTTAAGCCAAGGCCTGCAGATGTGACTCAGCCTTTTGACTGTAGCTCGCTGCCGGCTGTTCAGTGCAGACCGATTAGCGAGGCAGCCGTGCAATTTGAACACTGGCAGCCTTCACAGAGAGGAAGCTAATCACTGCTAAAGAGCTTTACATCAGAAGCAACAGTATGAAAAGCCTTGATTACACGAACATCCCAGTTCCCTGGAATGCCAGACAAACCTTTTTGCTTGCAATTGTAAATAAGTCACATTTCTTGGGAAACAGTTTAAATTTAATGAAACTGTTTTGTGTTCTAGGACAAGACAGAAGCTGCCCTAAGTGACTGCAGCAAAGGTATGACTTTTTTTTTCCTGTGTGCTGCTCTTGTGCCAGATCTTTCATGCATAAATTATGCCATTTAGTGCCTTACTGCAGAGCTGTAATTTTGGGCATAAGGGTCTTTAAGGAATTTAAAGAAAAGCTGTGATGGAAGACATGTGAATCTAGAATTATTTATATTATTTATTTTCTAAAATGTCTATCAAACTTTTTCTGTTTGCAGTAATTTACTTTCTATTCTCTTGTGCCCAATAAGGCTGTTGTTTGTATTTCTTTTTAATAGGAAAGTCTTTTTATCATGGAAGCTGTTTCCTTACACCTACTATTTTAAACCCACTTCCACCTGCCATTCCTCCCCAAATCTTGGTTTAATCCCAGATTCCAAAGAACTCTGAGGCTTTACAGAATTAAAAGCATTATCAAGTCCCTTTTATGCAAGGCTTTTGCTTTGTCACAAGGGTTTATGCTCTCCCGTTCTTGTCCTGCATAGTTTCCTCTCTGCAACTTCTAGTGAAATCATTTCAGCTGTGCATTGGTTTATTGCTTCCACCCACTCACCCATGCTTGGATTTTTGTTAAACTCCCCATGACAGCTGGGAAAAAAATCCAAATTACCAATCAGAAAACTAATCCAATGGCTGCATGCCAGTACTGCTTGTACAGTAAATATGAGTTTGTACATGCTAAAAGTATTCTTGAAGGTAACAAATTCTAGCTGCCCTTTGTCACTTTGGGGGTTTGCCTTGTTTTGCTGGTGGTGCATTTTGAAAAACACTTCTGCTGATTTTGTAGTGGCTTAAAGGGAATAGGTTTGCTTTGCAGCAGTGAGGCTTAAACCTACCATCGCTTGACACTCCCCAGGGACTTGGCTTACAAACTGCAATGCAACACTTGGAGCACAGCAGAGCAATTCACACTGACCTGCAACTTGCTGACTGTAGCATTGTCTTTGTCCTTCCAGAAGAAATAAGCTAGAATATTTAGTTAGATGAACCTAGATTTAATTGTCCTGAGAACCTTTTCAATGGGTTAGTAATTATAAAAGGGGCAGTCTTTCATAATCCTTCTTTCTGTGATGAAAAATGGATGAAGAAATTATTGAAAAATTACCATTTGCAGGTTATTGTTAAGTTTAACATTCAGTCTTAACTGCATCTGTAAACAGGGTCATGGCTACCAAGGGAATAAGGAGAGGTAAAACTTAAATTCAGACAGTATGCCCCTCTGCTAACCTGTAAGCTAATATAACCATTTGTGGATTCCCAATCCAGTTTTGACTGTTTGATATTAAATTCAGAAGAACATCAGTATTCTCCTGGAGTTTGTCTCAACTTGAGCTAAGATAAGCAGGGAAATGCTTGGTTTCCCTGCTATGTGTATCTTTAGGTATATTTAACTTTAGCTGTAATCTAATAATATACACTTATGAAATATACAAAAGCTGAAAAAATCTTACAGGTTTTTAACATTTCTGAACCATCACATAGAATCTCTGCATATATAGTATTGCAAAATTAAATGTCCATTATAAATCACTTCTATAGGTGATAGATTGTAGACATTAAATGAAATATGATCATTTGCATTAGACTTTCACAGATGTATGCCTCTTCTGAATTGTGACTTAGCTTTTAAACTGTGACTCTGCTTGATTATAAGCTACATTATAAAGATAACTATTAAGAGTTTAATGCACACTTAAGAATCCATTTGAGGGGTATAGAAATGTTTCAAGTAAAATACCGTGCTTTGTTTTTGTTTTCTAGCAGTGGAATTAGATCCTAACTACATTAGAGCTTTGCTGAGAAGAGCAGAACTATATGAAAAAACAGAAAAACTAGATGAAGCTCTGGAAGATTATAAGGCAGTCCTAGAAAAAGATCCATCAGTTCATCAAGCCAGAGAAGCTTGCATGGTAAGCCTTTTTAATATACTTTAGCCTAACTTTAAACCAAGGTCTTTTCTTTCCTATTCTGAATATTCAGTGCTGTTTATGCAAGCAGCTTCATATGCAGTGATGATAACGTTTTTTTTCAAGTCTGAAAGTGCAGTCTTTCTCATCTTATTTTGCATAAAGAAGATTACATGAACTGCCACAACTTCCATGACAAATCTCGGGTCCATAAAACAGTCCTCTTTTTGCCTTTCTAAAATGAGTGAAAGTAAACATGTGTTCTGAGCTGTAAGCATCTAATTACATGTTTAGCTGTTGAATAGCATGTGGGTACACACACGCACACACTTCATTCTAGTTTTTCTGATTGAGGCTGTTAATTATATTTATTCATGTGCCAGAGAAGGTTGCCTGAACCACTGCTGCATTTTAGTAGCCATCATTTCGATACAGATCTGCAGTTTGGAGATCAGAATACAAGCACCGCGTAATACAGTTCTTGCTAGCTGTTTAATTAGTGAGAGTCTGTTTTTCTTTCAGTAGGATTATTTTTCTGATTGGTAAATTTTCAGTTGAATGCCTTTATGGCATAATTATAAAATAATTACCTTTTTTGATGACTTGATGATGTAACTTTGAGAATGACAGGATTCTATCAGCCTGCATCTATGTTTGGATCTACTTTAAAATATTGATATTTTTGCTTCTTGGTTTAGCTGTTTTCTGTTCTTGTTCTTTCTTATGCCTTGTGTGTGTATTGGCCACTTTGAGTTATTTTAGTAATAGTGACTGAAGTCTGCTGATAATCTTCAAAAACAGCCTGTCACTTGAAGAATAAGGCACCTTGTTGCAAACAGCACACTCTCCTGATTCAGTTACTTTCTTCATTCTAAAAAAAAAAAAATTCTGCATTTTAGTACTGTGTTTCAATGTCTACTTCATCACTTTCAATCAAATTACAAATACTTCAGGATTAAACATTTCTTGCAGAATCTTTGCCATATCTCTGTAAGTGTAAGGAAATGTTTTAAAAGCTTCCTTGGCCTTTAGGATGTGTCAGCTTGGATAAAAAAAGATAAACCCCTAGCACTTCCTGAAATCCCAATCTAACATGTAAATAATCCCTAATCAATAGGGATTTAAAGTCGCTGCCACAACCTGCTGATTTGAGGTTTTAAGTAACTCTTTGTGTAAAATACCAGCACAAAGTGATTTTTTTAGTGATACTTAGTGTGTTAATACTCACTGTGGAAAATAACTGTGGATTTGACAAGTTCAGAGAGTCTTTTCTCAGGAGTAGCAAGAAGGCAAATTTATTTTGTGCAGAAATCTCCTCTTACAGGCTGCTTGCTGCTCTTATTTTTGAAAAGAGGTTATGAAGGCTATGTTGAAAGGACAAATGTGGTAGAGATGTAGCCAGACAGCCTGTGGTTTTGAAGAAACAAGTGCTAATGAAAGGTAGCCACTATAAAAAGTACAGTGGTGGTCACTTTGATAAAAAGTGGGAGATTTAGGTCATGGTAGGTGAATGGTTTGCAAGCACCAGAGAGCCTGGAAAGAGCTGACCATTTTCTGCAGGAAAAACAACAGCTGAACTATTCTTTGCTTCCATTTTAAGGTACATGGGTGCAATGTTAAAACATAATTCTTAGTTGCGCACACAAATCCATGTGCCAATACTTGACTTTAGTTAAATTTTCAAAGGGCATCATTATTTTAGTTCACCTTCATATCAGTGAACCTGCAACATATTCTGCCCCATAAAGAAAAAAAAAAAAATCATTTGCTTTATCTGCAAAATTATTTCTAAAACCGCTTTGAATATGTCAATGCAGAAAAGTTTTTGAAAGGCTTAGTTTTAATTGGTTTAATTCTCCATTTGGGAAAATAAATCATTAGCAGTGATTTCCCCTCCCCGCTTTTCCCCATACTATGGTGCTGTAAGTGACAGATTAGAAACTGCTTTTACAGCGTATTAAACAAGAAGCCTTGCCTGAAATTACTTCCTTTGGGACTGGATCAGTTGCACTGATGGCAGAAAAATATTCGGCTTAACTGTGTAACTCCTGTTAGTGGTAAGGGTATGGTTTCACAAAACAGCTAAACTGATCTACTAACTACCTGCTGCTTATAAAGCTGTCCAGTTGCTTTCCTTGTGCTGGCGCTGGTGCTGGCTCATGTCTGACCCTCGGGGATGGCTGGTTCTATATATGAGTCTGGCAGACAACAAACTCTGCTAAAGGGAAAAACAGCAACAAGCCAGCAAAAAAAGCCAGCAACCAGACAGCCCCAAAGTAAATACTTCTATATTGCCTTGGCTTTTTGCAGCCAGACAAGTCCTACTGCAAATGCTCATGAGAAGGAAAGACGACGTGGTCAAGGCAGTGCAGGATTTGGGGCCATTCCTTTCGGCAGCACCCACCGACAAGGTCACTTGTGAAACAATCCCCTGATGCTTGTTGCATGAATCTGGTTGAGAGCAGGCGAGCACTTTATCACCTAGCTCTTGGCAATGGCTTGACAAATGACAAGCTTGTCAAACATCATTACTGCATGGGTAGTGCATGTGATGGGTCCATCACAGCCTAGAAAAGAGTATTTGTGTCGGCCTTGTTCATAGTCTCCTAGCTGAGACTATGGCTTATTTGATCTAGGAATTCAGCCAAGGAGTCTGCTGACGTTTCTAAAGGAAACCATGGGGTTTAATTTCTGTAGCTTTTAGTCTTTTAGCATTAGACTAACTCTAGAGTGAGGCCTAGTGTAATCTAGCTCATTACTTGGTAAAACAGTATTAGTGTATAAGGAGTGCATTTTAGCAGCTCATCACACAAAGAACAACTGTGAAGATCAGACAGACTGTTATGAACCACCAGTGAGGACTCCACAGATTAAGACTTGGGAACACTGTCAGTAGTTGGTAGAAGATGTAAGGAGTTTAAAATACATATATTTTGGCTGATTGGAACCCCCTGAAAGTATAGATACTGTCCCTTATACCTCTTGGAAGACCCCTATTTTCTTTCAGTGAGTGTATCTCTAATAATCTCACCAAAGAGCCCTTGCTCAGTAACCAGGGGAGCTTTGGGCTAGAGGAAAATCATAAACAGTTCTGCTGTTCTTCCTGGCCATCTTTCAGGAATGTTTCAGAAAGATCAGTAATTTATTCTTAATTTTTGTAGCTGGGAAATACAGAAGTTGACTGTTACATATACCTTCTGCTCCTTGACCTCATTTTATTAGGCAGAGGCTTTAGGCTCACATGTGGTGCAGAACACTTTGTACAAAATGCCCTCAATTTACACAGCAGTGGGATCTAGGACATTCTGCCCTGAGTTGATAGTGTTCTTTGTCAAGTTTCAGAGTCGAACCAATCTTTTGAGACTGAAGCTTAAAATTCCCCTTTTGAAAAATTAAGGAAGTTTTATACTTTTTAAAATATTCATAATAAATCTCTAAATTCCATAATCAAAAACCAATTCCAGCTGTAACACTGACTCCACATATGTGGTTTACATATCTAACATATAGGAGACTAAGAAGCTTTGCCTTATTTTAAGGTAAAGTGCATTGTTCCTTGCAGAAATATTACAGCAATCTTCCCCCCTCACTGGTAATGAAAATGGTGCATCAAGAGAATCTGAAAATTAGTTTCATTCACTGTTAGAACAAATCTTTCTCCTTCCTGTACACAGAAAATATTTCACATACTGCTTTGGGGAATGTCATAAACTTGTTAAATGACAGTATAAAAATATTAAATACACAGTAGTTCTTTGCTTTGATTCCTGATTTGGTAGCTGCTCTAAAATTTCAGTACTGTTTATATTTCAGGAGTACAGTGATAGTGTTTGATTTAAATCCTAGTGTCACACACTTTAGTTACTTTTGACATCTTCAATGCCAGATTAAACTGTTTGAAATTATAGTGGGTTTCGATCAAATAATCCCTACTGATGCTTTCCCAGAAAGTGTTTAATTATATGGTATCAGTCTTTAGGTTTTGTTTTTAGCAGGTGTGGAACAGCGTTGTGTGAATTTTAGCTTCAGCACAGTTTTTGAGGGATTGGCAGACCAGATAAACTTAGGTACCAAAAGAAGCTGTACTTTAAGTATCATAGACACCAGCTAAACAGCTGTCCTTACAGACAACTTTCTATAGATAAGTAACCTTGCACAGACATTTCTGGAGTGAGAAATGCTGAGTCTTTGGAATCGTATTATTCAGGCAAATAAAACATGGAGTATGTATTTCAGATCAAGGATTTGTGTCTTCATTTCCTGCTAAAGACTAATAACCAAATGTGAGACACATGCTGTATATGCCAAACTCATCCAAGATATAGCAAATCTCACAGCCACAATGCAAACTGAATTTAGAGCCTGGGGATATCCACACATGTTTTCATGCAGGCAGCTTAGGTCCAGACCTGCACCCAACTTAATAAGCCCCTCTGGGTCAGCAGGAGTCAGATGAGGTCTGCCTGGGCTAATTAGATCTGGCTCACTCGTGGTGATGCTGGACCTGGGCTGGTTTCAAGCTTAGCCATCCACGTATATCTGCATTCTAATCCTTAGGACTCGTTCTTCTGGTGTTTTTCTGGGGTGTACCATGTCTCTTCCCCATCACCATAGAAAATGAACTGTATTTGCCTGTGTTCACCGGCATATCCTGCATTGAAGAAGAAAGGAATATCCAGGCAGCTTTGTCAATGGGCTTTTTCTTGAGGTGGACATCTTATTTTGCTGTGGCAATGATATCAGGATGACAAACTTATCCATGATGACTGGAGCTGTAAATGACAGGAAGGAACAAGATTAGGAAATGAATTCTTTAACTATGTTGAGAAGCCAGTTATCACAAGGGAAGTGTATCAGGAGTGAATTCCACACCTGTTACCACAGTCTGCAACTGTAATTAAGTTACCACGCCATTACAGTAGATCTGTCTTACTTGCTATGACCTCCACAAGAGGAGACAGCATGGCTATGCATATAATTGCATGCTGAACTGCCAGAATTATACAATAATAAGCATTGTATAAAAGCTTGAAATAGCACTTCTGAAAAATCTGAAAAAAGATGTCTAAAAAGTGACTGTCATTCATAATATATTTTGTTTTAATGTTGTATTTAACTGATGTATAGAGAATGCAAAATTTAAATGATGCAATGGTAAACGTAGTTGTAGTGAATATAAAGTTCTATTAAAAATAATCATTACAATCATATAGCAAAACACCAGTGCTGTGTAAGGATGGAAGATGAGTCACAGCTGCTCCAAGCTTAAATGGGGATCTCAAATCATTAGGAATGCACAGACCATGCAGTTACGTAATGCTCCTTAGAAACATGTAAGTTTGCTTGTGATGGTGCAACAGATTTTAACACTGCTGCAAGTTCTGAAAAGGGAAAAAGCACGCTAATGAACTGTTACTTGGACTAGTACCTCGCGCAGGATGAATTGTTGGAGTTCCTTCCCCGTGATGAACTGTCAAATCAAGGCCCTTATTTATAATACCTTCTCCTCTGAGAACTATGCTATATATTGTGTAATAAGATGCTGCTCATTAAACTATGTCCTGAAGTTCACAGACAGTTAATTCAGTGATCTTCTGATTAAAGTATTTGTATTTAGAAGATCTTCATGTTTTCACAGTGTGGATTTCCCTGAAGTGTGATACCACTGAGAACTGACTATGGATATTTTCCTCATTACACCTGTGTTTATGTTCAGAAGTCAAATTCTGTGCTTGCTTAGTTCCTCTAGCCTCTCTTACCAAATTTAAAGTGTGTAATAAAGGAAATAGGGCTAAAATATACTTTAATTGTAAGTCTCTTAAATTCCATAACCTTTTCAGTTAAAATTCCAAGCAAACAGATCAGATCTGATTTTCAGCAGTAAAAATATATGGCTATGAAACCTGCACTTACAAGTTACAACTTACTATTTATGTGAACTGATGTCATAAGACGAATTATAGGTGTCCAAAATAAGATGAAATTGTGGTTTGACATAAGGATACCGTTTAAGCCATAAACAATGTATGCTGGCTATGTGTATGAAAATTCCATTAGCTTAACCTACAGTATTATTGAAAGCATGGGTCTGATCCCAATTTTTAACTCTCTCCACAGCGATTACCTAGACAAATTGAAGAGCGGAATGAAAAAGTAAAGAAAGAAATGTTAGGTAAGTAGTGTGTACATCTAACTTGCATAATTATCTTTGTCGTCTACTAGAAAAATTAAAAATGCATGAGTAAAATCTCTTGTATAAAATTTAAAGGAGGTAAATCTTAAAGGAAATACTTGTTCTGTGTTTAAAAAAACCTCCTAATTTCTTCATAGTTCTCTATTACTTGGTTTTATCTCCAGTAAGTCCCAGCCAAATTCTCCCATACAGAAAAGGCTATCAGTTAAATTTAGGAAGAATACTCAAGACCTTCTAAAACAATTTAATATTGATGCGTGTAAAAGCAGGGGAAAATGGTTTGAAACAGACCACCTGCTCTGCCCTTTCTCTCTGCAAGTAAACCTTCAAAGGAAACATTCCTATGAAAGGGATAAAGCAGGGTTTTCACTAAACCTTTATGTAAAAGAAGTCAACCAGCTGTAATAACTGAGCATGTTTGATCCTGTGTCTGAAGAAATAAATTTGGTTCTTTTTGTAGCAGTTCCAACCTAGAGACCTCCAAGTCTTCATGTTGTAGTATTTCAGTTGTGTGTGTTTGGTGGCTGAATTAGACCTCTACCTAGTGTTGCAAACAGGCATCCGGCCTTGCCAGGAGTGGAATTAGATTTTCTAACCTGCATAGCTCATTGCCTCTTGAATTTTTACAATTCTATAACAAAGGATACTATTGACCTACTTGTTTGTAGAAAAGATAATTTAATTACTATAACTGATTTGAACATATGTGCCCCCATCATCATGTATGGTATTGATTGGGTAATATCTTAATTGGATTGATGTATTTCAAAAGGATAACTACTTAAATAAGATTGCCCAAGCAAGATCAGTTTTCATATGTAGCATTACATATAAAGCACTTCCTTGTGCCACTCAGTGTTGTTAAACAAACAGTTTGGGGGGGAACCTCCTGCCCAAAAAAAAAGATTGCTGTCAACATTGTCTACTCCCTCCTAGTTAACAGGGTTTGTTAATTCTTGTAGGTTCAGATGCTACATAAGCCAATGTGACTGTTCTGGTGTTTTTTAAAATGAGTTTTTATATAATCTTTTCATTTGTACTGTTTAGAAAATCCACACAAAAGAGCAAGGACAAATGACAGTACAAGATAAAGAGAAAATAACTGTACCTAACCTATTTCAGAAACAGCTTTCAATAGTTACCTGTTTACTCATTTGAGGTGTGACAAGTAGTTGATGAAATGCTATTTTCAGATGAGTAGGCTCTGAGGGTTTGGGATGGGAAAGGGGAAGACAGTGTTTTTCTATTCTGTAGAGAATTGGGTCAAATAAACCCAATCTGTCTTGCATACTGTAACACTAATTCTTAAAATATTTGGGAAGGAAAGGCTGTTTCAAGGGATTATGCTGAAGATTATATTTTTCTTTATTTTTTTTTCTTGTTGTGTAGGGAGTTTCATTTGCTCTTGCTTTTTACCTGTTTTGACCTAGTAAAGTTGCGATGAGGCTTTCTAGATCTTTACATCATTAGATTCTGTTTCTACCATTGTACTTAGAAAAAGCCATAAATAAAGAAGGTTAAGTGTGACAGTGCTATAAATAAATGACCAATGCAGAAAATCTCCAGAAGGATCATGCCCATTTGTAGGATGAGAGATGGGTTTCAACACAAAGTAATATGTAAACAATTCGTGATCTTTTTTTTGAACTGTTTTTTTTTTTTTTTGAATTGTTACCAGTGTATAAAGAGCCTCACTAAACACAAGGCACTATACTGAAACAATAAATTTGTCTTTATAAACTGTCATTACAAACCTAGTTCTATACTGCTAATTTGTGTCTAGACTTCAGACTAGATGTGATCTTTTTTTAAAAATGTTAATCCAGTGGCAGTTAGGACTTTGGAACTGAACTGGTCTTTTGGCAACCAATTCAGGCCATTTATATTGGGATTCTTGAAAAAGGAATCCCTTCTCAATGATGTTACGAACATGCATGGAGATTCCTGGCTGTTTAAACCAGTAAACATCAGTGTAAACCAGACTAAGTGTGGGGTAGTATAACCTTTGCATGTGACAGAATTCCTATAAATTGTCACAGGTATCATTAAAATTATATGGTGTCACTTGAGCAGGTGATTCTTAGCACTGCTTGTGATCACAAGTGTAACACAAATTGAGGATTTTTTTCTGTAATATATTCTCTTAATAGAACACTTGAAATTAAGTTAAGAATATGGGCAGTAACCAGACTATTTTTTTTTTAAGTGTTATAAAATTTCCTGTATCTTGTCAGTAAGAGAGATGGCAGTGATGTCACAGATCCAACAATGGAGTCCTGGGAAGGAAATACTTCCCAAGGTTTACAAAATGCCGCTGTTCTGTCTGAGGTCAAGGAAAAACCCTTACAATTGAAGAAGGGGGTTTAGGTAGGAGTTCTGGAAGGAGTGAAAGAAGACAAACTTGATATAGTATGGTGGTTAAGAGATTTCTTTGGATTGTTTTTGTTGTACAATGTATTCGTTTTAAGTTGTTTCAGCTTTTTTTTTTTTTTTCCAAGAACTTGGTTAATGTATTTACTAACTGGGTACTGTGTCAGAATAAACTTGTGGTAATCTGTTAGGAGATTATATGTTAAACAGTGCCAGGTGTGCAAGGATTCATTCTTGCCTGTGAGAACAGGGGAGTCAGCTCAAGTGTCTGGATTGTACCTCAGATTTTTTGGTTCCAGAAGAACAAGTCAGATGCATTGTGATAGTTCCAGGCTAGATCTGGTCCAGAAGCACTGACACTAAACTTAATCACCAACAAAATCTTCAGAAAGAATGTCACAGTTCATGCTTTTTGACTCCTTTGGAGTTTGGATATTGAATTGAATTCTCATCTTAGTCAATGAATTAGCCAGTAATGTTGTTTTTCTAGGCCTTTATTCTTTCAACTAAAACGAAGTCCTGGTATACCCAACTAACTAACACTGTCATGAAAACTGGGGCTGTGTACAAACAAACCAAAATAAATGGAGCATGTCTTCCTCCTTCCCCAAGTGTGTTTCCTGTTTTCCAGTGCTACAGCTCATTACCACATAGTTTGTCAGAAGCTGAAACCACTTCTTAAGTGATTGTGTGTAAATAAATCAGAGTACACATTCTTGGTTGGATTTTTCTTCCGGACTACCTAACTATGAATTCTTGTGTGCAAGTGGTACTGCATGTGATTTGATTAAGTTGATGTCACTAGAAAAAGCACGCTTTGTTGCCAAACCAAGTCCATTTCTGCTATGTGCTTTGCAAGGGTCTATCTTTTCCAACGCTGACATTTGTATTTAAATTATTTTCATATTTTCCATTCAGCCTTTGTAGGTTAGTTTTGCCACTTGCCATTGAAGTTTGCTCAGTATGAACTAAATTCTGAGTTTCACGTTAATGAAAGCTTAACTTAGAGCACACTTTGAAAATAGTTTTTAAATCCATGTGGCTCTTTCCCTTTGTGCTTTAATAACATGAGCATCTTCTGTCCTAGCAATTGCCCAGGATGTGAACATATACTGACCATTTTCTGTGTTCTTTTTTATTTCTCTTCTGACTTTAAAGCCAAAGATTTCCAGCTATTGTGCAACAAGCTAGCCTTGTTTAGAGAAACTATAATTATTGTGATAACTAGGACCAGCTCCTTTGGGGAGAGGGTGTGAGAAGAGGGGAAGTTTGGAATAGTTTTAGCAACATTTACTATCTTGAGGACTGTGACAATATAGTTTTCATCATGCCTACAGTGGAGCCAAGTATATTAGGTATTAAAAAATGGGATGGAATATATGCTAGTCTTTATAACCCATCTTATACACACAGAGTTCATCAAAACTAATTAAAAACTATTGGGACTTTCAGCTTAAGTTAAAAATGAGTGCATTCCAGAAAATAGTGAAAGGTACTTGGTTATCTGTATGATTAATGGGAAGGCCTATTGGAGCATATCACCTGGGCCTTTTGTGCCCATAAGAGATTTTTCCAGGTACTTGAGATCAGCAAAGATATTTAGTAGGCTTAATGCCTAAAGAACGAATTTGTTGGGTTTTTTTATACTGAAGGGTATGTTGTACTTGCAACTAAGCTGCTAAACCTCAATACTCTATGTAGGGAGGTCACTTTAAATAGTTCAAACACGAGCCAATATATAGTTACTTTTAATTCCGTCCTCACCATTTAGGGAAGGGAAAAGGATTTGCCCTTGCTCTTTTAATTGCTTAAGAAATCTTGTTGGCAATACAGAAAGTTATACAGAGATGAGACCTCATCAGAAAACTTGTCTTTTATCCAAAAAAATTCTTAACACAGACAATATCTAGCTTTTTAACTTCCAAACTCCACATTAACACTAGCAACTGTACTAGGATTATTGCCAGAAAGACTGAATAACAATTAATTTTGGCTGTTACATCTTAATGTAAATTACGAGAAACCTTTTTGTGCATCTGCCTTTTGCAGCAGGGTATTACGTTGCAGTTTAGGTGAGTAATGAATCACAGACTTCTGAGCCCTAAATTGATTTTACTAGTTAGTTTTCTTGTTAACCTCTAAAATATTGCTTTGCTGAAGAAAGTTAACATGCTGGAGTTCCAGTGGAAAGTAGACATAGGCTCCCTAAAATGTATAAAGAACAAGATCTATGAAAATACAGTCTCAGAGAGGAGAACGTGACCCTGCTTGGGGACAAGTGAGTGTTTGACTGCTGAGAACTCTTTGCAGCTGAGTCACAGCTCCACATGCCTTTTTCCTTCCTTCAAGCACAGTCTCTGTTTTAAGAGAGCTTTTCTTTGGGGAGAGGGGGAGGTTGGACTTAACTACAGATCTTAATTTAGGGATAAAAGGAGAGTGGGGGAGGAGGAAATAGTGCTTCCCTACAATGATGGGTTTATGTGTGCCAAGACAGCAGGAGCAGTTCTTTGGGCTTGAGTTCCCGGAAAAGGCAAGGCTTTCTTCTGCTTCATTAACAATTTATTAAATGTGGCTGCACCAAAAGGCATTGCTGTATGTAGATTTAAGTGACAGAACAAGATGGTGACCTATGACCGTATTGTTTTAATTATTCAATCCCAGTGAGATGAAGAATAAAGACTGTATGATATATTTAATACTTTAGCTTCTCCCAAAGAGCTGGCCTAGGTACAAGCAAGAATACCAAGGCAGTTCTGTGTTTATTGGCTCTAGTATGACCGGAAAAGAGCCATCATACTAACTCCCATTAGAAAAAACCTTTCACAGTTTCCTGAAACAGGCAAACTCGTCTGCCTGCTCCTGAGGCAGCTGCAGCGCCCAGATAACTTGTGAGCTGTTCACAACTGGCTCTAGCTATGCCAGACTATGCCAGGATTCTTCCACCAGTAGACAAAGATAGTTCTCACCCCACACCTGAAGCTAAGCAATGACCAAATGTTTGTCTAGAAGTACAATAGCAACTATTCATCCCAGTCATAGAGATCCTATGAACAACTTTATAGTTTTATAACCACAATGCTTTTAGGATGCAGTATCAAATTATGAACTTAATAGTTAGCTTAAATAGGGTGTAGCTTAAAAGAACCCCCCCACCACCACCAGTACAAAGAAGCTAATCCTAGCTGAGCCACTCACTGGAATGACTTTGGCAGATCACTCAATCACCTCATCTGTTAATCCACACAGAAAAAAAATCAAATTGAAGAAAAATTCTGTCTCACCAACTAGCTGCTGTTGTGAGCAAAGGTTGTCGTCTTTTTCACTGTAAGGCCATGGAGTTTCCATGTTGACTCTCAAAGACAAATCTCGCTTTAAAATAATGACACCAATCTCCGATAGATACCCAGTTGTGAACCTGCGCTTTGGTGAAGATTACTTTGGCACATTTAGGAGTACCAGAGTAATGCTGTTGGCTTCTTTATGTGGGACATATTCTAAGTTGTTCCTTAGAATAAAATTTTACATTTTTCCCCAGCTATTGTTTCTTTTTGTATTTTCTGCGAATGTGTTCAAATAAGCTCCCCCTATTGCGATTCAATTTTGGAAATGTGATTGCAAAAATAACATATTTTGGTTTAGGGTGTTGGTGTTTAACCTGTCTTGAATTCAGACTTGGATATGATTTTTGTTTTGAGCATGGTCACAGGCCTGCAGTGTCATGCAAGGCAAATCTCTTGATCTGTTTGAACGCCATTCATGCAACATAAATTGTCTCTTTCTGTAAAGAGCTTACGTAGGGCTTTGCTCCTTATGTTTCTGTACTACTTTATCACTGCTGTGAAGTTACGGCTTCAGCATGGCTTAGCAACAAAGCCTCAACTACATTCTGGCTGGTGCGTTGTAGTGAGGAAACTTACTTAATAGCAGCAGTGAGGATTGCACTGCTGGGCAGAAACAGGATTTTCAAACAAACAAAAGAATTCAGGAAAAGCAAACAAACTGAATGATAGGTGTTCATATGACTTTGCAGCTAGATTCTACTATGTTAGTTTAGAAATAGAAACAGGTGGAGATGACTGGAATAACAGAAGTTTCCCATGACTCAAGATGGCTTGCTGAAAGCACACACGTGCAAGTAGGAATAGGTGTGGCATTTGCATATTTTAGTTACGTGATTGTGACCACTTGCTCAGCTGGATTTCCTGTGTGCCGGCTATTGTTGTCCCTTTTCCCCCACCATGTGCACGCACAAAACTCTCAGCAAAACAAAATCCATTGCCTTGAAGAATCCAGTAAAAGTAGAAGGCTTTCTGAACGGTGGTGTGTAGCCTGTGGATGCAAACCTAGGGTAGGCTTCAACTTGTCTAAACTTCTGTTTGTTCTTTGGGAAATTCATCTACAATTCTACATTGAAGCCAGGAGGAAAATAATGTTTTTCTTGGAAAACTGACCGTCTTCTTCCTTTGTCTTGTCATGCCAGGGACTCAGTTAGCTTGTGTTTAGCCAACACTGAAGTTATTACCTCTGCTTCTTGTTTATCTATTCTGTCATCTCAATATAGATATGATTTTTTAAAAAGAATGTCCTTTTGTTGCCCTTCCCCTTTTATAGGTGGTAGCAAGATTCATTTTCTAGAGTCAGAAATCATGTATGATGTATATTGATAGTAGCCTTTGGATTTTATTAACTGTTATGCCCTACGTATATTTAACAATGCTTGTTAAATAGTAGTTGTTTAGAGCTTTTAGCAGTGATAAGTTAGTCCTGGAGAACTGTAGTTTCGAAGTGAGTTAATGATGTCATGTGACATGACATCATGCTGTGGTTTTTTGCAGGCAAAATGGCTGTAAAGTTGTATGCTTCAGATGGAACTGATAATTTGCAGGCGCAAACATAGTTGCAAGGATGAATTTGTTTTATTTTTCTTTATACCAATATACAGATTTATAAAAGGATTCTTAATAATTACAAGTGAGCAGTTTGAACACTGGCTTCCATTGTGTCTTCTGGTAGTTGAGGAGACTGACGGATGTTCTTGATTGTTTATAGGACTGTAGCTGCATCCAAAATGACCAGAACTGAAACTTTTGTGTTAGCTGCCAACATTCAGTTTTCTATCAGAGTTACGTTCAAGCATAAGTATAGGGGAGACCAGTGTTTTGTTGTGAGCTGTTAATACTTGTGCTTCAAGAGCTTATAACTGAGGAAATAGCGATAACCACGCAGCCAGGACTGTCTGCACCCCCTGGCTCTGCATCAGGGCTGCCTGGCAAGCTGTTCCGAGCCAGCATGGTGATCAGTTTTCAACCCCAAAGCTGACAGTAACTACGTCACAACTAGGATTTTTTAAATTCATGTTAAGAGCCTAAATATTCAACAACCTGCAGAGATTTCCATAGCATTTACATTAAATTAGTAGATAAGTTAGTAGAGCTGGACTGTGTAGTTGGGCATAATTCAATGGGAGTTTCCCCTCTGCTCAATACTTAACGTGTTATCTCTCCTTTTCATTGCAGGCAAACTGAAGGATTTGGGAAATTTGGTTCTCCGCCCCTTTGGCCTGTCAACAGAAAATTTCCAGATAAAACAGGATTCATCAACTGGTTCATACTCCATCAATTTTGTTCAAAATCCAAACAACAATAGATAACATGAATTCAATCTAGTTCTGCTGGTTTTCAGGCTTTCTGATCGTGTACTTGCACGTACCAATCAAAGGATTCAGCAAACATTCTTCATGCTCCCCAAGTGAAGATAAGACTCGAGCATATTCATTTCCCTGCTTGTGACATTATTTACAATGTGGATGTAGAGCAAGTCATTTGACTTCTCTTAGTGCTATGTCCAGTGTGTGATTTATTACTTTTTTAAATTTTTTTTTCTTCCCTTGCAGTGTTTGGCTTATCCAAGTCAGGTTCATTATTTTGGCCCATTCAATGCTGGCACCAAAATTCTGTCAAGCGATGCAGTTGAATCAAAATGCTCACGCACCTGTAGCCAAGAACAAAGCCTAATTGTGTCTTGGGGAATTAATGAATCTAGCAGAAGCACTTCTCCACACTCAGCAGGTGGATATGACTGCCAGCATGCATGGAAGCAAGCCAACTTCTGTGGAATAATTTTTCTTTGTAATAAAGGCTTGGTATTTCTGGTGGTTTGGTTTGTGAAGTTCTTGCCTTATTTGAGTCCTTCCCATGGTGGTAGTGTTGTTAAAAGTGCTTATAGCCACCCACAAATAACATACTTGCAAGACATTCATTTGAAGCATGTATTTTTTTTCTAACAAGGGCATGTAGAGATAGGATGAGGGGTAATGGTTTGAAACTGAAAGAGGGCAGATTTAGATTATATGTAAAGAAGAAATTCTTCCCTGTGCGGGGGGTGAGGCCCTGGCCCAGGGTGCCCAGAGCAGCTGTGGCTGCCCCCTCCCTGGAAGGGTTCAAGGCCAGGTTGGACGGGGCTGGGAGCCCCCTGGGCTGGGGGAAGGGGCCCTGCCCGGGGCAGGGGAGTGGGACTAGATGGGCTTATGGTCCCTTCCAACCCATTCTGTGATTCTAGGATTTCTTTTGTATTGCGTGTAGCGATATCAATTAATTAACCCCAGGCCACCCATACACCACAGTTTGTTTACTTTTTATTAATTTTTCTGAAGCCAAACAAGGAAATTTTGTGCCTATATCTATCTATACACACACACTTTGTAATGATACCATAAAATCAGCTAAATTTTCTTGTGTGAGATTCATTCATATTAGAGATAGTCATAATGGCAAACAAATCAGTGATGTTAAAGTTGCTTCTAAAAGATCTTCACAGATCTTGAAGACTCAAGTATCTAGATAGGTGCTGTTGAAGTAGTTCATTCAGATTTTGGGGAAGAGGTATCTTTTGTAATTATTACTTGCTGGTTTTTATATTGATGCTGAAATGTTTACATAGGAGGCAAATTTTCAGTTGTCTCCATGCAGATTTCAATATATGGTTTAATTAAATAATTAGTGGTGGCTGTTGGCTATGGGTTGTCATCTTGAATTTATTTCCAGAAGTCTCTTTGTGCGTACTTAAGGACTGAAATTACAGAGCTCCAGTCTTTACACGAGTATGCCTGAAAAGAATAGTCTCTCAAGCTAAAGTGTTCTTGGTGCTTTATTTTCACTTGTCTCTGCAGCTGTGGAGGGTTTTTTGATTGTTGTTTAACTCCGTTCTGCTACATTTTTAGTTTTGAATTTGTGGTTACCTGTTTGTTTGTAAACTATCTCAAGTCTGCAGTGAGTATGTATTAAATTTATGGGAATTAAAATGTCGTGTCAGAGGAAGAGTGAAGCCCTAGTTCAGAGTGAGGCCTGCACAGCTTTTAACATCTTCTGCATAATTAAAATGTCACTTAAGAAAATAACATCAAACAGCCTCTAGGATTTCCATGTGCTGAAACTGTAACTATGCCATGCTTTAGTGGAATAAAGTTTCTAATGTGCAAGGCTGAATTTCCTTTACTGTTAAAGTTTGGGCAAAGGGGTAGACACCTACCCACTGTGGATGGGAGGTTTTAAAGGAAGATTTTTCTCCCCCAGTGCTGGAGAGGGGTTTGCCAGCCGGAGGCATGGGGGCAGAGGGCTGAGCTTGCCCAGGCCGTGGGGGGGGGAGTGTGCTGGAAGAAAAGTGCTGCCACCCGAGAGGCTGTGCAGGTCCAGCTAGGCTGAACAACCACTCTGCTTTCTGAACTGAGCTCTTCACATGCAGGGAAGGCTTACAGGGTTGGGCAGAGTGTTGGGACTAACAAATGCTAATAATCTTTCCTGAACCTCGGACGGCTGCGGAGCAAAGGCTGGCTGAGCTGCTGCCGAGGCAGCGCTGGGCTGAAGCTCCTAAACTCAGGTTGTGCCCCAGCTGAGGCACTGGGGTACAGCGCAACGGCGTTTCCCTGGGGCTCCCAGGTCAGCGCGGGCTGGGCCGGGGTGTCAGTTCTTGCTGTGGCAGAACACTCCGTGCCACCCGGAGTGGGAAAGGAGGCTGGCCCCTGACTGTAGCTCACTTTCCCCAGGGGCTGAAGGGTGGGGAAAGGAGTTCACAGGGGCTCTTGTCTCATTTACCGCCATCGACACTAGTCCTGCATCACTGAAGGTGCAGCAGACTGGGTCTGGGCCCTGGGTTTCACTCGGCTGCAACATATATACACACACCCTCAGAGCGTACAAAAATGGAACCACTTTGAAAGTACTATGGAGGCTTCAAATTTTCTACGTATTTTTGTTATGACCAATTGATTGCTATCTTGATACACACACACAGTGTGTGTGTCTCTGTTAGTTACCACCGTATGGCTGTTGTGCAAAGTTGCAAGCAGTGGCTTTTAGCAACGTGCTGCTTGTCTTACAAATGAGTGCAGTGAGAATTTTTTTTTCCCTTCCATTCTGTTCCTGCTTCACATCTTTAAACAGCTGGAGGGCTGCAAATATGCCTTCTTGGGGTGGAGGCTGGTCAACTTATTCTGGAAAATAAAAGCACAACAAAACTTCTGAAATTACTACCTGCTGTGCAAATGCAACATCAAATAAGTGTGCAACTTCCCTGCTGGATGCCTGATGCATACCTATAGTTTTAAAATGAAGGGAGGAACAAATGAAGCTGAAGGATTGCAGCTGATTTGCTTCCACCCTTGTTTTTGTAATTTAATTGCATTGTGTGAAAGAGGCAGGTTAGTGTCACTGGAAATTGGGGACACCATTACTGAGGATTCAAATCTATAGGTCAGTGCCACTCTCCAGCTAAACCAGAAACCTCTGAAATGTGTTATCTGCCATTAGAGCAAGTTCTCCTCTAGGTAAAATTCCAATTAATTGCCTGAAAGAAGTCCTTTTGCATTGTCCAAATCCTGAACAATTACACTTACTTTGCTTTTTATTTTTAGGGGATTTTTTTTTTTAATGTCATCACAGCTGCCACCAGAAAGGTAATTGGTACTTCCTCCTGGTGTAATTGGCCACAATTCCAGCACAGTGCCAGGATGTTTTGAGTCACACATGTTGGGCTTACAACCTCTAATAGGAAAAAAATGTTTTATGAAACATAATCTTTTAAATATATAAGTGCTCTTAAACCAACAAGTTCCTTGATAATTTGTTCCAGTAGTTACTCACTTTTATTGTAACAAGCCTTTTTTCCACTTTGAGGTGTCTGTCCTCAGCTCCCAGCCTTTGTTCCTCCTTACTCTGCCTGCAAAATAAAAAGCCTTTTAGTACCTGGCCTTTTCTCCCTGAACGTGTTGTCATAGCAATGAAGGGGCCTGTTGGTCTTCTCCATAAGCTGAAGAGACAGGGCTGCTTTAAGTCTCTCCCTACAAAGAACTTTCTCCAGGATTTCCATAATGTTTGTGCCTCAGACCTTCCATTTTTTGACATCAGAACTGACGCTGAGATTTGTCTCCCTTCTGCTCTGTACAGAAGGCATGCCATTCTTACTTCTTCCTTCTTCCTACCCTCAAAGACCATCTTAACCCTTCTGGCAACTGATGTGCTAAGTTTTAGACCCGCCCCCCCCAGCTTTTTTCTGGGATAGCTGAGGTACTCCCCCCTTTCCTGCAGCTGTGAATGACATTTTCTTCCTCGTGTTAATACAGTTAAATGCAAAATTAAGTCACTTTGGCAGGCCTGGCTTACTGAGCAATATATGGTGTTCTGTGTCTTCTCTTACCATGTTGCTTACCAGCATTTTCAGGAGGGACTTTAGATTTGTTTCCCAGCCACTGACGAAAGTGTCAAATAGTTCGAGGCCTAGTAGTGATTTGAGCGGAATCTCACAGGAAACATCCCTGTTTGGAGGACAGTGGCAAACTGTTTGAGATCTGTCAGGGACAATTTTACTCCGTGGGTGCCTCACTTGTTTTATACTGTAGTTATCTGTACGTATTGCGTATGCTGGGGAGTGCGATGCCAGGTGATGCATCTTTATAATTAGATTTACTAAGCCTGGTTGAATGACAAGGTCTATTTTTGATGGATTTTAACTACATGTTTGCCTTTAATTCTTCATTAATGGATTTCTGATCCTGTTTTCAGATCCCTATCCCTGATGTCAGATTAACCAGCCTATATTAACCTGGGTTGTCATCTTTGCCCTCTGCTGCTCCACTGACCTGTCTCTGTATCCAGCACACGGGAAAGGCAAAGTGGGTGAGATAGTTGGCCATTTTAGGAGAAATATCTGGGCATATTTCCAGTCCTGTTACTGTTCTGCCTGGTTGCTAACAGAACGGCAAATACATCATCCCACTTGCTTTAAATCGAGAAATACCGAACACCAGTACTTCTATTGTCTGCAACAGGCCCCCACCACATTTTGAATATTGCTTTTGTTCCTAATAGATTAAAATTTCTTTCATATCATCCTTACCTTTGTTAGTCATGTCTTTTTTAAGCTTTCCTTATCAAGATTGTATTCTCTTGCATCAGGTTTACAGCAACTACCTTTTTTGTTTTCCCATATGCACTGTTTTTATTTTTTAATTGCTGCCTTCATGTCACTATTGAAATTCCTGGTTGTATAGCCAAAGATTACCTCATTTTGCAGTTAAAAATAAATTTATATTTCCTCTGTCTAGCATCTTAGAAATTTACATTTTTCTTTTTCATTTTCTCATTTCTAGTCAAGTTTACCCAATTCTTCCTTCTAGTTTTACAGTTTTTAAAGCAGGGGTAGAAATGGAAAAAAAATATGTACATTTATATGTGGGTAGATGTGCATAGATCTGTGGGCAACTCCAGACTCTGTCCATAACCACCAACTTCCAGGACACTGATTTTTGCCTCTAGACATTTTAATATGGCTCAAAGTAACATATCCAAGATCTCATATTATAAAGCCCTTCTAGAAATAATTTTAGGAAACTCAGAGTGTCCCTTACATCTCTAGCAGTTTATCTTTTCATTACAAGGGCACTTGAAAAGTAGCTCATCTGTTTTCTGGTGAGGGCCCATTTGTCCTGTTTCCTAACATTTATCACCATGCTGATTGATATGTGCTCCGTAGCCATTTTAGTCTACAGTATTTAAAATTGCTGCTGCTTCTTCCTCTACTTACTCCACCCTTCCTGAATAGGTAATACCCAGGAATGGCCAGTCCAGCCATTTAAGCCATCCCACTACATGACCATATTCTAAAACTCATATCATTATTTTTTCTCATTTGTGAGACTGTACAAACCATCTTATTATATGTGAATATTAGGAGTATGAATGAGGAACAAGAAACCTCTATGTGCTCTCTGATATTTCAGTATGGGTTATTTATGACACTAAATTTCAGATTATATCACTTTTGTTACCTCTACCTCTTCCTCTTCATGCATGATGGGAGTGGGATACCCAGGAGAGACATCTTCACCCTCTGCTTCTCTTCTGCCACTCAAGCCAGCTCCACCTCCTGAATTAAACCTGGACACAGAAGAAGTTCAGAGTGGGTGTTTGGGTTAGCACAAAACCTAAATTACTAAAAATCCAGCAGGTGAGTTGCCCCAGCAGGGCTGGGCTCAGCCCCCTCAAGATGACCTCCCCCACAATAGAGCTCTCCATCCCATAAATCCAAGATGTACAGTGAAGTATGGCGTTTTCCAGCACCATTTCCAGTGTCTGTCTTGACTTACTCAAGGGATTGGAAGAATCACTGAGTTTTTATAAATAACTTTACTGGGTCCCTGCAGTGTCTCATACTTAGTAATTCAATCTGCTCTCCTTCCTGTGGTTGTCCCTGGCAGCAGACACTTGCTGGGTCTCTGTAACCCACCCAGCCTTGTAGCTGCAGCTTGCACTTCTGCCCTTGCAGCACCATCCTCGGCAGTGGCCGACCCACAGGGCTTCCAAAACCAACATTTCACAAAGCTCTAAGGTGCATACACGGGTTCCTGAGAATGCAAACTTAGCTCACTTAGCCCCAGAAAAAGCCTTGTCTTACTGTCTCCTTAGCAAAGCACAGCTATCCACTCAGCTACAGAGGGCTTCACAAACCTTGTCAAAATCCAATTTGTTTTTATTTGACGCCCCTTTGCTGCAGCAGGAGGTGGGATGTCCCAAGCCCTCCTCCCCCAAACACCCACTCTGCCACCCCTTGCCGCCCACCCTCCTGAGCAAACCCAGTCGTGATGCTGCGCCGAACTGGCAGAGGAGCAAACCCAGGGGTGTTACCGTTACCATCCAGTGGACGCCCTTTTGCTTTTGGCTCTTTCCGCCCTTGGCAGAAGGCGAGGCCCTGGCCCCTCTACCACCACCTCGCTCCTTCCCGCCTGCCCTCGCCTTTTGGCCAGGAGACACGCCAGATCTCCCCCTCTCCCCCGCGCACACGCGGTGCTGCCCGCCCCTCTGTGCTCTGGCCTCCACTCGGCCCCTGGCACGGAACCACAAACCCGGGTGGGGGGGCCCCCCCAGCTGTGGCTGCCACCCCGCAGGGGCCGGGCTGGCTCCACACCCTCAGCTCCGCTGCCACCACCAACATGCGGGCAGCGCGGCCCGGCTCGCCTCCCGCGTCTCCCCCAGGACCGGCACCTCCGCCAGCAAATAAATCCAGCCCCACCCAGCAACCAGCTGTGGCTTTAGCCCACTTGTGACCATCCGGCCGTGGCCGCTGCCCTCCGTGGCAGACTGGCAGGCAGCTCGGCTGCACCGCGTCCGGCACGGCTGCCCGTCCTCGACCAGCATTACCGGAGTGCCCAGCTCTGAGGCTATAAAATGCAGGACAGTCCAACCTCTTGCAAATCAGAAGCAACCAGCAAAGCAAGGTCTCATCAGTTTCCCCCCAGAAAAAGAATAAAATCAGGTCCACAAGATGAGCTCAGCTTGCAGGGCACCCTGAGGGGCATAAAACACCAGCGCCCTGACCCACACGGGCTCTGCCAAACCCCCAGGAGCACAGTGCTTCTGGGAGAGGCTGCCCAGGCAAAAGCAGTTTTTTCCAGCTAATTTTGGATTCTGACTGCAAGAGTCCTAAGGCCTGGCCTTCAGAGGAGCTGAGCACCTCTAGTTCCCTCAACCTCACCAAAGATTTGAGGGATTTAGCATCTCTTAAAAGAAAAAAAAAGTTCTCCATTCACATCCGAAGATCTGTCTCCCAAAACACCATCCCCAAACGCGGCTGAAGGAGACAACACTCTGGAGTTCAGAAAAGAGGCCGGGGGACTGACATACGCCGTGCCCATGACTTACCGTAAGCACAGCGCTGCTGATCCCCTCCCGCCCAGCTATTAAGCAGGGATCCAAAATCTCTTTCAGCTCATCGCGTTGGGATATTTAGGATGTGATAAAGCACCAAGCTTTGAAGCCGAATCCTTCCTTCCCCGATTAACACATTTCAGCACAAAACTTCCTTGAGATTTACCTACCTCTGATTAGCACAGACATAGCCAGAGAGAAAGGAGAAGCTGCTGGTCACCAGTTCCTAGGCTTTAATTAGCTGTGTTATTCCCAAGGGATTATAGAAACAGCCAAACTCTGTTGCCGGCTGCTGCAGCCAAGAACCAATTATATCAAAGTGCCACCTCTTTTTAACAGTAGGTAAAGATGTGTAGGGGCACATTTAATGTGCAGCATTAATACGTTGCTCATTCACAAGCTTTCCCTGTTTGGAAGAATCCCAGCATTTTCTTGTGCAGCAGCTTAATTTTTTTAAAACCCGGGCAGCCTCCTGCTCGGAAGGATGTAATTGCTGAGGAGTATCTTTTATCAGCAGAGGCTCTGGTCAGCCCGTTTGTCTGCCGAGGCACAGTAAATTGGCAGGCTCTTGGCTGCTGTGGCATTAAGCCAGAGTCATTACAGCCTACCCTGACAAAGCAAAGGCCTTGATAGATTGAAGGTCCTAAACCAACCGAAAACTATTAACCACATTTTTCTGATTCTGCACGTTCAGTGGTAATCCCCCCAGTTGGAAACTTCACCATCTGCAGCTACGAACCTGGAGTCCCCAAACCCGCCTGTTTCTTACCCACTGGTTCTCCAGAAGCTGGTTTACAAAGCCAGCATTCCTTAAGCAGACGCAGCAGATCCAGGTTTGCCTTTCCCAGCCCGACTGAGCCTGACACCCCGCTCCTGGCTCCCGGGGCTGCGGGCACGGCACCCGTCAGCTCCCTGCAGCGACTGGGCGGGCGCTGGTCTCTGGGTGCACAAGTGTGGGACCCCGCGGCTGCCAACCAAGAACGTCCCCCCTCCACCAGCCACAGTAAACGAGACTTGGAGTGCTCAGGCATTAGCGGTGCCCGTTCATCGGGGATAAACACACATTGGTGGGCAGGTTTTTTCTGTTCTGTTTCTAACTCTGGCAGGTGAAATGCAGCCCGGCCCCGGCCCAGCCCCGAGCCCAGCGGTGCAGGTGTTCCGGAGCAACACCCTCCCTGCAGTGACACACCAGTGAAGTGAGATGTCAGTAAGAGGAGGAGAAATGGTATTATCTAGTCCAGGCAGTAGCTGTGTGCCGGGCTGCTGGAATAGCTTCCTAAATGTATTCCAGCAGTGGTGCTAGTGAGTGCCAAGCAATAAAACGGGCCCCTGGAGAGGCAGCGGGGCTGTGGGCTCTGCTTGCCTAATTGCATTTGAGCACGGCTTCTCACAAGTGCATCTTTCTTTATCTCAGTGAAGACTGACACATTTCCATTAGCGTACTTGGCTGAGGTGCTCCATCGTGAGGCACTTTTCTACCAGAGGAAGGAAGAATTGCAGTATTTGGGAGCTTTGGGAAAGGAGGAGGCTGGAAGCTGACGGATTTACTGCCTATGGCTACAGCCCCTGACCTGCCCTGCCCTTGAAGCAACAGTTCTCGCTGTGCCCAAATGTACTTGTCTGTCCCTGCTCCAAGCTCAAACACAGCTGAGGCCGTGGTATTTGCAGCCAGCAGCAAGTTTACTAAGCCGAGATGTGACCAATAGCTTCTGATATGATTTTGCAGCATTAATAAAAAGATGTATGATGTACAGCTACCCCAGCCCCTGTTCTCACAGCTCATTCTCAGTGTTGTCTTTCAAAAGGCAAACAGAGAAAACTGAGTGAATCACGAGAGGATTATCCATATCTATCTGTGCTGTATTAGTATCTCTGGGATTTTACATTTGGCATGATCCTTTTACACTCTGGAGCCCCCAGCCCCTTCCTCTAATGGCTCAGAGTGCTTCAATGTTTGAATGAGCCCTCCAGCAGGCACAGCCTTAGTTTAATATTTAATGACCAAGACAACCATGTTTGGAAATTCCAGTCCCTAAGCTTTTAAGATGCAGAGCTCTTAGCTGAAAATCTGGATTCCTAAATTAGAACTATCCCTCCTGGGCTCTGAATATTTACCCCAAATTCAGAACACCCCAAAAACATCTGTAGGGGTGTTCAGCCTGCCCAGTGTGGAAAGACCATGGCTTGCGTTCCAAGCCCAGCAAGAGAGTAAAAACAAAGACCACAGAAACACTCAAGGGAAAAACAGGAACAGAATCATAAAAACGGGCTACAGAATGCAAATAAAAACCAGCTGCCAGCACTGTATGAACCAGCAAACAACATGATCCTTCTCCTACTGCCACCCAGCACACGCTGAAGCTCACCACGCACCGCCTTTGCAAAGCCCTGATTCCACTCACCCTCCCTGCATGAAGAGAACAGCAAATCCACCTACGAAGACTTGAGCAAGGACGAGTGAGTGAGAGAAAAAAAAAATGATGACAGTGAGCAGCAGTTGCTACCAAGGCCATATGCACATTGGCTTGTTTCTGCCTCGGCCGTTGCTCAGAGGCCTGCTGGTACTGCTGTGTCGTGCTGCTGGCAGGCTCCTTGTGCCCTCGTTAGCATTTGGCAATTTGAGCATCGCTTTACCTTTGATTGAGCAGAGCGACGAGCTGCTTTTCAAAACCTTCTCAGGTTCTTTGCTGCACCACTGGTGCTCCTCGCTACGCACAACCACACCTCACGCGTCAGAGAATCATTCCAGCCTGGTGGCAGTCCCAACTTCCCAGAAAGTGCAAAAGCATGAGAAGGACCTCATCACACCCATCTCAGCAGCACCTCCACTCTCGGCAGCCTCGGAGGATGCTGTCGGTCAGGGAGAGTAGCCCAGGGAGCACAAAGGTAACGCGAGAGTATCCCCCAAGTGATTTCCTCAGCCACAGATGAGGCTTCAGGCAGGTGACTGCTTGCACCCTCACCACATAATGCTTAAAAAGGAGCATGTGACAGTGTCTGAACTTACTACATCGTCTCTCTGCTACCGATCTATCTGATTTCCTTAAGAAACCTGCCCATTGGTCTCACCCTAAAAGAAATCTCATTTCTCTGTACCGATCCATCACATTTTAGCTGGCAAGCTATCACAAACCCCCCTGCTCCAGGAGCTGCACTGAGCAGCTGCTCCGTGCACTTTTGCCCTCATTAAGTATCACCCTTTTGATGCTTCAGGGCAGCAGTAAACACTATTACTGAGCGGCATTGTGTAGGACTGGCTTCATCGCTGAAGGTTGGGTTACTTTTATACTTTTGTCACCGAACTACTGGAGTGAAGATTAATCAATGGAGTAATTGCAGAACACTGAAATCTGTCTGGCTAACCTCTCTTGTGGGCTTCACAGTCACGCAGCAAATGCAGCAGACTCCCACAGCGAGACGCTACCAACACAATGTCACAAAGGAAAAGCCATTAGTGAGCAATTACATTTCAGCAGGATTTCCCCTCTCCACCGCAGCCTAATGAGGATAACCAATTCAAGAGGAACTGCTGCAAGAACGAATAACAAGAGAAAGAGGATGGGAGTTCCTGTAATCTGGACAGAATAAGAAATAACCCCGTGAAGGAGAAGAAAAACACATATGTTGGAGCTCTGCTCCAAGCAGCAGACAGATGTGGATGTTCGCTCACAGTTACAGGAGGCACCAACTGGTTTCAAAAGCATCAAGGAGGCCCAGGGCCAAAACAACACAGTCACTACAGCCCGCGGACATGCACACGCTCAGTTCACTCCTGAAGTTAATTCAGTTTTTGGGAAAGA
The DNA here is from genome assembly GCF_018691265.1 of Tyto alba. Lineage (NCBI taxonomy): Eukaryota > Metazoa > Chordata > Aves > Strigiformes > Tytonidae > Tyto > Tyto alba. The sequence continues at coordinate 14,288,175 of NW_024881279.1, forward strand.
CTTCTGGCTATTGACAACAGGTGACTGCAACAAAACACCTTACAAAAGGATTAGCACCTCCGAATCACCCATTAGTTCCCGGCATACTGTATGCCATAAAAAAATTAATGCCTCCTTGAAATAAGAATTTCTAGAAATCAAGTTCACCTGAGCAGCTTCCTTTTTATTTAACCTAGTAGCTCAACCAAAATTAGGGTACTTTATCGTAATAAAAAAGAAAGTGGGAAAAAATATGTATAAGTGCTACCTTCTATTTAACGGGAGAGCGCAACTCTACTGCCATTTGAAGAAATATTTGCCGACGTGGCCCTCCTCTGACGGCAGTGCCAGCGATGGAGAGCTCCGGTACAGGAGTGAGCTGTTGCAGCACACCTTGCTCCCCCTCCGACAGGGTACCAGGGCAAGATAATGCAACCCTGTGCAAGGCATTTCTTCCCTAAATGGAGAAATACCCGATTACACTTACCTGCAGTGGGCAGACTTGTCTGGGACTGTTAGTACTGCAGTAAAAACCAGCCAGAGAAAAGATCAGCCGGCAGCACGCAAGGATGCAAAGGCCCAGCACTTGCTCTGGGCTCCAGCTGCTTTGTGCCTTGCCCAGCGCGGAGCCCTCCCGCCCGCAGGGACGGTCGCGGTGCCCAGCGGAGCGGGGGGAGCCCCGCGCTGCCGCTGCCGCTCGCTCAGCACTCACCGACTGCGCTGCGACCGCGGCTGCAAGGGGCAGCAACCTCTTCCCATGGCATCCACCTTCCTCCTTTCACTGGGATTTAGTGTCGCTCAGTCGCGGCCACGGAACAGAGCCATCAGGGCGTCTTTGTATCTGTCTCTACAACGTACGAATAACCTTTTCTTGCTAATTACACAAGAAAATTAAAAGTTCTTCCCTATTGTTTGTGGGAAGCATCTGGCTGGCTGAGCATGGCTCAGTATCCTTTAACCACTGTGCTGAAAGGTAAGGTTGGACAGACTTGTCCGCATGACAGACTTCCAGCAGTGGACTTAGCAACCTCCATTAATTTTTTTGTTTAATTCAGAAAAAAACCCCAAACCAAAACAAAAAAAAACAAATCAAAGGTTTTTGGATCAAGGACTAATAAAACAAGAAAGTTAAGACATCAAAACATTATTCAACATTATTTCCCTTTTAAAAGAGCACTGAAAAAAATCAAGGCTTTATTTGAATAAATGTTACACAACATTCTTTATCATTTACTTCTCAGCAAACCTTAAAGGGTGAATCGTATTTTCCTCATTCAAGTCTACAAAATGAAAGAGGCATAGTGACCATTCAATATACAGACAAGAAGGTAGCACGGAGCAAAGCTTAAATATTAAGCAACTAAAGCAAAAAAGTGAAAAGCAATACATTACTGTAGTTCTCTATCATTAGAATATCCCTGACAATTTCATTTCAAAATGAAAATCTGGTTCCAAACAAAATGGCTGCAATACTTTCTGTGAAAACAAATGCAAATACAATTAGCTACCTTGTCTATTTTTATGCTATTTGCTTATATACCCATATTCTCCAATGCAGAGACCTGCATCTCTCTTAAGTGTATTTTTTATATTTCAGCTGCTATGCACAAGTGCTCACGAAGGTGAGGAAATAAGAGCACTGGTTAAGAGTCAGATGTCACACAGGCAGGCACTACTGGCTTCTACTTACAACATCAATCAGTTTTCAATCCAATGTGCAATAACCCTGCTAATACAGTCCTGGGCCTTTTTCCTGAGCAGAAACTGGTTTGTGCCATGTTGTTCGGTGGCTTCTTTTTTGTTTAGATCTTTTGTGTGTGGGTGGGTAAAAATGTGATTTATTAGGCCAAGACCCTCATTCATTGTCATACAATCGGGGTTTGGTCTCTGGAAGTGAAAGGCTAGCACATACACGATATCAAATCGCTTCTCCCTTTCCACAAATCGGATGCTTCAATTTTTCTAAGTTGCAGTGAAATCTCAGGCCACAAACAAGACCAGACTGCTGATCCTTTTCAACTGGTGAAAATGAAAAGCACTGTAGAACAAAGATTAATCTCAAATTTTAAAAAAATCATTGTATTTTATTATGAAAAATGGTACAATTTCAACCTACTGTACGGCATTATACAGCCAGTTTTTAAGAAATAGGCAGTAAGTATCCAATTTCTGGTATAAATAAAGAATTTACCTCTGAAAAATAGAAGCTGAACCAGCACGAAGCACGTGCTGAGGCAGTTCATGTGCATTGCTGATATGCCTATCCTGGATTTGGATGCCTGTCTCAGCCTCTCACTTCCCCGGCTCCGATTGTTTAACAAGTATAAACCTGGTGCCAATATCAAAGCCAAATGATAGAGTTGTCCTAACTTCAAATTCTATGTCATTAATTCAGGCTTCACACACGAAGGCTGTGAAACTGCCTCTGTGCTGATACAGATGCCTCTCAGAAAGGTATCTCCGTTTTTACATGATCTAGACAAAGACACTCTATTTTCTCCAATCAAATCAGGATATTAGTAAGAAGGAAAAGAGTTTACTACAAGTCTTTTCACTTCTATAGAAACAAAAATTTGACTTTTAGTAGATCATGTGCACAATTTCATTTCTTCAAAACAAATATTTATTTTCCCAAGTTATATAATAAATCCCCTGCTAAGAACTTTGTAAGAAATGATACTGCTGAGAAAGTGTGCACACAATGTCAAATAATTAGTGACAAATAAATTAATATTTAATAACTCAATATTTCAGCAGCGTGTCCAGCATTCACAAGCTCCACTGAAGTAAGTCTTACCAAACACCTTTGGGGGAGGGGAATAAAATGGATAAAACCCACTGGGTTTATTTTTTTGATTTACAGCTATTCAGAGAAGTCAATGCAACTCAGATCAACAACCATCAGAAACACTAATAAAACCTTTGCTCTACTAGTTACCTATCTGAAAAATATTTATGTTAAAAGGAAAAATTAACACATGGTTTGAAATAGAAACGCCACTCCATTTAATCACTCTCCATTCATGATTCCCATCTTGTTATAGTATTATAAGCAAAATGCTGCTCTCTGCGTTGTAGCCCTTCTGAACGTTATTCCACAATCCTCAATTCCCTAAGTGTTACAATAGCATAAATAAAATGCAACCATATTCACACAGAAGGAGCTTTCCCATAATACAGAGATACATGGAGTTGTGGTCAACGTCCTTTCCATCACCTCTATGGGAAATATTGGTCTCATATAGCAGGACTGTTCATATTTTACAATACAATTGGTTTTGGACATGCTTTTGATCACAGATCACAGCTCTGCTAACACCTGCACTATATACTAACTAAGCCTCATAGAATGGAAAACTGCAATGCTAAAGTTAAGAATTAAAATAAAAGTTCAAAAGTTACAGTCAACTTCCCAGGCAATTGGCTCCATCACTGGCACCTATCAAAACATACAAACGTGACTGTCACATTACAAAAAACCCCAGTTATTTGCAGTGATTCTTCATACTAATAATTCAAGTGGTTCCTTGCATGTAAGTGTCATATAGTCTTTAATAATTTCATGCGTCATTTATTGCAAAAAAGTTTTATAAAATATTTCCTAACATCTTTTTAAATTTTAAAGAAAATGTACATTAGGTACAGGTGCCCTAACAGGGTGCAAGGGGAAGCGTTAACATATTTATGCCCTTTCCCCTTCAAAAAATGTTTACTACTTGGTGAAGATATCAGAGGAAAAACAGGACCATTCAGTCTCAGATTTCTTTCAGTCCTGATGAGCTGGTGCTCTTCGTGGCAGTGTAGTGAGGTTCCATAAAAACAGCAGTTGACTAGTGTCTCTGAGCTGAAAAGGGGAGAGAAAGGGAAAATGGTTAAATGTCTTCCAGTATATGTTGCAAAAGTAGGTAAGCAAAATCTGAGGTGGCCAGAAAGGTTACCAGTTCACCTGCTATGTGCATTGTGTGCAGAAGACAAAAAAAAAAAAAAGATTTACATTATCACAAGACATACACAAGTGAACAAACTCCTCAGTTGACTGGAGTTTTAAGAGGAGCTACCATACCAATCTATGTTATATCTCACCCCGTTTCAGCGTCCAGAGAGAATTTCAATTTTTAAAGACGTTTAAAGTTAGCTAACGAAGGAGGGAGATTAATATACGGTCTATACAATGATGTGCAGTTCACAACACAAAGCTAAATCTGACACTGTAATGCCATTCCAAATGCAGGACCTAAGTGTGCATTGGAGCACTGAAGTATAAACCTGGTAATAGTGTTTTCCATTATTGCTTATGTTTTCCCATTTGCTCCACAGAATTGGAATAAAATGATGATAAAGCAGATAGAAGCAGTCCAAGTAATAACTCCTGCATGAGACCACCACCAGTCAGGAACCATTTAGGGTAGTGCAGAATCAGCACAGTCTGCACTGACCTGCCTCTCGTGTAGTGTGGAGAAAACTTGGCTCTAGAATAATCGAAGTTGGAGAAGACCCCTGGAGACCATCTGCTCCAACCCCCTTTGCTCAAAAAACACACAGGAGAACAAAAAAGGTTCCAGCAGGCCAGTCTTGTTACCTCTTACCACTCCACTGAGCTTTTGCCTACTAGGATTATTTGAGAGGTACGTATACATTTTCCAGTGCTGACAACAGCGTTCTGAATAACACAACTGAATTTTGACAGGAAAATCCTAAAGTTCTTTCTAAACAGACAACTCTTCTGAATAATACCCAAAAGAAATGTAAAAAAATTAGGAGAGAGGAGTTTGTGAAAACGGTCCTACCACAAGAAGAGAAAGGGGAGACAAAGGAGATAACTATGGAGTTTCTCAATTGCTCAGTTGCTCACTGTGCCACAAAAGGACAACGTAAAACACAGAAAAATAACTCATTTAATATCCTATACAATGCAGTAGAATTAAAATAGGAAGGAAATTTTGGGCAAGTTGAAAGAGAAGCAATGAGGACTAATTATGAAATTTAACGGATCTGGGCAAAGATGCACTGGGCTGCAATATGTTGACAGTAGACTAGCAGGCATTCATTCCAATAAGTCCTTATTTGGGTATGAAACTCAGAATGGATATTTAATTAAACCTATTTTAGCTATGGTCCACTCCAAGATGCATGAGATAAAGCTGCAGAGCCTCTGCAAAGAGAAGGATGCTAGACAAAGTTCCACTGTGTTCAGTAGTACTTACTGTTGGTGCAGGTAACTAAACACCACAGTATTCCAGGCTGCAAAACAACCAATATTGGGTATTAAAGCATACAACCAATAAGAAATTATCCCAAACAAGATTAATATTGAATTAGCATCACGTATCCATGAAGTCTTGCAAAGACAAGCTTTTATAGTATGTCAGAGAACCAGACTCTACTCAAATACCAAAAATCCCATAAAAAGTTGGATGACAGTTCAGCCAGTATGTCCCAACACCTGCAATTCCACATTCAAGCCTCAGCGACATTAATACTAGCCAGCAAACTTCTGTGATCTACAAAGGGATAAAGGAAACAAGAATTTGGTTCAGTTATCTGAGCATGCATACGACTACTACTAGGTCTAAGGAAATGGCCAGTTCACTCTAACACGGGTGTTCCCTCATTCTGATGGCAGGCAGTTTTACTTTTCACACCCCACCTACCAATTTAGCAATCCATGCGGTTGCAGTGATTTTCAGAATCAACACGTGGCAAAGTCTGCTCGTTACAAACCTGGCACTGACGTTCCTGCCCAAGGCAGCACCTACAGCTCCCCTCTGCTCTGTTTCTTACTGCCGAGAGATCCCGGAATGGCCTAAGCAAGTACCAGGAGCTTCACTTCCCCCACCAACACACCATCACTAGGGAGGGACTCCAGAAACATTACTAGTCTCATCTTCTGTTGTAATCCAGTTTTCTTTTTTACCAGCAGCAAATCTCAGTTTATAAAACCTGAAACCAATGGATATCAAATATCTAATCCCAGACCTAATGCAATAATGTAGTACTGGATCAAACTTTTTAATGTTAATAAAGTAAAAAACATGACTTCTTCATGTAAATCAAGCTCCCTTTATAGCAAATGTATGTTCCCTTCACTGCCCTTTCCTCTCCACATCAAAAAAGATACAAGAGACATGCATATATTGATGACAGATCTAAGTAGTAAATACATATTTGGGCTAGAATTCCCACTAATATACGGTATCTGCTTGGCTTTAAACATGTAGTTTAAATTTCCTTATGGACTTTGGCTTGTGCTGAAAGTTAAACATTCTTGTTAAGTGTTACTCCCTCAGATCAGGGCTTTGGAAAGAAAAGAAAATAAAGAACAAAGAAAACAAACTTCATTTTCCTAGAAAAATAGCTCCCTAACTCTAGTCCATATGTCATCTGTGAGTCTCTCACCAAGATCTTCCTGCTCGTGTTTTCAATTCTTTTTCTTGTTTTAGGTACTAAACTTCTTTAAAAGTCTAAAATGCTACTAAATTCTTTTCTGATTTTACTTCTACATTTCAGCAAAGGCAGGAAGCTGTGCCTACAGTCCCAAGCAGCTGACGAACAGCCCACAGGGTGCATCCTACAAAGATGTGATCCACATAGCAAAAGTGTTTGAGGATTGCTGGTTTAGGAGACAAAAAAAATTTTTTTTTTTTTTTTTAACCTTTACGTGATACCTGTCAAGTTACTCAGTCTGGTCATGTGATGTAAACTTCAAGAAGCAAGCCCTAAATAGAAGCTTAGTGTGGATCTTTTCAATAAAATATGTATCAATCCCAACATCAGGTTAGGGCAGGGAGAACAGCTGTATCTGAAGTGTTCAAATAGAAGAGGGAAATAAAATACCAGGTAGCTTATTACCTCTGTCCTAACCTGCTTTGTATTAGATTAGTTGATAGCATAGCGCACCCTTCACTTAAGGCAGGGCTTAAACCAGACAGACCTGCCAAATTCACTGATAACTTCAGTGCCCCCAACCTGAATCCACAGTGGTCTGTCAGACACTGTAAGGGAGCAGCAGGACTCGCCAGTCTGATGTAAAATGCTGCCATTTGTTGAGACCTATGGTAGAAAAAATCCAGTTAACAGAAGTAAAGAATTGACGAAGGTTTAAAAAAGAAAACAACCTCCTTGCCTGCCTGAATTCTTACCAGGTGTACTACTTTTGCATGCCAGAAAACAGCACACCATGGAAAGATGCTAAAAACTCACAGAAAAATCAGATATCAACTTTTTTGAGCTTAAATTGGACTTTACCATCAGACTTAAAGGGCAATTATACATCATTTAGCAAATGAACTAGCAGACAGCAAAACAAAGTATCTACTTGTACAAACACCTATACAGACACTGTACTGCCCACCAAAGAACTTGGTGCTCAAAGCCAGAGTGATACTATGACATTTTGCTGGACAAAGTAACTACCTAGAATAAGTGGAAACTTATAGATCATAAGTCATTGCCTTTCTGTATTTTACCAACAAAAAGCAAACTTAGGTCACTCTCTATTCAATATTGATAGCATTTTATATCCATTGCGCAATGCAGCCTGTGATAAACCAGATTTTTTCATAAACTGAGAAACGCAAACAAGTGTGACAGCGAGGCAGACAATTTGCCACTGCAGAATTACAACTGGTAGCAAAACCCAGTTAATCATTACTTTCTTCCACATCTTAGGATTTGTCTTGCTTTCTAAAATGTGAAAACCACCAGTGATTCCTCCCCTTCTTTAGAACATGCCTCAGATGAGACACCAGTTTTCCCCTCCAGGGAAAAACCATAAAGATGAGATTGTGCCTGCTCTTGGCTTTGTATCTGCACACAAAACAGTGTGTGTACGCTGCGTTTGTTATGGTCAAACTACCAAGAATTTATTTATTATAGCAATTAAATTTGCTTAAAAGATAAGCAGATGAGTCACAGTTGCGGAGTATATTGGAATTTCTTTGTATTTTGCTTCTTATTCTTTATTAGAAGTATTATAAACTGTTCCCATTTGGTTGCTTACACAGTCTTTAAACTGAAACTCAAAGTCTTCTTGCCAGTGGCATTATAATCTTTGCTGAAGTGATTATAGGATGGAAGAAAACTGAGACAACAGAAGGTGAAAGAGCAAATCGACCAGCTGCTCTCACTGGATGTTATGATTTGGAGGCAAAAAAACAGGGTAAAAAGCAGATTAAAATGTAAAGGTTTATTAATTTCAAGAGTGTTTCCAACTATTGCAGAATCTCACTATTCCAATATACTAACCATATACTTGTTACCTGCATGTTTGTCAAAATTAATGACTATGAAATATTTTGTATAGGAACCTTTGTATTGTCACAGGGAAGCTGGCTTCAGAGTGCTGCATGTGGATCTAGCCCAGATCAGTGAGGAATAATCTTGGGCTGGATTGATATAAGAAATGAAAACTGATTAGGGGATGTCTGATCTGCTCAGTTAAAATACAGTTGGTTTTACATTGTTTTATTTGGATCAATAGCAGTGTTTTGTAAAGAAAAGATTTAAGGCAGGAGTACACAAGATTAGGCTCCTCAGATAGAGAGACTGAAAAATAAAGCCACACACGTGCAGTCACGTATCTTATTCTCCTTGTATTGTGGAGGAATGTTTCTTACCCTGCAGATTTCCCTGGTGTGAACCATGCAGAGCAGGGGCTGGTGACCCAGAGAACAAAAGGTATAAAGAGCAGAGTTGTCACGAAGGATGAAGTGTCCCTGGGTCCTCACAGACAGTGCTTCTACACTTGCAAGCTGCCTGCATCGGCTCAATATCCGTGTCATTAAATTCCCTGACCCTCACAGATGCAGAAAGTTGTCTGTTTTTATCAATCATTTTGTGAGTTAATTCAATTTAATCGTGTAATCCATGATTCGTAGCGAGTGATAGCAAAGCCTAATTCTGAGGGCATGGCTCCCCAGTGATGTACAGTATGCTCATAGCAGCCTGGACTCTGTTTTGAAGCAGTTTCATTCAAATGCTGGAGACTACTGAGTCATAAAAATCACCACCAGTAACAAACTTAAGCATGTGCATTAGGGCAGGCGCTGATGCAGCTTATGGCCTCTCACCACTGACGTTGTGAATGTCTGCCACACTCAACTGCATTTTACACAGCTGCTTTCCTGGGAGTCATCACTGTAATGCAGATCCTGATTTTTTTAATGTGAAAATTTTCATGATCTTGTTTACCCACTAATGTCCAAAGAGAAGCACTGCCTTTGAAAGAGTTTTTCTCTTCAAAGGAAAAGCAGAAAGACAGCAGAAAACAGGCAGCCATCAAGAGGAAGAAAAGGCAGCCCAGAAAGACAGGCAAAACAAAAATAGCAGTATCTCCCATCACATACTGCGAAGGAGAAGATGCAGAGCTCATAGAGAGCCCAAATTTAAATAGTTACAGTAACATATATGCAACTTCTTTAGGGGACTAATACTTCGACTATATGAGAAAGTAGGTAACAGAAGAAACAGCACATGTTATTTCACTGCTACAGATTCAAATTTTAACCAGTTAGGGAGAGTTGAAATGGGCTTCTCTTCCAGATACTAAATTACTAAAAAGCAAGCAGAACTTTTGTATTCCTCTACAGACCAATACAGTCTTCAGCAACAGGGCCTCAACTACAAGAAAACAAGAGCAACAACACATTCTTCAGTTTACATGCCTAACTCCCTGAAATATATATAACATAGTATGAAGAGTTTCTAAAACCCAGCCAAAGCCAGCTTTTTTCATATAAATGTATCGGAAAAGATTAGATCCCTAAGTCCCTCAACACTTGAAAAACCTCACGGAAAGATTTTTTTTTCCCCCAAATAATCAAATATTGCTAACGTAATATTCCAACAACAAAAAATATTCAATGCTCAAAACCTTCAGCTATGATTTTTAACAACAACTTGTAGAGAGGAAACAAATAACTTGCCTTTGGTTTGGTTTGTTACTTTCCCTAGCAAAACTACAGGAAATCAAGTTTGCTTTTCTTCTTTTTTGGGGGAGCAAACATAGAGGGTCAGAGGGAGTTATTTTTAGTGCTAAGCCTTCTCTCTCTTGTTTTTCTTGAAGGATTCAGGAATCAGGAGTGATTTAGGAGCCTTCGCAAACATATTCCCAACATCTTTCATGATGTCCAAATTAAACAAGTATCATGAAACCAGTAAGAGTAACCTGATAATAGTTCCCTTCTTCTACTGCTCAGACTTCATCCACTTGTTATTACAACCCATTTCTTGGTATTTTTACCAAAACAAAAAAGGTTTGTGTGTCAAAATCTATGCCTACTAAACAAACACTACAGATGGCCAAAAAAACACAACTTTTTGTTGTTTGCTTTGTCATCAGCCACCTTCCAATTGAGGTTCCAACAGGAGATCAAAAATATCTAGAACATTCCTAGTACTAGCAAATGTAAGGACATGTTCCTTACCACATTCATCTGCATTCCTGTATGAAGTACTAACCGATTTTAGGGCTGACTTTAGTGGTGATGTCTTAGAAAAGCTGACACAATATGACCCTTACTAAAATCAGTGTCAAGATGACTTCAGTGTTAGACGATTAAAGAACCAGCTTATGTGAAACAGTCCACAATTTATGAAATGCCATTCACACAGACACCTATGTATCAACTAAAGCATTTAATCAGGTCATACAGAACAGCTTGAGGTTCTAACCCTAACTAAACTTCTTTGAAAAAATCCAGTTTTATGTATTCAGTTCCTTTTCACCAGAGCTATTAATTACCAAAACTGGCACCACATGCTTTAAAACTCTGAACCACTGCAGAAGTACAATTAAACAGTAGTGTTTCCTAAAGCCAAACAAGAATCCTAAATGTTACTAAATAATGATGCAAAAATAGCATTAAATTATATATTTGCTTAACACTGTATCTGCTTACTTTACTGACAAAGCAAGTACTCTCTTGCCCTTTATTCACCTGTTAAAAGCAGGCAAGGACAATTCTGTCACCAGAATTATGCTGCATTTCTGTTACAGAATCTTTTAGTGATGGTAACACATTAGTGAGAACACAGCTTGCCTTCCAAATCACATATTCATAGCACATGGCTGGCACATGTAAGATTATTTCTTATTCACATTGCATATTTGACATCAAAACCATTAGTAAGCAAACATAATAACTGACCTAGATCTATTTAAAAAAAAAAAAAAAACAAAAAAAAAAACCAAAACAAAAACAACAACAACCAAAAAAAACAAAACAAAACAAAACAAAACAAAACAACCCTAATTTAAAGTCGACATGTTATATAAATGATGTTATCCAAACATGATTTTACATAGAAGAGGCCCCTGGCAGGAGATGCAGTCCAGTTTTACTGCACGGGAAGCTCAGAGTCTTGTTAGAAGGCCATACTTCCATTATTCCAAGTGTGATTCCTGCATGACTGAACAGAATGCAGGAGGCAGAATCCTCCACTATATGCATATTTCTATCAATATTCTGTTTTTCCAAAACCAGAATTGTTAATAACAAAAATATAGAATATAGAGCTATGACAGGGTCAGGATAGATCATCTAGTCTACCTCATACCCAGATGCAGGATGAGTTTAACCCATTCCTGACAAGAGGTTAGCCCAACCTATTGTTTTAAAAAAATCTGGAATTACAAAGTCTATGCAACTCTCCAAACACCCAGGGGTTCATTATAGCAACTGGAATAAATTTTCTAGAGCCTAATCATAACTCCCTGTCTTACAATATTAAATATAATTTCTTGTCCTAGTTGCAACCGAACAAAAGCACTTTGCCTCTGCAACTATCCCACAGGTATTTGCAGACCTCGAGTATCCTCAGTTCCAATAGTCCTTTCTTCCTTCTCTGGACTGACAAATAAAATCATTGGCCTAGAAACTGCACTACAGTTATTCAAAATATGCATGGTCCTGAATTTGAAAATAACTTTCTCAAATACGTAGTCCAAATAAATCCCACTGATCCATTGCACTGGATGAGCAAAGCCTGAATTTAAACTTGCAACAGGGGATCCTGTGCCAATTTATACCTGCAGCCTGTGCTGTTAACATTATCCCCTCGGACCATGGATAGGTAGGTAGAGGAGATCAAAGACGATACATTTCCATCAGCACAAGCACATGAAATCACAGTTTTCAGCTCCGTGTGTACAGAAACACTCTGGGAAGGTTATGCAGGCACGCAAGACCAGCTTTTACTCCAATTTGCCTCCCTATTGGATGTGCAAGGGAGTTCATGTCTTCTAAGGTATAAAAGCCCTGGTCTGATCGGTGACACTCATTTTCCATGCTGCTGCTTATCCTACTTCACGCCAAGAATATTGCTTGCTTTTTCGGGGGGGGGGCAGGGAGCTGTGGATCTGAGTTCCCTTCAACAATGAGTACCTGGCACTGAGCTTGCCAGTGCTGCCCCAGGGAGAGTTATCCTCCACTGCCAAATCTGGTAGCAGCAACAAAACTGTGCAGGGAAAAATCATGAGAGCAAGCCAGTCACCAAATCACTGTCTCCACAGCCACGCCCGGGAGCTGCTATTTTGCCTTGTGTTCACAGAAGGGCAGCTGTGTCACAGTTCAATTTAAGAAAAAAATATTGTAAATTAATCTAAGTTACAGTCTGGAATGGTATACACACCCCAGGTATTTCAGAAGAAAGACTGAAATGTATGAGTAAATCACAGGAAACTATAAGCTGCTATTAGGATCTAACAATTACAAACCAATAATCAGAGATATTTCTGACTTTGGGAAGAAATCACTGCTGTTTGATAAGAGATTTGTAAAACCCCGTCTACATTACCATAAACAGTTCTTGCCACTGGTGTCAGAGAAAGATGAGTTCAAACTAGAACAGCTGCATAGAAATGCCAGTAAGATGAGCAGGGAATAGAAAAGTCAACTTACAGGGGGATCTTATTTTATCTAGTTAAACGACCACACTCTATAAATACACTAATAGGATGACACCATAGGAGGGAATTATTTAAACTAAAATACAAAGTTGTCAGAAAGAACAGTAGTTGAGGTATTTTAAATGCTGAATGGGAACTTGCCATCATAATTGTTAAGGGCATGTATCAAAACAGAAGTTATTCCCATTACAGTTTAAGAATAATTTGAATCTGAATACTTACATCCACATCTCTCAAGCTTGGATCTAATAGATATTTCGATAGCTTGACAGCTACTATGGCAGTTTTTAATGCAACAGGCCTCCACTTGTCCTTATGTTAAATGTGGATCATCTCTGGTCACTACAGTCACATCAGAAAAAGCTTTAAGGAAGTTAGTTATACAAAACCTCTATTGTCATTGATACTTTATTTACAGGGACAATTTTACTGTATTACTGCAAGTATAGCCTGTCTATATCCCCAAAAGGTATGCTACTATATCCTATCCTAAATAAAAACGCAAAAAGCCACACACATTTAGTGTAAGCACAGCTTACACAGACAAAATCATGTAGCAAGTCACTCCATTTTCCCAAACATGAAGCAGATTCTAGATAAAGTTCAAACAGTTGATCGTTGACCGTGGGACAATAACATGTTTCATCAAAATTCTCCTATAGGCTCTCTAAAATAGAAGAGCACTACTACCTTCTACTGAACTTGCAGAATAATATATTATTCTCAAACCAACAACTTGTAACTCTCCTTCCAGGAACACATCTAGCTCAATACACCAAGTTCCTCTCTTTTCCTTCAGGTTCCCTATGACCTTTCTGTTTATACCCTTAAAAAATAAACTGAAAATACGAATGGAAATCACCTCAGCCTTTACCCACTATGAACTCTGTATTGTAAGATCACTTTCAAGTTTGTTTTTGAATAGTATACCTACACTTTTACCAAATGACTTACGACACAAAATGCTGCCATCTTCCTGCCTTTTTAATCATAAGCTTACTCTATTTAACTTCCCGTTCACAGTCTTTATCTAAAGTGTAGCGATTCCACTGCATTGACTGAATTTGCTTATTCCTGTAGGCACTGAAAGAGGAGATGAACCGCAATAGCCTTTCACTGATTGTCAGCCTCCTTCTTTCCAGAATTCTTCAGCCAAGAAGGCAGCTCTATTTTTTCACTCTACTTTGCAGAACATGCATGACAACAGATGATAATGCTACTGAGGACTAGCTACTAAGATTTATTTTCCAAAATTCATGTTCCTATTCTACTCTGACAACTTTAGCAAGAGCTTATAGAAGACATGAATAGAAATCAGTTTCAGGACTTAAGAGTTAACTACAAACAAACCTAAGGCTAGCAATGCAAAAAGCAACACTTACCCCTTCCTCACTTCCACTGATATGCTATTTCTTAAAACCTAATCACATTTAGAAACTATTATTAAAAAAAAAAAAGTATTGCACAACATGCTGAAAAAAAATGTCTTCTCAGCCTTACACAGTTGACCTCCATTACCCCCACTAAACACACCCCTCCTGGTGAAGTAGCTGTTAGTTATGTAGGTTTCAAACAGAAGATAGCACTGACTAAAAGAAAACGCCATATAATCAGAGATGATTATCTCACTTAAGTGTTGACATAAAATTACAACTCTGATCAGAAAACTAACAAATATTTAATTTCCTGTAGAACTTCACTTCAGAGACACACAAGCATTTCACATTTGCTTCTAGCTTCACTCATGAAATGATCACACCTTCAAACACTCCTGTTAAAGAAAATCTTTGTAAGTTTTGGAATAACTACTCTCAACATTTTAACTGAAGCTAGAGATCTTCAAAGGAAAAGTAGGCTTGTACTAGAAACTCATCATCACCTGTCACATTTTGCCTCCTAAAACGAAAGACCATACATATTCAACAAGTACACTTAGGAATTTCATTAATTCAAAAAGACATCATTTGAAATCTACTATATTAAGCTGATAGAAAACTAACAGTCCCTCTTTCTACTGATGTTTGTCTTCTCAAGACACAGGCTGCTTGCATCAGTTGCAACAGCTTAATTACACAGATGCACTATCCTGGCACTGTACAGGCCTGCTCCTGTCAGGAGTTACTTGGTAAGTCATTTAAACTGCCAGGCTAACTAGGGGAGGGTAGATGTGTACCCAACTGCAAGAACAGTAGTCCGTGCTCAAAGTGTAGGCACTGCTGGGAGCAGACAGGCACATAAAAGTGTGTGGGGTTTTGCAGTTTACAGCTAAAACAGCACTAACCCTTGTCCAAGTCTTCAAAGCTAATCTACATGCAGCATCCATACTGCCATAACCAAGGTTACTTACTGTAACCAAACTTTACATTAAGCCCAGCATTTTCTCCACTATAAACTCTGTTATATCTGGAGTGTTAGCCACATCAAAGTGAATGGAAAATCATGGATGAGTAAGAACAGGATATTTTCAACCTAATGTAACGTGGCATTGTAAAAAAAGCAAAAAGTCTATTTGTTTTGATACCTGTTAATTCTCAAGTGATAACGCACATTCACTGTAAAACTTAGGAAAGAATTCTTAAAAGATTGATCAATTACAAATCAAAACTAAGAGTCTTCAAAGGCCTTTCATAAACAGTTCTTCTTAATGTAAAATAATCTAAAGAAACGCCTCTAATACTTGTTGATCTCCCATCTTACCAGTAAACACCTGAGAAAACTTTTACTATGTATGCTTTGGTATTATTCTAATTTTATATAAATTAAGAGATAAAAGCACAAAGCTTCCAGGTCTTTTAAAAAAAATTAACAACGTAAATATTGATTTCACCACTACTTGGCTCAGAACAACTAACTTAACTAGTTCACTTGAGCTTCTAAACATCAAGGAACTAGTGTAGGCATCTAAACCACGTTATATGTGTTCTCGACTTCAAAAAAGCAGTCTGCTTTAATAACAAAATATGGCTTGTTTACTTAGATTAACTGTTTCTGTTTGCAGGAAAGAATACATATTAGTGAAACAGGATTTTTTTTTTTTTGACATTATGAAATTTATTGTGTGTTTATCACATTCAAAAAGCATTGACCAGTGGGATTTTTTGGTAACTGTTAGAATGCCAAGGCAAAGCTGGTATATTTGGAAGTTTAAGTAGCATCTAACTGATGACTAAACTTGAGGAAAATTTGAACAGCCATGTATTTGATACTTTAAACTTCCAATAGTTCTGTGGGCTCAATGGAATAATTTTACAAGGTAAAAAGAAACCAAATGCTTTGGAAAGACTAGACAGCATTGTGAACATAGGAAATTTAATCTGAAGTTAAAAATATTTTAAGGGTTTGATGATTAAATCCTTACCCCCATTTTCATGTCTGTTTAAAGTCTAATTTCAGTCTAAGATTAAATTTTTACATCTGTCATGGTTGCCTAAATGGGCAATTATGGAAAAAACAGGAGGAAAACTGCTTTGGGATGAACGTTGAGAGATTCTTCACAAGGCATTGCAAAGTTGAAACAGGAGTGGGTTGGGGAAGAGACAGTAACTCACATGGTCAGATAAGGACCAAAACTAGAAGAAAAAAAAAAAAAAAAGTAAAGTCAGTTGCATGAAAATGCCCCAACATTGAGCAAAAGACATGCAAGAAAAGCTGAAATAGCAGTGGAGAGGGGGTCTGATTAGGTTTTGATAGTTGGAGAAAACTGAAAACATTTCCCCACTGTGTAAGTGACATTCTCCACAGTCTTAATTAGATTTTGTTCCATATATTTGAATAAAGGGAGAAATTTGATAAACTTTACAGAAAGCCCTCTACAGAGCTAGTTTTGAAACAAAAGGGACAGATAATTGCTTAATCTCAAAATTAAGACTGAAGTATACCAAGAGTACTTTACATCAAGCAGTTATCTTTAAGAATGCATGAAAAAGGACAATTTACTTTTTAAAAAGGTGTCCTCTAAATACGGCATACATATGAAGTACTCTAACATCCTGGATTTTTTTCAAAGCTTTTTGAGAAACACACACAAATAATTCAGATTTAGTCAATTTTATTTACAGTTTGCTTTTTTACATTTCAGAGCATTACACAATTACATATTCTCATTTTCTGACCTGCAAACAGATACCTTAAACGGAAATATTAAAAAAAAAAAAAAAAAAAAGAAGTTAGATACATCCAAAATGCAACAATTACACATCTGACAATTCACAAAGTGTAATTTACTAGGACGTATCCTAAGAATTTAGGAACAACCAGTCAGGAGAAAATCTGACCAATTTCAGCAATCAATTATTTACACATTCAAAACAAAGCCTCTCTTAATCTAAACCTCCAGGCAAATGGCCTGAAAGATTTCTTCAGGAAGAAAGACCAGAAGTTATGATTCACACCTATGCAGCATTAACAGCCCTTGATCCCAAATACTGAGCGACTTCTCAGCTTTGTCTTAGAGCTACAGGCATCCCTCTCAGCTTCTCAGACCCTGAAGTGTCATATTTGTGCCCCCATGTGCATAGAAAGGCTGAGTGTTTAAGTGGTCACTACGATAAAACCCCATTTAATCTGGTCTTTAAATTACATGAATGCTTCCTTAAAAATTTTTCAGCAAGTCTTCTAATGCCATTTAAACTGGCCTGTGTGGATTGGGGCACGCCTCCTTAAGATGTTTAAGCATACTTTGAACCAATTTGCATTGGCCAGACTAAATACATTAGAGACTATTTAAAATAATCTTTAAAGACCATTTAGACAAGGCTTACATTTCTACACTTCCCTGATGGGCCACCTAAAAAAAAAAAAAAAAAAAAAAAAAAAGAGGTCACAGCTACTACTTTCATCCCTCGTGTTAACCCTTTTCCACACAGCAACTAGTATATACTGGGTAGAAACTACTAAAAAATTCCCTGCAAATAAGCTGCCTTTCAGCTGAGGCTATGGCTCCTATGCATTGGGTGTTTGAGGAGTTTTTTTTTCTTTAAAAAAAATTCTCACTTAAAAATACTGAAGTTCTCACTTTAGGCTAATTTTGATTGCATGTTCAATTTGTTTAACTGTCAAGAAACCGCTACAAATGGAACAACTTTAGTATAAAAAGAGCAGTCAACCGAGTGCAACTTCTGACTTGGCAAGTCCTTCATGGTAGTTCTCTAACTAGGCTAGGAATTTTGTGGAGCCTCCAGATTTCTTGCCTACCTTACTTTCCATGTTCACGTTTCAAACTGTGTCAGCAGGGCCCGAACTTCGGGAGTCAGCTGCTTAGCAGCCTTAGCTGCCTCTGTGACGGCCTTGCGGTAAAGACCCTTTCTCTTCTTATTAAAGCGCAACTGGAAGCTTTCTAAAAAGGGGGATAGTTGTGCAAGAGCAAGAAAAGATGTTGTTGTGGAGCCAAACCATGAGATACGAGCCTCCTGTCGAACTAAAAGGCCATTATCTTTCCGGCTCACAGTTATGGTAAGAATACGGGCTGGCCACCAAGGGAAGCCATAAATCTTGGCCCAAACAATGTCCCCTACACATACGGTCCTGCCATCTGGTGTGACACATTTAGAGACGTTTTTGGAAAAGACTTCCGTTTTCAAGGAATTACTGAGCTTTTTCTCTTCCTTTGAGGAGGAGGAGGAGGAAGGTGCATGCATGCTGCCTGGAGGAAAATCAAAGCTTTCAGTAGAGCTACACTCAGAGTTGGTAGATTTCAAATCATCTGTGCTATCGCTACTACAAACTGATGCACTGGAAGAGTCAGATTTCTTTTGATTAAGGGTCATGTAAACCGTTATATTGCTTTTGCTGCCTCTCTTGCCCAATGTCTGGTGTTCATCCTGATCAACAGTTACATGCACTTCACTCGTGTCCTGAACCTCACTGCTGGCCTCTTCAGGGCCTTCTGAGGGGCTCTGATTTTCTGAAGGGGCCTCACCTGCTGAGCGGGTGGAGGAGCAGCGAGACTGGGGCTTAGTTGCCATCTTGCCACTCCGTATTTTCTCAAGTCCTGTCTTGAGAGAAGAGTCATTTTCTTCATTCCGATACCTTTGTGGCTTTAAACGCAATCGGGGTGGGAGGGAACCTGAGCTGGTGTTCTGAAGACGCCGTGTGAAGTGGACCTTTGAATGTGCATTTTTGGAAGAGGAGGTTGCACTCTGCTTCTTTTGTGCCTTTTCTTTGGCCATTTTCAAGACTTCCCGAGCTTTTGCATGATCCATGTTTTTGCTCTGGAGAACTTTTTTCGTATTTAA
Organism: Tyto alba; assembly: GCF_018691265.1. Classification (NCBI taxonomy): domain Eukaryota; kingdom Metazoa; phylum Chordata; class Aves; order Strigiformes; family Tytonidae; genus Tyto; species Tyto alba. Next base: position 14,307,294 of record NW_024881279.1, read on the forward strand.
CTGCGCTTTTGAAGTATTTGCTTGTGCGGAAACTTTAACTACTCTGCTTCTGCTGTGAGCAATATTTGAAACCTTGACCACAGCATTCCTTTTCTGGCTTTCATTTTGGCTTTTTCCATCCACTTTATGGTCAGTTTTAAGTTTTTTATTCACAGTAGTCACACTCTCATTTCTTCGTTTTTTATTATCCTCGTATTTTGAAGAGTCACTTGCATTGCCACCTTTTTTTATTTCCTTTTTTTCTGCAACAACACTGTTTTTGCACTTGTCACATAAGACCTGCCGAGGTCGTAGTTTGATAGCATTCATGATAGAAGTGGGTTCCTCCCTGTACATTTTACGCTTGGGTCGCTTGATTTTCCGGGGCGGAGGCTGAGGTATTGACTGGTTATAAGTGTCCCTGATAAACAAAGGAGGAGGATATGGCGCTCCCTCATGAAAGAGAGGAGGTGGTTTAGAAGTCCATAGGCTTTTAGCTATGCTAGGTTCTGATGGCTGCGTGAGAGAAGAGTCATCGGGAACTGCAGCATTAGATTCACACTTCACCTGCGCCTCATCTTGGAATGGTTTACTTTGGAGCTGCATGGCTTCAGGTTTATCCTTGTATTCCCTTTTAGGAAATATGGTCACAGGGATTCCATGGGGTCCAAACCTTAAAGAGAAAAAAAAAAAAAGAGTTTTGAGAGGGAGCTTTTGTTGCACTTATTAAAAAGTATTTGAAAACCTGTCCACATCATGTAGCCACTATTTGAAAGACATAAGTCCCAGGAAAATTAAAGTTTCATATCTAGCTCTATAGTAAGCTTTGAAAAAGCAGAACATCAAAACCAAGTCAGTAGAGAACATGAAATACACAACTTCACTTATTATCAGTTTCTCTTCCATCAACAAGATGCACTGAAAATGTAACAAAAAATATCACCTAGAGACAGCAGTAAAAGATTTAACGTTGTACTTTTAGAAAATGCTTATAAATATACAAACTACACACTCATCCCATCAAATCTACCCAATATTAATTTCCATACTAAGCCAACTTACGTGAAGAAGTCATCTACAATAACTTTTACAAAATGTCTTTCATTTTTAGCATTGCACAAAAGGCCGAGTATGTTTCAGATTTAGTGACGGCAAATACAGACTGCATAAATACCTGCACTGAACAGAGTGTGCTGCCATCCTTCATCCACAAAAGGTTAGCACTTGATCATCTGATGCATTACGGCCCCAAACTTGCTAGCCTATTAGTCTGAGTTTCTTCCAGCAAAACTATCCTTATTTCAAGACCGTACAAACCATTCCTCCCCGTTTGCGAGCAAGCAAGATTTTAAACCTTTGCCTACTTTTCTCCAGACAGCTCTTGATCTCTGCCTCCCCATTTGACACACACAGAAAACTTCTCACACCCTGATCAGCTCAGAGAAGAAAATGAAAAAATCCCAGTAAGACTTAGGCATTAGCTCAACTTTCCTACAGTAACAGAAGTAGCATGTTGCCTAACAGGTAAACAATACTGTCTGCAAAGGGCTGTTCTAAAGGACACATTTTATCAGTTTGAAAGGTATTATGCTTGCCTTCTCCTGGGAGAAAATTAAATGATACATTCATTTTACAACAATGTATCTTTCAACACCCAGAAGAGGGCAGGAAGGATTATAAAAGTTTAACCTTCCTTCTGTTCCACGCCACCATCTACCAGCTGTGGTACCAGCCTGACACAGAGCTGTCACTAGGCCGTTCACTGCTCTTGAGCTCTGCTTGGCTCCAGCTCCCATACACACACTAGTGCTTGGCTTATACTAGTTGGTATTTTAATAGTTTGACCTTAATGCAGTAACAACATGATAGACAAGGTTGAAATTCAAATGCCAAATCATTCATTTGAATCACTGAACAAACACCATTATGTTTATCCCACCCCACCTGACAGCAGCATGAAGTAATTGCCCAAGATTTGTCCACAGGCTAACGCTAGTTCACATTGCGCTGCAGCTGCTCAACAGCAACATCCTCTTAACTGACTGAAGTTTCTTTACAATCTATGGTTGCCTCTCAACTGAAGATAAATGCTGAATACTGGTCTATTTTCCATTCACACTCCTGCAAGAAACACGCAGTTTATACAGGTGCCTACAGGTTGCCTGTATTTCTTCAAGACTGGTTTTGAAAAAATGTCATCAACACATGCGTTAGAAGATTATTTACACTGTCACCAACAAAACAACATCACTTGTTTGTTCTTTTCCTTATCTGATAAGCCTCTTTTTACACTTAAAAGTTGCAACTGAAGCAAACTACTCAGCCAAGATTAAATTATGCAACCAGTTTGCACTTCACTACAAAAGGAGAACAGAAACAGCAGAAAATCTAAGCAAGGGGCAACCAAACAATTTTGTCATGATAAAAAAAGGAGGGAAGTTGAACACATGATAATTTACAGTTTAGTATTAACATGGGCACTGTTGTTACCCAACACCTTAGGTACTGCTACATTCATACCTTTGAATTCTGGAGACAGAGGCAGGAGCCCAGTTGGGCAGCTAGAGCAGTTCTGTCCTTATCCATGGGATGATGAGTACTCTTCACCACAAAATATCCCACCACCCCACAAAAGTTTTTCTGAGGTTTAGACCCACTCCAATTGAATTCCATACAACCGTCCAGAAATGAGCAGCATAACTAAATGCAGTCTGCTGTGCTAGTGAAGGCTAAAGTGAACTATAAACATTTAGCAGCTGATACAGGCATTTCTCCAGCCTACAGTCTGGCATTAAACCACATGGGACTCACTCCTAACTAAGTTTTAAGTTCCTTAAAGTCCCAGAAGTCCACCAAATATAAACTAGTTGCTTTTCACAAACACTTTTGCTTCCACTAAAGATTATAGGTAAATTATTCAATTCCACTTAGGGCTTTAAAAGAAACTATCAGCTGCTAACAATTAAATTAGCAATATTTTCAGCGTTACTTGCATCAAGAACTTCAGCTTCTTTAAGAGCAATAAGATCCAGATTCCATCTTTCACCACCTGATAAAGATTACAGGATTTGGGTAAAAGTTAATTTATTGTTAGAGTTGAGAACAAGACAGGGCAAGATCTCTGCTGTGCAAGTTTCAATCCCAAACACCACAAAAGCAGAACTAGACAGAAGCGTATTATCAAATGGGCAAAACCCATGAGAAGAACACTGACAACTCTTTTCACTGTCTCAGGAATTGCATTTCCTAGCCCCTCATAACATTTCATAGTCCAATGCACAAGTCTTTTTTTCTAGAAGACATTTATGCTGACTCCATGTTAGGAAATCAAGCATTAGCATCAGTGACCATGGAGGAAGTGGATGAAGAGGACAGCAAGAAGGTTCTCCAGAAGGATCCCATCTAAGGACTTTCTCTCTTTTCCTAGGTATTCATTCTACTGCCTCACAAACAAAGTCAGCACAACTGGCACTGCAAACACATAAAAAAAGCCCAATGGAAAGCTCAGTACATGACTGATACCATGAAGGCATCAAAGATTAATACTGCACCTTAAGATTATAATTTCCTTCAAGCATTTGCATAATAGACAGGCCAAACAGCTGAAGAACAGGACATTCAAAGTGGAATTTTTATTTAAGATGCAAACCTGCTTTAGTAAGACACAAAAACAATCCAGACAATCTCTGAAGCCGCAGTCTCTCGCAAAAGGTACTGTTTTAACAAAGGAACTAGCATCTCCTGCCCCATCTACCTAAAAAACTAATGAATTGCAGAATTCGAGAACATTCATAGATTTCCTCTACTGCCAGTTATGTAAGAGCAAATGAAGACACTATTCTTGCAAACAATGTGTCAATACATAAAGACATGACTAGTAAAGACATAGTCCACCTGTAGAACAAGATAAATCAGTAAGTCCAAACACTGAATATTACTTCCAGCTGAGTGTTTGGTGCCTCCTCTTTAGCCCCATTCCAATAGCAGGCTGCATCTGTAAACATTCAGTTTTCAGATGATCTGTGTTTCCTCCTTGGTGAATAAAGTTCTCCAGCTATGCAACTTGGAATAATAACATGAAAAATAAAGAGAGAACAGTGGCCGAAAAACTTAGGAATGAAACAGTAGACAATACAGGAGAGAATGAAGACAAAGAACAAGGTAAGAAGAAAGTAAAGACAAAACCAAGAATGGCCTTTTTTTTTTTTTTTTAAGAGAAGCAGCAGAATGAAGATGTCATCTTAAACCTTTGCAAGACAAAGCATGACAGAGCATCTAATTAGTTCAACAGTGAGCACAAGTATTTATTGCATATACTAGAATTTCAAGCCCCATTTTGATAGGTCTTGTTGGTGGACCTTGAAGACAGGTGCTTCTCATACAATAAAAACAAAAATTTTTGTTACACTAACTACACGCTTGAAATAGCTAGGAGTTCCATATGTATGAAGGCTAGACATAAAAGTTGTGAACGCTTGCATTTGGTTCACCTACTACAGAGATGAAGACAGACTAAAAGGCTACCATATAAAAGAGATTTAAAAAGCCAAGCAATGTAACTCAATTGTATCATGACATTAAATGATCCACACGTCAGTCAATGACAATGACTGGGCAGTAGAAGGTCACCTCTTAAAAGAAACCATTTCAGTGATGCTACATCAGTGAGACTACCTACATATTTTATTTGTCACACGTTGCATGTTTAAATACTACAAGGAATTGCCTTGTCTTTATTCTAACAACAAACTATGGGTTTTTTTTAATGTATTGATCCTGAGTATATCACCTGTCCCTACTATAATATTACTTTCCTCCAGAAGAAGCTATTCTTGGAAAGATACTCCAATTACTGTTTGCTTAAAAAAAAAAAAAATCCATTCGTGCATAAGTTCCAGCTGTTCATTGTACAGCCCACTCATGCATAACATAATATAGTTCTACTTTAGACTATCATTCGAAGGAATACTAGGATTTGTTGATGGGAGATCTAAAACTGAAGTGTTAGGAAAACTAAAGAAATAGGTATTTCAGCCTAACTTAAGGCAGTTCTGGAAAGCAGCACGCTGCTGCTTCATGCTTATTCAAAACTAGAACCAGTTTTCCATGTTGCCAACTTCTCCTATAAAGGTGTCCTGGCTGTTTTTTTGCTTTGAAAAGGAACCTCTAAAAGAAAAGGCAGTTGAGATCCATCGTAAATCGCTTAATCCAAGAAGTTTGACAAATAACCAGAGTAATCAGTAGGATCCAATAATATTTCCATTATACATTATCACTTAAATATACATATGCATTAAAGACAAATAGCAACAAGAGTATCAGGAATTATACTTAAATGAAACTAATGGGGTAGACAAATTCTGCTGGTCCAGTGATCTTTACACTGAGAAGAACATACAACTGACTAGCATGTGCAGAGACAGAAATATGATAAAAGTCGTATTTTACTTAGTTTGTCAACTGCAAGTTGATGAATAGGTAGCCATGGCATCTCTCAATTATGTAAAAGCTAGTTTGGGTATCAAACCTAGAAGACTGTCACTTAAAGCCACTTAACTGCTTTTACAGATATGTAAACCTAAGTACTTCAAGCAAAGTAAAAAACACTGTTTTCAAATCTAAATTCTGCAGCAGAATTACTACAATGAATACATATTGCTATTCCATTTGTATGCAAAACACAATTAAAGAGTATTTTTTAAAAATAAACATAAGGAACAAATGCCATTTAAATTCATAACTATGTACATAAACATTGAAACAACAATACATCCTGGGGCAAATTGTTTTTACCTTACTCTGTAAGGTCTTAAGGTCTCATCTTTAGCCTCCAATGTCTAACTTCTACTTCTCTAATAAAGCAAAAATGAAAAACCAAAGAAGAAAACCCACTGAACCGGTTCAGAAGTATTTCGCATCTGTCTACGAACACATTGACTTAATGTCAAAGAACAGCAGCTTCTAGTGCTGTGATAAGAGTTACACCAAATCTGTTGTAAATGACTATGATCAAAACTCATCTTCACCAAGTCAGACTACAGTAATCTACAATTACCTTTTTATGCACTTCTGCTTTTGCATTCAGTATCATCCTTAGTGTTTTGCAAAAGCCAAGGCAAGCAACAACTGAAGCAACTTCTACTGCATGGGTAAAGGTTCAGACTCTGAATGCTTGGGAGTATAATAATACACTGAAATAATGTAGAGCTAAGTATATATATTTAATGCATGTATCTAAACTGAGGGTTTAAATTATAATAGTCAATGTAATATACAATTAGATCATAGCTATTTGAACAAAGTATTTCAGAACTCCTCAAAATAACCTGTATTCAAAACAGAGGTTATGCAATAACTATTTTAAATATAGGATTTACTTGGTGTGATAAAGCATGATATGGAATACATTGCTTTAAACTGCAAACACCTGACTGAAAAAAGCATCCACAGAAGCCAAACTATCAACTCAGTGGCTTACTCGCCTCCTGAGCAATGTAACACTACACTAAATAGACTAGAAAAATGTGTATTTCACTCAGAGCTCTAAAAACATGTCAAAGAACTGCAGTGTAAAGTGACTCTTTGGAAATAACACATCATCAAGAATAGATGCTGCCTCACCATCACAAACTCTGAGCACCCAGAAAAATTTGGTGAAAGATAGTTCAAATTAAGTAACGTGTGACAATACAGACAATCACATACTCACAAACTTTTACTAATCAATGTTAAGCTTAATGTTTTTCAAGCAGGTACACTTGCCTGAAATTCAAGCTCTTGTTTCCAGCACACTTTCAAGGCAGAGGAAAGACAAGAGCAGGCTACATGCAGAATTGAGTTTGAAAGAGTATCTCAAAGCTGTTTAGAAGTATCCAAGGCAGCAGCTGATTTTAATCATTCCTAACCACTGACACCTGCATCCCCTACTGCAATCACTACCCAAGTGGAAACCGACTAATGGATATCAAACAACATGCAAATATACCAAAGGCTGTATTAGCTTACAGTACACCTCTCCATGAAGTCTGAAGCCCTTTAAAAGACTTCAGCTTCCAGGAAACAATCACAGAAGTCCATGTAGTCAGGATGCTGATGCAGACTTTGAAGAACTACCCACTGCAGAGACAGAAGAATCTCAACTTGGATTTCTATCAATGATATAAATGTAAGCTTGAAAAGACAGAATGCTTTAAGTTCAGGTTTCTTGCTAACTACCACAATTTTAATGGCATACTTATAAGACTGAAGCTCTATTTAAACTGAAATTTTTAAGTTTTTGTATCTGCTGGCATTATTAGTTTTAAGTGTCAGTTGCATTCAGTAGATGCTTTGCTGATATATTTGGAAGTGTTATGCATTTGCAAAACTTCATGATTAAGATAAAAGTACCTTGAACATACACTTCAACATCATCCACATACTAGTCAGACCCAAAACACATGGAAGAGAATTATACCATTAATGGATGAACTTTAAGCAAATTCAGTGTCAAGATGGACAAGATTCATCAGTCCATAACTACGTAAAGAAAAAAAATTATTTAAAGCATACTGAAAACTTCTCCACCCTGCCTCTCAACACTTCAAGTCAAGCTACTCTTAGAAAGCAATGGCAAGCAGTGCTGTTGGAATACAGACGAGCATACCATAAGAAGAATGGACAGTTTGACCATCATCTGTTGCACCACAGTCCAACAAGAACATGACGAGACTACAACTACTTTAAGAAAGGCAAGCTTGAGGCACAATCCACAGATGCTCTAACTCACCAACAAGATTAGGGGTCATTGGTTTGAGAAAAGGAAAAGTCACACTCCTACTGGCTCAAAATCAGAAGCAGAGTGACAAGTGCCTTCAGTATAAGCAGCAGCTTTAACATGCTTTATACCTATACTAGCAAAATCCTAAAAGCTAGTCCAGTTTTGTTAACTATTTTCACTTTCCAAGTGGAAATTTGGAAATGAGTCTTTCAAAAGGCATATGACAAATGACCACAAATAACACTCAATAAAGTTTTCAATGAGACACACCAGAGAAACTACTCTCATACAGAAGCTGAAACATTACAAAATCATAGAAAAATTTAGGCTGAAAGCAATATCACAAGGTCTTCTGATCCAACTGTCCTTTAAGTGAGGCTAAATTTGACGCGATACCATTCAATATAACCTCTGTCAGTCACAAGCAAAGTATATATAATTTGCTCTTAAACAAACACACACTCACATCACACTTATGCTTCCAGTGTTCTGGGGATAAAAACAAGTATCAAAGAAGTGTTGTGGCTGTTACTTAAATGCTGGAATTTCACCAAACTCCTTTACACATCTGAGAAACAGCAAAAGAGAATGGGTGATGAGTTATAGGAAAACCAAGTGTTTCTTGAAAGACCCACAACTCACAACCCTGAGTAACAGACATTTCTTCACTGTTGAGAACGTGTATCTCTGAATATCAGTACTTCTATAGAACTTAAACCTTCCCCAGAGAAGGGCTACCAAATGTTGTCCCTATTTATTAAATGAAGTTCTTAGTAAAAGAAAACTTAAGCACAGGGAGAAACATGCCATATTTTTTCAAGTAAGACTTGTGCTATTTCCTTCTCCTATCAGCAGATCTTGAATTTCTCATCTTGGGAGTACCTTTTTTATCCCCTCCCACCTTTCCTGGAGCATATGGTTACAACACACTAGATTCACTGAGTGGAGTTTTATACCAACAACGTACATAGACTGTAAGTGTCCAGAAGTGCTAAACGTAAATGATTTAAAGATCTAACAGATGTTCTGCAGATTAAGACAACACAAACTAGGGAACGGATGCAACAGTTCATTACTTATCCTCATTCTTTTGCAGCAGAAATGTAATTAATAAATCTGAAAAAGCACAGGATTCAAGAGTCACCAAGAAAGAATGCTGTAACTGAAAACTGCTACTAGCATTGTAAGAATTTGAAGCTGTTTATAAAAGTTTATTTTCACCATATAGTTCATGCATGTCTTGCTGCAGGAAGTCTTTCCTTATCTTACACAACTAAACCCCAATGAAGATACAATTTCAAACACCTGTACTTGCAATACAGTGGACATCTTTTGATTATCTAAGGCTTTTAGGTCACAAAACTTTTTGCTCTCCCTTCCCTCCTCAAGAACTATTATAATCACACACAAGTCAAAAGGGAAATACCTTAGAGAAAAAGACAATACGAATAGACATGCATCCATCCCATCTGTAGGACTAGAAGGAAAATTTTAGTAAAATGGTAAAGCAAAACAACAGAACAGAAATCTAATCCCCCTCCCCTCCTTAATCTTTGGGAAGGGAAAAAACAAATTGCAGAAATAATTATCCTCTCTCCAGAAGAGCAAACTAAAATCAGGTCTTCTTAATCCCACATTTTAAGACTTACAAATGCTACTCATCATTTCCTTACTGTCTGCTTCCTCCAGGTGCAGAGCAAGATTCATGCTGGTTCTGAGCCAACCGGTGGCACTAACATCTCATATACCCCAACCAAACAGTGTTAGTCAAACACTAGATACAGGCAAGTTTATAAACCCAGTTTAAGCCCCATGCCCAACAAGTCATTTTCAATGACTATTTGTACAATGGCATGGAAAATTAACTACAGTCGTGCATGAAGCACTCCGCTACCCACCCTGACAAGAGAGAATTGCCTTCTGCCTGCCTGATGGTTGGCTGCATTTCCCATCTCTCCTATCAGCAAGACTGTCAGGTATACACTCAGGAACTCACATCAGAACCTTATCCTAGCATGCAATAAGGCACTTAAAAGGTAATGGCAACAGTGGTAATAAAGTTTAACAGTGGGAGCACATTTTTAATTTGTGTAACAAGCCTTTAAAGTAAGAAAAGTGGGGATATGTCCCTCTTTACATGATGATTTACTGCATAAGAAATTGATTTGGGACTCAGTAGATGTGGGTTCCTATTTTCTACTGATCTTCAAAACTTCCTGTGCAGCTGCTGAGAGGTACATGAGACTGCCATTAGTACAGGCAGAGAAAAATACTTCCTTACCTCAAATAAATATAGGAATAAAGTTCACTGAACACTGAGGTGCTTGTGTTCTTGTGTTATAACTCCTAAATGGACACCCTATTTACAGGGGGTAGGAGAGGAAGAGGAAATCAGACCACTGACTTCATATCAAAGTCTACAAGAATAAAATGCAAAGTCAGTGCATCATTTCAACAATGAAAACAGAACGAAGGAAAAAAAAAAAAAAAAAACACAAACAGAAAAAGCTTTAAAACAAGAACTATATGGGGACATCTTTGCTCTTTTTTCCCCTTGAAGTTCATGTCATTCAGAACATGACTTGAAAAAGCTAAAAAGAGTCCAGTGGACATGTTTTTAAAAGAGTCATCAACGCTTACTCTTCTTAGTACTGTACAGAAGTAGCACCTTCATTGCCCTGGAGGGGAAAGCAGAAATTAAAAACCAAAAAGGACCAGGAATTTATTTCTTCCAAGTATATGACAAAAACAGTATTAAACATGCAGTGAACACATCAGCCACTTTTTGAAGCTACTGAATGAGTAAATTCAAAGAAAAAATTTAACTTTTATTTAATAAGAACTAGCAGTCTTAAGATATTGATCCGCTTTGCATTAGGAAAGTTTGTAAAATTATTCCCATGTACTTGAACTAGTGGAGGCAGCTTTCAGTAACCACCCCTCTTCCATACTAGAAATTCCAGTGTTTTCACGTAAATGGATGCTGGAATTTAGGTGGATTTGATTTAATCCTACCTTTTTTTTTTTATTATTTCTTTTTTTTGGTCCGGTGAAAAAACTTGTAAGAATTCCAGGGCCTCCCACAGGTACATAAGTTCATGAAAAATGTTCAAGTTCTACAAGTCCACATGCTGCTACACAAAAAAATTAATCAGATATAAAGAAAAGCTGATACCTAAACAGCACTATCCCTCAGTCACGTACCACCAAATTCTAGAATAAAATTTAAATCCTAGGTATTCATGTAACGCCTGATGTCTGATAATGCTTTAATTTCTTACAGATAGCAAGTTCTTGGGCTATTTCTAGAGTTTGCTTACAACTGTATTTCCTGCTGAGACATTTGAACAGACTCCTTGTCGCCAGCCCAATATTATAGCCCTTATGTCAAGGAACTCAATTCTTCTTGTCCAGGCACTCCAAAGAGCTTGGCTTTTAGAATTTAAATTTCACCTTCTGGATTCCCATGTAACAAGCACCTCTGAAGACACTACACAATGAATGGAGAGAAAGGATTAAGTGGTTCCACTGTATAAGAGAATCTGGGACTAACAGCACAAGCCTCCATGGCTCACTTTTCCACAGTTCTTACTGTGAAGACTTGCCCCAGGGCCTGTGCCTAAAACCAGGGGAAATTGAGATGCATGCTTCCACTGCAGCCACAAGGCAAAAGAAGCAGATAGTTTGTCTGCTACAGATAACCTTTTCAGTAAAGGGCAGCAGTAGATCTGCTGCATGAGGGAAGTATCTTCGGTGCATAAGAAAACCTCAGGCAAATGAGGGGATGTTTGTGGTCAGTGTGTGTTTACTAAGATACAATCTCTTTCAGGAGAGTAAGGGAGAAGCTGGTGTATTTTCGTACTTCACACATACAGAACCCTAGAAGCAGAGGCACGTGCTTTGTCACCTTGCTAACCAGGACAACGATATAATTTTGCTGGTATAACTTCAGACCTACAAAAGACTCGATGTTAGGCCTTCCGGCCTGCTTTGAGACATTATTTCACACTAGAAGGGAGTACACTTTGCAGATCACATTTTAGTACCTGGCTTCAGAAGACAAATTGATAACCTAGCATTTCAAACCACAACTGACAAATTTTAAACTTACTTCCATGACATTATGCAGAACCTGGGTTTCAGAAAAGGCTTTCTGTTTCAAAAACCAATCAAGAAGCTAGGCCCAGGACAAAAGTGCTGGTCCTTAATACCTTTACTTTTAGAAAGTATTTACAATATTGATGCTACAGGAAGTTATTGAACACCTAGTAGTAATGTAAAAGTGATAAAAGACATATGATCACACATGCAGCTTAAATTTTGGGAAAAAAAGAATTTCATTTTTGCACACCAATTATTTAATAACCCTGATCAAATTTCACTTTTCTCTCATATACTTGCATAGTCCTTATAGGTCTAGAAAACAAACACTAAGATGAAGTAGTATTTTCACCTGTAAATAGTAATTAGATTGCTTATAAGATATCCAGTATCACTGATGACTTCTGGCCTCCTAAGAACCCCTTGCCGTAAGGAGGCAATGAAAAAACCAAACCCATAACCTCACAGTCTGATAATGCTTGAAGTTATTTTGTCATATGTAACAGCTTCTCTCTCCAAAAAAAAGGGTATTTAAGAATCGTTAAACTTCACCCCATTCATTGGGTACAAGGAGCAATCAGTACTAATAATTGTACTTGAGGACTGCCTGGCTTGAAAACCATTATTCTGAAAAACAATACAGACTGAAAAATAATGTTACCTAGGCAATGTAAGACACAAGCCACCAGGAAAAACAGATGTCTGGGTCTGTACGCTTGTGCGAAGACTGGAATAAACGCCAACATCTGTAGCTCAGGTCCTTTTTCCCCAGGGATGCTGGATGCCCGACGTGAATCCAACTGAGTCAAAAGGCTGTGCCCATGTGCTCGCCCCTCTCCCGGCTCCCCCATTTTCTCATTCCCACTACTTTTGTAAGGGCAGCACCATAAAACGGGCGGCTGGCCGGGCACCGCTCCCACCCCTCGCTCCCCCTTCCGCGCGTCGCGGCCGGGGGCAGGCGGGGAGCCCCGGCGGGGCTCGGCCCAGGGCGGGGGGGGCCGACACCCCGCCCGCCCCGCCGCGCTCCCCCCGCCCTCTGCTAGAAGGGTCGAGGAGGAGAATGCCCGTGAGCTGCCGCCGCCGTTCCCCGGGAACGCTCGCCCCCAGGCAGACCCACGGCTCCGGCCTCCCAGAGCGAAGGAGGGGACTCGGCTGCTGCTGTCGCGCCCCTCGGCCCCTGCCCAGGCCGCTCCCTGCCGCGGGGGGAGCCCACGAGGGCCTCGGCGGGGGCCGCCCCCCCCCCCGAAGGGCTGGGGAGGCGCAGGGCGGCTCTGGGCGAGCTGGCTGACCCCGCCGCTGGGTGGGGGCGCTCGGGGCGGCTCCACCGTGAGGTCTCACCTTTTCGAGAGGTCCATGAGGACCCCAGAAAAAAGCTTCTCTCCCAGCCGGAACGAAACCACCAGGGCGTCCTCGATGATGTGATCCAGAGTGACCCGCACCTCGGAGCCAGGCAGCAGCGGAGCCTCCGCTTCCCCTCCGGCCAGAGCCACGGGCACCGGGGGCTTGGGCTCGACAGCGGCGGCATCAGCAGCATCCGGCTCCTCCTCCTCCGGCCGGGACGGCTCCTCCCCGGGCTCCGGCACCGCGGAGCCCCCAGTAGCCGGCGGGCAGGGCTGCGGCGGCTCCCCGGGAAGTTCAGGGTGCCCAGCAGGCGGCGGGCAGGGCTGCGGCGGCTGCTCGGGCTCCGGGCTCGGCGCTCCCCGGGGCTCGGCCTGGGGCGAGCCCACCTCCGGGGCGGAGGGCGGCAGCTTCTCCGTCCTCTCGGCTTCCGGCTCCTGAGTCCCCGCCGGGCTCCGGGCGAGCTGTACAGGCGGCGGCTCCTCGGCCTCACCGGGAGCAACCTTCCCCCCGTCGGCCTCCTCCCCATCAGGCACCACCGACTCCACGGCCTCGGTGACGGCAGGGAGAGGATCCGCGCCGGCCTCGCTGCCCGGGATAGGCTCCATCTCTGGCTCGGCTTCGCCAGCCCCCCCATCGCCCGGCACCGCTGCAGTCGCTGCCGCCTCCGCAGCCATGGCCGCCATTTTCTCTGCTGCTTCACCGCCGCCTCCCTCCAGCAGCGGGATCGATAACCACGGCCTACCCCGCCCGCCTGGGAGGGAGAGCCCGCCCCGTCGGCTCGCGTCCGGCACCCTATTGGTAGGCGCGGTGCAATTTTCTACTTCTATTGGGGAGCCGTGTAGTCCGTCAAGCCCAGCGAGAACTTCTCGTTGGCCAGCGGGGGCTTCATTCAATGAAGAGTCGGGAAGAGGAAGAAGGGGCGTGGCTTGGTGCTTTACAGGCCGTTACAGATTAGAGGGGTTGAGCCTCTAGGGCTGCTCCGCTATCTCATTGGCGGAAGGAGGAGCCTCTCCTGTGGGAGGTTGGTAATTGGTGCGGCCAAACGTCCGTCTGCGGGGCGCGAGGCGAGAGTTGCGCGGTGGCCGGCGGGGAGAGGGCGTGGGGGAAGATGGCGAGGGACGTCCTCGGCGGGGCAGCTGAGCCCGGGGCGGTGCGCCCGCGAGGCTGTCTCTATCTCTGTCTCCCAGCGTGTACAGTGCTGCGCCCGCTGCCGCGCGTGTGCTGCTGCTCTGTGGCGCTGCCTCCCCCCGTGCTGTGGTGGCGAGCGGGGCCCTTACTGGGGGGGGGGGTATGAAAAAGTGTGGGGAGCGGGCAGGTCTCTGGGGAGAGGGAAAATGTGAAGAAGGCAGAGGGCCTGGTGTCTTTTGTGAGGTAAATCAACGCTTTAGAAGATTAAGTACCGTGAATTAGGTACATTGGATAAAGGTGAAAAGCGCAGCGGTGGAAGAAAAAAGAGTTAACGTTTTCCCTTAAGATGTTATGAATCAAATGATTTTTTCTTTTTTCTTTCTTTTTTTTTTTTTTTCCTGTGGGATCGATAGTTGTTATCGTGTGGGCATTTTTCCCACCCAGATAGGAAATCTTGTATTTCCTAAACAAGGTTTAATGAAAAAGCAAAGGTTTTAGTCTGTTACGTGCACGATTTTACATTTTGGGAAGCGGAGTCCTTTGCAGAAAGAAGGCATTTGTTAGAAGGAAGGACGCATGAGAAATAAAAGTAGGAGCAACTGGAGACAGAAAGACAAAAGTGATCTTAAAGCATGAATGGTTTTATTCATCTTTGTGCTATTATGAGAGGTACATTGTTCAGTAACAAATTTTCTGAAAAGTACAGGTCAAATCTGTAATATTTTCTTTAAAAGTAAAGTATTCCTTTTCTTTCACGTTAGTGACTTCTATTGGCAGGCTTCAAAGTTGCTACAAACCATATACTTCCAATAGAAACAGCTACACCCCGAGTTGTCAGGTAAAAAACTTGTCAGGTGTTAAGAACTAATTACATTTTTGCAAGGGGTATGGGAAAAAAATGCTTGATCAGATTTAAGGCTTGGTACTACATTTACTTTTTTTCCCCTTCATTGTAGGAAAAGTGAGTTATGCGTAGTTAAAGGACTACAATAATGCAAATAATTTTTTTTTAGTAATAATAAATGAGGATATGGAATAGCCTTCTGTAACAGCAAGAAAGCTATGTATAACTGCAAGTAAAACGTGATCTTGCAAGCTGCTAGCTATAGATTTTTAGTAAGTAATAAAGTCATGATTAACCTACTCCATTGTGTTGATCATAGTGGTTTGACTTGCATAACAGACATAAAGGCTCTTTCTTCTGTATCTGGTAGTGGTTTACTTTTCATGGTGAGCATAGTGGTTGCGTTATTGGTGGTGTAAAGTGTGTAAGAAACATGGAACATCAGGCGGAACAGCTAGAGACGTTTCTGGAGACAAATACATTAGAAATATAGTTAAAGAATTTGGTAAAGATAAAACTGGTTAATACGTTTACGTATGTTTTATCACTTTATCTGTTAAATCAATGGTTTGGTAGTGTGGGTGGATAGAATAGAATGTGTTTATTGGGGGATGGAGTAGTAGATACTGAATTTCAAATTTATTTTTTTCCAGCAGTGCTTGCAGCTCTGTCAGTCTGTATCAGAGAAACAGCAGATGGATTCAGCATATGATCTGTGGCTTAAAACAAATCAGATTTGGTAAGCTTTTCTGAAACTACCTACCATTAATATTACTTCCTAAATCATTTTGAAACAATTTTGTTAGACCATATTTGTAAAAGATCTGTATTTTGTGTCCTGAGGCCATAATGCTTTGAAAGATGGCAACTGTCTAGGCACCCCTAAGGCTGAATATGTTCTTTGCCAGATTTCTGGAGAATAATGAGAAGATTTATGTTGCTACCGAGTTACCTTCATTTCAAAGCTATCTGTGTGCAAGGATTTCACTTTAATTCAGATCTGAGTTTTCACTTTTTTCTATATGTTTTGCCAGGGAGAATGCAATAGTGGCTCTGGAAAGTTCACAGAAGTTGCAACTGATTCGTAAAGAGTTCTTATCTTGAAGAAGCTTGGTATAAAATAAATGGTTGTAAGAGTGGAAGGAGGACTTTGCTGTTGTCTCGTTATTTTTGTTCTGTGTGATTATGATACATAGAAAATGAAGACTTGTTTCCCAGAAACTTTTTACCTTATTCAGATGAGTCCTAGAACAGATTAAAGAACCATATTAGTGCAGATAGCTCATACGTAGCACCAGAACTGTTTTTACATTGCTCTCCTACGCAAAGAATTTCACTGTGTTTGGAGGTACTCCAACTGTATTTTAACAGTAGACCAAACCATGCTCTGCATGCACAGGACTGTTCTGCATGTTAGAGGTATGATCATCTGTTCGAATACTGTTTTCCTTATTACTGTCTTACACTAGTAGTAATCCATTTGTTCATTCCAAGACTAATATTGTGAGGAAAAAGCGTCACATTAGTTAGAAGCGCTGGCAAGGTAGAGGGGTATGTATTTTTAAATTATTTTTTATTTTTTTTTACTTAGGAAACATAGTACTGTATTTCAAAAGCGTACAAACACTTGCACTCAGATAGAAGTTTGCAAAAGCAAAGTTGCCAGACAGCTTTCGTGCCAGAACTGTCATGGTCCTTACTATAAAACAGCAAGGCTTGTGTAGATACTTTGTAAGGTTGGTGATTTTTATTGTGCTAGTCGGCCAGTTCAGTTAGCCACAGTTCGTTTCTCTGGTGCTGCTGTGCCATGGTGTAGAAGGATGGCAGCAAATTCTGAGCCTACAAGAAATTACCAACTAACACAAAGAGACTACTCAGCCCTTGAGCTGATCGGGCATTAAGATCCAATAGCTCAGCCCAGCAGGCTTTTTGTTATGTGAAATTCAGACTTATGTAGAGGATGGGCGTAAAATGGAAGATTTCCTCTCTGGAAACTTCAGGGAGGTTGATGCTTACTGAAATCCATCTTCATTTTCCGCAGGTGTTGATTATGGCAGAGAGTTACCATAAAAATGCTATTTGTCATCTTTTACATCTCCTGGAGTCCCCAGCAATCCTTGTGCTAAGCATAGGAAATAAAACTGGGTGTATGGTTTGTTAACACTGAATTGTTTCATTGCAATAACAGAGGAGATTAGGGCTTGACCCAAGCAGTTTCAACTACTGGGGGGATCTTAAAATAAAATGTGAACAGCTCTTCTGCAGTGTCATCTGTATTTTGCAAGGTCCTATATGTGCTTTTACAAAGAGGTAAATAAGGACATTTATATACCACTCTAATGGCCAACAGAAATATGATACCATGAGTAACCCTTAAATGAAACTATACTAGCAATAGGCATGTAGATGCAGGATGAAACATGTAAATTTAACAAAAAAGTGCTCACTGTGTGATATTTTTTCCATCCCAAATTCTTTTGATCACCATTTAATTTCTGTTTATTTTAAATCTAGCCTGTAAGTGCTTTAGGATAGGATTTGTCTGTCTGTGGCTGGGTTGCATAGTGTTTGACATAGTTGGTTTCAGGACAGAAACAAGGTCCCCTTAGAAACTGCCAAAATAAATTGAAGTTAGTGAAACTGCACTATAACTCCTGTAGATTAAAATGAGTTTTCATGTATTCAACAATTGGCAGAAAGGACAGAAGTAGAAAGGAGAAACTATGAGTTTGAGAAAGGAACTGATACAGTTGGAGGGAATAAAATGATTAATTTGATGGCAGGAAAAAAGCAAAGCTCTATGAAGATGTGTTAACAGTGTATTGACAGGCTGGGTGCCTGAAAAAGTTGTAGTAAATTTGGATTGAGTGAGTGAGCGGATGAGATGTGGTTGCATGATGCCACTAAAAGTAGATACGAGTGTACCTGTATGCATGGGTATACACAGATGAAAGAATTGTTTCTGTGTGTGTAGGCTGGAATGTGATAATGATTGGGTCTGACAGACTTGGCTGTTTAAAGGCCTGTGCTGCTCAGTATTAGTGATACTGATTTGTTCTGTCATGATCCAAGTGTATCATTGCACTGACCTAACTGAACAGAAAGTCTTAAAGTCTGTGAATAGTCACGGCATGTATGTGTGTTTCATTAAGTGCATTTGGTCAGGATGAATATAGTTTAAGATGACATATAGTGGTAACATCATTCCCTGGGCATCAAGTTCCGTAAAAGTGCACTACCATGAAAGAGCCAACACAAAATGCAAGGTTGTAATGGTACAATATATATAAACAGAGTATAATCAGGGTTGCAATGAAGCCAAAGTGCATGATTGCAGCATATCTACAAATACTCAGCTTCCTTTAAGTTAATTTAGCTACCAATAATAGTGAAGCTTTGATAGCAGTTTTCAGAATGGGCTGCACCCTGGTAATTGCCTAATAGCTGGAATTTGTGGTGTTATTGGTATCCAAGCTAACTGGATAAGTATAAGTTCACTTTGTCTGTTCATGCTACGACTGATCTGTCTTAGTGTAGGCATATGAAAGGTCTAAACGAGTGTGTGGATTTACAGGGAGTGTTTACAATGCCTTGGTAGGATAGTAGATATTTTTCCTAAGTTCTAAACTGGGGCATAAGAATTTTACATTAGAGCTTTACAATTTGAAGTTCTAACAACTTTGCTGAGACTTTATGATTCCACACATTAAAGGAATTATGGTTTATTCAGAAGCTTTGATCTTTGCTGGCTCTTCAGCAACAACACCAAGAAATAGTGTACTACAGGAAACATCATACTTTTCTCCCTGTGTCAGTCTGAATCATAAGGGCAATAGCTTCCTGTGACTGCTATAGTGACAATTTCCTGTGACCCTGAGGAAGGTCAGAGGTCTCACAAAAACCTCCACAAGTCAGGGTTTGGGGACCACAGTTTTATGCTGTGTTAATAAATCCATTTTAACATTGTTCAGTGTTTGCAAAGCATAATCTGCTGTTGTGAAATTGTCAAGGCTTTCCTATTTAAAAGAAAAAGTGTAACCAAAGAAAGCCAAGGTATATAAGCAATGCAGAGGAATATAAGCAAACAGAAAGTAAAGATTGGGTCTTGATTGTATGCTGCAGACTTACTACTTCTATAAGTTAGGAAAACAGCTGTTGATCACATTTAAGCTGTTTTGAAACTTAGTTATTGATTTATTATGGAAAATTGGTATGGGAGGAGAAAATCATCAGTCATTCCTGTAATGTTTGGTAACTGATTTTTGTAGTCATATGAATGCAGAGCTCATTTTGTTACATTTATGAATGATCATTAAAGGATTTGTAAAATCTCACTGCATGCACACATGCCCCAGAAGTCTAACCTGCAATTTGAAAAGTTAATTATGTGCTGAATTTCTTGTGAACAAGAGATGAAGTCAACAATTGGGGCTTTACGTAATATCTGTATGGAGAATTGATTTAAATCAATTACCGTATTTGGGATTGCTTTAGAAAAAAAAAAAAAAAATGCACCTAGAAGTGAGCCCCTGGGGTGAAACACTGGCATTAGCTCACTGCTGACATGTCTCACACTTAAAATTTTAAAGAAATGTGAGTCTGAAACTACTTCGTGTCTTATCTTGTAATCTGACTGATTTCTGCCGTCTTCTGAAATTTGTGCATTTGTAGGTACTGGTGATATCCACATTGTATCTCCACATACTTTTCCATTCAGACAAAAGGAAACAACCTTAAAGATGCAAAATTGCTATTACTATTATTGTTTCATATTTTGACATCTAAAAACCTTATCTCTAGTTTTGCATGCATACATTATATCTGTTTCAATAAAAGATCTTCCATTATTTTAGTAGAAATAAAAAAAAATAATTATCATGCACTAAAAACTAGGTCTATAGTGTCTCTCAAACCGTGACCATTGTTGCTAAATTATTAATTTATTAATTATAACTAATTCTTAGTAGATCAAGTGCCAGTCCTTTCCCACACATATACCCTAGTCTTCTTCCACAGTTACTTATTACCAGTATTAAGAGCTGTGGATGTAAAATGAATTCATTCATTTATATGATACAATTTTGTAGTGCCCAGCCAGATCAATCAATTTTATTGAGTGTTGGAGACTCAGTAAATCAAAATTAGTCTAAAATGTGACTGAGACATCAAGGATCATAGTTTACAGGGTATAGTTTTTGAAAGTATTGTCAAGACAGCTCAGTCTTCATAGTGCTGTGGGCCAGAGACATACCGGTATACGTACAGGAGGCTGTTGGGCCGGGACAGCACTCTGTCAGCACATGAGCTGCCTTGTGTCTGAGTCAGGTATTTAATACTCCAGTTCCTTCTTGCTGGTGCTACAAACTTCATGATGGCAGCCCATCTGACCACTGTTTCATCAACTGTGGCAGGCAGAGGAATACTTTTTCCATTCTTCTGCTCTGATCGACCAGGTGGATTCAGTTTGGGAGATGCTAATTTGTTAATGTGGACCTAAGTGACTAAGAAAGTTCATTTTCCATAGCTGTTTAGGTGTAGAAGGTGGTATTTACCTGATCTAATTTAAGTGCCTAGATTAAATGGCCAGTTTAGGAGCTCTGTTAGTAAGGAAGGGAATCGCTGACAGGAAAGTGATTCAGAAAGGGATGCTAAGCTAGCTCTGAAGTGATCTCAGAAGGCCATCTGTCCTTTTGACTATACAGGTATTTCAGTTTCACAGTTCAAACACTGAAATTGTGATTATCGCCTCTACTGCCATATTCTCCAGAGGTAAGGAAAGTTCTACAAATGTTAACAAGTGTCTGTTTGGGCAGTAAGTGACCAGTAAATCTGTTGAGGCATCTGGATTAATTTAGTCTTAATTTGAGTGCTAAGGCTAAGTATTTTTGAAACCATAAAGGCCTTAGGCTCTCTGAATAATTTTGTAGCTAAAACAATATTCATGTTTTCAGGCCTTACATGAAACATAATACAATTTCTGACTCTATTCAGGAATCAGGCTACTTATATACATTCTTTAAACAGACTTGTGTATTACTTCTAGAGATGTTCTTCCTCAACCATTTCTGATTAATTTTCCTTGATGGCTTTAGAAAAGTTTAGTTTTCCTGCGCTAAAAGAATTTATTCTACATATTCCATGTTTTGCAAACAGCAGAACTGTAGCTACTGTGTTCTCTTTGGATGACTCTGCTAGTGCCAAGAACAGCACACTCGGGGACTGTGTTACTGTATTTAAGATCTAGGGAAATTGAAAACTGTTTTTTTTCAGATGATTTTTTTTTTTTTTCCTTTCCACCTGCCTAAAGATTTTCCTGTGTATGATTTGTATTAAACAGAATAGGATATATTATTAGACAAGTTTTAGATGATCCTTTAGCCAGTCTCACAGTGTTTTAGCATAAATATAAAGTTGTATAAAAATCTAATGTAAAGGAAAACATTTCCTTCAAGTAGTCTATACGGTGGTGTTCTTTCCCATGGTAATACAAGTCTTTGTGAATTTGGATATGGTCAATTATTTCTAATTTTATGATGTAACGGTAATGTACACATTTTATTTTTTCTGACTTGTCATGAATATTTGTATATGTGCCTTTCTGCCATATCTGGCTGCTGCTTTTGCGCCTTGATCACATGTCCATTCACAATTCTGGAATTTTGCATGTAAAAACTTGTGTTTCAGTTTCAAGATGCTGAATTTATAGGAAAATCATGTGTGTCCTCAAAGTGTCTAAATATTTCTAATCAAGCTCCCTAGGTTTGAAAGGGGATAGAAAAGCAACTGAATCTTGCCAGACATTTAGTTGTGAAATTCTGCTGTAATTCTTCAGATTTCTTTCTCTTTAAGTATAACTAACTGCTCTAAAACACAGCCATGGATTTCAGAATCCATAGGGCTGCTGAGAACTTAATTTAGCAGAGAGGTTGCTTAGTTTTGTCTTCCATGTTAATTTAAGAATTTACACCTTCAATCTCTTAAAGATCTTCCCTGTGGCTGTTGAGATTCCAGCTCCTTTCCTCCTTAATGAATGATGCCACCACCTTCAATACCCGTTCTGTGTTCTCCAGATCTTTACCTGCTCAACTGTAGATCAAAGAGAAAACTTTCTGAGTATAAGTTTTCATTACTTATTTATATGTTTTGCAGAGAAGTTTATGGCACGTTATGTGTCACTTACTTATTGAAATATGGTCCTGACATGGCAAGCAGGACTGAGTCTTACCTGAATTTGAGTAGGAGATCCCTACAGAATACTCTAGTGATTTACTAGTTGAGTCAGTAACAGTCTTTCCCTGAATCAATGCTAAATCAGCATCCTACACTGAGTAATGGTTCCTGCAGCAGGAGAATTTGGTCACGGAAACTATTACAGAACACCTCTCTTTATGGATACTCTGTTCTGATTGAATAAGGCTTTCCAAAGCAAGGCCTTGCCATGCAACTTCTAATTTTCGTAGTGCAGTTTTTAACTGTGACTATCATTTACAGATGCCCTGTGGCATATGCTGTGGCATAATCTCTTCAAGCTGCCCTAGCAACAGTAGAAATGCCCTGGATGCTTATTGGTGTCACAGCTGACAGTGTGCCAGTTGTAATTGCTAGCTGAATTATTTCTTTTACTTTGCATAACAGAAGAAACAATTCCAGGATTTGTTGTAAGGGCCAGTCATTGCTAATGCCGGTATGTTATGTAGCCTTAGCTTGAGGTTTCATCCTTTGAATGTCTCTTTGAACCTGAATATCTGCCCTAGGACTAAACTCACTTTTGTGTCTCTGTATTTTTGAAGTAATTGTCCAAGAATGCAGAATTCCTTCAAGGAAGCTGTTCCAGAATAGAGATTGGGGAATAGCCCTTGAAGTGTTTCTGGAGGTACTGTCTTTGACTTGAAATGTACATCAAGCAACTGAAGTTGTCCTGGTACTTTTCCTAAGAGTTAGGATATTAGTCTGGATAACTTGGATATTTTCTCTTCTGTGGTGCTGTGGTGTGGTTTGTGTGTTGTGGTTTTTGTTGATTTTTTTGTTTTGTTTTGTTTGTTTGTTTGTTTGTGTTTTTTGTGGGTTTTTTTGTTTGTTTGTTTTGGGTTTTTTTGTTTTTTTTCCCAGTTAAATTTAATGCAGTAGCCTAGGATATTAAGTTTCGGTTGAAATGTGTTCTAAGTTCTGCTCTGGAATGGGGTTGGGTTTTAGCAATTTTCACATCTGAGACAAAGGTTTAGAAGCTTCTTTTTGACTTCAGTTTCCTGCCCTCATGTCTCTTTTATCTTGTGACAGCTACAGCATCAAGTCATGATAATGGTGAGTTTTAGAACCTCTAGGATACTTCTGATTCACTGAGAGATTCATTTGTAAAAATGGCAGGTTCTGCAATATCTAATGTTGCTTTATACCTCAAGCAATATAAACCAGATTCTTAGGATCTATATCTTCCTTCCTTACCTCCAGAGTTCCAGTCAAGAATGTCTAATTTATTGAATTCTGTGTGATATGCATGGACAGTTATGTATTTTTAGAATGAAAGGGGCTATTGGTAACTAAGATTGTGTAAGAATTTACATTCTAAGCTCTAGTTCTCTCTCATTACTTTGTGCCAACTATGGGACAGATTTCTAGATTTCTGTCTGAGGAGTATTAAGCGGATAAATAGAAATGAAGGAATGGTTAATTTATCAAAAGCCAAACACTGTGTTCCTCTGTCTCAATCATTCCAATTGACAAAATAAAATTGCATTGCAATTAAATAATCACAAATTATATTTTAAGTAATGCAATATATCTTATTAATATTTTGTATGTGAGTTTCAGAATATCTCCTTGGAAAAGGAGAAATTTGTATGGCTAAAGATATGAAAAATTAATGATACAGTACTGAAAAATGCAACCAGGCACTTCAATGCTGTTTAAACAAATACATATTAAGGGACAAAAAAATGTGTGTGCAAACTTACTGTTGGCATTGCCTGTCTCTTCTGTTCTTACCAATGCAACTACTGTCTTTTCTTGTATTTTTTTTGTTTGTTTTGTTTTGTTTTGTTTTTTTTATTAAGGTACAAATATGGTTGTTTTACCTATGAATACATCATCTTAATCCATTAATTTCTGTTCAGTCTCCTTTCATTATTTAAGAATGCTGTTTGTGAGAAAGCTCATTGGAACGCTTGTGGCAAACAAACAAGACAATAAGCATTAGTCAAATATGTGGTAGGAATATGTTTATTATGAATTTAAAATGCTAGAACTATGAAAAATGATATTTTAAAGTCTTATATGAGGAGAAGAGCAGGAAAATATAGTGTATAAATATTTTCTGGAAATTTCCAAGTAAACCAAATCTTTGCAATGCTTTTTAGATTGTCAGTAGTTTAACAGTTTGTAGGTTTGGTTGTCTCTATCAGATCGTGTCCAGCTTGATTTTTTTTCTTATGGGATGAGCACAGCAACTGTATTTCTTTGCACCAGAAAACAGGAGCTTCAGGTATCTATGCAGCACCTCTGAAAGCCATATTTACTATTTACTGATGGTCACCTGTATTTTGGGAGAAGAAATTGTATTGAATATCAGAGTACCTGGAAAGAAGCAATAATTAAATAATAGTTGGTATTCAGCTGAAACATTAGACTTCCAATTACTAAATCTTACTATTTAGCAGAAGATTCTGCACATTAATGTGTTGTTCTTGTTTTAAAACATCTGACATCACACCTGTTGTTTAGGATTCTTCACTGAGTATTTTGGTTTAATATTAGTTGTTTGCAGAATGTCGATTAGATGTTAAATAATTATTTTCATTGTTGCTGAAGAAGTCTATGCTGCTGCTGGTAAAGAAATATCTAGGAAGTTCACGGTCCTTTTGAAATATGGAATATATCTGTGTTCAAATTTGTGTTCAATGAAATAATAAAGGAGCAAAGATAGGAACAAAAAATGTCCTATTTATATAGGGTAGCCAGAACTGTTACAAGTTGGGTTATGTTTGATTTTGTGAGAAAGTAGGCAATCAGTCAATTACTGTTGCATATGTGTTGGGGAGGGAAATTACTCATATGGAAGTGAAAAGAAAATGTTTTCAAAAGGACATAACTGTCTTTGTTTTTCTTTCTTAGCTGATGTAAGACTGAGTATTGAAGAAGTTTTCTTTTGTTTTATGACTGAACTGGGGGGGGGGGGGGAGGAGAAACCCATCTTGATAAGGAAGTTGAAAAGAAGATTGAGAGTTTTACTTGCCCTTTTAATTTTAATTTCTTTTACTAAGCCCATATACTACTTAATTCATCTGGGATTTGTAAACTAACTTGTAAATTATATGGGCATATAGTTAAGTAACACTGCTTTAACACATTTCCCTGTGTAATCCAAGTTACTGTAG
Organism: Tyto alba; assembly: GCF_018691265.1. Classification (NCBI taxonomy): domain Eukaryota; kingdom Metazoa; phylum Chordata; class Aves; order Strigiformes; family Tytonidae; genus Tyto; species Tyto alba. The sequence continues at coordinate 14,332,816 of NW_024881279.1, forward strand.
CAGCCTATATGAATCTCCTCCAAGGGTGAGGTAGAGCACCTTTACTTTAAACATTTTTTCTCTTATACAAGTCTTCACAAGAGGGGTGTATTATACTACTGTGTGAACTACTGTTACTCATTGTGTGACAGAGAAGGACTGAGACCCAATGTCTCATGAAGTGGTTCATCTGACTAGATGCAATCTGTTAAACTGCTGAAAGTTTTGTGTTTGATCATAACTGGTTCTAAATGTTTTTGGTTTTGGAAGGGACCGAACTGCACTAAGTGAAAGTACTATCGAAAAGTTTCTCGGGATCTTCTGTGCCATTGCTAAACCTTTCCCTAGAATTATTTTTGGTGTTGAACACATGAATTGCTATATATAGTATGATGTAGTTAGTGTAAAATACATGAACATTTACCTTTAAATTATATGCAATGTTCTTGTTTGCCAAGTGAAACAGGTCACACCTTCCTTTAAAGGTAAGTGTAGTAGGGTTTTTTTGTTATACGAAAAAGCAAATTAATAAATTCTCTAATTATTTCCCCTTCATAAATGTTAGTGCATTGGGTATGCAGCAGATGCAAAACATTTTGATGTCCCTCTGTTAAAGTGTTGACATAAAAATACAAAATATATTCTAAGGTGTGATGGACAAACACCTCGTTCCTTCAGGGTAGGAATTAAACCCATTTACTAGAATGTCTTTATAGGCATTTAGAGCCTTGGAAAACAGACCTTAAATCAGTTGGTGAAAATATTTAATGTCCAAAGCAAATAGTTCTGAATTTTCAAAATTACCGTTTTTCCTTCATAGTCACATGGCAAATCGTAGACAGTGGTGTAGCCACCATGTCCCTGTAACTGCTGGAGGCAGCTGCTCAGCAGCCCTAAGTAAGAGTAGCTCTCTTAAACTGATTGCTTCAGTTTGTGTCTGCTGAGCATCAAAGACCCAGTAAGTTTCCAACAATTAAATGGAATCCTTTTATTTCTGCAGTTGTACCTCTTCTTCATTAATAGCTCTTGTTTCATGAAGGCTTTCATTCTGTCTTGTTCCTTTTATCATAAATATTTCTCTTAGCCATCTATGAACAATATACAGGAAAATCATTGAAGATGATAATCTTTTTATAAATGAAAATAATTTGACCAAGGTCTCTCAAGTGTATTTAGTTCTTTCATTTAATTCTTGAGCTGTTTGTTCACACTGTCCCTTTTATACAATTATTTTTAATTTTTAGTCCTATTAGTAATTTTCTTTCCTCCTTTAAATATCGTGTTGAGCTGGCACTGAAATTGCTTGTTACAATCACTGGCTCTTAAAGTGCTTTACAGAACACTGATTTACATAATCTGCATTCTCTCTAAGAGAGAGAAGGAAGGAGGAAGAGTAGGATGATTGTCTTTAATACTTGTTTCAGTCTGCCACACCGACTTGTCCACTAGCCTTCAGTTAAGAGCTAAGATCAAAGCAAAATGATCAGTGGGTAGCTGCAGTAGCATCAGTGCAGGAATATTTTACATGGGAGTAGGATCTCACAATGGATTTGAATTCAGCCTAGAACTGTTTATCATAGACCAAGATCATGAACATTGCATGACTACAGAAAGTCAGTTGAAGATCACCTTCTATTTCCTTTCAGATAACTCTGCATCTGAAAAGATGCTGCTTCTGCAGGACAAAGAGCCAGTCAGTAGGTGACTACTGACAGAGATATCTATAGGCATGCTCAGGTGCTGTCCCATTAGCTTAGTTTATGAAGCTATGTTAATTAAGGGCCTTGCAGAAGGACAGTTCTTTTCCTACAAAGGCTGTTGTATGTTAACATGTCTAAAAGGTTGTGGATTGACATTTATTTATGCCCGACCATTGCCCGGTTCAGGAAAGCAGAACAAGCATGCAGCTGCATCTATCTCAAGGTATGGACAGGTCCACAGATGAAGAAATCCTCTGACAGTGGTGGAACTATGTTCTACCTATGTAATGCTGTAAAGAAACTTATTTTATGGATGTACAGATAATTTGCTTTGCAGAACTGTGAAGTTAGAATATTTCATCACATGGTAAATGCACAAAAGATAGAATTATAGATACATGTGTTCTCTTTAGGATCAGATACCTGCTACTATGAGTTGACTTACCACAGCAATAAGTTCAGTATAAACAGATACCTGAGCTTTTGTACTGCAAAGTTGTTCCCCACAGTCTGACCTCCCAAACCCTCTTCTGGAAATTATTCTGGAAATAATCTTGCTTGATTCAAGTCAAGAAATCTCCTGGTTACTGCAGCATCTTTATAGGAAATAACTTGTGTGTAGTGTTTCAAAAATTGAAAGGACAAAAAGATGCCTGAAGCATGACTGGCATTTGAAGTAAAGGAGCCTGTTGGGCCTTTTAAGTATTTCCCAGTTTGTTTGTTTTTTTCTGACCTGTTCCCTTGTCCCCTTATTTCTAGGGACATGCTAGCTAGTTAATATTACTGCTATTTGAATGAGAAGAAACTTATGTACCAGTCTTTGTTGGGGAAGAGAGCAATGCTGCTGCCTGTGTTGTGCACTTCAATTGAAAACAAGAGCTAATAAAGTTAATGTAATTCATACACAAGTACATAGAAAATATTGCAGAAAAGACAAAACTCAGGCACAATTTTACAGGTAAAACAATGTATGGCACAAACCTTTTGAGCTTAAGGTCTGCTCCACAAATGCATCTCAGCTGATTTTGACACAAGTTACCAAAGAGGGGTACTGAGATGGAAATGTTTATTTGGGCAGTATATTGCCCAAGGTTGTTTGTTTGTTTTTTTTTTTTTTTAATTTTTTAATTTTCCTTCTGATTAAAGTACTTTCAAAAATGCAGACTGCAAGGTACATGGAGGTGTCTCTGTATATTCATATGGAGCACAAAACCATTGGGCCCAACCAACCCTGGTTACAACCTTTACCTGCCACTCCTTTGTTCTTTGGTTGTGGAAACACAGTAGTGTTTCTGAGGTTGTTCTGTATCTGTAGACAAACTGTTGACTCTGATCAAGAGAAGTTACAGCTGTTGAGGTGTGGCTTTTCCTTACCTGTGCTCCCTGGAGATAAATCTCATGTGAAATAGGAATAACAGGAATGGTAAAATACTGACCTTAATTACTTACAGAAGTGGGAATCCTACATGGTCTATTCTCATTTAGGTTTTTGTGCTGACAGAGCTTAAGAAGATGGGACAATAGAGGAAATAGAATTGACTAGTAATCATTTGGAACCATTGTACTTTCTGAGCTGAAGCAAGCAGCTGCCAACACATCTCTGACACTGTGTCCTTCTCTTTGTCACTTATTTGTAGCCTCCACTTCACTGGCTGTGAAACAGGGACAATAACTTTTCATTCACAGAAGTGTAATGTGGTTTAATTACAGTGAATGTTTAAAAACAACTTGAGGATGAAAAGTGCTTTGTATGTGCTAAATGTTATCCTCCACAAAGACACAGTATAACCAGATAATTAGCCTTTTAGATGCATCTAGTTATTCTATAAATTGCAAATGAATTGCTCTCCTTAAGTTATTGACACATTTGGCTTTCTTGCTAATTGGTTTACATGACCAATTGAATGTATTTCAGTAAAATGGCTGGTGAAGGCAAGTATGTTTTCCATCTAGACATTGCCTTACGTGCAACAATTACATATGGATTGGCTACAACTCAGAGCTGAGCACTGCAGGCAGGTCAACAAAATAAAACAAATTTGAATTGGGATTTCCTAGGTAGATTTCAAAAGTGTGCTTATACCTAGCAGTCCCTCTCGAAGTCACCTTGACTTCAGTTTACCTGAGTAAAAGTGAGTAACTTCTGCCTCACATCCTTGCCCTACTGTCCACATGCCATTCATAACTGCTGTGTTTTGTAATTGGATCTTCCTTTGGGTTTGCTACCTACTATCTAACCGATGTTTTGAAAGTCATAAAATGGAGACACTATGGAGCCTAGGATTCCACACCGGCTTGCTTCTTTCTGCCTCTCTTGCAATACAGTTTTGAAACTGTTCAAACGGGAGGGGTGTGGCATAAATTACAATGTATCCAAGTTTTTCAAGCTCTTCGTCTGGCTTGAAAAGGCCAAAGGAAAGTATTGAAAGCTGTAGCATACTGCTTAGCGTTGCCATCCAGTTAAGCTCTCGGTTAAAAACAAAACCAAAAACAAAACAAACAAACAAACAAAAAAAAACAAAAAACAAACAAACAAAAAAAACACACACCAAAAAAAACAACCAACCAACCAAAAAAAAACCAAAAAAATCAAAAAAACCCCCAACAACAACCAAAACAAAACAAAAAAACACACCAAAAAAAAAAAACAGAACAAAACAAAACAACCAACCAGCCAACCAAAACTAACAAAAACAAACCAAAAACAGCCATGCAAAAAAAGACCCCAGCTAGAACTGAGGTTTGCATTTCTTATATGGGGGGGGGGAAAAGTCACTCTGAGCTGGAATCTTCATAGTATGTAATCACATCAATATAATGTTCAGGCTAATATTAATTTCTGATATAATTCTACTGACTTTTTAATCCAATTACACTGAGGATGAATTTGTCCCTCATGGTGTCTGCAAACACAGACATGAAAAAGCACTGACAACAGTTGGAGAGGTCATGGCCCATTTGTGTATGCTAATGTCTCTGTGCCTGATGTGCACATTTCATCTCATTATCAGATGCTCTGTTCTCTGACTAAAATTAGAATAAAAGCTTGCAGTTAGCAATTTTCAATGCCAGACTCCTGCCCTCTTTGGCCCCCCGACAGCCCCCCCCCCCCCCCCCCCCCCGGAATTTTTTGTAACATTTTGCTAGAGGATTGATTCTCATTCCTTCTTTGTCTATCTGTTTCTCTTTCTGTCTTTCTACAGAGTTCCCTTTTATCCACCCTCTTACTTCCTCAGGCCTCATCTGACGTGCATGGTTTACCAAGTCAAGAAATGCTATCATCACAGACGAGTATTTTCAGCTCTTCTGATCTTGAAAGTGTACTTCAGACTGTGTATGTCCCTGTCTACTCTGTATTTTTTCATTCTTGATAAAAATGATGAGTGATCCCTAGTGTGTAATAAAAATTACAAGTTTATTACTAATTTTAAAATATCACAGGTATTGAGGGGGAATATACAGGGAAAATAAACTACAGAGATTGTTCTCAGTCAGCCTTTCGGGGAGAAGGGTGGAAGGGGAGAGTTATGTCTTTATATGTCCCTACTTTCTTTGAAAGACAGTATAAATTTTTAGCTATTCAAATTAAGGTCCTTCTCCCCCTGACACCTTCTTCCCCAAAATAAGGACTAGCTGAGGACGTTGTTGCAGTAGCCTAGGGGTATGCATATAGCATTCAGCAGATGGAGTTTAGTGCTATCATCCCACCTCATCTTTAACAGTGAAGTTAGTCTTGCAAAATCTCTTAATTTCTCTGCCATGTGCTGAACAGCTTTTCACTTGGATCAAGAAATGTGTGGTACTTGGAGCATAGGTGGGAAATACCTTCCTTCACTTTATAAAGGGTAGCTATGCTATAACACTGTGTTGTCGCATGCCTTAATTCCATCAGCAATTTTGTGTTTGTGCCACTGTCTAACCAGGTTTGGTTAGCCTAGACTTGTAGAGACCTTTCTTTGCTAAACTATGAGCATTAAGTATGCAAAGGAGAAAATGCTGTACTGCTTTCAGGACACAAACATAACCCTGCACAATGACAGCAAAATATGCTTGGCATGCAATGACTTTCGGTGCTCCCTGAAATAAGAGCACTTAAAAGACACAGTCTGGCAACAAGACTGCAGAGTTCAATTGTTAACACAGTGAAATGACAATGTGAACATTATGTCCTGATTACTAAGATATCTGCACCTCTGACCACTCTAATTCTTTCTAGATCTTAAACCATTTTGCCTTTTTCAGTATATCATGTTGTGTTCTCTTACAGATTACTCCTGTCAGTGTCTCATGCTCTGTTTTCTTGAGGACTTCAAGTTGTAGAACTTGTTGTCCTAAGTGTATTTCCAAACAAGGAAAAGTGTATCACCTGTATTTTATACATATTTGACATGCATGTTTTCTTACTGCCACCTAATCTAATTCCAAGCAGGATCAATTTATGGTGTATTCAGGCTCAGCCTGTCTTCTTGTCAGAGCTCATCAGCGATACCCAGCATGGTCCTTGGCAATTCACTTCCTTTGATATCCAGGTCACCTTTTAATGGCTCTTACCATGTTATCCTGTAACTTCTAACTGTGAGAAAACACTATTTGCAATTGGTTTGCACACCAGGAGAAAGAATCCTTCAAGCTAAAGGCTTGCTCTGTTATCTTCCGAGTCTGTGCTTGATTGTCAATGGTTGGAAATGGTGTTGCCCTGTCAGGGCAAGTGATTGGCAGCTGGTCCACAAAACCATGTCAGAGATGATTAACATAAGAGACTTGATTATCCAGTCAATGATAAGGACACGGGATGATCAGTGGAAAAAATTGCAAGATAATAAATGTCACCATCCAAAAGTTTTGGGAATGTGGAGTTGAGATGGTCAAAATGGAAACTAAGAAATACTTTTCCTTGCTCCTGTCACAGACAAGTTTGTAAAATTACAAATGCCAATGTATAACATTTCTGTCACTGTGTCTTTCAGCTTGTGTTTACCCACGACTTCTGCATATCTATCTGTTGGCAACTCTAAGGGCAGAAGATGAATGTAATGAGAACTAATCTTGAAAATTTGCAAAACATTGTTTGGTCCTTTTAATTACATTCCCTAAGATAAGACAGGCCAAATCTTGCCTTTGAACTCCTGCATTTGTTGTTTGTCATGATTGTCTGTGTTCTACTTGACAGTTGAAGTCAATGGAAGTTTTGCCAAAGCACAATATGCAGAACTAGATTCTTGTTTATATTCAGAGAGGGCTGTTTTGTTAGCAGGAATCCACGAAGAGTTTTGACAGGCAATTTTGGGACATTCAGAGCATTTCAATTAAGTTTGAACTGTTGCATTATAGGGGTGGGCATTACAGGGACCTAAGCAGGAAAGCTGTGTTCTCTCACACAATGTTCTTACCCATCTCAAGCAGTTCTCCAAAGCTGTGTGCAGCCCGTGGAGTCTGACAGCGAGCCTGAATTCAGGACTCAGTGAATGTGCCTCTGTCGGAAAGCCTGAATGAGCTTGTTCAGTTTTTTGCAGTTATTCCATTGGTCAAGTGATTTCTAAAGCTGTGAAAGCCCAATTTTTATATTGTTGAGGTTGTCAGGAATGCTTGCATTTTTGTCATTTATTGAAGTCCTGTCTTTTTCCATCTGCTTAATATCACCTTTTAGTGTGGAATCGACTGAGGCTGTATAGTATTTTCTAAAGTATCTTGCAGTATCTGTAGGCCAGGAGTTTCAATCCTGTAATTAAAGTATATAACACTATTTTCTGGGCAAATGCTCAGTGTCACCACACTTCTTGTTTTGTTACTAATTTATATACTAAAGAATAAGTTGTGAAGTAATGTGCCTGCCTTAGGGAAGGGAACTTGAACAGTGGTATTCAGTAGGTACTGCAGATTCTTAAATGGTAGTAGAATGCATTAAAATAATGCAGAATATTTAAACATGCTTTGTTATGTCACTGAGGTAATAGCAGTAATGTCTGATCTTGAATAACATATGAAGGGCAATGCAGTATTAGTATGTTTATAACACAAATTCTCTTATTTCTAGAGTTGTTCAACTGAAATTCACCCCTCCCACCCCCCAGCAAATAATAAAAAGAAAAATACAAGCTTTCAACTGCTTTACTATCTTTGTGAGAAAATATGTTGGTGTAACTATGCTGCATTTCTCTAGGGTTGTACTAATCTAATTCCCCATGTGGAGGCTTATCACAGAGTAAGGGCCAAGTCTGCAGTACCAAGGATATGCTGATGTAGCTGTATAGCACTTCTTTTTAACAGATGGAGTTCCTTCCCTACTACAGCTAAAACCGCCATGCTGAATAGTACATACTCTGCTAGGAAAAGATACATTTGCCAGTGTAAATTTATTTCTGTTCACTGGAATGGTTGGTCAGAAGTGTGGTTGTTTTTTCCTTTATGTTTCTAGTAGGCATAGTTAGGCTGCAAAAACATTGAGAACTATTTTAAAATGCATTTTTACCAACCTAGTTTATACTAGTTTGAAAAATATAGAAATTAAACAGCAATAGAGATACTTCATTCTGAAAAGGAAGGACATATTAATGAGTGCTTTTTTGCAAGATTATAGGATTTCTCTATTTAGGTTGAACCTAACTAATGGAATAAAAAGAGGGGAAAAACTGTTAGAAAAACAAATTAGCTGTGCCATGTAATTCAGTTCATTATGGGGGAAGGATTGAGAGTGATTTAAAACTGCAACACTGCTTCCAAGCAATCTTCCCTTCATACAAGGTTCATTCTTTGTGTTTTTGAGGTCTGCAGTCTAGATAATTAAAGTTGGAGCACCACTGGCATTTAATATTACTTTTCCCCCCTTGTCATTGATTACAGTGTTGGTTAGACATTATGTTTACTGAATGTTCTATCACCAGTTCTTGTACTTCAACCTAGTATATGTTTGGGGGTGGCCAGTTTGTTCTACTTTGGCATCCATTCAATTGAGAAATCTGTTCTGAAAGGCAACTTGAATTTTGTGAGGTATCCTGTCAAGTGACACGTTTCTGTAGTAAATAAGATATGATGAATCATACAATGCAATGTAAGGATCTGTGTCCCAAAAGAATTAACAGAATGAAATCATGCTGTCTCTTAATGATAATGGAGAAGTTGGAGTTAGGATTCTGCATAAAAGCTAAAGCAGCCAAATATCTTAGCAGTGCAGAGGAAGGAACAGAATGAAGGAGAAAATCTCTTATCCTCTCTGAGACGAAGAATCAAAGATATAAAAATCAGTAGTGTTTAATATTCAATAATTGATACATAATCAGTCATCACAAAGTATCCTCCATACCTTTGAGGAAGATGCATTTAGGAGTGACTTCTGATTTGATACATTTTTGTTATAACATCATTGATAGTTATTCAGTTGCCTTGTGCTATCAAATTACTTTCACTGAGGGTCTCTTGAAAAAAGACAGCTAGAGGTTTTTTAGGTTAGATCTCTAAACTACTGATGGCTCCAGAAGAAAACCTACCTATCTAAACTTTAGCATTACTCTGAGTAACTTCTTTTTTCCCAAAGGATTGCCCTCATGCAAAAAGTTAGGAAGATGTTAGGGTCCTTGAAATGAGTAAAGACAGCAATCCTTTGGCAATATCACCCTTAGCTGATAAGGTGCTGCAATCGAATTGTAGATAGGTCACATTCTGCTCCTTTAGGATTTGCCTACTAAGTTTTTCCAAACCTTATTCTATTCCATTACTTCTTTTTCAATAGAAATTTTGATTTGATTTTTTTAATAAAGAAACACTGATAGCTCAGGCACAATGGTAGCATCTTATCAAATGTTGAATACAATGGAACTAATCAGAAAAAACCTAACACTTATTTTTATAACCTAAGCCTAGAAATTGCACGAGTCTTACTAACTGCATAACTACAAGTAGTGCATTAACTGTAATATTGTAGCATTTTTTGTATTTTTAATAATCCAACTTTTTTTGTAATGCATTTGTTTGCTTCTTTTTGAGTATTACATTTCTTTTTTCTCTGCTCAGGCAAAATTCCCATTAACTTCAACAGGAGCTTGCCGAGCAAAGAACTGAATAAGTGCACAGTAAAGCCCTTGGAATTTTTCCCAATATTTTTTACCTGGCACTGTCCCTTTATGTATATTTCATAATATGGCCTACCCTGTACTTGCAGGCATAGAACAGACTTTGCAACTGTCTCATGTATGAAATATGGAAGCTTTAAATGCTTGTGTAAGCCACTATATTAGAACAAAGTAGTATCTTATAGTTCAAAACACTGATGTCTATTTTGGTATGTGGTAATTGGGGAAATTTCATACTATTTATCTGTTTTTTCATCATGGGTTCATATAATATGTTCAAGTTTCTTAAATTTTTATATCTCTGGTACAGTAAAATTTTTGTAATTATAAGGGCTTTTTCCTCTATGGCATAAATTTAATGTAAAAGGTATTCATGATGATCATTACGTTTTTCCTTCAGAATAAAATCAAATTGGCTGATTAGTGCAAGCTTGGACCAGTGATAGACCAGATAAATACTTCTACATTCAGATTGGAGGCCAGAAATTCTTTGTCATATCAGTAGAGAAACTGTACTTACAGTTTGACTATAGTTTTGCTTTTTCTACACCAATCTCAGTTTGAATTTCTGAAGTCACCCAGGGTGAGTCAGACCTGGTCAAGCTAAAATAAGCTCTTGAATCATTCCCAAATGCTGGAAAAAATGAGTCAATTCAGAGAGCTAAGCAAGTAGAGACAGTCATTACAGGCCTAAAGCAACCACAAAGCTTTGTACGTTCAATGGGAGAGAAGGTCCACCCAGTGAGTCGAAGTTGAATACAACTGGATTTCAGGGCTTTTCTGTTAGCAGAGCTGCTGAATGGCCAGAAGAGAGATATGAGAGCTGTGAATGGGGAGGAAAAACGGACTGATGCTTATGTTATGAGATTGGTTTCGGATTAATGTAAAGCAATAAACCCAGAAGGTAATACGTTTGAGCTGTGGCTTGAACTTGAATGTTGTTTTGAGGGGAAACTAGGATAATTAACAACATGGAAATAGGCAGTGGACTTAGGGCAGGTGATGATGCTGTGACACATCTTACACAGTGAGAACACAATTCCTTGCATTCATTACCATTTTTGTTGCCCACCGTATTGGCATGGGTACACATATTGCAATTAATAACTGTGCTTTCTCAATAGTTCTGGGAAAGTCTGTGCTACTGTCATATACCACAGGGAGTAGTTACTCTTTTGCACAAACTGCTGTTAGCTGTGGGAAAACTTCTCATGCAAAGATCTAGAAAACAGGAGAATTTGATACAACACAGTAACACATCAAAAGTCATGTTTAAACGTACTTTATTTTTTGACAGTACTGCTTCATGGCTGTTCATTATCATAGGGAAAATACAGTGCATGTGCGGAGTCAAGAACTGAGAAGAGTTCCTATAATGTAGACTTGACTCTCTGAGTGTGGCTACAAAATTTGGTGAAAATACCTTATATAAAGGCAGGACCTCAATGATAATTTTAATTTACAGTCAGGTATGTACCAAGACAAAATCCTTTTCTTTTAGCTCTTTTCTCTTCATTTGTAGCCTATTGCTGCTACCTCATTACTACACTGTTCTTTGCTAGTGCAGTAAATCTGGAGACCTAATGGTGCACAAGCCCCTTTGAGGATAGCACTGACTTTTAAAATATTCATTTCTATGCGGATCAGGGATATCCCAGTCTGGCTGTAATCAGAGGAAGAAGGAAGGAGACAAATAATCACTGAACATGACTGTTTAGGGAGCAATTTCTGTCAAAAAAACAATCAGCAGCAAAGGTGGATATGAGCTGGCCTTGCACCCCCAAGCACAAGTAAGAGTGATGTGGGCTTGTTTGATAGCCATAATAGTATAATTGCTTCTTTCTGTTCCTTCATCCTCTAGCCAGCTGCTTCTCCTCCACTATGCGGAAATGCCTGTTGTTTCTGCTAACTGCTGAGTAATGTCGGGCTAGTGAAAGGTGCCAGACTGACAGCAGTGTGATCTGCACTTCTTTGTTTATAGCCAGGGTGAGGTATATCACCAGACCTGACAGTGCCCCTTGCTATACTGGTGAGATACACCTCTGACCTGCAGGGAGAAATCACGAACCAGAGAATCCTTAAGGGCAGTTCAGTTCTTGGTAACTTTTTTGTTGGTCAGAATGGTGCCAGCTGTGGTGGTGAATTGCATGTTCTGGAACACCAGTACAACTTTGCTTCCAGCCAGTGATCCAGACGGACATCAGCTCATAGACTGAGTTATTCCAAATGGAATAGACCTTTGTGCTATGAAATCAGTTTACAGCAAGTCTCCAGCCACTGGGAGTTGAACTGACTACCAAATTTATCTCAGCCAGGCTTAATGAACAGTCATCAGGTAGTAATGATCCTACCGATCTTGATTTAAATGTAAGTTATAGCAGGGGTTGGATTCCATATCCCTAGAGTAATTTCTTGTGCCATCCAAACCTCATCAAAGTGTCTTGGTGAAAATGATTTAAGCTAATATGTTGTACTGCATGTTGGCAAGCAGCTAAGGGAATCCGTGTATTGGTTACTGTGGCTCAGTGGTAATGTGTTAACTCACAATAACTTCATTGTGTGCCTCAGTCCTGGGTTTTATTCAGACAGAGGCATAACTCTAGGCTTTTTTTTTTTTTTTTTAATATCAGGATAACAATACTAGCAAGGTTGTGTCCATCAGTGCCACCTTCAGTGGGTAAACTCCAGGTTATTTTTTTTGAAGAGAGATATTTAAACATTCATTATCATAGTGAAGAAAAAAAACAACCAAACAAAAATTATAAAAACTCGTATCTGACCCTGTGTGAAAAAATAATACAGAGGGCACAGCAACTCCAGAGCTGGTTCAGCCAAGCAATGTCACATAAAGCTCTCTTTAATTTTTTATTTGGATCATGTCTGTATGTAGGTCACGATGACTTAAAAGAGAAGGCACTGACCAGACAAAAACAAACCTTTCAAAAAAATACCATTGCTTTAGGAGAAGGATTCTTTCTCAAACAGAAGACTGAAAATTAGTACTGAAAGAATTTCACTGTTCACTGCTATTTCAGTTAGTTGTGATTCCAGTTACCAGTGACTGAGCAGAGGGGGACCTGCAGTGGTTGTGTTCTCAGCTTGCCTGTCTCCTGCTTGTAAGCTTATCCAGTGCGCAGCAGCAAGATGCTCAGAAGCTGGTTCAAGCCATTTCTCTTCCTGAATTTTTGTGTTGAGATGACCCCATATAAATCATTTCTAGCTTGATCATCCTTCCTAGGAATAAAGAGATGTGAAACTTCTCACTGCAGCTCCCCATACTGGTCTACATTTCTGCTTTTCTTCAGTCCCTAATTATGGGGTCTGGACAAAAACCTCTCCTGCTGCTTCCACCCTTGTGAACATCATTCAGTGGCCAACAGCCACCCTAGTGATTCTGTGCTTTTCTGCAAGAATTACTCCTTTATGCAGGGACCCACATAGCCCATACATCTTTACTGAGCAAACTACTTTTCAGCTTTGAGGAGCTGAAGAGTGGAGGGAAAGCAGATCTTCTATCTAGCCCTTTGGTCAGCCTTTGTGCAAGCACAAGAATAGCATCATGTAAGAATAATCTAATAAGTGTTTCTTCTAGGAGAGGAAGCTGGAGGCAGTGATGCATCTGTGAAGAGTTGGGGCACAGAAGGTCTAAATGCCTCTGGCCAAAGAGCTCTTAGTGACACTTGGGTTACAAGCAGTAATGCTGTGTGGCAACAGTGCAGATTAAAAAAAAAAAAAAAAAAAAAACAAACACAAAACCTAGGTATAAACTGGGCCTAGGAGTACAAATCACTTGTAGAAAAGCTGCATAGAAATGCAGATTGTTGTTTTAGAAATAAACAGTGGGAACCAATAGATTCTCCTTGGCTTTAAAATCCATATTATGCACCCGGATTTTGTATCGCAGTCCATGCATGTGTGATTAACAAAATTTAATTATTTTTTTCTGTGTCAGTCCCTGGAGATAGCAATAACTTTAAGGCATTGTGCAGCAGTGGATGTGTATTTTTATAGTGAATCATCTTTTCACAAAGATTAGGACTTTTGAGACAAATATGCTCTCAGAGGATGATGTTCTTCCACCAAAAAAAAAAAAACAAACCAACATTTTTTTGTTTATTTTGAATGAATGGTCTTTTTGATACTTTTTTTTTTTTAAGATTTTCAGCATTTCTTTGAATTTTCTTCAATATTTTCAAAAGATTGTGTTGATTTTATCATTTTACCAAATTACTGTTATAAAGCCATCATTTAATTACTGCATTTTCTAGTAAACTAAGAGTTTTGGTAAACTAACTTTGTCAAAGCTCATTTGCATTGTAGTAAACAAAAAAAAAAATCAAGGTGATTGACACTATTTGAATCCTTGGTAACGGAATTAACTTTATAAGTGGTTTAAAACATTTGAAAATTATTTTCCAGGTTTGTGCCAAGTACAACTTTTGAGAGAGATGGGGCAAAGGAGTGGAATCTGTTTCATGCTTGTATTTTCCTACTATGTTGTGAGTTTCATTTGTGGACAAAGGACATTTTTCATTTGGCTTAGTGGCCAAGGTAGAAATGGTCAATTATATTGTCATAGACTCAGAATTTATGTTGGAAGGGAATTCCATAAGTCATCTAGTCTAAGCCCTCACTCAAAATGTGTCTAGGTAAAGGCATGATGCCTTAAAGTTTAAATGGTCAGGGCCATCTCTACTCGAGTCTTGACCAGTGTCAAGGATGGAGAGTCCCTAACCTCTCTGGGCTACCTGTTCCAATATTTCACCAGCTTCATGGTTTTAAAAAAAAGAAATCATAATAGCTAATAGAATTTCTCATATTCCCAGTTGTGTCTGTTGTTGCTTCTCTTATCACCATGCCTCCAAGAAGTGTCTGACTCCATCTTCTTTCTTTCCTCTAGTGAAGTAGTTGTGCAGTAAGGTCTCCTCTTTGTCTTTATTTCTTAAAGCTGAAAAGACCCAGTTCTTTCTATCTCCCCTCACACATAGTACCCTTAACTATTAGCATTTCCACAGGTGGCAAGAAACAAGCTAGGCATAAAATGTGGGCAAACCAGAGATTTAATCCTCCAAGTATAGCTTTAGTTGCTGTTAATTATGAAGTGTTTTATTGCCAATTCCAGTGTTGCTCAGCAGGAGACATGCTCCCATTTTATATTAGCTCTATTTTATTCCATATGTTAGCCTTCTTTCCTGTCTTCTTTCCTCTGTTTCAGCATTTTTTCTCCCCTGTCCCGTCTGCCAAAATGAAAGTAATGAAATAGTTAATATTGGTATGTAAAGCATCACTGATTTGCATGAGCCTAAGGTTTAAAGGAGATGAATAGAGCAGGATAAATGATATTTCTCTTCAAACAATTGTCTCAGCCTGACTGATTTACAGGCTCCAGAATACAGCAGGATAGTGATTCATATCCAGCATACCCTTGAAGACTATCCCCTAATCACAACAGATGACAACAAACTCAACAATCATATGAGGAGGTGAGAGCTCATTTTCAAAAGTGCTAAGCAGTAGTGGACCCACAGACATCACTCGCTGAGCTTGAGAAAAATACTGGCTCAATTTCTCTGGTCTTTGCAACATATTATTTGTAAAGGACATTGACAACTTCAAGAGAAAAGTGTGCTAGAACTATAAAGCATTAGTAACTAATAATCACAAAGGGCTGAAGAAATTTATATTTCAATCTTTGGACACAGACCATGCAGTTCAATACCATATCAGAATATCCTCATCACACTGCTCTCTGTATTAGCAAGTTGAGAGGGATTTTTATGATAAAGCCTGATCTTGCCTTCATCCTGTCTTTGCATGCAGGAATCATTATCATGGCTTATTCTACATGAAGAATACTGCATTCTACCAAGAAGCAAAATGGAAAAACCAAGCACAATGAAAGCAAAAGACAGCCCACCTTGAACCAAGGCAACTTATGTTGCAAGGCAGTCCTTAGCAACCTGAAGCCAAACAGAGCTCCTTTGTGTTAACAGAGTAAACTCAAGCAAAGATGATTATGGCTTGTTTACAGAGTCTGGTCAGGTGCTTCTAGCAAAAAAAAAGAGCTTTGAAGGTGGGTGGTAGACTTGCTGCTAAACAAGTGCAATGTAACATTTTCAATCAATATATTTCATAATGTGCCTATATCTTGAATTTTGTAACTACAACAAATTCCAGTACCATGCAGAAAGAGCTTAAGTATTTTGGTTTCTTTAAATCACCTGTCTTTTACAACACAAGCTGCAACTAGCCTTATAAGCCACACATTTTGGCACAGAAGTCCATCTGTGGCATACTGGAACGTTTATTAAGCTAAGAAGCAGAATTAAAGCGTTATCACTAGATGGCAGCATGGTTTATGACACACATGTGTCTACCTGATTTTCAGAGTCTGCTTTGAAAAGCCATGGCTACTCTGGAGAAACAGGCAGAAATTCAGACTGATTTTAGAACCACCTCAGCATGTTTACCAGGGGAGTCACAAGGATAATCCTGGACCTAAAATTCTGCATTAATGGTGGATGCAACTGGTTTTTAAACTTTGTGCAAATTTTGTCAGAGCATTTTCTGTCTGAGGAAACAGAATGTTGGGAAGTTGGCACTTATCCAGTCACTGAACTAAATATCCAAAGTTTTAAGCATCCTGAGAATGTTAAGTGATCTGATGTTACCAAACTGAGCCATTCAAAAATGCAAGTTAAGGTTAAAAATGAAGTTTTAAATAAAAAACCACGATTGTCACTGTTTAGGTTTTTTTGTTCCCTGCTGTTTTCCCCTCATTTAGGAGGGAAACAGCTGTTGTTTGGTACTAGGAAGTAAAGAAACTTCTAAGTGGAAGTTAGGATTTTGAAGTTTCCTTTTGATTCTGGAAGGAAGCCATGAGAGAAATATTGCTTATTCCAGGGTTTAAGACAAAATCACAGCTGTTAACAGCACAGTCTCATTTTCCCAGCTCTACATCAGTGTTATTTGATTAATAACAGCAAATTTATTGCTGACCAACTCAAGAATAAATAAAACCATTGAAGAGGGACATTACAGGCTAGTTATAATAAAAGCAGTTAATAAAAGAAGCAGGTGCAAATATCTACTTGTTTTGGAGATGGTAAAGAAATGGCATATAAGATTTATGAATTTTCTCTGCTGCAAAAGTGTATTTATTTCTCCTGTTAAATGTATCTAAGGAAATATAAACAATTTCAGATTGTTGTAAAATATGCAGTGAGATGCTACTGTGAATCATACACATCAAGGCATAGCTGAAACCCAGAAAAGTAATTATATGCAAAGAAAACTGGCTTTTCTCATATTTCAAGAAAAGAAATGCATCCTTCTCTGCTTTGTAGGTTTTCAAACTCTTTCTGTTCTTGCACAATTAACTCACATCAGTATTTTCCGTATGGCAGTAGCATAAGAAAAATTCACTCAAATACTGATTTCTCATGTCTGCCTTTGAGATTCTTTAAGACAAAATCCTTGTCGACTTGGATTACTGGGGTAGCAAATAGTTTATCACCATCACCAGACAGCTGTCTGTTCCTTCAAACTCTTTTCTTCAGGTGAAAGAATAGAGAAAAAGCTTGAGAGAGTAAAGGAGATGGGAGGGAACAAGTAACTATGACTTTAAAATATAAGAAAAACTCAACAGCAAAACAGATGTGCCTTCAAAAAAAAAAAAAAGTATCTAGATTTAATATTCCTTTTAACAGAGATTCAGCATCTGCAACTGAAGGAATCCTTTTGGAATAGCAGAATTAGAATTTAACTGTGCATGGGGTTTATGTGCACAAATAAAGCAGCAGGCTTTACAAGTGCAATAGAAGGAGGTTAATGCACTTCAGGAAAATCAGTGGAGGTATCGGGCAATGTGCTGAAGAAACCATTATATCTAAAAGATGTAGAGGTGTGTATTGTTTTAACAGACAGCAGTGAATCAGGATTTCTGGCTATTAATCCTATCTCATATGACCAGGGGGCAAATTACATAATCTGTATTTAAAATACAGTACTATTGCTTTAATGATGGAAGGCTGGGGAGCAGCAATCTGGGAAAGCAGGATGCATAATAAAGTATGCTGTGTTTATTCCATGCATACTGAACTCTGAGTAACCCTTGCAGTAGAAGGAGTTCCCCTGGCAGGCCAAGTGGGAAATTTGGCCTTTCTTTAGCTCTTCAGCTTTGTGTATTTGCTTCAGTAACCATTGATGATCCAGATACAGAGATGTTGACATTACAGAAGTAAAGATGCATGAAAATAAGCAAGTTGTGAAATTGCAGTATCTTAAAAAAAAAAAAATAATAATGTCTTCCATGTTGGAAATACAAAAATATTGTATTGGCGTTTTCAGTAGAAACAGTCTGTTTCAAAATCAAAATATGTGTTTCAATTTATTGGAATGACCTAGAAGGTTTTTTTCCAAAACATACAAAATACCTATCTGTATTTCTACATGGGGAATTTTCTTATTGAAGCTGAAAGTTAACCCTTTGCTCAGCACCCATTGCTAGCCTGAATATTTCATCATACGTATCATGGAGTAAACTGCAATATATTAAAGAAAATGTTCTGAGTATCCCAAACTAGAGGGAAAAGGTGAAGGGAGTAGGACTGCTATCAAAGTACTGTTATTAAAAGGCACTTATATATAATGCATTAATGGATTTGAAAACAAATGTTTCAGATGTTTTAAAAATGTGCTTGCTTTAAAGCAAAGAAAAAAAAAATATTTGTCTTTTTTCCAGTATCTATTGTGATTAGAAAGAAATCCAGAAGCAACATGGTATGTAAAAATATTATTCCACCAAAAAATACAAACTTTTTTATATGTAAACTGTGTATAAGCTTGCATGTTGAACAGAGATAATGTAATTCAGCATCTACACTGCAAGTTTGAAATATTTTCTAAGGAGGCAGCTTTAGTTATACATTTGATAAAACTAGATTGGCTGTGGATATGGGAACAATTTAGACTCGATGTAGTGCTGGGGTTATTTGAGACCCTTACATGTGTCTCTAAATTGCTGTCACTCTTTCAGCACACTGGTTCCTTAAAATAAAAGAAAAATAAGGAAATTACAAGATCCTAATGTGTTTGATCTTCCTTGAAACAATACTTAAAACAAATGAGTTTTCCTTTAAACAGTATAAGGCAGAAACAGAGACAAGTGGAAAAATCTCATGTCCCCATGCTTCAAAATGTGGTTATTTTATTAAACAGCTCCTTACTACATGAAGAAATCTTTTGTGTTAAATAAATATGACACCAAGTTGGGCAAAATCCTGAACACCTTCAATTCCTGTTAGATTCTCAATTAATACAACAAAATACATTGTCTCACAAGACTAAATAGTAATCTTCTATCAAGTAGATAATGATTGTTGTTAAAAATCCATAATTTCCTTCCTTATTGCCCATAGTCTACACACCAGTAGCCTATGCTTAATAAGCCAATAATGTGAGTAAAATAGAGAAAGGCAAAGAATTTGTTTATAATTTCCTTTTTTAAAGAACTTTACATTTTCAATGTTCCTTATATCTCTGTAGAGTTTTAAAACCTTTTCCATATAGCAGATAGCACTTAAAAATTTATTTATTGTTTTATAACATGATTTGTTTGGGAGGAAATGGAGCAAGTCTTAGCAGAATTCCTACAGAAAAATAAGTTAGAACATGGTGTTATGTATTGATCTTTGCTGACTTAAGCAAACTTTGTTGAAGGCAAGCTCTGTGCAGCATTTCTCTGAGAAAGCCCAAATCAACATCATGTACACTAAACTATCAGTTGCTTAGTTTCTTAGGTGGAATAAAGCATTCTGTGATTATTACATTGCAGTGAATGCTGCCTGCTAGAATGCAATCTTAGGGCACTGCGGAAGAGGTATGTGAGAAGTAGAAATAACTGTAAAACATGCAAGTTGGTTCAGTGCATATGAAAATGAAAGCTCTAGGACTGGTCTCAGCAGTCTATTGTGAGTCCAGCTATCACGAGAGGCCTGCTGCCACCAGAGCCCATGCAGAACTCCAGTTCATTCTGTAGAAGCAGAATAAGTTCCTGAAACAGAGTCCTACTTTCATCCCATGTTCATCCTGCTGCCTTCTAAGCCTAATTTGAATAAATGACTGTACAAATTTTCTAGGTAACTGTAGCTGTAGAGAGGAGTCTTCCATAGCATAATACCTTCCAAATAAATTGTGGCCAAGAAAGAATTTGATTTTTTTTTTTTCCTTGGTGGTAATGCTGGTGTATGGTGGTGACAGCCTATTTCATTCAGTTACCCTCCCTGCTATCAGTTCCCACTAATTTTAAATGCAGGTACAATGAACATTCATTTTTATATTGGTATGTAGCTTTTTTCCCCGCTTTTGGTGATGACTGAGGATTGCTTGGAAGACCACAACCATGTGACGAACGTCTCCAAATTAAACTAGATTACACTGAAGATAAGCTCCCATTTGGAGCTATGTTGTCCTGATGTGTCAGCAAGTACAGTCATATAGACACTATCAAGTAATAAAATCTTTACAACACATCACATGAACTGTGTAGATAAAGGGGAGATGACTATTGGGTTTTGGTCAGAAAAGTTGAAACAGGAATTGTAATGATTCCTGTCTTCAGGGTTATCAGTTACTAACTTTATTAGAACCATAGTTACTTTCTGTTAGGGACTTTTGGTATAAATGCATGGAACAAAGAAATATGTAAAGATAGTAGCTTTAACTCAGTTTACTTTTACCAGAAGACTGCAGATAAAGTTGAATTATATCTTTCATTTTAGCAACTTTTAAAAAATTGTCTGTACTAGACTGAAACCATTGAGGTTCAAAATGTTCCATAGTGGCTCTTAATTCAAATATCATATTTTAAAGAAATCTTAACAGTTTTCTGTGAGTCAAATTGATAGTAACCAAAATTAGTTTCACTGTGCATTTTCAGATTACATGAATCAAAACTGACGTAACAAAAAAATCTTCAAGTCTTCTGTTATAGTCATTACTAAAACTTAAAAATCAAGATTGATTCCTGTTTCTGCTATCAGTCCCCATTACCATTGAACTGGATGCAATTGATAACATTTAGTATAAGAGAACTAATTAAAGGGAAGAATGCTGAAGAAAGGTAGGAACAATTAGATTCACAAGAATTGCTGGTATCAATCTTACTGTAAAACCAAAACATTTTGGTATGTCTGTTAGTGATCTTAGTTTAAAAGGTGGAAAGTGTACCAATGAAACTTGTTTCTGAGCTGGAATATATTATAGGTCACAGTCACCTCTGTTACAAAAAGGTTACCTGAAAATGAAGTAAGTAAGGAGGAATATTTGGATAGTAAGAGGAAGAAAAAATCTGTCATTTCAGAAGTGTCTAACAGTTTGGCCTGGCTAGCAAAAAAGAAGATTTAACTGTTCTCTAAATGAGTTTGGGGTAAACTCAGAGAAGAGTTCTACTTAAGAGAAGGGGCAATGCTGGCACAAGTACAAACAGGCTTAGAATATATCCATGCATTAATTTAAACTAGAAATTGAAAGAAGATTTTACATACCAGGGAGTAAACTGCCTGCTACAGTAACAAAGACAAGAAATTGGATAGAGTGCTATCAGTTCTAAAAGAGACTGAAATGATAACAGAGATATCCCTCACAGTTCTTTGTTTTGGTGCTTCTGAATCCTGGAGTGCTGATTTGATTTACTTGTGTTGGACTCTGAAAAGACAATAGGAAATAATGAGTTCAGAGAATTTGTACTGAGCCATCAGCTTGCAGAAAATTTGTTTGGTGAACCTGAACTAGGCACACATCACTAGCTCAATTAGCATGAGCATATTCTGCTTTTCTTCTCCAGAGCCTTGATTACAGTTATCTGTTTGAACTTCTTTATTCCTTTAATATAGGTCATGAAGTATAACTCACATCATGTTTACAATGAGCATTTTTCAGTGGCATAGCCACCTTGTGCTTATATTCCACCAGCTGCTTGTTCCCTTTTCCATGCCAATACTTGCATTATGCCAGTACAGCTGTTTGTGTGATCATGCAAATAACTGGATCAGAACACTGGTCCAGCTGAAAAATACATTTTTATTTTATCTGTGGTATTTTTAATTCAAATCAGGCTCTCACTCTGTTTGTTACACTACTTCATGAACGGTTGTGCTAGCACAAAGCAGGAGGTGACTCAAGAACAACTAGCAATCACCTGAGCAATTTGAGCAGCACTGTCATATCCTCTGCCTGCTCTTGGCCGCTCTATGATTTGCAGTCACTACCAGGCCAATAAAAGGGCTACATGATGATGATGGTGGTGCCATTTGTCTTCCCTTCTTCTCTCTTGTCCCTCCTGTTGTACTGGCAGAGGGCCTGACATTGCAATTGAGATAGTTCAGAGAACCACAGCAGCTGAAAACTGATGAAACCACCTGACAACTAAGCGCTTCTTTTTTCTAATTTTTCTCCTTAGGTTTAGTTTTCTGTCTTCTTAGTTGACCAAGCCAGACCTCAGCAGCCCCATTGAGCTAGCACTCAGAAATCAGAAACACCAGTCAGGGGCAGCAAAATCAAACATTTCTCACAGAAACTAAGCCAGCTTGTACAGGTTGAATGAATCACTTGGTTATCTTGCTCTCTGGAAATTACCTTTCTGGAGATCCAAACAGACTAAAGGTTTTCCTGGTAGAATGTTTTGGCAGGAAATAATCTAATTTCCTTCAGGGAAGCCCAAAAATACTGGATTTTCAGAAGCTCTGTGCCTTCCTCCCCTGCAAATGTTTCTATCTCTGAGCTTCTGGTAGGATCTCTTTCCTGTTTTTGGTAGGCCAGTCCTACCCATCAGAATGTCACATCTAGGGTAATGGCAGAGTCTGTACTGTGTCACCTGTAGAAGTCCTGTAGAGCTGGCTGGCACATTTCTGTTAAATATTTGTAGTCCATACAAGCATTAGCTTTTCAATAATTCAGCCACATCTTGTCGGTAATTACTTTTCTACTGCTTATGGGTTTAGAATAGTAGCACCTAGTACTATACTAAATGGATACTTAATAAGACAACATTATAATAGGACTCCCATGGAATTACACATTACATTAACACCAAATGAGTTCATTCTGAATTCATTATGAATGATTTCTCTGAATACCAAAGGAATTAATAATCATTAGCCATTTACTATGGAGGGTTTCTGAATAATTGCCAGATACAGCTGTTTTAAGAATTTACAAGCTTTCCTGATCAAGTTTCATTCTGAAGGAATCATTAAGTGTAACTTTCTTTTCACTGGAGAGTTTCTCCTTTTATTGTGAATCTGTACTCCTCGTTCAATTGCATTCCAGTTCTAAAAGCACTTCAAAGGTAGTCACTCAGCCTAGTTCATTCACTAATGGAATTACTTTCCTTATCTCCATTTTGCCTTTGAGTGTATATCAGTTGGCTTTATACAACACATCTGAAAGGTTAATAAACTTTAAAGCATGCTGGGAGACATTCAAGGGCAGGGTGGCTCTGACATGACAAAAAGAATGCAAAAGCGTTATACTTATGACTTTGTGGCAAGTAAATTATGAAAGTAAAGATATCTGAGGCCTTTGATTTGGTTCCTGAGAGTTTCCTCTGTACCTACCAGCATTTGAAGACTCAGCTGCTTTGCATATCATAGGTAGCTGTCTTCGGAGACAGAGTGAATTAACTGCTTGCTTTAGATGATTTTTTCCTTTGGGTATAAGCTTCCACAAGAGTTTTACTTCTTTGACAACTTATTCATGCTGTCTACAACAGCCACATTGTTACAACTCACATCATCCTGATAAATTCAAATACAGTGTTGAGTTTTTCTGCATAACTTCTCATTGTTAACTAGTAGTTTGATTCCTGCCCATAGTCCTGACAATACACATTCAAATATGAGATTTACTATGTGTTGATATTAGATCAGTGAGTCAGGTTTCAACGTTAGGTAAGCACAGCTGTGAATGAATGTTTTGGGGTTGTTACGGGTTTTTTTCCCCACTCAGTGAGACAAATTCAGTGTAAAAAGCCTGGGCACCTTAGACCTTCCAGAATAAAGTTATGCCATTTCCTTGCATTCTCTCTGCAAACGGGGCTGCTCCATCTAAGCGTGCACACCCTTATTTCCGTTTCTCTGACAGCTGAATCCACTCAGTGGATTTCACAAATGCCAGCCTGCCACAAATAGCATCTGCATATAAAGTTAGATTCATTAAATTGTGTTGAAGTGTTAGTTCAACTGTAGATAATTCCCACTGAAAATTCAGTGGCCTCTGATCTATAATGTTTAATTAAATCTGTATGAAGCAGTCCTGTGTCTTGTTGATTGCCAAGATAGCAATACAAATGTATCTGTGTTTAAGCAAAGGCCAACACTGTATGATATGTCAGTGATGCCGTAAACCAATGCTTAGGAAATCATCTTCATTAAAAACTATGTCCCAAAATGAAACATATTAAGATTATTGGTTGTATAAATACTGACATTTTTTTATATTGTATAAATATAAATTTAACATGACTCTTATTGAGCTATTTATAACCTGCTCAGGTGGAAATTTTTTTTTTTTTTTTTATTACAGTTAGAGAATGAGGGGATCGGAGATTCATCTTGGAGACTCAGCTGTGGCACGGGGCTAGCTGCAAACCGCGGGAAGCTCTAACTGAAGCCAGGGGTTTGCACGGGTGAGGTGGGGCTCAGTGTAGGACATGCTGCCTGGCATACGGGCCCTGACAGTTGGCCACCAGATGGCAGACACAGTCTCCTAGAGAATAATATTTTCTTTGACCTACATAAAGAACAGCTGCATCTTTCTCCATTGAAAATGATAGATAATGCCAAGTACAGTGAAGATAATGGCCACTTTCTGAAAGCTGCTTTCAGCTTTTATACCTGAATCTTCTTATTCTTTTGCCTTTCTCTGTTACAATTCTTACCTTATGCTAGGGAAATAACATTTATTTTTCCACTGGTATCAGTTATAGCTGTTAATTCAGTTAGATTTGAACCGACTTCTGTTAAACAGAAGTATAACATAACCAAGGTTGTTTGCAGAAGTGTGCAGGTTCTACATTGTAGTAGTTGGAATGGATTAAATACACATCATGTATTTAAAATACATGTATACATAGACATAGATAATTTTGGTTTAAGTTTAACTTTTTTTTTTTTTTTTTTTTTTATTAGTGGGTAATTGTAGAGTTCTCTGCACCATTTAGTTCAATGACCAGCCCACCAAGGATGACACACTGCTGTAGAGGTATGCAAAAGCAACCAACATCACAGGCTCACAGTTCTGAAGAGGTAGGAAAATCACAAATATTATAAATGCAAAGTGTAAGGTCATTAAATAGATACTGGTTTTAGCTGAAGCTGAAGAGATCAGGACCTGGAGGACTAACCTTAGCAATTGTCCAAGTGACCATAACTTCAGTAAAGTCAGAAGACCTCTATTCTTTATTCTTGGAATAAAAATTGACCTAGCTCAGTATTTGGAAGACTACTTAATTAAATTATTCGTTCTCCAATATAATATCAAAATTCTTCACATTTTATAACAGAAAAGGCAGGAATGAAAATAAGGATTTATTTCAGAATAAGTAAGCAGAAGTATGGCTGCAAATTAACAATGCACATTAAAAACTCCTCTGCACAGTCAAGTACAGATGATGGCACATTTGTTCAAAACTTGTTCTAAACTGATTCTGATCCTGAGCAGCCAGGCAGAGCAAGCACATTTATTAAGGCTGTGTAGCCTTACCTTTATTGTTTGGATGGATGTTTGTAACCTGCTCTGGAACTCTCATGTACAGCATAACGTACAACTCCTTGGAGGTGAATAAACTCATATTTAGTGTGTGACAAGAGTGACCCACCCAGTCAAATAGTTATTCATTGGTAATTTACTGTACTACATGCTGGCTCTATGCCCACTACATTCCCACTGCAGGTAAGCTCTAAGTATTGTATAGTTGTGTAGATGTCAGCATTTTTATATCCCATCAGAGAAAGCTATCAATATAATTTGATCTTTAGAGAGAGAGAGAACATAAAAGCTCAAGATCATATAATCTGATTATCTTTTTTCCTGTTTCATGGAACTGTAGCATTTTTCTTATCCAGTTTGATCTATCATCCAAGGTCCGTGTGGAGTTACTATACCACTGTTATTGTCCCCCAATAAGTTTTATGTAAACAGAATAGTCACTGGCTTGAGTTCATTTACCTTCTCCACAGGGTTGTGCGTGTCTCTCTGGAACACTGAGAGCCTAGTGCAAGACAGAGGCCTGCAGTGCTCAGCTGGCCTGAGGACAGTCTTGCCGGTCACCCGCTCTCCAAAAGCACGGCTGGGTCGCTCACAGCTCTCATTGCTTGCTTCTGAGGGCTTGTTTCTTATAAGAATCTTTAAATTAATGTGCCATCCTCTGGACACTGGGTTGTGGCCTGGATTTAGGATTTCTTACTGGCTGCATCATCCATTCACTATATCATAAGCTCTGATAGGTAATTTTTACTCAGTGTTTCAGCTTTCTCATGTATAAAATAGGCTGGATGATACTTTCTTCTAAATGGTATTTTTGAATATGTGTATGAGATTACTAGAGTTTTGCTTTATTAATGGCATAGAATTTACACTGCTGTAGCTTAACTAGTATTTACCTAGCTTTATCATAGCAATAAGAACTGAGGCTTCTATGTATGTGCAACCACTTCATTGTTCTCCATGCTAATGCTGTTTTTCTTTATATAGATAGGGCCTAAGCATCTGGATCCATCTGATAAAGAAAGTTTCCTTTTCAGTTGTCTGCTCCTGCACAATTGGTCATTGAATTCAGCAATTTGGGGATTAGCTGAAAGAGTTTTAATTAAAAAACTAATTGTCAAATATGGTTGCAGGAGAGTCAGAATGATTTTACAGACACTTCTAAATCAGAAGTGCAAAGAAAACACTGACAGCAAAACAAGTTTCTCTGTTCCTTCCCTGAATCTTATATATTTGTAATTGATACAGAAACCTCCAGTTTTAGACTTATCTCCCACACTCCTGTGTTTTGAATGCTAATCACAGGACATGGAGAATGTTCACAGAGGGTAGGTATATGGATCTCTTCTATTTCAAGTATGGAGACATCCTTTTAATTGCGTGCAGACAGCAGATGGTATGGCTTTTGTGGCATCATGAACTCCAGCACAATATAGTCAGCCACTGCACAGCATGGTACAATTTAAAGCTGAGTAAATATGAGGAGAGTGAAGGGTTAGGGGTGGGAAAGCAGTAAGTCCTAGGACATTTGTTCCATTTTTATTTTACAAATTGACCATGATTTTGTTACACTTTGCTCTTGTTCGCTTTCTGCATCTGTCCTAGAAAACCGCCTTTCTGCCAGGAACATACAGCAGACAAACAATTTTAAAAGGATTGTTGTCAACTTCAAAAACCAAATCTCCATTTGAAAGTTTTATGTTTTCTTTCATAAGAAGATATTTGAAGTTACTTTCTCTCAGTCTTTAGAAGAGGAAGTAGGTAAAAAAAAACCCAACCCAAACCAGAAACAACAGAATTAATATGAATTCCCAACTAATAAACATGAGGTAAGATCTCTTCCACAGGTATAATCTCTCACAAAACTGACTTGGAATTTTCTGAAGCTTTTTCTGGTCAGAAAATTAATTTCCATTAGAAGTCCCCTTTTCGCATGATTCAGACTTTTCACCTATCAGCCAGTGTATTCTGGAATCCTTCTCATTTTTCCCCTGTAAGGAAAAGTTTTGAAACCGCAAAAATTTTCCTAAAATGGGAAATAATTTCCTATTCAAACCTCATATGCCCTGTGTATTCTGTAATTGGTTTAAAGACTGTAACTTACGGACAGCAGAGGCTTTACATAGAAGAAAGCAGCTCAGTAAGTAAAATAAAAAATTAATACAAATTCAAGAGGATTTTCTTTCATTGAGTTGCGACATACCCTGACAAGTAATATGCCATTAAATATATATGTATATATAGCAAATATATTCAAGTTTAATAAAAACTTAGAGCCCTCTGACAGATACTGATTTAAGGAGTTATTGCTTACACTGATACGCTGTGACAAAACAGTTGGGTACGGGCTGTCTTATTTCTAGATCCTCTTGAATTTAATAGTAGTATGACATAATCTACGTGCAGTCCCGAATCTGTGAGCTACAGCAAGACACAGGCAGTAGGTGACCATCCCAGAGAGGACCCGTAGGAGGCAGGAGTCACTCAGAGGCACAGCTCTGTCTCAGCTCGGTAGAACAGCTTGCAAACAACAGTCTCCTACATGAGGGGTTTAGAGCACAGGCTGAGGGAGTGTACAACTGACTGTGTGAATTCAAAGATGATGTTATTGGTAATAAAACTGTTAGATGTAGCAGTGCTTCTAATTTGTATCATTTTACAGTAATGCTATACCATGATTTATTATATTTATTATTTTACTGAGGTTTCATCCCATTACTGAAAGTTGTCTCATTCTCTGGTAAAATGGAGTATGGGTAAGCCTATTAATTAGAAATAAATAAATTATTACATAGAATACATTAATTTGAAAGTATATGAAGGAGAGCAGTGGTGAAGTTTAGTGGACCTTTGTTTTCCATGTTTTTAATCAACCCAGCCTATGTTCCTGTTTTCACCAGTTTCTTGACTCTAAATAGGCATGTTCTTTCATTAGCATGTGGGATTAAATTAATTGCATTTAAGAAATGGGACCCACTTTGCCTACAGCAAAACTTGTTGCACACTGTTATATATTTCTCCAGACTTTTCTAAAACTAGGGAAAAACAGATGTTCCTTCCCAAATTTACTACTTTAAATAAAATAAAATTTAAATCTGTGACACCATTTTCACATAAATCTTAGGAATGTTTCTGTTCAGATTAAAAATTGTTGGTCTCAGCCAGTGGAGCTATGCCAGTACACAGCAGCTGAGAATTTTCTACTCCACTATCTGTATGCACAATGGATTCATTAGGCATAGGACATCTCCTGTATGAGTTCTAAATTACCCAGCAGACTCCGTGACTTTTAACATACAGTTATCTTACACAAATCAGAGCTCTGCTTTTGGAAAGGAAGTATATTTTTTGTAGTTTGTGCAAACTCTTGCTAAGCAATACAAAGAACTATTTGTCTCTTGATATTAAATAGGCTGTGAGAATGTGGTGCTACAGACTAGTCTAATGTGCTTTAACACCTAAGTAATGTAAAATATTTTATAATTCTTTTTTCTGTGTGGAGATAAGGTAAGACATGCAGTAATTTACCCAGAATCTTGTCATTGCCCATATCCTACCAAAATTACTTAGGAATCCATGTGGCTTGTTTTTTATTCTCATATTTTAACTGATATAGGGTATGCTTCCAAATAGAGTAAGGCTGCAATCTCAAGACACTGCTTTGAAGCTGTTTTTTCCCTGTTTCATTCTAAGATATTTTAACATTATTCCATCCTGAATGCAAAATCAGTGGAATTTTAAAAGTAAAAATATATTACTTTACTTAAATACGCACTAAAATGAAAACTGAGTTCTTGTCCTTGATTTCTGCTGCTCTCCAGATTATTATCAAGTATGTATAACTGAATTATAACCTTGATTTTCATACAGGTCAATGGCCTCCATGCAAGTGACTCACATGGATCATAAAAGTATATTTCCAAGGGGTGTGGGAATAGGTGGGCTGAACAGCTTGGGCTGGTTTATAAAAACGAGGGCCTCAAGCCATCTGCACTTATCCATTCTTCTTTGTTCCAGCTGCTATTCTGCTCTACCAGCCACATCACCAGGGCAACATGGCATTCGCAGGCAAATACGAATTCGAAGGCGATGAGAACTATGATGACTTTGTGAAAAAGATTGGTAAGTATGTCTTGGGGTGTAAGTCTTAAAGGTTATAAAGTAGTTTGAATTGCTTAAAAAAAAAAAATAAATTTTTTTACTGAAATGTGGTGAGATCAACAGGGTCTAAGACTGGTAGGAGTGCTCTGCACTTCAGCAAGGAGATTCAGTTTTTATTCTTGTAAGAAGCAGTCAGCTGCAGGAAATAGTCCTGTTCTACAGAACTAGTATTCCTTTTCAGTGGCAGCAGAATTACGTTTGCAGCATGGTCAAGATATTTGCAGTAGGGTGATTGTGAAAGGCACTTTTTCTGTCCTTAGTATTCATTGGTGAGAGTATAAATTTAGTATGAAAATGCTTGTCAAAATCTTACACAGGAACATGTTTCTGTGAATGCTTTCAGAAGTTTGTGCAAACCTCCTTCAGAGGTTACCCTGTAAAAGGTCTTAAGGACCCTACAATCTGTGCACATAAATTCAGTTGTGTTCATTTATTTAAAAAGCAGTAACAAATAGTAAGTAGGTATGTACAGCTATATAGCAAGGGCACGAGTTCGTACACATTAGATTCCATGCATCTGCATGTGTAGATTAAGTACAAGCGAATATTTATATGTATCTGTACATTTATTCTGTGTATTGTTTCACAGAGAAAAGAATGCAAGCCCAAAACTTACTATTTTAGCAAATGCACTGATGTACCTGTATCTTCCTTATGCCAGTAATTTAAACTCAGGGTGTTGATATTGATAAAAAAAGCAAACAAGCAAACAAACAAACAAACAAACTTGTCCAAAATCAGATGCTCCGACATCAATGTCTGAGAACAAATATATCATTAGTATGGTTCAATTCAAATACAGCTGGTAGGCTATTAGATTTGATAAACTGTATGTTTCTATCGATGAAGGTCTCCCCAGTGACAAGGTTGAAATGGGAAGGAATTGCAAAATTGTCACTGAGGTGGTGCAAAATGGAAATGACTTCACCTGGACGCAGCATTTCCCAGGAGGCCACACCACAACCAATGCATTCACAATTGGCAAGGAAGCAGACATGGAGACAATGGGTGGTAAAAAGTTCAAGGTAAATTAATTTAGCTCTTAAGTTCTATGCTGTCTCAGCTATTTTTTAATTTAGGGTGAAAATCAAATCTGTCTCAGGGATGTCTTCCTTAAATTGATTTTTTCATCTGCCATAGCTTATAAACATAGCAAAATATCTACATCTGATTTTAAAGAGAGCTAAAGCTTCAGAACTGTACATACTAATACAGAATGAGTGCCAAGCATCTTCTGGTGCTGCAGCTCAAGCAAATGTAATGCCAATTAAAACTCTAAAGAGCTGGTTGACAGCTGTGTCATCATCCAGCTCCCTGCAGCAACTGTAGCACACTGAGGGGAGGGCTATGGTCCCTAGCTCTTCCTGTCAGCAGTGCTCACCTTCTGAAGTCACCTGTGTCTGAGCCTTTAAACAAAAGACTGTAGAATGAAGGGGGGGGGGGGGGGGAAGGGGGGGGGTTGGGGGTGAGTGAATAATCTCTGTATTCTCCTTCCTCTTGGAAGTACAGAACAACTTGCAACTTAAGCAGCGTCTAGCAAGATGGAAGATTACACAATATTGATCTGCTTCTGTCATGGACAAAATCTGGATACAAAACCTGCTATAAAATGGTTGCTTTACTTATTAATTTCTCATCCATTTAAAAGGATAAAACAGTTTGGGACAGCTAAACTCTGCGCTTGTGAGGTGTCCTGAACCCTGCAATAGATTACTGGCTAAATGCTTTATACATTGAAGAGAGGAAAACCAGCAATTGCATCAGGGAGCTGTGACAAACTAAGAATAGCAGTAGCATTGCATGATTTCCAGAATGCTTTTTTAGTCATACCTTTCTGAGAGGGAAAACAACATGTCTTTGGCTTTGAGAAATCTTTGTGAAACCTAACAGAATAAGACACAATTCTATTTAGTCAATTTATTGCAAGCTTAACAGTTTTGAAATTCCATTCTCTTCTTTTTGTCCCTGGGCACTTCAGCAGTCCAAAGCCTATTAAGTAGCCAAAGATGGAGGCAGAGTAAATGGCTCTCAGTATAGTGTCACTAAACAATACATAAACTAGTAAGATGGTTTCCTTGTATCTGGTAAAAAAGGTCCACTCATCTCTTTGTTTTGCAAATTACTTTTTTCTTCCACTAAATATGTCTGTATTGCTAAAAGCATGGCAAGACTGACTAGTAACACAGACAAAACTGATTTTGTGGTGGAACTACGTATCTAGTTTTGGTGCTCAGCTGAGCTGCTGTAATATTTCCAATCTTTACAGCAGCATCCTGGCATACTACTTCCATACAGAAGCAGCTCTTACAGCAGGTAGCACGTATTACAGTATAAAGGTGTGACTGCAGACTGAGCAGTCATGTTCACCTATACTTAAATGAGATGAATTCTAGGGTAGTTAGAGGTATGAAACTCTGGATCCAGGGTAAAGATTCACATCGCTTGTTCACAGAGACACTTGTGCTGCTTGCAGGCAGGTTATTGGTATCTGAGAATGCTACTTCAAAATTAACTCATACAATCATGCCTTTTACTTCACTGTCAAAACAAAAAAAAACACATAAAATGCTGAGGACTGAATGAGAAGCATGATCTGTTGTCAGATCATTTTTAGAGCTATGAATGAATATTCTGTAGATATGGAACTTGAATATATTGTTAATTAACAGTTTTCTACTTAAATTGTGAACATTTACAAACTAAAGCTCAAGGATTTTAGTCTTGTTCATAGAGCTGCATGTGTAATGCACTACTTTTTAAAAGTAGAAACTTTAAGCATCAGTTGTACAGATGTTTACAATGTATCTGATAATATAAATGCCAGTAACCCCAGGGAACATTAAATCTTTCTCTATTACAGGCAACTGTTAAAATGGAAGAAGGGAAAATAGTAGCTGATTTTCCCAACTATCATCATACTGCAGAGATTTGTGGAGGAAAGCTAGTAGAGGTGAGTTCTCAAATATCCAGGTTAGTTTATAAAAAACAAATAAACAAAAGCTCAGGATTAGCAGGCTTAAAATTTTGGGTTTAGAAAAAATCTTTAGATAAGCAAAACTATTAAATAATTTTCTCATTCACTCTAGATAATTTTCTATAATTTTGTGCAGGCTTAATAAAAAAATTAAACTTTTCATCATGTAACTTGATAAACTTGAAATATAGATCTTGCCTCTTAGGCACAGACACACAGTTTTATAGCTATAAAACTGGAATGTTCAGACTGAAATATTCCCAAGCTGCCATTTCTTTGACTCTATTCACTGTGCCTATGCCTCAAGAATAGAAAATAATACATATATAGAACTTTTCACCTACTACTTGTTTCTATAAAGTTACTGATTTTGTTTCAGTCTTAGAAAACTATCTAGCTACAACTTCTCACAGAATTTCTGTAGAACACTATTTCCTCAGTTTTACCAAAGAAAAAAAAAAAAACAAAACAAACAAAACACACCAACAAACCAAAACCAAGCACATATAGGGTTAGATTTCAAGTAGCATCCTGTTTTACCAACAAAAGGGCAACATAGCTTTGGAAGATTACTGAAACTACAATACTTACAGTAAAACTTGTGAAACATCATTATTCATGATTCTCAAAAAATTTCCAGAATTATGTCTGTGCCAGTTACATGTGTCTGAGTGAGTCTTCAGCAGAGACTAACCATGAGGAAGTTACTCTGTGAATCAAGAAAGGACACTTACCCTCTCTGAAAGTAATGGTGTCAATCATTTTTTTTGGAGAACAATTATCTCACTTGTCTAAAACCCTGATAACTTGGAGTTAGTGAAGCCACATCTAACACAGGATACATTTAAGTGATCCCTAAACCGCTGTTTAGAAGTTGTGGTTTTTGTGTAAAAATGCTTTTGCACTGTGTATTTCAGACTTGACAAGTACATTCATCTTATTTTCTAGATATGTCTTGTACCAAAGGGTAAATGTTGCTTCAGTAAAGGACAGGTTCTGTGAGCCAGCCAGCAGGTCTTTTAATTAGTGACACTGAATCTCTAATTACACTGTTCAAACAAATTTTTGGCTTGTTCTTTATTCCAGATTTCTACTGCTTCTGGTGTAGTCTACAAAAGAACCAGCAAAAGGATTGCTTAAGGCACTAAAGCCAGTCTTTGCAGTAAACTGGGAAGCAAACAACAATACAAATAATTAAAAGAGTGCCGATTGTCTTTCCCTCTTTCTTTGTGTTACAAACAAAGAATTGGTTTTGAGTAATGTTATCCTCAACATTAATAATTACCCCATTCCTAAATATCTGACAAATACTCAAAAATCAGAAGATGCAACAAAGAATTTAATAATGCTGTCCAGTTTTTCAGGATGTGATAAATACTAGGCATATTCAAATGTTGTCTACCACCTACTTAAGAGCAACTCTATTCAGCTTCTGTCTAAAGAATAGGACAGTACTCTGCCCCAAGCTTTCATCAAAATGCAAGATGAAAGTCTTTTGCCCTGTTGCTGGTTGGAAGGCAGAAATTTAGGAGCTTGAAAACAGGAGAAAGTCAGTTTATCACACATTAAAAGATATGCTTTCTTACTGCAATGATGATTTTCTCATTCTCATCAGTATTTCAGCTCATTTCAGCTATCTTTCATTAAAAAAGAGTTTCTAATTCCTTTCTATATCTTTCCTCAATAGAGATTACTAAAGTTTCCAGCTGCAACAGGACTTCACCCAGACTTCATCAGTTTACCCAAAATAGGCTGTACATATCTTAGGACCCGGTGTTGCTCAATATATTAATTATTCTGTTTTCAAGGCAAAGCATAATGCTGAGCGCTAATTAAACACAAGTCAAATCTGTAACCTGTTCAATCTTGAGATTTTTTTTGGTGCTTACAAAAGAGCTACTGCTTTAATAGAATTTTGTTGAAATTCATCTTCTTTAGTTATAGGAAGTCATACTGAGAAGTAATAAGGGATTTCTTCTGACTTCAAATTAGCTAGAACATTCCTCTGCAAATAATAATGTGACATCTTAGAAAATTTGGATTTAGAATCTGCCCATCGTATTCAACACGACCAACTACACGGAATGACCTACAGAGTTAGGTACAGGTAGACAGTGGGCATGTGTTCTATGAAACTAAAACTCATACTAAGAATTAAGGGATGGTAACATTTTGTCTGAATCATTTACGCCCACAAGAACCTGCTTTAGAAGATGATGCGGATACCTCATAGTTGCCTGCTTTGAAAACAAAATGGACCCAGCCACCGCTAATTCCAGTTCTAGAAGCAACTACATTTAATGTTGCGCAACTGGCACATTTTCACATTCTGCATGTGATAAGTAACTCCCCATTATACAGACAACAGTGCTTTGCAAGGAAGGGTGGGATTTTTATTTAGGCTCTCTAGAAAGCATGCAAGGAGTGATTTCACAGGGGAAAAAAAGCATTGCTGCCTTTTCAACCGGAGGACATTCTTTAGGCTTGTCTCAAAATGACAGTATAGAGAACAAACAGTCCTTAAAAAAAAACCCAACCAACCACAAACTCATGCAAAATTATCACCGAGAATCCTTCAGTGGCCCACATTTGCTAGTATCTAGACTTCTCAGTAAAAATTAGCACTAAGCTAAATTTTATTAAGCAACACCTGTACACTTTACTGATGAGATGATTATACTGATCAAAGAGCATTATATCAACTTTAAGTTGTTCACTACAGTGTGTAAAACTTGCTAAAACAAAAGGATCAAACAGTGGCTTTGACAACTTTACAAACACCACATTGTGGCTTTCTCACAAATAGGGAGATGGTAGTAGTTTCCCTTTCCTGTTTAAAAAAGCAACAAACTGCAGCTGTAAATTTTTTTTTTTAAAATAAGTTAATTTTAACCTTTGATGCCTGTTCAACATAAGCACTTTTTTCCACCTCTATCCCTGCTGCAGCTCCTGTCAGGACTCACTAATACAGTTTTAATTTTAATGTTGGCTTTCTCCTTTGATTACATCTGCAACGTCTTCCCATGTAAGGAGGTAACTAGTGCCATAGCCCATTTTGTACCCTAGCCATGTTTTGCTGCATTATCTTTTGCAGCAGCCTTTCTTATTTCAAAGTCTACCAGGGAAGTACGAGCTAAGCAGCATGTAAAAATTCTGATCTATGACTATGCTGCAGCTGACAGCAACAAACAGCACAAGCACAGTGAGAAGTTTTACATCCTTTTGTTTAAAAATTAACTCAGCTTTGCAAGCACCTCTGCAGCTCCCTCCAAAAGTAATTGTGGCAAAAAGTCTTCAGAAAAACATTTGCTTTTCCTGCGGAAGTATGTTTTCATAAAAGAAAGAAAAAAGTCACATGAAAGTATTTACCATTAAATTTAATGCGTGGAATTGCCACCAATATTTAAAGCATTCTGGAGAGAACTGTTAATCAAAGCAGCATTAGGCCAAGTCAAATGCCTGTAAGTATTTTCTCTTTCAAAGTCTGCTGTTGGATTTAATCTGCCCTAACTCCACCCATGATACAACAGCACAAACAGAACCTGGAAGTCAGTGGACAATTCCAGCTTAGAAGATACAGTCATCAGAAGAAAAACTGAATGTACAACTGCATTCTCCTATTCAGCCTTTCAGCCTCCTTAGGTAAGACAGCACCACTAAGACACACTGGCCCTCTGAGCTGGAATGATCTGTTCTTCTATTATTTTATGTCCCTACCTTGTCTCTGCACATTCTCTGCCTGCCTTGTGCAGTGATAAAATTCCTCATATGCCTAATGCTTGACAATTTATTATTTGGCAAGGCCTTCCCATCACATTTGTCCTACCACTCTTCTGTTCTTTAAAACATTATGAGTGCTCAGATCAGTTATTTTTAAGGTATAGACACATCTTCATTGTTAAAAGCTATGGAGAAACCACTTTAAAAATAGAGGGTATTTCAGCTGTGTGCTTGTTTATTGAAAACTTTCACTGGGAACTTGACAAGTATTTTCACAATTAAGGACTATGGCAATCCAAAGTATAACACTGCACATGATGCAAATTATAAAGATGATAAAGAAAAACCACGCAACAGTACTGGCACATATATTGTTCCTTACATCTGTCAAATGGCATAAAGAATACACTAAAGTCTTCTGAAAATAAAGTTTAATATAAATACAGAACCAACAGAATAAGAGGTGAACTAAGTTCTCTAAAACAGGCTAATTTCTGAAGAGTACTGTCTCTTTATTTACAGTTTGCCTTTTTTTTAGAAAGAACATGAAGATTCCTCTAGCCTGCTGAATGAAAAAAATTAACTTGATACCAAATGTTGCATTCTCAGAAGATGTTATACCGACATGCATTAGCATGCAGGCTAGTTTTTCCCCTCCACTTAAAACACCCTTAAAAACAATTCTTTAAAAATATAATTTAAAATAGCACTGTGACATATGACTTGAAGAAATTACCCCAAGTCAGTCAAAGCATATTGCACATCACTTGTATTGCTGTCCTGAGGACCTTCAGAGCAAAGACAAACCAAGAGTACTGCCTTCAAACAAATTTACAATAGTGGTTGCATATATCAAAACTAAAGTTTTGCATTTGCAGCAGTCCATTTCTTGTAAATATCTGCATTAACATTAAAAAAAACCTACACAGTTTTTTGAACAATCATCCCTGGTTTCAGCTGAGAAAGAAACCTTTGGATATGTGACAGTAGGTGCGCGTCTCATTGCAAAGAAGCAACAGGATCTTCAATTTACCAACTACATATTTCAAGAGAACGCTAAGACTAAGATGGTATTTAAATAAACAAGTCAACATTGTCTAGCACTGCAATCATACTCTTAATTTCACAGCAAAGTTAACCAGTTCCCTATCTTTGCCCCCATTAACACCAGTTCCTCTGTCCTGAGTCTCAACTACTGCCACAAGTCACTGAGCCAAGGAAATTAAATAGCTGAAGGCAGAAAGCTTTAAGTTTTTCCAAGATGATTTCTTCAAGTAACATTAAATCCCTGATAAACCTCATGAACAGTTTACTAACTATAATCTCCAGTCTCAAAAGCAGCAGCACATTAAAGATCTAAGAGATGATTTAAGGTTTTGGTTTTGTTTCTAAAATACTTGAAGGCAGGGTGATGTTCCCTTCAGCAGCACCACATTTAGATTCCAAGAGAATATTAACTCAAAAATTATTTGATAGTCTTCTGGGTTTTTTTTTGTCTTTGCCTTTTATTCTAAAGTCTTACTCCTGAACTATCACTTCTGCTCAAAGAACATGGAAAGTGTTCTACACAGATTTCCGCATAAAAGAAGTTCACATTTAACTGATACCGATTTCGGTATATTTTAGTAGAAGCTTCCAGTAGTATAAACTGACACTGTTCAAGCAACATGTCACTGCTAGAGGAGAGCACTCAATGTTTTCCAACATCCTCCTCTAGGTACATTGCTACTTGACCAGAGATTCAACAAACCCTCCAGCCTTAAATAACTCTTCAACACAAGCTTTCAGCCAACTCTGATGAGTCACTGACTGGAGTGGAAGGAAGTAATCTCCACAGGGTTTCTACACAGATGCCTCCAAGTGACACAGAGCGAGGTATATTGATTAACTTCTATTTCTCCCTCTCATTAAGAGCCAAAGGTACAACCCTTGGCAGAAAGGCACCCAGGTTCCAGTGATCAGTGGATCCAGAACATCCTCCTCTGAACGAACAAGTCATAAGAATTCTTTTCCTTCACAGTTTTCATTCAGATGCACATCTTGTATCACACACACAGGGTCTCCTCTTTAGCTTCGATTCATATCACCTTTCTCTCCTTTCAATATTTATCCATCAAAACACCCAGCTGCATACGAGTGATGACCACTGAAGTAACTACAGCCATAAGCCGTGGAGATGAAGTGTCTGGTCTCTGTTCCCAATGCCACCTGCACAGCGGCGGGCGTTTGGAAGGGCAGAGCCTGGGCAGACGGCCGAAGGCTGGCCTGAAGGGCCGCGTAGGAGTGCGGCGGGCTGTCAGCACTGCCGGCCAGGAGACCGCGGGGCCTCTGGGCCTGTAAGGAGTCACGGTAAGCAGAGCACAGATCTTGCACCGGACACTGGAACTGGGAAAGCATAGCTGAATGCTGGGCTAACGGGTGGTAACTTGATTGTTGGAAGAGAACTTGAGTAGTGGCTTGATGGCTCAGGTTTCCCACTGCTTCCTGTTCTTGATGTTGAACTGTTACTTGCTTTTTTATGTTACTGGCTTCTTTGAGGTCATTCTCATAATATCTGAAACAAAGTTTAAGTAAGATTTATCAAAAGGAGAATTTCACAGAGCTTGTATATATCCCAAAGTTTTCAGTCATGCTACGTCATCAGCTTTTTGGCCCTAGCTGTATACAGTAATCCTCAGTTTCTTTCACAATTAATTTCTAATTATCCTCCTGCGATCTTCACACACTAACAACAGCTTTATGGATCATTTTTATCACAAGTATGTTTTTATTGATGGAGTGGTTATCTTGGAACCTTAAGTCCACAACACAAGGATATTTTGAAATGTTCTGTATAAGTATTTGCAGAGTATTAAAGTGCATAGCTGTAAGGGAACAGTAGGAAGAAATATTTTCACACTTTTGATTATCATGAGAATGATGACACACTGGAACAAGTTTCCCAGAGAGATTAGGAATTCTCTGTCCTTGGAGATAGTAAAAACTTGACTAGACAACACCTCAAGCAGTCTGATTTAATTTCAGTTGGTCCTGCTTTAAGTAGGAATTCAGAAGGTCCACCATCACTCCCAACCTAAATTATTCTATTAATATATTTTTTATTATTTTCTGTCAAGATTGTATGTGCTCACATACCAGACCAGTATTGACGCATCACAGCCACGTCCTTTACCAGAGGAAAACCAAATAATAGTTCTGAAATGTCCCTCTATTGTATTCTCAATGTTAGAGATACACTGGTGTGTCTCTGCAGCAAGTATATGCCAGGTACAACGAGAAAACAGGAAAAAAGATTTCATCAACCATCTGTAAAAGCTTCAATCCAATCAGATTACACTTAAAGTGACCTGATTTTTTCCCTTTTATTCCTCTCCCCAAACTGAAGATGGAGATTGCCAATGTAATATTGTACTATTTTAATTTTAGCTAAACAATAAAAACCAACAACAACAACAACAACAGAGTATTAACATCTTCCTAAGAGCACAAACAGGTTACTTTCTGATCTTACGTGAGCATCATTTCAATGCATTGGGCAAGATGTTCCCAGGAATAACACGTTAGCAATTCAAGCTGTGTTGTCCAGGCAGGAGAAATCTGCATACAGATACGTGAGGCACATACACAAGCTGCAGCAATCAGAGATGGACGAAAATGGAGGAAAGTGTGATCTACAAAAGAAAAAAAACAGAACAAGAATTATACTCATTAATCACTGCAGTGAGCCTATTACATGTATACATGGCAAAATGGGACAAAGTTAAATCCACAGATTTGTTCCACACATCTCAGAGTATTAACTCATGACCAGAAAAAGTCTCTCAAAACTGGATGAAGCTTTCCTGAAGATATTGGTACTACTTGTTCATAGCTACTATCAAGGCTTCACTGCAGTTTCTTTAATTTCAGAAGCCATGAAATAGGGTATGATGAAATCTGTAGACTGGTCACAACTGAAACAAATTTAGGTATTGATAATTATACACCTATTTATATGAATGTTGAACCCAGCTTATGAGGATGCTGCAGTTCACTGCCTCTCACACAGGCAGATATTGGAATCAGTGCTGCAAACCAAATCATAAAAGCCCCTTCATTCTAAGTATGTCATGCCTTGCAGCACAGGACCCTCTAACAAAAATCATTAAAAAAAAGATTTGTACATTGAACTGCATGATACCATGTCTGCAACTGACAGTAGTTCATACTCTATGGCAGATCAAAAATTAGACCCCATTTCTGACAGTCTTACCAATTAGCGTTCTTTGCTGAAGAAAAAAAAATGATCTCATCTGGAGATTTCTGAAAAGAGACGAGGCTTATGCGCAAGGAAGGGACGCCGTACCATCCGACATCCAAAATAGCTGCAGAAAGAAACCATTCTTCCCAGATAATTTTGTGCAATCCATATTATTACAAGTTTTAAAGCTCTTATCTCTCTCAGATTTTTGCCTTTTGCCAAATGGAAGATCATTCTAGCATAAAACTAAGCCTCTTACCTTGCACTGAGAAATCAAGGAAATAATACACGTATTTCTCCAGAAAATCTTTGATTTTGGTCAGTGAGGTGATCGGCCAGCCATTGTGAAGGTCATTCTCACCAATGGACACACAGAGGTAGTAGTCAATGTAGTGTGCTGGTGTTGGTAGGTAGAGGTTCCAGTTGAAGTTTTCCAAAAGCAGCATTTCCATTCTAAGCAAATCCTTCTTGTTCAAGACCACATTCACATTGCACATGTATGCCAGGTTATTTAAGTGCTCCAACTTTGGAACTTTATCTTCTTTTTCTTCGAATTTACCTGCCAGAAGAGATGATGTTCAGATAAGATTTATTGTTATGACTAAGTGTCCAAAAGCTAAACAACTATCCCCAAACCAGAGAGTTAATGATAGAAGGTGCTTTTTAAAGGACAGAAAAGTACAGTGACATGAATAGGAAAGATGATAACAGGCTGGTCAGATTCCTATATCTTTTTCATGGATTTGTTTATTTGGTTTTAATTGTTTGTATAGTACTGATGCCAAAAGCCAGGATTATAAACTCATTAGGATTACAGATAGTTTTTCTGACAATTACTGGAAGCAGTTTGCTGAAGGGCATTCAGTCAAGTGTGAAGAAAGCAAGCAGTATGGGGAAAATATAGCAAAGGAAGATCTGGGGGAAAAAAGCTCCTTTGGGTATGGAAACTAAATGCACATGCTACAAAAAGGAAGACATTAAAAACCCTTGGGCAACACCACCTTTGCCCTTGATGCTTCAGAATTTCTTTTTGTTCCTTCCTGTCTTGGAGGGCCTTATTAGCTAAGGCCACTGAAAGGCTAGAAGTACACTGTAACCAAAGTGATTAACATAAATAGTTCCTATGAGGCTAGGAGAGAGCATACCTTTTCAGTCCAGCTAGATGAGCAAAGATGCTCCTTTTTCTAAATTGTATTTACCTACTGAAACAGCAGTAGTCTCTAGAATGACTCAGTCTTCACTAGTAGCTACAAGGTGCTGACATTTTGTACAGAAAAACAGGATCTCACTCTATTCACCCTTCTTTCATAAAAAGCATCCACTATCAGATCTGATTCCCAGGATCAGTAATAAAGCAGTGTTACTTTGCTGCAAACTTAAAGCAGTTAAATCTTCTTAAATTCACACTGTTGGTTTATCAAACCAAAAACGACCCATCTTCCAGCCACTCCTTATTCAAGAGCTAGCAACAAGCAACTACCAGTAATAAGTTTCCAGTATAGCTTAAAGACCATCCCTGCTGCGAAATCCAAACCTGTAGGTACTTAAAAGTACTGTAGTTATTTTTCCTCTTTGTTCTTGAGGTCATATATTCCACAACTGATTCTTGCTTCAGTTGTCCTTCCATTGCCTCTGTCAGAGTTCTCCTTTACCAACACAGACCAATTGACAAGATATTAGCATGTCATATGGCTTCAGAGTATTCTCATCAAATCTAAAAACAATTAAACCAGATATTGCACTAGAATATTATTTTAAAAGGAAGATCTTGCTATCCATTTAGGATAGCAATTCCATCCAAAGTGTCTCCAGTGTATTAAAAGCCTGACAATTTTCTGTACTATTAGCAGTTTAAGTGTCTTTTTAACACATTTAAAAATGTATTTTCTATCTTTGAGTCTGTTCAGGTATCATGGATATGACATGCATTAAAAGTGTAATATAGCAGCCACCCTACCATAAAAAAAGCATAACAGTAACCATGAAAAAATTCATCTATCATTTGTAGCAAAACAGGAAAGGACTGTGGGCACATTGTTAGTGAAAGAGCCCTCAAAATTCAGGAGTCTGTATACACATTCATGAATCTCCATACCACCTGAATTTAGAACTGTTCAAGAAAAATTAAATTTTAGATAAAAGTTAACTCTTTGTTTCTTCCCCACAAGTTGATGTCACAGCCTGATAAGAAATTTAAGGAGTATACTGGCAGCAGTAGCAGAAACCACTTCATGCCCAGGAAACTAAGGATGAGATCTGTGATTCTGGCTTCCCTAAATTCTAGTCCCTTCTTTCTTCCACTCAACCTTGGAAATTTCAAAAGGTCAGGCCAACCTTGGAAATTTCAAAAGGTCAGGCTATAGTCTGGAGAGCAGACTACCAGCACAGTAGTTTTGGGAAGGTATCATACCAACATAGGGCAAAGCTGTTTGACTTGATCAAGATAATTTTTCTTTTAACACTAAAAATAATAAACAGCTATATGTAGTGATTTAGATTACTAGTTATTTATTATTTTTCCCCTTCTGCTTTTAAAGCTAGGAAATAGTGTGTTGAATGTTAGATTAACGGCAGCCATTGCAGCAGATTGGAGACACTGAGTATAAACATAGCTTGATAAATTGAAGAAAGGCTCCAAAATTGAGTTGGGAATTGAGGGAGATAAATCAACTCAGAAACTTTGCTTTGAATAAACTGTAAAATTTTAATACGAGCTACTTTCCAAAGCAACATATAAGCACCTTGATAACATTTTCTTTCCCAATTCCACCTTGACCTAAACACTTTGCGTCCAAATTTATCAAGCATTTCCCACCTATTTTTGAATTGAAATATGGAGAAGACAGCAAATGTTAGTTCACTCCATCAGACCAAAGAGATAAGAGGCAAGCTGGGAAATAACAAGTTTAAGATGTTTTTAAAATGCAGTGTCTCCTTTTCCAGTTCCCTAAATTAAAGTTATTAGAATATACTATTCCTATTTGTGTTCCTTTGGTTACACCAGAAACTGAGATTCTATGCACAGTATGTTTATGCTGAGAGAACCTGGACTTCCAACACAATTGCTGCAAGAATATTAAAGGATCAGACAAAACAGTTCCAAGTCTAGTACTGGCCAAACAAATAACTCTGACTAGTTTAACCAACATTACTCTTTGAGAAGAAAACCAAAGCTGTTTCAGCTACATTATCACCTGGAGTCTGTAGTTTGAAGTTCATGAGAACCGTGTATGAGTCATTTGTATGCTTGTGAAGTGCCACTGTAGACACTTCAAATTAAAAGTTTGCTGAGCTCCAGTTACCAATAAAACCATTTAGCTGTCACTACTACCCTCAAAAATAGTTTTGAGGTAACAGAATCATAAGCCTTTAAAGCAATGCTTAATTTAAGAAGAATACAGATGCTGCAAATTTTTATACAAGGAAGTCTACTGAGGTCAACAGGATGAATAAAACAGGATGAACTTGCAATGTAGGTTTACACTTATGACCAACTTTTTTGTAAAATCTAAATAGATGAGGGCAGCATGGGACATTAAGAGTGTGTAGTATTACTGTAATTAACAATGCAAAGATTTTCCTAATTACT
This sequence comes from Tyto alba, assembly GCF_018691265.1. Taxonomy (NCBI): domain Eukaryota; kingdom Metazoa; phylum Chordata; class Aves; order Strigiformes; family Tytonidae; genus Tyto; species Tyto alba. The sequence goes on from NW_024881279.1 coordinate 14,377,010, forward strand.
TTATATCATGTTCTGTCCCACTCAGAATTCTAAAATCAGATGCTCTTCCAGGAAAAAAGTTAGTGCTTTTTATGCTACAAATTCATACTTTTGTTTTGATGAATGAAAGCCAGAGTAAATCCTGTCAAGGGAAACAGGCTTAAGTTATAAAGAGTACATTTCATTAGTACATTTGTCACCTTATCAAAAGAGCCTATCAATCCATGCCAGCATTTCACTCAAAAAAACTAAAGGTCTCAGAGAAGCATCACTGCTATCAAGTGTACCCTGAAGAACTGATTTGTCCACTGTAGGAGGCAAGAGTCCCTGTGCACGCCTAGCTATGCAGCATGCACTTCAGGCTTGTTACTGGCACTTGGGTAGGTGATCTTCCAGGGCTTTTGTATGGGCAACAAAACAAAAGCAGAACATTCAAACAATTTGTTTTATTACATTTTTCAGAGTCTTTGAGAAAACCAGGGAACAGAAAGGACTGCCAATTTAAATAGTCATTAAAGTGTAAGTACTTTTTGTCTCATAAACAATTAAAATCAATCCAAAAGGAGGATAAACAATCAAGCCCACATAGCCCAGCATAAAGAAAAGGCCTACAGCTGCTTACACAGCTAAAGAACTACTTTTCTTTTTTCCTACATTGTTCCAGAAGGTGGTACAACAAACTTCTGAGATTCTCTCCCATGCCACCCTCAGATACAAACACAGCTTCTAACTGTCCTCTAAGGCAAGAAAGAGATGGGCTATTTTAGAGGTAGCCTGCTCAATTCCTTTTTCTGCAGTGTCCTTCATCTGTCTGTACAATACCTAGCATACATGCAAACCACTTTGCTCAGGGCATCTGAGTTTAATGCCTTACTATAGTAAAGTTTAATAATTAAAGAAAATATTCTGTACGTTACAGCAACAGGGAAATAAAAAACAACAAAAAACCTCAGGACTACAGATTAAGTTTTGCACTAATCTGTATCCTGGACTGACATCCACTATTAGCTTTTACTGAGAACAACTCAGATGTCTTTGTCAGAACAGTTACCTGCTCATGAAAGTAGGACAATAAACAGAGAACAGATCACAAAGCACAATACAATAGAAAAGCTACAGCCTGATGTCTGACAGCAGGTCGACATAGTCAGTGGGGAATTGGGTGATAAAGGATTACCCATGCTCAAACTCAGCCCATTTAGCACAGACATCTTTTCTTGCTGTAATTTCTTTTATTGTCCTGAGTTAACTCAGCTGCTGAGAATCCACTGGCAGATTAAGGAGCTGGGCAAAATAAAGCCTGGAAAACCACAAGTACCATGCAAGTACTCTGAAGCAATGCAGCACTGGATGTGCTGAACAGTAAACTAGCTTTGCTTAAAACAATACTCAAATTTAAAATCTGTTATCATGTTTCCATAGCAGCAGAACCCTCTTGAGGAACAGAGGCCATAAGAACTAGAATTGCTGGAACATTCAATGCTCCTGAGTGGCCGAGAGAAATGTTGGTTTTATCAGGTACTGAAGCACCTGCAGCTGAAGAGGGTTAGCTCTTCAGGGACCAAAGGAACAGCTTTTAAGACCCAGTCGGGTTTTTACAGCAACAAGCAAAAGCTGCCTTGCTCTAACTATATTGATACAACATAACAGTACAGCCCCAGTATATCATGGTTACAGAACTCACAGAGGAAACAGTTACAGAGGTTTAAGACTTACTGCCCAGGGCCTTGCTCTCTCCCAAGTTCACTGCTCCTGCGGCTGGACCAGCTGAATGGATTGTGTCAGTGCACCTCATCTACTTGGGGGCAGCTGGTTTGCACAGCTTTCAGTAAGCTATTTGAGCCAAGTAGCACTAAAGCAGATGGGCTATCTTTAACACAATCATTTTTTCTAGCACTTAAGGCTAGATAGAGCACCTTAAAATATCACAATAATTTTCTGTAATAAATCGCCTGATGAAGATACAGTTTAGGACATTATAACCTGCTGCTGCTCCACAGTGCTCCTCTGCAAGGGGCTGTCTTCTCAGCTGCCAGGTGAGGCAAAATGAAAGTTCCTCAATTCCCTTTGGGCAAAATGCCAGTTAAACTAGATCAATCCACTTACTGAAAGCATCAGCCAGCTGATTTTGTCTGGAGAAAATCAGAACTTACTCAAAGCACTGGGGTGCTTTGGGGGAAAAGGAAAGTAGTAGCATTTTCAGCCGCTTATCAGTTTGCAAAGTGAGCATCCATCCACAGCCCAGTGCAGAGACAGCAATCCCAGCTTCTGTGCAGCTGTACTGGTAACTATCCTGCTCTAGATCCAGCTGGCTTGCCTGAAGACCACCAGTCCCAGCTGCCCAGCATTACTTCTCACCAAAAGCCAGCATCTCCCTAACTTATCAGCAGTCAACCTGAGCAACCACTGCTTCAAGCAAGGGACAGATGGAATGTCTTGAGCAATCAGAACCACTGGACTTCACTAATGATCTCACAGCAGCAGGAACCTAAAACTTCTTGTATTACCATGGCTAGACTCAGAAGGTGGGCCTCTGTACCTAGCCAAAGCATCCACGTGGACCAGGTCTTTCAGTATTACAGAAACATGTCTAGCTTATGATTCTGGTTTAGATCATAACATTTTCCTTAATGCAAGTGAAAGAGAGAGACTGTTCCAAATACATTCCTAAAGTAACTGCGACATTAATTTTTCCAGCAACTTTTCCTTCCCTCCACTAAAAGCTTTCAGTTCACCTCTGGATTACTGTGAACAAATTTTCACCATTCTTTTTCATAACTGATTCACAGAAAATAATAACCACTCCTGACATTAGTAAATTTCAAAGCTTTTATACCTGTTCTGAGGAGCTAAACTATCTGGCAGGAATTTCCAGAGACCTTCTCCAATTATCACACTGTGCAAACATTGCAAAGTAATATACATCTTCCAGCTAGTGAACAACTGGATGATTTGAGGGATACACACCCACATTCCTCTCAACTGCAGCAAGTCCAGGCTGAACATTACTTGGCTGCTAGTGCAATTTGTTTGGAACAGTATTATCTTCTCATTCCCTCCTCTCTTTCACAATTATTACTGAGGTGGGAAGCACTATCATCATCCAGTTTCCCTGTCTGGGGAAACTGATGAGCCAGTCAAAATGCATTTCTAGAATACAGAAAGATAAATCAGCTCCAGCTAACAAGCATCTAGCAAAATGTTATGTTCTCCATCAGGAGAGCACCACTGTCAGATGCTATCCAAAAATAGGTGATGACAATGTTTGTAGGTAAAGGAAAAAAAAAGAAGAGACAAGTTTTTGAGATCCTTTAGATCCATGATAGAAGCAATAAACTTCAAAGCTAAACACAAGTTTACAACAATTTCTCTGAGCTTAAAAATTGGCTTAGTTTAGGAGTTTCTGGCTTCCATTTCAGAAGTTGTATGTCTACAAGCTTCTCTATTATGCCCCTCCCCCAAAACCCACACACTTAAATTAGTGGCAATAATCTCACCTCTAACTACATCTCATCTTGATTGTGGTCTGTATACTACCCTTAAATTCTTGCTCTTTTCTAAGCAAGCAATCAGGAAGAAAACCCAGAGTTTCTCAAAATATGTTTATTGTTGAAAGACAGTCTGCATTAGACATTCATCTTGATAGGATGTAAACACCACAACTACTCAAGAAAACATTGGGTTTTTTGCTGTCTACAGTGGAGGTATGTAAATTTTTAGTAGTACAAGTGTCTTGCAACACAGCCTGAAGAGCATTTGCTGCAATCCTCTGCTGAAAAACTATGCAACTTCCTACAGTAATGCTTTGCAGGAAGTTCAGATGACTGCATTTGCCGTAACAGGCAAGGGACTAGTTTTATTCTTCTTTGCTAAAACGAGAACTTTAAGGGTGACTTCAGGTCAATACTTCTGACTTAATCTTTTACTACAAAACATTTAAAAAAATATAGTACAAGTTTCCTTCCATTTTATATAATTTTGAAAGTAACAAACTAAACTCAGTAAAGTGGCTTTTCCTGACTTGACTTGCATCACTTTGAACTACACAAACCAAAAAAGAATATCCTTAACTGCACATTAAAATGACCCAGGCAGTAAACAACAGAGCTTACTATGATCCTAAATGTCTCCAAACTGAGCCTTAGCATTTTAAACCTCATCTATGCAAGTTAATTAGGCATTAATTTTGTACAAAGCTGATTTAGTTCAACTTTCAGTGTTTTGTTTCTACATGTTGGTAGGAAGGCTGCCTTTACAGTAATAGACCTTTTCCCCATCCTGTAAGAAATTATTTAATTCCAGATCAGGACGTATACATGTTACTGCCTTGCTGTAATCTTAATTTTAGAAAGATTCTTACACTCATTAGCTCACTAGATTTAGGCTTGCTCTTAAGTGAATTGCCCTTTTTTTAAAAAAAAAAAACAAACAAACAAACAAAAAAACCACACAGAAGTTGCAAAGTATTTCCCTCTAGTGTTATCATAGGGCAGTTTGTGAACTTCCTTTTGCTTCACATATGCATATAGGTGGCCTAAAGTTGTATTTTACTTCAGTCATTCACATAAGGAAACTCTTGAAAGGTTTTTTTGCTTCTTAAATCCTAGAAACTACAGAAGTCAGCAGTCCAGCTCTCTCAAACTCATGTAGTGAACCCCTGCCCAAGATCTTACTATCAACTCTGACAATACATAGAGTCATGGAATGGTTTGGGTTGGAAGGGACCTTAAAGCCCATCCAGTCCCACCCCCCTGCCCCGGGCAGGGCCCCCTTCCCCCAGCCCAGGGGGCTCCCAGCCCCGTCCAACCTGGCCTTGAACCCTTCCAGGGAGGGGGCAGCCACAGCTGCTCTGGGCACCCTGGGCCAGCACCTCACCCCCCTCACAGGGAAGAATTTCTTCCTTCTATCTAATCTGTATCTACCCTCTTTCCATTTAAAACTGTTACCCCTTGTCCTAACTCCCCACCCCCTGATCCAGAGTTCCTTTTCCCACCTTTCCTGCCCCCCCTTTAAGCACTGGGAGGCCACTCGAAGGTCTCCCCGGAGCCTTCTCTTCTCCAGGCTGAACCCCCCCAACTCTCTCAGCCCGGCCTCCCAGGGGAGCTGCTCCAGCCCCCCCAGCATCTTCGTGGCCTCCTCTGGCCCCGCTCGAGCAGCTCCGTGTCCTTCTGCTGTTGGGGGCCCCCGAGCTGGCCCCGGCACTGCAGGGGGGTCTCCCCAGAGCGGAGCAGAGGGGGAGAATCCCCTCCCTGGCCCTGCTGCCCCCCCTGCTCTGGCTGCAGCCCAGGACATGCTTGATAAACCATATTATTCATATAAAGTTTGAGGGTACTGTTTTCATCCTATCTACAGATCACAGGGAACAAACTATAGCTATAAATACTTCCTCTAAATCCAAATGAAGAGTTTTTGAAAGAACTGTTGAAGAATCAATTTTATGCTGGGGAAAAATGGAGGAATATAATTGAAAGTGTCAGATTTACCTAAAGAAAATCCTTTAGATAATGGATTAATGTTCCTGAAGGTAGCATTCATCCATGCTATTGGGAAATTAACAAAAAAAAAAAAACAAAAACAACCCAGACCCAAAAAACTAGCAATACTGCAAGGCATCTTGTAGTTATGAGGTTACCACCAAAAAGTAAGAGAGAGGGTCTGAAATCTGAAGGAGTACACCTCTAAGTAGGCATCAGTTTCCAGGCTATCTGAACCTGGTATTCCAGTCTGATGTGTTTGAAAGTAAGGGTAGCTTCCTAACAATTTACAAACCAGCCCTAGCCCGTTTCCCCTCCACTGCACTGGCCTGAAGCTTGTCTGACTGCTCCGAAAAATACCTCTCTTGTAAATAAATAAAATACTTCCTCAGTAGGAATGGTTTTCTGCGATTCTACTGGCCTGAAGGAGCTCACCAAAGGTTCAGGTCAGCAGAACTACAATATGTGAGTCACTTGGATTATACCTACAGCAACCATTTACATTCTTCTTTGTTCCAACTTTAATATCAGCCTTTCTTGCAACATGGACCAGTAACTGCTCCGCATAATTCACTGTCTTCTCTGGAGTCAGATAGACAGCTAGTGATGCTTAAATACATTAAGTGCATGGTGTATTTTTTTATTTTACCATTATCTCTACAGATTAAGTTCTTCAGAACACAAACAGCAAGGAAAAGCAGTAGCCATCCCATGTCCTGAGGGGTAAACATACAGTAACACTTTCTTTTCTTAAGGTTTTTTTTTTACCTTAACTAATATGACTACTTGCACTTTTCAGCCATTAATGCTAGAGTTTGCATAACTTTTGTTGTCCACAATAGTGCATTGCTCTGCATGGCTCCCATATGGCAGGATAATTTCTATGTAACCTAGAGACAGAGTTCATAAGCCTGCAGGGGTAGACTGCAATTCCTTGAGACACCAGTCTCACTTTCCTCCACTTGCACTGCACTGGCTGCAGCAAAAATTTAAATAAAACACTAATGACAAATGTTCAAGATCATTTACTACATGGATGCCAATACTGAAACTCTAGTATTACACAGCAATGCCTAGCTATTTGATAGGAGCCCAGAACAAGCAATATGCAGTCCCGCATCATCAGCATATCCACCGAGTGCCTCGAGAAGCAGATTTTCCTTTGGCCCCTATATAAGAAACCTCTGATTTGCAAGGATCTGATTATGCCCAGTGATCACAACAGTCACAGATTGTCCAAGGACAGATCTCCAGTAGAGGCTGTGTGTTACAGAGATATCATTCCCTACTACCAACTCTTCCTTGGAACTAACCTCTCCCAGTCCTCTCCCAGTCTTGCCACTTCCTTCCTACCTCATCACCCCCTGATCTTCACTGTCCCCTTCCATTGATCCAGTTTCAGCTGCCAAAACTTCCTCTGTACATCAACACCAGCATATGGCTGTGTAGTGCAAGTTATGCAGTTAAGCAGTGTTTATTAACAGATTGCTTTATGCCTCGACTTGGACTTCATTAGACCTTACCCTAAGTAGGTAGAATCTGTTAACACAGAGAAAACAGCACATGATAAGGAAAACAACCATCTGTTCGGGGAAAAAAAAAAAAAAAAAAAAAAAAGCAATAGGCAGCAGCCAACTTACTTGCTAGAAGAAGACAGGCAAACGAAATGATGTGCAGTTGCTTGACAGTGATATCATAGCGATCCATAAAGAGGTCCAATAAATAGATAGCGAGATGCCGGGCTGTAGGGCAGAGGTTGCAATGGTTGCTGAGGAGAGTCAGGAGATCAATGAAGTATCGGCGCATCCCAATCTGTGGTGAATGAGCCTTATACATAGGCAGATTAAGTTCCTACAGAGGAAAAAAAAAAAAAAAAAAAAATGGAAGAAAGAGACAAATACCATTTCAGTGTCAGGAATCCCAAACCAACACCCAGCACCTGCGACGGCAAATGCTTAGCACTATGCTGGATACAAATCAGGGCTGGATTACTGTATGTTTTGACAGTCATTTAACTTCTAGTACTTCCATCACCCACACACTTTGTTCACAAACAAACACAGTTTAACCCAGGAACAATTTGCTGTTGCTTTCTATAGAACATCAAACTTCTCGGCCATAAAAATTGTTCCTAAAGAACTCCTTTTTAATTTTGTTCACCCAGATTAGACTGTTAAAGTTTTAACAGAGTTTCACAGGCAAGAAGGGCAAGATAAGGTTCTCCAATACTGCCTCTTCCTGAGATGTCCAAGTTACTACATCCTGTGCCAAAGAATGCGTAGGTCTTTAGAATAAATAACATCTATCTAACATTTAAAAAAAAAAAAAAGTCACATGGTGCATCGCTGCAGCAAGAAACAAAAGTAACAAAAGTAAAAAAACAACACAACATGGGAGAGTGATTAGACTTTTCTAATTATAGCAAATTCCAGTATTTTCCGTAGTAAACTATTTCACCATTTAAAGTTAGTTATTGAACTGACAGACTGTATTTTACATGTAATATATGAATTTTCATTTTAAAGGGAGAATTATGTAAGTTTTTGGTTTACCTATGCTAGATTTTCACCTGAAAGGGTTTTTACACACAAGTTTGTAGCCACTATGCAAAGAGTAGGTTAAGGGAAGGAGTGAAGATCCTTGGGAATACCCACAACAAGCTAATGCCTCTTAAATATTGACACTTTCTCACTGTAGACACTGTCATATACTAATGCAGTTACCATGGCCAGACCTGAATACATGTTGATAGGCATGGATTAGAAAAATACCATTTCAGCAAGGTATCTCCCTCAGTAATCTGTCAAGGTAATACATTACTTTTCTATTACATATATTTGAAAATAAATTAGAATTAGTACAGTGCTGCAAGATAGACTTGATGTTATATTGCACTACAAAGCAGTACATAGCAGTTAATTCTACTAAATAAATCAGGACTTTTTTTTTAAAAAAAAGTGTTCAGATGAAGATTCTACACTGGCTTCCCCATCTACAGAAGTAAGAGGCACCACCTTGCACAGCCAGCGCGGTGGCTGCCCACACTCCTTTCATCCCCTGTAAGGAGACATTCCACAAGGAGGTTCAACTTATCAGGAAAAATAGCTACACAATCAGGCTCAGGGGGGAGCACATAACTGGAAACCAGGGAGGCTCCAGAACGAGAAGCAGATTACAAAGACAGCAAGCCGAGCACTGTTACGGATGATTGCTTCCCAGACCTTTCTAAAGAAAGTCAGAGAAAAAACACATTCCCAACTGAACAGACACACGCTGTGGACAGGCAAACAGCCCTTTGAAACCTGGGGCAGCCTTCACTGGGGGATTATAAAGAAATCGCCCACCAGTAACAATTTATAAAGCAGGGAGACAATGAGACATGTCCCATTGTTTTATACCCAGAAAACCCCCATAAATTTGATTTTTCTATTGCCTTATGTACAGAGATTTCAATCCATCAGTACAACTGACATACACAGGTTCAGAGCAGGAATTCATAGCATACCCATAACATGAATGTTCTGGTAGAAATGGTTTCAAGCTCAGTGTTCACATCAGTTAAAATAATTTTTAAAAAAAAGTCTGTACAAAGCTCAAGCTATCATAAGATCATGTGGCAAGCTTACCTCTGAAATATTTTGTTATTCTAAGTGATTGGTAAGAACTTCAAGTTTTATTTTTTGAAATGTCCTTCCTGTTTTGACAGCTAAGTCTCTCAGCAAAATTATACCATATACTCTGAGGTCAGCATACATCCCTAATGTGAAATTTGCTTTTTTATATCATAACAAAAAATGTGAGAAATAAACAGTAACTCCAGTTATACATCTAGTCAAAAAATCTGACATGTCTCAATGTTATGGTTCAGCGGACAAGCATTAGAGGCTCAGAATGAAAGCAGAAATCCAGATATTTACATCCAAGCCTCAGATGCTCAGAAGCCAGAACTACCCATACTCAGCCCACTGCACTAGAAAATTCAAAGACGTCAAAGCACTGAATTAAGCCAAGAGGACTATTCTGCTCCTGGACATTTACTCCCCTGTAAGACATCTACTTTCTTAATATATTTTTAAGTTATTTTTTGAAAACTGGTTACTAATAAAGGGCGTAAGTAAAAGGCGTTCTCATTTTTTTCACCTGAAAAACCCATGTGGGCTTCTGTGTAACGAGACTTGACAGCATAGACAAGGTTCACCTTCAGGATTAATGTTAGGAGGAACAGAGCCACGTGCTGTGGTTTCTTACAAGATCAAGTTCCTAGGTATTAATTGATCCTGTATAGGCAAGATCCTTGCTCTGCACCAAATAGCATGAAGCAGCTAATAAGCAGTTCAATAGTACTGCTTTTACACTGACAAATCAGTCTTAAATTATGAGATTTTCTTTTAAAGGGAGTGGTACATAGTTTTACAATGCAAGAGCTGAATAGCAGGCTTAGTTATCAGCAGATCTGTGGGTATGCACCCCTTTCCATCAACCCCCCACAGGGTTCTTTAGCATAAATACATCGGGGGAAAAAAAAAAAAAAGAATACTCCTTTGAATTCAAAAAATGCCTCTGCTGCTCTAGAGTAAGTGATGCAGGATCAGCAAATACAACTCTATGGAAAAAACTGAACTTTGGGGGAGCAAGAATAAAAAAAAAAAATAGTTACCATTGCTTAATTTTTGCCTCTTATCTCCAGGAAAGCAACAGAGAAGACACTGGGAGTCCTGATGTCTGCTGGAATTGCCCTTTCATATGCTGTTTCTGCTTATCTTTGACCTGTTCACCTGTATCTACTTCAACACCTTTGCTTTGGGCTACTGAGCAATTGCCACATTGAAATTCTAAAAGCAGCAGCACACAAGAGGCCCACAGGTGTTTTGGAAATTACTTAACAAGCTTTGTTCAACATATTGATCAGTGTGTCTCCACAAAAAGCCTCTAGAAAGTCAGTGCACAGCATTTAAAGGGATCACCACAATCTCAACACCCGAAAAGGAAGGCTTGGACTGAGTGTCAGCCTGAAGGACAAAGACAATTTTAAGGTGCCACCTCCTACCAGCTTCAAGACCTGATTTTCCAAAAGGAGGGAATCAGTGTAAACATTTTTAAGTGGTGTTAAAGATGACAAATCTTCGTTGGCAATCCCATCTGCCAGGCAGCCAGGCTCCAGCCATTAGCCATTCCCTGGCTGTAGACTCAGCTCAGGCCCAGCACCCCGCACTGTGCATCACCTGAGCTCAGGAGACCAGAGTTTTGCCTGTTTTGGGTGGGTTCGTAATGGGGCTGAGCAAATGCACTTCAGAATCCATCCATCCATCTCCAAAGGAGACGCTAGACAACAAGACTTAAACTAAAGCTTCTGAGCAGCCACATGAAGGTTAGGTTTTCCCTGGCCCTTTGAACATAATCAGCCAAACAGCAATTGAAATGGAGAGCAAGAAAGGTCAAGAGGCTCCCTAAAAGCAGTCGCCAGCTCAGGCCACCAGCCCAACACTTTCTCCGTCAGGTACCACATCAGATGGTCTGGTGTTCAACGTGGCAAGAAATTCCACGGGTACATTTTTTTTCCATCCAATTTGTTTTCAGTAAAACTGTTATCCCACTGATACAAAGCCAGTAATGAACTGACAAGCAGTCAGCAGAAAAAGTTAGCAGTAGAAAAGTTAGCAAGCGATGTGACATTATGGTAATAAGTCACAATAATAATGATCAGCTCTTGGAACAAAAGTGAAATTCATTGTGGTATTTTAGGACAACTCACAGGCTTTTTGACAAGGAAAATGAAACGCTGTAAGAAATATGCCTCGGGTTCTGAAATCCAGGGAGACAGTAACTGAACCTGGTTTTGTACCATGCCGGAGCACTTGGACTCCAGTCAGGATCTGTTCTGTGCCACGGGACACACGTGCTGCATCTCCCAACGCCCCCAAACAGATCCACCGGGGATACCCAGGGGCACCCCTGCTGCAGGGCTGGGTACCTGCCCTTCTCTCTTCTGGAGCAAAACGAAGCACCGAAACCAGAGCTGCTCAGTAACAGTAAAGCCTGTTCATCTAGGAATGGGTGCTACAATCTTCCCCTACAGACACACCGTCTTCCTTTACTACTATGAACCTCATACTTCTCTCACGACTATTTTTTTTAAATCTTATTATCTACTTCTGTTTCTGGATATGTAAACAGAATCCAGCATGTGGTCCCTCCTACCAGAGCTCACAGATGTTCACCACTGATTCTAACCCAAAAATCTGAAAAAAGGTTCCAGTTGATGAACAAAGATACCCAGTGAAGTATAACTTAAATTTCAATAAGTTCTCCATGATTCTCATTAATCCAGGGGAAAAGTATATAAACCCAAGACACCACTTGTGTGGTATCAATATAAGGCACTCAAAAAAAAAAAGGAAAAAACTACTAAGTATTTAAGTCAAAAAACTAGTAAAAACCATAGTAACTTTGGCCATCATTTAGCTGTTTCATGTTCTAGAAAAAGAGCACGTACATGACCTCCACTGAATTCTTAAGAATTCCTATAGTAAGAATAATAGATACTGCAAAGTTGTTGGCATTAGAACAGGAAAATAAATGCCCGCGGTTGAAAAATAAAGGGAAAGCTTATCTAGCAGGGTATTAACAGTTCTTCTTTGAAAGAGACAAACTCCTTCCTGTTTTGTGTTCTAACCAAACAGTTTTCCAGCTGTGGAAGAAAGGTGCCAAATTGATCTCTTAGATAATTATTGCACTGCATATGAGAAACCACTAAAAGCCAACTCCTCTAACACATTTTTTATGCAGGCAAGAAGACCATATATAAAAATAAATTAAACTATACTATTTTTTTTTTTGTAGAAGCTTGAAAATTCAGAGCACTCTGTGTTTCTTTGCACTATTATACTAGGTAGCATGCTACCAATTGAATAATTCTACTTATGTCATGCTATTCTCTCTCCCCCACAGAAACAACCCTTCTGCCTCTGCAGACTGCAGCACTACACCTTCAAGTAACAAAATCACTCACACAAAACTTGTTGGTAAGTGTTTCTATACATAGGCAGCTGACTGCAGTTTAATTAATGAGTCAGAAAGGTGAAGGGTCAGTGTTTGTGAACAGTGATGGTAGAGAAGAGCTGATACATTCAGCTTTCCCTAATCTTCAAGCTGGACATGCAAACTCCAAGGGGAGCGCACAGATACCTGCCAGGGCCATGCTCCAAGGGCATGGCCAGCAGCTTGTGTTTCCTCGCAGAGTAGAAATGAGTGGTGAAACCCTGAAACAGCTCCACTCGCTTCGCCTGTGCAAGCACAAACCAAGCTGTTTAGTAACAGGCCTATGATCATACCTGTTAGAAGACACAGCAGTAAGGGACAGCCTCGGATTCACGGCATGATCACCCCTCCTCTCAGTGCTGCTAGAACCATATCTCTCAGTCCTGAAAGTTACAGCATTTCCAATTATTCAAGCAACCTTCAGCTGTTTTAGACAAGTCTTAATCAGGTTTATCAGAGAAGTGCCTGTCTTGCACAGGGTCTGGTTTCAGTATGTAGGAGTGAGACAAACCTGACAGAGCTATGTTTTAAAAAGGATGTCAGACAGTTCCTATCATTAAAAATCCAGGGGTTTTCTAATAAGAGAGGTACATGAGCAATATATCCTTTATTTTTCCCCTCGTTCAACAGTGACCAGTCCAGTAGACAGAGCAACAGCTTAAACACACGGTGCTGCCAGCAGCTACCCTTACTGATTTATGATACATTCCACTGATGCATGAACGAAACACCATAAATTAAGATTTTCTTCTGTGTTATCACTGTTCCTACACACTCAAAAAGAACAGCAAATTCAAGTGCACCTCCCACAAAGGACCAGAACTCTGGCCATGTAAGGCAGAAGCTCAGGTTCCAACCAACTCAACAACTTTGGCTTACACTGGGTTGTACCATTTACACTTTCAAAGAACCTTCAACAGTTTTCCCCCCTTTACCTAGATTAAAGGCCATCTCAGTCTACATTCTATGCTCTTCATGCATGTGCCCTACTACCCATTTCTGTCTCTCAATATATCAACAGATAAACACAGACTCCATTTCTTGAGATCTGAGCTTAGTGTAGACAAAATTAAGCTTCAGGCATACTACCGAGATGTCACACAAAAAACCCGTGGCAGACCAAGACAGTATTTCAAGTGCATATACAAGCTTTCTGTGCTTGAATTCACTCCACCCTTCACCATCCTCACAGCAGTCCCAGGCATTTGAAGTTTGCAGGAAAGCTGAACTAGTATTGTGCTTGAAAATCTATTACTTCACATGTTCCACTATGGTATTTTATCAAGCATTTCATTAAATCCTTTTTACACACTTCAAAGTATTTGGAAGTTCAGCAGCTAATCTGAGAAGGATCAGAGAAAGGAGTGTGAAAATTAAAGTTCAAACTTTAAGGAGAAAAGAAGTGAGATCATGAATAACCATGTACTTTATTAGGACACCTGTTCCTTTCAGCTTCATGCACATGCTGCCATCTATAATATAAGCAAATTACAGCTAGCAACCAGTAATGCTATTGTTGCTGATTTCCAAAAGCTAGGGGGTTTTGTGTGTGTTTTCTGAAAAGTGAACAGATTATGCTTTTGTTGCTGGACTGCCCATCTTGAATAAAAAACTGCTATTAATATACCTCAATGCTTCTTACACCTACTTTCTTTCACAGCTGATTCAAACTGTTAGGGTGCATCAGAATGAAAAGTTAATGTTTTATCCTCTCTATTAAATTAATGGAAAACAGGACAAAACCTTTTGCATGTCTGTAGGTATACAGGACCCCCAAAGTTCTCATCCAGATTTTGTTTTAAAAACAAGACCCAGAAGCAGCACCTGCACGAAGCCTTAATGCCTTCCCTCCATTCAGAGTGTGACTGTCTAGTCTGCACCAGTCTGCATTTCAGGCTGTGCCAGGCAGATCTGAACATATCAAACTTACTGTTTAGTTAGTTAAGCATTGAAGGGATGACCAGTTTTTAAAATAACAAGGACAAGAGTGGACTCACAGGCTAAAAGATAAAACAGTTCCTGTTACATCAAGGCCTTCATGCTACCAACGGGTCAAGTAAACCAGATGCTTTGGCACAGCTACAGAAAATACAGGGATATATGCTGGGTGCAGAGAGAAGAGGAAGAGGTTGTGTTCTTATCAAAGTTTTTACTGAACAAAGTTAATAACAAGATCCTGCACTACTTCTAACAGGATGATTTAAAACTTCAAGAAATGCACTTATGGTGACAGTACTCAAAGACCAGTGAAGAAAAACCCTGCATGGACTACATTCCTGCTTCAGAGACCGCAGCCCAAACTGACACCATGGATGAAGCCGAAAATAGCACACCAAAATATTTTGCACACCAAAATAAACAGATCATCATGGTGGTAAACAGCATTTCCTCGTTAAGATCTTTAAACCAAGAGGATATGGGAGACAGGTGTGGAGGAGCTTTAACCTAGAGAAAAATCACTCAGACATTCTTACCACTTAATAGCAAAGGACTGTTTGCTTTCAGCAGAAGGAGGATGAGCTCTCCTCACCTAGCTGAAAGTTAACTGCAGACAGTAATTTGAACTGCCCTTAAAAAGATCAAGTTACAATTATCAACATTTAAATTCACAAGAAACAAGTCCTGTAAAATTTGGCCCTGCTCTGAGAAGCTATACAAAAGATAAATAAAAAGACAAATGCAGGCAGATCTAGTAATTCTCATTAATTTCAGGAAATTAACATATCCTGGAAGGAAACAGCCCAACATAAGCACAAAAATGGGGAAGGAATAGCAAACAGACATCACTTATTTCTGGGACACTCAGAGTGCCTTCTAAGGCAAAGTATTTCCTCAACTTTAAACAACAAACAAACAAAACCCAGCACTGACTTGTTACTCAGCTTTCCACGCTTGGGGACTATTCAGGGCTACTGAGGCAGACGGGGGAGTTCTGTGCAGATGTTGTGTAGCCCCGCAGCCATTCAGACAGCTCTCTGGTTTTCCACACGGATCTCCGCTGCCTGGCACAGCCAGTACCTTCCCATCCGCAGTAATGCAGGGCCATTGTAGAAGTAGCTGAACTACCAGAAAATATCAACACATACACACAGCACCTTTTTTGGCTTGGGTGTGTTAGACTCTTCTAGTACAAACAAAACACAGTATACTCCAATTTTTATTTTCCTTCCTGGCTTAGTCTTGCAACAGGTTTAATGTTCTGGCCTGATCCATGGGACTACTTCAACCTTTCATTTAAAGTCTAAAGATGTGTGTAGCACTTTTGGAATTTAAGCGTTTTGCTCCACTAGGTCAGCACACTCAATAACTAACACAATACAGTCCTGCTAAGCTGAACACAACATCCCAATAATCACAAGAGATATTTTACTAGTCAGACAATTCAGGGGCTATTAATTTCCTCCACATTGAGCTAGAGCCTTTGAGAAGTCACAAAGCCTTGCAGCATCTTTCAGCCCTCTCTGAATTAGAAGCCAGGTATACCACACACATTCAGTATCTGCTCTCATGCAGAACATACCCATCAGATATAGCACACCTCTGTCACAAAGGACACCAACTCTCAATGAGGTTAAGAAGAACTCCCAAATCCAATTGGGGGGATGGGAAGGATGGTATAACATTTTTTTCAGTTGTTAACATAAAACCTGGATTGCTTCATGATAGGCATATTTCTCCTACATTTAAGTAACTAAATTTTTTCAGGGAAAAAAAAAAAAAAAAAGGTGTTTCTAATGATCAGTGGTTTTAGGAGAAGAGTTATGGTTTTTTAAAGTGGATATTCTATTCCTCACCTTAACCCAGATTTTAAGTGTGTTCTTCAAAAATAAATGGGATAGCCTGCAATATGCATTTCAGCCTCCTCAACAATCATCTTTAAGTAACTTTCCTGTCAGATTCACATGCTAAAACTAAGACCTGTTTATTTCCACCTAAAACCAGAGACACACGCTGTCCCAGACTAGGACTCCTCAGCAAGTATCTTAAACCAGAGAGGTCATTTAGGCTTCAGGGTACCATTGCCTGAATTTTCGGTATTCCAGTATTAACACACTAATACACCAGCACACTAATACTCTAGAGGGGATGCTACTATCGAAGCTTATTTTGTTCTATGCAATGGCCATACACATCCATAAAACCAGTCCATGCTCACAAAAATTACTTCAGTACCTCAAAACTACTTTTCTTCCCAAACATTGCTGAAGGATCCTTTTCGAGGAGTTCCGCAATGTTCCATGGTAAATTCTGACACTTTAGACATCAAAAAAAGCAAACCGTGGCAATGTATTTAAGTGTTGTTTATGCAGAACAGGACTTGGGGGGGGGGGGGGGGTGTGGGAATAATCACAGAACATGAGCCAAAGAAATTTTAGAAGCTGTGATTATTTCTGCCTGATATACTTGCACTCTGGATTCTCATGGAGAACTTCCTTCAAAAAAAAAAAAAAAGTCATCTTATCAGGGTGAGCAGAATTAGGATTTAAATTGTCCAAGCAGGAAGAATTGTAGACCTTCCTTGGAGCAGAAAAAGCAGAGCAGGCTCAGAGAACCTTCTGCCCCTTTTCAGGTTCTTTGAATTCAAACAATTCTTGTTGCTTCAGCTGGCCTAGGTTAGTATCCATATACACTGAAGAAGTTTTAGCAATCTAGAGTCATCACGTACATCCAGAAAGTAGGCTGAAGAATTAAACAGTTGATTTAAAGGTAGTGGATATGTCAATTAAAAAAATATATTAAAAAAAAAAAATAATCAAAGCTTCCCCCCACCTTTGGACGCCTGGATTCCCTCCATTACTCCTGCCCCCACTGCAGGGCCAGGAATTGCTGCCTCAGCTGGAGGACACCAGAACCAACCCACCCCCTCACAGAGGCCTGAGAACAATGAACTCACCTGACATAATTTAACGCTAAATGCCTGTAAGGAAAACGAAGGGAACAGAATGTCCAAAGCATTAACTTTGCCAGTCATAACTTCAGTAACTTAAAAGCTGTACCAAGCCCAGGTAGTCAGCATTTGCTGAGGGCACTCTCTCCCCTTACCTGCTAACTGCGCTCAGCTTCTCCAAAGTTGCAGGAGATACCCAAGGAAATACAAAAACTAACCAGGCAGCCTCAACTCTACCTGCTCTCCGTACAAGCACACCAGCTCATCACACAGCGACCAGACTATTTTGCTTATTGCAGGACATTTTACTGTTTTTCTAATCCATGATACACTAACTTCTAGAAAAGCCATGACAAGCTGTGTCTGTGCATCTTTCCGCTTCTCTACAGTCTGCCAGGGAACAGCATCCTATCTTTTACCCGAACTTTAGTATTCATCTCTTGTAAAAGAATCAATGCTCTTTCTCCACGTCCTACAACATGCTCATTTTTTTCGCGGGTCGCTATCAGCATCCTCTTAACATTTAATACAACGAGTCATCAACGCCCCGGCTAAGTTAAAGCGACTGAAACGTTGCAGGCAGGTATCTGGAGGTAGCAGCTTCCGCGGGTTTGCTTTTGAGCAAGTCTCGATCAAAAAGCAGAGCGCAGGGAAGAGCTCTGAGCAAACCTGCTCCCCCGAGCCCTGCCCACGGCCAGGGTTCCACCGCGAAGCGCCAGCCCGGGCAGCCGATCAGCCCGTCCCCCGCGGGGCCGAGAGGGAGGAGGGAAAGGAACAAAGTGGGACCCAACCTTCGTCCTCAGGGTCTGATGGATGTCTGCCGCCAGCTCCCCCTTCCACCACTGTTCCTCCATCCTTTCTCCTCCCATCCAGACAAAGGTCCGGAGGAGCCGGGGCCGTTCTGCTGGGAGGGAGAACAAACCGGACAAGTCTCCCGAAGCCCCGCGGCTGTTTCCGCCGGCCCTCCCCGCGGCCGCCCCGGCCCCCGCCCGGCCCCCGCGCCCCGCTATTGCCACTAACCATCAGCCGAGGGAGTCGGTGATTTATTACCTTGAAGGGGCTGCGAAACGCCCCCTCCGCGGGTCACCCCCGGCCGCCGCGCAGAGCTGCGCGGCCCCTCCGCGGGTGTCCGCAGCCCCTTGTTGGCGGGGGCGGGGGGGAGGCACCGCTCGGCGCTTTGTGCCGGCGGCAGCGCTGCCCGCGGGTGCGCAAATCTCCGCGGGGCGGCCCAGGCTGAGCCCGCAGCCGGGGGGGGTGGGGGTGGGTGTGTGCTGCTGCCCCCTCCGCCGGTGCTGCTCGCAGGTTAATTGGCGCTAACTCCCAGCCGGCCGCCCCGGGCAGGGGCACTTCCCTCATCCTCCCGCTCAGTGCCCCCGCTCCCTGCAGCCTCCAGCCCCGCGGGGTGCGAGGCGGGCAAAAAAAAATTTACGTTCTTCCAAGTTTTATGAGTCCTAATACAAGTTGCCTTATCTTAAGCTGCCAGAAACCCGTAGATAGAATAGAAGTACTTGCTTATGTCCGGGCGTGAGCCTGGGCAGGAGCACAGCTCCCTGCCAGGCCTCACGTCAGGGCTCGCCGGGCCGGCAGCCACCCGTGTCCTGTGCACACCCGGAGCACGGGCTCCCGCAGCCTCCGTCCTTCAGCCAAACCCCACAGCTCGTGCCTTTGGGACGGGTCCCATCCCCGTTGCCCCGCACCAGCCCCAGCGGGACCCCGGTGTGCGGCCGCAGGACCGGGAGGGGCCCCCGTGGTTGTCACCAGCGCTCAGCCACGCTCCAGCTTCAGGAGTGGGCGCCAGCCGCTGCTTTGCCCTGGGAGCCCACGGACCCTCCTTTCCGAGGTTATACCCAGAGAGCCCAAGAAACTGTCAGGCACCAAACAGCTTTATTCCCTCGCCTCTGAGGGGCATGTTTATAGACCGGTGGATATTTCAGCAGGTTGGACTGAAGTCTTTCAACAAGCCTCTCTTAGCACTCCACTTCAGCAATTCCATGAGCCAAAAAAACCACCACGCAACCTGCTTTATACCCAGATCTCACTGTTGAGGCATTAAGGATGAAGAATTTTCATGAGAAAGTTTACCAGACCTAGCAACAGCTTTCCCATTTAAAGAACTAAATTTCATTTTTAGAATTAGATGGGTTTTTTAAAAAATATATAATTGCCAGTCATTCTGCACTTGAATTAGCTAAAGAACCTGACAAAATGTTTGTTCCTCGGTTGGTTTCCTAAAGGAAAGGAACAACAAAAATCTGACTGCTTCAGTCAAAATAAATAGTTGTGTTGATTTTAGTGTTCATGGGAAAATATTTTTGTGATCAAAGAAAGCTGTTGACTAAATCTTCTGGAGAAAACATACCCCAGTTGTTTATAGTCTATGTTTGCCGTCTTGTCCCCTGCTATAAAAGAGCAGTGTAGTTAAGTGGCAACAGCTATTAAGCCCACAGATAAAAGCTGCCACCAAGTGTCCATCAGAAATAATTTTCCACTATTTTCTTTTAAGTACATCCCAGTATCCCTTAAACAAAGTACTTAAGTGCCATAAATTAAGGCAAAGAATAAACTACCTTGTCTTTTTGCTTAAAGTTGAGCATGTGCTGAACTATTTTGGTGAATAACAGCCAGACCATTTCTTTACAAGTAGTCTGTTTGTGGTTCATACAATAATATATTGATTTTCTATAACAGCTTTTATATACATGTATTATATCAATAAAATTCTCAAGTTTTTTTACAGTGTAAATCAAACCAATAGTATTATTTGAAAGAAAGAGTATCAGTTCTTTGAAATAAAGTTTCAATAATATCAACACGGTGTGGATTTTCAGAAGCTCATGTCCATAACATCTACTCATTTAAAACTCTTGTATTTTTAAAATTGGAATTATTTTTAAAAATACTGAGATTCCATGTGAAATAGAAAACTGTTCCATATAATGCTAGTTTTAATTTTGCAGCTAACAGATTTTCTTTCCCCAAATATGGTCCTTGTGTTTCACTTGCTCCATTTGAAAATAAATTGTGTGATGTATCAAAAGTTTCCTTCAGTAACTGCATTGATATTAAAAATAGAAACAAATATTTAATAAGGTTCTCCTTTCTGTAGCATAGCTGTTAGCAGGGCTCAGATAGACTGCCCTGTTGATTTTTAGAAAAGCCAACCAGCAGTGTCTTTGATACCATAAAATATTCACAGTAACAAATTAGAGAGCAGTAATTCTGGACTTGATAAGAGCTCAGACACAGCCTTGAACCTTGGAATTGCTTTATTGTGAAGGAGGGAGTGCCAGCAAGGCCACATACATAAAACAGGGAGTCCAGTACTGTTTCATCAGATAGTCAAATGAACAACACACAGACATTATCATTAACTCGTTAGTATTGTAAAAATTGACTGCAGCTACAGTATATCTTTTTTCCATCCAAATCCTCATCAGATTCTTATATGATGGGTAAAGTTTGGGCTAAAACATAGGCTTTAGCCACAACAGAACTGTGTTTATTTAGTTTTCAAATGTTTTAAAAAAAAAGATCCCTCCCCAGGACTTCTCCTTCCCCAGGTGGGCAGCCCAGCTTGTTACTACCCATGTGCCTCCCATTTCACCAGGATCCCAAAGACAGAATTCTGGTTCTTCATATTCATCCATATCTTCTACTGCCCTGCTTGGGTGGTTCCTCTGCTACTCCTCACGTTTTTGTTTGGGTTTTTTTGTTGTTGTTTTTTTTTTTTTTTTACCTGACCTACCTTACTGAACCTACTTTTACTACTGGATTGTTTTTCTGCAGTTTTAGAGAGTGATACTGGTTCATGGAGGGATCTAGAAGCCCGCACACAACAAGCACCAAGGAGGCACAGCCCCAAGTTGCAAGAGGTAAGCTGGGCATCTTCCTTCAGCAGCATTAAACCGGGATGATGTGATTTGTGGAGTTGTGCCCAGATCTGGCTTGTCCTGTTCCCTCCCAGAGCCAGCACTGGTGAGGCTGGGCAGCAAGGGCCTGATTAGCAATAAGCACCCAGGAAGGTCCTGTAAGCTGTGCCCTCGCTTTACTGTCTTGGCTGGGTCAGGTTTAACACAAAACTATCAGCAAGATGATCAGAGGTGTGGGAGCCCTGTGCCCTCACAGGTGACAGAGATGAGGGCAGGGTGGCCCCTTTCTGTGGGAGATTCATGCATTTGGAGAGCTGCAACCTTCTTTCTTCTGCTGTTGATAGAAGTAAGCTATGAATTTATTTTTATTTTTATTTTTTTTTAAAAAGACAGTGTTACAGGATTAGGGCTGTCCTCAGGAGCTGTAAACATTGAGCCTGGCTGGCTGATATGAAGGGCTTTAACCCCAGTGAGCCGCTGTTGAGTGTGTATCCATGTCAGATTAAGCCTGTGGCAGTGCACAGAAAGAATGTTAGGACAGCTAGTATTCTAAGGTTTAAGGAAAATACTGCTGTGTTTCTATGTAGCTTGAGGAGCCTGTTTTATTCAAAGGCTTTTAAATGGTTGCAGTTCCTAGCTTTCTGCTGATGCTGAATGGGTTGTGTTGGGATGCTTGTGCCTTGCCTTGGGGCACTGGGAGCCTCTGGGGAGACTCATGGGCCTGTTACTGCCCAGCAGCTTGAGCTTTGTGCCTGAGAACTGGCAGGAGGCACAAGCCAGCCTCCTCCGAATTTCCCTTTCAAGCACACCATCCCCTCATCCCTGCTTCTTCCTGGTCTCAGCACTCATTTCCTTGTTCCTCCTCTCAGCCAGTGGTTATGTGGAAATTAAAAACCCTGTGAATGTACCCTTCCTTGTAGAGGTCTTTTACCTCTTGACCTGCCTGTTAAGCACCCAGGGGCTGGCAGCCTCTCCTGCACACGGTCACTAAAAATGTGGGGAGGAATGACAGGGCCATTCTGGGGGTTACAGCAGTGCTGGAGCGGGGCATGGGGAGCTGTGGGTCATGGACTTGTGCCATCCTGATGTAACTGTGGTTTCTGCTGTTGGACCTGGCTCGTTTCAAGTGCAGAAATGGCCCTTGGCAGTGGGAAAGGGCCAGGAGCAGAGCTGTGGCTGCCAGGAGGCAGGGCAGTGGGGACAGTGCAGAGAGCAGCCATGCAGCCCCCAGAGCTGTCTAATGTTATTGTGGGCCTGCCATAATGTGGTCCTCGGTGCTACTTAGCGAGGCAGCATTGGCAAAACCTGGAAGAACAGAAAAATATTTTTTTTTTTTTCTTCACCATTGAGGTGCTGACTGTTGAGTATTAACTGGTATAACTGAGTTCAGGCTCACCTGGGGAGCAGGGCAAACCAGTGACCTGGATCCTCCTTAATCCCCTAGAAGGAAGATGTGATCAAGACTTGAAGGCATCGATCAGCCTGGTCAGCTTGGGCAAGGCACTCTGGGCGGCACGTTGGGCACGTGGCTGGGGCTGCACCAGGGAGATGCCACCTTGCTCTGGTGCCTTCTCTTTGCTTCCAGCTGTGACATTGCATCATTACCTTCCAGATACTCCATGTACATTGAGTCCATGGTTAATGTTATTTTTCCACAGTGAAAATATTTTTTGATGTTTATTTTTTAATTGTTAGCATAGAAATGTATGTTTCTTTTTTTTAAAAAAAAAAAAATGAGAAAACACAACAAACCCCCAACCAAAAAGCAAGCCCCAAACAAAACAAAAAAATCCAACCTTTGCCGTCCTTTTGTATAACCAGCTCTGAAGGGGAGGAAAAGGGCTTTGGGAGGTTGAGTTAAGGGGTCAGAAGCTGCACCAGGCAGGAGGAGTTGTCCTTGGGCTCACCCCCCATTGATCACGTCCCACCCTGCCTGTGGCTGTGCGGAGTGCTCGGACGGTGTGGAATCGCAGCTTCAGCTGAGCTGGAAGCGTGCTGCTGTGTGGCGTTGGGGATGGATGTGTGAGGGAGAAGGCTCCGTGGGAGTGGAGACGAGCTCCTGTGGCAGAGAAGCCCTGCTCTGCCTTGGGGGGCACTTGGGCAGGCACATGTTCACAGCCAGGTCCATTCTGGTTTCTACTGAGCCACAAGCTGACCCAGCTGAGCCTTTTCTCTGCTGACTGAACACTGAATGTGGGTGCTCCTGCCTTGCCGTGCCTCTTGCCCGGGCACACTGGATGTGCTGGAGGGACTCGCTTGTGCCAAAACGTGGTGCAAAGGGCAGCTCTGACATTTGTGTTGAAGGAGGATGCTGCGGCATAACAGGTCTTGTGCAAGAGTGGGTGGCAGGTGTGGGTGGCATCCTGTTCAGCCACGATGTTCCTTTTTCCTTCTTGATGGCATCTACCCGTGTGCTGGCCCAGCTACCACCATTCCCAGCTGCTGTCCTGCCATGCCAGAGATGCTGGGGCGAGCAGCCTGCGTGGGAGTGGTGCTCTCTTGAGACAGCCTGGCTCTGAAAACCAGAGTTTTTCATTTGGTGGTTTTCCAAAAACTTTGTATTACTGGAATAAAGAGACTTTATGTAAATCTCAGTTTCACTTTAAAAACAAAGTAAATAACTGCTTGGCTGGAAGACAATGGCAACACAAATCCAAATGCAGCTTGGAGATGCAGGAGCAAGCCAGAATGTGCTTTTTCAAATTCTCTAAAGTCTGAGCCAGTCATTTTGAGTTTTGTGGGTTTTTTTCCCCCCACTTTTAGTATTTCAGTGATTGGCCCTGTAGTGACCCAGATGCGTTTGTACCTTGTCAGCTGCCCTTCCCTCCCTCTTCTGGTTGAGGCAGGAGGAGGGGACCCTGCAGTTCCTTGAGATAATCCTTTTTGTAGGATTGAGCTGAGTGGAGACTATTTTTCAGCTTGCATGTTGCTCTTCAGGTATCATGAGAGGAAATTCATGTTTTTCAGAGGGACCCACATGTATCACTTCAAACATTCGTACCTCTTTCACATAAATACTTACGATATATGATACCTTTAAATGACTTCAGCACAATGGGAGGCTAAATAATCTGGAGAAGCAGTTCCTCTCCCTCTTGCCTTCTAAATTGCATTAGTTTGGGGTTTCTGTTGCTCAGAGTCCCCGATGGCAGCAGATGCCCAGGGCTGGGGTTCAGGCTGTGCAGCTCACAGTGCTGCTCCTGCAGGAAGGACCTTGTAGCCCCAAACTGAAAGCAAACACTCTAGCACTGAGCACTTGGCAGGCATCAGTGGTTCTCTTTATAATCTACATTCTGATATTCCAGACTTAACACTCATTTGCAGGTTTTCCCTTTCACCAGAATAAAAAGGATGCCTTGCCAGGCAGTTAATAACTCCTCTCGCTTCTCATCTGGGGAAACCATCTCGTGTCCCCCTGAGAGGGCTGACACTGGGAGGGAACGCTCCCTGCTGAGGCCTTCTCTGGAGATAACAAGGGAAGACAGAGTGGCTGAGTTGATCTAATTGCTCACTGCTGCTTCTCCTCCACCTTCCCCTTAGATTTATTCCCTGTGGTACTCTCCCATCCCCAGTACCAAGTGGGTTCAGCTGATAAGATCAGTGGAGAACTAACTTGGTTACAAATAAAACCCAAACAATAAAAAAATCCCACACCCCCTAAAATGCCTCCTTTCGGGGATGGGTAATGCACTGAATCAAGGGGAAAGAATTGAGGAGGGAAGCAAGGTCTCTGCCTTTTGTCAGCAGTGTGCTGTGAGCACTACTGGATTAATTAAAGCTGTACTATGTAATTTCCCTTTTGGGTGCAGTGGGTGGTGGTGTGCGGAGGCAGCACCCCGCCGTGTGTCCCACCACCTCTCCTGAGCTGCTCCTGACGTGCTGTTGCTGGGGGACCTGTGTCGGGGGGAGGGCTGCCTGCAGCCCAGCCCCAGAGCGGCTGGCTCC
Source organism: Tyto alba (assembly GCF_018691265.1). Classification (NCBI taxonomy): domain Eukaryota; kingdom Metazoa; phylum Chordata; class Aves; order Strigiformes; family Tytonidae; genus Tyto; species Tyto alba. The sequence goes on from NW_024881279.1 coordinate 14,402,203, forward strand.
CCTGCATGGAGGGAGAAATGCAGTGCTTGAACCGCTGCTGCCATTGGGAAGCTGCCTGCAAATGCACCCCGGGACACCCTAAATGGGGGAGCTTTGGAAAGAGAAATATATTATCTGAGCAACCGCTGCCAGGGAGAGAACACTGGCCAGCTGGGTGAGCAGCTCCGGGGGAACAGACAGATCCTATTCTTCCATCTCGTGGGTTTTCTTGTACAGAGGGCGGAAAACTCTGTGCGTTCCCCAGTTTGCTGGGCTGGGAGAGGGGAAATAGCCCTGTTGCACCAGCCCCTACAAAATCCATCACTAAACCCAATAGTGTCTGTGGAATCTGTAACACAGTTTTGAAATACCTTCTGGGAAACCACTTTTATAAATATCAAGACTATCCCAGCAGTACTTTTGTTCAGCTTTATTTTACAAAATGTACTTGAAAAGACTTTGCAAGTTATAACACAATTACTGTAGTTCTTGAAAATCATGCAAGTTATTTGACTTGTAAAAGTAAGATAAAAAAAAAAATCTTTGTTCTTATGGGATATCCCTTCAATTACTACGTATGAGGATTAGAGGAGCAGGAAGTTTGTGAAAGTTTGCACCAAGTGACAAAGAAGATGATAAATATGACTGGAAACCAAGAAGATGCATCTGATAGTGAGGAAAAGACTCCCTCCAGCTGGCTGATGAGACAGAGCCCTCTGTGTCTGTTGGACACCCCGGGGCATGGCAGCCAGGCTGAGCGGCTTTATAGCAGGAGAACTCTTTGCTCTGGTAATAGTGAACCATTTTGGAGCATACACCTGTATTAACTGATACAGAAGAGGAAAAAAAAATTGCTAAGGTCAGCTTGGCAAAAGCAAAAAGCTCAGCTGAGCAAAAGTTAAACTTTTGCCTTTCCTGTGTTTTTTTTCCATACAGTTTAAAACAAAACCATTGATTTTGGAGTATCTGTAATATTTGACATACAACATCAAAAAAGCAAAACAGCAGTAAGATAGGGTCTAGCTGTAACATTAGCCCTTGAGGACGATCTCAGCAGCACCACAAGTAAGTCCTTCCAGCAAAAGCTGGTTGGGATGAAGGAAGGGGGGTTATTAATGAATCTGTTTCTGGAGTGAAGGTTCATGCTGTCTTTGACAATTGAGTCTTATCTGTAAAGCTCAATCTCTACCATGGCTTGGTGGCCCGCAGGTATTTGGCTTGCACAATCCAGTTTAGGCTCTGGTCATGGCTTACTGACACTTGTCTGAAACCAGATGCAGGACTCCAGCGCTGGCATAGCAAGGCTGAAATCTGGGAAATGCCAGTGATGCTCAGTGCAACAGCTTGTGATTTACAACAAGTCTTACCTTTAGCCTTAAAAATGAGATCGCTTTTTTGCATCATTTCCTATTTAGACCGGAGGCCTTTGCTTATTAGTACTGCTTTGAGGAGGCTGAGCACCACTCTTAATGTTATAACTTTAGCTGACATCTTCCTGACTCTTAGGCAGCTGGTAAAGTGTAACTCTGCATTAACAAGAATTATTACTATTATGGGGTGTAGGGGGAGGAGGCGCAGTGATACAGTCTCCAGCACCAGTGTCACTTCTGAGCTCAGCTTTCAGGAAATGGTTGTTATTTTCCATGCTCAATAATAATATAATAATCAAAGCATTCTGCACCAGTATTTGAGCTACATGTCCATGGCATATTGGAGTATTCAAGGAAAAGTAATGGGTGGCTTTGAGACTTAGAGATTCATGGGCTGTTTAAAGGTGAGTCCTACTGGTCCTGGTACCCTGTGGACTAGTTGATGACATCAAGTAAATATCTAAATAGCCAGTACAGGCTGTTAGCACCAAAAATGTAGAATTGTATGATAATCCCACACATGTCCATGTACAGGCTACACTTTCCTGGACCGAGGTCTCATGCATTTCCTGGTTTTCCCACAGGCTAGTTTCTCATCCTATATTTCATTGAGATAATCTTGATCAGGATATATCAGGAAGCCAGTAAATAAGCTGTCTGTCCAGTAGGGATCATAAAAGAGCCCATTTTGTTCTGAGTAAAAGATCTGCAGCCAGACCTCATCCTCCTGCTTCAAAGAAAGGATGGTTGATCCAGAGGCAACGTCGTGGTTCCCAGTGTTGGCATCAAAAGTCTTGATCCGGTATTGCCCGTTGTGGACCAAGCCAATGGCCAAATGTTTGTTGGCCAAAGTGATATCATAAGTGAAGTAGTAAATACCTGGGATGCTGCATATAAATTTCCCGCTGGAAGCATTGTAATGTCCTCCCTCGTTCATCAGGATCCTGTCAAATTTGATGGGCAGCCTTTCCCTTGGGTAACTCTTTGAGACTGCCACAGAGAAGGCAGATTTGGCTTTGTTGGTATTACAGGTGCAGGGTCCTGGCATCCCAGTCTCGCCCTTGTTTCCTTTGGGTCCTTTTTTTCCTGGTGCCCCGTTTTTTCCAGGATTACCCTTTAAACCCTTGGGCCCTCGTGGGCCTGCCTTGCCAATAGCTCCTGCTTTCCCCTTCGGTCCTGGCTTGCCGGGGTTTCCTGTTCTGCCTTGTGGACCTAGAAGACAAATAACCTTGCAAATTTTTCAGTGAAAGAGACGATATGGCAAGTGGAAGGGGGTTGTATTGTTGCAGCAGTATATCTTCATTTAGGAGGAAAACCTTGCTGGTGAGAATACCAATGAAATACCACCTGGGGCTGGACATCTGTCAGGACTGACTACCCCTGTTGGGTAGGTAGTTGGCATGATAACAATGGGACTTGAGAGCAGGAGAGTCTGTTCCTTTAAGGACCAAAAGGCTGTTTCAATTTTCTGGCTCACTTGAGAAAAAGGAGTAATTAATTATAAAGCTAGACAAGAACAAGCTTTAACTGTTTGGAGTTTTCAGAAGTGGAACAGGTTTTTGAAGATTTTAGGACCCAGCTTTGAAGAAACAGAGTATTTGTAATCTGTTGGTTTTTTGTGGTTTTTTTTTTTTTTTTTTACATTTAACATGAAACTGTTGTCTTAGGAAAAAAAAAAATTATAGGTGTATAAAAAGCCCATCCTAGCTGGTGGATGAACCAGGAGACACCTGGTACAGGGACTGCCTTAAGATGGGAAGTGTGGTGAGCTGTCACAGAGACAGTGATGCTGAACCTGTTGTGTGGTACCGATTGCAGTAGCGTCTGATACAAGACAAATTCATAGGGATTTACACCCTGTGTCTTGCTGTAGCAAGATGCAAGATTAGATTTAAATGCAACTGTGGGTGGAAATGTGTTCTCCAGATTCCCTGGTTTGGGTGTGGGAGAATAAGATGCAGTTTTGGCATGCTGGTGTTATGCTGAATCAGGAGTGCACTCTAGTGTGGCACCAGGAAATCACTGCTTGCTCACCATAGCTGGTCCTCATACTTACAGGCTATAAGGCTGGATCTAAAGGAGAGCCCTATCTCAGGATTAAAGAAGAGTTGCTTGCTTTGATTTAGCTTAAGCATAGCCAGAGCAGTGCCTGTCACCTAGCTAGAGCACTTCAGGGAGCAAGTACTTGATTTTTTCACCTGACTTTGTTTCACTTGAGAGCAGGAGTCAGAGACCACCACTTTGTCTCATCTAGAGAGCATATATCAGAACAGAGAGAATCTCACTTCATAACAAAATGATGCCCATAGCAATTGCATACAGCATTAAGATGCTCTCAGCAAATAATGTGAATCTGAACCTCCCTGGCAGGAGCTGACAAACATGAGATGCTGGAGGGGGGAAAGTGGAAATTTCTAGAAGAGTTTCCTATGAGATGTTGTCCGTCCTGGGGCTGGGATTTGGGGTGACAGGTTGCTGTTGTCTGGGCTGTTGCACTATTGCTTTTACGTTTTACCCTTTTTGTGTTGAGAAGCGCTTTCCTCCTACCTTCATCGCCGTGCTCGCCTTTGTCCCCGTCCTTGCCATCCTTGCCATCTTTGCCCGGGAAGCCCATCCTGCCGACTGTCCCCGGAGCCCCGGGTGCACCGGGCGGGCCGGGTGGCCCAGGGGGTCCTGGCAGGCTGCACGCCAGCTGGGGACCCTCCTGCAGCCCTCCCTTGGCAAAGCCCCCAAGGATGTGGTTGGCCACACAGGGCACAGTCCAGAGGAGGAGGACAGCGGAGATCATGGCACAGGCTCTGAAAAGGAGATGGGACGTGGCTGTTATGCATGGTAGCCAGCACGTGTGGGTACAGTGGTGTCCCCACTGCCAGGACAGTGTGTTGTAGAGAAAATGGGAGATGACTGGGATTTTTTTGTCAGGGTAGGGGAGCTGTTTGATTTTGTATGACATGAATTAAAGGATTTGGCTCATGGAGTTTTCTAGGCCTAACCAATATTTTTTTTAAACTTGCTCTTCTTTAAGTCCATATCTGTGGCCATTCCTCATTTTGTTTTGCTCCCTGGGCCTCCCTTCCCCTGAATCACAAGTAGCAATAGCAGAGGGGTGCAAAAAGCAGCTGCTTGGGAGTAGCAGAGTGGGGGAAGGAGAAAAGGTTTTGGTGTAAACTTCCCCAGTGATCCCTGCCCTGTAGCTGGGTCTTACCAACTGCCCTGTAGCAGTTTCTTACCAAGCATAAAACCCACCGTGCGATGCAGGGCTGAATTTATAAGACAGGCTTGCGGAGGCTTTGGGCCGAAGCAGTCTTTACTGGGTTTTGCCCGACAGTACGAGCTGAGCCCCTTGGCCATCCTGCCCCCCCCTGCAGCTCGGCTGCACGGCACTGCCCAACCTGCAGCCCAGCTCCCCTGCAGCCTCTGCCCGTGCTTTTCTAACCTCTAGCCATGATGACCTGCCTCTCTGTGGGGGCACTAGCTCAGTTTTTATGTTTTTTACAAACATCCACCTTGGAAAGACAGGTAACTGTCAAAACCCCAGCCTTTGTTTGTCCCCTGCCTCTGTGAAGTGAGCCATTGCTCTAAGTACAGCAAACCCCAAGGGCTTTTTTGGAGCATCCCAGGCTCTGCCTTCATTGATAGCAGGGAGGCTGAGCCTCCTGAGCTTGGCTCACTCCACTCTTGGATGGGGAGATAGCAATGGAAAATAATTTCTGGAATAATGCCATTCCCATGAAGCTGCTAATGATACAGAGCAGTTAATATACAATAAAATATCCCTTTGGATGTCTGCACATGGAGCTGTTTGCAAATAGCTATGCTTCATGTGCAACTCCTGACTAACTCCCCTGCATCTTGAAATAGTGCTCAGATGCATCAGCACCTTAGAGAAGATGCTCAAAATCAGGCTGATTGATGAGAGCCCATCTTCATGAATGATCCACCTGAGACTTTGGGCATTAGAAGCATTTAAAATAGAATTTGTGTTCTACACTAGTTACAGACATAGCAAAAAAGAGAATTTTCCCAACAGCATCAGTTTCTGACCACCCATGGGTAAAGGTCCTCCTGCCAGCCCCACCCCAGAGCAGAAGGCCTTCCTATGCCTGGGCTGGGGATTTTTTCTTCCCTTTGCTCTGTTGCTGAGGCAGGTTGTGGCCATGGCCACCAGCTCCCCAGCAGGGCCGGTGCTTCCTGGTGGGCACTGACCATGGGCTGAGGGGGACACTGGTGGAGTTGGGCTCTTTTCCAGTTGTATGAATATGGAAACAAGCTGATGGGGGGATGAAAGGCATCCCCTGGCCTGATTTCTTTTTTTCAGCTTCTGTAGCTGGAGTTAGCCCTTGGAGAGATGAGACATGAAGCCTAAAACTACCCCATATAAATCTGTGGCTGGTTCACTGTTTGCTCAGTAGCTCTTTGATTAGGAGAGATCAAGCTAAAGCCAAAGGTGGGGGAATTTGTTGTTGTTGTTGTTGTTTTAAAGGAATTAGTTATGTATCACTTTGCTACAACTCCTATCCCTGGGCTGAGATGTGCACACTCTTATTTGATGGAACAGACTCCTATAAAATTTAGTCTTTTCCCTTATTACAGCTACCTCTGATGGTAGAGGGTTCAATATTTTACAACAGTCATCTGTTTGCATGGGTTTTCTTACCACATCCCAAAGTCCTGCTAACAAAATGCAGAATATAAGTGAGGACTGAAAAGCAAGAAAACTGCCTTTCATGTATTTCTTCAAGCTTTGGTGCCGAAGCAAACTTGTAGTTAAACACAGATGCGACAGATGAGCTGGGATATCCCAGACATTTCAATCTGCTGGTGGCCTTTTGGTCAGGCAAGGTCCTGCTTGGTATCAAGTCAAATACTGGGAGGCTCTAGCATCTCCCCAGCAGTGTTATGTTTAACACCTGCACTGGAAATAAGATGCTTAAAGTATTGTATAAATGTCAAATTTGCCTTAGCGCTCTCATCCTGGTATTGACTCCTGAAGGGGGTGGAAATGCATATTACATGCTCCAAATCCAGCGAGCAATATGCTACATATTAATGCTGAGTGGGAGCCCCCCAGTTCTGCGATATGTATAATTAAGGACATGCAGAGGAGTGGGAAATGCAAAACAGAACTCTGAGCTGGATTCAGCTGCTAAGCCATTTTGTTCTTCAGCTCTCTTTTGCTTTTCTTATACCTAAGTTTATTTGCTGCTGGTGGAAGGTGTCAATTTAACGGCCTTGTGAGATGGAAATCACCAACTGTTATTCATGTGGAGAGTTGCATAAAGGCTTAGTTCACAGAAAGGGAAACAAAAAATGCCTGCGTAGTGGGGAGATCCCAAGGACAACTACATCCTGGCTTCCCAGTGACAACCTCAAATGGGGCAGAAAAGAAGTGAGAGGCGTCTAGAGGTGGATGACACTAATAACTTGTGGCAAGGAAAAATGTCATTGTGGATGATAATCTGGAAAAAAGCTGGGACTGCTTCATGTGGAGAAGAAACAGGCAAGAAGGAGCACAGGGCAGGAGGGCAGCTCCTTCTCCTGAAGTTTCTTACTGTAAGTACTTCTATTACCTTCAGACAACCCAGCTAGTTGACCTGCTGGGATAAAAAGTGGCAAACACAAAGTACCTCGAGTGATGGTACTTGGATAGACGGGGAATATTCAACTACCTAGAGCCATGCTCTGGCGCAGATCCTGAGTCGGTGTTAATTAACAGCTCCACAAGAACATTTCATCCCACATCACAGCAGTGCGTGTGGGATGCAAAGCACAGTCACATTCACAAGAGGATCTATAAATAACCTCTTAAAGGAATCTCTTTGAAAGAAAACAAACCTCATGCTGTTCCACCTTAAAAGGAAAATTGCTCCTCGATATAGAACATATGATGAGCTCCAAAAAGCAAATTAGAAACAGATCAGCATCTTCCCTCTCCACAGTATGGGCGGCAGGCCTGTCACCAAAGGCCATGCAGCATTGTTTCAGCTGGGGTCTTACTTTTCTAATGACATTTTAAATAACGTCTTTGTTAATAGGGTTTTGGAGACTTTTTGGCCATGACCGGTGGCTGTTGTGCAGGAATGTGCACCATGCCCAGGGGGTTACAGGAGCTGACTGGTGGTGGAGGACTGCTTAGGGAGGAGAGGAGATCCTGCATCCTCTGACTGGGTGCAGGGACCAGGCAATGGCTGTAGCTTGTACCTGCCACTGAAATGCCAATGTCCAGTTCCTCAGCAGCCGGGGAGAGCACACCAGTATCAGGCACTGATTTCAGCGTGGGAGAAGAAAGTGGACCAGCTTCACTTGAGCTAGCCCAGTGTCGGCAGCACAGGCAGGGCTGGCCAGGCCTCAGGGCTGCTGTGGCCCAGCTTCTCCCCAGCGGAGCCTGGGGCAGAGCCTGGGGCAGCACCAGGACTTGCTCGAGGTTATCAAGTGCACTGGTGCCGAGCCTGGGCCAGAGCAGGGGTGCTCCGGCCCTTCACGTGTGGAGTGCCTCTCCCACGGCTGGTGTTGGGCAAGATCTCATGATTGCAGAAATGCTTTTCTTCCCCCCAGTACTTAAAAATACCCGATCCAACCATTGAGTCACTATAAAATTATATTTTCTGGCATTTAGCAGCAATGGTGCTTCCTAGGTTGCTTGGTCGAAGAAGACCAAAGCCTTGGGCTCAGGAGGTGGTGCAACTTGTGGGTATGTGAAGGACAAGGGCAGCACTGATCTGCTCTGAGGTAGAGTCTTGGAGGAAAGATTCTTTGAGCTCCCAGATGCTAGGCAGGCTTTGGCTGAGAGCTCATTTTCTGATCATATCTGGGTCAAACCTCCACCTAGAGAGAGAGGAGAGAGGCTCCAAAATGTGCTGCAAGTGTCTGGGCCCTGAGGTGGAAGGATGAGGCAGACAGGAGGAGTGACAGGTATCCATCAGCTGGGTTTGAGAGACAATGATTCCCGGTGTCCTCCAGCTGAATCAGTGGAAACTGCTGCTGTGGGTCCAGGGCATCCCTTGGGATCAATATAATCTGTAAAACTGTGCTGTGGATCCCCACAGGGTAATTTTGGGGAATACTCGTCAGGAAGCAAACCAGGAAGGGGAAGATTTTAGAAAATGTTCACTCCTGAATCTCAGAGCTGGAACATGCCTTTATAGAAAATATCTCAGGGCAAAGAAAGTAATGAATACTGAGCATCTCTGATTTGCAAATATGATACATACAGACCTGAGTGTTTACTGGCTTCTCTCTTCCTAGTGAGCCACATGTTTAGGGGCTTTCACTATAATTACATAATAAAATATAGTGAATGACTCAAAGCAAGCATGTGTCTGAAATGGGATGTTCTGACTCTGCCCCATGGCCTTTATGTGACACCCCCTTTCTCTTTTAGTGTGTTTTGTTGTCATCACTCGTTGCTTCAGTGGGTCCTTCTTTTCCTGCTGGAGCTCAGGCCCTTTTTGGAGGCTGCCCCAGGCCCTGGATCTCCCTGCCACACTAGGGCTTAGCTTTCTGCAGGATCGAGAAATACCAGGAGCAGGTGGGCTGCCTGACTCCCCAGCTGCCCGAACCAGCCTGTTTGAAGCAGTCACTTGTACACTCGGCAGGATTTGAACCCGACCCCCCCATGCTGAAACCTGAGCATCCCATGAGCTTTGGTGGCACATGGAGCATCTGTGCAGGGGGACTGCAAGCCCATGCTCTCTAACAGCTTTTCTGGGCACGCTCCTTGTTGCCAGAGCTACAGCACATCACTCTGTCACCCGAGAGCCACCATCCCTGTGTCCCCACAGGGATCCTTGCAGCTCCTGTTACTGCTGGCTGCTGCAGCATGGGATGGACTTGCTGCTGCTGGGAGGGCCTCACAGACAGCAGCCTGGGGGGACAGATCTCTTGCCATGTCTCCCCTATAGCTTTGGCTGCCACAGCATCCCTGCTCTGCCTGGCTCCTGCACGTCCCTGTGTGACCACCCTCAGCCCAGCCGCTGGCGAGCTTCCTGAGCCACTTCACAGTTAAGAAGCCAGACCAATTCTATAGATCTATATGCACTAAACAGGTATTTTTGTAGGAAAAGGTTTTGCCTGTAAGAGTGAGCCCCAGGTGCAAGTTGTACTTAATGGTGCTTACAGGGCAGCTGGGCTGAAGTTCCGTCAGAGGGAAAATCCCTGAGGGTTTGCCAGATGTGGGGTGGTTTGGTGGCACACACGGTGGCCAGATGGTGATTTCTGGCCAGGGAAGCCACTCTGTGCCAGGCGGTGATGGTGTGTGCCTGCCCATGGGGAGGAAAAGCACAGCGCAGGAGAGAGTCGGGGGGGGGGTTGCTGCTCTTGGAGCGAGGAGCAGGATGCTCTGATAGCCCAAGAGGGGACCCAGCAGTGAACAAACCACCGTGACTTTCTACTCTATTTCCTTTCAATACACAAGGCTTGCTTAAACAAAACAACCGTCTTCCTGCTTCACAATTTCCCAGCACACCTCAAGGGATCTTAGTCTTCAAAATAATCATTATCGCTGTGAGACTAATTCTCAGCTTTGGTGGTTGCCCCGGAGTATCCCCGGGGTGGAAGCACACAAAGAGCCCTTGGGCACGTGGGGCTGGTTTAGATAAAATAAGGCTTGTCACCAGTGACAGCAGCTGAAATGGATGTATTTAATTTTTGATATAAGCCAGTGAAGTAGTTATACCAGATACAAGTTTGATCTGTTATCTGCTATTGTACAAAGCAATGCCAAAGGAGATAAAGGAGAGTGATTCATCTTCTGTGCCTGAACCTGCATCACCATCTCAGCTTGAGGCAGCCAGGGATGCCCATGGAAAACCTTTCCTAGCCCTGAACTAAAGCCCCGTTACAGAAGCTGCCGATCGTACCAGAGCAAAGGGAAAGGCTGCAGTTTCGGCTGTACGAGGTTGGTGCTCCCAGCAAAAGCCTGAGGAATGTTTCCTTCCTGGAGTATTTCTTTTAACTGGTGACTGTTGCCTTTATGGATTCCTGTGCAGGCATTGGAAACCTGAGTGTTCAATGATTTAGACCTTATTTGGTAAGTTTTCAAAGTTAAGGTTTAGAGGAGGGAATGAAAAAAAAAAAAAAAAAAAAAAGGGAAAAGTGAATCTACTCACCAGGACTAATCTCTTCAGTGAGATCTTGACAGGCGCTGGGAACCGACACGATTCTAAGCAGATGTTTTGCTGCAGATTGCTGTCACATGTGGAGCCCAAGCCCTGTCCTGCCACAGCAGTGTCCTTCCGAGGGGTGTGCAATACTGACTTTGGTCTTTCTTTCTTATTAACGCTTTACTCCTTTTTGTGCAGAATGCTAGCTTCTTGCAGCAGCTCCAGGTTTTGGCTCAACATTGCCAAAGGCATATTTTTATTATTGTGTAATGGGTCTGCGTCTCTTCCTCTGTCACGTGGCAAGGGAAGAAATTTTTACGCACATATGGCTGGAAAGCTCTTGATGCTTGGGGAGCTGTTCCCTTTCTCTCTCTCCCTTGCAGTCTTGTAGGAAAGGCTCAGGAGTTGCCTGGATCATTTCTGACCAATTCTACCCCTGTCTGCTGTAGCCGCTGCCCCTGCAAGCAGAATTTGTAAGGGGACAGTAACACAGATCAAACTAGGGAACAACTTTGACACTTGATCCTGGAGCATTAACAAGGGAAGCAAATCTTGTCCTAAGGGTGGAAACTTGCTTCTAAAACAGTTTAGACAAACAGATTATGTTTGTCTTTACTCAATCACTCCAGGCTGTAAATAAAGGACATGTGGTGAAGCAGCAGCTTTGCAAATGCGAATTTTGAGAGGAAAGGCATGTACCTCAGTGCTGCTCCGGGTGGATGTGCGAGACAAAACACGGAGACTTTGCCAGAGGGATGGCAGGGTGGGAATGCTTCTATCTTTGGAAAGGGTTGGGATTTTGTTTTAAGCTTGCAAAGTAATTATAAAACTCATAGCAGTTGTTTAAGGTAAGGCAGTAACAGAAGCAGTGGCTGATGCTGGAGTTCAGCTTTAGCTCTGCCAACACAGAAATGTTGAGTCGCGTTAAATCCCCATCCCTTCTTGTTTCTTCACAGCAGCAAGTCATGGTGTTATAGCTCTGAGCAGTGTTGATATCCTGGCTTATACCAAACCACTAGACCCAGAATTTGAAAATGCCTTACAACTCTCAAAATCAACAGTGTTTCGCTAACAGCTCCCGGGGAGGTGCAAAGAGACAAACAGGGGTTGAAGAGCTCCTGACCTGGCTCCCCTGCTGTCCACCCCTTCCATTCCTCCCCGCCTTGCAGGGTGCTCTGTGATGCTGCCAGGGTTGGTACAGATCAGACTTGCACCAGACTGATCTTTTTAAGGGAATGGTGGGGAGAGTTTAAACAGGAGCTGCGAGGTGATCCAGAAGTAGACCCTAGCCCCACGGGTGCTCCAGCTGGCAGCGTAGGAGGTTATGGGGGACCCATCACCCTGCCAGGAGGGCAGCGGTGGCCCTTGGACCATCATCCCCCACACAGAGTGGGTTGCTGGTGGTCCTGGCCATGGCCTGTAGGTCCTGCTTGTGGGTGTGTGGTTCCTGCTCTGCCCCGGCCAGGATCCTGCACGGGGCTTGGCGTGTGCTCGGTGGCAGGGCTCCAGATCCTGCCCTGCTGCTCTCCAGCCAGTAAATATTTTCTGCTCGGTGCAGATTATCAGATGATTGGGAGTATCATTTGTTGCTCTGCCAGAATTCGTCTTGTTGGAGCTGTTGTGGGTTTTTTTAAGCTTTCCCCTGCACTTGCTGTTGGAACATAGTGGGAACAGATATAACATAAAGAATGAAGTATGTATACAGTTTGCTTTGTGAGCTGCAGTCAGTTCAGCTGCTCCTGGGAGTGGTGGGAATGTTTGGCCGAGGAAGCACAGGGCTGTTTTCGTGCTGTGCTGATGGTCCCACGGAGCTCCCTCAGAGCCAGCGCCCTGGCCCCCAGCTCCCTGACAGCTCAGCAATGAGCAACACTCCCTGCCATTGACCAACCCCCCTCCCCAAACCCACGCAGTCATCACTTGACATTTCACTGGGATGAGGGCTGTTTTAGGAAAGCTGCCACATGGCTGCAGAGCTCTGGCGTGCCTGTGGGGAGCTGCCCCCAGCCTCACTGCCCCCCTGGCACTGGGGTGAGCACAAGTGGGGACACCCCCAGACACAGGCTCTGAGAGCTGCTCTCCCCTGGGACACCTCTGGTGATCAGTTGAATATGAATTCTCACTTTTTGCCTGTTTCCATAAAGTTTGCAGGAACCCAGTTCTCTTGGAGAGCCTCTCCTGCCTGGGTGTGGGACTGGAATCAGCCAAAAGGCTCAAGGCATTGCACGTGCCTCAGGTTTCTTATGTAACCACATGAAAACTTCCCAGGGGCTTTGCCAGGGTACCAGTAGTGCCTGGGAAGCCACAGCAGTTTCCTCAGACACTGATGATGTTGAGAAGAAAAAGCCCTTATGTTTATCCCAAACCTGCCCCATGGCAGCTGTGCTGGGGTGCCAGGGCTTTGGGATGGGGTGCAAAATGGGCCAGGAATGAAACGATGCTTGACAATACAGCAATCCTGCTGGGCAACTCAAGCTGTGACTGGGGAATTCATGGTTACTGGTGATTTTTTTGCCCAGATTTGCGGCGTGTTGAAGGCAGTAAGAGCCTGACCTAGTTCAGCAGCCGGGGGAGAGGCAGTGCTGGGAAGCTCCTGCCAGGCAGATGGAAAATATGTCTGTGCTGCAAGGCTGAGCTGAGCTCACCCGGGGTCCCAGACAGCTCTGCTGGAGAACATGTTTGGCAGCACACTTTGTTAAATAAATAAACTGCCCGTTCACAGAGAAACAGAGCAGCCCTGAGACTCAGTTCTCAGTTCATTTTGACTTAGCTAGACATTGCAGGGAAGCATTACAAGACATCGTGTCCCTTCTGGGCTGCTTTTTAGCAAAAGCCTCCCTGCCGTGACTAACACGGTTTCACCATTGTTCACGGGGAAGGTGGCTGGCTGCTGCAGCGCGGGGAGCTGGCTTGGGCTGATGATCACCTTGGCAGACCCCCAGGGGACACACACCAGTAGCACTGGGGATGCGGGTCCCCACTGCGGATGGGCTTCGGGGGCCTGTTGCGGTGCTTCCTCCTCAGCAGCAAAGCCGTCCTGCCCCCACCGTAGCCCCTGCACCAGCCCGGGAGGTGCTGCCTCGCCCGGGCTGGGTGCTGCTCCTGCCTGGTGTGGTCCTGCCCCACTGCTCGCATCCCCCCCAGTCCTCCCTGCACAATGTGATCTGGCTCTACATCCTTTAGATAAAACTTGCTGAGGGGATGTATGGCTCATGTGGCAACAGAAAGGTGCATCATCCAGCACCTATGGAGTAAAAATTGTAATTTTAGCTCTGCTATTGCTTGTGCACATGCTTTGGGTGAGAAATATCAGTGCCTAAAGGTGGGCGATCGCTGGCTCCCGCTCCGGGACAGCAGGACAGGACTGTGTCCCAGCAAGGAAAGACTTTCCCTTGTTTGCTTTCTAAGCTCTAACACATTTCACCCTTGTGGATACCGACCTTGCAGCAATGACTTTGTAACCACATGAAATGACTCAGCAAATGCCAAAATTGCTGCAGTTCAATCCAGAGGCTGGAGGCAGCCTAAAATACAGCCTTCCCATTGCGCTGGGCAGCGGCAATGAAAGCATACCTCTCTTCAAAGATGAGTGTAGGTGCTTTGGGATTTTTTTTTTTGAGATACTAATGTGAGGGAAAAAACGTTTTTCTGCCTGACAGGTCTCCTGGATTAGTGTGGACTGGTGATTTGAGTAATTTTTATTGCCTTGCCTAAAAGGAGTTTGGAAGTCTGTGAGCAGTCTTCAGAGAGTGATTGTCCCTCTCCAAAAGCCCCCATAAAAATGAGTCAAATCTCTGTTTAAACTTAAAGGATGCCCTTGAGACCATTAGCTCTGCTTAGGAACTGCAGTCCTAACCCATTAAGATAAAAATAAATAGAGCTTATTTTAGGAAGAGGGAAGTGGGAACCAGCCCAAGCACCAGTGAGCCACCACAAGCACTGATGTGTTAAGGTTGGGGTTTTTTCTTTTGTCTCATGTACCTTCTAATTCAAAGTGAAATTCAGCAATCTTTTTGACTTGGCACAGTTGGCTCCTTAGGTATCTAATAACATAGTCAGACAAGAAAGGAAGGTTCTGAAAATGCCTCATATTTCCCAAAATACAGAAAAACTCCAGCCCATCTTCTGGAGTCTGTAGCATCATGATTGGCAATCCCAGTGCCTGGGGACATGGGCAGCATTTGCCCAAGGCAGGAAAGCCAGCAACAAATATCACTTACCCGTATCACAGTACAGTGCCTCTACCCTTCAGGGCAAAGCAGCATCCCCCAGAGAGGAATGAAAAATTACTTACTTTGCATGTGAGCAGTGACAGTCTGTACAGATAGTAAGAGCTACAGATAAAATTCCCTCCCCTGCTGCTGCTTGCAAGCAGAGAATTTTGCATTAGAGCTGGATTTTCTGTTTTCAGAGAATTGGTAATTTGCTAAAAATGGTCTTTCAGCTATTCCTAAACTGTTGAGAAAATATTAGGATATCGGTGGAATAGACTGTGGGGCTGTGCTGCCTCTTGGGTGGTGAAACCTGCAGCCCAGCGCTGTTGCTTCTGCACATGCCCGGCGTGAGACTTGTTAAAGCAAGAAGGGACAGCCGAGCAAACGCAGGAGCCAGCTGAAGGCACCATTTTTCTCCCCCAGCTTGGGGCTCCTGTAGCTCAGAGGCTGATGGCATAACCCCTTCCCAACCAGGGGCGGTGCTAACGTGAGGAGACTTCTTCACCCCTGCTGCTGCGACAGCCGCTGTGCTAACGGGGCACGTTAACCTCAGGCCTCGTGCTCCAGCACCCACCTCCCTGATGCGCTGTTAGCGTATGTCATAGCAACTTGTGAATAAAAAGCAGCAATGGGTTAAAACTCTGCTGTGAGGTGGTGTTGAGCCAGATTTGTAGTTCCTAGCTTTATATTAAAAATCAAGAACAAATGCGTCTGCAAATGTGATAAGGCTGTAAGTGCATCTGAAATCAGTCCCACTCGTAGGAGATGTGGTGGGAGATTATAGAGCGACAGGCCAAGGACCGTGCTTAGATCCAAACGCTGTGCAGATGAGTGGCTGGGTGGAGGTTGCTTCTAAAAGGATTTGGAATTACTGGAGTTACTTTTAAGACTTTGTAGGTTGGAAATTTTGGGTTTGCTAATCTGTCCACTGAGCAATGTTTCCTTAGGCAAAATGAATTTTTCCTCTGTTCTACTGAGGTCTGAAATGCACTGGTATTTTGCAGAAGGGAAAATCATTGCTATCTACTACCCTCATGGGGTTCTGGTTGGGTCATCTAAGAGACATGAACAAATTTGTTTCGTGTAAAATAACTAGTTTTAGAATTATATTTCTGTCTATTTCTTTGTTGCATCTGGCAAAATAAATGCAAGCAGGAGCACTAACAGAACAACGGGGAGTTGCCTACACGTCTTTCAGGCCACGGTGTTTTGGCCTGGATGGAGTAATTAAAGTTATACCCAAAAGTGGTACGGGAAACTGCAGTTACTGGGTTGCACTACACACTAGTGAGCACAGAAAAACCTGTCTCTTCTGGTTTTTTATTTTTCCTAAAAGTTGAACCCCATTTAATCCTAAACCAATTGCTATCATTCCTGCTTTTTTTCTGATCCCTCAACAGCCTAAAACAATTACACTCACGTAGAACAGTGCATCTCTTTCATTAATCCACTCAGGAAAGCCATAAAGATCCAATTACAAAGAAATGTGGAGACAGTAAAAGAACTACCTTCTGTCATGCCTCGAAAGATAACACAGAATGCTAAACTTTTCAACACAAAATAAAGGAGAATGTTTCTATGTGTTTTAAAAATGCAAATGTCTTCAGCTGGCTGGTTCAGTTTGTAGACCGAGTATGCCTCACAACAGAACTCAACAGGATGAAAAATGAGGTAATTGAAGCAATTGTTGAAAAGGGAGTTAGAAAATAATTTGAGCTCTGCCAAGGGCAAGATTCAGAGGAAGCTGCCCTGACTGTACTGGGAGGCTCTGTCTGGTATTGTCATTTGAGAATTTGACTTGACTGTGTTACCGTGCTAAGGAATTTCATCTCACCTCACTCCTTTGTGCATGCAAAAAGCAGGAGTTCTCAACTTCAGCTGTCTCTGCTAGAGTATGCTCGTTTTCATTGTATGCTTTTGTCCAAGCTAGCCTACAAACTTGTTTCAAACACATTTTAGGAAGGAAAAAATTCTTGTGCAATAGGAAGCAGTCTTTGGATATGCACAGTCATAGTGCATGCCAAAGGGGAAGCAGATGGAGCAATATTAATCCTCATGATCAGATCCACAATGTTCTTTAACATTTAACCTTTATGATATAAATAGGAGATGTCTTAAGCTTTATTTGTCCTTTAACTGTTGACACTGATCCAGATGAGATCTGCTCTGCCTCATTCACAAGCTCAAGGAGCTGTATTTTGAATAAAATGCCTACTGATCGCTTTTTCCCCTGGAGCTGCCTTTCTGCTTCACCAGAGGAAACTGGTCCATCTTCTCCATGGGCTCGCTCAGCAGAGCAAGACAGGGCATGTGGGCAAGTAAGTTACAGTCATATCTTCAGGTACGGAAAAGCAAAGCCATCCACTTGAGTATGCTTAAGGTGGAATTCAGTACATTTATTTGTAATAAACAGATCTCCCTCTAGCACCGAACATGTTATATTGGCTTCTAAAATATATGCACCTTTAACTTTCTCCCCATTTTTCTCTTGAACATAATAGAAATACTACATGAGATTAAATCTGAACCTCACAGGCTGCCTCAGCTGGTGAGGCTCTTCACTCTAGAAGACTGTTCGTCACTCCAAACTGCTCTTAGTGCTATTTCTGAATTGACTCCTTTACTCTGTAAATAATCAAGTCTCTAGCTACTTTCAGAAAGGCATCTAAATAGCTCAAGGAACTGACAACATGGACCCTTCTGACACCTCATCTTCCCTCAAATTGAACTTGGCACTGACCAAGGCAACAGCAGTTGGTATCTCTGCAGCTGAAGGTATGCTGGCCAGTATTTCAGAGGTTACAGCCCTGAGAAGAGTAATAGTTTACAGTTCAATTCAGCTAATTCAGAAAAATCATCCAAGGACGGTTTGCATTCAGGTCATGCCAGAGGTCTCTAGAACACAGTAAATAATTCTGATCATCAATGAGAGTATCACAGATAGTTTTAATATAGAACTATGTTGCTGACTAATTGAGATTTTACATTATTAGCTATGTATGCTAAATTAAAATACTCAATCCTCCAAGCGGGTGTGAAATCACACACACGCCACTTAAATGTAGGCTTATTGTACATAATTACTTGTTGAAAAGAGCAGTTTTCCCTTGAAATTATCCATAACTTAGAAAGGTCAAGACATGAGCTGATGTGGAATCTTAGAACGTGAGTCACTAGTATAGCAGAAGGAAAACTATGTCCCTAATATTTCCCCCCCCTCAGACTGTCTAAATCCACATTGTTTGTGAAAACATAAAAGCAATTTCTGCAAAAGCTGATTTCTACTCCTTAAAGTTTTTCCTTCCTGGTACTTGGTTATATTGACAGTTCCACCCCCAGATCTTTGATCTCACTAGTTGGTTATATTTTTTTTGCAAGTGCTAGGAAGATTTTAAAGTCAAGTTTTACAAAATAAGAGTCCGCAGTCAAGATTTATGTCTTATAAAAGAAGGTCTGCATTCAGAATCAGTATTTTTAACAAAAATAAAGGGGAAGCAGACTTGGAGAGAACCTAAGAAAGAAGCCAGCTTTACAGGTGGAAATTACTGGTACAACACGTTACAGGTATAACATACTGTTTCATTTTCTTTCAGTGATTTGATTTCCTTAATTGTTTACAAAGTAGAAATCGTAATCAAGTTCTTAATTTTAAGAAGAAAAGACAGGATACGGAGTCTTCCTTGTCCTACCATTAATATAACCCATTAAATGTGGTTATAGAAGTCATGTTTAATAAGACAGTTTAAGCCATAATAGAAATAATTCTCAAGCCTTCCAACTCTAAAGTCATGGTGTGAAGTTCTTCACTCATTTCTTCAACTTTTAATAGCTGAAAGGGAAAACTCAGTTTAAGGACTAATATTGCCAAACACAAAGCAGATGCTGCTTCACATTATCAAATTATTAGAGCCTGAGACTCGGTATTACACCACGTAACAAAATTCTGGAAATTATAAGGGTAAGATGAATACTGTTATCAAACAGAAAACCAGAGAACTCAGATCTTTGCAACTGAAATTTGTATGTTAACATCTGCAGAAACAGAATTAAAGTTATAAGCTCTACAGTCAGCTTCTCCAAATCTCTTCATTAAAAAGGCTGGACAGCATTTAAGACCTTTATATTAATTTAACCAAAACTGTACAAAGCAATCAATTTTTACATTTCCAAAATACTACAAAGTGATCAAGAAAGAAATAACTTCTCCTTTTAAAGCCATATGACAGGCAACTCCCTTTACAAATTAGAGGCTTTTTCAACAATTTTTGTTCTGTATTAAGTGACACCTGCTGACCATTTCGTCTGAGTAGTCAGTTTAGGTTCATCTGAGTTGTCCAGATGAACCTAGAATTCCAGCCAGTACCAGATCTTTTCTCTTCCAATAAAGAATTTACAGAGTAATTATATATATTTTCTGTAGACATATAATTTTATATATGTATGTCTGTATATATATATTTGTGACTGTATATGTATACATACACACAGATATAAAATTGCTGTATTGGACTGTTTATGCCTGCTGAAAGAAGTTTTCACCAACAACTCTGGTGCCAAAAAAGGTCTCTGCCATTTCTGGTACTTATTAGACATGTGGAAGGTATGCAAGCGTCTACAGAGTAGCAAACAAGTATGAAGAAAGTCCTCTGTACTGGAATGATTTTGACTGCGACTACTGTCCAAGAAAAGAGGCCATGGGATCATCAGGTCTCTGACGTTTCATTCTATAGGCTTCCATTTCCTCTTCTGTTGGCTCCCTGGTTTCATACAGGCTGTTGTACGGTCTCTTCCTCTCATCTAACTGCATGATTTCTTTAACGTGGAGAAGACGAGCCTCTTCCGCATTTAGTGCCTGAAATGAAAACAAAGGAAAAAAAAAAAAAAACACAATGAAACTTAAGCAAAAAAATCAACAAAAGTTTGTATTAGATTCTGATATAATGAACAAGCAGCGGGCAGAATGGTGGGATAAGCAAAACACATCTGTCTGGCCCACCTACAGCACACTTCATTTAATGCTCATTTTGTAGTGTTTAACATAAAATGATGGCAAAATGGTACTTAGCAAACAAGATACTTTAATCTCTTTCCAATTGCCAAAATCAGGTAAGAAACTCCTTAGCTTTACCTAAAATGTAATCATGATCCAGCAAGTACAAAAGCAGATAAGCAAGCATGTGATCTTAGGGGCTTTGGTTTGTTTGGGGTTTTTTGTGGGGTTTTATTTGGGGGTGGGGGTGTTGTGTTTTTTACTTTCAGTCAGGGAGCAATTTTTTAAAATGCTCTTTGAAATACATGTTATCCCATTCCTCGAACTACTACTGTTGCTCCTTCTTGTTACTGAAAAGAAGTTGCATTTGTACAATGCTTTGATTAACCATAGTTTAACATTAGTTTCATATTCTGAATAACCAGAGGTAGGCTGCTGTGCTTGTGGAAGGGCTGTTCAGCAGCAGTCAGTAGATAGCTGGCCTTGGTGGATGGATTTACTGCATCAAGTGTGAGACTGGGCCCGTCTGGGATAAAAAGTGCTAAGTTAAGCTTTGACAGTGCCTTTGATCTCTCCATCTTTCTTCAATACACAAATGAGTGTTCTGCAATGTCTTTTATAGATCTACAGCTGTAATAGGTGCCTAGACAGGAAGCGCTCCAAATCATCTAAACCAAGTCTTCCAAAACTAAATATTTATTGCATGTTTGCCTGAGGAATAGGGAATGTACTTTAGAACATCTAACAGCATTATAAATATGCTTTAGCTCAAAATTAGCATCAAAAAACATCCCACAGAATACCACAAGAACTGCATTACAGGCCTCATAAAACTGACATTATTGTAAAACATATTTCAGGTACTTTTTGCCACAAAACCACTGAAGGATAGTGTACCTTTTTAAGTTTTTCTTGCTTCTTTTTCTCTTCACCCTCACTATCTGAATTTGAGCTCTTCTTGTGCTTCTTCTTTTTCTTCTCTTTCTGTTTCTCTTGGTGGATCTGTAAGGTGAAAAACCAGGTATTGTTATGATTCAACTTGCAAACATTAATTATGTTTGAGCCATTAAATCCCAAGCATCTATTAATGCTATTTGAGAGCTTAGTTTTCAGTAGAGATATTAATGATCTAATAATGCAGTCTAACTCATTATGACTTACATAATTTTGTAGTTATACATATCTTTCAGTCTCTTAAAATGCCGAGGAAAAATATCTGCCTTGCTGAGAAAGGGAAACAACCTACCTCCATCAGTGTTTTTGGTTTTGTCATGTGTTCTTCCTCCCTGGGTTGCTCTTCCAGTAAGCTTGCTTCGGTATTCTATACAGTAGACATAAGAAAGGATACCCATTTACTAAGCACATTTGAAAGTGGAAGGACAAAAAACCCCAAACCAACAAAAAAACAACAAAAAAACAGAAAAACAGTCTAAAACTTAAGTAGGAAGTTGAATGTTTCTTAGGTCTCTCCAAGTGACTAAGACAATACTTACAGCAATTTCTTTCCCAGCTTCTCCTGTACAGTACGAGTACTTGACAAATGAGTGGCAGCATTTGTAACCCCACTTGCCTTCTTTCCAGTATGAGCCCCAAATGCACTGCAAGAGAAGACACCATAGCAGTTATGTCCGTAATGATACTCTTGTAACAGGCAGGCTGCGATTTATTCCTGAGGTTGTATCTTGGCAAGTAAATCATTCAAACAATCCAGAAGGGAAAGTCTTAAGAAACACTTCTGCAATTTTACATTAGTCTCACAGGTACGGTTTCAAAAAAAGAGAAAAGCAACAGGATGTGGTCAACTCATATTCAAAGTTGAAGGGAAATGCAGGAACTTCCCCTTTAGTTTAAGGCTGTCATCATAACTCCCCAAATTCACATCGTAACCATGGTAATTTGAAATTCCTCCTTAGTAGAAAAGGGAGAGTGTCATAGTTGAGACAGGAGAAATTTATTTGCTGTATTAATTATATTGTCTGTATGTTACCATACCTCATTCCTTTCCAATGGGAAGGAATCTAAATTTTTTTACAGTTTTAACATAAACTAGGCCTTACTGTATGGTTATTGATCTTTACATCCTCTTCATATTTAGAGCAAGCAATAGCTTTCTCTTGTCCTTTGATGACTGTTCCATGCCTAGAGTACTCCACATAATCTTCTGTTTGAGCTAACAGCAGTTCAGCTGGTGGGGCATCTAGATGTTCTTGGCCTCCATACTAAAATGCAAATAGAAATCACATGTAAAAGTTTTGAAAAAAATCCCACCTTTTATGTAGTTAGGCATACATTTCAAAAACATCACCTTCAGTACCTTCTGAAGAAGACACAAAAGAAGTAGATGGAGACAGTTATTCTTTTGTCAATAGTTAAGAGAAAAATACACCTCCTATGGCCATCGTGGTGTTTTTTGGTGTGTGGGTTTTTTGTTTTTGTTTTTTTTTTTTTTTTAATGCTTGGAGGAGGATTACAACAGTGAGATTCCTTACTCAAAGCGGGAAAACTTTTCAGACCAAACAAAAAGGCTCTGGTATAACCTGAGCAGTACTTTCTGTCCCTGTCCAAACTTGAATGTTGACAAGGTTAGAATCTAAGTGGGTTATTTAGTTCTTTGTCAGTTGTCAAATAAACCACTGCAAAATATAAAATAAATATTTACCTAGAAGACTGCACCCAAAACTTGCGTCTGAAAATTCTGCTTTTCATATGTAGGAGAAAGGTTTAAAAATAACTTTGGTAGAGTTACTTGGGTATTTTACAAAATATACCCTTTTAAACAGTAAAAGAAATTTTTCAACCACTTGTATTATTAAAAAAAAAAAAAAATCTAAATACCCCCTCCTCCTACATACTGCTGTAAGATTTTTCACTGGAGAAATTGTGAGAGTTAATAGAAGAGCTCCCAATAATCCAAAGAAATACCAGATCTTCAAAGTGTCCTATATTAAATAACATAATGAATCCAACTGATGAGATAGTGTGTATAGATATAAAAATCTTTTATAAATCTAAGATGCTGAGAACAGCTGATGCATTTTCACATAGCACTAGTAATCTTATTTGTTCTCCAAGACCCACACTTCAAACTCAACAGAATTCTTATTTAATAAAACCAAACATCTATTACCTTCTCTAAGATGCTTTCTTTCTGCTGTGCCTTGAAATCTTCTTTTTTCACTTTAAAGGATTTGTAAAGTAGCTCTAATTTTGTAGGGTCTGCTTGAAGATGAACTTCAGAGCCTTTGTCATAAGCCTCCCAAGCAAACACTGTGTACACAAGAGGTTTCACTCAATATTTATTCTAAAACTGATACATGAATTCAAGATACAGTCTTTAATTCTATAATAATTTGAAAGAAAGCCTCAATCTAAAAAGTTTTCTATTTTGCAAGAAAGAAGCATCGTTAGCTTAAGTCTTTTAAGTCCATTTCCTTAAAAAAAAACCCAAAACCCACTTACGTTGAGTCTGTGCCATTGAAATGGTATCACCAGTGTAGCGAACAAAGTTGTCACCTGCATAACCCACTCTGCAGAAAAGAAAAATACGATTCTTAGCACTCAAGTAATGTGATTTCCTTTTAAATGCAATCATAGAATACCAACAGGAAAGTAAAAATTCTCCTTTGTGCTCAGAAAGGCAAGAATGGAGCGAGAAGAAGGAGCATTCAAACTCAATACATGAAAGTCTAGGCTCTCCACAGAGTCACAGAAGTATCAGATAGAAACTCTGAATACACGATGTGTATGTTTACATGGAAACAGCTTATGACAGAGACTTGGAGCTCTGTCTGGGACACCAAGCACCATGAGTCAACCTTGGTAATAGCTTTACTGCTCTCAGTTACCTTTCAAACACCCCTTGAAGAGATTCACAATGAGTATATGAAACACAGATTGAAAATCAAATGTTAACAATCCAATTTCCCACTCTTTTCATCTCCCCAAAGCTACTCTGAAAAATTTACAGTCTGCAAAGCTGTGGCAGAAACACAGATTCAACAAAGGTCAAATTATGAGACTAGAGGGAAGTGAAAGCATCTGCATCTAAAAAAAAAGCATAGACTGGCATTATTCTAGCTGGGAGCAAGGAGAGGTGGAAAGAGCATTATTTGCTAGCATTTAGCCACTGCCATTCTATTTCAGGCAGCGAGCCAATCCAATTACTGTACTCTGAATAAAGTTTCTCCTCACAGCCTGTCTACTTGGTACATCCACAGCACTACACGGGTCAAGACGGGGTCATAGCTTAAGAGCTTGATTCTGGTTTTAAGGGAGACAGCCTCATGTGCAGCCAAAAGCCAGCCTATGGCATTCTTTAATTAAGTTGTCTGGCTAGACAATGCCAAAGCTTTCAGACCTTTTCTATGTAGACTCCATTAATGTATGAGGAGCTCTTGCTCTTAATTCAAGCATTTAGTTAGGTACCACAAGTACTCCATGTTAGTCGCCAGTGCTGAATGCCTCCCAACACAGAAGGGATGAAGTTTAAGATTTTGTTACTGAAATACTTTACATAAAAATCATTATTGTTTACAGGTACCCCCTCTAGATACAGCAGAGTGTTCTAATCCTACTACAGATTATTACACTAAATGGTGGTCCACATACCCCTGAAGATTAAGGGCCAATATTACTAAAATACCACTTTACATACTAAAACAAAAAGTGCTGCTAAACAAAACAATTTTTCCCATGTTTTCTACTACTTCTATCCATAACTGACTGGAGATCAATTAGTAAAAGGACATAGAGATAAAAGAAAATACAAAACTGTTAATCTCATTTTTAACACTTTTGTTAGATACACTGTTTTAACTTACTCATCTGGATTCTTGCCTGTATTGGCATATGGGTTCTCCCTCATTGCTCTTGTTTTGGGGTCATAATAAGCGGAGTTTGGATCTAGATTCCTCAAGTACTAGGGAAGGAAAACAACACACAAGATATTAGATATTTACAATTTTAAAAGAACTGAAGTTACTCCTGTATCCCCCAGCTTAGACATTTTAAAAAGCTGTATCTATGTAAAATGATGACTTTGATGAACTTATGAGTGGGAATAGAACTGCACATAGACCTTAACCTCCACAGCCCAAGACCCATACATAAATTCATTAATAACTGAGCATATACTTTTTTGAAATTAACTCTCTACAAAAGAACATCTGTAAAGAATTCTTTACTCACTTTTGCAATATCTTCCCGAATACGTAGATTTCGAACTGTGATACGTCTTTTAGAGTCAAAGTTCTGCCCAGGCATATCAATGTCATCTGCATATTTATCTTCATCTTCATCTTCACTGTTATGATCTCTTTCCTGAGAAGAGATGGTAAACTTCTAAATAAAAGAGGACATTCACTCTAGAGACAAGAATTTGATTTTAGTGCTTTCATTAAAAATTCTACCATCCCTGTAGATAAAAAACCAGCATAATTTACCTGTACTTATGTGTGCTGTCATGCTAATCTAACATTCAATGGTTTTCAGAAATACTCGTTAGAAGATTTCCACTTCTTCATATATAAACAGTTACAAAAACGTAACTGTGATGAAACTAAGAAAACTGTTATCTTGGGCAAAATATAGCACATATCAAAAACTAGTTATTTGATTGCATCTCTAAGGTTAGGCAACACATAGGAATTAAAACCAAAACCCCCCTCTATGAAGTCCAGCAACCCCTGCCCAAAGGAACTGGCAGCCAGTGGCATGAACCCAGCATTCAAACCCTTACACCACCCTTGTTTCACTGTTCCACTAGCTACGTGTTCTTTTATTGCCCATGGTGTGATGCAGTGGTTAATCATCTTACTGTCTGTGAATTTGGTTCCTCTTCTCCCCACTGGTGTCTTGGGGAGTTCTGCAGCAAACAAAGAACACATTAGCAGGGAAGACAAGATAGTGGAGAGTGAAGAGCAATCAAAGCAGAGCTTGATGCTGGATACAAAATACAATTTACCTGTGGCACAAAAATGCACAAAAACTGCTATATAATGTTTTAGGAAAGAGCTTATAAGTGTCACTATTATGGACACACGTTGGAGACCTTTTCACTGTACTCTGAACTAAATTTCCAAGCCTTTGCAAAAACAGCAAATTCTACAACTGTCACTGTTACTTAGAGCTTGTTATGCCTTTGAACACTAATGGTTTAGACTAGAATATTTCATTTCATGCAAATATAACCAAGATTCAACTCAAAGATTGAAAAAAAAAAACCCCAAAACTAATTAAGATCTGTATCTGCAAGTATTTAGTTAGGATTGACAGGAATACTGAATGAATGTATGTGTGAATCAGATGCCATCATTTAATCTTCAGAAACACAGCCAGAATTTATTTTTTTAACCTGCTTAGCCTCTAACTTGAGAATACTTGCAGCAGTAAAGATGGAAACAACTGTGAGTTCTGGAAGACTGACCAGCAAATTGGCCAGCACTGACTATGCAAACCAATCTTCGTCCTCTCCATCAGAGATAGTTTTTATGTTTCAAACATACTTTTCTTCTTACAGCTCCATTTCATAAATAAATAAATATATGGAAGCCAATAATGTTTGTTCTGTGGTGAAAACAGGCATCAAAAAGAGAGAGTCTTTTCTATCCTGAAGGTCAGAACGCTGTAGTTTGTGCGGGGTTGGAGAATAAGTTCACTCTGCCATCTAGTGACAAAATGTAATGTGACAGCCTCTGGAAAATGTAGTCTTTTGCTTGGTGTTTTCTTTCTTATAATATTGATTAAAAAACCCCTCTTCTGACTGGTAGCAGTCTTTACTTTTTGCCCATTCTATAAACTTAGAATATTATCATAAATGCCTTTTAAAATGAGAATTTTATATCAAAGATTATCAAAAGCATTGGCTATCATCTCAGAGGAGCCTGAAGAAGTTAACAAAGATGCAAACTCTACAGTTGTAAACCAGAGGGGAATACATATACTCAGCCTTAAAATAACCAGAAACACTGCAAATAGTCACAGCAATGACTGAAGAAGAAACAAGTTTGGTTTAAGACAAAAAAACCCAGCTTCCTATTCCGATTTATACTAAGCATTGCTAAAACAGTCCACAGTCACATAATAGTCATTACCTCAGCATTAGTCAGACGTAACAATCTTTAAATACAAAAAAAGCATTTCAGCATATGAACAAAATTACTACATGGTAAACAAGTTTTTCTGACCCAAAATTCCATGTAATTAATTTTAGCAAGAATAATAATCACACAGAATTTTTGCCTATAAGGGGAAAACAAAGCAACTCTCATTTGAAAGATGCTTCAAGAAAGAAGAGGATTCAAATTCTTGAAGGTGACACAGGGTATACTGGTGCTGGGAAAATCTTAAAATTACTGAAGGGCATAAAAAACAATAGCAGACCCTATATGGAGAATAAAAGCATCAGAGAGCAGAAGCAACCTGCTGTATTTTCATTCAGCTTAAACAAAAATAAATTAGGGTTTAGTTTACTTACCACTTGCTCCAGTTTTCCTGATGCTAACTCTTCCTGAAGCTTCTGGGCTTTCAGTGTACGTTTGGCCTGTGTATCATGAAAATGCATTTTTTTTAATATTTCTTTTTAATATCACATGTGTAGTAATACTTATCATAAGCATCTCTTGTGACTGCCATCATTTGAAGTGTACTCATTACAAAAAAATGGGGGTTTTGACTCTCTGGGTGCTTGTGAAAGATCAGCAGCGTAGAGCTTGTCTCTTCTACTCCCATGCTTTACAACATTGGTTTTTGAGCCTCAAGGAAAGGAAATTATGCGTACTAACCATTTTACTATTTTATATTATACTGTTAAATAAACAGTTTACTAGAGTTTATGCACATATACCATAACTACATTCATCCCACTTTTAGAAAGAAATAGCTTATTTTAGGTCAGTAGTCTTTAAAAAACACAGTGATTTATTATTGTGTTCTCATAATCTGCTTAGAAACTTTAGTGCTAATGGCACTTCATGACTGATGCTGCAAGTACTTATCGTTCACCCAGGAAGCACTGAAGTCTGGCATCTAAAGTCAGATTTTAAAGCAGCTTGTAGTGAATTTTTGTATGTGTTTGACATCATAGAGCCACAGAACAGCTGACACTGGCAGTCTCCAGAGGTAATCTCCAGGGACAATCCCCCTGCTCAAAGCAGGCTTGCCTACAACAGGTTGCCCAGGACCGTGCCTAGGCAGGTTTTGATTACCTCCAAGAATGGAGACTCCCCCTGGGCAAGCTGTTCCACTGTTTCATCGCCCTTACAGTAGAACATTTTTTTCTTACATTTAAACAGAATTTCTTGTATTTCAATCTGTGCCCACTGGTTCTTGTCCTGTCACTAGATACTACTGAGAAGAGTCTGGCTCTGTCTTTAAACACTCCCATTAGACATTTATACACACTGATTAGATCACATTTAGCATAAGCTTTCCTATGCATTATAGGAAAATACTGAAGACCAGGCAACAAAGGGAGTTAGTTAGGCACCTAGCTACCTTTTGGAACAGGTAGCCAACAACCAGCCAAGGTAGTGAACGTTTTTTTTTTCCTTCTAAAAAGTCAATAGTGTCCACATGGATTTGATGCATACAGATAGAAAGTTAACTGCACCAGAAAGGTGCCAACCTGCAAAGAGACATGTACAAATAGTCCACTGCTCCATCATGGTACCAAAAAGAGTCATAAGTAAAATAACACGAATGAGGTTACAAAGTAGATAGACATTTATTTGCTCTAATACAGCCAAATAATAAATTCCTTTCTTGCCTGAGATTCAATGTGCAGCTTGGGTAATAAATTCTAAGGCTTGTGTATTGAAAATTAAGCAACCTGGAGAGACCATTTATTGTACAGACCCATACTCAGTTGCCAATTCTGATCTGAATTTTCAGTTTAAGTGAAGTTTGCTATCAAACACAGAATACATCGTGCTTTTTCCTTATGAATACAGCACAAGATCTAATATTAACACTGCACATGTTCCTCATTCCAGACAAGCCAAACACTAAATCTTTCCCCAGTAAATCATAGCACTGACATACCAAATCAACCTTGGAATACTCCTCTACAATCTTCATGTGCTCTTCTGGGTTATAACCATTCCAACGATCTCGCTTTCCGTCATAATCAAACATCAGTTGAGGCTGCACATGTTCATCTGGTGCAATATTCATGCCTGTGTATTTTGCTCCAACTTTCCTGGGTCTCTGAAAGGATCAGTCCATTAGACTAAAGTATGTTACTCACTCAGATATCCCTTTAAAAATAGTATCAATTGAGCTTCTCTAAAGCCAGTTAAATTCAGCACTATAAGCCTGTGAATTGTAAATAAAAGCAAGTAGTTCATTTCTGTATTTTAAAGTAGCACAACTGACTCCAACCCCCATCAATTTCTAACTCTATTTTCCACAGCTAAGAATGCAATTAAAACACAGTCTCTAGGAATGGCTTCTAGCTGACATGAAAAATGCATAGGAGCACTTGAATTAAAGCAAATTAATACGAAGAGCTAAATGTTTTCGCCTATTATTGCAGTGCTGATCACAAACAAAATTGATGAGCAACACCCTGAATTGTATAATTTTTCCTACATAAAACTTTAGAAATTTTCAAGCCACATATCAATACTTATAACCTTTTTCAAAATGAGTAATTTTTATTTTATCTATAACTCGCTATTTTTCACTAAGATTGGAATTCACATTGTTTTCAAAACCACTAAAACATCAAGAAAAGTCAAGTTTACCTCCATGCAGTCTTTCTTTTTATGTGTCAATGCACCACAGTTCTCACATGCTCCTTTACGGTATCTAGTTGCTACAGCATGCTAAATAACAAAAAAAGACAGTGTTGTACAAACTTGTGGCAAGGTTCATATATGTGTTCCCGATAACTAACTCATTTTTTCAATAAAACTGAAGTGCGAGTGGTCTACCCAAACCCAGAACGCATTTTAATTATTACCAATCACTGCAACTTGTCTGCTGAAAAAGAATTCCCAGCTCCTGTCTCCCTCAAAAACATGTAACCAGAAATTATCTCCTCGTAGAATCAAACCAAATCTTTATTTTATGACAAAAACATTTTGCTTACCTCTTGAACTCCTCGTTTGTACCAATCTCCAGAGGAGCTATATTGTTTCTGCTTCTCCGGCTGAGGTCTCTGATGCTTTAGTGTAGGTCTTTTAGAAGGATCTATGTACCATGGTACTGAGGATATATACTGAGGAATATGAGGATTGATATCTCTGTAAGAAATGTTGTGTAATAAATACATGGTATAGAGAAAAAGCCAACAGCTTAGCCTAACAAATAACTCTTACATTAAAGTTCAGTGCTTTAAGAGTGATAATAGAATAATTAAGTTGTTACAGTGCATTGCAAAATAAACTCTAATTTAACTAGATAAACACAGACTTTCATTAAGATTTTGTGGCCGTCTAATTCACCTAAGCTCCTGACTCCAAATTATGCTAAGCAATGTCACTGAGCACAAGAGTAGTAACATTTCTCTTCTCTGAAGCAATGTAGAAGCGAGAAAGAGAAAAGATAAGGTACACAGCAAAGCTCCCCAGTTTTGGTCACTTTTAAAGTGATGTTTTGGTCCCTTTTAAAATACTACTTGTAAGTAGCTGCATAGATGGGACTTTTTAGCAGCACTGTCAATAGATCACAGTAACTAAACACTGAGCCTCCATTTTTTTGGAATATATGTTTTCTCAGAATGACTGGAATGTTAAAAGCAAATTCACGAAGTTCAACTATTTACTTCTACAATGACTCATGTAAAAACCACGTATTACCCTCACGAATATTCTGTATTCACAACAGGAAAAAAGTCATTTTTACCCAGTAGCTTTAGAATAACCACAGCTTTAACAAAACTTACTTTCCTTCTTCATCCACCTCAGCAGGTGCATTTCCTAATTTTCTTTGTTCTTCTAACTCCTTCTTTTTCCTCCAGTCTTCCCTTGTCATCTTCTTTGGTTCCTCCAGGCTCACATCATTTGATCCTCCCGAAGGAGTGGCGTTCACCACCGTCCCTGATGGCATTTTGTTTTTTCCCCTGCAACAGAAAAAAAAAGAATAAAAAGTCTTACAGACAAGACCACTTGACAGCACAGTTCTCAACGTGGCTTTGTATCGTTCAGTAAAACCAGTAACGCCGTACTATGCGTCCTCAACAAATGTCTTTACACACCCGTGCTGAAAAAAAAAGGAATGATATTATTAACGTTCCTCTTCTCTAACCGACGCGACACACGACGGAGACGAACGGCAGCAGCTCTGCAGCCAGTGAAGACGCGCTACCGGGTGCTCCCCACCCGCGCAGTGGGGGACACGGGCTCACCCACGGCTGCCGGGGCGGCCCCAGACCGCGGCCCCGCGCAACGCGCCAACCCGGGCCTACGCCTAGCCCCGAGGAGAAGCAGGAGAGCGACTGCGACGCAGCAGCACCCCGACAGAGCCAGAGCCAGAGCCAGAGCCCGAGCCCAGGCCCGGGGCCTACCCCGGTATTCCCCGGTGCCCCCGGCCCTTACCAGCCAGGCCGACGCCGACGCCCCACAATGCACCGCGGCTACACCCCCCCGAGCTCCGCCCTGGAAGTCGCTGCTCCGTCACTGACAGGGGCGGTGCCACGCTGTCACCATAGCAACGCGGCGCGAGGGCCATTGTCCCGCCCCGTCCCCGGAACGCTGGGGGGGAGGTGGTGCGGAAGCGGCTCTGATGAGCCAATCGGCTGCTGAGCCTCAGTCAAAGCAGCCAATGAGCGATGCGGAGACGGTTCAAAAGCTGGCGGCGGTTGGGCCGTGGGGCACTGCGGCTCGGTTCTCTGTGGTGGCCTGGCTGCGGCGCGGCCCGAAACGAGCCTCGCCCGGTGCTGTCGTCCTGCTGGAGCTGTCCCGGCCCCTGCGGTGAGCCCGCGGCCCGGCGGGCCGTTGCCCTCGCCTGGTTAGAGCCGCGGTCTCCCCTGCGTGCGGGAGCGGGCGGCTTCCGGAGCTGGGAGCAGGAGGTGGCCTGAACGCGGGAGGTGCTGAGGGCTGTGACTGTAAGTCTTGCTTTGACTTTGTGCTTAAGCTTTTGACCTCAAGGTGTACCAATTAAAAGTAGCTTTTTCTGCATGCCTCTTGAATGGAGAATCGCTTGCCCACCCACGTCGCGGAGCGATAAGCTCCAGGCGGGAGCTGCCTGGCTGTTGTTAAGAGTGCAGGGGAACGCTCTGATCTGGTGTCTCAGATGCGGATGAAAAACAGCAGTGAAGTAAGCTATTTATATGGGGAGGGGGGGTCCTCTAATAGTTTCTCTTTCTGCTGAAAAGATGTCTTTGCTAGTAAAAGAACTGGCATTTTTGGCTGTTTAAGTGCTGCAAGCTGAGGTAAGGACTGGATTGCTAAACTAGGAGATGTATTCTTCTCTACAGATTTAAACACTACAAGGAAGTGTCAAACCAAACCGAAGGCATTAGTCCTCTCTGTAGGATTGCTAAGAAGAGCTTGCTACTTTCCTAAATGCTTGCAAGCACTCTTGGGACTGTGAGCCTGCCATGTGCACTAACAGTGTCTTCAAACATAAGGGTCTGTAGCTAAACTACTATGAAACTGTGTGAAATGTGGGTTTGTTTCCCTTCCTAGCAACCAGTGTGTGGCAGCTATGTTGTCTTTAATGTGGCTTGCTTAAAAAGTTGTAGAAGAAATTACATTAATTATTTCTTTTTCCTGTATGGGCTTTCCACAGTGGTCTCATCAACCTGAAGATGGCAACACTAATCTTTATTGATAAGGAGAATGGTGAAGTTGGTGCTGCTAAGAATCAGCTGAGACTGCCTTCAGGATCTTGTGCGTACTGCCCTAAGTCAGTAGGGGATCAAATGAAGTGCATAAATCCTGTTTTATTATTCACTGGTTTGAACAGTAATAGTTTTCTAATATCTACTCATGTAATCAATTCTGCTAAACTGATAAACTACTATGAAAATAACTGTGCTTTTGTCACAGATTGGGTTTATGCTTGTGAGTTGTAAATGGTGAACAATGGTTGTTGTAACAACTAGTTTTCCAGCACATGCACTTACTGAAGCAAGTTATAGGGTTGATGTGGTGCTAAAGTTTGGTTTGTTTTTTTTTTTTTTTTTCCTTACTCTCCAGCAAAAGTCTTATCTGAAAGAACACAAGTTAGCACTCCACTTCCCAAAAAAACAATCAGTACCTCTCCAGCCACATCTCACTCTGTCAGAAAGGCTCTTGGAAATCTGAATAGAACTGAAGGAGTCATGAGCAAGACTGAAAAGATAAGACAGAAAAATCAGCCTTGTGCTGCAAACAAAGTGAGTACAACACACTTTTGTGGAGGGTGGGGAATGCATAATTTATCTACTGTTGTGGCTTAACCCTGATGGACAGCTAAACACCACACAGCTGCTTGGTCAACCCCCCTCAGTGGGATGTGGGGAGAGAATTGGAAGGGTAAAAGTGAGAAAACTCATGGGTTGAGATTGAAATTTTTAAATTATTAAATGGTCAAAGAAAAACACAACCAATTTCTCACCACCAGCTGACTGATGCCTTGCCCTGAGCACTGGCAGCTTTGGCAGGCTTCCCCACCAGTTTTTATTGCTTAGCATGATATCATGATATGGAATATCCCTTTGGTCAGCTGTCCTGGCTGTGCCCCCTCCAATGTCTTGTGCACCCCCAGCCTACTCACTGGTGGGGTTGTGAGAAGCAGAAAAGGCCTTGATCCATTGTAAACAGTGTTCAGCAATAGCTAGAACAGCTGTGTGTTATCAATGCTGTTTTCATAACGAATCAAAAATATGGCATCACATGAGCTAATAGGGAGAAAAATAAGTCTATCCAAGACAAAAGCAGTACACGTATGTAGGCACAAGTAGTACTGCAGCTTAGGGGGTATCTAATGACAAAGAAGTGGATTTAGATAAAATAGTCTGAGTTAATATCTTGTTGTCCTGGTTTTGGCTGTAATAGTTAATTTTTCTTCTTAATATATATGCTGTGTTTTGTATTTTGTATGGGATTTAGTATGAGAAGAATGCTGATGATACACTGATGTTTTCAGTTCTTAAGAGATCAAGAACTCTCTAGCTCCCCATGTCCAGTCCATGTGCAAGTGTACAAGAAGCTGGGAGGAAATACGGCCAGAGCACCTGACCCAAATTGGCCAGTGAAATATGCCATGTCATGTGATGTTATGCTCCGTATAAAAAGGAGGGTCAGCTGGGAAGGAGGGGGTTCTCCCTTCCTTTTAGGATTGTGATTGCAGGATTTTGGTATTTCAGGATTGCTAGACAGGAATGGGCTGGATAACTGTTAGTGGGTGGGGAGCAATCACATTGTGCATTACTTGTCTACTTTTTATTATTGTTTTGTATTACAATTATTAAACTTTATATTTTAACCTACAAGTGTTCCATTACCCTTCCAGTTCTATTCCCCATGCCCTGGGCAGGGGAAGTGTGAGCAAGCAGCTGTGGTGTTTGACTGCTGGCCAGGTTCAAGCCATGACATTTGTTCACGTGTTCAGAATCAGGAGCTTAACATTGCGAGCCTAAATGTTCTAGTGCAGTGATTTGTTACCACAGTAGGTAGTACTGCGCTACATAAACTCAACTGAAGCACTTGCCCATCTCCAGCTTCTTTCATAGAATCATAGAATGGTTTGAGTTGGAAGGGACCTTAAAGATCATCTAGTTTCAATTCCCCCTGCCACAGGCAGGGACACCTTCTCCCAGCCCCATCCAACCTGGCCTTGAACCCTTCCAGGGAGGGGGCAGCCACAGCTTCTCTGGGCAACCTGTGCCAGTGCCTCACCACCCTTACAGGCAAGAATTTCTTCCTTAAATCTAATCTAAATTTATACTCTGTCAGTTTAACACTGTTACCCCTTGACCTATCCCTAAGGTTCCTGATCAAGAGTCCATCCCCAGCTTTCCTGTACCACCCCCTTTAAGCACTGGGAGGCTATTATAAGGTCTCCCCAGACCCTTCTCTTCTCCAGGCTGAATTACCCCTAGCTCTCTCAGCCTGGCTTCCCAGGGGAGGTGCTTCAGCCCCCAAGCATCTTCGTGGCCTCCTCTGGCCCAGCTCGAGCAGCTCTGTGTCCTTCTGCTGTTGGGGGCCCCCGAGCTGGACACAGCACTGCAGGTGGCATGTTGAAGGTATTAGAATTTAGGCATAACTGAGGATTGTATGGCAGGCATTCTTGTCTGTAGACCTGTATAACATAGGAAAGCCACTACAAAGGTACTACACTGAGAAACTACAGTACCTCAGATAGTGTGACTTCCTCTTTTTAAGATTACTGAAAAGTCTGCTGGATTAGAAAGCTGTGATGCAGTGACTGAAGAAGACTGGCCGGAAATAGAAAATATGTTTCCTTATGATCCTCGAGGTAAGAACTATTAGTGTAACTATTGGAATGAACAGTTACACTTTCACAAGTGTTGATGTTGTTTTAAGACTTTGGCCAAGCTATTGTGGCAAACAAGCTAGCATTGCACTTCTCTGGAGCCCTTTATTAAACATAAGGGTGTTTGCCATTTCTGAAATACCATCTCAGTGTTGTTTAAATATTTCTAAATGCGATAGCTGTGCTTCAGATATGTATTAGTCTGAGTCCATTATTATGGTGGCAGGAAACTAGTTCTGAATAAGCATGCTGTAGCCTCTTAATTCATTAAATGGCAGCTAGTAGACAAGTGTTCAAAGGAATCCTTAAGCAGTACTGGAGAGTAGACTTCTCTTAAGAGTGTATGCCAAGATGGTAATTTGTAACTGAAGAGATTCCTACTGTTCTAGAATATAATAGTTGAAGATGAAACTTCTAAAGCTGTTATTAAAGTATCTGCAATGGGCTGTGTTGGTCTCAGTTCTTCAAAGTGTGTTCTTAAACCATCCATTTCCTG
Source organism: Tyto alba (assembly GCF_018691265.1). NCBI lineage: Eukaryota > Metazoa > Chordata > Aves > Strigiformes > Tytonidae > Tyto > Tyto alba. Next base: position 14,437,773 of record NW_024881279.1, read on the forward strand.
TGGAAGTGAGCGTGGAGAAACTACTGTACCAAAGGCTACTTTAGTGTTGGTGAAACATATTCTGTGCTTGATATTGTGGTAGTATAGTGATTGGAAAGAAATTACTAAAAGCTCCTGCTTTACATTAGCAGTTATGTTATGCAGTCTAGTCTTTTGCTAAGTGTTAGTGTGTGATATTTGATGGACAACTAAGGTGTAACTGCAAATAAATACCCCATGAAAGGAGAGTGTTGGATTGTGTTGTTTTGGACCTGCTCCCACCTCATTTAATCTAGGAGAATTTGCAGCTTCCCAGGCTGCTGCTATTGTACACTGTTACTAAACTACTGTGTGTCTTTCTCAAACAGACTTTGAGAGTTTTGATCTTCCTGAAGAGCACAAAGTAAGCAATATCAACCTGTGTGGTGTTCCCCTCATGATATTTGAAAGGACATATGACAGATGTGTGAACATGGTTCCTTCACCTGTGAAGATTGAAGAGTTTTCATGGGAGTCTAGTAAGTGGAAACTTAACATGAGTTTCAGTACATACAGTACTCACTAGTGATCTGGGAGGGAAGCTAGCTGGCTGCAGTTGTGAACTGCCACTGCTGTCCTAACTACCAGAATAGCACACAAGTAAGTATCAAACGGCTTTTGGTGTATAGTCAAGCTGAACTTAACTGATCAAACCTAGTTGTTACAGGTAGTGGTCTCAAAGTGATGTTGCAGAGCATTCTCTTGCAGTGCATTGCTAACTGATCAGTTAGATGGAATTGACTTATGTAGTCAGACAGTATTTCCCTTTGTCATTTAAGAGGCTTAGGCTAATCTACTGGGAGTTAGTTTATGTTAGAGAGTATACATTCTGGATTTCGTGAGAAACTTATTTGCTCTATTTCTAACTTTCAGACTTGCTACAATCAACTACTGACTTTCTTGCTACCCTGGATGAGATCATTGACATGCCATCTCCAAATTATGACCTTTAATGCATATTCTGAAGCTTCTATTGAGTTCAAGTCTCATGTAGTTCTGTATTTTAATAAAGGCTATTCTAACCTGTATAATACTGGACTTGTCTGTTTTCAGAAGACTCGTGATGTAGGTAGTAAAAATAGTGCTTTGAAAAGCAGACTGACTGACAATTAAAGCAGAGCCTGGATAAGCTTCTAAGCAAAACTGTAATACACTGAATGATATCCAGGAGTTAGTACCTGCTGATTGGACTATGTGGTTGTGATAGTTTGAGGCATTTATGACCTCACTGTTTACATAACTTTATCCATTAAACATGTAAGGGTTTAAAACTATTCTGTGTAGCTAGTGTAAATTAAGTACTAGAGCTAGTGCTCTTCTGGCATTTTTCCTTTCTTGAACTTGTTTGCTTTTCACAGTGGTTGTCTAAGATGTATGTTGGATTATTATGAAGCTGTAGACTACTTTTTATTGTCACAGCATTATATGGCTCTCATTGCTGAGTACTGTCTGTACTCTTTGAGGAAAGGCTAGTGGAACCCCATCCTTCAAATTATAAGCACCCAAGTTCAATAATCTTTCATATTGCATTGTAATGGCATCAACTCCAGTTCTTCATGACATAAGACAAGTCAGTTGTAGAGGTGGTCAGCCTTTACTTAAGTTAAACTGCTTTTGTAGTTCCTGGGCAGTACTCTGATGTAGTCAGATTACACTAGCCTGATGTCCCTTCAGTTTTTAGCTCATCCTTAACATGAATCACAACGTTGGGCTTGTGTTCTGGTCATCTGCTAAGGTAGAAGGCCTTTCTGATCTTCCATGATGCACCTGAGCTCTGAACAGGAGGAATGGTCATGTCAGATTTAATATTAGTACACTTACACTACATAACTGCAAGCAGTGGCAAGACCACCTTTTCAGCTCACGCTTACCATAGTGTCCGAAGAAGCAAGAAATAAGCTTTAATGATTGCAAGTTGATTAAAAGATGAAAATGCTCTAGCTAAGGAATGGGGTTAATTTGGTGTGGATCAGTGGTGTATCCTACAGTTCTGCTTCTTGGAGGTATACTGTGGCTGCACCCTGACTGCATGTGAAGATGAGAATGCTTAACAGTGTTCCTTTTGTGCTGCTGTTTCTAGGAAACCTAAAAATGCACATAGCAAAAGAGTCATTGTTTTCCACTAGGTTGTCTGGTTTGCAGGTGCTGGAGGGAATGCATTTGCCCTGCTGTGATGACACAAGTAATGAAGGCTCCTTTTAGTCTTCAAAAGGGTAACAGGCAGAGCAGAGAAACCCGTTTTCATTGTCCTGTTGCAAATCTGTTGTTGCTGTTTCTGAATGTGAAAAGACATTCGACATTCATTCTGTTTCTTCCTCAAACTTGACAAGTATTAGCTAAAGTGTAAAAAAAAAAAAAAAACAAAAAACCCAAACAAAACAAACAAACAAAAAAAAACAACAAACAAACCCAAAACCAAACACCCAACCAAAACAAACAAAAAAAAACCCAAACAAAACAAACACCCCAAACCAAAACAATCTCATTAAATTGTAATGAATTATATGATAGCTGGTCTTTATCTCCAGTTTCTTGTCTTTGGTTTGAAACTTCAATGAATTCAGAGGAATATAAAACTAAACAGAAAAGAAAAAATAGATGATTTTGCCTGATCCGGTTTTTGATTCTGAAATAACTTGACCATCTCAACTGAGATTGAAGTTCGATGGGTATAGCCTACCACCCACAGGAGTTAAGCTGTGGGAACTATACAAGTAAGTGCCAAAATGCACCTTTCTTCGACTTTTTGTCTTTTCTCCCAGCTCGTTGGAACTGATACACAGTCCAAACCCAATTTTCCAGAAAAATGCCTGTAACTAAGGCACTGAAACTGGTTACACAGTGCCATCATGTGGCCACTTGTTATGCAGCCACAAAGGTAAAAGTCACTAGTATACAAACCACCAGAAAATGTGGTATGACATACCATAAGGATATGAAGCTAAATCAATGAATGTAGGTTGTAACTTTCTGTATGTGTAAACAGACCTCTTGTCTAGAGAGAGAGACACTAGTGTTTTGTACGTGTTATGGATGTTTTTCTTGGTACAAGTGTGATAAGTAATAGAAGAATTTTGCTTTCGCTAAAAGTAATTAAACAATTACTTCTTAGGCTAAAGCTATTATTAGTACAATGATCCAAATTTTAAGAAAAGTAAAAGACTTTACTACTGGGAAAAGGGGGGAATTGATCTGAGGAAACACCAACCCAACAGCCCCCCCTCTTGGGATGCTCACCAGATGATCCATATCAAAGGGTGGTAACTCCTTTGCAATGGATTGAGAGAGAACAGAATGGGCCATCTCTGGTATCCCTTGTCCTTGAGATAAGAGAGGAACTGAAACCATTGAGCCATAAAAGACAAAGGAGCTGCAAATTGGCCCAGACTTGAAGGACAAGGTGTAGGAGACCACAGGACCGAAGAAAGAAGATTGTAGAACAATACAGGAGGCGTGCCGAAGGTGTTGAAACCGGCAGCTGGGTGGATAAAAGGGGGTTTGAAACTTAAACAATTTGGTGAGCCTGGACGGAGCTGCGACTCCTCGGCCACCCCAGCGCTGCATTTGCTCTCTTACCTTAATAAAGATTCATTAATCCATATTTGGATGTGATTGGCCTTAATCTACCTATAACACAAGTAATTCTTTTTGGTTGATTTTAAAATATTTCTTGTGATCAAGCATCTGGATCTACTATTTGAACCTCCAGAAATAAGTTTTTTGTGCCATGTCCACCTGTGTGTATACATTCGAACACACTAAAACATTTAAAGCATGCTTGTTAGTTGTAGGGTTTCATACTAAAATGGATGAGCATTTGTATAATGTTTGAAAAGGTGATAATTAAATGATGCAGATAGCCTTCTTGGTACTGATAGACTTTAATCTTGAAGCCTAAAAACTTGTTACTTGTGGGGATAGTGGAGTGGGTGTGCAGAAAGCACAGTGTGAGTCAGACTTGGGAATACTGCTGGTCTGCATGAGAAAATGTTGCTGCAGTATAGAACACAAGAGAATAATGATGGAATAAACTAAATGAGTTCACAACAGTGTATTCTTATTTTATATAAGTTATTAAATCCTTTCAAAGTCTAGGGAAAAAGAAACAGTCATGTTTTGTGTCCTTTCCTTTACCCACCCCCAATTTTTTCTGTAAAATGATGAAAAGGTGTTTTGGGTGCAGAGGAACATTTTCTGTAGGATCCTTGTTTGGGTGTTTCATCTGATTTTCTACAAAAACGGTCTCAGCAACACAAAGCAGTCAAAGTTAGGCCTGAGTAAGGTGCAAGCAAGGTTTTCAAGATTTTGTCTGTAAATAATTGAGATCAAAAAGGTATTCTATCTCTGAGCCACAACAGGAATATTGCTAGGAATCTTGTGTACGGGATAGAAATCTGTATTCAGTAACATAATGCAAAAATCAGTTTGCTTTATATTACCACTACAGCTAATTAATATTTAGAGTTTAAAGTCTCACTAGCTCTTTAAAATGTTGGCTATGATCCTTTTGGTTTAAAATATTAAAAATAAATATATGCTAATGTCCAATTTCAGACATATCCATGACAAAACCCAGAGTTAAGAAGTCTATAGCAGATGAATGAAGAAGTTAACTTCAACTTTGGGTAGATGTTAATTCTTAGCACCAAATTTTAGGTGACTGGGAATATTTTTGTTTCCCACAGTAGTGTATATAATCCAGGGATTTTGGTTCTCATTGGGATTTCTGGTTAATGCAGGTCCAAGTTTTTGCTTTTACAAAGCTTTATTTTGTAAAAATTCATCAGAAAGATCCATTTGTTTCAGCTGGCTTTTATTTCCTGATTTCAGGTACTTTTCAACTCATCTGACAGGGGTTAAAGGGAAATGCATGTTCCTGTGACTTGCATGAGAAGAAAGTTGTGATGGGACTCAGTCTGTGAATTGGGGTTCCTGCCTGTGGTGACTTGAGATCACGGTCTCAAAAGCATAGTCTCTTATTTAGAAAATGTAAGCTCTGTTAGCCTCAGAGCTACAAAACTAGCTGGTATCAGCTCGTGAAGTGCTGGCTGCCTGAGACGCAAGGAGCCTGGTTGCTGGGAGTTTTGCACTGCTTCATGCCATTTCAGTTAGGTGTTAACACTGACTTGTACTAATGACTGAGAAATCAACTGCCTTAACTGTTTTAATGTTGATAGAACACATGGCTCTTTATACTCATAAATTTTTGTTTTCTATGGGGGGTATTGTCAGGAATAGATGCAACTTGAGTTCAAAATGGTGTCTGAGCACTACCCTGCATAACAGAAGACCTATTTGAAACTGCTTGTAATGTTTTGGTTTATTTACGCCATCAGTTTATGCTTTCTGCAAAGATCTGAGTTATTTGGGATTTTAAATGCATGGCTGTGATGAAAATGAATGCTTGCTTGATGCCTCGTTCTCAGTTTGAACAAGCCTTAATAGGCCAAGTGTAACAGTGTACTGTGACTGGGAAATCTGACATGTAACCAAGTACACAGAGCCCGTACCTTTTGCGTTGGGCATCACTCTGTAAAGCATCATCTTTGACAGTATTCAGGCTGTGAGAATTACTTTAAATCCTTACCTGAATTTCTGTAAGGAGAACTTGGAGATTCATATAAAAATAATCTCTTAGAAGGCTGCGTAAAATCACTTCAGTGCACATCAGATAATTCATCCTATTTGTAATGTTCTGGCAGCGGGTGGCACCATGGTAACAGCATGTATTATGGCTTCTTGCTCTTGCAACCTGACAGCTGTGGGGTGATGATGTTTGCCTTTGGTACATCATGCACAGTGCAGGCATCTGTAATGGGTTTCATTGCTTCATTAATGTGAAATGGAGGATAAGAGTCAGCACTAAGAAATTCACTGTGCCTTTACCCTGTGACTACAGGGAATAGTATATCATTCAAGGGCATTTTTATCTTTCATTGTTTAAAAAGAACAGAAATTAGAAGCCTGGAGGCAATTGGTCTCTCTAGGGTTAGCAAAGCTGTGAATCTTGTAACTTTTAGTTTCACTGTAGTTTTATTAGTGTTAGTGAAGTACTGTATAGAAATACAATAATGTCCCTCTAGCCCCAAAGTGATATTCACTGTGCTCCAAGAGACACAGGCACTGATCAGATCAACACGTCTATAATGAGCTTTATATACACAATATATATTTAGTAACTGGTTGTTTGGGATCTGACTGCAAGCATGTGGTTTTGCATATAACTTCACAAAGCATGTAAGAAAAGCCATAATTGATAAATTTACTTCTGACTGCAGTTTGGGAGAAGTTAAAAGCATTGTGGGCCCATTGTGCTCAAATGATCTGCAAAATTAGAGGGAAAAGTATTAAAATGGCCCTAATGTGTACTTTCTTGCAGTCAGATTATGAAGAATGTTGGGATGAAAAAGGAGTGTGCAAACAGCTTGCTGGAGTGGGTGTTTTTTACTTTTCTAACAGGTGATATAATGTCTCCCAGTTAATGAAGTTGGAAGGAGGTTCATGGCCTGAACACACATATACTTCTAACTCTAGATATTGTGTTTGTTTTTTTGTGCTAGCCAAATTATTTCCATGAACTGTATGGAAGATGGAGCCTTTGGAGGCCTTCAGATGTTGGTCTTCAGTGGCTCAGGCTGGGCTCCTTTGAGCACTTCTTCTCAAAATATATAGCCAATGGGTAAAAGCATCTTGTAAGTCCTTCCATATGACTTAAGTAGTTCAAGTGAATTGCTACAGACTCCAGTAGAAGTGATTCCCCTTTCTATCAGTCAAGGGATAAAATTAGGATTATGATGTATAGGGAGAACATGTAAAGACTGAAAGAGGGGGGAGCTTGAAGTCTATAACATATCTATTTGCTTTGAAAGCTATTCTGAGTCAGTATTTTTCGTGCAGATCTGATTCTTTGTTTAAGGGCATATATCAGGTATGTCCTTTATAAATTTGATATTACCATCTGAAGTGACTTGAACCCATCCCAAATACTGAATTTGGAAAAGTTTAAACCAGGAACCAGATTAGTCATTGTCTGATCTCATTATGATTAGTAACGATGATTTGTATAGCACTGAAATAGATCAAAGATCCAGTCTGCAAGGATATCACTAACTGAGATGCAAAACTTAACAGCTTCTGAGGACCTTTAAGATCAAGAAAGATGTAAGTACTGTTTTGGTGATGGAGATTCTTTTTCTCATATAATTTTTCAGTTACTTAAAGTGGAACAAGAGATGCTTCGTTTGAGATGGTATTTGAAAGAGGGGAAGGAGGCTTTTTTGCATGGGGCACTGGAGATTCAAAGAATAGCCAAAATGATGCAGGGTGATAGACACAATGTGTGTGGTGGTATATCCTTCTTGGTGACATTTCCCTCCCTGTATCTTAAATTCAACTTCTAGCTCCAGTGTGGCCTTACCCACAGCCACAGATCCTTCAGAAGTAAACCTCCAACATGGCCATACCCGTGGCTGTGGTCCCTCCAGGGGTGTGCCTGCTCTGTCATGGGCTTATCTGTGGCCGGGTGCTTTAGACTGACCTCATGTACAGTCACTGATGATTCAAGGTGTACCTGCTGCAGCATGGACTTATACACAGCTACAGATGCTTCGATGCATACCTTGTCCAGCATGGACTTACCCTTGGGCCACTATCCCTTCAGAGGTACACAGGCTGCAGCACAGACATAACCACAGCCACAGATGGTTTGAGATGTACCTGCTCTGGTGTGGACTTATTCATGGCCACAGATGCTTTGGTGTGTCCTGCTCTCACATTGACTCATCCACAGGTCCTAGTCCCTTTGTCTTGAGTTCACACTGGAGTTCCAGCCTGTCCAGAGCAGCAGCACAAACAGGAGTGATGCCCTGGCCATGTCCCACCCCAGGTGCATTGCCCTTGCGGTTATAAAATGTTCCCAGGCACAGCAGAGTAAGGTGATAAGCAGTATGGCAGTGCAGCAAAAGCAAAAAGCAGCCACTGACAAGCACTAGACTCTAATATACAGTAAGGTAAGCAAGCCCCATGGCAATCAGCAATAGCAACTATACAGTTGTTCTAGCACATTCCAATCAAACCTGTCCTTATCTCGAACTCTTCCAGCCTCATGTTGGGCATCAAAAAGACTGTTGTGGTTTAACCCCAGACTGCAACTAATCACCAGGCAGCTGCTTGCTCACTCCCCGCTGCAGTGTGGTGGTGTGAGGAGCAGAAAAGGCCTTGGTTCTGTGTAAGCACTGCTCAGCTGTAACAAAAACATTCCGGTATTATCAATATTGTTTCCAGCACAAATCCAAAACATAGCCCCTATACTAGCTACTGTGAAGAAAATTAACTCTGTCTCAGCCAAAACCAGCACAGTAAGACTAACAGATCTTAAAACCAATAGAATGTCACAGAAAACACCAACTTCTGATCTGAGAAAAACCCTTATAACCTTGCTACGCCATTGAGGCGTGTTCTGGCAGCTGTGCCCGGTTTAGATGGCACTCATGCTTCAGCTCACAACTGTGGTATTTTGGGGCTGAGTATTTTTCTCAGGAAGGTAACTCCTAGAAAAAATCCCTGATAAAACACTGTCTTTTGAGCTATTTAAACATTTATGAAAGAACCTTTTACATTTGGGCATTTAGTTTCATTTTCACAATTAACCCAGAGCCTCCTTGATGAAAACGTCTTTTGGAGCTGAACTGTCAGACAGCCTCTCTTTGTGGCAAGACTGTATTTCCAACTTGAGAACAGGTCCTGCAGAAAAAAGTAAAATTATGGTTGGGGCAGCTCTGAAGGTAAATTTGACCTCATTTTCTCTGCCCAACAGACCTGAGGTAAAACGCCTGAACAATTAAAAATGACCCTTGGGGTACATGCTGTAAATTCAGCCTTTACAGCACGGTAGCCTCTGCTGAGCCCTGCTTTCATGTGGGTGCTCAACAGCCCTGTGGGATCTCCTTCAGTGTTTCCTAGAAGCCAGATCCTGCATCTTCTGCTCTAATTCAGACAAAATTTCCGTGAGGACAACTTTCAGAGAGTGCTGAGTAAAAGCAGTCATTGAATTTCAAAAGTGCTGCAGTCAGTAGGGGGTAATTGCAGAGTATGTGGACATAGCCAAGCTCCCTTTTGACTTACTCGAGACCTGTGGACCCTCATGGCTTACAGATGATCGTCCTCTGGCTCTTCTCCCTCGCTGCAGAGCCTGAGCTGCCTTTTTGCCCCTCAGTGAGTGCTGGAGGAGAGTGCTGCCAGCGCAGGGCCCTGCCCGCGATCCTGGGGAGAGGCCATGGGCTGGGCAGCACCTGCCCTGGCACAGCTCCCGGCTGAGGCTTCCTGAGGGTGCGTGGAGCTGGGAGACACTGGGGGGCTGTGAGCAGGGGTCTGGGGGGCTGTGAGCAGGGGTCTGGCTGGCTACACCAGTGGCAACGCGGCTCCAGGGTATCTTCTCTGGCACTGCGGCCTCAACGTTGTCAGTACCTGCAAGGTGTGTTGCACTTGTGTAGGATTTTGAATTCTCCTGAATTGTGCAATAGCATCACTTTGGGAATCCTACCTTTAAGCCTGCCCTTTACTTTGCACAGTAGTGAAGCTCGCATGTCTCAAAAAGCAAAGTGCTCCACAAAGTCTCTGCAAAGCAAGTATAGCTAATCAATACTCGTAGGAGCTGCCATTTTCCTGGTAACTTTTTCCCGTTGCCTGCTGTGGGTTGAAAACTAGTTAAAATTCTCAGGTTTGGTACTACACGTGTGGTGGGAAAGCCTGTGGGGTGAACTTCATGCACTGGAGGCAGACTTGGATGGCACCATACCAACAGCGAGGGGCCGTGCCAGGGCTGGCACAGGCAGCCCGTCGTCATACCTGGGAAGTGGTTGAACTGGGGAGACGGGACTGGGAGAAGTGGGCTGTCTTCACCACAGCCATGAGGTGATCTCTCCTGATGCTGGCAGGAGAGACAGATCTCATCCCTTTAGTATGGGCAGCCCTTTGCTGTGGTGGCATGAAGGGCAAGGCTGCCTTTCAGGAGGGAAGACCCCTCCTGCCAGACCAGGCCCCCTTTGTTGCAATGATAATCATGAGTTCAGTGTTGTATAAGTCCAGTCTTCATCGGTGAATAAATAAGCTAATATGAATTTAAATATGGACATGTTTGTATGTACTTATTGCAAAGGTAATTGTACATAATTCCTACAATGTCATGAGTATGTGCATTGACACAGGAATCACAAGGCAGGTCTTTTGCTGTCTGGCAAAGTGTTGAACTTGCTGCATTGCTGTTCAAACAAGTCTCCAGCGGACTGTAGAGCCAGACCCTGAGTAAAAATGGAAAAGTCAAGGTGGGAGCTTTGAAGGATGTGGACAATAGGCTGATGACATGATTTGGGTTACTTGAGGATAACATATTTCACTGGTGAGAGAGGGCATTATCGCTGTGAATGATCACACAGGACAGCTGTGAAAGGATCCTGAGACCTCGGTAATGGCATCTGAGGGGCTTCGGTGAGGCTGCTGTGAAAAGATGATAGGGGTCAGGACATGGCTGACAGCTGTTGGTGTGAGGAGGGGCAAAGGGGGCTGAAGGAGCCAGGGACTGGAAGCGGCACCCCTGTACGGAGCACAGGCGGCAGCTGCAGCCCACAGCTGCCGCAGGGCTGCCCGGAGGCTCCCGCTGCCATCCCTTTCTACGGATACTACAGCCTGTGCGTGTGACATGGATCCCGAGCAGAGGGGAATTCTACTTCATCCTGATTCATGGACCCTTGTCATCCCAGAGGGCAGTGGTTGACCCTTTCTTCAAAAAGCAAACAAACATATTTTCTTGTGAACCGTGGCAACATGATTGCTGTGCAACAGCGGAGAGTGCCTTTTAATATTTCTCTGTCACTTGTCTCTCCACTGCTGCAGCTCAAATTTTTCTTCTGACATCCAAGAAAGATACTGCTGTTAATCTTCCATAAATAGCCAGCTGGGATATTAGTGGGTTTAAGCAAAAATCCCTGAAAACATTCACATTCCCCACAGTGTTTCTTTCCATCAGCAGTGTGAGCATGCACCTCAGAAGATGGAGAGAATATGAACCGTGCCTCAGCAGGAGCGCAGGCAAGAGTGAGCAGAGTCCCCGGGGACATGAAATGCAGGTCATCCTCTTCTTCCTTCTCTGGTAAACTCCCAGCTATCCACAGAGCCACAAAACCGACGCATGCCTGTCCCTGCTGCAAGGGATGTCCCAGGGACTGTTGCAGGGAAATGCCAACCGCGGGGCCCTGCAGGCCCTTACTGCTCTCCAGAGCAATACGCAGTTCTCCAGCCGGCGGGGTGAATAACGCGGCCAGCCTGCCTCCTGAAGCAGCTTGGGCAGGTGTGAGAAGTCCGTGTGGTGAACAGGTCCTTGCTGGGGTCTGAAAAGCAGCACCAAATACTTCTGCAGGGCAATGATAAAACGGCTGCTCCACATGCTGGGGAATCGTCTGGCTCGAGAGGGACCGGCTGTGGCACGTGGCAGACCTCAGCAGGCACAGTCACCCTCTGTGCTGGGATGTCCCCATCAGGGGATAATAGCTTTCAGTGCAACTGTTTCCTCAACAGGAATATTTTCTCTGGCTGTTATTCCAGTGCAGGTTCTGCACAGTCTCTACGACTCAGTTTTGGAATGAGAAACAAACAAATAATAAAACCAAGCTTGAATCAGTTATTGTTTGGCTTCAGTTTCCTGTAAACCAGGTGAGCAAAACCATTTCAGCTTCAGGAATCAAGAAATTAACATCATGTTTAGCTAACCTACCATCTTGTTCCTTAATCAAATTCAAGGTGCTGCTGGAATTTATTTGTTCAGAGGGTTTTGCATTTCATTCAGCACGGTAGCAACCTCCTTTTAAAAATCTGATTAGCCAGAATTGGGGTTCTCTGTACCCACTGCTTGTGGAAACTCCAGGCAGGAGAAATAAGTTGTGATTCTCTCTAATGGATTCTGTTTAGTTTCAGGGAATGTATCAGGTTCTGTTCATCTAAATTTATCCAGCAACAAACAGTGAATGACGGTTTCTTTGTTCTGAACCTCTTTTCAGCTTGAAAGCTTTGTCCATAAAGCTTTCTTCCCAAGGCTGTTTAGGCATTGACTAGTCTTTGCCCATCACCTTCCTTCTTAAAAAATACACAACTCTTGAGAGCTGTTTTTAGCAGCTGCATGATCCTTTGCTTGGAGTAGAATGTTTCATCTCCTGGATTTTGTGAAGGAGCTTATAAATTCTTTTTAGGTATTTTAAATTATCAGTTAAAGTATTCAATTCTTATGAAACCAAGACTTCTAATTCCAATGCTGACTTACAAATCATAGTCTGCAAAATTTAGGAATGAAACTTCATTTTGTAAATGCAATGTCCCCTGGTTTCAGAAGCGTGCTGACCTATCAAAGCATGTGTGAGAGAAAAGAATCAAAATGAAAATGGAAACATTCCTGTGGGAAATTGATTCCAACAGCACAGCACTTTTCTAGAAATAATTATTCTACTGGAAGATGTTCAAAACTTGCAAGTTGCAACCAGGTACTGGATTTTGCTTTTTACCTTCTACCCAGTCTTGCCCCAGCCTTTTTTTCAGATAAGAAGTTCTCAACAGCTTCTTTCAGTGTTAGTAAACCTCCTATGAAGTGTTTTGTTCTTCTCTGGCCATCTTCCCATGCATTATTCTGAGTTTCTTTTGAAACTGGGAAGGATCTGGAAACGCTTTGCATTGAAATCTAACTGCCTCAAGGAAGCTCATATGCTACTTCAGTTGTGTCCTGGTTCCCCAACCTGGTGTGTGTGACCATGCTGTGACTCAAGTCTTTTGCTACAGTGGTTTGCTGCTTTATAGAAGATTATTCTCAGAAGAAGCAGAGGGGCAAGGGCCTTTTCTAGAACTGGAACTCAGCCAGTTCTGTCTGTCCTTTCCAGGTTGTTTTTCTTTTTTTTTTTTTTTTTTGTTTTGGTCAGTTGGAACTAGCGTTCTATTTTTCAGATTAATACAGAGAGCAAAAAATTATTTGTCCTCCTAATAGCTTCAACAGTATGCTGGAAAGAGAGGCCAACATATTAAGAACCTGATGTACTACCCAAGGAACAGTTAGTTCTTTAACTATTTTGTCTGGTTTATGAGCCTGAAAAGTTAGTGGGAATTTGTTACCAGTCTAGGGTCTTGGTATTACATGACTGTCCAGGCTTAAGGGCTGAGTGTTATTTCCTGGTATTGCAACTGGGTATGCAACATTTTTGCGTGATGGGCAATACTGTCAAATATCTAGAGTATAATTTTCAAAGCTGTCGGTATGTGACTTCAGAACCCTGGATCTATTTTTAGATGTAATTTGTATGCCTGGAGGTAGACCTACAAAAGGACCTGGGCCTCTTTTGTACCTATCCCCAACATGCAGATCCTCACAACTCCTGCCACAATGCACTGAGCTGCAGTAGCACTGGTGGCTTATGGCTCTTCTGTTTACTCCAGATGAATTCTCTGATAAGCATCTGTTTCTAGGCAAGCAGCTAGAGTCTTGTTTATGCCTAAGCCCTGCTAAAATGTTCCTTGGCCTCCTTGTTCTGTGGAGGCTGATGTGACAGTGTTTTCAGTGTGACTTCTTTTCATGTGGGATGCGGGCAGAGTAGAATGGCAACTGAGGAGGAGGCGTTGGTGTTTCTATTTCCGATAGCACAATAGTCATCTGGGTGTGTGAGAGGCCAGTGTTCAAATTTCAAGATTCTCAAGGGGACTTGAAATCCCAATCCCAGCTGAGTTATTCTGGAGGACTCTTCTCAGCCACTCCTGAGCAGAACTGCCAGGAGCCTTTGGTGTGCCTGGGCAGGGAGGGGATGAGCCGGTGGATTGGTGGTTAGGCTGCTTCTACAAGGAGAAGGAACACTGGTTAGAAGACAGTCCTCTGCATGGAGAAAATCTCTCCTTTGGGCTGTGGTCAGTGAAGAAGACTCCCTTTTACTCTGTGTTCCTGCCCTGATGTCTCTATCTGCTCTCGGGGTCATTCACTCTGGCTCTGGACGTCCAGGTCCTGGTCCCATGGCTGGGTGTCTGCAGTGGAAGGGGTTGCTCTTTGCTGTCCCTCCAGCTCAGGGCTGACTCACTTCCTGCCCTCGTAACTCGTTTGAAACCTTCCTGTTTTCTTTAAGTCCTGACTGCAAAGCATCTAGTGAAGCCACCTATGAAACTTGTTACAGAAATTGTACTGTGCTGCCTGATATTACTTTGCATAATTTCTTTTCACTCAAGCTGACTGCTAGGGCAGCAGTAGATTTTTTTTTTAACCCATTGAAATACTGCATTCATCTTAGCAAGAGCCATTTGTCACAAGCACGGGGTGCACACAAGCCCACGGCTTATCACAGGCAGCAGCTCTCAGGCAGGAGCGAGGCAGCAGAGGTGCTGTAGGCCAGGGCTGAGGTGCGGTGACGAATCTGTGGGTGCGCTGTAGTTTGTGTGGGGTCTGACTGCGTTGTGCTGGCTCTCACAGTCTTGCTTTCACAGATGTTAAAGCCAGTCACAGCAAAATAATGAAGAGAATGGTAAACGTCAGTAGAATAACTCTGGCAGGGGTTTAAGACCCTAGGAGAGTTAATCTGGCTGTCGTGGGGGATGCTGAGCAAAGCTGCAGGGGTCGAGGGCCGTTCTGGTAACATCCAAGCCCTCTGTGCAATTATGGAGATAAATTCTTCCTTTTGGATAAGAATTATGTGCGTGTACATGCACTCATGTACACAAACAGACTGGGGGGAAGGTTAATGCCTCTGTATGAATCTCTGCAGGCACTTCCTACTGGGAACACTTCCCAGTTTAGAAAAACATGTCACGGAGGGTAGCTACAGCTCTCCTGTCTTGGCATGTTCCTCCCTGTTCTGTGAGCCCTGTCCACGAGCAGAGTTCTGTGGCTTCTGGAGGCTGCACAGGTCATCAGGAGCATGCAGGAAGGCTGTTTCTACCACCCCCTCTCTATGCTGCTACCCAAGCATACCTAACAGCTCTTCACTGCTTGCATAAGAGGTGGGAGCACTGTGTCCTAATTTATATGCCTATCATAGTGCAAAATAAGAATTGATTAATCAAATCTTACCTGGCTTGTCATATGACCATAGCCTTTCTAAATGTGCAAAGTGGTCTAGGAAAGGTGCATGATTTATAAAGTATTTCCTAGGTTTCTCTATCAGCCAGATCTCTTTTGAATCAATTGCGTTGGATATTAAAACAATGAGACAAAAATCAGCAGAAGAGCTCATAAAATTTATAAGTTAATTCAGTTTAAAGAAACCTGACAACTAGATGCACAAAAGTAAAAATTAATATACATAATTGTATAGGGTTCTATATCATAGAAAAAGACCCACAGAACTCATCTCTCAAGAGAAACCAAGTGAAAGTTTGCTTTTAACAGTATTGAAGGAGAAATTCCAGTTTCTTCAAAAGTAATGTGAATTTTGCCATAGTTTTCAATGGGACCAAGCTCCAGTTCCTCTTGGAATTAATAACTCATGGTATTATCTCACTGTCTGTCACAAAGAAATACTATAAGCAGGGATGGAACATTTATGAAATCATGGAATAAGTGACATGTCTACTGTGCTTTCTGAAGGCTATGATTTTGGGAAAGGTATTTTATATACAGGACCTGTTTTATCTCTGATGCCTGCATGTTTTATACTGCTGTAAAGATTTTAACTAGCTTGGGAGAGATCCTCCCTTCTGGGAGGACCTTCCTCCCCAGTGAATGAAGAAAGTCAGCCCTTTATACAGAATACAGTGAATGGCAATAAATAAATCAGAGAAGCTGGAACTACCTGATGGTGATGATACCAGCACCTGGGCTGTGATTTAGTGCCTTTAGAAAGCACTGCATGACCACACATTGTGTTTTTGGTAGTGCTGGACTCAGGGCTGTAGTGTTACCTTGTTTGGCATAACATAATATTGCCTCTGAAATTCCAGCCACTGAATTAGGGTGAGATCTAGAATTCCTGTCAAAAACCAAACTCAGTTAGTCAAAACTTTCCAAATGAGATGCTAAGGTGATAACAACCATCCTGACTGATGTCAGCTGTCAAGAGCATTGCACAGTATATTGTCTGTCTGTTCCCTTATCAGTCACTGTGTACAAAGCTTTCTTCCCCCCCCCCCCCCCTTTAGTTTTTGCTTTTGTTTCACAAAGTGAAGTGGAGAACCTGTCCCATCGTATTTTCTTTCTAAAGGCTTGTGTAAATGTTTAGGCTTTACCAGTCACTTTTCTGCTTTTGCTTGGAAGATGTGCTGAGGACTGAGGAATGTGATTCTCTCAACATGGGATTCAGGTTGTGTTTAGCTACTTTATACTTTAGGTTATCCAGCTGTGACACACACACATAATGAAACTTAGCTTTTGGGACCCAGGAAACTTGAATCATCTATACTTAAAGAGCCAGCAAGGATGTATTGGTCAGCAGGGAACAGATTAATTTAGTTCAGTGTCTGTTACAAAGAAGATTTTAAACCCCAAGAGTGAGGATGCATTTTGAAAGTTGTGCCAGTGAGTACTGCAAATACAGCTGAATCCCAGCCTGAAATATGACTGTTCTCCGCTTCCTGTGCAATGACTCATGCGAATTCATCTAAGCATCCTTACTGATAAGTCCTACTAGGGCCTTTGCTTCTCTGTGCCCAAAGTTGACCCAGGGCAGCATCTGAGAGCTCAGATATGGTATTTTGTTAGCCAACACCAGATGTCCCATGCTGCTGAAAAGCAAAATCCCAGTTCCAGATGCTTCAGAAATTTTGGGATTATTTCCCACATGGATCTGGACTCAGTGTCAATGGATCTGCCTTCCAGTGTTAATCTTGTGTATTAACCTAGGTGGAGATCTGTAAACCAGATCATGGGATAAAACAAAAGATGGTACATGCTTTTGTCCTGAGTATGGACAACCTGAGCCTTTGTACTGACTCAGAGGAATATCTTTCCAATTTTTCTCTTCTCCAAAGTACCTGGGCCATACATGAGCTTATTTTTGTGGTAACGCTTAGGGTGAGTGCAACAAAAAAACATCACAGATCTCATGAAAAGCATTTGATATATTTTGTGCTCTGGGAATGGAAAGTAGATTAAGCCCTGACTCCTTGCAGACTTGCAATACCTGGGAAAACATTCCTAGTTGCTTCCAGACTTGTAGATGGAGTGAGTTTCTCCAAAATCTCCAGAAGCTGTGTGTGAAGGAGAACCTCCTGGAATGTATCCTAGAGAAGGTCCCTGGCCTGACTGAGATGGAGATCAGTGGAGTGGGAGTAGTGATTTCCTGTGGGTGAATCCCAATTTAATACCCATCTGAATTTGAAAATGTTGGGGGTTCAGACTATAATGGTGGAGGTTTACTCTTCCAGGGCTAAATCCACAGATGAGAGTAGAGCCTGCTGTTGGCCTGCGATGACTGGCTGTGAAATGGGTTTGGAAACATCTGTCTAATGCCAGGTAAACAAGTGTCTGCATTGAGCAAAACAAGGATTGCGACACTTGTCAGCTTTGCTGCAGAAGCCTGTGGGATGACTGGGCACCAGAGTTTCAAGCAATCCCTCTCGCTCAGAAGCAATCTGCCTCAAGTCAATGGTGAACAATGTCGGGATGGAGTAAGCAATCCATGCTGTGGCTTCTGCTGCGTTATTTGTTTGCGGATAAATAAAGGCATTTAATTAACCAGACATATAATTCCATCCCTTTTTAATAAGCTTGAATTGCACACACTGAGCATCTTGATGCAGGTATAGAAAAGTAGATTTATTTATACCAGTTTTAAACATCAGTCACATTATTTTGGATACCAGTGGTGTTAGACTACAAGTCTAATCTCTTCTCCATTAGGGTCTCACTTTTTATTTAGATTTTTAAACTGTATTCAAATGAGGTTTTGACCGAAACTGAATCACTATGTACTTGAAAGCTAAAGAGCTTATCAGGCATCTGATAACGTTTTCAGGATTTCCCCAGATTAGACCGCGGAGTGTACAGACAGGAAGCTGAAGTATTGAGCGCCTGACCAGAGCTTCCTCCTGCACAAGAGTGGGGGTTTCTCTGACTCGAATCTTTAGCTCTGCATACATGGTCTGAGCCTTGAAATATAAAGGATAAAAAGCACCCAAATGTCCCAGCTGGGTCCTCTGAGCAAGGTGAATGGAGTGGTTCATTTAAGCCCCACTTGCAAGGTCAGCAAAACAGTTCTCACCTCTCCCTGCTGCTGCGTTACCTTCCTGGCTCTTTATCAACCAGGGAATCAGAAAGGGACTTTCCAGAGCTATAAACATTTGAGCTGAATAGATGGAATGAACCCGTATGCAAATGAGTTTTGATTCCCTTCCCTTTATAAAGTTAAAATGTTTTTGAGAGAGAAACAGATCCTCCAGAATGTGGGTGTCCGAGATTGTTACTTTGGACTGGCCGTATGTCTCTCCCTGCTGTCTGCCTGTTTGTCTGCCTTTCTTTCTGCCTGTCTTTCCATTGTAGAGAACAAAGCCGAGTGACGTAAAATAGAAAATGAGAAATGCAAACCTGTGGTGATTGAAGAGGAGGAAGGAAAATGAAAGAGAAAAAGCTGAAGAGTGGGAAAAAGATAAAATAAAATGAATTTTGGGGATTCCAATGTGAGTAAGAGCTGAAAAAAATGTAAGCGGATTTATTACATGCTTATCTTCTGTCTGAGAGCCAGTACGCTTTGTATATGTGAAAGGTAAATTGCACATTAAAGACTGAATCAAAATGCCAACTTCTTCCTCAATTCTTCCAACTTTAAAACAGAGTAATTCTGTCAGCTTCAATGGATTTACGTTTTGCAAACAGCAGCAGAATCAAGATCAAGTGTTTTAAGTCATTTTGAGTTATATTTGTGCTAAAGAGATGAGAACTTTAGAATGACTTTTAAATACTGTTGTGTCAGGGAATCTGCACATTTTCTAAAGCTTCTCTTCACCGGGCAGGAATTTTTTGCTATTGTCCTTCCAGCACTGTTATGACTTTATTGTGAATCCAGTGGCAATTCAGAAACAAGGGGTGGTGGTAGTGTTATGTGCATTGATATTTTTCTTGCATTATGATTTATGTATATTAATTTTTTCTTTTAAAATTGTATCTTAACCCACTTAAATAACCACTGTTTAAACAGGGAAAGAATGTGAGTTAATTGATGTATGTTTTATTTTCTCTCCCTCCATCAAGTGCCACTGATTTTGAAAGTATGTTTGATTGCAGCTGAGGGGTTTGACTGGCTATACCTGGTTTTCCTTCATATTAATCCTTTATTTTTTTGAAGATTATTTGTTTATTTTTTCCTCTCTGTGCTCTGAGCTGATCTAGGCATCCAAAAGTTTGTTTTACAGTATGGAAAAAAGGGATGGAGGAAATGTCATGTTTTCCTGTGGTGGAATTTCCAACAAATTCCCTGTTGGGTTAGAAAGGTGCAGAGATGGATTTCTGGAGCCTGCAGGATAAGTCAGCTCACATCTATGAGCCTGACAGTTACTACTTTCTTTTTCTGAATAGTTTGCTTGCTGAAAAATGCAGTTTTGAATAAACTGAAATTATTTACAAAGCCCAACTGAGTGCAGCAAATAGTATTGGGTGAATAATTAAAAAGAAAACGATTTTAACATTTTCAGAATTAAGCCTTAATTTTTTCTTTAAAAATACTGTTTTCATTTTCTTAATTGCTCTCATGCAATAATAATAATAGCAAAAAAGAAATAAATTTTTTTGGTTTATGCCAAAAAATATCTGGTAATGTACCTAACATGAATGTGGTTTGTCTTCAGAAAATATTTTTTTCAAAAATTGCAGGTTCATCCAAATGACATTTTTTCTCTTGCCTTACTTTTCTTCTTTCTGGCTAGTGGATGAAAAAATTGCTGATTGCCATAGCTTTGGTGCCAACCATTATTGGGACCAGCTCTATTTCATGGTCATCTGGGAGAATGTTGAGATTTTATTTTCTGTGGGAAATGGTGATGAAAATGTGAATTATTTTGATGATAAAAATGGAGACTTCTATGTCTTTTTATGGGTCAAATGAAACACATTATCCATCTTTTCCTGTAATAAAAAAAGAAAGGAGAAAATTCACTTTTCATTATTGAAATAGACTTTGTGTATAATTTTTGAACCAATTCCCTAATTTTGCAAGGACGGCTACTCTCTCTTCTGCAGCTTTTAATGTATCTGTACTCCATGTCAAGTTGCTTCAGGGATGAGGCTTCACAGCTTCTTAAAACAGTTTTGTTGTTGGATAAGCTGGGCCTGGAGCTCCTGGTGGGGGAGCAGCAGGAATTTGGGGATTGTTTGACAGCAGGACAAGGGCCTGAGGTTGCAGTGGGGTCGCTTTTACAAGACAGAGGTTTCTAATGTGTCCGTTACTACCTGAGACCGTCTTGGGGAGATTCATTAAAGAGAAGCCTGAAAATACTGATTCAAAGCTGCTTTTAATCCTTTAGTGGATACTGGATATCCAAGTCCATACTGGCAACTCTAGTGGTCTTCTGTTAAGGGTCTGTGTATGCATCAGAGAATGTCTTTACTTTTCACTGTAATCATTAGTTGTAGTCAACATACTTTACTAAATACACTAGATGTGATTATGCTGAATCCAAATAGCACCAAAAATTATTTTATTTAAAATCAGATCTGGTGAGCTCAAGGGGAACAATATTTAAAATCCTGAATAGGAGGTGAGCATATCCCAGAGGAAGGCAGTGTCAGGTCCCCGCAGGCTGGCTGTGTCAGCATTTCTCAGCTTTTTCTAATGGAGACTCTTTGAAACTAAAATCTGGACCATTTCACATGCTGAAAAAGGAGCTGCCTGCACCTGCAGGCAGACCCTGGCAGCATCCAGAAACTGGCTCCCAACTCTGTCTGCCAGCGCTCGTGCATCGCTGCCAGCTGTGTGGGGATAGATGTGCATTTTTTCATCTTCTAATGAGATGTTCATGGACCAGATTCTAGTGCCCGACAGCAATGGTCCACAGCCCCCAGTTTGAGTAATGCTACCTAAATAGCTCGCAGGGGTTAGGGTGCCTTAACCGGGTCACAGTGTGTTGCCCTTAGACTATTTTATTCACCATCTGGTACTTCTGTATGAATTAACTATGGCCAGTTTCCACAGTACTTGAGCTGTTTATTTCAGTGAATTACTACTGAAACAGACCATGTATGTATTGAAAGTTTGCTTGCTTTCATAGGCTACTTTAGTTTCAGTAACTACAGCATAGTTACAATATAAAATATAAACATAGTAATCCTTTATATTTAAATTATTTATATATTGAACCTGTTTAAAGAAAAAAAAAATCTGGCTTCTAATGGATTACTAACATTGCAGTTATTTATTACAATCTGCTTTTCCAAATAAACTCCTTGCTGGGTGATCACCACATTCCTTTTTTAAATAATCGGAAGGTTACAAAAAGGTGATCAATTGATGTTTGTCTGTTTTTTAACTACTTATACAGAGCCTAACCATTTTGGGTTAGTAATACATAGTACAGTAGCCATGCAGTGACAAATACTGTAAATATCTGTGTACTTTCAGCAGTTGAAACATTGCCAGTTCTTTTGAATTATTAAAAATGTGAAAATTGAAAGGGAAGAAGAAATAGCCATCTACTCTCTCCTGTTTACTTTTTTCCCCCTCTTCCTATATTTTTGGGTGTTTAGATCACATCTGAAACATATGGATCGACCAGTCATTTCGAGCTCACTCTGTTCCACTACATTTATCAGGAATTGGTTCAGCTGCCACCTTGCCTGCCTTTTCACAGGCTGGGAGACAGCATGTGTGTCACCTCCAGCATCTGCCGTGGGTATGGGGATGAGATCTCCTGGCCAAGGGAGGAAGCGTTACTGGGTTTGGAAACAGCTCCATATTTGAAGAGGTAGGCCTTTTCCTTCATCCTCTTTATTAGTCAGCTGGTATGAATCTTCTCGTTTGCTTAGAGTAAAAATTTTTTGCTGAAATAATAAAGAATAGATAGAGATGGAGTTTCACAGAGTTGCAAGGGCTTTTAACTTCTCAGTTCTCATTACCCTTATTAGCATGCTGAAAATTGGTTTTCCAGCTGTCCCTCCTGTTTCTTACAACATCTGGGCACTGTTAATACAGCTGTTACTGCAGTTGTGTCAACGTGCAAAATACGGTTTTGACTGTTCACATTCTTCTACACTGCATTTCATCCTGTCATCTGAGAATGTATAAAGTAAAAATTATGGAGCCCATAAATGTTTGTATTTTTCGATATAAAAAACTCTCTGAAATTGTCTCCAGAGCTATGACCTATTATGGTTTGCTGTGAGTATAACTGAAGCTATACTGTACTGTAACTATTGTTACTGTAAGTATATGTTATATACAATGTAACTACTGTACTACTGTAAGTATATGTTATAGAGATTACTAAAAAGAACACTTAGTATTAGAAATCTTTATTATTATTGATGATGGCCAGAACTTTTTAAAAATATGAAATAACATTTTCATTATGCACTTTTCCATATTACTGCTTTAACTAGCTGTAATGTATATAGATGGCTGGCTAGGTGTAAATATATGTTTTTCTTAGTGATTTATGCCTGGTATATGTTTTGCTACATATTTTTTCTTTAAATTAGTGAAAAATTACAAAAAAAAATTTGTAAGTTTTAAATGGAAAATTAAATGGAGTATACAATCATTTTTATATTTCATGAAGGAAAATGGTCTGTTGCACAAAGTACTGTGTTGTTGGAAAATGTGATTAAAATGGAGACAACAGAATTGAACCTCCAGATAAGCAGAGTGGAATAATTCTACAGGAGAGGAAATTGAATGTTTGTTATTTGTGACATAGACATTGGCAGTAGAAATAACTACTGCTTGAAATTAAAAATGCATCCAGGAAATAACTGGGAGTTTCAGAAAGCATATTGGGAACAAATGCACTTGCTTCTGCCAAGCCCAAAATATGTTCTTGGGCTAATACTGATTCATCATGAGATGTGATTTTTTTTTTTTTTTTCAAATACAAATTAACCAATCTAGATTCTTTTAAAAACTTTTTTTTTTTTCTTTTTGGTGGGACGGACAATGAAAGTGTCTGTGTAGTTGCTGGGCTGAAGACATTATGGACCTGATGCATTTGTCATCTTGAAGGGTTCAGGAGAAGGAATACCTACAGGCAGTTCCTCATCACGTTGATGATGGTCTTCACTGATGTGGTGAGAACCCAGGATGTAATCTTGGAGCAGGGTGTGCTTAGCACCAGTGTATCTGTCTGATGTGAACTGTTTGATACCGACAGAGTTCAGCTGAAGAGCAAAGCTTAGCTGTACTTTTTCTTTAAAACTGCTCTGAAACTTTGGTCTTGACTTTTTTAGTGACAAACATGATCTTTATATAACAAGGAAAGATTAGTAGCTTTTCTGCATGTGAACTCTCTTTTCCTGTAAACATACATATTTGCTTTACTGAAAGGGATTAACAATATTTAAGGTGTGTTAAGATATGTGCAGCATTTGCCTTGTACCTAAGCAACAGAGTTAAGACTTTCTTGTTGATTGTTAATTTGTGAGCAGAGTTGCTCTGGTGTTGGCAGGAGTGATGGAAGAAGACCTGGTCAGTGTAGGAAGGGCTTGATTGTTTTCAGTGTGGTGTAACCCTGGGTGGGGACACAGCAGGCTCCCCAAGGCCCAGCACACCACGCAGCTCCTGTAGAGCAGTGAGTCACGGAAGAAATTTTAATTACTGTGGAGAGCAAGGGAGGCTGCTGGTCCCAGGCTAAGAGGGGACAGGTAGGCCAGGGTGAGCAGCCAGCCCGGCCCGGGGACATGGGGACACGTCCCCTGCGGGCAAGTTCAAGAAATGTGGGAAAGAGGGAAAGTCAAAGAAACAGGGAGTTTTTAAATAGAGAAGACCAGAAAGGCCAGGTAAGGGTTTTAAAGGTTGATGGTCTGTGTTTGAAATGTTGAGGTCTGGGCTCCTGACGCTGAGCAGAATTTTCTCCCCCACCAGTGCCCTGCCAGCAAACGCTCTGCAGCTGCACCTGGCAGGGCTGTCCCGGGGCTGAGCGGGATCTGCCCAGCGAGCAAAACACCCACCGCTCTGCAGAGCATGCAGCCCACGGCCCCGCTTCCGAAACCCTCCGCTCTCACGCCCTGCAACACAGCGGGCCAGTTTTAACCTGAAAGCTTCTGCTGAGTTTGAGTGTATGACTGCCTCTGGTATCACCGTGTTTCTGGCTGCGAGTTTTCCTTTTTTTTTAAATCTCATGATCTCGAGAATGACTTTATCTTCCATTTTGCCCTCTTGTTTCAACTAACCAGATGTCAGTGTAGCTGTGAGATATGGTATTTTTCCATTAGCAGTGAGGAAATGTATTTAACTAAATAAGGGTGAAGAAGATACATTATGCTCCTAATGAAATGTGACCATATTCATATTTTATTTCAAGTTCCCCATTGGTGCTAATTAATTATCACCCATGATGAGCTCTTTTGAATAGTATCTGGATTTTATGTGAAGCTGAAGTAGATCATTTACTGGTTAAGAAGCATTAAAATCTTACTCTTCAGTTGTATGTTCAGACAAACGTAGATGTATTAAAAAGAAAGGTAGCAATGGCAACATAGAGAATAAAAGTAGGGAATGATAAGGAAAATGCAGAGAATTTACACATTCCATTAACTTGATGGCTTTAGGATCTTTATGTTCTTTCCCTGTTAAAACATATTTAATTCAAAAGGAAACTTACGGAAGAGTAGTCTTCAGGCATTTAACATTACTTAATCACTCTAAAAAGGTTTGCCTTTTAGTGTAGCAATAAAACTTTATATGATGATTGCCTATTAAGTATCTGTCCTGTAGGAATAGCTAATTCTGGTATAATAAGATCCCCCAGCTATGAGGTACTAAGTGACCTTGCCGGAATAGGAAAAAATAATGTTTTTTCAAAAAGTAGATTTATGGCCTATTGAAAAGACTCACCTCCTCACTGCTATTACAAAGGCAGAACAATATAATTTTATGGGCTGTCTTCTTGTTTGCAAATGCATGAATTTAATCCTTGAGTAAATGAGTTCTCAGAGGGAGGGGGGCACTCCAGGAATGACACTGGAAGGATAGAGGATGGCATGTGTGAAGTTGATAAAGGGTCAAAGCAGAAGGTGGCTGAAACCAGCATCATGCTTTTTTAAGACCAGAGAAAACTAATGCACTGCAACAATATTAAACTCAGCAGGCAAGCTGAGAGAGAGTTTGACCTTTTCTCCTACTTAGTTAAAAAACCTCTAAAGCCAACTTACCTTGAAAATGACTGGAATTATGAGGATGCACCAGTCTGTACGTGTCCTCTAGGGATTTCACTAAAACGTCGGAGGTGCTGGTAGAGAGCTCGGCTGGGCTGTGCTCCCCGGAGACACCTTTGGGACAGGCCCATCCCGGAGCTTTGGGAGGGAGCGGAGCTGCCTGCCGCAGCGGGGGCTGCAGGGTCTCAAGTCTGAGATAGTAATCTTAAGGCATATTCACCTGCGTCGGGGATGTCTGCTCGCCATGCCCATCTCCCTGGAAGGCGGCAGCTTTGTCACCGCTTGCCCAGGATGTGGGAGAGGTGGGTTTAGCTTCCTGTGAGCACAGGAGCGGGGAGCACCCCACGCTGCACCCCAGTGCTCAGCTGCCCTTCTGGCCCGGGTGGTGGCCGGCAGGAGTGCCTGGGCGAGTTAGCCCAGAGCTACCGCAGGTCCATTTACCGTGTTTCATGCAGGGGCACTGAATATTTTTGTCATTAATGTGCCTGACTGTGCAATGCAAATGAATGTCAAAGTTAGGTGTCCCCAGCTGTGTGTGCTGAGCACGCTGGTGCCCAGGCAGTGCCAGCACCTCCCAGGCACTCTACAGAAACACCATGTACTTAACCCAGGCGGGGGGACTGTCCTAAGGGCTGGGCACTTCCATCCTTTATTCCTCCTGGCTCTTTCTCTGTTTTATCATATCGTGTTTTCACTGATGATAATCTGATTTTTTTTACTGCTTGCGATTGGAAGAGTGATTACCACAGAGGGGCCAGGCTGCTGGCGAATGCCTTGCATAATGTCAACAACGATCTTAGCAAGCAGTACTCCAGTGACCAGTCAGAAAAATCAGACAAGCAAAATTTGTTGGTACAGTATCCTATTTCAAAGTCGCAGATAAAGTTGCCTCTTATTGGAGGGCCTTAACAAGATGTTACTTCTGTTAATTTGTCGTTTCTTTCCTGTAATAGAAGTCTTACAGAGTCTTCCCACAGATTGGTGGGACTGAACCAGGCTGTGGGTACCACAAGACAGTTACTTTGCAAAAATGCTTGTTCAGAGATTTCCCTCCCAGCAAGAGAAATAGTTAAAGAAGCATCTTTTTAATTTCTGTTGTTTGGTTGACTGGCTCAACAGCCTAAGAAAACAATTACAGAGGTAAAGACATGGGCACACTGTTGGATACTGCAGCAATGGAGCTGTTGGATATCCTGCCAAACAACATGCTTTGCGCTCAGCCTCTGCTGATTTGGCTGCATGTGTCGCTAATTTAGCTGAAAAAAGTAACACTGGGTGTTATCAAGAATCGTTCATTGGTATTTTCTCAGATGTTTGTTGTTCATTTGAGATGAAGGTTTTAGAGATAAATTTAGGAGTGTGTTCCTAGTTAAATGATTTTGAAAACCAGCTAGTAATTGCTCTAGGGCAGGCTGTACTAAGATTAAGGTTTTCATATCCACGCAGTGCTGGCTGCACGGTCACCAGCACCCCTGTCTTCAGCTTGACTAGTGAGCTTTACTGGGGAGCACTGAATTCCTGCCAGGGCTGGGCAAATTTTTGGTTGGAATAAGTTAGGAAAAAATTTAGAAATACTCTGCAGCTTTGAATCAAATTACTTTCTCAGGGAAAAGCTAGAAACTCCTTGATGCTTTTTAATTTTCATTCAACATTTTTATTTCAAAAAAATGCATACTTATTTGTAATTTAATAAAAGCAATACTAAAACAAAAGAATTAATTCTCTTTGAACCATTTTGTTAAGTAAATTTGATTAAATTTAGTTTCTAAGGCTAGAAGATTTAATCTGAAATCCCCCTGACCTCCAAATATTTTATTACAGACCACATATTTCTTTTAATTGAATCCAGAGAGAATTTTTGCAGTGCCTCATCTCACCGGGACATAAAGAAACATGTTTAAAATGTTCCCAAAAAATCTGAATTTTTTTTTTACTAACTAAAACAACACTGTTTATACATGGTGCTATGCAGGCATAACATCTAATTTACTGATGAATGCATCATCCAACATCTTATCCAATCTACTTTTCCTCAAAAATGCCAAGTTTGTGGTATGAAGTTTAATGAAACTTGTGACTTTTCTTAGGTTTGTCAGAAGCAACAAGGTATTTCCTGTCTGAGATGTCAACTTTGATCTTCAGTGTGTTTGAACGGTATTTATCTGCAGTCCAAAACTCCTGACTTTGAGTGAGATTGTCACCCGGGAATGAGGTTGTCACATCTGACAAAGTTGTGTCAGGGCACAGCTGTGCTGCTATAATACTGAGGGCTTCTGCTTTCCTTTTTGCTACCCAGACTCTGACAACTCTGAAGGGCTGCACCAGTGCCAGATTTCCTTCTTTTGATCTTCTGGATGGATGATTTTGTTAATAAAGGTTGCTGTGCAACTCTGGAAGATTTTACCTCTGTGTCTGTGTCATCATATTAAGAAAAAAAAAAAAAAAAAAAAAAAAGAAGGAAATTTATAACTTACCTCTCTGAAATTCTCAAAGGCTTTCAGAAAAGTGCAAAATGTTATACTGTTATACTCCTTGGCTATAAATTTCATTTTTTATTACTAAGAATTCTGCTATGTATTAGGGCACGTTCTGTCTATGTGTGTGGCCACTTCTGGTGCCAAAAGAAAATATAAAATAGCCTATTTTTCAATATATATGTCCTCGAGCCATTATTTTGCATCTGACCTACAGTCTGGGTAGAGTTGCTTTGGCTGCAGTGAAGGTTTCACTCTTCTGTTTTACAGCACTTGGAAGAAAGCCAGGCACTGGAGGGAGCAAGCAGGAGTATGAGATGCTACTGTGCGTCACGACAGCCTTAAAATGAATGTCATGTATTCTCAGCTTTGAGAACTGAATTCCATGGGTTGTAATTGAAACCGCTGTCAGACCCATGGGGCTCAGTTCTTCAGCTTGGATATTTCTGTCTTCACATACACGGGAGATCAAAGAAGCACTTGATCATTCGCTGACTCTTCTGGATGGTGATAGCAGCAAATAGGAGAGAAAGAATAACTAATGTGAATCATTTTAACAGGGAGGTTTCATTGCAATGGCCTGGCTCTCTCATGCTAAATAGCTACATAGTGATTGAATCTTTTCTTAGCTGATAGGCTCTGTGTTGCTGCTCACTGTTTAGTTCACTCTGTTCTTTCCTCTTGGTTTTATCGAGGTTACATATTGTTGATTGAATGACAGTCCCCAAATACTGCAAAGTGGTGCAGTGCTCCTAACAGCAGCTACGGTGAGCTGCACTAGACCAGTGAAACCCTGGACCTCCCCAGTCTGTATTCCAAGTTTGCCAACTGGTAACCTGCTGTAGCCTCCTCTGTCTGGTACTGCTGCTGTACAATTGTTTCTTTTGCTTTGTCTTATGCCGAATATCTGTTTTCAGCAAAAAAATCCCCTCTGTTGTGACTGTAAAGAATATGCATTTACATCAGCCACCAGCACCCTTACATAAACACAGATTTGCTTTCCTGAAGACGGTAATGTGCTCCCAAAGTGTTTGGATTAGGGAGCTTCTACTGTAATCAGTGATGGCAATGTGTGTGCTGTTTGAAGCCTTGGCAAAATAAGCATCCCCTTATAGGGGGATTCATTCAAGTCACAGGCTGATGTTTTTTTTTCCTGGAGGATCTATGTTCAAATGTTTTGTCCAGGAACGAGGAAAATAGTATTTGTGGTCTTTAAGCATGTAAAGAGTTATCATTACCAATGAGCTTTCCACCTCTTTCCTGCAATAATAACATCTTCCTAAATTACATTTTTCCAACTCAGTAAAGTGGATCATGCACTGATCTTATTCCTGTGGTGCAATGCTCTTAAAAGCATAGAAATATTAAAATCCTACAGGTGCAGGAGCAGCATGTTCAGCTAAGTAGCTTAAAACTGTCATGTGCCTTTTATTCTGAAAATGTATTTACACTAAAAATAATCAGATATAATCACTGTTGCCTGTGGATACAGATGTACCTTCATACTGATGTGCTTTTCATATAAATTTTTATTCTAAGGGTTGAAGAGTTTCTTTGTGGCTGTCTGAAATGTATCGTGCTCACCAGTCTAGAAATTATAGTTCTTGGAAGAGCTCACCAGTTCCACCAGCTCCTGCTGTGGGAATATCCATTAAATAAGAGGGAGAAACACACAAAGCAAAGGACAATATTGAAGTTTAATTTCTTTAATTTCCTCTATCATCCCTGTCAGAAAAAGGAAATGAAATTTGAGGTGAGAGTTAGCAAAATCTGCAAAAGAAGAGAGCGACACAACAGGATGACTACTTCAGGCAGAGTGGTAGATATTAGATGGCCGAAGGTGCAAAACTTCATCCACTTTCTTCACTATGAAGCCCAGCCTCGAGGCAGTGGGGCAGCAGAGAAGATGTGTGCATGGTGGTAACCACACAAGGCCACTGATGAAATCAAGACGGTCTTTGATACAGGAATCTCCGTGGTCCCGTCTCTTTGAAAGCAGTCCTCAAAATGTGGTGTAAGTAATGCTTTTTTTCCTCAGAAGTCTACAGTAAGTCGTGAACTAATAATAGCACTGTTGATGTTATCTCAAATTAAGCTTAAGTAGTTAAAACATGGAGGGGTGAACAAGTCACCAGAGAGAGGGCTGTTGTTACTCTGATAGTGGCTCGTGCCTGCGATCGTACTCGCAGAGGGGGCGAGGGGGAGCCCATGATGGGCCACAGCTGTGCGTGTGTACCCCTGGAGTGCGGTTCCTCACTCCCTACAAATTCACACACCAGACTACCACACCTTTGGTGAGCTGTAAATGGGATATCACGACCAAATAGTTGCTACCTACATCTGCATCTCCCCAAGTGCCACAAACTGCCTGTGTCTAGGTGAAAGTCGTGAAACTTCTGCCTAGCTCTTGAGCTCCAGATCTTCATGAATGTTGGGCTTGCATGTAGGAAAAGAGTTGCACAGCCCATGTGTAACGAAAAAGTAGTTGGTATTTGTGTCCTGAGCAACTATATATTCTGATCATAGCTCTCATGTGAAAAATGGTGAGAGAAAGAGCTGTTTCCATAGTTTGTTATTCTTAAGCCTTTTTTTCTCTCCGAGCAGCCTAGGTGTTTTCTGTGCTCTACAATGGCTGCTGGGTGAGAGAGAACAGATTAAAACAATTAGGCACAGAGTTATTTTGAAAGCAGAAGCAAGCCTGCCTTTCAGCCCTGCAGTGTCCAACCATTCAGTGTGTTCTTTCTTTGCTACAGGCTACTGTAGCTACTTCTGAACCTTGCTTGCCCTTCATGACAAGGCACCTTTTTGGGGGGATATTCTTGGAATCTTTAAACCAGGTGATACATTTTCAAGTCCCAGAGTGCCTTACTGACAGTGCTGTCTCTTTCCAACAGAAGAGAAAGTATTTTTAGCATGCAGTTTCAAACCAATATACCTTCTGTCTGTCTAATTATGCTGCCTCACAGTATACACATTTATTCTACTTCGCTGTGACCAGGGCAGTCCTCAGGATGTCCCAACCTGCTACCCACACGCCAGCCGGCCTGCACGGGGATACGTGCTTCTCAGCACACCAAAGTAATGCAGGGTCACAGTGCTGAAAGTAAAGTGACTCAGTGACTCATTTCCTGATGCTCTGTCAGATGTATGACACGTTATGTGTATTAATTGATATAAATCCTACTGAATTCACCAGCTTTGTGCAGAAACACCAGTAGTTAAGTATTGCAACTCCGATGACTGCATCTCTTCTGAAGAATTTTCTCATCTCCACCAATTCCCTGACGTACAAAACTGGTTTCTTTAATCTGGTCCTCTAAATATCTCATTTTGGAGTGAAATTCTGTTTTTTCATTGTACTTTTTTGCCTCTTGACAGAATCATTGAAGTGAATTCAGCTATATTGTTAGTGCTGCTATAGATTTGAAACTTGAATTTGGGGCAAGTAAAGCATTTGCTAAAAAGATATACCCTCTATGTATCTTTTTCAAGCTGATCTATGCCACCTTCTGGTGCTTATTCACAGAACTTACTCTGTTTATTTTCTTCTGAATAAATCACCTATTTGAATCTCCCTGGCACAGCTCTAGCAGGCAAGAAAGGCTACCTACATTTCACAGATGAATAAACTGAGAGTCCAAACACTTAAAATGGAGAAGCAGCCCTGAATTCTGTTCCATGCTTGTTGCTCTTCACTTGTGGCTTTCTGCTTACTACTCACAACAAACAAATGAGGACAAGCACCTACACCCTTCTTCTTCTGGTATGAGTGTGCCCCAGCCCCACCCACTGCTGCTGTTTGTATGGTTTGCTGCCTATCCCTACCCCTCCCTTGGCTGATGTTCTGTCCCCATTTCTTGGTTCTTGATCCTTCCCTGCCTTTCTCAGGGCATCTCTCTTGTGGGTTTTTTTGGCTTTTCTCCCCTGCATATTGTGAGATTGTTTCCCCCCTGCTTTTTTTTTTTTTTTTTTTTTTTGGGTAGCTCATCCCCTAGGACACTTTTCTCCCTGCTTCAAGATAGTGCTTGAGTCTGGTGAAAAAAAAGTAAACCTCATAAATGCTGGAGGGGCTTGTGCATTACTTCAAAAGCAGAATAGAAACAAATGGTGAAGCAACAGAGAGAGGGGAGCTGCTGCAGCAGTAAGGGCTCTGTATGTGTTTGCATGCTTTGCACTGCAGGTAAGGTGGGGCCCTGTGGCATGAAGCACTGCTCTCTTTTGCTGGCACCTACCAATAATCTTCTTAGGCCTCTGCATTTCTTTATACTGTGTGTACCTTGTCCAGTGAATGCTGATGAGGGGTGTTAGTACAGGCTGCAGACGGGCGTTTACTCTCAGCAGATGATCTCAGGCCTTTTCAAATGAGTGGCTGCGCGTTGCACGCTCCTCTAGAGATGGCTCTGTGCTTGCTGCCCTTTGGTACCCCAAGACAAGATAGCTATTGCCAACTGTGGCTCATCTGTTAGGTTAACATCCCTTTTTGCTTCCAGGAAAATGATGAGCTTATGTCAGGTTCAGTAATCCTGATGTCTGCACAGTTGAGAGAAATAGTGCTTTAATGTGAGCATGAATGTGCATGTGTATATATGGAAACTAGAGCTTTGACAAGCCTCTCATCTGCCTTGGGAAAGAAAGAGCAGGGCTGAAAATCTATGGAGTTGCAATATGCTGACTAAGGCCACTAGTTTTCAGCGACTCACAATCTGTTTTTCTGGCAGCCCAACCACACAGCAGGTTGTGCTTTTTTAAGCTTCTGTTTCTTTCCTTTAAAAAAATTCTACATCAGAAAAGTTAATGCCTAAAGATATCCTGGAAGGTCTGTCCCTTTGACAGGTTACATGCACTCAAGTATAGAAATCTCTGTACACTGGCATCCCTCCCTCACTCTGCTGTACTAGCTTATTTTTGCACTGGCAAAGAGGCACTTTTAAAATTTACATTAGTTTAAAGCTGATGAAAGATACTTGCTAGTTTGTCTTTCTGGTAGTCATCCTATTTTCCATTTTCTGATCACTCACTGCCAACTTGGAGAGGAGTGTTGGGCAAAGCCAGTTGAAACAGGCTGTGCCATTATCTCATGGAGGCACTGAGATGTTTCTGGCTACAGTTAAGCATCTAGTTTCTAAAATGGGGGCTTTTCCACTTTTTTTTTTTTTTTTTAATTTTATTTTCTGTGTTAGAGGTAGGGTTTATATTGCCTGAGCACTTACGGATCATAGAATCATAGAATGGTTTGGGTTGGAAGGGACCTTAAAGATCATCTAGTTCCAAACCCCCCTGCCATGGGCAGGGACACCTTCCACTAGATCAGGTTACTCAAAACCACATCCAACCTGGCCCTGAACCCTTCCTTGAATATTTGGAATTAATCAAAGAATGTAATTTGTTAGAAGAATCTGCCAAGATAGGATTTTTTTTACTTTCATTTTTCTAAATTATTTTAAGGTTTTCTCTGACTTTCCTCTCTTTTGTTTTCCTTTCTCTTTTACCCTGCAAAAATGTTGCCCATTACCTGTTGAAAAAACTATCAGTTTTAGAGCAACCAAACGCACAGTCACTGGGAAAGGAAGCTGTTTCATTTCAAGATGTGAAGGAAATTTAAAAATCAGATTTGAGATAAAATTTCATTGCCCAGAAGATTTATCTGTATGGATTAATATCTGTTGCTTGCCTATAAACTCCACTGCTGTGCAGGTGATGGCAGAGCACCACAAGCCTTCATGCATTGCTGCCAAAGTACCAGGCAGCACTTCCACTGTGCTGTGGAGGTACCTCTTAGAAGCAGGTCATAGATAAATGAACCAATTTGTATAAAAATAATCATCACTGGGATGATCCTTTCAGATTCATAATAGTGTATTAAATAATGATCATTAATTTGTTGTTTAGAAAAAAAAAAAAAAAAAAAGAACCCAGCCAAGCATTTCCACTTTCTATAGATAGCAATTCAATTACTATTGTGCTGGAGTTTAATCTCTTGGTATTCCTGTGAGAAATTTTATTCTTTATTTATTCTCATTTTATAGACTGGGACACAGGGACATACTTGGCTGAGGGCACAAAATGAATCTATTTGAAGCTTTCTAGGAATTTTGCCATAGTTAATATCACTGGTTGAAAAGCTCGAGTATAAAGGAGGCTGTCAGTGTTGTCCATAGCTTAGCCCTCCTCTGAACAGATGCCCACAGAGCAGAAATGTCCATTTTCTGCTTGCACTGTTGCTCAGAAAGTTTCTCTCCCTGTTCTTGCCAGGAAGGGATCTGACAGGAGAGGAAAATGCCTCCTGGTCCCCATGAATCACCAAACACCAACGTAGGTAGGACCACCTAAACCACAACTCCACTTCAAAATCCCCCTACTAACATTGTATAGCTCTACTTTTTCACATTTCCTCTGTTCTGTGTTTTCCTGTGCAAGCTCAGGCAAGAAAGAGTTTTTCCTGGATACAGAAATCTGTGGCTCTTGTGGCATTTTTAGGCACATTGCTGTCCATCAACTGGTTCATGTAGAAAGCCCTTCAGAGCAGACCTGAGGCCATAGTACATCCTTCAGGGCCTCGCCACTTGCACCATGGTAGAGGCTTAGCAGTGGAAATTTTTATATTTTCCAGCATGAAAACAAAGCTCATCTCTTGACTGAGAACTCATGCAGCACCGACAGCATTTGCTGAGATGCTGCCAAATAACAAAGGGCAATATTTTCTTTAAAAAGCAGAAAGCGTATTAAAAGTTTCTAAGCTGTGTTTGTGAAAATCTCGGAGTCATTTGATTAGGAGCTTGAAGTTGGTCGGACTCCTTCCAGCTTCCCCACTTCGCCCTCATTTCTGCGTGATACTGCAGCTGCTCTGATGAAAAAGTTATTTAAAAATTTGCTTGTAGCTATGGCAACCTTCATGCACTGTATTTCAATTGAAACTCTAAAACAGCAGCAGAAGTTTCTTAATAGGATATTTATGAAGATTTTAGCCTTTGTACATTTTAAAATGGAAGTATTCCATTTTTAAAGGGGGGGTTATCAAATCTCATTAATTTTGGAACTGCATTTTTGTTGTGAGAGCTGCTGCTTAGCTCTTTTTTTGTGGGGTTTTGTTTTTGTTTAACATTCCTCTGGTTGCTTTAACTCTTCAGAGCCAGAGACCCGGGGCGCTTTCCAAGCGCCTGCTCCTCCTGTCTGTGCCTGGCCCCCTGCTCTCTCCAGCAGACGGCTGGTTCTGTAGTGGTGCGGTGGAGGGACAGGGCAACCAGTCGTGTTGGGATCAGGCTGGCGGAACTGGAGCGTTGCTGGGGTTCTCAGACTTTCCCTTCCCACAATAAATAACCCAGGTGGTTTATTTAGGCCTTTGCCCATGCAGTTTCCAGGTGTTTGCCTTCTCTGAGAGAAGCAAATAGACGTGCTTGCAGTTAGATTATTCAGTACCTCCATGATA
Source organism: Tyto alba (assembly GCF_018691265.1). Taxonomy (NCBI): domain Eukaryota; kingdom Metazoa; phylum Chordata; class Aves; order Strigiformes; family Tytonidae; genus Tyto; species Tyto alba. Next base: position 14,472,991 of record NW_024881279.1, read on the forward strand.
TGTCAATGTTTCTTCTCAAAGGCAGAAGCTTTCAGGGAGTACTCAGTTTGTCTAGGTACAGTGACAGTAAGCTTTAACTTCACAGACAACTCAGTGTGCTAGCTGCACCTCAGAAGGGTTAAATTTGAGAAGCTGCTATTTTCCTTTTGTTTTCTTCCCTCTTTTTCTCTGTGCATTCACACCTTCAAAATCATGAGGGTAAAATTAAGGAAGCCTTGCTGAGATACACATTCTGTTGCCCTAACCCCCCTCGAACCATGATATGTTCCGGTGCCTCCGAAGTGTGGATTAGGTCTAATTAATACTGTTTCTTGATCAATGGTTTTGACACAAATGCATCAAAGGGTTTTATGTAATTACAGCTGTAACAGCAAGGGCTTTTTGCTAGGAAGCTCTCAGGGCTGTGGTGGGGAAGTTCGCTGCTCGTGAGGTTTTTGACCTCCAGCTGCTGTAGCTGTGTGACTGCCCCATCACTTTTTTTTTTTTTTTTTTTTTCCCAGGCAGGTTTTAAGCTACTGGTTTGCACTGGAAGATGCCTGAGGTGTGGACAGGCACCTTCCTCATTTAGCACAAGTTTGTATAACTGAACATTGGCACCTTTTGTCTGTACCAACGGGATTATTCCTGACCCATATGGTGAAATGTTCATTTTAGGAAATGCATCATGATAGGTTATAATGAGCCACCTGAGGAGGTGTTATCAGGGTATTCAAAGAGGATTTTTGTGTTTTATTAATCTGCAGAAAAAAAGAGTTGAATTGATCACATTTCTCACAATACATCTAAGAGAAAACATGCAAGGGATGTAAAAGATTCAACACCCTTTAGCCCTCCCATTCTGCATTTCGGACGACTGACATTGTCTCCACTCCCCTCCCGGCACAGCAGACATCCAGTGTCTAATCTGTATGCCACCTCTCTTGCTGTGATCCGATGAGACAGGACCATGGCACAGAAGAATATACACCTATTAGATAGGCAGGGCTCTAGAAGGGGAATTGCACTACTGCAAAAGAGATTAAATTTGATGATGGAACTTTCCGGTCCATTGACTGCACTAAACCAACTACACTTTATTCAGGTTTGTGAAGCTCTAATGGAGACTGGAAAAGCTGCCAATGGGGTTGGAATTATATCTGTATTGGAATGGGAACTTTCTAGTTCAATAAGAAATTAGGAGAATCAAAGAAAATAAGGCTGGGTGGGATCTTAAGGAATCCCCTAGTCTAGACCATGAAATGTGCTGAGAGGCATTAACAGACATCAAGGAGATGCAGGGCTTGGGTTCAGCGCTGGGTGTAGGCTTTAGCAGTGTTATTTTGTAAAATTGCCCTGTCACAGTACAACCACGTATCAGAGAATTTGCACAGCACTGCCTGCCTTTGGCACGGAGGTGAATGTGCAGGAACGAGAGCTGAGGTGTGCCTGTCCTTCGCTGAGTACCAGAGAGGTCTTTTATAAACCAGCACAGCGTGAAAGAGGCTGTGGGTACAGTGCTGCAGAGACATCATCCAGTCATGTCCATCCTCTCTTCTACTGGATCTTATACAGAGAATAACTTGGTCAGCCCGGAGGATTAAAGCTCTTCTGCCTTTTTTGGGAAGTGCCCCATGCAGCACACAGACACACAGGATGCACTGCCATCTGTCTGCTGTGGATATAGCAGGACCAATCGTGTTACATCTTTCTGACTTAAGAAAAAATACTATCTTCTGTTTGCATAGAGGCAGTCAATAAGCTATGTTGGAAACTATAGTACACCTTGTTATGTTTTTCTGTTTTGTTTGTTGGTTTTAAAGTCAAATTGGCTTATATCGGCAGTTGGAGAAAGTGAACACAGAAGGCCAAAACCAGGGAGTGATGCTGGGATAATTTGCTTCAGTAGGATTTGTGCCCTATATAAGTTAACTTGCAGCTGGCAATACACCTTTGCTTAGATTTCATTTTAACGGGAATTTTCTCAGTCACTTTTTGTAATGAGAAGATGTAGATAGATCTAATGCTTTTCAGCAATTCAGTGCTCTTAGCTGCAAAACTATAATGGGATGAAAAATGCAGTTTGGAAAGGAACCAACAATGTTTGTTTTGTTCTGTAGTTTCCCATTGAAAAAAGAGGAGTTTTTTTCCCCTGCTATTCAAAACACAGAAACAAAATCTATCAACAGCTCACAACTGGAAGGAATTGACCAAATAAATACATGAGCTACAACTTATGAAAGCTGTTTTCAAAAACCGTTTGAAGGAACCACTGAATCACGGCACCTCCCCAGCCCTCCCCCGGGTCGTGCTGCTGCTGCCGGAGCAGCTTGTGGCTGCCTGCCCTGCTCTGACCTGTCCCACCGATGGCCCGCTGGCGCTGCCAGGGGATCTCACACTGAAATACACGAACAGACAGTTATAGGAGCCTTTAAACATCTGTCTGCCACCCATCTGGCTTCCTTTATTCAGATGCAATGCGATGTTTCCAGCGTATTTAGTCCTTCTCTAATTTAATAGATTAAGAGTTTAAGACTCACTACTTTCCATCATTTCATAGGAGCTCTTCAGCTAAATTTGGTGGGTCAGTAACTTGGAAATTCGTCTCAGTAATTTTCTTAGTTTGCATTAAAGTTTCATTACTCCCTCTTGGCTAGACACATGGCAAACTCCAGCCTCATATTTATACTGTGTGGTTTTGCTTTCCTTCAGGGATTTTCCTATTTCCCCTAATGTTGCAGCTCATGTCCTCAGGGGAAAAGGAAAAAAGAAAAAAAAGTGCTCCGAACTGCTGGTTAAATAAAATCATTTTGTATAAACCCCTTTTGAGGTCCAAGAAATCTTGTGATAAAGCCTCGTTCTCTGATGCAAACTCCTCAAAATTGGCTGAGAAACTGAAAACGTGCATATTTATTTGAGCAGAACAAATATTTATAGGAGCCTTCTAAGCTCTGTCTCCTGCCATCTGGCTCTGCCGCCTCGGCGGCGCTGGAGCCTCCCCGGCGCGGCGGCCCCTCGCCTCCACGCGTGGGGGGAGCGGGGCTGAACACACCGAAATTTCGGGGCTTTTCCTCCATTTCCCCGCAATAGCAGGAAAAGTTGCGACGCTCGTTTTACCCATTAGAGGGCAGAGGTGTCACAGCAAAGCCCGTGCAGAGCGCGGTGGGGGAGCGCCCAGCCCCCCGGCCGCGCCGCTCCGCGCCGGCCCGGCAACCGCGGGCGCTGAAGGCGAGCCCCGTGTAGTTGGACTGGGATCCGCGTTAATGCGCTCCTGTGTTTGAAAAAACACGAGACTCTGTGTTTCGGAAGGGGAAGGGGAGGAAAAGGGGGGCGAGCTGGAGCGTGGGCATCTGGTGAAATAGGTTGCTAAGGGTCTGTCAAGCATTTTAAGGGGGGTAAACAGAAAATGAAGCTTTGCCAGTTAATGCTGTAGGTAGAAATTGTGAAGGAGAAGGTGTTTTGCTTTAAGAATATTAGTTTTGGCAAGGAATTTACAGGTGGTATTGGAACAAGGGCTAAAGTCAGTGTTCTCAAAACCATCACTGCCACTGGCACTGGGATTTTGTCCCGCTCCTTTCCTGGACTCTGCAGGAGAAGAAATTCAGTGATCCCATGCTTGTTTAATCAAAACCGCTCTGCTGTTGCCTTTGCTTCAGGGATTGTCCGTTTAAACAGAAGGTTTGCTCATCTGAACCTCAGCAACATTTGCTTCATCACCTTCCCCCTTCGCTGAAGAAGCCTGGTTTGCAGCAGGGTGTAGCTCCCTTCCGACAAGCTGCCTGCAGAGCTACTTGGGAAGCCAAACACAGCTCTCCCTGATTTATTAAAATGCATTGCGTGCTTTTTGTCAGCAGTGCTGATGTGGGTAAGAACAACAGGGCAAACACCTTAATAGTCAAGCCAAGAGGCTGTGTACTGTTTATCGCACGCACCCACGAAGTTTGGCTATGACTCAGCTACTGCATTACGGGCAGCGGTGGTATTAGTTTCCAATGGTGTTGGAATTAAGTACAACTGGGCTTGTGCAGAATCCTAGGTAGCTGCTGAGCTCAATACTGAGCTGCAGAGCTGATTTCCTCCAGGGCTGTAGCCTGAACCCAGACCCAGTGCAGAGTGCCCGTATGGGTGTGGATCTTTGGGGGCCATATTGCTGCAAAGGAAAGTTTTTAGTGGACTCAGACTGGGCACAGGCTGAAAGACCCTGTGACGATGGAGGCATGGCGTGCTGTGAGGGCTGGTGCTGTGTGCCTGCCACTCTCCATCCACACTGACGAAATAAAAGAGAAAGAGGCAGCTCTTCAGGTGCTTTGCTAGGAGAGGATATTACTGAAATAGAAACATTTCACCTGGCACTGCCCTCCCATGGGTAGAGCTGCCTTTCCACAAGGCACAGAAGCACCAAAAAATGCTCTTTTTTCACACACAGAAAAGAGAATAGACTCCTCTGCTGCCAGTACTGCAGAACTTCTCCAGTTAGTTAGTCATTTTAATGGTAGGGCTATTTTTTGGATCTGAAAAGCTATGGCTTCTGTCCATCTATGTCTTTTTTATGTGAATAAATATTATAAATGTATGACAGAGACATAAAGAGCCTCACTGAATAGTTGCACAAAGAGGCTGAAGGATAGCATTGAATTGCTGAAATAAAAATGCATCAGTGGATGTAGATGGATCTCACCTGTGAGAATTGAAGTCCCCTTTGTCTGAATGTCTGGTTGTGACCAACTGGGGTTTGCATCCCATCTTGAAAGGTAGATCCATTTGTTTAAAATGCTTAACCTTTGCTTAAAAGTTGTTTCAGTAATGACTCATGGAGGAGACTGCAGTGAATTGAATCACTACTCAAAGTGTCTACTGTGTGAAGAATTTAGTTGCAGAAAAAAGTTTTGTGAAAAACCTCAAAAGTCTAAGGCAATTGCAGTGCAAACTGATGTAATCACTTTAACTTGCTAACTGCTGCAGTCTGGGCTCAGCCTCACTGCTGATGGCATTTTCCACTGCAAGATTGTTCTGCTTTTCTTTGGATTATGTTGGTATTGCCCAGTGTCCAAATATAGAGTTACTCAATGCTTCCATTCAGTGCTTTTGTATGTAAAATGCATTAATCTGTTCTAAGCAGCAGAGCATCTTCTATAAGATGTTATTTTGGCATCTCCTTTGGTCTGTAGCTATTTCAACTTTCCTGAACTGTTTGAAGGGGAAGCGTGTCCTGCCACAGGAAGCAGAGCTACAGTGCTTAAAGGCACTGGGGTATCTTCAGCCAGTGGGATTCCTCTGTCAAAGAAGCCCAGGCCTACATGGACATGCCAAAATGGTGGTGGTAATGTTGCTGACATGATTTCCTGTGTCAAAAGGAGGTACTTTCTTCCTAGCAGGTCAAGGACTGGATCAGAAAGGTGAAGACTTTCCAAGGAGGTTGAAGTTTTAGTCTTTAAGAAGAACAGCTACTATGGAGCAGCTGGTCCTAAGGATGGCAAGGGCAAGGGGCTAAGGTCTAACCAGCGATGTCTGTGAGCGGTTTCAACAGAGGGTATCCAAGGTACCAGTGACTCCAATAAGCCATATAGGCAGTCCTGCTCCTTTCTGTGCTGTTGAGTAAGCCAGTTCTCAGCTCTCTGTTCAGCAGAACTCACAGCTTCCAGCAGCAGAGCAAACAGCCTCCAACACCTCCGTTTGCACCCGGAGAGCTGCCTTGGAAGCTGCGAGGGAGGAAGAGAATCAGCAACCAGCGCTGTCTGCTGTAGGCAGAGCTGCCTGGTACAGCCCATGTCCTGCAATCCTCTCCGCCTGTGCCGATCGAGGCTGTCTCACTGTCATATTTCATCAACCTTCCATCCTTATAACTGACTGACTGTTGGACATCTAATCTTGATTCAAGCCAGGGAGGGTCTTGCAGCTCCAAAGCAACTAAGTGGAGAGACCAAGCATTTCGTAGGAATCTGAGTAACCTGTTGGATGGGAGACACACACACACACACACACACACACAATCTCAGTTTCCCACAGTGAGTGATGAAATAATTACATCATAACTGACAAAGCTGCTGATTTGAAGGAGAAAAAATTTCCCAAGGGCAATACTAAGATGGCAAGCTTTCAGTTCTGGTATGTCGTTTACTGCTCCTGTGTTGATTTTTATAGTGGTTTCTGTGGAGCAAGTGGCTACTCAGCAAAATTAATGTTGCAGAATGAGACCCTCAGATAGGGTCTGGGATTTCATCACTGAGCTTTTCACATATTTCAAAAATATTAGTGTTAGGAGAGACTATTACTTACTAGTCTGCTTCCCAGCCCACACCACAAACATTTCACGCAGGGGTTCTTGCAGTGCTCCCAGGAGTTATTGGCAGGAGCAGCTCCTTGGAGCTAAAGTGGAAGAGACAATTTAATGTGACTAAAGTTTAAAAAATGATTCTCTCCTTTCTAATACAAATTATCAGTGATGAATTATCACTCCTACTAGGTTTAGGAAATAAGCCCAACAATTTATACCTGGCAACCTTTAATAGCTGTGCATATGCAGCTTCTTGGCTCTGTGACCCAGGAGAATATTCCTCTTAAAGACTTAGTGTTTGTGTTGGGTTTCCTGTAAATTCATAGTGTTTCATTTGCAGCCAAACTGCAACAAAACCCACATAATGATTAGGAAGCTTTGCACGTAGTTACAGAAAATGCAGTCACAAGATTGCTAAATAGAAATTGCTCTATCTTTAAATGATCATGAGCTGTCAGCTGTTCCTTTGTTCGGATTATTATAGACACACATAAAACATTTGATTGAATGCTCGAGTTTTCACCAGCTAGAATCCAGACGGATGTCTGATAAAATAACAAACACACCCCACTCCACCCCTGCTCAAAATCCCCTTCCTGCTTCGGCTGAATTTCTCCCTGTATTGAAACCAGTATTTCATGGACTAAATTGGACAAAGCAAGCAAACAATCTCCTTCGCATTGATTTCCAAATCAAATAATTGTTAATCACATCAATATTTCAAGCTGATTCAACAGTCCTGGAGGCCAGCTTTCTGGCTCAAACAAGCTCCTCTGCATGGATGCCACAGAGCCCTCTGTGTGTGCCACCCAGATTTGCTATTAATGACTGTTGGAAGTGTTCAGGTCTGATTCTCTCACCTCTTTCTTCCTCCCCTCCCTTTTCCCCTCATTCAGCAAGGAAGAAACAGAAATGCCATTCTTCAGGTGACATTGGATATCTAACCTGTCTCAGTGGTGTGAAGGGGGCAGCTGCCTAGTGCTAAAACACAGATCCAGGGCACCACTGACTTACCTGTAAGCAACCACAGTACCTCAGCTGCTGGGAAGAGTGGCAGACATTTCAGTGTGGTGAGCTCCTAATTTCTGGGGGCTAAACTCTGCCCTTTTGTGGTACAACTCTGATTGGCAGGTGTGTGACAGCTTAAGGGGTATCAGAGCCTGCCTTGTCAGGCTGTGCTGACTGTGGAGCAGAAGCCTGCTCCTGCAGACATTTGTCCAAAGGATTAATTTCAAATCCATGTGCATCTCTTTATGTTCACTGAGATGCTTCTCATGCTTTAAACGAAGCAAGTGCCTGTGCTTTGGGAGGATGGCAATCAGGGCAGAAACAGTGGAGCTGTGGGCCGACTGTGGCAGAAGCAGCGCTGGTGTCGACAGCCTGGCGTGGGCAGGGGTGCTGGCAGGGCCTGGGAGGAGCTCGGGATCAGCTCCTGTCCCCCCCAGCAGCTCTGCCCCAGGTCAGGTCTCACCAAAGGTGGTGAACAAGTCCTTCCCTTCTTTGCAAAAGAGAAAGGAAGAAAAGGTGGCAGACTGAAACATGACCGTTTCCAGCATTAACAAGAAACACAGGCAAAGCAGCACACACAAACACACACAGAGCACATCATGGTCCAGTGTAGAGAAGCCTGCCTGAGACCAGATTAACGGTCAGTCTGCAAAGGAGAGGATGAGCCTTGGAGAACAAAATACCTTCTCCCAGTTAGACACAGCTCACAGGAGCTCTGTCTGTGCAACTGTGGGCACAGCTGGTTGGGAAAGCATATGCTGCCCATTTGACATGTAATAAATTTATCCTGTCAGATAAGCAAGACTTCAGGACTGTATCTGCAGCATCTATTAGAAATAGCAAATTAATTAAAAGTATGGCCTAATTAACCTCCCTGCCTCTTCCTTTGCCAGGGCAGTGAGGCTCATCCTGCCACGAGCCCTGCAGCAGCCTGTGCCGTGTCCTGGGCAGCCCTGGGTTTGCTGATGGCCCACACACTCCTCCCTGTGCATCGGGGGACAGAGGTGCCTTCTGCGTAATGAGGCCACTGACAGTTTGATGGTGCTTTCTGTGAAAGTGTTCTCCCCTGTGCCTTTACTGAAGTTGTCTGTGGACTGGCTGTGGACTGGCCATGCCTTAGGCGGGTGTGTGAGCTGTAGAGTAGGGTCACCAGCAGAGGCTGAGATTGGAATGGGGTTTTGAGGGGTCTCTGCCTTAGAATTGGAAACCTGATGAGGTGAAGAGGGCTCTAGAACAAGACCTAAACTTCTCTTAAGATGGTTGAGCTGAATTTAGGGAGGATGGGTGTAACACACAACCCTTTGAACTATTCTATAGCAGAGCAGGTTTTGTATAGCCTCAAGTAAGCTTTAGCAGAGGGGAAAAGGGGGCTAACTTCATACCCACCGTGGCTAACCTACTGGAGACCACTGCATCCTCTGCAAATGGCAGAGACTGCACACAAGCTGGTGAGCACAGCAGGAAGCTCTTCAGGGGCTGCACAACCAGCCCACATCATCTCTACAAGTGGCTTCACCCCATGAGAGCAAGTCTTTATTCTCTTGCTGTCACATTTTCCCGTCTGCTCACTTGTAAATCAAATTTCCATGTTCTCTGATGATAATGTTTTACTCCTCTGAAAGTTACTATTTGCACAGTGGCATCTGTACGATGCTATTTTCCCCTCTGAATAATCATTTTCATAATCTGAATCCGAAAAGAAAACCCAAACAACTACCATGGAAGAAAGGAAAATTCTCATGGAATAAATTTCCATAGACTCAGTTAAATTTCCCCTTAAATGTCTATTACTTCTGGAGCTTCCCGTGAAAGCAGCAATGAGGCGATTTATTCTGCTCAGTTTTTACCTACTGACCCTACCAAATACTTTCCTCAGCATGCTATCATCAGAGGTGTTGTAGAGCTGATGCATTTGCTATTTTTTGTTTAATAGAGCCGATATTCAAATCGAGTGATGTCCCTTGTCACAAATATAATTTCATCCTTCTATCGCACTTGCCAAGAACAATACAATGGCTTTGCTGTTAGATAGTGTGCTTGGTTCATTACTTTAAAATATGTTAGCACTTTGTTCATAATAGGTTTGATGGCTTAAGCAATATAGGTGCTGAATTTTTAATGGTAACAATAAGGTATTTATTTTATTTGTATTTGAAGAAGGAGCAGGAAGCACAAGTACCTAGTGAGAAAGCTTGTTTTTGTGAGACTAAGTCCAGTTTTGCAGCTGTGTGGGATCATGCAAGCACCCTTTTTCAAGGTAACCCTGAAAATCTTGTAATTACTACAGGTGATTTGTCATTTAAGAGTGTTACAAAAAATACTTCAGGGGCTCTTGCAGCACATGGGTGAGTTTTACTTTTATTCTCACAGCCCAGCAGAGAGGGTCTGGCCAGCCATAGGATCTAAGGTGCATTCAGAGTGAGAAAATCTTGCCTGTGCTGAGAGCATCTTTAAATCAGTGGCAGAGATGTTTCTTGTGGGGGGTGCTAAATTTGGCATAGGAGCACAGGCATGGGGTGGGCTTTTGAGATCATGTGGCCGTTGACACCAACTCCCCTGTTTCCTTCTAGTCTATTGAGTGCTACATTCAGGTCTGACGCATACAATTAATAGTGAGATTGAATCCCTACCAAGTGTCCCAAATTATCCTGCAAGGAGCAGAGCATGAAGCTGCATCAGGGTAGGAGGGAGGGGATCAGCTGAGGGTCCTCACAACGTGGAGCAGCTCGCAGCACCCCATGCTGCCAAGGTGCTGTGCTGGTTGGCTCCTTACTGAGGAGTTTGGTAGTACAGCCAGTGATAAATAACATTACGTGATGCTCTGTGCATAAAGCATCATTGCCTTGCAGGGGCACCAGGCTTCCTGGGGAGGAGCACGGTAGCATTTCTGCATGTGTTGGTCTCCGCCTCTGCTCATGGTGGGCTCCATCTCACCCTGCATGGCTGCTGCCCCTTCTCCTGGCCCATCCCCACACCAACCCCTTTCCTCAGGGCAACTGCACATTCCTGTTGACATGCCCACAAATGGCTTTATTGGTTTTTCCCCTGCTCAGAAAAAAGTTAAGAGGATGCACAAAATTTCCACATTGCAACAGGAATCTGGGGCTTCTCCTAGACAGGACTCCCCACTAGCATGTGGGGAAGAGAAGCAATGTTTTAAGGAAGGAACATTTGAGAGTATTTCTGCACAAACCCAGAATATACTTTATTTTTAAAGCCTTGTGCATAAAATTTGGCTTCCTCTGAAACTGGAAATTGTCTCACAGCAACATATGCTAATTCATTAGATGAATTTCATTCATTGAAATGCGAACTAGAGTAATTTCTTCCTACTTTTGAATGCAAATTACAATTCAACCTTAACTATGGCGGTATTCCCATTACACAGGGCTGAAGAATATCTATAATATTTACTTTACTCTTGCTTTTAACTTAGCAAAAGCTTTTCTCAATAAGCTCCATGTCATCCCAGAGCAGCTTTTTGTGCTGTTCCTCATGTTGCAGTTTTGCACTGAGGGGTTGGCTCAGACTGTCAGGGTAACAGCATCACCAGAGCTGTAAGTCTCCTGGATACCTGGGAGGGACCATATTGTGACTTACAGTTCCCTTCTTGTTTCCTTCATGGTGGGAAGTAGGTCTCTGTCCAACCTGCAGCACTCATACTCACAGAGCAGGGGTCTGCTGAGGCACAGCCAAGCATAGAATCATTACATTATTTGGGTTAGAAGGGACTTTAAAGATTGTCTAGTCCCACCCCCCCTGCCATGGTCAGGGCCCCCTTCCCCCAGCCCAGGGGGCTCCCAGCCCCGTCCAACCTGGCCTTGAACCCTTCCAGGGAGGGGGCAGCCACAGCTGCTCTGGGCACCCTGGGCCAGCGCCTCACCACCCGCACAGGGAAGAATTTCTTCCTAATATCTAATCTGAATCTGCCTTCTTTCAGTTTAAAGTCTCATCCTATCCCCACACTCCCTGATCAAGAGTTTCTCCCCCTCTTTCCTGTCCCCCCTTTAATCACTGGGAGGCTGCTGTAAGGTCTCCCCGGAGCCTTCTCTTCTCCAGGCTGAATTACCCCCAACTCTCTCAGCCTGGCCTCCCAGGGGAGGTGATCCAGCCCCTAATTATCTGGCCTCCTCTAGACATTCTTGAGCAGGTCTGTGTCCTTCTGATGTTGGGGGCCCCAGAGCTGGACGTAGCACTGCAGGGGGGTTCTCACGAGAGCAGAGTAGGGGGGGAAAATCCCCTCCCTCGACCTGCTGGCCACACTTGATGCAGCCCAGGTCACAGTTGGCTTTCTGGGCTGCAAGCACACGTTGCCAGGTCATGTTGAGCTTCTCATCCACCAAGACCCCAAGTCCTTCTCCGCAGGGCTATTCTCAATCCACTCCTCACCCAGCCTGGATTTGTGCTGGGGATTGCCCTGACCCATGTGCAGGACCTTGCACTTGGCCTTTTTGAACTCCATGAGGTTTGCACAGACCCACCTCTCCAGCCTGTCCAGATCCCTCTGGATGCCATCCCTGCCCTCCAGCATGTCCCCGCACCACACAGCCCGGTGTCGTTAGCAAACTGAGGAATGTGCACTCATAACTCTTTGAGTGAGACCATCCAGACAATTCCTTATCCACCGAATGGTCCATCTGTCAAATCCACGTCTCCAATTTAGAGACAAGGGTGTCATGCAGGATAGTGTTTTGCACAAGTCCAGGTAGATGATGTCAGTTGTTCTTCCACTATCCACCAGTGCTCTAAGTCCATTGTAGAAGGCCACCAAATTTGTCAGGCATGATTTGCCCTTAGTGAAGCCATGTTGGCTGTCACCAATCACCTCCTTATTTTCTATGTACCCTAGCATAGTTTCCGAGAGGATCCGCTCCATGATATTGCTGAGCACAGAGGTGAGATATCTGGCTTATTTTCACTTTGATTTAAATGAACAATTAATTAATAAATAAAGGAATTTACTTCAATTTTGTTTTTCAATTTGAATTAATGATTCTTCCAGCAAAAATAAACTACCTGAATAATAACATCTTTGTAACCTCAAGGCTTCTTTTTGAACTGCTTATGAAAATGCTGCATAACCTCCATCAGTACTGAACTCGTACTCAAGCATCATAATCATTGAAAGGATGAATAGCAAGAGGGAGAGGGGGAGAGAATGAAGTTCACTTTCCCCCATACATGAGATTGTTTCTTAAGAATTGTTTCGATAACTTTTTTCTGCTCACAATAGACTTGCATGTGTTTTTATGTGTGTTATTCTCTCTGTATGAGGCTAATGACTGCCTGAAATCATTCACTGAAAGCAATTGTTTGGACATCCCTCCATGCACTTTAAAAGGTGACAAAGTATAAGGTTTTCATTATTGTTCAGCTCACATTTGGAGTCAACTCCAGCCTGTGTCTGGCACGCCAAGTCAATAGCCTCACTCTGTATCCCACTCACATCTTTTCCTTTCCTGAGCTTACTCTGTCTGACTTTATACTGCTGGGTGATGTAGTCACAGGAGGAACTGTGTGCGGGAGAGAGCATTCTGGTTTGTGGTGGGAAGCTGGTGTGAAGAATTAAAGCTCCTATTGTGACAGAGATGGCAACAAAAGCAGAAAACTTCCTCGTGCAGAAGGAAGAACTGTCAACTGAGACACTCAGAGGTGATACATGGGTATCAAGCAATGACTTTCACACTAATTTCCAAAGTGCTGTTACTGTCAGCCTCGGTCAGGTCTTCAAGCTTCCTTGCCAAAGGCTGCCTGCCGACATTGCTTCCCACCACTGCGGCTGGCTGACGGGATTTGTTCCCACCTACACTTTAGCATAACTGACACATAAAGTACAGTGAGGAGAAAACAAGTCCTCTTTAATGTCTTCCCCTCCCATTCCAAAGTCCTGGGGATTTTGTGTGCTGATTGCACATAACAAGGGAAACGAACTCAAGCTTTCCCGTGGCGAAGGCCACCAGAGCCATGCTGTCTGTCAGGCAGTGGGAGCTGCCTGTTAAACAACGTAATTTCCCCATCATATAACATCATTGCCGGAACCTCCCACTGCTGTCACCCATCTCTGAAGGGCCATTATTGCCCAGTCTGTAGATGCCTATGGTAAGCAAGTATCTCAAACTGAGCAGTCTGGTATTGGTACCTTACAAGAAAATCCCTCAACCTTAAAATTGCTTATGGTAAAAAGCTCCAATTTGTAGCTATCACTTTCTAACAGACCAAACCATCTCAGGAGTTTAGGAATAAACCTGGCGTACACTGGTGTGAATGGTTGATTATGTGGTGAGAGAAAACTAGCACAAAATATGAAGAAGCTTTGTTTGACGGAAAGACATTTTAACAAACAGTATTAATCTTCACCTTTCAGTATTTAAGACACAGTGCAGCTTCCTGAAATTATTAGAGCAGTTAAAATGCAGTTACTTTTTCATCTTTATTTCAGTCCTTGAATAATTAAAGCCACTTTACATCAAGGGTGATCCATAAAGGAAGGCATTTTGCATGTGAAAAGCTGCAAAGGGTGGAAGACTTTGGGGTATCATCAGTCAGCAGCCGAGCGACTGAGATTGGTAATGCTACAGTAAACCACTTCTTTGCACAGCTCTACAGGATCATGGAAAGAGGCCAATTGCTGGATTTCTGTACTTTATCTTGATTAAACGGCTGTTTCAATTCAGTATTCACTCCTTTCATATTTGTAATCACTTTAAGATTTTCATTTTATAGTATTCACTTATTTAACTGCTTGTTTCCTGCCAAGCCTAAAAAAAGAAAGGCTTTTCCCTCCCTTCTCCTTGCTGCAATAAAGGCAAGAGTTTACACAAAATTACTTCTATATTTAAAGTCTCCTGATGTAAATCTCTGATTGCTTTAAATAGACAGAGCTGGTAGATACCAGTATTGGAGTGAAAGATACTGAGCTTCTAGGGGAGGCTGTCAACTGCCGCAAGCGCGTGGGCAGGCTGACGGGCATCCCTGGGGCACGGGGAGGGGTGCGGCACCCCTGGGACCTGAGTGGGTGCTGCCCCTCCCCAGATGCTCCTGAAGATTTTGGGGATTGCTGTGATTCCTTTTCAGGCATGTGCTTCTATCTGTGAAGGGGCTGTACCGCCCCCCCCCCCCCCCCCAAGGCTCCTGAAGCGCCGTGGGGTTGGGAACGGGAGAGCAGAGGCTGCCAGAGGCTCCATGTCCTGGGCGCTTCTCCAGAGATGTGGGAAGAGGAAAGCTCTCCCCATGGGGCTTCAGTGATCGCCAGACTGCCAGCAGCAGAAAAACAACTCCCTTTTGGTTACTTATCACCCAAAATGAAAGTCATCAGCCTTGTATCTTAGCCAAGGTAATGGGAAAAGAAATAGTCTAAATGTTCTGGAAGGGATTAAACCCACTTAGGTTTTAATTTTATTATTAGAGACTAAACAAATCAACATATTCTCAGGCATTTTCTGGACTAGTTAGCTTTATCACACTCATTTGTCAACACCTTTTTATTGATGTTGAGGGATGTAATTTAAAGCAAGTAAGCAGCAGGAAAGTTAGAAACCATCTGAGGGGCACTGCTTTGGAGAGAGGATCAAAAATAGTCAGTAAATGTCTTTGATATTGCCTGTTGGCCAACAGGTTCTGCCATTACAGTGCCCTTAGCAAAGCCAGTGAAATGCTTTGGGATCCTCAGAGGTGGTGGCCTTGAACCATCTGAGACACCAGTATGGAAGGATTAGCTGGCAGCTTCCTGTGGCCAGTCCCCAGCCCAGGCACCTCAGCCGAGGTAAACTCGGGTCACTGCTAGAAATGATGCCTGCAGACACAAATGCCATTGCTCAGCTCAGTTTGGACATCATTTCAGATTACAGCCTAATAGCTAGGGCAAGACCCATGCCGCTAATCTCACCTGTCCAAGAACTGCGCTGTGCTGTAAATTGGGTTTAATTACTGCATTTTAGGTACAAATAGCTTTTGAACTGCTGTGGGACTGTGTAACTAGTTTGTGAATCCAGTCCTAGAGAAATGTATTATGAAACACTTTTGGTTTTTTTACTCTTCAAAATTGACTGGTTTTAGCACATATCTTCAGAGGACACAGGGAAAGGCAGGAAGACTGGCTGAATAGCAGAGTTGCAGAAAATCAAGTTGACCCTAAAACTTGGCTGGCTGCAGAACTTTATGAAAAGAAAAGGCAGCCATGTCACAAATCCATGGGCAGTGGAGGCTAAAGTCTGCTTTGGCCTGCCCTCAGATGCAGTGCTGCAGTGTGGGTTTTGCTGGACCAGTTCCTGGTGTATGGGGGTACAAGAGTCTTAACAGGGGACTGGGGAAATGACTACTCAAAGAAAACAGTGGTTTCTTTGGTTTCTTGATATATATTTACTAGGTCAAAAGTGAAAGGCACCCACATAAGAAAAAGTAAAGTTGTATGCCTGTGGGACGTTTTAATTTAAACTGGATCTGGATCTGGCTGGGATTTGTATCTGATTGCTGCTAGACTGCCAGGAACTGGTCAGTCTTTGGCACAAACCTGGCCTAAGGACCAGGACTGTGTAACTGCAGGAACTGTGTTTTCTAGACTTTACTGATTACCAAAAGTCTTTTTTTTTTTTTTTTTTTTTTTCTTTATAAATAAATAAAGAAGTTACAAAGAGCAGTGAATGGCAGGACTGTAAGTTGTGTCTTCTACTTCTTGCTTTTCTTAAGTTATAGTGAAAAGGATGATAAAATGAGGGACAGATACTGTGAAGGGAAATCAAAACTCTATTGTAGTTCAGCTAAAAATTCTGTAGTCCAAAGGCTCTTTACAGTGTGTAGGTTTTTCATGTTCAAACAGCAGTAGTGCATTTGTGCCCTTGATGGTGTCTGAGATCTGAAAAACTCTCCCTATCCTTTGTATGGATTTTCTTTAGCCTTCTAAATCTCAGCGATATGAATCAATCATATCTGAGCACATCTGTAAAAATCTCACGTCCTTTCCACTATGAGTTTCACCCATCATTCCGTTTTTCAATCAATAGAACAAAAGCCAACTTCAATCTTCATTCATAATTGGTACAAAAAACAAGTTTGAAGTTTGAAAAGAAAGATTTGATAATTTCTCCTTAACCCAACACCTTCCTCCTCCCCCCAAAATACCTAATTTCTGATCAGGTTTAGTAGTAAGAGTATCCTGGTGGGCTTGAGTTCTCATGGGGTTTCTGACAACTCTGGAAACAGCACCAGACTAGCCTTCTGTCATGTCATAACTGAAAACCTCATAAGGACATGTGTGATCAGAAACCTTCTGAGATTTACAGAGTTGGAAGTGTTGAATGACTAAGCAAAATTTGGAGCAGTCATCAGAGCTGGCTCTCCAGAGGCACCATCACCTCTTGGTCAGAAAAGATTTAGTGTCTTCAGCTGTGTTTCTTACAGCTCTGCCCTCTTCTAACTCTCTCCAGTTGCACCTCGTGGCACAAGGCTTTGTTAAGTCAGACCCCTGGGAATACCTAACCTGAGCTTTATACCATATATAGACCACCTGCTCAAGAAGTTTCATGGACATCACTGGTAGTAAGATCAATGTTTAAAGGGTCTGTGAGATCTCAGGGTTGTTTGGACTTGGGTGATGACATCTTAGGATTTTCATGGTTCTTTCTGGCACCACGAGCATCATGAAGCACGGGTACCCTATAGCGGCTCCAGCTTAGAGTGATCTCAGAGTCGTTCATAACCATGAATGAATTGCCCAGCATCTCTGCACAGTGAAGGTTTGACTTTGCTGTGATTTTTGAGGCAGGGAGGAAAGTTAAAGAGCAGCTAGAGGAAAATACGAAGATTTGCATTTGGCTGAGCTACAGAGTGATTGGAGCCCAGTCCCATACCCCAGGAGTCAGCACGCCTATAGCCCTTTGTGCTCAGAAGGAAGGGGAACCGAAAAAGAGATGGAATATGTAAGGACAGTATCTCACTGCTGCGGGAACACCAGGAGCTTTAGGAGAAAATTAGAGCAAAGCTTGCTTTTTTCTGCATGTTAAAATTAAGGCTAGCTGACTCCTTTACTTGCTTCTAGAAGACCTGCTGGCTGAGGTGCAGAATAGCCACACAAATTACCATCATCACAGACAACTCCTCTATTCACTGCCTGGTTTACAGTGAAGCAAGGTTTTACCCTGCTTGGTTTTACAGTGAAACTGTAATTTTGTTCTCTATATCACAGTCACTGAAGGGCACAAAGCTCCTCGAGGTGACAGAGCTGGGGATGACTTTTCTTTCCAGGCTGCCATGACCTGGCCTGGCTGCGCTGCAACAAAATAAGCAACCACAGGAGGAGGGTGGAAAATTACCTGCCAAATCATTTGGCTTCTGTATGACTGGTCCCCTCCCACTTCACTCCACTGCAGAAGTTTTCTCTAAACACGTATTCCTGCAGCTTGCAGCCAATTCCACTTGCCTTCCCTCCTGCAATTGCTCCTGTCCTTGAATTTGATCGAACCAAGCTGTAACCATCATGGTATTCAGGGATTGGAGGATATCGTTTCATGGGCTGAAAAATTGAAAGAGTTGACCCATTGCTCTCCTCACCCTTCACCCCCAGCCCCAAACATGCAGCAGTGCCTGGGCTTGAGTTGAGGAGTTGCTGAATTTTTATTATCTTAGGCATTTTTTCTCTGCAGATTGATTTCTGTGAAACACCTCAGGGTATTTGCTAGCATAAACATTGCTCCAGTGGCACAGGCTGTTTGTTTACAGCGATAGGAGGAAAAGAGCCCTTATTACTAAAATTTTGCCTTCTTCCCTCAAGCTTCTCCCTGGGAGCCAGCACGTAGGCAATATTGATACCTGCTTTTTTAATTTAGGGCCAATTTTCTGTATAGATGGATGTGACAATGCATAAATAATACACCACTTTGCTGCATGGATTGTTTATTCCAGACCTCATTGGCATGCACAGCACACAGGCAAACCGAAAGCTTCTCTGTGTGGGTATTGTCAGATAACTTGCCAGGTTGTTCCCTAGAGAAAATCATCAGGCAGACAGAGCTGGAGTTTGTAAAGTCCTTTTATTTTATCCTTCCAGTGCACTCTGTGCTGGTACAGCAAAGTTCAGGCTGAATCAGCACTCCCATTAAAATTCCTTATTTTCAGGAATTTATAAGTTGCCCGTGAAAAGAAAGAGAACAGGACACGACTGCAAGAGCGGGGCTCCCGGGATGAAGTCATTTGCACTAAATTTAAAAAAGCACATAATACCAGGATGACAAACACTCTTTGCATAAAGCAAACAATCGAGCTGGGTGGCAGTCACGCTGCAGAAGGTGGCACTGGGCAGATCACGCTGCCTAACTCGGAGCGTTTGGCCACCTCTGCAGGCTCCTGCCTGCCTGGACCCCATCGCCCCCCACCATCGCCCCCCGCCATCCCCCCCTGCTCTGCCTGCACAGGCCCTTCCCGAGGGCCTCAGGGCTCCAAGGCAGCACAAATGCCTGGGCAGCTTCTTTGCTGTGGAGCTTATCATGATGTATGATATATTCTACTTAACTAGATTATGAAAGGCCCAATTCTCCCATTAATTGCAAAATTCTCAAGAATTTCATTATGAGCAGGCCTTAAATGTACAGTTTAGAGCCTTAATCACTTGATATGCCATATGCCATTCCCCAAATCTAATACTGTGAGCAAAACTCACTCCTAAGTTCTTTATGATGAACTCAATTTACAACTGATATCAAATGATACTCAATTCTTTCTTACTGTCTTGATGCTGGGAAGCATCTTCTGCATTTTTTTCCTGCATTTTGCAAGTACATTATTAAATCTGCTGAAACAAGGAGTGAAAGGGGTTGGATTTAGAAATGGTGGATAATAAACTCTGACCTGCTCTTAGTCTGAGGGCAGTCTCAGTGTTTTCTGAAATAATGGGGAGTAGCAACCAACCCCTCCCTCTGCCTCTGCCCAGCTTGCAGTGTATTGGTTTGCATAATGACTGGATATTATATTTACATTAGGTTTATAGTTTATAGCGTGCATCACTGGTTACATAATGCATGGACACATTCTCAGCATCCGGATGCTGGAATGGCCCATGGTTTTGGAAGCTAACATAAGTATAAAGGATTTTCCTCAGCTGACTTTATGGTGTTTGGTGTTAGTAGTTTCAGATTAGCAAAAGCCTGCCTTTTCTCCCAGCATCTAGAGATGACAAGGGAACACGCTACTGACTGGATTATATATATTTTTTTTTTAAATGTTTGTTATTAAATTTTGCAAAAATGCAAACGGGGAAATATAGGCCTGAGAAGCTTAGTTGAGTCAAGCCTATTACCCAGAGGAAATTACAGCAATCTTGCATGTATTAGGAGGGAAAAAAAGGAAAAAAAAAAGATATTTTGTTAAATTAGACTTGTTTAGGTTGTCTGCTGGAATTGGTTTTTTGGTTAGTAAGTAATTGCCAAGCTAAACTGCAATAATAATATAAGCATGGTAATAAGATAACAAACACTGGCATACATTGAGAGGAGTGATCTGTCTGACCATAAGAGCAAGGTGTCCTAGTTAATGGGCAGGAAAGGCTTGGGAAAATGAATATGTAAAGTATATTGAGTGAGGCATAAGAGCCAAGTTAAATGCAGTAGCATTTTGGACCTACTTTCATCTGCAAGGTGGCCATCAACATGCCGCAGTCCTGCACCACTGGCCTCCAGTGAGGAGGCTGCAAGCCTGAAGATAACTGGCAGGGTTAAGGTGTTCACTTCTGCATCTTTGCTGGAGACATCTGATTTGATTTTAGTAGCAAAGATGTGCTAACAGTCAGCTTTTTTTCTGACGCATATACATGAGGAGGGCTTCAAGGGACTGGTCAATGGGGAGAATGGGAGTATTGGCTGCTTTTTATTTATTTTTTTTTTATACCTACAAATTCTGTGTCTAAGTTAGACAGCCAGTCTTTTAGTCTCCCTCCACAGTCAGCAGAAATAGATAAGCTACCTCTATGGGCAACTATTCTAGTCGCTTCTGCCTTTCCTTATTGTCCTTGTCTCAGAGCCCCTAACCAGATTAGGGAGAGGGAAATTAAATCATTCCCCAGAGCTGGCCAGGTTTTCCTACCCACCCCACATCTCTCTGACAGGCAACAGAAGCCCTTGTAGGAACAGAGGGAGGTGCTACCTGGAGAGTTAACATGTCAAACCGGTACAGTCTGTCACACAGAGCTACAAACAAACAAGTATTTGTAATCTAGGTTAGATCAACCTGTTAGATCAATTGCTTTGCTCCTGCCCATGGCAAGACACACTCACCTGCCTTGCTGTGTGCTGAAGAGAAGGAGACTTCTGTTGTCTCTACTTCCACCATTTTAAGCAAGTTTCCCTCTTCAAAAAGTGCCTGGGCTGATTTGGCAGCCACATCTAGATATCAACACAAACTAACTATAAATGGCAGAAATATAGAAGTCTCTCTTTTTTCTTTTTTTTTAACTTTCTATAAACCTTCAGCTGAGGAGCAGTTCCCTGAGGAGCTCTAACACAGCCAGTGCCACAGTTGCTCTCACGCTGACAACGCTGCGTGGCTGAAAAGCTCCCACAGGCCTTGGCACACCTGATGCAAACAGCGCACAGACCCGGGGGGACTCAGTAAGCAGCACTCAGAAGGCTGACAGTGGGAATAAATGTATTTTGGGTATAATAGGTGAGCTCCTTCAGCTGCCTGTTAGCTGCACTGCAGCAAGAGAGAGTACCTGGAGTGCTGCTGGGGGCAGCGGGGCTGAGCACACCCCCAGCCTTATAACGAACGGGCCATCGTTACTCAGCTACCAGGGACAGTCACTTGCTTTCTCCAGGCTGACTTTACTCGAGTGCCGCTCCCTGTGAAGCTATTTGCCTCCTTCTAACAGCCTGGAGAAAACCCCAAGATTTCTGGGTGTCCCCCATTGCTGTAGCCCCCACCAGCAGTGTCCCGGCCCCCGCTCAGGGCAGTACAGGGTCCCGCAGTGCCGCTGTGGTTCGGGGAGCTGAGGGCTCTGAGGAGCAGCAGGAATGCAACTACAGCTTGAAGTATTTCCAAAGTATTATTTGTTGTTTCGTAATTATTAAACATAAGAAAAAAAAAAAGAAATCTAGGGTTGGAAGGT
Source organism: Tyto alba (assembly GCF_018691265.1). NCBI lineage: Eukaryota > Metazoa > Chordata > Aves > Strigiformes > Tytonidae > Tyto > Tyto alba. The sequence continues at coordinate 14,494,338 of NW_024881279.1, forward strand.
CTCTGGTTGAACACTGCAGAAGGGTGGCAGCCAAGGGACCAGGGGTCCCTCCTTTCCTCAAGTAATTTGTTCACAACGTCCCCATCACAAACATGGGTATTTTTCACAAAGAGAGCATGAGGATTGGACTGTGTGCACAGAGGGTGCAAATAAGAGACCAAGTACGCCAGGAGCTATGCCTTGTGCCAGCTCCTGCTGCCCTGACTCCTGCTTTGAGCAGTGGCCGGGGTCGCGGCGGGGCCGGAGGCCGGGGTGGGTTCAGCCGGAGGTGTCCCAACCCCTCGCTGCCTGACACCCCAAGCCATGGAGCAGAGCCGAGCCGTGGTGGGTCACTTGTCACAGCCCAGGCACTGTGGTAAAGCCACCTCTGTGTGTTGGCAGGTGCCCCAGGGACCGGCTGGACGAGGCTGAGCCCCCGGCGGGGGGGATGAGCAGGAGGCTGGTGCAATTACGCTCCAGAATGGCTTTGGGCAAGATGCCTAACACGAGGAGGGGGCTTGAAAAATTGCTTGAGATGTGCAGCCAGCCCTGGCATGTCTCTTAAATGAGAACCATCTTTTCTGCTGGGATAATCTATCATACTTGAAACATTCTGAAAGGCTGTATCATTCCCCCTAACCATCTTTATCATTTTAATTTAAAAGCTTTTTAAAATTATCACGCAAATAAATGATAAGTAGTAACAGGGTAAACTGCTCTGAGCTCTCCATTAATGCAAACAATGCAAAGCAACTGTGCTCTATTTACAGAAAATTAATGAACTTAAAGAAGATGAACTGCACGTCATTCTAGTGATCGTAAGTTGTTTTTCATGCAAGGAGGTTTTCAGCTTTATACATTAAAGTCTGGGACAAAAGAAACATCTCTGCAATATTAATAGTTGTAATATATGATTGTATGTGAAGGGAATAGAAATAACATTTATTTTATTTAATGAAGACTAATGAAGTTGTTCTGATCTTTCCATTACTGTTTCAACAAGTTTTTCTAATCAAGAAGATCCTACTTTTTGAAAGCTAATTTTTCATTTTAAACTTCTGAAATGCCAGCAGAACAGTGAAATGCAAAGGCAATATCGTAGGATGTCAGAACATTTCCAGTTCTAATGGGAAATTGATGCATTTCAGTTTTGGTTTTTTTTTTTTTTTTTCCTGAAAAAAACTCAGGCTATTATAGAAAAATTTGTTTTTCTGTCATGGTACTTTATCTATAGACAAACATGGCAGATAGATATTCTTCAGTGGGGTTCTCCAACACTGGGTGGAAAAAGGGGGGGGTCTTTTTCCTGAACCTGATCAGGGCAGCATACCATGCAGTTTAAGATAAAGGACACAGTGTTGAGGGATGGAGAGCAGGAAAGAGGTAATCGCTGACACCAACTCCTCCAGGGGCACCAAAGTCAGCATAGATAGTCTTTGAAAAGTGCCCTCAGCTCTTTAAACCTGGTTACAGATATTGGAAAGCAAATAGGACCAGACTTTTTGGGGGTTGTTAATGTTCAGATTTACAAAGGAGCATGTCTATAGGGACCCACCTGTTTTGGGGATGACGCAAAGGAAGGGGACATACCTGGACAGCCATGTGCACGGCTGGTAACAGTGGAGAGGGACATTGATTGTCACTTTGGTGTTGTGGTCACCTAAACTAGCTCATGGGCAGGACAGAGTGCCTCAGGCAGGAGAGGGCAAGTTCCTTAAGTGGGGAAACAATTTAAACCTATATCTCATCTATTTCCTGGACAAATGATCTAGCAGCAGAAGCATGGAGAAAGGGAGAAAAGACAGCTCTGCCCTTTTATTGCCACCTGCAGCTACGTTCCCGAAAACCCTGTGGGAATGCCAGAGGATACTTATGGCTGACGAGGGTCTCTGTCTCGGTGGACCTGCCCCATAGCCCTCTGCCAGCTTCTGGGTTTCAGATCACATGTTGCAGTGCTGCTTCTAGAAGAAAAAAACTGTGGAGTAGTTGCACAGAATTTTGTTGTCTTAATTTCTATCATATATATCTTATGCTGTGTTGGTGCTACTACATAAATCTGCTGTCTAACACCTTCTCATAGCATTAATAGGGTTGTTGAGCCTTCAACATTTTTCACACCTGACAGTTTCTTAGAATGCATCAATTATTTTCATACCTGTGTTCACAGTTTTGTTGTTATTTGTAATAAAAAAGAAAAATAAAAGCAAGGATTGATTTTATTTTTGATTTAAACAGAAGAACTGAAGTCTTTCATAGTCTTTATATAAGCACAAACGTGATAACTACCAAAGCTGATGGTGAAATCTGAACTGGTGAACTGCCATTTTCAGGCCAGCAGGTGTGAAGCAGAAAAAGCAGGACAAGAAAGTCACACTGAAAATAAGATGAAAAAAATCACTACCTGTGACATTTCTAGCTGCATTGATGCAACAAAGAACGTGTAAACAGCCAGATACACACAGAAAACATTCCTGTCTTAAAATGTTTTGTTGCTATACACTGGGTAAAATTTCCTGACATCATTTATCTTGGGCTGAGAAACAACTTGCTTCTCCCATTCCTCCTTTTCTTTCTTAGCAATTTGGTCTTATTTTGCTGCTGCCTTATCCCACAGGTGTCCCTCTTCCCCTAGTTTTTCTTCATTCCCTTGCTCTCACTATTAGACACCACCTCTCATCTGGCTTAATACTGGAATGATGCCCTGGAGGTGGCAGATTGGTGAGACCATCATGGTACCTTCTGCTGTCTTCCGTGCTTCTGGACCAGCACTGTGGCACGCAATGGCAGGCAGGTTCTTGTCATACTCAGGAGCCTTGATGTCATACTAGCAGGTTGTTTTTTTTTTTTTTTTTAAAAAAAAGAGACAAAAAGGATTTTGTCCCTGTGTACTTTGTACTTTCCCCCAGCAGTGTCAGCGACACATTTACTTGACTTCTTTCTTGCCCTTACATGCATAAAATAGAAAGCTGACAATTTTAATAAGTATAGACTTTTCTGCTAATTGAGATTAACATAGACAGTTGAAGTATTAGCACAGGAGCTGAACCTTGGTGCCTTTCAGGAATTGCTCATCTATTTGCTGGGTCAGGTTCTGATTAGTTGTTCTAACACTTACATATTTGTGGTGCAATGTCATGGGATAGACCTACTCATGCCGTCCTGCCCTCCACAGCATGCAGCGGGAGAGGCCCTCCCCTCTCCCCCCTGCCAATGTGTGCATGCACACACACGTGCACATACACCCTGCCACCCCGCCTCTTGCTGGTTTACATGTTTTGCCATACTCCTTGGTGTTATCCAAAACTGTGGGCATCACACATCCTTATGTGGTCAGGAAACAGTATGACCCAGCAGCCTGCCCCTAAGGAGCCCCTGGCTCCTCCTCGTGCCTGCTTGGGTGACTCGAGATGCTGCTGTCCTTGCTACCCTCTGGGTAAAATGGAGCAATAAAATGACTCCAGAAGAGATAGATACTGCATTGTAGTGGTTGCAACCACCAGTAACTGCTGGGTTGGTGACCTTGAGCAAGTCACCTTGACCCATGCCTCTGCCATCCCTAGAAACACAATGTAAGTTCTGGAAGACATGTCCTGCTGACTGAACTCTTTAATGAGCAAAGGTGGATTTCCTTAGGGTTTATTTGTACTTCTGTGCTTTTCACATGTGGTGGGGGACAGACAGTGTTCTCATGCAGCAGTCACCGCTGGCTCCGGGTGCAGCAGGACAAGGGGACACAGGGCAGGGAGGGCAGACCGCTCAACCTGCACCCCCAGGGAGGACCACTGAGGTGACCTCTTGGCCATACCCCAAGCCCCGCTCCCCGCCAGTACCTGTTTCGCCCTGCTGGCTGCTTCTGGCAGAGCCCCAGTGCCACGGGAGCACTGAGCTCTGCCTGAAAAGGACAGCCGAAGGTGGCTGGATGCTGCTCACCCTGCCGTGCCGGCTGGGCTTGGTGTTGCGAGAGATAAATCTGGAAGGGGCCGTAACCCACCAAACCCTACAGCCCCACTGTGTTTCCCAAGAGGTAGCTCTGTCTCCAGCTACCCACCCACTTCTCCTTCCTTGCCCTCCCTCAGTTTTGGGAGTGTAGAGGTCTCTGCTGGCTCTTCCCAGAACAATTTATAAAAATAAACAAATCCAATTTGCAGTGGAAGCAATTCAAGACAGGACAGAAACTGTCGGAGCGGGATTTGGCACCCAGGGGAGCGGGGCCCATCTGTGGCCGCAGCCAGCGCGGCTGCTCCCCCGGAGCTCGGCACACGGCCGGGACTGTGGGCGCAGAGCAGGGAGGGACAGGAGCAGGGAAAAAAAACACTCAGGGAAATTATTTACATGACTGATTTCTGCACAAATCTTGCCCTAAAAAGGGCACAGCTGTCACTCCATTTGTCAACATCAGCAAGTAATTATGTAAAGAAAAACATCATTGTACTTTTGACTTTGATGCTTGTCGTATCGGCCAGAGACCGATAGATGGACCACTTGGATTACATGAGGTAATTGCATGGTGTGAATGCACAAAGCTGGAAGGACTCCTCTGACTTCATCTAAGCTTGTTATTTTTTTCCCTAATAATAGAGTGAAAACTGAGAAAGAGAGAAAATTAGCAGTAGAAAAAGCAACTCCTCTTTGTTTAATAGAAAATTTAATTTATTCCTGAGCACAATGTACCTGAAGAATGATAAGAAACAACTTTGATATCATGCTAAATAAATAAAAAAAGAGGTTACATAACCTAATTTTCTCTGGGTCTTACAGCAGTTTCTATTTTATCAGCTTTCATTTAACCAGAGCAAAATTAATACCATGAGAAAAGTAGGGCTACCTGGAATACTGTAAAATTTCTTAAAAAGAAAAAGGTGAAGCTAATTATTTTGTGTGCAGGCTGCTGCGTGGCAATTAAGGAGGGCTGACCTCCAGGAGAAGCTGGCACTGGGTGAGTGGCACTGAAGGCTGGGTCCCCGGGTCCCCAGGTCCCCAGGCTGGAGTCCCCCTCTTGAAGGTGGGGGGGACACAGGGAGGAGAAATGTCCACGTGCGCCTCCACCACGCTGAGTGCAAGCTCAATGCTCCCGAGCATTGCAACAATGCCCAAGATTTCAGAGACAGCTGATTAAAACAGATTAAAATTATTTACTCTGTGTGAGAGTACAACAAGCCCTTTGGTTAATGCTTTTCTCCCATTCCCCCTTCTTGTCCCTCAAGAACAAGAACTAAGGAGAAAAGAAAGCAAAAGATGAAATAAACATTTCAAAAAATACATTTCTAGATTCCGATTCTGCTTGATTTAGAGATGAATCAATACTACAATAAGAGGAGATGAAGGAGATGATGACAGCCATGCACCTCCCTACCCTGTAGTGTCTGATGTTCATGTGCAGGCACATGGAGCCCATCAGTCTGTCACCCGCTGAAGGTGGCTTCAGGGATGGCTTTAGCCTTTTGGTCTTTGGGTATGTCTTAAACTCAGACTGGAAGGAATAGTGGATATGAGGGTTTAGATGTAAAATTTCCCATTAAAAAAAGCAGTGGTAGGTAATTTTGTTATTTTTTTTTTGTTTCCTGTTGCATTGCAAAGGAGGGGGGGAATTTAGGAGGCTCCTTTGCAGCAGTTTTACTTTTGATAAATGCAGCTCACATTGACCCAAAGAGGAGGGTGTCAGTGCCTGTCTGACTAGCTGGTGAGGGGGAATTGTGTCTGTGCAGAAACAACCTGCCAAAGCTGCTGTGGGTTGTACTGTAGCAACATCTTTTGGACTAGATGTTTCTGAGAGGCTTAAACTGCCACAGCGAAAGGGGGGCAGTCCCACCCTCTTCAACTGAAGGGCTGTTCAGCAGCCATGCAGGCCTCCCCATGTCCTGCTTTTCTGCCCTTGGGCTGAGCTTAAAGACTTCTGGTAATGAGGCGGCCCAAAGCCAGGAGTGCCTGGGAGCTGGCTCACCCTCCTCCCAGCAGTGATGCCTGTCTGCCAGCCACTGGTCTAAGGGCATAAATAACTCTTGCAATGGTCTGATGTGGAACTAAGCCTCTTACTTTACATGCGTTGTAACCCTACTGCTGGAAGTAAACTTGTATATTCAAATTGTACATCAGTGAGCAGTGACAAATGTGGCCTGATTCCTCAGGCGTTAGGCATTTACATTGGTATCTTTTGTGCTTTGGAAACACAAAATGGGAATGGGAAAATAAATTAGCCAGTATTAGGGGTTATTTCACTTGGACTTATCCTTTTTTACAAAAGGAAGAAATGCCGTGGTTGCGCAGCTTGTTGAGAGATGCTAGTTGTAAAGAGGCAATGGGTGCTTTTGGCTTGCTTCCTGCAGTGTTTACTGCTTTCATGCCACTCAAATAATGATAAAACTTGTGTGTGTGTGGTTCAGCAAGGCACTATATAGTTCCATCTCTAGCCTGTGGTGTGCTGGTCTGGCTGCTTGTCCCACAGTGCTGAGTGACATACAGACAGGGGTTACAGGCAGACATTTGCTATGCCCTCCTGCTATCAGGCCAAGGGCACCTCGAGCCCAAAACATGCCTGAGAGGTCAACTGAAACAGGCTGGGGGCATGCTTCATGCCAGAGCCACACTGCAATACAACCATGGCTGGCGATTTACCTTCACTGTACTAACAGGCTTTCCACCATAAAGAAGATAATGCAGGAGCATAGCAGGCTGCAGATACACTTTGCAGCAGATTGTGGTATAGAAATATATTGCAGATGGTATTTACTTAAAAGACAAGTAAATTTTTATTTTTGTGTCTGCTTGGGATAAACCTAATTAAAAGCTAAGCAGAGTGTTTTCCTCCTCACTTAAAATATTACAATCAGTCACAACATCTGTGATGCACAATTTATTATTTGTATGTGCAATGTTGTAAAATACAGTTTCCCAACATTATAAACCGGTGTACAAAACCTCTGCAACTAATTAATTAAGTAACATTAAATTGCTAATCTAATTTGGCGTAAGAGAACTCAAAATAATTTATTGTCTTTAAAGTGGTTTTCTTATTCCATTACAGAACCCCAGGGAAACTGTGCTGTGGGGTGAGCTAGGGGCGGTGGGGTGTCCTTTCACCATATATGAGGTCTGTAAAATACAGGCTGACACTTCAGTTGAACTCAGTACTGGAATGTTAGAATTGGAGAAGTGTCCTGTGGACAGTCCTTGAATCAGCAAGATTTGAGTGAAACAAGACTTCAGGGGATCACAGTCACTGCCCTGAATGGCACAGGGAACAGACCTCATCTCTGCACCTTATGGTACATGGTGAGAACAGTGGATAAAGAAGTAATTCCTCTCTGGCATGAAATACTCTTTTCCCACAGCTTTTCATCCCCAGAAGTTACCTAACGCAGAACACAGTGGGAGTCCTCTCTGCAAGGACAAAAAGGATTGCTCACAGCGTACAGCTGTATTCATCTTTCTTTTGAGCTGGTGTTGCATTCAGTTCCTCTCTCCCTCTCCTCTCATCTCCCACCTCAGCCAATGCCTTAAACAGTCCCCTCCACTTCCATCTGTCCTGGTGGTAAACCCCAGTGGTGGTTGCACCCTCCTGGGAGGTGCAGTGTTTCCAGAAGACCTTTAGTCCTGTGCCTCAAGGTGCATGAGTGGGAAGGTGGAGACACAGGAGCCAGAGTAGCTGCTTGTCCTCTGGTGTCTGGTAGGAGGCCGATCCATCCGCAGTGTGACTCACACCCTCAGGAGACTGATTAAGCAGAGGAATACCTCTGTGTGGGTTATAAATAGTCCAAGGAGTACATAGGTCAAAGTCAAAGGATGACCTTGATTGTCATCATTGGCAGCTTAAATCAGCCTGTGTGCCTTTGCCCAGAGGTGGATCAAAAAGGAGTGCATGTAAGAGCAGGAATAGCTGTGAGGAGAAACTCCTTCTCTGGGGAATTTCACCGGGCACTCTCTGCTGCTGTGTTGCCTGACTGCAGCTCCAGCCCAGCATCAGTAACTCCAGATGGAAACACGGTGTCAGCATGTTAGCAGACATGCTGTGAATAAGCTTGCAGGCAAGACCCTTCAGACCATGTGTGCTTAATCTTAGGTGATGGATTTAGCTGGGGTACAAGGGAGCAGCCTTTTCCACCACTGCAGCCAAGTTTATCAGGGATCATGAGTTGATCTGAGCCACTAGATGCCTACAAGTACAGCTTTGCTCTTAGCGAGCAGACGTGGGAACACATCAATAGCAGGTCTTTTTTGGAAAGACCCATTAAGCCCCCGCCACCACTGCTAGTCCAGAAACACTCAATGGGGGTTTGTCTGTCTCTGTGCTTTTAACCTCAGCTGTGAGCCATTTATTCAGCTCTGAGAGTTGATTGCCTTCCCAGGCAATCCTTATACTTAAGCTGGCAGAGTATCTTCGTACAGCCCATTACAGCTGCCAGTCATCTAAATTACATAATTTGCATTGATTTGATTAATACAAAGAGGTTTTATCCATTTAGAAAGGAAACTGCTTTTCTGTCGCTGTTGTGCACACAACGCCTGGAGCCGAAGGTACGTCGGGCTTGCTTTGCCTTCCTGACATCTCCATTCCCACCGTGCGGCTGGTGCACATCAGCTGGCAGAGGTACCTCACTGTGCAGTCAGCTAGGCACATTTCAGGGTGTTCCCACTTGTTTCCTACCCACCAGCAATCATTTTATCAGCACTGTATTTTCTCTGCACACTTGCCACTTTTCTTCTATTAATAAGATGAGGTACAAGTACCTGGTGCTATGACATAACCACAAGAGCAAATATTAAACTGAAGCTCATCACCTCATCAGCCTATGGGTTGCAAATTATTTATACAACAAATCAAACTCTTTTCCGCTGAAATTAATTTATTTGTCTCATAAATGGCAACCTCACTCTGATGAAGAAATCCAAACTTCCACTGGGGTTACATCTTCACTTCAACACTGCTTTTCTCCAGTAGCTGTGGAGAAATGTAATAATAAAAAAAAAAAAAGAAGAAAATTATATTTTATTGTGTCAGTGAAAGGAGGGGTGAAGTGAGAAAGGGAAAGCTGATTTTAAAAAAAAAAAAAAAAGCATAGATCGTTTCTATTAGAGATGGAAGGTAGAACTGAAAACTCTGGAAAGCCAGATCAAATGCCATACAGATAGATTCCCTCAGTGATTAATTAGTTTGTCAGAAAAAAAAAAATCAAATAAACTGTGTTTTTCACTGTTTCTTTTGCTGGATCCCTTGTTATGCTCTTGGCGATCCCAAGGGGAGGCCTCTGCTGCCGTTGCAGATCACTTTGTTCTGGTGCCCTCAGCTTAGTCCCAGGCTGCTCCTGCCTACAGAGAGCACGAAAAGATAACAGAAAAACCTCAACGCCTATGGGGAACAGTTATCTTTGCAGAGGGATTATCACTTTACCTTTTATTGCACTCTGTTTTGAGGCAGCAAGGCTTTTGCTGTTCAGTTCTTCGCACTGAAGTCTGCATTGCTTGGTGACTTTAGGACAAAATGAGTTGCTTATTCTCTCTCATGAAAAATACCCTGTGTCTGAAGGGAGCTGAGGACAGAACAGAGAGAGAGAAAGCATCATGATGAGTGTGAATTGCCTCTGCTCTGGTTTAGTTTCATCCTAGCCTTTGAAGTAGGAAATGTTCTGACTGGGTGCAGCAATGCCAAAATGAGATAGTTTTTAATTACTATCAGTTGTTATATATGTTTGTTACATAGCCAGTGTAAGAGAAAAATTGTTCCATAGAATTTTTGTTTTGTGAAGCTGTGGGAATTTTGCAGTATAAATAGATGTGTATACATTGGTGTCCGACCTTGTGGCATATAATATATGTTCTTAAGGGGAAAAAAAAAATCACATTTAACGACTGCGGTAGTAATAGTGTTTTTGTCATGTACTAGACACGCCCTAGACACTGCCACCCTTACCCAGCCTTGCAGGCCTGGCACGCAGCAGTGTCTGCACGCTGCTGTGCCCTGCAAACCTGCAGCTCTGTGCTGAATGGCGCATCTCAGCTCTGCTCATTGCTCAGCTGCGGTAGGAAAGATTGATGAAGCTAGAAATGAAAATGAAGTAATACTGAAGGAATAATCAGTATCCTCAATTATGTTTGTTGAGTGAATCTGGGAGTAAAATCTGCCACGCTACAAGTCTGATCATGCTGGCCCTTCCCGTGGTGGGAGGAACTGTGGGCCAGCGGGGTGGGCTTACAAACACGCACAAAGCCACACTGTCCCTGCACAGCGGGCCTGGGCATGAGGAGTCAGTGGCTTTTTTGGTGATTCCTCAAGCTGCTGCCAGAGGTGGCTTGCTCTGAGCTCCTGCTGTGAGCTTGGGCTCGCTCTCCCAGCTGCATTCAACACAGCTTGTGCTTACCTTCTGGGGCACATCAGAGTACCATGTCCCACTGACTGCACTGCAGAACACGGCATGTAGTTCTCCTGCTGAGGAACCAGCTCCTCAGTCTGTCCTTTCTTGTTCTTGCTCCTTTTTCTTCTGGTCCCCTGGGGCTCCCTGGGGCCATGCAGGGTTAGGAATGGGTGAGATGCTCTTATCCCTGCATGAGCAGGGTGAGCCTAGCACCATGAGCAGTTGAATGCTGGCACAGAAATAATGAAATTTGAAATTTATTTCAGGCTGCTGAAAGAGGACTGGCTGTGCCAATGATGTTTAACAAAATGACTGTTTGTCCTGGGTCAGTAGGTGCCAAAGGCAACCACCCATTCCTGCCCATCTGCTCCCCACCTGTGCAGTCTGGACTTGCCTGCCAGCCAGGCTTTTAGGTCATCCAGCTGCCATCAGTTTTCTTGGAGGCTGAAGTCATCACAGAAACATATCAGGGATATGCTTGTGAAAAAAAAAAAAGGCAGCAGAGGTATCACTTGTGCCCACACAGGGTAGAGATGATGGGTCCTGCTGAGCCCAGAGGGGCTGTGCTGCTTTCAAGCAGCCAGGTATCCAACCTCCTGATCCTCAGTTTTAACACAGGTTAAGCCCAAGAGTCACAGGAGACAGGAGGAAAGCAGAAAGGTCTTGGGGTAGAGCCATTAACAAAATCCCTGTAAAATATTTTTCCACTCTCTGCTATAATTTTTTTTCCTTTTTTTTTTTTTTTTTTTCTTAACCACTCAAACCGATTCCTCTTTTCCAGGCTCAGATTTGATTTAAAGCACTGTTATGCTTCTTAGATCTATTTTGGATTAGTCTGTTCAGACAAGCCTGCAGGCAGATCCCATTAGCACCTACTCTTTACCCCACCTTGGTGAAGTCCCTTTGCTGACCTGGAGGGTGATGAATGGCTGGAAGTGTAAACTCAGAGACAAGCAGTGACTGCAGGCAGGGACCAACTAATTCACCCACAGAAGCCGTGTAGTTAAAAAGAATATATCACAAATAGCCACACAATGCCATACAATATGTACCCACTCATGTCTTTTTCTAGAATATTTGCAACTTCTATTTCCCTTACTTTTAGCAAATGCACTGATGCGTTACATGTCTGATAATTCTTAGGAAAGTTCTCTGTCTAATTTTTTTTTCTTCTGTGAAAGCTTTTAATAATTCAAATCCAACCTAGAAAACCACCGCAAGGAGCACTTTGTCTTCTCAGTTCTACAGAGGAGGGCCCAGATACTGCCTCTATGATGTTGGACTACTCAAGACTCCCCCTTACAAATTGTTAGGCCTAATCTAGCTTTTATTAATTCTTCTTTCTCCTAATTTTAATTCATAGATGAAAGAGACTGTCTGGTTGGCATGATCCTTACCACAGCCAATCCATCAGCCTAAATTTTGCTGGCCATCATGCCTGTTAATTTTGGCTAAGCTCTTCAATATACAAAGAGTTATCTGTCCACTCAGGCAGCTCTGGCAGCAGGAATTCAATAGAAAGTTACTGGATTTCAACACTGCAGACCCCTATGGCACTCCATGCCCTGATCTTCAGCTGGGCTGGCAGAGCAGAGGAGGTTAAGAATGTACTGAAGAATAAGGAATGGAACATGGAACTTATCTGAAAGAATATACATAGATACATCCATGCATATATGTATATAAATCTTACGGGTATGCATGTATATATTTCAAAGCAAGGCTATTGGAAATGTACACCTTTGTTTCCCAGGGTTACAGTATTTCATGATTACTCACTTTAAATCTTCCCACCACATAACTGCCAGGATGAAAATGATTTTTTTGTTCATTTCCTCCTGTATAATATTAATTTTTTAATGTCAAATGTGATGCTTTTGACACTCATAAAAAGTATTAGTTTGTAACTTAATTTATTTATAGACTTTTCTGTAGAGTTCAGCACCATCAAGTCTGAGTGCCCTTCAAAAGTTGCTAGGTGACACTGTCATGCCTCAGTCTGATGAACAAATGAGAACTTGTAATGTTGATGCAGTGACTTCAACCAAACATCCTGCTTTCATTTTGACAGAGGCTTTTTTTTTTTTTTTGCAAATCATTGTAGGTTTGTTATGAACAGCAAGCAGGCTCAAATTGTACTTTTCACCAGTTATGACTTAGTTCATAACTAAACTAGTTCATAAAGTCAATGAAAATCTTGCCATGTTGTTTTCATGGAAATCAGAGAAAATGCATGTAGTTGCATGAGCAACAACATTCATGCACTGATCCAGAAAATAACATTTTCACAACTTCTAACATGAATTGCATTTATCGAAGATGTGGTTAATTCCTTGTTTTCTTTCCTGCACTGAAACGGAGCACAGCTGATCTGAGGAGTGCACTATTTTTGTGACACTCCTTTGCATTCAGGAAGACTAGTTAAAAACCACACATACAGCGGAGCCAAGGTCCTGCATACAAAATAGAAACATACATGTGTATGTATGTGCTCGTGAACACAGGACAGAGGAGGCAATTCTGACAATATAGATCCTTAATCAGAGCAATCAGATTTTTTCTGGCTCCTTCCCAGTAGCTGGAACAATCATAGCTAATATTAGAGCTTTATGTCAGGGAAAACGATAAACACCCTTTTATTTTTTCACATAAAATTTTCCTTTTCTTTTTTTCTTAAACATTTCCTGATTTCTTTCCTCTCTGTTTTGAAATAGTAATGATGATCACAAGGTGTTTCCACTTACATAGAATTGGTGAGAAATGTGTTTCTAACAATTTCCCTGCAGGCAGGAACCTATGGAGCTGGGAAATGACGCTCAGTGGTGCTGGTCTGCAGCAAAATTGTGAGTTTGAAAAGTGACTGTCGAGGGGCTTTCATGGCTTTGGCCTGGATCTCTCTAGCAACATTTTTGAGATCCAAATTGGCATTGATTCGAGATGTGTTCCTGTGCAGGGTAAACAATAGCTTAAAGCAGCTGCTAATTAGCTCAGCTCTGTTCTGTTCTTGCTTTTCATGTCTAGATATCTCCTTCAGAAATAAGAAACAGAAGGAAAACATCCAAGCAGAAGAATCTGAAGGCGAAGGAAAAGAAATGGATGGGGATTGCAAGTGAAAAATTAATGAGGAGAGACCTCATTTCACAAGGCTTATATAAAGCTGGGCTGCATATGTTCAAGGAACAGTGACCCAGAAAAAGAAATCTGTAAAAATTTAGAGCAAAGTGCAAAACTTGGTAGCCTCTTTCCCTCTGAGACACACCTACATTCACAAACAAGGATGGATCCCTTGATATGGCCACTGCGAGCTCATCTGTGAAGTTTCTGCCTCATTTTCCCTCCCCTCTGTCAGGTCCCGGCTTGGGAAGCAGCAGAGCTCTCACCGCTCACAGGGAAGGTCGTGGCTGCGTGTGAGTCCAGAGAAACATGCTGTGGGCTCAGCATGGCTTATCTCACATTTATTAGGATATATCAAACCTCCTTATGCAGCGATTTTTTTTTCCCCTATCCATTCATCATATACATATATATATATATGTTACATTTATACATAAATAAAAGCACTTAGCTTCTGGCCAAGATGAAACCATTTGTAACACCACTGCTGCCCATGCTCATGCTTGATGACTGTTCCCTTTCTGGAAATCTTGGGAATGTTCCCAGCATAGGTGAGCAGGTAAAAACCTGTTTGTGGGTGCAGCAGAAATCGGCAGAAAGTCATTTTTGTCATTCTTGTTGAGAAAATAAATAAATAAATAAATGTCACCTGGATAGTACAAAAAAAGGATGGGGAATATTTCTCATTATTTTTCAATTCAAGCCCTTTTCTCATTATTTTTCAATTCAAGCCCTTGATTAATGGGCATCTAATTTCATAGCCAATCCCAGAAGAAAAAGACATGTAGCACTTTACATGACAGTGCTGAGATTCTCAACCCAAACTCTTGCTACTTAATACCTGAAAAACAGGATTCTTCACAGTTTCCCTGGAAGACAGAGGAGTATCTGCAGGACTGCCAAATCAGCATGCTAGTTTGAATTACAGCCTTTTCTTACTTGCCTGTTGCCCTGAGTGGAAACTCAGGAGAATTATTTAAAATTAAAACTTTTGTCTTCTATATTAAGAACATCTCAGGTAATACTGAGCAGCTCACCCTCTGCTATTAACAGGTCTCCAGGTATTAACATAGCACTTGCCCCTCCTACTGATTTCTCCTGCCAATCTTTGTCTTACAGTTTGAATAAAGGGATCCAGGCATCATCTGCTATCACATTGCATTCGCATAAGCTTTTTCTCTGAGGAGTATCATCTATTAGCAGTCAGTCTAATTTGATTGTTTCCAAACCAGAAAGGACAGCTGTCAGCCACCTCCCAGAACAGATTCAAAGGGCATAATCAAGAAATCTTCTCCACGAAGTTGTTCAAAGCTGGTGCTTATCACTCTTCAAAAGACTGTGAAGACAATAAACTAATCAATTTACTCTAATGGACAGGTGAAATCTGAGTATTTAGTGTCTCTTAATACTGACTGGCAAGACTTAAAGGAATTTGAATGCCATGGATGTCAGCTGCTAGACTGGCAGGACTTGAAGCAGTGATGATAAATATTTGTCCTTGCACAAGAGGCTAATTCCAGTTTCTTTTTGGAGGTGTTAACTGTTGAAATTAATAAAGTTTAAAACTTGCACCTCATTAATCTGTTCAGATTTCCCTTTGGAATAATTGCTGTTACTTCTCATAAGGTTGCAAGGAACCACCATACAATAGCAGGGATTTCTCCTGATGAATCTGATCTGGCTTCTCTCTACATTTGACACCAACACTTCCTGCCCTCTTATGTCTCCCCTACTTCTGCTAGCATTCCAGCCATTGATGACTTAAAGCATGCTTATTCTCAGATCACTTGTTCCAGGTAGGGCAAAGGATTATTATTTCCACTTACAGACTGGGAGGGCAACCACAGAGAGATGGCTCCCCACCTCCTGGAAAGTATTTAGCTCTGTCAGCATCACTGAGCAGCACCTGCAACTGAACCCTGAAGCAGCATGTTTATTTTCCTAGGAGAGAGATTCCCAGGGCCAGATTCCCTTGGGGGACGTCAGCTGGCAAGGCAGCCTCACCCTGCTTGTTTTAGGGTATTTATGTATTTTGTTTTTGTTTAAGAATGCCCTTGCAGAGGGAGAGACTATTAAACCATCTGTTGCACAGTTAGAGCTAGAAAAATACACACTTCCCAAAGTCTGGTTTATTTCTGTTTTAGTGGCACATTATCGATCTTGCTACTGGCACCTGCATCTTTCTGACCCTGGGACCTCTGCATGGAGGGAAGGGCATCCCTAGGGGCTGGCTCAGGAAAGCCCGGGTAGCCAGCAAGTGACTTCTTAACCTCAAGATACTAATTAAAAAATGCCCTTGAGCCAGCTCCACGTCAGGTAACAAAACAAAAGGCACCGAAAGACCTGGAGAGGGATGGATGTTCAGTAAATAACAAGACCTATAAGACCTTACTGTTGGTGACAGGCAGATAGTTTCAATACACAGAGCTTAAGTCATACTGAAAGTTGTTTAAAACCACTTACGCACAGTTTCTTTTTCATAAATACAGGTAAATTCTTTGCTGTCCTCTTCTCAAATATCTGATTATTTGGCAGAGTTGAAGTATTAGTGGCCTAACAAAGAAATAACTACACACAAGCTAATAAAACAATTTTTGCAGTAAATTCTCTGGTTTGCCTCTTGTGAGCTCAAACAATCTTCAATGATGACAGACAATTGATTAGAGCTAGATAAACAGTATAAAGCAGACAAAATATTTATTGAATGTGAGCATTTAGGGGATTCTGAATAGTTTCCTATCTCATGTCAATCTTTAAAAGGATTTTCAGTTATCACTGTACAGCATATCTAAATAAACTGCAAAACAGAGGTTTGCCTTTAAACCATTGACTTTGACTATCTGCTTTTTATCACACACAACTAATTTGCACTTTAACCTATTTCCTGCCTTTTTTTTTTAGGTGATTGCAACTTTCCAGTATGAGAATAAAACATTATTATATGTTACAAGTAACGCATATCTAAGGACATACTTTCAGCTAAATAGTTTTCAAACTTTTGATGTTTGTGGTCATTATCATGAAGTTTAATGATGACAGGAATACTAGCAAGCAATAGGTGCTGAAATTCTTACAATTAAAGAGCAACAAAGTGGATATGAAGCTTTAATGTACTGACATTTATATACATCTATTATCCTAGTATTTGACCAACTCTGCAAATTCCATTTTGCTTTGGGATTTATGCATTTTTAATACCAAAATCACTGTATGGAAAGCTGATGTTCTGATAATAGACTCATCTCTTGTTAATTTTTCATCATGATAAAACTTTTGCCATAAGCCACATGACTGCTATGAAATATATGTTTCTATTTAGTGTTGATTTAGAAAAAACTTACCAGTTTCTATATACTGGGGGTAATAGAGAAATACAGAAAATCTAGATTGTGGTGAACATGATTAAGCCAATTTAATTAGGAAAAAAAAGTGAAAATATCAAAGACTTTTATGTTTCTTAGTATTTGAAGGACTTATCTCTGTGCCACTGAATGCAGTAGAGGCTTTGCCATTGACTGCAGAGGGTGGCAAGATGCTCACTCCAGCAAAGCACCCACCCCTCCTTTCACAAGAGAATTCTACTGTCACTTTCAACCTGAGCTTCATAGAGTGGTTTGGGTCGGGAGGGACTTTAAAGATCCTGTTCTCCCAACCCCCCTGCCCTGGGCAGGGACCCCTTCCCCCAGCCCAGGGTGCTCCCAGCCCCGTCCAACCTGGCCTTGAACCCTTCCAGGGAGGGGGCAGCCACAGCTGCTCTGGGCACCCTGGGCCAGTGTCTCACCACCCGCACAATAACAAATTTCTTCCTTATATCTAATCTAAATCTACCCTCTTTCACTTTAAAACCATTACCCTTTGTCGTATCACTACAGCCCCTGATCAAGAGTCCCTCCCCACCTTTCCTGTAGCCCCCTTTAAGCACTGGCAGGCTTCACTGGAGCCTTCTCCAGGCTGAATACCTCCAACTCTCTCAGCTTGGCCTCTCAGGGGAGGTGTTCCAGGTCCCAGACCATCTTTTTGGCCTCCTCTGGAGGAGGCCACCTGCTCAAGAAGGTCCGTGTCCTTCTGATGTTGGGGGCCCCAGAGCTGGACGTAGCACTGCAGGGGGGTTCTCACGAGAGCAGAGTAGAGGGGGAGAAACCCCTCCCTTGGCCTGCTGGCCATACTTCTCTTGATGCAGCTCAGGACATCGTTGTTTCTCTGGGCTGCAAGCACATGTTGCCAGGTCATGTTGAGCTTCTCATCCACCAAGACCCCAAGTCCTTCTCCGCAGGGCTATTCTCAATCCACTCCTCACCCAGCCTGGATTTGTGCTGGGGATTGCCCTGACCCATGTGCAGGACCTTGCACTTGGCCTTTTTGAACTTCATGAGGTTTCTGTGGGCCTACTCTCCAGCCTGTCCAGGTCCCTCTGGATGGTATCACTTTCCTTTAGCATGTCACTGCACCACACAGCTTGGTGCCGTTGGCAAACTTGCTGAGGGTGCGCTCGATCCCACTGTCCATGTCACTGACAAAGATGTTAAACAGCACCGGTCCCAACACTGACCCCTGAGGAACAGCATTTGTCACCGCTCTCTACCTGGACATTGAGCCCTTGACCACAACTCTTTTGAGTGCAACCATCCAGCCAATTCCTTATCCACCAAGTAGTCCATCTGTCAAATTCATGTCTTTCACATTTAGAGACAAGATTGTTGTGTGGGACAGTGACAAATACTTTGCACAAGTCCAGGTATATGATGTCAGTTGCTCTTCCCATATCCATCAGCGCTGTAAGTCTGTTGTAGAAGGCCACTAAATTTGTCAGGCACAATTTGCCCTTAGTGAAACCATGTTGGCTGTCACCAATCACCTCCCCTTATTTTCCATGTGCCCTAGCGTACTTTCTAGGAGGATCCGCTTCATGATCTTGTCAGCCACAGAGGTGAGACTGGCCTGTAGTTCCCTGGGTCTTCCTTTTTTCCCTTTTTAAAAGTGGGTGTTATGTTTCCACATTTCCAGTCAGTGGGAACTTCACTTGACTGCCATGAGTTCTCAAATAGGATGGATAGTGGCTTAGCCACTCCATCTACCTGTTCCCTCAGGACACTTGGATGCATCTCATCAGGTCCCATTGGTTTCTGTACTTTTGGGTTCCTTAGATCATTACTGAGCTCGGAGAAGGTGATCCTTGAATATTAACCAGCTTTCTTGGGCCCCTCTTCCCTCCAGGGTGTTATCCCATGGTATGTTGCCAAGTAGATTCCTGAAGAGGCCAGAGGCTGCTCTCATCAATTCCTGGGTGTTGAGCTTGGTGTGTGCCCTCTTTGCTGCCTTAAGGATCTTGAACTCCACCATTTCATGGTGACTGCAGCCAAGGCTGCTCTTGAGCTTCACATTCCTCACCAGCACCTCCTCATTGGTGATAAGAAGGTCCAGGCATAGCACTTTTCCTCATTGGCTCCTCTATCACTTGGAGAAGGAAGTTAACATCAGCGCATTCCAGGAACCTCCTGGTTTGCTTATGTCCTGCAGTGTTGTTCCTCCAACAGATATCAGGGTGGCTGAAGTCCCCCATGAAGACCAGGGCTTGTGAATGTGAGGCTGCTCCTCTCTGCCTATGGAAGGCCTCATCTGCTCGGTCTTCCTGGTTGGGTGGCCCATAGCAGACCCGCACTATAACACCTCCTGTCCCTGCCCTCCCTTTAATCCTGACCCATAAGATCTCAGTCAGCTCCTCACCCACCCCCAGGCAGAGCTCCATGCACTCCAACTGGTGACCCCCTCTCCTTGTCTCCCGTCTATCCTTCATAACAACCCTGTGTCCTTCCATTCCAACCCTTCAGCCACAGGAGTCATCCCACCACATCTCTGTGATGCCAATAAGATCACAGCCGTGCAGGTGTGCCCGTGTCTCTACTTCCTCTTGTTTATTCCCTGTGCTATGTGTGTTTGCATAGAGGCATTTAAGTTGGGCCCTGATGAAGCTGACTTACTGGCTAGAATTTCTCTGTGCTGCTCTTTAGCAGCAGAAAGAGAAGGATGTGCTTTTCATCAGAACAAATGAAATTACTCTAATAAATTAGTGATCACTCATCCAAATATAAAAATGTAGCTCCCCTCAGCAGAAAGCAAAAATTATGAAGTCCTCCAACAAAAAATTCCGTATTTTCAAATGCTGTGATTAAAAATCCAGTTTCAGAAACACATAATAAATATGAACCAGAGAGAGCTCTTAAAGATGGTCTATAGCTGATTTCCCTGTACAACTTGTCTTTTAGTTTCTCTGGTTGCTAAGATACTAGCAGGATTACCTTTCAGTATGTCTTTGGGATTTAAGATTTATATTCTCTTACCCCCTGTAAAAGTCTCCTCCATGTATTGCATCCATACCTTTACCTGTACCTTTCCTTTCAGAAAGAGCAGGTGGAGAGTGTAGGTGAAATTTTCCACACTTATAAAGACAGAGACGTACAGTTACTCCAGTGGAGTACTCCTACCTTCCAACCACTTACAATCTGGCCTGGTAAATGCAACTGCTTTATTTAGAAATGAACAGTTTTGAGGTTGTGTCATACTAGGTAATGTAGACTCTTCAATAAATGCAGATAATTTCACTGTCCTAAAAGATGCCAGATATATTTTATATGAGGGTTCTGATCTTCAAAGTTAATTTTCAAATTCTGTGCTCAAATACATGATTACCTCGATCAAAATAAATTTGATGTCTAAATGGTTTTGTATTTTAGTGCTCTATCATCAGCCTTGAACTATCATGAAGCCTCCAGGCTGGGGAAGTTATCTTCATGATTTTATAAAGGACAATGCCCATTTCCAGAACTGAAGATTGAGTGATTTGAAAGAAACTCATTCTTTAAAGTTCATCACTCTCACTAAGTGTGATTAAACACTATATAATTTAACATTATTTGCTGGTAGAAAATCAAAGCATTTGCCCCCAGCATGCTGACATTTAAAGCAGTGGAGAACATTTGCACATTTATGCTTATAATAACAGATGAGGTATGAAATGGATTCTGATAATGCTTTGAACACCATGGAAGTCTTGTCATTTATCACAGCATATGAGCTTGCTCTGGATTTCTACCATTATTGTGATATATTTCTATACAGTAGAAGTAAAGAATAGCTTTATTTTGATGATGGATAGTGGATGAATCTTCAAAAGTCCAGTAAGCAGGTTCTCTTCAAGCAAGCCCCACTGTAGTGCTAATCTCATTTCTCACAGGGATTTTTTTTTTTTCTGTTTTTGTTAATAAAGTCTTGGGTAGACAAATAGCTGATGTGGATCATCTGGAATTCCTTACTGCAAAGAGATCAGATTCTCTCTTGAGATGCTTTACTGTCTTACATTTCTGTAAAACTATGATATAGCACAAATAACCAGTTATGTGGAATAATCTCAAGAAACTGCAAATCAGTCTAAATTTTAAATGAATGCAAGTCAAATGCACATGTGGTGTCAGAATATTCCTTTTAAATAATCTACCTTCCAAATCAGGATTTGAAGTATTTATTTGGTGTGTGCTTGGACTCCTTTATTGAAAGGTGCTGGGCAGTTAGATTCCTTTGGGCTGTAAATTTTAGCTTTGGGGTTTTTTTCATCTGAGAACTAATAGCTGCAAGCACAATTCTGGCTCTTTGATGTCTCTGGACTTTATTCCCTCCTTACTGTGAAATTGAACATAATGAAAAGGAGCAAAGGATCTTAAGAACAGATTCCCATAATTTATATACATTCAAAATTTTTGAGAAATTGTATTTGAATATTTATGGAATTAACTCATCTAAAAACAAGATTAAAAGCAAAATCATTTTAGTCTATGACAAGTGTGGGGCCATTCTTCACAGTCCTCCACACTTAACTGAGAACATACATGGATGCATACTTTACTCATCTTACTCATAAAACATGTTAGACAGACACTTCAAGCCATGAGTGATCTCTGAAAAGTGCTTGAAAGTAGTTTAGGAGTTTTGTTTGGAAATTTCCAAAAGGCCTTGGATGTGTTCATGTTGTTCCTTTATCATTATGGTGTACTCCCAGTATTGGCACTTATTAGTCCAACTCCCTCTCTATCCCATGTACACAGTAACAGAATGAAGAATCTGCTCTCCTCTTCAAATCTTGATTTGGACTGTGACACGACTGGCCACAAGTTGCCTAAATGTTGTGAAAGAGGAACCATTCAGATTGAGCATATATAGATGTTTGTTCTTCCTGGCAAGTTTTAGAATTAAAGTATTAACAAAACAAGATAGGCTCTAATAAAATTTCAGTCGAATCTAGCTGATTTAAAATGAGCTCTGTTGACTTGCCTGCAGCGTATTGATTTACATTTGCCCTTTTTCTGAATAAAACCAATAAACGTACAGGAGTTCCCTAAATGATCTCTTTGAGGTTAAATAGAACAATGTTAGTAAACCAGGGAGGAATACCAGCATACAAAAGGAAGGCCACAGCTGTGTTAGGACTCATCATCCAATGTATTGGCTATTTATTTTAAACATTTATCAGTGTTTGGGGATAATACATTCTTTCCAGCTGAGGTTCTTTGGATGCACACCATGTCATACAAAGTACAGTGCCCAGGAAGACTAAATTACCTGCTGACCCATTGGAACAGCCCATGGTACTATAAGCATAGCAGATACTAAACCAATGCATTAAACTTTAGAGCCCAGATTTGCTTTCTGGCTGGTTTAAAACTCTTACAGCAACTGAAGGCAAAATGGAGAACAAGATCTGAACAATTGAAAGCATAACCCAGAGCTCTGACAAGTATATTGTCAGAGTTATCTGAAGCAGTTGAAGAGACTGAGATTATCTGTGGTTCTCATGATGAGGGCAATTATCTGTGGCAGAGAAATATCCCCCATGGCTGGCAGCAACGATGTGTTAAACTGCTTCCTTCCCCAGTCCCATAAAGATCTTGACTCAGCTTTGTGGGGTTGAACCAGTGGCAACAACAAAGCAGCAGCTAATGACTTGTTTTCTGTGAAGTCAAGGTCAAAATTCAGTTTCCATGAAGCCAAAAATTGACCTTTTAGTTATAGTGATCATCATTTATAGAGCTCTGCTGTCCCGTTGAAGAAAATAACCACACCAGTTCTTTGAACACTAACATGGAAAGAAACCTGCAAAGTAAGCCTGGAGGTGGAAGCATACTTCAGTAGCTGCACTGGGGGTGGTGAATAAACATCCATGGCCTTCAATGCCTTCAGACAACAGACGGCTACCCCTCTGATATTTTTGGAAAAATAATGATTCAGATTCTATTCAATGTCATGTTTATGTAGCTGAGAATGATCAGGTGTTATATTAGAGCTGGGCAGTAAGTTTTGTTCACAGTTGTCTCATGTACTGATAATTGCAGCAAGTTCCAATCACCAGCAGTGTCAGAAGTACTTTATAGGTCTTCAGTGTTATTTGGTCAGCTCTCTAAATCCCACCCTCTGTGATCATTATCTTCAAGAGTCTCTTGTCTCCTCGTTTATATTTTTACTCATCAGTGCTGCTTACAAGTACCTAATCATGCCACATCCTGCCTGCAGTCACCTTACCCCTAAAGCAAATAGCTCTGTACTCACACACCACCTCAAACTGCAATCAAACAAATGAATTAAACATTGCAGCATCAGCCAACAAAGTGGCAAAATGTACACAATTCATCCTTGGGAAAAGTGGTTTCTGTGCTGGAGCACAATGCACAACTATCTTTACATAGTTTAAAACCTGATTTTATATTCCTGAGATATATAAGAGAACAAACTGGAATCTGCCCTCTAAACCACCTGAATAATTCTGGATTTTAGACTGAGCAGTGATACAAGCAGATGATCAGCTATAACTGTCAAAGACCATGTCTCCAACTTGATGTGCTATGACAGACACAAACAAATTGTAGACATGTGTATGCATTTCCCACACCTTGTATTAAAAAAAACCTGAACAACTTGCCTCTGTTGAGACCACGATGGATTCACTGACCATTGCAAGCAGCCTGGGATTGCATTTGTTACTGCGCCAATAGACCTGGTAAGTCAGTTCCTGTTCACCTCTACATGAGATGCCACCTTCAGTTTGACACATAGGTATAGCTCCATATAGCTGAAAGCAGTGTTGCATATGCAGTATCATTATTATAATAATACCACAGACCAAAATAAAAAACATGCCGTGATTTCACAAAAAAAAAAATAGTTTTAGTGTTTTATAGTCCAAGTGTATGAAATGCTGAATATCACCAGAGGATACATTAAAAAGTAAGACACCTGTTCTGTTGTGAAGCATTCACATTAGAACTAATGGAACATGTATCTTGACAGTATTATTAAATATGTCTTGAAATAAAAAAAAGCTAGCTTGAAAATCCAGTTAGGTCTAAATAACCCATTTAGTAAATACACTTCCCCCCTCTTGCAAATAAATTAATTGGAGGGCTTGCTTTTTTTTACTGTAGGTTTGCTTTCATTGGGAAAAAATGCTTTTTAACTCTAGATCCTTGTTCCCAAAGGGGTTGATATTCACAGCTAATTTACTTCATGATCAATGGGAAGTGCCTGTTCACCATCTTTTTAACATGAGATAGTTCATGATCACTGCTTCCCCAGGAACGTAGAAAAGATGACACTGTTTAGCAGTGAATATAGGTCCTGAACTATCAGAGCATCCGCTTTGGAGGAGTGATGGTAGTATTGTCACCTCGGGAGAAGGGGGATCAGGGGAGAGATTTATAAAGCTGTGGAGCCAGCTGGAATACAGAGGCCAGGTCTTGCCTGATGCTGCCTTTCGCTTCTGGTTGTTTCAGTTTTCTCTCTACTCAAGGATCAGGAATGGTTTTCCTCTATGTTGCAAACTCGCTGGGTAAATGAATCTATTGGACTGTTTTGTTAACATCTACCACACAACAGAATTAACAGATTGTAGGGTATAGCTGTAGAATTAGTTAAGGCAGTCATGCAGATTTGGATTATTTATTTAACTGAAGTAACTATTTTTGTTTACAGTCTAAAGTTACTTAGAGAGGGATATCTTCCACTTCTTTCAGCCCCTGACATAGCAGGGACTCCATCACTATAGAGCTTTTAGGGGCTATTTTGCTGGAGATCATAAGCAATACTTCCTTCATTCCCCTTCCTAAAAGGACCCTGCCTTAACTATATGCCATTTCTGAACCTAAGTGCAGCTGTCAGGGCAAAATGCACGGTAGAATAGTTTTGCAGAAACTGTGATGAGAAAACATGAAACTAATTCTTGGCTTTGAATTCAAGAACGTCTACATGTCTTCCAGGTTTGCTTAAACATAACCTGTCTGGCCCTTTTCCACCTATGTTCAGTCCTCTTGCACATTCAGATAAATCTGTTATCTAGTTTTTCTGATAACCACTCCTAGAGCATGGCCTACTAGATATAGAAGTGGCCTCTGAAAACATGAGTTTGCCACTCATGGATGACAATAGGAAAACCACTCCTATGCCTCTGGTTTTGTCCTCTCAACAACACACCAAGTCATGACCATATTATGTTTATTACTATAAAAACACTTCACATTTTGTAATAAAATGTGTAAGAAATTGGCATCTTCTTTAAGTTCAAAGGAAATGGACCATTTAATGTAAAAACATGGCTGTGAATTGTAAAGGCTTGATCTTAAGTCTTGTCACCCAAGGTCCATTCCCTGCTATTGAGCAAACATTTGAGCAATCTCACACTCCATTAACAACAATCTTAGTTATGCCTAATTCCCCTCATTTTGTACATCATGCAAAAAATCTCTTTCTGAATAGTTTTACAACTGACAATTAATACTTTAATAATTACAGTTCTATGTGTGCTCTTCTCTGGCTACCAGAAATCCCAGTGGCAGATATGCTACTCAATTTTGTCTAAGTTGCTTTAAAGTAACATATTGAGGACTCTATAACACATGTAAGTTAAATTAGTATTTGCTAAATAGGTTGATTAAACAGATCACACATTGTGATAAGTAGTAAATAGCTAAATTAATATAGCATATAAAAAAAAGGCTAAAAACCTGCCTAAATCAGAGCTAGTGGTAGATTTACAAAAGTACAGATGGCTTGAATTTAAAACATAGCTATGATTTCACCCTACATTGTGAAGAAAAACTTGGGAAATGGTCTTACTAGTCAACATTTCTATAAGAAATACCAATCAACTTTCATTGCATTGCAATAGGTAGTGATGATGGTGACATTTTATGTTTTTTTTTTTTTTTTTTTTCCTGCATCTTGTTGCCCTGATATACTGAAACAGATGAATATATTATGCATATTTTGGTCATTCTACAGCATGTACTTACTGCAGTGTGGCTAGTGACCTTCATATATTGCTTGTCAAAATCTCTGTTATTGCGATCTCCATCAACTACTGAATGTAACCAGCTGTGGGGAGGTGCATGACTCATATATGACTGAATGCAGCAACACTACATAATAATATAGAGAATGTAAGGAAGAAACTGGATTTCTAGATGAAAAAGCAGGGACAACTTTAGAATTCTAGAACATAAATCCTTGAATTTGACTTTTTATATCTGTCTACTTTCGTAGATATGAAGAAGTAGATTCTACTTATCCCTGAATTATCCTGTCAGTTCTTGTAGCTCAGTATTTGCATTCTTCTACTTTATAAAATCACTTGTCCTTTTCTTAACAGTATCAGGTCAAACCGCTGCCTGCATGAAAATATTGAGCTTACTGTTCAGGGAAAACAAACTATAGACCTGATACTGTTATATGTAAAAAGTCCATATATTAAAACACAGAACATTCTCTAGTCTCTGATGCTGTTGTTCTGCAAATAGCTTTAGTATCAGGAGATAACATTCCTTCCAGGCAGAACTCTAATTTTTAAGTTAGTATGGTCTTCTTAAGACTTTGATAGTAAAAGCTAGAGTGGAATGTGTTGCTCTAAGACTTGGCATAATATAGAATGGGTTCTCTTTCTATTACCTCAATAGCATAATAACATTGAAACATCACTAGTACAATTATTTCCTATTCAAGAAAGAATATTCCTTGATGAAATAAAGTAATTGTACATTTCTCAGCAACTGTGTGATGCTCATGTAACATTCCTCTAATGAGATGAAACCAGGAAGATTAAGAAGTCATGTACTGACAAACCCAAACTATATGTGCACCTAGGAAAAGTTGCATATCAGAGATGTTATTGCACTACTCCACACACCTCTCTCCTTTTGTACCAAACATCATGATTAAGTATAAATAAACTTTTTATTTTCCCTGTGGTATCATTTTCCACATGGGCTGTGGATCCCATTTCTGAACGTTTCTTCAGAGTGTCACTGCACTCACAGATCGCCTATGGCTTCCATGGTTAAAACTGTTAGCATTATCTTTAGTCAGTTTACCATCGTTCTGTCCAGGAGTTGCTACACTGCTGGGTACATGGGGATAAAGGCCAGAGAAAGGCCCTGCTGAAGAGTCTGTAGCAGTAGATTCTTCCTCTGCCCACCTATTAAAGAAATAGTAGCCTTCTTCGGGTGTCTGTTTCCTGAGAGGGTTCACTTCAGACGTGGAAAGTCCCTGACTTTCTGTGTCCCCATGAGACACAGCTGATGCTGCTGGATGTAAAAATGGTGACACACATAAGTGACTGATGTTTTGGTCAAGGTCATCATTAGGTGCAGGTGATGCTATAGGTGCACCAGAGGTAGTTTGTTTTCTTGATCTCAGTTTCTGGATTTCAAGATCCCGTTGCCCTTTAGGAAGTTTATCTAGTTGCTGTGCTTTCAGAATCAGAGATGCTCCAAAGGTTCCTCGTAGAGCAAAAATAAAGAACCTGATGAAAGAGGAAGAGAATTAATTGTTTTGCCAGTGGGTTCCTTCCGTAATCTGCATCACATAAAACAAATCTTGTTGCTAATTCTCCATTGCTCTCCATGCATCTGGTAGACACCTTATACCTGGTAGATGAAAGTTGACTCCAGGATCTTAATGCAACATGTAACTATACACTTATTTTGACCTGTATAGGGTCAACTACATGTATATAAATACTAAGTAAATGATAGTAGAACCATGTGATTGCTGAACAATGCAAGAAAGCTACATGAAAGCTCACCAAAAGATGCAATATTTGAGGAGATGGAGATTGTATTTATACTGCTAAAACAAGCTAAAGAAGGGATCTTAATATGATAGATAACATAGAACCAGAAATTAAAAACCTCATCTTGTGCATTTGCTCAGGAAGCAGATTAAAAAAAAAAAAAAAAAAAGTGTCCTACCTGCCCTTCACAGGACAGAGAGACTATGTAACTGTATATTGTGTGCAGTGAGAGAGCACACATCCTCTTTCCACGCCATTTCAGTTTTGTCTGAAAACCAAAGTCTCTTTCAAAGCATCATTCTATTAGGATTTGACCTTTACATAGATGGCCTCAATATGCATTTTAAAACAAACATGGGAACTCTTTGAAATTGCATTAAGAAAGTTATCATCTTCACATCCTGCTGTTAAATGTATGCATAAATAACAAGATTAAAAAGCCTAACAAGTTAGATTACAGAAAGACCTTTTAAATGCAATGGATTTCTCAGGCCTATTTGCACAAGTAGGAGTGGATAAACATGTATTTGTTATGGCTATGCTGAGGCTGGTCCATCCCATAGCATGTCAGGTCTGGCAACTATGCGGTTGCTAGTTATGGTTGGGCAGCTAAGAGCACAACTACAGAGAGCCCAGGTCCGCTTGTGTACGTTTGGTGTGGATCGTATTGTCCTCTGTCTTTCTCATCAAGTTGTCCTCTGTATCTTCTGTGCAAGTTGCTGGTGGACCAGACAGGAGGACAGAGAAGGGAAGGAGATTTGTGTCTTCCATCCCATGAACTGAGTTCACTTGCTCCTGCCCTTCCCACAGACCTACTGGGTGAAAGACTCAATTACCTGTTGGGCCTCTGCAGGGCTTCCTGGCAGACCGCAGCCTGCCTTCCACAGCTGAAGAAGTATGTGTGGGTCATATATTGAAATCCTCAGTTGAGGGTCTTAGTACCTAATGCTGTGCAGTTTGTGTCCCAAAATAAAGATCAGAGGCAGTTCTGAGATGAAGATGCACAAAGGATGCACTGCAAAGTACTGCCAGACAGTGCTCCAGGAAAAGCCTGCATGCAGGCAGGGCACAGGCAAGCTCCCCCCAAGTGCCTACAGTGCCTCAGAAATGTCAGCTAGTACAGAAAGCAGAAACAAAAGGAAGAACTGAGCAGAGCAAGGATTTGAACAAAACCTCTTGGAAAGAAACCAGAATCTCAAGGCTCCAACTGGTTTCTGAAGGAGATAGGGAGCAGGCAGCGTGGTGATATGAACCAACTGAAACTTAAAATTAAGTGCATTTTAACAAAGGGTGATTTTACCATTGCTGTGATATGCTGACACAGCTAATTGTAGCAAAAATTGGGGGCTGGATATTCTGTGAACTGAGGACTCTGCAGAAAATAATCTGGGGTACCTACATGAAAGAATAGCAGCTCTCCAACTTTGAACATACCAAGATACAAATCTTTAAGCTCAGTATCCTGCTGAGGCAGCAATGATCTTAACCTTGTTAATTCCCAAGATGGAGATATGAGTTCTCTAAGCGCATGTTTGATGTAGCTCTCAGTAGAAAGCTCAGGGTCAAAAATGACACTGTGAATGAGGGCTGATAGGAAAACAAAAATCATAGGGGAGCAAAACAGACTGGAAAAGGATGCCCTGCCTAGAAGACATGAGACCTTACTGAACTATGTGTTGTTTATCCTGACCTGAAGTTACATAATGTAACATGAAATCACAAGAGCATCACAACTCAAATGGGGAAATAATAATCTGAAGAAAAATATTATCTATTCTTGAAAGGTTCCTTTTTAGACAAAGTTAAGGCTCAAATTCTAATGCCTTAAAGTGCTTACAAAATCATATACCAAAAATATGTTCCTGTTTCTTGCAATACCAGTGTGCTGCACTACTTCATGACAATTAGGATGAGAAGGAGACTATCAAGATAATCAAACCAACCTATTTCTTTTATTGCCCAGGCACAAATATGGTGCAACTCAGACAAAGCATATCTACGTAGAGAATGATTAAGGCATTAAGCACCAAAAGTAGTAAGTTTACCATATACATATATTGGAACAGAATAATTGTTTTTTTCAAACTATTTTTTTTCAACAACCTATCAAAATAATTATCCTTCTCCAAATATTATTCAGCCTCAGTTAAATCTATCTTTAACATACTTGATTTGTTGCACAGAGTAAAACTAAAATTCTGGATGCGGAAAATTATTTCATATAGAAACATGTTCTTAAATTTGGCTTAGTAATGCACTGTAATGTACTTAAGAAACAGAATAAATTTTGTAGCTCTCAGAGCACATAGGAATATTTCAAAGACTTGCTTTCTAGTCTTGATCAGCTCAACAACATTGTGTTTATGATAGTGAACAATTATGTAGCAGATTTGTATTGGTAAACTTTGAAGCACCCCAGAAAGAAAGGTTTTCCTGATGGGAAAACAAAAGCAGTAGATATATAACGACTTCTTTAGGGCTACATAACTGAATAAGTTAATGGTTCATGAACCGGAAAGTTGAACCTAGGCATCTGACTTCGACACCAGTCACATCCCTGTGCAACACATGTGCCTGACATATCACATATCTATACACATCATTTTTGTTATTTCACTCAAATGCCTACAAATCCACAAAATGGAAATGGAGAGGAACACTGTGCATCATTCAAACCTTGGCAAGAGTGCGATGACTGGGGTAATAAGACACAGTAAATAGAAGGTGGGGTCCGAAAGCTGTTTCTCCATAATCCAGTAAGGGTTGGTGGGAGGGTTGCAGACCACGCAGGTGGCATTGTAGATCAGAGAGAAGACGAGGTAAAACACCACACTGCCAATCATTGTTACCAAATGGAACAGGGTCTGTAAGCAGAAGTGCATGAAATGACAGTGATGCTTGTGAGACCCTGACTCTGGGTATAAGACACGACTATGCAAAGACAGATTGGAAAGAACACATCCAATAGTCCATGCTACTGACAAGTGCAGTAGGAGAAATACCTGGAAATTAACTTACAAAATAACAGTGACAGTCAATACAGTTCTTTAAGAAACGTGTTCTCATATACTGAAGTATATAAAAATTGTGTTCTGTCCTCTACATAGTCACAGTAGAAACAAATTCTGTCACTGTGTGCTCAAAGGTATTATCCCAAGGCTAATAATCAAACGTGGCACATTGTGAAATCTCAGTGCATCTGTTACTTCATGTGACCCAGAATTCAGGTAAATGACTCCGACAGACAATGCCATGTCTACACAGTACACTGTGTTCACAAAAGAAGAATAGTCATGTGAACAGGACAGGTCAAACACATACCCATGTTTTCATTTCTAGAGCCTGGTGAAAGAGAATGGTCAGGAGGGAGATGGTATTGATGGGGTTTCCAAAGGAAAACACATCTATGTCAGAGTCCTTGT
Source organism: Tyto alba (assembly GCF_018691265.1). NCBI lineage: Eukaryota > Metazoa > Chordata > Aves > Strigiformes > Tytonidae > Tyto > Tyto alba. The sequence continues at coordinate 14,525,303 of NW_024881279.1, forward strand.
ACGTCTAGGAAACAGGCAGATAGAGTGTGAATGAACTCTGATTGTTCAGAATTGAATTTTTCTATTTTTTAAGGAGGATAGGAAAATGAGAATATTAATGACCTAGGTACTTACCAAATAGGGGACAAAGAAGCAGATGAGGCTCTGATAGAAGGCATCCAACATTGTGACAATAAAAGTTGACAGTTTGTATATCTGCAGGAGTTTATAGATAACAGTCATTATGATGGGACACAGATCTCTAGTCTGTTCTGCAGACATAATTGCTGTCTGTTTTTCTTCCATTTAGACTACTGATTATAGCTAACTGGTCTCCCTTCACGAGTAAATGCCTCCTGAGCAGCCGATTTAGACCAAAGGCCTATCTGAACAGGCAATTTCTATGTATTAACTGAAGACAGACCTTAGAAAAATAAGCCAGTCAACTAAGGGTCTTAAAAGCTGAATGTCATCAATTCCCCATCCCGCCCCAAAGGATGCCATTCCTCATATTTTTTTTTTCATACAAAGCTCTTCCTAGACCTACAGAACTGGTCAAAAATCCTTTCTGATAAGGTTCTCTCAATTGAAACATCTATTTTGTGCCATTTTACTTTGACGACTTGTCATATTTAAACTTATCTAGTGGCCTGTGGGGCCACAGCTCCTGTGGAGCAGGATGCATTACTGGAGTGACAAAAAGCTGGGCTCCTCTATGGTTTCAAAGCAAACAAAATGACAAAGCAACAACAATGATCTCTTCAAAACAGTGAAGAACATATATTTCACATATATGTGAGGTCTTACAAGAAAAGGGATGGAAAGTCCTACAGAAAATATTCAAATTCTGCACTCCCTTGCATAGGTTTTTCAAGACATCATTAAACATGATGTGAACCACCAGTGTTCATCAGTGCTAAGAATCACAGTCCAGGATACTGAAAGTAAGTATTAGGAGAAAAAGAAACAAAGAGAAGAATTCCTAAGTACCCTGCAATTTTTTGATTTAAAACTATGGCCACTTCAAATTTTGCTCATTAACATTTTCATAATTTCCTATTAAAAATGTTAAGGAAGTTTGGGAATAAGTGCTACTGTACTGTATGCATACACAAACCCAGGAATGTATGTCTGTATATGTGTGCTTCTTGCAAACATACTGAGATCAGACTGGTTCTCTAAACTTGACAGGTAAACTAGGGTAGAACCTATGTATTTTATGCGTATTTTCTGAGGGTTACTAATAGTGACTATTAAAAGAAGTAAATAATTGAAACAGTTAATGCCCAGAACAGCCTAGACACCAAACTGACAAAATCCTTTATGTATTAACAGGTGTATTTCTGAATCTGAGAGTAGAAAAGAAATGTCAGGTTGTTTATTGATTTAAGGGTTCGTGCTTTCTTGTCATTTTTTGCTGTAATCTTTTTAACAAGCTTTTCTTTTTCAGTAGGTTGCGACTGTTTGAAGCACCAAATCTGAGCAGAGTTTAAGCAGGGACCAGCTAAACTATTTTACCTTAATTTGTTACATTTCTCATCTTGTTTTATTTATTTCTCCCTATGCCTTCACTAAGAAATTGTCTATATATACGGTGTATACACATATATATGCACACACATATTTGCTTCATCATCTCTTCTTCAGATCAGAAACACCAAACACAGGGCTGATTCCCTAGCACATCACTTATTATAATGCAGCATGCTGGTACTAAACTGGATTGCTCCATATATTTAATGGCAGAATAAACCATAAACCTTCCCACTTACATCTTTCAACTATGACCAGGCACACAGTTTCACTTTAAGAAAGTAACTTCAATCATATGTTCCTTATCAGTTCTTCTGACAGCTACAATTATATCTTCTTCTGGTAGACATCAGTGAACTAGAGACCATAAATGGATCATTTGGTTCCAAGTCAGTCTAAACTCTACTCTTCCTTCCCTCCTCACAAAACCAAAAAACCTGTAGTCCTTTGGTTTATCAAGCAGTTATTTTAGCAATCAAGACATACCTCTGAATTTTGTCCATTCTTATACAAGTTGGGCAAACCTAGAAGTGTTTCTGAAGAAACATCTCTATCCAGGACTCCAAAGAGAAGAGGGGGCATTGAGGTGAAGAAGAGATTGAAAAAAATCATCTGCCAGTAATCTATCATTGTGCTGCCTGAGAACCCACAGAAGAACTGGTACCAGAAGAGCAGGTTGACATAGCTCTGTTGAGAAGCAAATACAAACACAACATCCTGTTACAAACTGAAGTGTGGCTCCCCACATGTGCAGAAGCACATCCTTCATGCTGATGTGATTTCATTTCTCTTTGGGTTGTGGGAGTCATGAAGCTGCACCTTTCCTGTGGCCTCTCCTTTATGTCCTCTTCCTTTCCCTACCCTATTCCCTACTATTACAGCTGACCTGAACTCTTTAGTTTGCAATGCATAGATGGTCTGTGGCTCTCATAGTTCCACCTACAAGATTTATGTAGTACATTTGTTATTAACAGCCTCCCAAGAATACATTATTTTGGTTAAAGGTACCATCAGTAGACAGCTTTGCACTTTATTCCGTAACACAGTATATTTTAAGGGTCTACTTCACACCGATCCACTGTGATACAGCTTTTTAAAAGCCATTAGGTTTCTTGAAGAAAATATCAGAGAATAATTAAGTAAACTGTTCACAGCTCTGAACACCAGATTTTAAAATCCTTTTACAGATTCGTTGTCCATGTGGAATCAAAGGCATCCTGCTCCCTAATGGTATGAGGGAGATAATAGAACAGCAGCATCACAGTCTGGAGGGCTATTTTGCATTGCAAATAAATATCCTTTGAACTCTAAAAGGATGCCCAAACAAGAAAAAAAAAAGTTTCCATTTCCACTACAAATTTTAACAGTGATAAGAAGCAATCCTTATTTAAAATTATTAAAAAAACCCAACAGATACATTGAATTCTAAGTAAATAGTCTTTCATGCTCAGAGTGCATTTCATGTCAAATGGACTTGTTTTCACAGTCTTATAGAAACTATATTACTATCAGGTTTTTCCACTTTACATTATTCTTCAATGCACAGCTCATTTGCATATACATTACGTTTTTAATAAAAATGCCAGTTATGATTGCATCATTACTTGCAAGTTGTTCCTATCAAATTAAATGCAAAAATTCAGAGGTTTCACAGGCAACCAATCCTTAGTGCAGAGTCATCTTCTATATTCTAGAAATAATAATCTGCTCTTCCATATGCAAATTTTATTTTGAGGCTCATGGGCATTATTAATAAAGTTTCTTGAACTACCATATAAAAGTTACAAAGCCTTGAGTCCCTTTTCCCACTGGAATAATGCTATTTCAAAATATATTTAGAACCTGAATTTTCCTCAATGCTTTATGCAACGCATTACTAAGAAGGAGGTAGCATACTATAAACTTCCAAAGCGAAGAAGCAGAAACTGCAGCTTCATAAAAAGTAAGAGAAACCCAAAATAAAACAAAAAAATCCCCCAGCTCTGAGAGTAACCCTTGCTAGAGTGAAAACTTCCAGAATTTTAATAATCTTACCACATTTTTGTAGAAAAAGTAAATCACCATCTTTGCCAGGCGAGCATAACACCAGTGTCCATGGACAAGAAGCAGTTTTTTGAGATGCTTAAATCGGGATATTGCAAAGTCACTAGCCATCACAGCCTTTGGTAAAAAGAACAGAAGTTAATTTACAATGTATCTTTTTCCCACACAATATGATGAAATTTGAACGTGGACAATGAAATGATTCCCTACTACTGAATATTATAGAAAAAAACCAAAACAAAACAAAACCCAAAGACCAACAAACCAACCAAAAACTCCTTGAGAAAATAGTTGAAACTTTCTATCTTTGCAGAACTCTCCATCCTAGGAGAATGAGGAAGGGAGGTGTGTGGGAAAGAATGTGGGGCAAAAGAAAGTGAACGAGAATCAACAAAACCTGGAAGTGCTATATCAGTTAGGATTCAGAAACCAGATGTTAACCTAACATTGGACAGACAACTGCTAATTTTCCAGGCTTATGAGAAAACGCGTGTTTCTCCATGCATGCTAATTGTCGGCTCAAAACACTCCTTTTTGGCTGGACCCATAATTACAAACTGCATATTAATTTACTACAGTAATGATGCCAACTTGCATCATTAAGATAACACTCGAGTATAGGGCTGCTATGAAACTTATTAAGCAGCAAGAGACATGTGACAAAAGAGGAAAGGAAATAAATGGAAGTGATACCTGCATGCCTTCTTGGCCAGATATTCCTATTCCAACATCAGCTGCTTGAATCATACTTACATCATTTGCACCATCACCTAGAATGGGAAGACAGGAAAGAACAAAAAAGGTGCAAGAAAGGGTGCTTTATACAAAATCCCTATATCAGAGCAAGAAAAAAGCCCTAGCTATGCTGATAAACAAAGGCTATTCTGTACTACCATGCATTTTAGTTAGGGTAACTAATACTCAGCATCAAGCAATTATGACCTCTAGGCTCTGATCTTGATTGATACATCCTCATTCCCAGAAGAGCTAGATCCACCAGGGCTAAGCCCAACATTGGGACCAGCTGGGTGGTGGCATGGCCATCCTGACACCATCTACACCTGCGCTGTTTCGCATGTTTCTGCTTGGTGAGCTCCATATGCTCATTGACATACTTTGCAGCACCCTACTTCACTGAATTCTCCAAATGATATGATAAATTTGGTTGTAGTTAACAATGTAACAAGCCATTTTCAGGAGTTATTCTGCTCATTTCAACTTGCAGCAATATGTTAAATATATAACCAAATTTCTATGGAAAGACCAGCCATGGTTGTTGCCTGCAATGTGGAGATGATGAATTAGGTTAGCTGGTAAAGCAAAATCAATGAAGCAGAAGGATGAAAGCTTGTATTTTGAACTCTAAGGCAAAGAAAGAAATTTAAAAATACATCAGAGTCTTCCTTCTCTGGTCCACAGAGGTGTATTTTTTAGTTTTAAGTCATAAAAATCAATTCTGCAAGGATTTTAGTGGGATCACTTACCAAAAGTGGAGCAGGAAACTCAAAGCATTTGACATTATTTGGAGGTAAAAAGCAAATGAGTCAGTGCTTAATACCACTTTGGGGATAACTCTGTTTTCACCGGTCGGGAAAATCTGACAGGAAAAGGGCTTTATGAAAAGACAGAACAGTGACTACTATTGACTGCTTTCCATGCCCAGAGAGAGGAATTCTGGAGGGAACGTGTACATACATTTGTACTGGTGTGCATGAAAGGGACTGCTGGGAGATTCTGAATTTGAAGTGCCTTCATCTTGTTTACATGGGGGTCAGATTTGCTCAGTGAAAGCTGAATAAGGACTTCCATCTGTTTTTTAATCAGGAAAGACTATATAGTACTATTTCCCCACTGTATCTGAAGCAAAAGAAATAGCTCATACAATATATTCCTTACATTTCCATAACCCATATAGAAAGAACCTGTGATCCCCTTTCTCCTGTGAGATTCAGAGCAGAGGTACCTATTGACAGGGTCATCACTTTAAGCTGCCTCCGGACGAGCTTGACCACCATGCTCTTCTGGAGAGGGGTGGAGCGGCAGCACAGCACCGAGCGGCAGTGCCTCGTCAGCGCCAGGAACTGCTGCTCCAGGCCCCCCTGGAAGATGACGTTCAGCGTCCGTCCGTCAATCACCAATCCGAACTCGGGACTGGGGGCCTCAGAGGCTGAGAAAGATGCTGGGATAATGCCAAATTTCCTCTGTGGATTTTCAACCTCGCAATTCTTCCTCACCTCTTCCAAGGTTAAATTCAAGAGAGATTCACAAGTTTCCTGTGAGAAAACAGAAGTGGTTCTAGAAATAGTTATCTCCATCTCTCTTTACAGCACAGCACCTTACAAAGTGTATGTATAATCATGCCAGTGGGCTTATGCCTATCAGATAAACATTAGGGAAAACTGACTGAGAAATGCACTGATTCATCAGATTGGAGATTATTTCACTGACGTCATCAAATCTTTCAGTGAAAACACTGTGCATCTTATCAGCTAGTTAACTGTAGTAAGGAATATTTTAAAAGAAAATAAAATAATCTTCAAATCAGAAGGACATATTTGTATTTGCAATGCTGAGATTTCAGAAATTAAAAAAAACTCCTTTTTTTCTAAAGGAAATTAAAAAAACTAGTTTTCATATGAATGATGTGAGATACTGAAACATTTTCTTCCCTCAGAAATAAACTGCTATAGAGAAACAAGACATTCAGATTTTCAAAATTATCCAGTAGCTTTGACAATTTGGTCTTTTCTAGGTCACAAATTAGGTGTGTGTCACACTTAGGGACAGAAATAAAGCTTCATAGTTCCCAGCACTGTGCCTCAAACACAAACTTAGTCTTTCCCTGTTAGCAAATCTGCCTCATTTTGGACCGAAGTTCCCTTTTAGATGCAAACAACTGGAATTGACTTAGTATCAAATGCAACCAGATTTAAGGGAAGCACTTTTACCTCTCATAAAGATCTCCTAAATTGGCACACCACTATCAGAGAAAACCCAGAATGATCTGAAAGTTATTTTGCTGCTTGTTAGTACTAAAAGTCCTCCTTCTGTGGCATGGCACTGAATACCTGAAGAGCTAATCACTCCCTTTTCTACCTTTTCTGTCAGCTTTATTGAGTGATGATTCAGTTCTAAAATGTTATTTTCACTTTATGTTGCATAAGGTACATGCGTAGGATGTTTGCAAGATTTAAATTACACTTAAGTGGGAGGTTCTGGAATCAAATGTACCTCTGACATCTAATAAGAAGCTGCATCTAGCCTGCACACTTAAAACCTCTAAAAAATATTGAAGAAGCATCATCTTTCTGTGAACAAGCTAAAAATTGTAGTGGAAATTCCTGGTTTGCCTTGTCTTGCCTTTTTAAATAACCCTCCCAAATACGTACTTGTGTTACTTCTGCCTGGAAAATATTTAATTTTCAGTGTTTAAATAAGCTGCTGAGCTCAGGTGGTAAAGAGAGTCCCTTCCCACTGAAGCCAGTTCAAGGGTTAACTATGGCAAAATTAATGGGTTAAATGCTTTGTGTGCATTATTTGCTTTCCCCTGCAGCTGTTACCAGGAAAACTTTTTCAGAACCAGTGTCCTTGGCTTAATTTTGAAAGGGAGGGAACTAAATATTATTGTGGAGCAACTCCAGTGCCCACTGAATCGCATGGATTCTCACAAGCGCCCACGTGCGCAAAGCTTGCATCTGGGCCTGGATCGAGGGCCATATAGGGTGCTATGGGTGAGTGCATGTGCCTGTGTCTCCTGGAGCCAGGGTGGTCCTGCCTGCAGCATCACTTCTCTGACAGAAACCATCTTCTAATTTCCATCCTAAACATATCAATTTTGCCTTCCGTTAAAGCAGATACGCGTATCAAATGAAATTACACATTGAAGCAAGGAATGTATTCCGTGCCAAATTCCATATCATCTTTGCGTGTTTCCCTATTTCCATGACATTAAAAGAGAGAGACATTTGCATAGGATTTCATTGTTGTTTGAAGAGCTACTAACTGCAGATAAAAGCGGTTAGAAAGTAGGCCATCTAACTGCTCTACACAATTGCCTATCACGTGAAAAACAGTCAGTATTTTAACTAGATTTAAATAATACTCACAATAGCTTTACAGAGAAAGGCAAGCTTGTATTGGTAACCCCCCTTCTGTGAGGAGGAAAACTGAGGCAACCGAGACCTGTGGCTTGCCTAGTCACAGACAGAAGCCCTGCCTTCCCTCCTCAACCTCCTGTCTACCCATGGAAAGGCTCATCTCACAGTAACTCCTGTCACTGCTGGGTGCAGGCCACAGGTGTATGCTGTGTAAAAAAAGCATTTTCCCAGCACACTGGGAAAAGGGCAGAGGCTGCTGCCTAGGGCACCTCAGGGGCATCCAGGGCTATACAGGAAGTAAGAAGTCACTAGCAAGAAAAAAAAAAGGGACATCACAGCTGGTATTTTGGGCCCTGCTTTGGGGCATTAGGAATGATCAAGGCTGACCTCTCCTTAGCAAACAAGTCTGGTTTAATGATAATACGTGAATGAACTCGCTCTCCCCTAAATCCATCTCACAAAACAGTCTGTCCCACCAGGATGACCAGAGGGATGAGATGCTATGCCGTGCACAGTGGTGGCCATTCGGCTTTCCAAAAGCAAGGCATGGTTTTCCTGGTACCCTACTGATGTTGCTTCGCAACCTGCAAAAGCCTTTGGTTGATTTTCTAAATCCTTTTACTTTCACTATCCCTAATGGCATTTACCCTCTTCAAAAGTTAGGACTCTATTTTCTCTCTTCCTTTCAGACAGTTTCAGGAATAGCCATAGATTTCACCACAGGTTGTTCACTGTATTTTAGTGAGTCACAGGAGCTGACAGATGTGCCCTTGAAGTGATTATCCTCAATTTGGAGTATGTTTGCTTGTCTACTGCCTGACCTTCTTATTGCCCATGGAAATTCAGGGAGTATCTGTACACATCAACAACTACATGTTCCCCCAGGTAATGTCAAGAAAGTGACTGGTTTTAACGGGCCCACAAGAACTAAGAAGGTGAAATGCTGCTTACACAAAAAGATATTCTATTAAATTGTTCACTAATAAGTTTCTGATTAAGCCTAATCCTATTAGGGAACATATGACTAGAAAGCTGAATTTAATTAAATCTACACCTGCATACTTTTTCCAGACTCATACAGTACTTTACAAATGTCTTCCTAAAGATATCACCTAGGGTCAAAATATTATCATAACTGAAGTCTCCATTGCAAGGTGAAAAGCCAGATATCAATATTATCAAGGAATCAGGCACTTAAAATACATATGACATTCTTTCTAAAGCTCATTATTCAGGAAATTTTCTTAAAGAATATTTTAATTTGGAAAAATCATTGTATTTTAATTGAATAAAGCTCTACATAACTGTCTTGTGTCTCAATTCATCCTGTTACATGCTGTCTAAAGGGTTTCTGGCCTAATCCTGCTATGTTGATTTTTGGTTGACTGGTTTGTGTTGTATGAAGCCTAAAGCAAAGCAGCGCCAAGCTGCAAGAAACAAAGAAGGGGAAAGATAGCAAATGCTGTCCGTGTCTTTGTACTCACCTTATTTTCAGTGTTAATGGTGAAGACAGTGTCCCTTTGGTTCAGGAGTTTACAGGAATATGCAATGTTAACTGCTGTTTCTTGTTTGTCTCCTGTCAACACCCAGATTTGTATCCCAGCTTCTCGAAGAGCTGCAATAGTGTCAGGCACTCCATCTTGCAGCCGATCTTCAATCCCTGTTGCTCCTGGGCAAACAGGAAAAGAAGCAGCGAATTAGTTTTCTTTCATTCAGAAATCATGCTGCTGTTTGTTTTTTTAAGAATAGGTCTTTGACTTCCAATCATGATCCTGAACTTATCAAAAGCTGAGCCAAGGTATTGTCCAGCAAATAAATACACAGGCACAAGTTCTGCATTTGGATTAAGAACTGAATGTGTCAGCAATCAAGTTCTGGGTCTTCATTTTACTCATTGCTAGAACAATGCACTTCATTTCTTCTTAATAATCCAAATGACAAGGTCCTGGCAGAGGAATTACACCATACGGATTTTTAAAGTACTGCAATAAGTCCCATCAAAGCAAGTAGAAAAGATGAGTTTTGACTATTTAAATGAATGCCATCCCTATTGTCAAGATAGATCCTTCACCCATCAAAGGGAGAAGAAACGGTACAGTGTTTTCTTTTTGAAAATGTGCAAACTTAGAAGCAGATGCCAATACTCATCCTGATGGTAAGTCACCATCTGACTATTACAATACTCTTCTTATGTCTTCCACTAGAGGTCAGTTTGAAGATGCTGTAACTGTGATACATTAAAGACAGATAATGATTTAAGCTAAAAGAACACTTTTTGTGAAATAAAGTATGAAAGCACACAGAGCCTTAAGAGTTGGCAAAGGTAAGAGATTCTGACAAGATCTCCATTACTTCTTATGTGGTTCTGCTTATGGCATTTACTGTTATTACTCTAATTTTTTAAATCACTGCAGAGATTACGAGAAGCCATAATGCTAATAGCTTGCAATCACAGAAATTCAGGATAATGAAGTATGGGCAGAGATTGTATTCACAGAAAGATGAGACTGAGACAACTCTGAAAATCAAAGTCCTAAAGAACAAAATGTTTGGAAACAAAATAGAAAATAAAGCACTGAAGTGCTCCATAATTTAACAGAATTGTTAAATTGTTAGTTGTTAGATACGATGGTGATGGATAATGCACGTGTCAATGAATGCAAGTTTTAATATGAAATATCCTTTTACGAAGTGCAGAAAGCAAACATGACAGTGCAACAACAGCAGGAATTCACTAGCAAAAATGCCTATGTGTTTAAGTTACTGTTTAATTACCAAAAATCCCTTGGAATCTGTGCTCAAAACTGAAGTTAATTTATAGTATTTTATAGGTTTATCTAAGGACACAGACACATGATTGAATTATGGGAACTCCATTATCTACTGTGTCAGCCGAGCCACAGTAACAGCTGATGTACATGGTCTTTGCTCCTGGCACATGATAGTTTCAGTATACTTTTTCAAAGTTACTGCTGCTCAAAATGCACGAGAACTTGTTTAGACACTGTCATTGGACTGTATACTCTAGCCTTGAGATTTCCAAACCTCAGAGGAAGACTTTTTGATATAAATTAGTATAAGCTGTTGTCTGTCTGATTGCCAAGAATATCACAGGAGAGCAAGTGATATTTCACGCAATGACGATTCTTATTTTTAGCTACCCAGCAAGGTGAGTTTGGTCTCCAGATGCTGTGCTGTCTCCATTAACAGCTCATCTCTGTTTTCAATTGCAGCTTCTGCCTCCCGACGAAAATTGGCCCATTTTTGAAAGTCATCTTCATTCAAGACCTGCATAATACAATTTAAACAGAGCTCATTTTAAATTTAAATAAGATAAGAATGCTAACATTCTAGATTACAGAGACTTAACTCCTATCCAGGGTGGTAAAATACTATGACATCTTTAAAATAACACAAACTTTTCCAAGAGAAGACTGCAAGAACTAGTAGTAATGGGAAAAATAGACCTGCCCTCTTGTTTGTATAAATGGCCTACAGCTGAGACTTAAAAACATGACCTAGAGAAACTCTTGATCACACAGCCCTTAGTTGGGACTCTGAACTGGAACACACAGTTTCTGAAGGTTGCTCTACATTTCTCTAGATCTTGAATATGACCTATTTGTTGCACATAGACAACTTCTGTATTAAAGTATCAAGCCAAGATGTACTAACCCAGGCTGAGGGCAAGAGTTTTGTAAGCTGAATGATAAGCAAAACAAAAAGGTTGGCTCCTCTACAGACTTTTTATTTCTTGCTTGGGATCACTGTACAGAAGGTCAGCTAGAGTTACCATAAGAGATACAGAAATTAATGTTCTGAGGCTGTCCAAAAATCCATCATCTGCTCACACTGAGGAAAAAGAGACTGCAGAGCAATCAAATAGAGGGACAAAAAGATGGGCTGTATTTATCATGTTCTCTGAAGCAGAAAGAATTATAACCATTACATTCTTCCAATGAATCTATTGATGTGTACAGAGAAAAGCTGTAAACAATATTAGGCTAATGCCTTCCTACCTTCTTAGCTATGCACAGAGTTCGTAGGCCATCACGGGCATAGTAGTCCAGATGCTTCTGTGTTTTTTCTTTTATTCTTTTCATTCTCTTCTCTGCTCTAATGTCAGCTGTGAAATACAAGGAAAAGGTTCTGTATTTTAAGCACAGATCATTTCAGACCTAATGGCCTAAGATTAAAAAAGAGTGGGCATTAGAGAAAACTGGATTTCAGTATAATAGCAATTCCTTTAAAAGCTCAAAGATGTTGGCTGTGCATAAGCTGAAAGCTTGCTAAAGATCCCTATTTCCTTTAAGATAACATTACTTGTGTTTTTTTGTTTGTTTGTTTGTTTGTTAATGTTACAGCACTCTTGCTGACAAGCTGGAATACAATGGCCAGGCCCTTATGACAGTATTATTGCAGAGTACACAATCCACATGGGTTAGCGCTGTCAGTGAATTTCAATTAGCTCATTCTATATTCTCAGCACTACTCAGGTTAAACAAATACCTCTCAGTTCTGATCTGCAAGGGTAACACTAGAGAAAGCTTTCCATTTTTTTTTTTTTTTTTTTTTTTTAAATTCTTCTACTGCCCAGATATAATATTTCATGCAGAAAAGAGTACTGCAACTTCTTGTGCTTCTTTGGAGGAGACACAACAGAAATAGCTCATTGGCTAATTACCTTTGGCAGAGTCTTCCAGCAAGTCCATTATAACAGAGTCAGCTCCTTTTGTGTAGACAACAATCTCCTTGGTTAGAGGGTGTCTCACCACTACAGACATCCTTTTCCTTACTGAGTCAAATCCCAGAGTGTAGAGAATATCAAAAGTCAGGAATGTGCCTTGTGGCAACCGTACGGTCACCTGTTCAGGAGTTCGGGACACTAAAGTAAAACTATATGCCTGGGCAGCATAGACAAGCGCTGCCTCATCTGGACTCTCAGCCTCATAACAGAAGTCTGTTGGCAAAGAACTGTTAGTCACAGATTTAAAAACCTCATCCAAGGAAGCACTACCAATATCTGTGCTGCCCTTGCCCTGGAGCTCATCACCTCTACCACTGGCACAGCAATCATCGTCACTGTTGCAGCAATCCAATGCAGCAAGTTGTTCCTCAGTGTTCTTTGCACTGAAGCTAGTGCCTAGGTCTGAACTAGACTGAGATGATGAAAAAGACTGACTAAGGCTTGCTGATTTTAGCCGTTGAAATATCTGATGAATCTTTTCCAGGGTGATTCCTGAAGGTTTTGGTGGTGGTGGGACCGTGACCTAGAAATATGAGAAAACCTATGATTAAAAATAAATAAATGTGAACTACAAGATACTTTTCAAAACTTCAATATATTTTGCTTTATCTAAATGATGATAATTTGCAAAATTTATTTATTTATTTATTTATTTATTTATTATTTTCCCTATTTAACTGTGTTGGGGGAATTTGGTAGAGGAGTCATGGGTGAACAAGCATCAAAATTTGATAGAGATTTATATCTCTACCTCTGAAGCAGAGATGGAATCAAGCCCCATGTAGTTCTATCAATGGCCTGGGAGTTCAGAGAAAACCTACTATGTTCAACATATTTCTTACAGTATATATAATATGAAATCTGAAAGAAAAAGTGCAGATACTGTGGTAGTCAGATCTTCATCAAACATAAAAAGCCATGTTAGGAAGGGATATACACAGGCAAGGAAACAATAGATATTACAGAAAAGGTAAAAGAACTAGAGGACAACTCCCAAAAATCAATTTTTTACCACTCAGGTTTCACTGAACACTGCTCTTGTTAACTGGAAGCATAATCGATTCTCCTTATATACTTAAAGTTAGATTACCCTTTGCCTTGGTTCGGTAGCTGTGGAGACCAGGACTGTATTGCAGATGGCGAGGGCAAGAAAAAAGTCAGTAAGGGATGTGGCAGTCTTCATATGTATAAAAGGAGAAAGATTTTCAGTCTGGAGTACAGCTTCTCTCACTCGCCTCAGCAGCCTTCTATCGGGAGTCACATCCTTTTCCTGGAAGAGAAATTACTTAATGAGTATTATTCCCATTTACCCTTGTCCTCAAGCAAGAACTATCAACTTGATAGATTCTTCTTGCCTCTTATTGAATTATGTAAGGTAAATGCCTTTGGTACTTAACATCTAGGGAAAAAAAGATACATTTCTAAAATGCACAACTAGATCATTGGAAGGAAATGTATCTTGAAATAGAAGGTGCTTCCCGAATTTTATTTTGAGATCTACTAAAAATCAAGAATAATGTATCCCCCAACTTGGGAACTGCTGACTACTGAATTAAAGGTCATTCCAGGTGAAAGTGGACTTGGGATCTCCTGTTTCAGTGTGGAAGCTGATCAATATTTCAACAGAGAATATATCATGCTAATGGCTTGGTTGCAGCAGTATCACTTTTTGTTACCTGAGTCATGTTGCTCTGCACCCAGAAAGAGGGTGCTGTTGCAAACTGCTCTTTCTCAATTTTTACAACAAATAAATAAATAAATATGTACATACTTCATTTGTTCCTGAAATGTTACTGTAATTTTACTACCACACTCTTCCTAATCAAACCTGAATTTGCAAGCCGAACTACTTAACAATGTCACTTACCTACAATTTAATTTGATGTAGGGATATGGGAATATTACTTCTAATGGAAATTTCATATTAGCAGAGTCTGGTTTGGATTTGATTCAGGGCCATATTTAACAAGAGCTTCCAAATTTAAAAGACACCTTCCTGTGAGCCAAAACTTTTGGATGCCTTCTTTAAGGAGCTGCCAAAGTGATGTAGCTGCTTTCTAGTTCATCTCAGTTATTACCCTCTCCTCCTTCAATCTGGCACAGTTTTCCTAAGTTTCCTAAATAGGCAACAGAAGTCAACCAACCACTTTCATGGTTGTGTTGTGCTGAGCTGAATATGTTGCACTGTAACTCCTGCTTGCTAAAGTGAATAGCAGTTCTTAAATCATCCTAATAATTGCAAACAAATCTACTGCTCATTTTACAGAAAAGAGCTCAACTGAAGTCCAAAGATGGAAGAAGGTTTTACACTTTCTCTGCTGCAGGAGACTCTGGTTCCTCTGGGTCTATATTTTTATGCTTTTTTTGTTTCACATATGGAGAAAAATTTTAAGTATAGATGCAGACCTTTCTCTAGCAAACCGATACATACTGAGGATAAGTGATTTTTTTAGTTATTTTCTCAGGTCTCTTAAAAGGAATCAGAGGCCGAAAAGTTAAAGCTGTCATTCTTTAGAGACCCTTTCACAATATTGCACTGCAGTGGACAGTTGCTGTGGGTAACTGTTGCCAATACTGTGCTTTGTACCTAGAGCAACCCCAAATGGCTTAACTGGACAATTCCAATGAAGAACACATATGTGCAGACACAACTGTCAAAACAGTTATGTTGGTAATTATATTAAGTTCAAAACATGAAAGATTAGAAACTCACTGTTTTCCCAGCTATTCATATAATTTCCTTATTCATTGCCACAGTTAGAATGAACCTCATGAACCACAAATTATTACACATGAATCTCAGCCTCTCCTATCCATCATCATCCCACGCAATTTCTTTTGCATCTATATACTCAATATCTGCCTCTAGTTCATGCCCAGAGTGACAATGCAGTAGTGGATATTCCAATTAATCAGAAACTTTCTGAACTCAAAATTTTTCTCAGGAAAAACAGAAAATTGTCAAGTCAATTGTGACCTCAGAAACAGGTTTTAAAAAACAAAATAATACAAAAATCTGTATCAGAAAAGTTTTTCTCATTTTATTTTTCACATTCAGTGAAAACAGGGCTCACCTGAATTTCCAGCCTTATGGAACTTCAGGAGATAAAAAAATGTCAGACAAACAAGTCTGTTTATTGACCAGCCTGAGCATATATAAAAACAAACAAACAAAAAGAAAATGAAATGATGATCAGCTAAATTTACCACCTTTTCAATGTTAGCAATTTTGTTGGTGAAAACGCTGATGTTATAAAATGGCTAGTGCCATTCAATTTTTAAGATTTTCTCATTAATTTGATAGCATTTCTTATACTTGATACACCAAAACCTGATGACAGTAGGACAACTGAAATCTTAATAAAATTCTTCTAATAGCAAGGCACCATTTATTGGAATTATTAAATCTAGAAGGAAATGTGCTGTCATGATCTTAATTCATAAGAACACCTGAAGGTAGACTGAGTAAATGTTAATTCTCTATCGAGTTACAAATTTGCTTATCAATTGATATTTTTCCTACTTTTTCAAAGTTCCCTTAAGTCATTCTGTCAATCATAGCTCAGTTGTTTTATAATAATTATTTTATTTTTCCCTCTGAGAAGTTGCATCAGCCACAAGGAAGCAAATTAATAAAGAATACTGGCATTGTCTCCTTATGAGGTACCCAAAGAAATCAGTAAGTTATCCAATGCCATCTTCTAGGTTCTAAAATGAGATGGTGTCTTCTAGTTGGGCTGAAGGCTGTCTCTCCAAAGGGCTAGACAGGCAGGATGAAAATCAGTTTCTGTTTCAGAAGGTGTGATAGAACAGGTAACTCTGTTATTTTTTCAGCTGCATTAGATACTTTAGATACAGACATGTCCATGAGCAGTGGATATTTTCTACCTGGACTTCAGGCCTTTGACACTGTCCCCTGTGAGACCCTCACAGACAAGCTATTGTTGTATGGGCTGGGTAAACAGGCAGTGAAGAGGACTGAAAATGGACTGAATGGCTAGGCCCTGAGGGTGGTGATCAGCAGTGCAAAGTCTAGTTGGAGGCCAGTGACAAGCAGTGTACACCAGGGATCAATAGTGGGTCCAGTCCTGTTTAACATGGGAGGAGTGGCTGATACACCAGGGGGTCATGCTGCCATCCAGAAGGACCTCAACAGGCTGGAGAAATGGGCTGACAGGAACATTCTGAAGCCCAGCAAGAAGTACAAAGTCCTGAACCCAGGAAGGAACAACCTTAGACACCAATAGGCTGGGGGCCATCCAGATCAAAAGCAGTTTTCAAAAGCAGAAAAGGCCCCGGGGGTGCTGATGGGTACCAAGTTGAACATGAGCCAGCAGTGTGCCCTTGCAGCAAAGAGGGCTAATGGTATCCTGGTCTTCATTAGACAAAGTGTTACTAGCACGTCAAGGGAAGTGATCTTACAGCCCTATTCAGCACTGGTGACACCACACCTGGAGTACTGCATCCAGTTCTGGGCTCCTCAGTACAAGAAGGACATGAACATATTGGAGAGAGTCCAATGAAGGGCCACAAATATGATTAAGGTACTGGGGAGTCTCTTGTATGAGGAAGGCTTGAGAGAGCCACAACTGTTTAGTTCAGAGAAGAAAAGACAGGGAGAATCTTATTAATGTATATAAATACTTGAAGGAAGGTGCAAAAAGGACAGAGACAGGCTTTTTCAGTGATGCCCAGTGAAAGGACAAGAGACAATGGGCATCAGCTGAAACGCAGGAGGTTCCATCTGAACATCAGGAAACACTTTTTTACTGTGAGGGTGACAGAGCACTGGCACAGTTTGGCCAGAGAGGCTGTGAGGCCTCCATTCTTGGAGATGCTAAAAAGTCATTTGGACACAGTCCTGGGCAACTGGCTGTAGGTGAGCAGGGGGGTTGGACCAAAAGAATTCCAGAGGTTCCTTCCCCACCTCAACCTTCTGTGATTCTGTGATGTCTGCCTCCCTCCAGATTTCTCAGAAATGTTTATGAAATAAATAAATCACTCACTATGTTTCTGTCTCTCAGTTACCCTAGGAGATTTCTGGAGTAAAGACTACGCTGTTCTTCTTTCCTTTCCATTCCACATAAAACGTAAGGCATACACAGACATTGCACATTTTTATGGTATCAATATAAACACTATAGACTTGGCAGCAATTCTCAGCTGAAAGTTTTTGAAATAGCTTGAATTAGTGTTCAAACAGATCTGCTCAGCTCAGTCTCTAATTTTCCAAGTGTAACTGTTAATAGGTAGATCTCTGTCTCTTTACATTTAGTAAGGGTAGCAGGAGATATTATTGCTGACAATAAGCTAGGAATTTGCTTTTCAGTTATCTAAGACCTGGTTAAGCTCCTTCCCACTGAATAGAGTTTGCCACTGCATTTTTGGAAGTTTTAACTGGACATAGGATTCATAATTTCTAATGAACTGCATAAATTTTATGTTAGGAGGTTCCATAAACTGCCATGGACCATGAAAACTATGGCCAAAAATACTGACAGGAGCAAAACCAGAGGCTAAACCCTAGGAGTTAGGCCCTGCATTATTTCTGTGTTACTTTTACTGTAAAAAAGACAAGCAATGTTATTTAGTTATTCTTATAGGATCTGCAGGATCCAGTTTAATTAATTTTATCAAATGCCATGAAAAACACATCATCCTCATCTCTATCTCAGAGACACACTGAAATGAACATGTTAATTGAGAAGAGCTTCTCAGATTTCAGCAAAACATCAAAACTTGTCAAGCATTGAATGCTCTCACAAAAAGTCAGGCTGAAATACATTCTGTAGCTGCAGACCTTCCTAACTGCAGAACAGCTCAGAATTCTGAGACAAAGTTCAAACATCCTGACTTGCAGGCGCAATCAGTTACCACTGTACAAACGCACCTAACATACCATATGCAACCTGCTTATCTCCAATTCATGTAAGGCTGATTGAGAGTAAGTAAATTTTGTGATCACCGCATAGATAATTTTTCTTTAAAAACTGTTCACATATAAATTTGACATTTGTAAATGATTATCTTTTGTTTGGCACAGTTACTTTCCAGTTAAACTCTTTACATTTTGTAGGATACTATTATGTTAACACCTCTTGCTTTAAAATGCTTTTCTTGGCAACAGTTCTGACATGCAGCTGCTCACAGCAGATGCTGTGCTAACCTTTACCCCAAAACCACTGTGTCTTCTGAGCAGTGCAAAGTTCTTCAATTTTACTATTACCTGAGGTTACTAGTTTTTATGAACAATTTTCATGCAGCTGGCACATCAACCCTTGTAAACCTGACATTTATTAAGAAAAAAGCCAAAAATAACAAACTGTACAATGCCAACTACTGGCCTTTGGACTTTACATTGTTTATTATGTTAAACAGAATATTGTTTTTTTTTTTGTTTTTTTTTTTTTTTTAATCTTGCATTTTGTTGATCTGAAGAAGACAAGTTTCACAATTTCAGAGTGAGGATCATGTTTGACAATCGCTGACTAATGCTGAATACTTCAATGCTTTTATTTTAGCAGAGCCATTAATTTAGAAGGGCTCTGCAAGCCTTAATTTAATCAAGTTAAATAGCAGTCTTTGTGTCTTCACTCATACATTGTTCAAAGATGGGTATTTCTTGAGAAATGTTGACTACTGAGATACATTCAGGCCTATGGTACTATCTGTATAACTGGAGTACTCAAGATGCTCCAGATTTGTAGCAAAGTACAAATGCATCAGACAAGGTGATATAAGTTCCAAAGGTCAGGAACCATAGAGACAGAAAATTTTATTTTCCCAATTTTTTTAATAGGGAATTGGCTTGGCTGATAAAGAAAAATACTACTATGCATCATTTAAAGGATATCTACATACAGGACAGCTTTGAGCAATATTTAAGTGTCTCCACTTTTACTACATCTTCATATTTGTCATAGAGGTTGGAACTCTAATTTTGAAAGTGTTTGACCTTCTCCTAGAGTCCATAAAGCCTTGTCTGAAATGTCTGTTGAAAAACTTCCAGGAAGAAAAGAACAGTCTGACCTTAATTAGGTTGTATTAGATTTTGGGAAGTTTCAGATCTAAAATTCAGCAGAGTCTAAGATTTTCCTAGAATTGCAATGAAGACAACATGTACTTCCAGGTCAGTACTCCAGGTGAGGCAGAGGCCACTTAGCTAACAAAGGAGGACAAGGCTCTTTAGCGTCTTGCAGAGTTCAATATATGGCAGGGTTTAAGTCCTTATTCTGATAAGCCCTTTTAGCTTAATTTAAATTAACTTTGTGAGAAGTGCTGATTTTTTTTTTTTTTTCCTTGAAAAATGCAGTATTTATCTTTTAACACACTAGCAAAGTCCCAGAACTGCTCTGGAGAATGCAGCTTGGGCATTTTGCATGGACAGCGTAGGGGTGACTAAACTTTGTTTAATAGAGACAATATGTTGCAGTGCTAGTAGTAGAAGTAGTTTGGGGCTTTCTGAGCTATGTTCAAACTCAGACTTCAAACCCATACCCTCTTCCCAGCCATCATCTCCCAGCAGGACCTGTGCCTCCTGCTTCTGCAAAGTTATGTCCCTAGCTCCTCTTGCACAGTCTTAGCCCAGAATCCCCATCTCATTTTCCCTGGCATTTTAGTTTACCAGAACAGTACAAAAAGTGAATTTATCTTTGTGCTAAGTACCTCATGCTGTTACAACCCACAGCCTCAGTCCTTGGACCCCAAATTCATGTCTCTTCATCCTCCTGTCAAGCAACCATCACAAAACCTCACCTGTGTGCCCCCACTCTCCTGCTGCAGTCTTTGATACAAGGACCCAGTTTCCCAAACCCTCGCCTAGCTCCCCCCTGACTGTAGCCTGCACACTCCAAGGGATGAGCCCAGTGTCTCCCCATTCCCTCTCTTAGCTCCAGCATGTCTTAGATTTCTCGTGTCCACCTGTTGACTTCCCATCACAAACACAACAGAAAGGAGAGCTTAAAGTGTGTTAGTTCAGTCTGTTCATACTCACAATGGTACTGCTGAATGCCACTTGAGACTGGTTGCTGTCACGACGACCGAGTGACCTGTTCCTTGTATGTCCCTGAAAATGAGCCCTTGCACTCTGGCACCTCCCTAAAGGTCTCATGGTCCTCTGCTTATAAGTGGCTTGTCTCTCAATATTCATGGGAGGAAGAGTGAAGTGTTGAAATTTTGCAAAGTCCTCATCTTCTAAATCCAACTCTCTGTGGGTTTCCAGGCGTCTGGCTGTAAAAAGAGAAAATGAAACCTTACCTCTTATTCTGTGTTTGGGTTTTTTTGCATTGCTCAGCAGGAATTCCTTGGTTGGTTAAAAAAACCAAAACAAACTAAACCAAAGCCAAAACATCTTAAAAGCCAGCACCAGAAAAACTTCACTATTGACTTCAGTTTCTGACAGCTTCCACTTGCCAATGTTTATTATTGCAAGAAAATAAAAATGCATTTTCGAAGCTATCAGTCACTTTTATGGACTCCTGCTAATGCTTGGTCTCTTTAGCTGCATTTTGCAGTTGACTGGAACAGGAGAGTGAAGTATGGTAATTCACATATTTGCTAATATTTTCAGTCAAAGAGCACAAACATCTTTTTGGCAGCTGCTTGCCAGCTTAATAAAATCCTTTGCACTATGCAGAGAGAGAAAGTAGCAATCAAAAATGGTCCTGAGTCAAACCCCCAGATTCAAGGCACTGAATGTCAAGTGAGTTCAGATATGGACTGCAGATAGGATTGACTCAAGAAAATATGTAGCTGTACCTTTCATATCACACAGAAGACTATGGTAATTACTTTTGGACCCACTGAGTTTAATTACTAACTATTCTCAGTTTGTGAGCTTATAAAAGGTTGGCTGGCATTCATTTAGAAATGAAAGAGAAAATGTTCTCTTTTCATTCTTGAGTGGGTACTGAATGCAGGGCAAAGACTGAGATGCCTGCAGAGGGAGCCAGAAAACCTTTCCCATCTGACTTCACACCTCACTTTTCTGAATATCCGTAGCAGGAGTCCCTCACAAAAAGGAGACAAATCCACAAAGCTCTCCATTCAGTCAGAGGGCTCAGTGGGTTTAAATATTAATATTTAAATTAATAACGTTTAGTTGCTCAGACAGGAAGTCAAGTATAAAAAAGTGTCTCTCACCATTTTCCTGGTGTGAAAACTCAATTCCATTGATACTACAGCGTCGGAATACCATTTTGTTTTCTGTTAGTGTCCCAGTTTTGTCTGAGAAGATATACTGGATTTGTCCAAGATCTTCAGTAATATTTAGGGCACGGCACTGTATGGGAAAATCTGCTTCTTCATCATACAGGTCAATGTCATTGTGAATTAAGAAGACTTGGCCCAACTTGACTAACTCAATGGACACATAAAGAGAAATGGGGATTAAAACCTGCAAGAGAGTTTAAATTCTCAGTGAAGAGTGAGATAAGTCTTATTGCTTTCTGTCAGCAATGTCCTGGCACAGGTATACAAACAATTTTCAGAGAAACAGTTCTTCCTACAGACATACTTTGGGACTGAATAATAATAGTTCAAGGGAGAAAAAAAGTCCTGTACACAACAGCAATGGATAAACAGGGACAGTAAGTGACAGATTTACACAAAAGACCTCGAATACCAAACACAAAGATGGGACTTTCAGAGGATGCTGATACAAAGCACATTTTCTGGACTGAGGATCATGCTTGCCCTTACCCTCTTGAAACTCTGAAAGGATGCACTAGCACAGACTAACTCTTAATGTAAAAAAGTTTCACAAGCAATTACTTTGCACACAAAACTTCCCACCCACTAGCTTCCCTGCCCTGAAATAATAATGAATTCTTAAGATACACAAATATTCTGTTTCAGTAATGAAGAATAATTCCCCAAGGAATCTCTGAGCCACTCTGAAACTTATCTTCACATTTGATTCATATTAAAGAAATTCTGTCCACTTAAATCTCAGCAGTTACATCAAGAAACGTGAAAAGTAAATGTGATTATTTCCCCCATCCCATAAAATGTTCTCTCCCAGTTAGGCTTAATCAGACTCAGATATACAAGCAACCTACTTCTAATTCAGCTTCTTTCCTAAATCAGCTGAACCATACCTAGTTATTATTCCCTACTGGCAAAAATGACAATTTTTGTTTCACTGCTTTTCTGAGATACTAAGTGGCATTCTTATTTTGGAATTCTGGACATAGGCAGAAAAAAAAAAAAAAGCTGATGTTTGGATGTAAATATCCTTTTTATTGCATACACTAGAGATTCTGGAGTTATTTAAAGATATAATACACATCCTTCCTATATATATCCTTCTGGGATTTCAACAGCAAGAAAAAAATCAGCCGTGAGAAAGAAAAAAAAAAAACCCAACATTATTTCACAGTTGGATAATTTGAAACACTCCTAGCAGTATTTTTAAATAGGATTAAGAAGGTATTGCACAGCTATTAGTTGATATTAATTGTTCATTAGTGATTATACTCAGTTTTGAATAGCTTTTTCCTTGGAGGTAACAGAGGTTTTTGTCTTTTACCTGCAACAGGATTATCATTGTTAAGAACATGTAGAAACCAGAAAGAACAGGAGACAGAAAATTGCCATTCTCATCTGGGACATCATAGGGTGGATGTTCTGAAAAGTTTCCAGTCCAAATGCCATGACCTGTAGGAATGTTATACAATATTGAAGTACACTGAGCAGTGAGGTGATTTGACAAAGCTGCTGAAATCTGCAGATATGGACGGCTATGATAATTCAAAAGAAAGAACATTTCCAAAGCAACAGGCCCCAAGCAGTGCTGTAAATCTATTGGAGAATGTAAAGTATATGCAGAGATCTGTAGTACATGCATATCATTGATATACTAGTAAGAAATGAGTGGTCATGGGTATTTTTATCCACCTCTCCATCAGGTGATCGCCAGGGCTTTTATCTCTACACAGATCTTTCTTCATTCTGTGTCTTGCTGCTGGAGGACTCCATCTCTATCACCTATCTTTAAAAATCCTCAGTGCTGAAGACTCATGTTCCTCTTTCTAACAGAAAGAAACCTTATAACCTTTATATAGACAAACTGAAATCTTTCTTATCCTTCCTGATCATTCTTGATTTAAATCTGTCTTTGTTAGAGTTGATAAAATCCCTGCAATTCAGTCTGGGCAGCTTATTTTTACATTCCCTTCAGTTAAACCATATTCCAAAACTGCTTCTTCCTCTGTGTCTTAAATACCAGTAGATATCATTGCACTACTGAAACAAAGCCTTCATTTCAGGATTTAACTACATCCCATCACAATTACTTTACCACCTTTACGTACTGCCTTTACTGAAGTAAACCGCTCAAGGATGTTACTAAATTTACAGCATCAGAACCTTCATTCAGAGCTAGGACAAATAACTCAGTTTGTCTCACTGCATCATTGCTCCAGATGCCAAAATCTGCTATTAGTCCACTTCATGTATCCAGCTCTGATAAAACTTCTACTAGCAGCAGTTAAGCAAGCAGCAACTTTGCAGCATCTGCCAACTAAAATGCTGCCAAAGAAATTAAATTTATTTCAGCAATACTTTCTGGCTGCTAGAGACTATAGTCACATCTGAGCAAGGACAACTTGCTCTACAAGCCACTTCTTACCCCAGATTTTCACTGTGTGTAAGAAAAATCCTGATAACCAATCCACCAGTGCTATTTCTTCCTAGAACCCTATGTTCAGACAAGGTTGCAAAGCAATTCGTGGTAGAACTGTGGGATATTTTGAATAGATGAAAGCTAATGGACTTGTTACTGTTTTACATGTTTCACTTAGACTGTGAACTTTATATATATATATTTATATATATATTAAAAACAAAAACAAAAACAAAAACAAAAAAAAAAAAAAAAAAACAAAAAAAACCCAAAGAAAAATACTAAAAAACTGACAAGATAAATTGTTTTATAAATGCTGATTTTGTCATCTGAGACCACTTTAAACCTTTAATTTAAGGACTTTATTACTCAAGGGCTTCCACACACCAGACAAAGACAAGTCTCTAAATCTACATGACAGCAGCCAGGGAACAATGAAATTAAAGTGTCTCTCCCTCACACAGAGCTCAGTTGTCAAACTGAAATCCCATCTCTGTGCCAAAAAAGCCCACTGCAACATGAAGCAGTAAAATTTAAAAAGCGATTAAGTCATTTCAATTGTTCATCTTTTTCTGGATGGCCCTTACTTCTAATGGTATTACACTGATGACTGGCTGGTGTGTCACATCACATGCCTCCAGGGCAGGTTCAGGAAGACTTGACAGGACGACATGATTTGACTTTGTTGCTGCAAAACTAAATCAGAGCAGTAGGACTAAGTAAGTTATCACCGAGATCCAATTGATTAAAAAGAAAAGGGGCTTTGAACACAAAGCGCTCATGGCAGTCTCTGTTATCTCTTTAGAACAGTGACCCATTCAAAAGTCAGTGGGCTTAAAATTTGCCCCTTTCCTCAGGACTATGAGATCCAATTAATCCTGACCTGCCTGGGACAGATTGCAATCAGAGCTTGAAGGCAAGCAGGTACTTACACATAGTGAAGATTAGCAACCCATTAAACTCTAGTCAGCTAACCCCAGTTACTACATTCAAGTGTGCTCACTTGCAAGAACCCTAGAAAAATGCAGTCTATTCCTACCTAAACAATTAATCCATCTCACAGCCTGCTGTACAGGGGCCTGAGACTGAAAACTGGATGAATTAGTCTATGTGCAGTTCACGGGTTGTAAATAGTGTAGCTCTGGCTAACATCACTCCTGAACATATTAGAGGAAGATGTTACTGAAATGAAGGTGAAGCTACATCATTTTACTTTTGTTGTTAGACACGAGGAACAAACATCCACTCAGGAAGTAGATCTCAGTCGGCAAGTACCAATTCCTATAATGCATTAACCCAATGGCATTTGCTTGCTTGCCTGACACATATTTTACCTCAGTGGAGATGGGTCTTATGTGAAATATTTATAGCCACGGATGAGTTTTCTTCCATTTGAATTGCTCAGATTTGCCATTTCAACTTGTTTATTGAAAAGACCAAGGAGCCTAAAGACCACAAGATCATTCAGTTCTAGATCTGATCTCATTCATGTCTATAAGATTAATTTTAACAATTTAGAAAAAAGCAATGAAACAGAAGAAGATTTTTGTCAGTGGTTCATACCTACAGCTCCAATAAGACACATCATGAATAGAAGTCCCACACATAAGAAAATATCCATATTCATCCGTCGCTCTATCTTGCTGCGCTTGTAACGAGGACCATTGTTATTTAGCATGGCCTTAGTTTCATGACCTTCAAAACATAAATGAATATCATCATGTTTATGTAATATTTTTTAGGGTTTTTTTTAAGTTTTTCTCTTACAAAATGGAAGCAGGATGCTCATGACTAATGTTAATATGACTCTAGTTTCATTCAGTAATTTTATTGCCCATTTTATTTGCCTGAATAGCAGAATACATCAGAGACTAAATTCAGAGCTTTATGAAAGACCCCCATCACATTACA
Organism: Tyto alba; assembly: GCF_018691265.1. NCBI lineage: Eukaryota > Metazoa > Chordata > Aves > Strigiformes > Tytonidae > Tyto > Tyto alba. Next base: position 14,551,236 of record NW_024881279.1, read on the forward strand.
GAGTTCAGCTGTCATATACATTTTACTTTCCCAAAGACAGCACATTCAGTAACTCAAATTTTTCTCAAATTTTATACAAATATTCAAAAGCCAAATCTCCTTGAGAATAAAATGAAAAAGAATGATAATACTATATTTTTGTATTTTACAAACAACTTGATTAGATGCTATACAAATTCCTGAAACTTGCATTTGAATATTTTTCAGCATCTATTTAAAAGCCACTAGACACATTTCATGTATTAACTTAAATAAAATCCAACATGTCAGATCCAGCAGGGAAAGACACTAATGTTATTTATTTTTTTGCTATGTGGTTGTAAAGTGCTAACAAAACAGTAGGACAAGAAATAAAAAAACCCCACCTGATCCTTAAAACTTACTGAGTGAGAATTGAGCTGGTATATTTGTAATGGAAAAAGAGGAGTGCTGTAAGAAGCCAAGAAGCAGAAGTTGCTTATTCTATTTTATTGATATTATCTAAACTGTGGCTCCAGAACTGGGATATCTGGATACCATAGGGTGCTGTATTATACACTATCTTTTGCATTTATTTCTACGGTCCTTTTCCCTGAAAATACAGACCCTGCAGACTTATATTTAGTTTTCATTTGTATGTGCATGATGTGTGTGAGAGGGACTGTTTTCCAGGCTGTCTTTTGGCTTTCTCTAGGGAAGTGATTTGAACCAAAGGCTGGAAGTTAGGTGCGATTCAATCACGCCGGATGGATTAATTCCAGATTTTCATCAAAGGTTATTAATTGAGGCAGAGAGCAAGAAAGAAAATGACTCTCCAGCCTTATGTTCAGGACATTCACCCAACAACTGTGACTCTTGTCTTCCTATTCCAGAGAATATGTAATTATTTACACAACCTGAAGCTATATTGGTGGGACCAGTTTATACTAGCAATGCTCATTCCTTTCCAACTCATATCTATTTACATAACCATTGGTTCCACACAGTCAAGTATTCAGGGTACAACTTGTGAAGCAGGAGGTGTATGTTCGATCCCATGCAGGCAGAACTGAGAACAAAACCCAGGTGAACTAAGTGAACTTTTGGTGAACAAATGCTCTAACCACCAAGCTACACAGAAGAGGAACACACTGCTGCCTGCGCTTCTGTTTCTCCAGCAGCTATATGAATCTGTTCCTCACTTTTCTTTTATGTCAGGCTTAGTGGAATGTTTTGTGTTGTAAACAAAACAAGACAAAACCCTCTAATCCCTTCCGGAAAACCCTCAAGGAAATGTTGATGGATTTATTTCAGAAAGAAAATGTGAAGAGATTTCTTTCCAAACATCAGATTTATAATTCCCTTCCACGTCAGCTGACCAACAGGAAAAGGACATATCTGTAATACAGCTATCACCTTGCAATAAATAGAATATCAGAAATAAGAGGAATAAACTACTTTGTCCTCCTCTAATCCTCACAGTTTCATATGCTGTGCAACACAGTACCTCACCTACCACCCCACTAGTACCTTGTCTCTCTATTTCTGGATGCTGATGGTCTTATTTAAAATTTCATTCTGGTACTTTATTATTTGAAAAGCATATAATTCTTGATGCTGTCCCTATCACAATGAGAAAACTACATTGGCTGTTGCTCTGTAATTAGGTTTTTGTGCATTAGTGCTATTGCTTTGTTTAGAACCATCTGGGTAGCCATGAAAAGTGTAGCCATATTTGGGTCAGATGAGAACCGCACAGGCTAAAAAATCACATTAAGTGATGGCTGTATTCTTCACAAAGATTTCCATTAGAAAGTAAGTTTGAGGAGTAATAGAGTTATAAAAATGGAGAATGTGCTATCTTATTATGTGACAGATCTTGATTGTTCAGAAAAGGTCACAGACCATGATTAAAATCCAGACTATAATCAGTGTCAAAGAACCCTAGAAATTAAGCTGGTACTGGATCAAGTGAGTCTAATTTTAGAAGAAAAAAAATAAACTTTTATACTGATGTTAACAATAAGATGTCAGTTGAAAACTGAATTGAAGACATAGTCACATCAAAGGCACTGTATCTTGAGAATGACTTTAAAACTCCAACCTTTGCTACTAGGAGCTTAAGCAACATTAACAGAGTTCCACGTTAGGATCTGTGTTGGTGGTTAAAGAAACATACTGGGAAATCTTGACTAAAGAGAATTAAAATAGGAATCCTAACAGGAGAAGGGATTACTCCAATTCTATTGGGAATGATCTCTACAGAGATTTTAATATAGTAGTTCCAAAAAAAATGAGTGGTGAGTTTGGCTCTGGCCCTCCTCCTCTGTCTGCCAGGTACCATCCTTACTTACGGTGTTCAGAGAGACAGGAAATGAAAGACCTACAAAGTAAAGGCTACTTTGGAAACATATGGGAACTATAGTTATTTAAAGTCCACTTCTGAAGTAGTGAAATAAAATGGTCACTTGCCAGATAAAATAATCTGGATTGTGGAAATTAATCTAAAATAAATGACTCTTGAAAAGATGGTGACTTCTATTCTCTCTTAGGTGGCTCAACCTTGAACCCCTTGCTGCTGATTAGACATAAAACAGGTGACATTTTACTGACAAGTTAAAAATAACCAACAGTAGGATTAATTGCTGTGTTTATATTGACTTTTTTTAATCTACAAATAAAGAGTGTAGCTGATACACTCTATCTGAAGCAGAAGAGGGCACAGCTGGCAAAGCCAATGATAAATCATGCACACTGATTAAAGCAACGGTAACACTCTGAAAGTAAAAGATGCTGAGAAAAAGATGATGTGACCTACTGCTGAACTTGGCACGTCTGCATTTGCTCTGGGCACTGACACTGTCTTGCTTGGTTAATGTCTCTACTGCATGAAATTCATGGGTGCATGGACACACTATGTCTATGTCAGCACAAACCTGTGCTGCTGCTGCCACCTCTTCTGCCACCTCCAGCTGCTGTTCTCACTGCCTCCTGCCTCCTGTGTGCTGGCACTGGCACAGCCTGGCTTTGTGATGATTTTTTATTTTTTTTTTTTTTTTTTTTGCGGAGTATATCTTCAGATGCATCAGTTTCTACCATGAGGAGCCACTGAGACCTCCCTTAGGGCAGCCGTGTAGATTTTATGCCAGACAGAACTAGTATTATAATCAGAGCAGCAGAACTGAGAGTTAAACTCACCCTAGCAATTTTTTACTTGTCTGTATATTTTTGCAAGATATTGCGAAGACAGGAAAATATCTGACATACACAAGGCTACTGTCACTTGCCAGAGACCCAGTGCAGGATTTTCTGGCTTTGGAGATGGATGAGTAATACCTTTACTTAAAAAAGTTATTTAATTTTCCCATGCACTGCCAGTTCTTAAAACAAAATGTCAATTTTTGGTGCAATATTAGACTACACATATTTACTCTAAGGATGTTTACAGAGAAATGCTGTTTACCTTGGTAGAAAGTACATCTTACCTGTGTATATAACAATTCCTATTGCAGCCTCAGTATTTCTTATTGTACATCCACGAAGCAAGAGGCTTTCAATGTTAAAACCAATCTGCTCATGATTTGGCTGCTCCCTAGAAGAAAGAAAATAAAATAAAGCAATGCCTTTTTCTGTTCTAATGTAGTATTAAACAAAATTTTTGTGTGCATGTCTGTTTCAAGTTGAAATCAAGGAACTCTGAAGGCCCTATTTTGCTTGTATTTCACACAGTTTCAATAGAGACTCCAGGAAGAAGTTACAGAGAAATCAAAGTATTTCTTTTAAAGACTGCTTGCATGGGGTGTGCATTGTGATGTTAATATGAAGAAAGTTTGGCTCTCACCTAGTACCTTATACGGAATGGAAGATTCCATATCTCATAAATGAAGGCAGGATACATTATGTGGTTTAATTCAGATTAAATTGTTTTAGAAAGATGAGCAGGGTTTGCCTGCTAATAGAGATTCAGATTAAAACATCTGCATCCAGTAAGAGCCTATGTCTCTCAGCCACCAAAGGGCTTCTCACCTTTGTGAACCTCAGTTTGCTTGAATATTCTCTAGTCTGAGGCTCTCTTTCTCACGCTCACACTGGATGGAAGACTTTTTACCCTGGCTGAAGATGTCCTGTCACATATCAGCAGAACAGACTGATGAAAACTTAATGGAAATTATAAGGTCAGTGCTCTGTCAGGAAGGCAATTTGTTACTTGCCTCTGAAAATGAAAGCATAAAACCACTTTGGCTTACAGTTTTTATTATATATTCTGGTAGGTTCCTCCTGAGATTTTTACCAAAGCTGAGATTTTTCACTTCAGTCACTACGCCTGGTTTTGTTATATAAATATGAGCATCAGAAAATAATGTCTAGAATATGTATCTTTTGCTACTTTCTATTTGATATTTGGCATTCCATTTACTAGTAAACTGCAGCGTCACTTAAATGGTGGGAAAGGTTAGGTGCTATCTCAGGGCTAAGTACGGTCCTATGTCTATTTGCAACTGCACATGATTACATGACATCAAACTATACAAGCGAAAAGGTTTAGGTATCAATAACCTACAGCTGGTAGAATTTAAAAAATAATGCCAGAAACCTGTTGCTCTGGGAATCTGGATTCAGCCTTCGTGAACTCATTTAATAGAAGCCTTCTTGCATCCCCCTTGAGCAGAATTTGCTGTGGTCAGGCATGTCAGATGGATGTCACTAAGTTCATTCTTATAAATTTTAGCAGAGAGAGCGTTGCTACCATTTTATAGCAAGGCAAGAGAGCTTCAATAATTTATTAAGTGTTCTTGGAGAAAAATGTAACCTGCTCCAAGTAATCTGTGTTTACAAATTAGGTCAAATAACAGCAGACAAAAGACAGAAAGTCCACTAACTGTTAGTAAGTAATTTTTCACTGGCAAATTCTTTCATTTACCCCTGAAACAGGGAATGAAAGGCAGCTAATTCCATATTCCACCAAGCAGATGAGATAATAGGCATTTCTAATAGATTTCTATTACAGACTTTCAATAGATCTGATGATTTTGAATCCAGTCCTGTGTCCTAAGTGTGTGTGTTTGTGTGTGTTTTCTTGTGACATATCACCTACATTTCTATAACCTCAATTCTCTTGTGCTATATTACAGCAGGCTAATTGGAAGGATTGCTTCAATTTAGATTATATCCAGTGGTCCTCAAAGCCAGCAACCACAGCCAGTGATCAATACAAACTTGACCTCTTCTTCCCTTTTAAGATATCACAGTAGAGAAGAAATGACATTGCTGTTAGAGGCATCATTCTTACAGGACATAAATTCTCAAAACCAGATTAAGCACAGTCAGTGATAATGGGTGAGAACCCTGTGGTTTACTCATGTCAGAGGCTCACTGCATCCTTGCAGAGACATTAGCTCCTTGTTTATCTACTAGTAAACTTTACAGAGCTGGGGCAAGTATAGATAGGGATGATGTCATGGTCACACAGTTAAATTATTTGCATAACGTGGGGCATGCATTTGGTCTCAGGCAGCAGGTATTTCTGACAATTCTCTGGTGTGGTGTGGGAATGAGCACGGGTCAACAACTGCTCTGCAAAGGGCCTTGGAAAACAGCTGCCCTGTACTGATGGGTAAGAGAATTTTAGGATATAAGCCATGCCATACAAGTTGGCCTTACAGCTAAGGAATGGGCTTAAATCTGCTGAATTTTCTAGTATAGATTTCCCTGTTATGCCTGTGTCAGAATTATTTTATGAAGAAAGAATATAAGGAACAGAGGATGTGACCTTTTCCTCACATACATAGGTTTAAAAATGAAAAAAAGAAAAAAAAAAGCATTTTTTTACACTAGTCTAACACATTGGTTCAGTAGGATTTTTCTTGCTTGCTTGCTTTTTCTAGCTGTAAGAAGAAAATCTGTTTTGTTTGGTAGATCCTGGGTACCTTTTTCCTGTGGCTGTAAATATGAAGAAACTAGAGGCATGCAACTGACTATCTCATACATTATGAAGGATTTAGATTTAAAATCTAGCCTAGCCTAACCTTCAGGTCAAAAGTAAATGATCTTATGTCTGAATTATGAAAGCCTTGTGAGAACAGTTTGTATTAAACAACCGCAAATTCAATGTCAAGCCTTGGTTCTGCCTTGCCTCGAAACACAGATTTCAGTCTACATTTTATACTGACTTCTGATTCCAGATAATAGTGACTTCCATCAATTTCTGCAAAATACGTTCTTTCCATCCAGTTCCTCCAAGAGAAGTATTAAAGTTCAGATACAAAATACATTTATGAATAAGAAATACTTACATGTACCCTTTGAATTTATTGAGATCATTGTTAGGCATTTCACAGATGATGGTGTTCTGGAAAAATTCGGGTTCAAACAAAGTATTCTGCAAGAGGAAACACACTGAGAATGAGTGTTAAATCCAGTGGGTACCTGAAATGCTGAACACTAAGGGCAGCTAAATATAGGCCACCAGGGCATTTAGGGGCTGGAGCACTTGCCCTAAAAGGAGGAGCAGGGAGTGTTTAGTTCATTGAGCCTGAAGCAAAGCTTCAGGGGGCTGAGTAAAGATCTGAGATTTTCCTCTCTTGGGTAAACAACTGGTTAAATTAAATGAAGAAAATGCTGTGTATTGGACAAGATATCACTGATGCCAATTAGTGAAAGCATCTGTCTTCATTTAAAGTGAATATAACAAATAGTTCAAATTATTTATGAAAGAAAACCAGCCTTCAACGAAAAGCAAGATCAAATGCAAATAATTTCAGGATTTATCAGGATTTTAAAATATGTTAGAAGAGTTATGTTAGTGGTCAGGATGATATAATCATAAAATAAGAGCCACACATTTGAATAAAAGTATCACATTCAAATAAGACTAAAAGCAAGAGTAATAATGAAAAAAAAAACCAAACAAAACCCCAAAATGAATAAACAAACAAATAAAACCAAAAGAGGGAAGGCACTAGAATATGTCCAAATCACTGGGAGAGACAAAACAAGACAGAGCTTTTCAGGATAAGTGCTCACTCAAAAAGAGCTTGGAGCTGAACTGAGACACATAATTTCGTTTGATTTCCCCTGTGTTCAAGAAAACGGGCTTGGGTTTTGGACTGCATGAAGCAGTCTGGAAAGCAGACAGCATGAGAGGTACTTGACTGCCGTAAGTGGTGTTTCTTTCTTAACTGAAAAAATACATAAAACTTTTATTTTAGATTAAGAAAAGGTAATAAAAATGGGATGTGAGCTATGTGAAAGAAAATCGTTATTGCTGTGCTATAAAATATTTAAAAGAACAGAAACTCACTTTAATCCAAACTCTTCCCATTAAGAAAGCTGGAAATCAAATCTGCTGCTGGGCCTCCCCACCTTTTTCTACAGCAAGAGAGACTCCCAGAGATTAGACTCCCTCAGAAACTGCAAATCCTGGGAATACTTCACTGGAATTCACAAAAACTTTGCCAGACTGCAAGAGGACTACCTTACACTGCCAGGCCGCAATTTTTTCTTCACTGTACTTTAATTTTTATATTATTTTCTCCCTTTTTTTTTTTTTTCTCCTGAGCAATACATATATTAATTAAAAAAAAAAAAACCAAACAAATAACAAAAAACAACTAAGTGCAAGCAAGTAGAGAATTTGATCTAAACAGAAAAAGTTGGAGGAAATCTAAAAACTTGATGGGCACTTTGTATACCTTCTGACCCATGTGACTGAGTATTTTTAGAATCTCTTTTAAGAGATATTGTTCACCTCCACTGAATCTTGTTCAACTCAGTGAACTCAACAGGAAAATTGGTATGTATACAGTTATGCTAGAAGTATTTGTACAACAGGAGAACAGGAAGATGCAAAAGGCACGTGGAGGGCTCATTACCAGTGAAGGAAACAAATAGGCTTCTAGCTAGAAAGGCATAGAGAAGGATGATTCTTAAATTCTTTTTCTTTTGATGAATCGAATTTTAAATTTGAAAATTCAAGTTAGAAAATGACATAAAGTGAAAAAAAGAATACTTCCTCTCAGTCTTTTACAGGTAGTTGAATTCAGTATGCCTAATCATATCCTGAAACAAAGAACTAACACCAGTCCATACATATTTTGTCCCTCCTTAAAGAGTCACACTGTATAGACACAGTTAAATCTGAGTAAGTTTTATGCAGCACATAAATCACAGGACTAAACAAAGCTCAAAGAACAAGGAAGAAGTTGGCACACTAAAACTGTACATATGATATTTAACGCACTTTTTTTTTTTTTTTTTAATAGCCAACATACTGTTTACATTAATACATTAAAATAACAGGGTAATATAGTTGACCGTTTAAGCTCTGAACTTCTTGAGCACTGGTTATCACCATGGTCAGAACTGCATTCCACTCTGCCAATGTAACAAGACTTCGTAAGTATAAACACTTCTGGGCATTCAGTTTATCTAAATAACTCAAAGTCTAAAGAAAATAACCATGAGTAGGCAGTCTGAACCATAATGCAGCACGCAGGGATTTTCTGACTGAAAGAAAGACTTCCTCATATTATAAACGACTGAGGCAAAATTTGCATTTTGTATTATAGTAGAGCATATGGTTTTCCTCTAAAAGCAAAAATACAAAACCTAATGTGTAAACCGTGACTATGTGACAGAAATGCAGCATTTTTATTTTTTTGATGTAAGTAGGCAGTTTACTGTTCTTTTGCTAAATCTCTACTTACTAAAAATGTTCAGTATTTCTCAGGAAAACCCCCCTCTCCCTAATCATAACTGGAAAGCACTGGAAAAGGTATACTTTATCCTATGGCATCCACAACCTGAGAAAGCCCTTAATTGTGCTGGCAAAGAGATTTCCATTTGAACAAAGATCAAGTAACACCAGAGTACAGTACCGGACCACAAGTGGCCATGGAAATGCTCTACTTTTATATAATAAATCTCATTTCTCACTGGCAGATATGTCCCACCCACCAATAACCCCAAATGATCTTCCTAAGGGCACTACTACTAATGGCTAAATAAATGGACATATTTCCCAGAATTATCTACCACATTTTTGGATGTTCTCTCTGCTGGAGTGATTCCAGTAGAGGAAAATATTCTTCTTCACATGCTACAACTCCTTAAACTTGTTCTGTGTTATTTGAAAAACTGCCCTGCTATGTTTGAAGAGATATTTTAAAATGTACCAAGTACAACTCTCTCAAAGTCATATTTTCTTGTTTACTTCAGGTTTATCAAACATGAGTCAAGAGAATACAAGTCAAATGTTTATATAAAGGAAATTATATTGCCTATAGAAAAAAAAATGGTGATTTCAAGCATTCAAACTGAATCTTTGCTAACAATCAAACTGATGTCTAACATATCACTTTTATTTAACTTTTCAAATTTGAATTTACCTTGAGTTCCTATTCAATTGCTTATTATACTCCTATAAAATATTCCATTATTTCATTACAACTTAGCATGCCTTAGAGAAGTTCCTATTTGAACTGCCATACATCTGCCTGCCTAGCAAACGAGCAATGGCATGTCAGCGCAGCAGAGAAGCAAAATCCATAAAGAAGCCCATGGCCACTTTGGAAGGGAGGACATGAGCTCTCTTCCACTTTCCATGAAGAAATAATTCACTCAGTAGTAGGGGCTTGGCTGTGGGATGTGCTCTGTGCTGTGACAACCTGGGGGGTAGGCATGGCTTATACATAGAAAAGACTTGCTGCTGTCCCAAATGTTGGTACTGAGTGCTGCTGCTTAGGCATTTGCTGGTGCAGTTTGCTGCAGACGACTATTCTCTGAGCTAATCCTTCTTTTTATACAGACATCCCTGTGCCAGAAAACCAAAAATCTTTTAGGACAAACTGCTGCTTTCTGTACAGGGCATTAGCTCCAGCAGCAAAGGCTTTCACAGCTGTATCAGCGCAACCAGCCCATCAGAACTGGGGCACTTCATGGCTGGAGCTGGTGTGTGTAAATGGGCTCAGACCAAACCTGCGCTGCATGGGCTGTATTTCCAGCAGACTTACCTGGCTGGAGAAGCCCGTCACGACATGCCGTTGTTTAAGGTTGGTCTCCCCGTCGAGGTTGGCAGTTTCCAAGTGACAGACCCCGTTCTGATCAGAGGAGTACAGCAGTAGGATATCAGCTGGGATGGTCTCATTACACTGCAGCTGCACAAAATCCCCCACTCGGACATCTTTCCAGCATTTCTCAACATAAGCACGTTCTTCCCTGTTGCATTAAAAACATGTCATAGCTAAACAGTGACATTAGGAAAGCAGTCCTCCTGGTTAGTGGGGCTTAAAAAAAGATAAATTGAGGGGTGGTGGCACATTGCTGCATTTTTTTTTTTTTTACAAGACACAGCACAACAGCTAGAAATTAATGATTTAGGCCCTTTCATAGTATCACTTCACCATATATCACATTCAAATAAATCTTTACATGGAATAAAAAGAAACTACAATAAAAGTGTTCTTTCATTTTAGCTTTAGCGCTATAATCTCCACAGCAAAGGACAGGAGGTTGTTCAGACTGAGAAAGATGTTTTAAAGTATCTTATTCAAGAAATTTAGACATTTCACCAAAAAAAAATTATTGATTTTTGGCTATGTGACTATTTCTCAGACACTTTCCAACAACAGCATGTATATCCTGAAAGAAGAAAACTGGTATCTCAGCTACACTTGCTGCAGGTCTTTCCTGTTTTTAACTCCCAAAAGGTAATTACAAGTCTTGAGCTTAGTGCGCAGAAATAACTACAAAATGTAGAGCAGTAGACAAATGGTCCCTTAATAATAAGCAAAAAAAATGCAAATAGAGCCCAAGTTTCATGGAAAAGTTAAAGTAAGACACAAAGAGCTTCTAAATTTAAAAAAAAAAAAAAAAAAAAAAAAAAGAAAAGAAAAAGAAAAAGAGTTTATGGGGTTCAAGGAAAAGAAATTACTATTTCATCAACTAACCAGTAATCAGTGATTCAGGAAATAGCAAACTTTTTCTGACATCACATTTTCAATAATTGATCCTTCAACTGCTCTTAATCATCTAAGCAAACTGAAAACTGCACAATAAGCTTTAAAATTAGTTAATGGAAAAACTGTACGGGCAACAGTGGCCCAATTCCTCTAACTCTTTGAGAGGAAATTATTTTTTCAATATGAATAATTGAATCATCTTATGCGTCACTCTGTAAGAGGGAAAATGCTCATGATACTTTACCAGACAGACAGTAAAAGGCTTCTGTAATGACTCAGAATCTCATTTTTGCTTAATTTTTTTAATCATCCTCATCTATTGCCTGAAGAATACCGTCTTTCAATGAAGTGTTTGTATCATGAGAAGGGGAGCAGTGATACAGCAGATAAAGTGTTTTGCTGCAGTTCAAAGCACACATTCAAGTGTTGCTTCAGTCAGGCCAAAGGCTGCTTCCTGCTCACCTATTTCCCTGGCCTGTGGAGGAGAGCCAGCCATGATGCTGTCAGGCAAACCCTTGCACTTTGCTGATATCCTTATCTGTAAAACATGAAATAACAGCTTCCTGCAAAGGTTATGCACACAGTTAAATTCTGTGTGTTTACCAGTGGTATCCACTTTTTATTCAAAAAAAGAACCCCAGCCCCCTCCCCCGCCCCAACTTTTTAAATCCCTTTAATACTAGATGTGAAGCGCTTAATAAGTAATGGTATTGTAGCAATAATTTTTCCTTCTTACATTAATTTCTCATTCCTAAATTTTTAATTCTTCTGTCTTCTTTTCTCTGACTCCTTATCTGCATGCCCTTTTTTCTTTTGCTCAACAACAGACATAAAAGACCACACTGAAGAACAGAGGTTTGTTCTAAGTTAATTTGATGTTGTTGGGCATTAAAAAAAAAAAGCCAGATGAATTTCTATTTGAAAAGTATTTAAGCAAGTGCATGTTGAATATTTGCCTCACAAAGTAGATACTAATATTAATATAACAAATCAACTAAGTAACTATGAATCCTTCCCATATCTAACACTTTCCAGGTAGAACTTCTTAATTTGTTTTTCTGAAACATTAAAATGAGAGTACAGAAGCAGTTTAGAGCAAACAGATGGCTTGTCTTGCTATCCTAGACATTTGGATGCTGTCTATAGTTTGCATATACTGTTTGCTAGGACTTCTGCAGGGAAATCCTACCTCTGTACGTCAACTCTTGCACAATTCTGGAGTTTATAGAACACACTTCTGATTTTTTCCACTCATAAAATGCTATAGAAGGGCCTTGCCCAGCTGGCTGTCTTCCACATCAGCCTAAAGAAACCAGGTTAGCAAAAATAATCCACAGAAATCACAGATTTGTGATATTTCTTCAACAATTCCCTGTGAAACATACATTACACATGAAGCTTCAGGTTCTGCCCATTCATTAATTGCAGAGGAGGCGGTGAGTCAAAAAAGCCAAATAACCTCTTTCAGAACAGAGGAAAAGTCTTACTTAGCACAGGGACTAGAGTTCAGGAACTGCTAGAATCCCAAACCTGCATTCAGGTGAACAGACTCTTCCTCTTTCCCAACAAGTACTGAATTTGGTAAAGAAAAACATGTTCTTTTCCTGAAAGAACTATTCAGCTGGAGCTGTAAGATTAACAATTTCCTGCAGTACAAAGGTTTTCTACAACTGTGTAGATAATTACCAGTGAATGAAAGGAAGAAAAGTACTTCACAAGGAACCTGGTACACCCCACAGCAGCACTGGCCCAGTTGCCTAACAAGATTTTTCAAATGAAGCAGTTTCCTTTTAGCAATTCCTGTAATTGGGAACACTGCCCATTTTCTGTTCAGTGATTAAAGTTCATAGCACAAGCTCCAGTTGCTAAATAAACAGAGGAGCTTCATAAATCTAAGATGGTCTGATGAGAAACACACAAAAAGGGCAAATACACTTATCCAATAAAATAAACAAGATGTGGTGATTTTCAGTAGGTGGAAAGCTTGAAATCTGATTTTGATAGCAGGTAACATCAGGACTGTGGCATGTCAAAAACATGTTCTAGGATAAAAGTTTCTCAGCACCTTCTCTCCTTCAGCAGTCAATTTATCAACAGTACATTTAAAAAGTGTTCTCTTGCTCTCCTGGGATAATGGCTAGCATGATAATGCTCATCAGAGGATAGTGCCGACACAAAGAAGCAGTTAGCCTTGAACAGTCAAAGTGAAGTCTGCCAGAATTTGTTATTGGACTCATCATGTCTGACCAGAAGGCCTGAACTAAATAGACTTTATGAAGTATTTTCGGTGAAGAAAGGATCATAAAAAAATTCTCCTGTGGTTGGAGATTGGGGGAGGACATGAATAAATTACTTTGTGTCAACAATTTCATTTCACATTCTTGGATTCAGTAAACATAGGTCTCAAACAAAAACTGGGTCAAAATGGATGGTGAATGGGAGCAAATAAAAATTATTGTTCTGCTCCCCAGAGGAGATTAAACAAAAGTAATTTTTCATGTGCACTCCATAGCATGTCTATGAGTCCTAGATTGTCTTAGAGAAAGATCTTAAGAAATCCGTATCATCTAGAAGTATCATATCAACCAAGTAGTTCAGCAAGTCTTATTTCCTTGAATTACTGTAAGCTCACTCTCAGGACCACAAACAACAGTATCAGTGATATAAATAGACAAAACCAAATGTTTGTACTTTATCATATGTAAATTCGCTAGAATGTTATATTTGAAAATGCCCCCCCTCAAGAATCACCTACTTTATAAAAAATGGTAATGTTATGAGATTCTCAGTTCTAGACAAACAGGTAGAATCACATGGCTACTTACCTTTTACCATCTATTTTTGCAGGTAGAAATCCCACACATTTTTATGCTATGAAAGATCACACCAACTTTTACATGGAAAAACCTCACAAAATGTTTTCAAACACAACTTATGGCCATGACCTCACGGTAAGGAGCTAGTGCCATAAAATTTTGAAAAACTGACAACAAAAGAGCAGATTTAGGACCTGAGGAAGGCACTAGATTGGAAAGAAACTGGTTCTGAAACCTGTCTGTAGGTCAGAATACAGCACAAGTTGGCTGATAGTATTCCTGAGCTAGAGATACTATCAGAGCACAAGAAGGTACCGTATTGTCTGTGCCAATTCATCACTGGCTTCTTCCACGTTATGATTACAGTAGCTGGGAAGGTTGTCTTCGTGATGTGGACAACAGCCCAGCAGCATCAGTGATGTCAATTAGCAATGTCCTGTAACAAACCCTCATTAGCAAGCATCTATAGTCTTTCCCCACAGCCTCAAACTCTCTGGATTTGAATACTACTTTAAGACAGCAGTGTGCATCTTTTAAAGATGACAAGACTGAAATTTTTCTAAATTCTAATAAAATACATCTTTAATTATACTGTTTTGGTATTTCAAATTCCTTAAGGCTAGCAACAGATCCTATCTTTTTATGTGCTAAAAGCGTCTATAGCATCCTAAGAAGGAAGTTATTCTCTCAATAATAAAAGAAGCCTCTATTCAACTTCTGTAATCAGTTCAGGTTTATGTGAAGTTCAAGTAAGTACCAGAACTTTATAAATGTATTATATGCCCATATACAAAGTTTTGGATTTAACTTGCCTTTTTAATCTGTCTCAATTTTATAGTAACCTGTACCTAATGAAGAAATAAAATGTAAGTAAAAAGTATTTTGAAAACACATTTGCTTACACTTTACCTGGTTCATTTTGTAAGTTATGGAGTAATGCATTTAGGAAAATCTAATTATTTATTTATTTTTTTAATACTGCCTAGAACAATATGTGATTCTGCCTGGCACCAGCTGGAATGAACAGGTAACTCCAAGGTCACTTCCTTAATGACTGCTAATCATTAGTATTAGTTTCTATGAACTCCCATTAATTTACTAAGTTTCTGCAAGCCACAGCCTAGATCAGTTTGTTGGTACAGTCATTGCCTTACATGACTGTGTAGCTCTTGAGGTCATATGGTAGAAACCTGCTTCTTTCCGGGTTTTAATAGTGTTTTCAAAATTCAGACAGTTAGGATGGAACTTAATGCCATGAGGTCATGATTCTGCAGGTCTCTGATCCAAAAACATAGGTTCTCATTTATTTGCCCTTTGTTTTCAGTCATTAGCTTCTGCTGCTGCCTGCCAACCATTGCACCTTTTCTGTGAAGTGGTTTTAAATATCTTGGCAGGTAATAGATCTTAAAGATAGCCCTAATAAAGCAGCACACAAACCAGTGGTAGCATTACTAATGTATTTATGGATTTTCTTCCACAGAGACCAAGGATCCTCACTGTAGCAGTACACACTGACTGACAAGAACTGCTAGCTCGCTGCTTTTTGACTTTCATGTGCTGCTGCCTGGACCAGCTGAGTATCGAAAACTTCATGCTTTTCTTTTGCATTTAGTCAGTTCAGCATGTCATGTTCAACACACAATCAGCATGCTTACCATAAGATGAATTCACATTTTAATTATTTCTTCACAATTTTGGTACCACTGGTTTCAGGCAGTTGCATGGTGACATAACAAACCTGAGCGTACTGTTGGCTAAGGTCATTTTCTCAGTTTGAATAATGCCTCACCTTGCACAAAGAGAAGGCACTGTTGTGCCTTCTGTAAAACCCACTGATAATTCAGGTATCAGTACTTAAACTAGGCACAAAAATTCCATAGTACCTGAAGTACATACAAAAGTTATACGGATAACAGAGCAGATAGAGCAGAGGATGCCCACTGCCAGTGGTAGTCCCACACAGAGAACAATAGAGTCATGTCTGACATTAAGCAAAGGAATGGCATTGGATCTTCCCTGATGCATAGTGAGTTACAATAATATCATAGAACATAATAATCCTGCAGTCATTGTAACTTATTCATACTGCTACTTTTAGAAGAAATATTTTTTTTCTATTGATCAAGGTTCATGCTTTGTGGCTGTCATAAGACTGCACCGTCATCCATGCAAGAGCTGGAGATCTCCAGGAGATCTTCAGCCTCCAGCTGATGAAATTCATGCACTGCTGAGAGAAGGCACTACTGAAGTGTAGAAGCCTTGATATTGCTATGTCCAAGACAACTGACTGCAATTTTGCCTAAGGGAATGTGGTGGGACTTCAGGTGGGCCACAGGCTTTAGACTCTCTCTTTTTTTTTTGGTGTATAAAATGAATCCACTAAAGCCTCCAGCAGCATAAAGTTATGTTTTGTTAGAAAACAAAAATAATAAAGCAGAAAGAAGAGGCTCTTTAACAAGTGAAAACTCAGTGCTGCTGTTCAAGACTTTAAATGAAAGCATTGTCAACAAATCTCTTTTGTTTACTCTGCGCTTGGCAGGATGGTATTTTCCTCTCATCCTGCTTTCTACTGCACATTCAGGTTCACCCTGGGTTGAATGAGCTGCATATGATGTTTCTGGGGTCCAGAGAAAAGTTGTCCTTTTTCTTTCACTTCTGAGATATGACAGTAGGTCAATTCCCATTTTCAAGCGTGCTCCCTATCCTTCTCTGTCATCTTCCAGACTCCACAGACCTCTGTTGGTTACTGCATCCCTGGCCAATCCCAGTTGCTCTCCCAGGCATGGGGAGCATCCAGTGGAGGTGCAATCTCTCCTCCCTCCAGAAGGTCCAGCTGATCTGAGCATATGAAGGAGGTTGAAACAGAAAGGCAGCCTTCATTTTCACTACCCAGCTTCCCTAATTTTAAGAAAATATAAAGTATACTATATATATGGTAACCTGTAGACAAGTAGATGTGTTGCTGTCATAGAGATAAATTACAACACTGAGTTACAAAACTTCAATCAACTGAAATATTTTAATTCTCTTTCAAACCAGTGAGTCTAGTGTAAGCCACTTCCAGCTTTTCAGCTGTTAGCAGTTCTGACCTTGTGCAACACAGAGATGAGTTGTTTTTTCTTTATTTCCAAATCACTGCTTTGGGACTAACAAAGAGTTAGGGCTGATACAGAAATCTTTAAATGTTCTAAAATCTTACACTAGGCAGATAAAGAGCAACAGTGAAGGCCAGCCTGAATTTTTTGTATCACGGACATCAGTGGACCCACAGAGGAAGAAGAGATTGATGCTTGTAGGAACTACTTGCAAACCACAGGGCCTGAAAGCATCACAGAGGAACTTTCTGTTGAAAGAGTAATTGGGATATCTCATTTGGGATGCCTGTTGACTCACCTAGTTATCCGACAGCTCCACAAGCTGATTCAAAGCATATAAACTAGGCTTCTCTGAGTCACTGTCTCAGATATCCAAGTTTAGGTGCTTAAAATTAAGCAATGTGAATAGCTTAAGTAATGTTAATGTTTTTATGGCTGCTGCTCTCTGATGTACGCACATTCAGTCAAGTGTGTTGCCGTACCATCTTGGAACTGTACATAGTCCTTGCATATTTATCTGTGTGTCTATTGTCACACTGAGAAAAATTTAGGTTAAATCTTCCAGAAATGTGAAATTGATGTAAAAACCTGTCTGGATGCTGGGAAGTACTTACAGACCGTTATAACTTAATCCCAGGGGTATATCAGATCCAGGCCATACATTAATTACATATCAAGTAGTTCCTTGAACATTATAGAACTTCAAGAGAAATAAATAATAGCTTGTAGCAACTGTTGGGTTGACATTCACTTACAGGTTTCTACACTACATTCAGTGCCAGCCTCTGTTGTTAGTAAGTTAATGACAAACTGGAGACAGTTCAGAGAAAAGCAACCACAGTAGGTTCGGAGGAACTGACTGACAAGAAAGATGAAAAGACTGATCTATATACAGATCTTGATGAAAAGGTGCCTGGGCATAGCAAAATGAACATGATAAAAATCACACATATTTGAAGACTATAATTAAATGTTATGGATGAAGAATAACTAATTATTGTTGTATGAAACCAGGTGACTTGAAGTATTTAAATGTAATTAAAGAGGTATAATAAAGCATAGTATCATAGAAAATGCTTTGACAATCACACTTTTTATTAATGGAAGCCCTCTTTTTTGGAAAATTTAAAAGCAGACAAAATATATTTTAAATAATACAAGGAGAAGGGAGGCAATTAAACATAGGTCTGTACCATCTGTGATTCAATTTCCTGTTCGCTTCTTTTGGTGTTGTGCGATTCGTTCTGACAGCACAACAGTTTGTATACAATTATTATGATTTCAAAACCTTTGGTTCAGAAATTAAAATCTCCACAATCAAACATTAGATCTCAGTTATTGCATCTCCTCGAGACATTTTAATGCCTATTGTCCCCCATTTTCTTAATTAAACAGTCATTAAATAAACTACTTGAAGTATCTTTTCCTTCATTTGACTAGCAGACTAGATTTCCCATTCCAGTTGATCTCTGTGAAAAGAAAATTAGAAGAAATGTGTTTACAGGGCAGCCTATTTAAATTCAATTTCCCTTGGTCTATGTTGAAAGAAGGCAAGTTACTGCATTTCCCCTAATCTTCAAGAAAGTTTTGGAGAACACTCAGCATTCGGAAAAGATTGTTCTGCTTTTGTCTTTCTTTTGGAACAGGAACCAGAGTTCTTGTTATTGAAATCTGAAATAAAGACAATATCCTCTCCAAGATTAATTCTTAAAATCTTGCATCTTAGGATGGAAAATCAGTTGCTCTATTAAAAAGAAATTTTTGCTGCCACAAGATTAACAAAATTTGCACTGTCTTAAAATAGACTTTCACCTATGTTAAAAAATTACCTACAGCAGATGATTCAGAAGGAAGAAAGTTACAAGACATCATGCTCTTCCATGTTCTTTACAGCTAGCAAGAAGAACAAGAAATATCAGCTTCCCAAAGCGCTACTGAAGCCTGATTAAAATTATTCATGTTATAATAAGCTGTAGCTACTGATCTGAAGGCAATTGTAATTACCTACAGTTTTTCCAGACAGGATGAATTGTATCATTTGAAGCCCTCCTCATTTTCTTTCCCTTACATCACCTTTTTGGGCCATAAAACTTTGGTGAAAACCAAGATTCTAGACAAAATTTATTCATAGATCAAAGTATTTTTTATGGGATGAGTTAACCAATTTTTAGACAGGCCCATATCAAGTTTCTGCATAAGAAAGTACTCAGGGCTATAACTTGAATCTGTATCTGTATGTATGTTGTAATTCCATGATGGACATTTTTCTCTTATACAGAACAAGTTTTATTGTATTCCCCACTTCTCATGTTCCCATGGTAAAAACTTTTCAGATGTAAATTAATGTGGTTGCTTTATGTAAAGAGGAAATAAATAAGATTCCTATGGGAATTCATTCATTAGTACATACTGCACCCCTATTCTCTTTTGTACTAGTTTTAACAAGTGTTAACAAATAATCCATTGCCTCATGACTTAATGTAACATTGAAAAAAAATCTGACTAGATTGCAATCTCAAAGATAGGGAGAAGAGGCAATTTTGCCACCCTACCCAAAAAACTCCAGGTATTGACAGTCTTCATGGTGGAAGGGAAGAAATCTTAGATGAACAATATTTAGAAACTTGTAAAATGTCTGCTTTTTTGGACAAGTTGGCAAGGAGAGCAGTGTGATTTTGTTTTTGACAAGTAATTATCTATATGTGGGGATAAGTTTAGCCCCCAAACAAGCAAATCCATTGTTTTCCTGTTTAACTAGCAGGATACAAAAATAAAAATCTGACAAACACATGCAAGAGAAGCAAACAAAAATGACAGCATTGCACGATAAAAGCCAGAGTTCTGCAAGGTCTTGCTTGTGAAAGCGTACATTATATAAAGCACTGTTGATTAATTTGAAGGATGACAGGCAACATTCACAGCGACGGAAAGTTTTGCTCTTTTGACTCCCAGATGTGATATTTTAAAAGGGATAAGTTATTTTCTACTTTTCTGAGAGAATAGTTTTGATACAATAAAACAGAATTTTCAAACTTCTCAAATTCCTATAAGCAAGAGTTCATGAAACATTTTGAAGAAGTGAGCACAGACACATGTAGTTAATTCATTTAGAGATAACTGAACAGAGGCATATATTACTATCTCCCATTTTTAAACTGCATTTTTACAGTTTTATTTTACATACAACCTAGTAAAAGAAATACAACTGAAAGCTAGTCCACAGTGCAGAGTATAAAACTGAACATAGTTCAAAGGGCTACATTTTTAAGAGGCTTCTTGACATTTAAGAATGCAAATAGGTCCCATCACAGATCTTGTTCTGTGCCACCTTATATCGACAGAACTAAACCCTCTTGAAAATTCCTTAGAAATTCAGGTGCTTGTAGCTATTTAAGCACTTGTTTTCACTGCACTCTGTGTTTAAGAGGCTGATAGCCACACCAATAATACGAAATTCAAACTTATCTTCCAGTCTGGAAATGAGATTTAAACAAAAAAGAAATACCTTTCTTTATATCAGAACAAATACCAGGTGATATATAGTTGCTATGGCTTTTCGCTGTTTCACTTAACCACTGTGATTTTCCATCAGTTATTTATTAAATTTTTAAACAAAAAGCCTCACCACAATAAAAGATCTCAAGCCAACTTGTTTTGTAATAAAAGGTGTGTGAAACTCACCTGCTGTAAATGTAGCATCCCATATGATTGATTTCTTTGTCTAATTTATACCGTCGAAAGTCTTCCCAAGCATCTTTAATGGCTGTAATGGCCATTATAACACAAATTGGGATTACAGAAACTTCTGGTTGGAAAGCATTCACCACTGGCACAAAATTCAGCAGTGCAATGACCACAAAATAAATATTGGCAAAGCGGTGAAACTGCTCATAGATATTTTTAGGGAAGAAAGTCAAGATGGTATATTTTGTGGTCTTAATTTTATTGGAGTCATAGTATCTGTTTGGATTTTCTTTCCACTTCTTACTTCCAAAGGGCACACTGGAGATGATCACTCGTTTATTTTCATTTTTCTTCTTTCTTTTCTTTACTTTTACTCTCTTCTCCAGCTCTTCATTTTGGATTTCAGTGTCTGGAGCACCACATCGGCAGCAGGTTTCCTTGAAAAAATGTTTTTTCCATATCATTCTAGAGAAGCAGCCTGGAACACTCTTCCTTGACATCTTGTTTTCCTCTCAAAAAGTACCCTCAAGTTGAAAACCAATACATTTGGAAGAGTTCAATAATCCAAACAAACTCCTAGGTGGTGGAGAGAAGACTCGAGATGTCTGAAGCCCAGGGCTGCCTCTCCTTCAACTCCAACCTCCACCTGCCCAGGGACAGGTATCATCCTGACTCAGCTGCACTGGGCCCTAGAGCCAGCTGGGGAGGCTGCACCTCTCCAATGACAACAGCGTCGGGAATGTTTTGTTATTCCTGCTAGCAAATGCCCAGAGGCCCCATTCAGAGCATTTACCTGGCATCGACTACCTGCTCACATGAAGTGTCTCTTCTTCAACACAGAGCAGTGACAAAGCTAAGAACATACACACAGTTGTCACGGTTCACTCTGTGAGTTTCAGAATCACTTTATAAGCCTGGGAGTTGCCAGGAAGTTCAAAGGTAATGGGCAGAGCTCTGTGTCCCAGAAGCCAACAGAAGATTGCTAGAAGCCTCAGTACAGACATTATTTCTTTCTTTTACTTCCTCTATCTACTAGTTGTTTTCACGTCCATCGCGTGGATTATCAAACAACACCCATTCCCCCAAACCAAACAAACCTATGATTTGGTAGTTGTGAGATTATACATAGACAAGAGGAAACTGGAGGGCAGTTTACCTAGATTACCCCTCTGCCTGATCCTTCACCTCTGACAGACCTCCTGCTTCTGGACACCCAAAGCTTTCCTCTCACCCAGTAACGCCTTCCAGCCTCCCATTTCTTCTTCCCCATTGGTCCTTGTGCCTCTGACACATAAGTCTGTAAGCATAGATGAGGGCTAATTTCCAAGAGAGCTAATGAGATGTGTATGAACCATAGTAATTTTTTCTCTATGGATTGGGCTTAAGAAGAGGCGAAAAAAGGAAGAGATCCAAACATTTAAACATCTTGTAAGTGAAAACTTCATCTATTGAATTACATAGTGACAAGCTAAGTAGTCTCAAGTCAAGTTAGTACTTGGACAAGAAATTCTGATGAAATCAAAATGTTGCAATAAGAATTGCACATGAAAATATTTATTCCTTCTGAGTCAGTACTGAGCAAACATCACAGCTTACTGTGGGTGTTGTATCATCTCCAAAGCGAAACCGTGCTGTATCAATCACCTGTGTTTACTGAAGTCCTATAAAATTTTTTTCAGCTCCTGGTTATGCTTCACCCTGAATGTGGCTGATAATTCATTTTTGTATTAATGGTTTTAGTGTGAGATGTCTGAAAGACTTTGCTCCAATTTGTTAAACAGTGCCAGTAATCCTTTCCAGACTTGGATATGTTTAATTCTTCCTCCAGATCCTTCTCCTACCTGGAGAGAATGTTGTGTGTGTTGGCAAGTCGTTTTGGAAACTTGGAATGAAAACTCATATATCAGCATACACTTCTGTGATATGAAACAAAACTTCAGTGATATCAGGATCACTTAAGTGAGATAAACGAGGCATTTTTAAATGCAGAACAAAACTCTTTTATAACATTTTTTCCAAACTTACTGTGGGGGAGGTACTGCAAAATCAGATGAGGAGTTTCCACCACATCAAATGCAAAGAAAAATAATTGGTTTAGTTTACTTACTTGTCATATACCCTGGTTTTAGAAAAGTTTATCATCTTATCAAATCGGTATTTTCTGTAGTCTTCAATAGCATCCTTAATCATACTGGCAAGCAGCACCACAATCAGAGGCAGCATAGTAATCTCCCTGTGGAAGACTTGCACTTGTGGGAACCAGTTCAGAACCACCAGAAAGAAGAAATAAAGATTAGCCAGCCTGGAAATGTATAAAATAAATGAAAAATAGTCAGAAATCAGAATGGGTCCTTTACTTATTGAACATCCCCCATTTTGTGTCAAAGGAACGTTAATCATGTCACTCCTCTACCCTCCTCTTCCTTTCCCAGAACAAATTAATCAGTTGTTTTATTGAGATGCTAATTTTTAATCTAGAAGAGCCTGTGAGATATATTTTCATAATATCATAGCTACCTCCGTTGTCCCACATATTACAAACACCTTTTATCTCTAGGAGCTAAAACTTCTTTAATGATCCCCCCACTGCCTCAGTCTTGAAAATAAGCACCAAATAAAAAAAAAGCCCCAAAAAATTTAAAACTCCAAACCAATAGCAACAGAATGGTTGTAAAAAATCACATGTTCAGAATTATGGAAATGTCCCCATCAGGAATACATGAAGGATACCACAGGTGGAAGGTCAAATTATGAATGTGCAAATCTAATACACTGAATGAAAATGTCAAAGCTGGAGATGGATATACAAATTCCATTTATCTTTATCATAATGATGTTTCTCTGGGCATCTTATTGACACGATTCATTATGCTGGGGGGTTATATAATTTCAAACCAGCACTTGGAAAGAAACCTGACCTAGCACTTCCATATACAGGTATACTGTTTATAAGTTGGTAGACAAAATCACTTGCATACCATTAAAGATGTACCAAAATTAATCTATGAGCCTCTGAAATCTACAGCATTTCATAGGTGTCTCAGAACATTCCAGGAATGTCTTTTCATTTTCTTAAAAGTTAGAGGTTTATTCAACACAGAAACAGAGGGATTTTTAAATAAAAACTTGACATTTTTTACATAGAAAACTAGTCCAGCATTCAAACAAGAAAGCTGGTCACAGCATTAGTTAAGCACACCTAGTGTTTACTTGTTTCAAACCTCCATTTCAGTGTGACTGAAGTGACATTTGGTTACAAATAATCGTCACCTAAATTTTAGTAATATGGCAACTACAAAAGCAGCCCTTCTCCATCACCCTCAAATATCACTCTCAGAGAGAGCTCTTAAATCTCATGTATCACTGAATGAATTTTTTTTACCTGTGCAACTGCTTGCAAAGATTTAGGGGCAAAAAAGTGAACCACGTGTATTTTGTGGTCTGTATCCTGTTTCCAGAATAAAACACAGAAGCTTGTTTCCAGTATTTCCACTGTCTCCCATTGTCAGGGAACACAATCCTCCATTTGTTTAAGTTGAGTTTGGATTTGTCTCTGACAGAAAGCAGCAGTGGTGTCGATTCTGATAGAGTCTGGGAGGAGCTTTCAGCTCCTAGTCGTTGCCAACGGTACAAAGCAGAGTCCACAGACAAAGCCATTCACAACAGGGATGTCAGACTGAAAGACAAATGCATGACAAGGACTGAAAACCAATTCCACTCTGGTAGAAAATTCACTTCATGTCTTGCTAGCAGAAGCATAAAGCAGCAAACAATACTTCAGTTCATTGCATGTTCAGTCTTTGGGCTCAGCACTTTCTGCAGAGAATGCACAGAATAAAAGATACAACAGTCTTCAATAAGGAAAAATCTATTTCTAACTCCAGGGGAAAAAAAATCTTACATCTATTTTCTGTGTGTTATAACAGCAAACTAACATAGATAAAGCAAATTTAACAGAGGAGAAGAATAGCTTTTCCATCACAAATTCTGTGTCGTTTTCCTCAGTCATAAACTGCCACCAAATCTATTCAGGCATTTTTCTTCAAATGTCTGACTTTCTTACATTACTTTTTCTATTCACACTTACAAAGGGATCGGTTCAGGTGTTGAATCTTAATAGCCCAGATAATAAAGAACTGCAGCATCAGCTTAATCTCATTTACACTCACGTAACAGTTTTCCAGAGTCTCCATAGAAATCTGATTTAAATGGAAAACGCCAGCCAGCACTAAAACAATGGATGTTTTATTGGTTGGAGAGATAAAGGAATTAAATCTCCCAATACTAATCCTATTATCATTGAACACTTGTCTTCTGACTTGTTCATACATCACAACTGTAATTGTGATCCAGCACGCAGGATGCTCAGGCTCCAGCAGTGCAGGAGTATATGCTGTTATGCTCCATCTAAACACTGGAAAATCTCAACCCAACAGCAGGAGCTTGAGGCCTGGAATCTGCCTTACAATGATGAGGCAATATACATGTAAAAAAGCAAACAAAAAAAAGGCACTGGCCTTGTGCAACTCCAAGGTTCCACTAAACAAAACATGTGAACTGAACTGACCTCACTTAGACTGTGGGAAATACAGAGAAAAAAAATTGTTTAAACTTGGACAATGGTGATTTAGATTAATTCACTGAAGAATGAGTTTAAGCTTTATTTAATAGCAGGTGTATTTGAAGCAGACTGACAATATCTGTATGTGTTTGTACAAGTCTAAATACATTTCAAATACATTAAACCTTTCACTATACACAACATGTGAATTCCTTTGGAAAAAAACTTAATCATATTCATATTTAAAGATATGGACATGTTTGAGTCTTGGAAGGGGAAAAAATATACTGTCCTGAATTTCACTAACATATTTGAAGTGAGTAGTTTCATCAACAAACAAGTATTGTTTATGCATTATTACTCACTGGCTGCTCAAAAAATTGAGTTCAGGTTGCTCATCAGTGTCTGGAGATCCTCTACAATGTTGAGAATGGCTAATTTATGGCCATCAGAAACTTGAAAATACTGGCTCAGTTGATACAAACTTAAGTCCCCATACCTAATGAATCTAGACATAATGTCATGTTACTCATGTTACACTAGGGAATGTTGAAACTATGAATTGCCACAAAGATGCAAAGGAAGGTAAATATCACAACAAGCAACCAAACAGAGCTTTTAACAGAACTTGCTGTTAGTTGTGCTGTGGTCCACAGACTGGAATTCCAGCATTTATCCCTTGATTTTAGATGCCTTCACTGTATTTGCAATAACTTTATTCACCTGATGAAAGATGAAAGGTAAAGCAGCTTCCATTGTGATAATGGGTTCATGTGTACTTAAAAAATTATCTCCAGAGCTTGCTGAGTGTCGATAAGAGCAGCATGCCTGCAGGATCCCAGGCCACAGGTGAACTGTAGACAACCTGTTGTAAGTCAGAGACAGTTTGCATGGGAGAGGGATGATGAACTGGTGAAGGTGTGCTGAACCTAAACCTGAGCATCCAGTTCTCCTTCACTCTGCCTTTGTGCTGTGTTCCTGGGTGATCCTCAAGCACTCATGGGAGTGTTGTGCTGACAGGCAAGAGAGGAAAATTAAGGCTTCATTTAGGACTAGTGAGAACCTTGGGACAAGACATCACCAGCAGCTGACTCTTAGCACAATGTAGTGACATTATGTTTATTATGTTTTACTGTGTGTGAAGAGCCAGGAAGAAAAGACACCGAGACACAGTAAGAAGTATGAAGAATTGGCTTGGAGAACTGAAGGAAAGCCTTTTATAGCTTCCAAGCTATAACAGTCAATGTTTTTAGAAGTCTTGGATCTCATGAACATTTTTTCTGTAAGATACCAGATTTAAACCACTAACATGAGAGAGGACTGGAAGCACATCAGACATGACAACAGACATCTTGTGTCTGGATTTTAGAACACTTGGTGCTTGTTTACTAGGAAAATCCATCATTTGAAGGTGTTACATTAACACGCACAACCTAAAGCTCTGAATGGCTTCATGAAGAATTGAAGGAACTTGTATTTTAATCCATAAAACAGGACCTCCTGTAATCCACATTAACTATTCTGCCAATGCCCAAATGAATGACAACTGTGACTGAAATCAAAATGATATTCAACCTAAACCATCTTAGAGCCATCACTTCCTTACAGTATAATTTTTAATCCATGGTGTTGAAAGATTTTATGATGAAAAGGCAGAAACTCAGTTGTTGGTTGTTACAAAAAAAAGCACATTGCTCACTCAGTGAAAATGCTAGAGTGAAATGATGCAGCTCATGTTTACTAAACGCTGGATACTTTTGCCACCTTATTCTGTATAGTAAGCTCTTCAGTTGATCTCAGCTACAACATAAATTAAGATCTGAACAGTGGATGGAAGAGTAGTGGTCTTTAGTGGCTCAGATACACACTGTGCTACATGTGTCTTTAACCACATTTTTGCTATTTTTATATACATATATATATATTTATATGTGCTGCATGTAACAGAGTTACATATATGAGTTACACACAACCTACCAGAGCACCAAATTCTTTCTGCATCTGAGATACATCAAGGTAGGCTGAAATTCCTTAGTAATTACAAATGAAAAAAATGCAACAGTTTCAGGCATATCACTGAAAATATATGCAGGTAAGATTAATTAAGGCAGCTTTACACATAAACAGTAGCTTTTCTTCCACAGTTTCCCCTGGGAAACTTCTTCTACAATTGCACAAATCACAATTAGGCAAGTCTGCTTGACATTCAAGATAGGGTCTCTCCCCACCCCATCATTAACTATTTACTTAGTGTATAAATCAATGAAAGAATGACTTAGTTTTATTCAGTTTGGAAATCAACTCTCTCCTCATGGCTTTCTTGGAAGGCAGTGGTCATAAACAGTACCATATCCATGAAGAGAGAGGTCAGTTGGTGCTACCATGTAATTAAAATATGTGACAGGAGATGTAGAGACTTCATAACATAAACCATACAAAAAAACCCAACTATTATATGGGGAGGTAAATTATGTAGCTGGATGCATAATAAAAGCAGCAAGCTAATGGCTTTCTTGACATATGAATTTCAGTGCTGGCAATGAAAAGATAGCAGAAGCAAATATAATACTTATTGTTTTGGATCTGTAAAAATAAAAAGGAGCCTAAACCTACCATCAATGTTAGGAGATGACCTAGCAGGAAAGAAGAAAGAACTCAAAGATATGTAATTCTGTAAAATGACAATTTTCTACAATTCAGCCAACTGCTTACAAGAATCTTCCAACTTACTGGCACTTTGATGTGTTATGCCAGTTATTTTCTGTATGATAGGAAATCCATAAAAAGTATTGCATTCCTCTGGCAATGTATCTAAAATGTCTGTCCCAAATCCTTCTAAAAAAGCTTCATAAAATCCCTTTTTCTGCAATTCTAGAATATTTTACATGTGCACACCCATTTGATTTATGTTTTTACAGAGATATCATTGGAAGAATCTGCGAAGTGTGGATTTTTTCAACATACATTTACTGCAGTGGCTGGTTTTCTTCCATCTAGCTAGTGAAGTTTCAGCCTGCAATACATATCCTGAAAAGGAAAGATCAAGGAGATGCAGACATTTCCAATATCATTATGTTTGGGATTTGCCATCTACGCCACTTCAGCATAGATATTACAACAAGTGCTGATTGCAGTGCTGGCACATTAGAGCTATTGCTGTTTTGCCTAAGCTCCCCTTTGTCAGCCACCTCAGAAATCCTTGCTTTTAAAAGGAATCTGCTTTATTTCTGACTGGAATTTCGAGACTTTCCACAATATGAGGTCAGAAATGCCAGAGAAGCAGCAGCCATGGCTGCAGAAAGTTGCATTATGCTCAGTTACCCTGTAACTGCTCAAGGTGCAACATGATAAGACATACAAGGAAAGCACGTGGCTGTGCTTCAGCTCAGCATTTGTCAGACTTGGAAACTAGGGCACAAAAAGAACCCCTGGAGAAATTACTCAGATAAATCATATAGAGGAGTATCCATGACAATTTCCCCCTATTGCTATATATTCATGGCATCATAAGCTTTTAGTGTCTCATCATCCAGTCTTTTGTGAAGTTGCAGCCAATTAATGCTATTACCATAATTCCCATGGAGTCTTACTCAACAGCCTAAAAAGCATCAGTTTCAAGAAACTCTTTTCCCTGTTTCTTTCTCTTTCATTATTGATGAATGTACTGTGGGCAGTTCTCGACAGGGCAGACACATTTTCCCCATCTGTAACTCCCACACAGTTTTCCAGAGAGAAAGCATCAGGCAATCTAGCCTAGGACAAGTCCTCTCCCTTGTGCAGATGCCCCTCAAGGTTCCCACAACCACAGACATATATTCATTCTATAAAAATTACAATGAATCATTACCTATCTTATTCTTCCTTTTAGGAATGACACTCCTTCCCACAGTCCAAACTTCTGTCACTCTTCTCTGACCTTCCGATGGAGCTACTATGGTCTCAAGAGACAGGCAAAAAGCTAAAACGTGTCTAGGTGTCACAATTCCTAAAGTTCTGCATCTGGAAAAAAACAAGACAAGCAACATACAACTGATTAAACTATTGTCTATTTATAGCAAAGGTAACTTAGCTATGCAGAAATGTGTCAGCCAGGTACCCAGTTATGCTAAGATGTGAGATGAGAAATGTGTAAGGTGGTGTTAGCACAGGAGGTTAGATGCAGTAGTTGCATTATTTTGCAAGCCTGAATCAAAATTCCTGAAATGTGAAGCAATAACCAAAGTGTGAAAACCTTTACACTTTTCCCATAAAATGATGGAAGAATGTATGTCCAAGAAAGTTGTCAAAATTTCTGATGTTTGATGAAAGAGTGAACAATAGGCTGTAAATTAAAATGTCATCATTTACACTGTCATCAGGAAGCTCTTGAAAAATTAGAATTTCTTTGCAACAAAACGAGGACTAACATGATACTCTTTTTGTAGAGCCTGGGTGCAATTTGGCAACTTGTATCATCAAACAATTCAGAGGGACAATGTCATGAAACAATTTTTTCTTTGCGATTTGTGTATGTATTAAAATAGCCAACTTCTATTAACTGAAAAGGGTGCATCATGCTACTCTTGGAAAAGATACACATTTTGCCTAACAGATATGTAATGCTACTCTGAAAAAGATACTGTTTGTGAAAAGCTATTGACTATCCTATCTTAGAAACAGGAGTTTTGCATACGCAATAAATACAACAGAAATATATGTATTGCAGTTAGCTTCCATTACTTGTATCTCAGGCTATCATTCATGTTTTGAAAGCCTCATTTATTTTCTTTTTGCTACATTTAATCAGTGAATGAAACCGTCACCATTGTTAAGATTAGTGCTACATTTCTGCCCTAAATACCTTCCAGAAAGTCAAAGTGTGCTCATGATTTAGCCTACACTGTGGTAAGATTTCACAGGTAGCCCTTGCTATCATAACAGAAGGTATACAGGGGATGTGAACACATTTGGAAACTAGAGAGAAACAGGATCATTATTTATTCCTTTTGTTGGGAGAAGAGCTGAAAGGCATATTGGGTCAGCAGAGGCAGAACGAATGATGCTGAGTCCTCTCCAAGTGCGGATTTCAACATGTTCATATGGTTCAGCATACCAGAGATGAACTGTATACTTACTATATACTTTATACTTACTATAAGTACTGTATACTTACCTGTCTCAAGCCCTCTCAGGCATGTCTATGCTTATTTTTTTTATTATTTTAAATATATGTATCATACTCTTGTGGGAATATGTAGGCCTTGTTATACAAGAAGTGAACTTCCTTAGTAAGAGACATATATTAAACATGTATCAAAACAGAAGGAAGGTAGCACTATAAAACCCAGCATGCAGTTGGTAGAATTTGGCATATTTATGCCCACGTGTTTTGAGTTTATCTTCTATTTGTGATTACTGCAATTGTAAGCCAGCAAAAGTATTTAGGAAATATTTCCCTTTATTGGAAAGGGGATGCTATATCAGCCCACTGATGGTGTTTTCCTCTTGCATCCTTGTGTTAACAATGGAAAGAGCACCTTTCTATTTTTCACAGGTAGCCTATAAGATTAACATTTTCCCTGTGACTGCTTAATCTCATTCAACACTAAATTCAAATCTTTCCTTTATATGATAGAAATAGATTGCATTAATGATCCATGCCAATGTTATTAACAAGGAAGGATTAGTTGTGACACACAGTTTACAAGTATTCTTTTAAAATACTATCTCTTTTTTGAAGATTCTTGTATTCAAAAAAGATACCGTTGACAGTAAGAGGAAGCTCATCAAAAACTCAGCAATAAGAAAACAACCTTTTCTCTTTTGAGGTTGCCTCATTCCTGCCAAATGACAGGCTTAGCTGCAGATCTCTGCATCCCAGACTTCAGAAGCTGAAGAGAGGAATCCTGCCTCTCCTGCATACTCACAAAATCTTTTACACAATCATGCCTTGTGTGCTGTTTATTATAGATGATAGACCCACATTAAAAGAAAAATAATCCTGCTCACAGGCATATGTAAAAACAACTTCAGAAGCTAGCAATACAAAGCAGAAACTTTCAGAGCTATGAAAGACAAGGTCTAGACCTCATTTTCAAAAGTTGGTTGGGTATTTCTGAAAATTTGACTTCAGGGCAAAATTTCAGACAGGGTGGAGCTTATTTCTAAAAATCAGTACTGTGAAAAAATACAGTGGTAGCACTTAAATGCAAGTGCGTGCATTATCAAGAACTACAACTAAGAAAATGTACCTCCAACTTTTCACCTGATACTTTAATTTCTACATTGCATATAAGGCAAGATGGCATTAAATAACACAGATCCCTTCTAACACTTAATTCTATTATTCCAAAAATTTTACTGTATTTCCTAATTGAAAGCAGCAGCAATTTTTCTTCTTGATGCCCTATATAGACTATGTGGCATCCATTCAAAAGAGCCATTTCAGAGGAGGTTTGGCTGGAGAGATGAACATTACCAAGCGAGTTGACTATTATAGAAATTTCAGCCACAAACTTTTTTATCTGCTTTGTGATTATCTACTATGAAGCCCTTTCATTTTTTGGTGATACTATATAGAAATTCCTCCTCAGTCACATCATTTCAGAAAAATATTTTGTGGTTAAAACTCACGGAAAAGGGAAAGGAGACTAGGAAGAATGAGGAAGGCAATTACATTGATTAGCAGGATACAGACCACAGCCTAAATTATGCTGTACATTTTATATTAGAGAAATAACACTTGCAGTGCAAAAGAAAGATACTAGAAATGAAAAAAATTGCTCCAAAGAACTGTTTCATTCAAAAAATGCTGGTCATTGCAGACTTGTCATTCAACTGACAAGAGAAACGTATTATGGATTAACAGTTACATAATGTTTTTGAGCACAAGTTTGTGTTTGTGTGGGATAGACAGAAAAGAGCTTTTCATAAATCTAATGTGTCATTAGACCACAGAGCTTCACTATTCTATTATTGTATTAGATTGACGTGCTTTTCATGTCTCGGCTAGATTCTCTTTCCTTGGGGAATAAATCCAAAAATCTTGCAATAATAGGTTAATTATAAGGCTCTTTCCCAAGGACAGACTAGATTTCAGTGCCCGATGCAGAACTTGCCTCTAGCTTGAGCAGTGCAGAGGCATGTTCAGGCAGCACAGTCTTCTGCAAGGCTTCAGCTGTGTTACTAAGACTGGTTTCAAAATAGATGCACTCTCAGCATATGCTGACATACGGGTCATACAGACAAGGATGATTATCAGATATTATTCAAGAAGGAAGTTTCCAACTTGCAAACAGTAATGCTGGGTGCTGTGTTTAGCTTCATTCTGTGAATAAGGAGCTTGCTCCAGCCTCCCATATTACATGCTCATTTAAATAAAGAGTTAAACTAAAATGTTCTGGTTAGCTGTAATGAGTATCATTGCTGCCAACGTGCCCAAATACCACACTGATCTATTCTTATTACATCTGGGCCCACTGCAGTTTTCATGAGTGTAGGCAGAGGCAGCTTCTGCATCTTTACTACCTTCCAACACTGTAGTTACATTTGCCCTGCTCACATCTTTGGCTGAAGTGACACTGGGAAAAGATACTTGCACAGAGCTTTTACAAAGTCCAAAATGGCAAGGTGTTACTTGGAGACACCAGGCTGAAAGGAGAGCCAGGTCTGTGGTCTTCATGACTTCAAGTGAAGCATTCTTGACGTTTTTCTTACAAGTTAGTG
Organism: Tyto alba; assembly: GCF_018691265.1. Classification (NCBI taxonomy): domain Eukaryota; kingdom Metazoa; phylum Chordata; class Aves; order Strigiformes; family Tytonidae; genus Tyto; species Tyto alba. The sequence goes on from NW_024881279.1 coordinate 14,584,012, forward strand.
CCCAGACATGGGCGGTGAATTCCACTGTATATCCTAAAAATGTTCTATGTGCATATATATCTTTTCAAATGAGTAAACATAGTTCCAGACACATAACTGCAGGCTTCAGACCAGTGCAGAAATGAAAGTGGTTGTTATAAGAAATAGAACTACACATCTTGGCATGTATGTAGTTTTGAGGATGCAAATGAAGGTACCTTCCTAAACACAGAAATCAGGTCTTTATTTTTCTTATCTAGGAAATATAAGAGTCATGATATAGGAGCTCTTATTCATACTTACAGTTGGCTTTAAATAATATCAAAAAAATTTTAATGCCACATGAACATACGTTGGCCTAAACAAAACTATATACAATACAAACAAAAGTATGTGCCTATAGCACTGGCCTTTGGAAACAGCCTCCATTTAAGTTCTTACATACAGCCAAACATTAAACTCTTTCTTTGCTCCAGGAAGAAAGGGTAATTCATAAAGTTCATAAAGAACACGTAAAATAAAAATGTTCCAGACCTACCTCCTTCCTGAGCTTTAGAAAACTGCATCTCCATTCTTTCCATAACCTGGTTATCAGAAAAGAAAACCCAGATAAGGAAATGAAAAGATGTATATGCTATACTGCCTCTCACTCATTCATTTGATATGTCATATAGCTCCAGCTCACCTCCGCTTCTTGGTAGACAGCAAGTTCTGCATGTGAGAACTCTGCCTTGTTTATCTATGAAAACACTTAAGATGCCAGTAATCAGAGAAAGCACCAGCAACGTGCATCACCATGGTTCTACAATTCTGACATCTCTCTGTGGTGGGGAAAAGTCCACCTGCAAGGGTTTTTAAAGAACTGAAGAATTTTGGGGCCAGTTATTAATTTTCTTGTTGGGCCCAAAATAATCAGTCTAAAAACAGTAGTGGAGCAACAGACTGCAATAAGCCCTACAAAACGTAAATTAAGCATGGCTACAGAAACTCTGCTCTAGTAAAGTAATTTCCATGGCACACCCAACCCAAGTGGCAATCAGCATAGCCATTTGCTAAGCCACCTCCACCCAGATCCTGGAGAAAAAGAAAGAGACAGGTATGCCAGGTTAGGGAGGCAAGTCAAGGTTAGGGTAAGGCAAAGTGAGACAAATTGTAGACCCACTGTACTGTAAGCTCATTTAATCAGAAAAGGTTTACTTAGTAAACTGCAAATACATCCAGCCCAGTATTTATGTTGGGGGGTGTGGGTGTGGGGGGATTTTTGCACAGCTGTCTCTTGTTTTTCTGAATATATCACAAGAAGCATTCTCATTGCTGCAGGTTGGGAAAATTTTCCCTTGTGTTCTCATCTGGCTATTCACAAATCTTTTGAGTTTGCTATTGCAAGAGAGACTAATATCTGCTTCAGTCCAACGTATGCTTCTAGCTCTCTGAGTGGTCCTGCATGCTACTTAATTAGAAGACCATGTATTTCAAACTCCAGGAATGGCAGAATTTAGTTGCATTTTAGCCCAGAAATGAGGACACCAAAATTAGAGCAATTGTCTGAATAATAATTTTTTTTTTGTTTGTACCACTTAATATTCAAAATCAAAGTGAAGTGGCCTTTAAAAGACAATTTAATATTTATAGCATGTATGATTATAAAGCACTTATGATCAAAATTATGTTGCAGATGTTCATGTGGGAACTCAGCAATGCTGAAAAAGTCCAAAAGGAAGCAGAAAAATTGAAAATAAATTGGAAACTGACCAGAAGGTCCTTTATATGTAAAAACCTTTTATGCAACTATGTTTTTGTCAGAATGTGCTGAGTCTAATTTCAGTCCTCCAAATCTGAATATTAAACTAAAGTGCCTCAAAGAGAATAGTTACTTATTTATATGAAATGGAGAGGAAAAACAGAGAGGCTAAAACAACTGCCAATTGAGTAGGGCACAGCTCCATGTCAATCACAGATCAAGGGAAAGCTTAATCAGGATCTAATCACACAGTATTGTTGAAGGAACATCCAGTAAAACTTGGGCTGGTGAACCAGGTGTGTACACAGGATAAAGTTATTCTGCTTCAGTCAGAAGCGATGCTTTTCAGGACTTTTTGAAAGAATGACGTGAAAATGTCTTCAGTCCAGAAAGGTATTCCTGGCGGTAGTGCACTGAACTGAGAGCATCGAGAGAACTGAGAGGACCATGTCAGCTAGTGGAGGCTTGGAGCTAGGCTGAAATGAAGGAAACTGATCTCCTCTTCCTGCTCAGGCACAGGTTTCTTGGCCTAAAGGACCACCACAAATTTCCACATAAGAATATGCGCATAAAATGCATAATAACACATACTTGTGAAATTCTCATTGGAAGCATTAACTCCTTTTTAAAAAAAATGTAGTAAGATTCCTTTCAATCCTATCTTGTCTTTCCTCCTATACACTTTCATCCTCCTCCAGGCTAAGGTAACCTGGATGCACATTTTTACATTTAATTAAACTAGATAGATAAAATAGGCTAATACAACAGAAATCATTTTATACAACCACAACAAAATAGAAATAGTATAAAGTTCACTTGTTTACAGGGTATTTCCCCCTAACCCCATGTTAATAAAATCTAAAAGACCAAAATTTACAGTATGACCAGTCAAGGCTAGTTTTCCTAGAAAGGTATCTAACCACCTTATTCTATCTGTATCACATTTCTTCTGCGATCTTTCTCTTTCCTCCATCTGTCAGGTCACAGAGATATAACATTAACCTTAGGAAATGCCACCTTCTCCCTAAGAAAATGAGCCACTTGACAGGCAGCCAGCTTGGGAAGCAGTGAAAAGGGGAAGGTTGGACAGTATAGGGGTTGGGGGTAAATGTTGCTCCACTCACACTGCAATTATAGGTACTTAAAACTAGGTAAAATATTCTGTCTTTAAAGCAAGAAATCTGGAAGCAGTGGCCTACAGGCAATGTTCCACAGAAGCAAAGGGACATTACATTTCTACTGTGAGGTGACTCAAACCAGACCTTTTGCAAGGGAACAGCGATTATTAAGTAATCTTAGGAAACTTCACATCTTATTCCCACAGAAAAATACATACCCAAAGCAACAGAAACTAATCTAGTCACTTCGTAAACTATGTATTTGGAGAATATCAGATGTACTGCAGTGAGGTAGCACAAGCAGAGACTGAAAAGTACATTTAAAAAGTGAGCTCCTGAAAAATCTCAGAAAAATTAATTTTACTCCATTTAGTCAGGCTGCGTGTAGAGAAAATAGTGATTATATTTAAATATCAGCACTATTAAGCAGAACTGGGACAGACCTGATGAAGCATCTCTTTGTTATTCAGCAGTGCAGTTCTTTTATAAAATTAGGCAAGCCAAAGACTTGCCAAGAAAAATGGGCTGACGGGAAGCATAAAGCTGTAATGCTCCATGTCGTGACTATTTTGGGCCTAACATAGACAGTAATCCTAACTGAGCATCTCCTCACTCTGGGGTACAGATACTTCCTTGCCAGAGTCTCTCAGGAGCACAGACACAGAGATCAAACTTTCTCTCCCAATCTATGTTCAAGTTCTATGTTTTTAGCAAGGTTTAAAACAAAATCTGTTATAAGGAAATGAATAGTAAGTTTTGACAAATTCTTATTTCTGCTCTGAAACCTCATATGAAACCTTAAGGTACAAAGCAAACATATGCATCTGTCATCCTGAAGCCTCTGTAGGCTTGCTTTTTGTTGCTCTGCATCTTGCAGAGCCATTTACACGAGTGCAAAATCATCATGATAATGAGCAATCAGTTGACTGATTCCAAAGAATGAGAGGCAGAATGGAATACAAATGATAACAGAAGAGCAAGCGTTGACTGAAACCAAAAAGAATTTAAGAAATCTAATTCCAAACCTGATCTTCACTTGCTACTGGTTGCAACTTCTGAGACCATATTATGATAACCTGTGTTGTTCCTTACTATCTAACCAATGGAAAAGAGGAAATTTTAATTCTGCTGGAGTTGGGTTAAGTCTGAAATGTAGCTTTAAAGCAGAATGATGAGTATCAGACTGTGAAAATGTTCTGAAGAATTGTCTTAAATGACCAAAACCCATACTTTTCTGCGATTATTTTTTTATTTTCTAAATTATCCAAGAAACTGTTTAAGAACCCAAATTTTAACACATGAAAAGCTGTTTTGTTCACCCATCCTGAGGGCTATTTGTTTGGTTGTGGTATATGAGAACTTTACACTATCACAAACACTGGCAAAAATTTCAGGGTTTAATTACAATGTAATTAAAAAATTTTAATTACTATATAATTAAAGAGCAGCACATGAAGTATACAGTCACTCTGACGATCTGTAGCCAAGGCTTGTTTCAACAAAAAGAGCAAATATTTTTTCCTTGCTTTTAAAGGATGACGGTAGTTGATTTCTGATGCAAATTGAAAGACTGGTTAGCCAAATTACTCAATTAATTTCGTTATAACACAAAGCAGGTGACATTCAAAGTCAAACACAACAGAAATCGTTAGTAAGCATAAGTGCTGTTTGAGTCTGATATATAAATTACTTCATTCTAGGTTGACTTTTTACATATAGTAGTTTACACCAAAATTGTCATGAATCTGTTTTTGAGTCAAAGGAAAAAAAGTTCTTATAATCCTCTTCTTGCTCATACTGTTGGTACAAGAGAGACTTGCAGTCAATTCCTCCTAACAGCATCTCAAGTGTTACAATTGGTCTTGCAGAGTGCATGAAAGAGCTTCTCTAACACTGCATCCAAAGACTCTGTTTTTCTCAGCGCGGTCTACTTGTGTAGTGATTTCAATCTGACTTTTTTGCTTTTAAAAGTACCTGATTGTAATTTATATCTTCACACTGAAGTTTATTACAACGTGCTGTTACACTTGGTAGTTGCCTCAGTCATCGTCTCCAGTTATTAACTGAGATACATTTAGCTATAACCCTGAAGTGGATGATGGAAACCATAATTGTTTAACAGCTTTGTTTTGAACAGGCAATACTATAAGCCTGTGAAGTAGCCTGTCTAACTTCTTGGAATTTTGCTCATTTATTAGTTATCTTATGTAAGCCCAGCTGACATGCTGAAAACAATGGAATTTCTTTTTCTTTAAGTTCAGATAGACAAATTCAAATCCTTAAACTGCATTCCTTCTTCTTTTCTATTTCTTCATTACTTTCTCTAATTTGAGTGTCCTGGGTCTTTATCCTGCTGTCCCTTCTTATTACATCAGCATATAGCGAAGTTATAAACAGCATAGGGTGTTGGGAGTTACCTCCTCTGGAATAAAGGTGCAACATTTGCAGGCTGCTTGTAATAACTTTAAGAGACACCATCTCTTGAGCAGGTGAAGGTTCTAACATAACCACTGCAGTCTGTAGTTACTATTATACTGGTTTAAACTATAAGCTGCTACAAAACAACTTTACTGTTTTCATTAGCAGTTAGAAGACTGTAGCTAGTATACCACCTTTTCATTTATCAGTGCATTGCAGCACCTCAAGACATGGTTTGTTACGGTATCATGTAAGCTCCATAAAAAATAATATCTTCAGGAGTAAGTTCCCCTTGGACAAAAACCACAGGTCACGTTGATCAATCTTCCCGTTACGCAATAGCCTAAACTAATCTGTAATATCTGAGAACCTTTTTCAGGGAACACTAGTATGAAAGACAATGTATACACTCTAGGAACCTTGTTCACAAGAGCTAATGATGCAGTCTTTACCAATGAGATGTATTTCCATTGATAAAAGGGAGCTGTTTTTAAAACTGAAGTGTCAGGGTTCCTAGTTTTGTAACTGTATGGGACATGAGATTGCATAGTCTAATTTCCTACTAACACTGACCAATACTTTTATCAAATTGTTCACATACTGAGTATAAGTCTGTGCTTGATGGAATTCCTGATTTGATAGCACCAAGAAATAAAGTAGGTTTCTCTCCTAAAATGTATTTTCCTTAATTTCATGAACTACAGATATGTAACACATAAAGGCTCATTCAGGGTTATTTCCTCCAGTAATTTGAAAGGAACAAACCCAATTTCAATACTATCATATAGGAAGCTCCACCTTTTGCTAACAACAAACAAAGAGCATTGCCAGTTGCTGCTGCTGGTTCTTGGGATTAGTGGTGCAACATGAGGCAGTTCTCCTCAAGAGATCTGTCACACGCTCTGCTGTATATAGATGGTTACCCAAAGAATAGCAGAACAGATGCTAAGATTACAAAAGGAAATGTACTTTAGTAATTTTTCAGTGGAGAGGCATGGCAAGGGGTTTGGACAACTCTAGCTAATCACCTAAGACCTACCTTTGTCACACCTGGGAGAGGGTTTTGCAGATGTGGTTCCTTGGTTGAAGAACCCCTGGACATAGCTAAGCACATCTTGGCTCCATCCATGTTCCCTTGGCTAGATTTTCTTCTAACAGAAACCACAATGTACATTCAAGTCTGCTTTGCTCTCAAACCTTGCAGCTGGGAAATATTTTTGGCTATCTGTTCAGATGAAACCCCTGAGACCCCATTACTGGATTACAGCTAAAAGTCCACAGTTGAACTGGTAACTAGTGACAGCTTCAGTAAACAGGCAGAGTGTTCAAATTTTGAATGATGTTGTATCCAATGGACTCTGTCTCTGAGCAGCATAAGAACAGGATAAGAAATAGTTTACCAGTTGTTTTAAAGCCCTTTGTCTGGTTTGCAATCATTAACTAGGAAGTTGTTGTAAAGATTTGATGATGTAAATGAACCACCTACTTTGCAAATAGGAAAATGGCTGTTAGTGTCACAGCAAGGACAAAAATTCTGGAACAACTGTCTCAACCTTACACTCCAACAGGATCTCACCATACAGACAGAGATACAGAGCAAGTAGAACTGTGCCGAGTATGTTGGGTTAGCCCACATCAGCTGGTTAACTTGTAAATCACAGACCCCAGAAAATTCACGGCTGTATTTTTAACAGGCACAATACTTTAAAGGCAAATAGCAGGCAGAGAATGTGAATTCAGGGCTTTATTTCTTGTATTTTTTTTGCCTATGTTTACACGTTTTAGCTTTGCAGGCCATTCCCACTTTTAAAATTAGTTTGCCTCAATTACACATGTAACAGCATTAAAGTAGTTTAGTGTCATTTATTAGAAACAAATGTAAGTTTTCGTGCAAACAGATGTTTCTGCTTGTCTTGTTGCTCCTAGGGAAAAATTCTACAGATTTTATAATAGAAAAAAGACACTTTTCTACTGGCTCAGATTTTGAACAAAATTTATTAAAACCTTTCATTTTTTCTTAATGGACCTAAAAGGGGCCCTTCCTGAACTGCAGAAACTAAACAGATTTCCTCTCTGAGCTATATGGTATTCAGAAACAAACAAAAAATAATAAGAATCTTTCCTTTTATACAGTATGTAAGAATAGAAGTAGAATTAGACATGTATTTTATAAATTTTCTAGTTGCTCACAGCCCAGATTTTTTTTTTTTTTTATTATGCAGCACTGCAGAGATTAACAGAAAAACAGGTGCAAAGGCAGTAGATGACTGACACAGCACATTGAAGACAAGCAGAACTGCCTAAGAAAAAACTCACAGATACCTCTACTGAAAATATCTCCACTCAGTCTGTATCAGGCAGCAAGTGAGGTATAAACAGAGCAAAGACAACCCTTTAAGTGGCAATGTATTTATTTTACAACCTGCCCACCCTGACTTCCTGCTTCCTCTATTAGAGCACTTTGCTCTACACATGAAGAGCTCTCCTGGAGGCAGTTACATTTATGAACTGTTTGCTCTCTGCTCGCCTTGCAGCCAGCAGCAGCACAGCCATCATTCACTCTGAGGAAAAGAGAACCAGGTGAAGAAAAACGACTCTCCCCGAATGCCCTCATAAATTCGCATGGAGAAGTAACCACACAGCACTACCCCAAACCTTTAGTTTTATTAATGTCAGGAAGGCAGTATTTCTATCCAATAAATCTTAGCCTCACCTACTGGTCAAAATAGAAGATGCACCAGTTTGGCCAATTCTACTAGCCTTGTTATTACAGGCCCTGCAAAATATTAAATCATGTAATCTGGTTCACAGGACTGCCTGCTGGCAGAAATACACTCTCAGAGAACAACTAAGTAATGTGAGAGGTTGAACACCAACACTTCTCCCCATGCTCAAGTACAACTCCAGTGGCCCTGAGGAAAGCAGCAGGATAAACAAGTGGGGGAAGACCAAAGAAATCTGAACATAACCTGAAATCTGAATGAAACCTAAAGCAGGGTAGGCTGTAATTAAATGACAACACTGTGGGAGCACTGGACCAGAATACTGATCTCAATAATTCATATTGACTGGATGGGCAGTGTAATGTATACTGTTCCTTTCTTGTTGTATGACTATCCCTGGCCGCAGAATGGTGACAGTATTTACCATCCAACAAACGTTATTTGAAGCTATCAACATTATTAACATCTAGGCAATCCAAGTATTACAAGACCAACAGGCAGATCAAAGTGGTGGTTATCTGCTTGTAGCTGAGCCAACTGTTTCATCACTAGGGGAAATTAGATGAACCCTCTACATTAAAAAATTAATAAATCTCTTAGCAGCTGTACCACAGTCCTAACTGCAGTGTTGAAAGAGCTAGACTTTAGGCTTATGGGAGACTGTGTGTGGTTATTAGTATCTGTGTTTTGTAGATACAAAATGACTGACACAAACTGCTGTGGCAGGAGCCAGGGAGAGCAATGCCACTATATTTTGCTGTTTGTCTAAAGAAAAAAAAAAAAACAAACATTCAAACCAAAGGTGAACCAATGAATGAACCAAGTGCATGACTTAGGAGCTCATAAAATATTCCAGGATATATTAAATATAACAGAGTAGCTTTTCAAAAATAAATGTAGATGCATCAGTGATTTCACATCTCTTCTGACATTGTATTTTCCTGAACTTGCAGTATTTGTTACTGTTCAAGCAAAGTCAGTTGTGCCTTTGAACTAAACTGCATTATAAAGGGGCCAGGGGCAGATGGACTCCTCATAACAAGGATAGGAGCGTGCAAAACCTTCTTTACTGCTCAGGTTTGCAAGATTATGCTGTAGGTAATGTGTTTCTTTTTAGCCTAGATGCAAAAGGAATCATGGGCAGTTATGGTACCGGTCTATTCATCATTCCCCTTTTCCTTCCCCTGTAAGGAAATCTGAATCAACTAAGTTCAAATTCAAAGACATTAACACCCCATAACTTTTGTGAAAACAAGCAGCCAGGCTATGGAGAGACACCTGAGGTAGCCTTCCCCAGATGAAGGCCTGTGGTGCAAGTGCAGTCGTCGTATTTTGCAGTGGCTGATACAGCCAGGAGACTTACTCCTCCCCTAAACCAGGCTTTAGAAGTTGCATGGTTCAAGCAACTACTTGTTTGTTGTTATAATTCCTTCGGAGCATAAACGCTATGAGGATATTATCCAGGTTATGGAAATGTGGTGTTATTAGCAGAAAAATTACAGATTCATTTTTTACTACAGATCTTTAAGTGGGAGGCTCACTATGGTGGTGTTTTCAAAAGCTGATAACAAGTTTGCAACTCTCCAATGTGCTCCACAGGCTTTGTTCCACCTTCTTTGCCAGTGAGCAACATATTCTCCTAAACTGACTTTTTTTTTTTTTTTTTTTCTTTTTTAGAGAAGGCTGTGGGAGACAGGATGGAAATGGCATCAGAACACATTTTCCACAAGAATAATGTAAAATCTACCTTGCACAGCTTAACATTTTTAATCGCTTCCACGCATATACCTTATGTGAGGAATAAAGCTAAAATTATTTGTTTACTGAGTGGTGGCAAGCCTTAAAAAGCACAAACCAGATGAACGGATACTCAAGTGTCTGCTTAATTACAGTTAAATATAGGAGAACATGTATAATTTCAGCCTTCAATACCCACACCTGGCATTACCCACTTCAGAGCTTTGTGTGATAGGCACTCTAAGCATCAGCTTTCAAATGGCCCTGGAAATGGCATTTATGTGTAATGTGGATGGCCCAACAACTGGGTTGACAAAATCCTCCCTTACAATATTGAAGGTGCTGATACCGATCTACCTACTTCTGTACTACTTTGTGTCTGATTAGATGATATTACTCAACATTATGGCCAGATTCTGGAATTGAGGAAGCTTCTGCAGGGGGCCTTCAGCTGTGGAATAATCTCTGCTCATCACTGAATTTCAGGTCACTTTAACCACAAGGGACACAGGCCAGTGATGCCTTGCACATAGTGAAAAGATTATGAAAACCAAGAAAAAGATAACAGAGACTTGTCAAAATAGCAGAAAGCAACTGCATGATAGAAGAAATTTGAAAAATGCATATTTCTAGGTAAACTAGAAGTGACTGCTTTACAAGTACTCTTTGCAGAAATATATCATTGGGGAGATGGCTGCTAGGATGAGGCGCACATGGAAAACTATGTTTTTTTAATACTGATTTGCAATTTACGATGGGGACACCACAATACATAGGTCACCTCACTTGTCACTGAAATGTAGTCGCCTGTAGAGTGGAAGGTAGTTACCAATTAAGAGCAGATAGCAACATTATAATAACAGCTTTGAGCAAGGGATTTCAAAAAGCCATAAGGGGAACTTTAGGTAGGCAGAATGTAATTATCCATTTGGAATTCGGCCAGATACACACAATGCTCCGAACCCTGCATTTTCTGCCAATCTAAATAAACACCACATCCCCTCAATTTGCAGCGGCAGGATTGCTAGGCAGATCACAGATTAAGCACCAGATACCTCATGAGCTATTTGCAGGATGGTTATAGAAAACCCCGCTGTCTGGGATGAAAAAGCCAGAAAAAAAGCCAGAAAAGTATCAGGCAGCATGACAAACTCTCTCTTACTTTGAAGTCAAGGGCAAAACCTTTTTCACACATTAGAGATGTAAAAAGTTATTTGGCATATCAACCTCCTTGGAAGCAACTGCAGCCATCTGGCTTGCTTTCAAACCTCCCGCCCAGACAGCTCCTTTATTTATATAGCCCCTGGGGAACCTCACACATTTCTGACAGCTCCAGCAGACGGGTACTTTCCCCTCTCTGTTCCTCTCTGACTATATCTGTGCTTTGGCTCACAGTAGCTTTCTGTTTCCAGACATGCTGCTGGAGCTGGAAACAAGTGCCAACTGAATTGGATCTTTTCAACAAGACACACTCAATGCTATGTTCTCCGCACTTAACAGGCCATCTAACAATCCTCCGGGCACACACTCTCATTCTGCTTTCCTGCTACTACTGGATTCTCCACACTATGCTATTCATTTGAGGAGACAAGCGTATTACCCATGTTAGCAACATGGGTTGGAAAGAAGCCGTCAGAGTCCATCCAGATCACTTCACCTAGTTAGTGCTGTTGTCCATGATGATCTTTTCAGCCAGTCTGTTCAATCACTGTTTGAGAGAGCAACAGACAGCAGAACAAGCAAAACCCTCCCTAGATCCTGAACTCTTTTCCTTACTGACTTACTAGACAGAACATAAGTGATTTCTGCTGGTTTCTCAGCACCTTTCAAGGAATGGTTAGAGCTCAAAGAGTAGTAGTAAAACCTAGAGATTCATAAGGGAAAATGTATGATACACTTGGAAACACTTCTTGCTATCAAGATTAGAATAATAGTTGCATCATTACATATTTATGGATTCTCCTTCACTTTCCTGCTTCAGGGGATGAACCTGTTCTGAATTGAGGAATTAAAAGGAAACTCTTGTGAGGCTATGCCCTGATCTGTTGAGGTTAGAATCACAAAATACATTAGACAGGACCCCTAAAGATCCAAACCCCCATGCAAGAGCAAGGCCAACTTCAGAGTTCAATCAGGTTGTTCAGGGCCTCGTCCACTCAAGGTTTGCATATCTCCAAGGACAGAAGCACCACAGATACTTTAAGAAATAGAGACATGCAGACCAGAGTTCTGACAAGGACAGTAATCCTTCTCTGTGATTGTAATAGCCCTAGAGAGATACTCACAGCCAAAATACCCATATTCAGATTCTAATCTTCCTTTAGCTAAAAGGAAAGGTGAGAGTCCTGCAAAGGCTGATTTGGAAGAATCTGAGATAATACAAGGAGCTTGTCTCTAGCCATGTAAACTGGCTAGAGAAATAAGTCTACCAGGTCAATGCTGTAAATTAAGTATCTACATTTAGGAGCTATAAATATCCAGCAAAAGATAAATAATAATTTCCAAAATATCAGGAAAACCTAGAAAAACCAGTACCATCTACTATTACTGTAGTACAGTGCTTGTCCAGAGATGACACTGATGAACATATTTAGGAATCTCCCCAGTTTCATATTGCCCTCCTTGCTTCAAACAACCAAGCCAGCCACAATATAAACTATAGACTACAGGTGGTTTGAAATAGGTGGGCGTGCCCTGAAAGCTACAGTCTTTTGTTCAAGTAACTTAAATTTTTAAGAGACTCTTTTACTAGAGCCACTTGAAATTGGACAAGGTAGTAGAAAAAGGATAGGAGAAGAAATTAGGTACTCTGCATTGTGGAATCCATTCATGCTCCATGAGGTACAGATTAAAGGGCAAACTCTTCTTCAACCAGATTGCAATATGACTCTAATTTGTTATGGGTAGGGTGCCCTTATTTTTAATTATCAGTGCAATACATGTTTTAGGGCTATTAACCTTGACAGAATGTCTTTAATTAGATACTGCATCAGAAGTGGGACACCCACATTATTTCCAACACAAAGTAGTTAAACTATAGCAGAATGATTCAGTGCAGTTTTGTTGGATTCAAGGATTCACTCAATCAAAAATTTCACATTCAAGAAAGTATGATACTTGTTTTCATCCAGAAATTAGCTGTAACACTGTCTTTAATGCAACTCATTTGACAATAATATTTTCATTATTTTTAACTAAAAACAGACTTTTTGAATCTGAGTGCTATATTTATGAGTTTAATTGAAAGCTTAGTTGATGGACACAACCAATCTGCAATTGTATACTCAGATCAGTATATGATCCGAATCAGCTTGGAGTAGACTTCAGGTCTGACAAAACTGACAAAAATGGTCAGCAAAATTGAGGCTATGAATTTTTGATTAAAACCATAGCAGATATGTGAAAGCTCTATATGAAAACGTTAAAGTTGAATCATCTTCTACTGTAACACATTTCTGTGGTGCTGTAATAAGGGTTGGTGACCCCAGGCCCGATGAGAAGACTGTGAGAGATCCATCCAGACCAACTCTGTCCACCTTTGGCAGAGAGCAGAGTATGTGTCGCAATAGGGACGCCAAAGCTCCAAAGGGAGCTTAGAGAAAAGGTTTCTGAGCTTCATTACAGGGGGTGGGCTGTTCCTACATGATTGGTAGTAAGGATAAGGATTAAAAGTGAAGCTAACCTCATATGCCCCATAAGTGCCAAATAAATAGTTTGATGTTTTCATGCCATTATTTGATTACCAACAAACAAGAACCACAGCTACACTCAGGCATATTGGATAAATTATTCAAACTACAGCAGTACAGCTCTCATCATTTCCTCGTGGAAATATTTTCCCCTGTTCCTTGAGCAACCCTAGCTACTCAAGCAGAAACCAGACACAGCCATCTCAGCATATTCTGTACTTTGCCTCCTCACTGTCCACCATATCACTGATGGAAATGAACCATTTTTTTTTTGAAACAGGTCATGTTTAAAACCTGTCATAGCAGACTTAGATTAAGGAGAACAGGAAGTCACAAGGCAGTTATGTTACATCATTTACTTAGAAGAACTGTTATCAAGTCCACTAAAACTAACAGTGTCCATGCCATTAAAAGACAATACAGAATGATACACTATGTGATTTTCTGCATCAATTATTCCAGCTGTGGTTTATTATTACATTTTATTTAAAGGATGGCACAAGTGTTTGAACAGGCTAAGTGGCAAGGAAGCAAAGCATTATAGGATATTTTTATTTTCAGGCTCCTGATTGCAAAGCAATATATTCTTTCAGCAGCCCACACTGCCCGAGAAGTCAGTTTAAACATTTTAGATTTTTATGTGGGTTTTCAAATGGAAGGAAGAACTTGTAGCCAAGTAACACATTTGAACAACAGACTGCTAGTGGCACTGCAAGAGAAAACTCCCAGACAAAGTACTACATTAGCACTTGCTACCTAGAGCCCTAGAGGTCAATTCCAGTTTAGGTCACTCAGGGAATATGACTGGACAGGAGCTCTTGTTTAAGTACCTAGGGAATAGGAGTTTCTGTCATAAAATAGCATCAGTATTTGGCATGGTTGGCAATCTCTGCTGGGGATGAGCTCCAGATGTTACAGGTCATCCTCAGAGCTGCATGGAAATCTCACAGAGCATCTGTAGGGCTGTCTCTGGCTGCTTTACAGGTTGTGGTGAATGGAGTTTCAGCAGAGCTTACCGCCAGGCATTTCAGGAGATCAGGAGACTATAACTGAAGGCATATTTTCAAGTGTTCTTGGCAGTGTGTGGCTCTTGCTGAGAAACTCCTAGGCAGATTTGCAACAGAGCCTAGAACAGAGTATCAAGCAAGTTCCTGACAATCTGCTAGAAGATTTTCTGAAGAAATCTGTCATAACTTACTCACTCACTGTCATTCACCTGACAGCATCCCAAATATGGTTAGAAGAAAGTTAAAGGAAAGAGATATTCAGCAATGTTTCTAAGTAACATGTTGCAGAAAACTGATGATCTGTTAGGAATACGCTCCTTTCTGTACTCTCCAAAAAGATCATAATAGTGAATAGATATGAGAAACTATGATACAGAATGGCAACAGCAGCTTTCCTGACCTTTTCCTGTTTTCTCTATGAAACCTGTGCTCCTCAATAGTCCTTTTAGTTCTCAGGCTCTCCAGATTCAGAAGACCAGAGGAAGAAGGTGCTTCTGAGCAATGAAAGTGAACTTGCAAGCAGATTAATCTTATGAGCTGATGCCACCTCATTTTCCTGGGCATCTGTCAATGAATTCATCTATGCTACTCTGCTGCACAGAACTTCTTGTACTCTGAAGTGTGTTAACACAAGGCTCAGTAATGGCCCTTTTAAGCAAAAATTCCATCGCACATGCCTGGGTAAAAAGGAAGATGACAGCAGTGACACCCATTTGGTTTTCTGACGTGAGGATTTGTGTCTCAGTGGATTTATGTCATATATGGACACTGTTCATTCTCCTGGTTAAAAAACAACCTTTTTTTTTTTTTTTTTTCATGTTATTTAGTATGACTGTCCTCAAGCTCTCTGACTGAAATAACTTGAAAAACACAATCACAGTTTTAGATACAGCTGGAAAATGGCACTTAACAAAAATGCCAGGTTAAATGACAGATGAAGCAGTTTGGAGACGCTGCAGATAAGGATGTTTCAGAGTTACAGTTTTCTGTTTAGAGAAAAGGGATTTTATTCTTAAATAGCAGATTGAAATCTTGTGGATTGAATTAGAAGAAAAATCTCAGGCTCTCCTTGTTTCCCCCTCCCACTGTTTAAAAGATTAAGTATTTTAAAACCCACTTCATATTCTCAGCCCTCATCTATGAAAACCCTCTGTGACATATCCTGCAGCAGAAAGAGCCAGCAATAACTTCAGGGTCTCTGTGCCTATTTGGCAGCCAGTGAACCTGTCAACACAGGGAGATTTACCATTAGACTTCTATCAGCATAACCTATTCTGGCATAATTATTTAACTATTCCAGAGGAGAACCAAGCATGTTTATAGTTAATAATATTCTAGCTTTTATTTCAGCCAAACTGCCAAGTTTGGAACAAGCTGAAGTCAAATTTAAAATGGTTATCTATCTTTTCCACCTCCTGGTAAAAGCAGGATTTTTCGTTAATCCCTCCTCTGCATGGTCTAGTACCTCTCTGCTGTATTTGGACAAGCCATATGCAGTATAATGCATCTCAACATTAGGGACTGGATTGCCTTTCCTATTTACCACGCCTATGAGGTACCAATGTACTGTGCCATCTTCACCTTCAAATCTCCTCCCTTTTTCAAACATCCAGATAAATCAGCCTTGCAGCATGCTCCAAAGACCACTAAACTGGTTCCAACAATTTTGTTGTAGCAGTAGGAGGAATGTAGTCTCCAAGGTTACTGGGACACAAGTAATTTAGAAATTTCAAGCAGCTCATTGAATTGCACAGAGAAGATATGTTCCCTGCAGGAAGCAACACTGTGAAAGCAGATAGACATTGTCTGCATTAACTGAAATTTCTGAGAGCTCTGCAGAGTCAGCTCTGTTTGGCAATGCAGGCTGGGGGCCACGAAAGCCTGGATTCCTGCAGTGGGGTCCTGCAGACCTCTTGACTGTGCGGTTGGAAAAAATTTTGCAATCCCCATGCCTGGGGTTCAGAACTGTTTCTTAAAGTCCAATAAGACTCAGTGTAGACACCCACGATGCTGTAACTCGCTCCTGTCATCGCAGGACAGGATTTGCAATTAGATGCAGAAGCGAAGGGAACTAGCTCCTTTCTATTCCAGTCATATACAGCTCTCCTGTGTAAGGGATCAATTGCTACATCATTTTCTCTGATGCATGCAGTAGGGGCAGGATTAAAGATGTTTTTTGACCTTTCTTATCTCCATAAAATACTTTAGGGTAGAGCCCAAATATAAAAATTAGTGTATATGCCTCCACTTGTAACAGAAGGAGCCAGGTAAAGGTCTGATCTCAGTTACCCAGGCAACTGCAAACAGCAGAGCCTGCTCATGCTCATTAGAAAATTTTTAAAAAAAGCATTAAATCCTGGAGACTGCAGTGCTTCCAAGTAATTATATTCATATGGTGCATATATGCTGCAAAATAGCTTCTTCATCTTCTGCTAGCCAAATTAACCATGAAAATGGACCAGTTTAAGAATGTAATTATTATAGACTAATTTGGCAAACTAGGCAGTTGGTATTACCTCAACCTG
The DNA here is from genome assembly GCF_018691265.1 of Tyto alba. Classification (NCBI taxonomy): domain Eukaryota; kingdom Metazoa; phylum Chordata; class Aves; order Strigiformes; family Tytonidae; genus Tyto; species Tyto alba. The sequence continues at coordinate 14,600,949 of NW_024881279.1, forward strand.
GGCAGTCCTATCTCCTGGGATTTCACTCGCCTGAGGCTTTTTACAAAAAGCAAGACAGCTTGGAGCATGCACTAGGCAAGGAGGGCAGGTAGGCAGGAAGAGTTCTTCTGTGAGGTTAATTTCTGCAAACAACTACTATAAATCTTCATGAAAAGCTCAGAAAATTTTGGTATTGCAATGGGGAAGGCATAATCACCCCCATACTGGGAGCTGGGATCAAATGTCTTCAGAGCTTAAACAACTAGTTAAATGATCTGGACAGCCCCATCTGAAATGTATTTTGAGGGGACAGTCAGTGGATGTAAGCCATGGCACACCAGTAACTGTGAGGAAAAAAAAATGTATCTGTTTCCAGGTAGAAAACATATTTGCTGTTCTGGACCCTGAAACATTTAAGGCAGAGTAAGTTCTATAGTCTGTCTTTTAGGAAGACTGTATGAAGTTACTTCCCTCCCATCTTGGTGCTGCTGTGCAGGGAGCAGTTCTGGTAAGATGGAGAGCAAATTTTGGCTGTAGATGGGAGGCTGCCTGCCCCAAAGTACAGACCACCTTCACTCCTGGCTCCCGCCCCAGCAGTCAGCACGGCTTGCTTAGGCCTTCACATCCTGGGAACATAGCTGAAAAGGTGTTTTGCTGCTCTCAGCAGCCTGCCCTTCCTTGTAGCAACCCAAAACCAGGACCTCAGCTGACCAGCCTGAGTTTAAAAAAGCTCAGCTCCTGCAAGTGGCCCTGCTCAGCCACCGATGAGTAGGGCTGCAACTTGAGGGGAAGGAGAATAAGACTGGCTGTTTAACACATCTTCCTAATACTTTATTTTCAGCAGCAAGTCAGAAATCTCTTGGTGCAACTCGTGTAGCTCTGCAGCCCCAGGACACCGTCCAGCCACCCGGAGATGCTGACACACAGCACACCCCGTCCTTCCCTTGCTGAGGATCTGAAAACAGAGCGAGCCTTCCAGAGCAGTGGAAATACATGGTCTTCAAAGATTATAACTAAATGAAGACATCAAAGGGGAAGTGAGAGAACACACTGCTGCCATTACAAGCACTCTCTGGAGTTGGTGGAGATTTAAAAGAATGTTTTAAAGATGGCAAAGAATACAGAAGAGTGGGAATCAGAATGTGGTGGATGGAGTCATGTTGATGAGAGAGACAATCTCCCAGTACCGAACAGCTGGTAAATCTTTTCTGTTATGTATCATACACACTGGATGGTGTTTCTCGGTAGTGGTTAACCAATTAGTGTATTTACTGACAGATGAAGCAGTAGTGTATTTACTGACAGAGCAGTTCACACAAAAAAATCTCATAATTCTTCTATAAATTTGTTTGGGGTAAGACGAGTAAAGCACTCTAGGTCATACTGACATATTCAGAATGCATTGTCTGAACTGAGCCACAGCAACACTGGAATGAATCACACTTGCATCTCAGCAGTTCCCCTCAGGACCTTTAGGGTCAGGGCTCAGGTCCTACCTTCAGCATCCTCACCTATCCACCTCAGCTGCACCACAAACATTCCTGCTTTTCCCCCAGCCTCTAAGGATCTGCTTAGACACTTCAGAAGCAAACCAGTTAAAAGAGGTTTCCTCTCACTTTTTGCAATATGTGGATAGGAGAGTAATGGACCTTCTGGAATTGGCTAGGAAGAGTCCCAAATCTAAAGGCAAAAATTATACTTTGAACATGAAGAAATGTAGTGGTTGCACTGCAGCTTGTAACATTTGAAAATTAATAATTTTGAGCTAAATTTTCAAATAAAGTTTGAGACTGAGTACACTAAAATTCATAAAGATTTACAGGATAGTTGTGAAGAAAGATCCAGGGCAAGCACCTAATTTAGACGAGGTTAGCTAGGCACTAGAGTAGATACTGTTCAGAAGTGGGATGATTCTGCCTCTCTTTCCATGGTCAATAGGATGCACTTAGCCCCTCCGACTAGCTGTTAGAAATTCCCTTCTAAGTTCCAGTATTATCTTTAACAAGAAAATTTGGTGTGGGTTTCTTTTTTTTCAGTTTTTTCTCTCTGCTAATGGCAGGGATAGAAAGAAAAAAAATCCACATTATATATGCTGCTCAAATACTGCAGATAAATTTCACTAAGAATACAGCATTCTGAAAAAGCATATGTGGACTGCCAGGTTACTGCCCTGGCTGGAAAACATCACATGCACAATTTCAGCAAAGGAAAAAACAAACAAGAAGCCTCCACTGTTGCACCGTATTATGGTAGTGATGCACTGTTGAAGACTACTTCTACAACTTTAAGGAGACTGTTATGAAAAGAATGGATATCAATAATTAGAAAAGATTTTTTAAAGTTAGATGTTGATAACTCATTTCAGTTTCTCTACAATAAAAAGATGCAATAAACATTAAGGCACAATGAGATCTATGAACATGAAAATTTTTAGATGAAGCTTGAAAGGCAGCAGCATTGAGAGATATCAGGACTATTTTTGTATGGCCCCAAAGTAAGGAGAAGTGTGGATTTTTACCATTTGGAGAGAAAAAAAAAAAAAAGACACCTCAAGAGATAAAGTGACAATAAGTCAATGTATATAAAGTAGGAAAACAAGAATAGACACAGCAGACAGAAAAAGTAATAATAGCTATAGGGAGTGTTAGCCAGGGCACTGCCAACTGATTCTCTACTTTTTGTCTGTCATCTGGAGTGACTGTCACAGAAGATGGTCACTATTATCTTGACTATAGACAATCTCTCTATAGGACATTTATCAGAGTGGACAATTTTATGAAATACCTTTAGAAACAAAAAAAGCTCCTTTTTATTATTTTTCATAAAGAGATGACAAGGATCTTTCAAAGTGTCTGACTGTTTTCTGATATAACACCTGTATTAGCTGCAAAAAATCTTTAATATAAGATCAGTTTGTTAAAAGAGATAAGTATAAAGCCATATGAAAACTTTTGCATTTTTATTTTAATGGAAAGAACCTGTCATTTCCTGTCAAATGTGCTCAGTTGGCTATTATTATTGTACTTAGGGTTTTTTTTGCCTTTCATGTATTATGAGCTAGGTGGAAGAAAAAGTCTCTTACATCAAAGAACAAATATAAAAATAGGTTTTAAAAGTCTTGCAAAGAGGATGCTTTAGAAAACACATCAGGTGCCATTCTAGCATACAAGCAAAGTAGAATTTATTAAACCATACATCTAGAATTAGAAAGGAATGGTTCACTCTGCAGGAAAAAGATGAAAGCCCGCTAGCTGTTAACAAAGACAAATAATAAGTAGCTGTTATCATCTGTATGGATATGAACAATTACAAATGAATGGCTGCAATCACTCCTGTGCACTGGCTAAAAAGTGCACACCTTGTTATGTTTGTCACCTCTTTTCCATCAGCTTCTCAATGCTTTTTCAGTTGATATTAATCCCATGGACTATATTTGCACAGAACACCTCTGGGTAAATATCTGGTTCTGAGATAGCAACTTTCATGACTCAGGATTCAAAGAAAACGACTTCCATTTCTAAGAAAAGCTGATTCACATTTCTTTCAGTGTGCTGGCTGCATCCTCCCTCAGGACAATTCTACTTACTTTTGAGGTGGCTTTAGCTATTCAATGTAATATCCTCAGGAACATGAAGGGTGAATTTGCAGCTGGTTTTCTGCAAAGCAGAAGGCTTTCACCATCTGGTGTGCTGTTTTTCTGTGTTTAGATCAGACATGTGAATAAAGCCATTTGTTTACGCATTTAACTTCTACATGTACTGCAGGCACTTCTACCCATTCAAAAGAAGAAATCTTTGAACACAATTGAAATTCTTTTTAACTTTAAAATTAAATGTAGAATTTCACTCAAATGAAAAACAAAACTTTACAAATTGATTGGTGGGTCATCTGAGAAATTACTACAACAGTGGAACAGTTTTCTACTGTTTGCTCTAATTCAAGAACTGATGTATGGGGGGACCTTATCTTTAGAACTGTATACCACATTACCTGTTCTACAATAAACTTATAACCTTACTTTTTAATTAGTCCAGAAACACACAAGCAACTATTCTGCCATCTAGGATTTTCACACTCTTAAAGACAAGATGCATAGTACACAGAACCATTAAAATTCTGTCTTTATGTCTCTTCAAGTCCCAAAGTCAAGTTCTTTAGCCAAAGAAGCTATACTACAATCTTTATGAAATATTTTATTTATTTATTAAATCACTTAATTGATTTAGCAGCCCAGAAAATAAGAGCCTGCTGAACTTCCCATTTATTCCAGTCTAGCTCTGACCCATCGCTTTATTTGACATAAGCAATTCATCTTGATGAAGCCCCTGTTTAAGGGTTATGACAGTTTGCACAGGACATGATAGAACTTGTAATGTCACCACTGACACAGCTACAACCTTCACTTGTTGACATCTTATCAAATTGTCTCATTCTTGTTCAAATATTGGCCTGAGTTACTGAAAATGACACTTTTCCATTGCTAGTGACTGAATCAGCCAGTAATTGCTGCCCAAAATAATACAAATTCATAAAAATAAATGATAGGAGATAGTTATTTTTAGCATGTTTGACTTGGTTCCTGAAATATCACTCAGTGACACAGAATAATAACTCATGCAAAGGGTGAACCAGCTAGAAAGATGGAGTGGATTTACTCATGGGATTGACAACGTTGCAAGTAACAACACAGGAGGCTCTGCTGTCTCCTACTTCCTTCCCTGCTACTGCTGCACCCAGCTTTGCACAGGACCTATAAAAACACTCACTGAGCAGGACATATAACTGCCAAACTCTGTCCAAACAGCTGGAGACCTTGAACTGCTTGGTGAGCAACACATGAGATGAGATAACAAATTTCTGGAGTCAGTCAAGCTAGTTTTCATTTGCCATCTAATCAGGATTTAAAAACAAGCCTTCAGAGGAGAAAGAGTTAAATGTTTTAACTGTTAGGTGTCTTGTCTCCAAAGCACAAGCTTGCAGATACACAGGTACACCCTTAACAATACTCAGATGTAGCACATGAGTGAGTTACACAAGCTGAATTTCAGTACCAGAAGGATCACAAATCCAAAGTCAAATCCAGGTTTACAGCTGCACAAAGTATGTTATGTTGGCCTATTTCATAAATGAAATTATTGGATTTACCATTATTGGTAGTCAGAGGTTTAGAATGTTGTCACATTAGAGAGAACAGCACAAGTTAATGCTCCTGCGAATAAACCACTGTCCCCCAGGCGCTCAGCCAGCTGGTCAGTTGTTTTCTAGCACCCATGACCCTTCAGAACTACTGCTCACCCTGAGGGTGAAAGAAGTGCAGTCTTACAGGAGCTGAAGGAAACCAGAGATCATCAAAGCTGCTAGTGATGCTGAAGCTGACACTAGCTACAAGTCTGCATTTAGTCTGGGAAAGGCAGACTCCCTCAGGGGAGGTACAGTGACACAGAAGGTACAAGTCTAGACTTTGAAATGAAATGCTAAACATATTAATAAAGTTGCTGAGCAGAACTGATAGTTGGGAATAGGAAGCTTACAAAAGCCAAAAACACAAAAACTCCAAAAAAACAACAAAAAAGGAGAGATCTGAAATATCAAGACATGAAACATTAGCAAGAAATGACTTGCTTATACCTTAATGTAGCTGTTGAATTTAATATAATTTTTTAACCCTGGGTTCCCATTGCCAGCTCATTTCTTTTCCTGAAATAATTCCAGTTCAATGAGAGGGAAAAACAATGCATTTCTAATTAGAAGATTTTTACTAATGTAATGTGAAAAAACCATGGAAGTTTGTAAGATCTGGAGATGAATATACATTTCCTTTTCTTTTCTGTTCCCAAAGTGGTGGTCTAATTGTGAAGCCATGTGCACCTTTTTCTTAACAGTGTCTCGTTCTCATGGATGCCTGTTGCCAATAGTGGAAAAGTCAGTACAAAACTGTGATGTCTGCATTGGGCTGTATTGTGGAGTCCTTTTCTAGATTTTATTCTGGCACAGGCTTGTCATGTGACCTGCATCCCTTTGTGATATTTTTAAAACTACTTATCTAGATTGCAAAATCTTTGGAGCATGACTTCTTATTCCAAGTATGTTACCAGGGACTTATAACAAATATATTTATAGTGACCCTTCCCTTAATACTCTAGAATAAAAAAAGAATAGAATTTAAATAATCATTAACTGCTGAGCATCTGTTCTGAATTTATCATGACCTATAACAAGATTCCCCTTTTTTGTTCTTCTTCCTCTTTCCACCGACTATGGTGATTTTTTTGTGTACGACAGCTCTCCTATTAAAATGAGCATTTGTTTCTGGACTACAGTTCTCATTCACTACTGTGTTGAACATTTATCTAGCATGTTGTTCTGAATTTACATGAGTTTTTCAAGCTGATTTTGAACCTGGTTTAATCATGCTTTAGATTTGTCTGCTATGTTGGAAGACCTCACCTACATGAATATATCCTGCTGAATGAAGTAAAAAAAATCTTTATGTCATGAACCAGATCAACCCCCTAACTCTGATACTTTTAAGCCAGTTTAACCCTTACTTGCATCATTAAGTTATTAAATTATCAACTTGAGATCCCTAGAAGCTCTAAGTCAAGCCAGAGAAGTGCATTACTATGTCTTTTTCTATCAATGCTCCTTCTTGCTTTGTGCAAGAAGCAGCTTCTGTGTACAAGATGAAAATTTAGCTGTCTGCGCATTGCTGGGATAAAACTTTCTGCTTCTGCCCTTCTCAGGTGTCCAAGATGCAGGTTTGCTGTTTCATTCATGGCACAGCAAATGACTGAATCTCTTCAGTGCTAACTGGAACATGAAAAGACAATTTTTCCACTAAGCAGTTGCTGTCCATGATTCCACCATCACTTGATTAACATCCTGTTATTGTAGATAGTATTATGTTGCAATATCCAGAGATCACAGAGTGCTTCCCTTCTTCTCAGTAGTACATTACTTGCTTTGGCAATAGTAAACTGTATTTCTAGATCAAAGAACAGCTGTTTCTCTTCATTCATCAGTTATTTAGTTAATAATGATGTGATATGTGAAGAAGGAATTACAACTGGGAGATGGACAAAATTTGCACAGCTGGTTCCAAAACACTTATTTGCTTGTGCATGTGTGGAACTGGCTTACAGCGCTTGGTTTGACAGAAACTGAAGCCCAGTTCTGGGTTAACAGACAATAAATCAAGGGCTAAAGCCAGCAGAATCATAAGTTTCAGTTTGCACTCTTGCATCTACCTCTGCTCATGCCAGACAGATCCAGAGAAAGAGTTGACTGACCTAGTTAAACCTGCCCAATTAGCTGAATGACTGCCACGGTATTGAAGAACGTGAAAAAGAGCTATACACTAGGGAGGAAGCTGTCAGGGACTCTGCTGGGAGTAAGGAGGATCATCCTACTTATGTGAGACCAGCCTTAGGTTTCTTACCCTGTTACTCCTACTTCTCACAGATACTAGAAACTTAACGAGGTAGGTCGAAAGACTTATTGTGGAGGATGTATTATTTTCCTATGGATGAGAGAGTTTGTACCCATCCTCAAAGAACAAAGGCCAACACTTCTTTCTTATGCTGTTATAAACTACATTAACTGGGAAACAAAATAGGAAAAACAAAACCAGAGGTCTTATAATTTTTTTTTTTTTTACTAACAAAATACTAAATTTCCCAGTAATATACTTAAAAGGCTTATTTGCCAAATGGTAGCACCTTTTAGGAAAACAAAAACATTTACCTTTTATTTCCAATTATTATCCTTAAAGACATACAGGTCTCACCTCAAAATAGCAGAGGGAAAAATAGTGAAAATACAGAAATAATAGCAACATACTTCAGATCAAGAGAACCGACCAAATTCAGTTACACAGATTTCCTTTGACAGCAGCTCTACAAAGGCAGAAGAACATAGTGGATTTACAGAATGTATTAAAGCAAAACCTCTCTCTCCACATCAGTCAAGTAAGCCTCCCTACTCTGCTACCACAACTGCTTTGGTGGTCTTCAAGATTTCAAGGCCACTGATAAAAACCCTGATCATGACACGTTAATTAATGCATTCAGAGTAATCTGAGCGTCTTATCCTCTTGATGAAAAGGCCAGAAACTGAAAAGGAGTATTTACTATTCAGAAATTGGGCAGAATGTCAGAGATTACACAGGCACAAAAAGAACTCCCCACCTTTAAAGAAAACCATCTGGTGTAAACCCTCCTTTCTGCTGTTTTCTGCTACAGATTCTTCTGTAGCCAAAGAAAATTAGTAAAATGAGTGCAATATCACTCAATTATGTCTGGTGGTCAAACAGTATGGCAGAATTTCCTTATTACCAGGCACTAATGATGCAGCATTTATGTGTGTGATTAACTATCATTATAGTGAAAGGTTGTACAATACCTCACAGTGATAGTGTTGCCAAATGAGCAATTAAGAAGCAAGGTTTAGAGTCATTGCTTTTGACCAGCTGTAGAAGTAGATCATAGCTGGTGGGATGGTAATTCTTCAGCAAGGGATGTGCTCTGGTCCCCTCAAACCTTTCCTCTGTGGTTTGCATGGAAGTGATGCTGTTCAGGTAAAGCATTTGCTTCTATTCTAATCCCACTCTTATTTCTCTAACTCCTATAAATTTGTATATGCTGATGGTAACATTAGTTTTTTGACTCACCTCATTTGCCTAGCCAAATTATTTCAGGAGTAAGAAACTCATGACACTACTGCAGTGTGTGCTGTGTGGGGTTTTTTTCCAAGCAAACAATATGAATCTGTGAATTGAACAGATTTCTCCTGATAGAGATGTTGAAAGCAAAAGACCTAGCAGCCAGGTATAAATCACAACGTATAATTTCTTCCAGATGATACAAAGCTATAAAACAGGCTATACATCTGATTTCCAGACACATGCTTCAGTGTCCTGCAAGTTCTTATATCAGATGCCTATAGGTAGAACAAATATGCGCAGTCCAGACCAGATATCAAGATCTAAATAAGACTCCGAAGTAGGAGAGCTTCAGGCTCCCTCCCTCCCAACAGCAATGTGTCAGATTTTGCATACCAGAAGGGAAATGGTCTTGCAGTATAAGTGACACAGCCCCAGCATTTGCTGCAGCTTACGTGGATGAATCCCTTCTCATGTGTTGCTGGAGTAGCTGAAGGGGAGGCTCTAGTGACTTCATGCTGCATCCTTGACATTAGTGGATGCAAAAAGGAAGCTAGCCTTTGCAAGGACAATCAGTACTTCAACAGGGATATAAAGTTCAAGAAGCAGAACATGTAGCATTTCTGGAAATAAAATAACTTTTTATGCTTCTTTCCCATACATAATTAAATTCTTTCTCACATTTTTTGTTTCGGCCATTTCCTCCCTTTTCCTCTACCTGAAAGCCACAGAGCAATGAGAAAAATGAGAATATACACATGTAACTTCAGACAGGAGAAGCTGCTAACACAAAATACAGGTTTGTTCCCAGTCCTAATTTCCCAGGAGAGAGACTTTCTGATAAGGGAGGGCAGTAGAGAATGACAGTAAATCATATATCATGGAACATGAAATTTCAACATTGCTAAGAAAATTGTTAATGTGATCCTTAACTTTTGCAGTCATCTCATTCAGTTCTTACAGGTAGGACAAAACAGTTATTTTACAAAAGCACGGGAATGCTTCTTAATTTAAAGGCTGTAAATAAAACAACTCCAGAACAAACAAGGTCATTATAGTAATTAGGAATGTGGAGTGAACTTCACTGTCCTCCAAATGTTTGATGTGAGATTCCTCATGTACACCTTAGTCAAAATGAGCTTTTTGTACAATATATTTTCTTCATGGATAACCATTTTGTTCCTTTGTAAGTCTTAAATGTTATTATAAATCAAAGTGGGTTTCAATGAAACCTTTTCTACTCTCAAAGATTTTAATATTGTCAAGATTATCACTTCATCTTTCAATCAATTATGAAAATCAACAGAAGGGGAAAGTGTTATTTATGTAATGAATAGCTTTTAAGTACATAGAACCTATGTGGCATACAAATTTTCCAATATTTTTAAATTTGATATATTCTGCACAATTGCTATATTAAATTAAACCACTAAACTCCATCTACAGACAAATTCTCCAGATACTTTGGGTTTCTTCATATCAAATAGCCTGCAGGTGTGCAAATAAGCATTCATAGTCTATACCAGATGTCAATGTCTAATTAAAATGCATAATTTTAAAGGATATGCTCTTGATGCTATCTGCAATCTGTGATTTTCTGTACAACACTTTGCTGCTCTTCACTGTCAGTATGGAACAAAAAGATGTATTGACAGAAACTGGCGAAACACAATTCAATTATTACTAAACTAAATTCTACATAGAAGTATAATGAAAGCATTGAATTCAATCCCAAGATTGCCAGTAGTTTCTCCGGTACCAAAAGGACCTAAAAGTTGTTTCTTTGTCTATCCTCTCTCGTTATGAAAAATGCAAGACCAATTAGTAACTAGCTCATGCACACACTTAAGAGGATGACCACTATCATGGGCAGTGGGAAAGAGGAAGGTGCATCTAACTGGACCTTCCCTATAGAATTGCCTATCAATGGAGATTTATGAAAATTCCATTGTTTAAAATAGAAACACCCCCAACATAAATGTTTGGGGGGTGACGGGGGTGCTTTAATTCATCATTGGCTAGCTCAGAACAGGAAAATCACTGTTAATTATTTTCTAGACAAGTAACAAGCAAACAGATTGGCAAACCCAAGAAATATAGTAGCCTAAGAGAAGAGCTCTCCTCTCCATCCTTAATACAGGAAATCTAGTCACATTTTGCCCTAAGGCAACATTCTAGATTTCAGCTGCAATTTCTTCTTTATAAAAAAGTTTAGAAAAATAAAGGTCTCTGAGCAAGCATTGAACACTGAAATGTATAATAGCTTGGGGATACAGAAGTTGGAATTTCTTTAAAACTCTAGAAACATCTGTCTCTTTTCATCTTACAGGAGGAAACTCTTGTTCATAATATGTACGTGTTAATTTGCATCTAAATGTCAGGGGAGGACTACAGTCTCAAGTGTCAACATGGATATCAAAGACACCACTAAATCTAAGATCCTGTCTTTATAACAGAAATAACTGACAAACACACACACACGATTTACTGAAGGTGCTGAAGAGGAGCTACTTCATAAAATGATAGGACCAGGGCATGCTGGATATTCTACTTTTTCCCCTTCTTTTGCAAGTCTCAAATCAGGATTTTCTATTGTTTTTTTAAATTTGTAACTAGCTATAGAGATTAGTTAAAACGAGTAGATAAAGCAACACAAAGACTGAGAAATTTTTCAATTGTTTTAGATTTAGAACAATTTAACTACCTTTATTTCGAAGGTCATTTCATTATAGTCTGAGACTTGTGTTCAAACTGGGGAGGACACGGCGTATGCAAACATGTCTTTTCTACCTGTACCAACATCCTTGTTTTAATCCTTCGTATGTTCCATCTGGCAAGGAGAAACACACTTTATCTTAGAAGTTTGTCTTCAGGTGTAGCATAGGGATTGAGCATTTTGAAAACATCCCCCAAATATATGTAGTTCCAGGGGAAAAAAAGCCCTACAGCTAATGAGAAATCATTATAATCATTATAAAATTGTAAAATGTCTTCTTTAGGTGAAGAAAATGAAAAACACTAAAACCTATTCATTTTTGTTACAAGGAAGCTGTTTAAAAGTTGGCTCCAGCCAAAAAAAAAAAAAAAAAAAGTACCAATGAAACAGATTCAATATAAAATGCAGTTACAGTGTTAAGTTTTGTATAGCAGCTGCTCCATTGTGCAATAAACACAATTATGGTATCAAGACTGTTTACAATAGTAAGACTAAAAGCAATTGATCAAAAAGGCAATATAGTGGCATAGAATGGATTCTGGCTACTTGTGACCACAAGCAAGAATGGAATTAATAGAAATAATAATAATAATAATAACAACAACAGCCCAGATTTTTTCACTCAAGTGGAATTTTCCATTCCCTATTTACACATCAAATATTGGGTCAATGAACATTTGAGAAGTCTTCTTTTTTCCCCTTGGAAAACACATATGCACATACACAACTAGAGGACAGATTTCACATCAGCCAAAAATGAATGCAAGCATTTCTGCACTCTTGTTTATAAGGGTAATAATGCTAGGCATTGTATTTCTACTGCATAAACAAATAAATAGTGACAAGTGGTATCAGAATATGCCACCATGATTTGACTGGCAGAAGGTTTAGGCAGGCAAATATAGAGTGCTCTGCAGACAGCTTTTTGAAAAACTAATTTCTTGCTTATAAATTAGAACCATGGGCCATTAAGCTTTCTGTGCTAAACATAATGCTACCCAACTAGTCAACCAAGGCAATGAGCCATGAAGGACAAACTAGATTATATATTTTCCTAATTTCAGTTTGGAAAACAGAAGAGAAACCTCGTCAACTAGCTGTGATTTTGTTTTGCATTGATCTGCAGTCATGTAATCCAGCTATGACATTCAAGGTAGTAATACTATCTTGGAAGTTTCTTGAAAAAAGAAAAGCTCCACATTTTCTGTACAGAAAACTTTACATCTGTTTTACCTTGTCCTCATTACCTCATAGCACTTATGTGCATTACTGAAGTACCATGTACCTGACTGAAGGACTGCAAAACAGTGCAGGAAACAGAATGTGTGATGGTAGCCCTACCTGAACCTCTTTGCAACCTTGTCTTTCTTCCCTTTCAGGATATGTTCTATCACTTATACTGCCTACAACAGTCTTGAACTTCCTTTCTATGTAACCTTTTGTTAAGTCAAGCTTTGCTTGCAGCTTTTCAATAGTTTCTTTTCCTTTTAATTGCTTTCCTCACCTTGATACAACCACCCTGTTACTATCCTCTTATACAGGGGACATGCCCCGGGGTGTCTCATAAAGACTTGAGCTCTTCTGTTTCATACTGTGCTAAACACCTCTTTATTGTCAAGTGATGGTTAAAACACACTTTGTATTTTTCTAAAATCCTGTATCTATCATCACTTCCTGTAAATGGAATTATTTATTAAAATAGAATAACAAGAGCACTATGAAATGATTTTTGAGGGACCGGGTTAACTATAGATTTGTGCTTTTGATGGTCAGCATAATTATTTTACTCTTTTCTGACAGCACTATATTAATCTAAATTTAAACTATGATAATTTAAAAATATTTTACATTACTGATTTTTTTTTTCAACAGCACCGTTCTGAATACATTCAATAATAATGTTCCAAGTTCTACCCAGTCAAATATTCTAGATGAGGATATCTTGACATAGTATACAATTTATAGGCTTGTCTATTCTCTTTATCCTTCATCAACTTATGCTGAAAAAGACAACAGAAATTATTAAAAAGTTAGCACAAAAACTGTGTGACAGAGTGTTGTTGCAGAAATTGCCTGCTGTGGTAATTCATTTGAACAAAACAGTGAATAAAGTTTTCTTTCAGATACTGTTTTTACGTACAAGGTTTTCTGAAGTGATTTACATAGTACCAAGTTATAGAGCAGCCTGGCAGAGCAGATACTGTGAACTGAAAGATACATTATACACTCATAAAGGCTCCAGAAATGTTTTGAAAATTAGGAATGGGAAACCAGCTGCAAAATTGGAAATGCTTAGGTTGAGATGGAAAAATAGCAGAGAGCATTACAGAAGGACTACAGCAGGGTCTGGTAGATGAAGGATCATCCAGATGTCAGGACAGGAATAGAAGAGAAACTTTTAGATTTAATATTTACCCGTTTACCCTATTATGTTGACTGATATGCCATATTCAGTTGAACCATCAGACCTTGAATAAATATCATTAGGATTATAACGTTAGCCTTGTAGTAATACCAAGGGGTTCATCAGTCAGGCTGTCATGGGAGACCATGGGGAAACTGCTAACTCCATCCCAACCACAGAGAAATGCATAAGTAACACTAAATGGAAGTCTGTGGCTAACCCACAGATAGCTTACTCTTGCAAGAAAATACTCAATATAAATAAATAAATAAATTATAATAATATGCATATTGCCAATCAAAACTGAACTCCCTTAGAATTCAGGTCCTTCTCAGACCTTCTAAAAGAAAAAAGCAGTAAGTGTGTTGATACATGCTGGTACACATGCATACAATCTCTCACGCTATTTTTAATTGTGCTTCGATCATTTTTCTCTTCTAGGCCTTGAAACATGAAAACAAGAGCATGTATCCACACATTTGAGATGTGACTATACATTGTAGTTCCAAACAAAAAGCCTGTCTGTCTTCTTTTAAGTAACCAGTCCCAGAGATCTCTCCATGTCAGAAATCAGCTACTCTCAAGATCCTTCTTGGTGGTCATACAGTGGTAGGCATGGAGAAGACAACAAGAATTACCTTCTGCTCAGCATCCAGACACCTCCCCCATCCCCTAAATCTTTCTGCACTCTTTTACAAGTGCCCTGGGGCTGGACCAAGGCAGTGGCCAAGCACACCTTTCAGATTGCCATCCAGAGACTTGGGCTTAAACTGTGAGTTTAATCTTGTCAGCCAACTCCACTCTGTGTCCAGTCTCTATGCCATGGAAACTGAGGTTGAAAAAACATTAATAAAATGGATCATATGGAAATTTTAAGAAATTCTGAAGGTTAACTTTCTCCATTTTTACATACCAGTCTTAAATGCATGCTGTGCTGTAGAAAAAATCTGCTAAAATAAAAAAAAGAATAAATAAGAAAATGTGATAAAACAGAGAAAAAAAAATAATTCGAGTTCATTTTTGTGAAAGAGAAGAAATTTCGTTCTCAGCTTCCATAAATTGGACGTTCAGCATTTAAAAACCTTTCTTTGCTTATAATAAACACATACAGTAAGTCTGGAAATGGAAAACTTTTCACATGAGGGGAACTTTCCTTTCTGTCTTGATCCAAGTGGTTGAAACAGTGATTAAAACCTGCAGAGTTTCACAGCTGTAGCTGAAACAAGCCATCAAATGTGAAGGTTATATTATGAGAATAATTAATAATCTAAATGGATATACAGGTGTCTCACTTCTCAGTCTTTGTCATAAGAAATCAGTAATGAAAAAAGCATCACTGATATCTTTTGTTTCAAAATATTCTTCCCCCTTGCAACTAACGTTTATTCATTCAGAAAAAATAAGTGCAGGTTTTTTTATTAACCCAAAGAAGAGCAAATAAGTCAATTTGAAAAAAACATTTCAGCTGTATAAGAAAGAACTTGTTGGAAACAATCATTGCAATAAATTTGCACTGAAAAGATTAGGTCATTGATCCAGAAATGCTTCTTTCATAATGTTAATTCTTTTTTTTTACATGAATAAAGTTTTGGTAAGTGACAGTTAAGCATAGAGTAATGGACGTATTTTAAATATCTGGTTTTATCTACTGAAACTAAATGCCAAATACAAACAGTATTTTGTAAGAATTCACAGTAGTCATTAGTCCAGAGACGATAAAATCTGTAGCTCATTTTCCCCATTGAACCCCACTGCCAAACACTGGATGAAACTATTAACTTTCTTTTTCCTTAAAAAAACAAAACCCCAAAAAACCAACAACGTATTTGCGGGTGCATTACTCATGGCTAAGCCCACAAAAATAAAGAGGATGATGAACTTTGAGTGAAAAAATAAGGTTTTCTAAGAAAAGAAATGCCTCTGGTGGAATGCCTCTAAGCAGCATTCTACCCCCCTCCAGTATTGATCTAGATGGGATTTAAAAAGTTGTAAGAAGACATCAGAAAAGTTTGAATCTTTAAGCTTTCCTAGTTGGGATCTTATTACTATGGTCTCTGACAATCAATATTTTGGGAACAGTTCTCTGGTTAAAAAGCCATGAAGCACCAGCCTGTCCTCTTTTAGTTCTCTCATGTGATTTAAGTCCTCAGTGTTAGGATATACAAAAATTATTTCTCAAAGTCTCACTTCTAAAATTAACTTTTGGTTACTTAAATATCAGCACTGAGTTATCAGATCATTAGAATTATGGCAACGCATCCCATTCATTTGGTAACTTATTTTAAGTTCAAAATACTCCATGTACAAGAGTACATCTCGTGTACATCCATGTACATCTCACCTGCATACTTTCACTTTTTCTTACTTACTGAAGTCAGCAGAGCATCACAGTCTCAAAGATGAACAGTCACATATGCCAATGTGACTCTGTGGTTTGCCTACTTATTATTTTGTCTGCAGACACAAGTTCACTCAACCCACATTTTGAGCTCACTAGATAGGAATCAACTCCAAAGCAGAGCGCTGTGTATCTGTGGTTAAAAGTGCTGAGCCCAAGCTAATGAGCCCCTTCGAGACACAAGATATAATGGCCCAGACTCAGTGCCTGCTAACAGGGTAAGTAGGTGGAGCAAAGTCTGCCAGCAAAGGCATATCAGCATCCCTTATGAGCCTGTGCTATTGGTTTCATAGACAAACAAACTCCCAAATCACACAGGTACTTTTGATAACTCTGCTCACATTTCCTAGCTCAGGACTGATTGAAAACGACTGGCAAACCTTGCAGCAGCAACTCAGTCTGTCCTGTGCCTGAGCTCTCTGCCCAGCTCCTCTGCCAGAGGTCACCCCTCCTCATGACCGATCATGTACCTGTGCACACACCTCCACCTCCCCAGGGCACCAGCGCACGGCTCGGCTCCAACCAGGACACTGCTCTGGGGCAGCAACTATGAACCTTTCTCCTGATCCCACTACATGGAAGTGACCCAGAGGTGAAGTTAGCAACTTCTAAAACTGCTGTAATAAGACTCACTCACACTCACCTATCAATAATAACTGTAAAATGCTGTGCAGCAGTGGGAAAAGTAGGCTGTGTGTTTAAATTATGTCCAAATTACTTGGTTTCTGTAGACAGCACTGAGAATCCAACTTTGTTGCGAAACTGGGCCTTCAGAAACCTGCCCACTCCTTGATGAGCATCATAGGTAGTAGCAGAGACAGACACCAGGCATGAGCAGACTGGACTGAAAAACCTGCTTTTCATGTCAAATATGAGTGCCTTCAGCCCTTTAGAGATTCAGTTACAGAGAGGAAGAAAGCTTGACAGAAATGACCTGCATGTAGCTCCATGTTCAAATGGGAGCTGGTGGCAGATTGTGTTAAAGTCTTCATCAGCTTGTGAAAGACCACTGATACTGCATGAATCTGGGGGAGCTTTCTGAGCATGCTTATTGTGCTTCTCTTGTTTCTGAGTTTGATTTGGGTTCTGCAGTGCATGATGAGAGAGCAAGGTATCTTCTGTATTAAAGAAAATGTTTTAATAAGAGTTCAGCTGATCTAAACAACATTTTAGCTCCATCTATTATTAAAGAAGGCAATCCCTATTCTCTTTTGTACTGCAAAACACTTATTTTGAGACTGTCATGGATTTTAAGGTGAAAAGCCATTAGTCAGTTGTACAGCAGTAGTAACTGATCAGTCTTTGCTTAGGAGTCATATTCCTATCTTCTCAGCACTACACTATGAGCTGGAAAAACACCCCATTCTGATTTCATAAAGCTAATTTTATTGAACTTCTAACTGTGAATCACAATGTAAGAAAAAAAAAATCTAACTCCAGGAAGATAGTTTTAAAGCATTTCTACAGCAAACTCTTATTTCATTACTTTTACTAGACATATGAAATACTAAGATCCACAACTTCCTCAGTGGACACAATTTACTTATTAATATAAAAAAAAAGCTAGAGAAAATAATTCTTAAATACTACTCTTTCTCATCCTCTGACAAGCTGTCTTTATAAGAAATTCTCTTGTCTTGTCTCTTGTTGACTACTTCACCATGTTGGAAACAGTAAAACAACAGGAAGGGCAACACAGACACTATTTCAACCCATCTTGTTTGGAGCTCTTGTGCGCAAACCACAGCAACTTCAATACTTACATTCCCTTGAGACAGTACAGAGTCAAAAAACAGTGTTTTTGTTTTTTTTTTTTTTTTTCCCTCCCATTATCAGGAAACGACACACATGAGTGAATTGCTGCTAAACAATATAATAAAGAAAATAAAATACACCATACATGAACTTTAGCTATTTGTTATTTTAGTCTTGGAGCTATGTAAAACCACTAAACAGCTCATGAAACAGTATAGCCTATCAAGCTCAAGATATAAAGGGTGCTCTTCTAGTAAAGTTAGTACTTCCAATAATCCTCTGTGTCAGATTACACTACCAGCCAAAGACTTCTTAAATACTTTATTAAATCGATCATTTTGCCTGCTATTTCTTTGGTCACTCTCAACAACATGCAGACAATAAACACTGAGAAAAGATCAGGACTAGGCTACTGCTACAATACTGCTTCTCCTCATAAATATAGTCAAAACACACAATTTCTTCTTATAGATCCTGTGTCTCCAGAGATTATCATAACACGAAGAGACAAGAGAAGGAAAACATGCCTCTTTTCCCAAGTGGTTTTATCTGACATAATTTTCTACTTAGTCAATATCATTGCTTTTCTTGTATTCTTACTTTTTGTGTCTGTATCAATTTATTTAATTACCTGGCACTATCACACCACTGGTGAAATTAACAGAGCTGTCACATCATCTACATTTCTCTGAGGTCTGGGGAAAGTGTTGACCATGCCAGCTGCCAGTCAACTACAGCAATGTAATGCAGAGGCAGAATGAAGGAGGAGAGACTACTGCAAGGAAGACCTTCACGTGCCAGTTCCTGTTCTGGGCAGGTCTGACACAGAAACAGAGAAAAGATACAACTCAAAAAGACATCAAAGAGGAGCAGTTTTGAAGCACGTACAGGACCTGAACCTATCTTGCAAGAGGTGAACAGTTTAATTAATGCTTGTAAATGAATGAGAGCTGTTGACAAGACATCATGTAAGCACAAAGAACAAATGAACAGTGCTAAGTCAAAAAATAAAATCTGTGATCCTGCAAAATGACAATAAGAACAACTACAACTTCTATACCTATATGATTTGTGTACATTAAGAAATGCTTAAGGTCAAATTTCCATCTGTGAGTACTATGGATGTTCTGCAAAGGTGTTTGAAAGCAGTGATTCATGTCCTCAACTGCTTTGATAGGAGCTTACTCAATGTGCCAACACGCTAATTAAGAGAGGAGAGGTGTGTGTACCTAATAGGATATTTGGCCTTAATATTTGCAAAACCTGCCAACTCCCCTCTTCATAACTAGAAAAAAAAATAAATCTGACTAGACTGAAATCAGAGGGGAGTTTGGCCTGACAGGATACACACACACAGAAGCACACACTCTACTGGCCGTGCTGCTCAGAAAGCCTCAGAGCTCCCAAAACCTCTCTCTGGCTAATTAAATTCCAGACAAGGTAGAAAATTACTGTATTAGCTTTCTACTCTCTGTGCTGGCTGGTTTTATAAGCAATTCCTAGTAGAACTACCCGAGCAGCCTTTTGGCAAAAATAATATAATAAGTTAGTAAAAAATAATAATAAAGAGCATCCACCACCCACATTTTCCTTCACAAACAGCAAGATGTACGCCTACTATGGAAAGGCCAATTCTGAGGACAGCAATGTATCATCTTCCAGAGGATGCTCATGAAGAAGAGTTTCACTGTGCCTAGGGGAAGAAGTAGAGACAGAGAGATGGAGCATAGGGAGGATAGCTTGGGAGAAGACTCCATCCTTGCCTGCTCCCCAAACAACCTCTTAAATAAGCACAGGCAGTTTGCTGTCCAATCCAGAACAGATTATTTACAGGTTCTCTGCAAGACTCAAATCCACAAATTATTTTTAAATAAGAGGCTGTAAAATTGTTTCAGTGTGACAGGAACATTAACACCACCCAGTATATGCAAGTACTAACTTCCTGAATTTCTGCTTTTCAAATGTACATTTAACTATTCTAGGCTAAAATATGTATGCTGCATGCTCAGGCAAACCTCCAGCTGCATAGAAATGAAATATTACTGAAAGAGGTTGTTTACAGGAGCTGGCTGGAGTAGCTAATACATATTATAAAATGTTAAGCTCTGATAGTCCCATATCAGTTGCAATTGCTTAAAAATGCAGTAGCTTTAAGATTGAGGCAAATTAAATTCTCTTTATTCATGAAGTAACTAAAATAATGGGCAGGGAAATGAAAGAATATCTGTGGTAAAAGGTAACAACTGGTAACAGACAGGCTGCAGGCAGAAAAATATGCTTGTTGACAGCACCCTGGAGAACGCTAAAGAAAATACCCCGTTTTCTATAATTGTTTCTTACTTACATCATTTGATCCAAGCACATAAGCTCTATTAAACCACTGAAAACAACCTCCTTGGGTTTATTCATTACATAAAGTTTATTTCAAAATGAGACTCTGGGTGCCTAGCAAAGACTCTAAACTTTTCCGAAGAATTTTTCTGAAATCAGTATAGATGTACACAAGACCAACCTGCACACAGAGAGGCAGGCCCAGGTCTGTACCTCCAAACAGCTGTGCTCACTTAATCAAGATGTCTACTGAAATAATTAAAAAACTTTCTGAAAGCAAGAACAGTGGAGAAAACATGTCATTGATTGGTTTGTTCAGACTGTTGGTGCACAGAACTCATGGCAGGAATAAAAGTGGTGCAGCCCAAGAACAAGCATAGCACATGCACCATTCTGCAAATGTAAGGATTGTACTCTTTGCTTACATGTGTATAGTACCAGCAAAATTTCACCCACCATTGTTAGCCCTTGTAAATTGAGAAGAAAAATGAATGTTGGATTATTTTCAGTTTTGTAATTGGTTGAGCAACTACTAAAAGCATGTTCCCAGAGTGACTGAGACTATTTAGAATTACACAACTTCAAATTACAGCACTTGCTTGGAGGGATCTGCCTTCAATACCACATGGGAGAAAAATCTGCCCAAGTGTGGAATAACTCAAGGGTGTTTGTAATCAGAGATGTGGGAGGGCAGGAGAGCACTGGCTGCTGAACCTGAGGTTGGCACAAGCTGAGGAAATGGGAACAGGCAATTCCCAGAACAACATTATCTAAGTGTCAGTGCATATCTGAAACAGGAAGAAAAAGTTCATCAGAAAGTAGCATGAAAACATAATTATGCATGCTTATTAATGAGCAACTAAAACCTTACTCTTCAGTAGAACCTAGAGGTCTCTATTATAAAATATAATAGCAGCAATCTGCCAAAATTAGTTTTGTTTCAGAACAGCAATGGGTGTAGGGACAATGGGGTGTAAGGTCTTGGTCTATAAAATATAGGGGACACAGAGAGACTTACAAAAGGATATGGCTATTAGCAACATTAAATAATTTAGAAAATGGCTCTCAGGGTCAGGAAGTTTGGTAGCCCCTGCCCTACAGCTTCACTATCTGCATTAACTAGTGCTCAATAGCTCAGAGGCTTAATACCATACAAAATTTGCACAGAACATTATCCACAAAAGGTGGGAAGCACAAGCAGCTGAGCTAGTGGCCCAAATCAAACCTCAGAAATACAACAGAATTCAAATATTGGTACGTGTTCCCAATCCACACCCTCCTAATCCTCCTGAAATTACCATATAAATAAAGTGTCACTGTGGATTTAGTCGGTTAGTGATCACTTGCAGGTAAATCTCATTATTGGTTACACTAATAGGAAGATTTCAAGTGGATAAGAAAAATAAAGAGAAGGAGATTTGAGTCTCCCACAATTTTGTAAAAGGAGTATTTAAAATAAACCTTTGGAAATCTTATCTTAATGACATTATTGCACAGATGGACAAAATACAGCATTATCGTTCTTATTTTTCTGAAACAAATTACTATTAGTCATCGCAAACACTCCCCCCCACCCCAACCCATACCCACAGACAAGACTGACAGTGATCGATTTTTCACCTTGTCTAATTGGTCAAGAGATATAAGATATTAACTGGATCCTGCTCTGCCTGAGCTAGCAGCTTTTCTATTTGCTAGGAAAAGAAAGCAAGCAAGATTACATATTACTTATTGTTATGTCAGTTTTCTTGCTAGAAAAAATTAGAGGTAGTCTCTGCTGGGGTAATTATTTATATTTTGCATAGAAGCTTACACTTTCTGTTTTGTTTGCTTCATACTTGTTTATTTGCTTGAAGCCTATTTTATTACTTTAATTTCTAAAAGCTTTTTTAAAAGGCTGGAATAAAGGAGATTATTTATCTGGACTGGGGAATGGTGAAGGATGACGCAAAAGGCTCACAGAGGTAAATGCAAATGTATCATTGCTTTTCTCAAAGTTCACACAACAGTCCCGCAACAAAATAGCTGAGGGCAAAGGAACACACAGAGTACTGATGCACTAGCTTTACTAACATACCATGTACCCTTTTGAACTCTTTTTTTCAGACTCTGTAAGCAGTCCATTTTTGCATTATTTTTTTCCTTAATTCATCTTTCAGTACTTGAATCAGAATCAGTAAGCAACCTCAGAGAAACACTGCTCTGAGCACTATCACCGTAAAGTTGTGTTTGCTGTGGCTGCCTCCCAGTTAGACTTCTCAGCAACTAACACTGGGACCAAATTTACTCTGCAGCCTTTGCATTAGTGGGGTCCCTTACTCTCCACAGAACATGTAAAATTTACCTGAAGCTATTACAAAAGTTACCTCAGGATAAAGGGGAGAACGATTTTCACCAGTGCATGATTCCTTCCCTAACTGCTCCCCAAACCAGGCTTTCTTTGAAATATGAACCAGGCATCAAGCTCACAAAAGTTTCCAATGCAGTATTCTCTACTTGTTTTGTTAACAAAAGGATTAATTTTTTTTATTCCTGTCTCCTTGAGAATTCTTTCATTTTCATATTTAAACTTCTATATTTCTTCCCTGACTCTCCCTGGAAAGAGCTCTTCTGCAGTCTACTGTGAAGCACTATCAATATTAGTATTCTGCTGCTAGTTCAGCTCCTCTGCTTCACAGCCATGCAGCAGATTACCCTAACGTAATCATATGGTCTGCTATGCACAGCAATAAAGACAATATTTTCTGAACCCCCTCACATATTGGCGGTCTGTGGTTTAATGGATTACTCTGTGTAGGAGGTTAAGAATATATCTAAAGTATAAAATAAAACTTTCCCAGAAACAGCTTCAAAAGTCAACAAGACAACTACCCTATATTAAAACTGAAAGTTTCTATTTTTATGTTCCATTTCTTTCCAATATGGATTACTTGTTACTGAAAAAGTCTTTATTTTGCCTGTTGCAAAACCTGTGTGTTTTTAAAGACCCTGGCAAATGCAATGCATATTAATGTTGCTTTTTGTATTACTGAATTCTGCAGTAATGTTTACTGTTTTTAGGGGAGTTTATAATTATGCAAATTGCTAAGCAGTCTGCATAATGTACAACATGTTTGGGTTCACTGACTAGAAGCTGAGATACATTTCTTTAATGCTGCTTGTATGCTATGCAATTCAGTTTGCATTTCTTACGCTCCACTGCACTGTACCTGTCTCCAGCAGTATCCCTTGCGTTTCAGAATTTATATGCAACCTTAGTATCTTTGCAGTCATTTGGCTTTCAGATATTAAATAATTTATGTGTGCCGACTTAACATTTTGCAAAGCAACATTTTGATAGCCCTGTAGTTGCTGAAACCTAGTGAAGAGAAGTTCACCCTTTCCAATATAAGCTCAGTTGTTCTCATCATAGTTATAACTTAAACATTGTGAAAGCTGTTCTAAGCTGCATTTAAGTGGGTGTTGTTTTTCAAACCAAATTTTCTTACATGTACTCCACTGCTTTAAACACTGCATAACTCCTTCATATCATAAATATCCTGGCTGTAGTCACTAATAGAGAGTTTCCTGATCCTGTTTCCGAAGGCATACACCATTCTCACCTGCCTGTGCAAGGAGGTTCTGAATGGACGTGCCTATGCTGTTCCTGGTGTCTGGCCATAGCACGTGATACCAGAATGGAAATAGAATATGCTGAGGTGGGCTGGCAGGGCCCAACAACCCCTCAAGCCTCCATCAGCCTGTTGAAACATTCTACCTTGTGTGAAAGGTTGAGCCACTCAAATACCTACTTAAAATACCATCTAGGCAATCACCAGGCCCCTGAAGACAAACAAAAGTGATTAAACACCCCCACAGACAAGTTCAGGCAGTGATGGAGCTCTTCTGGTGTTCCCAGCTATAACTGGTTTTGTCACAACCTTGTGAATCCTGTGTCCTGTAGTGCTGCTCATGAGTCAGGTTTCCTTGGCTTTGGGACAAGATCAGCTCTTGGCTCTAGCCCCAGGCCTGGCTAAACACCCCAAACTGATGTGGTCAGCCCTGCGGCAGCACTTAACTCCTCACTGTATCCCAGGCTATCTCACAGGAAGGGGTTGGGGAGAAAAATAACAGAAGCAGCATCAGGTTAAGCATGAAGGCAGCTGTAAGGTTTTACTCTTCAACACCTACTGCTCACAGCTGTCACAAGACCGCACTTGCTCTTTCTGGAGATTCATGAGTGCTGACCAGTGAAGCAAGATTTCCTATTTTAATGTTACCAACAGCCTCTCAGGATCACAGTCAACACTGGCTTGTGCCCCTTCTGCATACACCCTCCTTGTGCCATAGCAGCACAATTTTGTAGGTGATTAATTAGACTGGTTATTAACTTCAGCTCACCCTCAGGGTATGGACCATGTTATGCAAACTGATAGACTCAAAACCACAGAAGGTCTTGACTCAGCTCTGGTTATGCTTTTATATGGTCTCTGTGGGACAGCGATGCTCAATTAACTTATATTACTGTCTACAAACTTAATAGAGTTTTTATAGCTAGAAGAAATCTGTGACATTTTTTTTCAAGCTTTCATGTCTGAGATTAGTTGAAAATGGCTTTTGTCCTGCTGGTACAAACCTATAGTGTTAGACCTAGCAAGTCTAGGTCTAGGCACGGGAGAGGCTGTGCAATGCGTCTTTATTTTCCCTGTTCTCCCCAGCAGTCAGTATGAAATCCCATTCTTATTAACTGTTTCTGAAAGACATAATATTCAATCCACATCCACCTTTTGAAATAAAAAGAAAAAATCTGGAAGAGAAGGTTTTTTTTTTCAGCCTGTGTCTGCTTTCCACATTAGTTATTTTGTGTCTAGAGTTCAGCTGAAAATGGATTTTATAATTTTCTTATATCCACTTATTTTAAAAAAGGAATTTCATTCAGCACTTTCTAAGCTCCCTTGTATAATTGTATAAGGAATGTAAAACATTCTTCCTTCAGGGAATAAGCCAGCTCATGCAGTTAAGAAGAAATTTTCCTTAGAGAAAGATAATTTCATAATTAGCCACTACAGGATTTCTTTTGGCTTCCAGCTATTATTGGAGAAAAGATATTTGACCAGCCTGACGCACTGGCCTCAAAAAACATCACCGTCACTGTGTTCTGACTGGACTGGAGTGGACAAAAGCTCTGGTAAAAAACAAACAAACAAACAAACAAAGAAACAACAACGGCCTGGCAATGCCAGCAATGCCTTCCTTTTCTTTTTTTTTTGCACTTTCAGATTTCAGTTAAGGTTAATCTTAATTTACCTACTGAGTTTATGTTTAATAAACTGAACAACATTTGTATTGGTCAGGACACGCACCATCTACACCTGCTTCCCTTCTGGAAGACTTTGTGTTTGTTCATCTGCCACATCAGATGACACTTCTGCTATAGATTTGTGAAGTCTAATACTGATTATGCATGTGCAAGGTTCAGTGACATAGTTACATGTGATGCCACTACAACACCTGGTTTTGTTTCCTTGTAAGACCTCAAGAAACTACTTTACAACAATCACACCTTTCTTGTGGCAAGACTTACCAAAATATTAAAAAGCTCCTGCTTGAAAGAATACACAATTCAACTGAACAAAAGAACAAGGGAATGAGAAAAGAAGAATATAGAGCTACAGTGAGAAAATTATTTGCCCTACGTTATAAGAAGAGACTCTTGAGAAATCTGGAGTACAAGTCCAGATCCTCAGTAGCAGATCACCTTTATTCCTCTTTCTGGAAGGTGATCATTTCATCTAAGCAGATGAACTATTTCCCAGCTATATGCCAGGTGTTACAGTGAAAGAGAACTGGTATAGAATTTATGATTGTTGTACCTTAGATTTCACTGATCACAGTAACTAAACCAGATATTTAATTCCCATTGCTATTTTGTGCGCTAAGTATCTTTAAGACATTGCTTCCTGTTCAACATAATTGCTCAAATCAGTCATACCTCTTAAAATGGCATTCAGATGATTGTTGCCCAGTCAACTGCTAAGCAAACAGTGCTTAACTAGTCATACCTGTGGGTCTAGTCAGCAGGAAAGCTTGAAAGAACACTCTGGACAAGAATAAATGACAATGTTATGTACCACTGCCTGAGGAAAACCAATCAAAGAATAGCTCTTAAAGACCGAGAAGATAAAACTAATGATGGATGGATGTAGGAAGAAGAAAAACTTACGACCTGAAGCAGATGGACAAGAAACATAATTGAAAAACATTAATTTTAATGCAAGATATTTCCCTGATGCTTTTTATTTATTTTCTTATCTTCCATTTTGATCTTGCTGAAGTTAATGCTTCATATATATTTCCCTTCTCTTTCCCCATACAAGCTTTATATACCATCCAAGCCTCATCTCTTTGATCTGCTTGGTATCATCTCCCTGACCAGGCTCAGCTGCTGCAAGAGGAGAGCACAAGCCCCTGACTCATTGGCCAAGTTCACAGGCTGGTGTCTTGACCAGAATTCACTCCTGTCTGGGCTCCTTGGTCACAGTCTTTGCTTCCCTGAAGAACCAGGACTGTTAACCCTCTGTGGCCTCAGTCTCTAACACAGCACCACAAACACAAAGATCAAAACTACTGTAAGTTGATATTCTCGTATAGTAATTTTCAACAAAATCTTAATACATGTTTCCCCCTATGGAAATGATTCAGACTAACTATTGTTTACCAGTTCAGGAGCATTTTGAAGTGATCAAACACTGTTAAATATAAATATCTCATATGACTACATTCATATTGTCTATTCCTTTCTGACCCATGTCTCTCGTATTTTAAAACAATCCTGAAGAAATTAAGACATAAACCAGTCTGATTAAGCAAAGCAAGTGGTTTATCCCTGCACTCTGAAAGGGAAGAGCTAAAGCTTCCCAAGGAAAACAAGTGCTTAGCAGGCAGACACAATACCATAATGCTGTGGTAAACATACTAACATAGTTGCATGTTACAGCTATTAGGATGAATATGTTTATAGAAAGGCTGTGTTATTTCTAACACAAATCTACAAATAAAACTAATTAAGGTTTGTGAGAGGCCTAGCTAGGTGTCGGGCTTTTTACTAAAGATAGAAGTATTCAAAAAAGGAGGCAAGACTTGTACCACCTTGGAAATAGAAATACAGTGGTTTATGGTAAGGAGAGCATGATTTTCTTAAGTCATAAAAGGAGCACTAACCTCATAATGCATGTACTGTGCTATTTTGAAATGTTTACAATTAAGCTATTATAGCTGCAAATGTCCTCATCATAATTTAAGTGAAAACAGACAGTAATTATTATTAAATAAATACTGAGATATTGAGTGATGCAAGTGTAACTATCTGAGAAACTTGTTTGGAAGTTATTGTTAAGAACCTAATCATAACCTAATGGTTAAGAACCATGTCTCTTAATTAATTGCTTATTAAGACACATATAAACTGATGATGAAAGATTAATTGATGAAAACAGTGTGCCTGAGAGTTTAGTTCAAAGGTTGAGATCTCATATATTTGCAGTCCTTTTTCTCACCTCCAGAAACAGGTAACTGCTAACATTTTACTTTGCTGGAATGTTATTCAGTGTTAATAACATACAGTGTCAACCTATATTTATTTTTTCTGTTGTGAAAGGGTAAAACAGTTCCTAAAAAAGCTGTAATAATTTTTACATGACTGTATACAGTAATGAGCCTCAATAGATAAGTATTTAATGGACTTCTTTTTAACAGATAGCCAGGTGCACAACTGTTCATTCCTCAGACAGCGCTAACGTTTGCTTCCTAGAGACTTATTAATTTTAAATGCTTGTACCTATGTTGAAATAGCTTTAGAGTGCTTTTTTTCCATTTCAGAAAAAAAAAAAAATCTTTTAATTTCACTGTCAAGTAGAAAACTCTTCTGAGAGACATAGGAAATATTACAAGCAAAACCAAAATAAAATATTCTGAATTATTTAACAGGTAATTCTAAATCCTGTAAGACAAACGGTACAAAAGTAACTCCAGCATATATTTTCTTTCTGGAAACAGATTTTAAATAGAGATGGGCTCTAACTTATAACAGATATTTATGAAAGACAATGGCCAGAGAATAGTCGTTTTTGATGAATCACTGTACTCAGATTTTTCATCATAAAAAAATCCCAAGAAATAGATCAAATGAAAGTATGACTACAGAAGTAACAGACATTTTTCATTAAACCTGGAGAACACAATATCTGCTTTATCTCTGCATACATTTCTATATTAGGTTTTGATTGCTTGATGATATTCATAATGATTTGCAATTCTAATATAATTTTGTTTGGGATGAGAATCTGTAGCTATTTCAAGGGGTGAAGGGCTAATTCACATGCTATTTATTGCAACTTTGAGTGCACCAAAATATGAAGGACTAATCTTGCTCTAGCTACATTACATACAGATTACCCAACAAAGCTACTGAAAGCGTTACTTTTGGTTTGTTGACAAGTCTTGTGATAGTACCTGGGTTACTCAAATTGCAGGAATGCCTACTGCCGAAGTCATGTCACTGGCTTTAGAGGACTATTTTCATAATTTTGTAATAAGAGCCTGGCAGAACACATGCATGGCTGGTCAGCTGTTTCCTTGGTGTCCATGGAAATTAGTTACTCTCCAAGTGGGCACTACTTATCTGAAGGAAAGTTTCTTTTCAGTCATGGTAGGATGAGGTAAAGTCTGAGTCAAGCAGCTCCATACAGAGCAGACAAATCATGGAAGCTCTCCAATTTCCACAGATGAACTCCCTTGCTGTTATGTTTCTCTGATCTCTGATATAAAACTTACTATCTGGTTTCATACATCTTATATGTGCCTTTTTTCTACCTAAAATCTGAACCAGTTCATTCCAGGGGGCCTTTCTCTCTGGTAAAAACCTGTGACAGTCACATCTATGTATAGATGATCAACTTTATCTGAGTTTACAGCACAAGCCTATAGCTTATAGTAGTTTATCAACTGACATTGACAATGGTCTTGGAAGATCTTTACTTCTGGAGGAATAGATTCCCCTCTTTAGTGCCAATGCCTGCTGTTGAAGTGAGAAAAATAAAATAACCCTCTATACCATAAGGCATAGGTATTTAAAGTCACTTCTAGTCCAGAGGAATGCAAGCATACTGTGAATGTATACAACAAAGCCAATGATAAAACACTGCTTATCAACAGAAAGAAGTTGCTTCCAACTCAGTTAGATTGCAACCAACAAAGAAAAGCAAACCAGAATTGCTTTTGTCATGTATGTGAGCAACGCTTGCAGTATGATTTAGCAAATTTGAGTATCTTTTTAGATCTTGTATTATCTCATTAGGCAGGACTATAAACTAGAAAAAAAACCACAAATGAGCACTATATAAACAAGACAGTAAACATAAAATATTTATTGGAGCAATTTATAAGTGTTCACAAAACTGTAGAGAAGTGAAGTTTCTCTTAACTGAAGAAATGCACAGGTCTAAAGGCTTATTAACCAACCCTGCCTGATTTATTTCCTCATCTCCCAGCCAAACAATTTTAAACTTTTACATAAAATTTCAAAGATTGAAACTGTATTAAATACAACCAACAGCCACCTGCCAACCTTTTAAATTAAGGAGGGATCCTCAAAGTTTTTTTTGACATCTGTTCTTCTATTTTTATTAAGGGAATATGGCAGTAATGAGAAATCTAAAAATACAGGCAAAACATGTTTTCCTATAGCTCAGCTCCAGGAAAAATAAAGTTATGACAATCATCTATGATCACATCACAGATTTTGACTGTGAGGTGTCCTGCAGCTCCTCTGAAACACTGTAACAGTTGGGGTCTGATCTCCACACTTACCACTGCGCTGAGCTCTGCTGAAGCCCTGCTGCAGGTGTGCACAGCTGGAGGAAGGCTGAGCTAAAGGCTCCGCTCTCTTTGTCACAGGCTGCCCTAAAGAAAGGGCTCTTCAAAAAGTGGTTAAGGCATCTCAGACCACAAGGAAATTCTTCATATTTGTGTTTGAACAAAGACAGAAAAGAAAAATCAATAGTGGGAATGCACAAAAGAGAATAAATCAAGGGGGTGCAATGGAGAGTGGATAAACATGCAGTCTGACAGTCTGCTTGGGGCTATCAGGCTGCAATTCTGAAAGAAGTTTTCAGTGTAGCAGTTCCTTTTACTGAAGAAGTGAATAGACTTAAAATCAGTGCACCTCTCAGAGGTACACCTACCATTCATTATATATGCCTAAATTACATTACAAGCACCTAAACTGGGAATGGTAACACACTTAACCTGCTTATGCTACCACCCAGGATGCTCACAGCCATGGACAAGTTCTTCTGCAAGCTGTCTGGGGTCACTACTAAGAAATAGTCTTTCCCCAGTAAGAGATGGAACTTCTTTGTATTCAGAAAAGAAATCATAACCCAGCCTGTGGATAGCTGGAGCTGCAAGACAATTTTCAAGTTTTCTCCTTGGAAAGCCGTGACTTGCATTTCATTGCACTTATGTCATCAGGGTAATGAAATTGTAATCTTCTAACAGAAGCTGCGTATATAGGTAGAAGCTTATTCCTCTCAGCATCCTGAACGCGTTATGTTCTCAAAAAACAGAGACCGTAATAAAATGTTTTCTTGAATGATTTTCCTTTCTCCTTGTTTCATTAAGGTCATTGTTACCATTCCTGTCACAACTGCTGTGACACACTCTCCAAGTGATTTTTTTTTTTTTTTTTCCCAGTTGAATCAGACTGTATGGTAAAATGCTGATTTGTGTCAACTCTTCAGTTTCTAGCAAAACAGTTAGAGGAAGAGCATAGATACCAGAGTTTATTCTCTGCACTTCCTATCCCAGTTGACTCTTTGCAATACTGATCACAACCCTTTTGAAACTGTACAAAAGCTGAGATTCTTAGCATCGTTATAAAACACCTAATGTTATTACACTGTAGGCATAAAGTTATTCCTCTGAGAAAAAAAGAAGATTAAAATGGAAGTGCTGGAAACAAGCAACATTTCTATCAGTTGGGCACCCAGCAGTTATAGATTATATTCAGAGAGGATATCTGATACCACTGAACTAAAAAAGTGCATATAATACAATAATTTGGACACTAGATGGCAATGTTAGATTTTATTTAGTCATGTGATTGAAACAATGATTAAATGGAATCTTCTAAGAGATGAAAACCCTTTTATGGTTAAAAAGAAAGAAAGGACTGTTTGATCTGGTTAAGAAAGAATAAAGATCCGAATCTTAGTGAATAATCAATCTAAAATAATGGAAAATCAGCAAAATACTTTTCCATGACATACAAAATATAGTTAACCTGGGTATGATAATCAAGCAGGAGATTAAGAAAAAAAGAACATATTGTGATAAGAGCAGAACATGCAATAAACCATAAGGCTTTATTATTGTTCCTTTAAAACACATTTTACAATACAGTTTCAGTGCTTCAAAGTAAAAAACAAAAGAAATGTAAAACTTAACAATCCCTTACTAAATTCTTCCCTTCTCTGTGTTGCAGGTGTTGAGACATCTGAGGACACCAAGGTTTCTCCTGGTTACCATGAATTTAAGCTTATTTTTCACTACAGTCTTGAGCAGCCAGCTGTTTTAGTAAGGAAAAGCAATATTTGCACCTAACATATACAATTGTAAAGAATAAGGTTTTTAGGGCTGTTCTTGGGAGAAATTATGATAGGAGAAAGAGAAAGGAAAGATGATAATACAGTTTTATAATATGTAGAAAGCCTAGATTTTTACCAAGACTGTCTTCTTAAACTTATTTCACAAAGACTTCAGGCTTGAGCCTGTCTCCCTACACAATAGAAAATGTGTGAAATAAAGGGTAATTTCTTTTATTTTGCTAGTCTATCAGAAGAAACAACTGTTTTCTCTTTGTCTTTCTTTCAAATAAGCGCAGGAGTCAGGCAAAAGTATGTAGATCAGTTCCATTCCTTCTTCCCCAGCTGTTTCACCTGCCCCTGCTGCAAAGCACGCTTTTATTCAAATCTATTTCCCACTGAACGTTTAATAAGTTCTTAACATTTCAAAAGTATGTCTCTCTACATTAGAAAACCTTACATACAGTAATGACCAGTCAAATGAATAATATTTTACAAGTAAAATATACTGGTCCAGTTATGTTGTCACACAATCAAACACTCTTTATTCTGTGCTGTACAGAGAACATTAAAAACGTGGCCCCTGATACTCTCTTCTGGAAACATATACCAATATCATAGGAAAAGAGAGTTCAGAAATGTTCCTAATAATTCAGTAATTGCTTTTGTTTATCATTATACTCAGGGACAACCCCTTTATTTAAAGAATATCCAAACTAAAACCACCCAAAAAGCCATTTTCCTTCAGCTGCTGTCATTCTCTTCATAGGCTTTGATAAAAACACATATGCAAGAAAGATTTAATGTACAAACAAACAGTCTTGTGACTAAGTGACATTAATGATCATTTTAGTGATTCTGACATGAGAGATAATTCTCTCACAGGAAAATAAGATCAAGGTTAAATAATTTCAGAAAGAGGAATACTGATTTAAATTTTACAACAAATTCCCCAGTTTTCTTGTCTTATGTTTTGCTGCTCTCTAACCTAAGAGTAGTAATCAAATCCAATTTGTCTGGTGGGGTGCTATGCTGCTGCCTTTTCAAAGCCACAAGGACAAAAATACTTGGATGTTAACCTAATTATCTGCTGGAAAACTTTTAGGCAGTGTGGTTAAAAAGAGGAAAACACAGCAGGAGATGCAATACAGTTGCACTACCGAAACCAGTCACATATTTTTTCTACCTGTGTTGGCCAAATTCATCTGTCATCTCTCCTTCCAACAGCTCTGTGATGGTTCGAGATTTTGACTCTTTTCCCTAACTACAACCATAAAAGAAACACAACAGAAAGAGAAAGAAGCAGAAAAGACAGCTTAAATTTTATTTTTGAATTATATTTGAGATTCAAAAAATGACACATGAACACTAAATGTTCAGAGCAACTTGGCCCTGGAAATGCAATTAAGTCACAAAATTTATATGCTAAAATAGTCCCTCTATAATGGTTAAAGAAGATAAATAAAGCAGAGAAGTACATTTCTGTTAGCAGTTATGAGGCACAACTCTCTTTCATCTGATTATTTTTTATTTATTTCTGGTACAGCACTGCCTTGAGGTATCAGTAAAGTCTGGACTCCTTAGTACGAGAAAGGGTAATTCTTGTCCTACAAGAGACAAAGCAAGTGATGTAGGAAAGTAGAAGCAAAGGACTGACAAAGTTAAAGGATGCTCCTAAAACATATGACATATCAGTGGCAGAAAGAAAAATAGGTTGAGGTTTCTGGAACCCTGGTCTTGTGCACTGACCTCAGAGGGCCGAGTCTCAACGCTTGTTGCCATTGTTTTGTTTACTTAGGACACACCAAAGTCTGCGTTCCCTGGGCTCCTGTCTCTCCATTAAAATCTCTGTGTTTCATTAACTGGTGGTTTACAGTTGAGTTCCTTGGGCTGGCAATGCACATGGGTCCAAAATAAAGTGTGGGCAAAATTACAACTGAAAATGGAGGCAGTAATGCCTTTTGTCATTTGCATCAGTTCAGATGACAGCTCCACATGAACGACTAATGTAATCGCTCTGTGAAATCAGAATACAGCACTAAGACATGGCTCACTTGAGCTAAATGAGCCTGAAGATAATTCAGGTATATTAACTTATACCAGCTTGTGTGGCAAAGAAGTAGCACCTGTTTAACTGAAAGGAGAGGACTCCTGATGCTAGTTGCCGTCCTCTTCTTCCAATACATGTTTCATACAGAGTAGGGGAAAAGGGCACAAAGAGGGGGCAGATCATTTGAGGAAGAGTTACTTTTAGCTGTTGCAAAGGGACTTCAGACTTAACACAGACTTCCTCAGGACTTGAAGCTACCCTTTTCAGCTAGTCAGAGCTCTGAGGAGGGGTGTAAGCTTTAGTTCTATTAGGGCAACAAGGTCAAAGTCCTACTTCTGCATAAACAAAATGATGTTGCTTTGTCATAATGCTGAAGTATAATAGCAAAATTAATTGAAAAAAAAGAAATCTACACCCTGCATGAAAGTTACTTTTTCTAAAGACTGTATACGTGTCACAATATCAGAAACATGCATCTAAACATCATGCAAGTTTTCTTAATATGTTCCGTAACTCCCTTAAGAGTTGAAGACTGCAGAGCTTACCTCTGTGAGGTGAAGGTCTTCCCAAAATATTAATTTTTAGTTACTTGATTAACTTAAAAAAAAAGGATCAAACATTTTTCAAATTTGAAGTATAAACAGATTGACAATGCCAATTATTGAAGAGCTTTTAAAGAGTCAAAGAAAGTATATAAGTCTATAAATGTTTTGAATTTATGTTGTAGAGATAATCTCAGCTCTGGGCAGTCTGCCCAAGAAATAGGAAAAGATTTTGTCCAACTAAAGACTGCATTACAAAACAGCTATATAGACTTAGTGCTTAAACAGGTGTTGGAGTTCTGCCTCTAAAGCTGCTTCTTGGCTCCTCAGTGCAGTTCAAGGAGAGCACCACACCATGCACTGATGGGCATCTTGGCTTCAGCTGTGGGAGTCAAATCTCTCAGTTTCTAACACAGTCATTTGTCTTGGATTTTTCATTCTAACTAGGACATGCCAAAAATAGTCCTTGTTAAGCTTCTCTACAAAGCAGACATCAATAATATTACATACCACTGATTTAAAAGAAGTTCAGTGAATAAAACAATTAAAACAGCAAGGACTAAAGATTTAAGTTGTCCTTTCCATTCAAAATCAAGGCATAAATCTTAGGGTGGTTTTTTGGTTGTTGTTTTGGTGGTGTTTGTTTGTTTGTTTTAAAAAAGGGAAAGGTTTTAAAACAAACCAAAAATCAAATTTGATACTCTACTGATAAAGGCTATATTACTCCTAAGACATATACTTTCCTAAAAGATCTAGTACTTACAATAAAGCTATCATTCCAGTTCTCATTTATCTTTAATGATTTAAGAATGTAAATGAGGCCATATTTATAAGGAGTTGTATACCTTTTATTAGATCAATTGATGGGGCCAGGGAAAAAAAACAGATATGCTTTCGGGCACTTGTAAACTGAAGCAAGTCCCATTTGTTACTTAGAGCAGAATTAGTCAAGAATGCGATATGATCACCTTATTTCTGACAATCAAAATAGTATAAGAGAACATACTTATTAGTTCCTTTTTCTCTCTTCATATGCATTCTGGTTTTTACTATTTTATTACTCAGAGGGTTAAATATGGATGCTTGAACACTTTCATATCTTAGTTCTATTTGACAGATAAAAATAAGTTTCTAGGAGACTTTAATAATGAGAAGTTGACGACCAGAGCTGCAGGGCATGGGCGCTTTTGATCATGATTACAGCAGATCTTGGGGAGGGCTCTAGAGGCTCCCTCTACTCCTGCTCTACATTGCATCCTAAAGCTAATATCTGAAGTATATGCATTCAAGGCATCTAGTAGGCCAGAGTTCCTAAAGGGTATATAAGTAACACAGCAGTTTGACGAGGCCCTTTGTGTTCAATGCCTGGCATTCAACAAACTCTTGTGAGAAGAGCTCCACTGTTTTTTTTTCTGATTACTGAAACAGTTCAGTTAAAGGGACTATGGGGATAGGATGCTTTCCATGGTAAGTAAGAGAGTGGAGGAAGATACTGAGAAGCCAGGTATGCAGGATGTTTCACTGGATTTAACAACCTTTATTTGTTTTGATTTGCAAGACCTGTTTTGCTCTGAAAATGCACGTATAGTAATGCCTATTGCTGTCCACATGACAGTACAGACACGAGACACAATATCATTCTTTGTTCAGTTGAAACAGTTAATCCGAACAAGAGCTTTAATAGGCACTGGGACTTCAGATTAAGGTATTTGTCTGTAAAATACACTGAAAAGTTAAATTCTGAGTACTGGTGCAATTTAAGATAGTGCCTCTTCACAGCAAATGCTCCCTGAAAACCCTGTGCATAGACAAAGTACATTTCCAAAAAGCTCTGAACCACCATGAAAGTAACACATCTAACAACAGCTTGTGAAGAAGCGGTGTGTTAAACACTAATTATTGAAAACATAAGCTTGTGTGCTCCAAGCAATAACATTCCAAAATGTTCCATTAAAAAAAAAAAAAATCCAAGATTACAGAAAACAAAACAGACTTCTGGCAAGTGTTCTGGTTACTAAATTAAAATAGGCTTTCCTGAAGGCACCACACGTGTTCTTAATGACAGCAGTTTTAATGACAAATGTTTTTAAATGTGGTATTGAATGGCAGCAGTGTAGGTACCAGATCTCAGGATAAGCTGAATTATGTTCAGCATAGACCACAAGGTAGGACAGAGGTTAAAGTCACCTTTTCTCTGAGTGACCACTGCTGTTTGTGAAACAGCGTCTCCAAGACATACAGCAGTCTTTAAACTTCACTTCAATGAGTTTCTGAAATTTTGGTCTACAGTTGTTGCAAAGCTGCTTTAAATGGCATAAATGCTAGATCTTTGGTCTTTAATAGCTGGGGCAGATATAATGCACAGCTCAGAACTGCGTGCTTTTATTTGCATTTTGAGATAAAAATTATTAATACATTAAATACCAATTGATTATCCAAACCATTAATTCAGGATTAAGGAATATTAAAAATGCACATCATGCATAACCGCTAATCAGCAACAAATCCAAACTTAATAAACCGGTATTTAATTGTATCTTGTTAAATTTAGCAGTCATCTTAATCATAATTAAAAGCAATTCCAAGATGCAATTTAAATCATTACCAAAACCTCTTGCCAGTCCATTTCAAAACCAAAAATAAAATTATCTGACGTTGCTATTGATTTTTTTCCTTCTCCAAGCTGACTACAGTAATTTATACACAACCCTGTGTCTGCCCCAGTAACTATGATTAACCCACATCAGCCAGCGCCAGAAAAGCTGTTCAAGGTGACAGCCAAGACAGACAAGACAATAAAATATAACTACACTACCAACAACAATAAAATGCTTTGCTTCACTGCACTGATTTCTTTGGAGTCTCACCTGTCTAACAGCACTGTAGTGCTACAGTTCTATGGAAGATTATAAGAGGACTACATAAAAAATGGGTTACGTCCGTACATGTCTGTACAATGTTCCTATGGGTGGTTGTGTAAAAATTAAATACTGTAAAATGAGGCATGTAACTCTCAGAAGTGAGATGTAAGAAAAGGGACAAAGTCTTTGGATTTACAGATTCTTTCATCTCAGCAATAAAGGATTGCAAGGTCCAAATATGCTCTGTTGGTGAGATTCAGGGAGCAAGAAGCTTATATTCGCCCTGTTGTTGTTTCATCAGAGGAGACAAGGAAGAGCTTTTCAGGCGATACACACTGCCCCAACACCTGACTGTTTTGTGTTGTCCCTGGGAATGGTCTGAACACTACCCATGCATCTACATGAGAAGAAGGGATGAGGCTGCATATAAATCATGTCCATACACATGGCTGAGGGCAGAGCTGGGAAATGCTGCCACAGACCATGAAGAGGGTCCACCTATGTCTGGTATGGCCATAGAGGCTGGACAGACTAAACTCATCTCTCCTGTACTTCCAGAAACTCTGGTACAAATGGGACTGTTTATGTAATCTACCTTAAAATTTTTTGGACACAGTCTACAGCTGGATGGGTAGCACTTGGTAATACATTTACATTATATCCATAAAAAGAAGAAATGGAGATACAGTGAATTAGCATGAGACACATGTTACTTCCTCAGTAGATGTAGTTTGAAGATGATGAGATCTTCCCCCACCACCAATAGCACTACAAAACCTTTTTTCCAGAGCACTGTGGGTACATATCAGCACAATGCCAGAAAGCACAGATACAACATTAACTTAATTGAAAAACACGTGTACCTGGAAAAAAAACAAAACCCTGTTCCTATACGTTGAATATGATAGTCTAAAATTTCACTTTTCTCTATGTAACCAGGCTCCTACAGATGGAGAAATGGATTATGAGACAGTTTTTACCACAGAATTGCCCCATTTGTTCTTACTGCTTTGAAAATCTGTGGTTATAATTGCCTCAGAAAACAATTCTCCAATACTTTGAAACAGCTTCAGAAAAAGGACTGGGAATAATCCTATGTGGGCCAAGTAATCAGGTATGTAAAAATATGGAAAAAAAAAAACCATGGAAAAAATCTGGTGTTACTTAAATGGATTAGTTCAATGTGAAACAACAGAAGTAAAAACATGATTTCTGTTTGATCTTTGCATCTTTCTACTTAGGCTGTAAAAGTTACAGCCCTTAAGTTTTATTCTTTTACAGTTTAAATGAACTTCTGTTTTGAGCACTTTTCCTGTTTGCTCTATTGTGGTATATATCTGTTTGTATTAAAGCTCATTTAGTACACCAGGACCTGTACTTCAGTCTGGAATCCTTTCAAGTCCCCCTTATTGTTTGTTCCACAGCCTCTGCTGCTCCAAATTTAGTTTCATCAGCAACTAACTAGTTCACTCTCCCCATCAGTCATGTATATAGATTAGACACCATCTATGTTCAAGGACTACCCCTTGGGAACCCTGCTTAATACTGCTCACCAATTTAGAAGAGCTTTTCTGACAAGTAATTGCTTGTTCCTCCTTTTTTTTTAGCTAGTCTTTATCCTCTGTATCTACTTTTATGTCCTCCTTTGGCTAGCTGCAGCTTTCAGCTTAAGCAGAAATCTGTGAAGTGGAACATTTGCAAAGACTTTTCTCCAAATCCATAAATTAA
Organism: Tyto alba; assembly: GCF_018691265.1. NCBI lineage: Eukaryota > Metazoa > Chordata > Aves > Strigiformes > Tytonidae > Tyto > Tyto alba. Next base: position 14,639,993 of record NW_024881279.1, read on the forward strand.
GTTGTATACAGTGCCCTATGAAGGCTATTGCTGTGTCTTCAAAAGAAACAACAAGAAAGCTTGGCTTAGCAGGAGCCACACTGTTCCTGCAATGTTACTCCTGCAGTCACACTGGCTAGTTCCTCTGAGGTTAGTGTAAAAGATGAATGTTTCATCACGTATTTCTTTCTAACATGTTGAGAGAGATTCTGCTCTGGGTGACATCAAATTGTCAGTGGAGTAACTTCTGAGATTTCAGAGATTTAGTGTCTCCTGCACCTTTCCCCCAGCATGGATGTCAAAACTCAACATCTGCTGTTACAGATTCTAGCATTTAGCATGGTTACAAAATAATACGCCTCCTAACTGGTTCAGGGAGTGATACTTTTCATAAAAAAAACAACCAAACAAACAAAAAAACACACTCACCCAAACAAAAAAGTGACTCAGATTAATGCAAGTCCTATGCATAGAACAAGGGCATGACATGCTTGGGATGCGCTCTGCAAAGAGCTCATGTTGAGAATTTTGCCCTAAGGGCCAGCTACTACCCTTAATCTGTGCCTCCAGCTTCCACCAGCATCCCTATAATATGATGCACTTAGACTTTTAATAAGTCTGCATCCAGCCAACCTTCATGACTATTTAAAGCCTCCGTAAGGACTCTTATGATTTGTCACCAGAACATCTGCCATGCCTTGTTGAGTTGTACATCTTTTCTACAGTCTCAGAGAGCATTCTGATTCTCTGAGAATACTGAGCCTAAATGCATGTGTAAAGATGCTGAAAATTGTTCCCCACACTACCAAACACTTAACGCACTCCTCTCTCTGGGCATCTTAATGGCGTGACATGAAACTAGCCATGTATTTGCTACTATTTTGCATGGAAGACAATTGACATGGAAGTAATAATCTAAGGTAGCCAATGCATCAACATTTGTGAAAGTTTTTTCAGCACACCGTTTCCCTACATTGGGAGACAATGTAAACTCCTTCCTCCTGTGTGAAACCCCAGGAATATCCTTGGAAAAATAATACGAATACATCTGAGAGAATGAAATGGCAGAAGGAAAGAACAGGAACGAAACTGAACTGGAAGTATAAGACCATTTCTTCCTTGCCTCTCATTTTGGACTTTGTGATGCAGTCACAAGCATGTTACTTTAGGTTGAAGAAGAGAAACTGGATACAAGGAGAATATATCAGGCCATATAAAGGGAGCAAGGAAAATCTTGTCAAAGGAAAAGTAAAAAACAGACACAGACCTTACAAGCTAAGGTGTCCTTAAATTTAACTACTGCGTAACAGTTATTTCTCTTTTCTTCCACTAAATTTCCTTGCAGAATCCCCTCAAATTCAAGGAATTAATACCCTTCACTTGCATTCAAAAGTTGATCAAGAGAGAAAATGCAAATCAATAAGTGGTCTCTGTGTCATTAACAGGTTTGTTGCAACTTTCATATTAAACCAAAAAGTGAGTCAAATCAAGGCTGCGAGTGGAAGGCCCATTTTAGCTGTCAGAAATGGACAGATGGGGAATAAAGCTATTAAAATGAGAAGACAGCACCTCATTGAAAAAGGTGGAGGAGGTCCTCTATCTGCATTCTGTTCTAAATACCATCTCCACAAGGATAAAGTAAGTGCCTTGGGTGAAGATGAAGGAACAATGTGCAGATGCACACCCTGGGGCTGAGATGAAGGACTAAACACAAATGTCCAGTCTAGGGCTGAAATATCCCTTTCATTATAATATGTTTAAAAATAAAAGTTGAAACTACACTTCTGTTACAGTAAACACCAAATAGTGAATATGTGTTACCGTGGTAAACAAGGACATGGGAAGGGTGGGCTGGCAAACAGCCACTATACTTTCCAGGTGGACTGACCTAGACTAAGGGTTCTAGCCATGCCAGGGGCCCCTGCTGTGGGTTTTGAACTGATTAGGAAATGGTGGCTCTCCAGATGTTGTGCAAGGTTGGTAGAAAAATCTCTGCAGAAAGTTTGAGGCTGAAACAAAATGTCACGAAGTCTTCTGAAGCCATTCAGAGTCCCTGTTCCAAGTTCTCCAATGGAGTTTCAGTGTAAGTTTCATTTTACAACTGCCTATACAGCTCTTAATTCCAATTTTTAGGCTACACTGTTACTTCACTTCAGTAACATGAGTATACAGATCATTACTAAAAATAGTACTTAAAGGCTCTAACAGAAAACTCCTACTGTGCTATGCCTCATAAAGCAGATCATTTTTTGCAAAGAAATCATAGTGGAAATAGGTAGCTGTTAACTTTATTATAGAAACAGCAGTATGAATTTGCCTGAATCCCACAAGTTTTGGAGTGCTGACAGAAATCAAATCTACTTTGTCTAAAGACTGTTCTTGTGTGCTCCTTCACAAAATCAGGTTTTTTTCTAGTTCTACCACTCTCTTTCATGCATCTCCAAAAGAAAATGAGCTCGTTTAGTTCTTTCATATGCTGCTAGATATGGAGCCTAAAGAACTTTTAGTCTAAAAATCCTGAATGAAATATAAAATGTAATTCTTTCATCAAGATGATAACTTGAGGTGAAAGGAGACTTTCTGTCTTGGTTTAATGGTTACAAGCAATCAAATATTCAGTGGGCTATCCCAGTAACTACTATTTCAGTTTTTCTGAAAAAACTGTATTTTTGAATGGAAAGAAAATATATTTCCTACATGCAATGCTTTGAAGAGATCATATTTATGTTAGCACCAATAATTATTTTCTTTCTATAATTGCATGTGGAAATACTACAATTCAGTAAAGCATCCAATGCATAGTAAACATATATTTATTGAGTTGCTCACTTGCTGTTTTTCAAGCCTGTCACTTTTGTACCTACTGTTTATAACCAGGTGTCACATGGCTCATCCCTTGGCCTTCATCAGTGCCTTTAAAGCCTATGATTATTCTCTTTTCCTTCTCAGTTCTAAAATCAGTCATCACAAAGAGAGATCACTAGTGATGCAGCATTTAGCTACATTGCAGAAACTTTGTTGGACCACAAACATAAGCATGAACAACTACTGAAATTTTGTAAGACAACATAAGAAAAACTCTAATATTTTAAAGGATTTTTCCCTATAAATATTGAAAATAGTAAGTTCGGAACACTCATGTGTTTCACAATAAGTTTTTTAGTTTATGTTCAGAAGTAGTTGAAAAAGTTAGATATGCTCCATTATGTCCATCACAGTGTCTTTTCTCCCATTTCTTAAAGTTGCTTTGAGCTGTACATTTGCTCTTCTAAATATGCCACTTACAAGCACATTCCTGTGTTAAACATACCTCTGTACCTGCAACTGTAACATAGAAAACGGGTAAGATTTTAATACAATTTTTTTGATTAGAGTGTGGGTTTGGGTGTGGGCTTTTTTTGTTGTTGTTGTTGTTGGTTTTTTTTTTTTTTTTTTTTGTTTTTTTTTTTGTTGTTTGTTTGTTTTTTTTTTAACATATCTGATCTCACCAGTCAACAGTCTCCATGAAACAAATGAAACAAAGAAATGTCACCAGTACCGCAGGGGAGAATTGCCACATCTACACTTTTGCACCAGGCATGACCAAAGAAATCCTCCTATACTGAAATGTAAATGGCACTGACAAGCATCATACAAAAACATTTCACTCACACATTAAACAAAAAAAAGGCAAGCAAATACGTGAGGCCTCTTTTGCTGGAGGTCTTTATACAGCTACTTAGCAATTAGCAAAATAACCATGCACAGGTTTAATATCTCTTTATGGAAAATAATCCATACATAACAAGAGATAACTTGCACACAACTTCACATGGAAAAAAAAAGGTCAGTTTTCACATGGAATGAAAGCCTGTCTTCCCTGCCTTCTCTCTCTCTGTGCACCCTCCCTTCCTCTCTCAGCTATAGATATACCCACTGAAGAATTATCTATATGTTCCCTAGTGATGTAGTCATGTTTGATTGACTTTTTCAGAATGCTCAGTTATTACATGACATTCACTTCGTAGTAGAAGACAAAACAATTTCTTCATGCTGTAAGGTAAGGGACTAACAAGTCAAGAAGCAAGATGTAACAAAGACCTGGTCTGCTGAATTTATTTATATCAGACATTAGAAACCACTGTCCTAAAAAATCTGGTGTCACATAGTTCAATAGCATCAGTAGAGCCTTAAACTTGAATAGGATTAAAATACAAAGGAATTTACCTCTGATCAAAGTGTAATGACATGAAGAAGCACCAAAGCATACATAATTTTCCAATCTCATACTGACATTTTTAACACAGTACATCTATGGGTTGCAAATTTTAGCAAGGCAGACAGCACCACCTGTGTCATTGTTCCAGACTCCCACAAAAGCAGACAGAGCAGGGTACTGCTGCAAGGCAGACCATTCCAGGGAGCACGCTGGGCTGGGGATTAGCCCACTGAAACATCAGCCTTTGCTGGCAACAAACCACACAGAATATATTGGATTACACGTAAAGTGTTTTCCATCCTGTGCATATAAGTGAGTTCGGAGCTGTTATACTCTGATTCTTTTGTGTTTTGCATCTAATTTTATAAGCAAACTAAGCCTCACACATATTGGACATTCTTTAGAGTCTTGAAACACGGAGTGCTTGCAAAACTCACTATACAACACGTGCAAGACTTATTTGGAAATAATGAATAGTAATTGATTTAGTAAGAAGACAGGATCTAGGGAGCCCGGCTGGATTTACCTGCTTTGCTAGCCAGTCAGAAATCCCTAAGTGAAACTGCTAATGATGTCTAGATACACCATGCTAGTCTGTTGCCAATCCAAGTGTAGAGAAGCCCATCTTCCCAGAGAAATTGAATAGAAACCGAGGAAAATAACATGAAAAATAAAATTGACTTGATTTTAATTAACTGTTTTAGAGCTAGAGTAGAGAAATACTCATGAATACACTACTAATGAGCATTTATACCTGAAGAGGGCAGCAATCTTTGGAACAAATGGTATCCAATACTCTTGACACAGTATAACTACAGTAAATAATAGTTGAGGACTGATGAAGTCCCCATTTGTAACCATGCAGCCCTGTAATGAGTCAGTCACATCTTTGACCCCAGAAAAGATGTTAATAGAAGATGGACATGCATTAAAATGGAAAGGAAATATTTGTATTTTTTTCATCTGCTTCTCTGGCAGGTAGCAATCACCAGTCCATTTAGGCAAAATTATTACTGTTAAATTCAATGACATCTGGTAAAAGAGTAAGCTTGAAGCTAACTATGAAGAGTAGTCTACAAATGAAGCAGTATGTTTGCATCTTGTTTATCACCAGCAATGGGCACGTGGACTGCCAGATGTCAGCAATAGCACACAGATGCTGAAAGTGAGATCTTGTCTCCCTTGACTCCCTGGAGAATCTGAAGAAATCAGTTGTATTTATGAAACATAGTGACAAACACATTCCCTTTTTTACCAGGCTCCAAAGGATTTAGTACAGCAGATGACAGAATCTGTTACAACATATATTGTCAAACGAATTAATAAAAACAAAGAAAGAACTAGAGCTGCACACCAGACAGAAGGCCCCATAAGAAACACACATCATGCCACTGGGATATGAAACACTAATAATGTGAAATTTGTATTACCCTTGCAGAAAGCAGTTTGTTTAACACAGCTGTTGCTCCAGACATGGACTTTGGCTGGCTTTTGCAACATCATTGTGCCTTATCTGAGAATCTATCACACTTAAACCATGCTGCCCTTTGTGGTAGGACAACTCTGGTTCTCCAGTGAGAATATTTCTCTTTGTATCACATTCTGTTGTGGAACAAGCATTTCCTCCCACTACCAGCAAGTGATTTAGGAATTTAAGTTATTATATTGGAGGAAAAACAGTAACAAGGTTTTCTCACTGCTCTATTTCTTTCCATTTCCACTCTACTTCACAGTTTGCCCCTTGCTTTCTACCTTCCTGTTTTCTGCAGATTACATGTCCTAAATATCAGCTGCTAGCACTCCAACCTACGTACAGCCCATCTGGTGGGAAGCAATGACTACAGATACTCAATTTATCACCACATCCAACTCATATCAGTACTTTATTTAATATAACACTTTTTTTTTTTCACCTTGAAATTAACACAGAATAGAAATCTTTACAATTACCTTCAGTTGCTTAACTGAATAGCTGTTGATGTGCTCACAAATAAAATGTTGGCTGAGTTGTCTATTGTGGTGGAATTTTAGCAAATCCTCTGGAACCTTGAAAATTAGATGTTTATCTCTCTTCAGATGAGCAGCACTGACACAGCAGTGAGACTTTAGCATGTGCTGTCAGTGACTGTAGAAACACACTGCAACTCTTGGTATGTAAACTGGTTGCTCACCATTTGAGAGCTGTGTTGCCTCAACATTAGGGCAGTCTGAAACACCAATCAGTGTTTCACATCTCATCCACCAGTGGAAGTAAAAATAAAAAGATATAGTTCTATAGAAAAGTCTGAACATTCCATAGAAACTCCCCATAGCAATTACATGAATGGGAGATGGAAAGCTGGAGACGGGAGGGACCTCAAACCTTTTTTTTCCCCTCTATGAATGTTAAAACTCAGTTCAGTATTCACTGTCCTGAAGGATATAAAATCAATGGAAGAATAGAAGATTTAGTAACCACATTTTGATGATGCAACAAATAGCAAAATAAGAAGAAATATTTACAAATCAGAATAAAAGCAGAATTTAAAATAGTTCATATATACAAAGGGAAAAATGGGCTCTCAGTTCAAATGAGCTGAAACATTCAGTAGGTGTTATTATGGGTAATTATAATAACATTCTGAAAAGAAAACAAAATATATGATTTGCCTGGTTAGTAACTTCTTATAACTGTTCATTTGATAATAACCTATAATCACCTGTTAATCATGGCTGTATACTTCCAAGACTTGAAAACAGCGTAAGGTTAGACAGAAATACATGTCAAGCCTCTCATCTGCAGGAAACTTCAAGTTCCTTACCTCAAAAAAGTTCATATTTATAATTTCAGAGGGAAATCTCCAATTTAATGTTATAAAGATGAGCCAAATAATAGCTTTAAATACAACCAAGTATATAATGTCAGCAAATAATCTTTAAATAAAAGTAAAGAAAAATTAGGACTACACGTGCTCTCACAATGCAATGCCTCTGTCATCAGACATAGAATGCAATTAATTTGCTGCTGTACAGATGCAATTCTAAACTTAATTTACTATCTGCAATGGAAGGATTAATATAACAGCAGTTTGCCAACAGTCTACTACAGAGTGTCAAAAGGGAAGGAAACACTAGAACTATTCTCCCACAGTGTACTTGCCTCCCACCTGAGGAGTCAAAATGAAACTTCAACAGAATATGTCATATCATCATCATACCTGTCAGACACTGTGTTGAGAAAAGCAGAGACTCCAGGCATGCTGTATGAACCTTAATTTACCTTGTTTTATTAAAATGCACAAAGGTGGGCTAAGAATATTTTTAAGAGTACAGAGTTATAGAATCAGCTTGCTCCAAGCAGACTGTCTCCAAGCCCCCTTTTTCCTCTTGACTCATTACAAAGCAAGAGCTTTGGGACAGGAGGTCCTGAGTGAAGAAGTACTGAAAGTCGTATTTTACTTACATAGTTATAAAAATGGAGACTAGCCATGTTTCCAGCATGATATGGGTGGAAAAAGAAATCAATTACTAGATTAACACACCCATTTTTTCCCTCCAATTTGTTTGATTTATGATTATTATAATCCAGTTTGTTTCATGATATGGAGTCCAATTCAGTAGCTATGTCTCAAGGACACTTGAGTGTAAAAGTAAAGGTTTTTCAAACTGATTTTTATGTGCATATTGGCTATTACACCATGACCAAGGTCTATAAATCTCTCACTTGAAAGAATAATAGCTCTTATTGATTACAGTTTGATCATCCAAGATAAGACAAGTGGGAGTAATAAATCATCTTTATGGATTATTTGTGTACATCAAGTAAATGGGATTAAATACGTTTCACATGTTTGCTGATGAATCTGATTCGTATGTAACTAAGGTTGTTTCTGTGTATAATCTGTTAATGAACTGTCACACAGAAATGGAAGAAACATCTTCAGTCATTCTAAACCATCAGTCTTCTGTCTCAAGAGCAAACACAGTGGCAGTGAAGCACTGGGAAATACTGGCACATAAATCATCTTATCATTGGTCCTAAAAACAGGGTATTACATTAAATTAATCAAAAGGTTGCATGAAAACACCACTGAAATTCACTAAATGGAAGTAGATATACCTGGAAAATTACACACACTTATTTTAATTGTGTATACAACAGTTGTTCTCTGATACTATTAGGAACTAAACTTTTAAATGACAATGACTTTACAATTTACCTAGATTATCTGAGTCACCCAGAAGATATCTGTAACTTGCTATGAAGAATAAGATCATCACTGGATTCACCGGTTTTGAAAATTATGTCAAGATATTCTGGATTTTTTCCAAGAACCATAATCACTTAGGCAGTTTTCATTCTGTTGTAAATAACAGATTGTGCAAACCCCAGAAACAGACGAGATACAAAAATTACTCCTACTTCCTAAACTCTATTCCCATTATTCCTGGAGCTACAGGATAAACTCCATTTTCAAGAAACATTCAAAGGTGATTAGCTGAAATGCTGAATTTTGGTGAAATGTAACAGAGTACTTAACAGAGAAGTCCTAAATATGTGTCCTGGGTTGAGTGAGTGGTGGAGTTTTTTGGTGGCAGGGGAGGGGGCTATAGGGGTGGCCCCCTGTGACTTCTGAAATACAACACGACAGTATGCTTCGGAAGAAATGCAGTATTACCAAGCCCAGTCTTCCCAAACTGGCCTCCCATCCAGTGTCAAATTTAACAGGGCTTTCTCTCTTACACTTCTCTCTCCATTCTTCCTGCCTTCCTGCTTTTTCTTCTTTTGTTTATCTAATTCATTAAGTAAAAGGAATATGGGGTTTTAGTCAGCCTGTGCTTTTATATGAACAAACAGAACTTGACTCTTTAGTCCCCATAAAAAAACCAATGTATTGCTCGGGAAAAATAAATAAAATACAATTTGAGACCTCAGTTATGGGCTTTCTAAAAATTGCTAGTGTGGTTAAGTGACTATGTTTTTTTGACCTCATCACTACTGGTCAAAGAATCTTGCAAAATTTTGTTACTAGTTCTCATAATTAGTGTGTCAGAGGAAACCTTCTCCCATTTTACAAACAGAAATGGAGGCACAACCCACACGAGCAGCTGAGTGACTACTTCCAGCCACACGCCATTTACTTCTGAATAGCAATTCACTATTTCATTTACTAGGGGAACAAAATTTTGTCTCAAGGAGAGCTGGCTATGCAATAAGATTATACAGTGTCAGAAGGTTATAGTTCTATTACATTACAGACTTCAGAAAACAATGACCTTATTCTAGTGAGTCATGTCCGCACAGAACACTAAAGGTATTCTCTTTTTGGGAGACTTGAAGTTACATAGGCAACAGAGCACAAGTGGGAAGGGCATTTCTACAAGGTAGGAAAAGAGAAAAATTTGCCATCCACCCCTCACACCCTACCACCTGACAATCAAAAACTGGGTTCTATGGCAGAAGGACATAAAAGATAAGTATGAATAGTGACCCAAAAAATCAGGCAAACTGTAAACTAAATAATGTCTGTTCTTGATGCTAAGCAGGACCTCTCAGTCCCTTCAGAAAACTGCTCAGGTCAAAGTATGACTTTTTCAAGGCACTGAAAAAGTAAGCTTGAAAACAAACCGCCACCAGCAAACCCAGGTCTTCGACATTTAGAAAGAACAGCACGTTCAATAATTTTTAACCAATGAAAACCAATTTCCTTTCTAGACAGTAATGACTGTTGAAACTCCCTATCTCCTGAATCGTTAGAAGTCAAAGCAAGTGTGATAGAGCATTGGTAAAAGTCATTAGACAGTCATAGGGAAGAGCATGCAATCCCTGGAATAACAATAAATTCAGATCAATACAGAAATTAGAAGGAAAGATTAGAAACTACTGAAATCTACCCAGTGAGAACTAATTTATATTTTTAGCAAAATGAATCCTGATACATTATCAGTAAAACTTCAATTAAGAGTCAAGCTGAAGCTCTCCAACCTCTTTTTAAAACACAATGTTAATATACTACCAATCTTCAGAAAGAAATGCAGCCATTTACTATAGTTTGCAATAAACAGCTGTAAAGTTTTGGAAGGCAGACAGCTCAAAGTCTGTGACAAAGAAATGAAAATCTGGCATAAATAAACAAATGGACAAGATTAGATTATTTAAGATGTCAGAGCTCTTTTTTTCTAAAATATGCAACAGGAAGACTGGACTGCAATATTTAAGCCTGCCAGAAGACTCAGTCATGGTGTGTTGGAAGGAATGTGTTTGTTTTCTGAGTGATCACTGAAAAGATGGGCTGATGTCTTATTAATACTGCAATGGCCAGCTCTCTGCGCAGGCACAGATGCAGAGGAGAGGCACCATATTCTTGCCCAAGCACTGCAAGTTTTGGTTACAGCTCAACAGATATGCACACATTGAACGACTATTCATTCATCCAAACAGAAACAGCACACTGTAAAATTCAATGCAAGAATTCAAAGCAATTTTCCCTCTGGATGTCTACCAACAAATTCTCATTATGTATCAAGGCTGACAGGCAAAGCTTTGCAACATTCCAGATAATTATCTGAACTTTCCCCTCAATAAATCAAATAAATAATGACTCCCTACTCATGCTGCAGCCCTTCTCTCCCGTTTATTTTCTCTTCATTTGACAACAGAGAACGTTCTGATGCTTTTCTTTTTTTGCCTCTCTGTGAAAAAGGGCAATAAAAAATGGAAAATACACATACACGTCAGCAGATGACAGCCTGCCATGACTGTAAATTACGTGAGGAAAGAGCTGTTTGTTACAGGTCTCCCGAAAGCATTTGACATATTGTTGGTATTTTGAAACCAGCAAGCAATGATTGTGAGCAATGATAATAAAGCATTTCCCTATAATCTTTTTTACAGGGGATGACATTACTGAATAGATTTCTTGCCTCTCCACCCATCACATTTGCCTAAAGCATCACAACAGTGAATTAAAAGCCCTCACTCTATCATCTCTGGTATGGTAAGAGGTCACTGCTGAAAGCAGTCCTCTGTCATGCCTGTAGCCTTCTGGAAAGAAAAATAAAATTTCTGAGGAAGCTGTGCCTCTTTCCATTTCTAAAGGTGTGAACAACCAGCCCTAAGGACAACTGGAACTTCTGGTCAAAGACTGATTGCAGACCCCACTTCCTGCACATTTCATTATAAGGACAGGACATTTGAAAGAAATGAGCTTATACATTAGCAGTCTACAATGTTAAGAGGAACAACAGTGTGTTCAGGTCAGGATCTTCAAATGGCACTTGAGAAGCCGTTTGCTTTGAAAAAATACATTTGTGAAAACATTGACAATCAGATGAGCGAGTCAGCTCTTTCTTATTGCCATGAGTTAACAGAGACAACACAGGAAAGGTGCATGCAGGAGAATAGCTCTTCCCACTTCCCAGCACAAGAACGAGTTGGGCAGCAGGAGGCTGGCATAGCTGAGATTACTTGGAGGCAAGAAGTATTATATGTGATCCTAATAAGAAGCACTTTCAGCTCACTAGTCTGTGAAAGCATTACAATTCAAACACCTCCAGATTGCTCATTTCTCACGATTTGGCCATTTTATCATGAGTCCCACTGCAGGCCTCTGCCTCATACACATGAAGTGCAGAGCCATAGTGCTTTCCCTAGGCAACAGTTGCGGTCCTGTGCCATGTACCTACAGCCCAGGGAGAATCCCATAAGGAAGCACAACCCTCACAAGCAGTCTGCTGCTGCTGGCCCTTCTTCATCATGGAGCTCCCTGCCAGCTGCACAATCCTGCACAGATCCCTGACCAGATGCCCACCTGCACCTTGCAGTTTGAGAGGTGCCAACTTGAAAAGTAGCATTGTTCATAACCTGCAGCTGAAAGGATTCTCCAGGTGGGCTCTAGGTAAAAGGGAAAGGAGTTTGCATGGCATTATCTGACCCAGCAAGAGGACCTGTGTTCCAGTACCTAGCAAATTATCTGGCTCCACAAGTGAAGTACTTCAGGATGTGGGAAGGAACAGAGTAGGAATGTGAGGCTAACAGCATAATGTGCACCCACCTTTATTTTTTTGTGGCCCCCTTAGACATTATTGAGCATAGTGAAAGGGTTTGTCATTTCACAGGGAAAACAAGGGAAGGAATTGTCAAAAGTATTGGCCAGATCTTTCAGGATGGTTCTCTTTCAAAACCAGATGCTTCCAACCACACCAACTGCCCCATCATTGCTGCTTTTTCAAACAAAATTTTACTCCTGTCACCCTGGACCATTTGCCTGATGATTGTTGAGCACACCAGTAGAGAGGATGGAGGGGAAGTTAATCATCAGCCAGACAAAAGAGGCATTGTAGGGAATATTTACCTGACAGAAATAAAGGGTAGGATACAGTAAGGATGCAGGAGAGGGGAAAGAAATGAAGCCACACAGACTGTACAGGGCAGGAAAATAAAAGAAAATCTATGAAAAGTAGCACAGTGAAACTTTAAACATCCTCCTCTGATAAAGTTCTCTGTGACATGGAAATACATCATCTACTTCTACCAGCCTAAAAACGCCCACCACATCTGCAATAACATTTGACCAGAGAATAGCAAGATGTTTTCCTTTCCCTTACCTATTTCTAGTTAATGATCTCTTCAAAGGACTTCAACTTCTTTTCTTACTCTTGAAACTTTCATTAAACTTGGCAGACTGGTTTCTTGTACTATAACTCATGATTACCTTTAAAATTGGGGAAACATTGTAAGCACATTAAGCCTCAAGCTACATTTGCTTTCCAGTCAGCTATTTGAGAAATTAATAACCCCTCACTAGCAAATTTTCTAGAAGTGACTGAAAAGCTGCACATATTATTTGGTGTTAGTAACTCAGTGATGAATGTGAGAGATGGAAATATCAGCATGACAGTTGTGTAATTACTAAACACACAATGTATTGAGTGGTATTAATGACCTTAACATTTAATAAGTATGAGCAATATGATATTAAAGACATATTTTAGTTTTATTGTTATGTTTAAGTAACTTTTAATATAAATTACACTAAAATCAATTTTCAACTTTCTTCAAGGCCTGCATGCCTGAAAGACTACAGCACCTAAGCCACTGTGCAATGAAAGGCACCCAGGACTGTAATTTTCATTAGTGTCTCCTTTATCTTATACTTTCAACTTTCTAGTAGGAAAACAGCTACAGGAATTTTTAACTTAAAGACTGCATTGCTAACATATTTACATACCTTCTGCACTGCACATTGCATCTTGCTTGCATTTAACTGTATCTTGAATTGCAAAGTCTGTGATACTTGGCAATATGCTGTTATGAAGTGGCCTCAGCAGTGATCAAAGAATCATAATAGCCCACACACTAAAAGACTCCAAAACCTGTAGATGTGACCCTCCTGGTCAGCAAAGAACTCATTCGAGGCTAAAGCTACAAAATACTTCTGTCCAGAGTCTATCTTTGAGAAATTCTGCAATCCACTGTCTATACCCTTTCAGATTAAAAAGCCTCAAACAAAAATGGAAAGCTGCAAAATCCAGGAAAAACTTTGATTTCAGATACAACTGATGAGTCATGTAGAAAGACACCTAAGACATTAGTCCCTGCCTGATTTCTCTTTGTACACTACTGTCATTTAATTTCTCAATAGCTTTTCTGTAGCATCAGCTTCAGTACTTCACATAGCCTCACAGAGAACAAAAACCCGCACAACAGATGACATTAAAATAAAAAAAAAAGTCAATGAAATCTGTTAACAAAACAGCTTTACAGAGGATTTATGGAGGACTGCAGAAAAGTGTTAAGTTAAATAGTCCTGTTAGCAAGTATAAAATATCAGGTAGAGATATAAACCCAAAAAATAGCATTATTTATCAACACTGGTTAAACAAATTTAAAAACAAAGTTTATGACACTGACTAAAAATATTTCCCCTGTTTTTTTTTTTTTTTTTCTTTGCACTGCTTTTGTTCTTGGCTGAAATCTCATAAGATTAGTTTAACATGGCATAGATCATAGGAGAAACAGAAGTTAGTAGTTTTCAAGAAAAGACATGTGAAATGTTGCCTGAGCATGAAAAGCTCAAAAAAGTGCCCTTGTGCTTTATACAGAACTGAAATCTTAAGGAATGGTTCTAATGCAAGCTTTGGAAACAGAAGGAATTTAAGGAACTTTGGTATTATTTACCTGTTCAAGCCCCTCTCAAATTTAATTATGAAGTTTTGCTAGCAGCTGTCCATTTGGATTCCCACCTCTACTGAACTGGAGGCAGATAGATTTGTGGAAGATAGCAAAAGGCACTAGAAGACAGCTTGACTAGCGTCAGAGCATCAACTGTTCTAATTGCAGCAGGAGACCTGCATGGAAATAAGGGAGAGAAGCCAGAGCAGATGTAAATTTGCTATCATAAGTATGCTAGGAGCGGTGGTTAATTAGAAGATAAGAAAAATGTATTAGTACAGGAAAAATAATGAGCTCATAAAATTGAGTATGTTTGACAAAGAAGAATATGGGAGAGAATACCAAAGGTTACAGGAGGGGCAACTGCAATTTCCAGTCTTAACCATATCTAAGTTTAAGATTTTAAAAGCACTTTTGAAGTTCCTTTACTTAAAATTCAAAACAAAAGGCTTCTGAGAAGTTCAAGCTATTTTACTATTTTTGACATGTGCACTTTGGTTCTTCCTGTTCATACTTTGCTAACAATGAAACTATAACCTTGACCGACCCTATTCAAAATGAAAACCCTACCTCCAAAATCAGACATTCTCTCAAAATTCTCTTCCCACTTTGTCACAAAGACATTTGCTTTGGTGTTTACCACCTAAATATTACCCTGCACAAGTGCTTTATAAAAACATGCAGCTCACTGCAAGACTTATGGATAGGATTTCAGCTGCTGCTACTTGAGATATTCTTGTCCCATTCTGCGATCTTACAAAATGTGGGCTCATGAGTTTATTGATGGCCATTGGCATATATAGAGGGCAGATACAATGATGGAACCAGGTATTCATGTTCTTACTAGTTTAACTTTTGAGGCCTATAAAACTGTGAGAACCTTGAAGCAAATTTTTTGAATGTCCACAGGCACCAACTAATCCCAGTGGCACATAAGAACTAAAGCAAAAGAGCACTCACATGTCTTAAGTAATTCCTAATTTTCTTCACCATAGATCACTTATCTCTTGCATGATTTCTTCATCCACTCCCCTTCTCTGAAAGATCAATTCAACCTGAATCAGGAACAGAGAAGTTTTAACAGGAACTGGGGAAGCCAGGGCAGGCCATTAGAAGGATTGGTTTGTTTAGCGTAGAAAAAATTATGTTTACTAGTGGCCGTGATAGCTCTCCATGAACACTGTTAGGTAGGAACAAACCACCTACTTCCAGATAGACAAAAAGGTTAATTGAAGGTACTGGAGAGCATGGGCACGGTAGAAACTTTAGGTGTGAGACAGCCCTGAACATGTTCAGAGTAGACAGAAGATGACAGCTTCAAAACAGCAAAGACTCTCCAGGCTCCCCCTCTTCTTGGTCACCATTCCAGGACTAAAGAGGGTGCAGAGAAAACACCCACTTTGGTTTCATTACAAGATATGCTACATCTAACAAGACTGAGTTCAATAGTATGGAAGGGAAAGTGAGGACACAAGAAATACCTTTTGGTTCAATATTTTTTGCCTTTTTCCATTGGTGTCTACCCTTGGACATTTGTCCAGGCATTCGACAAAAGTTGCACTTTTTGTTTAACAAAACTATGCAACAGTTCATAATCATACAAAATTAATGTACTCCTATCTAAAATTCATTCAGTATTTAAACAAATTAATAAACAGATTAATAGGAATTTTTAATGTACAGTGTTTGAATCTTATTATTGTAGGTTGCTGCTCAGCAATCAGGATCCACAAAGTCAAGGAAACACATAGGAGTCAGGGAAGTTAGTAACTACTGATAAATGAATTAACATTGGTAATTATTACAAACGTTATTAATTGCTCTGCTATTCACAAAAAGGTCAAAGAAGGGCTGGATCTGACAACACTGACAGTTAAATACTTATAAGTTGCTATGCTTTAAGGCATTTTTCTTTTTACCCTTCAGTTGAAAATTCTGACAATTCCATTCTCTTTTGTAGAAAGTTTCAGTATATATTTCAAGATAAAGTTTATTGGAAAAGCAGAAACTTCTGTCTTTGGTGCAGGACATTAGTTAGCTACATGCCTACTAATCATGGCTCCCCCCCAAAAAATAATTTTTATAACATTTTCAGAAACCTAAGGTTTTTCTGGTCATGCTTCCAAGGCCCACCTTTTTGCTTATATTTTTGGAAGGAGTGGGAATCATCTGAAAATTACCTACATGTTAACTTTTGTTGACATAAGTAGTCATTTATTATTATGTATAATCATACTGGGCTGTCAACACCACTCAGTCAGCAAGAAGCAAGATAAATGTCTCTCAGGGAGGTACAGGTCTTAAATGTAGAGAATTCATCAATGAGAAAAATAAAAAAAATAAACTAAGAAATGCATATTTACTTAGAAAGGAAAGCAGAGCTAGGTCATTTCAGCACAGGATTGTGAAAGAAGCTTAAAGTGTGTCCAAAACCCTCAATGAGAATGTCAATGAGATTTGGGAAGCTATATCCCTTCTGTATCTGTGGAAATTCCCAACTTATAAAACATTGGATACAAGTCATAATGATTGTGGTGAATTGGGTGTCTTTTGCTTTGATCTTTTGGGTCAATCCAAACCCCCAAACTGAAGCCAGATATGTGGCTTAGGAACCTGCAACAAGGAAAAACAGAAGACAGTTTATAAATCCCTGTAAAGAGATTAATAAAGCCCTATGTACTTGACTGTAATTGGAGAGAGGAAATGCAAAGCTGTAATATAAATGATACAGACCAATGGCTTTGGTTAGAAAAAGAGAAAAATAACCCTTGGATGTTTCCTACGAAGATGTTGCAAATAGTATGTTGTTTGAAGTTAAATGAAAAGCAAAAACTGCTAATCAAAAACTCAGCAGCATACCATAATCAAGTTACTTCAAAGTTGGTCATGCCTGTGTTTTTTTGGCTACACTATTTTGTCCATAATGTGAATCTCAACAGTTTGCTGTCAGAAAAAGAACACTGAGAACCAAAGCAGTACCTCATTATCACACCCACGTAATTACCCACCAGCTTTTCCAAAGCACCTGTTTGCCCTCCTGTGCAAGCCAGCATCACAGCTAGCCTGAGCAGCCTGCTCTGACCAACATTCTCCCAACACTGACAAGGTTGCTGTTGAAATACATTTGTTAAATCCTCGCTAACATTTCAGCTAGTCCCAGTTAGAAGAATGAAATTTAACCTTCTTTCCTTATGCCCCTGCCCATCCTCCCTATAAACTATGCTAAAATAACAGAATCATGGGGGGGGGGGGGGGAAAAAAAAAAAAGAAAAATCTAATTTTTACTTCTGCACTTCCTGTATTTTGGTTTTCACAATATTACAGAACTAATAATGACATTAATATTTAAATGATAGTTTACAATTGGTTAATCCATATCTGAATTCTCATTCAGATGTTTTGCAACTGAGGATCCTGCTGGTCAGTGTCTTGTTCTGTGATGCACTTTTAAAAGTACTAAGACCATGATTTTGTCTGCTTCAGGTATCATTGCCTGAGTTATTAAAAAAGAAAGAAAGAAACAAACAAACAAACAAAACTAACAAATCCCACAAAAAAACCCACCCCCAAAACATAAACTCCATACACCAGCACCCCTCAACCCTAAGCCACAAATCTCCATATTTCAGGATCAGTTGCATTAAAAAATTTGGCAAGTGCTCCACAAACAGTGTAACTATATTCAAATACCCTTATTATGCTTGAAAATATGTATTTTATGATTGCCCACCTGTTTCAGTGAGGTCCATTATAGAGTAAGGTGCCACTCAACATGTATAGAATAGGAGCATAAACCCAATATTTGCTTAGAAACTACATCAGGGTTTAAGCCTGCAAATGTTTTATTCATGTCACTCTCAAGTTGTGTTCAGATAAATGACTGGTGGATTTGTAACCATCCATTAGATGGCTTAGAAATTTTCTTCTCTAGAAAGCAGTCATTTAAACCACTATGAGACGGAAAGAGTAAGGGCACCAGTATGGGGGCTTGATGTTTCTGTATCTTAGACAGGCTGATCTCAAGTCACTTACACTTCAGGAACAGAATCGGCCAGTTACCTCCCATAGATGCATGCCTAATAATATCACATTTGCAGCTCTGGGTATACCCAGAATTTTTGTTTTACTAACCTGTAAAAAAACAACCAGTCATAATTTGAGGTTCATTTTTTTTAAAAAATAAAAGTTTTCAAAAATTGTCTGTGGCCAACCTGACTGCTGAATTAATCTTCAGTTCTATGGCTGTTCATTCAGCATCTTTTATATTCATAAGCAGCAAGGAACGGCTTGTCAGCAGACCACTAGCTGCATGACTCAGTGGTGGCTAGTAACAGTGGAAACACAGAACAGAACTTCTGTGAAAATTTCCTTAAAATACAGAATTCAGCCCAAGATGAACTCTCCATAAAACTCACTTATAGAGAAAACAAACACTCCCTATAAGGAGTGCTGTGAAAAGCTCATTAGCTAAGCCAGGCACAGCACCAGCACTTACAAGCATTCACTGCTGTATTTCAGCCGCTTTCTAATCACTGAGGCTTCATACATTTGCACATAGGAAGCCTGTTTAAATTCCATCAAGAGTCAGGCCAGGAATCAGATATCAAACTCGACTATGAAGCTATCTCACTTTACAGGCAGCACTTACTTTTTCAACAATATAAACACAAGATTAATGAAGGTAAGTGTTACAGGTGAATCCAGGCTCTGACCTGACAGTCTGTCTCTGCTTTTTCACTCAGAGCATTAAGCAGGCCAGGGGGCACTTTAAGAGCAGCATTTTCTAATCCAAATATTTCAGTTCTCAGAGACTACTGAATTTAAAGCATTAGCTCCATCCCCAACACTAGGAAACCTTTAAATGGAAAGTTCACCAAGCAGTGCAAAAATCAGTGAACACTGAAATGCCCTGGAACAGTTCATACTCTTAAATTACGTAAGTGATCTGAATTGTGTGAGAGCTACAACCCTTGGGAGCAATTTCCAACCGTGCTAATGAAAGCACATTGAGTTCTTTATGTCCAGAAACTATCACTGTTTGCAATAGTATTTAGAGCACATCTTGATGCTGACTCATAGATGCCAAGCATGTTATATTACCTTTCAGTGCTTCTGTTTAGCCAGCTATGAAGCTCATCATCTGGTTCCCATTCAGGAGTTTATTTATATAACACACCTACTTATATTCTACACATAGGGACATGAACTGTAAAGACAAAAAGGACTGATGACTAAATGGAGCATTAATGTGGATACATAAGAACACATTCAACTATATGCACATAGAACCAGGGGAAAAAAAAAGATACAGATGGGTTGAGAGGATTATTCAAGCATTTCAAGATATGATTTTTGGGAGCCAGAATACTTAAATTGTTAATTACCCAGGACAGTCATAGTGTAGATATATCACTTTCTCCTTAAATCAGTTGGAAATTTTGAAGGTGGCCTTCCAAGTTTCTCTCTTGTTTGCTGAATAGTTTTATTGGGTAAGTATCTGAAATACTCTGGTACTAGCACACACTTAAAAAGGGGCATCGAGTGAGCTGACTGGAAAAGCAAAGCTGTGCTATTATCTCTGATTTTCACCAAAAGATCAGAGTTTCACAATGTTCCGGGTTGAGTGAGTGGTGGAGATTTTTGGTGGCAGGGGAGGGGGCTATCGGGGCGGCCCCCTGTGAGAAGCTTCTCGAAGCTCCCCCAGCTCCACATCAGCTCCGCTTCTGTTTGGGAAATTGAGCCAATCGGCTGCGCCTCTGTGATAACGTATTTAAGAAGGGACGTGGTGACGGGCAGTCGGACTTGTGAGGAGGAGTTGCTGCAGCTGCATGAACACCAAGGTCAGTGGAGGAACGGAGGAAGAAAGGAGGGGGGAGGTGTGCCAGAGCAGACACCCCCCTGTATCCTGTGGTGAGACGGCAGGGCGGCCCCCCCTGCCACCCATGAAGATCTATGGTGGAGCAGACATTGATTTATGGCCTGTTGCTCCTGCTTGCATGATCAAGGTTCTGTGCCTGAAGAAGGCCGGGGTCTCATGGGAAAAGGTTGCCCCGTTGCTGTAATTCAGTGCTGGGAGGATTGCAGCATGCGGGGGAGTCCCACGCCGGAGCAGCTGAGGAAGGGCTGCAGCCGTGGGAGGGAATCCAGTAGACGGAGGAAGTTAGTGACCCGTGACGGAGCAGTGTGGGGAACGCTGCGGCCCATGGGAGGAATTCAAGTCGGAGGAAGTTTGTGGAGGACTGTCTCCTGTGAGAGGGGGACCACGATGGAGCAGGAGGAACAAGTTTCGGACACTCCCCTCACCGAACATGAAGGAATTGGCAGCGCTGACTGCACCCCCCATTCCCTGCCCCTGCGCCACTGGGGGAGGAGGTAGAGATATCGGGAGCAGAACTGAGCCTGGGAAGAAGGGAGGGGTGGGGGGAAGGTGTTCTCAAGATGTGGCAATGCTTCTCACTGTCCTACTCTGTTATGGGTTGTTAGTGTCTGTAATAAATGTATGTTCTTTTTTTTTTCTTCCCCTAACGAGTCTGCCTCTTGCTCATGATCATAAAGGGGAAATTTTTCCCCATCCCAGTCCTATCTTGAACCCCAAGCCTGGCTCTCTGTCCCTTCTCATTGCCGGAGGGGAAGGGAGAGAGAGCTGCTGCATTGTGGTTGGCTGCCAATCAGGCCTAAACCACAACACACAAAAAGACTTATTAACAAACACCAATAATGTTCAAATACAAGCTGCACTGTGCAGGAAACAATGTTTTCTGTTTCTTATCACTATCTTGAAAAATACAAAACAAGGTAGGTTCTGGTCCATCAATATCCCCTGATATTACAGACTATACAAAACAGACTGTGTAATATTATACTTTAAAAATGAAAAAGAGAATGTTAAAAATTACCCTTTGGTATCCTTCATTTTTCTATGCTCAGAATCTCTTCTCCCTGACAATTTGTATTTAGTATTTGATTTTGTTAGAGACTCTTGAATTTTCATGTTAGCAGTTTGTGCCACATGGAAGTTTGGAATTCCGTCCTTCAGACCCTGCTGCAAGAGCCTCTGTTCTTGCCGTCTTTTTCTGACATTGTTTCAAACTGGATACTGCAAATCCTAGCTCTCAGGCCAATCTATGTTTCATTCTCATGTCAAATCTACGCTCCAGAGAGTAGGTCTGTTATGCTTTGCATATTTGTAACTGCAAGTACACTGTTTTCAAGTGTGCAACTTGGAATAGACTTCAATGTTTCTTTCTTTCCCACCCCCCCTCAGCAGCTGTGTGATGGATATTTCAGACATTTGCCACCAGAGGGAGATGGCAAAGTTACACAAATGAAAAAAGACAGGAATTGACTGAGACAGCTAAAAATATTATTTCCACCCCCCCTCTGGATGGCTGGAAACCAGCTACATTTCACAGTACAAACTAAGCTTAATGTGCTTGCAGTATTTGATGAATGTTTAAACATAACTTACTATTTTTTCCTCCAGTAGAGCAAGAACAAAAAGGAAGAAAGGATTTTCCTATTATAGAACATTAACAAAATACTACTTTTTAACCATTAACATTGATTCATTGTCGTTTTTATAAAAGTAACTTTTTGATTAACTGAGACTGAGCGGTTGCTTTACTTCATACATAGAAATATGTATAAGAAATTGAACTCTTCCTTAAAAAGTGTTCAAGACATGTTAGATAAGCCAGAAATGCCTGAAGGAAATGGAATTTATGGGAATCATTTTCCCTTTTTAAAAGGGACAGTGACCATATGTGCACTGGCAATGGCAGAGGCTGGGATTCAGCCCCAGGTTCAGAAAGCTCTGACCTGAGATCAAGGGTACGCCGAGTACAGAAGACCCCACATCCATACAGGACTGTTGAATCAGAACCAGACACACATACATGCGTACAGTATCCAAAACCAAAGAGCACTGCAGTAATCTAGGACAAAATCAAACGAAAAGCTGATCTACACTGAATTTACAGGTTTCTTTCAGACTCGCTTTAAACTTCAAAAGGGAAGTTTAATGCATTTTGGATTTTTAAAAACCTGAATTTTTAACTCAAAAAGCAGCTGACAGTTTCTTCATGAAGAGAACTCAAAGCAAAGTCCAGATCAGCTTTTGGACAACGGCATACAAATACTCATTCCATTGGTTTACATTTAGCACAAGCCACACATACAGCCCTCCCTTCAGTGAGATCTTTGACATTTGTGTCAACTTGAAGGATCTATTCTATATATGAAATTATCTTTCTGAAAAAGTCTGCTCGTTATGGGGAAATATAGTAGTGAGAGAAGTTTCTTCTGATTGTAAGTCTGTATTTCTATTACAAGGCATTTGTTTCCAGCATTTCTCCTGAATACAATTTCTACCTTTTGTAGCCAGAGGTTATGTCTGTAAATGTTGTCCATACCATGCTCTTGCCTATTTTCCAGATAACTAATGCTCCTAGTTTCTTAAGTTACAATTGCTGGACTAGAGTACTATCTACTGGTGTCCAGAGCAAGTGCATGCAGGGGACTCCACTTGGCCCTATTGCTGCTTGTTACTCTATGAGGAAATCTGCAGCCCTCATTGTCAGGCTCAGTGGAACTCAAGGCTTATTCTATGCAAACCGTGCTGTGCCATAAGGGCAGTGTGACACTACCTGTGGGACTGGCCCACTGAGCCACCCAGCCCACACTGCCACGGTCCTGTGGCAGAAACACGAACAACACTCCTTGAAAGAGCAAGGAAAGTCAAACAAAGAGGGAAGGGCTGTTTCCCTGGTTTCCTTAAAGCTTCTCTTATTATATTTTTTAATATTCAAAACTGACTGAGAGGGATTAGCATCACCTTAGAGAGGAATTGAAAGAGGCATATAAAAAAAAATAAAAAAGATAGTCTGTGCAAACTGGGTGAGTCAGGTGAGCCACCCAGCAGAATCAGAACCAACTGCAGAGAGCTATACTGAGCAAACTTCCTCCAAACCACTAGCCTTGAAATTAGTTAGATCATCCCTTCCCCAACTAGAATTTTTCTACTGACTTATTTTTAAAATAATTAACTCAAAACTCATGGCTGTAATAGGTATTCCTGGTATTTTTTGCAATTTCAAGCAAAATGCATTTGAGGGCTCCAAGTGTTTGTTAGGCTGGGTGAAATACTGGATAGTGTGGTGTTTTGTGTAGTCTTGGCTGCTTCTATACCATGCAGCACTGGGCACAGTAAGAGGCAGATTGTCAGTCTGAAGGGATCATTGGTCCTCTCTGGTTTTCAATTGCTATCTTTTTATAAGCAGGGGCAGACTTTAACAGAATCACCCTTCTAATTAGCACAATTAGCTCCATTAAACCTTTTTTTTTTTTTTTTTTTTAAGTCTAATCAAGTAACAAAACAAAGAACAACATCATGTGGTGGTTTCCTGTGCAATAATAGTAATAAAAATAGAGAACAATAAAATGGATAGTTCACACCTCATGAAACAACATAAATCTGTTAATTAAGGCATTTTTCTTCAGAATTTATCCCTTTAATTTCTGAATTATTTATTTTCCTTCAAGAGTTGCAACTCAAAACCTCTCCCCTTACATTATTAACCAAAATTGCTCTGCCAACAAGCATAGTTTTTGCTTAAGCATTTAGATTAAAAATGGCTATATGCCATCACAAAGCCAACGCTCTGTTTTGAAGTTCCTACTATCACTAGGACACTTATGGTCTAGATTGTTGATGGTATTTTGGATTCACCTGAGAAGATTCCTCTCTTCAACTGTGAGGAAACTTATCACATTTTGAGCTGGAGTTTGCCTTTCAGAGTTGCACCAAATTCTCCAGTTACAAGAAAGAAGCATTCCCAATTTTCCTGGCTATTCAAATGTGCACTGCTAACACACGTGAAGTTTATGCTAGACTTGGCTTGTAAGTCTGTGCTCCAGAAATATTTGGGAAAAACAAAACAACCACAAATGATCTAAAAGACTGTTCCATGAAAGAAGCTGAGATTTCTTTTAGTCTATGCTTAAGAGTCCCTAGGAAAACAGTTTCCAATTCTTTACTTTCAGCAAAACACTTGTTTTGGAGAATGGTTATTACAAAAATGCTTAGCATATCCCTAATTGTTTTTACATTGAAACAATGGGAATATTATTTCAATTAAGGCAAAATTTAACCTATCACTGGCAGTTTTATTTTCCTCCCTAGAACAACATAGTTGTTTAAGTGAAGGAAAAGGAAGGAGAAGGTTACAGAAGAAAAAAAAAAAAAAAAAAGAAAAGTTAATTCCACTCCCATTACAGGCCTGCCTTACCAGAGAAGCAGAACAGCATTCAAACGTTATGAGAGTTGAAGGAAGGAGACTGCCACGGTCACACCAAACAAGTGAGGGTTGCTGGATCCCTTGGCTCAATAGGCTGCAGCTGGAGGAGCCGCGCTGCCCCAGGCAGCAGCACCTCTCTGGTCCCACCCTGAGCCCACCTGGCCTAAGGAGGGAGCTGACAGCACAGGCAATTAAGAGCAAAAGTTCACCTCCCACTCCAAGGCTACTTTTCCAATTAAATGCTGTTCACAATCGGCAGGCAGAAGGCTTCCAACACCACCCTCTATTATGCACGATGACTACCATTAAAATACTGCTTGCCAACAGTGTTAATCATGACTTCATTAATGCATTTTTTTTCTGTATCAGATAAAATTATGGAAACTGGAATAAGAGATGGAACATGATTGAACTTTTAAATAAATCCATGGTGGTTCACTTCAAGGAAAGACTAAAATCTCAGTGATTTGCAGCTCCATGCTGTGGATAGGGAATAAACTGTAAATTTATGAATAACTACAGTAACTCAGAAGAAAAAAGTTAGTGTCTTTTATCTTCATAGCCAAACACCTAGTGAGAGACATAATTCACCTTTGTAAGTCTGACCTTGAAACCTGGCTTAGGAACATTGTAAGTAATTTTTTAGTAAACTGAGGTTGAAATGGAAAGAATAGAACAAAGTATTATTGCTTGCGTTATAGAACATTTTATCAAACAATTCAAATATTTGTTTTTTAAAAAAATGAACTGCACTTTGGCTATTTGTTACATCAACTAATTAGTCATCACATCACATTCACTTAATTACCAGTTGTTAATTTTCAACAGCAAAGTTTGAATTAATTATCAGAATTCTCATTAAACTGTGTCTGCCACATGAGACATCACACTAAAAATTACCCAGCAGGAGGAATGAGACTACCACTGGTGCCTCGCAGACATGCTTTGGGCAGACCTCTCCCTTTGCAGCACGTGGCGGAAGTGTGTGTCGTGAAGCCCTGTAATATAAAGTAGATAATTTTATAGTTTCCAAAAAACTAGATTTTCTGTGGCACATGTAAACCTCTTACATCTTAACCTGGATGAAACAATTTATCTCTCACTGCAAAACATGATCTTGAGTTCTGTGGAGCAAGATAATAACATGTAAACAGAAGATTTTAGAACAAGTGCAAGACAATCAGAAGTGATAAAGTAAATAGTTATTTATGTATTTATTGTTATAAAGTTACCAATTGTGGAAGGATTCCAGCTACTAGAGGTGCTTGGATATTTTCCAATAACTTTTTTTTTAAAAATTCTGAGAAATTTTCCGATAGAAACAGTTAGCAAGGTAAAATCAGTTCTGATAAATTTCTAAGCTCAGTAAAACTATTAAATCAAAACTAAAGGTGGCATAACAGGATACAGACCTAATTTAAATGATAAATTTCAATTTTAAGCAACTCTTTGCAATTTAACTTAAAGCATACTCTGATGACACAGCAGAAATATAAAACCAAAATATTTTGGTTAAGCCTATCTATGTTTGCAGGCTTTTTTGTTTTTTAATTTTTGAACATTTTGTGTCCTGCTTCAGGATGATGAAAATATTTCACCTTGTGATACTAACCCAGCTAGTCTGAAAGTATCTCCTAGGTGACAGGCACTGCCCCAAACCTCCTTCCTTGTTCAAGGAGACAAAACTGGGAAGAAAAAATGTTTTGGCAAGGTGAGTTGCTGAAACAGCTTGAGGCAGTGGCATCTGTTCAACAGAACACAGTCGTATTCTTTTCTGCTCCCTGCCAAATATACAGGAAAAATAAAGAAAGCTTACAGGACAGAACAAATTAGTAGATTGAAACAAACAGACCTACCCCAGTTCTCTAAACACTGTTCAGCTTCCCTTGGTAGTGTTTTTCAAATTAAATATACAGAACTCAAACAAGAAAGATAATAAGAAACACCACTACATTGTTAGACATTGGTGTGGGGAAAGAAGAGAGAGGAACAAAGGTTTGATTTGGATATTCTCTTGACTTGAACAAATCAGTGCTAGAAATATTGAGTAGGGTAGAGTAGGTCACTTATGAATTATTAATCATTTAAATTGCTTGTTAATATGCACATTGAAAGTGTAACTTATACAAAGGTATTTTCCAAATAAAATAACCCCTCCCAAAGCATAACTTGCCCAAATCTTAAAAATATACGTATTTTTGTCTCTAGTTGAAAGTTGTCAGATTTTTAATTTAAAAGATCCAATATTAGTGGTAGATTAAAAAATGTTGCAGGATGCGGTTTAAGATAAACATAATGATCTACAGTCTCTAAAAAGATAATGGAAAACAAGAACCAGATTATTAAAAATCTTAATTCCATCACAGAAGTCTAAACCTGTGTAGCCTACAGCTTCATATCTCACATGCACATAAAGAACTACAAAATCTTTGTAATAAAACTTGTTTTGGCATAAGCTCATCACATAACTTTAAGCATGGTCTCCAAATTTATCTCAGTGCAGAATCTGAGAAGAGTGGGCTATCGTATCGTTGGGTTTCTTTAGAATAACAGAGGAGGAAAACCCCAGCACCACCATATACATGAGGCTAGGCCATTTTTGTGGATCATTCAGGGATCCAGCTCAGACTGTAACTTTGATACCTACTACTCAAAATGAAAACTGGGGCACTACTGTATATAACAGTGTCATATAAATCAGTGTATACAACAAACTGCATAAAAACTCTAGACAACTACCAGGAATTTGATGGCAGACTGAAACTGAGTGTCACAGAGAGAGCAACAGCCAAGTAACAGGTGAAAGAAAGCGGAAATGTAAGCCGAGGATCTGAATTTTCAGACCAGTGCTTTATTAAACACAGTTTAGTTTCACATCCACTTTAGATCAAATCCAGCAACCAGTGTAATTTGTAAGCTTAAAAACTCCAGCAAAATGTTATGAAATTGTCCTGGCTAAACCTCAGCTCTGAATCTTCTTGAAATCTGGAAACTCTCTAAAGCAACATTATAGCTTCCTGCTTAATTTATCTTTTTTATTTTAATGAGCTTTGATATGCACAAAAGCAAGCATATGTTTTTTTATAACAGTGCAATAATTACAAATACAGCCTTTTGTCAATAAGCCAGTTTAAGTCATTGCATAAATACACAGTAATTGTTGGGTTTCATTTAACTTTGCACTTCTGTTGAAATTAACTGCCCTGCCTCCTTCAAGGGGGCAATTTATACCATTTACACTGAAGGCTGCTGAGGAGACTTCATCATCCCTATAACAGACTTGCCAATGCTGTCAGAGTAAAACACCATCTTCTCATTCTGCAAAAGCAGAAGAGCACAAAGATTACCTTGGTCTAAGAAACAATTCTCCAAGACATTCTGAGAATGTCTAGTTTGACAAAACATAGTTTGTGCCTGAAGGAGCAAAGGCCAAACAAATTTCCATCCCGTATTTTTAAAACAGCAGTAGAAGAAAGTAGAGTGCTACTTCATATTTTTTTTTTTATGAAAAAACCA
The DNA here is from genome assembly GCF_018691265.1 of Tyto alba. Classification (NCBI taxonomy): domain Eukaryota; kingdom Metazoa; phylum Chordata; class Aves; order Strigiformes; family Tytonidae; genus Tyto; species Tyto alba. Next base: position 14,668,134 of record NW_024881279.1, read on the forward strand.
AAAAACTCCCAACCAAACAAAAAAAACCCCATCCAAAATAAAGCACAAAAAACCCCAGCCCCAAAACAAAAGTGTTGCCCACAAAGTAATCAGAATAAAGGTAAATTATCCACTGACTTCCAGGTTCCGTTTTGTTATTGGTCGTTCCTCTTTTCAACGTGTAATTAGTAGCAGCAAATGTAACTCTTAACTTTCTAAACCCATTTCCGTTCAACTACATCTGTTCCACCAAAAAATTTGCTCTAATATAGATCAAACGAGGAATCATATTGGGCTAAAATCTGGACAGAAAGAAGTTTCTAGCATTCAGGTAGAACTTCTTTGTACTGTGCTGTGAGTTTCTTTGTACAAAGAGCTGGTATAGAGGTTATAAAATTCTTCTGACATTCTCTGCAATGTTAAAAAAAAAAAAATGCCTATTTTAGAGGAGTATGAAGAGCGAACAAATGACTTATTCAAGTAAAGCACAGTTTTGGAAAGAGTCCAGCAGTCCAGGTTCTTGTCTCCTCTTATAGTCATGACCTTTTCTGAGACTTTTCAAATATAAGAAAAATCCTCATACCTCTGAAAACATGGACCTTATCAGAGATTGAATGAAAAGAGGTATGGGAGGGCATCAGAAGAATAGATTAGAGCTGAGAGTCCTGACAGAGTAAATATACAATATCATATGTGTGTATATGATGACATGTATCCTATGCACATGGCTGCTAAGTCAGTGCGGGATGAGGAGAGGTTTTTAAAAAGCAGTAGCCATGGCTTATGTGTGTGGGATTCTACAGTCAGGGAGAATTCTCCCTGAAAGGCAACTTTGTATAATGAAGAGTTGAAATTTGGAAGACCTGCCTTCTAACTTTTCAGGGTGGTTTTCAGCATCAAGATGTACTTCTAAGCTTGCAATCATTTGTAAGGATGTCTCTCAAAAGAGCACAACTCACCATTTTTGATTTTTCCATCATGCACCATCTAAATTACATGGAAATAAACATGTTAGCCTGGGAATTTGAATGGGTGAGCCCCAGATTTTAAAATCCACTGAAATTAAGAGAGGGAAACATCAGTATCAGAAATACCTGTGTTTAAATGCTTTGAAAGTGTGACTCAAAAATTAATTCTCCAGAATTGGAATTCACAATGAGTACCTGAAATTGGTATTTCAACACTCCCAAATTACCTCCATATTTTTTTTCTGCTAATCACTGGTATTAAATGAGGGCAAAGAAGAAAAATAACTTTTACTTTATTGCAATAGAACCACACATTTAAAGTTTACGCTCTGAGATCTATGGAAGTTCTTTTACAAGATAAAGTTAAAAAAATCATTAGAATATATTTGACTGTCTTCCAACACTTCTCAGTTACTTTCTTATTTTCCTAAGTGCCTAAAATCAACCAAACATCTGTAAAATCAGTTCTTGAGATAAGCACGCACCAGTGATTTAATTCAGGTCGGACAGAAGATCATTGTTGCAAATGTTAATTTTCTCAGTCTTACAGATCTTGGGTATTGAGAGGATCAAACAGTCATGAAAATTGTACTGATTATCCATCCCTATGAGTACATGAAATAGAGGCTACAAACACACTGTAAAAAGCTTTGTCTGTTACTGCTTGCAGCTTAGTCCCTGTATTTTCCTTCTGAGTTTGTCACTTCTGTGCCTATGAAGCGTACATATACAGAAAAACAAATTGCCATTTGGTTGTGGCCTCATCTGTAATGGAAACAAATTGGATCTCTCACATACTGAGTTGCTGACAACAAAGCCTTTACAGTCAGAGTCATGACTGTTTCTGTAACAAACATACTGATATAAATGTAGGCATCAAAGTAAGTTAGAAGAAGAAATCATTCATCCATGAGGTAATGCCTCAGATGTATGCTAACAACTACCTTAAAGAAACAGAAATATAGACAGAAGCTTTCTATATTTTAATAACATGCAAGTTCTTAAAAGTCTCATTAAGTTTCATGTAGTTTAAAAACTGTGATTATTAATCAATATTTCATATACAGTGACTACTTAGAGAAGAAGGGAGTGAGAAAAAGAACCACTCTTAAAGTTAGTGCAATTTAAAACTCAAGCTTCGACTCAAGTTTCAAGGGAGATGCTGAAGATAAAGTGCTGTTCTCTAGAAATCATTTTAAGGTCATATTATTCTGGCCAAATTAATCCTAAGAGTAACTTAATTTCACTGGCAGTGCACCAGAATTGAATTTATCCTGTAGGGTCCAATAAAGTAAATAGGAGTAAATTTCAACCTGACGTAAGTGGGCATTATAGAAACCTATTCGCTATTTATTGTATAGAGAGTGGAGAACTTCATCTCCTTACCAATTACATGGAGATTATTTATTGTTATATCAGTTTTTTGCAGTTGTTTTTTGTTGTTGGTTTTTTTTTTTTTTTGTTTTTTTTTTTTGGTTGGTTGGTTGGTTGGTTGGTTGTTTTTTTCCAAAGTCTTCAGAAAATCAATTACAGCCATGGAAGAATGAAAGCACAGAATTCTCATGTGAAACAAGCCTGGAGAACTTTATTCCTCTAAAACAGCTAGGCTATATCCCATTTGTTTGCATACAGCCTTAAGTCAGAAATCTTTCCACTGAGCCTTTAAGGAATTCCTTGGCTTTAAGGAATTTAACAGAACACCATCAAAATGTTATATAGCTTAGAGGCCCAACCTACAACATTTTACAGATAACTGTATGCCTAACGCACAGTTCTATCAAAAGAGCTTAAGAAACATAGGAAGGTATTATTCCTTAAAAATTGACAGAAGAGTGTTATTTCTATAAAATCAAACAGAATCCTCAAGGAAGAATTTATGCTAATGGAAGATATAAGGTCTGACATAGCTAGCCAGTATTAAATAAACTTGTCACAATTTCTGAATGAGTCTGAATGAGCAGAACAATCTCATACCAGACTGGATCTTTACATCATGTTGCTATATCATTTTTGATTCAGGGTGGAAGGTCCTCATATCATATTTTTCTATTGTATAACCACAGTCTTGTTTTGCTTTTGTGTGTTGCAAACTGGTTTCTGTGTTTTATCTTAAATAAGTTTTAGTCACCTGATTTTTTTATCCAATGAAAAAGTCCATTGCATCTTGTTTTCCTGACCTCAGCCAGGTAGATTGCAACAGGAAATTTAATTCTGGATAATCCTTTATTCTCATCATGACCAGCACACAAATAGGGGAATTGAAACATGCACGAAATAGTCTTAATAATATACACACTTAAGGTAGGTTCTCAGTAAACTAACTTTCACCAAAGTCCATGCCTCTAGCTAAAGAAATGTGCATAAACAGCTGAACAGCAACAGGAATTTTGTCTTTTCGAGGTAATAGATAACTCTTATTCACATTCCCTGATGGTGCTCAGCAATTTTCTCATTTTTTTCTCCAAGAAAAGGCGTGTGATCACCTACGTACGCTATATTTTAAAATTCCTAGGATCTGTGACTGAAAGACCACTTACTATTCCAACTGGAAATATAGCTTTAAATATCCTGAAATCAATTTTCATTAAAGATTAAATATTGATAAATGATATATATTCTTGGTAATGCTGAAATAAATTATTAGTACAACATGTTTCAGAGACTGCTACTTGAGCAAACTCTATAGACTTCTGAGATGGCTCAGAGAAATGTATTGGTATATTTCCTTGCTTAGACATTGTAATGGAAAAGTACACCTCTTCATTGCTTACTAAACATTAAGATTTCAGAGATTTTCTTAGTAAGTTATTAAGTAATATTTCTCTGTTGCAATTCTTATGAAATACATATTACATAAAAGCCTTCTTCAAAATATAGCAAGTTATATATGTGTTTGTGCATATACTGTTTCACTGTTCATGAACATTTGCATGTTCAGATGAATATTAACAACTAATGAGTATTTCTAAAGCAGATTAGTTCTGAAGAAGCAAGTTTACCTACAAGATTTACAGTGATGTTGTATTCTCTTTTCAGCATTAAATGGATCAATAAACAGAGACTGAATAAAACCCCCAATGTCTGAAACGTTAGGTATTGGTACTTACAAGCTATAATATCTATAAACTGTATTATCTTTCTTCCCTCTTCATGTTGCTTCTACTGCACATAAATCTTTCCTGTGCTATGCCTTTGTGAATAAGATCAGTTTTTTGTTAAAAAGCAACTTTTTGCTACAACAGTGAAACAAAAAATAGCTCTGGTCATTTCCTGTTACTCTCAGCCCAATGTCTTTGCCCCACCAAGTTTCTATTAATATTTTTTGTTACTTCTCTGAGGTAATATTGGAAAAAATAATTACCATGTGGCTTGTTGTGTAATAGCATCTGTGATGGATGAATAAAGAGACACTTTCAGAGTAGACTAAATTATATTTCTGTTTGCCATTTGTTAATTTGATTTTATTAAAAAGTTGCTTAGTTACTACAGCCTGTGGTAAGAAGCCAAGGTAAAATGTGATCAGTGTACCTCAATAATTATGGGAAATTATTTTTCTTATCAGAGTTCATTCAGTGCATTTGTAATGGAGTAGAGGCTTGGAAGCCTATCTATAGGGCATGTTTTTCCTAACCATTCCTCAAGTTACAACTTCTATATCCGCATTTTGAAAATCAAGCTTCTAATCTATGAATAGTGAGTAAACTGCCTCTGCTTCTTACCTGTAAGATTTTAATCTTGAATAGTCAAAATGCTAAAGGCAATCCAGTGTGCCAGAGGTAACCAGCAGAATCAGGGATCTTCATTTCTCAGCCTTAAGCAGGTTTTAAGGTAAGGATTTTTACTTCTTATTCCATTTATTCAACTGAATTCAAAAGGACAGAGTTAATACAAGTAAGCTGAAAGCTAGATATGTCCCAAAACCCATACAAATGTACTCTGGGTGATACAACTGGAATTTATGTACTCCCCCTGAAAAAAGAGAAAGCCAAAACAAACCAAACCAAATTACTTCCCATCTAATAGTTACTGTATGGAGAAATCTAAAGAAGGCTTCTCCAGAATTGATTCTAAGCATTAACCAGCTAGACATTTTTTAATGACAAGATGTGCAAAAACTCACCTTGGAGATAACCACTAACATAACTGAAACAGGTGATAAAACAGAAGATATCTTGCTGGCATGAAGAGATAGAAGTACTGTACATTTTTACTTTAGTACTTATATGCATAGGAAACTATCCTGCCATAACTTTTAAAGACAGCAGGCTCTGGGGGATTGAATAGGGCTACAGGAACTAGGTATGCATATACTCCAGTTTTAGGCCTACCACACAGGTAGCAAGGTGGACAGCTTCTTATGCCAGATGCCTGAGTTTCCTCCACCATAAAATGGAGGGCTTATTCATCTGCTTTATGGAGAAATCTGTGAGTGTAACACACTTCAAAATAGACAGTCTTTATGTATGCACTAAAGGAGCAAATCAGAATTTCCATTATTTCCAGGGTTGCCTGAAATCAAGAAGGTGGAAAGAAGCACCCTCTGTCTTTCTGTAATAGTAAGAATATAAAACACTCAGATCTGTGGTTAACAGTGGGATCCATGTACCCTCCTCATCATTTGCAAGAGACACTGAGGATCAGGTTTCTGAAAACATGATGCCGGGATGTATAAATCTAGAAAAAGTAAAATGAAGAGAAAGAGTTGCCACCATTAAAGAGAATATGTTGCCATTTTTTTTCCCTTATTTTCCCTGAATATTCTTAATACATTTTCTTGGATATTGTTGGACAACCATGTGAATTGGGAAGACCTCAAGCCAAACAGCATGTTTTGACACGTGCTGAGTGACTAGAGCCTTATTTGTTGTGTTTGTCCATACACCTAAGCAGCAGAGATTTTACATTTCATTGGCATGGTCCCTCTAGTACATTGTGCCAAGTAGTGTTACAGTGTTGTATCATTAATAACTTTTTTGCAGTAGGCACTTATGCTTTTTAGCACACCTACCACAGGGACATACGGTCTATTACATCAGCCTTAGTAGGCTCCAGTTTTTACCTACCAGGAAAATATTTTTTTCTTTTGAATCCACAGACCAGAGTTTTCCTCATATTTCCACAAGTAAATCCCTGAACCATCACAAGGTACAGCTAAGTATTGGTGCAGATCACCCAGTGGGCAAACTGAAGGAAAATATCTCATCTCCTGGCCTTGTCCTGAAGAGCAGAATACTAATGCCAACTGTTTATGGATAAAAATCACTGTCAAATTTACTTCAGTCCCTTCCACTTTAAAAAGATGCAGCCAAGCTTTCTAAAATTGTCTTTAGATTTGGGACCATTGTCATATTATGGTGTTACCAGCATTTTTCCCTTTGTTGCTTGTTATTTCTTCCCAGTGTATTTAAAAATGCATTCAAAAGGAATAAGAGAATTATCCTGCAAAATAAGACATCATAGAAAAGTCTGGTTTGACTTCTGAAATTATATGGAATATCAGTATTTTTTCCTGAACTTCTGTATCATATTAATATATATATTTAGCAATTATCGACATGGTCTCTACCTTCTGTCAACAACCCAGCTCAGAACAGCATGGGTGTTTGAAACAAACAGTTCACAATACAATGCGTGAAAGCTGACTTCAATATAGTCCTTTATGTCTTTTTGTAATATGAGCCATATGTAAAAACACAACTCAGTGCAGCCAGATTCCAGGCATAACGCTCTTACATATCCATCTCTTAAAGGAATTAAGAGAAAAAACTAAGTAAAGATATCAATTTCTATCTGAAAGTACAGCACAAACTGACTCACAATAATGGGAGCTATGCAGTCAAGAAAACAGTTCTGTTAAAGTGGAATTCTCACAGCTCTACATTTTCATTGTTTGAACAATGACAACCAGTTTAAATTTTTTTTAAATAGTGAAGTAGCTTAAAATTGGACTGTGGACAGTTAAAAAACTTGGAAGTCTAAAATAGTGTAGAAATTTTAGTTGGAATAGAGAGGCTTATTTTTAACACAAAAATATGACAGCTTATCATGATATTTTTATATTATTTCATTTTTTTAAACCATAGAATTGTCCCAGAGAACATATTTTTGGGAACTGATTTAATCCAGTACCCTGTGAATGAAATAATAATAAAAAACAACTTGCTGCTTTACTCACAAACAGTTGCAGGTTTCCAGACACTTAAAAAGATTTAAAATATCATTTTATTAGAATACTTTATTTGGACTTTAAAGTAATCACTGAGGTGTTCCTCAGGACTTCTTATTTTATGCTATCAGATGAAATACTTACATGACTGGGGAGGAAGTGTTAGTAATCTTCTAATTTGAAAAAAGCAAAGCAATATATTTATATTACTGCAGCTTATTTTAAAATTTGTTGTTAAAGAACTGCTTATGTGAACCTAGTCAAACCCAGATACTGTTGGCTGTGTCATGTTCTCAGATGATAATTTCCTTGGATGAGTGACACTGTCACTTTGATCTGTGAAAATCTTCTATTTTAATTAATATGTAAGATTTACTTTAAAAAAAATAACAAAAGCACCATTTCCCTTCTCTGAACAAATCTTTTATATTAGTTCCAACAAAACATTACTATTAATAACAAGGTGGAATATTTGTCCCTATAGAAAGAGATATCCTGCTGTGACACACTATCTTGTTTGCCTTTCATCACTGAGAATGTTAATCTCAATGCAGTTCCTGTTGGGATAAAGATTTATAGTTTCTCAGATTTTAGAAACAATTAATTAAGCAGCTGCACTAACTGAGTTTCAATAAAAGGAAGCCCAGAACATTTTGTAAAATGCAAAGTAAAGCTCCATACTGGACTTTCTGGTTCTAGCTGGAGGAACTAGAGCAGCCTGAAAAGAAATGAAGCATTTTTCTAGACATGAAATGATCCACGTATTTCACAGAGTCCCATCCCCCTGGTAATTTCATAGCTAAATACTAGGACAAACAGGGCTAAGACTGGAGAAGAAATTTCTTACCTCCTTGGAGCATGAACCTGGAAAGAGGAATCCTGTTCGAAGGGGAAGCCTGATCTGCAATTAGCAAGGGCAGGCAAGCTAGATTCAGAGGCACTAGTTAGTGTTGCCTTGTTGACTTTACTAGGGTGTGGGATGAAAGTGGGACTTGGAGAGGGCTTTCTTAGCTGTTCAGAGGTAAGAAAAAGAGGTACTTTGTTCCCCTGAGGGGCTCAGAAGTAATTGTTTGGCTAACGATGAAGCTTAGATTTTTTTTGCAAAAGTTCCCCTTGTTTATAAAGTGCTGTGTGGTGTCTAGGAAGGAAGAAAGGAGGAGTTGGGAAATTTGATACCTTTAACCTCTTTTCTTGATTTGCGTGGTAGCTAATAGATCAAAGCTGCGAAATGGACTGAAGTACTTGTTTGTGACTATAAACAAGGCATCTCCTGGAATTCCCCATTCCCTCTTAGACAAGCTCAAAGGATTGTCTTTACTTTTTCTTCTCTCTGGGTTCTTGGCTCAGAATAATGCGATGAAGATGGAGGTGATGAACTAAGTGGCTACTTAAAGCCCCACCAAAAGGACTGGCTGTGCTCTCCCAGATGTCCGAATATCAGAGAAGCATCAGTTAATGAGTGGGCTTCAGCAGGAATGTTACGCTAAGAAGGGCTTTTATTTATTATGGTATTACACTGGAGTTTTCAGTCCAAAGCTAGTGGGTGGAAGCAAATACCTTGGTGACTGCTAGTCTTCTCACATTAACTTGTTAGTGTTTGCTCAGAGCCTTGAGGAATTTAGCCGTTAACAATAACACCCAGTTAATGTTGTAATAGCCAAACAAGGTCCTGCTCACTGATATTAAAAAGAGAGAACTATCTAAACAAAATTGTATTTAAAAGAATAAAAATAAAAATTTTCCCTCAGAAGTTTTGTTCTGACATCCCTAAAAGTAAGAATATATATAACATATATTTTACTGTTGCAATAAGCTGAACAAGAACCTTTTTTTTTTTTTTTTTTCTTTTTTTCTAAATGAGAAGGCAGAGTTAGTCTGAACTGGTAAATGGTATGCTAAAAAACAGAGAAGACTTTGCCCTGGGAGATATTGTATTATATTATTAGCTTGATTGAGGGAAAGGAAAAAGAGAGAGAGAATTCTGAAGGAGATTTGGCTTTGGAAGGTGGGAAGAGTTTGTGACATGCTGGAAGAATGGTAGATTTTTAAATACTGACAGCCTATCCTAAAGCCTCCTGTCATATAAACACCTCTAAATTAGTGGGTTTCTATAAAAACTCTTAAGTTTTTGCCTTTTTAAGTTGGTGGTTTGTAAAGTTATCTTTACTATAGACTATTTGGTTTGATTTTAAAAAGCCAGCAAAAATTATTTTCCTTTACTAATTAAACAAGAATTCTTAACTGTGTTGTCCATTAGAGATCACTAAGTGTGTTCACATAGGCTCTGACTGAGTTCTGAAAAAATCTTATATGCATGATTTATGCGTGAATAGGGCTGCCTGCTTAGATCAGTCAGTGCAGTTAATCAGATGTGCATGGTGAATACTGTGCTGTTTGTAATGTGTACAAGGAAGGAAATCCTTTGTAGCAGAGACACAATATTGCATAGTTTTAGCTTTCATAGCTTTCTGTAAAAATCCTTTTACTGACTATAAATACCTTTAAAACAGAGTATGGCTGTTACACCCATTGGTCTGTAATAGCCAAGGAGTCTGAGAACTGATGAAACACAAGCAGAAGGCTAGAGAGCAGAACTTTCTATTTAGGTGGGTTTTTCAACATATTTTCACAGTACCATGTCACACATGACCATTCAGAATCATACAAGAGCCACAGCTGTTTGCATATGCATCAGGATGGATGCTTTCAATAGGCATTACATTTTCTACAAGTGCAAAAGCATGGCCAAACCTGTAGAACAAATATATGATTACATTTATATAGCAGTTCTTTTGTTCTGCTAGAATTAGGCTGCTGAACCATTTAACAAAGCTGACAAAATAAGGACAAGTAATTACTGAGGCTATTTGTTTTGAAGAAATGTTATATGATTTTTTTTGAAAGCTATAGCATATGAGAAAGATTTCAGGATAATTACTCATAACTGTTGTCATTTACTGCAGCCTTAATTAATATGCTTGTTTTGCTAGCTCAAATAGCATTTAGAAGACAAAACCAAACAAATTTGTCCATAACAAGATAAGCAGAGAATAGCATTTCCAGGATTTATTTCCTACAGTGTCAAAAAAATTAGTTCCTTGCTGTTCCCTACCAGCTTCTGTTTTACAACTTCAGAGTTATCTACAAACAGTAATTGGTAAGGTTTCACAGTAACTTTGCCAAGAAAGGAAACTGCCTGTTTCATCATATAGGAAAACACAATGATCTTTGCACCAAAATAAAACAGCAAACCCACTATTTTTAGAAGAAATTGTTAAAATAGCAAATGAAAGTACAAATATGCTATGTCAGAAGGAAGTTTTACAGTTAAAAATTTCACTAGGTTATAATGATTAATTAGAAAAAAAAAATTAAAAGGGGTTTTGGTGTGGGTTTTCTTTCCTTTCCTTTTACTTTCTAATCTTCCTTGACCATAATTAGAAAGTACCTTAGCTGTAATTGTCACTTGAAGAGGGTACCCTAAGCTAAGCAGTGACAACAGATTTGAAGTTCATCAATTCTACTAGCCCCTACGAGATAGAATTTACATATCTGTTATGCAAATATTGATTTATTAAACTTCAATTCTACAGCAGCTCCCTGGTGGAATGCCAGTGCATTCATTATAGGCAACATAGGGAAGACGGTCCAACAGGGAGATCTGTGATGTGAAAACAACACAGACACAATACATCCTTGCATCATTTACACAATGTCCAAACTGTATGATGTAAGTCTCAAGGAAGAGAGGGTATTACTATGGCTCTTGTTCAAGTTAGGAATCTACTAGAGTTAATCACTTAATAAATAAATCAGCCTGAATAATATCCCATTTGTATATTCACCTTTAATCTGTATGTTACCAGCCTTGAGTAAGAAAAGATTTTAGGGTAGAAAGTGAAACTACAGCTAGTTATCTATAGACAATCAAAACAGTGTTGGATATTACACTGCTACAGGACTTCAGTATATGCTTAAGTGCTTTGCTGGAATAGAGCTTAAATATGAAAAAATCTTTGTTAACCCTCTGGTCTGCCTTGGCAGAAAGTCATCAGACTGACTTCCGGGCATATACTTTGCATTCTGGCATGAGTTAAAGACTGAAGCATCTGATACTAATTTTAGTCCTACTTCTGACTTTCCTGGGGTTTTAGTAGGGTTGCATCAGAGTGGTGATGCTATTCCAGGGTATAATTCAGCTGTGTTCTGTTTTACATAGAGGAAAATATTTAATGCAGAAGTACTGTTGCTTACTCAGTCAGTGGTAAACCTACTTAACAAAAGATAAATTGTATCAAACACACAAACCATTAATTTTTCTTAGACTACAGAGAACAAAAAGGCTTTATGGACACCATTCCAGTTCCAATGCCAATGGCAGAGAAAGGTGTGAGAGCTCCTAACCCAGCCAATGCAGGAAAACATCCATCCACATATCATCACTCTCAAAACAACTGTTTCCAATAGCATGAGCTATGCTTCATGTAAATTAGTGTTTAGGAGCAAAACTACAAAGCAATACTTGTTGCAAGATCTGGTGTATCATTTCTGACATACGTGAGGGAATATTTTCTTCTTGTCTCCCTCTCTCTCAACACTTCTTTCATTTCTCTTTACAGACCAGGGAAGAGTATTATGTCAATTCTAAAGTTTTAACCAATGTATCTGAAACTACAGTCATGGTACTACTTCTTAAAGCATTTCTTACAAGAGCTTCTAGATGCAGGAGGAAAATAATGCACGTGGATTTAATTTTATGCAAGTTCTTCATTGAATTGCAGATATATACAATCTTGTTCAAATCAGTGAAGGAGAGGAGTTTGAGCAACTAGTGAGGCTCCACTCTTGCACGTTAATGAATACCCCATAGAGCAGTCTTGCGGAGCCGCGGACGAACGACACGCCGAGATGGGTTCAACGTGGAAGATAGAGCATCAATCAATGTGTCTCTTTATTGGTCCAGGGTACATATATTTATACAGACAATGATAATTATTATGCCTACTAGTCACTAGCTGATTGGCTTAAGCTCTAAAGGTCGTATTCGCACGGTCCACCTACTTGCAGTTAGCTAACAGCACAAGCTTCTCATAACACTAAGTTTCTCATGTTACTATTTCTAATTCCTCTTGACTTGTTTTCGATACACAACAGTACCATAACACAATGTTTCTCAGACCACCGTTACCATAACACTGGGTTTCTCAGACCACTATTCCCAATTCCTCTCAACCTGTTTTCAACACACCACGGTACACAAGGCTGAAGCGTCCTTGACATTCTTCATGTATCAGCAGCTGCCAGCAGCTGCAGGCAAACCCTAGTGAGGCTCAGCATCAGTGAGGCCCAGCATCAGCCCCTAGAACAGGCTCTGATCGTACAATTGCTCAGTGGGCTCAGGACCCTTGTCTCTGAGCCATTCTCCAACATAGTCTGATAACCAAGAAAAGACTATCAAAATTATATTACTTTGATTATTTAGAAAGATTCCACAACACAATGTAATGCAATATCATTTCATCAGAACAGCTAATGCCTTGGGAAGCAGAACAGTTATATCGCAACAAACATCTTACCAAGTACTTACATAAGCAAGAACTACAAGACTGTTTTTGTAAGCCTTTAAAGCCAGTGAGTCTGTATTTCCTTTTGAGATATTGGCTCTGGCAAAAGGTACAGCAAAAGACCATCACAGTTCATGTGCTGGGCATTCTTCCCATGTAGTTAGAACTAGATATTGGCATTGTAGTACTGAAGAACATTTTCTAAAGAAGGAAGCAAACTGTGTGTAATGAGGAAAAAGAAAAAAAATTCTTAGAAAACTTTCTGCCATTCTAAATTTTTAAGACATATGATCATTACAACAAGAATAGAATTTCCAATCAACTTTTACATAGTTTAAAGTATTTTTCACAGGAATCTGTAAGATTTCCGTTAACTTTGTTGGCAATATTATGTGTTTTTCAAAGGCTATCTGAAGAATGGGTATTCATCATAACTATTGGTGCAGTGCCATTTTTAAGTTCTTATATCTGTGATCACTGAAGAGAATGGGAAAGTTGTTATGTATATTATTAGTGCTGGCTCAGACAAAGACTTCTGCCAGCTAATCCAGTGGCATTGGTATAAAAGGTAAAGAATTTTTTTTAAGCTATTCTGTGCCTCAGTTTGTCAAATGGGCACAGTATAATAGGTTAGGTACCCCAAAATTGTTAAATCTGAATTACACGTTTTTCCACTTCTGAGTGGCCTATGAGGAAACTCTTAGCTTCTCAAACACGTTTTCTGTAAGGTTCTATAATTATTTATTTGTCTTGTGATATGTATAAAATATTTATAACCCAAGTTTCTGTAATGTCACATAGATTAAATTGTGCAAATTTGCAGTTTCCCTTAATTTAACATGTAGAAACATATTCTCAGTGAAAACAAAGACAGAAGAATTTACTTTCTATGAATTTTTTTTGGAGGAGCGGCAGGGGGGAACATTCCTTATTGGTTTGAATACTTGTGAAAAGCAAAAATTAAAGGGGTAATAAAACAGTCAAGTGACATAATTTCAAAAAATCAAACTAATATAAACGAAAAATGTTTTACAATATTCATGCTGCACTTTTTTAATGCAGTGGGGGATGTTAGAAAGGTAACCTAAAGTGTTCCAAAACAGTTACTAATTTAAAGATGTGAAGTACTCCTAGCTTTGTTTAGAAGATGGAAATTAACTCCTGAAAGATCTGTATGTACTCAACTACTAAGAATACCAGCCCAAGTATCTGTGGTAAAATTAGTCTCTTAGGTCAGGACTCCCTGTCCTTCTCCAAGTCAGGTTGAATAAAAAAGTTTACCTGCAATGCAGCACCTTTCTCAGGATGGGCACAATCAAAGAGTCTCACTGCAAAAAGACCTTTGTGGGGCCCTGGTCAGTACAATATGGCACAGATTTTGGACAGGATAGTTTATTCTGCACTGAACTCCCTGCTGCTATAGCTAGATTGCTGCTAATAGCTGAGCTACCACCCTACATCACACTAGAACCTGCAAGGTAGACCTATTTAGTGTACTGCAAATCTTTTTGCCTCCATTGCTTTGTAATAAGAAGATAATGGTTGTTACCTTGTGTGTGCAGAACTTAGAGTTTATTAATTTGCGTGCTTACTGCAGTTCTGACTGTATCAGAAACTGTACTGATCTAATGGAAAAATTTGTACTATGCCAAAGCAATTACTACATGCCTTTTCCTCCCACAGACCTTATGTACCATAGGGTCAGTTAATCAGTTGACCTGTTCTTGTGCCACTGAGCTGGAACCAGCTCTTATGGTAAAAGTGCACAAATATTCCATTCCTAGGGAGAAATTCCAAAACCATAAGATTGTTCAGTCCTCTTCTAAACAGAGAATCAGGTTTACGTGTTTATTCCTCGATCTAGGGAGCTAATATAATTTAAGAAGCCACAGAAATAAACCCATGCTGAATGCAAAAGGCTAAAGCTTTTCAGATAACAGTAAATTATCGGATCCAAAGCTTCTAGAGAAGCACAGTCAATTAAGTGAAAAGAAACAATATTACACCTTGGTGATACCTGTTTGTTCTGATTCAACCACTTCCAAAATTTGTATAAATTAAACTAATCTAGAGAACAAATCTAATTTGTTTAAATCCAAATAATTCAGAGAGGTCACACAAAATGACTACCATAATAAATGATAGCAAACCATGAGTAAGTAAGGTAACCTAACTGATTTATAAATGCTTAGATTCTGTGCCTACTGAGTTTCCAGTTCACTTTGAGGTAATTTTTCCTGAATTACTTCACATACCAGAAACCAAATATATGTGTGTGGCCAACGTGAGAGAACCTCAGTGTTTCCTGGAGCACAGACATCAATCCATTTCTACTATGCAGCTGGTGAAATAAAAATTAATTCCTAGGGATTATAGTCTTCAAGGGCAGAGGTTACAAAAATCATAAAAACTGAATGTGGAGTCTTTGAAAGTTTGAGACCTTACCTGATAGAAATGCAATTGAACTAAGGCCAATTAAATGGGACCTATCAATTTAAACTGGAGGAGAATCTGAAATCCTGGACCTCTGGATCATGGATGTTTAAATGTAACGACCCTACATCCTTCTGGTAATTAAGCAATTGATGTAAATAACACATTGCTAACAAATGTTTCTGTATGCCACTTTTGGCACCAAATTTGCCATACCCAAATGTTGAGACTTTACCCTCAAAAATGGATTATTAACGTGGTATTTAATCTCAAAGGGAGGAAGGTAAACACTTTTTGGATTCCATCCACAGTTTTCTTCTCCAGTACCCAAATATGCATTGGAAATTCAACAGCAGTGCTACTCAGCACTCTTGCAAGTAGTGACAAATAACATCTGCAATGGAAATGGCAGGGAAAATTAGGCAGACAGAATGTAATTACTTGCATTGGAATCTGGCCAAGACATTCAAATTAGCAACAGGACGATGAGAAAAAACTTGTAACAAGATCTGAAGCCAAGTGACACCTGGAGTGCTCTTTTTGCTAGGCAGATGTAATACCAAAAGCTGAGGATGGTAGCAGCAGCCAGAAAGTTAAACAAGACTGTGACTCTAACATCGTGTGGATGCCACTTGTAAGAATATGCACAGCATATCTGCCTGAAGGCTGTGGCAAACCACCTTGAGGTGTGTCTCAAATGTGAAGGGGAGGAAAATCAGCTTTTGGACAAAACAATTAGAACATATTGGAATGTGGCTGGTGACCTATGCTCCAGGAAGTGTAGGAAAAAAAAAAGTTGTTGGCAAAAATTGTCATCAAGTGTATGATAATTTGAGTAAGTCTCTCTTGATGTGTTAGGTTCCACAACACTTTCCAGAAGAGATGAAATAACCACATAAACTCCTTCTGTCTTTGTTCACTATAACTTAATGAAATAATTTTTATTTTCTTAAGATTTGACCTGTAGATTAGCTTTGCAAAACAAAAAACTAAGAAAACAGGTCAGATGCTTTGAAAATTAAACACTTAATAGAACCTCTGTTGTAACATAAAGAAAACATCTGTACCTATGATGCCTAAGGAGGAAGTGGACTTGGTGACATAACAATCTGTAACAATGTTCAAATTCATTACAAATTAATTCTAGAACCAGCCTACTATCTCCCCCTTTTCTACTCCTCCTTCACCATAAAACAAACAAATAAAAGATGTTTTTGTTATGGAGAAGTAAAGAAGCTAGAAGGATGGTTAGTGAGTAAAGGCACAACACTGAAGGATGGAGACAGAATCTGTTGTCCATCCCTGCTTCAGATGCTGTCTGGTTACAGAAAATCTTTAAGATGTAGATTGGTGCACCTTAATGGAGGTGCCGAATTTTCCAAGGCAGCCCTTCCCCCTGCCTGAAGCTCCTTTCTGTACAATGAAGATAACAAGGGTTATTTGCCTCCTGGAGAAAGCAAAAGATAAAAATAACTGGTGTCAGTAACTGATGTATACAAAATGTTATGTTCTCTTTAGATAACTGTTGTAGTATGAATTCAGAAAATGAAGATGGAAAAATAAAATCAAAACTTGGGTTTGGATTTTCTAGGAGACAAAAGCATGAGTCTCCTATTTGTTATTGATTTTTACCTTCTTAACCTCTTTAGACATGCAAAAAAAAATTAAAAGAAGCACACAATCAAAAATATAGTAAAACCAAAAAGTTAAACTTTTAATAGCATTACTTAGCAGGTTGCATCATGATTCGTCATTAGGGCTAAGGAAATGCTCACCCTGTGGTGGAGCATGAAGCTTTATGAATTTTCTCTGAACATGCTGGCACATACTCTTGCTGGAGCTCATTAGCACTGATAAAATTACAGTTTGTTTAATAACAAAGGTAACATGGCTGGTGGTAGCTTGGTGACCCCAAGTTATGTACAGTATTTCATAGGGATGGACGTTGCTGAAGAAGGGGAGAAGCACAGCCTGTAAGAGAGGTCCCAAAATGTGGATCTGGCATCTTTGACAGAGTGCTGGATAGCTCTGCAATGTCACAGGAAAGTGGAAGGAGAAAAGGAAAGGACATAGGCTAGTAAAGAAAAATAAAACTTCTGAACTAGGAATTGCAACAAGAACCACAATAATCAGTTCTAAAATAACCTCAATCCAAGTAATTTCTGTGAAATTTTTTAGGTTGAGAGATACTGTGTTATATAATATATGCACACTCCAGGTGTGTATATGTTATATAAGCTTATTGTTTGTCTTCTGTTTTCCCACATCCAGCTTTCAAATCATCTAGCTTCTCCAATCTTGAACAGTAGTACTTTATTTCTCTAATCTGTAGGCAAGCCAACATCAAAACAAGCAAGCAGCTATGGATCATGCTCTACTGGTTCTCAAAGGAGCAAGAAAAAGAAAATAAACCTTTGAAGGGGCTTTGAATATCAGAAAAATCTTTGGCAATAACTAAAGTTCATAGTATTTCTGAATTATGGGAACTTAAAGCAGTATAAATATAAGAAGAACTGAACAGGCTTAAAAATAGCCTCAAAGATTAGTGCTGCTCAGAGGTTACAGACAACATGAAACATCCTGCCAGAAAAGTATGTAAGGAACAGCTTCAGGAGCATGTTTCTGAGTTACAGTCAGCAGAACAAGAAAAGTATTATTGTGCCATCCCGATGAGACAGTCAGTGTACCCCAAAGGAATACCCAATATATTTCTTTGAGGTAAATAAAGAGTACAGATAACCCAGAAAACTGGCTTCAAACCATTATAGTCCATATGTTTTCTAATGCCTGGTCATATACAGTGTCACTGTTGTTACAGAGCCAATTGAACCCTTTATATTCCTGATTGAGGGCCAAAAGGCACAGCCAGGTTCCCAGTGCAAATGGACTGTAGTGGGCAAGCATACCATGGGGTCCAGCAAGGCAGACAGTCTCCACAAACAGAAAAGCAATAGCTGCCTGCCAGCTACCTAATTGTGGAGTTGGTGTCTGCTGGGAAGCCAGCTGCCTTCCCAGCCTTCCAGATGGAAATGAGAATGTAAAAGAAAGTAGACAATGAAGGGTACATGGAATTCAAATTAAATAAACACTATTTGCACTACAATTGTGATCTGTTTTGACTGCCCTTCTTTTATGAAAAGCACTTCAGGGATTTTCTTTTTTTTTTTTTTTGCATGTGGCAAAAAAGTAAGTCGAGTATAGAAGAAGATGATGAAGCAAAAGTACTAGATAGCCTCTCTTACATTTTGAGCAGCTGTCTTTAATCTCCAAGTATAGAACCACATTTAGCTGCTATAAGTGAAAACTTCAGATGTTCCTTTTTGATTACTGCAGTTTGGACTTTTACATGAATCTTGTCTAAATCCTTTCAGTTGACAAGCCGAAACAACGGATTGTATTTCCTTCTCTTACTGTTTCCATTCAAAGCAGTAATGCCAAGAGTTCCTCCTAGTCCTAATCAATGAGAACAAGAAATAGCAGAATTTTGGAGCCCAGAAGAGGGTAATTTCTTGTTCACACAACACTTAAATGATGTCTGAGATAAAATGAACACTTATCTGAACAAGCTTTCTTATACAGAATATTATCAGAGCATTGAGGGTAGAGTTCCAGCTGACTCACTGATGTCAATACTAAGAAATTTTTTTCAGCGCAGCATATTTATCCCTAATTACCTAATAAACCATTTTCAACAGTGTCAAATGAATGTAAAATTAACATATGTCCCTTTGTTGCTAGTACACAGTTATGACCATTAATAAGCCACAGCTGAAAATGTATGCAGAAATCTGATAAGGCCATTGTTGGATTACAAATCACTGCAATTTCAGTAGTAGCAAATCCATCCAAAACATTAGACAACCTTCCCAAAACTGAATTTGACCACTGCCATCAGGAGAGTTTAGAAAGAAAAATGCATGCTTCTTTTTAAGTGAAATCAGTGCCTAAATAGGATAAGAGCTACTTCAGATCATACTACACAGAATTTTTAGATTCATATAAAAAGATCCAAGTTTTATTACAGAGAACAAAAGGGAGCACAGATATGAAATAAACAAATCAGAATATGAATGAGAAATAGCAGGAATTCTCACCTGCCTCTTTCTTGAGCTACAAATAATTTACAGAGATACAAAATCAGTTTTTAGGTCTTACAGATATTTTCCTCCACAAGAAACAGTCCCACAAGTTTTTATTACCAGTAAAGGTATCTGAATGTATATTTCTATATTCATGCCAGTATTCATATGAACTACTCATCTGATTTGAAGTAAAACAATAAACGGATAATGTGTAATTTACAGAAACAAAATACCATTAATATGGCAGCTTAAGTAATTAAATGCTCAAGATTAGAACAGAACAGTGTATTTTCTAGAGTTTCTGAACCTACAAAGTACAATATGAAACAAGCAAACTGATAGACGTAAGAAAAAGATCAGTTCCAGAAAAAAAGTATTTTGAAATTATCTATGGTGTAAGGAAAAAAAATTGTAGCAAACCTAGGAAGACCACTTGACTACTAAAATAACATTTGTTCAACTTTATCTATGAGCACCACAGGAATTTCCTGTACTGATCACCTATTTCTTCTGTACTGAATTCCTTAATCATTATATGCGATAGAAAAGATAGTGAAATTCTGAAGTTTTCTCCGATACATCTTTTGAAATAACAAAACTGATATTAGGGCAGTAATGTTGATAAATACAGAGTGCTACAGTTTTATATTCCTAGTTACCTCCTAAGGAAGTGTTTTCATAAAATCCTAGTTAGATAACAATTGCTTCCAAAACATGGCATGTAGAGAGAGCGTCAAAAGCCATTCTAAAGATAATCAAGTCCTTTATACTACTGTCCATGGATTTTTGTCCGGTCAGAAACCCAGCCTCTAAGTACTGTTTGTCTTTAGTTTAATGGTAGATATTGCTTTTACATTTTCTGGTAGTGCAGGAGTTAACTACCAGTCCAGGAAAACTGGGATGAACTTTGCAGAAATATGCATTAAATCTTCTTGTGTATTTTCCTAACATACATAGTAGCACAAATAAGCCCACGTACTCAATTTATTCCACAGCTAGATCAAAAAGAACAAAAAGAATCTTTAAAAAATGAGTTTCCTTACTCCCTTTCTGTTGATAACTTGTGAGTCCTTTCCATATACAGAGATTTCTATCAGTGAAGTGAGCTTTGATCCAAGCTCACAACTGATGGAAAGTAATTTGAATGTGGTTCACAGTTGGTGGGAATTAGTGGAGCCCAGCTGACCTTATTCTAATTTGATAGCTTCTACCACTACAGATTTGCATTTAGAAATTAAACTCATCAAGTCAAACTCCAAATACTTTCATATCCTCTCCAATCAGAGACCATGAGGAGTACATGTTCTTTGGCCTTTCAAATGTAATTATTAGTCAGAAAAATACTCAACTAAATGAATGTCTCCCTCCTGCCATCTTTTCTCTTTTCTAAGTCTGCTTTACAATACTTTTCCCCGCACTTTGTGTTCAAGAATTCATATTCCTCTGTTACTACAAGTGAATTTAAATAGTTGATTTTAATAATAAGGTAAGATTCCTATAAAAATTAAGCTAATTTTCCATTTTGATAGATAGTCTTGTATGTAGTTCAATTCATTAAAGTATCAGGCATATAGTGATGAGCTTATGCTTTGCTCATAATCAGGGATCTGACCTTACAGGTTAGTACAAATAATACCACAAAACCAAGCACATAAGTAAAACAAGCCAACAAGTGTTTGATAGAGCATTTTTTAAACAAACACAAAATTTGCTCAGAGTAGCAATAGACTAAAAGAAAGTCAATAGCTATATTTTTAAGGATACCCACTCAATGACAAAAGATTAAACAGGCAGTCTTGCGGCTAAATTAATTGATAGGATGACAACCCACTATCAGGTCTATGGCCATGTCATTGATGAGTAAATGCCAAGTCCAAGCCCTCTCATATTCATATACCTTAAAACTCCTACAAATGCCTCCTGGAAGGTGTTTAGAACTGTTGGTCTCTACTGCCGGAGTTAACCTCCTCCCTTGTCAACATACATGCAGCTGTCAGCTGTCCCTGGACCACATCAGAAGCTTAAATTAACTTTTCCTTCTTAACCCCTCTGTGGTTACTCAGAACTATTTGTATTTCTTTTTAGCATTATGGGAGTTCCTTTATTTCTCCCCCACCATACTAGTATTTATCAGGAAACCATTTTTGGCATCTAACACCTACACAGCATCTTTTCTTTCTGTTTTTATCATATCTATGACCTTAGAATGTCTCCTGTAGTTTTTCCACCTGACACTGATGTTGCTATATGCCAGATATCTCCAGGTATAACAGATGGCAGAGGAGCTGTCTGTATTTTCAGTTCAGAGTCAATTTTTTCAACAGGTTATTGCAGTTTATGCCACTATCCTCCTGTATGCTTTTTCTGCTGTTTTTTTTAAAAAAAAAAAAAAAACAAAAAAAAAAAAAACAAAACCAAAAACCAAACCACCACCTTACATTCTGCATTCTGCAGTAAGTGTGGGCAGTTGGAACAAGGAAGATGTTTGGGGTGGTTCAGGGTTAATCACAGTTTTGATGTGTGGGTAGATGTGAAGTAGTTCATATTACTATGATAGGGAAGATCTATTTCTTTAAACATCTTTGTAAAATTATCTATAAAAATGTCTGTTCATCAATATTTCTGGCCTTAAAATCCTCCTGTCATTTCAGAGTATGGAAGAGAGGGGAGAGGCAGAAATCTAAGTTCTATCTAGCATCTCTATTGTTTTTTAATGATCTCTTCAGTGTTTTAAATGATCATTTAATATCTTCTGTCATCATTTTTCAGAGTCCCACACAATCCTGAGTGCTATTGTCTGTTTTCACGGCTCTTAGCTCTCTAGCATTGCAAGGCATCAGCAAGCTTTTACTCCTGTCTAAACTGGCTAGGATAATAGTCATATCCATCACAGCACAGATTCAGTGACAATTCATTGTACTTATCCTAAACATCCTCAACGCAGTTCATTACCTGCAAGTCCATAGAGCCTGATTTTCCTCTGCTCAGTATGAATCTGTCCCATTCCATCTCTTTTCAAGACATTGTCCCTTTACTTGGAACACCAAATGCTGCATATTCCAGCTCAGTTACATCAGTGCCTGTGAAAAGCCACTGCCTCTTATTTACCCCTCATTTGGCTGCTTGCATTAAAATCATCTATCTTTTAAAAAGTTGATTACTACTTTTAATGTCTGGTAAATTCTATTTTCTTTCTTTTTGTGAAATTGAAGGAATAAAATATATTTCCACTTTATTTTTCTGTCAAAATTTATACTATCTTCTTAGTTCCCTCTCTTCTTTTACTCATTTCCCAGGATCTCACTAAAGCTTTGGTATTTTCTCTTTTGTTCATATTTTTATTTCATATCTTCATTAAATGCATCCATTCCTACTTTCAAATGTCTCTCCTCATTAACATCTAATTCATTGGTATTTAATTTGGCTAGAAACACCCTGAATGTAGTTTTTACGTTACCCTATATCTCTTATAAGTTTATTTGAAATAAGAATCAATGCGCATGCCCTTTTCTTCTGTTTTTCTTCTCATTTTGTATGACAAGTACTCTGGAAAGCTATGAATTGTTTGTTTTCTTTCCAACAATCCCTAGTGTCTGCTTAGATGTTTATAAATATGTTTTCAAATTCTGGCAAAGTAAAAACCAACTTATAAAAACCCATAGTTTATTTCACAATTTGTATCTTCTAAAAACAGAAAGCATACACTACTCATTAGAAAAACAAGCAAAACAAATGAATGTTATGCAAAAATGAGATACAAAGTGAAATATGCAAATGATAAATAAAAGCTAACACTCATTTCAGTAGCATGCAGAATACATAATTGTGTAAGTGCACACAGATATCTGTTTTAAGCTTAAATGCCCAGTATTAATAATCTGAAAACTGTGACATTAAAACATTTCTCTGAGTTTTCCTTAAGATGCATTTTTTGTATGCCTGACAGGAGACAGTACACTACACAGTCCCAGATTGCTGACATCATTAGTTTTATAGAAGCATGCATTGTTCTGCTTCTTTCTCCAGTTAACTTTTTATTTCTAAACAAGTTTTTCCTATTTAGAGAGAGAAGAAAAAATATACCATGTGGAGACATGTTCAAAGTGAAATAAATTTGTGACTTTTTTTTACACTCTCCATGAGACAGATTTCCTCAAGATATAGAAATTTTAATACTGGATAATGATTTTATTCTAATGTGAGTTTGTGTACTCTAACTTTCTGCAATACTTCTGGTTTTGTATGTATTTTCATCCAGTTAAAAAAGAAAGAAAAAATAAAAGAGAAAAAGCATGAGAATTCTGCCTTTCTGTCCATTAAAAAAAAGGGAGATTTGAAATTGATAAATGCTGAAAATGTTTATTTTTCAAGTTAACAGAACAATCCAATGTTGCCTTTCCCTCCAGAATATTAATAAAATAGGTGCATTTAAACATTCTAATTTGTTGAAACTTGTGCAGATCTTGCATCCAAGGAAGTCAGAGCAGACAGTGCTATCCTGAGCTTTCTGCCATGCATTACCAGCACAAGTCCAGCTCATGGGAGCAGAATCTGTTCACTCTGCTTTTTGTGTGCAGACTAGTCCTCACACAGATGTTCCTAAGACTGCAGCCACTGGCTTTTTTCAAGTTTTCTGAAAAACAAAACAAAACAAAAAGAAAATCCCTACTGCATTATTTTTCTGTGTGTTCCTTCCTCACTCCCTACAAGAGGGAAAAGGCAAAGAAGCATCCAAGGGCAGTAGAACTGGGACTTCAAATGACAGGTATTGGTGGGCAAGGGATGTTAAGGGAAAAAATGTCCAAAGGGAGTATACAAAAATAAATGTAGACATAGAATCATTGGAAAATACTGTACCATCTTCTTTTGTGAGAGAAAAATTGAGGACAAATACTAAACACAGATCCTGAATCTAGACACTTAGCTACATTCCCCAGTCAGACTATGCCTTCCCAGATTAATGCACAAAAAAGTATTTAAGTGGAGGACCTTTCTTCCCTTCCCTTGAAAGAAGCAAAGCCTACAGCAATGCTGGCATACTCTAAAAAGGTAGTTCTGGCCTAAACTGAATGAAAAGCTACGTAGAAGAAAAATATAATCAAAGCTCAAACCTACCATTGTCCTTATTAAGAAAAAGCAATAAAATCCAACAGTCCCTCTCCTCTTACCTCCCCTTTAAATTTATCACTTGGCTAAATTTATTGTGCAGTTATTTCCAAGAACCCTTCTTCACAATCACTCTGTCTCCCTTCCCTCTCACTACAAGCTAGCAGAGGAGTTAGGAGAAGCTCAGCCTTGTAGTAGAGTATGGCACTGCTAGGAGAACGGAATAATTAGATGACAACTGGGTACAGAGCCACCAGTTCTTTAGCTGGAATATTTTGCCTTTCAAAGTTTTGGATTAAAAAGTGGGAGCAGGGGAAATGGAGAAGGTGCAAAGGGAGCCTCTGGGAAGAGATAGAGAATGGGGCAAGAAAAGCAGCAAGGTAAGCAATAAATATAGATTTCCAGGTTCCTTTGTGTCCTGAATGTGAAACTTACCAAAAAGAGCATAAAGCTGGTCTGACAAGATAAGGCAGTGAGTGCAATCAGAAAAAAAAAAAAAAAAAAAATAAAAATCTGCTAACAGAACTTTACACAAGGCAATTTTTTTGTTACATAATAAGTGTACTTGGGCATTCATAAAATGACACATGACACACCTCCTGATTAATGGCTGGAAGTCTAAATGGTTGGTCTGAGCAAACAAAAAATGCTTAAGGAGGAGTTGTTTACAAAAAGCAAAAACTTTTCAAGTAGTGAGATACTGACAGGCAATTCATTGTCTGTCAGAGATACCAATACTGTTTTCAGGAACTTGCAAGGAAAACTTTTATCTCCTGTCATTATTAGCTTTCTATCTGTGACGGGGGTTTTTAGTATTTTTTAACTTCTGTTTGTGCCTGGGAAACAGCAAAAGCAATTTGTGTGCTCCATCTGCTCAAGGTAAATAATGATTAGCATCTTTACTCCCTTGAAATAGGACTTTTTTTTTGAAACCTACGTTGTCTTATTGTTGTCTTCGGTATTTATCA
Source organism: Tyto alba (assembly GCF_018691265.1). Lineage (NCBI taxonomy): Eukaryota > Metazoa > Chordata > Aves > Strigiformes > Tytonidae > Tyto > Tyto alba. The sequence continues at coordinate 14,693,400 of NW_024881279.1, forward strand.
GCATGTTTTGCCTCATATAGTGTCACTTCACCATCTTCTGGTAGCACTGGATGCAGGGCATAGGGGTCTTATTTGCACAGGCTTGAGATCCCCAATTAAAATGAAAAAGCATAATCTGTTACATTTAAATGTAGGCTTTGATCTCCAGAGATGCATATGGACTAAAAGTGACAGAAGTATTCAGCTTGCTGTAAAATAATTGCAAAATCACCATGGACTCATGGACTTCTTCAAGAATGTTACAGAATCAAAAAATTCAGGGTGTGCTCATTAGAATTTTGAAGTGAGGAGATAAGTTACTTGAAGTGAAAGGATACAATCTGAAACACATCTAATACCCAGGCTCTGCTGTAAAGGAGAACATGTGTAAAAATATATGTCCTCATCCAAAGTTAACTAGGCAAGAAAGCTTTCACGGTGCACAGTTATATTTTCTTATGAGAAATTAAAACACATTTTCTTCTATAAGAACATAAGGAATGCCCTATTGAGTAAGACATTACTCAGTCAAGCCTTGTATTCTGCTCTGAACAGTGGCATGCAAGACGCTATTAAGGACAACAAATAAGCTTTGCCCTTTTGTACAGTCCACTGGCCTTGTTCCCTCGCATCCACACCTGCTGCATCAGCGATCCTAGAGCATACATAACTGCTAGTTCCCTTTAATACGTAATCATTAATTTACTCCTTTCAGAAATTTGTCTACTTCCTTCTACTACTTGCTGATGCTGTCCATCTGTCACCTCAGCCTCCTCTGGCAACAAATTCAAGAAGTTCATAACCACCTTAACAGAAAAGTACATCCTTTGTTTTAAACCAATGTCAGCCAGTACCTCTTAGTTCTAGCACCAGAAGATTTGATGAAAACCAGTTTTTCATTGACTTTATCATCATGATTTTGTAAACCTTGGTCGTGACCCCTACTTTAGCCTTTTCTTCTCTAGACTGGAGTCCCAGCTTTTTTTAGTCTCCTTATAAGACAGTGTCCACAGTTTTAGTCATTTCTGTTGTCACTGTCTGCATCTTTTCTACCTCCATCTTTTTTAGCTAACTCCATGTTTTTTTTAGCATAGACTTTACCATCTTACTGGAGATGGAAATCATTGTTCTGTATTTCCCAGGACCAACCATTGCAATGAAAGACAAACAATTATTTAATGCATATCAGGAGCAACAGGGATAAATAAGACCATTCAGCCTACAGTATCAATAGGCAATTTTTTGTTAGCTCTGTCCCAGAAATCTTTTGAGGATTTCCTCACACCGTCATGTCATGTCGTGTCATGTCATGTCATGTCATGTCATGTCATGTCATGTCATGTCTCATATATGACAAACATTTTTGTAGTGAAAGGTAGCCTTTATTTTCCTTAGGAAAGACTATGCAGATTATAGCCAGGATCTCCATGATAAGAGTCTAATGCACTAGAAGAAGAAGTTAAAGTGGGCACATTTTCTCCCCAAGTAAATCTAACAGGAGAGAAGACTCATGCACCTAAATGTTCTGTAGCTTTGCATGAATTTGGTCCAAAAAAGGACATCCGTGATGTACATGGGCCATGACAGAATAGCAAGATTCCAGAGAGGAGAAACTGGTATATACTAGGAAAGAATCATACAGCTATGATATTTAGAATTTCTGTTTATTTAAGTGAAAAATCTTTAAAGCTGAAAATGACCAAAATATTAATTTGTCTCACTATTTTCTTATGTACTATTTCTTTCCAGTGACACACAGTTTTTCCTGCTCTGTAAAAGGGACACTGGAAGGTCAATGTACATGATAAATGTAACAGAATAGGAAAACAGAAGAGCATGTGGAGTCCAAAATGCAGCTAAATCACTTTGTTTCTTTACTCTTGAGGAAAAGTGAATACACAAAACTCTGTACTGATTGTGTCAGGCTTCTTATGTTTAGAGGAGAATCAACGTAATATAGTCAACAGCAAAAATATGATCATGGTTTGTAAACTAGTCCTTATCATGTGGCATATATGTTGTGCCTGTCTAGCTGATAGGGTTTTCTCTAATGCCTAACAGAGATTACAACTGAAATCAACAGGGAAAATAATGCCAGTTAATTAAGACCTGCCAATTACTATCTTTCCATCAGCACATTACCAAAGAGCTGTTTGCTACAGAGTAGACATGCAGACTAGCAGTTTTGTGTATGTGTGCATGCACACAAGAAATTTTAAAAAAAGAAAACAAACCCCCAAACATCAGCATCATTAAATCAAAGTATTTTAAGTAGTTCATGGTCTAGTGAACAACTGTTGGAGATCAACAGACCTGTTTTCTTTAAATGACTAAGTTGTACACTGAGTGAGAATTTTTGTGGATTTGTTAGCTCATATGTTAGAGTGGAAAACTAATGACTGTCTATTTTTCTACAGTATTTTGAGATTTGTGAATGAAGACAATCAAAAGAGTAAAAAACTATATTAGCTTTCAGGCTTTCAAGGTGATCTGGTTTTGTTTATTTCTACAAACACTTAAGAATATTTATGAAAAATATCATCTTTAGGTTTCAAGGGAGTAATTAAACAAAAAGTCCACCTAGAGTTTTCTCTGAAGAACTCTGTCCTAACTTTTTTTGATGTTTCCAGACATAATATAATAGGATATGTTTCCCTGATCAGTGACAGCATCAGTTTACCATTTCTCAACTGAGGTCTGAGACTCACATCGGCCAGTGAATTTAGCCATAATGTTTACAGGTGTCTATCCAACCTCTCCTTGGTGGGTTGTTATCTCTAGAGAGGGAATGCCTTGTGTACTCCTTAAACACCTATTACATTTACCAGCCAAGGATATTAGCAAGTTCAGATACCATTTATGGTTTATGCTAATCTATGCACCAAAAGCTAAGGAATAAATAAGAACAGGCACACTAAGACAGAAGGTCCCTTTATCACAGTATGTTGTCTCCAACAGTGGCAGTAGAATAGTAAGACAGGGCAAGCATGAGATTCTCCTCCTATAGCTTCTAGATATGTTCAGCACCTTCTCTTCGTGTCCTTTTCCTTCCCCCCGATCTTGAATGGATCTCTCCTGCTGATCTGACTAGTCACTACATCAAGTTAATTTAAACTTCAGCATCCACATCCTTGGCAAGGAGTTCCATTGGTCAATTATTCACCATGTGAAAATTTGTCTCCTTTTGTTTTGAATTTATCTCCTTTCAGTTTCATTTGATGTCCCCTTACGCTTCCATCCCCAATTTTTCTTATAATTTTGTAAAACATTTAGTTGTTTCTTTTCCAGACCAAAGTGTTGTATTTTACTGAACTCTTCCTCATACAGAAGCCTGACAAGACACATTCCATTCAACAGCAGCCTTCAGCAACCCTTACATGGACTGTTATGCTAAGTAACTCTTTTAGATACTTCCCATTTTGTCTGTTTGCAAATGAGATTCAGAATCACAAGAGAACTGGTCATATGTCTACTCCTAAGCTATTGGAAAAAAACCCAAAATAAAACAGGTCAACTTAAACCACCCAGGAAAAGCTACAGGAAAAGTTAAAGTGGGGTTTGGTTTTCAAGCTCAGAAATTCCCTTTTTTGTATGTTGAGAGGGAGGAAAAGGGAGAGACAGCTTTGATAAAGCCAGATGAATGCAATCAAAGGGGATCAATTTTGATATTTTTTTCCTACAGAGTAAGCATACAATGACCTTAAAAACCTGATGACATTTCCCCTTGGACTATGAGCTTAAACTCCTTTAACAATTCCATCTATACCACTGAGAACTATAAAACACTTACTGCATATGTCAAACTTTTAACAAGACCCCCTAATACTTCACATTTTTTTCCCCTCGGATATTGTACAGAAATATAATCTCTACTGGGATATTGAGAGAATTTTAAAGACACTTATCTCTAAACCACTGTTTCAATTATCTGCATGCAAACATGATACTCTTGGCTTTACCTGGTTTAAACAAGAAAATCAGATGCATACTTGTTATTTAAGACTTTGCTCCTTTTCTCACTTACAGCAAAGGTTTGTTTATTTTAAGCTATGAAGCTGTTCTAGCCAGCTCCTCTCATGCTGAGAGAAAAGCGTGCTTCATCCATTACTTTATCTTCAAACCTCCTAAGGAGATAATTAGGCATTGCAATTGATTGCAATTTATTAATCAGACAGTCTGATATACCTTTTTTTAAAAAACTCCATAACTTTATATTTGAAGAAAAAGAGGTAGAATATCCAGCCAGATTCTCTAAGTAAAATTAATTCTAAATAATTCTCATTTTCTTTTTCTCCGTTATATATTGTCCAAGATTTTAATTAGATCATGGAAAAGTGTTTAGTTACATTGTTACGGTACATAGCAAATTTGTTTCATACAAGAAAAACAGACAGCATTTTATCCCATCCATAATATACCACTGATTTTCTGGCTCACTGCTTTCCTGTAACCTCCACTGCCCATCTGTATTGTTTATGACTAAAGAAAAAGAAAACCCCAAACCATCACAACATTCATGCCTTAACATTATTTCAGTCACCTGCAGGAAGTTCGAGTATAATGTACCAGTCATTGTCCAGATAAATATTTTTATGGAATTAAGGTCCATTCAGCCATACAGAATTTCTTAAGGGAAATGCATATTTAGAAACAAACACATGAAAACATTGTTCACCAATGTTTTAATTTAATTTATTTTGTTCTATTGTTGTGTGTGATAGCATTGCTGAAGGGTTTTCATGATATGTTTAAGGATACCGTGGGAACACATTACACTGACTTAATATCTGTGATAGTCCCCAAAAAATTCTAAAAATCAGATGGTGACTCTGATCTCTCAAACCAGAAATGTATAGAACTAAAACCATGAAATCTTAACAGTTTGATTCAATAAAGCTCCATATCTGGTACTATAGCCAGACAAATCAGGATCCCTCACCTCCAGAATGCTCAGACTTATTGCCTGCCATTTTGAAATGGGTACAGAGTTATTACAATAAAAGCAGAAGAAATTTCCTCCAACCATTGAAAGTTAAGTGATAATTATTTAGTGGAAAGAGAAAACACATGGAGATTTTAAGAGGCATTTCAAAACCAGTGATTTCACCATTTCCAACAGTGGTCCTTTGAGTTTTTAATTTTCTGTGGCTTTTTATTGGTTTTAGGATTTCTCCAGAAGTTTGTAAACACACTAAATATCACAGAACTGCCTTAAGTGTTCTGCCATCTTTATTTTTATGATCTGCCTCACTGTCAACTACATTTTCAAATATGTCAAACCACAATGACCAAAACCGCTCCTGTCCCTCTTCCTGTCATACCCAAACTCATCCCAAAATTAAGAGGTAGTATGTAATGAATCACTCATCCTGAAACAGTACAGGCTTTAAAGCACAGCAGTAGATTCAAAGGGAATATTGTGCTAGGCTTGGAAGTTTTTAGGACAGGTAGGCTGAAAGTTTCAAATTTCATTTGTCTCAAGTTGCATTTTTTTCCCCTTTTACCACAAGGTATACAAAACAACCATTGTTTCTGAAATGCAGAGGTCCTTTTGAGCTGGCAACATTAAACTTTAGCCCTTCTGTTTTCATTTGGCTGCCAGATATTGCTCATTTCCAGAATATCAAAAAGGGGAAAAACCCCACAATACTCCCCTTCTGCCCTGCCCCAGTCCTGAACCTCACCCAAACACTGCAGTAGAGTTCATTTAGTTCCACTTTAACATCTCCCAGATAAGGAACACCTTATGGGAAGATCTTATACTAATCATATGCTAGCTTCTTGACCTGGTTCTATTCCTCATAAAACCATTCCATTCAGAGACTTCTTGAACAGAAGAAACAAAACAGCTCCTCTGTCTCAGTTGCCATCTCATTAAACAAAAAAACCAAACCCACAAACAAAATCACAAAACCTAACAAACACCAGAACCCCAACATTTTGAAGGGACATACTTATTCTGATAAAAATTTTAAACAGCGATGTTGTCTGGACCATGTTGTAGGGTGGAATTTCTCTAACCTAAGAGAGAAAGAGAGATGCAGATCTATCTATCCATCTCAAAGTAAGCACTGTGCTTGAAGCTCTGCTCTACAGCAGAAGTTGCAAAGTGAATTTTGATCCTGTCTCATCTTTCTCCCTCTCTTCCACTATGTAATGTGTTGGAGATGGTTACTTAGTTTTGTTTTTCACAAAGTTTTGAGCCACTAACATGATTCACTTGGTTTCTTTTACCTGAAAATATATGTACATCTGCCATATATTTCTGCTATCAACTTGCACTTACTTATATAAAAGGCTGACTCTCAAAATTATTTGTAGATCTAGAAAAGAATAAGAACATTTAATTCAACTAAACAGACCAAGAAGTACCTGTGTTAATCAGCATTTCTGATGCAAGTCATCAAAATCAATTTTAGCAGAGATCTGTGAAAGACTTATTTATCTCAACCAGGATGAGCAATCCTATGTATGCATGTTACAGAAATTTATGTGTTTATTTCAGTATGGCACTTAACATTGCTTCTCAGTTTTGAGGGGGTTGTCTGTAAGTCAGAATCTTTCTCCATTAAGTTTTCAAGGATTGGATATTTTTGAACTGAGCAGGGAAATTAATGGAAAGCCACCAATTTCACTTTGACCATGGGAGTATAAACCTGTGTTTCACCAGACATCGTTTACTTTCAGTGAGAACCTTTACAACACTTCTGCAACCATTATCATGTGTTAGTTACTAATTTACTACTCTTTTACCTTTTATAAGTGCACTATTCATCAGCATTCCAAACTGATGGTAGTCTCTAGTTACATTGAAAAAAGTCATCAGTGCAAACAGAGTAATGCAGCAAATTATGGCAGGACCAGGTTATGCTGATAAGAATCACCACTCAGTGCTGAAGAACTCCCATTCTCTGCCTAGCCACTACTTCTAAATACAGAAATCCTGGAAAAAATAATTTTAACGCATTAGAATATAATCAGCATCTAGTCATTTGAGCTAAAGTTGGGGAATAATCAACAACCTTATGAAAACTGAGAATTTTATCTTAATCATAGTATGGAGCAACTGACTGGCAAATAGATGTCATTTCTTATTCTACTAAGTAGAAATCTCTGAGCAGTTTTATTTTTTTAGAGTATCTCAGTCTAAGGAGACACACACATTTGTGACATAAAGTATAGATATGGAAGAGAAGCGTGATGAGGTGTAGGTTACAACACTCTTACAATGGCCACTGTATTAAATTTTATATTGTTTTGTTTATTCTATGGGATTGTTGAAAGGTGGAGTTTGTTAATACTTGTAAAAGGTGAGAATGTCCTCTACAGAAATGAGGGAATATTGTCTTCTGGAATCTTTGTGTCAGCACACTTGCTGCAAGAAAATAAAACTTCCTTATCAAAAATACACCTTAGGTGGGAAGGAGCATGCATATGCTAAATACTCATGTAAAAACGTTCTCAAATTAGACACAGCATATCATATCATGAAGTAAAACTGCCATTCTCATACACTATTCCTTATTATTGTATGGAATGCATTTCAAAGATCTAAGCAATAATCCCGTCTTGAATATGGAACAACTTTAATTTGGGAGAACATGCCAATAAGACCTTATTTACATGACAATCATTGATGAATTTTCCAATCTCTGGAAAAACGGTGGTATCAGAAAGGTACTTGCAGCAATTTAAGTGCTAATATTGCCTGTCTGCCAGAATCTTTGCCACGAAGAGTTAGACAAGTCAGTAATTTAAATGCAGGAGCCTAGCCCCAGGGAAGCAGTGCCAGTAGTAGCAATTACTTTTCAAAAGTTAAAAAAAAAGTACTCAGAGTCAGCACTGGTGAAGTGTCTATGACTGGAATATTTTATGCAGAATCCAGAAGCCAAAACTGATTAGCATTGTTTGTTCAGTTAATGTAAGTAACAGTCTTTGGAATAAAGTGTCATAGCCTGACAAACATGAGCCATTTTTAGAGTACAAACTATAATTTCCCTCTTTCTACAAGTATCACAGATATACAGTATTTCAGAAGCAGCTGTGATCTAAGTTTGTTAGATTCTAAGTTTGATCTATGTTTCCAGTCCTGCTCCCATGGACTCGGAAATCAGTTTATATCCTGCTCATGAGGAATTTTTGTTCAGCATTTGTAAGATCATTAGACAGGTTTCTGTTTTATACCTAACACAGTAGGAAGAAAGGGTATGGCTGATTCTCCTATAGGTTACCACTATACAAAATCTGTTTAAAGGCAACAATTCTTTACAATTTGGCATCTTGATAAGATTCCCCAAATCATCTTTAGTAGCTGAACTAAAAAGACTTAACCCAAAACATGATGTTGAAGAAACAAAAACTCAGTTTTAAGACATGTATCCTTCATGTTCTTATTTCAAAATTGAACCAAAGGAGTTAACATTAAAGCAAGGAGAACATGCAACTGAGAAACTGAATGACAGTCATCAGCATAATGAGAAGAAATAGTTGCCATGTCCGTGCTAGATTCTATCTGCTCCCTTCCCTGTCTCCCACAGCAAATGACAGTAATTACTGCATAATACAGCTTTTGGGCACAGGATAAAAAAGCAGGGGAGAAAAGGAAAGATTAAAAACTTAAATCTAGCAAATCATTCAATCCCCATGCTAGATATTTGGCATTAATAGGACTGGGTTCATTCAACTGGTTTAATTATCAAGAACATGAAATCAATGTGTAGTAATGACAAAGGAATATATTCATTCTATGAAGAATCTACAAGAGCTCTAGACCTCATGAAAGCTCATAGATGTAACCTATTGGCAGAATTTGGCTCTTTATATAATGATATCAGATTGTGTATGAAAAAAAATTTAAATTAGGTTTGATTTTTCATCTTGCTGAAAAAAAAAAAATAAATCTCACCGCCTTGTGTGCCTACATGGAACAAATAACACTGATCCTGATGAGTAAAATCAACTTGTGGCAGATTCCTTTGATGTTAGCATACATCTATGCCACTCAAAATTTTTGTTAGGAGAATGACTCATGTTTTTATTATTCTCTATTAACATGCAGAAATTATTCAGCAGCATTAATCATGTGAAATTATTTGCATTTGGCTCTCTTCAGAGATACAAGATCAAAAACTAACCCTTTCACTGCATCTCAGCTAGAATTTAAAAGTATCCATTTAAGAACAAAGAAAGGCACTGTAGATAATTGTTTGAATTGTAAACATATATTATGTGTATTTGCAGTGTTGGGTTACCTAAAAGAAATCTGTTGCTTAAATCTGTATAAATATAGATTGACAGTTTAGGCTATTTAGTGAACGAGAATTTTTCCAGGCATCTCTCCACTCAACCACTGACAGCAGGCAAAGGAAAGCTTCAAGATGCAGGTAGTCATGGGCAGTAATTTGAAAGTAAAGTAATAAAAGATGCTGATTCTCCCTCTTCCACAAGTTGGTGTTGGCAAAAAGACTCAGGGATTATAGTGCACTTAGACTGTTTGCTCCATTCTGTGTTAGTCACTTAAGCTTCCACTGTGGTGTTTAAACAGAATTTTGGCTTCTCATAGGCACTGAAGGTCTGTCTTCCTTTCATCTCCCTCCCTTTCCTAATTTTCTCATCTGAAATATTGTGCAAACACTGCCAAATTCTCAGCATAACAAGGTTATGTATTTTGTTTATTCACCGTTTTCTGTATTATTCCTTTAGCCTTCCTCAGTATATTACAACCTGGTTATTTTCCCTTGTTTTCTTTCCTCTTTTCTTCCATCATAGTCAAACAAATAAAGTTTCTTTATATATAAAAACAATAAAATTAAAGAAACTGTTAGTTCTGAATGCAGGAGAACACTGTAAATAATGTTTCTTAATTAACTGTTGCTCTTCTGCACATTCATTGCCAGTCTTTGCACGCTGTGTGAAATATGTTTATCTGGATGTACAGAATCCTGATTTAGGATGAGAAAGGATAAACAGGATGGATAAAATGTCTCCTATGCCAGGAGTTACCCAATTCTTCCTTTTACTACTGGATAACACTGCTATTGGTCATTATATTTCAAAAGGCTTACATATCATTTAAAGTACAAAAACCTAGTTTGGAAGTTTCTGTTGCATGGCAATGTAGGTAAAATTTGGTGTTGTAGCAGCAGGAGGAAGAAACAGAAACTTCATACTGAGCAATGCATGCAGTTGCTGTTTTTGTCTAGATTGTACCGACTGCTTTGTCTTCCTCAGTCCTTTAGTGGAAGACACTAGAGATTTACAGATTGATTCTCCTCTGTCTCTGATACTCTCCAAGTACATAGAACAGAGCAGCATATCCTACTTTGTTGTTGACCCAGGACAGCGTGAAGGCTATAGCTCAAGGCTGCGGCTCAGAAGTGGGTACATTTTAGTGATAAGCTCTAAGGAAGCCTGTAAACCAGCTCACTGTACACTTAGTACCCATGACACACTTTATCCAAGACTTTAACATGCAGCTGGCTGATAAGCCATCCAAAAATCTAGAGCATGAGAAAAACTACTGCATCGACATACTGTAAGCACCATAGGGGGCCCAGGCACACACCAAATGATCAGGGCAGGTACATAATAGACAAAAGCATCCTGCACAGGGTGATTCTCAAGTTCTCTGTTATAGATACAATATCAGACAGTACTGATGTTTGCCATGGCTGCCTTGCAAACCCTGGCTTTGGGGTCCACCAGCCTACAACACGGCAGGGATTTCAGACCACACTCCCATGCCGAGGATTGCCCTTCACTCAACTATCATAACTGTGGTTGTTCCTATGATTAAAGTGTGCAGACAAAAACTTGATTCATGCACTAAATTTCAAACTATTTACTTAGTATTATCGATTGTGATACACAATTTCTATCACCTTTCCACATATTTCTGTCTGTCTGAATCCCTGAGCATCGCTAATGAATGGTGATCAATTAATTAGTTCTTGACAGACATTTTTTTCTACTATGAGCTTCTGAACATAGAAAAGATTTTGGAAATGGTAGCTCTTGCAGAGTATACCTGTGCCATTTTGGTATTTCATGCCATGCCTACCTCTAAGAGGTTGTTATAATGTGCAGATCAGACATCAGGGACTGAGCAACATGCAGTTAGCGCAATCATGCAAAACTGAAGATCAGTAGTGCCTAAAGAATAACTTGTTTGTCACATCGGGACAAAAAACACTGAATGCTATAGCAAATGATGCAGATGGTGAACCTATTAAAATTTATTGCTTGATATCCAGCCAATTTATTCTACCCTGGACGTAAATTGGCATGATAATCAAATGCTATAAACAAAATTAGAGTGCACTGTAGTACAGCATGATATATTAAAATTTCAAATCAGATACCATATAATAGCTTCTGCTTCATGATTTCAAAAGTTTAAAAATTTAACTTTTACTGGCACAAATAACTGAAGGTATTAGCTAGATACCTCGAAAACAAAAACCCCACAACAATTCAAAATGCATACATCCCCCAATACAGATTATTTTTACTAGCATGAAACCAACAGTAGATTTGTTTGCTTTGTTTGAAATTTACACAATGAAAATTCAGGCTTTCCCTATCTAATGTGTTGTCAATGCTTAACTGATCCGGTTTGAATTGGATCAAGATTTGTAAAAGCAATCAATCATTATGGAGTTCCTATGATTCTCCAGCTGAATAAACTGCTTACAAAGTACTGAGCGTATGTTTTAAAGAATAACAATCATGATTATTACCAGCTTCTTCCTTCCCCCTCCTCAAACAACTTCTTGAGCACAGAAAGAATAGAAGCTCCATTTGAAATATAGATCTGAGGGACATCTCCTGTCCTGTCGTGATTCCCATTATATTAGTATTTTTGTGTAGAGCTACTACTGAAAGAGGTGTAACATCTCAGTGGTAAGGTTAAAAACTGAAAAATTTGCTATTGTAGTAATAAGCACAATTTGGACTGATTTGTATGTCAAACTCTTTTTTTCTAGGCTGGAAAATCATTCTAGGCAACAGAATTTAGCACATACTTTAATCTGTCACTATCTACTTTTGAAACTGTTCTCTATAACATTACAAAGGAACAGTTTTTAACTGTCATAAGATGAAACAAAGCTCCATAGAATCACACATGAAACATCTTGTATTTCTATGCCAGATTCTGGTGAGACACACACTCACACATTCAGAAATAAGCAAAAATGAGTATCTGCTGATGAGATGACATCTCTGTTGTTCCTATGGGTAGATGTACAGAAGTGTAAGATGCAACCAAGTTGAGATGATGATGTCAGACACTAGCCTGAAACCATGGGAGGGAGCACATTCTCAACCACCAAATTCACTTCTAACTTTTCTGCCACTGTGAGTTCTCTCTGTCCTATCCAATCTATCAGGAAGCTGTTGTTTCTGCTATCATTGACTGAAACACTGGAGCAATTTTGCTGTTTCTTTGCTGACCGTTTACTACTTCTGTCTCATCTATACAGCATCTGTGTACATCCTGATCCTAAGACTAGACACACTAGAGGGGGGTGGAAGCAAAGAATCAATGGGGAAGACAGAACAAAACAGCAGGCAAAATGACTGTTGGAATGGGAAAATCTCTTAATAAAAGTCAAGACTAAAAATCAATGCAAAAATCATTATTAAATGAAGGCTTTCCCAGCCAAAAGCTATTAAGAAAATCCAGATGAAATACATGATTTTTTGTGGCATTTTTAAATCTGCATTTTCTCTGAAGTCTCCTCTTTTCTTGAAGCAATAAGAACAAGGAAAGTAGACCCTGCCATCCACTATGGCTCAAAAACTTATTTCCCTGCTTTTTTCTGTAAAAACTTTTTGGTTTCTGAGGAGCTGGATAAATCCAAGACAGAGCAGAAGTAGTATTTATGTTCTAATACTGCTGAAATAATGTCCTTATGCTACATAACTCCTCATCCAAATACCTGCTGACAAGGTTCCCCAGCTGGAAAAGGTTGCATATAACCACATTGCCTGGAAGAATACAAACACCAAATGCAGGATCTGGCGTCTGTGACTTAGATGACTACATACTCTGTTCCATGACAGCTATTTAAGATAATCAGCATTACTGAGCTTTACTAATGAAGTGTTGCAATCTGTATTCCAAATCCAAACAGGATGCATTTCTCCTTTTTCATCCCTAACAAACATAGAGAGTATAATACATAATAGGAAGGATTAGGCATTCAGCAGCTTACAGTAAAATCCTATTTTCTTATCAAGGAAAAACAGTCCTGAAGAACTGGCTTGAATACCCTATATATATTTTTTTTAAGCTGTCATTTAATATTTCAGCAATAATAGGGAGCTACTGTGTGGTGTTTTCTAACTGGTAACAAAAGCGAAGTATTTTTCACTTGCTTCTATGTTCAGGGGATAGACAGATTATTCAGGCACTGTTTTTTTAAATGAAACAGGCTACAATACAGAACATTACTGTCCTGGCAGAACACGAACAAAGAGAGAAGTGGAGATATTTCACCTTAGCAACATTATTCAGAAGGCTTGTTAGTTCTGAAGTTCTTGATTTGATGCTTCTCATATGGAACATATTATGTGAAAGTCAGTTATTTTCAAGTGAGAAATTTGGTTCATGAGGGAAATTAAAATGATCCCTTGCTTTCATTCCAGTCCCATTTCTCCTACTATAGTAATATTTAATTGCATTTTCATCCTGGTTTTGGTTGGGGTAGAGTTAATTTTCTTCATAATAGCTAACATGGGGCTATGTTTTGGATTTGTGCTGGTAACAGAGTTGTTAATTCAAGGATGTTTTCATTATTGCTGAGCAGTGCTTACACAGAGTCAAGGTTTTTTCTGCTTCTAACCCTACTCCACCAGTGAAGAGGCTGAAGCTGCACAAGAAGTTGGAGGGGGACACAGCCGGGACAGGTGACCCCAACTGACCCAAGGGATATCCCAGACGATATGATGTCTTGCTCAGCATATCAAACTGGGGGAAGAAAAAAGGGGGGGACATTGAAGTGATGGTGTTTGTCTTCTCAAGTCACCATTACGTGTGATGGAGCCCGTCTGCCCTGGAGGTGGATGAGCACCTGCCTGCCCATGGGCAGTGGTGAATGAATTCCTTGTTTTGCTTTCTTATTGAACTGTCTTTATCTCAGCCCACAAGTTTTCTCAGTTTTATTCTTCTGATTCTCTCCCCCATCCCACCAGGGGGGAGTGAGTAGGCATCTGTGTGGGGCTTAATTACAAGCTGGGGTTAAACCATAACAATTGTCCTCACAGATAACTTCAAGGAAGAGGGATGGACAAACTTCTAGACCCAATATATGGACCCAAGATCACTCGTTCCATTTCTTCTTTTTCTATTCTTCAGCTCATTCCATTCTGCATACTTAAAGATCCCTTTCAGGAGAAGTGTAGGCAATCAGAAGTCTTGTATTTACTAATTAAAGGCAGACAAACCTCAATAACTATTAGCAAGAAGAAAGGAAAACATAAGAAGGCATCATGTTTTTCTGCAGAAAATACATCCTCAGGGGTAAAAAGAAATCACAGAGGGAGTTCATGAGTTTCTTATTCTTGACTGCAGTCCTTGAGTGTCAAGAACTACAGAAGAAATTTGTATTAACTGATCAAACAGCTTTTCAGTTCAGCCAGGTTCCACAACACAATATTGGACATATGCTCCACAGACAGTTGCAAAACTTATCTTTACTAGAGAAAAGGAGATCTGTATTTGACCACAGGAGCAGTTTTGTGAACATTTTATAATTGCAAAGCAAACTTGTCAAGAGACAAACACGAGTTTTAATGACACAGGGCTGAAATTATATTCTAGATCCCAATTCTAAAATATTACATAAAGACAAAATGCAAGAACATGAAAAGCAATACCAAATTAGAACTAGAAAAATAAAACAGCAGAAAAGAAAGAGGATACTGCAGTAGTGTGGAAGCAATTTTTAGAGCCATAACAGAAGCAGGCAGGAAGTAGAAAACAAAAGTAGGTGGCAGCATTTCAAATACATAGACCTAAACTGCTCTCAACAAAAGAAAGATGTAAACAAGTCACAAAATAGATCCATTTAAACAGGTAAAGATCAGACTTGGTCTGTTATTAAATTCTGAAATTTACAGTGGGCACATTGAGTCATGTTTAAATTTTCTACCTTGAAATCTAGCTGTAGTTCCCCCTCCCTTCCCAATCTTCCCATTTGGTTGACTTCTTTACACCAGTTCATACCAACACAACGTAGGATTTAAATATATTAAGGCAAAGCTACCCCAAATTTAAATTATGCTTTTAAATATTGTTTTGGTTTGCATGGCAAGGTTTTGTAGCAGGCAGGCTACAGGTATAGATTTTGTAAGAAGCTGATAGAAACTTCCCTCCTGTCCAATAGAGCCAATGCTAGCTGGTTCCAAGATGGACCTGCTGCTGGCCAAGGCTGAGCCCATCAGTAAGAGTGGTAGCGCCTCTGAGATAGCATTTTAAGAAGAGGAAAAAACAGCTGTGCAACAGCAGCCAGAGGAGTAAGAATATGTGAGAGAAATAACTCTTCAAACACCAAGGTCAGTGAAGAAGGAGGGGGAGGAGGTGCTCCAGGTACCAGAGCAGAGATTCCCCCACAGCCCGTGGTGAAGCTGATGGTGAGGCAGGCTGTGCCTCTGCAGCCCATGGATGTCCACAGTGGAGCAGATGTCCACCTGCAGCCCTTGGAGGACTCCACACCAGAGCAGGGAGATGTGCCTGAAGGAGGCTGTGACCCATGGAGAGAGGAGCCCACACTGGAGCAGGTTCTTTGACAGGACTCATGACCCTGTGGAAAGGACCCGTGGTGGAGAAGTTTGTGGAGGACTGTCTCCTGTGGAAAGGACCCCATGCTGGAGCAGAAGTGTGAGGAAGGAGTATCAGAGACAACTGACTGCAACCCCCATTCCCTGTCCCCCTGCACCACTCAGAGGGAGAAGGTAGAGAAAATTGGGAGTGAAGTTGAGCCTGAGAACAAGGGAGGAATGGGGGGAAGGGGTTTTAAGATATAGTTTTCATTTCTCATTACTGTACCCTGATTTGATTGGTAATAAATTAATTTCTCCAAGTCTGTTTTGCCCATGATGGTAATCCATGAGTAATATCTCCCTGTCCTTATCTCAACCCAGGAGGCTTTCATTGTATTTTTCTCCCTCTGTCCTGCTGAGGAGGGGGAGTGATAGAGTGGCTTGGTGGGCACCTGGCATCCTGCCAGGGTCAATCCACAACAAATATCTTCCAGATATTTCTATCAATAGTTGTGTATTTTTAAAAATATAAAATAATCCAATGCATTTTTCCCCAACTGTATGAATTTGAATATAATTACACTCTTCTCCTCCATTATTAGAATCTAGGTTTTGTAGCCAAGATATACCTCAGCCTGAGAAGAACAGCAGGAACCACTGGGCAGGTAGGTTCTGGACCTCTATTGATCTCCAGTTGTCCAATAGCATATAAAGCAGTTCACTAATGTTCCCAGTATTCCTTTTATTTTTCCATCTTCATAACTATTTCTGCCATCTCTCCCTTTCTCCACAATCCTTTGCTGCATGTACACACAGTCATCTATATGTCTAGTGCTAATGCTCATTTGTTTACGTCCCAGACATTTCTGGGCAACCTCTTTAGTATGCTCCCAACATTTGGCTCTACTCAGTAGACAGGGTGATTGTCTACTACTCTCAGTCTGTGTAGTTGTGCCTGTGATCATTGTAATGTAGCAATCTAAACGCAACATGGACTCTACTGTTGCCTCAAGACTTGGGTCTAAAGCAATCCTACTATTCATCCAGCATCCCAGTGTACTAAAATCTTGTTCATGAACAGCTTGAAGTGTTTGCAGATTTTCTTTGAAATTACTTTGTACGTATCTTCCAGATTTCCTATTTTCCCCCCCAATATAGCAAAGAAAGGTGTATCTGTTGATTTTAAAAAATAAATTAAATAATAAAACAACATCAATGCAAACTCTTTAAACTCCTCAGTCCACGAATTCTGTTTACTTATGAAAAAAATGAAATAAGGCATTTACATTTTATAATTGGCCATATGGGTCTGTTTACATTCCATGTTATTGACTGCAACACTTATCAGATACCTCTGTGGGTAATTTGAATGACCATTACCTTTCTAGAAGATACAAACCAAGTTTTACTGAAGCAGTTCAGTCAGTCTAATTCCTGAAAACTATATCCCTCTAGAGATTCCTGAAAATGCTGCTGGCAAATGAGGTTTCAGTGTTTATGATATACTTGTATCCAGAATACACTTCTCATTGAAATTAAAATGTCATTCCAAAATATGAAAACAAGAGAGATTTGAGGATTCTTTCACAATTGATATAAACTCTAAGACAATATTCTGAGAGAAAGCACTGATGGGACAGACTTGTAGAATTTTTTTTTTTTTAACATGTATGAGGCACAACAGAGAGACATTATTAAAGTACAATGATTTCTATGAAAATCATAAGTCTGCTGGAATGAGAAAAAAACCCCATGTCCTAATAAACAGCTTGAAGAAACAGTCCCCCCTTCCCCAGGATAATCCTTACACTTTAGTGAAAAGCTGTTTTCTGTTCTTTGCTTGAAGTTGGTTAGAAGAATTCATGGGGATGTACCAAAAGTTCAGCACTTTTGACCCATATTTCTCCTGCACTTGGCTATTAAAGGACCACATAATTTTGACTTCCTGCTGTTGAATTTCAAACAGAAAAAAATACTGGTTCCAGTTCATTTGCATAGCTTCGTTGACATCACTGCTTGTATCAGATTGAGCGCTGAATGAATCAGTCTTCAGTCTCATTAGGTTACAGCTTGGAATATTACTTCTGAATAAAAAGAAGTTGTTTTGGGAGACATCAGTTTCAGGTCCCATCTAAAAACAGCAGCCTGAGAAGAAACTGTTTGCCAGACCAGAGCGGTAAGAGGCTGGGATATGTGGTTACTTAATTGGGACAGTTCCACAGACTGGAATACTAGAAAAAAAAAGACACCCCACACTTGTTTCAGATTATTATCTCCAGGCAATTTACACTCTTTTTTTTTTTTTTTTTTTTTAAGCTCCATTTGCATCTCTCCTTTTGATGTACTTTTCCAGATAAGATTTGTATCTGGGTGACAAGTAGTAGACTACCAAAACTACTTTTCTGAAAATGATGTTTTAATTCAAGTGAAGAATCCCATTCTGTACATCCCTTATTAACCAATTAGAAACTAATCATCGTGCTCTAAATTTGGTGTCCCTCACCACTACAAAGTATATGATGGAAAGCAAAATTAAAAGAGAAAAAAATATTTACTGGAGTGTTGAGGGTTACAGCTGTCTAAGAAAGGATTTGTGACTATATGAAATTGGGAAAGAAATGGGTATATTCTGAAGATATTTTCACCCCATTAGCCTAAGTCAGAAAGAATAAAAGGAAATGTTGTTTCAAAGATTACATCAGAAATCTGATGTGCAGTGAATGAACATGACTGGCATTTCTGCCCTTCTCCTTCCCTCATATCTTTTAGATTGGGTTCATTCTCTTTCTCTATAGGAAACCAAGTGCAAAGTTATTTTTTTTAATCCAGGTGTCCAAGTGCAGGATAATGATTTTTTTTTTTTTTTTTTGGACACAAATAATCAAATTCAATATTTCAGGAATTCTCTCTAACAAAATTCTCCTTTACCTTTCAGACAGGTTATCACCAGTCAGACAGCGTCCGGTATTTATTCATAAGCAAAATAAGCATTCTGATTGTACACTTTACTACATCACTGCTGCCCTCCCCTTTTTTAAAGATATCTAGTAATATCAAAAAATGGTGGGCTTGCAATATCAGTGACTTTGATCATTCTTAGAGCAGATGTGAACTCAAATTACTCCATGAGTCCAAGAAATTGTTGGTTGACTCTTTTTGAAGGTGAAAATTCTAGGGAAGGTAGTATCATGCAGGTACAAACGATGAATAATAGATATAGTAAAGCAGGAGAAATACAGTTCATCTGATCCTATTGGAAAAATCATTTTACCTTACTTGCAACAACAGGACCAGCTTGAAGGTATTACACAAAAATTTATTTGCAAAAACATGGGCTTGTTTTCCATTTCACTGTCTGAAATTTGGTAGAGAAACAAGAGAATAAAAACTTTGCTTGTGACTTCAAACCCTCTACAACATAAGAGATATATTCTTTCCCCAGATTTTGGATGAACTAAATAGCAGAGAAGCAAAGAGGAAAATTTCCTCCACCACCTCTAGAAAGAGAAGTCTACACTAATGCTTGGTTATCTAGTTCATGTTCAGAGTCTCAGATGATGGTTCTACAATCTCCTCCTAAAATATGTATACAGCAGTAAAACAAGATGTAAAATTCCCTGAAATTTAATTATATTTTCTTCACAGATCTTTAAGTCAATTACTTTTGTTCTCCCTTCACTGACAAGAAGCAACCATTTTGACCTACCCTTCAAAAGCAAAAGCTTCAAAGAGCTAATGTTTCCTTAAAAACCAAAATAAATGCCGTCAAAATATCTGTATGCATTTCCATATCTCCTTGATATTTCTGTCTAGAATGGAAGATATCCAGTTCTAGAAACATTACTTCATAGATCCTGTCTTCCATCTTTAATTTCTGTTGTTTTATTGTTAATCTAATTGCTTTTTAAAATGTTAGATGAAAAATAAAACCTCAGTCTTTCAGCTAGGGATTAAGTGCTGCCAAATAAAGCTGAATAATTATCTTGCCCGTTTCTGCATGATATGTTCTGCGTACAAAATTTTTGTCAAGAGAGTTATAAAATTTCTGAAAATAGTGATTAATCTAAAATGCACCACAGGAGTATCTTTAATTCAGCTAATATTTCCATGGAACAAGGCAATAGTTGAAAACATAGGTGCAAGATGAATGGCTTTGACTATGTACAATGAATAGAGAGGAAAGGTTGGTTAGTCTCAACATTGCTACTTAGTATAGGCCCTGATGAAACTGGCTGAAGGCACATCAATTCTAGCCACTACCTGTGAGGCAGCACGTTTTACTTGAAGAGTACCATGGGTCTTTTACTAAAAGGCATGTTCAATGGAAAGCATTTTTTCAGGATATGTTTCAAGTCAAAATTGAATCAGCTTGTGAAAAAAGTTTTTGGACTACCTAAAAGTTCCACATTTCAGCCAGCGCTATTGTTAATTCATGCTCTAACACTTTTTGCAACTTTTAATCTCCTGTCTAAACATAGTCTTGAAACACACACAGAAAAACCCCAAACTGATTTGATGACACATTAGTGCCTCAAAATGCACCTTCATTAACTCAACTCTGAACATAATAGATAAGGCACAGACACAGCATCCCTTTTGCCACATAATACAGTAAATGTGAACAGAGAAATTTGGAGAAGATGGCCAGGGAGTGTAATTCTTTCACAGATTAAGGCTATAAAGCATTTAAAGTTTTCTGGGTTACGTTGTCTCCTGGTGTGATAATACTTGAAATGAGGAATAATAGATTTTTCTACTCACTGGATTAACTGGAGAGACAAAGTGAAACAGTAAAAATGTAAATGTCTGGATTATAGCCAGGTAGTTTGGCTAAAAGCATATCTTTATAGTGTAAACCAAACCAAACCAAAAAAAAACCAACAGAAAAGGTGGGAGAAATTAGAGTTGAACATAGTTTAATATGACAGTTTTAAAACATTTTATTTTGAAAACACTATTTTTGTTTAAAATTACTTATAATAAAGAAAAAAAAAACTATTAGCAATCAATCTAGTTATAAAAAAAGTTATCTTTAAGCTATAATTGAACTATAAGATTTTTAAATTTCTAAGTTTGAAAAAGCTCTGCAATACAAGAAATGCAATTTGGGACGCTTGGACATATGATGACTGTACATGTTATTTATTCATTGAAGCATTTACAAAAAATAAATCTTACAGCCATATAGGCTTGCTTTATTTAGGGTTAAATTCAGTAATCTTTTGTTTCTGTGACCAAAACCGTGATGTCAGCATAAATGAAAGTACATCTGACATCCACACAGCCTTGCCTGTGACAGAAGAACAGTACAAATTTTTCAATCATTTAGTGAATATGCAGAAATACTCAGCTTCTCAGTCAGAAACCCCTTCTACGGATCAGCTACAAATGCATTAATCATGGAATCTAGATTTTTGGTGCTAGTATAAGTGCAACTGTTGTGGGACAGAATCCAAAATGGTTATGTGTACGAAAGAGAAAGTGGGGGACGTATCTGAGCTGGACTGTTAACAGCTAACAGAAAACCATTTTCTTGATGAGGTTTGTGTTATTTGCATTTCAACACTTTCACTAGAGGAAGGCAATTTTCAAACTGTTAAATCAACTCCATAGATTATCTAAATTTCAACTATTCTTATTGTAACTAGCCATGTTATTATTTAATTAGTGTGAAGGTGTGTTAAGAACAAGGCTGCCATAGATAGCATAATGACAGTTTTCCCATTAATCCTTCCTATTCTTTAATATACTTTGAGTAATAATAATAAATGAATCTAAATCAATTATTTTCAGTTAAAA
Organism: Tyto alba; assembly: GCF_018691265.1. Taxonomy (NCBI): domain Eukaryota; kingdom Metazoa; phylum Chordata; class Aves; order Strigiformes; family Tytonidae; genus Tyto; species Tyto alba. Next base: position 14,714,943 of record NW_024881279.1, read on the forward strand.
TGATACATTTCTAAAGCATGAGGTAACTTCATTTTCTTCTGTTTTAGCCAAAATGGCGAAATCTGACACAATAAATTTTGCTAAAAATGCCAGTATTACTGTAGATGACCTTAGATCCTATACATATATCACAGATCTCATAAAGAGGTATAAACAACCTCTAAACCTCCTATCCTGGTCCATTGATCACAAGTTGTCTCACAACCAGTTCATACAGCATAACAGTCAACACTAGAGACTGCACTGAGAGATTTCTATATCTGTACAAATGTTAAACAGATATTTCATATTCCTTTAAAGAAGAAATGGCTGAAGGTATAGTACTAACCAGCAGTTATGGTGTAACAATTTAAAAATTTTATTTCTAGATTTTTTTTTTCTCCATTACTATTTGTCCCATGCTCTGTTCTCCACATACTGCATTTCCCCAATTCTCTCAAAAGAATTAAATAAACCTATTTGTATACAGATCTGCCTAGTAGTAGATTAAAAACTAAGACCACAAGCAGATTTTTTTAGGTGGATGTATTGAAATATTGAATACACCCTAGTTATACTTAAAAAACAGCTACATCAGCAGAGGGAAGATTTCTGACTCAGTAGAGAAAAGCTCTAACACTGAATTTATTAAATTGGGTCCACAGTGTCTTGGTTCATTCAGCTGTAAAGGATTAAGTAAGCCTCCAGGGGAACATTTATGATAAAGTGCATAATGTTGGAGAGATGCAGGTGATACTTGCCTGAAGATTGTGAGAATTATGTGTCTCAAATGTGGACTGACATAAGTGGAGGCAAGGAAAAGGGAACAGGAGAGAGGAATGTATTTTATACTAACTGACCCCAAATCACAGATGAAGAACATCTAAGATTTCAATTTGTGACATTTATGTTCTTTACTTATACATGATTTCTATCCCTATTGTTGCTCTATATAGCTATTTTTCTTTAAAAAACCCCCACAAAACATACTAGATAAACATTGCTGACACTGCAAGGCAGTGCACCCTCTTCTGATCTTCCTATACACCAGAAGAGATTGCTGACCACATCTGACTGAATTTTGCCACTCTATATCACTACTTGGCAGTGAGATCTCCCATCTGTTATTGGAAGACTGAGCTAAACAGTTCCAAGTATATTAAATTATATCAGACCGGGTGACTATTACTTCACACACTTCTCTAACAATCTTAAAAAGTCAACACATTTTTTCCTCTATAGTTGCATATATATGAAGTTTTTAGGAAAAACAAATAAAACCAAGAAATCAAAACCCTGAAACATCTTTTAAATACATGATTTTGCTTAACACAGACAGCTGAAAATAGCTGGACAGATAGCAGCGAAACAAAGAACATATGGAGAAACCTGAATTATGGTCACGCCATTTTTGAACTATTTGAAACATTACCCCTGACCTAAGGTGATTACTTCTTCCTCAGCACAACTGATTAGAAGCTCTTACAAGACCTTGCTGTCCTAAAGTCATGGTTGAGGCTGACCCAGAGAAGCAATCAGTGATAATTGTAGCTTTTATTAGTATGAATGTGTATAGAATAGGCAACAGGATATATTTGCAAAATAATGTCAGTTTATGAAAGATAATAATAATGGCTAATCACTTAGGATTCATAGCCTGCATTTTTGAGCTAGATATATGCATAACATCAAACTACACACATTGGACAGTCTGCATCCAAGAGAAACCCTAGCAGAAAAGCTGTTTCAAGATCTTAGGTCAACTCATTGCCCCTTCAGTCAAGGTGATAAGTGTTTACCACAGATAAAAGAAGATCTAATTAATGATTAGTGAGAACTGGGTTATTTCTCACCTTACAAGGAAACCATGAGTCACTCAGCCAGGTGAGCTGAGAGCCATAGCGTGAGAGAGTGCACTGCCAATAGTTCCAAGACAGGTGCTGTGATTATTTTTGAAATGGATCACTGCCAAAGAAAAACAAGGAGGCCAAGTTTGGGGTGGGCATTGGCACAACAAATGAAACAAGAAGTGTTATTATGCACTGAATCCCTGTTACTTTGTAATCTCCCATGTTCTACCAGTGACTTGCAAACACCATCAGAAAATCAAGAAACACAATCCCTTGTGGAGAGACCCCTCCTCTACTTCCCTAACGTGTCTGATCCACAGCTTGCTGTGTTTACCCAGAGGGTCCTACACTCTATATTTCTGAGCTGTCATGATATACTAATATAGTAAGTTCTGAGAATGCTACTGTTGTCCTTCGAACAGGGTTTGTTACCCAGTGTGCAAAAGACAATCTCATACACAGAGCTGAGATATGTTTATTCCATAGTTGCGCAACGATGGGTGCTAGGGAGTAATTCCACAAAGCTAGCACAACACACAAAGGAACTATAGCCTATTTATCTTATTACATGATTAGTGAAAACCTAAATTTACACTCATTGGTCCATAATTACCATTCCATCTGGTATTGGTAAATTATATTTGAATTAGCCTCTCTTGCTGTGTAAATTAGCAAGCATGTTTCTTACAGGTGGGTGGAGTGGGAGGAGAGGGCAAGTATTTTTGGTCTTGAATTGAGTTGGTGTTTGCAATCTCCACCTGTTGCCTTCACTTATTCCCCAGATTCCACAGATTTTTGCTGACTTCATGTTTCCTGGGCAATCATCCAGCCTATGGTACCAACTTGGGAGGATGCTCATCTCTTATTAGTCTTTCATCACCTCTGCAATGGTGAAGTTGTTTGTAATTGAATTGTATCACGCTTACACAACAGAGCCACTAAGTATCGGGTTTACACAATGGAGCCAGTGATTAGTGGTCTCTTGTGCTGGGTGAGAAACATTTATATGGGCTACAAAGGCTACATTAGTACATATATTAAGTATAGGAAATGGGATCACAAATAAGAGCATGGAGTATTAATGCACTCTGAGGTATTTTACCATGAAAGCAAGTAAAAACCGGAATTATCACACAACTCCTGAATTGTCTACAGGATCTAGATCTCCTTCACACTGTCTAGGAAAGATTGTATGTCCAAAATAGTTGTAGTCCAAATGAAGTTGATCACAGGTGCTTCATTTGTCCTCATCAATGGAAGTGGATATTTCTCAACCAAGCTAGTAACTTATGAACTAACTTAACAGTAGTATCTCTGGTCCACCCATACCGGCCCACACAATAAAAGATTATACACAGGGACTGCAGGAGCTCAATCAAGGTATGTGTAGAAGTCAGAAAGGTTATTAATGAGTAACTGTGACTCCTTAACTTTCAAGAGCAAAAGTGGTTAAGACATACAGGACAAGAACACTTAAGTAAAAAATTAACTTGCAGAAACCATTTCACAGGGTCAGGAACATTCTTTCCTTTCACCATGAGTAAATTAATATTGTCTTTAACCTAACCAATTGTGTTTTATTTGCTTCCCTGATAGCCTTGCATGCTCATTAGCACAGAACTGATTCTCTGTTCTGGCCTCTGTTATTCAATCACTTGTCAGCGTTATCTCAGGAGAACAGGTAATCATTGTGGCTGAAAGGGTCAAGCTTGTCTGCTTGGCATATTTAAACATGCCCCTTGCAAGTACTGTCTTCAAGAACATGCAACTTTGAAGTACTCTGGTGAGATGCTGGATTGTTGCAGGATAATCATGACAAAGGCCTGCTTCACAATCTGCTGGTAAATATTATTTATGTATTGAAGTTCTAAAAAGAAACAGACATAAATCTGGGTGGAGCTTGAGGGCTTTTTTGGTTTGGATGTGGTGTGGTTTTTGTGTTTTTTTTTTAATCTTTTTTTTCAAAAAATAATTTGATCAACAGGAATGTCTATACGTAGAACCCTTTAGAGTCTGTTCCACCAAAGTCATATGGTATTCATGGGGGATAAATACCAGGATGGCATCACAACAGAGCACAGTAATTTCTGCAACATTGTCTTGTTGACAGGAATAATTAAGAACAGCAAAACATTTAACTTCTAAACAGGGAAGCAGGAAGTTTATCAACTATAACTATTATATAAGTGGCCTTTTCAGTTTCACACTGACAATTTAATTATGTGCCAGGAGTTACACAAAATTTTGTTTCAAGAACTTATTTTTTTTATGGTTCAAGCTTGAATAAGAAAAGGATTCTGTATGTGCAACCCTAGTCTATACTTAGAAAGTCAAACACGGAATCAAAGTCAGGAAACTGCAGAGTCTACCAAACCCTCACTTCCCACCTTAAGCCCCACCCTCTTCCCCAAACCCAAATCTTGGATGCTACAGTGTATTGCCTGGATACACCCAATTCCATGAGGCAGGAAAAAAGGGATTTATTTTTTGTAACTCTTGGTGTTTCCATATATATTACATAATAATAAAAAAGCAAACAAAAGAATCACATGAACAAGGAAAAATCCCCCTTTTATGTATATAAATTGAAAACTTGACTAATCCAAATGACAAATTGCCAAAGGCAGAAGTGAGAATTCGCAGTAAATCTAATCCAAGACTTTAATAAATTCTATTCAAATGGACTGTTTCATGCCAAGAGAACTTTCTCACAAGAATTTCAAAGTTCTCTGAAGTCTATAAAATGATGTCCTATGCTATAGCAATTCTGAATGAGTGTATGAATTCACTCCATTTTTGGTTTTCCCCTTCAAAAAGTGATCAGACCACATAATCTCAAAGCATTACAAGAATCCATTTTAGATGTCCCTTTCCTAGATACTCTTTTAATCATGTTCTTATCACTTCAATCCTCCTATGATTTGCCATATAAAATCATAATATTTAGCAATGGCTGTGTATAATACTCAGACATTTTGGCTGCTTAGTTTTGTCCTTCTGTAATTAACTCTTAATGCCTTAGTTAAAAGGAAGAAGATATTCACTCTCCAGGAACAGTTTAGAGGATTTTCCCTTCACAAAGTTTGTCGTCCTTGGTTAACTAAACAGAATATTTGAGTTTTTCCACACAGGTCTGTGGAACAAACCCAGTGGTCATTACATATAGACACCCTTTTCTCCTCTGTAACCCAAATGATCAGATCCTGACCACCCTTCTGTGTGACCTGTGCAGACAGAGCATTCTATATGGAACAAGTCATATGAGACTGATTAGATCTGACAGCTCCCTGTCATATACATGCTGAAGCTTTACTCTCCCCAACCCTTTTAACCATGTCTGCTCCCAGCTATGCAGTTCTACCTCTCATTTGCATGGCTGTGATGCCTTTCAACTGATATGATTCAGCTCATTAACCCAGAATAAAATTCTCTAATTTCTTTCACTATCTCAGTAAACCATGTCAGATCATGGTAAGGTTTGATGAATACCTGAGCTGGTGGAACAGGGTTCTCAAAATTTTGAAGAGACAACTACCATAATTTCAACCAAACAAATATGGGAAAAAAAACACAAGCAAACAAATACACAAAACCAACATGTGTTTCTTATTATATCATGGCAGATTTGTCAATAGGTTGAGGAAGATAAAAATCTATTGCTTTTTAATTTGTTGCATACATACTCTATTTTGTTCACTGATATTAACTAGACACAACTCCGCTGGTTTCTGAGTGTTACAACATCTAACAATCAATCTGGCTAAGGGTGTGAAAGGATTATTATAACCATCTCATGGTGGGAAATAAGTAATAGAATTTTAGAAAAAATATAGTCAATAATTTCCTTAACATGTAGAGGAAGTATTCCAAGGACAAGCTGGTCAGAGTAGAAACCTCTCCTATATTGTGACTGCAAGTTTAAGCAAAGGCTGTCAAGACAGATATTCAAAGTTCATAAACAAAGTAACATCTGGGCACCAGAATAGATTCACAGCCATGTAGTGACACTATTTCTGGGCTAAAACACACCAGTTTTTGTATATGAGCATGGGAACTTTAGCTGAATCTTAAAGTTTTAGGTAGTACAAGATAAGGTTTTTTCCATCCTCTATATATCTGTTGGATAAACCCCTTGGAACTGTCTAATAGTCCACACAGCAGTAATTAAACATCCAATCTGAAGAATGGTACATCTAGAACCATAACACTCTACCTGTGCAGTGCTAAACCCTCACAGAAGTTATTCCCTTCATCAAGACAGCAAGCTTTATCCATCAGCAGAATCTGCTTTTCTAAAATTAACTGTTTAAATACAATCCTTATTAGCTCCTGAGAGGTGACAAGAACTTAGACAGGAAGAGTAGCAAACATGGTATCAAAGGCATCTTGAAATCATGATGCATTTTACCTGGTTATTCCTTATTGCCTGACAGAATAGTGTGGAAAAAAACACAGTCTCTCAATCATGCAGCCCTTCGCTTTATAGGCAGGTTTAATCAGACACGATCCTAATAATACCTTTCAGAATGTTATTTATGTTGAATATTCCACAGTTAGATCTTCCAAATAATTGGCCAAGCAACACATTTAGAGCTTTATAAATTGTTTCTGTCACCCAGACTAATTTATTTGGACAGGAAAGCCCTTTCAGTGTTAGTCTTCAACATCAAAGTGGTTAAAACACATCACTGAAGCCCTTGGTGTAAAATCTGTGCCATGATGTCAGATTATATCACGGTACTGTTATCACTCAGCTCTGATATTTATGTCATGGATCATTAGCCAGGTGCTAAGGAGACAAATGGCAGCATTTGTCACTTGACAGCTTGCACTGTTTTTATATCAAAACCTTATTTTATCAACAAAGTACAAATAGTTCTAACTTATTGATTCACATTCTGCATGTTTATGACAAACCTGCAAAAACATTGAAGTAAAAAGTTTTGGTAGATAACAAATTACTTTCTTATGCACAATTATCTTAAAGTTTAAAATCCTAATGACAATTTAATCTGTTATGTTAGAAATTTACAGGTGTAATTTACTCTCCTTGAACCTCACATTTTCCATTTCATTATACTGCTTTTCTGAAACCAATGAATTAGTATTTTACAGTACAGCCAAACATTTTAAATTAATGACCACTGCCAATTTGCAGTGACTTCAAAGCACTGTATGATAAATGCAGGTGAAGGCCATCTGCTAAGTCTTCTCATTTTGAACCCATAACAAAAGAATGGAGTTGATAGGTTGGAAGAGGGAGAACCAGATTGGGTTTAAGATGGTCTGATACAGTGTGTGCACTTCTAGTAGCATTCCATGGTTGCACTCTCCTTCTGTCACAGTAATACATCAACCACTAAAGGACATGGGAACTTGCCTTAAACACTTGAATGTTTTACAGCTGGGAAAGAACTCATCTTAATCCTTTAGGTATGTAAATTGTTTCCTACTTAGGACCATGATGGCTTTTTAGATATACTTTTGCTTATATATAGCCTGTATTATTCTACGGGAGAAATGTCTCCCTTCTCTTCAAGTGAATAGAGCAAGGTTTAAAATACAGCCAACCAAACTACAAATATTTTGTTGCAATTATAGTAGCAAGCATTAGCCAAATTAAAACAAAATATTTTTAAGCAATTAATGTAATTGATTACTTAGAATCAGGAGACAGAAAATAATTATTTAACAGGTTCCAAAGGTGAGCATAATTAGAATAATTAGCTATGTCAAGCAATCTTTTTTCTCTGCTCAATACTGGTAAAATAAAGAATCTTTAAAAAACTAGTAAGACTTTTACAACTTAGTTTCTTCCTCGGTTATAATAAAGCAACATGTGAAAATATATTGGTTTTGAACAATATCAATTATTTGAAGAGAGATTTTAATTATACTTCTCAGGTTACTGTATAGCCTCAGGAAATAGTAACACAAGTGGATTTGAATAATTGGTTCGAGTTAGCCTATGTATTTGTAACAAGCTTAACAGCCGTTGAATAGCCTCAAATTCGTTAGTTAAAAATAGATTTGTGGAATTGAATACAGAAAGAATATATTCTACAATGGAAAAAGAACAGGCAAATGTGGTCCCTTAGGAACTGAAATAGATCTTCAACTGAGTCTTAAGTAAGAAGTCTTCTTAGAATAGTGCTTTACAAAATTGAGCATTGTATTGAGTACTCTGAAAATGAACCTCTGAGTAGTGGTTATTTATCAAAAATTTAGGCATACAACAGTTGCCCATTAGTTAGCAAAGACTGCCAGTTTTTAAATGTATATTCTGCTGTTCCCTTTGTATTCCTTATGGTAAACAGTATGTGAAACAGCAAATAAATAGAAAGGATGACATAAATGTACCACAGTGAACTTAATGTAAAGAAGCTGCAGTGTGGTATGGTCCTGAAATCAGATAGAAGCTGTAAATTAACTTAAAACATATTTATGACTATATATGACATCTCTCTTTGGTTTTTCCCATATTTAACTTAGAACTTGGTATAACAGAAACACTTAGTAGGCTATTGCTAAACTTGAGACCATATACACTTGGAAAGCATCCTCACAAAGAAGCAAATCTACTCTAAAAAGGGATCTGGTCTTCCCTCTTAATGAAGAGGAGACTGGAAATTTTATGTGATAATATAAAGACTATCTGTGTACACAACAAAAGAAATCAAACTTTGGTAAAAGAAGAACCAGGTCTCAGATAAAAAGTCTCAGACAGCCTAAAAGATAGAGAATAAGCATTGACATAATTTAGAGTTCACAAGAATGGAAACAAAGTACAAATTATCAAGAATCAAGCAGGCTTGGCCCATGAAATATAAATAAGATAATTTCCAAAGATAAATTATTCTGATACCTTTACAGTATAGGCAAAAATAGATAAATCTAATTCATATTATAGACTTTGAAAGGTTACAATGGCAGATGTAAACCCCTGAAAGCAAGGAGTGATAGGTAAGAATTCTTGCAAAAACTCACTCAGACTATTCAATATCACTGCCATTGTGCAGAATAAGTGCCTTTGGTGAGTGCTTGGTTTCTTGAGGAAGCTTCATGATGGTATTCCTTGTCAGAATATTTATACAGCAAAAATTCAAGCAATAATTACTTAATTATAGAATTAATTTGTTACTGGTTTAAAAATGAGACACAAGAAGGCACATGCATACAATATATAATACAAAGAACTACTATGGGAGAGATTAACCTTATGAGCAATCCCATACACAAACAAAAATCTCCACAATTCAAATGGTTAAGCAGAATTTTTCTGATATAGATTTTAACATTTTATTTTGCTTTCACATTGTTCCTCAAGCAGCTTGAGTCTTCATTTGTCATCTATTAATGCACTGGTGCCATCAGTGAGCATTTTAACTGAAGTAGCCCAGATTAAGAAAAAAAGTCAGGACAAAAATTTATCCCCAAATATCAGTTCATGTCTACATCTTTACACTTTTTTTTTAATTAGTCCCATTTTTTTTTTTCTTATTGGAATAAAATGTTTTAGGCAGGGATTATCTGTAGACTATGGTTAACACAATGGCTCTCATGGTGGTGCCTTTCTGGCACGTAACTGGAATTTGTGCCACTATAACCCAAAAAATACCACAAAAAATATCACAGTGGCATGCAGTGTTGTGTTTCAAGTCTTTTTACATTAACACTGAGCCATAAAACATTCATCTTTAAAGAACTATATTTTCTGTAATTCCTGACAGGAACCACTGAAGTTATGTAAATGCCAAGCCTCACAACAAGTGTTGAATTTGACCGTCTAATTTTCAGATCTCTACAGATCAACTGGTAAGTTTCTCTAACCTTCCTTGAATTTTAATGACCTTCCATATCATCAGACAAGCATCCTGGAAATGTTGCCATAAATGTGTCCTAGTTTGGGTTTTGCATACCTGGATGCCCACTTATAAAAAAGAGCTTTCTTTGTTCCTAAATGCTATTTTAAAAATAATATAAAAATGTGTGTGCACATATATATATATATATATATATAAATAAACACAAATTCATTTTTGAACAATACTATGATAAATAAAGGTTAGAAAAGGTCTGGTGCAATAGAATAGAAATATATTGTTTGCCATGGTGAATAAAGCCATATAGTAAGCCAAACTTTTTTCATTTTATTTAAACTGTTATTTAGATATCTGTGAAAGTATTTACTTGTTTGGAAGGAAAATGCAAATAAAACACAGAAAATTGTTTTTGTTGACATGAGTACATATGCTATAATGTAAATAACTTTTAATTTAAGGGAAAACATTTATCATTTTAATATAAAAAAACCCTCAGTTAGAATTCCACCAAAAAAACCTGCAGGATCAGTAAGTTAACTAAAGCTAAATATAGAATGCAAGTGTCTCCTATATCCTTGGTAACAGATATTAAGCCTGGAGCCATAATACCTTGCCATTCAAGTTTGTAGTAAAAAACATCAAGTGAACCGTTTGTCTGACAGACAGATCTTTTGGAACAATACTATTAGAAGCAAATCCCATATTCTTTTCCAGTGATCTGATCTATTAATTTTCAGAGGATGATTTAGTGAGAGTGACACTACACAAGAAAAAGAATGCATCACATAACTGCATGAATATGCCCATAGGAGAGCTAAAGTGGTTTAGTACAGTCTCGATCCTACGCTAAGATGGTTCTTGCTGCAATTCTATACCTTTTAGTTCAGAACATCCAACAATAGAAATATTTCTCTCAATCAGTTCTAAATGTCAAACCAGCTCTTAAAGGACTTCAGTGCTACAGGAGTATCCTATATTCTTCAGTTTTTTAGTTCAAATTCATGCCTTTGTGGTCAATAGTACCAATAGCACAAATCTCTTTCTCTTCATTTTCTTCCAGTTGCTACTGTCTGGACAGAAGTATATCAGAAGCAGTAGAATGCCAAGTATATTTGGCAAAATATAGAATGTTGCCAAAGATTTACTTAAGTATTCTGTAAGTGATGTGTGCTGTACGATGTCAGTCCCCACTATATGACAGCCATTATCTTGTTGCTAATTGTTATTTTATAATGTAGCCAGGAATTGATTTTACAAGAATATTAATTCACTGATGTTCACATTTGTGTAGCTAGTGTGACTATAGAGGATGCTTCCTAGTGAAGAGGATTGCCTTGCAAGTGACTGAATAAACATTAATTTCAGTTAGGCTGTGTTTAATGCAAGTTTTTGGCGCACAATAGGAAATAATTACAACTTAATGACTTAAACCAAAGCTGTCTAGAAGAAATGAGAATTATATACTGAACCACCATCCACCATTATGTGGCAATATTAATTTTAAGTAATGTTGTAGGAGTGCATTAAGAGGAAAACAAAATCACTCCATTTTATTTAGGAAGATAGTGATGCAAATGTTAGTCTGTTTACAGTTATGGCAGAACCTGAAAAGATGCATCTTGTAAATTTTGTCCATGTTCCCTTATATGGTTTCACTTCTAACACCCATATTACAGTTCCCTTTCATATTGATAAGTGTGAGATTATGCTATTTCCTCTGGTTTTATTCTCTTTGGATTAGATTTCAAAAGCATGTGCAGAAGTACTGTGCAATACTTACAAAGAGCAAAGGTGTTATGAAACCAGACTGTTAACAGGAGATGTGCAGGTGCTCCTTCAGTGAAGTTTGTGCTGTTATGTAGCAAAACCAACTTCATTGGTTGAAGAAACTTTTGATCATAAAGCCAGAAATATAAAATGAGAACAGCAGCAGTGAGATGATCAGACAGAAAGGAGAAAATAACTAACACTGTAGCAAATATTTTTTACGTGGGGGGGATCATTAAGGTAATCATGGCATGAAGAAGAAGTAAGAATTACAGCTAAATCCAAGAGCAACACTAAGTCTGTGGTCTCTCTCCCTCAAAGTTTTGCAGATTCAGCCCTGTGATATTAGATTAAAACATCTTCCAAATACATTTAAAACCTTTTTCATCTTTCTAAAAAGAAAATAAAATTCCTCTGTCTCCTGTCAATTACAACTGGATGCAAAAACATTCTTATGCATGTCAACCAGAATTCTATCCCTTTTGGGAAGCAGTGTTTCAGTCAAAGTGTTTTTCTCTGCTCTTCTGAGTAAGGCTGTTTCTAAGAAATTTTCATCTTTGTAATTCCCTAATTTTATAGACAAATGGGAAGCTACCACTTAGCAGGTTATAAGCAAACCTTATTGAAACACAGCATGCTTTGGCCACCACCAGTCATAGTTTAGAAAATACAGAAGTGAGAGTGATAAAGCTGCTGTACTACCTTGACAACAAATACACATATTAACATACATACATCTATAGAGCACTTTTCAGTGATAAAGTATTATTTTTCATATCCAGTGCAGATTGACCTAGCCTAAACTCTATTAAAGACATTTAAACTTTGACAATTCATATTTAGAAGAATGCTTTGTTTTGTTTTTTTCACTAGTAGGATTCTATGCTCTGTATTTAAAAATTTCAGTTCCTGTATGTATAGAGGACACATAAAACAGAGAGATGAAAAAAGGTAACTGGATTAGACACTTGAAGGCTCAATGCACAGGGCTAACAATTAATTAACTAGTAATTCTCCCCTGCAGGATCTCTTGCTGTTCTGCTAAATTCTTCAAACAATTGTGTTTTCTTCATCAGAAACAAACCATTATTCTACCTATAGGATAATTTATAGCTTTTCCCGAATGTTAACTCACTGAGATATCTGCTAGCAAGGACTGAAGAGCATCTTCAAGAGCAGATGCCATGCAATGGAAGAAAGGTCAGCAAATAGTGCAGAGCAAGCTAGTTAGACAAGTTTAAGCGTTATCTATGGAAAGAGGAGATGTGCTGAAGCAATGTGGGTCCAGGGTGGGCCCATCACCTGGGCTTGGAAAAACCCATCTGGTTTGCCCAACCTGTTTTATCCAAAGTGATGCAACTTCCTACTAGAAGTTTTTGCAGCTTCCATAATTCTTGCAAGTTTGAATCTGAATTAACTTCATACTGCCCCTTACTAATAAACCGTAGAATACAAGACAACTTAAAAACTTTTAAGCATACTACAAATCAAGATTGGGATTTATTCATTTGGGTGTGCCATTTCAATTTTTCTACATTGGTTTCATATACAGTGAAGGTGTGTTCACTTTTTTTTTATTCAATTTGCTTTGCATTTTCTAAAACAGGTATTTTTTAATGCTTGGAGCATTAATTTCATGCTCAAGGACAAAGAGAATGAACTTCTATTCTTAGGGAAACACACAGCCAGGAGGTAGGTTGAAATATGCTAGTCTTCAAGTACCTGGGCCATGATCTAGGGCAAAAATCTTAAAAAGAAGATGTACTTACATTTGCCAAACAGAAACAGCTGATGTTAGCAATCAGAGACTAAAATTCAGAAGTACAGACCTTCATCTTGAGATTTTGCAGTAATATAAATTTGTTATTAGATTGATCAGTTGATAAAGTTAAGCTTTTTTGATAAAAATTTTTGACTCTTGTTGCTGTTTTGTTGGATGTCTCATCTTCCTGTCTCTCCCTGCTGCTTGAAAACATGCATGCTGAGTTGTTAATGTAGACAGCAATTTATTGGGAGCCAATGTACACCCTGGAGTTCATGTAATAGAGACCTCTGCATGCATATAGTTGTCCTACAGAACACTGAACTCAGGTGCAGCTCAGAGGATGCATACTAAGCACAACTAATCCAAGAATCTAAGATAACACTGATCAGCTGCATCTGGCAACAAATATTACACTAGAGAAAATGTGGGAGATGGTGGAATGAGTCCCTTGATGGGGACACTGTAGGGTTTTTTAAAGGCTTGTCCTTAAAGCTTGGCCCAAGGGAATCAATTTTGGTGTCCAGTATTTAGCTTTCTTTCAGATCACTGGAATAATACAACCAAATATGTGGTGGGTTTGTATTTTTTTTTTAATATCATGAGAAAACAGGACTGTCCAAAGAGACTACTATCTGCATAAGTCTGTACTATAGATCCCATTTAAGCACAGCATAGGAAAATATGAATTGTACTGAAACACTGCAAATAATAAACAGTCACCATACTAATAAACTACAGATGAGGAAAGAGAGTTAAATTCTTCAGCAATAAGACAACACAAGGGCCTCTCAGGACTACTATTAAGGCTTGTAAATTCATATATGGCCAAAAACACCAATGCAAAAAAACCTAAAAACCAAACTAAGCCTGCTTCTCACAGAACAAGTATCTGCTAAAAAAAGCCCCTTCTTGGGCCACATACCAACCTGGGGAGATAAGTACTGCTAATGACAGGGAACCAGAGCGTTAAGGTGACCCTCTGAGGAGCCTGGCTCCTGCTCTCCCTATCCCTTGGAAATGGTTATAACAGCCCATCGCCTCCTGACAGCCTGGTACACCTGTACCTGGGATGTAGTTGAAGGAGAACAATAACAGAATTGCACAGCCATCAAGTTCTTCTGTAACTGAATACTTCATTGTTCAAGCTGGTCCAGAGTGAAAATTATCTGACAAAAGTAAATTTTCTTGGACCCTATAAATAGCAACCCCAAGTGAAACCCATTGATCTTCCCTGAGCTGGGATGCCTCTCAGGTACCAGAACCCTTAAGATGTCACTGCCTGTCAGAGCCAATGGGAGGCCAGGGTGAAGTTGACTCACTTGACTCTCAACTATTGCCCATTGAGGAATTCCAATGCATTGTGAGCATTTACTCTAAACTCAAGAAGAGGGCAATTTTAACTTTGAGCTAGCTTCTCTTTCACTCACTCTATCTGCTTACTGATGTGTTTGGCTATACACAATTATTTTCATGAGTGTGGGTATGTACTTATTCCAATGGATCCAAATACTTTTGTCTGTGTGTGTTTGTACATCTTGTGTTTGAGAATGCGCATGTATATATGCACTCATTTAAGGTACCATATACTAAATTAGTATGAATCATGACATCTTTGAATCTGTAGTTAAGTCGCTATTTTAACTATAACATTTAACTAAATTATTTTGTAATTACTTACTATTTAGTATTATTTACCAAATTAGTTTGAATTATCTTTAAATTAGGTAATGATTAAATGCTGCTAGTCATTAACGAATCTTGATTTGCTGCTAAAATATTACTGTGTTAATACTTTCATCTATAACAGTTTTTAATAGAAAATCACCTTCAGATTTCTTTGGTTTCCTTCTCTCCTGCTCCTTCTAAACTCTCTAGACTAAGTAGAGGTTTGTTTGTTGGTTTGTTTGTTTTTAAAGAGCCCAGCACTCTCCTATTGCTTACTCAGGAGGGATTAATGCTTAACTGGAGGCACCTGCTTGAATTATTCCTCTCTGCTTCCCTCTTACAATTCAGGTGTGTGAAACCCAATGCAAAATACTTCCAGGCTGAAATATCCACTGTTATTCCAACAGTGAATATCCATTTTTGTAATAAAACAAGTGATTCACAACATAGGAAGCAAAATATTGCCTTTCAGTTTTCTGTATGAACCAAAAAAAAATCAAGGAAAGACTTACATTTAAGTACTCTTCTTCATTGGCATTCTTTACACCTTGCCTGACAACTTTCCTGAATGAAACCTTTATATATGACAATGAAAGGTTAAAGCTAAACATATGTTTATCTTTCATGATAAATGAAATAACATAACATAAACATACTTGCTTTCTCTTCCTTATTATCAGAAACAGCCTGTCAAAAACCCCCACAAAATCAAATAAACAAAAACCCAAATGAAACGAAACAAACCATCCACAAAAATACAATGACTGAAGATGAAATCAGCCCAGTGCTTCAATCTGCACTCTGTCTCATAGAAGCCATGGTGCAGCTACAGGAAGAAAGGCAATCAATAAGAAGGATATCACTGAGCTGCATTTCTTTTGATCTAATTGCTAGCTGTGTAATCATCTCAGAATAGTATTTCTGGAGTTATTTCATACCTCTTCCATCATCTCTTTAAAGTAAATGAGATGTGAAGATCTCCTAATTTCTCTAGAAAGCATTTTCTAGAGAGAATGACATATTACAAGTAAAACACATAACTAACTGGACTGAGTGTAAAGAATTACTCTGAATTCAATCTGCAATCTGTATACAACATTCTTTTCAAAGGTTTGTGGTCTGAGCACAAGATATAACCAATTCAGAGCTCAGAGAAGAAATGCAACAAACATGTTTCAGAATCACTTTGCTTCCTTATTTGACTCTTGACTGTCAATGTAAAGAAAATTTGAGTGAGTTGTGGAAATATGGTCAATTATTTGCATGTTATGTAATGAAAAGCATTCCCAATATCATTAAAGTCATTTCAGATACATATATTTTATTACAGTAATCCAATATCATATAGTCATTATCCAAAATCTGAGCTTTGTTAAACATATAGTCATATGTTACAAACTCCCTACTCCTTGCAACAAGACTTTTACTTGTTTCTTAAAATTGGAAGTCCTTCAAGTGTCTGTGCTGTTAACTTTTTTTTTTTTTGACAATAAACTCAAGACTTTCAATTTTTCAATTTATTATCATGCATTTATATCACTGAATTTTGATTGAAATCAACATCATAATTCATTAAAACAATGAATACATACACTGCAAACATACAGATGAACAAATGTAATTTTAAATTGCCAAAAGTGTAATAACAGAATAATTGTTTTCCTGCCTAAAAAGAATAGTAAGGGATTCTAAAAAATAGAGTATACAAAATGAAAATTAAATGTGTTTCAGAAAATAACTGTTGCATAAATACAGAAGAAATATCAAGTTAAAGAACTCCCTTGAACTGTATTATTTGGCCCCAGCTTCTTCATCATCAAGAAGAAAAGCAAAGAAAATAAAAATCTCAGAATAATTTTTACATACTTTTTGCCTAATCAAGCAATGAGATTTCTGTTTTTGTTTTTTTCTTTATAAAGACTTGCATAGTCTGGCAAAAATCAGGCTGAGATAAGTGAAAAATTCTGTCCTAATTTAGAGCCAAAAAAATAATTAATTAAATTGGATCTGCAGTACCCATTGAACCTGATTTATATTGAGTTGAAGAGTACATCCCCTGTCATTAATTTGTCTAGCTATTTATATTATACAATTTGCTTATAGTGTATTCTCTCTTTATGTCTTCACTACTCTGGCCCCTGAGCCAGGTGGCTACTTTGTGTTCAGATCAAAGCAGACTATTACCATTTGGAAGTACTGTGGCTCACATTCCCCAAAGTGCTTGGCATGTAGTGTTGGAACCAAATTTTCAATAGAAGTAAACATGCTGTGAGGTGGAGTTGTAAAGCTGCTATTACCTGCTCTCCAGCTGGGAGATGCTGGATCTCAATTCATGTTCCATATTTGATATTTACATGAAACTTATCTCCTTTGAAGAGTTAGTCTCAACTGGGATGCTAAGCTGAAAACGTAGAGTTATCTTGAAAATCTGGTCTAACCTTTTATTTTTGAGGATCTTTGACTCTCTCTTTTTAATGTTTTAAATAAAAGACACTCAACCAAATAATATTTTCAGTTTTTGCATGTAGGAGCAGATCAGCAGTTCTTACAATGGTCAGCTTCTTCCAACATTCACCTAAGAGCCAAGTCTTTTGCCAAAATACAGTGACCCTATGAAAGGCTTGAAGGTTGTAGTTTGATAAATATACCTTTCTGTGACACTATCTCATTCACACTCTTTTCCATTCATCCAGTCGTCACCCTCTTCAGTCAGTAACACTATACGTGGGACTGATGAACAAAACAGTAGAAATAACTTGCACAAAAGAATTAAATTAGTTTCTTCATACATTTCACTGTGAAGTCTCTCAGAAGGCTCTACTGAAGGCATACTAAAATTGAAGAAATTAATATTGTCAGTTGAAGAAGGGGTGCTTGAGGGATGCTCATCAGCTGGGATCTATGGGTTTGTGATCAGGCACCAAATATTCATGACTAAGTTAGAGCTAATATTCCCTTCTGCTAAATGCTTGTAATAGAGTTAATATAATAGGAATTATGTTAACTGGACAGTAAAGTTGAATAAAGTTAAGGGAGAAGTTGACTGTATTGCAAGACGTACAAATGGACTGCAGCTGCCAAAAGGGAGGAGTTTGGTTATCCTCTCCACTCTTTCCCTCCTTCCCTTTTTCTGTTGCTCAGTTTGGTATTCCTCTAAAATATAATTTGCTAACCCATTAGAAAACTTACCCTATAAAAAAAATGGAAGTTTTCTGCTAGGTTAATGAATCAAGTAGGCTCAGAAGAGGGTCAAACACCAACATTGATGTAGGAAACGGAAGAGGGAGACTGTTTGTCCATGAACAGGCAGGTGAGAAAGGAAGAGGGGAAATGCCCCTCTCAACAACAAGTTGTTGCTTGGTCTGTCCAGACTCTGTATCTTTTCCTGAGCAGTAGATAATAGCAGAGAGAAACCACAAAGTGAGAACAACCAACATCCTATTTTGCCAAATTAGAAAGGAGGAAAAATTAAAAATCTAGAGAGATAATTTACTTTTCGCATAACAGTAGAAATATTAATTAGGATGAAATCCTAGTTACTACGCACATTAGAGGAATATGTTTTCATCCGCTATAAACAAAAGACAGAAAACCTAAACAGCTTTTGTTAGTAAGAGAGTTATAAACTGAAATTATAGACTCAGAGTAGGAAAAAAATACTGCTTCTTGCTTGTATACTATTAAGTTATTTCTCAAGAAAGACATAATGGTTGATATTTTAGCTGTTGAAAACAACCTTATCAGGTCCAGAGGGATTTACTGTCCTTGGAAATTACCTAAGACCGAAAGAAATTGAAGAGTACCTAACACATTCTTGTCTCCACCCCTGTTGATAAAACATGAATTAAGTCAGCAGAGGGTAGATCAGGCACCTGGTTTGACATGCTCTAAACAGTATCACATTAGTTACTGTATCTGCAAAAAGACTTTCTCCAGATTGGATTCTTCCACTAGGTCTCAGGTTCTCAACACCTTTATCTACCTCAGATTCTATATCCTCACTGATTTCCTTATTTCTTACCCTATCTACTCCTGATTTTTTTCTATGCCTGTTTCTAATTTAAGAATGAGCTGTTGGTTCATTATCAAAACATGCTGAGAAGATGCCGAGAACACTGTAAACAAAATCAGTGGGTTTTCTTAAGCAAACAGGTTTCAAAAATGGTTGATACAGTTGAAGCAAGAATATATATGGTCCCTGAAGTAATAATTTTCTGTATTGGTTACACCTAGAATGTTATCCTCAGTGCAGATACTCCTATCTCAGAGTGATCCAAGAATCTATAAATAATCACATTGTACTTCAACCCTATGCAGAGCCAGCCCCCGCAGCATCATACTCTATATGTATCCAGGAATGCTTCTTCACATGTAGCTTCAAAAGAAACCAATATTATAACACAGCACATGCTACACTGAAATTGCAGATTT
Source organism: Tyto alba (assembly GCF_018691265.1). Classification (NCBI taxonomy): domain Eukaryota; kingdom Metazoa; phylum Chordata; class Aves; order Strigiformes; family Tytonidae; genus Tyto; species Tyto alba. The sequence goes on from NW_024881279.1 coordinate 14,734,223, forward strand.
TTCAGGCACATTGTGTCTAAAAGCAGGTACTTATTAGAAGAACTGTCTCAAGAAATGCAAACTTCTCAAATTCTTGATAACCTCTCAAGGGCTCAAGTCCTAACTCCCAAGGTTATTGCGTCTCTGGTATACTGAACAACTGGACAGTGCAGCGGCAGAAAAATAGTGGGACTGCATTGTACAGAAGAGCTGGACTTCATGGCAGTCTAGCATAACATTTTCCCTTAGTCATCAGCTCTCAAGACATGCATGCTGCATTTCCTGTAACTAAAGAAGACAGCAGTAAGTGCCAAGCTAGATTGTGTAGATGTAGATCAGCATGACTGCTAAATTCAATAGGTACATCAATTTAACAGATAAGAATTTATCCCATAAAGTGGGGAGGATGATGAATCAGATCTAATCATATCACACAGCTAACATGACCTTTTTGACACATCAGCCTTAAAATTTTCAGTTTGGGAGGTAAGAATACCTTCTAAAATTATGATCATTTCAGAAAGGAAGATTTTTGCTCAGTCTGTCCATATACCATTAATGTAAAACTTATTATAAACATCAAGTATCATACGAAAAAGTTAAATTCACCAAACTAATGTGCAGGGCCATCTCTGTTTTAATTGGGTATTCCATTCTAATTAGACACTACTTCAGTGATACCTTTCAAACTACAGAAATATATTAATAATGTACTTATACTTTTTCATGCATCAGAAATTTTGTATTCTTTTCCATTCTTAAAACAATATTTTTAAGCAATAATTCCTAATTAAAAAACTACAGAAACTGAACATGAATTTTTCCAATATTAAGAATAATAAATTAATTAACTCAGCAGGGCTTAATGATATACCGAAACAACAGACAAGTTAGTTCTTAAGTAATAATGTTATTAATAATAATTATTCTTATGTAACAATGTATTTATTTTTATTATTAGCTTGACTTTCAGAGATATTGAGCAGCTCAGTAGATTAATACTGAAGTTGAAGTAACTAATGACTTCTAAAATGAGGCTATTTACATCCTAACCACAGCTAAGGAATAGCCACTGTCAACCTCTTACAGTGTAATGACTACGACAAAAGGTTCTCCTAAGCGGTATTCACTTGTGGACATTCTGCTGTCCAGATTCATTTTATCAATAAATTTAAATAACCAATCTCTGATTTTGACACTTCTTGTTGAAAGATTTTGTTTTATAGGATCCCACAGCAGTTCAGAAGAAATCAGCAGCACATTCTTATGCAACATACTTATTACTAAAACTTCAACGCTTCCTTTTAGTTAATTATCCAGGGAAAGCAGAATCACATATTTGAGGCAAATCATTGCAGCAGAAGTTGATACTTTATAGCCATTATCATATTTAAAAAAGAATCAGCAATGATACAAAAGCTTTGTATTGATTCAGAATAGCAAATTAATATTTGATCCCTTCCTCTAAATGTCTGACTATTACAGAACTCACAAAAAATGACAGATTAACAATGTGAAAATGAACTTATTTAGATTTTTTTTCTGAGTTGTCCTCACATGAGTGAGTTACTGGCAAAATCTACAGTGTCTAGCAGTCATATAACAAAGTATCAAGGGGAATAATGCAGAACATCCACTCAGAGTAATCAAGGATAGAAACAGTGTCTGTAAATTACATCTTTGGTGTTTACTCAGTCTTAATCTCTGGGAATAAAAACTTGAAGAGAAGACCAAGGAAGGAATTGTTCAACCCATTATTAATTTATTCATGACCTTATTTCTAATACATACTAAAATCTAATTTAAGGTTCTATTGGAATAGAAACAGATAAGAATATGCAACAAACTGTCTTCTATTCATCCATTCAGAATCAGATCTATTTGGTTTTTTGGACAGATGGAAAATTTTATTTCTGTTTGGCCTCATGAAGCCGATTCGGCTCCAGTGAGGGAAATGGAATTTTGTTCTCCAGTCCACAGAGAAGTTGTCAATTTTACAAGGCAGTTTTGTTCAACTTCAAAAAAAAAAAAAAAAAAAAAAAAAAGCTGCCAAGAATCATATATTCTGTGGGGTTTGCCCTCCAATAGAAGAAAAATAGGATTCAACCATTTTAATTTTAAATAGTGAACAAACAAATCTTGATCTGAAACAATGCTGCAGAAAATAATCGTTATAAATTTACACAGCTCTTTGCAGTATTACATTTTAGTTGTGACAATGTTTGCCCCAGCTGTTAAACTTTGAATGCCTGTTTCCCAAACTAGTGTTGCGTGTATCATTTGCAAATACAGTACATCTTCATCAATGTCAAATTCCAAAAACAGCCTCCTGAATATATTTTGTACTTTATATTCTAGTGGGCTTTAAATCTTTGTTTAAAGGCTTCTGACTCTTCTTTTTATTTGGAATTTAATTTAGTAGTGGTAGGTTAATTAGTCTTTAGATTTATAATTAGAGCAGTGAGTAAGCTCTTCCCATCCTGTGGTATGGCCTGTTTTATATTAGAGTCTCAAAAGAAGAGAACGCAATTCATAATTTTATGCAAATACCCTATCAGCTTTAAATTAGATGGAAACATTTTCAACTCCTGTCTGTGCAAGAACCCTACACCAAAAGATTTCATTAGAAGCACTAGAAAGAATACAAAGGAAGAAGGTCTTACATCTCATTTATGGGAAACTAGTTACATTAGTGGGGACTTCATTACTGAAGGGAGGGGGAGGCTTCAAGTTCTCTAACCGAATTGTCATGCATCAGGAAAGGTTGTTTAGACAAACCCCAAATGTTTCACAGGAACACATCAACTTCATCAGATTGTGATAAAACATGCTAGAGCTTTCCTTCAACTTAAGTATTTGTATGCAACTGATAACAGAGTGTTTCAATAAGCTTATTTTGCAGGAAATCTTTTTGTAATTGAAGTAGAAAGGAAATTAGTCTATTGCAAGAATTGTTGTTGGAATTGAAATCCAAGATTCAGTCAGATCTAGACATCTACCTACCAAGTCTAAAAGAGCAAAATCCTCAGTTATGTTTCTACTTACTGTGGTCTGGTTTATTTCAGGCCACATTAAGAAGGAAATAAGAAGTCCATACGGCTCAGTAAAGAATTGCATCTCATTAGATGTAATGTTATGCAAACAAAGGAGAATATTTGTACAAAGACTTTTCAGTTTAACACTGTATGGGGAAAAATGTCTTTGGGCATTCTATTATTGTCAAAGTAATATCCAAAGTAAAAATACAGAAAATCCAAATGCAGATGGATTTGACAGATTTTTGTCACTGTACACATTATGTATGTATGTGTACAGATTGCATTTTCATATGTATTGTGTTTTTATAATCTCCGGTAATAAACTTTATGCTATGTCACTATCCTTTATCTTAAAGGAAATGCAGATACAGTAAGAATATTAATCTCACCAGAGTTTAACCAGCTAGCTGATCACTGTTAGTGCCCTCACCTGGAAAGAGGTATATGCTTTCTGGGGGTAACTAATTTCATTCTAAGCTGGTATACAAGAGACATAGGACAAATTGCTTATGAAGATGCACTGTTCTCCCCACTGATTATAATGGGAACCTGGACTAAATGCCCAATTTTGGGATGTCTATAAGAGGCCTCCAGAAAATGCAAATTTATATTAAAAAAATTATTTGAGAACTGAATTTTAACTAGTTTTAATTGACAAAGGCCAAGTGACAATGAGAAAGCACCGAAGTAGAATTAGCTACAGACACAACCTTGGAGGTTATAGTATTTCAGATTGTTCAGAATTCTTTTTCTTTTCTCTGCTCCTTAAAATTGAAAATAATGAGTCCCTGAAACAAAGAATTTGTTAAAATGAAAAGTTCCCTGATAACAAGAAACTGTCAGGTGGCTTTTAGACATCATATAACATTTCTTTAGATAACTCAATAAGAAATGGCAAAAAATCATGAAAAGACAGTTTTCAAAATATAAATAAAATTGCAAAAAGATTTTTCTGAGCCTACTTGAGTAAATCCAGATGAGAGCAAAGATGTTATGGTATTAAGTCACAAGAAGAGGTACCTGCATATGTGTCTGTTTTCATGTAAAATTTCTAAAGAACGGAGTAACTATCCACGTGTCCTGAATAAACATAGACATTTCTTTCAGAAGCACTACTACAGATGTAGCAGAAAGTGGAGGGAGGATCTAATGATGTAATAACATTATCCTAAAAGTTTCACATAAACAGTTTGGAGGTAAGTACTCTAAAAACGGAGCAAAATTTTGACTGCTGAAGTCACTGCTGCTGCAACAAAGGTGACTATAGCACCACCAGGCCTACAGTAGAGCTGACAGATAAAATTTCATCCTTATGCTTCCACACTCAAGTGAAGCAGTGATGGAAATGTTATACCTTCTAACAACTGCTTACTGATAATTTTCTGCTTTAAGATCCTGGAGGGTGTTACAAAACTTGATTCAAACATTTGTTGTTTATAGAATGCTTACAAGCATCACACTTATGAATGCAAGCAAAGCTTGGACAGTCAAAAATAAAATTAACATGTCTAATCACCTAGCTCACCTTAGTTATGACCACAAAGAGGCTAGTTAAGCTTACTGTTTACTAGCCACTTGAAAGACACTTAAACACTTGAGAAAGATATGTAAACACTTAATCAATGAATTATAAACTACGGACTGAACCTATGTCCACAGAACTTTGCATTCCACTTGTAAAGTTCTTTCATAAGGGGTTACCACTGCATTCCTGTATCACAGCTCTTAGCAGAGATAAAGCCTGAAAACTTCAATACCAAAACTTTTGCAGTGCTTTGAAATGTACCTTTCTCTGCTTGCTTGAAGCTACCCCATCTTACCTCCTACCTAAAGTTTTTGATCCACAGATTCCATAATACAGTTGTTAGAAATACATGCTCTAGGCCAGTTTAAAGACTTATATAGTACACAGAAACTGCTGGGAATAGGAAGAAAGGATTTTCATTTCTAAAATGGGTTTCAATTTTTGACCATCTCTTTCACTGAAATCTCTTTATTTCTTCTCTAAGCTAAAGCATTAGTTGAGGGAAAATATAACGGATAGAAATGGGCACTTTGTGGCATAAATTGTGACATTGCTTACAAAATCCACACATGTGTATCAGACTTCTTAGAAAGAGCAGTGATTTTCCTTAACTCTCAAAGTTCATGTTTTTATAGCATCCTGACAATGGCCACATTTCAATGACATTTCCAGCCTGCCTTGTCTTAACTGATTTTAAAGTTTCCAGCACTCTAGCATATGAGTATCAGCACTTTAATCCCCTTAAGTTTTTTTCTATTCTATAATACAGAAAGTGTTCTTAGTAGCAAAAGATGAAAGGAATAGTAAGAACTGTTCAAAGATATGAATATGATTAAGGAGTGCAATACTGATAGCATCTACTGAGGGTCACAACAATTCACAAGATAAGTATGTTCATTACAGTGGAAATGTAAATGGAAGTAAAATTATCCTTATTAGTCATTCAATAACAATTTAAAATGTTGAAAATACTCCTATATAAGTAAGTTTTAGTCATAGAGTGACAATGTCCTGTCCACTAGTGACACATTTTACATCTAAATGTAGTATTAAATGTCATACAAATGAAAGGCTCTAAAGTGACATGGTAGCTGACATAATATTCCATCCATAAATGTCAAAAGCAACACCATTCTGCAGTTCTTAAGTGTTCTGCTCTAGAATACCTCAGCTTTGGCTGATAGAAGCCAAGTTCTTGCTACTTCTGCTCATGACAGTGCAAGAAGAAAAGAGCATGTTTGAAATAGAGACCAGTGAACAGTATTCACATTACTGACTTCAGGCAAATAACTGCAGTGATTGGCAACAAACACTTCTACAGGACCATTCAGGTAATCTGTTTTAGAAGTCAGCCATTCTCCCAAGTTCAATTACTATAGAAAAAAATCAAGTCTTGCTGAGTTCCTAATGTTAGCATTGAAGTGAGATACATAAACTGGGCAATGAAAATTCTGAGCTCCTGAAAAGCAGCAAATAAAAATCAATGGCAGGTAAAACAAACAAACAAAAAAAAAGAGGAGTGAAGGACAAAAAAGATCTTACTCTGGATAAACTCCTAACTCTAGAGTAACTACATAACCAATTGAATTTTAGATGAAGAATTTAAAATTAATATTCTTACATGTGTCCTAACCCTGAAACTGGTAAATACTAGGGAATCTGAAAGACTGTAACAATAATTTCCATGCCAGTTGAATTTCACCACTGTTTTGTTAAAGTAAAAGAGAGTCCAATTGTGTGACACTGTGGCTGCATTATGTGTAGCTGGATAACACTAATTAAAAAGCAGACTACAAGTAGGAGGGGTTGTGCATCTCTGCCTAGTGCAGAAAGGGTAAGCAGGCACCATTTACAGCAGATTTGCAGTCTCAGGCTTGTGGGAATGGCCACTGGGAACAAGGCAAATCACTGGGTTATCAAGGAATCTGGACCATTCTTTTTCTTTTAATTTCTCTTTCCTTTAACTTAATTTATTCTAGTCTCATACTCTGCAGACTTATGTGACAAGAATTGTATCTTGAATTCTTTTATAACTCAGAAAACACTACATTTACTTTTGAAATCATTTAAAAATTTTCCACATAAGACTTTTTGATCTAAGTTACAGTCCAATGAAGCTGGATTTTCTTAGGTTTCTAGAATATTTCAAATTCAGCTGTACTTTTGGGGCCTGAATCTGACCCACCACAGTTCCACTGGCTATAACTGATTTTATTTCACTAATATGGCTTTGCTTATACTTGTGGCTCTCACGCACTGTAAGCTATCAGCTGATACTTCTCATACAATATTCTCCACCGAGCAAGAAATTCATTATTTTCTTTCAGCCCACTTGTGCATTTCAAACAGTATTCTCATGGAAATATAATGGTTAGTTTTAGAGGCTCTGGAAATAGGATTTCTACAAGATCATTTCAGGTTTTATACCCATGTCACTAACCCTTATACAGTCTTCAGGCTTTTCTTCTTCTTCATGGATCGTTCAAAATTCACCAGCTGTCATCAGTCTTCAGACTCATAATAGCTGTATTTCTCTCACTTCCCTTAGCACCCTTTTACTAGCATTTTCTATCCATCTGTTGTTGATATTCTGTTTGCCCTTCTTTGGAAAATTTTTTCTATCAGATATCAAAACTGTCAGCATCTTCTTTACTTAATCCCTATCTACTCTAAAACAATGTCTCAAGCCTCTTATGACCTGACCAAACAACATTACTGATTTTCTCTCAGCTTCTCTGTGGAATTAAGTCAAGTAGCAGCTTCAGGTTCTCAGACAGTTTATTTGTGCTGTCATTTAACTATGTGACTGCAGCACATTTCTCATTTCTCTCTTTCAGACAGGAAAATTTGAGAGAGAGGGATCCAGTTGTAAGTTTGAAGGGGTCTAGTTTACCCAGTCCATTGAGCCTGTGAACTGTGCCAGGACCAGCTGGTTTGGATGGTCTTGTGGTCACCCTGCCCACAGCTATTAGTTTCCAAAGCAGACTTGGCTGTGTCTAGATATATGTCATGCCATCCTTGTGGCCCAGCAAAAGATAAGTATTTTTCTATTCTTTTATTTAGTTCAATTGCCTAAAATTGCGAGGATTCTGCATTGTAGTCTGTAAAAGTATTTAGGGAGGATAACATTTTGAGTATTAAATGTCTTGGTTTTGAAGCAGGAAAGTGTGCAAGAGCTCTGGACCAGCTGCAGTAGTGTCTGAAGAGATCCTGGGTAGCAGGAACCAAAAGCTGCTGTGGACAGCATGTGCAGCATCCCTGGAAGAACCCCTGAGCCTACGTGGTCATCTGTGCCCAGATTCCCATAGAGAGAGTGAGCTGACTCACTTCAGAAGGGAACCCAGGGGGCTATTTAGACTGTATAGTGGTAAGTGAATAAATTCTAGAGGCAAAGCAAAAAACCAGACTAGAAGTGTGGGTGTTCCCTGATGAATCAGCTCCAATTTCACATCTTGATAACCACAGCATTAATGGTACTGAACTCTTTGGTAGATGAACCAAGAACCTAAACAAGCATGACAAAAAGACTACAACCAAGATCTACGGTGAGTCAGGATAGAATATACTTCATATATTGCCTGAAATATTATCAGGGGAATTTTGTTAGTCCATTAATTTTCAGTTCAAGTGAAATTATTCACTTAATATTAAAAAAAAAGAAAAAAAACAAACTAAAATCCAACTTTATAAAATACCCAAGTTCCTGTACAAAACTTTTCACCTATAGGACTGAAACATATTTCATATTCATATTATGTAAAGGTGACTTTGTTATCACTGCAGCTAAAAGTGCAATGAAGAAATGAAATAATTGCTTTGTGTACTCAGTAGCCTGAAATTTAAAGCAAATCCGGTTTATTATTCATGAAGTTCTGCCATATGTGGTTAGAAACTAGTTGCAAGAATAAAATACCTGTATCTCTAGTTTAAGGCAGTGGAATCACTTTGCAAGGTAAGGATATTATTTGCTAGAACCCAAGGAGCAAAACTGATATTTCAGGTTTTTCACTCTATCAAGACCAATGTTTTAAAATAGGGATTATTTTTCATGTCCATTTTGATTTTCAATTAATCCCTTACCAGATCAACCATATAGCACAAAAGGGGGAATTTTCAGAGTTTTAAAAGAACTGTCTTTGTGTACTTGATACACACAGGAGTAACTTACTGCAAATACACTGAATCTGCAAGCCCAGTCAGTGCTGGAGTGAGAATGCTCATGGCTCAGTACTCTAATATGCATTAGATACATAATTCCAGAGACTCATCACATCATTAAATTTTTAGCATTATCTTGCTTGGAAAAACTCAGTTAAGTCTAACTGACAGCTTGTTGCTGAAAAGTGACCACTTTAAGGAAACTCTTAATTTATCTACTATTGAAAGAATAACATTTCCCCTTCAGAAGACAGATAATAGCAGACCATCAAATAATGTGTTACAACCTGCATATGGGGTAGAATGAAATATCTTTATAAAGATGGTGATTGCCTTTATCACTTTGTGACATTTGTTCCCTATGGCTTTTAAAATATAGATGATATATATCAATTGATAGTAATGTGGTTTAAACTTTAGATATAATTTGAATATTTACAGTACAAAAGCATTCAAGTTGTTATTTAACATTTTTAGTAAATGATATGTTATTTGCTATAAATACTCTACCAGAAGCAACAAGCCTGTATTAACTTTAAATCTTTTTAGCTTAATGTCACTCCTATTTATTGCACACCATACTAGTAGACAATAAATCCTCACAGTGTAAGCACTTGTATTTGCAAATTAATAGCCTACCTCATAGGTCATGTAAACAACCCTTGTGTTGTTGTTTTACCTCTAGCATTCATTTGTTTTGACATATGAATAAGTTTCAGGTAGTTTTTATAATCCTGTTGCTTGTTCATAGTTTTCAAAATGATAGTCAATCATTCCTTAACCAATTTGAACATAGTACATGGGTGAAAACACTCATGCACATCAACAGATATTTGTGAATACACAGTAAAATACATCCTAAATATAGCTCAACAATAAAAACAATACAGGAAAAGTCACTTCTCTAAGGGGGTGAATATTCTGGTGTGCTGTGCTTTTAATCACATTACCCAACCAGACTGTGACTAAGATAAATCTGACCTGTGCCTCTTCTAAGAAATGACAAATGGAGCAGTGCTTTTCTAATCAGTTTGTGGAGCTGCCAACATCAGTAGTGCTTCTGCTTTCATCTCTGGGTAAACAAGATCTAAAGTTGTCCACTTTTTTCTGAAGTTCTGTTAAAATGGAATTAAACCACAACATTGACATGTGAACCATGATCTTCAGAAATGGTCGTGTTCAAAAATTACAGGAGTCAAATACACAAAGCATCCCTTGCCTACGACAGCTGGAATACAGAAGTTTGAAGCTGTGCCTGGAATATCAGACTTGGGATCTTTGTTTTGGTGTTATTATAAAATGGATCCTGAGACAGTGTGCTCTCTCTCTCCTCTGTCCCTCCAGATACAGCAGCCACAAGCACAGATTCAGGTCTTCACGTACAAGCACACCACATGAGATTGTTGTTGAATACTTTCAGTTACCGTCAGGATAGGCATTCTGTTACTGAAAGTCTTGAAGCTTCAGTTTAAAGATTTTTGGAGTTTGATGACATCAGCCTACAGTCTAGTATCACAATTACTCTCTAAACAGGACAGGACATTCTGACCACAGCTGTAACTTTTTAGTGGCTCAGCACAACAAAATGAACATTCGCTTTTATCATGACCTGTTAGTGTGTGCTACTAGAACAGAGTAGCCTTTTTTTATTGTGTACAATCATGGGCAGAATTAGTTCTGAGCCTACAAACAGCTAATATATGGTTGTGTAATCAAACATTTGATTATCTTTTATATTACAAAAAGTGTTGTCAATGGCTTAACTGTGATTCCAATTCTTTTTAATTGATGTAAAGCCCATGAACAACATCCACATCCAAGTTGACAGAATACACATTCTGTAACTGATATACTGAAATTGATCTCTTCTAACTCTCTTCTCTTTCTTCCACTAAGACAAATATTTGCAACATCTCTAATTTTCTTTAGGAAAGACTTATCGTGTTTCCTTCAGCTTAAAGTTTTATCTGTATAATTTTGTATAATGATTTCCTTTTCAAAATGTTAATTTAAAAAGTAAGAAAAGAAAGTAAATAGCATTTTAGTTCAATGAATTTTTCCACAATGATGATTTTCTCTACTGGATTTTCTTTAATATGTCTTATTATTATTATTTGCAAAGCAAAAGCTTATTCAGATTTTTTTCATTTTTGTCTCAGAATTGTTAACATAGATGGAATAAATTGGGAGGGGAACTAGAGAGGCAGTGTATATAAATTTTTAAGAGATTTTGTAAACACCAGGTATTGAGAATAATTATTATAAAACTATGCATTCAATTAGTGCAGAAATTTTAGGGAATAAAACATGAATATATGTTTATTTTTACTAACTGAGAGCATTTGCCTTGCAATACGTGATGTTCCTTGCATCAGTTCCATCCAAAGTAACTAACCTCAGTTGCTGAGTATGTTTGTGGTTTATTTCCAGTTGCCTGCTGGAATGACTGAATTTTAAAAGACTGTCCAGAGATTAGAGTATGTATATAAATCACAGACTTCTCATCTGACCTTGGACTGAACATGTAGGCTGAGAGTCTGCCCCTCAGAACTCTGTCAAAGTCCTTGCACCTATTACCGTCTACTGCTGGCTAGTTTCAAAGGCAAATAATTAATCTGAGCTAAGTGAGTTTTGGTTTTAACCTCCCCGTATCTCATTTTAGAAGCCAAAAATAAGATCATTACTTGGTTGTTGTGAGGAGAGATATTAAAGATGATGACATGCTTGAATATTTGGATTGAGGAAATAGAAGAATCTAAGACCAACTGGAAGACTATCCAAATTTCAACCTCGAATCTTCTAAGATCATGTACTACAAAGTATGCAGAGAAACTAAAAATATAGTGCAAATTGCATATTTCTAACCATGTCGGGATTTCCAGATGTGAGGGAAAGAAAGACAGGGTGTCTTAGTACCTCCCTGTCATTAACTCCTATCTCACAAGAGCTTACTTTTTAATTTGGTGTCACAGTAGAAGAGAATACAAGGGATAATGAAGGCAGGAGGGCTTAAACCACAGCAGGATGTGGCAGTGCTGTTGTGTCCAGAACGTGGCAGACATCCCTAAACCCTGGCCTGGATAGTGGTGGACTGCACCAGGGACAGCCTGTTACCCAGCGTTGCAGCAGCCTTGCATTTCAGGATGCATAGTTCTTCCAGATCAGAGGGCCTGTTCCTTTCTATAACCTACAAGGGCAGATCCTTTCCACATACTCACATCAAGGCTTTCTCCACCTCTATATGTACAGCAGGGATCAGGAAAGATAGCTGGATGTTTGATCAAAATCTCAATTAGAACATAAAGCCAAAATGAGTTGCAGTTCTCCTCTGCACTTCCTTCTTTGTAAATGATAATTGCTGAAGTGGCATTTCATAAGAGGATTCTGCCTGTGACATTCAGACATACTGGTATTTGAAAGAGGTCTGAACATACACTAAGGCAACACAGCATCTGTCTGGAACAGTACAGTCTGGTCATTTTGTTATTTACCCTTCACTAGAAGCAGTGAAATAAAAATAACCCTAAGCTGAGGGGGGGGGGCGGGAAATTGATTGTTTATGAAGATCTGATTGTCTCCTCTTGAACACTTTCTTCCTGCCAAGAACTTAGTATGTCCCAGCAATTCTATTAATTGTGGTTTTTAAAAATCTGAATACCATACGAGAAAGACTTGATGACAGAATAGGGAGGGTAATATGAGTCACAGTCCAGCAGGCCATAGTAGTTTTCAGGAAGCAAGGGTTATGCTGTTATACCACATGTTTCAAAGAAAGATAAATAGTCTCAATCGGAATATGGTGACTGGGTGAACCAGCATCACAGATGATTGAACCCAAGACCCATTAGAAGAAAAAGTACAGTTGAAGCGTCATTTCTTTCTAGAGGTCATTATGATCGTATTTTCCAACAGATGGAAAATTATACATTTATGATAAATTAATACTTAAATCTCCTGGAAACCCCATGGCCTTCATTTTAAAATACTGATTCTACAAAGTGTACACTCTATAATGATGTGGTGAAAGTGAGTGTAGCTCTATAAAACAGCTCCTGATTAATATTAGAAAGGAAAAAAAAAAAAACCAAGGCAGTTTTACTTAACAAGGCTATCCCTCAATTTCAATTTAGAATTAAAGTAAAAAAAGAGAGACAACAGTCTATTTGCATTTCTCAATTATCCTCCTTTTCAAAACAATAAGGAAGTTAATTTAATCATATCTGAAGATAAAAAGTTTGGACCGCTTAAGGCAGTGGGATTTAAAAAAAAAAAAAAAATCAACCCCAAAACGACCTACCACTGCATAATACAAAGATCTGCAGTAACTTTAAAATTCTGTTCAAGTACATCCTCCTCAGCTCTGCTAGATTTCAGAATCTAGTGCTGTCATTTTAAAAAGGAATAAAGTATATTCTTAGTCCTTGCTATGAATCATCAGTTTGCATTTAAAAAAAAAAAAAAAACAAAACCAAAAAATCCCAGCAGAGAGTTTAAAGCATAGAGAGAAAGAGGGGCATGGGAACAGGGAGGAGGATGATTGAAATATCCAAAAGAATCTTTGATCTTTACTGTGAATTGATCATGTGATTTTTGAATCACATAAGAACATTAAAGTGTCTTTATTATTCGCTACAATGGACTTGGTTCAGACCCTTAAAGCCTTGTCAGATAATTAATGTTCTACAATGCAGCTAGCAAAACTTTTGAGCGATATTACTATTTTCACCTTTATTCCCTTTTCTCAGTTGAAATAAAAGCACATCACTGTCTGTATTGTTAAATCTTATAAATACAAACAGAAAGACATATTATGGTAGGTAGTTTTTTTTAAAAGCAATCTTTGTTTTCAAGCCAAATTTCTGTGGGTTGGTAGTCAGCACATTCTGAATAAAGTTAGATCCACCCACCTTGAAAAGATTCCAAGTCAGGCAGGCAAAATTGATTGCCTATCATTTTTAGTGTCTTGTTTCTCTATACTGAAAAATATGCACACAGCCTGCTAGATAACTTGTATCTGAAAATTAGGTGGAGTTTAGACTGAAAAAATTATTTTTTTCTTTACTAAGGGAATTATTAGTAAGAGGTACTTACAAACTAGAAAACTGTTTTCTTAATTGTATATTACTAAATGCAACTTAATTGTAAAACAGTAAGAGACTTACCATCGGCTTTTAGTGAAAATATAAATCTAAGCAGCTCACTTGAAGCATTTATATTTTCTTATGATAAAATAAAATGCGAAGTGTGCATTTCTTGTTTCCCAGAGTTTTTCATATTTTTAACTATTGCATGCTCAGCTAACTACTTTATAGCTGTCTAGATAATATGGCAGGCCCAGTTTTATTCCTTGGCTCTTTTTGTGTGAAGCATTGGAAGAGTAAGTACTTTAATACTTTTTAAAAATTAACACTATACCCTCATTTATTGTGCTCAAATTTAGTACTAGTTCTGTACATTAGTTCAAATTAATACTGGAAAATATTTCAGAGCTGCAAAGGTAGGATGCTGCATCATCTCAGATAAGACATAAGTATGCTAGACAAAATATTCATGAGAGGAAAAGAGGAAAACATATGGAAACGCTTCTTGCAGAGCTCTGCAGACTTCTGCCAAAACCTCAAAGATTTGATGAGGAGGAACAATCTTCTAAACCAGGAGAGGATTAGAATATGGAAAATAATGAAATCTGAAGAAGCAGGAAGGGAGTAGTAAGTGTTATATGTTTCTAAAAGTTAAACTTTTAATCATTTTGAAAAGACTGGTAAAATTTTAAAAAGTAATCAAAATTCTGGAAGAATGTAAGAAATACATTCCAAATTACTATGGAAAGACTGAGGTTTAGAAAGATCTACAAACACGCTCATTGCTTCAGTTAAAGGAAAGAGGCAAATATGAACACTGAAAGAATGTAATAAAAAGGAAAATCACTGAAATGTTGAAAGATTGGTTCAGGACAGAAAAATACTTCAAAGGGGACAAAGTTCCTTAAGATCTAGGAGAGTATATCAAGAAAAAACAATGGATAAAGTGAAAGGTTTTCAATCTGTAACTAGGACCATGAAAGACAACTAAAGAAAGATCATAATCACTAATACTCCTCTACTGAAAAAAGTTAGGGTTTAGGAATACAAAAACAGGTTATAAACCAGATATCTAGGAACAAAACACCAGTGAAATATAGGAAATGCAAATCTTGTAAAAGTTTTGGCTTTGATAAAAATATGTTATGTAAGTAGGTATAGCCTACTGAATGGTCAAAATACTAATTTTTTTTTCTTTATCCATATGCTCACAGACATCAGGATATACAGTTGGTGAATGGTGTCCTGCAGAGTGTACCTGCACCCCAGTATTGATATGGTATGTTGCACTATATCTACTATTTCTATATACAAATCTAACAATAATAGCTTTAAATCTAATATATATATACATATGTAAATAGTAGAGCACATATATATATAATATATAAAAGGTAAAATTATTTGCCTAATATGCAACCTCTGATTTTATTCAAAGTTCCCTGAGAGTCAAATCAAATTTTAGATAGCTTCATGGTGGTTCGCAATTGAGAGGAAAATATATTGCCTAATTTGTGACTAAACACCTATGTGTTAATTCTTTAATTAATACATCCTAAGCATTATGGCATACTCTGTGATCACAAAAAAACCCATGATGTGTTTGGCTTGGCATGCAGACCGGTTCTGTATAGGGCAGAAGGCAGAGGAAGCAAAGCTAAGATAGAATCAAATGTATTGGAAAGTACACAAAGTAAATAATATGTAACTGGTATGAACAAGCAAGTTGAAAAGGGCTTTTTGGGAGCAGAATCTTACAAGGCAAACAGTACTTAGGCAGCCACAGAGTAACACCACACAACATCAAGATTAGCTAGGTAACAGCATGAGAAATATTAAATTTGGGTATGAATTTAGCAAAAGTGGGATTAACAGGAACAAATAGTTAGGACAGGATACTTGGAAAGCAGACTGGTTCAGAGAAAGGAAGATACAAGAGTGTTAAATAGGAGGGTCAAGAAACAAAACAATTAGAATAATGTTCAAGATAATCCTTATTCATCACTGAATGTTATTCGATCACTGAACAAGAGAAGGTGAGATCTTTGCAGTGGTAGGGGTGTGAACACCAGGAGATTATAGTAAAGCTGACCAAGTGCACTGGGGTGCTGGAGGGAACCTACCTGACAAATTCTGAAATTCTTCACTAGGTCTATATCCAAAGACTTGGTGCAGATGGGTAATCAGTGATAGAATTGTAACTTGGTAACATTTTTTTTTTGGTTGTTAATAATGTTCTGGACAGCAATAGAACTAAATTAATAATAGCAGTATGTTTACCAATTAGTCTATCAGTAGATAATTGGTTTACAGGCCATGTAATGATTAAATAGTAAACATTAAATCTTCTTCTATCACTTACATCTCTGCATTTAAAAAAGAGTCAGAACCAGAGGGAACACCTTCTTCAGATTATCCTTCACAATATTGTGCAGAAATAAAATCAATGAAGTGTCTCTCTGCATAGATCATATTAGCAAAATCCAAATATTTTTACATTAAAATTACTGAATTTCTTTAAATTCTTTTTGTATTTTTGACTTTCCTTTTCTACAATAAATCAAAGAATAAAAATAGATTCAATAAATACAAATCAAATAACAATCCCCCCCATGCCCCCCAGTCTAGGGCCAATTAACAGTTATGTTTTCCATAGTATGCTCATCCACTCAATTCTTTTTTTTCCCCCAAGGTAACCCTAACTATAGTTTCCAGGGTCACAAACCTCCACATAAAAAACCCCAGAGAATTTAAATAAAAAGTTTAAATCAGAGCAATGTGGGTAGAAGTTTAAAACAAGCTAATATAATTCAGAAATAAAGTGCACACCTTTCCCATTGAGAGTAATTGACTGTAAGAATAAAACATCAAGACATGGATTTTCTGTTTCCATTTGTTTCCACTTAAATATTCAGTACTTTTTGGAAGAGACCTAGCGGGTCAAACTCAGTTCTGTGTTATCTGAATTCAGGGATATATGAATGAATTATTGAATCCATGTTACACAAGCAAATATATGAAATGATGTCACTATAACTATCCCTTGTTATGTCAGAATGTATGAAAACGTCATATGGGCTCTATTTAAAATACATGAGATTACCAAATCAAGAGAATCTTTTAAGTCACGGAACAAATCAAATAAACCACTGCAAATACAGATCAGTTTTAGGTGCTATGCAAGAATACTGAAGTGCAATTACATAGCTTTATGCACCAAAATGGACCAAATAAGAAAAGCAACATTAAATATGTTAGGGTTGTGGCATTATCAGAATTTAGTACTTCAGCATAAGTTTTCATACAGGGGAGGTCTTGAACCTGTTTTTAAACATGATAATTAAAAATTGGCCCAATTTTAAAAATGTCAGCTCCAGCAGCTCTGAGGAACTGAAAAACCATTTTCACTGGAGACAAAATAGCGATGCATTTCAGGACTACAAATCACTGAAATTGAAGACATGTACAGCTGCTCTTGACAATTTTAGCTAAATACTTGGCCAAATATATCAGGGTTATGCTTATATCCCTTCAAGGAGACAACATTCTGCAAATATTATGTCATTGGTGGCTGTTGTTTCTGTCGTTGTCAGGAAAGCTAATAAAACTGCCTACCAGGCAGAGATCAGCCTTTGAGCTACTATCTGTTAGAGTTTTCATATCTCATGTTTTTGCCTCTTTTCTTGGCCCTGCCCTGACAAAATATTTCAGTTGAGGTTCTATGTGCAGTTTGTATGTAAAATTAAAAAGTGAGAAGTAAAATGTATATTATGCATATATTAACTACAGAACTAATTTACAAATCATAAGATCCCACCAAAACAGCACTGCTTGCTATTTAGCACTAAAAAGTTCATGAAATCATGAAATCTCAATTTGCTCTTTTTTTTTTTTTTTTTCTTCTGCCCCTTTGAAGGATTACATAAATAATAAATACAGGCTATTTCTTGCCTTCAGTCCTAACTGTTTCCACCCCCTTTTCCTCTCTCTAACATGCATTTATATGTACACAAATACCTTAAATGTTTGTATAAGGGAATTAAACATAACCAAGCATTTTGGAAAAACATGGAAAACAAAAAACAAACCAGACATTCCACCTGGAGAAACAAAACTATTGGAAAAGGTGAGGTCTCTCTTAACTATCTTCAGGGTTAAAACCACTGCTCTTGCATTTTCTACCTGTGTGTCTAGCTATTAAAAATTGGGCAAAAAAGATCATTTAAACCCAAAACTGGCTCAGAATAGTTTCGGTTCTTTGCCAGCATCATGAATCAAAGATTATGTTGGTGACACAACTCTGCTGGATGTATTGGAGCATAAACATAGACATGATGTATAGAAAGAACGCAGACAATACTGAAATCTCCAGATATTGGGATATCTCTACAGACATCATGCAGAGATATCTGTGCTTTGACTTTCTGTGGTTAATAATGACATGATATTGGTAGTAGAACTAAGAAATTCTTTAGTAATTGCCTTTATATTCACAATTGTAACAGGACAAGAAAAAGAATGAACCAGGATATCTAGATAACTTGTAAACATCCATTACTAATTTTAGCTGTTTTCTAGTAAGACATCATTATTTATTTTGTATGCAAAAAGAGCTTCATGCTAAATGGAAGTAGGGAGAATTTTGTGTGGAAGCAGAGTAAGTACTGTGGTTGTGACAAAGAACACAAATAATAGAGTAAATAACAGAGACGAATGTTATGATGCAAGTGAGACTGTTCTTATGATACAGAGCATAAATATACTCTGTTTTTACATTTATAGATTTACAAATGTATGTATATATTGCTGTGTCTAGGCACAAATGGTTTCAGCATCAAAAAACAATATAGATAAAAATAAGTTAAAAAGTATGAATCTATATATTTAAAATATACACACATACCATATTTGCATGTACCATAGAAACAATAACCTTTAATCTAGATATATAAGATTGGCCTTTCTGGAATATGGAACTTGTTTTCCACCTGCTTAGTCCTGCAAAGAAATATACAGTTCACCCTAGTTGGTGAACGAAAACTAAAACAGGTGAAATGAAGCAGATATATTATCTTTGGTGGTTGTAGGGAATCCTAAATTCCTTCTATTTTTATTCTTTCAAGGGACATGATTTGTGTAAGAATACACTTGTGTAAAACCTGCTGAAGCTATCAATATTTTCTCATATCCTTTTTCAATAAGATATTCAAAACATTTCGAACAGCAGACATCTGTTAGGAAGTTCAGTGAAAAGATAACTAGTTGTAGTTTTTGTAGAACATGGAACAAATAAATTTTGAGTTCCACCATATTGATCATGTAATTTCTGCTACTTCTTTGTGGAAGTTGAGTGCTCTGGAGGGACTGCATATTTCTGAAAGAGACAAGCAGTTGAATTGATAATTTTCTGGAATTTATAATCTGTTTTGCATGTATTCATAATTAGCCTGAGTAGAAGTGTTTCTCTTGGGTAGGAGGATGATGTGTGTTGAGCAAATCATCTTACCTATTTCCTAATATACTTAGTTTTATTTAAAGCTCAGGGTTTACATATGTATCAAAATCCATTTCTTTAACTCAAAAACTTGGTTAGTGCACGTATTAAATGAGAAAATTTTTATGATAAAATCATTAGGGTTCTTAATTTTAATTATTTTATCTTCTCATTCATTATTAAAAAAAAAAAAAAACCAAAACCAAAACCAACAACAAACCATAATGTTTTGCAAAAGCAGCACATGCAGAACATTATATTTATTTTCCCTTGTTTTCTAAATATGTATTAATAGGAATATATAGTCTATAATTTGTGTCTCAAGTCTAGCAACCTCTCTGCAGTAAGTAATGTATTATGTATTATTTTTTTCTGCTCACCATCTCATTAATGATTTTTTTCCCCTTTTTAATCTTCCTAAGGCAATTTTGTAAACATCATTCCTTGAAAGACAAGACATCAACAGATGATAATGATGTTTGATTTCATGGAAGACCAGAAAGATTTTACTAGGATGGCCACTTGGATTTAAATAATGTCTTTTAAGGATAACATTATTTTATTCTAGGAAATTTCCATATTTAAAATGAACGAAATAAACTAAAAATTTTGAAATAGTCTTAGCAATTCAAAGACCTAAATAACATCCTTCTGAAAAGACATAATTAATATATTTGAGACAAAGGGAGAGGAGAATGTAAGAGACAGACTGGAAAAAGCTACTCTTTAATGACTGAAAATGCTTTGTAAGTTTTCAAAACAGACTTGATGGGCTTTGGAAATGCTTCTTGTTAAACTGATGACTATGCTCTGAAGATATATTATAAATGTCTGCAGATGCACTCCATGTATCTTGCAGTGTACACTGTGAAAGAAATGCAAGGAAATGTCACACTAGAACTTTTGCAGAACACAAGACTGAGAGCATACAAAGGTTTGCTGTCTCCTGATAAAATGCCTTTTATTTCAAATATTCCTATATACTCTAGTAACTCGATCTTTCAAATCAGTCTTTTTAAACTTACACTTATCTTAAAATAAGGATTTTTACTCAAACTGTTAAAGAAAGTAATGATTTGTTTCCCTAATCATATATAGAAACCATTTTTAGTTTCAGACACCCTAGCAATATGTAGATTCAATAATTCATTCAATTGATAACATAAGTTACTATGGAGACTGGCATTCAGCTAAAACATTTATTAATACATTCTCAAAAGGAGTCTGTGTTCTTAAACTTTTGAGAAACAATGAATTTTAGGTCAACTATCTTTCCCAGTATTTTACAGCTGTAATGACCATTCAATGTGTTAACGCAGAAGAAAACACCAGTATCAGTAAAGGTTGTGCCACTGGAGGCTTAAACGGAAGTTCCTCTTTATGAAGAAGTGGGTTGAGCAAAGTCTACTCTAAAACTTAATTTCTAGATTGTTATTTCTTTAATTTATTTCTAAATCAGGTATTTTTTCTAAAATGTAATTAACACATGAGGAGATACAGATCTTACAAGATCATGGTGTCCTCTAACAAGATTCCTTTTTCATTTTGAGCAGCTTTTTCCTCTACAGGGACCCTGCCACCCTTAATAAACTTAAAATTCCAATTAAGTCTCCTATCAAATATTGTTTGGAAACCACCAATTGTAACAAAGTTCAAAAATTGCAAAATCAGTATAGAATGTCGAATAAGAAAGACGAAATAAAGCAGCATTCTACAGTTTAAACAAACACATTTGAGCAGTCATGATTCAGGTTTAACATTACACAGTAATACAATTTTACTAATAATTATTGCTTTTCATCCGCTGTGATATCCTTTGCTCTATAATTAATTTTCTTGGTATTCCAGTGGATGATACATGAGGAATATTGGCAATATGTCTACAAGAAAAGTCAACAGAGAGGGTTTAACTAAAGTCAAAAGCAAGGATAATAACCTTATAAAAACCCAGCAGCACTTCATTATGCATGGGATCCTGAGTCACACCATGAGAAGAGTTCCAGACAAACACAACACACTCACAAAAAGAAAATGTATTAGCTAAAAGAGTAGCATAGAAGGACCACTTGCAATTGTTATGGGCAAAGCAACCATATTGAATCTACAGCTGCTTCTCTAGCACAGGTTTAAAGGACTTTTTCGAAGAACATGCTGGGAAAGGCTCCTCTGAAACAACAGACCTCCATAACAATTTATTAGTTCATCTGAACTCTTTTCTGCTGGATTACATAAGAGGTTTCTTAAAAACAATATCACTAAGGTACACGTTCGGAAAAGTGGTAAAATTAAACTCAGTGGAAACCTGGTCTTGAAAAGAAGTATCACAGGAACTGCACTAAAGATTTGTGAATTGGAACCTAATGGGTGATGTTTCCTTGTTCTCTCCTGTGATTTCTTCCTTTTTGATTTCTGACAAATTTTAATTTCTGTTTAAAGTGCTCATTTTGACTTTAGTTTATAAAGAATGCTGCACTGCATCAGAGACAGTAATGTTTATTCAAAACTTCTGGTTTCCAGAATTTTCTGATATAACTGTTGCAGACACCTGCAGCACACTGGGATGTACTCTGTATGTGCAATTACCATACACATTCCACAGCTCTACCAGAAATAACTTTGGGGAGTCCTAATTTCAGTGGGAATAACTCGTGTTTCTGATTCTGTTAAGACAAACTTAATATTGCCGCATGATACTGCACTGAAGGGGAATGAACATTCCATGCTGTGAGTAAATAATATGTTTATACAACCCAGGACAAGAGGATAAAAAGCTGACTATGTCACAAAACCAATTAGCTACTGTAGCGTGATATCTGAGACAGATGCTTGTAAAAGTTTTAATTTTTCTCCTGAAGTCAATTTAGTAGTGTCCGTGTTGAACTTTATTTAATTTTGTTTTACTTTACTAACATTGTAGGACTTACAGTAATGAAGGAAAAATTTTTCAAAAACTCCATATTTTCCTAGCAGCCTGAATAACTACACTTTACGGTACAATTCAGATTCCCAGAACAATCTAATCAGGACAGTGCAGGTACCATGAAAATCTGTCTGGCTATCCACTCTATCTTCCTTGGAGCTCCACGCTACATCTGAAGTAGTTCTGACACTGCTATTTGCCTCATCTACTTTAAATATTTCAGTGCAATACAGAAACATTGTATCCAATTTTCAGTATAACTTAAGGACAGCAGACTTATAGAGATACAAGATTCCTTGTAGCACTTAAGGCAGTTCTCCATAATTTGGAGGTTTTCTCCATTTATTTTTAAAAAAGAACAGATAAGAAGCATTATCAAAGCAAAAGGATGCATTGAATAGGCTTCCACAAGTGTATGTTCTTATTCCATAATTTCATGTTGTCCTGTCACGTGAAATAAAGATTAGGTTTATTAAATTTGCAGACTAGTAAAGATTGCCAGTAGTTAGGAGGATATACTCAGAACTCATACTGATCTTGACAAATAGGAGACTTCGGCTGGGAAAAAAAAGATGCTATTCAAAAAAGTAAGATAAATTTGCTATACCTAGCAAGAGTTTTATGTACATAAAAATGAGTACCTAGCATAAAAATTAGTTTTATGTACATAAAAATGAGGCAACTGTTCTGCAAAAGAGGTTCTAGGGACTGTTATGGAGCCTTAGTTGAGGATATGTAATTATAACAGGTAAAACCAGTCACTATATTACAATATAGTAGGTCCTGTAAGAGACACGAAGTTGGTTTTCTGCTCTTGTACAGATATTGCAAACACTCAACTGATGCTTTGGATCTGATTTTAGATACTAAGTGTCAGCTGGAATACTCAGAAGAAAACAAGGAGAATGACACAAGATCTAGAAACTGGTCCTAAATGTGCAAAATTTCTTGCACAGGGAATTGAATAGATACTAAGAAAATAGAGTAAGAGTCTTCACTTTATAAAAGAGAGCTGGGGAGTGCAAAGGAGCAATCTCTTCCTGTCATTTGCTAGGAACAGAACAAGAAACAATAGCAATACATTTCAGAAAGAAAAATTCAGGTAAGACATTAGGAAAATTTTTTTAGGAGTAAGGACAGCCTAAAGATCTCTTGGTGGGACTACATGTAAGGCTGAACCTCCATCTGTTAATGGAGGCTATAACAGCAGCCTATGCAAGCATCTGTAAAGAATGGCATAGCACAGTTGATGCCTGAGGACAGGGAAACAGGAGGAGATGAGATGACCTTTCCGTGCTTGTCTTTTGTACAGAAACTGAATTGTGACTAAAGATACATATGTGTTTGAACCTCGTGCTTTTTAATAGTGGGGGCTGGTGTGGGAGAAGGAAAGAAAACCCATAAAGAATAATTTGTTCATGAGCCTTACTAAGTATACCAATATGCACAGAATATACATACACCTGTAAATGGACATCATCATTAGTCCTGGGAACTGATCTCAGGACTTTTGTGGTAAAGTCTCAAGAGATACAGAGACATCAGTGTCATTTTTAAGTTACTTGTTTTAACTTTAGTTTCAGAAACCTGGCTAGAATGATTCATGAATGTCTTGTGATTCTGAATATTTTCATAGCGTTTCCATGGCAACCTGATGTGATAAATGCAGGGGATATAAAAGTCACAGAGATCTGACTAAAAAGATGTTGAGGCTTTTTTAAAGAGAAGAAAAACCAGTGAAAGTAAAATATAAAATACATAAAATATAAAATGTGTACTTGCAACACCTGAATGTTGCTTCATAGTAGGAAACCCAGAGATTTCCTTATAGAAATGTCATTCTTATTCCCTTCTAATGCTATTGTTAAAATATTATATCACAAAAGGATCTAAAAAAGGTAGATTATTTTGTGTCTTTTTGATCTATCTCTTTACAGAGTTGCAAAGGAAGCATATGTTTTAGAAGTCATGATGAATACTGCAACTGTTGCTCTATCCCCACATGTGCACTGGAATACAAGAATTAAACAGATTTGGAAGCACATTGCTTTACATAATGGCAATGACAGGTAGCCATCCAGAAGCTTCCACAGGAGAAAAAAAATGTTTAGAGTGCTGGGTGGGAAACTTAGCCCAATTTCTTGGTGCCACAGTACATGAGGGAAGGAGCCAAAGAGATACAGGGGACAACTACCAGTGTTATCTTGACAATGGCAACCTGAACAGCTACAGGTGCATGTCTAACTAGCCTGGTGCAGGCAAGTCCATAATAATGGTCAAAACAGAGACAAGACATGAACCTGTAATGCTGCAGGCATAAAAAAAGAGTTGGGATACCATGCAAATGCTCTCTCTGTGGCTATGATTTGCTTTACCATTCCCAACAAATCTAATGAAAAGGGGCACAGACATTTATGGAGTATTGAACTAGTCTGCTCACATTAAATTGATTCCCACTGGCGATGCAGACACAGAGTTAATGAAAATATAAGATGCTGTAACTTGCTCTCATCCATGCTAAACATGGAAATTTTAATGAGTAATTGATTCATAAAACTCAGCCTGTTCTGGGATAATCCAATATTGCAGAATATATTATAATAACAAGGTTTAAGCACTAGTTGCAGTTATTGGAAATCCTTGGTATAGTGATACATCTAATATATGTGGGATATATTGTGTCCGATTGATAGTAATAGATATGAGTTTACCTAATCGCTGTTAAAAAACAATAAAATATAAACCACAAAAACCACAAACCAAAACAAAAAAACCCACTGCAAGAGTAACAGTTTTGGAAACATGACATCATTTATACTTATACTATTGGTAATTTTAAAATAATAAAATCTTTGTAAAGGAAATGACAATACAATTGTGCCAATTGAAAGAATCCAATAAATATTTAAGCAGAGAGACATTTTTAAACTTACATATGTATGCAAAAAAGCCCCCTAAAAATACTGCTGTCTGACACAAATACTTTACCACTGAAAGAAGTAAAAATTTTTGCAGACAGCTTCTATGAAAAAAGACCAAGTTCTGTATTTTTTGTGACTTTTTAAATTGTCAAATTTTATCCACTGAAAGCCTTGAATAGTTCACAGACAAAATGAACCTTACTTTTACATGTGCTTCCTTAAACTATAATCCATGAATGATGTGGTATTACAAATTATGACAAGGCTATAAGAGAGAAAAAGAAAGGCCTTTATTATTTCAGAATGAGTCCTGAGCTATACAGGATGAAGAACATGTTGTCGAACACATGGTCCAAACTGAAGAAGCAATATTGTGAAATACTCAGATTTTGACTTAGACATTAAAATCCTCCCATTCTCTTCAATCGGTTGGTCACTGACAGAAAACCCAACAGAAATTTGTCTCATATTGCCTTAAAGCAATAACAAATATGGAGGTTGGCATTTTCTAACCTGAAACTTCAATACCAGCATTTCCATTGCTGTAGGGGAAACTGCCTGTAAAATGTCTATTTTCTTGTTGGGTTTTTGTTTTGTTTTGTTTTAAAAAAAAAAAGACATGCACAATCAGAAAAATAACTATTTTGGTAATTTTTACATTTTCTAATAATTCTATTACAGAGGATTTTTAGCCATTTGCAAGACAATTCCTCCCATTTTTCTTATATGGATAACAAATCACAACAGCAATTTAAACAAAAAATTCCTCCTTTTATTTTTCCACAGAGAAATCCTTCTGTCTTCAGGGTTTCCATTCTCTTAAGATTACAAGGACAAAAGCTTAATACATTTCATTTATTGGAACTTCAGTTGTATGATTTTATATTTTCTTTAGTTGAACTCCTAATTAGATAACAAATGAAGTAATGAATTGTGATGAATTTACACTATACTCTTGGCTACTTAAATTTTGCATTTGCATCTCCTAAAAGAATTGTTTTCCAGAACACTGAGCCCCTTGGCTGTTATAAAGGACTGGGAAAGAAACATTTCATAGTTGCATATAGACAATATCCACCTATTTATGGAAGCTATGACACATCAGTTCCAAGAATCCTGCATCTCATTTTTTCCTCATAAACTTGTTTTAATGTCATTATATCTTCACTGCCTTCTTAAAGTGTAATCATTGGGTGGATGATTTCAGTATGTACTATTCATTATATACAACATCATGAGGGGAAATATCAAATGCAAATAGGACAAACACGTGGTATCTCTTGAAACCTTGCTTTCTCTTCCTGAGCGCACAGTCACAAGTTTTTTTTTTCCCCACTTTTCTAACAATACTCCCATTAATAAAAAAGAATTTAGGAAACTGCATAATGAATTGAGCTGGGTTTGTGCTCAGATGCCCTCTAGGCTCAAACCATGACATGAAGTTAAGAAGTTAATATGACATTAAAATATAGTTGCACTTGTTCTTTGAAGATATTTTAGAATCTTAGGAGATAAACACAAAGGATAGATGACTGAACTGTGCTATCTTTTTCACTTTACTGAAGGCTCATATGAAAGACATAGTTTGAAAAATTTGAATCTAGAAAGCTCTCATGAGTATTTTGCTATCTATACCCTTTACAAGATTTAAAAGACAGCTTTGGAAATATATGTTTTTAATTAAAAATCTACAATTTTATATGGAATGAGGGAAAATGAGAATACGTTCTGGAGATTCAGATAAAATGAAATCTGCACCTAAACCAACATATGGATGTTACAAGTCCAAGGTCCAAACAATGGTTTACAATGAATTGAGGAAACTTTGAGGATTTTTGTAGTGCTCAGTTATTTTTGATAGTTAAGGTCAAAATTGAAAGTTATATGAACGTATATGAACTGTAGTTGAAGAATTTGAGATATTGGAGTTCTGTTTACCAAGTCTAAAGAATAAACATATAACTTCGATTGTCTTGAATTAATGCTTTACAATGCTGCTGGAGTACATAAAAAGCATCTTTTTATTCTGTACTTCTACAATACATGGTATAATAACATCTGTATCAGTGAAATACCACAGATAAAAATGATTCCATGTTAATTTTCAGTCAGCTACTAATAGTCTGAATAATCTTTTCAATGGTTAAGATATTTTAACACACTATATAGACAACGAGTTCATGCTCATAGCAGAGTAAATGCTCCAGGAATTTATACAGCTCTCCTAGTCTAGAAAAGTGAAATAAACAAGAGTTATACCCATCAGTTTCACAGTTGTTCATTTAAGACAGTATTTGATGGAGACCTTTTCTGGGGCAGTTTCACCATCTGGAAATTGCCAATAAAATTTTGTATGAAGCAGAAGAAAAGTTTATTTCTTTGATAAACTTAGTCACTACAAGAAGATTTTGAGATAATTTCTGAAAAACCTTCCACTATATTAGAATTCTAACATTCATATGCAGATAAGGAGGTTTACAAGATACACTGAAATTTCAGACAAGGACTACTACTACAATGTAAAGAGACATAGAAATCATTCCTGTCTGCAGGCAGGGAAATAATTATAAAAACACAAAGGAACTGAGTTTTAGCAGTCTTCTGACCTAGAAGCTGCAGAAATTATAAGAACATGGTATAAAATTCTCATCTGAAATCTGTGAAGCTGAACATGAATTAGGAATCTTCTCAGAGTTCTTAAAAATGGTTCTACTAGATTTGTAGAAGAATAATTTATTAAAAATTCATATTATATTTATAGCAAGTTATTAATTTGTTCTATCACCTGTTACTTCTCCATACTTTCATAAAAATTCAAATTTTGCTCAACAGTTATTAGTGAAGTTGAATACATATTTTAGATTCTTTGGTAACTTCGATTTTACTTTTTTTTTTTTTTTTTTTTTTTTAATGTGAGCTATGTATTCAGCTCTGTTCTCTACTTTGGGACAGTAACATAGAACTAGAATTAGAATGGATTTAGTACTTGAAAAATATGTGCTTTGTCACACATTTTACCATTTCAGAGCATGATTTTGTACATGAAGATGAAAAAGAGATATATATTTGTTAAAAAGTTAAAGAATTATGGAAAAGATGTATTATTTCTTTTGATATTTTGTTTAGTTTACCCAGATTTTAAAGCACTTAGGTAAATTAGAAGATACTTTCTTATATATGTAATTACATCAGAATTGAACTCAATAACATGGCTTAACTAATCATCATCATCATGAATTTACAAAAGAGTCACTGTACAGCTATAAATCTCAGTACTGTTGAAGTGCCACTGTTCTCTGTGTTTATGCAAAATAACAAAAATTATCCCTTCTTTACCAGAATCTTAATACGTCAAAGCAGTGATCTATGGTAAAAGATTTAGCTTTGCCTCAGGTTACTTCAGAAATCTGGAGAATTTTTTTTTTTTTTTTTTTTTTTTTAGAAAAAGCTATCAATATTGATGTTTAAATTTGGATTTAGTTTTATTTTAGCTAGCAGTACAGTATAGATAACATAGTAATTGTTGCAGTAAAATGCAGTAAAAAAAGCCCAAAACAACCCCAAATATTTTCATATATGTCAATTGGACAAGTTTCTCAGTCAATGCCCAATAAGCCATTTATGTTTTTACTCTCTTATTTATATATATGTACTGAAATGTAATAATCTGAGCCTGTGAAAGCACCAGGGATATATTTTTCTACTACTGAATACAACTGTAGAATTTACTTCTCAGTACTAATATTGATGTCAGTCCAGTAATAACTAGCTGAAGTCAACAAGTAAAAGCTTCTTTGAAAAGAAAAATGGTTCCTGCTTTCTGATCACCATTACCAAAGAAGTCTTTACACATCCTTGACTCTCCTCAGAACTGTAAAATAGGGATAACTGATTTTAGCCATTAGTCTTACTACTCAGCCCATCTTTGGACTTCTTGCTTTCTCCTAAGGATTAATACTTGGTTTAGTGTCTAAACTTCCTCAGGGTTGTCTCTTTCTTTAAACTTTATTATTCAGAAAAAGTTGTCTAAACTTTTTTTTCCTTCCCCCTTCTTTTGCATCTTTACTCAGTTTAGAAGCAGATACTGCAGTAAGACACTTGAGATTGAGCACACTTCAAAATATTGACAGAACATTTCCTTTTAATGTCTTAATCTCTGTCTTCTGAGGTTCCTGCTAATTAATTTTGAATGTAAGCAGCCTCCAGTTATCCCATCTGTGTGAAGATGCAATAAAATTACTACTGAATTAGATTTCCATTTCTCTAATCCATAATTTTCTTTTATTTCCTTTGAATTACACAAAATAGGCACAGTTTATTTTCAAATACACCTTTAGACCTTGACATGATCAGATCAATTATTTCATATCTACTAGGCTCTTCCATTCCCAACTAATTCTGGAGTGTATCTGGGTACTTTACTTCAGATGTAAATCAACTTTTAGTTTAGTTAGAAGGTTGAGACAATCCTGGCCTTCTGCATTCTAGATGCAACCTGATTAATTGGAATTACCATTCTAGGTGGTCTGCAGGACAGCTGTATGGACAGGGATGCTCCATGCACCAGCTCTATTGCAGGAGCAAACAGCCCCCCAAAAGCCTTCTCTTCTACTTTTGAGCTGCAGCTAAAAGACACACCAACAAATCCAGAACACTTTTTACCTGTCATAGCCTTAGAATTATGGTAAAGATTATAGTTCTGTTTTAATTTAGCAACAGTTTATCTGGTTAATCACAACATCATGTCTAGAACATTCTCTTTTCTAATACATCACAGCAGGTATCTTAGACTCTTATATGCCTCCAAAAGGGAAAACAGAAGAAAGCACCTTTAGCTTCTGGTGTACAAAGTCAAAAGCAGACACGTGTACACAGCCAGGAGAAACCATTTTTACACTGAACTGCCCCTAGCCATGAAACTTCCCCATACGTCACTGTAATCCTGTAACTATGTTAATGAATTATGGTCTTCTTGACCCCATCACTCCATCTCCTTCAGGGTCACTAGTGTTGATGCTGTCTCATTATAATATTTCAACATAGCTCGGGCACAAGCCTTTCACCATATCTTCTGCAGAACTGGCTGCTTAGTGTCAGTCTCAGTCTTGTCAGTATTACATAGATCAAAGCAAAGTAGCTTTAACAGGTAGATCAAAGCAAAATAGCAGAACAGATTATGGACAAGTACCCCAGTGCTTTCACTAAAAGTTCAGGAAATTTCCGGACAGATGGAGGCAAATATACTTACATTATAGCAATTCAATTTTCATAATGAGGCCATTGCAACAACATCAACATAGGGCAGCCCAGCTGGCTGCAATAGCCTGTCATCTATGATTAGGAAAGTACAGACAGATCCCTCTTGGTCTGCAGACTCTCCTTCATTGTCATACAGACTTCTAGGACTCCCATAATACCAGCTAGAAGATAGTATATTGTCTCCAACATAACTACTGTGGTTTCATATTTTTTCAAATGAGAGTTTCTTTATTCCTCTCTACTCTTAACTAAATAAATCCAGTACTTTAAGCTGAATATATATTTTTAAAAATACAATTATATGAAAAATTTTAGAGAATATCACTGAAGCTGTGTTCATAGAGTAGAATAAATCAACATTGTTATTTTGTGCTCTTCAGTGGGGGAATATTACTACCATTATCTGTACAGTGACTTAAATAATGGGGCATCTAGTGCTTTCTTGTACATGTATGTGGCTGACAAGTTTGTTACTTCCTCCTCATTAAAGTCCTGGCTTGTATAAAATCTCAAGGAACCACTATTATACCAACATAACCTGTCATTCCCTCCAAGGGCCTCAGAAGAGCTCTGGGCATTTTTGTGAGCTCAGGACCTGCCTTTAGCCCAGCCTGAGTGTGTTGGGATTGTGTGGTAGGGTTTTGGTAACGGGGGAGGAGACTACAGCAGTGACCCTTGTGAGAAGCTTCTTGAAGCTCCCCTGGCTACAAGTCAGACCCACCTCTGGCCAAGGCCAAGCCAATTAGCAATGGTGGCTGTGCCTCTGTGATAACATATTTAAGAAGGAGAAACTGAGAGGGGGAGTTGTGAGGGAGATACCTATGCAAACACCAAGATCAATGGAAAGAAGGAGGAGGTGGTGGGCGGGAGGTACACCAGAGCAGAGACTCCTCTGCAGCCTATGGTAAAAGGGCAGGCTGTGCCCCTACAGCCCATAGAAGTCAGTGGTAGAGCAGATACCAGCCTACAGTCCATGGAGGACCCCACATTGGAGCAGGTGATTGCAACCAAAGAAGGCCAGGGCTCTGTGGGAAGACCTTGTTGGAGCAGTTCATGAAGACCTGAAGTATGTGGGAAGAACTCACATTGGAAAAAGTTCATGGAGGGCTGTCTCCCTTGAGAGAGACCCCATGCTGGAGTAGGGGAAGAGTGCAAGGAGTCCTCCCCCTGAGGAAGAAGATTCAGCAGAGACAATGGCTGATGAACTGACCCCAACCCCCATCCCCTGCCCCCCTGTGTTGTTAGCAGGGAGAAGATAGAGAAATCAGGAGAAAAACTGATCCAGAAAGAAGGGAGGGGTGGGTGGAAGGTGTTTTTAAGATGTAGTTGTATTTCTCTGTCCTACTCTGTTTGGTAAGCTACGTGGTGGTGGTGTTCAAATTAAATTGATGTTCTTTTTCTTCCCCAATCAAGTCTATCTTTTGCCCATGACCAAGTCATCTTTCCTTGACCTTGTGTCAATTCCTCAGCCTTTTGTTTTATTTTCTCCCCCTATCCCTGAGGGAGAGGGTATGAGCAAGCGGCTGTGTGGTGCTCAGTTGCCCTCTGGGCTTAAACCACAACACTGAGGAGAATGAATGTGAATTAAACATAGTCTTTGCCTAAATTACACCATATGCACTGTATATGGTGAATGGGATAGCAGACCTATCAACTGGACATTTCACCAAAACACTGTTAAAATGTCCTCATAAAATTATTTTTATAGTAAATTAATTTATTGGAGATACATTCAGCAGTGTTTTCTCAGTTTATTCCCATTTCATTTATTATTTATACTAGATTTATAACAGATCTAATCTGTATCTTTTATAATATATTTTTATAGCAAAATTTTAAGGAGGTGAAATGCATTCTCCACATCACTCCTATCAGTATCCCCCAATTCCCTTCATCTCAATTTTTAAGACTCTTATAATGATAAAACAATATGTAACTCTTCATCCAGAAGCATCTGGCTGGATACATTATTTTGAAGCAAACAGCAAACTAGGTTTAGTCTTGGACTTCTAGGGTGCTACCAGAAAGTGGAGGGTGCACTGCTGTCTTCACATATGAATATACTGAATTTTCACTGTAGGAGAAATTTACAATCCCGGAAATCCCAAGAAGCTCAGGCTGATTACAGTTTGTTTGTTGTGTTTGACACCACAGGATAAATGAAAAGCTTTCTTGGAAGGATACCCATTCCCCCTGGCATAGCATTCATTTAATGATGTTCACAATTATCTTTACAGCAAAGATACTGGCTTATTATGAGCTATCACTGAGCTTGTGGTGCCATGTCTCACAAGAAATTGCCAAAATTGATACAGACTGCAATGAAAGCAAGCTGTGTAAATTAGCTGTGTAGGGAGTTGCATAAAAGTCACAGTGCATGTTAGGAATTAAGTTGGGGACAGTCAGTCTGTTCTATATAGCACATACCAGTATGCAGTCACACAGTAAAAGAGGAATATATAGGGTTTTCACATACATGAGTCCATGGCAACTGGCAGATTATTTTCACTTGACTCCAAAGATGTTTCCAGCATGAAGGACTCCATTAAACCTCACAGATAAAAATCACACTCAGAAAGAAGACCAACCAAGAATCTTTGCTAAACTTACATTCTGTTTTGACAGGGGCATGGAACTTCTTTGTTTCACAAAGCAATTACTAGTCCTTTTTTGATGGCAGAAGGAAATAAGGGGCAGTTTTCATATATACAACATATAAAAATCTAAGAGTTTAATCTTATTGTCAAATAATACTAAATTAGAATTGTAACATTCTGTACCCATTTTCCACACAGTGAGTTATGAGAGAATGTTAAATGTAATCCATGAACATCAGGAGTCAAAGTAATTAACAGGTATATGTTGTAACACTTAACTGAAGCACACAAAAATTCAGCACAGAGCACAAAAGTGATTACTCGGAGCCTAACAGGTCTTTCCCTGCCTGATACAGATGTAATAAATATTACAATGTCCTTGAAACAGGTCTCCTCAAAAGTCATAAGACATGCTGCAAGAATGCTGAAGAAGTAGCATGCTCTGTAAGACTTTTGATAATTAGATTACTAGAGAATGAAACAGTTCAAGACAATATGAGGAATAAATCACACTCTTTGATTGTTCGATTAAGATGGCCACTGCACAAGTCTGTGCTGTGGATCACATTATTAGAGGAAACTAGATATCTGTTTCTGAAGTAGTACACCTATTAGAAATTCCTACCACATCACATGCCAAGTCATGCAGTGAGTCTTTTGATCTTTAAAAAATAACCTTAATTTTTGCCCCAGTGTAACAAATGTTCAGGGCTCTTTTGTAATTATGAGATGACCTGTCTCCTCTTTCAGTTGAACACTGACTCCACTAAAAAACAAGCAACATATCTTTAATTGAAACTAGACATGATCTTTAATTTTTACTGCATGAATCTTTCATTATTTAATTTTAGTAGATATAATTGTTCTAATTTTACCAGAATATTTTTTGCCAGTTCTTACCTTTTTTTCTAAGCTTTCTGACTTCTGAAGTAGACATTTGCTGATCAATCTGTCTCTCCGTTCCCTACAGGCTCTCTGCATATTTGTAATTTCCTTCTCTTGAGTAGCCATTCACCCAGTAGGTTTGAAATTATTTCCTGCAAGAAATTTTGAAGTCTGTAAAGACAACTCTGGAAAGCTATGCATTTTTTATTAATAACAAAAACCTCAAAAACATAAAGCCTCATCAACACTGAAGAACTAGAGCTCTTCAGCACAGCTGGATTCTCTGACAAGCTCCCTTAATTTCTCAAAGCTTGCCCTTTGAAATAATTAAAAAAATGTAATTACTAACCCATTTGGTTTATGCTTCTGTTAAATTTAAACTGAATTAAATCAGGGTCACTCAATCCAGAATTGTTTCCTATGATCAGCTCTTCTCAGTAAACTATCCTTTACCAGTCAGGCTACAAAATTATACAGCCTGCTCTTGGTTCAATGGCTAGTAAAAAGTCTGTCAATCTGGCATAGCAAGAAATTCACGGGCCTACCCAATACCAGTAGTACTTTGTCTCCAAGCTATACAGAGGAAAATTAAGTGTCCCTCCGTGAAACACTTGTGTTCAGAATCATAATTTGTTTCTACTAATATTAAATCCATAACCAAAACCTAGTTGTCAGGTTTTATAATAGTAATATCTCAACAGAAAGTCTATAGTATATCTCAGAATCATATTTTACAGTAAATGTGAGCTTCATTCTTTCAGACTCAGTCTACACCTCAGTGTGTTTAGTGTCAAAATGAGTGAAATGTTCATGAATACTTGTGGTTGCAACATACACCAAGTAAAATGTACCTGTGGCATTCCTTTTCTTGCTGCTCTATCTCATTTATAGTTAATTAGATAAAATGCAATTTGATGCTGTGGTCTGGTGTGTACAAGTTGTGATTTCCAAGTCATATACCAGAGGCAAAATATAAAGCAATAATTGGTAATCAACTGTCACCAAAGCAAGAACATGGAATTTCCCATTCACATCACTGATATCTTTCATTGTGTTTAACCAAAAACTCATACTAAAGCAAAGTTCTTTCATTTGAAATTCAGTTTAAGTGAGTCACAATTCTATAAGCAGAATGAGAGACAGAGAGAACAAAGAAAACAGCCTTTCTGTATATGTCAAGGTATATACTTTTAAGGACCAAAAAATTATAACCAGATGTTTCTGTGGCTTTGCATTCAGCTAAGGAGTTGTGCTTATTTCATTAAATCATCTCTCACTACTAGTAGTAGTTTCCACGGGACTGGCAGGATACCTCATTGTTACTAATGTGCTTTTATACCAATTACTCAAGGCATGGCACATAACCTAGCAATTTAGTGAATTATAACCTTTTGACATGTAAATCAACAGTGAGAATTAATGAAGCTAGATAATGGGAAAAAATCTCAGTTACAAAAAGATGACACCGTATCCAAACATTTTAGAACAAGAAATAGAATTTTTCTTCCCCTGAAGAAAATAAAGGAGAATAACTTTCCATGGTACTGGAGTAACATGCATGTCTGTCATTTAAAGTCATAAGTCCCTTAATCTTACCATAAATTTGTGAGAATACAACAGGAAAATCAGCAAGATAGCTACATGTCTCTCAACTACTTTCACTATATTTCATCTAGCAATGAACAAAATTGCT
Source organism: Tyto alba (assembly GCF_018691265.1). Lineage (NCBI taxonomy): Eukaryota > Metazoa > Chordata > Aves > Strigiformes > Tytonidae > Tyto > Tyto alba. Next base: position 14,769,773 of record NW_024881279.1, read on the forward strand.
CTCCAAGTGGATCAGATACATTTTTCTTATCACATTCAGAGGAAACATTCAAACAGACTCACACACACTATCCTATTGTATTTGATTCCTCTGGAACAAAACAGTCTCCTGATATTTCAGAAAAGCTTCCAAATATTTGGTAGCAATAAAGTAGTATTGCTTTACTCTTTCTCCCCAACATTTCCATACATTGTGCTAAAGCAAGTATTACACTCTATTTTCTTGCTTATTGACACAATCATAATATTTCATATGCTTACATAAAGATTGACACACCCTTTGTCACTCTTATAGGCTTCTTCTTTCGTACACTCCCTGGGTAGTCACTGACAAACAGATCAACCAGGTAGCTCACTCTGCTTCTGAAAGGAAACTCTACACCCCTGCAGTAGCAGATGCAGTGAATTAACTCTAACCTATTCATCAAGATGGTGGGAGGAGGCTCAGTTTAATTCTTAATGGGCAGTTATTTTTTACAATTAACAAGTGTAAACACTAGGGAGTTTGAGAAATTAGGTATCAGCTCAGAATACAGGTGCTTAGTTAAGTGTTCTGGCACCATACAGAATAAATACCTTGTGTATACCATATCAGTAACAGCAGTGGTAAAGCTTCCTTTGTATTTATGTACCATGTTGGTTTTACACAGGCTCAACATGAGAGGTATGAACATTTTCCTAAGCCTATTTAATGAAATCCAAAAAGGGCTTTCAGATTTACTCCAGCATTTACATTGTCTTGTACCTTGTCTATTGACCTTTTATAAGTTAAGTTTGTCATTTAGCACTCCTAGCCACTTGTAGTTTATCTTCTGTGTAAAAGGGTATGTAGGGATGAAAAAAAAAAAAAAAAAAAAAAGCATAAAAAGAATACCGGGGTTAAACCAAAATAATAACCTTGCTAGGGCTTAATATTTTCATGTTTAGGGAAAAAAAAGAAAGTGGAGTTAAGGGACACAAAAATCCGTAAACATACTATAACCACCTACCATCAGTCTTGAAAGCACGTCAATTTCATATAGAGCAAAACCGAGAACTGTTAACAACACTCTACAATATCCACTTCCAACTACTGAGCATGAAGTTGTGTCCTGTGTTATTAAAGTGTTTGTGTTTGAATGGGTACAGGTGATTTTTGTTAGTTTCTCTAGACTGTCTTACTGAGGTGTCTGAACGCTCACAGGGAAGAATACTAAACATTTTCAAATAACTGTAAAGAAGCAACTGGTATCACTGCCACAAGAATGTTAAAATGACCTCAATTTTCACACAGCCACCAAGATCAGTGAAGAAGGAAGAGGAGGAGGTGATCCAGGTGCTGGAGCAGAGATTCTCTTGCAGCCCATAGTGAAGACCATGGTGAGGCAGGTTGTGCCCCTGCAGCCCATGGGGGTTAATGGTGGAGCAGATCTCCACCTGCAGCCCATGGAGGACCCACACTGGAGCAGGTGGATGCTCAAAGGAGGCTGTGACCCCATGGGAAGCCAGTGCTGGAGTAGGACCTGTGGCCCCACTGAGAGAGGAGCTCATGGTGGGGCAGGATTTCTGGCAAGATTTGTGACCCCATGGGACACCCACATTGGAGCAATCTGCTCCTGAAGGACTGCACCCCATAGAAGAGACCCATGCTGGAGCAGTTTGCAAAGAGGTGCAGCCTGTGGGAAGGATTCATGTTAGAGAAGTCTATGGAGAACTGTCACTCATGGGGGGAACCCCACGTTGGAGTAGGGGAAGAGTGTGAGTAGTCCTCCCCCTGAGGAGGAAGGAACTGCAGAAACAACGTGTGACAAACTACTCGCAGCCCCCATTCCCTGTCCCTCTGTGCCACTGGCAAGGAGGAGGCAGAGAAAATTGGGAGTAAAGTTAAGCCTAGGAAGAAGGAAGGGGTAAGGGGAAGGTGTTTTAAGATGTAGTTCTTATTATCTTACTCTGATTTTGATTGGTAATCAATTAAGTTAATTTCCCCAAATCAAGTCTGTTTTGCCCATGACAAATGCTGGGTGATCTCTCTGTCTTTATCTTGACCCACAAACCTTTCATTATATTTTTCTCTCCCCTGTCCAGCTAAGGAGGAGAGTGATAGAGTAGCTTTGGTGGGCACCTGGTGTCCAGCCAGGGTCAACCCATCAGAAGTTACCAAATAATAACTCGTTATCATACTTTCTTATGGTGTAATAAGAGGAAATCCTATTCTTATTGAAATAAATTGGATCTTTCTCTTAATATTTCAGGAACAAAATCCTTATCCTTTCTTGCTTACCACTAAGTATTCCACTAGGCCCATAAAGATGTCCTATTCTTTAATGTAGCTTGTTCTCTGAAGAATTTTGGTGAACTACCTAATGTTGTCTGTATCGACATCCTTTAGAGAATCAGTGTAATTCATCTGGACTTATTTCTTTAGGTGTAACTCTCTTTCATGAGTATTCAAATAGTGGTTTACTTTTGAATGGATTTCCTTTTAAAACCATATTCCAAATTTTTTTTAAAATATTTTATTACAGGAATCATTGCTCCTGTAGTATTATATAGGAAAATATTCATGGATTAAAATCTCCCTGAAAAATATGGACAATAAGCTAATTCAAACAGCACAGGCCAATAAGTTGACAGTAAAATTTGTCCACTGCTGCTTGGAAAACATATACTCGTAATATGAAAATAGCAACCCTTTAATTTTTTTTATTTGATATTTCAGTACTTGATCAGATAAAGTAGTTGTTAATCTTCTTTAATTTGGTCTTTCTTGAAGGAAGCAAGAACTTCAGAATTTACTGTATAACTTATCCTTGTGTTGTATTCACACCAAGGAAAAATGTCTAATAATCTAAATCTCCATTTCATAGGAAGTCAACCAATTCTGATGGCCAGCATGCAGTTCTAAACAAAATTAGTTTTTTGAATTACAGTAAGGAGGTAGCTGATATGGGTAGAGGAAGTCATGGAGGCTTAGCCTTAAATACAATATTAAGAAGAGTGGATGGGTGTGACCCTGTAAACAGAAATATGGTTTTGAAAGGTGTAGCTATTATAAGTGAGTTTAGAAAACCTGCATGGCCCTTCTAAGTGCTCTGAATTTTTCTAAGCTTGCTGAAAAGTGTACCTGCCCTATAGACAATGACAGGATTAGCCACCCTACATCAAATCACTGCCTTGTCTACAATTCAGCAAACAAAAGAAAACTAGTCAATATATATAATGTGGAAAACAATTAACAGGAAAAAAAAGATCTTTTCTGAATCTTCTAGGCAATCACATTAATTCTGAAATATGAGATCAGATTAGTATAACAATTGTTTTAGTTTACAAAAGCATGAAATACCATAAATTGTTGAACTTAATACAGAATATGGTAAGTTTTATTAACCTTAAGTTTTGAAATTGTTGTTAGGAGTAAACTTTGCTTTGTTCTAAATGGATATCCAGGAATCAGATGTGATGGAAATAGTGCTTTTTATTGGATTTTCAAAGCTACTTTAGTACTTCTAAAAATTCCACTGTAAATCCCTGATTTAGTAAGTGCCCAGCTTCAGTCATGTGGACAGTCTGATGTATCTTGATGAGAATACACAAATGCTAAATGTACTAAGCTGAAAAGGGATACATAATTGTATATGAAAACTTGATGTTCCCTTAAAGAAACTTCTTAAGATAGCACTTGTCCACGGGATAGAATTGCTAATGCAAAGCTTTCATATGATTAATTTAATGAATATTAAAACTATGCTTTATTTTTGTCTAGTTGTCATTACTTCCGTCATGAGAAATTTGCATGTATGTGCATTTGTGTATAGGATAAGATGCAAGATATCATGCCTTAAGGACAGTTTAAAAAATAGAACATGTATTTATACTGCAGTTGTCCACAATCAGGTCAAATATGATGGCTTGGATGTAGGAGCAAGTCCAACAAAGAAGGAAGTGATGGAAAACAAACGAAGAATTGCTTAAAGAATAATGAACTAAAGAGGATGTACAAACATATCAGTCAGTGAAAGCACTAAAAAAAAGACCTGTGGCTAGATAGATAGATAGATAGATAGTTATCTGTTGATATGTCCAGGAGGATAGTTGATTAAGACAGAAAACTTTTTAGTATCTATTTACTTCGAATGAGATTTACAGGTAATTATTAATCACCACTTCACCCTTTGCAAGTCAATACAAAACAGCCTGTTGTGTAGCTTGTCTCCTCTGTCTTGTTTAGGAGTTAAGCTGCCTTTTTATACTTATTGGTTTTTATTGGATTGTCAGTATTATTCAGCTTTGCATACCCAAGCAGGTTCTTCTAAACCTGTTTGCATTTAATTGTAAGAACACAAGTAAGTAAAGCTTAACTTTTTTCATAATTAAACTCCAAACAACAAATCATCATTAGTAAGACAGCCTGCAGGGACAGAGATTAGAGATACACAGTCAAATCTTAAAATCTATTTTTGTGCCTGCAATGCACTATTTACAAGACTATCAGAACGGTTTGTGTATTTGTTAAAGAGGCAAGAGTATGTAACAAATAATGTAAGAGTAAATACTTTATGCAATGTCATGTTCTCTTTCCCAAGGGAAAAAATAGCCTATCAGAAAGCAGCAGAAACAACCAAAAGTTATATTGCTTACCTTACTAATGAGATCTGACCTTTAATTCATTCTTCACTGAACCATAGATCATCAGCACAGTCTGCTGCTCAGCTTCATGCTGGTGATCCACCCATAGCTTGAACCATCCATCTCAAGTCTGGCCAGTTTCAAGATACATCTAGAACTAGCTGCTGTCAATACTGGGCATGTAGTTCTATCTTGCAAGTTTGACCTATCTGTGATTAGAAACAAATTCACAATAGAAATAAAGTGGGTCACATTTATTTCTGCATTACCTTTGCTTGGAATGGTACAAAGGGATGTAGTCTACTTTTCAGTACCAGAGAGGATAAATATGAATCATAGTCTGAACATTTCTATGTTCTAATAAACTAATAAAATTGAGAGGAATGATAATTTACATGGCTCAGGTTGTGGAAGATGACTCCTAGGCTAGTCCAGAGGATCAGTGACTCCTTTATGATACTGCATCTTTTTGACCATGGACTTTAGAGTGCCTAGCATGAGGTGCCCTTATCCATGATTAGTTTCTGGGAAGTAAAATAAAATAAATATTAATGAATTGATATAGCAGTATCACCAATATTCACACTGAATAATCATGAGTCACACCCCAAAGATTTATGAGTATTTTTAAAAAACTGCAGTTGATGTGTTTGTAATTGTCTTTTGAATCATGAGTCATAGAGCTATAGGTCACATTTTCAAAGGTTCACTGCAACTGTGATGTCTAAAACAACATATATTTCTCATTTTTATTTAGTTTTAGAAAGTTGATACTTTTAAATAGCTAACAGTACCCGTACTTGAGTTTTAAGGCAAACAAGATATGTTATGAGTCATAACACAGATTTCACAGAATTATAATCAATCACATTCACTAAAGTGAAGGAGTTGGACTGCAAATAGAATCTGTGTACGTTTGTGTGTGAGAGAGGAAGAGGTGGGGAGAGAGAGACAGACAGACAGAGAAAGATTCTCTGGCTTGAGACCACTGTAGGAAGTCAGGAAGCTCAGAAATATATCTTGGGATTTTCATGTGAATGTTATAGTTGTGAAGTGTTAGCTAAACAAATCTATCCCCAAACTAGTCTCAACATTCACTCGAGATTAACAATTCATGAAATAGCAATCTCCATTGGTGGCAATCACATGTACACTTTAGAGCAGACTTTTTCCTTCCACATTTATCTTCTCATACTCTAGAAATATTTCTGGTATTTAATTCAATGCTAGTTTGAGAACATGAAGACCATGCCTGTCCCAGCTGATAAGGTTTTCCTTTGAGAGATCTTTTGCCATTATCCTTTAAGAGCTGAGTTGCCTGAGGTGACTTAGCAAGGTTTTCCACTACTTTTGTTTACCTTGAATCACCCCTCCTGCATTCTACATCTGAGAAGTTTGATCTGTTTAGTTGCTGCTGCATTTGGTAGTGGTAGCTGTAATCTTGGTTTTTACTATGACTTCGTTTGCTTTACTACTTCAGCTGACTAGTATAATTAATCACATTCTGCATTTACAGTTTCCACCATTCTAGTATTTTCTTTTAATTTTGCTAGCTTTAGCTCCTCTTATCAGTTGTCTACTTGAAAAGTGACCTACAGCTAACTACCTCACATTTTTACTCCCAATGTCTGTTTTGACAGAAGGCCTGTGACTAGGATCATTTGAATTAAGAGTGTATCATCCTAAGGCATGCTGGGGTACCCAGAAGAACAGAGTTTCTATCTAGAGAGATCAGACATTAAGTGACACTGTTCAATTGGTTTTACTTGTCCTTAAGTGATACTAGTCAGATCAGTAAGCCATTTATCATCTATTAGTTCTATATATATTTATAGGCACTGGTAGCAATAACTGTCTCTTTTTCAGGCTTTCTGGTCGATGTCTTTATATCAAACAAAACTTCTGAAAGCTTATGCCAATTTTTCCACGGGAAATTACAGAAATGATATGACAAAGATGGATGTGTTAATAAGATTTTTTATTTCACCAATTAACTAAACAAAAGCACTGAGTAACTAATTCAGAATCAAATAAAAATCTTTTTTTTCAAATTTTGGATGAATTTGAAAAATAAGGAAAAGCTAAACTTTTTTGTTACTTCCATAGAATCCTGAATTTCATCATTCATTCACACCAGATCCATTTGGTAAAAGGTGATTTTGTTGCCTAATAAATCTCCAGAATATTAATTGTATTTAAGAAAACTATTTTAGAATAATATTTTCATAAGAAACAAGTGAACATTCACCAAGGAGCTATTTACATATGCATTTTCAAGTGTTTTCTCATAAACTATAATATGGCTACAATTTTTAAAAATCCATCTATTGTTGTCAGGGACCCTGCACTCCTTCCAAAACTCTCCTCAGAAAATTAATTCAGAGTTATGCACAGGAAACAATGCTTCAGAAAAAAAGTTGTCAAGTTCAAGACAGAGATGGAAACACATTTTTGAATATCTCAAAGTCTGATGGGGATTAATCCATTAATAAATTTGTTTAATCTATCTAAATTAGCCTGATCAGAAAATTGATCCAGTGTCTTAATTTTCTAAGAAAATGCTTTCAGTACTATTTGTTCTGGGGTTTTCACTCTTTCATGGCTATTTTCTAGGGAAAAAAAAAAATAAATGAGACTGTGAAACAAAACAAACTGTACCCATCGAAAAGTTTATTAAAATTCTCATTTTCTAGATAGCCATAAAATGAAAGAAAAACACAACAAAAAAACAAAACCCAAACCAACAACAACAAAACAAAAAAACCCTGAAAAATTTATGACATTTTTTTTTTTAGTATTTGCAGAGTTCTCATTTGACGCTACACAATGTTGCTGTGAATTTTAAAGGAGGCAATATCTCTTAACACAATTTAGTGCTCTTCTTGATGGATTTCAACTGGTTGATGAGTTGAGAAACAAGAAAACCTATTGTAACTTTAACTCTGTAAATATTCTAAGTATTGCTTTGTTTTGCTAAATGGTTAATATAACTGAGGACTGCTTCACTTTTTACTGATTTGAATATCCTCTAAGTTTATTATTTTGGACAGCTATATGTCAGTTGCTGTTCAAATGCATCACATCACCTCATGAGATTCTAAATTTAGGCCAGCTCTTACCAACCTGTGTTCTTTTTAATTTGCAGTTGTGATGTTTGACTGTGCAAACTCACTGACTACTTTGATGACAAAAATATTATTTTAAAAATTTCACTACCATTACAAGTGGTTCTGCAAGTCAGCAACAGAATGAATGTTCAGCTGTACCTCCTCCTGTTTCTTCCTCTTCTGCATATTACATCAAGACCCTGCAGCCAAAGTTCCAATGAAAAAATATTGATAACAGAAGTGGGGTGATTGCTACTATGGTCAAATGTGAAATAGATTTGGATTTGTAGCAAAGATTCTCCTTCTATGGGAAAAAAGACTTTTTTTCCCCGAGTTCATATTGTTTTTTGCCTATGACTTAATGTTGCAGATTGCATCATTCATTATCATGCATTAATTATTATTTTGTTAGTAATTATATAGCTTGCTTATATACTCTTAAGCATAGTAAAAGTTAAAGAACTATGGAGAGAGAAGCAAAATACAAGTAATAAAGTAGCAACGTTTTGCTAAAATGGTTAAATCTGGATTTTCAGGCTAACAGGTTAAGAAATATCAAGAGGAAGCACTCAGACTGTCATACTCTTTCCTAAGAATGATATTTTTACATAGCTAGGTTATTCTGATGCTTTCAATGCCAGAGTAACACCCACATATTTGCATATTTAAAACACTAAGTGTTTTAATGTGTTTTAAAACTCCTTTAAGTTTGATAGCTCTTTGTTACTGGACTTTTCAAATCATTTAAGAACCTTGTTTTGATTGATTCATGATTTTAGGAACACTGTTTTCTACTTATTGGTTCAGTTTTTGTGGCTGTTATGTCACATTTCCGTATACAAAAACAAACAAAAAATACCATACAGGCACTCCTACTTTTCATTTATAATAATGCCATTCCAAGCAGCAAGATTGTATTTAAATAAGAATGCTTTACATGTGCATGCCAGACCCATGCTTCATTCAGAGAAATTGTCACTCTGTCAAGTACATACAGTCATAGCCCTGTCCTTCATCTGGTCATGTGGAAAATAAGGGCAGCCTCTTATACACCCTACAGGGCCTAAAATCTCATGGAAGATCTTTGCAGAGATTTCAAAGAACTATAAACTGTGCTCTTCTGAAGATAGATACTGAGGTTTTATATTCAGTTCCAGTACAATTATAAAAACCATGATCTGTTTACTTTCAGCTATTTTCCATTTATTTCATTCACACCTTTAGGTATAGGCTGTGCTCCACCTTTTTCCTCCCAGATATTTGAGACTAGAGTCAAAAAAGAGAGAGACAACAAGGAGAAATTTACAGATAGAACATAGTGTAGTAGCGTCATGAAAATCTGTGCAACCTGAAAGCTCTTAGAAAATACAGGTTTAACACAACACATATATTGTTTTCCTGATTGTATAAATGAACCCCCTGACTAATTTACACTGAAACTACTTGTATTTTAGGCCTAAGAGAATTGTCAGTAAATAGAAGTTCATCCTTGATGGTTTCCAACGGGATTAATTTTTTTCCTAACCATTACACACACAGAAAAGCAAATTCCATGAAAGTAATGGACTAACATATTGATATTACGGTTCACTGATGAAAGAGCTATAGTAAACTTAATTAGTATGTAGCAGTGAAGTTGGCACTATACCTGGGTTTCTTCCTTTCTATCCACTTACAAGCATATTAGAAGTTTTACTGACATGGTAGCTTACTAATTTGTGTTTATCTCTGTATTACCAAATAACCATAAATGAGTTAAGATACAATAAATGGCCAGCTGACTACAGAGTAGAGCACTACACTTAAGTAACTGAAAGTATATAGTTACTCAATTTATGTTCCATGAAGCCATTACAGGTAATTTATTGCATTTGTCAGGCATTTCTGAAGCTCATATAGACTTAGTTTATTGCACAAGGTTTTATAATTGCTATAATGTGACTTGGAGCTCAGCAAATTATTGTGAAATAAAAGACATGATCCTTAGAATGCTTTTGCAGATAAAGGTGTTTATGCTATGCAGTGGTTTCATTTGAATCAGGTCTGTAGCAGTGAAATCGTCAGCCCTGGTAAAAGTTCAGAAAGCTTTTCTTTGTGGACAAGGAAGTTTTCCAGATAAGATTTAGAAAAATCATTGATTTCTTTTTTAACAGTTCAAAATCCAAATCATATCCCTACCTGTATTCTCACGCTAATAGCTAAATCTGTATCTACCTCTATATCTGGGATTTTCAGAAGGGGAAAAATTGTATCTAAATATGTCTGAATAAATTATTCAGAAATTTTTTACCTTCAAATAAGTGTTTTGATCAGTTGTCAACTCTTCTTTTGTTTCCCATCACACTTTTATTCACAGGATGCAGTTTCAGTTATTCATAATTCACTAAGAGAAATTTGGACAGATTTTTATATGGGTGATCCTAATTTCAATTTGTAGGATAAGAGAAAGAGTAAGATATAAGAAAAATATAAGAATGGCTAGAAGGAACTGGATTTGTTTAATCTAGGGAGAAGAGGTACAGTATAAAACTTCATATAGACAGCAAATACATGAAAAGAAGAAAATAAACTGGTTTTCCTGTCAACACAGGATAAGATAAAAAACAGAGGTCTCTAGTTGGACAGGGAAGACAGCTGGGATTAAAAAGCACTGAAGCAGATGGCCCAGACAGGCTATGAAATCATCACCCCCAACTAGCCTGTTTGGGTTTTCAAAGTATAAGTAATGAACAAAAGGACAGTTCTTCTTGATATTAAGTGAAGCAAAAATAACACTAAAAATGACACTGTTATAGTATGTTCTGACAGTAGAACATAATGCCAGTGTGTGTGTAGGTGTTATTCCACTCAGAAATATAGGACAGCAGCTTTACAAGTTTTCTATTGTGAATCCATAGCTTCGAAGTCTCCATCAAGTAGTTCTGAGAAGGAAGCATTCATAACAAATTGAAAGATCACATAAATTTGTAGCCAGAAAGAAAAATACAGAAGATGTTTCATTGGTATTTACTGTGAATGGATAAATATTAACAGAATAGCCAAGCTGGACTACAGTGACTAAATTGATATGCTTATGTGGTTTTCTGTATCTCTATCTTTTTTATTGCCTTTATCCTATGTGATGCCTTCCAAAACCCTTTGTACATTGTTGTGTTTACCCCTTCTTCCATAGATTCAGTATTATGATATAGCTAGAGAACATAAAAAAAAAAACCCAAACAGATGGCACTTAAAAAATGCTACACTTCTTTCTTACATTTAAAAATAAAGTCAAATATCTGATTAACTTCAGTTCCTCAAGAGAAATTTTGCAATAGTATCTTAATGATGTATTCATGAACTACAAATTTTATTTCTGTCTGTGAAACAACCCTTTATGGTATGGGTTGCTGCTTTTCATTTGTATTGCTGTAAGACAATGCTATAGGGTATTTATTATAGTATACATATATATGTGTATACATGTTATAGTGTGTATATATATATATAAAGTACATTTGTTTGAACATATATATATTTCTCTATATATTTAAGCTAACATAGGATTGATTTCTTTTGAGAAAAATAATAATTCTAACATCTGAACATGTCCTGCAAACATGAAGTATATGCAAGCAAATCTTAGTTTTACATACTCAGCTCACTAGACAAGAAGTGTCTAGACTCCCTCAGTAAAGGCTTAATCTTGCAAGCTACTGAATCTTGTTGTCACCAGAGGGAGAGAATCAAGTGCCAGAAGAGCTAAGCTTGTCTCACTGAGAAGTTGGATCCCCAGTCACTCTGTTGTTATGAATTACAAGGAAATAGATGATTATTGATGTACACAACAGGGAAATCAAATATTGGCATACTGATGGCATTTTAAATGGATCTCCTTAACCAAAGGAGAGCAGTGTATGTTTCTGACTACTGTGAAGTGCTGCAATGAAATAGTTGGATGCTTCACTACGAGTGATTTCTCAAGTTCTGTAAGCTACTTCTTTGGCAAAGGAAAAAGAAGGCGTTATAAAAGTACTGAATGTGTCATATACAGGAGTGTTATGAAAAGTGTAATTTCATGTTCAGGCCTTCACCACATGACATGGGTAGTTATGAAAAGCTTTATATTATTTTCTTTCTTACAAAAGGAATCTTGTATCCAGTATCTGCAGCGGTGAGTGCTACACCAGAGAACCGTGATTTGACAGGAAGAGAAAAGTGAAAGCTACAAATCAAATGCACAAGAATGGACTGACAAAGATCAAAGCAAAAGATAAAAACTGTAAAGAATTCCTGGAACAGAACACTGTTTTGAGGGAGAAATAACAAGTAGTAGTAAAAAAGAAAAATAACATCTGAATAGGTTTTAAAAATGAGAGAGAAACAAGTAATCTAGTAAGAACAGTTTCACAAATACCTGAGAAAGCTATTCATTTGCAAAAGGTGAACAGAGACAAGGTCGCAAAATATAGCCATTACCTAGTATGGAGCTGGAATGACTCAAAACTGCCTCAGCAGACTTCCAGCCCCGCCTGAAGATGTTTCATTGCTGTTGTCTCTTTCATTCAGCTCACAGTGCATTTACATTTTACACAGTTTTCTTTAAAATAGTCATCAACCATAATTAGTTCGGACTCATGTGGCACAACCTTACAAGACTCAGATTTGGTTGTCTGACTTCTCCTTCGGTCTGTAATGGGAAATTACTGAATGAACTTAATACTGAAAGTAAATCAGGGATGCTAGCTCCTGGTGCTAGTATAGACCTGTTAACAAACAAGGAAGAATAACAATTATGTCTTAATAGTAGATAGAAAAACTCACCAAAGAAAATAAAAAATAGTATAACCCTTGTTATGTAAGGCTATAAGCCCCAAACTTTTTGCTGATGGATGTCTGAAGGCAAGAGAATGTCAACAGTGGGAGGATTTAGAGTTCTTTTCAACACATCCCTCTTCAAACTTGAAAGCAGAAAAGGCAAAATTCAATTCTGATGATCAAAAATTAATGCCCAATTGAAAAACCCCAAATTAAACTGAACTTTCTCAGGGCTCAGTGAGCTATACTCTTGTACTCTAAAATGACTGAAGAAAATGCTACTTAAGGAAAAGAAGAAAATGCCCAAGAAAGGGAATAGAGTATAACAGTAAATAAACAGCTTCCTCTATCCCATAGTGAAAAAATAGTAACACTGGAGTTCTCTCTGCTCTGGTAACACATTAAGCTTGTGAAGTCTGGAGTTTTATCCTGTTTTGTAGCAGGGCCTCAATCAAGCTGCAGTTGACCTTCCAGTGTGTATTGACCACCAGCTACTCTTCCAGCTCTAAAGTACTCTCTCTTCTTCAGCAGGAATACCAGAGCATACCCCAAGCCTCAGTAAATTTTGTTGTCCAAGAGACTTGTTAATTAGAGTTTAACTGATTTAGACTTTTCTAAGAAGCATGTACCTTTCTCTTTAGAACATGCACCTTGAGGCTGCTTCTTATGGAATTATATGAGGGTGACTGCTCACCTCAGACACATTTAGATATAATTGGTTTGCACTAACTTTCAGATAGTCATTTACTTAATTTTTATCACAGGATTTCTATTAAAAAAAAAAAAACACAAATATGATAAAATATTAAATATGACCCGTATTTCAGTTCTGCCATTATTTCTGTCTATCCATGCCTTCTTTCTCTGCATCAAATGACACTTCTGCACTTGCCTACCTCTAATACTTTCTAGGAAGAGCTACTTTTTCTCTTTCAGGTATCAGTTAATGTTTTCAGTATTGGTCAGGAATTTTTAGCTGGTTTTTACTTGAGTACCTGTTGAATTCTGCCTTCAAGATGCAGGGAATAGTTACTTACACTTTAGCTGATGGGAACATTATTATATGTGATTTCTCAAATATTTTATCTAGCAAAAGACAACAGTTTCTGCACATAAATTATGTCCTTCTTGTAGTAGTTAGTACAAAGCACACAAAAATAATGACTAATGAAGAATCAAAAAGCATATGAAGCAATTATTTAAAAACATATTCTTACTGTCTTCCATTAGTGAAACACTGTTTTTGGTCCCTTAGTTATTCTGGGGTAACAAATTTCATATATTCTTGAGATATAAACACAAATGATACTTGACTGTTATACAATGAATTGACTAAATAACACTAAGACATTACAGGTCAGTTACTTGTGGAAGAGCCACAAGCAGCTGTTTGAAAAAAATCACAGTCATTTTGGACTGTAAATTAAAACAGAAAGGTAGAAAAAATATGAAGTAGAACTATGAATGACTGGAAATCTTAAAAATCTTTCTGCAACAGTAATTGAATTGACAGAAATTGTCTTATGCATGATGATACTCCCATCATAATTATTCAGGAAGGATAGACTCTATTTTCATGCCAAAGATGCAACAGTTGGAGGCCTTAGGTAATATGAGGGCACTGATGTACATCCTCATAATAGGCTCATACATTGTCATAGGCTTTCTCTCTTAGACATTTTATAGCCTTTTCATTCAACAAGGATACTTTTTTTTTCCATCTATAAACCAAACTGCTGCCTTAATATAAGGTAGTAGGAAATAAAGCCATAGGCATAGAAGTAAAGGCATAAGAAACAAAATGGGCTATCTCAGGTCCAATTTGTAAAGGGCTAGGACAGAAAAAGGGTAAGTATGTAGTGTTTTCTATTTCACAGACTTACACTACTGAGACAACTTATTTGTCAACAACAGACAAAACATTAAATAGCCTGTAAGATAATAGTCTATTTCTCAATCAGGAAAAAAATAAGACATAAAAAGATGTATGTTCTTTCTAGAACTGTAATGCAAGTCAGAGTAAGAGTAGTAAATACCCCACCTTCAGTTCCCAGATGTATGCTTAACTCACTGGATTAGGCCTCCTGACTGGACAGAGGACAAGCCAATCCTTTTAAAAGAACACATTAAGAACATGTTTATAGTAGACATTGTTGTTCCTGGGGGGGGAAAAAAAAATAAAAAAAAATAAGGCTCACAAGCCATTTCATACCATTGATAATTGAGAGGCAACAAACATCTTGTTCTAACATATGGCATCTTAAGCACTTTTCAGTGAGTTGGGTAAAACCTTATTTGTTCAAGGTCACTCATGTGGTAGCATTTGTCATTCTTGACCTGACATCAGTACAGGCCAAGTTAGTATAGAATAGCTTAGTTCTTAGCTTTGGGCTTCTTGTAATCCATTATTCTGAACTGAAAAAGAAGCCAACAACCCCTTTTCTTGTGTTATCTGGAAAAAGCGAGCTCAGTAAGAAAAACAAAAGTTACGTTCTCCTTAAAAATGTGTTTGCGGAATGGAAACTGATTCAAAGTAACAATTCTATTAATATTTTCCCATTTTATTTTGAGTTTTCTTCAGGCTGTGGAAAAATAAACTTAAAAAGAAAATAGATTTATTTGAGTGAAAGGAAGTAGAGGAACTGTTCAATAAAAGGGCACAAAGCAGAGATTGCAACCCACAAATGAATCAAAAATAATTATATTTTAGGTATATTTATTATCTAATAACAGTGATTGGACCTAGTAAACTTTTTGTGTCATAGATTTTAAAGCAGTTACATACCAGGCTAAATATGTTCCTAAGCACTCTTATAGTTAAGATACTGTCATAAAGGAAATGACCAGAATTTTCAGAGACAAGGGTCAGAGCAGATGACATGCCAATGATTTTAAAGTTTGCCCCTAGTGTGTCAGATAACCATATCATTTCAGTTATGTTTTATTCAATATTTATATAATGCACATCAAAATAATAGAGTCAGAGAATTAAGCATGTTCTGAAAATAGTGTTTCATCCTGATCTAGCAATTTGTCATGATGAGGAGAAAAAACTGAATGTTATCTTTTATGTACTGTAGATCAGACAGAGGGACTATCTTTCCTTGGAAAGTAAATCTGCTCCGTAGTCATCAAGTCAAAACAACATTGACTGATTTTTTTCTCTAAGGAAATAACTGGGTAGGATAAGATGTTTGTCACAAGAATCTGAAATCACTCTAATTTGACATCCTTTTACAATTCAAGGCGAATGGCCAAAGGTAAAAAATAAATTAGATATATTTCTCAATGTATAGATATATTTTCATGGAATAACATGATGTTTGTGATTGTATGTGTCCAGCAGAAGGAAGAATTAAGCCCTCAAGGAGTAGGAAATTCATGGCTCCATTAGTCAAAGTGCTAGCTTTTTAGCTACTCTATGTTTATTATTCTCAAACCTGATTGAAATGATTTATTATCCAATCTCCATATTTTATTATTTTGCCTTACACATCTTTCACTCGAGTGACTGACCATAATTCCCTACAGTCATTCTAATAAAAAAAGTCTGTTAATATGATTTTCTCCATAGATCATTTAATATTCATCACACCTGGATAACATAAATGATTTATGTTGTGAAAGTGGAAGAAAGAAGCCTACAGCTCTGTTCAGAACTGAAAATTTCAGGTATTTTTAACAGTGCCTTATTATATCTCTATTATGTCAACTGACCCATTTGACTTCAGATCATCTGGTAGAAAATGAGCTTTTGGCCAAACCAAAGAGCAAGAATTTAATATTGTACACATAAATTATAATATTGGCTGGTCATAATGTGCTTTCTTTATGTAGGTCTGATTTCACGACAGTAACTTGATTAATATAGAAATGGGAAAGAACAGGGATTCCATAGGGTTGAAATGGCAAAATGAAATCCCACTTCCACAAAATTTGATGAGGCCAGGATTTCATCTCCGTCCTTACATTTTCAAGGTCAACCTTTTAAAAAATATTTAAAATATTTAGGCCTGATGGAATGATGGATCTGTTATATGTCCACAAATGCCGCCTCAGTACCTTGAAAAGATGTAGCTATGTTAAATTCAGACTATGAATCCATCTTATAAGAATGAAAACATTTACTGATAGTGAAAGTTTTGTACTTAACATTCATACTTCGAATTAATGATATATAACACGATAATAAAATGTATGGAAATAAAAGAGACAACAGTGGAGATAGTGGACAGGAAAAGATAATGTAAATCTCACACCTGAAGGCTGAACCTTGAAGTAAGTTAGGAGAAAAATTTCTCAAACAATAATATATATTGGTGGACATCAATATAGATATTGTTGTAAAAATTTTTTTATGTGATGACTTTATTCTTGGTGACTTTCTAATATTTGAACAGATATTAGTTGTGTTATTATCCACATATCTGTAAAAATGAAGGTAAACCAAAGCACATGGTCCAAGAATTCTAGGGTCCAACACTTGCATTAGTAGTCACAGATGTCTATTTCTGAAAATTAACAGTTTCAGAGTTTCCTGTATTTTCTTTTCACAGAGTCAATCTGAGGTAAATACAAGAAATGTGCATTTCATTTTGCATAGAAAACCTCTTTCTGGGCTATGATTTGGTTTTGTTGTGAAATATTTTAATAAACTATCTTTCAAAATATACTTGTGATTATAATTTTAAGCATGTATAAAACACTTAAGAAACATCAAATCTAAGTGTGTTTTTCTTATATAATGTTTGTAATAACAATAAAATCTGAGATTTGCCACTTCAGATACATGTTTATCCTTTGACTGAATGTATCAATGAGACAATAAAGATTACTGTTCCATATTTTACACAGCCATAATTGAGACAGAAATGCCAAAGTTTACAAAATAAGATAGAGAAGTTAGTGTATAAATACAGATTATATATTTGCTAAACACATCTCTAATCAATAATCTTTTGAGAACATAGTTTACATCTGGAATACCTCTCTATTACAGTGATACATCTTTATCTTAGTAATTTTGCCTCTTGCCATAAAATGTGCTGATAAGGACAACTGGAAAGAGAAGTAGTACAGATTGCGATAGTAAATGTCAACATGATTTAGGCAACGTGAACCATCATTAGCTGTCTTTAAAATGGCAATACAAACAAAACTGAGTAAAGCAAAGCAAGCACATGGAAGAGACAAGAAATTAACTTACGCCTTATGAATCCCTGTGCAATGTCTTAACTATAAAATTATTCCTGATAACTAACATGGTACATGATTTGAAAAGGACTTTCACTTTTTATATGGCTAGTATTTGTTCTCAAAGATGGAAATGGGTAAAGATTCAAAAGTTATGATTGATTCGAATTAGCAACAGTTATAAGGCTATCTTGACTACCACTGCATGTGGACTAAATCAGCATGCTGAAGAACCTGTGGTTATATTCCGAAGTCTGTGATTTTTGGAGAACATTGACAATCCACTTAAAAAAGGAGTAGCAGAGACTGAAATGAAATGGACAACTTAATCAGATACTAAGGAAGAATAGGGAAAGTCCTAGTGGTTCTCACCCATAAGCTATACTTCAAGTGGAAAATTTTGATTTCACATTAGCCAGAAATGTATGTAGCACTGTGTGTTCTTATCTTTCACTGAATGTTTGAAATACTTGAAAGATTTTCAAAGCATTAAGGAGAATGAAAAAGAATGTTAATAAACTTACGTTTTGTTCAGTATCATATTCAGTATTTTCACTAGACCCAACAACAGGCTTTGCATGAAAAGGGATCTATTTTACAACTACAGAAATATTCCCTTTGCCAAAGTGGATACTTTCTTTTGACATGTTCATTGACCGGAGCTGCATGCAATGGTTGTCATTTAGCTGGGAGTAAAGATACCTTTTCACTTTCTTACATACACCTCTCAAAGCCTTTATTATAGCTCGCCATGTGTATCTGCTGTAGAGAAACTACCTGGAAACAATGGAAAGCACTAATAAAGTATAAATGATTGCATCCAACAAGGACAGTGATTGGTGACGGCAGCTCCTTTTCATCCTCAAGTGTTTGACAAGAGGTTAAGTCAATTGAAACACCTTACAATGAGCTTTTGCTTACACCATAAATTTCCTAATTTGTAAAATGCCATAAGCACCAAAAGCACAATCATCTTCTCAGTATCTGAGATCTCTAATAAATTAGGGTATAACACATGGTTTTGTGAGCAGTAATAAATTTATTCTCACGACTGAGTTGTGACTTGACATGTGCACATAAATTGGGAGGATAAAAGTGTAAAAAAAATCCAAATACACAGGATATTGTTTTCAGATGCCAGAATTTCAGCTACTAATATATTAAAGTGCACCTGAGTTGCTAGGATCAAACTGCTCACAAGCATACCATGGGGTTGAGGGAGAAGAAAAACCTTCAGAATCAAGTCAAGGAGTTAAATTATTATTTTCACTAATTTTTTGAGAAAGTCATATGAGTGTGTAATGTAGTCATCACTAACCCTGAGTAATTAAGGCAGCAACAACATCAGGACCTGCATTCTGTCACTTCCAACTTGTCAGGACACTGTATTCTTTAATTTCTGATTTCATTAGAGGGATCTATGCTCAACTGGATTAAGATTCAGTTGGATAGATGTACTTTGTCAATTATTATTTGGAAGGATACACCTCAAACAGAAATAACAATTTCTGCAGAGTCTCACAGTTCACTTTCTTAGTAAGAAAAAGCAGTAATTTTGGCTCATACTACTTTTCTGCATCCTGCATTGGTTCTTTTATACTGTAGTGCTTACCTCAATAGCTCTGTTTTTTAAAAGACACACTATTAACACAAAAAGTGAAGGACTCTGAAAATCAGAAAAAGGGAGTTTTTTGATCAAGAACCCTGGACAATGCCAATATTTCTTAAATCTGTGGGTTCATTTTTGTGAAAGCCTACTACAATAATCAAATATGATAAGTTATATAATATATGATGTATTAAATATTTAAAGCAAAATAGGAATTATGATTTAAGTACCTGGAAAGCCAGGAAAATCCAGATTTCTATAGAGATACTTAAGGATTTTCTATTAGACTATAAGAGAATACCTTTGATATAATTCAAATTGTATTTGAGAAGTGCATACTATTAAAATATGTAATCTAGTCAGTATAATAGCCAATGTTTTACCATGCGTAAAGAAAAGAGAGGGAAAAAAAAACAGTGGGGAAAGCCAGTGGATAAATTAACAGAAGGTAAAATAATAGCAAAATAAAATAAGAGTAAAAATAGATGGATGGTCATATGGAGAAATGCCATATCAAGTGGTGAATGTAAACCCAAATATTGTCTTTGATATTGGGATAGGCAAGAAGGTAATAATTTCTAAGAGAAGTTTTGGTAAACATGATACAAAATGTGCTGTTAAGTAAGAGTAATTTTACTTAGAATCCTTAGTTCCAAGTGTAGCATTCACTTTCACAGAGGTTAATATCTGGAAAAAACTATCAAATGCTGGTTTTGGTAGGTCTGATAGGAATCAGGAGTACTAATATGTAACCTTGTGAGTAATAAACACACACTGCTTGAAATAGCTGCTCCACTAAGCTGTTTTTTTCAATTCTATGTTCAAGTAGCCGTTACTCCCAATAACTGTTTTACCTTCCCTTAAATAGACCTCAGATTAGCTCAATTAACCAAAATTCTCTGCATTTACCTTTAAATTTATGGTCTAAGCACCTGGAACAGAAGCCACAATTTGTTAAGAATGTAGAAAAATGTAACTCTAAATACCATTGTAACTGATTCACAAGAGAAGTTCTTCATATCCAAGTATGTTCATAATCAACATATCGTCATAATCAACAAAGATAAGAAGGGGAATATACATGCTAATATTCAACAGTCAAAGCAGGAAAATGAAGCTTCAGTGACTCAGTTTTCTGGCTTTTGAGACGTACCAAGACTGAGTGTAAGGAGAGATGATGGCCATTTTTTTTTGTTGTTGAAACAATAATATGCCTGAACAGTTACTGGACCCCATTACATAAAAGGCTGCCTGAGGGACATTCCATTTGCCATGTCAAATTGGTAAATCAGGGTGCTGAACATGATGTTTTGTGTGAACTGTATTTAGCAGCATCTGATGAACTTTCCCAACCTCACCGAGCAACCACACTTATCACTGATGTAAGACCTGTAAAACAAATTGGAAGTAACTCTTATTTTGTACCTATTGGTAAATTACATGACATTTCTGCCAAAAAAGGCTTACAAGCTGCCATACCAGCTGGAAATACTTTAGTTTAGTATAAC
Source organism: Tyto alba (assembly GCF_018691265.1). NCBI lineage: Eukaryota > Metazoa > Chordata > Aves > Strigiformes > Tytonidae > Tyto > Tyto alba. Next base: position 14,790,591 of record NW_024881279.1, read on the forward strand.
AAGTGCAACCCTGAAGAGCTTTTATAGATATGACTAATTCAGTTCAGCTTCATTGTAAATTAATGCATTGGAACAGCCAATAGTAAAGCTATTAAAAGAATGAAATGGTGGTGGAATTGTCAAAATTTCTCCCTTAACCTTCATTTAGAAAGACAATTTCAGCTACATGGGTCTCCAGTTAGTGGCAGAGACAGTCATACATTACATTCAAATGTGCATGAGGTTTTTCAGGAAATGACTTGAGGAAAAGTCTGCCTTACCCAGTGGACAGCACTATGTGCATGCATATGAAATTACTTTAGTTAACATGACAAAAAGGATAACACTGCAATTAGACAAAGAAGGCCCCCTATTAGGCAAAAGCCTGTCCAAACAGATGGGCTTTCCCATACCATACACTTGAAGGTCAACAGATTCTGAATTTGCTGAATGTGTCAGTAATCATGATAGTTTATAATCTTTCTCTATTGCAGCTACTGGATCTAACCTGTACAGCAATTAAAAGATAAGGCCCATAAAGCAGCTATCCAAGCAAACCGAAAAAGAATCTAGATCTTTTACTAAAGAAAAAAGAAATCTTGTTGGCCTTAATTGGAAGAAGGTTAACAGGGAGGTTTATTTCCACTGTGGGCTATTTGTTTTTTGTCTGTAATCACAGAAAAACACAATCTAGAGACTATAGGGAGAAAATTTCCTTAAAGTTTCTTCTGTGGGACTTTCTTTAAAGTCAGGAAATTTAAGAACAGAGGTAGCCCAGCTTAATCATCAAAGGCTTTTTCTCTGTATTTGGAAATTACTTTTTATTTGGTTAAATGCATCTTAAGTATATTTATGTTGCAGCATTTATTTGAAACTTAAATGCATATACAAAAATGCATTTCCACATGGAATATTGATGTTTTTGTATGGTTTAATGGATGGTCCAACTACATAGTCAAAACAGGAAATTCATATTTAAGACAATTTGCATATATATGGACAGAAGACAGGGTTTGAAATTCTGAACCTTAGTCTTTGGTTAGAATGAATGAGGTCATTTTGTGAGCTAGGTGTGGACAATATCTTTTAAGAAATTTAATATGAAACAATCTTAGGAGAATAAATTCCCAAAGGCACACCAGGCAGTGAATAATTAACCCCAAATAACACTGCCTTAATATTATAGTTTCAATAAACAAAGTAAAATGCTAGTTTTTTGTTGCACTGATACAAATTTTATATAGCACTATTAAAATAAATTACATTAAATCCACTGTAAAAACTATAAATAAAAACATAATTCAAGGCTTTCATAGTAAAATTCCCCAGTACTAAGCATACAAACAAAATCAGCAAATTCTGCTGTTCTCCAAATTGTTGTGGTTGATACATTCTCATTCTTCATGTACCCTTTTTTTAAATCTGTATCTTCAACTTGATTTCTGTTCCGTTTGCTCTCTCCTAAGCCTTAAAAGACTGCATCTGAACAAAACCACTTACAGAATGTGATACTTAAGTCTGCTGCTCTCAGTGAGGTTTTCTTGTCTCTTATTCTGTTCCTCTTGATTAATCGGTCTTTACTTTTATCCTACCTTTCTGTCCTTTCCTTCTTCACATGTTCTTCCTTTTTTTTGCAAGAAAAAAAAAAGTTCCATGAACCGCTAAAAACCAGCCTAACCTGATAAATTACCATCATCTAAGACTCAATGAAAGTTGCAAGAAAATTCTAATCAACTGGGAACACTCTCTCAGGGAAATCTCTTACCCTATTAATCAAGTCTATCCTTACAACGTGGTCTGAAGAACTTAAAAGGAAAGTATTTCTATTTCTTAGTTGTCTGAAAGGATGCTCCCCTCCAAACCTCTGTCTTCTCTCAATATCTTGCTTTGTTCTGTCACAGGGAACCTTTGCATCTACCAAGCTTAACTCTGACATGCTAAAGGATGCACACACAATCCCCCATTCTCCCAACATGCCAGATGGAAGATAAGTATTTAAACACTGGTGACAATACTACTCGCTCAATCTTCCCAGATATATACAGTCCATGGTACAAAAGATTTTCACTACTAGACCATATTTCCTGATTTCTTGCCTAAATATCAAAGCTGTAGTTTGTTATGAGAAACTGAATAGCTGTCACCAGCTTGTTTAATGGTACCTTATTCAGGGATTTGATTCACTGAACTAACCCATAGTAGTACCTCTGCTCTCTATTTCTTTGTGAAGAAAAACTATAGGGATTTATGGTTTAGAATAATGAAAGGTGCATCTCTGCATAACCAATATTACTACAAGTCAGAATAAGGACTGATATTCTTTAGAATAATCACCCCTCTCTTCAACTCAGCACAAGTGTGCAGTGCAGCACATGTTTTCAATCAAATAAAAAGCCAGCTTTTTCATTTTAACAAAATGAATCAACTGTACAGAGAACACTTCTGTATAGCAATAATCAAATGTACTTTATATGCTTCGGGTTTTTTGAAAAAAAAAAAAAAAAGACAGGAAGAACTGGCTCCAACGGACAGAAGTCATGGTCCACAAACATTAGTGTTTCTTAAAGGAATCAGTAAAAATCAGAATACATCCTTGTGATATAGTATACACTATAACACTTCAGTCAGTTCTCAGCAAAGGCCAAAAAATACTCTGCCTTCATTTGCAAGAGAATGATTTTGTCTTAAAAATAACAGAAAGGTGCTTTTGTTAAAGAGTTAAAAATAAAGCAAAGGCAGAAATTAATTATAACATTGTACAACACAGGAGGTTAGTGATGAAGTCTCAAAGGAAGGTATCCTGGACCTGTACTGCAGATGTACATACATATATATACACATATGATCTGAAAATATGGTCAAATACTAAGAAGTTTATGTTAAATGCTTCATAATAATCAAAAGTCACTGCAAAGGGTTGCAGGAAGATCTCACAAAACAACATGACTTGGCAGTAAAATTGCAACCGATATCCAGTATGAATAAATACAAATTAATGCACTGACGGTGAAAAATCCCCAATAATATATACATAGGCATGGGATCTAAAATACTTACAACTAATGAAAAATAAAAACTGGATTCTGCTGGAATATAAGCTCTTTCCTCAGCAACAAGGAAAAGTTTAGAACATTAGAAAAATAAATAGAAGAACCATCAGGAAAACAGAAGGCATGATATAACTTCCAGTGACCCAAAATAAATAAATAAAAATGTTAAGACCAGGCTCATAAGGAGGTATAGAAGTGCTTACATAAGATGCTCCAGGAGACCATATAGCTGAACAGTAAATGAGTTGGAAACTACTCTGGTTGGGAAAAAAATCTGGTTAAAAACAATAGTAATAAACTGAATCACTTCCATGATTAGATACACCATATGGTCATACAAACACTTGTGCCAAAACAAGTGTTAAGGCAGCATGGGGACAAGGATTAAATGAATGGGGGGATACTGTGATTACACCTTTCAGACACAATGCTGGCTTTAAATGATTGCAAAACAACAGACTAGACCACAACATTTCACTGCAGAAAAAACAACTGAGGAGGGATATAAGGATGGCAAAACAAAAATTTTGTAACTGAGCTCCTACATACAATTTTGCAAAAATTCATAACATAAGGGAGCAAATTTTTGCTTTACTTTATCTTCCAAAACTGGTGGGTACTAATTTATAATTATCTGACAATCCCTTCTGTACAACACAGGTCATTCTTCAGGCATTATATTATGTTAACTAAAATGTATCAATTAGGTTACGGAACAACTTATCAAACATAAAAAATGTTTACATATGTTTTCTTTCAGTCACACAGCTGCTTTAAAGGAGGTGATTTTTTTTTTTTATTATTTTGATTACCTCTGTGACTAAGAAAGAAAAAAATATTCCATTTTTTTCCTATAAAATTTACCATTTTTGGTAAATATTTTCATCTTTTGATCTACATCTTGCACTTCTACTACTTTTCTCCCTTGCAAGATCATAGAAAGTGAAAACAGAAAAGGCAATTGTGAGAACTGAATGCAATAACAAACTGGAATAGACAACCTGAAACTTGTAACAGATACTATCTGCAAAATTCTTTCAAATTCAAATACTGACAACTTTCTTTTATCCTTCCTCTACACAAGGGTAGCTTACATTTAAAGTTCCATCTGTAATAAATTCAGTAGAATACATAAAGGTTTTAAAGCCTGAACATATTTGTGATGTCTATTCAAAATTTGGAAATCACTGACTTGTTCTTTCTTTCACTTACTACAGTGCTTTTTTTTAGTTACAGATGGTATTAGCAACAGTTTTTAATATCATCCTCATCCTAGAACAGGACAAAGACATCATTTCAATTTTCCCAAGATCATTATGTCCCTAAAAGCTCGAAAGAGAAACACATCTTCGAAGTGGAAATACAAGTTAGAAAGCAATCCATGATGAGCAATCATTAGGAAACATTGATCCTCACAGAGGCTGACAATTAATGACAGTTCTAAATTTAGAACGGAGTCTTGAAACCCACTTTCCCTCTAGTGTTGCAGGGACATTTACTTCTTGAGGGAAAATAAATTCATACTCCACTTACAAGATAGCACATAGCCTTGTGGTTCTCAAAGAATATAAAATAAACAACATTTATTCTCCTTCAGTTTTGTTATCTTTTCCACTTCATTAAAAATTTGCTTTAAGTAAAATACGTTAATAACTGAGGTTGTTCTGCCTATGAGAAATTATGTAACAACTCAGGGAAACCTATATGGCCAAAGTTTCAGAGTTGAACCATAGTTAAATTTGATTCTCCAGAGATAGCTTTAAATAAAATTAGTGAGCAAAGACTATTAAGCATCCCAAAGGGCTATTTCTGTTTGGTATGATTCATGCTGGAAAACAACTGATTTTTAAACTAAACAAGGCCCAGCACAAAGCCAGATGAATTAGGCCACCACGCTGATGAAAGAAAGCTTCAGGTGGCTGATCTTGATGCATCTGTGCACTGATATTATCATCTAAGAAGAAAAGGAAGAAGGTGAGTCTTTACATACTACATATCACAGTCACAGTAGATCCATTATATATTAAGGCTCTATCAGCAGGAAGGATTTTTCATGCAATTGGAGAGTGGCTTGGTGCAAATAATTTTTTTTGGTTTTAGAGTTGTCTGACAAGTCTTTAAAACCTGATATACTTAGGGATCCAGAGTCAAGGGTTGGTTAATATAGAATGCTATGATCAACATTCAGAAGATCCAGCAGTAGAGTGGTGTGTGCAAAGCTATAACAAAAGAACTGGTTGACAGTAGGAAGAGAACTGTTTACCTGACTGGTTGACAGTAGGAAGAGAACTGTTTACCTGGGACTCAGAAAACTTAACACCCATCATATCTTGGTGGATCATCGCTTCACCTTCTTACTAAGTGTTAATTAAAATACCCCAAAGCATATGTATACAAATATTGGACAAGGCTTACACTTGCTTAGATACATCTGCCTGAATAGTTCTAGATAAAAGATGCAGCATGATGTTTGAATTTACTCATTTGGTGCAGTGTCACACCTTTACCTATGTCAGAGTGAGTCTCATGCACTGCAGATCTTAGTCCTAAACAAGCTACAGGTCTAAACTGAATAAATAAATTTAAAAAAGCTAAAAGCAAAATGTTGTAGGTTTCTTTTTGTTTCTTATGAAATCCTCCACAGCATGTTTCAAGCTTCAGTTTGTGTACAGTGAAAACAACTAACTAAAGTAAATGAAAGTGTATTTTCTTTCTAAAACAATTTGGACAAATCCCAGGGTGACTTACAAAAACAATAGAAAAAGAAAAGAGTAGGACTTTTACAGAGAATTGAGTGATAGAATCATATTCTATTGTCATTTTATGTGAACAATTTTTAGCCTCTACAAGTCATTATACATGAACAATTTTTACTCTCCCTTGACCAGACCAGGGAGTTTATTTCACTCTTTGATGAAAGGATAATTTGTATTAGAACATACAATTATTTTGCACAGTGCTTTGGCCTCCCCACCTCTTACTTCATACACCTATTCATACTGCTCCCTTCCTCTCAGCCCCCTTCTTTTGAATGAAACACCTATATCTTGAAATCTCTCTCAGAAATGCACATGAGAACATATTCCTTGGCAACATGACTCACTCCAGTGTCTTAGCCTCATTAGTAAGCAAGGCAGATGTCCAGATACCAATGCTGTCTGTAGCACATACATTTTTATATAACATCTCATTATTTATATATAAATGTATAATGTTTTGTCTTGGGAATATAGCATCAATTTTTAGTTGAATATTAGTAAAATTCACTCATACTTACAAGTGTTTTGTTTACTTTAGTTCACTTCATGGTTTTCTTCTTTAAATTTTGTCATGAATTATGCTTACTTAGAAGAAAGTAAACCCCCTTTGGGACATTTTCCCCTGAACGCATTGCATATTCCAAAATGTCAATGGCAGAATTTCTTATGGTGTAGCAGTAGATAGTATGCATACTTTAATCAAGCCAGAAAGTTTTCATTATACTGCCAGAGGCATCCCATTAACATTTATTTTCTTTAATAAGGACTCTATGAGAAATTTTTAAAAAAAGATAGAGCCTGCAGCTCTTTGGAAGGAAAGAGGAGGGCTCTCCTCTGTTTCTTAAACACAGCCAAATCTGAACATCATCACCATGAAACAATGATACATTTTGTTTTCTTTTATGGCAAGGAAGAGAAAATCATATTTGATGACGTTAATTATAATACTTTTGGATACTGTAACTGTTCTAACAATAGCAGGACCTTTAAATAAAATTCTCCTCCCTACCTGTTTCCCCTTTTTCTGTCTTCTGGCATTTAGTACTGGGAGTGGGTAGCCCCATGCAGTTGGGAACTGTGCACCTGAACAAATACAGCTGTAAGAACAGCATGTGTCTTGCCCTATTTAAGCTCACCTTGAACAATGTCAAGACAGAGGACTGTAGTTTGGGAAATGGAGCATCAAATATATGACCTCCTCAGATGCCTGCTTTGGAAAAGAAAGTCACCATTATAAAATATCTGTTGGCCTTTGAAATACATTAAAGAAAAAAAGCAGGAGGACTCTGCTGTCATCTACTGAGACAGATTTTCTCCTCATTTTAGAAGGGTAGCATAATTTCTCATAGAAATTTATTTCGGATTTAAATGTTATCCTATCGTTTTCATTTAAATCACTATTTCAGATACTGTTGAATAATATTTTTTGATATTTCATTAAACATATGAAATTAATTATATACTTTTGATGTCCTGTACTTTTGGGCCTCAGTTCATAATTTGCCTTGTGTTTTTTTTTCAAGGATGAGCTCATTAGCCACAGGATTTCTGAATTCATTCCAAATCAGGTAGTTCTTTCTCTACAAATTCTTGTTAATCTTCATTTCGATACGCTATATTTCTCTGCCTGGTCTGAAAGTACTATTTATGTAGCATTACTGTTACAAGATTTTCCTCATTCTTTCTACACCATAGGTGGCAGCACTGTAAGAGTGGGAAAAATACATGTGATCAGTAATGGCTGGGAAGTTACAGCTGGAAGATATACAATATATAGGACTATTAATGTACATCACAGTAGAAGGATAACAGACAAGTTGGCTGAAATTGCACTTAAATACCAGATCAGCTCTGTTCACAGACTTGTTTGACTGAGACAATAAATACAACACATTTAAAATGGTATAATCACTCCAAAGCAGATAAGATACCACAGATTGAAGAAGGGACTAATTATGCCTAATATATAAATTACATTGAGTTAAAACTCCCAGATTCAAAGGCACAACCTTGAAACTATGTCCTTGGATTACACAGACTCTAAGTAGCATATAAAGTGAAAAGGGAGTTCAGTATAAAGGTTCTTCATGTGAAAAAAATCTCAGATTTTCTAAATGATGAGAAACGATTAAGTTCTGAAAGAGTTAAGCATCTTGTATCTCCCTGCAGATGGCAAAACTAAGCATTGCTCTGCCTACTCTTCTGAAGGTCTTGCACCAGTAGTTTTTAAAGCACACTTCAAGTAAAACAATTTCCTCTTTTAAAAAAAAATCCCAGAAATTGTTTTCGCTTTCAAAACATCCAGAAAAAGAGTGAGATTTTCCTTCCCTTGCTTTTAGACAACTTACTCATTGTCATGGTGACCCATTCTCTTTCCTTCTTTAAAGTGGTGTTCAAATCTAGGTAATTACCACCTAATAAAAATACAGAGATGCAAAGACAGAGGCACTTTCAAGCTTCCTATGGAGGCTGTGGCATTTTCTATATAAGAATTAAGAGATTACTTGTTGGGGGTAAGGGGGGGAAGAAAGGTTGAGTATTACTCTCTGCCCTATGAATTACAGCAGGCAATTGGGAAGATGGATTCCTAGGCTGACCTCCAGAATAAAAGCACAAATGTAACATAAAATAGTAAGGAATCAAACTGAAGGAAACCAGAGCTTTGCTTAAATATTGTTCATCTCTTTTCCTGTTTTTTCTGTTCAAATGGGACCATTTCTCCAACTTAGGCTGACTCTAGAAACAAGTACAGTGCATGGGAGTGCCATGACTGCTTATGTGACAACATATTTACAGCTGATCTTATCTGGAACACAGGTGTCCCTTTTTCATATTTTTCTGGCTAGACAGCCAGCATAACAATGTTTTGGAAATCATCTACAGCCATTTCATAAAGAGAATTGTACATCTTCACTGCCGCTAATTATAGTAATCATCTTCCTCCATAACAAGCCATGAGCTTGCACCAGAGCAACTAATTTTGCTTTTATTCCCAACTCCAAATTGTCTACTATATTGCCCAACCTTCTCTCAATTAAAAATGGACTAAATGTTTAGCTGGACTTAAAGCAGAGCAAATAACAATATTTTCTTCAAGAGATAGATTTCTAGATATAGATTGCTAAGCAACACTGGATTCAACCGTGAAGCAGAATAACTACATTTTGAGGTGGTTTTCAGGTGAGTGGGTGACAGTTACATTGTAATATCATATTTACATAAAAATCATCCATTTGTTCAAAAAGTACCTCAAAAACACTTGCTAGGTCACCAGCAACATTTGAAGTGGCCCTCAATCTTATCTCAGTTTTGATGAACAAAAAAAGAGGACTAAAAAAGTTAGCTATGCCAGTAATATAATTTTATAAGATGTCAAAAGTTGTATTAATCTATTTGAAATTAATGTCCTGTAGGTAAGTATGAGAACCAAAGAAATGAAACAATGGGAGTAAAGTGATGATGGATATACTTGGTAAAAATAACAAAATAATGACATTTTAAAAATTCAGAAAATTCTCACAGATGTGTCAGGATTGATCTGAAATTAGCTGTGACATTGAAAACTACAGTATATATAGGAATATGTAAAAAAGTTGGACACTATTCAGAGAAATTAAAATAACAATGGTAATATAAAAGGTTACATAATTATTGTCTCCAGTAACTTCCTCATGCAATTTCCTGTATTTCTAATAATAAACATATTTAGTCTGTCCTGTAGGCATCATATCCAAAGTCACATTAGCTTAATTCTGTTCCATACTTTACCATTTATAAGTATTGTGTGATTTTAAAATTATTTATACCTATGCAAACAAGACATTTTCAAGTAGTATTGAATTTATTGCCTCAGCATAGAATATGATAAAAGGCTGAATTCTCGCTGAATTCTCTGTAGGCTGCTTGAGCTACATTTCTCTGTTAAATGGGCTAAGAATTTAATTTTTATGGTCAGAAATTCTTAGTTAGACACAGAGTGTGGAACTGATCTGGCTTAACTCAGATATCTAAATGCTAGATGCATAAGTCTGAGCCAGTCACTCTGAATCCCTTCAATAATTGAAGAACAGGCATCTTTAAATGTTTATAATTAGATCAGATAAATTGTGTATCTCTCTCTCCCCTTGCCTTAAAATTATTAAAATTTTCCTTGTCACAATTATGCAGCTGTGTTCACAGGGAAGTTGAGAGAGCACAACGAGAGTGATTGTTTGTTGCAGAATAGTGCAATGTCTCCATATCTTTTCTGTACTCTTCACTGTAAATACCAAATGACAAAATGTTGAACTTACTAGATTGTAATGGAACTTCATTTGTCGTTCTCTGTTTCTTCATAGCCTTACTGTCCTTATGTGTTCTTGAGAGATTAGGATAACCTTGAGAACAAAAGAAAAAGCAGAAGTAATTTACTGCAAGCAGTACAACCGCAGAGGGTATTATGTTGATAAGGGAATAGCCCTGAAACATGGCAAATGCAAATAAGGCAGCTAGTAATGTACTGCATGTTTAAAAAGTACTTATATAATAGGTAAGTACTGGGGAAATTATTTCATATCTAGTATGGCAGCTTTTGATATATTTTGCAAACACCAAATGCCATTCTTAGAGATAAACCATTGCTTATCAATCCTCCTTCCCTCAATACATACATACACATTTGTAAAAATTATGAATAAGAACAAGCAATTGAAATAAAATATTTTAAATATTTTAAAGAGTGTACACCTATGGGATGAATTTTAAGACATCCAGCTCAACATATGTTTCAGTATGAATTACTGCAACCATAATTTAAATGAGACAAGATATCTACAAGGTAATTCTTCTACTCATTAGAAAGGTAATTATGAGAACACTGAAAGTAGAGGTAAGTAGCTTCAAAAAACAATCACCGATAAATTTTATGAAGTTATAGAATTAAAAGGGGAAAAGGTGAGTGTTTGGAAGATTAGATTTTGCTTAGGAAATACTTCTTTTCTGCTCTCATGCTCCACTGAAATAATTTCAGATCCTTCAAGATTGTACCATGACATTTCTAGATGCTGATGTAGCTCATGGACAAATGGGATTCTAGTTCATCCAAAGTGAAGTTAAGTTAGCAGGAATTAACACAGAGTAATGAAATCAATATTAACTTTCAATCTCTTTACTGAAAGATCAGATCTCCTTTTGCATTCAACTGTTTCACTCTGGTATGATGGTCTCTCTCCTGCCAAATATTTTGATATACAAGGAAGCAATATTCTCTGAAAAGGTATGGAGCTTCCATTGCTTTGCCTGTTACAAACCTGCAGACTGGCAAATAACTCTCACAGGGAACTTTTTTCTTTAAGCTTTTTAAATCTAAAAGGTTATCCATTCTCCCTTGCTCATCTGGAGAAGTATGTCACTGCAGAACACTTACGTGTTATGGTACCATGTTATTTTGTCACGTCTTCAAGTGAGCTAGCTAACAGAAATAAGAGATATTTAAAAGGCAGAAAATGCAGAAAAATACAGTTCAGACAGGTTATGAACAAAGATGGAGAGTCATCAAAGCCAAACATACAAAGAAATTCTATCAGAACTCAAAAGTTTCACTCACATGATAAAAATGTCATAGAAGAAACATGTATTTGAATTTCTATGTCTGTCAGTGATATGTTTCACAGTGACATCTGAACATCTTATCCACATTAGTTGGCTAAAATTCATAACACTACCCATGCAAATGCAGGAAGGGATTGAACATGAACATTTTATAAATAGAAGCTGAGGAAACAAAGAAATTACGGATCTGGTGTTCCAATACACTAAAGACTAATTGCTTCAGAATTTTGCTTGAGTTGTTGAGAGAAGTATTTGTCAAAACAAGAAACCAGTGTCTTCTGTACACAGAACAGTGCCTTTTGTAGCTATCCCACATACTTGCATTAAGTATATATAAGCTATTCCACATACATATATTAAGTCTAAAAGTCAGTCTGTTCATCCTATATTATCCATAGAAACTAATATGCTCAAATCCATGGTTATGTTACTGGAATTTGTCAGAAAATAAAATGAAATCTGATCATTAGAATAGCAAAATCTTTTCTCTATTGTCCAAAGATTTAATTTCCACTTCCTTAGGAGCAACAACTTTAAACATTTAAAGCATTTTCATATCCCTGTCAATTAGTCAAATAATGTCATCCTTTCTGAATGTTTTTTATTAATAGTTGCCTTCTGAAACTGAGTTCAGATTTTCAATCAGAGTAAAATTACTTCTTTTCTTTAACTTTCTACTTTATATTTACACAGACTTTTCTCTCTTCAGATATTAAATTATTTTCTCTCGTGAAGTTAAGACAGATTTGTACAGTATATGAAGACATTGCTCTCCATGTTTTACGGACTTTTGCTGCAACTATGAGAACGTTTTCCTAGTAATACATAAATCAATAGTTTAGAGACTTCATTGTCAAATAATTGCTACAAGGTGCTAATATACAAAACATTCTAATGCAGAAGAAAATAAAGTAGGAAAAATTTGTCATTTGTCTCTCCTATTCCCTGATAAAATGAATTCTGTAAATCTTTACCATATGGCTATTGATTTCCAGATACAAGAACACAGAATCTTCTTTCTCCTTTTCTTAAAGCAAACAGCATTTCTTACCCACCTTCTGAGAGTTTTTGGCTACAATCCACTCACTAATTTGAAAGCAGTGAAACTCTGGAAGCCTTTTATGCTGCCGGTTGAGGAGTAAAATATACACTGAAACCAAAGAACTTTAAAGTTCACCACATTTCACTTACGCACTCTTTCTCCACAGTTTTCCCTTCTTTGATATTGTTGAGCTTTTAGCTACACCTCTGCTTGTGTTCCTAGATTGTTTGCAGTGAAGATGTATGTATGTGTGTTATTTTTGAGGCTTGGGGTATGGGGGGGAAGGGACATGGAGCCCTGGAAATCACTGTTGAAAAGGCAAAAAACCTTAGCATAGCTTTTTAATTCCTTGTTGTGCTGAGGTGAAAGGCTGGCGTTATTTTTTAAATGACTTTTGGGCAGGTGTACAGCCTCTTAAGCAATTTTCTTTATTCCAGATAAACATATTTCCATACTTTAATCTCTGTGTGAGAAAGCTTATGTTGAACAAATTGTGGCTATTGGTATTTGTATTTCCCACACAGTCAGGGCACCCACACTATCTAGCTCATTACTGAAAATTGCTTTAGAATGCCTTCAGTATGAAAGGTGTTATTATAGTATCAAATCCTACTCTAGTCTGCATTTCAGATTCTTGATTAAAACAGTATTTTGGGTTAACGGGTTCTCTATTAACATATCACCTATATACTTTACCCTGAATAATTCTAAATAATTTGCTACAGTTAAGGAAGGTTAAGGCTGCTTTAATAGTCTGCTATTACTGCTTCAAATGAGATGTTTATTGCAACACTGGATTCAGTATTATAAAATATTATATTCAATCAACTACTGCCAGTGATAGAAGCTCCTAAACTTCAGTGGTGAATGGGAGCTATATGGCTGGGACTAGCATCATACACTGACATCATAAGTATACACTCTTTGAACACATAAGTGAACAGTAGATTTAGAATTTTTTTAATTCATAGCAGAATGAAATAAAATTTGGTTACACTAACCTGTCATCGAATGATGCGTGCACAGACTGTCTTTGCAGTAAGTTTTATACATATTTACAGTTGCAAGAGTATGGATAGGACCAAGATCTCTTGCTTTCACTTTTTGGAATCTCATCAGATGCACAGCCTTAACATATGTGTCTCCATAAACACAACCACAAAGATGTGCCTAAAAGAATTTAAAACAAGGAGTTCTGGACATAGAAAAACAAGGCCTGTTTGTGCATTAGTTTGCTTGGTTTAGCATGATTTACTGTGGATTAGAAACTGTTAAGTACTCTGAAGGAAACACTGCCAGAGACTGCATTTATGTCCCCTGTCAAAAAACAAACTCTAAAAGCACTAATATAATATCAAGGGTTTTTTGGTTAAGGGAGCAGAAACCTCATTTAACTACCTGAAGTCAAGTCTAGAATCACTGAAACCCTGAATGTGTCCGTACTGCAACCCTACAGCTGAAGTTAGGCCTTGAAAACCAGGCTGCTAGGAGAGGCTCTGTGGGGAAGAGCTGTGGGAAGTCTCCCTGCGCCTCTGTCCCAGGCTGTGGAGCCATGTTTACCTCAGGCCCGCAGCCCCGGGTGAGCAGCAGCCCCTCCTGATGCTCCCGGCCGGCTTTCCCCACAGCCGCTCCTGCTGCTCGCCTCCCCGCAAGGCAGCAGGAGGGCACAGGGGCGGCCTCCCCGCAGGCCTGTGAGGGCCAGCCAAGGTCTGCGTCCTGTCATGAGGCCTGGTTCATGGGCCCTGCCCTGCCATAAAGCGCCTCCCACTTATAATAAGGGAGCCCAATATCTCAGTCTTCAGAAGATTCCCCTTTATCGACATCACAGAGCCTTTTATTTCCCAGCGAAACCAAATTGCCAGCATGCCCCAGGCACTGGGATGCACCTCACAAAACTGCTTTCCTCCGCACAAATGTCGCTGTAAGAAAACACCTCAGTTATATTTAAAATCAGATTTTCTCTGCAAGCAGAAATGTCCACATCCTAGAACATGGAAGTATGAAAGCACTAAATCTACTTCAGCAGGGTTTAATGCTCAAGACAGCAGTGAGTAGGCCGAGGCAAAGACAGCTTCAAAAGTGATTTAAGAAATTAGGTCAGACTTAGTTACCGTCAGGGTATGCCAATCCCTTAAGCAACAAATATGCATGTAAACTGCTTTATCAAAATACTTTCCTGACATCCTTACACACAAAGGGAAGTTTCCTTCTACTATTCATACAGTTGTTTTCCAAAACAAGTCAAAGGTTGATTTTTAAAATCACATATGCAAATTTTAAAGGAGATTCCTTTCCTTCTTAAATAACAGTTCACTGATCCTCAAAGGAAAGGATTACCAAACCTGTAGGCAAGGGTACAGGGACGGCGGATAGCCAGGAAACTGCAGCCCTAGAGATGGTCAACAGTGGGAAGACTGTGGAATTGCATCTGCACAGGTAAATGTCAGATACTGCAGGAACAGATCTAGAGAAAGAAAAACTTAGACATGCATTTAGCCTTGTAACATAACTTGGTTCAATAATCTTAGAAAATAGTACAGTTAGTAGGAATATATCGGAGACACTTTGATCTGCATGTGAAAAAAAAATAGCGCTTGAAAATCTGTAATAATTTATGGCAGTTTGTAATATTCCAAAATTTCTTACATATCTTGGATGATATTTACATTTTCAGACTTTTTAAATTAATTACTCATTTTAAGCATTTCATAGCCTCTGGAGAACAGCGTAGGTTTCTTTTTCCCTGCATATCTATGTCAAGAAGATCATTTTGTTTCAGGGTTATCTGACTAGTTTACAGAAAACTGGGAGAAAGAAACTGAAAGACAAATTTTCACTGAATAATAATAGAAGTTACCAATGAAAGTTATAGCCTTCAGTCACATACAAACAATATATTCAATTAAGATACAATCAGAAATGGAATTCTGATTTAAAATAGGTGCAACCTAACTATTCTGTCACTTATGTTTCCTCCACAATAAATAAAAAATCTGCAATCACTGGTTCCCTCAGTGATAGCCAAGTAACTCTAGGCTATGATGTTTCTTTGCTAAAAGTATAGAACAAAATATTTTCAACACTGAAGAAAGCAGAAAAAAAAAAAAAAAAAGAAGAAAAAAGCTTACAAAAATTTTTTACAAGCTCAGTCTCAGTTCTGCTGACCTTGCTCTAAGCACCTCACAGACTTTGAAATGGAGAACACAACTTACAAGGAACAACAAATAACTGGAGTCCTGCTGAGGTTCAAAGTTTAAAAATGCGTATCTTCCAATACAAGATGGAATGTTGAAATTTACTTGGTTTTGCATTATATTGCAACTCATTCACTTCACTGTTAATATTTTCTAGGAAACATCTTCACTACAATGAATTTATCTATGGATTTGAATCAGAAGCAAGCAAAATACGTTCAAACCATAATTCAAACCAATCAGATCTACTTCATCACATTTTCAAATGCTAAGAAGTTTTTCTCCTCTCCCTAACTCCCTAAGTAGAGCATAGCAGCTAAAATCCCGATGACTCATCTTCCCTGTTCAGGCACCGTACCCCTGAGCGCTGAATGCCGGCCAACTCCTGTGCCCCATCTTGTACTGAGTTTGCACTGTCTTGGTTTCATTTTGGTCTGAATTGAAATCCAGTGTAGCCGTGTACTGAAAGAAGTAAGGCCAGCTGCTCATTGTTCATCCTACATATAAAATGTAGTTAAAGACAGGACCAAAGGAATCAGGGTTACTGCTGTGGGAAAGCAGAGGAGGACCTAACAGTGAAATGTGGAGATGGAGAGGGTAGTGCTGTGACCTGAAGCCAGCAGGAAAGGAAGAAAGATACACAGTGCATAAGCTGCCAAAGAGACTATAACAAAATACGAAGAAGAAAAGACAAATTGATGGGGTACCCAGACCACAATCTGAACAATGAGTCTACAAAGGAGTGAAGAAGCCTGAAAAACAGAGCCCACAGATAAGTAGGTAAAGAAAATGAAGCAAGACAAGTTGAGATAGAGAAGATACTGTGTAGCATTGGAATAAGTAGGACAAGACAAAGGAGAAGGGCTTAAGCTTGGCAGGGGTGCAAGAGTGGAAAAGTCTTTGGCTGTGTGTGAGAGGAAGCTCTTCTTTGGAGTCCACATGGAAGCCAAGATTCCTGACACTTACTGTTCTGATAGATAGGATATGAAAAAGCCGTGAGCCACACTGCCGTTCCATTATAATTAATCCTAATGAGCACCAATCATAGCCATTACTGTTGTCAGTAACTCAAGTTAATTAGTCAGACATCTAGTGGGTAAATGCAATGGGTTCCCTATGTACTAAATTATAAGGTAAAATTAATAAATCTTCATAGTTTTAGTGCAAGTTCTGTGTGTACAAGTGTGCATGTGATTTTAGTAAATGTCTTATTTCTGTCTTCAGCAATATAAATTACTAGAGTGAAAGGCAACATGCTTGGATACATGCTTTTGAATTGTTGCATAGGATTGACCAAAAAGGCTGATGTTTCAAGCTGAAACTTAATGGAAAGCCGATGTGAAACTGCAGAAATAGAACCACTGTATCTAATGCCTTAATGAAACATCAATTTTAAACCTCAAATGAAAAAGACACATTCACAGCAAGACAGACAGAACCCAATAATCTTTCAGATAACCATGCAAATGAGCTACAATGGTCTGCCACAAATTTCCTGTTTGTCCATGGGATTATTCCTGTGCCAGAGGATCCTTATAGCTAAGCCTACAACTGATGAAATCACTTTGCGATGGAAATTACCTCCTAAATCACACTCAGGAACACACCTGGATAACCTGGGATAGACTCTACATTTTAGAATGCAGTCAAGAGTTAAGTTTCCTGTGTCTGGCCTTGCAGTCTTTGCCATTCTTATTTGCTTTTGCAATGTCATCTTACATTTGATATCAGAGAGCCAGGACTGCAATCCTTATGTACTGACAGGCAGCCCAGTATCACATACCACAAGAGTAAAGCATTCACAGCCCCTGCCCTGCCAGGAGTTAGATCTTTTAACATGGCGGTCTCCAGCTTTTCCATACCCTTATTTTGGCCCTTCTGGTGGCACACCGTGGGTGCTGTCAGGTACGCACCCTGGCCGGGTGCAGACCAGCAGCATCCCTCCTGGCATGGAAGCAAAAAGGGAGGCGGGACCCCTGGTTGACAGACATGGCCCTCAGCCAACCAAATGCCTCAGTCAAGAGAAATTTCTAGAACGCTGACCGTGTATGACCACAGTTCAAATCCAAGTGGGCTATAAAATGGGGTCTCACTGGAGGCCTCCTTTGAGCAGGTCTACTCACAGCAGCAGGTTTGTGACTGGAAGCCCTCCCCTTAGGACTGGGACACCGTCCAAGGGAACTTCCCAGCATTGAGTGCTGTCACCTCTCCCTTGGTGAGAGAATACTTCTGGATATCCTTGAGTGAGCCCTTGCCCCCGTGAGTGAGTGATTGTATCCTCTGGGTGCCCCTGAGTGAGAGGTTTCCCCTCCAGTGAATGATGTGTGCACACTTGGGAGTCATCATTCTTATGTCCCTCTGTGTTGCTGTGTAGTAATAACTTCCCCAACAGTACACTGAACCTATAGTTTGTTGAATGTTATCAGAGCATTGTTTTTGTTACCCCCTTCATCTCATTGGTTTCAGCTGTTTGGATCTGGTTACAAATTAAAGTTTGTTCAAGTTTATTATCTGTGTGAAGCTGCTTTGGTATACCTCCATAACAATGGGTAAGTAGCTTGAGCTCAAACTAAATTCAGGGTGATTGTGAAACAATATGAATGCAAGAAATTGCATAAGAGCTATTTCAGGTTAAATGCTTGCTTGTAATCAGTTGTTCCAAACGAGATCATGCTAATCTTTCTCACTTATTGCATGATTTTTAGTCTCATAAAACTTCAAAACCATCAGAAGTGTATCACAGAGTGCTTCATCCTAATCTGTATTAGTCTTGTGCTCCACATATATGGTGAGGGTATTAGGAACAAATCTATTACCAAATTTTGGTATCAATCTGGTTTGAGTGACCTATGAAAAGTGAACAGATGAAGATTACATTGTACAAAAGGGAGCTGGGCAGTAATTGTGTTGCTACAGACTTCAGAATATTCCCACTATATATTGCAATAAACTAAAGCACTCAAAGATTTTCTTGACCAAGGAAAAAGGGAAGAGGAAAGAAAAAGATCAAAACTACATCTGTACTTACTATTAGGATGTTCACTTGGGCTGTAGAGAACCTGCACTGTGGTTTTCAGTCTGCTAGATTGAAAACAGCAACTTTGAAGACAGTTTTTGTTTCATAGGAACTACAATGGCTGTGGGTAGGGAAATCCTTTGTTTTGCTCAGAATCAGTCTCTTGGCTAATCACAAATTATCTTCAGGACAAGAAAAGGGTTCTTTGCAAAGAAATGTTGTATTCTAGTAGAAATTGTCAGGTTTTGTAAACTTACTTTTCTTAATGAAAAAAATATATAATCAGAAAATTCCTACTCACAGGAAAAAACATCTTTCTTCATTCTTTTGTTTCAGTTGCAAGCTTTTTCACTATAATTAAATGATTAGTTTCACGAGATAAAGCTCTTCTAGAAACTAGTATACTATTTGCATTTCTATTAATTATTCTGATTGCATGTTATCTTGAAAACACAGTTCTTAAATTACAGCATTTACTTTTTTTTTCTACAGTTTATTTTGAAGAGATAAGATTTTCTCTGTACAGATAAGTATGGAATTTTTAGTAATTCAAATGTTTGGTTATTAAATTAAATTCAATCTAGAATTCAGCATTTTCTCATTTCTCTGAAATCTATTTGCTCTATCCTTACATATTTATCTTAAGGCTCATCCTGACAAAAGAGGTTTCTGCAACTTTTTCTTTAAGTACATGTGAAACAAAAGTTCTACAAATGTAACCTGTATTTTAAGGTTTGCTTTTTTCTGACCATGAATTAAAAATTCAGAATTCTCAGAATCAAACACAAGTAATCAAGGTGGCAAGGTATGATACATCTTACTTATGTTACCACTCACATCAAGTTGGAATAGCAACAGATGTAAAAACATGGACTAGTGAGCATATACATCTCCGAACATTATGAGTTGTTAACTTTGCAAGAATCAATTGCACCAAAGGTATTGACTGGAACTTTAATGAGAGTAACTATCATGGGTTTGGGTGGTCCAGACTCAGTGATGTTCACTGTATCCCTCTGCTGTAGAGGATGTCCTGTCCCTGCAAAGTGAGGACAGAGCATGTGCTCACCCCTTAGCATTGAATTTAAACCCACATTTACCTGCAGGTGTAGTTAAAGGTCCAGAATTTGGCTTGAAATGTATGAAACATTGTTGAATTTTACTGACCCTGTTAAGACAGCAGTCGCTTACATAATGAGCAATAATAAAGAATATAGGGACTTTTTGTTTTTATTTTATGTATTTGTCTGTGCTCATGAAAGGCAAAGCTAAATTTTTAAAACCTTCATGTTATTCTATGAACAGTAGTGTATTTCACAAAGCAATATTTACATCAAACTCTGAGCAGGGAACAAAAGCCTTAGAACCACTGTTGCAGCTCTCTAGAAGTGTAGTATCAGAGAAAACAACAGGTGGTTACCCTGCTCAGAAGAATGCAAGACACATCACCATCAATAAGAGAACTCAAGAATGTAATGGAAAATGAAGAAAATTGAATAGGGTTGTTACCTCTCTGCATTGGAATAACTGCAGAAATGCAAGGAGGACACCGTCACATAATCCCTTTGTTCAGATAAGGATATTGTCCCTGCTGGGCTATTTCTTGATGTTTTCTTCATTTTGTTTAGTAGGTTAGAGATTGGATGTCTTATGTCAGTCACTGTAAAGCAAGTTTTAGAGAATAAATCAAGAGCTTTACTTGAGCTGTCTGAATCTGGTGACTTTCCTTATTCTAAACTCTTCTAAACCTATAGATTAATATTACTCCAAGTTTTCCTCTTTGTCCCATTGAAATGTAGCACGTTTTAAACACTCAAGAAGTCATCATTTTCTGGCCTTCTGAGGATATAAGATCTCATTGCTAGGACAGTGAAATAAGACTTATCAACCTGGATGGTATGTAAACTGATGTCTTTCTTCGACACCCTGTTGCTCATACGATGATATTTACAGAAATGTATTTGTTTTGCAGAGAAAGGCTTCGAGAAACTAGCATACAAATAGTATACACTATTTGCTCCCTGTGTTTTAAACACTAGAAAACTATTGAGTAAATATTATGGCAGTGCAGATGCTTCTATTACTGTTAAAAAACCTTTTTCCCTGGCTTTGTATTTTGTTACATTTCAAAGGGGAAGTAGGAGAGCCTGTGCAGCAGTACCATGTCAATGGTGTCTCATAATACACAAGTGTTTACTTCATTGGGTCATAATAGGGAAAAACTCTAAAAGTCTCTTTTCTAAGTAAAACCAAGTCAGGTGAGGTAATCCATTTTTGTAACTAAAAATCCACCTTCCCTTTCAATTCCATACATTTTTTTTAAAAAAACTGATATTGATACAATATTTTCCATAAAGTTCAGCAAAATGGAAAATTGAGGCACATAGGAGGAGAGCAAATTCTGGCAAAGTAAATTGAAAGTTCTTGGAATCATCATTTACTATTTCCTGGGGAAAATAAAGAAACTGTTTTTTTCTAAGTTTAACAACACTATGAAAAGCTCTAAAAGGTTATGAAGAAAATTACTTACGCAGATTGAAATATTAGTGAGATAAGACTGCCTAGATATAATAGCAGAGATAATGTTATTCAGGTAAATTTCTGCATTTATTCTTTCAGAATGTAAGCAAAACTTCACATTTTCAAACTATGTTTGTTGATATATGAAGAATGCTATATTCTCTTTCTAGACTTTTTTATTTAACCATTCAGATATTTGCAAGTTACTCTAACAAAAACTTAATTTTATTTGGTTGATTTTCAGGAATTGTTGTCTTTTTTGAAAATATTCAGTTATTTGTTAAATAATATATGTGGCAGAATTTTCTATCCACTATTCTAATGAAGATTAGAGGGAAATAGAGCTCCTGTGATTAAATTTGCTTGAAAGAGTATAATATATTGTAAATCAGCAGCAATAGTGGTCTATTACAATTAAAAGACAATAATTAAATGACCACTTTATGACAAAAGATTTAATAAACCATGAAAAGTAATAATCTAATTATAAAGTATAAACGGAAAAAAAAAAGACTACAGCTGTGTATGCCAAAGGTTTCGCATTATTCGGAAGCCAATATATAAAAGTAACTATGAAAATGGACTTTCATGCCAAGTCATACATAAATTTCAAGGGATCTGCTATCATGTAGTATCATAATTTGTATTAATTCCTATTGTCAAATATAAATATAATGTCAATAATCAGTTAAGTCTTATGTTAATATTTGAACTCAATCCCTGTGCTGTAAAACACTCTTTATAAAAAAAACAACCCCAAATCACAATCAAATTAGTTTTGGCTAACTTAAAAATAATAAGAAGAGCAGATAAGACACTAATGGCTGTAAATTGGTGTAATTTGTCTGCAAGATGTGAGATCACACTATCACACATTTGAAGATGTGGCCTTTGCACATTTTTCTTTAGGAACTCTGTGTGATATACCGATTTACTATAAATAGCACATAGCTTTTGGGTTTTCTGCTTGGCAGAAACTATCTAGAATTCCAGAACTAAGTCAGAGAAAGCTCTTTGTGCGAAACAAAAAAGGAGTAAGCCAATAACAAAGATAAAGCCTTCACACCGAAAAAGGACCTTTCTGTACATGCAGATGCAATTAATTGCTAGTTCTGTTATAGCCAGCATGGCTGACAAAGTTTTCTCTTCATAAAGATAAGACATCCCAAAAGAGTAAAACTTCTGAATCTGTGATAATCAGGTACTGATGAGAGAGAGCTGGAGGGCAGTGGGGAGTTCACAGGGATGAGAGAAATTGTCCTCACTCTTCTTCTGTGTGGGAGTATGCACTCTACTAGTGTCCTCACCAATTTTAGTCCTTTCAGATCATTTCCTTTCTGTAGAGCAAAAAAATACTATCTGGATTTGAAAAAGTCTTGAATCTTTTTGATTAGGTATAGTCATAGGCTCTTAAAAGGAAAGATTCATAATTGCTGAATTTACTTGATCATGCTGTTTAACATAGTCTGGATATAAAGGACAACTTCCATACTGTATTTAAGCACAGGGCTATTCAACATCAGAAAATAAACTATGTTTGTATTTTATTTACCAGTATTTATAAATTATCTACAAAGATAATTGCTCTTCTTTGCAATAATACTAAGTTAATTGTGTAATAAAATAGCTTAGTGTCAAATTTCTCAATTCAATGTACAATAATAAATAGGATAGCTATTAATCAATGTAAATAAACTGGGCCTAAATTACCCTCTTTCTAAATCCATTTTTTTCCCTTTAGATTTAAATAATGTCCTTTTTCTTTACAATACATTCTAACTTCTTCATGTTCACTGGAATAATTTTTTCCTTTATTGTCAGTTTAAGTGAGATCTTAGTCCTCTACAGATCTTTTTGAGTCTCCAGGTGAACATTGTAACTGCCAAAAGTTCTTTCTGAGGTTTTAGTAGCAGCAATAATATCAGTAGCAAATCAAAGATAGTCCAAGAAATTCTTCTCAATCATCTATTCTCCCTTAAAGATTTTGGACAAAAGGTGAAATAGTGGTTGGAACAGTGTCTTCTGGTCTAATATATCACTTTAACTTGCTATTTTAACTTCTCTTGTCAAGTTTAAAAGTTGTTAGGCTAGTCAGATTCAGCTGAATTCAGTTTTGTTTCATTTAGCTTTATCTTAGGTCTTTCATATGAAGAATCTCAAAGTGCTTTAGAGTTGAAGATAAGAAATGGGAATGAAGTGTTGTAATAAATTTCTCAAATAGAAGGACAAAAGATTTTTGAAGATTGACGAGTCTGAAGAAGGGGTGGTAGTAATTGGGCACCGCAGGAAACAAGGAAATGACAGAGATTTGAGAAAATCTTTCAGAAGCTGTGTGTGTGAATCTATGTGCTAATACCTGTGCATTTTCCACTTGGAAAAACACAACTCCCACCTATACTAAAAATTCCTAATTAACCCTTCATATAGGTACTGAAAATTAAGTAACACAAAACACTGGGTAAGAAAATTGCATTAATGTGACCATACATGCACTTATTCAATGTAATGCACATTTTTGGATTTTTTTTTTTTTTTAATAGAGTTCAGAAGATAATGCAGGAGGAGCAAGACTAAGTAGCAATCAAAATTCTGTCTTTTACAGAATTAACTTCCACAATTCACTGTCCTATTTGTATTTCACTAGTGCAACAATATTGTGAAAATCTGTACATAGAAATACTGTCAATAATGAAACTCAGTAAGGAAAAAAAAAGAAAAAACAAGAACAATTCAACAGATGTAGCAGCAGAATTACATTTTTTTTAAACGTCCAAAGGTAAATACTAAAAACAACATAAGAAAACAAAAAAACATCCACCAGAAAAAAAATCTGTGTAAGTAAAGAAATGCACTTTGGAAATTGATAGGATTGTGAATGTAAAAAAATAAAAAGAGATAAGATTCTGAAATCGTATGTACAGAGTCAAAGTTTAGTCTCCGTATTCTGAGAAAGATCAAAAAATCAGAGAGAAGAGATTTTAAATGTCTATAATGGATATTGCGATCAGTACAGATGGTTTTGCAAAGGATATGAATGTGCACTGCTACATTCACGACACATTACAGTGTCTAAATCATAATTAATTCTCCATGTGCAATACATATTGGAGAAATCACTTCAGAACCTTGTTATATATGCTTAAAACCTTAAAGTATGAAGTAATTAATACTTCATTTCTTATAGTTCAGTATCCGGGAATAAGCCAAAGCTGAGTAAGAGCCCCAGGATTTGGCTATTTATTTTTCAAAAAGTAACTCTTTGGAAAAGCAATTCTGAATCAAAGTTCGAGCTCTATGATTCTCTAAGACTTCATTGATACACGAGTTCAATTATTAACTTGAATTTTACCACTGGACTTCTAATTGTTTCTAAATTCTGGATTTAGTTTTGGATATTAGTTGAAAACCTGTTCAGATTTTTTTATTTTTCCCCTTAAAAACAAGAAGAAATAAAAGATCCAGCAAGAAGAGGTAATTCAGAATAATACCTGGTTTGTACATGGAATGAGCATGTTCATACCTTCAGG
The DNA here is from genome assembly GCF_018691265.1 of Tyto alba. Lineage (NCBI taxonomy): Eukaryota > Metazoa > Chordata > Aves > Strigiformes > Tytonidae > Tyto > Tyto alba. Next base: position 14,815,267 of record NW_024881279.1, read on the forward strand.
ACATTGTTGTCTTACTTTTATACATCCTTTACCATATGTAACTCAACTGGTGCCTGAGTTTACTAGTTACTTACCGTAACTTTGAAATGTGAGTTTCTGTTAAACAGAAATAAACCTCAAATCTCAGCCAATGAAAATACATGATCTTTCAGCCAGCACTGGATTATGTGCTTTTTCTGAGAGGAAAGAATGTTATTCGTACGAGATGAAAGAAATGGAACTCTATGAAGAATGTTTTATTATTTGAAGACCTACTGCAAACAGTTATTCCTGGGAATTGTTTTTATTCCTCTATCTATTCTTGTTGCTTTATTTAATGAAATGCATCTTAACTAAATGTGTTTCAAATAGCTCTATCACTTCTTCCCATTTGGAAATATGAGTAATAAACACAGTAATCATAACTGCTTGTTCTGGAAGGTCCTGTATCCTCATTATTGTGAGAGACACTAAGTAACATAAATATGAAATATAATGCAGATAGTTGAGAGTTAGCACAAAAGATAAAATGTAGGCAAATGCCCTAGAAAATACATTAAATGGAAACCAAAGTTAACTAATCTGCACATCAATCCTTAGATACATTACGAACTAGATAGAAGATCAGCTGGTAGAAAATTGCCAGTAAAATTACTGATATAAAATTTCAATGCCAAATGGCTGAGTCTAAAGTTAAGTTTATCATTTAAACTTCAGGAATAATCTTTCTGAGAAATTATGCACTAAAGCAATTGCTGTTGCCAGAAGGTGTCTGTATTATTTCTAGGATCCTCAAGATAAAAGTTCCATTCATAAATTATTGTTTGAACAATTCTTGAATGAATGTACTTTGAAGTGGATTGATTTGTCACAAAGAAAACATGTGTAATTAACAAGTTACTACCACTTAAGGAACATGACTTAGCACTACTTCAAAGCAGAGCCATCCCTCAAATACACAGAAGGGTATTTTTACATTATAGATTCCATTATGTGTGTAATAGAATCAAAAGATCAGGAAATGAAAGAATCAAAACAGCTGTGATTCCAAGTGCTCCTTGGATTTACAAGTGACATTATTTTAAAATTAAGCTGTAACTTTCTATGAAAGAACAATTGAGCCAAAAGGTATAGTGGAACAAAGGTCTTGATAAGAAAGTGTGTCAAAATCCTCTAGAATAGCCAAGTGGTTCTAACTGTTAAAAGAAAAGGAACTAAGAAATCATTTTGCTTGAAGTAAGATGTAAGTGAATGTGGTGACAAGCCTTTACCTTTAATGCATGACTAAAAATGATCTTTTATAATTGTCTTCTAACCTTACAATAACTGTGGCTCAAGTAAAATAGGAGAAACATTACATAAAGGATTTTCTTTCATCTTCCTTCCTGTTTTCACAGATCAGTAAATCTTTATTTTTCCTTTTCAATACCTTTTAATCACCTCCACAATCTTTCATCTCGGTAATTCCTCTAACTCCCACTTCTCATTCATTTCACACATGTAGACTCCTCCTCCACCCCTTACACACATACCTACTTCTCTTTCTTACCTTGTTATTACCTAATACCATTCAATATTTTCAGTATTTGTCCCAGAAGCAACTCAACAAAAGTGACTGTAGTAAATCATATGTCACAGGATGTGGCAGGAGAGCCTCTCTTTTCTTGGAAAAAACAGAATACAAAGAAAAAAAAGGAGAAAAGTGGTCTTGTACAATTTAGGTTAACCTTTTTAGATTTTTTTTAAGCCAGGAATTCTACAGTATAATTTGTTTTATGTCATTTTTAAACAAATTTAATACTATTTTGCTAAAACTACCTCAAATGCGTTTTCATAATATAGCTGTGTCTCTTCAGTGAGATAAGCCAGGAATTTACCAAAAAAAAACTTGCTAAAAAGGGGTGATGAAAGTTAGTAAACTTAAATAGTAATTTGAAATGAATTTTCATTGTATTCACATTAATGAGTATTTTGGAAAAATAGTATTAGACCAGTAGAACAAAACAATTGCTGCTGAGGCCTCAACTTTTACACTACACATGATCTGAGAGTTTTATTTTAGACAAGGTTCAGTCTGGCCGTCAGGACCTCAGGTCTCCACCAGTCTGTGGTTCCAAGTGCACTAAATCCACATTACTGTTTTGAAACACAAGATGATTTAGACACATCTTGCAAGTATTACCACCACCACTTCCCCCCAAAATGGTGGTAGGTGGAAGAGGGTGTTTTCCCTTTCCTCCCATTTAAATATTTACAGAAAAATTAAATATTTGTGCTTGGAAACCAAACACAATGTGCAAATGTTTGTCTCATGACCTCCGCTATGGTACTATTAACCCAGGCAGTGACATCATGACGGAAAGCATATGATAATGCCCGAAAAAACACTTGCAGAAAACTTCTCATGGCCATAATTTGTTGCAGGTTAACATTTGTTGTAGATACACAGTATGCATGAAGTAAATGTGATCAGATACATCTGTAAAAAATGGCAGTCTGTTCATAAGTAGTCCAAGAGTAGAAGACTGTCACTAGTTGTTTATCATAGTTGTCTTTTAGAAACACTTTGACAATATGTTAGTGTGGTTAGGACAAAAGGAGCTAAAATTAGCAAAACACTTTCAGAACTCTACTATCTTCCACGAGTGTCAAGGATACCATGTACCCTGCAGACCTGAGTAAAGGATTTGTACATACCTATGAAGAGCAACACTCTTCAGCTTCCTGGCTTTATGTAAAATAAGAAGAGAATAAGTAAACAGAAAGTATTTGCATATTATGAAAATGCCATAATGGTGTGCTTCCCAAAAGATTCTAGAGGCCTATTTTGGACAAGTCTTTACAGGAAACATGAAAAATTGTTAGTTGCCCAGAGATTTGGATTTGAATGCTTGCAATTCCGGTTGCTGTTATAAATATATACAGAAATGGGGACATTCAAATTTTCTCCTGTTATTTGTTCCAACTTCTGTTGCTTAAATGGACTGTTCATGAAGAGAAAATTAATATATTAATGTAAAAATGAAGACATTTTATCCCAGTATACTTTCAAATCTATCTTAAAAGATCTTACCCCCCTGCATTTTCACCTTATATAAATCAGATTAGTCTACTGACTTCAGCACAAATACAGTTTACAGGAGCTGTCTTCTTGTACCTCAAGAAGATTCAAACATACTAGAAAGATCAGAAATTAGAGCTGTAAATGCTCAAGTGATTTTTTTTTCTTTTTTTTTCTTTTTTTTCTCATCTGAGATGATAAAGTGAAGACTCCAGTAACTGACTGTACTGAAAGAGCAAGTTCATATTTTCTGTAAGAAAACATATAACATTTGTTAGTGAATTAAAAAAAAAACCCAAACCCTCCTAGCATTTTTTCTTTCTGGCTTCCGTGAAAAATTCTATTTTTAAGCCCTGAAATCTCTGAATGTGTTCATAAGATATTTTTTTCAGATGCAATGAAAGAATATAAAGGTCATATATTATGTATGAATTATTATAGCTTTATTATTCCACTATAGCTTCCACAAACAAGGTTTTTAATTTGTAAAGATGTTATTAGCACTCCCTCTTCAGTATCTCATCATTTAAAAGCAAAATTGACTTAATGGCCTGAATGAAAGATGCTGTTTCCAACTAGGGAGGAGGGAGTCATTGAAAAGTGGGCTGGTGATATTTAGGCTTTTCTGAAATAATGGCATTCAGCAAACAATGTTACAGTTTAAATCCAGTATGAAATAAAAGAAGCAGATGGATGTAATAATTCAGGTCAACATGCATATAGAAGCTGTATGGCATCTTGGCAAGTGTGCACTTTGATACCATTTCAACTATTCTGGCTGTCTGTACAAGCTGAACAAATCATAAACTCAAGGCCCATCTCCAGTAGTGAACCATATCCATGGCCACAAAAATCCCTATCTGTAGTCAACTACACCTCCAACTATCAGGAAAAACATTGAAACACATCTAAGACATTCGCTGAAAAGCAAAACTAGACTTGCTACATTATTACTGAAGAAATAGTGTGGAATTTTAATAAACAAGAAAATGGTTAATAGTATGAATATGCAGAAAACCCATTAAATTATTTCCTGCTGTCCTGTCCCCCAAAGACAATCTTTTGGTTAATGCCTGTCACCGCAAAACATTTCTGCAAATATTGTAACCCAGAATTAGAATTACAACTTACTGCCACTTATTGGGCAAGGCTGCTTGGGAAGAGAGTATCTGAATTTCTAATTTCAAGAGGTACCAATTTCAGCTGGTTAAACCATTTTCAAGATGTTTACAGAGCACTCAGAACCATATTGCAAACCTCATGGAAAAAGACCTGCCTGGATGTTGTTTTCACGGACCAAAATCTTGATGAGGACACACAAATATTTGCAGATAGCTGCTCTCTTCTAAAAGTCTCACTCACATTCAAAGCTTACCACATGAGATGATGCTGAAATTAATAAATGTAAAAATTACTTCAAAGTATAGGTTTTAACACTACAACAGGACCATTGTCTGCCTCCTCCCAACTTTAAATGTAATACATCCCTCCAGGATGACTAGAAAATCATCTCCTGGGCAAAACAGAATTTACTGGTGTTTCTACACTACTGGTATGGAACCCCAGGATGTTTTTCCACAGCACTTAAGTCTTGTTTAAATCAGTGCTGCCAGAATTCTGTCTTTCTCTGGCTGTGTATTCTTTCTTCTTCCTGCATGCCAGCAGTCATGATTGATGAACTGTGAGGTGGAGAAATTCAGAAGCTAAATTTCTTGGCAAGTTTAACACTCATCTGATACAATGCAGATACAACACAAAGGAAAGGACTGCTTGCCCCGAGCCAAGGATATATGGTGGAACTTCAGTAACACTAACTTACAGTCTTGCAGAACTGCACACTTACTGCACAGTCTTACTCTTTATAAGCTGAAAATCACACGTATACAGTCAGCTAGAGAATAAGGTACAAAACACCATATGTAGCTCCTTACAACTGCTGGCCATAGAGGGAATCAAGCAATTTGGGATGACAGAGTGTTTAAGGTGAATTTACAGATTTAGATTTCACAGATCTCAACAAACCTGTGATGTACCAGCAACATATGTGATACTTCTGAAAACATCTAAGGTGGCGACTGGACATGATGTGAGAAGTGTTCACCTGTCTTGGATTAAGTTCAAAAGGTAATATGACACAACAGTGCAGGAAAAAGATGAGGGTGTGATGAAATGGATTCCTGGTTTAGAAAAATGATTTTGACTCTGTATTTAACTACAGACCTCTAAATCAGCTGACTACGGCAAAGAGCCACATGTTCCAGTTTTTGGCTATCACTCCTTTCTGGTATGATTTTTGATTGTTACAACAAAATTTAGGGAACTGCCAAGCTAGGCAGAGCACAGTCTATTTTAATATCCTCCTAAACACTGGCGGCAGATGGAGGGGGAAAAAAGCCCAACATCATATATTATTAAACACCACACATCAGGAGCTTGAGAGAACCAGATCCTTAAGGTGGATCTGCCCCGCATTTCCTTGAAATAAATATGCCCACTACCCTGAATTCCAGTCTCTGAAGGCAGGTTTTATTAGAACACAGTAAGTCAGAATAAAATAATTCTTGAAATAATGACACCTTGTGGTCAGCTGTGTATAACTGACTTTGGGAGAGTCAATCTGCCCTGTTGTCAAGGGGCAGCTCCTTTCCTTTACTATCTAGTGGCTTTGAGAGCTGAATGAACACCACAGGGTCCCTTTGCTGGTCCCTGGAGATGTCAGTCCCTCACCTTGGGAGCTTGGTTGTGTATTTACCCCCTTCCTGCTGGCAGTAGTCCTGCAGTCACCTCCCTTGTAGCATCCTCTCCCAGTTTGCCTTGTAAAATGTCTAGAAAGAAGTGCATGTTCTGTTTCTCTGAAGTTAAATGCTGCCTCCACCTTCCTTCTCACTAGAACAGATGATCCATAGCACAACAGCCAGGGTATCCTGCATAGCATCATCTTCTCTTCTCTCTCCTCCCTGAGTCCTTTGTGCATGTGCTGCACCTGCTCAAGAAATGATGTACAAACTGATTGAACACTTATAGTCTACATCACAAACTGTGTATGCAAAAGGCCTATTACTCATGTCAGGCAGTAGTGAGACTTGAAAAAATTAACAGAAATTTTGTTGGGTTTTTTGTCACTGGGGTTTTTCTTATTTTCTTCTTTTTTTTTTTTTTTTTTAGTAAAAGAATCATCTGGAAAGAAATCAAGCAGATTAAATTATGGGCTAATGATATAAACAAAGTTCCATTAAATAACAAAATAAAAAAGAAAACACAAATTACTTTAAAGCAAATCTATCAGTCTTTCACTGCAAGGTGTCACTTGAATCTGTGGTATTTTACCACCATATTTGATTCTCTACTTATGTTTACATTTATTGTTCCCAGGAGACAGCGGTTTCCCTATTCTAAGAAAAACAGTAACTAAATCAATATTCTTGTAACATATCAAATGTAAAATGTAATAATCTTTAAGGGGAAGGGAAGGATTTGAAAAAGAATAGGGGTTAAAATGGATTCTGCCCTTCTGCTCAAGTTTTGTCCTCCAGCCAAACGTCCATTTTTTAACACCTAGTTAAAAGCTTCCAACTGCTGCTTCTGCCTGGACCACCTGTTCCCATAATGCACACAAATCAGCAGGTTTGGGCACTGCATTAAGTAGTTCATAAAAATACTAGTTCAGCATCAGGCATTTAGGGTGAGCAGTCTAAACAAACATGAGCTGAGTGCTATTTCATTTCCACAAACAAATAAATGGTTATAACTAGGAAGGAAAGAAGGGAAAATACTGAATAAATCTGATTGTTGATCAAATTGGTGGAAGTGAAGGAGAAGGGACTTGGAAAAAATGCTTAAAGTGTATGCATAGCATGAATGTTGCAGGGAGGGAGAAAGAGACAGTGAGGAGGAAGGGATGTAGACCATAATTTGTTTAGTTAAAGGAGTGTGAATGATGCTGAATAAAGAGAAGTAAGAGGCAACTAGTCTATTGGTAGATAAGAATAGGAAGAGCAGGTGATAAATCATCTCATACAAAGAGGCAAATGAGTGGTGTATGAAAGAACAGAGTCAAGGGGGAAGGAGAAGGGGAAGTGATAGATGGCTAGCAGATTGAATAGGCAGGTTGGTTAGATAAATAATTCTTGAGTGCCAGTTTTAAAAGCTCTCTGAATTACAAATTTTAAATCAACCTTCACATCTGGCCTCTGATGAAATGTTGTTATTCATAGGTATATATATTCACATCTGGCAGAAAATCTCCTGAAAGACAGTTACAACCCTCTTAGATTTAGCTCATAAGAAACTTTTCTAGCTGCAAAGCTGGAGCTTTCTGGTCTGTTTTCTTTAACTTCCTCTCATTGCTCCAGACATCAGTCTACCAGCTCACATCATCTCAGCCAGAGAGACAGTATTGTCATTCCAGGACATGAGGAGAAAGAGGAGCTCCTCCTCTTTCTGGAAGGAAGAGTTTTTCATTCACTCCAGTTACAGCAGCAGGCTCAGACCTCTATCACTTGACTTTTTCATGGAGAAAATATTTTATTCTGCATTTTGGCACTACAGTGTTCTTTGACATTCAGTCCACAGGGGCATTATGCCACATATAATAACACCATAAAAAGAGTGAAATGCCAGCCTTTTAAATAAACAATACCATATCTCAAAAATTTCACGCACTAAATCTGAAAAGATTTTTTTACGTACAGTCACAACTTCAAACTGAATGTATAACCTTACCAGGTCTGTGTTCACTGCATATTTACTGGTAAAAGAAGAGGCCTTGCTTGGATAGAGGTAGCTTTCTCTGAAAATAACATGATACTTCACTAAAGAGGTATGCTAGTTTGGGAACTTGAAGAGGGGTTGAGAGATGGGTTAAAAAGGCAGCTTTGTATGAAATAGTTTGGGGGGTAGAAACAAATGAATGATGGAAAAGAATTAGGCTTTTCATGATCCATGTTGGACCTGATGTGGCTGGTACAGATCCAGAGCCAATAAAATCCAACTATTCCCTTGCTCATTCACTCCTGTGCCTCAGCTTGGAGAGTTACAATTACGGGTAAAAGGTAGGTCCATAATAGCTGGATATGCACAGAGCTGGCTCAGATCCACGATGATCAAGAGTTTCATAATATATTTAATGTTTTTTTCATGCACTTTAAAAGCTTTTGTAGCTGAAATGTTTCATTATCCATGGTGACCTATAATGCTTAAGACAAGTGAGAGTTAAGAAAAAAATCTTTTAAGACAGTTTTTAAAAAATAATTTTATCCTAGTCAAAGCAGAAATCTATTTTCAAAAAAGATGTAAGGGAAATAACACAACATGAACCTAAATAAGTATTACAGTAATATACCTCCTACTTCAAATACACACCTTCCTTCGGGATTCTGCTCATGTAAATACCATCACATTTCTTTCTTTAGATTTCACCATGCATGTGAAGTGGATACAAAGAGACATTTCTAAATTTAAGAGAAATTATTGAAAGAAATTTAGATTTTCTTAGTACCTAAAATTCAACTGAAGAATGAGTCCTCTGTTTCTTTGTCATGCAAGATTGACCTCTTCATAACAGTGCTTTTGCAGTGTCTTGCCACTTAACAAACATCAGTACATAGAAGCAGCTAGAAATTATTCATATTTTCTGTTAATATACTAAATTACGCTGCTTGTTAAGGTGTTGAACTTGTTCTTTTCTGTTTCCTTCTAGGAATAAGGATTAAGGAGTTTAGTCTTCAGAGAGCTACATTTATCATGTTATTGTCATTTCTTGATGGAAATAGAACTATAATATTGTCTTATTTGACTGAGTCCTAGGTGACACGTGGTCATTTTGTTTGCCCCATCATAGAGCGGTTAGGACTTCTGCCCCTGTACTTCCCTTGGCTCACATCCCTCCACTGATACTGAACATGTGCATATTGCCTTCACTTTTTGACATCATCAAGCTGGCAACTGTCTCATCCAATTTGCTGGAGCAAACCAAGGTGCTGGCATGGATTTCTTGAATGGTAAATATCATCACTGAGTGTGTAACAGCTGAGAATGTTGCCTCTAGCATCTGCCCACATGCTGCAGGACTATCTGGCACATCCACAATCTGTCTGCTAGCAGGAAAAAGAAAAAAAAAAAAAAACAAAACACAAAAACAAAACAACCTACAACACACACAAAACCCCAAGTATTCAGCTCTAACTGAAGTTAACTCTTTCATTAACAAAGGCAAAAATATCACCTTATCTGCTTCAAAAAGTAAGGTTAACAATTAGACAATCCCAGTGCTACCCACACTCTGCTCCTCCAAAGCTGCAAACATGATACCGTTAAAGAAGAAGAAATTCTGTCAAATTTCATGTGGTTACTGTTGCTTGGGAAACCACTTCCTTAGTAACTGCAATGCATTCTCAGCACGTCTCAATATCAATTTCTCTCTGGCTCTGAGACACACAAACCTGCAGTATGGTGTGAAGACAGAAAAAGAAAAAAAAAAAACAAAACAACAAAAAAAAAACCACTAACAAGAAAACCAACCTGAAGGAAAAAGGAGAGCCTGAGCAAAAGATCTGTTGTTGCTGTAGTTTCAAATATGTCTAAATGAAAAATAACATAATTGAAAATGTATCTGGAAGTTGTTTTTAACATTGTATGGAGGAGAAATTGTTGATATATGTCAATAACTGTGCCTCGGAATCATGAGCATGAGGTCAGAGGTAGGTGCTTGTGTGTGTCTGGAGTACTGGCACTGAGCCTAGTACAGAAAGTTGGTTGTCACTGGTATTTTCTGTTCTCTGTTCCAGTTCATCAGGGCATTTGTTGCTGAAACCACACTATGCTTTAGAATTCAGCTTCAGAAAATAGTTTTTAAAAATAACTCATTAATATTTTTAAAATAATTTCTAAAGAAAATCATTATAAAAATAAGAGATTATAAACCATAGACTCCTGTCACAGACTGCTCCTGAAGGGTTCAGGGAAGCTGTGACACCAGGAGGTTACTGCTGCTATATCAGTGACAGTTTCCTCATTGCTTAAAGCACAATCATCTTTCTTTTCAGAAATATTTGAGCTATTTGCATAGAATGCAAAACTTGGTTTATCCATGATTTCATACCAAACCCCTTGCCTTTTGTTTACTTGGATCTCCAGTTTCTCTCTGACAACAGGGCCATGCATGTAGTTCAGCATAGTTGTTCATGGACAACATAAAAGAAATCGAACTTTTATATCAAACAAATGGAAGGAGCACTCCAGTGAGCATTACCTTTTCTTTATTTTTTTTTTCTTTTTTTGAAGTTTTGCTTTTTCTGGGCCTTCTATCAGAATCACAAATGTGTCATTCCAGCTGCCCAAATTAACTAATAGGGAGAGAGAGAGAAAAGGAAGCTCTGAGTATTACTGCCACATTATGTGTCCTGTACACTATTCTTACAAGGCAAAGCAGACTCAGCTGCCTGTACAGTATATAAATGTGTGTGCAAAGGAGATTTCTTTTTACACAGATAGAAATGATTAGGATGGCAAAGAGGCAGCAGGAGCTCGCTCCTGCTTCCATTTGTATTAACTTAGGACCGAGAGCTGCCTCTAAGCAAGTATGGAAAAATAAGTAAAGATACTATAGAAATAATTTAAATTACTCCTGTTCTCACTGTAATGAACTATTCTTTCTATATGTGTCTGTATAAATATATGGATGCATAGCTCTACATAGACACACACATACTCCTGCCTTTTCAAGGACAGTTGTAAGTCTTTTTGTTACTTTTTTACAGACAAAATAATTAACTGGTTGAAGTTATTTTGTTCTCATAGGAGAAGCATCATCCAAAACCATTAATAGTGTCATTTTAACACCTTTAGTTCAAGCATGCCTTCCACCCACACTCCAAATGGTGGAGGATATATGTAAAACACATCCCTCCCAGGACTTCGTTAACTTATTGAGTTAATGGAAACATTGGTGCTAAATTGCAATAATACAGTCATCTCTTTCCTGGTGCTGTTTCCTGGATTAAATACAGGGACAAATTAAGAAATTTGAAAATGGAAGACTAGACTTTAAAGTTTGATCTCTGGGAATACAGCAGCTTGTATGATACCTGCAGTATAATATATGGTTAGGAGGAGAGGGCAGGAGGATTACTCATATTCTGATTACTAGAAAAGAGATGATGGAGGGATGTAATAGAGCTGTGTAACAGTAATGGAAAGGATAGTACCTCTTTTTGTGATGACTACCTGGGTCAGAACTAGCTTCTCATTAAGTATAGTGTCTTAATATAGAAAAATAAGCAAGAATGTCCGCAAGAGTTGAGCTGATAGTCTATTATGCTACTATTCCTAGGTAGTTGAAACACTTCTTCAGCATATGTTTATGATACTTTGAGAATGAAATGACAGTGGGAAATGCAAAGTCTTCCCCATTGTCGAGATAGCACTTAAAACATTCTAGCAGTACTCTTTTCTCTCCCTGTGAAGTTTAATTACTCTATCCCAAATCACCAAGGAGCCATTAGGATGAACATTGTTCAAATACTGATGCCATGACAACTCTAGCCTTGAATGTGAAGTTGTAGGTCTTCTGGTGTATAACAATTGTTACCAAATTACTCTCTGATGAAAAGCAGCAAGTTACACATATGTTAAAAAACAAAACAAAACAAAACAAAACCAAAACCACATAGGGAATGGGGATAACAAAGGTTTCCTGATTTATTTAATTTTTAAATGAAGTTTGCAAGGATTAAGTTAAATATTCCAGAAATTCACATGTTACAGAGTCTTCATCTCTCTCCTTTCATCACTACCTTAATTTGCATTTAAATACTGCAGTCAGACTCCTTCCTTGGGCTGGATAAAATAAAAATGTTTAAGTATATCAACTTATTTTGTATTAATTGATCGTTGTGATTTAACCTATACATTTGCATCTTGTAGAATAATTATATATTCTTGAGTAATACAATAATGAATGATTATATCAATTAATATATGACATGGGCTTTCCTAAGCATTTAAAACTTACTTCTGTGTCTAGAGATTATTGAATATTTCACCACTGAAGTAATGATCAAATAAAATTAAGGCTAATATTAAATACATGTGAAAATAAGCATCCAGTGCCATTGGAATTTAGACTTGCACCTTGCATGTGGCCTTTTTCAGTAAGCACAATGTAAAACAATAAAATCCAAGCAGTCATTAGTATTTCACATCATCAATTCTGAAAACTACAAAATCAGGGTTCTAGGTTTTGCTGAACCATTGTCCCACGGGGTCTTTGTGTGAGAGCCACTATTAGAGCCTACTTCATGGGTTATGAAACGAGGTGACAACAGATACACATGCATGTAATAATCATGCCTTATACTGTTGGTACTGAAGTGATTGCATGTATCAGCTTGCAGTGATTTGAAAATTTATGTTTAGAGAAGTATTTTATCATATCTTCCGTATGGAGTTCCTAATGTCTTTCATTCTGGTATTTAAATCAAAATGAAAAATTTATGTCCCCCAGACTACAAAAATTCATAGAAGATAAACCAAATTAAGATTGTGCCTTTGAGGTCTCTATACACTGACATTTAACTTTGTCTCCAAACATCAGCTAAATGAGAAACTGCCAGTTTCATTTGGACTACATTCTGATTTTCTCACAGCACACTGAGTAACATCTTACTTCAAGAGAAGCCCATCTAGTCAGGGTGGGATGACTTAGTAGAAGTGTTTTAGACAATGAAAAATTTGGAAAAAACAGAAGCTTGATTTAAAAAAAATCACTTACGCATTTTCTCAGAGGATCAGATTCTCTCTCTGACACTGCTTTTAAATAGATAAATATTGCTGCTTCTTGCATATTGCTGTCTTGATTCAAGCAAATCCACCTTGCTTTTTAAAAGTCAGTGTTTGCATATTTAATTTCTCAGAGGATTCAGTTATGTCTACAGTCCATGGAATTGAATTGAGATCATTATTCTTGCCTTCCAAACATCATTTGCACGCACATCAGATTTCCTGTGATTTTTTTAAAATATGTTTGCCATAAATCTGAGGGAGGAGTTCTTTTAACATGGCATGAATAATAAATTACCATTTATCTTTTAACATGCTGCAAATTGAGGTATTAATTTATGTTACCTCAGTGTGCAAGAGACACTGAATTTCTTTGAGATGAGGTACACTGTGATCAAATGCATTTCCTACATGGTTTCATTACAGACTTTTCTCTTTCCATGGAAATGTTCAGTGTCTGTCTGTGAAGTGATCCAAAGCATCCAGAGAAAGCTATATTGATATTCAACACTAGAATACACTGGTAAATTTTCAGAAGAAATGTTTTTAATAGATGAAGATCCTCTGAAGAATTTTTGCACAGAGGCATATAATTAAGAACAATTATTCAGAACAAAACTATGCTGGAATAGTGGGGACTTCTAGTCGGAGCAAAGATTTACACAGAACAGGGACAAATATTCATCTCTCTCATACCTTTGGTTGAAGTTATAATTGCTCGGATGTTGGTGTTCTGTGCCACTTCCCATACTTTAAATATTCACCAAACTAAGGAAGGGTGATTTGGAACATTGCCCATGACGTTAATGAATCAGGAAGAACATCTCGAACCTTGGGCTCCCAGCAGCTATTCCATTGTTGCGCTCTCTGGTGTTTTCACAAACTTAATTTGCACAGTCTTAATTTGTTTCAGTGCAGAATAAAGAACAAATGTCAAACCCCTGCAATGTTAACAGAGCTTCCATTTGTCAAGCAGCCTTCCTACCATTTCTAAAGACTTTCCCTATGGCCCAGAGGAGTCATATTCTCATAGACAAAACCCAAATACAGTCCCATGGAGAACAGGTTCCCTCCAAACTAGGATAAACAAGCAAGTAATTTGTCTAAACACTAGTTAAACCTTTCCCTATGGCCACAGGGAGCTCAAGTAAAATCAGCTCCAGGCAAGGAATGATTTACAGAGGAGCACATTGGACCATTTGGGCCAAACCAAGACCCTGTATTTCCAAACAGCCTTCTAAACTCCAGCCAAGGAGCCACAGGTGGCACCTTTAAGGCATTAAGAAAGGTAAAAGACAAAGTCCAGAGAAAACCACTGGGTAGTGGGAGCAACTATTACAGTGGTAAAACAGGGATCTCCCAAGGAAACGTCCACAGAGTTTTAATAAGACTTTCATTATCTTATATCTGACCTCATCTCTTTTGACACTTACCCCTCACCACTATACCACAGCTGCTTCTCTCAAGTCTTTAAAGTAAAATGAATTTTTGTATTGTTCCTACTCTGATGCCCCTTGATTTCCTTTGCTTTTCTTCCCACTTAAGGTGTATGTTTTATCTCCTTCATTGGTAAGTTTAAGGCTGGGAAAGTGTAGTTGCTATCATTCTGCCCCTTCCCTTGTTTTTTCATCCATTTCTCTATATATTATAAGACCCATGACTACTAGTAAGTAAATGTAACTATTTTTTTTCCTGTTGCTAACTGAAATGCAACTGAACTGGTGGCACTTATAGAAGGAAGGTTTTCAAAAATTAGTAATAATAAATTAGCTGAAAACATTGCAAACAAAATGGTTTCTTCCTTGATGAGTGAAAATTGTCACCCCAATTGGCATAGCACACCCTGGACTGAGCCATTTCTGTCTTCTCTTTCTTAATTACCAGTATATTCACATGACGATAGTATCAAAGATCAGTCCATATCTGTGTCAACACAATTTCATATGAATGGTTCCTCAGACCATCACATGTTATTAAATCACTTTCTAAAGCAAATACTTTAAAGCTAACAATTGAGGCTGCTGCTAAATATTATGACTACCATCAGGTTATTTGCTTTTTGTTTTCAGCTTCCTGAATAATAACCTGATTAGAGAGCATTCCTGTAACTGAAAGTGTTTATAATACTTCTGTTAAGACTTCTAACACAACCAAATACTGAATGTACAGCAGAGAGTCAGTGATCATTCATCTCATGTTTTAAAACTTCAGTGGGATCATTAGCCAGGTTAGGTAAAGAGAGAAAGGGAGATATAATAGAGATCTATAAAATTATGAGTGCTATGGAACCTCTTAACATCAACATTCATTGTTTGTTTTAATAAAATTACTAGGATCCAAATTCTAACCAAAAAGAGAAACATCTTCACAAAAAAACAAACTATGGAGGTTATTGTTAATGCATGGCATAGATTCAGAAGTTTATATTGATTCAAAAAGTACATACAATAATTTATGGAAAGATAATCTATTAGGTATATTAAGCATAGGCTACCATCTCTGATTAAATGAATTCTTGAGCTACAACACACTAGAATCTAGCAAATACCACTCTATAATTGCCCCCTGACACCTGCTCATAGCAGCTACCAGAGGTAGAATACTGCATTAGATTGCCTTACGTATGCCAGGCCTACAGCGCATCCAAAATGGAAAGCTCTAGCAGGTAACTTGGACCAATAATTTAAGACTCTACGTGGATTTAAACACCATCAGGGTCTAATAGTATCTGTAATGAAATGGTTCTTTCAAGTCCTGTGATGAATGTTTGAGCAGGCTTTTTATAACGTAGGAGATCACAATAGCATGGAGAACACAGAAACCTTCATCTAGTCCTAGTCCTAGAGGTAGTTAAATACTTGTATGTCCCTCTTTCAAATTTCTCATAGGCCTATAGCCATATAGCTAATGTTCTGGCCACGATGATTCTACCAAACTGAAGCCGCTTGCAAGCACCAAAGCTGGACTGGTGTATCCCACAAGAAAGCACCCTTCCACTGAGATGGCTTTTGTTAACATCATGCTCGCACAGGACAGTGATGCTGTTGATGGCACAGCGCCGCTTCCAGATAGCCTCCAAACACACTTGGTGAAACAGCTGACAAATTTGATTGATCTACTTGAGCTCAGAGTCAGGTCTCTGCAGCTGCTGCCAGCTCTAGCTCTAGCACCATGATGGCTCCTGCAGGGGCCATCTCCCTGTGCCCTGGGATGCCTCTACTTCTGACCCAATAAGGTTATATTCAGTTAAGTTACTCTGTTCCTTGGGGTTCTAAAGCCTCACCCATAGAGTCCACCTCATAGGATCCCAGAAGAGGTGATCCCACAGCAAATTAAGACCTCAGATTCTATCAGTGCTTTTTAGGATTGAAATACAGATATAAGCCAGTAACTCCTGGCTTTATCTCCTTCTCTCTGTTCTTTACACCACCTACACCCAAGCTTCATTATCTAACTTTACCTTATGAGTAGCTATGGTGATCAGATAGCACAATTCTGTGTTGTTTCTTGGGTAACATTAGTTATCAACACATTTATTGACACATGCATAAAAGCCCTAAGCAAGCCAGGTAAAACAAATGAGACAACAGGCTGATACTGTACAAATAAATCTTTTTCTTCCATCATAAAATCATGGGGCTTAGTATGAAAATTGGGAGAAACACAGTCTTTCCTTTACTATTTTTAAATTGTGACAACTGTGTGATATTATATTGGTGGACAAGAGACCTGAGAGGTATCTAAGACAGCAGCTATTAAGATGCGAAACAGCAGCTGCCTGACAAAACAAGTAAAATTGATTCTTGCATGTAGCTTCTGCCAAAACAATGGCAAATCTCGTGGCAATGTGTTGCTTGTATGGAAAAGGTTACTTTGAATTTTAAAACCTAAAAACCCTAGAAAAAGTACAGTGCTTAAGGAATGAATCACACTTTTTCAGATACGTAGGCTCTGGTTTCATGTAATGGAACTAAATGCTTGAGCTCAGAATTTTTCCTTAAATGTGGCTTATTCCTTCAAATAATATGAATTGTCCTAGATACTTCATTTTCTTAACATTGAGATTACATTAATTTTAGATTTGCACAAAAATGAGTAAAGAAATAGTCAGGTCTAAAATGAAAGTTTTCCCTTTTAATTATTCCTCTAATTACACCACAGTAATGTGACACTGTAAATATAGAACATACCCATAATTTTGGGAAGTACTTGAATTAACTTAATGGTGTTGCTCGTATTGCACTCAAAGTAATCTCAGTTGCACTGAATTTTCTATACCATTATCAATGAAATGAAAAAGAGAAATGAGGCAAAAGCAACAGTTTGAAACAACAGTGTATGAACATATTGCCTTTTTTTTTTTTTTTAAAGATGACTTTTTGACCATTGTGTATTATTTAAACATAGCCATCATATGTCAAGAGAGACTTTTCCCTGTGGGTGCTGGTTATAGTCTTGATAATACTGCCCAATGAACAGCTGGCCTTGCTGCTGCAAGGACACACTACAGTCACTGCTTGTCCCCAAGGTCTCCCAGGCCCTCTTCTGCAAAGCTGATACTTTCTAATAGTAGAAAACTACTACTCCCTGCAAAAGAATCCTGCTAAACCCAAGTTTCATATTATCTCCTTTTACAGTACTGATATTTATGATGGTTGAAAATAGCCCTTTTTAGCATTCTTATGTATTATTTTAAGTACCTCCTATGTGATCATCAGATCTAGCCAAGAAATGCTTGTGTTTCTGAGTCTGACAAGGATCTTCATTAAATTGTTAAACTATTTTCCTACCCAGGATTAGTCCAAACAAGGAAGCAAAGTGGTACTACATTTGCAGTTGTCTTCACAGATCAATAATTACAATCTACATTAACCTTTTTCCATTCAAAAGCTAATGTATGAAGCTCTGGTTCTTAATTAAAATAAAATTATATCTACATTTTTTTAATTATTTATGAATCTTCAGGTTGCCCATGAGCTTTCCTGATGTCCAACTGGTCAAGAGATGAATCTTAACTTCCAGACTTCATGCAGCCTGCAAGGAATGATTCAAATTTTAAAGCCTCATAATTTTTTGCCCCAGACTCTTGACATTTTCACTAACTTAATTTGAGATGGTGATATTTATATTGTACATTATTTTCTTAAGGACTCCAAAGGAAGAAGGGGTAGGAGGAGAGACAGCTTGAAATTTACTTTTGCAAAGACCATCACTGTAACATAATTCCAGTTCAACATTCAGCTAAATATAACACATGGTGCCAAGACATCTGGAGGAAGAGGACATACTTTCATCACCCATCTCTGCCTGTCCAAGTGTGGAAATTGAGCTTAGGGTCCAGAATAGTCCATTATCACTGTATATCACTTCAGTTCCATAGTTTTCAGGACCAACGGATGCCATGCCATTTTCTCAGGACAAAAATTAGAATAGAATGGAATGGGATGGAATGGGATGGAATGGAATGGAATGGAATGGAATGGAATGGAATGGAATGGAATGGAATGGAATAGAATAGAATAGAATAGAATAGAATAGAATAGAATAGAATAGAATAGAATAGAATAGAATAGAATAGAATAGAATAGAATAGAATAGAATAGAATAGAATAGAATAGAGAATAGAATAGTTTCAGTTGGAGGGGACCTACAACGATCATCTAGTCCAACTACCTAGATTGTCTGGAATCACTTAGAGCCAAGGAGATGTTTCTTGCCTGAGAGGATCATAACTGCTGGTGATGATTTTTTACCATCTTAAAATGATTTAGAAAAAAACCAAAACAGAAATATTTTCCACTTTTACTTGCCTCTCTTCTGCCCTGTGTTCACTTGTAAATGTCTACACAGTGGAATATATTATCAGTTATTTAACCATGCCAGGAAGCCGTATCAATTAGTAGTATAATAGTCTGGCCATATATTTTTCTTATTATACACTAAAGCTTTATGGCAGAATTCCTGAGAATGTACTTCTTGTATATAATGGTTTATAGCATATAGTAGCCTGAAATCCTTTTAAGCCCAAGTCTGCTCTCTTTCTCCCCTCTAAGAAAGTGAAACTTTAACACATAATCAGAGAGTTATGCTTTATTTTTAAAATTTTGTTAAAAATGGGCTGGAATTTGAAGGATTCTTATTCTCACCAAAAAAAAAATAAAAAAGGAAAAAAAATAACAGAAGAAAGCTTTTAAAACTGTCTCATGGGGCCATTTTGGAACTATATAAGTAAACTACCATTACCTATATGTCAGGGTAATTTATGATTTTCTGTTTTTAATCTCTACTTGCCATACAAACTGTTTAAGAGCAGAAGAAACCATGAGCTCCAGAAGCCAATCTGCCACTGTTGTCTGTTTATGTAGTCTGATAGAATTTACATGGGCTGGCAGACAAAATTGCCCTTTGCATACTTTGTCTCTAAGGGAATTTGGAAGCATGTCCAAGTTTTATAAAGTAATGATAAACACACTATATACCAAGCACAAATAACAGATTTTCCAAGGGCCTTTTTTGAGCAAGTTTAAATTGTGGACAAACAGGAAAATAATGGATGATACTTAAAAGAAAAGAAAACCAAGCCATTTATACGTCAAAGTTAAAGTGGGTCACTGCAATGTAAAGCACATTTTTAGTGGATATAAATTTAGCAGCTCTCTGCAACATTATACGTGACAGCAGTCTTGTGATATTTCAAGTACAGAACATGTCCCTGGAGACACCATGTAATTTATGATGGACTAACCATAATAAACTGTAGCAGTCAGAAAAGGAGCTGCTTCCTATGAAATAAAGCATGTTGGTCTATTTGTCTTATAGGAAAATCCTTGTGAAGATCTAACTTATCTGAGATCAGATAGAAACAATGGGGAGGTTGGTCTGTTGGTAAAAAAAAAAAAAAAGCCAAAATGGAAGCTCTCCTTCTCTGTCTTTCAGAGAGCAAGAAATTAAAAGAAAGAAAACAAATACAGAGGATCACAGTACACTTCAGTTGACTAATAACTAGCAACCCTTTCTTCTGAGTGCACAGCAAATGCCTTACTGTTTTTTGTGCTAGCAATGCTTTATCATAATCAGTGCAGTAACAAAATCCAGTGATACCTGCAGGGCCATAGACACTGCCTTCATCAGCTTTGCTGAAAATTAATTAGGCACCAGCTGTCTACAAAGGCACTCTTTATTTTTGACATATCTGTTACTTCATTATTTCAAACAGTCCTTGCAGGTAGACTGTGGGTGTCTGTTTGCTCTTTTCATAGCTACCGAGGACTGATACCTAACAACGTCCAGAGAAATATGAGAAATGATAATCAGATTAAAGGTGCTCATTTCCAAAACACAGGTGTATTTAGCATGTCCACTCAGTGCAGGGATCTATGCACTCTACAGTTAATGAAAAAAATTGCTATTTAAGGGCCAGAAACTTAATTTCTAGACCTCAACTTCTTAGTGGCCTTTGATGATCTGAGAAACTATAAAAGACATTATTAGCTTGGACCTAGAAGAGAAGAGAAAGTTTCATTTAACATTGTCCCATTCTGTCACTTGGTCCTTCAAAATAACAGTAGAAAAGTACTCCAATTACATCATGTTTTTCAATTATCAACTAATGATATAATTAAGGCACAGGTATCATAATACTGTCAATGTGTTACTTCACATCTAATTTAACAATAGTTGAGCAGTAAAGGGCCACAGTAAATCTTGGAAGACTGTTCTGTTGCAAATTGTTAGTAGTTACCAGTGACCCAGGCAGTGCCCTATCCTCAACGTGTGATTGATTACAGGGAGTTTGCTGTCTTCACTGCCACATAACAC
This sequence comes from Tyto alba, assembly GCF_018691265.1. Lineage (NCBI taxonomy): Eukaryota > Metazoa > Chordata > Aves > Strigiformes > Tytonidae > Tyto > Tyto alba. The sequence goes on from NW_024881279.1 coordinate 14,835,902, forward strand.
CCAACCATCTGGGGACAGCAGAGGGGCACTTCTCTCTCCAAGGAGAGATGAAGGGGGTTGCCACATGTGATGCAAACTTGAGGCAAATCCCTATCTGACAGCAGGTTTATTGTCTATCTGACAAATATATTTAGAAATTTCAAAGCATCTTTCTAAATTTACAATATGCAAAAGCTACAGTAATCTTAGTTTAATTCCTCAAAGCAAAGTGACCTGAGTGCAACAAACATAGGGCAAAGCAATCGATTGTTTCAAAGACATGCATATTCATGGGTCCTACCTGTTGTATGTAGCAAGCAGAGTTGCAGAGGCCAAGTCTGCAGAGACATCACCACGCAGGAACCTATCAGGTCTCATAGCTATACCTTCAGCATATCTCACGTATCAATGTTAAGCTTTTAAATTAAATATCAGCTAAATCAATTATAAATTGTATACAATGAATCAGACACTTTAAAAGTACCATCATCAAAGCATGAAAACTTAGAAAGTCTAAAAATATGTCAAATCACTGCTAGAGTTTTCTTGTCCTTTCCTAGTGTCCTGATTCTCCATCATGCCAAATCTAAGTGTTTCAGAGGTAAGCTGACTGTTGATCTGATGTGTTTAGATTTTACTTTTCCAGACATCTTGATGGAAAAAAAAATTAAACAAATTTTTAACTCAGCCCACAACATTTGACATGAAAAATGAAAAATATTTTAGTTGAAAGGAAGAATGAAATCTCCCAGAAAAGAAAACTATTTCCACTAGGATATAAAAATAGCATTGAAAAATAAAAAGTGTTAAATAATGTACTAACATGTAAACATCCCTTTCACACTGTGGAAAATACAATTTAGCTTTATGAATATTTTCTTTAAATAAATATTTAATACAAATTTAAATCCAAATATATTGCAAGACTTTACAACAGTATAAATACCCACATAAAACAAATACCAGGTTTTAATGAGTAAATACCCATGATAGATATATTATTCCATACATAATTTTGATAGAACTAGACTCATACAATAGTAAAAAGAATACTGTATTTTGTTCATGCAGTCACAACTGAGCAGTCCAACTATCTATATAGTTGGACTATATAGGGATATAAAGTACCCAAGAGAAAATGATTTTGTGTCTTCAATAAGCAAAGAAGTATCTGGAATGGTCAAATTCAGACATTTTGTTAATGAAGCAAAATCAAAACTCATCTATTACTTTATGCATTATGAATTACTGACAAAGACATGCTTACCACGTGCTTTTAACCTAGAAAAGTACTGGCACACAACTCTCACTGTGTTTTAGAGCTGGATCTCAGACACAGAAACTAGTACAAATGGTGCAGAAACCTGGACCATTCTTCTTCAGCAATGTGACTTTTTACATTTTCCAATGCCCATATCACTCTATTCAAGTAGAAATAAATAATTAACTTTAATTCTGGCAAAAATGAGCAAAGCCAACTGTGTTCCCAGTACTGTACAGATTTTGCATACAGTGAAGTTTCCAGTTCAGCAATATTCATGAGTCCTTGAAAAATCTAAGCAAAATATTTGTATTTACAGCCCAATGGATTTGTCTTGTTATCTCAGTTATTAATGGAAAAAGACCTTCCCTATCCTCCCTACCTCCACTGTTTTAACCACTCAAACATTTTTCAGGGTGTGCACAGTAAATGGAAATGCTTGTTTTCCTACAAGGTGTTTAACACCTTGTGAAATCCTTTGAGTCTGAGCCTGCTTGTCAGAGTAAAGGGAGCATTATGTGGTATTTATTTTGAAGCATTGTGAGATGTACAATACACACCTAGGGAAGAAGTATAGACTTATGCTGGACACCTTTTCCTTTCATCAAGACCAGAATATATTACCTCATATGGCTTTCCTGTAAGCAATCAGAAACAGGAAAACCAAGTGATGTATGGCTAGGCTGCAGTTAAAAGACTGAGAAACATGTTATGCCAGAAAAGCAGCTTGTATGTACTTCAAAATCTTACAGCATCAGTGAGAAAACATCCTTTACTTTTCATCTGTCTGCTCTTTCCATTTTTTTGTTTCTTCTTTTTGTAAATTTTTGTTTGGATCTCATATAAAAGCTTCTTTTTTTCTTTCTCTCATCCTTAATTAGTTTGAATGTCAAACCTGTTCAGTAATTACATCACTTGGGGTAGTAATGAAGGCAAATAAATAATGCTTAACCTTTCTTAGAGAGATTTGGAGACCCTTCCAAAACCAATTACAGCTTGTATGATTCACTGGAATTAGCCAAGATCTTCACGCTAAATTTCTAGACTTCTGTGAGAAAACATTGAAATTAATGGGGGCAGGGGGAAGAAGACAGTTGTCCTTGCTATAGTCCTAAACCCTTCTAATTTTAAAGTATGTTATGAGTGGGTGAAAAGCAAATAAAATAAATTAGGCAATGCAGATTACACTTTGGTGCTGCTTGCTTAGGAGGTTGTGAATGTGTTAGCTAGATTTTCCCATGCTGGGGTTCTTTTTCTTTTTTATCTTTTTTTTTTTTTCCCCAGTGATTTTTTTTTCCTGTCTGTTTGGCACATATTTCTACTTCAGATAACATCTGAATGGTAACTAACAACAAGAAGAATAAAAAAGCCTCAATCTTTCATAACATAAAATACTGTAGAACAGCAAAACCAATCAAATTTCTCTGCATATCTTGCAGATAAATCTAGCTGTCCTGACATGTAGGTATAATATCCACATTCCTTCTCCTGTCAAGGTCCACTCACCTGAAGAAACAATTTCTTTGCATGACATGGAAGGGGAAATACCATCCTCAATAACAGAACTGCACTGATCCTTCCATGAACAGATTAACTTTCGTGCTATGGGTTTACCACTGCACATCTTGCCCTTTTTGCTACTGTCAAAGAGCATATGACAGGACTTCGTTCTCTGTAACCTTCATGACATTGTACTCCTGCGCCTGCCTGTGATCCCTCTTTGCAGTTCCTTCATAAACATCAACGCCACAAAATGTCAGCAAAAAGTTGAAGATTAAAGACTGACATGATCAATCAGTCTCTTCAGAAAAGATCCTTGGAAACATCGAACAAAGAGATCTCAAAGGCCACAGACCAGATTTATGTGGGCGTAGAAAGCATCAGTCTTTAGACATATCAACCAAGCTTAGAAATGTATGTGCGACTATACATACCCATAGATATACACATGTATCTACTCAAGTACCATTTGAAAAAAATTTGAAAAAAACCCAAAACTGAAAATGTGCACAGTTTACCTTATTTAGTTTTTAAAGCATTTGTAAGGGAACCTAAGTAAGTGAATTCAAGACCCAGAACTTCAGGAAGATTTCGTTTCCTTGGCTATATTCTTTCTAAAAGAGAGAAAGTTTAAAAAAGTGGTCTCAGCTGGAAGCATGCCCTTAGCCATTAGAGTGCCAAAATGAATGCAGTATGTCAGCTGTGACAATCTGTCAGAAAAATACTTTTGTTCCAAGAATAAGATATATTCAAAAATTTTGCCTTGAAAATAAAACAAAAAATGAAAAACCCACCCACACACAAACACCTGCCTGGGCCAGTGTCTCAGTCAAGGCAAGCACATCTGCATTTACATAAACAATTTACCCCACCTGAATACCCAACCCCTGTTTCTGTACATAACCATCTTTTTTTTTTTTCCAATTTATTGCTTGCCTAGACTCATACAAACATCATAATAAATCAGTCTCTCCAAATATTCTTCAAGAATAACAAGCATTATGAATTAATAATGTCATGCTGGTCATAAATTTTGATAACTAAAGAATTTGCATTAGTGAACATACTTGCTATGTAGTTGTTAATGTTACATTTATTTAATATGCAAAGTTACAATGTGTTAGAAGCCAGTTTCCATTATTTGGTTCTTTCACAGCTGTTCCAATACTTGACAGATGTGTAATTTCATTGTTTAAAATCTTGATTTTTCCTTTTATAATTTGAGAACTGTGATGCTAGATAATTTCTGACATGTTTTGTTAATTTTGGATTATCCCGATATATTCAACAGTACAATTTATCAATAAGAAACTGATATTAATATTTTTAATTTGCAGTCAAGTAAATTGACTAAAGGAGAGGCCATGTTACACAAGTCATGAAGTGTTAAAGCTCAGAATAGAATAAAGGGAATAAATTATTCAAATACTCTGCAGCACTAGTCTTATTTTTGTGCCAGTGGATTTGATATAACACCTATTAGGATGTGATAACATTAAATGAATTTATAGATACAGACAGGTGAAAAAGTAGATAGACAATTTGCTCTATTTTCTTTTGGAGATGATACTCACGAAGAAGTATAAATATTTTTAGGCCCAAAATCACAACCAGTCTTAAATTAAAATACTTGGTTTTCTGGCTTGTAATAATCTCTGAAAATAAGGGCCAACAGTGTATCACATACTTGTAACAGAGCAATTGTGTTGACATTTTAGTCTTTTTTCAGAACTTGGATCTGCTGTTCAGGAGCTTCAGAGGAAGATGTGATATATTTTAAACAGGGAAGAGATTAAGTCATGCTTGAGTTTTCCTTAAGAGTCTGGAATATTTTACTCATGTTCTATGTCTCCTGATACAGAGCCAGCATCCTGCAACCAGCAGCTGCTCACCTCAGTAACAGCCGAAAGACTCACGGGTCTTCCCATCTTCAATCTCTGCTCTTTCTCTGCAGACCTGGTGCTCTTTATCCTCAGAAAAGCAAGACAGAACAGATCAGTCATTAAAGCTGTGCTGTTGTGGGGCTGGGAACAGAGAGTAGCCAGGTGGATAACTTCAAAAGGAATTACCAACTGCTGTCTGCATTTCCAGACTAAAATGAGGATTTGGCAGTTTTAGCCTTTGGCAGCCTTTTGCCTGATGGCCATTTGTTCTCTTTTCTGGTGCTCCATCTGCTCCTGCTGGTTGGGATCAATCAGAAGAATCAAGTTGTGGCAAAAACTTCGGGTATGTACAGCTAAAGCTACTAATAAATAGCCTGACATCTGCCCCATGTAGTGACACTTGAGGTTTAGAATCACAACTATGAATTGCATTTTATTAGAGCTGGGCTGGCATAGAACAAGAAAAACTAATAGACTTGAACTGTTCCCTCATCAGAGCAAACAAACAAGTCCAATTCTGAAGTCCATTTAGTGCTCTAGGTCTACTAGGGCAGAAAGAAGCAAGAATAGAACTGCATTAGTGGACATTTTACATCTTGGGAGCACAAGAGACCCAGCTCTGGCCCCTGCTACTGCCAATACAGTTTTGTACAAAACAGTCAGCAGATGGAGTACAGCAATACAGATGCCACTCGTGACAGTGCTTGACTGCATCCTCTTCCTGATCTGTTAATCTTGAATTGTTTTTTATGCAACAGAACCACTCCAACAGGAAAATCTGCTAAATCCACCATCCTGAAGGGTCAATAATTTGGTCAGCCAGAATCTCTCCTGTTAGATGCTAAGCAGTAAGAGGGAGGAATGGAACTTGAGTTTTCCGTATCTTAAATCCATGTAGACAGACTTAAGACTGTTTAGACCTTTTTCTGTAAAAGCAAATACCATCCTGCTGCAAACAGCTGCTACCATATTTCTATAAGGAGGACACCAGCAACTTACCATCAGTAACAGATTCACAAGAGTTGACTCCGAACTTATGAGAGGTTCAGCTGTTCTCCTCCTCTCAGCATTTCTTACTGACTAGCACTAAACATCCCACTGTACATTGCTTACGTTCCCAAGACACTCAACTCCCCCTGGCTGCTGCACAGGCAAATTAACACCATGTTACGGACACCCCTTCACATATTAAGTGTACACTTCAGGGGCCTCAAGGTCCAACTTGTGGTGTCCTTTTCTGATCCAAATTCATATCCACTTCAGATGAGAACTGCGATCTTCTGTAGCTCTGAAAGAAGAACCTGCCCAACATAACACAACTACATATACATATTTTAGGTTTTCTTTATTTGTATTTTTTTAGTTCAAGAATTACACACTAGCCAACATTATTATATATTTACATGCTGAAACTGGCTGCAATAATTTTAAATTCAAGAAAATATCTCTTATGTGCTACTCATTTACAATCATCATTTTACTACCTCATATATCCCAGAGGTTAGCAGTCCTTTTGAGAAAGACATGAAGATTTGATGCAATGATATCCACTAGTATTTTGCATTTTCTAGCCATTGGAAAATGTGCATTATGTGCATATAAGAAAGGCTACAAGGTCATTAGTAAGGCTGATGATTACTACATTATGAAGTAAATAGTACTAATTAAAAAAGATAAATCAGAGCTGTGCAAAGACAGTACTAACAGAACCATTTAAACACCCATGCAAATAAAAACGTGATAAAAGTCAAATCATAGTCAGCTTGTTAGAATTAATCATGTTTCAAATGTTCTTTTTGTCTTCAACTGAAAGTAACAGGACAGACCATGAACAATACAGCCTGGTGAGTATCTGTCAAATGACAGTAACAGTGAAAACATACAAAATGTTATCAAATTGGAATAGATGACCTCATGTCTGAAAAACATTAAAAAAATACAACCCTTCGTATGAAAGTAGAGGTGAGATTTTTCATCATTTAAGTTTCATTTTTTGTCAAAGCACTTACAAATAAAATAGTTTTATACTTATGAAATGTTAGTGTTGCATATTCTTGTAGAGATGATCTATTTCAATTTTATATTAATGGATATTTAAATTATTATTATTTTTACAAAGTAGAACAGGGCATTAGTTTTGACCAACATTCCATTTGCTTCTTAAAAATTTAGACAAAGTTCCTAGTGCATTTTACTAAGCTTTACCTTTGGTGTTAAGCAGTGACTTACTAGACTTCTCTTTTAAACAATTTCTGGGGTGAAGATTCTTTGGCTTTGGGGGACTATGCTATCCAACGACAGTCAAACATCTTTTTTTTTAAAAAAAAAAGAAAAATATAAGTCTACTATTAGATTCCATAAGAGATACAGATTTCAGAAACAGACAGACGCAATATGCAGGCTTTCTGTAATGAAATCACCAACAGTCAAATTCTCACTTACCCTGGATTCCTTCACCTCTCCACTCACTGGAGCAACATAAAGGTGCCTTATTGTAAGTGAAAACCAGGCCCTATTTGTTTATGTTAATCTGAGTACCAAGTGCCAAACTACTGTCTTCTATTGGCTGAACATTTTAACCATACAGAAGAATCGATTGTGCTAGCAGTTACGTTGCCACAATGGCTATTTTACACTACAGTACGTTCTGTACTTTTTTTATATCTGGAATCCAAATCTGTTTATGCAAAAGGGTGTTTAAATTACTCTGCTAGAACACTGCAATTATTGTACTTAGTAAAAAAAAGTCACTAAACAATTACTGTATCTATCAACTGCTCATTTACAGCTTATTTAATTATTTACATAATTTTAGGACACATTAACCTAAACCAGAAGTAGAATTACCTTTTTGCCTTACCATAAAGTACAAATTAGGAGTTAAAAATGTTTAAGAAATCTGATAATATTTACACACGTTCAGCTTAAGTTATGGTTGCTCACATTGTATGTTCTATGTACACATAGCAAAATGTTATGATCACTACTGATATAATATTGTACCCTGGCCAACCCACCCTAGATTATTTTCTAGAAATAGTTAATATTTTTGCCTTTTTTTTCTTGGTTCCCTAAGGAATTCATTGGTTTTGAAAACTTACTAGTGGACAATGCTGTTATAAAAAGAGAGAGAAGAAATAGGCAAGCAATGTGAGGACTATTCTAATTTCAGATGCTAGGAGGTACAGTACTATCATCATGTCGAATGGTGCAATGCTCCATACGAATTATAAGCATTGATCTGCTGATACAGAAATGCCCAGTTACCCTGTATAGTAAGTTGTTTTTTTTAATTACATTAATCTTTTTTTTTCCTCAAAAATATATTCATACACTGGTTGATGGTAGAAACAAAACTATTATTAGCTTATTCCTTTAACACGCCAACATATGAATGTGTGTGCGTATATATACTCAGTATGTGTATATATACACACATATGTCCATATAGACACTTAGGTATATGTCCATATGCACATATAGTTGGATAATGTTTAATGTCCATTCACTTATGTTTAGTATCGTGTTTTAGTATAGAATTGGAACACAGTCTAATAATTATAGTGAAAAATAATTGAGCTTTAATTTTAATGCTTATTCGTCTGAAATAAATAGGATTTTTTTTCCCCAGGTGTAAAACCACCACTCATTTCCTCTATGCATTGTGCTTTTGTATCTTACAGATTTTTTGTCCTTTATATTAGAACGTAAAAACTGTCTGAAGAACTCTGCCACATGCTGTTACCTAAGACTGTGTTTTCCTTCCCTGGGAATGAGAAAAGAAATGGTCACAATGTCATTGCTTGAGTCTTTCTTCCCAGTCATTAAACTGCAATAGGATAGAAATGTAACATTCCTTATGCAAACACAGAAATATGTTGCATGAATTTTCAGTTCTGAAAATGTGTCATACTTACTAGCAGTCATGTACAGTATATATTTACAGATTGATCTCAAAGTTTTCATTAAAACTGTGCCATGTTATAGTCATAATTTGCCAATGAATTTCACGAAGATAAAAACACCTTAATTGCTGGCTATTATGTCTAATAGAATAATAAAACGTGCAACTATAATTATATTACAAGGTTTATCTAAATTATTAACTCTGATGTTTTGCTTATTGAAACCAACAACAATTAACAGAGTTCAAAAGATTAAGAATATTAATTTTCAGTCAATTGTAAAGTAAAAGCAAATTTATTCTAGTTTACCTGGAGGGTAGCACACATAGCAAACCCCATCTCTTGTGTATGTTGGCAAATTTTCTCACTTTCACTCTTAGTATCTCAGAAGAGGAGTAAGCGCTCACCTTGAGCTCAAGTTATACTTTTCCCTTGACAGTGCCTTGCCAGTCTTTCTCACCCCCATCTTTTTATATCACAGTGTTAAGCCTTAGTACAAAATGATAGAATCCTTCTCTTTCACTAATTTTATACATCTCATTAATAGCCAGAAGGACATAGTAAAAGCGAAAGTGCTCCTTTCCCCCAGATAATGTATCTTTCCTAGTGACACCTGAGCAGAAACCATTTTCTTTCACTCTCTGAATAGCGACATCAGAGAGTATTATGGCTTGTACTGTAACTTCAGATAAATTAATGTGAGGTTCTAGGATTCAATCTCTGTGGTTTTCATAATAGCTGATGCAGTAAGCCAATGCAGAGAGCCAATATATTCTCTGTAAGGTTTTATATTTGATGTGTATCAACCACAAATAGGCTGTGAGCTCCCTCTATTCACAATATGCTTCTGTGGAATAAAAAAGGAGTTGGCAGCTATTTGTGAAATGAAAGAAAAGCTTGTACAGAAGAATACTATAAGACTGTTTTTATTTGTGATAATTAATACCATTTTTAAAGAACAGACTTTGAAGAGAAATACTGAAATGTGAAGTGGATCCCTTTCTTAGAATTGGGAAAAATTTCCAACATGATTCATACCTATCAGTTGAAATTTCAAATGCCTCTACAAAGCTTATTGTGTTATGCATGAAATGCAGTCAGAAATTAAGTTTGTGAATGAAAAGCAACATTTTGACTTGGAAAGTTAATCGCACGATGAAAGCCTGTCTCTACATATTGCAGAGTCTGAACCTGGAGGCACTACATGAATGTACACAAAATTCCCTTGAAAACAACAGGCAGTGTGTATGCCTGGCAAATCCCATTTCAGGCTCAAAACTATTCTTTCCCATTTGAAGCAGAAATAAACATATGATATGCTCTAAACAAAGTCAGAAAATTGGCCTATTAGTTCCCAGAACTGTTTTCCTCCTATCACTGTTATTCACTGTCAAATGGGGCAAAAAAAGCCACAGAAACTTGTAAGAAAATTGCTCCTTTAAAGCAAGAATAGAAAATTCAAAGAAAATATTTTATGAAAAAAAATATTCATAAGAACTATCCTGAAGTATTGGCAAAGGAACGCTTAAATGGGGGAAAAAGTATCTGACTGAAAAAAATTCTTTTAGCATTTGGAAGATAATTGAATTCTAGCTTCTTTCAGAAATTTGTACACAGATGAGAGGTAGCATAGTTACAACAGATGTGGCTTTTGCTTCATGAAATATTTTGTGTCAAACAATATTGGGGATCTAATTTAGTAAAAGCCATTGGGAATTTTTGCTTTTTATACAGCTCTTACGATTAATTTTTTTTTTATTACAGAAAAAGGTTTCACAATGGACTAAATGGCAAACTCTACTTTGCCTATAAAAGTCTACCTTTTGTTTATTCTATTTTGCTTATAAGAGTAAAGCTCTATGCAATGAAAAAAATCCCTTTTATTTCAAGAAGTTTCATAAAGCAAAACTGAAATTTGCTAGTTTCTCAAGGAAAATTACCCTAAAGCATGAAACATTCAAGAATGTAATTAAAATCTTAAAGTGATGGCTACCAAAAAGCTTCCTGTTAAAACAGCATGTTAAGGAAAACAAAAAGTGAAATGGCATTGCCTAATCCAGACTGAGGAAAATACCCCCTCAGTATGTTTTGTACTGAAAGACATATGCTCAGATCTTTACTGAGGTTGAAAGACGTACGATATCTTTAATCAGACTGGATGTAAGGTATTAAGCATAACAACAGTAGCAAGCATAACACTGGAAAGATTGCAAACTTGGAAGAAATCACACAGTTCCACAGGAGTATTTCAGACTTAGGTATGTACTATAACTGACAACACTAATTTGCACAGTATATTTATTTATTTGTGTGTGTACATACACACACACACACACACACACACACACACACACACACACACACACACACACACACACACTTTGACGTATATGTAGCCTTCCCTTTCCTTGGCTCTGTATTTTATAATTGCTCACTAGCTCTCCCTACCCTAAAAAGGCAGGGCACGATTAGTTTCCTCCAGCCACCTAGAGAATTACTATCTGGCCAACCAATTTTGGCACTTTGGACAGATGATTTCCTTTCCCCAACACAAAACAGCAGCCTATCTACCCATTCAGACTTAATGCATTTTTATACCATTGCTACATTCCTCTGCTGACCACCACTACAGTCATTGTGACTGTGAGCATATGTTCTCTGTTTAAAATCCAAACAAAACTAGTGCTTTTTGCTTCAGCTTCTGTGCAAACACCCAACTCTAATATTCTCAAGTCAAAGGTTTAGTTCTTTAAAAAATAACAGGAAATACCTGAACATGGTTGGGAAACCTCTGACCATCATCATCTTGGAAAGATGGTAGGCACTACTTGTTTTCAAGTTCACACATTTAAAAGGTAAAGTGTATACGTTTCATGAGCATGATAACAACTTAGTATACTCTCTTAAATGTAGATACATGTCTTGGATTTGCAGTTTCCCTGGGAATGGTATGTACTGCTGCTGAAACTAGAACTTTTTTCTCAAATGCCGCTCTATAATTTATATCACTAAACTCAAATGGCCATCAAAAGGAAAAAAAAAAAAAAAAAAAGAAAAAAACAGGAAGAAAAAAGAGAGAGTGAGGGACAACGAGACAGAAGTGATTGTCAAAATCCAATTTGCCTTCACACGCAAAATGCACTTATATTTTGATAAGGGGATATGTCCATACTGCAACTTAACGTATTTATGATTTAGCAGATACAATCAAAACATTATAAAAACAGACCATAGAGTGGGCCAGCAACTAAGGTGTTTTAAAATAAATTTTTGTCCTGAATAGAATTTTTCTAAGTCCCACTTTTGGCTGTACAACCAGTTTGAAGAGAAATGCAGTTCTTTCTTCCTGTGTGGCTTTGTTTCTTAGTTCACATAGTAAAGCCAATAGACAATATTGAAGAAGGAAAAAACAACAGGGAAGAATATGCGCGACCATCGATCTATGGCATTCACATCAGTCAAGTCAGGAATGGTAATTTTCAGTTGAGATGCACGTCTCCGTAGCCTACTTTTCTTCTGTGCCACATGTCGCTCCAGGGCATTGCGACCAAAGCTGTGTCTGGGTAAGCCAGCTTTCCGGTACTGGATGCTTGAAGTGTCATACGCCAGCATAGTGCCTCTAGGGTCCCCAAGCCCCATCACAGCCTCAGAGGCAGCCATCTCATTTTTAATTTCAAGTGTGCTCAACAAAATATTTTCATGTGGATCCATCTGTAAAAAATAAGAAAGCAGATTTAACAGGAGAGAAAGGAAGCCCAATCAGTTGCAAACTGAAGCCATGCTGACAAGGGCTAGATCTAACATTAATAATTCATTGGATGTCAGCTTGTCTGAAAGACTTTAAGCATAGCCGTGACTATATTTATTGTCATTTATTTGTGAACTCTAGCAATAAGGCCGGTATAGTATAATGGAATAAATGATATTTCCTTCGACCCTGTGTTCAGTGAGTAGAAGCAATACCTGGAAATGGAGCACATGCTCATCTCCTGAAAGTAGGATTCTGCCACTGGGAAGGATATCCGGGGCAAACATTTAACTTCTCAGGGGCTTTGGAGGGAAATCAAATGGAAAAGGGTCTGATTTGATTTGGTTTTAATTCTTTCAAGTGCAAGCTTTGGCTTTGACCAAAACCAGGTATTCACAAGGTCTCTGCCTCTACAAAATGAGGCCCAGAGTACTGCACAAGAGAACAGAAATTTTCAGTCCCTATAATCCAAACAGGACTGCTGGTTACTGAGAGAAAGGCACCGACATAGTCTAACTATATACCTATATGAAAGCTCCATTCCACAGTGCTAATGAATTTCATAAATACAGTGCATGCTGTGGAAACCTGAATGCTGGAATAGCGGAGATCTGCAGTTTCAAGCAAGGAAAATCATAGAGTGTAATCACATCAAATGTACATTGAACAGTTGTTTCAATGGGTAGTTTCAGCTACCTTTTTTTTTTTTTTTTTAAGGCAGTTCAGTGAAAAAAATATTAATTCAGTGTTGTAAAGAAACCTCTTCGAAACAATCAAGAGGATTTCAGAGATGAGGAACTAAATTCTACTCTTAGGCAATCTGAAGTAAATCTGAGGTACGGTAGAAGAACTTCAAAATAATCCATTTATAGAAAACAAATATAAGGTTATTTAGGAAGCTCTAATTCTCCTCAGCCTTCCCTCTAAGTATACACTTTGAATTGTGTGATTACAGAGTATAATTAAATAAAAATACTTTAAAAGCAGTAATGGCTAATGAGCAGCTAATTAAGTACACTGACTTCATGAAGGTAGTGCAGATATACTACAGGCCAAATAAAAGATGAAACTGTCCCAGACCTCCTTTAAGAACAACTCATCCACATTATTCATTTATCATGTACAAAATATATACTATGATTATTATTGAAAGTGCACAAACTAGGACTATTGTGGATTTCTCAACAAAAATATGGCATTAGTCTATTCTGTAATATTTAGAAGACAATAGTCAGCAGCAGGTACCCACCCAGTCAGATGCCCTACCCAATATAGCACTGTATTTACCACTATTAAAAAACCCCTGTGCAAATTTCACATGGCATGGTGAGAGAACTGGGTTGAAAACAGTTGCTTTCTAGGAGCATCCACTGCACAGTATTATGAACTGGGAAGTCAGATACTCAAAAAAGTACTTCGGACCTACTGAAACACTGCCATTTGAGTGATTACATCTGTTCAAGTGATGCATAGAAACTGGCATTACTGAGATGCCAGATTTCCCTCCCTCTTTTTTTTTTTTTTTTTTTTCCCCAGTCTATGTGAGTTTGCACCCCTCTAGTTTAATTATATTTTAGATTTTAGTTTTAGATTAAATATAATGACTCAAGGTGAAGTAGCCAAAATCATCTATTTTTGCTTGCTTTCCATCAAATTAATGAGAAATCTATAAATTTTTTAGGGTATTAGGGAAATCAATCTTTTTTGAGAAGCACTGGAAAAATGGGAAGTTGAGCTGGAAGACAAAAAAAATTCCTTTAACAATTCTGCAGCATGATACTGAGCATGGAGAGGAAACACTGCGTTCTAGTCAGGAAGGTAATCAAATCAGTTCTCGTCTGCACTAGACAAAACTAAGGCAAGAAGAGTATTCTGCTGTTGTAATACAAACAAAAGCAAACATATGTAAAAGCTTTCAAATAGATCTATGAAGCTTCTTAAGAGAGCTTTCAAACATTTCCTTACAGTGAGTGCAGTTATTTAGAAAATTATTATGTGATTTTGGGGTTTTATGTAAGACAAAACTGGATGTAATTTTTGTTATAAGATCTCAGACAAATAAGATGACTTTCAGTATCCTGAAAATAAAAGTAATTGTAGACACTTGGCATTCATTGATCCCAAGAATGTCTGAAAACAGGGAAACTATCTTACAAGAGGGGTGCAAAGCCATTTGGAAAATACATTTTCCATAGTTTCACATAGCCTAAGAAAATAATAGAAATTTTAGTTCCAATGACATCAGGGGAAAGTTTGACATAACATCCACTAATGCAATGGTTTTACCCCTTAACACAGAGCTTGGGTTATTTTCACCTCAGTGTTGTTCATTCTAATATACTATCTTTGGGAAGATTTTAGCGCCAACAAATTTGTTCACATCTTAAATCTTCTTAGGATGAATCTACTTTAAGCATCTTATCCTTTTGATCTGCAATGATATTAGAAATTTGAGTGCTCTTTACATACTCATATACTTTATATGGAACACAAATGCAAAAGAAATGTTATTTTAGTCTACTAGAGTTAGATACAGACATGTTTTAGCAACATGATATCACTCCTTCAGCTAACTTTTTGCTTAGATTCTTTTGTCACTTCAGTTGTCATTTCAGTAGATTTCTTAACACAGCAAACTGCTGCAGATATCTGGTAATCTTGGCAGTAGTAAGATTAGTGACGCTGGGCAGAAAAAACATTTAGCAATATTTTAAACTACCTTCTAGGGCAAAGTGTCCTCTTCTGCACATATCACACTGCTATCAGAGTTGGAGCACAGCATTTTTCAATATTCCAAGAATTTTTCAGAAGAAATAATGCAAAATACAGTGAAAATTAGTGATGGGCGAACCTTCAAGTGTTAGAATACCCAGGCAAGCACCACAAAGTTCAGGTGCTTCTCAAGCACTAATTTGACCCTCCTGCACATGGAACAGTGGATTGACCATAACAAGAACTGTATTTTTCATGGTATTTTGAATTCCCAATTTGAAGAACTCCCAAAATTCCAATCCAGAAGTACAAATCAATGTGAAAATAGAAGAAACAAACAAATAACAACAAAACCAAAACAAAACAGAAAGAAATTAACCTAGCTTTTCAACCTTTGACAAAAGGTTCCTTGCCAGATTAGCGAGAGCTGGGAGTGTTATTTTCACCAAGTAGGTTCGCCCAACTCTAAATAGAACATGCTTTTGTAACTAAGTGAAGCCTGAGATAGAATGATCATGAATTACATCTATTGCACACAGCACTGCCCATTCAAAAGGATCCCAAAGCGCTTTACAGGCATTAGAAAGAAGAACCACTTCACTTCCCAGTGAAGCGTTATCACCTCTGAGGTGAAATGTGGTGACTGACAGTGCAGAACAATACACTACATTTTAGTCAAGGAAATGGAGAATGCTGTAGCCAATTGAAACTATGGGGTGGGTGAGTGGTGGTGGGGAATGTTAGGTAAAGAGAACAGTTACATAAATTGACATTTGGCCAGATGTTTGGGGTTGAGATGACCACGCTATAAAAAAGTGCCATGGGATCTTTAATGACCATAAGTGGTCAGAACCTGAATTTTAAGTCTCTGAGGATAAAAACATTAGAAAACAATGAAAGATACCTTTGTTGAATACATTTCTGGACAATGATATGTGCCAATTATTCTTCTGTCCTGTAAGTTAATAAAATCAACACCAGTTTCCTTAGAGATAAGGCAGCTATTATCTTTCATTTAAAATTAAAGCACTCTAGGGTAATAATAGGACAACTAGGTAAAAGATATAGGGACCTCTAAGCCAACAGTTAGTGAAAGTATATTCTGGCTTCAGAGGTGCTATTACTGCCTTGCTCTGCTCCTCAAGGTAACATAACGTTGTGATGTAAATGTATTTTTTCCAGCTGGTCACTTGACCAAGGAAGATATGATGATATGAAAACAATTGTTAAAATTATTCTGGGGGAAAAGTAAGCATACAAGTGGTTTCAAAAGGAGGTGGAAGAAGGTTAAAAAGATCTCTTGGTGCTGAAGGATTGTTCAACCATAGAACTAGACTCTTTATGGTGAACAGGAGAGTTCAAACTTAATGGAGAAATTCCCAGGGACAAGAAAGGAAGGGAGAATGAAGATGAAGAAAAAGCAGCAGCATGTACTATGGAAATAAAAGGTGAAAGCAGAAGTGTAGGAGAAATGACTAGAGCTCAGCAATCATGCAAGAGGTTGTTTTTTTTTTTATAAATCAATCTTAAAGGTGGATGACAAAATATATGATGCAAATGATATTCACTTATAGGTCCAGGTCAACTGGAAGAAAAGCTGACCCTGGAGCCTTGAAAGAGGCCATGACCTTTTTGATGGCCTCAAACAAAGGGAATACAGAGGAAAGTGTAGAAATGTTACCATTATATATTCTTCCTGCTACCTAGAAACTCCAAAATGATGGCTTTCTTGAGGAACTCCTCTTATAGTAATACATTAGCAATTGTAAAATGCAGAGAAATTACAACTCCCACACACATACATACATACACACATATGTACATTAGAAATCCTCCAAAGATGACCAGATCTCTGAAACTAACATTGAGTAAACCAGCAGTTTGGTGATTATGCTCTGCTGTTATGCCAAACACACCTTTACAGTAGGAGGGAAATTTACATTGATGAATTGAAAAAGATATAATATTGACAGTTTTTCTTCCTCATATACTGTTCATTTTCACCTCTAACCTTCAATTACAGGCAGGTATTGATGGCTCGTTTTATGACAGAATAGCTCAGGATAAAATAGAGAGTAGGGTTGGAATTTCTGATGGAAAAACCTTGTTAAAACAAACCAGTTGTAAATTCAAAAGAAATATCCTTTTGTTCAGTAGGGCTGCAATTAACCAAAATAAAATGTAGTGAGCTAAACCATGACAGGAGAAGTATCCAGTCTATTACAAAGGTTAACACCTCAGATTAGGTCTCAGCATTTATAGGTCCATTGAACTGACATTCTTAAGAACTTAAGACAGAAATAAAGATCCCTTTTGCAGTGAAGACCAACATGACATGCCTAGACATATAATTTAATTTGCTAAAGATCTTAGTACTATCTGTAGCATTGTTTCCCACCTCTTAGCAGCTGAGCTTTGCTTAGAAAACCAGTAACATCCCATTCCTGACTAGTCACAGTAGCTCTGGCAAGATTAGGTGAAAGTACAAAGTGCACTTTACAAGTAATAGGGATATTCCACCTCATCAACAAGGTCTGACTTATTGATTATGAACCACCGATCTCTGGGGATTGCATTGACTACACAAGGTAATGAGTGGAAGGTAGGTAGTCCTGTATAAGCTGCTGCTAGGTTCACTCTGGAAAAAAAAAAAAAGAAATAATGATTTGCAAATGGCACCTGTCTTAAGTTATACAGACGTTTTTGACATGATAAGCAAGTCTGCTGCGATAAAGCTATATGAACTCAAAGCACAAATGACTAATATTTCAAAACATCCATATGTGAAACAATCTCCTTAAGAATGTAAAAAACATCATGTTTTCATTGTCTGTACAAAATTGAATTTATTGCCAGCATTGCAATAACTGTTTATGAAACCATGTTTACATGAATTAGCTCAGACTGCATTATACACCTAAGATTTGGGTGAGGCTATAAAGCATGCAGTTGAAGGACAGTAAAATTAGGTTGACTTATAATTTCAGGATACTTTGTTTGGTTTCAGGTCAGAAAATACAGAGAAACTCTGCAAATTAAATCAGGATTTTCTTTAGGTTCTTGAGATTTTTAAAGCCTAAAAATCTAAGCAAAAAACCAAGACATCTGTAAGAATTAAAAAAGGAGAAAGTGAGAGAAAATGAAAGATCTGGACACAAAGCTTTAACACGGCTCCAACTACTTGTAATTTGATTTCTAAGCATCCAGTTTTACCCTCTGATATATGTGTTTTCTTGATCATTATCATTAGTAACACATCAATAACTTAGTTGTTAAGTATCACAGGATTTTTGATAAATGGTTGAAAACATGTTTTCTTTCAGCATCCATTATTTACACACAAGATTCCATACTTAAGGCATTGCAGAGTAAGTGCCCATATAAAATGAAAGAGGCTAAAGTATCTTTGGCTTCATGACATTTGAATAAAAATGAAATATGAATAAAAAAACTGCTGCTCAGAATCCAATGATCTAAACCAAAAGCCAGCAAGTGAAAAAGACAAAATCAGGAGTGCTGTTTGAATTATGGCACAGAATTGGAAAAAATAAGGAAATGGCCTACTGGTGTCCTGTCTTCAGCTTGAACCTTGCACCAACACCTCCTAAAATATCACAAAAACATTCTTGGGCTCTTTAGACTAAAGGGGGATAAATCGCCTTAGCTAACCAAGAAATTAAAATACAGAGGATGCTATGATTCTGTAGAAAAATATTTTCTTCCATTTCAATTTTGGCCAATATAATTCTGTCCAATGCAATATCTAGTAAGGTGGAAGGAATAAATTATGTAAGGCCTTGATATTGTGCATGTAATTTCCATTCTAGTGCAGCAAATATAGCTGACCATAAGTAGTAAATAGGTATCTGATTCAGGAAATGAGCTTGTAACTTTACTTAAGCACATACATTAATGGGATGTAAATAAATATTAAGGTTAGTCAAGTTTTCAAGTGATTTCTTGTAAATGAGACTTTTGCTTTCAGTCCAAAACCACAAATAATGCATATACACATAAGGAGGAAACGATTTTCTTTTTTTTTTTAACCTGAAAGAACATATCACAATGCTGGAGCTAAATATTGGTTAAGGAGAATTGAGAAGTCTTCAAATCTAAATAAGCTTCATATTGATGATATTTAAAGGTAGGTGCCCTTCCTTCTAGAAATTTCAGATACAGATGTCTTTTTCCTCCAGAATATTGGAAAAATCATCACTCAGTTCAAAACAATTCTTTGTAAGTCATTCTATCTTAAAAATTAAACCCTTCCATGAAAGAAGAAACTTCTTCTGTGTTGAAGATAAGCATCAAAAACTTTTCTAGCATAAAAGTTGAAAAATTTAAAAATTAATCTATCTGAACTTCCCGAAAGCACTTATTTTTACAAGGCACATTTTGTAAACACTAAAAGAACAACAACAATAAAAAAATCTATCTTTGACTGAAAACAAACATTAAAAAAGCAATGTAAGTAGAACTACCATTTTAAAAATTTCAGTTACAATTTTCAATGGCAATTTTTTACTACTGAGACATGTAGGAGGAAGCAAAGGCAGGTGATTTGGAATAGAAATCTTCCGAGGTACCAGTTAACAACATCTCTAAATTCTACTGTTTTGCCAAGAAATGAGGTGTTAGGCAGCCCAGATTCTTACTGGTACTGCTTTGATGAAGTATTTGTTATTTTTTTTTTTTAGATATTCTCCCATTTACATTTATACAGGTAATTCTATTGGAAATAATATAAATAAATAACACCTCAGCAGGAACCTACATCCTAAAAGGTGCTCTCTTCCATCTGTAGTAAATAAGACCAAAAATTTCTTCAAACTTCCATTATGCCCATAAGCTCAGTCTCCTGCTATGTTGCCTTACAAAATATATATTAACAGCTATACCTATCATCAAAAATCTACTACGGAAACACAGTAAAAAATTGCTTATGTAAGAAAGCTTTATGAAAGATGAAAAATTCATGGAACATTTGATTATCATTGCAAGAGGCAAAATTTCCAAGGTTTGATTTAGATATAGTTATGGTTTTGATATATGAACTAGACAGTAAAAATAAGGCTGATAAAGTTTCTCCTCTAGAACAGATCTCTCTAAAATACATAGATGTTCTTTTTCTTGTTTGAAGCCAAATAAAATGTGCAAAGAAGTATACAGCATATACTTGTCACAAGAGTGGGTGGGCTGTATGGCAGTCTACCAAACGTTTAATCTATCTGACCATGATATACTCACTTGTCATCAGATTTAGGCTCGTGATTTGGGGGAAGACCAACAACATAAATCTTGGGACCAGCCCAAAGATTAACATGGCCAGAAGCAGCACAAGTTCCAAGGAAAAACTCTAGGAGTAGTGACAAAGGTCAAATGAAACACTGGAGAGAAACTGTAATTAATTCAAAAAAAAAAAAAAAAAGAAAATTCTTGAGACTGTTTTATGTAAAATCACTTGCAAGTTTTCACTATGAAGAAAATAAAGATGAATTCCTAACTTCTGACAACAAATTTCTAAATTAAAAATATCTAGAAATGCACTTCTTAGGAACATGTTCAGTGCTGATTTAGAAGCCTGAAAGACTGCCAGTTCCATGGCTATACATATTGCAAGGCTCAGAAGACTAGTCCTGACAACATTAAAATTAAAAGTATTCTGCTTTAAAATAATAAAAAAATATTAATTTGTTGACTGAATTAGAACATCCCTGCATGATTTATTTGTACACTGATAGTCTGCTGTTTTGGGGAAAGTCTAACATTTTGTCACTCATTTCTGAATGAGTGACAAGGATGAGAAAACTTTGCTGCCAAGGCCTGGTTAGTCATTTCAGATTTGTTTCAAACTAAATTTCTGTGTATGCAAAATATATAACAATATCATGTATCATTGCAAATTTTGTATTATACTTACACTGGTTTTGTGTATACATTAATTCTAGAGAAAATAAAAACTGTGTTATAGTTTCTTCCTGACATTTTGGTGGCCTGTGCTTGTAAATTTAAACCAAATCTCAGCTTGATTAGTTCAAGTTATTATAGTTCTATAGCAACAGATATACACAAGCACACATATAGAATATAAATATATGGATAGTAGGAAAATTTTAGAACACACAAAATGAAGGAAAGAAGACTGGGGTTTGTTGGCAACAGTGTCCAGTTTGTTCTTGACACATATAATTTCATAGATATGATTAAAAAAATAGTTTACTAACATGCAAATATGGTAGGTGTTTATGTAAAACATGAATATGTTCAATGTTACAGAAGTTTCATAAGATGCGTTTCAGCAAGGGTGATCTACTCATAATTGAAAAAATTCTTAATGAGTTATTGAGACCAATTACAGGCTTATTTTTAAATTGCAAATTATTATATATTGTATATGCCTCATAATGTAGAAAACAAAAATAAAAGCTGAAGAATCAACCCCCACATCCGCTAGCCCTCTTCAAACAATACCTACATGAAATCGGCTTTTGGATCTTCTCCTCTGGCTATATTATTACATACTTTAATAAATAAAAGACTTTCCACACAACTACTGAAATTTATGTAAAGACACATTTCCTACCCAAAACTGCTGTAGCTTCAAAGTATAAAACCTCAGAATTCCATCGAGAAAAATGTAAGCTAAAATTCTCAATTTCTGAATTTAAAATGAATTTCTGAATTACAAGTTAACTGCATGAACTTTTGAATACCCAAAAGAAAACACAGACAGAAAGTGGCCCAAACGAAATATTACATGAAAATAATCATGTTGATTTAGGCTATGTGACTTTTATTGTTGCATCCTTCAGATCATCCCAAAAGCATTACATTTCTGACCAAAATATTACCAGAAAGTTGAGTTCGTTTTGAGGACATGAGCAATGACAGGTATACAGGGCTTTTTGTACATAGCTTTAAGATGTATTCAGTTTAGGGAAAAGGCTCAAGTTTTTTGGGTGGGGAAGAAAACTAAATTCAAGTCTCTCACACTTCTAAAAAGAGGAATGGAGACATAAGAATAAACAAGATTTAGACTTCTATGTTTTAATGTAACATTACATCATTAAAGAAGGATTCTTAAAACTAGTATCTAAGGAATAAAAAGTATATATTCATATATATAGACATGAATGTCTGTATATATATATATATATACACACACACACACATATATTGAAATTTAGGCATAATCCTACTGACCTCCTAGCCTTTTCCTTAAGTTCTGTAGAAACTAACTCCTAGTGTCTATATTTCTCCATATGCAAAATTCTGGGAAAGCAGCTAGTATCCAAAAGAATGAGTAACTAAGTGTATTTACTGATAAAACATAGGTCTTCATAGCCCAGCATGACTGCTTCATTAAATTTAACATACATATATATGCAATACAAACCCTAACACCTTTTTTTAAAAAAATAATATATATATAAAAGAAAACATACAATTTGTACACATCTAAATGAATCCCCAGTTCATATGATATATCAGTAATATTTTGTTATGAATACTGATAGATTATTCCTAGGTTGTTTGGTCTATTCTGCTCATTACTCTTGCTCTATCTTTATCTTCATGCTAGACAAGCAGTATCTATGGCATACTGCAGAGTGACTGCACCATGTCTCTCCTGGGAATTAGAATGTTTCCACTGTTGGGAAGAAGAAAAAAAAAAAAAAAAAACTGAGGAAAAAAAGTGTTTTATAAATATTAGGAAAAAGCCTTTAGAATGTGTTCTAACACAGCAATTTTGATGGTTTTAAATAGTGTTGAAAGTATTAACTTGCTTCAATCTACGTATTCTTACAGCCTAAAGAGCAAACAACAAAGGCAAAGCACCAAAATTAATAGTTATCAATACACTAAAGATGGGCAAAAATTATAAAAGGGGGATTTGAAATATACATCCTCCTTCTTACCAGTTTGGGATACTATCATTCTGATATGAATTTTGAATCGTCTAATATAGATTTCCTCTAAATTAGATATAACAATGTACTGCTATCTGTAAAAAAAGAAACCAAACATGATCATTTTAGACACTATAAATAAAGCCAGGGGGTTAATAAACAGTCATCTCTACATTATAATAATAATTTTACCACTTAGTGCCAAGCCCAGTGTACACAATCCAGTGATCTCAAGACTCATGAGCACAACTGGGTTACATCCCCTAGCACACAACACTTAGAGTTACAACTTATTTTTTAGATAGAAATTGGCTGACTCATGGCCATTCAATTAAACCTTGCTAAACTCTTTAGAGCTGATCTGCTTTGGGAAATCAATTCACCAAATTCACTAACCAGACACACCTTCTGGACTGTAGCTACATATATTTCTTCTACCTCACTGTACAGCATTTGTCTTTTTGGTGCCATATTCCCCTACAATTTGAAATAATGATATAAAGTTCATTAACGGATTCTTTTTTACAACCAAAAGTGTATTTAATTCAGGGTCACAGGCGGATGGCAGGTTTGTAGATGTACTACAAAAGCAAAAGGGATAATGTTCTTAAAATAAATTGAATGTACATGCACTGGTCTTATATTAATTAAACATGGCATTCAAAGGAGTGCGGCTGTGGAAAGAAATCTCATGCAGTTGACTTGACCTTTATTCAGATGTCATCTGGAATACTATTGCAGATCATGGAAATAAATCACTTTCTGACGGCTTCTGCAAAGTGCTGTGGGCTAAAGCTGGAACTTCCTCAAATTTCACTCCTATCAAATCTCTGGTTTCAATAAAACACGAAGAGGCTGGCTGGGCAGTCTGTGAATTGCTGATTGTTACATATGCAAGTTGTTCCTTGATAATGCATTAATGTAAATTTAGGAGAAAGGCTGAGCTTTTATAATCCATGCCTACTTTTATTACATGTCCTTCACTAAACTTCTGTGTAAGAAATACCTTCTGACCCTAGATCAAGAGTCATTCTTTGTGCAGTTTTACCTGTACTGCAGACAAAAGGAAAGCTCTCCTTGGAGGGGAAAGGATTTTATTCATCAGGAAAGATGAATGCTTTCACTGAAATTTGAATAGTGGCAGCATTAGCTCCAGTGATATAGAGCAGAGAGGATTTGAGGTTTTAGAAATTTTAAGAGCTTCATGTTGCCTTAGTGTTTTAATGTCCTGTTCAGTTTATTAACTGAGTCTGTGCATATAGCCATTTTAAAACTCCTCTTTCTTCCAAAAGCTTTTACATCTTGTGTAAACTTGTTTTACATGCTTATTCATGTTTTATACTAGAAGTACCTCTACTGCATAAGGTATAAGGTGCAGTTCTATGTAATAAATATGACTGGTTTTAGGTACCTTTGCAATAATTCTTCCTCACTAGAAGTACATTATATGATTTCTTCAGATGGAAACAAACAAATATTGCTGTGACCTGAAAAGGCCAGAGGCAAGCCAGCAGTAAATCAGAGGGGAAATAAAGGCAATAGCCAAGCCTAAGCTAATGAGCATTGCTTTGGAGCAAGGTATATTGTCTCAGGCCTGCAGCCCTGTTAATGCATCTTTACACCATAGTCTGAAAATCGAGGAGAACGACCTTGTCTGCAGTGCACTGAAAGCTATCACAAGTTGGCCTGCAAAGGGTCACATGTATATATCAATGGATTCACATTGGCTCAGGTTAACACAGCCCTTCATCTGATTCCACCCCTCTTTTTTAAAAGAGACATCTATAGATACGAGAGTGAAAAAAAAGCACAGGCTCTTCCACTTATTTACTAGTAAAGTGGTGAAAAGAATTTGGAATCTGTCATGGGAAATGGCAGATAGCAAAGCAATAACTGAGCTGACTCTGTGTCATTTCCAACTGTGTTACTGTGATGGATGGTATTGATGGCACAATGAAACACAAAGCATTTAGTCTTCATGTTCAAACAGCACACAAAGTAAGCCAGTGAATCTGAAAATGGGCACCTAGAGGAGGAGGACACTGTAGGAGCCCTATTTCCTTGCTAGACTATACAATGGCCAGAAACTGTCCATCCTCAGCCTGCCCAGTTCCACGGGTGAAATAATTAGGTGCAATCATTTGTGAAACAGGTAGCTGCATGGTCTTGTTTGTCTTAAAACTCTGATAATGCATTGGAGTCCTCTGAAATTTAAAGATCTGAAGAGAGCTATTCAACTTTTCTAGTTAAACTTGGTCAGACTCTTTTCCTTGGTCAAAAAGTTGTAGAGGAAAAACTCAGCAGCTGAGACAACTTGAAGGGGAAGAAAGTTACCATGGTAAGTGCAGCTGAGGACAGGTTAAGCTTCTCTCTGTTCCTTGCCACATCTTCCTCTTTGGCAACTGTGTGCTAATTTGGATATAACAACAGTGGGTCAGGAGGACAATGAATTGCAAAGATACCTATATTTGTTTAAACTTACTTAGCTCGCTAAACCCTACATTCATTCTTCAAGAGAACACTTCTATTGTGATTCAAATCTATTCATATAATGTTCAATCTTATTATCATATTAAAGTTGCATGTTCTCTACTTGGTATCCAAACTTCTGATAGAAAAACATCATTAGTCTGACAATTTAACTTGTTTGTGACTTGGCACTGTGTAACAGCAATGCGCTGTAACTTTCAGGCATGATGACCAAATATCTTATGTAAAACAAAGACTACTGGGTAAAGAACTACTCATTGTTTTAAAAATATACTCAGTATATTTTAAAAAAGTATTTGTGTTCAGAAAAAAAACCCTTATCTAAACATGTAGAGGTTAGCAATGTCAGTTCACATTTACTGAAAAAAACCTCAAAACTGAATAAATCTGTATAAATAGTTTTATGAAGTGTTGTGTAATATGTTGACATTTTAACCCTATTTTCCAGAGGGAAATTACTTTATTAATGCTCACAGTAAAAACATGATTGCAAAACTGGAGGTAGTTTTATGTATGTGACTTATGTTATCATGTGCTGCATGTATATAGTCTGTAGACTTACAGCATCTCTGTGCTTTAAGCTAAGTTGGAAACATCTAGGCTTCAGTTATTACTGAAACTGTATATATTCTAAACCCACATTCACTGATGTATTTACATCATGTACAACATAATGCCACTTTTGTGAAGTGGCAAATCAAATTACTTTGAAAGAATATAACAAATTTTATATAAGAAATGTTAATTTGCAATAATAAATTGTTCTAAACCTAGATGATCTAACTATAAAGAAAAAGCTTTAAATAACTTAGAAATAATTTCAACACTACCTGAATAACATTAAGATTAGAAATGGAAGGCAAGATGTACCATTGGTATCTGGGTTGACAAAATGCAAGTATCACATCCTGTCTCTCACTAATATCCCAGTAAGGAAACCACAGTGATGTCTAAGAAAAGACTGACAAGGTGCTCCATCAAGGGATGGATCTATAGCCATTCTTCTAACAAGAGCCTTGATGTAGGAACTGATATCAGTACTCACAGCGAGTATCATCTCTGCTGCCTGACACACTTCCAGTCTCTGTTGCTTTGGAAGAGGATCGCATACAGCTGCTTTTCCATTACAGTCACCCCTTGTCAAATGTACAGATGGCAAGATGTAAGAAGCACTTCTTTACAGAGGAAGAAGAATCAGCCTTTCATTCAGCCCCGTACATTTACCATGGTCTTTACAGTGACAGTTCTGGTTTCCATTCAATTACCACATATCTGTAATGGAGATTTCTGATCTATCCAGAATAACAAATACACAGATATCACTGATATTGAAAAACATTTTCACCTTACACCTCCAAATAAGTCAATTAATGTATGTAGTAGTCTGAACCAAATGAGTTAGACAAGCAGCTGTGGAAAAAACAGCAATAGAATCCAAGATGTAACAAGCAGCATAAACAGCAGGTTGACTGGGAATTTAATAACACAGGAAAACATACTGAAAATACTGAGCCTGGGAGGTGATCAGACTGCAAATCCTGAACAATACAAAGACTAGAAGAGGCATCAGACACATCACAGTGGTCAGCATCAGCAAGCCCATCTAAGCCACAGTTCCAAAATGGAAATATCCAAGGTAAAATTATCAGATCCAACAGTGAAAGAGAAAATTTAAAAATTAATCAAAAATACTCTAACTACTGGATTCTGGAGGAAACCTGTGGAGGATAAATCAGTACTGAGAGAGCACCAAGAAGCATATTATGTGAACTGCAATAACAGAAATTAAGTATATTAAAATGGTTGGGGTCTACATCTGAAATTATTTGCAGTTGTACCAGACTCTACAGAGATCCTGGTTAGGCTAATCCTCTCCTTGAAGACAAACCTAGTCTCCATAAAGGAGAAAACTTGAAGGGTTATATCCCAGTAGCTTCTTTCCCTGCCCGTGCCCCCTTTCTATCACAAAAAAATTACAATTAGAAGAAAAGAAGCCTCATAGAAACTTCTAAACCAAATAATTCAAGAACATTTCTATGTAATTACAGAATCAACAGATGAAAGTTAGGGGTTTCAGTGAAGTCTCTGACATATTATCTTAAAGCTGAAGAGATTAAATGTCCCAGATATATGTCCAATTACCCATAGGAGGACAGTCAGCTGAACAACATTGTGAAGACAGAGGTTAGAATTTGGCCCTATTTTTTAACATATCTGTTAATCGTCTGGAAAAAGCACAGAAAATATATTACTGCCTTGAGCCTAAAGAAAAGACAGCATGAAATGTGCCTACAAAGGATCGGAAGGATGTTGATGTTTGTCGACATTCTTATTTAAAATAGAGAAGTCCACTGAATAAAATTGCATAACAACGGATTAGTGTATATATACACCACACTTTATGACACATATTAGGTCTTCAAGCAGAAAGGCAAGACTCCCAGTTTACCTATCCTTATATATACACTTGCAGTACTATGCCATTCAGAACAAAGGAGATTCAGAAACTTGAGACTATAAAGACAATAAAGGTATTTTAAGAAATAATGTAAGACGACAGTCTTGAAAAGCGAGGTGAGAAAATGATGTGAATGCTATTTCTATTAAATGAAAGCTGTCTAGAGGAAGAAGCCCAGTGATTTACCTGTAAGCAACAATATGACTCTTTACAGAGAGAAGAATTAGCCCTGACAAAGGCAAAAGATGACAAATTAGACTAGAGGAACTGCTGAATGCAGCTTAAGAAGCTTCAAGAGTGGAACGATCATACACACAGCCATTTTAACCTGAAGTCACTGCAAAGAAAATTAAGCATATCCAATATTGTTTAACAAGTCTGTGATAACGTATCTGCTCTTAATTGAGTTTGAATCTTCCTCGAGTTTTATGTCTGTTAAATTTCTCCATTATTTTATCACTCAGGTTTCACAATTCAAGAAGCAAATCAATACATAGGCCTAACCACTTCCCTCCCTTTCCCTTACCCCAAACAGATCCAACAATCTTTGAAAATGAGCGAGTATATGAAGTTACAATCTTCTGTGATGATTCAGACTAGATACAAGTAAAAATCTTTTACGATGAGCGTGGTGAAGCACTGGATCGGGTTGCCCAGAGAGGTGGTAGATTCCACATCCATGGAAACATTTAAGGTCAGATTGGACCGGGCTCTGAGCAACCTGACCTAGTTGAAGATGTCCGTGTTGACTGCAGGGGTGCTTGACTAGATTACCTTTAAATGCCTCTTACAACCTTATGATTCTAAAAAAACAAACAAAACCCACCATTTTAGACATATGACATAAATACACTATGAAATTTGAAGAAAGATTTGGCCACAGTTTCATCTGGAATAGCTCTGCAGCCAGCCTGATGGTGTTCACTCAAATGACAGAAACAGGACATACTCCTCCTGTGTCACCAAATCTCCAAGGGATTACAATGGATTCAGCAAATACCAGTGTCATGGAAAAACAGCTTCTGTTGTGCTTTTGTATTGTTTTGTAGGCTCTCTAGTATCTTCTGAGTAACACTGAGCAAAAATAGAGAGACTATCAATGTCTGTGCCTGCCCTTGAATCTCTCCATACCAGATAATTCAACACCATAAAAGGAGTATGTATTAACTTCTATTTTGATTTTGCAAGATGTGGATGGAAGGACTAAGCAGCACTTCTCTTATCATCACCTTTTGCTGTTTGAAAAGTTGTAAGAGGCTGTTAGAAAAAAATGGTGTTGAAATCTAAAGAAATCTATTACAGAATTTCTGATCTATACTGTATAAAGAAAGATGCTGCAGTAGAATCAGCAGTTTCAATAACTGTTTATACACCTTTTTTACAATGTCTATATGAATGCAATAACACAACTGTATAGAAGTTTTCATCCTTGTGTTTTGAGGTTTATGGCATTAATTTTTTCTCACATAGTATCTGATTCTAATAAATTCATAATATTCCATGTAGTGATACAAAAGGAATCTAGTAATATCACAAAATAACACTCATACTTCATAAAATGTTGGATCCCAATTAGAGATGGAGTGTTTATTGGGTCCCATTTCTAAAATATTTGGATTTTTATGGAAACCTGCATCTGAACCAAATTCAGTAGTTCAGGCCCGTTTCTGGTTCTTGTACATGAAAATAATTATATAATATTTGGTCCTCTTTCACAGATAAAATAGTCAGGTCCATTAAGTACGAATCTGTTTTTTCGCTGCTGGTTAAAGAGCAAGAACAGCTGCCAGCTCTCTTCCTCCTCCTCAGAGCAGCCTATGCACAGTAGGACAGCGTTATCTAATCACTATTCTTTTCTGACCCTCCTCCTCTTTGATTCTCTATCTATTGCTTAAGGGACTGCAAAGCTGATTATCAGATCAGAGTGTATCTGGATACAAGAGCAGAGCTGCCATATACTATGAACCATGCTGGCCTGGCAGATTAAGCAAAATGCAGTATAAAAAATGTAAATAATGTGAAGTTATTCCCAGTATACTTTCTGTCAATCCTGTAGGCTGGTGAATTTCTGCAACAATTACTGGAATTAATTTACTCTGTTTACTGGTTTGGAATAGCACACTAGGTAGTGCTTTCCAATTTTAGTTCATGATTAGTAATTTGCCACTAGGCTTTGGCTATTCTGTTATATGGCTGAAAGATCTATTGTATGAATAAGTATCTAGAAAATATCACAAGTGAAACAGTATACAAAAATACACCTCAACTAGTGGTGACACTCTGACACCTACGGACCTTAAATTTCCATTGATGTTAGAGGAGATTTCCAGTAAATGCAGAGCTATTCTCATAAAATTACCTACAAGGTTTCTTAGTTAATAGCTTTGATTGTTTAAAGGGAAGCTAATTTCTAAAAAATAAACTTCATAAATTAAATAAAAGCTTGAAGCTTTTTTTACATTGCTGAAAAATCACCAATAGAAAGAAAAGGATTTTTACAGTGTCTTCATAAACTTTACAATGGTAAAAGATGATCTATGGTACTATAACATCAAAATTAATCTCATTATTATTCATTACCTTCATTCATTAAAACATGTTTCTCTCAAATTAAAAAGAAAAAAATAAATTAATGAACAGGTGAGATCTGAGCCATGACAATATAATCCTCCATTTTAAGAGACTATAAACTATAACCTATAAAACTAACTGCGTTATGCTATCAACATGTG
Organism: Tyto alba; assembly: GCF_018691265.1. Taxonomy (NCBI): domain Eukaryota; kingdom Metazoa; phylum Chordata; class Aves; order Strigiformes; family Tytonidae; genus Tyto; species Tyto alba. The sequence goes on from NW_024881279.1 coordinate 14,866,480, forward strand.
ATGGATTTTTGTTGTTTCAGCAAAAACGGAACAAACTGTTCTCCTGCCTGCAGACACACTAGGGTAATGTAGAAGTTCTGAACATACATGAGAAATTCCATCACTAGAGCTGTAAGAAACTTATGTTTCAACTTCACAAATAATCACTAAATATTTGTCTGATTTAGATTTTTTTTTTAATTCTGATTTTGATTTTTTCCCCTTGAAGTATCATGCTGAATTACAAATTCAAACAGCTTCCCATGCTAAAAAAAAAAAAAAAAAAAAAAAGAGATAATTTAACTTTTTTAACTTTCTAATTTTGCATGTGTGTTAAAGTTTATACATTTCACACTGAGTATATTTTAGCATTCAACCCAGATTTGCCACTGTGTGAAACATCCAAAATGGTCAAAGTAAAAAATGACAAGTGCTTTATGATAAGTGCTCCATTTTCATTAAGCGTAATGGATACTTTTTCCAAAAGTGTGTATCTTGGCAAATGTATTTTCTGCCTCAATTCTCCATCCACAGGGGACCATTTTTAGAATCCAAATTAAGTGCACAGCAAGTTGATGCTTTAATTCTGAGCAGTTTCTTATTTAGTCAACAGTATCCCGTGCCTTTGTATGTTGAAAATATGCAAACTTTTCAAGCTTTAAACACTTCTGTAGCAAATATTTCTTATCCAGGTCATCTGAAATATTTACAAAAGTACGTTAAGTTTAGGTTTAATTTCCAATGTTCCATACAGCTCTTACTAGAATATCAGGTATAGCCATCATTTTGGATTTGTTCCTTTGGAAACAGATTAGACATTTAACTCTACATCCTGACTGAGGACATATCTCACAGTAAAGCTTCACTGAGTGCATGCTTTAGAAAAAAGTCATTCGGTTTTCCAGGCTAGAGGGCAGCATTTATTGCTGAGGTGGCTAAATACACTGCTCTGCAGAGCTAAACCAAATTCGTCATAATCCCACTCCACTCATTTTCTACAAGAAATTACATTTTAAAGTTCTGTCTGGCAGAAGTTAAAGTCTGCCTTCCTGAGGCAATGCTAAAAATATATCGCCATTTCAATTTACCTTATTGACATCCATTCGCAACTTCTCATTGTTGGCACTGGCAGCTTTTTCTGCCGCCTTCTTTTGACGCTGAGGTCCTCTGCCAAAGAAGATGTAGTTGACCAATGCATACTCCAGCAGAGCCATGAAAACGAAGACAAAACATCCCATAAGGTACATGTCAATGGCTTTCACATATGGAATTTTGGGAAGAGTTTCTCGAAGATGAGTGTTAATTGTTGTCATTGTGAGCACAGTTGTGATTCCTGGAAAAAAGAATTGACAAGTCTATTGGCTGAATTATTTTTACTTTTCTAGCATAATAGCTCATAATATTCAAATGCTTGAGCTGAAGAAATCTAGATTTTTTTTTTTTACTGGTGGAAAAAACCCCACCCCCAACCTCTGTCCATATTCCTTAACTTTGTCTTTAATTTTTTGTACAGAAAATAAAATTACACCTGTAATAAGCTGCATTCAATTAAACAGTAGTTAAGTTCCATGAGAATGTTTTTAACCAGCTAAACTGTAACTTTCTCTAACAAGTCTCACTTAGAAATTACCAGCCTAGAGTCATTGCTATCTTGCTTTCCTCCATAATTTTCAGGATGTCTGCAGTCTTGAATTCTTATGGGAAAATGCTGCAGAGAAAGTCCCGGTAAAACTCACAACTGTATTCTATCAAGTTAGAGTTTCAAATTTTCAATTGTAACTTTTATGTTGATTTATTTATTTTATCTATATGAGAGCTATACTGGCAGGAATTGGTCTGATTTATACAAAATTTGGCATACTCATCATATATATTTTTGTAACATGCTTGGATCCTCTGACGAGGGGCACAGTACAAATAAACACACATGAGAATAGTGATGAGATATAAAAGTACTCTAGAGATGAATTATGGAAATGGCTTTGCTTTCAGAATGTAAGGTAACGGTAAGGAAAAAGCCCTCAACTTAAGGAAAAGTTAGCTATACAACCCTAGTAAAACTTCATTTAATTCATACCTGAAAGGAAAAGCAATTTATAATCCATAACATAATACTGAATGTATATTCTGGACTGCCATGGGCAAAAGCAAACTAAATGCATTCTCTTTAGAGAAAAAAAAAAAAAGGCAGTAAAACAACAGCGGAAAATGTTGAGACAATTAGGCTAATTCTGGTTACAATGATTATACAGTTATCTAATTCAGACATGAAATCACTTCAATTTTTATTTAAATTGTGATTATTTAAATGCTGATTCAAATAATACTAAGTTTAACAAGCCAGACATAAAAAGATCTAACAGATTTATTTTTCAAATCATGCACTATCCACTATGCCAGAGGCAAGAAAAAGCATTCAGCTAATGCACACTACATGAGATATGTAAAAATGCCTACCTAAAGCAACTCTTGCAGCTGAAGCATCATAATTAATCCAGAAGGAAACCCAGGACAGGATAGTGATCAGAATAGAAGGCATGTAGGTCTGCAGAATGAAGTAACCAATGTTTCTCTTAAGTTTAAAGCTGAGAGACAGCCTTGGGTAGGCACCTAAAAGAGAATATTTGGTATGGCCATAATTTGCTTGTATAAAGTCTGAAAAAAATTTTCTGTCATTTTGGTTTTATTGTTTCATGTAACACAGAGAACACACAGAGTTGAAAGATCCAGGATAATCAGGCGCAGAATTTCTAGCAGGAGTTAGAATTAAATAATATTTTATTCTAAGGGTACCAAGATGCTCTAGGCACGTATGCGCTGGTAATTATAATATTCAACAAACAAGAGCCAAAATACATTTCAGAGCATCAAAGCACAGAAATGCTTCTTCCTTGACAAGCTGCGATATGCCTATTTCAGTATAACCCGTATTCTAACCTTCTCTCCAAGCAATGCAACACTTGCCTTCTGTCACTGGACAGCAGAAATATTTTGGTGTATGATACACTTGTTGAAATAGGGGCCCATTTCTGCTTGAAGAATTTGTGATGCACAATCCTTCTATACTCTCTCCAAAGATGATTTGTATCCATATCTAGAAAGTGAGTTTTGAATATTTTTTTTTTTTTAACACACCTAGAAGCTTTCTTAAGGAGGTAGAGAACACCACATAGTAATAGCCCAAACCAACTCTTGTCTCTCTTGAATTGTTTAATATGTCATTGAAATGTTCTAGTTCTTTCTTGCTTTGTTATTTTATGAAATCCAGTCTTATTTTCTACTTGTCACAAAACATCTTTTCAGCCTTCAGAAAGTCATATGCTTGCTAGCACAGGCTAAACTACAAATCCTGTGGAACAAGGATTTTAAAGGTTTTACAGTGGAGACAAATAATTAGTCTAATACATCCACAGCTTGGTACAAGGAACATCTAGAAATAGCAAGAGGAAGACTCCTAAATTTCCTACAGGCTGGGTTACTTCTTGTTGAGTTTAGGGTACTGAGCTGTGTAAATAGCTTAATCAGTTTTCACAGGAAAACAAAACATACAGCTTATTTGGATGAATTTTAACATCTACTACTGTATGCTCTTTCTATGTTAGTAAGTGATGCCTTACACACTATGAGGACTGCAATAAAAATTGTTCCTTTCAAAATTTACATTTGCTGTTCTAATTTATTCCTGTTCCTAAAATTTTTGTTCAGATCCTGAACTGCATGTTGAGAACTAGCCCATTTCTAAAAGTTTTCCCAGTGAACACCCCTTTTAGCTTCCCCTTCACAAACCTGTAGAGAAAACAACATTCTTGGTGATAAGCTTGTAGTCTACAATGGAGAACTGTGGCAGTTCGATCTTTGTCACTCCTGTGACTGCATTATCACCCCCACGCCAGTAAAATTCAATGTCATCTGTTGTATAGCCGTCTATAAAAACAGGAGTAAACAGTTAAGATACACATCTCTTCTGACATCATGGAGAATAGCCCAGAGAATTAACTCAGAAAATTACTTCAAAAATATTCCTAAAACTAAGCCATTCATAACATAATAGATATAAACATACAGACACAGGTAATTCTAAATATAACTTAAAATGGCAATCCTAGGTGTATTTTATTCTTTGGGTTTGAAAAGCTATCTTATATCAATATATTAATAAAGAAAACCTTTAAAAACAGATTAAGACTACACACATCCCATACATAGGTAGAAACTGTACATTCAATTTAAGGTAACTTCTGATCCCAAGGCTGGATAAAACAGTGTGGGTTTGCTGTAACATCAGCACTGGCAACAAACATGACCAGGTCATCAATAGGTGCCTGGAAGAGATACTCTTCTGTCTTGTGCAACATGCTCAGCACAGGAAAGAGGACAAGAGTAAAATGGGCAAGAGAGAAGTTAAGCAAACATTATCTCATGGTATTTGCTCTGTATGCTATGTAGTTTATAATCTGACTGGACAAAAAGTACAAACTCTAGCTCAAAGCCATTTAGATTTTACTTGTAAAACCAGTATCATTCTTTTTCTGAAAATGGCTTGAATGCAGTAGAGACAGCCACGTTCAGTAAGGCCCTTGTAAGAAGCAGCTGTAGCAAATGCAACAGCCGTCACTCTGGATGGCCAAAAACCACCCACAAACCCCCAACCAACCAAAATAATCCCACCACCCACAAAAAAAATGCAGAAAAAAGCACATGATCATACAGTCACAAAGCATACGCATGAAATATAAATCTGGGTTTGCCAAATGGCATCTGAGCTAACTTGCATATTCCAGAGTTGGCATACAGAACTAATCAGCAGACATCAGAAATAAATCTACTACAAAACCAGGAGTTAAGACATTCATGAAGGTTTGTAGCCATAAAAGGTTTTTTGGTTTTGAAAATTGTAAATAAAAACAACTCAGAGATAGAATAATGAGTATGATCTTCCACGCATCATTAATTTTTAATAATACAGATTATAATCCAGGTGTACAGCAGTAGCAGAAGGCAAATGAGTTTGAAGATATGAACCCAATAATCTGTAAAAACACTGAAACAACCATAAAAATCAAAAATCTATCCAACATACAGCAAGTTATAAAGTATTTTGGCAGTTACAGTCTTATAGCCTATTGATAGGGAGTCCAGTTTTTTGTATATGTGACTCATTCTGTTTGTCAGGGGGCTAGCAGCAAATCTAAAGTAGCATGAGGGCAGAAAATGGAAAACTCATTTCAGGAATCTGAGTCATGTCATTCATACAGGACAGATTTTGAACAGCTCATCAACATCAAGAATTCAACATGGAACCCACTCTGCTTTCAAAGTTGTTGACACTGACAGCAAAACTGATGAGAGAATAATTTTTTAAATGTTTGTGAAATAAGTTCTCCCTTAATCGTTCCATCTACCCAAAAGTTCACTAGATGTAGCTGAGGACATCAACCAAACTAAAAAGAGGCTTGTAGCTTCTAAATAAGCTTCAACAGTTAATGGAGTAAAAGCTCTACAATGTGGAACATGATATGCTTTTGACACATCCAGAACTCCTTAAGAAACAGAGTTTAAATTCAAACAGCAAATGGCTTACATCAATGGTCACTGATTTGTTTCCCATAATACTTTCTCTCTTGTTTCACCAGGAGGAGAATCATCAAAGGAATAACTGAACATAATTTGGACTAATGACTTCCCATAATATTCAGCTTCCCTCCTCTGTTTGGACTGTGCCATCAAAAGAATCTCATAGATACCATAATCTTTGCATTTAATGTGCATTACTTGTTCAGAGTTTAAAACATGAGAGGTCTGAAAAAGAGCCAAGATTACTGCTGTCAGTAGAAGGTCTATCCTCTGTAATCAAACAAGCATTAACAGTGATTCCACAATCATACTGATGCGTCTTACACACGTTGAGATACAAATTATGCTCATATCTGCATTTTTCATCATCAGAACTCATCAGCTTTGAAGTTGTCTCATAAAGATCAACATGTGATTGACTGAAATTTGCTTTTTCCTTACTGCATTTTTGCATAGGAAAACCTTTAGCACCCCGCATAGAATTGTCTCAAACAAACTTTACAGCACAGAATTGTTGCATGTGGACCTAGAGATAAGAATAACTTTAGCACAATGATTTCCAACAGCTAAACAAGGCAACCTTAGTTCAGCCAAGACTTGTTAGAACTGATTTTGAATTGGTCTATATTATCAGTTAAATTATTTCAAAGGAGTCAAATTACAGACTTAACCAGAAGATGGAAATTGTTTTGTTCTCATGAAGAAATAATGTATTTTGCTACTTAATTATGATTTTCTGAGACTGCCTAATTATGGGAGACTCCCTTCCTATCTCATTTCTTCAATTAACTGTGTTTTATTTCCTCCACAGTATGAAGATATCAAAAGGTACACGATGGAAGAATACAATACTTTAAGAAATTCTTTCCTTTCAAAATGGTCTGAAATACTGAGGCACTTCTAAGTATTGAACATTTTAAGAAATGAGGAATACTTGTATTGAGCCACTAATTGAGATTACCATAGTTTCTGAACTAACAAACATGAGCTGTGAAACACAACTTGAAACCCTTTGACAATATATTGTAAACTTAAATTTAGCTTTTTTAGTTTATTTACTTCTTGCGGTAAAAGTTTACAGCAAGTTCTGGTTCTGACACTATTAATGTAACCCCTTGGTAACCCTTCCTCTTCCCTGGGCTGTGGGTGTGAATGTCTTATCCTGCCCAGCCCCATCCCCTGCTTCTCCCATGGATACCTGTAAAAGCTGTATTCCAGCAAATGGATTTTGTTTTTGCAAATTGTTACTTACCACCTGAATCCGCTAATAGTAAAAGCTGTTGTCATGTTCTCAAACACTGCAAGGAAAGAAGGCTCTCTGCCCTTTCTGTGATGTACATCTGACCATTACACCTATCAGTGTACCTTCTCCCAGTGGAGAAGCAGTTGTTTAACAGGAAGGGAAATTACTGTTAGCATTGGAGCACTGGCTGTTGACAAGTCATTTCTAGTCTCTGCAGGACACTAGATTTTAAGTACCTCCAGATCTGCTCCATTTGCTTTAAAAGGTACTTTTCCAGGAAGATCAGTGGTACATAGATGGAGGTCATTAATGATTGTGTTCATGGCAAGCCAGGCCCACTTCAATAAGGCATCTGAAGGGAACACGTCTGTTTCAGTATTTGTGTGAAGCACAAATCCTTCACTCAGTGCACTAAGTTCTTTGGTCATTTTTCTAAGTGTTACATGGTATGACAAATATGTGCAGATTCTCCAGACCTGAAATTCATCAGGTTGTCATGATATCCTCTACTTTTCTGATCACAAGCCTATCATCAGAAAAAAAGGCAGACAGCTTACTTATGTTTCGTTGTCTCTCACCACTTCATATTTGTCAAGTCTCACTCTAGGATTTCAGAGAGAATAATAAAATAAAATCTACAATAAAATGCAGAAAAATTAATAAATTGGCTGATCTTGAGTTGAATAAGCAAGTATATGTTATGAAAAATATAAAAGAACATCCTTAGAGAGCTTAGAAAGAAAAACATTACTTACCTTGTTGTGAGGGTTCACTCTTACTTTGTAATATTAATGAATTTTGCTGATATTCTATCTCAAATCTACCCTGCCCTCCAACAGCAAGTCTCAGATTATAATATGTTGCGGTTTGAGCCTGGTCAGCAGCCAACCACCACGAAGCCACTCTCTCCCCCTTCTCTTCCAGCAATAAGAAGGGACAGAGAGCCAGGCTTGGGGCTCAAGATAGGACTGGGATGGGGAAAAAAAATCCCCCTTTATGGGCATGAGCAAAAGGCAGACTCGTTAGGGGAAGAAAAAAAGAACATACATTTATTACAGACACTAACAACACATAACAGAGTAGGACAGTGAGAAGCATTGCCACATCTTGAGAACACCTTCCCCCCATCCCTCCCTTCTTCCCGGGCTCAGCTCTACTCCCGATATCTCTACCTCCTCCCCCAGTGGTGCAGGGGCAGGGAATGGGGGGTGCAGTCAGCGCTGCCAATTCCTTCATCTTCGGTGAGGGGAGTGTCCGGAACTTGTTCCTCCTGCTCCATCATGGTCCCCCTCTTACAGGAGACAGTCCTCCACAAACTTTCTCTGACATGAGTTCCTCCCTCAGGCTGCAGCGTTCCCCACATTGCTCCGTCGTGGGTGACTAACTTTCTCCAACTGGATTCCCTCCCACGGCTGCAGCCCTTCCCGAGCTGCTCCTGCGTGGGACTCCCCCGCATGCTGCAATCCTCCCAGCGCTGAATTACAGCAGCGGTGTTTCCTTTTTCCCACAAGACCCAGGCCTCCTTCGGGCACAGAACCTTGATCATCCTGGCAGAAGCCACAGGCCATAAATCAGTGTCTGCTCCACCGTAGATCTTCATGGGTGGTGGGGGAGCCCGCCCTGCCGTCTCACCACAGGATACAGGGGGGTGTCTGCTCCGGCACACCTCCCCCCTCCTTTCTTCCTCCGTTCCTCCACTGACCTTGGTGTTCACGCAGCTGCCGCAACTCTTCCTCACAAGTCCCACTGCCCGTCACCACGTCCCTTCTTAAATATGTTATCGCAGAGGCGCAGCTGGTTGACTCAGTTTCCAAACAGAAGTGGAGCTGATGTGGAGCTGGGGGAGCTTCAAGAAGCTTCTCACAGGGGGCCGCCCCGATAGCCCCCTCCCCTGCCACCAAAAAACTCCACCACTCACTCAACCCAAGACATAATACCATTTACTGAACTCGATGGGATTAATCATAGTAACTTATTTAACTTTGAGTAATTTAAATGTTAAACTTAATAACTAATAAATCAATCTTTTATTTTTCTTTCTGATGAAATAAATGCTAAAATAGGTTACAGCAAGAAAAAAACCCCACATTTTAATGTAAGAGAAAGTATGTTTATAAAAAGCCCAAATGGATATTTATTTTATTTTATTTTTTTAGAACATCTGTTAGTTCTGCCTAACTGCCTATAGACAGCTTGGCCTTGAACCATCTAATCATACCAGGGTTCATGGAGGAAGACTCCAGGATTTATGCTCCAGCAGACTGCCAAATGCTCCAGTGTTCCTCCTCAACCCGGACGATGTCATTACACTCCTCCCTGTATAATCACTGCCTTAATACAAAGCAAATATTGACAACTACTTCTTGAAGAGAGCTGAACTCCTTTGAAAATCTCACGCAAAAGTTCAAACCAAAGATTCGAAAATAGGCAGCTCTGGGGAGACTGTGCAGAACTCCCTGCTGCTTAAGATACTTATATGGGGAAATGCCAAGCTGAAATTTTGACAGTGAGTGACAAGACTTGTTAGTAGGTATCAGTAAGAAGAATTTCAGGAAGTCTCCTCAAGCTTTCACTGAAATACTTCCCTCTCTTTCCAAGAAGGATAAATTATCTCATTTGTTTCATAACATGGAGAAGGAAAGATAAGAATATTATAGTCATTGACATATGAATGCTACTGTGTACTGCTAAAATACCCAAAGATAATTGGATATAAGTCTAATATCTGCAAAACATCTGCCAGATGAGAGAATGGGCCTATTGACATCTCTAGGGGTTGTTTTGCAGATATTAAAGTCCAATTACCTGTGGTTATAATAAACTCTATCTGCAGGTATTTGGGACTCCGAACAACTGTACTTACAAGTTAAAATTATTTAAAGACCGACCAATTTAATATAGTAATAAGCAGTCTAAAGAGAATAATCTGTGTCTCTTGACAAGAAAAAGGCAAAATTAATGAATGTCAGCTCAATATTTCTAAATTTTCAGAATACATGTCACAATATAGAAATTAAAGCACACTAAAATCAAAAATGCTGCAAGTCATTTTCGCAGGAATATGAATTTAGCACAGAACATTATTTGATTTAGATTGTAAAAGAATTGTTGTTTTACTATATATTAAATTGTATGTAGCAATGCTACTAGCCTAGAGAAACTGATTGATTGCTTTTTCCTAAATCATTTATATATCATCAGCAGCATGATTTACTTCACATTCAGAAAGTTCAATTTCTCATTTCTGTCATGCATCACACATCGGCAGCCAAGCAAATCAATACATTGTCCTGGTAATATGGCACCAATTCTAAGAGAAGCAAAGCAGAGTCCCATTAACATGGACAGGGAGTTTATCATTGCCTGTACTTCAAGAAATGACAGATGATGAAGCAATGTAGAAGAAAAACAAAACACCAGTAGAACATGAAGGAAAAACCTCTTCATGCAGAAACTACAAAAACACATTTCTTTTCAGTCTACTTAAGAGAAGTCAAAATTCAGAAATGCTTTAAATACAAACAATCTAAATTGAAAGCTGTAGCATTACTGGATGAGCATGAGAGTATTTAGACACAAGACAGTTATCAGAAACACCACACAAAGGAAAAAAAGAAGCCAACTTTTCTAAAAAACTCAGGATTTATCAATAGGATTCACTGCCTCATAATGCTTTTTTTTTTGTTGTACACGGCAGCTGGGCTATGTTTTAGATTGATATATAGATACACATGCACATCTACAGTGCACACACTGTGTAGGAATTCAAATGGCCAATATTACTAATATTATGGTAACGTCTGGAGACTAGAGATAAGACATTTGTTGATTTGTGGAAAAAAAAAAATGACACAAACATGCAAAACAGTGAAAATGTAACTAAAACATAGAGAGAATTCTGAGGCTGTGCATTAACCTCCCTCTGCTCTGAACCATCAGCAAGTTTTCTGAGCAAGGCTGGACAATGCATGCAAACATTCAGCATCACTCCTGAGCTAAGGATAACTACTTCAGCATTAACAAGGAGACAAAAGGATCCTGTTGGGAACTGTCTTAATCCTAAACCCCATCTGTTCAAGCTTATCCAAAAAAGTGTCCCTCTAGTTACATCTTCTATCAGTGATTCTGGACATTGTCAGCATGGAAGTATGATGAAGCACAATTCGGCTACTTCAGCAATATTTCTGCTCAGTATATCTGGAGGCTTGGTGAAAGCTGGCAGTACATCTTTCTTATCACCTGAGGTATTTGTCTTTTGCTCACCAATAACACACATGAGAACTCAAGTTTACAGCAGGTTATGGACTTAAATACTATTCTAAAGCCACAATTTATAAGAAGAATAGCATATACATTGTGGAGAATAACATAGTTGGCTTATATATGTGGTATTTTTGAAAAAAAAAAAAAAAAAATCACAAAATTACTTTACAATATACAAAAAACTACGGACTCATAGATAGCCAATTAGTACCAAGCTGCTTAATCGCTCATATCTCTGCTGTTATCAACTGGATTTTCTTTGCCTAGCTACTCACAATATAGTAGCTTACCCAAATAAAATGGAGAGTCCTGATGGACGATATCTATACCAGGCTGAATGTTTTGATTAAGAATATACAAAATATATAGGCTGACAGACTTAAAACATATTAATTTATTTAAATGCAGGCCATAGGCTATCAGAGTAATTGAGAAACTTGAAACATACAGGTCCTGTACCATGAGATGAATGCTATACAGAAATATTAAATAAATGGTTAATCCTGTTTATATAACAGATCATGGAACACCTCTAGTAGCAATATCTAAGCATTCTATGTATTTTTAAACTTCAAACCACCATTTTCTCCTTTTCTGTCAATTTCTTCAGCAGTTTTGCATTTGCACAGAGCAAACATCAAAATTACTTATAAAAATCTTAAGTAACATGCAAAGCATATTTTGAAATTCTGAAATCTTTCAGAACACCCAAACTTGGTTCACTGCATCACTTCATTCTTCACCATCCACTTGGTAATTCAAAAACATAGCCAGAAAGAGTAAGTTAGAAGTGTCTCTTGAATTTGCAGAGATCTTCAAAGTTGATGAGAATACAAGTCACCACACACTGAAATCAATGGAGTGATACGAAGAGAAGGGAAGTCAGAGTTTGTGTACTGCTGAACACAGTTGGCATCAGAGAAGCTGGAAAAAGCATAACGTACTTGTTTCTCTCTCCTCTTTCTCACTCCCCCCAAATCCTGTCTTTCTGCATAAAACATTAAAATTCTTTTACATTTCACTTCAAAGACTTTTTCCCCTAAGGCTCTGAGGATTTGGATACAAAAGAGGATGTACAGTTTTCTGACTACAGTGAAACTCAACTGATTTTTAGATTAAATTGGTAACATTCTCAAAAACAATAATCAAGTTGTACAAATGGTTCCTTACTGGAGAGAGGGGGGTGGGGAGAAGAAAGAACGGAAGAAGGAAATGTGACTCCATAATTACTGTATTACAGTACAAATCTATTAAAAAAAGGTGTTTTGATAGACAAATGAAATTAGAAAATTGATTCCAGGGCTCCGAGTAGGCTTTTCATAGCGTTAGCAGAACAAAGTTTAATTTTCATGTAGGCACTTCAGGCTCATTCTTGCTTACGGTAAGCCTGGTGACTTATAGAATAGGTGTCCTGGCACAACCCATTAAATGTCATTCCTGCTTTTTTTCCCAATGTTTTCAATGAAAATCATCTGTACTCTAGGGTACTTTCTTCAAAACACTTTCATAAGTAAATTTCCACTGTTACAATACTTCAAGTAGATCAGAAACAGGCAGGGAGAATTGTGTCAGTGCAATAATACTCAAAAACCTTCTAGCTCCAAGAACTTGGCAATTTCTTGCAATCTTTCTGCTTCCATAAACTCAGTTACTCCCACCAGGATGAATGATCTAAGAAGTTATTTGATTCAACACTGTGATGATCCTGCAAGTCTAAGTGTTCCTCACATAACAGAGAGATGAGTATACGCAGCACAGTGGTGCCTCGTGATACAAAGCTAACGATGCCTAATTAGCCCAAAGCAAAAGGCACATCATCAGAACCATGTTCTTTCTGAGACTCCAGCAACAACTGGGCACCACACCATAGAGTGCCAGCCTCTGCAGCGCTATACACTGGTACTTTCTGTGTAACTTGGACTACAGATCCTTCCCAGATCTGTGGGAATTCAATCATATGCATGTGCTTGGTGTTTCCTGCAGACCAAGTGCTACGTTTATGTATCAAGCATATGCCAGAACACAATCTGGACCACTTTTATTTATTTAAATATCTGAAGTTCAGGGATTTCCACCACTATTAAAATTACATGTCTGATTTCTGTAGACAAACAAGTAATGTTATAGATAACCATGCACATTTTATACAGTACCTAGGAACATCCTATCCTGTAGTTCTGCCACAGTTTATATTATCTAACCCACTTACTTCATTTAGTAGAGGACCTCTTCTGAGGATAAGGTTGACTATGATATGTCAGTTTTGCACATTGATTAAGTCTGGATCATCTTTGAAGGGGATATTAGTGTAGCATGGGTGACAAAGAAAACATTATGTGAAGAAAACATGGGTGGCGACTGTTGCCAATATAAAGACAGTGTTAAACATACTTATTTCCTACACTAATAGTAAAATTATAAATAAAAATGTCCCACAATCTATAAATTTCAAAAAGCAGATTAGTATAAATTTCAATTCTGCAGTAAAGTTTATTAATTCTCTATTAAACATATCACATAAAAAAGGAGTCCCTGAACACACAAGTAACTATATTAAACAAATCTGTGTTATATGCAAGACTTTTTAATTTATTTGGGGGGGGGTGAGGTGCAGTGGGGTGGGGAGGGAATATTAGTTTAATTTGTAATTAAAAGTAGACTATGGTGGAATACTGGGAAGATGAGTATTAAGAAGCCCAAGATAATGGTCTATTTTCTTGAAGCTCAATTTGATTATCAGCTACGCAGAAGAACCAAGAAATTTACTTTCTCTTCTCATAAGAGTAGATCTTCAAAGATGCAGTAGGAAATTGTAATATATAAGCGTAAGGATGGTATCAATCACTGCTGAGAAAAGCAACATTTAGGCAGAAATAACAAATTGCTATTTAAATGTGAACTGCAGCTGATGTAAATATGATCAAAATGAATACATCAGTTCTGAAGTGATCTATTTCAATACCATTAAATCACAAAATGAACAGAACTCAAGTAAAAATAACCATTTTGAAAAGACGTGCAATCAGGTATAAGCAGGGAATGGGCTTTTTTTCAGAGCAATCTACAAGGTGAAAATAGAAAGTATTTACTGTGTTCCAAGACTTAAGAAAATGTTACTGCTTCATTCATAACTATTTTCTTCCACACTTAAGTCAATGAAATCAAGTCAAATAAAATGAAAATCTTCAATACCATGCTTTGGCATCAAAAATTTTTTTACAGAAAAATTACATGTCTTTCACCCAGCTCAAGAGATTTAACCTTAATAAGAAACTAAGCACATCTCCCAGGAAGCTGAACTGTTATATACACACCGAAGGACGAACTCAGAATGCCAATAGACTACTCAAGTCTACTTGAACCTTCTACCATACTCGAAGACCTCCAGTATAAAAAGGACGATAATTGAGTGCACATATTTAATATACAGGGCTAAAATTTTTCACTTGAACAAAATTCAGTAAATGAATCATGCATCTCAAATATTAATTGAATCATCATATAAAATCCATAAACAGGTGGACAAGAGCTCTGTTTGACTGTGATACTTCCAGTGGATTTGTGCAGTGTTCTGTTAACTTATTTCCTAAGAGATGGTATAGTTAAACATGCATAATATATTAGAAAAAAAAAAATCAACCTTATAGATCTTTTAAAAGACCTACAGTACATTTTTTTGCATAAGCAGCCCATAATAATTGGATAATCTGATTGAGCATAATGAGGACAACATCACCTATGAGAAGCCAGTCAGACCTGTTTTGAATGAGTGGAAGGAAGACACAAATATGTGATGGAGTAAATACCATCATTCTAGTCCTACACTATTATCCTGGCCGCCTTGTTTTGTTGACAGTACATTTCCTCAACCAAAGCAATTTTGAAGACCTGCCAATATCTTGAAACTAATCAGCCTCTTCCAGCCTCTGCTTAGTCTTCACTTGGCAAGTTTCTTGTGCCATGCTTGGGTGTATCTGAATAAATTAATTTCACGGTATCTAACTTGCAGATTTGAGGAAATACCTATATTAATAAGGACATACTTGCAAAATAGCTAAAAATTGAGCAGATTTTACACAGATAGTATCATCAACCAAAAAATCAAATATGAAATCTCATGTGTTTTTAAATGAGGCATGTGTATAAGAAATGATTCAATTGGAAAGTACTGTTATCTTTTTAATAATATTAAAGATCCAACTTGGGTGCAGAGGGAATATTTTTTTATACTTTGGTGCAAATAAATACTAAATTTCTCAGTGGTATTCCAAAAAGATAATTTTGAAGATGGATGGAAATGCCCTAAACCCCAATTTTTTGCATAAAATTGAAGATTGTTTCTGATGTTTGAAAACAATTATTAGCAACTGTCTTCTACTCTTGAGTAGGCCATTTTTCCAGGAACAGAACTTTTATAGTAAAACATACATCCACACTGAGAGGGTATAAATGAATAAGTGGGTATAATTTTCTCCTCCACTCTTTATTAAAGACAAAGATCTTGTGTGGAAAACAAATACTTATATTTGCACCCTACCACTGATTTCATCATTGTGACCTGTACTCATCCTCATGTTTTGAGCTGATCCCTACACTTTTACCTCATTTGGCTACATTAACCTGAAATATATGCAGGGGAAAACAGGTGTCCAAAACAATTATAAATGGTCTGGAAATGATGAAGGGGCTCAGACATAGAATATTGTCTTCTATCAGGTAAATAAATCTCCCAGTTGTCTCACTTAAGATTTCACTGAAAGACTATATATGTTGTACTTTTGCCCTTTTATGTGGATTTAAGAGTTGGTCTTTTTGAAACTGGAAATAAAAGTGAGGGGTATATCCAAACAAATGAAATCAGTAAAGTATCATCTATATAACCTCAGTTTTTAATACCTGACAACATTTGGTCTTACGTATCGAAGTTCCTCACAACCCACTATGAGCCTACATTTTGAATGCTGATGTGCATTAAAAAAAAAAGAAGAAAAATGAACATCTGACAACCTTAACATTATTTATAAAACTGCATTAATACTCCACTCTGCTTAATTATTCCATAGCTGTATTAAAAATCCAAGGCCAGAAGGAGAAAATTGTAATTTGTAGAAGAAAATGCTGCAGTCTGGTGCCTGTGACATTTGTTCCATTTAGAAAAATATTTATTCATTAAGATACGTTAGCTTGCAATGCAGTGTGAGGCAATGTTCTGGAATATTATTCTGTCTTTACCTGCAGTATTCAGGACATCATAGTATCTAAACCACTTATACTTTTAAGTAAGGATCTGGTTATGAAAGAACATTATGAAGGAACATTGCTCTCATTGACTGTCCAAAAACAATATGCTAAAAACTGATACTGCTAAGAGCTAGACATCATTAGAACATTAAAACAAACAAACAAACAAACAAACAATTCTTTACCCATGTAGAATTAAGGTTGCTTTTGGACACTTAGCAGGAATTCATTTTCTTTTCATAATGAGCAAGCTATAATGAATCCTCTTTCTAAAGTCACCTATATATAAGTTGTAAACTTTTTCTTAATACAGATTCCTATCTGGGTAAGTCCTGTCTTCTAACATCTTTTTCAAGGATAATGACATGTACCTTTGTTGTGGAAAACTAGTTATACAGTACCATGTGAGTGAAGTTTATAGGAATTTTGATTATAAACCCTGATATTATTAGAACTACATCAATATTTCCTAAAAATTGCAACAGACCTGTAACATTCCTAAACATCCTTCACACAGGCTGGTTGGTATCAGAAACCACATTGCTGCCTTCTCAAAATATTTCAGTAGGACCTGTGTGTCTCAAGACACAGAAGACTTTTCTGTAGCAAATTTCTTTGTGACACCTATATCAGAAAAGGCAGCACAGGTTTGTTGGCCGTATCCCAACTACTTGCCTAAGATGCTGAAAGAGGTGAGAATAAATTATTCTGACACACAACCCCCTCCAGGTTGTAGAAATGCTATACAAAGAAAAGTTATTTGGCAGGTCAAAAGATGTTAATGGTTGTGGACAGATATGCACAAGGTGGCAGGAAGTGGAAGGGTTTTAACAGGAGGTGGGACTAGGCCAAGGAAGGAGAAGGAAATCTACTTTAGCTGTCTGCATTTAGTTGGCACAGAAGACTGTAACCCTGAAGAGCCCCAAAGACACTGTTAAGCACCTGTGAAATCCTTGGCAGAAGCAACCTCCTTTCACATTCTTCTCACTAGAAGAGTTCACTTACTCTAGTCCAGCTTAACATTTTGGCTTTTATGTACCAGAAAGTCATGTTAAATCCTGCTCTAAAAGTAATACCCTGTTTTACTCAGTATCCTGTATTTGCCTCTGGTTTGCATTGACATTCCCATCATACTAAGACAACTGCATCACCCCATTTCACATTTCAGAAGTTTTTAAGTTAACAAAATTGTCTATAACTTTTCTAACGTTCGCTTTTCTTCTGAGTAGCAACTCCAGGCACTGCTCAAGGCTATGTCTATTTCTTGAAGTAGATGTGACTGAGACAAGATAATGCCAACCCTTAAAGGAACTTTTCCCTGCAAATAGATTTTAATACACACTGTTGATTTTACTCTGTTTTTCTCTAGCTCTAGTATAGTAACTGTGTCAATATGCAAATATGTATTACATAAGGTTGCCTCTTGGGCTGGAAAAGCAGGATATCTGCATGCAAATGTTAATTACAAAGAATCCAGTACAATATTTTAACATACATTAAAGGGTATCAGCCTCAAATACAAAAGTTAAAGCACTACAACTTTATGCTGAGAACCCCATGTGGACTGCACGTCTCTCATGCCTTTGAAATAAATACCCTTCTTCAAAAAAACTAAGAGAAAAACACATGAATAATACAATAATGTATAATACACAATGCAGTAATGGAAAATGCTATTATTAGTACTTCATAATCACTATATTTTTCTGACACAACTGCACAGCTTTATTCTTGAAGGAATTATGACTCAAATTCTGTTCCAAACTACTAAAAAAAAAAAAAAACAAGCAATTTGACAATATTTTCACATGAGCTTGGAACAGAATTTGAGTACTAATACCCTTTTATGTGTGTACTTGTGTAAAATGGCTAAAAATGGTGAAATGTGGTGTACAGTGGTGAAATGGCTAAAAAAGATACTTTATCACCTTCACTGTACCAAGCACTCGTATATAAACACAGACCGAGTATGATTCTTGCTTTGTAAAGTACTAAGAGTCATTGAAACAAAAAATGTTGCCAAGTCAAAGGGGAAGAAATAGGACACTTTTTCTTCAAGGAAACCAAAAAACATTCAGGTCTGCAAACTCGTCACAATGCAGCGTTGCTTAAAAATTGTCAATAAAGATAGATACAAAAACAAAACTAAAAGGGCTGAAATGAAATACCTCTTAGTGGAGGACCACACAGGCTAGACTCTTCATTTTGATGGAACTGCCTGGCCATTAACAAGAGTAAACGCTATCCTAATAAGTACCATAAACATAAATGCATGTGAACATAAAGGAAAGGGTCATCCCTAACCCCAGAGAAAACAAAGTACCCATATTCCTGTGGTCACAAACACAATAAATACCAGAATCCAAGGAGCAGGGTGGTGACAAGTAGCTTTTGGAGAGGATGCACCACTGGGCTTTAAGCTACATGCTCAAACTCCGCACCGCCTCGTGCATGCCCCAAATTCTCCCTGCAGCCTTACTGTACTTATAGCTGGAGATCACTGATAAAAAAACTTCCCATGTCAGAACAACAAGTATAAAATAGATCAATATCTGTAGAACACTTACTAGGACAAGTGAGGGAAAAGGGCCTAATAATATTAAATGCTAAGTGGACAGTAATTTAACCATAACTTTCCTTCCAAGTTTTTTTTATTCGTTTGTTTCGATTTTGGATGAAATCATATATATAAGGCAGTCTGCAAACTTAATTAGAATAAATAAAATAAAAATCTATGTTGCACTGATGAAACTGTTGTCCTCTTCACTAACTTAGATGTATTCATGACCCTGTTCACTATAATTATTTGACGCATCATTAAATAAGGAAAACAGGACTATATTGTTAACGTTTTCTGTAGGATCACCAGAGCACTTGGCATAAGGTTGAGTTGAAGATACAGAATTAACATAATACCAACATTTAAAGAACCTAATGGCAAACTAGCAACCAATACATTTAAAAACAGCAGAATACAGAAAAAAAAGTCTCCATTTCTTTTTTCCCCTAAAACATACATAAAAATATGCTGTATTTCTTTTTAAATATCCAGATTTTGAAATGTTTAACCACTCTAAATAGCACAGTATAAATACATGGTCTAATGCATAAAACTATGTATACAAACATGTACCTAGCTACAGACATTCTCTACATGACTTGAATATGAAGTATATCATGAATGATCACATATAAATAATAATGGATATCAGGAAAAAAGAAAAATATGAAATTACCAAATCATAATATTTGTTGTACATGATAATGGCAAAAATTCTGAGGACTTATATCTGAACTGCATATCAGGAATTATATCTTCTTTGAAAAATAATCTTCACTGACTTTGTTGAGAAGAATCTTTTAAGTGTGTGATGTTTTACCATAAGTAGACATATCAGAAGTTGCACCTGTATCTTCCGTGTTCTGCAGAGTTATCATATGCCAGTATTTCAGAGTCATTGGTAACTCAGAAACTGCATTAAGAACTTTTTTTTTTTGTAGGTAAAGTTAGCAATGCAGTGGCAGGTGCTCAAATGGTGTTGATTATCAATAGAGTCACAAGGGTTTACACCTGTTGAATATCTGCCAACAAATGCTTTTCAGCCCAGAAAGGCCATTGGAAGGAATATCAGGCTAACACTGTGTACTTGTTTTCAGTTGTTTTCACCATCATGGCAACACTAGACAGGATTAGAAACTCAATCATAAAGAAAATGGCATTATCAAAGGAAAAATAATTCCAGTTTAAGACAACTAAAAGTATTTTAGCATTCAAATTACAGGAAGGCAAAAATCAAATCAAATTTGGCAAAGAAAAAAAAAAAAAGTATTGCAACAAAGAAAGGCCCTTCTTAAAAATGAAAATGAATTCAAAGCATATCAGGAAAAACCCAAGGGAAACAATTTTGCTTTCAAGCTGTCTGCCTTAACTTCAACTTTGGTAGACTATAAAGTGTTTACGGCTCTATTATTACCTAAATTCAGTTCAAGTATAGATTTAAAGTATGAGCAAATTAATCCTTAGTGTATTACGAAGTGGTAACTTGTGAATGGTCTAAAGCATTGAGAAAAACAATTTTTGGTAGCATACATCCAAAATATGTCTGCCTCATGAGATCAATGTTTCAGCTTAGTTAATGTTACAGCCTGCCTTTATACTATACTCTCTCTTTAAAACTGTTCTTCAGCATGGATGAAGTTGGGGTTTTTTTGTTTTGTTTTGTTTTGTTTTCCTGAAGAAGGGAACACTTTACTGTTTTACCTGTATATTCTCTTGAAACAATTCTCTAACACAGTTTTAGCCAAATAAAACCACTGGAGAAGACTAGGGGGAACCAAGAA
Source organism: Tyto alba (assembly GCF_018691265.1). NCBI lineage: Eukaryota > Metazoa > Chordata > Aves > Strigiformes > Tytonidae > Tyto > Tyto alba. The sequence goes on from NW_024881279.1 coordinate 14,887,121, forward strand.
TGAGTTTTGTCTGATGAAGACTTCATGGATTGTATCTACCAGCATTAATAAATTTTAAATCACTTCTCAAATTATAAGACACTGTATTAAAGGATAAGGAGTATGTCACCTACCAATTAAATGCAACCATTTAATAGCAGAAAGCAGCCTTACACAACAATTTATGGCATACAGTAAGGAATACAAAATCCAATTAAAATTTCAGGGGGAATTTAGCAGGGCAGAATTTAATTAGCAAAGATACAATTTTGCCAAGAGACTGTGGCTAACACCTGCTCTGAAGTGTAAAGTGACAAGGAATATGTAGTAACAAACGTTTGGGTAATAACCGATGTTACATTTGCTAGACAGCTCCTCTAGTCCCATTTAGATCCTTGTTTCCCTTAGACTGAGAGAAGCACGGCTTTCTCAGTTAGCAGCGCTTGCTACGGAATCTCTGACTCATTCTAAAATCCTAACCCAACCCAAGCAATACTGTCAGAACACTGAAATACACTTACTGTCATATTTCTGCACAGAGTTTAAATCCCACTTATTAGCACCTTTTACCTACTCCCTGTGGATAGCTACAATGCACCCTGTAAACTGTTGTGAGTGGCCACAGGGATATGAAGGCTGTGCCTACACCACATGGCAAGTGGGCAAGGTGGTGGTGTGAACCATCCTGAGGGCTTGTTCCCTTTGGCAGAAAGCAAGGTCAAACAGGCAGGAAGGATGATCAGTGAATGCAACTGACTTTCTCATTGGGATACAACTGACATGCCCCATCTGAGAGGACAGTCAAGAGCATCTTCTCAGCAACATATGCAGAACCAAGAAAACTCAGTTCCATCATATTTCTAAAGTTGGCTTGATCTGAGATTTTCTTAAATCCCACTATTTATCTTTTGCATATCCAAAGCAACAATGAGAACACCGATTTACTTAAAGGCATTGGAACACCTGCTGAAATACAGATCGTTATTTTTGTTAAGTGTTCCCAACAGTAGAAATCTTAGCAATGAACTGAAACAAATAATTAACTTTATCATCACCATTTTCTGTTATATTCTTTGGGTATTTTTTACTTGCTTACAAGAAAGTTGGTATTTGCTTTGATATGTATGCAAAAGACCCATGGAAGCATACCATTCACAATTCTAGAAGTGATATCTTGCAAAGTCTAATAAGATCATTTTCTACATCTGGTAAGATGTCACAGTTACCAATGTTGTGAATTAAAATCCAAATTCAATTCTACTATCTTAAATGATTGTAGTTAATGTTTTTTCGCTAGATTCACTGACAACTTCATTAGCATTAACAGCAAGTCAGTGGACTACCTCACTGATGAAAAGATAAAGTCACTGATTAAGCCAATCATTATATCCATCAGCATTATACTTATGAGTTAAAATCCTATCCTATTAATGATGAAAGGAAAGGAATAGATATCAGAAACCCAGCATTAATGAATCCTACTGTTAGTAAATCCACATGTAGCTGCAGTACAGGACAAATAAAGCACCAAGATTAAAGCTTTGAGCTTTGATAATTACATCAATAATGAGAGAGAAAATAATTTTGAAAACCTCACTTTGAAATTCTGGCAATGTCTCTCTAAATGGAAACACAAGGAGTGTTTCAAAAATGTTCACCTTTGCCTCAAGGCTGTCCTTTGAACAAGGGAAATATGGAACACTATTAGTTTAATTCTCATTTAGCATTTTTAATTCAATATTGAAAATATAACTTTTCCTCATAAAATTAACATGTATGCTCTGTATTTCTTAGAATTATTTTTGAGAGGAAAATAAAATCTTGTGATTTGGGAAATTGTGAATTAAGTTTATATATTTTACTGATTCTCCAAATCAACTGCTACAACTTAAGGCTTTAGTATAAAAAAATATGTACTGAAAGATGAAAAAAAAATTGAAAAATTATGTGCCCAGTTCAGATGTGTATGGTTGAAAATGACTGCCAGATTACTGAACTCTCTTTTTTAGAAAAGTGGAAAGGGACAAATATCTGGTACTAGCTAACCTGCTGTTTTAACTAAAATATTCTCACTGAATACAATAGTGCTGCTGAAATAGAAGGCGAAGATCATGCTGTGTATCATGAGGAAGAGGAGAAGTAATTAATCCTTCAACTGAAATGTGTAGAGTCTCATAAGTTAATTAAGACAGTGAAAATTCAGTGAACATCTGTAGAAAAAAGTTTCATAATTATTCAATGCACTGAGAAAACTAGAGGCACTTTATATTCTTCTAGCAAACAAAAGAATACTGAAGATGTCAAACTATCTGGCTTCGCCTTATATAAATGTATGCAAAAGGCATTATGATCTGACATTTTAATGAGAAAAGGTGGATACAGTGTCAAAGCAGAGTAGGAATAACTACGGACAAGCCTGTCTATGGCAAATCTTTGCCCTGCTGTCTACAATAAGACACCAATAATAATTTTCTTAACTGCTTTTCCTGATGGCATAAGGAGGGAGAAATAATGCAATAGGTTCTTGCAGAAGGGAGAAAGTACATGAACAACCAGGCAATAGAGAAGAATGTTTAGAGTACCATACCCAGTTTGGTTGGAATACAAGTGATCACTGGTATAGATGATCTTGAGTGAAAACAAGAATGTTTTGCAAGTCCATCTCACAAAATCACCAAAACAATAGAAATTAGTATATTTTCTGTAATGCATTTATTAAATACATACACCTTTACACCTTTAACAAATCCAATTTATTTTTGTAAAGATTTTTTCTTTTGTAAAGTTGTTTTTACACCAGCAAGCAAGTGTCCAGGGCATGATGTGTGCTGTGTGAATGCTACTTGTTTCTGCACTGTGGATTTTCTTCCCAACCCACTTCTCACCTACAGCATTTGGTTTCCCTAGCTCAGCCTGCTGTCAGCAGGTGACATTAATTATCCACTGTAAAGTGGCTGTGAACTGTTGATTAAAGAAATTACTCAATTCCTGTGTATGCACCTAGCATCAATTATAACCTGCATCTATAAGATCAGGTATTTCAATTATTCTCACAACAGCACTGCTTTTAAATCTCTGCAATATGTAGGAATCAACATTTTGAAGAGACTAAAATGTGACTTAAGATACCTTAAAGGGAGTTTCAGTTCTAAAAGGTTAATTGCTAAGGAACTTCTGAAAAACAGGTGCTGTCTGAGACTGTCTCAAAAACTCTGCGGCACATCATCTGTGAAGCATAGTCCTTAGGACAATGCTTCCATGCTGAAATCTTTGCTCTTTACATCAATCACAGCAGGAGTATGTTTTCCACCTAAAATATACAAGCAATGAAGGAAGAATGAGTGAAGCACTGCCAGGTTTTGAGTAAAGACAAGAATTTAGTGCTGGCAGTTCTTATTCTGAAAAGCTCCTCTCTAGACTTTTTTTCCATTTGTCTATTGCAGTTGCAATCTTGAGTCCAAGTCTGCCCCAAATCTGTCTGACAAAAGACAGAATGAACAAAGAATTACAGCATGGGCTTGAATCTCCACTTTCCATTATTGCCTTGTCTCCCACAACAGACAATATAAGTCTATGTTATGCTGATCACTATTGCTATCCTTCTCACTGTGCTCCCACTCTGTAGCCACTTGGGTCACATAATATAATGATATTCATATAGTGATATTGATATAATGAACTACAGGAATACATTAAAGAATTTGTAATAACTGAGAAATCAACAGTCCCCCACACTCACAGCTCTCCCCATTCCATCCTAATGATGTTCTTGAAAAAAACCCGCAAACTCAATTAAAAGAAGAGTATTCTTTTAATTCTAACTGTTTCTTTTCTGTCTAGAAATAACCACCACTAAGCTGGATCAGCTGTTACTGAAGATTGGAGGAGTCCTACGCCATTAGTATTTAGATGGCTTTCATCAATATGCAGTGCTGAGAAGTCACTCTAACACATTATTTTTTCACACAGTATTGTTCCTTCTTTCTCCTAATAACTAATTTCCTTAAGAAAAGGTTTATAACCGAGATGGGGCAAAGTGGCTATAAGAAAATTGAAAAATGTGCAAGGAATATGCTTGCACACCTTACTTTGGCTTTATCCATCACACACTTATGAAAACTACCAGATTTAAGCAATTTAAAAATGCATTGATTAATGGTGCAACAGTACTCTATTCCTTCTGGCTTTACTCTTGTGGCTCTGAACATCTGTGGCTTTCACACAGTGAAGAAGCCAGCTATATCAAATTTAGCCTACTGAAATACCATATTTAAGTAAATATGCTCCCCACGTTCCACAGCAATTTTAGATGTTACTCAGAAAAGATGTAGGTAGTAGCATAATCTCATCTTTTAATTCTGTAACCCAGTATCAAACAGAAAACCACACACAGTATCTTTAGTCCTGAAATGTTCTGACCTCTACCCTTTGCTGTCAGGGTTTACACTACAGTAGAAGGAAAAAAACCCCAACAACACAAAAACCCCAACACCCAAACAAAAAACCAAAGCCCCAACAAACAGCTCTCAAACCCATCGTACAAGCCAGATGAAAGCCCTGGCTGGTTGCAAAGATGACAGAATAATTGCAGCATCTGAACAAGCACAACCTTGTTGCTCAAATTTTGCTGAAAACTCTGACCTGAGGGTTCCTCACTGAAATATTCCAGATCCTCATGTCTCCTTGAGCTCTGTTGCTATTAATAACATGTATAGCAGGGCTTATTCTGGTCTCTGTTTGGGTGGGGGGGTTGTGGCTTTTTTTGAAGTTCTACAAAGGAACATTTGTTTCCTGTGATAAACATTTATTCTCATACTTGATACTCTGCAGTTTTAACAGGAAAGACATAAGATTCTATGTCCTTGTTGAAGATTGGTTGTGACACAAAAGCATCTTTTTCTCCCCACTGCACTCACATTCATATGCACAGATGCCCTCAATGTTCAAAGCATTTAGTTTCAGTCAGTGTCAACTTCCTCTACAGTGAAAAAATAAAATGCATCACTTGAACCATTTCAGATAGGAGGCTGGCTTCAGTGTTTCTGAGAATCATACTTTCTTAACAAGCTAAATTCAAAGTATTTCTCTGTTTTGTAAGAGACAGAAAAAAAAAAAAAAAAGTTGTGTACAGTCAAAGAGAAAGGGGACTAAATCAGGAATTCATGCATATGTTACATAAATACAATCGGGTGAAGCGCATTTAAGCCCCTGGATTTCAAGAAACCTGCTCTATTTTTCAAAACTTGTTGATATTGAAAATCTCTTGATTACCTGAAATAATTTACTTTCATTGAAAAGACACAGATAAATAATACCAAATTCTTTTTTAATGTTATTATGTGAATACTGATAGGATATAAAAAATATTTTTTAAGTAAATGTATCAAAAATATAATATAACCTGTTAACTGTGTTCAAGCAGGACAGATGGCATACAGCTACTAATCTTCAGGGAGAGACAAATCAGATCAGTGTACTCTTATATACTGCCTAATGCTATCAGTTTCTGCTTGGAATACACAAGAAAGGTAATAAACAATCACTAGATAATTAATGTGTAACAGACTATAGTATTATCTTATTACGTGGTTTGCACTAATGGGGCCAATCTGTATACAGTGTGCTTTCTCTTGGGGAATCATTAGATGTCTGAATCATAAAACATTATGTGGAAGAAGAGAAAAAGACTTACAAAACCAGATTTATATAAAGAGGTAATTAGATGTAAAGGGCATAATGCTGATAACAATTATTGCTGATAACCTGAAAATACAATTCACTTCAGTAGTTAATCCACAGTACTACCATTTTCTACCAGAAGCTACATTATATTTCACTTCTACCTCTCTTACTATGAGCAGCTTCTTCCTAACACTCTATGCTACTAACAACCAAATCATTCTAGATTACAACAGCTTCAACTCTTACACAGTGGGCTCGTTAGACAGAGAAACATTAGTATAGTAGAAAAAGAAACTATCGAACAGAGAGATGTTACCAGAAGTCACAGAAGTGACCAAATTAGTAGTAAATGTACAATCAGAAATCTGTTTCCCAGTCTGGTGCTATCCCACACCAGATGCTCACCCTTACTGAGACACAACTTTCATAAATGAGTTTTCTTTGAGAGGTACAAGATTTTGTCAACCTTGTAACAAAAATTAGAGACATGATCCACAAAAAGAATTCCATCTTCTCTTATACTTTACCGTGGCACACATTAAATGGAAACTCATCAGGTACTGTCTTCAGGGGCTGGTGCCACTGTGTACCACTTTGAAGTGGGTTACATATCTGAGATATTTGACATTTCCAGCTTCTTTTCCTTGTAACAATTGCATTCACCTATCAGTTAGCATTTAGTCACCAATTTGGTCTATGAGGTATGAATTTTGCCAAAACAATACCAATCGTGCCAGTATGGCACAATGTCACCAGGTTGGCTTTTAATCCATGAACCACATAGGAGTGAGCTGCAAAGGCTCTTCTCAACACATGAGAAACAGTGTTCAGTGATGGGCTGTGTTTAGATAGCCTCGAAAATAAAAAACTACTAAGGGGAAATTGCACACAGTGTTAAACACTAAACCTTACTTCCAATCTTATCGTATTAGCTCCTCTAGCCCAGATCAGCCATCATTCTAAAGATAACTTTGGAATTAAGAAATTTTCTCTGAGAGAATCTAGAGATATAAATACTTATAAATGGGATTTTTTCCTGCAGCACAAGAAGATAACTGAAGTAGTACAGTCCTTCAAATCATGATTATACCTAACACAAAACCATTCTCATTTTGAATAAACTACCATGATAAAAGTCTCTTAGGATTCAAATGTATTTACATAAAGACATGTACTCACGGTCAAGACCCATGGTAATTGTCCAGAATATACAGTTGCTGTTTGGATATGAAACGCACATTCCATAGACACAGAAAATGAAGATTTGAGGAAATTCCCAGTTTCATGAACAGAAGAAACAAGACAGAATATACCTTAAATGATGATACTGCAAAAGTACAAAATTGACATACTGATAATTATCTGGGGATATCATCAGTGCAATTTAGGCTAGAGATTTAGCATCCCTAACTTCAGATTCTTAATCTTGAGACTAGACAACCACACTCCATCTGCAGAAACTGGAAAGAATGAACAACTGCCAGAAGATTATTCATCTGCTCTTAAGACAGGTGTGATGACCTGATTTCTGGGAGATATACAGCTTTCCCCTGGCAATACAGGAAGACCCAACTGTTTATTTAGCAAGATGCCTGATTTTTAGATCATTATCCTCAGGTGAGCTAAATGCTAACTCATCAGACAAATGCTACTCTGAAGTTGTTTTGTTATCTCTGTCAACATCTAGAAGAGTTCTGTGGAACCACAAAGCAAAATCACACTTTCCTGAACTGAAGGATGTAATTTCTTTTAATACTGGTCTCCTACTATAGGGGAGAAAATTGTCAAAAAATATTATGCAGTCACAGACAAACCAGTTATGAAACAATGTATTCAATTTTCCAGTGAAACCATGCCATTTTTATATCTGCTATAAACTGTGGACACTAATGGTCTCAAGAGATGTAAAGCATCACAGAAATACGGGGTACACTGCTGGCACATACATGAACAACCTTAAAAAGACTAAAAAAGACTAATACCCTCAAACATGTCTCTTCTCCAAAGTATATGAAAACTATAACATGGAGGATCTTAAATGCAACAGTAGATCCCTTTTGTTGAACTTCATTACCTTAATTCACTGTACTGTATACTTGCATTATGATACAGTCCACAGTAAGGCAATCATGTGGCATTTTTCCCATGCAACTCTCCCTACCACACAAAACAAGCCAACAGTGGCTTCTAAACATTGTTATCTCAGGTACATAAAACAATTCAAGAACTATAGGTAATTGTGTACATGGATATCTTCTGTTGCAATATTGTCCTTTCATATCACAGAATCTACAAAACTGGGCATTGATTTCTCTGCCACGATGTTTAGGTTAAAATTTGGAAAAAAAAAAAAAAAAAAAAAAAAAAGGAGGAGAAAAGTAAGAATACATGGAAGAAGTGTAATATTCAGGTGCATACATCTTCCAGGGTATCCAGAAAATCACTCAGAACAAACATGATTTGAATACATATGCAGTAGTAACTTTCATCCTTATTTAAATGAACTATTTTTCTATAGCAATGTATCAGATAGGCTTTCCTCATATTTAAAATAATTCTGAAATGCAAAACCTAACTATTAAAAGGAAGCTGGAATATGTCCTTTTAGACAGCTGTAAGATTGGCCAGAATCAAGAGTGCTTGACCTTTTGTGAAGAGCTGAAGCCTTCTAACTCTCGCCCAAACAGCATAAGGCTGATGACAACTTTCCCTCTTGGGCATTCCCCAGGTGCTGGAGAGCACAGTTCAGTGAAATGGCCGTCACACTTCCCCAGGGAGCACCTAGGTGGCTGGGACATGCCATCCCTCTGCCATGCTTGATACCTAGTCACCCCAGAGACACCCCGGGAAATGCCTCCTCGCTGTCACATGCAAATGCTCCCTTGCTGTGGCAGCAACCACAGCAAAGATCCTCCATCAATATTTAGCACAAGTTTACCTTTTGAGAAAAAAAATCCAGTGAAGAGATTTTTGCTCTCCTGTCCCAGTGTTTGATAAATCAGTGTAAGTATAGCCATTGACATAAAGTATACTAGAAAGTATTTTAACTGCATTACATGTAGAATTTTAACATCATCAGGTACACTTTTATGCGGCATTAGTGATACATTACAGCTTGTCACATCACAGACGACATTCATCAAAAAAATAGCTGAATTAAAAAAAAACTTCTTTAACACAGAAAGACATTTACACTTAGGACAACTATGAATACTAGAAGCTCACTGTGACCCAAACATTTTTTCCAAGTAATAGCATTTCTATAAAAACAAGCAGCACAGTAATCAAACCTCTAGTTTATAAATTGCAACACATCGAAGCAATTTAAGATTCTCCTTCAGCATTATAGGCAGCTTTTTAAGTTCCAGTTCCACTGGAAAAGACATTCACTTGATTGATTCTATATGAAATCCTTTCCTTCAGAGATTCCTTTGAATTAAGTTTTGTCTCTCACTTCAGGAAGGTAATTCGATGGCTTTATATTGTATTTCTATCATGTCTCTTTGCTGGGCTACACATGTTAATGCCTAGAGCAGCAATCCATGATAACAGAAGACAACAGCAACGCAGATTTCTATACAGCAGGCTGCCAGTCTTCAGCGTACTCCAAACTAGATGCATCATTTCTCTTTTCATAAATGTATATAGAAGAAAAAGAAAGTTTTGGTTCCAGCACTAAGATTGGTTTTGAACAAAACTTGTTCTTTGCATTGTTCTAAAAAGACTGGAACTTTCATTATCCTAATAAATTAACAAGAAAATATATCTCTGTTTCAATCTTGTTACATAAGCATCTCACCAATAAAGATATATCATTAGATTATATTTTAAGCTCCCATATGTCACTAGAACTCATGCTGAAACCACCTTACAATGCAATCTTTATGACAGATTTCTGTGGATTAACCAGTTTTCAGTTTTCTCTGACATTTCGTTAAAACTTTAATACTCTAAGCACCATCGTTTGACATGCTTTCTGCCACTACTTTTGCCAAGTATGAGCATACATTACAAAACAGTAAATGCTGCTCTTTGATTGACATCTTTTAGCAAGAAAAATATTTTTCACTGAAACTCCATATTATTTTAAAAGTACTAAGCTGAATAGTACTTTATTTTATACATGTGTGACTTTGCTTCCAGATATTTTGCTACTTTTATCACAATCTGTTTAGATAAAACATGCTACTAATATAAACTCATTGATTGTTTAAATATTCCATCACTACCTTTCCTTATCATAACAGAAACGTGCTAAGGTGAATTGTGGGAAAGACAACTCCTTATAACTAAGGAGCCAGACAGAGTACAACACATAGCAGAGAGAAATAAAATTACAATGTTTGAAGACAGAAAATGGACAGCCTCTTTCCACTTTCTGGGCATAGACCATAGATCACACATTACATCAGTGCACTGGCAGGAGAGATCCCTGGCATATGCGTGTTTGAAGAAATAGTAGTTATTCTGCCTTCTTGCTGAAGGTTGAAATTTTTTCTTGAAAACTGTTATGTTAAAAAAGATGACTCCCAGATTTGAAACAGTGGATAATGAGAAACCACACTGCATGAAAAATCCAAAACTAGATTTCTGTTTCGTTCCTACATGTTCACCCGAAAAATCCTGGTAGTTTTTGCTGCAACATGGCAACTTTAAATGATGCAGCATGGCATCCCCTCCCCTGATGAGTCCGTTCTGTAAAGAGAAGTGGAACCACAACACCACCATTTCTTCTTCACACTAGTCTCCTTTGGGATATTAGGACCAGCTCTAACTAATACCTGATTCCCAAAAGACTGATGCCTATTAAGAAACTGAAAGAAAAAAACCTGATTTCCAGAGCAAAACAATGGAAGAAAAACAGGGTTAACAGACATATATTAGGTCCTAAACAGCAACCCAGAACACTGCCAACTGCATAAACTCCCAAAAGCCAGGAATACTGACAAGCTGAAATTGCTCAAAACCCAGAAATGTCACTGTTAGTTCCAGAGGACATTAAACACCAGCCTTCCAACAAGTCCACATTCCTGAATTATATCATCACATGTTTTAATGGGCTTTTTCTTTCACTGTTATAAGCAAAAGAAACAATGAATAAAACACACAGTACTGAAGCCAGGTCATGTCTGCAGGTAATAATTTCTCCTTCAGAAAAAACAAAACAAAACAAAACAAACAAACAAAAAAAAAACAACAAACCCAAAACAAACACAATCAAAACCACTATCATCCATTCCCTTTTAGGCTATTTTTGTAGCACAGAAATTACACACACAAGGTAACTGAGACATGATACCTATTTCCCAGGGCTATTTTAGGGGAAGACCCAACACAAATTTACAAAGTCAGAGGCTGTAAAGCTCAACCTGTTCTGCAGCTGCAAATACTCAGATATGTCTCTTTATGCATACTTAAATACCACCTAATATGTACAGCAATATACTTGTTATTTACTGATCCTTGTATGCATCTCAAGAAGAAGTGTACGGCATGACATGCAGAAAGAATCGATGACCACCTACTAGAAAATAAATCAAAACAACCTTTACTCTCTTGAGATCTGAAAAGGAAGAGGAGAGAAAGAGGAGAGGAGAGGGAGGGCAATGTTATAGGTTATACTCAGAGATACTTATTATAGCTCTGCTTCAGACTGGTAGGAGGGAAGTGCAAATATAGTCCTTGAGTAGGACATGTCAACTTCTTAAAATGTTTGTCAAACCTTACTTTTAGTTTTTAATCAACTGTTTATACAATGATAATTTCATGCTGGTGTATCTACATGCTATTCATGCAAAAACTATTTGTCTGCCAAGTTAGGGGCAACTGTATACCCACAATTCCTGTCAGACACGGTTTTTTTGCTTGTCTTGAAAGTCCTCCTGTGGGTGGGCTACAGTGGGTGAAAGAACCACAGTCTCTCCCTGTATCTCATTACGGTCATCTTTATACTTTCCCATCCCTACCATCTTCACTTTGAATGTTCACTGTTGCAATTTAAGATCATTACTCCTTGTACTAGCCGACATCATAGAGAACAGATTATCCTCTTCCTCTTTGCAGTACATTTTGTACATTAGAAGAGTCATCCATCTCTTCCCTAGATTCCTCTTTACCAGACCAACCCGCTTCAATCTTTCTTTTAAGTCATGTTTTTCAGGTTTTGGATTAACTTCATTGCTATCCCTTAGATATTCTCTAATTGACACAAATCTTCATTGAGGTGCAGACCTTGGAATGACATAGCCTGACCACCAAGTACCTGCCACTATGGAACAGAAAAGAAAGATTAGTTATTTTACAAATAGCAAAATAGGAGTTCCAGTTATAGACCCTGATATCAGCCTTACCACTGTCACAACACAATGATAAGGCATCAGTGTCACATTGCAATTCATGATATCTGCCCAGGGTTGTTTTTTTTGTTTGTTTGTTTTGATTTCCATACCCCTTCCCCGGACTGCCATCTACCTAGTTATTTCCAAGTTCTGAGGTGCCATTCTTAGGTGTCAAATATGGAATTTCATTTTTTCAGACCACTTCTCTGGCTAGATGAGAACCTTTAAAACCTAACTACTCAAATATTCAGGCAGGTTTCATAATTTTCAGATCATTGAATGAAAACACTGAAGATGGACTTGATTCAAAACGGTTTCCTTCCAGTAAACTCAATAATCATGTTTTCCCTGTCATTTTCCAAATGTGTTTTTCTCTGTGTTTTCCCACCTTGTTTATAAAAATGTAATTCAAGACAATGTCAGTAACCTTATTAATGTGAAAATATAGGACATCTACAGCCTCCAGCAAACTACTCTGCTGTTCAGAAATGGTCCAGGCACCACCACATGGGATCCACGCATGAAAAGGAGTTTAGGTTCAAAATGAAAAACAGTCACACAAATAGGAACTATTTGCACTAGGGATGGGAGGAAAGATATATACAGCTGACCGGCTTTGCAGACTAAAGTTTTAAAAATAATAATTGGGCAAATAATTCTGTTGTTCATTTAAAATCACTAGCATTTCCAACTCTTACTGTGACTGCCTAGGGATGATTTTTCTCTGAGACTGGGACTCTAATGGTGCCATTGTGCTGGCAGCAGCCTCAAGGTCTCCTCAGTTGGCAGCAGAGGGTGCAAGGTCTCTCTGTGCTGCCAGCTTTGCAAATACTCTGGTGCATGTTTTATTAAAGAAGGTTTGGAATAAGGAGAGCAATCCCTTGATGTTTCCAACACAGGAACTCAGAAAACAAATAATCATAGGTTCAGCATGAAACAGTCAGTAGCGAGATAGATTACAGTCCACATAATGTGGCAGGGTAGCCACATGGACTGCATTAACATTTGCACCAGTGCCACTGAGCAGAACATACCGTTAAAGGTAGTCAGGAAAAACCTAGAAATATATTTTCTGAGTGGGGCATGAGTTACTAATCCAGTTAACAGATGCCTAGGGAGAAGCACATATATGCATTTACTCCTAACAAAGGAAAAAGGTGACAGAAAACAAGGTAGAAAAAAACAAGGACAATCAAAAATTCAGACAGCCCAGAATTCCTTTTATGACCAACTTGCCAATTGTCTGTAAGTAGACATCCTTTTTGGAAAACATCCAAGAAAAAGTTTCAGGTTTGGTCAAATGTATGGACATATTTCACATGACATTTAATGTGTCTAGAGTTATGACACAGATCACAAGGAATTTAATCACTCAGCATGTTTAGAGCTAACATGGGACCGTGTGAGTAGTGAACCTGTTTTACAACAGACGGATAACAGTTGCTAAGTTGGTGCTAAGCTACCATCCTGACATTGCGGGGTTTGTTACTAAATTGTTAGGCTGTGAGTTCACAACAACATGGATTTTGTAGAGCTTTGAAAAAAAAAAAAAAAAAAACCAAAAACAGATGCTTTAAGAATGGGTAGAAATTTACAGATACGTGCAAGACTTTTTATTGCTCAAGAGGCCTGTGATAACCCCAGCCTTCTTTTATATAAGAAAAAACAGTGGTCAGGACAGCAGATCCCTCTCATTTATAGACTGAAGATTAATAAGCAAGAACAGATATTCTTGGAAAATCTGAGGTTCTAAGGTTGGTACTTTGGAAATATTTTTAACCAAAGAGATGGAAGAATTAAGACTGACCTTGTAAAAAATAGAGAATGAAAACTGATTTTAAAAAGTAAACTTGGGACCAGGAGAAAAAAACATCTACAGTGGAGTGGAAACTCATGTAGGCCACTGAAGCAGGGAAATTCCATAATCTGCAGTAAGATCCTAAAAAGCACCTTCTGTGTGTGAAAAGGACTGCAATGAGCATAAAGTATATGACAAAAACCAATGGATTGAAATTCCTCCTTGTTACAAACAAATTATGATAGAGTGATGCTGACACAGGGCTTTCCTCTTGTTCACATAACCTGCTTCATGACTCTTTTCTTCCCCAGATATTCCAAAGGGGAAACATAAAACTTTTATTTTTAATTCAGGTTGAAAAAAATACATTAAAACCCACTTTTAAAAATATTTTATATATAAATTACTTTCTTATATTTGATTCTAAAAAGCTAAAAATTCATATAATCAACATCAAGCATACATAACATTTGAATTGGCTGGGCTAGTCTTCAGGAAGATGCCAGCTTTTCTTCACACTCCACACAGAGAATACTGTGTAAGACATCAACTCCAATAGGCCACCTGTTCTTTCTTCAAATACCCTCAAAGTTACAGGACTTTTTTTTCCCATTCTTTACTATCATCAATTTTCAGAGAAGTCATATAAAGCATACAGATAGGTAAAAAATGAATGAGGAATGAACAATAACCCTGTCCTACAGATGAAATATTCAACCATTAGCAAGATTTATGGAAGCACAATCATGCTTTCATAAGCCAGCATATCCATCCTTGAAAAACAGAACTTTCTGTGTTACCTATCTGATCATACACGTCCCACGGCCTTTTTGCAGTAGCTTGAATAACTTAAAATACAACAGCATGTAACTGAGCTGCAGACACTCAGTAAATAACATCCAGTAATTTCCTCATCAAAAACAAAGTTACATATAAAGAGAAGTTAAATTATATTTAAGTGTGTTTAAATTGTTACACTTATTCTGAAAAAAAGGCAAATTAGTTTTAAAAATTAGCATTTATTGTTGTGCTTCTTCCCCTAATTGTCATGCTGTATCGTCAAACGTGGCTATGTTGATTGATTTAGAAATGTTAGTCAAGAAGTATTTCATGCTGCGTACATTGAAGCGCTGATGCCAAAGTTCAGAGACTACTCAGATAAGTCATAGGAGGCAGGTTCCCCTTGAGGACAATACAAAGCACTAAAACCTGCCTTGTCCAGATGGCAATTCAGAGCAGACTAACCTCACAACTTTGATATCTAACATTAGCCATCAAAAAGACACTGCACAAGTTCATCCCTGAAGAGTAAAAATCTCATTTAGCCACTTTATCATACCAATGACAGCAGAATGCTTCTCCAGGTAAAACTCAATACACTGATGACACTTTGCCATTCTCATACAATAATTTGTAATACAAATGCATTTAGTAAAGACTCTAGGTATCACCACACATCAACAATAACAGGTATTATGAGACATCAGCAACATTCTGCTCAAAAGTGGTACACACACTTTCAGATCATTTGTTTCAGTTGCAAATGATATCTTCAGATGAGAACATCTTATATGAATGTCTTTAAATGGTGACAGCTTTTTGTCAACATATATTTGGTCAGATTTTAATGAAAGTTAAGGACTCTGCATCTCTCTGCCATGAATTCCTCTGTCGATATTGACCAGCAAACTACACTGGCATCAGCCAGAATTTTTAATTTCCTCATAAACTGCAGGATGCGCTGTAGAAAATAATATGGAATTACTGTTAGATACTCCTTTTTGCAGACAGCTGCAATGCAGTGGACAGATACTAAGATAACCAAAGGGCTGAAAATAGCCCAGGTTAAAGTACACAGAGCTCCACATCAGCTCATCTGCCCTTCTTTGAGTCTTTAAGAACAGATGCACACTATCTGCTAATTATCTTCCTCTGTACAACTGATTCTGATATTTTGCTCAGATATTTTTACTGCCTACTTTGATATTTTTATCATGATTGGAAAAACAATTTAGATAAGGAAAGATCTAACTAAAAGGCTTGCCTACTCATCACCCTCATAATTATTTAAGGCTTACATTTATCCTTCCCTTGGAAGCAGTCTGTAATCTATTCTGAATAACTCACCAGGGATGATAGCGCTCATGCTGATATCTGAGTTTACTTCTTCAAAGGTCAGACACTCATGGAATAGCCAATATTCATAAGCAAATTAGGAAATTTGGAAATATCTTTGTCAGAACAGAATGATAGGCTCTTACTAATTTTTGGCTGCTCAAGTAGTCTTGTGTTAACTCATGAACATGTGGAATCAACAAGGCTGTATTTTCAGTCCCAGCTGGAGTCTCCCTAGTGAGCTTTGTTCTACCTTCTGGCTAAAATACCTTCCACAATCATCCAAATCCCTGAGCAGAAGGATTAAAAAAAAAAAAAAAAAAAAAAAAAAAAAAAAAAAGAAACAAAAACAAACTCAAAACCACACAAAACAAGCAACTGCTCTAGGTTGTCTAGATCACTGTATTTAAGGAAAACATGCTGCATTCAAAATCATGGTATTTCCCCAGTAAGAGCAAGTGATATCACAAAATTACATTGCTTCTAGATAATCTGAGAAACTTCTCATCTCCAGAGAAGCCATGTTAGCATCACAGTACTAATTCAAGATAATGCTTTTCTACACCAAGAAGAAATAAAATTTACAGAAGTGGTTACAGGAGTTTGACTCAGGGGGAGGTGCTGGCTTATGCTTAAGCAGGAAAGACAAGTGAACCAGCCCTTTCAAGGAAGTTCTTTTTCCAACAGCAGATTTCATACCCAGAAAAGAAGTGCAGCATTCTTTATAAAGCAGAGACAGAACATCTGATTAGAATATAGCATTGTTTTGTTGGATAGTATCTTATAGGTAAAGCAATATAGGAGAGCACTTCTTTATTAGCTAAGTAAGTTTTTACCGTATCTAACTGCCTACTTTTCAACATCATCTTCATACTCATTCTATCTGTAAACCAGTGAGTTTATGCACTGAAGAGTGAGCAAATGTAAGACTATGGTTGAAACTATTGGACCACTAACAGCACAGAAAGCTAAACAGTAGGCATTTCCTTTAAAGATGTCAGATTGCCACATGAAGGCTACTGAAACTAGTACTATGTCTCAAAAAGAAGAAACATCATGATAAATTCCAGCACATCTCTCCTTGTCAAGAGTAACATTTACTACTGTAGTCGTCAAATTCTACCTGAATGCAAGACTAAAATCACTTCATGCTAAAGGTAGTTAACCAGATACTAACTCTGCCCTATGTTCACAACCAGATTTCAGACAAGTACTACACTGGAGTTACTTAAGAGAAATACAGCTATCTAACCCCTGATGAGATTCTTGAGTACTGCTGTACAATGAGAGTAGTTACATGTTCCTAATCTCATAATCATATTCTCAAATATTCTCAAATCAACTGAGAATATTCAGATGAAATTATTGTTTTTAACCATGCCAAAGTCCATGAAAATAACATATACCCAGTATCATGTGCCCAGCTCTTTTCTGGTTTGTCTCAAGAGAGTATCTCTCTAGACATTTAATACTGGGCTGACTTGGTTTACATTAAGCTTACTGATCGAGAGAGAGATTACAGCTGATTTCTTTTGCTTCCAAGACAAAATGCCAAATGAGTTCTATGTTTCAAAAACTGTGTCTGATACATACCTTGTTTCAGTACTCCACCTTGGAAACCAGTAATTCTCAGAACCATGCATGCTGTCCCCCACAACAGTATTTCACCTTGAGAATTAGTCTATGACTCAATCTTGGTTTTACAGCTGTAAAAAAAGACTAATGCTGCTGTTCCCATATGTGCTTCTGTAGGGAGTGTTCAAAGTTAAATAACTATTCCTATTCATCTGTGCTGATGAAACCACAACATATTTCAGGACTCTACGCAGTCAATTCTTCCTCTAAACATAAGTGCTATGACAATGATTCAAGAGATTAATACTGAGTATCTACAGGTTTTTTTGTACAATAACACAGGTACAGTCACTAGTCTTTTTTATTAAGTTGTTAAAATATTTAGATGAAGCTAAAAATCTTGATTTCATTGTTATCTATAGACTTTATTTAGCAAGACCTCTCTCTGTATCATAAAACAGAGTTTAAACCAGAACCAGTATTGGAGCATTTTTAACAAAAATGCTTCAAGGAATACTTTTTATGCATCGGTTGGACTTTTCAGAGAATTTGAGTAGCTCTCTAATCTTGCTCTCACTGAAATAAATTGGTGATCTATCATTTATTTATCATATCAGAATATCTGAAAGTACTTCTGAACACTGCATCTCTGAAAATCTCCTATCTTCTTCTGTTGGATGAATTTTTTTCTTTGCCTTACTGTTGAATGCCACAGACATCAACTTTTTCAAGTATTTATCTGATGTCTCCTGAAAAGCTAGAATCCTAAATAAAATTCTTAGTTTTTAAAACTTTGAACTCATCTGTTAAAATTATTTTCCTCCCACTGCAAAAGCTCAGCCAACCAACCCTGACCACATTCTTGGCCTATAGGTATACCAACCTCGAGTGAATATGTTCTGAATAGTCTAAATAAAATTGGAAGTCCTAATATTTGTAAGAATTGTCTAGGTCTACAAGGAGAATATTTTTCAAAGTCTGAGATGGAGCTTTGTCTCACCAAGGGATCAAGTGTCATAAAACTTGTTTGACTAATTTGTTATATAGAAACAACAGAAACAATCCTCAAGTGTCAAGAGTCCAATTCTTTTGTTGCCTTCTATGTCCACAATAAATTGCTGAGAAGCCCTACTAATGGTCTTTTAGAAGTCGTAGAGATCACGTGGAAAATATTTTAAAATTACAAGCCTGTCATTTGAGTTTGCAACACTACTGTGAGAAGTTGGTGTACATGATCTGTGTGAAACTCTACCTCAAGGATATATTATATCAGAACCATGATGAAAATGGCGGACTAAAAACATGAAAGATTGCTTATGGACACTTTAAAAACAGAACAAGTGAAAAATGGAATGGCAGCAAAGATTGGCTGACTTCCACAAGTCATAAGACAGTCAAAAGATACTTTTCAAAAATGGCTGTAACAGAGGCACCCTGGCTCCAATTTTGAACACTGATTCAGTATTCCAAGAAGCCCAAAGCTCAAGTTTTAATTAGGCTAGAAAGCTCCCTGTAAATCAAGTAATTTTAAGATCTACCTTAAAGTATGAGAACATGTAAAGAACCTGTTTGTATATGGCCATCAAAACTATGAAAATCATCTTTAAATTACAGTTACATCAATGTATTTACAATTTGATATCTGGTAAAATTATGGCCATACCATTTGTAATGGGCATAAAAACCTTATTCATCAAATATATTTTTTTAAATTCCTTAAAATCAAAAGCAAGTTGGCATCCAGCCACAGAATAAAGTGTCCCTGAGTACAGTTTCAAGGCAAAGTAAGAGCTAGTACATAGGTAAATATTTGCAAATAGAAGCCCACTGTTCAGTTACAAAAAGATATATCTTCAAAAAAAAGGTGACTGTCTGTACATGCATCACTCAGTAGCACAACTTGACAGAAATGTGCACAAAACAAACGCCACTTACATTTGTATCACTTTTAAGATCTCCCGTCCAAAATAAAGATGTTTTTAATATATATAACATTTTATATAACAATTCTTTATACTTAATTTGTTATATCTTTTGTATGTAAAAATAAAAAAATCAACTTCCAGGGATTCTAATCTTGCAGTCATCTTTTCTCAGCACACTTTAAAAGTTTCCCATGTTTTACTATGTTCATAATTCCTTATACTCATAATGAAACACACAGATACAACAGTTAAAAACAGTTTTATTTCCTTAAGAAAGCTAACATATTTAGCAAAGACCTTGTAATTTTATAATGGAAGTTTCCCACACCCATACAATCAATTCCACAATATCAGCAGTACATGAAGAGTCACTGTAGAAGAAAAAGAGAAGCCCATGCTATACATAGCACATTATAGGATGGAATGCAAATTTTAGACACAGTAAGGTATAGGTTTTTCTTCCTTCATAGTAAAATGTAAACCCCACTTTTTTAATCCCATCTTCCCATAAATGAATAAAAATAGAGATAAACAAAAGCTAGTTCTTGGTCAGCAAGAGAACAAACTTTGATAGAAACTTAGGTAGGTTTTGCAGGAGGGAAGTATTATACATTTAACTAGTAAGATTGTGGATCTTTGTGGACTTGCAGAATGTTGTTCTTGAAACCTGAAGGGAAAAAAATACTTTAGTTAGTACATGTATACAGCACCACCACACCAAGTAAGATACAGCAACATCAACTACTTACAGTATAAATGCATTGCACTTTCAGCACTTTGATGCTCATCCACTCCCCTGAAAACTCGTTAGCTGTATGTGAAGAATTAGAAGTTCCTTGGCATGGATACCATCCCTAGGACAATAATTCTGACAGGAGTCACTAATGTTACTGTTTATATTACTCATTTTGGGTCTGAAAAGAAAAGGAGATAAAGAGGAATAGGTAAAAGGAAAAAGAAGGCTCTACTGTGGTGTTCTTTGCCCCTTTCCAAAATTTCCCCCAAACAATGATAGAACACGTCAGGTAATAGGTTACAAAGGTCCAGACGAAAAACCCCAAAGGAATAAAAGCAAAATTCACAAGCAAAAACTTAACTTACCAGCATTTCAGAATCACTCGGTGTCTGTGTAACATTTTGGTACAGATCAGTCTTCCAGAATTAAGCTGTTGAGGAGACTTGACCATTCCAGGCTGTAGTCAGGAGAAAGGAATTCCCATTTTCTTTCATGTGCACAGATGAGCTCCCACACAATAAGATGCAAGTGCTTGCTCTGCTTTTATGAAACTCTCATAGTAGCCCACAACAGGTCTTTGCCTTGAACAAAACTGTGTCTGCTACTGAACACATGTTCACTTCTAATATATGTTGACTATCAATTAACTGTTTCAGAAAACAAAAAAGTGGTAATTTTACCAGGAAATTGTTGTATGAGGTCATGCAAAAAAACATCAGATACTTGGATAGTTCTTTCACATATCAACAAAGTACCTGGATATTCAGCACAGTACTTGATTCCATACATGATAATTGTAAACTACTACTGTTACAAGTTGTTATTTCCAATATTGCACAGTCTTGTCTAGAGCATGGTACCTGTACACATAATGTCAAAGTGGAAAAGTTCTCAGACATATGGCTGAATACTGACATCCACCAGGTTTTTTTTCTGTTATGTTATCTGTTGTTCTGTAAGATTATTGCTTGGGATGAGGTAACATCTCAAGTTCTGGCTACAGTAACACCTCAATCACACAATGAGAAAAGCTTGTATAATAGCAAATGTAAGTAGTGGATTGCTCCGCAGCTAAAGAGTAGAAATATGACATACCACAGGCTCCAAAGCTGTATTCTAAGGGAATGCATTTCTAATATATTCCTGTAAAGCTGACTATTCATATCTGTACTCCATACACAATAAAGACAACTTATGTTACTGAGCCATACATCATAATGAAAATTCTTAGATCATTATCCATGGGAAAAGAATCCTTCTTTTGAGGTTTTAAACCTTAAAAAGAGATTGAGAATAACAAGGTATACAGAGACACATCAATCTATATGGCAGGAATAGTATTAGTGTAACTCGATCAAGAGATATGGATCAGATTACATCACACCAGAAGGAAAACTATGTAGTTTAACTCATTAACTCAAAGATGTTGTTGTCATATTACAGGGCTACTTGTACAATATATTAATTTATTCAGAGCAGTCTCATGATATTGTCATTCAGTTATATGACTCAGAACTATAGGTTGCAGAGCACTTACATTCTACTTAAGATGAGTAACAGTAAATACCTATTTCTGAGGCAGATGCAGCATGCCACAACAGGATAAAACAGATACACAACACAGCCCCTTTCCACAACTGCAGTGAAACTTCTTCCCTGTTAGGAAGGTCAGGCACTGGAAGAGGTTGCTTAGAGAGGTTTTGCACTCTCCATCTTCAAAGGTTTTCAAGACCAGACTAGACAAAGCCCTGAGGGACTTGGTCTGACCCCAGAGCTGACCATGTTTTGAGCAGGTTAGACTAGAGACCTCCTGAGGTCCCTTCCATCCTGATTTATTCCTGAAGTAAGCCTTGAAATATAAGTACATATTATTAAATACTTAATGACTTTGCTTTCCCCACATAAAAAGCAATATTGAAAACAATATACCAAAATTATTATATAAGAAAAAAAATTAGCTAAAAACCCCCAACCCTTTTATAAATACAACATAAATGATTGAGACTATGATCTTCATGATTTCTCTCAGCTACTTAGATATCTCTTCCTTTATAAATGTTCTTTCATAAAATATATTCTTGAGGATACTTATGAGTAACAACAATTTGCTTTTAACTTTGACTTGGAACAAACGCACATCATGAGAAAGTTTATCTAAGAGAATTTTTCATACATAAAAGATACAGCTCTTGAATTTCCATCCAAATAATTTTGTAGACTGTGTCAAATGCATATTGAATACTATGAGTGGCATATGTATCAGGAATACTTCTAAAACTAGAAAAATTTCCTTACGTAGTACTCCTTTCATGAATTGCACACCAGTGCAATGCTTTTACAAATTTGCAATCACATTTTCTCATATCAATTATAATAGCGTTAGACTGATAGAAGATGACAACTAATTCCCTAGCATTGCCAAAAGTTGGATAATACTATGACTGATTTCTTTTTAAATGAACTATTACTACTGTAAGCAATACTAACTCTGAACTAAATATATAGATTTAAGATGTAGGAAAATGGGACTGCATCTAGTTACACAAAGTAGCTTATATTTTCTAGACACAGGTGGAATTTGAACAGCCTGAGCCACCAGTACCAAATAACATGAGCAACTGAACAAAACTGACTATGTTTCACAAATCTCTCTTCATTAGAAAGGTGCAATATATTGATCAAAAGAATGAAAAGGTTGTTATGTTTAACTTTGCTAATGATTCTGCTAGCTCAGTTTCTTCTGTTACTCCACCAAAGGAAAATAGTGATTCTCAGGCTTGTCTACTTGAAAAGTCAACCCTTCTTCCACCCAAATCCAATGTCATAATCAAAACAAAAGATCACCTTACTCACTTTGGCTTCTATTTGTTGAAATTAAAACAATTATTTTCTTGTTCTGTGACCAAAAATGAAATATTTTGCAGTTGAGCATCAATAAGAAAAGTAAAGGAAATTAAGAGTTTGGGAAAAAACAAAGCAAAAATACTCCTTCCCGCCTCCCACCCCTCCACCCCCCACCCCCCCGAAAAAAAAAAAAAAAAAAAAAAAAAAAAAAATCAACAAACCAAACCATAAAACAACTCTGCTGGAGAATACAAGTATTTCTTCTCTTTAATATGAATCAATGAGAAGGGTTAAGCTCACATTTGACAGATGGAGCTCCAATTTCTTTTCTAGAAACAGGCCAAATAGAATAGTATCAATGGAAAGTGACCCAATACAGAGCACACTACAAGTCTAGATGTTTTGCACATTCACCTAAATAAAATAAATAAATTCCTTCTATAAAAGTGCAGGATCTGATTTGATGAATGAACGACAATTACAGTTACCAAAGAAAAATATACTTCTCATTGCTGAAACATCCTGATGAGTAAAAGAATATCTGAAGCCACATATGATATTGCTTTAAATTCCAAAAGCTAAGGTATCCAGACAGTTGTTTGTCTCAGCCATTAAAATTAAGTATAAATAGTTAATAAACTATTTCTTTGAGATAAAAGGCTCAACATTGTGAAACTATATCCTTTGGGGAGAACCATCAGACAAAGGTGTTTTGGCCATTAGCTACATCTTCATGAGTTTCTCAACTGACTACTCTTTGTTTCTTTGTCTCCAAAAGATACCAGGAACTGAATATAATTTGATCAATGGGTAAAAGGTGAATCAAGGTACTGTATTTTGATTTCTCACACTGAAAATGAATTGATACTTATCTCCTGTAAAACAGTGAGAGAGATGCTGCAAAAAAACAACCAAACAAACAAACAACAAAACCACAAAACTCTCTTAGGAAATAAAATTACTGTAGAAACATATTTCAATTCTTTTCACAGGCATCTGATCACTGCGGGATAATCACAGTCTCCATTGCCTTCTAAAGCATAAGATCTGAGGTCAAGTGATTCCAGCATCTGATAATCATTACAATTTCATAAAAACTGTACTATATTGAAGAAATTATTTAATTTTGAAAAAGATAATTGACTAATTAAGTAAAATAACATCATGGAAGAATAGCCATTATTGGCTTTCAGCACCAATTCCATCACTTACAATGATGTAAAAAAAATATTTTTAAAAGAAGAACCTAACTTTTAAAAGTTTTTGTTTTGTTTTAAATCCCTCCTCTCATTTTGACTTACCTTCAAAACACAATTTGGGACCTAACATTTTGGCACAGTAATTTCACAGTAATTTTGTTTTCCTGGAGAGAATAAGGAAGGATCGTCTTATCTCCTCAAAGGAAAACCAATTTTAACTATTTCTCCTTTGAAATCCATAGTGTATCGGAATTTCAAAGTGAAGGAACATTTCTCTAAATCTGTGAATGAAGTAAAATGACAGCTTATATGGGAATGAGGAATGAAACCACCAAGGACTATTTATTTGTTTATACAAAATTTTCCACATTCAAAGTCTCCTGGTATGAACAGGAAGTTAGATAAATCGCAGTAGATTTGACAAATGTTGGATTAAGTGCATTATTTACAAATAGAACTTTGTTATTTAGGTCTTTTTACTAAGTCCTGAATAAACCTTCATTTAGCACTAAACTCTACAATCCAAGTAAGCCACATATTACAGGGAAGCAAAACATTGTATGTCAATAATGGTTTTGCTGATTAAAAAGAGAAAGGGGGAGCGAAAGAAGTAGTCTCACATCCCACTACAAAGTCAGATATGTTAGCTGTTATGAACCCAACGCAAATAAACCTCACAAGAATCCATAAAAGCTGTTAAATAACATACAGTTGTCACAATGATACAAAAAAATATGACAAATTTATGTGTCATTAGGCTAAACTCAAGAAGTACTGCCACCTTAACCCAGTAATCAGAAAATTGCTGGTATTGCCACTTCAAAGCAGTGGCTACTGATTACCAGGAACAATAGCCTCAAATGAAATACAACCTCTTGTTGGCAGGAAGACAAAGCATGCCAGCACTGAGTGTATTTTTAATGCCCCTTTGGGAATTCTGACTATTTTCAACTGTGAATCTACAGTTAATAATGATAGGGTCCAACACTTAGAATCACCAGGCAGCAAGTGAGAAATCATAGGTGAGCAAGCTATTGCTCAACTAAAAGCAATGGCTTTTGTGCCTAAACCAAAATAGGAGAACTTGGCAGAAAAATGAATATTACTGATAGACTCAACATACACCAGAGATTCTGCCTGAATTGCCAACTGACTGAATCAAGGCTTTAAGCCATTTTAAGTACAGCAAACTTCTAATAAAACTATATGTACTCCAAGGAAAATATTAAAAATGAACTAATTTCAGTTACACACTACATAGGCTTAAGGTATGTAACAGTGTCACAGATGTCCTTTTCAATAGCACTTATAAAAACTTCTTGTTGAAGAAGTCATCGGTTACAAGGTGTTTGAAAAGAATACTAGACCTACAGAAAAACATTTGCCTGAAGTATGATTAGTTATACAGAGATCCTTTCACTCAGTTCTGTTAAAAAAAAAAAAAAAAAAAGTGAATACTTACTTTGTAAAATGCATACCTTCTGGAAACCGGACTGTAAAGTGCCAACCCATCAGCCTTCCACACTTCCACAAAATTTATTGCATGTAAGATTATCAGAGTATTTGTTAGAAATATATTTTTTTCTTTCAGAGGGCATCCTCCTACAGCATCAGAGATGCCTTCATGGACATTAGTTCTTCCTAAAACCTTTAGCAAAAGAATCTGGTGCTTTGTGAATATGGACTTTTTGAACTGTGCTCTTTTTGTTTCCAATAATCCCTTGATAAAAGGCAGGGTTATGTGCAATAAGGACAAATATACTCTAGCTCAGACTGGATATAAAAAGCAAAATCTTTTAGGAGTTTTAAAACTACGTGCATTTTGTATTTTGTCTCTGTATCTTTATGATTCTACATAGTTTCCATATTGAACTGTGGAATGATTAAAAAAATTAGTTTCAAGCTATAAATTCTCCTGTGAAGAGCTCCATTGTCTCGTGCTGATAAGCAGAAATTGGATATTAGTATTTTGGATTCCCTTTTACATTTAACTCCAGGTTACTTCAAAGTATTAAGAAGCTGTTACAGAACTTCTCTATAATTCTTTGCTCATTTGCAAACAGTACATTATTTTGTTTGTGTTACGAGGATTTCCAAGATGCAGACTGATGCAAAGATGCACTGAGATATAAAGAAAATACGAAATATACATTACTCTATGCATAGGCAAGAAGGATGTATCTTGGATGTTACTTGAGTTCCAGTCTGAAAACCTGACCGAAGTCCCCAGCTGGTGTGGGGGGTGTATATTATCAAAACCTTATAAATACCAGTTCACTTACACACAACTGACCCTGATCATATGCACTGATGTTTAGCCTAAATTTCCTTCCCCTCTTCAGGCTAGCCAGAAGATTCATCTACTGTTGGAATTTTTTTAGCTCTTACTGAATCATCCTATCTACACACTGAAGAGAAGTCAAGGATTTCCTGTTCATTGCCAGTGTGCATTATGCCACTCAAATTATACCTCTTCTCTTCTTGACATACTTGAGACAAAATTACTAGAGGACAAATAAAGAACAAAGTTCCAGTCTCAAGGAAGCCTCACTATTAGCTGATCTTGCCAAAATGGACGGAGTGTGGGTACAGAGGTGGAATTCATCACTGTTTGCTAACCCATCTATGTCTCTTCCCTCCCCAATGTGCTGTACAGGTTGAACTGTCATAGAATCTGAATTAAGACAGCTGAAGGCATAGATGATGAACAAGGAGGAAAAAGGGGCACTTTGATAAGGCCAGCTTCTGCTAATAAAGGAATATCCTCCCTGTACAAGGGCCACTGTGCAAAACAGACTTAGCTGAAAGGATAAAGGGGAGATGACACATGCTAAACTTGATAAATGGAAAAAGAAAAAAAAAATAAGTGAGCCACTGTTAAGATTCTAACCTTCAGTGGCCTATAAGCCATGTATTTAGCTTTCCACTTACTGTGTAATTGCTGGAAGTGACACATCCTCCTTTGCTGAACATCCCACTCCCTGGGGATTGGCAGTCTCTTGCTGGCATCAAGCACATTCGCCTCTAATCCAGAAAAACCTTGCCTGGTCGGCTCCTGGAGTTCTACCATTTGTCCCGTGTGACCTGATTATAGCTTTGATCGATGGCCAGAGCAGCCATCTGCAAAGTACTCAAGGCTTCAGCAAAAGGCATCTTTGATTTCTTTTCAGTACCTTAAATGTACTTGTAAAGTCACCTTGAGCACACAAAGATGACTTCTGTTTCTCTTGTTGATGAGCTTTCAGATGATCTGATTAGAAAGTGTTTGATACTGGACTGCACTGCCACTGGGAGGAATGATATTGTTTTGCTTCTGTTCTTTCTGACTTTTTCTAGATTCTGTTATTGAATGGAAGTTTTTAACTTAATGTGCTTCTGTGGCCTTTTTGTCATGAAACAGAAAAAGTATCTAATGATTTCTGATCCAAACACCCCAGGCTGTTATATAAATGAAATGTCCTGAAAACAATTATTTCTCATTCATCAGCAAAGCAGTTCTTCCCATCTGTGCATGTTGTTCTGACACTGCTCTTTTTCCCTGGTCAGTACATCTGAGTGGAAAGCTCCCTGTTTGCTAAGGCTTCAGACAGCAGGGATAAAGCAGTATTTTGAATTCCACATCTTTAATACACTGTGGGAAATATTTCTGAGAATATGTTTTTAAGGAGAAATTCAGTGTGTTCTTGTTTGTTCTACAGCAACAAAAGAAATGGAAAAAAAAAACAAAACCAACCAACCACTCTCATATGGCAGGCAGTTTCTGAATTACACCTCAATCAAACATAAATATGCCAAACACATTATGAAACCAGATAAGAAGGAACTGAAGGAAGTTTTTGTCTTTATGTGGCACTACGTAACTGAAATGGACAAAAGTCCAAATGTACGAGATGAATCTTAAACAATTACATTTTAAAATATTCAAAAGAATCACAATAATTTCTGTTATGCTAGAGGATGTGCAATGTGATATTTTATTTGTTTATATGAATATGAAATATTCTACAAATTCCCTTGTACTTTTTGCCTTTGATCCCCCACTAGTCTTACAGCTGATTAGCCAAAGCATTCCTTTCAACAGTTACAACTCCAGTGACACAGGAAAGAGCAAAGAAACAAAATTATTACAGAGCATCATCAGAAACTCAGCAATGCATACTGCAGTAGCAGGGAGCAGAAAGGAGTGGTATTTTACTGAGTCAAGCCAATATTCAACTAAAAAGGAAAAAGTTCTCTGTTGCCTGTAAGTCATGAAACTAAAAAAATGAATACACAGGAAAACTGATTTCCTTCTGATATTATAATCCTGTGGTTCAGTGTGTTGGGAAATAAAAGAGAGAAGTAGAATAGCTCAGATAAGACTTCCTTGGAAAAGGCCTACAAGTTTAGAAGCATCACAGTAAAACCAAACACACAATACATTTCTGCCGTTAAAGGATGAGCAAAGCAAAAATTTATCAGAAAGCTGTAACTAGCTATACAAGAAAATACAGGATTTTGGTTCTCAACACTGATATTCTTTGAACTGATGGTGAATAGTATTCTCTTACACTTTTAGCATCTAATTTCACTAATACTACCTTAAGCTGAAATAGGGAAAGTGCTGTCTCTTGTATCTTAACAGATGACACCAACTCCCCCATTTCATTTTTGATATTTTACATACAGCCCTTTTCCATCAAAATTTCTAATTTGCAAATTTATCTAGATTTATGCAAATCTAGATTAACAAAAAATTTATAATTCAGTAAACACAATGACACATCAAAAAAGTAACCCAAGCAGCTAAGAAGCCAATCAGCTCTGGCATCAATAACAGGATGAGAGGGGGAAAGGAAGAAGTGGAAAAAGAATGGAAGGACATTAGAGACATTAACATGTATGGAAGTGGGATAATAATTTATTATGACTTAACTCAAAAGATCTGGCTAGATAATAACTCCTTTTCAAAAGCAACTATATCTAACCTAAAGAAAGTATATCTAACCTGGACTTTATAAAAACATTTGATATAGGGCTATCTAAGAACAGACAATTTGTAAAGATGTATAAAAGGTGTGTAGGAAATTGTATTGCACTGAAAGAATAGATCATGCTCAGTACAGAGAATAATTATAAGGAAAGCTCTTCCTTCTTGGCGTTAATATTCTTTAGTATTTGTGTGTTAATGAAATTTCTAATGAAACAAAATCTGCAGACACTGTTAAGACAAAGGATGATCAGAATAAGTATAGCAAAAACTGGATAACCTTGAGGACTGTATCAATATTAAGAACACTGATTTGTGTGAACAGTGTTACGAAATGCCAAGTCATGTGTTCTTAGTACTATGCAAAAAAAATTCTACCAAAATCTAGAACCCACTGCTGGAAAATGAGTGATGAAGGGAAAGACCTTCCTGCATTGTTCCAGGAAAGACTATCATCTGTTAAAGTCATGCAGTTGTAAATAAAGTCAAAGGTGGCTCTTGGAAAAAGGGCAGATAATAGAAGTTTCATCTGGGATACCATTTACAGTAATAGTTACTCCTAGTGAAGAACTAGCATTAGCTAGTTCTGTATTTCTCTTAACATACTCTTGTAAGAGAAACCTAAAAGAGACTGGCATATTTGGTTTCATGTAATGAAGACTATGAGTAACGATGACTACTGTCTTTAAATGTATTATGAAGGTCCCAGCAGGGCTGGGGAAGACTTTGAACTTTAAAGAAAGAAGTTGTTGACACAAGCAGTGGGTATAATTCAATGCTTTCACAGCCACGAAAACACTTCTGGTAGAATTTAGAGAATTTCTAACCATCACAAGAGAACAGTGGTAAAACAGACATCCAACAGGATCAGTAGGGCAAGAAATCAAGCTACTTTTTGCATGCAGCTTAAACAGTTTAAAGAAGTGATTATGACTTGAGTAACTGTATTGAATGACTTAAAGTCACTTTCTAACTTATTCACTCTACCTATCTACCTACCAGCATTTTCGTCTCAAGGGATTCATAAAGGTTTTTACCTGAGCAGAACAACATATATAAAGAGCAATAATTTTCTAAAGCAGCATGAAAACGTCTCAAAGCACAATTCAAGTATTACTTCTATCCACATTCTTTAATGGCCTTTGCTACTTCAATGAAAGACAGGCTAGCTACATACAGTATCCTAGTTTAAATGAATTTTACTGTTGTGATGCTATAACAGAGCTAACAGATCCACAAAGGAGCTCTCCTATATGTATCCTAACCGCTATGGCAAATGAAACTCCTACCCCTTCTATGATACAATGAGTACTGTTCATACAAAGCAGAACAATTTTGAGAGCTCAATACCCTGTTTTCCAGGATTGGTTCTTGAAAGATAACTGGCCTGGCTTCCAATTTCTACTCTAAATCAGATGAAATGGAATTTTCAACCTAAATGTCCCACATTCTAAGTCTGAACAAGAACAAGTGCTCTCACTGAAAATCAGGGACATAGCTTAATTTTCAGTTTTGCATAAGGACTGACCTGGGAGGTATTTCCTGGGAATATTTCCCAGAGCAGGTTCTGCAAGCATGACAGCCAGGGGATATCTAGTTTGTGAATTCCAAGAAGATTCAGGCATCTCAGTAATGCAGAGAGATGGCAAGACATTGTTGACTGTTTAAACAACGTTGTAAATAGAGAGAAAGGAGGTCCTCCGACGCTCCAGCTTTCCACCTTACACACACAATTGGACAAAAGAAAAAATCTAGTTCCTTGCAACAAAAACAATTATAAGACACTGGCATTGCAAACCACGTTCTCAGTGAAAATCTCTATAAACCCCAATATATTTATGCCAGTAGTTTTGTTGCACATTAAAAACAGACTACTGTACTGGTAAAAGGATGAAGATATGAAATTTTCAATCAGATACCAACAAGAGAAATTCTATAGTGAACTGCAAAAAAAAGCCACAAACCCAACTAACATTTTATCCGTTACCAAAAGGGCAAAGTCTGTCATCACATTTGCTGTTTGTGTATTTCAGCATACAGAAGAGGTAAAGTTTAATGATAAAGACTCATTTTGCTTATTTTATGTGTGGAAATTATTTCAGACAGCAGTGTCACAAGCTTAATTCAGGAAAGGAACTTGGCATATTTTTAAATTACACTAAAATGAATGAAACTTGGACACCAATTTAAAGCATATTCATAAATGCTTTCTAGAATAGGAGAAAGAAGCTCAGCTGTAGCAAGTTCTTCCCAGACTGCAGCAGAAGCTACTGTCATTTTGTACTTCAGTGCACACAGAAATCCCACATAATTTTTATAATACAGAAGTTACTTCAAAAATACACGTACTTTTGTGTACTTTATCTTAAAATATGGTATTATTTTCCATTTTGCTTGCCACATTCAACTTAATAATACACCCCAGCTATATTATCTATGGTTCTGAAAAAAAAAAATGCATCTTGAAAGGGCTGAGATGATCTTAATTAAAGTGTCAAATAATGCATGTATACAATATTGCCTTTACAAAACTGATCATGAATTGTTTTTTTTTCTGATGCACTTAGATTCCCTAAAGATTTTTCAGTGGAAAGTGATTTGAAATTTTATTTCACAACACAAGTTTTAGCTACATAGAAAGTTTGATAGAGACACCAGCTATTAAATTCAGTATATATAACAGACTGTGTTGCATGCATTTAATTACAGCACAGGGGCTAGAAAAAGTCCCACAAAACACCTATTTCAAGGACAATTTTAACCTCTTGACATCATTGATAAAGGGAAACAAGCTGTCACATAGTTCAGCAGTAAAGGAGGATAAAGGACTGATAATAATCCCCGTGTTCCTCCCATGAACTCCAACAAAGCATATAAATGAGACTTTTAAAGCTGTAAATTGTCCATCAAAACAGAATAACTTTTGCTAATCCTTGTGCCACAAACTACCAATCCATCTGGAAAGCTATTTTTTTTTGCATGTGTTTACAAGGATCTAAATGTCATCAGATAGAAAGACAAGTAAATTAGTAGCATGCGAAAAAAGAATGAGAAAAAAAGACAAAAAAAGACAGAAATAAAAATTCTGAAGCAGTTAACCATAGAAAAAGTACGATTTGCAGAAGTACTTACAGCTCTCAATCTCCAGTGTGCAGTTCTGCTCATCCAGCGGATATCTCCGTAAGTCCATCATACAAGCAGCTGTTGTTGTAATTCTGGGAAGGAAACAGAAGAGTTTGTTGATATGTCTTTTTCCAATCTTTCCTTGATCAGACGTAGTTGAAAGAAGAAAATGTATCTCTACATAACTGATACTCTACCCTAATTTTAATGAAATACCATGTCTGCTGCTTAACTAATGCTGTTCTAAGAAGTTTATGCCAGTCTGGTGAGCAAGCAGAGTGCTTCCCCTTTACATACCATTATCATAGTACTGTAAGCTTTAACAATCATCAACCCATTTATCCTGACAACATGAAGCATGAATTAGGGTAGCAGTATTCCTTTCATTTTACAGTGGAGGACTTCAAGCCGAAAAGGAAAGGCTGCAAGAAAGGTGGAAGAGGAAATCTAAAGAGGAACAGAGAAAGACGCGTACTTCATATCCTGGTTTAATACCCTAATCCTTCATGAAACTTCATTCTTCTTTATTCTGTTCAATAGTGTTTTACAAATGAAATATTAGTTTATCTTCACATTAGAAAGCAAACATTTTCAGGACCATTTTCACAAAATATTTATACCATATTTGTTCCTCCGGATTTCACCAAAACTACATTAATATTTGTCAAACGTGCCTAACAGTTGTTGGGAGAACTGTCTGTACCATCAGTAAATCTTTTTCTGATAAATGTCATGGAGGAATATGACACTGGGCTGAATATGAACCAAAGTGCAATTCTCAGCAGCATTTTATTAACTGTGTTCCCATCAAGTCCTCTTAAAGTGTAGGCAAAAACAAATTCTTAATTTATTCCACACACATCCCCCCTCCTCTAGAGCATGCTATATAATCTGTGGTAATTCAAAAATATTACAATTTGGAATCTGCCAACAGTCAAAATAGTAGGTCCTGCACATACTCCACATAAGGCATGGATTTAGTGCATAAACTGAGATGTTTCTAGCCTTTCTTCTCTCCCCCTTTACCTGATAAGACCCCTTCTCCTACAGCTGCTACAGCCTGGTGATTTATACAGACACCTCAGAGAAGCAAGGATTTTCTCCTGTGTGTTAAGTACAGCTGACTGGCCAACTGCACCTGCAGAATCTGCTTCCACACCAGTAGAAAAATGAAAGCATTGCACAGCAGCCAATTGTACAAGCTTTCTTTGAGCTGAAGGTTGATCAACTCATTTAGCTCAAATCATAAAATCCAAGATGATGAGGGTGTGCCTCCAAAATGGGACGCAATTGGACAGACAGAGTGCCTACAGCACATGCAGACACTACATGACCCAACAGCATCAGCAGCCACATCTTTCCAGGGTATTTGTGAGAGACTGGGTCACCAACAGTTTCCTTCTCAAAATCCTGTCCCCCTGCATGACAGCTACTGGCCTTTCATAGTAAATACTTAGACTGTTCAGTAACTGTTTAAAAAACTTCTTTTGCATTCTTGTACAATCTGACTACAAGGCAGAGAACCCTTTAATGTGATGGACTTCATTCTTTCTCCTTAAGCACCTAGTAAGAGTTCATTAGGAGCAGGAAACTACAATTGCCTGAGAGGCTCAAAAATCATTCCAAATTGACTCCAGCAACCCTCTCCCACAAGGCACTTAAGAAGCACTGAAGCCACACAATATTTTCATTAGTATCCTTACTGTCCAGAAGAAAAGTCCCTGTAAATATCTTCAAAGAAAATAGAACAAAAGTAGAGGCAAATTATTGCCATAAACACTTTTTAAGTCCTACCTCTTTCTTGTCAATCTAGACAAGATCCCTTAATTTTACATTTTGACCATTCATATATATTGGGCTCTCAGAGAAAAAGAACACTTTTTGTCACTAAGTTCTTTCTTTGATCACTACATGGGTACTAACAGAACTGATTTTGAAAATATAATATTTTCAATCAGTGTGGGTCACTGCAGATGCTTCAAAACAAAGCTTCCTGGAGTGGACAAAAACAGGTGAAAAGAATCCTTTGGCTCCCCCTTCCAGCTTTTAACAAAACCAGACTGCTGAGGAATGTATGTTTGTTGATAGCAAGTGCAAATGGAGCAAGCAGCAGTATATACTGTTAAAAAAACTCTTTGCAGTTCATACTTGATTCCTTATTTTAAAATTTGGAGGAAAAATCAAAGAAATTGCTCTGTTCCAGTATCAATGTAAGATCAATTATTTTGGGGAAAATTTCAAAAAAGATGGAGTAAGACCAGAAAAAAATTACAGCTCATGTTTTCTGCTGGGTTATGTTTTTTGGTGGGGAGGTTTGTTTGTTTTCTTTTGTTTAATACCCTCAGTTTTTTCCATATCTATGTGTATATTATAGTAAAGAACTTTAGAATAATATCAGTAGTTCACAGAGGAAGAGGCAGAAGCAGAGATTTACAGCCAAGGTTTATGTGCACAAAAGAATTGTGGTAAATACCAACGTAGTTGACTATTAAGTTTTCTAATACCTTTCTCTGCACTAAACACATTCTTCCTACCAGAGTACCAGACCAGGGACTTCAGCACAAAGACAAAAGCACACCTGTGCCATCCTCAGCAAAGTGTCTGTTCATACTGATGGTGGAACTGAGCACTCACAATTCTGATATATCTGCAGTAGGATCTGGGTGCAACTAATACCACAGAAGAGGACAAAGGCTGCAGCCAGTGAGGAGAAAAGCTCTGTGGGGAACACTATCAAATCATTAAATGATACACTGCCTTACCTCATCGGAAAGTAAAGAAAAAAAAAAAAAAAGTGGCACAGTAATGAAAATGATCAGTAGAGCAGAGTTTCAATCAAGGCTAAACAGCAGTTTTGAATAACATATTTAATTCAACTCACTTGTTCATTTTTATCTATAATGCAAATCCATTGAAATAAAGAAGTCTGTCCTTGCCTCTCTATGCACCTCCCTCATATCTTTACCCTCACATTTACCATAAAGTAGAAAAAGTTCTATTTGATCTTCAGAATTATTTAAAGAACAAAACTAGCTTTTGATAATTCTTAGTGGTTTGCAATTTCTGGTGAAAAGCTAAACCAAATTTCCAATGCAAGAGCATGCAAGAGTTACCACCTTAGAATACTTTTAAAGTCGAGACCTATACCTTTTCAGACAGAGGAAGAAACAGTCGTTCATTGTAGTAGTTAGGAATACTTGAAACAGGCATAAAGTCTCTTCCCCAGAACAGAGCTATATCAATTTTCATAAAAGGATTAAAAATATTTTTATACAGGCTGAACTAGTGCAGAAAATATAACATTGTATTTTGCATAATGTAACCTTGAGAACACACAATGAAAAAGTGAAAGCTTTTAAAAAACAACACTGTGACTCAACGTATTACAGTCATTAGGGATGATAACAGAATAACAGTGCTCTCAGAGAAACACTGCATGAAATGAAACACATTACAGAACTCTCTCATACACTAATCTTTTCATCTGCTGTTAAAGAAAGAGAAACCTTGTGATATTTAATTTATGATTCCTAACAATGCAAACCAATATTCAGCTTCTTCTTTTATAATCTCTAATTTGAATGTAGACTGATTATGGAACACAGAAAAAACGCAACCTGAAGCACTAAACTGACTTAATAAAGTATTATGAAGTAGACCTAAAGAAAACTTAATGTGTCAAAAAAAGCATTACTACATTGTAAAGAAACCTGCACCACAATTAACTTGCAGGGAAAGTAAAGTTTGCTGTCAATAAATCAAAATAAATCTGATAATCTGAGAAATCTGAAAATCTATGTGAGTATCTATGATTCAAATAAGGATTGAACACTGGCACTGCTCCTTTCACAAGCCAAAGTTGAAGGCCATAAACAACTTTTTTATAACCCTTCCAATTCTTCAAGTGATGCAGAAAATAATACTATCCCAGCAGTGCTAATAGTTCTTATTTTTCAGTGCTATATAGGGGACAGTTTTTCAAAATTCCATAGATTTTGCTCTTCTGACAAGTGGGATTTCATATTCAAAATAGCAACTTAAACAATTCTGACATCACCAGCAAAGAAAAAAGAGCACTGAAAGACAGGAGAGCAATGATAATGATACATGGAGATGGACAGAATACAATTCCCTCTCAGAGCTGCAGTGGCTCTGCAAAGCTATGAGGAATAAGCAGCAACAGAAACTTATCTCTGCCCTGAAAGGAAGCAGCCCTGACCTTTAATTACAGGATTATAGACACAACAGAAATGATGAGCAAGAAGGTGACAATTTCAGATAGGTCCTCTGAGTAGAGTGGTAGTATAAGAACTATATAACACTCTCTTAATTCTAGCACTGACAGATCATGATACTATTAAGTCAAAGACAGAGCTGAAGCCCAGGAAAATGAAAAGGCTAATTCTTTCTTTACATGTATGCACATACATCCTGTCAAAGGCAATGGGAGATTCTGCTTCAGATTTGTGTATCTGAAGGCAGACTATGACTCCCTATTAACAATATCAGAAGCAATCCAAAGAGCCGGCAAGGAAACCATGCTCTCTAACAGCCTGCATCTCTTTGTCATGGACTTCATAAGAATCTTCTGCATACACTGACTGGGAGTCACAAACTCTCTGAATTAGTTACTGAAACCATGTACTGCAGCTAAACCCACTGTTCACTTCTGCTTCTTGGAAACAGTCCTGCTGTGTGACAGTTGGAAACATCAGTGGCAGCAGCAGCCAGCAGAAACAATTTCAAATACGTGGAAATCTTGGAACAAAACTGTAATGTGATAAATGTCTCTCCTGAACAATAATATTGGATTTAGACATATGTGTCAAGGTTGTTAGACATACTAACAGATCTACTTTTAAATTAAAATAGATTTATGGCTAATTATAGAGTTCACAGAATTCTTCCTTCACGTAAAAGATAAGCTTCCCTTCTACAATCACAGGTTAAGAATTGGCTTTACCAAACGATAAATAGTGACACTTCTACAAGTCCATCATTAAATCTATACATTCATCTACTGATTGCTATAATCTTTCAACTATAAACTGCATATGGAGTTTCTCAGTGTAGTTTTGTAGGAAAAAGTTTGCAATTGTTTTATTGATGTTGATGTCTCAGTTTGAGATGAAATGATATGCTCAGGCTACCCAGAACCTGTAATCTGTCTCTTCTAAAAACATTTCTCAACATTTAATGAGTATTCCAACCTAGCTCATTTTTCTTACTCTGAGATTCACTACCTAATGACATGTAGATATCTTTCCCTTGTTTCTGTTGTGTGCAATTCTTGAATAGTTAGGTACTCTCTGAAAACACGAAGTATATTTGTTAAAGCTAGAAGACACAACCATAAAACAAGCTAGGGATAAGAAGGATATGATGCTAAAGCATTTTCAAAATGTAATACAAAATATAAAAAAAAATTGTGTAGCTGATAAAACACAAGGAGTCAGAACACATACAGAATCCTCAACCTCATTAATTTTGTTGTTTATATTGCTGGTAGAAGAAGCATACAAGATTTTTAAGAGCAAAGTAAAATATATATGCCTCTAGATCTTTCTTGGGAAGAAGCCCTGCATTACTGAAGAATACTCTGTTGTGCAATCTGTGTACCAGCTGGAAAGAGTCATGGAAAACTGGAGGATTTAGCTGTTATTTCATGGTAAAGGAATCCTAACTCAGAAGAATCGAATTTTGCTGCAGATTTCCATGCAATGATGCCCAATTTTCTGCCATATCTTTCTGCATGTAGCACTTTAAACTGTTCTTTAAATTAGATAGCACTGCCTACTATTCTGTCACTGAGTCCAAACTTCTGACACATCGTGTTCATAATTTAAATCCCTGCAAAAAGCACACATCACTGCAGTTAAATCTTCCAGTGCAATAACCTCAGCTTTAGAGTGAAGTAATTCCAGCCCTTCTCTGAAGTAATATCTGCTTTTCCAGAAGATAGCACCCATACAGCACAATGCAGCAGCTATGGCAGAAGAGCTCAGAGGAGCACTTCATAATTTTAATATTTTAATCACTGGGAAATGTATCCTTCTCTTTCAGCATTCACTTCACTTGTCCCTTCAAAAGGAATCAAAATAAATAAAAGGGAGAATGCAAAAACACTCCAGGATTTACAGAACAATGAAACAATATAAGCACTACAGCTGAGCGACTCAGTATGCAACAACCAACTTTGGAATAAAGAGCTAGTATACCTCCTCCACTTATACAGAGTTCATACTCCTTCTGCTTGCTTTATGACCACCACTGGAAAACAGAATTTTACTTTCAAAAATTTTTCAAAATGTGCTCCTTACTCTGGTTGTGAAAATTGTACATCTATTTCACTCAGATAATGTCCGCATTCAAATAAAAAGTACGTTGTTTCAGCTTCTTTCTCTTAAATATTTATATTGCTACCACCCAAGGCATGTTGCATGTTCTAGTAATTCAACTTTATGTACATGACAGTATAAGAAGCTTAAAATTTATTGCATTCTCTTTAAAAATAGCTCATTTACAGTTCTGATATTATATTTAATACAGACTGTCTTAAAACTATGGAAGAGAGCTAGAATTTTCTAAGAAGGCACAAGGATATGGTGGCTTTTTAATCAATTCTCAGTGCTTAAAATAACTGGTGCTTAGTTCTAGTGAGTACGTTGGACTGTAAATATACTATACATTAACAATTTTTATTCCAGGATGATAAAGATACAATGTTTAATTAAAAAATTGAAGAGCTAGGGAAAAAAGGGAATGTATTCTCTGCAAAATATGCACTGCTTCAACACACAAATTGTGCAGATAATACTACCACTAAAAACATAGAAATAAGGATGTACGGATTACCATAGGTAAAACTGTATGAACTTTGCTCGCAGGCTACCTTTGTATGCCTTAAGAGAGTAACAAGTACAGTAGCATTACCATCCTATAGTGCAACACTTGCCTTTGGAAGAACACTGTCTTCTTTCCCTCAGGAGCCTGTGTCTGAATGCTAAATCATGTGGGTCTTAGAAATCAGTGTGTAGCCCCCTCCTCCTCACCTCTGAAGTGTCTGCAGTAGTCAACTTCCACCAATTGCTGGACCTAGCTCCTCATAGAAACCACCTGCAAGGCAGATGGTGGTGGTGTTTACACAACCTGCAGCTCCTGCACCATCCTCTCAGTGAAGAACTTGTGCTCTGGATGCCGAGCTCACACAGAAGCTGCATTCACTTCTTCGCTACTTTCTTAATCTATACTTTCTGTGACAGTCACTCCTGCAAAATGCTTTATTCTCACAAAATGCCACTGCAAATATTACCAATTATTTGTCTATTCAAGGAGACATGTGAGTGGAAGGTTTTTTCACATCTCTGAAGAAAGGAAGTTCTACCCAAATTAAAAATTAATGTATAAGTCAAAACAATCTTCAGTAGAAAAAGGGACATTTTGTTTTATGATTGTAGCTTATTTAGTAATTCTTACAGAAGAAGGAAGATAAGAGCCCAAAGCTCCCAAGCCTCTGGCTTTTATAAGTCAGAATAAGAAGGCTTATTTTCCACAGGGAAATATCAGTAGAAATAATGAAGTTAAGTGGATTCTTCATAAGCAGAATTACTCTCAGATGCAAAAAGGTGGAAGAAAGTCGGTAAAAACCCTCTAGTGCAGACCTGAAATTATTCTTTCAAGAATCTTTACAACAAAGCACTAACCCATGAAATTCTAACCCTCACAAAAACTGACACAAAAGTAAAATGAACTCTCCCTGTCCAAGAGCAGAAGTCACACTGTAAAAGCAATCAAACAGGGAAACAGTTAACAGTCAGAATGAAGGCAAACTGCAAAGCATAGTAGAATAATAAACACAGGTTATTACTTATTAATTCAATTATGTTTAGAAATCCTCATCCACACAGACTGGAATGCAAGGATAACTGCACTGCCTGTGTGACTGCAGGATTTCAATTAGACCATTTACTTTCTATGCTTTCCCCCCCCCCCCCTAAACAATCTACAATATACCTTTCTAATTCTAGCAAAAAAATCTCATAAACATATAATTTCTTTCCTCTTCACTCTGCTCTAATAGAACTTAATCACTGATAGGAAGGAAGCATTTAATCACTTTCTATTTTTTTTCTTCTACTTTTTGTCTATAGACAACCTGGTGTTCCCCAAAGTGCATCAGAAACTTTTCCAGTAGCATGTCAAAGTGACTGGTACAACCAACCACAGGTGATTTGCTTACCATGAAAGAGAACGGGTAAGTGAAAAAATCCTCCTCTGAGCAGATCTGCAACCACAGAATTGTGTGCTAACACTGATGCCTTTGAGCAATCCCTATTGTCTAGGCTATTTCTAGTGCCCCCTTTCCGTAAACATTCCAGACAGCATTACCCTAGGCTGCCTCTACCTATGACCAAGTCTTAAAACAAATTTAGATATTTTTTTTCTTCTGTTCTGCTTTTACTGACGACAAAGAGGATATTCTCCCATTCATTTCTACCTGAATAGGTCTAAAAAACAAACTGCCATTCACCAGATACACAAATTCAGAAAACAGAGCACATTGAGCAATCCCCCCAAATAAGAGCCACAGATCTCCTGTGTCACAAGGGAGCTCATCCTGACCAATTTGACCCACTACAGCACAGTTACCTCACCTACTGCAGCCGTAATGTGCTCTGCATGCCTTGAAGTACTCTTGCAAACTGGATCCCCTTACCTCTGTTAACAGATACCACTTTCATTCGCTACCTGAGAGAGGTCAGCCACTATCAAACAGCTGTACAAAAATCAAAAGAAAATTTTTATTTCTGATAAAAGCTGAAAGTACAGGCAGTGGATAAGCACATTAGAAAGGCCTTCATGGTGACGTAGTTAATATCTCTACTGTCTCCACCTTCCCTCTTCCCTCATGACTCTTCTAAGTTTAACATAATGCAACAAGCAAAAAAGAGAATGAGAAACTGCCCCTTTTTGTACTATTATTGAACAAGCTGATCAAATCTACTGTAATAATTCAGTAAAAAAAAGCAAATATCCTTGTAATTGACTATTGTCATAAGATCAGCATGCCTTGCTCTGCAAATAAACATTTCAGCTTCTCTCTGGTATTTAGGGAACAGTAAGAGATACATATCCAAATACATAATTCCACCCTACTGACATCCTTTCAAATATCACTCTAATATCAACTGTCAATAAAGGGAGAACACAAGTAAATAACACAGATGATCTTAAAGCTCTAAAGCATCTGAAGTACTGCCCTCAGAATTTAGGTCTACTATGCTAACATATTAACACTACCATTGGCTAGATAAACACATTGACACTAATGTATCATTTCACTTTTAATTTTACTGAGTGACCATTATTTATAGTTAGTAGGTGGTAATGCTTCATCCCTCTGTGGCAATAAAGTAGGGGGTGAAGTCCATGCGACAGATTGTGAAGTCTATGACAGGTTTTGCAGGGCTCAGGAATACATATATCACTGCTAATGGTAAAACAGAAAATAAAGGAGTATTATATTTCAGTGAGGTTGAGACTGTCCATACGGCCATTAATCTTCTATCTACAATGTCAATGCATGCAATACTAATTGCAAGCATGTTTGAGTATCCTTACCTGATCAGCATCTCCAGGGGCTCTGGACATGGTTTTAAAAAGAAATAAACAAGGAAAATTACATCTGTAATGAGAATCCTGCTTCCCTCCTCTCTCCCGCACCTCATTTTTGATTGTAGGGTTCATGATTTGATATTTTCAAAAACACATCTTTCAGGACTAAAACTCAACCCAAAGAGAAAGGAAAATGGAAACCCTATTTTTAAGTACGCCTTGGAAGTACCTGCCTTGGTATACACAGTGGGTCTCAAAGTATATGAAAGCATGATATAAAAAGAAGGAAATAAAAATATGTTTGAAATACTTAGAGCAATTCAATCAAGTTCACAACTGAGCAGCCATATAAAAAACCAGTACTGATTTCATTTTGTGCTCATATACTTCATGAATGAGAAGCAACAGAAATACATTAATGCACACACGTACATAACAACGTAAATAATATATGCTCCCTAATAGTCCTTCCTTGATACATCCTGTTTCTGATTTGTAGGGCTTCTCCCTGCAGTTTTATTTTCATTTTTTTTTACAGCCAAACACTGTTTTCAATCCCTGCCAAACAAACTAACAAGAATTGGGTTTCAGTGATTGAGAAGTACTACATATCACCTAGTTTGTTATCCTTGATTTTATACAAATCTTTATCATCCATAATTCATGAACTCCACTGCTGCATCACCTAAGTCAATTTACAGTTTTAACGCAGAAAACAAAAGCTGACCAACATGTTAAAGCCACGAGACCCCAAATAATGCCTAACACTGATCTACACAGTTTCATTCCCAATAATCTTATTTTTTACCATCATTTTTATCTAATTTCTTTACACTATTTGATTTACTAATTCCTGTAACTCATATGTTAACAACAAATCTATTATCTCAAGTTCTTTTAGGTTTTTATAGCAAAAAGTTAACATCATATGACTGGAAAAAAGTAATAAACATAAAAATACACTGAATTTTTTTTTCTTTGGGTTTGGGGGTTTTTTTTTTTTTTTTTTGACAGCTCTGATGTCAGCACATCTGACATACAAACTGCATACACACAGCATACAAATATATCATTGGCCAGTTTCCAAAACTGTGTTAATTCATGCTCTTAAGAGTGTAGGCACATCAGTACTCAGGGTCTATTTCAAGATATTGGAGTGGTACAACTGACATAATACATAATGACCTGGAACATCTTGTAGAATTAAAAAGGGCACTGTGAAATTACAGGTAAGTCCTTGGGGGAAGGATTTAACAGTTCTTTCTGCAGCAATTTTCATGTCCATAGACTAGTTA
Organism: Tyto alba; assembly: GCF_018691265.1. Lineage (NCBI taxonomy): Eukaryota > Metazoa > Chordata > Aves > Strigiformes > Tytonidae > Tyto > Tyto alba. Next base: position 14,930,314 of record NW_024881279.1, read on the forward strand.
TTACTAAACAGTATCAAGTTTATCATTGAGGAGTGAGAAATTTTCCCCTAGAACAAGGAGAAATTTAAAGGGTTGAAAACACTCAAATAAATTAGATACTAAAAATAAGGGAAAAAAAGCCCAAACAACATATCTATAATAAAATTTAGTTTTGATACTGATGTTAATCATGCACCATATAGCAAGTATTTCATACTAGTCTACTTGCACAAGTCTGCAAGACCTGTGGATCCAAGCATCTAAGTGCATTACAGGCATCAGTTACTGAAACCTCACAAAACTGCAGAGGGATAGGCTAAAGGCATTTTTAAGGCAGAACGAATTATTTCAGTGGCATAACCTCAATTAGGATTCAACAGTCAAATTCTCTGGTCCAATGTGGCTAGTAAAATACTACTTCCTACTACTTCTCTTGCTTTTAGTTTTCTGTAAGAACCACTCCTCCTCATGTGCTCGCCGTGATCCACAGAAAGAGGCTGGTGCCGCACTGGTAAGTGGGTGGGAGGCAGTATCATCAAAGGAGGACAAGCAACAATACTGCTGATTGGATTTGAATTGCCTGGTTCTGTTTCAGCGATGTTTTAATTCCAGAAGAACATCACATTGTTTATTCTGTAGAATAGACTGCTACTTAATATTTTTAAGAATATCTATTACTTATCAATAAATGTTTTAGTGCTCATATTTACGCTTCCAAGTTACCCAAGCAGATGTGCATGTATGCCAAACAGGACATCAAATCCTGTACTAAGATGCGTATCTGACAAAGTGGGTGTGCAAATATGAAAAACATGTATTATGCTAGTACACATTTTTTCCATTCCAGAACAATATTTTGAAATTATTGAGGAGAAATTACTCATTTAAAATTACTATCAGAATTCTTAAAATTGGCTACAATTTATTCCAGTTTTTGCTAATCATGATTTGTATTGAAGTACTGTCTATAAAGTGTAGACGAAAGAGACACATATTACGTAAAGCACCCCATATGTGCACACTAAGAACTAACCCCTAGGGATATAAAGCTACAGAATCTCACTGTTCACCTGAGCTCTGTACATCCAGAGTGTCAGGGAGGCTTCACTCCAATTAACAGCCAGATTTGGGGCTGTTTAAGTTGTCTTTAATAAATCACCTGTTTGCACTGCAGCTACATACCCCATCTGAGCAACTATACCCATGTGAACAGTATATAATTGAGCACAAAGAATAAAGATTTGGCAGATATTTTTAGGCCTAATTCACAGCATACAGGTTTCAAACAACAGATTGCTATTAACATCAACTGACTTTAGGTAAGGCTCCTGCAGAAGCGGGGGGGGGGGGACACCAACAAAAAAAAAAACACACATACCAATGATTTTATATATAAAATGCTATAATGGCGAGTTGGGAAAGGAAGAGGATCCCTCTTATTCATATGAATGCTTTAGGATAGGTCTGTCTCAGACAAAATATGAACAGGTTTTTTCTGCACAATTTATTCTTTAGCATTTATATTTTTCCTACTCAGGCTAATCTGGAAGTAGACGTCTGTGGAGAAAACCCGTTTTGCAGCTACTTCCGATCATACTCCCTCTTTTCTTTTCCCTGACAGAAAGGTCTACTGACATGATACCTAAGCCAGTAGAATTTTTTTTTTCTTTGACAATGAAAAAAATTACCTAAAACCGCCTCCTATCACATTCCAGATGTCATGCCTGGCTTCAGTGCTCTTCTAATCTATTGTGTTAGGCTTATACTGTCAATCCTCCATTTCATTTCTGGTCCATTTTAGACACCAAATACACTTACTACTTCAAATATATTATTAAAGTAGCAGCAATATTATTTTAAAAATGGGAAGCCATATGCTACTTTAACATTTCCAAATCAGTATCTAGATTTCAGACAAATTCAGCGTTAGTTAAGGGTTTACTGGATGCATGAGAGAAGCATATAAGAAGCGTTTTTTCTTTAACAATGTGTCAAACCTAATGATTAATGACCAATTAACAGACATCAAAGCAAACTCCAGCTATCCTGCTGAAATCCACACCCCTACATCTCCTCCTGTGCCAAAGTTAGGATGTTCAGTTACAACCTTTCTTTCCAAACCTTCATAACTTTGTTCCAAAGAGTAACAGGAAAAACACCCCAAAAACTTCTGACATCCTAGCAACATCATACTGGCAAGAACTGAAAGCTTTATAAGCTATATCTGAACAACAGAAATATAAATAGAAATGCTGTATAGAGGCTGCTTTTGGATATTCAGCTGGTCCTTTCTTGTTTCTGAAATAATATCTTTGAAATTTCCCAGTAACCAGATCTCAGGGGCTAGAACATTAATCCACGAACTGCAAAAAAAAAAAAAAAGTTTCTTCCCAATTACCGTATTTTTCTGCAGAATAAGTTTTTAATAAAATTTGTATTAAGACAAGCTTCAGTAATCTTACCAAGGTACTCCCTTTACCATTTTAATGCTAATCAGATTCATCAATTTATAAAAATGTCAAAGTTATTTGCAATTATTAGATTTGGGAGATACTTGACTCTGACCTGCCAAACAGCCGAAGATGATCCTGCACACAGCGTCATTATCAGACAGCACATGACCAGAGTCTCAAAGAGAATCAGAAGAGTTCAACTGATTCTAATCAGAGTTTAATCAGGTCTCTGCTTTTCATATACTTATGCAGACAGTGGGTATCACTTTTTACATCTTCTATATCTAGAATTACATTTTCACACTTCATGCTGTAGTGAAAGTTGAATAAATACATCAGCTATATATGAAAAATTTCTTTGTATTGTGTACTTTTATAATTTAATTTAGAAAACATGTCCCCCATTGCTTTTCATGTTACCTTCGCTATACCTGAGACCTTTTTTCTCCAAGAAAAAAATTATAAATAGTTCACATTTGAGGTGGATGAAAAGTCATCTGAAAAAATTCAGTCCTACCCTGAATACAGAAAATATACATTTGATGAGAAAATAAATGCTTATCTGAGATTTGTCAGACCTGTCCTGGAGTCATTCATTCCCTGTATTCAGGGATTTTTTTCAAGTTATCATTTTGCTGTAGAAAATACGTATTTCTTCTCTTCTTTTTTTTTTTTTTTCTTTTTTTTTAAACAATCTCTACAATTACTCCCATGCTTTACTTAAAAGTCTTTTATGCATAAACAATAAGACAACACATGGTGAAACTCAGAAAAAATAAATTCAGAGCATCAGGAAGGCATTTACTTAATTAAATGCACAGGTACTTTGAGGTGACAGAAAACACTGGCATAAAGCCACAAGGTGAAAACGTCACTGGCATAGCATTGAGCACAGAGCCATCCCAGAGGCACAGCGGTGAGTTTGATGGCTGCCGCGTCCTCTTTTACACATCCTTACCCACTCCCGAGCCTCAGCATGGGAGAAGTGGCCATCCAGCCACAGCCCTTTGGCAAAACGTGGAAGACTTCTCACAAAATTAGCATGTTCAATTGGCTTTAGAGGAGGGAATTTCCTGCAGAAAATGAAATATTTCCAAGGATTCACATTTATAAAGCAGGAATTTCAAAACTCAAGAGTTTGAGCTTGTTCCCCTATGTCAAACCTGTCGTTTACCAGAGGAATCTTCACTGTGATGAGCACTAAGCCTCTTTTTTAAATGTTGTTTTTTGTATTATGAATGTCCGTGTGTCAACACAATATACCAAATGATGGTAAGAGGATATGATAGTTTCCATTGTCTATTAATTGATTAAAAGGCAAGAACACCTTCTAATTTTCTTAATGTAAAAGGATAGTAAGAGTTTGCACCACTCCCTCCATAGTACTTATGGGAAAGATGTTCAAAGAGCTTTTTAAAAATAACAGCTCAACAGAAAATTCCTAGCAGGGATGTGGACTTTAAGTCAGCACTCTCTTCAATATGGAGACAGTAGGAAAGAATGCTGTATAATGAAACAGCTACACTTTTATGGGCAAGCATGTTTCTCAAGTGAGAAATATGAAAAGGTACCTGGAAATTATCTCTGCCATGTCTTGAATGGATAAGATAGTCCCGTATAAGCCAGTCCCAGCATTCTTCTCATTTCACAATATTCATTTCACAATACATATTCCCAATTAGTTAAATGCTGCACAAGGAGAAATATCCATCTGTTTGTTTTTTGTTTGGTTTGGTTGGTTATTTTTAACTGTCACAACATTTCAGTCTTTCACAAACAAACTTATTTTTAGATATTTCAAGCATTGACCAGAATTCATCACTACTGTCATGCATTACATATGTTCATTTAACCTAAAGCTAGAGCTAGTGACTCTGCAAAATTTCTCATATAAGTGGTAAATCTCTTTTCTAACCCTAGACCAGAAATTTAGCAAATCATGTCAGCAGTTTAATAACCTTCTTTTTAAGGTTAAATGTTTTTCCCCTGATGTTCCTCCAAGCTGACAAATGAGAAGACTATCATATGCACGTCAGTAGTGCACTAAGGAAGCAGGCCTTCAGAAGTTAGATGGAGTCTGCTTATAATGCAATCCACATTTCATAGAGATACAGACACTGAGGTGATAACCAGCTTGCTCAGAACTGTTGTACTTTTCAGCATTTTCAACAGTCAACATTCTCAAATTTGTGATGCTGAAAGCATGAAAGTATGTTTGTGGTGCAGTGCATCTGCCTCAACTTTTCATTTACTCAAAGTCATTTTCTAGTCAACTAGCTCAATCATGACTGCAGTGCCTTAACAATGTTTTAATAACCTCTCTTCTTGGAATAGCAGAGCGCCTACTAAATTCAGAATACCAGTACCTCACTCAGAGGGCAAACTGTGCATTATGCAAAGCCTTTGCATCTTCTGTGTTACGTAACAGAAACCATATACAGGGTGCAAACCTACAACTCTGTATGTAGGAAAACCAAGCTCTTTTTAGGTCCTTTCTGCTCCTTTTTAGGTCACCTCTCCATTCACATTTCTGACTGTCTATATCTCAGGAACCTTGACACTTGTCAAACATAGCCCTCAAAGCCACTCTTCTCTCTCAGCATCACCCCTCTGTGATTGAAAGGCTTGTTCCCTCTTTGCCCCCTCCCCTTGCAAGCAGCTTCAAGTACAGAGGCATTAATCCCTGTGTTGATATAAACAATATGTATACTTGATAAGGAGACACCAGATGTAGAACTCTCATGGACAGAAAAAGAACTGTTCTCTCATTTTGCAAAAATATTTTTTAAAGATCAATCCTGAACTTCCTTCAATTGTACCTGCAACACAGGATCCTTCCCAAACAAATGAAGAGCAAAATAAAGCATGAAGACCAAACACAATTGACCCAGTATTTGCAAATAGTGATCAGAAACCCAGAAGTGATACTTAAAATTAAACAAGTCTTTAAATTATGAGTAAAATATATATATAATCAGTGACTTTTGTGAAGAATAAACCCAGAAGATGTTTGAACACAGAAATGGCAATATGATTCTGTGAAAGAATCAATAGTACACAATCTGGTGAGTAGGATGGCCACAACAGACAGATGACATCAAAGAAGGAATGAAATTTTAAGGAATTTCTTAATTATAACTAAATTATTATTTTTCCTATTGTTTCTTGCAAACCATAAGAATGTGTAAGTGTATGAGTAAGAAAGAAAAGAAAAACAATTAAAAAAAAAAAAAAAGCAGTAGAAGTATTTACTTGCCATCTGTCACATACAAATCACACTTGAATTCTAGCAATTTGAAAAAATGCTTGCAGTGAAACTTAAATACCTGTAAATCTTGGCCTAAATTTTGGCTAGATTACAGATTGAAAAGTCTGTGAATCTTTTCAACACATAAGGAGTGACTTATAGTTACCCACATAAAACAGGCATTGAAAGTTTCACATGTTGTCAGTAAGAATGAAGACGAAAATTCAGTGCTTCTGGCTGTGATTTGCTTGAAGGTTTCAGGCAAAGCTTGGCACAGGTGTGCTTAAAAAAAAGAAAGCACATCCAATTCTGCCTCTTAGCAACAAGATATAATCTTGGTATTTGGTTTAAAAAGCAGGTGATGAATCACAAGCCCTCATAAATAAGGAGATGGCAATACACCCTCTTTGCATGGTGTAAATGTCATGAGAGGAGGAGATGGAAAGCGAACTATCACATAGCTAAGCCACTACCATCTGCACAATTAATATATGTTCTAAGCAACGAGGGAGTAGGAGGGAAAAGCATCATCACTTATGACTATGTAGTCATTAGCCAAGATCCTAATCTTCATTAGATGAAAGAATTAAAACTCACCATCTACTGAAGCTGTCACAGTGGCTCCAAAATAATACTCTAAAAATGGTCCCACTGGAGTTGGACAAATATGATGCATTTTGAAGGAGTAGTTAGTAAGCAGAAGCATGACATTAAGATAAGCTGACAGTCTAGTGCTATTAGTCTAAGGCAACCCTCCTCCCCAATTCAAGAAAGTTTTACAATAATGAGGAAAAGCAAATAAAGCACATTGCAAATTTTAGAGGCAAATGATGACTCAGCAGATAAACAAGGTCTGTAATTGAATGAAAAACTGACCACAAAACCACAACTGGCTTTCCAAAAGATTTAGAGATTATACAGACTTTACATTAGGAAATAGTTGAACAGAAAGCCTGGATGAGCACACAGTGATGAGGCAGAATAGTAGAGTTAAGCAAAGCCAGAAAGGGAGAGGATAATGCATTTTCAAAGCAAACACAAGGAAGCAGGAGAACTTTGCAAGTGCCAAGAATATATTTGATAAATTACAAAGGCGGGGGGGAGGGTGCAAACCTCTCACACTGTCAGACACAGATCTCAACTTATCTATACAGTTTATTTTCATTACTACTCAATATTGAATAGAATACAAAAGTAATGCTCAAACGGGGAAGGGGAGGGGGAGTGTCTTTGCTAACATTGACCCTTTTTGCCAACATTGAGAGGCACGTGTTTATCTAAATGGAAACGCTCCCACGTTCCTGGCTACAAAATGGCTTCACTAAAACTTTTTTAGTAGATAAATCCTCTGATGCAGAGCTGACACTCTGTTCTCTTAACTGATATCACACTTACAGAATGAAGGACAAAAGATTATTTGTTATACTAGGCCTGAACTACCAATGTCTTTTAAAAAGCACTCTGAACATCATATTTTCCAGGGCTGATATGAACTGCTGAACAACAAATAACCGCAAGGAATAAAACTTTTCAGTTGCTCATCCCTGTCAAAACTAATGAACACAAATGAACCCTCATTTTCTGCTCATTTCTCTCAACTGAAATGTAATTTTTAAAGTCTGAAAGTATGAGGATACCTTATTCTATGAATACTTCTCTTTTTCTGACTTGGGCACAATATTAAGCTTGCCACATTCCCACCCCATTTTGCCGGGGTTGGAAAATCAGGAATAGAGTAGTGATATTCTGAGGTATTTGCTCAGGCCCAGCGAACTCTAGATTTATCAGCTTGGCCATCAGTAACATACCTAGCATAAGACAAAATGCAATATACAGATCCATTACTTAGCAAAGCAAAACTAAAAGCTGGCTTTGCTACTTATTGAACTGACAAATACAATTTGATAAAAAAAAAATAAATCTATGTGAGAAAAACTGCTCTATCAATGCTTTTTTTCTTTCATAAAGTTAAGTCATAATTATCTTTCCCTTCTTCAAGCTATATTTCAGGCACTGCATCAAATAGGCATGTATTTCCTAATTGCTTCATATTGATCTAGTATCTATACCTTCCTCTGAACAAACTACTAATAAAATACTGTAATAGCTATAATGAACAGCAGAGGTAACACTTAATATTTACTTTCATTCTTGACATTAAAGAAATACTACTCTCCGTGCCCTTTTTCCTGTGTTCAGTTCTATGGGGTAGTATTCCCAGTGCTTAAACTCAGTGCCTTTATTCAGTCTTGCCATTATTTCTATGACCAGGACACAACATATTTTCCTAGAAAACCCACAGAACACAGATCAGATTGTACTGAAATTAAAGCTGCATGAAAATAAAGTTAAAAGATGAAGCAGACAAGACGTGATCAGATAGACAACTGGAATGGGAGTCTATTTCCTTCAATACATGAAAAATACCTTCAATACTTGTGGAAACAAAATGCTAACACAGAGAAAAAAATAAATACCGTAACACCACAGTATGAGATTCTAAGATATCCCTACACATAATTTTTCAGATGGTCTTGGAAATAATTAATGTCAAGTGTTCAAGATAACAAAAAAAAGAGTGCCATGATACGTAAATGCATTGTAAGTGTTGGGTCTGTACGGTTAAATCAGAGGACCAGAAACGAAATGATGACAGGGAGCCTGATTTAAACAGCAAACTGCAGTTGCTGTTGATTTACCAAAGCAGGACCCCACGTGCAGCATCAGTGGGTACCTACAGAACCACCCATGCAGGGGAAAGGTTTCTTCCTAAGCCCTGTGTATGAAGATCTTTATACTCTCAAACAATGGAATTTTCATCTCTTCCAGAAGTGTTACTTGTACTTATGCCCCCTCAGATTTTTCAGGTTTTTTTTTTTTGTTTTCTTTTGGGTTTTTTTGGTTTTGTTTTTTTTTAAGCTATCTAAATATTTTTAAAATATCATAATTCTGAATCCTGTAGGACAGGTATCTAGAAAAGACTTCAGGACCAGGTTAAGTTTTATGTATTCGTATTACTAAAGACATATATAACTGCAAACTAAGATCACTTTCCTGGACACCATCATCCAACATTTCATCAGTATCCTTCACTACTAGTGACAAGTAAATTATTTCCCTGAAATTATTCTGTGTCTTCTCTATGACATAAAAATATCTTGCATCAACAGCTGAACACAGAAGGCTATGAAAAAGTAATTAAGCTTGACTATACCTTCAGTATCTCTTCCGTCAAAAGGAAATAACTACTCTGGTTGGTTGGAGGGGAGGGGTTGTTGTTTAACACACAGCATTCCCCTGACATAATTCTTTTTCAGATAAATATTTCAGCTTTTGAATGTATTTTCTTAAAGGCATACCAAAGTTACATGAAAATGACTGAATGAATGCTTATCTTTCTTATGGCTATTCTATCACACCTTTAAATATCCAACAGTGACAAAAGTCCTGTCCTCTGTCATACATGTCATTTCTCCAGCAACACAATGAAACAATATTGAAAAGCATTTCAGGATAACTATAATGTAGTATTTGTACATTAGAATTATATGTGCTTTGGAGACCTTGTTGTAGAAACATCCCACAGACTAGTGGTTAAAGATGCACAGTGCTTTATTCCCACTTGTTAGATGAGAATAAAATGTAGTCTGGAATGTAATTATAAAATAAGATGCTAATGTGTATAATTAAAAATAAAAGGAGAGCAGGATGAATATTCAGTATGCGCCTCCTTGCCTTTGTCTTGTTTCCAATCTTGTGCACTGATTGTCATCTCTGCTTTTTACATACAGAACAAACGGAACAGATATGAGCCATCTTCTAGAGAGAGAATGATAACACAGATGACGATAGCTCACTGAAAGGATAAAGCTTATCAGCCAGGTCCAAAAATAATTTACCTCCTCAGCTGACCACAAGCAATCATTCTGTAGTCATGCATACTGTAGGGCTTCCAATACTTAAAGGGGGCTACAGGAAAGATTGGGAGGGACTCTTGATCGGGGGTGTAGGGATAGGATGAGCGGTAATAGTTTTAAACTGAAAGAGGGTAGATTGAGATTAGATATAAGGAAGAAATTCTTCCCTGTGAGGGCGGTGAGGTGCTGGCCCAGGGTTCCCAGAGAAGCTGTGGCTGCCCCCTCCCTGGAAGGGTTCAAGGCCAGGTTGGACGGGGCTGGGAGCCCCCTGGGCTGGGGGAAGGGGGCCCTGCCCGGGCTGGATGGGCTTTAAGGTCCCTTCCAACCCAAACCATGCTATGAATCTGAGTGCAGGGGATTTCTAAACTCTTTCCAATTAGTTTTCACTGCCTGAAATCTGTAATATTTTGGTAAAAATATCTATGAAGTAGATTGTGAAAAGCCTTATGATCTTGATAAATTAACATTTTGTTGCGCTCCCACATAAGCAGAAGCATACAGAATTTTGTTGAAGGGTTTCTTCCTATGCAGTATCAACTATATTGCCTTGTTCAAGCACATGGCTATTATTCTAAAACACACATCTTAGATTTAAAAAAAAGAACTACACAAACAATTACTGTTAACTAATTTTTACTAGCATTTCCACCAGTAACAACTGCCATAAAAATTGGCATGACAAAAAGTCACAAATAGGATATGATAAAAAAGGGGACAGAATTTGTGGATGGCAATATTGTAATAAAGAACTTTTTTCTTCTAGCTCCAACATTTCTGATGTTTACCCAGAGATCTCAAAATGGGGATAAAGTTCAGGATTGACAGAAATAACACACGAAAATGAATTAGAAAAGTTATGATCCAGGAGAGGGAAGCCTACAAAATAAATGCTAGAACACTTGTTCCTAACCATACTGCACCAGTTTCAGTTAACGCTAACGCAACAGAGATCTAGAAGTGTTTCCCCAATAGCTACTCATCCCTCAAGTTTGTTTTTTTTTTTTCATTCTGATACTGAAAAGAATGCACCATAATGTTTTTCAACATACACTGGATAATTTTTCTATAAGCATTTGTCAGCAATCCTGGCTAACCAAGTAGGTCCCAGTTGACTGGATGTTAGCAAATATGATACCCACCTACAAGAAAGGCTGGAAGGAGGATCCAGGGAACTACAGGCCAGGGAAGGTTATGGACCAGATCCTCTCGAGTGCCATCATGCATCATGTACAGGACAATTGGGTGACTAGGCCCAGCCAGCATGGGTTTATGAAAGGCAGGTCCTGCTTGACTAACCTGATCTCCTTCTATGACAAGGTGACCCACTTAGTGGTTGAGGGAAAGGCTGTTGATGTTGCCTACCTAGACTTTAGTAAAGCTTTTGACACAGTTTCCTACAGCATTCTCTTGGAGAAACTGGCTGCTCATAGCTTGGATGGGTGTACTCTTTGCTGGGTAAAAAACTGGCTGGATGGCCAGGTCCAAAGAGTGGTGGCAAATGGAGTTCAATCCAGTTGGAGGCCAGTCACAAGTGGTGTTCCCCAGGGCTCAGTACTGGGGCCAGTTCTGTTTAAGGTCTTTATCAATGATCTGGACAAGGGGGTGAGTACACCCCCAGTAAGTTTGCAGATGACACCGAGTTGGGCAGTAGTGTTGATCTGCTTCAGGGTAAGAAGGCTCTGTAGATGGGTCAGGACAGGCTGGATTGATGGACCCAGGCCAATTGTATGAGAGTTCAACAACGCTGAGTGCCAGGTCCCACACGCGGGTCACAACAACCCCATGCAATGCTACAGGCTTGGGGAAGAGGGGCTGGAAAGCTACCTGAAAGAAAAGGGCCTGGGGGTGTTGGTCAACAGCCAGCTGAATATGAGCCAGCAGTGTGCCCAGGTGGTTAAGGAGGCCAATGGCATCCTGGCTTCTATCAGAAATAGTGTGGCCAACAGGACTAGGGAAGTGATTGTCCCCCTGTCCTCGGCATTGGTGAGGCCCCACCTCAAATACTGTGTTCAGTTTTGGGCCCCCCACGACAAGACAGACATTGAGGTGCTGGAATGTGTCCAAAGAAAGGCAAGGAAGGTGGTAAAGGCTCCAGAGCAAAAGTCTTATGAAGAGCAGCTGAGGGAACCAGGGTTGTTTAGATTGGAGAAAAGGAAGCTCAGGGGAGACCTTATAACTCTCTACAACTACCTGAAAGGAGGTTGTAGAAAGGTGGGTGTCAGTCTTTCCTCCCATGTAACAAGTGATAGGACAAGAGAAAATGGCCTCAAGTTGTGCCAGGAAAGGTTTAGATTGGTTATTAGGAAAAAATTCTTCACCGAAAGGGTTATCAAGTATTGGAACAGGCTGCCCAAGAAAGCAGTTGAGTCACCATCCCTGGAGGTATTTAGAAGACTTGTAGATGTCACACTTAAGGACGTGGTTTAGGGCTGGATTTGGCAATGCTAAGTTAATGGTTGGACTCAATAATCTTAAACATCTTTTCCAACCTAAACGATTCTATGATTCTATTTTCACAGCATTTGTGAATTGACATTCACTGTCAGCAATAGCCATTATAGAACAGAAACTGTAACCTGTTGAAAGATGTCATATGCATACAATAGTTTGCATTTATTGCAAGTTTTTTCAAAAAGATTGTTCTCAAGAATGACATATTCTACCACATGAAGATGGAGAAAACATAATGATTTCTCAATTCAGAAGCTCAGGAGTATAATGCACTCTGGCAAGACTTCACCATCAAATACTGAACGTGGATTTACAGTTCATATGTGAGAATAATTTAGGGACCTGAACATTTGTTCTTTTGTGGCAATTGCCCAGAAATGAGCGTGCCCACAGACTACATGCCATGGGGATCTATATGATATCAATTACAGCCCCTTGAAGTATCTTCTGCTATGGAAACAGCAATTTCTGAAGGACCAGACTCCAGGTCACATTACTGAGGTAATCACTAAGGTCCTTTTTGTTCTGACAGTAGGAACATGTCTGCATGTAGTTCTTTCCTTGTGACTTGATCTCACAGTCTCCTCCTGGCCCTGAGACATTTCTCCCATCTGCTCCTACAGATGGCACATCCAAGTGAATTTAAAAGAATGGATTTCCAAACTTTTTCTGTTCTCTCTCTCTCCTCAAATTACATGGTTCTAGACTAAGAATAGCAGGGAGTGTTCTCAGGATGTCTATTCAAAAAAGAAAAAGGGGGGGGGGAAGGAGGGCGGGGGAAGTATTGCTTTCTTACACAAGTGATTTAGTGGAAAAAAAAAAAAAAATTATTCACTGAATAGCTAATGCAAATGCCTGCATTATAGCCTAAAGATCAGTGATAAGCATGGCTTAAAAGTGCTTTTCTGCAGATGTTTACACACATCCCTGGAGCCTGTAGAACTTATCTGGAAGTACAAAAATCCGTGAAAATTCTTGCAACTTACCCTAGTTTTTCTCCTTCTAAACAGGACTGAAAATTGTTCCAAGAAAAGGTCTCCTAAGCTGCTTTGCACATTGTGGGCCATAAGAAATTTTTTTCAGAAGAAAAAAGAAATAGAAAATAGACACAGGAGATATGGGAAAACTACTAAAAAAAAATATACTTAGATTTTAGGAGTTCAGGCAATTCTTATTTCTCAGAAACCATTTTACCATTTTGTAAAGCTCAATAACAAAATATAATGAAACACTGGGTGAACAAATCAGCTATTCTTTTCATGGAAAGTGCATTCAAAAATAAAGGAAAACTTTTTGAAAAAAATTGCTAAAACTAGATATTTAACTGGAATGAAAAATAAGCCTTAGTCCTTGCACCTACAGATAAAACACTTGGTAGGGATAAAAAAATGCTCCTTTCATGTAAGAAATAGTATTCAAGAATGTCTTACAGTAATGTTCATAAATGTGTAAAAGATAAACTTCATCTGTACAATCACAAGAACAACTAGAAAGTGACTATTTGTGACCCACAGAAACAGGGGAAATAAAAGGGGTATTATTAGTTCTAAACACACAGTGTGATAACATTTGTTTTTCTTACACATGCAATGCCTTAAAATTTCACTCATAAAGCTCTGTGACCCTGCCCCTACACATGACATCCAGCTGAGATCTTACCAATTTTACACAAAAAATATATGCATCTAGAACCTTATATACATGCACTGTATTTATATATCAAATATATATATATCATGTATTTAAGCATATGTGTGTAATACACACATTTAACATCCGTCTCATTAGCTGAGTCTTGATGAGAACATTCTTAAATTTTATGTGTGTCCTTCCTATATGAAAATTTGCATTGTCAGGATCACCAACTACCAGCTAAAATGATACAATAAAAGATATTAGAGAGGGGAAATAAGATAGATTGATCTAATTCTAAATTATGTTAATATTTAAATTTCAATTCAAGATTAAATGTTTGATGACCTCTTTTTGTGTTTGGAATATGCAATAGCCTTGAAACAACTTAAACTATTACATGGTTCTATAGCTGATGGAGATTTCTTCCTAATATAGAGCAAATGCCACAGTCTGTCTGCTAGGCAATAAAACTCAGAATTTTTTTTCACTTCATTGCAACATAATAATCTTGGATAATAGGGCTTTTAAAGGAGAAGATTCCTGTGACTTAAAGCTTTTTCCTTATTAAGCTTAATTGAATTCATTATTCACATACTAATGATTTAACAGCCATTTCATATAAAATAAAAGCAAAAGACCCTCTTGAATACTTATCCCATACTTAAGATCTAATAAAACAACTGAAGTAGAAAGATATCTTTGGGTTTTTTCAGGTATAGGGGAGGTATTTCAAACCCAACTACCCTCCCTCCTGCTGTGGATGGAGGTGTTCTGAAATGATACCATTCCAAATCCTACAGCAAAATGCATCTTTAATCTATGACTCCCTAATTGAAAAAGATACTTATGACACTCAGTGATCTCCTCTTTATTCCAAAAATTTCATCTTTCCTAAAATTTGCTCATTTTGTGAATGGGTTGCTATATAGAAAGAGTGGAACAATGCGATTCTAAGGCGAATGAAACAGATTTGTATCTATAAAACAGCTATCCCCAAGGTGCATATGAAGGCTGGCATTTTATAATTCTTCATAATAATGCTTGGCATTTATGTAGTGTTTTATGGGATCAAAGCACTTTACAACCTAATTAATTAATCTTCATAACACCCCTGTGAGAAGGTAGGTTTTAGTATTTCAACTTAATAAATGGAATAACAGAGGCAGAGGAGCTGTATCATTTGTTTCACATCACAAAGAGTCCAGCTCTTCAGTTTATATATCATAAGAAATAGCAATAGTAGTATTTCTGTGCTGAATTCCTTGGGACCTTCAATGGAACTATTTGCATGAGTAAGGAAAACAGAATCTGATACCTTGTCTAGTTAAAACAACAATTAATTAATTTAAGCACCCTGCTGGGATTCAAGTTCCTTTCCTTATCCTGGATCTATATTCACTGTGCAAGTCAAGAGCTGGTATCTGACTTGCCCCACCCTAGGATTTCCAAATAATGAGCTTGGGGTGGTAATGCTTCCTTATTAATGCAGATGTTGCATTGTACTCAAAATTCTACATAATTGTGCAATATTCTTCACAGTAATGTAAAGTTTTTCAAGTCTTCACAAGAGCTACATAACTTAAATTGGAGACATTTTGCTACATTTGCATTTATTCCTGCCTGTTTTCGAAAAGTTCCTGCTTTGAACACTTGCACGAAAGATTTAAGGGTTCTTATAAGTGTGCATGTATACTCTAACAGCATTGACAATTCGGACACACAAACCCAATTCACCTCATTTCTCATGCAAAACTAAGAAACTGCATGTCAGTCTGGGAATTAACTTTGGCAAGTGCTGGCAACTGAAAGTTCAGTAATTGCACTTATGAGCATGAGCACTAGCATTAAAAAAAACTACCCACTTAACATAATGGAAACATTTGTTAACAGTACTGAAATTCTCATGTTCAAACAAGTCTTACTCAAACAAATTAATTTTCAGTTACTCTTTGCAATGCTTGTACATACCCTTTTTTGTCCTATCAAGAAAATGAATATTACATGTTTACATGAGATAAAAAGAAGGACAAAATATGACATCCAAAATTAAGAAAACTCATATGTTTAACCAGGGCAAGAGAGCTATTGCACAATTTAATTTCTTATTTTAAGCCAAACTTATGAAACTTTACATTCAAGAAACATTTTCAATCTGAAGTTCTGTATCAGTGCATGACATATTGTCTCTCCACTGGGCCAAAATCACTAGGACAAAGACAGTAAAAGGGCCTAAAGTCTAAGATGGTTAACATATTTTTAAAATTGGCATTTAACATGCACGTTTTTGGCCCTCAAATTCATATTACGCTTTTAACTGTTGATCTGATGTCCCTGGCATGACACTTTCAACACCCTCATGAAGATATGCACCATGTTCATAAGTTTTGTTTTGTTTTTTTTTTTTTACATATGGCAACACTACTTTGAGATACTATTGAAAGAGGAAGCTGATGCTCAAGCTGATATACTATAGTGATAGAATAGCAACTCAGTTTAGGGCTCTTTATGTCACTACAGAGTATCTCATTATAATGCTTATTGCCTTTTCTCCTCTGAGGCTAGACAAGATCCCAGTTTGAGTGGAGGGCTACCCAGCCAAGAGAGGCATCAATGTGATGGAACCAGAAACACCTGCCTCCTGGACAGTTACCATAATCAGAAACACAATGTCAAAAATAACATCATCTCCCCCAGAACAGATGCCCACGTCATTTTTATCCCTTCTGAAATCCCAAGATTGAGAAAGGTGAAAACACTCTATTTTTGAGAAAATTTTTGCTTAGCATGAAAGGGCATTAAAAAGTCTTTAAACAACTTCTGTCCACCATCTGGAAATATATTTTTGTAGCAAAAAGGTAGGACAGATCTGTCTGTCTCTTTCTTGCAGAGGAAGTTTGGTAATTACAAGGATATTTGAAATCTTGTGTGCAGTACAAAGACATAATTTTAATTCCGGTTAGTACAACAAACAACGTTATGGTCCTGAAACTGAAAAATGGAAATTTACCTCCAAATTATTCTTAGGATTTTAATAAAAAAATAAGCCTTGTTGGGGGAGGAGGGAGAGGGGAAGTAGGAAAATAAAGATCAGATGATTTACTGAAGGATGTCTGATGTGAACAATTCACCTCTCAAACAGCATGCTCTAAGAACTAAAGGCATTTAGAAAAGCAATTGCTTTTGAAACCATCCAACAGATTTTGTAGATAACAAGATGTATATGAGAAGTTAAATTGCTGAACAAGTATATTAATACAACAAAAATGCCCCAGGCCATTTTAATATCACAAAGTGTGGGAGAATCTATTTCACTTGCAACAGTGAAAATTCCCAAGCAGATGAAACTGCGTGAGCAGACACCAGAAGGCACAGCTGAAACAACACAAAATCCAATCATCCAGGAATATTTTGAATTCACATGACTCAATGCTGGTAACAAGAAATAAAGAGAGGAGAAAGCAAGACCATCATACACATAATTCTCTCATTTACGGAATATTACTAGGTTATATCAGTCAAATAGGAATTATTGCTGGTTGGGTTGGAAACATGGTTACCAATGTACTAAATAAATTTTGACAATTGAAACTATTGGGCTTTCAAATTGGACAAGTCTTTAATTTCCAGCAAAATTATTCTGTTCTACTTATTTTTTTCTTTTGGCTAAAAGCAATAGAAATGTCACCACCTCACAGGATTTGGCCCCTATGAGAAGTTCTGCGTATATTCTATTTTTCAGTGAAAGACACCCACAAGCTTCAATTATAAAAAAAGCATAAAACAGGCCTATTGGAGAGATACACAACTATACGATACTCTTCATCATGTAATTATCAGTCCTCAACAACTAACCCACTGTTGCAGAGTTCACTCATGAGGACTGTTAGGAGAAGTGTATGCAAGAGTAAATACCTCTAAAACCAGCCTGTTAATGGTACAAAACCACAAGAAACAACTTTGTCTTCAGTCACTTCTTCAACTGTATTTAATGCTAGTATTTTAAATTTAATTTCCTCCTTATCCTGACACACAACACTCAAATGCTCTCTTCTAGCAAAAATGTGAGGAAGCTATACAAAAAGTAGAAATTCCAAAGTGGCAAACAGGAGGGTCTTGCTCATTACACTTCTGAAATCTTACATTCCAATCCTGGAAAAAACCTCAGAAAACTTCCAGTGCTTCCACAGGCTGCAAAAATCAGAGAAGTGATTCCTCCCCAGAGTTGCACAGAATAAACCAGAAGACAGCTAAATTTTCTGCTTGTATTTTAAAACAGATTTGATGTCAAAAGTCAGGGGAAATTTTTATATGCATATTTTTATATATGACAATAAATTTAAGAAACAGCAAATCTTACCTACCGTAGCAACTATTTCTGCTATGTGTATAAACCAGATATTTTAACATACAGAAATTTAGTTATAGTCGTATCTTTTCCTGAGTTCTGGCTGCATATCTTAGTCAAGCTTTGCTCAACCTACTGTAAACTAAATGTTATCCTAGATTTGAATCTTGGTCCTCTTAAGCTTACTTTTCTATATACATTGTCAAAACACTAATATCCCATTGCAAGTCATCTTAACTACTAACACATAGTAATTTTCCCTGTAATGAGTCTTCATTTAAGACTATATGTTGCAATTTTCTACCACTTCAGTGATTTGAGCCTATAATCTATTGAATGCACTGGTCTTGGCAGCAAAGAAGAATTTTCTTGCCAAATGGAATACAAAAATAATATGAAGTAAACCATTTTTTTAAATTGAAAAAAAAGAAAGTTCAATTATATTTGTAAATACCATACTGCAACTGGAATGTGAAAGAAATCATTTTCCCAGAACATAAATAGCTGGGAGATATCCCTCAAATAAAAATCCTTCTAAACCTAAAGCAACCAGTATGTCATGTTCTCTGTAAAAAATTGGTCACAATTCAGTTATCCCCTTCACTGACACCGTGTTGCAGTGAATAGGACAGGCTATGAGGACATCATAACTACCATATAGATGTCTACATTCATTATTAGCTATTTCTCTTTCTCTCTCCCTCCTTCCAGTGACAGCACAAGTCAGGTGCTTAAAAAACTGCCTCCTTGTTCTTCCTGAAATGTATCTTCACAACGTTACATCTAATCAGATCTAATATGCATACTGTGTGGGGGTTCTGTTAGGAAAAACAAAAAGAACAATGTTAAGCGATCACCTCTTGCTATATCCAAAATAGAGATTAAACTATAGGGACATAAAAGAATGGGATGGTTACATTTACACATTACCATTTCAGTAATAAGATCACTTGTAGTTCAATGAATTCGGTTACAGCAATCAAGGTAAATGAAATCAAATTCACAGAAACATATGTATATATGTATTTGTGTGTGTATACACTTATACATACACGTTTATATATAGATGGATGGGGAGGCAAAAGTCAAAATTTAAGATGGATATTTAGGGGAATCTCAGTTTAGCAGAATGTATCTCAAAGTAGGAATATGTCACTGCAAGTATACATAAATTAATACAGCAATAATAGTAGTGATTTCCAGAACAGTAATTGTGTACAGGGTTTTGTTGAATTACATGTAGAAATTAGTATTAAGTAGGCATTTTTAAATTATGTGGAAATTAATACTAAGCAGGCATTAAATATATAACTACTGTGGACACTTTAAATCAGATTAACTTTGAAATAATTTTAAATGAAATAGATAGCCAAAGCTATAAAACTGAAACCTTAACATTAGACTCATATCATTGACTGTCACACAGTCCAATGAAGGCAAAAGCAGAATATGTCCAATCACATAATTCTGTTGTATTACCAGCATGTGTATTTGCCCCATCCACCCCAGTGTTCAAAAGACATTTTAGCCAGAAAGCCTTTCTGAGACCCACTCAGTTGACTCTAAGGAAGAGAAGGAAGGATTGTCTACATTCCATCACAAAAGTTTGTCCACGGATCATTAATAATTAGGATATATAAGAAGGGGTTTTTGAGGGTAATTATCCAACTATGACAGACCTACATTGATAATCAGGTTAGTCTTGGCAAGTCTCTCTACTGTTCTCCTTAGAAAAAGGCTACATCCTGAGAAGGATAGACAGATAGACATCTTACAAACTGGAAAAGAAAATATAAAGCTAGAAATTTACATACTTCTTTTCAAAATCATAATAATACACTACACATTCTTACCCAGTGTAACATTTTCATTTATATGTATTACAAAAATACACATACATAGATGCAGTCAAGATTTCTCTAAAGTACACTTACTCATTCAAATAACTGAGACTAAAGAAAAATTCTTCATCCAAATCCATTACCTATTGTGCCTTTAAGTGTTTTTTTTTTCTTTTTAACCTGAATATGTCACAAAAGCTAGAAAAAAAACCCTTAACCAGAATTTTCTTTTTTTCACTTAAAGAATAAATAGGGTTATGTTTCCTCCAACACTCAGGACAGAGTGTGTGTGAATTTATACAAGAGGGGGAAAGCTATATGTTGACCTATCTACTGTATCCTCTCCGAAGTGCATCTTTCTAAATGCAACAAATAACCTTAAGGGCCATTCTCCCACAGGTTTTAGTATAGCATAAGGTACAATAAACGAAAAGAAAGATTTTTATTATTAAACTAGCATTGCTAGGTCCCCATTTCCATGCAGCTAAGAATAACAATTGTTTTATTACTAATAATAGTTGATAACTTTAATCTGACAGTCCTACCAGACCTAGAGGCTACTTGGTCACTTTTGCACTAGAAAACAAGTTGGACTTTATTAATATCCTATGGTCAAAAGCTGGACCTTTTCTTTGTTTCTGTTCAAAAGCTGCATAGTCTCTATACCAGAACACACTGCCTCACCGAGAAACAAGGTGTCCTTCCCCTCTTTGCTGTTCAGGTACGTAGTTGAAGTAGGACCCATGACAATTGCAGCCCCTAATCTTTTGTGATGGGTAGGGAGAGTAGAAGGTGACAGTCATCTTGCCAGTGCCTGTAGTGTACAGTTCATTTCAGCACAACAAAGGAAAGAAGGAAGAATTCACATCCATCATTCATCTTGTATCAGCTCACAGGACAAAGAGAACACTTGAAACATACCAATCAGAGTCTTAAAATGGATGTAAGAATTGATAATCACAAATATGAGATTGCTAGGTGTACTAGAATACTAGAAAATTATTTCCTGATCTGAACTTCTTGACGTAAAAGAAAATTATTCTGAACACCTTTCCTTTGGGTGGTACACAAGTTCTACAATAGAAACAACACACAGAATTATTCTAAAACCATTCTGGATGCCGTATTGTGATGGCAAGTACTAAAAAAAATAATTCTGGGAAATAAAGGATCAAAGCATTAATAATGTTTCATCTAATTACATTAAACAGCTATAAGTAAAAAAATACAGAATATCTCACTTTATCACATCATAACAGATTAAAATACTCATTTGCTATATATGCTCAATGAAAAGGAAAAATGTTTTCATCTAAGATAATGAAGCAGTGCCAAAACCAATTCAGCTAAAAAAAAAAAAAAAACCACAAAACTTCATTCTTGTAGTGGTCCAGAATATTTTATGCAAAGTACTTTCAGACAAAGTTATTTTATGTAAGTATATAAAAAACGTACACCGTCTTAAAAAGTGTGAAAATCAGAATTTTTAAAACTAAAAAAAGTAAACCTAAGCTTTTAGTTGCTAATTTACTTTAAATCATCAATACCTTGTTTCTTTTGGGAAGCAAACAAAAACTCAAAACCTTAGAAAAAGTGTTTTTCATTCATGGCTTTACAGTTTCCAAATAAAATCTTTCTTTTACTTGATTCTTCCATAGAAAAAAATTTTGTGAGTTCTATTTCCTGTTTACCAACATTTTCAAAAATAGAAATTATTAAGGATTGTTAAGCAGTCAGTAGCAACAAAAATTCAGAATTATTGAAAACATTAAACCTGATACTTATTTCATAATTTATTCTGAGAAATAAACATGATGATTTCAGAGTCTTAAGTTGCAGACTATACCAAGATCTTTGTTATGCTCTTATTGCTCTCACTCCATTAATGCAAATGTGTGTTAGGTAGTTGTTTTATATTTCACTTCACTGTAAATAAAAAGTTTCACCATTTTAAGGAACCAAATATCTGTTGTTTCATTGAACAGTAACAAAAACTCCAGACTCACTCCCAGCCATAATGCCAAAGACTGAATTGCTCTCACACAGAAAACACAATTGGACACAATACAAATTGGTAAATATAATAACAAGCACAAAAGAGCAGAATCTGTAAATCAAATGAATTCCGTTTAGTTATATATGGCAAAATGTCTCTCTCCAGTTCATAAGAGAATATCTGGTCTGTGTTACATATCTAAAAATGAAATACATTGTTTCAGTTTCTGCCAAAAAAATAAAAAAGGGGTATTAATTTTGCATGTTTTAACAAAGTGGGTTTATGTTTCATGGAAATTGCCATGCTGCTGCTCTTAAATTCACTTTCCTACTGTGGTCATACTTCAAGGCATATTTTTGCTGTGTATCGGATGTAGCTAGTTAATTTTATTTCTTTTAGTAGCAATCAGCCCTTTACTTTCTAAGTAGAAAAATAATCCCTTGACCATAAGAGGCAGTGCTATTTCTTAAACATAGAGGAAGCTAAGGAGCCAGAAAAAGACCAGATCTTTTCCACCAAGTAGAAGATGTTCTGGGTTCTACAATGAAGAATGCAATCAACATCCTGCACATTAGGGAAGTGCCTCAATACCATGAAGTACCTGTTAAGTGAACATTTTCACACCTGTCACTCCCCTTCTCTGGACATGAGACACCATCTGGCACAGACTGCAGAAGTCTAAGGATCACCCAGCCAGGAAGCATCTAAAGCCTGACTCCAGCATAGAGGAGTGAGCACTGGTCTAGTCTCTCTCCATCTCAAGGAGAATGGTTTCTACCTTAGAGCGAGAAGCTGCCTGTCCTGGGAAAGGCAGTTCCTGGCACAAGTGACTGGCTGAACTTTATCACCCTGGAAATTTTCAGGTTTGGGTGCGAAAATTAAATGACAAAAAAATTAAATCTGATGTCCTAGAACAGTTTAGGACTTAGTTTAGATGTTTGAGTTCCAATTTAAGTAGCCATGTTCTAAACAAAAGCCTCTGAAGAGAAATATATTAACATATATCAAGATTAGTTATATTTGCTCAGTTGTCTCACTCTAAGTAATTCAGGGTAAAGATTCCCAGAAACACCTGCGTGTTCAAGTACAAAAACAAAACAAAAAGCATCCATGTCAGTGACTTGTAATAGATGATCTTAATTACATATGAACAAACATGGACCATGAAGTTCAAGTGACAGAACTAAATATATGACTGTACCGTTATCCTTTACAGCTGGCTACAAAATAACCACATTAAAAGTGTATGTTTCTTGACATGACACTTATAGGCAGACAATAGAAAAATCTCACTGAAAATGGAAAAAAAACACTAATAAGAGTTTTAAGAATTAGCTTCCCCAAAATAATTATCATATATTATTTTCAATGTGAAAGCATGATATATTCTAGATTTAAGTTCTGCAGCATTTTCCTATTTTTTAACATAGTCAATGCTTTCTTTCTATCTTGTTACCTACTCACACCATATCAAATCAGTCATCTTTTGCAGGAATATATTTAAATCACTTTCTTGGTAATTACTTTTTCTATAAACACTACTAAACACACATTTTCCCCCCAGTTCTTAGAACTTCTCAAAGGTGAAGTTCTTCTAATCATTTCTCCAGTCACCACTCTCTGTACAGTCATAAATAACAACATCAGGTTGAAAAACATTTCAAGTCATATCTCATTTTAGTGAAAATCAGAAAACTGATTCATCTGGGTAGCATAGAAACTAATCTAATATTCAACCAAAAAAATTGCTAAAATATATCTTTTAGTTAAACTATCAATTCAGCTGTCATACAGTTTCCCTTTTTCCCCTCTAATCCTCATTTTGTATTTCTTATTCCAATTCCTTTGAGGAAGCAGTTTTAAAACTGGCTTTTAATCCAGAATGAGTATTGAAAATAATATTTACAGTCTTATCTGTTCTTAAAACAAGTGTCCGAACTGTAATAAAAATGACAACTTATCTTCAAAATTTATATTATTTTTTTTTTAAATCTTTATTCATTCTTAGAATACGAAAGTTAAAATTGTTTCTGGAATATCATCAGTTATATAGAATACAGCAATTTAAAAAAATAGCATCAAAAAAGGCAAAAAAATGGGTTTTAATTTGAAGCCATGATTAAAAGACTAAAAATAAAACAAGAGTTAGAAAACATTCATACTGACCTGAGTCCATAAAGGACTGTCCCATCTGGATGCAAACGGATCATTCTGTTCTTCACAGTGACACCATGTACAAATGACTTCTTGTCATTCAGAAAATATGTATCGGGAACCCACAGCTGATCAGCTACTCTGTTGTCCAGAGTAAGGTTTAGAGGTATTACATTATACGACAGCCTCTTATCCCGCCACGCTTGTTGAAAGTACATTGTCAAGGTATAGTCCTGTGATTATAAAAACAAAAAAAATTTACATTGAAAAAGACAGCATACATACACACACACACAAAAAAAAAATAATGCAAATACACGTTTATTCATTGCAACTGTTCTTGAAGGCAAATATTTCTGTTCAGAGTTTCCACAAGTAGATTTATTTATTTTTATAGTACTGAACATCCTGTATATACTTAATAACAGAAATGAGAATATAGAAAAGATAAGATATTTACATTTTATGAAAGACTTGGGAGTTCTCATTTCAATATTTAAAAATAAAATAAAAACAAATTTGTAGATGCTTAACAGTCTACAACTTCTGGAGCACTTTACAAGCCTGGGAGCTCTAGGAAACAAGAACATTCACAGATCTGAATTTCATCTCATGGTCTCCACTGTGTTCAAGAGAGCTCTGGATCAGGCCTTGCATCTCTGAAGTTGCAGTTACGATCCAAACACTTCTCTAAATTAAAATCTCTTCAAAGTCTGTTAACTTTCCCCTGGGCACTGAAATCAATGGGAAGTCTCAGAGGTTTCTATGCTACAGTCTTAGACTTCTACTTAATTTAACAGATGAAGTAACTCTGGTTACTTCAACGGAACAATTCAGAGAGCACAATTAAGCATCTGGGCAAGTATTTGCAATATTATGAGATTTGCTTTATCTTGATGCAGTCCACTAATATCCAGTATTTTGGAGATGTTTTGATCTTCTGGTCTTTTAGAGAAAAAAATAGTTACAAAAATTGTATTTTTGTAAGACCTGCTATACAGAGGCAGAATATTCATTATATGCTAGCCTATACTAAAACAACTCCATAAATAATACACAAAGGAGCTGTATATCTGAACATGGATCAATGGGTCAACGGCTGTAAAACAATACTGAAGATATACCAAAAAGAAGAATATTTAAAACCAGTATTTTGTTTTGCTTGTTCCACAGAAGTCATAATCAGTCCTCAGGCTATTGTGATTTAAAATTTGTATTTAACACAGACTTCATTCAATAGTGAGAACTGTTAGCTTAAAAAAAGATTGTTTTCAACAGACAGTCAACAAAAGTGTCTCCAGTTACGTGGATTCAAGCCAGTGTCAATGGCAAATTGGAAAGAAAATCAAAATCAGATATAACTTCTATTACTAATGTCTGAGTATCCAGAAATCTATTTTTCCTTTCTTTATTAATGAAACTTATTATGTATAAGTTAGGCTGGTGTAACTTTTCACTTTAGGTCCACCTTAAATCACGCATTAGGGAGGGCCTGTGAGAAGTGTGGTTATTCCAGGAGAGTTCTCTCTGCAATGACAAACTAATTGACCCTATCTCCTCTGCAGGACAGTGTGCGCTCCGATGAATCAGTATAAACTGTTTTTTTTTTTTTACGGAGATGTGTATATCCATGGTGGAAACAGTCTTATTTTTAAAGCATCTTTCCCAAGAAGAGCCCACATACATGAGCTTCGAAATGCCTCTTCGGTTTTCACTGAAGCACGGAAAAAATACATGCTTCTGTTGCAAATAGTTACGGCATGGCACTTCTTCCTTGTCAAAACAAAATCAGAATTGTTGTGCTGTCCTTTCAATCTTCTTTCTATTTGTGATGGTTAAAGGTTAACCATCTTCACTTGCTATGCCTTCAGCCCTACATGGCAGTTGCTGATGGAAGCATGTACACCCAGCCCATACACAGAATACAGCTCAGCTTTGGGACGGGGTCATAAACATTAACAAAACTGCGCAATTACAAGTAGGTAAACAACAAATAAGTTTCTCCAATTATTTTACTACCACATATACTTACCTGGTAACTATTCTAATTTAATCAGTTTTAATGATCTGGAGTCTCTTCTCCTCCCCACCCCCCCCAGGAACAGGATGAGAGTCTACTGTCAAGAACATTTCACCTACATCTGAAGAATTTTACTGTTGTGCTTCATCACTGTTCTGCAGTATTTGATTCATAACCAGATACCAGAAAATGTTCCGTAATATATTGCCAGTAAGAAAATGCATTAGTCTTCATTATACTAATATATCACAACATACAGTAGATAAACTGTAGCAATTGCTCCCCTATTATCCTTGGAATGTTGCATTTTATTCCTGTTCTAAGGAATAATCTACATGTGTTAATATATAGCATATATATAGAACATTTTTCCCTCTTTACACCTCAGTAGAAAAGGAAAAGGAGGAAGAAAATGCAACACGTATGGTTCAGTGCATAAAAAGGAATTACATAAAACTGTAAATTTGGAGTACTGGCGTAGCTGAAAGAAAAGCCAAGTCACCTGGCTGAAGTTCAGAATCAAACACACTGTGTTCCAGAAAAAGAGCTGGTGTTTCAACTAAAAATTATTTGTCATCTGTTGGCCCTGGTTTTCAGATGTGGCTGGAGTTTCTGATGGTCAAAACAGGATACCTTAAGTAATTATTTGTAAGACCCTCACAACTTTTAAATTAGGTGGGGTTTTTATAAATTATTATTAAAAATCAATGTGTTCCAAACTACGTATTTCAAAGTATAAGTGATTAGCTAGAAAAAAGAAAAGGAAAACCTGCCACATAAACTGCAATTCATTCCTTAAAAAGGAGAGAAACAGCTTTTTTCAAACTCCCAAATAAACAGTAATTCAGAAAGATGATGTGCAGGTGCTAAGTGTCCCAAAAGCATCCCAAGACACCTTATACTTTGAGATTAAGAACATGCTCATCTAGCAGAAACACTACAAGAAAAAAGTCTGTTATGTTTAAAGTAAATATGGGAATTCCCCTCTATTCTAAGGAGAAATATCAAAGCAAACATGCAAATATCTTGCTGCTTTAGGAAGACAGGCACACAAAAGTAGAGGAATAGAAGTGGATACTAAAGGATGATTTTAATTTGTTAAGGCCTTCTCATCCTATTAAATTCACAGGATGGGATTGTTCGAAGCTTAGTAAGTATGAAACATGAGTGACTTCATTTAAGAAGTCTAGCACAAGGCACTAATTACAATGAGTTGAAAGAAATATGAAACCAAACCTCATGATGTCTGTATATACCATCACACAGACATATAAACTACAAAGGTACAGACTGTTTACAATAAAGGCAGAGACACATTGTACAATAAATAGGTTCTTCAGTTACCCTGAGCACAAGAAGCTTGAAATACTGTACAAAATTTTATTAGTATGGACAAAGTTACAAGAAAAAACTAGAATATAAATAGGTAAATACTGTATTTTCTGTAAACACACAAATATTATAATTTGAATAGTTTTCATTATTATTCCATTGTTCACATAGACTGATATTTAATAAACTTTTTTTTTCTGTCCTGACACAGAAATTTAGACAACAGAAAATGGATAGTTACTCCTATTCTATCCTGATCAAAGACAATATGTTTCCTCTTTTCCTCACCAGTTTCAGCTTCCCAGTTTTATTCCATTTCACACAGTGAGCAAAAGAACAGCAGATATGAGAAAAAGTTAATCTTAATGCAAATTTTCTCAGATGAATAAAAAAGTAACAAACAGTTTTATTAGTATTAGGATATTTATGAGTAACTTTTATCCTGAATATTATCTTTGTGAGGTGGTTGCTGCAAACACATCTAGCTGTGGGAAATGTATATATGCTGGGAGATTTAAACTTAAATTTAGATAAATAGAATTGTTACAGACAGCCAAGTTGTCAGTTAATGACTGTTAACTTCAAAGATCCAAGGGAAGACATTGCACAGGAAAGCATCAACTCTGACAACTGGCACTCTTATTTATATTCTCTCATTTCATTAATACTCTCAATTAAAGTTTTCTTAAGTACAAAAAGAAATGCCACTTTGGGCCTGTAGTTAGCTTAAAAAAAAATAGAACACAGGTCTTCACTGAACTGTGAAATGTATATTGTTGGTTCTCTTTTTATATTGGCAAAAGGATCAAGGCAAAAAAAATAAATCAATTTCATAAATGTTCACAGTGACAGTGGGAGTCTAATGCAAAAGACTGTACCAAACAAATATTTTTAAAGCATGAGGATAAGGTCCAACATGAGAAAAACAACATATAAAATGTAGCTTTTTCTTCTACATTACACAGAAGAGGACTGATTCACAGTACAAGTTAAAAATGTATACCAACACTTGTGTCAATAGGGATATAACACAGCTACTGAAACACTCTGGAAGTCATAAAATCAGGACACTTCAAAGGAGAAAACAAACTTGTAAAAGGAACATTCTGTGTATTATAAATATAATACGTAGCATGGAGTTGAAGTTGTTTGTCTCTACTCATCAGTAACGATTGGAGAATTCATTTGCAGTTTGGTTTAAGTCCACTTCTCAGCACTTTCCTGGTTATTCCTAACTTGTAAAAATATGACATTTCAAAGTAAAGCATTTTTAAAGTTAAATAATTTCCTTCTGAAAATGCTTGTAGCTGAAGATTTTTCCTGAATGCTATATTTATTTACCATGTACCATGTTAAAAGTTGTCTGTTGATGACATATTTAAAAGTGATAAAGTTACTAGAAGTATACAATCTACACTGCAAAATATATTTTAATATATCAAAAGCTATTATATACTTAAGAAGAACGGAGCAAATGTTAATTCCACTCCCTCCTCATACTCAAATGAAGTTTTCACTGATGTGCGCAGTTTCTACAGTGGGAAGCACACAATGTGTCACTACTTGAGTGGTATAGAAAGCAATCCAAAACAAAGCACTTGAAGCTAAAGGAGCTTCAGTGGATTTATTTCAAAAGCAATGTCTTTCCCTGAGTGCTGACTGACAATCCTTTCAATCCTCATTTTGTCTAAAACCAACCATTACAACATGTTTGATTCATAATTATCTCTCTCACACTCACATCAAGAAAATTAACATAAAGAGACTGCTCTGTTAACATTGAAGACACCACAAAGTAACTTACATGAAAGTAGAATGAACTGTTGAGAGAATGGGTGATACCAAAGGAGTGTCAAAATAAATTATTTTTCACATTCTGTAAATCTTTACTTCAAAAAAATTACAATGACATCAAGAACCTTACACAGTTCAAGTTGAAGTCTCTTGATCTACTGAGTCCCGCCTTCCAGGCGGAAACACTCACTTCAAATCCACGAAACACTCCAAGTTAACTGTGTCTCCTAAAATTAGCAGGTGTTTTTTCTTGATGGGAATTGTATGATCTAAAGTCTAAGATCATTCCAAAAAGGAAAAGATCCCAACAAGCAAGCTTAACATTTATTCTGCAGCACCTATCCCAGAACTATTCAGCAGCAATTCTCATTTATCAGCTGAACAAATAAGCAGAGATGGGCTATTTATTTCCTACAACAGTTCTTTGGAAAACATGGTATTATTGAATCAAGCAAGAGACTTGTGCATGAAAGCCAAACTGTCAGCAGAGCTTGACTTCTCGACACAAAACTACTTACTACTGATTATATGAAATCTGTAGTAAGAGACTGCTTACCATTTCAGCAACAAGATCATAAATTTGTGTCTCCTTAGGGCTACTGACAGCAGCCAATATTTATATTGTTTCTACACAGTGATTTATATATTACACTGTGATGCAGTGTCATTATATTTCATGCACTGAAATGAAATAAAGAAGATCTGACTGTTATGTTTCCTGTAACATCAATTGATTTTAATTTCTGACAAGTCACCCAGACTGAACCATGATACTGCACTTTTACTGAGCCAGCAATCTTCATGTCATTCCAATCAAAAAGCATCTGCTGTATGTCTTGTAGCTCTCTGAATTGCTGTCTCTTGATAATAAGAGGAAGATTTATTTAAGTGAACTTGAACTGAAAACTGTAATCTAACTGCTACTTGCTTAAGAGAGTCACGTATCTTGATATCTTCAGATTTTTCTCTTTTGAAAGGACCTAGCCCTCTTTATACAGCATTGCAAGATTCTCAGATGAACAACACAAATGCAAAGACGAGTAAATGCAAACTATAGTCACTTTCTATAAAGTTATGGAAACAGTATTTTTCTGCCTCAGACAAAAATATGTGCTTTTATTATTTAGTCATGTCTGAAGTAGAATAAAAGATTTTAAGTCACAAGAAATAACGAAAATTTTATTTACATTTCAATTTAAAATTTTTATTTACCTATGTATCACAAGCCATTTCACAGAGAAGGGAGAGTACTTCTGAGTTCACAGATCATTTCCTATGCAATTGTACAGTCCTACAAATCTTCAGAAAGGTAAATACATACAACAGAAGTCATATTTATACTGCTTTTATTACTAGATTTCTCTTACTGTAGCCTATTATCAGTAATGCAAAAGAGTAAAAAATATTATTGAAAATACAACAACAAAAAAATAACTTCTTAAATAGAGTGAAAATAAACCAGTGATTAAGCAGAACTGGAGATCCAATTCAGAAGTTTGATGAGAGCAGATGATGACCTAAGCCATTGTTTTGTAGAAGAGACTCAAAAGCAAAAAAAAAAAAAAAAAAAAACAAAAAAACAAAAACCCAGAAACAGCTACCAAAAACTACTGACACTTGTAATGAAAAAAAAAAAAAGTTTACAGGTTAAGAATATAGTAATTGGTAGTGAGATAAAATCTGGCTGAAGCATGAGAACTCAGGTTGTGCTTAGGTACAGAACTAAACAGGCGTAACATCTGGATAAGTGTTCTTTTTCCTGATGTTTTACACTTTCCCAAGTTGCTAACATATAAATACAGCCTTAAGAATACCTTTAGAAACTGAAAATATTGCTAAGGTAATGCTGCTCCATATCATTGTAATTAGCTTCTGAACAACTTACAATATTAATAATAAAATTAGTAGGTGTTCATTTAAAGCATAATACTTATTTTTAAGATTGGTATTTTCCAATATTTTCCAATGAGACTATTGAAATTAATAAACATCCCCAGAATTAACTTTTTTTTTTTTTTTTTAATATAGCCTTTAATAATACTTCCTTCAATCAAGGAGATGTCACTCCATCAAGGCAAGGAGACTCCAATGGCAAAACTGCCATTAATATGCCTATTGTTATGCTAGCTAGCTCCACCTGCATTTTCCCATTTAAAAGGATGCGTAACATTCCCTACATTCCCAACTGCAGGCTTTGGTCCAATAGAAACTGAGACTTAATGAGAGCAAACCAGTTTGAGATGCACTCAGCATTTTCTACTAGAAAAGGTTGTTTATTTACAACCTGCAGAGTTTGCCAAAAGATGAGGCTGACGGAGAATTTGGTTGCCCATTATGAAACCTGTTAAACTCTCGTGAAGTTTCAGTTCTTCCCTTTAACATACAGCCTGCTGACACTTTAAGGAGTCCTGTATCTCCTCACTTAACCGTACACATCAGTGTTAATTTTCTCTGAACTAGTAACAATTATCAGCAATTCAAAATATTTTAGCCTCAAGAAATAAAATTTGAAGTGCTTTAAGCAGAGCATTCTCAGTACTAGGTCTAAACTTCCAAATGTTACTATACCAGTAATCCCTAGAGTCCAAACTAAACCACAAGCAAATTCCCAATTTATCTCACTAAGCAGCCACTTCTGCTGATTCAGTCTTGCAAACAAATGGTAGCATGTTTATGTTTTAGGATGATACAGTAAACCTCTGAGCTGTTTTGAGCAATGAAGTAAAGGGAACACTCTAAATGCTTACAAAACTCCTGAAAACAGCAATAGCAACTTCCCCATTGTTACATTATCAGTGATGACAGAATACTCTCTTCAGAAATACTAAAACACACCACAAAGTTATGTCAATGAAAAAGTGTAAATTTATTTTTAATATTAAGAGAAATAGTTGACAAAAAATTGATTATCTGAGCTTCAGACAGAATGTGTATGCTTTAGTGCTGTTGAGAAATGCAGTATACTAATAAAAATGTGCCTTCTGTAATTCCATTTAATTGGGCTGCCTGACGATACAATTCTTTAAAAAGAAAAACACTTTATGAATATTTTATTGGTTCATTTTTAAAGGCAAAAGAGGTTACTTTCCTATACTTACTTTGTTTTACTAAGCATATTAATTTGCTAGTATTTCCTTTCAGGTAAGAAGCTATCTGTCTTTTTAGTTAGCAATGGAGAAGTTTCTGCAAGGCAACACCCTCAACAGACACACTAAAGAAAGTATATATATACATATTCTTCATTTTTCTAAATATGCTCAAGTCATTTTTCTCTTCTGCTGTGCTGGTATTACTGCTACCTTCTGTTTGTCAAATCTATGTCATATTCCCTCTATATCACAGAATACCAAAACAATTCAGGTGGCTTTCAGATAAACTTTCTGGCCTGCAAGATTTTTCTCCTATGAACTCTTTCAAAGGTGAGAACTCTATTAATTTTTACTTTGCTTGTGATGTAATATCTGTGAGATCAAGATAAATAAACCTTATTAACATATGTGAAAATGCCCTTTTGATTGAGGGCCAAAGACAACATCTCAGATATATTTACACTGAGGCTAACAGTACTTTAAAAAAGATTAAGCATGAATATTAATCAATACTAAGGCAATATTTTCAGTAGTCTCAGCATTATGCAAGTACTAAACATCACCTCCATTTTAAAGACTGAGATGCTCAGGCTAAAGTATTCAGTCAGACAGATTTTAGGAGGCATCTGCGTGAAATTACTAATCAAGCTGGGCAATCATGTAATTTTTTTCAAAATTTAACTTGAACTGTAGCTAGTCAACAGTCGAGGGACTTGGAAAAGTCGACAAAAACCACTTATTCTAGATGTTGCTCTAAACAAAGAGTCTGATAATATAATACAGATAACTCAATTCATTAAATGATTGCATTCTTCAGTGCTTCTTAACAATGAAAACTCACATTTTCTGTTCTAACTTGGAATATCCTTTAGCAAGATACAGATTCAGCTATTATACAGTTTTGTCAAAGCAGTTACAATTATATTTCTAACACTTCTAAAACTAAATCATCAAGGACCTATTTAATAATAAATTGAAATTTTAAAGCAAATTTTAAGATCAGCTTACAAAGCAATGTTTACACTCATTAAATAACAATCTCACAGAGAATAGACATACGAGAAAGACAGTAAGTGACAGCAGGAAAACAAGTTTGAAGAAAAGTTTTATAAAACAACCCCCACACATTTCCTGTAAAATTTAGAATTCATCTCAGAATTATAATAAAACAGGGTGAATACATTTCCTTTAATAACTTTATTTCAGTTATACAGTACATTAGAGTAATTGATCTCATCAGCTTATTATAGTCTCCAAGAGCTGCTGATATTTCACAGAAATTTACAGGAGAAAAACAGACAGGTGTGTGCATGACATACCCTGATTTTATTTTTGCTCTATTTTTCTTTTAAATGAACTCAGAGACACGGGGAGAAGGACTCTATGTATGCATTTTCTCACATACTACTAATCATGCTAGATTTATATGCTGTTTTTCTTGGTACTTGTGTGGATTTTTGTCCTTCAAATAAAAAAAGAAAGGCTAGGTGGAAACCCCGAATACCTCGCTTGCTTTTATCCAATGCACCCACTTTGGAAGCACAAATGGAATGCAACTGCAATCTGTCAGTTCTTTTTAATACTATTCTCCACTCACATACAAAGCACCAGCAGCAGCTCACTTCTGTTAAACACTATCACCACAGACCCTGCAACACTTCGTCTTTCTGGCCTGCTGATTCCAAGAAGTTCTCCAAAACAGTTCATTAATTTATTAGAAACCAACTGATGCCTTAGAAGAAGCAATGTACTCTGGAGAGTACAAATCTCCCACAGACACATTCCTATAAGCATTTATATATCATGGTCCAATACACCAGAGGCTACACGCTGCACTTCAGACTAATGTGTTTCTTCCCTGTTTACATATAAATCTTGTGGAAACAGATCAAACACCTTGATTTATCTCCCTTCCTTGGCCAATAATCTCTTGAATCCTGTAACCTTATATACAGATTTCATAGCATTTGAACAGTGAAGAGTATGAAGATGAAAAAAAGAAATAGCATCACATCACATAGGCCTTTTCCTATATTTTAAATGCTCTCCTCCCCATAACCCAAGATGTGACAGGCTGCTTCTCTCAAAAATGTCAGACACTGCAGAGAACTGCCAGCACTGAAGTAAAAGGACAATTTTAAATAAGTACATATAATTTCTTTCATAGTGATGACAAGCCTGTGGAAACTGATAGAAAGTCCAATTTGTGTGACAGCCCAGTACTCCAGCAAAGAGAACACACTTCATAGAGACACTTCCAAGAGAATAAGTGATGTACTGAGAAGAAAAAGAAATGAATATTATTATATCCTAGGGAGAAAAATCTGAGAAAAAAATCAGGTGGAAAAATATTGCATCTTTAACAGTCACTGCACCTGCATTAATTATACTTTAAATTGTTCATGGTTCAGCAAAGCCAAAGTCTATTGGAATATCTCACAGGGAAGAATTTCCATTCTGAGTGTCTCTATAGCAAAGGTCTATTTTCCTTGACAGATACAGAAAACTTTACAGCAAAGAACAGCTACAATGCCCACGACAACAAAATACACCTAGTTTTCCACATTGATCTGCATATTTTATCTACACACAAAAATAATCAAAAATCTCTGTCTTGACTCCACTGAGATTGTCTTGAAAATAACGACCATCTCCTGGCAGCTTGTCCAGTCCTGATGAATTTCTAATGATGGATATCTGAATTAATTTTGTACCATTAACATAAAATATTTTTTTTAATGTTTTAGTCTTAACAGGTTCAAAAAAGACATTAGATGAAGTGTTTTGTTTTTAAGGCATCACAATAAATGCAGGGCTCTAGAAGGTGCTAGAGAACCGAAATCTCAAGTAGCTCATATATATTTCTAGCCATGACCTCATGTGCTTTATACAGTATTTCTGCTTGAGTACACTACATGATAGTCAGCAAGCAGAACACATCAATTTGAAATCTACTAGTTAGTATCTAGTTAATTCATGCATGAAATGTATTTATACATCAGTTCACTGGCTTGATTTATGACACATCTATTCTTTTAAAATAACAGCATTGTTTCTCCCTCCAGAGTCACAAAAATGCTTTACAATATATTCTCATATTGATACACACTAGTTAAAATTCAGGATTTTTTTTTTTAAGAAACTCTTCTTTGAGATGCATCCTCAACCATGTCCAAATGATATAGAAGTTCACCAAATTTTTCCCTTTAAGAATAATTTTGTCCAAGTTGAGAAAATGAAATCTTAAATAATGCACTCATCAAAATTGGTATTTCACCCAAGTGTCAGTGATCTCATTCTCTTCCCCGTTTTCCTCCCTGCCTTTAAGCAAGCAAGAAAGTAAGCACAAACCCCTCAACATTACTTACACCCTACAAATTTGGTCCTACGTGGCTTTCTTATCAACGCATTATACTTTAATTCTGTTCATCATCTTTTCCAAAAAGTCACAGTGAAAATGAGAAAACACTCAGATTCATATTTCTAAGGAAACTCAACAGAACCAGAACTTGATGCCAGCATCACTGAAAAGGAGCCCTGCATTCCATTACAGACAGGGCGTTTTAAAATAATAATAATATTAATAATAACAATAATAACGACAATATTAATAATAATATGTAATAATTGTAATTATATGTATCATATATATTATATATAATTATATATAATTATTATATTATGATTATAGTTATATATTGTTATTATTATTCCCAGCTGGTCCATAACCAACAGCTAAGCAGCTTGATACTTTCTTTGCTATGAAATAATTACCAAAAAAAGAAAAAAGTAAATTCATGAGCAGTACCCTATGAGCACTACCATTATTATTGAGGAGATACTAGTAATACAATTACTTGAGAGAGAAGTGCCATACCTTAGGTTATTTAAATCTAAGGTACAAATTTAGCTGAAATCTGGATTGGCAAATTAGATTTGCATATGGGAATTCTACC
This sequence comes from Tyto alba, assembly GCF_018691265.1. Lineage (NCBI taxonomy): Eukaryota > Metazoa > Chordata > Aves > Strigiformes > Tytonidae > Tyto > Tyto alba. Next base: position 14,966,523 of record NW_024881279.1, read on the forward strand.
CCCAGTTACCTCTCTTGTTTATAGTGATTTCAAGGGAGAATCACTGTGTCTAAAATCTTTATAATAAATAGCATCTACAGTATATTAGTTAAAGGTTGTAAATCTTAAGAAAACACATTATGCTAGTGAAAAGTACTGGTGTTATCTCCTCATAATATTCCTTCTTTCCAAATGTCTATAAATCAATTGAAGTACTGATAGAGGATAGATAGATATGTCGCACATAAGCACAATGACTAAAAATCATTAGCATGGACTAAATAACATTTGAGTTAAAATCTAAAATATATTATGGGAATATATCAAATGTTTTCAAACTTCAATTTAGAGCCATAAACATGCAGAGAATTTTGAAAATTCTATTCACTATATCTTGCTATTATAAATGGACATTTATATTGTCTCATGGCATTACTATCAGAGTACTTAAGTCAATCCTAGTACATTAAAAAGTCTTCCAAACAAACAATTCATTTCAAACAGCATTTCAGAACCACCAATTCCATACTCTTCTTTTAAATGTTTTTATGGATTTACTCAAAGTGGTTTATTTATTGTCACTTATCACTTGCATACAAATTGAAGTTTTGATTTATAAATCTAATATAAGTTCTTTGTTTGTTTTTTGCTTTGTTACTTGATATAATGTTTCTTTACTACCTGTACCAAAGCTCAGCACCCCTTTACTACAGTATATTATGGATTCTTTAACTATATTGTAATTGCACTGATATCTCTAATGAAAACACTGCACCTGATAGCCCAGCCACAAAGACTTGTATTCTAATTTATGGTCTTATATACAAAACTGTTGCAAAATTTTGAGGGCTTTTTTCAGAGGGGTTAGAGGGAGAAGAGGAGGGAATGGAGGCAAGAATGTTTGATCTTCCAAGATCCCTTCCAACCTGGGCTGTTCTACAAACATTTTGAGACAAGTACACCCTAAATTAATTGCTCGATTTCTTGTATAAGCCAACTTGTTATTAATGTCACCAAATATAATGTCACCAAATATTACAATTACATACTCCTCTTCAATTATCTCCTCAGCTCTGCAGTGTTCAAAAAAGTCAAGCTAGACCTCAACTGGCCTACAGCATTACATGATTATCTATAGCAGTTCATAATTAACAAATTATAGTTACGCTGCATGTGCTCTCAAACACACTTATTTAGGAAATCACTGAAATATGAATCCTAGTATCTGCTTCTTTGAGCTATTCAGGAAGAACAATTTACAACTGAAGATGCTCTCAGAACCTCTGAGAATTACAGACTGTTCAGATGAAATAGGAGAAAAAAAATCTAAAATTATATAGAGCAAAGTTTGCACAAACAGGAGGCAAATACATACTCAATACTTCATGAAAGCACCTTTCCCGAGGAAAGTGTTAAGTGCTTAAAACTAAGCATATCCTTCAGTGCTTTCCAAAGATGCTTTGAGCACTTAACAAAATCAATACTGAGAAGGGTCTTAAAAAAAACAAAGTAAATTCACAGGCAAAAATAGTTCAGTTCTGAGTTTTCATGAAGGCCCAGAGATTTAATGCACAAAGCTTCACATAGGTCTGGTAATCCTGCAGCCAGTTAAATCATGGCCAAACTTCAGCATAGGGATTTGGAAAAAATTTGACTGCTGTGGACTGTTAATACAGACAGTCACACTTCCGAGCTTCCCTGAACTGGTGACACATGCAAGCCATTTATAAATGGATTCGATTGGATTCTGAGATTTTATTGAGATCCTTATTTCTCTAGATCTGGGTGCAAGGAAAGCCTCTATGTACCCTATTCAATTTCTAGCAACTTTATTTCACTTGCATTTTATTTATGTTGCTGAGTAAAAAGAATTAACTATTAAACAGTTAAATAAACAGTAAATTTCTTTTTTACTCCCTAGTGTAAGTTTATTCTCAATATTTATGAGTGTGATTCCTTCAATATCAAATGAACACAATGGCGTTAAAAAAAAAAAAAAAAAACAACAAAAACCCAAAACAAACAAAAAAAAGCAAGCAAACAAAAAACACACCACAAAACACTGTCATAAACTTCTCAATGTATTTTTATCTTAACAAGAAAAAATTTATCCCTGCATTCTGTTATATTAAGATGCATAATTGTAAATAACTCTTTGGATGACTTAATCAGAAACTGATAACTCTATACCATAGACCTCAACTTCCATGATCACATCACACTGGTTTAGTTACATGTCACCCTCCTCTTCTTCCCCAATGAATTTAAAACAAAACAGAAGTACTGAATTAGTATATTTCTTAAGGAAACCATGATGCTTTAGTACTACAATATATGTATTTTTCACTTCATATATGGAACATGGTAATACATCAACTGCCAACTCAATGAGTTAGATCTAATCTGTTACTAGGTCTTAGAAGGTGCCCTATGTATTCTGATTATCTATCAGCAGTAATTTTAAAATCAGGACATGAGTCCTCCTCCCTCATCATTCAGAAACTACCCCCCCCCCCCCGCATGACAATGGGAATCTGAGCTCCCATTGAAAAATTTCTTCCCCCCTGCCTCCCCAATATGTCAGTCAGATGTCTCAAATTAAGCAAAAGAACCTTAAATCAACCACCATTAAGTAAGGTGCTGCTAAACTCTAAATACCTTCTTAACCCCTTTCAGGTGTCGTAATACTGATTTTGTGAGCAAACTTCCACTCCCATCAGCATCAGATTCTTTTTTTTTTGGGGGGGGGGGGGGGGGGGCGGAAGTGGGGAGAACAATTTGTGTTTTATTTAACTCCTGTATTCAAGAACAGTGCATTCTCCCAGAAACTTTATAGATAAGGAAACCTCAGTCTATTCATTACTTCATGCTTATTTGTAGCACAATAGCAACTTTTTACATTCATCTTAGTTCAGTATAATTAGCCATTCTGCTTCGAACAGAACAGACAATGAAAAGAAGAGGTAAAATCAGGCTAAAGAGGATTCAGATTCCAGCCATTGGATAATTTACACAATACCCATACATATTATCTATTATTAACACTAAAACTCACACTTTTAAAAAATTGAATGTTGAAATCTAATATTCCTGGCGGCCAGCCATGCACAGAAAAGAGACAGGCTAATGCTAAAGAAAACAAATTTTTATTCATTTACCTTCTGTGTGAAATGAAGTGTGTAGTGAATTATTTAGAAGAGGAAAATTGTAATTGCATGTGTAATAAAGCTGAAAATTAAGGAGAACCAGATGGAAGACTAAAAGTTCTTTTTTGTAAGTGATAAGAGGATGATTCATAAGTATTTGACATTAGTTAAAATTACTTATGGAACAAATGTTTATGGAAAAATGTTCTTCTTAGGACAATGTGCCATCACACAACCAGCAAAGAATTGTCTGAATTGAGACCCCTAATTAAAAAGAGAAAAGGAAATAAACTAAGAATGAAGAAAAAGGGCAAAACTTGCTTACTTCTGAACTTCAGTGACTTGTGTCATAGCTTCCTGCCTCAAGAATTCAGGGCACTAATCAGAAATGTCAAAGATAACAATAATTCTATTAATTTGTAGTTTTAATGGTATTTTATACTGTCACAAAATGGTAATGCTATTCCTAAAGTCAGCTCAACAGAATGTTGGAAAGGGTAAGTGGGGTTAAGTACATGAGACTGCTGGCGAAGTTACCTCACTTTGTTGTAAGCAATCCTGAGAAAAGGCCTTTTTTAAGTCTCTATCTACTTCCAGAGAAAAACTGAAATGAAAACAAATTGTCTTACCCGCATTTGCATTGTTTCACATGACTTGAAATATATTAACTGAACATTTTCATACATAGCTAAATATTTAACTTATCAGGAATAATTTAAAATACACAGATTAACTTATTTTCATTCTTTTCCTAATGTTATGTCATGAAAAATGCAGCTACTTTACAGATGATCCTTCAGTGTTTTTTATTCATAATAAATAAGCCAGCACGATCATTATGCAGCCAAGGGTTCTCTTTGCACTAACACTGACACACATTATTTCCATGCAGTGGAGAAGCCAGCCTTGCTATTGTAGGAGCGGATGGTACAGAACAAGACCAGCAGTTTGCTGTGGTCTTTCAGCAGCAGATAGGTATCTTTCCATTCTACTGTCAGCAGCATTCATGCGTTAACCCAGATCTTCTGACACAGCAGACAACTTGAATTCCAGGTATCATTTAACTTTTGCTAGAATTGTGTGCATACAAATGCACATATATACACTATGTTAATATCCAGGTAAAATTCTAATTATGCTTGGAGCTAATAATGCAGTAAAGCACATCTTAATTCTTCTACAAAACTTTTGGTTTAAAATATACAGCTAAGTATTACTGTCTCTTCATATCACATCCTCTTCTAGGTCACATTCTGAATCACTCATAGCCATATATTACTATTCATAGGTATTTCTTAAATATGTTAATCACATCACATATGGAAGAGTTTGCTGAAAATTTGAATAAATTAGTCCCTAACCCTCTACTAACTGTTAGTAAGTATTTAAAAAGATCTGTAAAGGTAGTCTGCATCTTGATCTTCCTCTTCTACACTGGCCATTTAAATTGATTACTGCTAAAACTATAGGACCAATTTGCTCTTCAGTATTGTTTGAAGACAGAATAGAAATAACAAAATGATAATGTCTGCCACCATTTTGCTTCAAAATAACCAATCACTCAAGTTGTACTTTGGGTTAAAAACTACAAGGAAGAATCCCAAGAACAATTTTAAATTTTGTAATTCTTCAAAATTTTTACAAATTTTTTGAAGTACTTTAGTAGTTCCCTCTGTTTTATTATTGAAATTTCATGACATGACGTGAAGCTGAATTAACCTGCCCAAGTGATAACTGTGGCCTTATTTTGCTCAAAGAACTTTCTCATTTATTTTCAAATTGAAGAAAATACACTGGCATTGCAACATTACTTCCTTCCTGTTAGAATACACTGTTAGGTGAGACAGGTTATACGAAGGATTGGACTTCAGTACCTCTAGGCCCTACCATTAAGTAGAACTGTGGCAAATGACATTCAAAAATGTACATTTAGAAATGGTAATAGAAGAGAATTATCTTGCTTCTTCAAAAACTAGCAACTTTTTGCATCCTGTTACACCAAATAGTGTTAAATGTAGAAAAATATGCCTACTTAAATCCCCCAGTACTGGCAATATATTCACTGATACATAAAAACTGAACACTGAAAGAACTGATAGCTTCACACCTATGAAAAATGACTGACAAAAAGAGATCATGTATTTTTTACTTTTGATTTTTTCTTAGCTATTTATTCCTCCATCTTCATGCAATGTTTTGAAACATTGCTGTGATTTCCTTCATGTCCACCTGTCAACCTGAGCACGGTAGACCTGTTCTTTGTGGTTTATTCAGCCTTTCAGTTTATATTCTCAAACTATATAAATGTACCATTCCTTCTTCCCATAAAGGTAGCTAGTGTTCATTCCATAGCTCCTGACAATGTTTTGAGAATTAATTTCATCTGACATTTCAAAGAAAAAGGCATGTTGACATTAATTCCTTTGGATTTCTCCAATTCATTATCTGTCTTCCAGACAGGGTTATAGATTACAGGATTATTCTTAGTTTAAGTATTTATAAAGTATCCATCTGTTTACTTGTTAATATGGCCATCAGAGACCCAGCATTGCTAGTTTTACCACAGATATTTTAAGATCTTTTACAGAAATGTACAAACCTGATACAAGTTTACAAGATTCTGCAGCCAAACAGGCAGAGGGTCTATCTGAGCAAAGGAGCTTTGATTTAGGTCGTCTTCCACATCTCTGCACACCTCACCTAGTCCAATATGCTAATTACAGCAGTTAGGTTGACCTCTCAGCTGCTTAAGAATTTTTCCAAGCTTTTACTCTGCCTCTATGTTGCATGCAATCATCTTATGAATATAGGACCTAGCCTCTGGGAAAACTTCTAATGGTAACAACCCTACAGAAAGTCCTGAAAAGTTCCCCCCGCTTTTATGTTTATGGTCTGTATTGGTGTACAATACTACTTCAGTCTTTTTTGTTTAATGCAAGCAATGGGCATTTCATATCAAAGATAACAAAAGCATAGCCTACATACCATAATGTACCACAAGTAGACTCAAGGGCTCAGTAACTTGAAAATAATACAATATGAAGTGCACAACTTCTTACACAGGGTCAGAAAGGCTTTTTAAATGTGTAAACGAAACCTCTAGATATACATGTCTAACAGCAAATTACTTTTCTATAGAAGAATCCTGGTTTTATTAATTTCTGGTTTTGCAAGACTGCCTTTTCTATCTATTGTTCTAGATCAAGAATAATGTTATTATGCATTAAAAGTATTTAAGTGGAATACATATGTCAAATCAAAGTTGCTCAAATTTTCTTGTGACAAAGCAACTGTAACAAATAGCTTTTAATATCTAGGGAAATCAAACCATGACTCAGTTTATTTTTCTGCCTAGAAGGGGTCAAGGATATTAAGCAATTACTCCACACACACTGGTGCTTGGATGTTTTTACATATTCATTTTAATTAGTTATTCACATTATGATTTTTATTTGGTCTTGCAGCAATCCATTTGCCTATATAATTTCTTGTTCTTTTTTCTTTCTTCCCATAAAATGGGATTTCAATGACTACATCTTACTCCAACTGAATCATAGAGTCCAAAGTGGTTTGGGTTGAAAGGGACCTTAAAGATCATCTAGTTCCAGCTGCCCTGTCATGGTCAGGGACACCTTCCACTAAACCAGGCTGCTCAAAGCCCCATGCAACTGAACAAGTTATCCAAACCCAGATTACAATATCACTATATATGGATATGTAAATTCAGTATGAGAGAATTGAGAAAATGTCCAGACTACAGCATAGAATGTTGCTAGATTCCAGACTTCCTAATTTGAAGCAACCTAACTGCAAGTTTCAAAGTTTCAGTTAAAACATCTTGGAAAAAGTTCACGTGTCTTATGAAAAAGAACCATACACCATACATAAAACTTAGTAAAAGACCACTTTGAAAGGAACAGATGCCACTGTTATACATGAACAACAAGCTTAAACATGGACATAACTAAGATTTCAGAAATCAGTTTGGTACCTCCCTTTGGCAGACTGCTTCAGCCTTTCACATATGAATTTTAGTAGCTGTATTGCAGACTTAATATCTGATGTTCTCCATGCCTATTCCTCTAAGATATCATTTTCTTATGCAAAGCAAATTTACCTGCAACTCACTAAAGATACCCCACATCTGGGCAAAATATGAAAGTAACAGGAAATTAACAATATTAGTTCCACAAAAGCAAACCAGGTATTTGCAAATTCAGGGAAGGAAAACGGCAATGAGACAAGTAAATGAATAAAGGAACACAAATTGGAGCTTTTGAGAATATAGATCATGCTACAGAGATCTCCAGATACAAATGCAATTTCTGCCACGGAACAGACTGAGCAATATATTCCCTGGCTTTTTCCACTCCCCTCCCCAAGTCTAGTAGGTGATTTTGCACAGATTGCTTTGACTTTGGTGAAAGATAGAGACAAATAGACAAAAAAAATTGCTGCAGAAATATCATGTAACATATGGAAGAATCCAGGACCTTGTGTAGTGAGGACTGACACTTCTGTCAAAAGCCTGGCTGTTACCAAGGCTGAAGTCCAAAAAAACAAAAAAGCACCAAAGAGGCCAACAAAACCAAACAACATCTCATAACCAGTCTTCCAAAAACGTAGAATGTTAGCTTGTGGGTTTTCTAATTAAAGTTTTAAGATTACTTTTTCCTGCCCTTAAAACATCAAAGAAGTATTGTCCTTCATTTTGTTCAAATCATAAGAAAATCTTAAATGTTTCCTATCAATAAAACACCTCAAGAACTGTCCCTGCTCAGAATCCTATCTCAATGAAGGGAAGATGCAGAAGATAAACAGAAATTAGGTGCATGAACTAACATAAACTTTATATTTTGTTTTCTGTGTAGAAGGAAACATTTATGCCTAGAGAATGTCCTCCTGTAATATTGTGTTATTTAAGAGATAATGTCAATGAAACAGTGCATTGTTAGAGGATAATGGTCTCCTGCTGCTATTAAATGCCAAGGCACAGATAACCCATTTTTTTGCAAAGCAAGGGATGTTAATCCTATGATAATATTCTACTACAAATGACATTTCTATTATACTGAATAGGATATATTGTTTCAATCATTTGATCTGATACCTGATACTGAGACAGAGCAACAGTTGCTCAAACATGCTGCTCTGAACTTGCATTTGAACTGACTCCCTACGGAACTCTGCAGTATTTGCAACCTTTAATCCAAGCATATAAACCTCAGCCAAATCTCAAACATTAGTTGTATATTTTTACGGCCATTTCATAGATAGAAACGAAGACTTGCCCGACCCTACAGTATAGCTTAGCAGAATGACCAGAAGCAGAATGGGAGAAATATTTACCTGAAAGAAGAAGTACACTCTTCTACTTGGGTTTGCAACTGTTCACTAGCACATAAAAACTTGGATGTGTTTTATATCAGCAGCGTGAAGGGTTGGCATCCCTTCAACCTTCAGAGTGAGGTATGCTGTGTGCCAAGAAAGAGGGCATGAGAGGGCACGTGGGCATCAGATGTCACATTTCTAAAGAAAGTAGACTACTCTTTTACTTTGATTCATTGTTCACGCACCACTCCTGAATAACGCTGTCCTCAAAGTGGTAATAACTCTAAGATTTGTTCAATGTCTCAGCATGGCTCAACTTTAAAACTACTTTAAAAACATTTATTTTCTGAATTTCTGCACTGAGATGAACAGCAATTCCTTGGAAAGGTCTTTCAATCCTCCTTCACCTGAGGAAAAGGAAGATGATTTGAGCAAGGTTTCACATGTCCATGGACTGGTTGTATCTTCAGACATGTTTTCCATTTCCTTTAAGTGGATGGAGAACTTGGGATGACCTGTGGGGCTGTCTAGTGTGCAAGAAGAGAGAACTATGATGGCAGAGCTTGTTGGTGAGTGCCTTGGTGCCCACCCATAGCTTTAAGGCCATACAACACCAGTGGATAGAGCTACTGTAGCCAAAGTGCTGGCTCAGCAACAACCATCTCAAAATGTATAAAGAAGAAAGGAAGTTGCCCTAAATGTTCAATAATGCTGTTGAAGAAAGAAGTGCTTACACAGTATTTGAAGGCATTGCAAAGACTCTTCATATTAAAATGGAAACCCATCAGGGAGTCCAGCCATATGGGCTAAGATCCTCAGCAACAGCAGTGGTAACTTGATTCTTGTTACAAAATGACTGCTAGTGAAAAAGATCTGCTCAGGGCTGTTGGCTGGTTCATGGCACACAAATGAGGAGGCAACAGCTTTTCTCCCGAGACACATTATGGCTTGCATGCTGGTGACGCAGCTGTGGCCAAGAGGCTTTTCAGAGTTTCCAGTATAAGGAGATGCAAGCTCAAAAACCTGAAACTTTCTGTGCATCAGTTCGTAGCCTGATATTTCAGTGCTGAATAAGCATCTCTGAATTTAAGAAAGTACTACCCACTGGCTGATTTCTTCCCTTCACAGCTGGTGAGCTGGATTCCTAATACAAACTTGACAGAGTGGATAAGCACCGCAATGCAACACAAACTCAACCATGATTAGTTTATGGAAAAACATAACTGAAAAGCAATTTACTAATTAAAGCAAGGATTCCCTTGTGGTCCAGCCAAATATAGTAAAAAATTAAACTTGCCTATAATGCAGATAGCAGGCACTTGAGATCAACAGACAACAAAAGATCCGTTTCACATTTTAACTACTAAAAATATCTTGAAATTTGGGAGCTTGGAACACATGCATATCCACAGCAAAACAGGCATACAGACAATCACTGAAAGGAGAAATGAGACTGTTCTAATTATAATCATGATCATTTCAGCAACTAATGGAAGAGCTCTACGGTAAAAACTTTATTAAAGTGATGGTTTTTATAAGCTTGCTTCCAAAGTTTTATTTTGCTTCATGTAATTGTCATCCAGCTACCTCTAAATATCTATTATAGATTTCATGTTTAAAATGAGATGTTACTATAGAGCTTACATGGTTCCTTTTAGAAACTTCAAACTTTATTGTATCTCACAGAACTCTATTTATTGCATTATTTTTTCTTTCAATCTGTATCTGAATTATGAGTAATTTCTCAGGGAGCTTTCACAATAAAAGCACTGAATCTGTCGCAAGTAAAGCCACCCACGTAAGTCAGTAATTCAGAGGTAACTTTTTGTCAACAGCACCCACCCAGTTCAGACCAGGAAACCACGTGCATGCAAAGCCAATGTGACATAAAAGCTTAAAGTGGTCCTCTCAAAGAAGCATATAGCCTTGACCTTTTTTACCTTCTTTCATTTGTAATCTGTGGGGGCAGGTTAGGCCCAAGACATTTTTACCATCCTCTTTCTTTATACAGTCTCCCTTCCTTGTTTGATGGTCTAGTGATTGTCCAGCGATTTGTGCACTAAACCTCAGTAAGTTACTCTGCCTTCTACAACCTTCTGTTATAATCAGGAACAAACCACTTAAGACATTCTGTAAATTAAGCTATATTTTCTTGCTGGGGGAAGTGTCTAAGTATATTATTAGAAGACCTGGACATGCCAAAATTTACTACAATTTCACCAGAAATCTAGATCCTTAAAATTATCTCAGCAGACACTAAAAAAACATTAATGCTCTGGAGATAGACTCAAATTGCATGTACTGCATGTTTGTGTTTATATATGTCTGAATAAAGGATTGTTATTTGTTTCCTTATACTCCCTGTGGTATATGGGAATGCAGGAGCTAAAGTAAACAGCACCAGACAGACTTAAAAATTGATCCTGCAGTTCATTCTACATTTTTCCTAAAGGGCCTTTCATCAGTAGCACCCAAAGAGTGAAAGCATAATTTACCTTATGTAAGGTAGAGTTAATTATCCCACATTAGAGCCCCAGTGGCCAATCTATAAAACAGCTGGTAACATCTTTTTTAATTGCAAAACCATTGGATACCTACCTTTTTTGTTTCCAGAATGCTATGTGCAGTTTTTCTTGGTAATTTTTGCCAGCCTCATAAAAAGCTGACCTGATTATCTTCAGATAAATACTGCATTACTAATGACAGAGCTTAATAGATGCTAAGGAGGTGCAAAATTATCTTTTCAGTTTTGTGAAATCTAAATGATCTTACAAAAAATTAGCAATTTCTACTTCTGCATTATATTTTGCATGATGCAAGCAAGAAATTTTATGAACCAGTTCATAAGTCATTAATAATATTTATTCATAATGGATTAGGGGTATCCTAGATAGCCCTAGCATCTTTTATCAGAAGCTTCAGATTAGGTTCTGAGAAAAACAGAAACATTCCAAAACAACCCCAAACAAGTCAACCCAGGCACACAAAGGTGCAACAGTCCTGTAATAAATGTAATAATTTTCTGAAGACATCACACTTGCAGTAAGAGAACTGCATATCTAGAAACAATCATGCCTGAATTAAAAAAAAAAGTGATAATTTCTGATTACAATAAAACCTTAGCCAAATGCAAGGCAAACCACACTCCTAAAAAATCCTGACCAGCAACTAACTAACACTGTTAATAATCATCACAGAACAAGATGACAAATAATAAAAAAAGTTACATTTTAAGGATATTTTCTCTTTTTGGTTCCTCAGTATTTAGCAGATCCATGTTCTATATAATCATGAGTAACACGTTCATCTTAAACCATAACCATTATTCAAATATTTGATTTGAAAACTTCTGACATACCTTGTACAGTGAACACTGAATAATAGGGATCTTTTTCCATTCTGCATTATAAGGTAGCAATCACCCCAAAACATCACTGTGCTTTTCGGAACCAGAAGAATTATATATTAAAAAAAATCTTAATGTGCAGACAACATATTTTATCACAATTTGATTTGCTGTCTAAAAATTTATGTTGCTTTAAGCAAGATAACAACAGTTTCCTTTAATTAAGAGGTACCATGATCCTACTGCAAACAAAAAACTTACTTGGTACAGTACAGAGGCATCCACTGCCTACACATAATGGTGTTAATTTTTTGAACCTATGTTCTGTGACCTGAGTATTTTTGACATTTGGATATTAATGGAATAAACCAGAAGGAATTAAACAAACAAAACAGCTATACTGTAGTTCAGTACAATAAAATTCTCTGTAAAAACAGGGGAGGAAGTGGGGAAAAAGAGGTATTTTTGTTTGTACCCCTTTGCCCTGATGATTCCACTGCTTTCTATTTCTTCTCTCACCATCACGTCATCCCAGTTGGCCATCACCAATTGATAAGGTTGTTACAGAACAAAGCACCCTGCTAGTGTTTTTACAGAGCCATTTCAGATGGTTCAGATCATAATCTATGAATAAACTGCACTTTTCCTTGCAGGCCTGTCTCTCTTTTTTTTAAAGAAAAAATTCATTGTACATATAACACCAAAACAGATAGAAACCTTTGCTGATATTGAATACATGAATACTACTGAGAGAGGAAAAGAAAATCCTTTTGTTTGGAGAGCTATCATAATGTTACTACTTGCATGACTGCAACTAAGACAGAGCTTACCAGAACTATTTTTTTAAATGTATTTCTTCTGATGAGAATAGAACTAGCTCGTTTTTCCAAAAATGGAACATAACACCTTTTTTTCATTTTTCTGTCTCGCACATTTTAAAAAGTCCAAAGCACTTATGATAAGAACAACTTAAAACATGTCATTGCTGCAGAAATGTTTAAGTGATATTACTGGCATATTACAGGAAGAAATCCCACAATATTAACAGTATATAATAGTCAAGAAAGGTGCAGGGGCAATGTCAGGTCTTTAATTCTAAAGCATGGTCATATATATTAATGAGGTATAATAAACTCCAAATGTATAAACTTGAGCATTGCCATATACCAAATAAAAATATAAAAGTCAGAGGACACTTAAAAGGAAATTGGTGACCATATTTATGTAGTCATAAATAGGGTCATTTAATCTTAAACTCAATGCCAATGAACTTACAAGTGTAAAACAGAAGGATAATGAACCAGAATAGACCCTTAAAACAGAGAAGTTGCAGTACCACCAATTCAGATGTCTTCCCTCTGCTAAAATTGCTCTCAAACCACAGATATTTCCTTTTTTTTTTTTTTTGATAATTTCTGATCACTCCCCCAAACTCTCATTATGATACAGATGTGTTTTTCAGAGTGCAAAAGACTGTTCAGATTCTTCCTGCTTCAGATCAGGTGTGAAATTAGTGTATAACATAGACATGATAATTTGGCCACTGAGAATCTATGCAGGTGAATAGAGAAGTGCTCTCTTGTGTCCCCAGTAATTCATAAAATTTGAGAATAATTTCTGTAACATCTTTAAAAGCTATCTTCAAAAGTCAATTATCTCTAGAGCAACACACAAACCTAATTTCTCAAGACAAGAGTACTTCCCAAGTATTTATAGAAAAATAGGGGTCAAAAATTTTTTTACCTATTAAAGTAATAGTCTTTCAGTTAATGTTTCCTTCTAATGGAAGCCCTGCAGAAAACAACATGCATTTGTTCTTTCCAAAACCAGATGCTAACACAGATACTGCCTTGAAGTTAAAGGACTCGATCACCTGATTTTTATCCCAGTTAACCTAACTGCAGATGAGCACTGAAATGAGTCAAAGTGCCCAGAATATGACTAATTTTAAAAACAAACAAAAACCCAAACCCAGACCTCAAACTCTTTCAAAATGGTGCCGAAGCAGCTCTTGAGGTCTGAACTTCTTTATCTTCACGTGGCTAATGTGTGTTGCTTTGACTTGACATTTGTCTTCCTCAATCTTTTTCCGCCCTATGATCAAGACCTCCCATAAGCCATCTCATGGCATTTTTTACATAAACTACTCTGCTTTAAAAACAAACAAAACTGAATGGAATAGAATAGATTTTCCCAGCCGTAATTATTTCTACCACAGAGATTTCTCATGGATGCAGGTAAAAGTCATTACAAGTTTCTCACCCTGTTGATTGTGTGAGGAAGGAAGGTGATGCAGAAAGAAGGGAAGTAAAATGAATGAGATAAAAAAAAAAAAAAAAAGCAGCATCCTTATTGCTACTAAGGCAAAAAATTGGTTTACTTGTATCTGAGGCTTTGGATTTGTAACTATTGGTATTCAATGCATCTTAATAACTCCAAAAGCATGTAAGAAGCATATTGATTCCCCTACAATTTGTAACCTAAAAGTTCCCCCAGACAAGCAGCAACTTAGTCCACCTGAATATCTGACGTGAGAAAAGAAAGATTATTACAGTGAGAAGAATGCAAATAGTTGCACAACAATGCATTCCTTTCTTAACAAATATGGAGAGACCAGAACTAACATTGCCAACCTATCCAACTTCGGGTAAAAAAAAAAAAAAAAAAAAACTTCCCCATATCCAAAACAAACCATTATCAAATATCACAGACATTAAGAAAGTGAAAGTAAATGGTAAATAAGCCTGCATACATCGCCCATCATAGATTTTACTGGGGTGACATCATTAAAGTGCCAAATCTTTTAACACAGATTTGACATAGTTGTGTTTTTCCTCTACTTCAGGAACTCTGGAAAAATTACTGTTCTCTTCCTCTGGAGTAATTCATCCCTTTACCAAATGTGTCCAAATATCTTTTTTTTTTTTTTCTTGTTCAAGTTATCTTCTTTTGTTTCGTATCTCCTGAAGTGCCTCTCTGTACAGACCCACTCATTTCTACATAGTCACAGGGAATCTTACAGCAAGGTGACTTTCATTCATTACCTCATGGCTTCTATTAATCTAGAGTCTCTTTGCATCCCTGTTGCTATTACTAATGATTGCATTTAAATGTTTCTGTGTAGATTTAAACACCTTAATATTACAGGTTAAATTGCGATATATAACAATAGCCCTGATAACAAATTTGCCTGTAATTAACCGCTTTATCCATACAGTTATACAATCACGCATTTTCCTGAAGACCAATTGCTTCAGATTCTTAGTCTGACAGTAATAGCTGCACAAATGTTATTGCCTGTGGTTAGTACCCAAAAGCTCTGGTAACAAATTAAAGCTCCAATAGATTTGGCACTGGCCAAACACATAATAAAAGAATGGTCTCTGCCTCCAAACAACTCAGTTGAAGATTACACTGTTTAACTGTTCAGAGTTGCCAAAAGCTGCATCTTCACACAGACTTTAATCTCAAGCAACAGAAATACTGCCCTTTTCCCTTACAGCTGGCTTTCTCCACTGAACAAAAGCATCAGTTCTGGCTGACTTCCCGTATGCCACCTGTTTGTCCCCTCTCTCATGTTGTGGTCCTCAGTTAAGTACCTATCAATCTTCTAAAACAGGTCCCAGTTCCTCAATCAAATTACTTCTTCAAACCAACTTCCTTGATGCCATTTTCTGCTTTTCAGCATTGGTCAAATAACTTTCTACTTAACTTAGTACACCTGAATTAAAATGTTAACTCACACAGAGGAATGCATGCAATTATGTGCTCCAGAATGCTGCAGAATGACTGTTTCCATCAGCAGAAAGTAGAGATATTTTATGTTTTAAAATCAACATTTTGTCTTTTTACTCAACATACAGTTTATGCAACAATGTTCAGAACATGGCAGGTAAACGAGAATAACATACTTAAGAAGAAACCCCAACCTTCAAGTTCTGTGTGCTTCTAACACAGATACCTACTCATCTGCTTCTAAGAATCTTGCAAGTTTTAAAACACACATGCTCATGAAATCACAAGTCTAATTTTCCATCAGAAAATCCTTACCAATATATGTAAGCAAAGGTGTGAGGAGACATGAATAAGAAACAGGGAAGATGTGGGAAAGCAAACAGAAGCACCTGCAAATAGGAGGAGGAAGTCCTCAGGTAACAGGCCCATACAGGAGGGTGGGGTAGCAAAGGCAGGTGAGTTGTAGAAGCAGTGTAAATCAGAAGCTTAAAGCAAAAAGCCAACTTTTTTTTTTTTTTTTTCCAGAAAAGTTGGCTAAGGGATAGCAAGAACAAATGGAAAATCAGAACCTTGCTTTAGAGTACACCCAAATAACACATTCTTCATACTCTACCAAACAATACTTCAATTCTTCCTATATACCTCCCACTTTATAAACAAAACATATCACCAGTGAGAAAAACATAGAACTTCCCAAATAGGGAAGAGCTCCACATTCAACACTTGAAAAAAAACCTCATCCCCAAAATATCCAAATCAAATGAAACACAAGGACAGAAAGGTAACACAGTTAACGCAGTCAGTAAGACCAACTATTAATACATACAGGAAACAGATTGCAAACTGAAAACTAAGATCTGTCTCCCTAATCTCATCACATCATGAATCAGTTATACATTGCTCACAGCAAGAAAATGATGTTACTATTTCTAGTTTATTTTGTTCAATTTCATTCACTACTTTAGCTCTTGGTTCACTTGACATACTGATTGTCATAAAAAGTAAAAGCAGAATTAAGAAACAAAGCACTTTTCTGACTACTAAACATCAGCTAAGTAACACTGACAATTGACATCAAAGATAATGGCTGCTGCTCTAAAATGAGTATTGCGTAGTTTTTGGACTCATCTGTTTTCGGTTTTATTCATTGGAAAATATTTCTGTTGAGATATTATGAAAACCAAGTGTGGAAATAAATACAAGACTTTCTGTCCTGAACACTATTTATGAAATGGAACCAGTCAATTCTGATGCTGAGAAGTGGGTTATGTTTGTTGGCTAGAGGAACTGTCCATTACTAAGAGTCTGCTGTTCTTATATGAGCCACTTCAATTATACAGTGGTGGTGTTTCATTTTTTTTTAATCCAAAAGGACTTAAATCCAAAAGACAATTACTGAGATACTGAAGCTTTTTTGAACCTCCCTCTTTCACATAATTAAGGTCCTTTTAAATTACAGTGATTTTTAATTGCATTGCAAACACTCATTTAAGTTGTATGCCCACAAATTGAGCTTTTCAGGTGAAGCATTTTAACATACTATATGATTCTGTCTTTCCTCTTTCCTCTCAATTTTCAGTTCAGTCCTGAGAGCTGGGACGTAATTCCTGAGAAGCCCAATTCCCAGTATCTCTACCACATGCCAAAAAGATGCCACATAGCTCTTGGTCCCTGACAAATCATGGGGCTTAAAGCACAGATTGACAAAAACAAGACAGTTCCCAGTGAGAATGAAAATATCATCAGGGGTACAAATCTGGAATTATCTGACAACCCTAAAGAGCCAAAATAAGTTTGGAGTGCAAGAACTTTTCTGGAGATTTTATTATATATGTTATATTGAGGTTTCCACAGTACAGAAGCCAAATAATATTCCCTTTGATTTGAACCTTGTGTGGACTATTAACAGAAATTGTCTGCTGTTTGTCATTACATCACTTGTCAGCTGCACATTACCCTAAACAACCAGCATGCAATTAGCTGGTTACTAATTTTAGCTTGTTCTATTAATTTCAGCTCTTTATGGTTTTTTCCTTATTTACTGTTACAAAAAAAAAAATTAAAAGTTTTTCAAAAGGCTTCTTTCTTTCTAATAATTCATGAATGATTAAGGAATGAGCTATCTTTTTTTTTGTTAGCTGGAGTACAGCTCCACTGCTGACATTTCCTGCATTGCTTTCTACATAGTAAAATATGTGTTCATATGGACATACACGGCTATGTAATCTTTTTTACATGCCAGTTAATGAAGATAATCAGTTGGCTAGAAAGTATTTGAAGAAATGTATTCCTTAGCTCAGTGAAAATGCTATGGATTATTAATATATGAAACAGGACTAAGGCCTACATGCTATACCTTGAAATCAGAATTTGATAAAAGCCTACTCGTGTAGTTAGGATTTTACGTAAAGTAAGGTACTTCTCAACGTGAGGACAGCTATAGCGCACAGTTCTAAGCAACATTTTGCAGGTCCGATTTTCTTATCTATGTCCCTGCACATATTTTTTCCCCATCAGAATGTGAATGACTGTAAAGATCTACTATGGTGTGCATATATGATTAAAGTGCCCTAAAACCCAAACTGGAATTACTTTAAAAGCACAGTTGCATTTTCTATTTGGGGGATAAGACTAAGGTAACAGCAATGCACTTTTCAGTAAACTTATACAAAAGCAGATAAGAGTCTACTACAGGCAACTACATTCATTTTACCCATATTCACTTCAATTTTTAAAAGTATATTAACTCTTAGCCTCCTAAAAGTAACTTGGCATTTACCTAAACTGTACAACTGTAAAATACTTCTACAAAAGACTGCTATGTTCATCAAATTACTTCTACATGTCCATTATTACTCAACTGAATTCCCTCATTCACTTAATTTCTTTTTTCATATAACCTAATGCACTTACACATATAATAAAGTACTCCAACAAAGACACATACATGTCTTCTAAACCACTCTGACTTGCTCTCTAATAGCATGAGAATAACTCCACACTGCAATGAAGAAAAAGTCGGTAAGTTACAGGGATAAAGGATTTAAGCAACTCATTCAGGTTTAAATAAAAACTCTCTTCTCTGGAGAAATGGCATTCAGACATCAACAGCACATTATCCTTTATTGCAAGTGTCTCTCAAGACGTGTTGCTACCATGTGACAGTTTGTTATGATCATACTTTCTGATGTACATTAATAACAAGATTAATAAAACTACCTTAGTCATAGGATAATGGCATATGGAAAGCTGCTGAAGCTATGTTCTCCCAGCAACTCGAAAGATAAATTAAATCACCAAACAGCAACAAAAAAGTATGACTAAGATAATCCTGCAGAAGTAAGGCTCAACCACTATCCTTAACTTGTACCATTTTTAAGCAGCAACTTAACCACCATTTGTTGACCTAAATACTTGGCTTGCACTCCAGATGTTCTCACATTCTTTGCTGCTGGATTTACTTTCTTACAGGTAGTATGAATGGGTACTCCATTAAAATTCTCAAAACACTGGATAGTCACAGGAATATGGAAGTGTTTTGTTTCACTGGTTTTGTTCATTAATAAAGGTTTGGGAAGTGTTAAGGAAAAAAAGTTTTAAAAAAGCGTTAAGAGGAATGGGTTAACAGTACCTGAAGAAACTGTTAATAATACTTAGTACATCATCCCTTCAGTGAACACAGGCTAGAGAACACACACAGTGGCCTCTAACCTAAGCACTACTGTCACTACTTTTTAGTTAACAAAACAAGTATTATGTTCTTGATTCCAACTGTGCTACCGACAGCCTAGAGGCAGGACAGAAGTTCATAATTAGACATTTGAAATTAACTAGACCACTCATTTAATTTGCCATTCAAACTACACAGGATTGACAGCAAGAATATGGCTAAAGGAAACTGGCATTCAGCTCCTATATTCAAGGGATATTTTTTTTACATAACTGAGAGGAACCCCACAACAGCGCTGAGATGCTCCAATACATGATGCACTAAAATCACACCTCACAGATTATTTTGTCAGCCCAGAGGATTGCATGTTATATCCTAGCCATATTTCCTTCTTCTCTAGGCCACACACTGATGTCCTTCTAAAGGAAAGTTTATAAAGGTGCAAGAGGAAAACCGATAGCATAAACAGTATCTATTTGATAAAAACACTATCAAACTTTATCTACATAGAATAGATAGAAATACATGCATTAAAAGTATCATAAATGGAAAAGGCAGCATTTACCTGGAGTTGGTACTCTATAATATTTTAGAATGGTTACTTCCAAATATACAAAAGTTATAGCTCACTTACCACTGTACGGATATCACAAGTGATGACATTTTAAAGGCTGTTACTGCAGAAGTTACTTCAAGTTTTTTTAAATAATAAACAAGTCAAAGTTTATGGATAAACACACATAGAGCTAAAGGTCTTATATACTGTCTGAAGCCTGTTAGAGCTGTCAATTTGACATCTGAATGAAAATCTTAAGTTTTAATCAAAAAAGGTGCATATACAGGCAGACTGCACAGCCTCCAGAGAAAGCTGCTAAGTGCCAACAGATGCCTAAAGGGGAACACGTTAACAGTCTGGAGCTTCCGTAAGTCAAAGTGCCTCTACTGTAGCATTAATTACTATAAAGAACATACAGGTTCATAAGGAAGTGTTTTCCATTGTTACAAATACTACAGTTACCTCCAGAAAAATAATTGTGTTTACAAAAGCAAAAAAAAAAAAAAAAAAAAAGAAATCTACAAGGAAAACGAAAAAAGCAAGAAAACAACAAAAGCAGCAACAAAGTTTTCTCCCAGTTGTTAACCATAAACCACATGAAGTTACCTGGTGCTACTGCCACACCTTAATTCAGAAAAGAAAGAGTATAGGTAAGATAGACCCAAAAATCAAGCAGAAAAACTACTACACAAATATAAAGGAATGCAAAGTAATAACACCCGTGCATGGAGGAGTGGGCAAAGAGATCATTCTGAGGATTTAGTGTGGCACTGTCAGGCAGATAGATTCCTGGGAGAACTGCAGCCCACAGTTTTGGTTTGCAATGTAATGACAGCATAACCTTTCCTAGTAGAAGAGGAATACTTAACAGTATGCCTATAAAAATCTTAGTGATGGTAATTCAAGGAATGCCATTTTTAAATGGTTGCCCTTCTGTGAATATCTTTGCAGGTCTGAACAATAAGAAAGGTTTGGTTATGATTTATCACTACAAGCAAATACACAAAGGCAACAAACAAAAGAAAGGACAGAGAAAACTATGAGTACAAAGAAAAACATTAGCAACTTTACAGAGAATATGAAATGCTGTTTATTTTATTTTGGCTGTGTCACTTTAAAAGACATATTTTCATATATAAGACTTGATTTTCATAAAGATAGTAATTATAAAAAACTGGTACTCCTGATATACTGGAACAATTGGCCTGAGTTCCACCTGTTCACTTTAAACCTTCTCCCCTTCTGCTACTCTGGTTCACCTTCAGAGAAATCATTACCCTTTTCCTATTAGACAATGCTTTAGGCTGAAAACAAAGGAAGTGAAAACCTCAGAGGAAGGTGAATAATTACTACTTTCTCAAAATCAGGTCTTAAAAAAATATTTTGAAACTGCCTCCACATTTGGGTGCCGATAAACAGAAAACAAGCACAATCACTAGTCTCATAAAACCTCTAATGCTGTAGCACATGAAGAACTCTGTCTTTGCTTAAAAGGGCATTTCCTTAAGAAGATTTATTTTCATTTTTGCCAAGTTATGCTCACTTATAAAATAAATGACTAATATGATATTTTATTTTCTCTAGACATATTAATGCAGATGGCTTCAGGAACTAGACTGCTGTTGAGTTATATTTAGAAAACGTAACGGAAAACAGCCAAACATAGCAATTCTTTTCTGTTGGTAAGGACTTAGTTGGAGACAGAAGCAATATGGCAATTGTTCTTACCTTCATGAATAAAGATCTATGTAAATTCCAGCTGTGATTTAGCAATCAATATTTTTAGAAGAAAAATATCTGGTATTGTTAGTTCTTGTAACTTAGGTGTTGAAGGAAGGGAAAATTTTATTAAGTCAGTAATAATGGTATGCAGCCACAGAATTGAAGTCTCATTTATAATGTAGCCACTTGTGTAAAATGCTGTGTCAGAGGTGTACAGAGGTGATACAGTGAACAGCACCATTGTTCTGTATCACTTAAAAGATAGGTAAGTAGCATCCTGGGAGCCCAGGCACAAGGGACAGTGGAACATCAGAGAAAAGTCTGCTCTCACATATGCCTACTACTGTACAGATGATTAACATAATCATGTTTCAAAAGTCTAACAAAGAAACTAATTCAGCTTTCCATAAAATAGGATTGGTAAGAGTTTGGTAGGATTGAGAGGCCTTGCTGAAAACCATCTCTCCAATATTTTTAAACTTTTCATCATATGTTAAGGTGATAAGCAATGATTGCCATCATATATTTTTATATTAAAAAAGAAAGGCAACAGACTACAGTTAATGTCCATTCATAGTTAAAGTAATTGCTTAGCTTCATTCTCTCTCCAATTCTTTCTTCTAAGTGGATGTAAGGGTAAAATGAAAAGAAACAAAAATCCACTGCCCTCTTCCACCTTAGCCAGCTGTAGAACATCAACCAGTATTTAGTATGCCAGATCTGAAATGGATGCATTTGAAATTGGGAAACAACAAATTACTCCAATATCAGTCTAACTCAAGAAAGAGTTCCAAGGTTTAACAGCACACTCAAGTTCATAAAGAATGACCTTTGAGGTTTGCAGATACAAGGAATTAATTAAAGCCTTAATTCTCTATCACACCATTGTTTTTTCCATCAGTTCATTGAAGTTTCAGGTTCTCTTAGTATCAGGAGTATAACAATGCAAGCACAGGCAGGAAAAAAAAGAAAATTATCTAACACGTCCCAACAAAACTGCCCATAAAATTTAGGAACTCAAGCCATTTTACTTTTGATAAGTCAGACCTCCACGTTTTAAGATACTTGAAATAAAATGTTTTTCTTGGACTCATTCTCAGTTGTGCTTGTTTCCTTTTAAATACAGAAATACAGTTCAGGTGGGATAAAACTTGGCTCTTCTAGTGGCACATGTTACTACAGTGGACAGATTGCAAGTTTGCACTAAGCTACTGCTGGTCCTCAAAACACTTTCCTCACCAGTGAGCTTCCTAAGCACAGCCTGACAGAAAATGCTGCATTTAGTGACAGCCACATAATTTTTCTCTTTATTTTTGTAGAAGCTTTTATACACATTTTAAAATTAATCTTTTGAGGAGTCTTTCAGGTAGCAGTGGACCTATAATGTTGGTTACCACTGTGACAAAAATTACAGTTCATCTCCTTCAAGCACAACATCTGCAAAA
Organism: Tyto alba; assembly: GCF_018691265.1. Lineage (NCBI taxonomy): Eukaryota > Metazoa > Chordata > Aves > Strigiformes > Tytonidae > Tyto > Tyto alba. The sequence goes on from NW_024881279.1 coordinate 14,989,453, forward strand.
GATCTTCGTCCTTATTACGATGGAGTCATCACAAGGGCTACTAGTAGCTGCTATTGTAAAAAAACCTGCAACTGTAACACTACATACCACACAATTTGGAAGCTATTATTCTGCATGTGTGAAGAAACTCATGATAGTGTCAAGCAAAAATTAAAAGCTGAAGTCAACTTCTAAATAAATTGAATTCCATCTTAATTCAAATTCAAACATTCTTTTTGTCTAGATAATCACAGGGGGTTTAACTTCAACTATCTCAAGACTATCCTAGTTCAATCAAAATCCAAATCAGTTTCCCAATAGCCAACAAGAAAATGGAAGTATTTTGTTTGTCCAGAATAATAACAAATAGCTAATTTAAAACTAGACTGATTTTTGTTTAGAAACGTACAAGAGAGATGCGGTAGAGCAATTTTTCTACTGATAATATGTGATGGAGTTAATACAAATACTTTTTCTCTTATTGCTATTCATATATTGCCAATGATTTCCCTACACAAATGGAATAATTTTTTTTCCTTTAAGACATTTGTTATGTTGTGCCACCAAGATGAAGCTCTCAGCCCAAAACCAACACCTTTCTTCCATTTCCCTGGAAGGAACTGGTTCAAGCTTCACTGACCTCTCAAGAAGTAATTTTTTTACCTTGTAGTTCCAAGAGACTACACAGTGTAAGATCACTAATATTGAAAATTCTTAGTTTTGGTGCAGATGATAATTTGCGTGAATGCTTGCCTATACTGATGGCAGTAACGTATTTCTGGGTTTTTTTGTTTGTTTGGTTTGGTTGTTTTGTTTTGTTTTTTCCTAGGAACTTCGTGTATCAGGCCACCACAAAGGCAATAGATGACAAGGGTTGACTAAAACTTCCCATGCCAAGTAAATTACATTATAGCATTTCTTCATTTTCCCTGAGAAAGGTTGCTTTTCAGTCTTCCCACTTGGCCTCCAGTGTATCTGGCCACTGTTCAATTTAGCACACACAGTCATTTAAAGCACCAGTTACATCTAGTGTTACAAATTGCTGTCCTGTTCCATATTCTAGATGTAACACTTTGCAGCAAGGTAAACTTGCTAAAAATATCATATATTAAAAAGAGCCCATGAAATCTGATAACTATAATCAAAGTACTTAAACCCTTAATTCAGGAATTGTGGCTTTTAAATACATTAATTACTTTATTTCATATTTGCTACTCACGACTCAGCTTTGATCTGCTAAAATAACGTACAAGAGACATTCTTTCCCCTCTCAAGATTTTTATTTCCGCATTATAAACAAAATGCTTCTTTTGTTAGTATTTAAAAATGACATTAAGATGACACAGCAAAGTGGTGTGGGTGAGAATGTGTGGGAAGCTGATCAGAAGCACAAGTAACTTCTTGGATGTTCAGAGAACAGCTGATGCCTCAAGGGAATTTTGAGAAAAATATTCCGCATATAAACAGTTCTGCCTATATATCACATTTTATATTTCTTTCCCAAGGTTCTTTATCACTGAGAATATTTCCTGGCAAACAGATTTTCTTTCTTGATGGTTGTCTAATCTGCCACTTACAACTCAAAACAATCATGTTTATGACATTACTATTAGTTACAATGGAAAACTCCCCCACTTCCTAGCTATATTCAGTTTTGCAGATTGAAACCAGGATGATCAAAAGGACACGGTTCAGCAAAACACTTAAAAGCTTAAACTTCTAGCACAGGCTTATGTCTTAAAGGATATGTGCCCTCAGCAAACAAAGATGTGAGGACAGAACATACAGAACTTCTTTTTCTGTCTTGGGATTATTGCTGCAGTCAGTGTCATGATATAACAGCAGTGCCACCTAGACTAAGGCCGATGGTCATAAATTTAGACACCACAAATTCAACTTCACATTTTTTGTTTGTAAACATGCTCACACTTGCTGAACCACTGGTGCTCAATCATTTTACTGTACTAGGCAGAATAAACATAACAGACCCAGGGAACTAAATGCATGGAAAGTTACATGTGCAAACAACGGGAAGAAAGAAACAAGCACTGCAGAGTCAGGGCAAACTAACAGAAATCAGTGAACAACAAACAGTGAAAAGAAGAGGAAACAGTGGAGAAACAGATGAACTATGATGAGGAGAGGTTTGCACTTCAGCTGATGTTCAATACAAAGAAGTCCGTGAATGCATTTCAGCTTTCATACATGCATTATTTGTGTGCCTGTAATATCCAATATTGTTGTAGCTAAACAGCAAGTAAAAAAAATATGACAGGAAAATTCATGGAGGGCATAAAAGTCACAAGGGCTGAGTTTATCCCTGGAGGCTACCCCTCCCTAGATTTGTTCTATAATCAGTAAGAAAAAAGGGCTGTTTTCAAATTGCAGAATGGGCTCCCAGACATGCTACCTGCACTAATGTGGATCCAACATAGAGACTGGTAAGGGAGGAAGAAACAAATTATGTTACAGTTTACCAGCCTACAGTAAAAGGATACAGTAGCATCTGAAAACAGTCAAGGGGAGGGAAGCTTTCAAGTGGACTACTGCAGAAGGAAAAAAAAAAAAAAAAAAAAAAGGCCACAATTCTCAAGCAAGTGTCATGTTTCTTCAACCAAAACAGGGGCATACTTGAGAAGTAGGATATATCAATTATGATAAAATCTCAGATGTACCTTTTAAAGCCAAATTTAAATAAACCTATGGATATACAGTGGGCATTGCAAAGCAAATGAATGTTTCACATTCAACTGTACTTTTCATAGATTTGATATTACTGACAGTTGAAGAACAGATTGATGATTCTATTAAGGGTGCTTTAACATAAGATGAGAGTTGTAAGAAGCGGTATATTTAAAATGAAACTGGGTATTTTTCTCTTTAAAGACCCACAAGACCCACATCAACTAAGACTGTATTAAAATATAGAAATGCTGATTTACAAAATCCCATCCATAACCTACCTTCACCTATCTTTCTCAGTTCAGCTTTCACTTATTTCTTACTTAAATAAGGAAGGTGAGGGAAAAATCAAGTACATGTTCTGCTTATATAGCCCAAATAGCAGCAGTAACAGCATATGTTTTTTTCTGTTACAAAATGATATATTATACGTCCATCTTTACCACAGAAACTAGCCACATAACCATATACACTGTCATTCTCTTCTAGATCTTCAAAACGACACGAGTTCTAACAGCCTAAAATATATATGGATATATATACACAATACTTTATCTCTTTTCTATTTTGAGTTTGGAAGATGCACTGATACATTCAGAACAAACATAATTAAAATATTATTATTGTATCCATCCTGCATCAATTTCTTGCTGCTTCTACTATGGCTCTCTTTCACAGGCTTTAAAACTTCATTTTCTTAAGTATCGGTTGTCCCAAATTCATTGATCAAGGCGAGATGACCATGGGATTGAAGAGACCCTATTTTTCCATAGTGTCTGATTGCACCATGTTATTCATTTTCAGACTTAGCCCTGCATCCCAGAGCAAATGACAGGAACCATCATTTAATTTTACCTTCCATTACAGAAGGTTAAACTGTTCTGGTTCATTACTTGTCTTGATGACTATTCAGTCATTTGGAGTAAATTCTAAAAGGAACAGAAAATCTGAAACTGGACAATTGCTTCATTTCACTATCACCAATTTCCTAGTGTGGCAGTACACATGCCAGGGCTGAAAATTACAAAGCCAACACATTCTTCTCTTCCGTCTCTCTGCACTCAAGAGATGTGCCTGCTTAGTTCTTAACTCTTCTTCCATCTTTTCCTTTGTATAAATACACATTGTTCTTCCATTTGTTACCCTTTTCACAGATGTCATGCACAGAATAGTGCAATCTACTGTTCCTCATGCACCTTAGGATTCCCAATTAAGAATCCTCCTCAAAGGAAAGCTTGTCTTAACAATATTAGCAGTAAAAGAAAGATCCACAAATCTAATAACCATTGACTTTATTTGGAGAATGAGCACAGAGAAGGTCCTGATTATTACCAACTTCTGCAAAGTAGGTTCAGCTTTTGCCACAAAAGATAAATGTATCTTAAGATCTGCCCTGATACTAGGCTTACATCCTTCCCCCAGAAGACACCAGTCTGAAAAAGCAGATGGAAGGCTGCATTCAAAAAATCTCAATTAATCCTAACCCACTGGCCCAGTGCATAATAGCAAAAAAGTACTCTCTGCTAAGTCACTTCTGCTAACACTGATGAACAGCAACCCCAAGATTTACTTGTTCACAGCTTCTTAAAGGGTAGTCAGAGACTGTTTATGTCTGGTAGTTAAATAAATAAATAAAAGAAAAATCAGTCCTTGTACAGCAAATTCTGACAGAGCTCACTTGAACATGCCAGTTCAGCCCCTAAATCCTGCTTCTTCCACAGGAGGAAGGCAGAATGTCTTCACAGACAACAATCAGAATTTGCCTCCATGCTTCTTTCTGTATGAGCAGTATCTTGGAAATATCCAACAGGAGAAACAGGGAGAAACAAAGGAGTTCACCACCATGGGACAGAAGGGGCTGCTTGATGGAAATAACACAAATGTGGTACCTCAGCATTTTTTGTCCACTTTCCTTTTTTATTATGTTTCTGCAATGTATTGAATGAAGAAAAAAAAAAAGCCACAAAATACTAATTTCTGTTATGCTTTTAATAAAACATTTATAAATGACTCATCAAAATATTTCAGTGAGCCTTAAAAAAAGATCCTTGACCTTCCACAATACTCTTAGTAGTTTCAACCTTCCACCTGTTTTTTACATGCACTGGGATCTTTTGCCATGCTTCTTTGTCTGTGGAAGTCAATCATCCTTTACAGAACATTTTTCTTTTGTGTTTTAATGCTTTTTTCTATAGTATTGTGTTTCTTCAAAAACTAAACAAAGACAGACCAACTATCTCTCTTCCCGAGTCAATTTGAGTAATTTATTTCTCTCCCAAGAAGGACAAAAACATTTAAAAACTAACCTCAGCCTTGCATTTTAAAGGTCTCTTACACATACCTGAATCAATTTACACAATCACAAACCTTGAAAGTGTTTGTTAAAAATCTGTGTTTATTTGTGGCTTAAGTGGGTTCATCTAATTTACTTTCTTTCACAAGTCTGATAAATTGCCTGCTGTTAACTCACAACAATTATACCTCATTCTCTCTACAATCTTAAATTTTACCAGAGTTCACCTTGCAAATATTTGGTTATGACTTGACCTAGGATTCCATTCTGTTGGTAGAACTGATGTTGTGTTAGGTTTACCAAATACAAGTGATCCTAAATAAACTTCAAACATGAAGAGCTTCCAAAGCCATAGCATGTAGGCTGAATCATCTTCCATGGTTACTTTGGACACGCCCTCACTTTATCACTTACTGTATGTTCCTATATGCTATGGTTTAGTATCTAAATATATCAAAATGGAGGATCTCAAACATAAACAGTCATTGTTTATATAATACTTCAAGTTCTTTGGAACACTGTGCATGTATGTATTTGCAAATGAGGTGTCAAATTCCAGTATCTACCAAAAATGTCTCTGGATGATGAGTAACTCTATTCAATTCCACTCAAATTTCAACATAAGCCTTAAACACACGTTATTTTCTAATTTCCTGTTCTGAAATTAAAAGTTTCATAAATGTATTTCAAAACTCCATAAAGAATATATTCTCAATTGATTACTAAAGAATACATGAGTAACTCAAAAATCTAGAAATTGGTGGCCCTATTCAAATACTTATATATTACACTAAAACCTGAAGATCAGTAGCAACTCAGAGACAGTTTAAAGGAACATTCTCCTGAAACATAAGTAGATGAGATATAAGAAAATTCCAGAAACAAGACTGCCTTCAGCATACCACTGTGCAAGACACCACTTAGAGACTGTAATTAACTGCAACAGTAGCAAAGTAGCCCGTCCGTACTGAATAGCTGACAAGACCCAGTGTTATTCTTGGAAACCAAAGTGCCAGTTGCACAAACTAAGCCTCACCCTACAAACTGCCCCTATCCTTAAACTCATTGATTTGAAAAAAAAAAAAAAAAAAATATATATATATATATACATACACCCCTCCCCTCTCCCGACTATTAGTCTCTACACAGCCAGTGCTAGCCATAGGAAGTACCTTAGACAACTGCTTACACTGACACTATCATTAAAAAAACAAAACAAACCCCCAAAACACAAAACCAAACCAAAAACCCCCACAAGCCGCAATCAACAACAAAACAGCAAAAACTCCATGTCAGCATGTCTGCAAAAGCTATAATGACCAATCCCAAAAACTCCTGCAACAACTACTTATCAACATAAAACCCACACATTTCAAGTCAGGATGCCTCTTCCCCCCCAGAAAGACATACACAATATAAATATTCACTCCAACAAAAACAAAGCCAATTATACATTTTTGATCTCAGTGAATTCAACTCATGGGACTCTCCAACTAGGACCACTCATGTATAAGCCACTTTATTATTTCATAAAAATAAGGAGCCATGAAGTGATGTTTCCAAGTAACCACAGCACACGTATTTCAAAAACTTTCTGGGAAAAAGGATATTCTCACAGAGGATCATTAATAAAATCTCTGAGCATTTAACAAGGCAATCACCATATTCATGGTATCTGCCCAATAAGCACTAGACTCACTTGACTGTAGCACAGACATATGCTGGAAACAGATGTGCTAGAGGTCCCAAATACATATTGAAGCTAAGGCTGAAATTGTAAGGTATGGTTTACACATTAGTAAATGTCTAGATTTATGTGGTCTTCCCTAACGTACTGACCACAGTGTCTGGTAAAGGTACTAGAATGAAACAATACTCATCCCTCAGTAGTTTAAAAAATTAATAAAATGAAGAAAAAAAAAAATCAGTTAAACTCTAACCTGAAAGAAAAGGTAAAAACTGCTTTTAGGAGCAGAATTACTTTTTCTCCAATTTCAGGCCACAATATAGGCTCTCTATGGTAAAAAAGAAAAATTACTCCTAGTATAAATCTGGCAATATAATATGATCACACAAACACAACTAAACACCATTACCTTGATGATACAGCACACAAACTTAAAGACTTGAGTCCCTCTAGGTTCATGAATGCAAGAGATCTTTAAGCAGTACAAAATAATTTCTTGTTATGCATTACTATATGATCGTAAGTACCTCCATAACTAAATCAAAGAATTTAATAGATGTAAATACTGCCACTTAATTGCTGGAATTACTTTTGTTCTTACTGCTTTTATACCTCTCACATACCTGAATATCACAACTGTAAGAGATGTAAAACAAACTTTGTTTTCATAAAACAGCATAAAACTGCATGTTGCTGTATTATAGGACCAGACCTACTTCCATATGTGCTTATTCCTCTTAGGTCCCTTTGTTCAAGATTTTGCCTTTCTACCTTCTCAAATCAAGGTTTCCTCCATATCACCTGACTTCTAACCAGGGCCAAGGAAATAAAAACCAGTGATTAAAGAAATATGATCTTGCTATACAGTCTTATTTTACACAGAGAAGAATGTCTGTTGCATTTTTTTTAAGGCTATTGTTACTTAAACTCAACTATAGTTTTCCTTATCTTAAAGATATTAAATAAGTTAAGGAAAGGTTAAGGGATATATTTTTGTGGAAGAAAGATTGAAGGGAAAAAAAAAAAAAAATTAAGGTAAAAATCTGAGTCATACAAAAATAATTCAATTTGGCTATTCTGCTGATATGTTACAACACTGTTTCCTGATTTGCCCATCAGATATACAGAACTATTTTTCAATTTGTGGAAAACAGTCTGATTTCAAGCTTGAGTAAACAATCTGTCATTTATCATCTGAGCTATGAAACAGCATTAATTTATGTATTAACGATGCATTAATAGTATTAATCTATAAAAATCATCTTAATATTCAGTCCTCCATTAACTAATAAAATGCAGATATTGGCTTATTCTTATTTCATGACTAAGGCTACCCAAACAGTTCCTTTCCATTTAAGATATTCAAAATAAACAAACACAATCATTTGTTTAGAATGCTAACTGTAATGGAGTCATGTATTTATGATGTAGAACTCCTGCTGTGCATTTCTAACTCCTTTCTTTACTTCCAAGGTAGGATCAACTAGACTTATAACCTTTCCTACGAAATCATAATGGTTCTTCAAGATTAACATAAATCATCAATTTTAGCCCTCCAGTATTTGTACTACTAAAAGTTTTGGCTAATATTTGAATCTTGATGTTGTGTTTTCATCATGTTACTTCTCACATTACATCCTGCAGTTCTGAACAGTAATTTTCAAAGTGGCAGAGGTAGTCAGAGGTTCCACACCAGCCAAACGTCACGGTTCCATGTTTCTTTTGACAGCAAGTGCTCCTCAAGCACAGAACTCAGAAACAATTTTCAAAAAATCAAATAGCAATTTTACCACTGAGTTAAGCAGCCACAGGCATACAGGGATTCACTTCTAAGGTGATGATGTAACAATGGTGGTTGTGTGTCATTGAAAGGCACAGAAGAGTATGGGCTGAAAAGGCAAAAACCAACCAAACAAAGCAAACAAATAAAAAACCCACAACAAAAAAAAAAAAAAAAAAAAAAAAAAAAACCAAAAAACCAAACACACACACAAACAAAAAACCCACCCAAAGAGCTGTGGTATGTTATTAGACTGAACTGGAGAAAAATGAAAATGTTAATCTCTCCAGCTAAATAATATTTTGGTTCTTAACACCTACAAAGATAAAGAGGTTATATTATTTATCCATAGTGATATGCTATCCAGTTTAAAAAAAAAAAAAAAAAAAAAAAAAAAAAAAAAAAAAACAGAAAACAATGTGCTTTTTCCAGTACAGTTTGCTAATGAATACTGAAAGGAATAAATACAAACTATTTAAAATTACCCCCAAAAAAAAAACAAAAGAACAAAAGTTTTACCTGCCACCAGTACTACATACTCCATTTGAAAATGTTCTTTGGTATGAATTATTTAATGAGAAAACATGTATGCACATTCTTTGTTTTCAAAAAGTATAGCTCATGATAATTTAAGTTACATGAAATATTAAATACTTCCTTACAAAAACAATTATTTCTCTATAAAACTGATTAAACCAAAAACTTTCCACATACAAGAGCAGCAATTTTGATTGAAATTTCTCATTCTGAATCTGTAGTAAATAATTTCTGCCTTCATGCTTTAACAAAACTGTTATGTAGTCAGCATATTCTTGTGGCATAGATGTCTATCTCTAAAATGTCAAATGCCATAACAAAAGTTCTTCTATCATTGTGTTCGCAAAAAGTCACTTCAATTTAAAAGTTAATCAGAATTTAACTCTACACTTAAGGCCTTGCATTACCATCTACCTTACCCAAGATGATTTTATGATTCAGAACAAAAAGGTTAATTTTTATTCATTTAACTCAAAGTAAAAAGAATGCCAGAAAGACACTGATGTAAACTGATGTCTTCCATTTATCAACAAGCAGTTTGGCCCTGGTAGGAACAACATGGGCCTCACCAATGTGTTTGCTTATGGTACAGACTCAAGACTAAAAGTACAAGAAGTACACTCTTCCTATGATTGGGCTTTCTGGCTGTAAGCTGGAAGCAAGGTCTTAGGACCTTCTGGCCAATAAAAACTACGGAGTCCATCCATTCACTTCAAAAGAGCACCTATTGCACAGCAACAATTTTGGAGACTACTACCCTGGTCCTGTTCACACTTAACGTCTGAGACATTATAGGAGCCATCTTATATTGCATTTCAAGTCATTTAAGTACCCACAAATTTTCCATAAAAACAGGGCAGAAATAGCCTCAGTGGAAAAATCAGACTCAGATTTAAGCATTTTTCAAAACAAGTCTCATGTGGGACTTGAGCTCACAAAAGCATTCTGCAAAGCCTATGCACAGAGGCGGGTACTTTTAACTGCATTTTTGAATGCAGCCAGTTAACTAGCATTATTATGGATTTCTCTGTAAGTGGTCACTTGTGTCACATAATAGTAGATCAATGAAAACTGTATTCATTTCTAAGTATTTACACTAACAAGAATGATTACAGTTAAGAGTCTCCTGGCATTTCCATTACAAATCTATTTTTCAGGGACTTACACATCAGCTACAGTAATATATTTTTGACTGAAACTTGATATGAAAGTTCTCAGCTATGCTTAAATCAGTAAGCTCTCCTATACCTTTGAAAAGGCTTCTTTCAAAACTGAAAAAAATAATTTTGCAAGTCATTTTTCTATCTACTTAGGTTGTTAAGCACTTTATCCTGAGCAACCTCAGGTGGCATGTACTACAAGATATAAATATTACACCTCTAATTATATTAGGGAAATAAATCTTCAAAGTATCTTGCATTGCAAAATGTCAGTGAAAGAGCAACAGGACAGTATAACAGTTTGAGCCTTCACATAAATTTTAGGAAGATTTCAGACTGATTAAAAGGCTTCTTGAGTCATTTCTGGACATATATGATTAGTGAAATGATGCAATTAGTTTCAAAATTATACTTTTCATTTCTAAATATGATGTGCATTATTTGTTTAATCCCATTTCCTTCTTCCCTGTATGTTACCTAAAAGAATAAATCATTTCATAATAAGGAGTAAAAAAAAAAAAAGTTACATTCTTAAATTATTTATTTTAGAAATTCTGTCTACTGGACCTTCAAATTTTTTTTAATTAAATTCTATGACTTAGTCAGTGCACATCTTGTCAAACATGAATTTACACTGGTACTCTGACACCCCTGAGGGAGCCAACAGAGCCTATCGGGTCAACAGTCCTTGAAAGAGAAAAAAAATTTCCACAATGCTTTACAAATCCTTTGGATCTTTAGGGTCTATTAACTCAAAAATACACTTTACAAAAGAAACAAATACGGATTACACAATGGACCATAATGATTTCTGGACTATTGGTTAGTAACTGTTATGCAAATGACAACACATATTTACTCTTGCGGACCATAAGGCATTAACAGTATTTCACTACTTCCACTAAAGGGATGCAATAAAGTACATATACATTTTTTTACAAAATGCCTCTTTACAGGCCTATATGAGGAATAAGTAAGTTTGAGCACTAATTTTACCCAGCTGAACAGAAAGGATCTCTGTTCCAAGCATTAAAAAACAATTTAAACTTCCATTAAAAAAAATAATATTAATCTACAACAGAAATTTGGACCAGATTTTCAAAAGGTCTCTGCATCCATGGCAGTGAACAGTATTTCAAAAGGCTTCACTAACTTATTCTTAATTATAAGATACTGATACTTAATTATTACACATTTTAATAGGTAGCTCTCACTGAGGAAAAAATGCCTTCAGTTCTTTGAAAGAAATAGGAACTTCTGGCTACTTCACAGCCGTATACAATGGAAGAAGTTGAATGAGAAACACTTCTGAAAATCTAAATCACAAGAGTCACAGTTCTCAGACATCCCAAATATATGAAAATCCACAAACTTTTCTGGAAGACCTTCTTCTCATGTCATATGTATTTAGCATGACCTTTACCTAACTCCAAGATTTCTGTCCATTTTTCTCCAACAGTTCTATCTAGAAAAAAAAAAGACAAACATTGAGGGCATTTTGCACATTAGCGCCCTTCGCCCCATGTCAATCCAAAACAACTTTTCAAGAAAATTTTCTGTGATGACTCACCTCTGAAAAAGGTTACATTCACAACTTTCTGCCATTTTGACTATTCAGTTCCCCAGTTCCGGAATATCTGTACTGCACTTTTATTCAGGATGGGGTTGATCCAGGTCAGCAGGCATGTTGTTCCTATTTATGCCCATTCAGACAGGTTTACAATATTTATATCTCATTAAAAAGTAGATGAAGCTAGTATGCTTAAATCATGCCTAACATAATAGCAAGTCATGGCTACTGTAAATCAAAAGCATTTCCCACAACAAAGAAGAAGGTAAAGGATGTGTTGGCAGCCTTTCTGAGGTTAAATTCATGACATGACAGACCTCTAATTCCTGATCCTCTGCAACCTGAATGCTTCCACTCACAACCACCATAGGCTAATAAGCTATCTAGAATATAGGTTCACTGCACTTAGGCTACTATGCAGCAAAGAATTCAAAACTCATGAACACAGGAAGGCAACATTCAAGAGCAGCAATCAGGACACTCAACTGTGAAGGCAAATTCTAGTTTTAAAAATCCATTTGCACAGAGTTGTTTAGTTAATGGAAATGCCTATTCATTAAAAAAAATAAAAGAAAGAAGAAATGGTCCAAAGAGCAGGCACTGGAACAAGGACTTTCCGCTTCAAGCAGCTGGATTTTTTTTAATATGCATTCATTAGGGTAATTTAACATACTACCCCTGTCCAAGGCCAAACTTCCTGTAATTTTTTTCTTCTTCTTGCTCAAAATTTAGAGCTGAATTGTCTTTCAGCACAATTACAATGAACCAGTGGTTTGTCTATAAGAAAAATCAGTGGAAATACTCTCAATTGCCCTATCTACCACAACAGCACACACTTGAAATGTAAAATGCATCTCAGAAGGTTTGCTTTTTTTCCCAAGTAGTTAAATTCTTATTACTTGAAAACTAACAAATGAATTCCTCTGCCAGTATTTACAGAATAAAAATCACCGTGATTTAACCTTGATGGAGATATGCAAAAAACAGCTCAAGGTAAGACAGAAATAGCACAGTTCCCTTGTTATTTAAGTCTGGAAACATGGGAAGAGTTCACACGTCTAAATGCTTTATCTGGCCTGTGATAATCTATGTTAAATATGATCTACAAATTCTACATTCACTTCCATACATGACAACTTCCTGAATGTTAAATGTCTTTTTGTATTTAGAACATAAATTATAGTTTTGATTGGGAAGTAATTATACACTTATTTGCAAAACTCATACAGAAAGGACATATGCAGTAGATGTGATTCCAAGTCTGGGAGAATCTTTGCATTTATTAGCTCATTTGAAAATCCTTAGCCAGGCAATTTTCATGCAGAGATCTTCATAGGCAAAAGCGCACTGCTACTTCACAACCCAGCCTTCAGACAGGTAAAACTGTAATTGTAAATATGCCCACTATATCACTTATCCTATAAGCTCTTCCTATAAGCGTTTCCTGTAAGTACCAGCCATTATACAGCCACTGTACATCGCATTGCTGTCAAATGTGAGCAGGGCGGGAATCCCTGCAGAAGCATAGTAAAATTAATTACAATAAAACACAAAGGCTGCTTCTGGCCTATTTATCTTTTTGTGAGCCCCCAGTAAGACTACAATTTTAATGTAATTATGCACATTCGTTTATTTTTAAATTACAGGTTGCATCAACCCATAGTAGTCAATTTTTCAGTATTAATAACTCAAGAACTTTAGAAATACTCAAATGCCTTAACTCTAAAAGACAAACAAGATGCTATCTGCCATTACTTAAGAGGCATTTCAAAAATTACCCTCCTTTGAAATTAAGGGACTAAATTTTACTTATCTAATTCACACAAGCACTTGCAGAGACCTACAGCATTAACCATTAAAAACCTACAAGTAATCTGGATTACTGCTAGAAAAATAAAAGAATTATTACTATATGAGATTGTACTTCAACATGGTTGAATACTAAAGGCTCTACTATAAACCTTGCAGAAGCCTGCACAGGGTATGAGGATAAAAAAGGGAGGGAGGAATAATAAGGATTTAGTCATGGTGCACTGACAGACTTTAGAGTCACTAAGAAGCACAAATACGACCATTGGAACAGCTTAAAATTGTAACAAGTTTGTAGAGCACAACATAAAAATCTTTCATTCTAATACATGGCTCATCTATAAAGATTTTATGTGATTTTCAATAGAGAAGTTATGAAATAAAGCAGCCTACAGTAGGAGCTAACAAAGTACACTTTATGTTCATTTCCATGCTTTAGCACCAAGACACTGCCCATAAAACATACTAAAGATAAATACATCTTATCTTCTATTGCAGGAGCCAAATTACTTAAATATTTATATGTCAAGCCTTTCTAAAAACAAGACAGCAATAACTCTTAATTCAGTTATACAAATCACCCCCAAGGCAATTGCTTTAAATTACCGAGAACTGTGCCCTGGTCTGTATGATCAAGTGATCACTTTGAAAAACAATGAAACATGACTTTTTACTGATTAAAGTTTTGCAACATTGCGGCACCCCAAAAGTGCAATCCAATTAACAAACCATTTACAAAAGTGCAATCCAATTAACAAACCAGCATTGTCGTGCTCCAAGATATAATATCGATAATATACATATTATTTCTTCTGAACTGGCTTATAAATGTATTTACAAACTCACTACATTCCTGCATGTATGTTCCAGAAGAATCATTTCATACTGTGGCTACATGTATTCTAGCAAAACCAACGTGAACACTTCAACCCACATGTAGGGTACCAGTAGGAATACTTTGCTGCCAAATAACAAATATTTTACTTGAACATGGGAGCTCTTATTTATTTTTTACATACCCTAAAGTTAAGAAAGAAAAACACCTGAATTAGAGACATGTAGTAACAAGAAATAGAAGTCCATACTAATGTAATCCACTCCAGTTCAAAAATATAGATCTTGTGATGTTCTCACAAACAGTAACTGAAAGAACAGGTGAAACAGGGCTTTCACTAAAAAAAAAGTTCTCACTAAGATATGTATCACCTGCTCTGCATTCACAGGAGTCTGTAGACACTTCAGTATGAGTCAGTAGTGTACAAGCACAATAATTTGGCAAGAGCCAAAAATCCAACTGTCTGCTGAGAAATCCAATTTTGTGTGAAGCATATACATCTATGACACAGGGGAAATAACAAACCCAGTAGTCTCTAGCAGCAGGAAGTATTTAGGATTAGGGAATCAACACCTTCACAATACTTCTAATATTTAATTTTCAATGCATTTTCAGTCCTGTCCTCCCCTTATTCTCTCTATGGCTCAGGTACAACTAGAATGGATTGACAAAATAAGATACTGCTGACAGGAACCATTTTCCTTACCTCTTTCTGTACCAGAATATAGGACACTATTTTATAGGACACTTTTTCCTGGTTTATGATTTTTCTTTCTCTTAAATTCTCTTTGCTAGGACTTTTCCCCTGAGTTTTCTGGTTTGGAACAGCTCCACCCTATTTCTTCACCACTTAACCCCCCTTTCTTTTTATATCACAAGCCATCTCTTCCCTTTTCACACATAAAGGTAATTGCTGCTACTGGAGAGGTAGTCACACAATTCTTGTTGTTTTCATAATCTGAACCTGTGTCTCTTGAGCTTTGTTAATGTCCCCTACAAGAAAACATGAGAGATTTTAAGAAAACCAGTAGTGGGTCTAGAGCAACTGAAGATCAGAGATCTATCAGCAAATCACAGCTGTGCCTGTATTTTTTTTTTTAACTGAGAATATTCTGATCTATGAGTGTAATTAATTTATGTATCATAGAAGTGAAATATAAATAATATAATATAAAAAAGCTTATTTTTCTTTTTAGAGCTTTGAAGTTATTAGGTTGTGTTGTGTAAAACTTGGCATTCACTAACAAATAAACCTTTCCCTGATAGATTATAACAGCTCCTTTGTTTCCGCCGATCCCACTTGATGGGAGTATTATGCACCCAATCAACCCAACCCTAATGGCCCCGACTAAGACAAACCAATCCATTGTATCTATTTAACTCTATGTACTCCACATGCCAAAATCTGTACAAGGATAAGCAAGCAAACACGTTAAATTAAATAAACTGTTCAGATTCCTCTTTGTATCCCCCCCATGACCCACAGCATGAATAGTTGTATTTAATTAAATATACAACCCATTACCTCAAAAAGTGTGTATTTCCTCAGTAAAAAAAATATATCCATAGAACATTTCTCTTTTCAAGACATCCTGTACTAGAATCCCAGAATAGCCACAGACCAAGGAAGGAAAAAAAAAAAAATGTTGACCTATTTAATAAGGAAATAAGCCAAGACATTGAAAACCACCACATGACTGACATTATCCATTAAAATCCTCATATCTTATTTTATCCAGACAGATCAAATACACAACAAGTTATGCAGAATCTTCAGTGGTGTCTAGGAAAGAAAATTTATTTCTGTACTTCTTAATGAACCTGTACCAATTTTTTAAAACAGTTTACAAGGGAACTGTTGAGAGGGAAGTGGAGATTAGAATGGAAAACAGTCCTAAGACTGTTAAACACAGCAACAAATTGCTGCATTGTTAATGGGCCTACTCCAATAATTAACTAAGGAGACAAAAATGTGGAAATGTGACACCCCAACTAGCACTGGATATTAAAAAAAAAAAAAAAAAAAAAAAAAAGGAAAAAAGACTGTTAAACTCTCTGGAGCTATTATTTTCACAATGAGTGGTTAGTACTAATGAAAAGGAAGCTAAAAAGAAAATAAATACAGTAAAAACACCTGGAAATTTCCTTGAGACGGCTGCATTAGACTCACTGCAATAAAGCTCATCTTACGAAAGATCAAATTCATTAGCCCAGGAAAAAACATTTGAGTAGCTTTCACGACTGCACATGTTTGTTTTCCATTATTACCTGAATAAGAGAAACCTTAAGAAATCTACAGTGTAACTAGCGTAAAGCATACACTCAACAATACTGCATGGCCTGGTCCAGAGAGGTGAGTACAATTAGCCATAATCATAATTGTACTGCATAAAATGACCACGTGATATGTATTTTTGCTTCACAAAATACAAAAAAATTTAGTCCAAATAGTCATGACACTTGTCAACCACCACATATACCTGAAGCTCTCACTTCTTCCCTGTGCATTCCCCAGAGCTGGGAAGAATTATGTTCACACATGCCAGTACTCAAAAACCAATTTTGAAAACTAAGATATGTGTCAGTTCAAGTTTCTGACTACAAAAGGCTAAATAGCTTACAGTTTCGATTCTGTTGCATGCAAGAAATATTTTATTTGGAAGGTAGCTGTTAAGTTTGTTAAGATGTGAAGTATTTATCGCCTTTAACAATTCAAAGTTAACAATAATATACTTAAACATTCTTTTACACATTTACTTTCTACAACAGGACCTGTAAATTCTCTTGTTCAACCAAGTAAAAACTCTATGATTTACTTGATGACACTGGAAACAAACCTGCCTGCAGCATGGCACAGATGTGTATGGTAGATGGAATGTATGAAGACCGGAAGGGAAACATAACGACAATAATTTTAAAGTAAGTTAATCTTGGAATTAACAGAAATTATCTCAGGCTAAATAACGATGATTATTTAACATTCCTCCCAGGGCAAAATTTTGATCCCGTTAATATTAATACATGACCCCAGGCAACGATTTGCCTTTATCTGAAGTCAGCGGTGTTTGCCATGACTACTGGCAAAGCAACACCAGCCCATGGCTCAGAAAATTAGGTCCATAAATCCACAAGATTCTTTCTGTGCATCATTATCTCAGAAGGTTTTGCATCAGCTAGCATTCAATGGTATTCCTCCTGGTTTCTACCCCAAATTCTGGTGATTTTGCAATGAACAAGTCAAGGCCTTGTATACTAAGTATTTTGTTGTCTGCTTGCATGTGTCTCTTATTTCAGGCCTATCAAGTTATATTAGTACTTGTTATGCTGTACAGATCATTGTGAAATGAACTGTTACATGTTACATTTTGCAGTTAAACAGATTAAGAAAATAATCTTGGTTTGGAATCTGTTCTGGAACTCTAAGTGGAAAAAAAAAATATGTAAAAGGAATGCCTGGTTTGAAGAAATAGGTGGCTGCTTAGAATAAAATAAACCCAGATCTTAAATCCTTTAGGCAAAAGTGTGGGACAAACTTGCCTATGTATTTTCCCCCTTTTCCCCCCAGAGCTCTGCAGACAATCTGAAAAGACTTTTCTCAGAAAGGTCAAACATTTCATTATAGAAACACAATAAACTGACTACAGAGTACTGAAAATAATACTCAGTTTTGTAGTTACTCTGTGTCAGATCGTAGTACCCTGATAGGCTATCACCTTTAACTGAAGACCAAATTTCTAGAAATCATTGAAAGAAACAAAGAAAAGAAGGTTCACAAGAATCTTCACAACCTTTTCACATGAAAACATCTGGCACTGTCTTCCAGTTTTGAAGAGATGCGAGGATATAACTGTTGCCTAGTAGATGGCAGTTCCATCAAGAAGACCCTCACCATTCCCACACTGCTCATGGCTGCCTAAGAAATAACTATGTGCATGCCTCTCCTACCCATAGTTCTTGTAATGAAAAGCAAGTAGTTTAAATACAATGCAATTTTCTTCCTTTGCACTTAAAGCTTCTGAAGGTACAATACTAAATTACAAGTTTAGAGAAACAAAGTCTGGAAGCCCATTTTAGCCACTTACAAATATTTCACAAGTAATGTTGCTCAAGGCAAAACTATTCAGTTTTCCTGGTATCTTGAAAAAGAGCAGTATCAAGCTCTCTGTCACCATGACCTCCCAGTCTCACAGTACAACCACCAGTAATGTCATCCCCAAATTAGGCCAAGGTCTACATTTTACATTAGGAAAAAACTCCCATACATCACACAACGTATCCAGTTAGAGAACAAATGTTTGCGAAGTCATTCAGTGCAACACCTCTGAGAACCCAAACATGCCACTGAGGAATTAAACTAAATATTTTAGTAGAATGACATTGACACAACTGGTAACATTCAAAATATTTTCAAATGCATCATTACAGTTACAGCAGTATCCCCAAAATCACATTTATATTTAGAAAGATGTTTCCTTACAACTTCTTGAGGAATAATGGAAAGCTTGCTTCAAACATTAAACTTCTACCACCAGTAACAACTGTTTCACAAAACCACATTTATTTTGTATCAGTTGCTGCTACCATGCTTCAGTGTCTTTATTTTGTCCCTGTATAAAACCTTAATAGCATTGGGCCAAATTCCGTGTCCTTAAACAAGTAAAATTTAAGTTAAAAACTTCATAACTTGACTCTAAACATTTACAAATAAGGACAGTAAGTGTTGGAAAAGTTTAGTCTAAACCAAGAACAGCTTATTCTGCAGTATGAAACTGAGACTTCTCCAATTTTCTCCACACTTCATTAGTCTCCCAAGTAATGAAAGCACAATATAGAAAGTGTTATTAGCTATGAACAAGTTCATCATTGGAGCACACTCACTTCAAACTATTTAGGTAAGAGAGACAAAATGTCTTGAAAAATTAAACTTATAAAAATCATTGACTAAGTCATAATCATCCGAAAGACTGTTGGGCTACAAAATAATAAGGTAAGCTTTGGATACACACAGAAGTAGGAACAGCAATTTTTTATTTTTTTTTTTAATCCGAAGTGCATTGCTAGCACAAACCGGCAAATTATCTTTTCTAATATCACAACGAAAAATTAATCCAAGAGCAGTGTAACACCAGGCTAGCCTTCGAAGCCCGCCCGAGGAGGCGGAGCCGCGGAGGAGCGCGCTGCAGGCCGGGTGCGCGGGCGCGGCCCCTCCGCGCGGCGCCCCGCGGAGCGGCAGCGCGGCCAGGCGGCGGCGGGGGTGCCGTGCGGGCGCGCGGCCGGCAGGGGGCGCCGTTGCTCGCGGCAAGGCGCGTGGCGCCGCGGGAGCGCGGCCGCGGGCAGCTGCCGCCTCGGGCCCCGCCGCCGGCCCGGCGCTCCCGCCCCAGCGCTGCGGGGGGGTAAACCCGACACCCCCACCCCTCCACCCACCCCCCCGTTCTCCCGCCCCCCTGCCCCCAGGCGACCCTCTCGGAGGCGGCGTGCTCCGCCTCGGCGGCGCTGCGGGCCAGGAGGCCGCGCCGGGTCCCCCCGCACGCCCGCGGGCACCGCTCCACCGTAGCGGGGGCGGGGAAGCGACAGCCACCCCCTCAGAGAGCAACCAGCCCCCAGCCCTAAATACTCACCATATTGACTTCTGAGACCATATCTATACTGGCAATGTCTATGTTCATGCCAACAGCCACTGGGGGACCTGCAAACCAACAAGACGGTCCGCAATGTGATCTCCGAGAACTTAACTCGTTCTTACCAGAGTTAGCAGGACTAAGACCGCGTAGAACCGAAACGACGTTTCAACAGAACCGGGAAGTCAGGAGGAAAGCAAAAAGTCTTCCCCCCACCCTCCCCACCCCCCTTCCTCCCGCCCCCCCCAGAAGCAAGCAGAAGCGGGCTCCCGCGGGGAACCCGCCTTTGCGCCGGCCTCACCCCGTGCGCCCCCCGCCAGCTGTAGCGGTGTTTTATGTAACACGCACACGCGTGTTAACAGCGCGGCTCTCCGCGCTCCGCCGACGGCCGCGCACCCGCGGGGCCCGGGGCGGGTGAGGGCTCGGGGCCAGCCCGGGGCTGAGGGGCTCCAGCGCCGGGCTCCGCCGCCGCTCCCCGGCCCGCCACCCTCAGCCCGAGCTCCGGCGGCAGGGGCAGCCCGGGGGACGGCGGCCAGGGAGACCCGGGGAGGGGCAAGGGGACACCCACACCGCTCACGTCCGAAATAAACAAAGTAGTTGGAAATAGCAAGACGCAGGGGGTTAAATTACATTTTTGTATCTGTTAACAGCACATCTGGTACTCAAAAATAGTAACTGTGATCACAGGCACATTAGGCTGAGAGGAGCAAACGTTGGGTAAACTTGAGACATTTGCATCTCCATAAAAACAGTTAAACAAGGGTTTAATTACAGGTTAATAAAGTGTCAGCACACATACAAAATGAGGGACCGATTACAAATACGCAAGAGATTTAACTGATCGCATTAAGAACATCCTGTGCTAAGAAAATTGAGTAACAATGGACTTAACTTTGTATCAGCTTGAGAAAATGGCAACACACACACACACAACCCAAAGCAACAGCACCATCAACACGTTTAAAAACCACACATACCAAAGGTACGCAGCCCGGCTCTGTAATCTCTCTTACTCAAAAGCAGTCAAATTACCTCCAAAATCTGGCCTCAAGCGAATGTCATAGCCCTTCAGCAGTCTATCCACGGTCTCTTTTACCAGTGACATATTACTAGGGTCATTGACACTAAAGAAAAAAAAATAATAATACTATATTATTTCTTATTTCTCAGACCCAAGCTGTACATTCCTATCAGCAGCAGCATGCAGTGCAATTCAAAGTAAGGCAAAAGAGATACCTTCCTCACTTACCTCTGTGCACACACCGCGGCTATTATTAAAGGGAATGACCAAATCCCAAAGTAACCCTTTTTCCGGACTCTCAGCATCCCTTTAGGTTTTGATATAATTTAGGGTTTCAGTGAAGAGAAGAAGAGATCCAACTTATTCTGGCCAGTGCAGTAATTCTAATGTGAAGCGCATGCGCACGGCGTACCACAACATCAAAAGGAGCAGTGGTTGCTGCTGGAGATGGAGCAAATTTCCTTGCCAAAAAAAAAAAAAAAAAAAAAAAAAAAAATTAAAGGGGAAGAAGGAAATGCATTATTTTCTTTAAAAAAAGTCATCCACAGGAGGATCGAGTATATATTTGTTGTGGTTTTTGTTAGCATATAATATAAATCACAGCAAGGAGAGAAGTTTCAGGAGTTGCAGGATACAGTGGCTTTGCAACCCAGTTTAAAGGGGGGAGGGGGCGGGGGCTGGATGGACTCGGATTAGACAGAGGGGGAACAGGTTAAAAAGGGGAATGCACAGTGCAAGTAGGGTGCCAGAGGCAGGTGGGGGGGGAAGGAGGCAGCTTAACTTTTTGGTCCCTGGAAAGCACCGCCTGAAGCGAGGCGAGCTGCGGGCAAAGGAGCCGGCGCTTGCAACGGGGGCGGGCAGTGCGGGAGGAGGGGAGATGGGCGCCTACAGTATTTCTCACGGAGAAAAAAAAAGAAAAAAAAAAAAAAGGGGGGGGGGTGTGTGTGGAAATGATGACGAATAGTTTCTTGTAAGAGAGGCTTAGGCTGTTTCCTTCCTTACTGTGCTGCCAGGAGCCGTTCCAGGGGCAGAAGCACTGGGGACCGAGGGGGTAGCCGGCTCCCACGGGCATTTGCCAGCTCCGGGGGGGCGGGAGCGGAGCCCCCCCGGCCAGGCCCGCCGGCGCATTTTCCATATATCGAGCGATGTTTAACCCAGGGATGCAAGCTCTTCAGGTAGATCTAAGCCTGGCCACGGGGCTGGGGGACGAGGGGGTGGAAGGGGAAGAAAAACACCACCCTGAAAGGCAGTCAAGCTTTTAGTGACCATCCAGACCCAGTGCAGGTTCATAAACCCACTTACCTTAGTGGGTAAAACACCCAAGCTCTTCAAACGCAGCGTGTGATCCAATTAATGCCTCGGAGGAAACCAGAGACGAGCAGAAAGCTGAATTGGAGATGCTTTGAGTGACATTTAAATCCTGAGCAGGAAAAAAAAAAGAGATAGAAAGGAGAGAGAAAAGGAAAACGAACCTCTTAAAAAAACAACAAACACCGGAGTTAAATTATTCCTCGCAAATCTGCTTTGTGTTCGTAGCTCCTTTTACACCTCCTCCTCCTCACGCACATACCCGCTCAGCCCCGCGGATCTGTGCTGCTTCACCGGGCGGATCTGGGCGGGCACACGTCCTCGGCCGGCCCGGGCTGCGCGGAGAAGGGACTGGGAACACTCGGAGCGCCAATTAACAAAAGAAATATTTAACTCGCTGCAGGAGGGTGGAGTGGGAAAAAAAAAAAAAAAAAAAAAAAAAAAAAAACAACCCAACACACAGCCCCCCCCAAAAAAAAAAAAACCCACACACCAACAGGGGTTGGGGGGAGGGACAAGGGTGAGGGTGTTGCACAGAGAGCGAGGCAGGCTGGCGAGCACAGGTCGGTCCCGCACGCAGAGGGCTGAGGCGCTCCGGAGCTCCCTGCCCTGCCCGCGCTACCGCCCGCCCTTCGCCGGGAGCGGAGGCAGCCGCCTCTGGGGGCCGGGGGGTGCCCGGCCCCGAGCCCACCCGCAGACGCACCCTGGCCCGGGAGCAGGGGCAGCCCGAGGGTGCGGGACCGGGGGTGGATGCCCGGGGAGGAGAGGTGGCGGCGGCGGCCCGGGCAGGGCGAGGGAGGAAGGCTGAGGCAGGGGCGAACAGGGAGGCGGGAGCATAAAGTCTCACCTGGGGGAGCGGCAGGGCGGAGAGGGGGGGCGCTGCCCCCGAGAGGCGGTGGGGCTGCTAAAAAAAATACACGGCAAACCCGTAAAACGGCCGGCAGCCCCAAAAAGCTGGCAGCCATTTAACAGAGACCAGCAGCTAGCTTGGCTGGAGCGCTAAAGAGCGGGGAAGCCCCGCGGCGAGCCCCGCAGCACCCACCTGCGGCTGAAGCGGGGCCCGGGGCCCCCCCGCTCCCCCCCCCGCAGCTCACGGGCGGTATTGCCATCCTGCCCCCTCTTCCCGCCGGCCCTGGCTTAAAACATCACAGTGGCGCTTTGAGATCAAGTAAGTGGCTGCTGTTTTTCTGCTTCCAGGAAAAAAAAAAAAAAAAAACCAAAAAAAACAAACAAACCAAAACACCACCACACAAAAAAACCCACACAACTCCTTAGGGAGCTGGGGGGAATTCATCAAGACATGTATTCACCACCTTCTCCCATTTGTAACACCTGGAATTACACAGAGGGAGAAAATACACTTTTCCAAATGAAACAAGATTTTGTGTTTGATAAAGATAAAATGCCTCATTTCAAAGAAAAGAAAAAAAAAAAAAAAAAAAAAAGAAAAGAACCCAAACAACTATGTTAAAGAGCGTTAAAGCATTTGTTAAAATTACAGCACGCACGCCCGCCCTCCCCCCCCATTTTTCAGCTTTCTGTTCCATGGCTGATCTTACAGAGCCACTCTCCCTGTTCACCAGTGGAGGTTTCTGTTCTCACACAGCTAGTCTGCTTCACTGCCAAACCTCTTGAAATACAGCCCTGAAAGGAAGATGGTGGATACTCGGTGCAGTGAATCATTTTACTTTAGATGCATAATAGGCACTTTTCTTATGCACTCCTATGATAAGCACAGGAGGTCTCAAGGTAAAACACTTCAATTCTGCACTGTAAAACTCACCTGCAAGCGCTAACTTGGGACTACATCTGACACTTCTGATTTCTGAGCTGTTCCTGAGTCTCTGCTATTAATTACCTTTACACTACAGAAATGTTTTATTCACCATGTTCAAATATGAACCAGATATCAACAAGAACCTGAGGCTGAAAGCTAGTAATATTTAGTGCTAGACTGACAGGAATTTTTGATTTACATATCACCATAAAATCAGGGACAGAAAAGTACTGTATTTCCATGGGAATGTTAGACTAGTACACCCAAAGAATTCAAGCTGTGCCAATATATCTAGCATTCGTTCTCTGAGCTGGTATATGCACTAATAATCAGGGAATACCTGTTCTGGGCCCTTTCGTAGTGAAACCTGCTCTTAGGCTGGCTATTCCAGCATAAAGGAATGGAACACATCTCAAACAAAGTCAATATATGTAGATACCATGGTGCATTATGCAAAGAAAATTAGTGTATATCCTTAGTTTTTGGGAGTGAAAAGGCTCTGTTGAGCCATGCTTGGGATGATTTGCATAACTCATTTTTACCAGCTGTAAATGCACCACTGTTTAAATGGGTCTATACCAGTAACACCTCCTTACCACTATTCCAGGCCCTGTGTGCCCACACAAGTCTCTGTGATAGGGGTATCATCATTATATATCAACATGGAGTACAAAATCATACAATAATTTCCCTTTTGCAAATGGTTTCATGCTATGCACTTTTGACAGTACCACTTTTTGTCTGACCTTCAAAATTTCTCAGTACCTCCAAAATCTCCCATGTATTTTAAACAACCTGTCAAAAAAATTATTCTCTTTTTCTCACTTGTGTCTGTGTGTTTGATTGAAAAGGAGAGGAAATAACTGATGTGAACACCAGTATTAGCAAGATGCAGAACTGTTCATGTAACATGTTTAAGGATTGCTATCTAAGATTTTGGGTGTCTTACAATGGAGAAACAACCTGGTTCCCAGCTGGATATGATAATTCTAGCTCTAAAAATATCTCAATTAGATTACAAGTACTGTAATCTTGTAGAGAGGCCAGCAAAGATGGTTGTATTTTAAATGCCAATTGCAGATTATTTTAATTCTTAGCTTTCAAGTTTGAGGAGTGAACAAAAATACCCCCAAAAAATTGAAACTCTCTAATGGCCCACAATCCTTGCTGACCAGTGTGTGACACTATGCAAGAAATGGGCTCTAAGCAACATCATACTTTGCACGTCCTGTCAACCCTTGACTACAGCAGTATATTCCTGTCACCCCAAGCAATATCGTAGGCCATGTACTGAGAACTGCTCTAAAGTGGTTTTCAAATGGGTTGCTGTAAACGTATAGATTACAAAGAATAAACTTTCAGATGGAATAAGAATTTCAAGATAGGTTCTCAAGTGATCCAATCACTCAATCACTCGAGTCAATAGAGACAGAAGATATGTTGATTTATGCTAGCCCAAGAACAGTAGACCTGTATCACAAGTAATGTGAATAACAAGGGCAAAATCCCATTTAAAAAAAAAAATTATTTTCACTGCACCTCAACAAGATGGAATGAATGCAGTTCTATGAAAGTGATGCTTCCTGAGTTTTTGAGCATTTGGATAAGATGCAGTAGGATCAGAAACACTCAGAGGAGAGTTGTTTCCATGTGTCAGATAGGATTTTATTCTCTAATTTGCAGAAGAATCTTAGTAATAACTTATGTTATTGTAAGATTTCCATTTCTAACTCATGTAACGCTATAAATTAATGTAAAACCCCCCAAAAGGTAGCCAACCCTTGTAGAAATTTCCTGAACAAAGTTTCAGTATACTTTACTTCGGTTTCACTTGTCATTTTAGGTCTTCAGATAGAGTATGTCAGTCTATGCACCATCCACCATCCCATTAGCAATCAGCCTGTCAGCATAAATATCCCTGTTACATTACATACACAGAAAAAATTACTCATGCAGGTGTACCTGGATGCTGCTTTTCATGGGCAATGGAATTCACTTTTGCATGGTGACAATCTTCTAGGTTTTACATGTTCATATTAGCTTCAACTACTGCATATCTAAAAGAATCCAAAGTAGTAAATCTATCAACAAAAGCAATAGTGTATGACTTGCCAATTATACAGCTCTTGGCCCTTAAAAATGTGAAATTATCAGTATTGTACAGAAACTAAGCCTGGTAAGTTGCTTAGGAAACAAGTATCACTTGATACAGCATGAGTTTCACTTAATTGCAAGAGAAGAGCAAATTGGAGGGGCAAGTAATGGTCTCTTATTGGTTTACAACCCTATGTAGGACTCCATTTTTCCCGAGTTCCTATTTGTTCATTCTGTGAGTCACTGCATGGCATCTCCACAGGGTTAACGACACTATAGATAATAATTTAACCCAGATCATGACCTAGGCTGTACTTTATGAGCCAAAGACCTGCTATATCTTTTAACAAAAATCTTTTGTGTAGCTTGCGATCATCAGATCTCAGATGTATATGGAGTAAAGTTTTTTAAAGTGAAATTGAATTACAGATTTAAAAAAAAAAACGTAAGTAAAAGGTTGTGAGAGACATCCACAAGTACTCTGATTGCAGGCAATTGTTGGCAGCTCTAGGGAAACTGGAGTGAAATACAAAATGTCTGGCACCTAGAATTATGATGAAATGAAATCTACAGTCCTCTTATCAAATCATGAAAGCACCACAAAAATCCCTATTTCCTTCAAAATGGTGGAATAAATTAGTTTAATAGCTATATAGACAGAAATTTTTTAATTCCTCAATTTTAGCTACATTAGCACTTAGCCAGGAAATATCTACAGTATATGCATCCTTTGATAGGAAGGCAGGGCAGGGCACAGGGAGAGATCACATAGGGTAAGGATAGTAAAACACTTAAAATACAGCACAGACATACACCAAGATTATGTCACTCTGTGTCTAAATCTCCTCCATGCTGTTTGTGTAAGATTCAGCCCTCAAAGCAGATTGCAAAAGCCTGTTATTAAATTAATGGAGTGGCATTTGTCTTCATCAATTGATTGCAGGATTTGGTCTTCCTTTCTAAGCTCTCTTGGTCAGAAAGTTGGTTTCCTGAATTTTTTTATATTGGGTAATACATTCCAGAATACTGCTATAAACAACACCTGAGGGTTCTAAAACTGTTAGCTTGGAAGATTTGGATGAAAAATAAAAATTCTTTTTTAAAAGCCATTTAGCTTCAAATATCCGTCTTGGGTGTGGTGTAACTATATGTAAATTTTAAGACTAAAATAGAAAACTACATAGTTTTAGCTGGAGTTTTTCTTAGTTGGAAGGACCTCACTACTTCAGCAAACACTCCTGCTCGTTATTACTACCACCTTGACCAGGTGAGGGAACAACAGTGGGGAAAAAAGAAGTAGGAACCAAGACAGGAAAATTAAGTAAGTAAATTAACAGGGCACATGAACAAGTAGTGAAGGGGGAGAGAAGGAAGAACAATGAGGCAAGTGTTATGGCATGGCACAATGAATAAAGAAGAGAGGAGAGCCATTTATTTAACAGGTACTCAAACAAAATATTACTGCTTATTTGAACTATCATGTAAAAAGTGAAACAGTCCTACCTTGGAAATCAAACACAGTTCCTACATCAATTCTTTGGTTTCTAGACAAAGAGAGATTACTGAAAAATAATTCCTGAGACTCCTGACCTCTGTCACACCAACCATCAAATATGTTTTGATCCAGATAAAGTATTTTGAGACTTAAAATCTATTTTTCCTGTAAATAAGGAAGCTTCACAGGATAATTTTCATCTACTTTGCCATTTGTAGTTGTAAAGTATATTTTGCACATGAAGAATATCTTAATAAAAGTAAACAAAACCCAAAGAAACCAACTGTGACTAGCGTACAACAGCCAAGGCATAATCAGTAGATTCTATTTTAATAATGAAAAGTATTGAACACATTTATTGAAAAAAGATACCAGTATTATAAATGCACTCTAATTCAGAAAAGCTCCTAATATATTCTGGTAAACAATCATCCAGGTTAAATTCTTAGTAATAGGAAGAGTTCAAGAAGAAGTGCTATCAATGGATATAAGCAATACTCTAACTGCTCTGCAAGCAGACTTTTTTCCAGGAAGAACTAGGAAAATGCAAGTTTGTATATTAATGTAAAACAGATTACAGCTGTTATTTTACTGGTGTGCTAGAAAAGGAGATTACTCTGCTTTCTGCAAACGTAAAGCACTATTACTCCAAGCCTTCTTGGATAAAACACAGCGGTCCTCATTGTCTTTCACCTTCTTCCATGCCCACCCCAAATGTGATTGTGTCAATATTCCTATTCTTTCCTTGCTATCCTAAAACCTCAACTAAGTCTAGAGTAACTAGTAAGCATAACTATTTGTAAGCATAACTATTTGTAAGCATATATATATGTTTTGTTACACATTTTGCTCCTGACAGGTGCTTTATAACTTTGTGCACACTGGCCAAAAGTTTCATGGAATCAATACTTGCTTTACATGTAATCTGCCTCTATTTACAGATGCTAAAAGGTAGAAATTTCAGACAGATGTTTCTGTTCAGCAGCAATTACTAAGCCTGAACAGAATAATTTTGCTGACTTGAGAGTGTTTTTACAGAGCTGCATTATCTTCTACTGAAAAGGTATTATTACTTAAATGGCATACCATGGAAATGGACTAGAGGCCAATCAAGACAGCAAGGCAACTTGTCCAGCAAATGCAAAACGTTGTTTCTACTTATAACAGAGAGCACGTGAAGCAGCTTACATTTTATGAGTACGTATGCATCAAAGCACATCTAAAGCAGTGCAAAATAGATAAGATCAGGTGAGTAAATGAACCACAAAAGTGGAATTTGAGAACAGAAACTAAAATTAACTTCGTATGAAGTACACAGGTATTGCAAATCAGTCCTAGAGGAAATTTTAATTATCTTGGGAAAACAATTCAGAATGCCAGGACAGGAAAAAAAAGTCAAACCACACAAAAAAACCCTAAACACCCTACCCAAACCAACAAAACTAACCGTGGAATAATCCCTCCCAGGAAGCTTTTTACAGAACAAGACTTAACAATACTGCCAGTATTTAACATTTTGCATCCAAGGATCTCTCTAAAATACCTCAATGCTTCTGTGGATTGTTATCTTTCATTCTCTCCTCCCACCCCATTTTGTGCTCATAGTTGGCAAATTACAAAGGGCTACAATTTGGAAGAGAGCTCATTCATGCAAATAAGGAAGTTTCTACAATACTATCATACCAATTTCACAGATGAGATAGGTGAAGCACACGTTGCCTAAGCATCCAAGCCAATTCCTTCTGAACTTAATGGCAAAATCCACATTCAGCTCAGGAACATCAACATCAAGGCCCATCTTACACAGCACTAAATGGTAGAAAACTGGAAGAGTGCCCAAGAGTCATAATTATTCAATAAGTTCTTACCCATATGGTCTGTACCACATTTCCAGGGAAATTAAAAATAAATACTTGGTAATTTTTATCTAATGAAATACTAGACGGAAATGAAAACATCTTCAGGTTCTTATATTTTTTGAAGCTTGAGCTTTCAAAATAGAGGATGTGTCTTATTGTAGAGAGATCAAAATCTGATACAGGTATGCTCAGTCCTCAGGCAGTGGCAGGGGGACCTCAGAGAGGGTCTGAAGGGATTGTGAATTACCACTCTGAATTTAATTTGGGTGACCTCCTCCCTAATGTCTAGAAACTTACAATATCTATCCCCCATATGCCAACATAAGGTCACTTTAATAACTAATATTATTAATCACTCTTCCAGACATAGACAGTTCAGTGAAGTCTCAAACAGGGCAATAAAACTTTCTCCAGAGCTGCTTTGAAAAATTGTGAATTAACCAGTCAGACCAAGAGTCTGTCATTGGAAACAGAACAGCAGCTCTGGGTAGCAATACTAATCATGGTATTAACTTTGTAAATTTATTCTCACAGGTGAAAAAAAGCGGCTGAGTAATACCCATATTTGATATTGTTACACATCAGACTTGAAGTACTGCTCTGAATTTTAGGTCTTAAAATGGCAATTTTGGACATCTCATGCCAATGTAAATCAGGAGTAATTTTATAACCTTTACCTTATTACAAAAAAACAAACAAACAAACAAACAAAAAAACCAAACAAAAAAACAAACAAACAAAAAAAAAACCCACAGAAATAGAGTTTAGAGTAGGACCTTATGCATTTTTTTTTATTTATTTGTTTACCTTAACTTTGGTTACACCCAGCTGTTTAGCTCACTACGAAAAATGAAGCATGCTTTATATAACTTCCGTAAAAAAGCTTGATAATCCTAACTCTATCCATTAATAACTTGTATGTTCATCATACCTCAGAGCTCAAGCTCAAAGAGAGCTGGACCTGTCTTTCAAATGTCTTTTAATTTCTCCAGTTGCACTCTATAAATACAGACCATTAGTGTCACCATAAAGCAACAAGGGTCATTTGCACATATCAAGAAAATAAGAGTTAAACACTTTATTCTCCAGTTCCTTGAAGTTTAAGCCCTGTTTATTTTTTTTCTGTTTTGAGTTTGACCAGCTTCTTCCAGCATTAGATCCTATTATGTTTTAAATTGAGTAAACGGTACAGTTGAGACTGTCACTACTTCTTGTTGAGACTATGCATAAAAGTTCTTATATTTTTCAGGGCAAGGTTGATGGATGTTGCTGTCATTCATTTGCAATTTTTTTTCTGAACCCGTCAGTTTTCTGACAATTCTGTATGAGTCCATATCCCCACAGGGGAACATGCGATATGCACAGGAGATTTGTCCATTGCTGCCACATATAATTCTGCATAAATGACCTCTTTTCTTAGGGTTATTACAATATGGAAGATTATTATGATTGTATTTTATACTGCTTCTACAATCAAAATATTTTCATCATTCCTTCACTTCAGACTTTGTTTTGAGGAAAAAAACTACCACCTTCCATTTCCTTCTTCTATTTCATCACCTTTGAACATTCTCATAATAAATTTATTTGCAACAATGAGTTTATCTCTTCCAAGGAATGCAAGCACTCCAGTGTTATTGTTTTGAATATCCTCATTAGTAACCCTGTCTTTAAGAAGAGGATTTTAAAATTACTGCAGCCTACACCAGAGCAGAAAAATGGTGAATAACAAATCCTTTTGAAATAAAAGCATTAGTACAATAAATAAGTAACAAAATTTGCAAACATGAGAAGACTTAAAGTAAGTTTCACAGTGTTTGGGAGAAGGTTTGCACTTATGAAACATGACAAGATAAATATTTTCAGCCAATGACAAAAGACACAAATACATAAACATGTCTGTGAATAAAAATCAGTATGTATAAACATTCGGGAATATGTACTGTGTTTACATCGTACATGCACAGCTGGACATTCATATACCATGTATCCTGAAAAGAAAAATACAAATTGCAAGTCAAAGGTTGTTTATTAATGTTGTCTGTGGCTCTCTGCATTACTCTGAAGATAATGACTCTGTTGATAACTATATACATCCAATCCAGCTCTACAGTACTCTGAAGTTCACACCAATTTATATTGTCTTTTCACATTGCATTGAGTATGTGATTCAGTATCAATGTGACATGAGAAGCGAATCATGTCTGTTCTCCCCACCCCAACAATGCTATTTATTTTTTCCTACTCTAGATAGGCACTAGACTGGTACATGAAACTTCTGGTTCTGTGCACCTTGAGGATAGCTCTTATTCTAAGATCGTCTTTCTTGGGCCAATGTAGAGAGATTTCTGAGTAAACAATATTGTATATATGTCATATGTCAGAATCTAGATAGGTCCACACTACAGCATTATCCAGATTGTAGAATACTGTTACAGTTGAGAGTGCTGGTCTTCAGAGGGATTAAGACAACTTGTAACGAAGTCTGTAAAGACAATTATTGTACCAAATATAAATGAATTGGATGTCACATCACAACATAAATTGGAAAGACAATTTTGAAGGTAATAAGCAATTGCATTGTGAAACATCTCATTCTGAAGCATACAAGAGCATAGGCTATTCTTGGCTTTGCCTTAAGTAACTTTCTGAAATAATTCTTGTAAATAAGTATGATCGAACTGTTAAAGAAAAAACATAATATAATTGCATTTGTTGTGTTTTGTGAGATCAAACTAAACGGTAGTTTGCAAAATTGAAATTCAGGAACCAGGTTCTTTTTAAACAAGCAGACCACAGCAGTTTGAAAGACAATGAAGTAAAAAAGCCAGAAAACTAAAATCCATAGGAAGCATCCTGGAAACAATCCTGTTAGACTGTCAACGGAGAGATCTGGAAACCCTTATATACCAAAACAACAAAAATGAAGTAAACAGGGCAGGTACTGAAGTGGTTAAATACACAGTTTGGAGGCCTTCAAGCCACTCTTTCTGAACTGAAGTAAAATTACAGCAGCAGGTAAGATTCTAAACAATGGTTGGCTAGGAGGTTACAATTCCAATATGATTGCCAAAACCAGGAACAAAATACAATAAAACCCCCAAACTTCGGATGCTTAGAAGAATGCATGGGGGATTCCAGTACTCCCAGAGGTCTTCAAGTGAGACAATCTTTTTTATTTCATTCTTTAGACATAGTGAATACAATATACCTGCATACAGAAGAGAAGTAGAAAGAAGCTTTTAAGGCATTCCCAAAGATACAGATATCAAAAGGTATAAGAGGAGTGGATAAAGGAGGAATCAAATTGTTAAGAATTACATAACTTCAAAGTGTTTTGAAAGAACTGATGAATGCTGTAATAAGCACTATCAGACAATCTATGAAACTCAGAGTTAATACCTTCATGATATATATACACAAGACTAAATGTTCAAAGAACTATATTTCTCTAACTTCTCAGAGTTCTTTGAGAAAACTGGTAGATAATACCTGTAGAACTCCTCAAAGAGTAAGAATGTTCTTTCAGGTTAAGTCTGAACTGAGACACATATGGTCTCATAGGTATGCTAAAATTATAGTAAAATTTTATACCAATATTAGTAAGATAAAAAGAAAATAATATATGTTACCACTTCAAAGTATGTCCATCAGTTAGCTGAAGCATTTGTGACAGGCTGAGTCCTTCTCAAAAATAAGCAGCTAGTCAAAAGTAGAAAGGGAAATTCCAATTGCCCTCTTTGCTGCTATGAATTCCAGACTGCAATTCATGTACCAGCATAGGGTAAAACTTCCAAATTAGTTGCATCATGTGGTTTCAAACCTTCAGATTTTGTTGTTGACCATTAAAGTGCAGAGACTACTCTTACAAATTAGGAATAGAATACATTATGATAAAACCATTGGTTTGTGTCATTCATGTCTAGATGCAGTATACAGAGCACTCATGCTGTTTTTAGTTCCTGCTAGCTTTTGAGTCAGTCCACGGCTTACTCTTCCTCATGATGTATAATTCAGGACAGATTTCCATTGACAACAGAGAAACTGTTTACAGCTGGCTACAAAAAGGTCTGTTACACCTATCCCACTGAAGCCCTGTTTTGATCCTTCAAGAAAGACTGAAGTAGTCCATTGACTCTGAATTTGTACCTTTCAAAACACGTGTCTACACTACTGTATCTTTGGAGGGGCTTCCTGTCAAACTATATTTAGCCCAGGTATCGGGAGCTCAACTATAGCAGCATGGAACTCAGCATGCACTAATTATTCAGGCTTCTCAGAAAGCACTTGCTGGCCACACTGAGCTCTGTGATGCTGCAGCTTACTGCTGGTATTTGAAATACATGCCAGCCTAAAGGTTAGATTAGTCTTGTAACTGCAGTATAGGAGACGCTGTGAAAAGATACGTTTTGCCTTTGATCGCAGGTGTCAATGTGCTTGAAAACATCGGGCAGTTGAGGATGAAGACAGGTTATACACATTTACTGTGTTATGTCATATCTTAATTATATCATCTTTATATATGCATACAGAGAGAACATATACCTATATTGTGTTTAATAATTGTATACGCTTCTGGCTTTTTCTTTGCTTTGCTTTAGCTGAAAGTTGTATGTTATGCACATAGCAATTGAATCATGAATAATAAAGACATGTTATTTAATTCTCTTAGTGGAGACCAGCAATTATTATATACTGACTGTTTGAGGGTGTTATTTTTGTAAACAATAAAGAAATGAAATGAGCATAGAATTCATCATGAGGAAATGGTCTCTTATTCAATTAATACACATTCAGGAGAGCCCCATATGCATGTGCTCTAGTCAGTGAAGTACTGCAGAAAAATAGGAAGAGATCTCCCAGGGTGCAGCACACCCTGCTTTCTCTACCATATGCCTTCTAAATATGCTCCTCTGTGTCACTATACTCACAAGACAACTTGCTAATTCTTGGCAAATTGATTCTGATACATCAAAAACATTTAATTCCCAAGGAATAGGCTTCTCTTATTAAAAAAACAAACAAAGCCAACCTAACACAAAAAAAAAAAAAAAACAAACAAACAAACCAAAACCCAAAGAAAATCACCCTTACAGAAGTGACCTGTGAATTCTGGCAACAGATACATACTTTCAAAATTGTGGTGGTGTCCTTTACATTCTGGAGTAATTCCATCTGATGACCCATTCCTTTCCAAGGTATGGCCTCAACAAGGTTCTGAAAACCAAAGCTTAAAAACCTCAAGAGATAGTCTGTAATGCATGAAACATATTTGTAGTATTTATTTGGATGAGGTACTACAGCCAAGAGTTATAACTTTAAAGAGAGCGTGATATAGATTCAGGGAAACTATAAACTCTGAGGTTAGCCTAAATCTGGATTTAAAAAAAAGAAGTAGTGAATTTTCAAGAAAACTGCATTATTTTGTCCTTTTTTATTTATATAAGGCTAGAGGAAGCCTAAACAATTCAAATAATTAATAAGCTGCTGGTAACTCACAGATTTTAAATAATATACCAAAATTGACATTTAGAGTGTAAGTCTTCAACACTGGTCTATAAAGTTGTGCAACAAATTGCATAGGAAGCTTTGTTCCTAAACAGAGACTTTTAAATGCCCTCCAAATATCCACAGAGTAAGGAACTATTAATTAAGAGGAGATGGGGAGGTAGTGGATAGGGGAAGAAGAAACAAGTTACTTATATAAAATTCAGAAGTATTTTAACACTTTTTCAAGGGGGTGTGTGTTATAAAAAAAGAATAAAGATGAACTGAGGTGAAGTAAGGTTGGATAAAGGTAAAAGTAGCAATAAATAAGCATCTACAGGTGCTAAGTGAAATTAGAAATTCAAGAGTTGAAATATTAGCAATTACTATCAGAAACTCTTCGATAACTGAAGAGGTATCAGTTGATTGGAAACCAGTGATTTGTTTCATTACTTAGAACAGCTTTCTTTGAAATAGATACACACCTGCAAATTCTGCGTATCTTTACTGTGGGCTTTAGAAACACAAAGTTCAGTTTGTGTGTTGTCCATTTACTTGCTAAACTTCAAATGACTAGGAATGTTTTTCCTAATAACTCCGAGAACCTGATTTTCTAACTACACAGCCCATGGACCTCCTACGAACTGCCTGGATTTGGGGAAAACAAAATGTTTTAGTCATTAGTTCTGCTTTGCCCAGCCAGGAATCCCAGAATACTTAGTTCTGTTTTATCTGAACTTTTGCAGTTAGTGACATCCTAATTGCTAACTGTTCTGAAAAGTGTGTTTAAAATCAGTTTTATGAACTAGCCAGTTTCATAGAGTCCAGTGGGAAGAAATAATAAAAGCGGGAAAAAAAAAACGTGTGTGTAAGTGTTCCGTATTATTCAAGAAACAGACCTGGAAATAGACACATTTACATGACTGTATATTATGTAATATAATAAATATTTTTTACAATATGAAACAATTCATTTTTAGCACAGAACCTGTTCACAAATGGCTATTTCAAAATATGAGCAGAAAAGTCCATCTGCAAATAAGATAGATAAATTGGGGAACTAGTGAATATTCACTGAGTAGATACAATTTAGTTTCGCTGCACTCAACAGAATCCATCAAAACCAATCACATATAATGTAAAAAAGATGGGATCTCTGTTAAGAAGATTTTAGTGTTTAGAAGGCTCAGTATAAATCTTTTTGCAAAGTAAATCAAAAGCTAAGACATCGCATATTATGATAAAGAGACTCTAAGGAAAATTTCAGCTAAAACTTGACAGTGATTCCTGCCATAATACCACGCCTTAGAAATCCATCATGTCCATTTTAAGAAATTCAACCATGTTATAAATCACAGATAAATGGAGCTGTCACTGTATAGTCATAACACCTCTCATAATATGCAACACATTTAATTTATTTTTACTTACGTTCTAAACAAACAAGGTTTTAGTTGTTCTAAAATAAAGTGTAATAACAAAATATGCACTGACCACTGATAGCATCAACAATAATGTGTTGCTAAGGAGTGGTTTTTTTGTTTGTTTATTTTGTTGTTTTTTGTTTGTTTGTTTTTTCCTATCTTTGAGGAATAGCTTTCTGTTCATCAGGAAAATGCACAACTGGACATTTGAATCTGAGGCTTTTATTGTACCTATACAGATAAATCTGCTGAATATTACACTCCTCTCAGTAAGTCTCTACCTATACTCAGGACCTGAAGATACATCATATTGTGGTTTTGCCACATATATTCACTGATCTGCTGAGATCACATCTGTATGTTACCAACACTGTGTTTAAACTTACTGTCTTTGACATCAGTGGGTCCCTGGCCTTAAGAAAAGTCCCTGCTTCAATATTCAAAATTACCTAAGTAACAAATTTCTCATTCAAATGTTTTAAGAAAGTTATCACCTTAAACAATAGAAAATAAGAGACTTCCCATTACACTGTTCAAAGAGTTTAAAGACATTTTTAAATGAAGACATGCATAAAGACATTTAAGATTAAAAAATGCTGTATTACATGCAAGATATTTGCACACTCAAAATTGCATTCCAGTTATTCCATGATAACACCAACCCTTTGCATCTAAATTTTTTCTTCCTCAAAATTTTTCACAATTTTATCTGTGCAGATCTCTTTCTGGCTATTCACATTTAAA
The DNA here is from genome assembly GCF_018691265.1 of Tyto alba. Classification (NCBI taxonomy): domain Eukaryota; kingdom Metazoa; phylum Chordata; class Aves; order Strigiformes; family Tytonidae; genus Tyto; species Tyto alba. The sequence continues at coordinate 15,026,612 of NW_024881279.1, forward strand.
GATCCTTTTGAGACCATTTTGAAAACGCAGCCACTAATGAGAAGGATGATTAAGAGACCTAGTAGTTTGCTATTAGCATATGGAAAAGTGAAGCAGTTTCCATCTGCATACCTATTTTTATCTCTCTGTTTCTTCTCCTGATCTTAAAGTAGAACTATAATATTAGGTAATCTGCCTTGTTAGGGCATTGGAAATGCAATCTGAAGTGGAAAGTCTCTTATGATTGCTGAGTGAGACAGCCCAGAGAAGTAGTGGCTCATCTGCCCATTATTAACTTTGTGCTATCGTCTATCATATAATGAGTGTTACAGTTGTGTTAACTGACACCTTTGAATTTAAATGAGTATTATTTTTTAGTCAGATTTTTTGAGGATATTTCAACAGTTCAGTACATCAGACAATCTCCAGCATCCAAGGTTAAATATGCTAACAGTTTCTTATTAAGCACAAGACAAAAAAAAGACTTCCATTGGAAGTCTACACTTAATTTTATTTTTGTGTGTGTGTGACAAAGACTATCCAATACTTAAGAGAATGAACAGATTCAAGAGTAGTGGTAATCTGAAATTCCACATAGTGTTAATGTTGGGTTCAACTTAGAAAAGACTTTAACTAGTCTTCAACACAGTAGCAGAATTATAACCATTTCCACATTAAAACAATAGGCATACCATAAAACCCAAACTTAGTCAAATTCTGAAGCACTTCCTCTGAATTTTTTGCTGGGGTCAACTGAAGGCAATGAGTCAGTGTGTCAAATCTAGACAACCAAGTTAGATTTTCGAAAAAACCTATATTAGCCAGACCAGATAGGAGATTTGGCAGGCAAACAAAAAAGCATTTGGCAAGAAATTTTATTAAACTTAGAGTGGACAAGGAATTAAAAATTCAATAACCGGTCATTGCCTGCCCTTGCTTTTGTATTGCCTCCTTCCTAAAAGGGCAGAAAGAGACCAAGGTGTGATACAGTATCTGCAGATGGGATCTTTCAGTGAGCTCCAGGAATATGCATCAATGGACTGAAAGAGGCTTCTGAATTTCCTCACTGTGCTGCTTGACCATGCCTGAGTCAGACAGAGATGTCTTCAAGCCACACCTCAGCACCCAGCGTCACACCAGTTTCAGTCAGAATAGTCATAAGAACTTAGAGAAGTTTGAGTTGCGTAGCCTTCCTACTTCCTACAAAACAATGCCTGCTCATTAAGTTATGAGTTTCAAATTCAAGTACCTAATGATATTTCTTAAGCACAAGGAGTTCTATGAATTTTAAGCCCCTGTAGATTATTATTAGTCTGAGTACAACCCTGGAAAGAAAAGGGGAGGAAAGCAGAGGTATTCTTTGTCCATTCTATTAGAAAATTTCTGCATTTCTTTTAATAGATTTTAATAATATATTGAAGAAGTATTTACACAATTTGAATCAAATATTCTTCTGAACATCATCAATGTAACAATCAATTGTGTGTTTTTTCAAAGAAATAAAAAGCTACCAAACAGTAACAAACAAGAAAGAACCACACACAACAGCCTGACCAATATTGCTTGCCTGGAAGCATGAATAACAGTAATTAGACAAAACAGTAGCAAACAAAGCTACTTCAAGAAAGTCTAGAGGGCTGACTTTTTCCTGAAGTGAAACTATAATACTCTGTCCAGAACAACGTATATAGTACAGACACAATAAACTGAAAGCAGGCTTCAGAGTGGCTTACTCATCAGAAAGGTAAGAAATAAGTGGCAAGCAGCTACTGAACCATTTCAATATCTGAAATATATTTTAGTTAGTATGATGCAGTAGATTAACTTGCCTAATTGCAGATAAAAGGGAGATAAAATGATGCTTCATCTCAGAATCCCCGGAGACAAGGAATAGTATTTCCAGTTTGATTCACCTATTTCCTATTGAGAAAATACTGTTATATGAAGCCAGTCGCCATATATTTGCATTTTATCCATGTCAATCATCAGATTTGGTCTACAAGAAGCAACCCTGCCCTCTCTCACATAAATCCAGTCAGGCAAAGATTTTGTTTCATTGAATTCAGCCTGTAAGCAGTCTAAACACAATCAAAACATTGATAAACATTCATTGGTTTGTGGGTGGTTTTTTTGTTTTTTTTTTTGTTTTTTTTTTTTTGTTTGTTTGTTTGGGTTTTTTGTTCTTGTTTTGTAACCACCACCAGCTGTTACAGCTGCTCTGTATCTACCCATTCATCATAGTTATATTTCCTAGGATGCAAATATGAACTGATGCAAGTATGATCAGGCTGAGAATTTTACAGCTGACTTAATGGGGAGATGACAACTCAAGTCAGGCATAACCTGCCAGCTAGCAATATTCCTAAATCAGCTAATTTTTGCAAACTGTTGAGATGTTACAGGAGACAATTTCTCAGTCTAACTCTATAATCAAAACACCATCTATTAAGTATTGTTGCGTCCTCACTGCTTCACACACAGCCATAGCGACTTGTTGCTGCAAGCAGCAACTAATATCCTATGGAATCACTTGGCAAAGCAGCATGCTGTTTGAGATCTGCATGGCACTGCAGTGTTTTACCTGGGGTATGTGTGTTTCAGCACCTCACAAATCTCTAGTGCTTAACCTTCACAAGTAAATCTTTAAGGTATGAATAAGATACTGAAACAAAGGAAAGGTATTTTTAACTATGTTTAGGCGTATAACTGTTTTTAAAAAGCTTCCGGATGTCCAAATCCTATTGATATCAAAATGAGTTAGGAGCCTAAACATCTTTACAAACTGGCCCCAAGTGAGCTGCCGCAGAATCTAGATCAGGCAGTTCAACAAGGGTATGCCCCATCCTATCTGCAACAGGGGCACAGGTAGTGGCACCACAAAATCTTAGAGAACAGGAACAACGTTTTATGGAGAAAAGCTGAAGCAAGAGAGCAAGAACCAGTGGAAAAGGCAAGTCCAGAGACTGTCCAGCGGACAGGAAACACAATGAATGGAACAAGCGAACCAGGCAGCAGCAGTTCCCGCCAGAATGCAGTAGGCTAAGATTTCTTGTCCAACTAATGACACAACGAGGGTGCTAATCTGTGTCAGAATCTGACTTTAAACATTTAAGTATCCATCAGAGAAAGCACTAAGGAACATTCCAGATTCTTGAGACACCATTAGGGAATTCTCCACAAGCATCAGGACTTAATCAAATTAGAAGCAGAGAAAAAAAAGGTTATAACGGTAATATTGCAAGTCAAGTGAAGTATTCATTCAGTTTGCTAAATGGCAGATTGGGGGGCGGGAATAAGGGGCAACTACAAACAATACTTTTATAGTTCTTCCTATTAAAGGAAACCATTTGTTCTCTGGTTGGTATGAAGCTAATGATATTAATTTCTATAATATTGAATAAGGTTTCCATGAGAAGGAATGGATCAGACTGAATCTTTATATATAAGAGGCTAACTTTTTGAATAGGGGACTAGAAAATCATCAATAAAGTATTATGTAACATAACAGTATCAGATACTAAGGTATCAAATATAAATAAAGAGCAAGAGAAATAATGTTTCATTTGTTTATACGTCCATGATGAAGACTGGGTAACAAGAAAGATAAATTGAAAATTCTCACTTATGAGAAACAGATACATATATAAATGATTATTGATGCTGGTGGTTACAGGAATTGAAATCACTGATTATAATCCATTTAAATTAGTAAGCAGATGGAAATTCATCACTTGTTTCAGAGGTCCAAGAACCCCAAAATCATAGTTATAAATGCATATTTCATGCTCTAACAAGCCCAGGAAGGCTCATCCCTGGATCAGCCAACAGAACAAGAACTATTTCTTCAACACAGATCTGGAACGTATATGATCTCACCAATGTGTTAGAACTTTATTATGAAAGACTGGCCAACAATCTCATGCAGCCAGAGTAATAAAATGTTATTAAGTTTTACAAAACACAGAAAACACTGCAACTGGTGCTATTCTGGAATTTGGTGGACCTTTAGAGTCTAATCATCTTGACCAATTTCTTCAACATGAACAAACAGGCAGTACTCACCAACTTCAGTGCTTAAAAAGGGTCTCTCCCACAAAATAAGAAATCCGTTGTCTTGCAAGGAAAGCTTCGAAAAGTTAGAAGCATTTGATCTTTCAATCTTAAAACCAGAATATTAAAAGTCCCAAATTTATGATAGTACTAGGAGACAACTTCATTTCAGTGATCAGGTGAAGGTGGAAGTTGGATTTAAAAAGCAAAGGAGATAGTAATATAAATGTAAAATTATGAAGCATGTAAAATTGATAAAATAAAATAGAGATAGTGTCTTTGGCCCAGAAAAATCTTAAGATATTTAAACATATTCTTATTTTCACCTTTGATTTTAGGATTAGTGGTACAGAAACCCTTTAATAAGTTCCGTTCTTCATGCTTCAACAAGCAATATACCCATCTCAATCCATTCTGGCTCAATTTGAATTTAGGATCTTCTACCAGACAGTTGGACTGCTAAGATTAAGTCAATTCTGTCATTTTTAATTTGGAATAAATTTTGGAGGGTTTTCTTTCCTCCTAGGTACAATCAACCCTAACTTTCTGTTTTAAATAATTTAGCGTAATTTTGTGAAAAGGATAAACCCCATATAAAGAAGAAAAAAATAGATGTAGTATATGTAAAACACCAAATCATATCATTTATAGCACAATAATTAGAGATACAATAAAAAAATCTTACAAAAACTGCAATGCTTTATATGAAAAAAACAAACAACCAACAAACCAAAACCCAGCAGAAGTTGACGCAGAGGAAGGTAACAAAATTATTTATTGACCATTAATTATTAGCAAGGATGTGAAGAAGCTTGCCAAGGATAAACATTATAAAAATCAGAAAACCTAAAAGAAAAAAACCCCAAACCCACAAACAAACAGAAAACCCTGAAGAGTACTAAAGGAGAGGAGCTGAGGGAATCTCTTGTCTGCTAGTGTTAATTTTCTAATAAATCATGTAAAACTGGAGAAACTCCAGAAGATTAGGAGAGCCAATGTTGTGCCTGTACTAAAAATGCCAAGAGAGATGAATCAGGTAACCACAGGCCAGATGCCGAACTTCAGTTCTTGGCAAAATAACAGAAAGCTGCTGCAACAGTCTGACAAATTAAAGTATAGAAAAATACTTAATTCCCAGTTACATTATTTTAGAGACAATTGGCTGGACAAAAAGCTTGATTTTATTATTTCAAAAGATTACAAATTGTGTTGATGAAGGTAATTGCCTACATGTAGTAAACTTAATTTTTGTGGGGCATCAAAAAAGATTGCAATTCAGTATTGTACTCCATCCATGCAGAAAAAGGTAGCTGATTGCTCTGGAGGGTTAGCCCTTGAATTTCTGGGGTTTCCTGCTTTAAAAGAATGAGTGATATAGCTACAGTGGACCTGAGAGATTGGAGCAGCCCTGCAGACTGCTGTGTCTGGCTGTCTATGCTTAACATCTGACTGTCCAACTGGTGAGCAAACTTGTACGAAGTAAGACAGGAGTTTGCCTCACATTCCTTTTCCACAAAGTAATAATTAAAACATTTGCATAGAAAATTATTTGATCAGAATATTTCTAGTTCAAAGCTCTTCTCAGAGTATTTTTGACCAACTTGAAACTGGAAGGAAGAGGAGAATTCTGTGGGCACCACTGAAAACTCTGAAAGGGGACTTCTGCACCCAACTTCAATATATGCATTACAAAAAAAGTTTAAATATTTTTTCCCTATCCTGTCCAGGATGAAATGGACTTACAGGGTAGCCAAATTAAGTGTCTGTCTAGCTGCTTGTCTTTAAATAGACTGAGAGGTAGCTTCCTGAAGTATTTAAGTATTCACTCACAATGACAGGGGCACTAAGTACAAAAGAGTTCTTTAACATGACAAGGAGTAATGGAAACCGATAGCTAAATGCTACAGCCAGATAAACACTACCTGGAAATAAGAGAGTGTGGAGAAGGTTCATAGCATAGGATAATTAAGGCTAGAAGAGACATCAGTGGTCATTTAGCCCAATCTCCTGATAAAAGCAGCGTCAGTTCTGATGTCAGAGAGGATCACTCAGGGTTTTATATCATGCAGGTCTTGAAAACTTACACAGGTGAAAACTGCAAAACCTCTTTGAGCCACCTGTTCCATTGTTACTAATTACTGTCAGGGTGGAGTACAGAGGTGAAGACATACTTTAGTTATACATTATTTTCTGAAATGAAAAATTGTCTACAATTCTGAAAAAAGTATTGGAGTAATTCAAGAATGAAAATGAAATGCTACTCCTAAGAAAATAGCAGCTGAAAATTGAAGACAGTAAGTGTATCTCTAAATGGTACAGTAATTTTACTTTACACTCATTCTTTCCTCCTAATGTAAACATATAAGCATCCTAGAGTTATATGGGACATTAGCTCTTTCTAGTGTGATATAAACTGTTCGCTAGGATCAGATATTTGACTTCTTTGACAGACAGTGATAGTCAAGTAACATTAGATACTGAAGGCAACACTGAAGTATAGGGGAACTGTATTATCATCCACGATTTTCTAAATAATTTCTTGAGACAATGTTTTTTCCTTTACACCATACAATTTACCTTTTCAAAAGTAACTGAGACAATTTGACATAAGGAGGGCCTTAGTCACCAGTGAATTTTTGGTTGAAAACAAAAAATGCGTTCCTATACTGTTGAAAAAAATGTAAGCAAAGCACAATCAAGGATATTGAATGCATCACACCATAGTCTATCACTATTGATGAAGTCAGCAACATGAGCAGGACAGGCTATTCAATAATTTTGACATAAATTCCTAAGACATAATAAAGGGGAAGAATATAAGCAGCTCAAATGATGTGAATGGCTCCTATTCCTCTGATGACAGAAAGTACAAAATTATATTTTGTAGCACTAAGTAGTTTCTTACAAAGATCTGTCCTGCCTTCGGTATGGGGGTTTGGAGATTGTTTGGGGTCTTTTTTTGTTTAGGGTTTGTGTGTTTGTGGGTTTTTTTTTTTTTGTTTGGTTGGTTGTTTTTTTCCTCTTCCCTGTTAGTGACAGAAGCATGTCAGATAGCAGATATTGCCAGAAAAAAAGAGAACTCAAGGAATAGCTCTAAACCTGAAATGAAGATTTTAAAGTGTCTGTGGGAAGAAAAAAAAGAAAACCTGAAAAACACTATAACTTCAAAAGAGTTGAAATTTTCTATCCATTACTCATTCCAGTCAAACTTTCAGGGCATTGCAGACATACCACTTCATGTGTCTTACTTCAAAATTAAAGAATCTTAATTTGTGAATCATTTAGTGCTATATACTTTGTGCAACCTATGAGATGTCTGCCACTTGAAACTGCCCATGACTTCAATAATCAATTGACGAATGCAGCCAATCAAATTTCACCCTACGATAGTTTCCAAGGTAACCAACAAAGACACTGACATGGACTGCATGCAGTGGAAAAAAAAAATGCACAAAAAAATGCTGCCGCATTTCCACTTTTTTCAATAATTTGGATTGTGTATTATAAAATGCTACCAAAAAATAAATCAGTATTGACAAAACCAGTAGCAAAAAACAAAGCAGCATTAAAAAACAGTGATGAAACACTTCTATCTTGAGTGACTCTGAAGGGTTACAGAGCCTTCTTGAAGCTCTGCTTCTCATCAACTAGAGTATGGACCCCTCCCTTTACTGGTAAACCACAGAAAACAAAAGCAGCAGCTCATTATCACAATTAGGACACCTCCTCTGTTTCATCCATGTAAATATTAAATTGATATTTGTTTGTCAGTGATTCATGCAGAAGCCTTTGTCATGGTGCAGTATAAGACACTGATTTTTACATAGATTTATGCTAGAACTTTAAGGTCAGCCTCCCTTCCCACCCCCCTCCCCCCCCCAAAAAAAAGATCAATAGTACTTCAGTGTAAAGGAGGAGTTGTCAAATTACTCATTAGAAAAGCTCTCCCCTCTTTTCTCATTCCGTCCTGTCATTCAAAGCAGAATATGCAGGGAAAAACTGTTGGGGTTTTTTGTATTGTTTTTGTTTGGCTGATTTTTACTCTTTCTTCATGCTGACACCAGAATTTCAGGTCCTAGTTTCTTTTGATTAAAATATCTCAGAAAATAGTGATCTTGGCAAAATGAATCTGAGAGCCAAACTGAACTTCTATTACTTAAAGACAAAATTGGGATATAACAATACACAGGTTCCGTGACAATAGCACCAAGCATTGTGCATATATATACTGTGACCTTTCTCAGTGGTTCTTATTAAGAAAAAAGTGCTTATATCCAATAAGGGGTTCTGATACAGGAAGGTTTTCTTGAGGAGCATCTTGACACAACTTCTTTAATTTTGAAGCTTTCCTGATCAGAGATCGTCAGTCATGTTTCTTAGTATAAAGCCACACAGTGGATAGACCTTAACTTCCCCAGAATCCAGTATGATCCCGAGGCTTGTTTTTTCTTGTCAATTCATCAAAAACTGAATCTTTGATCTCCAGAAAAGAGGAATACTTTCCGCATAAGGAAAAAGCTGCTTTGTCTACAAAGCTGCCTTCTACAAAAAACCCAACCAACCAAAAAAACCCCAAAACCAAACAACAAAAAAAAAGCAAATCAGAAGACTCCAAACCACTACACACAAAACACACGTTAAGTACAGTCCAGTCACTGCAACTATTTCTCTCTGCTCTGTGATTATCATATCTTACAGGGCAATTCTTCAGTTGTTATAAAGGAATATTTCTTGTTCATGAAGACAACTCCTTCATGAAAGCATTTAATTATCTTTTATGTTATGAAGTGCTGAATGACACAAACTGTTTGGTGATGCCTGTGAAACTGACTCTTCAAGCTCACAGATTATTCTGAGTGGTTTGAAATGTACTACAGACTCAAATGATTTTTCATTATTTTAGTCAAATTGGTTAGGTTATTAAATTTAACAACTGTGCAGTAGTTGTTAAATGTTTTTAAATGCAATAATACTTTCCAATTATTGAAAAATGTGACACTAGCACTCTAAGATAACCAAATATATAAGCATTAGAGTAGATCAGAACTTGGTAATCAAGTTCTAATTTTAATTACATGTACTTCGTATTTAATCTTGCTGTAAGATAAAATGGTTTCAGAACATAACCCTAATTCATTTATATTCTACAAGCCTTGTGAAAAATAGGCACAGTGGAATCAACTTCCTACATTATTTAATAAACAGCTCTGTAAATAAAACGAAGGCCAAATTTTGAAAGCAAGGTACAGGCAATGAGACTGCAATAACCTTTGTTTGCACATGCAGACAGGATAACTACATGCTTAACCATCTGTCTGCAGAAATACCATCTTTTATTCTTTGACTTAGAAAATACAGTTTTGAAATTGTACCCTGAAACTTCATATAATGCAATAAAAAGTAAGATTTATTTTTATAGTTCTCATACTATATAGTAGTAAACAATAACAACATTTCTTGGAAATATGAAGATGCAATTCTTCTAGCTTGCCCATTTGCTTTACATTTTCCCATCTATTCAGAGTGCATGGGGGGAAGAGTGTGTTTATTAAGAATTTCTATGAGAACAGATTGACCCAAATGTCTGTTACCAAAATAGATTATATTAGCTAGAATGGAGTGTGTTGCTTCCATGCAATCAGAAACAGCCTTATGAAAATGTCAACTCTTATATATACATTCTGATGCAGGATAAGTCAAAATCTTTTTCAAGTCTGTAAAATAAATACAGTAGAAATACTGTGCTTTGTACTATGAGCACAGAAAATAACTCCTCTAGAAATACTATTCTTGCAATCAGTTTCTTTCAACGCTGAGTTTTATTTATCACTCTTGGTAGACTACTAAAATAAACCAACCAGTTTCAGACAGTCCTGTCAAGTCATTAATCATTAAGATTAGCAGATAGACAGTTGCTATGTTCAATAGCGTCCCCTGACAGACCAGTCTAGAGTTTCTTGTGTCTGGTCAAATCTCCACTGAGCATAGGAGTACAACAGCTCATTCTTGCGGGTTTAGGGTAATATATAGTTGTCCCGTATATTGCAAAGGATAGGACAAGTCTTTTGCTCTGAAAACCACTGCAGTACTCGCATTTCATCTTGCACATCAGAAGAAACCCCTAGGTACCAAAGACACCAAACCATTTAAGCCTAAAGAGGCATGAAACCTGAAATGTGTTGCAATCTGCTCTAACAAAGATAGTGCAATCTTGATGTATTCCACTTCAACTTTTTTCTTAACCATTTGTCATTTAGGTTTTCACTTAAATGTATCTCTATAAGGGCACATAGGGGAGAGGAAGGCCTGTTTTAGTCTCAATAAGTTACAGCTATCTTACTTTTATCCACAGACTTCTAATAATTAGGTAACACAAGAGCAGCAAAGCTATAAGATCTGGGTTAGATAAAAAGTTACTGTGGAGTTGAGCGTCATCTTATTAATAATGTTCTCCAGAATGTTTCATAATGCTGCAGAATCATTTGGCAAACCAGTAAAAGGTCATTCAATTCGTGTTAGAAAAGCAGCAGAAAAAGAAACAAAACTAAAAAGAGAATTTTTGGAGGGCATAAGCATCCAATAGCAGCTTACAGAGTTAATAAGGTCACTCGCTATCTCTGTATATCATCTGTAAGCTATTTCTTTCGTTATAGTCTCCTCCACATTTTTGTTTTCAATTGGTAAACCATTTACAACTACTTTTTTATGGGATTGATCAATGTATTGTTATTCCCTGCTAATACCATCTTTTTGCAAGTCTCAACTATTTAATTACTTTTTAATGGTGTATACATTTGTATGCAAAAACCATTCTACCAGCTCACTTATGAACTAGTAAGTGCTGCTTTTTTATATGTTCACTCTTTACACCTTTCAGTTCATTTCAGATATTTCCTTCACTTCCTGAATAGATTACCCCAAAACCTACTGGAAAGCATGCAAGTATCTACCGGGCATACTCACTTCCTTATAAATTGCTGTACTACTTTTTCATTAATTACCTTGCAAAAAAGCATTTCCTCACTAAAATGCAAGTATCAACAAGCCATAGATAATGTCGCAACAATGTTCTGTGTTTTATGTGAAATTATATCTTCTGACACTCTTAATGATTAATAAGAGAAAAACTGTCTAGCCTGAGAACTCAATATTAAAGTAAGAATATGCTTTTGTAGGCTGTAAACTTCTGTTTTTTGTATTATTTGATACATTACAAGAACAGGTGCTTAAAAAAAAAAATAATAGTATTCTTCTGAGACCACATTAGCACACTCATTAATCCTATCCTTCAGTCACATCTACCTTTTTTAGAGTGAAGATTTATATTTATTATGAAGCCATGTGTATTTTGCACAGATTTAACTTATTATATGATGCATTTGGAACCCTCTTCCATGCATTCAGTCAAATAGTATCAAGAAAAAAAAATGGTAATACCAATTAAGACTAGAAGATAAAAACACTGTCCATTCTCCCCTTCTGTGCTCTGGCATGGAATAATAACAGACAGTTGTATATGAAGATGTATTTCCCATTGTGTTGGTTATATGACTCATCTGTTAAATAAACCCATCAAAGGATTTGGACACTTGCTTTAGAATTGAAACATCAGCAGTGGGGGCTTTACTAATCTCTAGTCCATACTATTATGTAAGCTTAAAAAGAGAAAAGCTTAGTATAAATACTTTAAAAAACAAAACAAACAACACCACCAAGCACTATGTCTCCTATTCCATAGGAGTTTGTTACTTAGAAAATGAACAAAACTCTCTTCCTACAAAAAAAAACAGATTTACTTTGATTTATGATTTGTTAACTTTATAAAATATTAAAATCTGTATTGAGCTAGGAATGTTTAATAGTTTAATCTCTGAATAAGAGGAAAAAGAAAGGAGGAAAAAGAAAGCTGAGGAAAGTACTGCGGTTGTAGTTACATTTCTTACAATGTTAACTATGTTAGTGAAAAGTAATACATACAGATGTTTAACAGGTCACATTGACTAAACATTACTAACAATTTCAGTATCCCCATTGAACAACTGTTGCCGAGGTTGAAATTCTTATTATGAGGACTAGCCTTAAAAATGTGATTCTCTTCCAGTAGTAGAAAACAGGCGTCTGCCCATACTTTTAACATATTTCAGCTATACAACTGCCTTTGGGCCAGATATTTAAAGTGCCTAAAGATGTAGAAGATGCATATGGGATTTACAGAAGTGACTAAGTGAATTTCAGTGGGAAGTAGATACTGCTGTTTAAGTTGCCTTTAAATAATTCTGTTAAACATATGACTGTATCGTCAAAGCACCTAAATAGATCTTCCCTTAGTAAAGCCATCTCTTGGTCTTTGGCATTGCTGGACAGTATGCCCTGTTGTTATAGATCTTTTAGTTTTGTCTAGTAATCACACCAGCTTTGAGATGTTAAGAAGCAGATCATTTGGAAACATTATTTGAAGTAACTAAAAGCTACAGCGTCTTGCAACCTGCAAATCATATTCCATTAATGTCTCAAATTCAAAACCAGAATGTTTTCAAATTTTGAATATATAGCCTGCATTGTACAAAATGAAGTCTTCATTTAGTTTCACTACTTCCAAAACAAAATATATTTTACAATTATTTGATTACATTTATTTCATCATCTCTTTCCCATGATCATGTCACACCAAATGATGCTGGCAGGGGGAATGGAAGAGGTGAGACTATCATAACACATATCTGAGAGGGTAATTCACTTCTGGATTTCTTAATTCAGATTCAATTTACAGTCTAATAAGTTGTTTTCTTATTATTGGACTTGTTTTCTTGAGAGAAAAAATATATTAAGGCATCTTTCTCATCAGGCTCTGCCCTGGGAGCTCTGACTTGCTGATGGGACATGCAAGGAGAATGGCTTCTGCATTCCTCCCTCCCTGCTACAAGAACTAGATACCAATCACTCACCTCTTTACTTCCCACTTCAAAGCCTCCTTCAGATCAGAAAATGATACGGTAAAATGGGAAACATGTAAGGGCATGTGCTCCTATCAGACAGATTTGATGCAACAGCAGGGACTTTATTTTCCCCATTAACAGTACCCTCTGCACGACTCCGCTGTGGCCAATTACATGGGGATTTTCTGTCTCCAGCTACTGAAAACTTGTGAGAGCTTGAGATGTAAAGCTAGGACAAATGCTGTTAAAACATCATCAGCCTGTACATGGTCACTCAGCATCAACACTTTATACTAAAATGGGTAAAAAAGAATCAAGTGTGTTACCCAAAGGAAGGACAACTTGCAGGATAGTTAAAATAGACACTTAGCAATGAGTTGTGTTTAACAAGCTTAATAATTTTCAAAGTCACCTGCCCATCAAGTTTTGATAAAAGGGATTGAATTTGCTATAGGGAGTTGGAGTTAAGAGTGAAAGGCAGCACAAAACTGTTCACAACTCAGGTGTATTTTTTTTTTTTAATCTTTTAAAAAAGATGGTTTGTTTTATAAAATCAGATTCTAAAAAGCACACCCTTCAGGTACCCTAGTTTTCTTCTCAGAGAAAGGGGAGAATCAATTTCTAATGCTCTCTAAAACTCCAGAAGAAAGTGTTAACCATTCAAAGGTAGGTTCTGGTCCTACACGTTCATCTGAAAAGACTAGCTTTTTCTGCTCATCTTTCTCAACCACAGATACTTCTGGCAGCAACAAATAGAATTTCTGCTTCCAAGTAAGTTGCCAGCCATCATCTGAGAAAAGAATGACTATATAGATCTAAGGAAATGTTTACAGGCTTTGCATGCTGCCTAAATTAAGTAATTCCAATGAAAAAAATACTGCCAGGAAGTGGTGATTCTATTACAGCTTATAAAATCAAATCTGATTAAGTTTTGCTGTCATAGGTGAATCTCTGCTGTCAAGCTTTCCCCCGATCAGGAAAAATCTATCTGCTGTAAAAATGCAAGTAATGAGAATGCTTCAAATATAAGATGTTAAAACAACAACCCATTATGCACCAGAGAACTGGACAAGTCTCCACATATTCACATTCCATGACCCTATCTACTGATGTAGATAAACAGTCCTGTTATTTGCCTCAAATACTCTTGTGATAACACAATTGCAGCAAGAATTTCGTAAATCTCTGCATAACACTCATCTTGAGCCCATTAATGAGCTTCATTAGTAATGTGGCACCTTTAGCAACTTACTAATGTGCTCTGTTCTCCTCATGCCAGGGAGAAAAGTAATAATTGGAATTGGAAATTTTCAAGCTACCACAGACTGGGGAAGGGAAGGACGACAATGCATCAACAATCCAGTTGATTGATACAAGAATTGGAATTGTACTTCTGGAACCCTGAAACTTCACTATTTTTTTTTTTTATATTCAGTCATATATATAATGGCAGGATAACTATGTGCACAAAGCATCTGTAGCTTAGCATTTTTGTATTACTAAAGTAAGAAAATGAACCAGTAGGGGAAGCATTACCTCATTTTTTCTAAGCAAAAAATTTAGAGGTTTTGTAATTATCAGGAGAATCAAACCGGAATCTTGAACAAAACCCTTCTAACATGATAGAGCTGGGAATTCCAATTTTATTACTTTAAGGATAATCTTCCATTGAGTTATGATTTATGGAACTTATCCCATGTTAGCAGATGTATAGCAATTTTAATTGGGGTAAAAAAAAATCTCAAAGAAAAAATATTTTCTTCTCTTAGGCCAAAGTATTTGGTGGCACTTAATGTGAATAAACAGCTGGCATCGAAGAGATGGGTGATATTTAATTTTGATTTCCACATCCAAATACCCTTAAACATTTAGAAACATGTATTAATTAAAATATTTTTGAAACCTGAAGGCACTCAAAATGTTGCTATTAGTCTTGAAGACACAACAATGTTCTAGATTTCAGAGTGAAAGACTCCTGTGTTGAGGACAGTATGTCTTAGATATATAAATATTTTAATCAGTTTTAGTTCTTTTAATGTAGTAGCATTATGTGTGCAATTTGGAGGTCAATTCCATGAGTTGTCAAAAACTGGGTATTTATCACATTGATAAATAAGTCTATGTATAATATTTACTTAAATTCCCACTTCACTAGGCTATAACTCAAGGGCTTAAGCTCAACAACGGCATTTTGTTTTGTCTGGGGAAAAAAACAGGCGGCTTTGAGCTTGTTTGCAGTAAAAGGAAGTGGGAATTTTGGGAATTTACTTCCATATGATATATTAAGGGTTGATCCATATTCTCTAAAAGGAAACATTTCAACGGGCTTCAAATAAGGCCATAAACTACTGAACTCTCTAATAACCTTATTTCCTGGAAAATTACTTGCATTACTATGCTAATAATTTTGCAGATCAGTTCGTCTGCTACACTCTGTTGGAGATGAGAACATTGAAAAAGGATGAATTTTTCTATGAGTCTAAATGATTAATATTTTTCCAGTAATTAATTTTTTGTGATGCATTATGGAAATACTTATTTTATTTGGAGACTAAACTGTTAGTCTGAAAACACATGGCATTAAAAAAAAAATAATTATTTTCCACTACATATCTAGATTGCTTCTTCTCTCACTTCTCCTTTCTCCCTCCCTCCACTTAAGAATTTAGGATTAAACTGTCTATATAAATGTAAACAACATGGATTTACCTTACCACCTTCTGCATCAATTCTAAAGGTGAGAATAAGGTCACATATCAGATCCTACATAATTCCTTATTTATTAAGCAGAATTATAGTCTCTTCTTTGGATTTTCGTTTGTCAATTACCCTTTCTAAAATACAAAATCCAAAACCTCAAAAAACTTTCTTAAAATCTTTTCCCATCTTCCTGCTTTCTCTTGAATAAGTCATATTAAAGAGTTCATTACTTGATAAATATTTCACAATAGTTTATAAGTTTGCTTATAATCACAGAAAAGCTGTATGCAGATTTTAAAAATGTTACCTTTCACCCCTTGTTAGAAAAATTCAGGAGTACTGACCTTGTGTACACCACCCTCTTCAAGAGGTATGTTTCAACATCTTCACGTTACGACTGAGTTTCTGAAGACACTGAGTTAAGCTAGAACATTTTTTCTGAAACTGACGGGATGTTCTCTACAAAAAGCCAGACCATTTTAGCTTTCAATTTGGACATTTCAAAGCAGAAGATAATTTTGGTAATTTTGATGTTTATACTATTGAGTTCCAAATGAAAAGCAATGCTAGCATCCAATCCTTGCTATCTTACCCTAATGAGTACTCTCACAGGTGGCACAGTTATTGTTTTAGGTATGAGGAAAAGAGAGACTTTTTAGGAAAATTGCTTATATTGCAAAGGCTCCTGAATTATAAGCATTCTCACATAATGGAGGTGTTCTTTAAATAAGGAAAAGTTAATCTGAATTTTCAAGTCTCCTTTTGTCCCATTAACACAGTTTTAAAAGTTAAAATCTTTATTTCCCACAAGAGTAAAATTTTAGTACCTAAACTCTATTTTCTGACAGCTTACAGATTTATCACTTGCAAGAAGAGACCCTAAGCCTGAAATACTGAAGCTGAGAAAAATCAGTTAACTTGAATACATAAAAATATGTTCACCTGTATTGAACATAAATGTATGTGTGCTGAAAGAAATAATTGTCTTCACAGAGACCGAAATATGCAAGATGTAGCTGTAGACAACTATTATGTCATACATTTTTATTTTAGTCTTATGCACTAAAAGAAGGTTGCATGTGGACTATCAGATCTATTCCACAATATCTGATTTTTTTTTTCCACAGTCATTGCTGGAATTATTCAAGAAATGTAGGTATTTTATGCCCTAATCATAATCTGAATAACTGGAAAAATTAGGGGAAACCAAACCAAACACACACCACCACCCCAGTTCTTTTCATAGAGCTGTAGTGAGAAAGGCAAGATAGTTCCTAAGAGGACACCAGAGATGCCAAGTTAAATCATTATCATATCATATCTCTAGTGCAGATCAGCTAATGATGTTACTGAACTGCATTTAAACTCCATGTTTAATGTTTCATTAAATTGGATGATTTATTTGTGCTATGATCCTGGAAAAATTTTAAAGAACCATTTCTTATTGGAAAAAATTAGAGACGGTAATAAGATTTGGAAGTAGACAGATCAGAAAAGCTTACTGAAAACATTTTTGTTAGATTATTTAAATGTTGCTAGCAAGGTAATCACAAAATTGGGATTCTGCTTGCTGAATGACACTACAGAATTTTAGGAATTACACAAACACAGCTTCAGATTTAGATGGGGCAAGTTCTGCAGAGAGGGAGAAAGTTGCCCATGTGTAGTATACACTGAATAGCTCCTAGAAATGGAAAATATGCAACAGATTTGTATTCAAATTCTGTTTTGAGACTTCTACATAAAGTCAGGTATCTACTAAAAATAAAATTACTTTCCTCGGTGTATACAACTCAGCTATGTACATAGATGCTGGTGTTGACTGACCCAGTCAGAAGCAAAAGCTGTCAACAGTTTCAAGTACAACTTGAAACATAACATGCACAAATGACACTCTGCAAAACCAAAAATCAATCTACAAAAAGTACCTCCAAGAACAGGAGTAGTATACAGGCATTATTTTTTCCTAAATTGATGATTTGCACAGGGTTAAAAGGATTATCGTAAATTTTGTAAATAATATATAAATTATATAACAGACATAATAACTAAACTTCAAAACACAGCTCATGTTTTGCATTAGAGTAGTATGAATGGTCCATTATTAAGGAACAAAAAACACAGTTCTAGAAAAGCTGTCGTACTTTAATCATATATTTCTTAGCTGTTGAATACCAGTTATTAAGTATTGTGCCAAGAATAGTTGCTTTTTCAATACTGATTGGCCATTCTAATCTTTTGTTGTCTTCTATGTTTGCATGAGTGAGAATCTGTAACATCGTGTAGAAAGAAATCATCCGTCAGATATTAGATCATTGTCCTTTCAAAGGGAAACCTCATTTTAAGCTCTGGCTCAGTCAATAGATATGCAATTCTTGAATTTAAAAGGCATGGATATCCTTTCCTTACGAAAAGATCTTCCATACTTCAGAGAGAAAAATCTACACACTTCATAGCATTTCCATATGTAGCTATATTTTTGTGTATGGCTAGGGCCGGCTGAGGTAAGTTGTAATATTTGGTACCAGTTCTTGAAATACAATAGATTTCTAAACTCCATTTCGATGCATGTGGAATTTTCTGCCCTTGAAACCAAGGTTTTATTGCTGAGTATGTCGAGAAACAAATATACGTTAAGACAATCTGCATTTCAGTTGGTTATATAACATCCATCTTACTCGACTGTTAAAATAAAAATAAAAATAAAATGCAAAATTCAGCACAAGGCAATTAGAGAACAATATAATTTTCTTCACATCATAACTATCTTTATATTATTGTTACTGACTTCAGATCAAAATTAACAAATTTTTATATCATAAATGCACATCAAAACTTCAGTTTGATTATAGTTCAGACAGAAGAAAACACATGAATAGTAGTCTGATCGTTTTTTCTTGAAATAGGTAGTAAAACTTTCCAACTCTATTCCAGTTTAAAAAAACAAAGTCAGGATCAGGCCTCCTAATTAGCAGAAGTTACTCACATAACCCTGTTCAGATAAAAGTGAAAATAAACTGGCAAACTCATGGAAGCATTGAGTCAGATGACTGGTTGGATTCACATGCAGCTGAAAGAAATCTGTATACGTAGTTTTTGCTCAGATAAAAATATTTTAGTAAAATATGGCACAGAGTAAAGGCTGGGCATAAAGATATTGTTCTTGAATAGTACTCTATGCTTAGTCAAATTTGGCTTCTGGTGTACCACAAAAAAGTAAATTTCAAGAGCAGCAGCTGCCTTGCTAGGAATTTCTAGTGCTTCCCGAACATGTGATCAGCAACAATCATGCAGAATAGTCATGTAAATCTCAATTGGTCTAATGAGTTCAAGGTTTCAAACCCTACTTTCTTTACTTACAAAAAGGGATTTCAGCACATTGTGGATAAAGAAATGAGATAACATAACCAAAATTTCCACAGCTGTGGAAATATACAATGGCCATAAAAGGTAAAATAACTTTGATAAGGGTATGGAAAATACACATTTTAAGGCAATTTTAAAGCACCAATGCCTCTACTTTTAGAGGATTTACCAGTCGAATTTCACAAGATTTGCTGCTGTGGTCATAACTGAACTATTAATAACTGAACTATTAAACTTCACAGACTGCTATTGAAATAAATTAAATATGTCTGTAAGTCACTTAATAAGTGAATATTACTACTAATACAATTCATAAGTGCTATGAGCCAAAACCAAATTAATAAAAATCAATGATGCCTCAATACTCATGATCAATATATTTAATTTCTACTGCTACTCTCCAAAACCTTGCGCCTATGAATTATAGGGCTGAGGAAACTGAAAATAGTATTACTAACAATATTCTTCAGACAAAGAAAAATCAGATTTTCATGCATATTATCTTAATTGGTTATTGCAGTCATTTAATATTATGTATAACAAAAATTTAGCTGAGTGCTAAAGTAATCTTGAAGTCTAGGTAACCACATATGTCATTGCAGGCAGTTGTGCAATATAGCCTCCTCCCAGTAGATGGAGATAGGAAAGCAAATGAAATTGATGTGTAGCAAACAACTTCTGTTCAAGTTCTGTTGGGCTTTCATAGTTTTGTTAGTTATCTCCATTTATCAAAGCTGTTGCAAGATCTAGCTAGATGAGTGTTTTCTTTTATTAGTGTTGTTTCTAAGAATACTTCCTCTCCCTCAGGTTCTCAGAGCACATTCAATAGGAATACTCTTGCAATTGCACTGTGATAGAGCACTGTGGGCTCAGGAAGGCTCATTGCTATTCTGTCATTATTATAGCCCATTCCCCTCCTTTCCAATTTTTATCTACAATTTCACATTCTCTGTTATACTCTGTGACACAGATTATTATTACTTCCTCTTACCACAAACTGTTAAATGCTGATTATGTAGTTGCATTGCTTTCAGGCATTTCAGATAACTTGTGCAGACCGGCAACACCAGTATGTGCAAGGTAGATCAGAGGGGGTGGGGAAGAAGGTTAAGTTTCAAACACAGTAAGAGTTTCACTGATGACAGAACTAATCTGTGGTGCAGTACAGGAAAACTGAACCTAAATCACACCTTTCCTCCCACTTCTAGATAGATTTTATGTTACAGACTGAGAAGATTTGGATTTTTCTTTACATTCTGGTCAACAGTAATAATGCACTAATATAAAACATGAAGAAACTAGATACAAACTGCAAGAAAGGAAATTCCAGCTAGATAAATAGCAATGAAAACTCACAAGAAAATGGGTCAAACATTGGAACAGACTACCCAGAAAGGCTGTGAAACTCCATCTTTGGAAACACTCAAAACTGAGGTGGATTTGAACTTAAGCACATTGATTTGACTTTGTTGCTGGATCCAATCTTCAAGGAGGGGGCTAGAACAGACCATCTCCAGAGGTCCCTTCCAACTTACTTTATGATTTTATGAAAGTATATTAATACTTTTCTTATCTCAGATATACCAAAAGGTATAAATATCATGATATTAACAAAAGGAAAAAGACTTTATATTTTTAAAATTTTTTTAGGACGTAATAGGAAATAATCAGAAGAAAGAGGACCAAAGTCTTAAGATACTTTACTTAGGAAGAAATGATAGTAAAACTAATAATTTTGTCTGTTGATAAAATGCTACTTGTCAGAAATAATAATGGCAATTGGTAGGCTTCAGTTCCTGAAACTGACAGACATTCAACAGTACTCCCACAGAAAAGAATTTTTTGACTGGAGTTTAGCTGTTAAATCTATCCTTGATTTAAATACATTATTGAGGAAAGCTGGCAATTCCCATGAGGCATTTGATTAATAATTTTCAAAGCTTCCATAGATAAATGTTACCCCATCAATAAAGGCTGTTATGCAGTAGCACCACAAGATCCAATTGTAGTAGACACTGTAGAAACTAAGATTATCAACAGACCTCTCCAAGCTAAATAATCTAAATCAGGAAGGCAAACACATGAGAAAGGAAGGATGAGGAAGGCTGTATCATCATTACCCTTGACCAGGAAAAGGCAAAGGTTTGTTTGCAATGGATTTTGACATCTGAATTTATGATGGACAACAAAATCTAGAAACACGGACATTCTCTGCAAAACTTACACTTTCTTGCAGCCTTTCAAGAGGGCTTTCCTGATCTGTGAATAATGGGAGCCCAGATAAGACAGGGCAAGTGCCCACTCTCTCCAGAGCTGCTGTTGGAAGGACAAAAGCCCAAAGGCTTAAATCATGCTCCTCTATTTAGCAGACAGTGTGACTGCTGAGGACCTGGGTCAGAAAAGCTTCAGAAGCCAACAGATGTTTCTCATATGAAGAAGCCTGAAATTCTCCACAGCTGAGACAGTTTAAGAGTTTCTTCAGAGTATTTATTCTGACAAACAGATTTCGATACATAATTCTATTATCATCAGAATTTTCCCATCTGGCTATTACTATAATTTGTCCTTCATCGCAAGTGTGGACTTTCATAGAAAGTTGTACACAGAAACAATTTTAATTAGACCTGGGCCTTTATGAGATAATCTCATTTTCTTATTAGCTCTAGTCTTCTCATGAGGCAATATTTATATATGCCAGTTCTCTCTCATGTATTAGTATTCTTGCATTTATACTAATTTAAACATATGTGCTTGTAGGTTCACACTCAAAAATATTTTAATAGTACACACGAGTAAGGACACTACTGATACCTTCAGATTTCAGGGTAGCTAAAATAAGCCAGGAGTAGCTGAGACTTCAAAGAGACACAACATTTGGCTAGCATATAAAGCTGGACAGAATTCACTGGACAGCATGAAAGCTGGCAAAAGTCAACAGTCAGGTAATATAAAATTATTGTTGTAGTATTTTTCAAACACTCTTTTTAAAGCAAAGGCTTCCTGGGAAAAAGGTTAGAGTTTGTTTACAGAGAATTTTATTCACTTAAACTCTGGGTAACAATGACGCAAAAATAAGCACAGTAATACACTGTACAGATAGTGAAATTGCCTTCTCTGTTAACAATTAATTTGGCAGAAGTTGTTCTTTACTCAGTCTCGCTCCCATACATTTCATATAGCAAACACAATATTACAGTCTTATTAGTTCAGAAATTACACGCAACAGTTTTCATCCACTGATCATCAGTTTCATCCATTGATCTCAAGGCATTTCCTTCTCCCCATCATATACTCAAGCACTCAGACTTTACAAAGTTGAATTTCTGTTAGGACCTTAAGGCCACTATGACCCAACATACTGGTTAAACTCAGAGGAATAGCATCTGTATCTTAGTAGCTACAACTGCATAAAGAAGTCATGTTTAAGTTTCAATTAGAAATACTGATACTGTCAGAAAGAAAGGGCTGACATATCTAAATGGAATTATGTGCTTACAAAATGGTACAAGCATTAAGCAAGACTTTTCAAAATGCTATGAATGCTTTTGTGCTAAATGGAGAAAGGGTAGTTATAAAAATTGGGAAAAACAAATGAAAAGGATACATTACAGCAAAAGAAAAAAATTAGTATATTCACAGAAGCCTGCATGCAGAAAGGAGGACACTGATCCAGAAATAGTTATACTGGGAAATAGGATAAAGAGGATAAAAATAGCTGCCATTAAACTGTTATTTTTTCTCCAGTTGTCCTATAACATAATGGTTTTTTGTCCACTATCTAAACTATTTTGTCTCTCATATATTACATGTATTAATACATATATGAAAAGATGGAGGAGCTGATTAGATTACATATTTCTGTGGACATATATAAATATATTACTTACTGTATACAAAAAGTAATAAACACAAAGTTGCCAAATTAGCAGAGGAAATGGAAACCTTTTAGGTGAACCAAATATATACTTTCAGGCAGATTTAGTTTTAAGTTGATGGGTTATTTCACTATTACCAAGTTTGAACGAGGCTAGAAAAAGTGAAGTTACCAATGGTGAGGTGGAAGGAGATAAATGGACTGTGAACAGACACACATCATCCCATGAAACTGTAGGTTTGACAGCAAGCATTCTAATAAATCTGCTAAACTACAGCCTCCCTTGATTGGAAAATACAAATACAATGTCCATCCATGTTTATGCTACAACTACCCCATATACAAATTAACACTGTGCAGCCTGTGGATAAAAGCACATAGGGTTTTTTTTATTGTTGTTACAAGTAGACACACCCATTATATTGTCTTACTGTTTTAACATAATGCAACTGCTGATTTAGACTTTCTTTCTCCAAGGTTCAACGTAAAGTAGCAACCCAACTCTTTCAGTCACTGTGTACCTGAGGTCTACAGCTTTTCTGCACAGAAGAATTCACTGTCATCTCTTCATGTTGTTCAGCCAGACCAAGAATTCTGTATTACATCTCTCCCTCCATAAGTTTATATATAATAGCCAATGTTCAGGATTACATTTCATAATCCTTGTCCATGTTTCTTTATTTGTAAGAGCCTTGATGATTATAATAGAAGATGAGAGAGCTTACCAAGCAGTAAGAACTCATCTGGAATATCACCTATACATGAAGAACTATCAAATATTAATTTCAATCCAGCTTTTGACACTGTGTTTATTTATGTATCTTTATTTCAAGACTGAAAGGAACAATTTTTCATTAAGATAGAAGTGTTAGCAACTTGAGAAGCCTCTGAGTATTATATCTATTAGAATATATTTCATTCTTTCACCATATATCATGTCAAAGAACATCTGGCAAGTATCTGAAGCAAACAATTTATCTATTTTCTTTCTCTCTCTCTATGTCTTCCATTTCAGCCCCTGCCAGATCCCCTTTCTAGTAAAGGCTATAAATATCTAGAAAGCACTTACTCTAATTAGTGTTTCTATATTTTATAACCAGTGACAAATCACTGATTCCAAGATGCTCATCTGAGAAACATCATTTTATCCACTGTAAAAATAGTAGTAAAGAATAGTATATACAGTACCATAAATCTTTGAAGATAGAAAAAAATCTGCAATAAATTACAATTTTGAATGCTGTTGTAGAAGAGGGGCAGATGATTCAAAACTCTTAAGAATTGTGAGACTGTTAAATAGCAAATGACTCAAATATTACTAGATTATATGGCTTTTCTATGAAATACATCATAAATTATTTTAGATTAAATATTTAGCAAATACATTAGCAAGCTAATAATATTTTTGATTCACATAGTTTTCCATATAAATAATTCTGCATGAAAGTTTTGAACTAAACTTTCGTCTTTAAATTACCTTCTTATTCAGGATTTCATTGGAAGAGACTACTTATATTTGCTGAAAGTAATTTACGTGTTTGGTTTGTTTTGTTCCTTCCCTCCCCCCACTTACCCCCTCACACTATTGTTTCATTGTTTTTTTAAAACATTTACATGTAAATAATGCTTCCTTTTTATGCTAGAAGAGGGTGCAAGAATAGACAGAAATTTGTGTCCTAAAACTGTACTATATTAGGCTTCATTTGAAGCCTTCAAATACGTATCTCAATTGACTGAAGTAGCTAGCTCCTGTTTACAGTAAGGCATTTAGGGACAATCATTACAGAAGTATACAGCAAAGTAACTAAAAGTTTTATGTTCTCTAAGAGACCTAACAACATTTGTTAGAAAAGAAATAAATGCAGCACCTTGGACCTATATATATAGTGATTTAACTGCAAAATAATAAAGGGTATATATATTTTTGCAGACTGAGCAATTAATACTTTAGTACACTCCTTTGTTCATCTTAAATGTTTGCAAACAGGTAAGCAAAATACCTGAATATAAAATACCTCAGAAGGAGATTCACTAAGACACGCTACATTTTTCAAGAGGTTTGGAAAACTAATCTTTCATAGTACTGTAACTTTGATGATGCTGCAATATAAGACTGATGTAAAATAACAAGTACATTTCAATGTTATTATGATTAATATGCAGGTTAGGTGAATACAAAGGTTGAGGGAGAGAAGAAGCTGGTAGCTCCACAAGTAAAATCTGTGATAACTGTCATTCGCATTTTTCTTATTATGTCAGGAAAGTTGAGAATAAAATATTTTTTTATTCTTTTTACTAATACAGGGCACTAAGCATACATCCTACCAGTTTCCATAATGCAACCATATAATCTTTCCTAGTAACTTCAAACAACTTTTGAGAATGAACCTGATTAAGGAACACTTACTCACCTTATTTCTATCTAAGCAGTTAACAAGACGGAAAGAATCACATGTCAGAAGGGGTGTTTCATGCAAGCATACAATAATCTCTAACATGGGATGTAGAAGACATTTCAATATCGTGAAACAAAAGAAAAGGAGAAACCTTTAAGGATTACCAAATAATCCACAAGTAATAATTTGCAAAATTTTACTTCTCTCCCGCTCCCCGCTTTTTTTTCCCCTCCGGTGAAGGGGTGGGGAAGAAGGAGGGGAAAGACTGACAGTTGTAATTACATTAAAATTAGTTGCAACACTGAAAGGGACAAATAAAAATTCTCATTTCATATATTTATCTGAATAGATTTCTTATAGTGTTCTAGAGTATGCAATATTTTAAAAGATGGTTTAACTTGTGACTGTCAAACCACTTACATGAGGTACTTGCTTTCTGTGTGAGTATGCAGCTAGTAGAGCATTCTTAAATGTACAAAGATGCAAGTACATGCCTTTGCACACATTTAAATTATGTATTTCAATTATATAACTGTTTCTAAGAGAATATATAAAACAGAGACAAATATAGATTAATTAATTTTACTAAAGTGCTTAGGTAAGTGTCTACAGGGAAGTGACATAAATCCAATTGTTTATCACAATCAAGCAGCATGAGCTACAGGGGATAATACTGGTTATCAATGCATTCCAGAGTTACTCCAGAGTGAAAAATTAATATGTTTAATATAATAAAATATATAAAAGACATTCTGGATCTAACATGTATCCATTTTATTCCGAACTACTCTAATAAATGAACGCTTCTACATTAGTTTGGTAGCTAACATACAACTTAAAAAAAAACTATAAACTGTAGGATTCTAAGAAAAAAATATCAATTTTCTAGACACAGAAGAAGTCATCCAGGCAACATAGTGGTTGAGGGGACTCTGAGTAAGAGGCAAACAAGCTCTCTCTCCCCCCATTGTTGTATTTCACTCTAGTGTAAAAGCAAACAAACCTCCTCAAAGATTAAATAAGACATTAACTATTTCACCTTCCTTCAAGCCTAAATTGAGTTGAAGGTTTTTAATCATACTTTTGGAAGAAAAATCAAGTGTAGAAATAACCATATCTGAGAACTAAGTTTATAAGAAAATCACCTTTATCCAAAAATAATGTGAAAATAAATTAAATTAAATTTAATCCTAAATCCCTATAATAAAATAAACCTCATTCGGTCATAAGTGGTAGAGACTTATTAAATACATATCTGAAAAGTGGGTTGGTTCCTTTAGGTTAATTTCTAAGCACATACTTCTAAGGAAACATGATCAAGGAGAGAATATTAACCAGCATATTACAATCTCTTGAATCACTTGTCTAACTTTTGCATTTTAGGTAGTCTTGAAAATTTTTAACCAGGAAGCTTTATCTTTATGTCAAAGACAACGATATTGAATGTGACTATGCTCTATCAGTAAATCCTTGACAGTCTACTACCTACATGACTGATTAGAAACCCATTTATCTACTACCATACAACTAATAAAAGGCCAGCACAAATTTACTGGGCCGTTTTCACTGTGCATTCAGGTTTAGCATTCTCTCTATACTATATAGAAAAGGACTGACCTCCAAAAAAAGCAGAAATCTTGAGAATCTGTGTTCACTGAGTCATGAAACACGAAGAACGATGTCTGGGTCAAAAGCATCCCTCTCTTATCAAATAATTCCTGTTCACTGTAAGGAAAGAATCACCCCCATCATTACTGTTATATAATCACAGGGATTACTATTAGTTAGCACTGTTGAATTCACTAAACTTCACACCAATTCAGGTGTGGTGAATCTGCAGTTGTCAGGGCCTCCTACCCCAGGTGCTGCTGCTGGAGAAGGGTTACCGTCTCACCTGCAGTGTGCACCTGTGCTGGAAACACACCTGAACAATCATAGCACCAACGTGTGCTGGGCTGACAGTCACATCCAGAGAACTTGCTTATTCTGATTAGGACTGGGACACTTGCCAATGCAGTCAAGATGGCAAAGTTTATGCTACATTCAGAAAAACAGAGAATATACAGTAGAATCTGTTTCTCCCCTACTATAATCATCTGTCCTGAGACAAAGGATATTATCTTCATCATAAATTAACATGAAGCCTCATCCCTATTTCCAATTCATAATGGATGATTAACACCAAGTACAGATAACTTACCCTAGTGAATCAAATTTTTGCTTACCATGTAGTATCTGTGAGGTACTAAACATCCTCTTTTAAAACAGGTCTGTCTTTCAAACACACACCACTGAAACAGCTTAAGAAAAATGGGAACCTGTCTATATTGATGAGATCATCTGGAGAACCAGAAAGGTTTCAAAAAGTAAAGCATTCCTTCCCTTATTCACTTACAGAATGATCACTCAGCCACCAGCTCTACTGTTGGTGATAGTGCTTTAAAAAAGGTGACTGAAACATGTAGAAGTGCAGGATTACACAGACTGCTCAACAGTTTTGCTCTTGCTCCCTTATTCCTTTCCCTCTGCAGCAGAGAATAGGAAACAGTTACTTCCATGAACTAAGAGCCCTCTTGTCAGCCAGTATTAAAAGGCATTTGGTATGACAGATGGCAAAAAAGCTAACAAAAGAAAAGGTCTTCCAAGTACTGAGGCAAGGGAGAGTTACACAGTTTACCCCTATGTGGTTCCTACCATGCCTGTTTTGCAGTGTTGCACCTCTCTACAGCAGGGAAGGAGCCTATGGGCTTTGGTTTGGGTTACTTGTAGATGGCATGTGTATGAGGCAACTAGAGAGAGCCATTGGCTTCCGTAGCTACGCATTTCCAAAAAAAGCTTTAATCATTATTATGACTGATAGAAATCACTAAGAAAAACAAGAAACCACACAATACTTGTATTGATTTAAACACTACACAGCCAGTTCCATCTGTGCTTTGAAATGTCATTTATATACCTGCATGGTAGATGGAACAAATACTAACAACTGAACAGCAGTCTGTCCCATATCCTTCAAAAATGTTTAATGAAAATGTGTTTAATTTGCTAGCCAGTCGATCTGCCAAAAGGAAGCTTCCTTCCTTTACTGAAGTTCTCCTGCTAGATTGCATATTGAATAACGTCTAAGAATCAACCTGAGATTTGGAACAATATGTTATGGTTTCTGTCAGTTTGGACCTTTGTTTTTCCTGGACATAAAAGCAAACCCAAGTTCAATGTCCTATGCATACAGGCTCACATATTTAAGCATTTAATATGTAAAAGTAAGAATGTATGTTTGTATATTTGTTTGCGGATGCGTAACTCAAATTTGTAGGTATCAATTAGAAAATAGTTTTTCACTGTGGCTGAACTTTGTACAGGACAAGAATGACTAAGACAAAGGCACCTTTATCATAGTGTGCTCCCTCAGTTCTGAGAGCTGCTCTGTCTTGTGCCAGCTCCCCATGTCGCAAGGTACCAATAATGCAATCTGTGCACAGATGAGTCATTCACACTCAGTATTATCAGGGGCAGGGTGGGGTGAGCAGCATAGGTAGAAATACGTGAATACACTCTCCCTGAAGATTTTTGAAGGCAGAGGAAATATATTGTAAGGGTAAACAGAGTAAACACTGTCCTTTGATAGGAAGACAACAATGAAGGAACAGCAGTCTGGCATGCAACTCATTTAGACAGAATTGTACAAGGATAAAACTATTTTACCTATATCTCATCTGTATATCATCCACAAAATGAATTTCTTCACTGGGAAATAAATAGAGATAGTTTAAAAACAAAACCAAAAACAAATATAAAACAAAACAACAACAAAAAAATGAAATCCAATTTTTTTCCACAAAGCAAGGGCACCTTTAAAAGAAAGTTTCTCTATGTCTCTTCAATTAATTTAGTAATCACATACACATCATAGAAGATTATTTCTTCTCATTTAGTGTATAGATTCTGAGGATAAAGAAATGGAGATGGTGATGACACATCTCTGTCAGGGGCTGAACTGTTAGCACATATCAGATTAATTGCAAATACCAGAGACTTAATTTCAGTCTTGTAGCCTTTGTGCCAAATTTGTCATATTTTAACTTGCTAGTTGCCACAGAAACTTCAGTCAGAATATCTATTTTAATTTCAAAATTCCTTAGTTTCAAGAAGAAAACAAATACATTTCTCATGGAGTTTTTAGCAGTTGCAAAACTCATTTAATTTTCAGCAGTAGTATTCCCAAATGAATCAGAAATATCATCTTTCATCACAGTGCTAATGACATCCTACAAGGTGATAAAATTAGCAGCTGGAAAGTGTAATCTTGTCACCACACTTCTCAATTTGCCATTCACTTCTTCCAAGCTGTTGTCCAGTTCATGCCACTTTCTCAACAAATTTCCAAATTGTTTGTTTGCTTAAATGCCCAAAGCATATGTTGCTGACAAGCCTTTTATAAGATAAACTTTTTCATTATTCTCATGAGAGCTTCGTCTCCCAAAAAAATTTTGTCTCCATGACCGCTATTCCTTTATAAAGATTTCTCAGATCACTTATAAAATTATGATTTCTAAATAATTTCCTCAGTGATGTTTCTTCTCAAGCTGGCTTGATAACCACAGTCTCATTAAAATCTGCTGCTGGTTTGATCTTCTCTAATAAAGGAATCTGTGTGTTTGACAGTGTGAGCATTTCTCTTCGTAATTAGAAAAAAAATACAAGAGTACACAACTTCTTGGTTCAAAGAATTTAAAAACTGCTGAGAAAGGGAATATATCTGTTTTGCTCTCAAAAATTCCAAATCCACAAAAAGAAAACATTAGCTGAAAGGTCAAGATTAGATTAAAATATCTATCCAAAGCCTACTTCAGCTTATGCAACCATCTAGCTCTGTGACAGACAGTAAAGTCTCTTCTCCTGCTTTTACCAAGCAAAGATTGTTTTTAGCATTTTAGAGGGCAGGCTGGAATATTTTGAATGGCTTTGAGATTTTTTTTGCCTGTCTGACTCTTCTCTGCAAATTCCTTACAAAGAATATTTTCATGTCATTTTCCTGCAGGGAAATCTCAGACTGAAATTATATGACTCATTCAAACACTGCAGTCCCCTTACCCAAGTTATCTGCCTTGCTATCAGAGATCCATGCTGCCATGCAAGAATTGCTAGGCTTGACTCAGAAGTGAGATAATAATACACAACTTAGGGAGTCCAGTGTGTTCAAGCTGATGCACATGTATGCTTTCCTCTAGCTTCTTCAATGCACACATTACACTAATCTGGATTTACTTTAAATTCTCATTGATTCACTGCACTTGGACTCACATTCAGCTCCCAACTTGCAACTTGCATTCCTTTATTTACAGCATTCATTAATTAATTTCAACAGTAGTATAACAACAGAGCAAGACCCAGTGCTGTGTAGCAGTATGGAAACTAGTTCAGGGACTGAAAAGGGAATAGCTGTGTAGGACAGAATTTACACGAAGTAAATGCTCGTTTACTGTGTTACTCCCGTAAAGTATCTTTTTCAGCAGGGCAAGCTGGCATTGGGAGGTGTGAGCTGCACTCCTCACAGTAGCAACACTAAGTCTGGGTAATGGAACATGCTGCTGCTAGACCTCACTTAGCTTTTGGCTGGGATTCAACACAGCTGTCCTGTTTCAGGACAAGTGTCATGATCTCTATTTTTATTTTGAAGGCAAATACTGAATTGTTTATCTGTCCAAATCATCCTTTTAGCTTTCCTTAAGTGAAAAGGTTAAACAGAGCACAGTGAACTCCTAAAACATTTAAATGCATAGTTTCTGTTCTCTGTTTTATTTGTTTTCTCCACAAAACACTTATTCTTCAGTCTAAGTAAGTTACGTAGCAGGCTTCCATGGATGGCCATATATCTAAACCCAAATTTCTTAAACACTGCACTTACCTAGATGTTTTATCTATGTAAGACCATCACTGATGTCCCAGGACAGCTGCTGCGCTGTATGTCCAACCTGGTCCAAAAAGTAAATGTATTAGTCTCCCCCAATTTCCACGGAAAAAAAAACCCAAATATTCCAGTTCTCTGACTCAACTCCGAGTCTGCTCTTAGCAAACGAGGCAGACTGTCTCTTTACACAACAGGAGTCTAATTTGGAACAGGGTGCTATTGAACAAAAGACAGTTAGTTGTAAATTATGTGATTAGCAGAAAATGTGTTCTTGTCTAATTCACAACAAAACAAAGTGAAGTAAAGGAAATAAGGAGTGGCTGGTAGCCCAGTGTAGCACTTGGCTTTTAATGCCCAGCAGAGGTGTGTTAAAAGAAGCTGCTAAAATAAACCCGTTAAAAAAAGACAAATTGGATGTGTGTAATTAAGCTAGGGGATGCTGATTGGACAAGATATGCTTTATTTGAAAAAGTTTTCTCCTCTTGCACATTTTGCGAATGAAATCAGACTACTCTTGCTAATATTTTGACAAGACTTCTTTTTCCTTCCATTCAAAAACAAAAACGACATTATTCCAAGAAGAGATGTTAGATGGGGCATAGAACATAGATCTCAACAGTGAATAAAGTGATCCAATGGAGCCAGAAAAAGAAGACTTTAAAATGTGTTTCCATATTTAATACTAACAGGAGCATATTTGCAAAAATGGGTATTAGTATTGTTTATATGCTAAATGTAGTTTTAATGTTCTGAGAAGAGCGATGCACACAAAAGCCTCAACCATGTCAGTAAGATCAAACATATTTGAAAAATGGGGTAAAATTTCAAACTAGTAGGTTTTAAATTAGGACCAGATAGAAGACCATAACCCTCAGAAGGTTCTGATTTGCCGATTTTTCCCTTTTCTACCTAGTAGTTCATACAAGCCTTTGATTTTTCACAGATGCAGTTCTATTGTCTGTGAATAAATTCAGGCAGATAAATGCTTCTGAGTATCAACAAAAACACTGAGCTATACTCACTCATGATGAAGTCACAGAGATCACATTTTAGGTGTATTCACAGAGCACCAAAGGCTCTCAGGAATTTGGGTTCACAACTGTTCAAAGGCAGAGGCAACCTCTGGCTGCGTGCAACCAACCCACCAGTGTGGATTATATGACACTACTGCCCACAACAACATGGACAGGGACTCAGTGACAGAGGGTAGCCTGTATTTTTAAATGCATTCTTATATACTTTTGGTTTCTTGAGCACAGAACCCCAGTGTTGGACTTCATCTAGTTTTATTGATGAATACATTCACAGTTCTCTTAGTTTCATGCAAAAACTTACTTTCCACTGCTTGATAATTGAATATATTTCCTTAGAAGCTGGTAATGCAAATGTGGTTTATGCAACAAAATTTTGTGAAAATAATTAATTTGCTTTGGTCTAGTTATTTGTTCCTATGTACTACCATGAGGAAAGAAAATGGACCCAATTGCTTTGTTTACAGTGCCACTAAATGACATAGGTGCTACATCATTCACTGGCTTTATAAGAAGTAATAAGGTCACAGAAAAAGTTGGAGCAGCCTGAACTTATTTTCCTTTAGGGCTGACTACATTAACACACCAAAAGAGGGGACAGTAATGATCAATTCAGTGCTTCTCAGGACAAAATTAGTAAGACGTACAATCCTGGTGGTTTAAAGGAGCTCAAATTCTAACAACAGTTCTAGTAATGCTCTGGTTTAAAGTCCAAGTGAAATCCGTGTATGTAACCCTCCAAAACAGATTATTAACAACAAAAAAAAAAAAACAAAAAAACAAAAAAAAACAAAACCAAAGAATTTTAAAAATCCAAAAACATGAACCAGAACCAACTTTTACTGTTCAATGCTCATATATTAAGATGTTTAGATATTCAAGCCCTCTGTACAGTTAGGAAGGACTGCTCATGGGGAAATCTATTGAGAAAGGTCAAAAAACTAAGTAAATTGGAAACTGTAGGGTCTTGGGGGTTGGTTTTCTTTTTCTCTTTTTTTTTTTTTTTTCCCCCCGAAGTTCTAATGATGCAGAAACTGCATAATAATCTCCCTGTGAACCATAAACACAATAAAAGCTGAGACCATTTCTAACATAATCTCTATCAGCAAGATGCCAGTGCTTTTCCAGATTTGCTAACGGGTCCCTGCTAATTCCATGCCAAAACTAGGCGTGGATTTCTTCCTTTTAATCTCCCCTAATGCCTTATTCGATTATTGTCAGTGCTCTCCGACCGCACACCGGCCCTTCAAACCCTAATTCCCCCTCTGGGGCGTCCAGATGAGGCTCAACGGCGGTGGCGAATGCAAAGGGGCCAGGCGGCCACAGGCACCCTCCACCGCCGCTGCCCGGGCAGAGGGCGGCCGAGGGGAAAGCGGTGAGCCAGCCGCGCTCTCCGGTCGCCTCAGCCGGCGGAGGCCCTGGCCGAGCGGAGACGGAGGGATGAGCGCCGACGACGGCTCCAGGTGACGGCTCTGAGGGCACCCGAGCGTCCTCGCACACTCCCGAGGCATGGCTCTGCTCATCGCCTGGGTATGCGTCGCTGTGAGGTGAGTGCGCTGCCCCCGCTTCCCGCCCCAGCCCCACCGGCCCCCCGAGGCGCCCTCATGCCCCGCCGCAGCCCGGAGGAGCGGGTACGGGACGCCGGGCCCGCTGCCCGCCTCCGCTCGCCCCTAGGGCCGGGGCCTCGCCAGGCGGGCGTTTGGCGGGAGCGCTGAGGCGAGGGGACGGGGGCGCGAGCCCGGCGCGAGGGCTGACGGCGGGGCCGGCCTCTCCCCGCAGCGCAGCGAAGGCGCTGGGCAGCCGGGGCGGCGGGGCGGACGTCTACTCGGAAAACATCACTCGGATCCTCGACAAGCTGTTGGACGGGTACGACAACAGGATCCGACCGGGATTTGGAGGTAGAGAGGAAACTCCCGTCCCCTCGGGGAGACTGAGAGCGCGCGCGGCAGTTCTACCGCTGCCGGCGGAGGGGGTCGCCCGGGCGGGCGCGGGGAGGAGGGTCCCGTCCCGGGGCCGAGGGTCCCGTCCCGGGGCCGGCAGGAGGGAGGCGGCGAAGCCCAAGAGGCGGGCGGCGAAGGAGGAAAGTTTCCCGTGCCCCGCCAGCCCCCGGCCCGCCGACTCCGGCCGGGCCGCCCCGCTGCTGCGCTCGTACCGCGGCCCCGAGGGGCTCCGCCGCGGGGGTCCGCGCCCCGCCGGCCCCTGCCCCGCTCCCAGCTCGTCTCCGTGTCCCGCAGGCGCCGTGACAGAAGTCAAAACGGACATCTACGTGACCAGCTTCGGGCCGGTGTCCGACGTGGAGATGGTGAGGGCCCCGCTTGCTGCCTCTGCTCTCCATTCCCCGGATTCATTACGGTGACATCTGAGTTGACCGTCATTAAAGCAGATTACGAGTCTTAATCTTTTTGACAATCTCTGGGGCCCAGCAGAGCAGTTTGACTGCAGCTGCATATATCCCGGGCAGCGCCAGCCAAGGCAGCCCATGGCTCAGGCCCGCTAGCCTTGGGTGACGGCACAGGTGGGCACAGGTGCCTCCTTAGCCTTGGTAAGAAGATTTTAAGCATCTGTGGCCCAACGCAGGTTTGCAGGAGGGTTGCAGGTAGGAGACAACCTAATGAGCAGCTGCAGGGGAATGGTGGTGCCATTTCTGAGACAGCTGCCCATTGTCATGCTGGGTGCCCCCAAATTCAGATAGCTGTGGACTTGGGTGAACTGTCAGTTACAGCAGCAGCCCCAGGAAAATGCTGTCGGAGTGAGGATGGCATTGCTGTTCTCATTCTGGAAACTGAGTGCTATTGTTGCCCTTGCATACTTCCTCCAACGCCTGCACACCTGAGCCTGCAGTCCAGTTTGCAGGCAAGGAACTCTGGGACCCAAGATACAACCAAAGGTTTTTCCACCTCTCTTGATCACTCAGTCTAAGAGAAGGCGTAACCATGCCTTCTTACAAAATTTGCCTCTGGCCAAGGTTTAGCCCCATTTCCTAAGCAACTTCTGTAGAGAGCTGCTTTCTTAAAACTTGTGAGAATATTACTAAGAATCCTTAAGAAAAATAACTTAGATTATTATTAAATTGACATCAGAATCCTACTGCGATGTGACTCACATCAGTCCTTTCATTGTGACTATTCAAAGTAAGCTGCAGAAGAGGCACTGAGTATGTCTTTTTGTTCCTGTCGATTAAACATTGATAGTTTGGTTTTGCACTTTGAAAGGATACTAGATTAGACGTTTGTATGTCCTTAGACCTCAGTCACTTTGAATTAAATTATTATCTCTGAAAGGACAATGTTTTTTTTTTTTCTTACTCATATAGAATTATCTGTTCACTGATTAATTTGTAACTATTATTTAAATACTAAAATAGGATATGTTTTCATAGACTACTTTTTTTTTTAGTAACTACTTGATGGTAATAGGATTAAGTGTTTAAGCAGTAAATGAAATGTCATTGACGTGTGTTAGGTTCTTTCATGGAGTTACTGTATATACAGCAACTTGGGACTGCTGGCCCCCACACATAAGTCAACCATCTATTTATTTTCCATAGGAATACACAATGGATGTCTTCTTTCGGCAGACATGGACTGATGAGAGGTTGAAGTTTAGTGGGCCAACTGAAATTTTGAGATTGAACAATTTAATGGTCAGTAGAATTTGGACACCAGACACATTTTTTAGAAATGGAAAAAAATCAATTGCTCATAACATGACAACTCCTAACAAACTTTTCAGAATTATGCAGAATGGAACTATTCTTTATACAATGAGGTGAGAGCCTATTCTTCTGCTTTTCATTGACCTTTAGTTTTGATTGTTTCAGCAGTGTTTCTGCATACCATTTTTTTTCATTGTCATCTACTATAATGTATTCTAGACTAACCATTAATGCTGATTGCCCAATGCGGTTGGTGAACTTCCCTATGGATGGACATGCTTGTCCATTGAAGTTTGGAAGCTGTAAGTTTTTCCATATCTTTAAATTTTTTATGTTAATACATTTGGTCTACATGTATGTGAGAAGATGAGAAGTGAGATCCTAGGACACTACTTAATGACATAGCTGAAATTTTTTATTACATTTTTTATACTAGAATCTTACTTTCTGCACTGAGACTCAGACCATTTATAAGGACATGGATTTATTCACTGAAGGGTGACTGTTGAAGCATATTTTAT
This sequence comes from Tyto alba, assembly GCF_018691265.1. Lineage (NCBI taxonomy): Eukaryota > Metazoa > Chordata > Aves > Strigiformes > Tytonidae > Tyto > Tyto alba. The sequence continues at coordinate 15,063,031 of NW_024881279.1, forward strand.
TGTTTATTATTCTTACACATCTAGTAGTCAAAGTGGGTCCTTCAACAAGTTACAAAAGCTGTGGTTCATTTACTATATTGCTTCTATTTCTGCAATTATTTAGTGGATGTGTGGTAATCAATTTTGAAAATAGTTGATCTGTGGTAATCAACGTATGTGTTTTATAGCAAATTAAGAAACAAAAGCTAGTGCCTATCAGGCCCCATCTCAACCATTCTCTTATTCTTGATTTTTTTGCATTTTGTCATTAATGAGGTTAGGTACTTGCTGGAGCAAGATGCATGTTTCTATGGGTATCTGAGCCACCAAACAGATCATGCTACTTAATTTTTCAATTGCTTATAAATTTCATAATTAATAATAGTTGTTTTTCCTTCTGTAACTCAGATGCTTATCCAAAAAATGAAATAATTTACACATGGAAAAAAGGACCCCTGCATTCAGTAGAAGTACCACAGGAATCTTCCAGTCTCCTCCAGTATGACCTTATAGGACAAACTGTATCTAGTGAAACAGTTAAATCTAACACAGGTAAGATGTAGCCATGTGGGAACTACTGACATTATAAAACACATCTTGAAAATAAATTACAGTTTTTTTCATATAGAACCAAATCAGTTTAATTATCTTTTGCCATTTTAAAAGCTAAAATCCTTGGAAAGAATCTAACCATTGTCTTAAAAGATAGCTTTTCAATACAGTCCCTTTAAGCATACAGTTTTTCATGCAATTCTTAAGAATTCCCTCTGTCTCCCTGCTTCAGTAAAAACAATACGTAATATTATTCTCCTCTGTTTCCATGAGGTCACTTTACCATTCTTAATCAGCTTATTTTTATTATGCACTAGGAGGCCTGTAAGTGCTTTCCTCAGAACATATTATGCTGGGTTTAAGCCAATAATGCTTATTCATATGTTGCCAAAATAATGCTGACATACTTGTCTCTTAACAGGTGAATATGTAATCATGACTGTTTATTTCCACTTGCAAAGGAAGATGGGCTACTTCATGATACAAATATACACTCCATGCATTATGACAGTCATTCTTTCTCAGGTGTCTTTCTGGATTAACAAGGAGTCTGTTCCAGCCAGAACAGTTTTTGGTATGCTGCATTAAGGTCTTTAAACAGCTCAGCATCGCATATAGCATTCATTCATTACTTTCATTGCTTGTTTGTTTTAGGCGAATATTCCCTTCAGCTACTCTATTTCTATCTTCAAAGGAAAATAGGCTACTGTGTCATTCAGACATACATTCCATGCATCATGACTGTAGTCCTGTCTCAAGTTGTGTTTTGGTTCAACAAAGAATCTGTTCCAGCAAGAACCGTGGCTGGTATTCATGTTTTGTTCTTTTATCATTCACTTCATTCACTGTTGAATCCATTGTATCAAACTGCTACTGTAATCCAGTGGGGATTGGAAAAGACAGCTAATAGGTTTCAATGAAAAAAAGTAAATACTAAAATTAAACCAAATAATATTCAGTCTGCCCGTGAGGGTCAAAATTCTTTACTGTGAATGTTTGGTTAGCCAGATTTGTTTGTGATGTTTTTCTTCTCCTTGATATTTTTTTGTATGCAGGAAGTGACAGTTTCAGAGCAAATGTCAACCACTTGATTTTTTAAAGAGGAATTTTTGTATTGATTTATTGTCTTGTGAAACCAATCTGAGTTAAATGTTTAAAAAAAAAAATCACATGGGATGGAATTAATCTCATCTGACATAAGGTACCACCTCATCTAGAACTCATTCTGAAGTGCTCTCTTCCCCTTGTCTACAAAGATATCTAAACAACTGGCAAGGACTTTAGATGGACAAAATTAGGTGAGATGAGTCTTAGGACAGATTGGAGCTGTAATGTGAAAGGTGTGTCCATATTCCACTGCAGGGCCCCTTTTTCTTTCCAGTGGTTTGAATTAATGCTCCCAAAGCTGGGTTTTGTCTCCTTAATTTTTAGTGTGTGCTCTGCTATTAAATTTGACACCATGCCTCTACACTTCAATAGTGGTAAGCTCTGAAACTTCACTCATTAAGGAGTAAACTTTCACTGACTGAATAGTTTCTAGCAAAACATTCATAAAAATACTAAGCAAAAATAATAAAACTTGTCAAAAACTTCATGAATCCACTGCCCATCCATACACATTTTACAACCCTGTCTTCCCTTAACAAAGTATTTCTATACAGAAAATTCCTTTTGTGAGACTTGTCTTCAGTAAAAAAGGCAGCTATATGTTCCCTAAGCATAAATGATGCAAGTCGCATAATTCAAAATGAGTCTGCAGTTGTAGTTAGAAGGCTACAGAATTTATATAAATTGATCTCAGTCAGTTGGTGTTTCCTACCTGCATGGTGTGGTATTCATATAAGCATTGCAAACTTTTAGGAATGCTAAGTGAACACAACTTCCTCATGTGCCTCTGAAGGAAGAACAACACTGGGATTTGGGATGCAGTCTGGCATCATTAAGCACTTAAAAGTATTATTATCTGACAATTGGGATTTTTTTAAGTGCTTTAAAAATGAAAATTTCAGGCAATAGATTTTCAAGGATATTTATTGCAATTGAAGCATAAAATGGATACATGAGGTTTGTACACCAAATACGATGCTACCAGATTTGGCTTTATATTGAATCTCTGGACTCTACAGCTGTATCCTCTACATTTTGAATAAAACATACTTGCTACCTAGTGGGCAGTCAATTTTATATGCTTGAACTAATGTGGAAATAAGTCTTTAGCTGATTCAGTAATAATTACATAAACACCCCAAACCCTGGAATAACAACACTTAGATGTCGTACTGAAGAATAAATACAGAATTAGAAACAAAATATTTTACGAAAATAGTAAAGTAGACATCCTTCTCAGGATTGTGGAAAATGAGTCATGTTGGCATTTTAAAGAATGTTTCAATCCCTATTCCATTCTTCTTTCTCCCAGGCACAGTCTGAATTTATAGTCCTTACTAATTCAAAATCCCATGGATTCTGAATACCTTCATCTCAGAAAAAGAGGTCGAATTCCTTATAACGTAAAAGACTTTCAGGCCCCAGTAAAAAACAAAAGGCTTAAAATGGAGAAGTAAGTCTTCTTTCTGCATCATACTGCAAATACTTGAATTATAAATTTTCAGTTTTACTTCCAAGTGCCCAAATTGTGAGTTTGAGAGAAGATAAATTAATAGTAGAAGGATAACAGTGGTGTGCTCAAACCGATTTCTCCAGACAAATTCATCTAGCAACTCTACAGATGCCAGTTATAATTTGTAATTAATATTGCAATAAATACTCTGAAAATTCTGCAAAGATAAATTAATGGTCATAAGTACCTACTTTTTGCAGACCTGCAATTGAATAATGGGAGACAGAAATACTTGAAGAGGCATTCTTGCGTTCTTTATAATCATGTCATTGGAAAGAACAGCAGATTGCTAGTATAAAATTCCTTATTTTATGTGGAGTTATGTACGTAGCTATGCATATACATGTGTGTATATATATATGAAGTTTTATGAAGCATGGCATTATCAGAAATTACTTAGAATAAGAAACATGATTATTGGAGGCCTAATTTTAAGTATGCTCTGAATCCATATAGCAGTGGCTATTATTTCACATTTTTATGTGCCTTTATCTAATCTGTTTTATTCCTGGCAAAAAGTTCATCTGTTATTTTGCAGAAAGATAGTAGTCAGCTTCTACCTTCCCAGCAGATCACCCTGGGAATTTTAAACGAATATCTAGTCATTAAACTTTTTATTATGAAGTCTCAGATAGGGAAAGATGTTTTTTGTTGTTTCATTTTTAATAAGAAAATACAATATATTTCAGTATTTACATTATGTAGAAGATTCTTCAAAACTTCCCAAGAAGTATTCAAAGTGGATAGGTAAGGGTAAACAATAATCAGTTACACAGTTTACCAACTGTAATCTGTTATGCAGTTTGATAAAGTAGTTTTCCACAGTGCAGAGTATTTCATCAATATTCACTCCACATTGAGAGAAGTCTTATCTGTATCTGTAATAGAATAAGAGTCCTCTTCCTAAGTTTAAATTCCTGCTGCAGTAAGTTTTTATTCAGACACAGAATATATCATTTTTATTACTAACCAGCACATGGACAGATTCTAATCTAATACACATCATATTGAAAAGTTCATTCTGGACCTTTGAAATTGAAATATATCTCAGCATACTTGTATTCGTATTATAAAATGAATCTGGCAGATTTGGGAGAAGTAGAGATCCTACATATTTTTATACCATCTCTTATTTGCATTTAATTAAAACATGTTAAGTAATGACATTGAGACGTAGTTAACCTCAGACAGCTGGCAAGCTACATCATGTGAAAGAGTTGCAAAAAAACCTCTGAAAATAATCAAGTCACCCTGTCTTGATGCTGCAGTGTGCAATGACACTGCATCCTTTCCACTGAGCATCATTCATACCATATTGATTCATCATCACAACATGACATTTTAACTTCTTTTACTTTCCCACCTACCCTTTCCCAAATGCAGAAGAGAACAGAAGAGGGTATTTTCCACCTTACTGTCTTTAAATACCTGCGGTTTTCACATTCAAGCAGGCATAATTATAAGTAAACATGAGTCACGGAGGCTTATATGTTAATGAATGAATTTGTTCTTGCACTTTCTGCTTGTATCAGGCAGCAGTGGGAAGTAAGTACATTTCCCACATTATTAATGCTCTACACTCCAAACCAGAAAGAATAAATTAATGAATTCACATGAAAAACACTATCGTGCTCATGAGCTACATGACCAGATTTGTTCTGTGAAAAAAGATATGCAGCTCTAGAGAAGTTGCTTTTCTGTCCTTCCATCTTTGTAACTGTAGGCATTTTCAAATTCAGGTACTGTTAGTGAATTTTAAAGAATGTATGCAGTGATTAAAGACAACATCACAGAGGACCAGACTCCTATTACTTGAAATATTTGGATCATAGCCTACCACTGATTTTAATTCAGAACTTGACTGATTCAGTGAGGGTTCTGTAAGCCATGATCTGTCTTGTGCAACAAGAAGAGAGAGAATCACCGTAGAGAAATGGGAGTATGTTAACATAGATTTCTGACAAACAATCCACTTACTAACCCCCAGAGTAAAGTGCATTTCATAGTTTGAGCCTGAATTTTGTTACACCCATGCTTATCACAATTCTAAGAACCTGCACCATGTAGTATGTAGTTATCTTAATGTTCAGTCTGCTCAGAGTATTAAGGTAGTTTGTTCAGAGCTTTTAGATGCTGAAGCCAGTATACATGAATTATTTAAGAATACAAAATACTCAGCAGTCTTGTTGGTTAGCTGGTACGTAGGAAGACATCTAAAACCAAAAAGGACCTGTTGTTTTGTTTTTTTTTTTTTTAATATATATGAATTTAAGAGAAGCAGGTTTGAAGCAAAAGTCTAATTCCCCATTTTCTTTCTTTTATTTTCAAGGAATCACTACAGTTCTAACTATGACCACTTTAAGCATCAGTGCACGCCATTCTTTGCCCAAGGTGTCCTATGCTACTGCCATGGATTGGTTCATAGCTGTATGCTTTGCCTTTGTCTTCTCTGCACTTATTGAGTTTGCAGCTGTCAACTACTTTACCAATCTTCAGACTCAGAGAGCAATGAGGAAGGCAGCCAGGGCAGCAGCACTGGCAGCAGCACTATCAGCAGCAACTGTACCGGCAGAGGACGAGATTGTCTCGGTAATTGCTTGCTTTTCTGATAATAAGGATCATATAGGAAGAAGCATTTGAAGTAGAGAATGCAAAACAATATTGAAGTGATCTTAACCTGAAACAGAGTTTGTAACCAGATCAGGTCTATTTATCAAAGACATTGTTATGATTTCAGAAAATGAAAAGACTTCATTTATGCACACTGTTTATTTAAATTGAGATATGATTTATTAGAGGGATGTTTATTTGGTAAGATATTTAAGGAAAGCCATTGGACTGTTACCCATAATACTTCTCTTGAGCAATGCTGTAGGCAGTGTGGTAAGGCAGCTGTGGTTCTCTCAGTAAGTCTGCAGAATTTGTAGGACACTGTGCAATAGAATGAACATGTGCATTGGCCAGATGATTATGGGATCACTGTAGTACATTGGTACATAACATAAGTGGGTCATCTGGAAGAGGAGGAATTAGCTTTTACATAAACTTGGCAACTGTTACCTTCATAAAAATCTGTGTTGGTGGAAGCTTGGGGAAAAAACATAAATGTAAAGATTAAGGATAGATTTTACTAGATGCGAAAGACAGAAAGGCTTTCTAGTGTCAAAAAAAGTATGTCAGAGTTGCTTGTAAATATTATTCCTTACATCTCAGGCTAAGTAATGAATGCTGTCTCACAACATATGTTAGTATATTTATCACTATAGCTCTCCTGTTTTCAAAATCAGTTTTACTACCACCAGATTTTCCATTTTGAGAGGAATAACAGAATTTGAATGACCTTCTGCAAAACCTTAGTCTGTAGTTGAATTAGGAAGTCTATCTAAGAGCTACTGAATATCAGGGCAACACCTTATTCATCATATAGTAGTTTACCACATTTGCTTATAAACAGCAGTTATAACATTTAGGTACATTCAAACCATTGAATTCATAATTGATAAATTCCGTATAATAGTGAAGCGAAAGCTCCACAGCATCTTGCTACTGGTTGTCATTGGAACTAATCAGCAAATCTTCACTTCAACTGGGAAGCATTGTGCTTCTAAGCCATATTGTATTTTGCTTACACCTTTATTAATATTGAAAAAAACCTGAAGACATAAATTATAGTAAAATAAAGAAATGCATTTTGTTTTCACTAAATATATAAATGCAAAAAGAAGCAAATCTTTATACATTTTAACTCAGAACAACAGGTTTTTTTGTTTGCTTTTTAAACCACAGTTATATAAAGAAAATACAAAAGAAAGTCCAAAAAATTTAAAAAGGAGTTTGGAATCAAATGTTTGCAGAATCTTGCACTGATTTTGAAGTGACAGCAGAAAGACTGATTTAGTTTTGGCAATATTTGCAGTGTTCATACCTACATTTATTTTAACTAGTAAACTTTTATAATTATATTTAAACCTTACAAAAAACAATGAGAGGAAAAGATTATGCATCTGCCAATATTTAGGACATACTTCTCCCCTCCCCAATACCATGATATTTCAGAAGTACTCTGGACTGAATGAGCAGAACATTGCAACAGTAAAATAGTGTAAAATAAGAAAATACTCTAAAGACTGAAAGAACTTTAAAACATACTAAAGCTTAATTTTTATACTTTTGTTAACTTGCGAGCAAGATATCAGAAGAAAAGCTAAAGAGATCACTTGGCTTTACGTAGCATGAAGAAAATATCTATAGCTGCTACATAATGAAGAGGAACAACAGCTCTGATCTTTCCTATACGCAATTCCTTATTCAAGTTTGAGTTAATCACAGGGAGGTTTCAAAGAAGGGGGAAAAAAAAAAAAGCAGCTACTTCTTTTAATTGGAGTCCCTGCTGAGTGATACAAAACCAATTTGGCCTACTCTGCACGTGCTACTGCTGGTGAATTCACAGCAGATGCTACAAAGCCACTGCTGCCACCCCCTCCCTTCCCCAATCTCTAGAAGACAACTGTTCCAAAAAATAACCCTCTGCATATGCCCAGATATACTGGAATGTACTCCTGATGATTGTGGCTCTTCCAGTACTTGTGGGTGAGATTTACATGGTCTGTGTATCATTGCAGACCAAGCTAAGCACAAACTAAAAAATTGCTGTTGAACAAATTAATAAAAGGAACAGAAATTAAAAGACTTTAAGTTTCTTATCAAGGGCTTCAGCCACAGAGCCAAGCTGAAGACACACCTTCCTCATTTTGTAATTATTTACTTGCTAGCTTTTCCAAGTAAAAACAAGCAAAAATAAGCATTTAGGAATACGATAGACATCTAGGAAGCACACTGCAACCATTTCCCCAAGAAAATTATTTACAACTAGCTAACAACATACATATTTAGAAGAGTAGTAAAGCCTATAACATCAAGGTCCCAAGGTAAACTCAGTCTCTAAAACAGCCCACAGTGTCCACAAAATGCTGTAGTCCTGATCTTGCTCAAAACTCATATTCTCCAAGACAGTAATTATCTAGTCCTGTAAGTCCACCACTTTTTTATCACAGGACCAGTTCTCCATGAGAATGCACCTCTGCAGTGATAGAAAAACCATAATCAGTGAGATAATAAAAATGAAGTGTACTTACAATTGAAGTAAAGATGATGTAGTCAAAATGGCTTCTAGAAGAATTAACTATTGGATTTAAAAGGTCCCATTCCAGAAAGGCATGCTGAGAAAAGTGAGTATTTATAAGATAACAGGGTTTAGGAAGCCTTTTTTTTTTTTTTTTTTCTTTTTTTGTGTGGTGAAGGGAAGGGGGAAAGAACTTTTGTATGTCGTCACATAGATGGATGTACTGAAATCAGTAATACAATTTCAGCCGAAACAGATCTGAACTAGCTAATTTGAATGCTAACAGTGTAGTTAGCACAGGCTGATAGCATGAGTATATGACCATCTCCTCAGGATTATCATCCTCTACTGAACTTTGTGCTTATATATCTACATTAGTGGTCTTAGAGCAGTTATGTTTAAATGAGGCACACAGCATAATACTTAGTTTCTTCAGTAATGTAGATTTAGGAGCTGTTTCTGAGTTCCCGATTTCCCCTTTGATGCCCCATACCTCCCAACTTGTTCCATTTGTTTGCCTCTAAATTTGTTCATTACTTTTCCTTCCAGATTCTTCGTTTTTTTTGGTTGCTACAACACCCAGTTTGTATTCTTTACTGCTTGTGTATTTTATTTTACCTCTCCTGCTCTTCTTTTGGCATTTTTGCCCCATTTACCCCACCTCTCTTCTTAAAATGTTTTCTAATTCACTAGGAAAAAAAATCTATTAGAATCCATGTTTTATACATTAAAATGTTTTTTTAACTGTCTACTTGATCTGATTTTAAAAAATAATTAAAATCTTCCCATGTTCTCGTACCCTTGGTTTTGGTACCTTGTCTTTACTAATCTGTGATTATTTTTTTTTTTTAATTTCTTTTTGCTCTTTTTGATAGGATAGTCAAGTTTTTTTGTCCACTTGTAATACTAGTATTTTTATTTGTGATTTTTAAATGCATGAAAGTTGTCAGTGTTTTACCTATGAAAGAGCAGGTATAGGATGAAAAATAGTGAACAGTGTGTCAAAGATTCATACTGTCTTCTATATTTATAGAAGTCAGATGATATTTTTACATTGAGAAAATTTCTGAAGATTGTTCAGATTTACTTAGTTTTGGGGAACCCATTTGTAAAACATAAAAGTGACAAAGTGAGATGTACTTACCTGTAAATTTTTAATGGCTATACAACTGCCAATGGAACTGTGCTGCCAGTAGCAACATTAGGAGTAACAACATAGACTATATGTTTTTAATAATCTATTATCTTAAATTGCCTGAAGAGTGGCTAAAGAATGTTGTGGTGGGAATAACTTTAGACTGTCTGAACTAGTACTTTCTGTATGACATGAGACCCATTCTCCTTCTTTGCATAAGAGAAGCCCAGGGAGACAGTTTTGGTATAAATGACAATTCGAAGGAGTTATAAAACAGATGGTTAGAAGCTTTTGCTGCTTGAATGAGGGCCTAAACTCATCAGGATAAACTTATTTACAGAATACATTCAGTGTTTTTATAAAATTTCAAATTAACTATGTTTCCTGAAAAAAAATTATCAAAAATCTTCAAAATACTATGAGAAAGCCTCCTTCCCCTCCAGTCTAGTTAATTTTATTTAAAATCTTGCTTTATTCAAATGAAGAAAACTTTTTCTCATGAGTTTTTATATTGTAGCCAAAAAACCTGTACACTCAGAAAAGAAAGATGGCAGAAGACCAAATTCTGCTTTACTGTACTAATGAAAGGAGGAGAAATGCTGCTTAAGTCACTGGACTACAGTGGTTGAGTAAGAGAGACAATGGTCTGACTGTGTGCTCAGTTAACTGATGACAGCCCAGCATGCCTGTTCTAGTTCCAGGAAAGCCATTCTATTTACCTCACTTAACTGAGAGCAGAATTTGGCTTGCTCTCTTTGTCAGCTGCAGGCAATCCCTGTGTGAAATACAAAACTATGGGTGTTCCACTCCAAAATACGATGGCAACAAGCTGAGTAGTCATCTGGACCCTGACAGAAACCTGGTTTTATTCATAAGGTCACCAAGCTTGTTCTAGCATGTCAACACCAAACGTTATATATATACATACATACATATAAAAAACATTAAGGCAGAAAAAAAAACCCAAACCCCAGTACAAATCCATTTCAAATGTGTATTTTCTATATCAGTCATACTGTTTCATAATTAAGACTGCCTTTATCCAGGAATATGCCAGTACTGGAAGTTGCAGGGGAAGGGGAATTGGTGATACTGTGTGGAGCACAGCATTTGATGTAATGCTTTGTAAGACGGTCAGGGAGTACACGCCATGGATAATAAGACACCCTTTACATGTGAGAGACTACATGTGAAAGACAAAAGATTGTTACAGGGTGGTAGCTTGATTACAGTTATGTTCTAAAAGACCTGTTGTTTTAACAGAAAACAGCACAGAGCAATGAAATATTTCTGGGAGAGCTTCCTTCTCCCTACAAGTAGCCTCATCCCTGTGTTTCAAAATAACATGGCTTGGGCAGAAAAGGATTCTCATTCTCTGTAACAACTCTGCCCAACTGCAGAGCAGCCGTATGTCACTTCGGTATAGAGGCTTTAGTTTTCTAAAATTATGTTGGAATATATTGAGTATGTTTAACAGGTATCCTAGTGTAACTGAAAGGGTATTCTATTTGGATTACTGACAACCCTTTATGAGATCATCCTAGAAACAGCCACATGCATTGAAATCTTGACTGAGAACATGGCACTTCCAATTGAATTAGGGAGATCTTCCTGCTCCACTAGTGCAGATTATCAAATAGACTATTAAAAGCAAGCAACAATGAAATATATTGACTTTTTGTCACCAAAAGCAAGGAAAGTAGGTGCTGATTATTTGGGTCTGCCTGAGTTAAATATTTGTCTGATTGACAAAGCCAATGCAGCTCAGTAAGGAAAGTTTAGAAGTAGCTGATATCATACACCAAAATAGAAGGATTCAAGATGAATTGGATTTAGACAATTTTTAGTTAAACATTGAAGTTTAATCCCAGTACTTTTTTTTTTTTTTTGCAGGGGGGCAGTGAGAACAAAATAAAGTAAGTTAAATTATAGAAAAAAAAAAAAAACAAACAGGCCTCTCTAGTGCTGTTTGTGTAATTCCCAACTTTAGACACCCAAATTCTCATTTAGACACCCAAAGAAATAGTTTCTATATGCTGCAGAAATTTAGCAAAGTAAATGTAGTCAGGGATTGTTCTGGATTGACACATAAATTTAAGAGCTGAACGTGACTTTGAACATTTTAATCTGTTAAACATATATTTTGACAGAGGCTGTGTGCTATATGATTTTTCTGATACGCTACCTATAAATGTTAGGAAGAGACTACCACATTCACATTGAAATGAGAATGACTAGGGTTCCAGTCTCTGCTCCTTACTGCTTACCTGTTTTATATGACAGCAATTTTACTACAATGGACATGGTATATTTTTCGAAGTTATGCTTTGTGGATCTAATGGATCTTTAGATTTTCCATGCAAAGTAAAACAGCTTTGAAGTAATAAGGTAACAGCCTCTCCCCATAACTGCCTTCACCTGATGGTTAGGCTATGTTTTGAAAGAGGTGAATTTCAATCCCTGGAGGTTAAGAAAGAATTTGAACATAGCTTTCCCATGCTTCCAAGTGAGTAATTTAACCTAAGTGATTTACCTTTCTACTAGGGTAAAGCACGAAGAAAATAAATTTGCATGTTATTCCTCATAATATTTATAGGAAAGGAAACTTAGAATTCCTGAAGAAATGCCTAAAGCTAGGACTACTTATGACTTCTAAACTATATTCAGCTTTTAATTATGCAGAACACTGTTTATAGATGTTTGCAATACACATTTTTTGAATGAGATCCCACAGATGAGATGTGCAAAGACATGTCTAAATTATAGGTTTTAATGAAACTCTGGCATGAGATGGATACTTAAACTGTACAGGACTGTAAAGATTGAAGTACGTAGTGCAAAAGGAAATTTACAGAATATGAACTTACCTGCTGCAAGGTGCTGTATATGGATTGTTCAGTAGCTAAACAGAGTTTTTACAGATCACACTGTTGAATGTAGAGGCTGAACAATACTTAGCTCCCCCTTTGGGAGCTATGTCACTAGTGTGTGATTTTCTGTGTACAATGTGAATGGTTGATATTACTCAAACTGTATCTACTAATGAGATGGGAGGGGAAAAAGAATGTTACATATTTAATTTAGTATTCTGCCTTGTACAGATACTGAGTTTTGTGGGTTTTTTCCTCAGTGTGTTTGGTTTTTTGTTTGTTTGTTTGTTTGTTTTTTTTCCTGGGTGGGGTTTTTCTGTGTGTTTTGCGATGTCAGCAAAGTTCAGTATCCTTAATCCAATAAATTACAAAGAAGAGGAGGAATAACACATTTTTTTTTGTATAAACTTTTAGATTTTATTCTCACAAACCTCTTTTTACTGCATTGCCTGCAGGAAAAAGAGATATAAGTGTGTAAAAGAGAGATAAGTAAAGACATACAGATATTTGCTTAAAGTTAGCCAGTATCTGAGTGCATACATAAGATGCTTATGTTACTGCTAGGTCATAAACTAAACTGATAGTGAGAATATGTATTTGCAGTACAAAGGAACAGAGAACAGTAGAGAATTTTACAAATATGAATTACGGAAATCTCTTGAGGAAAAGAAACCTAAGAACAAAGCACATTCATAAATCACAGTTAGCATCCATATAAAAATCAGAAAAAGCAGACAAAGAATTCCATTTACTCCAAAGTTATATATGCTGTATTTTTTTTAAATCTGGAAGCCAAGAAATTTGCTGAGAGCCTTCTGAGATATTTTGAGCATAAGCAAATTCTAGTGATATTGGTGAGAGTTGTGAGAGAGCAGAACCTTTATACAAGGTTCTCATCTTTAGATGAGACTGCTTTGTGAGCTATCTAGGGGATCAGCTAGCTGAGCTGCAAAAGCTTAACAGAAGACAGATTATACCTGAGTAGCCCATATACATACCAGTCTTTGTCTAGTCCAGTTTTATGGTATCTCACATTAAACAGTGATTTTGCAATCTGTTCTATGTCACTGGGTAGTCATACACAATGACAAGTTTAATTGCCAGATGGGTCTAACATTCCACATGAGTACAAGAGTACTCCTCTAAATCAGGAGTCAGTAACTTAATGAAATACCTTATTTCATTATGATCCAGTGTGCCATGCCTCAGGCTTGTTGTTGCTCTTCCTACTTGTAAAATAGTCCTTACTATTTGAGTGACTGGAGGTATGAACTGTGCAAAATAAGCTATTCATTCCTGTTTCCTCTCTGTGTTTTGCTAAAGTGTCATGATGTCATTGTAGGTAATCTTTATCAAAAGTTAAATCTAAATATAGAAGACAAATTTCTGTAGCTGCTGTTCAGAACTCAACCGTAATAAGGAACAATATGGTTTTCTCTCACCACTCCCTCCTCTTGGTTTAGCAGTGAATTTCAATGAAAAATATAAGTTGTGGTTCTGGGGCAGCAAGTCTTGACTACAGTCAGCTACCACACTGAGAAACATCTTTATTACACATCTGAAATAAATTTGGACTTAGAATTCCATATCCTGGGTAGTGGTATACAAGAAAATATCCTCAGACCCTGGCTTGCTGGAGGGGTACATGAGAGTGTTAAAGATAGTGTAAAGAACTACTCAGGGACTTTCTTAATGACTTATATCAACTCTAAACCATTTTCTCAGCAGGTGAAGAGCATGACAAAAAACTGTGGCTTTACTGAGACAGTAAAATGCACTGGTCCTTCCTGAATATTGGAATGGGCTATTTTAGGCAATGAGAAGTTATTAATATCACTCCACTGATAGAAATGGACTCAAACTGTCCCCAAAGTGGGAGCATAATCCAGTTAGTGCACTCCCCAAGCTCTGAGGATACATACTGACTCCAGATCTTCCTGTCCTCATCTTGAGGTGAAATCACATTGAGGTAATCCTCCTCCTATAGCAATCTTCCTTCTATAGGAATGACTTTTAATAAGTATTATAAATAAAGTAACAACCAGCATTACACTTTTCCAAGTGCCTATTCAGATGATCACAATGATTTTACTACCTCTACATTCTAAATACGTTCAGTACTGAACATCATCCACAGACCATATGCTACATCTGTTCTGCCTACTATTAACTCCATCACTTCAGTACAATATCTCCTGATTCATGCTTGACTGTTCCAGAGCCACCTGATAACAGAATATTGCAAATTAAAAGGGCTAAGATTCACCTTAGCACTTACATTTTTAGGAACCACTTATTCTCCACAAAAGGTCAAACTATCTTGTAGTAAAGTGAAAAACAATCTACCTTATGACTTCTGCAGTTCAGTTCAAAGGAGGGCATACAAGTAGAATGGAATAGCAGCTTGAATGAAAGCAGTAACCCAGGCTCTGTCAGTCAGTCTGTTTATAGACTGGGATTATTATTACGATTAGCACAAGTGGACATGGATAATCCTCTTTCTGTTTCTGTGACACATCTGTAGATCATCCTCCATTTAAATCTGTCTGTTGCTTGCTGTGTTACTGGAAAATACATAAACAAACATCTGTGTTCCAGATAGGCACAGTCCCAGAATATGAATGCCATTTAATATCCATTCAAAACATGACACTAATCATTTAATGTGTAGATGACAAAGTGGAAGAAGGAGGAATATGGCAAGTTGTAAATGTTGATGAGTTGTAGGGGAAGAAAAAGGGCAATAGGTAAAGGAGATACATACAGAAAAAACACTTCTTTTCATTTTTATTTTTTTTTTTCAAATCAGATGATCTCTCTACCTTTCACTTAGACTAGAATCAGCTGTGAGCAATCCATCTCTCCCTAATTTCAGATGGAAACCAGTCCCTTCATCCATGAGCAGAACTTGGCATCATGGCATCATGTTGTAGCAATGTCACTTGTTCTGATACTCTGGCAGTAACACTGACTTCTGGAAGGATTATTCATTTTATAACTCTATTAAAGTCATACATGAGCTACCAGGTGTGTTAGGCTAGTATTTTATCTAGAAATTGTGTCCCAAGTACAAATACAGGCAATGTATTTTGGAAAATGCTGCTTTTCCTTTTAATGGCCTACTCATTTACCTGATTGACTAAAATCTGTTTCCATGCATAGAAATCCTTCAAGATAAATCCCAAAAATGCTGACAGTAGGCTACATTTAAGTGAATGATTGTCACTAAATCACTTCCAAACAATGACTTTGCATATGTATCAAAGGTTTTAATTGCCATTAAAACAATTCATAGAATCATAGCATGGTTTGGGTTGGAAGGGACCTTAAAGCCCATCCAGTCCCACCCCCCTGCCCCAGGCAGGGCCCCCTTCCCCCAGCCCAGGGTGCTCCCAGCCCCGTCCAACCTGGCCTTGAACCCTTCCAGGGAGGGGGCAGCCACAGCTGCTCTGGGCACCCTGGGCCAGTGTCTCACCACCCGCGCACACGGAAGAATTTCTTCCTTAGATCTTATCTAACCCTTCATCCCATCCCCACACCCCCTGACCCAGAGTCCCTCCCCACCTTTCCTGTCCCCCCTTTAAGCCCTGGGAGGCCGCTCTAAGGTCTCCCTGGAGCCTTCTCTTTTCCAGGCTGAACCCCCCCAACTCTCTCAGCCTGGTCTCAAGTTTTTGAAAATTTCTTCCTGTTTGATACTGCTGTGAAAGTGGGTAAAGAAAAGAAAGAGCAGGCTTAGAGCCTGTGGTAAATTCTATTCCTAAGGCATTTCTGCAAGGGAGAAATCTATTCAACCCTTGTGAAAGTAAAAAAAATGTCAACTTGGCCACAAATAAAACAGGTGTACATAATGAATATATATGTCAGCCTAGCAACTATGATGTAAACTGTGAATGTTCCTGAGGTCTGGCTAAATTTTTAAGAGTTTTCATAGAGCTCTGTGAAGAGTAATTGGACCTAGATATGAATATTTCACAAAATATAGGAATAATTTGCTTTCATTTTACTGTAAATGAAAATTGAAATAGTCCCATTGCAGTTAGGATGAGTATTTGTCTCCAGTAGTATGCTTGAAACTGCTGTGGGAATCATGAGAAATATATGAAAATAAAATCTCACCCTAGAAAAAACTACAGGACAATTTAGTATGCACGTGTACAGCACCTGTAAAGTTAGTCCATTTCCTTTTGTGCAGCAGTCTCCTCGTTCATCAGCAGCTAGTTTGGGGACTAATAACAGCATGACAGCTTGACTCTGTTCAATGTGTGTTTACCAGAACTCATTAATGGGCTCACACAGTGTAGACTGCACTTGAGTCAGCTCATATATCCTATTTTGTTTAAACATGATTTGTATCTACATAAACTTCAGTCATACCAATATATTGCAATTTAGATACACCATTACCTTCTTTTCTTTTTAGCCCCATCTTTTCTTCCTCTTTCTCTTTTCTAGCTTCCTTTTATTACCATGTTTAAAAATATGGAAAGCTTATATTCTCTTATGTTTTTACAGCAAAGCTTTAGGCCACAAGTGTTCTACTGTATATTTGCATTATTTTTGTGATTTCCTTAGGTTGCTCTATAGCAGAGAAGCAGCAATAAAATCAGGAAGTTGAGTAGAAAGGTGGAGAAGCCTAATGATCACAAAACCTAAGACTCTGTATCCAAAAATCACAATTTTTTTTTTTTATTATTCTTTTTCCTTTTTCTTCCACAGCATTCTGACTCCAACTGTAACCTGAAGAAGCGAGTAAACAGCATAACATCTCAGGCAGATCAGTCTTCAGAAGTCAGCATAATATCAAATAGTGCATCCCAGTGTCAACCACCATCTGTTCCTCCACCAGCCCCACAACCACCACCACCACCTATTGGAGGCACAAGTAAAATAGACCAGTACTCTAGGATCCTCTTTCCACTGGCATTTGCAGGATTCAACCTGGTATACTGGGTTGTTTATCTTTCAAAAGACACTATGGAAGTGAGTAGTAGAATTTCTGAATACTTGCTTAGAATATATAATATGTTTACTTGACCAATATTATTTTAATTGTTCATTTACTCCTGCAACTCAAGTTAACCAGTCCTTTCTGAGGAAAGTTACTGATAATAGATTTCTCTAAAAAATCAGCTGTGGCTTCCAGTAGTAGCTGCACTCAGTACAATGCAGAAAGGCTATTTGAAGATGAGAAATGTAAACATTTATCTCCATGCCATGTTGCACTGAGCAGAACACCTTGTGTAAGACAACGTATGACACCATTCTCAGCAAACAAACTAATCTTAAATCATCCATTTCTTAATCTTCCTATCTGCCGTAAGGAATGGTAGAATTATCTGTTGAAGCAATGCAGTGAAGGAGATAAGAACTTTAATATCTCCTAAGGTTTGCTCAGTGAGGTAATAACAGTCTCCCCCAAAAAATTTGTTATTCATTCTAAACATTTATCCATAGTGTGAAGAATTGACAACTGCAGTGTACAGTTTGTGAATCAGGAGTTCCTGTTTTTATACATTTTAACACTGTTTTTTCCTGTTTCTTCATACAGCTGAACTGTTTTATGCAGATAAAGCTGCTAAATTCTTTGCTTCAGTTTGTTTGAATCAGGAAGAGAGTGATCATGTCTTTAGATATCCGTGAGGTCCAGAAGAGATGTGTGTCCTGTAATCTGAGCATGTCTAGAATAATCAGTCAGTGACTAGTCATTAAACTTTAAGTCTTTAATTCTCTAATTTTTCCATTTTGGCTAAATACAGCTAATGCTGTCCCATTTCCTTGGTAAAAAATACATTAATTTGCCTCATTGCCATAGAGTTTTTGAATCTCACTGTAGATTGCAGTCAATATGATTGGTACATTTAGCTTTATTTAGGACAGCTAGAGAGATGATGATGGTATTTAGATAGTACTGAATGCAGAAAGTCTCTACATCAATAAAAACAGAGGCTGGCAATCTGGTATGAGTGGTGAGCAGATTGTACCTTTATTTCCTAGATTAGAGGTAAAGCAGGCCAAGGGAAATCTCATGGACAGCCAAGAGATGTTGCAGTGCAAAGTAACAAGACAGTGCTGATCAGCTGATTGGTGGCATCTTGCCTCTGCTTGAAGCAGAGGCTACTAGCCTCTAATTTTGCTGATTTTTCCTGCTAGTATGATGTGGAAAATGCTGTCTCTCAAAGGTGGAGTGTGCTGCCAAGTAGCTTATAGAAAATCAGGAGAGCAGGAAGATAGGAGGCACTATCTCTTACAAATGTTCCTGCAGATGTCTCTTTCAAGAGGTCACAGCTGCTAACTCCTGGCCACTCAAAATCTGCCCAGTGCTAAATTTAGCATTTGTGCCAGAGTTACTGATCCTGCTATTAAAATATTGACTATGTGTGCAAATTACTTATCTCAGTCAGAGAAGGAAAGTATTAAAAAAGCTCATGTATAAATATTACAGCTTCTGTTTAGAGGCCAGTTCCTCAGCTTGGGTAGCTTGCCAGAACTCCAGTGATTTCACTGAACCATTCACATTTTGGACCTAGTAATATTTGGAACATAGTTGCTGTTTCCCTTGGTAGTGATGAAATATTTACACCAAACCTTGTATATTAATAGTTGTATTAGGACTAGGCTTTTAAAATACTTCTGAAGTCTAGAACATCGTTCTGACTATACGTGTTTTTAAAATGCCACTTCTGGAAGCTCACAAACGTGCTCACAAACTCAGAAATTTTGCTCTGTAGTAGCCTTATAAAATGACAGAAATCTAGCAGCAAGAGTCAGAAAACAGAACAGTACTGACAGCTGGAGTGTTCTGAACTAGGAAGAGTGTAAACAGTTATGTAAAATGTTGATCAAGCTCATCTTCGTAAATTACATTTTCCTGTTTGAGTACTCAGTTGTAACTAATAACAACTGTGATAGACATTGCTAGGTTTCTAATTCAATATGTTTTATCACTTCACCAGTTGTTACTTTCAAGGAAAACCAGGATTGTTTTTGCTTTATAAATGTATTAAAAATATGTAAGCCTTTCCATTTGAGCAAAGGAGATACAGAAGTTAGGTGAGCAAAGCACAGCATACTTCAAGGCCAGTTCAACTCACTTACAGGCTCACACACCTGTAAGATTAACTATTGGTACAGTATTATTCAGTTAAGACATTTAATTTAGAAAGCGCCTTCTGTGCAGTATTTCAGGTATATTAGCTTTTCTTTTTTGAGTTACTTCTTTGAGTTAATTTGGCTTTTGTTTAAAAAACAAAATGGAAAAAAAAAATAATCAGTTCCTTGAAATAACCAGATTTCCTGTGCAGAAGTTTGTGCAGTGCAGGACTTGTAGGATTTTGATTAGTGTAGTTTGGAGTGCAGAACATAATTCACCAAGGCTGTCATTGTGAAAACTCCTAAACCGGACAGCTACCTACTCTTTGGATGGAGCATATAGAATAAATCAAGAAGCATTTCATAAATCTGTTTGTAAAAGCAGGCTATTAACACTGGAATCAAAGGTAATTTTAAATTCATATTACTATCTTGTAGCCAGACTCTTCCTTTGACCTTGGAGGAAGTACAAGAATCGTTTTTTACTTCATGTTCTGGATTCAGAGCATCAACTAGAATAAGCAGTCTTGTTAATGCAATGACAGAGTTGCATGAAATGAAGAGCTCTCTCCTAAGCTGTTTGGTAGTATTTCTGTGCATTACTAAGCAGTTTTCTTATGGCTTAAGTAATAGACCATATGTTACAGAAATGAAGTCATTTGTGTGTATTATATCTGATAATATTTATAAGAACCTTGGGGCTTGAGTACTTTTGAAAGTGCTCCTTGGAGTACTTTTTTCTTCCCTCTTCATTTAATCATTTTCTTTTTGCAAGACTTCAGGTTAATCACCCTTTCTCTTACTATACATGTAAACTCAGAGTATGTTAATTACACAGAATTTTTAGGACTTGGAAATCTGTATAATGAAGAAGGTGTTTCTAATAAAATGTATGCCTTTAAATATTTTAATATTATTTTTTCACGGCAGCCAGGATTGGGCAGATAGCAAAAGTATGTTAGACTGAACTCTGTATTTGTACTTCCATATATACTGAATAAAGTCCAGCTCTGCAAACCAGGAAATGCAGTAGCAAAGTTCCAGTGTAAAATTAATCTTTTGTTACATTTTAAAGCAAAATAGCTGCATTCTCTGAGTGAAAAAATTAAAAAAATTTACCAAGTTGAAGTTAAGTGCTTCAACTGAATGTTTGTTATATGTGGATGGGGATAGAGTTATCCTCTGGACTTAATATTTAAATAAATTGTTCTATTCTTCATTGGAATAAGTGGGAAAACATTGTTATTCGGTAGAAGTCATCCACCATACAGCCTGACACATAAAAAACATTTTGGTGTAAACTGTTTTGCATTGTAGAGTAGCAACAGCATCGCAGGACAACAGTTATATTGGTAAAAGCATAGAAAGGAAGCTAAGAGTTCTATGCCTGCATTTTGCTAGACAGCATGTTGTTAGAACCTAATATAACCAAAGGACAACATAATGGTAGAAAAAAAGTGGTACTTGAAAATATGTATATGGAGGAATCCCCAACTGGGATAACAGATGCCAGTTTTTAGACCACAGAAAATGCTGATACATGTATGATAAGCCCCACTTTCTCTCAAAAGATTTTATAACTGTAATGCTGACAGATGCTTAACTAAAGCAATATCACTGTGCCATTTGTAATATGAAAAAAATAAAGCATTAAAGTTACCCTAAGAGGACTTACTCCCTCACTAAGTGAGTCTGTAATTAATTTAGATGGAAGATTTGAAGATGTGACATCCCCATGATTTATGCATGCAAAATGGAACAGACATGATGCATGTTATTCTGTAGATTACAGTAATATTGGCCATCCACAATGAACTTTATACAGTGACAAACAATACACATTTATCTAGTTTAAAAAAAGAGTTCTTGAAAGGAGAACAAGCCTATCTGACAAATGAGAAAAAGTTGTTCTAGCTTTTTATTTTGTCATGAAACATTTTTTGGCTTTGTTTTTGGCTTTAAATCTTTGTAAGTCCTTTAGCTGAATACTGATTTATGACAGTGACCTTGGTAGTTCAATTGCGTGCTTAATTTATTTTAAAATTTGCTTGATTTAGAATGCAGAGTGCCCTTTTAATGAGAAGAATACAAGTACTTAGTCTACCTTTGCTGTATCATTCACAATGCATATGCTGTTACCACATCTTCTTACACATCTTGTTTCTAAAGTAACCTGTCTTAATTTTTATATGTAACATTGTATTACAGTTTTTAATGTAATGAAACATGGAACGATGTTGTAAATCAAACTAAAGAATGATATAATGTTAGCGTTTTGATGATAAACTGCAGAAAAACAAGCTGAGGCCAGCTTTTATGTTTGGGAGCCGAGAAAGGTACAAAGTCACTGAATGTGCTAAATGTGCTGAGTTCTGGATATTATTTGGACACATAGAACGTAGTATGATAGCAGCAAAAGAGTTACATAGCAGGTTGAAGGAGAAGGTGAGGTGCTAATGATGTCAAGTAGGAAGAAACAAAAACAGAGAAAGGAGGAACTGGAAAAGTATTTAGCTTCAGTATGTTAATATCCATAAAACTTGCAGTGCGTATTGTTGTTACATCATGTATCAGTTTAAACACTGGAAAAAATAAAGTTCAGGAGAAAACAGTCATTGCCGTACATACTTACAGCTGAGCTTTGATGATCCAGGTAATGAACGTCAAATTCTAAGAGGGTTCTCCCTTGTAATGCAGTTCTATTTTAAGTCTGCTGAGACAGAAATCAGGTGGTTTAGTTGATTAACTTCATTGTTAACAGTCCATAGCTTAATTTTCTGTCTAAACTTTTTTTCCAGCTTTTTGAACCTACTGCAGTGCATCTTCGAAATGACCATCAGTCCAACTGAAGAACAGCTCAAGGTTTCAATGAAATCACTGAAGGTCATGTAGGGTTGAAGAGACTTCAAATGATTTTTCTATCCACGGGTGCTCTCAGTTTTAAAACAGGGAGTATTTATATTGGACATCACCTGGAAACAAACTCTGGACAAATCAAAAAGATAGAAACTGCACCAGGGTTCTGACAATACTTTCTTAAGATTTCTTACAATGATTCTACTATAGAAGTTCTTGTTAAATTATTTTGTTCAATTGTCAAAGAAGATAATGTGCATTTGTTCTAATTCTCTTATAACCAATTGAATGTTTACATTGATATAAAACGTCAATAACAGGGTTATTTTTTAAAAATACAAAAAGGATTGCTAAAATAAGCCTGATTCTGAACTGGTATAACTTGGCATGCTTTCACTGAAAGGTTAGGAGCTGCACTGATTTGCAACACTTGAAATTGACCCAAACCAACGTTAAGAAATCCTGTGAAAGGGAGTTGCAATCCTGTCATGTTTTCGTAACCCTTTCATAGAAAAGATGAGTGATGAATTCTGATTTCTTTAATTTCGTTTTCATCTCTTTGAGATACCATTTATAAAGAACAAGGTAAAGAAAAAAGGAAGTAGAAACTACTGTTTATGTACTTTAGCTGGTTAGTTACGATAGCGTAACTATTTTTGTTGAGCATGACCATGGAAGTACAACCAGACTAATAACAAGCAATTTCTCAGCAGAATCTAGAATTGCAGGACTTAGATGTCAGGGAGTTTTCAAGGTCTAAAAATTAATAGAAAGATGAAGCTACCCATCAAGTTAAATGCAAACCTCCAGCTCTAAGGGACTTCCTGGAAGCAAGTCTTGATAGCTGGTGAGGGAACAAGCTGCATTTTGTCAGCTGATTTGAGTGAACTGCACGTACCAAATTCCCAAGAACTTTTTTCCAGAGGCAAAGTACTGTCAGAATATTCTGAGGTTAAAGGCAATAATATTTTGATTTATTTGTCACTCTCAACAGTCACAGGATTTCTTCCTCATATTTCATAGTAATCTATTATTTTATTATATATACATTCTTCATCTCTGTAATTCTTCTTAAGAACGTAATTAGGAAAGATATACCTGATCAAACCCAAGCCAGGTATATGCAGAGTTGCAGGGGTTGCAGGGGTAATGGACACTGGTGGGAGTCAAAAGCACACAACAAAGTTTTACATGCAGCCAAATGAAAACTAAGGACTCCTATCTTGAAATTACATTAGTTTGAAATTATTTACATTAAATGAAATTATTTTTAACACTAACATGAAATGCTATGTTGATTCAGGAAATTCAGGGTCTTTTGCTTTGTCTAAAGAAACAGTCACAGTGAGAAAATATTTAGGGGCTGACTAATTGACTCCAGTAAGTTGTCAGCTGCTTTACTGGCACTATAACAGTTTTAACTGTCTGATGACCTAGCTTCAGTTGTTTTCCTCCTCCTATTTCAAGAGTATATTGCTTTTACTAGTGTGGTTGCTGGACTGAACGTGTGAGATCACTTTTTGTACTCCCTGTTCTTTAACTCTGAAGAGCTCAGATGGAGACAATTTAAGTAGATTCAAGTCAATAATAACTATTGTTTGCACAGAAATGTCATGTTTGCCGTTTGCTTTTCCTGACTGGCTGCAGGCTGGCACACTTGGATGTATTGTAAGTACAATGAATTCTTTCTTCATTTTGTTTTGAAACTAAAATTGTGACAATTTTTCCTGTTTTCAGCCTTTATATACTATTTTTTTTTAAAGTCAAAATATGGACACTGGGCAAGTATTTTATAATTTGTAAATACATCTTACTTAGCAAAAAGCAAATTGTGCTGTAGGGATATAAAGGTTATTTTTCAGTATAACTATACTCATTCTTGCTTCACTGACTGATTTTCTATTTTGAGTACATTAGTATCTATAGAATTTTCAGAGTACTTTAAAATTGGTTTATACACAAAATGAAAATGTTTAAAAGCTATGGAAAAACAAGTAACACTGAATAAGCTAAACTTTGTATCTGATCTTTGTTTAAAAGAAATCTAAATATTAATTTTATAGCAGATGCAGAGTTACTAAATGGTCAGTATTTCCTTAGAGTGTAGTATTTCAGTGTATAAAATAGTGGTAACTTCCTGATTAGAAAGCTATATCAAGCACCTTAACAATGTACTAGCAGCTCTTTATATTTAACAGCATATTTTAACATGACCATGAAGCCTGCTTATCTTTTTTTAGAGAAGTTTTTCATAAGGAAAAGAGAGAAGTGTTGGTTCTCCACATCTGTTTGAATGGTAGGAAGGGAATATGTATTTTGTCCTATTACCTGCTTTGTACAGACACGGATGTAATCAGTAATAATGTTAATAATATCAAGTTATACCTTAGAATAAATATAATTACTTACAATTAATATAAGGTCTTAACAGTCCTGGGTATGGTCAAACAGTAACCAAACAAGCAATACAGTAAAAAGAACAGATAAATAGAAAAGGTTTCTTTATATATATATTTATGTATGCATAGATACATATGAATCTCTTTAAAACATATAAATAATATATATTTCTGTATTTAATACAAATTTAAGGGAAATTAGGGGATATGGGTTTCTTCTAGTACTTCTGAATATATTGCAATAGGAAGAGCAGGAACTAAAGTTGCTGTAGGATGCAAATTTGTATGTTCAAAACAGGACACTGCCGGGTAGAAGATGGGCAGTTACCTTGAGCTATCACACTCTGGTAATACATTATTCAACACTGACCTAACTTCTGTATATCCTGGTAGAAAGGGTGCTCTGGTTTTAGCCCACAAGCCCCTCAAAGGGACAGAGCGTAGCTTAAATTCATCTTTAGTGTGTTCTGCTTGATCAGAAGTGTAAGAAATAGAACTAAGAACACAATTGCAGAATTATGTCATTGTACAGTAGAAACCTCAGTTACATATTAGTCTTTAAATTACTTATTAGTCTTCAACATTATTAAACTAGGTTTTTCTACCCCCCTACATTATTTTTCATAATTTCAAAATCAAATAAAAATCAAGCAGTTTTAAGATACAGAAACTATGCAGTAGCACACTAGATCAGCCCTGAGATCATCCACTACTGTGTTCAAAGGATAGTCCTCACCAGAAGTTAAAACAAGAGTTGGATAAACCCGGGAAGTGTGAAGATCAAAGTCCTCAACACACTTCCGATATAGTATACTGTCCAGTGTTTTGATGTTTTGTTACATCCCGTCATGTTACTAACTCAAGGCCTTTCTCTTATATATATGCAAACAAAATTCAGAGGTGACTTTGTCATTGCATAGTTCATTACATTCTTCTTTGTCTTCCAGTTCATGACACGAGCAGCATTCCTCATCTGCCTTCTTTATAGAAGTCATTCTTGCAGGATTTTCCTCTAATAAGTAAGCAATCAAAGCCTTTGAACTCTCCATGGAAATGCTGTCCATCACCTGGCTTTACGGAGAAAGCTGTGAAGAAAGAAGTCCTATCCACAAATACAATGGGTAGAGACTTGGGGAGTAAACTATACTGTTCTGCATCACTACTTCAACAAAATCATCACTCAGCCATGGCTGGAGTGGTGCTTGCGTACAAAGAATAAAGATCCACAGTTCATTTCCAGACAGCAGTTTGATGCAAG
Organism: Tyto alba; assembly: GCF_018691265.1. Lineage (NCBI taxonomy): Eukaryota > Metazoa > Chordata > Aves > Strigiformes > Tytonidae > Tyto > Tyto alba. The sequence goes on from NW_024881279.1 coordinate 15,088,911, forward strand.
TGATAGTAGTTGAGTGCCAGCAAAGTATATTGGAAGCACAAGTTGGTGAAAAAGCATGGGCGGGACTCGGCGATGCTTTCTGAGATGCAAGTCTTAAAACAGAAAGTTTGACCAAGAGAAACTAGGGAATCCAAAGAAACCAAAAGCATCCACACAATTGTAAAGTAGGAAACATAATTCCACGCATCTTAAGAGTTCTTTTCAAAACAAAACAAAACAAAACAAGCTATTCTTAATACTGTCCAAAACCAAAATATATGTGATCTTTCAAACAGAGATGAGGAAAAAACCCTAACTCATGTATTTAATGTGGTTATATAAAAGTAAGACAACAAATCATTGCAGAACTTCATAAAACATGTAACGTGCATTTTTGCTAAATCACTTTGCAATACATTTGGGTTGTTATCAAAGGGGTCATTAGTTCATGAAAACATGATGTGACCTCGATTATGACCAGACTCTTTTCTACTCCATAAATAAGAGTAATACCTAATAGTTTTAAGGTACTGAATTATTTACATTCCTTAAGGAGCAAATAAGCCTTCTCTAAGCTATATATAGTTACATATTCAAGCACTACTGCAAAGGTTTTTCTCCCCACCTCACACCTGCTTTGTTTATAATAAGATTTTCATAGAACAGATAGAAATATTTTGTAATTTAAAACTAAATAAAACTAACAAAACTTTTTACTGGAATGCTTATATCTTCTACTCCTGTACATTAAAAAAGCTTCATTACTGTAACAATGTCTACTTTACCTTGGTTAAAGTTAGGAAATATCAACTGTTAGAAGCTGACTTCTAAGGTCTGTAAACATAGTGTGATGATTTAAACTTAATGGAGACATGGTGTTCCCAATGGAAATGTGGGGAGTAGTTATGAAATTTAGAAGTGGGTTCTACACCAAAGAAGTCACAGGTTCTATCTGCATGTGAAACAAATCGTAGTAAAAGACAAATATTAAAGCTCAATCTGTCTGCTTTCATCCTCTTTGTGTCTACCAAGTGATCCGACTCAACTATAAGTCAGTGCATAACATTTGCAATCTCATCAGGAAATTATATTAAAGAATAGTTGGCTCCATAGATGAGTCTGTGGTAAAGACTGGGTTGTGATGATGAGACAGACTGGAAATAATCAGCAATAGATTAGTTCTTTATCCAAAGATTTGACTTTCACTGGATTGAACTTACTTTAAAAGGCAGAAATATCTTTGTATGAACAAAAAGATGGGTTTGTGTCGATAAATGTAATCAATGTGCATTCTCACGTTTAAGTTATGGTCCTTACAGGCTAAAACTTGGTATACTTCTGCCGATCCCATTGTGTCCTTCCCATTTTAGATGAGTAAAAGCTGCTGTTTTCTTTCTGATCCAGCCTCCACATAAAAACCAACATTAATTGCTTAGTATGAGATATCTGCTTACAAATCAAATTATTTAAAAGTAAAAAAGTTTTCTTTTTAAGCTTCATCAGTTTTAAATTTTACCCAAGTACACTTTATTTTGACACACTCTTCAACCTTCTCACTTGCTTTTCTTACAGATTTTTGTGAGCCAAATAAATCTACTTGGACATGGCCCTTTTAGAACAAAGCAGTAAACTATCTGAATAACTAAAGTTTATAAGGTGTTACTGAGTTATGCCAGATCAGCTACACAGCCCTGAAGGAGTAGCTGAATAAATATTAATAAAGAGTAGTTTTACTATTATGAATACATACATGGAAAACCCAAAGTGCAGCCCCTGAATTACCTATAGATCTATTGAATTGATTCCTGCACTACATGCTGCCAAGAACAGGGTTTCTCTCTTGTTGAGTAATTTAATTCAATATTATTACAACAGTAAAGATTAACAAAAAAAAAAAAAAAAAAAAGCATTAAATCTCTCAATGTGAGCAAAAGCTTGTGAGCAGAGTGGTATGTGATTGGTGTATGGTGTTTTCCACGATTGAAAGAGATTCCACGAATGGCATCCAGGGCTCAAAACATGGACTGAGGGCAAGAAATTACCTTATCTTCATACCTGTAAAATGCAGACCTGACATGGAGAATCAGTACATTTAATGTTACCTTTGGATTTTTCAGAGTTTTATTTCATTTAGCTACATTTATAGGCAGGTTTTGTTTTAAGGAATAAATTGATGAATCAGTCACAGGCAGAGTAAGATTGAATATGGTCTCTGGAAATAGTTCAAACAAAACACTTCACAGTGCAGAAACCATAGAAATCCTGTTTTCATATTATTACTTCCAGTTTAAGAAATAAAGTACATCACCTGTTTAATTTTGGATTTGAAATTATTTGGACGTTTATACTTCATCTGTCTCACCCCTGAAAAGTCCTTTTCTGGCTAGGTGGACAGAGCCTTTGCTGACAGAAGTCAGTGTACAGGTCTGACAGCTGGAGTCAGATTTCATGATTTTAATAGGAACTAAAAGTTTTTTCTGGTGAATTTTTAAGTCAATGTGATGAATCAGTACATTTCACCCTTACTACTTTAAGGGCATTATTCTGATGTTGCTTCAAACAGAATAGAAGTGGAGTAATTCTACTGAAGCAGAATTGAATAAGACCAAAGTGAAAGGATATAACTGAGGCTAACTGGTGCCATATTTAAGAAGCTGTTTTAAATACCAGGTTTTAAGCCTATGTGATAGCTCCTCTGTAACAGCAGTATATTACTTACATTTAATATGGACCTATTACAAAAAATTGCATAAATCCATTTACCATTGATTGAGATGTCTTTAAAAGACCAGCAAGTAGAGTGTCTACAACTTTGAGTCATTACATAAATTAAGGCAAATGTATCGTTAAATGCTATACTTAGAAATGCCTATTATAGTACTTTTTTTGAAGAATGGAAACAAAAAGCAAACCATCCTTTATGTGCCCTGTGAAGGCAACATGAGGAGATTATAACAGTGAATAAGGGACAAAACCCTCAGGGGGGCAGGAACTTAGATGCCAGAAAGACCACAGATGTCTTTACAAGAAGCTCTATGTACGGTGTACTTTGTACGTCTATTCTGCAGGCTTAAAAAAATTCTGTATCAGAAAACCATTTTCTGTGTTTGAGATCTCTTCATTAACAGCTCTTTACAGAGCAGTCACAGGAGTATTATTGTATGTTTGAAATAAAACCACTGGGTAAATGTGCTCTATTCAGGACCAATAAGCATCAAACAAAGCTAAGTGAATTTTAAACTCTAATTCCAGCTGTACTAGAAGTTAAGATCCACATGAATCCAACACCCTACCTTTATTTTAAGAATGGAAGTTAATTTATTCATCACTCACAGGGTACCATTTCATTGGGGGCTGACTAAGTTTTCATGACTTACAAGTGAGCACCTTAATGTTCTGAAATCACCAGGAGAGTATTAATGTCAGTGATGTGCAAACTAACGCTTTTTATGTCTACAAGTTTCTTTTAAAGGTGCAGCAATCTCAAATCATCTCCCATGACACCCTCACAAAGAAAAAACAATTCCTGAAGACACTAAATTGAAAAAAGTAATTGGAATCTGCTCTGATTTTAGTACTAAAAGGAGAAGGCAAAACTGGATTTTGTTACTTACATATTTCTGCAAGGGAGAGTTTGGTCATTAAGATTATACAAATAAATGTCATTTGTAATGGTTTCTGGGAAAGCATGCTGACAATAACAGAAAAATTAAGACCCACATTCACCATCTGAGCCATATTCCTTACTGGCCACACTACTCACATTGCCTTAAAGACTGGAGAGATGGTAAAAGTTTTGGCATGATTACAGAGAAAATATGGATCAAAGAGCAATTTTTTTTATGAAGTTGAAGGACAGTGGGCCTTCTAGTTCATTCAGATCACTGGAACAGCAAAAATGGAATAACACTTGGACTTGAGTGCAATCTGAACACTTGCTGTTAAATGTACTTTAGCTGACATCTCATGGTTCGTGAAAGCCAAAATGGCACATGAAAATTAGCATCAACAAAATAGGTAAGCAGACATCATTCAAGTCAGAACAACTCCGCTTTACACTGTTTTCAGGGGAAAAAAAAAGTTTCGCTCAAGAGACTAAAAAATTTCATCAGAAATTGTCAGGGAACGGTTCTCCTCTGTCAGTTCTCATATTTTTCTGCATACATTTCTAGATAGTTAAATAAAAACTCGATAGGTTAGGTCAATATATGGCCACCAGTAGTGATACCCCTGATGTATCGTCCTCACTTAAGCTATTATTAATACCAATACTTTCCTTAGATGGAACACGGGTTCTTCTGTCTTGGAGAAATTCTGAGTAAGATTTTTACTTCTGTGAAGTGCAGCATGTCCCATGCCAAGGCTCAGTTTGCATCTGTATGAAGGGACTGCACAAAGGCTGCTGGACGGATTCTCCAGTAGGAGAAAAAAAAGGGCTGTGGATCTGTCGTGGTTTAGGCCTGATTGGCAGCCAACCACAATGCAGCAGCTCTCTCTCCCTTCCCCTCCAGCAATGAGAAGGGACAGAGAGCCAGGCTTGGGGTTTGAGATAGGACTGGGATGGGGAAAAATTTCCCCTTTATGATCATGAGCAAGAGGCAGACTCATTAGGGGAAGGAAAAAAAACATACATTTATTACAGACACTAACAACCCATAACAGAGTAGGACAGTGAGAAGCATTGCCACATCTTGAGAACACCTTCCCCCCACCCCTCCCTTCTTCCCAGGCTCAGTTCTGCTCCCGATATCTCTACCTCCTCCCCCAGGGGCGCAGGGGCAGGGAATGGGGGGTGCAGTCAGCGCTGCCAATTCCTTCATCTTCGGTGAGGGGAGTGTCCGGAACTTGTTCTCCCTGCTCCATCGTGGTCCCCTTCTCACAGGAGACAGTACTCCACAAACTTTCTCCAACTTGAATTCCTCCCATGGGCCGCAGCGTTCCCCACACTGCTCCATCATGGGTCACTAACTTCCTCCAACTGGATTCCCTCCCACGGCTGCAGCCCTTCCCGAGCTGCTCTGGCGTGGGACTCCCCCGCATGCTGCAATCCTCCCAGCACTGAATTACAGCAGCGGGGCTACCTTTTCCCAGGAGACCCCGGCCTTCTTCGGGTACCGAACCTTGATCAGGCGAGCAGGAGCAACAGGCCATAAATCAGTGTCTGCTCCACTGTAGATCTTCATGGGTGGCAGGGGGGGGCCGCCCTGCCGTCTCACCACAGGATACAGGGGGGTCTCTGCTCCAGCACACCCCCCCCCCCTCCTTTCTTCCTCCCTTCCTCCACTGACTTTGGTGTTCATGCAGCTGCAGCAACTCCTCCTCACAAGTCCCACTGCCCGTCACCACGTCCCTTCTTAAATACGTTATCGCAGAGGCGCAGCCGATTGGCTCAATTTCCCAAACAGAAGTGGAGCTGACGTGGATCTGGGGGAGCTTCGAGAAGCTTCTCACAGGGGGCCGCCCCGATAGCCCCCTCCCCTGCCACCAAAAAACTCCACCACTCACTCAACCCAGGACAGGATCAGACTCAGCAAAAGTGGTTCTTGCACTGGGAGGCTTAAATGTAGAACTAGACAGAAAAATGATCCTGCCTTCCCTCCCTGCGAGATTTTGATCATCATAGATCAAAACAGAGCATTAGTATAAGTTATTTTCTGATTATATTAAAATCAAAACATTAGTTTTTCAAATCATCTTTTTTCTTCATTTTAATCCTTCTGGCTAAAATGTTTTAGGTTTAGGTCTAAAATGTATCCCCCATCCCAACCACACCTTCCCCTCTAAAGAAGGTGGATGATTTTCCACTGAAAAAGAAACAAAACAAACATTCTCTAGTGTTGTTTGTTGAAGAGACCAATTTTCCATCAAAAAAGAGTTTCAACAGAAATTAATCAGAAATTAGTTGTCTATAATGTATCCCAGATGGAAGAGAGTGTGGAAAGTAAAAGAAGTGACATTCAAGGAAGTTACTTCTTTCCTAATGATTGTACAAAGATCAGTTCACAGTGGAATTGGTGATAAAATGCAGGACACACATCCAGAATTTTATTGTGAAGAACTTCACAGGGCAGGAACTCCTTTATTTTGAGAGGATACATTTTCACTCTCATTTGTGAGAATGCAACAGTTCCTGCTGTAAATTTGAAGATGTCACAAAGAAAACTGTCATCACTCTCAACATTCAATACAGTCCCCACATACCAGATTTGGTGCACCAACTGCAATGCAAAAATGCACATGGCCTCCAAAAGAAGAAAGCACATGTAGAGGACCATGGCAGGCATCCCAGATACTGCCCAAGATACAGATGCAAAATACAATCAAGAGTGTCAAGAGAATTTCAGAGAGGGCACAGACCGAGTGAACAGAATACCATGAACATGTCAGCACTGTAATCTGGTCGGTCCAAGGATAAAAGGAGGCAGCGCAGATATTCATGCACAACAGCAAGGAATTATGACCTAATTTCAGAGAATGGTTATAAGCCTGACTTATACAGCCAGAGATCTTCTCTTCCTGACACTCCCTGGAAGGGAGTGAATGCTACATTATTGGTGGTGAGCTGCTGCTAGCTGGAGAAGAGGGGTTTGCATCTGTGACTCTCTCACAACTGTGAAATCAAGCAGCCTCAACTATTTCAGTCATCAAATTATCTTGCTGAGTCTGCCAAAACGTTTATTCCTGTCTTAGAAGGTGTTCAGGAATGTCCCAGTCATGTAAAACCAACTGATTCACAGATTCTTAGGTTGCTGAAGATCACAGTAGTTTTTTTTTGTTGTTGTTGGTTTTTTTTTTTTTTTTTTTTTTTTTTTTTTTTTTTTCTGGTTCATTCCAATAAAATGTGTAAGAAGAATAGCAAACTTCACTTGCAACTCATTGAGTTCTATGGGACACATATTGCTGTGGCTTTTATAACAAGACTGTGGCCATCACCTGCTGTCATCCACTCAAGTCTATGGCAGTCAGTCTCAATATTTCTTTCTCATTTCTATGAAGTGTGGTTCCCACAGTCTTATTCTCATTATTTCAAACAGCTCTCACAGAATTTTATTCAAAAATATCAAGGCTATTTTCTTTCATAATGCCAAAACCCCAAACATGCTTTATAAAATTACTTCATCTATTTTTTCACATTAAAAAGTCTTTCTACACGTGACTGAGTAATACAAATCACTACTTTACAACATTTTTGTAAACTACTGAATGCGTTATTCATGAATACATATTTATTACTGCTGAACCAGCTCTAGAAATAGGGAAACAAGATGTGCTAAGTAGTTTTATTGTGCCTTTTATTTTTATAAAACAAAATCATTTGGGAGTGTATTGCTTTTTTAATCCAATATGCTGTGTTCATTTTAGGAGCAGTGTACTCTTGTTACAAAGCACTTTCATAAATGCATTTCCATGAGGAGGCTGGAAGACTAGCATATCTCCTGATGGCTATTCTAAAGGTTTTAAGTATTGCAGAATATGACACCATCCATGTAGCTAAGGGCAGGCAAGTGATTGCCCTATGCCTAAATCCCATGGTCCTTTTTGGGCACACAATTCAGTCAAACCATTAATTATATATATAAATAAGTACCACGGACACATGATTTTGCAAAAACATGATGGTACATAATACCACAATAAGCTAAGTTAACAATAATTACTTTGAGATTTTAAAGAGGCTTTTATCATTTTACTATTAATTTAATACCGATTTGCATCCAAGGCTATTAACATGGTTTTAATAGTACATATTTGTCACATAAAAAGTGGTTTATGTCCACCTTAGAATGCACAGTTTAAGGAAAGAAAATTTACCTCTGGTATTATTTAAATATAGTACTACCTTCCTTGGGAAGAGTGAGATGAGTCCTTAACTTTTTATGGCACACACAGCATAGAAAAAAAAATTAAAATAATTTTTTAATATCTATCACTATCTTAACTGTTAAAACATGCATTACCTGTTACTAGAAACTGTATCATATAGTACCTATGATACTGCCAGTGAACTTTTCTCCATTAACACCATACATCTTTAGTTTTCGTAGTGTTTCAGTCCTTACCTTTACTCTCATAGCAAGATCAAAATAGGAGATAGGCAACTTAAAAGAGGATAATAGGTAAAGACATTTTAAATTTTAATTAAATAGGAAGAGTCCAGTTATAAATCCCAAGATTATACACAAGTGCCAATCCAATGCACATCTATTAACAGAAAAGGAGAAATCTGTGAAAGTCACTCAGTGATCAGCTCCGAATACGGAGTAATAGTAAATTCAATATTACACAACCTTGTACATATCTCAGATCAAGTGGATGTTGTTACTTTGTCTTACAATACAGTCAGTACAAATGGCTTAGTTTTCCACAACACTTTTTTCAAGAGTTCATTTCTACTTTTTCATTTTTAAATGTTTTGATTAAAAAGCTTATGATGTCCCTGTAATTTATAGAACTTTTATTTACCTTATAGACACACTTGTGTTCATCTGTTGTTTAACTGCACACATTTAAGCACCCATAACACACAGTTTATTGACTAAAATGTCAGTTGTTTGCTGGAACCCAGACAGTCTTTCAGGTCAGTATGGGAGTTGGTGCACTTAAGTCATAAAATGATGCTGAAGTTGTTTTCTGTACTGTGTCAGGTGAATGCACAGATTAATTAACCTCATGACAAAGTAATTATGCAGAAAATTTAGTATTTGAAGGAGATGTTTCCAGTCAGAACAGTTGCACAGGCAAATATGCTGAGAAGTCTCTACAACACCTCATCATGCTATAGCTGAATTAACAATTGTAATTAAACTCTCCAATACTGTTTATCTAAATATGGTGTATATAAGAAGTGTGGATTAACCTGTGGTAAACAGGCTGGGGAGAAGAGAGCTGGAAGAAAAAGAGTACTTTTCAACAAAGAGCAAATATTTGAATGCATAATATTTTACTGTAAAAAATAACTGATTGGTTACAAGATTGTCAGAAACATATTTGTAGATTTTAGATATACCAAGGATATCTAGTTTTACTACTGTGATTGCATGTTATATAATGCAAGATATAGAAGTGTATTCAAGTAAGTCATGAAGCGTCGATGAGTCAAAAGTTCAGCACCAAGATATCATCTGATTCAGTCTTGTTGACCTCCCAGTCAGCCATCAGATTAGATTGAGATAAACTGGGTCTAAATAACACCCATTAACTTTACTTGGTCTTTTTACAATGAGTATATTATCACTGGAAATATTTAGAGAAATTTCAAACTGGAATTGTAATTTTCTATTGCTAAGAGCAAAGTGGCTTACTTGAGAAAGAGCTTTGCGTAACTTGCTGGCTGCAAAGGTCACTTTGAGGAAACAATTCCTTAAACGTGTCTTTTATATGTTGTTTTGATCTACTTGGCATACATTTTGCACATTTCTTAACCAAACTGCTTGATACTTTAGGTGTAATTGTTATTCTAGAGAAAGCACTTCTGTATCTACAGTTTATCAGCACTTTTTAAGTTGAATTTATTATCCTAGTTATATTACTAGTGTCATGACACCTTAACCCTGCAGTTCATTACTAACCAAAAACAGTTCTAGTAAGTAAATCTGTCTAATTTAATAAAAATATCAGGTCTTTCTTTTCCTTTCTAAACTTAAGTTAAATTGCTATGTCCTTTGTGTGATAGGATACTTTCTAAAAATAAGCATATTTATAGTCAGTTCACTTGAATTGCAAAACTTACTGGACACACATTTTTCCTGCTTCTGTTTAGGTACACCTAAAATGTCTCCATAGTGCTAGCAAACTGGCAGACAATTTTCTGCAGTTATCATCTTCTACTTCTACAACTTTAAACAGAAGTTAATCATGGGGTATTTAATTTCCAGTTTGAGGACACAAGGACGTTGAAAATAGAGTATTTTCACATTAATTCCTGAACCCTTACTTGAGTATAAGGTCGGGTGGGGAAGGAAATTGGGGGAGGATGTGGGCATCATCATAAGCACAAAATGAGGAAAACCCAGCCAAAATCACCAAAACCAAACAGGCCAAATTCATAAGTCTGATCTGGGATCAATAGTATTGCAGAATTATTTCTTATTTTACCGTCTCACATGATGCTTCTGAAGGGTCACTTTCCCCACAATTGTAGGAATGGAGCAGGCAATAAACTGTATGATAATCCTAAACTAACTGTGGAGGCCCCCTTGGCAGCACTGTTCTGCCGTATGGAATGAGACAAAGAGGACACAAAATCCAGTATTTCTAAGCAAATCAGCCTGTATTCGAAATTTCCAAGCCAAACGAAGACTATTTGAGAAAATAATTCTCAATAAATTCCCAAGCATTCTAAGCAATTCAGGTTACTATACTTTACACTGAGTTTTGTAAAGAGAATAGTGTTCCTGCTTTAGGTTTGTTGGCCTTATATTTCCATCTCATTACTTTCTTGCAAGATGTGCAAAATTTTCAGTTGCCTACTAGAAGCTAAAATCTGGTATGAAAGTCCTACTTTGATTAACAGAGAACAATGTTCACAGACCTCAGAGGGCTTTGCTTGTTTTGGTAAATATAAAAAATTGTTAACTTGGGAAGATAATTATGGAAACTCATATATAAACATACCTTGCAGACAAATTTTCACGTTGTGGCCTTATTAAAACAATGTTAGGTACTACTATTACTAGTAAAGAAGTGCAAAGAGTGAGGGATGCACCTATCTGCTAGTTCCATTCAGCAGTTATGAGATTTAACCACCAAATTTTTCAAGGGTTAGAAGAAGCAAACTTATTTCATGTATTCATCAATAAATTCTAACATAACGTAGGCCACTTTCAATGTAACCTTAAAGTAGGTATTTTCCAAGGGCTTCAACAATGTCAAGTCCCATTCATTCATTTCCATAGAGCATGAGAACTCCAGATTGAGTTGGAGGAAACTGGCCGTAGAGATCACCATCTTCTTTTCAGTGGCACAAGAGAAAATTATGAGAGTTTTCAAATCTAAATTCTGCATACTATTGAATTGCTTTTAAGTAATTATAATCTCTCTTGCACTAAGGTCTAGTCTTTCTGGGTTTTTTCTCCACCTGACATAACTTTTGTTATGTAATTCTGAAAACTTGCATTTCTGTTAAACCTTTTTTAAGATGAGGCTATCAATGAGAATATAATGTTCCATGTAACATTATACATGTATTAAATATAATAGTAATCTGAACATACTATAATGACAGGTAGCACCAGATGGTGCAGTTACGGGTAGTATTACTAGTTCATTTTCATTTATGAATTATCTATTTACTTTAACAAAATAAAACATAATTGCTTTGCAAGTCCAGATTCTACTGGTCACTGGTTTCAAAAGAAAATGGAAGTGTTCTCTGAATTTTGTCTCTACCTTTTTCGTGAGTGTAAGTCTTGGTATGGAGCTACATACCATCCACCCCAAGACAATAAACTTATGTTTGTACTATACTTAATGATTACAAAAATCTATGCCTGTATTCCATTGATGAACATCTATTCAAAATAGTTTTATGCAAACTTATATTACTTGTTTAATTTGCTGGGTGGGCTCAACATCACTGAATTCTCTTCCCATAGGAATGCTATACCTATTGATATTCAAATAGGCTTGCATTGTTAACCCCTCACCTCATTTAGCAAATCCAAATATTGAGGGTTCTCTTCAACCACTGCCACACCTGTAGCTGCAAAGAATGAGAATAAGCAATGCCCTTTGTAAATATGTCATTGATTATGTCTATAAATCAGCTGTAGGAGTGCAAATTAGTATCCATTTTGGAAACAAGGGGCTTTACAAACATAAAACTTGAAAGATTTAGTTCCGAAGTGCCTGACACTTTTCCCTAATATGTATCTTTAAAGAATGCTTATAATTAGAGCAATCACTTTGAAACATTATATTTTGCTGGTTTTGTCCTTTTTTACAACTCTAATTATTTTTAGTAATAGATTTTTCAGAAGACTTTTCTAGATAAAGTACTTGATTTTACATTGTTCCTGTGAGATGAATGCAGATGTGTTGGGGTTTTTTTGTTTTGATTTGTTTTTTTTTTTTTTTTAAACTGATGAGAAAACTAAGATAGCAGGGTCACCAGCTCAATATGACATTCAGCACCAGATGCACCGGAAAATTCTAACTCTCATTAATTTCATTTAATGTTGTACGTACAACTCAGCTGACATGAGACATTCAAAATTACAGACTGCTTTTAAAGATCTCAGTGCAACTTTCCAAGGTCAGATAAGTCAAGACAACAAAAATGAGAATTCATATTTCCTCCTCTGTGACATGTTTTATAATTACCGATAGATTGCAAAACAATATATCTTGCAGAGGGATAAAGTCCACCTGCTCTTCCTTTACCTGGAATTTTCCAACCTACTTTTGTGTATTCAGCAAAACCTGAAATCTTATTTTAAAGAAGCAAAAGATAGCACTCACTTACCTGATAGGAGGATTTGCTCAAACAGTAAAAGTAGTGAAAACCTAATATAAGTTTTCAACCACAGACCAGACACAGGTAAAACAACATGGACACAATTTTCAGCTACCAAAATGAAACCAGTAAGATATAGGACATAGTACATGCACCAAACCAAAACAGAGGGTATTTAGATTTGTTAACTGATGCTGTCAGAAGTCTCACATATGACCTTGAGAAGTTCATGATCTCTCTGGAATTTACATCTGGGACCCCACACAAAAAAGATAGATTTCTATCTTTTATGTATATATTGTAAACTGTTCAAATCAAGGTCTGCCTTATTACATGTTTATTACAGCAGAAAACTCCAATTAAATACCAAAACTATCACTGTTCTCTGAGTTTCCACAATATATAAATACACTAAGAACAATTTGAGTATTCTAAATCATGCGAGTCAATGTCAGGAGACATTTCATCTCATTAAAGAGAATGTCAGGAGCCTCTTCATCCCACTTATTCTGCAACTGGTGAACATTCATCCACCTCACTGTGGGTAAAAACACCTCTCACTTTCAGAAGATATGATATTTTTGTGCACACGCTTATATGCAGCTGCTATTAAGAATGCAGTCACATCATTTTTTATTCTAATAGTGGGAGTACATAATCAGTTCGAGTGCTGCACTAGTAAGGAGAATTCAAGACAAATTATAAGTCATAGATAATTACTATTAATAGAAAATATGCCTCAAGGAGAATGGAGTTATTAGATAAACACCATTGCAGTACTTAGTAGCTCAGGAGTGGATAAAAGAAAGGAGAATGAGTTGCTTTGGGATTCCTCTACCCTGTAGTAGTTGGTGAAGGGATTTTTTTTAGAATCCTTTCTGTTCCTAGCCACATAAATGTAGATTTCATTTTAAAAGAGGCATGAGATACTACAGAACAGTGCCATCTTGAAACAGTGCAATATTTTGTATTATTGCAGGAAATGTAATAGCTCCTCAGCCAAAGCAAAGGCTCATTCTTACTCTTGCACAGCGTTCTGCCTCAGCTGATCATGCCTAAACCACCTTACAGCAATACTGTTGAAAACAGGAAATAATTATCAAAAAGCAAGATTTTGTGTATATGACCTGGCTGCTTTAGACTTGAATTTGCATAGACGTGACATAATTTGCTTGATGTGCTAAGTTTTATGCCCAGTACTGGAAGAAATCTATCCAAGCCTGCTCTCTTTCCTCTCAGACCTATTTCAACTGGACAACTGACTGTCGTTCTACTGAATGGCAGATACTTTTCCTTTTTACTTTAATATTAAAAAAAAAAATATATATATATATAAACTAAAAGAAATATCCTTTCATCTTGAAGAGGACAGTGTGATTATTGACCCACTTGATTTGCCGAATACAATGGCATAATCTTTGACTGACCCACATTTCCTCCAAACACCTGGTGGCCGGTTTCCTTTCATAGTGCTCTGGGAAGGATTTCCTTTAAAGTCCCATGAAGCAGTGTCATACCAAGCCATCCCACTTCCAGTTCTGAAGTGGTTGGCTGCTATGTGACACTATTGAAGCACACTGAAGGTGGGAGACAAGAGTCCAGAATGGCAGTGCTTTTGACAACCCAAAGAAAATAAATCACTAGCTTACTAACACACCCCCTGAAGTGTCTCAGTGCTAACAAGGAACAGATTATTAACCTGACACATCAAAAGTCTTTAAAATTAATGTCTCTTTATTATATTGTCCAAACTATTGAAAAAATTGCTTGCTTAAAAACCCTTTTACAGAGAGAAAGAAGAAAGAGATCACTGCAGTATTTATTTTTCTACATTGAAGGTATCTGGCTTTATTACGAAGCCTTTCTTCTTCTTTAACTAAAAGAAAACAAAATTTTCCCCAGCTATTTTTAAAAATGACCTGCAGTTGTTAGTTGTTTTGGATTAAATCCTTTGTGCTATTTGAAATCCACATGCTTGTTGTAAACAAGGAAGTTTTTCTTCATTGTGGCCTTTGTGCAACAAGAGGAAAAAGGTAGGCTAAGCAGAAAGATGAGGATTGAGGAATCTGGGTATAGGCTTTCCTGGCTGATACAGAGGGGCTACAAAAGTATGATCTTTTAGTCAGGAGGGTGTCTTTGGTAAGCAACATCTACCCTGAATTGCTCTGTTTGCTTGTTCAGTTGGAGTAAATAGCACAGGATTATATATAAAAGTTATATTCTTAAAAGGAGTTATTTTCTTCTTAAATTCTATTCTTAAAATACTTCCAGTATTTCTGGCAATCAATGAATTAACACTTTAAGATTTTAATTCTTGATAAATTAGCCTGATTTTACACTGCTTTGCAGTGAAGGACTGCAGAAGAGAAATGTTGTCTGGCATTTTATAGACTACATGCCCATAGGCAAGGTGAGCATATAGAATATTTTCCATGGAAAATTTTCTTTGTTTATGAGTATTTCACATTTTATAGAAGGCTGATGTGTTATCAATTTACAAACCCCATTCAGTGAGATTTTTGTAAAAGCAGAAGACTAGGTAATTGTAGAAAACTGAGCATTATATAGGGCACCTAGGAAAAGTAGCATTACAAGTGTTCATGTCTGAGAACAGCTATTTTCCACCTGATCCTATTTTGAACACTGGTTCTTTCTGAAAAAAATATATGGGGGAGGATGCACAGCCTCCTTGAATCAGAAGTACTTACAAATTGCCTTTTATACCCCTGAAATTTCTCATAAACCTTTTCCTCTTCCTTTGCACTCCACCTCCAAAGCTGGACAGGGTGTGTAGCTGGGTCAGTTGAGGCAGCAGGGAGCTGACCCCTGTGGAATATTGGCCTGCACAAGGCTGTTAGAAGCTGAGGAGGAGCACTTGGGCAGCAACAACGTGAGAGTTGGCATAAGCTCCCTTCTCCACATTTTGTGAGTGAAAAACAGTCCCCATGGATGTCACACCGTAAATCGCAATCCATATAACCGCTTGTTTGAGTCTGTCACGTTGTATGTGACTCCCCAGATACAGTTATGTGGCTTTTTTATCAACACATCAACACAAGCTCACAGACGCGTAACTCCCCCGTTGTATTGAACGGCAGTGCCAAGTTTGGCACAGTTTGATCACCCTCTGTGTAAAGGCACGTCTCAGAAGGGACATCTGTGAACTCAAGTGGGAGGCAATGACGGACCTCTCCTGCCAGCTGGCCGAAGGGCTGCACGGATGTCAACTGTGAAACATCTGTTCTTCCACCTGCAAGAATCATGGTGGCAAGCTGCGTTCAGAGCAGTGGGGGAAAGATACACATGTATATTTTCTAATTATGCAATCGCACTCTCCTGCCTATTTTCCATTTTGGAAAGCAGAACAAATTGGCACAACTAGAAGTTTTGCTTCAGTAATGCACACATGGATCACAGTGGCGTCTGCATTACAGAGCAGAAACAACAGTCAAAACAGCTCTCAACCTCTACTCACTATAATGACAAGAGTGATGATGTCTAGTAATTTGATGCAAAGAAACTTAATAGTACTGTAACAGGGAAGAAATTACACGAGGAAATATTCAAAGCAGAAGTCTTTAAATCAAACCATGATATATAAAGATTTTTCCTTTTATAAGTCACAGCAGTCAGAAGTGACATGATTTGTCTTTGAGACACTTCACAGAAAAGATAGTTAATGAATTAAGGAACCAATGGTAGCTTTATTTATTTATTATTTATTTATTGGAGATATGCCAAAGCAGCCCTGGGACGTGCACCCCTGTTTGTTGCCTTCAGCGATATCCTGGTTTCTGCTGGTATAGTGCTGTGTTTTGGATTTAGGGTGAGAATAATGTTGATGACACATTGATGTTTTAGTTGTTGCTAAGTAGTGTTTATACTAAGTCAAGGACTTTTCAGCCACTGTATGTCATCACTACCATAGCTGTAATATGCTATATCAATGGTATTACAGTAAGAATCACACAGATTAACAAAGAATGAACTCTGATAAAACCAAGTGAAGCACAATAATGACGGAACCAGAACTGACTTCCGCATGCAACAATCCAGCACTACACACCATGTCTCCAGCCCAGAAATTTAAATTAAAACTAACTTTATCACAGACAAAAGCAGGACAACAGGCAACGAACAAACCTGCACAGAATTTTCATGGTGCTCCGCACAGTTCTACTCTTAAATCCTTGAAAGCTTGACTTCTGAATAATGACACTGGCTAGGTACACAAATAGGTACTCAAAGTAGAAAGTGTAATAGCTGGTTTTAGTCCTTGCAGTATGGGTATTCTTCATCAAAATACAGGGCATTGGAAACCCCTTATTGCAGTTTTGTACCCTGAATTACTTCTCTATATCAAATATAAAGCAGAAAGGTGAGACAACAAAGACTGAGCAACTTTAGCAAGCCTTCTCAATAGTAGTATTGCTTTCTGATTCACTGTCTGAACAGCATTCTAAAATTCTCGGTTGGTCATTCATAAAAGCCTTCACTTGAAAGAAAATACCATATTAAGAACAGCCATGTAGTAATAAATAACTTATTTCATTCCATTAGTAGCTAAATAGCCAAGTTCTAAATAAGTGATACTTTTCAAGGAGAGGAAAACCTATGACACAGAAGCTTGGGCAAAAAAAATACAAAAGGAAAGCATATAGCTCTATTTGCCAGGTCATAGCTAGTAGGTGAAAAGCCTGAACAATGTGCATATGTACAGAAAGTGGAAGGATCCATGTTAAAAACTGAGGTGGAAATCATTAGATAAGGACTTAATATTTCTGAATGACCTCCCCCTTTGAATCAGGGGGTATCCACAGTCAAACCCGACTTTGGAGCTGAGCTTGTCAAAAGCTCACAGAACCAGATTTTCAGGCTCTCACTGTTGATGTTTGTCATGGATATGTATTTCCAAGGGAGGACAGCTGACAATGAAGTGCTGTCATTAAGACCATAATACTTTGCTTTCAGGAAACAACAAGCAATGTAACATATAAAAATAGTTACAGATATTCAGGATTGTTTTGTTGTTGCTTAATGTTTATTTTGCTGGCTTTCTTAAAGATGGGAATATCTTTTCCAAAACCAATGTTTGAAAAGTGTCTTCACAAGGCTGACTAAAAATAGAATGAATAGAACTAGAATAAACATAATTTCATATTAGTTTTCATCTGTTATTATTTTCAGCTCTCCATTTAACTGTGAATGATCATGAACAAAATTTGTTTCTCTTACTAATGATACAGTCCTCTTACTCTTTCATATGGGATCACTCAGATTGAAACACACTAATGAGGCTTTCAGAGCTGAGCTCCCATTTCCCATTTTCTTTGAGCATTGCTTCAGAAAGCAGTTTTGCTATTCGTGGAAGCAGAAGAGAGGAAGAAGCTTTAGAAATGAACCCAGGGCAGGTCCAAGGGATGATCCCCAGGATGCACCGCTGCCTTGTAAAGCAAGGAGGCTGGGGTGGGATGATGGAGGAAGGAGTCTGAGCTTCCTGCACCCAACAACATTTCAACAGTACCTAGTGGTTAATTTTTCAAAGGGGTACAGCACTGCTTAATTTATACAGAATCAGAGAGATGACCAATACAGGTCTATGCTGCACCTAAGTAATTCACCTGTGAACTCAACACTTCCAACAGGCTGAGAAGCAGAGAGATGCTATGAATGGCCAAGAAAGAGTCTACAGGAGTTCGCTTGTACATAGCAATAACAAAGTCCTCTTGCTCAAAACCAAAACAAAATCAGTCAGGCAGATACTTTATTACTCCATAATAAGTTTTTGTTTAAGACAAAATAAAAGTTAGAAATATGGCATCTTGTTTTCAGTAGAGTCTTCAGACAGCAAGAGTAGATGTATTAATAACAAGAGCCTAAGCAAACTATAACTGAATGTTTCAGGTTAAGAAGCTTTTTCTACTCCTATTCATATACTAGAAATACACTTAAAAACCTAGCACAGAGTGATTAGAAATCAAGAAGCCTACAGCAACAGAAAAAAATTAAGAGAGAAACAGAAACTTAGTCAGAAAAAAGAATTATAAGAATAAAGTTCTAAAAAGGACAAAAATAAAAACCTGCAGATATTAACAGGAAGGCAGGAAGAGAAAAACAAAAAAAAAAAAGAATACCAAACATCATTCCAAAGCCTTGAGAAGGTGATTTCAAAGGAAACAGGGAGATAAATGGATAAGAACATGCATATTAATGAGCCCAAAGCAATTCTCAATTACAGTTCATTGTCATTAACCATTTGAAAAGTAAAAACCAGATAAACAACTCAGCCTGCACTAGCAGGAGTTGAAAATTGCCTGGCAAGAGATGCTTCCCTCTCAGGAATTCTAAGTAAAAGCAAGAGCCTCTGAATATAACACTTAGGATTCAATTCAGGTAATGAAAAAGACTTGGGGAAAGGGGAATTGAGTTGCATTATCCAGAAGGACAAAAAGTAAGATGCAAAGACATTACACTATTCATAATATTCTGAACTCTCCATTAAATAAGTCCTCCCATGCTGGCTCATGTTAATACTCCAGTCTGAGCACCAGGTTGCAGTGCAACACCCCTGACCTTTCCACCTTCATTTAACCATATTATCTCACACCCAGCTCTGCTTATTCTGAAATAATGTCCATCAGCAGGTTTTGGGGTCTGCTGATTGTTTTCTTGCTGCTCTCTACTGTATAAACCTTCTCTGAAGACTGCTGAGTAAATGCAATTCCTATGCAACTGCATACATGCTGGGGATCTATTCACACATTATAGGTTCAATGTCAAGAATTTCTTGCCTTGCAAGTATAAAAAGAGCCACCTGCCTTGTTTAAATTCTGAATTAAGTTTTGGAAGGAACAAGGATGTCAGAAGGGGACAGCCTTTAGAAACTAAAAGAACAAACTAAGGCTGGTAGAGAAACTTTGGGAGGCAAAGACTCATCATACTTGCTATAAAGAGTACAACATACTCTGTTTGTCACACTGAAGAAGTTTTAGAAACTTTCCTTCTCCTCTCAGAGCCTGTGGCTGACTACTGTGGTGAGCCTAAGCCATAACTTAACCTCCTTGGGACAAGCATCTAGAATTTAATAATCTGCAAAATTCTGAAGGGGTTTTGATGACCTGCTGGAAATGAAGGAGTGGAGCACGTATTGCTCAGCAGCTTCTCATCTCTGCCATCTACCAAAACAAACAGGCTCCGCTCTTGAGTGCCTGGCGACAAGCATTTAATTCACAGACCAGATGAAGCACCTAAGGGAAGGTGCTGGAGCACTCTCCTGCAATTTAATTTTGAGTTTGGCACCTCTGAAGAGATTCCGAGAGTGCTACCTTGGAGCCAGCTCCTCTGCTGACAAGAGAGGTTTACCTGTGTCTCCCCAGGGAGGCTGCCGGCCCCTCGGGGAGGGTTCGTGCCCCGCAGCCGCTGTGGGGTGACCCGGCAAGGGGCCGCTCGCACCCCCTCCCCTGCTCAGCGGCATCGCCCGCCGGGGGAAGGGCCCCACTGCCATAGCGCAGGCAGCGCCTCCGTGTCCAAAACTTCACCAACACTGTCACCGGTTCCAAAACGATTTCACCTATATTCTAAATCTATTTCGCCTGCATTCAAAACTGGTCTTCTCTACTGCAAAACTTTGTCGATAGACAAGTTATAAGCTTTTTTTCCACCAGGTTTTGGATCACTCAGACAGAGGTGGGAGTGTCATAACTATCACGACTTCTGTTTCAGTTGGAATAGATGTATTTATGCCCTAACTGTCCCTTTAAAAGTCTGTGTCAAGAAAACAAGGGGAAAGAGACTGGCAAAGGAGGAGAGATCTGGCAATAATTCCATATTAAAAACAGAGAGATTCAACTTTATTTTACTTATTCAATCTTATTTTTTCTTATTTTCAAACTTTTGGTAAATTATATGCATTCTGTGTATTTTCCCCTCTTTTGATGTTGCAAAATCTTCCACTTTCATAGCTCTATTTTATACAAAGTAGAAAGCCATTTTGCTAGACTCCAAATTTTTTAAGACTTTTAGAACTGAAGCTTGAGAAAAATTCATATCCTGCCACTGGGTCAGCAGTGGAATCATCAGTGATTCCCTTGATGTCAGAAACATTCATTATAACTTTTCTAAAGTAAGCTGCTTTCTACTTTGATTACTATCCTGCATCTAGTACAGAGGGAATAAAACATTTGTCTAACACTACATGATCACAATTTCTATGAAGATTTTATTTGTTAATCAAAAGCTGAGAGTTTGTGCATACTATCAGAAATATAAACTGGGTTTGTTTAATGCCATTATATGATGAAGTTAGATAAAGAACTTTTTCAGAAGTTCCATTTCTTTCAGTGGAACACCACAGTTCTTGCTCATTGTGGTGAAATTAGGCAATCATTCTGCTCTGTACAGTATGGACTTCATATTGCCTTTTTTCCAAAGCTGGTATTGTCTAGTCCTACTGAGAATTTCAAAACAATTGCTAAGATTTGTGTGCTGGGTTTGTGTATATGTGTGTGGGGGGGGATTGGTAGCAGGGGAGGGAGCTACAGCCGTGGCCCCTGTGAGAAGCTTCTAGAAGCTCCCCTGGCTCCAAGTCAGCCCCATCTCTGGGCAATTGAGCCAATCAGCCGCACCTCTGCCATGACGTATTTAAGGAGGGACCCGGGAGGAGGAGTGGGACTTGTGAGGAGGAGTTGCTGCAGCTGCGTGAACACCAAGGTCAGTGGAGGAACATAGGAAGAAAAGAGGGGGGAGGTGTGCCGGGGCAGAGACCCCCCCTTGTATCCTGTGGTGAGATGGCAGGGCCACCCCCCTGCCACCCACGGAGCTCTACAGTGGAGCAGAAATTGATCTATGGCCTGTGAGGGGCCTCATCCCTTTTCAGGTGATTGCATCCAAAGCCAGCCGGGATCCTGTAGGAAGAAGCAGCCCCCAATGTTGAAGTTCGGCGCTGGGAAGATTGCATCATGCGGGGGTGTCCCATGCTGGAGCAGCTCGGGAAGGGCTGCAGCCCGTGGGAGGGACTGTAGTTGGAGAAAAGTTTGTGGACTGTCTGCTGTGAGAGGGGGACCATGTTGGAGCAGGGGAAAGAATTTCCAGAAGTACCATGCCCACATCCCCCTTGCCCCCCATCTCCCTCCCTCAAGATGGAAGAAGCGGCAGCATTGACTGCACCCCCCATTCCCTGCCCCTGCGCCACTGGGGGAAGAGGTAGAGATATCGGGAGCAGAGCTGAGCCCGGGAAGAAGGGAGGGGTGGGGGGAGGTTGTTTCAAGATCAGGTAATACTTCTCACTGTCCTACTCTGTCTGTTCAATGTTGTTGTTGTTTGTTGTGTCTGAATTAAATTTATGTTATTTTTTCCTTCCCCTAACGAGTCTGTCTTTTGCCCATAACTGTAATGGGTGAGTCATCCCTCCTTATCCTTATCTCAATTCCTGAGCCTTTTGCTTTATTTTCTCCTTCTCAACGCTGGGGGGAATGGGGGAGTAAGCAGCTGTGTGGTGCTCAGTTGCCCTCTGGGCTCAAACCAGGACAACTTGGAACGCAGAAGAACAAATGCACCATTCTGAAATCTTTTCTCAAATTAGCAGAATCAAGGCCCAGTTCTACACAAATACTTACAGCACCTCTACAAGAAAATAATTTGATATTCCAAACTTTAATACAGTAACCAGGAAATATACATTTTTGTAGTTGTTCAGTATTTGCATTTGGTAACTAAAATTTAGGAATTGTATCCTGATATTAAACGCATTTAATTAGTTAAAAAATATCTTTTCAATAAATAATTACACAGAAGCTTCTGTGTAGTACATAAATCTGATTTTATTTTATTTTTTAGTTCAGTGTTGCAACACTGCAGGATGCTTTCCCATAAGAATAACTATTTTCCCAAGCAATTATTTTTTTGTTTTCTTGAAATGTACATGGTCACTACAACATTGGGGAAAACAGAGCAGAAATAATTAACCTGGATGAAGAACTTTAAACTGTAAGACTTGTTTATTTGTGCAGACATCCTTCAAACACTTAAACCAGAGTTAACCTATCATAAGCTCTGACTGAGAAGGGCTCTAATGACATTTCTTTTAGCAATTAACAGTACCTCTTCTGCATTCAAGTGTGCTTAAGCAGGCAGAGCTAAGGTAGAATTCAGGGAATAGAGAAGCACACATCAATTATGAGACCTATTCAAATAACATACTCATCTTTTAAAGTACCTCCCTACACACCAAGTCCATGATGCTTAGGTAACAAGCAAGAAGAATGTTCTAAAATTACTTTCCCAAGAAGGAATTTTTACATAGGATTATCACAATTTTGTATTTGTTCATTAAGTGATTTCCTGCTTTGTTTATAGGACACCCACACAGATTCATAGAACTCACTGGCATCTCCCATATTTATGGAGTTTCATTTACTCTTCATAGTGTCAGTGTGATTTGTATGACTTCTAGTAAACAGGTGATTTGAAGAAATCACAAAACTCTTTACTAAAGCCTCTGAAGAAGCCTCACCAACAGCTGCTATTCTCCTATTCTTAACACCACTGTCATACACAGCATTAGGAAAAGAAAAAAAAAAAAAAAACCTAATTTATTTGGTATTCAATTTTTTTCTCTGCAGCTTTGATTAACAAAGCTCACTATTAAAGACATTTTCTGCTTTATTGCTCAATATTTCAACAATGCTGCATTGTTTAATTTCAGAAATGACATTTCAATGTAACATCTACTGTTGAAAACTTGCAGACTACCAAGCCAACAAAAGTTTCACCATTAATTTCAATAAGCATCAGCTGTCAAATTCATATTAAGAAACATATTTTGCTGATGTACCAGTAAGAAATGAGATTATGGGGGTTTATTACCCATCTATCATTTCACTGCATTGCTATTGCAATAAAACATTGGGGTTAACTAAATGCTTTGATGTCATCAGCATCCATGAAAATGGAGCATAACGAATGTGTGAATGGGAGACCTCTCCAATCTGGAAGTTAATTTGCATGACATTATGACCTTGCTTGCATTGCAGAATATTAAAATATTCTTTTTAGACAACACTGGCATTTTGAATACCCAGGAAATGTCATGCTGAGATCTTAATAGGTTATTAGTTGTATTTCAGCTTCCCCAAATTTTTCCAGATGGGTGTAATAGAAAAGAAAATAAATTCTTATTATGGGAGAAAGCGTAGGATTCTTACTTTAAATATCCAGGAGAACAATGTTAACATGTATTAAGAGAATAGTATTAAGCTACCGTCAGTGCTCCCTGTTAATATGGTACTTTTAACATGCATTTTAGAATGATATACAAGCTATCATTTTCTCTAAGAATTTATATTCTTCAGGATAAAATTAATATTATTTATATTTTCAACTTTATAAAAAGCTGAATATTGTTATTATTGTACTCATTAGTGAATGAATATAATGAAATAAGGCAAGAATACACCTGTTTTCATCCAGCAGCACAAAATCTTCAGCACTTACAGCTTTAAGTAAACAATAATAGTTTATTACCCTCAAAGACAACAACAAGGAAAGAATAAACTAGAAGCAAAGCTCTAGCTCTTAGTTACTACTTGATTTGACTTGCAGGGGTCAGGACCAGAGCCCATGATTTCCTGCTGCCCTCCCCTTCCTAATTGCTGATTTAAGGCAATGGAGACCAGAGGTGCTCAACTGGGAGCAGTGAAGGGGAAGTCTGTAGCCAAGAAAAGGCTGAGCTGCTCCCAGCTCCTAATGATGGCAGCAGCTGACAACTTTCTCAAATGGATCAGCTGAGCATGTGCCCCATCCTGTGTAAGATGCTGACAAATCTGACTTCTCTAACCTGAAAGCAAAGACAGCAGATGCACACTCACACTTGGTGTTTAGGGTAAATGATATTTTGGTTGCACCAAGGTCTTTTTCACTAATGAAAAATAAGCTCCAGAAATACTTTGAGAAAATATCATAAATCCTTCAACCCTATAAATCATGACATTGCATATGAATGTGTAAGTGCTGGTGCCTGCATTTGGGAATTCATCTTGAGGTTCAGGATGCAGCACATTTTCCCTAGATGCCCAGCTTCTAGGCCGCCTGTTTGGAAATCATCCATTCACAACACACCAAGAAAAAATTATATTTTTGCACTTAGGTCAAGCACTCCAAACTCTACTCCAAGAAGGGACATAAATATCCTTAAGGCAGGAAAAAGATTATCTAATGGCAGTCCACAGGTAAAGACTGCTATTTTCACACAGAGCTATCTACTCCTTCAAAAAGCACCCAAGAACAACTCTTGTTTGCTGGAAAAGAGTACTTACTAAATCACAGTTTGATCTTTTCAAGAACTTAGAGATGCTGAATATTCCAATACCTGCTCATAATGTTCTCATTTTCCTACTTATTCTTTTGCTCGTATTCTCTCCAATATGTTACCATGCTGCTCTTAATGAAAATATTCCCAAAAGTATGTCTGTGAGAGCAGAGACAAGTGTAGCCAAAATCAGCTGGGTCATTCACAACCCTTGAATTCAAGGGGAATGCAGAGTCCCTGCCAGGCCCACGAGTGAACATAGCCCCATCCCAGGGACAGGCTTAGCCCTACCATTTGGAGGTGGGATTTGCACATCATTCAGACATGCGGCACACTAAGGGAGTCTACAGTCTCTGACGTCAAACTTAGTTATGCATCCAGCTTACATCCCATGAGATTCTCCAGCTATGCAATTATTTAATCTATAAAGCAAATACTAGCTGTCTTCAGGGAAGGGGATGGGCATTTCATTCAGAACTGCAGAAGCCAGAAATTGAAGGAGAGACATAAAGCTGTTCTCAGAAAACAGCGCGTGTCTGATGGTGGGATGGGAGTCCTACTGCAGTCAAGCTGATGGTCATGCAGGGGAGTGTGGAAATGCACCAGCCTCTCTGCTTTCTGTTGTAGTTATTCTCCCTTTTCATTCCTGCTATGTTGCTCTTTCCCTGTGCTTCTTGCCTTTGCTGCTTTCTAGACTATTTAGACCTTGTCCAAACTGCCAAGTGTCATACCTATTGACTGTGATATCTCCTCTTCCCTGATGAAGTACAGAGCCTAGACTATTTACTCTTATCCTTATCTTAGAGAGGCCATCATGCATTATTGGCTGCACAACATAAAAAAATATTCTTGAGTGTCTTCATTTTCATAATGTTGCCAACACCACAGAATTATGAGTTACATGTCGGACAAGCTTTCATTCAGAGGAAAGAAATATCCATTCTATTCTTTATGGACACAGAGGTAAGTTCTGAAATTTTTGCAGAAGTTTTCTGCACTGGCTGACAACTTGTGCCAGCAGATCTGAGTTTATGTAAAAAGTGTGATACATCCATAACGCACCACTTCACAGCATAAAGACCCTACCTTTGAGGACTGCTGGGTGTACAACAGGAATATGCAAATGCTGAAGTCTCCGTATCTGAGCTGAACGGGAGGTGTGACACAGCATATCTAAAAGTACTACTCTTCCCCCATGATCTCAGGAGAACTTCAGCCTTTATCTCCATTCTTCTGTGACCTGCTTCCTTGCAGCACAAAGGACCAGAGGGTTGGCTAGGAGGGATTCACATGTCAGTTCCTGCTATGATCTGAGGACACCTATGCACCTATGCCCAGCTAAATAGTGGTGTTGTGGCCGGCAGCTCAGGCACAGTCCACTTGACCCATCCAAGCAGATGTCATTCAATTGCTGTAGTATTTAAAGTGATACTGAAAAAGGGACTAGTAGTACACATCTTGCTTCTGACTTTTGCAACAAAACCTAAAACACAACCTGTGTTGTGGTTGCCTAAACCACAACACATTTGAAGGTTAAGAGTAAGCAAGACCTTTTTTTTGTCATTTTTGATGAAGACAGTTCAACCTGAAAAGGAGCAACTAGAGAAAATTTAGCCAAATGACAATTTAAAGAGAAACTAGAAAATTTGCAGATAAACTACAGAAAGTTCACAGAGTAAATTTCCAGGACTTGGATACTTCATAAAGCCTCTGAGGTCTTGTAGACTATTGACCCAGCTACTTTCAGAGAAAAATTACACTGACTGAATCCATTTTGAAAAGATACCATGAGCAGAGTGCAATGTTATACTCTTATCAGTGACCTGAAACTGGAGTCATGGCTGCTGCATCCTTCAGTGCTACTGAAAGCATTATACCCATTTCACATGAAAATGGGACAAACTAGATGGGCTATAAAACAGCAGATATGCCCTGAAGCTGTTTGCGTTTATTTAGCAGGTATGGTTAGCATGCTTGCTTTAGTGATGTACCAGACAGAGTGCAGGAACCTTATAAATAAAATGGCCCTTTTTTTTTGCATGAAAAAATATAATACTGAAACCATAACTTCCAAAGATCTACAAAAATAATTAGAAAATATTCAGCCATGACTCTATTATGTACTGGCAAAGCACTTTGAGTTCGGTCACACATATGTACATTTAGCTTTATGCAAAAAATATAATTTCATTCATTTAGAAGGAGAAATTAATATTTTCTGTTAGAAAAAGGACCTATCAGTCATTTCTTCCTATTTGTCCTGTTTTCTGCTAACAGCATATTTGTGTCTCCTATCAACTAAAAGAACGCATCTTTCCTTTAGCAGCAGATGAAGGAGTCTAATTGACAGAAGTTTGTTTTAGAGAATGAAATATGAACATCCTTATTCTTACTGTGCAGATATTTAGTTCCTTCTGCTGAGCAATCCAGTCATCAATTGACCCAGCCCAGACTACAGACTAATCCTAGACCTTGCCTATGATAGGTTTGTCACACCGAAGGGCCAGAGACTTAAGAGGGTGTTTGCTGAAATACACGATCATTTCAGATTTATTTGGTTTGGACTCATTCAATAGTCTTGTTGGCAGGTTACATCACTCTAGTCTTTTGAGTCAGCACATGAGACTTTATTAATGCATTGCATGCAATATTCATTTATTTATTTATTTTCCTAAAAGAAATAGCCCCTGTATTGCTCTTTAACCTTTTGTTATTTTATTCCAGATGGTGCACTTTCCCCAAAACATTCCACAAGAGGAAATCTTTAGGGAGATACACTATTGCTTCAAGGACTTGTGAACAAAATTCAGCTAAGAGTGGTATGTAGGGAATGAACTGAAGTTCTCCATTGCCTTCCATTGTGACTTGGGATTACTTCTTAACAAGGGAATCTTCATAAATCTGGGATAGTTTATGTTTTGATTCAGAGGCCGTTACGAAAACACCCATTTCACCACTTCGAAGGGTGTTTGAGCCTGGGGGAGGCAGAAGCTTCCTCTGAGCATCAATTACTTCGCTTGAGCAGGTGCATCTGATTTCAGACATGAATCATGCCCATGGTCAGATAACACATCTGAAACCTAGATGCTCTGTTGCCTTCATATGGCCATTCCCCCCTCCCCCCAAGCTTATATATAGCAAGAATATTTGTGTGTTCTGAATCATTATTTTTCTTTGAAACATCTAAAAATACCATTGCTGGAGGAAGCCAGCCATTTGAACTATGTATATTTAGTCTTCTCCAGCTGCTGGAAATGCTGATAGGATTTGAATTTATCAGAATTTTGGTTTAGGCTGCAGGTTTTTTTCTTAGCAACAGTTGCTATGCAAATTATTCAGAAAGAGTTTCTGCTGCAATTGATGCTAGATAGAGATATAGAATATCAGATTCTTAAAAATCTTTGCTGTAAAACAACTCAAGTTCTTAACCTTTTAATGTGTTGAAAGTTGACAGCTATATCAACAGAATAACTTGCCCTTCCCTACTGCTCTTCAGCAGTGAAATCTTAATACTTTCTCAAAAATACACTGAAAAATTAGTGTTTCTAATATTCCCAATACTGCACAAGAGAGCAACCAAACAGAGATGAAATTGTCCTTTTCTCTGCTCTTTCCTTACCACAGAGGGCTCAGTCCTTTGTAAAGGGGAAAATTCTATTCCTGTCTGGTGGCAGTGGCAGACTCCTGAGGCAAAAAGAGGGAAAAGGCAGAACTCCCATTTAGCATTAAGCCTGTTAATATCTTTGTGAAGTTTAGGTCAGCTTTGCATTCATTGTACAGATAGATAAATCAAGTCATGACTAGGTTAAATCAACTGTGTTAGAATTGCACAGTAGAACTAGGAATAAAATAATCCTGAACTCCCAAATTTCCAACACAATGAAAGTCTGTAACAATGAAATACATTGTACTGATCGTCTTTCCCAGGTCACCTCTTGAAGGTGTTGAATTTCCATTATCTGCTACTATGCATTTATGCAAAAGCATCTTATATAACCCATCTTGTTCTGCCAAGAGTGGCAGTTGTGGAACTAACCTAATGCTATCACTACCATTTAGAAGTAGCTATTAGATATGGGCTGAGTTCTGATCATATTTCAGTCTAGTTTAAGCAAGGTTTCAGTGTTTGAGCTCCTCAGTAAGTCAGGGCTATAGTTAAATACTCAGTCAGGACTTATTTTTGCTTCCCAAAATCCCATAAAGTTAATACAAGTGCATAAAGTTTAATTACTCTACTGAGAGATTTTGTGTTCAGTCTGGAACAAGAAAAATAGGCCACTAATAGTTTGAGATCATACCCATAAGCATGTTTCTAGAGCTACAAATCTGAACAACCTTCCCTTAATCCAGGAAAAGAATCATTTCAAGTAAACTTTCAGGTCCCTGAGAAGTTTTGTATGACAAACATAAGTGAATTTATCCTTTTGCTCATTTTACTTAAATAGGGGTGGGGGGTATGAGGAGGAAATAATCACCAGTGGCCAGTTGATAACTCCTTGTGCAACACATGAGCAGATGTGAGAACTGCAGGTCTGTGGTTACATTTTGCATATTGCTACAGCACTGATCATCTTAGGGGAAACCTTTAGTTTTCAGACAGACTCGATGGCAAGTCCGAGACACATCCAGAGGAATATCTAAAGACTGAGGCAAGGAAATGCTAAGGCACAAAGCTAAACCTGCCAAAGCTAACTATGAGGTGAAAAGTCACAAGGCCATAGAGATCTTCAAAAACTGAAAAGAAGCTGGACTATTTGGAAAATTTCCCCATAAGTTATAGTTCTATACTTCTGCTGGGTGTGTTGATATTGTATAACAACTGCAGAGTTTGAGCTCACTCTCTACATGCCCTTCTGTAATCAGTGATTACTTTTGCAAATGTCATACTGATTAGTCAGATTCTCATTGTCAGAGAATTGTGCGTTCCTGTTTTGTGTAAACAACCAATGAACAAGAAGTCCTCTTCCAAGGGCATGACAGACAAATACATTATGCAATACCTTACATTAAAGAAGTGGAAAGCATAACATTCGGGACCTTCTAGACTTCACAGCTAAAAGTGGTGTATCAGCAAAAAAATGACATTTGTTGTTGTGAAGAGGATAATCTAGTTTTCAATTATTATGTTAAGTAGCATACAATGGAAACAAATTCACAATTTAGAGACTCTCATCCTCAACTGCTATAAGCCACTATAGCTCAGCAAATGTACTGTGCACTAATTTAACCTTCTGTGTCAAGTATGGAAGGTGGGCATTTTGAAAGACATAACAATAAGCACCATACAAGCCTTTTGTATAGGTAGCTTGAGGAGTGGGGTAACGTGTATTGCAGTAACTTCTTTGTGAACCATTAGCAACAAATTTACTCACAGAACTGAGCTAAGAAGAGACAAAATGTTAATAAAAGCTTGCCTTGAGCAACAACTTTTTGTTATTTAATTCTATTTCTATTTCCATCATCTGAGCATTACAAAAATCTTTCTCTGACTTTATTCACAAGAACATTTGTTCCTATGGCAGAAGAGCTGCAGTACCACATTTGAGGTGAACACTCTTGACATGTCTGATTTTTCGTGCAAGGTTCACCTCACCTTGTGTTAGACATGCTGTAACCATCTCCATCTCAACAGGGAGTTTAGACTCTTTTTAAAGACACTGGGAAGAAGCAGGTTTGTTCTAGCTACAACTAGTCCCATTCTGGGACAGTTGTCTGAAATAGTGGACAAAAATCACATCCTAAAAATGAGTGTGAGGGAGCCTAGCTGACCAGCTCAGATGCAGGCACCTGTTTGGTAGGGAGTTAAAGTTAGATGAGGAAAAAGTCCCAACCATTCCATCTGCAATCTCAGTCTTGTGCATATCTGAAGCCACAGCCTACACAGTAAGTTATCAGATAGATTGAAAATGATTATTTCAATAACTATTTTTGAACACTGAGGATTACCAGACAGCTGCCTTCATTCTTTCCTCAGCTTATTCCCAATATCAGTGAAGAAGGCTTCCTTCTGCCTCAAGAATTTTCTCTTCCATTACAGCTTTGAGCCCTTAATATATTTCTGGCAATTTGTTTCTCCCAAGAATAAGCAGTCCTCTGAAACCTTTTTGTGCCTTTTAAGTATGACATGCTTCCAAGTCAGGCATGAAATAGGGCCTTTCACTAATGAGTCCATCAGATGGGTCACCAAGGAAAAAAGGAAGGGGAGGACTATCCTGTTGTATTGAGTGTTATAACCAAATACTCCCCTTCCACTTTAAGGATTAATAGTGCTCTCTGAGTGAAGAGTAAAAAAAAAAAAAAAAAAAAAAAATCACTCCCTGTTCCTTTCAGAAGAGTACCTGTTCCTTGCTTGGGCAACATTATGACCATCTCGGGCAGTTAAAAAACTAAATTAGTTCAGCAAGTACTGGTCTCATGTCTTACACTGTGTATTGTACACTACGGAAACCCAGTTTTATCTTCAGTATCATTCCTAGAAATGCTATATAAAAATCCTACAAGCCTATGCGTAAAGTTATGAGATGGTCCCTTGCAAGAGTGAGGAAAGATAACCTTATCTTCACAGAAAAGGTTCAGCACGATAGACTATATTTATTGAATTATTTGTTTATTTTTAATTTCTTATAGCAATAATAGTGAACTATTATCATGAGTTACATAAAAGTTTGTATAGATCATTATGATGACATGGCAAAATTAGTATTTTTTTTATGACTTTGTTGTTGGACTATAAGTTACTAAGATTAATTGAGAGATTTGAAAGCTAAAGTTGATTTTCCACTATGAAGGATACTTATTCCTTCATCCTCCCCACCCATTGCTTAGGTATGTCTTCTATTTTTTCTTTTTACATAGACTCAGCAACCCCAGACTAAGAAAACTAATTGCTTTGCTGTTTTTGAAATTGCTGTGAGCATTCCACTGTAGAGAAGCTGCTTTTCTAAAGCAAACATATATGAGTTTCTGAGATAGAAAGGCTTCAATTGACATCACAGGGCTTTAGAATTGCTTCTTACTGTTTACATACTTTTTAACAAGGCCAAATTCCCTTTGTAGAAATCATTAGTGCAAAATTCTTTAGCAGACTACATTCACTTCAGTCATTTCAGTTGCTGTTTATTCTGAAGTGATTTAACATTCAAAGCAAATGAAGGTCTGCTGCAGTAAAAAAAAAAAAAAACTTGCTGTGCCACTCTGTGCCACTGCATGTAATAAATACAGAGCAGACAGTATAACAGAATTATAGCAACAGTGATTTGAACTGTAGTCATTTTTCTAATATGCTTAGTACTGACCACTACTGCATGTTACACTGATATAACTAACAGAGTTGTGGTATTTTTAATGTCTCATTTTCTAGCTTTTTTTGCAGAAGTCAGATCAATTTATCTGACCTAGCCTCACAGCACAATAAAAAGCCAAAATCCCTTGTTCGGTTAAGGAGATAAATGCATTTCCTTGTTAAAAGCTATTCTTTTCTATGAATCTGTCTCTAGTGAGAATCCTTTACTAATGATTTTCAAATCTATAGGGTAGGTTTGGAACAGTGGTGTCAGACCTTACTCCAGCTTCCACAGTATATTCAAAACAATCCTGACTGATATGGTCCTGATAGCTGTTATAAACCAAGTAACAACTAAATCTTTCACCAAACCTCTTAACAGTGATCCTTTCTGTCAATGACAGGTCCAGCCAGTCAAACCTGAAAATCATAGTGGAATAAATCAACAATCCTAACACAAATGCAGAATTTCACAAACTCATGACACAGGGCAATGGAGGGAGATTGCTTCCAAAAGCAATCTCATAGCTTTTCCCTTTGTACAATCACACTTCCTTGGCAGCTGTCAGCTGCTGAATTAACAACAAACCTGAAGAAATATCCCTTCTCATACCAGGACTAAATCATATTATATGTGAAAATTTTAAAAAGTTAACAAAAGCATGTAGGTCTTCTGCCATAAGGGCTCTATTGGGTTCCTACTGAAAAATTCTCAAAGACTAGTCAAGGACCAGCCCACCCATCAGTGCACTTAATATTTACAGTATTTGACAACTCTACCACTTAAGTTGTGAGCCATGCTTAGAGCATAAACCATAGAAGTTTAATATACAAAGGGAAGAGTGAGCTGAGTGAGTACATTTTCATCAGCATTCCTCTGACACTAGCTGTAGTTACCTGGAAACAGCTCACGTGGCCATACGTAGCCCATTATGGTGCTTATTGTAGGTATGAAAAAAAAAAAAACAGTGCTGTCATTTTTGGCTGGAAGGAAGGGTATTGCTTGCTGGGCAGGACAATGTTATCAAATAGAAAAATAAGAGAACCTCAAACAACTTGGGGTGGAGTGTAAAAAATTATTCCATTTATTTATCTTCAGTTTTTTTAAACAAAACCAGGAAAATTGAAGAAAGGGAATCTGACTCGGCCTGAAAATTTTCAGTCTTCAGTGAATGTGCATATGAGAGACTGAGGAAAAATATTCCTCTAAACTATGTTTTAAATATCTTTAAATGCAACAGTTACTGTTATTTCTCTGCTCTATAAGTTGCTTTGTCAAAAGAAGCTGTCCTACACTTGATAAATTCCACTTTAATCAGCAGGTGTCTCTATGACTGAGAATAAAAAATAATTGGTTAATCAGTCAAAAATGTCTATAATCAAATAAAGAAAAACTCATAGAAACTCTGGGAGACACTGTCTGGAGGTGATTAATAATTAACATTCCCATTTTCAAAGGGAAGCTTTATTCTTAGAGGTGACTAATTTTTCAATTCACAATTACATCTTCTTTATTTGCCTTAATATTCTTTTAGAGCAAACAGAAAAGCTCTTCCCAAAAATTCGTAACTCTCAAGTAAAACCCAAATGCATTTTAATAATAACAGTTGCTTTCCAGAGGTTAATGTGGAGATCGATTGTTGTTTCCTTTGCTTTATATATTTCCAGGGAGATTAAGCTCTTACTGTACAGGAGTAATACTAATCAGAAATGGATTAAATTAATCAATTATAAACACTGTACAAACATATATTCTTGCTTGTCAAAATGGTTTCCATCTTAAAACGATACCCACAACAAAACATTTGCCATAACACCATTCACATTTTCCTCTATTTTCTCTCATTCCAAGCAGAAATATTTGAGAATTAAGATTGGAGATTAAAGATTTTGCTCCCGTTCCAACATAAAATAAAAAAATAATAGGTGAGGTAGAAAATATTTGATATGTAGGAAAGAAATCAAGAAGCTGCAGTATTACCCCCCCACCTGCAGAACAGAGTAACAAATTTGCTGTAAACTATCCCTGTCTAAAAAGAAGAATCCAGTTTACATTTTATAGTGGACCACTGTCAGTAGAAATTACTTGTAGTTTTACTATCCAGAATTCTTTAACACTTAAAACTCTATGACTTAATGAAAAGCACAGCATAACCTTCAGCAGCAAACCCCTTTCAAAAAAAATTCATGTGCTTAGACTGCCAAGTGAATTTAAATACCTTCCTAACAGTGAGCAAAACAGAAATTTCCTGTACTGGTGTGAGCAGGCATTAGCTACGTGAGTATCCTCTAGTCCGACTCTTACAGACAGCACCCATGAACGCTGTCTCTGCCAGAGGGATCTCTCAGGGGCTCTTCCAAGCCCTTTGTTAAAATAACACCACCGAATTGGAGATAGGATTGATTTCCCTGTCTGTGATGGACTGCACCCCTTTCTGGGTATGGCTTAATCATCCCTGCTAGAAATAACTTTTCCCTGGGGCTTATGGAAAGACTTCAGAAGACAAAATTTTTTTACTTTCAGAATGCATCAAAGCTGTCCAAAATGGCAGGTATTTTCAAAGAAGATGCTCCCAAAGGAGGACAACCTCCCTACACGGTCTTTCACTCTTTCGCTTTACCCAGCTCCACCAGCTGAGCACTGCACAGGCATATTAGCATGCACAGCATCCCTTTATGAAAAAGCATAAACATTTCCAGCAAGGGCACTCCGTGCAAGTTTGTCTGCTAAGTGGCTTTGCCTTCTCCTTAAAATATGCTTAAAATAAAGCAGTTCTCAGCAAAATAGATTCCCTGTTATTCCTTTCCCTGTGGAATGTATTCAGAGCCAGGACATTTTTAGAGCCTCTCCATTAACTCCTGTGAGTTTGCTTCCAGCCCCTCCTTTTTATGGAGGGAAGATCTTATTAGAAGCTAAGGTGACTGCCCCGTGCCTGCTCCTTGCTGATGCGCTAGCAGAGCATCCCTGCAGAGCTAGCTCCCTCTGCTTCAAATGGGCTCTGTACTCTGTAGGCAAAGGTATATCCTGGGAAGCAGAGACATGCCATTATTTCAAAATCAGTACAGAAGATACTGGTGATCTGGTGGTTACACATCACATTGGATTAGATTTCAGTATTCCTGTTGGAATTTACATTTTACTTGGAAGAAAAGTTATTGGCTCAGTTTAGGTTTTACCTGTTAATTATCAATGTTAAAGTGCCAAAATATAATCCTTTCAGATTTCTCTATATGAACTATAGCTTCTGGAAGGGTATAAAAACACAGCTTACTTTACTACTGTTACAGTGGCTCCCCTTTCTTGCACTGAGAAGAGAATTACTTTACAATTAGTCCTAAAGGTTCTGCAGTCAAGGCTTTCCTTGTGGTTAAAGAGAAAAAAATATCTCTGACCTGCAGATATGAATACTAAATAATATTAATTATTCATAAATATTTTTATTATTTGGTATTCATGGTTACAGATAAGACAGTCATATTCGTTTGCTTTGAATTAATCAAAAATATAAAATGAGACCAACATAGATCCATATATATATTGCTAAATATACATACATACAGATGTGTACACACATCCTACAAGCCCACATCTACTTCAAAGAACAGATATTGACCAAGACTGTTCAGAATATAATTTCTTTTATGCACAATGGTACAACAGAATCTACAAATCCATTTAATGACACAGTTGGACTTGAGCTACTAAAATTTCATCCCAGCAGAAATAATAATTTCTTATTTTGTCATACAGAATGGATTATATGATGTTAGAATTTAACTACAATTTGAAATATTTGAAATTCCTTACACAATTCCTGTGCATTTTAGATTTGCCATTTATCTTTCACATCTCACAGAGGATCTAACCAATCAAAAATATTTATTACATAAACAAAAACAACAGAACACAATCAAAGAGAGAGAATATCCAGGTTGATGCTTCAGTTTAGTAAAATACTGAAGTGTCAGTGCCTCTGAGTTCACTGGAACTACTTACGTAGTTTAAATAAGTTACATGCTTCAGTCAAAGGCCACAGAAAAACATCGCTATATTGATAATTAGTTAGGAAAGACTTCACTTTCATGCCCACTTCTGGTCCCAGCTCAGCCTTGAGGTGGGTGAGTGGGCTTCCTAAGCCCTGGAGGATGTGTATCTCCAAGCTGACTGCACAGTAATGAATGCAGCTCAGCCACCAAGAAACAGAGGAGCAGAACAAGGTTTTGCCCCAATCCAGGGCCTACTTAGCTGTCCCAGCCAGCACAGCTAGAGTTACAGGAGAAGATGGAAAACATCAAAACACTGTAGGTGTCTCCTACTTCACTACTCCAAGGTGCTTGTACTTGATTATGCTTAGCACAGAACAGAAATGATACTAGCAGAGAAAAGAATAGAAGCTTAATGAAAACTACCTTTTAAAATACCGACTGATATATTTTTTCAAGTGTTATAAATATAGACAATACAATCTCTGGCAGAGCTGCCAAACCTTCAAATCTATAGTTAGCTCAGCAAGTGAACAGGAGTAGAAGCTAAAATGGAAGTGGTGGCATATATTTTAAGAGAACTAATAAATCATTCATCAGCCTTTAATTATCGTACTCTATAATCACAGAATCAAGCAATAAGCATTTCATATCCAAATTGAACACTTCTACCTGGCCATTGACTAAAATCGGGAAGCACTTAAAGACTTCTGTTTTGTTTTAATTATAGACAGCCCAATTTCAATCTATTTATTATGTTATTTGCATCTTAACCTGGAAAATACATATGCATTTCAGCATCTTTAATTGTGTGATTAGACCAATGACATGAATATCTGCAAGACTGTTTCTTTTGTTTGGAATAAAATTACTCTGGTACCAGAACAGATCCATTCTGAAAATACTTACGCTTTACTGTATTTTAAGAACGTTCCTCAGTACTCAATTTTAAATAAAAAGACAAGAAAAAAAATATTCTTCATTGACTGTTCCTCATTATGATTAACACACTTCTGAAGTGCCTTATTTCTACGACCTACGAACTCCTACCTGGGACTCCAGGGAATTTATTATGCCACCACCCCTGGAGTAAGCAGACTGTTGAGAAACCTGCATGTCCTTGTAAGAGGTGCTGAGAGACACAGAAATCATTTCAGTGTCAGGATCCCCACTCATAATTTTTAACATGAGGAACATTACATAAAGAGTTGGGTAGTTAACATAATTTAATGACATTTTACTAATTCTGAGAAAAGATTAATTATGATAATTCAGAGATAATAGGGAATTGTTTTAAACTAAATGCCAAGTTTTGCTGAAACTTCTCAAAAGTAAACCCTACTAGATCAATTTTTCCTGCAAAGAGTCAAACCTACATATTTGCTGGTGTACTCTATCTTAGAGGGTATTTTTCCACCTAATAATGTCATGCTCTTGTGCTGTAAAGAAATGTTTATGTAAAAGAACATTCAATTGGTTTAAAAAAAAGATCAGGGCTTATACTCTTTAAGGATACATGCAAGATTGCCTTTTTATTATGTTAATGTAACTTTAACAATAATGGAAAACCTCTGAGACATTTAAAGCTTTACTCAATCAAAAATATGTATTCTGATTTCATTTGAGTTTGCCATGTCTAACATAACATATAGTTTAAATAAAGAAACAATCCTAATAGTCTGTTTAAAGCATGACCATAAGCAACTTTTAATACTGTTTACATAATCACACCCAGACCTCCTACAACTTTTGCAGTGTGTTTGGCCAGTGTATACAAGTACTACAAGTAATCTTCATTAGAAGGTCTAACAAGACTTAAAAATGAAAGTTCATTTTTAAATAGATGTCCCTTCTGAATGGGAAATCCTTTTTCTAGCACCTTTGTTATCAATACTTGCTTCCCAAAATGTATTAATTTACATTACAGTGCCATCACACATGATCTTGACTGACTTCATGTTTTAAGCAGATTAAAAATAAATCAACTAAATCTGTCTGCCAGTGAACATTTTTCCTCTTGGTTTCAGTTGTGTTGGTGACATAATTTGTTGGAAGGTTTTCAAGACCCTAGAGAGTCATGACACTGTATGATAAGTTTCACCAGTGACGTGTCTCTAAAATAGGGCTGGTATGCCCTAGCATACTGCTAGAGGCATCTCCTGCCAGAAAATTTATGAGATTTGGCATTGTGTTTTTTGGGTTTTTTATCTGATTCTTACCATATGCTCGGAAAACCCAGTTTCCCTGTGAATATGTCTAAGCCTATCAGCTAAAGAAAATGACCCTATAGAAAACGTCATTTTTTCACAAAAGCCTCATATTAATGCATTGCTTAAAGTTAGATATAGAACTAGGTATTAGAAACAAAATACTGATGTTAATTTTGGAACTATATTTTTAACCTTACCCAAAGAACCTCAGGTTCTGTCCACCACTGCCAAACTTCAAATAAGAAACATGGCCCCAGGGGCTAAGCCAGTGAGCTGCCTGGGAGGCAGCATGGGCTCCCCCGACATCCCTCAGGTTACAAGACTGGGAAACTCTTGGACAGAGGACTGCTATGTAGAACTTCTTTGCTGTTACAGCTTTTGCATCTCCAGGAGCATTAATAGTAAGGATATGCTTGCACTTCAGACTTCATCACTGTGTGAAGTAGCTTCCAGCAGCTGTACTGCTCGTCCCTGCAAGGGGAGGTCCTGGTGTAAGCTCTGTTCTGTGCTCTGAATTGCACTATGCCCATGGAAAGGAAGAACTATGCCACTTTTAAACCACCATCGTGAAGTGGCAGCCGCAACCTGCATTTGTGGCAGCTTCTTGGCCATTTAGCAGTCAAGCAGTATTTCATATATGTGTGTATGTATACAGCAGGTTGATAGTACATACCACAGGTGAGGAACATTGCCTTGTCATAATAATGCCCTTCAGCTGCAAAAAACTGTTGAAAGAATTGTGCAGTTTTCCTTTGAGAGCACACATGCTTTTAGATTAATCTGGTTCTGAGCATCCTATCAGAAACATGAACTGAACATATACTTCTAGATACCAGAAGGTTCAGTTTTAGAGGTTTTTTCAGCTTTTCTAGAGGCAATGAACCAGTCTTGTCAAGGAATAAGATCAGACAGACGACAGGTCCTTGTATTTTATCAAGGGCAGAGAAGATAACACCCTGCAGAAGCTTGCCAATTCATACAAGTTTTATATCTTGACATACAAATCATAGACATTGACAGTCAATATTATCATATAACATATGAAGAGTTTTTTCCTTAAACTTGGGAGAAATACAGCAGTCACATGAAAAACTATGGCAAAAAAACTTAAGGTAAAAAGAATGTTTGGTTCTTCTCTAGATGTAAATGTGCAAGGGAAAGGAACAGAAAAAGTTTCATGTTTTCTATCAGTTCCTGTGTTTTAATCCTGACTACTGACTTTATTGGCTGGTTCTCATGAGATAAGATGTGAATGTCAGCGGGTCTCCTGGTATTGATGGGAAGAATAAAAAAAAAAAAGCCCTACTTTTCAAGGGTTTTTTCATGTTTTAAGGAGAATACATACAGATTATAAATAATGTGCTTTATAAATTCATGAGGTTTGGGGGGAGATTTTTTCCTTTATTTTTTTTTTTCCACCTTTTTTTTTTTTTTTTTTTTTTTTTTTTTTAACTGTGACTTACTTATTTGATCAGAAGCTGTGATAGTAAAGTGTAGATGTAGCATAATAATTTTACTGGTAAAAGTAAGGATTAATTTAATGCTGGTTGTTGTCTTGTTTATGGCTAGGAGGTATGATATGAAATTCCGGATATACTGAATTAAAATTAGGGTATTTTGGGTGCATGAGTTCTTATAGCTCTCTTAGTGTTACTAAAACAAAAATAATTATAAAACCTGTAAAGCTGCTCCTAAAAGACATACATGTTTTTTTTTCTGGGAAGTTTAGTTATCCATCTACTCATGCCTTGTGCTGGTATTTTGAAGATTCTTGAAACGAGCTTGGAAGTGGGAGCAAGACAAGCGCCAATATCCTGAGCAAGTCTATATATTAATTCCTCTGAATTCCAACACAAGACTTTAGAAGTACACATAAAAAGGCTAAAAGACTGTAATGACACTTATTGCTGCAATCATTAAGAGCAAGAGCATACCCATTCTCTGCCTAATGAGCGTTCAAGATAAATAAAACTTACTGAGCTCCCTGAGCTTTAATTTAGGGAGATCCTTAATAACCGAGGACATAAGATATAAATGCAACTATAGTTATGCCGTAAACACCAGACAAATGGTAAAAATCTTGATCCTTTGTAATGGACAAACATTGATTTTCATGATAGTGCACTGATTTTCAGAAACCTTGATTTACTTGCTGATTTTTGAGGAGTTTCTAGTCTAAGCAAACAATTGCAAATTCTGTGTTAAGGATTTAAAATATAAATAAATGTTTGGAATATTAAATTGCTTCTGTAATTCATCCATGGCATACAGTTACTACCTCTCTAGCCCTGTATAAGAAGCTATTTAACTAAGTGTATTAATAGATAAAGAATGGTGCTGGGAGATTAAGACTAGGACTTGAGAAAATAAAGCATGTATTAAAATCTCATAGTGTTAATGCTCTTTTAAAGAACAACTTCTGTAGAGGAATTTAACAAACCTTATGGCTTACAAAAATGATGGATGCAAAGTGCAAGACCAGACCTGTTAACAGTACCACAATTTTTTTCTAATGCAAATTTTACAGTGTTTCATAGCTTTGCCTTTCAATTCTCCATGTTTTGTTAAAGCAAGATCCATAAGATGATTTGCTGGTTAGATCTATTCTCATCTGAGCTTAATTCAGAAGCACGTGTTACCCAAAGGTCTAACAACTGTGTATAAGGACCAACATGTTGTAATTTGGTTCATAGCTACCCATATTTTTTGAAGGAAAAATAGCTACATCAAGACTATGTTTCACCTTGGTTCTCCTGCTGTGGTGCTATACCTCTGCTTATTCTTTTCTGTCCAAGCCTTGTCTTTTTCTTGGCAGAATTTTTATTACAAAATTTCTTTAACTTGGCAAGTTTGTCTCATGGTTATCTGCTTTAAACATAAATGTGAATGCATGCACACTCTCAGCTGTCACATTGTTTTCACAATCGTCATTACAAGCTCAAGTGTATAGAGTCCTGCTCCTTTGCTGAAACACAAACTCCTCTGCACAGGCCATGCTGGAACCAAGTCCTGTGGGTGCTGCCTGTTGGTGAGGCAAGAAAAACTAAAACAAAACATCCTGTCAGAGATGGTAGAGCATAAAATCCCCCTTCATTCCCCTGATGAGAATAGGGACTGTTGAATGCTACACTAAGAAGTTGGGTAGAATTATCAAGGAATAGATTGTACATGTGGATACGATACTTGAAGGTCAGATATAGAAAGGGTGACAACTCACCCCTCAATCTTGTAAAGACTACAATTTTCATTGGTTTAAAATTTCTCCCTTCGTAGCAGTAAACCTGCGTCAAGACAAGTTGAAGCGATTTTCCCTATTGTGCATTCCTACTAATTGCCTGTCCCCTGTCACTCTACTGGACACTCTCTCTTATGTGGTTATAACAATGGAAGAATCCAACATATTTCCCAGTAAATTTAAAGACCTTCCACATAAATTTAATTCTGTGGGGTTTTTTTTGTTTGTTTTTTGTTTTGGGTTTTTTTTTTTTTTTTGCTAATCTTTAATGCAGATTAAATACAGTTATCTGAAATACCTGTTCAGTTCTGGATCCTTACTATTGCTTAAGTGGCTTCACTACCTACTGCTAAGCACAGCTTCCAAATTACTACATAAAAAGAGCTTCCAAGTTATTTCTACTGTACAAGTGGCATAAAAGCATCTGATGTTGATATTTTATTCTTACCATGACACCATCATTACTTTCAAACAAGAATGTCTTATAGTAAACATGTATTCACTTATTACTCATTATTAGGACAGCTCTGTCTGCATCTTTGTGTTTTTATGTTAAATTCTGTAACAGATAATTCTGTGAGGAGAGGTCATTTTACAAACATAATTCGCATTTCTCCACAGTATCTTAAGACACTTCTCACTTGAATTTCAACTGCAATGGTTGCTATGTAATAGGTGAACAGACACAGTTCTTATAAGGACTTCCTTGTTACATTGTCTGACTCTTGCCCTCTGAAAGCTTTAGCTTACCAATTTCTTCCTCCTGTAGAAAACTAATGAGATCCCTTCTGTACTGCTCCATATTCTCAGTCATTCTTCATTGCAGTGGTCCTTTAAATAACTTTTCTGTCATGGAAGTTGCTCTAAAGGTGTTAAGTTGGTATATCGACATAAATGCATTCATTCACCCTAATTACAAAACCCGTTTCTCTAACTCTATAAAATCTATTTGGGTGAATGGTACTCTAAGTTATAATCTAATTTTAGCACACAAATTTTTCCAACCAGTATTTTTCTCCTATTAATTGTTGGGAGCAGTATTATCCACTATATAACAGTAATTATATTTAGTGTACATCCTCTTTCTTTTTTATATAATATTTTGAATAACTCAAAACTTACAAAAGAAATAAAACAGGCTAACAGTTGTTAAACTGTATAATCTGTGTTTCTTCACTAAAACACCTTAAAACTGAACTTCTAATCTTCAGCTTTTGTCACATGTTATTTCACACTGACTTTGTACTACTAAATAAATTTATATCTAAGTATATACATACAGTACATAGTCTAGAAGGTATAGTTTCTGTTGTATTTCACATAGAAATACCAACCTGAGTTTTGTGTCAATCTAATAATGATTTTCACTAAACATTTGCTTTGACTAAGTTTCAAATGTAGTCACCTATTCAAGTCCAAGAGTTGAAGAGGCATACCTTGTTTGTACCATCTATAAAATCTGGTTGAGGTCAAAAAACATTTTAATGAAATGCTTTACTTCTAAACTGTGCCATTATCAATTATTTTAAAGAACAGGTCCTACTCTGACAACAGATTGTACATGTAGACAATTAATTTGCAGAGGAGTAAGCTATGTTCTTTTTCACAGTTTTAACTATTTAAATAAGATCAGTCACAGTATTTAAATGGTTAGTGCTTACTATAAATATATATATATATATATATATATAAATTAAGACACAAATGAATGGCCTTGTCTTTTTTTCTTTATAGTAGTTGATGTTTTTAGTGATTATTTACACAATCAGAAAGAGAAATTGTCTCTCCATTGATACAAAGTTCTGTCAATGGATTTCTGGGGACAAGGTGGAACCCTTACTGCAATATCCAACACAGAACATGCAAGAAACCTTATTAAAGTCCTAAACTTCCATTTAAGAAGGCACAGGAATATACAGTAGGCAGTCTTGGTGAATTCACTGGCACTGCTAACATGCTTAAGACCAGGTATTCACAAAATATTTGTAGGCCAGTGCTTAGGAAATGTTTATTGTCAGGTGCTGAAACGGTTGGGGAACAGGGGGTATTTTGTTCAAAGAAATCCAACCTTCCTCCCTCTCAGGCCCCATCAGAACATGGAAGAACAGGTCACAAAGGAGTGGCATTCTAAATCATATAAATAAATCATTAATTAGTTACATAAATGGTTTTATAGAATCATGCAAATGTTGATAGAGGAAAAGCTAGGTAATTCTTTAGCTTTCAAACACAGCTTTGTATTTTATTCCTGATAATGGTCTGTACTGTTCAAACTGTACTTAAAGCTCTTTATTCTTCTGTTGAATGTACGTCCTGATTCTCAGTACCTACTGACACAACTATAACAACTGGAGATATTGATTCAAGCTCTTTCTAGTCATACCACATGACTTCACATTATATTCTCCTGCTTCTACAGAAGGACCTTTGGTCCTACTCCAATAGAATAAACTGAAAGATCGGTTTCAGAAGGGAAGTGGGAGTAAGGTGCAGGATGGGCTACATGACTGTAAATTCCTTGACTTGCTAGAGAGGATGAGCCAACAGTTCTGAGTATTTAACTTTGCTGGTTTACATAATTATCAAGGCAGTCCAAGTTTGTAAAAGGTATTTTTTCTTATTTAAAAAAAAAAAAAAAAAATCAAACCTCAACAAATTAAAGGCATCTTGCCCAATCTGTTCAACTGTTCTTGTTCAATAAGCCTGTGTGATTGATCTCATTTTTCCTAATAATATACATAAAAGTGCCAGCATACAGCAGGGAAGGGAAAAAATATACTGATACTAGGACCCTATTGAAAATCCTA
This sequence comes from Tyto alba, assembly GCF_018691265.1. NCBI lineage: Eukaryota > Metazoa > Chordata > Aves > Strigiformes > Tytonidae > Tyto > Tyto alba. The sequence continues at coordinate 15,133,166 of NW_024881279.1, forward strand.
TACAGTTAGTATGCTTAGGACAATGAGCAGATCTCAATGCAGACAACACTGACTACTCTACACAGACAAGTCCTACTCTTGCAGGAACTAGAAAACAAACAAACAAACAAACAAAAAAAAAAAAAAAGAAAAAAGAAAAAAGAAGACAGAGCTCCATAGGATGCTGCTAGCTGGGAGGCAACATTCCATATCAGGGAAACACATGGCTGGCATAACCATACACAGGTATATGCAGATCCACCTCCTAAAAATACTTTGAAGGCTGGGGACATGGACATTGGAATGTTTAATATCTATATAATATCAGTCCCACATGCACAGAACAAGGTAAAGTGAATTCATATAAAATAAATTCTGTTAAGAATATCTAATTATCATAAACTGGCTTTGAATTATCAGGTACCATAAACCAGTAGGTGGAGATATATAGAGCAAAACATCTGATGCTGTGGATCAGCACCCAACCTTTATACGTTTTGAGAAGTTTACTTTTAGTCTGGCCCCATGGGATAAATATCCATTTGCTACTGGAGCATATCAGATACACACTTAGAGACTATAATGTGGTTTTATTTCATTTGTAATGATTTGAATCCCCATGTTCTGAGACTCCTCCCTAATGTGAGCCAAACTGCAGCAAATAGGAATAGCCAGATTTAATTCAAAAGGTCAGACAACAGAAAGAAAACAGTAGCATAAACACATCTTTTAGATAACAAACTGCTAAATGTTATCTTTGGCTCAAGTGCTTTTCTACAGTCGACATTGTTTCTTCTGACCTGATGAGTACTTACAGTAACAATCAAGAGTACAATTACTGTTTTAACTATCCCAGTTATGAATCCTTAAGAGATCTAATAAATTCCCAGATGTTGTGCTGAATTAAGATTAAGAGGGTTCCAGGTATCTTCCCTTGGTAGAATGTAATGGGTTTTTTCTACAGTGCATGGGCAATGTTGGCACATGAGCATGAGCCCCAGGGCCAGGCACAGCAGGGCATACTCCCTCTGTTACCTTAAACGTGGTAGATCTCTCACAGAATCAAGTCTTTGAGTTTGTTTCTGAAGTATATTCTTATTTGGTTATATTTAAGCATTTAGATTGCAAGAATTTCTAAACTATGTGCATTCCTGCTATGCTGCCTAGAAAATAAAAACCTTCAAGTTTTAATGGGAAAATCTGAACTGCAGCCTGTTACTCACTCCTGCATATGTCTATAACAATATATTACTGGAAAAGAAGTTTTAGTGTTACACGGTAGAAGTGATTATGCTTGATGAACATGTATTTCAAAACCAGGGAAAAAAATGCTGGAGTGTCTTAGGTGACTGATAATTGTTTCTGTATTACTCAATTTCAAGAGCAATGAAAAGACAGACAAAGAAAAAGTTCACGGAAAAACTATGGGAGGAAAAGTGTGAAGAGTACATATTCTGTTCTTTGAAGGAAAAATTGGTGGACAAATAAGATATATACAGAATTATTTCCTTAAACACCTTTTTCTGATTCTTCTAAATTACAACAAAATTTGCAGTTTTGACAGACCTTACTTTGTACAGCAGACAGTTTGTGCAAGTGAATTTTTTGCCTTCAGAAGGCTTTCTTTACTTCTTCCTTCTGCTTTGCTTCTTTATGGGGAGTGTGTGTGTGGGGGGAATCCAAAGCTGAACCCTTTCTAGTTGCTGTCTGCCACAGATCTAGCATTAGGAGGCTTCACTAGCTACAGTTTTATTGAATAACCAGTTGTATTTCCAGGCACACGATGGTTTGCTATCCCACTTATTCAGTTTATATCACTGTCTTCAGAAAAGGGCCTTCACTCTCTGTCATCCAAGACAAAGGCATACTTTGGTATATTCTAGCTATTAGAGCAAGTCATGATGCATAATCAGAGAAAACACCAATAGTTTTGCAGTCCTAGGGCCTTTGGCATCTCTAAGAGATGTGAGAAGTTCATGACACCACCACAAAGTGATTAAAGGTTTTGCCGCAGACTAATAAGGAAAATGTCACATGCCAATTGCTTTATAATATAGACTTGAGCCTTTTCAACATTTAGATCTCTCAAATTCATGCTTGAATTATATGTTAGTGAATAACACCACTTTTAGTTTTCACCAAGGAAAGTATTTTCACTCTTGACAAGTGATCTCATGTACCAATTTTGTTGGGTTTTTTGTCCTGAAAAAAATGGAGGATATCATCATGGCATCACACCTGGCTCAGTATCAAAATACTGTTGTGTTGCATGTTTTTCTTGAACTCTGGATTGATCAGATACAACTAAAAAAAACTGTGAAAACCCCAACTCTCCAGAACTGCTACAAAATAATCGCAATATTCTATAGGCCTGATTTTACAATCCTCAGTTACATAAATGTAATAAAGCTTTAGCTAAATATGTATTAGTATTTAGTAGAATGGGATATATCTGTGTGAAAAAATTATTCATTCCAACAATCTCTTAAAAAAGTAAACTCAGTCATTTTATCACTGTTGATTACAAATGGTGTCTGCATGACAATTTAGGGATCTAATTAATTAGTCACAGCTGAAGATGGGTTAGATGAACCCTGCCTTTAATGACCTGCAGAGCAGAGTTTTACTTTCAAAATCAACAGCTGACTCGTTTACTTGATACCACAAAATGAGAAAGTCAGACAACTGTCTTGTAACTCTGAAATATTGCTAATAACAACATTTTTTTGTTCAAAGCCTGTGCACTCTCATTCCTTTCAGTTAGGGTAGACAGTGGTAATCGAGAAGGTGGTTCCACAACTATGCCACTGAGTTACTCCCAAAAATACAGAGCTCTTTTCCCTACCGCAGAACTATCACAAGTGAAAGTCGTTTCTCTCCCAGTCACACCAGTGACTGTTAGCTTGAACACTGTTCTAATGTCAATTGCTTTCCTCTTGATTGGCAGCAGTAAAAAAGAAAAAAAATACTCAGTACTCTTTTTACAAAACCTCTACTGACTAAGGAGGCACTGTGTCTACGTAGAAACATATAATAATTTTCCCAGGTAACAGTTTGAGCTCTAAAACAAGAACAAATAAATATTGGTACGTGGAATCTCAAAAGAGGTAGAAGTGCACACCAATATCCATGCTACAAAGATCAGGTAGACCTTAACATTTTTACAAAAGCAACAAGTAAAGACTACAAATGTTAAATATGGCTTCATATTGACTGCCTTTTCACATATTACTTGAGCAAGCCTAGCTGTTTACACCAATTGCTTAGTTTGTTTAAACAGGGTAGTAGGCAGGGACCAAATCCACAGCTGCTGCAACAATCCAGCTATGTCAGTTTACACATGCCAGGGAGCTAATCCCTCCTTACACCAACAAAACTATTTATGGTATTCAACATTAAAAACAACTGGTTACATTCTAAAATATCACTTGGATCATCTTGGATTATCAGAGACCTTCAGAAATGCTATCATTATAGCTTTCCCTTAGAATCAAGCACAGATTTAGATGACAACACAGTTTCAATTCTAACTAATATTTACATTAATTGATAATGTCCAGAAAATACTGTTTTTTAATTATTTGTGGGTTTGCTTCTATATCCCAGTGATTATTTCAGCTGCTTTTGAATGAAAACAGTATTTTTTTAATATAATATAACCACATATGCAAACTATTGTAAATACAGATTTCATGTGGCAAACCTTGGCATATGACAATTGTGAGGTATATTTCTATGAATGAAATAGATGGAACCAGAAATGTAGTTGAATCATTATGTTACAATGAGCAAGAAAAAATGGGAAGTTAATCAAGCAGCTGTCTAACCAACATCAACATTTCAGTTCTGCCTGACTAACACTGGGGGCTCTGCAAGGAAATTCAGATGTAAATCAGGTTTTAATCTAAAACAGTGAAAACAAGCAATATAGACCACAGAATAAATCAGGAAGAACCCACCTTAGAACTCAAATGCTGAGAAAATGCTAGGAGCCTTGGGCCAGAGGAAAACCTGTGCCCAACCTACCCTGCTCTTATATTGCCTGTAAATGTCTGACACTAACACCTGGACCCTCAATTGTACCAGCACAGCAGTTCTAGGAAATTTACACAGGTTTTGTCTGTGCAATTTTCAGTAGATATAAAACCAAACATAAATAAATTTAAAATGAAGGAAAATGTAAAAGAGTTGTGTCTGTAACTTTTGGATAAGGCCCTTAAAAGAGATGAGTGCAAAAGCTAAGTATCAAAGCATACCATTGCAACATCACTTTGTTAATGATTGTCCCAGTCTATTCCTCATCTATATTTACTATGCCTGACTACACTTGGATTTTTAGCACTAAGCAGGTCACATAAAAATTAAATTTGAAAATCTGAATATCACTTAAATGTTTACTCTGCTGTTTCTGCAGTAGATTTCAAACCCTGGAACAGGACAGGGCATACAAGATTGCTCTGACAGGGTACTGCAATTGAGCAAGTACATTTCCATGCAGTAACATCAGCAGTCAGGAAGCATATGATGTGTCCAACTGGAAGATAAAATCATCTGAAGACCCTCATTGTCACCACCTCTAAGTGAGGAAGGCAGTGGAGTAGGAGGATGGATGAATCAAACACCATGTGCTTCTAAATGATGGTGGGAACCAGCACCCGCCAAGCCAACGTGTGTGTTACGTGTGCTTCACAAACTTTTCTGTGTCTTCTAAACAGTATTTGAAGGAAAGCTTCAGCTTAGCACTGTGCTCGCTGAAATTTACAGGAATTTTGGCTAATTGAACTTCACAGGTTGCAATGTTCTCATTCTAGATAAAGGCACCAGGACAGGGAGAGAAATTAAATCTGTCTAAGCTCACCTAAGAAGTCAGCAGGGTATTTGGCTTCCAAAGCAGCAAAATTCAGCCTAGCATGACACAGTTAAGTTTAAGAATACTTATGACTCTGGGCATTAAGTGGATTCTTAAGTGTTTGGATGAATAGGGATGGATTTAAACACAGTTTAGGCATCTCTCTGAATTCAGGCTGAGATATTCTGACTCCACATCTTTTAGTTCTATCAAAGGCGAATATTTATAGTAAGACAATGGTGAACTGAGTTTTTCCCTACTGTTTTTTTTCCTTAATTTTTCAAAAATGTATTTTATTGTTTCTTATCTCTGTAAATATTTATTTTACTTTGCTCACTTAATTTTTGTAGTCACTTCTTTATCCATAAATAATAAGTTACGGGCTTATTAATGCACTAGATGTTGTATTGTTAGATAAATTTTTCAAGGAAAAAAAAATAACAACTTTCAGGAACTTTGAATAATCTAAAGCTTCTGCTTACATAGATTTTTATCCTATCTAATTTAGGAAAAGTCATTATTATGGATCACTACCATTGCTTAAGAAAACATGAAATTACAGGTTAGCTCATTGGTCTGCAGGAATATGAACGTCATTAATTGTATCAAACCACAAGTCATAATTCTAAGGTCTGAGTCCCAAACAAATCTTTCCTTACAAATGCAGAGCAGGAAGGACAGTGAGCCACAAAATTACTTTCTTATTTTTGAAGGGTAATTGAATGACCTTTTTGTGGGGAGAGTTTCCTAGTTGTAGAGGTGTGTTGAACTTATACTAAAGGTACTAAGGAAGCTCCAGGAGGTTGTAGATTTACTAGTGAAGACTTCACCTCATCAGAAGCAGTGAGTTAGAGTGCAGGAGATAAACACATACAGTGCTTGTATTCCACTATAGATAAATCCAGCTGTTGCAGGAAGACCCTCCTCAAAAAGATCTCATCAATGATCACCACGGGATTTACCAGGCTCCTGTAATTCCCCCAAGCTCCTGATTGTGACCTGTGTTCTTTTTGGTGCTTTTCATTAATTCCATAGTGTTTTTTTCAGAAAACAGATTATTATCTCATTCTTCCTTTCTGACATCATACAAGAATTCCTATTATTATCTAGGTAAGAATCCTCCATTTCTGGCTTTACGCCTTGAATTTCATGGTCATGTTTGGCAACAGCACGGCAAGGCATAATAAATTGTTGTCTCTGTGGATTAGAAAGTCTGAGAAACTTGTGAGTAATTGGAGTTTCTGTTTTAAATACTGTATTATGAGACTGTGAAGAGAAAATCATCATCTCTAAGTTTCTGGGCATCAGCTATTTTACATATTTATTCTATTTTTAATAGATAATGGGTTCAAAGAAGTGCTACTTTCAATTTTCAACACAGATCTAGAAAGTACATTCATATGTCTTTAATGGGCATTGTATCTCTGATTGACTCTTTGAAAACAGTGCAACATGTTTTCATGAAGATTCTCATTTGTATTTCCCTGGAAGTTCTTGTCTTTCTGTTAATTTTTTGAAGAGAAGAAAGGCAATTAATAGAACCTTACTGTAAAATTAAGAGGCGTAATGAGAGTGAACTTTTTTTTTACATCACCACTTGACTTTTAAAAAAAACACTAGCTGACAATTATATGTCCTGCTTTCTTGACTGTGGCTGTAATTTAAAGGAAAAAAAAAAAAGTTAAGCAACTGAATTTTGTTACATCTACCAAAGGCAATAGCTATTCTTCAATATATTTCTGAAATACATTAAATTAAAAATAGAGTTCAAATCATACATTTAACAAAATATTTCCATTTAACCACACAAGCAGGTCTTGTAAATAATAGAGTTCAAAGCTTTGGAGCAGATGGTCTTTCTGTTTTAATTCTTTATCTGATCTGCTGTATGCCAGTAAATCTCTGAGTTTCATTTGCTTTACTCAAATCCCTTGTCTATTCAGGACACACTGTGACAAAATATTCTGCTGTGGAATTTCAGTTGTTTTACATATGCTCCTAAACTAAAATAAAACATATGTATATTTTGTACACACAAAGAACAACATGATAAAATACACAACACTGAAAAAAAATATATTCTTCCCTGGTGACCTCTTTAAATACTCTGCATATACGTTATGTATATATATACAGAAAGAGGATGCAGGCACATAAGGAATAGGCCAGATTTCAAAAAGTGCTTACTAGAAAGTCAAAAGCAAAAATAGTTATACCCCCTTTCAAAATCTTTATATCAATTTTAATCCATCATTTAATAAATATATTTTACAAAAATAGGATTCAATTGTTTTAACTTCATTGCTACTAATCACTTGTACTAACATCAAGGTTCAAAGCATTGCACGTAGTAGCTGTGCCAAGTTCATTTTGGCTGACTGTTCAGATTTAATAATATTGTTTTTAAAGGATTTAGCTCTACACTACCTTGTAACATGAATGACACAGCCTCTTTTTGAAAACTATGGAGTCATAAAGGTGACTTGAAAAAACATAGGTCTCCTTGGCACCTTTCTTTTCCAAAAGTGACTGTAAAACCATACAGTGAGTTGCATATCATCTAATATTGAGTTACTTGGAAACATAAATTCAAATGCATCTTTCCTTTCTCATTGGAACAATTCATTCAAGAATTAAATCATATGACCCTAAGACTCACTGGTAATATATACATTCCTATATATAGCTGGAGATTTTCAAAGATACTCTCTTAAGTTAGGTGCCTGAAACCCACAGACGGATTTATTTCATATATGCATTACCCTTAGTGGTATTTGGATTAGGTCAGTGGAATTTAGATGGGAAAGGGAAAAAGTAAGGATTGCAAGACACGTATCTCCTACTAATCACTTGTTCTTCCAAAGGACATTTCTGTTGGTAATAATAAATTATATTTTATTTTATAATTGTTTTTCTTTCTTCCCTTAAAAAACAGTTATTTTGTTACCACAATCCATCATAAACCAGCATATTTGTTTGATTACATCCAAATATTTTTAGTATTTACTATGTAATGACATGATAACTGTGATAACAACCTCTGAAAAGAAAAGGAAAAATCTGGGTTACGTGTGAGCACTGATGGACAGGAATCTCAGCCATGGAGGAAAAATAGTTTTGTCCTACTTTCTGAGCAGATGAGATTTAGAGAGAGAATGAGCAACTTCCAATTTTAGGTCAATATTTTCACCCAGGGAGAACTCAGAACAACGTATCATCCTTTGGCAGATGGCAATTGTGTCCATGGAGGCAAAGACCATCCTGTGTAACCCTTGACACTTTATTAAAATAAACCAGTTGCCATTGTTTATATGCTAATTAAAAATAAGTCAGGAAGAAAAGTATAGGATGCAAGGTTATGTCTCACGGGCTCTGAAACTACTTCAGCTGCCCACTGGCTCAGATTTTAGTGCACAGAGGTACATGAACCTCTAGCCATTCAGTCATTCACTTCTCAGCCCATCTGCCTGCCTCACTACCTATCACAGACACACACATATAGCAAATGTACTTACAATTTCTTTGTTCATGAGAAATGAAGGGGAAAATTGAATACTGGAGCTATGTTGAACATTTATTTATTTTTGCAAACATATATTACCAATTTAAAAAAATTATTAAGGTCACTGTAGGTAATATAATGAATACCCTAGTGACAGGGCAAGGAATCTCCATGGTTTTACAGCCACGCAGCATCAATGTACTTCAATAAAAATCTCTTGTGCTGCTTTTGTAAACTCAGCTGAGGACCTCAACTTGTTGCTTAAGCAAAATTCTCTCATGCTTCAGTGCAAAAATGAAAACATAGTAAATTATGTTAGCTAAGAGCAAATGAAGGTGAAAACATTGCATATTTGGAAAATACATCTAGCCACTAAGATTGTGTCTGTGCGCTAGTGATTTGAAAAGTCACTGCTTATAATTTCCTTGGGAAGTCAGTAGGTTTTTCTGTTCCCTACTTCTCTGTGCACTGCTAACAACCTTGAATCAAAATGAGATGAACTACGTTGGAAATGTCAGGAAACTAAGCAAAAACTGCATTGTAAGTCTTTAAAATAACCTGTGGATATTTACTGCTGATCATAATGACTGGGTGAACTTTGTGAACTAGGGGACTTCGATAAACAAAATTTCTATTTTCCTTGTGCTTAGGGAAATCATTGCAGCGTTTAGACTGTTAGAAGTCAGGCATTTATCCAAAATGACTGCCACCTTGGAAGTTATTGCCAGCCCTAGCTATGAATGTCATTGGTTTGCTGGGTCACATCAAATCCTTCTGATGCTGTTACAAACAAATCATGTATTTCATGAGGATGTGCAGAATGTGCAATATCTGATCTAAAAATCTGAATAAAGCTTGCAACAGATAGTTTAACTGTACCATAGGATACCAATTCAGGTTATCTCTGACAAAATACAGGTTTTGACCTCCCTTGGAGCAGCATCATAGGAGGGAACAGAAATTGGATCGGCGATGGCATTGAGAGGGAAAGAGGGAAAACAGACAGTATTTGAAATCCAGTAGGTGCATATGACAAGGATTTTTTCCACCCCACAGATGCTGGTAGTGCTTCATAAGTAACAGATACTGTGGACTGAGGAGTTCATTATATCTTTACACTAAACAGAGCTAAGACGGCCGACCACGCTGGGTTTGTGGCAGTTAGCAGTGTCTGACATCTCTGCAGAAGGCTTGGGGCTGATGAAAGGTGCCTTGAGCTAAAGCCACGGTACCCGGTGGGGGCAGGTGAGCATGTCGCTCCCCCCGCACACCCAACACCTTGCCCTACCTGATGCATCCAACTTTCTCCTCGTTCCTCCGCAGAAGTATCAGCACCCGCCGAGCCCACCCTGTTTGCTCCCTCCCGAGCAGAGCTCGGTCGCTGGCCGGGGGTTAAACTGACGTTACCTTCAAGCAGAACCGTGCCCCTCGGTGATCACAGGTGGGCCAGGGCCGGGCCACCACGCGTGTCCGGGGGAAAGGCGGGGGGGGGCAGGCGGGAGCCCCTCTCCCGCCGCGGGGGCTGTCCCGGCTGCGGACCCCCCCGGCGGCCCCTGGGAGGGGGGTGCAGCGGGGACAGGGGGGGTGGCAGCCCCCGGGCCCTCGGCAGAGCCCTGGGGCCGCGCCGGGCAAACGTGGCACCTACCGATAACAGGCGTGTGAAAGTGTGGGAGAGCCACCAGGTCCTGGAGCCGATTGCCTACGGGTCTCGCCCAAAGTGCACGTTACCTGGGTTTAATTAGGATTGCACAGCATCTCTGTCCCCGTCTGGCTACATCCGTAGGCTACCGCCCGGTCTCTATAGGTATATACAGTCTATAGGCACACGCGCGTAGTGCTGCGTCCTCTACACTGCTTGCTAGCCTTCATTCATATTTATGGCGCGATTAAATATTTGCTCGAAGGCTGAACGTTAACGCAGACCCGTTATATTTTTAATGTACGACCCTTAAAATAGACTGGTTTGTAAACTGCAAGTGTCTAAAGACTCCCCCCAGGCTCCCCCCAGGCGTGCAGCCTCCCCCCCCAAATAATAATAATGCTGCAGATTGTAGAAGGATTTGAGTCCGCAGCCAGAGAGAAAGGGATTAGGGCGAGAGCACTGGAAGTTAAATTGTGCTGCATATAAAAAATGGGCGGATTGGTCTCTAGATGAGAGCTTGGTACCACCTTCCTTTCTAAAATAAAATCTCTCTGGCATGAAGTCACAGCCTATTTCACATCCGGTTTACCCTGGGACGTATTACTACTGTCTTGGTAAAGAGAAAGCTTTTGTTGTATAGCGGCGGTCGGAATATTGGGAAGAGAAATTTGGGTGCTAAACCCGGAGGAGCGGAGCAGCGGCGGCGGCGGCGATGGCCGAGGCGGAGTGAGCGGCGGAGCCGGAGCCGCGCAGCCTCCGCGCGGGCGGGCGGGCGGGCAGAGCCGGGCAGCGGCGCCGCGGACCCGCGCCCGGGGGGCTCCCGGTAAGGGCGGCTCTGCGCTCGCACACGCACACGCACCCACCCCGCACACGCACCCACCGCACACGCACCCACCCCGCGCACGCACCCCCGCACCCCGCCGGGCGCTCCCGGCTGCGGGCACCGCGTCCAGGCGCGCAGGCGGCTCCTCTCCCCTCTTCGCAGGTACCGCCGGGTCGGTGTGATTTTTTTCCTCTCCCTCCAGCTTGAAAATCCGCAGCGATCGATGGGCATTGTAATTTATCTTATTTATTTATTTTTTAGCGTGGACTGATTTCCACCGGTCGCTCGGAAAAGATTTTTTGGTTTTGGGGCTTTTTTTTTTTTTTTTTTTTTTTTTTTTTTCCGAGGGAGGCGGTGGGAGGGGTGGCTTTCTCAGGGTGAGGGGGAAATACAAAGTTGAAATGCCGGGAGGAAAACAAGTCTCCATTTGCGCCTGAGAGATGGGCGAATCTCTCACTGGGAGTCAAAAATGCATCAGTATGCCCCCCTGTCCCCCCATTTTTTTTTTTTTTTTTTTTTTTCCAGTGGGCGCTGCTGAAATTCTCCCAGAAGCGTGGCTCTTTCTCCCATTTTGAATGGGAAAACCAGAGCTGGTTTCCCAGGCAGTGCGGGCAGGGGGAGGCCAGGGGCTGGGGTCTGCTGGTGTTTAACGCTCCTTGAAAGTATTTAACATTGGCTTTTTTCAGCTGGAAGAAACTTTAATTCTCCAGGATTTATAGTGCCTGTATGGGTTTATTGAAGCGGGGGGTGGTGTTGGAGGGGGGGTGGGGGGGTCGGGCGTGGAGCTCAACAGATCAAGATAGTTCAGAATAATTCACTTTCCATCCTTTATCCCGAGGAGCCTTTTGCAAAGGCAGAAGTTGGCAGGACCGGGAGAAGGCGATTTTTGAAGCCACAGATGTTGCTTTTCCCTTTGTAAGGGGGCTGATCACAGGGCAACTTAAGATGCAGCCTGGTCCCTGAAGATCCTTATCCAGGCTTCCCTGCCACATCCAGCTCCTTCCTATCCAGTCAGATTGGCTCAGCCCCACTCAATCCTTATCTGCCGATCATTTGTCTATAAATGCGTTAATTATATCTCATTGCTTACATACCGCTTTTGAATGATATTTTATTGATTTAAATTGTCCCTGAGAGTGTGCAGTGAAATGGGGTATCTTTATTTAAAGGTACAACAACATTTCCCTGTACAGTGCTTCATTTTCTCAGGCATTTAAAAAAAACTCCAATTCACTACTGGGGGAAAATAACAGGCTTCATATTTTGTTGCCCGTATTTAATGTAATGAATACTAAAAATCAACTGGATTCCAGCACACAGTTTATAGAAATGTAAAGGGACCTGCAGCATCTCCTGGGCAATCAGTTGAATCTGGAACACTGATTCTACAAATACCAGCTAACTTTGTATTTTATGGTTTATTAGAAAGCAAAAGAAACCTGAGTTGTGTTACTTTTTAGTCAAGGGTAAACTGAGAGTAACTCAGTGAAGTCTGGAGAGAGGACAGGAGACATTTGGAGAGGAGGAGAAGGCTGCTAATGCAAAAACATTTCCTAGCAGCAGTCAGAGGCTGGTAGAGATTTAGGAGATGGTGTGTAGGTTGTCAGCACATGGTTTTATTATGCATTGTCCCCTTTAGCCCAAGAAAAATATTAGTGTGCATATGTAGCAGTAGATCACAGAGTCAAAATCTGATCAATTTACTCCTTCTATGATGGTAATATTTCAGGGAAGAGGAAAATAGCAATATCTGTGGAAGAAAGTTACTTCCATCACATCAAAGCAAAGCAGTGGCTGTGAGGGAAGCACCACTCTCCTCCGTCACGCTGCCACACACTGACACCTTCCAAGGGGTTTGGAAGGACTCGAGCTGGTTCAAGTCAAACAAAAAACAGTTACACTTGGTTATCCATAAATGTTATGAAGGTGCCTTGTCACATTTTCAACACAGGAGGAAAGTGAGTAAGAATTGCCACAGAGTTTGGGGACAGCAGCCTTAACTCATAATTGTTTTTGTTAAAGTTCAGGAATAATGCAAACAAGAATACACCCTTACCGCAACATAAATCCCACCCTAAGCCTCAGTGTCTAAAAGTAGAAGGTAAACATGAGAACAGCCAATGCTGTGCTCCCTTATTCTGAGCGACGTGAGGTGTAGTATTGTGAGGTCATTGCCTGACATGAAATTATTCTGCAAAAGTTTCCAAAATTAGACATTTTTTTCCACAGTACCTGTTTTAATGTAGAGGATGTTGATGATTATTTTCCTTCCAGTTTCAGAGCCCACCATGAAGAGGGTCCTGGTGCTTTGTGACTGCCTCTGGGCCTGGAGCCTCCTTCTGAATGCACTGACTGAAAGAAGGTGGGGAGATATTTTTTAATGCATCAACATATTTTAGGAACCTTTAATTTAACATAGCAGCATAAGACAAATACTGTATGGGCTGCACTACTACTAAGTGTATTGGGGGAAGTTAATCTCTGTTCAAATCCCAGATAAATCTAACTAAGGGAAGACTGAAAGAAAACTGCAATTTGTTTGCATAACATCTTTTTTTCAATATTATGAAGAAAAAAAAAGCTTTCTGAAACAAACTGAAACTAAACTACCTCTTAAACACCTGTGCAATCCTTTCTACTCTTCTATAATGACTGCTCAGAAATGCAAGTTTCTTTAGAGGAAAAAAAAAGTGTAATTAAGTTTTTTAAAAATCTCATTTAAGTGCTATTTAGTAACTTTATTGTCCCTGCAAGCAGAGGTGAAACTTTCACTTCTTTGTTGGTCAGGATTATCTCCTAACTTAGTAGCTGGTTTTGCAAATCCAAAGTAGACATTCCCGGTGAAGGGAGACTACTAGGATGAAGAAGAACTTGTAAACTCAGACCCCATAACAGTTTATGTTTGAAAGACTATGCTGCACTGAATGTTTATAGAATATATGCTGAAATCATAATCTAAAAATAGCATTAGTATTACAAACAGTTTGTAATCATAACAACTAGTAGGTTAACTAAAGGCTATAAAACAATTTGGAGTATATTTGAAGTATTCTCTGCAATTCGAAATTTAGTAAAGGTGTTTAAGAAGACTCACACATATATTTCTGTATTTTAAAAATAATTATTAATGTCCTATCAATAATGCTACCTAATGACCAAAAAGCAATAGAAATTTTGTATTGTCAATAGTGATCCCTAAAAGATGCATTTGTGCCTTGATCTCCATAGTGTCTCCTTATGCATTTGCAGCTCTAGATGAACTTATTTGCTGGTTACCTTGAAAATTTTAAATAGAGTGGAGGGGGCAAAGGGCAAAGGTTCACCTGCACAATCATTTCCTCTAAAAAAAAAAGAAAAATAATAAAAGGGGATGATTCATGTAACACTTGCTGTGTTGAATAAGCATGACATTTTAGAAGCAATACCTTTGTTTTGATAATATATTAAGAAAGGTTATATTTAAAGTATTCATGAAGTACTTCATATGGCCTAGATGGATAATTTTGTGAAAACATGTTCTTTATGTAGATATGTGTACATATATATGTGTACATATATTTATTATAACTATAATGTATGCATGTACATTCTTAAAGTGGGAATTGAAATGCTTTGGACTAGTGTTTAAAAATTATCCGGTGTGTCACTATTATAATGACCTGTAGATGGAGTTAGTGCACAGTTTTTTATTATACTGTGGTTTAATATGAAAATACAATCGCATACAGTGACTCTTTCCTCAAAATGTACACAGCTTACATGAAATATATCTGTTTTTAAAACCATTTTGTCAGAGTAATGTTCCCTGCCTTTTCTTCTGAAGTGCTGTTAATCATTTATGATAAAAAACAATTGCTGAATTAGATAAATCGTCTGTGATACAGAAAAACACAGTCTTTCCATATCATTCTTCTTGTCATAAAAAAAAAACAACATTAGGACTATTTTCATCCGTGTGTTTTGAAAGAGAAATCACAATCCCTGTGGAGTTACAGTACACTTTGTATGTACACAAATGTTCAGACTCTTCCTGTTGTGACCATATGTCAGTTTAAACCAGCCCTAACAGTGCTTTTTACCTCTGATAAAATGGTGGGAAGAACAGGTGAGGGCACTGACAAATGCGACACCCAGAATGGAAGCGGTGTATTGTATTGCATCCTTTCTGACTGCACTGCCACTAGTCCATCTTTCTGATGCCTCTTCTGCAAACATACTCATTTATTTACCACTAAAATTTCTGAAGTGTTTTTCTATCATTTTGCCACCTTAAGCCTGATGACCTTCTGCTATCCTTGAGATATGTATGTACAGCAGCTTGTTTACTGACAGTGAATGTTAATATTAAATTTAATCCAGTGAAAAGTCCTGTGTTGCAATTCTACCTAAGGCATATAAGGAATGATCCTTTGAAAGATAATGCTCACTGGAGACAGCAGGAGAACTTGTTATTTGGTAACATATAGGAAGCATAAAAGAAAAGAATATTAACGTCCGTGACTTAAAATTGAATTGTAGGTATGAAGAATAAACATAAATCAACCTATTTTTAATGAAGTGTAATTATATAATACAGCTAGAGGAAATCCATAGTATTTTTTAAAACTGTTATTTTGTCGTCATTAGAAACTGTGATTTTTATGTATTAAAAAAACCCTGAAAATTGTTCTCTACAAAGTCACATCCTATTGCAATAAAACAAAAGTTAGTAAAACTGCTATGAGTGTCAATTCTGAAACTCATTTAAATCTGTAGTGTTACGTATTCAAACCTGTACTGCAAAATAACTTGGAAGCATTTCCAGAGTACTTGCATTCAGGGTATTTTTCCTCCTTCTCTCTGTATGTGATACAAGTGGAATATACGTGTGGGATACATGAAGAATGATTGACTGATGCAGCTTACAGATAATAATTTTGTAGGTATTTTAGTAGGACCAGATCATTTCATGTAGCACTATATACCTCATAAGTCGGTCTTTGCTGGTTAGAGCAGGAGCAACTGGCGGAGCGCAGAGACTTGCACATCGCCGTAGCCCCGTGGACAACCAGCTGCCCAGTAGAAGAATCACTTCTGTAACTAGACATGATCCTAACCCGAGTTTTTGGCACTGCGCTGCTTATTCAGTTCAGTAGCAACATGTGCGACAGAATGATGTTTTGAAAAGCAGTGGTTTTGCCACTTCATGAGTTTTGTAGTCATGATGACTACACATGTTTATAATGGAAGTCTTCCCAGAAATGAATGGAAAAATGATACTGGGTTTGGCTTTAAGACAACTGTAATCTTTGATTAAGGGAATCACCTATGACAGGGTATTTGGTAAAGGTTTCAGATTTAAGAAAAAGGTTGATTCTGATGTCATCTACAGCAGACAAACAGATAAGCCCAAGGATTTCATTCTGATTTGTACTGATGGAAGTAAGATTTTGGCAGCTGAGTTCAAAGAGCTTAATTTTATCCTTGCCCAAGCAAAGTTTCAGGACCTTTGGCTGAGTTAGAGATATCCATTAGGGACGGGTAAGTGAACCTTTATAGACATGAGACATTTCCATGTCAACAGATGGGTTTGTGAACTTTCGTAAAGAAACATTAGAGGTATTCTTCCAAAACTAATTGCTAAAGGAAAATGGGAAATAAAATAAAACAAAATTATATATTGAGCTATGAAAATGCACATTCACTTGATTTACTTCTATATTCATAAAGAAGACATCTCAGTATTTTATGTTTTATCTTTGTTTTAGTACTTGTTTTCAGTACTTAAGTGTCAGTGTTCTGCATTACTGTATTTTTCTTTGTATGCAAACCCTTTATAACTATTAGGAATTAAACATTATCTTTTGCTGACAGATGAGCCTTTTACTGGGAAACACACATAGTAGAACATTATAATCACTAACGAATAATGTGATAAACATTAAGGAACTGATATATTTGCTCACTGTTTATAGAGAGTCACTGATTTTCTATGATTTTATAAAAACTTTATAATTGAAGAAGAAAATGTTTAAGTGAAAGCACTCTATAAAGCGCTATGGTCTTGTTTTATGGAAGAGACTTTGTGACCATAAACCAGTATAAGCAAGCTTAAACAGATTTTGGAATTATTGTTTGTAAGGTTATTGGTGGATTACTGTTTTTCAGTGTTAACTGTTCTGTATTTCAGCTATGGACAAACCTCATCACAAGATGAACTTAAAGACAACACCACAGTATTTACCAGAATATTGGATCGTCTGCTGGATGGTTATGATAACCGCTTGAGACCAGGACTAGGAGGTGTGTTGTATTATAATTTTCAAGGTTACATGTTAGATAAAAATCAGTTAAAACAATATTATTTTTCCATGATACACTTGTTTTAATTCTGTGTATATATATACACACAGAAAATAATGATGATGTATAATATCTATTTTTTTAAAAATGCCATACCTTGTCTGTCTTTCACACACCCAGTTTTCTTACACTTATGCCCAAAAGAAGAAGAAAATGGTTCACAATTCAAGAAGACCTCTGAATACGTATTAAAACTTTAAATGTATGAAGACTAAAAGATAATAAAATATGGCCTGTGACCTGACAAATTACAAGTTTATGAACCAGGCCTAAACAGCACATCTATAATTGACTATCTTTTAAGAGGATTTGGTTTTAAAAGTGAAAGCATCAATCAACCTTAGTCATAAAAGTCTTATAGAAGTTTATAAGATTGTTTTTCTACTTCAGTATGTCAGGATTTGTTCCTGTAACATTTTGTCTTCACAGCTTGGTAAAAATGTCTTTCTTCTTCTGCTCTTGGTACTGAATCCATAAAAAGGTATAAAAACATATAGCAATTACATCTTTATAAAATCTTTGTTACAAAGCTTAGTCTTTATCAGCATCCCTATGTTCACTCTTCCATTTGTTCTACTGTGACACAATCCCCAAATTGGGTCTTAAAAGCTTGTTGTTCACTAACATGAAAGTTCTAAACATACAAGCACAAATCTGTTGTTTCCAGTGCATGGAAAGGTTGGGTTTACTTCTTTCAAATGTCTTTTTTTTTTTTTTTTCTTTGTTTTCTTATGGACTCTTCAGGTAATATAAAACAAAGCAACCCATCCCACAAAGTATAGTTCATCCTGTTTTCATATAATAGCTCTCAGAGGAGCTGCGTTATAAGAACAACAGGGTATTACTTTAAGAATTCTTATACCATCACCTGCAGATGAAATGGAAGGTAATTAAGAGTAAGCTTATTCTGTTGTTTGAAGCTACCATCTTTCAAAAGTTTTTGAATCGTGAGTCAACTTCTTCAATGGTTTGACTTCACTGACTTCAAGGAATGGCTAAAGAAAATTCCTGCTTATGAAGTAACTAACACATTTAAAAATGGGTTGGTCTGTAAATTTTTGTGTGCAATTTCAGATAATACACAACAAAATAAGAAACACTTTTAATCTACCAGTAATTTTGCCTGCTTACTTGTAAACCCTTGGACTAGTGTAGAAACAAATGCTCCTTAATCTTTGATTAATGCAACTGTACAGTTCAGTAGCTACTATATCATAGTAAATAAACATAACAGAGAAGGCAATAAATAAATGAAATGCTGTAAACTGTGTAGAGTCTGGTACATGTCTAGAAGAAAAATCTGAGCATATGATGATTTCTTATATGAGTTTTGTAGCCATTATGATTTGTTTAACAGTTACTAGAAGAGCAAATAAAAGGAGATGCAGGGAAAGGATTTTCTCTCATTCTCTGGATTGCAATTTAGAGAACTAAGCACATCAGTAGAGAGTCTTATGTATGTGTCTTTACATATGTGTTTCTGAAGCCAGACTTCACGGGTGTACTGGGAGAACAGGTCTGCGTACCTCATGAAAGGATCATCCAGGCCAGTTAAAATTTACTCCTGAGAGAAAGACTGTTTAATGTACCTGTTACCAGAGGGAATGAGTCTCTTCACAAGTTTCAATAGCCATCTGCATCACTATCAGTTAAAAGCAAAAATGAGTGAAGCACGGGAAATATGGGGTGGAAGGAAGGCAGGATTAGAGTATTTTCTTTAACCAAGGGTGACAGAAGTTTAAATAATCTTTGCATCCCTCCTTTTTTGAATTGCGTTGCATGTTCCTGCCTGTAGCCAAGAACCTTGAACATCATAATTTCCCTGTGGCTCCATACATTATAGTTTCATGGTGTCAGTTCAACAGAGTAAATTTAATTTATCTGTTATATTTGTCAGCGTTGAATACTAGAATTAAGAGTACCAAGACTTCTAAAAAATCCCACATCTGATGAAATAGTGGGCACTAAATTAATGTAGTAAAAAGTAGCTTTATTGTTTTGACTGTTGAATAATGCTTTATTCAAAAGACATAATTTATAGATTTCAAAAACTAGGGACAAACATCTAGGCCAATGTTTTCAACCCTAGTACCAATTTATAATAAAGGGTTTGCTCAGGAATTTTGAAATTCACCTCTACAAAACCTTGCTGAAGTATCTAAATATGAGCCAAGAACCTCAAGATGACTCAATTTTGACACATTTGATTTAGACTTGGTCTAATAGAGAAATGTATTCCAAAATGTTCCATATGTAAAAATATCCAGTGAGAAATCTAAATCAATATATTCAGTATAGCACGGTTTTAAGAGTTGGAAGTTCAGTAGCCTTCAGTTATATATATGGAAGAGCTGTGGTTTCATTATTCTTCCCAACGTCAGTGATGGCTTATTATTAAATATTTCAATCAGAACATGATTTTTATTTAAAGAGAAAGTTAAGAAAGCTACCAATATAACAGAATTTTTAGATATATAGAGTTAGGTCTAAAACTCATTAATTCCATATTAGCTGTGTTGTAGCTTCTGGAGAATTTAAGAGAGCAGAGACCATCATACATACATGTGATGTTGATAAATGTTACGCTGTTATGTACTATGTACAATGTAAATCTGTGTACTACTGATTACACTATAGCACTGTTCCAGTTATCCAGAATTGTCTGTCCTGTTGTTTCTATGCCTTCTGAGAAACAGTAGGTGAAGTAAAACATTGCATGGTACAGTTACTTTCCTCTACAGAAAGGGGCAGAATGAAGAAAACTCTCTGTTTATCCCTGTATGACCTCTCCTTCTGTAGTGCAGTTTTTCATATATATAGACCTACAGAAAACAGAATTCTGTACATGAACAGAAACAGAAGAGAACCAATTTATCTCTTTCTCACCTATGGAAGAAAAGGTAGATGATAGGGTTTCTTCAGTCAGTTTATTTGCTTCTCATTCCTTGTGTTTATGTGTATGCATGAAGAATTCAGTGACAAAAAGGTATGTTTACTGAAAAATTGTAATGAATTGTGAAAGAGGTTTGATCTTGTTCTACTCATTTATAGGAGTAATTTCCTCCTTTTTGAAATAAACGCCATGATATTTCTCTATCCCAAGTTTGCAAACTTCCTATTAGTGTGGTGAACAGTTTCATTGCTTGGTAGAAATATCCTGGTGAGGCAGATAAGGCACCATGAAGCCAGGAACAAGCTCCTGGAGAGATCTCATTACATAGATGCATTGTTGGAGCTATACTATATATTCATTGGAAAGCCAGGTTAAAAGGTGGAGCATTAAGATAATGAAAAATTTAGAGGTGCTGAATTTTGAATCACTCTTTCAGCATGCATGGAATCATTGCTAGATTAAATCCTCCCTTTCCTTTTTATAGATTTTTTGAGGTATCACTTCAAAAGGAAAACTAAAAACCACATATGCTCCAAAAAGGGTATGGGAATGAAAATTATTATTTGTCACATAACCCATTAAGGCCATATACGAAATTAAGTGAGCAGCTCTGAGCATTTTGCCATTAAACAAAGAAGGAATTATTTCTCATTAATAAGAATGTTAAAAAAATGGAGTAGGTGACACACAGGGAAAAATTATAGCGATTGAATATGCTCATTATTTTAAAAATATCATTATGGTGAAAATTAATCTGATTTTTCTTTAAAAGAAACACGCAGCACTACGTTATGCATTGGCACATTTGCACCATTTACAAATAGTTATTGATATAAATTATGTTATTTAGATGTTTACCTCCCTCACATGTGGGCCTAGTCACTTAGTCAGACATTGCTAGGAAATAGCATCTGTTGATTCATCCATAAACATGGACAAATAACTACATTTACAGTTACTTATGCCTGGAAAATAGAACTTGCAAAATTAATGTAAAAATGTTGTGAATCACACTAAAGAACGCCTATTAACTCTATGAGAGGATAATAATTTACAGAAAGCAAGGAGGAAGAATTGCAGAGTAACGTATTGAAGCTGAAAAAGAGCAAATCATGTTAGATGTTAAGGGAAAAAATAAACAATGAAGTCATTTAGGTAATAGCATAATTTTCTGTGAGAACTATATGGATCCTAGGATCAAGGGTGATCAAAAATAGGCTAAATAACAAAGATGCTGTTCTCTTTTCAAATCCATAATCTTGAACAAAATAAAGGGTCAGATAGTGCTGGGAAGGAGTCAAATAAGAAGGAAAATTCAGCTCAGTGTTTGGTGACCTCTCCTAGTAAGTCACTATATTCAGAGTGTGAGATTAAAAGAATTGAAAAATGGTGGAAAAAATAAGTTCCTTGGAAAAATGGATATGCCATTGCTTTTTCTTCTGGGTTGTCTTCATGTAGGGAGTAGAGACGAGCCTTGGGATGCCACCATGGCAGATGTGGAGTTCCACAGTGGAGGGAGGGTGAGCTTGCGCAGGGCAGGTTGATTGTGCCTGGTGCTGAGAGTCATTAACATGGAATCAGGTACAGCTACAGATTTTTTAAGACTATCACCTTTGCAGTGCACACATCCCCTCTCTAAAACTAGAGGATATCACAAGGTCTGTGACCTTTTAACTTAGAATAACTGTAAATGTGTTTTATCCCTTTGAGAGGGGTTTTGTAGTAAAAAGGTTGTTTAATATGGAACTGAGAAGAAAAAGAATGGGTTTGATTAGGCAGATCAGAATTTTCCTAAATGAAATTTGCTTTTATGGTTGGATCAAATACCTATTAGATCATCTCAAGTAGATTATCAACATTACTTCACTATTGAACAGAATTATGCTTGGTTTATGCTATTAGTAAAAGCTATCAGTTGATCTCTCCTGTGTAATGTTTATAAAAATTGAGTGTGACTGTCCTTAAGTGGAATGTTGGTCCATCTCTGGCAATTCATTACTTCCACAGAGTGCTTATATTTAAAGTGATGTAAAATAAACCTGACAGTATTATGTTAATTAGGTTTTAAAATTCAATTTTATGAGAACATTATCTAAAAATGTATGATAAACTTAACGCTTTGTGATTGAGGTCCCAATGGAAGTTGTTGAATTTGAACTCATATCTAAGCTAACTTACAGTATAGGAAAAATATGGTTTTGGTATGTATGTGTAATAAATATTTGGTTAAACCTAATTGTTTCTACTCTAAATGAAAAGAGAGTCATATACTGGACCCCTACACATAATTCTGTAACTAAAGAAGGACTAGATGCTATACTTATCTCTGTGAAAACTGAAAGGGCTGATTCTGGTCTTTTTTCCACTTGGTAGGCAGCACATTGATGTAAAGACAACTGTAAAAAGCCATGGAAGATCCTAGGAAAATTGATTTAATACAACAGTAGGGAGGTAGGGAGGGTATGAGCTGCTTTGAGCTATTAATTGGCATGCGGAGAGCTGCCATGACACTGCACAGGTCTGAGTAAACCTTTCATAGCAGCAGGGACTGCAGCTGGGTAATCACAGGACAGCTCAATGTTCTCCCTTTTGGTTTCTACTTTTACAAATGCAACAGCACAAAATTCTTATGAGTGTATTTGTTGTGGTTCTTCAGTCAAAATACTTCACAGGATGAAGCCAGGATGATGAGTATACATGACTTTTTTAGTAATAATAGTGTACTCTATGCAGAGGTCTAAATTCCTTTCATTCAAAACCGTAGGAAACATCTTCTCCATTTTAGTAGTCATAGTACACACACAAGACATGCAGGAGGACAAGTGCATTACCAAACAAGATGGAATTAATTTAAACCACCAAAATGCAATTCAAATAAGTCTTGTGCTCAAATACTGGCAGGTCAGAAAAGGTAACAGTTAATGTATAGTTTCCTATGATAAATAGGCTTATTTCCTGCTGTTCAAATAAATCTGCATTTCTTATTTTGTTCTCAATTTGTAATCCAATCACAAACCTAGCAATGATGAGCTCCCTGGGAGTTTAAATCAAAATATTTATTGTTACTAATTTTGAGAGTTTACGTTAGTCTAGCATCATTAGCAAAATGCAGTAGTTGTAAACAGTAAAATTACAGTTGTTGACATTGACTGGTGCTTTCATAGCTGTATGAGGAGGCTGTGTTCCAGAGTGTCTAGGTGTGGTACCCAGTTGCTATTTTGCTGATCAGTAAGTACTTAGACCATATGGTTGCCTTACAGTAAAACTAGTAAGTCATTAGTAAATTCCTTAGGGTTTTTTACTGGAATTGTTATACATTTGTCCTGGTTTCAGCTGGGGTTAAACCATGACAATGTTCTACAGAAATCCCTATATTACTTAATCCCAGTTCGTGAGATATTTGTTATAGTCAAGAGACATGGTTAACATGTCTTTACAACTGATGGGTTTATCCTCAGCAGTCTGATCAGCTCCTGGCTTGAGTTTGTTTTGTTCAATGACTTAACAATTTTCTCTAGTTCTTAGGGATATTGTGAAGGGTTTGAATATAGCTCAGGATTTGAGGTTCCTGAAAAATTCATTCTGAGCATTTGAAGCACAGTTTAAGCCTTCCCATGGTAATCAAGCTGCAAACTGAACATGGTTAACCTTGATTCTAAATATATATCTCAACTGTATGAGTAAACACACGTCCTGTGCAGGAGTGACTCACAACTTCTGAAGCTCTTAACAAAGCACAGTTGAATCATCTAATTAGTAAAACAGTAAACAAAAATTTCAAAACTTCCATATGGCTTTGGAGGTTTTAATCTTATGCTGTGTGTTCATACACACTTTTTCATTGCTCTTGAAAATGAGGTACATATCAAAGAAAAAAGAAATAATTTGGTGGTGCATACAGTAGTTTTATCTGGATTTGAAGAGACTTGGAATTAGATGCTCTGCAGAAGTGTAATCAGTATGAAGATAACGCAATCTCTTGTGAGTTCACAATCTGAATTTTCTATTATTACTTATGACATACACACCACTTAAATTATCTTCAATGTTATATAGAAATGAAAGGCATCACTCATTTTTCCACCCTCTTTGAAACATTCCATCTTACTGCCAAAGCCTTTAGTTTATATCTTGTGTCCTCAAAATGATTTTCTTAAGCTTCAACCTCTCTACCGCATGTCTATGACCACATGTATCCCAAAACTAGAATTCAGGTTACCACTACATGATATGGCACTGATTCAAAGAGCATGTTCTGTGTTTGTGCAAGGCAAATTAGCTAGCTATATTATATTAAATAGAGGCTCACTCAGTGCTGGGACTCTGAGTTTACACCGTTAAGGGATGAATGCAGTGTGCCTGAAGAGCTTCTAGCATCCTCTATCTTGTAATGGCACCAGTGGAAAAGAGATGAAGAGATGGGGAATCAGGATGAAAGATCTTTAAGAGAGTCATTTGAGTTTCACTTTTCAGTATGTAAAAAACTAATAGGTTTCATGATGATATTAGTTTCTCAGTCTTAAGAAAAGGTTTATTCAGTAGCTGGAACTTAAAGAATATATTCAGCAATGTTTTACTGGACCTTGTGAAATCTCCATCTTTTTTTTTCTGCCAGCTGTTGCATACAAGACCACAGCCTCTTAAACTTTTGTGAAAGTGATGGGCTGAAGGCGAGAATACTTTTCTTCCCAGACAAGTAATTTCTGGACAACCGTATGCTTCTTCCAGTAACAGAAGGTTAATTTCTTATTGTGAACTTCTCTAAGTCCAGAGCCAATTAGGTGTCAAGAGAATACTTAAATTTCTTTAAGTCAGTTGAAAAGCTTGTAAATAATTATAAGGTCACACCTTAATTTCACTGGACAGCTAAGGAGGAAATTTCACCTATGCAATGCTTTTGTCAGTAGTCACTGTAGTTTGTACATCTTGGTCACAAATATAAGGAACGAAAATAATATTATTAGGCAATTCAGTCACATCATACTATTTTACTTTCTGTGATTATGAATAATACAATGGAAATTTCATCCTATAACTTTTTTAATGAGTCCTGGAGATTACTTTTGCTACCACATCATTTTAGCATTAACTTGCTAACAGAACACAAGTGTCATTCAGTGCATTACCAGAATGACAGTAGAATCAGATCTAATAAAACATCTTGATTATTGCTGCCTCACAAAAGGAGATATTTTACTGCATATATATAAAATATTTATATTAAACTACTTATATTTATATATCTTTAGAAGTTGTATACTTTTTGAATTAAAGTGAAAGTCCTGTATGTGCACTGTAGAACACTGATTCTCATTAGAACTTCTGCATCAGATACAGAAATGTGTATTTTTACCTGCTGCTTAACCTTGATTCCTTATTTCACTTCTCTTCTGTCAGAACTTTCTTGTTAGATGGAACAAACCATATCTAAACAGTACAAAGTATTTTGAAATCAGAGGGTTGTATTAGATTAGTTTTTAAATTTAATTACTTTACAATATTTAACATTATACAAATAGCTATGTATATACATTTCTTAGTCTTATGAAAATTTTTGCCTGCTGAGTGACTTTTACTTACTATACATGTACTTTTCTGTTAACTGCGTTTCTCTAGTATTACTTTTAATATTCCATTTTTCTCAATTTATTTATTTTTTGAAAGTTAGTTGTATCAATCCTTCCATGTTTGAGCTTTCTACCAAAAACTCCACATTGGCTTGTATAGCACTAAAGTAAATGTATTCACTTACATCACTGTAAATTCTGAAAGCTGATGGGGTTAGCTCCATTCAACACTGTTTGGATTTATGCCTCCAGGTGGTGTTACTCCCTGCAACTATATTTAAATCAACAGTTATTTTGATATATGCCATCCCGGGTGAATATTTTGTGATGTGTGGCCTAGAAAATACCAGTATGTTCCAAAGTGACTGATACTCTATGTGTGTCTAAAGGGGAGGAGAAGAAGGGGGGAGGTTAAGCTTGAGTGTTTCTCAAAGTGACTTTTAACAGTAGATTTGGAGAAGCCAGACGTTTGTCCTTTTCTGGAGATCAGCACCATTTTAGGTGTCTCAGACTCAGCATTTGTGACCACTAAATCATCAGATTCTTCTGAAGTGGCCAAGAACACTGTGCCATGGAACAAATTTACATCCTTGAAATCACAGAGAAGTCTAGCTTTATAATATAGCATATGCATATAACCTGTGTTATGTATATGTTAGAGATTTCAGAATTATTATTTATACTAATCTATCATTGAGGACTATAAAAAAAATTTGGTAGTTTAAGGGAAATCTAATGTTAACGCCCATATCAATTTTAAAAGAAAGTTAAAACATTTACAAACCGTAACATTTATACTTAAGTCAAAAACTGTCATGGAGAAGTTTATCTGATATTTATTTGGAAAAGTTTTAACTCCTTGTTTATTGCAATTAAAGGTAACGCAGCGATTTCTAGCTCATGCCAATAAAATACCTCTATGTTTTATACACTGTAATGTATTCTTTCTCTTTTTCTTCTATGTTCCTGTGTCTCAATACAAAATACATAATTCATAAACCCAGGGTTAATTATTAGAGACCTTCATTCAGCTTGCCCAGAAACACTGAGTACCCAATGAGACTTTTGAGTACTGTGTAAAATATTCAGCACTGTTTATATTGTCAGACAAGAAGATTTATTGGTCAAGGAGTGAAAAGATTTACACAACAGCAGAACTATCGCTGCTGAACTGTGGCATCACAAGCCGTGTCTCAAAAAGTTCTGTGGAAACACTGTAATAGAAAAATTGTTGCTGACAATAGTGACTGTGAAATTACACCTAGAAGCAATAAATTATCAGGACTGTATTGTAGACCAATTTTAGAATGGCTAATCAAAGCCAATAATTTTCTATTTATTGTGAGAATTGGTAGTGGTTAGATCTAATGAGGACTGTTGATAGACACTCACTGTCCTAATTTCCTGCTTCATCAGAGCGTGTAACTGAAGTGAAGACTGACATCTTCGTCACCAGTTTTGGGCCTGTTTCAGACCATGATATGGTAAGCGATGGCAGATATTTCTATAGCATTAATTTTCTCTTGTGTTTTTAATTTGAAGGATGAAAGATCTATGCAGTGACTTATTTATTCCTTCTAAGGCTGGGCTTTTTTTAAACCCTCGATTCCAAAATGCTGTTGGCTTTTATGTGCAAACATTCCTACTAGCTGTGACTGTATTTAAGTGCCCTGAAATTAGCAGTCTCGGTGACTTTAATAATGTGTTTTAACAGACCTTATATTTGCTACATAATATATTATGAAATGCATTAGGGTTTGGATCCGTGTTCTTCTGAGAATGATTGTTCAGGTCCTTGCTGGCACATCACTGATCCAATTTGCCAAGAAAGATCATCATCTTAAAATGCAATTAACACTTATGCCTACAGTGTGACATCCGTACAGTCTAACCTGTATTTTTATATTAAAAGCTACTGATCAATGGGAAGTGACTTTCCTAGATTTTGGCTGCTGAAAGAGAAGATTAATGAGAGCATTAGTGTCACTTCTTTATGGAATTAATATTAAAATCAAATTGCTAGATAACTGCAGGGGATGGAGAAGTTCAGAAAACTGAATGAAGATGTTGTGGGCCCTGGTCTTAAGGGGTATTAAAAATTGTGTAAAAATACGGATAAGGGACTTTAAATTTTGCATATAAATGAGGTATTCACAAATAGGTTGCTACTGACAGGGAAAGCCTGGTCTGCAGCTACTAGTATCTGCTGGATCCTGTGTTAGAATGAATGCTAGAAACATCCTCATTAATTTAAATGAAGAAAACAGTTCAACCTTGTATCCATCTACATTTATCTAAATACATTTACCAACACAAAATTGTTAGTTTAACTAAAATTGTAGACAGGCCTTAAACACAAGGTTATTACAAGTTTCTAACTGTTCAAAACAATGTTAAGGGATGCAATAACGGAGAAAGAAACTTTTACAAGATAGTTTATTTTCCTAAACGTTATGCAAAGACTCCATTTTCCTGATTGCTTGGAAAATAACATTTATAAAACTACAGTCAAATTTATAATTGCAACTGATGCCATGATATTTAAATGAGAAAGAATAGCTTGAGCAGCACAGGCTTTTTCACCAGTCATTCTGCTGAGAAGCCTTACAATAGAAGGGTAATCCAGGGAAATTGTTAGACTGGTGACTTGTCTCCTCAGCACGTGTATGCAATACTGTCTAAATACTATATATACCATGAAGAAGAATTAAAAAAAACTTTCATTCAGTGATTTCTGCTTTTATGCTCTGTAATAATCTTGTGAAATTACAATATCTATTTACTAGTCTAAATTATACATTAAAACAGGGGAAATTCCTTGGATTAAAGATTTGTAGAAACCAATACAACTGCTATTTGTATTCTGGTAATTGGTTCTGCAAAACACTTCAACTTGTTTTCCCATTTATGTCTCGCAATAGGTAACCAATCACCACTAGACAAACTGAAAACTTTGAACCTATCTTCTTGAGACAGGTCTTTTGTTAATTTCCTGAAAATTAATGTAATCTAAAGTGTCAGGCTGGACACAGATGCTTGTGGGAGATGAACAAAAAAGGAGTGATAGATATATGTGGGTGAATGTATGCTTTGTATTAATATTTATTAGAGTTGTTTTCTAGAAGTCAACTGGCTAAGGTATTGTTTGCTCTGTTGAGTCAGGTTTACTAGAAAACTCCAATAATGAATGGCAATCTAATAAACAAATGGACATGGATGCTTTCTTACATGTAGACATAAATTCAGAGTAACTGATCGGCTTGCTGAATTACGTGGGACTATATAATGTTTGGACTTCAGCATCCGGTGATTTAATTATTAAGTAGAAGGTAAAACTAATTTGACATTCCTAGGACACACTGATATTTGTAATGGATTTGGATTTAAGGAAGAATAAAATACTGAAGCCAAAAATAATCTACTTTAAGAATTAGGAATAGGTGTATTTGAAAAAAAAAGTATTGACTTCAGCTATAATTCAGTATAGCTGAATTACTATAGCATAAGCATAAGAGATCACTACCTACAAAAAAAGAATTCAAAAATGACTAAAAACCCATACATACCAGATTGGCTCCTGATTTTCACTTACTTAAACAGGAGAAAGAATTCATCAGTCTCTTAATAAAGTGTGTGATGAAGAAACACACAGGCAGGTGTTCATATGTTTTGAAAACTAAGGAATTACAGGAAAGTAATTAGTGTAAAACTCCTACTCACCTCCCCTAAAAAGTAATGTGTGTGCAGCCTACTCATGCTAACTCTTTTGCTTAAGGAAGTAAGTGTGAAATCAGAGACAGAAAGATAAAATGAAGAGTTTACCAGAATATAAAGTTTATATTAATTTCAGTGTACTTTTACTGCAAAGTCCTCAGAGCATACCACAGGTTGGCTGTAGACACCATAATTTGAGGGCTACTACAGATCTGCTCCAGTGAGCAGATTTACAGTAAGCGTAGACTAGATTGTGGGATTTGGTCACCGGGAAGCCTCGCAAGCAGCTGTGTTGACACGCCGAGGGAACGCTGCACTGCTGTCTGAGCCCAGGACTGATGGCGGGGAACTGGCAATGAGCTGTTCCAGCTGACGCCATATGTTATGAAACTACAGCCACAGTGAGACATCCGCATACCTAGACCATCTGTTTGCAGGAATCCAATGAGGCAGTTATATAGATAGTAGGTTGATATATCAGAGAGTACATGGTGTTCCTACCCACTCTCAATACACTCTTTTAAGAGTATAGACATAACCTGTTATTCTATAAAGAGAATGTCTTGGCTTGTTCTTAAACTTGTGAATAAAGTTAAACAAGAGAAAAGCATTTTTTTTTTTAATTTATTTTTTTTGGAAGAACTTTGCAGGTTTTCAGACATGCATTCTCAGATGGTGGATTGAACTAATCAACTGATAATTGGCTACTGTCACATGACTCATTTTTGTGAAATTTTTGATGTATATTGTCTGGAATAAGAAGCATTTTATAATTAACTCTTTTCATAAAAACAGATTTTTTTTTTTTTTTTTCTACTAAACCTTCATTCCTACTGCTTCTGTACTGTAAACTCTCCAGGAAAAAATTTCTGTCTTACTACCTTCTTGTACAGCACCTCATCCTGTGCTGTAAACAAAAAAAAATAAAAGCACCTGTGAATAAACACTCTTCAGGGAGAGACATCAGATGAGTAAATTACAGAATATGTACATCAAAGTGTTATAACTATTCAATACCATACAACTTACTGCAAGAGTGCAGATAGGAAGGAAGGAATGAAGACTCTCCGCTGTGGAGAATTTATTCTGAATTTCATCTTGCTCATATGTTTTCACATAGATCACTGCTATAGTACATGGTTTGGAGAAAATTCTTCTGTCGCCTTGTTCTCTATGGCATCCTACTGTAGAAGGACCTAATCAGAGTATCTGATGACTTGATCTTAAAGATCAGCTGACTGTCAGGATTCATTTGGGAAGAATTATTATACGTGTTAAAGTGGGTAGTGAAAGCTAAAGAGTTGAGAAATCTCAGCCAAAATGAATTCATCCTGTATGGTGCAAAGGCTTGGGATAGAAAAGGATTCAGTCTGTGCCAGGCATGACCTGTCAGCTTTTTTTTGCGTTTTCTCTTATGCCGTCAGGTCCCTTATCAGATCTCTCAGACTCCTTGTTCTTCTCCAGAGTAAGAACCTTGTGTTCATATAAAGTGAAGAACCAGACTCCCCTCTCTCAACCTGTACCACCTCCTACTCACCTCCTTCTTTGCAATTGGAAGAGATAAAAAGGGAATGGCTTACATGCACACTGAAATGATGTCACCTCTGGGCATGTCTTTTACCTTTCCCATGTGTGTAGGAGGAAATTTTCTTTGGAGCTAGTAAAATGTGGAGGAAATCCAATATTTTAATGCCATCTACTGCTTTTTAATCCTCCTTCTCTGCTACTCTGCTGCACACCTGGGACAAGATTTTGCACACAGTTCAACCTAAGGCCCCGACCCAACAACATTCTGAAGCAAGTAGTTGACTTCAAGTGCAAAACTGCTGTCACTGGAGCTAAACAAATCCAGGCTTCAGCAGCTCTCTGAGTATATGATTAAAAAAATTGAAATACAATTAAGTATGCACCAAAATGATTCACAGGTCTGGGATGTAAATAAAAAACCAACCAACCAAACAAACAAACTGACCAAACCAACCACCCAACCAAACAAAAAACCCACAAAAACAAACAAACAAACAAAAAACGACAAAGACCCAAACAAACCCAAAGAACAGCCCATGGAATGGCAACATTTCCATGTCCACAAGAAATTTATTTAGACATTTCATGCCCTAAGACTAGGAAAAACACATCACCAGTAAAAATAACCATTCTTACTTGCTGATAGTTGCACAAGGAATAAACAGCTCACAGTTGCTTACATTGTATGGAGTGTTGCCATTTGTTAAAAGAAAAATCACAAGTCTAAGAGACTTCCACAGAAAGATTTTGCATACTCGTTCCAGAATGTTTCTCTCCACTAACATATTCCTTGGGGCAGGTCTTTTCTTTATAGCTGTATGTGCCTTCACACATTGGAATTTCCTTTATTTCAGGATTTGCCATCTCCACTGGCAAAAGATCTCAAGCAAAGGTTCAGTTTCTCAGCAAAAAGATTATAATTCAGGGTAATTTTGAACAATGGTTGGATAGCTACTTTTGACATTTATCACAATATCATAGCCATGAATCATGGAAAAGGGGCAGCATAATCCCATATTGAACTTTAATGTCAGAGTGGAATTTTTCCCTGTGAAAACTTATACTATACTGCATCCACAGGCATTTTTCATATTTTCACCCCACATACATCTATATTTTATGTATAATACTCCAACGTCTTTTTCCTAATTTCACCCTCTCCTCCTTAACTTTGCTCCTGTTGCTTTGTAACAAATAATTCCTTCATTTCGTAGGAGTGTTGGTCATTTTGATTCTCCCTATATACACTGAGTCAGCCACTGCATCTCTCCCCTGTTGGTCCAGTCCTTGCACAACTGAACTGTAATTCTTTGTCCAAAGCTGTCCTCGGCTTGTGCTCTCTGTAGTCCAATGACTTGGCCCAATGAGCCATTCCATATATCATAAATAAGACCATGTAATTTTAGTGAATTGTGAACTCTTCAAAAGTTAACTATATGTTTATGCTAATGAGACAGAACAAAAGGCTGTAGTAAGACCCTGTTTCACCAGGCTTGTTTTATTCTAAGAGACATATTCTTCCTGTGCTATGCATACTGGCTACATATCTACAGCTTCAAATTACAATTTTATGAAAGGATAAAGGAAAAGTGAGAAAAAGGTGAATTATTTTGTTTCCACTATATTATATCTCAGATTCTTGTCTAACTTTTGATAGGCTATTCTCACTACCATTTATTCCGTTGAAGACAGTAATGATATTGTAACTGTTTAATAACCAGCTTTAGGTATATTGTAAGTAATATGGAGAATAAACATTCTGATAATTATTAACTTCATTAATAGTCATCTTGCTTGCAGGGAATGGTAACAATATACTTTTCAAGTTATCATATTGCAATATATGGCATCACCAGTGTTTCCCTTTTTTCTGAATTGATATAGGAATACACTATAGACGTATTTTTCCGCCAAAGCTGGAAGGATGAGAGATTAAAATTCAAAGGACCTATGACTGTTCTGCGGTTAAATAATCTAATGGCCAGCAAAATTTGGACACCTGATACCTTTTTCCACAATGGAAAGAAGTCAGTGGCTCATAACATGACAATGCCAAATAAATTATTACGAATTACAGAGGATGGGACATTGCTATACACAATGAGGTGAGCCCTAAAATATTATATCCTTCATTTAGTTTGACAATTTAACTTGTTAAAGCATCATATTTTCCAAAAAGAAAACAGGTTCCTTTTCGAGCATAATTTGATTCCTGCTTAGTAATTATTTTCACAACAGGCCATGGAACGATAGACAAACTGAGGCATTTCCAGTGTTTATTTCTCTCTCCTCCTGCTGCGCTACTTCTACACTCCCTAGCTGTGTCTTAATGCCTGATTTTAAAAAGGTACTTATAGTATTTGTAATTCATCAGTTTGCTGAGGACCTTAATTTGGAGTCACTTCCAAGGATTCCATGAGCAAAGTATAATAAAGCCTGAAAGGTTAATATAATTTAAACTACTAGATTGTGCATAAGGGTCTTTAATCTTTGGATCCTATAAAAACCAGATTCTAAGAACTAGCAGATGTACACAGAATTCATTGCCCATTCTTATTTCTTGTGCTTGGGACTGCATGACAGTCTAAAAATAGATATTTCTTCTTCCATTCATAACAAGAAAAACAATTCACTAAAGCATTTGGAAATTTAGGAGAAAATATTTTTATGCTGGCACTAATCTTACTGGAAATATACTATTCTCTTCATGGATAACTGAACTTTAGCTATCCAGTTGTCAGCAGAGGAGTTAAATATATCCTTTAGAAATAATGATGATACACAGTCATGGAAAATTTCTGGATTAAAAAACTGCAAATTAAATAGTGAAAAAAATCTGTTATGTTGTCTCTACAGAGCTACACATCCCCCATTTTTATCTCCCATGAAATCAAACAAGGTATGAAGTGATTCTGTTGACTTAAAGTCTGGATGGGTAGCTTAGTACATAGGTGAACACTGAGTTTTCTTTTAACAATTTTAAAGATGTTTTTAAAAGCAGTACAAGTATTTGGCGAAAACAGTCTCCAGGCTTTTGGGAGCCTGTCAAATATGTTCAGTTTATTCTACAACATCTTTCAATGCCTAGGCTAGGGTAGAATCTGCTTGGCTGGTAGTTATAGAAGTCCAGGTCAATTTTTCTTGTCTTCCTAAATGCTTGGCTGGTAGGAATTTAATCCACAAGAACACTATTTTGGCAGCATATTGTTCACATATGTCTCTTTTTTTGACCATAACCATTTCTATTTGCTCACCTTTGCAAGTGCCTTAATTCAATATTCTGCCTAGCATTCAAGTATTATTGTTCATTCCTTGCTGATGTGTGATATGTGACTGTTTCTAGTTTATTTAATCTCTTTTATTGAGAAACGTGTTTGCACCCAAGCTGATAGCAACAAAATGATTTCAGCAAGTGTCTGAGCATCCAGAGTGGGCCAGTTTAGTGATGGCAGCAAGGAAGCAATTTCAGTTGCTAATAGATTTTAATCCTCATGCCAAGTTAGAAGTCTGAGCACATCTCTGCTGTATAGTGAACCATGGTAGAGGGGCAGAGCCAGTCGCACTGCTATGTCTACACAGGCCTGTCAGCACCCCCAGCCAGACAATTCAGGTCCCGTTCTAGCTGATAATTATTCACGTAACGGATATTATGCTAAGCTTATTCTATGTGTCTTAATAGAAGTCTATTTGCTATTTCTATGAAACTAGAATAAATGTGTCCTTTTGCTCATTAATCCATTATAGATTGACTGTGAGAGCAGAATGTCCAATGCATTT
Source organism: Tyto alba (assembly GCF_018691265.1). Classification (NCBI taxonomy): domain Eukaryota; kingdom Metazoa; phylum Chordata; class Aves; order Strigiformes; family Tytonidae; genus Tyto; species Tyto alba. The sequence continues at coordinate 15,167,781 of NW_024881279.1, forward strand.
AGAAGACTTTCCTATGGATGCACATGCTTGCCCCTTGAAATTTGGAAGCTGTAAGTTTATTTTAAATTGAGGTTTCTCCCTTTTTAGGCCACTTTACAAAAGTACTTTGCAACTGAGAAAACCTCAAGGTTTTAATCTTGTGTATTTTTCACTTTTTTTGGCAGGGTTGTATTTTTATCCTTATATATATTTATATTTAATATAATGAACCTCTTCTATGTGTCTTAAATATCCTCCAATGTCATGCCTGGACATTCACAAAAGAGAAAAATGACAGTGCTCTAAACATCTAGAAGAGTAGTTTGTCACATAGAAAATGTTGTTAATCTTACAGTTGCTTTATTTTGTTAAAACCCCAAATCAGTGTTGGTGACAAGCAAGACAGGCCATGGATAACTGAACTGAATTGGTTTAGGTGAAAACAATCCCCCTACCATAATCTTGGCATGTTTAGAACAAAATTTTACCTAAGATTATAAAATATTCATATTATAGTCATGCAACATTTCTGGAGGTGAAAAATCTCACAAATCTCAATACAGAGCACTACACTTGCTGCATTTGTAACCTGAGATTAGAGAACATATTTGCCAAAATGCAGTGCAAATGAAATCAATGTAATAACTGATAAAGTTTTCTGTAAAGTGAGAATTTCCTCAAAAACTTTAATTTGAATAGCAACCAACCTGACGCTGATACACTTCGCTAAACATATTTTTAAAAGTTAAATATAGCCCCCATACAACTAACTCTTTAAATTTAAAAAAAATAAAAAAAAAAGCAAGCTGTTTCACTCTGGTTGGTTCAAAACAAACAACGAAGACAAAATGTGTGGAACATCTAATAGTGTACAAACTGCTTCCTCAATGGCTATTTTTTCCTAGTAGAAATGGGTCATTTCACTGATAACAGGTACTTAGTGGCTTGATCAATTTTAGAAGTCAACAAACAGAACACCTAATTCATTCTTCACATGGTACCAGACAGGGTGATAATTTACTTTGGTCTGAATTGCTCTATGTTTACCATGAGAAAGGACTGATATTTTGTCTTTAAAGAACTACTAGCCTCCTAGATAAGATTTAGAGAACAAAAAGCTCATACAAACTTGGAGTATAACCAACAAGAATAGGTTACTCCTTGAACATTAAATTCTCTTACAGCATTTCCAATAAATCTTTCCAAATCTCCTGTGAAACAAAAGGGGGTGGGAGGAAGCTTTACTCCCACTAATAGTAGGCCAAATATCTGCAGTGGGTTCTTGATTAATAACAGATCTGTGCACCTGAGATCCCAGTTAGATCAGGAGTGGTCATAGAATTGAATTTCTTTTGAAATGAACATTGAAGTGTTTATGTGGTCTGCATGCTGGGTCTGGGAGGTGGCAAGATGGCTAATTGTGCCTAAAACCTGCTAATGCAAAGTTAAACCATCAACAGTTTTTGAACAAATGTGAATGACTAGGCTGAAATTTTATAGACTTGATAGGACACAGATCACACATCTGTGCATCATACAGCCACAGCCTAAACACCTGACACTATCTAGTCTGATCAACAGTTCGCATTCTTTTCCTACACTGAGTTCTTTTTGGCCTACTCTGTCCCAGATTAGTGTACTCTTTGTACACAAAGTGCATGGCTTTCCAGATTACTAAGGATCTTGCCTCGATTAAATGTTTAAGAGATGCAGAAATTATGAATGAGAAGGGATGGATAATATGAATTTGAATACAACTCCAGAACCACATCACAAGGTAAAAAGAAAATAGCAAAAAGACACGCAAGTGTATCTGCATATCTTTTGTATCTAAATTGGTTTTCCTTTTTTATAATGAAAAAAAAATCATAGTATACATTATTTAAATAAACAAAAAAACCTAATCAGTGATATTTCTGATTGAAAGACCATTTCTTACACTAAAGTCAAAGACAATGACTAGCATTCTAAATTCAGAGTGCAGGCACGGTCTGTTATGTTTTACAGCCTATTTCCATTATTTTTTTGTTTTGAACATTAAATGGCTGTTATGCCAACTGTCCTAAACAGGACCTAGCAAAATAAGTAATTCCAAATGCTGGGAAGGACCGTAAGACAAAATCAAGTTTTCAGGAAAATTTAGTATTCCCCTACTAAATTCAGGTGAGTTTCTAATCTCGGGTCCTCACGGGGAGGAGTTCCTTCTGTAACATTGTTTTGTTGCAAACGCTGCATGGGAAATTCACTGTCCAGAACAGGGTTTTAAAGCTGGACCTCTCCCCTCTTCATCATCAGATTATATGTTATAACTATCAGATTATAGAATATTTGTCTCAATATTTAGTTATTGATATAAACAGAAATATCTCCCATAGGACAAATAACTGGACCCAAGCAAGATATGAAAATGGGACTTGCCTTTGTACATAGAAAAAACCCAGTTCTTATATTTAATTGCCACTTTTTCAGTGGGAATCATATTTAAATGTATTTATGACATTTCTGTCAAATAACTAAAGCAATTCATTATAATCATCTTAATGGATTGAAAAATTTACTGAAAAACATATTCAATTGTCATGAAAGCCATCCTTTACATGCAGACTACAATATTATCTCGGTAGCTCCCCAAGGTAGTGTTTGCCCAGCTCTGTTTTGGATTAAATTGGATAAGAATTTTTCCATGTCCTCCACTGCTACTCATCACTTGTTGGAGCTGGATTCAGAAAAACCTCATACATACTGAAGGAGTTGCATATCTCCTATGGACTGTGCCAGTATCATAGAGGCCGATAAATGTTTGACCCAGCTCCAAGGCTAAAGTGATCTGCCAAAATAGCAGCTTAAGCTAGAGGTTATTCCAATGTAAATTCAGTGTGACAAATGCTAAAGAGATTCTGGAACAACAAAAAGCCATATGTTGACAAAACAAAATCAGAAAGACAGATGCTCTCCTCAACTCTTACCACAAAAATCTGTCAGTTTAAAACTAAGGCCACTCTGGAAAGCAGCAGTGATAGGAGCAAAAGGCTGTTTTGCTACTTATGCAATATCTGAATTGGAAGCTGAGGATGGAAGCTGAACAGAGCACTGAATCTGGCAGTTACAGGGCAGGGCAAGCTCATTTGCAGCACCAACGAGCATACTCCCGTCCCTCTAACTCAATCCAGTGGTTCTCAGCAGCTCAGAAAATCAGTCCTCTCTCTTCCAAACTACTCTCATGCTCCAGAATAAGTAAAATGCTTGAAAATTAATATTATTATTATTATTGCTACTCTTTCTTTGACTAGATTAGCAAGGCAATTCTTGTGCTTACTGTGGCCATAATTTTAAAGGTCAGAATTATTAAGATGTAGATTTGCATTTACGATTCATTCCAAAAAGCTATGTATATGTTACAGTGCTTTGGGGAATATGAAGTCTGAGGGTAAAAGCACCCTTTGGCTTCAATAATGAAGGATCAAAAGCCATGCAATTAATTTACCAGCGCACTCCAGCCAACACCACCCCCTCAATTACTAACTGTTATCTCTTACATCGATAAGATAAAATTACTAACTCAGAAATTAGGTCAGGTGAATCAGATTCCTCCTTTTTCTTTACTGCTTGACAGTCCTGAAAAAGAGGTAAATCTCACCCTGTAGGTAGGACACTACTGTCATTTTAGATGCCCTAAAATGTCCCACCTGGCTTCCAGCTGCCTTTGGTGGGTACGAGCTTTATGTAGGTTCTGACCACACATTCAGTCCCATACATGTCTTGGATGCTCCTGGGTGTGAAGAGTGACACTAGATCCCTCTATGTAGACAACTAACTCTCACCTTAAGTGCTCACAGTGAGAGCTGTCAGACTCTTGACTACGCAAAACGACAGAATGATTTTACAATGGGACTAAGATTAAAAACATTCAGATATAGTGTGACTCCTAAAATAACACAAATAACATACTAATAACAGCACAAAACACCTGGATGGCATATGTAGTATGCTACTGAATTATCTATGTAGCATATGAGACTACTTAGGTTTGGAGAGCCCACAGTGTTTTTCCTCTGCTTTGTTCAAGACTCAGATAAATATGAACTTGAGTGTGAGCATTTCTCAGAAATAACCAAAGCAAAAAAAAAAATAGATTAATTGTGATTTAAACTTACTTGAGCCTAGGAAACCTCAGAAATGTCTGCTATGCTTGTTATACAGCAAGGACAGTGCAAGAAGGGGGATAACCAAATGAAGAGCTCTATCCAGGCTGATGATAAGATCACTGAAGCCACTCTGGGAAGGACTTCTTTTCTTACAGTTGCCCAGATAACACCACACTATGACAAATTGTAAAGGCTGGGGCTCATCTTTCTTGATAGTAGTTAAAAGTTAGAAAAAGAATTGGAGTCTTCGCATGCCCATGAAATTCCACATCTCAGTCTTCCTGATGGTTACTCAGATTTTACATAGGTAGGAATAATGTAAGGGAGAGAAAGATTTTCATGCCATTGAGGACCAAACTTAATCCAGCCCTACAGCAGCTGGCTAATCATTGTATGGACAGTCCTATAAAATTAGTTATGTTTCTCATAGATAAATAGTTCCAGTAAGATAGTTGTGAGTTTCTACAGATAATTAAAGATAATTTAATATTCAAACTACTGTACAAAACGTTGTTCTGATAAAGCCATTTGGCAATACAAGAGCAAAGCTGAAAAGCTATGTATTTCTTTTAAATTAGATGCTTATACCAGAGCAGAGGTTGTGTATGAATGGACACGGGAACCAGCAAGGTCAGTGGTTGTGGCTGAAGACGGCTCTCGATTGAACCAATATGATCTACTTGGACAAACTGTGGACTCTGGAATTGTTCAATCCAGTACAGGTCTGTGAAAAAGTTGTTTGGTTTTTTTTTTTTTTTTTTTGTCAAGGGTCATATTTAACTGCCAAAACATAATTTAGAGCAAGAGAAAAAATACAAAGACCAAAGAGCAAGAGAGGTAAATTGCAATATATGAGCTCCAGATTAAGGAAACATGACTCTGAAAAGATAACATATCCTGGGATTATTTTCCTACTTCAACTGGTGGTTAAAATATTTGAACAATTTTAAGGCTTCCTATAGTGACAGATCTAGCCAGAAAAAACGGTAATTTACATTATAAAGAAGTACTCCTCATATCCTTATTCTATTATCTACTTATTATATAAACTTAAAAAAAATAGTGTAAGAATACAAATCCTCAAAGACCATATTCCTGGAAGCAGTGCAGTTGCTAAAAGCAAGCATATAGTTTCTCAAAGAGGTATTTAGAGAGTGAAGAAAATATGTCATCAAATTAAAAACCATCTGGAACATCCAAACAGGATTTAGGTGTCTTAATTCTAGCACCAGCTTTAGCTCCAGAACTGTTAATGAGATATAGAAATATAGCCAACATTTATAGTATTATGTACCTGTAGCCTGGAAACTGGCTAAAAATGTTTGCTTTTTCACTTTGCAGTGTTTGTTTCAAGATTTTTTTTTTTTGGGGGGGGGTTGTTTTGTTTTGGTTTTTTTTTTTAATAATTTGGAAGGGGCACAAAGACCTAAATACAGTGAGAAACTGAGCACTGGGCATGAACAGAAGCTCAAAGTGTTGACCAGATTGACTGTTTAATGGACTGAAAGAAGCACTGCATTAGAAGTAGCTGCATTGCTTTGAATGCACCCAACGTTGTGATTGAACTAGAGAAGTACACTTATACCTGCATAAACGAAACTTTCTAGTGTGTCATTCATAAAGTCAGTGAACATTTAAAGAAAAAGCGAGTCACTTTAAGGTGAACCCTAATTCATGTCTGATTTTTTTATGTAGCTTGCCAAAATATATTCATATGCTCTATTAAGCCAACAAAATTTCTTACAGATGAAAGTTTCTAGTGGAACAATATTCAGGTTACTGCTCTGGAAGCTTCTGTGCAGTTGATGTAATCATAAAAGAAGTGGGATAGCAGTAATAAGGACATTGCATAAGAACAGTATCAACACAGCTTCTCCCACAGATTCACTGCTTCCATTATTCAGCATGGAGGCATGCATCAGACAAGTAAAAAGAGAAGGGGAGAACTCTTCGTCTGGCCACAGCTAGAAATGTTGCCACTGTCTTCTGTAGAACCAGTAATTCGCCCCATCTGCCCTTTCCTGAAAAGTCAATAGGATTTGTGAGGAACTCCAAGGATCTCGAGCTCTTTGCTCTTTCTGTCCTGAAACTATTCACGCAGAGACACCTCAGCAACCTGAGTGGCTGCCCTTTGCACTCATCGCCAGTTCTCTGCTTGCTGGATAAATCATAAGGGCGGTGGGATAATCAGAAGAGACTCATAAGATTAGGAACATATCTAAACCAAATAGATAATACCAGATATAGTTCAGGGTAATTAGATAGTAATGTGAGAAGCACCCTATCAATTATTAAGAAAGGCAGATAATAATTTTTTAAAGAGAACTGAAGGCAAATGTAAGTGTAAAAATTCTTCATGCATTTCCATGAAGAAATGAAAAAATATGTTTTGCCCATGATATTTCATAGATTTTAATTCTGCCTCCTTTTTCTACCTGAAGAAAAGCCTATCTATAAAGTTAAATACAGTATAGTTAATATTTGCTGAAATAAAGACGATATTGTCTAGATGCAGAAAAACATTACAAAGAACTAAATTCAATGGTTATCAAAACTAAAAATAAGCCCATTGAATAATCTTTTTACTACCAAACTTGCAATCCTCTTTAGTTACTACCTGATAAGAATATACAGTGGTAAACGAAACACAGTTATCACTTGCAAATTGAATGTCTCGAGGAAAAATTCTTCTTGATTTGCTTTGCAAAAGAAAATTCTTCGCCTTCCCCAAAATAATGGTGGGGATCAGAAGTGGTTAATAATCACCTTTCTCCCCATTCAGGCAGGTGGACAGCTAGTCTTAACAGAATCCTCCATCATATCATTGTCCTCTGATCATCTCTGTTTTGAGATATGACATATGTAATGAAAATTTAAAAATCCCTCCCTACTTTCAGAGCTGTGGATGATGACTCATCCAACAAAAAGAATTGAAGACAATCTTCACTTAAGAGTTCTCAGCACCTTAGGCAAGAAAATTAAGCTCTCATGCAGCTGATTCTCTGGATCATTAGAAGAATCTACAACAATTTGGCCAATTTTAAGATGACATTTATAGTTGTCTGGAATTACAGATACGTATTTTCCAAGAATTTGGGTGTAACTGGGTTACTCTAAACATTCTCAAAACTATAAAAAGGTTTGGTGAATCCATAAGTCTGGTTTTTTTTCTTTAATTTCTTCCTTTTCTAGTAGGCCATTTGCTATCCCTTTTTCTGAATCTAGAACAAGGTAACTACAAATACTGATTTTTTATAATGACAAGAGAATCTTGAAAGACTAAAATTTTTTATAGTATAGATTCATCTGTGCTGGCAATGGAATGTGTAGGTACTGCAGGCTTTAAAATAGTATTCAGTAAATGAAAATAATTATTGCTGTTGCTGTTTTACTTAAGAAGAGAGTAATCCATTTTTTACTTGTATGCAAAATTCTTGTCACTCTCCAACTATACTGACTGATATTAACTTAGAGTTTAAAATGATCATTTTTGTAAGTACATTAACAGATGCTTAAGGAGCTTGTGCAAGCTTCTATTTACATAGAATTATTTTGCCACCTTGAAGAAACTGCTTTGCACTGGGAATCATCAGGATTTATACTCAGAGTGGTATATTTTTTTCTACTACTCTTTAAATCTGCTGAGAGGATTCTGTTCTTAAGACTTTTTCTATTGGGTTAAATGGCATAAGTAGTAAATGAGAAATACTTGTTTGAAATAAATTGCAACGAAAGCTTTACTTCATACCTACAGTGACAGAGGAAGTATTATTATACCTAAAATTCAGTCCCCACCTCAAACTTTATGTCTGATGTGATGCACATTAATTTTAGGTGCTCACCTGATAAACTGGGTTTATTACAAATAGTTTACAGAACACTGAGAAATACGTTTGAAGCAACTTTACTGAATTATCAACTATTTCCTTCTAAGGACACAGGATAGTTTATACCACCTGAGCATTTGTCTCAATTACTGCAATACACTGTAGCTGGTTAAAAACTGCAGCTATAGAAGTGTTGAGCACAGGCACAAACTATTCCAGAGCACTAGAAGTATTCAAATGTGGACAATCATTCAAAACACTATGTTAATATAGATGATATAGTTAATATAGTTAATATAAAAATAGTTAATATAGTTAATATAAATCCTTCATATTGTGTAATACTTATAAACTAATTTAAACTTAGTGGAATAAATGAAATGAAAAACAAAGGTAGCTGCTCAACACAATGATTTGTAGAAGATTATAAGAATTACAAGGAAGCAAAAAAGTAACATCTTTATTTCTAACGTCTTTGGATAAGAAAATAAGAGAGCATAAGATGCATAAGCTACTACTTGTGCTACAACTCGTGAAAGCCTAGTAATCAGACACTATGAATAAAGGAAATATTTTGCTCAAGAGCTATTTGAAATTTTAGCTTGTAGGCTGAATTACAAACCTTTGAAAACAGAATTAGAGAGGAACTCCTGGGAATTTAGACAGTGGTCAGTAGCTGTCATGAATGTAGCTACGCTTTTCAATTAAAGAAAGCCATAAAATATGAGAAGCTAAAGATTCAGTAAATAACTGGAGTACTTTCATGTCCTGCAGTTATTTAAATAAAACTCATCAAAGATCTACTATCTTCTAATAAATGACTGCAACCCACTGATGCTTTGGAGACTTAAAAACATATTTTTGTCTTGTAACTGAACTGTAGGCATTATTCTAGGCCTGTGCTTTGCCTGATTCACTCCTCATGGCATTACTTTTAGCTGGCTTCTAGCTCAGACCTGCTGCAACGCTTAACAGATGAGAGTAACCCCTGTCTTTTTAATTGCCTTTATACTTCTAATCTTGTTCTCATTTTCCAGAGGTTAAAAATACTTTGATAATTTAGGCAGCTAAATAAAGCTTCAGAGTACAGTGGTGTGTTCACTCTGTATTCTTAGCTTGCCATCTACAATCACTGAATTAATTCTGACATACCGTTGTGAGCATTCTATATCTGATTGCATTAAAATTGGTTCCCACGTCATATTTTAGTAGATTAAATTATTTGCTCTTCTAGCCAAGGTTGACACCCTTCATAAGATCATAATCTTTGGTACAGAGGAAAAGAAGGTTGTTTCAGTGAAAGTTAAAGCAAGGTGGGCAAAATTCAAGTAATAATTCCCACTATACTACTTCTTCCAGTCCTATTTTTGAAACAAAATTTTCATTGTGTATCCTTTGTTTTATCTCTCAATTTATAATTGATTCTCTTTTTTCCCTTTGCTGCTGTCTTTTATATTGAAACATACCAGGAGTATTGTCACATCTTATTTATAAGCTTTCCTCAGGGTTATACATTGAGCAAGATTGCTCAAATTAATGTTCTTCTAGGCTATTAATTAAAGAAAAGGGCATTTGACATGCTCAGTGCATAAGCAGTCAATGTCTAGACATAGTTTTTCAATCCAATTTAAGCTTTTCCTGTACAAGAGCAACTTTCTCTTTCCAGCTGTCTACATTTTAAGATAGAAAAACAGTAATTTCACATCATCTCTAATCTAGACAGAGGTTTCCATTCAGTTATGTGTCCAATTGTTTCTTTCCTAAGATAATGTTTATTGCATAATAAGAACCAATCTACTCCAAAAAAAAAAAAAAATCACAATAGGTTTCCCAGTCTTTTGAGAATATACTGTTTTTCAAAATCCATTGTCAATGATGTAAATAATGATCTGAAAACAAGGCATTATTTGCTGTGCTATGGGTGGAAAGATTTATAGAGTTATAGAAATACATAAGATTCCTTTCAATTGCAATTCAAATACCCAGCTCATATGTTTTTGTAGCACCCAAAAAGTTAATTCTAATGAAAATATTCTATGTTATTCTTGCATTGTCCATTTATTTCAGGAGAGAATAATCAATTAGTAAAGTACTGAAGTAGCAGAACAGGGACACTTAATCTTCTGAGTACATAAAGCACAAACAGTGGTAATGCAGACACAATCACATCAACAATTACATATTAAGCCTGGTCCAACTGAGTGCCTGTCTTGATTTAGTCTTTATATGATGTTTGCATGTGGATATTATGGTGGTTTTCCATCTTCTAATGGAATATGACCTTTCACAAGAGGCCTAAACAGCTACCAGATAATGTAGACTTTCATTCACTACACAGCAGAGATGAAAAGATGTAAATTTAATTAGCATTTCCCAGAACTCTCTAGTTTTGCATTATTATTGGAACTTCAGAACCTACTTCATTAAATGTTTTCTTCAGAGCTGATCCAATTTGATCTGAGGACTTTTTTTTTTTTTTGTAATAGGGGTGAATATAATGAAAATATACTTCCTATAAAGCCCTCTAGTTTGTATATTTATAAAAGATTTAACATTCCCGCTTTTCTCGTTTTTAGGGGAATATGTTGTTATGACTACACATTTTCATTTGAAGAGAAAGATCGGTTACTTTGTCATCCAGACTTATCTGCCATGCATCATGACAGTGATACTGTCACAGGTGTCCTTCTGGCTTAATAGAGAATCTGTTCCAGCAAGAACCGTATTTGGTAAGCAAGACCTATAAGCCGCTTGGCAATCATAAGCCAAATAGGTTTAAGAAATTTTATGATAAAACTAGTTACGTGTAACACGATATTGGAAAACAGCATGAGCCTGGACGTAGTGCAGTACACAATAGTTAACATGTTTCATTGCAAAGGTGCACCAGAAACTGATTTAAGGTCCAAAGCTTTTAAACTGATTGTAAGAAGAGACCTGAAAATACCTTAAGCAATCTTATTACAGTTCAAATTTTCCAAAACAGTAAGTGTATGAATAAAACATTTCTGACAATGGCAATGACATTCATGGTGGGGACTGTCAAAATAGCTTTAATCGATGAGTGTTAGTCATTTGCCATCCTTAGGCCCTTTAAAAATTCTTATCTTGGAAATATTTTTCATCAATTCTTTTTGCAGGCTTCTGCTAAAGGTCTCCTGTTGAAATGCAGTAAGAAGGCAACCTAAAAGACTCTAAGTTTATACAGTTGGTCCTTAGTGTTTTAACCACTGCTTGCAAATGCTTATCTTAAAATTAGAAACAAACAACTAGTGTATTCTTTGGAGGTATTAATCCAAGTCAAGTACATAATTAAAAATAAATTTAAAAAAGTAACAAATCTTCAGTTAAGGAAAACAGAACCTGAGATTTCTGCTATGTGACTTAGTCTTTTTTGTGATGTTCAGATGGGACACCTGAACACCTTTGGCAGGAGGAGGTAAAGGAACACACAGCTGAGTTGGCTTTTACACTTGTTTCCCTGCCTCAGGGCACTACTGGGGCAGCACACCATGGGTCCTGCTGCTTTGCTGAAGAGAATTTACCAATTTACATAGGACATAGCAAAGCCAGAGAGTCACAAGGCCTGTTGTTGAGAAACGCAGACTCTGAAACTCTTGTTGAACAAGAGCTATTTTTATTGACCTTTTCTGGCACTCTTCACAGCTGTGCTTTATTTTCCCAATACCTCTGGAAATCAGTCACAACTTGCATAGCCTTTGACCTCATGAGCTGAGTCATGGCTTTCTATTGATATACAGGTCTACATTTGCAGAATAATGGTTCAGACTACAGTATAATTAAATTTGATTTATATGATAATGTTTAGCTTAACATCTAAAATTAGTCCTGAATTTTAATCATCTTCACCGAGAATTAACCTGGGACTTTATGGGCCTCTGTAGTCACAGCTATTGAAATTGTAACTATTTTACTTCTTTTTGAACATGCCAAAAAGAAATGTCAGATCATCATTTTGAAATGCTGTACTTCATTGTCCTTACATGGAGAACAAAATTTCCTCATCTCACAATGAATAATATATAATATTGCATAAGCTGCTATCTGCACAGGCTCAAGGACCCACACATTTCTGAAAGTTTTCCTTTCAGAAGATTTATTTAGTAAATAGCCTTGTGTTTACTCCATCATTACGTATCAAGATAGCTTTTTCATTCCTTAACAGCAGTGAAACAATGCTACAGAGAATTTTTCATAAATGTATATACACACAGAAACACAACTTATATCTTTTAGTCCACTTAGTACCACAGACAATAAATATTATAAATTGTGTTTTGCTCCTATGTGAGAGAAACTTAAAATCACTAGCAATGAGTCAAATACAAGATTACGTTATCTCTCAGGGAAGAGAAATTGCTTCCTCATTGGGCACTAATAATTCAAGCACTTTACACCAGGATGTAAATACATTGTTCATTATTTGGCCTATTTTAGACCACTGCACATTTTCACTAACACTCAGTGCAGCGAAGATGAACTTGCAAGACACATTCAATACATGAAATTGCAGTTGTCAAGGTAACTTGTGGACATGTGATTTGATGTAAATGTCTATCCTGCACTTTAGATTTTTTTTTTTCAAGCAGCTGCAAGCAGAGCAAGTCCTGCTTGCTTTCTGTGGCCAGTTAAGGGAAAATGTTCACCAGCAGTGAGAAGTTCTGATATCAGAAATGCAGATTACATTGTCATTGTTCTTACATAAAGTCTTTGCTATTTTCAGGGCATCAGTGAATAAAGAGACAGAAATCTGTAAAACCATCGATTCAATGAAATGTAATATCACATATAGCTCAGTGCATTTGAGTATACATTTGAAGGTGCATATACCAAATTAACTGAGTGAAAACAAGTTTTTTCATTTTCTATCTAAATATCTTAGAACTGTGACAAGAAACAACTAAAAATGTTAAATTGTTACATCTGTAGGACAATTCACAGAGCATGAATAAGGAACAGCAACAATGATTCTCCAAATACCAGGAAGCATGAAGTAGTATCCAGTCCACAACTCAAAATATTATTTCCATTCCAACTTTAAAAATATTATTCTATTACAACAATGTCAAAGAATAAAGGTATAAAAGATGTTTTGAAGATCCTGCAACTTCCACAGAATGTGAAATCTGATATCTTCAATTAGCAACTGAGTGGGGAAGTTTATAAGAATTAGTGAAGACAAGGCTTTCCCATCTATTGTAACAGTTGAGAAATTAAGCATGAAATATAGCCACTGATCTAAAGATGCTAAAACTGTTTGCTTTGCAGGAGTGACAACTGTCCTGACAATGACTACTCTGAGCATCAGTGCAAGGAATTCGCTCCCCAAGGTGGCCTATGCCACTGCTATGGATTGGTTTATAGCCGTGTGCTATGCCTTTGTGTTTTCTGCACTCATTGAATTTGCAACAGTGAATTACTTCACAAAGAGAGGCTATGCATGGGATGGCAAAAGCGTTGTTCCTGAAAAGGTAACACCACTTAATATCTGTCCCAACAGGTCATGCTGTGTCATGCTTGGTCACTATATGGGGGCTTTTTAGCCTGTTAGAAATTCCTGTTATTTAGAATAATGACCAATTATTCCAAAAGAGTTTCCTCATATTTTTGCACACAGAATTTCTACATATACTCAATAATTACTTAAGCATTGAGTGCCTAAATACTACTTCTGACATACTGGATATTATTTAATGCTATTAACAATTAACAATTTTACTGAGATTTTGACTTGTACAATTAAGCAGAAAGAAGATAAAAGTGTATGTATTTTTAAGGGAAGGCAATTAATTTTCTAGGGTTTGATCAAGAGAAAATGTGGATGCCTCGGTATAAACACAGGAAAAAATCTTGTGGCTACTGTATTTGAATTTCCAAAGTTGCTCCCCAACATGAACTTCAGGAGGACTGCTCTGTGATCACAACCAAATAAATCACCACAGGACTTTTTTTCTTTCCTTTCTTTTGGCTCCTATAATGTCCCTATTTTTTAAAAACAAAAATATTATTTTAGTTCCTCATCCATAGGAGAAATTGATTTGTTTTGCAGGAAGCATTGACAGTTGTGTTGGAAATGTGCAATCCTGATCCATGACTCCCTGAATGCAGTAGAGAGAAATCACACTGACTCCCTTTGTACCGGGGTCAGACCCGGTCTGTAAATCACAGGTGCATCAAGAAATTGTTGAGGACATTTAGGGGATGAAAGAGAAAGTTTCCCATTTCCTATGAGTTATCATGTCAGCTGCTTCTGTGAGGAAGCTCATTTGGTTGGAGATATTTTTTGAGAGATCTTGAAACAGACTTTTAACTTGCCTAATTGGTTATTATGAACATTCACAGACTAGAGATTCAGCAGAATAAATATTTGGAGGACCAGATGTTACTCATTGGTGCACGAATATATGTGTTTAATTCAGGAGTGTATGCCTATATATAATTATAATTTTTTTTGCTATTTTAGTTTCATAAGTCGGTGAGAAAACAGAAATAAATACAGTACATTTACACAATGACAACTAATACAAAAGTATTGTAGAACAAATGAGTGAAGTAACAAAAGAATGTTACAGTAATGATCTGCATGACTGCTGGTGAATACTGAGTTTTCAGTTACTGATGATACTCTAATTGAAAATAATTTGTTTGATTCTTTGTTGTGCTCCTATCTTCATATCTATGGATATGTAAATGGAATGTAAAAAATGGAATAGAAAAAAATCCTTAAATGTTAAATATTGCCCTGTTAATATAACCTACCTTGTAACACAGTTACTGTAATCAGCCATTTCATTTGTTTCAAAGAAAATTACATTTTCAGAGAAAAACACACCAATAGAAACACAATATTCAAACACTATTTAGAACATCGGAAGATTTATGGCTTTGCATTTCTCAGCAGGTAAGGGTCTTTATGTATTTTTTGATATGTCAGCGAAGACATACCACTACCTGGTAGAGTGCATTACCTGCAGATGTAAGGAAAAGCAAGCAAGGCAAACTAGCAGTGAACAGAGCATCTTAATAAAATTTAGAGCTCTAATTAGCTGTCATATTGCTTTTTCATAAAATTGAATTTGACATGAAATATTAAGACCCTGACTGGTGTCAGGGATTTCTGTGCATCAGATTTCTCATGACATTTAAATCTATAGAAAGGGTCTCCTTTGAGATTTCTGTGAAGCTGTCCTCTGCCTGCTGGATTTGTCGCTGCTCGCTAGAGTGTCTGGCTGAGAAGGAAACAGGACTGGTTTCATACTCAGCAAGCCTGTTAGCAGCCTTCCTGCTCAGGAGGAAAAGAATGGACAGACAACTAAAAAAATCTTTCTGACATTGCCTTTTTTATTTTCTGAGTATTTTCTTCAACCTGTTTGTTACTCCTATTCAGCTGAAATATTCTGACAGAATTTGAAGTTTTTTCTTAGCCTCAAGCTAAGCTGAATATTTTTGTCATGAAATAAAGAGCATTTACATCAGAGTCATTATGTGAATCCCTTTTCTTACTAAGTAGCAGAAATTTAACATTTCAGCCTTAATTTCCTTCCTGCATGGGGCTGCAGGCCATGCTTTGACGAGCCTCTCCCCACTTGCCCTGCTGCTTTTGCAGTTTGCCTTCACGTTCCCAGGTGTCCTGCAGGAGCCCAGCTGCTTCCTGAAACATTCACCTCTGGAATAAGAACTTTTTACCAAAGCCCCCCAGCTGGGTGGTCTATATAGCTATTAAGCTACATTTGATCTCTCATAAAAAGTACTGTGACTACTTTAAAAAATACTGCCTCTGTGGGACAGCTGCTTCTTAAAACCAGAGAATTATATTTGCTATCTTGTGAAATGACATAATAGATCGCATTCTGCTGATATTTTCTCTTTAGCCATATATTCTTTTCTTTCCTTCTAAGAGGATAAAATCGATTTACCTATTCTTTTTTTGGCGAATACTGCCTGAAGATTTTTCTAAGCTCTTAGGAATTTTTTTGTTATCTGTTTTTTTCTCATAATCAGAGGAACTTGGAGCAAAGTGATGCTTTTCTTTACACCTCCTTAACAACCCACTACATCTCTCTCCTATGTTTATCCTTGTGCAGTGGCTGGAACAAGGGTTTGGACTGTCTGCAACAGTGACAGCTGAATTCCAACTGGTATTCCCAGATGCCAAAATTTAATTTTTTTCCTACAAGTAGATCTCAGAAGTATAATACTAGAAAACATAAGGACCCAGGGGAAAAATCTAGATATTCTTTCTGATCAATAAGTTCTTCTCCACTAAAGGATTTTCAATACATTCTTGCTTTAGCAATATAGGTAGGTGGATGCAAAAATCATACAGGTTTTTAAGTCTGTGTATATGGAATGACATTTTAGCCATTATGATCCAATTGTAACACTCAAGCAGGAACATTAAGTTTCTATTCCATAATGCATATGCTTTTGGTGTAAACCATTAGTGAACAGAATACTGACAGCTTTGCATTTTATTAAATAATCCACTCTTTTAGTGCATGGTCACATGATATTTTTATTGTACATTTTTATGTATAAAGTGTGTTAGAATGCATCATGTAACATTATTTGTGTTAATATTGGAAAGCTTCATTAAGAAATTCAGTGTCTTTTAAAGTTTTTGTCCTGGTCAAGAAGCACAGTTGATTAAGGGAATATTGATTCATGAGTGGCTTGTCACTTGATTACCATTAAAGGTAATTCTGTTGATCAGTGAGCCTAGCTATCAGTATAAGTCCTTGTTATACTTTGTCCATC
This sequence comes from Tyto alba, assembly GCF_018691265.1. NCBI lineage: Eukaryota > Metazoa > Chordata > Aves > Strigiformes > Tytonidae > Tyto > Tyto alba. The sequence goes on from NW_024881279.1 coordinate 15,184,510, forward strand.
ATCTAATTTGGTTTCACTAATATAAATAATGCAGATGGATGATTTTGTCTTTGTCTTCACCTAAATATTTTGCATGAGTTATGTATCTGGACACTAACTTCTCTCTTACAGTTTATTACAATTTGTGGTATAAATTCAATTAATTGCAGAATTCTATCGTGCTTTTTATAATCTTATCTGTTGAGAAGATAGTGAGAATAAAACATTTTCTTCTTTCTTCAGCCAAAGAAAGTGAAGGATCCTCTCATTAAGAAAAATAACACGTACACAGCTGCAGCTACAAGCTACACCCCTAATATTGCAAGGGACCCTGGGCTGGCAACCATTGCTAAAAGTGCAACAATTGAGCCCAAAGAAGTTAAGCCAGAAACAAAACCTGCAGAACCCAAGAAAACTTTTAACAGTGTCAGTAAAATTGATCGACTATCAAGAATAGCCTTCCCATTGCTTTTTGGAATCTTTAACTTAGTCTATTGGGCTACCTATTTAAACCGGGAGCCCCAGTTAAAAGCTCCAACTCCACATCAATAACCTAATTTATTCGTATAGTTTTGTTTTTGTCTTTTGCTCTGGGAATTGCTTCCTGTTTTCACATACAGTAATTCCCATTTGCTTCATTGTCTCTGTCTTAAAGAAATTAAAGGTTTCTTTATTTAACAAAAGGTAGAATATATCTGTATATTTAAAAACCCTGTATGTGAGGGAGAGAACAATATAAGCTATATACTTTGGAAAAGTGATTCTGAAAATGTGTAAGAAGGAGTTTTAGAATAATGAAAAAGAAGGAAACCATTTGTAGATAGCTTAGTACCGAATGTCCCCAAAAGGTATTGTATATGTATGTGAAGAAGATATTTTTATTCAGAGGATTGTGGGGAGTGGGAAAATATTCTTTATGATGTTCCTGATGCACATACTATACTGTACCATTTATTCAACCACTGTTTATAATCTTTTCAAGGATGTAAAGCTTTACATTTGCTGAATCCCATAAAATATGTTATTTTCCTAATCCCTTTTCTCTTCTATATTCCAGACCACCTGAATTATAATATTAAATGATCTTTAAAGAAAAAGGAAATCTACTTGCTCTAGGTGCAGTTTGTCACTGTATAACACATAAGTTCTAATGGTAACAAATGCTTTAATCTGCTGTCTTACTGCAGTCTTGTTCTAAGCATTAAATTGTCACTAGACTAGATTTAAAACCAGTTGCACAATCAAGTGCAGATCCCATGTTCCCTCTATCACCTGTGTAATCCAAACAATTCCTGGATGATTTTACAGATAGCTTTTACTCATCACTACGTTTTAGAGAGTTAAAAAAAACAAAAAAAAAAAACAACAACAAAAAAATTTTTTGCAAGCTCTAGATATGTTGAATGTATTCTTTTATAAAATGATACATTAAAAAGAAGCTTTAGACTGAGATTTATGGGTAGCAGAAAGACAAAATATAGTATTTAAATAATATATGTAAATATGCAGCATGAGATTGTACATTTTTTTACTTTTTTAAAGTTGTGTTCTTAAAACATTGTGTAGGATTCACCTTTTAGCTCTTAATATGTTGTTAAATGCTCAATAAAACATATTTAGAGCCTGAATAATAAAAAAAAAAAAAAGTGGTACTGGAAAGTCTAAAAAATTAAATACACAGAAAGTGCTTGGAATTAATTCCATTTGTAAAGTGGTTAAGTGTACAGTAGCTTGCAATTTGACAATGTCATCCAATGTATACTATTAGATTAATGACTGGTCTGCTCAGGTCATTCATAAATACTAAAGTATGGAATTATATTTGGTAGGTAAAAATGGTGAAATATTTGTTAAGACAGAGGTTCATCTGTATATTACTGCTATATTTGCTGATAATAACTGTTACAATAAGTGATGTAATATATGTAGCATTAAATACAAAAAAGTCATACATAAAAGAATGTACAGGAAAATAGATTTTATTGAGTACACTTACTACATTTCATTTTTACTGTAGCAATATATTTGTAGGAACAATATGTAAGGGCTTTAAATAAAAGATGTCCATTTTGCAGGTATTGTGCTCCCTTTAAACAAAAATTCTAGTCAGTATCATTACTGCTGATTCTTAGAAATAAAATTTCAAATAAAGATTTTTCAGAGATTAAAATAATGGTGGATATTTGCAAGCATCAATTAAAAAAATGTAATATATGGTATTGAATGAGTTTTAAAACAGTGCTACATGAGCCTCCAGAGAAACAGTTACTGAGAGTCAAATTTCATAGGCAGTGTTTTCTAAACTCTTTCTCAATAAATCAAGAAGTTGACATTCTCTGTATACAAAAGGAAATAGCTAACGTTTTACTTAGAGAACATTTTTTTTTTTTTTGAATAATGCTTTATTGTCTAACATTTGGTCCTGTCTAAACTTGATAAGTTATCTGATTGGAGCTTATTAAAAGGGGATGTTTCATCTTCTGGTATCATGTGTAGATATATGTATAGAAAAAAATAAACTATGGCTCTTTAACTTCTGTGTACTTGTTTATCTTGTTATTTTTGGCGTTAAACTAGTGTGTTCATTTAGGGCATTTTATCTTTCTAGCAATTCATAGCTACCTTTTGGTCTGCATTTTGCACATTAGATGTGAATATTACTTAACTAGTCTGCTTTTTGCTATGCAATGATTGCATTATATCACCTCTTAGTTAGTCTATGCCAATAGTATTATACTGTATAAACTTGATTGCACAGTTGATCGAAGACAAGGTATTCTCTATGTAGCTTTTTTACAATGCTTTGCTAAACCATGTAATAATAGTAAGTCTTCCTTGAAAATAATGATACACTCTTATAGAGGACAGTTTCTGTTTACTCCTGGGATAATTTTAAAAAGATGACATTGAATGTTTATTGCACCTCAGTGCAGTGATGTGGCAATAAAACCTAAATCTAATAGAGGTTGTTATGGCAGAAGCATGTATTGCTTTACAGAGTTTAGCAAAAGCTCTTTATTTTATGTCAGACTGTAATTCTATTATAATAATAAAGCTAAAAATGTTCAATAATGAAAGTGAATGTTTTACTTTGGTTTTCTTTAGTTACTGCCTTTTATGACACATTGCTTGATAAACTGCTATTCATTCAAAAACTTAGTTTCTTTGGATTTGGCAATGAATGCAGTTTTAATAGATGTAATTTTCTGTCCAGTATTTTCCAGGGACAAATATAACAACAGGAATGTTTCAGAAATCTGATTTGACATTCAAAAATCATAGTTAAGGCTGTACAATGTATATCCAGTAAAGCAGTTAATTGAATCAGATGAACAATTGTTAAGATTTAGTACCACAACAAAGAATATGATATAGGGTAGGAACAGAATAAAATACATTGTCCCCCAGATAAAATGGCAGATAAACCAGAGAGTGAGTGTAAAAAATGCAGGTATTTATGTTACAGATTGCATTGTGTAAATAAAGGCACCAATGTAAGAAAGACTGTTAGAAGAGAACCTTAGTCTGTATAAAATAATATTATTTCACTTAAGAGTTGTGCGGATAGCATTCAAACAAGCATATCTATAGCTCAAAAATTTTCATTCTCAACTCTTCATTCTTTCTCCCATAGAAAAATACAGAGGAAAAATCATTCTACTCCATTCAGCCCTCAAATTTTCTTGGAAAAGATCCTGGAAAACAACGCTCATGTGATTATGTAGGGAGAGAAAAACAATTGGAGACATACAGTTTTAGAGGATCCAAAGCAGGAAAGGCTGATACACGTGTATATATGTATATCACAGTATTCATAGTGTCCTTGAGGATGAGTCCTACAGAAGGATTCTTCAAAATAGAAGGAAAGATTGTGTTAATATGGACTCAGTTTCTATTAACTTTTAATGCTTTCCTCCATTTTGAATGAAAATAATGTAGTCTGAATCCCTGTTCCGTGCCTCCTACTACTAATTCCACAGAGATTGAATCCCTATGGAAACCCACACAGGATTTTCTGGAGAAGCATGGTAAAGAAAGTGGTGAGTGACTGAACACCCACCTATGTTCACATGCCAGATGCAGAGCATACATGGGGATTCTCACATCTCCTTTGTCACTGCTCAGACATTTTTAGGCAGAATTTTACTCAAGTAAAATGAGTAAAAATGTCTAGATGCAACAGGATTTGACTCAGAGAAAAATATGTAGCACTACTCAGCTCCACAGCGTGGAAGAACAGCCTCATCAGATGACAAATTCACAGGCACCAGACAGTCCAGTGTGACACCCTGACATGGCATTGCCGTGTTTCCTCTGATATGACAGCAGTGTGGGAAACTTCTCCAGTTTTTCTTGGATCATCCCTAGAAGCTACTGCAGGGCTTTCTTAATGACCAAGAACTTTTTTTACAACAGCAATGACTTCTTTAACGATATTCTTTCTCTTGGACTGACTATGTGAGACCTGAAAAACCTGATTTCCTTTTCCTTCTATCTCCTTCTATTTTTCACCAATACGGTAAATAATAAGAGCTTATGAAACACCCTAATGGCTAAAAAATGGGGCACACATGCTTCAGGGAGCAAATAAGAAGAGAACCTCTTTCATCCTGTGCTTTGTATCTGAATGACTGTCCAAATAAATCAGTGTGACTGGGGAAAGTCAAACTTTTTCTTAGAGGCTGTAAAAATAACAGTCATCCTTTAAAAGATAAAAACTGTAGATCTCCTCAGACTTTCTATGGCAGATCCACAGAAGAAAAAAAATAATCCTCCTGCTATGCATAAACATGACATAGCTTAAATAAAAATGTGTTTGCAGTCTTAGCACATGAATTTTGCAAGTGAAGTGTATTATCAGCTTGTCAAGATCTTGCTGTCATGTTACATCTGATTACAAACTACGTCAAATACAACAAGAGAGGTAAAAGCCTTGAAACAACAAGTTTCTATAGGCTCATTCACTCGCTATAGATGCCTCCAAACAGGCAAGATGATTTCACAGATGCTGATAAACTTATTTGATTAAACTGTTTTAGGGCATCTGAAGATGCACTGAATAGATTTTACACTGGCAGCACAGCTGTTACATGCATTTGACCCAAAGACTAGAGACATTTCCCCTCAAAAACCTGCAGAGAGACAGATAGACCAACAAATGGCACTGCTTTTCTGAATGTGCTGTCAAGGGGGCAAAGATATTGGCTGAACTCTTTCTCCAATCAAGGACATTTGAATGCAAACAGATATGATTAATTTCTTTCCAAGTGTCCCCATATACGAAGTATTTAATTAATCTCAAATTGTACATGCCTAAGGATCTGAACAAGGCCAAAGATGATAAATTTGTTTAGAAGTGGTTTGCTAATGACTGCCCAGAATGCACTATCCTTGTTACATGGTAGTTTTACATGTATGCATCATCTGCTTAATACTAGGTGACTAAAGTGCCTCATAGGAAAAAAAAAAAAAATTTGCTACTGTGGGATTAATGCAGACTCTTTAAAAAACCCCACATACTTAGAGGTCCTATTCCATTACTGCCCGTAGCAGCAGAACAAGTGATTTGTAAGCTTCTAGGATTGCTCTCCCTTTTAGTGATATTTATTAATGCAACAAGTTTAACGCATGGATATGAAAATTTCCAGAAAAAAAAAAAAATCAAACAGAAGAAAATTTTTTATGGTCATCTAAAACCAAAAATAAAACCTAGTGAAGCTACAATAGTAAGATCTTGCTCGTAAATTACTTTTTTTATGAAATAGCTTACAAAAACAGGAAAATGGTTTTCAGCCTTGAATTTTTTAAATGAATGCACCTTTTGAGTAAGAAAAAAAGCCAACAGAGGTCACAGTAAAATTCTCTGCCAAGTGTTAGGACCTGTTGCAGGGACATTAAGAAAAATAACATTTTTCAATAAAACATAATCAAATAAATTATGAGGCCATCTCCTTTTTGGATGAAATTGTTGATTTCAGTAACTTCAGGAAGCATTTTAGATAGGGTGGTTGTTTTGATTTTGTTTTACTACAAAAACCCATGGAATTCAACTTCAGTTCCTGCCTGAGGGGCTATGGCAGGCATAAAGAGGTGAGTGACACAGTTCTCAAAGGTAATATCTCAGGAAATAACTGTGTGGGAGTCTTAGATCAAATATTAGTTTTAATATGGTCATGTGAAATATTTTTTTATACTGCACATGATGGTCAGCTAAACCTGATAGTCATGACAAAATAATACAGAGAATAATGTAAAGCTTTGTGGGCTTGATAGGATTGTGTTTCTTCATCTATGTGAGACAGCTAAATCAAACTTTAAAGAAAACTGCTAAATATAGCTATGCAGAAGACAATATCTACTGCCAATCAGCCTGCTGATTTCTGCACATTTCTATCATCACCTCCCTAGGTTGCCTCACCAGCACTTGATTTGTAAGGAACTTGTCTAATTTAGACCAAGCAAAATGGGGCATTGGATCATTAGGGCATTTACCAGCTTATTTGTGACTAACTTCTCTCCCAACTATATTGTCTGTGGGAAGGTGAAGAAAACATAAATGAAGTAACTAGAGCAACACATCCAATTTCAACAGTTTAAAAGGACACAGTATGTTTTATGAGAGTAATATACGTATTGATAGAATGTTTAGCTGTCTGCAAAGCCATAATTTTCACACCTGAATGCATTTCTCTTACATCCATGTGTAATCTCCTCCCCCAAAACATAGCCAGATCCCCAGAGAAGGTGAATCTTTTTACAGTTCCACATGATACTTCCAGAGGGTCCCAGCCATGATTTCACCATCAGCTTTCTAAGAATGCATAGGAGTTGTGTTCCGGTCATTGAGTTACTGAATCTCAATGGTTATGTTTATTTGTAAGTGACTCTAACTTGGCCCTCCTCTTCCAACAAATGTGTCAGGGCTGAAAATGTCTGCTTCCATTTAACAGTATTTGAACGGAAAGATTTTTTGCTTGCAACTCTCCAAAAGTATAAAAATTGAGAAAATTAATTTTTAGGAGACTGAGATAGAAGAGAAAGATCATTATAGATAATATATAAATCTGGTAGACCCAAAAATTCACTTTCAGATGTTTATCATAGCTTTAGTCCTGGTGATTAACCATCCATCATCCACCCCTCCACCCCCAGACAGCATTGGCCTTCTCTTAGCGAAGGAGTTAATAAAGCAACAAAAACCCTTTCAGGTGGATACAAGCAGAAATAAACGAGCTCTAGATGCTTTTGAAAACCTCAACCAATATTTCTAGCCATGCATAGAATGACTTTTAGAAGCACACTAGTGATGTTAAAAGATAATTATAACAGAATGCAAGAAAAAGATCTTTAGATTTTGCAGCGAGTTCCTCTAATCTTACTCTTGCAGATGCATGAATAGTGCCATACTTAAGTGGTACGCTACACAAACATGGGTTTCAAGTCTGAAAGATAAAAAAAAAAAATAAAACAAAAAACAAAAAACTGTTTATATTCATACTGCTGCAAAAGCTTTTCTTAATTATATAACAGAACTTGAAATTTATTTTGAGGATTGTCATAGATCTGCATGGAGCCACTGATCAGATAAGTTAGAGACATAAGTTAATTATTAGCTTCCTGTATCAGGCCTCAGTGATAGTAATGGCAGTAGAAATAACAGTTAGAAGTTCAAGTAAATCAATTCGGTGATATATTTCTATCACATTATTCTATAACTGACATAATTTATCTCTCAATATGACTTTTTCTCCTGAATACCATCCTTGGTTAATTGCAAAGTAAAAGATAAAAAAAGCAAGAATATTAATGTTAGTATAAAATACCTTAATATGCTTAGATTCAAAGGAAATAAGCAAGCTTCAAGAAATATGACCATATACCTAAAGAAAAGCAGTTTTATCTGGCTACTGCAAGAAGTAAATGGGAAGAAGTCTATAAATAAACACGATTCATTTATTTATAAATGTCTAGAGATAAGAAATAATAATAATTCTCCGGTGTAGCACAAGCTGACATTTATTACTAAACATAGTGTACTTAACAAGAGTTGTAAGACAACAGGCTGTTTTACTCCTGCCTCTTAATGGGAATTACATGAATAATGAGTCTCATGAGGCACTTAACAGTGATAAAGGTAAATATTGGCTCTAAAACATGTCAGACAAGCCATTATACCTCTGTAATGCAAGCAAGCTATACAGATTATTAGCTATTATTTTGTTTTATTATATCTAGTATTTAATAGCCAGGAATGCACATATTAAAAAAAAGAAGACTGATGATATTGGAAGGTACGGACAGTGCAAATGGCAAATAATCATCTATTTCTATTCAAATCGTAAGTGGCTGGATGGTGTGCCTCACTAATGTAAAGAAGACTTGCTTCAAGGTCAGCACACTGAAGGATCTTGAACAGAAACCAACACAGCAGTAACTGTATTGTAATGCATCATGTCTCCAGTCCCACATCAAAAATGCATCTTGTTTCTACTACTGCTAGTTTCTGTACAGTAACAAAGAGGAACTTGCCTGAGATTTCAGCTCTGCTATTCAAGGTTTTATGCAAAGAGTGCCAGCACTTTGCATAGTTAGAACAAACACACTGTTCTCATCAGCGTACAGGGAGAAAAATAAGGACGCAAAGAAACTTTGCCTCTACAACACCAGAAGGAATTGAAGACAAGAATGCTGTAGAGTCAGAGGTGAAGCAGCTTAACACAGGCTAGGGGAGGCTGGCAAGCAGTGAGAACAAGCCTGTGCGGTGGGAGAGAAGGGGGTGCCCCAGCTGGTGCTTCATGACTCCTGGTCAGGCCGGGCTTTGGCAGGAACCCGTCCCTGCTTCCCGCAGCAGCCTGGGCAGCGTTCCCCGCCCGGGCCACGGCCTCGCTCCCCCTGCCCAGTCCTTGCCGGGGCCCAGACAGGTCTCCCCACAGGAGTGACCTGACACAGAGCAGGACCGTGCCTGCCACAGGTTCCTAGGGAAAATCCTCAACCTTAGTGTGGGGCTATCTCTGTGGTTCCCTCAGAAGGGACGTTATGGCAGCATTGAACAATAAGGCTGAAAAAGGCTGCAGAAGATTGTCCTTGTCCAATGGTCCTCACAGAAATCATCATTCCCTATGACTGAAAAATTCTTATTAAATATGCACTGTATTAATTTCATAATTTCCACAGTTAAACTACTGCGTTTCAGAAAGGCCAAGAAGCCATTAACATTGGATGCATGCTGATGTCAGTTCTCAGTCCAAGAAAAACAACAGACTTCCACAGGTGGAAAAAAGGGCAGACCAGATCACAAACTGTCAGTAACAGTAGTTGCTAACTCATGATATCTGGGATTTAGGAAACTGCTCATCTAAACATAACTTTCTGTCCACTTCTGCACAATCAAAAGAAAAATATTCACCATGGTCATACCACCCTAACTCCGGTAATATAATGTAATGGTTTAGCTATGGTTTAACTCTCCAAGAACCTAAACTACTGAATCTTTTTCTGGGTGAATGTGGATAAATCACTTTTTTCTACAATTATATTGCTTCATTGGTGAAATGGTGATAATGATGCTGATCTGCTCACAAATACTCTTAATTCATATTTCTCTCTTTAAACAAATGAAGGTTAATAAAAAGAATTATCTTGCATTTCACTGGGTTTGAAGAAATTGAGCTGGGATCCACTCACTCTTCTCTCCCAGACTTCTTGTGTGACTTTTTGATTCTGCTTAGAAAAAATATCACGTACCAGCTAGGCATTATTGCTATTAGCGATAACAGCAACTAGCATCTCTTGTGAGTGACCGAGACTTTCCAGCGGTAACTGTTGTACAAAGACGTAAAAGGCAGATAATTAGGAAGAAAAGGAAGAAAGATGGAAATCTTACCACAGTAACGGTTATGGTTATATATTTGGAAGTCTCAGCATTGGAATGCGCTACTGATAGCCAGAAGCCTAGCCCGTACTAGATGAGAGTGTACAAGAGAGCATTGTGCTTAAGCCAGTTTTAAAAGAGAATTTTAAATAAAACAAGAATATATTTTGTGGAGACTTTTTTCATCCCAGCATGTTGCTAATAAAAAAATCTCAGATTTTGGGGGTAAATGGTTCTCAAAGTTTATAAAATTCTTAGCAAAAATCTGAAGTATGTTCAAAACACCTTTGGGTTGTATACTTACAGGGCAAATACATTCCCTGTCTTGCAGAGGATTTCTTCATAAAGGAGAAGGCTTCTGAAGTTTGAATAGCATCTGTGGTGAGTAATACATCTCAAAAGACCTGTCTCAACTCTCTCTACTCAAGAAGCTGTCACTTCTGATGTCCCAGAAATCACCAGTCTGACTTACATTTCTTCTGTCACTCATGCTACTGCTGGCCAGTGCAGTGCAAGAGGTCAAGGGGTACAGTTGTAAAGATATGCTAAGATGAGGAAAATCAATTTTGGAGCCCAAAACGCAAAACTACTGATGCAGAAGATTACTAAATACAACCAGTTGTTTTATGGCACTTGAGCCTTCCATGGAGGACACTGTGATGCTGCTGTTCAGTAAATATGAAATAAGGTCTTATGGCAAGTCAGAAAGAATAAGATTATTTTTTTCATTGCTCTTAATTACTATTTGCTTGGGGAAAAGTAGTGCAGTGCATATCTGTATAAAATACATTAAAAATATTTATATGGCTAACATTACCGAAAGAATTAAAAACCTGCAGCCAGAGGAAAAATAAATGTCTTACGTATGTATATATAGATCATAAATTGTGGGATAATGAGGGGGATCTCTCAATCCTAATAAAAAATTCTAAACCTCTAATCAAATTATTAGAATGCTGTTAATATATATTTTTTTTAAATGTAGGTGTATTTATACACACATACATATGAATTTAGTCCTCCACTTCAAGTGGTTCTTCTTTCTGCTGTAGCTTCAGTGTTAATTTGCACTTAAACTTTGTTGTGTAGTCACCTACTAACACAACAGGATTCATGTAGAGTATGCCATATTAAGTAATTTCCTGAGAAATGTGTACAGTGCCACAATTCCTCCTAAACTTTGTGAAAATCAATGGAAAGTTTTGGGATTGGCACCTGCTTCAAACTTACTTTTGTTTTTTTCCCCTCAAAGCAGTGAAGTATATTAAAAGCTTACATACAACATCCCACTACTCAATGGTGGTGTCATCTGCTAAGTTATCGAGTTCTGATTTATTAAATTTAGGTTAACACTATTTATTAAGTACTTTTCACAGACTTCAGTGGTGAACCAGATCATATAATCTGAAAACTACACTTGTTTGCCTCACTATAATTATTAGCATTTTGATAATAAGGTACAAGATCCTCTAAAATTAATTTTTCTGATATGGTGTTTATTCTTGCCTAGTACATTTAAATATCTTCAGTACCTGAAAAAATCGTTCTTGTGTATGGCTGCTCAGTGCCACTGAGACACAGGGATGACAGCCACTGTCTCCAATATACCTTCCAACCCTGCTCCATCTACCCAGCTGGAGTACACCTCTTGTTTTCTGTGACATTTGGCTGAGAGTAAGCTGTGAGCTGCAGCAGAGTTGGGGTGAATCAATCTGTATTTGTGGCCTGAGCTGTTACCACAATTGTAAATGAGCTAGACTGAGTACCCCATGAGTGATGCACATCTTAGTAACCCCCAAAACTTTGTTCCAATTGCCCATGGATATAAATGGTGAGCTATTCAAATGGGTCAATTATGTTCCCAACCTGGAAGTGTGATTCTAAATGGATATTTCAACTTGTGATAGATATAGAGCTTTTCATTCTGCTCTGCTGTGCTCATTTGCCATCTTTTCTTCCTCCTTTCTCCACAAAGGAACTGTCCTATTATATAGGCATACTTGGTTTTATACAAACTTGTTTTTCAAGCTATGTTTACCTAGACAGAGTCATCACTTGAACTAAGAAAATTAAGGCGGCCAAAAGTGATCACTGGGCAAATGATGGCCAGATATCTCTTCCTTAACTGTGGTTAACCACTGAAATGTGGGTACTTAAATAAGTCCGGGTCACGGACCATGTCAGCTGAAATGTATTGATTTTTCACTCTCAACATGTCTTGTTAAAATAATACAGAATGGAAATACATTTCTGTGTGATATTAACAAAATATTTGAGCTAAAATTTCCTTGTAGATTCCATCTATTTTCCTAAACATCAATTACCTGCTTTTGTCTCACTCTTGCTTTTGCCAAGGTTTGTTAGGGCAATATATAGGGAATAGACTCAGGACAAAAGTGAGACGACAGATTGCTTCGTGCCACAGGGGACTGTGGGATTAAAAACCACAAAGAGCTTGTGGAAAGATTTAGTGGTTGCAGGCAACCTTGTCAGGATTACAGATCAATAGTCCTGGCACAGCAGTGCCCCAGAGCTGTGACTTGTAACAACTGTATATGGCTTAAATACTAAAAAAAAAAAAAAAAAAACCACAAAAAACCACCAAACTGCATTTAGTTATCTCTGATGTAGTCAAAGACGACAGTAAAACATAGAAAGGAATAACCAAATAGCTGTTGCCCTCCTTCCCATTCCTAGCACCTTATCCCAAACTAAAACCTTTGGATTTGACAAAAAATCAGCTTTTAGAGCAAAAGTGTTTTGTTACTCACTGTAAGATGTTGTGACACATCATTAAACTGGATATTTGGCATGAGTATCAGGAGTACTTCTCCACCCACCCTCCCTTTTTTTTAATATATTTTTTCTCTCATATGGTAAATTCTACTTAGACTCAAGAAATGGAAGAGAAGGGAGGGGCAGATCATGGGTTTTGTTTTGATTATACTGGGAAATTACCGCAGGTTTAACAGTTGATAGTTATCCCTGTAAGCATCATTCCTTCTACAAGCTTCCAGCAACAGAAGCAGTAATTTGCAAAGATAAGGAGTAGAGAGGGAGACAAATGTGCTTTCAGTTTCACCCAGTGAAATATCTCAGAAAAATGTTTATTCTCATTTGAGAACTGGCATTGCTAACATCCTTCACTGTAAAGAAAGGAGTAATCGTATATCATTAATCATGATTTACAATTTTTGGTGCTGTTTAAGGTCTTGAAATGGCAACCTGTTTAGTATTGTAACAAAAGATAAGATAACAGACATTGCTAACTAGAGCTTTTAGACTGTTTTTCTCCTAGTGGATGAAATGTATTTGCCCCTAATGTCTGTTGAACAAATACTGGATTTTACTTTTATTAGATCGTACTTAATGAACAGGTACTTCGAGCATCAAGATTATTGGAGTCCAAGTCTTTATGAGCCAATAATGTACAGTTTGAGAAACCTGAACTAGGAATAAGCATGTACCATTGCTCTAGTCTAAACCAAGTACAGTTGCACCATGTGATAGGTAAGACTCTGAGCTAACAGTACAAAAAAATAGCCTGTTAAATATTGAAATGTAAAACTTCACTGGCTGTGCTCAAAAGGGGGTTTTCTGCAGATTTTAATAGATACAGATGTACTTTATTTTGAGCAATATGTTCTTGTTCTAAAAGAATTGTGATGAGAAATTGCAGAAATTTTATTTCAAAGTGAATAGAAGATATAAAAGGCTATGAAAAGAAATGTGGAATTCTAAATATAACAACTGAAATGCAAGGTTGATAATATAGTAATATTATTAATGTGGTATCAAGTGATTCACAGGAAATAAATAGCTGACTGAAAAAAAAAATCCTACTCAGCTTCTGTGAGTTAATAAAATTTGTTATAAATGTTAGGTATATTCTGCTACATATGACAAATTGTCACATCTGCAGTTTGTCTTGTGTTTTATACTGAATAGTATAAAAGGTGTATTATGTACAAAAGGCAAAAAAGATGTGCAGTGAGGCCTGCAACCGGAAAAAAAAAAAAAAAAAAAAAAAAAGCTGCACAGTATTGGATTTCAGAGATTTGGCCGGAAAGTATTAAGAAGTGAAAAAACCCCTGTGTGCAAGAAAAAGAAGAGTCAAAGAGGCTGCATCAGAAAGAAAGTGACCAAACTTCCATCCCCCAATAAAGAGACTTGAGTATGTTCATTTATATTCCAGGACTTTACCATTTAGCTCTATTTGTATGTCTTCATTTTTGATGCCTGTTGAGAAACCAAGGTAAGTAGTGATTTCATCTAAGAAGTTGGGCCTCTCTCCAGCTATATCACAAAACTTTTGTTATTGCAGTAATTGAGCCAACATACATATAATTCAAATTGGATTTAATTTGTGATTTATCTGGAGGAAAGACATCTACAAAAAACAAAAACATTCATGCACCTTAATCAAGGTAATTGCTACTATTATCTCCTACCTGACCAAAAGATCTGATGTGAAACGGCAGCCCTAATTAGGAAAACCAGTTTGAACAATTCGACTTTAGACCTGCACTCAGAGTTGTCAATTAAGTGGGTTATAGCTGTGGGCTTTTTGCATCTCAACACTGAACAGAGATTTGAGTAATTTGGTACAGTTTGCAGGTTGTATGATGCTGAGTCATGCATGAAAAAAGTACATGCTTGAATCAGGCTGGGATACAATTGAAGTAACATTTCAACTACGGAGAAATAGAAGATTTCAGGGAGATTCAGTGGGCCTATTCATAACCTGGGTGGCAGTTTACAGGCAAAAAAAACCCTAACTTCATAATCTTATGAGGTGATTAAAGATAAAGCCTCAATTAATAAGGATTGTTATAATATGATTTGAAGAAGATTATAGTGTCATTTTACTTCCTGGGCTTAGATGATGGAAATAGCAGATGAGTGCAGATACAAGTAGAATCCTTTTATTTAGCAATCAAAGGAAAACCTACAAGACAAAACTGGGAAGATAAAACAGAAGAGGAAGCCAGAAAATTAGTGACATGAGGTCTAGGCTTACACTGCTTATACTGACGCGGGTAGGGATTTGGGGGCTACTGCAGGAAATTCAAAAACTTTACTCTAATGTACTGCTGTCATGAAGGATGGAGAATGAAAATCAGAATTAAAGTTCCAAAGAGACAGAAGTAGAATTTGAATAAGAAAAAGAATTGGTGATAGTGTCTATTTTATTCTCACATACAGCATTAGGATGTAAATACAGAAAACCTGCTCATCTCTGAATGAGAAAATTCAGAGTTGGAACAAGGAATGAGAAGAGGTTACCCAGCAGTGACTGAGTAGTGTAACTAAATGTCCATCACATTACTTAATACTAATCACCATTAATTTTTAAAATATAGTAACTTAAAAAATGAAAAAGTGTCTCTGATAGAAAAGGAAAGATTAAAATGTGTGGCAAGAACAAGGAACTCTGCAGTAGTTCGGACAACTAAACATAAAATGATATGTTACCTGTTTCGTTATGAAACAGTAATCAAGCAAGTTAACTAGACCAACTGATATTATGCAGCAAATTCAAATTAATTGGCCTACTGGGATAACTTCTGTAAAGGTAAATCATTGTTTATCAGAAATGCCACATTCCTAATCCAAAGCAAAGGAAATGAATCTGTTCAGCACCAAATCCTACTGACATGCAAAGTGTAAAACTCTAAGGGCTAGTTCTTGTTCATTTTGAGACTGCTGAGAACCATACAAGCAAACCAGTCTGGGAGTCCTCATTTTATATTATCTTGATTGATGACCAGTTAATTCCCATCAGAAGAGATATTTGTAAATGCTTATTTAGATATAAATGCTTATTTGGTCCACCCTGGGTGAAACATGAGTTTCAGTCAGCACAGTAGGCAGTCCAGAGCCCCGGATAATACCATGGCTTAGTTGAAACAGGCAACTAGCATCAGCAAAGCAAGAGAAAGAAAGGTTGAAAAGTCAGTCAGACGCACGGATAAGAGGAGAGCATCATACTCAGAATGTAAAATTTGTGTCTTAGGTTCTCCTTCTTTTATTTTTTCACTTTCCCAATCATTTCTTTTGTCCTCGTCCTTTCAGACACTGGAAGATGGCTAAACAACAGACTGGATGATCACTTTCCAGCTTTGCTGGAACAATCATCCAAATATTTGAAAGGGATTGCATATAGCCTCTATAAAATTAATCTCCCTCCCCCTAACAGACCCTTGCCACTCTGAAATACAAGATAAGTCTCTCCTGAATCCCCGTAATAATGTAAGTGCTATAACCCTTGTTATAAATAGATTTAAGTGATCTCAGCTCATTTGTTGCATCACTCTACCAGATAATCTTGCTATCACAGAGGGATAACTATAAAGGGTCTGGAAAATTATATTAACCCACAATGTCTCCAGCACTGTTATAGAGCAAGACACCTTAAAGTAGTTGTTTTTATTCTTAACATTTATTCATAGAAGTAAAATCTGTACCTAAGGGGGTTAGATTTTCTATTTTTCTTTCTCCAGATCTTAATCTTACAGAACAAAGATATTACTAAAAAACAACAGATACTGTCTAAAAAACATTTAAAAAAAATCATTAAACACTTCTTTCCTGATTTTTACTTTAAGATACCAGAAGTGAAGCTTAGTTGTAAGGCATTTTCTTCAACACATAACAGAATCCAAGTTCTTTGCACAGTCACACTCCAATTAGCCTGTGATTGACAGCTGTCTGATTCATAATTAGGAGTCTGTGTAACAGATATTTAAAGAGACTGAAGAATAAAAAAGCCATAAAATACTGAGTCTTGGTAAATAATCAGGCTACTGTTAGTTCCTTGAGACTTTTTTGGTGTTGCATAGGCTTCTTTCTTGATTTCTGAGACAGGCATGCAAAGTAGTAGTCAACTTTTCCATAACAGAGACATCTAGTGAAGTTTATAGATAAACGAAATCATCCAGGAATGAAATATTAAGTGAGCTCATCTAACAATTAGATACTTCGGAAGGAATCTGTGAAATAGATTAAAGTACTGAACACAGCATATGCAAAAAACCCCAAATATACGCAAATAGGTAAAAAATTTGTAATAGAGTTTTACAAATAAGGGATTTTATAATTGGAAATGAACATTTCTAAAATTGAGTGGCTTGCTCTGTCAGACTTCTGACAGTGTAATATTTTATTTGTTTATTCAGACAAAGGGGAGTTAGCAGGAACTGCCACCCGTTCTTCCTGAATGACTCATAATTAATCCAGGAGATTATTAATTCTTCCTCCCCTTATTATTATTCAAATCAAGACTAGAGCCCACAGTACATTCTGGCAGGTACTGTACAAACACAGGCTGAATAAATGAGTGTGGTCTTACTGAGTTTTCAAGACAAAGTTCAAAACTAGTACCAGCTGTTTTGACACAAAAAAAAAGCACTATACATTTAAGGATCAGTGTAGCTGGAAATCATCAAATGCATTTTCACACCTTCTCTAATTCCCTGCCTGCTACAGCTGATTGACTAGAACACATGGTAGTGTTTAAATTGCTATATTTTGGAAATTCTGTGCCCTGATTTTGGCCACCAACAACTAGTCTACATCAACCAGTTCAGTTCTCGTAAGAAACAGAAAAGCTTCTCATGGAGTAACAATTACAGTTAAGATCATCTCATTCTGGACTGAGAAGAATAACCCTAACTAACACTTTCTTTGCTTAAAAATTACCTCTGTGTTAGCCTCCCCTCTTCTACTTGTTTTCTTGTGGAGAGAAAGAAAAAACTAAGTATTCTGGAGGGTGACAACTAGACACCGTTTGGGAATGGCCTTGTCTTACTGTGCAGATTTCACTGTGCTCCTAATTATAGCATCAATAGTCATAATTAAAATGTCACCAAGAAATTAAAAATGTTCCTACTCAGCAACACAAATAAAGCTCTGTTTTTTCAACCAGCAGAAGGATTTTTGACATAAAATACCCTTCTCACACGTATTTAATGAGCTCATTTTCTAGGGAGGATTAACCGATACGATGTTTAGATGGAACTTAATTATTCTTAGTGAGATAAAGTAACAAATTAGGGTAGCCTGTGTGGATTAGTAAATAAGTCATTTATTTTTCTGTAATTAATACCTAATTTAGAGCACCAAGATGGGTTTTGTTATCAAGAGACTGTAAACTACATTTTTCCCAGCATTCCTGAGATCCAGCATGTTAGTTTTTAATCCAGACTTTAGGGTAATTTAAGAAAGAGGAAAAGATACAGTTAGAAGATGAGTAAAAAAATACTATAAGTTTTCATTATAAATATTTACATAAGAAACATGTTTTCTATTCAGGTTGCAGAAGTGTTTGAGCTGGAAGACAACTATTTCCTGAATTGTAAGAAGACAAATCGATAGTCTCTTATATCTGTTCTATTGCTTATGTTAGTTTTTTTTTAAAGACAAAGAGGTAAGCATAAATTTTCTATATCTATATAAACACAGATAGTTAATACAGATTGCCTGATTGTTCAAAGACACTAGTAATACTCCAATATCATTATGCATGATCATTCAGTAACTCATAACAAGGCTAGAAGCTATACTCACAATTTCTGAGAATATCTATAGTTTTCTTGCAGAGATTTTTAAGTTTGAAGTTTCATAAAATTTTTCAGATCAGTGAAATCCCTTGGTTTAGCTAGATTACTCAAATTCAGCCTAGTTTTAAGCTGCATATCTATGGCCAGAATACATAAACAATAGCACAAACACTAAACCATGTTCATGAAAACTGGAAAATTTCCAGTTCAGTTTCATTTGAACTGAAACAGGCCCATAGTTTAAAGACTGCTCCATAACATCATTAGTAGTTTTGCACTTGGAGATACTGAACAATACTCCAGCCATACCTTGGTTCTTTCAGGACCTAAAGCAAGCAAGAAAAGCGTCAGCACCCAAAGCAGGTATCATTTTGCTGCTGCCCAGGAGCCAGAGGGACAGAGCAGAGCAGGCATGCCTATGGCCCGTCAATAACACAAGTTCATATCCTCTTAAAACTCATTTTGCACTGCTGCATTAGCATTTACTTTTGTAAATAAGCTGTTAGCCATCATTTCTGAAAACAAGTACATAAATAATGATTGATCTTGTAAATTAGAACATCTCAATTTGCATACACTAAATATATCATAGGTTTCAGTCTGTCCTTGTCAGGAAGGTGCAGAAGGTCATACTGTTCCCAGTGCCTTGTATCATTAGAATGTGAGGAGCTGCAATGCTGCTCCCCCCGCTTTAATACCCAACAATAACCATTGCAGAAAGGACACAACGACTGCCTTCTGTCATTCAGGAAGACTAAAATTTTATTCCAAGTGCTTTCTTTAATTCTCATTTCTTTAACTTCAGATTTTTTTTCCATTTTGGTATTTTTCTCAATAAATTATACGTTGCTGACAACTAATCAACCAGCTGGATGCGATGATTAGACTACCGTGACACACAAATGGTCAAAGAACATTAGCCATAAATGGTACAAAGACAGAATATGTGTTTGACTTTCACCTTTTCCACTGAAGCCTTAATACCTAAATGACCACAACACCTAGATGCTGCTTCTCTCTGACATTTTCACACTTTGTCTGTAATGTTTCTCTGGGCTTAATTATTCTTGTTTATTTTGGTTCCTACAAGTGGATGTAATGTCCTGAAAACAATTGCTCAAGTTGCTGTCTGTTTGATTCTTTCAGATAGCAGCACAAAACTGGATGTCAGACATATCATGTCTGTATTGGACAAACTACGGAGCAGTCAGTCAACAACATGGTCACAGAGAATAAGGCACATGATTAACTCCAACCTGGCTTCACATTGCTACCTTCCTTTCCACAGGCAAACATAAATCAACCTGACATGTCATTAGTTATTCATCTTAAATGAATTAGCATATTTAGTCATATTTAGCTGTATCCAATTGCAACTGTATTTTTTCTATAAATTTATTATTCCTTTTCTGCAAGACAAACCCTTTATCTTATGGTGAGCTATGGCTCTCCTACTACAAAATTTCATTTCAAGAACTGCTATTTTACAGTTTTTTGCTGCTTCTTTGCCCTAAAGCTTCAATACTCTTTTCTCAGTTAACTTTAACCAATCAAAAAAGTGTGATGTTTACACCCATACATCTTGTTTTCTTACTGAGGCTTCATGTTTGCCCACACCAATGACAAATAAAGAGGTAGACTACAAACTAGTCACCACAGGGAAGACACATTAAGGGACCGTGTTTTTTTTTGACAACTGTGTTACCTTATTCAGTTCATAATCTACAATAATTCTTAAGTCACCAGCTCTCAGAGACAGTACTCCATTCTTCTAGAATGTGACTTGTATTACTAGGTATCTAAACTAACCATAATTAAATGCTTAGTGCTCTTTTGTAACCTTCATCTAAAGAAAACAGATAATTCAGTATTGGTCAACTTCCCTATCCTTTCTTTGCTACCTTCATTTTTTATGTCATGTGCAAACCTTGCTAGGTAATTATATATTCTATTATATACTATATTATACTCTATACTATCTTATATACTCTACCTGAATATTGGGCAGAGTTACAGAATCAAACAGATGAATCATTCATTATAAGTCAATGACATAAAAAAGATTAATCAAATTTCTCTATCATTTTCAGCGCAACTATAGACTTTATATAGCAATCATAATTTAGGAATTATTCCTCAAGCTGATCATGTGTTCAAATCTTTTTTTGAGATTCATGACCAGGATTGTTGCAAAATACATGAAATTCATAAGTTGCTTTTTCTCTCTTTATATTATAATGACAATGTTTTTGTCTTACTGGAAGTAGATGATGCAGGTTCTAGGGTAAGACAAAATACATTAGCCTTATGATATGAAAAGAGATATCTTACTGATTTGCAAACATATCAACTAATTTTCAATTTTTATGGATGTTTGATTGCAAACACATCATTCAGCATCCCATTTGACTTGTCGTTCTTCCCCTGACTATTATAACATACAAATAAATTAATATTCAACAAATTAAAAGCAGTTTATATTCTCCTCACACACAAACTTCTCTTCAACTGTTTCATTCCTGCCTACCTTTTGCATTTTAACTTGGGTGCTATAATTTTGAAAAAAAATCACTACTTTGCTTTACAAGAAAACATAATATGCAAAAGTTTCTGGTGAAAATAATTGAATTAAAATTATTTAAACAGGACTGCGGGAAACAAAAAAACTACTCAGACTACTGTAATAGTTGGTGAGGAAAAGGCTTCCAACACATTGCTTAGCCAGAAAGACAAGGAATTGGAGAGTTAACAATGCATTAAAGTGACTATTTTTTTTTTTTTTAGATAGTGAGTTTGATTTATAGTTCAACTTCACTCTAGACAATCACTGTTTACACCAATACAAGCTGAATGTAAAGTTATTGTAAAAGACTGCTAAATGAAAATTCATAGTGTTTTATGTTTACTTGCGCCTGGTAAAAAGATTGCAGAAAATACTGGGCAAGAATGAACCAGAGTATGAGCCTCCTCTGCAGTCAACTTCTGAATAGTGTAACTCATTTAAAATACGATTTTCTCTGTAGAAAAGAACTTGAGTTTTTAGCTCTTATCCCTCACTAAAAGGCTCACACAAAACAGATGCTCAGGTAATTCAGCCAGTGAGGCTAAAGAGATCTTTACACAAATAGTTAAGGAACTTTCCAAAACAAAATTATTAAAGAAAGATCATCCTGAATGTCAATATCATTAATAGAATATGATTTAGAATAAATCTGTTATTAACCCAGTAGATAATGTGTGCAATTTACATTGCAATATAAAAAATTATGCTGAACTTTTTTATTTTTTCCCCTCTGTAGTCATGATTTTTTTTAATTTAAGACAAGATTTGCACAGGAAATGGCTCTAATTCCTCCCAGTACTACCATAATTCAAAGGGATAAAGAACATCTAGTCACCCATCCTGCCAAACAACTGAGGTGAAGGTCCCAAGAGAGGCTCCAGGTTGGACCCCTGGTCCCGTGAGACTCAGCAGCACCAGGAGCAGGAACTGGTCTGCGAGGCCAGGAGCATGCAAGGCTGCTGGCAAAGCTGCAGCACCGGCTGGGCACAGGCCTGAGGACAGAGAGCTTCAGTTCCTGATGCCCTTGCACAGGTACAAACTACCTCCTACCGCTTATTCCCAGAAATTCCACACACTCCTGCATATTTAACTTGAATTTCATGTGCTTACTGAAAACAAAACTGGCATAAGATACCAGGCAATTTGATGTGGCTGAAACTGAATGAAAAAAATAAAATAAAAATGGACTGAAGGAAGAATCTTTCCTTGGAGAAAAGATTAACTCCTCTAGTAAGAAATGCTTCAGGGAAAGACCAGTGTGGAAGAACGGGAAAGTTGGGGAAGGTAATATGAAAATCTGTTTGTATGCATAATTTTTTAAAGTTTGGGTGAATTTCAGCTTCTTTGTACCTGTTTAAAACCAAACATGAGAGTCTTTTCACAGATTGCAGCTTAAATTTCATGAAGAATATGTTTAGCAAAAAAAACCAAACAAACAAACCCAATTTATAATGGTACAGCACAACACATTAATCAGAGGTAACAGTAGTAGACTCTCGTTATACATTTATGGTTCCATTAAAAAAAAACCCAGAACTTAAACTATGGTAATGAATGTTGTAACAGTGTCAGTGCAATAGCAATGTACTTTTAAAAAAATGTATACTGCTTTCACCAGGTGAAACTGGAGAGATTTGAAAATCTAGGGTTTACTGGAAAAAAAAAACACTCATTTTCATTCCCCAAACAGCTATAGGATGCCTAGCCATGAGTTTTTTCTAAACTTCTCCTCTTTCCAAAATTTGTTGCATCAGCTTTTAAAGAACACAATCTTTTCGGAACAAGTTGCATGACATCAATGGCCATAAGAATTACTTACAAAATCTATCCTTTGCTCCATTGGAAAAGAGAATACAGGTGAGGGAAAGGAGACATTTCAATCCAATTAATAAATAATCAGTCATCATCTAGTCTACTCAAGCCTAAACAGTGTCACCATGCCCATCTTTTTATTTTGAACTTGTCACTTAGAGCAACCAGACAGATTATTGATCTCTTCATCAAGCATCTCAATCTCAAATTTAATTAACTGCTTATGTTTCTTTCTGGGAGAAAGGATATCCCTGAACTGCAGTGACAGATGAGGAGAAGCTGTGAGAAGCTGCTCCCAAACCTATGAGTGTTCACTGGGATGCTGGACAGACCCTCCGAGGGGCAAAACACTATGCTTTGGCATGCTTGCACTTGTACCTCACTTGAAACATGAGCAACTAAGCATTCAGCTCAATGTTAACCCAATGCCATAAAAAAGTTGAGCTCTGAGAATCCTTACAAATTCGAAAAGAGAATACAACTGAGGCAGAACTCCCCATACCTCATTAATCACTCACTGAATTAAAACTAGGGTGATCAAAAAGCTTTCACCAAAGTAAGATTTTGCTCAGAAAAGAAATTCAGAAAATAGACATAGAATTTTGTTGTGGCTGCTGCTGGTTTTAGAAAAGTTCTAGCTAATATACACAGCAATTTTCAGTAAGACTTTTGTCCAACAAAAGTAATAACACTTTGGATGGTTTACAAGACCAGGACCCATAAGGAAAAATGAGGAACTCAACCTGATGGGAGAGGATGCAAAGCACCAGCCTCCTCTTCAGAACCACGGGGTCTTTGTGAAAAGGTGAGAATTTGGAAGTGTCATCAAGGAATAGCCTCAGTTTTCTTTTTCCTATAATATAAAGGCTTCCTCTTCTCTGGGAGATGCTATTAGATATTCTTTCTGGTCCTTTAGCTTTTTAACCTGTTTTTGTTTTATTTTAGCCAGTTTCTTTTCTCTGGGGAAGGAATTGCTTTCCTTCCACTTTTACTTAGCTGCATGTAATGAAACAAAATTATCACTGGTAAGTGAACCAAAATTAATGCAGTGATTCAGTTCGCACTTCACTAAGGCTTGTGTGCGCACAACCCAACACTGTAACCACTGAACATTAAGTGGCTCAAAAAGGTTCACAAAACCGTGATGAGCTTAGAAATAGAAGACTAAAAGGTCTGAGGCTGAGTGGGTGGAGGTCACAGTGACCAAAAGGAAGAAACCTTGACAAATATGTGAAACCTGTATGAGTACAAACTTTCCAAATACCAAAGAACAAGACAAAACTCTCACTGGTTTCCTGATTTTAGCTGTTAGAAGTGTCCCCCCCACCCTTGTGAAAGGATGATTTTGGGGTATGAAAAGAGGAAAAAAAATATTTTAAAAATGGTTAAATAAGTCACTTAATTAGGTCATCCTTCTAAGTTTGAACTCCTCCTCAGAAGAAGAGAAAAATCTTTTAAGATGTGTCTGTGGATTTTACTACTTTTACCATTCTCCAACTAGATAGGGCCCTCTTCCAAAATACATATTTTTTTTTTTTTAGCACTGTTTTTATCTTGTGATACTATAGATTCAGAGCAGAAAGCAGTTCACTGTTCATTAATCGTAGTTCACTCTGCCACATCCCTTAAGCAGCTATATACACTAGAGTAGAGATGCACCATTTCATCATGGCAATCCTAAGAAATTCAGCAGCTTGTAAAAATCAACAGCAAATTGCCTTTTCAGTTTTAGTAATTTTGGAGAAATGAAGGTAGTTCATAATTTGACAATTTGACATTACAAAAAGACCGAAGACACCAATACTCCAAATCATGTTGGTTTTGTTTCTAATATTTAAATTATTACTTGAATAATACAGTTTCTTTAGGAAACAATATGACTTTGTACTTTTATTCCCCCCCACAGAAGTGAGGTGGACTATCCCTTACTCTCCCCATTTTACAGACTTTTTTCAACTAGAAAATTCAAAGTGGAGAAAATTGTGATTATACTGAAGTTGGCTACAAATTATCATTGACTTTGAGATGATTTTGTGTTTCAAAGGTGATTACACGCATATATGTGTAATGTTATTGCTGAATTTCCTGTATCTGTAGGAATAGGAAGGAAGTATAAACAGGTAGACTGATCTTCACATTTCTCAGATGTTCCTTCTTCAAAGATTCTTGTATCTCTGAATTTTTAACTTTGAAGTGTTTAGATTCAAAGGAGCAAACATGATTATTCTCTGGAAGATTTTAACCATCTTAAGATTTTTTTGGAAATGTTCTACTTATAACAGTAAACTAATTACATGAAGTTAGAACACAACAGAAGACTCAGAAAAAGAGAAGCTGATAGGAAGCTACAAAATAATAACAGAAAGAAAGCATAACTATTTTTAAATACAGAGTTCCATCTTTCAGTCCCGATTTTTTAAGCCCTGCATTGTATAAAAAAATTAGATAATTTAAAGTTGCTAAATGAATTAATACACGTGTATATTTTAAATGAATTAACTTACAACTTTGTGTTTGCTTTTCATTAATATTCTAGCAAATAGCCTAATAGGGGAAAAATTGCTGAAGCTACAATGTTCATATGAAGGTTACAGAATACTAATAAAAATGTGATAATGAAAGCAAAGTCATATTTATGAACATCTAATAAAAAAAAAAATCTTTGTGTTTTCTCTATCCAAAAGAAGCACATCTGTAAGCATTTGGGGTTAGATTACAAAGTAAGTAGAGCTCAAGTGACTTCAGCACATTTATGTAATTTTTTAGAAATCCACTATTCCTTTCTTTTAAAATAAATACTACCACAGTTTTAGCTGAGTCCAGCTGAGGTGCTAGTAATGGGATACACACTGCGTGAGACCCCCCAATGATGTAGTTAAGTTGCCAATAGTGAGATCCTGAAAATCGCATAAGCATATTAATCCTTAAGCCAAATTCCAGCTGCCCACTGAAGTCCCAAAGCCTCGTGATGTTTGCTGTGCAAGTAGATATACTGTCTACCTCCCTCAATAAAATTATAAAATACTTTAACAACAGACACATAGGAGAAAAAATTCCTATTGGTGTAGTTCCACTGATTTCAAAGAATCTAAAGTCATTTACCCACTCACTCAAGTCTCTATTCCACCAGTGCATATCAAATAATGAGAGGACTGGTACAAGAAAGAAAAAAATAGCATGGTAACATTCATTAGCTAGGCTGAACATGGTTGTTTTCAACATTGCATTTACAATTAATACTATCTTTTAAAGTTCCTATGACATATATATAGAAACACAATTTTTCTATTACCATTAAGGAAGAAACTTGGGGAAAAAAAACAAAGACCCTACTGTTGGCAAAGAACATCTCTGCTGCTCTTCACTCCTTGATGCAAAGGCTGGTATTGAAAAATGGAAACAGTAGCGTGCGGGCTGGGAACGTCATCTGTCTTCATTAACCACCATCTACAACACTATGTACTCAGAGATAGCCTGAGGGGAAACAAAATGCCACAGAAAAATCCCTTCCAAATAAATCACATTTTAAAAGAAACAAGTCAAGCACTCAAACAAATGGCAGCCAGCTGCTAGTGTTAAAAAAAGAAATCCAGCCTTTACTATATATGTGTACTTTTCAAAGCTTTTCAGCTTGTAATGGGAAATTATTGCCATTTAGAAGGAAAAAGCAACCAGCAATAACAACCCTATTTGGCACCATCATGCATTATGTCACAAATCAGAGTTTCTGGGGACAGGTATATAGTTTATTATTCTCATCTTGGACCAGTCAAAAAATTCTAGACAATCCTAGGTGTGTGTGATAAAAGGATTTTAGTACAGCACAGTTCAGTGGCTGCTTTCTGTTGATCTATGTTATTAGTGAATTTGAATTATGGTGTTTGGTTGGCAAATGATTCCTCTTAAAAATCCATCATATTGTCATTTCAGGAAAACTAAATGAATGAACACTGCTAGATGATTTCTCAGAGTGCAGTGTGACCACCATAACCTTCAAATTCAACTATGTAACATGTAAGTGAGAAGGCCTTACTGAGGTATTTTTGCATCAAGCATATAACTTGTTTAGAAATACTGAGGTATTGCTTTCTGATTTAAAAAAAAAAAAAAAAAAAACCCAAACAAAAAACGGAAACAAAGATATGAAGAATCACTGTGTCTTTCCAGGTTAGGTTCTCTAAAGGTTAAATATCCACCCTATTAAAATGCTATCCCTGATTTGCATCCTAGGTTTATGAAGTTACATTTTCCACATATTCCTGGTGGATTAGTCCCCTAGTATTCAGATTTTTTTATACCTATGCTTAATGTCCTTACCATGAATATTTCCATCTACCTTTTATTTTCAGAAGTGAGTCATAGCTTTCCTAGCACTTTTCATTTATCTCATGGAAAAAGCAATAGATTAATGGAGCTTTTTAGTGTATTAAGAAAAAACATTAAAAGTTCTAATGAAGTATGTTGAACAAGATTTAACAGAAGAATAAATACTGAAAAAAAAATATTTCAGGAGTCATTTTGTTGTGCACCTGTTTCCATAAAAAATAAACACCATCATTGTTTCTCTCAGATTTTTATTTTTTTCCTCCATTCTGTTTGGTAAAAAAACCTTTTTCTAGCTGATACAAATCTTGGTACAGTGACTGTATTTTTGCCAGCTCAATATTAGCTGCCTAACTCCATTTAGCTGCCAAATCAAATGCCAAACAGTTCTGCCTACTCATGACACTGAGTGTATATTTAGGATTCCTTTAGATGAGTTCACTGATCTTTCAGCTTCCAGCTTCAAGTGACTGTGCTGTTTCCTCACTTTGAGGAAGTCACGGTAAAGACCAGAAAGGTATATGAGCTGGAGCTCCCCCATTTAGAGAGAAGTGTTGGCATGTTGCTCATGATGAAAAATCATTATTCTTAGAACATGTTCTTCTGTGGCATTCACGAGAAACATGACTTGTCTCTAATAACAAACAGCTGTCGTCTCATGGACTGAGAAAAGAGTGAGCTGTGCTGAAAAAGAAAATAAATGACTAATCCTTATTTTGTGGGGTTTAGCTGATGTGACAGTCACCTCCATATGACTGCATTTTGGTGCTCTGCAGACACGCCACCTGCTCCCACACCCAGCCTGTGGCTGGGGAGATGGTTGCCTACTAGTTAAAACACTGCTTGTTGCAGACTTGTCCCTCAGCATTTTCTAGTCTTCAGAACTCCATTGTACTGCAACTGGGCTATCAGCTATCACCATCTTCAGATATTGAGTAAAACCACATGGACCTTGTTGTATTCCTAATTTGTCAGCTCAAAGTGTTTGAAACACCAGGAAAGCAGTTTGTTTTGACAAATCAAGTCTTGAACCTTATTTTTCAAATAAGACTGGCTAACCTCCCTTAGCTTAATGAAATGGAAGCAGGATCTGACAAAAACACAGATTTTGGCAGGAAGAAGTTTGTACTTTGTAAAAAAACTGTATTTTCTGACATTATGATAAACTGCCAAAGAACATATGAGCTTCTAAAATACTAGTCTTTTTGGATGATATTCTCCAAAACCTCCAGATTAAACCAGGAATCTTACAGTGTTACACTCCAGAAATAGCTATTGATATAGTTTGCCAAAGACTTTTCTGAGACATACTTTTCTGTGTGCATTCCCAGTTCTTTTGGAAGCCTGTTGTTTCTAGAACTAACAAAGCTGGTCTAAGAAGGGGTAAATTAACATAATTTGACCATAGCTGCATTCATTTTACAAAGAGAAGTATACGCTAAATTATGTGTGAGCTGCTAAGTGGCATCAGAAACAGGTTTGCCCTGGCCAGTGGCACTGCATAGAGCTGGTAGGAATGCCCAAGAATGGGGTCAAGACACAAATGAATATGTTTTATTTAAAAATTACAACATCTCATACTTCAATCTAAGGTTCAGACATACTTAATGTAAAACCTTGCTTTGCAGTTTGTAACTTTCCTTCCTACATAAATATCAAAAAAAAAAAACCCCAATTCTTCCCAACATCTAAACAATCAATAAAACAGAATTTTGTATGAACTAGCCCCAAGTTTTGTGCATGGTGCTGAGGAGCCTACGTCTTGCATTACTTTGTCTGTACTTGTTCTTTAATTGCAAATTCCTGATGCATTTATGAAAAACCGTCAGTATCGTGATCTTTGTTCCCAGCCAAGTTGTAGGATGGGTGCAGGACTGGCTTTATGTCAGCTAAATCCCTGATGCTTGTTTGAGCTCTCAAGACTTAGAAAAAAGGTTCAGCAAGCAAAACAGCCCAGTGTGCCATAGAAAGAATAAAGCAGACATGCAGCCTGTCTTCAGAGGGTTATAATTTCCCTGGGGACCCAAGAGAAGACTGACAGAAGTTGCCTTAACCAAGGAAGTCACCAACTTAGCAGTCTGAGTGTCAGTCTGGAGACAACACACTTAAAAGTTATAATGGACGAGTATGCAAAAAGGTATGCCTTATATATATTATGTCTCACTCCAAGTTCTCTGTTTCCAGAAGTTTTATTCAGTACTCTGATAAAACTCAGTTTTGAAACCTGTACACCTTTTTAGGCAGAGTTGTTCACTGCAAAAGATAAAATCTAGGGACTCCCACTCAGAGCTCTGCCCAAAATGAGTCTCAGCACAGACATTTTATCACTAAAGCATGTAAATCTTGTAAAATTCAGCATTGATAAGACTTTGTGCTGTGGGGTAACAGATATATGTCTGGAAATGTGAAGACAAGGCATGCTCATGAAAGCACACTGCAAACATGCAGAGAATAAATCAACTCCTAACAACTAAGGGAAACTATAATGGTGTTGTACTACTTGCTAGACCAACACACAGTTAAAGAGTTCCAGCTTTAGGCTGTCTAAATAAGTGGAAGCAAAGGATAGTGTGCAAATAGATGAACAGAAAACTGAATGATCTGGACAGGTCTCAGTAAATCAGGTGAAAAGCAAGATTTCAGTGTATAGTGCCTTTATCCACATTCACTGCTCTTTAAACTAGGTTGCCTTTCACACTACGAACAAAAAACAACAATAAAACCAAGAAGTCTGACAGGCTGACTCAAGGAACAAGTTCAGTAGCTTTCCAGTATGCTTCCAGTTTGCTATTTCTGACACTATCTGCTATGGACAGAAAAAAATATATTCAGCACACTTATGTCAAAAATTTACATCTTGTACATCTCACATTTAGATACTTTGGGTGAAGCAGGACTCCTTTGAAGGGCAGTGGGGAGCAAGGGGGACTCACCTGAAAAATTGACAAAAGTAGAACAAAAATTACGTGAAATAAAAGTGCGTATCTAATGACACCTGGAGTACATGGTAAACTTCAGACTTGTGAAAAGAGCTGCTAATGCAGAGTTGGAATCTTTAAAATGTTCGCTGCTTTAGTCAAGCTAATGGCACAATTATTCTATGTAAAACCATTTTTATAGATAAGAAACTTGCAATGAAATTAATCACTTTATGCTTTTTCAAGACTCAATCAGATAATTTGTTCATATGTATAAAACAGTGTGTTGCACTGCCCTTTATGAGCCAAGCCCACCTTGACTTATTCTTGCAGATATTTCTACTAAATTAAATGAGGAAGAAGTGAAGTTTGGTAGAAATCACACTGTACAAAACACTCCTTTGACAAAAGGTTTTGTTCGAAGTACAGAGTCAAAGTGCGTGATTTTATTTCTACCACATTGAAAACTGAAACAAAAGCCAGCCTGATTCAAGCCACTATTTATAAAATGATACAGCAGTGACATTTAGGCTGACTTTAAATGTTGTTTATTGTCATGCAGGAAGTGATTATTTAGCAAATATCTTGTCTTGACACTGCTTGTGGGAATTGGAAGGTTTTGCTTGTCTCAGCTCCTTTCCAACTGAATTCTGTTCTTTACAGAGCAGAAATGCCTAAAGCCAATCTCTCTGCAGTCAGGCTGGTAGCTGAGGAAAGACGCCATTACCTACAGGGTACACTGGAAAGGATAATATTTTATTTACAGAATGCTAATTGTTGTTGGAAGAGTCATCAACAGCCATGTTTTGTCATGACTGTGCAGTTCTAAATGCAAAGTCTGGAGTGACATCTGTGGAAAAAAATCCAGTTTTTCCCCAAACTATGCTGCAAGGTTCTAAGAACCAGCTATAAAAGTGCTTTGAAAATGGGGAGAAATAATTGATGCATGTTGAAGAAGGTCACAAAGGGAGAGCAAAGACAGCATACCAAGTCAAAAGGGTAAGCTAGGAAAATGTCCTTTGCCCAAATGGGGAACAGAGTAACACAAAGGAAACTGTCCTAATTATTAAAAAAATACCCCTTAATTATCATGCTGCTCAGTAAAAGATACAAAAATTGTCATATGATGAACTGGCAAATGAGAAATATGTGGTAATTAAGTATTGATAAAAGTTTGTAATTAGTAGGTCCCATGTTGTATGATTAGTTTTGAAATGGAAGTAAGCCATCTATTGCTTCATTCTAGAATAGGTTGAAATGACCCATTCCAGTACTAGAACTGGACAAGTTAATTATAGCAAATATTAGTTTAATTCATTATTTTAAATTAATTTAATGGATTAATTAATTGAATTTACATCTAAGCTATACAAATTTGCTCATTTTAAATTAAAGAACAGTTTATGTACCATAATTATACCGAATAAAAGGTAAATGTTTGTCATCTAGACACCTTGGACATATTGACTCTCTAAACAGAATGACACAAATTTACCCTAATTCTATTGGAAGTGGCCTTCTAAAATGACTAGAGCAGAAGTTTATGTTCCTTTCAAATTGACATGACTGATAGAATCATAGAACGGCTGGGGTTGGAAGGGACCTTAAAGTTCCACCCCCCCTGCCCCGGGCAGGGCCCCCTTCCCCCAGCCCAGGGTGCTCCCAGCCCCGTCCAACCTGGCCTTGAACCCTTCCAGGGAGGGGGCAGCCACAGCTGCTCTGGGCACCCTGGGCCAGCGCCTCACCACCCGCACAGGGAAGAATTCCTTCCTTACACATAATCTAAATCTACCCTCTGTCAGTTTAACACTGTTACCCCTCATCCTACCCCCACACCCCCTGACCCAGAGTCCCTCCCCACCTTTCCTGTCCCCCCTTTAAGCCCTGGGAGGCCGCTCGAGGGTCTCCCCAGAGCCTTCTCTTCCCCAGGCTGAACCCCCCCAACTCTCTCAGCCCGGCCTCCCAGGGGAGCTGCTCCAGCCCCCTGAGCATCTTCGTGGCCTCCTCTGACCCCGCTCGAGCAGCTCCGTGTCCTTCTGCTGTTGGGGACCCCGAGCTGGACCCAGCACTGCAGGGGGGTCCCACTGGAGTGGAGTAGAGGGGGAGGATCCCCTCCCTCAACCTGCTGGCTCAAATTCTATTGTAAATCACTCCCTCCATGGACAAAGATTGAAGAATGGAGAGCCTTTCTCTTTGGGAGATCTAGGAAGTTGTAAGGTCTAAAACTTAGTATGAATAAACATTAAGGAAATGTATATTAGTTGTATCACACCCTTGTTCAATGTTAGAAAAATTATACTTCATGACTATCCTTTACTGCATTTCTAACTCAGATCGTGAAGAATCTATTATCACTACTTATCAAAGACTCAGCTGTGGCTGCTGAAAAGCCATGTGCTGATGGAATGGTGTAATCTGCCTGGTCTGGATTTAGTCCTTCCTTCACCATGTCCTCCAGTTTATTTATTTAAATATTAGACCATTAGAGAGCCAAACAGGATCCTCATACACTGCTGTAGCTTAGACAGTTCTCTGGATTTCAAATAGAAGTGAAAATAGAATTGGGCCTACTGTGTCTTAGCTGAAAACCACCAGCTGTCTTCAAACTCTGACGTTAGCAACATATGCCATTTTTATTGATCACAGCCACCCTTCTGGAATATGCAAGAATCAAACATATGTACACAGTTTGGCCAGGGAGTTAAAAACACCCATGTAAAAAGTTAGTGAACAGATTTAGCTTGTGTTAAGTCTGCTTTTTATCTTGCAGAGCTCTCACTATGCAAATTAGATAGTGATTATCTAAATAATGGTATACATCACAGGATTCCAAAAGGGGTGGAGAATCTTTGTATAAAGCCATACACACTTCTTTTGACAGCCTTCAGCACAGAGACATCAGGTATGAGCAGCTTTGTGATGATGTCCATCTGTTAAAATAGCCCCTCAGAGATTATCACAGCTGGATGTGAAACAGCAGTCCCCAGGGAGCTCTTATTTACACCTGTGATTGAAGTGCCCAGCAGTAACATTGTGATAGAAAACTGCTTTTGCCATAGCTGCCATCTGTTTCTTTGCCAAGTGTCTTTCCACTGAATCAAATGGCCCCTAAAATTTACCATACTACTTTCACACAAAATATGAAAGTCTTTAGTCACAGCTTGTAGAAATCACTTAATGATTATTCATTAGATTACAATAACTATTTATTTTAACAAGCTGTGATTATTTCAAATTTGTTTCAAGGTCACTTTGTTTTTTATTAAAAAGAAAACAAAGAAATAGAATAAAAGCCTAACAGTCTCTCCCTATCAACCTGATGCAGGCTGCTGTACCCAGCCAGACCATTCTTTTATTGGCGACAGCTCGAATTAAAACATGCTCATCTATTTGTTGAGAACATTTTGTCAGCTTCGATTAAGGTTCTGTTTTGTCATCCTTACTCAGACCAGTGAGTGGAGGCATGCATTCAGCTGAAAAGGTGAAATAGGACTGGGATCTATAAGACTGGGATCTATAAGACTTAATTATAAGCCAAATATTGAATTTAGCCCAGCCATCTTTTCATTGTGTAAATGCTCACGGCATACAGATTTGACTTTGCAGAAAGGGTAGCTTTGCACTTAAGTTACTGCATGCTAATGTAGTCAGAAAGAGGATGCACTTGTGATTAGCTTGGTATGTGTCTCAGTCTTTCCACCAAGACACCCACTCAAAGGAAAATTGCATCATCTTTGTACACACCTGAAGAGCATTAGAACATTTTTATCAAGTACACAAGGATGGATTTCATTCCATAAAATCATTCATGGAAGAAATTCATACTTTTATCTGAAACATTTCAAAGTTCTTTAAGATAAGTATGTACAAAGCCTTTCAGTAACCTGGAGATACCATTGAAATTAGGAAAAACAGAGTACAAATGCAATGAAATTTCCCTGTATCCCCTTTCTAACTTTGTTTTTTGTTTTCTTTCTCTCTTTCTGTTATCTCCATTAGGAGGAGCTCTTGCAGTATCCGGCCTAGATGGGATTCCGGTTTATCTAGTAACATTCAAACTAATCATTACCCAGTAGAAAGTGACATACTCAGCTTTAAAAGAGCGAACACATTTCAGGAGTGTGACTTCAACCATACAGCTTTCATTAATATTACCCACAGACAATAGTTGGACCAGTAAAAAGCAAAAGCCCACTATAACAAATAGTACTGCTAATAATTTTGTGTTTCAGGGCATATGCACAACTTCAGACATAACCACAATGTACCAGACTTAAAGAAGCACCATATGTATATGCTGGGAACATAGAAAAATGCTAAATTTTGAAATATAGGCAGAGCAACTCATAAGCCATCCCTTTGTGTGGCCACAGTTAAAACATATCTTCATAAAAAAGTAATGGCACATCCTGGCATCGCAACAAATATTATTGTCTTGCATGGTCCGGTTTCTGGTATGTTTTCTGAGTTTATCATATTCTTTGATGGCACCAAATTGGCAAACCTCAATGGACAACAATATAAAGATGGTTCTGAGAGATGAAATTGAATTCATCCAACTCTTACCAAAGCATAGGAACAGATGTGCAAAGACTAATTCCGGCACACACTAACCACAGCATATAGGATCACTGCACACTGAATGGAGCAATGAGACAACATTCAGTACCAGCACAGACTATATCAGTAGTACTGATTTCTGCAGACTTAAATTATTAAGTAATAGGTAGTAGTACCCAGCGTATCATCTTCTACTTACTTGAGTGACACAAAATCTGATACTTTATGAAGAAAAACCTCACAAAATAATAAGCTTCTGAGCGCTTACTGCATAGGTAGGTGCATATCCACGTGTAAATCAAAGGACAAAAGTTGGAAGCCTAAGTTCCTTTAACAGTCAAGAGATATGTACATGTCAAAGCACATACTTTGGTGCTATAAAATTACTTATCTAACCTAAAGAAGAAAGTGTGAACCTCCTCTTGAGTCCAAGCCACAAAATTTCTAGATGTAGCAGAAATTAAAGATAAATTTTATTTAATGTTTTAAAAATATTTTTCATAAATATTCCATCTTTGGCAGTCGTTATGTTCAATGAGATACTTATTTCCATGGTGGTGGTTCTTACATAAATTCCACTTGACAGTCATGTACCACTAGTTTTTTCAGTAAAATAACGTTTACTGTACAGTTTGGAGAAAAATAGCATATAGCATATCATAAACCTGTCCAGTCTGATGAAAATGTCTAATAAGGTGACATTTCAGATAGTGCTTCAGTTTTCAAAATTCCTCATTTGAATTGTCAGAATAGGGATCAATAATAAGGAATAATAGTGTGAAAAAAAAAAAAAAAAACATTTTTCATTTCTGGAAGCTGTTCTATAAATTTAACTTCCTGAGGTTTTGGGGGATTTTTTTTTTTTTTTGTGTGTGGTTTTTTTTTTTTTTTAGCTGATACTGTATGCAAGTCTGTGGAATATTTTCAAGGCAAAGTTTCAGTCTCAGGAACAGGGTTCTCATTCTGTATCATAAATACTCAAACATAGGCCTGAGCTAGATGATCAGAATGATGAATAAGTGGGGAAAATTGCAGGTGAAATTTGATTTAGCAGTTCAGTAGCCTTAAAGTGTGTGCTTTCCATAAGTAATATCTGATTCATTTGCACAAGCTAACATTTTTTTTTTGGTAATTCCAGAGGAAAAATTTCTAATACTATTCTTGCTTTTCCCTAATTGCAAACATATAATTTGATAAAGAAAGAATTGACAAGTTATGAATGGACAAATACCTAATAACTACATCGTCTAGACATTTTCTCCTTAGAAATCATTGGCTTGCACATTGTGCAATGCCACCTTGGAATATAAAAATCCTCAGTGTGCAATACAGCAATGTCTACTGCCTGTTACTCTTGCCGACAGCCTTCCACACCACCTCAGATGATGCCTCACTGTTCCTGGGAAGTATCTACAGGCTAAAATGGAGAAGGAAAAATTAGATGAAGTATCTCTCAGCACTTTTCACCCTCTTCATCTCCTGCCATCTGCTGTATTTTACTAAACCTCCACAGACTTCACAGATTTCAATCATTTAATCCAAAAAGTGATGTGATGGAGGGCAAAGTATGTGTCAACAGTTTTTCCCAATCTCTGATTATATTATTCTTTTTTCTGACAGATGTATGGATACATGGTAAATAAATTGTGGGATTTTTTTTAAACATATATACTTTTTAAAAAAACACTTTAAGCACATTGCTTCATCTTCTACAGACTTTTACAAGGAAGTGACATTTACAGAATGGAAACTCTAAAAACAAAGCCTGCAATACCAAAGGTCTACTTTCAGAGGCAAGAATGTTCATATTTTACCTGAAATCTCTATAAACAAATCTGCAGAATTACCTCTGAAAAATTTTAAAACCAATAAAACTAAAGCCTTTAAGGGCTTCAGTTAAGCTACCAGTAAAGAACAAGTTAAATTGTAGTGCACCTATGGAATGAATTTACTCTTCTTGATTCATAGCAAATCTTTAACGAAATTTTAACATGTTTTTGTTGTCTAGTGTATATAAATAAAGTTAATTACTTTCAGATGCCCTGTTCATTTTAAAAGCTCCAAATACATTGGCTAGACCTAAATTGTTCATGTAATTCAATAATCTGAACACCATTTCTTGCCTGACAAGTTATGAAGAATAGGAATTGCCTAGGTGCTATTTTTCTCCTTGACTCAGTACTATTCCTTTGAAAATCCAAGGTAATTTTATGCTTGACAATATTTTTCAGAGCCATCATTTTCGTTAATTAAATGTTTCACAAAGACAAGTCTAATGAGAGATCATATCTTGTGAGACAAATCAAAAGAAAAGCCCAGTCATTTCTGTAATCATGGATCTTCTCAAATTAGATGTACATATAGTATATGTAGTGCCATTGTCAAACATCAAGTACTATGGAAGTAAAAGGTCCAGCCATAGGAGCATTAAAATATTTATAATGTTTTATCAAAAACCCTCCAAAATGAAGACGACAGTGATACACTGCTGCTTCTTGGCAATTAAAAGCTTTACACAGAGAATGATAAAGTATAGTATCCTGAGAACCCCCACAGAGGCTTAGAATAAAACAGTTTAGCAACTTAGTGGAAATACTAGGACACTTCAATGACTGTCTCAAAGAGCAAAGGTGAAGACACTTACAGATGATTTTTTAAAAACTTAATTCAAAGTAAGTTTACATAATGATGCTTCCTATTTCATAGGTACTGAGTCTGAAATACTTGAAGACAAATGAATGGTGGGATGGTCTTACCCTGCAAGTTCATCAGTTGTCATAGCATTTTAGGAAACCACCCTTGTGTTCTTGTTAACCATTTTGGGAAGTAAATCAAGAATATTTAGCCATGACATTTTTATCTACAAGAGTTTTCATACTTCAAGTTAAAAATTAACATTTGACAGATAAATCTGTCGTTAGGGATGAAAGAATTTGAAAAATCATGCAAATATGTAAATACGAGTTTAGACAGAAGCTGAGATCCCCAAAGCGGTCTGCCTGAAGAAGTAATTATGCAAATAAAATCACACACAACAAAATATCAGCAAGGTGTCAGTGTTTTGTATTTAAATCATGATGTTTATTGCTGAAAGATTCCCCTGCCACCCCCACCCCGGACAATGATAACCATACAATAGAGCATTTGTTTCTCTGAACATGTAGATTAGAGGCTGACATCACAGTGCAAGATGTGATGACTGATCTCTTGGTTCTGACTGACAGACTATGGAAAAGGTTACTGTAAAATGAAAATGGAGACAAATAGCTTGTATTTGGTGAAACAGCAAAGAAAAAGCAGAAAGGTACAAGGTAGTGAAAGTGATTTGTAAGGCAAATTACTTTTTAGAGCAATATTTTGGATAACTCAACTAAGTGTTTTAGGCCAAATTAAAGTTAGATTACAGCAACCAGATGCCAAAGGAAGACAGTGGAGAAGAGCCTTACTGATGTCATAGCTAAGGAAAGCCTACCTTACATGTTTCTGTTCACAATAATCATCATGATAACCTAGATATGAAAGCCCAGATACAAGTCTGCACAAAAAAAGTGATGCACAGGAGACAAAAGACCAGTAGTCTTTGAGAAAGGAGATAGCAAAAGGGAAAACATATGTTTTTGTCTAAAGAGGATATGGATTCATCTGTGAAAACAAGTCAGAAAAACATGTCATGATTTTATATTGAGCAGGTGGAATCATGTTTCACTGTCATTCTAGAGGTGGGTTGAAACATTCATGCTTGCAAATAAGAACCTCCAGAAATATGGCATGAAGATAGAAAGATAAAGTAGCAAAAGTTTGGAGAAATACAGAAATGATGTTAAGGAAATGAGTGACAGCAGATTAAAAAACAAAAGAAGGTGACAGTGACAAATAGCATGATAATTTTTTATTACAAGAAAACACAGAATAAAAGAAATGGTTTACTCTGTCACAATCCTATACTAATCTACTATGATGCTTAGTTATGCTGACTATAAGAGAAGTTTCTTCCTATCAACAGGCCTATTTCTTCCATGATCTTTGTAATTATTACCAAATGACACTTATTCCAAG
Organism: Tyto alba; assembly: GCF_018691265.1. Classification (NCBI taxonomy): domain Eukaryota; kingdom Metazoa; phylum Chordata; class Aves; order Strigiformes; family Tytonidae; genus Tyto; species Tyto alba. The sequence goes on from NW_024881279.1 coordinate 15,223,153, forward strand.
CATGATTATCCAATTTCTGCAAAAATCAAATCAAAGGCTTTGACTTGAAGTTCTTTTGTGGTATCAAACATTTTATGCTGCTGTTTTTTTTATAGTAAATAGCAATGTAAAATGTATCATCAGTCCCTCTGTGTACATTGGCAATATCAGAATTTATTCCAATAGACATATGCATAAGCTACTTATCTGTACAAGGTTAGCAGACTTGGTCATGATAAATACACAGAAACCTTCAAACTAATTATTTCAAAACATTTTATTATTCCTAAACATTTCTAAGAAACAACTGTCTGATTATTATATTGAGCGTTTGTCTTCAAGTGCAAAAAGAAGAGACATTTATTGCAAATGAAACAGTACTGGCTTGCAGTGGTAGGCCAGGCTTTCAAGAATAAAACTAAATTTGTTCACCCAAATGGGTATTCATAGAGGGTATTAACATATACTCATATTTTGTGATTTCATATTCTTGAAAAACCTGCAAAACCATCCCCTATGACTACTTTAGGATTTAATGGAAAAGTTTCTAGAATACTGTTAATGCTACAGGTCCAAAATATCACTAACAAAATTTCCTTCATTAATTCAGCAAGAGATTCCAGAAGGCCAAAGTGACATTAGTGGAAAAAGACGATTAATGAAATTAAATGAGAACTGAAGAATTAATTTGCATGAATGTCTGTCTGAACACTTGGTCCTTTGAAAAATATTTGAAAAATATTTTTACATCCTAGGAGTTCTTTTTTTGCTATAAAAAAAAAATGATAAATTCAATTGCCAGGTTAAATTAAAATAGAAAACAATAATACTTCAAGAAAAGTTTATCAACAATTGAATAACATGATAGCAAAAATCTGAACAGGCTTATATACAAATATCTAACACCATACAAAAACCTGAAATCTTAGCAGTCCTACCTATTTGTTATAATCTTAGAGCTAGCCTATTTGAATTAGATTTTAAAATGCTGAAATCATTCTTGAAAATGAATGTAGACTTCTTCAGACACTAAGACGTTTTTGGAAAAACAATGTTAACTGTTCTAGTGTGTAAACGTAATCCTTTATAAAACTAAAGAGGATGAATGGGATCACATCAGATTCAGCTGATGAGTTGCTTCTTCCATGGCCATTATGAGCCCTAGACATCAGTGAAAGGTGAGTATGAATTCCCTGATGCTGGCTATATCACTATTTCCCTCATCCTAAACTCGACCCAGGTGGCAACATGTAAAGTCTTAGAAAATATAATTCCATTATATTGGACACCTTGTACACACACATGATTTAATGCAGCATGATGGAAAACTACTCGATTTCTTATAAAAATCTGTAGAGTGCTGTAATGACTATATGTATACAGAGAAAGAAAGTAGAGATTTGGCATAACCATGGACAGAAAGTAGTCAAAAAGGAAAATAGGCACAGCTCTACACATTTTGAAAACAATAATGATTAAAACATATATGGGATGCAAGTTCTCAATATTTATTGTTTCCAAACCTACATATAGGGACATCATTTACAATTTAAAAAAAAAAAAAAAAAAAAGATTATCTAGTCATCAGAAGGTAAATTTTCTAAGTTTTATAATGTCTTTTTTCTCACATTCTTTCTAAAAATATGGTCAGTTTGTAGTGCACAGAAAATTATTTTTAGTTTTCTAACTATTAAGATTATGATAGAGAAGGTATCATGTACTTTTCAGTAATTGTCTATAAACAGAAGTTTGAATATAAAATAGTTATTAAATATAAGACAACGTAATTATGTGAATGCATAACAAGACCTACTATTTAGTTAAATATTCCTAAAACTGATCATAATATTCCCTTTCCAATTGCTTTCAAATGTCATTCTAATAGATACATTATTAAATTTACAAGTTTCTTCCTTCTACCTTGCACAGAGCTCCTGGCAAGCCACTTGGATACATAATTTCCTTCACATTGAATCTATTTAACTATTGTAGCATTACTGCATAATGTTGGTGCTGTACAGCCTTATAACAATTTCAATGATTTAACTATTCTTCTTCATGAGACCTCAGAAATCCTGGTAAGATGGATACTACCCTGTCCACTTTACAGATGACTAAACTAAAGCAGTAGTTCACTGTTTTATTAAAGTTAACCAGTGAGTTTAAGTTGGAGCTAAACCTGAACTCAGTGATCTTACTACCACACCTCCACTGCCAATCAATCTTCCAAGAAATACATAAGAGCAATGCAGTTCAACATTTTTTGTAGTGCTGTTTCATATACTTGAATACAATCATATATATTTCCTTCAAACACCCGACTTATGAGCTTGTTGCAAATAAAAGGTTAGACCATTAAACATATCTTAGTGAGATACCTACTCTCAATTTAATTATATTTGAAACTGAGTCCAAAAATAGGAATGGGAGCGAAAAGGTGGTTGATTTAAATGGAAATTTCATCTATGGTGTTTACATCAAGAGTGACAGCAAAATTATCAAGTGACTTCAACATTCATACGTTTGGATAGCTTCAGGGTAGTCAGTATAACAGAAACAGTGCTTGTGCTAGACAGTTTGTATACAGACATCAGAGTTCAAGTGACTCCTAAATCAAGAGCAGACCTAGTTTTTTTCTGTAATTAAATTATTTTTTTGTCAAGGAAAATGGATTTATGGTATAATAAATTTTACAAGAGTCTAGAAAGGTTGATAAAACTACAAATCACTATAAGACTCATACAGCAGTTGCCCCTGGAAGGGACCTTGAACATCACCTGGTTCCCATCTCCCCTGCCCCGGGCAGGGCCCCCTTCCCCCAGCCCAGGGGGCTCCCAGCCCTGTCCAACCTGGCCTTGAACCCTTCCAGGGAGGGGGCAGCCACAGCTTCTCTGAGCACCCTGGGCCAGCACCTCACCTCCCGCACAGGGAAGAATTTCTTCCTCTATCTGATCTAAATCTACCCTCTTGCCATTTAAAACCATTATCTCTTGTTCTACCCCCACACCCCCTGACCCAGAGTCCCTCCCCACCTTTCCTGTCCCCCCTTTAAGCCCTGGGAGGCCGCTCGAAGGGCTCCCCGGAGCCTTCTCTTCTCCAGGCTGAACCCCCCCAACTCTCTCAGCCCGGCCTCCCAGGGGAGCTGCTCCAGCCCCCCCAGCATCTTCGTGGCCTCCTCTGGCCCCGCTCGAGCAGCTCCGTGTCCTTCTGCTGTTGAGGATCCCGGAGCTGGACACGGCACTGCAGGGGGGTCTCCCCAGAGCAGAGGGGGAGAATCCCCTCCCTCGTCCTGCTGCCCACCCTGCTCTTGGTGCAGCCCAGGACACAGCTGGCTTTCTGGGCTGCAGGCTCATGTTCAGTTTTCCATCCACTTAATCCCCCCAAATCCTTCTCCACAGGGCTGCTCTCAATCCACTCATCACCCAGCCTGTACTTGCATTTGGGACTGCCCTGACCCTTGGGCAGGACCTTGCACTTGGTCGTGTTGAACATCATGAAGTTTACACAAGCCCACCTCTCCAGCCTGTCCAGGTCCCTCTAGATGGCATCCTTTCCCTCCAGCGTGTCCCCGTCATCAGTGAACTTTCTGAGGGTGCACTCCATCCCACTGTCCATGTCTCCAACAAAGATGTTGAACAATACTGGTCCCAACAGCAACCCCTGAGGAATGTCACTCATCACTGCTCTCTACCTGCACATTGAGTCACTGACCACAACATTTTGAGTGCAACCATCCAGTCTATTCCTTATCCACTGAGTGGTCCATCTGTCAAATCCACGTCTCCAATTTAGAGACAAGAATGTCATGCTGGACACCGTCAAATGCTTTTCACATTTCCAGGTAGATGATGTCAGTTGCTGTTCCCCTATTCACCAGTGCTGTAACCCCACTGTAGAAGGCCACCAAACTTGTCAGGCATCATTTGCCCTTAGTGAAGCTATGCTGGCTGTCACAAACCAGCTCCTTATTTTCCATGTACCCTAGAATAGTTTCCAGGAGGATCCACTAGGCACAGAGGTGAGACTGACTGTCCTGTAGTTCCCTGGGTCTTCAATTTTTCCACTTCTTAAAAATGGGGGGTTATATTTCCCTTTTCCCAGTCAGCAGAAACTTCACTGGACTGTCACAATTTCTCAAATAACATGGATAGTGGCTTAGCCACTTCATCCACCAGTTCTCAGAGGACCCTTGGATGCATCTCACCAGGTCCCATGGGCTTGTGCACCTTCAGGTTCCTTAGATGGTCTTGAACATAATCTTCTCCTACAGTGGCAGTTCATTCTCCCAGCCCCCATCTTTACCTTCTGTATCTTGGGTGGTGTGGCTGGAGCCCTTGCTTGTGAAGACTGAGGCAAAAAAAACGATCGTTTTCTCAGCCTTTTCCACATCCTGGATGACCAAGTCTCCTTTTTCCTTCCAGAGATGGCTCATATTTTCCCTAGTCTTCCTTTCATCACTGACATATCTGTAGGAGCTTTTTTTGTTGCCCGGGACATCCCTCACCAGGTTTAATTCTATCAGAGCCTGGGACTTCCTAACCTGATCCCTGGCTACGTGGACAGTTTCTCTTTATTCCTCTCAGGCTATCTGTCCTTGCTTCCACCCTCTGTAGACTTTCTTTTAATGTCTGAACTTGTAGAGGAGCTCCTTGTTCATCCACGCAGCCTCCTGGTGTTCTTACCTGACTTCCTCTTTGTCGGGATGCATCACTCCTGAGTTTGGAGGAGGTAATGCTTGAATATCAACCAGCTTTCTTGGGCCTCTCTTCCCTCCAGGGCTTTATCCCATGATACTTATTGTCAGATCAAAATAATTTCAAACAAACCATGGTAAATCAATCACCTGTGAATCTCAGAAGCAATATTTCTCTTATTTTTTGTTAAATTGTTCTGCTAAGTGACTGAATATCACAAGTCTAATTTGCATTGGTTTACATGATATTGTTACATTTTCCACCTCTTTAGCAAATATGTTTGGCCATTCGCTTTTGAAGCCACCAGGTACAGAATTCTCCAAGATCATTTTTCTTCTTACGCATTCTTTGATTTACTATATTAATGCTAAAACTTGGCTATTTTACTTTTTAAAGATTCATAATTGTAAAGAGAAAATTGTTTTAAAGTAATTAGGAGTTTTTAATCCATCGTTACCCAATTGGATATTCCTTGCTGAGCAAAGGACCTGGTATAAAAAAGCATGCTGAATTTACCTATTAGAAACACTCATCCTATTCCCTGATCAAAAAAGGCTGTCTAAGCTTCTTGTCTCAATCTTATTTACCTTGCTTTAAAACCATACAGGTGTGCTGGGTGTAGCTGTCAACGATTTGGCAGCAGGGGTGCCCTCTGCAAGGAAAGGCCAGGCCTGCCCCCATGCTGGGTAAATGGCTGCTGGACAAGGTCAACCCACCACAGCACGTCCAACTTTCTACTGCTTGACTGCACACAGGGCTGTGGATAGACACCTTAGCATGGCCATGTGATATGTTATTCAATCACTGAATCATTTTTATTTGGTCTTTTTTATTCCATCAGTGAGTGTAAACTACTAGTCACAATGTCAAATGCTTTAACAATTACTGTAAGTTTAACAAACAATAAAGAGTGAGACTTTTTAGGAGGTCTAAATAATTCCACTTGCTTGCTATCAATCAAATGAGTAGCCTGCATTTGGCCCCCATCTCACAAGAGCAAGGAACCCTAAGGATTCAGATATACTCCGAGTACCTCCATTTAGAGTCTGAGAGGCAGAAGAAGTCATAGTATATTACAGACAGTAGAGAAAATAAAGAGATTAGAGATATTTGAAAGAGTTTGGGGGGAAATTTTTCATGGATCGTCAGTAGATAAAACAAAGATGTTTTAGTTTTCATATCACGTTAAGTTTCACCGTAAAAAATACCTAAAACGTAAACCAAGATAACAATCACAGAATTACATCTGAAAATAGGTAATGAAGTTACTTTATTTCTAAAATGTGAGAATGCCCTTATGACTACTATTAATTTAATCAGCGCTTTTTTTTTTTCCTGTAGTAGTAGTTTCAAGGAATTAATTTTGCCATAATATAACATTGATCATATAGTTTACTTTTGTAAATGTTAGACATTAACTATTACCTGCATACTAATTTTATTTTTCAAAAATAAGATTTTGCCACAAATGCTAGAGAGAGAAAGCAGACATAAGACCTATGTTTAAGAGCTATAGTCAAACTTCCCATAAACATAGAACTGATCGGTTTCAGTCACCTGTATAAGGTTTTTGAACTAATACCTGAACTACAATGTCTTTATTTCTCCTGAATGCATGTACTATCAAGCTTTTTAACATGCAATCCTACTGCTATAATAATAACCACTTCTCTTCAAAAGGCTGGCTACTGCTCAAGTAACCCTGGGTAACTTCAGGTCCATAGAAAAGTGTTATTTGCTCATACTGTGCTAGTTTCTCAAAATACTAGTTTAAAAAGCTATCAACATGATGTTTTGTAGGCTAATGCCAAAAAGCCACAGTAATTCTGCTGCCAGTTTTTTCAGAGCTACGTTACTACTGAAGCTTCTTTGATCAAAAATTCACAGTAAACTAGGTGATTATCTTTAGAAAGAAAATTAAAGACAGATTTTTTAAAAACTAGTGAAAATTAATACATCACTTCCTAAATAAGCCAGTCCAGATCAGAAGTATTAGCTGCACTCTGTATGAAGGAAGAGAATAGACTTATATACTACCTAAAGAATAAAAAAGTAAAACATGCTAACAAAAAAATTTTTACTGCAGGTTCCTATAGTTTTTTCCATTACATTATCTCTAACAAATACCACAAAATGACAACTGAATTCTGAAAACTTGCCTCCTTTTAACAGTCTCTAGCCAAGTTCCCCAAAGCCTCACATTGCATTCACAACACTTACCTCTCTCTCTCTCTCTCCTCTTCACAACTAAACCCAGATGTCAATTTACTAACCAGTTTGTTCTCTTCCGAGATTTTTTTAGACTCTGATGGTTTGCCAAAGTGTCCACACCTGAGCACACTCTCTCTTTCACTGAGGATACAATCAAACAATTGCAGACGGGATCTCCTGTTTAGAGACTACTACTCAGAAGACAGCCTCTGCATTTCCCACAAGTATTTCTATAAACCATAATTCTATGGAAATTAGTTCCATTGCAAATGACCAGAGGCTGGATTACAAAGGTGTTTAGGAGTCTGAACATAGATATATATTTAGAGTTAGAGCACTTTCCCCTACCTGCTGCATTATCAATTAAGTTATTAGCAAAATTAAGGACTGCTGTGTAGCTAACTGCAAACAAGTGATACTAATTAAAGGTCCTTTTCAAGACCTTAGAAGCAAAAATAGCTCCTATTTATTTTAAATTACCCTTATAATTCTACAAGAATGACCATGTGTTCCATGACCTGAGCAAATTCAGTTCATGAGATATTGAAAGAAAAGTAGTAGTTACAGTTGAAGTGAGAAGGTATCAACTTCTCTACTTTTCCTTTTGTTGAATTCTATTCCTCTTTGTGTTTTGAATCCGAATATTCCTATCCCCTCTAATGATAGTTTGTCTAAGGGACTTCCCTTATTTTTCTTCTTTTAAAATGAAATCTATGTGTTAGAGATTAATGAAATTTATGTGTTAGAGATTAAAAAGAGTTTTAGTTGGTCAAATTCAAGACAGCCTTAATTGTAGAAAAAAAAAAAAAAAAGAACTATACTGATTTCACCACAGTTTTCTTTGCTTATAGTGCTCCAGCATTTGGCTTACAGTATTTGTTCAGTGTAAAACACTCATGCAGAAAGGCTATATTATCCACCACCAAACTCAAAGTCTCTGTTGGCTCTGTTTTAAGAGAGAAGATTATATGGCTGCTATTAACTTTGTTAGCATCGGCAGCACATGGCTGGAAACTTCCAGAGCCAATCTAAGAAGTTAAACATTCCACCGGTGTACAAATTAAAGGAATAATGTGAACACAGAGTTCATTCTGCTATTAAGTGAATACCCCCACTGATGTTTCTTTGCTGTTTCCAGATTAGTACCAAGTAAATAAATAAAGAATTAGTGTAAATAGAGTAAAACCTATGTATATAAAACATAAAATGAATTAAGAAATGGTTTCCTGGGAAATGTGTTAAGGGCAAATCCTGATATAACTGAGAGCAAATACTCAAACTTGCCTTGGCATAGAATATTTAATCAATTTAATTTCAGCAGGTGTGGGGAAATACAAAGTGGAAGGCTTGAAAATTTGTTTTCACCACAGTGGATATAGTGCTGTGTCTCCTCATTTGTGATATTTTTACTACAGTGTACTCAGATGCAGAAGAGAATCCACTAAAAGAAGAAAGTTATGCCGAACATATTTGTGTCCAGAACAAGGTTCCTCCCTTCCGTGTGACTAGCATAACAATAATAACTAAACAATTAATTTGTTCCATGCTGTTTATGACTGGAACTGACCGTAAATTGAAACTGTAGACATTAAAGAATAAATTTTCAAGATAAAATATTTTGTTCCTGTAATACTTAATCATTTATTCCTTCTTGAAGTTCTTTATTATTAAGCATTATTTCTTAAATCAAACAGCTATAAAAATACATTTCTTGAAGGTTTCTCAGCCTTACTGAACTACTTCCTATCTTTGGATCATTTCCATGTTAACTGGCAGATCAAAAATTTTTTCCCCCAAGTCTTTTAATTAAGTTCAGTCAATAATTTAATCCAAAGTATCATAGAGGAGCACTTATATAAGTTGTCTTATAAACATGTACTATTTAGTTATTAATACTTGTAACTTTTGGTGTATATATTATAAGAATTATCTGGAAAGGATAAGAAAAACTTCAAAGCACAAGCAGTCACGGGACAAAAACAATTCATCAGGAAGTGTCCTTCAATATCTAGCAATAATCCCTCCAAGAGGAAGATAAACTTCAATTTAAAAGTTAAAGAAAAATGGATTAAAATTCAAAGAATTGTCTCATTGCATGCATGTCTTTATTCTACTAAGAACAAGTTTTGCTGAAGGAATGAATGATTCAGGGAGATCCAGAAATCAAAAATAATCTTTCAAATGTCTATTATTTAATAGTGTGGAATGTTCTTTCGTTAAGGTCACCTAACTGTTTTGTACCATTGCTGAAGGGGAACATTAATTAAAATCACTGATGATTAATACTGCATCTTTAGATGTTAATAAATGAAACTAAATGCTTGTTAGATTTTCCACAAGTCAATCACAGCTTTAAATTAAATATCACACTAAATACCCCAAACAGGCACACAGTGCCTTACTAAGACCAGTCAGTACTAGAATACAAATTCAACAGAATGGTAGATTAATACATCATTCGGAGCAGAAATTTTTTACTTATTTTTCTCTCTTCATTTGGATAATTCTATTACTTTTTTTTTTCTTTTACATGACAGATTCATCAATATTATCAGTGTTTCCCATTAGTCACATATCTAATGAATGGTATGTCCCTATTACCCTTGGGCACAATACTGTATGTGGATTGTGATATTACTATGGAACACCATACAATTTCCATTTATGCCCCCTGTCCTTACAAAAATTAATTTTAGAGCTGGCACATTTTTTCTTCTTATCTCTTTTTATTAGAGTCAAGGTTGCAGGATTCTTCTTCTGGTTGCTTGTATTTTTTTGCTAAGATATGAGACATTCAATGGACTTCATCTAATTCAACTATTCCACTTTTCATTCACTGTTCTATTGTGATAAGTTCAAGATTGAATTTTCTAGAGCATAAGCAGGTTTTTTGCACTTACTGCCATATCTGTAAGCCTAACAACAGTACCAGCGAATGACAACCACACTGAACAAAACAACATCCTCTGCTGTAAATAAAACCACCAGACCTGAATACTACAACAATTCAGAGGTTGCATCTGTTCCCATTAGCAATATGTAGTATCCTTCTCTCATGCTAAAACTGCTTCACTCCAGTTTTGCTGTTTAGACTTCAGAGGAAAAGGCCAGCAGTTAGGTTATTAGTTTATGCCTTGAGGAGCCTGATTTCAGTTACAATCTCTGCTGCTGACTTTATGGTGACTGGAGGCTAGACACTCACCCCAAATATCCGGTACTAGTTTGTTGTCTAACTCCTATTGATTTCAACAGATTAGTAGACTATTAGATAATAGTATCTTTAAGAATATGAAATTAAGCCTAAAAATGTCATGTTTTTCCTGTGATAGACAGTATATCCCATCTGCACATATGATTTGAGTATTAGAGTCCCAGTGAATGTTGTAGGTAGTTATTTTCCCAGTTTGTTTTTTGGTTTGGGTTTTGTTTTTGTGGGTTTTTTTTCCATGTTGTGTTAGAACCTGGAACCTAAAGTAAAATCTTAATCCCAAATCCAAAGCAGAAAAGAGAATAACAAAAGGCAGATTCTGCCTTAACAGGGAAATATGCCCTGAAATGCTTTTATGAAGTTTTAAGAGCCTTAAGTGCCTCAGGTTCTTAGGTTTCCTAAGTAACTTCCAGTGCATTGATTTGTTCATTAAGGTTATTATGCAGTGACATAAAAATAGGCTCTATTTCTAATTTGCCTTCCTCCCCAGCCCTAAATAATGGCTCTAAATCAGTAAGGCTCACCTTCTTCATTAATGTGCCTTATCTCTTGGCTATTCAGCCTCCCTTCTTATTTTGTTAGTTCTTGGTTTTCTTTGTTTTATCCTGATGATATAGTTTTAGTTTTTTACTTTTTATTCCCTCTTCTTCCTCTTAATGAGAAAAAGAATTATCATTTATCTGGTGGTATCAAAGAGCAAACAGTTAAGAGAAATTACCTGCAATTTAAAGAACAGAGTAATGCATTACCTAACTCTACATTTGCCTTCCTTGTACATCACCTCCCAAGTTCGAGCAAGATCATCTACAAAGATGATAGAAGATCATCTGCATGCAATACGGCTGGACAAGTACTGAGGCAGCAAGGGCATTGCTGACAAAAAGAGCAGCTATATGGGATGTGATGAAATTATAATATCTGTGGGCTGGACTTGCTTCAGACCATTGTGAAAATAATTTCTATTTCTGTTTCAAAACTCTTACTTAAAGAAATTCTCAGCTAGAAAACCTCATTAATGTTCATTACTGTAGAGTGGGATTTTTAAGAAAGCACTCAGGAGTAAACTATGAATCAATTGAAGTTAATGAGTTTTGCAAATCTCTTCCATAGCCGTGTCAATTCTTAAAAGTTAATCCCTATTTCAGGACTTCACCTTTCAGCTACATAAAATTTCCAAACTGCCACCTTTTACTACCTCATTGTATCAGATCTCTGGTGTTTGAGGCAATTAATAGTGTTGGTCCCATACTTAGAAATCAAAAAAAAAAAACTTTCAACAACAAAAATTGGGAAATTTAAAAAAAGGGGGGATGCTGGGGGAGGCAAAAATAAGGTCAGTTGTCAGATAGAGCCTCTTTGTTCCCTCCATCCTTCACACAGTCACCTGGACCACTGTTTAGGACGCTGTAATTGTCCTTGCACAGAAGCATGCTTTCCTTATTGCACTGCAAACCCAATCTTGTCAATGTCTGCTGAATGATGTGCTCTTGAGTTTTGTACCAGCTGGGACCAGCTCAACTCTTTTCCTTACTCCCAGCTAGAGGTTTCCTAATGACTCAGAACTGTAAAGTCATTGTGCATTCAACGTACCCTGTCTTGCCACCTACCAGAACCTCAAAATACCCCCATGAATTCCTGCCCAAGGGCAGGGCAAAGCAACAAGGACATTTCAAATCTTTTAATTTACTTGCTCACTGCATAGGAAGAATGATGGTAAGACAGAAGGACCTCAAATTGTTCATAAACAGAAATATCATAGAATCAAATGAATGTGATTTTCAATACAATATCTAAGCTCTCAGCAAGTCACTGACCATCTGGCACTTGGCAACATAATAACTCATGAAACTACTTTGGTGAAGCTGTGGATTGAAATATTACATTCTTTCTCTCTTTTGCTTTTAACTGACTCATAAAGCTGAACAGCTTACAAATGCCGTCACAACAAATGTAATAATCATTCCTATCCTCTTCACCTTCTTGAATTCATTTTTTTAATAGTACTTTTCAGCAATCCACAGTGACATGTTGTAGGTGGGCTAGTAGCTCAGAATAACTTTTACATACCTTCTGATTTCATGAAGCATTTGAAATAGAAGCCTGTAGGAGGGAAAACCCTTTGCTGATACATTATTTGCAGGTCATGCTGTATATGCCCCTACATAACTGCAAGATGACAATGTTAACAGTGCTAAAATTAGGGATAACATTCAGGAAAAAAAATCTGCATAAGAAGTTTAGCAGTTTCAGCTTTCCAGAATATCATGTGCTTGGCAGTTGATATGAAGAATACAGTAGATAATTTTAAACATAATCTAAAATTGAATTTGAACTACAAAAAGAACAATCAAGTAACATACTGCTGTAGACATTTGAACAATAATACTATGTTCCCAGCCAACAGAACAGAATTTTTATTGCGTATATATTTCTCTAATTTTTAAAAGAACTGACAAAATTAGATATTGCTAGTCAGTTCTGAAGACATAGACTTAATAAAGCACTTAGAATTAATAGGAATTTTATTTGATGAGTATGACAGCACTTGCCATTTTGGAAATTCCTTCCATCATTTTTGAAATTTTCCAAAAGCTTGTGTTGAAATACATTATTAAAAATAAGATAAAAATGTCTTTAAGGAAAAAAGCAGCAAAGGTTCAGTAAACAACAGAAAAAAAAAAAAAAAAAAACAACAAAACAAACATATTGTAATTGAAATGTATAAACAGGAGTGAAGATGTGCAGAAAATTTAGGCTTATGTGATGTAAAAGAAAAATCTCATTGATAAGTAGAATACATCACTTGTTTTCTTAAATTCATCAGATTTTATATATGTAGAGCATTATATACTTCTTTTCTTTCAATTCTTAATCAGGCTGGCTGAATTGTTCTCTTGTGTGCCAGCCTTTGACCTAATAAAGCTGGAATTCCTCCCCGCCATACTTCTGGGCTAGGAGAGCCCCACTCACAGCCTGCTAGTCCTCAGCTTGCCCGCTGGACAGGGTGATTGCTGCGCCCCAACGGCGGGGCATTTCATTTTCCTTCCCCAAGGATGCACAGTCTGACATGTTGCCAACTTTCTGGCCACCACCTGCAGATACTGGGTGTCAGTGCCGCTGGCATGACCACAAGTGTCTTTGTAAATGTTCTTGTAACATGTGACTGGTATGTCAGGTATCTAGAAAAGGGGCAACAAATGACATCGAAGTCAAACTCCTGTTAGTGCAAACAAGGCCAAAATATTCCATATCATTCCACGTGTTCAATTGTGTTTTGTTTTTTTTTTTTTTTTTTAATAGGAAGTACCTCATGTAATCCTGAATATTATTTTGATATAAATATTGAATGACAGAAACAAACCTAACTTTATGAATGTTTCAAATTTTATTGCTTTGTTTAGGATTTAGTGGTCTGAAAATCAAACAGCTTCCTAGCATTTGTGTAGGTAGGTTACCCTCATACAATAGCAATCAATTCTCAAATTGACTTGAGAGTCTGAAATAACTTCCTTGTATAAAATGAGAAATTCTAGCCTTTCCATCAAAGAAAAAATAAACATCAGGAATATAGGGCTTAAAGATCATAAAAGGTATAAGGATTAAGCTGTGAAAATGGTTCCCTGCTTACAAAATATGTCTATGGTTTCCTTCCATCTATGGTTAAGTCTCACCTGTCAAATTAATAAATAGAACCTATCACTGTAGTGGCTAAAGCCCTTTATTTGCAGAAATCAAAATTCAAAAGTTGTGCATCAAAGGAAAACAAAAAAATCCATGCTTGAAAAGTGCTTCATAAACTGCGTTGCTGCCATTTCTTATACATACCTATCACTAAGAGGGCTAAGAGACCATGTATTTTGTGTTTAATTAAAATTATTCATATAATGATTTATTAAAGGTCTCATAATATCAAATATTTATGTTTTCTTAATATCTTATATCATATTGAACAAAAAGCATAACAAGACAGACTTTCCTTACACTGAAAGTCATTTCTATACCATGTGAATAACATTAGAGTGGGAGGCCTGAGTGAAAGGAATAACACTTCCATTTGCTCACATGAAGCTTGTAGAATAAATTTTAAAAACTGAGATACCACCTGATGTCACAATGATGGTTGACAATTCCAAAAGAAACCAATAGGACCAACTAAATTAGCATATTCACCTTCCTTTTCTTCCCATTTTACTAGCAAAATTAATTATTCACAGGATTGCCTCTGGGAGCAAAACAATTACTCACTATCAAATCAAAACATGAAGAAAGACAAACAACAAGTGATGGAAACATTGCAGAAGCAGGTGAAGAAGGAAGTAAAACTCCAGACCAATTTTCTTACACCTGGCATAGATGTACCAAGTATAGAACTTTTGTCATTATGTCTTGATTTGTATTCTTCATGGAAAAACAGAAAATTACGTGCTTGTTGTGAAGAACAGCTCATTTAATCATCAAGGTTACTTGTGTCACTTAATAATGCTACCAAACTGATGGAGGAAATGATGATTTGATTATAAGTGGCAAATCTGCATACAGTAACTCCTGTCATGATGTCATAGTTTTATTAAGAGGATCCAGCTTGATTTTGAGCTAAAGAGAGAGCCACTGTGATCCTATGCACAAGAGAAAAATACAAATGGTTGACTAAGATTTCTCTAGCACTTAGAAACCTAATCTGATTTACATTCTTGCTAGTTAATTTATCTGTATTACAATAGTGCTCACAGATGAGAACAGAACTGGCACAGGTGGTTCATACATATATCAAGAACTGGTTATTTCTTCTGAGATCTTACAATATACTTTGAAAAATATTAATAAAAACTTACTTTTTAACTGTGTTTTACACGTGGAAAAATGAGAGGTACAAAGTCTATGGCAGAAGAGGTAGCACTCAAGTTATCTACCTACTTGTATATTATCTCCTTCACCTGTTAGTCTTAGATCAGGACTAGAAGTAGAATATCTTTGTTCTTATTAATTAATACAATAAACTGTCATTTACCAGATACTTTCACAGAAGGTAAGTGATTCATGTTCTATTAATTTTTCTAGTTTTATCTGATTCAGATTGGGGATTAGAAACAAAGAGACTGATGGCAACACTACAGATCTTTTCTTCCAGAGTTCAGTAATTGTTTAAAAGAATATGCAGCAATCAATAACATCACACAGGGAAAATGTTGAATGAGGACCTTATCCATGTTACCCCACATCTCTCTGGTTAGAAGCTTAAGTGTATCCCAAGGTACATAAACTACAAGTTTATTTATATTGCTCAAAATTTTTAATTGTGATTCATCTAGGGTACTTTGAAGTGTTTTGAAACTTTCTATTCTTACCCTCCTGCATAATATCAGCCATTTGCATCATCATTTTTAATGGAGCTCATGTGAGAATGGTACGTAATCATGGGAGAAAAATCACCTTATTGCTAAGGTCCATTATACTAGCCCCAAATTAAAAATCCTTGTAGTTAATCCATGTCTCCCTTGTTCTTATTATAGAACCTTATTTTCAAAACCACAGAATCATAGAATCACAGAATGGTTTGAGTTGGCAGGGACCTTGAAGATCTTCTAGTCCCACCCCCCCTGCCACAGGCAGGGCCCCCTTCCCCCAGCCCAGGGGGCTCCCAGCCCCGTCCAACCTGGCCTTGAACCCTTCCAGGGAGGGGGCAGCCACAGCTGCTCTGGGCATCCTGGGCCAGCGCCTCACTGCCCACACAGGGAAGAATTTCTTTCTTATATCTCATCTCAATCTGCCCTCTTTCAATTTAAAACCGTTACCCCTTGTGCTATCACTACATGCCCTTTTAAGAAGTAAAAATAGTGGAAAATAACTTATTTTTACTGAAACTGAATTAATACCAAGGGAAAATCAAAAATATGAGAGTGAAAATAAAGCTAAAAGTCAAGTAGGAATTCAAAAGCAAGTAAAGAAATACAATGTTACCAGGGTTATGCTATCAATATCCAATAGTAGACAGCCTAACTGTCAACTAATACATACAGAGCTATACGTGGTTACTGTCATTGTGTTTACAAACCCTTTAACCTATGATAAATATATTTACAGCTGTATGATGTACTTTGAGTCAGTGCAAGCCTACAGGAAAAGAAAAAACTAGTCAATTTGGCACCAGAGATATTCCTGACTCTAGCACCTACTTGATATATATGCATACAGCAAAAAGTTTTAAAAGTTTCCAGAAACATAGGAACAGAAAATAATCAGTACAGAAAACCTTCATGGCATGTTTTTTGTCTTGTTTTATTTCACCAGTTTTCTTGTAATGTCTGAACAATCAAGGGGAATAAACTTAATTAAAAGTAAAGAATAGAGTATTTTAGATTATTTCTATAATTTATAGAAAATTACAAGACATTTTATAAAAGATCGTTGGATATTTTTGTATCATGAGATGTATAGTCTATTACAACTAAGTACTTTTCTCAAAAAGCAACGTACAACTACAATAGCTAACACAATTTAAATAGTTACTGTATGGATGATAACTGACAATTTAAAGGCCTTTTTCCACTCAGACCCACTTTTAGGTTAAGTAATATGATGGTAGACTCTTCACTTCACCTTTGGTCTTGTTTATTACATATCCACGAGAGTTTCTCTCCCTCTGATAGCGTTAACATACATTGCTGGTTCAGTAGAACCTGAAAGAAGTTTATGGGAACATTTCTAGTAAAACCAGTTATATTTAAGTGTTGTTTACAGTTGGTTCAACTGCTATGAGAAAATTATTGATTGACTCTTGACTTCAGTAGTTTTAACTCTCTACCACTAACCTAAATGAGAATTATTTTGCAACAAAATAAAATTGTGCTCCCTGGCAATGAGTCATTTACATTATTGTGGCCTCCTAGGAGGTTAGCATCTGTAAGTAAAAGAATAGTTGAATATAAATATTTGACTTAATTATGATATATTTTTCCTTCTAATGTTATAAAACCATATCAAGGATCAAATAAAATAAATGTGGGAGAAAGACTGATAAATCATGTCAAACATGAAAATACTTTTAGTATACATTACATTAGTATAACCTTATACAATTAATTATGGACAGATTTATTTATAGTTTCATCTGGAATTTGATGAAATTTGATCACTCATTTGGTGTTCATGATGATTATAGTGCTCATGGTGATTATAGAAGGAAAACTTTCCAAAAAGCTGCAGAGAGAAGAAAGGACAGCGAGTTTAGGCAGCAAGTTGTGTACTTTTAAAGGTTCATTTCCTGAGGACTTTCTTCCTATTATGTCTCTGATGAAACATAAATCCCCCAAAAACTAATGGTGTGCTTGATTTTATCAGGGTGGCTGTTTTTTACAGATTCTTGCCTGGTCTTTAAACAACACAATATTCACAGTGAGATTTAGGATGAAACTTAGATCTATTGCAGGAATACAATCCAGTAAGGCTAGAAAAGTCATTGAATGCCTGTGAAAGAATAGTTCTTAAACTGAATTTACCAGCAGTACTCTGTCAGTGAGTAGGCAAGTAGGCCAACGAAATCTCTATAAGAAAGATTACGGAGACTGTGAAAGACATCCAGAAACTGCTTGAAAGTATGAAAATTCTTGCCATTAATGTGTTAAAGCTTATGAACACTAGAGGTTCAGCTGAAGTAAGGATCTGACTGCAGTTTGGTCTTCTGATCTGAGTGTAGCACAGGTCTATTTTATAATGTATTTTATTTTAGTCCTTAAAGTATCTATTAAATGAACCAATGAACTATACTTCATCTAGATAAACCCCTTTACCTATGTTTTCTCTGAATCATGCTCTCATATGTGTTTGCCTATGCTTTTAAATAAGTACTGTTGGCATAAACGGAAGCAAATCCAGAAGAAATTATTTTTTATTTTTTTCCTGGTACAAATAACACTTCTAAAAGCAGACAGTTTCTTCACGCAGCGAAATCTGTTAAAGATGAGCCTCATTCACAGCACCCTTCAAAATCATGTTATCTTAAGAAATTATGTAATTTAATTATCTGCTATCTATTTGACAATATGTATTTGAATATATATAATAAGAACATGATATTAAAAATAATTACAAAACCAAAATATAAAATTATATTAATAATTTCTGCATTCATTCTCATTGTACAGATGAACACGACCCACCACAGCTGCTCACAGAAGAACTTTGATTCCTATGGCACTTTGACTTCTATATTGTAAATGACATATTATTTGAATGGCAAATACATCAAAGGTAAAGGAAAATGGCTATTTGTAATGTAGGGGAGTATTACTTTGTTCAAAGCTGTGATTATAATGGAACTATCTGATTTTCCATATGAAATAGCCACAGTCATAAAGAGGTTTATGGCTATATTCTGAACAGCTGCTCAGGTCGTATCTAATTGGAAATATGCACTGTAGCCAAACGAAATGGCTCAGTGAAATGTGTTTAATACTTGTATTAAAAATTGTTTCAGACAGGAATAGAGAGATAGCATGTCTTAAATGAGTAAGTAAGACAGTTTCTTAGATAATAAATTAGTGAAGAACATCTGAATTCAACACTAAATTTTACCATCTAAAGATGTAACTCATATTCTGTTTTGGACCTTAATGGATCACTAAAATACTGTCTTTGGTAGGTAAATGTATATTTTAGAAATTCTTTTTCATTTTATTCTTTCTTCATCCTTTGTTATTTATATCTTCAGTGTGTTTGTCCAGACTCAGAAAAGGATTCAAGGGCCTGAACAGAACTTTCATTTTAGGTGTAGGCACCTATGTTATGATGTGTGACTCGACATCAGTCATTCATCTTCTGTGTGGCCTTGATGGGGCCCAGATGCTGACAGCGAGAGATTCCTGATGCTCCTGATTCTGCTTTTACCCTTAGTACCTGTTTTGACCATGATGATCACTTCTGTACCTAGTCTTCCTCAACATCATCATCAGTAGTATACTATGTTCTGATCCCAGTCTCATCCTAGCTAATAAGACTGGTAAATGTTTTTGGAGTGTATGTAATGAAGGAGTCTTCCGATGCTGATTTCTCCTTTAAACCAGGCAGGTCTGCACATTTCGTTAAAAAAAAACAGCTTTAAAATGTAAATTTCTGGTACAGGTTCAAGACTCTTCTGCCTAAATACATTTAACTCTACATTGTGTACCTCCAAAGAGCATATCCCAAACAGTTGCCTAAAAGCTAATTACTTCAAAATACTTCAGTGCTTTAAATTGCAACATTCTCAGGCATGATACAATCATTAGCCATCAGCCCAGACCATTTTCAGAATCACTGCATCTCTGGTACTACTCTTTACATTTTAAACATTACCTACGTTCTTTAATCTTACATGTATAACTGTGTTTTGATGTGATGCCAGTGACAATCTAACAACCACCAGAGGATCTGTCCAGTTTCCATTTTACATAATGACACACACAAAAAACTTTTTGTCTAGTCCCAGCCGCTATGTTGAACAACCTTTCACTGCACAGGATATGCAAGTGAGTCTACTCTGTTTTTATTTTCACACAACAAAATAAGAAGTGCTGCCTGAATACAACTGGAAGTTTCTTGGCAATGTTACAAAATTTTGGGTAGTAACTGAGCTCCTAAATAATGAGCAAGATATTGGAGAAATCAAGCATGAAGTGTGGTAGACAGCTTCAAGCTAGAAACTAGAGACACTCCTCTTTCCTTTGGAGACACATTGTGGCAGAGTGTCTCTTACGGATATTACTGTGAATTTAATTTGCAAATGAGTTGTGCAGATCTGATCATGTAAAATAATAAATATTTTCTTTCAAGTAAATGCAAAATTCTTAAAAAGCCACAAAGATCAAATACTCATGATTATTGCAGGTATGATTGGAATTTCAATTTAACTAATTAACTAATTTCATGTTAAAATTGGTATTATTTAGCAGAGTAATTTTCAGTTTTCATATCCACACAAAAGAGAGAATAGCTACCATTTATTGAGGCTATATATTTACTTCATTAATGTAGATGAGCTTGGATAGGAGAGTATCAACAGAACATTTCTACTATTAAAAAGGTTGCTTTTTAGTTTCCCTCCTACCACTTTATGTAATATAATATCTAAAAATGCTAACTTAAGCCATCTGTTCTTATTCCTATTTCCAGCACACTTTTTTTTTTTGCTGTTTCACTCCCTTAGTTTAACTCATTTGAGCAGTACTGGAGCTCATTCTGTGACATTTTGCTACAGGGAAAATCCATGTTTATTTCAATTTAACAGACCCAATCAAACAATGAATATGCAAATTCTGGAAATAGCAAGACTTTTGAAAAAGAGAGCTGTGAAAAAAAAAAAAAAAAAAAAAAAAAAACAAAAAAACTGTCTACTTATAAATACAAAACCAAAATGTTAGAGAGCAGCCGTAATGAATGTTACAACGCAGAACAAGTATTATAATTAGCCTCTAGATACTACAAAGGAATATACTAGACACTGCCCAGATCAACAGAGTAAAGGAAATATGATTTAATTACACTAAAAAATGAATGGGGACAGAACTAGTACTCTGTGAAGTTTTACAGATTAATAGTTTATTCACTGCCAAAAGGAGAAATGATGAGAAATATTTGCATATATTTCAAGCAAAAAAAAAGGGAGAATTTTCTATTTCAACATTTTGATTTCTATGTTGGTGAGAAGGACAGGAATAAGAGGCAAAAGACCTGGCCTAAGCTTGGCTGGCATTACCTTTGGGACCCTGATGCCAAGAATTTCCCACCTGCTTAAGCAAATTTCTGTCCATACTTTGCAACAATGTAAAAAAGTCAAGGTTGGGAACATGATCTGACAGAACACATCTGAAAATTCAGTCAAACCATCCATAAACAAAACAGAAGGAAGTATCTAAGCAAACTTTCTGTTATGTATAAATAACTCTGGGTCCCTGTGCTGTTATTTGTCTGTTTAAAAGAGCCTAGTTTATTTATTTTCCCAAGATTTCCTTTCACAGATGCTGCGAAGAGATTTTTTTTCTCCTCTTTCTTTCTGCAGGATTGTGACTGCAATGTCCATTAGGGAGGGTTATTTTAAGATATAGTCTCACCATCTGTTGTGTCTTTTAAACAGTGTTAAGTAGTATTTTTCCTCCCTGGAAAAAACATCCACGTATTTCATTACTGATGTGCTGCAGCAGCCTGGAATGAACACCTAGGAAGTGTAACTGAGTGGAGCAGTTAAAGAGAACAATGTTTATTTAACTGAAAGTGAGAATGGCCTTAAAATCAGACAGACTAATCTCATAAAAAGAAAGAGTGAATATATGAATTCACTGTAGCCTGCAGCTTAAATCCCTTCATAACTCAGCAATGCACTCTGCCTGCAAGAAATGCAGCATTTTGTTCTCTCTGGTGAAGTCTCGGAGGAGCAGGAGGTGCAGCACAGGGGTGCAGCCCTGACCTTCCTCACCCTGTAGGCAGAAATTTCCCAAGAAGCACTGGAGAAGCTGCATGTTTCCCTGCCCGGGCACTTCAAAGCCAAACTCTTGGCAGTAGGGTGAACTTAGCTATTTCAAGAGTGGAAAGAAAGAAATTTCACATTTAAAAAACTATTTCAGGGCCAGTGGGCTAATCAGCTTTAAAACAAGTTAAAATTTCTAAACTTCTGATATCCCATATCTCCACTGATGTGAGCTTTGCCACATCTCTCTCTGTTTTTCCTAGAATTTGTTTCATAGGCCCTGATGAATAATACATAAATAAGTAAATCTTTTGCTGGTGGTTATGCAATCATCCTACCTCAGAGGCATAAAAAGTTGCTTCTGTTATTCCTTCACATTGCTCTGAAATTATGCACTATTTAGTTAAGAAGCATCTCTGGAAAAAACAATCATTTCATTTCCTTTTGAATTCTAGTTTAAATAAAGGTGCAGGCCCCCACTGCTAAACATCCAGTTATAAAAGGAGCAATTTGGCCTTTATTCCTGGATTCACTCTTGGCATCACTGTTGTTGACACCATCTGACAAAGATCAAAGTTTACAGTCCATTAGTTTCTTGGCTTGTTCTTTGGGAAAAGTAGGGAAAAATAAATCAATATTTGCTGAATGAAAAAGATCAAAACTTTCAGGAAAATAAATCTTGGTTGATAGCTTCTGAGACACTATTGTAAAGTAAGAGGAGTGTGTAACATTTAAGCAATCATTTAAAAGTACATGAACACCTCCTTCCAATGGTTTCTTGCACTATCAATTCACTAGTGGATTGATTACTGTGTCAGAGAACAGTACGCTGCATTTTCAAGTGGTTAAATCATCAGATTCTCCCATTTTAATTTCTACGTGGTTCTATGTATCTGACAGTGCCAGTAGATGCAGGGATGTTCAAAATGAAGCTTTCTAATAGTAGTTGGTTTAATATAATTCTCCTTCTTTTGCTTTATTTTTTTAATATATACAATAATACTCATTTTGGTCCAAGCCCCTGGAATAATAGTGTACATATAAAGGCCTTCAGATTTCAAACTAAGCAATGTCACCTCATCAAGATTATCACATGATCAATTTTAATAACAGCACAATTGTTTAACAATTACCATTGCTAATATTAATCAGGATCCTAACTTGACTAGACATTATAGTGTTTTGTATGTTTAAATTTATTTGAACTTACATACAGTTTTTCATTTCTTTTTGCTTTAGATTGCTGTTTAATTTACTGAAGTTCTAAGGGGATTTGGTTGAAACATGAACTCACTAGTTGTGACAGCCACTCCGATAATAAAGCCTTTACAGTAAAAGAACTAAACTAGTTTCATTTGAAAATAAAGGCAGTTCACAGATTTTTTTTTTTTTTTTTACCGTGAGAATGTGCACAAAGTACCTAGCATACAAAGCAGGCACAAATAAATAAAAAAAATACAATATACACCTGGGATGTTGCCAGTGATGGTATTTTAAAATTTATTTTATTTTATGTTTTTAATGTAAAAGAAATATTAATTATAGTTATTCTCAGTCTGGTTTAGCTAACACTTTTGCATTTTACATTTTGTTGTTAAAAAAATTCTATACTAGAGGAGACTGGATACATCACCATTGAGTTTGTGGCTGACAGCGAACTGGGGCATGCTGTCAATGTGCCTGAGGGCAGGGCTGCCATTCAGAGAGGCTTCAATAGGCTGAAGGAACTGTCCAACAGGAATACCATGAAATTCAGCAAGAACAGATATAGAGTCCTGCATATGGGCTGGACTAATCCCCCAGCAAGGTGAGGGGTGGCAACTGACTGGCAGGGAAGCAGGAAGAAACAGGCGTACGGTGTCCTGGCAGTAATGAAAAGCAAACAGTATGGAGGTGTCCTGGTTCAAGCCCAGAGGGCAACTGAGCACCACAGCTGCTCGCTCACACTCTCCCCCTCAGGAATGGGGAGAAGAAAATAAAACAAAAGGCTGGGGGAATAGAGACAAGGGCAGGGAGTGGTGACTCACACACTATGATCACAGGCAAAAGACAGACTCCACTGGGTAAGAAAAAAGAACATCAATTTAATTTGAACACCACCACCACCATTTAATTTAACAACAAACAGAGCAGGGCAGTTAAAGGTCTCAGAACTGGGAATGAGAACACAAAATCTCTCTAAAAACCTGTCACAGAAAAATGTACAACTACATCTTAAACGCACCTTCCCTCCACCCCTCCCTTCTTCCCCAGCTCATATTTGCTCCTGACTTCTCTCCCTCCTCCCCACCAGTGATGCAGGGGGTCACGGGATGGGGGTTGTGGTCAGTTCATCACCCGTTGTTTCTGC
Source organism: Tyto alba (assembly GCF_018691265.1). Taxonomy (NCBI): domain Eukaryota; kingdom Metazoa; phylum Chordata; class Aves; order Strigiformes; family Tytonidae; genus Tyto; species Tyto alba. The sequence goes on from NW_024881279.1 coordinate 15,247,032, forward strand.
TGCTCCTTCCTTCACAGGGGGAGGATCCTCATGCTCTTCCTCTGTTCCAGCGTGGGGTGTCTCTCATGGGAGACAGTCTTCCGCAAACTTTCTCTGACATGAATCCCTCCCACGGGCTGCAGCTCTTCATGAAGTGTTCTAGCGTGGTTCTCTCTCACGGGCTGCAGTCCTCCCAGCAAGAGACTGCTCCAGCACAGGCTGCCCTCAGAGTCCCGGCCTTCTTGGGCACAATCACCTGATTTGATATGGGCTCCTCCACAGGCTGCAGGTCGGCATCTGCTCCACTGGTGACCTCCATGGGCAGCAAGGGACATCTCTGCTCTGGTGCACCTCCCTCCTTTCTCCTCCTTTCTTCAACTGACCTCAGTGTTTGCAGAGATGATTTTCCTCACAATTCCCCTCCTCCCAGGTTCCCCTTCTTAAATACATTATCACAGAGGTGCAGCCACCATCAATAATTGGCTAGGCCTTGGTGAAGAGGCGGGTCTGACTTGGAGCCAAAGCTTCTCACGTAGGCCACTTCTGTAGCCCCCTCCCTGGCTGCCAAAACCCTGCCACACACAAACCCAATACAGGAGGTTGTCATTCACTTTTACCTGGCCCTCATCAGATCACATCTGAGGAATTGTGTCTATTTTTGTGGCCTCAGTAAAAGAAAGTTATTGATAAATTTGAGTGAGTCTCCAGAGGACCATAAAAGTGGCTGCATATGGGGCAGCAGCTCCCTAGAACCCCCAGGGAGGTGGATCAGAAGGCAGTGCCAGATAAAAGAGTCATTAATCAAAGCAGGGTGAAAAATAATTCACAATGAGCATAACTAAGGATTGGAATGAATTGCCCAGAGAGGTTGTGAAATCTCCGTCCTTGAAGCTTTTCTAGACCTGGCCAGGCAAACTCTTGTTTAAATTAAGTCAGTGCTGACACTCCCTTTGAGTAGGAGGCTGGATGAGAGACCTCATGCAGTCCCTTCCTGACTGTCATCTGATTTTATGAATACATCCAAACAGTGTACCCAGGCCTCAGGTTTCAGCCTGACAATGTTACATTTTTCTATGACAGGTTTTTAGAGAGATTTTGTGTTCTCGATCCCAGTTCTGAGCACTTTATAGTGCTGAAAAGAGTTAAATACTGAATTCTTACAATTTCTATACTTTCTGTCACTGTATGGTCTCCAAGGAGCTCCTGAAGCCTCATTTCATCTGAGAAAATAAACTGTGGTAGCCACTTAGGGGTAAAAATGTGAGTATAAGCCTTCACAGTAGGGGAAATGTTTCTTTCAGTATACACTTGACTTACTAAGTGACATATATGAATGATATAGAACTACATCACTTCGTTTTCCTTTAATGATTCACTGTTTAAAATATATTATGAAGTTTGTATTTTGGGGCATTAGGATTCTTGAAAACTTAAAACCATAGAGAAACACTGAAACAGAAATCTATTAACACAGGTAAAATTTAGGTTCTAGTCTGCAACTGAGATCATCACACAATCTACATTTCAGTGGAGAAGGGATGATTCAGATCTCATTTTTTTGTTATTACGTGGTCTATGTCATTTATAGGTGCAAAGGAAGACACTATAAGAGAATGATGCTACTCTTTAATGTTCACAAAACAAACACACAAACTGGACAAGCAAACACAAAAGAGAAATAAAAGCCTTACAGTTTTCTTGCAGTCCCAGCAATTTGAAGAGACTTTCAATGCAGTTACAGTTCTGAGCATACTGTAAGTAATATAGACCAAATAACATGAAAAGTAATAAGGTTCAGGGTTTTCTTAGGAATATTTTCCTGAAAGTCACTACTTAGCAGTGGACTTTCGTGTCAGAAAACTGAACGTGAGAGACAGAGATGAAAAAAGACTACAAACTATATCACATACTTGGAAATAACTTTTTTTTCCCTTAATTTTCTTTTGATCTTGTAAGCAATACTCCTAATTTTCCATTACTTTTTTTTCCATTTGCTTTTGAGCTCATACACATGATTTCTTATTACACATATAATACGTAAAGTATATCCTCATTATTTTTTTCTCATCTAACTCATGAAAAATGCATGCCTTTATTTTTGTGGCATCAAATGTTTTCATTGCCCTTTAACCCTTAAATGAATGAATTTCTATCAGTTCTTACAGATAGAAAGATATGTAGGAGACCGCCTTTTTACTTTTGTGTATAAAAGCTTAACTGAACAATTCTCTGTTTGTTTAATTTTAGCCCATTATTTAACTTATACATAGCATTTATGTATCAGTCATAGAAAGCAACGATGAGGAGACCTCATATACATATTTGACCTCAGCAAACTTTTCAAGTGCTCTTGGATTCCTTCCATAGTGAATTTTTTTTGAGTTATTCAAAGCTAATTAATCTAAGAAGCTGTGATAAATCTCTATCATCCTACAAAACAGAAATACCAGCTATTCCGTTCCTATTTCCACCAGTACATATTTGAAAATGTGGCATAATTCCTCTCAGACTAAACTGCATTTAGCCCATTTTTTCTCTTTTGCTTTGAAAACATTTTTCAAGACTTCTGGCCATTCTTTCTGAATGTTCTGAAATTCATCATATCTTTTCAGATCCACTTCTGGTTTTTTAAGGTCTAACCCTATTCCCTACCATACCCAACCTTCTCCTGCCTCTGGCTTGACATCCTTACTGAATATAGTAAGGATATTATTCATACTATTGTCCAGATCACTAATTAATATATTTAATAACAAAAAGTTCAGAATAAACATCTGATGAATCATATTCAGTACCCATCTGCAGTTTAAAAGCAAACCACTGAACGTAACTGAGAACAAATTTCTAGAACTGGATCATATAACCCTAGTTTGCTTGTGAGAATATTATACAAAATTTAAAAACCCACAGTCAAAATGTGTACTCCATGCACGTGGACTGTTAGCAGTTCGAATCATTTCCAATGTGTATTTGCATCCACTGTATGGAATGTGATCCTTCAAAATGGTGAAAGTTTGTTTATAGAAATCAAAAGAGCTTACCCTAAACAGAAAACATGGACATACTATTAGCTTTTTTCTTCAGTATTATATAAACACAAAAACATGAAAAAAAGAAAACAAACTAACCTTATAATTCTACATAGGCATGAAAAAGGGGTGTCGAATACTGTATTGATAACTATTTGTACTGTTGTGCATCCTTACTCTTGCATAATTAAAATAACATTTCAGCACGTTTTTTCTGGTTTTTCTTCTTTCTTAAAAGGAGAGAATAGACTGTTTCCATTCTGCGGGAAAAAAAAAAATTCTTTATGGCCTAGTACTTCCATTAAATTTTTGGAGGAAGATATCAAAAACCATTTGTAATGATTATGCAGAACAGACATAACATTCTCTTCCTAAGGCTGTCTGTAAGACTTTCACAGCATAGGCTGCGCAGACCTCAGTACTCTGGATCCGTTCCTGACATAGGCATTCCCTCCCCACTCAACCTGCACAAACACATATTTGTGCCCAAATGTGTTCTTACACAAATGGCAGGAAGTTTTTCCTCAGATTTAGTTGGGGACAAGATACTGCCTTGCTGATGGAAATAGACTTTGAATATTGCTGTCATAGGAAATAATGGTACATCAAAACAGATTTTAAGATTATGTAAACTGTCTAAAGGAAATACCAAATCTGGCATGGAAATATAGAGGTTTTTGCTCTGTATTAGTGAACACCAAGTAAAATGTCAAACCTACATCGTATGTCAGATCAGATTTTCTATACAAAGGCATGACAACCACAGAAAAAGTCAATGAGGCTGGGTCTAATAGAAAGAGTGACATGCTCTGAATGTTTGCTATAATACAGACGTTGGAGATTAGTGTCTTAAAATACTCACTGTTGAAAAAAGTCAAGTTTTGTATGGTTAAATCTGACCTTTTTACTTTTAGGTCTCACTTTTCCAGTATGGGGTAAAACCAGAAAGAGCAAAAATATCTTTACTGAGAAAATAGTGATTATAGTTGTGAAAACTGACATTCTGAGGTTGAATAGTTTTCAGTCAAGTAGGTCTTTTCTTGCATTAGTGAAAAAAAGGCTGCACTTGCTTGTGCAACAGAAGGTCTGGACTTAGATAACCATGATGTTATAGACAGCAGTTATATATGCTATTAATTCATCAAACTTTGTGAGACTTGAGCTTGGGTTTTACTCTAAGCATGCATTTCAAGCTGCTTCCTATGGCCTCTTGTCAGGAATTTGCAGATTTTACTCTTCTGAAATATATATATATTTGTGGAAAAACTGATAAAATACTTCTTTCTGAAAGAAGTAATCACTCTTAAGATGGCTGAGGTCTTTTTATTGTGCAGAAACCAAGTATCTGGTATTGATGTTGTTCTTGTTACATTATAGGTTGGGGGAAACTAATAAATGAATGAACCATGTTTTCCTGGTCTATGAGAATTTTCATTCTTCACCTGGGAATAAAAATAATATTGTACATGTGCACAGTTTAAATGAACGGATTTAGCATCCTCAAAAGTGCTAATTTTTTTGTAAGAGTAAATAAGAAAAAGTCTTAAAATTTTAATTATCCAAATCATAAAAAATCACACTCTATAAAGAAAATTAAAAGATTGAATTGAACAACTAAAGAAAAAATGCAGGACTCTATTCCACATTTTATCACTCACCTATACTTTAATATAAGTACAGTGATAGTGAATGCTTCTAATATAATGGCAAACTGGTCATTAGCAGTATGAAATGAGTGTTGATGTCTCTCTGTTATATATGCAGTGCTTTAGAACACTAACAAATCATTTACAGAACACATTATTCCTGTTTATTATGAGTATACACAGATTAAATATATTTGAAAGCGTATTGGTCCATCAAATATTCTGTTTCTTAGATGATTTCAAGAATACCTGTTGGGTTTCACTCCAATACACATATATTCAAGTACCAGAACATAGTTAATAAAAGTACCCTTTCAAAAGTATTTCCTTAAAATTCTAATATGTCCTTTCCTTTGGTGTTCAGTGCTGCTTCTGTACACATTGTATTTCTTCCTCTCTCATGGCTAAATAGAGAATATATGCAGTTACAAGTTTACTTATGCCACGCGGGTACTGAAAGATAACTTCCACGAGAAGTATGCAAGTAGGTTGAATGACCACTGACCATAATCATATTTGAAACACTTGAACTAAACTCAACCCACTGAAAGTACATATTATGTGATCAGGGTTCCCTCGTTTGTCCATGTAAAGATTCTGGCTTCATCCCAGAAGTGACAACAGCTCTGCCTGTCTGCCATCCCTCACTCTTAACTCTCAGGAGTGAGAGAAGGACAATTCCACCATTCTCCTTTCCCCTTCAGTTTGGTGCTTGACTACAGTGGGCAGAGACTGCTTTCCTGGGATGGTTTCAAAGCCATTGGTCTTAAACTTATAAGTTTAGCACGGGATATGGGGAAAAAGCTACAGTTTGAATGCAGCGTTTTGACCTAAGGTCTTCATATAATATAAACACACTCCAAAAACTGTGCACAAGAAACCTTGCTAAAGACTAATATATATCAATTTATATCGATGCATGGCTCCTGAAAATCATACTTTTTTTGAACTCTTCTGGAACAGAGACTTCTCTGAGGCACTAATAAAACTGTTCAGAAAACAACCATTATTGTGTTCCACAGAAAGCAATATGGTGATTAATTCGCATAAGAATTTAGTGTAGTGGAACTGGGTCATCCAGATTATATTCCAGGATGAGAAAGCTTTCTTGGGTCAGTAGCAGGGAGATGAGGAATGCAGTTTGCTGAAAGAGTTTTATGATAAGAGAATCTTAGATGTTTACAGCACAAAATAGCATTTGTTAAGTCTGTTGCTGGCAGGAGCTTGTAAATCTAAGTGCAGTGAGAGAGCTCTTAGCCAAAAACTTGTTTTCTTTACTGTTTTAGCACAAGATCAAAGCATATAAACAAACACAGTATTTTGGGTTTGTGTTTTGGTTGTATTTAAGTTACCAGAATTTTTTCTTGTAAGTCAAATACTAAGAAAGTGATTGCTTGGAATAAAAACCTGATGAAAATGTTTAAATAAAAATCTTTCTGAAAAAATATTCACTTTGCATAAAACCCTGAAATATCACTGTATATATATTTTAGGAAATAATTCCAATTTCTTTTATCGCTAAGCTCTAAAATAATTCTTTAAAAAATAATTTCCCAAGCAGCACAATATTTTGGCTTTCTTAAAATGCAGTAAATTGAATCCTCTAAGATTTGATGGCTTTCTTGGAAGAATTATTATTTTTGTCTTTTTTGTCTTATTTTTTCTTATTTTTTCTTTTATTCTGACAGCTCAGGTGAACCATTTTAATTCTAATAAATAGCACTGAAACAGTGCATAGGTGATACTTTCTGAGTTAAAAAATAAAATCTACCTGGAGTCCTACTTTGCCAATCTAGAATATCCATATTCTACACAATGATATGCAATTTGACTCCTTCATCCAGCATTTACTAGGGAATAGTAGCAGTAAGATTCAATATTAAGAAGTGACTATTTTTCATTACATAACAATAAATAACTAGATTTAAGTTACATTTGCCGAAATAGACAGATCTGTACTTGGATACATGATGCACTATACTTTTGAGTTCATCTACTTAGTACTGATATGAATATATAAATTCATGCAGTTGGAATAACGTTCAGTTAGACTTGATTAAAAAAACTCTTTGAAAGGCCCAGATCTCATGTCCATTAAAAAGTCAATAATCATCTCTGAACTATGATTTTAGTCTAGCACTGAAGAGTGTACTTTTTATTCAGTGCACTTCCACACCACTCCTTCACAAAATGTCTGTATTTTGTGCACATGAATTAAAAGAGAACTAGACATCTAGGCCTTCTAAATGAAATGTCCACCCACAGTCCTGCTCTCACACAGAATTTTCTTTATCAGTGAGATAATAAACTAATAAGCTAATAGGAAAACAAACAACACCACCCCCCCCCCATACACAAGTACAAAAATATATGTACATGAATAAATGTACAAGAACATAAACTACCTTTTTCCTAGGAGTTTTGCAAGATTCGTTTGTAGTTGTTTCCATTTTTTAATATACATTTATACCCCTATTGACGGGCAGAAATTGTATTTGAAGATAGGACATGGGAAAAGTGAGAGATTGTATCAAGTCCTAGAATCCCATCTAAGAAATGTTTTATATCCGATGATATTTTCCTCAGGAATTCAGTATTAATATATTTCCCCAGGACTAGAATGTGCTAGGAAACCTATTATCAATGTTATTACTACTACTATAAAATATATATTTATATATAGCTTTAAACAAGATATTTTTAAAACTGTGTGGATTCATGCAGTTCAAAAGGCTTTTTTTTTGAACCTATGATATTTTATTACTGGATAAAAATAATTTGGAACATTTAATGTATTTTTCTAAGCATCAAAACATTACTTGATATGTAATTAACAGTCTCCTGAATCATCACTAGACAATTTAGCTACCTACAAGTTTCTTTCTTTTGTCTTTAAGAAACCATCCTCAACATGACCCAGAAAAAACAGTTACCTCTTACCCAAATCTTATGCCATTTGAGATATAATGAAATTATCATTTTAGTTTGTTGCTTCTTGGTTTGTGGGTGTTTTTTTTTTTTTTCAGTCTAAAGCAACACAAGGAATTACAAGTTGGAACAGAAAGAACTTCCAGAAACGAACATGTGATAAAAGAAAAAAAGGTAATCTTTTTAGTGAATAACTTGACAATATATTGACATTGACAGTGTCTTATTTTTTACCTTTTCTATCTTTTATAATACTTCTATTTTAACATTTGTTTTTTCACAAATATCTTTTGTCTTCTTTATTAATGTATGATGTAATATTTGATACAGAGGAAAAATTAATTTTAGAGTAAGGAATAGCCATGGTTTTGGGGCGCTTGAAGATACAGACACCTAGGAAAATCAATGGAAGCTGAGAACCGCCTTGTACATGGAAAAGCTGTCTGCCAAAGTATAGTAATATACTCCTGTGAATATTACTCTGGTCTGATGTAGAATGTATGTTTTTGGAACAATCACATCCGCGTTTAATTATTCTTCATAAGACATTTATTCCAGGAAAAAGCTTTAAGTCATTTGTTGTGAAGATAACACATTTCTGCTCAGGGGCAGATTACTATGTGGGTTTGGTTTATCACACAAAAGGTGTCAGGTAAACATTTCACACTAGGCAGTGTCCTCATGTAAATTTGTTCTTTTGTGATAATTTATTATGATGGCATTCTAAAACATCATTGTCTGATCCCAGGTTGTGGGCACAAAAAGCAGAACCCTGTGCTTCAAAGACAACATGTGTTCAAATAGAAAATGGCCTACTAGATTTTTCTTTTCTGTATCAGTTATATCTGCTATGGATAAACAATTTTTTTTCACAGCAAGGGTTATCATCATAACTAGAAATTACAATATTGAAATGCAGTAAGCATAAAACCTGGTTTTGCTTTCTCTTCCTTCATGCCAAGGTTGCAAAGCACTGCAAGGACAATTTTGCATTTGAAATTACTTACAGCCAAAATTGCTATTGCTTGATTACTGGTGGATAAGTTTTACCTATCCAAATGATGTTAGCTCTGACATCTACTATCTAGGAGCACTGAAAAACCTGACTTGGCCTTTGTGTGGTTTACTGACTCTATCAGAGGCCGAAGACCCTAATTTCCACTACCTAAGTTGGTGCCTAAATGTCAGTTGCACACATCTGAAAATAAAAGTAAAGCAGATGCATCTGAGATGAAAAATTGATCATAAAATGATGATGCAAGTTTTAATATGCAGGACAATCTACACAATCTTCAGTGTATGCTTGTCCATCAAAACCCATGGATATCTAATTAACAATGCAAATAGAAGCTACAGCTTATAAAATACCTACAGGAATAGTATTACCAAGGGGCTACAACTCTGTACATTTTAATGAACTCTAAGCAGTCAAGGATTAGTATTACAGTATTTAATTCCTTTTGACACACCCTCTATGTGATGGGAAACTTGGGAAAAAAGCACTTAAGATTTGACACCAAAAGGTTTTTCTTCCATTGCAGACCCCGTGCCTCTCTCAGCAAGAATGAGCTGAACCTCTGGAATGAAATTGCTATAACAATTTTGCAGGAAGCCCAGGAAGTATTTTCAGACAAGGATATGAAACATTTTGCTATGGGACAAATTTCAGTAAATGAATTGCAGTGTAAAGCTGATACTCCCTATGTTACAGCAGACATAGTTGCTGTAGTTAAGACAATAACTATTTGCATGGTTCAAATTCTTAGCTATCAACAATTTTGTTTTCCTCATCAAAATATACAGAGCATTGTTAACCTTCAAAGGAATGTTTTGATAACTGATGAGAGAGGTTACATCAATAAAATCACAACAGTGTCATGTTCATAGATAATGAAGCGAACCATAAGCAGATATTGATACTTGAATGTATATATCTCTCTCAGTATATATACTGAGAGCATTTGCAATATTTTGTAGCTTTTTATCTCTGAAGTGGCTGTATTTCACAAGTTGGTGAAGTGACTTAATTAAGAATAGGATCATTAACTGGAAATATGAAGAACCAGGTACATAATCTGTTATTTTGTTTGGAAACACTGATAAAAATACAGTGACAGTGTTAGATATGGGCTCGAATTATCATAGGAATAATCCAGGGACCAAGATTTGTATAATTCAACTGATAACATCGACCTATTGCTTATTGTTGTATTTAAATACAACATGTTTGGAAATGAAAAAAGTAGGTTGATGGCTGAAGGCTGGATCTATGTTTTTTGAGAACCTGGGACAGCAACTACTGTAACTATCTATTTTTGATGGATAAATTTCATTCTGCATTTGGACTTTGGGAATTACCAGACTGGCCTGGGTATTGGCAGGTTTAAGCAGGATCCACATGTCCAATTTGGTTCAGAGAAAAATTTTGATGCTTTTATTCTATTAGGAGCATTTCATTTTCTCTCCATTTAAAATAATTTCTTTATTTCTCCCTTGAGTTTTAGGAAGATGGGCTTTGAACTGGAACAGTGTCTCATCACATCTCCCAGTTCCTGATTATTATGTTTGCACATCAATCTCCCATTTTATAAACAGCACTGGGGAGGCTTCATGCTGTCTATATTTGATTTGGGTTTAGGCAGAAAAAATTGGGGAGATAAAAAAAATGTTATTGTAGTTCATGGTCCAAGTACCTATTTCAGACTGAGGTGCTTTTACTTTGGGAAGTCATGAGATACCTTGAATTTTTTTCCTCACTAGTAGCTGCTAAACTGCATTTTCCAGCAATGAAACTGGTTCCAAAATTTGGCAAGGTCCAGCTTTTATAGCCATCTAGTGTTTCCCCTCTGGCCAGGAAGTATTTCCTGTGTATGTGTAGCCTGATTTTATTAGGGGGAGGGAAGATAAAAACCTTGCATATTCCCCCTAATCCTATCACACACTAAATCACCTCATTCATACAGACTCCACCAATGCTGCTTTCCCCATTTCCTGAGTTACTTAGCAACAACCATCCCTCCCTTTTCCACTCCCCCATCCATCCTTTCATTTTTTTTTCCCCCTTGCAATCACGATTTCTAGGCTGTTTAGAAAAATGAGGATGCTCAGCAGCATAGGGCAAGCTTTTCCTTCCAACCTTCCTTTTTATGCCTGCCAAATCCTTCTTGCCTCCAAAATGAAAATCCAGGCTGCCTGCATATGTGTAATCAAAGGTTAAAAAGCACCCCGGCTGACACCACGCATGTGTTAATCTGTGCTGCAGCAGAGTGCATCATTTCCACTTTGACCTCAGAGTTAATCTGCATTCAGGCAGAAGCTCCATTGCTTTATTCTTTCTTTTTTTTTTTTTTTTTTTTTTTTTTTCCCTCTTGTTTACTATTTATATTGCTTTATTGGATTTTGTTGCATGTGTGTGAGCAGTTCTGTAAATGTATGCATGTCTAAGTGTTCTTTCCTTGACTGTTTTTATTCTGTGAGTGCTGTGGCTTTCTTTTTTTTTTTTCTTTTCTACCCGTTATATTATTCCCCTAGATTTGGAAGCTGCTGCCTGCTGCCTGAGCTGACGTTTTCTGATTATATCTGCAAAGGGCTTGTGCAGATCTAATTTCTGTCCCCCTGCATATTAATTCCTGCAGCTGGGCGCAATGTATCATCCCACTGACGGGACCTGGTAGGGAGGGGGGGAGAACCACTACCAAAAAAAATTAAAGAAGGGGACGGATCCATCTGCAACCAAGAGGAAAGGGGAAAAAAAACTTGGGGGGGGGGGGGGGGGGGGTAGAAAAAGAGATGATTCCTCCAAATCCAACAAGCCTGGGGAGCACTGCATTCTTGAATCCTGCATTTTCTCTCAAAATGATGGTGTGGGCACTTCTGTTCCTCTCTCTCATCCAGTGGTAAGATGTGCTTTCTGATTCTGTTTGCGGGGGGGGGGGGGGGGGGGGGGGCGATGGGGGGGGAGAGAGGGAGGGCTATGGGGTGAAGAATCTGTTTGCAAATTTGCAGAGCTGTGGTGAGAATGCCGGAGGTTTGGATAGTGGCATTACATTCATCTACCTCCTAGCAGCTGAGATCTTACGGTGTTTTATTTCTCTTACAATTGTTGTCGCTCTGAAATGGACAGGGAGGGTAAGCAGCGGGTGTGTATGATGGTGGTACATGCCGGGTGTTTCATAGAATTTGATGCCATATTAATGAAGCCTTTTATCTCTGAATTATCGTTTGCTACAGTGCATGGAGTTATAATACAGCTGTGTTTTGTGGGCAGAATGTCAATGCATTCATGCTTGCTTCCACCTAAGCAGCCCCATCATGGCTGTGCCTGGGCTGTGGGCTCCGGAGCGCCGTACGTGTGTTCCCTCCGTAGGGAGCCGGCGCAAGGACTTGGGACCAAGGACAGAGATGCAGATCTCTGCACAACCTTCCCGAAACAGGCAGCCTGGCACTGCCGGCAGCTCCCGGTTATGGAAATGCTTTTAATGCTGATGGAACAAGCAGTGGGATGTGATAGTGTTCGCTGCTCATACGAGGTGACTGTTTACAATAGCATTTACCCCCCCACACTGACACACGTACTGTTTGAAGACAACCTGTGCATGCTGCATATGTGTATTGTATACAGAAATGTAAAGAGGTAAAGCTGTTAGCAAAGGAAGAAGGAGTTTATATGTGTATGAGTAGAAAGTGGAGGGGGGGAGTGAGTATTGCTGCAGTGCCAAGCATTACGCTGAACCAGACACTTGCAAAAAATTGTGGACTGTGCATTTAACAGGTTAGATGAGAAAGTAGCACTGCATTGCAAAGTGTCTGGCCTTTCAAGGGGTAACAGACTTCTCCTCACAGCTGCATAAGCCATGTTGTCACTGATACGTTAGAGAAGTCAGTGTCCACTCTCTTTTCTACTACTAATGCTGTATTCATACAGGCTTCTTATTCAAATTTACCTTCTTTCTTCTCCCCTTCTTTTACCTGGACAATACCGTACTAAAAAGTGTGTTCTTTCTCTTTGTTTTTGTTTGTTTGTTTGTTTAAAAAAAACAGACTTTGTAGCTACAATGGTAGTATTTTAGTTCTAAGCAAAATAAAAGACCAAAATTATTTGGCCAGGGAAATTAAAAGTTTCTGGGTTTTAGACTAACCTTCTTCACACAAAAAGGAATTAGTGAAGAAATCCTATGAAAAAAGAAAAAAACAAAAACAACGAAAAAAAAAAAAAGACACAAACAAACAAACAAACAAACAAAAAAACAACCAAAACTTTAAATGGTTGAATTTGGAGTAGAAAGTGAAATAAAACTTGATGACCCTATGAGGGATAAATTGTTATTGGGAGTAAGACAGGTGTAAGGTATCTCTGATTCTCACAGAATCGTTTATGAACACTATGTGAATACAGCATTGGAAAATGAGCTTTTACAGGATTTCATGAACACAGGGTCTCAGATTATTTTGACATAAAACTTCCACTAAAATAATTCCAGATATTTAAACACACTTCTTTCTTCTCACTCATCTTTCAGAATAACAGAGCCTGAGAGGAACTTTGCCAAAATTATTTCATAAGCTTTAAAAGAAACTCTTCATAATGCATATTAAAGTTTTCTCAGCAAAAGGTTCTGTTTTCTGTTCATAGCCATCTGATAGCAAAGATGGTTTCCTTTGACAGCTTCTTGACCTCATAATTTCAAATAATAAATAATATACAGAGGAACAATATTGAAGAGCAACAAGTAAAGGGGAAAATTATCCTTAGTGTTTTACAAAAATATTTTAAACGAGTCAGAATTAAAATTGTATTTTCATGTTAATAATCAGGACACTTTTCTCCTTCTGTTGTGGAAGAAACCTTACTATCAGTTTTGGAAATTCATGGATCAAGACAGAGTTACAAAAGTTGAACTTAGATACCATTTATTTATAGCCAGGATGAAAGTTTTTCTTTGTTTAAAATCTCATCAAACACTTCAGAAGGAGGGGAATATAATTAAATTATGTGCTACTTGTCTTGGACACTGAAATTCTGAAAGGCCAGTGCAACTGAACTCTAATATATCTGCTCCATATTATGCATGTGAATAAATGTGTTCACATCTATCAGAATACACATAAAAGTTCAAGTATTTGTAGAATTTGATCAAAGTAATTGAACACATGAAAATTGATTATAAATATTGTGCAGTTTTTCCCCTATTAATACCAAAAATTAAAATTACTATATAAACTAATTGTTGACCAGTTGTTGATATTATAGAAGATTAGAGAAAGAAGATGAAAGTTAAGGCATTATTCAGGCATTAATGGTAGTAGCTAAAATACTGGCATTGACTCCAGCAAACCATGATTTGAATAAATTCAGAACAAATGTCATGTTACAGCACTGCGGTATTTTACCTTTACAACAATTTTATATATTAGTTTTATTACATGCACAGATTACATCCTTACAATTGCGCACACTAAAGTTTTAGGAAGTACTTTCTTCCAATTCATTTCTTGACATTCATAACTGTACTGAAAACTTCTTGCATAAACTTCCCCCATCATCTTATCACTCTGACTAGTGTAATAGCATTGTGCAGTCCGTCATATTGACTGAAGTTATATTTCAGTGAAAATGAGTCAAACTAAACTCCAAATTTCTAAAAATTGTGCATCAAAAACTCGGGCTTTAGAAACACTTAAAAAATGTAAATAAAATAGTTTAATATTTGCACATCTCAATAGAGGGTTTAATTGGAACTATGTCATTACACTTATTGAACATGTAATAGGTAATTAACACATTACATGTAATAGAGCTCACTCACCAGCAAAGTTTGTAATAGATTTAAAGCTATACTCTGTGCACTATTTACATAAAAGTTTTGTTACTTATTTTTGCATAGTCCTTAGCTTTAACTAACTGTCAGCAAAACTCATATGAACACAGAGCAAAGTAATGTCCAGATGTAAAATGTTGGACACTAGCTACTTTTATTTTCTCACTGGTTAATGCCTAAGTAGTGTCATGGCAATGTTTCTGTGCTGCATCTAGATACCTAAAACTGAAAACTGTCAAGACTGCTCAAAAAAAAAAAAAAAAAAAAAAAAAAGCATAAATAAAGCAATCATTTTAACACCAAAATAGTTTGGTGCATATATGAATATATGTATTTTTACTAGTAAATTGCTGAACGTGGGAGTAAATAAAATTGTTTAGTTCTTGTAAAGCACTAGCAGTGTCAGTTGGGTTCTTGGACTGTAAGATAAGTGACATAATAACAATGATTAAAAGGGGCGTGAATACCCCTGAGCTGAACAGTCATTTAGAATTACTGTAAAGGTTGCTAACACCAGTTTGGTATTAATCCTGCAGCTGTAGTTATTTGTACACTAGCTTCCAATATTATCACATAGTGTATAGCAGTAATATTAAGTCAAAGGTCTCACTGAAGTCACCTGGAGCATTATTGGAATAAGATGTTGCTCAACAAGAGGCAATTTCTCAACTAACAAGGAGTGGCCCTTTTTAAAGTGTCATGACAGAAGACATGAATCTAGGTGCTGTTAAATTATGACTTTATCCTTGTCTATGATACTGTGAAATCGAATATTTAGTGCTGACTGGTCTATATACTACAGGGTTTGTTTCAGCAGAGCTGAGGATGTATGGACATAGGACCTGCACTCAACTTGAACATTTCAGGGGTAGCAAGGAGGGTGAGACTGCTTCTGAGTTTTTGATAGCCATGCTACATTCCTGACTGCTACCAGCAGTAATGCTGAGATACAAACTTGGAAGTTTGTATTACTATACTATTATTATAGTTGGAAGTTTGTATTATTATAACTATTATTGTAATAAAAAGACCACCAAAAACACTGATCTAAAGTAGATTTGAACAATTAAGTAAAATTCTCAGTATCTCATTATTAAAAATATGATGGTGCAAAAAAAATTACAGACACTGTTTCCCTGCTTGCAAATATATAATGATTTAGAGATGTGGATTAAGCCCTTTAACTAACTTCCACTTTAGAGACTTTACCACCTAACCAAAACCTTCATGCCAAAATTCACGTATGCCAAAATACTCTAACGAATATGCAAAGACATGTTAGAAAGTCTTTCAGAAAGTCTGAATCTTTAAAAATATGAAAAGTGAAACTTTTTAATAAAAAAAAAAAAAAAAAAACAAAACTATAGAAACTAACTACAGTAAAAACAGCTTAGGAAATGAATCTACTCTTTTAATGTATTATTTCCCATATGATTCATATTGTATGTCTTCTTCATGGCCATGCAAATCATGCTTTTCATCTTAAGTTTAAACTCTTCTTGATTAGTGCTGATCTGGAAAAAAAGATCTTATTGATTTCAGTTGTGGTCCCATTGTTTTCCTCTATATGCTACATTTGCTTTGTTGACATATGTCAAGACATTCTGTAACAGTTGCACAAAAATTAGAAAAGAAAGAAGACTTTCACAGGAATGAACACATGAAGGGAAATGAAGTAAATGTCTAGTCAAAGGAAACTCATTCCAAGTCTCAGTCCCTGTACAATTAAATTCTTATATAAAATAATGTCCACCACTTTCTCCAACAGAGAACTGAATTGTGAATTGAAACCATGAAGTATTAAAGGATTAGATAAAGCATTAGACACAGGTGAGCAATAACAGGTGCACATGCTTATAAGAATATTGATTTTTTTTTTTTCATATTCTGCTACTTATACCTTTTTAGACTATATCTGTGCTGATCAGTATAGAACTTTGTAGAGATAGAATCATAGCATGGTTTGGGTTGGAAGG
Organism: Tyto alba; assembly: GCF_018691265.1. Taxonomy (NCBI): domain Eukaryota; kingdom Metazoa; phylum Chordata; class Aves; order Strigiformes; family Tytonidae; genus Tyto; species Tyto alba. Next base: position 15,263,408 of record NW_024881279.1, read on the forward strand.
GACCTTAAAGCCCATCCAGTCCTGTCCAACCTGCCCCGGGCAGGGCCCCCTGCCCCCAGCCCAGGGTGCTCCCAGCCCCGTCCAACCTGGCCTTGAACCCTTCCAGGGAGGGGGCAGCCACAGCTGCTCTGGGCAACCAGAGAATACGTTCAAGTAAGCTCCAAAGCAGAGGCAGCTTTAAGGTCAGTACCTCTGACTGGCACTGTCCTGCAGTGTGGAGATACACTAGCTCATTTGAAGATATCTCAGTGCCTTGTAGCCTTTTCCTTGTTCAGCCACTCTAGTTCAATATACTCCTATTCCTAGATACAAAGATTCTATTACGATGATAACTTGATGCTTTTTTTTTTTTTTAAGATTCAAATGCAGTTCTCTGCTTCATTGGTACTGTCTGAACTGCTGCTTTACAAACTATTGTTCCTGCAGCCCCAATCACAGTCTTATACAGTAGAGATAGATCATGTGAGAATAGCAGTGAAGAATACAGTGGTAGCTAGGGGCTTGCTTAATATGAATTTGGGCTTAGAAAATGAATGTACAAATTTAAAAAATGATTGACATAAAGAAGTTAGAACTGAAGGTTGGTTTGTTTTTTTTTTTTTAATTTTCATGCTTCCTAACCTATCTAATATTGCACCTTTTTTATGGACTTTTATTGCAGTATAAATTCCCTTTAACACAAATGGTAAGGTTCGATTGTCCATTTTCACAGTTACATCTGCTAAGAAATCAACACTCTATCCTATACCCAATGCTGAAAATCTCAGCAGTTTTAGGAATCTCCTCATGACAGGCCTAGTTTTATCCTCTCAGTAATCTCTGACCCACTGAAGTCAGTCTGTTGCTGAGGGAAAATCCAGGACCTATACAGTATAAATTCTTACAGGTACTTATGTGTTCATAAGTAAGAACTGGGAAATAACCCAAAGTTAAATTATAATTCAGTAAGAATCTTCAAAAAGTGATTCTTACACTGCATAATACTTTTACTTTTTTCAGAAAGCTCTCAACCTACATTCCAGCTAACTCATTTACAATACCTCTAAACACTTTTTCTCTTCATTCCTTCTTTTTTATTCTGTATAGATCAGCTTAAACTTTACACTCCACTTCAGCCCACAGACTGTAATTTAAACTGATCTTAAGTGGCACACAGGTCTTGCCCTGGCCCCCTGGACATAAAGGAATCCACTCAAGAACAGAGCTTGTTTTCTGTGAATGGAAGTTCTGAACAAGATCTAGGGACACTTTATGGCAGTAAAAGAGAAAGAGACATGTTTATGTATGTCTTTTTAGAAAAGTTATGACAACTGATGATAGAAACAGACATCCAGGTAACTTCAGTGGAAGTAGAGGCATGCTTCTTGGCTCAAAGGTGGAGACTGTTTACTTAGAACAAGATACATTCATTTTATGATGAATAAAAGGACTGCAGAGAGTACTGGGAAAAAAACATAAATTGCAGACAAAAAAAGTCCATCACCATAGTCAGGTAACTATAGTTATTATTAGGTAAGGAAGAGCTTAATTCATAGAATGAGACTAAACCCAAACTTGTTGAGCACTAATGAAATTAGGGATTACAGTTGCCACTAGTGAATATATCCAAAGCAAAAAAACAGAGTGAAGAGCTTTTTTAGCTGAAGGGGAGATGAGAAAGGAACAGCATAAAGTGTCCATTCTAAATGCACTGATTTTTTTAGACTTTAGACTCAATATGATGAGTGAGTTCTGATGACTTAAAACTTAACATTCATTGCATGCTTCCTTTTGATACTGGCTTATGGCCCAAACTGTCATGATGCTAATTAAAAACATACCACAAGAGCCTGAATTCACCTAGTGTGTACACCTATAGAGGTGTATTGTCTTTAAAGGCATTTTATTTAGGTGATCTCCTGGCTCAGAAGAGCTCTGGTGCAGTAAGTAAGAACTTTGCTGTTGTTTGAATTGGATCCAGTTTTCTATCTGTGATGTCCAGAAGTACCCTGCTTGTTTGATTCTTCTAATGAAGAAGAAAATCAGCTGTGCACTAAGGCAGAAGGTGGAGAAAACAGCATTTAATTTTATCTTTGGAAACAAGAAAATAATATTGCTTGCTTTTAAACTTGTCATATGAAGCAGTTAGAAATTCATTTATGTCAGAAAGTGTAACCATCTCCTTCAGTGTGAGAAATTTACAAAAAACTTTATTTTTTCTTCATCCATATGAAAAAAGAGTGGGAAGAGGGAGATAGTGGGTACATATTTTCGCAAGTCCCAGCACCTGCCAACTGGCTGAGACAAACTGAGGTAAAAGAGGGGCGAAGGTGGTAGGTTGAAGAAAGTTATTGAGAGAACAGTGAGGATTACATCTAGTGTGATTCTGGGGTATTTGTATAGTTGACAGGAGATTAATATGCGAGTCTTGTCAGACTGAATATTAGGTATTCAGTCTGACACACGGTGATATCCTCTTATTTATATAACTGGGTAATATTTTTAACACAACTACTGTCAAAAAAGGGAGGCTTTAATGCTGCTGAAAACCACCAGTGACTGCATAAGCAGAAGAGAAATGTAGCAAACACCTTTCCATGTAAATGACTACCTCAGCTGCATAATGTTTTTTCATGAGATGTCCTAAGCAACATGGAAAAAGTTGACTACAGAAGCATTACTTGTTTTCTCCTATATAAAGGGCACAGAGCACCCAAAGAAATTATCACTGACTGTCTGAAAACCTATGAAAATGGTTTTCTTTCTAATCAATGAGGTAATGTAGAGCCCAAAGATTTATATAGATTCAAAAAGAAGAAAAATACTTCAAAGTTTGTTAAACTCAGTGGTAACATTTCATTACAGGAAATCTCTAGCTGCATGCTCCTAGAAGAGGAGGGGAAGCATCATTATATTCTTGCCCTGATCTCTTGCTCTTAGCTTCTGCTATTGGCATGTGCTGGATGCAAAATATATGACAAAATATATAGCTGATGTGACCCAGAGTAATCATTACATTATGATTAGTGCAAAGATATAGCAGATAATAGAACTTCAGTAATTTATACAAGAATCTCAAAGCAACAAATGATTATCATTAAGGAAGAAAATCACTAATGTGTAAGTCAGATTTTCTTATCTACAGGATCAGTTTTATTTTTTCAGATTTAGTGGAAGGACATTTTCACACATATTCAGTAAAGTACAACACAATGCGTAGGCCTAGCTGTGAAATCTGGCCATTGTATATGAAACTAAATATTATTCTTACAAGCTAGAGCTTTCATCTGTTTGCAGATAGCCAGCAAAACATTAAAGAAACAAAATTTTTACAAAACCTACATCAACATAAATAGATTACTACCAAAAATAAAACATCAATATATGGGAAAACAAAAACAAACACAAACCTGTTTAAAACAGATTAAAGATAATAATGAGCATTTAGAAGGAATGGAGCAAGAAGATAGCTACTATTTTGGCTTGCATTAGCTCTTTCCAAATGATGCATGTAATCATGTATGAAATTGTATTTTTTACTGAATGTCAGCTTGGACTTTGATGTGAACTCTCAGGGTGAAGGGCTAGCTCTTTTTTTTCTGAGCTATTTATCATCTTAAACATTCTGAATGCTCCACGTTCTACAGAAAAATACCTACGGTTCTATACATCAATAAGAAATGCATCTCAAAGAGGATATCATGCATACTCCAAATAACCTTCTGTCAGGATTCCCTGGAAAACAGTGGGTGATATGAGAAAGTGAATGTTTTCCTTGAATAGTGATTCAATGTTATATTATGTAACACAAATAGCATGTTCTGGTCATAGGAAGCTTTTTTTAGTCCGTAGCAAGATGTCTTCAGATCTAAACTGAAATCTGCCTGCTGCAACGGACTGAGGATTATCTACTGAATTCCACCTTCATTTAATTCCCTTAGATTATTTTTCAAGAGAGAAAAAAAGAGATAGAAGGAAAAAGAATGAGAAAGAGAACAATTAAGAACAATTAATATTAATGAGATAATGCTAGAAAGTCTTACTAAACTAATTAATGTATTATTCAATATATTATTATGTGATAGTGCACTCTGGGACCTACTGATCCATTATCATATCCATTTGATAAAGCTGGAAAAAGTGTGTCACCAAACCAGAATGAATTATACTTATAATGATCAGATAAAGGGATCAGTCATCTCTTGGCCGTTCATGTACATCTTATGAAAAGGTGGTATAGGATGTACTCCGATTTTCTTCTCCAAAAAATGATGAAGACACAAAAGACTTCACACTGTACATTAACACTAAAAAGGTTTCAATCAGGTGTACAGCAGGTACTGATGTAAGGCAAGGGAGAACAGTTCATCAAGGAGCCTGCAATCATCTTTCCCATTCTGCTATTCTGAACATATCTGGTTTCTACTTTTATAGGCCTAAGAACCATTCTTCTAAAATTTAGGCATTCAAACTGCTTCTGTGTGCAGAAAAGTAATCACATGATCAAAAAAAATCAATAATAAAATTCTCTATGCAGATTGTTAGCTCATGGCTCTTCATGGTAATGGCCAATATTTTCAAAACAATTGTGAAACCACTGCCCAAATAGATACCACACCAAAGGCAAACAAGCACACAAATGTCAGCGAATGAAGAATGCCACCAAATAATTGATATATAATTAAAATTACAGTCAGCTTGACCATCTACAGATGATATCACTGATAGCTCTTAGCGTTACTTAGTATAGAGAATAAGGACTTTAGCTATCAGCCCAGAAAGGCTGCACAGTTACTGTGAATAGGAAAAAGAACTGAAGGAGATATGCAAGTGAATTTTGAAGGCTGGAATTATACAGACTTTTTAACATAATGACAAGAAGCCTGCTATTACTTCAATAGAAAAGTCATCTTTCTGAATCCCTGCACTGGTTATTATGATTAAATTAACAAAGATGACAAATGCAGAGCAGCCTTTTGCATTAAGCGAAGATAGCCTGTGTATGGTTTGGAAGTTAGAGGCCAGGGAAATGCTACACTCAAATAAGAACAAAACTGAAAAAGCTGACAGTAGATCTCAGTTATGCAGTAAAAGGTGAGAGAAGCAGAAAAAGTAACTCCCTTATTACAATAAGTATCTTTGGTTGGACGAGTAATCATGCTGTAAAATGGCTTGGAAAAGAAGATGAGGTGTGTGATCCATGTAAAAATATCTACACTGCCAAGAATTGTCTTAGTAGTTGAAGACTGAAAAAACACCTTTTGGCTTCTGTATACATAATTGAATTGATGCATATTTTTCCTACTGTTTGTGAGGGCTGTGAACTCAAATATGTCTGAGAATTACAATTTTGTTTTGTAACATAGTAAAGGAATCATTAGTTTCTGGGAAGGCAAGGATTCGAAAGAGGGAAAGGTTACCAGTGGTAAAATACTTGGAGGACTTCAGAATGCAATCACAAATATTGCTGCTCTTTTAATGAACCAAAATAATTAACTAGTATAAAAGACTGCATTGTGTTGAATAAATATATTAGATATTTGTAAGCTGTTTGGGGCAAGGACAATCAACATTACATTAATAACATATTTTTTTCCGTTTTATTTCCCTAGTTTATAAAGGAAATGCTAAAAAAACCCACTATGCTGCTTTAAAGATTTAAAGCATGCACTTAAAATGACTTAAAACCTTAATAAGGCTCTAATGCAACACATAAGATTAAAGTTGCCACAAATCTTTAGGGCCAAATTCTTAACTTCCACGTCCAGCATAACTAATGAGTTTAAGAGGCAATGGTGAGCAATATGAAAATATTCTTCTCTGCCACTGGTTATTGTGATACAGATCCACAACTCTGCCTCCTTGATATCAAAAGTTTATAAAATTAACATATGTCTACTTCACCCCGGTGAGGACAGTGTTTACTTCCTCTCACAACATGTCACCACAGCCTCTAGAGAGAGTTCATTTCTCAGAAATGAAATAAAGCAATTCCAAATTATTTGCTGTTAATATCCAACTCCTTTTAACCACTTTCATATCCACTTAATACACTTTAACTACTTAATATCCAATCACTTTTACTCTGGGTATACTTCTTAATAAGGATTATTTCTATAATGAGTTCCAGAATTTACTATTCACTTGTCTAGGGATTATATGTGTGAAAACAAACCCTATACAGATTTGATTTTAAAAGGGAATAGGAATAATTTTAGCCTTACAGATTGTAAAAATTGGATTTTATTTTAAGCTTTGAAATAAAATTAATCTTTGGGCAGAAACCAAGAATTTTAGCTCACATGGTAGCTGAAAAAGTTCCGACTATGTGAAGGCTTTTGGAGAGTATTAGAAGAGAAAATTGTTTGCATCTTTAATTATACAATTTGTTAAGGAAGATTAAAAAAAAAAAAAAAGAAGAGGAAACATATTATATCTGTAAAATCAATTCTTCTATTATGATCCCCAAAACACCGTCTCTTTTAATCTCTCAATAGCAGATAAGCAGCAGAGGTGATTAAATTCAACACAATACATATTCAGATTTAAAAATGAGAAACATTTGTTATATTCAATTGTTACCTGCATATGCAATGTTCTGAGCTCCTCAAAAAATAGTAATGAAAGGATGTAATGAAAAAAACCCAGAAGCTTAATAGTCAAATTATGGCCAACTATAAATAGTGCATATTTTAAATAGGACTTCTCATTTTAGTTTACTTGTAAGAATTCCAAACAGTGTATGAAGAATGTATTTCTTTAGAAGAGACGCCATGTCTGCAATGACACCTTGGGAAACTGAGGCAGCTAAACTGGGGTTCAATTCTACAAGTTTTTTAGCATTCAAGTCTTCACCCAGGAAAGCACTTTCACTTGTGTTTAAATGTTTACCAACATGGTTTTCTGCACCAAGATCAGAATACTGAGCAGTTGGCAGTATGAAAAACATAATCCTGAAAATCTGACAGATATAAGCTAAAAATGCCAATGTTGTCAGAAAGCATATTCCTGTTATATTCTCTCTTCTAAATTATTTCACTGGTAATGTCTCATGGAAAACTGTAGGGCTTGGAATAGCACCTGTTCTTTATTTAACAAATTGTTTTGAGGTATGTTTGCCAAATTCCCTGGGGATTCAGGAGGATAAATTATATGTAGAAGTTTTGCTTCAGTGGCTTCCAGTGGAATTTCTTCTCATCAATACTCTGCCAGTCATTTTGTGTAAGTCTGTGGCTCATAAAAAGATGCTGGAGCTGTAGCAAGGGAAGCTGAAGATTAATTTATCCTTGTGGAAGATATGCTATGATTAGTAAAACATCTTTATCCTTCCTTAGCTTTCATTAATTTCAGAGCTTTGCCCTCTTTCCAAATTTTCAGGTCTCCATTCTCACCTGATGGTCCCATCTGGCATCTGCTGGAGTCATGAAAAAACTCCTCCTGTTTTTAAAAAGTTCCTGATTATGCAGTTTGGATAAGATCCACAGAGGACCAACAAAATCCATGAAGCATCATGGTGCCTTCTCTGCACCTACAGATAATGGGGTCTGAAACCATCTGCATTTTTCCATTAGGCTTATTAATTGCCATGATGCTTTGTGTGGCTACCTTAAGTATCTTCATGGATCTTGCTTCAGTGCTCACAAACAGTACCACCACCATAAAAGACACCACATGTAGCTGATGATCATACCTCCTAAATGGAGCCCCCTCAACTGGGAATGGACTACTTCAAGATGACCTGGTAATGTCAGATAGTAGCAGCTACTTATCACTGCTTGGTCTTGTACCAATTCACCATTAAAGCTTTGCTGACACACCACTGTAGATGATCTATAGAGCTCTGAGAAAGGGCCAAGAAAACCTGTTGGGTATCTGGGCATTGTGGCCTGAATATATGGATGTTTTGGGTTACATCTGAAACAGTCTCTGCAACACATTTAATGTATCCTTTGTTTTAGCCACAGTATAGACCTGCAGTGAAGATCAGGAGAAAAAAAATAATAATCCTTTTATATAATCTTTCAAACCGAAGGAAACATTTTCACCTCTGTATGTCTTTCTGTACTTTGTATCATTCTCTTTAGTATCTTCTGCACTCTGTATTACACAATTGCTAAAGATATTTTGAAATGTTAGTTACATGAGTCTACATCTCCTAGACCTTAATGTAGTTTCTCCCCTCTAGGAATTTCAGAAATAAATCGGTAAGAGTTGTAACTTATAACTTGGTTCCCAATGCAGTTTTTCAAAATAATGTTTTTGTAATATGTTTATGGCTACATCTACTGCTATTTCTGACCCCTGTAGTCAGTGCACACATTAATCAAACCCACTCTTAGCTTCCACTTGTACTCGGTTATAGTTGTGATTTTTGCCCTCTTTTTGAGTTATGAGGCATCCATCTTTCTTTATCCCTGAATACCATCTACTTAAAAAATAAGTTTCCAGTAGCTTTCTATTTCCTTTCCTTTCACAAAGACAAATGTCTCTGATCATAATAAGAGCAATGACAGTTTATAAAATAAAATTATACTGTATTGATGAGAGTTAGTCAAAAAAGCTACGCCAAATACTTCTGGAGGGAAAATAAAAGATATATATGGGAGATATGTATTTGTATGTGTGTGGAATAGAAATAGCTTCTATTTTCCTGGTGTTTTGACTAGCCTTAATAGTCACATTTAAATACAGGGGACAGGAAGGTAGGCTTTGCAGTGATCATTATGACTAGCCCACTCAAATGTCAAAAATTTCAGAGCTAGGTAGAATTTGCATGTTATGTGCCTTACATTGTACTTGTTGGAGACTGATTGGCCAAAAGAGAGAAATAAGATACTGAGTGAGCTCATACACAGTTTCTTCTCATTAAAATAAAGTTACAGAGTCACCATATTATTTTTTAGATAGCACCGTTAAAACAACTTACCATTTTTCAGAAACAGATTTTGAAGTTCTTGAATAAAAAGCTGAACATACTTAATAATGAGATTTTCTTCCTATGGAATAGATATCCAAAGCATGTATTTTACATATTTTACTGTACCCTGGCATTTCTTTTTGAAATTATGTTCCAAAACATCTGTCATAGTGAAGCATAAATAGGAAAGGAAGATGTAGCAGCTTTGCATCCATATTTACCTTGGAAGGAACATTTGTGAATTGTAGCTTATAGCCCTGCAACACAACATTGCCATCGCTAATGACAGGCCATCATCTTTGCACTGAGCTTGCAAGGCCTGAGGACAGAGGCTTGTCAGGCCTGCCGGGTCTGAACTTTTCTTGACCTGCCCACAGCTTTGTTTTACTTGGTTTAACTGCCACAGCAGTTTCTCTAATTGACCAAGCGTCTATGGCTAATTTGCTTGATTTTTTGTATGGTACAACCATACAACCATAGTTTTATATAGACAATAGTAACAAGCAGTAACTCAGTGAAGAATGAGTTATTTGCATAGTTATGTAGTGCAGAGAAATACAAGCCTAGTACGACAGCAGAGGCATTGAGAAGTGGACATGAGATGAAGTATAGAGGGGTACAGGCATGGGGTGACACTGCCATTGAATAAACCTGCCTGGGTGTACTTTACAGCAGAGGTGCTGATGTTCCTTATCCAGAAGCCAGGATGTTCACATGCCCCACAGAATTAAGAAGACCCTGACTTGAAGCCATCCTGATAGTGCCAACCACTAAGAAAAGTCCATCAGAATTCCACAATAAAACCAGCATAGGCCATTTCATCAAAATAAATAAATTCCATAGGGGAAATTGAGGCGCACTTGTTGACAATTTTCCTACTCAGCTGACACAGAGACATTAGCTTGCCACTTATATTCTTAATGTATCACACACCTACCCTGTTATCAGAACTAAATTCTACATCCACCCCTGCACAGTCTGTTTATGAGCATGAGTGCAAACAGCGTCTTGCATGATATGTTGGTTTATATGGGAACACATGGGTTACTATTGGTTACCATGCATTAAAAATTAAGTTAAATCAGAAGCATTGTTTAAAAAAACCCAACGAAAAGCAGTTTAATTTTCACCATTTGCTTACAGTAATTTTGTGAATGAGTTAGCTTCATGATGAGTTAATTAAAGACATGTATATCAAGCAACTATTTTCTGTTCATTCAGCTCTTTCTTCAAGACATTTCTACCTAATAAACATTTCAGTAATGATACTTTCATGATCTGAAAGATGCAAGAATTGAGAATATAATCAGAATAAACCTGTACTTAGTTTTGACTGGCTCCCTAATCATTCAGGGTTTATCTGACCCACTTGGTTTACCAAAGATACGGGCTATAATGTTGCTGATAAGTGTGATGGAAGTGTGATGCCCAGCAATGCAATGTCATTTCCTAAGGCATAGTAAGTGATTGTCTCTGTAATAAGATGGTTTACCATCATGTCTAGTCTTCACCAAACACAATAATAAGGCACATTTATGTGCTTATTCATGTTGTAAAAATGGTTTACACTTTTGCAGATATTATATTTCTTGGTTTATCATAGCATGTAGAAGGACACTAGGCCTTTAACTAGGGTAAGCATTCAATGTTCCTGACTCCCAGTCCAACACTGGCGAATACCACATTATAGTGCTTTGTTGTGTACTGAGACACAGAAGAGAGGAATGAAAACATTCCTTGGCAGATTTAATTCTAATGTGGATTTATATTCAGTTTAACTTGAATTTTAAAGCTCACATCTGTAGACAAAAGAAGGTATTCTAAATCTCAAAAAAATGCTCAGGAGGGTTACTCAATAAGCAAAACTGCTGACATTTCTAGCACCTCACATGTTTGTTTTTAAACACTGACAGATAGTGATGTGAAGATGACTACATCATGAATGACTGATTGCAGAAGTGACTTCCTTCTGGGTAAAATTACTGTGCTGACAAAATGTAGAAAAAAATCATGCAATTATTCTGAAAAGCCATGAATATGAATACCTCATAGGGTATTCATTCTTTCATTTTTTAAATCTAATTGAGCAATAGGATTGGGTTTTTTCAACTAATGTTGTTTAAATAGAAGGCTGGAGGGCATCAATGTTTTCCTAATCTTACTCACTGAGAACAGAATTAAGCTTTTTCTCCTCTTGTCAATTTATGGTGAGATTTTAGAGCAATCTTTTCTAAAAGCAGTGTACCTTATTGGGGAAGAGAAATTGTATATAATAGTAAAAATGACATTTACATACAATAAAACACAGTCAGAAAAAAATGACACTAAAAAATCACACTAAAAAAAGACCTAGTTGAATCACATTTCAGTAACGGCCATTAACTTAACTCCTCTTGAGCTCTCCCAGGTATAGTGGAAATCCACAGGAGTTGAGTAATATCAATAGGTAAAAATCATGGCCCAAGCTCCTAGATTTCACACACAGAGAAGCACAGAACAGTTTTAAAAGAAATGAAAGAAGAGGAGAGAAAGGGATGGGAGGAAAGAGAAGTGGAGAGGAGAGGAAGGTAAAACAAAAAATAAACCTTCTGAGGTTCACATAATTTCAAGGTTACACCTTTTACAATTCAATAATGCTAGAAAATTTCAAATAAAATAGAAGATCAACTCAAGCTAACCCTGTGTTGCAGAAGAATATCTGAACATATTTCTCCCTTTTCTGTTTGTTTCTGTCTAATGATTTCTTTTGCTTGCCACTAAAATGAATAGCCATAACTGCAGTAAAAAGAGATACATGAGTAGATTATATATAATATCCAGTAAACAAAATGTGAGAAAACATATTCATACAGATTTCCAGCTCAAAAAATTTTGAAATAATTGTCTTATGTTATGAAGGCTTATCTGAATCATCTGATCGGAGTTCTCATAAGTAGAAATGCTGCACCTCATGATCAGGCTGTTCAAAATGAATGATATATGCTTCTTTCTATAATTATCTCTCTTGTTCCTAAATTCCTGGCTATACAAGTTCATTTCATCCCTCTACATTTTGCTGTCCTCCCTGGGAATAGCATATATTTCCTCTCCCTGCCCACAAGTTTTATATTTTGCTGTAATTCAGTTTTGGTCAATTACATTGGTCTTTTCTGATGGAAATCCTTTATCAATTTATTTAACCAATGTACCCCAACTTTCTGCTGGAATAACTGATTCTAGATTGGGTGCTACATTTCAGCTTTCAGTTCTTTGCTAGGACTGCTAACACTGGTCCCTCTTTCTGGTAATTTTGGTGACAAATGGCCATGAGCCCATTTTGTTGGTACTAGAAATATTTAAAAAGGGAAAATAATCCTCATGCTCACTCACGACTTGAATCCAATCTGTTGTTCAATGCAAAAATTTCACTGTAATTTTTCAGTACAGTGAACTAGAAAACACAGTAAATACTGCAAACCACAAGTTTTCTTGGTAGCACTCTCAATAAGTGCACTCTAAAAAGCTTTTTTAAAAAGCATTTGCACAAACTTACAGGAAATAAACAAAACTTAAACCAAGTTAAATTTCTCATTTTCAACCTTTCTGATTAAACAGTTGCTGAAGCCACATTCAGCTGAATCTGCAAATATGGAAAGCAGATTTTTTAACTATAACTGTGAAGGGTTAAAATTTATGATGTGATAAGGTGCAGTATCTAATGTGAGTGCACATCTTGGGGAAGATGTAAAATGACTGTAAAATAAACAAGTCTGCTATGATTGACAGTTTTATAGGGACTAATACAAAAACATCATTGCCATGTATTATTTTAGAAGTCTGTGAAGATGTTTAAGATTTGGGCTGCTTTACTCAGAATGGCTGACAAGTACCAGTGAGGATACTGTGAGTTGCTGAAGAACTAGAAGGCGGCCTGTAAAATCCACAGCATGATAGTTAGGTGCTCTGTTGCCGGGTATCATCTCATTAGTGGAAAACAGTGTAAATGTTCACAGGAATCTGGCTGCCTTTAAATCTCAATGTAGGCATAGTTTTCAGAAATGACTGTTTGACTGCTGGCAATCTAGGGCCTTCATGTACTATAAAGACGACTGAAAAGTCATCTGCTGAGAGTACTCATCTATGCTAATCTAGTGATTTCTGGGTCTTGAATACCCATTTTGAGACTTGTGTGTTCAGTCCCTACCTAGTGTTTCAGCTGTAGAGATTCATTTATGAGAATTGTAATATTATTTTCATAATTTCTTTCTTATATGCTTCAGTACCTCTGTGACTTAGGAATGACAGAAAACCTCAGCTTTGCTTTGTTTTTAAGCAATCATCATTTCAAGACAAGTTTTTAAATACTTTACATGATTTAAATAGCTCATGGAATGATAGCTATAGCAGTTGCAGTTGTCTAGGAAATAAACTATCTTCTACAGGTGACCTACCTAAAATCCAACCTACCCAAACCATAAAGAATAGGTAAAAACTATTTTCTTTCTCCATGCAAACTTCCTCAGCCTCCCTCACTACATGACTACGTCAAGTGGTCAAAATACAGCTAATACACCCTAGAGATCAAGTCTGAAACAAATTTTTCTAGAAACACTGTGAATCTAGTATTTCAGCCTTTTCTGGAACAAATCTCCATCCAGGTACCAGAATTTCAGTCTCACCAGCACCAGAGCTCTAGGTGGAGAGAGCAGGAGAAGTAAATCTTTCCCTGTGATTTCTTAGCCCAAATTGCTCAACACAGTCTCCACTACCTTTTATGGAACTTCTGATAACTGACTGGATCTCCTCTTTTCCTCTTTAAGCAAAGCATTATTCTGGGTTTCCGTCTCTGATGTGGGAATTGTCTTTGGATAAGATTAGTCTTCACCTTATCTGGTTTGCAATCCTGAGAAAAGTGAAAGTTGGGTATTGTGATGAACATTTAGTAGTAAAAGAGAAAACAGGTACCATTTTTATAGTAAAGATAAGATAATGATCCTGCACACAGACTTAGGAATTAAACAGTAAAAACGGACAGAACAGAAACATGAACGGGGAGAGAGAATTCAGCATTCAGCTTTGTGAGAACATTTTCTATTTCAATTGAGACAGCTTTACTTAAAATTTGATTGGCAGTCAACAAGAGAGAATATACATACAGCTAGATTTCCACAGACACTGTAATCTCCTTCAAATACACTATTCTCTACATACTCATATGTCACATCTGCATCTGTGTACCCAGAGTGGGAACTTGGAATATGTCCTTCCCTCACAGTGACCGTATTATCATCATGAATAATGTATGACCTACAGATTAGGGTAATTTTTATGCACATCAGAGAATGAATTTAGCCTGACTATTCATTACGTTAAACAGTGCTGTTAGGTAAAATAGCAAGCCTTGTTTCAGTCCTTCACTGAGAGGTAGAAAACATTGGTGCTTTAGGTGAAAGACTCACTTCCACTACTGTATGTGTGAGTAGTTTATTAAATCATTGCTGTAGGCTCTGTAGCTTCCATAGCCTACTTGGTCAGACTTTTTTGACAAATAAACTTAAGGTTTTAATTAGAGTTAAACTAATAAGTTGTTGGCTATTCAGTACTGCTACAGGTCTTTTTCTTCAGACACTTTGTGGCTACTCTGATTCTGCTTGAAAACAGCAATGCAACAGTAGGCAGATTCCAGCAGGGATAATTGACTGTTGCATGAAGTTTCCTAATAGAACGCTTGGAAATAGTTAAAATTCATTTTCTATATTTAGAAAAGTTAAAGGACAGAGCCACAGCAGGTACAAATTGGCATATCTTATTTAAAGTCTCTGGAATTATAGAGATTTTGACCAGCTAAATATATGACCTCACATCGGAATGTTGAAAGACTGAGCAGCCATGGTAAGTTTTTTCAACAGAAAAGAGTATAATTTCCCTTCTACTGCTCGCAACAAGTTGTGAAAATCGTGTTCCTGTGGATTAGGAAATATTTACCTTGTTTCAAACAGATATCCTTTGTGAGTTATTGCTCACTAATGAAATAAGATGTGCCCAGTCTGCCCCTCAGTTTAGACTGAAAAATTAATGCTGCTGTCTCTGATTTTAAATAACGTACAGTGTATCTTTACCAACATATGGTAGTGTCTTTCCAAGAAATGCTATGTATGATTCTTCTGGAAGTTACATTAGAGTGTTTCTGATATAGAGATGTCATGAAACAGCAGAGATCATCAAAAGTTATAATGCTGACTTTATGTTAGTAATTAACTAAAATGCAGTGGTTTTGAAATAGATAATCCACCCTTTATTTTGAATTTTGAACTTAAGATTCAAGCCACAGGGCTTGAAAGGCTAATAATGTAAGAGAGCTAGATACCATTAAAATAATTATTTGCTAAATTTTATTAAAGTGATGATTATTTTTACATAGGTATCAATCCTACTTGCATGAAAATGAGAGCAAAAAGGGAAAGAAATCATACTGAATCTATTAAAAAGAGGAATGGATTCCCAGACTGTAATTTGGACTTCCATGGATTTGTACTGCTAAGAGAATAGCGTATCAGCACATTAATGAAACCTTTGACTAATAGGCTTTGTGTGTCTTGTGAACAAAGTTCAGAAAAGAAGATGTAAAAAAATTATTTTCCTAACTCATCAGTGATTTCTCAGCAGAGATATTCTCTTGGACTGATTGAACTAATCTTCTACTATTTCAACATATTACCAGTATAGAAATAATGCTTTTAGCACTAAGGGGTCTGTAAAAGAGGCTATGCCAATGAAATGGAACATCTTTTCATTAGTTCTCTATCCCTTGGCTGGTGATCCCAGTTCTATCTGCAGTAGATACCTCTCCCCACAGAGGTTACACCTGCTTCATGAATGATTAAATGTTGCTCAGATGGTACTGCAAAAAATTTATGGATTATGTTCACTAGCATAGATCTGGAGAATCTGGTCATGAGTTTGTGTAATTTCAGTTTGTGCTAAAGTTACACCTCAACAATGAGCTATATAAATGTTATAAACCAAGTAACAATTACTTTAATGCAGAATTAGGATTAGTATGTGTATTTTATAGTGAGGAAGATAAGAAACATGAGTTAAAACTCTTTTTAGTCTCTGCCATGGTAAAAATCCCATTGGCAAAATGAGGTTTGTACATACTTGTAGAGTGAGATACCAGTTCACAGATCTTTGCACATTTTATCATTAAAAAAATTTTAAAATATGACTCAATCTTGTGTTGTCACAGTCCCCCATATATTACCTTAGTCCAAATTAATGCACTTTCTCATCTAAATTAATAAATGCTTAATATCATGTAGTGATTTCTGCACTCTATCTGCTCTGTAAAGATGTATTTCAAGTAATATGACACATAGAAAGAGTTAACCTGAATGTTAGGAACAGTCATATTTAAATATATATATAAAATATATATATATGTAATTAATTACAATCATAGCTACCTCACACAGGCTTAGCTGGCAAACTGAGAAGAGATGGGACCAGATGACATCCAAAAGCACCTTCTAACTTAAATTCTCTATGACTTGAAGTTCCAAGTTTGAATTCTGACCCTCTTAAGCCATCTCTTTCACAAACAGGGAAATCGGATTTATGTAGAGCAGTCTAACGGCACACATTGCAACGGCATTAATGTCAGAAGTGGGAATATATCAAACAGTGAGATTTTGTACCAGTGTTTGAGACATTAACTTTCAAAAAATTATACTGTAATCTGCAAATAGGTAAATATGTGCTTCTTGGCATACCTGTATTACTAGGTTTGAAAACTTCTAGCAGTCATAAAAATAAAAATGTGTATTTGTGTATAATCTGAGCTTTATCAAATTTTTGTGGACATTAAAAGCACTTTCAAAATTAAAGCCATATAATCAGAAGGACTGATCTGAAAGTTTTAAGGAGATGAAAAGGACTTTGTTATTATAACTTTCATTAGTATTAATGGCATTGCACAGCTAAAGCCCTGCTTATCTGGATAGAGATGCACCTCTGTTCTGGCTGGTATGCAGTTTTACACAGACAGACATGTAAACAATTGGACACCCACGCTAACTTATGATCCACTTGGAATTCAGATAAAAGCTGGAATTCAGTGGCTTTTTCCCCTAGTTACATTGGCTGTGTTCCCTCTCCTCTCTCTCATACTAAGCTCATAAAGCATTTGCTGTTTTTTGAGATTTGGAGTGCCAAAATGGCTTGAAATGGCAGATGAGAAAACAAATAGCTATTTCTTTTCTACAAATAATTGCCAAAAGGAAATGGAAGTTTAGTGACTGTGGGCTGCTGTTCAGCAAGTTTGTTCTAGATGTGAGACAAGTCCTGGACAAACATATTTTTTCATCTTCTAATCTTGCACTGTCCAGTACACCAGACTCTACTAACCAGCTGTTTGACTTTTGAAGCTTTCTCATCATATTAATATTCAGGAACATGTTACCTTTGTGAAATAAAGTATTTTATTCACTTTTTCTTTTCCATTCAGAAAAAATATTATTTTCCAAGAATGGATGTTTAATTGGTTATAAAACACAAGTATAGCTCCTTATACGCAAGGTTAGGGTTTTTTCATTCACTTTTCACAGACTGAAAACATAAAACCTAGTGCCTTCTGTTTGCAAAGACTTTATTTGGAAGGATTTCCTTTCCTTCAGGAGGGAGAACCTTCTTTCAGATATGTTCCTTTGAATTACAAGTAGACCTTTGAACTCCAGACAGCTGAATAAACAAATTTCTCCCACCAATTTAATTATCCTGTCCTGATTGTCAGTACCAGCAGAATACTATGTAGCACATGACAATTAAAATTCCGCTTTTGACTGCCAGCAAAACACTACAGGTTCGGGGCTGTGGAGCCAGAGGGAGGAGGTTGGATTGCCTATTCTCGATCTGGGAAGCTGAAGCTCCCAGATGTGCATTGCTGGCGCAGGGTGTTAGTGCCTGGAGGCTGCAGTCAGTGGTGTTTCAGTACGTGTAATGAAGGCACAGATTAACCTAGCTTTGCTAGCAGCTTTCAAGATCAATTCTGTATAATGCAAGACTGGCTCTCTTGTGCATGCTATGCATTCCTAGTTGCTACAGCCCTGTGATAAGTCTCAGGCTGCTTCAAATTTCACTGTAACTCCAGCACCTCCTGGGAATCAGAGTCTTATACAGAGAGGCACAAATGTGCTGTGGCTCTTTCCTGCTAGGCTGTGCCATGGGGAAGAAAGAAACTAAAGCCTCTTTCATAGTTAAGATGTATTTGTGCAGTTGGCTTACAGCTCCCAGATGCCCAACACAGGAAAGGCTCCAGGCCATCCACTTTGGGAAGATATAAGCAACGTGCAGCAGGATAGCACTGTAGAGAGGAGTGGGCAAGACCTCAGCTGAAGCGAAGATGTGTGTTAACAGAATGGCTCTTGGAGACTCTGGGACTAGTTATCTATTGCACTAGTCAATTCTTGCACCCATGACCATGGTCAGCTGTGACTGCTTTCAATCCTGTGTGCCAAGCATGAGTTCCAGACCCCATAAGAACCTACTTTGCATGTGCTTTTTCCAACTTCTGTATAGATTCTGGTTGAAACAGGAAAATAGTTAAATTTTCTGCTTTTGACCAATTCATACCCAAACCCCACCAACTGGCTTAAGACATTTGTAGTATCATTAAGATTTTTCACATCCAGTGGTGTTCAAACTTTGTCACAGAAGCAGGTCAGGAAAGAAGGGCACTGTCATATCATGCAAAAAAGTTACAGTTTCCTAGCACCATTCAGCTGATTAGCATTGACATTCTGAAATTAAAATATCTGATGATGTCATATTCTAAAGTAGTTTCTGTGTTCTCTTCTAGAACCGGAGGCACAGATTTTAAGAAAATAAAACATCCTTTAAGGCTAGTCTACACATTTCTGATTCCTAACTCGCACTTTTTACTGGGCTAAGCAGGTTGACTGCTCAGCAGCAGTTAAAAACAGTAGACTTTTTATTCTCTCTGGGTTCTGGTTAGCAAAAGTGAAAATGAAAACCATTGGCAAAAAATTGTGCTGAACTTTCCAAATGCACAATAAGCACAAGTTCATCAGAGTGAAGAAAAGCTGTGTGACAGTTTGTTTGAATGAATCTAATTATTGGTCTTGTCAGTAATGTGTTGCATCAAATCATTCTCTGAAAGAGAAGAAATGCAACAACACTGTGTACATACTAAGTGATATTTTGGTGGAGAGTTGCAGAAGCTAAGTGACAATTAGATTTGTTTCATAACAGGTCCCACCTGAGTCAGTGAGAGAAAAAATAGTCATGCCAAAGGTGATAAGCACTGATGCTCCTTCAGATAGACAGAATATGATCTCAACTGTACTAAAAAGAAATGATGCTGAGGTGAACTGTAACCTCAGTTGTTGTGTGACTTCTTTACTGTGAGTCTCCTTTTATAAAGCAGGCAATTTTTCAGTGCTTTGTACTGTACTATTAAAATCTGAATTATATGTGTATTGTCTCTGAAGAGGTTGCCTATGAATTCATATATTTCAAGGCTTTCCATTTCTTAATTTATATTTCTTTAACAGTTCCACCCAAAAGGGAGATGATGATTATGAAGATTACACTTCAAATAAGACTTGGGTTTTGACTCCCAAAGTCCATGAGAGTGATGTCACTCTTATTTTAAATGGCTTGCTGGAAGGATATGACAACAAGTTGAGACCTGACATAGGAGGTATGGTTTTAGACCACTTTTTATTAAGCGGTGAAGAGAAAGAGTTTTCATGCCATGTTAAGCTACACGGGAAACATAATCCATTCAAAGTAGTTATAAAAACAAAATACAATGTAGTAAAACATCAGTAGCACAAAAAGTAGTCAGGATTTTGGAAGGTGACATAAATTATGATTGCTAAATCTATCCTGAGGTATCTAATAAAACCATTGTGATTACTGAATCAGACTGCTTGTAATGATGTACCTGCATAGGAAGTTCAGAATTCAACTTCTGGGGAATGAAAAAGCAAGTTTTTATCTTCTTTGTATATCCAAGTGAGGGTGCTAGAAAATCACAAATAATATATTGGAAAGGAAGGCCAAAATGAGGATAATGCAGCCTGATCCTTACATAATGTGATGGGCACCAATAGCAGCAGTTCTGCATTAATGGACGCAGATGGGCCCTCACTTGCACAGCAGGACAAGAAGTGACTGGGAAATGGGGAACAGAGGAAGGGGTTCACAAAAGATAACTGCAGTCACGTCAGGCCAACCTCCCTAGATTTCACCCACAGCCAATATAAGTATATATTACCCAACCTTGGACTCATAATGAAAGTCTTATTTGACTGAATTGCCTCTCAAAGGAACCTTCCTCTCCACTGATTAATGAGGGAGCTCAGAGAGATAAATCTCCCTGAGCTGTTGCAAGTCAGTTTGGAAAGGCCCAAACTGAGCACAGGCAGACAGTACCTCTGCAGAAGAGGATACAGCAGTAATAAAATCACAGAAAAATGCAAAGAGAAGTCATGGATGAGGCAGGCAGAGGATAGCAGAGACCATCAAGGTTAATGAAGGAAGCTGTTTCTAACAAGTTTATAGAGGCTTATAAACTAAGGAATTTTTCACAGTGAGGGATAACATGAGTATTTAACCTTCAATGTATGTATATAGTGTAAATTAGCACAGGAATTTGTCTTGTTCCTCCAATCTGAGACTTTAGAGAACAGAAAATAATTAAATATTCATAAAAGCATGTGAGAAAAAGCAATCATGTTTTAGTCAAGGTGTATAAGAAAGCTGCAATAGCGTAATTTCAAAATAAATTAATATAATAACAGTTTTTCATTCCTGTTTTAGAGCCTTAAGTATCATCTTCACTTTGGGCTCATGAATTATTACTTACCTACAGCCATCTCTGCAGGCAACAGCAGTCATGTTGCATTTGGCATTATAATGTAAAATGAGTGATGCAAGACATCATGAGAAGAATAGGTTTGCTTTTACTGATAGTGTTTTGTCAGATGTGTTTCTGTGCCCTGACACAAAATATACACACACTCAGTCAGATATGACTCACTCTAAGGTAACAACACTGGTTTCAGTATTTGTTCTCATAGTATAAGTGAATATGTTGTGATAGAATAAACAATATAATAACTGGTCTCAAAGTGTCTCCAGCTAATTTCAAACTGGAGACATTGCTGCAAATCTATATTTATTGTATATGCACATTTATATGTGAGGCAAACATAGCAACTATAGAATACAAGAGAGATGCTATAATTTTTGCTTGTTTGACTTTCATGTAGTTGATTTTGACCTTCATTCATCTTACTGATTCTTCTTTTTTCTCTTACAGTTAAACCGACAGTAATTCACACTGACATGTATGTAAATAGCATTGGGCCTGTGAATGCTATCAATATGGTAAGTAAACGATTGCCACTTTTCCTACAATGTTCACATTGTTACAAAGCCTCCATCATTTGTAACATTACAAAGCTTCCATTAGTTTTAATGTTGTGCTATACTTATTTTTTAAATCTTATTATTATTATGGATGTGAGGACTATATGAGCTATGAATCTCTAGAAGACAGGGAAACTGAGCTCTATGTTGAAAAAAATGCAATAACAATATTTTTAACATATCTTCACAGTTTTACATGCTCTACTTCCAGGTGCTTTGTGTTAGTTTAACTTGTGTAAAACTGAGCTTCCAGATTGCTACAAAATAAAGAAAACCACTCTTGTCACCAGTACATGAAAGCAAAAAAGCCTAAGTCCTCTCTCCTCTTTCCAGAGCTCCTACAACAAATTTTAATTATATATTCATACAGGTGATGGAAAGTAGTCTAGCCTTAGCACAATGTCTACTTCATTCTTGTAGCTTCCATGTGTAGAAAAATATCTCAGATTGATCTTTTCCATTCTATAATCCCTTTGGCAGCTTCTGGCTGCCCACTGGTGCCAGGAAAAGTGTGACTTCACCACTTCTGATATTAACTGGGGGGCAGAGACAATTAAGGTAGCCAAGTCAGCTCATTGTCCTGTCCTAGTTCCAATGGAATAAATAATTGTTCTCTGCTCTGTTCAGGCATGGGTTGAAGTGTGGGAACACACTATTAGAAAGGTGTGTATACCACTCGACTGCATCTTAGTTTTACCTGTGAGTGGGAAAATAACAGAATAATTTTTTTAAAACAATTCTACTTCGTAAACCATTCCCTCAGAAATTAACAAATAAATGTTTATATCAATTCTAATATCATCCTCAGTAGTTCACATTTTTTTCACATGAAATTAAGGAAAGAATATCAGGAGTTATGTCAAATGCCAAGTGCTATGTTTTCATCAGTATTTCTGGTTAACACAACAGGAATATACAATTGATATATTTTTCGCCCAAACGTGGTATGACAGACGTCTGAAGTTCAACAGCACTATAAAAGTGCTCAGATTAAACAGCAACATGGTTGGGAAGATCTGGATACCAGATACTTTCTTCCGAAATTCCAAGAAAGCTGATGCTCATTGGATAACAACTCCTAATAGGATGCTCAGGATCTGGAATGACGGCAGAGTGTTGTACACATTGAGGTATTTATACCTGACTTTAATTTCAGTTTCTTTAGGGAAAGCCAAAGAGAAAGGTCCTGTGAATTCAAGTCATTTGACATTAACCTGAAGGAAAAAACATTGGTTTTCCTATTTACTTATGCATACAACCCTGAAAAAGGGTTATTTAGAAGATATTACTTGCATGCAATTTATTTTATAATGGCACGGTAAAGAGTTTTATTTCTTCCTATAGATTTTACTGTCTTGCTCCACAATAGTCACATTCCTATACTAAAATGAATATAAGCATTGTTATAGGAATTCATCTTCATTTTCAGATATGTTTTATTGTTTGCTACTGGTTTGGTCCATATTGCCTTTTACCTTTTTATTGGGTTAAACTGAAGAAGTTGAAATAGCCTTGAATTAAATAGATGGTATAGAAGGAGATATTGTATACATCAAAGGCCCCTTATTCTGAATTAGTTACAATTTAGCTAGATGAAGCTCCACCCTGCAAAAGCATTTCATTCCTCAAATATCTTAGGAAAATAAGCATTATAATTACAGCATTAGTGATTTAAGTTTTAATCCAAAATTTATACCTATGCCCCATTCCACTAAAATTTTAATGAATCTGAACTTGATATGCTCATCTCCAGATTTCTCAGTAATGCGTATAGCTTTGCTTTTGAGACAGATTACCTTTAAAAACTACCTTTTGATAATTAAGTTATGCACATGCCTACATTTAGATGTAACATATACAGTATGTAACAACTCAAATATCATATTCCAAATGACCATAAAATACTTCCAGATGTGAAAATCCTAAGTGTACTTTTTAAAATGTTTCTTACATGTGATACAATATTTCATCCTATGTAAAATGCAAAGACAGCATTTGTTCAAGAGAATTTATAATTTTAAATGACAGTACAAAATCAAAGATGTTAGACATAAGACTATCTGAGTTTCAGACTGCATTTTTTGCAAAGTGTTTTTTCTGCTTTCATTTTATTTGGTTCCAAAAATAAAGTTTTGAAGAAAAATACACTCATTATAATTTTAATGAATAGATCTGAAGCTTTGGTTATGACAACCTTTTAATGTTGCAACTGTCTGAATTACAAAAAGGAGTTATATTTCACAGTTATTTTACATTCATTACACATTGCATTGTCAAAAGAGATAAGAAAATGATCGTAATTGAAATCCAGTGCAAAACAAAGTCAGTCTGATAAAGATCCTAGGTCCACTTTTGAAATGTTAAATTTGGACTTGGCTACACTACTGTCTCTCTGGAGTTCATTACCTTTCTCTTCAAGCCCCTCGGTTTCTCTCATTAGAAAGAGACATAACTGATAGAGTTTAGAAACAGTTATCTGTTATTACTGTGTACTTAATTGTTCTAGTGAGTCACTGCAAGTACCAGTAAGGATTCAACCTGGATTAATCCAGAAGTGAAGTGTGATAGCATCATCACAGGTCTGGATTTCTGTCCTCAAGAGAAGAGGGCTCTGGAAGAGTTGGTTGATTTTCTCAGTCACCTCCCCCCAATCTCAAGAACAGTCCATCCTGACCAGAAGGAAATTAGCGGGCAGTCTGAATAGATCAACTCAAAGCACCTGACAAAACTCAGATGTGAAAAGAAATTGTACTAGAGGCGGAAGCAGAGACAGGGTAACCCAGGAGTAATACAGAGATGCTGTCTGAGCACGCAGGGACAGGGTTAGAATGGCCAAAGTCCATCTGGAGTCGAATATGACTAGGGGCATGACAGTAAGAAGGGTTTCTACAGTTATATCCGCAGCAAAAGGAAGACTAGGGAAAATGATCCTTCTCCTCTGCCCAGTACTAGTGAGACACATCTGGAGTGCTGGGACCAGCGATAGGCTGCCCAGTACAGGAGGGATATGAGCTTACTGGAGCAAGTGCTGTGAAGGCCCACTGAGACGCTGAAGGGCTGGGAGCATCTGATGTGCAGGGAGAGGCCGAGGAAGCTGGGACTGCTCAGACTAGAGAAGAGAAGGCTGGGGGAATCTTATCAATGTGTGTAATGTGGGTGAGGGTAAAGAAGACAGGGGATGGAAGGGGTAAAGAAGGGACAGACATAATCATCTTAGTCGTATCCAGTGATAGGACAGGATGCAATGGGCACAGGCTAAAGCACAGGAAATTCCATTTAAACAGAAGAAGAAACTTTTTTACTGTAAGAATGGTCAAACAGTGGAACAGGCTGTCCAGAAAACTCCATGCTTGGAGATGTTCAAACCCTGGATCGTGCTTTGTGCTGGGGAATGAAATCTACTCAATCCCACATGAGAAAACGATAAAAACCAGCAGTAATTTGAACCTATCCTAAATTCAAACAGCGTTAAATATATTCACCAAAGAAAAGGCAATATTGAAGAAAGACCTTAATCTTTTTTTTTTTTTTTTGATCCATATTATGATTACCTTGAAATGAAACTGAAAATGATGGAAATGAGAAGAGAAAGAAAGGGCAATAATATTACCACAGTATCAGCTCTTCTTCTGTGTCACAAAGAGACCCCCCCTTACTTTCAAAGGAAATTAGATTTGTTCCTAAATCCCTGATGCAGAAAATTTTCCTTTTGACTTCATTACCTTGGTGGCTCGTGGTCACATCATCCCACTGCATCCCACAGTATGAGACTCAGGGGGTAATTTGCATGCAGCACTATATGCAGGAGTCAGGAGACAAACCCGGTTCACAGAATTGCTTATTTGGACACCCAGGAAACAACAAAGACTAGAAACCTATGGTTTTCCTAGAGACTCATGGAACAAATAGACATCAGTCTACTTTTTATTTTCTCCTTTTCCTTTTTCCCTTTCTCACCCCACCTCCTTCCTCCTTTCCAAAGTCCAAATAGCATGCAGCTCATGGTAGGGCTGGGGCTATGTATAGGCTAGCAAGAATTAAGGGACTGAATGAAAAATAGTAGAGTTTTAGCAGGCACATCAGGGGATACATTCCATATAATTTTGGCTTTCTAAAAGTACATGTCTCTACCTGATCTATGGCACCTGTACCACCTGGGTTATCATGGAGACTCTTCTGATATTCAGTGAAGAGAAACACCTTTTGGTACATTCTTATTCTGATTTAAGTGTCTTATTTTGGAATGAAATTAAGTATATCCTCAGAGTGTCTTTCCACTAGCTATGAAGGTAGTCTAGACAGCTGTCTTGGATGCAGATGTCTAAATTTGGACTCCCATCCATCATTTGCTGAAATAGAATTTTTGTCACATAAAATACATTTCTCTAGTGCATTATGGCATGTTGTGACACAGACATTTGTCACTGCTCATGAGATGACCTGTATATCTACTTATGGATTTTACAGTCATGAGTAATGCTGCCATTTCAGATGCATAGGAACAGAACTTTTATACCTTATTCTATTACGCAATCCAGAAAGTAGATAATCAGGGCCTCTGTAAACAAAAAAAGAAACACTGTTTATTAGTAACCATGATGTCTTCCTATGCTTAGAATATCCAAATGAATATAAGCATATCAATAGTTTATTTTTGCTTTATATATATATGTATATATATAAAATATCTATATTTGCATATTTCGTGGTCAGCTTCCATATTAGTAAGACATAGCTTTCAGGACAAACTTCTCAAGTGCGTTCTGTATATCCTCATCTCTTTCTCCTCAGGCTGACAATTGATGCTGAGTGTCAGCTACAGTTACACAACTTCCCAATGGATGCCCATTCCTGCCCCCTGGAATTTTCAAGCTGTAAGTAATATGCTTAGAAATATCCCTTTTCTGACCCACACTGAACCATTTATTATAAATTTATATTTACATACTTAGAGTTAGTGAGAGTTATGTTCTTAACTAGACATAGTCCAATGGTTTTCATTTTTATTTTGACCTTATTTTCAAGCGCATGAATCATATATGTTCACAATTATAACTGAGGAATGCTATATAAAAAAGGGATATAATTTCTGAGACCTTTGTGATTAATTTATGCTTTTATCTTAGCATAACAGTAGAAATTTTTGCTTTCAGCATCAAAGTCTCATGGCCTGATCCTGACTCTCTGTGCATGAGTGTTTTACTATTGCAATAGCTGGAGTCAAGAGTTTTACATTTTGCAGTCAGGTCAAGGTGTGAATTCCAGGTACAGCTGCAGAATTTTTGGCCATAATTGAAGTATGGGCAAAATTGTATCCTATTGGGTCCACAAAACTGTAAAACTAATTTTTGAAAAATTTATCTCAAGTGCTTTTTTAATTTATGATTAATAAAATATGACATTAAGTAAAAGGCACTTCTAAGTAACTTGAGAAAAACGTACCTATAATTAACTTGCAACATGCTTCTCCAGTTTTTTCCAGAAATAGAAAATAGTATTTTTTACTCACCAAACTACACTAAAATCCTAGCAATGACTATGAAACAAAGTATTCTGTATTTTCCATTACAATAAGATGGCTACCCAAGAGAAGAGATCATCTACCAATGGAAGCGCAGCTCAGTGGAGGTGGGGGACACCAGGTCCTGGAGGCTTTACCAGTTCTCCTTTACAGGATTAAGAAATACAACTGAGGTGGTGAAGACTACTTCAGGTAAGACAACTGATCTGTCTACCTTCAGATTAATTTAGGATTTTATTAACAGAAAGAAAGAAAGATATCTCTGTTTAGAACTTAGTATTGGCACTTCACTGAACAATTACAGGCTTTTAAATACCTGTGGAACCATCCAGGCTTTAGTATTTCTGAATAACTCACAGGAAGAAAAATAAGTTGTTGGCTACTGTCTGTTCTTGTTCTTCAAGAAATACCTAGAACTGTCAGGAGAGTCACTACTACAAGGTGTGGGTGGGCAAGGGAACTTCCTATCCTGCTTCAGAGTAGAACACAGCACAGCTGAGCCACTAAAAGATAATCTAATACTGATTTGAATACTTCACAATCCTCTTCCAACTTCCAGAAGCAGAAAGTAGGCCTGCACAGAAGTTAAATTAGAAGTCCCACCCCCCTTACTATAGCAGCTCCAAGTTTATTTTTTTCCTTAAGACAAGGCACATTCACTCTCATGAAAGAGAACAGTCTACAAATCAGTCTCGGATGATTTTGCTGCATATTTCTATATCCTTGGAAACAAGTAATGGAATTTAAAATTATAAATGAGGAAGCACTCAGCATTTAATAAAAATATCAATTTTAACCCTACTAACTAAGCAGGAAAATACATTCTTCTAGACATATATATTATTTTATTTCTCAGTGGAAAGAAAATCAGTGAGTATAAGAAAGGATGTCAAGAGGAATTGCATATTAATATTCTTGTATGTGCATGATATCTCTTATCTTTGATTTCTTATTTTCAAAAAGAACAATGAAATGAAAGCAGTTTTTCTTTTCCGATTGCTTTTGATTTTTACATTATTTTATTGTTCTGGCAAATATATTTATTTAAATTCAGACATTTATGCTAATTCTGAATTCAGAAATATCCCCATCCATTTTATTTCTAAAAGGTCAGTATTGCTGTTATATTCAAAAGGAGAGTGAAATACACGATAGTTGAGAGGTCCCTGCTGTGCATTACACTAGAGTGCAAACAAAGAGGTTAAGCATTAAGCTAAGTTCCAACTCTTGAATCACTGGACATTAAGCACCAATGACATGCTGAGTCTTATGAGCAGGGCAAAAATGCAATGAAACCTCCCAGCTGTAGCCACATTTGCCTTATGGCATCCTCTGCCATTTTAGCTAAGGAAGATATTTAGTCAGCTATACAAGAAAGCATTTGACTTTTCTCATTTTCCCAGGAAAACAAAAATAAAGGTACAAAAGAGGACAAGACAGCAGCATGTGTGCAAGGCATAGATGCTAATAACCAACATTACACATGACATGGTGGAATTGCTCTCAAAGCAAAAAGATAAACAGGCAATACATCTCACCTCAGGCTTCCCCCGCGAGAGGCAAAGCACAAAAGGCAGCAGTGTACCCAAGCGTGGTCTAAGGTCTCATCCTGCCCATGTTGAAAACTAACTTTATTTCAACTTTAATTCTAGTTTCTTTTATTTGCTTTTTCTTTCATTGTCTGCTTGAGCCATTCTCTAATTAACTTTTTTTTTTTTTTTTTTTTTTTGTCCAGAGAGAGAGCATAATAAAATCTTAACATGATACAAGCTTCAAATCCACTGATTCAGCACATCTTGCACTGGTGAATCAAAAGCACTCTCTAATGTTCTGCTAATGCAAAGAAAGTGCATACTGGGAAACAAGCAGTGAAACACAGAAAGCAAAAAGATATTTTCCCTTGCAAAGAAAACCTTTACTTTTTTTTCAGGTTGTAGCCATTCAAGCTTGTAGTACTCACCTGGAGTACTACCATATTGTTGAATCAGTAGCTATTAATAAGATGAGACACACCAGCCCTTTTAGTTTGCTTTAAAAAAAAAGTAATTAGCAGCTAGCATGCACTTTAAAGCAGCGAAGATTCCTAAGAAGAAATGCTTGTGAAAGCTATACAGCCTGCTGAGCTGCTTTCAAAGAGCTGCTGAGTATAAAAACTTGGAAAAATGTTCTGTTTTTATATTTCTGCTGCTGCCGTTATCTTCTGTTTGATTTTCCTTGCCCCTCTTGTTTTTATGACCACAGATATGCAAGAAAATTAGATTTTACTTTGATCTAGGTGCAGTAGCTAAATAATTAGAAGGTAGAAAAAAACCCCAAACAAACCACAAAATAGGGATTATCATGAATCTGGTCTATATCCTACAGATATTTTGCTAAAGCTGGCAGAGCTTAAAGAGGGTTCACTGCTTCCCTAAGTGCCTTATTAGCATGCTGGGAACTACATTAAGTCAAATATTCCTCAGCCAGACCAATACTGTACCTATAATTACTCTCTTACATGCACACATTTTCAACAGAGATTCCCTAAAATAAAAGACAAGGAAAATATTCCAGGTTTATAGAATTATTAGCAACCTTTGTGCAGCCTGAGTACACAAGTTAAACGTTTGAGTGCACGTATAGCCACAGTAAGTCTTGAGACTTTATGCAACTAATTGCAGCGCTATGTATAATAGAATTTAGGTACAAACTAATGACAGTACCACTGCCAATCCTTAGGTGGGGACATGAATTGAGGTACAGTGAAGGAGGCAATGGAAAGATTAATGAGATGCTGGAAAGAGAAATTCCAAGAACTCTTCCCCAAAACTAAATTTAGATGACAACAGAAACCAGAGAAACTTGAACACAAGAAGAGGGAATTGGAGATTATGAGATTGAACAGTTACAGAACACAAGAAGCCTGGGAGTAGAATTAGGGCATTTGAAACTGGAGTAAATTTTCCATATCTGCATTTACTCCATTTCAAAACACACTCTTGTTTCCAGCTTCATGCCTCCCAGTGACCGGCACATTCTCGTCCTCGAGGATTATGCTTGCTTGGTGACTGAAGCAGAAAAGAGAATTAGAAAGGACAGTTGAGACTTGGTCATTACAAACTCAGTTACCTCTCTATGGCTCATGCCATAGCTGAACATTTGAAATTTGGGGTGTTATGGGCAGTGAAGGACAAGGATTGTTTGAGGGTAAACTTCATAAGATCTGATGGACTTGCTGAAGTGATTACATTTCTCTGCTGCTCTTCCTTTGCATGCGCTGCAGAAATATAAGATTAACTGAAAGGGTCAAATGTCGGAATTCTGCCCCTGATCAGTTAGCAGAACCCAATAACAGCAGAAAAAAACAACTGGAATATTACAAACTGTCCTGTCTGTTTCTCTTAGGTGAAGTGAGTCATCGTGAATTGTCAGCTTGTTTCTCTCCAAACTGAACATTCACATGTGACTCTAATTTTCTTTGAAATTCACAGACCAAGCAATAAGAAATGACTTATCTAATGGAATCCACTGTCCATTAATAGTGGGGACTGTTAAAAAAGTTAACTCTCAAACTTCTGCCTTATGAACATTTAATTAAAATGACTAAATAGTCTGTACATTTAATAATGTATTAACTGTATAAGTTTTTTTCTTTTTCACAACCTATGCTTTGTAACCAGCAATGGCTTAGTTCAGATTATTTGCAATAAAGTGCATGTGAAAATATAGTATCATCATATAAACTACAATAGTTGACTTCACACACTTATAAA
This sequence comes from Tyto alba, assembly GCF_018691265.1. NCBI lineage: Eukaryota > Metazoa > Chordata > Aves > Strigiformes > Tytonidae > Tyto > Tyto alba. Next base: position 15,294,012 of record NW_024881279.1, read on the forward strand.
TTGAGATGCGTTTAAGATTTACTGTATTATTGAAGTATGCCCACAATCACTGCTGAAACAGTGCATATCTCAGTCATTTATTAAGAACTATCACTTTTCTTGTGTGGCCTTTTTGTTCAGTGTATGGCCCCATCCACTAAATGATAATGAGATTCTCCAATAAAGAAAGCATGAGCTAATGGAAAAGTCTAGAGAATAAAATTTCACCAATTTATGAAATTTGGATGGACACTATTATGAGTAGTTCTTATAAAGAAAGCATCAGATTTACAGTATCCTACTTCAAACCTAATGCTGAGGTTGCACAGTAAAGCCAGTTGCTTTAGTGACATGGGCAGAGTTCGTGTTATACTTACAATCTTATAATGTTTTTAGTTATTTTAGGGTGTGTGATTTATTAGACATGTGGTCTATATATGGGACAAATGTGAAACTATCTGGCAAATGTGGCAGAAAGTGGACACAGCATAAAAAGAAGTTGTATCATAAAATAAGCAGCAATACTAAAGAGAATAAAACAAAAAAATTACTGCTCTAGCACAGGATGCACTTTTCCATCCTCCATATTCTCATTTAGTATTCTACAGTACATTTAATTGAAATGTCGGTTCTTCTTTTTTGCTTTAAAAACTATTTGATATCTAATTTCTGACCTTTCATATTCACTGTGGATTAAAAATAAGAAAGAAATTACATGAGAAAATAGTCCAGCAAGTCCACCATTTGTGATTCATACCAGCAAATGCTGATGTTCTTCATTTTTTGGATGTCAAAATTAAAATATAAAGCTTAGCTAGAATCACATTACAGAAAAAAAGGTGTCTAGTGCTTAGGAGGAACTTCAAGGAAGTTTTTCTAGAGAACTGTCTCAACTCAGATTTGAATATTGACAAACATAAGCTTTAATATTTATGATTGTTACTGCAATATAACAGATGATACAGAAGTATAAGATTTGCAAAATATAATGCACAAGTGGATGACTCTGATCAGGAACATGTCCACTTTGGGAACAGGGAAATAGGAAAATTCATAATTTTTAATTAGTTACATTAAATAAAGAGTGAAAGACTGTAAGGATGAAATAATCAAATACACAAGTATAAAAAGATTAGTAGTTGTATAAAAAATTCTGAGGGCTGTAGTAGTCCACAAACACACAAGAAGAAAGCACATGATACTGTCACAGAAAAACCACATTTTCTGGGATGCATTACTCAGTGTTATGTGTGAAATTGGGAGAAATATTCACTGTTCTACTCTGTGAAAAATGGATTTCAAATAGTTGCTGTATTCTGCTTGATTAAAAACAAAAAGTTCACTTTTAAGTGCAACATTTTAAGACAGACAGGAGAGTGCAGGAAGAATGTAATAAGTAAAGGATGTAGAAAACATGACCTATGGAAATATTTGGAAGTATGGAACTAGTCTTGAAGAAAAGATAATTGGTGATCAAAAGAATAAAACAAACATACTGTTTCTAAACCATAACAATAATCAGCATTGGCACATACTATTTAGAGAGACTGTAGAAACCCTGAAATCAGAGGTTTTAGGAAATCATACCTCAGACCAGGAGGAAAGGACTAGTTTATATCTTGAAAGTCTTTCCATCATTGGGTTTCTATAAATTTCATAAAATTACTAGACAAACTGCATTTCTACTCACTATTCCAGTGTTTTTGAATGTATAAAATACTGTATTACGCAAACCACTTTGTGAATGTGTAATTATTCAGAACAGATGGAGCTTCTGGTATTCCCAGTTCATTTCTGTGACTGGGTAGTTCCTTTTTCAGACCAGACAATGTCTATTGCTTATTCACAGAGCCTGTCCTGAATTTTTAAATAGATACAAAGGCATTATAAGACTAATCAATAAATAGCAATTCAACAAGCTGCACAGAACCCACAAGGCTGGTGAGCCAGTATCTGTAAATTCTTCTTTATTTTCTTCCTGTTCTGCATTTTACAGAGTTAATTGGAGCTGTGCAGTAGAGACAGAGTATTGCTCATAATTGATAAACAGTGTCAAACTGGTAATTAAATATTTATCTTGCTATGCATCTATTAGACCACATAAATAGATCTGGGTCTGGTTTCTGTTTTATCAGGAAAATGTGGTCAAGGCTATTATTTTGTGGAAGAGGACATATTTGCAGGCTTTTATACTTTATTTTAATGCTGTATCATAATGAATTGAACTGTTGGCAGGCATGCAGTCCCCAGAGGTTTCATAATGCTCAAAAAAAACAGAAGTCTTCTAACTGTGCTTCTTTATTAAGTCAAAATATGATATGACAAGTGCATATCATATTTAAAGATCTGTGTTGGGAAATAAGCCTGACATTAAAAAATGACCAATGTAAAGAGTTGAAATCTCTGATGGCCCCATACACCTCTAGGTTCTGGTATGGGTTGATTATAGCATATGGCATTGTCAGGGAGATCCCTCTGAGAACTGAAAACATTCCCTGTCTGGAATATATTGATCTAGTGAATTGGTACATGATACTAGTAGCTGTATTTAGCTTTTGACAGAATTTATACATATTTTGGATTCAATTTGCAGAGGAGTAAGTAATGATATAAGCTTTAAATCAGAAAACCCAACCTCCTATTAAATTGTTCTGTGTATCTTTATGTTCTCTTTATAGTTTAAGAGGGTAATTATCTCAATCTCCTTGTTTTTTGAAAAGCTATATTAAATTGTCACCTTAAACATACTTGCTAAAAGAATACTGTCTCTGTAGGACAGTGAAACATTTAAAGCAGTAGGCAGACACAATGGACTGAAAAGCCTATTTTTAAACTTGATGCTTCAAAGGAAATCCTCAGCTCTAAGCTGATTTATCCTTAAGATAACCCTAAAATACCCTAATAGCTATACCTTAAGATTTTACTCCTAATATAAGTATGCTTGTCACTGTCCAGAAAGAGAGCTCCAGGGAATATTTTTGCTTATAAATTATTCTGGTTTTTAAGATTTTATCTAAACTGTCACTTATTTTAACTCACATGAACCACTGCTTAACATTCCTGTACCAAACATATCATTATTTGATAGAAAACACAGGAGGAGTTGAGTTGTTTAACTTTCATATACCATCATTATGAAGGGTTATGGACAATTCTGTGAGCAGGAGGATTTTGGTTGTGGTAGCTTACAACATTTTGATATTGCCATCAGGGAATAAAACCAGTCTAAGGTAACTACTCCTGTGTAGTTTTTTGAAGTATAATGAATAACAAAAAATTATCAAATATGAATAACTAAAGATTCTCAAATAATCCAGATGCTCATATATGTTCAGTCTTTCATCAAACCATAGCAATTAAGGAACGTTTGCTAAAGGTATAACTGTTGAAGAGCTTGTTCATTGAAAATAATTAGTCTATGTTTCAGGATCATATCTTCAAAGAGTAAAGATGTAGTACAATTCCCTCCCTCCCATATCTGTTGTATACTCCATATTTTCTCATCTAAGTTGGTTAATTGTGTGATAAATTAGTATTCATAGATTAGTTCACATGACTGCATGAATGAATTCACTAAGCAGACTTTTTGCTTACTCCTTTGTCATGCCTACATCCAAGATCTATGCACGTGCACTTTTTCAGAACTGCAAAATCAGAACACCTTAAAACCATTTATCCTGCTATAATCCCTATGAAGCAGGCAAGCCAACAGGGACAAGGTGAAGGCTTCCTGAGAAACTGGACAATATGTTTCAGAAAAGAGGTGCAGAGGCCTGTCCTGGAATGGCAGGGAAGGACTCAAGTCAACTGTATTGGCAGCATCCCAAAAGACCGGAGAAAAACTGCACATTTGCCTTCCCACTTACTTTATTCATCCAAACTTCACTCTGTTCATCATCTGGTCTATAGCTGGTTTTTGAAAACACTACAGACCCATTGCTGCAACAGCAGAGCAATAGGAAAATCCATGCCACCACAGTGTAGGTGGAGGAGCAGGGAATTTAACGCAAATGACATACCTGACAAGAAAGCCTGTGGATCCAATCATACATATAATAGCTACTTTCGGCCTGTTTTTCTGCTCAGTTATGACCACAATAAAAAGGATCTTTCCAGTTTATGTGGCAAGTGTAGTTGCACACATGTGAAATATGTTTCCATGTTAGCTGCTGCAGGACTCCTTGGGAAGAGCTTGATGGCAAGCAGTGAGAACCACCAAGCCATAGCAGTAGCGACAGAGACATGAGGATTGAAGGGCCATCACCACTTTGCTGATAATGCAAAAAAGCATCCAGAGCACAACTACTTCTTAGCTTTGCTATCTCTTTCACAGTGATAGGCTAGATCTTCGTGGTTTAATGGGCAGCAAAAAAAAAAAAAAAAAACACTAGAATCGATATGTTTAAAATCCTTACAGATTGAAAGAATCTGGCTTTTCTGTTCAGGCTTGCACCTGTATAGCTTCAGGTTTAGGCATTCAAGTTCACCTACTTCTAACTAATCATGTAAAGAGTTGAAAGGCTCTTTGATGATTATTTTTTATCTTTTGAGCAGGGTTAATGGCTTACTTAAAAATTCCAGTGACAGTATTTCAGCCCTTTTTACTCTCAGTTTTTTCTATACTCAGTGTCAGCTGAGTTACCCCAACAAAGTGAAATCATGACTGTCCCTGAAGAAAAGGGTTGTGAGGCCTGAAACCTCTTTCAACCCTCCCCAGTATGACTTCCCAGTTGAACAAAGACTCTTGAGGGTCAAGTTTGTTTTTCTGAGTTTGTCTTTCTGAAGGTTTGCCATATCTGAAAACACAGCTTGCTACAGTTTAAAGTGAGCTTTAGTAAGGTCAGGTAAGGATAAAAAAATATTAATATACAAGTAACCGGAGAGTAAGGGATAATGTGGTCTCTTACAAGCATTTCCACTGAACCTAATCCAGGGTAATTGCAAAAGCACAGATGTTAAAGTCCAGATTGGTTTTGTTAGAAATAGAGTTTTGTGGATATAGCAGAGCAGAGGCTTTAAGAAATAGTATTTGCTCATTTAATAGCAAGAAAATAATCAGATATTTTGGAAAGTTTAAATTATTTAAAAATAAAGAAAAACCATAATTTTGAATGCTTTTAATTTTATGATAAAATCAACAAATTAACAGAGTAATTCTATGTCTTAAAGATTTTCCTGCAAATTAATAAGCATACAATTTTTTGTGATGCCTCTAATGCCCCTATGGATATATTTTCGTAAGTACTGATGACTGAGACATGAACCATACTAACATCCCAACACCCTTTTTTAGTTCTTGTTTGGTAAGGAAATCATCATACCTTATCACAGAAAGTGTTGTAATACCACAAGAGAAAAATCACTGTAATTCCACTCTTTGCAACTGGAGCTAAATCTAATTATAATGAATTGTGGTGAGAAATCTTTGGTTCAAAAGGATTATACACAATGGTTTAGTAGTTAAAGAACAGTGTATATTCACAATTATTTTAGCATTAAAATAACTCTGAATATTAAGCATTTTTTCATAAGTTTTCTCCGTATTGAATAAGTATGCCTAAATTATTGATTTAATAAATATTTTATTGTGCTGTTTAAATAATTAAACTTCAAGCAATCCTGTGGTAAATTGACAGGTTCCTGAGCACTTTAGCCTTTCAGCTGTAGAGTCACAAGGTAATTTCTGTAACTGATGGTCGATTTCTTCACTGATGTTTCACTTTTTTTTTCCCTTGGTTTTACCTTACTCATCATCTTCCTGATCTTTCAGTGGAGAAAAACAAATTTGTTAAGGATGTTTGAAGGTGATGACAGCTTAATATTCATGACATGTATAGTGTAGGACTAGTTAATTTGACATAATTTTGGATTTTCCTGGGGCACATATATGTCCTAAATAATAAACATATGCCTCTAAGGCTGTTCTTACACAGTTAAATCCCTTCAGTTTGCAAGTGAAATTTCTAGCTTCTCAATCTCATGTCATTAAATAGCATTTTTAGTAACCTACTTATCTAAGATGCTGTTTTGTTGGGGGAGGTTGTCACTGTATTTGAATAGATATAATTAAAAGGCTGAGTGGAAGTCAGACATACAAGTCTGCATAAAAAAAGTACCCAAGTCAGGCAGCATTGATGGAAGCTAATACGCAAACCCAGCCAAATATCCCTTGTAAAAAGGAAATGAAACTAACTTAACACCACGAAGTTTAAAGACACGTTCCCAGTGAGCTTTGATTTTTAATTTTGTGTATCAAATAACACAGGAGAAACAAAAAGAAAATAGAGTAGGGTGTTAAATGGAAATGTGTACAGTGTGCACAAACTTCTAAAACTCTCTGCAGTACCTTGTGATTATAAAATGTTCTACTTACATTTTTAGATTCATGGTATCTACAGTTCCATAAAACTACCTTACAATGTTGGCAACACATTCTCACAGAGGAATATAGTAGCATAACGTTAAACATGGTAGTAATGTTCAAATATTTGTCATTATCATTTTATGTTTCACAAACATTAACTCCATCATTTTTACTGTTAAAACAAATTATTAATTGTAAATAGCATGTGTTTTAACACTGCTTTTTTAAACAAGGCATAATCATCCTCATTTTGATGTACATTATAGAAGCTATAAAAATATGCCACTTATCTCAAAGTGATACAGTCTATTAAGTTAGTTCTCTGCTATTCTCAAGAAGACTGCATAATTAAGGCTAAAGAGCTGCAGGATAAAATTTATGTAATAATACTTTCTTGTATCATTCCCCACCTAAGAGAATTTAAAAATATTTTTCAAGATTTAATGCATAAAGTACCAAAACACCATTTGTGAGTCTTAACACTAGTGACTAGAAATGACTATGAAACTAGTCAGCAAATTGCTATTTGTTCTTTCTCGTATATAATTCTAAGAATTGAGAAAATTATTTTTTAAAAAATAATATTGCAAATGTTTTCTTGTTGACTATATCTCCTTTAATCTTGAGAATATAAGTTTGAAGAGGGAGACATACTGTGTAGGTAACAATCAGTCATACAAGTTGCTTCTGTTCTGTGAGTTAAAAAAAAAAAAAAAAAACAAGTCTCTTCCCTTGCCCCCTTCCAAAAACCATAAAATGAGTTCACACCCTGTCCATTCAAATTACAGATAGCAGTAACTATTTCACCTTACATAACATCCCTTGTCTAGTTATGCAAAATACAATAATATATAGTCAATAAAGAACTGGTAGTGATTTCTTAAATTATTTTCTGCCATTATCCAGTAACATTTATTTAAAACCAGAATAAACCAAGTTTGAATACTTCTGAACACCCTCGTAAATCACCAGATTTTCCTTTCTTGTATCACTGTAGCAAACTACTGCTCTGGAACAGAACTATTCGGTTGATCCAGTTGCAAAATCATAAGGTGAAACAGCAATGTCTTGAAATGGCATATCTTAAGTTTGGTTGTATGAGTGAGATAGCTATAACCAGGGCAATTCATTACAGCATACTGTCACTCCAGATATGTTTGCTCTAGTGCTAAGGGTTGGAGCTATGAAATAAGAGTTCTTGAATAACTCTTGAATAACTCTTACCATTGGTTGTCAACCTGGGAAAAGTAAGAATATTATTAAATATGAAGAAAATAAATTACTTTTCTTTTTCCTATTATTATTATTTTTAAATCGTCAAATTAATTGTCAAAAACTGTATGACTAGATTTAGCAATACTGCAGGAAATAAAAAAAAAAAAGAAATAACCTTTCAAATATAGGAATAGGAGATCTATGATATCCTTCAGTTCTGAGAAAGACACTGTATCTCTGTTGACAAGAAAAGCAAAGAATTTCACCAAGAGAATTTATTACAAGTGAATAGTGCAAATATTAAAAAAACATTATGGCTCTGTAAATCAGAAAAGTGAAAGAGGAAAATTTCAACCCTCCAAATACTGGAATATGAGACCATGACATTTCTCTGAAATCAAGAACTGGTTCATTATATGTGCCAAGAGCAAGTCCCCTCAGAGCTCCAGAGAGGAAAGGTAACACAGCATCCTCCCACAGAGGGAATGGCAGTTTGTGTCAGAGCACAGTCCTGTCGGTCATAGGAACGTTATTTCGGGGCTCTGTAATGACTAAGACTGTTGATGTTGAACTTCCTACCAGCCAGCTGACCTAGAATAACCCAGTTGGCATGGCATTAGGTGTGGTAGCGCCTATTCTGTGCAGAAGGATGAATCATTTTATAATTGCAATAGTCACCACAGCTCAGGCTACATTCTGAAACAAGTCAATGTGAAAGCAACCACGAGCAGAGATTCCCTTCCTGAGTTTTCCAGCCTTGGTACCCACCTCTTTTTCATTATGTAGCTTTACAAGTAACCATACCACCTAAACATAATGCTGTGCTGATGAGTTGGGAGGTAAAAAATCTCTAGCTCTTCTCTCTGGCCTACTTCTTTCCTGGTGCCACGTCCTTAAAATTGAAAATAGATTTTTGTTTCCTGGTATAATAAGATATTTTCTCTAGGGAGAATTAAATAAGAAAAAAGTATAGTTCTGCGAGAAAAAGGGCTGATTTCTTATAGATTTGCATTTCATAGAAGAATTCCCTACTGTCTAATAAACATGTAAATGCCAATTTAAGCTTTTTCAGCAGCTGAAACATTCTTCACATGTGTTCTCTAAGTCATTTCTCTGGAGTCTAACAAGAACCAAATTCATGCCTTAACCTCTCTTGGGAGGAAGAGTGTATGCAGTGACTGACATTGTGGAACATATTAGGGCACAAAAAATTTACATAGAACTGTTCTTAAACTAATATTTTACTCCAGCACTTCTGAAAATGAGGACATTCAGCCCAAGCTAAAGATCTTCATATATAGAGTTCATTCATACTAGGTTAGTTAAATGAGGGAGCTTTATTCCACCTGTACTAGGTGAAATCAAAGATAAATGTATGATAATTGTTAATATGCCTGTGTGAATGCAGTGCCACAGGTACTACCCATGAATAAAACTTAAAATACAATATGAAAATAAATTTAAATGAACAAATAACCTTTAAGAAAAGGGCAATATAGAATATTATTTCTGATATGGCAAAGCTGTAATTCTATAATTCATTTACTTGGGGAACTCAAACTTGGGGATATAAACTCTTTTTTCTAATATATATCATTTCTATGATAGTGGAATTTTAATCCACAATCAGGGTTGCTAGCTCATGGTAATACAATTAAACAACAAATAAATTGTTTCATGTTGAGAGCTGCTTGAAGAACTTTGTTTACACCTGTGTTCATATTTTCAAACAATCACTTTGCCTAAAAAGGTGTTCACATAGAGTTGTTAGGATCAAGAAACACGGAGGGAACTACACAAATAAAACATGTATTTTTCATAAAACTACCAGCAGTCATCTTCTTTTGAACTTACTCTACTTCTAGAAATAATAAAACGTTTAAAATACATCTGGCTGGGAACTGTTGGGATGCAATCTGAAAACACTGCTGTCATTTCCATGGCAAAAACTGAAAGTCATGATGGAAAACCAAACCTCCGACTTCTCTTTTTCACTCTACTGAAGTATTTTACATGCTCTCTTGGCTCTGGCTACTCTCTTCTCCCACCTGCCATATGTGCATATGAATGGCGAAGCGGTTGCTAGGGCATGGGGCCAGGGGAGCTGAACCAGAAGGGAGCCGGGCTGCTGGGCACAGCGCCCTGAGGGAGGTGTGCTACATTTGCCTAGTGGCAATGTTGGTTTCTTGAAGTAAACTGGATGGCATTTCCATATGCACATCCCTTCCAGTAAATTCATGAGCCCCTTCAAAGCAAATATTATTTTGTTGGATGTAAGAAGTTACTGCTTGGAATTTTATTGCTTTGCCTCTTCAGTTTTGAGTATCCTCTCTTATGGCATCTGAGGTAACATCATGACTGGCTTTGTCTCATAAAGAATCTATAACAAGCTACACTTGCAAAATTGAATGACTATTGTATCATTTCTGCATCCAACCTATCATCTTAACCCTGAAGTATTTTATGATAGCAACTTCCACAGAAAAATAAATGCAAAAAGCATTGGATGACTCTTTTGAGCATATTAACCTTTTCTGGTGTCTATCACCAGTTGCAGACTTATCTCTGGAGTTACAAACACAACAGCTGAACTTCTAAAAAACAATGTAGGAGACCTTACAGCAATCTAGCTTCCAGTGACTTCGTATTGCATCATCAATGTGTAGGGTACACTCCAGCCTCCATGGTAAAGCTCAATCCACAGTTCCCTCACCACAGTCCTGTCTGACTCCAAATGCATCCTTCTGTGTATGCCAGTGTTTCAGCTTCAGAACTGCCAGTTCATTTATAAAAGCTTTCCAGGACATAATGTTTTCAAACGTTAAAAGAGGCAAGTCTTAAAAAGACATAACCCATGGGATATAACCTCACTTTTAAGAAAAGATTAAGAGGTTGCACTTCCTAGCCTGAAAACATACAATGCAATGGTATTCACACTGCGATGTGGAACGAAGACTCCCAGGGATCCTGAATATGTCTATCTGAGAAATAAATAGTTCTTCAAAGGTCTTCTCTTTAAAAGGGCAAGCCATTTAAATATCTTGTAGGATTTGGACTAGGGTCACTGCATACACCTAGAAGCTCTACTGTTATTCCTGTGAAGCTGGTAACTGAAACTTCAAGATGGTATCTATAGTCTTTAAAGAATTTTGTTTTACATCCTAAACTTGATCTCTTTGACTTCAAATGGCAATACTGGTTATAAATTATTCATGATTTGTAGCTGTCTCTTCTGAGACATGATCTTCAAACTAAGCATCCTCTTCACCTCTATCCTTTCCTTCAGGCCTGTTGCATGCAGGCTTGTGGCCAGCCTTACTCTTGCTCCTGGTATTAATTATAATTTTAGAATGTCTTCTCATTGTTTGCCATTTTTCATAGTTTCTCTCTTTCTCTCTCGCTATCTCTAACACCTTTTATTTTTCTAACTCTACATCTATTTACTATTTTAACCATAACCTAGTTCTCCTTCTGCTTCAGTGCCTTTATTTTTTCTTTTTCTCTGATTTTACAAATTATTTTTTTCCCCTTCTAATAGCTAAAGAGATTATGGGTTTGACATCTTTCTTTTCTTTCCTTCAATGATTTTACATTCTACCTGATGTCAATAATATCCTCCTAGAAAGCTCAAGAGGTTAAAAATACACCCAAACACATTTGCCATCTCCTTTCTTAGCATATAAATAACTGTTCTATTAGAGCTAGTTTTTTCCATTTCATTCCCTCACCAATGACACTTTAGACTATTTTGCAACACCTACTCTTGCCAGTGGATGTTTCTGCTGTTACAAGTGAGCTGTGATTGTGAACAAGATTAATTTGCACATTGCTGGAGGTTTGCACCTGAGTTCTGCAGGACAAAATGCTTAAGAAACCAGAAACAATTTGGAATCTGCACACAGAGCAGTCATTGTCCTCAGGAAAACTGACAGCAGGAGAGTGAGGATACTATTTAACTCTCAAACATTAGTCCACAACACTTTTCTAGAGGAATGTCTCAAACTGGAAAATAAATACATTTGTGATATTTTAATTTTAAATTGTTCTAAGTACTTATGAAAACCCACAAGTATGACTAAGAGTATCTTATTTTTAATAAATATAGATGTGAACTCCAGAGCACTCTTTTCTGGGTAATCTGGCAATCTCTTACAGCAATATAATGGATTTACCTACTTAAGAATACAGAGCAGAATATCTCTGAAATTCTTCAACATTTCTCATTGGAAAAAATACAGGTTCTAGAGGTAAATGGCTTGCCTAAATGTTATAGTTTTAAAGCATGCTTCTAATAAATTTTAGATGCTTACAAAATGCTGACAATAAATTGTTACTCTCAAACAAGTGAACCTAAATACAGATCCAGATTCTTCTCATGTAAATCATTCTAAGCTTTTGTGTATAGGATTTATGATATTTTAAAAGCTTTTTAAAATTTATGTATAAATGACTGTATATAATATAGTCATATATGTAATATATTAACTATTTATTTAATGTACATGAATTCACATCACGTATATTACATAAATAAATTATCTTTTATGAAGCTCAGTTCATGTCAAACTAACTCTAGAGCTCTAAATCCTAGTAGTCAACAACTATCTTGGGGCAGATGCATACCTTCCTGAAACATGCACATTAATGGGAGTAACCTGCTCTCATAGAGCCATTTGCATGTACAGCAGGAGAAAAGTACAGCTTAAGTGGGAGAGAATGTATTTGTGTGAGACAGCACATACTGCTCAGAAAGTAGGTAGGGAACAGATATATATGAGATACAGAAGGCTGTTCTTCCCATGCCTTGAACAGACTATGTAAGATAAAGAAAAATGTTTTTTCTTTTGAGCAATGTAGACCTCTGTAATAGCCAAACAGCATATTTTTCAGGATTCCCTTTTTTCAGATTAGAAAACTGATTTCTTCTGCGTCACACTCATTCTCTTAGGTCAAAAGGTGCTCTTACAACCAGTCCAAACTGGGTTTACTTTACTATAGAGAAATTTTACAAGCCAAAATTCTAGTGAGGACCTATGAAACAAGTTTAAATCAATATACGCAGACATGCATAAATTGGAAAAATAGAATATATGTTCTCCAGAATGGCTAACCTCTGAGAATGTACTAGTCATGGGTTATTTTAATTCCTGATTTTATTTGTGAGAGTTAAATGCAACTGAACTCAACTTACTGGTAGGAGTTAAATGCACCTATCTCAGCTTCATAGGCAGCCACATATTAACAATTAGAGGAAAATAACAAGTACACTTTTCTCAACCTTTAAAAAGACCTTAACACAATCTACATAGACCTATCACTACTGTCACTGTAAAACATCTTGGGGAGGGACTGAAAACTGAAGTGGCTTTATAGGTTACAAGCACAGGCAGGAAGCTTCCTTGTACTTGATAGTCTAAGAAACCAGTACTTCTGTCAGGCAACTGTTCCAAAGTGTCCATGTCTCAAAAAAAAGTAATCACTCCATTCATAAACAGTAACATGGCATTAGATATAAGTAGAAAAAAAAAATTAACTAGCCCACAAATGAGTATAACTGATGCTGGGAACGCAGGCAGCAGCTACATTTGGCTCTAGGTTTAGAAAGGTGTCAGACAACATGAGCAGAAGGAGCACAGGGCTCACTTCCCTGTTATATAAATGAAACATACATTGCTACATACAGATAGTGAGATTACCATGGAAATCAGTACCATAATCTAAAAAAAAATAATAAAAAAAAAAATTGATTAATATTAAAACTTCACAGTTACAAAAAAATGTATTATTCTTCTCCCTTGTTCCTTTCACTTTACATATGATAAACATGCACAGACATGTTCAAGACTCATTCAAACAGCAACTCCTCCGGGTGTAACCAATTTACAGGTTCACCTGCTAATGCACATGAGTACTAAAATATGCACTGGAATTCCTACACAAGTACTAGTAAATCTTAAACAAGACGTTAGCATTCAGTTTAACACATTGTGTGAACATCCTCTCTTCCTACCTGTGTATCTGGGTAAACAACAGGTTTCTGAAAAACTTAATATAATAAGGTGAAGTGGAAAGCTGATTGGGAGGATTCCCTGCAAAATTCTGCAAGCTTTTCAACACTGAAAGCCTTTATGATAAAATCATGAATTTTTAAACAGCAGAATTATGTTTTGCTATGTAATTTCATTTTAAGTCAATATTCAACACAGGCAAATAACAGAAGTTTAAACTGCACTTATGCACTGCTGCCAGCTGTGTCTGTCATTGATAAAAGAAACAAAAAATTGTGGACTGTGTCTCTCAATAGCATAATCACTACCTGGTTTATGCGCTTACTTACATTTTAATTAACCATTAAATGAATGATTTAGTTACCCTTCAACTGCATAGGGATATCCTATAAGAATCAGGAGAATCAGAGAGTTCAGAATTATCATAATCATTCAAGAACTCATATCATTTAGTTGTTAGCCAGACTCTCAGTATGGACAAGGTTTTCAGTGGAAGGTACAGGGGCACAATCAGAGATGACAATGAAATAATCTAACTATCATGCATGTATCACCTTTATTATTCTTATTTTTTTTTTTGTAAGCCCCAGCGCATGAGAGTTTTTGTTCTTTTCCAAAATTCTGTTTTCTGATTTTATGATCTAGAGGTGTCATCTTGTTTCCATGTTGTATAAAATATTTTTTCAAAGCGTACAGCCTGCTTCTTTCTGGCAACCCAGACACATGACAGGACACAAACATGACAAAATTGAATAAAGTTTGTATTTGCTTTGTATTTTAATAAAAACATGTTTGGAAAAATGCAGAAAGTTTCAAACTAATCATTATAGCACTGATTACAGGCTCTTATTTTAAATAGGAATATTTGTGAGTTTATTTTATTTTGCTTCTTTGCATGACCATGCTTACATTAGTACTTTTTAGGAGTATCACCAGGAACAGAATAATAAGAAATGTTTTTGAGTTTTCTTTTTTTGTGAGAGACCAAAGAAAATTATTATATAATAAGTATAAATATAAATCCTAGATGTTATGCAATTACATAAAATATTATTTTTTATTATTTTTCAACCACTCAAATTAAATATTTCCATGTAAGTTTAGAGCAGAATCTGCCAGGTGTTGCTGACGCATATAATGTGCACCTGTTCCAAAGAACCTCCATGAGAGGAAAGATGAGCTGAGAGAAGAGAAAGAGCTGTCCTATAGCATTACTGCTATTCAGTGAGAGAGGTGGGACTAAACCTGAAATATCTTGCCCACTGCTTCAGTGTCCTAATCAATAATCCCCACTGCTTCTTTAAGATATTTTTGGGGCTATGTTGTTTTCCAACAAGCCAATTTACTTTTTACTATGTATCTTTGTTGGGTTCTTGTGCTCAAAGTCATCTTCTTTTATTACTGAGCTGCCCGAGCTCTCTGAAGCCCATGATATTTGGTAGCTGATCACACTGAGCTCTGAAGAGAGTTGGGTTTGATGTGTACTGCTTTTGCTCCTTGATGTTTTGCCTTCCAGGATCTCCTAGCCGTGTGAGTTTTAGTCTTCTCTTAGTTATTTAGATTGGCTTCCTGGGGGCTTGAAACTAAATATTCACTGATGCAATCTTCTAAAATATTTAAAAGCAGCCAAAAATAAATGGAATTGAAGTCTTAAAAAAAATAAATAAATAAAATAGTGCTGGCTGTTGAGCAATAAAGCATGTTGTACTCTTCCCAGCATCCCTCGGGCTCTTTGTTTATGTTATTGTCTTTCCAGTAATCTCCCTGTGCATTCAGTGGAAGTGAGATGCTGGTGTTCAAGTGGTACTTTCTTGTATAAATATTTCTTCTGCTGGGGGGTTCAAATTGAATGAATTTGTGAAATCTGTAGCTCCCCTGAAGAACACTGCCTCCAAGCAGTCATGTCTTCTCCCCTCTGGAGAAGAAGTAGAAGAAAACATCAAGTTTTATTGCAGCCTTGGGTTATGTAATACTGTCCCCTGGCTCTGAAAATAACTAGAAACATCAAGATCAACGATTAAATGTACTGTATCCTCAGATTCCTCTTCTCTAAAAATGAAAGGCTTTCAGAGGAATTCCAGAATTACCTTTGTCATGCAAGACCATTTATAAAGATGTAAAAGCAAATCTGAGTAGTGTTTTATGAATTGCATTAGTCCTCTGCAGTCATTTCAGTAATCACAACATGAACAAAGCTCATTAAACAGTATTAATTTCAAGGGAGTTTTCTAACATTTCTGTAAGTATGTTGTTATTTAGACCAAAAATAGTAAGTACTTTCTTCTCTTCTATTGTGGCATTCACCAAATAGGCCTGCATCTAATTTTCAACCACTTCTGAAATTTTAGGAAGCCTACAGTAGAGTTCGTAGATGGCACGTGGGTCTCTTGTTCAGCCGATATGAGAGTAGTTCTGTCCACAGACTCATCCACTTATCACAAACAGAGCCCTGATGTCTAATATCAGATTAGCTGAGATGACACCAGGAAGGGAATTGGTCCACCTAGGATCTGACTACCTTTGGGAGCTATCTGTTCCTTTTGGTTGACCATTTGCTTCTAACTTTATTTTAGGTACTCAAATGGTAGCAGTTTTTAACCTAGGCTTCAAAGTGCCACCTTTGACTTCATTCCCATTTTTATATCTTACATTTATCTTATTATCCCTGGAGCTGCCAACACTCCCTTTTCACTCAAATCCTTTGCACAGCTGTCTAGGAAGTCCAAATATGCAGACCCATCATACGGTATAAATGTTGTGTTTTACCACTCATGTAAAACAAAACCAGCCACCATCTTGTGCTTTTTTCTTCGATGCAAAATGGCTCAAAATTTCAATATGATAAAATTTACATAGCTTTAACAATTCTTATTTCATGCTGTTTCATAATCCTGATAGTGTTTTTGATCTAAAGTACCAGGGATGTGGTACTCTTCATGCTTGAAGTATGGAAAAAAAACAGTTATTTCCAATTCTGCCTGTATGTAAGAGCAGGAAGCATTGGACGTTGCCAGAAAGTGGGTATGCCATGTGGTGACCGTGAAATGAATGAAGTGTAATAAAACAGATTTCTCAATTGCTTACATTGGTGATTTCACTGTATCTCAAAACCTTTATTATTATAATGATAATAGGTCAAATATTCAAAATTAATCAAGTCATTGCTTTGAACATGACCAAAATCCTTAGCTATAGGTGCATAATTTTTTGGAAGCAAACAGCTTTTTCTTAGGTACTCAGATAACAACCAGACATCCAAAAGAGACAGGAACACAGGATCCCTGACTGCGACAGGCACAGCAAGATTTCTAACAGAACTGTACTCCAATTGGTTGTGTTGCCTGCTTGGAAATTGTGGCCCTCTACTTCCTCAAGCTACTTGAGATTTCTGTCACCCTTACATTTTCTTATCTCTTTGTTCCAGTTTTCTATCACAGTAAATCAAACAGGTTATTTAGAAACCTACCACTCCTAATCATTCAGAGATGAGACACTGAGCTTTCATCCTTGCTTGATGCTTCCTAGATCGGAAAGGAGTGGGAAAGGGAGCAGAAGGTTCTATAATTTGCATCTTATTTGCACGCTGAAGCATAATGGTTCATTCACAGCAGTTGCAACCTATTATATCGTGCTGCTGCCATATCTGAACACTAATCCTGAACACTAAAAATCCTCCTTTGTTTGCTAATGTCAGTGTGTAGTAGCTTAGCTGACTTCAAAAACAAACAGAAAAGATCAGTTGCTTGAAATTATGTCCCAAACTAGAAAAATCATAGGTAAATATATAGGGTCAGTAACATTCTTTTTCCCTTCAAATGTCTAGCATTCACAGATGGAACCTTAGAAACACACACACCTAAGTTTACCTTCAATCCTTCAATGCATTTCCACATACTGACATTTTTCAGCAACAAAAAATTCTTAGCGTGAATCTTGCCTCTGTGAATTCAAAGGGAAGGTGGGAACAACAGTAATAGATTTTAATTACTGTCGAGTGTCATTACATTCTTTCCTCCTATAATTAGAAACTAATGAGAATTGGAACACATTCTGTCAAATGAACTGAGAAAACAGCACTTCAAGTGGAATGAGTGGCCAGGGACCAAAAAAAATCCAGAACTGTCGGGCAGAAAGTCATGTCATACATAAAGAAATTGTATTTGCTTGGATGGCTGTAATGATTCATCTACTTTTGCAAGAATTTCATCAGCTGGGGTTGTTATTTCACACAAACATAAACTCTTTCCAGTTTTCTTCTCCCTGGTCCCGCAGTAAATCAAGGTGTTTGATGTCAGATACATTCACACAGACATACATGTTACTCTTTGAAACTGGAAATAAAAAGATAAAATCTCCTTCCATCCCCTGCCCCCTGCACTGCTGTGCAATGTAGTTAGGATTCATCCTTTAGAATGTAAATTGAAAACCAGGCTTGCAGCTATCTGAATCCCAGTGATATCTTATACAAATGGAAAATAGTGCAAGTTTTGCCAAAGCCTTAATATTGTTTTACCTCATTACATAATCAAGCTATAATCATGGCTTAGAGAAGGATAGTTAGAATTGGGGTGAAATCCCTTACTACAGTTGCTGTGCTCTATCAGCAATAACCATGAATCACCCCATTCTTTATGTAATGCCCAGACAGAAAGAGTGCCAACAGTCAGGTAGAGAATGGCACAGCTTTCCAGTGCTTCAAGTCTGTTGCAAGCAAATCGCTACAATGCCACGGCAGACTTTCTTTCTTTCTTTGCTCTGAAGGCTAAACATTCACTTTATTTTATTTCACATCATGATTTCCCTATGACACAATAGTGATATTTTGCTGCTAAACCTCAGAGTGAAAGAGGTTGTCTAGCATTTTTTAAAAGGAAGAGACTTGATTATTTTTTGAAACTGTCTGACCCTTACACAGTCTAAAAATGAGTCAATGAAAGAACAAAGAACTGTGAAGGACAGAAACAATGAAAAGGACATTTGTCAAAGGAAGAGATAATGAGAAGTTCTCATGGTCAGATATCTAGGTAACAGTGTTCTTTCTGATTTTGCCTTTTCCCCAGACTTTTTAGTTCTGGCTGTGGACACCAATAAATCTCATGAATATCAGTTTATGATCAGCACTGTGATCAAATTTCAGTTCCATTTTTATGTAAATTCACTCTTGTGCCCAGTGATCAAATACTTCAGCTGAAATTATTTTCCTGTGATATATGTAAAAACATATTCCACTGGATCAGCTAATATCATCTCTTCATTGATAAATGACCAGTTTTAGAATATTGTTTCCTTAGTACTGAACTAGACAGACTTAAGAACTTTCTGATCTGTTTGAAGAAGAGAAAAGCATCAAAAATAGGCCAGCTTAGATTTTCTACGAGAGAATAACTTGAATAGGTTAAATATGAATCTTCATAGAAAATTGTGGGTCTAGAAAAAACATTATGTTTTCTTCATACCACCATAACAGTGCAAGACATCTCAATGAACCTAATTTTCAGGCTGACTCAGTACCCTCACCAAGACAATAAGTACCAGCAGAATTCCAAATATAGACCCTGTCAAGGCAAGGAAAGAGATGGGGAAAAAAGCCAAATGAAGATGTATCAGAACAAATACATCAATCTTAAACTATTTACATGATTTTTCATCCTCGATTAGAGACACACTGTACAATGTAGTCCACAGCCTGACATTGGCCTGATTTGGGAGCGAGAGGTCTGGCTCTGGTCTCCCATTCACCCCTTTTCCTGCCTTTCTTGGGGGCAGTAATCTGCATCCAGCCACTGCTGAGCAGAGCATACGCCAGAGCTCTGGTACCATCGCCTGTTTTGCCATAAAAGAGAAAAAGCTTTGTTGATATTTTACATTTTTTTTTTTTTTTAAATTGTTTTCTCTACTTTTGGCAGCTTTGAGTAAGCCTGATGCCCTCCAGTGTGACAGAAATGGAGGAAGGGCACACAATGTGAAGGAAATTGGTTGTTTTACAGGCAATGCCCCACTCACTTAACAAGTAGTTATTATTTATTATTGCAGAATATCTGTATAAAAAAGACACCAAGCCTGACTCTTTTTTAAAGAAGGTTGCCTTTAGAATCCTTTATGGTCCCTTTTGCTATTATTTTTTGTAGTCAGTACTGGTCTAGTAGGTTGGCATTTTAAGAGCTAGAGAGAATTAGAAGTTCATCTGGTAGGATTTGGGTACATAGCTCCTGCCCAGAAATAATACATAGCAAGATGCAGTAATGCTACCTCTAGAAAAATAACAGATGTTTCTCACATGTTCTAGAAATCTGAATATTGCAGTTTAGCCAGTAAACCCTCTGGGTGTCTGGAATCATCTTATTTTATGTGTGGGTACATCATGAAAAAACTGGTCAAAGATTAAAGTCTTTCAGTTTTGTTAAAATATTTTAGATGTTTTTAAAAGCATTTTTTTTTTCAAATTCATCGTGAGTGTCCTTTTTGTTTGTTTGTTTGTTTGTTTGTTTTTTTCTTTAAATACAATAAAGTCAGAGAGTTTACTTAGAGTACTGAGAACAATGAATTTACAACAAAGGTCCTAACTTAAAGGAGGTATTTATAGAAATCATATATTACTATTTTAATGGTATTTCCATGTACCATGACTAACATCAAGTAAACATATCTTTTCCATTAAACTATTATTTACCTGTTTGTTCTTTAAAAACAAACAAACAACAAACCAAAAAAACAACAACAAAAAAACCAGTGCTAGCTGTGATTTCTGCCTAACAGAAAATGAGACTGTTGGCCATGTTAACAGTAAAACAGAGAGAGAACAAGGATGTATCTGTTAGTTATTTATGAGGAAAGGAAGATAAATTCTGCTGCCACAGTTGCTCTTCATTACCAATTTATGCAGTTTATACTCATTACTTGTAGCACAAAAGTGATGTTACTTTGGTAATATTTCTATCATACAAGAGTTGGTTTAATTCTTACAAGTGCTCCTCTATTAACAGAGCCATAGAAGTCAGTTATGTCATTTGAGTATTTGTATAAACACTCAGTGAGGAAAATCATTAGAAATTTTTAAGGTTCAGTTTTCCACTGGCAGACTTTCCATCATTTCTCATTTCTATTCTGAGGTGACAGTGCCCTCCTGTGGCACGATTTTTTTTTTTGTTTTATTCCTATGTATACTCCATCCAGAAAGATGAACTGGATATGGTTTCCCATATAAAAACAAGACATTTATTTGTGTACTTGTTTATATGAGTTATTTTTGAGAAAAGGTTCCATTCCTATCTATATTTTCACATGGTTCTCTAAACAAATCTTTTTAAAGGTCTTGCTCTTATCTGTGTGGTTTCTGTGTAAAATTAGTAGAGAAAAACCCATTGGAAATCTGGCCAGCTGGTGCATGTCTGGGTCTGTATGAACCATGTGGCTGCTATTGGCTGTGCTAAGAAAATTATGCCTATTAGTTAACATTTAAACAGTGACCTACATGAAACCTAGTTGCTAGTCATTTGATCAGTCCTTAAGGAACAAATGAAGGCCTGAAATTTTGGGAGAGTTTGGCTCATACATTACTCTTCTCCTGTCTTTTTTTTTTTTTTTTTTTTTTTTTTTCACAAATCCATCTTGTAGAGGAAAACTTCAAGTTTTAGAAAGATATACTAAAGATACTTGGTAAGCTTTTTCTGCCAGTTATTGATTCATCATCAATATTCTCCTATATAATTTATTTTATCCACATATTTTTACATTTTAGGCATAAAAAGCACTAAATTATAAACATTTTCAGAATTACTAATATACACTTTTGCTAAACACTGACAAAAATATTTAAGATAACCAAATACTCAAGGAAAATCCTGTTCAGACCCTGGGATAGAACACATTCAGTTCCTGGGAAAGAAGAGCTCCATTATGAAGCTCCCTGACACCATGGAGTCAGCATGAGGTGAGGAGCTCATGTGCTCTATACTTTCAGCACACAGAGAAATTCTGGATATTTTAGGTAGTGGACCCTATAATTAAACAAATAAAGTTTGAGAAGAACAGACCCACCTCTACCATCCATCTGTTTTTCAGTGGTGTGTAGCTTTGTAAGAAATAGAGATAGCACAGGGTTAATCAGAACAAAGCCTTCTTGTAAACTCAAAAAACTTCTTATGTCTATGCACACATTAGTTGTTTTCCAAAACTTTCAATTTAGCCATGACAGATTTTCACAGAAATGCCAACATGTAAAAAGGCCAGCCCTTCACCTAACTGATTTTACCTGTTCAAAACTCCATATATTTAACAGAAATGAAGCACTGAATTTTCTCCAGTCTAAAATGATCTATGAGAATGAACTGAAATGATGCATGCAAATAACTTGGCCGGGTGGCCAACATATAGTTTTTGGAGCTCTTCTGCAGTTCTTCTAATAATTTAAAACTAGCAGTGTTTTAAACAACAGAAAACAGAATCTTATAATAGTAAGTGTGAGACAATCTCAGCTGTAAGTGTTGCTACCTGAACTATAATTAAGACACTAATTTCCTGTGATGTTAGAAAGCTGTTCTTTTCTCTAACATTTGTACTAGCTTCCAAATCACTTCTGAGTACAAATTAGAGGCTTGTTTCCCCAGTACCTTACACTTTGCACAGTCACTTAAACATGCATAAAGAGAGTCCTAATGGGTATAATTTCCCATTCACTTCGCACAGGTATAAATGATTCCACAACCAGGAAGCAATGAAGGATCACACCCACTGTGCTGATTAAATCAGTTAAGTACAGCATACATTCCCCCTGGCTATGCTTCCTGGCAAACTAATTCCTTCTATTGAACCTCTGGGACTTGGGCCAGGATGTATGCACAGATGGTTCCTCAAATCAGGAATTCTCTTCCC
Organism: Tyto alba; assembly: GCF_018691265.1. Taxonomy (NCBI): domain Eukaryota; kingdom Metazoa; phylum Chordata; class Aves; order Strigiformes; family Tytonidae; genus Tyto; species Tyto alba. The sequence goes on from NW_024881279.1 coordinate 15,316,449, forward strand.
CTACTGTCTAGTAGAGCCTGAATCCTGGCATTCAAACTACTATATCACTCAAATGTATGGTAGGAAGAGCTTTTCAAAGTTCGCATAGCTTTGAGACTGTGCAAATTAGGACGGCACACATCTCCTTTTCAAAATATCTCCTACTCTAGAAGTGACTTAAGGCCCATGCACTTTCTCTATGTGCAGCAGGGATTATTTCCACCAAGAGAAATCTTCAACTTTCCTTTCAGAGTAGCAGTATGATGATCCTGTGGCTCAAGTCAGAACCCCGCCCTGCATCTCATGATCCTCCAAACCTAATTGGCAGGAATATGCATTTAGTAGAAAACATTATATGAATATTTATACACGAGGATAAACATGACCTGGATAGCATTTTCCTGAAGGACTGCATTCTGGTTTAAATACATGTCACTGAAGAAACTCGTTAACTGGTTATCCTATCTTCAGATGAAGAAGACTATGTATATCTATCTATATATACAAACATAGGTGAATACAGAGGAATATGAGAAATACATTTATTCATACAGAGAGAGAGATGAGGATGACTTATTACATTTTTCAATGTAATAAGATTGATTTTCCCTGGAAAATTTTTTATTTCTTTAAAGTTGAAAATTATCTAGATATTATTTTCTAGACACAGGTAATAGTTATATATACACCTTAGAATGGGTGGCAGGACTGTAACATCTCTGATGAAAGGCTAAGTAATACAAAATCTTCTAGTTAGGGTGCCAAATGTTAAGTATTTAAGTATGTTGTCTCACAAAGATACTGCCAGGTTTCATTATCATTCATTTCTGGAAAAATCCAAAAGTATATTAAACCCTCCAAAGAGCAATCTGGCAGTCTGAGAAGCTTTCTTGATGCAATAGACAACACTGGGTAAACAAGAGCCAGAGCTCAGGGAAAGACGATGAAGTAATAATGAAAAGATTATCAATTTGCCAAGTGAGGGCTAATGAATGACACTGTGCTAAGGATCAAGTCTGGCCATTTTTTACTAAAATAATGTCTTAGTTTGACAGCTTCATGAAGGCATCACACCAGGAGTGAAAAATCACCTCAGGCACAGACATAATCTGAAAATAACAGGAAGTATTTAAACTGATCCCAGCTGAACAGCAGAGAAGTCCATGAATAGAGTAAAACAAACAAACAAACAAACAAAAACCCAACAAACAAACAAAAACTGTGGATACAAACATGCCTGTGGCAAGATTCCATCATGAAAGGTGTGACTAAAGGAAAGTACTGTCAAGAGCATGTCCCACAGAGGATTTAATGCATTTTACATTTTGGATGTATGTGTTATGACAATTGATACTAGGTCTTAAATTGCACATCTTTGGTCTTGCATTAATGTGTATGCTCAGAGTACTTATTCAAAATCTCAGAAGATCTGCTGTTACATCATTCCAACACCACTTACATAAACTGGGCAATACCAGCAAGATACTACTCTGGAGCATCCCACCACTTAGTTCTGTTTTTCTTAATGCTTTACTTAGAATTGTTCATATTACTTCAAGGCTGGAAGAGATATTCAATACATTACAGAATTATTGGTTTGCCGTGTCTTGGTATTCCCTTACTCATATTTGTTATTCTCACTCTTACCTTGGAAAAAAATTATCAGGACACCCCACTTCCCAAAATCTCAACCAGGCGAGATAAAGAATAAACAGAATACCTCTCTGTGGTATTAACATTATTCCTTTCTTTAGTAAGAGTCTCTGAAATAGTGGAATTTACTCCACAATGAAACAGTGTCTGCAACACTAGCAGGCTTTCAGATTAGAAAGTAACATGTAATTTTAAAATAGTTTAAGCTTCCTTGATTGATTCTTCAGTCTGGTCAACTCCACACTGCCTGGAAGTTATAGTTGAGACTGAAGTTTTTACTTCTTCTGATTTAACTTTATTAGTGGAAACCTTAAAGACCATATAAAGTATTTATGGTCTCTTATTTCCTTGAACTTTCAGTAAAATATTTTGATTTCTACAAGACATGAGGAATAAGATCTGCCAGAATAATACTGTGGACATTGTCTAGAAATATCAGGAGCTGATACAGTGTTTCCTTTGGATATCATTCTGGAGTGTTTTGGATTTTTTTACCCATATAACCATCAGGAAAGAAAGCCTTTACATAAAGGAAGGTAAAATAACATTTGCAAGGGCTGAATAAAATCTAGAACAATTACATCACTTCTTAACTCTTTGGAACATGTTAGCAGAGATATGCTATTTCTAAACATAACTGATTAAGAAATCCAGTATTATTAAAAAAAAAAAAAAAAAAACAGATGGAATTATGTTCAATTACATATAAAATACTTTCCCCTGAAGTGCCTCCAGTTTGTGTAGCAAATGCTCTGTGATGGGACACTGCTGTTGCTCTATGGGAATGGATTGTCCTCTGAAGCGCACCTCTAAGATGACAGAGAATTCAGAGTAATGTTTCATTGCTGCTGAATGGACAGAGGCTTTTACAAGTTAGTTAACATTTTAAAAGCTCTTATGCATTACAGTTTGGAGAAAAAAACATTTTATTTTAAAATAATGTATAAAATATTGTAAATATATTCTTTTAATAGCTTACTGTACAAAAAAAATACTTTTTCAGGATTTACCTATTTGTTTTCTTAGCATAAGTATTGAGTTTTGGGTTTGACTCTAAACCTGCAAGAAAGTACTGGCTTGTGTACTAGATTCTCATATTTTCTGTTCTTTTAACTCAAAGATCATACAAGACAAGAGTGCTAGAATTACCAAAACAGTTGGGCATAAAGACCTGTCCAAGTACAGGACAAAAAATATAGAGAAAGTAGTTAACTAGGATCTGATAGATCTGTTCAGCTACTCCAAAAATGTCTATAGCAGTTGCAGCTTCAGAAAAAGAAGCAATAAATAACAGAAATAAAACATCTGATTTTTAAATTTCAATTGTGAGCTAATTTTTTGTGCCTTTTTACATTCTCATATATATTTGGGTTTATATTTCACCTCTTTCTTCTGGTAATTTTTTATCTCATTAAAACACTGAGTATGCAAACAGCCTTTTCCTTAAAACTGTTTGCATGGAAGTAATACAGCTACCACTTAAAGTAATCTCTACCATAGTATAGCAGGACAAGAATCCCAATTTTGAAATACCAATGCTATTAATAGCATATACAAAGGTGAATGAATAAAAAAGTTAATTCCCCAAATTGACAAAATAATCACTTCTCAGGAAGTTATACATGATCCAGAGAGATGAAAAATGAGTCATGCTGTAATTTTACGGCTTCAGTTTTACAGTGTTCCCAATCAGTGGTGGTTTTTATGATGTTTTTTTGGTTTGGTTTTTTTTGGTATATGAAGAACATACATATATAATGCAAATTTATCTGTGAATTTAGGGGATAATAAGATTATAGTTATTAAAAGTGGTTGCTCATATTCAGCCATATCCCCTTGTAAATCACACATATGTAACTTGTTTTTTAAGTTCTTGGTTTAATTATAACATAATTAAATTAAAACTAGTTAATCCCTGGTATATAGATATTTACATTTAAAAAAAAAAATAAAATAACAAAGAAGCACCAGCTAAAAAATGATCTCTGAAGTTTCTTCTGTGACCAGGTTCAAAGGGATTATTCTGGGGGAAATTAAAATTTTAATTATGCCTGAAAACAGAGAACACAATGTTAACTAAAAGTACTGATCTAAGCAGAATACACATTAGCCACAGAGTCTCTTTTATAATGCTGGAAAACTATCTCACACTAAATTTGCAAATCCTATTCTGTTTCAATTTGAGACTTCTCTGGACTGCCTTTCATGGAATTTCAATGAAGTCTTCTGTAGCCTGGGGTTCTGTAGTTCTTTTGCAATCAAGATTTCCCAGGAGTGATGTAATCTGAAGTAAAGATGAGAACTAGGTTTTTTTTAGTTTAGAAAAAATACATCAAAAACTGAAGCTTTGCCATATTCTTGAATCCAGATGGAATTTACTTAATAGTTTGAGAGGGGAAAAACCTGGAAAAAGAATCACGAAACTACTGAATGGGAATGATGTGCTATGCACACCAGAGTAACATATAGCCTGGCTTTTCTGGGCACTTAGGACATGTGGATTCAAATCCTTTTAGAGAAGATAATACAACAGATGTGCAGGCGAATAAAAAATTAATTATTGACACAGCATAGCCCTGAAGAATAGTTGAGAACATGAATAAATTACAAAGTACATCTGAAAGCATGCATTGAGAGCATGCTAACAGGGACAGCATGGTGACTAGAGGTTTGCTGGACCACCATCACTCACTCCATTGCTGTAAAAGGACTGTACCAGGCATCTGCAAGTTATGAGGAATGACTCGGGTAGAAAGAAACTTGCTGTGCTATGCAAGGGAGGTTACCCTTGAAATCTTAAAGTACAAGTTACCTAAGAGAGTTTTATTTCTTTATGGAAAATCCACACTATGTTCTTGAGCTATACCAGTGTTGAAAAGGTAAGCATGTGTTTGCTGTTGGTATACATGGTGAATGAATTTCATATTTATACCCCCAGACATAGAATAGGAAAATCTTAGCTATTACATAGAAATTCTATGTTGGGTTTTTAGCATATTATTCTATCTCAGTATGCTTTTATTTTACAGGAGACTATGTAGTCATGTCTGTTTACTTTAACCTGAGCAGGAGAATGGGTTATTTCACTATTCAGACCTACATTCCCTGCACACTTATTGTTGTGTTGTCCTGGGTCTCTTTCTGGATTAATAAGGATGCAGTTCCAGCCAGAACATCACTGGGTATGTTGTTTCTTCTTCCTGCTTTTATTCAAGCATTATGATGTTTAATTGTCACCTCTGCACATCACCAGTTTGTAAATGTAAAAGGAGAAACAATTTCACATGAGCTCTCCTCATTTAGGGGGTTGTAGTCATTTCCAAGGGATAACACAACCTAAACCATATTTACATCTGTTCCATTTTACTGTCAGATCCTAAGCCTGAGTATTGTAGATTGTCTACAGTAAAAACTTGCATCATTTCTGACAACAGCAGTACTTTTCATAAACACCAAGAGGATGGGGATCATTGCTGGACTAGAGGCAGGGATGCATTAATTTTATTTGTTCTACTTCCATAACATGGCGACTAGCAATACAAATTAAATAATTACCAAGAAGAAATCAACCTTTCTGGCTGTCTGTGTGCCATAATGGTAAAAAGAAGAGAATGTAGTACCCTGACTTATATTTCAGGGACCAACGATCAAATGTACCCGTCAGGCCACAAAATCAACTGAATTTCTTGGTATCTAAAATCCTATACATGAAAACGTAACATGCAATTAATCAGAATTAGCAATTTCTACACATTTAGAAACTGTTTCACAAGTAAACTAAGAGACCAAATTAATCTGGCTTATGCAAAGCAGCTCTAGCTGTAAGAATTAGCAGAGTAGAAACATTCAACTAGACAAAGTTAAATACATTTTCTACTTCTGCATTAAATCCACACAAGTGAGAATCATTTAATTTTTCCTTCTGCATTTCCATTTCTTCACAGAATTATAGCACAGAGCACTGGAGTGCAAACTGAGGGACAGCATTTTCATTCCAAAACCAACTTGAAAGAAACACAGGAACAGAGGACCAGTGGCCCCCATGAAAGAAAGTTTTAAGTGTTTCATTGCCTTTTTCACATCCTCTCTAAGAAGAGGTTATAAAATCTGCTTTAAAGAAGTATAAAATTAATAAAGGCCTTCAGCTTTTATTTTAAATTTTACTTAGTTATACAGAACAGTCTGGTCCCTCTGTTAAGAATTAGTCTGTTTGTACCGCTGAGGAGGTAAAATCAGTGGTGTGGTATCTGTCATATAAAATGTGATGGATTTTAACTGTTCTGATGCATTTTTAATGTTCTTCGCATCATAGTACAGGGAATAATCTTCTGAAAGGAGAAGGGACTGAGAGGATTGTTATAGTACTCCTCAGTTATAGACTGCAATCACTTATGAAGTCCAGATGAGATACTGCTGTGGCAGAGAGAAATCTGACCTCACAGTGCTATAGTCATAAGGAGCCATGAGAGACTGTCCCAGTTTTGTATGCAAGAAATCACTTAAATAACAAGCAGCAGATAATTTGTGTGGGGCTAGCATCTTTTGCATACAACTAGAGTACATGTAGGCAAGAGAAAGGAGAGTTTTATTTCTTTATGTAGCACACATACAAATCGACACGTATTTTGTCCTGAAGCTCCTGTTGCATTACATGTTTTCTTAAGAATTTTCACTAATTTCTACCTCATATAAAGGGCTGCAAGTGTGTTTCTTACTGATACTGTTATTATTACCCTGCAAAAAAATATAGGCAAAACTTATCCCACCAGCACAAAAAGTTTGAGATTGGTCTTGAGGTTAGGTTGAAGAATGGAGTAAAGCAGTTTTTATTCTCCACCATGATTTTCTCACTCTGATACAAGTTCTCTTCTCTCTAGCTCTGTTTAAGGGTTTATGCACACAAACCCTCAAACTAAATTTTTCAATTAAAAATAAAGAAAGGCTTCCTGGAGGTAAACTACAAAACTAAAAAACTACATTACATATCTTAGAATAAGAATCCATCTAACCAAAGTATTCTGCAGAGCAGCACTTACAGTCACCATGCAAAAATGTTACATACCCCATGTTAATTCTTGAAGTTCTCACTGAATCCACATTTTACTGCTGGGATGTGCTGTTTGACACCTTTGCTATATGTTTGAACTCCAGGCATACTTCCAAACCAGTCAGAGAGAGATAACTGGCAAAATCAGTTTGTTACTTGAAGAAATAATAATTCTGTTGCTTTCTGTCTATCTACCAGGTATTACAACTGTCCTGACAATGACCACATTAAGTACAATTGCTCGTAAATCTCTTCCCAAAGTCTCCTATGTGACAGCAATGGATCTTTTTGTGTCAGTCTGCTTTATTTTTGTTTTCTCTGCACTGGTGGAATATGGAACTTTGCACTACTTTGTCAGCAACAGAAAGCCAAGCAAGGATAAAGACAAAAAGAAGAAAAATCCAGTATGTATCTTTTTACCAGCAAGGTCTAAAATTCAATTACGTTTTTTGAAAGAGCATTTAAATCCCTTCATATTTGCACTACCTTTTCAGACTCTGCTATTACACATATACTCTTCCTTTGTATTAATAGGAATGCAAACATTTCATTCACCTTGAGAATTAAAAGCTCATATATTATGGGTCTCTAGATGCCAGAGAAACTAATTTCTTAGAATAAGGATCCTTTTAACCAAAGTGTTCTTCAAATCACAGCTATCACTAAAACCATTATTCATGTTATAGACAGACCCCTTGCTGTGACCTTTATAGAAGAACTATCAGTTTTATATTTTAGCTTTAGCAATATTCTCTGCCATTAACTTATGTCTGTATTATTGACATGACTGGTTTTCTTATAATCACGACTACAGTTAAGCTTTTACATTCAAACTATGGACTGTGCTTTTCCTAATTTCCCCTTAAGCATCTGTTTCCTTTTCATTGTTTCCTTGTCTTCTTTTTCTTACATCTCTTACCTCCTTTATCTACTTCTCTGTATTAGAAAGTGATTTGGCTAGCAGTTTGCAATGTTACTTATGGATGCATGCTACACAATAATAAAAAATGTCTATAATAACCACAATTTCAAAATCCTGGAAATACCCTCAGTAGTGTTTTGGGGTTTTGTACAGAGAGTAAAAAAGATTGTTGCTTATTTTGCCCAGGACACATTTCTCCTTACCTTTTGCAACTGAGCTGAAAAGTCTGTCCAGAATCTCGGAGGTGAAAAGAGTTAGTATAAAATCCTAGAGGGGAAAGTAGCCTAATTGTCTGCAAAAAAAACCCCAAATATGCCTGTGAAAAATGTGAAGAACAAGTGTTTTAACATTAATAGAGAGTATTTTCAAATCCATTTCAGGCATCTAGGAAACAATGAAGTCACTTGAATTTGCTCTGCTAAAATCTACAAGGACTTTTGAAAATATTCTTCTTTAGATATAACATAGAGCACAAAAGGAATATAGAAAAACTAATCATTAAAGAACCTTTTATTACACGTTATTGGTATTACTTCAATTTTAAAGGCTGTTGTGAAGTAGAATAAAAAAAAAAAAAAAAAAAAAACAACAAAACAAAACACAACAAACAAAAATATAACCCACCCAGAAAAAAATAACCCACCCAGATAAAATAAATGTACTCTGTAGTGGATAAACACACAGAAAAACACCCAGAAGACTGTACAGGAAGAATCCTCAGCTAACTTTAGGTATGTTAAAGTTGGATTTGACCATAGGCCTCTCTTTTGTTCAAAAGAAAAAAAGGGGCACTTCTAGAAGGTGATGCGTCCTGGACAGTTTTCGGCCAAAATAAAAGGCTGTCTGGGTGCATATATGTCTTTCACAGTCAGTTCAAGCAGCAAAGATTAACTACCTCAGAGATGTCCATATAAGGGCAGATTACTTGTTCTTTACATTACTTATCTGTGAGCATGTGGGAAGATACTAATGATTGCCTGGATCCTAATCACATACTCTAAAAAAGTTAGAAGTAGAGTGTTCAGGATCCACCTGCAGGTAAAAAAGATATTTTCTAAAAAGTGTTTTTATAAACTGTGAATGGTCTCTTTCAAAACAGTTCAACATAAGAGATTGGAATCCCCTGGGAATGTGAAAAGACCTAAATGGAGTTTGGTGTCTTATGTCTTTGGCCCAGATGTAGTTACAAGACAGTGACAAGTCAAAAATGTGGGGGCGTTATATTCCAGATACTTGTTTAAATTGCTATTATCCCAACCTTTCTATAAATTTAGTTCTTTTTGACTTACTATGTTTTAGAAACATATTTTTAATTTACATTATTTTTGTCTCTTTCTTTCTTTCTTTCCTTTCGTTAATTTAAAACAAAACCCTCTGACTCTCTTTTCTGTCTACAAAATGAAAGCTTCTTCGGATGTTTTCCTTCAAGGTATAATGCTTTTTGGAATGGAAATTCACTGCATGCGAGTGCTGAATTTCACTATTAGAGCTTATATGAGAGTGGTGTTTTGTTGGGGTTTTTTTTAATGAGACATCTAAGCATTCTACTCAAGGTAACTTTCTAATTAAGTAGAATGGTTACATATTTCTCAACAACTTGTAAAGTTGATTCAGCAGCCCAAATACTGATTCACTATGGTTCTGAACTTACCTAATTCAAGAGTTACCAACATTATTGGATCACATGAAGAGTTAAATTCACATGAAGAGAGTTAAATGTTAAAACATTTCTGCTCCTCTCTTTCTCAATTTGCCATGGGATCCAATAGCACCAGCTACACCAGAAACCTGCAATACACCCTCAACTCTGACCCTGACATTTTAACCTTTCTGATTTCACTCCAAATTATAAAAACAAATCTGTTCTGATGAATTTTGTTTCTGAACAAAATTCAGTGTCATCATCAATGACTCAAATGTTGTTCCTTATGCAAAGAAGTCAGAGCTTTAAAAGGGTTTAAGACGCATATATATATTTTTAATGCTGTCACTGGATCAACAGACACTTAGCAAATTAGCAAATATATCCAGCTATGTTCCACATCTAAACATTGTCTTCACTCAGAAATGCAGAGATTTTGTCAAAAACAAAACAAAACAAAAAACAGGGGAAAAAAGAAACCACATAAAATAAAAGACAAGAAATTTACATACTTATGGAATGGAATTGTTATTTTACCCTAATAGCTATCAGCAGGGAATTTCAGTGGCTCTCATCCTAATGTTCACTAAGTGCTCAATATGTTTTCAGTGCTAAATTTGTTCAAGTCATTCAGAATATATATGTATATATAAGTTCACCTACTATATAAAATTTGGAATATGTTGAACCTTCCAGTTGGTGAACATTAGTAGATGGTAAACTGCATATATTCAAACAATTGGAGAGTCTTCTAGAGATTCTCTGAAGCTTATTCAAAAGACCTCGTTTTTGCATTTTTCCTGTATATGTATCTTCTCCTGTCTCAACATGAACAAGCCCTACATTAAAATCCTGCATTTCCAATTGATTACTTCAGCTCCTTCCATACGCAATACACAAATTGCATTCAGATATCAAGCAGCTATGTAAAATATAAAACACAAAAGAAATTCAAAATACCATTAATTATATTCATGAATGTTTCCTTTAACCTCTAATGTTTACTTAGCTTGGCTTTAAAGCAAATTGTCCACAGCTGTTAACTTTATATTGATTTGTGCTGCTTTCCTGTAAAGTTAAAGTGTATGATGCAACTGATTTTAATATGTTTTAAGGTAATATTACCATTAGAACTTCTCAGCAATTTCCCATGTACCCCATGCAGAACCATCATTCACATGTTGACCATTAGTGTCTATCTCCCTGTTGGTCTCATGATAATAACAGAGTCTCTCCTTCCTGCCATCTTTTTCTTTTTTTGCCACTCTGCCTTAGGCACCTACAATTGACATCCGGCCTCGATCAGCTACTATTCAAATGAACAATGCTACACACCTCCAAGAAAGGGATGAAGAATATGGGTATGAGTGTCTTGATGGCAAGGACTGTGCCAGTTTTTTTTGCTGCTTTGAGGATTGTCGAACAGGAGCATGGAGGCATGGAAGAATACATATCCGCATTGCCAAAATGGACTCCTATGCCCGCATCTTCTTCCCAACTGCCTTCTGTTTGTTTAACCTAGTGTATTGGGTATCATATCTTTACCTTTAAAAGCAGAAGGAAATCAGTGACATGAGCCTTACTCACTGAATTACTTAGAGAGATGGTTTCTAAAGTCCACTTGAAGTATTTATAATGCGCTTTATAGTGGTCTGAATTATTTAGTGCCATAACCCAGTAAATACCAATCTTATCATTTGTCCAAAAACTGCCATCAGACTATTGTGAATTAAATGTCCATGCAACATGCTGAAATAATTTGAAGTAAAAATCACATAAACAGGTAATATGCAGCTATACCTGCTGGAACAGCAAAAAACAGAGAAGACAGGGCAAGGGGAGCATGGCAACATCACTTAATAGTTGGTATTGTTATTTCAAACAGGAGTGAGAAAGAGGAGGATTCCCAGGTAAAGTGCTGTACAGTTTGTTGACATTGGCTATAATTATGCTATAGCTTTATTCTCTGTGGGCTTTTCTTTTTGGAAGAGTCATCTCTCACTTTGAATAGGTATTATTAAGCTAGGAAAATTAACTTCTACTCCCACCAAGATAAAAATAGACTTTTCCCTTTGCCATCCCTTTAAGAGCACATGTATAATGCTGTAAATATTTCAATACCTTGTAGTACATAAAGTCTAGTGCATGCATCTTTTGGGGGCCAAAATAAATGAAACAAAGGTACCACAAAGTTTTCTCTTTTATTTTGTGTCTCTGGATGTGCTATTGTAATTTAAATGTGGACAAATTTTATTTTCCTTGAAAAATTACCCCTTTCCTTCATGCATGGAAGATCCAAGCAGACAGCACTTTCATGTAAGACATTAGAGAAGCCTTAAGGATTCAAATAAACAACATGTAGACAAATCTGTATGGCCAATATAATAGCTCATAAAGTATACTGTATGTGTCTGCTGCAGCTGTAGCCTTCATTTTCCACTGATAATGTTATATTTCAACTGAATTTCCAGTAATTACACATTGCAAGATCAGCTTCCGAATTTAATCCATGTGCTTCTATTGTTCTTTTCCCATGTTGAGCACCACTTTTTCCATACACAGGTGTTTGTAGCGTTTTTTTTTAGTCTTTAATTCAGTACAGGAACTATTTTTTATTCTAATCATTGATTTTACACAAGAGGTTCAAGTTCATTTTGAAACATTAGATTTTGTATTATATACACACATACAATTCTCTGCCCATTCATGTCCTTGATCAGCAATAGTTGTTGTCAATGCTGCTTTTCACTCGGTAAGTACCTTTACTAGAACAAACCTTTATCATGACTAGCACACAGTTTAGAGATAGCCTTGAAGATAAAAGGGAACAAAGGGTGTCTTGGCTACTAAATCACACGTACGCAGTTTATGTGTATCTAAAACCTTCAACCCACCTGGGTGAATCTTGAAAACCATTTATCCACTGGTTTTCAGAACCTGTATGACACTCAATTATGCAACCTTAAGCACATGTAAATATGACCAACCTTTTTTTTAATTGTCAAAGATGTAAAATGTCACCTCCAGGAAAGTGAGTTTGCAGATTGAAAAAGGAGATATATAACTTATCATTACAGAATTATTAATAGCTAAATGGAGGAAAATGAAGGTTTTCCAATGTTTGTATAGTTTTGGAAATAAAAATGTATAAAAAAGGAATAACTCTTGATCATCAATTGCTCCTTGTCCAATGTATTTGAAAACATTTTAATAAAGGAATTGCACACACCTGTGGACTTTTTCAATAAAACTGCTGCATTCAACTCCAGTTTTCTTGTGATTAGTTTGTTAAAAGCATGCTTCAAGGACTGAACTGCTTGACTAGTTTGATTCATCAGATGCCTAAATATAAGTGATTATAATTCTCATAACCCTCTGTTACAACCCAGACTGGGACCCCAGGGAGTTGTAAAGGTTTTGTGACCCCCTTGGGTTAAATTAAGTTGAAATGATACCAAACTGGGTAAGATGTTTTACTTATAGTAGAAACAACTTAAATTTGGAAATCATAGTAAGCAATGGGGCCTCTTACTGATAAATCTGTAAGAAAGAAAAGAAAGGAAGGGAAAGAGAATCAAAGAATCCAGATCACTATCCCAGGTTCCAGTGTTGTCTCAGGTCTGGCAATCTTCAGCGGTGGGTGCACACCCAGCAGCATTCTCCGTCTCCTTTTAAGTTCATCTTATCTGCTCATTTGCATACTAGATGAAGGGAGGTGGATTTTCCATTAACTCCTTTGCATGAGAGATGAGGAAAAGATGGAGCATGATTTCTGCACATGCATTGAAGGGGGATGGAGTGTATTAATCCTTTTGTCCTGTTGAGCCTGTGGCCATGATCTCCCCCTGCCACCTTTACCTTTCCCCCAGTTACCACAAACCTGATGTTTCTTGGGCAATAATCCAGCCTTTGGCTCCTTCTGGGGCAGCATGTTTCCATCTTATCAAATTTTCAGCTCTTCTTCAAGGGTATAGTCATTAGCAAGGCCTGCATCATTTATATAAAGTGTCAGGATTACACAAGAGAGCCAGTGTTTAGCAGTCCTCCTTAGAAGATCACTGCAGTACATTCAATGATTTGGCCATACAAGGGAGCACAGCTGTGCATCCTTCGATCCACTCTCTGCTTACTTAGGCAAACAGTTGGTTCCTTCAATTAATGTTTGAGGCATTAACACCTTCAGTTCCTCACACCCTCTGCCTTATCTGATTTTGTAGTCAAATGGCTCACCCGCATAACTTTCAAATATGGAAACTAAATCTTTAAAACCATTTTGAAGATTAAGTAATGCTTAAAAAAAAAAAAAAATCATTGAATTAGGAGTACCCAAATGAAGAGAGATAACCTTTCTTTATCTACTTAAAGTACAGAATGTCTCCACTCCATGAGTGCCAATCGTCTTTCACATGGAAATGTGTTTCTGTTCGTGCCAGACAAATTGCTAATTTTTTCTTTTTTTTACAGTGGTCAGTGATTTAACAGCTTTCTGTTAGTTTCTTGCAGTTAATAAGAGTGGTTGATGTTACACATTTAGGGTTTCAATTTTTACTTGAATCATTTCCCTGCTATCAAATAGGTTTTATGCAGATCATTATGAATCTTAGCCCAAACCAATTCTTTCATTCCCTCAGTCCAAGTGCATTTCAGTTAACGTATTTAAATTTTCTTGTCAAGGTCTGTGAAATTAAGGATTTGGTGACACCAACTACTTCACCGACCTAGTTCAGACATCAGATTACATGTGCCAACTGAAAGCCTGCAACCATCTTCACAATAAAGAATTTGTCCACTGTAAGAAGGAGAAGCCCAACTTGCACAAGTGAGAAATCTGATCATTTGTTCTTCATTATTGCATCTGCACTGTAAGAGAGGATCATATTCAAGACCATCTATGAAACCTGAAGGCGCACAAGCTCATGGGACCTGGTAAGGTGCACCTAAGGGTCCTGAGGGAACGGGTGGACGAAGTGCCTAAGCCACTGTCCATCCTATTTGAGAAGTTGTGGCTGTCCATTGAAGTTCCTGCTGACCGGAAAAAGGGAAACATGACCCACATTTTTAAAAAGGGGGGGGAAAAAGACCCGCAGAACTACAAGCCAGTCAGTCTTACTTCTGTGCCTGGCAAGATCATGGAGCAGACCCTCCTGGAAACTATGCTAGGGAACCTGGGAAACAAGAAAGTGGCTGGTGACAGCCAACATGGCCTCAATAAGGGTGAGCCATGCCTGACAAATTGGGTGGCCTTCTACAATGGAGTTACATCACTGGTGCATAAGGGTAGAACAATGGACGTAATCTACCTGGAATTGCGCAAAGCATTTGACACTGTCCTGCATGACATCCTTGTCTCTAAATTGGAGAGACATGGATGTGATGGATGGACCACTTGGTAGATAAGGAATCGGCTGGATGGTCACACTCAAAAATTTGCAGTCAACGGCTCGATGTCCAAGTGGAGAGCGGGGATGAGTGGCGTTCCTCAGGTGTTGGGACCAGTGCTGTTGAACACCTCTGTCAGCAACATAGAAAGTGAGATCGAGTGCACCCTCAGCAAGCTTTCCAATGACACCAAGCTCCAATGGTGTGGTGACATGCTGGAGGGCAGTGATGCCACCCAGAGAGACCTGGACAGGCTGAAGAGGTGGCCCCGAGCAAACCTCATAGAGTTCACCAAGGCCAAGGGCAAGGTCCTGCCCAGGTGTCAGGGCAATCCCCAGCACAAACCCAGGCTGGGCAAGGAGTGGCTGGAGACCAGCCCGGAGGAGAAGGGATTGGGGGTATTGGTGGGTGGAAAACTGAACATGAGCCAGCAATGTGTACTTGCAGCCTAGGAAGTTAACCATGTCCTGGGCTGCATGAAAATAAATTTGTCTAGCAGGTTGAAGGAGGGGATCCTCCCCTTCTGCTCCGCTCTGGGGAGACCCCCCTGCAGTGCCGGGTCCAGCTCGGGGGCCCCCAACAGCAGAAGGACACGGAGCTGCTCGAGCATGGCCAGAGGAGGCCACAAAGATGCTTGGGGGGCTGGAGCAGCTCCCCTGGGAGGCCGGGCTGAGAGAGTTGGGGGGTTCAGCCTGGAGAAGAGAAGGGTCTGGGGAGACCTTCGAGCGGCCTCCCAGGGCTTAAAGGGGGGACAGGAAAGGTGGGGAGGGACTCTGGGTCAGGGGGTGTGGGGGTAGAACAAAAGATAATGGTTTTAAATGGCAAGAGGGTAGATTTAGATTAGATGTATAGAAGAAATTCTTCCCTGTGAGGGTGGTGAGGTGCTGGCCCAGGGTGCCCAGAGCAGCTGTGGCTGCCCCCTCCCTGGAAGGGTTCAAGGCCAGATTGGATGGGGCTGGGAGCACCCTGGGCTGGGGGAAGGGGGCCCTGCCTGGGGCAGGGAGGGTTGAAACCAGGTAATGTTCAAGGTCCCTTCTAACTGCAACCATTCTATGATTCCAGGAAGGGAGGAGTTTAGTTAAATACCGATATACTCCCATCTCAATAATGCAAATCACACAAAATGGAAGAGTATGCCACACTTACAGTTAAGGAATCAAGTGAACTTTTCTCACCATATATCATTACATAAAGTAAAGGAAATAAGCCCTTATTCAGTCATTACCCAAGACCTCAGCTCCTGACATGTTTATTTAGGTGATTTTTCATTTCTTCCTGGGGAAAACTGATGAGATTCAAAAGGACAGTGACATGGAGACATATGCAATTCCCAGTGAGAAAATGACACTAAAGCACAATCTAGTGCTAACTAAACAAAAGGTATAGTGTTTCTCTCAACAGAGATTATATTAGCTATTCATTACAGTCGCAGAAGATGACCGTTGTATTGTAAAGCCAGAGTGTCACAACAGCAAACTAAATAGCAAGTGAAATTGCATTTGGGCATGATGAGAGTTAAAATTATTTAGAAGAAAACTTTGCAGAAACTTTTCTATGTAAACATATTCACACATGCATATTATATAAAATATTATATTAATGTATACATTATACATATTAACTCTTCGAGTTGCATTCTAGGGAAGAAACTCACTCCTGATGCAACAGACCTGATAAAATGTTTTCAAGTTCATCACATTGCAGATAGCTATTACTGCTCTGGGATATGTCTGAGAATGTTCAAATGCTCCTTAATAGTTTTGTCAGGTATGTACTAGTGGCACAATTATTTACTTACTGTTTTTATTCCAAGAGTATATAGATATCCTGACCAAGACAAGGCACTGTTGTCTCAGGGATTATGTCATATATACATATCAAAAAGAACATCCCTCAAAGCATTTATAAATCTTTATACCTTTATAACATTTAGAAACCCCAGTTTGTAAATAGAGATAATGGTATTCAGAGAGATAATGTGCATCAAGAATAGTCTTAAATGTTGGGCAACCACACAAGACTATATTTTACCTAGCCAGTATTGAATAATTTTAGCCTCTGTGCAATATAAAATTCTAAAGCTCCTAAAGGTGGAGTTCCCAGGATAGATTATATACACACACATAAGAGGCGGGGGGGCGCAAGTGATCTTTTTTTAATCCACTCATTTCTACCTCATTTTCCCACAGCCACATAAGCCTATCTAACATGAATGGACTGGTCAAATATACTATATGTATCAGTTTCAATGGCAGAGCTATAGCAGCAAATACTGGCATATATTGGAGATGCAAATATTTGGACTTCCTTTGTACCGTGCACCCAAAGCCCTTCAGTCTAAAAGTACAGGTAGAAAAAGGAAAAAGAATACTTATAAAACACTCAAGCAAATGAATAATGTGAGAAATGGAACGAGAAAACTTTGTTAACTGCACAAATTTTAGTAGATTGCATTACTTCACATGGAATAAAAATAAGAATTTTGAAAATATAGTTTTAGATTGCCACAAAGTCTGGGTTTTGTAGGATGATGGTAACGACGAGCTGTAAATTGGGATTTTAAAAACAATAAGCACGTTTTTTTTCAGGTTTGCTGAAGTGTTTCTCATGCTACAGAGGAAAGGCAGAACTAAGTAAGGAAGTCTTTGTGGAAGAAGCTAGTAGTTGAAGAATGAAACTAAGGCATAACCGCGACACAGAGGTGGAAGTCAATATTGAGCTGATCTGCCCTATCTAGCCTGCAGCTCAGAACTAAAGCAGAGAAGCAAACAAAAGAATTTGATGAATTATGTAGGAATTATGTACATTAATGGTCTAAAGAGGCAGTCCAAAGCAACAAGCTAAGAAGGATTCAGAGACAATATGATCTACAGGAAATATAATAATTGTCAAGGCCAGAATAATGAAGGTTGCAGTTCTCTGAACTGAATAGAGCATGTTTAGGGTTCGGGCTTCATCTACATGGATGAAGAATCAGATTTTGATGATGCTGTGCCAGAAAGTTAATGTTATTTGGAAATAAATAGCTAGGTTCAAGATTAGGACATAGTGAAAAATAAAGCCTGCTCATGGGCTTCTTCTGCAGCTGGAAGAATAAAGCCTGTTATTTTAAGCTAAGGGTTCCAACTCAGAATCCAATAGTAAGTATGAACACAAGAAGAAAAGTGAAAATATAAGGGAGCCATCTAAATGAAACTTAATTACAGCCAAGGGGAAAAAGTGACATTTTGAAACGCAAGTGTTGTCTTTTAAACAAAATTCTGGTTGCTTTGCAAAGCAAATTTAATTAAATCTTATGAAAAGCTTCACAGGTAAATCAGTTTATTAAACCCATGAGAGATCTATTGTTCCATTTATATAGATTAAAAGCCAATGCACTTTCCCTCCTTATTTAGAAGGATCCTGTAGATGAAATGATTTAGACTTCCTAGTTACACATCACTGTGTTATTCTCTTTAAAGTCAAGATTTACAATGAAAAACATATCTGTTGAATATGTAGAAGAAAGTACATGACCTTTAAAAGGTCTTGAACAACAGACATGAACTAAATCTTTGCTTACAAGTCAGCAAACGCATTTGAATAATTCATTCCAGAATGCTGAATTAGTTAAGGAAAACATTTTAAAAGGTTGTCTTTGTTGTAGGGGAAAAAATAGCACAGTATGATAAGACTGGATAAGATTGTCTCATTTGGACCGACATAAAATTCATATTGATTATCAAAATGAGGAAAGGGAAAATAAGAAATGAGAAAAGATTAATCTAGTTTTTATTCAACTGGTAGGAAAAACATTAGCAATATTGATCTTTCCACCAGACACATGCTTTTTGATACTCACATATTGAATATCTGATGAGGTTTAATCAGCCATCACCCTGTTCAGAATTTTCAGGTATATGCTATAAGCCTAACTATAGATTCAGTCATTTTGCTGTAAACCTAACCTTAATTTACTCACAGGAAGAAAACAAACAAACAAAACCAAACAAAGTCTCCTCCAAAAAAACTTCAAACCAAAACTTCTCATTTCGTTCCTAAAGTAAGACAGAAGCACATAGAGACATCTATCCAGCTAATGCATTTACGAGATTTCTATAAAAACAGTAGATGAGGCTATAACCTGCTTGAAAGTCAGATAGACCTGCCAGAGAGGATTTAGTATAGTTGTATACTTTGCTATGCTAAATAAGAAAAAAACCCCATGTAAATTAAAAATAAATGTCTGCATGTTTGCATTGACAGAATAATGCATATTCATAAATTCTCAGAATTCATGTCAGTGTTTCCCTTAAGAGTAGAAGTAAAAGACTAGACTGACTATTTCAGCATATCTATAATCTCACTGGTCTCTTCAGATTTCACAGGTTCTCATTCTTGTTCTACTTATATCAGTGTTCTTTAATCTGCTGCTGGTGAGAATTTTTGTGAAAAAAGGCATTTTCCTTTTGCTCTTTCCAATTCCTTTGCCCTGACTGAACATTCATGTGAATTTGATAGCTTTCCTGCTGATCTAGCAGCTCTTGATCTTTCTTGCATGTATAATGCTTCTCTCCCACCAATCACCATACTCATAGCTTCATCAAAATTTATGATTCCACTTCAACTCTGAAAAATTATTGCAATTTGAAAACTATGACTTTTAAAGAAACTGCAGGTAAGGTTGTAAAATTAATGGATTAAATACTAAGAATCTAAAAAGAGATAAAGCAGACCTATTGCTAACTTCAAGCTTGCTTTTATTTTACTTGTTTTCGGGAGAGCTGATGCTAGCTCTCATTAAGGCCCAGTCTCTCTAGACTGAATTGTAATAGCTCAGAATACCCATATTTGCACAATCTGCAAATCCTGACAACATCTAGGTGTGGCATAAATCTCCCCAAAGCCATACCCTCCCCATATAGCAGCACTCCTATTGGTGTTAAGTATGTGAGGATGCTGTTTGGAGATGCTGAAGCTCCTTGAATATTTCTGGCAAGAAAAAATGGTCACACTGAAACAGCTGTCATAAATTCTTTCAAATCCCAAATAACACTTCATGAGTATTATTTGGCTGCCCTCCCTGCTTCCAGTAGCTTTGCCAGTTTCTTGGGAGTATTCAGTGGCTCTTTTGGAAAGATATACAGTAGCTGAGCATACCCTAGATGGTCCTTGGGAGAGTCTCAGTGTCAGAGACTCACAGGTACAGAGATGAGAGACAGTAGTTTACTAAATGTTATAATATTTGAATCAAAACAAAACATTTGTTCTTGAGCTCAAACACTTGAGATACGGAAGAAATATCAAGTCTAAAGAATAAAAGCACTCAACAAAATGAAACTGCAAGAGCATCTTAAGAAATGCTCATTTATTTATAAAAGTGTTGTTCTCCCTTTATTTCTACAGATTCTTTTGCAAAAATACCACGTGTGTCGTCCCCCCCCCCAAAAAAAAGTATTAAACTACAAAGAATATCAAGTATACCTCTAATTTTGATTTATCAGAATAATTTGTTTACTTTTAAATTTACTTCAGAAACATCCTAAATTAGACTTTGTTACAAAGCTGAGTGAGCAACAGGAAGTGTGACTGTATTTGTTCTGCTCCCCTCTCGGTCCCATGGAGCATTTGGACAGATGGGTCCAAACCACCAAAACAGGTGGATTCTCTGAGAGAATGCTATGCGAGGAAACACACGAGCTCAACTCACAAATCTATTCATAATCTGTACAGTAGAAAGTGTAACTGTGTCAAAGAAACCACCTTGAAAACTTCTAATATGCATGGAGAGATTTGTTTCAAACTACTCTGTATGGTCTGTCATAGTTGTTCAGAACTTACTCTATTTGAAGAGTCATCTTGTTCTAGTATGTTTGTCTGTGTTTTAATAAAATAACATTTTAGACATTGGAAGCCTTTTCTGTCCTTTGGAGCATCACTTAAAAGAAAAGGTAGGGCAGCTCCTCCTTCTAGCTGTCATTGACCTCATAACCTATCACTTGTGTGCAAAGAAAGAAACCCAAGTGCCAAATATATGCAAGAGTTGGACTGAACAGGACTCAAAAAAAATGTGAGATCCTTTTAACCAAAATCATAGCTTCCTTCCCAAATCCTCTAAAAAGTCTTCTCACCTGCCTGTGAAAGAATTTGGATCATGGAAAAATGATGCTTATTAAGTGTGCTGCAGCTCATGTAAGCAGCTGTGTGTTCCACTAGCAGCTCCTGTCCATTGTCTTATCAAATTATTACTCAAGTGCTACTGGTGCCTTTCCCTCATGTTAACTGGTACAGTGTTCCTAAACCAATGCAGTGACCCAAGTTCTGGGCAGCATGTAAAATCTTAATGTGGACAAAGTAATATGATTAGAATGGTACAGCATCAATGATAAACATCAGAATTTATTAAAGATTCAGTGTTATTATCTAGTAATAGTTATTTGTAAACTGATGGTTTCAATATATAATTTTAAGAATTGTAAGTTTTTGTGTTTACTGTACACCACTCTTGTTTAACTTCTGGCTGCTCCTTTCAGTAATGGTATCAGTTAGGACTAAAAATTGCCGAAGTGTAAATAGTAGCATACATCTTCTCTGTAATTGCATATTTTAGAGTTATTGTGAAGTGATCAAAAATACAGGATGCCTGCCCAGTAAAATTTAAGTGGTTAGTTCTGCTCGAGATCTCTGAAATTTGAGAATCATTTGATCCACTTTTGTGTGTGTGTGATTTTGCCCTTTCCAGGGAATTTAAGGATAAAACATTGATCTTTCTAAGAAGTCTTAAAATTCATCCCAAACCTGAAATAAAACTTTCTATAGGAAAACTTCCTAGGGCATGAGCTGGATACAAGCCTACTGTGTGAGCATATAATTCAGTCTCCAGAGTTTATTTTTCCTATCTGTACAAAGAACAACCAATAATACTGAGCAGCTAATGCAGACACACAGGCTTTGATTATGTAAACAGGTTGAAGTTCACATCCCATGCATATCTGAGATAACTGTAAAAATTCTTCTGAGGATTTTTTCAAATAAACCCCAAGTATTATGTTATTGCTCTTTCTACCTTCCCTCCCACTCTCCCTGGCACCCAGGCACAGAAAGAGCTAGCCCACGGTACACTTGAATTTGTATGTGGTGCAAAGGAAGAATGCAATGTGAGAAGATACTCCTTTTCAAAGATGCCCTGATTTTACCCTGTTTTTTAGAGGGGGGGGGGGAAATGCATGGGGGAAATAAAAACAACTGAAAGGTGGTATTTGGGTGTCATGGTTTGAGCCTGGTCGGCAGCCAAACACCACGCAGCCACTCACTCTTCCCTTCTCTTCCAGCGATGAGAAGGGACAAATGATCTGGGATTCGAGATAGGACTGGGAGGGGCAGATCACCCACTATAGTCATGGGCAAAAGGCAGACTCATTAGAGGAAGAAAAAAAGAACATACATTTGTTACAGACACTAACAACACATAACAGAGTAGGACAGTGAGAAGCATTGCCACATCTTGAGAACACCTTCCCCCCACCCCTCCCTTCTTCCCGGGCTCAGTTCTGCTCCCAATATCTCTACCTCCTCCCCCCAGTGGCGCAGGGGCAGGGAATGGGGGGTGCAGTCAGTGCTGCCGCTTCTTCCATCTTTGGTGGGGGGAGCTTCTGGAACTTGTTCCTCCCCCCCATCGTGGTCCCCTTCTCAAAGGAGACAGTCCCCAACAAAATTTCTCTGACATGAGTCCCTCCCACGGGTCACAGCGTTTCCTTACATGGTTCTGGTGTGGGACCCCCCCACACACTGCAATCTTCCCAGTGCTGAATTACAACAGCAGGGTCTAGTTTTTCCCACAAGACCCCAGCCTTCTTTGGGTACAGTCACCTTGATCACCAATGCGAAACACAGGCCATAAATCAGTGTCTGCTCCACCATAGATCTTCATGGGTTGAAGGCAGGGGCCGCCCTGTCATCTTGCCACAGGGTACAGGGGAGTCTCTGCTCCAGCACAACCCCTCCCCTCCTTTCTTCTTCTGTTCCTCCACTGACCTTGGTGTTCACGCAGCTGCAGCAACTCCTCCTCACAAGTCCCACTGCTCCTCACCATGTCCCTCCTTAAATATGTTATCACAGAGGCGCAGCTGATTGGCTCAGTTTTGGTGCAGAGGTGGAGCTGGGGGAGCTTCAAGAAGCTTCTCACAGCCATCCCTATATAGCCCCTTCCCCTGCTACCAAAAAACCCCACCACTCACTCAGACCCAGGACATCAGGGAACTTTAAAAATAGAACTTTAAATTAACTCTGCAATCAATTTCTCTAGGCAAAGAAAAGGCATTGTCAGCCTAGTTCCTGTTCTTTATTTGTCTTACTAAAAATCTCAGAAAATTAAGCAGCTAGTAATTTAGAAAACTAATCTTGGTAGACTAAGATCATCATAACCAGTCCTATGAGAAGTACACTAGATCTCTACATCATTTTGAGTACTAATAAAACTAAATGATTCTACCCTGTCACAGTTCCAATAAATGGATTGACATTCTGATGTTGCCTAGAAAATGTGTTTAATTAATATTTTGAAACAGAAAGGGAAAGTACCAGTTTTTCAATTTTAGTAACAAAAATCTTAGTAGTTTTAAAGCTCTGTTGAATTCATAGGTAGCAGGCAAAATACTAAGCAAAATGGTTATCAAGATCATTCATGCT
Source organism: Tyto alba (assembly GCF_018691265.1). Lineage (NCBI taxonomy): Eukaryota > Metazoa > Chordata > Aves > Strigiformes > Tytonidae > Tyto > Tyto alba. The sequence continues at coordinate 15,339,738 of NW_024881279.1, forward strand.
GTAGTAGAACAGGATGCATTTTATTGTCAACAGCAGCAGCCAGTTTCTGAAGATGCTCATCAACTATTACCAGTTATGAAGAATAATATACTTTTCAAAGAGTTAAAATACAAAAGGAGGCCTTTACTTATCAACAACAGCAAAAAATAATTACATAGAAATTAAAGTAAAAAGAAAGCAAGTGAAAGAACTATATCTCTGAAAATATGGTAAAATAATGGATCCCATAAATTAAAAAACCCACTAGCTACTTTTTTAAGAGTTAACATGCTTGAAAAAGTTTATATTCTTCTCGCAAAATTTGAAATCTATTATTATTCAAAAACCAGAACCAATGGAGAGCTCTGTCACAGATATCAAAGATACATCCCCACCTCAAGGTAAGTTAGCTTCTGTATTTAACTCTGTAGATCTACATTTTTATTTAGTTTTATCTTGTTCAGAAAGAGACACCAACCCTCTCTCTAAAACTTTCTTTAAACATAAATTTTATTTTTTAAAAAAGTAAACTCATTTTACCTGTTCCTTATTACATTTAGACAACCAAAACTTGACAGAAATTAGAACACTAAGAAATAATGAAACTTGGCAAGTTACCACTTAGTCATCTATCTGAACTTCAGAATTTGTATTTTCATATATTCTCCAGAGCTTTTATAGAGAAAACACTGACATTTCATTGGCCTATGTTGATAAACTGGGGGGAAAATGGCATTTAAAGTGATAAAGGACCTAGTCACTTTCTGCTACATGCCCATTTTTGTAATTAGCCTAGATCCCACATGTCCATCTATCTGAGCCTAGAAGTACCAAAGAAACCCTTACTGAGATCTACCACACAGGCACACAACTGCAGAAGAGTATTGTAACCTGTCTTGGCAAAAATGGTGCCCCAAACTACAGAGCCATTTGTTTGTTGTGACTCATTGCATTCTATCAGGGAATTTGCTGACTACACTCAAGGTCACAGAGATCTATAGATAACAACAGAGATACATAGATTAGCATAAAAAGAGAAACAGAGGAAAGAGTTACAAGGTCCTTTATAAGTTAGAGTATTTTTTTCCTGTTCTCAGATTGTTGGACAGGTACATACAGAATTAAAAAAACTATCAGTTGAGTGATACATTCTCTCTTTGCCACACATCCTTATATAAAGCTAAATATTAAGGTGCATAAAAAGGCAAAAATATTCATTAGTGTGCGTCTCATGCCTTTATAGTGTTTGCTCTACTACTTAACATTAAAAATTTTGTTATAACTTAAGTAATCTTTGATTTTATCATACTACATATTTTGCAATAAATTTTGAAAACAATAAAGTATTCCATTTTATGAGATTCATAAACTATCCAAATATTCTTTGTGAAATACTACACTACCTGGATATGTTCTGAGAGCAGGTGAAGCATTGTTTTGCATTTTCAAACTGTCTAGCAAACTGCCTAACCCCATTAAGGAGGGAAGCACTATCAATGTCACCTCAAGACAGCAGCAGTCCTACTTGTCTGAAGTGATTTTTGTTTTCGTTTGTGTTTTGGTTTTTGGTTTTGTTTTGTTTTTCAGGTTGGGGGATAACATATAAAGATACACTGCATTATTCATTCTCTTTTGAATATGAAAAGCCCCTTTGCCACATGTTAACAAAACCTATAGCAACCTATAGCCTACGTCCAGGCTCTTTCAGTTTATAAAATTAATGATCTTAATCTTTGGCTGCTAGCATGCAAGTATGATCTCACGTGTTAGAACAACACACCCACGGGCAGTGAAAATCCTAAGGTTTAGTCTCTATGACTCCGCAATGATTCCCTAATCACTGACTAATGTTGTTACATAAAATTAAGATTTTTCTGTTTCAAGAAACAACAGCTAAAACCAGAATCCTCCTCTAAGCAATCACACTCAGCTAATAACATGAATTGTACCTTGAATTAACTTGTAGAGGCAATCCCCTAAGAAATTCCTTTTGCTACCATAGAAACTAAGGATGTGTACTCTACAGCTGATCTGGAAATTTTTACTCACACCCCTGAGTTTGCTCATTTTAAGACTGAAATGCATATTTGGAGGAAATGATAAACAGAATATGTATTTCTCAAAGCTTTTTGTGAAGGAGAACAGAAACATTAAAATTAATGGAAACCCACTGGACAATAGGAGGATGACTCAGTTCCTATACCTTCTAAGATAAAACGACAAAATAATGAGGGAGACAGAGGAATTACAACAAGTCTGGACACCTGCACAGAACTTTCCTCCTATATACCTATATAGACTCCATGATCTGCAAACAAAAAGTGGTGAAGTGGTTCACACTGCCAAGCAGTTCTTCTTACCAAGAACATTCATGATGGTACTGTTCTTGGGGGAAGTGGTAAAATGCAATGGACATTTGTTCAAGACTCTTACTGCTTCTCTTTTTCCATTCTTTTGGTTGATTCTTTTCCTCCTGGGCCTATTTTACTGACTCTGAATGAAGTGAAAAGTCAGCTTGAGTTACAGCTCTCCTTTCCTACAGATACTAAAACTGTAGGCAAGTAATATCAGATGGCTTTCAAGGAGCCATTTAAGGTTGCTTAATGTGTAATTAAAAACCAACCTGCTAGTTTTATAAGTTGGAAAGAAAAAGAACTGGTTTATTTGCTAAACCATCACAAATTCACTTTTTTTACAGTTACAGAAATCTTAATTTGACTGATACCGTAAGTCTAGAAGACTGAATAGCAACCATATAAGTTCTCACATAGCTTTCCAATGCACAAAAATTAGACTAAAATAAACCAAGGCATGTTATTCTTACCTGAAAAGGAACCTGATTTCACGATGAGTTGAACAGCGTAAAAGGCAGATGAGATAAAAAGACACAACTAAATGTGAACAAAATCAAAATAAATTGCCTTTATGTCAGATAACATAAGTAAAAATAGCCTCCAATTAGAGTGTTTTAAAATATTGATATGCATTTCACATTCTACTGAACTTGGCCTTGAAATATCCACTGCTGTGTGTGCAGCATCAAAAAGATGAATATTCATTTGTTGGCTGTCACCAACCACCTCCTTGTTTTCCACGTGCCCTAGCATAGCTTCCGGGAGGATCTTCTCCATGATCTTGCCAGGCACAGAAGTAAGACTGACTGGCTTGTAGTTCCGTGGGTCTTTTTTTCACCCTTTTTTAAAATGAGGGGTTATGTTTCCCTTTTTCCAGTGAGTGGGAACTTCACTGGATTGCCATAGCTTCTCAAATAGGATGGATAGTGGCTTAGCCACTTCATCTGCCAGTTCCCTCAGGACCCTTGGATGCATCTCACCAGGTCCCATGGGGTTGTGCACCTTCAGGTTCCTTAGATCGTCTTGAACATGGTCTCCTACAGTGGCAGTTCTTCATTCTCCCAGTCCCTGCCTTCGCCTTCTGCATCTCGGGTGGTGTGGCTGGAGCCCTTGCTGGTGAAAACTGAGACAAAGTTGTTGAGTACCTCAGCCTTCTCTATATCCTGGGTGACCAAGTCTCCCTTTTCCTTACAGAGAGGGACCATATTTTCCTTATTCTCCCTTTTATCACTGATATAACTATAGAAACTGTTCTTGTTGCCCTGGACATCCCTGGTCAGATTTAATTCTATCAGGGCTTTGTCTTTCCTAACCTGATCCCTGGTTATCCAGACAGTCTCTCTCTATTCCTCTCAGGCTTCCTGTCCTTTCTTCCACACTCTGTAGACTTCCTTTTTGTGCTTAGCTTGTCCAGGAGCTCCTTGTTCATCCATACAGCCTCCTGGCATTCTTAACTGATTTATTCTTTTGCTGGGATGTATTACTCCTGAGCTTGGAGGAGTTGATGCTTGAGTACCAACCACCTTTTTTTGGCCCCTCTACCCTCTAGGGCTTCATCTCATACTACACTGCCAAGCAGATCCCTGAAGAGTCCTAAATCTGCTCTCCTGAAGTCCAGAGTAGCAAGCTTGCTGTATACTCTCCTCACCTCCCTAAGGATCTTGAACTCCACCATTTGATTGCCACTGCAGTCAAGGCTGCCCTTGAGCTCCACACTCCTCACCAGCACCTCCTCATTGGTGATAAGAAGGTCCAGGCATAGCACTTTTCCTCATTGGCTCCTCTATCACTTGGAGAAGGAAGTTATCATCAACGTATTCCAGGAACCTCCTGGTTTGCTTATGTCCTGCAGTGTTGTTCCTCCAACAGATATCAGGGTGGCTGAAGTCCCCCATGAAGACCAGGGCTTGTGAATGTGAGGCTGCTCCTCTCTGCCTATGGAAGGCCTCATCTGCTCGGTCTTCCTGGTTGGGTGGCCCATACCAAACCCTGACTATAACACCTCCTGCCCCTGCCTTCCCTTTAATCCTGACCCATAAGATCTCAGTCAGCTCCTAACCCACCCCCAGGCAGAGCTCCATGCACTCCAACTGGTCACTGACATAGAGGGTGACCCCCCCCTCCTTGTTTCCTCTGTCTATCTGTCATAACAACCCTGTATCCTTCCATTCCAACACTTCAGTCATAGGAGTCATCCTACCATGTCTCTGTGATACCAGTAAGACCACAGACATGCAGGTGTGCCCATGTCTCTACATCCTCATGTTTATTCCTCATGCTACATCTGTTTGCATAGAGGCATTTAATTTGGGCCCTGATGAAGCTGACTTACTGGCTGGAATTCCTCTGTGCTGCTCTTCAGGTGCTTTCCTGCTGACCTGTGACCCTTCTCCAGGCTCTGGACATCTCTTGCTGGCACTGGCATCAAGATGGTAGGAGTGAGATGGATTGAGGTTCCCATCCCCCAGCAACTTTAGTTTAAAGCCCTCTTCATCATATCCCCATCCTCCTCACATCACTGAAGAGAAATTTGATTAATGTTTGTGCTATGCATAATTCATATTGCTAATGGACACATTGTTTGATACATTTAATTTATCTGAAAACTACTGTATGTTTTCCTTCTTCAGCATCAGTTCTGTGAAGACATACACTGAGTATGCTCTTAGTCTGACTTTCCAAAGGGGTTAAGCACATGCACAAGTGCCTACCTCAACTGGAATTACTGTATAATATTTATCAGGCCTAAATTTGAGATTATAGCAAAGTTAACAATTCCAGTGCAAAAGACAGCATTTTTGGATTATGACATCTAAATAGAAAGAGGAAAGCTATTATTACAGAGAAGAGGAAAAGAATGAAAAGATATAGGCCATGTGAAGCCTAAACCGACACCTGTACGAAGTTTATATCAAAAGATGTAAACTGAACTAGAATCTTTGAGACCCAATCTATGCCTTAATCACAAATCTGTCCTTTCTATGCCATAAAATGAAAAATCTCTCCACCTGCCTGTCAGCCAGTGACAGCATTATAAGAGGATTAAAGATGAAAGGTTTTACAGAGGTTTTTAAACTGCAGATCTTACAGATTCTTTGCTTTCTCTCTCATGAAGATTTTATATTTGTTCTCACTTTGTATTTCAGTTTTCCTAATCTAAAATGAAAGTCACTGAGACCGAAATGTATGTTTTGCTCTTTATGCACCAAAAACAGAAGCAAAGAAAGCTGTCAGTGAAGATCAAACTGTGAAAAACAACAAACTGCTTAGAGAGAGCAAAGAGAAGGTGTGAATAGGATTCTTGTGTAAGAAACAGAAATAATTAAAAAGAGCAAAAAGAGTACGCAACCAACCAAGCAAGCAAACCAGTCTATTAGGCAAACATGGAAGTTTTCAGTTTAATTAAAAATAATAAAAAAATCTTGTTATCCCTCACAGAGGAGCAGTTAATATTTTCTGCAAATGCTCCAGAATAAATGAATGGGTTTTAACATTCTGCAGCCCTTGTAAATTTCCCTGGGACTACTCATAAAGTAAAGAATGACATAGTGTGAGTCCTAAAATTATTCACAATGATATCAGTTAGGCAGTGCACGTTCATTTCCCTTTTCTTGGTATCTTAAAGTCATACAGAGCTCTGATAAAGTTCGTGGGAGAAGGGAAAACAAAACTTTATTGTGACAAGTTTGGAGAGGAAGCATTTTAAAGGCAATGTGATACAGAGGCTTGTATCTCAACTAACGTACTTAAAAACCATGAGGAGCTTCTACATATGTTAGGCCATAACAGTGGTTTGTCACAATGCATGGAAACCCAAGAGTTTCCACTTCCACCACAAGTTATGCTCTTACCAGACCTGCTGATAGCGTACTTCAACCCCACATGTACCCTAGGTCAGAATGAAATCATATTAAGTCTCTCTAATAGTAGAAAACAGATAGGGTTACATCATATGTTCATCATAGTCAGAATCCCAGATCTGTTTTTTACTCAAAATCCCCTTGAGGCTTGGAAGATGCAGTGGAACATCAGCAGTTTTGTACTGTGGCCACTCAGCATAAAAGATGAGCTGTCTCAAGCCAACATTTTCTGTTTGTCTACAATTATTTTAATTGTTTGGTTTCTAAATTGTAGGTCTTGTTGGTTGCTTCTCCACTTTACCATATGACTGCTAAAAAACCCTAGGGGTGTTTAGAGATGTCAAGACCATCTACTTTGATTCTTCTGGGTCCCATGGCTCTATTTTCTTAACATACCATAGCTGTTGCCTGAGATTGCATGGAATGTTTCCTCCTATTTCTTCCACTGGGATTTGTAAAACATATTGCACTACGGTAGTCATCTGTTTGGGGTGACAACCTCCCACAACTGGGAGGAAACCTCAAGTTGCCCATCACTGTCTCAAATACTGTTTCCTTCTGCAGAAATATGAAGCATTATTTTGACAGTGATAGTTCCAAAGACCCCAAGATCATACTGTAAGGTTTTTTTGCATCTTTCGCTCTCTTTAACATCTCCCTGAAGCTTTGACATCAGTTTCTAACGTTGCAGACATATTTGTTTTCAGTTTTCTTTTGGACAGAATGTCAGCAGGTCATAACCATTGCTCCATTGTATTGTAATTTAACAGTGTTAAATATAGAGTGGTCTGACTCTACATGCCTTTCTACTCTAAAGTCTCTGGCTGTAGCATCCTGAATCATCATCCCACACACAGAGCACTCTCTAACAGTCTAAGACATCTTAAGTTTATCATGGGCTAATTTGAATCAAACTAAAAGACTACATATATCTGCAAGTTCTTAGCATAGACAGCAATCTGATCTATTATTAGGAATATAGAAATTTGCAAATCTTTTTCTAACTCCCCAGTTTGGAGGATTAGGGGATTGCTCTTTATCTACTTCTCCTTTCTGAGTCTCTAACTCTGGCAGCCATTAGGAGTCTAAACTTTTGGGTCACTTAAATACACAAGTCCCCAGGGAAAAATATTATTGTAAGTACAATTAACAGATTTTCCAGATTAAAATGGGTTATATTTATATTACCTGAGATTAATAATGCAACTAAATGGCATCAGTTTCCACTGTAAATGTAAATTAATTAAATAATTTGATAAATTACTGTTAATTATTGTGTTAATTTTCAATATCCAGTACCAGCAAGAAATTGTTGGGTGTTCTAGCAGCAAACTCACACTAAAACATCAATATTGCTTATTCTGGCATCAGGAAACATTCTGCTCACTATTTAACTTCTCTAACTTTCTTGATTAACTTAAAATATAAAACCTCAAACATCAAGAAGTCTGAGCTTGAGAGGTGCCCCAGCTCAGGGGAGTTGCTCATCACAGCCCACTGTGATCCAGAAGAGCTCGAAGGGTCTCACTTAGAATTGCTATTTATAGGGTCCAAGATAATTTACTTTCATCAGATACTTTTCCATTTCAGCCCAACTCAGATTATGGAATATTCTGGTACTTTCTACCAGTTGTGAAAATGCAGAACTTGCTAGATCTTGGAGTTCTGTTATCATCCCCCCTTGGTCCACAACCCAAGTACGGATGTACTAAGCTGTCAGAGGATACTGATTGTTACTATTGTTCTTAAGCAGTAAGAGAGGGGGACAGAAACCAAGTGTGCTAAGGGAGTGCTCTAACACACCAGTCCACTGCCTTTGTTGTAGTTCTCAAAAGGTTGGAGAGAAGGGGACAGAAACCAAGTGGGTGGCTTAGCAGTCTTGTCCTTTGCCTTTCCCAACCCATTTCACCTGACACGTGGTCCATTTCCAAGCAATAGAAAGACAGGAGTCAGGACCGTTAGGGGAGTGCCTTTACATCCTGGGTCACTACCTTTCCCTATCCATCTTGGGTTGGTATGTGACCCGCGGAGGGGAAACTGCACTAAGCACCAAGTGGCCCAAGAGAAGGTGAGGGGGAGTTGCACCACGAAAGAGTCTACCATAGGTCTTTCAAAGGCTTATTGCTGAAAACTTCATTAACAGTTATATCTTGTCAGAAGTTTTAGCCTCAGTGAACCAGCATTATATTTAATTTAAAAAAACCCCACAAATTTTAAGGAGTAGCAAGTTCAGTCTTCTCTCTCCAAAATATTATCATATTATATAAGTAAATACAGCCAAACACAAACCTACTATGCCTTTCTTCTCCATCTTCAAGACAAAAATTATACTCAAAAAGGTGTTAACCATATTCTCTCCTTAATTCCTACTACACATAAAGCATTTTGCTGACAGAAGACATGCCTCTGTAGTATCTCTGCCAGCCCAAAGTTGCCTCACACAGTGTTAATACTTCAAACTTTAGGGCTACTTTTCACTAGAAAATAGAATAAAATAGGTCTAGCTGAACTGCAGAGGCTGGCCCTTAGACTTCTGAAAGATAATGGAGATACATGGTAAGTGCTGCAGCAGGCAAGTTGGCTTTATTTGAATTTGCAGTGTGACTAAATCAGCACTATCAGAAAAAGTGGGACTCAAAAGCATAAGACTTTTAATTAACCCTTCATTCTAAAGGACTGATCCTCCATGTTAGGGTTCACGTAAGTTGGTCCTATAGAAATTGGCACTGCTACCATCTGCTCTGTTGATGAACAGCAAACTTCACAGTCCTCACTTTTTGGGACCAGAAAGCTCAGATACATATAGAAAAGCAGTTTTCAGAAAGGTTTACACTCTGGCTGTAGTCCAGGAAAATGGCCCTTTGTAGTTAACTGTGTACAAATCCATTAGAGACTGAAAATCACAAGCCACTGGGCTGTCAGTGACCTAGAAAGGGCAGGAGAGTATTGACAGGTCTGCTGGTGGCTTGCCTGGAACTCCCACTACAAAACAGACCACAGTCAGAAAGACAAGTCATTACAGTATTTCTGAAGACAAAACTGAAATTATCATTGCAGATGAAAGCCTAAGAAGTCTATGTTCAACCTAACTAACTTTGTCTTCATTTTACATAGCTTCTGAGTGCCACAGCTTCTACTGCCTTCAGATTTGAAATTCAGGTCATTAAAAGTGACCAAAATAAGTTCTGGGCCAAGTGCCCAGTAATGGTTAGGTATTAAAAATTACTACTGATACAGGAGAGAAGAAAGGGACCTGCTGGATAAATTATCACTAATAAGTACTGTCAAAAAGTCTAAAAGATTTCTGGCAAGTTGCCTAAAATACTTTTATAATGGAATGGATATGAATGAAAAACTATTGGATAAAATTAATAGGGTGTGAATTTTAGGGGGAAAAGTAAAGCAGCAGTGAGAATATTTAAAGAAAAAAGTTTTAAAATCCCAGAAGATTGGGTTTGAATCATGTTGCCTTAACTGAATAAGTACAATGCCCTTACACATAAGCACAAAGACACTGAAAATCATACATTGGTGACAAGAGACGGGCTTGTAGATCTAAATGGAAGCTCGGCAAAATATACTGGATTAATAAAGACACAGTTTTCCTGTTTGCTTCTCCACAGTCAAATCTACTGCAAATAACATGGCAAGTCATTTTTCAAATTGTTTTTCAAGTTCTTTTCTTATCCATTTTCCCAGAATGAGCTCAAGCAAACGAAAGAAGGATTTAAAACCAAGTCCTGTGGAGTTTATATTTTTTTAATGTTCAATTTTGAGGAGGGAGACATATTTAGATGCCTCTTCTTTCTTCTTACTTCTACTTTCATAACCAACGATAGTGAGGCATGACCCCAAAATTATAAATTTAACGCCTTGACCAAAACTCTGATGATTTTACTAGAGTTACCTTCTCAAAAAGTGTAGTTTGCTGCTCCTGGACCTCTTCCTACCAGTTTCCTTGCTCACTTATGCCTGCTCTGTTTTTGAAGTCTCCTAAGAAAACAACAAATACGAAAAAGATACCAGCTTCCCAACTCCAAGACTTCATCCTTTATTACTCTTCCTGACACATGAAAAGATTTTATTCTCTTGAAGCTGACAAACTATACAAGCTAGTCTAATTCTCAAAAGGTATTTTCAAACAGATTCATTAAAACCAGAAATAAATAGAGAGAAAGTAGCAGCTATGCAGGAGAAATGGTTGACAGAAAATATCAATTCTGAAACCCCTCTAAGAGAAAGCATTCAGTAAAGCTGTAACTGAATCCTAAAAAGAGGTGTCCATTCTCAAACTTTTTTTTTTTTTTTTTGACATTATCCATTAGACGTTCATTCCCTCCCATGTTTGCCAGGTTCTTGTTCTTCTGTGTGCCCCGACCTATTTTTCAAACCCCTTGTCAGGGATTTAGTTCCTTTGATGTGCCTGGCTTGTTTTCAGTCCAGCCAACTCCACAGAAAGCCATTTTCCCAAGCTGTTATACTTAATTATCAAAAAAGATAGCTTTTTGCTAACCCGCTCATACATCTTACCACATCGCACCAAGATGACCATCGTTGATACAGTATAGGGTTAGACAGATGTAGCTGCCAACTTCAGAGCAGTTATGTTAGCACTAAAGTTCACTTACTGGCAAACAGACATATCCTGAAGAAAGCCTAAGCATCCTTACTTCCATTACCTCATAAATATCACTACCCATTTGGAAGAAAGAGAGACTTTGGGAATACTAATCATCTCCTTTCAAACACTCTACCTCTTCATACAATATATAACCTGTTCAGCAGCACGCATTTGAAAACTTTCACTGTGTGTTTGAACAAATATGTATTTTCATAAATCTTTCTGTAAAGCTATGCTTTCATATTAGACTACTTCTGCTGACAGAAACCAAATTAAAGTTTATTAGAAACATGCCTCCTTTAAGACACAGAGAAAGCATTTATTTACTTTAATAAATAATAAAACAAAGCAAAGTAGGAAAATACCAAAATGTCTTTCCCTTCATTTGGGCCGACCAGAAAAACGACAACAAAATCAACATTAGATTCGTAACACAGTAAATAATGGAAGAAGGAAATCCTTCAAGTTACATAGTCTATTCTCCTGCCCCAAAGCATGCACAGCTATGCCTAGCTACAAACTTCCAAGAAAATTTTATCGACTTTGTTCTTAAAGATTGGCAGTGATGGAGAATCCAAAGACACTGTATTTCTATGCTTTATCTTTTTGGTCTTAAAAAACTTTTCTCGTCAAATCTGAAACTTCACTTCCATATTTTAAGCTCAGAACTCCTTGTGACTTTGAAGAATTTGTCATCTTAATCTTCAGAATGAAAAAATTCCCTACTCTTTTATTTAGTCACTCCGGGTGATTTTTTTAGTTGTATTTGGTTTTCTTCTCTAAAATCTCTCCTAGATCTCAGCACTTGCTCTGTGTCTTCCCTGATGGACAGTAGCTAAATGGGGGTATGGTCCTCCAGCTGAGATACCGACAACTAGATATAATACAGGCTGCCTGGACACAGAAAACACAAACTCTTTCCCATCACATGTCAAATTTCAAATCAGAGTTTCAAGCAAGAGGACAGAAAAAAAGAATAGTAGAAAAAGTAAAAAGTAGAAAGGAAGGAAAAAAAAAAAGAAAAAGGTTACTTTCCTAACTACCAAGAGCAAATGAGTGGCTTCTGCTTGTCTGCTTTCTTATCAAGGAAAAAGACATGATCACTGGCAGTGGTTTGGCTTGCTGTCTCTCCTCCCCTCCTGGCAGAGCATTTCCTATAATGGTATCCAATGTCTAACAATTGCAAAAAAAAAAAAAAAAAAAAATTGCTAGTAGCCAACCCAGCCTAATGTTGGTTTTGAAGTCCTATTGCAAATTTTAATTTGATGTTTGCTGTTTTCCTACTGAACAAGCACAGCTAGCCAACATTTAGCCTGCTAATTCTTAATCATTTTCTTAACAGCTGTTATGAACTACAGTCAGTTATTTTTTGCCCTTTTAAATCTCAAGCCACCTGTGATTTCCTTTATCAAATAACATGTTTGATCCTATCCCTTAGCAAATGATTCTGAGTCCATGAATCTCATTTGGAGTAGTTATCACAAGTGGTTCATGTTCAAAATATGCATGAGGTGTTAATAAACTAAGTAATGCAATGTGATTTTTTTAAATTTCTGATTAGGTGCTTCATATAAATAACCAATACAGCTTAAATTGAGAGCCTTCTCTCTGCTGAAAATTACATTTCAATTGCAAATGCATTTCTGTGGACTTTTGGTTTAGCATTCAAATCTGATGAGTATACATTAAGTTCCTTATCTTAATCATTAAAGAATAGTTAATAGAAGAAAAGAAACAGTGGGCAAGCATTAAAAATATGAGAAAGTATTCCTGTTTTTTAGTCTTTCAAGGTAAGTTCCCAGTTCTTCTTATTCACAAACACAAATGGTTAAAATCCAACAGTTTGTTTCTTAATGTTTAGTTAGCCTACTGTGAGGGCCAGAATGTCTCACTCCAGGTATGACAATGCCCTGAATCTCCTTGCAGGAACTGCATTTATGTGTTGTGGCAAAGTTCTGGCATCCTCTCTTAACATAAAGTAAGAGCAAAACAGGGAGTATTATGGTAAATTCCCAGTTGCTAATACCAGCTCAGTCACTGCCTTCAGTACTGACTCATCTCTGCCACGGATGACTTCCGTTCCTGAGGTAGTTAAAAGTGATTCTAAAGAGTAATTATTTTGCCTCTAGAAAATGCCATGTGTCAGACAATTTCCAAGGGAGAATGCTGCTAAATTACAGAAGTTGAACCAGGACTTTTAGTTTTCAGTAACAAAGCATAAATATTTCTAGCAAGTAGCAACTAATAGTAGTTTAAATGCCATCTGGTGCACTTTCACTTCAGTTTTTGGTTATGAGAAAGCATATTAACGTATTTGGGAAGTCAAATCAAACTGAGTTCCCAGGTGCCTGTCACAATATAAACTCGTATCCCATTACATGAGAGATCAAGATTGGTAAAGAAACTTGATAGGAATCTCCTAGCAGTTTCAATATGAACAGTACCAACAGTACTAACGAGGTGCTGAGTTTAGCAGCACAGAGCAGCATTAGATAGCTTGTATTATCAAAACCCATTTCCTGATTAAAATAAATGTATTTTCGATCTACTGTTTCACATCCTTCACCTTTCATTCTCCCTCCTTCCCACTCCCTGCTCTGTTACCATTAGCCTAATGACAAAGATGAGTTTTTCAGACTTTCCTAATCTCTGAATTTTTATTAATGCACTATAAGGGGAAAGGACACCTCTGTACTCTCCTCTACAGGATGTTATCATGGATGGACTTCAGAAGCTTCCTAACCTGGGTATTTGAAGAATTTTATGAAATTTATTCTGCTTTGGGAGGACCTATATGAAAATATTGATGAGAACATCTGCCTTTTCTATAAACTAATCTTAATTAAATGCAATGCAATAAAATAAAGCACTTATATATCATAGGCACTGGAATAAACCCAAGTAGACTCTATCAGCAGTAGTACATTCGGCTACAGTACTAAGAAAAAAAAATTGAAAAGAAAAATAAAAAGAGGATCTTTCTGTTCCTAGAAAGGTAGTAACTATGGTATTAGTGTAGCTTTTCCAGTTAATAGTAATTTTTAAAAAAAATTAAGATAGTAACATGAGTATAATCCTTCATCCCAGACAGAAGTGTGTTATTATAACATCATATGATTTATTCCCCTTCTTCGTCTTGTTATTCATATCTTCTCTTTTTTACACTTTTACTGTAGTGGTGCAACAGCCTTCCACTAAAATTATTGACTTTTATGTGTTTTCTTGCCTATACATGCTCATGGATCTGATTTCTATCTTAACTTGAAGAAGCAGCATGCATTACCTCTGAATCATGAAATTACTTACTGGTCCTACCTATATAATGTATGTTACAAATAGACTTCAATCCCTCTATCACAGTACTCTCTTTAGGATGTGGTTTTCGGTTTTCTGTGCTTTTTTCAGTCAGAAACCTACCTCCACTTGAAACCCAGATGTATAGCAGACCCAGAGCATTCTTACTGTACATCAGTGTGTTCTGTCCATTTATCCTCTTCAGTTGCTCTGCTTTTTCCTTACAGTCCATAGTTTATGAATCAGCTCAAGTTTTGAAAACAAGAAAGAAATTAGTTTATATGTACCTCAGAATGATCTTCAATGCTGTGTTATGAAAATACTAGACTTTGTCACTGTTACTGATACCCATTATGAAAAGAATATAGCCAACCTATTAATTCATCACCAAATATTTACTCTGACACCAAGACAGTAAGTTTCTAAATCTCTTTGTACATAGGAGGGTCCTGGTAGAGCAGCATTAGCATAACACTTATAAAATCATAAAATTAACAGACAAGAAATATTTTTAACAACATTAAATTTTTGGCATCTCTAGGTATTAATATCTTCATAAAACGCATGTTCTCTGGAACTGTTTTATAGTTAAATAAACTCATGCTGGTATTAAAGGACTTTTAGGAAAACTGCCTTAAATAATGTCTGCAGGGTCCAAACGCAATAAACCTTTAGTTACATGATATGTATTGCAAAAACTTTGTATCTTAAGTTATTTTTCTGTAACTTGTTCTGACATTGCTCTTGATCAGATCAAACCATAATACTGAAGTGTTTTCATGTACTGACCCCTATTTAATACAAATTGGGATAGAAAACTTATCATAAATTAGTGCTTCTTATATGTATGTAGATTTTGTCCAAATGCACTTAACATTCTACATTCACTTCCCATCAAGACTCCTTGGACATTCTTTGCGCATGTGTTTACTTCTGAGCTGTCTTGCAACAATATAGCCCACATGACCCAATAAGCCAATAACCCCAATGCTCAAAACTCTGTATTTTTCCTGTATCATTTTGGAAAATAATATTAGGAAAGTAGTTATTGCATTTTATTTTTATTATTGTAGTCTATAAAACTTTATATTTCCTCAGTACCATCACTTCTAGCTCACTGTTTCTATCTGTGTTTGTTCCTCTCTCTCTGTTTTGCTGAACATTGGGAAGAGTATTTGCTGGATACTGAGAAAAATAACTGTCCTTTCAAAGTACATATAATTATATAATTATTTCTGCTTTAACAGCTAGTAGAGGTTGATCTCTACTTGCAGAAGTGTTCTTCTCCTTCTCCCTTCTTTTCTCAACTTCATTACTGTGCTGCAGCTTTCACCCATATGACAAAATGATGGTTTCCTTCATAGCTGTAGTTCAGTCTGTTCCATAACCAGACCAGCAATTCAGACTGTAATAGTGAGTAGAAGCAAATTCTTCATATTACTAAGTAGGAACATACAGGTGACTTCTGTTACATAAAGAAATACTGTGTTTGGAAAATAGAACAGTAAAACTCACATCACAGAATTCTCCTGCATTTATGAATCACAACCCTTAAATATAGCACTTTGTTGAATCCACATGGTGCCATAACATGAGGAATAAAATATGCAAAATAAAGTTGTGTGAGTAAAAAGAGTTCTACCTTACGCTAGGCAGGAGACAATGTTTATTTTTAGTGAAAAATTATAGCTAAAACTGACATGTAGCTCCAATAGTTCCAATTTTGTATTCTCTGTATATTTTCATACAGTTTGCACTTGAGCAAACAAAAGAAATTTACAGAGCTTTGTATTCTTGTGAATAAAAATGTCAGGACAACACATACGTAATATGATAAAATTTTTACAAATCGTGACATTTGCTGTAAAGCTGTATTCTAATTACCTAGCTTCAAATATTATCAAAACATCCTGAGTTTGTATGGGTATTGAATAAAGCTACTGAAAACAGCTTTAGACTAATACTAAAACCTCCTCAACCTTTGAGGCCTATTCAACCTCTCTGAAAGACACTTTTTACAAACAAATATCATTCTATTGTTAAACCACTGAAGGTATCTGACCATTTTAGGATTACACTATATAAAAAGCAGAAAAAGAGCCACAAAGGAGCTAAGTTTCACAATGCAACAGCAACCCTACTGATTCCAAGTGACCACCTGATTCTCATCTTAGTAGGCTATTTAGTAATGTAAGGATGTTTCTGGACCTCTGTGAAATGACATCCTCTCTGAGGTATTCTTTGTGAGGCTGTATGATTTCTTTAGTTTTATACTGCTTATTCAACACGATTTATTTAATAAAACTTTTGTTCTGAATAAGTAGCCAAATATTTGGAGCCTTGGGTTTTTTTTTTTCTAAAAGAAATAAAGCTATTTCCAGTGTTTAAAAATGCAATATCAAGTCCAACAGTATTTCTTGCTTGTTTTTCTCTGCATGGTGCATGTCAGAAAACAGCTCTGTTGTCAGCCCAGTGCCATACCTGAGGGATCGTTAAAGACTGTGTAATTGCTAGACCTATCAGAATAACATATGATACGGTACATTAATATCTCCCTTATTTGTCCTGATTGTAAAAGAAATATTTGAGAATTTATAGAAGGCCAATAACTTTTTCTATATGACATAATCTTATTCCTTACAATTTTTCCCAATCATAATAACTGTTTCTGTCTTTAAACTCAGCTTTTTCTATGTTCCATATGGGAAAAAAAGGTAATCTAATTGTGATCTACACTTACCAGACCACTAGGTAACACCTGAGAAGTTTGGATTCTGTTTTCAGGTGTCTACATTAAGTGCAGTGGGATTCCCTGTAAGTCTAAGCAGTTCTTGCTCTCAAAAACTGCAGCATGTCTTGTGTGCTGTCAGGCTCTGAGTATCGTCATAACTCCCCTAGACACTGCCAGCAAAACTCATTGTAATAACACTTATTTCCACTCAGGATCCCCAGAAAGACCTGCACAATGCAGTTACTGGCATAATTATGGTTTAAACTCAGAGAGCAACCAAACACCACACATCTGCTGATTCACTCCTCCTGCAGCAGGATGAGGGGGACAACTGGAAGAGTAGAAGCAAGAAAACTTGTGGGCTGGGGTAAAGACAGTTTAATCGGTAAAGCAAAAGCCATGCATGCAGGATAAGCAACATAAGGAATTCATTCACTACATCCCACTGGCAGGCAAGTGTTCAGCCATCTCCAGGAAAGCCAGCCTCCCTCACACATTAATGGTTACTTGGGAAGACAAATGCCATTAATCTGTATGTTCCCCCCTCTCTCTTCTCCCAGCTTTTATTGCTGAGTGTGACATCATATGGTCCAGGATGGCCCCTGGGTCAGTTGGGGTCAGCTGTTCTGGTTGTGTCCCCTCCCAATTTATCATGCACCCTCAACCTACTCACTGGTGGGATGGAGTGAGAAGTAGAAAAGCCCTTGATTCTATGTAAGCCCTGCTCAGCAGTAAAAAAAAAAATTCCCTGCATTATCACTGCTTTAAGCACAAATGTAAAACATAGCCCCATATCAGCTACTATGAAGAAAACTGACTCTATCCCAGCCAAAGCCAACACAATAATCCACGCTATTTCTGATCCATAAGGGGCAGTTGTGTCAGAACAGTTTCAACTGATAAGAAAGCAATTCAGTAAGAGAAGCAATGCAGAGTATCCCTACATTTCCTCAACTGTGTTCTGAAAGTCCATAACAAAGCCATTTTTATTTTGAACAGATAATATCTGGACATGCTAGATTAATTTTATGGGGTTACAAAATATCTCATCATTTAACAATATGCAAATTAGTTACAGCTCTGATATCAGTGATGCCCTGCGTTAGAATATTTGGGTGCTCATTGTTTATAGAAAGTCACTTGCAAGTCCTTTTAGAAGAAGAATGATATGTAAATTCACATTCAGATGCATCAGTCACAGATAATTAATGTGATGATGTTTTTCTCTGACTAACTGTTTGGGGCAACTGCACTAGAGCCTGTGGTTGCTTAGGAGAAACCTGGTTGCCAACAAGGCTACCAATTGCAAATGCATTTTAAAACACATTCAAACGTCAAGTCAATGGATCTTTACTCTCCTGTTCTTCATGCTTTCTGTAAAAAGAGTATCACCTTAATCTGTATTTGGACTGATGAGGAAGGAAATTCTGGAATCAACACTCTTTGATACTGATCTTGTAATAGTTTTACACCCCTATTAATTACATTAGAATAACCTAAGTTAATGTCCGTTACAGTCTGTGAGAACATCTGTAGACTACCATTTATAATCCATCTGGAAGTCAGAGCAACCTAGATAAGCACAATAAATTTCAAATTAGAGAGAAACTATTACAAAGTTTGCTGACCTTCACAGTCATAAATCCTGTTTGGTCAGGACTATATGTATTTTGTAATAGATCTGTCACATGAAAACTCTACTGTGCAGTTTGAGACCATTTATATCCCAGTCCATTACTTCTGTAAATAATTTTAGAATTTTACTGTAGATAAATGTAAAATAATCTTATTTTTAAAATAAAATACAGTTGAAAATACAGTTCCTCTTTGTAAAAGAGCAAGGATCTGTCTATGTAAGTATATATACACCACTTATAATTAACTCCCTAACAGAACTGCTATCACTACCAGATAACACGTGCCTTTTCTTCCTTAGCTGACTTATACTTTTGTTCTATTTTTGACATTTAAAATTTTAAGGCTTTTTATTTTTTTTAATCTTCTGTGAACAAACACAAGCTTCAGTCACTTGCCTAGCACCTTACACTAACACAGTTTAAAAGATGATGTTTATGTTATATTTTCTAGTTTAGTTTCTACATCCATCATTCTTAGTTTTGTGATGGTGCAGGTGGAACAGAGTTGGTCTAAATTTATGCCTCATGTAGTGCCCATAGCCATCATAAATTGGAAAGTAACCTTACTGTAAGTCTTACTTGTAAGACTCATCTGTGTTACAGGTAGGTTAAATTCAAGCATTTCACAATGAAATAAATAAATTTTTAAAAAATTAAAAACCATTCCCATTTAAGAAGAGAAGTAAACCAGCATCATCTAATTTGAAGTGGGTAAATCTGCCTGGAGATATATCATATTAGCACACAAGAAAACTACTTTAAAACTTATTTTCACTTTCTTTCCTTAGAAGTCTTTTACTAAATCTGGGGGCCAGTGCTACAGTCAGCACATTTTTATTTGTTTGCAGAACCAACTTTTCATTTTCTCAGTAATGGGACTGAACATTGTCACTACAAAAATCTCTCTTTGGTGCCTATAGTTGTTTGCTTGTTTAAAGGTATATTTCTTGAAGTAAACTTGTGTCCCAGATGATTACTAAAGAGGAAATGTGTTATGAAAATGTTGAAGCCCTCCTGACCACTGCATCTCACCTTGAATTCAAAAAATCTATTTGTTTAAATCTGATAGATGCTTTACAATATTTTGATGCATATTTTTTTTTTCCTCATCTAGCCCAAATATGTATGAAGCATGTACAGACAAGGCTGCATACTTCCAGCTGCAAGACTTCTTACAAGTCAAAGTTATTTCATAACGTGCACAGGAGAATGCAGGTAACCGTTGCTTACAATTATGCTATTCATAGCAGGACAGTGCCTTTCTTGCTGCTGTGCTTTCTAATCTATACATAGTTTACATTTTCAAATGTACTTGCTGCTATCAGTGTTGTATTTGACTATTTAGGTGAGTCATTAGTCACTCCAACCTGCACTCCAACTTATTTGCAAGGCAGTATTCACCTTATTTTCTGTCAAGAACTTCCAGATGAAAACATGTATCTACATAGGAAGTATGTCCAAAAAAAAATACAGTTAATCTCTTAATTGGGACTCCAACTTCACACAGACATGATATTGGCATCCATATACTTATTAATTTATAAATCAACTTCATTCAGTTCTGGACTGCTCTTTATGTCAAGTGAATTAGTTTACCACACATAACAAACTATCATAAAGGATACAGACCAGAAAAATAAAACAAGAAAATGACAGGGTTTGCTATAGTCTCTCTCAAATCTAACAACTATGAGATTTTTGCAAGAGTGCAAATGCAAATTGGCAAGTGAATTATAGTACTTCTTAAACAAACAAACAAACAAACAAACGAAAAAAAATGAAATCAAAACTGTTATGCAGAACATTGCAAACTATGGGCCTGGGAAAATAGATAATTTTATAAAATGCCCTTCACAGTGGTGAAATAAATATACTAGGTCAGTTATGCTCTGCCATTCATCATCATAAATATGTTCTTAGCGTACTTCTGGCTTTGTATCAAAAGCAAGATTGATTACTTAATCACTGCATCCAATAATGACAAAACCGCCTTTGTCAGTCTGTACATACAACCAGACACTTTGATTCCAGCAGATGACTCCTCCAAGCATTAAGAATAAACATTGAGTTTTTCATGGCCACCTGAATTATGTCTTTATGGGGGTTTTCTTATATTTTTACCCAGAAAAAGCAAAACCAAAGAAAACATAAGCAACAATTTTTACCACTCGAGACAGGGAAAAAGACAATTAAACACATCCTAAAGGTTACATGAAATGAAAACTAATTCTGTGGATATACTGGAAAATGGGAACAGCAGCATGCTTTGTAAAAAGCAATTTGGGGCACCTAATTTCTTTTAATGCCCCTATTCTCCTTTGCCAATTTATTCAAATATTCAGTATTGGTAGGCAGATATGAGTACAACTGGTACAGGTACGCCTGAAACAGTGCACACAGGGAGCCAGTGAATGCCCATTTTGCAGTGATGGAATCATAAAACAGCTGAGATATTTGCAAACAGGCACTAAAAGCAAATGAAGATTGTAAATTTTGGACATCGTCAAAGGAGAAAATCCAGTTTGCTTTCAGAAAACAAGTAATGATAAATAAAAAAAAAAAAAAAAAACAAAAAACAAAAAACACACACACAAAAAAAAACCACACAAACCCCAAACTTAACCCCACGCCCACACTCCTGAATAAGCCACTAAACTTTAGAATGTTTTGTTCGCTCTTCAAAGAGCCTCCAGTGATAACCAGCTACAGGTGTGTAGTTAAGCCACTACCACTCCATCTGCATCTCAAAATTTGGATTTGTTTGGGAGAAAACATAGACAAGGGAGCTGAAAGTTCCAGTTTTAAATTTGTTCAGTTGAGGGGAATTGTCACACACTATCAGAATGCTTCCTCAAAAAACAAACTGTAGGCCCCCAGGCAAAAGAGAAAGTATTCAGAAAGCCTTAAGTCAATTTTCTCACAGTTGTGTGAGAAACTGTACAAAAAGTCATGAACTGTGGACATAGTGATGTTGTTGTTACCCTGAATTAAATAACCAGTTGAAAAGGTGAAGGTTAGGGCGAAAGCAGAGCAACAAATGTGTAATAAAGGTTTGCCTCATAGCTTAGAAATAGTAACTATCCCTCCTCTGTTACCCATTCTTATGACTCTCCAGAATTACTGAAGACATCAAAGTACATATTTTTCAAAAACATAGTGGAGAAGTGAAGGCAGTACTGATTCATGGCTGCTTCATTGCATCTCAAGGGTACAAACTGAGCTGCTGTGGTTCAACTTTGTAATCCAAGCTACAGTATTTCTAAAGTAAAAAATGCAGAGCATATTTGCTAAAAGAATATGCTGGAATACTGTAGAAAGGAAATAATTCTGAACAATCATAAAATGTCTTTACTCTTGATTTCAAAGAGAAGAATATACCATTAATTACTTAGTAATAACTTATTATTCATTGTGCACTGAGTAATAGGCCAGCAAGTATTTAGATTTGCCTATTTAAAGGTAATTTCATGGTGCTGAGTTTTCTTTTTATGAAAGACTAAAATGTTTTCAAGCATATATTTATTGAAATACTATTACTTAAGGCAGTGAATTTCAAAGTAGAATAAATATGAGATTAGCAGGTGCTGATATGTGGTCTCAGAGTGACACATAAACATTCATCAGAATGTGACTGCTTTCAGGAGCTGAACTTTTGCAATGAATAAAGCTATTTATAGACACACCAAGCTATATTTGCCAGCTCAGGAGGCAGGAACCAGCAGGGGGTAAACACAGCAACAGTAACAACAGCAGTAACAAAATAAATATTGGAAGAAGTGCCAGTCATTCTGTTAGAGCACTTTAAGGACTGTGTTACAATCCTCAAAAAAAGTTACCACACTCAATGTGAATGAGAGCTCCCTTCTCAAAGGCAATACAGGTATCCAAACTTCAATCAAATATATCCCCTGACAGAGTAGCACCCTTGCATTAAAAATCTGGCCTTGTGCTTTTGAATTTGAACAGTTTTATAAAACTACCAGGACCTGTAGTCTTCACTCTCTACGACCTTGCCTTTGTGTACATTGTTTTAGTGCCTATGCCTGAAGCATTATGTTTTACCTTCAGGATTCAAAAAAATTTCTACCTACAGGTGACTCTGCAAGGCACTGTTTCAGTGAAGCACTGTTCATTCATAGCCCTTTATTCATTTCTACACTATAACTCTTTTCTTCAACAGCTTGCTATAAACTTAGGACACATTCAGTATATCAATTGCTGGGCTCAAAACCTATTGAGGAGTGCACCAACACAGACTGCCATTAGAGTTCTTTGTAACTATTAGGTGAAGAAAATAAAGGTTTGGGGTTTTGTTTTGTTTGTTTGTTTGTTTTGTTGTTGTTGTGTTGTTTTGATTTTTCCTGGTGGCCTAAAAATGAAATCTGAATAACTAGGAATTATCTTCCTTGAAGAAGTTGGCAATGTGTAACACACTTTGCACATTAACAAAGGTTTTTGAACCATTACCTTTTCCTGTAGATACAGTACCTGGTTTTGAGCAGGCACAAAATGATATTTAAAATTTCTGCCTTCTCATACTTGTAGAGCTACAGAAAGGAGCCAGCTCTCCCTACATTCCTAATGCTGTATGCTGGATGTTAATGTAAGAATACTTATGTGAACTTAACTGGATACCTTTACATCTCCTTAATAAGCACATTCATTGTGTTGTTTAAAACAAACAAACAAACAAAACAACAACAACAACAACAAAAAAAAACACAAACAAAAAAACCACCTTCCCACCTTTTTGGTTGGAAAATAATTTTAAGCTAAAATCCAGGAAAAAACACTCTTACGACAAAATCCAGAAAGGTAACATGGGAAATGTATCAGTAAAACCAACAACTGTAACAGGCAAGATTTTCTTGTCTAAGGAAGTTTAAGTGAGCATGTACACTGAAGTAGCTCTGTATGACAGATGCATTTTTACACCATTAACAGTTATTTTTATGCAGAGTTCAATAATTATGTCACTTAAAGGTAATGGTAAAGCCTCAAATTTGGCAGATTCTTGTCCAACTGAATCATATATTGAATTCTTTATATATTGAATTATTAAAGAATTCCTACTTCATTCTCTCCTATCTTGCCTCCTGTAAGCCTGAAATGTTCTTTCACATATACTTATGTTCCAAAAAGTCTACTTTCAGTTCTTCCCAGGGCTCCACACAGCCAACATTTTTGATCACAGCCTGCAGAAAGACAGCTGAAGAAACAGGACCTAGATTCAGAATGGTTACAAGTAGACAGCAACATCACTATAGAAAGCACATGTAAGCGATACTGTGAACTTTACTACTCAAATCCTGCTGGCAAAACTGGACCAGGAGTTTCAAGCAGCGCCTTGCTCTTCCTGGTGCTGCTGGGAGAATCGGGGAGCAGTGCCCACCGCCCCTGGTGACACATGGGCAGCTGCTGGGGCAGCCCCCCCAGCGCTGGGCTGGGGCTCTGGGTCCGGCAGCAGAACGGGGACACGGGAGGAGCTGGACACTGGCTGCTGGAAAAGTCTGCTTCATTCTACCTAGACAGTGTCAGGTGGAGAGCCATAGTCCCCTGTGGCAGATTGCCACTCTGCATAGACACTGCCTTTGTCTAACCCCTTCTTTATTTAAATCTTATGCTAGAAGCTGAGGTAAAGGTGTATCTTTTGAGAGGTCAGAGAATTCAGTTTGCAATGGAGTGTGCATTCTACCTGCATGACTAAAGCTGAAAGGGCCATGTGATTATATTTGTGTGTTCACTGGAATACTTAGAAGCCATCATTCCCAGTAAATGAGATGAAGTGACTCTCTAGCATCATGATAGTATGGCTTAATTCAACATTATCTTGTTTTGTATTTTTTTGTTAGAATTAGGCCACCATTATTCCCCTTTTCCACAGATGACTTTTTGAGACCTATATTTTCCTAAATTCATAGCAGCTTTTGAAAGAAAGATTTTTCTCTGAAAGAAGTTAAATGGTCCAATTTTTTTTCCAATTATTTTCAGTAAATTCCTGCTGTTCCAACATTAAATAAAAATTGGTATGAATGAATTCTGTCTGTAGGTGGCCAATTGCATTTGATATCACATTTAAAAAGTCACAAGAAAAGATGTGTCTCCTTTAACCTCTCACCACCTTTTTCTACTCTAATCAACATAAGTGATTGGTTCATTTTAATGCAACTATCTAGAGCAATAATTATTTCTCAAACTGCTGAAGTCACTATAGCTTTTCCTTTATTCCAAATATTCAAACACAGAATTTTTTTTTCTCCCCTTTCACTCCCCCAAAAGAGTAGAAATCTGATATTCTGATAACTCAGCTGGAAGACTGAATGCAAGATTTTGAAAAGCTCTTCAATTATATGCAGCAACACTGAAACACAACAGCTGAAGAGCTTGCAGTATAACTGTCTCTTGGCAGTAATGATTTATTTCAGCTGAATGCTATCAGCAATCATTTACTCTAACTGAATGCTAACAATCCTTTCTTGAGACACAGTGTTATTATCCTTCTACCTACTGCCTGCAGCAAAGTCAATACAGTGCTTCTAAAAATAATAATAATAATAATACACCTTTCTTTTTTAAAAATTACATGCTGCAAGCTAGTTTAAAGTTGTACATTTTGAGAGGTCAGGGAATTTTGTATGTGAAGGGCTATGTACTCACACTCACATGCTTCTGTTCCGCAAGATACTGAGCCTGAGTCAATAACCCTGAATTCAGCTGTGGCCTGTGTCACTGACAAAACCCACAGCTTTTCTACATTACAACTTCCTATAAGTCCGCTTCTGCACTCAGAGCTGACCGTGATGTTGCCTTTTGCCACATACTCTGGTTATTGTAGGAAGATCAACTCTCAAGGACAAGACTGCTATGAGCTGCAATGCTCTCTACTGTCTGGTTAGTTGAGAACCAAGATCTCAAACCTTACATGTATGCCAATTCTACCAATGCATCACAGTTTGGTTTGGTTTCCTTTACATTTTTTTTTTACAATACATCTCCAGAGATAGATCTTCTCAGGTGAATTTCTAGATTTTAAGCAGGAAATTCACCAGAATAAACAAGTGAATTTGTCATAACTGTATCCATCTCACAGAGCATATTCTCAGTTTAAATTATGTACTACAGTATTCATTTCTAATCTCAGATATTTCTGTCGAGTCAAGCAATGAAAATATTATTGAAATATCTGTTATTCACCATCATTATCCAGGAAGATTCAAATTAGAGATGTACTGAACAAAGAGACAGACCAACAAAGAAGCAAAGAAATCCTTTCGTATTAGTAAAGTAGAATTTTATATCAACAGTGAAGAAGCCGTTTACCCAAGTTCCAGTCCGAGTTACAGGTACTGAAGTGCAGGTATAATACATAAAACAAGACCACCTATACATTCTGGTGTACTGCAAGTGACTTAACTGACCAACTTATTTACCAGGTAGACCAGAAGTTTTCTGTCCGAAAACAAGACATTGTGCTGTGCTCTGCCCCTGCCCAAAGGTTAAGCCAAGTTTAGCATGTATCTGACGTACCAATCAATCTATTTCTGTTATTGACAGCTATAAATCTAATTTACATTCTATATTACATGAGAAAAATACATTTGTTCCTTTGCCTTTCACCAATACAGTATGTTCCAAACTGGGGTGGTGAATAGCTCATTGTCTAGTTAACCATTCCTGAACACTGATATTTGTCAGCATTCCAGACAGTCAGGCATGTCTGATTCAGGGCTGTTTAGAAAAGGTTTGGAATAACATTAAGCAAATAAATGCAGCATTTCATAAAACATTAATGATTGTCATAAGCAACAGAAAACATTATCACATCGAATGAAGCAAGGGGTTTCAGATGTCCACAGAGAGAAAGGCAATACTAGTTTCCTTTGCAAACTAAGTATGCTTTGGAGATTTATCTTAACAATGGTTGATAAAGCCAGGTTTGATAGGTGGCCAAGTTAGAGCACCCATTTTTCAAGTTCTGTCTGACTGTGAGCCAGGTAGTGGATAGCCTGCTTCAGGGATGAGCTCTTACTTACAGGTATTTTCCCTATAAATGTCTTACTGGTCAATAACAGGAATATGAGGTTCATAGACACGGATTAAGGTAGACAGACTTGATGGTATATTCTGATTTGGGAAGAAATAATAGCATTTTCTCTTTCTTTTTGCTAGTTAAAGTAGTAAATTTTGTTAAACTACAGCATGATTAGCAATATCAGTTCAAAAACAGTTTCCTGAGAAGGGAAAAAAAGAGGATCAGTTAGAAAAAAATAGCTATATCAGGTTACTGCAAACACAGCAACATAGCATTATTGTTAGTAAGCATACTTTTAGTATTATTTGTTAATGACCAATCTTTACAGTTAATGATATCAACTATATAGAAGATGTGTAATTCCCTCTCAATGAACATTATAATGAAATTGAACAGACACTGGAACTAAAATTTCTAGTGGAGTAACTGAAAATCGGTTTAGATAGGTGCTAAAGGTGCTAACCTGGATTTGTGTGCTAGTTCTACTGCAAAATTTCTCATAGCCTTGAGCCACTCCTCATCTCATTTTGCCCTACTCTAGAAATAAAGGCAGCTGTTTTTCCCTGCCCAGAAGTTTCCATTGAAAAGTAATGCTTTATTTTGTCATTTTCCTGCTTTTAGATTCCTGAACTCTCTGGTAACATACATCTAATAAGTCGGAAAATCTAGGGAACGATTTCATAAGTACAACCAGTCTCCATTTCCCTCTGAATATTATCATTTAGGGAAAAAGAAAAAAAGGAAAAAAAAAAAAAAAAAAAAACAACAACCACCAAAAAAACCCCCAACACACAAACAGAAAAATGAAACAGGAAAAAAAAAAAAAAAAAAAAAAAAAAAAAAAAAAAAAAAAAGGAAAACCCCCAAACCTGAAAATCTACACAGCTGCCACTTTTATTTCATTACAAGTTTCTCAGTGTTCCACATGCCCTAATAGTTAATAGACATACTGTGTGTTAAATCACTATAAGAAAATTAACTGCCTTTCATTGGTTACAGCATTTGCATCTGAAAAGCAGTTCGGTGTTTCTGTGTAAAGAGGGTAAGGTTTTGACATGGAAAGCTTGTTCTCCACGTAATGCTTTCGAGTTCGAGAAATGAGTTCTACAGGACTCCTTTGAAGCAATGAGGAGAAAAGCATCTCTATTTTTAAATTCAAGTATCATCTTTAATTCTGTTTCATTTTTATGGGCAGAAGTTATGCAAAGCTGCAAAACAGACAACGGGAAAACAAGTAAATTTTAGAGAGTTTAGATTGTAGTCAAAAATACACTAAGAGAGCCACTATGTCGTGGTTTAGGCCTGGTTGGCAGCCAACCACAATGCAGCAGCTCTCTCTCCCTTCCCCTCCAGCAATGAGAAGGGACAGAGAGCCAGGCTTGGGGTTCGATGCCAGGGATGGGGAAAAATTTCCCCTTTATGATCATGAGCAAAAGGCAGATTCGTTAGGGGAAGAAAAAAACCCATATATTTATTACAGACACTAACAACCCTTAACAGAGTAGGACAGCGAGAAGCATTGCCACATCTTGAGAACACCTTCCCTCCACCCCTCCCTTCTTCCCGGGCTCAGTTCTGCTCCCGATATCTCTACCTCCTCCCCCAGGGGCGCAGGGGCAGGGAATTGGGGGTGCAGTCAGCGCTGCCACTTCCTTCATCTTCGGTGAGGGGAGTGTCCGAAACTTGTTCCCCCTGCTCCATCGTGGTCCCCCTCTCACAGGAGACAGTCCTCCACAAACTTTCTCCAACATGAATTCCTCCCATGGGCCGCAGCGTTCCCCACACTGCTCCGTCATGGGTCACTAACTTCCTCCGACTGGATTCTCTCCCACGGCTGCAGCCCTTCCCGAGCTGCTCCGGCGTGGGACTCCCCCGCATGCTGCAATCCTCCTGCGGAGCCGCGGACGAACGACACGCCGAGACGGGTTCAGTGTGGGTGATAGAGCATCAATCAACGTGTGTCTTTATTGGTCCAGGGTACATATATTTATACAGACAATGATAATTATTATGCCTACTAGTCACTAGCTGATTGGCTTAAGCTCTAAAGGTCGTATTCGCACGGTCCACCTACTTGCAGTTAGCTTACAGTACAAGCTTCTCATAACACTAAGTTTCTCATGCTACTATTTCTGATTCCTGTTGACTTGTTTTCGATACACGACAGTACCGTAACACAATGTTTCTCAGGCCACCGTTATCATAACACTAGGTTTCTCAGACCACTATTCCTAATTCCCCTTAACCTGCTTTCGACACACCACGGTACACAGGGCTGAAGCGTCCTTGACATTCCTCATGTATCAGCAGCTGCGAGCAGCTGCAGGCAAACCCTAGTGAGGCCCAGCATCAGCAGCTAGAGCAGGCTCTGATCATACAATTGCTCGGTGGGCTCAGGACCCTTGTCTCTGAGCCATTCTCCAACATCCTCCCAGCACTGAATTACAGCAGTGGGGCTACCTTTTCCCATGAGACCCCGGCCTTCTTCGGGCACAGAACCTCGATCATACGAGCAGGAGCAACAGGACATAATTCAATGTCTGCTCCACCGTAGATCTCCATGGGTGGCAGGGGGGGCCGCCCTGCCGTCTCACCACAGGATACAGGGGGGTCTCTGATCCGGCACACCTCCCCCCTCCTTTCTTCCTCCGTTCCTCCACTGACCTTGGTGTTCATGCAGCTGCAGCAACTCCTCCTCACAAGTCTGACTGCCCATCACCACGTCCCTTCTTAAATACGTTATCGCAGAGGTGCAGCCGATTGGCTCAATTTCCCAAACAGAAGTGGAGCTGACATGGAGCTGGGGGAGCTTCGAGAAGCTTCTCACAGGGGGCCACCCCAATAGCCCCCTCCCCAGCCACCAAAAAACTCCACCACTCACTCAACCCAGGACACACTAGAAACAGGGTACTTCTCTCAAGGCCAGGTGGTGGTGTTCATCTGTGTCCAAGAGCATTATCATCAAGAAGTACTCCATGCCATAGAGTTGCATAATACCTTTATGAATTCAGGCACCCTCCTCCCTCTATTATAATTTGTTAAAAACCATGAGTCATTTCCTCATCAATATTCATTTGTCAAGCAGTGTCCTACTTACTTCATTACATCTGGTAACTAAGGATTTGAAAGATCAATAGGTGAGAAAGACACATGGTGAGTTGATAAACTCAGTCCTGTCTTGTTCATATGTACACCATCAGGCTGACAGGCTACTTTTCATACATGCTTTTTTTTTCAGGTCCTCATGTTTATTTACCATAAGGATCATTCAGCACACATTCAAATTAATAAGCATGATTTTGTCAAAGTCAGTAGGTTTCAGACTGTTGGCCTAAATGCTCAACTCCTTGTCATTGTTTTCCCTATGAAAATCAGAGTTCAAACAGAAGCTCAGCATTTCAGACACTTGGGTCACGAGCAATTTCGTTCCCCTCAAGGGTGGATCCTCTACTGTTCTCATTGGCTAGCACTGACTCTTTCTGTACTGTCATTTCTATATTTTTCCCTCCTTAAAAACATTAAATGAAAGTGAATATTGTTTAGGTGGAGGTTTCTAACTCCAAGAATGTCCTCATGATGCTACACATCCTATTGTTATGTGGATTTTTTCTTTTGCTTCAATTTATTGTAGTTGCTTTTATGGTTCAAATTTAACCTCTGAAGAGCTCAAAGCTTTTTCTTTCCTACTGCTCATTGCTACAGTAGCATCTAACAGCAACTGCTCTCATCTCTAACACAATAAAGGTTTTGCCTAATGAAGACAAGTCCAGTGGTATCAGCTATCTTAGATTTGTTTCAGTCACTTCCAGTACCCTGTCCCCTACTGTATAAACATATTCTCCAAGGTCTAAATAATTTACATCAGTGTTGGTAAATATTTTTATTATTCCTAGTCATCTCCCACTCACTGAAATATTTGTCTCATGTTTTGAAGTGCTTGCAACACAAGTATCCTTTTCTCAATATGAGTAGTAAAAGTTCAGTATGAGTACTAAGTTCAGGACAAAGCATGTCTCTCTTGGGTTTATTAGATTTATTACCCAGCTGATATCTAGGTAATATAAATCCTTTCAAATCAGGTATGATATCTTGCAGTATGAATTACTTTCACAACTCATGCAAGGTTATTCATTCTCATCTTGTTTAGCTTCTGGGATCTCAGGCAAACGTACTGTTAGTGTCATGTAATTTCTGATCCCGTGAACACTGATATCACTACTAGAACTCACATATTTCTGTGGTATAGTGTATTGTGAATATTTTTAAGATCAGATAACTGATTAGAATATATCTGAGGAGGGTTGGAAATCATTTTTTTCAATAATTAAGGGGGGGTTAGTTTTGTTTGTGGTTTTGTTTTGTTTTAACAATGTGATGAAGGAAAACCAAAGGAAAAAAGATTAAAAGGGTGACAAAACATTATCCATTACACAATCTATATGAGCAGTCAGGGAACAGGATTTTAACCAGAAGAATTAAAGACATGGAGAACAGTTTATTCAACACTGCAGAAGAGACAAAGCTCAGCAATAATCATGTTAACTTTAATGCAGAACTCCTCACAGAGTAGCTATTGTACCATAAAGAACTCTTCAGTGAAAGGCTTCTTTAGCTTTTTAATTGGAAATAGAATTTTTAAATTATTATATACCTCATACTATGTACAAAATATAATCCTGTGATTTTTTTTTTCCCACACTGAAATAATAGACACATGGAAAGAAATTAAGAAACTGTCTATTGAAGAGCATAAATCTATAAAATCAGGATATGCATACCATATGCCAGATACTCCTCTACCCAAAAGCAGTGTAGATTCATGGCAGACAGCTTCAGTACATTTTCATCAGTGGAAAATTGGTAATTAAATATTAATTTTAAAAGGTTGCACTGGAAATAGAGGGGAAATTCCCAGCTACCAACTATTCTTTCTGCAAAATAAATCTATTGTCCCTCATTTCCCCAACCTTACTACAAATTGTTGGCTGAATACACCTCATAAGATAATGAGTAGTATCCTCCCTGATTGTATGGTGTAATGCAGGCAAGAGGGCCCACATTCTTTGTGCAAAGCAGTACTGATAGAGTTTTCTAACCATTAAACCCCTGCCCACCCCAAACCCCAATGAAACTATGGAAAAATATCCTTTCAACTGCTTGCAAGCAAAAAAAACCCTCTACTTTTCATGAAAAACATTGTTCTCACAAACTCTATAGACAAAATTAATATCTACACTTTCTAAAATTTACTCTCCATTTTGTACAGAAGCACCTTCTCTCCACCACCCAATTTTCTTTCTGCTTCTACTTAAAGGTCCCCCTGGATTTAATAAATGTTACCCACTAGAAACGCATCTTAATTTGACTCCAGCTATTCTGAGCGAGAGACATGGCATTCCAAATTTTAATAAATTGTTTGTCAGATCAAGTTTACATCCACAAAATTTTACAAAATGTGATGCAAATCTATATTTTGGAAGTGTCAGTAGGTTCTGCATAATGACTCTGCCAATAATTTTTTTTTTTTTTTTTACCCACACATTCCTCTTTATTTAATTTATTCTGGGTCACAGCTTTTAAAGAGATTTGTTGAATAGAACATTTATTTCTAGGCGTCTCCCCAAACCTCCACCTCCCAGCTTATTTCAGATAAATTAGTCTGGCATATCTCTGAGGTTTCCTGCAAGTTTCCAACCTGAGAGGGTACAGGTCTCAAAAAATAGTGACAACCCACTGGTGATGTTTAGACTCCCACTTTATGACTGACTCTGTGATATTTGCTCCTGTTCAAAGCTGAAAACTTTCCCTCTTGCTCATATATTGTTTGATCACTTCTACTTGAGGTACACACATTATTCCAGTGAAGACATACAGCCATCAGACGGGCAATTGGCTAGATATTTTCAAGGCAGTAGAAATCTAAAATGTGGAACTCACAGCAATGTAATAAGTTACTGCTGGAGCACTGTGAAAAGGGCAGATACCTCGAGGACAGAGACACAAACTGGAAGAGAATGTACAGTTACTTGTAAACACAATGAAATATGCAGTCCAAAAAAAACCAAACAAATGTCAGACAAAGTTACAGTGGCCTGAACTTATTGGTACATGTTCTTGAAAGAGGTAAAGCTAGAAGGCATATGCTAATAGTGCAGTGAGAATCACATGCTAAGGCTAGAATGCGTCACTGCTATCAAAAAGTATTAACTGCTTAGACTTCCAAGTATGTAGTCCTGTAAGCACTGGCACGAAAAATGCTTTTTTTTTGGTAATTTGCATCTTGTGACTAACTGTCTTTTCAGAACTGAATTGTTCTAATGCTGTAGTGGGAGTGCACTCTTGATTACACAGAGTCCACACATTGTAAAAATCCTAGTCATGGCAGGTTTGATCACTGATCGTGTCAAGGTTTATTAGTGTTTCTCATGCTTCATTGTTTTACCTATAAAAGGTATTTACAAAAAAATTAATTCTTCAAAACATCTTCTTGTACTCAGATGGAATTAGCTGGTTGCTTCACAATGTCTCTGATATGGATAGACGTGATATAACGTATATACACATTACTTGCCTCAGAAGCAAGAGTAAAAAGGATCCTAGACCATGAGCAGCTGACAAAGCTCCTAAAGACTCTTAGTGCTAAATTTATTACCCTTTTAACAGACAACTTCCTTGCCTGTAAGAGAGCTGACAAGCTTCACTTTCGATCAAGATAATATCTGAAGTTTAATTTTGGATCTCATCAGTGCACATCATCTAGCTTATTTTTCTAGTCATATAGGTGATTTTTCCCAGAATTATTTCTATGCCAATTGTGATACATATCACCTCGAATCTCTTATTATACAAGGACTGAATAAATTTTAAAAAGAAAACAATAATTAAAAATTTATAGATTTGTAAGCAGTTACTTGCAATTACAATTTAGGATCAAAGACTCCCCAAGCAGAAGTCAAACATCACTAAACATAATTTTCATCAGATCATATTCCCACTTATACTATATGTAAGCTTGGTGACAGCTGCCATCACTCTCATCCTGCCCACACTGATACGAAAAGGAAGTATCAGAAATTACATTTTCTAACTTAAAGTTACCCCACCCTTCGAATATTCATATTTATATCTGAAATCTGTCATTCTTCTGGAAGTTGTTATAACTGGTTCTGCTCTTGCCATGTTTATCACAAAACAGTAGACTCCAGAGGAAGAATTTTTAATAGCTTTCAAGAGATCATATTTTCATTGCTCATTTTACAGTCCAAGTATACTTTCATTTGTGGCTGACCAGCTAAACTGAAAAAAAGTAAAGAAAATTACTAGCTCCTCTCTTCCTGTCCCGTGTCAGAGCAATTAAGCAAGTCTATTTCCACATAGTATAATCAATTAAAGATCTTCTAATGTCTCAGATGTCCTACTTAAAATCTCAATGCCATAAATTAAAAAAAATAAAATTTTTTACTTTTCAAAGATTAAAATTAACCTTTCTTAAAAAAAAAAACCAAACAAAACAAACAAAAAACAAAACAAAACAAAACAAAAACAACACCCCATGGATTATTTCTCTCAGTGACTTAAAACAAACACTGGCTAAAACATGCCAAAGCCTCAAACTTCTATTTTTTTTTTTGAAGGATACAGTAATCTACAATATTAAAAGTTGCATATTTGTAAAGATGACAAAACACAGTGGTACCCAAACTAGAAGTATATAAAAATGTGGGCCTGCAAACATAGAGGGCATTGTTTAAATGTTTGGCTCAATCAATAGCAGATTTATTAGAAGCTAAAGGTTTGTCTCTAATGGTGCTAGACTTCATACTAAAGAAATCATCTAGTGTCATTTAAAACAAAATGCATTTAGGGGAATTGCTCTGTATTGCCTTTGGTATTTAAAATTATTCCATTTTTACTTCCAATTGATTTCTAGATTTTGTTAATGTAGGGGAATGAAGGCCACAAATCTAGGTACTAGTAAGCTTCTCCTTCTTCCTCTTTAACTGCAATTTCCTGGTTAAAGCTTTATTAACTTAGTGAACAAAACCAATTTCTGTAAAAACACTGTCAAACTTTTTAGATTAACAAATAGACTGTAAAATTTTTCTTGTTAATATGTCTTTATTTGCCCTATAAAAATAATGGCACTGTGCATGCAGTCTGATATACTTCAGATATATCAGACTACTGAAAGTTTCTCCTGATAATTAAATGGAATGTAATTGCTTTCTAATTAAGCTTAACCTTCAATAGGGGTTATTTTCATTATGCAATAACCAAATGAAAACTGTTTTAGTGTATACTGTAATGAAAATTTTGCCTACATGAAAGCTGAAATTTTACAAAGAGAAGCTTGAATAAGCAAATATAATTTACGTGCACCAAGTTTTTTTTCATTGAATACTAATTTTGTATTTATCAAAAACCTGTCTTTTGTTATTGGAATAAATGGCACTTTGCTTTTGATTTTAATTTTTGTAATATCTTCCTGAACATTCTTTAATCCAGTATATGATTTAGTTACATCTTAGCAGATAATTTTGCACTACAGTTTGATGCATCTTAAAACTCTAACTTGTATTTATTAATTTGATTGCTTATGAGATGGTGGCACTTTCATTAAGTTTGCAGTTAGTGCAATATATTGTATAGGCTTGTGAGCTACTGAATTTTATTTGGTACTGTGAACTTTCTCTAACTGTTCAATTTGCTTTTCAGCCCTTATTTTTTACCCCTCACTGATAACTTGCCTATAAGTCTTTCAATGCATTTCATGCTTCTATTCCTGCTTCTATGACCTCTGCTGGTATTTGCCTTGTATTGCACCACATTTAGCTTACTGAATCAACTGACATGGTACAGAACATGGCAAACACTTACATATTAGTCTTGTTACTGAGATTCTTTGTGTTAAAGGCTCTCCACACCACATATCCCTTTGACTCGAATTTTCACTCATGAGGTGGAAAAACTGATGGCACCTCTCTGTTCTTTGTGATGATTCTGTATTACCTGCCCCTCACCCAATTCTTAAGGCATTTTAGCCATATAAGCAGCACATATTAATAAAAATTAATATTTCCACACATACGACCCTCACCCATACATATCTTCCTCGCTCTTTTTACACTGATGTAATGCAAAACTCTGATTTTGGCTTACTAGCAGGTTTCTGAGGAACTACCTATTACATTCTGATCTCCCACTTTGTACTACTCAGACTTGCTAAGCAAATACTAATGCTTCATACCCAGTGAAAGCCCACAGTGCTGCTGAGGAGTTAGTTACTAGGGAGTAACTAATCCTTGATGGTGTTTCATCAGTGGTGAAGCAAGCCACTGATAAAACAAATTTTAAAAAAGGCTCCTTTATACGACAGGAAGGATACAACAGACAGACAATGCATGACCTTGAAGAAAAAACAAAAAATTAGAGATGTAGGTTCTAAGACCTTGCCAGAATGTAACTTGAAATAAAGAGAAAGAAATTGTTGGCTGTATAATGCCTGTTTTTAAGAAAGCAACATCCAAATGCTATTCCTTTAAATTGTCTATATGCCAGACCATTCATCTATTTACTCAGTGTTAAATATTGCTACTTAGGCAAGAAGTTTTTCAACCTAACTGACAAGAAAAGAAATCAAGGATGTACAGATAGATGCCAGATACAGAAGAAAAATGAATGACTAGGTTAGGGACAAGGGAGGAGTGATTCACTGCAGAAAAGGAAGATAACAGGATAGCACCAGAGAAATATGTACAAGCATAATATTCCCCAAATCGAGATGTCCTAACTCCATCTAGTCAAAGCCCCAGTAAATTCTTGCAACACATTTCTGAAAATACAGTGCTAATTACATAATCCCAAGATATTGCTAACATTTGTTTATTTAAATTTATAAAATCTAGTGGTATAAACACACCTAGTCTATCAAAAGGCTATTGAATAAGATTTAAGGAAAGCTAAATTCTGTTCTGTTACACATGTGGTTTAGATGAGCCATTTCCTTTTTTGGTGCTGTTCTTTACCCTGTTTCAAACCCACCCTTATGATTTCTAGTTGCCTGCTTTTGACCTAAACTGCAAGATTTGGGGGAACTGCATCTTCCACGTGGCTGTACCTCACCCTGAAACACAGTAAAATTATCTATTAGCAAAATCTGGGTGAGCTAAGATACTATCTTTTTAAAAAATAATATGAAGTTTTGCTGGAAGGTACCAATTAGCTCCATCCACAAGTTGTAATTATCCATCTACATGCAATTCTCTTTTTTGCCCACAGATTTTCTATAGGGTCTCTTAAAACTCACTTCATGAACACTGTTTATAAAAGGGATGATAGCAATATTGCCTTTTATTATTTAAACTCAGTCTTGATGTCAGATCTGTGTCTAGTTGGATTTGGCAGTATTTGAGGTGATATGAAACAGTAACAATCAGCATTTTGAGAATCAAGTACCTCAAATTTAAAGGAAGACTCTATCATTTACTACAGCAAGAAAAACACAATCTCATTTGAAGGAATGGTTTAGCAATACTCTAATAGTGGTATGTAAAGAATAAGCAGTATTTTGGTTACAAAGCCAATTTTGCTTTCTTAATCTAAGTGATAAACACATCTGGAAAAATTACTGTATCACACAACAGGCTTTAAGCATGTCAGCTTTCAGTCAGTGGAATTTAAAAACGGAGTCTCAGTTATTGTGTAACAAAATAACACTAGAACTCACAACTACAATTAACTCACCAATAACCACAGTAAAAATATAAATATTTTTAAGTATTCAGAAAGCTACCTGAAAACCAATCAAAGTTGCTGGTTTTGGATCTTTGCTTAAATTAGCCTTTTTTGCTTGAATTACAACTGTAGAATTTTCTGGTTCTGCCATGTATACACACACACACATACACATTTGCTGTGCATCTGCAAACATATGGTGTTTCACTAATTAATTGCTAGCTATCAGCCAGGCTCCTACTGCTCACATCAAATGTGAGTACCCTCCAGAATGTTTCACAATAATCATCATTTCACAGATTCACTGCAGTAGCCACTGTATGGTCAGAAAGAAGTTTTCTGTGAGTGAAATGCAATAAGTATGTCATCATTTAAAATTTGGGTCTGCTGTTTTAATATTGCAGGTTCACTGTTACCTAACAGGAAAACATCAGAACAAATACATGCTAATAAATACCTGCAAATGGAACAGCTGTAGTAGTTCAGCAACCTGGCTCCTCTGATGAAAGCAAAAGTACGGACAACACCAGGACAAATCAAGCCAATAAATTCTCAAGACAGCTTTTTAAAAGAGATATGGCATTGTGCTTGGGTTCTTTTTTTTTCCTACTAAATAAGCTACTGAAATGCCTATATTTCATTTATCATTAGACATAAGAGTTATTTCTGCATAAGCCGTTAGGTACTGTACAATGTCAAGTGGCTCATCGAGTTCTCGATGTGAAGTAGGTTTGGTGATGACAAAGTAACTCCCTTCAGCTGCCGGTCACCTTCTACTAGTGGGTTCATCTTACTGCACAGCAACCCCCGAGTTACTTACTAAGTGACATGGGTGGTACCTCATGTGACAGAGCACAAATATCATATCCCAGTCAAATGTACTGGCCCTCTTTATACCTTCCCAACCATGCGTTTTTAAGTCAAGGCACAGGTACAATAGGAACAGCCTGAAACACTAGTGAGGGGAAGCAGCAGCTGTGGACTGCATTCCCTGGCAATGTAAGTGAAAGTTCTGTTTCCTAATGTATTGTTTGGAGATCAACTCATATGTGACTTTTGCTTATGTGTTTAGGTGTTCATGGCATTTGAGGGCAATTTCACTTCTGAATTGACCTTATAAGTGATACACTGTGTCTATACTAGTAGCCTGAGAAAGGGTCCATGCACACGTCCAGGTATCTGCATGCCCATACACATGCCCAGGGAACTGCATGTGGTCAGCTATCTCATTATATTCATGTTTGTTTCAGCATGAGACATCAAGTAAACCTACAGCTTCATCAGGATTTAACTCAGCATATAAGATTTTGCAGCTCTGTCTAATGTATAGAAGGATCTGTTTGAGCTGCCAGCACAGAATTCATCTTCCCATATGCTAACATTTCAGACAACTGACAAAGTAGCCACTAACAAATAGAAAAAGAAAAGCAACATTCACCTTGATAAGTGTCATCAGAAATAAGCCAATCATGTCAAGCCATTATTCTAATATCATTGATATGAAATAAAATGAACTGTTCAGAAGTATTTCAAAGGAAAACACATACAGAGTTTTAACGAACAAAGAAAAAAATAACTTGTTAAGAAAGAATCTTCCTGCACACATACTTTATCAATTCATTGTACTGCTCAATCATGGGAAGTGTGGTATCCCAGACTTGAAGGGCAATGAATAGTAGGAACTCACAACTCCAGTACTGACACATTAGAGAACTGTAAAACTATGTGTTGGTGCAATCCAAATCAAAAAGAATGTCAGCAGATGATGACACTGGCATTTGATGAAGTATTTATCCATGGACTTCAGAGCCCAGAACTTCATGAAACTTGCCAGCCACAGGGTCAAAATAAAAAGACTTTTCAAAAGTGAGAATGAATTCCAAGATTAAGCCTCCATAATGGAAGGATTTTTGTCCCTGGGGAAATACCATACTTTTAGTGAGAAAAACTATCCAATTCTATTGTCTGCTCCACAATGTCATGATTATAGGATAAAGTTAAATCACGAAAAACACTTGGCACCATTTTTTAATATCAAATATTTTGCATTGTGCTAAACAGTCTTTGTGTCTATATCTCATTATGATATATTCTAGCTAAATATAAACTGTACCTACTTGCAATTGAAGGTCTTATTAATAGAAGCATTAACTTGACTTTGATTGTAGCATCAAGGTTATAATTATGAATATTTTATGACTAAACAGTTTTCAGAGGGATAATAAAATAACCAAAACTATTATTTAATGAGAATTGGTGCATTACTGAAAAGCAGAGAAATGTCTTTAGATTCGGAATATATTACTGACTGTAAGTCACAATAGTATCAAAGAAGCTTTGAGACTTACATTGTTTTCCTTTAAATGATAAAAATCCTTTGGCAGCTACATAACAGAATACACAGATAAGAAGTGTGACACAAAAAACTGTCACCTTAAGAAAGGGCTTAAGTATTAAACGGAGGTGCTCCTTATACTGTAGGAAGGTGAACATGCTCTTTTCCAAAGATCACATTTACTTTGAGTCTAACTGTGTCAAAGACAGTACATTAGGGAGGCTGAAGAAGAAGAAGAAAAAAGGGAAACCCCAGGCCATGAACTAAGGCCAATTTACTGTGGTAAAACAAGTGCCTATGTAAGGAATAAACAATAATGCTGACAATCAGAAGAGAAAGATCAGGCAAAATAGCCAGTTCCAATAAACTGTCATTCTTTCTGTACCTGTTGATTGAGGCTGGGGTTTTCAAAGAAGCCTTGGGGTCATACAGTTGAATGCAAACTCCCATTGTAAAACCCTTATAGGTTGATCCCTGAACCTCACTGGTCTTCAAATTTCAGCATTGGTATTGTGAATAGTATGGCTGCTTGATCTTAGTCTGAGTTTGAGGATTAACACTTTTACCCATCTTCCCAGAATCCGCAAATTGTTCAACATATACTAGGATTCCTTAATACTACAGGACTAAATGTGAATTCAGCCACACCAGTTTTAGAAAGAAACTTCTCAAACACTGTGTATGAAGCCTGTTTCCTAGGACTCCAAGGCAGCCATCTCTAAAAATCTGTTTGATTTTGAAAATATGTTTGTTCCTGTTTTCTAGCTTGACCTATTGACATCCCAGGAAAAAGTTCTAAAACCCTTTCTAGCCTTTGACTAAGAAGGGTGCTACCTTTTATGTTATAACATAGGTGGCTGAACTGAAGCAGGTGAGACACAATATAAGATGAAAATAGATCGGTACACTGTTTCTATGATTGGCTTGTTAACCCTTGATAATACAACCATGGTAATATAGGAAAACATAAACACACCATTGATAAAAAGCACTGGCAGGTATACACACCAATAGTAACAAACATTCAAGTACACTGCTTTGCTCTCAATGGGAATTACAACAGAAAACCAGGAGGTTTTTTAAATTATTCATGTACTCAGCCTGACAGAGATCCAGGTCCATTGTTAATGAAGGAAATTTTTCTAATATTTTTAAAATTCTACTGGAAGATGGATGGCATATTAAAGATAACTGTTATAAATGTGTTTGCATAACTGTTTTGGGTTTTTTTAAATTTTTTAACAGTATTTAAACAAATGTAGACTAACCTCCTCTGACTAGGGAACAGTCAGTTTCAAGGAAAACAATGTCATAATCTCTTCTGCTAAATGGACTAATTTTGGAGAAATGCAATACAAGTTGATTTTGTAGCAGCAGAACCACACTTTCTGATTGAAAAAAATAATATATGGAAAAAAAAAAAAAAAAAGGCAACTGGTTTTTTCCTCTATTTCAAGTAGCTAGTTTCAGTGGAGATGGTGAACAGTAGGTGAAGAAAGCCATATTACTCCCCCCTGGCTGAATATCAGAGGTTAAACTAAGGCAGTAAACTGCAGCTGAAGTTGCCTTGGGCTAAGGGGTTATTCAACAGGGAAGCAGACAGTCAGTTCCCTATTCCCATAATGATGACATGAAGTGCCAGTGAAACAAACTCACGCAACAAAGTCCCGAAGGAGGTAGTCCTGCTAACAGCACAGCAAACCACTGAATTGTGAGGTGCAAATCCAGACCAGGAAATATCCTTTAGTATGTACCACAAACATCTGACTAGTTATGGTTCTTTTCATCTTGACTGAGGATTTGGTTTGGTAGTTTGGTTTATCTGAAGCCCAGTTTCCAGCAGGACAGTATTTGCATCACACTTACTCATCCTTGCTTGTCAAACAAACAGTTACATGAGCAAAACCACTTGAGTTAATAACCAAAAGAGAAAAAAAAAAAACAAAAACAAAAACTCACATGTACAGTATGACCCTGCTGTACTCTCAGTAGATTTTTACTCCATTTGTCCACTCAGATTTAAATTGTGAAAAAAATAGCCTACACATGTTCTGAGCAAGCTGCCATTTGCTTTTATACTATAGTAATGCCTCCAGAGGCAATGCAAAGTAACCATTCATGGAGGAACAGTAATTCAACCACAAAGCTCCTCTTCACTCACCACTGTTGTGGAAATGTATCTTCAGTTGTCTCCAAAAAGCTTATCAAACTGATGTCTTTGGCATGCTGGCAGTTACCAAATAGTCTGTTTCAGACCAGGTAAGAGAAGAAGTTTCAGAGCCCCACTGACTTTGTAAGAACAACTACCTTTCAAATCCATCCAGTTTATAGCAAAGTGATTCAATTATAATATCTCATCCAACTGAAACATAGCAAAAAATACAGCATAAGAAGAAAGGCTGTCTGAAGTGAACTAATCAGAACTGATGCCGAATTCCTCAAAAACCTGAAATTTGATGAGAAATGCAAGTCCTTATGCTCCATAAGAACAATCTAATTCATGTAGATGTACTTCCCTGCAAGACTGTAGAATGAACAGAATTCTAAAGCCTCACTAACTTTATAACCTAAGTCTCTATATTCACATCAGCAAAATTACAGCTTGTAATTTTGCACTTGTACTGTAGCCCACAAATTGCCCTGCTAAAATATAAACAGCATGTTCTTCCAGTGCTGGCTTTGAGAACCTTCTAAGAGGAAGACTACATCAGATTTGTTTGTCCAGGATCAGCAATATGATCATGCTGCAAGTGTGGAGGCAGACACGTTTTTTCAGTTTTCTAGTATATAAACTATGAACATCACAATTCTATCACAGGTATGGATTATCAACTCTATGATACTAACATACACAGGCTTCTGTGAAATACCAGAATGAAAATTTCTCTGTAAGTGCACGGTATTGAATATAATACTTTTTTCCATTTACATATGAATTCCATATGTGTTAAAGCAAGCATTTTAGCATCTTCTCCAATAAATATTTTTCTAGATAGGTTTGTAGCAAAATATTACATTAGTTCCTAGAAAGGAATTATTCTTGCAAAATGTTCACTCTTATGCCTTCATTGATCAAGGTATGTATACTTTTTGTTACTAATTTGCCAAACAGACTTTTAACACTGACTGACTTTTTTTGACAAAAAAATAATAAGATGATTTACATGCAGCTTTCTGAAAAATTATTTTTAGCAATTTACAGATAGATGGAAGTGAAAAACCAGGATAAATCAGATTCCTTCATTATAATCTCTATTACTTTCAGACTGCATTATGTTACTTTAGGAATATAATGACCACATTTAACAAGGTCTGTTTTCACTTGTTTAGACTGATTTAACTCCCCACCAGATAATACTATTAATCTGTTACCATGCTCAAAGGTTTGGTGTTTTTTATAGCAGGTTATTTGCTCCAAGGAATCAGTCATTATTTATCAGTATTCCAGAAAATAAACTCTTACCAAATAGATATCTGTGCACAATAAATTGTGTTCAAGATGTTACAAATCCCTATAGCAATCCTACTGTGGCCTACTAGGAGAACA
Organism: Tyto alba; assembly: GCF_018691265.1. Taxonomy (NCBI): domain Eukaryota; kingdom Metazoa; phylum Chordata; class Aves; order Strigiformes; family Tytonidae; genus Tyto; species Tyto alba. Next base: position 15,382,862 of record NW_024881279.1, read on the forward strand.
ATATGGAGCCCATTAAAATAGCAATCTGTACTTTCACTGCAACTGACTATTTAGGTGAGCCAACTCACCCACTAAGAACAAGAACATATAATTCATAATGATTAAGAAGCAGCAGAAAGATCTGTTAATAGCTGTAATATTTATTTGTATATACCACTTCTAATTTGTCATACACCCTATTCATCCAAATGAATGTAAATAGAATGCAGAGAAGCATACACACAAAATAAAAATGCTCACTAAAAGAGAAGAATATAGGTCTGTTTACAACACCATGGCTTATAACACCATGGCAAGACACAAAAGCAAACACAATTGGACCACAGCTTGATGAGATACCATGGTTTTCCTTCAAAAGAGGAAAGTTTGTGTCAACAATGACTAAGTCTTCATAAAAATAAAAATAACATTATCAAGCATTCCATCTTAGTCAATAAATCACTGAAATAGCAAGGATTTTGCTCAGACTGCAAGAATGTCTGGCAGTGGTTGATTACTAGCCTCACCATTGCCATTTTGTGTACATCAGCTATGTTCTGAGTTTTCTTCCACTAGATTTTAGCTTAACTCTCAGGAGTACATGTATTTCAGCAGATCTGACCTAGACCTTCATGATGATTTTTGCAGGTCCTCCAGAATCAGACATGAAGGATTTCTATCCTTCTACCCATATAAGGTGCTACCTTCCTTAGTATCACAGATTTCAGTAACTCTCAGCATATTTACATATGCAAATCAGCAGGCATAAGTGCAACACTTTTAAATAGCTCAATCAGAATGTACTTTGCTGTTTTCCTCAGTTGGGAAACCTGATAATATCCGGCCCCTAAGACACCTGACTTCGGTCTGAAATTTACTCTTTCTTATCCTAGCAATGAACTATCTCAGCCTTCCATTTTCAGAGGTTTTCAGCTTGGGCTGGAGTTCTTTTCCTGCTTAATTTGGTACCCAAGTCTCTGCTGTTTCTGAAAGACCAACTTCTACCTGTTTCTCAGGCAGCACTGAGACTGTAATGATAGTTATGCTGGGCAATTGTATATAAAGTAAACAGTTCTGAAGTTTAAGAAATAAACATCTTAATGTCCTTGTGACCAAAAGTCTAAAGCAATTCATAAATAACAAAGAGCCACTCTTCAGTTATCTTCTAAATACAGCGTTTTTCTCCACATGATTTTCTCCTCCCATCCATTCTCTATTAACATACTTACTTTTAGAACACTGGCATAACATAAGCAAAAAATGACAAGTGCAAATGTTTTAATTGCAGGCCAGCCAAGTGCTGTAATGCACTTCCTGAGGCAGTCAGAGCTTTTAATTTGTTGTAATACTTTTTCAGAGGGCCACTGAAAGTCAAGGAGAAGGGCTCCAGATTTGAAAGCGCCAGGCCCAGAAGTTCAGTATCTTCTGCAAACAATGAAGTAAGCCTCCTTTGGATTTGCTGTAGTGGAACTGAACCCGCAGAAGATGAAAACTGGAGGCAAATGTGATTATTAACTTCTCTCTACCTCGTGATTTTCTGGCAGTTACATTGTTATGTCAATGATAAAGAACTTTCTTTAGTTTTTATCTGACATATTACATCTGCTGAAGGGACACTGAATATTAGAAATTATACTGCAATACTAGGAGAGCTCAGAAGACAGAAGTTGCATGGGAGATAGGATAAAAAAGTGTGAATGCAGCATATGACAATTCAGAAAACATAGAAGGCAGAAAAAAATAATATCTAAAGGAATATGGAAGATAAATATAACTCAGCTCATATGAAGTTTCTTGGTGCACCTGTTGTGGAATACAGAAAACCCTGGGAAGCAAACGGTGCTAAAGCCATACTGCCTGGTTATGCTATTACACAACTCGATTCATACTTCAACACAAGAAAAAGGAAGTTATTGTGGATGTGTTTCAAACAACCTCTCAATTTTATTTGTGTTTCTGGTTCCTGGCTTTCTACTGATCTGAAGGATTGGGGTCATAATCAGATCCAGTTAAAAAAACTTCCATATCAGAGGACAGTAAAATTTGTTTCCAATCATAATTGCCAAGTAAGGTTCAGTAAGTGGATTTTCTCCACTTTAAAACAGAGTTGTGGCTTCTGGATTTAAGCATATTGAGATATAGATTCCATGCCCACAGCAAAAAAAAATGCCATTTATTTTACTAGTCTAATGTGCAGACTGCATTTTGTACGGTTTCAATGAGCCTGCTGGGGAAGTGCAATAGCATAGCTCACAAATAGTGCATATTTGTGAACATTGTAGAACAGAGCAGAGGCTGTAAGTACCCAAAAGCAGCTGTGACTGTTGGCAGAAGAGAAGATGATCAAACATACATATGGGGAGAGCTAAAAGCAAAAAGGCATTGCCAAAAGCACAAGGCACTCTTGAAAGGTTTGTGATATGAAAGGGACTCTGCTTCAAAACTACATTAGGAAAATCCAGACAGGTCATTAAAAAAGGAAGGGAAGAATATCCCCCCCTCATCAGAAATATCATCTGTGAAACTATTATTTTACATAGATCAAATAGTTAAAAATAGATCCATTTTCAACTTTAATCTTCAAGTGAAACATATTAATGAAGCTAAAACGTCTTTGACTTTTTTTGCAAGGTGGTTCCATTTTCTTAGTTTCAAAAGTACTCTCGTAATAACATTTGCCAAAAATACTACTACATTTTACATGCTTTTTTTCATATGTATAAATTTTACTTCCATATCTAGAGAAATAAGGAAGGATGCACTCTATCTGTTTGAAAAATAAACAACCACCAAACATGTGATCTATTTCTCCTATCAAAGGATGACTTCTATTCACAGCTTTATTTGGGGTATTAAAACTTCATTAATCCCTTCTAAGGACAGGAATTAATAGCTCTTTTTAAGACAGTATTCAATACAATGAAAACTGTAGAATGTTACTGTGCATAGGCAAGGGCACAATGCTCATCTCACTTTTTACTGTTACCTCAGTTTCACTACAGAATGTGACTGTTGTCTCCATAGATGGAGCCAAATACCTAATGACTTGATGAAAAGTGACAAATATGACTAGATAAGACAACAATTCAAGATGTGAGGGACTTGGTATTATTAGTCACTTTGTCAAACAGCAGAAAGATACTTTTCCCATAGTTTATTAGTACCTAGCAATATTCAGTTTTAGCTAAAAGGTCATTCTTGATATTTGTATGTTGGACTCTAGCTCCTGCTTTTACCAGACATGTGGGGAAAAATGAATGAGAGAAGAATTAACGCTGGACCTTGAAAAGTGCTGATGCCTTCTGCAAGTCACCAAGTGACAGAACCGGGTCAAAAGTTTTCATTTTTGTTTTTCTCAAGGAATAAAAAACCATTCTGAACTGGAAAACAATGCAGCAGTCCAAAGTAATCATACATTGAAAAATGAAATAAGGAGAAAGGAAGACTTGAGTTAGCAAATGTTCTTACATTTGTCTTCTGAACCAAATTCATGTGGGAGAAAAGTGACAGAGCAATTTCATGTCAGGAGCAATTTTTAAGCAGGCTACAACCTCCAGCTGTGGTGACAGACTTCTAAAAACCGCAGGATTCTTTTGCAGTTATAACTAGCCTCCAATTTGATACCAGTTGTTCCATGAAGGAAACTCAATCCATAGATTCCTCAACAAAAACACTATACAGCTCTGTATCCACAGATCCGTATGCTTTATCCTCTAGGTTTCATATCCATTTTCACCAGCTGTATTAAGCATTATCTTCATGATGAATGCAAGTAAATGCATACTCTTCATCTGATTGCCACAAATTCTATCACAACTTTATTAAGCATTTTTACCTATTTTGCTAGGATTTCTAATTGAATGTTAGGTTAGATACAGGAATTATTTCTAGGCAGTGTCTACAGCCTATGATACTGCCTTAAAAATAAAACAAACCATATCCTATGAAAGCCCTTTCTCCTACCTAGTCTGATGTGGTGAAATCCTTGATTTCTCAGCCTTCTGGAGAATCTGGGCCAAAGCTGCACCTTCCCTGAAGGGTTGAATTACTCTTTTTTTCTACGTCATGTCCCTTCATCTCTCTAGTTCCTCCTCCCTTCAAAAGACCAAGGGTCATACTTTCCACCAGCTAACTCCCACTTAATTACTGATTCCTCTCCCTCCTTGCAGTGACTCTCTCTGAGAAAAGACAACAAAACCTGCAAAGTAACAGGAAACAATATATCAAGTAGATTCAAGAAGAAATATGTTAATTCTTCATTCCCACTCTGCCCAGCTTTCCCACTGACCTCACCTTCACATTCTTCCCTTCTTTGATACGTTAGTACGGAACACACTTGTTTTCAAAAGAACTTATTGGTATTTGTTCACTGACAGTATATAAGGAACATCTGCTGTATGATGCAAGGCTACCCTGCAGAAACTCCCACATTTCTATTCATATCTGTGGGTTATATTGATTAGAGCTGAATTTTACTACTTGTATTTGCTCTCCTCATCCTCACTGTCTTGTCTTAGCAAATAGAAAAAGAGTTACAAATAAATCACCTATTGTAAAAAGAATTGGACAGAGTGTCTTGGAAGTGGAGGCTGCAATGTGTTTGGCACTATATCAAAAAAGTTTCCCATCAAGACAAAAGAAGTGACATTTGTTTGTAACAAAAAAATGTAGTCAACACCAGCACACGGTTGTCTTACACTAGCCTAAACGGAATTTATGCAATTAAACACCTAACCATAACACCACAGCAGTATTAAAGAGACTTAGCATAACTGAGTATGACTGTATTGGGCTTTTTGCTGTTTGTTCTTTGTTGTTTTGGGGTGGTTTTTTTTTTTGTTGGGTTTCTTTTTTGGGGGGTTGTTTTGTTTTTGTTTTTTGTTTTTTTTTTTTTTTTTTTTTAAGTGAGGAATTTTACATTTTTAGTGGCAGAGTGCTATGAAACCTAGATCACAATATACACATAGTTGTAACTTCTATCTGCAAAAACAATCACTGCAAAACAGTTTGGGACAGAAGATGGGATATTAGCATTGCATACTAAATTATTACAAAGTATTTCACAACTAGGTCACTTCTAAATGAACCATGTGTAATATTCCAAGCCAGCACATTTTTTGGAATTTAAACTGCTGTCTTATCTCAGTAAGTATAAATTAAGGAAGACAAGTTGGCAGAGGATGAGAACTTAATCATAAATTTTAGCTGCTGTCAGTTGCCAGTAAAAACTCATAGCTGAAATCAAACTTTTAAAAGTTAAGCTTACAGCTGCTGTGCCACCAGAGTGACCTGAATATGCCATCATGATCTTTCCTCATCCCAGGAGGCCAATAAATGTTATGCCGAAACAAGGAAGGAGACTGTCTTTTTTCACACAGTAGTTTGCCATAATTAACTTCAGTGGACCCAGTGACACCAAAGGCTTGAATTAAGCTTTCAAAAGTGCCATCACAGCAGCAGCAAGGGTCAAGAGTTCTTTACTAGAAGCTCTGCCTGAAGACTAGAGCAGAGTCAAATGAAAACGTGGCTGTGAATGAGCTTTCTAAAGTTGTTTTAAGAGACTTCTACCAATCTACAGAAAGACCTTCAATACACAGGAAGTGCTGTTTGGAATTCTGAGTTTATCCATGGCCACAGTTATACTTCTGGTTTCAGTAGCTCGGTCATTCTATGCAATTCATACTGTTCTATTAACAGAGTCAAGTTTGAAGAGACCTAAATATAGCACATAGAATGCTCACTTAGCATTTCTTATGAATTCTGAGGGGGTAAAAAAAGACAAGTTTGCAGAAAGGAAAGCAAACAGATTGGAGAAGCTGGCTCTCATAACTGCTTCTAATACAATTGTTCAACTGAAAGTAAAGATTATACCGCTAGCTCCTGTGTTGGTATACTTTGGAATAAAGCTCTAGAAAGATTTGCCGGAGGCACACACTACTGTTTAAGTATTTTTTTTTTCCCCAGAAGAAGAGGGTTTAATTATTATGGTCCTCAGTTGTGTGAGCAAGTAAGTCACCTAATTGTCCACTCCCTTCTTTCTCACATTCACAATCTAGGAAAAGTATCCCACCAGCATCCTTATACTTTCTCACATCAGAAGCAGTGATTTTACTTTCTCGATAACTGCAGATGTTTCTTCTTCCCTTTGCCACTTACCTATGTCACAATTTTAAGTTCACTATGAAAACTAGCTATGTTACTGCCAGTCTCAGTTACGTCAATCACTCTTCACTGGATATGAGATCCTGTAATATAGTATTTTATCTTCAAGTATCATTTTCCCTCAACAACTATCAATACTTGGACACAAAGTTTGTACTTAAACACAGATTCATTGTCTGGCAAAAAGAAAGAGGAAATTTTTCACTATTCTCTCTTCTCCACCATGTCACATGTTCAGCGCAACAAAACCTGGAGTAAAACCCTTTAAAAACAGTGTTATTTTGGCATTGATCAGAACATTAGGAATTTTAAGTGTCTGAGAAACCTGTTATATAAACTAATACAAAATTTGGTTTTAATTCACCTTAAGCTCCATATTGTCTGTTTTAAGCCACATGCACTCAGTAAATAGCATCTCAAACCACTTGCGAAGTCAAGGTCAAGCTCTGACAGAACCAGAGCAAAGCAATAAATATAATCATGTGTCTTCCAGGTGACAGCCTGCCAAATCTTATTTATTCATACACTCTTGGCATCTACTAGATTTATGAGCATCAAGGTTGTCTGAGCACAAAGAGATCAAGAACAGAACCAGAAAGAAGAGTACCAGAGTTGCTTTTCCAAGGTTGTTACAACCAGTACTCAACTGTCTTCACAAAATAAGTAATTCTGTCTGACAAGTTGATATGTAAAGACCCCAACAGATCATTGTTAAACAGTAGCTAAATAATACTTAAAAAACCAAAAAAACCCAAAACAAACAAACAAAACAAAACAAAAAACAGTTAAAGAAAGCTGAAAATATTTGTTTGCACAGAATAACTAACCTGGTCATTTTCTCAAATGTTTTTTTCCAGTAAAATAGCTAGGTTACTGTTCAACTAGAAGGGAGGAACTGTAAATGAATGAAGTAATAAATTTAGGTGTTTATTATGAATTTATACCTAGAAAAGTTATTTAAATACAACATCACTTCTTCATTGAAAAAAACTTTAGTGACCACTGAGTTTAACAATAAGAGATAGAAATAATTATTCAGATTCAAGATTTACCCAGATTCAGTTCTGTCCTTTCATTCGGAGCATATATGAGAAATTATGTGCTATTTAGCAACAAGAGTTTTAGGATTTTTAAGGACTTCATAGAGAAAATTTTGAGCATATTTAAATCTCGAGAACAGGGTGGAGGCTTCTCAGCAGTACGGTGCAAAATGAAGCCTACCTGGGAGAGCATGCTTCTCTGGAGATCAGGATTTCCTCTTTCTGCTAATGTCACCCAGACAGTTGATTGCTGCTTCAGGAATGGTTGCCTTCATCTCTGACAATTACCCTAATGGTAACCCATTAACTATCTTATTGTCATGAGAAATGTTGATATTCCTTCAAAAAAAGTCCACAGTTTCCTGTCCAACTACAGTCTATTATGGTGTATAATACTTTAAGATGTGTGAAAAGTTTGCTTATTTTTCTTAAAGCAGCAAATAAATTCCCTCCCTCATAGTTCCACAGTGGCATGGGCCATGATGAGGTTTGGAAAAATGTAGTCTCTTGTTGGCATAACAGGTCCAAAGAGAACACTTCACTCAAGTTTAAAGTAGCATTTAATATACAGAATACATTTACTTAGCATTATTAAAATATCTAGAGTACACAGTTTGTCCCACAATTAACTCAAAAGGGACATTTCCCAATTACTTTGGCGGGGAACTGTTGGTGAGTGTGGAATGTTTTTTTTTTTATTTTTTGTGGGGGAGGAGGGGAGGTATTTTCTATAATCTGTGGCTAGTCTACTTACTAGGACTGTAAAACTTACTGAATATGCTCTTCACTGTTACCAGAACATGGAGTTATCGGTCAATGGATCTACCAAGAAATGTTTCTTGCCATTTAGCTGTAGGCTTTCAGGTTTTCTGGCATGTGCTGCAGGATGTGAAATAAATCTTCTACAGAACCTTTTAAACTAGGTCTTTACTGAATGCTTGTCTTTGTTAGCAGGATGCAGTGACCCACACAGGGTCATCTAGTTTTATGTCCTTAACCGCATTCCTGCAAAAATGATCCTAAAGGTAGTATACTAATTTTAAAGGATTCATCATTTCAATAGTAAGACTAGAAAAGGTAAAAGAGCTTCTTGACTATTTCACATGTTTCAAAGATTACTTTTAATAAATTTGCCAGAATATCTAGAAATCTTTTTTCCTCTTTCCTGCCTGTTAATCCACTTCTAGAACTCTAGACATGTTATGAAAACACACACACTATTTACTTATTGAGGTGAGTGAATAATAATTTTTAGTGATAGATGATGTGTTAGATTATATGTCCAAAGGATAATCAAAATAAACAAAGACCCAGCAAGGAGCAAACCAATAGTGATACATGAACATAACCAAGCCATCTAACCATCAAAGACAGAAAACACTGAAACAGCTAGCCTACACCATCACAGAAGAATTATATTATCTTTGGGGCAGACACCCACCAAGATGACTTAAAGGCATTCTCTCTTGGAAGGCCATGCAACCCAAGAGGGTTATCACCTAAAGGGCTACAGGAGGTGAAAGAGAGGGATAAAGGTCTATGAGTGAGGAATAAGCATGGGAAAATACAGGGAAAGTGGAAGAAAAGCAGCTCCATGTATTTAAGCAAGTTCCTGGTTAGTACACTAGTCTGAGCAAGCCGTACTTGATCACTTGCAGTCTATCCCATATTTTTATTAAATCCTCTAACTAGCTTCTGTATGATCACACTCACTTTTCCAAGCCTGTGTGTGCAAACTGTTGAACAAGGTTGACAAGCCAGCCAGTACCACAGAAGTCTGAATGCCAGTCAGTGATGAGGAACTGTGGGTCTGCAGGGCAAGCGATTAGGGACCAACAACTGGATAGAGACCAGCTACGGGGGACACCATATCATAGGCAGGTGCGTGAACTTGAGTGAACTTCAAGTTGAAGTAGCCAGTGAGTAGGATCAGGGATACCCGATTATCAATCTGTAGACCCAGAATTAAGTTACTCATGCAGTGTGTGTTTATGTAGATACCACTTCTGTGCGGCCAGCTGTGTTTTGGTGGTGTGGCTGTGTATGCATACGTGTTGTGAATACCTGCTGAGCCTGGCACCCGGCTGGACCTGGACACACCAAAACCATAGCAGCCTCCCATCTACCAACCTGGGACCAGTTGCAGAATCTGACAAATGCAGACGTAGCAGAGTGGGAAGGAAGAATCCCTGGGTGCTAAGTGCACCAGATTTTCTTGCCCCTGGCAGCAAGGATGATAGTTAACTAGTTTAGTCAGAAAAACTGAATTGTTAGATGCAATTTTACTGATATTAATCACCCATAACAATAATCCTGTAATTTAGGAAATTTATTACTCTGCTAATGCATCTGTATTTAGTAAGATTGTTTTGCAGTTATCATTATTTATATAGCTTTATACCAATGCATTCTTTCAAAAACACCAGCATCATCACAATCCATAGAAAGCATTTCATAATCAAACACAAATCATTACATTTAAAAACCAGCAACAAAAGCTGTTTCTACTCTATGCAAAAATAATTATTGATTTTTCACTCCATGCAATCTAAATATCTAGATTCACTGCATTTAATTCTTTCAGTAATATGCTAACAACTTTGGTATACTGTGTTCAACACAGCAAGCAGTCTATTGTTTACATCTTTACATAATAAAGGATGGAGTATAACTATATTCACAAAAAAAAAAAAATGCAAAACCTGGTAGCATTTACCACAGTCTTAGATTGTGAAGTAAAAAACTTTTTTTAATCAAAGAATAGTTCATCAGCAGATGTTATACTATGTAAATTGTTGCAGAACTTGTCAACCTAAAAAGGCTTGAAGCATTAATATGCATATACTGAAACTCCACTCAATTTCTGGACTGAATGTTAATTAATACTTTCAGGTATGTTGGGTCATTTTAAATCACCAGACTCCACAAATCTGCGACAGAAATGCATTGGATTCCAAACAGGGGAAAATAATATTTTTAAGGATGAGGCAATGATGGCAAGAAGTCCTCCACAAACTTGTTCTTTTCCTTTTTAGTACTGTAAGATAGGAAAGTTTTATCCCACAGTGAGTGCTTGTGCTTGTCACTGGACAAAAACTGCTGGCATATCAACCTCACATCATCGAGCACAAAATAAAATATTCCTCAGTCATACTGACAGGACTTCAGTTGTAAAAACTGCTCCCTATGCTAACTTCCACAATCTTTACTTATGTTACTTGTTGGAGCTACTGGATCTGTTTCAGACTCAACTGAATCCTCTTTAGTCCCTGTGTTCTACATCCTCTACTGATCTCACTCACGTTATTGCTTCTTCACACACTCAAAGGAATCGTACATATACTCTTATCCCACTTATTTTAGTGAAATATTTATTTTGGGAAAACCCTTAAAAATTACTGAAGTGTCTATGTTTAGAGGAATGGTTCTGATACTAGGTGATGAATACAGTACAAGATCACATCAGCCAGTTCATCAAAAGAATGCAAGACATTGAAACTTCCTCCAGACAGGCAACATAAAAAAGTCCTTAAAGAATAAGACATAGTTTTCTCCCTCGCTTCCACTGCTGTCCCACAACTCGTTATAATAACCAACAATTAAGCTCATTAAAGACTGTCAGGGCTCCGTCTTTTTTTTTTTTTTAAAAAAAAAAAAAAAGCAGCATACCTACTGTTATTCCAGTAGACTTGTCTTGAAGACTAAACCAAAATATATTGTGGAATGGTAAGTTTGTTTTAAATGAAACCTTAATGTTTATGAAGAAAAGGAAAAAGGAAAACCATAAAAAGTAACCACAGAAGAGGAAAAAGGAAGGCTGTGTCATGAAACAAAATAGATTTCTTTCATATCCTAGAAACATTTAAAAATCCCATGTTGCATTAGAGTTTAAAATTTAACAAATAGTTTCAGGGTACCCAACAATATGATTAGATTATTGATATTAATACTAACTAACCCTCAGTTGGACTCTGTGGAAAAGCCATGATACATATTATTAATACAGAGAGTAATAAAACCACTGGGATGACCTTATAAAGTGTACATCATACAGAAATAACACCTTAGGTAAGCATACTAAAAGCACTGTCTACTTTCAAAGCCTATACAAGATTATTCTCCTAAAGCCAAGGCATAAATAGATTTCATTTCAGAAATGCAAGAATAATTATGTCTATATAGTTTGGCATTCACACTCATATGTAAGCAAGTATAGTACACACATTAGTAACCATTAGCTCTTACACATTATGCAGGCTCCTCAGTATATGTTGAGTGCTATTTCTTTTTTTCAGCAAGCACTTGCATACCTAAGAGCCCTTACAAAGGATCTTCCATTTCACTAAGTTAACTTTAATTTCCAAATCCTGTGGCCTTAAAGCCCTCACCTACCTGAAGCATTATACATCTAAATCCTTTTTCAGTATCCCCTCCTAACTAAGCTATCTCCAGTAATTTGGTCATACTGGACTAGCCCTCAGACTCTCATATTTATAATTTATGACAAATGGAATAAACCGCTGAGCCCGGGCTGTAGCCAACATCATTTCATGCTTGGTGTCTAGCGACTATTAAAGATAATCAAACTTCTCTATAGCAATCTGACATCATTACTAGTGGTTTCAGAGTTTAGTTTTTTGATGAACTATGGCCTTTCTCAGAATTGATGATTTGTACTGGTGTCTGTCACAGCATGTTATATTGCTCAACAGCATGTACCATTTCTGAATGTTAATCTTCGCTTGATCAAATACTGAATTTCAGTGGGATAGTTTTTTCAGTGGCTATATTCTGTTGGATCAAGTTTTTCATCTCAAAAAAAAAAATTCCAGATCCACAATTGACATTTATTCAAATAAGATATAGTAATTTCATCTTGAATCAATCACTTCTATACCAGCCTTGAAAAGGAAATAAATTTTTGCAAGGGCCCCAATTCTTTAATCTGAGAGCTTTGCTAGACTGGGCAAATAGCTGTTGTCCTAGGCAAGTCTCTGCCTTATTGAGTCACCTAAAACAAATTTTAATTTATGCAGACAAGGAGCTTCAAAAATTACAGCTGAAAACTCTCTGAAAATGATAAAATATTTAAGGTACCAAATCTTGACACTATCAGTTTATTCAAGAAACAACTCAACCCACAATAATGTACTCCTGCCGTGTTTAAATTGGTGTACCAAGCAGAATTTTACCCAAAATTAGCAGTAGATTTGCTTTTATTAATTATCTGTCATGGACATCAGCAATTATAAATGGAAACACCCTGATTTAGGTAATGAAAATATTAAATGACTTGACAATATCTGAAGTATAACACTGAAAAGAGCAAGCACTCATCAATAAAGGTCAATAGAGGTATACATCAAAACATGACGAGATTAGCCTTGTAACTTGTAGACATCTTCACATCTCAATGCTAAATGGGCTATAGTGACCTACAGCCATACCATGACAAGGATTACCTCTCCAGACAAAATCTGAAGGACCATTAGTCTGGATACAGCATTAGTTCTCCTTTGACCATGTGGCTGAGCAAATGTCAGAGTTCCTCAGTTACTCTTTGGGTGAATGTCACTGTGAAACACCAGGCATAAGAAAGACCAAGTCAGCTTAATTATTCTCACTAAATGGAGAGAAACTGAATAAGCATCTCTGCTATCCAAACCATTATATTCATTCATCATGCCTTTAAGATTTTAAGTTAGCTATGTAAGGTGCAGTAAAACAGGAAGTTATACAGTACAGGCAATTAACCTTCAGTAAAGATCTTTACATGGCCTGCTTTACAATTCTATCTTCATTCTGCCAAAGGTTAAATATGTAATTAGAAATTAATCCAGCTCTTTGTTAGTTCAGATCTAGGTAGATAAGTCAGATTGACACAACTGAACAGAATATTCTGTTCAGTCTATGCTGAATAGACTGTTTTCCTGGTAACATTCACCGATAATTGATATAGCTTGAGAAGACAAGTAAAAATAATTCCTCTTAGCACTGATGCCGGTTGAATCCCTCAGAACTCATCAAATCCAAAATATTACTTGCTCAATATTCCTGTGAAACCATTTGGACATCCTGTCACAACTGTACGTTTTAGTTCAAAACATTTTGGATTCCCTCTCACAAAACAAAACACTCCAGACTGCCATCCACATGCTTTGATGCACAAATGAAATTTAGTATATGATTGCCTAGAGCCACAGAAATAATATCCACATGGACTTTTCATGTATACACAAGCATGGAGCTAGAGGTTGAAAGAGAAGAATTTTTTCTATTACATTGTGGTTAGTTGTTTTCCTGTTCTGAATTTTAACAGCCCTGAAGACCTTTATTTCCTCTTTCCTTACATCAAATATAACACTTTAAATAAAAGTCTAGCAAACAAAACCAAAATGAAATGTCAGAGGTCTGTTAGCACTGAAATATTGCATTAGTGTTTTGTATTACAGCTATACCACATGGAAGCTTCTCTGAAAAGAACTTGGAGGCTGTGAGCAAACAGCCTTAGACAGTTTACAGAAAGATCACTTCTAAGTTAAGAGAAGGTGATTTACACAGATTTAAATAAAATATTTTCCTTGAAAAAATAAAAAAAGCTAAGACCTATCAGGACAGGTCCTTTCTAAGGAAAACAATGCTTATTTTAATAGCTCTGTCAGTCTGAGTTCAGTGTTCAGCAAGTGGTTTTGGACGACAGTAAGGTTGCGAGGTGGAGGAAAAGGGAGATCGAAAATGTCACATCCTTTTTCAAAAGGAGCATTGTGTTTTTCCATTTAGAAAAGATAAATGTGTCTGTCGTTTCCTAAGACATATGTCTTACATAAGATGTGTCTTAATTTAATATATTTTGGGGGAAATTAAATAAATAAATAAATAAACCTCAATCCTCTCTGAAACAAATATACATCAACTCAGGATAGGCCTGGCCACAGTAGAAAGATAAGATCATTTAAGGAGAAGAAAAAGCAGGCACAGGAAAACATTTTAATTGGATTTCAAGTAGTTGCTTTGCTCCAGAAGTCTATCCTTTGGTAACCAAAAGTCAGCATGCTGTCATGGCCAACTTGCTGAGGAACTGACATCACATCTTTGATCCAGGAAGGCCAAAAGAAGGGGCAGTGGAGAAGCAGGGCAGCAGGGAAGTACAGGCCACCTGTGCTATGTCCAATAACGTGAAAGAGTACAGATTAAAGTCTTCAAATTCATTCAACTTATCAATATTAAACTGATTTTCATTTAAAGGCAGGGAAAGAGGTTGTGGTTATGCAATATTAGTAACTGAAGTTTCATCCTACTAATGAGGACTCAGTTCCAGTTTTAGTGGAGATTCAGAGAGCCACTAGCTGAAGTGTAATTAAAATCCCATCATAATAAATTCTGCACCCTCTGTGGGGAGTCATGTCATCTTCCCACACACCATGAGCTATTCAACTGCTTTGGGGGAGTACTTTTTAAACAAAAAATATATGCATAAAACTTTCAGGATAGAAAATAAAGATATCAACAGTATTTTCAACAGTTTAGAAAGGTGTCCTGTAACAGCACATTAACTGCTTATGCTTACCAAGAACAGGATATTTTAGGAAGGGCTTGGCCTGCAGGGAAAGGAGTAGGGTGGGGAAAAGTCTGGCTAGTAAAAATGGGAAGGAAGGTGAACATTTTGAGTTTTGCTAAAGAAGTTCAAAAGTTTAGTTGCAAGCTAAGGACAGTTCAGGTAGGCAGAGCTTCATTGACTCAAATTCCTAGGAGCTGCACAGAAAAAAAGCTTCAGCAAGCCCTGTTCAATGGCTGCCCAAGATCTATTTCCTATGCCAGTAGCATGGCCTCTATCTCACCTTCTCAAGTAGGTCTCTTTCTAAAACCAGTAAAACCAGTAGCACTCCCATCTGAGGTACTCAGTCTGTTTATATTTAACTTGGTGTACACTACAATCATGATCTAACATGACAGTTATAAAATTATATGTAATATTAGTTGTTACTGAGACATAAACCAAAAACCATTCCCCCCAAAGGAGTTGTTCCTATTTATTTGATATAGTACATAGGAAGTATTACATTTAATTTTTTTTCCCCTCCTCTTTAAAGACATTAGAGCCAAAATCTGAAGAATAGAAAAGTGCAGAATGAAGAGTTAGGAAGAAAAAGTATCACAAAGATGTTGATTACCTTTTCTGAAGAAATGATGTACTGTTAACAGGTAGACTGGAGAAACACATAAATGAAAAAAAGAAAACAAACCTGTAGGCATTGGCTTTTTGATTTCGTTTAAATTCTCAATTACTATCTTTCCTCAGCACATGCCAGCTTATGCCTTTATGTTATTTACATGAAAGGGTTACTTCTGATGATTTTCACAATTAAAATATGTGGAAAAGAAGTTTCAGAAGTGTCAGTGTAATCTTTTTGACATTTAAATAAAACAGTTGATTTGGTCTATGTGTTTTCTACTAAGGTCCTGAAAACACATCTGAGACAAGCAGTATCTATGTGAATGATTTAAATAAATATTTTAAATGCCTGTAATAATAACCCAGCTTTTAATACACAGTGCACCACACCATACAGAATACTCCAGGAAAACATACAAAAATTTAGCTTATGTTTCAGCAACTCTTGAACACAGGCTAAAATTTCAGGGAAGCAACTAACTTGAGAAAGTTTGTATGAGAATTCATCATGTTTTAGACTTAAGCAGTCACTTCAATGTTCCGCTAAACAAAAGTCTTGATCTACATGTATGCATAAAAACACACACCCCATATATTTGTTAACTACCTATTTTCTTATCCTTAAGGTATTATGAACTTGAATTTTATGCTTCTTTTAAGCACTAAAATAAAGCATTTACTAGTTTGTTAACTGTTACATTATTCTAATGAGAGGAATGCCTATGGTCCTGTCAATTGTGACCTTTAGCAGCTATCAGATGATAATGACTTCTGCCTGCTTGCCTTGGCTAAATTCACTTTCACTCCTGTAATAGGACGGCAGAACTACAATAATGCTTCATTATGCCACATAGCATGTGCAGATTTTTTAAGCTGTACAAAACAGAATCTGAATTCAAAATGAAATTTGCCGAGAGAAATAACAAGAACTTAAAAGTCAGACAGTAGAAAAGGGCACTTGGTTTTTGGCAGTGGGATGGAGTATGACCTTTGAATTTATTCACATTTGAAAGCTCTCTTCCCTTTTTTATTTTAATGGCATAAATGTAAAAATATTCTAAGAAAAATGGCAGTGATACGTACTCAAAATTTCATTATTATTAGCACAATTCCACAGTCTGGTATGTTTTATATTTCCACTCTGTAATAAGGCTTCATATAAGTCTGAGGTTGCCAAAGCTGTTTTAAGGAATGGAGGTGCAAACCCCATGGTGCCAATTACAGAACCCACCTCATTTTGTCTATTTATTGCACATTACAAAATCTGCTTGATGAATTCAGGTTTCCACATATGGAAGATACATATTTACACCTTACAAAGGATAGGGATTATTTTCTGAAAACTTCCAGAATTAGTATGATTAATTTGAAAACCATCTGATAATTTTTTTGTTAGATCCTTTCTAGGATTCTAGAAAGTTTAGAAACTTTCTCAAAACAGGTGCAAAAAGACTTCAGTTCTTTCTTGTTTTAGTGATAAAAGTGTAACCATGAGAGTACACATGGTAAGTAATTGCCTACCTATCTACTCTTACTTTTTTGTACTGTAAAGTGTTGCATAAGGCAAGAAGAAAAGCAAGAAGTAGGACAAACATAGTTGAAATACTCTCAGAGAGTATTCAACTGAATTGCAAATTTTACCTTCTAAACAGCTTTAAGAAACAGTATTAATAAGGATGTAGGTTCCCTTTTCCTGCCCCTCCTCCCTTCAGTAAAAAAAAAAGATGGAATTTATTTGAGAAACCTCCACATGCACATTGTAGACCTCAGATCCTTGCTTTAGAGAAAATAGAAAGTATATGTTAGCCAATTCTAATAAATTATTTCATTTATGTTTTGCCTAAAATATATTCCCGGTAGTCTGCAATGAATAGATTAAGAATATCTAAGTATGACATGGTATTTTCTCCTAGTTTCTTTGAGAATTAAGTCAAATTAATTTTTTTTTTTTTTTTGGAGGGGAGGAAGGAAATATTTCTAATCATAGAAAAATCATTTGCAAATGATTTTGCTCTAATTTATAGATTCTACAGTTATCTACTTGAGTAGCAAATATTTAATTTATAGCAGAATAAACAAATCCCCTATGCAGTACACAATCCCAGGAAACTCAGATACAATGTGATCTACTAAATGTGTCCAAAATTTTTTATTACATTAATTAAAAGTAGCCTTGTCCAATTTTTTTTCTTCTATCTGCTGGGCACCTATTGATAAAGACTTGGGGGTACTGATGGATGCAAAACTGACTGAGCCAACAACATGTGCTCGCAGCCCAGAACCCACCCGTGCCCTGGGCTGCAGCCAGAGCAGGGGGGGCAGCAGGGCCAGGGAGGGGATTCTCCCCCTCTGCTCCGCTCTGGGGAGACCCCCCTGCAGTGCCGGGGCCAGCTCGGGGGCCCCCAACAGCAGAAGGACACGGAGCTGCTCGAGCGGGGCCAGAGGAGGCCACGGAGATGCTGGGGGGGCTGGAGCAGCTCCCCTGGGAGGCCGGGCTGAGAGAGTTGGGGGGGTTCAGCCTGGAGAAGAGAAGGCTCCGGGGAGACCTTTGAGCGGCCTCCCAGGGCTTAAAGGGGGGACAGGAAAGGTGGGGAGGGACTCTGGGTCAGGGGGTGTGGGGGTAGGATGAGGGGTAACAGTGTTAAACTGAAAGAGGGTGGTTTTAGTTTAGATAGAAGGCAGAAATTGTTCCCTGTGCGGGGGGTGAGGCGCTGGCCCAGGGTGCCCAGAGCAGCTGTGGCTGCCCCCTCCCTGGAAGGGTTCAAGGCCAGGTTGGACGGGGCTGGGAGCCCCCTGGGCTGGGGGAAGGGGGCCCTGCCCCGGGCAGGGCGGGTGGGACTAGGTGACCTTCAAAATTCCCTTCCAACCCAAGTTAATCTATGATTCTGTGATTTGAAGTTTGCTGTACTGGAATGTAGAGTTTCTTTCATCAGAGCAATTTTATTCTTTATAGCTGGTAGTATTAGAGTTGCCAGAAAGCTAACTATGACAGATGATATCCTTTAAAGATAAATTACTTTATGTTGTAACAGTAGATGTTATACCTTCTAAATGGAAATTGACTTCCTGATAAACGAAAGAATTTAACCTTAATAACCTCCTAGGTATCACCATGATTTGTAGAAAAGAAATGGGACTGGTCAGAGGTAATGGGCATTCATAAGCAGGGTATGAGTAAGGCCATAATAGAGGTAATGAAAGAGGTTAATGTTTAGCAGTGGGTTTATGACTGAAGTAATGACTCCTGCTGTAATAAATGCAGTATAATAAAGCAGTATATTAGCACTGTCTTTTTTGAGACCATATAGCTGGATTCTCTTCTGCTTTCAAAACATTTCTGTACATAATACGCACAAAGAAAAGGGAAGTTTACATCAGTTGGGTGAATTTATGTTCTTTCTAACTCTGAAAGAGTTCAAATAATAAACCTGCAATAGTGATTCTTACCAAACTAATAGATTTTTTTACTATCTTGGAAACTCTCTGGAAGGAAGCACAACATCCTGTTATCAAAACTGAAACAAAAGTAATACAATGATAGTAATTTTTGTAATTGTTTGTGTGCAAACTGTGATCAGTTTGTTCCATTTAGCCACACTGGATCATCCAACTTTTTTTCACTGAATCTTACTATGTCTCATTTGCCAGTCAGACAGAGTTTTCCAAGCTCCAAAACCAGTAGTGCAAAGCAGAATACAGAATATATTAGTATTCAGTATAGACAACTTTCTGGTCCAAAAGATATGCTAGCTTAGTCCTTTCCCATTTTAGCTGTTAATAAAAGGTTCTGCCGTATGAAACAGAATTTCTTAAAAATACCAGGCTTACCAATGAAAGGAAGGTATTGAAGACATCTCAGATTTAAGATATTTTCCTTCCTTAGTCAATGCAGCCAAATCGGACAGTTGTTTCAAAACCATTACCATCTTCTGTGTTATTTAACTGTTGTTAATAGTGGAAAGCAGCATGCATTCATTTTGCTCTCTTTGCAATTCCCAATCGAACAAATCCCAAACATTAATTATTCTTTATAATAACCATGTGACAAAGTGCCATTTTTTTCATTACTCTTTTCACATATAATGGAAGAGCATCAGCTCTTTCTCTTTTGTGAGAAAACTACAAAACTATGCAATAGCAATTCCTTATCACTACCATAGCCCTAGTCCCAGCCACCAATATAACTAATGCTTTGGCATCCTCAAATTAGCTAGACTTTTAATATGGCTTGGACCTGTGAATATCTTGGAATGACCTGTTTGCATTGTGGTCAATTATATCTCGTTATAATAAGAGTTTTTAAATGAACTTTTTTCTAAATTGCATATATAAACTGCCCTACACCCAGATGTGATACAAATGGTATCCAAATCAACCTTTCCAAGTAATGGCATATTTTATTTGTTAAGTAGTTTTATTTATATATTATTCTGATATTAAATGAAGTCCTCTTGCCTTGGTGAGGAATTCCAATGGGATCTGTATGTGACAGCAGGGAAGCTGTACCAAACTTTACAGGCAGGAAATAATTTCAGGGTGCTATTGAATTAGTTGCAATCAGAAGGGACATAAAGATGAGTTTGTACTAAACAGAAACATAGCTAAGAAAAAGGAACATAAAAGGGACTATTTCATCTCAAGTTGGTATTTATTTTGGAGATAATACGCCTAAGAATGGGGTTTTAGAAATAAATGGATCCCAGCCCAGAACAGCTATGTGAAATATCTTTATAGTTAGCTTAATTTGACAATCTGGTAATAGAAGGGAACTGAGGAAACATCTTAAAGTAAAAGCTACAAGGTGCAATAAAGCGGTAAGCATTTGTTTATTCCTCTGTACCACAGTTTCTAAACAACTGCTTTAGTAAGTTTTTCACTGGAGTAAAATAAATTAATTTTTGATTTTACTTTAAATGCTGCCTTGACTTAAATGTTATTCACAGCAGTTAAATTGTAGTCATTCCATGCTCTGGAGAGCAATCCTAAACAGAGGTATCAGCTCATCTTCATAGGGCACCAAACATCAGCTATAAAACTGAGGATCTTGTGAGACTGGACAGTCCCACATGAAATTACTTTGGCTCTTTTAGGAATTGATAGCACAGAGGATGGGTTTGGAATACACATCACTCCACAGGCAGATTATTTTTGGTCTGTAGCAAGACATTAGCAAGTTGTTCCTGAACCTCTGGAGACCCCTCAAAGTTTTCCCGGTTTCTCTGAACTATTCCATTGTGAGATAATTTCATAGTCTCATTCTACACTATTACTGGCATTACACTAAACTACCAATTGTGCTTGACATGGCACAGATACACAGCTTTCTAGACTGTTTTACCAGCAGCCTATAACAGAAGCAAGACAGGGGAATGGCCTCATTCACATTGCAGATAGAGGCAAAACTAAGAATGATTTCACACAGCCAGGCAAGTTCTGTATCTACTACATCATGCTTCCTCTCTAACACCTGGATTATAATTTTCCTCCATGAATCTAAGGCCTGTTAGTATGTCATTAATATGTTAGTCTGAATTGTGTTTTTAGTTTAGTTTGCTCCCAAGGATTTCAGTTAATTTCATAATTCCACCCAGTTAGGTTATTTTCCAAGCAAGGAGTGTTCTTTATTCCATATTAAAATCCCCAGTGAATCTCAAGTTTGGCTTTTCATGCAGATGCTCTAAGCTCTTTACCTTAATTGCTTGGTTTGAAACATTCTTTGCCTAACTTTCACACCCCACTAACCACATTTTCATTTCTCATCGTAGTAAATTTAAATACAGAAGAGCAAAACACAAATGAGAATTATTTGCATTCAACTGACTTCAGTAAAATTTCTGTGCATTTTCCATGTGAGTTGTTCCCTAATCTCTATCAAACTGTACACAGAATAAATAGCAGATAGCAATGTGCCTTTTGCATATAATAAAACACATGGAGACTGAAATATCTTTGGGAAATCAAGGATCAAAGTTACAAAAAGCCACTCTAGAAGAAAAGCATTCAATGGGAATAACAAGCATTTATAGAATTACGAAGGATATTACAGTAATTTAGACTAGCCTCATTATCAGACAGACCATAAGAGTTTCCTGAAGTAATTTTTACATAAACTAGAGGGACTTTTAGATGAAAACCAATTTCTCATTTGAAAATATCCAACAACAAAGAAATCACTACAACAATTCATAAATTCGTCCTTTGGCAAGCTTCATTTACTATTCAAAATATACCTCTTTCTAGTCTAGTTTTATGGGATCAGGTGGAAGAAACCTTGGGAAGTCTCCAGTCCAGCCACCTGCTCAAAGCAGTGGCAGCTCTGAGGTCAAACCAGGTTGCTCAGGGCTTTATCCAGTCTTGCAAGGATGGAGAGTGCAAAGCCTCTCCATGCAACTTGCTCTGTTACTTGACTGCCATCATGTGGAAAATGTTTCTCCTTATATTCCATCAGAACTTTGTGTCACACAGGTCACTAAGACGGGAAAATTCCATTAGAGAAATTCAGATTCACTGAAACACTACAACTCCACCTCACCCTCCCCTAAATGATCATTGCTTTAAAACTACTTTTTGGACTTCCATAAGACTAAACATCCTGCTCTCTGGATAAGATACTCTGAGTGTTTTGGCTCCAGAAAAGTTTTGGTGGATAGAAAACCAAACTACTATCATGGAAGTACTACTAGTCTAGAACCTAGATATATTGAAATCTTAGGACCTTCCTATAAAGGACTACAAATGCATGCGACGATCCATACAAGACTTTCATTGTATTTTACGCCCTTCCAGTTTGCACAGTAATTTCACATGTCTTAAATGTTTCTTCTACACTTGACCCAGCCACCCAGGTCAAAACAGGCTTTTTTTTTTTTTTTTTTCCACTATGCATTCTCTAGTCAACCCAGATAAACAAAAGCCTTGTTTCATTCTTCTTTTTTCATGTTAATTTTCCTAGGAGTAAGCTAATTTCTGTTTGGGAACCTGACTGTGAACCCTCCCCTACCTGTTTCTCAGGAGTATCACAAGTACCTTCTTTTATGATCATTTGCTACCCAATAAGAAGCTACTTTCGGTTACTTCCTAGATGTAGGTTACAAAATCGTATCACAAGAAGCTCTGGTCACTGTCAGGGGCCTATATAACAATTTTTAATAACCTGTAGTTTCCCCTGTACAACAACAACATGGTCAACACCAACCCGTTCTGCCTGTAGCCGAGAAAAAGCAATTTTGTTTACTGTAGAATATTTTTCACTTTTCTTACATGAAAAGTATGTACTGTAGAATATTTTTCACTTTTCTTACATTTTCTCACTAGTCAGGCAGGCCTAAAAGTGAATTATGTGAACTGAAAACCCTCATCATTTATTTCAGGTGTATTCTGACCATGATTTCCACCAGTTTATTCACGATATGAATTTTCTAGCAGGCACTACATGTATTTTTTCTAGATACTTTCTCAAGTGTTTCAGGCGCTGAATAATTGTACTTATTCTATTACTTGTTCTATCCTTATCTTAGGTTACCATTAAGTACAGAATCATTTTTCAGACTAATTTGCTGTAAGTAGTCTTGATGTAGAAATTGCTGAAATCACTTAAATTACATAAGGACACACCTTCCCCAGGGAGACTTAAAGACCTTAAAGTCTAGCTCCTGATTTTATTATTTTCTTAAAACATATTTTCCTCTTTACTTTTTATTTTCTTAAGCACTTATTATATGAACCAGTGGATCACATTCTTTTGCTTTCCATGAAGACTGGTTATGTACTTACAAACAAGATGTACCTTTTGTGTTCTGTTCCTTTAACTACCACACAGTCAACAGGGTCTAAAATGAAAACTGGCTCTTCTCCACTCCTTTTCTACTTTAACTGAAGCAAGGTTTTCTTTGACTCATAAGACATAGTTCCCTGTTCGCTATCTCAGCAAGTTTCTTGCTCAATTACCTGGATGCAGTGGTTTATATTCCCAGAGTAAATACTGAAGTTAATACCAAACACACATACCAAAACCATGACAGCGTTTCCTTGACACAAATATTAATTTTTCTTCACTTACCCAAATGGCCAAAACTTCGCAATTATCTGATCTGTCTTAGTATCATAATTTTCCCTCTCACAGTATGAATATACAGGGTCTTAAACAGTCTACTGATCAGTAAATATACTGTAAGAAATATTAAAATCTTCCTAATGCATTTCAGATTCTCACACAAATAATCATGATAGCACTTAACTGCTGCAACATGATCTTCAACGGTACATTTATCTATAGAATAAAAGCATTCATTTTTATTTATTTGTATCGCTTAGGAGATTCAGCTATGTAGCAGGATCTGACTGTTCTAAGGACTAAATGAATACATACAAGAAGGAATTTGCAAATACATGGTAAGAAGTTTGCAGTCAGAAGACTTTTTCACGTGATGCAAACTGTTAATCAAAAGTTTCATAACCCGTAAGGAATTACTGTGGGAAGAACCGGGGAAAGAACTTTCCATACAAGATCTGTGTACTACAAACTCATATACTGAAACCACTCTTGGGAACGGGTGAGGTGCAAAAACTATCCACAAATGAGAAATCATGTCAGACTCCAGAAATGCACCCTTTATATTTCAAAGCCCAAGCAATAACATTAAACTTCCAGAACCTATGCCTGCCAATCGATCTACATTCCAAAGTGCGTGCTTTTTTGTAAATCTAAAATCCATTTAGGTTTTGGTGTGGCCTTCTTGAAGACCACATACTATCCTGAAATTCCTCTTTGTTGCCTAGCCATCAATTTCAATTTTCCTACAATTGTAGAAACCCTCTAATTGCTTAGAATTGCACATTAGACAGCATAAAGAAGCATTTGTTTGCATTTGGTCAACAGTACTTACTAATGATTTTCCTTCGATAGGCTGAATTGTTGAAGTAAGGAGGTGGTTGCATAGGACTAAGCTAAACTATCTGGCTACTAATTGTAAGCCATCAAGGAAGAAATTAATGGATGTTCCAGGTACAAAGCCCACATATGAATTAAAGCACTTACTTTTCTAAGTCTTAGTGTTCATCATTCAGAACCAGTACTTTTATTCACACAGTAAACTCATAACATAGCCATTATGTTTTCTATGACATATCCATGGTGAACAGCATTCTTTTGCCTTTCATACGATGCTTCACATTTTAGAACTAAAGAAGAAATCTTGAAAGACAGAAGATTGCAGTTTAGACAGTACCATTACTAAAATTGTGCCTAAAAACTTCATAATTAATATCTTACATAAATCCCAGGAGTCTATCCCTACACTCAGTATAAGTTAGTTTGGGGTTTGGTGTTTTTTTTGTTTTGGTTGCGTTTTTTTTTTGTTGTTCTTGGTGTTGGTTTGTTTGCTTGTTTTTAAATCAAAGTAAATATGAATCCAAGAGGGATTTAAGACCCCTAGAGTACACATATTAAAAAATTATTTCCAAAAGTATCTGAAATAGGTTTCTTTTCCCTTCTTAAAATTACATCAGCTATATTTTTCTACTTTGTCAAAGTAATTTCCATAATTAATGACAGATATCCCATTCCTTTTCACACACCAGTTACCTTCACACATCAGGACCAATTGTACATTAATTTATTTTATGGCAGAGAAAAACAGAATTTCACACTTTACAGAATAAAACTATGGACATTATTCAAATGCTAACCAGTTATCACTTTTTCCATAGCTTTAAATTTCCATATTGGAACTTTTTCTAAATTTACACAGTAGAATTTACTAGTTGCTTGTTTCAATGGGAAAGCTTGTGATTTTTTTTGTTTTAAGAAGCAATCTAAGTTGAAAATATCCAAAGCTTCAAAACTGTGTTTCCAAATGTTTTTAAATGGCTCTGATCACTACTGTATAAGATTTGACATTTAAAATTAGTGGTGGTTTATTTGCAAACTTTAAAAAAATCCCAAATCATTAACTTGCAGGTGTTCCTGTATCCTGATTTCCAGATGAAATTTTGGATTAAATTATAATCAAGCCTTCAAATTGAAGTGTGGAGAAAAGAGCTAGAAGAGCTAATATTTTTCTAAAGCTGCATCACAAACATAACTTTTCCATAAAAAGATCGAATTATATAAACCATGTAGTTATCCAACCCCTACTGAGTTTGACAGCAGTTTGGGGGATTTTTTTTGCCTTTTACTTTAACTGTATTATTGCTATTGAATTATTTCAACATTTAGGCTAGAGTGAATACAGTGAATGAAGATCAGCTTTATTTTAAAAGTCCTTTCAACACAAAAGCAGATAAGAGAATCATCTTGGTGTCTACATGAAATCTCATGAAATCTATGAAATTTCATAGTAAAGTGTCATGTAACAGCCAATTATGCCATAGCACAATTTATTAAAAAAAAATAAAAAAATTTTTTCAATAGTTCTGATCTCTTTCATGGTGATTCATAGCACTAAAAAAAAACATCTTTCAATATATTAGTCAGGTGGTCTGTGATTTTCAAAATTACTTTAGTGTGATAAGTAACAGAAGAATTTTGCTTTCGCTAAAAGTAATTAAACAAGTACTTCCTAGGCTAAAGCTATTATTAGTACAAGGATCCAAATTTTAAGAAAAGTAAAAGACTTTACTACTGGGAAAAGGGGGGGATTGATCTGAGGAAACACCAACCCAACAGCCCTCCCTCTTGGGATGCTCACCAGATGATCCATATCAAAGGGTGGTAACTCCTTTGCAATGGATTGAGAGAGAACAGAATGGGCCATCTCTGGTATCCCTTGTCCTTGAGATAAGAGAGGAACTGAAACCACTGAGCCGTAAAAGACAAAGGAGCTGCAAATTGGCCCAGACTTGAAGGACAACGTGTACGTGACCACAGGACTGAAGAAAGAAGATATGATTGTAGAAGGAGCCAGGAGGCATGCCGAAGGTGTTGAAACCGGCAGCTGGGTGGATAAAAGGGGGTTTGAAACTTAAACAATTTGGTGAGCCTGGACGGAGCTGCGACTCCTCGGCCACCCCAGCGCTGCATTTGCTCTCTTACCTTAATAAAGATTCATTAATCCATATTTGGATGTGATTGGCCTTAATCTACCTATAACATTAGGGTATTTATTTATGTACTAAACACACCCCACTAGCTCAGAGCAAGCTCTTTCTCTGAGCTAGAATCATTTGTCTCAAACATACAATGCAGCAAGACCATCTGTGTAAATGCTGCATGAAAAGAGTGGGACTGAAAGTGTGTTTAGTATACAGGTACTGACACTGACATATGAAAGGAAGGAGAAAGAAAGTCTAATGGAAGAAGATTAATCAAGAGGGAACCACACCTTTGCTGCTAAGGGACAAACATCAGGAGGATCACCTCTCCCAGTTCAAAGAAGTTGTGGTCCACCCTTAACAAGAGAGAAAGCTTGTTCAGAACAACTCTGAAGAGTACATCGGTCATAGCAGTGCAAAATTCCTTGTTTTTTTCTTTATTTCAGTATCTCCCCACAGCTGAGAATAAATTCCCAATGTTTTCGTATGCTTTCTGTTAAAAATTACTCTCTTCAAAAAGTACATGACAAAAATCTGTGATGTTTGTTCCATCTTTATTTGCTGATGATCACAAACAAATGCACCACTAGCAGTTCAGTACAGCTCTTAAATGGAACCATGATAAGGGTAATGAAGAAGAGCATGTGTAAAAGACAAAAGATCCTGCAAGGTAGAAAATAAATTAATACACATTTGATATGAGAAGACTGGAAATTTTCTAAGCAATCAGAGACTGACATTTTGGAATACCTTTCACAGAGATAAGGAGAAAACTCAATTTACATTAGCTGATAGGAAGTATTGAAGAAGTGATACAAATCAACTAGGAAATAATTTCTACGTTCTGCTCTGAAACAGCTGAAATACACAGAGTGAAAACAGAAACTACTGCCTACCGGTTATTCAGTACAAGTGAAAAAATTGCACACGCAAACTGCAATTTGCTACAATCAGGAATTCTTCCTGGCTGTGATTAAATGAAGTGAACCAAACTAAGTGAAATAGCTCTAACAATAATTGCTTTTAAATATTGGGCTCCTGCACGTCTCACAAGCTTTTAAAATAAATGTGTTCTCACACACTTTTTCGGTTGCTAGGAAATAAATTTGTGTTTTAAAAGTACTGCTGAGTTCCACAGATTCTTTTTGCCTATCCAGAGCCTAGTGTGCTGTTACTGTTTTTCCTGTTAACAGATAGGATCTAAAAAATTTTAGTCTTCAAAGTGTTTACTACAGCTTTGAACTTTACAAGCATCTCTTAAAGCTTTGTCTTTCTTTAGGCACTCAGTTTATGCTCATCTTTCTACAACATAGTTTTTGTTCACTTTCTGGGGGTGGGGAACACACCAATAATGTCTTTTCCATCCATCTTAATTTACACTTACTTTGATTTTTTTCATGTACCTCTGTGTATCTTACTTTCCTTAGTCATAAACTTGGTCAAAAACCTTTTAACAAATTTGATTACAGAGAAAAACCTTGAGGAAGAGAAATATAATACTAACAGAAAGCAAAAGTATCCATAATAAGGTATCATACTTCAGATGAAATAACTGAATCAACCTTCACTGTGTTCCACTATGCAGTATTAAAAAAATGAGTAGGGTAGTTCAGATGAAATGAGAACTACAGTTCAGCAGAAGAAAGAACTAGATCATAACTTCTGAACTGAATTTTTTGTGAAAATTAGTTCAATTTATATGATCTATGAAAGGTCCAAATTCCAGATTTAACTATTTTACCAGTGCCTAATTAAAAAAAAGCTCTTATATACAATTAAAATTTTTGCTGCTGCCAGCTGAACATACATGATATACAGTCATTTTCTTATCCTAGTATAACTCATCAATCGTCTCATTTGAGTATGATCTGCATGAGAGATCCTGTAGTAAAAGCCTGTGCAGGTTTTACTACAGTGTGATTATTGCAAAATAATTGTTTATTGGTGTTCTTGATTGTAGCCCTGATTACAGCTCTTAAATCTGTGCTCTTATAATTTTATCTAACATATTGACATGAATAAGTGACTGTTTAATACTACATACTACTGCTGTCTCAGAGAAGTGACAAAAAATAACGCTGTGATTATTTATCCAGATTACAGATTTTATCAACAATTTTTGAAGAGAACCTCTTGCAAGGCACCTGTAAATTGAGGAAGCCCTTCACAAGAATATTAAAATAACTTATTTTGTTGCTCCATCTCCTTTCTCTTGCCCCATTGAAAGAGAAAGTTTCAGACTTACAAGAAAAAGCTGCACATTTAGGAATGGTTGATTTTAACAGACTTACTAAAATTTTATGCTAGAGATTAAGCAGTCAGTGTCAACCAGAACACTGAGACACAATAGCACAACTATTGCTGAGTCACAGGGTAATAATACGATTAAGCAGGGTGCATTTCTTTGCCAATGGCAGAGTTAAAAACGTCTGTTCTCTAATATGCATGGATGAGAAAATCTGCAAAAAGTAAATCCTTTCTGCAATCTTAGCGTGAAAGTCTACTTTGACCCATAGTTTATACTCCTGAGGGCTTTACATTTGCTTGGTAAACTGGAGCTTTGATATGGTCTCAACCAAAAAAAAAAAAAAAAAAAAAAAAAAAGAGAGAAAAGGAAGCAAGTAAGCTAGCATCTGAATTTGTTTTCAAGGATTTTTCTTTGCTTCTCTGTGTACCTATCATATGCACTGCAGCAAGGCCCCAGCAGGACTGGATTGTGGTGCTAATCTGCATGTTAATAAAAAAGCATTGTTGAACAGCAAGTCTCTTGGTCAAGCAGCATGCATTTTATAGGGTTCAAAGGGACAACGGTAGTACCATAGAAATAACAAAATTTAGATATGACTATATTTGATATGATTATGTGTGTCAAAAACTTAATGTCTGCACTTGTAAATTGGTGGTTCATCATGTTACTTTAAAGCAGGAGCTCAGGAGAGGCAAATCTTGAATACTCAATATTTATTTTTAATGGTGGTAAAGCCAGGCATTACAGTTTAGCAACACGGCTAGTTAATTCACACGGAACACATTACAAATATTCATCCTGACACACATAGAGGCACTGCATAATTGCATAACAATGCATGTAGTGAGGACAAAGGATAGATAGATCATGTATTTAAAATCAAACCCAGAGACAGAAGGACTGAACCCTTGAGATAGAACTTCATTTGTGTCATAAACATTGATTGGCTGGAATGTGAGCATCTGTGTATCCCACTGCAAGAACTTTGTGGTGAAGCATCATTGTTTGGCCTCAATCCATGATAGAAAGAAAGAAAAAAAAAAATCAGACTCCTTAGTGTGTGGGTAGTTAATGTGAGAAAATTTTGTAATAGGCCCCATAGCACACGTGATAAAAAAAACTGATATAGTTTTATTTTCCTTGCCTCTATTTGTTTTGTTGGGGTTTTTTTGTTTGTTTGTTTTTGGAATTTTTTGTTTTGTTTTGTTTTTTTTTAAATGCACTGTGGCTCTTCATCTAAACTACAGTATTTGTCAAATAAGACTGATGGAGGACACACCCACCCAAACCCCTCCAGATTCTCAGCCATGTGGGGGCTTTTCTACTAGCCCCAACACCACAGAGAAGCTATAAAAGTTAACTTTTACAATTGCCTTTTTAATCTGAATCTTTACAAGATAATGAATGCTTGGAAGCTCACTAACACAGGCACGTCTCTTCTGGTGACAGTGGGCACCCAGCAGGCCTATTGATACAAGACTGACAACCAAGGCACAGCACAGTGAGGTGTATTGCTTTTGGTATGTCCTACTGCCACCTACTTGCCATCCCAGTGCAGAGTGGCCAAGCATCTGATGTAAATTGTCTTTTTTGGCCTAGTTCAATTTGCAAATCAATCAATGTCAGTCAGCTCATGTGCTGCTTTACTAGACTTTTAAATACTCCTTCGAAGTTGTCCACTAGTCCTGAAAATATCTGCAAAACAACATATTTACGTCCAACACTACTGAAGTGCTGTTTCTAGCTGTGGACCTTTTTACTTCTGGGATTTCAGCTCCTGAACCCCTGCTGCTTTGCCTGATAAGGAGCCTGTGTTTTAGTGAAAAGCAGTAGTTATGGCAGTGCTGCTGCAGTTCCACCTGGACACAGTACCAACCAGTATTAAAAGCATTAAGAACTGACTTTTACCATAGTGATAGTATATGAGTCTTGAGTCCTGCTCTGTCTCCCCCGGCCTGGCAGCACACTGCCAGCCTCCGGCCCGGCCCGCACACCCGCTGCTGGCCCCGCACACCAGGTTGGCACGGCAACCCACACCTTGCCCCCCACCCCACACCTCGGGGACAGATCTGCTTAGCAAGTGCAGAGCACAGATGACATACAGTGAACATGTTTGGGGCCACGCATGGCAGGGCCTGGAGTCACCGACACGCTCCCCAGCCCCACACTACTCAACAGAGCACTGCGGCCCCCCCGGCCAGGGCAGTACTGGTATGGCTCAGCCCGTAGCCTTCCCTGCTTCAGCATCTTCAGCTATACAACTGGCAGCTCTCCCTTCCACTGTTTTGTATTGTGGAAAACAATACAAGTAAATTAAATGTCAATGCCTCTCTAGGGCAAGAGCATAAATAAAGAGTTCATTAATGGTGCCTCACAGAGGGAGGGTGAGATAGGAAAATATCTGAAGACCCAGCTCAGACCTTAATTATGCTTACATTGATATAGGAATGCATCTTCACTGCTTGAGGGCAAAAAAAAAAAAAAAAATTATTACCCCTTCCCTGTTCTTCTAGAAAAGTTATTTGTTATTTATAAAGAAATAAACATGGAGATTAAAGTCCGAGAAGATATAGCAAAAATGCCTGTTACTTGTTCAGCATTAGAACACAGAATAATAATAAGCAGCAACTCCTCAGACTGAATGGAAAGACAAATTAAAATAGATGGTGCTTAGAAAGCTGCAAGGCTGGACACAGTGATCAAAAGCTCCTCAGAAGTGGCAGGTTTATCTGCTCTCTATAAGCACAACACAGCCCTGCAGGAGTGCCTTCCTGAAAGCCTTATGCAAGGTCACAATATTAATAACCATCCACTGTTGCCAGGGATGCCTCATTCTGCAGTTTAATTTGAGATGTATTTGTCAATGGTCCTAAACTCCAGAAAGATAAGGTTAGTATTTAGTGTTTGGTGCCAGTGGGAAGAAAAGGAATATTATAGAACGCAGGCCTACTCTGTTAAATGCAGAAAACACCAATATAAGTGCATTTCTTGAATTGCCATCTCATCTCCCTCCCACTTCTATCCCAACACCAACACCTGTGTAACTAATTCGTTAGTCACAGCATTTTACAATAAATCAGTGTAACCACTCTAAATCTTTCAGTGAATGATAATTGCATCGATACATTGTCTTGAAAAGGATGTGCTGGTTAGGAAGCACATGTGTACAGGTTTACTGTTGTAATCATTGCCGAATGTTGTTATCAGCAACATTAACCAGTGTGAACATCCACTTATTACAGCAGCACCTTCTCCCTCCATCAAGGAAGTTGACCTGTACCTCTTAGCATAGATGATCTTAGTTTGGAATATCAAGAGAGATTGACTTAGTTGTTAAAAGCCAAGAAAAAGTTGAGATAAAAAATAATCCAATCCCAGAGTTGCTGCTTTGCAAGATTTACAAACTTGCCCGGATTTCAGTTGTAATAATGCATTAAATTAGAGCATGCCAGATGAGCTCTTCTTGTATCTGAGATCAGAAGCAAATATGGATATTTATATGAAAACTTTGGGGAAAATACCTATATGCATAAAATACCACAAGTAGAAACAGATATTTTCTTCCCTGTTTAAATTAAACTTGCTGGTTTTCAGTCTTCAGTTCATCAGGTTGAAAACATTTTCCATCTTAAATTTATCTCTGATATAATACTTACAGCCATCTGTAGGCAGAGACAGAATAAGGAAGTTTTACACCAAATTGCTAGGAGAACCAATTTAAGGAAAGTTTACCAATTTCTTCATCAGTTTTAGTTCTTGGTGATGTCTGTGGTAGTGCACAACTCAAAATTTCTTTCATCTCCAGTAACTATTTACCAAATTATACTAAAGAATACAGCTAAGTTCCTAAAGCATCCGTCATTTCTAAAGTATGGTAGCCAATTCTCTGTAGTCCAGATGATCCATAATCCCTCAAAATCATTCAAAACCTGTTGTATACTTCCTGCAACCTAGTTTTCTAACTCTCAAATACCAGCCCTCATTTTCTGCAACAGCAATGCTTATTTTTAGTGTTCGAAGTCAGCATATCAGATTGCAGACATTTTGTCACCCAGTGAAAGAATGCATGTTGAAAGACAAAAAGCATTACAGAAGTATAATCCAAAAAATAGGCGTTGGAGCTGAACTGGTATTAAAAAGGCATGGCGTTAGATTAGTTGGCTCTAAAGCTAATCAGTTTGTCTAAAAGTTAAAGGGGCCATATTCTCTCCCTACAAAAACATGTTACTGAAACTGTATACAGAATTTATTAATAACTTTTATATAGGAGTAGTGACAGAGGAAGAAATGATTTGGATTTATTTACAAGTTTGGGTTTCATGTGAAAAATACAAGGTAATTCACAGTCCTTTATAAATGTGTTGAACAACCCCCTCATCCTTAACTGCAAGCATGACCTCCATTGCAAGAACCTCCCTTTTAAAAGCAGTCAAAGTGAACTCTTTGTGCATTGGTAGGTTCTTCTGAAAAGATCTATTTTGTGTACATAATATAAGGTATAAACCACATGGAACATATTATATTTCAATAATACTTTCTGCATAAAGTTCCTAAAGCAATACTTAGCTGATCTTCTCCATGTCATGAGTTACATATAGCTCATTCTGTTACTGAAGCAATCACATATTCTACATCTCAATTTTAAGAAGTGGCACAGCACAAACATTACTACAATAATCTTCTATATTCTCATTGATTTTATGATACAATTTCCATTAATTTAGCTGTACAAAAGTTAAACTGAAAATACGATACAAAATGCTTTGGACTTTGTTCTAAATATTTTACCTGCAAAGCACTGCAGAAAGCTGTATAAAAATGCCACTTCTGCAAAAAACCCCATGCTGGGTCAAACAGCCACTCATATAAAAGTTATTATCCCAAGTAGCTTGTAAAATCAAATACTTTGCAAATACATTTTACAAAACTTGGAGAATAGATGAGGAAAGGGGAGATAACAGTAAGTTATTCCATTATAGAAAAGTTAGCTCAGGCATAAAGTTCATGTGGAAGAAATCAGAAAACACCAGATAACAGCTTTATAAAATATATTTGTTAAATTTGGAGATGCTTTGTCATATTTACACATAAGTTCATTCTTCCTCTATCAGAACAGATATATTCTTTCCGAAAGCAGCATTTAGACCAGAATTCAGCCAAGGGCCGTGAAAAGATGCTGAAGTGAAAAGCAAAACACCAGAGCAAGTACAGAGTGACACTTCGCCTACCATGCCGTTCCAACTCTTGTAAACAAGTACTTTAAGGACATCTGAAGCCAGGAGTTGCACATTTTCCTTGCAACATTTAATAGATTTTGAGAGTTATACTCTTTATGAATTTGCTATGGCCTTTTCTAGCACATCTCTGAACCCCCAATATCCTCTAGCAAGAAATTTTACAGTGGTTTTGTACTTTATGCCAAATTATATCTCCTTGTTATGTAAGTCTGATGCTTGTTATTTTTACTGAGTGTCCTTTAGTTTTAATCATAAGAAAAGGTGATAATCATTCTGTTCTCTGCAATGCTTATTTTCTCAGAACTCAAGCATTTCTCTTTCCATTCTCTTGAGAGAAAAAAATCCTGATAAAATAGATCTTATTTTATAAGCTGTTAAATAGTTCCAGATATACTTTGCCAACTTATTCTGTACCTTCTCCAGTTCTTTTTGCAGATGAGAGGAAATGCAGTGGAAGACATGGGAACTGTACGAAGTATTCATAACATTCACTATGGCTTTACCAGTGACATAAATAATCTTTTCTATTTCTAAGTACTTAGCTGGTAATTTCTAACATTCTTGTATTTTCAGTAGTGGTATACATGGCATACACTGCATCATTAGGATCTTTGTTTTGACTGGTATCCAGGAATTTAAAGCCCATCTTGATACATACTTAAGAATCTCTCTGAGTTTAATCACCCAACTAGTATTGACTAAAGCTTACTGCTTAGTGCCTCAAAGTGCCTGTGTGCAGTGTGTTTTCATTTCAACTATGCTGATTAACTTATGTAGAGTAAAATATGTAATTTCAATGTTCGCTCTGTGTCCAAATGATACGGTGATCTAGGAAAAGAGCCCAGACTTTGCAAGACTTCACAAGTTTCCTCTCTCTCAAAAACTGACCATTCCTATTTATTTTTATTACTTTTAATGAGCTATGAATCCCTCTTTCCTTCATGTAGATTTTCTTTCTGGTAAGAAATACTAGCTAGCACGTATAGCAGTAACATGTCTCCAGCAGCTAGAGACAGAAAATTGGTAAAATTCCTTCTCAGAAAGGCTATGTGAACTGTTTTACTATCATAAGAACCAAAGGCTGGTGGAATGTTGTCAAAAGGAACAAGCAACTTTAGACTAACAGCCAGGGGAAAGGAATGCATTGAAAACCTTGTGCAAATATAAAGATTGGAATGAACAACAGATTATGATGCCTTGTTTCTTAAATCCCTACACACATACTATACCTCTCCTTTTGTCTCACTGTTACAAGGAGCTTTACCTCTGGAGTAGATATAATGAAGTAAAGCGGTTTGATCTGCAGTACAGGAAAGCTGAGCATAATCCGCCTGCATAGTCTTGTCTGACATCAGTCAAAATAGGTTTTTTCTTGTCATAGGTATCTGCGTAAAGTAAGATTTCAAGACCCTCCCTGATTTGAGAGACAGAAAAAGTAAAGGATATGAGACACTCAGACACAAGACAAAGAAATCTATGGTTAGGTACCACATCTAGACACTAGTCTATCCCGACCATACCTGCAAATACTCTGCATCTATAGCATGCAGTATAATGGCATCAACAAGAACTCAGAATGTGACCATGAAAATAATTTATATGTTACTCTATTAGCGTATATTAGCTTACTGTAAGAAATGAGAAAGGGTTCATTTAAGGCTTGTAATTATCAGGCACTCATTCATCACCTTACAACAACAGCAGTAATTACAGGTATGGAACAACATATGAAAAGAAAAGCAGCATCAAGAATAATGAGAAAGCAATCTTCAGTATATTCAGTTGTTAAATATTACAACTATACAAAGATTAGCTGTGAAAAACTCAGTGGGCAAAGTAGACATTTCTTTATTACTAATGAGGCTGCAATGTTTTGATACTGCTTTTGCTTCAAAGAAAATCTCTAGTTTGTTTCTAATCAGTCTCCAAAAGAGGTTTCCATTGATTGGGAAATTCTCAAATGACAACAGAAATCAGCATAAGTGAACTACAACCAGAGAAGAACTAGTGTCTATTGGACAGGTTTGCCTATATCTCAACAATTCAGTGTCACTTAAAGCAGAAGCATGCAGCGTCTCATTATATTAGGGCATCTACCACCTCTGAAAAAGTTGCTGGCATTGGTTTTGTGCATGAAGCAACAAACCTTTAACAGTTACTGAAGGGGGTTTTGTTTGTTGGTTTGTTTTGTTTTTTTGGTGTCTTTTAAGAACACAAATTAGGATTCACATCACAATGGGTAAATCAAAATAATATCTCAATCCATTAAGGAAACAATGGAACCCAGCAGCAGCAGCTCCTTGAGTTTTTGTTTTTTTGAGCAAAGGAGTGGGTAAAAAGGTAGCGCTAAAGGGAAAATATTTTCCTACTGTTTAACTTGAATTAACTAGAGTGGTTCTGTCCTTTGCAGATAAAATTTCTGGCTCACAAACTAATACACAGTCAATTAAGGGCTTTAACCAAGAAGTAAAATCAAAGCCTTCTATTTAGATGTCCTTCATAGCTTCACTGTTTCTGTGGTAACATGTTCCTCATGTTGGGTCACAACTCCTAATATTTTACACAATCACAATTTGAGCTGGACACAACACCACAGCCCATTTTGCACCAGTTTCAGCAGATGAACTATTGATTCTTAAAGTCCTCGTAACTCAGGCATCATACCATCTAGACAATGGTATTGAGCCTAAAGAAAGAGGTTCTAGCAGTTCTTGTAATTGTAAATTATGATTGCATAGGCCCCAAACCATTCCAAAAACCCAGCACAGTTTTTCTATCCAGAATCATGATATGTCACCTGAAAGAAACCATGAGTTTTAGTGCTTATGTTCTCTTCTCATAGTCTCCCATTGATAATCTGGGGGATTAATCCAAGAGAAGACACGAAGAAATAAAAGCTGACTACATGCTGTTACATTTGCATAATTAAAAGGTGATGCAACTGTAATCAGCGAGTTCCATATATATATATATATACACACACACAAGTTGCGAATACCATATTACTTCAGTTTTATTACTGATCATATTCAAACAAGATTACTACCATCTTTACATAGGTTTGTGAAACATACTTCATCATTCCACATGATTTTTATTCTATGTCATATTTCAGCTAAAATAAAAATCAATTTATTCATCATGTAGCCAAGTCCATGTAAGCCAAAAGGCCATTATAATTGTTAACAAGCTCTACTGTATACAGTGCTGCTTGAAGAAACATTATATCTAGTTACAGCTTTCACAGACACATTTGGGAAAAAAAGCCCAAATATTTTCTGCCAGTTAAATGTAAGATATTATTTTAAGAAAACAATCCATATTTCCAAGGAGAAACAGAAATACAGACAGGACAATAGCAACAAGACTCACTAGCTATCCAGCCTTAATGAACAGTTGTAAAACAGTTTTAAAATTATTTTTCTGAAGGTCCAACTCAGCTTTGACTCAGCACAAGTACTTGACCAATTTTTTATATCCTGATGCATGAAGTTTGGCAAAACTTTTTTGCAGTTTCAAGTGGATACATCACATCTAGTACAGACATACAGGGAGAATTGATACAAGGCACGCTGTGGAAGTTTTTCTGTTTTGGAATTCCTTTCCCCTCACATATCTAAACAGTTCAACATGGTTAGTGTTCTAGTTAAACTGCAAATCTTAATTACATTTTCCTTCCCACTTGTAAGAACAATTGGGATGTATAATTAAGATTCATTTGTGTATATATGCATTTTTGGGATAACCACTAACCATGCCATAGTTAGATGGAATTCAGCAAATTACTGGAATAAATAGATTAGCAAAATAAGCTTGAAAAGTGTTGAAAAGCAAATTTTAGGATATGCTTTTATCAGGAGGAAAGTTTTAGATCGATTCTGAATCCTAGAACATAAATTGGTAGTAATGCTGACTAATAACAACAACTGGTAAAATAATACTTGTTTAAACATTAATCTATTTTGTCAAATTTTGAATGAGCTAAGGAACTTCTGTCTAAAACAGGTTACAGACTAGAAAAAATAAGTTATATCAAAAACTTGAGCTAGAATGAGAGATGCACATTCACAGCATAGAAGATAAGTGCATATGCTTATGGATTTTTCAGAGCCTTTTGCCCTGCTAATAACATCTGAGCTGTCAAATTTACCTCCACAGGGAAAAGAAATGAATGACTGAAACAACCAGCTATCACAAAAGTATTGTTTGACAATGTCTGCAGGGCTCTTTGTAACAACCAGTGAAGCTTATCTTTTCAAACTTGATTTTCAGAGGACTCAACCCTTTCCTGAAAAACTGAAGGTGTTAATGCCACTAATGACAGCACAGCTGTCATTTTGCTTTACAACAAGCATAATTTGTCTTATTAAATTTTCTATTCTGCTTTTCCTTCTGGAATATCATGAGAAAGGTTTTGTGCAGTTAAAAGATTTTGGAAAATATATAAAGAAACAGTTCACTGTACACAAATGCAGGATTCCAGGAATCAGCATCTGGACCCCAAAGAAGCAATGATAAACACTGTCCTGAGTCAAACATTTGTCACTAATAATACTTCAAGACCAACAATTTAACATGCTTTATACATATGCTTAGACATCTTGCTATACACCATTATAAACCAGTTCATTTTAGGAACTCAGTATTTGAGAAAAAACTTGGTTTCATTCATTAGCTACCAGAAAAGCAAGCACCAGTTCTTTTCACATTTTTGTTCCTTAGATTGGATTCATTTGCATTACTTACAATTTGTACAATATATTAGAAAGAACAGTATTTTCTAAGACACAGCACATTTTGGGAAGAAAACTCTCAGAAGAATAATATGACATGGGGATTTCAGAGGAGAGATCGACTGGTTTTAACATTATTTTTTTTTTTTGTTTCCAACAATGCAGAAAGAAACATCCTGTAATCTAACAACAATGCTTGAAGACAGACATCCATCACTAGCAAGTTGTGTATGTCTTTTTTTCACCCATCTCCTTTTACTTTCCAGCAGCACAAAGGTCACTGTGGTCTATCCCATTAAATGATCCTGTACCATTTGCTGCACTTAGTTGATATCTGATACAGCTTTGGTTTTTGACACAAAGGGATCTTTTGTGCCCATTACAACAGACAGTTAATGTCACAGTTTCTTGTTTCAGCCAAAAAACTACTTACCACCTAGAAACACTCTGCATTTGGACAGTGCAAGGCACACTGCAGCAGGCAAAGATTTGTGACATATATAATTTTTCATAACCAGTGTAAATCTTAACACATGCAAAACCATATTTGCTCTGCCAGTATTCAAAACTGTAAACTTAGAATGCTAGTATTCTTATAAACACTCACATAGGTTATGGAAATAACTCTGTCAATCTAGTGGATGCTCAGTCTCTCCAAATTAACTTGCTACTAATAGACAGGCCAGTGCAAAACTAGATGTACCTTTTTACCACCTAAAGCTGTAAAGGTCTCTTTCATACGTAACTTCTATTCCAGCCTTAAAAACCCATATTGGATTCCTTTTTTTATTCACTATACAATTTAGTAGTTAAAATGATGTTTTTAAAATTATGTTTTGCTATGGTATGTAGGTCACTTGCATTCACTTTCAGGTACTGTATAAACACAGTAGATAGCTGAAGCTTTTATAAGTGTTATTATTCAACTTTGTGTTATTATAGTTCAATTGAGGGGCTTTACAGTCATTGCGCTCATAACATTTAAATTAAAAAAAGAATGAACTTTGATTTAGACTGATAAAGTATTCGCGTTGCATCATACCTTATAAGTCTCCAGAATCTAAAGACAATGTCATTGCTGAGACAGGATAACAGCTGTATCTACCTATGAAATATAAATAAAAGATAGAAATGATGTTATTTGAAATTACTTTATCAATCATATATTAACAATATCATATCAGTATTTGCCCTACTGGTGAAAAAACCTAGACTCTATACAGTCTAGTTAAAAAGTAAACATTTAATTTACAAGTAAAACACCCTTCACTTGCCTATTGATTCTATGATTACCATTCCAAAAAATATCGATTATTTTGACACTAAAAATAATAACAGCTCTCGTCAATTATCTCACACGAAACACTGCAACTTTCAACAAAACTAGAATATTTGCTTTATATATACCCTTAATTAGTCTAAGGGGTGTTACAAGTTTTTATAAAAAAAAAAAAAAAAAAAAGTCAGAAACATAAGTAAATTTTTAATTTCTAAACAGTACTACCTATTTCTAACCAGTACAAGTATTCAGAACACAAAAGCCACTAGATGCTTTCTCCACATATTTCTTATTAACAGTAACCTCTGGCTGTTAAAAATCACGAGCCCATAGATCTTGGTTGTAATAAAAAGAGACTGCTGTGTAAAAGGGTCTATTGACACACAGCCTTAAATTTCTCCTTAATCATCACAGTAAAGACGAAAAAAGTCTACTACTAGATCACAGAGAAATTAGCCCATTAGTTCGCTAATATATGCTGAACCAAAGCCAAAAAAAAAAAAAAAAAGAAAACTGAAATCATATGTTTAAACTGGATTAAACAGAAACTACTAGTTCCATTCTTATTTACTATATGAAGGGTTAAAACTCTCTTACCTGGTGCACACTACTAGCAAATTGAGCTTTTTTACTTTCTCTGTTTTCAAACTTGGCATTTTGAAACCTATGCATTTGGCAATACATTCTACTTTTCATAAAACAGTTTCTAACTTTTTCATTCCTCCATACTAATGAATTTATGAAGTAGAAAAACCTTTTTTCCCAAGAACAAGTAAAACAGCTAAAAGAAAAGCTGAAGTAGCAATGACTAACTAATCATTTTTTTTTCTTTACTGTTACAGAGAAAAAATTTCTTACCTGCTAAATGCGGCTTCTCCTACAAACTAATTCTTACTCTTAACAACTTATAAAATTCATCCCCCAAAAGAAATACTTTGCACTCATTTCCTTTTGTATAAAGTAAAACAACTGCTGTCCCCACTGCAGTCTGAACATAATTAGTTTTCATTTATTACCTATCACTTTCAGCTGTGCCACTTACCAAACCCAGAACCTTCTACTTCACTAAATTGCCATGCTGTCATTGGCCCTGACCCTTGGAGGGAGAGGAATCAACCTGTATCCTGGAAATAGGATTTAAGACAGGAATTAAGCAAAATACAGGCACAAAGTCCAACATTGCAATCCAAAAGGGCCCACACAGCTTCTCCCCAACACTGGAGCTGTTACACTTCCCTTTCTAACAATAAAGCTTCTTATGAGCCTAGTACTGCACCTTGAGCAGAGTACGGTCACTGTTTATCACAGGTGTTTGACATCTAGCTCACATGCCAGAGACTTAAGCAGAAAAGGAGAGACTCAGTTTAGGCAGTTCTCTACGTCAGGTGTTTGCAGTTGCACTCAATAGACTATCCTAACCTAAATGCTGAATTTCTGTGCTGAATAATAGTCCAAATTTAATCAAAACTTTCCCATGATTTAGGAACTTTACTTAGGTTGAGTCTAACCTTCATACCAGGCCCGAGGGCATAACTTTTCCTGCAGTGCTTCTGACTTACCATAGCGTTAGAGCTAGAACATGGCAGAAAAAACTGGGAATTAACAGCCTGTAAAATACTATGTTTCCACTTGATAAGAAAAAGCACCTAACAGCTGAATATTACTTTAATTGCAATATCATGTAGTAGCCAAGATGATAATCTTTCATATTCACAATTTAACAGTGTAGCACTGGTTTGACACAGAGGTCCACAGCAAAGTTCATTTATTATAAATGACTGAACATCTTTGGGTCAGGAAGACAAACAAGGAAAGAGATTTTTAAAAAGTAACCAGCTTGAATTAATTCTTTAATGAGAAACTACTGAAGGTTTTTCTTCACCCTTAAGACACAGTAAGAGTCCTACAGTGCTGATAAAAGGAGCTTACAATGTGAAACCTAGTATAAAGGTACATATTGGATTTCAAAACCATGCTTGTGCTATACGTTATAATTATCACTTAGTTATGAAAATTAGACAGACTTACTAAATAGCATAGCATAGCAAAGGGTTACCCAAGACTCTGACTCCACTCTTCTGACACAAGCAATATTGTCATGTAACCATTCTTAAACTTTCTAACGCAATTTCTGTCAGTGTGTATCGGGTGTCGAGCCCAGGCGTTGGCAGTGGAGGCCGCAGGCACCTCTGTGAGGTGAGGCCGCGGCTGCCCTGGGCCGGACATGGCCAGTTCCAGCCGGCGCCACTACAGCCCTGCCGCAGGGACCAGCAGCTCTGGCGGCACCTCTGTGAGAACTTATTTATGAAAGGGCAAAATGCAGCTTGGGAGTGAGGAAAAACGTGTGGGAAACACCCCTGAGAGCACGACGGTGAGGGAAGGAGGAGGGGGAGGAGGTGCCCCAGGCACCGCAGCAGAGACTCCCCGGTAGCGTGTGGGCACCACGCTGGAGCGGGTGGGTTTGCTCTGAAGGAACTGCAGCCCGTGGAGAGCCCCCCCGGGAGCAGGGAAAAGTGTGAGGAGGAGGCAGCAGCAGAGAGGAGCCATTGTGGACTGGCCACAGCACCCCATTCCCCATCCCCCTGCCCTGCTCTTGGAGGTGGGTATAGGAGATGGGAATGGAGTGAAGTTGACCCTGGGAAAAAAGTCGGACAAAGCTGTTGTTTTAATTTTGTCTTTGTTTCTTTCCATCCAAATTTATTAGAAATTAAATTAATTGTCCCCAAATCAAGTCTGTTTTCCTGTGATGGTAATTGGCAAGTGGTCTCCTTGTCTTTGTCTCAACCTTCAAGCTTTTTCATCTTACTTTATCACCCCATCATGTTGAGACTGGAGAGTGAGAGTGTGGTTGGGTGAGCATCTGGCAGCCAGCCAAGGTCACCCCACCACAGTCATCTACTTGACACCCAATACTGGGCCCAACCCATAGCCCTGGAATTTATTTAATAAGAGTTTTATGCTCTACAGCTGAACTAGCTGGCCCTTCTCAGGGTGGTATGGCCATAGACCAAGCTTAACCCACTACACAGTAAACACACAAGCTGTACTGAACCTGTTGTTTTACCAGTAGGGGAAAAGACATTTTTAAATGAGGGTTGATTTGACTGAATTCTGACCATTGATAAAGTGCTTTACTGGAGATGTGTAATGTTGCATAACTAACTAGACCTGAACACTGAGAAGAAAAGGACAAACACGGAACTTCAGTATTTGCATGTCTTTATTAAATGCGGAGGACAACAACTTATCAAAGATGTTTAATATGTATGGCATCACATACAAAAACACATTCAGTCACCACTGCATATAGTGGTGTTAATCTAAGCTGGTACATATATCAAACACAGATTATACACAAATTTGGGCAGAAGATTTGGCAAAATTTTAATGTTTTTTGGCAGCCAACTTGTAGGACCAATATTGTAAAAGAAAAATCGGTCATTTCCGGCACAGTGATCACACTAATATAGTACACTGCAGGTAGCATAGGTTTGCTTCTCTTGTGCTTGGCCTAGATAAAAAACTAAATAAAAAGTTTCAGTTAGATGTGCACACATAAAAATGCTTCATGTGCTTTTCTCCCATTGGGTGCTGCTCTGCTTTGTTAAGGTTCCCAGCATTCAGACAGAGACTACATTCCGCTAAGTTGTTCACATGTTAAGATTTTTCTACATGCACAGACACCTGCTGCTTGTGGAGTTGGTTGAGGCTGCAAAAGTTTTCCTGTGGGAAGAAGTTTAGAGGACACGGTCCAAGAAAATAATTGCATTTTCTTGGTAAGCTCTGAAATCTTCATAATTTTTTCTGATCAAAATAATTTTCTGTTCTTATCTCAGTCCCATCATCTTCTCAGACTTCTGGCACTGAAAAATCTTTCTGAGTGATGAAGAGTACTGCAACCATGATATCACTTAGACATATGCTGCATCTGCAAAATGCAAAAAATAAAATAATCATTTGCCTGGTTTTCCTCCCAGATGATGGTATTCTTTGGGTAAAATGTTCTGGACCTGTTAATGATCTTTGTGTTTAGCTTATATTTCATCTTTCTTAAAATTTGTACCTCAGCTCTAACTGGGGTGGATCAAGGGCAAAGACACTTCCTTAGCAGGCAACTGTAGCTATGATAATGAATATAGTATCCTTGTAGAGCCTTTTTTTTTTTTCTCTTTTACTTGGAAATGCAGTATTTAAATGTGGTTACTCAATAATCATTGTGTTATATATGTGGTTACATTAAGGGTAACGATCTAGAAAATCAGTGTTCATATCCGGGTTTTCCCAACAAGAAGCTTTTGCTGCAAAATAGGCAATTAATCTTCAAATAGACCATGTAAAAAACAGGTGTTCCATGATGTACAGATTGGTGGCATCGGTATTGAAACATCTTGTTTCATAGCGTGTTGGTATCAGTATGG
The DNA here is from genome assembly GCF_018691265.1 of Tyto alba. Lineage (NCBI taxonomy): Eukaryota > Metazoa > Chordata > Aves > Strigiformes > Tytonidae > Tyto > Tyto alba. Next base: position 15,427,162 of record NW_024881279.1, read on the forward strand.
AGAAAAGATAATGCATTTGCAGTTTCCATCCAAAGCAGACCGACATCCTTATAAATAACTTTTGCTTCTCAAGACAACTCTTCATGTATCATGAAGATTCTAACATTAGAATCTGTTAATCTGAATGGAAAATGCAGCCTAAAATTAGTTATAAACCATCTGCATCTGTGAGCTGTCATGCACAACTTCAAAATCCATATTCCTACTTTTTGGATTTGAAATAGAATAAAATAAAGGAACAACCTCTTTATATATAAAACCTGTGTTAAATAATTCAAGACGTTAACTTACTGCCTAACCTATGTTCTGATGTCTAAATACTATTATCTCTGGGTAGTCCTGTTCTCCACCTAATCATTTATTTTCATGATTTTGGATGAAAAGCACATATAGCATACAAATATTAAAAAAAAAAAAAAAAGTAAAAAAAAAAAAAGTAAAAAAAAAAAAAGTAAAAAAAAAAAGATAAAAAAAAAGAAACAAGAAAAAGAAAAAGGAAAAAAGAAAAAAGAAAAAAAAAGAAAAAAGAAAAAAAAGAAAAAGGAAACAAGAAAAAGGAAACAAGAAAAAGGAAACAAGAAAAAGGAAACAAGAAAAAGGAAACAAGAAAAAGGAAACAAGAAAAAGGAAACAAGAAAAAGGAAACAAGAAAAAGGAAACAAGAAAAAGGAAACAAGAAAAAGGAAACAAGAAAAGGAAACAAGAAAAAGGAAACAAGAAAAAGGAAACAAGAAAAAGGAAACAAGAAAAAGGAAACAAGAAAAAGGAAACAAGAAAAAGGAAACAAGAAAAAGGAAACAAGAAAAAGGAAACAAGAAAAAGGAAACAAGAAAAAGGAAACAAGAAAAAGGAAACAAGAAAAAGGAAACAAGAAAAAGGAAACAAGAAAAAGGAAACAAGAAAAAGGAAACAAGAAAAAGGAAACAAGAAAAAGGAAACAAGAAAAAGGAAACAAGAAAAAGGAAACAAGAAAAAGGAAACAAGAAAAAGGAAACAAGAAAAAGGAAACAAGAAAAAGGAAACAAGAAAAAGGAAACAAGAAAAAGGAAACAAGAAAAAGGAAACAAGAAAAAGGAAACAAGAAAAAGGAAACAAGAAAAAGGAAACAAGAAAAAGGAAACAAGAAAAAGGAAACAAGAAAAAGGAAACAAGAAAAAGGAAACAAGAAAAAGGAAACGAAAAAGGAAACAAGAAAAAGGAAACAAGAAAAAGGAAACAAGAAAAAGGAAACAAGAAAAAGGAAACAAGAAAAAGGAAACAAGAAAAAGGAAACAAGAAAAAGGAAACAAGAAAAAGGAAACAAGAAAAAGGAAACAAGAAAAAGGAAAAAAGATGTTTCAGCAGGAAGAATTAGATTATCACATTGGTAAATGCATAATTATTGCTCTCAGAGACACTTGGTATGTAAATCAAAATAATTTCATTAGACAAAAGTTTTGAAGTGGTCTTAGTTTAATGGCTTAACAATTTAACATATTAAATTATAAGAAAAGTGCAAAATAAAAGTTGATTTCTACATCATTTAGCCTTATTCAGCATACTTCTCAGTCCAGTTTGGCTATTTCATGAATACAGAGACAAAGCCCGTTACAGTTCATAGGAAAAATAATCCAGTTGCCCAAGAAAGGAGTAAGAACATCAAGCCTTGAATGTGAACCCAAATACATACTACTTAGGTGTGTGCAGTGAAGGAAGCCTTTTTGTATTTAGGTATTTTAAGGAATCTCCCTATGTTGATGAGAGAGCCTTGAATAGATGATTCAACGTACTGCATTGCACTCCATTGCCGAGCCAGCTTCTGAGATGGTAAAAAATTGGCATTGTACTATCCAAGTCGGTAAAGCTTTGCCAGTACACAGCAACAAGGAGGAGACTTGCTACCTTCTAGTAAGAAAATTCATTTTCATTTATTATTACTTTCAGCGATGCTAAAAGATTTGCTGCTTTGGCTCCTTTTGGGGAGAAAATGCAGAAGTTGTCTCTTTTTAGAATAGCAAGCTCGCCCACTTAAATTATTTAATGCTCTTCATTCTTTTTTGTAACCTAAGCGCATTTTTCCTCTGTCGGAAGTGGTCAGCAGAGGTCAACACAGCAGGTACAGGGCCTGATGGCCTTTTGTAAATTTCAGAATATTATTAAAATTTATTTTTAAAAGGTTAAGATTTTTTTTTTCCACTTTCCCTGTCTAAATAATGGAATAAGCTGAAATGCCACTCTCTGCTAGAAATGTTGCCAAGTTCATAGCATTAGAGAACAGACTGTCCAAGATTTGACATCTAATCAACATCAGTAATATACTTAAATATGAATAAGAAACAACTCATTTTAATAATTCATCTCTCCTCTTGGTGTATTTGCAGATTACAGTGTGCTAAATAAGGAATATCAGTCTTAGAAGTTATCCTTGTGATAAAAAGGACTATCTGTAGTTCTTAACATGTTTGACACGGGCTGGAGGCTTCTAAAAACTCATATTTATCAGCACTCTTGCTTTCTAAAATCACTTTATGAACTGGTCACTATTTAACACAAGAACAACTTCACAGAAATTAAATTTATGCCTATCCTTTAAAAAATGGATGTTGAAACAGATTTGCACAGTACAGTAACTGTGTTCACACAAACTCCCTATTAGTTCAAGACTTCAGCCTGAGTGATTTCCAAAGCAGTCTGTTCCAGACCAAGGAGTTTAAGGACAGAAGCAAATGTCTCTTAAATTTCAGCTGATTAATGTTGTTTTCCAAAGTATTTGACACCTGTACAGATATCCACTTGCTTGACTTGTAGGCAAACTTTTTCTGCAGTGCATTTGGAATGGAGTTAGGCAAATAAAGCCTTTTTCAGTGCATGCTGTTAGGCATTAATAAGCCTGCTATTAAATTCTTCTCAATTTAAATATCAAAATTCAGAGCTAGTCTTATGGTCCAAATTAAGCTTCAAAACACCAGTGTGCATATGTATATATATATTAGGTTATCTTTCCCAGCCAAAAGGTATATTTTTCATTCTAATGAGATATCAAGAAGCTTTGCTTCCACAAATGTTTACTATATTTTTTCACAGTCACTTCACAGAGCTTAGGAATTAATAAAAATTCTGCCCTTAATATTTATGGGTTAACATTCAAAGACTGTACCACCTAAATTTTTGTAACAATCAAAAGCAAACTCATCCATCTACAATTTGATTTCCCCAAAACCTGTGATTTAATATTACAGAATAAAGTAACAATACTCTCCTATCCCACAGAAAACCCCCCACCCTGTTTCACAGCACTGACAAGAACAGTTCATTTTGAAAGAGCAACAAAACCTACTAATGCAAAAAAAAAAAATCACTAATGTAATTAAAAGAACTAGTAAGAGAAAGACAGAAGGAACATCTGTGTATTATACAGATACTATATATATAAGTACATTGACCTGCATAAAAATGAGCACGGAAACCACTCACTGTTTTTCTTGGTAATAAATATTGTTCAGTTACCAACTTGGATTCTGGATACTAAAACCCCACACTTTAAACTTACTTATACAGGTATTTATCTAACATTACCTCACCTTAAAAACTGGAGAATACTTGTATGCATCAGAGACAACCCATAAGGAAAAATAATTTTTAAAGTCACCCATAAAACTATGCCCTCAAGAGGTCAGACATTGTCCAGAAAATATCCTGGAAAAAGTAGTACCCGACAGAAAGGTAACCAGGAAGAGCAATCTACTGTAAGCATCCACAGATTCAGGGCTGGGACTGAGAATTTTCCTTTACAAGGTAAATGCCAGGTCTCTGAAGCCTGACTGTGACCCTTTAAGAACCCAGACTTGCTCCAATGACCAAAATTTCAAGTAACTTAAATGGAAGAAGGATTATGGTTTAAAATATTCATAGACTTACGATTCTTTCAAGTGATTAACAATGCAGACTTGCATCTGGAAGGTGTACAGGTGATTCATACAATGTGACTATAGTGAGATAGAGTAGCTGGCATCATCCCGCTAGAGGTAAAGTATGGGATGGTGGACTCAGAGTCCAGAGCTCTGAGTGCTGGAGGACATTCCAGGCAGGACTTGCAGAAAAGAAAAATCACTTTTCACAGCTCACAGAAATTGATTATACCTATTGCCCTCTGGAACTGAAGGTTGCATTTTTTTCACTTTATTTTTTAGCTCAAGAACTGTTGATCATTGTAGGAGTCAGATTTTCTTGTGCTTGCTAACCACTATAACCTGCATCAGTTGCAGAATCCAGCAGTGGAAACTGCATGGCTGACCTTGTTGAAAAATGAACACAACTCAAAGGACATAGTTAGATTGCACAAATCCCCTTAATCTTGTTGGTGTCTGGAGAAAATCAGTACCTCTGCTATGTTTTTATAATATGTCAGGGTTTTTAGGGGTTTCATTATTGGAATCTGTCTCAGTACATGCCAAATCCAAGGGAACATTTTACATCAAAGTCTGGACTTCAGGCCCAGATGAAGTTCTAAAACAAGTTTTATGTCACTGCCAACTCCACCTCCTTCTTTATTCCTCTCTAGGGCCAGTAAAATATTCAGTCTAACATCAGCATGTGGCCCAGAGGGTCTGCTTGAACTGGAACAGTTCTCTGTGAACCGCTTAGTTTATAAGGGACCCCTGGAGGTCTCTAGTCCAATCTCCTGCCTGAGGCAGGTCCAGTTAGTTCAGGTTCCTCAGGGCCATGTCCAGTCAAGCTATGAATATATCCCAGGATGGAGATTCCACAAATTCCATCAGCTCCTGTTCCAATATTTGACCACCGTTATGGTAAAAAAGTATTTTCTTAGATTTGATTACAATTTACAATTTTCCAACATGTCCCTTGACTTATCACTTTATCTCCTTTAAGAAAAGTCTGGCTCTATCTTTTGTGTACCCTCCCATTAGGTAGTTGTGTATCTCGAGTGTCAGAAACATCACGATTCAAAGGTTTCACAATAAATCTTCTGAGATTTCAGAGTTTTAATAGAGTTACAGTCTTTGTAACAATATAATGGAAAACTAATTTCTGAAGTTAGTGGGTGACTGCAAATTTTGAGAAAAACTATAAAAAAGAACAGCATTGCTATCCCTTCCCATATCATTTTGGACTTAGAATGGATGTCCTTCTGCCACCTGCTTATCGTTCTGCCAATGTCCAATGTGCTGCTTGTTTCAAAAATACACAGAAATCTGTCTTGAGTGCCAGCCTCATACCTACTTCTGGAAAATGAAAATAAAATTCCTCAGGATGCCTTTGCAAGTGTCTCTTCCCTACTCACTAGAACTTAAAGAATTTAGGAACAGCTCTCTTTCCATTTGCTCAAAAGATCAAAAGAAACATAAGAAATAAAAATTAACCTGGATATTAAAATGCGCAAAAAAGAGAGATGCACTTGACTTTTTTTAGGGCTAGAAAATGTCTTACCCTGTAAGGTTATACAGATGTTTAGAGTCAGTCAAAGGGCATGCAATGGTGGACTTCTAGTACAAATAAAATCACTCCATTAGTTCTACTGTTTTATGTAACCACTCAATCCGCTTCAGTGATTGTAATGGTCTGATGGGACAAGGCTCAGAAGTAGCTTAGCAATCCCTTTATTTTGTCAGGTCACCCTGCAGATGGCTGCTTGTGTCACTTCACTCAAACATGCTCTATGGTATCTAGTGAGACAGTCAAAATAATTCAAGACCCTTAAAGAAATGCCCAGTTTCTTAAAATGGAGCACCTCAGTCTGGAGTGAAATCTTTCCTCTTTGCCTTTAATACTGAATTGAATAAAATCTGTGTCCACACCTACACAATCACATGCTGATTCCAAGGAACACTGTGGTCAAACCTTGTCATCTTTCGTTAATACAGTTACCTCTTACCTTTTAAATAATCAAAATAATTTTTATTTGAAGACACACAGGTTAAAAGTAAGAACTATAGGGAAGCGACACTAGAATTGATCAGACTGGCTCTTCTTTTTCATTTTTGGCCGAAAGACCAGAGATTTTATCCTAGAGATTTGCTAAGATCCCTGAACTTACGTATTAAAGGCTAAATTTTTAAAAACGTATTAGGCATTTAAATATGCAGATAAACGCTACATAAGCACATCTGAAAATCACACTGAAAGCCTATCTGCAAATTCAGATGCCTAGGTTCTTTCAATACAATGAAAGATACTGTTATATTTAAGCACATAGATAAAAGTACACGATTTTCAGATATGTTGATCAATTATGATTGCTACTAATCATAGCCAAGTATTTAAAATAGTATGTTGGTAACACAAGTGTTGCTCTTTATTGGTTTGTATTTATCCCTTTTATATCTCTGCAGACTTCAGTGGAACTACATTTGTGGACTTTGTACTGACAGTGTGTAATACTCATATAAGCCATACAGTTTTATTATATGATAGCTCCAGCCCTGTAGCACAACAAACTCATCTACTGACACTTCTTTTATATATCTATGAAAAACAGACTGAAAGGAGGTACAGTGACTTGCAAAAAAGAATTTTATTTTCTGCTTTCTGTTATGTTCTTAAACTGGAAGTAGAATTCTCAATAGGACTCTCATCTTACCAGAATCTCATGGTACTGGGATTTACACAAAATGACGACTATTGGTTTTTCTACTGAAACATAAATATACTAGGTCCTCAACAAGACAAGGTTTTCATGAACAGTGCTCACCCTCTGGAAACCCTGCTTTTTCAAGACAAAAAACTCAAGCACCTACCAGTAAATTCCATTCTGAAATATCTGATAGTTTTGAACTAAAATCCAACACTTAAATTCAGCATTTCCATTATGTAAGTGTTCAATAAAGCTGTGGTGAGACAGCTCTATGTGCCTATTCTCCTCTGTGGACAGAGTTCTGAGTTTAGAAGTCATAAGGTGGTACTTGTTTGGAAGATTAAATTACATAGATATTCTGGTACACTGGACATTTAACTACAATAATATCTGTCAGTTTTCAATAAAATGAATGATGATAAAACAACAATTAGGTTTAAAGTATCTTAACTGGATAAAAGGACTGGAATAATTCTGTTTTTCTTGAGTACTGTTTTTCTTTTCAAAAAGATGTAATTTTAGTGTTGTCAACAATACTTGTGATGGGGGAGAATCAACAGGAAAAAAAGAATACCTGGTGAAAACAAAAGCTGTATTGTTTTAGTGCTGTCACTCTGTTCTAAAATAATGTTTTGTAATTACTAGCATATGCTGTAGGAATGTATGCATGCTCCTGTTAGTTTTCATATCGTCATTTTACAGAACAACAAACTCCAGTATTTGATGAGAGCACTGTCTCAGAAGAGACGCTCTCCCCAGAAAGCACTGCGAAGATCTTGCTCAGTGCCACATGAAGCAAAGCTGATACTGTGAGAAGAAAGAACAATTTCAGTTGTTTTAATCTTGCAGAGTTCCATGCCTTTTGATCTTCTCTTTGTTCCCTCTTTGTGAAGCATAACTTACACTGGCTGCAATTTATTTAGTTCACAGTTTGCTTATCTCTGCTGAGCAATAACGCTGCATAGTATAAAGTTGCCCTGCACCTATCAGACTATGATTTGTCTCGTTTCTAAAGATGGCATCTGCATTTCTTTCTATTGTACAGTCTGAATGTCAAATGACCTATTTGGTGACTTTTTACAGCCAACACCCAAACCTCTAATTGCAGAGTGTTTGTTTAGTGACTAGAACATACTTTTCAGCTAACCTCTGATTCATTTCCCCTCAGACTGTTTAGAGGCTGTGAAAGACAGTTCCACAGCATATGCTATGGCTTTTAATGTGGATTATCATACAGTTTACATACCAATTAATTAAGAAATAGGCAACAGTCACAGAAACTGTTCATTACCAAAACTCCCAGTGGCATTAATTTTCTTATAAAAGCACACATGTATTGTTGCATTGAGCATTTTTCTCATCTTTATAATTTAGTTTTCTGTTAAAAAGCTGCATAGCTAAGAGAAAGAAAAACAGTGTGATTGGTATCCAGCTACTAGCAAAGCAGACTCTTGTCTGTGAAGACACTTGTTCATCACAGTATATTTGACTCCTGACAGTGCCCCAGTGGAGTGAGAAGGATTATGATGCATTACCAACCCAGTATTTTCCACAGCTTTGAGAAATACAAAATAAGATGGAGTAAATAATACCATCATTAGTTTATACTCTCAGAAAAGAAGGAGAAACAGACAGAGGCCCCAATGCAAGCAACGAGCAAATTGGCAGAACCAGAGTGTTTGAAAAGTACCTGGGACAGAGGCTTCTTTCTTTGGAGGGCAGACAAGGCAGTGGCAAACATTAGCTGAACCCGATGCAGTGGACCTGATAAGCTGAGCTGTTTTTCACAGAAAAGTAACAGAAAACATTTAGCCAGCAGCCTAATAACTTGGAAACCAGCTTCAGGATGGAGAAGATCAAGAACCAATAAAGGCTCTTTGGTCAGGTATGGCATAGAGAAAGAGGTGGACGGCATCCTCTTAAAACACAGGGAAACAGATAATAATGCTTTTACTTTTCTACGTCTATAGCCAGACCTCCAGGAAGCTTGTCTAAAGGCTTCAAAAGCCTCATATTTAGATCTTGAAACCCACCATTTTCCGAGGAAATTGAGTACCTTTCAGTAACCTATCAAATCATGTGTTGGCTAATTTGAGCTCACAAAAATGCAGTCAGATGTGGCTGGCTGACAATTCTGTGAGTGGTCAAAATGCTCACCTGATACAGAACTGACCATAACAGGTTTCCACCAGCCTTGGATCAGCATATAAATTATGAAAAATGTTTCAGAGATGTTACTTAAGAAATGACTACAGAGAACACACTACAAAATGTGGCAATTGAGACAAGTTACTCTAACCTGCACTAGAGACAATACAGATGAGATCAGAGCATTGAGCTACCCCAAACTATCTCAAATCCTCAGTTTCTGGGGATAATATATAATTTTAAATACATCTATTGGTATTTTAGAGCTTTATTTAAAAGATACTCAATCATAACTAAGTCTCTGAGATCATAGTAATTAAGTCAAAATCCAAACTGTGGAATGGTAACAGATAGCTTTAAATGTAACATACAAATAAAAAAAAATGTTGGATATATTCAAATGCACCCTTGCAGGTCATATATCCTAAAAATGGGGTCTCTGAAAGATATCCTCCATACACGTTGCTTTCATGGCAAGTTTTTCAAAATCAGTATAGAGGATCCTCACATAGATCGATATATCTAGGCTTATGGTATAAATCTTAACACCACCCAATACATTTATCTTCATTTATGCATATACATGTTTAGAATTTTTGCTTTGAATTTTCTTGTTAAAATTCTAGTTGTACTTTTGAGCTGAGAACACCTTTGCTATCTGACAAGATCCATTTCTTATTTTGTCACAGATTGGATGCTGGGAAAAGGTAGAATTATGCAGGGGACACATGGAGGTTAAGCAAAAAGAGAATCAAAACAGTGTTAGCCCCCCACAAGTCAGAGAATTCTCCATCTGGATTCTGATGAGTACCAAAAGCATTTGGAAATTCAACAGCAGTGATGAGGAAGGACACTAGTGAAATCAAAATACAGTCCTGCTAGTTCATAAAGTCTTCTAGTCATGTATCAAGGGTGAAAAGACTAATCCATTATGTTAGTCATTCATTTAGAGGTAGGTAATAGGAAAAGATCCTCAGGGACTAGCAGACATTTTCTAGTAAGTGACGTGCTGCTCTTTAGTAAGTTCAGTCCCATAGGACACACATTTCTGAAGTCTCAACACATTTTCCCAAGTGCCAAGAAATGCAATAACAAAAAAGTTCTATATAATTCCTGTCCCCAAAGCTTAAAAAGAACAATTTAAATCCTTGCAGCCATGAAAGAACAAAACACACAAAAATAAAGTGTTTCTACCCAAGGTATAAAAGGTTAAATGCAGGTTTTATTTAAAGATACATTGTATTTTAGAGGTCAGACTATAAAGAATGAAGTTTTTATTATGCCAGAAGGCCAAAATTTGAGACCATATGACCTTCTTCAGATTTGGCATTCTGCCTCTTCGTAGGGAAGGCATAATGAGAACCAATAAATGAACACTGCAATTATATAGTACTAGTCACCCAAGAATGTACAATATTTAGTTGTTTTTCATTTGTAGTGATTTATGCTTCTGTGAGAATTTTTAAGTTGAAGAAGTCTTTGAACATCATGCGGACAGCTATGAAAAGCTCAGTTAGAGTTGATGATGGAAGAATGCAACAGAAAGACAAAGATTTCAGGTTAGTATTACTTCAAATCCTAATACCAAATCCTGAATTTTAGGAACCTAAAGAAACATTAGAGTCTATTCCTGTACTTCCTGAAATCAACTCTGCCTAATTTCTAGGTTTAGCCTTCAATCAGCTTTCTCTTTCAAAATTTTTTCAGCAATTTCAAAAACAACAACACAAGCAATTTTGCCTAATACAAAAATTAACTCAAAATAATTTTTAAAACAGGAAAATTACTTTTCATGTTTGTTTGTACCACTGAAGTTCATAAAGATAATCTGACTTCTGGGCCAAGTTGATTCAGCTGAAGATCTGCTTTTATACAAACATAATGTTTCCTTATTAGTTTCTGTCCAAGTCAGCCTAGCCTGAGGGCAATTTGTATAACTTCCTAGACTTTCTATAAACCTGTATAATTGCCAGGGCTAAGTCTTTTTTTGAAAGGTGTCTGTAAAAATGCCAAATTATTTTCTTTCATTTAAGTCAGTGTGACTATGTTGTGCAAGGTTTAAGTTGTTGGAACTTAATCATATTGTCTGTGCTGCTACTCTGGTCTTATCTACAGCTGTTTCTACACTTTATACTTCCCAAAGTTTTTACACTGAAATCCAGTGATTTTGACATTAACAAAATATAATGGACCTCATAATCTTGTCAAATTATATCCTTTATAGCTACTTAACTAGAACAACTCCACAATTAAGAATTTCAGCCAGCACATCCAGAAATAAAAAATACGGAAAAGGCAAAAAAATGAATCTTCATGATAATTTTTTGGTTAATGAACTTGCAAAATCATCATTATCATCATCATAATCATCATCTGTAATTCAGAAGATCACTTCCAACACGTGCGGATTTTCTCTTTCTATGTATCACGTATTTATTATTCAACTTGAACCAGCTATTGGTACATTTATAGTGAATAACAACTGCTTTCCAGAACTAGAGAGGATGCTTACTGCATATAAGGGTTGCATCTTTCTACTGTTCCCAGCCCAGTGGTACCTCAGATTGTATCCAGCCTAATAGATCAATGTTTCCTTTGCAGAATTGAATTCTAGCAAGAAAAAAGGAGTGGTTGTTTGTTTGTTTGTGTGTTTTTTAATCAAAGCTATTTCTTGGCTAGAATAAGTGAGTGCCATGCTGTGTTTTCATGTCAGTGTTTTATGCATGGATAGAAAGTGCTGATAAAGCATTTCTAAGCATTCTGAGGGGAAACGCACTCAAAAATGTATTTCTATAGGTCTCTGAAAATGTATCATAGTGGAACTGCGTGTGGGTTTTGACTATAACAAGTAAGGGCAATGTATGTTAAGTTTATCTTCCTTGCATCTAATTCATTCTCGAAGTGCATGAAGGAGTTTAATACTAATGAAACAGGATGGAATATACTCTAGACTTAAGTCCAGATACAGAGCAGGCAATGATCATATCATTGCCCATATTTCATAGCTTTTCCAGTTTGCTCGTAACACTCCCATTAATTTTCCCATGCCTTTTTCCTGTGTAAAAACTGCCAAACAAGCCAATCTGTGTCATAGCTTTGTGAAGTATAAACTTTTGGACTCAACAACATTGTTCTATTCCTGAAGGACCCAGTTTTCCATACATGTGTCTAACAAATTAGACCTCATAAAAGTCACTTCAATAAATACATTTCCAAGATGCCTTTTATGCATTATAACTTTGATATTCTAATAAAATCAGACCCTTCCAAAGGACACAGCACTGTCAAATTCATATTTTCAAGCATTTATTAATTTCTATCTTATGCCTACATGGTCAGCTTCTGTTTTATTTATTAATTTATGTGTTTTGATTGGAAAAAGAAGCATGATAAAGGAAGATAATGTGTAAATATACTTGAATAACAATTTGATTTTGAGCCAGATCTGTGTTCCTCATATGTAACACTTCTTAGAGGGTTGAAAGACAGTGATGAGTAGCCTGCAGTAACCTGCTGCTGTTGAGAAACTCAGTTTGAACTGATGGGTAGACAGAGAACCAAGAAACCCAACTGAGAGTGAAACCGTGTGATGCTAGAAGTGTTCCTGTAATTCCAAGTGAGGTAGCGGCTTAAGCCCTCAAAGCAGAACAGCATCCATACTAATTAAAGGTGTGAGATGTAAACTGGACCTGTGCTCTTGATCTGAACAGCAAATTTAAAATAAGACCAAATTTAGTGAGGTTCCATGCTAATTTCAGGACCAAGTTATTTCAGACCCTCTGTCATCACTTGAAACACCTAGTTCCCCAAGAGGAAAAGCCCATCTAAGACCTGGATCTGGAAATCAATTTTACTTTTCACTGATAACAGAGAAAACATGGAGAGTTGTTTTCTAAATTATAGAACTTTTAAGCATTAATTACTAAGAATTGCAACTTGATGAGGGTGGGATTCAGAATCTAAACTCGACTACACCTTGAGTTGATTTTTAATGAAAAATAGAGGCTGTTTCCCATGAAAGCATGTACCAATTTCTTTGTTACTTTAACATTTGCAAAAATCCCAAGTTTTCTCTTCTGGACATGTTTTGTTCCCTGTTCTACAAGAAGGCAGAAAGATGTTATGCACTCTCCTTACACTGATGAATTTTAGCATGGTGCACCTATCTGTGCTTATCTATGTCAGATAAAAGATACTTTCTGACCCACATGTCCATTCATGTGTATCTGGCTAAACCTACTGTAAATATAGTACTGCACTTACATCATTCATGAGAAAGAACACTGAGTGCATAAAAGTCACAAGGCCATTGTGGAAAAAAATGTGCAAGAAGTGGGAAAAGGGGAAAAAAATTCAAACAAAAACTTGAGGTTATTCTGGGAGTTACTATAGAGAAGTCTGTTCTCTGGAGAAACATTACAGCAAATAAATATTTCATGACAGATGCTAAAAAGACAATGCATCATACAGCGTTGAATAAATGCTATGAATAAAGCTATTACTGTGCCTGCTCTGCCTGAACATCATTCTATTGTCTGTTCACTGGCTCAGCGTTGCCTTCTGCAGTGAACAGCTTTGCAGCACCACTTTTTCTAGCTAAGGCTAGAGACACCTCCCAAAATAAAAGACGAGATATCAAAGTATGCATTGACCAGTCAATATCTTTATACATATGTAGGCAGCTATAATTAGCATATGATTTATTACATCATTTAGGAACTGATCTGTTCATCACTATATCATAACTCAGCTTACTTACCATGTTTTCCAGGCAGAACATGTCCATTAATATTTCAAAGTTCATGAAAGAACAAATGTGCATAATCTCTCTCCGAAACATGTATAAAGCACAAAAAGACTACACCTAATAAAAATCAATATATCAATTCAGAAGGCTGTTCATCTTCCAGGTTCATAACGTAAAACCTCAGGAATTGAATTCTTAAATGAAATGTGGATAAATTCAACTTACCTGGTAGTGTATTTTAAGTAAATTATTAGGACACTGCATTTTTCAGTGAGTAGCCTCAAAAATCAATGGAAAATGTCTATTTATTTATTCTGGATTTATATAACCTATAAAATCTATTTAAAATTGAAATAAAAGTAATTCAAAGATATACTATTCTTACTATTCTCTACTGTCTTTGGATTGCCTGTTCAAGTTTGCAAAAGCTTGTGTAGAATTCACTATGTGAATAATGTAATTTTTTCTTATCTATCGTCAGTACTAGCTTTTATTGTACAACTTTTAAAGCTGGTGCAATGTCATTCATTAAATTCAGTTTAAGGCAAATATTAGTCCATTGCATACAACTGTACAAAACAACTCCAGTGTTTTTTACTTCCTCGAACATTTGTACAGATTCACTTCTAATTAGAAACAAATTCCATTTTCAAAGGAACGTATGATCACAACCCTTTCCTTTAAATACAAAATATGGGCAATTAATGGAGGTGTAGATCCCATGTCAACATAGATATAAAGAAGTAATAAAATTAACTACCTGCTTCATTGTATCTTCTACAAGGAATATGACTGCTGCATTCCTAAAGGATTATAACTTTCTATATTACATCACAATAAAATGATAGATTTTTTTCATAAATAACAACTCTTTACAACTTTCCTCTAGCTATCAGATGTATGTGAAAAATGTATAAAAGATATTGCAACTAATAAGCAAGAATTTTAGAGAATGCAGACTGTAAAAGAAAAAAAATGGGATTACTAAATATTTAGTAATATTTTAAGGAAACACCTTGGGAATATTTAACTAAAAAAATAAGCTTAAAACAAAACTAACTAGGAAAATCATGATTACATAAAAAATAATTGGTTATACGAAGACTAATACAGAAAGATTTAGTTTGATTAGTGCTAGAAACATTGTGTAATATCTTTCTAGAGTTAAGTTGTTTGTATTCTTAGTTTAGATATCTCTTTCTTTTTTAAACAAGTAATAAATTCTGGTACTCTTGTAACCTTTGCTCATATATATGAAAGCCCTTTAAAAAGAGATCTTGATCATTTTGTTTTTTTGAGAGATGGGGGAACAGAGGCAGAAGGAGAAGATTATCTGCTATCATAAAAATACTGTATTGATTCTCTCTAAAATCCTATCCAACCCAGTATATCCTGTGTCTCCAAGAAAAGAATAGTCAACAGAACGAGTATAAGTGCATATTTCTCTAGATTTCAGTAATTTCAATGAAACTTGAGGGCCGCTGAAAGACACAGAAGTAGGAATTAGGTTTCCTGAATTCAGGTCCAGCCTACCAAGACAATACAGAGTTTATAAAGGAATAAGCTAAGAGAGATTTTTCCAGGTCAGGTAGAAATCACTTGTAAAGAGGGCATACATGGATTCTTTCTTGAAGTAGGATACCCAGACTCTAAGCTCTTACACTATCAATAAGTTTTGACAATGTATTGATTTGATTTAACAGAACTACATAGAAAAACTCTTATATTTAGGGTTTTTTTTTCATTAGCCCTCTCACATATTTGTGTTTTAGTATTCACTTTCACCAAGTGTTAGTAATCATTTAGAATTCTAATTGCCCAAGTTATTGCATCAAGCAATATTCATTGTTGTTAACCTTGGAAATGAATGAGTTTTTTGTCATTGTGTCAACAAAAGACAAGCAGTTGCCTGCTCTAAGTTCAGACTGAGTGATAAATGTAGGAGGATATGGAGAGCTCAGTCTTTAGAAGGATCATAAAATTTGACATGAAGAATAAGAAATAGACTCTACATTTAATGGATTTTAAGCCAAGACTACATAAATTCTTCTTAGATATAGATAAGTGTTTGTTTGTTTTTTTTTTTTTTTTTCCTTAGGCAATTGAATGAACTGGACTAACATTTCCCAAATGGATTCTACAACTTCAAAAAACACATAGTTTTACTCAGGGCTCATCCTGACACATGATACATTTGGAAATGATACCAAGCCCTTCTGATCAGAATTTGGGACAAGAAGTTAACAAAAGCAACACATTGTTTTCCCTTTATGAGAAAACATATATAATAGCCAAATTCAAACAATAGCAATGGCCACATATGGAAAGTGGTCATTAAGTGTCCATTTTGAAAATGTGTTTAAGTCCGACTGATTCTCAGGAGCCAGTGTGGTTCTGACTGTAGTAGTACTGCTGACACCCTGCATAATAGTTTGCTCTGAGGACACTTGGTGATACGGATCTGATTACTTTCAAGTCATTTCTTGCCGGAAATCTCTCCACAGTGCTTTAGCTGAAGCATAAGAACCAGATTTAGGCTCAAAGCTGATTAGATATTAGTGCACTTTTCTACCTGAACTAATAAGTCCTGACTCCCTGATGGAGTCCCTGGCACAGGTACAGTCCCCAACTCGTGCAGCTGGAGTAGCTGATTTTACTGAGTATGGATAATAAAATGAGTCCCCAAACAAAACTCATTTTTGGAAAAGCAACATACACAGTTTACGGCATCCAATCATGGAACTGAAACAATAAAAGTGGAACAATATGACTCTGGTGACCCATTACAACAGCTTGAGTATAAGGTCGCACATAATGAACATGCTGCATTTGTGAGTAACCCACTGGCTCTGGCTCATGCAGAATTTTTCATTGAAGAAATATAAACAGTGTGAGAGCTTGTTATGTACAGGGCAAATAAAGTAAGCCAAGCATTGCCTAATAAAATATTTATTTTGAATTATTTGGCTTCTCTAGCACTAAACATTTGTAAGCAAGAAAAGGACTGAATCATGACCTGACAGAAGAAAAAAAAAGATACTTTGCACATGGTGGAAAAAAATTCAAACAATAAAAGCCCTGAGACAACAACCCCCCTCCCTGCCCCCCAATTTCAATTCATAAGGAATCTTGAAAAGGCCTCTAAAAAAAGCTTGAATTACAACAGAGTACTACGGTTCTGCAATACACAGTAAGAAATTAGCAGTTATTGCAGCAACCGTCAAGTTCATGATGAGTTTTGTACCTCTCAGAGCACTGTGTTAAAACTGCAGAGAAGGAAAACACATCTGGCCAACTTCTTCCAACTCAGTCTTTGGTTTCAGAACCTTTCTGTCTTCTCAAAACTGAAAACTTAAATCACTTCCCTGTCTCTGGGCTCCACACACCCCCTTAATATGGATAGCATCTACACAGCATACTAGATTCAGACTTGATAGTCAAGATTTATGTCTCTGCCCCGTAAATTCTGAGCTTTTGGTCTTCCAAAGATTTTTCACAATAATTCTAATCTTCTGTTCTTCAAGACACACACTGTATATCTGGATACAATGCAGATCCACAGATGGGATCTGCAGAGTTATTCTTAAAATACCATTGCTCTTAGCAGCATGAAAAATACTCACGTAGACAAAAGAATGAGCCCAAATTTTGGATGTATTGCTTTACTTGCATGTTCTTGTAGTATGTGGATAGCTCAGGCTTAGCACCTTTATCTATGTTAACCATTTTCCACAACAACCACTCTTTTTGTATTAATTTTTTCATTATGTTATTTAACATTATAGAAAAACCCTTACAATAAATATTTATTTAAACATTATTATTGAATATAATTTATGAGAAATACCGATATTTTAGTATAGCTTTATTCTGACTTTTGGACCAAATACGAGAGCTTCAAAGAAGTTTAAACCTCCATACCCTAATCTTTATGTCTCTCAACAGAAGTTGCAGAAAACATGAAAAGAAGCCCTTAGCTGAAATACAGACATGTCCTAACAGGTTTTCTCTAATCTAAATAGGTACTCCATTATTTCTTTAAAAGTCCTTACAGTCTTGGATATGTGAAGAAGCTGACATCGCTGTTATCATACTACAGCTATTCTACCGTTTTTCTGAAATTCCTGATTAGTTCCCTTGGAGGACAAACCAAGCCTACACATCTAGAATAACATTTTTGCAAAATAATTAGCGATTTAGAGATACAAATAAGGGAAGATGAAATTTCTGTTGTGGAGAAAACCCACTGATAGAAAACCAGGTTTAAAAAAATGACACACTCTTTACTTTTGTATCTCTACAGGAGAGGAGAATAAAGGACTTACCTTTTACTTCTTTCCTACTCAAGGTGACTCCCAAAGGCCTCAAAGAAAATTTCCAAACTATAATTTGTGCTGAAAGGAAATCATCCATTTACCAAAACAGCTGACTAAATATAAATCAGCTGCTCAGATTTGTTTAGAATGGTTTATATCCAAAACCTAAAAGAGGACTAATTTCAGTCTAATTTTCAAATAAATGATATTATTTGTGGTTTTTTTTTCATGGCTAGACACTAGACTTTATACCATTGAGTTACAAAATAACTGTTCCAAACATGGATATTACTTTGAGATTATAAGAATGGGACGGTGATTTCCATACTATTTTATAATTTGCCCTAGCAAAATATTTATAGTGCAGCTGGAACATTAATCTTAGAACTTCACATTTTCTGCCACAGGCAATTCTCAGAAAGAGAGATACAATCAGAAAATAAATATAAACATGCTAGCTAAAGGGCTGTTTATCCTATTGATTTTCTATTTAATCCCATAAAATGCCTCCCTTCCAAAACTAGCAGCCCCTCAAAAGAAAGCTGAAAGTGATGTTATCTAGTCTAAGGATACTTTAGCATTGGGCAGCAATAACTCCAAATGTTAACATTTGAGGAAATGTTAGTAATGTTGCTGCCCATCACAGCTGCAAGATTTAAAAACAAAAGATAAATAAATCAGGGATGTAACAAATGAGCTGGGAGAAGACATGGGGAAAAGAAGAAACACATGCAATTCTTTAAATTAGTATAATTGGTTGCAAAAATTTAATTAAGTGACTGAGAAAATGTGTCATGGGTATATATTGATTTCAAATAACAGTTTTCACATGAAGACATTATCTAACACTCTCCAGCCTGACATTTAGGGAATTAAAAAAAAAAAAAAAAAGAAAGATCTCCTGGGGACAGAACTAGCATTTGCTAGTCATCTGCCCTACAATGCTCAAAAGTCAAGACATGGTCTAAATTCTTCTCTTCCTACTCCATCCAGCTTGTCAGTGATTTGTACTTTGGGGTAAAAATTAAAGAAAATCACTTAATACACATAGTAAAACACTTCTTTTTTTTTTTCTTATTAAATAAAGGGTAATACTGTAACCAAAAGGAAAGGAGTCTTAATTGCTTGGAACTCTAAGTTCACTGTTGTTTGGAGAACTGACTCTAGTATGATGACACTGCCTTGAGGATGTCAGTTGTAATGCACGGCCCTGTGGAGCACACGGCTGCGCAGCGCTGGGAGGGTGAGAGCAGCGCTGTGCGCCGCCGTGTCAAGGCAGTATGCCGACCTGTACCAAGTTCATGTTCTTTATACCAAGACCATTAGTGGGTTATCAATACTAAAGTAAAATGGGATTTGAGGAGGCATAGACAAACATTTATTGTATAAGTATTTGGATTCTGGAAATAATAGTGAAATTAGTGTGCTACCATTGAAGTAAGTATGAGGGAAAGGTGATGTTTTTTGTAATGGGATGTGTGTGTTATATAGCTATTAGCCATAAGAATTCTTGTACTATATTTGAACTAAAGTGTGATGAATTGATATCTTAATTCTTGCTGCACAGATATTAACTTTTATAATTTTTACCTGACAGACTGGAAAAAAAAATCTCATTAAAGAATAAGTATTTAGCTGATTGGTCTTTATTTCTACCTAACAGTCACTAGTGTAATTGCATGAGAATACACTCATGAGCTGCTGGTATTACTGGCACATATCCATATAGTAGGTGAAATTGCCTTAGGAAAAATAAGTTTGGCTTTTTACCCAGAGATGAGAAGGATCAGATTCAGTGGCAATCAATACATTCAGGGATTTGATATGGGGAAACTGCAAAGCTCTTCTGAGTGGAAATGTACTAAGACCAACTTTCCTACCCTGCGCAAATGAAATCTAAAATACATACGCTTTAGATATTTAAGCTTTTGAAAGTCAGATCCAAAATTAATCTCAAAACAGTGAGAGAAAATCACTTTAATTTCTCTTTTCTTCATGTTCAGTCGAATTGTTTTCACCAGCAGTTCTTTCAGTTGTGTCAGTGGGCACTGTGCACACCAGCTGATATAATGCAGCTTTGGAGATCTTTCTCTAGTGAGGGTGGCAAAGTATGTTCACACTGCAGCAGTGGTACTGAAATATTATACACCAGAAAAGATACATTTCATTCTGAGTTGTTCCTGCAAGTGGAATATGAAAACAACAAATTGGGCTGAAGATCTAAGACAGCCATTTAGTAGCTGCTACAGTACTGAGCAGTTGATCTTCTTCCTCTAATTTAACAGTGCATAAGATGTATTGTTTCAAGTGTGATGGAAATAAAAACTCTGTATTTTATGTAACAGATATATTAAAAATCTGTATGATTAGAGAACTAGAATCATGCTTTTCTCAGCATCTCTTATTATTTTTCTTAGCCTATATTGACTCCTAGATATTTCTTTGTTATCTCATGAAATACTGAACTAAAATTCCTGCACATTAAAAATACTAAATTCCTGCAGTTCCTGCATGTCTTTACCCCTTCAATCAATTCTCTGGGTTTGCTCAGTCCATAGGAAGTCAGGCAATCTTCCTCACAATTGCTCATTATCATAAAAAAAGGATCATCCCCCCTTAGGACTATAGAATAATCTTTTACCTTTTTGCCTTTTCTGCTTCTTTATGGGTAAAATTCCAATTTATTTTCCTCACTGACAGACACCAATACAGTAGGTAGTAGAGATGAATCAACTGTGAAACATGTAACACTTTTTAACTTTAGCGGACCTTTGAAAGATTTTGTTTCTTAAAAAACAAGGTAATTTATTCTTTGGGCATAAACCAAATTTGAATTTGGAGGAACTAAAGAAACAATACCTTCATGGCATAGTAGATAATTAACATACAATTATAAACTCTGACTTGATATGTGCCAAAATGTTTAACAGCCAGCAGCTGAGGCATGAGTCCTAAGATGAAAAAATAGGAGAGTATTGAGATCATTGAAAAGTGCATGACATGAAATAGAAAGACAAAGAATCCCAAGCCAACAAGAACATGGTTTGATCTAATTGTACTTAAAGGGACCATCAGCCAGGTCTGGGCAATTCTATTGACTGAAAATACTAAATTAAATTCTGCATGCAAATCTGTCTGAAATGATTCGGATCTCTGCAAGGCTGTCTGATTCCTGCCAGCAATACAGATGGAAAACAACCTCATCCAATAGGGTTTTAAAAAGAAATGAGAAGACATCTATTTCATAATCAGAGAGGACTGAGTAGTCTACAATTAGTCGACATTTTGGTAATTTTTCCCCTTAGGGCAATTCTTGGTAAGTATGTGTTCAACAGTATTCCCAATAAAATCTGGCTTTATTTATAAGAGATTTGAATGCAGCTGAGCCTCTCAGGCTACAGAGAGTGCCAAGTTAACAGCAGCAGCAAGTTCTGATCAATTATTTTTCCAACATCAGATGAAAATTGATGACTTCCTTAGAACAGTGTTACTTAAAGACTTTTATTTGCTGGACAGTTTCTGTTACATGAAGATGTACAGCTGTAACTTTCATTTAGCTATCTGGATAAACAGGTTGTTCATTTTGCTTTCCCAGACCAGCTGTTTACCCATGACGTGTGGGAGGTACACTGAATGTTGTTTCAGATGTGAACAGTAGAGTACAAGTAGATTTTACATTAAAAAAACCCACTTATTTATGAACCTTGATAGCAGGCAATGTAGTTTTCAAGATTTTAATGATTTCAGTAAGAACTAACCATCGGCTCACAAAACAGATGGCAGTATTACTGCCCACCAGATTTAAAAATATCCCAAGAGAATTTAAAACCCACAGCAAGTCTTCTGTAATTAATCCAGTAACTAAAGATTGTACTCTGGGTGTTAATTAACAGCTTCACTTTGAATTAGCTGAGAGAGAGAAAGAGAGAGAGAGAAAGAGAGGAGAAAATATAAGTTTGTTATTTATTTTTTCCCCTGTTGTTAATAAGGAACTTAGCATGAAGAGTCTCAAAAGAAACCTGTGGAGTTCTTTTCACTTTAGCCTGCTAAGTATTTATAATTACTAATGAGTTCTATAAATCCTCACCGTTACTTTCTATTGTGATTTCAGTGAGCATTAAGCAAAAATTTAGGTCTAACATAGACATACTAAGCCTATCAGAAAATGCTGTACAAATTTAAAGGTACATTCCAACAAATGCTTACCCAAACTGCATAAGGAACAATTTTTCCTGCATTATTATATTGACTTAACTGTATCCACTCCTAAAGGAGTAAATGAGATTAAATGAGATCAGTATTTGGCTCATTGGTTTTATTCAATTGTAAACTGATTATTAAATACAAATAGCATGTTATTCTTCGTTGTACTGGTAAATGGCTTCTATAATAGAGAATACTTTCTTCAAAATATTCTTATAAGCAGATAAAAATTGCTTTCCTCTTCTGATGAATTAGTATCTAAGCATGTGTTGGAAAAGATAGTGCCAGCTCTATGGTGGTCCATCAATTTTCCAAAGGCTTCAGTGAAGTCAAAGGAAAAATCCACTGTTCTCATGGTCAGCTTAGAGTTTTGGAACAGGCTTATGAAGCAACTTGAAAGCTTAAACATTATCATTATACTACATCAGTTTCACTGGTTTTCAATCTAATGAAAAATGAATAGAACCAAGGTAGGCCAGGGTAAAAAAAAAAAAAAAAAAAAAAAAAAAAAAAAAAAAAAAAGAGAAATGGATTTGTTCAGAATGCTGTATTTGTAATAATTAAGTATAATACTGTTCAGTGAAAAACTCTGAAATCTTCCACAAACACATTCAATGTTCATGGCTATCAGCAGTATGAGCAGATAGCATCCTGCTGAGAGTGCTCCCCATGCCACCCAATGGGCTAACAAGAATTGAAAGAGATAACGAAAGATACAGATGCTTACAGGCACAGTCAGATCTGAAATGCTTTTGTGATTCTCTCTGGAATTCTGAATGCCTTTAACATGTTTGAAGAAATCTGTCGAAGATGATTCTTCATTTAATTTTGGTATCTGAAGGAACTATATGGTTCAGTTGAGCACATTATCTACATCCTTTGTCAGATTTTAACAACAGATGTATTTTACCAGAGTCTAGATGGACAGTATGAACCGACATTCTTAGCTGGATCAAATTCTAATAAATTTCACATAAGATATATTTATCTTTACCTAAAGAGCCATAAAAATCACAACTGTAAATTTAAGGGTGTAAAATAACAAGATTTTGAACATCACCAAGCTGAGCAGGAGAGAGCTCCATGTTATCATGTGGTTTTGTGCCTTAGAATCATGCTGAGTATAAGTAAAATCAAAACACTTTTAAGGTTTTTGCAATGAGAAGTTCACATCCAATGGATCTAAGTATTGAACTGGAAAAAAATCTTGATGTATACCTTACACAAACAGGCTACAAGAATTTTTAATAATCTACTGTAGGAGCACTTAAACATATGTTTAAGACATTGTATTAAACAGAGCTGATCTGATAAGAAAACAGCACCCAGAAGTATCCAAGAAACATCTATAACCTGCTGAGACTGCATAAGAAGAACAGATGGAGAGGATGGAGATTTCCTGATGTAGTATGCTTTGGAATCTGAGAAATATATTTGAAGGCTATCTGTGTAAGTGGATGCAATATTTAGTGTAGTTGTCATAGACAAAGTCAGTTGTTATCAAATGATAAAACAAGCATGGGGTGACATTCTCTGACGCCATGAAGGATTCTATGAATATTAGAATATTTAGGTTATCTATTGCTTCAATATGAAAAGATACTGATAACACAAAGTCATATTTTGTATTTCAAAATCTCTTTTTTTCTTTAAAAAATCTCACAGTGCTGCACAGATACAGATTCTAAAATTATCTATTTCTAAATGCTAAAATAAATGTTTTTATTCTAACTATACTTGCATTTGGGAAAAAAAAAAAACACCCAAGTTCAAATATTTCTTCAAATTCTGAAATATACAGCATAAAGTAACTTTCTACCTGTTTTTACATCCTTCTAATCTTGCAGAATTTATAAATCTGCAAGAATTGGGTAAATACATAAGCATGTGGGAGGCTACCTGAAAAAATAATAGTTTTCTATAAAGCTTCATAAATCACAGTTTGCTCAGTTTTAAGGCAATCATAAAAACTGGGACTAGAAGGTACTTCAGGAGGTTTCTCATCCACCCTCCCACTGCAAAACTTGCTAACTCTAATTTTTACATCTCTCCAAGTTATTTCAACAGATGAATTAATTTCAACAGATGTTAAGTCTCTCAATCCTAGCTTGCCTTCCCCAAGTACTGAAACTGTTAAGGAAATAGTCAGACAGAATGCTTTCTGATTCTACACAGATAGCTTTGAAAATTTGTCCAGATTTGGAAAAGTTCTGACTTCTTCCCCCCTATGCAGCTGCAGAATGAAACAGGTTATGGCATACCAGTTGTATGTGGGATGAGCAGAGGGCAAATTTAGCAATTCAAGTTGATTTAAACTTTCCAAGAATAAATCAGCATTGTAACTCAGGCAGTTAGACCTCAAGAGGTGAAGCACCAAATGCAACCTTGGCCATTCTCCTATGTGGGGAAAAAAAATTCTTTAAGGAAGGAAAGATGGATTGTCCCTATACAGAACTTCACACATTTTTGCATGGCTGTGAAAAATGCATCTCCCTGTCTGATATCTTTTAAAGCTCTTAGTAAAACTATAATGTGCTTTTGTTCTTCTCAACTAATTCTTAATCCTCTTCTGGAAAGGCAAGATAATCAATCTACTTTTCTCAGCCAGCAACAGCAGACAGTGCTCTTTAGTCACAGCATGTGTCTTCTCCTCCAGAGACTTTGAGCTGACTGTCATAATTACTGAGGTCCACTGAAGTCAATGAACTATGATAATTTACATCAGTTGGGTATTGTCTTTATATTTTATATTATAATACATCAGTGAACTAGAGATCAGTCTAGCAGTGCTGGGTGGATAAGGACCTAGAAGGAAACATGAGTTGAAAGATGAACATCATAGCCTTGATGTACATGTTCTTAGTTAATGAAGAACCCTAACAAATTTACCATATAAATAGAGGAATATGTGAAAGGGAACAATATGACAGACAGAAGGGAGAGAATGGGAACTTTTTATTGGCTGCTGCACAGTGAAATTCAGCTATTTGCAAAACCTTTAGCTAACAATACCCACTTATATATTTAACTCCAGGATACTAACTCCACAAAGTCCAGCAATATCATCATTGCAGTATACAGTCCAAGCATTGTGCTTCTAAGAATTGTATAACTCTGCTCTGTGAGCTCGAGAAAGTCATCAAAAACAGCATGAGCAGATGATTATCCAAGACTGTGCAAGAACAGAGTTCATTGTGATGATTAACTGGTAGAAATGATAACCAGGGGCAATCATATGACAGAAAGAACTGATCAAATCATTGCAGGCCTGCACAAAAGAAAAAAAATCACTGCTGATTGAACAGCAGAAGCAGCACACAATAGAGATGATTAAACGGATGGTGGTAGACTTGGGGCTGCAGGAATAGCAACTCACACATCAGAATCTTTGACTAGCAGAAGCTGTGAAAGTAAAAATAGATGTTAAAGAGCAGCTGATAAGGAATCAGAAAGGAAAGAGGAATTAGTTGGATAAATGGAGTGTGATCAGGGCACACTGAAATTAAACATGAGAAAGGCAAGAAGGGAGAGGAAGATATTCAGATATTTGGAACAATCTCAAAATGAAGTATTAACTAGATGATATATGAAATATATAATTACACAACCAGAAGATCTGTGCAAAAAGAACTGATCCTGCAGCTACTGATCCAGACAATAGGATTAGATCATAGAAAGGATAACTTCGCAAAAACAGCTGATCAGACAGCTGGAACTTAGAAACAGGAGGCCATGCAGCTGTTTGCTTAGACAGTAAGACACTAAGAACTCAGCAAGCATAACTATGGGGCAGCTGCAGTACTAGACATCATCAAAATTAGGCAGCAAACAATGGTATGAGATCCCTGGGACCAGGCAATACAAATAGAAAATAGCATATCATAAACAGTGTGGAAAAGAAAGCAATTGATTATAAAACCAACAGAATCTGACAGCAGCAGGGCTGGGCAGTGTGGGATCAGATAGCAAGAGTAGCTGACTGGACAGGGCTCAGATCAGACAGCATATGTAGCCCTTCAGGCAGGAAAAGGATCCAAAACCAGGAACAGTTCTTTGGCAAGAAGTGCGATAACCCAACAGAAGCAATTAATCTGATTTGACAAGATGAGTGGAGTCTCCTGCACTGAAAATGGTCTGGAAATGCATGACGCTATGGAGTAGAGGACGCAGCACCATTAGTGTGAAACACCACTCACACAGACTCCTACCCGGAACGTGTTGCGCCTTCCTCTGCCGTGGCACACGGGCCCTCCCTCCGCAGGTCAGCAGGAACGTGAGGGGACGGGGCTGGCTCAGTGGGAGCATACACTACAATGGGATGACTATAATCCTTTACCAAGGCAAGGTCTCTGTCATTTTCTCTCACTGCTGTTTCGAGCTCCACTGGTTTGAGAGGATTATGAGTAATGATTAAATCCAGCAGCCTCTTTTTCTCTGTACAAAGCATCAGAAATTGTCTTTTGTATCTTTTTCCTGCAGTCGGCAAAGTTTTGTTTTACATTGCAGCATAGTTGAACCTTCAGTAAAATATAAGCAAGACACTAAGGGAACAGAGAGAGTTACAGGTCAGTGTCTTTAGATATCACCTGGCCTACTGCACTAGCACAGCATGTGACATTGAAAAAGAAATAGCACCAATACATCATTGATCCGTTAGGCATATACGACTGCTATTAATTTCATCTTTCATCGGCTTATTCTCCCTGTACTTTTGCCAATTTCTGATGACTGTAGCTGTTTCTATAAATCACTGGAATGCCAGGAAACATTACAAAAATCATAGAGAGGTGAAATGGCATTTTTCACTTTCTACTCTACTCTCCCCTCTTCCCTCACAGAAACCATAGTTATGCCTGTATGGAGAATTTCTCAGACCTTTTTATTTAATCTTTGAAGGTCTGTGACAACATCACCAGTCTAATTCTGCATGATAGAGGTTAGCAAAATTTTTAGACCAGTTCTTTTACCAAAAGCTGGTGTAGCTAGCACTATTCCTGCAGCTCCGCACTGTTTATCTATTGCGGACAGGAACAGAAACATGTTAAAACTGACACTGATCTTATACTAACTATAGTGACCTTTGTCAGTGCTGGAGCTCCTGGTGACCATTTTCTTTGCAGTGAATTTGATGCGTTTCTTGACCATCCCCCAGTGACTTGAAATCACACTAATCCATCATATCTACTCACAAAACCTTATCACTGATTTTGCCTGTTTTTGTTTTGCTCTCCCATATTTCTTTTTTTCAGAAGATTTATCCCCTCCTCCAGAAAATCTCCTACATGTCAGATTAGCAGATGAAAGCCAATGGGGTCAACTGCACTCAACTATTCATGAGGTTTCTAAGCCCTCTGCCTCTTAGATCTCTAGACAATTAAAGCATTAATGTGCATGGCAAACAGTGTTTTCCCCAGCCTCTCCCTTCCCTTGCCCCATCAATAAACCAAGAAGTGAATCTGTGAGGTCTTCAGCTTCCTCCATGTATATACACACCTTGGAGTCAGAGATAACCCAGGATCTCATGAAGGTCTCGACTCCCGTCAGCTGTTCTCACCTGATACCTCTGATCTGAATACAACTCTGCTGTTAACCTGGGCTACTGGAAGCTGCCTGAAGTTATAGGCAAAAGCCCAGGACCAGGTTTTAGTCATACTGATAACCTGCCCGCTTCGCCGTGTGACTAGAGAATAAATAACAGAGGTATAGGTGGTTCTCAAATGTCTTCCCATATCTGCCTCTGTGGCATATGAGTATTTGGCCTCTGCCTTCTCCTGTTCTGCACTGAAATAGTTCAAGGCTTATCTATGCTAATCAAGCATAGTTATACCTTGATCACATTTCCCATCCCCCCCCAAATGACACAGCACTTGACCAGGTCTCCTGACCATGTAATCTGTCACATGGGTTTGAGTGGGTACCTGGGCCAGCCAGTCTGACAAAGTGGCACTGTTTGGCTATGAATACTCTTGGGAGAAGACATATAATTGCAGTCTGAAATAGAAGAATGGCTTTTTGTCTTAACAACATGGTTCTATGTGCCATCTAGGTCCTGCAGATCTCTGAAGTTACTTGTCTTTGTCAGAAAGAAACTTTACACCTTGGATTGGATGTGTGGGAGGAATGTAAATTTTAGTGATGTTCCTTTAGTTAGAATTATGTCTGCTAAGTGGCAAGTCACCAGCTGCAGCATGTTATCACTTTTTCAGCTTCATTCACAGACCATCCTGACCACATGGTCTGCAATGTTAGATTTGGAGCAGAATTCAGTCATGGTACAGCTCCATAAATGTGAGAAAGCACTGCTGAGTGTGTGACAGAAGCTGGTGTATGGGATCTGATTTGAGAGACTTGCTGTCATATTTTTAAGGTCAGACCTGCAGTATACAGCTAAACTATGAGTATAGAAGTACTGTGGGGAGAAAAGAATCATATAGAATATACTGGAGATTTGTGGCACTAAAGCAATTTATTCTGCCATCATTATTGCAAAGAAAGTAGGTGCCTGAATCCATCAAGTCTGGGTTCTTCCTAACCTGTATGTCACTATACGCTCTGCTGCTTTAATGATGTGTAAATTAAATTAAGGATAACTGTAACATCCTGGATATAGGATATTCTCTGAGAAAGAGAAATTTGAATCTATATTCAATACATATACAGAGGAAGGAAGCAAATTCCAGTATTACCTCCTGATAAATGCTATGGAGAGGAGGCCTATCTCCCCAAAACTCACTTTTCAAGCCTTATTTAATAGACAACAGTGGGTTTGTTTTGTTTTGAGGGTTTTTTTTTGAAAAAAATGTAAAGTCAATTGAAAGACAAGCGCCAGCACCTGTCATTTGCCAGGTTGTTTCACAGCTTCTCACCAGTTACACTCACCAGCCCCCAAAGTTCAGAATGACAGAACAGCCCAAAACAAAAGAGTAATTTCTCCCTGCTGCTCAGAGTAAAGTATTCCTGATGAGGGTGAGGACTGGATTTGACCTGTGCCTCTGAACCCCGCCTTTTCCTGTGGCTGGCTGTGATGGGAACTGAAGGAGCCAGAGCCTTGACAGGAGCTTCCCAAAACACTTTAAACTGATCTCCATGTTGGTTTGAGGCAGTGCCTCAATCGAGGTGTTGGTGTTTGCGTTTAGCAGTCGGGGCACATACCAGGTGTTTCCCACCCACTGTGTAGTGAAACAGGAATGTGCACAACAGGAAGCCAGGATTTAGCTCTATTGCAAAACTCAGTCACAGTGTCCTAGGTCCCATTTTCAGATTGGGCCTAAATTTCTCTTCAAACACTGCCCTTCTCCTTTGAGTGAGTGGGCTTACTTATGCAGGCAGTTTATCTTGCCTTTACTTCTCACACATTTTAGCATGTAATTTATCTGATTACTCATCATTTCGAAATATGCAAACAATCCATAGGGGACAACAGTTGCCCATTTCCAGGCTTACAAAAACATCTGCCAGTTGTGCAGCAACCTCGGGGTCACGGCCCTCAACATGTATCTTCCCAAATATTTAAAAGTGCTTCTGGGAAAATAAGATGATTTGCTGCATGTGTGTTAGGGTCAGGGAGCTGAAGGGAGAGAGTTTTCTCCATTTGAGTCAGAAGGACAGGGCTGCAAGCTCTGCTAGGTGTAGCCTGGGGGTCAGGGCTCTGCCCTGCCACCCTCCCAGCAGCAGGAATCCCACCGCACTGTCACAGCTCACAGTCTGGCAGCTCAGCAGGAGCCCAACAGCAACACGTCCTATCAGCTGATCTGTGCACACACAATCTTTTCTGTCATCTCTTTATAGCAGAGTTTGGCTATATAAAAGCACAAAAAAAAAAAAAAAAAAAAAAAAAAAAAGAGCAAAACAAAGAAGTGGGGCTGGAAAGAATATTTTAATTGCTAATGCTGCAGGAAGTCCATTCTAAAATACCAGCAGAATTTGGGAACTTAGCAACGATCCATTCCCATGACTTATGATAAAGCAAAATCTTAAATCCTCTTTAATTTTACTGCCACTAATATAGCCTTCACATTGTGTTTAACAAATAAAATAATGTGTGTACATAAAGAATAAAGCTATTTTCTACTAAATAAGGAGACTTTGGTTTCCAAGTTAATAGGTAATTGTAAACAGCAGCTGCCTAAATAACATCCTTTATAGCATGAATAGAACCATCAGCATAGTGAAACTAGGGAGAGAAAGAATATTTGCTTCATGTACTGCCTTGTAGTGCTTTGCAGAAAAAAAATCCTTTTGCAGTATGTAGCTACAAAGCAGCTATTTAACAGAAAAAAGGTATCATTTTCTACAGCTGAAAGGAAAGGGGGAGAAAAATAACAGCTACAATAATAGGATGTGACATATTATAAATTCCAGGAAGAATCAATCTCTCAAAGAAGGAGAAAATGGTTGTGTTATAAAAGGTCTCCGTTTCACAGAAAAAAAATAAAGACACTTTTGGAAATACCTAGACCATTGTATTTTCTTAAAACTTTACTTTCCTGTGCTCAGAGTTTTATTTGTTTTGAGGGTATACTTTCACTGTTCACAACATTCTAATCTTCAACAGAGGCTTGCATTTTATTGATTGAGACCACAGGTCTTGCTTCTCATTCTGAATTTGTCAGTCAGGTATTGATGTAGCTACATTAGTGGAGACCCCAAGGAAAAGCCATCATTTATATTTTGGAGCTTACACTCACCCAAAGCTGAGGTCATTTCTATTGGTAGAAACTCATATCAACCCTCTCTACACTTGAATTTGTCCTCACATAGGCATTTTTTGTTAGATCATTGTTTCTTAAATTGAAACAAAGTCACAATGTACATGCCCTAGGTTACTGTAGGAAAAACATGGGAATATGGTTATTGTCAAAAAGAAGACAAAATGGGTTTAATACCTGTAGTATAAAACAGCTATTAAATGCTACTTTTTTTTTTTTTTTTTTTTTTCCTTTGTCCATATCTCCTTCTGCCTGCCAACAAATGCAGGTAAAATAACTTCAGGAGATTTATACTTACTAAGCAACAAAAACTCCTGCACTGTTCTGTAGATAATCAGTTCTGAAGTTACATAAAATTAACTTCAGCCTCAATAACAGTAGAGTAGCTATTCCTGATTTGCACACTTCCAAGGTCTTGCTAGTTTTAAGCTACTGATTTTGTCACTGTTGGTACTATTATTGGGAAGAGGAGCAAATACTCTGAAAATATGTCAGCAATCATATAATGCAGAAATAGAAAAGACGTAGCTCTTATCTTGAGCAGAATTTTTTAGGACAATTTCAAAGGCTTTTCTTATTAACTGCCCATGTCATTTGTATTACTATACTGTTGTTTTATATGTCCATAGTTCTTCTGTGATAAACAGATGTGTCTTCCATGAAGTCACCATTCGCACCATTAATGTGAATCTAGCTTATCTACACCAGTGGTTGAAACTGTTTTAAAAATTCCATTTCACCTCTGTGGGATTATAAACTCACATATTCAGACCTTTTTTTCATATTGTTGCTGCAATGTATTTATGTTATTTTTAGGTATCTCCTACAGATGAAGAAAATATATTTCAGAATACACTTAATACCATTTATACCCTTGACATTCACAGTAATTATACTTCTTATCTTAGTACTTATAAACATTTTCTCATTGACCTTAATAACTAAAAACACTTAGCCTAAGAAAGAAGATATATTTGTCTCTACTGCAGTCATTATTGCATTAAATGTGCATGAGACACCAGATCAGGATATGTAAATTTATTTGGTATGCTAATAACTCATACCTTAGCTGATGGAAAATTTTGAGTATTACAATATAAAAGAGGCTTGCCCACAAGACTTACAGAATAGGATAAAGAAACTCATCTTCAAGCTGCTGTGTGCCCTTATTATACTTGTTAAAATAATAACATTTATAGTCTGAAAATTTTTCCCTTTAAAAAGAAAAAATTGCAATTAACTTACATGAAATAAAATCTCTATAAATTAATTAAATGAAAAGATAAATTATTTTGAAGGGAAAAATAAATCAGGACCAAACTTTATTAAATACAGTAGAACCATTAATATTAATTTCACTGAAATGAATACAATTTGAAATGGCTAGCAAGGAAGATGGCAGAAATATGTTCTCTACATAATGGAGGAATTGTTCCATGATAGTCTATGCAAAACAGTTTCATACATCTCACTGCAAACAGCCTTCTGATACTAAATGTATTATAGATTTTAGCTTCAAAATTGAATGCTAGTAGTTATTCAGATAAGAGATTCAAATTCCAGCCTGAGTTTTATCTCAAGAAAATGGTTCCATACAAGATTTAAATAAAGTATGTACAGCTATCATTAACAGCCCCGCACAAAGTGCTCTGCTTTACAGACTGCTCTGTGATAGCCAGTCCCCTGGAGTAAATGTTGTCTAATTTAAGTAAGGTAGGAGCGAGCAGAAACTGAGTTCTGTGATAATACTCAATCTCCACTCCCAAATGTAACATCTCTGGAATAAATCTGTATAAAATGACTCAGATAGCTCTGCTACCATAAAGACAGTGATCAGGAATTTAGCCATCATGGAAAACAAAAGTAAGATACAATACACAGGTCTACGATTCCACCTAATGACAATATCACATGACTGATTTTGACCGAAAGACAGCACTAGAGACTTTTTTGAGGGTGGTTCACCTCCCTGTCTATGAATTCACATGTAATATACGGACAGTTTGAACATACCGAATCCTGCAAGGAGTGGAACGTCAGGGCTTCATGGGGGCACTGGTCCCCCTAGCACATGGAAGCAGGGGTATAACCAGTTGCCCTTCAGTATTAAGCACATATTCCATGCATCAGTGTCTACAGGATTGGGTCAAGCCCTCTGCTTACATTGTAGGTGTATACTGTATTTTCAATATACTTACTGTGATTCAGTTGGTATGCATTAATTTGTATTTCCTTTCCCCTCTGGTTTATAAACATTGTCTTCGGTAGACAGTACTCTAGAAAGTACATTAGTAAACACTAGGAACACAAGTAGGAAACATTTCCTGATATCATTCCTTATATAACATTCAGACCATCAATTGTCTACATCTCCATCTCAGATTTTATAGCTGTCAAGGCTGGCTCAATGAATAACATTTCCTGACTGAGATGAAAGGAGTCCCTTCTGCCTCCCCCTCTCTTCTGCTTAAACTTTCCACGGAGGTTTAGCAGACTAGTAGATCAAGCTGTGAGTGAAAATAACAAAAATATAGCCAATAGTAAAGGCTGACAATGTTAAACAGATCCCACAAGTTCTCAAAGCCTTGCAGTGGCCCCACTGTAAGCAATTGCATTGACTTCTGTCATATTCAGAGAAAAATAAACACAACCAGTTATGTCCAGCTTTGCCAGTTATAAAACATCGTCTAAATTCTCTTTCAAAATATACTCACAGAAGACTGACTAATTATAGTAAATTATATATACTTAAATGAACTATTTGGTGAATCTATGCTTTCCTAAAACATGCACACAGGGAATAGTATGGTAGTATTTAAAATCCTACTATGGCTACAAGATCAATAAATTTTGAGGTTTAACAGAATTTTCCCATATTTAACTTTGTATAGCATGACCTGCATAGCATATTTCGCATTACAGTGTCACAATTGACAAGAAAGGAAGGAAGAGACAAGAATATTGTGCAATATTGCCAGACTACCAAAGCTATTGAAACCTTGAGTTGTTAACTTCCGGATTGGATTTGAGACATGTCAAGATTGTCATAATCTTGACAATTATGAGACAAGTTTTCTCTTGTTCATATTCTTTTGTTTTCAAAAACAGATTTCCTTTTTTTAAAATAAGTAAAAAGAATTTTCTGAAATGTGGAGCATATCAAAGCAAGTTAAGATACTGGAAGATGTCATGAACTTTCAAACCACTGCAATATTCATGGTGAAAAAGTACTTACTGATAAACCACCTAAAATCTTTTGCAGTATAAAGCTTCAAAGCAGTGTAAATTCTTCAGGCAGAATACGCATATATCAAATTTTTGTGTGACCTAGGGCCAAATCTTCAGCCAGTCCAACACAGAAGATTCATTATCTTCAATGAAATGCTGCTGATCCACACTTAGAGTACTGACCCATAATCTTTTAATACACCTTAGCTGATTAGTGTTGATTCTGCTTTCTATAACTCTTTTCACGGTACTATTCGATTTACTTTTCTGAAACTCAGTTGCTCAAATGTGAGAGAGATCTAAATCTGGGCTTTAAGGCAGCCTAAGCACTTAAGCCATTTTATAGTAGATACCATGTAGTAGCTGTAAGATACATTAAAGAGTACATACTTGAAAGCAAAGGGGGAAAAAATTCCAACCAAACAAAACAATGATAGCTGCACAAAGGAATGAATCTTGGTACTATACCTGCTAAAGGGCAATCTACCAACACGACACATTTACTCCAGCAAACCCAAGTCTTCTTGTAAACGCACCGTTACTGTCATATTCTCAACCACAGCTGCCTGTGCCAGCCGTGAAAATAGCCTGGTGTGTGCATGCACATTGTCATCCCTTGTTCCACTGTGGTACAACCCATATACAGCTCAGACCTCATTTCTCAAAGAAAATTAAGAACTTTATGTGGCCATGAATAGCTTACATTTCTCATCCAAAGCCTCCTTCCATCACTTGCATGACCTAAAACCCCTAAGGGAATGGTAGAAATTCCCCATATTGTTCTTAAAACTTATTCTTGATCACAATATCTATATTGAAAAGTGTAGACTTAATATGTGTCTGTGAAATAAGGAAGTAGAGCCTGAACAAACTTGCATTTCAAAGGCACTAGATGTTCTCAGGGCAAACTTGCTTTCTTGGCAACATTCACAGCATGTGTAGAGCCAATTACAAGTACTTTCAGCTTTATCCAGTCAATAGTTGGATCAGCTGTTCCATGGAAAATGAAGCATCCAGAAGTCATCTAAGTAGAAGAGAAAAAAATGGGAAAGAATCTTCTAAAGAAAGAAAATATGTTTTAACCTTCTTGGAACTCAAAATTAGCTAGAGAAGTTTGATCAAAGTATTCCAAGAGACTCAACATCAAACAAATAACCAGAAAAAAAGCCTTTAGGCCAGAACACATTTTATGCTTGCTACAAATATGTGAAAACCAGAATTAAACAAAAATGTTTTGAAATCTGAATTCTAACAGTCTACCCAAAAGTTTCTTAAAATATTAGACCATAAATGGTTGTAAAAAAATATCTCCTTAACCTACAATTTCTAAATTAGTATTTTAGGTAAACAAAAAGAAACAATAATGATGAATAGTGTTCTCAATTCATTTATTCTCTTTATGGTATTGATGACGAGTTCAGCTCATTTGTGGAAAGAAAGACTCATTTTCTTCTCTTTTTGGCATTGTTGAGGCAGTAGAATTCATAAAAAATAATCTGTCTTCCTAAACGTTTCATACATCAACCCCAAAATAGACTGCATTGCAGAAAACAAATCTGTAGATAAAATGTGTCTGCTAAATATCTGCTATGCCTAAGGAGTCAATGTTCAGTGTTTTTTATGTCTTGGAAAATGCATAAACTGTCAGAAAATTTATGCAAAATGCTTTGAGAAATCTCAAGATGTAGCTGCAGTAGATAGCATACAAACTCCTAATTATAGGAGGCAGCTCTTAGAGATATATCGATGGTACTTTTTCTTCCTTTTAATTGCACATCATCAATATAATCTCTTCCCTCTGCCTTTCTGAGTTGTTCGCCAACAGTAGTTTGTAACAGAAGTTGTCAACTCTAAGTTGCACACAAACATGATGGGAAAAGCAGTAGTATATGCATATCAATGTCATGATGCCAAGACATAACAATTGCTGCTCACTAAATAACAGATCATTTAAAATTTACGAAATGTTTAACCAAACTAAAATTTGAAGTAGAATGTATCATGCAAATCACAGAGCCTAGGCCTAGAAATTTTGTGTCAACTAGATAACACAAACTCTTCAGTAATACCGAAACATTTTAATACCTTAAACTTTGTCAGTGCAATGTAGCACATGAAGTGCACCTAAGTGGTGCTCACTAATCTCAGAGATGTGAAAGTGTTCTCATTATTCATCACACAGGAATCTGTTGTCAATTAGTTCTTCTAATACAATTTCTGGCAAACTGGTTAGGTTTGAACATCTGTGGAACTAGATCTTACACACCAAGCTTTGACTGGTGCAGATGACAACATACATGCCAATGTGTGTTATTCTGCTTTGTAACAGAGTACGTTTTTATTTATTTTATGCACAGGTATAAAGCATTTTACATCTTGTGTAAACTTCCAAAAAATGAG
This sequence comes from Tyto alba, assembly GCF_018691265.1. Lineage (NCBI taxonomy): Eukaryota > Metazoa > Chordata > Aves > Strigiformes > Tytonidae > Tyto > Tyto alba. The sequence continues at coordinate 15,463,483 of NW_024881279.1, forward strand.
AGCAATGTGGGGGTTTTTTCTACTAACCTACTAATTCATAACATAAAAGATGCTTCATTTCTCTGTTCATACATTTAACTTTTAGTTGAAGAGACAAAGGTAACTTGAGTTTTAGGACTGGAAATAGAAGAATTTTTCAGCAATATGTAGCATGTGGGCACTAATTATTCTTCTACTGTTCTGAGAACCTCAAAAACACTTATCAGAAATGGAAAATAAAACACTTCCATGTTTTCTTACTGCTTTTTTTCTGCCTATTTGATGAAGGAATTGACAAGATAGGGTAGAGAAAGGACCCTGAACACAGACACCTCTAACAATGTCCTAGCTTTGACTTGCTAGAAACAGTTGGGATGAAGGAGCAATGACCAAGCAAATGATCTTGAGCACAATTGCACTGGCAGGAAAGTACTAGTGAGGCATTGCAACAGGCTGGGAAGGCAGCACTGGGGCCTCCTGATGAATTGAAAACCAGGAAAGAAAGAGTACAAAAATAGAAAGCAAATTCATGATTAAAGACAAATATAAGAAACCAGCACCCAGATGTAAGGCAACATCAGTAACTTTAAGATGCAAAACAAGTACCAGCTACCAAGAGACAGAAAGTAGCAAGGCTAAGCCCTACAACACATTAAAAGGAAAGGTCAAAAGAAAGTACAGATGTTACCTAACAAAGTAGCAGAGGAAATCAGGGATCACATATGGAAAGCTATGCCTTATTTGCTTCAGTTTTCCCAATAAACTAATTAGTGATCATAAATACAACCTAATTTAACAAGACATTAGCCTAAAACAGGGAAGGAACCAGAAAAAGAATATCAAAAATGTATAAAGAATATAAAATGTAGAAATATTCACCTTGGCAGCATGGCATGTATTTCAGTATAGAATACATAAGAGACTAGCAAAACCATCCTTATACCATCCAAGAGGATATATACAGAATGTAGGACAGCCCAGAAGGCTGCAGAATGTGACATATAATGTTTATCCTGAAAAGGAAAATAGAGGCCCCTGGAAATTAGTGATCAGTTACTGCAGCCACAATATATGAAAGGTACTAGAAAATATAATTATAAATTCTGAGGCAAAGAGAAATAATGAGGGAATAAAAAATGCAGCTGACATGAATGTGACAAGGACAAACTATATCAAATAGATTTAATTGTCTCTGGGGTAACTGCTCTACTGGAATATGGAAAAGTGTTAGATGTTTTATATGTTGGTATGGTAATAAGCACAGTCTAATACATCTAATAAGCATATTTGTAAAAAAAGGCTAGAAGAACTCACTATAATATGAATATTCAACTGGATGAAAAGCAGCACTTAAAGAACAGTTATCAATGATTTGCAAGCAAACTGGACACTTAAGGTAGCATGCCACAGTGTCTGCCCCAAGACCAATTCTGTTGAACATTCCCTCTTAGCCTGTGATGCAGATATATTCATAAAAGAGCACACAAGAAATATGTGCATTTTATATATACCAATATGAGAAGGAATGAAAGTACTTTGGAAGACAGTATCAGATGTCAAAATTATATTAATAAATAGTTCTAAATTAGCAAGATGAAATTCAATAGGGAAAATATATCAATAAGGATCATTATGAAAGGTTCATTATATATTTTAGCCTAGACTGTGGAGATTTTTAAACTAGATTACAAGTTATGATCTAGGTACTTTCACTCAGAGCAGGGCTCAGGACTGTGTGTTCTTATTGAGATGGCTACTAGACCTATATTTTTATAATATTCTGGACAGAGGTTGTAATTTAATATGAACAATGTAATCACTTAAAATTTTATGGCAATTAATTAAATATCACAAAATGTAGTTTTAAAACCACACAGCTGCTATTCCCAGACCAAACTGGCGGCAAAGAAATTAAATGCATGTGTAACACATTTTCAAAATGCAAGCCAAAGTAAACCCTCTTCCGTCAGGAAGCATTTCCAACTTTATTGCAAACCAGCAGTTTGGTGATGGACACTCAGAGATGCCTCTGCAGGGAGGTGCAGCCTGTGTCTCCCTTAGAATAAAGTGTCATTTTGTGCAGGAGTGAAAGGCAAAGGAAAGGGCATATTTCTATTGCTAACACTGTTCTACCTGCTGGTAGAGTATGTTGAAAACCAGGAACATTTAATAAACAACACTTGTGTGTAATTCTTGTTCTCACAAAGGTCTTTAAATGGACAGAAGTCTAGAGCCCTGACTTCCACAAGGGCTGGGGTGCAAGGTTCAGGCAGTTAGTGCCAACAAGCTTTAAAAAGTCACTGACCTTTTATGAAACTAAAATTCAGGGTCTAAACGTGGGGGAAGAGAGAAACAGTGGGTCATTTCCTAAGTATTTCTTAATGGAACATTTTCCACTAATCAATTTGCAGAGGCTGCTACATAGACAGGAATACAAAGTGATTTTCTGAAAAAGTTAAAGAAACCCATGAGGCTTCATTCTATGTTCAGCAAACACTATGTGTCTCAAAAGCAGCAGGTTACTTTGCAAGTTAACATCTAAATCTAAGATCTTGCACTAAGCTTCCACACCCAGAGGAAAAAATGAGTAACACAATTAGTGAATGATTACTTCTGCAAATGAAGGTCATCCAGAATCTGAACACTCACGTGCTGTGAACTCATTTTGTATTGTCAGGCTCCATGTCATCTCCCATAAATTAAACGCCACCAGAAACAAGAGCCATGCATATCCAGTTTTCCAAGGATTTCCTTGAACTAAATAAAACTTTGACCACACTGGAGTAGGTGTGCATCACCATTATAAAAACATGGTGTATAATGCCAGTGCGATACTCCACTGTAGGAAATTTTAGTGACATAGTAGCATGATGAAAAATGAATTGATGCTCCTAAGTGAGTCACCAGAATTCTGCTATCAATAATTCTGTCACCAGAATCACTGGCATGCCCAGACTGCCAGCCTTCAGAAATACTTTTTTAGCTCCATAACAGGATAATTATAAGCTTTGGTTTCCTGAGCGCCAATGTTCAATGGGCAAAGAAGCCGCATCTGCCTCTAAGCATGCAATTGTGCACACTTATATTTAAATCCAAGGTTTTTCAGTGAGATCAACTAGACATTTGAAGAGTTGTAAAACATGGATAGAGTTATTGTATGGCTGCAAGATGAATGTTACAATACCTGGAAAACAACCCTAAAAGTAAGTGCTATTAAATTTTCAGAATGTGTTAGAAGTCTCCAGATCTTTCTTCAGGAAAGTACATTAATCCTTTTCAAGAGAAAATGCTAAGCATTGATTTCCAATATTAAAAGTAGATGACCTGAAGTCATTATGTGGTTAAAAACATGTAATGAGTATATTTTAAGCTTTTATTCTAGTCTACTTCTATACATGCTGTTCTCAAGTAAGAACTGCACAGTACTGAAGTCATTAGCAAAGCTTGCTAATGAATAAATGGCTTCTAAATTTCAAAATTTTTTACCAGAAGAAAATCAAGCCAACCTAGTCAGACCCAAAATGGTACACCAAATGAATATAAATAACCTCAACAGACACATCAAGATATGGAAGACTGGCATTTTGATGTAAAAAACAGCATTGATAAGTACAAGCACATTCAGAAAGCATTTCTGCTGGAAATCGAATGTAAGTCTGATAAGATTAGCTAAAATATGTGAGGTGAAGATAGAGGAATAACTATGAATTTGTTTCTCATTTTTCAGCTCAATGGGCTACATTTTACAAAGGATGCTGCATAGGATACAGACTCAGTATTCTAAACCCTTGGTTAAGTTACGTATTAAAATTGAACATACGGCCTCACAGCTTCGATATGGGAAACATATCTGAGTTTTATACGTTTGAACAGAATGACTGTTGGATCTGTCCCAGGTGGTATAAATTAGAAAAGAATGAACTGGGAAAGGAAAATGAAAAAAGTGTCTGCTGCTAGAAAATTCAAGAAATCAGAAATTAACTAGGAGCTCCTAGGAGATTAATTGACTTCACCAATACCCTTGTATCATTAATTTACTTCAGACAGGTACATGTAATTATTTTATCCATACATACATTGGTGTGGAACTAGAATAAAGCCCCAGTTTAAAACAATATCACCAAGGGGTCTAAAATACAGAAAAGAAAATCTTAACCGGTTACTATATGCCATCTGATTATGCATGCAGTGCAGTTGTATTTCTTATTTCAGTTATTTCTGTTTAACTTAACCAGTCTCTTTCACTTATTCTCCTCCTCATTCTTTGCCTCCTCCTCTCTTTTGTTCTGATTGATATCAAACTCTGGACTAAACAACACTAATTTACTCTCACATATATGTTGGTGTAAAGCAAAACCAGAAAGCTGATAAATAATTTGTGTATACTTCAAAACACATGGGACAGAGAGGATGAATGAAAATCCACACTGAAACCAGGGACAGTTTTGAGGTGAACAGATTTTTGTATTTGTATTTAGATTTTTAACAATATTTTTTTTCAATCATAGGAAAATACTCATTTATTCTGGCTGATAGTTTTGCAAGATAAGCAACATATGAATATGGACACCAAACACTTTACAGTCATGTCTAACTTTTCTAATTACTCCTGCCTGATTGTTTAAAAGTATCGGAGAAGCTAGCAGTTGTATCTTTCTTCAGTTTACTACAGGTCTAACAAAACCCCCATTTAGTATGAAATTGTTCAGAGTGATGAAGATTCTATTACCTTCTCAAGTGGTGGAATGAAATAATGTGTTTCTACCTTATATCTAGTAGAGTAGGTGAAAGTTAGGCAGTGCTTGCTGTGTGTGATATTCCAGGCAGGCCTCACGGGCTGGCAGTACCCGATAATGTATGTGCTATTGCCAAACTTCAGGAGAACACTCCTCCTTTTTCTAGCACAACAGAAACATTATAAGATAGTTCCCACACAGGTTCCTGAAGAGCTGCAGTAGCTCAGCCTTGGACACAAAGCTTGGTCAAACTAGCTCTGTACCCATCTCATAAATACTGCTGTTAATCCCCAAAGTCTCCAGTTAATCTAATGCAGGAGTCCAGCTAAATCTGATTTATTTTATTGACTAGATAATTAATTCTATGAAGAGACAAGCCGATGAGATTAGTCTAAATTATAAAATCACCCTCCAAAGATGGTACAGAAAAATAGTGGGTGAATTAAATGGCACACTGATTGCAGCTAACAAGAATTGTTAACATCTTTGGGTGTCTAATATCTTTGTCTTGCTACTTCAGTGTTCTGCTTAATCCTGCCTGCCACATATTATCATTCCCATAAACTGTGAAGGAGCTTATAATGTAGTTCTATGTTCTTTGGCAATATACTTCAGTGTTAGATTGCATTACCCTTCCCCAACAGCCAGAACCATATCCCATTCCTACCCAAGGAGGGGATCCGCTCTGTGACTGCATGACTTGAAATTATCAGCAAACTCCCTGATTTTGTACAACAAAATATTTGAGAATAGAAACATGTTTTCTCCAGTCAATTAGCATACAATGGTTTCAAAGGTGAGGCACATAACAGTCAGATGCACAAATCAACAGCAGAAGGAAAAGAGTTGTGTTCTTCTGTTTTACAAGGATCTCCTTCCACGTAGCATACAGGTCTAAAGGTAGGACATTGTCGTATCTCTATGTAAATCATGTAGGCATCCATCATTCTCAGTAATTCAGGATCCTTATCAAGTGGTTATCTTTCAGCTGCTAATAACCATTAACACTCAGTCCACTACAGTGACTCACTGGCTGAAATTAATTCCTATGATGGTGCAGCGAGAGGTCCAGTAGGCTAATGAGTATGTGTATGTGTGGAAGGAAGGGGGAGCTAACAGGGTGGACAGAGGGGTGTAACGCTGCCTGGAGGTGAAGGTTTCCTTCACAGCACTGAGTTGCTGGACTGTCTCCTAAAATGCTCATAAAAAACTGAAAGTCATTCAGGAGTACATAACTTCATTACAAATTAACATATGATAAATGACCTAAAATAAAGGCTGATATGATACTGCTCTTGAATGGCTTTTCCAGGGTTTTTATAAACTTAGACAAGAAAACAGAAAATCCTAAGGTGGGTGGGTGAGGTCATTTGTCAAACAGAGCATATAAACATTCTCTGTATTTTCATATTATTTTATCATCATACAGTAAAGGCAGTTCCTCTCAGGATTCATACTCCTGGTTTTGAGACACTTCGTTTCCCTTACTGTTTACATTAGTAATTTTTCAAGTAGCATCTGATTTTAAGGCAAGATCCCTCATCAGCAGTAGTTGCTTCTTGTATTTGCCTGGTAAGTTTTAAATATATTTCTGGTGCCATATATATATAAATTAATAATGAACAATGAAAATCATGAGAAGAAGTAACAGCAAATATGATCAAGGTTTTCTAGTGAATAGAAATGGTCTCAGAGCAGTACCTGGAAGAACAACAGCAACTGGCCAATCACATAGTGTTGAGAATGACATGACACGTAAAGGGTTGCAGATTATGTCTTGGAAGTGTATAATGAAACCAAGAGAAAGTGCAGGCACAGTTTTTTCATTCAGAACCAAAATATCTAGTTGAATTTCCAGATGTTCAACACACAAACATGAAAACAGAAAAACTCTCATATTTATTCTGTATGCTGCTTTTTTCTTAGTGTGAATCCAGGAAGATTCCAGTTGTTAGCACTTTTTTTTTTTTTTTTTTTTTTTTTAAATCAATGTCACACAAACAAATCTTTCTTTTTAAGGCATTTTCTATATTGAACACCTTCAGCAATAGCTAGCACTGACTGGCGAATCATCTTTCTGGTACTTTTACTTATAGCTGCTAATAAGCCTATACTTAGATTTTTGATTTCACCTTGTAACTAAAGAACCTCAGATCAGCCTATCTGCATATCGGCAACAGAGATGTTTCGTGCCAGAACTGTCAGGAAGGACACGGCTCCCAGGAGGGAGCCTCACAGGGGTCAGGAGCCATCTTCGGTGCTAGCAGCGTCTGCCACAAGCACGATTTCAGACAGTGGAAATTGTCATCCTGTAGCATCTAGTACTATGATTACATATAAATCTGCAAACCCTGTAACATAAAACAACAGGTACTCCTAAGCAATTTCAGAGCATGTATGATGCTGTGATTATTTCCATTCATAACATGGAGTGAAACAAAGAAGCTGCCAAGTGCAATAGGTTTCTCGAGAAGAGATTGCTAAAAACTGAGTTTAATGGTAAATGGGAAAGATTTATATTTGTTTGTCCTCATGCTGACCCCCACAATATGTCACCAGACTGCAAAACAACAGACTACTAGAAACACAACTAAAATATGCCTACTGGCCAAATGGGAAGAGTTATTTCACTTGGCTGCGGTGGTGTCTAGCAGACATTGCAAGTGTTCTTAGCTAGAATTATTGGAGAAAACAGACAATTGACAGTGGAGGTGCTGGCTAGAAAAGGTTACATTTCTGCCAGAGATGCTTGGAGGGGTTTTGTGAAAAATACAGTCATTCAGCTACATTTGAAAGGAAAGGAGGAAAACCCACTAAATTGTTCTCATTTGTGAATATTGAACAGTGCACTATATATATAGAGAGAGTTAATCCATTACTGAAGACATGAAAGGCAATTACCAAATGCGTCAGAGGGAAGTTCTTCATGGGCTCAGTGGGACACTCTATGAGGAGTAACCATGAAATTACAGCGATCTTAATGCTGCTGTCCTTTAAGCTACAACTCCTGTTAGCCTTCAGGAGCCAAACAACTCAGCTGAGTAATGCCCATTTCCCACCCCTGGTTCACATCTTTATCTTCCACTCTGCCTCCATCATTGCCTTTGTTTGGCCCTTTTGCAGTGGACTTTCCCAGGGCTACTGAGGTCTCTATAAAGAATGTAAAGCAGCCATTAAAACAACAAAATAAACTCTTCACTTTTACCTTCATTATTATTAGAACAATGGCTCTTTGAACCTTGTTGGGAGGCAGTGTTGTTTTCACTGACCGCACCAGCAATTTAACATTTTTATTCTTAAAATCTCCTAGGTGCACATTATCTTCCATTTTACTGACTGATGCAGTTTAGTAAATTCTGCCTTGGTGCCTGCAAAGGTTCTCTATGGATGACTAAAAGAATGTAAATTTCCCTTTTAATTACCTTAGTTTAAGCAAGCTCAGGATTAACAAAAGTTATGGATAAAAGTCTGGGGAATTGCTACAGGTTGACTCTAGATTAGCAGGATGCAATGCCATGACAGTTTATAAGGTATTTTTGGATTCAGCAGCTTTTCCATCCCATGTGAAGACCTTGGTTGAACTCTAATAGGCAGCCATTCATACAATTAAAGCTTTATAAACCAGAGTTGTAGATAGCCAACACTGCCCACAGTTATGAGAAGACAACTGCGTACTGACTGTACGCAACCTCTGTTTGCTGTTGGTTTTCTGAATGTCAGCACAACTCACTGTATTTTATCTGTTCTTCATGAATGCCATCTTCTGTTTTCTCCAAAAGAATTAGAGGCAGAATAGTGGTTACTGAGTTTGACAACAGCTGTGTAGACATAGAAATGGTTTTCATATTGGTTTGGAATGTACACAGCATAAAACTCAAACACATTGTAACAGTTTCTAGAATAACAACTTCATTAACCCACAGTTCCTTTTGAGTCTTGTTTTGTTTGGGTTTTTTTGTTGTTTTGTTTTGGTTTTTTTGTGTGTTTTTTTTTTGTGTTTCTTTTGTTTTTGGTTGTTTGATTGTTTTTTGTTTTTGTTTTTTTAGACATAAAACACAGTACTCCAATAATTGAGTTATCTACTAACTAACTTTGAATATTTCCTCTTCTGCTTACAGCTGGATCAATTAGAAACATTTTATAACTACTCATGAATTATTTAAAGATTGAAAAGTCCCTCATGAATGCTTAGCTGAATTAAATCCAAAATACTTAAAAACCAAGTAAATTTGGAATTGTTCTAGAGCCTCGAAAGTATTAGCAAAGGATTATTTAGGCTTTTTATTTAAAAAAAACCTCATAGAACAACTAATTAGTTGGTGTCTTCATAGGCTTTTTGGATTGAATGACCAGAAAATACTCTGTAGTTGTGACTATTTGGTTCACAGAGCTGATACCATGGAAGAACATGCTGTTTCCTGCTTTCATTTTGATACCATAATTGTTTTGTTGTTCCCTCTGAAAAGTCCCCAACTTTCTAATAATTCATCTTTTGCTTGTTCTTGCTCTAATACTTTGTCTTTTTCTTGTTCCTTAGGACACTGACTAATTCATTGCTTGAGTATTTTTTAATGGTCTTAAAGGTCACTTCTGAACATTGATACTACTAGTGCAAGAAAATTTTAAATATACTTTTAGAAGCATAAATTGGAGACAGTAAAAGTGAAAGTGAGAAAACAGACTGAGGAGCCAAAGAGTATATATTCAATGCTTGCTCTAAAACATCTATCATTATTGCTTTATCAAGAGATATGCATTCTTGCAAAAGGGAGGCAATACATGATGGAAGTGGTTCTCAGGACAGAAAGTGAACTTGATGCGTATGAGAAGCAGCTACTCTGGAGAAGCACAGTAGTATTTTCACATAGAACATATAGGATTTTATTGAGGAAAAAAAATGTGTTTGTGTTCTCTTACCATCAAATAATCTTCGATTTCAGACTAATCCTTTCTAAAAGTCTTCAAATTACAGTGAAATTCTATTAGCAATTTACAACATGTACCTCTTGATCATTTGGTTTTTTTTACATTTAATAGAATACAGTAGTCAGATATTGTGTGGATAGTGATAGCTAGTGGATAGGACATCCAACAAATCAGATCTCTGTTTTATCTCCAGCTCTACTGCTGTTTTACTCTGTAATTCAGTTTTTCTGCCTTTAAAATGAAAATAACAATATTTTTGCACCTGAGAAAACTACATGAAAGGAACAGACACAAGAAAAGTCTAACTTTTTAGAGCCAAACATCTGTGCATAATTCCTTTGCTTTTTTATCTCTTTCTCCTCCTTCTGTTGACCACACCATGGAAAGCAACGGGTGCTTCTCTGAGACCGCCCCCAAAGGTTGTTAAAGATTTAAACCTTGTCAGAACCAAAACTGAGTCCCAAAACAGTCCAGATTTATATACAACTCATATAACTTTCTCTCAGTAAATCATTTTTTTTCCTACAAAGCACTTTCAGGAGTGCTCATCTGTAAAAATCACTGCACTGTAAGACTCCTAAAAACTTGATCTCCTAGGATTCCTGCTCACAGACTTCTCTAGAGACTGAGTCCACCCACGCAATATATAGCTCCAAAGAACTTAAATATATAAAATCATAGTTTTAAAGATTTGATGACAATTCTCAACTCCATATTTTAACATAATTCTTCTCTTTTCCCCTTTGGCTGGTATTAATAGCACTATGTGGATAAATTCTCTGTTGATGGCTGAGAGACCCAGCATTACAAATTTTCCTCCCTCTGAAAAGCATTTCTTACCTACTTTTCTAAGACAAGGAGGCTTATATGATCATATTGCCTCTATGTGTCTCTATTAGATGCCCCCTTATGATCCTGTTAGCTGTTTTCAATTGAGTTCAGTATAGCAATAAGTCCTAAGGCTAGTAACTTTCTCATGATTTATTAAAACAGGTAGCCAGGTAGAGGAGAGGAAATGATAGAATTATCAGAGTTATCCTTTCAAAGGCTGAAACTCAAGAACACCTTTTCCTAAGCACAAATGGATCTGCACTGAAAACAGACATTAGGAGTGCCTGATACAGAGAAAATTTAAATAGAAGTTTTAATTTTATTAGACATCAGAGAATGTGACTGTACGATATAAAGGCTGGACCACAAAGGCATTAGAAAGCAGGTTTCATTTCACAGAACAACTTGCTTTTGAAAAAGAATGTGAAAAATAAAAGATTTTCCTTAAATGAGGTTGAAACACAGTGTTTGTGCTTCCCCAAGGAACCACGTCATTCAATCAATCTGTGTTGTACAACACGCTGAAGTGAAACAGAGCTTGCATCATTCTATTGAGTCAAAAGTAGGGATAAATTCATTGCTTCAGCAAAACCTCAATTTAGCATGGAAACAAGGTAGAAGATAAACAACGCAGCCACACAGGAAAATGAAAATGAAGAAGCCATCAGGAACTCATACCAATAAAGTTCTGACACTTTACAGACATTAAAAACAGTGGTAGGTCAGCTGTCCCTGAAATTAAAAAGAAATAGAGGAATACTAAATACCTCCAGGACCTCCTGGTGATGCTTTTATATTTGCAACGTTTTCATCCTATGTTTTCAGTGAATAACTACAATTACTAAACATTTTCACATCCTTCAGTGAAAGGGATAGGCTGCAAGCCTTCTGCTGAGACAGATTCAATTCTTAAGTAATGTGCAAAAAATCTCAACAAAGTTGTGATAAATTCTTCAGTTTTAAATGTGTCATTTTAGGGAAAGCAGACAGACTGACAATGACAGTCCTACAAAACAGAACAGCCTCAGCCCTGCTCTTTCCAAAAACATCAGCGCTGGAGCAACATGTCACTTGTAGCATCTCAGGTTGTATTTTTTGTTAACTCCCTTCTGAAATGCAACTCTTACTGAGAAGGAAAGGGTTTAGAAAAGAATACCAAAGCCTGAGAGGCCAGAGAGGAGCATGTGGAGCAGTTTTGATTACTTGTGTTAGAAATGAAGCATGTTTAAAGGATTATATACAGCAACGCTTATTGTGCAAGAATGAGTGAAACAGAAAATTACTGGAACAACTGAAGCACCCAAATTTGCTGTATTCTGTAATGAGTGGTACAGCAACAATCTTTTGGAAATCTATTTTTCAAAATAAAACAATCAAAATTTTAAAATACCTACAATTTCATTACTGATGCATTCTGATATTGATAGTGGCAAGGTCTTCAGTATGCCACTGGCCTTCCTACATCAAAAAGTACTGTTTCAGTGTGCATTTGATCTTTGTGGCCTCTGTCATCTATCTGAAAATTCATCCAAGCCCAGTTAATTAGAAGACAGCAGAATTTGTGTAGTTTCCTAGTGACCACAACTTTTGCTTCAAAACATGTGCTAAGTGTCAGGCTATTGCAGCAAGAAGTTACCCATGCGTATTCTATCAGTAGCATGATTTCTTGCAGTATGCCTATTAGAAGAGGTATGAAATTGAGACAGATTGATAATTTTTCACTTATTTTAATCTCTCATCTTCTATAGGAAGTTTATAAACAGGAAGCTCTTAAGATGAGGTATAGGAAGCAGAGGCATGAGAAAAAAGAAAGGAGAAAAGAAATTAAAAGCTTCATCTTCTCGTTATGTCTGACCTTACACACTGGGATGCCACATGAGTGAAAGGAGCAGGAAAAACAGTGAAGAGAACAGGAAAAACACTACAGAGAAGCATTTTCTAAAAATAAGCACTGTGATACCTGTATAAGATTGAGGACAGTTTCTGCAGACATCTGAGCACTTGGCTAAGGTTCATGTTTACAAAATACGCTATTTAGAAATAAGAAGAAAAAAAATTAAGTATCTAGAATGAGATAGAAATTGCTCTTTTATAATACTGAACCTCACAGTATATTCCAGTATATTTTATCCTGAAATTTCAAACACACTTACAACTGACTATTATTCTTAGTTTCTATTAGGTGAATAATTCCCTTGCCTTCAAAAAGGTTACTTGAGAAAGAAGTGAAAAGTATGGGATTAAACATTTGGCAAATTGTACTGGTGTTGACATTATACTTCTAAATCAACAGGTTTTATTTTTCTATATTTGCTTTATAGTGATGTATAAGCAGTAATGCTGTAAAAAAAAATCTAAATACACATTATAAAGAAAATCATAACATTTCATTCTCTGTGACTTTTTTTAAGAACAAAGCTTGAAACATTTTCCAGGAAATTTGTGACACAGGAAAATTGCTTCTTAAAAGAATTGTGTTTTTTCAGATGGATTAAGGTAACACAACAACTTTCAGTAAATCTAAGATTTTACAAAAATTCTCTCAGTCAAATCATCACCTTATGTTCCAAGAGCATTTTATAAGGTGTGAGCACACAATCCATCAAAACCAGTGTGCATATCTGGGAGATGTACCATGTTTTACTTGTTTGAATGCTGATATTGTCAAGATTGGGCTGACAACAAAATCTGAGTTCTGTAGTGATTACCTTTGGTGTGCAATAAGGAGCATCCTGCCCTTTCACCAAAAGGGGAGGGAACACACTTGGTGGGACACAGGGTGAAGGAAATAGCTGAACACAAGCCAGAGGTTGAAACACAGATACTCTGATGTTGATGATGACACGTCTGGATGAGATGAGCCTTGAATCAAGGGAGCTGGAAACAGCTTGTCAGGTATAATGACAGGAGAATAACTACAGGGTAGAAGAAATATAGAGAGAGGACCTACTTTAGAAAGAAAAAAGGTGTTTCACCATCCAGAAGTATCGCAGCAAAAGGACAGAATGGACAGATTTATACATCATGCTTCAAGAAGAGTGTTATTTATTTAGACCCCAAGTTTGCCTGTAGGGAAGTGGGATCCTGTTTATATGCAGAAACCTCTGTTTTTACACAAATGACATTCTGCAATGTGACCCCATTTTTCCTTCCTCTCCATAGATGATAATAAAAATGAGAATGACAGGAATATGAGGAAAGGTTTGTGTGCTAAGAAGCTAGAGCTGATCTAATGAAAACCTTACAAGACTGACATAAGCAATAAATCTGTTATTAGAACAGCACAAACAACAAAACAGCCAGAGCAACAATTATACTAAATTATTAGGATTCTTTGGGCAGCGCATAAAACAGAAATACTTAGACTGACTTCTGCTAGGCATAGAATATGGGAAATATTTTCCTGACTAGAAAGAGCATACAATTGAAGCACCTATAAAAGAAGGAGCTTTTAATTGCAACTAGGTAGCAGCTGTATCCAAGTCTCTAAAAGATTACTGGAAATATGCTTGATGAGTGGTAAAATCTGGTAGTGACCCATTTATCTAGATAGTTAAGTCTTCACTAAAGCCATTCGGTAGGACAGAAGATGGTGCAGTATTTTCCTGCCAAACCTGAACAAGTAATAACTTAAGTACTTGTGAACAAGTTTTGAATTTTATCACCTGTTTCACCTCTGTCACTTCCTGCATGTCTCTGCTGATATTTATAACACTGCACACTGTTCTCAATTTCCAACACATACACCACCCCGCCACTTTTTGGCTGCTCTGACCTAATTTCTTCAAATTCTCCTTGGAACAGGAGGATTCCTAGGGTTAATGGTCTTTTAATGACTAAAGAAGTTACTTTGCTCAGTGACTCCATGAGGGTCATATTCCCCAGCAAGACTTGCATGCATTGAAAAAGTGGATACAAGATTTAAACAGGGAGAAAGTGAGAGTGTAAAATTTTCAATTGCTGCACATTGTTTTTTCAACTGAAAAGCAAAAACATCTGTGTGGGAGAAATCCTTTGAGAGTTTGCATGGGTTTTGTTTTTCTTATTCTACTCACCATTCTTGTTTTATGTGGACTACACTGCCCTCTATATAAATAAGCTTATTATCTTTGCTTCAACACTGTAAACTTATAGTATGCTTTAGAAGATGCAGCAAGAAAATATTTTTATAATATGTTCCATCACTTACCTAAGAAGGATCTTGCCAGGTATTTATTGATTCTTGCTTCAGTTTTATGCTCACTAATCAGTCCTGCTACCTTTTATTGAAAACATCTTATGTCCCTTTTCCATATCCATATTAATCTATCTTCCCTGTCCCGTTATATTAGAATATGTGTTTGCATCAGTGAAACTTTTAAATGTTTTATATGCTTATGCCTGAAGGCATTCTAGGATGTTGTTCCTATATAAAATATTGAAAGCAGTTCACAAACAATGATAATAGCATACACAGGGGTATGTATTTCAATGGGAATGCAGGCAAGCAAAGAGACATATATACACCTAACAGAGACAAAATCAAGAAATTAAACATTATCTCTGTTTTAAAAAAAAGCTACAAAGCCTTCTCTGCTTCTAGGAGGGAAAGGAGGGCTGAACTGAGGTTCTCCCGGTGCCTGCCTGTGCTTGCCGGGCAGCTCTGGGGATGCAGAGGGAGCGGGGTGGGGAGCAGTGCAGCCCGGGGGGCTCGCTCTCCCCTACAGCTCTGCTCCGCTGGAGGCCTGAGGCTGTGCAAACCACCTGCACAGCTCACGCCTGTGTTCAAACACACCCCTACCACTGCAGAATTACACCTGAGATGGCACTTTGTGCAAGTGTGTGAGCATCTGAAGAGAAATTTTTTGGTGGGTGTGTTAGCAATCTGCAGCTTCAAAAAAAAAAACAAACAACAGGCTAAAACAATACAGTGACTACACTAGAAGATGAAAACACTGTCAGAAATGTTTTCTTGGATTCGCAGCCCCCACCATGTCCAATCTGAGTATACACGTGTGGTGTTAATGTCCTTTCATTAGTTAATCTGCAGCTGTATGTCCTGCACTTTAAAGATTACTCATTTACTTAGGTCATTACTTAGGTCATAAGAAGTGTGCAGTTTCTCTGTTTATTACAATATGGTAACCTAGAAAAGAAAAACATTTACATATTCTGTTCAGAATCCTTTAAATATATATTTATATATATATTTATCTATAAATAAGTAAGATAAAGATATATTTAAATATATTGTTGACTTGTTTAGGAGGAGTACTGTAAATCCTTATTCCATAAAAATATATTTATCAGATTCATAAATAAAGCTTGAAAAATCTTAGCCTTTCTCAATAAGAATTATTCATCTCTCATTTCTTTACACAACAATAATTACCACAAATAAACAAATAAATGAGTGATATGACCTTCAAGTGAATGGCAAGTTCTCAGTTGTCAGAGACTTTCTAGAAAATAGTTCACCTTTCTTACACACCAAGATATAACACTGCTTCTATTAGTACTAATACTAACATATCCTGAAAAAAATTACTATCTATATTAAAAGATGCTATCATTCTTGCTTATACTAATACTAATATGTTGCTTCTTCAAAGCAAATATGGACGTTGCTAACTGTTCACAGACAGCAAAGTGCAGTGGATTTGTTAAGTGGTAATAAATTTACAAGGTTCAAATTTCAACTTTGGACCATCAGCAGTTCACAGCCTACAGTCTGAAAATCATTGGATCACTTAGCTTAATGATATTTTCTCTGACAAAAGTGTTCTAAACCATGTATGATTACTATAGTTGGGTGGTGCTGAACATGAAGTTGGGATTAAATAGCTCCAAGGAGGCCACATCAAGATTTGGAAAAATCATGAACTTACTAGCTTTTCTTACTTGGAAATGTTGTTGCCATTTTCATAATGGTCATGGCCAGCTGGTAATATTTCTTCTTGGGAAGCAATCTCTCAACAGACACAGGTATGCTTAAAAGTGAACACTGCCAAAACATTTGCTATTCACATTATTCAAATACTCTTTCTCCCAAGTACATTATCTTTCATTAGAGAAATCATCCCCTTTGCATTCACATGGTCAGTGCATCTGTCCTACTCTATTTCTGGCTCATTGAGAAAAAACATCTTGGTGTCTTGCCAAATGAAGAAAAAACAGGAAAAATTTTAGGCAAAAGGATTATTGAAACCAAGAAAATAAATCCCTGTGACATCAGAAGTACAAAGATATTCACTTTTATAGGAGTTCACTTTTATTTTCTGGCATAGGGTATGAGGTTTGATATTAAAAGAATGGCTTTTTCTGAAAGTAAACATTATTCAATTAATTTTTTTTTTTTTTTTTTTTTTTAAGACTGAGATTACAGAAAGCACAGACATAATACGGGAATGTAATCTGCCACAGTACTGAATCTTACAAAGTGTAGGATTTTAATTTACACTGAATTTCACTTTGTTCAGTGGATCCACCTGCAGGCCATATTCAATATGTGAAAACATACACCAGCATTGAGGCTCTAGATTGTGACACTAAAGCAGAACTGAACTTAAATCCTGCCTCTCATAGAGATTTCCTCAATACCGTGAGAAAAATAACTGAACCACACAATTGCAAGTGCCAAGAAGTAGGTAATAGTATGTCATTTTTTACAGATTGAGGTTGGAACCTCTTGACAGCAGGGTCTTCTTGCACATCTATGTTTGTATGAAGTTTAATGTAATGCCTGCCCTGACTCAGGCAAACCCTCTGGGCTCTAATGTAGGTAACAGTAGCAACACTTGGAATTCTCCTCCTTCTCTGCTTGGAAAGTATTATTACAAAACCACAGAAGAGTAAATTAAGAAAAGCTATTGATTGCAGTTGTCATGTTTTCTCTAAACCATTTGGATGTGCTCAGCAACGTTCCCAAGCGTATGCCAAGTTAAATATATAGAAACATGTTATAAAATCCACATGATGGTGCTTAAACAGACTCAGTGGCAATTAACTTAGAGCTGCACTTGCTTTTCATGGAAGCTACAGCATGAACTCCAGAAACCAGTGAAGATTTTGTGAACCAGATCAAAGGACATTATGGGGTAATGTTTTAATGACTGACTCTAATTTTCAGTGGGAAAAATTTTCTTTTACACATGTCACAGTACCCCAGTATTTGTATTAAAGTGCCCTTTGCCTTTATGTGAGATGAAGCTTGGTGCTGTAAGAGCATCATGCATCCAGCTGTTATTTCAGCAGACTACAATACACACATTAGAGAAAGAAACCAATGGTTATCAGTTCATAGTTTAGTAAAATCTGATGGAGATTACACTATCACCAAAAAAATTTTTAGCCTAAAGATGGCAGCTACCCTTGGCAGGTAGCAACAGTCCTCGCTCTTCGAATATGGGTGGCTGAGGCTTATCCAGGAAAGGCCACAAGGTCTCTTACTACAATGGCACGTTCAGTGCCAGGTCCCCTCAGAAGACACATGGTTTTACCCTTCTCAACCCATTCTAAATATAGAGTTTGATGAGGGATCTTTTCAGTTTCAAAGTTCTTGAAAGCAAATAAACTGCATGTTTTTAAACCTATTTCACCTTTTTCTAGCATCTCTATATCTAATTCACTAGATTTTCCCTTACTTTTCACAAGGGAAACATATTAATCTTCCCCCTTGCCCTTTTCCTCAAGGAAAAGGCTCTACTTAGTCATTAATTTGTTAAATAAATAAGTTTTCTGTGCCAAGAAGTTAGTCTTGCAAACATACCATAGATATTTCTGTACAATCACAAGGCTGCAAAACCAACCAACTAGAGAAAAATAATTTTGCATCATCAAAGACTGATTAAGTTAATGAAAATTTTGACGAACAGCCATATGATGGCATGAGATTAACTGCCATGTGTGTTTTTACTAGATATTTTTCTTTTGTAATTAAAAATGAGTTTATATGTCAAAGAAAATTACATGAAGAAATGAAGTGGAATTAAATTAATTTTATTTTACAGTTGAAAATGAAAATTATACTATTTTGATATAAATGACAGTCTTTTTCCACCCTTGGTAATTCGGAAGCAAAATTAAGTTAGAATTTTACAGGGAATTCTAATAGACCAATTATTAGGCTTATTTATTAAGACAGTAGATGTAGTGCTAGATAAAAATTGAGTATCTTCTGTGCTTCAGAAAATCTTTCTTATGTTCTCTATATGTGCTCAGATCAAGAGGATTTTAGAAACATCCACAACAAATTGCCACAAAACTGCACAGCTAGTATTAACAAGAACAATAATGTAATAATGAGAACTGTGCTTAAACTACATTCTTTTTATCCCTTTTCTCAAAATTGCAACTTTCACAAGATACTATCAAGAGTTACACACTGAATAGAAAGATAAATTAACAGTGTAATATTCCAGCAAAGAAAAAGACTAGGTCTTAATGGTTAGTAGGCAATTATCTACCAGGTATGTTTGCAGTGTGAGGGGCAGCTAAGGGAAAGTAGAGAAATGCATGGTCTAGTTTCAGGCATATTCCCATGGGAAGTCATGGCCTTCTAAAACATTCTATAATACTTGTTTTGCAACATATGGTTTCTGAGCATTCAGAAGAAAACAGTTTGACCTGTAAATAAATGTCATTTTTAAGAAGGACCATATGTGCAATTAGGAGATTCCCAGAAGAGTTAAGTGGGGTTTAAAAGCTACTCCAGTGCCTTTGCGCTACAAACCTTGGCACACATTGTCCCAGAAAAAGATAATCTTGATTAACCCTGCCTCAGAGGCAGAGATAGGTAGAAATCGCTGGTGATGCTCAGCAACACTGTTGTGAGGCCAACTGGCCAAAGCCCAACAGGAGAGTAAACTACACTTGTTTTTTAGGTATGACAAGTATTTATCCCTAAAACACTCTTTTGGGACTATGTATAAAGACTTTAGGGTTTGCTGCCCTCAGTAAGACTACTAGTGTCACTGGCAGAATATTCAGAGGACTGTATGGTCTATAAATAAAGACCCTGTAATGACTACTGGTGTTTAGGAAACTTCTGGTACCTGTGCAATGCCTCCCATCATTTCCACCTCTAAAGCACAATATCATTATTTGGACAACTGGACAATTAAAGAGAAGGGAGGAGAAAGGACATTTACAGTCATTCTCAGCAGAAACACAATGATACTATTTAGAGAACAAAAAAACACTTTATAACTTATTCTAATGCAATGTAAAACTGATGTTATTCATCAATTTAGTCTTTTTTCTTACAAGTCAGAAAATAGTCCAATAAGTCTAACTACTTGTTTCTATTCAACTTAGGCTCTTACCTTGCTGTAAGGTTCAAATACCTCCCAGGAGCGCTTACCCACCTATGACTAATTTTTTTTCATCTTATTCTCAAAGGGAGTGAAACAAATCTCAATTCAGTCCAGAGGTGACTTTCACTTTTACGTCGTATCTCTGCCTGCTCTTATGGATGGCTCCTCAAGGTAAGTTATCAACCTCCGCCTTCATCAGCTCAGGTCATGCAGTGCTGTTTGCTGTGTACTGTCCCCCTTCCTCTCATGTAACTCATCTAATCTGTTTTTCAGAGTGAATTTACAGCCCATGGGAACTCTGCAAACTATTTATCCTGAGACTGGTTTCAGCATACCTGAAGTATAAACTGTAACTAACACCTTTTCAGCTGAAAGAATATCTCGATCTCCATTTCTATTCACTTTTTTTCCCTGTGCAGTGAAGTTGCCATATGACTAGCAATTACTTCTTACAGCTGATAACTTTTGTGATGGCTATTTGCCCACTGAAACTAGATTAATCTACTTATTTACAAAGTGTATCAGAGGCATCAGAATTCTGAAAAATCCAAGTCAACACTGACTCAGGCTGGCACAAAACAGTGGCCAGACATGACAGCTTCCAATTCAGTGAAATGAACTTATTTTTGATGATTATTATATCCCTCTTTTTGAATGTCTTCATGTACCTCAGTGAATACTTATGTTCAGGAAAGTTACATTCAAGCTTTCAAAAAGGGTTTTTTTACTCTGAAACAGACTTTGTGAACACATCACTGGAAATACACATTCCTCTGATTCCCCAATTCAGTTATCAAATTTACCCAAGTGAGAGCTGAAATAACTGCTTTTGCCTTTTCCTCTAAATGCCAGTCAGAAGATGAGAGATTGTACTCACAATTTGAATTATTTGTGAGTGAAATTTTGTAAAGGCTGTGGTTGTATGGGCAGTTTTAGGCCTGATTTTAATCTTTTTTGTTTTGAGAAGAGCCAGAGTAGCACTTCAGCATATGTCTAATTTGAAAGCTATTCTCCTGTCTTCTTAATTGAGTCAGGTTTAAGCATATGACTCAAGTTTGCTCTCGCTTAAGTATTTTCTTGATCTTTAAATAAATATTTACAGATCCCAAACCTACTTATTGTTCTTTTAGAGTATGTTGAAATTTAAAACAAAACCCCCAAATTCTCAATGAACTTTCCAAAAGTGGTTTTCTTAATTTCCCCAACAATACAGTGCTAATTTTTTTATAATCCAGACAAGAACTATGCTCTAGATGAATTTGGCCAGTCTGTATTGAATAAACGTTTTTATTTTTTCTACAGCACTTCATTATCAGCATTATCTAGGCATTTCTGTTTCATCTTGCAGCTTCAGTGCATAAAGCCATTCTCCTAATACTGTCTCATACAGTAACACAGTGCTCCACAAATGCTCATCTACCTTCTTGCAGCCGCTGCCCTTATCACTGAGTCACTGACAAACTGTATCATGGTAAATTGAGTTTTTATCATATTTAATTTAATTCTGAAGTAATTTCTTTTGAAGCAAACATTTTTCACACCTTGATAAAGCATGCCTTCTGTAGAGTAGAACTCCTATATTGAAGCACAAATTGAATGTACCAGAGAGCACTGGACTTGTTCAGAATACAACATTTAAAGCACACAGCATAATGTTACTTTTACTCTAGCAAAATTTCATGCTCTGCATTATAATAATTGCCATTTTTATACAATGTAAACCATTAGCCATATACAGATTAAAGTAATCTTAAACCTTCCATAAAAAAAGATTAATTTTGGTGTGTAGGTGGTGATAATATTTTTTCTAAACTCAGCTATTACTATGGTCTTGTATATGCTGCACAGCTTTCCTTCTGATCTGCTCTACTACCATCTCCAGGTGAAGAACAAATGTGTCAGCTTTATCTGTCTCAATTATTGCCTTTTTGAGGGTAGCAGATAAGATTTATCAGGCCCATGACACTACTACAAGAACATGAGAAAAAAGAAAATAAATTCTCTTTCATTATGGTATATCAGGACTATATACACACTTTAGCTAGGTGTAAAATATCAAGAAGCATGCATTGTTCTAAACCGAAACCTATTCTTCGGCAAAATGTGGTAAAACTGCTCAATGCTTTTATTTTCCCTTGGTAATTACAAAGTCTTAACACTTAGGCAGACTCCCACTCCTTTTCAGTGCACGAAAATGGTTTTAGAAGGAAGACTTTATTTGGAAAATAACTGCAGATTAGTGACTCTTAGCATGGAAAAAAATGTGAGTGATCATCTTGAGTTGAATGGAAATGAAGGAAGGTGGGTATATGCATGCAAGACTTACATCTGCTTGGATGGAAAGGTGAAAGGGCACCTTCTTATGTCTTAGGTGAGGCATCATGACTTAGTCAATGGGTGAGGCTTTACAGAGTATGCCTAACTGCTAGGATTGTCCTGGAAACTAGAATCCTGGTTTGCAAAGTTTGGGATTACTCCAAACTTCCAAGACTGGAGGAGGGTGAGGAGAACCATGTATGTGAAAAAGGAGACTGCTACCACATAGTTAGTAGCACTCCTGAACCTGGACTACTAGTGTTCAACCCCTCAACACAAAATATTCCAAAAACCTGAATCTGCTCATGAACAAATTTTTGTAAATATCTTTTCCCATACAGACAAGGATCACAGAAGCTTTATTTCATAACTAAAATTGCACTTCTGAGGAAAACTTCCATTGAAAAAATATGCCAAAAAAAAATTCAGCAAAGTTTCACAACTTCAGCTGGCTATTTCATTAGATCTAAAGTTAAGGTCATGAGGCTTTGAGAGGAACCCAATCTAACAAAAACGTGATATAAAACCAGAATCACAAAATGGTTGAGGTTGGCAGAGACCTCTGGAAATCCCCTACCACCATCTGCTCAAGCAGAAACAGCACCATACCAATGGGGTGTCCAGCTGGGTTCTGGATATCTCCATTGATCTAGACACTGCAACCTCTCCAGGCCAAACCGTTCCAAAACTGCTCAGAGCCCCCACTGTCCTATTATATGATGCATTAGAAAATTGAGAGAATTATAGAAACAAAGATGGCATTTATAGCATGAAGTAGACTAACTGAACTTACGTGATTAGCAAACTGAAAGAACTTAGTATGGATATGATAGAGGGAGA
Source organism: Tyto alba (assembly GCF_018691265.1). Lineage (NCBI taxonomy): Eukaryota > Metazoa > Chordata > Aves > Strigiformes > Tytonidae > Tyto > Tyto alba. The sequence continues at coordinate 15,486,404 of NW_024881279.1, forward strand.
ATACTACGCATCATCACATGACTGTTTTGACAAAGTCACTTTTTCTTTCCACAGGGACATTTTATATATTCATATAATCAGAGAATAGTCTGCCTGGGACTTGTAGAAAACAGAGGCTTTTGTACACTGGGAAAGAAATCAGACTTTTCTCTCACTGAATGCAATTATACAGCAATGAAATAAATATAAGTATTTTTAAAGAAAGTGACATGACATGACATAAAATGTGTAGTCTGTACCTCTGCCTATTCCCAACACACAATCCCTGCAAAAGTTAGATCATTCCCATTATGTCAGCAGTATGGAAGCAGGGCTGCTAAAATAGGGACAGGTGACTGTGCTTTATTTCTGATACTCTCTATTAGCTTCTAAATTACTGTCATAGTGTGGTAAGGAAAATTATATATTTGACATTACTGAGTTGCATGAAAGGTCACTACAGAACTTATTCCCCACACATTCAGTTTTTGCTGGTGGAGACACCTTTACTTCTCTTTCCCAAGCCCATTAATGTGAAGGGTTAGTGTCCTGATATATTGCAATGATGCTACATGAGTTTTAAAAGTTAAATTAGATGTTACAGTATATTACATCAGCTGAAATTACATGTCCTGCTTATGTCTTAAGAAGTGACTTTTTTTGTAAAGTATGGCTCTGCTAAGAAGCTACTTTATAAAACTGGTATCAGGTTTCTACATGACATTGTGATGACTGACTTGCATCATATTTGCTCAAGTTCGAGATAATTGCTTTTCCCTCAGCGTCCAACTTCATTTTAACTGACAGTCAAGAAATTTTCCTTGAAAGCTGAGACTCTGCCTGAGAGGTCAGCCCAGTCCTCACACCACCATCACCACCACCCCACAGCTCAGCTGCAGCTGGGCAAGCCCTTGCTGCATTTCCACAACTGCAGCTGGGAATAATGTGAGGCTGAAGAAGAGCAATTTAATAGGAATTTAGAAACATATTCATAAACATTAACCATAGCTTAGTGAGGCTCTATCTCTAATCTTCCTTTGTAATCAACCAAGTGCCCTAATAACCCTAACAGCATGATTCAGTAAAGACTTCTGCTCTGACTCACAACTCCAGATTAATCCTCCTCTTTGGTCAGTGAGGACCACTTCTGTTGGTAATGCCCAAGTCAGAAAATAGCATCCATCTGACACCTGCACACATTCAGAGCTTTTGAATATGCACAAGAGAATCTTGTATTAAATGTTGTTAATTATAATATTTCTACAGATTAAGGTCATACACTAGTTCAGCTAGGGAGTGTAGCAATATATCAATAGTAGGATCACATTCAGATTCTGTTCTGATCACACAGATAAACTGGATCAGCATTTTCAGAAATAAAATGATAGCTCTGTCACAGTTTCCTCTCTGCCATGACTCAAAAATGGATCACAGACTGACAATGCATGTCTCTGAAAAGATACAGTTTAGAGTTTGCATACCATTTTAAAAGTGTTGGAAATCCAATTCATTAATGATGTCTTCCTCAGATCTCACTAACATCTGTATAATCAATGCAACTAGGCTGAATTCAAAGGGTTAAATCAGTGTTAAACCAATATAGCAGTGAGCCAAAAAGCCCTCACAACCGCCACAGCTACACTTCTGTTTTGTCAGTTTTTGTCATTTCTGGCATAAATATGCTGACATATTAATACTGTAACTAAATATTTGACTATATTAGATACTATTAATACTGTAAATAAATATTGAAGTCTAGGCTATACATTAATTGATACACACAACCAATTTTCTACATAGGCTTTTGCATTTCTTTTGCACAGGGGAGGTGAGTCATCACTGATTAAACAATAATCTAACAACAGAACAAGGCTTGACAGGACAGATTGAATTTAGAGAATCCAATGGGCTGTGAATGGATTTTTAAAAGCCTACTGAAAACCACGAGCTGAATGTCAAATTAACACACCTTTAATTTTAATTTCTGACCTGGAAAATTCACAGGCAGGAGGAGAGCACCAGAAAATGAATATTTTTGCTGTTGTTGTTGGGTTTTTAATAAGGTTTAATTTAATATTAATCTAATGCTTCTGGGTTTTATACAGTCAGGCTTTTATATGGTTCATTTTTTAATGGTTCAAGTTAGGTAGAGTTAGGTTTTATATATTTTTTTCAGTACTGATCTATACGGTTTGGGTTTTATACACTGGGATATTTATATGATTTGTTTTTTATACTTTGCATTTGTTTCTACAGTTGATATCTTATACTCTGTTTTTGTGTATTATTTTAATACTTTTTATACAGTAGGTTTTTATACAGTTGATTCTATGGTGGTGTTGAATACTGCTAAGCTTTTATACTTTTCTATGTGGTTTATTTTTAAACTTTTGTTTATTACACAATTACTTCTACACTTATACAGTTGGGTTTACTTTGGTGGGGTTTTTTATATGACTCTTACTTCTAATGTTTTTTTTTTTTTTTACACTGGTTTTTATTATAGTTGCTCTTTGGGTGTGGTTGGTTTTAATATGGTTGTGTTTTTAAACATTTTGTTTATTATACTTTGGCTCTTAAAGATGGTTGTGCTTTTATACCTTGGTTATTTAAAACAGTTGGGGTTTATACTGTTTGTTTTTATACAGTTGCTTTTTAATGTGGTAGGATTTTTAGAGTTTTTCAGAATTTTTTTTATGGTTCTTCACTCGTTTTTCTACTTTTTTATATGTGCTCTAAATGGTTGGTTTGTATGCAGTTGTTTTTTAGACAGTTATCATAGATGCATAGTTTTTTAGACAGTTGGTTGTGGCTTGGATTTTTGATACTTTTGTTGTTAATACAGTTGGCTTTTAACATGCTTGGGTTTTATACAACTAGTTCTCATACAATTGGTTTTTGTTACAGTTTTTTATATGTATAGTTTTCACTGCAATTGGTTTTTAATGTTTGTTAATGACTAGAAGTGGCTAGTTGTGATGCAGTTTGTTTTGATATGGCTGGTTGCTTATGTGATGGGGGGTTTTTATACCTTTTTTTCTACTATTCTTTTTAATAGGGTTGGGTTTTTATCTGGCTGTTTTTTTGACGCTGGTTGTTTAATAGTATTTATATTAGGTTTTAAAATGTTTTTTTATTATTATTAGTTTTTAGTGCATTTAACTGCTTTTATACAGCTAGTTGTTTGGTTGTTTTTTGAAGTGATTAGTTTTTAATAAAGTTGGGGTTTCTTATTAGATTTCTTTTGGGATCGGGTTGGTATTTCTATGGTTAGTGTTCTATACTTTGGGGTTTTATGTGACTGGTTTTTAATATGGTCAGGCTTCTTTATACAGTTGGTTTATTATACTTTGATTGTTTAATATGGTCGATTATTTATGCCTTCATTTTGTAATACAGTTAGGTTTTATACTGTTAGTTTTTCATACAATTGGGTTTTTGTCCAGTTAGGTTTTTATACAGTTGTTTTTTACACAGTTGGTTTTAATACAGTTGGGTTTTCTACACGGTTTGTTTTTGTGCATTTTCTTTTAAGAAAGTTGTTTTTTACAATTTTTTTACAAGACTGGTTTTAATGTGGTTGTGGTTTGATAGAGTTAGTTATTTTATGCAGTTAGTTTATTATATTTTGGTTGTTTAATACAGTTGGGGTTTTGCACCTTGGTTTTGTAACACAGTTTTTATACTGCTGGCTTTTCATATGGTTGGGATTTTATATGGTTGGATTTTAGATAACTTTTTTCCCCCAGTTGTTTTTTGCAAACTTGGTCTTTTACACTATTGGCTTTTGCATGGCTGGTTAAAGTATGGTTTGGTTTTTACAGAGCTGGTTCTAACACACTTGATTTTTATAAGGTTGGTTTTAAGACAGTTGGATTTATACAGCTGTTTTTTACACGGTTGGTTCTGTTTTTACAAGGTTTTTCACTGGGTTGATTTTTGATATGCTCGGTTTTAATATGGGTTGTTTTAATTACAGTTGTTCTATTACCCTTTTTTCCACAGTTGGTTTTTAATATGGTGGAGTTTTTATACTTGTTTTTAACATGGTTGGGTTTTATATGGTTTTAATACAGTTGCTATCTGGTATGGTTAGTTTTTTATATGGTTGGCTTGTTTTACTTCAGTTGTTTCATATGGTTGGGTTTTTATGCCTTTTATGCCTGTTTCATATGTTTGGTATGTATACTGTTGGCTTTAATACTTCTTTTCAAATAAAGTTGGTCTTTACACAGATCGTTTCTAGTGTGGTTGCAGTTTGAGATGGTTGCATCTAATATGGTTAACATTTTTTTTGTTAGAGAAGGTTGGGTTTTTTTAGACCACTGGAGTTTTGTCCTGTGCTTCTGAATGTGTTTGCTTTTTAGACAGCTGTTTTTCTTAACAAGACTGGGGTTTTAGATGGCTGGGTTTTTTAAGCAGTTTGTCATTTTGATACTAGGGTTCTTTTTTTACTTTTTTTTAATATATACAGCTGGGTTTTTTTCCTACTCTTTTTTAATACAAGTGGGCTTTTATCATTTTGGTCTTCATAGGGTTGTTTTTAAAAAAATGCTTATTTAATATGGTTGAAGCTTCAATTACAGTAGCAACAGCTGAAAAAGTTGATTTCTATACAGTGTGTGTTTTGATAGCAAATGCCGTAAGCTCCTCTAAAAACTTTCCCCCTCATTATTTAGAGAGATAAAAATGAATTAAGTAATGTAACAATAGTGATGCTTATCTGCTGGAATAAAAGTAATTTCCATAATACAGGCATTTCCTGTATTAAACAAGTATATACCCACATACCGAGACACATCCAAAGTAACAGATGTATTATAAAAGACTATGCTATTATTGAGAATACAGCAACTGGAAAAACATCAACACTATCAATAGTGACATTATTAAATCCTTTCAGTGTCAGTGCTATGGTGAGAGACAAGCCCTGTGCAATTCTAGTACAGTAGGCTCCTGTTTTCCTTCTTTCTGCCTTTGAAGAGCAACTGAAAGGTACATGGTACATAGATAAACCCACTTATGATCAGAAATGTGCAGTTGCTTCTGATCTTGAAAGTACATTTTGACCCACCTAGTATGGTTGGGTATTTTATAACCAAACTCAGGAACGTTAAACCTAGTCAGTGTTTCAGCCTTCACGACTTAATGAGAAACTTAATGAGTTTACTCGGACCTTTCCATATAATCTTTCTTTATTCTTCTTCAAGCTGACATGCATACTCAAATTTTCATGTCAAAATCACAGAGTACCTTGTAATTAAAAGTTGGTATAATACAGGGATCAGTTAATTTGGAATCAAAGCGCAATATTACATTTGCAATAGAGCTTATTAAATCATTTAAATGGAAAAAGAATTCATGCATTCTACTCATGGGAAGTGAGAAGAGCAACTATTTTTAAAATGTAGATTTCTGATTACTGAATTAAATGATCTAGAACATAAAACTGTCACGTTTAAAGAACGGGAAACTTTGTTTTGAATTATAATCCTAATTTTAAATTGTTATTTGCACATCTGAGACCCACTGAAAGCTGTTGCTATATACCTAATTAATGAGCCATATATATTTGAACATCTGTATTTCACTCTTCATTTATTTTCTTGCTCATCTGCTTGCAGAAAAAACACTTGAAAACATTTAAATGAATATCCAGTCAGTAGATAAAATAGCAGTTGTCTGGTAAAGGATCACTTATTATATGTATGGTTTGCAGCTGAATGACCTGACAACACCTACTTTCTGTCTTCTACACCATCAGCTCATAAATACAGTATGTTATATATTCTAAGGTATGTATAATTCAAGTCAGCTGCCTCAGAGTGGAACACCACTGACTTTGTTGAAATGCTACACTAGGAGATGCTCTGGATAAACTGATAAACTAAATATTGGTCCTAGCTGGCCACTGTAAGCTCTACCTTGGGTGAAATAACTTATCGTTCACTGTCTTCATTGCTAATAGGAGGAATCAACAGACTCTTCCTGCCACTCTTCTCTACCACAGACTCTTTAAGAAAGAGATGTAGGTTTTAACTATAATGCACAGAGCAGATTTGGGTTTTTTTGCTGTTGTTGTTGTTGTTTGGGTTTTCTTTTGGGTTGTTTTTGTTTTTTTGTTTTTTTTTTTTTGTTGTTGTTGTTGTTGTTGTTTTTTTGTTGTTGTTTTTTTTTTTGTTGTTTGTTTGTTTTTTTGTTTTTTTTTTGTTTTTCTGTTTTCCCATTTGAGTGCAGTTACTGCACCCTTTTTGCATAGTTACTGAGTATAGACAATAGTTTGCAGTCCTGGTTGGAGACGGATCCTGACACTGGCAACTTAACAGTCACATTGCCATCCTCAGCAGGAGCCTCTTACTGACCTGCCTCAAGGACACTTAAAATGCTATAAACAAGGAGTAAAAGTTTGGCAGATATCTCCCATAAGTATTAGAACTGTTTACAGATAATGAAATAAATTTACCCATCATGATAATATCAAACAGGAGGAGAACAAAGTGGTTTTACCAATACTAAACAGAACTTTATTACTCATAGTGCCCAAAACAAAAAAAATCATTGAGAAGTTTAACAAAATGAGTCACATTTTAGAAGCATATAATCATGAACTCTATGTTTTACAGTGTGTATGACACTCTGACTACCATAAAATCAATGCCACACATGAATGCACTTAAGGACCATTGAAACAAACATCACAACATGCTATTTCAGTTTGACTTGGTTAACTTCTCATACTTACTGAATTCAGTAGGCACATGCATATTTTACACGTTTTGATGAAAGCCTGACATCTCTCATTTAATTTCTTCTAAGCCTACAGTAATGAAATGAGCTTACTGCCAGAATTTTTCAGTCACTGAATGACTGAATTGTAATAACCATAAAAGTTTGAAAAATATTTACCAAGAGAATTTACTCAGTTATCTAACAGCTAACTGGAAATGAATACATTAATCAAATGGCTTCCTGCAAGAAGCAATTCAAGGGAAGTGGTTTTTTCCTTTTTGCACTGGGAAATGCAATATTTCCAAACACTAGAAAGAGGGTTGAATACTCTGGGCATCAACTTCAACCATTATGTATCACCACACCCCAGAATGTCAGCTGTTTGCTCTAGTTTTCCTGTTAGAGGCATTACAGGTATGTCAATTTAAAGGAGTCCATTTCATTCCTTTTCTACAATCCAAAGTACTCCATCCATTTTGAAATATTTACTCATGCATTTTTTTTGAAAGTTTTAATTTGCTCAATGGATTGACACGAGGTAAAGACGAATCACAATTTCTGACCCAGAAGACAACTCCAAAGAAATACTTAGTATAAAATACATTGTTATATTCCTCTTCCAAACATGTTACTTCTAAATGCTTTTGTTGTTCAGTAAACATCAGTCAACATTAGTTAAAAATATGAAAAAGTAATCACTCGTGAGGTTTTCCTAAGTACATGTTCAAGAGATACCAAGGCTTTCCTCAAAGCACAAGCATCAAGAAACTAAGATTAGGGACACAATTTAACAGTCTCAGTTATGTCTGCACTGCAGTGACATATTAAATATGTGAACAATGTACCACTGTGGCTACACTTTTGCCAATACTGAGTTACCTAGTTTGAAATTAATTTAAAAATGTTATCACATTCTAGTGCCCTTATGGGGTAATTTAGCTACCTGTCTAAAATGATTACATATTTTGAGGTTAAGAGGCCAGAGACTGAGCATGCAGCAATTTGACAGTCCTATTACTGCATGTCTGTCTGATCTGAATATCTTCTATGGTACGTGTGGAAAAGCACAATTCTTTGACATGTTAAAAAATAAATTTTTTGGAAGAAATGCTGACTTCATGAAAATGAATGTTTCACAGGAATGTATTAAATCTGTTGATATTTTTACAGTGAAAAAACCCACAAAATAATTCTGTTATAGTTGAAAGATTTTGTTTCAACTCCATGATTTTGATTCTTAATTGTTCTTCCTACAATAAAAATCAAGACAACCGTACAAAAAGAATTCCTTTAATGGCTATATTAATATTCTTGAAGGGGATTGTTTCCATTCTATGTGAAATTTTTGCTCTCTGTCATACACCAAGTGATAAGAGAGAGTAAAATGTACAGAATATAAGTTATGATCAGATCAAGAAAAAGTAAGTTTTTACATACAAACAATCTGTTCACTCCCTATTTGCACATAATTTGATTGCATTACAATTGGTTTATATGTTATTAGGCAGTATAGAAGCAGTTCAATCCAAAATTTACAGTGATTCACTAACTGGTGAAATTCTTAAGTAATGTATTCAAATAAACTTGTACAAAACTGAAAGGTATACAGACATATATTGAGAAGCTACAGCTTCTTATTTTAGTTAAGGCCCTTGATCTATTTGGGTCCAAACCTCTGTCCAGTTCCTCACCAGTTTCAGAGGAAATGTTTTCACTGAAAACAGGCATTTTGTCTAACTTACCTCATGCTTGGGTGTTTATTTTAAAGCTTTTTTGTTCGTTTTGTTTCCAGAATAACATTTTTGCTGGAAAGTATTTTATTTCATTTAACAAATAACACTAATGTGCAGAAAAGGTACAATTAGTGAGTACTATTATTTCATATAGGAAAAAATGAGAGTAAGTGGTTTTGAAAAATTCTGTCAGCAGGTACATTATAATTCACAAAGGTATACGGCTGTCAGTACGTTATATGTCTATTTTCTTAAGATACCTCTAAATGTATTTCTTACCAAAATAGAGAAAATATAGCTTGAGAATAATGTAACCATCTCAAAAACAGTAGCTTATTTCTATAAAAACACACATATGCACACTATTTCTCTGCTATATCTTATTTCATAAACTTACACTAACTTACAGCAACTAAATTCTCAGTGCAAAGGCTTACAATATGTGATATTTTATCAAATATTATATATAGCCATTCATGATCAAAATGATATCCTAATTCTGGGAAAAGAAGTCATTAGTATTATAATTAAATTGTCAGTCACAAAAATGGCTAACACTGTTGCTAGAAGCAACATAGCAGAATTGTACTGGTGCTTAATCAGTTCCCCCCCAGTCAAGATTTTCCATATTGACCTTCAGTGAAGGATTTAGCAGTCATTAAACCACCACATAAAATATGTCAATCCCTTCAGACCTTTTGATATGACACCAGATGAGCATTGCTTTGGAAAGCAAATGCACTGAATGTTCAGCCTCTAACCCAGCAGAACACCAATTTCTTGGTCCTCCTTGGACTTTATAATCATCTGGGGACTTCTGGCTGACAAAGTGATGGAACAAAAAATGAACCAATTCACAGTAATATAACACAACTCAAAGCTTTGTCACACAGAAATAGACCAGCACTGTAACTTCCTCCTCATTTGATCACATGCTATGACACTGTCTTTGCTACTTGACAGCTAGAAGTACAGAGAAGCAGCTTCCTTCTACTATTGCTTTACATTAAAAAGATCAGCAGGCATCAGAATTACTGTCTCTGTCCCTCAGCCCTTGGCATCAATCTGTTCGTGCACACTGAGATTGATTTTCCCCATAATTTTAGAAGGGACAGTTGGGTACATTGACAAAATGAATATGATCGTAATCATGAAGTATTACCCTGATAAGCATTTGCATTCCTGGAGTAAATGTTATCTTGCCACAAGATACATCCCGTTTTTCAGGGGTTTATAATTCAACTGTAGTATTCATGGTAGGCTAAACTTGACATAAAGATCTCTGCAGCAAAGTGTTTTATACATTTTCATAACCTATAGGAGTTTAATAAACAAAAGAGCAGATGTGTTCTTTGCAGTAGTTTATTTATCACTTAGAAATACTTGTTGTTTGAAATACCTTGTATTTATTTAGGGGCTTGAGAAAAAAAACAGCGTAAGAACAGCAGAGTTTACTGCCCTTGCAAAGCTCAAGTGCAGCTGTTGAATTACAAAGCAAGAAGGAAATCCTGGCCCATTAAGTAAATGCCAAAACTCTCACAAGAACTGGTTATTTCAAGTGATCTGAGTTATTATCAAGTACCATAGCCTCGTCTGTTCATTTGCGTATCCCTTGCCTAGTGGTTCTATGCCACACCACGACATATTTTGTATTACACAATATTTTTTTATGGAAACTTATTTTCCATAGAAATATAAAGTATAAACTGCTCTATTTTCCTGAAGTTGTCCTTGGAAAAAAACAACTTTTCAGAACAGCAACAAAAAGGAACAAAACTTTGTCTTACTATATTGATTTTAAATGCAAGTGAATACTTTTAAAATAACTTTTATCCTCCAAGCTCTGTTCGTCATGAAATGAAACAGTCCACAAATGTTTCATCTCCCTTGATTTTCAATCACATATCTTAGCCACATCTGTTTTTAAAAGGATAGTCAGATGTCTAATTCATTCCCAGTCCATAGCAATCCATCTCAAATTATTGTTTGCAGTTTTTGTCAAAGTACAGCTTAGAAAACAACAAACTTGACATGAAAACCCCCATGGGAGGCTGAAGAAAGAAGAAAGATTTAAGTATTAATATACACCACTTAATTTCAGTCCTATTTTATCATATCAGTTGTTTCCATAAATATAGGAAAATCATCCCGCTGGAAGCTATCATTGCAAATTGACTTTCTAGACATTGCTCAACTGCACACATAGCTGCATATGATCACCCGTGTCACTGCACACCAAATCTGACCATTGCTCAGAAGCAAACCAGCAACACCGACATACTGTTGAAGGAAATGTTCTTCTGCCATGTGCTGGGGGAACATGAGTGATAGCATATAGGCAATAAAGAGTTTGAAAAACAAACAAACAACTTCTTGTAGATGTTCTTTAAGTTTCTTACAATCTTTGCAGCTTTTACAGTTCCCACAATTGCTTTATGTTAAAATAATCTCACCTATCAGGTAAGGAAATAGAAAGAAAGAATGATCAATCACACCATCTATGGGAATACTTCTCATAGCTATCAAAAATGTAGACCTAATACAGTTCTTCCAGCAGATCAAAAGTCACTCTCAAAGTTAACCATTTCAAACTGTAGATTCTGTAAAAGCCTTTCATAATACCTCTGTAAGTAGTTAATAAACTGATTTCTCACAATAATTATGTAGCAGTAGAAAAAGGAAGTATTCTATAAGTGCAGCTTACCTACATTTTTCTGTCTGCAGGGAATAGCCAAGACTGGGTAGTTTGAATAAAATGTAAGAGGGCTTGTGAGATGCAATCTGTAGAAATAGAAATCAAAGATAACTTTTGAGATATTAAAAGTTATTACTAAACGTCTGCTCATTTTATAGAGATAATTAAGTCAGAAATAAACAATGCAGGGGAGTCTGCTGGGAGTCTCCAACTCCTGTTCAGTGGCTATATCAGGTACTTCAGATATCTGGCAATATACCAGCATGATTCACCTGCTGAAGATACAGTTTGAATGATTTCCCCAGAATTAATCAGTATAACTGCATGTTCTACCCAAGTCATACCACAATGTGATGTAAAAGCAACATCAGGGATTCAGAAGCACCATTGGAAAAAAAAAATTAAAAACCTGGAAAATAAGATACTACCTTGAAAGGCAGTGTTGTGCTCACAGCAAGGTGTCTGTATTTCACATGCTGTCAACTAAATAAAAATTAAAAAATTCCTTGCTACTTCACCACTCTGTTCTGTCTGATACTATTCAGGACCTTATGTCTCAGAAAGCCCAACATGTTACATGACTAACATCTATTATATACTGTTTGTTTTGTTTTCTCTACAGGAGCTTATGGATATGCCTTAGGAAAGGGTTCTTTTTTTGTTCTGTTACAGTCTTTCTGTTGGATTGCCTTTTGGCTACTTTTTGTTTCAGTTCTTCCTCTTCTTACAGTGCATTTTCCTATATCCTTTGCTGAAGGCTGGATACTGGAGTTGACGGAGTATAGTTCCAGTATTATAAGGTAACTTTAATACTGCTTGAGACATCAAAAATTCTCAATTTTCTTCATTTTCCCTTTGTTTCTAAAAATAAATGACAGCTCATATTGTGCGTAGGTTCCTGCTCATGACAGTCCAGGCTGCTAACAGATTGCTAATCTGATAACTGGTCTATTAAAAGATCTTGAGGAGACAATTTCCTCTTGCTTTCCAACTACAAGTTGGGAAACTTATTTCCCTATACTGAATCATTAATAGTATAAATTACTGCCATGGTACCTAAAAAGATAAAGTTCCTTAAATCAGTTCCATACATTCAAAAAGTACTCAGTCTGCCTTCTCATAACCACTGCCAAGGATCAGAATGTAGTGTGTTACGATACAGAGACAATATCCTTGAGTTGGGAAGTTTTCTATGTAAAAGAAGAACAAAACACATTAACATATGGTCAAAAGTAGTAAACACAAGCTAGAAAGTTGACAGATGAAAACAGTATGGCACTGGCAAATGTTCCTGTCTACCGGACATATATTTAATACTCTATTTGCTGGGTTGACAGATATAGACAGAGCAGCCTATACAGAGACAGCAGCTGCAGATATGAAAAAAATGCTAATAAATTAATTGTCTCTACTGATTTAATACTATAGGGATATTATTCTTTAATTCAGTTTGTCTTACACAGCCTATCATCAGTCCTAACAAGGCAGAAGAACTTCAAATAAACATTTCCATCAGACTTATCTTTTTTATGTAAATGTAGGGGGAAGTTACTTCCCACAAAAACATAAAGTAAGTATTCTTCCGTGTTGAAAGAAGCTACCACCCACTTCCTTCTTATGCAGCCCAGATGAGTTTGGTGATTAAGCCATCTCAGCAAGCCTAGAGAACAGTTGCATTATTATATTCTTACTTGTACTAAGACAATTTTTAGGGTCCCAGCAACAGGTTAGGTTCCTGTTGTACTAGGTACTGTAGAAAGGAGCAGACAATTCCGTTCCTGGAATTGTATAGAATTGCCAGCCTATAGGATAAACATAGGATAGCATGACATTTCTTGGAAAAATACATTAAAGTATCTCTGTTTCTACTAGCTATTATTAGACTGTTGGGGTCCCATAAACACAGTTGGCAGCACCAAGTTCCTGAGCTGTTACTGCTCCCCCTGCTCATCTGATCATGTCCTCAGAAGGGCACCAGGCATGGACTGGCTGACACTCAGTTGCAACAATGAGCTAATGGTCTCTTCTCATCTAGCTTCGGCACCAGACCAAAAGCTACATTTTTTTCTGCCTCTCTAGAAAGCATGCTACCCCATAACAGAACTGCACACCTATGCAGCAGATGCTGCTGAGGGAAGTCACTTCTCCTTCAAAAGCCATGTAGCAGCATGGGCTGAGGGTACAAGTAATCAGCCAGAGTAGTTGCAGACGCCTCTTCACCCAGAGTTTATATTTAAATTTAAAAATAAACCCCAAAATGAGAACAAAAATGATCTCAAATCCCACTTGCTTTATAAAGTCTCCTCCTAAAACAAAACCAGTGATTCAAGAACTCCTAGCTCTCTGTCTAAACATATTTTGAGAAAGGTAAGCTTACTGAGTGCTTAGAAAGTTAATTAATGCAATTAATAAAGATAACACATGCAGCTTGAATAATAAGCACTTGTAAGGTAAGCACTTCAATTAAGCAAAGGTACAGACTCACTGACTCACCCCGTGTCAAAAAAATAAAATAAAATTACATGACAGACAGTGATAAATCCAAATTCCTCATTACTCCAGTTTCTTTATTGCTCCAGTTGGTTGACACAGCACTTTAGGCTTCTAGGGCTGTGGCCAAATGTGTTTTTTGAGCATTCAGGTAATTTTTAACATGCACTAAATTAGAAAGAATTATGTTTACCCTAGCCACTATTACTTCTGTAAGAAAAATTTTTTTGTAAAACAAGTTAATTGTTGAAATGATAATATTTCTATGTGTGCTTTTGGTATTCTAAAACAAAATATACTGCACCAAGGAAGAGAAATAACATTTTTTATTAACTGCTTAAGATGACAAAATATCAAGTAAAACATAGGAAGTAAACTAATAGTCCATCAAATGATTTAATGAATAAGAAACAGACAAGACAACTAGAAACTGACAGTTACTCCACAGCAACACTTGGCCAGTAAAAAGTGAACTGGACAGAAACAAGCAACAATATTTGTGCTGAGATTCTATGTGAGGGATCATTAATCTAAGAATAAAAACTGTCTAATTCCATATCAAAGTATTTACAGACTGGAAAGGTATCCTGTGAACTGCATGACACTTTGTTCCTGTGGTTTTTGAAATTTAAAAGAAATTCAGATTAGTTACTTTTCAGACAGCTGTTCAGAGATGGAAGTACAAAATGCTACAAAAAGATAAGAAACAAGAAAGAAGGTGCTATACAGGAAAAGCAGCCAATAGTTAACAGGTCATTTTTCTATCTCTAGTCATATAAACTGATATTTTAGTTTAACTAGAGTGAATGAGATAGTATTAACGGGTAAGAGAACATATACAGCAGGGTTATCAGAGTACAAGTTTGCAGACTCTGAATACATAACTTCTCCAAAACAGGGAAACTATGTAAGACACAGAAGTTAAGAGTCTGAGATTCTGACCAAATCCCACCAAAACCAATTAAAAGCCTCACACTCTCTTTCATGAATTCTGTCAAAACTAACTCTAATTTAATTAAAGGAGCATTTTTTTTAAATGCATACTTCAGAGTTAAGCTGTCATAGGAGAATAGAATTCAAGAGCACAACAGAAAATAAAGAAGACTGCCTAAAGCATGTAGCATTTCACATCTGGTTAGTTTACCATCCTGTGACTGATGACACACATTGGACTGTAAGCAATGAACTGAATTTTGTCAAACAAAATGAGTCCACAGGAGAATTTGAGCAAAGACCTTAAGAACCAAGAGCATAAAGTATCTTGTCAGATAAAGCTGTGATACGTAAGAAACAGAGCAGTAATGTTCACAGAAAGGTAATCTTATTGGAACAAAACAAACAACCTCAGAGCACAAACACCACCATGTATACACCAAATCCATTGCTGGATTCACACTACTATTTTAGTTTGGCTCAGAAATGCACTTCTGAAGGAAAAACTCCTGGTTATTGCAAGCTAGCATGCTCTGGTGAGCACTGCAGTGTGCTGGATTTCTTTTGCAGAAAACTAAATGGGAAGACAAGCCTAGAGGAATACACACCGCAGCTAACACACGTGCAGTTCATGACACAGATGAGATCTAGGTCAAGGTAAGATCCTCCAACATGTATAAAGTTACATGGGTTCTCACACCACCTGTTTTGTTTTCTAGAGCCAGTGCTATCAAACCATGTCACATGTTACATTAACCATGGCCTACATATAACATAAGTATGCATATAAATTGTGTCTGCAGGATCTTACCCTTACTTCTTCATCCTGCTACACGTTGGGATCTGTTGAGTCAGTAGTAAAAAACCCCAATCCTTCAACCAGAGTTCAGTTTGTTTAGCAGAAAGAATATAACTAGAAATGCAACAAAAAAATCTGGAAAGAACTTCAAAGGAAGTCTGAAAAGTGCACATTTGTCCCTTGCATTTCTTCCTTCAGTGGAGTTCAGTCATGGAAGACACCTATACTGCAGCAGCTGAGAGCTGTTTAGAGACAGGGGTTTGGAGTAGTAACACTAAGTTACAATACCCAGACCTTACTTTTGCCTGAAAGCTGGAACTGATATTATTTGAAAAAATTTTCTTGCCATTGGCTACCGATTCAAAAAAATTTAGGTCCCTATCCCACAGGAAGCATTAGAACCGCTTTAAAACCCCTTAGGCTTTCATATGAGATTTAAACCAAAATAAAACTAAACAAAAACACATCTTAAAGCTAAGCCCAACATGAACTGTAATATTAATAAATAAACTCTCAATCTGAAACAATTGAAAGACTCTAACTGCATGTAATATCTGAGAAGATTAAACACATGTATCCAAGTCAGTCTCTTCTTTCATTCCGTTTCTCAGTTTAGGAACTGGGCAGCTAATTCTTAATACTAGTACAGATGTTTTATAGCTAAAAGCTGTTTCCCTTGGCCTACATTAAATGGCATTTACTTGAGAAAGTCAATAAGGTATACCCAGGGAAAACTCAAGTATGAAAGATTTCTTATAGTGGAAAACACTCAGATATCACCGACACTAATGTGCCTCCTTACTGACTGTTTTAACCCAAAGGCCAACGGATGAATGAACCATGAAACGTTTAACTATGGTGTTTCTTTGAAACTTAGATACTTCCCAGAGTTAGCCCTGTATTACTCTATTGGAATCAACAGTATGTGAAATAGAAAATGGCTTAGTCGCTCTAAAGTGGCAAAAGGAAAGATTTCATTTTTGCCTTTTCTTTGGTACTTAATTCCTGTAAGAAACAAGAGCACGAGTTGATGCTATCTTAAGCCATACTTGCCTACTTTACACTAGAAATTAACTCAGGTAAATGGAGAATATAGAAAAAACACCACTGAGTTCAAATATACTTTATTCCAGAAATACTTATTTTTCCTTTTCATTTGCTGTTAGACACACTGAATTAAGTTTAGAGACTGCAGACACCTTTTATAACATACTACAAAACTACAAATTAGATGCAACTCTCAGAAACATCATATTACTTCAATTCATTCCTTAATAAAGTTGTCATTTTATGCACTATAGTCTCAGT
This sequence comes from Tyto alba, assembly GCF_018691265.1. Lineage (NCBI taxonomy): Eukaryota > Metazoa > Chordata > Aves > Strigiformes > Tytonidae > Tyto > Tyto alba. The sequence goes on from NW_024881279.1 coordinate 15,503,070, forward strand.
AGTACTGATCCTTGGAAGTTTGTTGCTGCTCAGACCTCTTGCTACATTTTCTAATTTTTTCTTACCCTGACTAGAAATTAGAGCAACAGACTTGAAAATAAAATTAGAAAAGGTGGAGAGTGTGGTGTAAATTATTTCTAGATTAGTAGCTTGCAGGTAGCCACAGATATTTCAAAGGGCATCTGATGAGAAGGGTGTCCAAATACAGCAAATCCCTAGTACATTGCACATCTTTGGGAAGAAAAAAGAAAAAAGTAGCTGAAATAGCTAAAAGTAGCTGAAGTCTATTATAAATTATCTGATGGTAAGGGCATGCCCTTTGACATTATGTAGACCTCAAATTTATCTGCAATTTCACCATTCCTTAAGAAAAGGGATAAAGGAGCTCACATTTCAGAACACCACATCATGTTTCCTCTTTGAGATGGTTGGATACTGCATAACAGTGCTTATAAACAATAACATCTCTAAGTTTTGCTCTGGCAGCTTGCCTCAAAAGGAGTTGGTGAGATGCAGTCCCAGCTCTGTGGCAATCCATTAGGCTTGTTGCTGCAACTCCCAGCAGCCCAAGAGCTTGCAAAGGAAGTTTTTCTTGGGTTTCCTCAAAGGCATTATTTTGAAAATGTCCTTCTCTGAATAACTTCTCAATCACGACTCTTTAATTTTGGGAGAGAGGGGGCTTCAGCTTTATTCAAGTATTGCTATCCACCTTCTCTCATATAAAACATGCTTATATTTAACTGTTAGTGCTCCATACTGCATTAGCTCTTCTTCTCCAAAAACTTTGAGGCCACAGGAGAAAAATATAATCTTCAGGTACAACTTAAGCTAGCAAAATGCCACAGCTATTGTTGGACAATACAGCAGATACATTTTTGTGAGCACTTAAAATACTCTCTATACTTGTGAAAAATCAGCATCAATTCCCAAGGAAATTTTGAATAGAACAATAACACGCAACACTGAATATTGTTCACACTAAATTGCTCAGACATATTAACCTAGAGGTGACAGGAGGTACTTTGCTGCATATTGCAGGCATCTTGCAATAGCGACTCTACTGTCTAATCACTGGTATATCATAACGATAAATTTCTGAAGGGTGCTTGAGTTGCTTCTGCCCTTCAAAACATATGCTTGGAAATGCTATAAAGATTTGCAGTTAATCTATACCAAAGGCATTATGAAACCTGTACGTAAGTCTTTAGGGATGAGTGTTTAGGTAACACTCTTAAGTTGGTTTGTATTTCAAGTCTATTTTATGTCCTGATGCTCTCTATAGAAACAATCTAGCTGATAGAATCAATGAAAAGAGGTACAAAATTGCTGATGACACAATGCTAAGCAGCAGTTCAAATAATTTAAGATGACACAGGAATGATTATGAGGGACTTCGCCATTGAAAATTACTAAGTGTTTGTTGGCATGCAGCATAGATGGCTGCAAAATTAGCTGAGGCATTTGAAATAGCAGTTGAAGGACACAGATTTTGGACAAAGTCCAGTTAAAAAGAAAGCTAACTTTTAACAATAATTGACTATTACTGAGGAGCCATGTAGGCTAATAATCTTTTTCAGTATGAAAAAAAAATAAAAATTGAATAAGGTATGTGACTTTCAGAAGTTTTATTACTTTATTCAAAGGCATAGATAAAATATTAAGGATAAAATACTCCAATGGAGGAAAAGTAAAAGAAAGAAACTAATCAATGATTGGAAATATATTAATGATTTGTTGTTTTTTTTAATTAGGGCTGTGAGAAATGGTAAATCTAATGCATAGCAACATTTCTAGGAGCACAGCCTTACTGCAAGTCCAGTACATTTTTTTTTTTTTTAGTGCCATGATCACTTTAGAAAACATTAACCATAGAAATTAGAATCTCTTATATAGACAAAGGGCAATGAGTACCACAGGACTGATCTTTGCCTTTGTTTACTCACTGGTATCTAGACTAGATCTAACATAATGAGACAACAAAATAAAAGCCTTGATATAGTTTTGATTTTCTGATTAGAAGTACAATTTACTTCTCTAGAAACTAAGATTTAATGGGCTGATTCACCTTGTATGAACATAATTGCAAAAAGCAAAGTTTTAGCAATGGAAATCAAAAGTAGCCCTGAGGATTTCTACCCAAGTATTTGCTTTCTTGGGAAATTAAGCTTTTCCATTTATATACAGACTGACTTGTTGGTCACCCTTCTGAAGAGGCTTCTTGTCCCAACTGGCAAGTAATCACTAATGAGTTGTGTCCAAACACTGTTAGTCTCTGGAATATAAACCACCAGTACAGCTATTCCTCAAAAATATCCAAAATCCTGAACTCAGTCAAATGCACAATAGTACTTTCAAAATCTATATGGTGACCTGTAATAGATATCAATTAAAAAAATCATTTTGGAAGCTGCTTTTTGAATGCCACCTTTTCTGCACCAAGAAAAGAATACTATCATTTGAGATGCTAGTAAGTTACATTATGAATTTGGATTATTTCTTCAAAGAAATTGCTATAACAGACTATGAGTATGTGCCTTTTTTAGCTGGATGGTTTCTGAGGAGCATATGCTCTATGGCAAGTCAAACACCAAAATTCCCATGAGACTCTGTCTTGTAGAACAGCTATGATGAAGTTAAAGGCAATGCTAGAGCCAAGAATATTTTGAGGGTTGATGAATATGAACATCTATCAGATGTCTAATTGACTCTTTTAGCTCAGAGATTCATCCTGACAAGTCTAAACACGTTCTCAACCTGCTCGTAACCCTGTAGCTTGAATTTGCTAGTAAAAGCTCACTAAGGAATACATCACCTATCATCACACAACCCATCTTTTCTAAGAGGAGCCCAGAAACATGCTGTTGAGTACTTTGAAGTGCTCCCTTTCCTATTCCTGCCCAGGGGTTAAGCCTGGTCCTTCTATGGGGCTGACATAGGATTTTCTTTCTTCAATATTTACATAAAATGCCATCAAGTTATTTGTGACCAGTTAGTGCATATGGAAAATTCAGTCCTTTTGATGGCCTAACATTACATGGTAAGAGCATTTCATTCATTTATGGTTCTCTTCATGACACAACATAATGCATTGTGGCTTACCCAATGGGTAGCAGAATCAGTTTGTCAACACATACATTTATTTGACTTTTAAACAAACTAGATTTCCCTATGGTTAATCAAGGCCAGCCATACATATTACCACTGTGGCAAACATCTCTGAAAGAGAGATGGGGCAGAGGAAGACACTGAAGGAAACCCTTTCCAATTCCTTTCCATCATAACTTGACTTAAGTTCTGTTTGTATAAACACTGAAAAGGGCATAATCTCAGAAAACATCTGCTAGGTTAGATACCTCAAAACTAGCAAATTTAATCCAACCTGAAACATGGTATTGCAGCCAAAAGTCACCAAAACTTAAAATCAAAGACTGGCACATACCACATTTTAAAATTAAAAACAACAATTCCTGAGGACAAGAACAAGATTATAGCCAAGTTTCCAATTTTTATAAAAAGCTAAAACTCTAAGTAGACATCAAAAAAGTAATAACAATATGAGATTGCCATCTGGCTCTCCTTATTTAGAAATTAATAAGCGTAACAGGATGGGCAGCCAAAAAGGAGCAATAGGTGATAGACTTCTGCCTTCAATATGTCTTACAGTAACACTACTTGGGAAGGTTAATCAAAATTATTTGAGACAAAGTAATGCAACAGTACAGGACACAGCTGAAGTATCCCACTCCTACATCCTGCCAGCTCCTGGAGAAAGACCACAGGGCTGCAGTAGCAGACATCCGCAAAGAGTGCTTTGAGTTAGCACTGAAATAATCACCTTCAATAGATTAATAAATGGGGAAAAGAATGTTTCTTCTGCCTCTTAAAGATGCAAAATGAAAACTGTCCCCATGTGGATTTGCTAAGACTATACAACCATAGTTTATATATATACTTATATTCTAATAGCTTGGAATAGGTTCACCTCCTCTAAGTATACAATAGAAAATAAAAAATAGAAAATTGTCCTATCCCAACCACAGTGGGGAACATTTGACATCAGGAAGTACTGAAGCATTCCTTCGTAACACCTGGGAAAATTGCTCTGAGGTTTATTAAGTACTTTCTCCTAACTCTGAACATCCACATAATCCACGTAAATGTCTGGCTGGACAATATATGGGACTAGCCTTATTTGATTCAGGAATCTTGCAGCTGCAGATCCAAATTTTCTTGCACTTCACATTGTCACAAAATTCCTATTAAAGCATTGTTATGCAGAAATGACTCAAATTTAGGTTCTTTTTTGCTAATTGGAATGACCCATGCCAGTAGGCCTGAACAGTAGAGGCACAGGCTTTCCTCATGAACCTGGCAACCCAGTACCCATTTTGGCCAATTATTCAACATTGTAACATACAGAAATCCCTTTAAACAAAGACACACATGCTACCAACTGAATAGTTCGTAAATACCTACTAGTCTCCAGTAAGGAACTCCGAGGGTTGGCCCTGAAAAAAAGTTAGCAGCATTAACCCAAACCCTGTACTCTTACTAAGCCTTTTCTAGACACTTTTGCTTCCCTTCTTCCTCCACAGCTCCTTCTTGACCTTAAGGCACACCTACTGCCTCTCCAATCAATATTACACTTGGCTCCTCAACTAAATTCAGTCACCTGTTTCAGGCACACAATCTTTCCATTCATACACTACTCTTATGTAGCCTTAGAGCAAAATACACTAACATCCTGGAAGCCCTACACCAGAGACAGTACAGTCTCTTTACCACTCAGTTTATATAACTTTCTCAACCTCAGATCCCTTTTATCTGCATGAAAGTAATTATTCACTTTCTTTTCTTGTTTAAGCCTGATGGAATTCAGGTGAAACATCTGACTTGAAGAACAGACTTCTTGTATAGCCATTCTCACAGCACCTGGACAGATATCACCTTCTCTTCTCAGACTTTACATATTGTGATCTATCTGATCACAAATGTTTAAGCACCTTCTGATGCTCATACGAATCACAAAGCCTTGCCAAAGCAGATGTAATTATCAATACAGATTCTTTCATCAATAGCAACAGCTATAAAAGCAAATTTTGACAATTTAGGCTATCTGTCATCCTTTTGTGAAATGATTCTGGTTTCCAAAAGAACTGGATTTTAATATATACATGTTTGAACTATCTTTGGTAATCCTTATACTGCAACCACATATGAAGATCTCTGTGGACATCTGTTTTGTTTCACTCATCTGCCATGTTTTCAAGGGGATGCTGCAAGATGGGATTTATTCTTTCTGTCTCTCAAAGTCTGCACTACCTTAACATGTTCATTAACATAGATACCCCTATAATATAATAATTTCATTGAAGGGAGGTTTTACATAGTAAGTTTTAAAAATTAATTTTTTTAGCTGTATATGAACTTACAGATAAAAATAAAAGAATATCAAGCAGAACAAATTATGTTCAGTCTACTTATAAAATATTCTGGTTTCTTCATTCTTGTAATAGGAGAGGAAGAAATAAAGGAAAAATAAAATGCCAATAGTGTCCATCTTAAAACTTAAGTAATCTCAAACGAAAGCACTGTTTAGCATCAAAGAAGACAGATTTGGATACACACATTCTGAAACAGCAATGACCTAAAAGTACATGTGCTCCTTAGCATGCTAATTACTCTAATTCTGAGTAGTGATACAGTTCTGCTTAATTGTTCTGCTTGCACAGTGCATACACTCCATAGTTAAAACCCCCAAAAAAACATCAGAAAGAGAATTCTAATTATATGTTTCATTAACTTTCAGAAAAATAGTATGCACTACTGACTTTCAGGTGCCATAATAAATGCTGCTGGGCGCTTTTTTTTTTTTCCCCCGAAGTAATTTATTCTCTTTCAATAAGTCCCTCTCCAGTTGGAGAAAAAACATGTTTAGGAAGAGTGGAAGGCAGGTATATTTATTTTAGACAATTGCTGGAGAATGGCAAATAGATAGTCCATACATTTTAGTTAAATAACTCTACTCACTTAATATGAACAAACTTTATGTGAATGTCAGAACATCTGCTAGAGGAGATGTTGTTCAAAACAGCTTTTGCAAGTCCAAGGAAAAATACAGGATGGGGTTTTTTTTTTTAGTGCTTTTTTAAAGACTTCTCACAGTTGGCAGTTTGACCCTTAATATCTACCTCTTGATAATGTATTGACTCTGTTTTAATTCAATTTTAAAATGCTTTCAAGGAGTTATATGCATATATTTTTGGAACATATTACAGAAATTTATTAAATAAACAACTAAAAAAGTAGATTTACCTTTTTCAGCCACATAAACTCAGTACAAACCAGATAATTTTGCTCCCTACTGCCTCTGAGAAATGTTAGGCATCAGGAAAATGGAGCTCTTTTCACAAGCATCCATTAAGGACCGTCTCAGGTTTTCCTCTTTTCCACACGCACCACACCTTCTCCCTTCCTCTAAATAAATTAACTTTATGATAATTTTGTTCCTGGCTCCTATTTTTGACTTGATGAAGCTGGCTTTCTAATCAGGAAAAGTAAGTTTAAAAGTCAAGTGCAATCAGGGATTATTAGGCAAGAAATGATTATGATACGTATTTAAAGATAACAACTAATGCCATACTAGTATAAAAAGCAAACACGCTTTAAACTTAAAACAAATGGCTTCCACTATCATCCTTTGTTTTGATTTACCACACAAATAACCTAAAGATGGGTTGATATGCTCCTATCTTACCCTAATCTTAGAATAGGAAACATTTTTGAGAGAGAGATTTAACCACAGAAAAGCTTCATGAAATCTGACATTGCAATTTCTTTTTGACAGCCTGCACGGAAAGCAAAGACTGGACAGAACTAGCAACTTAGCTACCTAGTGTGTAAGTACTTTGGTTGATGCAAAGTGAAGCATCTCTGCACCCAAATCTTGCTCCTATTCTGCACCCAAGTTTTTAAATTTCATTCAAATCCATCTCGTTTCGATTGTTTTTCTAAATATGATCAGGAAGCAATAGGATATGAATCTGTGGGAATTGTACGTTCAGTATCTTTAGCCCTCTTCCACCCTAGAGACTGAACACTCTACTTATAGTTCATTTCCCATGATATACTACAGGATTTTAGCCATAAAAGAACATAAATACGTCATGGGACATGTACTCTAGATGCACAGATGGCTCCTCAAGGAAAACCTGGACCTCACAAGACCTGGAAGTACAAGTTTTATCAGGTGCTTCCAGGAGGCTTACAGAAAGCAATGAAATGAAATTAATATGAGAATTATGAGAACATTATTATATTCTCCAGTGAAATAGAGAATTCCACTGAAATGGAACCATACCACAGAAGTTCACCTGCAAAAAAACCCCACAACCACATATAAAAACATGTCAATGGAGGAAGAGGACTCACTGAAAAATGTTCACGTCATCATTACTTAGAGATTGTTTAAAGCTTCCATCTAAAAATTTGCAAAGAATGAGCTCCACCACTAGGACATCAATAAAAGTAAAAGATGATAAAAATTTGCCTGTTGCAGGGATTTGTGAAGTCACATTGCTTTCATACAGATTGTGTTAAATTGTGCGACAGAGTTCAATTCCCATCTTCTCCATAGGTGCTGACTGCATGTGAACTTCTGACAAATAAGTTGACAAAATGACAGCATTTCAGAGTATTTAAAGAATGATTTGTATGTCCTTTTAGATCTTTCAGTATTCAATTTAGTAGCTCTAAGTCCCAGGACAAAGCACCTAGATTGCCCAGACATTGTACCATGACAGGTGAAAGAAGTGATTGTTTATGTGCTGCATGAACAATATACATGATCTCACAAATGCAGAAAAAAGTGCTCTGTTTAGATATCACTTTAGAGCATATAAATATGAATTTCTAGTTTTCTTGTTTTTCCCCTTCTCTTCTAGGGAAAGATGAGCAGTGAGGTCACCTGCATGGATGCCATCTGCTGCCAGCCATGGCACTGCTGGCTGCAGCTCTGCACCTTCCAGCCCCACAGATCGCCCAGTAAAGCATCAACCTTTGACTTGGGTACCACCAGCAGCCCTGGGGCATCGGCCGGCAGCTCTGCAACACGCAATACAAGGGCGCCCGCTCGCAAGGAGCTCTTCACCACTTGGAAGAGAGCGAGCAGTGGAATCTTTCTTATGTGCATAGAGAGGAAAATTTGTGTTTGTGAATGCAAGTACTCAGACGTAAAGGGTTGCCTCCATGCACTATCACCTGGAACTCAGAAGTTAGGTTATTCTGCATTTCTACATTCACTTTGGGCATATTTCCATTAAGTATACTTTTGATAAACCCCCCACAAGGATACAATTAATTAGTATTTGTTTTTAGAAAGAGTTATTATTCTAAGTGTTAACATGTAGTAAAAAATGTAAAGATACAGAAGATTTATCAGTACGTTAACTGGCATGGCTCATTGGTTTATATCAGCAGCAATACCTATTTGCAACTCCAGCAGCACAGACTCTGTAAAAAACTGCAAAAGTCAAAATTTTCTACTTGGAACAAATAAAACATAATTAAACAATTTGTTAAATGTCTTCTGTGCATACATAATAATTAAATCTAATGTTTAAAGAACTTTCCTGTTCTATTGCTGAATCAGTTTGTATGCCTCAGGACAGTAAGTGTGTCGTGAGTTTCCAAAATTTCAGGCTAAATGTAGGATCTTTGAAAATGATTTTTTAATTGTCTTTTAAAGTTTCAGATGCTCATGTTAAAATATTTTGTCTAGAGAAATTACAAAAAAATGAATGGAAGAATACTGATCATTATTTCCAGTACAGTTAAAATTTATACCTGTATTATACTAGACAGATAATTAACAACCAATGTCATCTCAAGACAGTGCTACAAACTTACATTAATGGATAATTTTGAAACTGAGTAATTGCATTTGTTATGGGCCCTTCAGGGAATTAGTATGTGAAGTTCATCCTCCTCGTTTTAATTACAGATATAACACAAGTAAATTAAGCCAAGACAATATTCTCAGAAGTCAGTTTCCTATATGCCAATGTCTGCTTGGATTTTTCAAATAATAATTTATGCATACCAAGGAACATTTAGGTTTGGGGTTTTTTGTTGTTGCTGAGTTGTTTTTTTTTTTTTTTTTTTTTAAATCTAGTCTTTTGCTGCACAAATTTACAAGGATTAACATTTATTTAAAATAATCTTATACTCTATTCTCATTCTACATTTGTCTAATTTTTTTCAAATCTTTCTCTCTCCTATTAATTTCAGTATTTCTGCAACATATCTATTTCCTTTAAGCACTGGGGCATCTTGCAAACTGAGGAATACATATCTCCTTGGTGCCACTCATATTTTATGCCATTACTATATATTGGTGATATTGAAATTTATGATGCTACCTTATACTCCATGATTTATTTTATATGTGGTCCTAAGACAATATAAACCAAAGGCAATTGCCACGGTTCCATGGCAAAAACAGAGACTTGAGGATTTAATTATGCCAAAAATTTGGATATAAACAGGAAAGATGAAGCATTGACCTCTGTGGCCTGCATCAGTTTTAGCAGCACAAGGGTTTGGTAAAGCCAAGATTCATGTGTAGATTTTCTTGTAAGGGCCTCAGGGATTTTATTTGGATGCCTACTGAAGTCTAACACAAAGAACATAGAAAAAATTCCTCTTACCAGGTTTTGCCTCCTTACTGTTGGACTCTGGGATTTTTGATGATTTAACAAAGCTGTTACTATTGAGTAGGGGGTAGGAATGAAGTAAAGGGACAAGAGTTTGAGTTACCAAGCTTGTCTGCTGCACAGTCCAGCACTTTCAGTTATGATTTGCTGAACACCATTTATTTTAAACTTTCAGCATATACCTGCAGCTGCTTATCCTCCATCCAGGACAACTTTTCTTGATCTGGTCCACTATAACACAATTTAAATTAATAACCTTCCTATCAAGGCCTTTCCTTGTACCTGTCCTATCCTCAGAGGTGTTACTACCTACGATTTTAATAGGGTCCAAGAAGTAGCCTTCCACCAGCACTGAAGCAGCAAGATGCTGCCATTGCTGCCTTGGTGTCTTACCCTCACCAGACAAATTAGCAGCAACATCCCACAACAAACAGCCTCATTTTAAGATTTCTGTGGCTGAGAGCCCTAAGTTCAATTATTCAGTCTCATCCACCTCAATCAATCTTTAGTGAGTACCAGGTAAATGATGGATCATCCAGGAGAAGGAGATGAGTGATACTGTGATGCTGTCTGAGCACTACAAGCAAAGTAAATTACATCCCATGCACAGTGCACACTAAGCACTTCCAGGAACCAGGGAGTTCCTACAACTGCATATCGTGATTCCTATAATATAGGAAGTAAAATGCAATACAGCCTCTCACTTACTACATGCTGACTTCACCAGCTAGACTGATGAACTTCATAAAATAAGGGAATTTTTATTCACTTCCCCCTTTTGTTCAGTTTTAGAGCCTGCAGCAAGCTGGAATTGGCTTGAAAATTCACCTAACTTCTTCCACTGCTTCTCCCCACAAAGTGTTGCAGCCAAGCATAATACTTCATTTGTACTCAAAACCTAATGAGAAAAATTATTTAAAAAGTAGATGAGACATTTCTTTTAAATAGTATCATAACAAGCCAGATGATACATTCAGCTGCTGCTCATGCATGGCAACAGTGAATTAGGATAAGATACAGATTTGTTAATGAACATTTAATTACCTTGGGACTGAAGGTGTCTTGGGTTTTATGCTGTAATATTTCTAAGGCTGTGCCCATTAAATGCAAATAAGTAGGAAAGAAGTCTTGATAGATACAGCAGGAAAAATGATGCATGTTTTATGTTCTTATTAAATTTCAGTATTATTTGAGGCCTGACCCTTTCTCTCTCTGGTTCCATGGCTGAGAAGCTATTTGGTTGCTTAATTTTCAGCCTGATTGTTTCCCGAGAACCACAGTTCAGCAGCTTCTTCCACATGCTGAGTCGTCATACAGAGCCATCCCCAGGCTCTCCACTCCACACTGCCTTTGAGCCATCTTCTATGTGCGTGATTTTTTTTAATTTCACATTAAGGAAAACAAAGAAAAAAAAAAAAGCTCCTGACCGCTACCCTGCTCTTTTAGAGGGGGACTAGCTGGCTGAGATTAAAAGGAGTTAAATAGCTTGACAAAGGCACCTAGCAACTCATGTGTCTTCCAGCTACCTGGAACAATCCTACCCATTAATGAAAACTAGTTTTTCACCTTTGGTTCTGAAGGAAGAGAAAGGAAACAAAAGCAGTTTTAATATAAACTTTTTTCATCCTGTCTTTCTGAGGAAGGGAGATATGACTGAAGAGAGAACACCTCCTTGACCAGCTGAGCTGCCACAATGAAGGTAGCACTCTCAAAATCGTTCTTAATTAATAAGCATATGAACTGAGGGATGATTTCAAGGCTGAGAGTCACTATTGAAACAGTGACTGACTGTAAACCAACAGAACTAGTTCCTCAGATGTTATAAAATCACAGTAACACCAGCTGGTACTCAGTGAGTCCTTGTGGAATTAAATTGCCTGTCTGAAAAAGGGAAAACTGCACTCTTCTGTCCACTACTGAAATGCTCATTTCTCATAATAACCTTAAAAAGAATGCATTACATTTTTAACCTCCTATTCCTCAGTTGTGTTGAGAACTTTTCTCTAAACTATAAATGTAGTGACATTTCCTAGTTGGCTTATCCTTAAGAGTATTTTATTCTTCTCAAAAATACACTGAGATGAACACACTGGAGAAAACTGATAATCTAACATCAGCCAAATTTTGACAGCTGGAATCAATGATGGGAAGTTCCTCAGAGCATGAGATGAAAAAGCATTCATTTTTCTTTTCACATTAGACAAAACCCCTTCAATGGTATCAAATAGGAATAAAATCTTAGAAAACCTCACTGACAGGTAGGAAGGATGACCAGTGTTACAAGTTCTTGGAGTTCATTACAGTAAATTCTGACTGCAACAGCTAAAGCTTTTCTAAGGACACCCTGTTCATATCTTAAGACGTTTGACAGTGACAGATTAAAATCATGGTCATGCAAAGATCTGTTCACAGAATCAAACATTTTGTCCAGCTAGTCACAACTATCATAATAGTTTCCTCTCAATCCTCTCTGCAGAAGAAACACAAGAATATTTGAGTCCCCATTTTGAACAAGAAGATAATGCCATTCTCTGAAAAGCCCTTTAAGGACCTCTTTCACTTGGTTATTTTCAAACTTATTTAGTCATTATCAATGCATGGTTACTAAAACCTACTTGACATTTCTGAAAGGTGGTTTTTTTTCCTCCAAATTAATAGCAGAATGGAAGTTGATAGCACTCCTTCTTAGACAAACTTTGAGATACAAGGCTCTGGAATATAAGAAATAAAACTGACTGTTCTATTAAATATGTTAATAAATAATATGTTATGTCTGGAGTTGCATGAGTTGATCCATGAGTTGCTCCTTACCGTAGTCAAAGTAAATAATATTTTATGATGCTGTGCAAATGAAAAAGGTAATATGGTTTTATTTATCATTAATAAATCCACTAACACTGTTATTTTCAGGCAAATGAATGTTCATGCTCTAGATCATAATTCCTGTTCTTAGGATAGTATCTATTCTACAAAGAGGAACGTTGTATTGAAACTTAGCAGCCATACTTGTAGTATAGTGTCTGTCACCTTTAAAGGTGACAGATTGTATACATATTATCTTATATATCTTTTATATGTAAGTATATACAATATAGACAGGTATAAAAGAAGAGAGTATATACATGTATCTTGCAAGATTCTTCAGTCTGTTCACTCTTTCTCATTATTGCAGCTGTTTCAGTGCTAGATGAAGTATAACTAGATTTTCTTCCAACCATATGCCTTAACACTGTATGCTTTTCCACCATGGCTTCATCCCTCTCTAGTGGTTTACATTCTTTAGGGGACAGAATGCTCCCAGATCAGATAAGGTCTGAATACAGACCTCAATGAATTAAAGTGTTATCTTTTGCTGCTCTGAATGTTGCATTTCTCTAGTCTTTCATGGCACTAGATCTTCAGCTAATATTAACTCTCAGCTGGAAACACTTACTCAGTCTTCAGTTTACCTACTTGCCATTCCCTAAACTGTTCTTTGCTTTAACTTAGCAACACAGATTGCTTCTGTCAGATATATTCTGACAAATATTCTCAGTGATTTACAGTGCAAATATAACCTGAAGGTCTGTCTTCTCTCTCAAAGCAAGTAAATGTTACACTAGCATCTTAGAAGCAGAGAGGGGAAATTCCCCCAAAACATTATAATCTTGATCCCCACCCCCCCAAGAAAAAATAGCACTTCTGCTCATTAGGCCTTCACAGCCCCACTAGTGGAGATACAGAAAGCAAGCTGTCAGAATTGCATACTGAGAGCAGGCTTCCAAAACCACTCAGAGGAACAATAAAAGCCTGCAAGATGCTAAACACTTTAGAGAATCTGGACCCTAATCGCTCTTACTGAAGCTTCAAATGGTGCCAATCAGCAAGAAACATCAGGCTAGCCAGCATACTGTAATGGCATCAATTGAGATGCAGTCTGAAAGGTGTCATCTTCAACTAGTACAGGTATTGAACTAACAGCAGTCCCTTAATTTGGGACACAGACATACCCAACTAAAATTAAAAGGTATTTATACCACATAGCCTTTTCTTCCCATTTTAAAGGGATTTCTTTTTATTAACTTCATGTTTAATACCATATCATTGTCATAGGCTTCAGGCACAAAATTAAACACATTTACCTCTTCTGGGCAATTCCTGACCCAGAAGAGGAGCCTCTCTTTCTATCCATAAGCATTACTTGTTAATTGTTTCTGTGGACACAGTAAGAAGTTTCAGCTCAAAACTATGTCAGCACTGCCTGCTTAAGTCTAGGGGTACCATCTGAGAGACTCATAAGCAATCAACCGTCATTTGTCCTTGCAGGTCAGCACCTGTACACTTTATCGCCTATGTGCATAAAAGCACCTCAGCTCTTCCTGCTATAAGATAATTGTCAAGAACAAAAGTCAGTTGGGGTTGAACAGCCACAAAGGAAAGGGTCTAGATCACAAGCATATTGATCCTTTTGCTTGAGAGAAATCTATTTTGATCTATTTTCAATTCTTTCTTAGCTTGACGTGCAAGAGCTTTGTCTATATATTACTTTTTTGCTCCCGTATTTATGTATCTTAGTAAGATGAGGGAGGTCTTAAAACCGTTCTGAATGACAGCTGTTAAAGCAGATTGTCATTCGCCCATGTAATAAAGGAATGTAATATTCTAATATTACAATATGTTTTAGACTTTGAAATACTAGAAGATGATACAACCAGAATCTTTTTACTTTTGCTCATGAAAAAAGGTAAATTAGTTGCGCTCCCTCGTCACACTTCTGCAAAGCATCCTTAACAACTAAACTGGACAACTGGGTTTTCTCTGCCCTGTAGAGTGAATACTGAAGTAACACAGACCCATGCTTGAACTCTCACAGATAGCAGATAAACAGAAAAAGCAAAAGCTACCTGGTGTGCAGGGGCTTGCACAGATCGTAAAATTCAGAGCACCTGGGCTGACCCAGTAGATGTGATCCACTAAGTGATCTTACACACTAAATGCAAGGAGTCACATTATCTGCATATGTAAGTATGTCAACACACAGCATCCTGGAAAATGAAACAAAAAGACTTTACCTCTTTAGCACACCAATAAGCAATTTAACTGAAAAATTTGTAAAGGAAATTCTACAAATCAACATGTCCTTCCTTTGAGCTCAAACCCCAGCTTTGTGGTTTATTCCAAACTAAGAACAATCTCATTGCCACATCCTAAATTCCTACTTAAGTGTCAGCAACTGCTCTGGAAACTATTCAAGGGCCTATAAAGGAAGTTGAGGGAACAGTGATTTAGTTCAAATAAATCATAGATTGGCTTTGGTTCAGAAACTAGCACATGAAATTCAAATATGTCATACAGAAAAGCAGACTAATTGATTCAAATTGCTTTTGGTAGCTTACCAGCTGTGGGTAGAAGAAACACTACCCCAACTACAGAAAGCCAGAAATCTTGTTCAGACAGGCACAGCATTTATGAATGGAAAAGGTTTGCAGTCTGCTGCCTGTAGGAAATAAGTGTGCCTTCAGATCCTCCTTTTTCAATTATTAGCTTTTAAACTATTACAGGCCTTTATATAATAATATAAATTCTTGATGAAATCCTCAAAAAACTGGGGTCATATTCTTTTGTAAAGAAACAGATCATTTCTTACATGTGTTTATACGGTGCCAGGCTGTCTCAGACGGGCCTTCCAGGCACTAATGCCTATGAGTACTTTAAGCTAACATACACATCTGCATCCTTGCAGGCTCTGGTGTTCTCTCTGGCTAACATAACTCTATAAAATAGAGTATTATGTCAAAAATCTGGAGTTGATGGCATAAAATCATTATCTTATGGTTTCATATTGTTCCTGTTCACTTTCATATTGGCTCAATTACCATGTTATTTATAGCCTTTTCAGAGTCTAGTTATATTGCATTAGACATTCTGAGATATTTGTGGATGGGTATTTTCTGCACAAAAACTTTGTGCTTATTCTTATTATTACCCTAGCAGCTATGCAATTCCAGAACACCAACTAAGATTAATTAAGTAGGCATAAGTATTGCTGAAATCTCCTCTAGTTTGGTCTGTCTGTTGTCACTGACATTTCTACAACCAGCAAAAGACCTGCTAAAGAAATGAGTGACTAATGCTGAAACAATCCAGTCTAATGAGACCTCCTGGGAAACCACCTCTCCTTATGTGATCAAAGGAGGAACTTTAGTTCCTTTTTGTTCAGTTGGGAAGGGTAACAGACTGCATAAATGTATACAGTAGCTATCTATGCTAATATGGTAAGCAGTCCAATAGATTTAAATAATTACTTCATTTGACTTCACACTGAAATATAAATCTAGTCCATAAGGTTCACAGTAGGCTCTGCATCTATAAAGCACAATTCTGCTGTCAACTATCTAGAAGAATTTACTTCCTAATTGTTTGTCTAGCAATTCACTTTTATTCTCTATGACCTGTTAAATCCTGGTAAACTCAGTAAACCATATGTGACTTAATAATTGCAGTTTGTGTTTACCAATCTGATGACTACCTGTATGTTCACAAGAATATAGTAGTATCAAAATTCATAGAAATGGCTCAGAAAAGCAAAGTGCCAATAGCTATGCTGAGATTAGATGAACTCTCCATCCTACCTCATCTCAGGTTCTGAGTCTTTATGGATTTCTTACATGTGAGACAGAAAGAGAGAAAAATAAAGTTCCTACATTGAATTGTCCACTGGAAAAGTGTCTTTATTCATTGAATACTGAAAATGTGTAGGCAACTATGCTTCTAAATTACATATTCAAATTGGCTGTCCATGATGCCCCGTAAGGTTCCTTGTTATCCATCCAGACCTCTCCTATCTTGGGGGGTGAGAGGGATCAAATCAGTTCTTGCCCTAAGAAGTTAACAGAAGAGGCCAAACTCCAGAAATATCCACGATTTTTCCTTTGTGTCCTGATCTCTCAACTCATACCCTTTATATGACCTCCTGTTACCCTCCTTGATTGGAGTCCACTGTAGCTGCTGCCTTGAAGCATCCTTGCCAAACAGGTATAGAGCTACAACCCAAAAGCATTTAACCTTCAAAGGATAAGGAAAAGAGGCCAGTGGAAATCCAGAGAGTTTTTTATGCAAGTCAACCCTTGCATCAAAAGTCAGAAAAGGAAATGTTCATCAAAGAATCCAAACAGCAGCACACACTGTATTTTCTTTTTCTCTCCTCCTTACTGTACTTGCCTGTTTCTCTTTTTTTCCCTGAGAACTAAACATCTTCCATTTTTGCATCTTCCATATTGTCCTACTCTTAATTTGTTTTTTAATTAAGTTATTGCTGGGCAGAGAGTCTTCAACTTCAAACAGTTTTGACCAAGCTCCAATTACATTAAAATGAAAGAAAACAAACTGCTTCATACAGAATGCTTCTGCCTGGTAATTTAGAAAATGCATATTTTACTGGAGAATCCATTTTCACTAGCATAATCTAAGCAAGGTTGTACAATAAGACTTCCCATTTAAGATGGCATTGTAGGGAAAACTGAAAGAATCCTACTGTTTTCTACTAACATGTTTCAAAATGTTTATTATTATTATAATGTTGAAATCCTCAGATGTGAAAATAATGCTTCATCACAGAGAATAAAATGCACCAAATTTCACAGAAAATCAGAGCTTAAATGGCTTAATTTGAACAGAGGTAGAAAAAGACTGGGTTCTTCAGGACCACATACTAGTGTGAAGGAAAAAAAGCTGAACAATTCAAACAGAGTGGGAGATGTCAAAAGGCAAGCTAGAAGCTTTCAAAAGCCAGGCTGCAGCACAGAGTGAGTGACGACCCTTGCAACTCTAAAAGGGACCTGACGTGACTGGAATCAACAAGGACTGTTGGTACATGAATGAATCTCTTGGGTGTATTTTTTGGTTTTTAACCTCTTCTTTTCCTGAATGTTAAAGAAATGTTTCCTTTTAGAGGCTGGAAATCTCTAGAATACAAATAGCAAAAAAGTACACAAAATACGAGAATAAACTAGCAACCATAGTCATGGAACAGATAGGAAGATTACATCAGGTATTTGATTTCTCTGAACTAGTGTTAATTCTGAATTTGTTGATCTTAATACATACTGGGAAGAGATTAAAAGCACCTAAGTATTCTAAACTCAGCCATCCTCAGAAGCAAGGACCATTTCAGGATGTTTGTGTTATTTCTTTCCTCTTTTCTTTAAAATACACACGAAGGAAAAAAGAGGCATAATTTGTTTTTCTGCTGCTATTACTATTCTCATCTAGTGGAGACCTGAACCACCATCATTCCATTCATGCCAATGAATCTTGACAGCTCTAATATAAAAAGCTGCTCCAAGGAAATTACTGTATATTCTTCCTTCTCTGTTGAATGACTACACCCTTTTATGGTGATATTTTTATGAGAACTGTCTGAAATTAAGTACTAACCTGGTAAAGCTGCTGGGAAGCAGAGTGGAATGCAGGCTTAACCTGCCCACCACTGGGGATTTAGTGCTGGTTGAGTATGCACGAAACAGTCAGGAGAAGGGGAGATGGTGGGGAGTTGGACACCTCCTCAAAGAAACAGAGTGGACGTATGGTGATCTGCTACAGCTCCTAGGTCAGAAACCAAACTTTCTGCTTCTCAGCCAGTAGAGGACAAGACTGTTTTGCACCAAAGTAGAGGCCAGCTGCTTCCCTCAGCCTCCTCCTCTACCTAAAAGTCAGTGATTCTTATTCCTGAAGCACCTTGATGGTGTCCAGAATTCGCTGTTCCCCATCTTAAAATCTATCTATGCTATTGAATAGTCACAAGCATTTGAGCTTTAGCAACCTTAGAAGTGCTTTTTGATGTTTCCACGCATATGCTATCACAATTTCAGCAGACAACAGTCTGCTTTCCTGTTACCCTGTCTCCCTTTCCACATCATTCTGTTTTCACTCTCTAAGTAAGGACTGCCAGTCTCCTGTAGTGGGAATAGCAGATTTTGAGAGGAGGATACACTGACAGGTCTGTGTAGCTAGCATGGTCACTGTGCTAGCACTCATCACTACATATAAATTTACTAAGCAAAGCCCAGGCCCTAAAGTCTTCAACCACCCCATTCATCACAGAATCAGTTAGGCTGGACAGGACCCTCCTGAGACCATCAAGACCAATCTCCAAATCTTTTATCAGCATTTCCTGTTTAGTGCCCTAGCTCATTGACTTTAGGTGTTCCCACATAAAGGGAGGCCCTGCAACCTCCAGCCCATGTAAGCAGCCAGTAAACTGTGACAAGATTTGGGCTGCTCCTTACCAGTGCCATGTGGCTGGAGAACATGCCTTTTACTGATCTCCACTGTATTAAACATTACTGCCAATATGTTATTTACAGTCTTATTTTATCTTTGACTATTTTAATGTGCTATAAAATTTCATTTTTTAGCCTTACGAAAAAAAATTAACTTTAGACTTCTAGGCTTTTATGTCACTGATGTTTCTTCGAAGTGGCAATTAATGTAGGATGCATTTACTGAAATGGTCTTTTTCAGTGTTTTCCAAAAAGTTAGTAATTCACCTTAATAAAGTTTCTTTTCTTTGGGATCACTGCATAATTTTAAATGAGCTCATGCCATCATTTTATATTCCAATAAGTGAGGAAGGTCACCCTATGGAAATGTACTATTTATATGGCAATCTACTACAGAAATGTAGTTGCTTTTGTCCATTTTCTCAGCTAACAAAATTTCATAGAAAACTGAATGACTGTTTTATTACTTACTTGAATATGAACTATTTGTATGAGTCTAATCAAAACCGATTATTCTCATTATCTGGGAAATCATAACTTGCAGCCTTTTGTCTTCTGTTTGACTTCTTGAAAAGCTTGATATTAAAGTGCTGAGGATTAATATTAATGCATAATTATATGGTCTATAGTATTATCAGAAAATTGTCTTTTCTGATGTTTAAGATAATTTGGATAATGTTATACTAATATACATGTTACTAGGCCAGACTATATTTGTACTACTTCCAAACTTCATTTAAAAATATTTATCGGTAAACAGGTATCTAGCAAAAAGCTATACAACAATTCTTATTAACTTAAAATGCAGATATGAAGAGATACCACTGTGGCACTATGACATATCATTCAGGATCAGAAAACGGATACACAACACATAAAGAGTATTTTCACATAGGTAAAGAAGTCACTGTAGAAAATAGGGTAGTTGTGGGGAAACTTGATCAAGTCAAAACATATTTGAAGTCCAAAATAGCAAATTTGTCTTCTGTGATAGAGACTGCAGGATGAAATTCTACCAATCACTAGATCTGAAGGAAAATGGGAAGGCAAATATCTCACAATGAGGTATTACTGCCTTGATAAACAAAAGAGATCCACAGCATGGTCAGCACACTGAAAGTCATCAGGCATGAGACCCAGATTGGTAGAAATGACACTGTATCTTAAATTCTGTTTGATAAACTCTGAATTTTACCCTTACTTTTTCCTTACCCCTCAAAATACCACTTGATTATTGTTACTGGACATTAGTATGGTAAATGGACCACATCTGGCACCAGGGAGAGGGTTCAGTGAAAACTTGGGTTATTATTTCTAACAATTTGCAAATGATCAAGAACTATGTAAATTGTGAATAAAGGTTTGCAAAAAATTCATACAAAATCAGATTTGTGTGTGAAAACTTCAGACTAATTATCCTCCATGGAGTGGAAGGCCTGACTGTTGATCAGGAAACCACTTCACATGTGCACTGGAGACAGAACAAATCAAATAAGAGTCAGTGCAGTGAAGCAGCCTGTGTTCTGGAAGGTTCTGAGGAAACTTTCAGGTCACAGAATGACACACCAGATATATCTGCAATTTTAGAAAATAAGAATACAAGTTGTTTGGACTCTATTTTCATAGAAGGTCATTTTGTTGACATCAGTAGTCTGTCAGTGTTCTATTTTACTGCAGTGAGAGTTAACTTTGACACTAATACAGATACTTTGGGTCAATTTTTCCACTAGTAGCCACAACCTTTACAAACTTATACTATGTGATATCTGAGAGAAAGTCAGTGTTTATTATTATTTTTATCTGCAGAGAAATAGCCAGGACTTTAAATTTCCAATTAGTCCTATCTCCCTTGCTGATCATATCTGTTAGGTGTCTAATGCAGCATCAGTGACAAATAAATACATTACCCGAGATGATGCAGTTAAATACAGCTTTCAATTTTACATGCTTAAGGAATGTATTGTTGAATAACAAATAATGCTTCAAGTCCAAACTCCAGTTTTCTCTAGCAAAGTTTTGGGATTCATTTTGAATCAAGAGGGGATAAAGCCTCAGCTGTGCTATTTTCTTTTGACCTTAAATCTAAGTCTTATGTTTCAAAACTGGATGTGAACATGGCAATCTATCTTGTATGTGCACTCCAGAATAAGATTAAAAAGGGACTAACACTCCTGTATACATCACCCTGTAATTCTGCCTAGTCCCTGCTTGCACTGTTTTTCCACGTTGAAAAAATATAAAATCAAGTTCTGTTTGTCAGGAGCCTGAACTTTAAACAATAACTGGTATCACTATGCCATCTTAATAATGATTTGTGTCAGCATGATCAAAATCAAAATTCAATTTCGTGTCTGTGCTACCCTTTTCTTGAAGGTCTCAGAACCTTGGAAGTCATGCAAACTCCAGATGTAGAGCTCAGAGTGGGATCAAAGCTAGGAGATGTAGGAAGTGTCATGACCCAAACATTGCTTCTGTTTTGAAGACAGTGTTCAGCTGTGCTGTCTGAGAGTTGTTTCAACAATCTTCCTTAAGACTGAACTGAATGGGTTCCTCACTACCACTGTTTATTTCGTCTTTATATCTAAACAGCTCTGCTCATTCTTGAGGAATTATTCCAGACCTGGAATTACAGAGATATATTAACTCTGCATCTCACCAGCCAAGGATAACTTAAAACACACTAGCTCAGGTTCCCAAAGCAGTCAAACTGTGATAGCACAAAACTCCACATGGACTAATTTATCATGCTTCTTAACAGATTATATTAACCCAAACAAACCACCATGCTTCCAGCATCTTGCTGGCTTCCAATACCCATTTCAAGCTGTTCAGATAGCACTGTTTCAGCAGCTGCAATGCAGGCGTAATTGGAGAGAGCCAATTCATAAAATTTAATGTATTATAAATCGTTAGCAGATCTAAATATTAGCTGAATTATAGATAAAAGGTAGTATTTATTATAAGCTCATCATGAACCCAACTTTTAAAAGGAGTCTCAAACCCCTTGAAGACTTACACATTGACTTAGTTGGGTTTAAAAACTTTAACTGAAAAGATAGTATGTATGAGAGATTAATGCATATACATTAATGTATTGACCAATTACTGGTCATTAAATCATCAACAATACGTTGAAACACTGAATTGATTTATGAAGCTAGAAGGTTTATGGTTGTTTATAACATTTACTGAAGATATAACCGTAAATATAAAGGATTAAAGATGCTTCTGAATTTACCTGAGGTTTACTGCTGATTTAAAATAGAAAATTAGAATGTAGTTTTCAATAAGTATAGTAATCAAGGTTGATATTAATATATCTAAGTATGTGTGAGAAAAGGACTGACAATGTAATTACTACCATTGAAGATTATTTTGATTAAATGATGCTTAAGTAATTAAACATGATTATTTGAAATCTTTCCATTTCCAACTTTAGCATGTTTGATTAAAATGTCACGTAGAAATAACAAGGTCCTGTATAAAAACCAAATTTTGTCTCCAGAACAAAGAAGGAGATTATTTCATTATTTTCTGTTCTTGTGCATTGATAAAGCTGATTATTTTCTTTAAACAGATTTTGAACATTTCACATTATTCGGTGTACAACTAGTAGCAGAGAAGTGGCCTGTCCACGGCCACAGCTCTGGGGGAAGCTCAGGCAGTAATGGATGAGGAGAGTCCAGGCCCTGCCCTCGCCTCCCCCTCTCCTTTCTACTCCACTTACCCCCCTTCTCGCTGGGGCTCCTCGCTTCCCGCCAGGCAGCTGTGTGGGTACTTTGCTCTTTCTCACCAGCCTCTCTCATGTCCGGCACCTTCTGCTTCATGGTGGACACAATGCAGGTCAATGGTAAGCACTCCCAAAACCCATGGCTCCAGCAGCACCGGAGTATCTCCTGAAGATGACCCTGGGGAAGCAGGATGAGGTGAGTGTAGCCACAGGCAAAGGCTGTTGATCCCCACAGGTCCTTATGGCCAGGAGACACGGGGTCGACAGCCCTGCAGCTCAGTAGGGCTAGAGCAGGGCCCAGGCCCAGCCCCTGAAGGGAGGTGGCATCCCTTTCCCTCCTGTCCTCCCCTCTCATCCTCTACACTCACTTCACCTGCCCCTGCCCCAAAGCCCTCTGTATACCTGCTCTGGTGCCACCACCTGCTGTGACATGGCCGCCGCCCAACTGCTGCTCACTGTGACATGGCCAACCACTGTCCTTCCTGTCAACCTTCCTTCACATTCAATATCTGTACAGGGAATAAAGTGTGCGTGCTGTGGGATAAGCACGAGGTTTATGCCTCAGCGCAGGGTCGTACCAAGCTGGCAGTGGCTTATCCCTGAGTAGGAGACGTGCACGTTGGGAAGGCTGCTGTGGTGCCTTGAGCCTTTCATTCTTACAACTCTGAACTGGTACTAGGGCAGCAGGGATGGAAAACACAATTTATATGGCCCAGTAGCAGATTGCTGCCACTCTGGAGCAAAGGAGAGGAAGGCTGAAGACATGGCAAGGCATTTTAGTTGCTTTCTTACATTTAGACATCTAAATTTAGTTGTATGCAATCTGATACTGAAAGATACCACAAGGAATTCATGTGCTCTAGTGGTCATGATTCATCTGAACTGTTTTAGACCTCTGTGTCAGCATGGGATGAATCTGGGCCTAGAAATGTTGGTCTTCTTTTCTACTTTACCACTAGAGATGAGCCTTTCTTTTGACAAATAGAGCATTTCATCTTGCAACTTAAAATTATACGAATGAATGTTGAATAGCTTATTGCATTATACATATCCTGTAAAAACTCCTGAAGACATGACGACTGCCAAATTACAGTAATTTGCAGACACTTGTCATTGACAGGATTGACAGAAAGAAATTTGTTCGATACTTTTGGACTAAATCTATCAAAATTAAAACAAGACAAAACAAAACAAAACAAATCTTTTTCTTCATTGCCTTTTCAGACAAATTCCTGCCCAACTGATCAGCATTTTGTCCCTTCATTTTCCTCTCTCAGAGTCATCAAAAATTTCCTGAGCAGCTGTAAGGGACTCAGAAAGAGACTAGCAGTCTGGTTATTGTTTAAATTAATAGCTTAGAATATTAAAAGCTCCACGTTGAATGAAAGACTAAGATTCCAGTTGTAAACGAACAAATTTATTGCCATATGGAAGGGCAAGCTGAAGTCTTACCAGTACATCCTAGAGAGTTTTGGCTAGTTATTACATAATCTATTATAAGGCGAAAAAACTATAAATGAATGCAGAGAAATAAAAGTAACCGGTCTGATGCTTTCAAACAGGGAAACATGTAGAACTGATAATTCAGATTTTTTTTCAGCTAAAAATAATCTTTAAAGCTTAAAAATTATACTAAAATAGTATATATAGTACAGACATACATAGAGCAAGTTAGAGGTAACACTGAAATGGCAAAACTGGAACAAAGACCACCATGCAGAAGAATCTATGGCAATGCAATACTCAGGCTACAATGGTGTCATCATAAAAGTGAGTTTCCCCATTTGAAGTTCATGACCATGACAGGCCACAGTATTGAAAATTAAGAGGAGGTTGTGATCACAACATTTGGAGTTCTTCCAGACTAATCTTCAGAGTTTTTGAAATAAGCACAATCATTTTTCTAAGTGCTCATTCATTTTTCATATGCCCAGTTTGTCTTCTATTCTGCATTTAAACATATTACACTTGCACTTTTAATGGATATCTAAGATTTTAATGGAATTTCAGTGAACTGCACTTTTTATTTCCCCCAAAAAAGAATAATTTATTAGGAGCTGAAGCCAGTCTCCTTTTTTGTTCTGCCTAGTGAAAAGACAGCCTGTGGTATATTGTATTAATTCCTAATATAAACTAAGTTAGATGACTGTAGATCAAAATGATTACTTATGCTGTATAAGAAAACAGATATAGTAGAGAAAATGTGAAATGAAAGGGGACAGAGCAGAAACTATGTTTCTGCAAACCAGGGAATGAGATAAGAGGGTAGAAAGTTGTAAAACGATTACATAAAGAAATGTAATCAAACTATAAGCACTATTTTTTTTTTCAGATACCATATTTTCCAGAATATAATTTTATACCACATCAATCAGAGCTTTATAAATGCAACAGAAAAAACCAAACATACAGGTGAATGATCACTTCAGTAGGCTGACAAATTAAACAATTAAAAATTTAGGTACTTTCTTTAATTTGCTGACTCCAGTCACAGTCACTGCAGGAACTGTCTGAGTGCTGATATCCCTACTTGGAATAAATATACTTAGGTTTTTTTAAAAATACATTTTAGAGTGTATTTCTTCAGCTTTTTGGTAGAGCAGACTTAATAAGAGAGATGTGTGCATGCCACAGTAGATCAGCATGCAGAATTTTAATTACAACTATGTCAATTTTAGGCCCTCAAATCTTTTTAAAAACACCATTATATTGGAAAAGCTTGACTGAATCAATTGTATGGCTATTTCTTTACATTTTGGAATGCACTCATTAAAGGTGACATCATTTATCTCAATTTTCTAGTCGATCAATATTTGCCAGAATTTTTTTTAATAACCTCAAATGTGTAGCATTATATCTTAAAATCCTAATTAAAGAAGTGTTTTGTCCCAGCAAATATATTAAAAAGCATGAGTTTTCATATATTATAATCAAGAAAGTGTGTAAAAATTTCCACTAAATGCTTGCAAAGGTTTAGACTTCTAATGCACAAAACACTTTTTGTGTCAACTTCCTTTCATGTCCTAAACATTTATGATCCAATAGTTTTCATTTTAAAAGCTGCAACTTTTCTGAAGGCAAAGCTAGACCCCATTTTAGTAGCAACTTATTTCAAAACATCTCTAAAGGAAGCCTCTCGTGGAGACAGAATTGTAAAAAGCTGACATGTACCCAGGAATGTAAACCAACTTTGTCTTTACTGAGCATGGTTTTCCCTGATACAAGGCCAGATTAAGTGGGTCAGCAAGCATTTGCCTGTGTAAAGGATAAGAGAAATACAAGTTGACCATTTAGCTCAGTAATATTATTTTCCTAAGAAATTTTTCAGTGCCAGTCATCACACTAAGACTAGGGTTTCTACTACAAGAATTGATTGTCTTCAAAGTGACTAAGTGATAACAGAGAAAAAGGAGATGGAGGAAGTTCAAGTTATTGACCTGTTAGTTTAAACTTCAAGGATGAAAACTGAAAACATCTGCATTTTCAGTTTCATTACAATGTAAGAAATAAGAGCAAGCAAGTTCAGACCTTTATCTTACCTGTCACTCAGATCAACAATTAGAAAATAGGGCATATAGTCTGGTTTTCCATAGAGTCCCACTCAGGGATGTGAGTTAATTGTCTTGCCTAGGAATGTCAGAAAATATAACCATTTAATTTTTATGTCTAATTAGAAGCTGCTGTTCAACATAGGCAGGATTAGCCTGAGGCCTACTCATACAGGTAAACTGGGCAACATGCAGGTCACTCAAATCACTTGGCCAACACACAGAATTTATATAAAATTCTCTGTACCTCTTGGTTAACACATTGTTTAGGCTGTGTCTGAGGTCCTTTCCATCCACAATATGTAATGTCTACGATGTCCCTTAGGGGTTACGCAGTATGTGCTGTGGAGAGTACCCATACCTGCTGTAAGGACAGGTAGTCATCTTGTGCTCGCCTCAACTTCTAAATCTCCTACCAACCCTTAAGAAAACATTGCTCAGCTATTGTCAATATGAAAAAATGACCAAGATACAAGATGCCTAATGCCACTTGCCACTAAGTGAAATGGTATAGATGACGAAGTCAAGCCCAGGCAGCCTAAAGGGAACAGACAGGATGCAGTGACCTGCAACATATGTCTGAAATTTTGCAGTTGTTTTGGTATTTCGTCATATGACATTTTGTTCTTTAGCACCTCATTGCCTTCCCTCTATAGTACCTATTCTACTTTTTATCCACACTATCTACCTCTTTTGCAGAAACACTTAGTTGAGAGATGCACACTGTTGTGTACTGTTGTATCTAATTCTTCCTAAGTCTCAATCAGAGAATTCCTGTTGACTTCACTAGGGGTTAGACTAAGCTGTACGAGTAGATTTGAGACTAGATCTTTGAAAGCAGGTATTTTTACTCCCCAAGGCTTCCTTCTCATTCACAAAATTGAACAATTCAATTTTTAAAATGTGTCTTTTCTTTCCAGAGAACTTATTGAATCTGTACTCAAAATAGTTCTGAGAAAGTAATCATTTTATATAATGCCCATGATAACTGAATGGTGTGCTACTGATAACTACACTGGAAAAAACTGAGGTGCAGAATTTCCTCTTTTGTAGCAAATGGTTTGAAGGCTTCTGGATTTCACATTGTAACTGTGAAACTTCTGGCACCCGCATACTTGTGAAGAAGAGTGACTCACTGAGGAAACAATTATTTTCTACTTATCAAGTATAAATGTGTTTCATAGGTATTAAATAGTTTTCTATTGGACATTCTTGTTTTCACGCTTCACAATACCTCTAAGCAAATTTTGCATCTTTTATGCTACATCAACCTTACTTTTTACAATGTGTTTGTAGTCACAGAGAATTACAGAAGATAAAAAATATATTCACCAGTTTAAAAAATATAGATATCTATAAAACATAAACGAAATATAAATTGTTATTAAAAGAACTTTAAAAAATAATATATTGAAATTACTATATAGCTTGCCATTGGTAATTAGCCGAATAACAACCTTAGAAATTATTGTCACAGTTTATGATGTTTGGTGCTCAAAGGTTTGCCATCAGCCAAAGAAGGAGAGGATCAGCTGGTCTACAGGTACATGCCATTTGAATTACAAAACCCTTCCCTCGAATGGATAACAAGAAAGAAGAATATTTTTTCAAACATGAACATGATTTTGGCTTTATTTCTAGGAAACAGAAAGACAAAAGGAAAGTATGTTCATTTGGAAAGCAACTTAAAAAACCCCAGAACCTGAATTATTCTTCAAGTTTGAGAAAGTAATATAAAAGAACTGCCATACCTGATCAGTCCAAAGACACATCTTCCTGAGTACATTGTCTCTGATAAAAGCCAACTGTAGATATTAAGGGGAAAAGTATTAAAAACTTCTGCCAGAAGTATTACAATTTCTAACAATCACACTAATCATAAACTCAGGAATACTGCAGAAATTAAGATGAATTAATGAAGGCACATTTGTGACTCCTGAGTTGGGGGGAGAGAGGAAACTAGAAAAGTGCCACATGACTAGAAAAACCACATGACAGTGTGCTGAAAGAATAGATTTGAGAGAAGTCAGCTGTGCACTAATAACACATTAGCATCGCTGTTTAAGAGTTTTATCCATGAAGGAGAAGCTGGTCAATAGGCATTTTGACTAATCATTTTTGAGTTAGTGCATTGTCTCCTCTATTTTGAAGGACTTCTTTCGCAGGGAAAAACAAACACGCACATTAAAAAAAAACTCCTAATGCCTCCAAAACTTAAGTAAACCCAAATTTAGTCTGTAGTAATACTTGTACCTTGACTGAATATCCACAGATAAAAGTAATGACACCTTAGTTAGTTACAGCTGTCAAGCAGAGAAAGTGATTCTTCTGCTATTAAGTTGGAAAAAGGAACATGGTACTGAGGTTAGAAAAAAGATGCTATCCTGCCAAATTACTCCCTCTGCCTAGTATGCTAACAGCAATAATGAAAAAGAAAAAAAAAAAAAAACAAAAACTACTGAAAAGAGAAAGAAAAACCTTGCTTTTTGACATAATTTGGAATTCCGCAAAGATAAAGGGAATACATCTAGCAAGGGGAGGATGCTTCTTCATGGCTTCCTGAGCTTTTCAACCCAACATGAACAAAGCACACAATACTTTGATTTTGGGTGGGAATTTGCATATGGAAAAGCTACCTGAGACACTGTGCAGTGCCAGAAAGAGCAATTGAGTCCTGGTTTTCGCAGGTACTTTGGAAGGAAAGAACATAAGAAGAGACAAAGACGTGTGTTTTCTCTGCAGTCAACGTTTTTTCAATGGTGTGCCATGAAAATATTGACTGGAAATATATACTCTGTGTATTAAACATAAACATATTAGTGAAAAAAAACAAACAAACAAAAAAAAAAAAACAAAAACAAAAGCCAACCCCAAGACCTGTTAAAGAGCTTACTGTTGCCTTCCATACTGAAAGTGAAGAAAATTAAAGGGTGAATGGATACTTCTATGCATACAGCCGCCACCTTCCAAACATAACTTGAACTTTTCACTGCTGACAGAAACAAATCCTCCTCCCCAGCAGTTGGGTGGTCCCATTCATTTCTCCATACATTCTCAGAAGGTTTTGCTGTTGTCCTCTGCAATGCTCCGAGCACATTTCTGTGGAAGCTGGCATTCAGATGTACACATATTATATGTCTCCAATTAGAACTCATATCTGCTGCTCAGGAATTATATTGCCTGCTGCTTTTCTAAAGATTTCTTGATACATGTATGCCTGATGGTGGGTAAAAGAAGTAGGTGAAAACTGCTGAAAACACCTGCTGAAAACTTGGCACTCCCACATTTTTCAGCCACCAGTACTACAAAGCATCTGAGTGTATGGGCTGAAGGCTCTGGTCTTTATAGCTATCCATCCATCACCCACTGATGCAGTTACACTGCTCTCTTTCTTCTCAGCTTCAGGACAAGAATACCATTACAAAAATTCTCAAGTTTATGTGAAAAGTATGGAGAACCTCCCAACATAACCTCTTCAGCACCAGGATTATGTCAGAAGCACCATTTAACACAGTGTTGTTGCCTAGTGATATGTTGTCTTGATTTTGGCCACCACTATGTCTTTCAACACCTTTTCAAAGAGGTTATTTCCAGTTTAGCTGTTCTCATTATGCTCTGCTTCTGTAACAGTTGTTACACAAACCTGTTACCTGTTAATATTGACAAGACCCAAGACCGTAGCCACTCATCTGCACTTTGTCCAAGATACTATTTTGCCTGTGAGGTTTTTTTTTTCAGGTCCTATACATACAAACTGTAGTGTGACTCACTGTGCATATTAATAACGTTGATTTCTGCCACACCTGAGCCAATGGCTTTTAAGAGATATGTACACAGATGTTTGGTCACCAGCCCATCCCTCAGTGATCAGGCAAGAAATCGTGGACAGAAGGAATATATAGCAGGAGCCATAGTGAATTAAATAGGCAGGAGCAGTAGTGAATGAAATAAAGCATGAATACATTGGCACCAGTGATGGATATGCTGGCTGAGAAGCATAAATAATAAGCACATCTTTTCAGATCAAAAAGGTTTTAGAGCACTATTTCAGAGGCAGCCAATAGTCCACTAATCTGGTGGTTCGAGAAGTGACCCGTTCTACTACTGCACAAATGGGAAATAGTCTCATTGCCCACTGAATTAATTAATTCATACATGGAATTATCAATCATATCCCAGGAAAACAGCTCTCCCTGAAGGAGCCATCTGCATGGAGCACAATAATGCCTGCCTGTTCACCTGCATTTGCTTCCCAGATCTCATGCTGCAAAACGTCTGCCTGTGTTTCTTCTCAGCAATCCTCCATGACAGCTTTCATTTTTTGGTACACAGATTCCTCAAAGAATGTCCTTGAAGGGATGGATGCAACAAAAGAATAATTCCCCAAACAGCTAAATAGGGAACTGTAGGAAGAAACCAGGTCTTTTCAGAGCAAGCTTTATAGCTTTTTCAGGTAATTTGAAATTCATGGATGAATAATATAAACAACTAGAAATTGTTCCAGGTGCACAGAGAGTAATAGGCTCGTTTGCTGCGAAAGTGATACTGCATGCAGGCATAGATTTACCTATGAAACTAGAACTTAAAAGTCTCTTATCATGTCTAAAGTCTCTCATCCCTAGCACTAACTGCTAATTAATCCCTCAGTTAATTGGCTTTCTTTAGATTTGTTCCAAAATATGTATATAATACTACCTTAAATATAACACAGGAGGATATTACTACAAGAAGAATGCCATACTGAAAAGAAAGAAACCGGGGATCTTGAAATTTTTGAATTTTTCTTGTCATTCACTTCCACAAAATGAGTCATTTGGAATTTGCTAATTCATCCAGGCATTTACGACAATTTCTAAGAATTAATCCTAACTTACCTCCCATTCTGAAGTATTAATCTTATCGTAGATTCCTGCTCAACAATACTTCATCTTGTACTTCATTTATATCAGATTCTTTGAGTGATCTACTCCAGAATGCAGGGTCGTAAGGAAAAACTTCTAATAAAACAGCCTCGGGTTTGGGGTTTTTTCCTGCTTTTTCTTTAGATATTTCTTTAACATTGAAATTACTCCTTACACATCACCATCTAATATATCTAGTGCAGTATATCTTTCCAATTCCAGATGCTTCAGAGACAGATCCCTGTTCTGTACTTGTGTGTACAGGGTTACAGACTTTTTGGAAAGATCATCTTCCCCCCCTCCATTTTTTTTATTCACTTAGTGGTTTGTCTCCTTGAATCATCTCTTGTCTTCTTCCTTCAAGCCACAATAGTTATCTAATGTTAGGAAAAAATTGTTGCTACACTTAGGTAGAAGTTAATTGTTCTCACTCCTAATTCACATAGTACTGTGTGTGAGGGGCTGCTGTAGCTCCAAAACCCCAATCACACAGAGTACTGAGACCTGCAGCACTGCACCATCCTGGGGAGCCCAGCCGTGCCTTCAGCCAGGCCATATCCTGCACTAGAGGGCTGGGGAGCCACAGTAACCTCTCCTGTGAACCATTCCCAGAAATACTTATTTTGCTATGCAGCTCATATGGTCAGGAAAGCTGACCATACCAGGTTGCAGTTGCTCTTTCCTCCCATTAAGTCAAGTTCATTCATTTTTATGCATATTCCCTCTGAATGGGGTAGATATCATGCTGGGTTTACTGGCAAAGTCAAAAGTATGAGCTAATTATTTTGGTTATTCATTATCCTGCTGAGACAAATGTTACCAAGAACAAAAGGCAGTACTTAATAGATTAGCTGGCAGTGCTAATCTGGTATGAGTTTTGAGCATTACTCAGGAAATATAAGCACTATGAAAAAATCTAGTGAGATCAGAAATGCCATGTGGTAATAATAACAGAAGAAGGGACTTATTCTCTAATTACCAAACATGAATTTG
The DNA here is from genome assembly GCF_018691265.1 of Tyto alba. Taxonomy (NCBI): domain Eukaryota; kingdom Metazoa; phylum Chordata; class Aves; order Strigiformes; family Tytonidae; genus Tyto; species Tyto alba. The sequence continues at coordinate 15,535,215 of NW_024881279.1, forward strand.
GGAAATTCAGCTTCTAAGGCACCATGACTTTGCAGTTCATTACATTCTCAATGACTCATTTTATTAATATGTCCTTCCAATTGCTTTGTTGTCTTGAATGCTTATTGTAAGGGGATCATTCGTTCATTCAAGATAGGGTTTACCCTTGTGTTCATAAAGAACTGCCTTAATCTAAGCAGACTTGTTGCATCCAAATTCGAGCAGATAATGAGAATCCAAGTGAAGAGCACAGCTACAGAGACTAATAATCCAGAGTGGGAGAGAGAATCCTTTCAAGGTACAAAAGAGAGCTGACAGAACAAATTAAAGGAAGATTTATGTTGAACACCATAGGGTTACACCTTTCAATTTCCCTATTACGTTGGTATCACAGGTTCAGTGTGATACTGTTGCGTCCTCATAAACTTACAGCTGAAATAAACTGCCCTGACTGTGCTTCCCATGGGAAATATTAGAATTTGTAAACTGGACAGTCTTTTCCACTTCCAACCAGAGCTACATATAGGACATGTAGATGTCAACACATGATACATCTTATAGAGACACTATCTTAGGAGAGCTTTCAGCATGTTTGGAACATGTGCTATGGCTGACAATGCATTCAAAATACTAAGCACTAAACACCCTGGTTACACTTTCAATTTTCACATTCCCTGAGACTTCAAACATCCCACTCCAACTGATTTCTGTACGCACATCAGTATCAGTGTAAGCTGAATCAGTACCATTCTCTGTTTAAAAGCTGCTAAAACCCACTTTGAATTTTCAGTATAATGGAAAATTATTTATGTACCTACTGAACAGATAAAATTTTATTAACTTAAAAATCTATATTGACTTAACACAGTCAATCAAAAAGTAAAGCACAAATTACGATGTTAGCTTCCTGTTTCATTCTGGCTTCCTTTAGCATTGACTAGACTTAGAAATGGTTAAAAGGTCAAAAAGTACCGAATACTAAAGAACTTTGAGAAAGTTTCTCACCTTATTAGTGAAAAAGATGTTAAAAGTTCAAACCAAAAGAGAACATGAACTTATGGAAGAGCAGGCACCAGCAAACCTAAAAAGTCTGAGTTAATCATGAAAGCAGAGAAAAGGAAGACTTACCTTTTGGATTTTTTATAGACATGTATTAAATCTGACCTAACTGACATTATCCAAGAATAATAAAATGTCTAGTCCTTTTGCTTAGCATCACTTTCCCTAGAAAACAGTCCATTCACATAGACCTTAGAGAAGTCATATCACATGCATTTACCCCTATGGGGTTCTTTAAATCAAAAAGGAAAAGTAGGTAGAAACCTTGCTAATGTTTCATATCTTAGCTTCTGATAACCTTCTAACTTATTAACACTAAACTAATAAAGTACAGCTAAAGTCTGAGTTGCCTGAACAAAGTCTTCTCTAGCACAGAGGACATAACAGGAGTTTCACATGTTCCACTGTTAACTCTATCCATTGTATAATGGCAAAAATAGCAAATTATGAAATATATTGTCTTATATTATTACAGCTCAAGAGCTGTAATAACAAACCGTCAGTACTACACTTCAGGACTGAACTTTCTAATCTTTTCACAGGCATGACTATCTAAAGGTATATATTATGTATATTTATAGTAATCCCATGACAATGAAGCAAACACAAGATCACACAGTGTCAAAACAATTCAGTTTTATGCAAAACATACTCACGTACATTTTTTACTTTCATGAATTAAAATTATGGAAGCACTTTAATGCTAACGCTGGTTCGTCAACATTGCAGGAAGAGGGTATGCAAAGACTTATTTATGATCTTCTAACATATTAGCCAGCAAAGTGTTTTTTTCCAAATGCAGTGTCGCACAACTTGGCAAACAAACAAAATGGTAATTTTGCTTGTGATTATATTGAAATTTTTTTTGCTGAATGTTAATGAATTTTAAATTGTCTCCATTAATTTTACTTTTTAATTACAGCACAATATGAACTTAGTGGAGCTGATTAAAAATTGATTCATCCATTCTTCAGTGAAAGTTCTAGTTCCAAATTCCTAAATTAGAATGGTCTTACTTAAAGTGCAATTTAAACTTTAAAGAGAGAAAGTGTAGAGAGTAATTTTAAATACTTTTAAGCTCTTAAGCAGTTCTTCTTACTATTTTGCATATGATGTACAGATACATGTAAAACAGAATGTCCTTTCACTAAAAAAAAGTGATTATATAATGTTTTCATTTTTGTCTATGTGGCTACGCATTTCATAAACAAATTAGTGTGGCACTGCCAGTACAATCTTTCTTCAAGTATTAATGGTTTCAAGCTAGCCTTCCACGAAATCATCTATATGGAGAATATTTCTAGTTAGATATGTGAGTACTAAAACAGAGCGGTCAAGTGGCATGTAGAGGAAATCCGTATTACAGGAAGTACAGACCAACAATCTTGCAAAGTGTAACTCTAGTGGGAGAATCCAAAACATAATGTAGCAACCACTACTGTGAAAGTATTTTGAGATATAGATACAGATATATTTAATATTCTACTGACATAGATTTACAAACCATGGAAGCAACAAAGAAGAATAATGATAGTTCATACCTGTAACTTGTCCACACCGTTTGAATAATGTGTTAAAAATATTACCATCACACTATGTACAAACCATAAACAAAAAAAAGGTGTTCCACTTGGTCTCAAGAGAAATTTATGTATTAGCCAGTCTGAAGAGGGGCACTGGCAGTTACATAAAAAAACTCAATCATGAATCCACAAAAATAACAAAAATTCCTCACAGTGGGAAACCCTACATTCTTTTATTAGGTAACTGGTGCAATAAAACAGAAGGAGCGGGGTAGAAAACTTTAAGACAGCTTGAAGGCAGGATGACAGATACCAAAACTCATCCTTGGGATAAGCCATGAGCTGACTCACCCAGCTTATGAGGTTGGGGACACAGGTTCATATAACTGTGGTTCATCCACAGCCATTTCCCCAAAACCACTTAGAGACACTGGAGACTCCTATAAAATTCAGTTTCAGAATTTCTGATAAGGATTGGGGTTCCATTTGAAAATAACGAGGCTAATATTTCTGCCTTAATACCGGAAAAAGCCAGGGTAGAAGGTACAACTGAAGTATAAGATATAAATGAACTAAACAGTCCGTAGTTCCCTGATTTTCCTCAGATGTTTGCACCAGAGAGTGAGAACTGTGTGGTGGTTATTCCTTCTTCAAAGACAACTTAATTCCAAATCATACTTTGTACACATTTCTTTGCATAATGTAGTGTTATAACGCTGGTGTCCAGCACAGTGCTGCTGCACATTTCTTTCCACATTATTGTTTTCTTCATTTGTGGCAAATATTCAGCTTTGCAATTACTATTGTGCATTGTTCTTATATACAGCTTAATGAAGAATGTCTCCTTGGGATCCTATGGGGCTGAGCTTTTCAAAGAAAATACTCTGGGTAGTTTTGAAGGTCCTCTCCCAGGAGATATTAAATAATTTATATTTCAAATATAAACTCTGTGTATTGTAAGTACACAGAGACTTCATGTCACTGCTTTCTCGTCCGTGTAGAAGCCAGCCTTCAGAATACCAGCCATATGCTGTCCCTTGGCAAAGAGTTGGCACTGGCATCAGGACAAGACATTCATGTAAAAGAATCCAGGGAAAACAGTATAACTCTGTGTTTGAACAGTAATTCTGTATATTACTCCTCCTGCTTCCAAGTGCCAGATTCTGTTTACCTTCATTAAATAAATTTTACTATCCATGAAAGCAGAGGAAAAAAATAAATATGTATGCATGTACATACGTATGCAGTGAGCTATGATCAATTTTGCTGCTAGATGGTATGATATGAGCTTAAATCTAATTTAGTAGATTCAAAATAAATTATGAATTTATATGTATTTTATTTCAATATCCACAATACTGAATGTTTAAGAAATTGTCATAAATCTCTGCATTTAAAAGTCTGGCTAACCAGTTATAGTTTCTAATTCAGAGTTCCTTCTGTTCTGTTTAGTACATTTAATATGAAGCCCATTTGGGATTTTTTGTGTTTGCTTGGCCACATATAATGCACAAGATACGTGTTTTGGAGGAATTAAGACTGTTGATAACCATTACTCCCCATATATTTTGTTTACTTTCTTAAATATACACACTCATAAGTGGGATATAAGCACATGGATAGTCACTAGGATGCCTCCTGTTGTGTATTTTGTCTGTTTGCACTGGATGGTATGTTTATATCAGGTCTAATAAGTAACCAACACTTTTACAGCTACAAGCACATATTTTTTTAATTTAAACTTTTGGAGAAACTGACCATTCAAGATTACCTAGAGCTGTCCAAAAATAATATTAAAAAACATTGTATTATTTATGTTAAATTCAAAGTGTCTGCAAGTAATTAGGTTACTCTATTTGCATGTCTGATAAATTTTCCTGACTGCTATTTACAAACGGTCCATTTACAAAGGAGCTTTCTACTAAAACCTGTAGAAGAAACATCTGTTTGATGACTGTGGATATGTGAGGTGGGAGTTAACTATGTAGGCGGGGGGTGTGTGTGTGCATATATATATTTGTATGCATATACATACACAGATTCACACACATACATGTGCATGTATTTTTATATACATACACACACACACACACACATATATACATACATGTATTTTGTATACCACTGGCTGGCAGAGTGGAATTTGAAAATGGAAAGGAATCAATGTGAACACATATCTCAGCATCCACCACAGTTTTTTCATTACTATCCTCAGATTTTTAGAATCTATTCAGGAGAATTTCCAAAAACAGATACGGAATTTATGCATCCATTGCACTCAATGACACTCAGTGGGGTTTAGAGGATTAACTCCATCAATTTCCACAGAAAAATCCCTCTGCTATGATTCATATGAGGCTGTTCTAAAGAAATCCCAGTGGTGAGCTTAATAATGTCTTGGCCAAGGGGCAAATCTCTTCAAAGCTTCACAAGAGCTCATGCATACCAATAGAGAATAAAGGATGATCCAGGGTCTGTTTTTCACTAATCAGTAGAGAAAGTTCTACAAATCTAAAAATATCTTGGACTGAGCTCTTCATATACCTTGATATACTTTTTTGTATAGTCAGCTAATGGAAAACAATCACAATAAAAACCTGCACATTTATTAATTATACATTCCAGAGAAACAATTTATTTTAATACTATGCCAATTTAAACCCAGTTAGGATTTGAAATCTTAAGAGATATAATGATACACTGGAACAATCTTGATTACAGAGTTAATTAGAAAGCAAGTAGTTTACTTTTTATTAAAAATTAATAATTCATGTACCTTAATTGTTGGATAATGATGGTTTTGTGTGCTATATGTAGTTAAAAATTATAAAATAGTGCTTTACAGCTATGATTTAAAGTATTCATTTTCATAAAATATATGTCAAAGGGTTGCTGTTAAAGCAGTTATCAAAAATCTAATGTAAATAAAAATACTGATCATTTAAAATAAAATAAAACAACCCTAATAAGTCAGAGTTACCAAGGCTTCTATTTTTTGCTTTATCAGGCAAAGCCACAAAGAATTCTCTTAATAGTCAGAATAATCCAGGACCATAAGCAGCCCAGAAATTCTGAGGGGCCAGTTCTCTTATTAAAGTTGAAGGCTCCAGACTTTCCTTTGGGTTTAATTCTAGATGTCCTTTTCTTCATGCACACATGAATAAATGGGAAAATTATTTCTATTAGCTAGATCTCCCATTTAAGCAGAAACGCAATTGTCATGGTACCTAAATATTGCATGTACACGCTCTAACTCAATTTTCTCAACATTATTTAGATGTGCTCAGTGCTTAAATCTGATAGGAAGACTTCCCACCTGTACCAATTAACCCTACCCTGAAGCTTTGTTAAACCTAGATGTCCTTGAATATTGTCTTGTTCTCTTCTGTACTGTTCATCTGAGTTAGTGTGAATTTCTTCCTAGAAATTATTTGTAATCTAAAAACTGTATCACTCTGTCCCTATTTTTTTAAATTTTAATTTCTCACAAGCTACAAATGGATTTTCCAATTTAAGCATATGACAAAAAGTACACCCCTTCACAGCATACTTTCCCTTTTTCTCTCTTATTTCACTTACACCAGTCACTGTAGTTGTTAACTGGAAAGACAATTTTTGATGAATAAGGGCCTCGATACGCTCAGGTGGAACTACATATGACTCTAACACTAGCTGCTGAGTTTACAGTATGCATCAAGTCAAAAAATGTGCTATGAAATATCCAGGGAATGTCATACTCTCTCCCAGGTGAGAATTAAATATCAGTAAAGAAGATACGGGGAAAATCTATACCCAGCATCATCATAACTGGGATTATTTTTAACCACAGTGTCATGTTGGACCTATTATAACCCATGCTATCTAAATATGCTCAGCATGAGAACCAATGCAAAATTTAATTTTATCTATTAGGAAGCATTTAATAGGATTTCCCACAGGAATCATAAAATAGTTTGGGTTGGGATGGACCTTTAAAGGTCATCTAGTCGAGTCCTCCTGCAGTTAGCAGGGACATCTTGAACTAGATCAAGTTGCTCAAAGCCCCATCCAACCTGACCTTGAATGTTTCCAGGGATGGGGCATACACAGCCTCTCTAGGCAATCTGTTCCAGTGCTTCACCACCCTCATGGTAAAAAATTTCTTCCTTATATCTAGTCTGAATCTACCCTCTTTTAGTTTAAAGCCATTACACCTTGTCGTATCACTACAGGCCCTACTAACAAGTCTGTCCCCAGTCATAAAATCGTAGACAGGTTTGGGTTGGAAAGGACCTTTAAAGATCATCTAGTCCAACCTCCCTGCTATGGGCAGGGACATTATTCACTAGATCAGGGACAAAAGAGTGCTGTCTGAAAGCAACCAGATCTAATAGTCAGAACAGCAGAGCACAGAGGGGTTTCTTCTCGAGCCCTTAAGATACTGGGAGTGTTTCCCTGGGGAGTTTGTCACCTGGACAGTGACCTTCACTGTCTTCTCCATTTCAGAAGATCCAGAATCTTGTCAAAACAGCAGAGTATCTGTGCAGCTGGATTTTCTTTGGTACACATAGTCTGAAAACATATATATATATATGAATCTCACTGTGCTTATGTGGCTCCCTTTCTATTTATTAGAGGATTTAAAACTGGGAGAAATGGTTGATACACCAGATGTGTGCATAGCCATACAGAGGGACCTCTAAAGATTGGATAAATTGGCCAACAGGAACCTCATGCAGTTCAACAAAGGGAAGTGCCAAGTCCTGCCCCTGGGGAGGAATACCCCATGCATCAGTACAGGCTGGGGGTCAAACACCTTGAAAGCAGCTGTGTAAAAAACACTTGGGGTCCTGGTGGGCAACAAGTTGACTAAAAGCTAGGAAGATGTCCTTGGAGCAAAGCAGGCCAACAGCATCTTGTGCTGCATTAGAACTGCCAGCAGGATAAAGGAGGTGATCTTCCTCCTCTGCTCACCACTTGAGACACAGCTGAAGTGCTGGGTTCAGTGTGGGGCTCCCTGATACATGAGAGACTTGGACTTACTAGAGCAAGTCCAGCGAAGGACCATTAAGATCCTGAAGGGCTTGAAGCATGTTACATCCAGGGAGAGGCTGAGAGAGCTGGGACTGTTCAGCCTGGCAAGAGAAGGCTCAGAGGGATCTTATCAGTGTGTGTAAATACCTGGTGGGATGGTGTAAAGGAGGCAGAGATGGATTCTTTCCAGCAATATCCAGTGATAGGACAAGAGGAAATGGGCACAAATGGAAATACAAGAAATTCTCTTTAAATATATGTGAGGTTAATTACACACTGGAACAGGTTGCCCAGAGAGGCTGTGGCTTCTCAGTTCTTGGAGATATTCACAACCCAACTGGACACAATTGTGGGCAACCTGCTTAATTGATCCTGCTTTGAGCAGGGGTTTATGACTAGATGATCCCCAGGGGTCCTCACCGAACTCAGCCACGCTTTGATTCTCCAGTTCTAAGTGTTTTTCTCTTTTCTGTAACTCCAGCCTGGTTTTTGGCTCTCATACCACGCTGGAGTGTAAATACTTACAGACACAGTGCAGTTTAAGTTTATTCCATGTCTTCAAAATTACAGAATTAGCTCTGCTGTTCATATTGTATCTATATTTTCCAAGTCACTTAATGTCTTTGTTAAAGCAAAGCAATACTGCATTTGTCACACTGTGGTGCACTAACTAACTATTTTAAATTGGTGATGTTCGCTGAAGAAAGTGCTAAGATGACTACTTTTTCTGGACTGAAACAGTAGAGAAAAGCACATATTTGCAAGACGAAAAGCATGTTAATAGAGACCTGTTTACGACAACACATAATATGAACTGATGATTAACCAGGCTTGCACATATGGCAAATGAAAATTATATACAAAATCAAAATTCATGCATACATCTATAAAGATAAATTGAGCACTGTGTGGTTCTAGGGACGTATTTCTCCTTCCTTTTGGAAAATGTCTACTTCACTTTGAATGATAACATAATGTAACTACAAAGCAGCACTAAAAGTAGCGCTGTTCTGAAAGTCCAAGGATGCAGGCACAGATTTAAAGCAGTAGTCTAAAAAAGATGAATAAAAACTCCCTCTTCTCTCCCACTACCACCATGTAAATTCAGCTAGTACAAGGTGTAATCTTACATCATGTAATACCGTTGTGCATGAACAGTCTCTCCCTCTTTTATGTTTCAACAAAGACTGAACCTGCTTCTGGACACTGCCCTTTATTAGTGAAGTCCAGAAGTAAAGACAGAAAATAGGAGATTTATGACAATATTTTTTTATGCTGGAATCAAAACTTCTTACAGAGATTTTCACCAGAAAATTTTTCAAATTCATCTTTGGTTACCATAGTCCTGATTGCAATAATGAAGATAAAAACGTGTAAACATAAAACCCAGAAGCTTGGAAATGCTATATGAAGGAAATGAGACAAGTGATGGCTCAATCTTCCCGATGCTTTGGAAACCTCTATGTTAATGCAAGAAGTGTGGGGAAGAAACAAGAGAAGCTGAATAAGAATTCTTAATAAGCACTTAATGACTAGCACTACAGAAGTTTACTAAAGTAGACACTTTACTGCAATGAAAAAGGCTATCATGTTCACATATGACACTTGTTTTGAGATCCAAATTTGGGAAGTTATCCTTGCCAGAAGTCTGGGAACTTGAACATGGGTGTTAAAGACGTTAGTGTCCATCTCAGATGATTAAATTATTTTTGCAGTTTAAACCCAGACAGCAGCCAAGCACCACACAGCCGCTCACTCACCCTCCCCTGCCCAGGGAATGGGGGAGAGAACTGGTGGGGTGGGTGCAGTGGAAAGAACTTTTGTGGACAAATACCACAATTATCCAAGGCACAACACAAGGTAATAATGGAGATTTACACTACCCAGGCAATCTTTAAAAAGAGAACTAATGCAGTACAACATGGATTAATACAGAAGTTATGGTAGAGATAAATATTACAGATGTACCTACAGGAGGCAGCAAAAAGCAATCAGGGCAAAGGTTGTTGTATGTTTAATGAGTAGAGAGGAATTTCCATAGGCCATGGTGAAATGCAGCTTGGATGACAATGATCATGGTATGGCAAGATTTAATGAAAATTAGGAAAGGAAGGAAGCTGGATAGCAGAATGGAAACAAATAGACTTTAAGAAAACTGAGTTCAATAGGTTCAACAAATCCCTAGGTAAGAGCTCATATGACAGGAAAAAAGGAATTACAAAGAGTGGCAGTTCCACAAACAATATTACTGGTGTAAGAACAAGAACAAACTGTCCCAATACAGAAGCTGAAAATAACTAAGTCAGAAGCTCCTCACCACTGTCAAGCAAAAGAAGGAAGCACAGAGAAAGTGGAAATAGGTCAACTATCCTAAAAATACAGGAAGATTGTGTAGAAAGAAAATTATAAAGGTCAAAACATAAGGTGGAAAGAAGCCAGCCAGGAAATCAAAGACAACAAGAAATCATGGCAGATGTTAGCAGTAAGATAAGTGAAGTGTCAGTCTAGTACTGCTTGGAGAAGGAAAGCTATCAGAATGCCAGAACTGCTCACATTCTGTATGATGTTTTTGCTTTAAAATGTTAACTGCAAGCACCTGGTTAGGACAATTAACACTGTAGAAAAATCTCAGCTTGGAATAAAAAGAAAAAAGGTTAAAACAATTCAGCTAATGATACTGAACGATTAATTTACTGAACTAGCTGCAACAATTCAGACATATTAAAGCTCATTAGATACCTGTGAGGAATTGAAACCCAAAAAGGTAAAATTCAGTGTTTATAATTAAAAGGGAATACCGGAAACATAAACCAGTCAGCTACAGAAGTATAATTGAAATAATTTAATTTTCCCCCCACCCCCAAATTGATCATAAATAACCAGGCATCTGAAAAATAATACTGTTATGCCTAAGAGCTAACACGGATTGGTCCAGGACAAGTCAAGTCAAACTAATTTTCTAATTTTCTTCTCTGACAGAGCAACAGATCATGTGAATGAGGAAGAAATCTTGTGTATTTCAATTTTAGTAGAGCTTCTGACTAAACATGTTCTAATAGATGCACCAGGGAATCCCATACAAAAATTACTGGGATAAATGTGCTTGTTAATCATAATCTACCACCAAAATCGTAAAATATACTCATTGGAGATACAGAAGCCTATGCATAGGTCTGGTTCTATTCAATATTTTCATTATTACCCTAGATAAAGGAAGAGAAAACGTTTATTAAATACGCAGCTCACACCAAAATAAGAAAGACCCTGTGTACATTGGAGGAGAGGTCTAGAATTCACACTGATCTTGACAAACTGAAAAACAATCTGAAACTAAATAGATAAAGTTTAAAAACAGACTTAAATTTGTTCACAAGTGACGCATGAAACAGTAATATCATGCCATTACAAACATATAACAAAATAAATGTTATAAATGTTTGTGCCTGTTTTAATAGGCATATATGACATAAAAACCTATATATCTAACATATAAACCATAGCATGTAAGCATAAACTTATACATACACACAATAAATAATGTGAAAAATCCTTGTCATAATGGTTCTACTCCAGCCACCATTGCCAAGGCTTTAGCAAGACTACTACTGATTCAGCAAAGCAAATGAAGCTGTCAACTGCGGCAACTGTGTGTTAGCAAGGACATTGGACAAACCAAGGTTGATAACCAGAGATTTAGGAAACATAACAAAGGAAAAACTGAAAGAACTGAGAATGTTTCAACTCAATAGTTACAGTAGATAAGTGAAAGAGTAATGGGCTTAAACTACACTAACAAATCAGTTTAGAGATTGAGAAACCATACTGGTAGCGACGAAGGAACAGTGAAATTAATTGCCTGGGGTAGTCATGGTATAGCTGTCACTAGAGGATTTTATAAACAGGTTACACAAACATTTGTCAGGAACTACACAACTATAATTTATTCTGCCTCGAGGGTCTCCCAGATTTCTTTTTCCAAGATTCTGCCATCCAGAAAGTCATTAACCTAACAGATAAGGTACTCACACAAAATAAAGGGGTTCTGGCATCAAGCTTCTGATCTTACCTAGACAAATAAATATTTAACAAGCACTTGGGCCTCAGACTTGCATGCTGTTCATCTGCATCTTATACAGATGCCCTGGCTCCCAAATTATCATCTCGCTGGGAATCTGGGGTGTTCTATCATCTGTTTACCTAAAAGAAATTTCTGCATCTGAAAGACTTCACAACAGATTTTTCATTTGAACTGACATCAATTTTGTGCACATTTTTGTAGTTAGTGAATTGACCCACAGTAAAAAGTATGTAGGCTGTGATTCCTCCCCACCTGACTTTATTCATCCAACTTGCAGCTTCCTGTACTCATGTGAATCTCTTGGGATGGGACAAACATCTCAGTTGGTATGTACAGAGTCTAGCTAATGTTCTTGGACTAGATAGACTAACTTTCATATAGCTACACACAGGTGGGACAAATCCCAGAATTCAGAAACCACTAACCGACAATACTTTGCAAAATTAGGAAGGGCATCATAGTCTGGCCTTTAACATTTTTAGCTTACATTTCAGTTCTCATCCAACAGAGATGATAGCTTGACAACTTAAAGCTATTTTATGCATATTCAGACTGTATTAACTATTTTTAGCTGTCTTTTTTAACTGAAGTGAGTAAGCACATTTTGCCAAACTGCAAAGTTCAGCAATGTGTTTAAAGGCAGAAGCTCCTTTGAGGTTTAATGCAGTCTTTTTCCAAGCAACATGATTTCAATCCAAACTCTAAAATATTACAATTTCACTTTGTGTTCTCAAGACAGCAAAAAGAAAACAAACAAACAAACAAATTACTTCAAGTTTGATTGACAAGGCTCTTCTATTATGAATGTGATGTAAAATTTCTCCCTGATCACCATATTCTGAGCATACTTCGCAATGACATTCTGCCCTTTAGCTAGGAGTCAGTACACAGCTTTGAACGGAAGTAACTTAGAAGCTTCCATTGTTTCAAGTTCTCTGGGAATGACAGCATTGCAAGCTATGTAATGTTTGCAGTATTCAAGCAAGGATAGAACAGGCCTTGCTGTTCTTTAGAAATTACTTACAATATCTGGACTAGATCCTGAAGATAAACTTCTGAGTCCAAATGCTGTAATACACAGAATATGCTGCTCCTCTTCCCTGCTGCAAAATGAATGTCATGAAGATGCTTGTTGAGGAACAGCATATGGAGGCTGATGGAGGTAGGGGAGTGAAATTATACTGAAGTGATGAGGAAAGGCAAACCCAGCATATACGTTGACTGAAACTAATGAAACCACTCAAATATAAACCCTGCCTAGGGAGGGTCTAGTAGGAGTCTTTCAAGAATGGTTCTGCTGTTCAATCAGCCCTGGGATGATCCTTTCATTATAACTGAGACACAGAACCACCTTCCTTGAAAATAATAAATGATGTAATAAGATTTTCTTCTGTAGAACTATAAATATTGTTAAAATATTTTTTGTATTTTGTATTTTAATGAAAAAGAGCATTTAAAAAACTAGGCAGTTTCAGTCATATACTTCTAATACTATTTTTATACCACCTTGTTTCTTAAGGTGCTATTTCAAAGCAACTCCATACCGATTTATCTTACAAATTATAAATCTATATATGATGTAAATAGTTACAGCTAGTAGAAAGAATGCTATTTATATAATATATATAACTCAAATCAGCATCTTAATCAGTATGATATCTCTTTCTACCACACATATGATCAGAATTCTAAATTATATGTTTTGTGTTTTTATCTAAAATTTTGGTAACGGTAAATCATATAATATGGAAAATATATCCAGGCACACAACACAAAGACAATTAGAAACACCCTACCTTGGTTTTGCACAGCTTAATTGTGCCTCCCTAGGCAGTGATTACATTTTAGTGGTTTCACTAGCTTCAGTCATAAGAGTTCATTATGATTTTTTAGATTACCGTTTTAAAAATAAACTTTCCTTAGGCAGAAATACTTTTTGTTACTCTCTCATACTTCTGGGTTGTTAAACATTTTGTTTTTCCTTATTTATACTATTTTTAATCTCCAAAAATATCTTCACTGACACAATCCACTGCTTTGCCCAATCAGTGGCATAAATTATGATATGATCTATAAACAGAACGTAAAGTCAGTAGAAATGGCCATATATAACTTTGTAAGGATCATGTAGCCGATATTTGCCAGCTTACTCCACAGAAACCAACTGCTGCTTAAGGTGAACATACCCTGACTACTGCTACACTCTGGCTGTTCCTGGTGGTGGACACTTAGGCCATTAATACTGGGCTACAGCAGCACAGCAATGGTTCAAATATTCTCCAGGACCTGCCCTCATGTCTATATGCATCTTGCCTGTGGAAACTTGCTAAAATGTCTTAATTCCAGTCTGCTTTTGCTCAGTCATCTTCTCTTCCTGTACACAGAACAGATGGGGAGAAGCAAAGCACCAAGCAAGGCTTGCAGGACTGGGACTGTGGGACTGCATCTTTGCTCCCTGGCCTTCAAAGGGAGGAGGCACTGGAGACTCAAATTACTAATGATGTTTTCTGTCCCTGACAAGCAGTATTGCATTTCCAGTAGAAATTGCATTCTAGTAGTATTTAATGTTATAAATAGGAGAAACTGGATCTATCTTAAAACATTAAAACAAAGAAGGAAGTTTCATTTGCTATAATGATACACCTATGATCAGCATTTTAAAACCTCATGGCTGTAAATTCCTTTACATACAAGTGCATCTTTTCAAGCAAACATGGACAGAAAATTCTTCATTTTATGTTACTGTCTGTAAAAACATTGCTTTAGAAAATCCATCATCTTCACGGATATCTCTTTATGGCATTATTCTTTAATTATCTCAGATGTAAACATTAGAGAAAGGACTAATTAACTAGAAAATCTTTTGTACTAGACACACGATGTCTATAGAAGTGAGCATTTGTTCTTTAGAGGGTATGGGATCTGATGAAAGGAAGTAATTTGAATTAGCTGCAGATCACATTACTGGATAACTAATTTTCTTCATATTTTGTCCTAGATTTCACTAGACAACAGTTGTAAACATTTCTGTGTTAGTGAAAGGATTCAGGTTCTATTATGACTTCTCAGAAACGGAAAATAAAATATGCAACAGCAAGCATAATCATAAAGGAAAACCAGAAAGTAGAAACTTATTGAGAATTCAAAGCATTATTTTATAGTAGTTTTAAGGATTTCTATTGGAAATTAAGGGAATATGACCCTTATCTCTGAAGATATTCTAAGACCTACAGAACTTCCCAATACCAGAGGCAATATTCTGTTGTTTTAACATGATAGCTACAATAATGAAATAAAAAATGTAACATTCTTAAAACACAAGACAGCACACTGTATTTTCTTTATTTATGTGCTTATACTTTCAGTGTCTCCCGTAACAATTTATAAGACCAAGGCATTTCTGTATTTAAGGGGTTTTTTACATTTGCTTATTTCTGTATGGATAATAAGAAATTTTACTCCAATAAAAATTACATTATATAACACAGAATATATGTAATAAACATCTTTAATTACTATCTTAAAGACAGGCACTATGAGAGATAAATTCTGATTATGACAAAAACTTAAAATGGCTTTGTCAGGACATACCTTGCAGGAAAGTATGATTAGGATGTGAGCACGTGTCCTACTTGAGCATTAGTTAAGAGGAGTTTTGGTGAATGATAGTTGGGATGTAGCAATACTGATAATTCAAATTTAATTCCAAGGTGTCTGGCTGATGACAACCCTGTGTCTGCCCTCATTTGCTTCCTATTCTCAGAAACAACCTTAATGCATAAATTAGACACATGAAACTCAGACAATGTGAGTTTATTTAACTAATAATCTACTGTGGAGGTAAGCATAAAGGGTGAGGGAGTAGTCATACTGTTGCTTACACCAATGAGGAGGTGGAATGAAGTCGTAAAGCATATACAGATCAATCACTGTATAAAACTAAGCACTGCAAAATTTTCTTACGATAAATGAAAAAGATTTTCTTCACTTGAGTCTGGAGAAAGCAATTAAGGTCACGGGGGTATACTTAAAGGTATATTCAAAGCTTTACTGGCTCAAGGCCTACTAGACCATTTTTATGAACGCTTTGGGCCTCCATATACTCAAGAAGTTGTTTTTAGAGATTACAAGGTTACCTTTTCACACACTAGCCATACAAACAAACATGGTTGCTAGCATTTATAAGTGTTTGTGTTAAGTTTAAGTACTGTACTAAGTACAGTATTTACTAGATTCAATTTCAGATCTGGAATTCTGCTCCTGTCTAGTTTGAAAGCAACTGTGTTCAAAACTCTTAGACATGTAATCCATATGAAACCCCAAAAAGTTGTAAGACAGAACTTAAAAGCAGCTCAGATGTTATAGATTGCATTAGAAAAGGAGAGGTTTTGTGCCTAAAAATTAGACAGACTACTTATCCAGAGAAAGACAAGCAAGAAGATTTACTTTGAAAATGAACCTGAAGGACAAGGCAAGTTCAGCAGATTCCTGTAGGTATATGAGAATAACTTAAAAAGAACCATAATGTATTCTTGAAGAATACTTATGCAGACGACAGAGCAGCTAGTGTAGCTTTCTGTGCCTACACAACATCTGTCTCATGCACTGAAATAACCATATTGAAAACAATGTAATGCATCTGCCTTCAGAAATAAAACTCCAACCCAAACTATTTGCAATATTCTCTCCTTTATCTGATCAAACTCAAATAAAAATGTGATTTCAACTTCATTGACCTGCATTTTACTGTGGTTTCACTAAAAATGTGGATGATTTTGATTTTAATGAAATAAATCACTTACCAGCTTTTAACAATGTGACACTTAAGATTTCTCAGCACCCTATACAAAAAAAAAAAAAAAAAAGAAAACAGAAAATATAATTAGTGCAACTTCTCGGAAAGACAATTTTATTTTGCTTTATTGAAAATAAAGATATTTTTTAAATGCTAACATAATTTACTAAAGTAAGTAAAGTTTGGAATTAGTAACATGAAATCTGGGGTAAGACTTACGTAGCCTTCACTAAATCAGCTTTAAGCCATAGAAAAAAGACAGATGAGCTATACCAGAAATAAATGCAGCCCCTGCCTGGTTTGCAAGGAAACATTGGAAGAAATCAGGCTGCAAAACTGCACAATTGCTCTGAATCTTTTTGAGCTGGTCTGGGGGAGACTATGGCCCATTTGAGTGCTCTTGCTAAATCTCTCACTCAGTGAAAAACCTTTTGTCACATAATGTTTTGGAACTTGCACAAATTTCCCCAAATATCAGGCAGTCACAGTATGTCAACAAAAAGGAGAAAGCTCTCTGATTCCTCTGCTTGTTTTAATTATGATTCTGTGATTTAAACCTGATATAAATTTGGTTTCTGTTTTGTTGAGCAGAACCTTAAGAAGGTCAATACAAATTCCATTGTGCGAAAGGTCAAGTTCTTTAGAATAACATTAATACTTTTATTTAAATATCTTGCAAATATTTAAGGAAAATATTTGCTGTCTTTTGGGGGAGGGGATAGAAAGTAGTAAGTGTGTTTTCAACTCTGCAGTTCATATTTGAATCCTTTCTGCAGGTTATAGTTTCTGAATAACTGGATTAATGAAAATTGACAACAGCTCTACTAGATTTAAAGCATAAGCCTCTGCCAGATTCAGAGCCACAACTACAATAAATATAAAAAAAATACGTATCATTCTATCTATCTCTATACGTAACTGTTTAAGTGATTTGAATAACAAATTGTACATTTGTCCTTGAAAAACAAAATACTCAACTTGTGAACATTCTTGGTCACATTTTTCAGAATATGTTAAATTTTAATATAGAAATAAATATCCTTGCATTTAATATATTTTGCATATTTTCCTTTCATTCTTAACCAATTGTGCATTTGTCACAGCTGACAGCTAATAGTTATCCTTCCGTTTTTAACTATACTTTCTCTACCTGACATATTTGTCATTATTACTTAGGACATTTTACAGCATCCAGAATATTTTGTTCACATCATTCCATGTATCACCAATGATATTTATGGCTTTTCCTTCTGAGACAGTACGGATTTCTGATACATAGTAACTCATTGATATCATAATCTATTTTTCACTAGAGGGTGAAGATTTTTCATGATTCTTCTAATTCTTCATCCATCACTTTTTGGTAGGCCATAACCATTTTGTCTTCTTCATGACATCTATTTCATTTGTCCCTCTTGATAAGCATTTGTGCTGAGATCCAAATCAGAGTGAAAACCCCATATAATTAATTTCAGTGACTTATTTATGAGTTAATTTTGTACTTCATCATAAACAATGCTTGAAAAGATGAACTGCATTTCAGTTGGGACTTCCATATAAATTCAAAGGAATTAGGTACTCAAATCTTACTGAATGTTATAAGGAAATCTCTCTCCTGTCTTAACTATATCTCATCGTTTTTCTGTACTTTGAGCCTAACCCAAATCCCATTCAGATGACTTCTTAAGATTTGCAGTGATTTTGGTGAGCTTCTAGTCAATCACCAGAGGCTTAAGAGACTGTCATGCCTAATACTGTAATACTGTATCTCTCATTTACAGTGTTCTCATGACTTAGTGGAACTATTGGTGATTCTACCCATAGCTCTAGCTACCCAACAGGATTGGCTCTAATGCTGAGTGTTTGGTATGCATAATAGGAATCAAGACTTGTAGCTCTTAAATATAGCAGCAATTCACCAGTCACGTAAAACTGACCGAAAATCATCATAGAGTTTTCTTAGTTTATTTATTGAATTATTTTTACTGTTGTTTTTTAAGAAACACATTGATTAATCAGCAAGCCAAACATTTACTGTGCACCTTGTGCTTCAGATATGCCAGGCCCCCACTACACAGTTATTTGAAACTGCAATTCAGTTGCTATGACTACAGCAAGCTCCCATAGGATGGATGTATTTAGCTAGCACATCCCAACCACCCAGAATACTAATGAAATGGAAGAGTCCACCTATATGCATGGCAATTCAAAGATACATTTTACAAAACTAAAATATTTACAGTAAGTCAACTACAAATACAATTATCTTGTGTTTCAACATAAAAGTAAAAACCAATCTCTTTGCAGAAATGTCTTCTCTTTGTATGCTCTGTAGCTGGATTTCAATTTTTATGTAATTTTTTTAAAAACTAGAATTTAAATGATGTAGCTTAACAGAAATAAATATCTATTTTTCTAGAACATAATTTAAAAAATCAAGGCAATAAAGATTTCACATTAGTTATATTCAATTGTATTAAACAGAAAATGAAATATGACAGCTTTTATTTGGTTTTGGCTTTATACAGTAAAATCCATGAAAGGTACTCTATTTTGTGCTTGTTTACCACACAATTTTAACAGAATAACATCAACCAATTTAATCTGTGTTGGTGATGGTAAAGTTATGTTGAGAAAGGACAAATATGAAGTTATTTCTACTTGTATATCAGTTCTGCTTGGTGCTGTTGGGCTGCTCTGGAATATGTTGAAACCTCTGATGTAGGTCCACTTGGCTGCTGACAATCTTGCAGATTTTGGGACATTATAGCTTAAGAACACTGTTACCTTTTATCAGGAAGTATGTGAAATATATTTTGTTAGGAAGATGCTCCAGAAACTATGGCTCTTAGCTATTACCATTTCCATTCATGTCTGTTACTTAATGCCCTTTACTCTATGGGAACTCATACGGAAAATTCCAGTTCAGATGTTTAGTAATTACTGACATTGTCATATATACATACACACACACACACATATATATGTATTTAATTTCAGACCTATCGATGATAAAGAGATTTTATTTGTCTCTTTATCATCTATTTGTTTGATGAACTCCTCCTAAAGATGAACAAAAAAAATCCAGGATTCATATGGGTTCCTCAGGAGGTATCTGTTGCCTTAGAGATGGTAGACTACAACTGTTATCACTGAGGCATCTGTGGATACTAAGATTTAGCAGGCTTTTTGAAAGGGATTATATACCAGGAATAGCCAAAATCATAAAAATAAATACAAATTTTATGTTCATAGAATCTTACATTTATGGAATTTTATAAACAAAACAAATACTCAGGTTCCACAGCACAATGAGTTTGTATGTTAGCACTAGGAGAAAATATTTCTTCTATTACTCTATAACTGCCTTTTACAGAATCTCTGCATTGTGTTATAAAGAAAAAAGGATATGCTGAATGCCCTGAAAAATAAAGCATTGTTTTGTACAAATCCATAAAAATTCTTCTTCAAAAATAAAAAATAGAATAAAGAAATAGAAGAAACCAAAATATTTTACTATTCACATGCAAGCATCATTAATCAACTCCTGACTTAGACACAATGTCTTATATAAGAAAGGCCATTATGTCACATTTCCTCTTGGAATATTAGATTTTTGTGAACATTCTATATCAGAGGTCTAAAAAAAAGAGTATAAATCTCTTAAATTGAGTGGATAGAATCAATATGCCTGCTAAGTGATATAAGGGCATATAGACTGGTGCAGGGATGTATGTCAGGACATGCCAAATAAAAAGATATCTGCAAAGACCATACCTTATATTTTGGCAGGAAGTAGTTATTACTAACTATCTACCTGCTAGTTGCCTTTGGGGTCAAGAAGTAAAAACTGGATTTAAACTGAGGTTTCCTCTTTTGCCAGAATCATCACTGGCCTTTGCAATACAGTTTACAGAATCTAATGTTGCTGAAATTGTGATAGCCACTTAACATTTATCTAACAAAATAGCATTTTCCACTGGGAATTAACTCTGACCTTAGGCCACAAAGAGAGGTACTGCCAGTGCATACGCTGCCTCCACAGATGTAATGCAGGACTAATTGAATCCTGCTCCATTTTTATGAGATGACATGTTAAATAATTCTCACATTAGGTTTGCAGGAACGCCCAAAGGGACTCTATAAGTTCACGCAATGTTCATAGATAAGTTTATCAACACTAACAGGATTAGTATTTAGACATCTTCAGCTGCCAACAATGATGTAAATGAAATGTTGCTAAGTTATGGACTCAGGAAGCCCAAAAACATTTTAAACCACTACATTGTGATCCTGCTCAGAGAGTGATAAAGGCAGAGGTGGATAAAGGCACAAACTGAAAAGTGTACAGAGAAATGCAGCCTCTGTCTGTCCAATAACACAAAGCTCACGCTGCACTTAGTGAGATGTGCCAGAGCTTTTAATTCTCGTACCCTTCCCCCTCTCTAAACTTAGGAACACTGGATCTGGCCAGAGGGAGATCAAAATATGTAAGAGCACAGTCCACTCTGCTCCTTATCTTGGTGCTAAGAGCAGTGTCTCTGAACACCTAGAGGAAACAGTTAAGTATTAATTTTCAAAGTGCATAAAAAGTAAATGGACATCTTGCTGCGTTTTTCATATAATCCGGTCTTTACAGGAGCAAGACAGTTACTAAACGGCAGGTCACTGACTGCTTCTCACATGATCTCCACTCATCCTTTTCTCTGAGAGTCCTGTCTGGTGTCCTGTCCCTCAAAAAGGGAGAGGAACAACTCCCTTGGGCTACCACGGTAAAGCTACCACCTGATTAAAATTAGAAAGGAAGAAGAGGAGAACTGAGATTACTTGAGGTAGGAATGAGCAATTACTCAGTGTAGGGATAGAAGTTCTCTTTCTTGCAGAAACAGAGAGAAGCCTTAATGGAAGGCTGAGGAAGAAGAATGGATGAAAGAACAGGGGAAAGAACAAAAGCCCTAGAAAAAGAGGGTGAGGCAAAAATTATGGAAAGTATGGGTGAGCAGGGACAAGTCAAAGAAAAGGAATAATGTAAAACAATGCACATCTGTAGAAAATTTAGACAGTGATAAAAAAGTTACAAAAAAGAAAAGAAAATGGTGAGTAAAGATCAAAAAAGGGCAGGTAAAAGTCCTAGAAGAGTAAAAAAGGGGCAGCAGGAGACAGAATAGCTGTCAGGGAGATAGATGACAGGGAGAGAGATACTGTGTCTTCTTTTTCCTCTCTCGAGCATACTTTGTGTTGACTCTGTGTTTTTTTGTCACTGTAGTCACTAACAGATGATACTTTGGAGAGATCACCAACATGACATTATATGAAAATGCACAAGTCCTGCAGCAGATTTCCAAGAAGGCAGAAGTGACAGAATAGCGATTTGGAAACACTGAGATTTAATAAAAGGGATAAATTTAACATGAGTTTTGGATGTTGAACTGAAAAAATAAGACTGAAGAAAGGTCGCTTAAAAATTGTGGGTATAGGAGATGTATGTGGCTGTGATACTGATGGAACTGGAGAAGAAATATAGAAGAAAGGAGGCCATAGCACCTTCAGACATCTCACTGAAAATGCAGTTAAAAAAAATCTCATCCAAAATCTTTTGGACTTCTTTGTGCAGCAGGAACAAACAAAGCTAATAAGATTCATGAACACTGGGATGATGAAATCATCTTACCAGTAACTCCAAAAATTCTGCTGGACTTATATTAAATTACATAAGTGAAGTACCTATTTCCATTTAAGATTTTTTTAATGCAGATTCCCAGGCATTTTTCTCTCACTAGGTTTTCACACATCTAGGAATCATTACATGATTTGCCCCAGTTCCCATATGAAGTCTGCAGTGGAAACCGTATTTTTAACCATACAAAGTTTTAAGTACCCCCCTGTTCACATGACTGACGACTGAAAAAAAATCTTGTGTTGTCACCCTCCACTTGCTTAATATTGGGCCAGATTTTCAATAACTGGATCTCCACAGATGCAGAACTCCTTAGTTATACATGGAAAAAAGTGTGTGTCCCCCGCCTTCAAAATAGAGCTATCATTGCCAGAAAGAAGCTGAATCCTAGTCTCTTGTGTTGTTTTTTTTTGGTTTGTGGGGGGTTTTTGGGTGTTTCATTTGTTTGTTTGGTTTTTAATAACACATGGATAAGGCAGGCTTCAGCTAGCTTGTGTAACATTTTGAATAACCTCCATTTGGATTTACATTCTCTATTGATTAGCATGTACTGATAGAAACCACCCACTATGTAATGAGAGGTATCTGGAGATAACAGGAGTTACGGTTTTAAGTATATTCTACTCTGTCTGTTCCCATGAATAGTTCAATCAATTGATTATATTGAATTATTGAAGCAAGCAGAAAAATACAGAGCAAGAAAAAAGGTGACCTGTAGATCATCTATTACATAGGTAGATTCTGAAGAAAGAGGCCTCACAGTGGGATAATTTGTGAAAATCAACTGTGTAGATAATTAAAGTGTATAATCATGAGGTCTTTTGGTGACTAAAAAAAGTGGAATGTTCATTTTAATGTTAACATTACCCCAAATCCTACAAATACTGTATGGAATATATATTTTAAAACATAATAATGCTTAAACTTGGCAAATGACATTAATGAAGGTATACAGCAAGAGAAGTGCTGGTCAGCAAGACTCTGCTTGTATTGATTTATAAGACAGGTGGGGTGAGGTGGGGGGATGGACTTGTAGAAGATGAAAAAAACTCCTTGTAGATATGCAAGACCTTCTGTAAGTGTCTATGTTAGAAGAACTATTCAGATCCAACCTTCACAGAGCTCAGCAAGAGAACGGAATATTTGGGTTTGCTGATAATCAAAATCTTCTTTGGCTTTTCTTGCCAAAGTATCACATAACTAATGAAACCCTTTCTCTAAATTCAGTCAAGAAGCTGTTTTAAAGCTAATGATGTAAAAACCCCAGTCTGTTTGTAACCAAAACTGAGCAAACTAATGAGTGTCATGAAACAATAATCTAACTCCTAATCATACAGTCTCTGGTGCAGTGCTATCTGCTATGGCATTTTCACAGCAGCACTGCAGATGCCTCTACATTTTAACTTTTCTTGAGGAGATTGCTGACAAACTTCAGGGGGCCAAGACCAAAACAATTAGTAGAAACTGATTTCCCTACCAGCTATAGCTGTCCAAGAAGGATGGTCTTTCTGCAACTTCCTATTAGCTCTCGTCAAAGGTAGTCAGTGTTACTAATCTGCCCCAGGCCAAATCAGTTGGATAAAAGAATTTAAGTAGGTATTTTGAGTTCATTCAGATAGATGCAGAGAGAAAATATGTTAGCAACAGAACTTGCGTGAAGGAACAAAGGTCATGAAGCATTAACTCTGTGTTCAGTCTATTATGGAGCAAACTTCCACAGGTTCCTCCAAAAAGTGAGGGGATCTACAGAGTCTCTCAGCCACCTGGTAACAAAGGCCTGTGCTACCTGGAATGTTTACGTACGCACATTGTAGTACTGCAGATGTTTATACATATAGAGATACATACCACCACATATCTACATAAATACATACAAGTGAAATTCTTAACTACTAATTAGACAAAAAAAAAAGTTAATCATTAGAGTGTTCAAACACTGGAACATGACTGCAGTCAGGTTGTAGACACTCCATCCTTGGAGATACTCAAAACTCCATTAAACAAGGCCTTGAGGAATCTGATCTAGTCTAACCTGCTTTGAGCAAAGGCTGGACTAGAGACATCCAGATGTCCTTTATAGCTTAAATTATTCTATTGATTGTACAGATGGACCTAACTAAGGTTCCCTTCTCAAACCAAAAGTCTCAGCCCACACCTTATGACAGTATCATTCCAAATAGTTTATCACGAACCAGAACCACCAGACCTCATCTCTGGGGAATTAACTACCAGGATCTGTGAGCAATAAGAAGTAATTCTATGACAATTCCTGTAGTTCACTCTTTAAGAGGTTGCACATATACCTGTAAGCACATATTATTTCTTATTTTCTATATCTCCTACACTTCTCTATAAAACAATCAACAAGTGAAAGAGTCTGTCTCCATACCAGCATATCATGTTACATTCTTATATAATAAAATTTATTCTTTATTGACACTGAAGCAAAACTCGCACTTAAAATAAAGAGACCACAACAGAAATCTTACAGTGCCTAATACATTATAAACACTTGAAAGATTTACATCAACTGTGTTACATTTTTAACTTCTTCACTATTTCAGTGTCATTTGGAGTAATTTGTAGTTGGGGATTTACAGAGCAAAATATTCATAGTAGCTGTGTGGTACTGAACAGTTCCTACACTGTGATTTCCCTATAAGTAATAATTTTTCATCTCTCTCATATAAGCATAGTGGCATATTTCCAACATGGTCTATTCTCAAAACTAAATGAAAATTATTTGAATAATGTTCCCTAGAACCAGACAGACTGTACATGTATTAGAAGTGTATTTACAGCAACTTTTAAAGGAATGGAGAAACTGGTAGACATTATCAAAATGTCTACCCAAATGTTAACATTCACATTTTTTAAAAAATAAGACCAAGAAAAATACCAGCAGAATTGGCATGTGCAACATCAGAGATCAACCATTTTAAAATAAAAGAGATCATTCAACTGACACTAGACAGAGATCCACTACAAGAAAGTAGCATTAAAATGTCAAAGCCCTGTCTTAGCAACAAACTCAGCAAATGCCTTAACAAATACAGAGGTGCCTTCTAGTCAGAGAAACCAAGATAAAGAAAGATATATGGAAGTATGTGGAAAAGAAACAAGCAGCAGCAAACATGAACTTCCCCAAAACATTGAAAAAAATCCATTAATAAAGGAAAGAACACAAGTGAAGAGGCAAGAAGAAATCTATTAGATTGCAACTGGAGAAATTTAACACAAAATTTTAAATTATTACAACAAGTTTGACAATCTGTTATACTGAAACTATCAGTAAGATCAACAAACATTTCGGCAAAGTACTAAACTAAGAAAAGTAATGGAAAATGGCATTGTCATTAAAACACCAAAGAAAATTAATCTTTGAGACCTGTTTTAGTGTTACAGGTCTTCTGCATTCATATTTTAAGAAGGGAAGTTCTTGTAAATGAGAGAGCAGACTGACTGGATTATGCCAACTCCCCAGTGAGACCCCACATACACAGCAGACAAGCCTGAGTTTTGAGGAAGACATTGTTAAGAGAATAGAGTAAAATAAAAATTAAGGTAAAAAGAATTGGAGAGGATTTCTCAGAACACGCAAAAAACTGTAAAATACCTTTTATCTGAAAAAGTCAAGTCATCATTTTTTAAAATTGGGCAGATAAAACTGGTGTTCCTGACATACAATACAATACTTTGTACAAATGAGAATTAGGCCCTGGAGGTTTGACTCAGTTCTTCCAGAACACTGTGGGGAGATAAAATCACCTGCTATATGCCTGGCCTAATCAGACTAATTTTACTAATGGCTTTAACCTAATATTTAGGCTGCTGCAACTTCTCATCTGGTAAGTGCATATGCAATGATGGCAGAGTCGAGGGCACCTTGCAAATCTGGTCCCACATCAAGAGGAAGCCAAGACTCCATGAGTTGTTCTTCCCCAGAGTACCCAGCACAGGTGCAAGGATTGAGAGGGAGACCAGAACCATGGCGCATTGAAAACAGCAAGCAACATCATGGAGAACCTCTGCTTCATAATGCTGGCCTGCCAATGTGTTCCTCACTAAGAGCTGGAGCTTGGTTTTGATCCAAAACAAGAGTCAAATTTAAATCTACTAGACTTACTCTAATGGGTGAGTATGTGAAAAGAATCAAAACTCTAAACCCATAAGTTGTTCAGTTTCACAAAGGATTTTCCGATATGGCTTTTTTCTAAAGGAAGAAACATAAAAAGACCTAACATTCTGCATGAACAAAAATTCAGAAGACAAGAACTGCATACTGCACCATCATTTTTTCTTTTAAAGCAAAAAAATCTAATTTTGAGAATATTTTTTGAAACTGGATTCTCGGAGTAAACTCACATAAGTCTATTGATTTCACGGGAGCTATGAGGTTTTGCTGAAGATGAGGATCTCTCCCAGGTCATTAGAAGTGTCTACTGTTTTCCTATGGTCTTATGAACTGAAAACAGAGAAAGGGAAAAAAAAAGCATTTCTAAGGTGGACATTTTTATTATAAGATTCTGCACATGCTATAATTAAAATTAGAAAGGAAAACAAATGAGTACTTAGCATTATTCCTAAGTAATACATGTATTTGACATAACTATACACAGAAAAATTAGCCTTTCAGTTAATAATCAAAAGACCATTTTGTATGAAGGATTTTCTTGAGCAACTCTGCAAGCATTAATTGATACACTGCTGCAACTCTCTGAATCAAGACTGGCTGCTGTGAATCCAGAGAGCGATCCCTTGGAGGTTGTCCAAAACTAGCATCTGTCCCACAGCACTGAAAGAATTGGACTTCCCCAACTACTTGTGTTAGTCTTTCACACAGAGGAGGGAAAACCCCACCGACACTGCCAAGAACTTCTCCAGGGTTTTGTTTGGAATTCAGCACAGGAATAAGCAATTCTGTTGTTTGGGTGTTCCCAAACCCACAATCCCATACCTGTTGTTCAATTCCAAAATAGCCATATAAAATAGAAAGAGTTCAGTGGCTCAGCTGATACCAATTTGAGTTGCCATTTTAAATGTAAAATGCTGAAGGCTAATGAGAGAGAGCTAGAGAATGGTTTTGTTGATGTGTTTTGTTGCAACCAGCATTTAATTGTGCTAACCTTGACCAAAGTAAACTACGTGATAGAAAGATTATTCTCAAACTTTATACTTTTAACAGCAACTTCATTTGCTTGACAGATGGCTACACTGCAGAAACAAGGGAAAAAGTTTCTAGAATGTGTGTAAAAAGTTGTAAGCACCATTGTGTCCTGACGGATACAAGGTAAAGTGCCACTTAGAAGTTTGCCAGGGTGTGCTAGGTCTAGTGCCAGTGAAGATTGCATTAGGACAAGAACAAGTTCATTTCACTTAAGAAAAAACAATTCAGAGTTGTGCTGGCTTTAGCAAAGTTTTTGTCCTTGATGTTTTCTGGTTAAAGAGCGATGTCAGTTGCCTGTAGAACCTGTGAATCACACCAACTTGGAATAGAGGATATTCAAGTCTAAAAGGGAGAACTACTCAACTTGATTTGGACAAGTTTAAGAAGCTTTGCTTCAAGTCAGACAAAAAAAAACATAACATGAAGCTCAACAAGACAGACATTTCTAAGCTTCAAGAGATACCGCAGAAAAAAATTCATTCCGATGAGAGGACAGTGACTATACTCCAGAAATAATTTGTTCCCATCTTTGTATCTATCATGCTGAGTATCAGCTATTGGAACTTAAGTAAACTTTCATCCCCCCCAGATCACCAGTTACAACTCTTTCCAATCTAGATCTTTATGCTGCTGTTTATAATCTCCTAAGCAGCACATAAATTTTCATACTATTCTCTTAAAAATACATTAAATAATATCCTCTCTAATGACTATTAAAATGTCGGGATTGATTCGTTTCATTGCCTTTTAAAATTTTATTTTACACAATTCACATTTAATCCCATTGAAAGGAATCAAACTGCAAGTTTTCCTGTTATTAATAGTGTCTTAATAGTTTCTAGAGCATCATATATTTAAAATAAAAATTCTTACTACATGACACACTTCTGGAGGTACTTGTACTGAAACAAATGGCTGCTTTAGGAAACTTGTAATGAAGTAATTCGGGAACTCCCTCCAGCTCCCTGTCAGAAATTGGAATTAGGTTTCAACTGGGAGAGTGAAACCACATGATAATAATGTCTACTTTGTGATATGAGGAAGAGGAATTGACACTAATTATATTCCTGTTGGAAGCTTCTGGAGAATACAGCAAGTGGGTTTGTATCAAGGAATATCACTTAAGAAAATTATGACAACGAATACAGGAAAAACTATTAAGAAAACAAAATAATTATATATACATAAAAACATGTAAACAGATAATCATATTAAATAATGTAGAGTAAAAGCAGAATCCTTTTATTAGGCCAGTGAGTATCTTTGGAATAATTAGAGAAGTCATAAGGCACACAGTTTGGTTTTGGCTTTGAAAAAGGAGCAGAAGTTGTCCAAACTACATACAGGTAAAATCCAGTATTTTATTTATACATATAGTATACAGTAATACACACATTCAGTAATAAATACTACTGTCTCCAAGGAATGGACAATACAAACCAATTATGCAAGTGTATTTTCTGTATTTTTTGTATGAAATTGGTTTTCTCCCTGTTTCCTATCTTGATCTACAAGTGTACTTGTGTTCCCCTCCTTGTTTTAAAAATTGTTCAGCTGGAACTTCCCTGTGGCTGTTTTTCAAGTGTCATATACACACATGGATTTCAAAGGCATTTTGCATTTCCACATCTCACTGCATTAGGTATGATAGATGCTTAACATCCATGAAGAATCAAGCCATAAAATCTACTTTTTCCACAGTATACTGATTACTAATATATCTTTCCTGTCTAGAAACACATATTCCCTTCAAAATACTTATTTAACCAGTTATCTAATCAACATTAGAATAATTAAACCCCATTGTGATCTGTCCTTCCTACAGACTTCCTTACGCATTATTTTTCCCCCTTGCCTTACATGTCCTGATGTCTTCTCACTAATTGCTTGGAATTGCATATTCAACACATTAATTATTTACTTTTGTTCCATTAACTTCTCTCACTTTATTTTCCTTTCGCAGTCATCTAAAGTAGGTGTCCTCCTCTTCTATCCTCTCAATCATTTCTTTAAAGTGTGATCCTTTTCTCCAGTTTATTCCTTTTTTATTTAAAGCAACTACTTAGTAATCAGCCTTTAAGTATTTGGGATTTTTATTTACATTCACTGTGATATAAATACTTTGTCTTCTTTTGTTTATTTTTCTTGCCTTCTGTGTCTTTGGCTCCTATAACATTTCAGCATTTTAGTGTGGAACCATACATCAAAATTTATTTTGTACTGTGCTTTCAGCCTGCCCCATCACTTTTATTGCACCCTCAAGGTTTCACAGAAATGGGTCCAGGGGGGACCCAACTGGATGAAAGGAAATAGCGATGGGAAAGAGAAATCTGCCCCCATGCACTCTTAGCACCAGTTCCCCTAGTAAACTTTTCAAGTTTATATCTAATAGAGTCTTTCATATGGAAACTGAGATTCTAGAACTCTTGTCTGCTGTGCAGTGCTGTTGAATAACACAAGGTCTATTAATGCAGAGCACTTCAATTCCCAATAAATATGTTCTGTCTAACAAAAATAACTGTCCTGTAATTCTATAGGCAGGTGCACTGCTTGTTGCTTTGATCCTACAGATTCCTTCCTTTTTCTAGTTACCAGCGAATTTACAAATAATAAAACAGGAAAAAAAAAAAATAGAGAGAGGAAGAATGAGAAAAATTGAGATTGTCTAAAGGGATTCTTATTCTAAAATCATGCAATGTTTGTGAGGTATGTCTATGAGTTCATCCGAAAAACCTCTGAAAACACAAAACCAAAATTAGGGGCAATCATCTGTCTCTGAAATCTATAAAGTGAGATTTTAAATTGGCTGGAAAAACAATGAAAGGAAGAGTTATGAAGGTAATTAATGACAGGATGAAGAAGAAATGACAGCAAAGACAAAGAACACAATCTTATCTTTAAGGTAGATAAAGCTTTTTGAGATATTTACCCAGTCAAACTTTAATGTAATTTTAATATTGTTAGAATTCCTTAGTCACAAAACTTTTTGCCTGCTCTTGATATTCTTAAGAGAAAATGAGTTGGCTATTTGTTTATTTCTGTATAGACAGGAGATGTCAATAAAAACACAGCTATCTAGTTTCATCATTGGAATGCTACATACAACATTTCAGATTTGCAGGAAAAGGACATACACCCTGCTCAAGAATGTCCTTTGTATCTTAGTTTTAAAAAAGTGATGAGCCTGAGAATTAAAATCAATAACCCTTCAAAATGTTTCTTCTTCCTATCATTTACATCACACTTTACAGGATCATTTGCAACAGTCTTGCCAGGTTCAGTATTTGAAAGTACCTGCCCTTCATCTTCTGCATCTCCTTCCCTATAGAATTTAGAGTCTTCAGATACTCTGTTACTCTTTGAAAACAATAAAATAGTTCTGACCTTGAATATTTTAATAAAAACCAAACAAACCAATAAACACTTGTATCTTACTCTGGTTGCCAATAACTTCCCACCCTGCCTCTGCTGCCCCCAGCTGTGCACTTCATGGCTGAAATTATAACCTGAAGGTCTTTTAAATATAGAGTGCTGAACAAATGCCTGCTAAGTAGCAGGATATAATATTCTGGGGAATTAAGGTAGCTACCAATAGTAAGTTAAACAGTGTTCAATCACTGTTGTCCCTTGTGTTCGTAAGTTATAGGGCAGATATCGTCATTAGTGCAGCACAGCACAGGGAATTCTCAGCTAATAAAAAGTTCAAAAAGGCCTTAGGTGAAGTTTGTAGAAACATGACTGAATTTGCACTGATGCCCCAGCCGAAGGTGACGTTGGTGTGGCAAGCGCCTGCTGATACATTCCTGAAAACTTAAATGTAGAAGGACATTTTCAAAGATCTCTCTTTTTCACTGCCATTATAAATTTTTTCTGCCCACCAGCTGCCTCTTTTTTTCTACTCCAGTGGCTGTGTTTCCCAGTATTCAAAAGGAGCATAGGCCAAACTCATTAGTAATCATCAGTTCAGCTTTTCTTCCTTTCTACTTAAGTTCAAAGGGTCCTTTATCAAACAATGGAGGGCTGTGCCCAGCAGCTAGTATCTCTATCTACCTTCACCTGTTTCATTGGAAGATAGACACAAAATGAAAAGTATTTTGTCCTCAGTCAAACCTTCATTAACTGTGGTAATTAAAGCTCTAAAATTTCCTTGAAGAAGATGCTCAGAGACGTTTGTCAGAGGTAGTCCAAGTGGCCACTCTGCGGGAGGCCTAATATACCTTCAATTCCTCCTTTCTAGTACCTCTACGTTTTTTAAGACCCATGCACCTCATACAAATTATGATGCATAGAGGAGTGTGACACTTCTTCCAGTAATTCTCATTAATGATGCTGCAGCTTGGGAGGTCCTGAGTTTTTGGTTTACTGCTTTACAATGGAATTTACTAACTTCATCCCTAGCTAAGAAACCAGTCAACTATAATCCCTCTCTTTCCCCCAGATTTACAAATAAAGTGACTCAGAAGTTCTACAAAGGTCCTACAAGCAAAATTAGGAACATTATCTAGGTCACTAATATGACAGAGACAACTTTTATACATTCAGCTCTTGATACCTTTCAACTCACTAGAGGACTAACAACGGGAAATTTTGCTACAAGCTATGAGCTCATCCATTGCAGATGTCACAGAGAAAAGAAGCCCAGGCATATCAGTCACCAGTCAGGGGATGAGCCACCAATGTGGTGCGAGTGCAAAAAAAAGTAAATGAGAAGCTGGAGAGAATTGAGCCAGACATTTCCAGGAGAGACCAGAAAACACTAATCTTTGTCAAAATATCTGGAGTGCTCAGTACGGCTTTGGTTATTCATATTTTTAAAAGTTGTGAAACTGAAACACACACAGAAAAAAAGTTACTGTCAGAGGAACAGAGACTATTACATGAGAAGAAACGTAGAAAAGCTCATCAGAGGATATGATTATTCTCTATAAATACACTTCAGGGTAATAAACACCAGGGGCTTCAAAGAATAATTTAATCTAAAGGTTAAAGTAGGTAGATGAAGAAATGCATATCAACTGAATTCTCTGAGACTGGAAATTAGAAGGAGGTTTCTAGCCATCAGGACAATGACATTCCTGAATAGTCTTCCAAGTAAAGCAGTCAAGATAAAAATCCTAACTGATGTAAAGTTTGATCTGAAGTTTAAGAAACAGCAATAGCAATGTGACTTAATGATCCATGAAGCTTCTTTCAGTCCTTGTTTCCCTCCAGAGTCACAGATAGAAAGCTAGGTGTCTTAGTATCTAACATGCACCTGCTGCATTGCAAACACAGTATCCCATGAAAACCAGTCCCTAGAGAAGATAGCAACCTCTTCCATGCAAAAATAATGCTGCCAATACAAGTGAAAACCTCTTGCAGCTGCTGGGTTCAGACCTTTGTTACCGAATTAAGAAAGGAAAAAATTGAGAAAAAGGACTGATAGTCCAGTTTTCCCCAGTGTATTCAGATTACAATTGATAATTTGTTTAATATATTTTTTATTGAGTTTGGACAGTCCAAAGTGGCCCTTTTAGACTGGGTAATGACTAGATTTTAGTGAATATTCACAGAAATTTATTATAATTTTCTGAACACAGGGAGTAAGATGCTGTTTCTGTAGACTCAAAAGAAGTCTGAACTTGAGTTAGCAAACTGGTATTTCCAGAGATTAGTCTTATTCTTACTTTAAGATAAAGCTAAAAGACTAGGTGAACTTTGATTCAACTCTTGGTCTTAACACAAACCTCCTTTGTTTTCCTTTTTGTATTCAGCTAAATCACCAGAGATGCCCCTTACTATTATGTTTTCTGGTTCTAACTATTCAGAACAGAGAAGATGTACAGAAGGTGAATGTGAGGAGAGGCTTACCACAGCATGGGTTTATATGCAAAAATTTAAACCCGTTCATGCACATACTTTGTATAATTTGTACTCTCAAAATTTATGAAGTGCATACATATTCTCACTTCATGCATCTGGCAGATCATAGCACAGTGTTTGACTCTGAGTGCACGGAGCTACATGGTATGCTTTGCACTAATATTCACCCAGAAAAAAAAAAAAGCTTAAGGTAGAATTTAACCCTGAGTCACCTTATTTACAAAGTCTTTTGATTTGCACAAGTATTTACTTACTGTCTTGCACCTAGGCACATTTTAGGAAGCACAGACTACTCCAGGAGCCCTAGTGCAACTAATAATTAACATATTTAACAGCTCTGAAACACATTAGTACCACGCAGCAAGTAAAAAATCCCTGAATGTTTTTTCTAATAAGCTTTGAGAGCTGACAGATTGTCTTGTTTAGCCAATAGGCAACATCTTGAAAAGTTGAGAATGCTAATACATAAGGGAGATAATCATCCTTTCCTGCCACATTCCTCATTATTTTTGCCTAACCACCATGGACCCATTCTGCTCCCACACCTTGTCTTGCACCTCAGCCACCATATAGTCTCTCTTCCAGGAAGGTAGCAGTGTTTTCCTCAAGCTTTCTAAATTCACAATAAATCACACCTACTTAAAATGCTAGCAACAAGGAAAAAAAAATTCAGGGAGCTCCCAGTGCAATGACCCAAACTGGAATTCCACTCCCCTGTCTCTTGAAATCCCCCTAACTTCCTCTGATGCTTCTTTTTTCTCCTCTTGTAAGGAATACTAGTTATGTGTTTTGCTTCAAATATCTCCTTCCTCTAGGTAAAAGATTTGGGGTAACAGTCTGCCCATGCTTAATAACTGTGCTGGGGTAACTTATGAGTATGCAAATGCTTTTTGATCAGTATTTCAAATGAGCTTCCAGTGCCCCATATCTTCCCCATGCAAAGAGGCCTGCAGCTCAGAAACTTCTTGTCACTAGTTCGAAGAGCACAAGTAAGTTTGACAGGTTAAATATGATACTTCTGTACTGTCCTCACCCTAAATATTCTTTTACAGGGTGCTAAAAGACTGCAACTTTAACAACAAATAACAAAAAAGAACAAACACAGAAAAAACCCAACCAGGGTGAGTTCTTGCAAACTCCAGTACACAGGGATAACAAGCATCTACACAGGAGTATTATGCACAAAGTGATAGAGGTCAATATCAAGTTCATACAGGCAGAAACACAGTCTTGCATAAAAAGTCTTAGCTCTTGTGTTTTATAAACCAATGAGTGAACACACTGATATACATTTCTGTATACAGCACTGCAGAGTACTGTATCCTATCCCATTTTCCAGGTAAGCAGCCAATATTTCTTGTAATTTTCTAGACAACAAGACCCTATCCTTGACTGCTTGGTCAGTTTTCTACTCAGGTGAATCAACCTGTGACAATTTGCAACTCACATGCAACCAGTGTTTATCTGTCAATCCTGTCTTCTTTTCTTACACAAAAAACCCTCCAAGCAGAACTATAAGCATGGTGATTTTGAGTTAATCACTTCTCCAGGGAATTGCAGTTCTTGAATACACTTCACATTTCCTGAGCTTCAACTTCAACAGCTGTAATTATTTTGCAATAATTAGACCTTGGCAGTGCTTATTTCTTAAATGTCTGCCATATCTAAACATGCCAAACACGTAACCCATTTAGCATTGTAGTCACAGGATATTAATATCTGCCCCAATATTGTTTACCTCTTCTGCACTAAAAGCATTGGGGTTTGACTTCATCACAGCTCAGAGACTTCAAAACCCCAAGAATTGTTTTTAGAACCTTTATGGGAAACAGGAGGTGTCTTTCTCATGTGTCCCTTGAAGCTATGCTTGTAAACTGAAAAGTTTGGGGGATTTTTTCTTTTTTTTGCCTTCCGGACTCAAGCACACTTGCTACACACAGTAAAAATTACCTACATGTTGAAGCGTATCTTCTCCACTACCTTTCCTTCCTCCACAACACTTCACTGCAGCTAGCTTCCATTAGCACACCACCATTATCAGAAAGCAGAAGCTGTAACAGTGTTCAACAAAACACACATCTATTTAAATAAACATCCGTAAAGACTGGGTAACTGAACACCTACAAGAGAATATTCTTTAATTATTCCTGGTATTAGCTGGTGTCCTGTGTCTGAGCTAAACAACCCTCTGCAGATCTCATTAAATAATTATCCTCTCCCAAAATATAAGCCTTAAACCCAGCCCAGGAAAAACAAGATGCTTTCGACACCATTTGTCTCCTGAATTTTTCTCCTAGAAAGATCTTTTATTCAAAAAATACTTTAGACATCTATGTTCAGTGCTCCAGTCTTCAAGAGAGTGATACAACCACAAGTGAGT
Source organism: Tyto alba (assembly GCF_018691265.1). Classification (NCBI taxonomy): domain Eukaryota; kingdom Metazoa; phylum Chordata; class Aves; order Strigiformes; family Tytonidae; genus Tyto; species Tyto alba. Next base: position 15,570,748 of record NW_024881279.1, read on the forward strand.
AATCAGTTGGGTAAATCTACAATAGGGGAATAAGAGAGAAAGGAAAGAGATTTTCATTCAGCTGCTGGGAGTGGGAGATAACATTAATAATGTGCAAATTGTCCATTAACAAAAACTGTGTTCACTCTCTTCTGAGTGCTCCAATGGCTAGACATGACTTTCTGGGAAGGGTGCCTACATCTTCCTAGATATAGACAGGCAAGCAAATGGAAGCATGTCAGAGAGATTTTTCTGATGTAATCCCTTAGGAATCAGGTAAATAATATTCCAGATCTGTGTTCAGTGAGTCCATGAGATATTTCCATTTCTCTTATGGAAGTTTCTCCTTCTGTTTATTACAAAATAAAATTACTGGCCACATGAATTTGGCTTTGAATGGCAAACAAAAAATCAGTCCAAGTGTTTTTGGAGAGACAGGACATATCTTATTTTTCTAATATAGGCAAAGGTTTTAAACTGAGTAGAGAATGGCAATCTCAGTTGGTAATAGTGGCTAATACAGTTGTTAGTGACTAGAAAGAACAAATTAAGAATATAAAAGTAACAAGATGTCTTTAAAAAAATTTCTCATTTGAAGATGTGGGAAACATTAATTATCTTCTCTTCTTGTAGGAGAATTAAAATATTTTTTCATCTTTGTAAATCTGTTTGCATCCTTCATGTTTTCTTCTGAAAAGAGACAATGCATTAAAATGGGAGATGATAAATATTTAATTTCTTCTGAAAGAAATGTCCATAAAGCTATGTCCACAAATATCTAATTTACATACTCTGAAATAGTGCTAAAAGATTTCATTATACATGGACAAATAACCTCTTTTTTACATCTGACATCATCTTATTGTGTCCAACAACACTTTCCTTTCTTAACAACTCAAATTCCTGTTTAATTATGCACTTCTTTCATCCACTTGTGTGAATTTTAAACTACTGTAGAGACATCATGACAGCTTGGTAGAAAACTGAGATAAATTAGATACATCTGACCAATCTGCAAACTGACATAGACAATATAGCTTCAAAAAAAGCCCAGCAGATGATCAATAACTCTTAATTTCAGCCACTTTTTTAGCTGTTGGATTATAGGCCCAAACTCCTCATTCTTTGTTCTCCAGTTAGAGACGTGAACCTTGAGATACTATAAAACAGACATGATGAAGAACTTGAGATCTTAACCACGCCCTATTTCTGTTCTTAAATACATCTACTTTTTTCTAACTTTCCAAAGACATTTATTACATACCTGTTGTAGAGATGGAAATGCCCTATATATAATACACCTTTATTATTTATGATTTATTCATCATCATCTAGCCAAATTTTATGGTACTCTCACATATCCTGCTAGGTTTTCTAATTCCATATAGTAGTGTAAACATTGCCATATAAGAAACATTCCCAAACACTCAGTTTTATCCTTTTCTCTATGAACCAGATTCTATAAGCAAAAAAAAAAAAAACAAACAAACAAACATTAAATAACAATTGATGGTTAAACTTCCATCTTAAAATCAAATTCCCTGCCCAAGAACCTGTTTCCTCATTTTCAAGATAATCTAAAAAATAATAATTACACATATAATTGTAAACAAGATAGAAATTTAGTCAAAGTAAACTAAAATATAACAAAACTAGCTGATCAGGTCATTCAAGGAGAAAAAAAGAATAAATGTCCTTGCAAGCTCTTAGGAGGTTGAATTTCATCTCCTTAACGAACACAAGACTTTCTGAGCCCCTGAAAAAAAAGCCCTTGTTGCAGTTATTGAGGATGAGACAGGGGGATTCTAATGGATTTTTTATGAAATCTTAATGAAAATTCAGCATGAGAACAACATAGAAATACATCTTTTCTTAGTATATTCTGTGCTTTACTAGTTTTAGCCAAGCAGGAGCACATAGTCTTTGAATTAATTATGTATGCTGAGGTATTGCATGGTTTCTCATTCTGCTTTGGTTTTAAGTAAATAAACAAGTATTAGACGAGAAGAAATAATAACTAGAGATTTTAAATTAATTCACACCTCTGAGAGCAGAAAACAATGAAAGAAGCTATAATCTGATTCTAATTGGAAATCAACATCGTTAGAGATGGAAATTTCTCTACAAAAATAGTTCAAGATTTCATCCAACAGTCTGTCACCTTGAAGCAGAAACTAGAATTTCTTCATATTCCCACATTGTAGAACAAGATTAAATCGAAAGGTATTACTGTCTCTAGATAGGTGAACATGAAAAATTTCTCTCATTTAACATTTTTCATTGTCTCTGATGAGAAACTTTTAGAATTTAGTTATGTTCAATATACCAAAACATTTGTTTTTCACGGCTTTTATAAATGCCATATATGCTGAAGGCAATCACAACCAGTCACATATCTCCTCTCTTCAAACCTCCTGTTACCAACTCCTTCACTCTCCTACTTGGATCACAGCCATCATCCTCTTGTGTTTTGTGAGCAGAGTGTCAAATCTCAGGCATGGTGTCTTTGAAACACAAGACCTAAACTTCCTTTGTGTCCTCCTGATTGCGGTGGACATTTTATCTGTGAGAGCACTGCAAGCAGCCTTTGACGGCCACAGCTACACTGCTTCTAGATGACAGGGCAATGTATGCAGTATGTGCGGTGCGGTGCCGAGGGCCCGATTCCTTCTGCCAGTAGTCTGATTCCTGACTGCAGAGAGGTAACTAACATACCTCACACACAGCCTCTCATAATGCAACGTTACTGTCTAGAAAAATGTACCAAGAGGGATAATAAAATCCAGGTCCCAGATTTTCAGGTGTTCTTTTACGCATTAGTGCCGAGTTTAACACAGCCATAACACAGACAATAATCTAACAACTCCTGCAGTAATGTCCACTTGCAGCAGACTGCCTTGGATAGAACACTCCTCTTTTCATCCCAAGGAGGAACAGCTGTATATTTATGCAAAGTATTTCATCTCTGCTGTATTTTTAGGCATGTTTGAACACGTCTACCAAATCCCCTTGCTCAGGATTTTTTCTTCTATAAAATACTTGCAATTTTGCATTGCAAGCTGATAAGCAAATTAGCTGTTTCAGGCAAAACTTCCTGTCACTCTGAGTCCTGAACATCAGGCTTTTCCTCAGACAACATAAATGTAGGGAGAGCCCCATGGGACTGTCCATCTCCCTGCATGGTATCTTGCCTGCAAGAGCTAAGCTTGCAGCTTAAACTACTGTAATGCAGCGTAAGATAAATGAATACATGTGGTGAATGATAATATTGTCTTTTGTAACCTATACATTAGAAACCAGCATCACTACAAACCAGAGATCTTTTGGACAGATGTTGCTGAGCACTGTTAAACATGACGCAATGGTTTAGGACTAGAGATGAAGATGAGTGATGACGCCTGCTGAAATTTCGGAAGGAATTTAAGAAGCAGAAAGGAATCATTTAAAATGGAACTCAGGCAAGCTACTACCAGTGATGCCTTTAACCTTTACAAAAAAGGAAGAAAGGGGAGGAAGAAAGAGAAGAATGGTAGCATCACTGTGTGCACAGGGAAAAGCTGTGACTAACTTATCTGACTTGTTTCTATAATGAAAATTATAAAAGAAGATTAGTGCTCTATTGTATTGTGCCCTGTACAAATATCTTTTCTAATACCAAAAGGATGTAAAAAGCTGATGAATGACACCAACTTTACCCATGCTTTTCCAAGGAGTCCTGCACTATTCAGAAGAGGAAAGTGAGATTTTGGCAAACAGATTTAAATGATCCCAACAACTTGAACAGCCACTCTTAAAAGCTACCATGCGGTATTCGAAGAACTCATTCCACTTGGCAATATACTTCGTCTCGCATTCACCACTGAATTTGATGAAAACACTCCAATCACTTATGGTGATTGGTGCTATTGTATTCTGTGTGGCTACATATAACCTAATTACATGAATATTTACTATCTCAAGTGTGACCTTTCTGTTGCTTACTCCAAGCACAGTCATTCTGAACAGCTACTGGTCCTTTACAGTTATTTTATCATATACAGATTGTTCTTATATACACAACTAGCCTGTGACCAAGACCAGAAGACAGCTAACTTTAAAATATTTTTTTCTTCTTTTTTTTTAAACTGAGCATGTAAATGATGTAATTTCTTCTGGTTACTTATACATAACAAAAAACATAGCTAAAAAAATGAAAGAACCTCAGAAAGCTACTTTATTTCTACTCATAAAATAAATGAGCAAAACAAAACCTATTTATTTCAACTGACATTTTAGGTACAAATCCTGCATGATATAACTAACAGATTGCCAGTAAGCTTTAAAATTATTTAAGAAACAAACAAAACCAGACCCTCAAATGTTTATACTTAATATTTTCCCAAAAAATGAAGTACCACAATTTTAGGAGTATTCCAGAATTATTTATTTCACACCATTTAAACTCCACTGAAAATAATGGTAAGTTATTTACCTCGAAAATAATATTTTTTTTGCCTATTGAAATTATAATTCTAGTGTATCATAAAAAGCTAAAAAACAACACAGAGAAACATACAAAATTTCCTTGACTGCAAAGAAATAATAAAGTAAGTAGTAAAACAGTAAAATGTGAGTAGATCCCATTTATTTGGTTATTTGCATTTGGTAAAGAGTTATATAAGACCACGTGAAGCTAGGCAGCGTGACAAGTAATGTTTTCAGAAAAGACGACTTATTCCAAATACATCATCTTTGAATGGAAACTCAAAACAAACAAACAAATAACCAAAACCAGTGGTATTTAACATGCAATGCCTGGTTTTGACTTTCATTGCATGAACCGGAATGCAGAATCTGTCCCTCATAGCAATCTACTGTGTCACAACTGGACACATAAAATAGTGATTCAGGTTTATTGATTTGCAATAAGTATTTCCATGTGAAGAAGTAAAACGTCACATCTATGTTGAACTGAAAACAAGCACTTTAAAATGAACAAGATCTTCATCTAATGTAATGATGATTCAGCTGATGACCTTAATTTTTCCATAACAGAAGTCTAATCACATCAGTTCTATTAAAAAAAGAGGGAAGTGGAAAGGGGGAGAGAGTGATGAATGGAAGGCCTGCTTGGATTTTGTGATATACATAAAATAATGAAATTCCTGTGTCAAGGCATTTTATATAAAGATTGCAACCAGCCTACACTACAGTCAGAAAGAAAGGAAGAGAGATGAGATAAGGTTAATTCTCTGTGCTTTCAGAAAGCACCAGCTTTGAAGGAGTAGGACCTACAAACCACAAAGCATATGCAACTTTAAGATATCTGTGCACTATAGTGCACAGAAAGACAGTCATCTATTTGTAAAAGCTGTGTCCACAGAAGATGACATATGTTTCCTCATAGTTTCAAATTTGCAAATAGTTTATATGAACTAATTATTGCAGTAAGAGCCCTGGACACAGAGAAAAGATGGATCATATTCACAGCACAAATGAAGGTGCTAGCTCAATTTTTCCCTTTAGCAGAACCCTAAGACATAATTATTGAAATACATAGTGTGATGCATTAATAACTTGTTATCATCTAGAAACATCGCATGGTCTCCCACATGTTCAGAAGAGAGGAGATGAGGTGTATCTGAAAACCGGCGAAGTCCACCCTGGTGTCAGTTCACTGAAAACTCAAACTGAGTGTGGCAGGCGCACCCACCCCGATGAAGACAGGGCTTACTGGCTGTTGAGACACAGTGGCTGCGCATTCTGTTTTCACCCTCTTGTTCTCAGGTTTTTAGTGTAAGGGGCGCCCTCGGCCAGCGGGATCTGATGATACTGACCACAGAGCAGACTCAGATGGGGTATAAATGGAGTCCCCTGGGGGAGTCATTCTGACCCACCCCCTCTGGAGCAGCACAGCTGCAGCTGAGGACTCTCCCCTTGGGTTGGGACACTGCCCAAGGAAACTCCTTGAGGTTGAGAGCCCTCACTTTTTAGGTGAGTGACTGGGAATTTTGGATTATTGTTAAATCCTAGGAGTTTATTGAAATGATAGTGCAGTAATAGCTTTTTCCCTCATGAACATTTGGATCTGTCATTTATTAATTGCTGGAGTGCCAATTGATTGTACCTAAAATAAACTTTATTTTAGTTATGTTCTGTTTAATTTGAGAGTCTCCACAACAGAGAGAAAGCCCCTCTAGCCAGCCACTTCCTAACCCTGCAGCCCCTCCTCAAAAGTAGAAGAAAATCCCTGTGCAGCAGATTCTGCAGGAAAACAGCTTTCTGAGGAAGCCTGCTACAGGTGTATTTTCTTCCCTTTTAAGCATTTAAGATTCAGCTGACCCACAGGTATGTGGAGCAGACACATCTTTAACACTGATGTCCTGATGGTCTTTACAGGAAAGGAGGAATGCAGGAGGTGCAACGTGAAGAAGGTGGGGCCTGCTGTCCTGCCAGGTTCACAATTTTGCGAAAAAGCAGCTGAACAGTCATCGTCTCTAAGCACCTAGGTTCTTATATTTTTCACTAAAGGCTGCTCTGATACCATCACAGTCAGACTGCCAATTTCTGTGAATCCAATTTATCCTGCCTTTTTAATGGGGTTAGGTGACAGATTAAAGCAAAAATACCTGCAGGTCTTCCCTTCCTTTATCCCTGAGTCTGAACACAAACTCAGTGTTGCATGCTATGATTCATGTGGGCGACAAGAGGAAGAATTAGGAAATTATTAGAGGCTCCCCTTCTTTGCTTTGCAGACCTTTCCTTGATCATCTCAACCTTTTCCTCGTTCAGCCTTTTTTTAAACACATGCAGCAATAGGATACAGTACATTCCAGCAGATAAGTAGACTCAGTACTAAAAATTTTGTCAGTCACAAATCACATCCTAGTATGATTTTTGAATAATGTTCTTTCGGCATAGATTGAAATGATCGCTACTAGCATCCCCCCTGAGAAGCTGAGCTCTTTACGTTTTCCTTTGTCACGACACAGACGTGATGTACATTTCTATACCCTTTTGGTATTCTCTGTCTGCTGAGCACATTCAGACTGTCTGGGCAATGACCCTTTAGTGAAGTGAGTCACAGCTTAAAAGGTTAAATGCAATTTCATTATTTTTGGTGCTGCGAGTAAAAACACATAGAATTCAGCAAAAGGTATACAGATGTGTACTCAAAAACAAGAGCTTTGCCCTCTGTCCAACCAACTGAGCTTTAACAACTTTGGTCCTTTAGACCCACTGACACAGCCCCTATTTCTTGAGCCTTTTTCTTATTTCCTTGTCAGGTTGTGACAATGTGTGTCTATGCTCTTCCTTGTAGCTGTACAAGATGAACTGACTAGCAATTGATTCCTTCTATTCATAGTATCTTTATTTTCTTCAGTTCACTTTAACTTCCCCATCACACTTAGCTCCTTCATTTGTTTGTTCCTCTTTAGACAAGCAGAAGTGAGTAGTGTTTACTTTGTTTGCTTATATAACTGATTTTCTCAGCTATGCAAACAGAACCAAGATTGTGATATTCTTCGGTAGACAGACATTTTGCTGGTCAGTACCTGTAAAAAAATTATCAGTCATTCTTTTCATTATTTTTGTATTGCTTGCTGGCCATGGGATTTGTTACTGGTTTTCCTTCTGTGATTGCAATAGCATTTACTGTGATTTTTTGGCATTAATATAATTAATATGCTAATAAGACACATAGTAACATGAACACTTGTGGTTTACTGCATCCTGTATCCCTATTCCCATTAGCTTTCATTGCTGATTTGATCAAGATGTAGTTCACAATGATGAAAAATTATCTAAGATCACAACTCCAAGATCCAGAGGAAATGCAACTCTGCTGTGTCAAATCATTTCCAGTAAGGGTGTGGTACGGGTGTGATAGGAGTGTGGTAATAACATGTGTGGGAAACTATCATGGGCTGCCACAGACCCTTGCATGCAATAGGAACAGCCAGACCCAGACCAGTAGTTTGTAACTGTTGTTCCCTGCATATCTTACCCAGAACAAACACAGCATTGGACTCCTCCTGAGCACCAGAAGATTAATTCATGCCACCACCACTCACCTGATTACCCTTCAATGACTGCCAGGAGACAAACCACAATAGCATTGGTAATACCCAAGCCAAGATACTAAGACTGCCATTTCGCCCAGCATTCTGGGTTCAAAGGTACTGTATATTGTAAGCCCTTTGGGAAGAGGTGAGTCAGAAAGGCTTTAAATAATATATCATTGTGAGGATTTTATAGTTCCTGTATTCTTCCACCCTCATTTAAAACCTTACTTTGGTAAAGTCAGGTAAGATTCCCCCATTTTTAAGTTCACTTGTTAGGCCTGACTTTCATCTGTTCATATGCTCGTTATTCATTCTGCAGAAAATCGGCTATCTTCACTCTGACACAGCAAGGGTTAGGCTCACTGCTCCTCAAGGACCATGGGCTGTGAGTTCTGAGCTGAAGCATAGTTAATGCACTTTGGAGAACATCTGCCTCAGTTCAGTGGCTAACAAAACACGAGGGGTCCCTGTATGACAGAGCAGGACCAGATGAAACGATGGCTACCGAAGAGCAAAAATAACAGTTCAGTATTTTTAAAGCTATCAGCTTGATAGTCCTGGCACCTGGACTACTCCAGCCATAGAATTAATTGCCTGTCTGGTTTCCTCCTACTTTCACGAGAACGTGCTGTTGTGAGCATTAAAATGGTAGTGCAATTCACCCTCCTCATAGTCTCAGTGTTTTGCCTCTCTGCCCGCACTAACCTCAAGACAGTCACTGTATATTTGTAGACAGAAATGAAATTAGTAATTTCAAATTCCTTATCTTAGCAAGACTGTAAAATCCTTATTGTACATTAAATTCCTTTTATTTGCTACATTTGTCAGCAGGGCTCTGTGTTTGAGTTCTAGTTATCAATATGGTTATTCAGAAAACAAATATCAAACCTCTCTTTCCATGTAGTGTCAGACCATTCTCTTGTGTGATTCTGGGCAGCAGTCCATGTGTCCCCCCAGGCTTACAACCCTCTTCTTGTATGTGGCCTTGACATCTTGAGAAGTGGCAGGAAAAGAACTACAGGAACAGCATCAAGGAAAGCTGCTCAGGAAGAAAAAGGAAATTGTAAAGAAAAAAGAAAGAACAGAAAACCATTCACAGTGCAAAGCTTGCAAATCTCTTATACAAACAAATAAATAAAATCGTACTAATGGATGAGTGACTGAACGACAATAGCTTATCAGCTTCAGTTGCATCAAAAAGTTCCAATTTCACACTCTGACACCTTATATTACTGAAAAGAAAGATATAAACTTGTGCATTAATCAGAAGAAAGTGAAACATAAATGTTTCCCCCATTCCCACCTGCAATTTGTGACTTGGAAAAATATGAGAACAGTAGGAACTGACATTAAAATAGAGACAGAATGACATCTACTGGCTGTCAGGAACTGGCTTGTTTCACTGCTGAAAACGTTCAGGATTTTCTTCCCTTTCCTCAAAATAAATGAGTCTCAGATTATATAAATCATAGGGGTTAGCTACTAGACAGGGAATGAAGAATGGATCAACCCAAATAAAAGCCTCCTTTGGTCAGTTTTTAACCAATTGGCTACCTAATTAAAAATACCTATATAAATGGCTTAATGCGTTTCAGATCTTTAATATTAATGCTAGAGAGTAAATAGATGGTCTGCTAAAGAGCTACCAGAAACTGAAAAAAAAACCAGTGCAATTTTGCACTGGGTGCAGGTTTCCATAGTACATTGTACTAGAATAAATAATACTAGAAAACAGAACTATGTCTTTTATGGAAAAAAGTACTTAAGCAGCTGAATTTTATGACTCTATATATTTTATTCTATATATTCTACATATTTTCATATAAAGAAGATATTACATTACCAGAGTTTCTTTGCTTCTACAGATTTTTTTAACAAACCTAGAATCATCATCAGCAATATAAAAATCTCAGAAGGTCTTGAGATTTTGTTGAAGATCACAGAAACATCTCAGTCTTAAGTGAACATTTTTCTCTGTTATACATGTCCTCTTGCTCTCTCCACTTATGGATCTTCTCAGTACGAGTGTGGCCCTTTCCCCTGTTAGCAACGATACTCTGTGGGTGATACTGCCAGTACAAACAAATTGATCTTGCTCACTTTCTATCTGCCACAAGATATATTTCCTCATCCTGCAGTTTCTCCATGCTGCTTAATTAAACTCCTCTCAACTCTCATGTCTGCTCAACAGGAAACATCTCTCTAGCTCTCACGCCTCCAGTAATAACCAGAAATTAGTGTGTCATAGACATTAGCATTTGGTCATTCTTTCCTAATATATTGAGCTCAGAAACAGAAAAATTATAAGGAGATCACAGTGTTATCCTGGTTAGGAAAAGATAAATGATAAACACAATTGAGTTGGTGTATATATTCATCAATATAGCATATAGTTATATGACATACTGCAGAGAAGCAAAAGTAAGACTCAGTTCTGGCCTTGAGCCATGGTTGAAATAGACAAATATACCCAGTGAGATAGCACATAAACGAAGGTGGGGTAAGAGCTGAGTATGAACAAAAATAAGGATAAAAGCTGATATTCACAATAGCAGACTAGGGGATTTAGGTAGATATTCTGTAAAATTTCAATGGCTTCTCCACTGCAGGAATGGATACAGACTCAATAGGAATAACACAGCCGTGCAGCTGCATGAAGTAATGCTCCCTCTTCCCCAGCCCAGTGGGCCTGGAGTCAGAGAAGGGGATACTGTGCCAAGCTGCAGCTGTGAAAAGACACACGGGCATCCCCTGATGCTCTTCACTGAGTCGGCTTCCCTTTGGTCCATGTCTCTGGCATACAGAACCAGGAACCTGCAAGGAAGCTACAGAGCTGCACAAGTGTGCATGAGTTGCCACTGCCAAAGCACAACAGAACAAAATGGATTAACTTTCAGCACTACTAAGCCTTTTTATTTAATTTGATGTAATGTATTTAAGTTCACAAAATGTACCCAGGTATTCACAGAATCACAGACTGGTTTGGGCTGGAAGGGACCTTAAAGCCCATCCAGTCCCACCCCCCTGCCCCGGGCAGGGCCCCCTTCCCCCAGCCCAGGGGGCTCCCAGCCCCGTCCAACCTGGCCTTGAACCCTTCCAGGGAGGGGGCAGCCACAGCTGCTCTGGGCACCCTGGGCCAGCGCCTCACCCCCTGCACAGGGAAGAATTTCTTCCTTCTATCTAAACTAAAACCACCCTCTTTCAGTTTAACACTGTTACCCCTCATCCCATCCCCACACCCCCTGACCCAGAGTCCCTCCCCACCTTTCATGTCCCCCCTTTAAACCCTGGGAGGCCGCTCCAAGGTCTCCCCAGACCCTTCTCTTCCCCAGGCTGAACCCCCCCAACTCTCTCAGCCCGGCCTCCCAGGGGAGCTGCTCCAGCCCCCCCAGCATCTCCGTGGCCTCCTCTGGCCCCGCTCGAGCATCTCCGTGTCCTTCTGCTGTTGGGGGCCCCCGAGCTGGCCCCGGCACTGCAGGGGGGTCTCCCCAGAGCGGAGCAGAGGGGGAGAATCCCCCCCTGGCCCTGCTGCCCCCCCTGCTCTGGCTGCAGCCCAGGGCACGGGTGGGTTCTGGGCTGCGAGCGCACGGGGCTGCCTCACGGGCAGTTTTCCCCCCACCAACCCCCCCAGTCCCTCTCCTCGGGGCTGCTCTCCAGCCACTCCTCGCCCAGCCGGGGTTTGTGCTGGGGATTGCCCCGACCCCTGGGCAGGACCTTGCCCTTGGCCTTGTTGAACCCCATGAGGTTTGCCCGGGCCCCCCTCTCCAGCCTGCCCAGGTCCGTCTGGATGCCATCCCTGCCCTCCCGCGTGTCACCCACCACACAGCTCGGGGTCAGCGGGGAACTTGCTGAGGGTGCGCTCGATCCCACTGTCCGTGTCACTGACAAAGATGTTAAACTGCAACAAACAGCCACCCGCTTGCCCCCAATGCCCCCTGCCAGAGTGGGACGGGGGAAGAGGAATGAAAGAGTAAAAGCAAGAAAACTTGTGGGCCAAGATAAAAAATGTGTAATAACTGAAGGAGAAGTGCAAGAAGAGAGAAAGGAAAGAAAACAAAACAAGTGATATAAAGGCAACCACTCATCACCTACCATGAGTATGCCAACATCCAGTCAGTTCCCAAGCAAAAGATGACTAACCTCACTGAAGTCCCCCTTCTTTGTTTTTTATTGCTGAGCATGACATTATATGGTGTGGAACATCTCTTTGGTCAGTTGGGGACACCCATCCCAGCTGTGTCTCCTCCCAAATTCTTGTGCCCCCCCCCCAGCCAGACCGTTGGCGGGGCAGTGTGACAAATGGAAAAGGCCTTGATGCTGTGTATGCACTGCTCTGCAACAGCTAAAACATCCCTGTGTTATCAACACTGTTTTGGTCACAAGTCCAAAATACAGCATCGTAAGAGAGATACTATGAAGAAAATTAAGTCTATCCCAGCCAAAACCAGTACACATGACAATACTTTGGATATCAAATCTATTTACAGAAAAGCCTGAGATAATATAAAAACTCTTGTATAACCATCACTGAGGAAAAAAAGTAGTAGTATAAGATGTGAAGTAACACTTTGGTATTGTAGTAACAGACTTCTGATCAACAAACTTCAGGAAATCAATTGAATTAGATTTTACTTTAATTGCTAATAAGTAATTATCTTTTGGCTTAAACTTTAACATAATTTCTGTTCTTCTTACTCTTTCATCAGATTTCATAGTCTCTCAGTGAAGGAGAGAAGTTTTATATAATGGCAAGCAATAGTATTTCACATTCATAGATTTTAACCACAAGATTCTCAAATATGGGTTATTCATAAAACCTACCATTACAGATTCAAATTGTTAGCCCACTTCGAAAGTCCTAGTTCAAACAGGGAGATAGCAATAGGTTGCTTAAACTCAAATTATTAATCAAAAAAATTCCCACAGAACACAGCTTGAAATATCTTTACTTTCTAGGGGACAAAATCTGTCATTTCACCCAGCTCAGAATGGTACAATAAAGTCACCTAATCTTTTCCTAAAAAAAAAAACAAAATTGGTCTGATGAATCACATCCTAGAAGTGCCTATTTCTCTTCAGCAAGTTCAAAAGAAATCTAGCTAAAATACAGATATCTATATTGCAGAAATCTGAAGTTAGATGAGATTGAACCTCAGTCTATAGATAAGAAACAATCTTCTTGCATTCAATCTCCTAGCAGTCTTCAGGACTGAATTTTGGCCTACTCTTTCACTGCTCTGAGAGGCTGGAGCACTTGAAATGCATCCTGCCATACCCTGTCTAATCTGTGCTGATGTGTGCCTCCTAGAGTCAGAGCATTTAATCTTTGTGCTTCTGCATTCAACCAGGAATTCACGTTTGCATTGCCTATATGTGTGTTATGTAAAATGAGCAGACCTCTAAGACCATTAAAAGTAGTTGTCATTCAGTTTATATCAGAACTGAGTATTTGCTAGCAGAGAGTACAATTTGCAGAGTTTCCGTATTAGAGTCTTTCCTACATTTAAATGGATTTTCTTCTATGTCAATATATACCTATTTCATGGTCCTAACCTGGTATCTGCATTTACAGAAAACTCTCCAAATTGCTGTGTATTAAAGTTGAAAAGTAAATATTTTTGTCCTGTGATATTGTTTGAGATCTTGATAATATTCTTATTGTGTAATTATCTTTTTTACTAACATCTCTATTCATAGGTCCATGTAAAAACATGGATCTTTTGTTGTGTGAGTAAAGATTACAATAAGAAAATTAGGAGGGTTGAAGCTATGTCTGACTTCATACATCACAATGACTAACTTTTGCTATCATTTAAGTAACCATTTTTAACTATTATTTTGAAATGGAGATATAAAATATAAAGGTATAATGCAATAGGTTTACAGCAACGTAACGTGATGTAATATGGTTTTCCTTTCATTTTCAATTAAAGTCATTATAACTTAATAATTTATAGTTCCAAATAGGTATTTCTGATGTTGTTATAGAAATACACTAACAACACTAAGCAATTTATTGAAAAGTTACCTTATGCTTATAATATTTCATTAAACCACCTCTTCCAGTAGCCTGCCTACCATTTTCTCTCAAAATTGTTTTCTATATTCCAAAGAAGTGATGTGTTAGGATAACTGTTATGTAGTCATTCATTGACTGTTACAATAAATTTGTCACGAAAAGTTCAACCTGGTTAAGGGTAGGAGCATTTTAATGGTTTGCCTATTTCATGGGCTCCAGGCAGGCATAATGATTTTATAGAAAATGATAATGTATGTTATATGATCTGCATAACAGTCTAAAAAAATGCTAGCTATTTCAGTGAATGCTTGCTGCCTTCCATAAAACTGCACTGACGCAGGTTCAAGTCCCATTTTAGCCCCAGGGAAAAAGAGGTTTTTCCCCTCAGCTTAAGTCATAAATACAAACAAAATCACTGTGTTACAGCTGAGTCCTTGCCTGGCTGTCTGCACATACCTAGTGTTTAAAGTATGAACTACTGCTGCTTGAACAAAGACCAAATGCTCCATAGGTTTGGTTATACAAGTCAGTCTTCGTAAATCATTACTGAGTGAGACTATAACACTCTTCTATGGAGTGTTTATGGCCCTTATCCCATCATGCCTTTTCACTTTAGCACCAGCTACAGATTAAAAAAATCACTTCAGTTCTTACCTTCTCTGGCCAAGACATTCTAAATGGGTTTCTAAAGTTCATTTCAATCAACGTAATGACCTGCAGCCAGCACCATGAGTTCAGTTGTCAACTTCATTTTCAGAAAAATCTACAAAATAAAGCAGAATAAAATAAGTTCATTTTTTTATGATACATGTATCAAAATATCTGAGTAATTATAATGCTTTTTATTTTAGAAATGCATAGTTCAAGCAGCATTTTCTGCATGATTTAATAACTTTGCTTAGTCTCTTCCAGTTTAAAGGTGACCTTTAAAGGTCCCTTCCAACCCAAACTATTCTATGAATCTATGACAACTGCCTTGAATGGTTTGTAAAGATCAATTGTTTTATAGAGATGTCATTTTAAGAGATTAAATTAAATTATAGTAGAAATCTCAGAATATTCATCAGTAGTTTTTCATTAAGTAGTTTTCAATAAGGAAACAGTATCAAGTCAATTCTTAAATGCACATGCTTTTTCATAGTTACAGGACCAACAGCCCAACAGCCACAGTATTATGGTTTTAAGGGCCAATGTCAGACTAACAGTGTTTTATTAACCCTTGCACTGTACAGTTTCCTGCAGGCTTTTTAAAAAAAAAAAAAAAAAACAAAAACAAAACCAAAACCAAACCACAAAACAAAACAACAAAACCAGCAAACTGGTTTAGTTAATTTACTTTACTTTGATTTCCAGTATGTAAAATGTATGCAAGTCTAAGAATGAACTAAAGTAATGACCACTAAAACCCATAAGGTTTGTGGGAGAGGTTTTTCAGATTATTTTCTGCAGAACACAGCAAAACTTTTTGCAGAATTCCTGTCTCTACACAAATGTGAATACATTGCCACTACATTTACCTAACAGCACTTCTTAAAATCCTGTTCTTTTTGAAGCTGACTGGTGTTCTCGACACTCCAATTACTTTTTTATTATTTATTCCACAATTAGTACATATCTCAAATCTCACAGCATACTTTAGAGAACCAAAGTTTCTCAAGCACAGTGAATGCTTGACATCTGTTTTCTCATAGCTAAAAAAAAATTTTGAAAATTTAAAAATACCTGTGAGATTACTTTTTGCTTAGGGCAAAATCTGCAACTTGTATATTTCTGCGCTGAGTCTTATCAAATGGAAAAAAAGCATTATATCTTTATCTTTCTACTTTAAATTTAAAAATGCTTTCAACATCATAATTTTAGATTGATATAGAAAAATACTTGCAGAATAAAACATATTGTTTGGTAACCACAGCTAACCAACCCTGTAGCAGCCAAAGGAAGATTTATCTGTAATATTCCTAAGCACTGATATAGACAGAATGAAATTATTATCATCTTGGTCTTTATTATTATATCACAGAATGTGACTGCAAGTGTGACACAAAATACCTTGAAAAATATTTCACCTCAAAGTGTTAATGTCAATAGCTAGGAGAAAAATCATCTTCTTTGACCTTTTACCACAAGCAAATCTTTCACATATTACATACTGATTTTCTGTATTTCAGAATATGAGTGATGTATCTCAAATGATGAAAGCCTAAATGAGGTGTGATCGAAGATGCTTTATTTTGATAAACAAGGATTAACTATAAAACCCTTGATAAAAAAAAAATAAATCACCTAAAGGAAGGAGGCAATCTGCAATAGCATACACAATTCAAGTTCAAGTGCATATAAAGATATGGGAAAATTTATCAGATTTACATTGCATATGTAGAACTTTTCATTTTGCTGCTTCTGCTTCATTAATGTAGCAGTAAAAACGAGGGGGGAAACCTTGTTACAGCATGAAAAGGGCATACACTCTTTCATGCTCAATGTCTCAAACTTCTTTTTGAACCAAAGTTTAATTTGAGTGACATCACCTGATTTAGGTAACCAGAGTAAAGATTAATTTGTCCTACTGTTCTAGAAGTCTGTTGTAGCTATACTACTGAAACACTCATTTGTCCAGGTTCTAAATGTCAAATAAGTTATTATTTTATATCAGCAGAAATATGGCTTTATACTCTGAAAACTGATTAAAAAGGAGAGTCACATAACAAATATAATGGAAATTAATGAAACTTTTGTAAGAATAAAAATCAGGAAACTCATTTCCTATAGGACTTCCATAAGAGGCGAATATATTTTCCTGATGTGTTCTAGTTTCACCCAGGCTGGACAATCCTCTTTTCCATTAGCTTCCAAGTCTATTTTTCTTATTTTACCCATATTGACAAAATTTTGATGCCCTATCCTGCAGAAATCGAGCTTTTTTTTTTTTTTTTTTTTTTTTTTTTTTTTTTTTTTATCCTGCAGGGTCTAAATTATCATCTGCAATGAGTTTTGTAAAAAGCGGCTCTTGAAAAACTACCGAGAAAACATTGGTCTCGTGTCCTCCTGTGTCATAGACTTAGTTATGTCTGTGCCATTTCCTTCTGTTTTTTAAAATTCTAAAAGTTCTTCTCAAGAAGCTACTGATCTACTTTCTACACCCAGTTGGAATAGTCCATAATTTTTTGTGTCTGATATTCAGAGCAATATACTGGAAGCATATCCCCCAGTCAGATACTCAGTAATATTGCTCAAGCCAAATATGCTATCATTCCTGGTGATCTCTCTTACCAGCTATACTGGTTACTGATTTTGTGCCACCTGAAATGTAACAGATTAACTGTTGTTTCCTTTCTTAGTAAAAGTTGTCACTGTGATTGAAAAAAACTGGGCTTGTCCTATGAAAAAGTGTTTTGCCTGACCTCTAGCCAAGAGAAAAACAGAAGGGAAATCGAGTGAAGCAACTAAGCCTTTCTTGAGTAATATGTTGCACAAGTGCCTCTGGAATTTATATGTCCATCTAACCCCAGTGCAAATTCTAAAACAAATCAAAATGTACTGCTGGGGGGCGGGGGGAGAGGAGAGGCATTTGAAAAGTCTGAATTTTTTCTATCTGGGACATTTTGCTCTTTCTTGGGCAGTAAACACACAACTGGCAATTTCAATAAGGATCCCCAATAAAACACTTGCTAGACCTTTCTTTGTGGATAATAAAGACACACTGTGTCTGAAAACTCCATTCCTGGAAATAATTTCTTCCCAGCTCCTGTTGAAACATTTCAATGCTGTGCTGTTGCCATTGGAAGCACAGTCTAGACAAAGATAAAATTAGAAGCAAGCATTGTCCTTTTTGTAAAGCACAAAGCAGTGTCTAATCTAATCTTCTCATCTCAGCAAAGACTTTGCCTGTCTCGTCTACATTATCTAGTGACATTATAAAATGGTGGACAGGACCCTCTTTTCTTGAATTGGGCAGGAATCTGACAAGTGCAGCCCCAAAAGCAGATATAATGAAATATAAACACCTACACCTATCAGACAAAAAAATTTCTTTACAACTGAAGTATTCATCACTGTCATATAAAATCCTGCCATTTTCCATAGAAATATAGAAAACATGTCAGATTTAGCAACAATAATGATTAACTGAGCTGACTCCAGGGGAAAACAAAAAACATGCAATGCTACTGTATTTCAGAAACAAGCAATAACCAGTGTATATCACATGACTATGTTTTACTTTGCCATTATTTTGCTCAACTTCTGAATGGTTTTGACCCCAATATTTTTTCTAGATTAATTTAAAAATGTAGCATTAAATTACATTTTTTCCTTATTTGGGATAGTGGCAAATTATTCACCACATCCTTAGGTAGACTGTTCCTGTAGCTAAATTAACTAGTGACACAGCTATGAATGTGCTTCTGGGTTACATTCCAAGTATATCTGTTGTTATCTTATGACTGCTAGAACATTTCACGTCTGCTTTTTCTACCAGATTGAAAAGCCATCAACTACTAGAATATTACTTCCCTAAAACGTATTATTGTTAACTAAAATTCATTTTCACTTGGATATGCAAATAAATTCAGTTCATTAGCTCTTTCACTACAAGTCAGTTATTCTGACTTCCAATTGCTTCCTCTGAATACCCCCATTCGCTTTTTTGTGATATTAGAGGGAAAGCAAAAATGTGAGCAGCATTACCTGTAAGGACAGAGTCTGTGACTTCCTGAGATACACATGTAGCAAACCTTCCATAGCTTCTACCTGATACTTTACAACAAATAACTGTGACACCTCAAGTCTAGCAGTAGCATACAAATTTGTCAGTTATGTTTGTCTAAACTCAGCTTTGTATTTATAAGATAGATTTAGCAGCATACAGGTACAATGACTATCACTGGCATAGTGTTATAATCATGACAAATGCTCCCAAATACTTGACTTATCCCAACCCATGGAGGTTTGAGACCCCTCTGTTGGTCCATGCATTCCACACTTAGAGCACAGAGGTTCAGCAGTGTTTTGGTGGCCCACAGGGTGATGTTCACCTCCACAGCAGTCGATTCTCAAGTGACAGGCTCAGCAATGCTGCAGCACCTTTTGCAGGTCACACTTAGTGCTAAAGTTACCTTTTCATCTCATTGGGTTTCTATAGCTGTGCCCTTTTGTACTTCTCATTTTGTGCAGATGGACTGTTCTTTATCCCTGCTGAGAGTCAGTTCCAAAACCAACCCAAAGAAAACCAGTCATGTTGTCCTTGTCCTGCAGCTATCCTACTGGGAAGTTGCCTCCTAAAACTGACTCAGAACCATCCACTTCACCCTCACGCTGCCTTAAATGCCATGTTATTGCATTGTTTATCCTATGGCCTTCTAAATGTTAAATCAGCAATTCACTAAATATGATAATGATAAGTCAGCAATTCAGTTAATAGCTAAATGCTAAGTCAGCAATTCAGTTAGTATCTGTCTCACCACAGAAACGCTAAATATATTTACACTGGGTTGACAGCCAATTATGAACCCTAGACCAATGGTTCCCTTTCCAATATCATGCATTCATAACCCCTGCTGTGTTCAGCTGTCTTCTTACGATGACAAACCAATTTTAGGACTCTTACAGTCTGAAAGTCCCCAATGTCACTTCCACATGTCCTTACACCAATATTCCCTGGTAATATATTTATCTGTCTCTTCCCAGCGTTGCATCTGGAGTTCAAGTTCACCTGCCTTTTACCACTAACAGCTATTTGAAAATGTCTAAAAAATATTTCTCTAGAGTATTCTACCTTCCTAACTTTCATACTCCCAAACGCCAAAATTTATATGTTCTTCTTTAGGTACTTTATAACATATGCAGAGGATGTAAATCAAGTGCTTTGGTATTTGGCAGAGTGAATATTAAAGTAAACATTCTTCAGTAATCCAATTATCATCATCTCAGTCTTACTGACAGTATTAATCTGTGCTCTTTGCAGTAATTTAACCAATGGTACGTGCTTTGTTTTTTGCAGATATTTGACCTCTGAAAGTTTCGTGATTTGAAAGTATAATGCCTCTAGCACTTGTGACCAAAAACCAGGAGAACTGGTTTTCTTAAATCCTCACACTGCATCACTCAACCATGTGTGACTATCACACTTCCACTACACTGACCTACAATAGTCCACGTTCATATAAGAAAATTTCTGTCTCTAAAGCTGTCTACATCTTGCAATGTTACAGAAATCACTTTAGCAACTACAATATTCTTTACAGCTAATATCGGGTCAGCTTTTACACTTTCTCTTAGACAATCCCAACTGCCTTGATCATGATTTTTCCTAATGACTTCCAAGGTTTAAGATACTTTCAGATATCCTTCATTTCATCATTTCAAGGGCCACTATCCTTTTTCCCGATGTAAAGCACTTTTGCGTCTATTAATTAACTTAGATATAGCAGAGAACAGGTTTCATTAAATTTTCAAATCAAAATCACAGGATAATTTAGATTTGCCTGGACCATTGGAGGTCATCTGGTTCTAGCCCATGCTCAACTCCATCTACAGCAGAGGAAGGAACTCAACTAAGCTCTATATATTGTGTGAATACTGAGGATCTTGGATATTGCATGCTATGTTTGGGCTTTGACAGTTTGAAAATTCTTTGAGACTCTTACATAAAAATCGTGATGATATTTACACTGTATGCTCCTACTAACCTAAATATGTCTTTTTTTTAACCTGTAGGAAACATTAAATTAACATGATTGCAAAAGAGGTTCCATAATGTTTCCATGATGCCTAGTTGCACTTCATGCAGACAGTGTTTAGTAATTAAAATCTGTGGAACAATTTAAGTACAGAAAAAAATTAACCCAGTTCACTTCCATATGCTCCTGGCATAAGCCCACTGATTTCAGCAGAGTTCATCCTTATTTATATCACAGAAATGTCAGAAACAACAGATCTAACAAATGTTTGTCCCAGAATTCCCCATATTTAACCATTAGGAAATATGCAGGAGACTACCATTTCCAGCTGTACAATGCCACCACCAGGCCTATGCTATTTCTTCCAAACGTTAATGATACACAATTTTAGCATCTATTACATACCAAAGTTAACATTTGTTATTAAAAAAAAAAAAAAAAAAAAGAAAAATTCATGTTGAGATCTTGTAAATTGGGAGTACCAAATGCTTTTCTCATGCACTAGGTTTTGATGATATTTTCCAGCTATATGAAAAGAGTTTGTTGGTCAGATAAGATTTCTATGACCTCTCAAGATCCCAGCTTACATATGCTCTGAAAACCTGAATCATATTCTTACATGTTAGATATTATATTTGGATATAACATTCAAGAGTTGCATATTTCCAAGGTTTTCCAAGCAACTTCTACATAGCTTCAATATACTCAGCAGGAAAGATCCAGACAGATTATACTCCTAAAATAACTATTGTTAAGGCACAGAAATGTAGCAGTAAAATAAATCTTAAGTTTTTGAGACCTATGCTGCTGAAGAACATTGCTCTAAATTAAATGTCTAGTTTAATGAGAACTCAAAGTGGCTCAAAAGAACAAATTAAAACTCTATAGTTTCAGAGATAAAAGGATCTGAGCCTTTCAAACCAACAACCAATTTTAAGACATTCCATTATGGTTATGCTATTTCAGACATTATGTAACACATTAGAAAGTACTTATGTTTTATCTTTGCATTCCCCTGCTTTCCTAAAAAAGCAAAACATATATATCACACTCCTTGTTTGTCCATCATCATTTGTCAGTGCTTCATTCTCCCTGCAACAGCTTTTCAATTCACTGGACCATTTCAACCAAATTTGATGAGGTTAAGGTTCCACAAATTTAACTTTCAACTTT
The DNA here is from genome assembly GCF_018691265.1 of Tyto alba. Classification (NCBI taxonomy): domain Eukaryota; kingdom Metazoa; phylum Chordata; class Aves; order Strigiformes; family Tytonidae; genus Tyto; species Tyto alba. Next base: position 15,592,641 of record NW_024881279.1, read on the forward strand.
GTGAACGATAATGACTGAATAGAGAACTGCGACCAATTAGTGCCCTGACAGAAGAGAGCAGGGAGAATTCAAATTTCAGCTGTTCTGCTCATTTCACTTAACAGCTAAAGGGCAATAATCAGATAGATGATCAGTCAACCATGAGTAGCTCCAAAGCTACCATGGCATGTGCTGCTCTTTGGCAGCGAAAAGCACAAAGAAAAGCAGTTAGGGGACTAGTGGGAGACCAGGCAGCTTTTTGAAAGAGATTGCAAGACATAAAACTGTGGGTAACAACTTATGGAAGGATTTTTAAAGTTTTATTTTACTTTATTTTTGGTTTGTTTGCGTTTTGTTTTTTTTTGGTGTTTTTTTTTTTTTTTTAATAAATAACTGAAATCTGAAATCTGTTTTTAGTATGTGGAAAACCAAATCATACCAAAATATCTCATCCACATATATATTTACTTCTTGCTTCTCCCCACCTAGTTATCTATAGGTTCAGTTGCTATTTTTAGGATGATTAAATGCAGTGATTTTTAACTGTCTTGAGCTCATTGGGTTGGATATGTTATTAAAGTTCATTAGGAAAAATATGCAAAATAATAATTACTTACTTTCACCTGTAACTCTCCATTAACAGCAATCAGCTTCTTACAAGACTGCCTTTTTTATATATTCTGGTTGGGATTTTGTTGTCTTGACCTTTTAAAAAAAGGTACCATTATTCTGTTTGTGACTCTCTCCTGTTCCATCTTTCAATTTTGTGTGATATATAGTTGCTCCAGCTATAGCAATACTTGTCTCCATCCCTTGCTGTATTGCCATAACATTCTTGTGATCTTGGTTTCCAGAAGAGGTTATTTTTCATATGGCATTTCCAGAGCACATGCTTAAAGCTGTTCTGTGTGTAATCTGCAACCAGCACAATAAGGAACAATAACTAGAAAAGAATACAGAAATCTGAAGTCAAAGAAAATGCAACATCTCCATTATGATTTTGATTCTGATTGTACCTGCACAGTGTAGATTTGACATATACTGTCAGATATACCAGTGTGGTGGTTAAATCATAGCAAATAAAACTGAAGTCAAGCCAGTAGGTTTTAAATCAGAAACTTGGCTTTAATACAGATTATTCCTGGATTCACTGATTATCCTATACCTCTTAATTCAGAAGAGATGTCTCTTCAGAAAACATTAAAGGAGAGAGGTCTGTGTTTCAAATCTCTGTACCTAATAATTAGAATTATCCAGTCCAAACTTCACATCTCTGCTTTTCACTTGTTGCAGTAAAAGGAAACAGAACATGTCACATTCTGTGACATGTTTTATTTTAAAATCAAGGCTACATTTCTAAAGTTACAATGCTATAGCTTAAAAATCTTGTTCAGAATTTTTCACCAAGTTATGAGAAACTGTAAGACTCAGGAAGTATTCATATTTCTGATAAACTATAAAAGCATTTGTTACAGCTGTTCCTTCTTAAAACTACTGCCTTCATAAAACTATAATTTCAGTAAACTTCATAGAAAACTGCCACAAACAGTCAGTTGCTAAAATCTGACAGAATAGTCAATACTTATTCCAGAAAAAGAAAATTTAAAGGCATACAATAGTTTCATCCGTTCTGTTTGACTATTTATAACTCCCATTTTGCTTCTACCAAATACAATTAGACTACTAATATGTATCTTCTGTCTCTTTAGTAATGCCACGGTACATGGAAAGATACATATCCATCTGATTATCATATATTATTGCACAAATCAAAATATATGTAAACTAGAATACATAAAAAATTTTGTCATCCTGATGTTTTCCTGTGCCCTAGGCTACAAACACTGAAATCAATTACATATTAATATATCATTCATACTTCCTATTATAAACTTTTTTCCTCAGAAATATGTAACTGTCACCAAAGCTCTGGATAAACAGATGTGTTCTTCACCCTTTGTGAAGTGTTGCATCACAGCTATTCGTTGCATTTGCTTTATACAAAAACCACACAACTGCCAAATCCCAGGTTGTATTTATTATAGGAAATGCTTATCTAAGGAAGATAGGCCTTTGTGATTGCCTTCAGTCTGTTTGCCTTTTCCTCTCTCCTTCCTTGTTGCCTAAAAATTTTGGAATTCACTGGCAAACTTCATGCATTTGAAAGAGACTCAAAACATCAAAGGTAATTGGCTTCCTCTGATAATCAATGGCTGGGAAGAGAAGAGAAAGTGAAACTAGTACTCTCAATGAAGTAAGGTAGGGAAAAACTCATCAACTGCACATAGTTTGACAGAATCCAGATAACTGTTCAGGAGACATGTATATACAGACCAGGCAGTATGGAGACATATCCACATGGCTTTATATAATGAGAAGGAAAAATCCTATCTCACAAAACTTTAAAGTTCTTCAAAAGAATCAACAAACAGGAATCAATAAATAAGGGAGATGCAAGTTTCTGAACGACAGCTCTTCAGGAAGTTAAGTAGCCCTGAGATAAGAAGGTATTTACCTTGCAATATGTATATAAAGATGTAGGAATACAGAAGTATGAATAAGTAGTTTTCACAACACAAGGAAGTCACCAGTGAAGTTCCACAACCTACATTAATACCCAGACTATTAAACACAGTCACAAATGTGGGGATTGACCTTGGTCAGCTGCTTGATGTTCACCCAGCTGCTCGCTCACACTCCCTCTCAACAGGACAGAGGAATAAAGTATGAAAAAGCTTGTGGGTCAAAACCAAGACAAGGAGATCACTTACCAATTAACATCACAGGCTAAACAGACTCAATTTGGGGAAAATTAATTTATTGGAAATTAAAAGAGAAGTAGATGGTGAAAAACAAAGACAAATAACTCCACCCACTCTTTTTCCCAGGCTCAACTTCACTCCTTCATGCCCAGCTTCTCTACCTCCTGTCCCCAGTCCCCAGTAGACAGGGGGGATGGGGAATGGGGCGCTGTGGCCAGTCCACAATGGCTCCTCTCTGCTGCTGCCTCCTCCTCACACTTTTCCCTGCTCCCGGGGGGGCTCTCCACGGGCTGCAGTTCCTTCAGAGCAAACCCACCCGCTCCAGCGTGGTGCCCACACGCTACGGGGGAGTCTCTGCTGCGGTGCCTGGGGCACCTCCTCCCCCTCCTCCTTCCCTCACCGTCGTGCTCTCAGGGGTGTTTCCCACACGTTTTTCCTCACTCCCAAGCTGCATTTTGCCCTTTCATAAATAAGTTCTCACAGAGGTGCCGCCAGAGCTGCTGGTCCCTGCGGCAGGGCTGTAGTGGCGCCGGCTGGAACCGGCCATGTCCGGCCCAGGGCAGCCGCGGCCTCACCTCACAGAGGTGCCTGCGGCCTCCACTGCCAACGCCTGAACGGGGTCACCCAATCCATCAAACTGTCTAAAAAAACCCAGGCAAATAATTTGTTGAGGATATCAAAATATTCAAGGAGTAAAAATGAAAAGCTGTGCAGAATAGCGTAAGGGATTTATGTGACTGGGTGCCTCAGCAACAAATGTAGAGATTACATCCACGCAGAGAAATGTAAAATGATGGGTGTGGGGAGAAAAAAAAAATAATCCTAATTTCACATGCACAATGATCCTAACTGGCCGTACTTCTTCATGAACAAGTTTTGAAATTCTGATCGTGAAAAAATCAGTTGATAAAAGCTTTAGCTGACTTCCCAGACAAGGCAGTTTTGGGGGAATGGTTATAAAAGGATCACAAAAGTAAGAAGACAACTTATGCCATTATGTAACTCCACAGTGCAACACAGAGAAGGGCAAGGACAGTCAGCTCAAGCAAAATAGGGAGAACAATGGAGAGATTTGTATGCCATGCTTACCATGAATAAGAATCATTCTAATATGGCACTGACCACCACAAAATGAGGTCAGCAGAAGGTAGGTTGAACACAAAAGAAAAAGGTGTTGTTTTTACACATGCAATTAGTGGGTGAAACTTCCTGCCATAGTACTCTAAAAGTTTACATAGGTTCAAAAGGAGACAGAGCAAATTAATGAAAGCGAAATCATCAAACTTCAAACCATACAGACAACCCATCTCCCTCTGAGCTGCAGAGTCCTGTGGATGGGAAAAGAGTCCAAGCATGCAGCAATTAGTGTCTGCTCTGTTCTATCCGCTTCCACTGACATTTACTTTTGGCCACTGTCAGACCAGGTAACCTAGGGCTAGACCACACATGACCAGTTTTGTACGTTTTATGTAAGGCTTTAGAAGAGCCAGGTTCAGGTTCCAGTTCTTCTTCAGACTTGGGTGATCTGGGACAAATCATTCCCACCCAGTGGTAGTAATAGTACCTTGCTGGCTAGTTTCTCACATTTGCTCTACTAACAGCAGGGAAAAAAACACTCTTCTCTAGTTCATAGCTATAAACTTTGATAAATTATCCTTTGTAGCTCTGCAATGAAATGCAGAAAACACAAAGAAACAGAGGTTACCTGGCCACACTTATCACCGATACTGTACGTACAACAACATGGCTTGCAAAGTGCAACTTGGCCCATGAACAGTCAGAAAATTAGGTGTCTTTACTGTGGAAATATTATGGAACCCTGAAGCAATTTCAAACTACCATGCAAGTGTCAACATACAGCATCAGGTTAATACTCTGCCTCAAAGAATAAGGAAGCTTTTGGAAAAGGTTTCAGCGTATTTTCCTTTGCAACTTTTTTGTTAGAAAGGTGTGTTATTTCAAAGCATTAGAATGCTGCATCATGGAAAAAAGATTTGAGGCAGTAAGAATACATATTAAAATCTCCTGTTGAACACAGGACATGCTACATTTCAGGATACACTGCCTCTATCAATTATTCTTTTTCCTTTGCTTTGTCTGTCTGTCCAGTCTTACACACATAATCATGCCTGAATTTTCTTATTTCACAGGAAATTATTTCTTATCTTATAATCTCCTACAGAACTAAATGCAGTTAACATGAAAAGCACAGAAAGCAACATCTGAGCTCTCATTACCGAGTGCGGTAGGAATAGCTGCCGTTTATTTCAATTTTTTTCAAAGGATACATTTGTTCTTTGTAGATTTTCATGAGTAACAAGAAAAATTGAAATAATCTTTCTATCCAGATGGTGATGACTGTAGAACAACTTAGCAGCTTATCTTCTTCTTTCTTTAGGAGACTCTGTGATTTTATAAAACAACATTTTGGGAAAAGCCTAACCACAGGTAATTCTTAACTGAAATATACAATAAAAACACATGTGCTTTCAGCCAAATTTATAGAAACCCCATTCAGGTTTTTTTGACATCGTATAATTTTACCAATGGTCTTACTAAAGAGAGTATCATTCGGGAAGGAGTTGCCATTTTATATATATAAAAGAAGGGCTACAGAAATGTACTGGAAATGAAGAGTAATAAAGAGGCAAGCTTTCCATAAATAACATGAAGAAATATGTCTAATTTCCTGGAAATCAGGAAATGAGCCGTTCTGCATAGTGCTCTGCACCTATCTTTCATTCAGTATAAGAATCCCTTAAAACCCACATCATAATACTTATGTAATGACATAGACTTTGACTGTGAATTTTGATTAACTCCTTTAGACATTTCATATACACATAACATTTCCAGTGATTTTGTCAGAATTTTGACTGCATCCAGGTGAATTGATTATGCCCATACTGATCTGAATTAATCCTAAGGGAAAAAAATCTGCCTTATAAGATATGTTGCTCCTGTTAGTCTCCTTTTTCAACTTCTAACACGAGTACAAAAATAATACCTAGCATTGAAAAACTAATTATTATAAATAACTTACAAACAGAAGACATATATTACCATCTTCAACAACTCACATCATGTAGGGAAAATACAACAGAATATTATTTTTATTCAGTTCATATAGTTAGAAGTAAAAAAATACATAGCTATGTTCAAGGAAGCTCTTGCAAATTCATATACTGTTCTGATGAATATTTGACAGCATACAGTTCAGTGACATGTTTCAGCAGACACTACTAACCACTGTAACCACCTAGAAACATTATCCAAGAATAGTTGAATTCTGCACAGTCCTTAATATCATGCAGCTCATTGTAGCAGGAGCAATGTCTGTCTCTAGGACAGCTATGTATCCTCTCTTTTACCATTATGGTAGCTCTGAACAGCTGAAGATCCAACTTGAGCTGTGAGCATGCTAATAAATATTTGATTCAGCCTTATGCACCTTCAGATATAAAACCAGGAATTAACAGTGCAAATACTTTAAAGTAGCTAATACTTAAAAAAAAAAAAATCTCATTTTCTTTTCCATTAAATCTTCTATTTCACTAACACCAACACTCCCCAAAATGTCCAATTAGTAGCAGGAAATAAACATGAGATTAAGTTTCTATTTCTATGAGAATATTGAATAAGTGGTATCCACATTTACAATTACCTATTAAAGCTTTCAGGACTACTTGGCATGGCTCCATCTTGTCATGAGTGGGCTTTTTTCCATGACTAAAGTATCCCACATTCAGCATCTTCTCTAGTTACCTGCCTTGCTATAAAGATTTGCTGAAATAAGCTATGTACATATAGAACATACAAAAAAGCCAATCAACAAAAGCAAACCACAAAAGACAAATGGGAGGAAAGAAGAGAACATAAGTTAAATAAGGAAGTTGATTTCTTTACTTAAGATGTCATTCTCCTTCATAATACACCACTCATAAAAACAGGATTTAAAACACTATTACTGGCACTATTAATGGACAAGGACAAAAATGTTATATCCAAAGCATTCCTTTTACTGTGCCTCAGGTTTATGGAGAAATAAAAAGTCTAATAATCTCTTCCATTAACTCTTCTCTGTATTGGTTTTTTAAATACTGTTGAAAATGAAAACTGTAACTCTAGTGACCAAAGTCACACTGTGCTATAGTTCAGCAACTGAAGAAAGACATTATACAAGATTTTGAATACTATAGAATACCATGGCAAAAAGAAGAATGATCTTGCTGTATCTGTAGCTTGGGGTAACTGCCTGAAAACATGAGATACGTGGTTATCTGAGCATCAAGGCAACGGACATCAATAATCAGGTACAAAACCTTATCCTATGGGGAGTGATCATAACATCACTGTTCGGAAATGGTGTAATTCCTTGTGACATCTGTGCTAGAATTATGTTACCATGGTACAGTATACACTAGTTTTAATTTAATACCTTCAAATACATTTCACATAAGAGAGGTTCAAAGTCTCAGAGAGACAATTTTGCCTTGTGCTGTTAAAGTCCCTTTCTCTTTGAGGAACCAAAGTAATTGTGAGAATGTTTCCCTTCATTAAGTTCTGCTGTATTTTCTTAGAAAAGTGAAGTTCCAACAATGAAAACAGTGGCATATGGTAACAACATTTTTATCTGCACATTCTTGTTTTCTGCTCTTGGCCTCTTGCTTTCCATGTTATCATCCACATGCTCTCAGTGAAAGAAGTGATCCATCAGCACTGTTTTAAACTGGTGAAATAACACTCAGAGTTACCTAAGATTAAACCAGAACAGTTCATCATCCATTTGGGTTGTTACCTCCTCGTCTTGCCAGCAGTGCAGTTAGACAGACATAGAGATTTATACTGAAATAAAAATAAAAAGCACTTTTCAAGATGTTAAGTTATGGGATGGCAGCTGACAAGAGAAATCGTTAAATGCTATCTGTGCTGTATTATTCATCAATCTCCAAATGCCTGTACTCAGTCATCATTCAAATACTTCTACAGTGAAACCTGCTATTCTTTCTTTACCACAAATCCATTTGTGGGATAAGATCACTGTCTCACTGGGAACAATGGAAACACTGGCTTCATTCACATATGGCTGGTTTCTATTTTTCTCTGCACTGTGACCTGCTGACTCATCTCCTGGAGCACGAGGCCGTTGCCTGTGCACTAGGAAGAAGCCATTAGTAGTGGCTCTCCGATTTAAGAATGCTGCAAATACTGTTCACACTTAAGCAATGAGGAAAGAAATGCTGTAAAACCAGGCAACTCGCCAGCTCAGCCATGGCCTAGAACAATGCCATTTCACCACCCTTCCTCTTGAGAACACAAAAATATGTTCATAATGGCTTTGATAAAACTTTATTTAAACTTTAAGAAACTACAAAGTTGTCCATAAACGTAGGTTTGGGTTTGTTTTGTTTTTGTTTTTGTTTTTTTTTTTTTTTTTCAAAAAGGCAGTCATGTCCAATTAAACAGTTTTAATTTTTTCAAGTCCATTTCAATAATACAAAAATCAGTTGATCATGAAATTATGAAAGAATATTCCCATTTTGATGCCTACCAAGGCTATCGTGCCGGCAGAATATACGAGGAAGGCAGAGTTGATTAGCCAATGGAAACAGTCTCAAGCAGGACACAAAGTGTCAGAACATTGCCAACTACTCTAACTGGTGTAACTCAACAGTTGCCTTTGTGCTAACTTTTAAACACACATTCCTGAGTCATATCTGGTATTGAGCAGTCTCTGTGACCCTATTAGTGCAGAAACAGCAACAGTAGCCAGAATTAGAGGTGCTTAAACAAGCAGCTTTATGTAGTCCTCCTCTCAATCTTTGTAAGCAGTTAGAACTGAGCAATGAATGTGTTTATAAAATATGCATATGACATGAAGTCAAGCACATGAAAAGTACATACATGAAAAAGAAAATTGATGATACCAAGGATGAAAAAAAATATAACTTCAGGTTCATATATTTTTAATAAGCCTGTCTGGTAGCGTACTGCAGTTCCCCTCTCAGTAATTAGTGTCCTATAGGCATCTGTTTCACTGCAAAAAAATGCATAAACCATGAAAAGATTAAATGTAATTATCATTATTTCAATTTCTGGGGCAAGGCCTTTTCATAAATAATTATGTTACAGTGTAAAACTGGAGGCTTTATACAGTTGCCCTATCCTTCAGAATAATGAGTAGGATAATAAGCCACGAGCTAAACCATCACATGCTCATTAGATAGAGAAGGCTAATTAGAACTTTAACCAGAAATGCCACTAAGCATCATGCTTACTAAGGTAATAAAAGCACTGATGATATTGAGGCATACATTGTCTTCCAAATCCACAAATGGCATGCCGCTGACAAATTTACTTTATATAAAACCATGTGGTCTTCAAATTAAGTTAGAGGAATTTATTTATGTGTGTCTGGCCTTCACATTAAATTCACTTCCATCTACATGCTCAGTGTCAAGAAGTAGCCTGATTCTCTTCCTACCCTGTTCTCAATTACGGTTAATATTCTGCAATTTGGGGTAGAACCTTCAATGTAAAACTACTGCAACCGAGACCTCTGTCAATGTGACAAAGAGCCATCTCTACATGAAAGTCAGAAAGACCTTTCTCCTCAACTGGAAGAGGCTAATGAATTGACTCACTCACAAGGTGCTGACTCAGAATGGCCAATGGCATCAACTCCCATCTCCTGCTTATTAAATTTTCTGAAGGAATAATTTCAGATGGAATGGCCTTTTCCTGTACTTTATGCTTGAAAGAGCTGCCTGCAAATACCTGAAATACTAACTTTTCATATGCCTCTATGAAAAGCTACTTTTTGTTCTAGCATCCTCAAAACCAGCTGACCAGGTGGTATGTTGAGAACATCATTTACCATGATGACAAAACAATATCAGTCTCCCATTCCTCCACCTTCCTATTTCCACCTGCTGACTCCCATCATCTCCTTCAACATAAAGGCTATATAACATGTCTCCTTTTCTATTTCTAATTCTGTATAAAATGTAAGACATGCCTGTAGCTCATGGGTACTGCTCTTATGCAAATAATGTGCATTAATAATAGTGAAGTCATGGCTGAGGTTACATATCTGTGTATATTTTAAGAATATTCACTGATTTGTGAAGATAAATATTTATATCCATGTTGAAGAACAAAAAAAGAAAGAATTGCTCTAGCATCTAATGGTTCTCAAGGACAAGTAATGGTTTAGAAAACTATACCCAAAAACCACAAGTAAAATATTCCTAGTTTCAGTTTAACTTTAAGGAGTGTTTGTTGTTTTAAGAACTGAAATGTCTATCCAGAAAAGTCTACCCCAAAAGTCCTCTTTTGTTTTTCCAGAAGGACTGTTTATTCTCCAAACTTGTTAATTCTCCAAACTATGGCCTGTATTCTGTTAACATCTGCAAGCTTAATTTGTAGACATTCTTAGAAGCAGAAGACACATACTGAAAAATAAAATGGAAAAATTATTAAACACCTCTTTTGGAAGGCAAATTCCCCATTATAGCAACATTCCCAATAGATATTAGTGAGCAGATTGTGAGTTCTGTACAAAAGAAGGTTAGACATGACAAAAGGGTATCTTTGAAGGCTTTTTGAAGTATTTTAAGTTTCAGCTTTACTTTTCATTCTGGATGATTTGGTCAGTTTTGCTGAAACACATTCAAGATTCAGAAACACAATCAAGATTCAAAACTTTTTTTTTTTTTTTTTTTCAGGCATTCACAAAACAGTAAAACAACCAAAACATTTACTGACCAAAAAATGAAAAAAACCTAAGAGAAACCCAAATCTGTGCCTAGCTGAGAATGTGGGAGGTTCTCAACCATGAGACACAGAATGGAAAGGGACAGTAAACTGTAATTGTGTGCTTCTAAACAGCCCACCAACTTATGTTTTTCATGAAGTGTAATAAAAGCTTTTAGAATTATTCCACCTTCATGTCCTGAGTGTGATTCACCAATGGTGAAAAAGATCTTGTGTGGTTTGTTCTAGGGAGGAGAATATTGTCATACATACTCTTTTTGTCACGTTTCTTCTGGCAACTTCCTTCTACTCTCTTTCAAAAGAGAATGTCTTTTATTGACAACAGCATGCGCTGTAAGAACAGTGAAGTGTAGTGGCTCTGTATCTCCTCACAGAGCAACCCCCAAGAAATTCTGTTCTTCCTCCCACAGCTGAACAAAGGTTTCCAAGAAAGATTACACTTTCAGTCAGACAATTTCTTGGTACACAAATTCCATGTAGTCTGAAGCAATGTTTTCTGCAGCTTGGCAACTTGGCCACATGTAGGTCCAGAACAAGTGTTGGAGCAAAAAAGGATCATAAATAAACATGAACTACCAGAGAAAAAAGAAGCACCAAACAAAGACCAAAAGACCTGTCTGTCATAACTACATAGCTGATGAAGCATGCTCTCTTCCTGTGCTGTTTCCAAGTAAATTGAGCTTGACTGGGATCTCAACAAGGGTTCTGAACAGATAATTTTGGAATAGATCAGAAGTCCCAGTTTTTCAAAGACTGGGAATCCCTTTGCAGGGTCAGATGGGATGATCACCATGGGTCATTTTTGTTACTGATTGATCACTTGTTAAGAACACCTAACCTCTTCACATTTATATTAATCCCTAGTCCTTGTTTGAAGAGAATTCTCTAGGTAGGTTCTCTTACCTCTTTATATTGCCAAAAGTCTCACTAGCTTTTCACAGGATATAATTTCCTGCTTGAAGTGTTATAACAGTGGACATTCCAGACAGGCATGGGAAACCAGTGAACCCAATTGTCAGGCAGGGAAGGTTAAGAAGAAGACAACTGAAGATCAGTAACTGTCTTGCAAGTTCTATTTCCTCCCCCAGACAAGAATTAAGAACTGGACGTTCTTGTGACTTTTAGACTACTGTCAGGGTAGTGCCCTAGAGCTCACAGGGAGCAACAGTCTGAGGTTTGTCACTGTGCTCTGAACACAGCTGAAGTCAGCAGCAGCTCAACAAGAAAGACAATTTTAAAATTAATAAATCTGCAGTCACAATCACCACAAAGCAACAAATATAAATCTTTCTTTTTTAAAAGAGATTCTTAGATTAAATAATGTTGTCCACTAACGTTGCCTTGTTCACTCTGCTGTGCTTTATAATTCAGTAAACTAACACCAATGCTGTATCTGAAGTGCATTTCACATGCTGTTAGGCATAATAATGCATATAGTATGCTTCATTTAAACAATCAGATACACTTATTACTAGTCATTTATTTTACCTTTTGTTATTGATTGCATTTTATTTCACTGGCTGAGATAAATTAATCCAGGCTGACAACTTTCTTGCAAGATCATCAGTTAGAAATTTTCAGTCAAGCAGCACATATTAGATGCTTTTTATTGGAACAACACTTTCAGTAAAAGGATTTTGTATCTTCTAAAAAATCCATCCAGTATCACAGATTCACAGATACAGAATTGTGCTAAGCTCAGAGAAGTTAGAGCTGAATGCCACAGAGCAGTAAGAGAACCAAGTGCTGCACAGATCACATAGAGCTGAACTTTCTTCTCCTTTTCCTGTATTTGCCTGATCACACTTTATAACCCATTATCCTTTGCCATCATTCTTTCCCATCATCCTACCCCTGCAATCTGTAGTTATTAGGTTGAAAGCTGCCTATCAAGACAACTAAAATCTTATAGACATACAGAAAAAAGAGCTAAGCAAGTAAATCCCTGACCCCCAATCTAGAGTCCCAAGGCAGAATAACAACAGAAAACTACGGATTACATTTCGCTAAAGGTTGTTCAGAGGCTTAGTAAAAGTTTATACCCATTCCTAAACATTCAATTTTGTTACTTTGTCAAAAGCCTCTTAAAATCAATTTTTCTAGTGGAAATAGATCAAGAATTTCTCACACAAAGTTCCTATGTCTATCTGAAATAACAACAATCCTTATGGAATGCAACAACCCATTTTAGGGAGCTCAAACTGGAGAATATAAACATATTCATCTCAATTTAATGTGGAACAAATGCAGATAAATGCAAACGCCATGGAGCACAAATATCTCCCAGTATGATTTCTTCAAGCACTGAAAAACTCCCAAAGCAGAAAACCAAAGTTCCCATAATGCATATCAAATCTTATTTCTCTTCCTGTTCTCTTACTTCATTTTCCATGCTTTCTTCACATTTACATCGTCTCTTGGCTCTTTATCTATTTCCTATTATCTTGCCTTTCTTCTTACTCCAGTCACCATTATGATATCAGTTAGAAGAGGTGGGTATTAAGGCTTCTGGCTCTCAATTGTCCTCACCTTATTGTGCTGGTTCCTTCATGGATTCAGGCTAGGTATTAACTAGCCTCACACTAAAAAATACTAACTGCAATCAAATTCCTGAAAACCTGAGTTTACAATGTAAACAGAAATTAATCTTTTTCTATAGTACCTTAAATTGGGTGAGACTCCTTAAGTTTCTATTACATTAAAAACAGATCTTGGTTTCAATCACTGCATTGGAGGGAGACCATTTTAATGTGACTGAACATTTTATTCATATTTTGGTAATCTCAGATATCTGGACACAACAGAAAATATTATTTCTATCTCTCAATAAATAACAAAGATAGATTATTTCAGAATAATGTTTCGTTCTGTCAATAATCCATATCATAAGTCTATAAAAACTTTCACCTCTTCAAAAGTTATTTAATAATCTTGTCATCTACTTCAGTACTTATTAATTGAATGGAAAAGTCTCTCAGCCACAGGGCACACGAGATATCTGATTTCTTTCTGCATTATGCATATACAGAAGCAGCTGAGAGTTGAGAATTTTCTTATTAGGAGAGTCTAATGGGCTATTTGGAGACAGTTAGGGCTGACACTTGTAAAATGGAACTACAGTGACCTTAAAAATTGTCCTGCATGTTAAAGTATGCCAGCACAACTTCCATGTGCTACAGGCATGCTTTAAATCTATGTTACCAGTATTCCTAATCTTGAGTGAGATGAAAGCACATTCCTTTTATACATGGGCCCACAGATTTATTTAGTTTTCAAGGTGTTGGAAAAACAGAATAGAGAGCAATAGAATGTCTGGATTTTGCATTTCCTTTTTAGTTCAAATCAACTTTAATATGTCGCAAAGGAGTGAAAAGAGATTAGAGAATAAACATAAACAGATCAGTTGAAAAAAACCCTGAAAAGATGAGTAAAGCTTTTCATTTTGAAAGTAAGTCAGACCCATGTATCTATTATAGCCCTATTGATACAATATTGCATTGGGGAGAACAATAGCATGACACAACATCAATGAAAATGTAATAGTGGTTTATATCCAAAGGATCTTATTCAATTAGGGCAAAATCCCATAGTCACTGAAGGCAGGAGGGACTTTCCCTTGACAGACCTCAATACAGCCAAAACGTCATCTTTGTCAGCACCCCAAGCATATTATCCTTTTACAAGGACATTTTCTGTTTCATAGTAGAAACAACATGAAAAATCCTACTAATAAACAAATAAGAAAGCACAAAATTAAGACAAAATATAATAGAATTGCAAGAGCTTTGGAAAAAATTAAAATATTGTACAGGTGAGAAAATAAAGAATAGACAGAGTGACCATTTTTTAGTAAAACATTGACAGATTGATCTCTAACATTTATTAATAGTAGAGATAACTGTAAGGAACTTAATTACAGTTAAGAGATTAAGATGATAAGTGTAATTCATCAGCAAAGGAAAATTAACACAGTTTAGCACCAGTAAATTAGCAAAGATGCCAAAATGCAAAGACTGAACCATTTAACCTAAGTGTGGATGAAAGCTAAAATCCAATACTGCTTATAAGCAAAATTTATACAGTATTTCTGTCCCGAGTTTCTTGCTTACTGAAGATATCTTTTTAGTATATCTTACCATCTAAAAAATGCAGACAAATATTCAATTCCTGCTTGAGGAACCACTGAACAGGTACTAAGATACTTTAGTATCGGTACAATAACTACTACATTCTCTGTCAGAAACTTTATTCCTCAGTATTGTATTCACTTGCATATTGGGCTTTTTTTCACTCCTGTGAGTATATTTCTAACAGTATAACACTAGGTTTATAAAAAGCCCATGTGCAATATGTAAAGGTGCTTATGCCCTCATGTATTTCTCTAGATATGACAAAAGCAATTTAAAAACCTACTTAAATTAGAGGATAAATTTTAGAAATCAGTATTCATTAAAGACTTCATCTCTATCATAGGAAGGTCCCAATGACATTTACTGATGATATAATGTTAGGGTGTACCACAGTATGAAAGAGACTGTGCTACTTCACTGAACAGAAATAAGATAAAATTTAATGGTATGACCCAAATCAGCTGCAGTCAACTAGGAACAAGTTCTGCTGTATTCTGGGGGTTTCCTCTCTGAACAAGACTGAGGTAGGGAAGAATTGACTCTAGTAGCTTATTAGATAATGATCATGATCTCCTGATGCCATGCAGAGTAAATAAAGATGTGCACATCATGAAGTGTAATATATAGATACATAAAGAAATATTAAGGGATTAAAAAAGGAAAAACACTCCTACTTCTCTGCCCAGAATACCATCATAGTGAGACATACCTAATAACATTAATTCAAACAGGTCAGTTGCATAAACAAGGCCACTTGAATAACTGAGAAAACAAACACGGAGTAGGAAACGAGATTTACCCTAGCTGGATTATAACAGGTTATATGAAAGAATATGGACCACCATTTTTGTGGTGATGCTGAACATTTTGAGCAGGATATCTTCTAGTACGGTGTACACACAACAGGAACAGTTTTGCTTATCTTTTCCAACTACTGCACAATAATAACCCAATTTTCTGAACTGGAGACTGTAAAAGTTTTTTCTTTTTCCTCTGACTACTTCTCTAAGTCTCTGGCTGACTCATCATATAATATATCTCAGAAGCCTGTCTGTCTTCCCAAATTAACTAGAACAGGCTACTGAAGAGATGAATGACAAAACCGATATTTTCCACTTGCAAAGTAATTCAGGTTGTGTTATATATTTACCATCCAAATCTTTCATTTCACTTTTTGCCATGTAGTCACTTTTCTAAAGAATAGATCTATTGTCTTCTGTAACTTTCTTTACATATATACAACCTTTAAATCAGTGTCTCAGAAAAAGAAGTTGTTAATCCTTCAGATCTGACTTTATTATTACTTTGTTGTAGATCCTCACCTAGGCTAGAGCCCCAGAGGAGCAAGGATTTCCACAAAAATACAGAAGGCAGACTTCGCCCTAACAAAAGGGCAAGAAAATGAATGAAAAAACGTAAGTACCCCAAGAAGCGGGAGGCCTAGAAGGAATTTACTTGAGGATGTGAGATCACGAACAGCCAAATTTGAAACCTCAATCCAGAAATTGATTTCTGGACCACTCGACTCTTCATACTGCCTTTTTGTCAGAGTTGGGTATTAAATTACATGAGAACACTAATCACTTAAAAAGGAAAGACTGATGGCTCTGAAAACATGGATCAATATCAAGAATTCACGTCTTCATTACATCTATTTAAGGGAATATATGCATGTATTTAATGTATTTTTAGGAAAGCAAACCAAACCTCTCAGACACTGCTGTTTCTATGATTCTAGTTTCTGCCCTTTTCCCACATGCTTATTCTCCCCTGCAAAACAGTTACACCTATTTTTGTATCTATATACATACCCATCTCTTTCCATCCTCAGGCATCAGTAATACTCTCTGTATTTCTAGTCCTAATGGCAAGAGATTGCTTGTGCCAGTTTTGACCTCCCAGTCTCCATTTTAACAGTTTTTAACTATGGCTCTGACTGGCATGCAGAAACTTTTTCCCAGCAAATTAATCCTCCACTTCTCAGGGCAAGAATAACAACACAGACTGAGCCGGCTTTCCACCACTGACTAAATTAAACCACTTTTGCTGTTTGTGACTCCTCCACCAGCTGTGCTGGCAGGTACCCCCAGCACAGTACCACGGCCTTCATCCCCTCCTCCACCCAACCATACCTCCAGTGCCAGGGAGAGCTGGGAGAGCTGCAGCCCCACCTCCAGGTTACCTGAGACTTGCTCATCTCGGAACTGTCCTGCAGGAGAGAGGTGCACGGCGCTGCCACGTGCTGTTGGGAACCTAGCACTGTGTTGTTACTGGAAGTATGTTTGGCAATAACTTTGGCAATTAACTGTCTTAGCCAAGTAATGACTGAAAACATTTAATAATAATTTTAAAATCCTAACTTTTAATTGTAATTTGGTCTCCATGATAAAAAAAATTAAAAAAATCTTGCAATAAAAAAAGATTTTTGTCTTTCGATTGTTCCATTGTTTATTTTGTTGCAGAGCTTTAGCCAATGCCTGTGAACTTCAGTGGTGCTTAGGCACCCAAACAGGAGTTGAGCATCGGAACATTTTTAAGGAGTCAGGTAAAACTCCTCTTGTTTTTAAATATAGCAAGTGTATGAGTTCACTATATTAACTTATTCTCACTGCTCTTTGTTAGCTTGGTGTGCGTGTTTTTTGTTCTTTTTTTAATTATTTCCACTTTTAACTATACATTAACAATGCTCAGATTCAAAAGCTAGGTTTTAAATTTAAAAAAATAAAAAAAGGTTTTCTATAAATCAGAGCAATTATTTTCTCTAGAGAAGTTTAGGATTAGTATCCTCTATAATTAATGATGACAATTCATAAATAATATGGATTTTTTTTTTTTCTTGGTAAGGCTAAATTACGTGACAGAAGCATTCTGTCAATAAAAAGACTAAGTACATTTATACATTAAACTGATTAATAATAAATACCGCTTTGGTTTCATGTTCTGATGCCAGCAGTGAGACCTGGAACTCCAACTGTGTGATTCCTGAATTCTGTATTTCAGTGCACTTTAGTTGATGGCACTTCTCATTGTACTCTTAATTTCCTTTCTATAGAATGAACTTAACTTTCAGAGATTCACTAACCTAATTTTGCACAAGCATACATTTAAGTATTTACAATTCACATAAATAACAACAAGAAAAAAGTGTTTACATCGTATTTTTTTCTTAAAATATAGTTCAGAAAAGAATAATGGGTACTTTGTTATTTGAAATCTCTTGTAAGGATTCACTGAGTACATGAATGTCTTATTATGAAGCTGTAGCTAAGACTACATTTAGAAATTTAAACATTTTCTTGAAAGCATGGAGGGGAAGAAACATGCCTTTGATACTTATCTCCCAAACACAGATCTGACACGGAAAAGCTGTAAGAAGGTGTGATCCAAAAAGCAGTGAGCACAGGAGTGAGAGTAAGACCACCACTGCATCACCCTTGGCTACTCACTCCCATGGTAATAGCTTTTGCTTGTCTCAAAAGGGCAAGTATAGTTGGTCCACCAGAAGGATTCATGGTTTGAACCCATCACCAGTCAGGTGTTAGACACATAAAGGTTTAAAAAAATTACCAGGCTTCACTGGAATTATTAAAGAAATTAGAACACACTTTGCTTTCAGTTGCAGCTTACTGGAAAAATAATTTTTTAGCCTACAGAAACACAATTTCAGTGCACCAATATGCAATATCTCCCTGCAATGCCATGCAGCAAGCTCCAGAGAGAGAACATATTCAGAAATCCTCCCTTCACTGCAATATTCTTGCTTACCCATGTTGAAAGGGAATAAAGTAATCCTTGGTAGATATAAACTGTTCATTTTTCCATGTAAAGCAATATCTTAGAAACCATCAGGAGGTCATGTATTCCATTTGTCATATATAGTGCTTTGCATCTTCCCAAAGGCACTGGAATGCATGCATAATTCACACAGAAGAAATATTCAATAAAACGTTCAAAACATTTTACAAATAACACATGGTAAATAAGCCTTTATTTGCTCTTTTTGTATATGCTCTCATTCCCCTTGAAAATACACTTCTCTGTATAATTTTTGATCCAATATTTCTGCGGTGTTATTGTTGTTCTGCTACCTTCCCTAAGTAAATTACATATAGAGAGTATCAGAGGATGCTTACTTGCAGCTACATTCTCAACAAGAAATATATGCAATGAATTCAATGCTGAGAGATTTATGTGATTCTAATCAAAAAGTGTCATAATAAAATGTTTACATTGTAAAATGAAAAAACCTTAGGCTTTTCAGGGTAGCAGGATGGGAAGTTTGCCACTTGGCATAGCTAAACTTTTATGAATGTTTATGAATTATTCTACTGGAAAATGAATGATGGGCTATAACAGTTTTTGTGTATATGTCACTATTCCCTACTGCACTGTGATGGGACTATTCATGTATAACAGTTAATACAGCAGAGTTGGAGCTTTTTCTGCCTCAATAGATGCTGGAGTTCTCAGAGCCAGACACTTGCTAATGCCTATTTGTATGCATGTGATTCCAGACATTTTCCAACTTCAGGGAGATAGAAAGGGCAGAAAATGGAGTTTAAGAAGAAATACATTAGATATCAAAAAAAAAAAAAAAAGGCAGGAATGGTAAATCCATTTTAGGACATCTCCATACAGCTTCACCATTCAACCATTGCAAATCATAAGCACAAGACCAGACATTAAATGCCATTCTATTTTTCTCACAGAAGTCAGAGCACTTTCAAAACACAAAGGGTAGCAAATCAAAAAGGCAAAAAGATTTTTAAAGAAACAAAAGAAGAAAAAAGAGTTAGTTCTGTGCTGCCACCTGCTCCAGACCCTACCAGAACAGGAGGAATGGGGCATGAAAGGGCAGATAAGTGACCTAAGCACTCACCACCCAGGAGTGAGGGAGTGGGTACAGCGTAATTTCAAATGTCCGTGGAGTTTCTACTTCAGTGTGCTTTGGCGGAGTTGTGAGTCACAAATTCCTCCAGAGCCACTGGCAGTCATGGCCCTTACTAACCTTTCTGTTCTGCTGGATCATTAAGCCACAGATCAGCCTGCTGTTTCATAAAATAAAGGCAAATCTTCTCTTTCATAGCTTCAGAGTACCACTAGAGCATACAGCTTAGGCAAGGCTCATTAGCAGCAACTTTTAAAAAGAAAAAATGAACAAATAAAATGAATAAAAATGCTTATTTGTAGAGCAAACTGTATTTGCTGGTAGAAAAAATGGTCTCTGTATTCAGCTTTCCAAGATAGAAATGAAAGATCACATTATGGATGGCAATCCATTAGGTAGTTGCATGGATGGCAGACTTCCTTCACACTGCTCCTTTGAAAAGTCAAGTTGTTGCCAGTAAGTTGTTCTTGTTGTTTTGTAATAGCTCATCAGAGCTCCTTCAAGCTGCACCAAATCCAATCTAACTTATGCTATTCCACTGCTGTCATTTCCCTTCCATATTTGCAAAGTTAGTAGCTGACAGCATTTACTAAATACTGCACATGGGGTTGTCTGAAGTTCTCCCATTCCCCTTTTCTGCCTTTGTCTTATTAAAAATGGTAATCTGGGTGGTAAATTAGAAAACAAAATAGTAGATAAAGAACACTATCATATGCAGCCAGCAGATCCCGAGACAAAACTGCTTGTGCCATGTTAAAATTTCTGTTTACTCTTTACAAAACAAAAAGCCAGACAGAACATTTTCCTTTCCCAAACACAGGTACCAGCTGGACGTGTCATGCCCTCAGCCTGTGAATTCCCATGCTATTTATCATACAGCTGCTTCAGTGATCCCAACTGGTTGTTTCTTCTTAATGTTTAGATACCTCAACTGCATTATAAAGCTCAAAAAGGTATAACAGTCTGAAAAATTCAGACCATGGCATGGTTGCAATTTCAAAGGCAAGTCTTCATGTTTGACTATTTGAAGAAACATTTATGTAAACAGGGTTCTCTAATCATACACACATAACACACTGAATCAAAAGCACTGGTACATCTTTGACATTAGTTGGGTTTATATCCTTTAATATGACAGTAATTAAAATTAATTCATGCAGATTTTCCTTTAAATATACTCCATTAGCAAAGAGCATTTGTCAAATCTACCTCCAGCATACAATCCCTAATGATATCCCTAAACATTAAAGCCCTAATCTTGTAATTTATTGCTCAAAGCAGTTTACATGTATTAGTCTAATAAACTGCAAGCAGTGAATCAACAGATGTCTTCTTGTACATAGAATAATTTACTATAAATCCATGCATATTTAGTAACAGTATGATACAATTAACTACAGTGGACCTGCTGAAATAAGAAGTAGCTCTGATGTCATGCTGAATATGAAAGGTGTTTTGAAGACTCTCAGACTCAACAGTTCTGTTAGGATGTAAAATTCCTATTTACAGTTTATGACATGCATCTGATTACAACTCCTAATAGCCTTCATAGCAGAGTGGAGCAACTGCGGACATGGACAATTGTAATATTTACCATCCCATTATTATTCAATATATTTATTCAACAAAACCCAGCACTGCCCTATTAGGCACATTGCCACCTGGATTGTAAACAAGTCACTGAGGCCATAAACAAATACCAATTCTCACATCAAGTCAAATGGTAAAAAATAAGAAATGCAGCTACAAATATTAGTAAGTCCAGGCTTATGCACAAAATTATCAGGCCAATATTTACGTTAAATATGTTATCTTGGCTCAGTGGCCATTAGCTACCAGCTTTGATTTATATCCTTGATGTCCGCAAGGTTCCTACTGTGTAGTTTCAAACTCAGTCCTTGAGTATTAATGAATAAGCAGTACTGAAATGCAGAAAATCCAGCCTTTGATAGATGTAAGACTAAAAGACTGTAACATAGAATTAGAAATACTTAACAAACAACTGCTAATGCCTGTCATCAAGACAAGAATACATACACATATACATGGTAGGAAGAAGTAAATCAACAGTAGCACAGTCCAGAAATCAGCAGCTCTTAAATTTTCCAGGTGACTGAAGAGACCTAGCAGACATTCTGGTTCGCATTATGTCATTGCATCTGACCATTAAAAGGGTGTCTATTTATACCCTTTACCTCCACACATCTCATGGTGGTTAGGGAAAATATGAAACTGCATTAACTGACTTGGTAATTAAGGAAAACATCACAGATATTGTTCCTTTATCAAGAATTTAGGGTATCTGAGGAACTGAGAATTTGTGACCAACCAGCCACATCTCAGTAAATCTGAACCAGGAATGGCTTTTAAGTACATATAGGTCAAGCAAGGTAAAAACTGATTAGCCCAATCAATATAAACCCAGTGGGAACTTCTGCAGCATCACTGAACTTACAGGCTCCCGGACAACAGAAAAAGATGAGCGGATCCGTTCACTAACGTTCCTGTTATTGACGACATCACTTATATGCAGCCATCTTGTCACTGACAGCTGGATAAATGGATAATGGTTAATACTTGATAGGACATAAATAATATCATCATGTATGTAACTGCTGCTTCTTCAATAAAAATGTTTTACATCAGTAAATGAGATTTTTCTCTCAGTTTTACCAACAGGAATTTGCAACTACATTATACGAAGAAGGATGTAAGCCAACTTTATTTCCATCTCTTCCTATTGTGTGACTGTTTTATTAGCAACTTGATTACTGTAGTGTTCAACACTTCTTATTGCTAAATGGTTCTGCTAGTTCAATACAAGAAGTTATAACAAGTTATATTAAACATGGGTACAGAGCAAGGAGCAGTCTCTTCAGGTTAATTGTTCTTGCTTTTAGATGGCTGACAAAACAAAATAATCTATAACCTCTTCCAATTTAACACTTTGCAAAAGAGAAGGGCTACTGTCACAAATCTGTTAAGTTCTTTCTCCCCTGATCAGAATTTCAGTCCTGAAAACATTTCGGTCTGTTGTATTTCTCATGTGGTTATTTTGCCTGAATCATCCTGCCAAATATATGAAACTTTGGACAGCATGATGAAAAATACTTGAAAACAGGCCTTCACAGCACTGGCATTTTTATCATGTACTGATTATAGAATGATTAGATTTACCATGTTATTTTTGGAAATAACTCTAAAATGTTGTCAATGTTATATCATTTTTTAAATCACAAACACTTAAGAAATGCAGAAGGCTATTAACTTCATTGCAGCCATTTAAACTGCTGTGAAATGAGCTCTAAATGTGCTATACAGTGATTTCAACAATTTATAAGCCTCCCCTGATTAGCCTTGAGCAAGATATAAACGTTACAGAAAACCACTGTTGCAGAACAGATAGTTATTCACTTTAGGGATGGGAGATCCTTTAGTCTTTTGCATTGAAAACTAAATAATATAGGTTTGTTCCTTTGGTGTTCATTTCCAGCTAATTTCCACACAGTCTCCAGAACTTGCAGTTTACCTTATAGTCTCAGAAAACATTTATTACATTTATTCTACATGTTTGTTCCCTGAAGTAACAACTCCCAGCCATCTCTGAGCAGCACCCTTCTCCCTTATTTCCACAAGCACTGATTTTCTCCTGAGATACTTAAAGTACTAACACATTTTAACATCTTATAATATCTACAGGAAAAACAAATAGAACTTTTTAAGGTACAATATTGCAAAATGTGAACAATACACTCAAGTTGTCTGATGTACTACATAACTCTTTTGAAGTAGCTCCTCAAAGAAAGAATTTAAGTTTTGAGTACTGAAACATGCTTATTGCAAGTAGCTTACGGCGAAAACACAGAAAAAGCATACAAAGAACGATCTACTTTTTCTTAGTAAATGTATACATCATGGCCAAGAATAGTCCAGATTTTTAATCTTCACTGTTTGATACCCTTAGCTTTTAGGTCTTTAAAACACATCTGAGAATGTAAAAGTATATTTTCCCGATAGTCTGGATATGAAAGGAAACATTTACAGAGATTCAAAGTCATTTATCCAGCACCATTTATGAAAACTATTTATTAAAGGCCTGGCTGACTGCCTTGATCTACCATCCCCAGATCAAACCACTCACTTCTATCGCGGTATAACAAGCCACTGATCAATACAGAGAATCTTCTCTGAACGCAAGTTGACTTTTTCCCCCCATCGGTAAGCAATTTTCACCCTCCCTCCCCTGAAGCACACCAAAGCCAATCCATTTACACTGTCTATTTCACTTGTTTGCATTTGATAAAGTGCTGCAGTCTGATGTTTTAGAGGAGGCAGGAGTCTGCACAACAATCTGTTACCTAGCATTTACATATTTTCATCAAGAAGCCAGAATATAAATATTTTGCCTGGAACTGTATCTTACATCCACTTAGGAATATGGCTGTACGGGAGATAAATCACACAAGAATATAAACCACTCCATATTGTTAAAACACTAGATGCAAAAAGCTGTAGAATTAAACTGTAGTGTATTTCATATCTATCTATGCACAAATGCTGCATTATCCATGAGAATAAAGAAGAGCTGTCTGTGCATGACAATGTAGAAGTTCCATTTACAGACAAATCTGAATTACTTTGATTCAGGATTCCAAGGATTTTTTGTCAGGTATTCTGAATGTTTTGATTTTGTTAGGATTTGGTGTGGTGTTTCTTTTTTGTTCTGGTTTGAGTTTTGTCTAAATATAACTTCCGTTGTACTTTAAAACCCTGGACAGTAATAGGAGGACTACAACTGGGGTAAGACAGAAATATTAACCCAAAAGTGCCAGAAATCTCTAGAGAAATCTTCCTTAATACTCTAAATCCAAATCTGCCATTTAAAAAGATTTATGTATGCCCTGGATAAGCTTGTAAACTTTTGGATACTCACACAAACTAAATTAACCCCTGAACCTTTTGTGATATGTCTGAGGTAATTACGATGGGAATTGTTACAGGAATTTAAGCTAGTATGGTTCATAAATCTTATTAACCTCTTAATCAAAGATCACTTGGAAAATTACATGCCACTGGATCTATTACAGATTTTGTTCTGTCCCCTGCCTGGCGCTGCCAAAATTTCTATTTTCTGCTCAGTTAATAGTGCTTGAAAGACCTGTTCGCAGAGTCCCAAACAATAAGCAAGTCTGAGAGTAGGAAATGTTATGCTCTCCTAAAAATGAAAAGGGAATTTTGAATCTAACTTCTGTTTACATTTCTTGTTAAAGTAGATGGATTAAAGAGTAGATGAAAAATTAAATTATAATTAAATGAATGAGATCAACTATTAGTATCTGCAAGTAACAACAGTAAAAATAAAACATCCATATTGAATGAAATTTGATCTTTGAACTTCACCAGTCATGTAACTTCTGATTGTAGGTGACTCATTCTTGCTTGTGAAGTGTGTGGGGGGGCATCTCTACAGTTTATATTTAAGTCCAAACGTACAAAGTTAAATACGAAACTAAATGGAAATGGTCAACAAATAAATACTAATAGTTTTAATTCATTTCAGATTTTAACTTCTTCCAAGAACACACATGCTTGGATTTAATGTGCTGTTTGACAGTCACAGCATCATTTATCTTTGACCACTTCATCTGCTCTCTATCCATCTCTACAATATTACCAAGACCAATGAGACCTACGGCACTGCTACTTCAAACAGTGAGGCAACCTGAACAGAAGAGTGCTATCTTCTATTTCTTCACCATAAAAGGAGAAAAAAAAAAAAAAAAAAAAAAGCCCTTCAGTTTTGCACGAATAGCATTCAGTACAGAAATCTGAGTTCTGATTTCCTCTCACACACAAGTTCATAAGTAAACGTCCCTGCCTCTCCATTTCAACTTCTTTTTCTACATTTGCTGCATTCTAAGATATTTCTAGGGTTGATTGTTTTCTTGGACGAACACTTAAGACAGACACTCAGTACCCCAGGCTATGGTGACTGTGCTATGTCAAGTTAGACGACAGGTGAAAGGCAAGCAAGAGAATTAAGACCAGTAAGTATGTGCTGTAAACTCCTCTGCCCAAGATTTCTATGAATCTCAGGTTGTTTTTGTACATAAAATCTACTTCAGGCACTTCAGTATATATGCAAAATATATAATATTTTCTTCTAATCTTTGCAAAGCTATGGCTGTACAGTTTCAAATACATTAAAAAAACAAGTTAATTTTAATTTTCAAAAAAGTTTTCTGTATTATTTAAAAATAGATTTTGAATGATAATTTGTTATCACTCTAACAAAAGGACAGATTCAAGCATTCAAATGGCTGGACTTATCAGCAGGAACTTTTAAAAAAAAATCTTAAAAAAATTAGGAAATAATTTCAAGCACTGCTTATGGAAGTTATGTCAGAATAGACCTCACAAGATCTCCAAGTTTCCAAATCCAAATAGAAGTCTGGTATATGCAAACTGTAACTCAGATCTATAAGCATGCAATTTCTGACTGTAATTTTCTGAGAAGAAACAAAAGGGTTGCCCTGCTTAATAGCATTTACATTTAATAATTTTTCTGTCATGAATAAAAAGCCAGATTCATTACTTAAATTTCAGGAAAAAGACAATGTGGGTGGTCTGTTACATAATTTTTATGTTTTGCCAAACAATTTTTGAGGACAGAACATGAAAGGAGAATTTAGATCAATACAAACAATGTGGAAGACAAACAGAAGATATGTGGAATGAGGTGACTGACACTATTAAAGGAGTACAACGATAAATTATAATTAATCCAGTTTGAAAGCTTGTATTATACAAAACAGATAAAAGCACCGTGCCAGAACCACCAATGACCCTGGTAGCCAAAGAACAGTAGTGGGATAAATGCTATACTGCAAAGCACAACAGCACTGATATAAAGATTAAGACAACTTTCTACTACTCGTTAGATGCTCACTGCTGGGAAGCAGTGAACAAGGATTCTTCAGTAGGATGGAGGAATGTCTGCAACACAGTGATGAGGTCCCAATATAATGCTGTAGAAATCAAAACTAGTATAACCTAGAATGTGTCTGTCTAAACATATTCAATGGGGAAGTTGCTCATTAGATGCAAGAACAGAAAACCAGTGTGTAAAAGCCTACCTCTCCACAGCACTCCCGTGGAGCCAGGGTATCACCCCAGGTGCTGTACATACTTGTTCCTGCCTCTGATGTTTCTGATCACATCCTTAGTTGTAAGTGAAGCTAGGTAGAGATGTATATTCTGTGTATGCATAGTTCCTCGATCAAGAACCAACTCTGTCTCGATTTCAGACTTTGCAGCTGTACACTGCTTCTCAGTGCAAGAGACAAAAAGTAGTAGGACCCTTAACTACCATCTGGAGGGCTGTAGATACTAAACCTCTTGCTGAAATGCAATCTCTTAAAGCATATAACCCTGCAAACTTACCATCTTATTTATCACAGACATCCTGCTTGTATCACTCGATGATGTAAAAAGACTCAACAACTGGAACCAAAAAGCACTGACAGCCATCAAAGCTGTTTCTCTTGTGTCACCATTTTCTGCACAAATGCACACACAGTATTTAAAAATAAATATATTTATGTGAATATTTTTGTTAAAAGCAGCCCTATGGACTTATGGTCTTCTGAAGCCATACAGAAAAGGTAGTGGTTAAGTAACTTCTTCATTTCAGTTTGTTTAATACAAAAGGTTGGAAAACTGTAAAAACCAACAAATATTACCTAAGAGCAGGGGATGTCTCCTATTTGTCAAACATCTGGCTGGCCAGAACAGATACGACATACACCAGTTAATGGTGTCTGTTCACAAACACAGTGCTATCCAGCGGCCCAGTGTGTGACTAAAAAGACTCACTCTAGACTCTGTTTTACACATTAGCCTGCACTATCACATATATTAGCCTTACTATTGCAAGCTGCAAAATCTGAACTTGTTCAAGTAAAAAAATTACAATGTCCCTGTGATGTAAAAATTGCTGATTTTCAGATCTCATCTTTCCTTGGGATCATTCTGGTTTGGACTAAAGTATACCACAGATAGTGATCCAGTACAATCACTGCAGTTATTCATTTCTCTACCTACAAGTTCTCTTCTGATACTCAGTTCCATTTATCACATCCCAAAGGTAAGCATTCTAAGATTTCCCAAGGGTAATCAGAAAAGGTACATTTAGAAGTCACTGTACAGCAATTGAATAATTTTACATCACTACCCAGAAAAAAAAAAACAAAACAAAAAAAAAAAACAACCATCAGTTATACATTAACCCCTAAAATTTAAAAAACCATAATGCTCTTTTATCTTTTTGTTGTTGTTGTTTTGTTTGGTTTTAATAACATTAATAACAACGGGAAACATTGTTTCTTCTTCCTTTAGAAAGCTCCAAATTACTTTTCAGGCATTAATGTGATGTCTTTAAGCATGGAAATACAAGGAGGGTTTTGGGGTTTTTTGGTTTTTATTTTTGTGGTGCAAATTTTGAAATGAATATGTGATAAACTATACTACACAAAAATATGAGTGCAGAAAAGTAGGGGCCCAAAAGCAGACAAAAAGTAATAATCCATACTTGTACCAAAAGGCAGAAAAGGAAACATAAAAGTCATTTGGTCAAAAAAGACATGTCTTTCAGCAACAGATGCAAGCCTTACAACACCTGCTGTTCTTTATAGTTATTTGGATTAGGCCAGTATTTTTACAGTTCAGTTCAGAGGTCATTATACCAATAGTGACTATGCTAACAATATTGCACATCATTATCAGTATTTGCTAGTGTTCCCCACATAAACTTTCTTGGCCAGTGCAATACAACCCCCCCCCCAAAAAAAAAAAAAAAATCTATTTTCAATCTTGTTTTTTATTTTAGAAGTGCTAAACTGAAAATCTTTATGTGGATATGATATTAAGATTTAATCCAACACTGCTATCATTTCCCATGTGAACAGTTCCAGACTAATCTAGTGTTACCTCTCACAAGAAGTTTCTCTTGTGCGCTTAGAAGTTGTATTGTAAAGACACAAATATCTGCCTGTTACAGATGGCACTGTGAAGCTTAATAAACCAGTATTCCTAACAGTGCTGTGTTTGGAATATGAAAAGGTAATAAATAAAAATTATCATCTATTTTTTAAATCAGCTACAAACAAAGCTACTACTTCCTCAAATCTAAAGAGAGTGCTAATGCTTCCACGGCGGGAATGAATGCTGTACAATGATTCTTGGAGACACAAGTTGGACAAGTTTGTGATGATCTTCCAGAGCTTTCATTTCAGTCCTGTCTTTCCTGTGACCTTGCACAATTGGGGAGTTTTCCTGAACCTCAATTCCCTACCCGTATGATAGGAATAACAACATATTCATTAATATATATTGAGAAAGTTGGCATCTAAACGTTGGTTGAAAATCTGTAACAATCAATACAAGCAAGGAGAAATATCTTATGACACTTTTGTTATATGAGGAATTTTTAGTTGGTCCAAAAAAAAAAATTGGAAAAGCTCAGTGAGATCCAATATAAATCATTAATAGTAAGTTTTGACTTGCTGGATCAGTAATGCCTCAACACGATGACTCAGAAGTCTCTCTGTAGTAATATCACTGTGAAAACAAAAAGCAGGAGATGCAGAAAAAGGCCCTGTCCAAGACTGGCTGAGTGAGGGGAAGATGTTTGCTTTGCAGAAACACTTGTGCTCCTCAAGTCTATTCAAGCAACATGGGGCTTCAGTAAGGCCCAGCAGGGCACATAGACAGTAATTAAATTACACTCTTTGGCAATAAAAAACACCACTGAGTCTTTCCAGCCAATATGAGCATCTAATTATGTATGAAGGCCTTCCTAGCGCAGTTTGACATTCAGTGACTTTTGAGTCAACTAGGAGTTAAAAAAGACCTTGCACGGCACAAGCTTGCATTTAACTTTTCTGTTTTGAGAGTCTTCTCTGTGGGTTTTCTGAGAAATCCTTTTAGCTGACAGTTTTTGAAAGAAACAAACGTATCTTTACTTGTTTATAAATAAATCAAATACACAGAATTCAGGCTAGATTAGATTAGTCTTCACATCTATCTGAATCTCTGAAAGTTTATTGAAATTACTCTTAATTTATGCATCTGTTAGAATTAAATTTATTCCTTAAATCCTAATCCTATATTTGGTCTGAATATTGTAGCTGTCATTGAAATAGCCTCACAATCCAGACATATATCCCATGTAGATTACTTTTCACCTCGTCTGATATCAATAAGCTCTCTGGTAAGTATACAGTACATACCATTATGGCCAATTTTAATGTAGCCAACAAGTTTAATTACTAGCTCATTTGCCTTGCCTTATGACACCTTAAATTTCTTAAACATACTGTAGACTATTTAATATCTTGATTTATACTCCATGTGAGTACACAGACACCAATTCTTCAGGGTTTGTGGTGGATTGTAGAACATCTTCTTTATAAAACTCTGCTGCTAACTTCCTGCTATGGACAATTGATCATGACAGAAGTTTTAGAACCATACAGCAGTTAGATGGTAACTCTTAACTTTTCTTTATTGAGAAGACAAAAAGTCTGTGTGAATGAGATCAGCCTGTTGACTAAACAAAATTGCTTTACTTAGTGTTTGCCCTAGGCAGCCTTCAGGGAATTGACTCATATGGCTACAGGGTAAGAGGAACCAAGTTATAGTCTCTCCCAGCCCCATTCAAAGTAAACATGGAGGGTGGAAACCTTTGCCAACTGAAAGCATACATCTTTACAAGTTATTCATCACTGATTATAATGCTTTCTGCTCAGCCATCTCCAGTCTTGCCATGCCTATGTTTTAGCCTTTTGTGTATTTCTTGTCAGCAGAGCTACTGTTAATGCATAAACTGAAGCTGTGCTCTCCATTACTGTAACAGCAATATTATGAAAGACTGATGTCTCAATACAATCTTCTCAATACAATCTATTCTCAAGTTATTCTCCATATTCCAGATGTAGAAAAAACTAGGTCAAGTAAAGGTCTGTTGAAAAAATACAGACAAATCACTGCTTACACGGCGGGGAGGGGGGAAGCTAATACTTGTAATTATTTTAAAGGTCCTACCTAAATAGGAAAAGTATTTGATGACATAGCCTGCCTGTTCTATTTCTG
Source organism: Tyto alba (assembly GCF_018691265.1). Taxonomy (NCBI): domain Eukaryota; kingdom Metazoa; phylum Chordata; class Aves; order Strigiformes; family Tytonidae; genus Tyto; species Tyto alba. The sequence goes on from NW_024881279.1 coordinate 15,623,327, forward strand.
GGCCAAACCCACAATTTACCAAGGATTAGTTTGTGCTATAACCAGCTTCTTATGTATCAATCTCTGTCTCTTTTGAGGGAAGCAGTGACATATGGTAGGGAGGATCCTGGTCCTGGGCGTTTCATTCATAAACTCTCACTGCTTCAGGCTCTACATTAAATGAACAGTTTGATGAATGCTCATGAAAATGTGTTCAACAGGAAGATGATTCAGCATTCCTTTTTTCTGTGGGCAGAAGTCTTCATCTTTCACATGTCTTAAAGATAAAGATTATATTATTATGTTTGTTCTTCACATAACTAAAATCAGTCCCCACAAATGAGATTCAGCGTAAAAAGGCATTCAAAATAAGAGGTAGGGAGGAATGACAGCCACAAGAACAGAAAGATTAAGTGAAAGATTCAACAGAAACCTGCAAGATTTTCCATTTAAATAATTAAGTTAATTTTCACAGATAAAGTATTCCTTTTTGTTGTTCCTTGCACATGTTTTAAATTGTCTTTGTAAAATATTTGGCGCTCTGTCAGATTCCTGGGCTTTCTGCAGCCCTGTTCCCTTCCTCCTGTATGAAAATCTAACCCAGAGATGACTGGAGAACCAGCAACAAAGCACTGCTTGATGCTACATGATGTGACAGGCAGAGCATGTGCAACAAGGGAACTGTTCCATCGTACTCAAGTTCCCATTTGTGACTAAGAACCTTACAAGCAGCTCCCAGTTCAAACTCTCAAAAAAAAACTTTCAGGTGATCCAGGGGTACCCCAGTCACCCTGGAGTGGCTTCTGACATGATTTTACAGTAAAAAAGCCTCTTCGCATTACAGCTGCTGACATAAGGCTGGATGAACCATAACACAGCTTGATGGAAAAAAACCCCACACTTATTTTAATGCTTAAGTATAATTTATTTTGCTTCTGTATTTCTGAGGCTGGAAATGTTTTTAAAACCTACATAAAAGGAGTTCTAGTCCCAAATATGAAGAAGTCCAATAGAAGTAAGAGAAAGCAAGCAGCATGTGGTTGCAGGAAGACACTAGAATGAGAAAATCTAATATGATGGCTAAAATCAAAGGTCTTGTTTCTTCAGCAGAGATACATCACTACAGCAACAATCTAACCCAGCATCTGAGGCCATTACACTCTATGACAGACGCTCCAAAAAAGTTTCTATCAAAACACTGATCCCCGTAGGGGGGTTCCTGAGACAGAAAAGGTGTAGTTGGTGGGGTTTTTTGGTTGGAAAAGGAGGATATCAGAACAGTGTGACAATAACAAGACTGCACATCTTTCAGCATCTTATTAAAATATACTTTAACTGCAGGTCAATGTCAGGCGTTGTTAAATACAAAATATCAGCTGATTTGCTCTTAAGTAAGTGCTGCTGACAGCTCCTGAGGGCTGGAGAAGGAGGGTATCAGGTTTTCAAAGGGAGAGGATGAGAGAACCTATGTAATAAAATGCAATTTTTTCCTGATATTTATCACGAAGTATCTTCTGATGGAGAAACCTTAGAGTGGATTTGGTTGCTTCCTTGATTTACTGAACAAACTTTTAAGTAATTTAAGACTCATCAGAAGCATATACTGTATACGACCCAGACATCAGGAGAAGTTGAAAGTTGTCGAGCTATTTTATCCTGTGCCAACTCCGTAATTTCTAATGAGGAGGAAAAGAAATAGCATCTTGCAAATATTGGTCGTTAAACTGGGTCCCTACCTGTAACTGAAAGTTCTCATTCTCTTTCCATTTGAATCTTCCTAGGGCACACTCAGCTCCCTCAAGTGAGAGGAGCAGATTTCCAGCTAACATTATGGACTGCTTCCTTTAGCAAATTAACAAAACAATTTGGATAAGTGCTGTAAGAGTTCCATGGCACCATAGATCAGCACCACTTCAATATAAATCTTCAGCAACCAAAGAGAGGGTTGCTCTGTTATAACATATTAAAATCAGACATAAAATTTTAAAGCCCATTTTACAAAAGCAGTTGGCATTTCCCGTTTTGTTTTTTTGGGTGGGGTTTTTTTGTTATTGGTTTGGGGTTTTCTTTTTTTGCCTTTTTTTTTTTTTTTTAATTTAAGGAAAAATTTACATTTTGTGACCACAAAATTTGTCATTTTGATATTCTGAACAAAAAGTTTTGTATTACTTGTATCAAAATATTTTTTCCTTTTGCCTTTACAAACCTTATTTGAAATAACCTTTTAGGCATCTGAGATAAACAGACAATAGGAGTTATAAAGAAGGTCATGTTCACTTAATATATAGTCAGACACGGTGACCTTGATAGCAAAAGCCTTCTGTAGCCTTCAGTACAGTTAACACAGCCTTCCACTCATGGATATAAAATGTTTGCTCATATACCAGCAAGTCAGGATTTTTAATAAGCAAATACTAGACTAGCAGTTTAGAGCAGCAGTTGCAGAAGTTTAGGTTCCAGTAGTTACTCAGCTGTGAAGAGCTTTATTTGCTTGAGTTTACTCATTTCTACAATATCCAATATTACATAACAGCAGCAGTGCAGAAGTACTGTGCCTGCTGCTGTATTTGCTCTTGGGGGAAAATTTCTCCATGTGACTCTCCTTAATGAGAATTTCCCTTGGATTATGATTGTTTTCTTGCCCTACTTTGTTATGGTTATCAAACAAATTTTAATTTCTCTCTCTTTTTTCTACTGATACATAAATATTAATTGAATAAGAGTATTTGTATTTTTTAAAAAAATCCACTGGGCCTGTTCCAAAACATACCTTACCATTTCTTAGCAGAACTTAGATTAATATTTCATATTAAACTGAGTTTCATATTCTCAGTTCTAGTGCTTGTCAAAAAAGGAGAAATTATTTTATGAACCTAGTAAACTTGGGGAAAAATAACATGAAGCAACATCCTAACATTAAAGCACAATTAGCACAATTACTTCAGAGAAACTTCACTGAAAAATATTTTGCATTTCATCTATTTAGATGTATCTTTATTATAGAGTGGCAAAGAATTTTTGTATTGTCCTGCAATACACTGAAGAAAATGCTTTAGTGTGTTTGATATCTCTGAGCAGCTGAAGAGTTAAGTTTAACAGAGCTTAGTGATATCTTTTTCCAGCAAGTCATTTTATGACCATTTGACTAAATTATGCACTGGGAAGGAGTGAAAATGATTAAACTTAAAGGTCAGGTAAGGGTTAATTCAATACTATACCACATATTATAAGGATTTGTAGACTATTTAGTCTAGGAAAGAAAACTGAATTTCTTCATTGCATGTTCAAATTACAGGTAGTGAAGGATTTACAATATTTTCTGGTTTATATGGTAAAAACCAATAGACTTTATAGATCTCTTCTGCCCTGACTAAGAAGAGACAACATTGAACATGTTTCCAAACATGATGATGAGTTAAAACAGGTTAAAATCAGTGTCAGTTCTGAACAGAAACCCAAGCCACATCTTGGTGAACTGGAATCAATGCAGTATTGAGAGGTTTACAACAAGGTGAGATTTCACTAGCGAGCACATGGAAACGTAACTCATTTTGTGCTAGAAAGAACCCGATGGTGCCATGTTACAAGTGAGACACAGGGAAAAATGATCATTTACCATTAAGGGAAAAAAAAAAAAGAAAAAGACCTATAAAACTTCCCAGAAGTTTTAGTATTATCCTTTAGTATCATATGAGATAATCTGTGACCTAGTGGACAAATTGCTCAGGGATACTGAAGAACTTTTCTCCTCTCATTAATATTTAATCTCCAACCTAGGTGTATTCACAGACAATTTACAGCCATTTGTGCTGTTGTTGTTTTACCTTGAAGTGCTCTCCCTCTGTTCAGGGTTAAATCCCTTCACACATCTATAGATGTCAGGTCATAAGATTTTCCTCTGTTCAGAAATATTATTCCACCCTTCCTTAACACCAAAATACTTGAATTGCATTTAGAAGCAGTCTGTACTTTAATAATTTATCATAAAATTAATGATGAACAATATTTTTATTAGGCAATGTGCACTTTTTCTCCAATCAGATGCATTTTCATTAATAAGTCTGAAAAGATGCCAAACACAAGGTAAGCCTAAAGATAAAAGAAATCACTTCGTGCAAACATACTATTTCATATCTTGTAGTCTCAAGTACTACAAAATTCTCAAGTTGAACATCTTTTCTTCTGGCAGGCATGAACATCTATTGTCATAGCCACTTGCCCTTTTCTAGCACTTGGAAACCATTACTTTTCACACCAATTTTTCCTTCAATTTATAAGTGTTAAATAATGTTCATAACATTCAAGTAACTTTCCTCTGAATCCAGCACAGGTAAGATTTTAGCTAATCTCCTCGGAGAAAAGTTACATTGAGTGAGAGGAAGAGGAAACTCACTGCACTGCTCCTCTGGAGACTCTGCCAGGGAAAGAAACATGGAAACCAAGAGTGAAAACTGCCTGGACATCAAGGACGTTTGGCTGAGGACTGCTCCTTAGGTGCTCAGCATCATGACAATCAATTAACCCGTGAGGAATACTCTAAGGTATTCTCATTGTGACAACAGTTGCATAGTTACATGGCTTATCGTCAAAGGTGCATGTCAATATGCATACTACAAACAAGTACTTGAGTGTCTTGAATGAGATCATAATCATCTTACTTGCAGATGCATAATGAAACAAGAGGCCTTCAAGAAATAACTTCTAAACCTATGCATTAAAGAAAAAAAAAAAGGGAATTTCTTTAAGTCATTGAAGCAGAATTTCCATTAAGTCCCTAGGCATTTTGAAATTCAATCCAACTTCTATGTACTTTGCCTTAAGTCAACAGAAAATCATAAAAGCAAAATATTCAAAAAGAAAACAAGTCTAAACACACACTCAAACTTGTGCTCTTACCACTCGGCCTATCCCACCATAAACCCATCCACATGGATGAAAGTTTTCTACTATAATATTTTTGTAATACTGTGCTATACTATGCCTAAACAGCACTGCCTTCCATCAAGCAAGGGGCAAAATAATATCTTTCTAACAAAGCAGCTTTTTAAACGACTTCAAGGTATTAGTTCTGAAGACTGACTATATTGGCATGAAACTTCCTTTCACCTCCTATTGTTTGTTACAGGTTTTTGTTCTTTCTGTGCTGTACCCTTGGAGTTTTCTAACCCTGCATTTTGCAAGAGCTCTGGGAGGCCTATGGGGGCTGCAGAACCAGACTTAACTACCTAACAAGAATTAGTAACGAGCTGGTATCACCCTTATATGTCCGAACACTTAGAGAGGTTTCAGGACATGGATTACTTTAGCATGTTCAGGTTCCTCACTGAACAGAGGTGAAGAAAAACAATTGTTACAACATCTACAGGCAGACTTGGGTATATTAGAGTAATGTCCTAAAAACTACTTAATGCTGCAGATTATACATTTGACTCCCCAAATTAACTTTCAATACCATACAATTAAAAGAGTCACGCCTGTTCCACACCTGAGTCTACTCTACAGACTTTTTAGAGCCACACAACCCAAGCTGGAATGAGCCTTCCCTCTAACAAGAGAAGTCTTCCACACCAACACATTTTTCTCAGAGAGTCAAATCTCAGAGTTTGGTAAGCACGTTTTAAACAAAGAAACACTTACTTGTGAATAAAGCATATTGGAGTGAGTTGAACTGCATGGACAGTCAAACTTCTCTATTTGTCCTGAAAGAAACAGTGGAAATGGCTGGGTCTTTCTTCACAAGCTGTCTGGGTAGTTCCTAACAGAGTCACATGTCTTAGATTTCAAGCAGAGTGACCTGTGAGAGGCTCTCAGAAATGTAATCTATTCCAAGAACACTGAGACTGATATGTTAAATAAAGGATTTCAAGCAGAAAGAACTATTATAGAAGCAAGGAATCATCATAACTTATTTACTACTCAAACATCCAGCTCTGACCAAATAAATTCACCAGGTGATTACTGTTATTTTAAAGGGAAAGTTTTCTTTATATTTTATTTTTAGAAATGCCACCAATATAGAAAACAGCACATTTAATAATAAAATAAATTGGGAGCATATTACTTTAAGATTTCTATTCCTACAGAAAGTTAAACTCATGAAACAATACTAGGTTTCCATCATACATCTTGATTGTTTCATGAACACCACCAGGTTTTGCCCTTTTTTTGTACCTCCTTGTTTTGAATTTAAGTTAAAATCCAGTAAATGTCATGGTTTTCATCTTCAGTATTAATATAGTCAACATTTTGACTTATTTTGCATTCTAATTGCTCTCTTCGTAATTCTAACGTGAAATAAAGCTTACAAACTCCTAATCATCAAAGTGTATTGTGGAAACATACCTACTGTATAACTAATTCCCAACAAGCTGAATTCAGTGAAACAATACCATGGATTAGTGCAAAAGGTATAAATTTCAAAACATTGGTTTTCTATTTCTTTTTTTTTAAGTCAAGAGAGTCAGAACATGCCCTCTAATGAACAGGACAATCTTTAATAAAATCCAGTGTGTCTTGATATTTTCCATTTTGGCTGAAATGTGGTGAAGATGAGTGTGAAAAGCTTTCTCTTCTTTCTCATATCTATATAAGCACCTTTGAAAGTCAAGGGAGCTCTCAGCAATGCATTAACAAGCTTTAAATTACCATCTGAAGTACTTACATGTCAATACTTGCCCGTGCAGGAGGGAGACTGCATTGGCTCTATATGATCCAGATAGTGTAAATTTAGTCAAACCCATTGAAGGTCAGACAGTTTACAACACCAAAGAATATGCCCTGTGCTGATGGTGTTCTTTAAATATATTAGTCTTGATCTACTGTTTTACAATTAAATTAGTGAACGTTTTACATATATGCTTTTACATGCCTGAACACACATACGCACACACACAAAATGAAGTCTCAAATTCATTTACATAACTGAGAATTTGTAAAGTATCAGCATTCTAATGCTAAAAATATCAGAAAAAAAAACATATCTCCTTGAACATTACTTCAACAAAAAACTTGTGTGATAACTCAACAATATTTTCCATAAATCACAGCAGTTTAAATAAAGCTATGGCATATAATTGTTTTAGTCTTATCTGGCATTTTTACAGCTAAGCAGTAAGAAGAAATGTTACAGACATAAATAGCATGACCTGTAGATAGAAGTGCTATAATGAAAGTAAAGTACTAAAATGCTGCCATTTTCACATATTCTCCGCTTCTTAAAAAGAGAAAGAATTCATTATCTGATATTCTCCATGGGATACTGATGGTAATAACTGTATTTTTTGTATCTATCACCCATCTGTCATTGGAGGAGAAATACTAAACACTAGAAAGGCTGAGGCATGGCTTTACATAAAAAGGTATAAGAAAAGTGTATATGAAAGCAAACTTTTGCACAGAAACAATTTCCTTGAAAATATTTCAGTTCTGACAATGTAGCTTGAAAGATCGTTTTCCTATTTCACAAAGCAGTTCACTATCTTCTGTACCTGCTACTGATATAACCTCGGAGACTAGGACACCTGCTTTAATTCAATTCTTCTACCTCTTAAGTTTATCTTTTGAGATCTTCTGAACAAAATTAAATTGCTATTAATTTCAGGAAGTTGTAGAGATAAGGTGCATGGATATAAGCATTTGCTGTTCCCTCAACATAAACATTTATTTAACTTCATAATTCTCAAAATAAAAACTGAAAAATCCCTGTCTCACACTAAAACCTTCTGATATAATTAATCCAGGCTTTGTTGTGTCTCAGTTGCTTATGTATGTTCAGACTAATTCTAATGTTCCTAGTCCACAACCCCAACTACATGGCAGCCATTCATCACCAGCCTCTAACACACAAGCTACCTGACTTCAGTTGCACAGCCCTTCATGATTCATGTTTGTTACAGTTACAATTTTTCATTTCTTGCTCAAAAATAAAACCTCACTTTCAGTCTGCCCTAACATGAGCACTTCAAGCCACTTGTTATATTGTTCAACAAGTATCTTTCTACTTTCTCCAAACCTTGCTCCCACTTTGGAGGAAGCCCCTCCAGAAGCTATTGCATTGTCTTCTATTACATCCTACTTACAACTCCCCTTTTGATGTGATTCTTCTAAAAACAGTTCAACAGCTTTGTCTGCTCATTTCTGCTCCCATTCTGGCTCAGTTTACTGACACTTTTCTCAGTCCCTCTGTTATCATCATTTTCATACAGATGAGTATACCACAGAGTACTAGAGAAAACCCCTCACTAGTTTTCAATTAGTTCATTTTAGTGTTAGAGCTGTGGCTTTTATCAGCCTCAACAGAAGAAAGAATCAGGTTAAGTGCAGGGAAGGGGTACCTTTTTACTTGGATTGTAAGCCTTTTGAGACATACAGCAAATTTGCATTCTCTTCCTCATACATCTGAATCTTGATCTTTGACTTAACGCTGTGATAATAAAACTAAACAGTTATTATATACTAAATATTCAACCAGCACCATCTAGCTGTTCAAAAATTAAAGCAGAGGCTGTGGGTATATAGTAAGCACTAGTTCTCTATCGTTCAGAATATAAACATGTATTTCTGGTAGAGAAACATGAATTTTCATGGTTCTTCGGTGGGGAGGGTGCAGCACATTATTTAATGGTGTCATTTAAAATCATAAGGAGCTGACAGTATGCAGCCTTCCTTTGCATTGTCTGTAACCAGAACTGCCCAGAGTGGTTCATCTTCACCTATTTTCTCTCCAAACATCAAACTTCTAGTTGTGTCCTGTAAAGCATCTTATGATAGGGTCTGTGTTTAGTGTCCAGGTTGTTTTTGGAACCAATAAAAAACACACATTTTGGATTATTAATAATCAAGGCACGCACCTTTCCATATCTTCCAGAAAACAACACAATGTATCAATCATGTCTTGTTAGTAGGTAAGCAATCCTATCAGTTTCAGTTTCTGATTAACATACAACTGTATGTTTCTAGCCACTCTCATTAATTTCTGATGTCTAACAATATACGTCTCAAAATACCACACACTTTAAGACATTTTAGTAGTTTTCAAAGTTATCAAATTTGGAGGCATATTAACACAACAGAAAGGACAGACTTCATCATTCACAAGAGTGATTGGATTTTTAGAAAATATTACATTGAACTTGTTTGTCAATGTGTAATACAGATCCACCCTGAAATAAATGACCTCAATAAACATATCTACAGCTAAGAAAAAGACAGATCCTGCAGAGTTTTGTGACTTTGCTCTTTTCAGCGTTGCAGTCATGAGGCAGTATGAATTTTGTCCCCTTTCCAGACAAAAAAAAAAAAAAGGTTAAAGAAATGTTGGTAGTCCGAATGAGAATAAGATGAGCATTTCATTCATATGCTGCATTAAGCAGGCTTAGTCAAGGTGACATTTGGTTTCAGTTGAATTTTTTTTTTTAAATGCATCACTTTCAAATGAGATTTACAAAAATAATTTCACAATTACTGTGTCATAAGGATATGGCACAAATAATGCATTTAAAACACCTTTAACCATCTTGAAAGAAAGAATACTGACTTGTCCACTTCAGGCATTGTTTTACTTCGTACTTATTGGTTATGTATTCATTTGTTCTAACAGAAGTTTTTGTCTATAAGTGGTCCATAGTACTTACATGATAACAAAAGAAAAGGAATAGCTGATATCTCACTGTGACCTTGAAACCTGGAAAGTGGAATATATTTAAATAATTTAACTATTCATAGCACCTGAAGTGATTATTACCTGCCTCGCATTTTGAAAATGCTGCAGTCATGTGAAAACTGATTAGATTTTTGGTAAGTAAATCCTGTCTACTTCCACACAGTAGTCTATTGACTGCTGTTGCACAGGTCTTTTCAATTACATCTTATTATGCCAGAAATGTAAATATATGCACATAATATGCATACAGAGCATGCATACAGTGCCATACTAATATGCATATGCTTCTATATTCAAAAGCAAAAACTTTATTTCAAAAGCCAAATTACTGAATGATAGTAATACACTTGCCCTGCTCTATTATTTTCAAACTCAAAAGACTTAATAGTCCTTGAAAAGAAATGCCAGCTAAAGCTGTCGTGAACTTTATGCTCACCACGTAAGGAAAAAGTCACCTCTCTAAAGGAAAATGACTGGACACTTCTTTACCAAGAAAAAGTAAGAAACGTGCATTTTTGGCTTAAACAGCCTGTTGTACTAGATCATTCGTAAGAGCCTTGTGGCTGCCAGCTGAAGCACGATGGCAAGCAGCCCCGAGCCTGCAGGACCCGGCGCTGCTGCGGGAAGGGGCCGCGCCAGCCCCGGTGGGGCCGGGGGTCCCGTGGGAGCACCCCCCGCACCCCACCCCCGCGGGCAGTTCTGAGCTGCCCAGCAAGGGCGGGCGGCGCGCACAGCCTCCCAGAGCCCGGTCCAGCAAGGGGCCTGGGGGTCAGCCGAAAAAGGTCTTTTCATTTCCCAAGATCTAGCAAGGCTTTTCTCAAGTAGAGATTGAACAGTACTGAAAATGTAAAGCCACCCCCTTCTCTCAAAAACTGGTCTATGGTCAACACTTCAGAAACAACTTACTGGTTGGCAAGTCTTTCAGTAAGCTGAAGAAAGAGGTAATCTTCATACTCTGTAAGCAATTAGTTTCTTCCACCAGCATCTTCTGCTTACAAATTCCCTTAAAAGACTAATAGATGTGTAAATTTTCCTCAACTAAGATCCCCCAAATGACAGCTTATGCCCCAGAACACGTGTCCTGATCACCCCCACCTTCTTAAAGCACCTAATATTCTGCCTGCTTGCAGCTCTGACCTTCCACGCTGAGCGACACGGACTCAGAAAAGCCCAGGGTTGAAGGGACCTCAGAGACATATCAGTGCAAGTCCTTGCTTGCAGCAGGTCCAATGACATCTGACTGTCCAGGCAGGTTTTAAGTATCTCCCAGCATCTGGAAGTGATTATGTTAATTATTTTTCTTAATTTATTAATGCTTTAGACTTATATGAGATACAGGACTGAACAGCAAACAATAATGTAACAACATAAATAATACAGGCAAAAATCTTCCTAGGAATATAAAAAGCCCTTGCTAGCACCTTGCTTGGTTTCTTTTTCCTTCCCTATGAAGTGAATAGCAACACTTCAGCTGTGTTAACAGAAAATAAATTATTTGGTTGATCACCATTTTCAGAACCTGTTAAAGGATGACATTTTCTAGTGGCTAGGAGAAGAGTACAGAAGAGTGCAACGAGGTGATATCGTGGCTGATCATTTGCTAAAAGAGAAGAAAGTTTTGCCAACTATCTGATTCATGTAGAGCAAAGAATATCAGTTAGACAAAGAAACCACAGAATGGTAACTGCACAGCAAGCTTCTCCTGCATAATTAATATTACAATTTAATTTTCACACCACTTGAATAACTTTCCACACAGAGAGTCCTCTTCCTGACAGAGGAGGAAGCAATGTGTTGTCAGTCCTGAAAGTGAGGGATAAATTCCCGAGTGAGCTGCAATGCGAGCACTGTTCATGCATGTGTCTATACTGATGTATATGGATACACCGTATGTACAGATGGTGTGAAGGGTACATAATGTCAGGGGGCACATGAGAATTTATGACATTGCAGATAATTAATAGTTTCCAATGCAAATTAAAACATTCTATTATCTGTCCCTGAAATTATGCAAAACTGTGATGTATCTTCCATTTTGAAAGTGTGCTTTGCAACATTATGTGGGCACATTCCTTTTACATATGTACATGCATTCTTAGCTTTATCTCTTTATTTTGGCAACATCATTTATTTTTCTAGCTTGACAGAAATTAAGCAAAATCCCAATAATAATTTCTCTTAGCAATGTTTTGTTTCTTACACTGAGTTCATACAGATACTTTTTATAGATACCATCTCAAAATTGTATAATGTTTAATCACTACTTGTTGACAGGTACAATATATTTCTCAAATGTCAAAATCTGAGAAATTGCAACTAGCAGAAATGACCCTATTGCTTTCTAGAAGATTGGTCGTGTAACCTAAATAATTCCCCTTTCCTTCACTCCCCCATCAGTTGAGTGTTAGTTCAAGGAGAGAAGCATTGGTATAATAATTTCAGTTTTCAAAGATGACCTACCAAATAATCAGTCACTGACTTCAGTATGTCCACTGGAAAAGGTTCCAAAGATAACAGCAAGTAATAAAGAGTATGTAACTGTCAACATTAGCTTGTATAAAACATTTTGTGAGACAGATGTTCAATGCTTTATCCCATACAGGCAACCAAGCCATGAGCAGGGTAATGCGACAGAGCCTGGAGGCCTGATCAGATTAAACAACCCAAGCATTTTTGCATCGATCCAGTACACTAAATTTAGTACTGATCTATGCCAATTTTTATCTAATTTTGGATGAATAATTCTGCTTTGAACAGCTTACAGTTACTCAGATTATTACAACTGGCACATACAGGCACACCTTTGTGCCAGTGGAGATGATTTGAGCATATTAATTAACACAGGATACAATCTTATCCCCCTCAAATCAATTCTCAGTAAAGTGACATAACCTTATTGACCACAATACTAATTTTCTGGGAATATAACCAGTTTTGAGTAAGCAGATTCCAAGAAATCTCTCAGGTTTGGCGAAATCAAAATGTCTTTGTTCATACACAGGCAAAAAAAGATCAGGGCTGTTTTGTTCCTGCTGGCATAAACGTATGATCACCCTTTCCAAAGGTGGTCTTCCTTATGATAGGGGATCCTCAAGACTCTCAGTGCTCTCTTTATGCTTCCAACACTAGTTCCTGGCTGCAGCCAGGGAATGGGCTTGGGAGCCTAAGGCACCATCATCCAAGTTCAGCCACCACAACACATCTGTCACTTACTTGTCCCTCCATCCAGCTATTGATGTGAATGTGACTTTCCATTTATTCAATACTTCACTTGAAATTTATCTTGTTTTCTGATACACAGTGATATAGTCCAACGAAAATTCAAGCTAAATCGTAATGACTTCTTGTCAGCAGGCCACATAGACATTTTGCAAGGTAAAATGTGCAGTGACTGTTTTTAAGTAACTTCCCTTTTCCTCTCCAGCATTTCACAGCACCACCAGGGACATAAGAAGGACTGGAGGAAGGAGGTACACTAAAAGTCTCCATGTTCTCCAGCTGAAAGCAGTCAAAACTACTTTAATGGAAAACAAATCCATTCTAGCTTGAGCAAAAGTATACAGATTACGCCACTATATTTCCTTCACCTTGGAGACTATCTCAATGAAGAAAAGACTAGTAAATCAATAAGGTCCCTGAAAAATATTGCCATTTAAAAAATTTAACATCACAGTGATCTGTCTTGTCTTCAACATAAGAAGTCAAGTGAACCAAAACAAACTCGTGCCTTTGGTCTTACATTGAAAAAAATCATAGTTTTTCACCTCTGTGGAATATTCCACAGGAAAATACATTGTCATTCCCACTCATTTACTTAGGCACTCAGCCAGTTCTAAGCTATCAGGCACACAGCCTACACAGATTATGAATTTACAGAATACACACCATCTCCTTTCACTCTATGTAAATACAGATTTATTGCTTTTATGTGTTGGCTGCAAGTTTTTAAGCTACTGTCAGTTTTAATTTATGAAAAGACAAACAAACATGATCTCTGGGTTCATTTGTCTGTGTCACTGACTATCATTTACTCTAGAGGACACTTCTGTAAGCCTCACTTTTGCCATTCATAGCAGAAAATCTGTAGATTTAATCTTGCCATGATGCTTAGAAATATTGTTCCTTTTTAACAGTCATATAAACAAGGCAAACAGTACTTAAAATATATTGATTGATAGGAGTTCTCATTTCAAGTTGAAACACTTCATTGTAAGAACTTGACATATACCACTATTTAGCAATTTCAGTACAAGACAGCCTTTGTTGACAGAATTACAGACTTTGAGATGAAAAAAGCAAAGCAAATCCTACTCTCAGTTGTAGAACACAAAATTATTTTTTAAATGAGATGAAAATACAGCAATTGGTAGCATAATATGATAAAAACATTTGAATGGGTGATATTTTCAGAATTATGCACACATTTGCAGGTAGGTAGGAAAAAAGATGGAGGTAATCATATACCTTGCATTCAGTGTAGTGAATCACAAGGAAGCAATTTACTTTTGCTGGTGCACTGAAGAACAATTGGTTAGTTTACTGACTTGCTAAGAAAAATCATTGTGACTTAATCTAAATATACTACATATTTTCTATTACTAAATAAAATTTCACAAGTACTGAAAGATTTATTTTTTTCAGATGATAAAACCCGACATATCCAGATTAGCAATGTCTTTATTTCATAGATGCCAACTGCCTACAATATATCAACATGTTTCTCTGTAATTATTCAGTTAAACAACTTATAAAAAAAAAAAAACCTTAACATACTTTTTGGCCAAATAGCCTAATGACTTATAGCTACATCAGGACAGATATTATCACTAGCATTAATGGCTGTTGATTAACATAATGCAAGTATGATATTAAATTAAAACAATGTGCTGGGTTCCAGGAGGTCATGCTAAAACAGCTGCTGAGGTTATGGTTTGGTTCCTTTGCAATATGATCACTAGTTTGCTGATGAAATCAACATAACACATTAATGTACACATTTCCTTGTGAATAAGGAAATACAAAATTTCCTTATCTTAAGGATCTAAATCCTTTAAGCATGTTTTCAATAGACAGAATCAGCAGCCCCCCTTCCCCTGTCTTTATTATCTAGGCATCACACTATTCCAGTACGCATTATTTTCAGACCAGTGATGACTAAGGACCTAATGATCTCAAGATCTGTATGAGGACATTTGTACCCATTAACATCAAGACTCAAATAAACATTTATGAAGCTAGCGTCTCTATCTCTGAAGTCCAAAATTGACTCCTCTCCTTTAGTTCGTGCCCTGAAGGCCACCATAAGCACATGGAGATTGTACCAGTTCCTCCTCTTCTCAAACACACACAGACTCTTTGGGGACACCATGACTGCAGGTTGGGATTCCAGATATTCCTGCAGTGAACATGCCTGCTCGAAACTGGTCAGCATTTTGATTGTTTGTATCTCTGCCAGGTGTCAGAAAGTCCCAGCTCAAGGACAGGTCGCATTCCTCGCAAAGGTCCCAGCACCAATTTATTTCCCATGCCATTCCATAACACTCTTGGGCCAGCCTGGCCTGTTCTCTTTGCCAAAGCCACCCTTTCATTAGGAGATATGAGTTCAAGATGCTACCAGAGAAGCAGAAGTGATGGAAAACATTCTTTGAAGGATGGACTTGATCCCCAGCAGACTTAGGAAAACAGACTACTTTATTAGGAGAGCCAGATCCAAACCTACTCTAATGACCTGGGCCTACGACAGTCCCACTCTCCCCTCTCAAGTAGAGGCAGCACCTGCAGCACGTTTTCCATTTCACCATCAAATAGTGACTGGGAAGCTTCACAGAGAACACCACTTCTTTTGTACAGCATACTACCAGCCTGGTTGTATGGTGGCTGAGGGAGATTAAAGATTGTTTGCCAGGAAGGTCTCTGCAAAGGTGACAGAATGCCAATTGCCAAGGTAGGCTTCATCCAGAGTGCAGTATGAATGCAGCCAACTCCCTACAGTGGACACAAAATTTCAACACAGATGCAAAGTAAAGGAAATAAAGCTCACTCCACAGCACAGATAATTAAGAGAAACATCCAGACAGATATTCTGTGTTGTTTTTGTTAACGTGCACCCTGTGACTCTAGTAGAATCATGAAATAAAGCCAGCTTTTCAGTCCTGCAACTCCAAACTTCAATCCTGAACCAATCATAATCAGTCAATTCACACTCTTCAGATCTCGTTATAGGTAATTCCTGCTTGTTAGTTCCAATCCTGTTCCCTATTTTACAGGATTTGCAGAGGCCAGCAAAGAAACCTGATTTACAAAAGTGGCCCCAACCCATAACAGGAACACAAACTTTGCCACACAGTTACCCCGAAGTTATTTTACCCATCTTCTAATTTGCCATAAATCTAATTTTCAGCCAAACTCATTCTAGTTCTTCAACCTTAGAAGAATCCAGGAATTAAAAAACTTTAATCTTTAACAAGATCCTTTGTAGGCATGAGCCTACAATTGCACTTCCCTAAATTTTAACCCTAACCCCAAACTTTCACCTTAATTTCTGTCATAACCAACTGCCAGCATATACCCAATGCCAAACTAACATTAGCCATTGTACTGTGGTGGGACCACTCCTTATCCTTGCTTTATAGACTTGCAGGATCCAGTAATTGAGTCATTAAATCTATACTACTCTTCCCCCTTACTGTCCTACTTGTCTCTTAAATAGAGTACACTAATGAACACTATTCACAGAAGAAAAACCCAATACCTGCTTTCTGTCCCAGCCCCACTATGGCATTTTCATCCTGAAAAGCCCAGGCAGACCAAGGGAGAGGCAAGTAGTTTACAAAGAATTCTGAGACCGATGGATCACAGAAAGGGAAACATTTCAAATTGAGATTACAGTTCAGAGCTGTAGGAGCTGAAGCACTACAGTTGTTGCTGTAGTCAGTAAGGTAGCACAGTTCAAGAGGAACCGAACGCTGCTGCCCTTTACAAATTCCTTATAATGAACTATGAGCCTGTAATACACTCCTGGGCTATATAGCTAAGTATGACAACACTAAGGTCACTTTTAGAGATAAAAAGGATTCAGGAACTCAAGTTCTTTATGATACACAGGACTTTCCTTCCTTCCAGTAACTTCTAAACTGAATTTTAAATTTCACATTCAAAAATGAAAAATTTCAAAACTGTAGTGCAGGCACACAGAATTACCAAGTCAGACGATTTAATTCATAAAAAGCTTTTAAATAAATCATGTTCTCTCAACAAGATGTCTTCCACACAGTTGTCAATTATGCATTAAACCTCAGCCAACACACCAGGCTTGATAAGACTGACCCTCCCTTGCATGCTTCCCCAGCTTCTGCTGAGTCTGCCTGCCCTAAGAAGGCTAAGAAGGGAGTTAGCAGAGGGGCCGATTCAAGACCTGGCAGACTGCAGTTGAAGTCCTCATGGTCAGTGTTTCTCATTTCTCCTTGGCAGCTGTCCCCAAGCTACATCACCTGTCTGCTGCCTTAATAGAAAGAGAAAGAGAAGCTCCCTGTACTCCCGACAACATCTCATTACTTAAACATAAACTCAGTTTTACTTGTGTGGGAAGTAACAATGCAAAACTAAAGATCCTGGTAGCACTGCTGACGGACTCCACACTCCACATGGAACTTGGAGGAGGTGCACGGATTTCTACATGGAGGTGTTTGGCATCAGAAGCCAGTCTGCATATCCATGGTCAAAAATCAGTGTTTTACTTGCAACTGGTAGTTGCGTATCTGTGACTAGTTCTTTTATCAAGCAGATAGTGTAGTTTTCTAATCAGAGAATTCTTTATATTATGACTCACTATGTCACATATGAAACAGCTGTATCTTTTGTCGCTCAATAGGCAGTGGTATACCACAACAGAGGGAGTGAACAATTTCTACTTCACTGAATAGCAGGTATGCTGTCAGCTACATTTCTCATTTTAAGGTCTGCTATGGGCAGATTTCCAGGATTTATTTTTTTTTATTATCCTCAAGTCATCCTCAGACAGATCACCTGGAACCCAACCACATTATGCCAAGTAGTTCTGGTGGATGGTAATGTTATCTGACATACCCAAATAGTGTGCAGGTGGTATCTGAAAGCTGAACTCAAAAAAACATAAGCAGTGATATATATTACTTGGCATGCCCACAAAAACACACACTTGAAAACAGACAGCACTATACCCACAGGAACAAAGTAAAAATTCACAGATTTCAAGTGCTTACATAAGGCAATATAGATGCACATTCCAAGCAATAATGATACATCTCTGTTTTCTATTTAAAATAAGTCTTTATTTTTGCCTTTTTAAAATAAAGAAATAAGTATATGCATACTTGTAAGTAAATTTATCTTTTTTTTTCAATTAATTAGCTATAATGATGCATGTACCAAGTCACTTATCCAAAAGGGTCAGAGAAGCCCAGTCTAAGCAGAAATTATCCCATCATGTCAGAAGCCACTATGAAGCACATGAAAATATTATATCTTCACCAGGCCACTAAGAGATTGTTTATTTATCTTTATAGCATCTTCACCTACATAAAAGCACACAAAGCCAGATCTCCAGCCAGTATAAATAATCATAGTTCCCTTGAACCTAATAAAGTTAAAACGACTTATAACTGATGGGATTCCACACGATACAGCAAACACAATTTATATATATAAAAACATACATAAACTCCTAATTCCATCTTTATACAACATCTAACACCCTGACTAATGATGCTTGGGGCTAGCATAAAATTACAATACTAATGAAATATAATAAAATAACCTAAATGCTCTGCTGGACTTTGTGATGAGAAAAACATGTTTTATTTTGCTTTTCCAAGTATTAAAATTGTATGCACTACTTTACATTGTCCAGCTAAAAGCAAGTGGTTGAGTTTGCACCTGTTTTACTCATTGCTTTTACCGCAGATTGTTCATTCCTCACACATTTCAAAGCATCACTCAGTAAGGTAGCAAACTCACAGAAATCAAGAACTAATCAATGCAGATTAGATAATGTTGTTTAAAATTGCTCTACATTTTAAATTAAGCAACAGTTATGCTGTAGTTTTTAAAGATGGATAAAACTCCGTGAAAAGAAATCTAACAGGATACAACAACCCTCACTTAATTCATCTTGTTTCAGAAAGTTATTTCCTAGGCATGTTTCCCCCTTCTCCTGCTTCCCTCCTTCAGGTTCTAACAGATATTTAATAGTCCCCCTCTGTCTCAATTCCTGGATAAAAAAAATGTAACAGTTTACAAAGTTTGTTTCCTTATGGCAATTACCAGTTCAGCACAGCTATGCCAAAGGGGCTTGACTACTTTATGGCCTCAGTAAAACTGAACTCATGAAGGGAAAACCTAACGTAAGAACAAATCTCTTCAGCAAGTGAAACTGTGGTGTTTATGACTGTTGAAATATATTACTTCATTCTACAATCACTTAAGAACACAGCTAATTGAAATAACCGCATAAGTCAGCTTTCAGTGGACCACTTGTAAGTAAAATAACTTACAATTTTAGGATTGAAACCTAAATTGTAGTATGATTTGAAACATTATTTTTCATTTACATGTCTGTTACGTGGATATTTTTTTTTATAGTGTCAATGCAGAAAAGTACTGATTATGAAGGCTTTTTTAAAATATTTGTATATTTATATAGGAGTGTGTATGTGTATAAACTCTCCACATTCTTCATAAATATATTTTTACATATTCATCCTCTTCCTGAGCTGTTTTACAATAAAGACAAGTTTTGTATCAGTATGGGTTAGTTTTCTTACCTATATTTGTTCTGGTCATGCCTTTTATACCATAGAGATATGATTTTGTTATCCTGAATAATTGGCTCTTCTACTTGTTTGTTTGTCTTTAACCCTAATTTTTGATCGATTTGGAATCAAGCAAAGGGGAAAACAAAGATTTGTAGCTGTAGCAGGCTAGAAATCTCAGCTTGGCATCGAGAATGCTGCCATGCTTTAAAAGAGATGACACTGAACTCCTCAGCCACAGCTACAGTCTTGAACAGCACCAAGCGCTTCACACAATGAGTGCAAAGCTGATCAAGCCATGACTTAAGGGCAAACTAATTGGGTTACTATTCTGTCCAGAGTGTGTATGGTGCATCAATCATTAAAGGGGTGGCTCCTCCCAGGCTGGTGACACACTTCATGAGGCCTGCAGAAGTCAGCAGTTACAATGAAAGTTGTCTTTCTCAAGGTTATCCATTGCAGAATATTCTGCAGCACAGTGGACAGAACATACTTCTTTCTTCTAAGAGTTTGGTATTTCTCTCAACAAGAAAAGCAGAGACATAAGCCCAAGTCTTGCACATCCTTACTTGGCAATACAGCAAAGGAAAGGGAGTTACCATTTGCACCTCTCTGTCTTTAAAATTGTAGCTGACATTGTTCCTTTAAGTTTACCCAGATCTACTAATATTTTCTGTTAACCAAACTGCACTTTAGCAAGTTAAAAATTCAGGAGAAATAAACCCCATTCAAATCAAATGCTAATAAAGGATCACAACCTCACAGATTTGTTATATTCACAAGAGGGTCTAGATGGATCTGAAAAAACACACCAAGGTCTGTTATCCTCTTTCAGACTTTTTACTTGCTAGTTCAACACTGCAAACTTTATATTCCCAGGTAGTTTTCCTCATGGTGAAAATTTCAAAGAAGCAGTATTACCAGCCAAGCTGTGAAAATGAACCAGATGCCCTCTTGTGGTACTTTACAGAGATCCTCTAGCCCATGGCACTAAAATATTTTAAAGGGACTTATTTCTACTTTGAGCAGTTGATGCAATGCCCACTGAGAATGAGAACACTGAAATTATTATTTCAGATTCTGCTGTGATTCTCAAAACTCATGCTATACAACTGCTAGTCTGCTCAGGAACAGTTTATTTCCACATGTATGTACTGAGATGCAGAAATGAAGTTGATGAATTTTCCTGTGTGTACCTGAGAGTCAAAACTGTAACTGGTGGAACAGAACAAGCACATTTTTGGTTCCACGCAACTCAATCTACTTGTAAACACAATATCAGGAAAAGAAATTTTAAAACTTTATAAGAAAAACACCTGTGCAATCTCCAGAATAAGCACCAAATAAATAATAAATTGGGCTTTGACTCAGAAAACAATTGATTTCTAAACAATTGGGGGTTTAATAGGAGGAACCATTTCATTTCCAAAACAAAGGAAGGAATTCATGGTAGATGTCTAAGCAAGACCTCTGCAGCTGAGTCATAAAGGACTTCATTATCTGCATTTTTCATCTTGTTAGACTAGTATTTTATGTAATTAAGCTCTGCACCTGCAACAGTCTTACAATCACTGCAGTGATTAGTCCAGCTGTATTTATATTTTGTGTAAAGTTGGTTTTACTTCTGATTTCTTCTTTACATTCTAGCCTTGACAGTAAATTTACTTTGCAGAATATGACTGGGACTGGATTTGAGGCCTTCTGTTAAAATTAAACTACTAACAAACCATTCAGAGAAAGCTGAATTAGGAAAAGAGACATGCTAAGAACTGACCCCAGAAATATTCATCTTGCAAGGATGACTATGAAGAAACTGGCAAGTCTATAAAGAAACATGGGGTGCAGGAGAAAGAAGGCAGTACAGTCTGGGAAATCATTTAGCCATAAATACAAAAAGGCCTTTGAAAACCTTTACCTTTAACATTTCCTTACATGAAACAAAAAAAAAAAAAAAAAAAAAAAAAAAAAATCTATAAAGTCTACATCAGGAACAATTTCCATTTGTTTATAAAATACCCAGCAGAAAGAAATCCACATTGGATCCCTCAGCCACTATACCTATATATGGGAATAATAATTTTAAACTATGCATAGCTGGCCTTTTCTAAGGTAGCCAACTGCTAGAAAGAAAAGTAGTTTTCTAATAGCAACCACTTGCTACCTCCTCCAAGACCAACAAAAATCTCTCAGTGGACTGTAATTCCCTGAAGGTTCCCTTGTGTCTCCTGATCATCCCCTCGTTTTCTCTGGTAATTCTCCTATTTCTCTCCTTGATGAAAAGAGTGAATCTTTGGCCTAACAACTGCACAATATTTTTGCATATGTGAACTGAAAACATGTATGACAATCTTGCAGTACATAATTCTTCATCCTCATAAGTGAATAGGATCAGCAGCAAGGATATGGAGAAGGCTTTTGCCTTCAGCTCTAAGCTTCACTTAAATTAGTCATCGCTGTCAATTTTTATAAGCATATTAACATAACAATAATTTTTAAGTGGTTAGCATTTGTCATGAAGAAAGACTGTCAAGAACTAGAAGGGCTAATTGATCTCTTCCAATGCCCCTAAAAGCAAATATTGAGGCCAACATTTAAGAGAAAGAAGAAAAAACAACAGAAGCTTTTTCAGTCAGAGGTGCACTCAACCTATTTTTCCAGTTTATTTCCTGTTC
Organism: Tyto alba; assembly: GCF_018691265.1. Lineage (NCBI taxonomy): Eukaryota > Metazoa > Chordata > Aves > Strigiformes > Tytonidae > Tyto > Tyto alba. The sequence continues at coordinate 15,645,427 of NW_024881279.1, forward strand.
CTCTCCTGCCTTCCCAACATATCTCTCTTGTAATTTGTCTCAGAATTACTTGCTACAATTGTTGGTGATATTACAAATGAAAAATAGCACTATAACTGAAGTCTGACACATCACAATTTTCCTTCTCCTATGATGAGGAGGAAACAAACACACTTAATATCAATAGAAGATAATTTCAGACTAAATAAGCAGCAGCATAACACCCAATTCTTTATCCACCTAAAGCAGAGTCTGTCACGACATGAAAGTGATAAACCTGGGAATCACATTTGTCATGATACAACTTTAATTCTAGTGCTGATTATAGAAGACATAGATCAAAAACTTGGAAAAACTTTTGTTTAAAGAAAACAGTGATACAACAACATCCCCTGAAGATGGAAAAAATAAACTTGTCCACCTACTAGTATATAGGCAATTCAAGTCACTGCTTTATTTTATCATTATTATAAAAACCAAACAAAAATAGTTGTATACTCAAGATGGAGTTTTTAACATCATTTGGAGAACTCATCTGTAGAACAAAAGTTGGTGCTAAGCATAGCAATGCTGTGTTTTGTCTTTGGAGTTTACAGGTCTCCCTAAGCAATGGAAGGCTATTCAGAACTTGGGGTTAGAGCTCTCCTCTGCTACAGTTTTCCTCTGTAACTTCAGATGCCTGGCCAAGAAATAGGCTAAAACACTTGGGCAATTTTCCTAATTGTCTTTGGGGATCCACAAAATCCCCCACTAACTGCCTAAATGGCTCCAGCTCCTAAACTTTATCTAGAGCCATTTACATGCAAGAGCATGGCTCCCAAATACAGCTGTGACAGAGCCATCTGGACCTCTGCGTTGGTCAAGACATCAACCACTGCACATTTCTCTGCTGGTAAAACTCTTCCATTTTCTCTCAGTCTCCTCAATTCTCAGGTCAGTACAAAAAAGGACCTAATAGTCTTTACGATACAGAGCAGCTGTAAGGACAGACAGGCTGTGGGGAAGGGTATGCCTTTACTGCAGTTGAACAATACAAGTAGCAAGAAAGAAAAATATTTACAAGTCAAGCCTAAACCACATTTCACTCAAATGCACTGATCTGTCACAGTCATTTTTCCCATTCATTCTTATGGGAAATGCTATTGGTGAGGACAGATTTTCCTGGAAATCCAAGTTACAGAGCTTTTAAAGTCAAGCCAATTATGCAGCACATACCTCAGCTGCCCCCCTCTCTGGCAGATCTTCAAACATAAAACCGGGCTTTTAAAGTCCTACTCAGACAGCTTGCTCTCCCATTGCTCCTCCAACGATTTCATTTTAATTCTTTCAAAAGGACAAAATGTGCCCTCCATTGTCCCTACCCAACCACATTGGTGAGGAATAAGACAGCATTTAAACAGCCTGCAAATGTATTATACATAGGAGATTTCATACAAAATACACACCTTAATGCAGACAGAAGTATTTCTGAAGTTGCAGCTTTTGATGCAGTTATGCACATACAGTGAAGTTTATACCCATTCCTTATTTTCTCCACTCCAATTAGTGATAAACAATATACAAAATTGTTCAGAAATACCTACTTCAGGCAAAGTCACTATGTGAAAACAAAAATCCATGAAGATTAAATATTTCTTTATGAAAGCATCCTAAATCCAGAATTAAGCATTAATCAAGAACAGATCAAGCAAGATATTTTGGTATTGCCTCTTCTCAAAGCACACATCTGGATCTCAGACTAGCAGCGTTAGCTGAATGTTCTTCAGAGGCCTGCACTTCTTACTTTACTCTAAATAATGCACTGTCTTCTGCAAAGATGCTGAAACAAGGGATGAACCTTCAGGTTCCTGCCCAGTGAGATTTTCAGTCACGATCTATTTGAGGAAATTTACCCTGTTCTGCCCATTCCACATGCAATGCAAAGCCTACCTGCTACTCTCAGGGGGATTTCAATAACAACAAAATCCCATTAACTGCATATGACAATGCTAGCAGGTACTGAAACTCTCTGTTATTAGTAGCTACAGTCTGGTTAACCAACCTGTAATTCTGATTTTAAAAGGTGCTTCAGTGCACAGCTCTCACTATCTATGCATTTAGGTCCCTCATAGTCTTTAAGATCGCTAACCTAAGCACACATTTCTGTCTGTTAAGTTTCCCGCGTTTTCGAAGGCAAGAGAGACTAAATTCTTTCCTAGGATCATATGAAAACCTTCCTAGCAGAAATCTTGCACAACAGGTGATCCTAAGGTGCACCATGGTCTGTCTGTGGGCCGCAGCCAGGGAAGAGCCCCGGCTCACCAGCACTGGCAGCACTGCCCTGGGTTGGCATCCACGTGCTCACTGTGCGACACCAAAGGGCACGCACGTGCCTGGCACAGCACAGCGTAGGGTGTTTGCAGTATGAAGGCTTCAGCTGGAATAAAACACGATTCTGTGCAGAGAAAGCCAAACTGTATACATCAGTGTTTTTGCTACCTGACTGGAGCAGACTGTCCTGTCAGCGGTGTTTGGCCTGCCTCAAGGGCAGCTCAGGAGCCAAGGACCTTCTCAGGATGGGGAGAAACATCTAAGAAGGCAAAGCAAGTGAGCCAGACTGAGGGCAGAGATTCCCAGGCAGGCCTATATACTACATGCTTCTGGTGTAGGTGGCTGAAATTCTGCATGAGAGGATAAGCTGTACATTTGCTCTTTCTACATGCTTTCAGCACTAAAACTCTGCAGACCGGTGTTTTACACCACAAGTTCTCCCGGCCCAATTGGTAGGAGACGAGTTAACACTGCAAGAAAAGAGATGTGAGACTATGCAGCGGCTTGAAGTCACATCAGAATAAAACATTTCCCAACTGCTAAACATTTACACATCCGCAGCAGTTCCAAAGGCTTACATGTGGGTGAGGGAAGACACTTGTTTGGGTGGACCATCAAAATCAAAGAAAATTTTCAAAAATAACAATCCAGATGCTTTGGACACAAGTTACTTGCAGCAAGCAAAAAAGGGGTTGGGGAAGTTTTGTAGTTTTGGTGTTGTGGTGGTTTGGGGTTATTTGTTGGTTTGTTTTGTTTTGTTTTGTTTTTTTGTTTGGTTTTAAGTGTTTGTTTTGGTTTGTTGGTTGTTCTTTTTTAAACACTGTCCTACAAAGCTTTCTGGAATATTTATATCTTGTGTCCACACACAAAAAACCTCCAAAAAAAACAAACATAATCTAAAACCTACCTAACACTGATAATTTTTTATAACTATGTTATCAATAATTGGAAAACCTTGCCAATGATTACACTAGTACTCCTTGTGAAGTATTTCCAGTATTTAAATACAGTTAACTTAAATTTAAATATGTTTAATTTGTTCTTGGCTTCCAAGTGTTTACATTTAACTGCTACAAGTAGCCAACATAACTGAATAGTCAGAGAAACCTACATGATCTTCATACCTTAACTGTGGATTTTCCCCTTCCACAGAGAAGCCCTGCAGCCTGGCTCCTGCTGCTACAGTTGGTGGACACCTCTGGGTGTGATGCACAAGCACACAGCACTGACACACACACAGTGGCCCTCCTGTGACCAGAGCAGTGAGGCCAGATCTGGAAGCATGCAAGCTGGATTTGTCCTGCAAAACACTCCTACGTGTCCTGTTTCCCCCTGACAAGAGACAAGGAGTGGGTGCTGAAGCAGCCAACTCCAGCACAAGGCTTTTGCCTGCTCTGGCGTGACCCAGCAGACACTCCTGCTGAGGAAGCAGCAAGACTGACTGTGCAGAGGAGTTATTTTTAAAGCACAGCCCCAGGACAGCTGTATTGGCACAACAGTTAGCAGACTGCAGCATGTGAATGAGGACAAGCGGCCTAGACAAGGAAACAATTTCTTCAGTGAGCATCATATCTAAGATAAATTTCCTCAAATAGCACCCACGAGCTGCAGTAATGTTGTCAGTTTAAGGTCTGTGCTGAATTGAAAGGGACGGTCCTATCATCTCCCAGTCCCCAGCCAGTCTGTCTCGCCTGCCTCGTGCCAGCCCATCACATTCCTGAGGCCAGGGAGCTTAAGCAGCCAAAATAAGCCAAGCCAAAATATAGAAGAAAAAACCTGCTAATTTTCAAAATCCCCCTCTATGTCTCACAAGTTCTTGTTTCAACAAAATAGGAGGGATGGGAACAAACATCCAAGGCTACATATGGTAGAGTTACCTTCTTCAACAGTCTACAGACTTATCAGCACTGCCTCCATCCTCACAGTCTGCACTCCTTTTCATTCTTCCACCACAGGTGTAGATAAGAAGGGAAAGTGCATCTTTTTGCTCCCCTCCACGACACCATAGCTGGTGAGACAAATGTTCTCCTTGAAACTGAACATTCAACGCAAAACAGCAGCTTGGTCAGATGGCATTTTCTCACAGCTCCATTCAACTGGTATCCCTGCCCAGCTCTGTCTGTGGTGTACTCAAATAATTGAAGTATTAACAGCTAAAAAAAAATAGGGCTCCAATTTATCTGGGCATTTAAGCATAGGCTTAAGCTTACAGCTGTTGTTCTGTCACAGAAAACAACATAGACTAAAGGAAAGGCTTCAAGTTTATTTATACAGACTACAATGCCCAAGTAACATATATTCATTGTCAGCTTCATGACTATGGACTTGCATTCATACGGCAGGCATTTTCAAATAGTGGTTTTACAGGTGACTTTGCTCTTTTAAGGTTCATGGACATCCTAACTCTTTTGCAAATTGTTCAGTCTTTGGACTGGCCCTTAACCATAGCTCAGACTTCCCCAGTCTGTTTCCGTAACTTCAATTCCTGATAACTGAGTTGTAACCATCTCACTATCACAGACCCCATGAATATTCCACACTTTCCCATAAATCAGTTGTTACACTCCTAACAAAACAAAAACCAGAAGTTTCTCCTTCCTATTAGAAACATTATCTGATAACATGACTTCTTCATTGTTGACTAACTGCAAATTCCTGTTGTTCTGGTGATAAACAGGATGATTTTCAGTTTGGACCCAGTGTCCCATGCCCCAGGTCTCCCTCCCCCTCACACCTGGAGTGAATTCCACAACTCACCTGACAACAGCCATTCCCCCTCTGGGACACTATCCAGCTATCATCAGCAGGTGATACGGTTGGAGATTTTTCTTGTATTCACATATTGTCACAACTGACTTAAAAAATTATTTATACGTTTCCTGATAAACACATGCTTGATCGGTACTCCAAAAAAAAGAGGCTTATGTAAGTAAAAATATACAGTGCTGTGGGTGACCTCAAACAAAAGTAAGTTTCCTAGAGTAAGTTGAACCAAGTTAAACCTTGCAAACTCTTCTCCTCCCTTATAAATGTTAGTTACAGGAATTTAGGTCTACTGAAACAGACTATTATGCAATTTTCTTAATCCCGTACTGTGTTAAAATATCTTACTGTACAATCACACCAAGTGGGCATCAGATGTTTTTCTTGTGGGGAAAAAAAAAAAAAAACACAAAAAACCCAACCAAACAAAACAAGGAATGGAAGAATAATCTTCTTTTATTATGAACTTAAACATTGTCTCCTCTCTCAAAACAAGCTGTTGTTTTTCTTTTTGGTGCCAGAGGGAGACAGGAGCAGGCTCTGAGAGCAGGGGCACACTCCAAGCGTTTCTCAGGCTTCTGGAGGGGCACTGAGACTCAGGCCATGACTGCAAGTTACCGGGTGATTTTCTTGGTCCCATTTTACAGTGTTCTTCACTTTCCAGTCAGAGTATGGTGATCTACCTCACACTTATTTTCAGTTAACAGCTTCATATTACTTCGCATTTGCAATTACCTGTAAGTAATTGGTTGTTCTTCAGAATAACGTATTGTACTGTAAATCCACACTGAACTTCGGTGTATGAAAGATTCATCAGATGCCTAAGCCTTCATGACAGCTAAATAAGGAACTTCCCTTCAGCTTTAACTCCTAGAACATGTGTAAAGCACCAGGCCAGCTATTACAGTGTTGAATACAAGTGTGATATCTACACTGATAGTACATGCTCTGTCTCTGGTTAACTAATTTGACTTCAGCAGCCATCAATGCCATAAAACATTGTAGAAGTAAATCCACAGGGTTTGGAGCTCACCGTCTTCCCTTGAAAGGTGTTCATAAGTCCTGTGCCAGTCATCATATTTACAAATACTATCACCACTTTCCCTTATTATAATTTTGCTTAACTGTAAGACTTATGAATGCAAGTACAAATAAAAGTACATTGAAAAATAGAAAAATAACTTGAAAAACAGGACAAAGACTATGTACTTTCATCCACCATTGTCTCAGACTGAAAACTCCTCAGAAAATATTTATTTAACAACGTAGACTACTCATATAATTCCCATTGTAATTGTAGTCATAATTCAAATAAACTTCCACTTTTGGTGAAATGTTGTGATTTAAGTTTTTATAACATGCTGAAACCCCTCAAAAATTAACCACTGAAATTTTTCATTCATTTTTTAGGGATGCTCTCACAACAGATCATACGTAGCAGCAGTATTAAGAACAAGTTTCCAAGGTCTGTAGATGATAACAAAATTTAAGAAAGGTAAAATAATGAATGACAACACACACAGCTTTAGAAGAGCTTCAATCATTTAAGCAACTGCTCCAACAGATGGCAAAAGCACTCTGGTGCACACAATTGCAAAATAATATGCCTGGAAGCAAGCAAGTATGCCAAGGAGAATGTACTTAACGGGACAATTATTCAGCACAGTGATTAGAAAAAGGATTTGGGGGCTTTATGTAGAAAAAGAAACCACTTAAGCTACTGGCGTGAAGGAAAGTGGTATCAGATACCAAACAGGTTGATCTACTAGTATGCAAAACACGTGGTGCTATCCAACTGGCACCCAGCATTCCCTCCGCCGCAAAAAGGAAAATAGATCTTTGTGTAATGTTGTTACTCCTTCTTCCTTCTTTCTTTCTTGAAAAAAGCAGTTCCATTCACTCCCATGCCAGCTCTCACCAGCATGGTTTTTTTGTGAGCGTGCAAACCGTGAACCGATAGATGGGCTAAACTTCTTCCCTTTAGGTCAGTTTGCAGCCACACAAGTGCCTGGGCTGTTGCAGGGTCAAAGAAAGATGCATGAGGAGGAGGGTTAACATCACTCAACACCATTTCCTCTTGTGGTAGCTCACCTTGTACACAGGATCATGGCACACCATCCACCTTAGCTCTCCAGAGTTTCAAGCCAATTCATGAGAACAGGATGCTTTCTAGCCCATTTAAGCATTCTATTTTACTAAAGCTGCAGCCTCAGAGTTGGTAGGACATGTCAGGTAAACACAGATTATTAATCCTAGAAGAGACTATACCAAAAACAGGCTAGCGCATTTCCTTACAGTGTTGGTTTAGAGATTCTGGGTATGACACCTATCTCATCTATGCCAATTTTAACTTACTTCAATGCCTTTAATTCTTATTTAGACTTGTAGGGCCAGTGATCCATTAGCATCACATTGGTTTCACAGTGTTGTACTTTTCTTAACAGCATGAACTTGGATCTCCTGAAATCAATGCCACAATTTCAGAGTTAGTTATCACACCACACTCCCTAGAGGAGTGTAAATTATAAAAATTCTTTTTAAAGAGAAAGTTCCTTCAACATAGGAGGTCAAAGTAAGTTGCAAAATCCAGTGAGCAGGTACCCAAATTACCGCTTGAGACTTAGGGATGTTTTCGCAACAGATTCTATGTAGTGTCAGTATCAAGAACAAGTTTCCCATGTCTGGAAATGATACCAAAATTTAAGAAAGATAAAAGCAGACCTTATGATCAGCAAGAATTGCAATATTAGCAATCATTTGAAAAACATCACCCAACTATATCAGAAGAGAGTATGGAAAAGGCAATCCGGACTGTGTTTTTCTGTCTGTTCAGTAAAGAATTTAACAGGTAAATATGAAATTCTAAGATATTTTCAATTTAATGTTTATTGCTGCATCTAGCCTTAAAAACCATGCTGAAATACTACCTTTCTGCATTAATTCATTAATTTCTCTTAAGGAGAATGTTAAGCTTATTTTTCAGTGAAAAGCTTCTAAGTACTTGAACATTTATAAAAATGTGTAGCAGAAATAGGAAATAATTTAATTTTGAACCCATTTACACCCCACCCCCATTTGCATTGCTTTTCTTCAATGTGGATTTCATTTTCACAGCACTTCTTAATACGGGACTTCTATTAGGGGTAATATTTCCCATTATATACCCCAGCACTTTTCTCTACTAAATGTGATTTAAAGTCACAATACAAAATGAATGCAGATATAGAGGCACAGCATTACAAAATGACAATCTGAATTACTGCTAATCTAAAACACTTCTCAGCCCTACCATCAACTAGTTAGCCTATAAGGCACAGCAGCTTAGTAATGCATCCAAGAAAAATAAGGCAGTCAGCCAGTGCTCATCTTTTCTGGCAGAGAAGAAAATCTCATGTAAGTCTGCCTGGTAGGTAATAGCTGTGAAAGCCAAAGAAAAGTTTTTAGGATAATACATATTTCCGAATTTACTTGGAAATGTTATCTTATGGCTTCACCATGAGAGTAAATACCTGATGACATACACATCTTTTTATTTTTTCTTACAGACAAGAGGTGTTTTAACATTTTATGTACTGAAGAGCATAAAATTATTACTTATGTTTTAACCTGGCTTACTAAACTGGGTTCCAACAAACCAAAACATTTCACTGTTATCTTGACATACAGAGAGTCTACGTGGCTTCAGTGAGCTGTTACTTGTGTAACAGTATGATCGTCATCCTAAATCTGAAAAACATCATCTGTCTCCTAATAACTAACTAAATAGTAATTTCAAATTCAACATGGTGATGTGTTTTCTAAGTTAGATAATATCCTGTAAATTATTTTTCTAATGGCAGATTATTTTTATTATAATTATTTATTTATTTATGGTTCAACATATTGTTTAATTAGCTCCTCAGGTTTCAGGAAACCTAACTTTTCCAAACACATCACAGGAGGCAAGCTTCTTACAGACCAGTATGTATTCATATATCATCATGCCATTTCAAAGCAATAAATTCAAAACCTGCTGATGATTCTTCAAATCATAATAGCAAATATTCTTCCAAGCCTCCTAAAAGACGATATAGTTTAAAGTACCTACTAGACACATCAATGTGAACAAGAAGCAGACACCAGAGTGAACTCAGAAATACTCAGAAAAAAACAAGAACTTTCAACAATGGGGGAACACACACACACAAACTCACAGAAATCAAACACAAAATACTCCTCCCCACCAAAAAAATAGCCCACAACACGAACTCAGACCTTTTCTCTAGATGCTTAAGGAAGATCTATAAATCCACCTCAAAAGATAAGCGTGAGAAATAAATTGCATAGCTCTGCCAGATATTAAAATAACAGCCATAATAGAGATACTGTGTTTATGCCATATTACAATTTCTCCCAAAATGATGTCCACAAAATTATCACCTACAAAGACTGTCTCACAATCATTTAAATCCATAGAAATGACCACATCCTATCCTACTAGCATCCCCTCCTAATTTGTATGAATGACCCTTTTTTCACTCATATCACCTACATAACTAAAATAAATACAAAGCAGTTGTATCACCTACATAATTAAAATAAATCCAAACCAGTTGTTCTTAAGATGATTTGTGGATTCCATTACAAAGAGAAGAGCTGTACATCTGAAAGCTTGTCTAGTTTTCTTCATGAAAAATAACTTTTTTCTATAGGCCTTGACGATTTTATGATCTTGATCAAGAAAATGTATAAATCAGTCTGATCCTGCAAAATATGTGAAGATTATATCTTATGTTTGTTAAATTTCCCCTTTAGAGGATTCTCACAATCATTTTCAGTACTGGAAACATTTAATGGTACTTTAGAGGCAGTTCTTCTGCACCTCAAATGCTAACCATAGCTATTTCAGTTATAATATATATCGATCTTAAAAACTATGCTAATCATCAAGTTGAACTTCCTGGATGTAAATTTTTCATCTATGTGCAACTTTTCAAATCAACAAAGAAACAAGATTCATATTCACATTTTCACGAACTCACATGAAAAAGATAGGCATTTATCTAGCAACATGCAAAACCTACATTTCTGGATGCTTCTCCAAAACACTTAAATGATAGGCTTCCTCCAGAACCTTTACAGTATTTATGCATAAACTAGGTCCCAGAAAAAGATGTTTGTTTGATGCATTACTGTGCTGCAATTTCCTTTCAAACATTTGGAAAACAAAGAAAGAAAGAGAAGCTAATGGCACCTTTTGGGCTTCCAGGTTTGATTCCAACCACGGCATCCTTCAGCAAGCTCTTAAAAAGTGACAGGAACAGCTCACAGCAGCCTGCAGCAAAATTTGGCATGTGCAGGTTAGGGAATAAAAGTTTTCAGAAAAAACACCTGGTTGCTTTGTCACTGAAAAACTACTCAAACTTTAGTCATTTGATTATTTTGTCCACACTGCTATGAGATGCCTTGAAGTAAAAGGTGAATGTTATTGACATTCGGTATTTGTTAAAAGCAGTTCTCTTCAAGGCTGATGTAAATTATCAGCAATTCTTCTGAATGAGATAGCGCAGAATTGCAATTTCAGCCATCTCTGTACACATAGCAGCACAAACACCTGGCAGGCAGAGCCATAGGCTGGGATCCTCTTGCTCCCCACCCCACCAAGTATTTTACCCTCAATCAGTAACGTAGTGCTTACCCCAGGATACATGGTGTAGCAGCTACCACACATCCTCACCGTAAAACACCCAATGTTTCATAACCAAGGGCACAGAGGGCAACCTTTGCGATGCCTCGGCATTGCGGCAGTCGCCCGGTATCCCTCCTGCACAGAACGGCCGCTGCCACTGAAACAAAAAAGGCCCAAACAACAGGCCTCAAACCAAGGTTGACTTCTGAGTGAATCCCCCGACCAGCAACCACCATCTTATCAGCAGCATGAAGTAACCAGCATCTTATCAGCGTGAAAATGCAACCCTGGGAACAATCTCTGGGAACTCTAAGTAAACAACAGGAAGTAACTATAAATCCCAAATGTAAAGAAAAACAGAAACTCCTCAGATGTGCCCAGATCCTGGCCACATCTGGACATGCCTGAGTGAGGCATATCAATCTACCAGATATCTCCTGTGCATTTTGTATAGATTTGTTAGTTAAACTGTATAAAAGCCGGGCCCCCTCACAGCACAGACGCAGACCCCACCTACGAGCGGACGCCCTGCGTGGGACTTCCCAGCTGCCGGGAAAGGCTCTGCGACCCTTCGCTGGGACGGGGCTCCCCAGCTGGTGCACGGGGCGGGGGGATGGTAAAGTAGGAGGGCAATTGGTGATGGATCTTTCTTAATCACTAGAGCTAGCTTAATGTAGTAATGACTAGCTGCATTACCTTGCTTATTCTTTTTGCTGCTTTAAACAGTAATGACTAGGTGCATTACCTTGCTTATTCTTTCTGCTGCTTTAAACTAAAGTGAAATAAGCCTATTTCTTTAGCTTGGTGTCTGTGTCCTTTGTGTTAACCCCATCAATTGGCAAAACAGCCACCCATGCCGAAGCTTGTCGCTGGGCCACCCCAATTGCAGCTACTCCTAACAATATATACTGTTTCTCTCTAGAGAGCATAAATCATGATGATGAACAGACTGAGGAATACGGAGATCTGGGCTAGAGCTGGGTCTAGAGGCAGAGTGTCAGCATGACTGAGCATCCCCGGGGCAGCTCTGGGGAACAGCCTAAGCAGGCAGAGCAGCACGTCTTCCGCAAGAGGAAACGGCAACAAGCAGCAAGGCTGGTAGTGGGGCTTCAGAGATGATTCTTTCCTGCACAGTTCTGTACATTGACCTGGTTTAACAGAAGGCAAATTCTTGTATATAAAATGGCAAAGGGTTTTCCACTACTGTGAATTAGTGAAAGCAGAAAGCCTGTCAGAAGCAAGCTTGAAATCAGGAGCCAAAGCCCACACTCCACAAGCCATAATCCAACAGTTTTCCACTTCTGACTTCACTTTGAAATGAGGGCCTTCTATCTATCTTGCTTGAACATCAATTGTAAGTGACTTGCATCTGGGAGAAAGGCTTCTGAATATTCAAGGGAGACATCTCCTACTAATTCTGGATTACAAATTAGAACTAAATACAAGACCAATACAAGCAATGATACATTTTAATTAGTTTCTTCGTGAACAGTTTGAAGGAGTAAGAAATGAGTCAGTGGAGATGTAGAGAGATCAGATTTGTCTGGCCAACAAGCCAGGCAAGTCTGCCTCACATACACACACACAGACACACAGACAGACACCGACACAGACACACACAGACACACACAGAGACACACACACAGAGACACACACACAGAGACACACACACAGAGACACACACACAGAGACACACACACAGAGACACACACACACACACAGACACACACACAGACACACACACACACACACACACACACACAGACACACACACACAGACACAATCTTACTTGGTTTTATTTATTTTCTGTAGTCCAGACTGAAAATACCAACTCACACTCAAAATAAGAAATTCATTATAAGAATTTGTATCAGTATCACAGAGAAACGTACATGGTGTGAATAATTTCAATCTAAGATCCTAATAAAATTGAACAACAGTGACCATCTGAATATATCACTGACCTATGGACAGACACTATCAGTAGGCTGGATCAAAGACAGCATGCTGGCTACCTCAAGTACCCAATACTTATATACTTCCTAAATAACTGTAACTTGTGTAGCTCCTACAGTAGTAATTTAACAGGCAAAGACTACAGAAACAAATAAAACCCAAAACCAAATAAAAATAAACAAACAACCAAAAAAACCCCAAACCAAACAATAAAAACCAAAAAAAAAAACCAAAACAAAACAAAAAACCCAAACATTTCAGTCAAAGCATCTCTACTAATCCCAGGTGAAACACTTTTCCACAAGCCAAGTACATTTACTACCAGAACATTCATTCATTTTCTCCCCATTTTGGAATAATAATAAAGTCACCCTGGAATTGAGATATCTTAGGGAAAAAGTTTATTAGTAATATTTTCACACATTAGCTTAGCTTTACTAAAACAGCAGGAGGAGAAAAAGGCATAAAAAAAAAATCATCCAATTGAAGCTATGAATCTAGGGGAAACAGTGCCCATTTCTTTCAGTTCTTGCTTAGCATGAAAATAATTGTGTTTTCATGCAAGAATTGCAAGAAGAAATAGGAAAAAAAAATCAGAAACCATTAAAGCACTCAATTTAAAAGTTGCTATATAATGACGGAGTAAGGTTTTTAATTTTTGAAGAGGAGAAAGTAAAAGAAAAATATTTGCAAAACTAGAGGAAAACAAGCCAGTGATTAAAATATAATTTAAAAGAAACCATCTTAGAAACAGGAAAATACTGAGGCTTCCCAACCACAGAAGTGGAAACAAAAGAAGGATTTGATGGTAATAAAAATGAATTTACAGCATCTTTATTCACCTTGCACAAAGCTTGACTAATCTTGAAGCACCAGCTACCAGGTCCTGCTACACAGCCCCAGTGAAGCGCTTACGTCAAAGCTCTGTAAATAGCGTATTAGATTTGAGAAAATGAAAAATCTTCAAAAAGAAGTAACTATTACATCCAGACTCCTCTATGCTACAGCATATTATATCGCTCTTACTATTAAGTGACTCAAGTACAATTATTTCCTTTTTAAGTGGTTCAAGGTCAATTACAAGTCACATAGTACCTCAGCAGAGCTTAAGGTACTATACAAGCAACTGAAGCCTAATCACAGTCTCCTTTCATCACTTCTAAATTGCAGGAAATTACCAGGACCTGTTTAGCAGTCTATCAAGGCAGAACAGAAAGTGACCCACAATACTGTTAGTTTATCAGCTGTTATTTGGTCCCTAGGAAGAACATTAAGTATTATTTCCTAAGGTGGTTACAGATCCAGTGTTCATATTAAAATTTCAGATATTAAGACCTTTGTTAATAATTATTTTCAAGGTTTGATTGGGAAAGTTGATTTGTAACGTTTCTCCACTCCTTTTCAATTACTGACAGTCAATGACGGGGAGGGAAGGGGGAGGCACTTGCTTGGTTGGGGTTTGCTTGAACTTGATTATTCTCTCAAGTACCTATACTCATGGAATCTCGAGTGCTTTGTATTTTCCATACAAGACTTCATTTTTGGCATTCAATCCTTTCACAAATGGTAATTCTGTATAATGAAACTTTGCTTTTCCAATTAAAACTTTCAATGAGCATTTAATAGAAAGAAAAGTAATTTTAATTACAGAATTGAAGTTTCCAGAGAGTATAACACAAAATTATGGTAACTAATACTTACTGATAATTATTAATAATTATAAAAGAAATCAGCCAACACATTTTTTAACAATTATACTGCAATTTAAGCATAAAGTATCATCAGAGTTAACAGAGAAGAATTCCAAGATGAAAGTGAATGCTGAAATCTAATGTATTTTTGTTAAATTGTAGCCCTTAGCTTTAGCATACATTTTGTCATTTTTTCTGTTAAGAACTATATAAAACATCAGTTGCCGTTGTCTTCTTTCAAGCATGAGCTTGAGCACAAAGGAAGTTTTCTGTCCCTCTTCCTTTCAGCCAAATCTTCTCACTTACATGCCTATCAATGTGTTTTGTCATTTTTGTGCACATTTGGATACTCTACCATGGTGTTTGCAATTAGACACACATTATATGAATAGCTTACTCTTTCTAACTTGAGCATAGCCTTAAAACTAAAGTACAAGCCAAGAAATCTGGGTTTTTTTATTTTTATGGATATGCAGGTTCAAGTAGTCACAGTGTTTTGCAGTCTGACAACACAGCTCAAATTAAAATCAGGTATAGTTACATGCATACCTATGCCCCAAAAAAAGAACAAGTTTTTAAAACTGCCACTGTCCTTTAATAGGTACTGCACACCTTACAGAAGCATCTGCAGCTTGTGTATCTACTTATAAGCTACTTTTTAATGAATGATGATACAAATACAGCTACAGTTTTATGGCAGATTTGAACATGGAGGGGAAAGCCCATTATGTTGATTTAACTCAGAGCAGAATCAAGTCACACACAGTTCCTTACTACCGAGAGGCTGTGAAGTGCAGCAGAGATGGGGTCAGCACTCTGGGCAATGACAGGAACCTCGCAGATCAGTCTCACCACCAGACAAGTGGTAACAAAAACCAGCTTTCCAATAGATTCATCTCTTTGAAATGAAAAGCTCGCTCTTTTCCCTCTATCCTTCAGGCAATTCTTAGTTCTTCTCATAGTATCTCGAATTTATGAAGATCCTAAAGGCCCAAGGACTGAACTATATCAAGGCTGGCTTTTCCAAACCCCCCTACTACATTTTTATAACCAGATGAAGTTTATAATTTACCTTTGCAGAGCTAGGTGAAACACCAAATATATTTAAGCTCACTTTACATCTAAAAAATACCTTCCAAGACCATTATGCAATCTGATGGTAGCTATTTCAATGTCACCCAAAATCAATAGCAGAAAAAAATGTTTCTAAATAAAGTGTAGAGGGGCTCAACACTCACTGCTGCAGTTTTTCATTAATACAGTTTTCAGTAACTCTGCTGTAAAACTCAGTGATCAGCAGAATGCTTTTATGCGTTCCACCTCCAAGGTACATGTGTATGTTGCTCACAATGCTAAAGCAGACAGCTTAATGAGAAACTTCTGGATTTGGATGGTGTACCCAGGCCTTTTTCACCGTCTGGCAGTTATTGCTCAGCAATTAAAAGGCAGGAATTGATATCTCTCTATAACACATTTCATCTGAAGAAACTTGTTAATGTAGTTCCCCTGAATTTTGCTCCATATCATAGGTTCACTTTGAAGTCTAAAATTTTAAAACTCCCCATGATACTGAACTAATGGAATCTGAGAGGGTTTGTCTTTGGCTTTTTGTTTTCTTTTTAACTTTTCCCACATTATTCTCTTCTCCCAGGAAAGGAATTCCATCATTTCCAACTTTCCCTTGAAATGTCCTGGCGGGGTAATAGAGGAATACGACTACAAGGACACATCCCTATCAGAATAACTTACTGTGTCAGAGTGCTTTCAAGCATGATGGAAAATTATCTTTACACCTTAATTTCCTCTGTTTTATGGTAAATTCTCCTGTACCATGTGATGGTTGGCAGTCCTTTCTTAGGAAAATTTACAGGACAAAATGACTGACCACTTATAACACTTCATTATGTTATTATATTTAACATTTATAATTCAACTTACAGAGAAATAAAAGCCAGATTTAGGACACAATATTACACAATGTTGATATCCCACAAGCATAATACACCCTAAAACCCTGGATGCTCCTAACTGATTTTTCCATGTTGTCAGCACTCGTGACCTTGGAAAAAGAAAAATCAAGACGCTGACACTTGTCAAACCTCAGCTTAACTCATCTATTTGAATTTAAATTAGGAAGAGGATGCCTCAGAGGGAAAAAACATCAATAATCTATGTAATCATGTGGCCAGAAAGCCATCCTGGAATAAATACAGAGAACTGAACCACAGTGGTTTGCTACTCAGTGACTTCCAGTTAGAATTAAAAACCCAATGTTAAACTCCCTAATGGTAGAACCCTTTTAGGCTTCTCCTTTTAATCAGCCTCTTTCCAAAGCAGAAACAGAGCCCGAGAGAAGGTTAACAC
This sequence comes from Tyto alba, assembly GCF_018691265.1. Lineage (NCBI taxonomy): Eukaryota > Metazoa > Chordata > Aves > Strigiformes > Tytonidae > Tyto > Tyto alba. Next base: position 15,662,159 of record NW_024881279.1, read on the forward strand.
TTCACATTGCTTTCTCCTTCCTGCATGCTTCCCCGTTGTGAAAAATCTTCAATTAAAGTTTCAGTGCTGCTATCACTGCTACTTTCACTTTGACACCAAAGGCCATCTGCCCACCTTTCCTCTGGCAGCACAGCTCACAGCCAAAGGCCAAACCCAGACTAAAAACTCTGCAACGTAGATTTAGAATTACTTAATTCAGTTACTGTGAATACTGGAAATACTTTAAAATACTTGAAATATTTCTGCAATACTCCACTAACATATTAGATACGGTTGAATATATAGATAAAGATATAGAAAAAAAATTTAAATGCCATAAAAAAATATATAAGTTTTTCTTCAAAATTATATCACCAAAACCAACTACAAACATAGGTGAAGGACTCACTCTCATAAATTTGCTCTGCTTCAAAGACTCCTGGATTCCTCTAATTTATACTGTCAGACCAACACAGATGACTTAATTATAACAAAAATCTTTAGGAAAGTCAGTGGGTTTTGCCTGCATAGTTCAGATACTTATCATCAAAATTAAAAACAAACTAAACCAAACAAAACTACACACACCCCTAAAGGCAGAAAATACCTTGAAAGATTTCTAAGTGAAACACACTGCCCAACTCAAACATTTCCTCCCCGATGACTTCAACTTCTCCTGCCAATTTGGAATGGAAACTATTTACTCATTAAAATATTAATTATATTCCTCAAATAAGAAAATAACATCCTTCCCAGATATAAGAAAAATGGCCAGCTGTGAAGTACCCCACTCATTCTTAATGCAAAGATGTGCTTTAAGGTGAAAGACCACAAAACATTTTAATAAAGGTGTAAATTTGTATGGCATAGTAGTAGGACCACATTACACAGAAACACATGGGACTAATCTAATTCCCTGTTACATTTACTCTATTAAATTCTAAATCTCCAAACTTAGTTGTAGCTTCAACTATGTCTTTATTCTAAACTCTTAAGTTCTCTGAGGTCAAACCAAATGAATTAAGAATTGATTTTTTTTTTTTCATCTTAGATATGAGGGCACATTTTCACTGCTATTATATGTTATGAATTCCTAAAGTTTAATGTAAAAGTCTAGCTTATTAAAAAAAAAAAAAAATCCAGTTTTGAAGAGTTCTTCATGCTAACTCAGCTCCTCCAAAATTCAGCAATGGATCTCCAAAAGATTTGATTGCAGCTAAACCGAATTCAAGGAGAACACAAGTAATTTTCAATACAGTATGAACAATAACTGTATCACATATTTTTATACCACGTACCTGAAAAATAAACCAGCTGTAACATCTGACAAGTCTAAAACATAAATAACTGCACTACTGAAAAATGGGTTGTATAGAGATGTGGAAAGACTAAGGCTATATATTATTACTGAAGTTTTGCTCATGTGCTGTATAAAGAGCTAATCCAAACTGCATCAAACCTGGAGGAGAAGAGAGGAAACAAGCTGAACCAGACCAAGTTTTTCTCCCCTTCAGTCAAATTTAAACACATTTCTGAGGGGCGCCCAAATGGACGTATCATTGCTAGAGCATTTGACTCCTAGTTGGGTACTTGCAGAATTAATCAGTTACCTCTGTACCACTGTTCAGTATTAAGCTTTGTCTCGCGACCTTAAGAGTGAACTATGCTGCTGTGCTATTTAAAAACTTCAAAAAACTTTCTCAAAACAATCTTAATGAATTTTGGTGTCTTATTGCAATTGATTAATAAATAAGCAAGAGTTGTTTAGTCATTGAATTAAAATCAACTAATAAGTTTCTGAAGTTCTTTTAACCCATTCTGTCTCTCAAGAAACCCTCTATCCTGGACGGTTTGGAGAATTTAAAAATCTTCAGAGCAAGTGTTACATCACAGGTGGTCTTTAAAAAAAAAAAAGACAAGTATTTCCATTCAGTGTTGATAATTATGTAGGTTAAAAATATGTAATCTTACAATCTTTAATCACTATAAATAAAAAGTCATTTTCAAAAGAAATCAATGTTTCTCCCCAAAAATGTCAAAACTTATTCTTTCAAAGTTGCCAAATTTGTTTTTGAGTTAGCATTTCAGTTGATATCTGGAATATATTTTAGTCATGAACAAATTCAGAACTTCTGAAGGGGAAGACCATGAAGCCTTCCTTCCTCCCCAAAATATAAGCCTTCTAATTTTTAGCAGAAAAAAAGTCATCCTGATTTGAAGAAAGAAAATTTGCATGCAGACTACCACTCTTCCCAATGGACTTTCCTTGACCTTGGTTTTGCCACAATCACCTTCGGACGATAAATGTAACCAGATGTTCTGCTGCCTTATAGGCCTAGAATATGCCTGGCACGCCTGGGCATAAAAGCTTCAGGACTCTGTTGCAAGAGTTGGAACAGACTCATCTGTCTGGCGCTGAACCTAGCTGTAAGAGCATGCTTAAACACTTTCAGAAAACAGAAGAACTCAGAATCTTAGTTAACTAACAATTATAAAATGCTCACTGGTATGTTTGTTGACAGGATTATTGTAAGAGGTTAAATACTGTTAGTATTCAGAAATGAGTATTTTCATATAATTAAGTGGAAGAACACAAATAATCCATCACACCATACAGCAAACACTGCATCCAGAAAAAAATGTTCAAGAAAATGTTTAATAAGTAGAATAAGTCACAAAAGCTTGAATTATTTGTTTTGTTTGTGACCTTTCAAGCATCACTTGTTCATTAACATGCCATGTTCCAAACTGAGACTAAGCAAATATCAACTGCTCCAAAATATTTTGAAACATTAAATGTATTATTAAACATTCCAGTGTTAGGGAATTGACAAAACTAAATGGGCTTATTTGGAAGGTGGTTTATAGCAATAAAAAGTGCTATAAAAATCAGCTTTGGAGAAAAGTTGCTGGATGCAAGAGTCATTTAGTGAACTTGTTTAAAGAAATTACTATATATTCACATTGTCAAAAATTCATTGCCCTATACTGAGCCCTAATGCCACAGCATTTGCTTTTATGTTTCCATCTGACACCATTCTGATGCTTTTGTGTATTCTTACACTTTTTCAGGCTGTATATCACCATATCACAATTAAGATTCCAGAGAAAGTTGCCAAAAACTTGGAAGGAACTTCAGGAACTCTGTGCATACAGGATCACACATTGCAGCCTTCCTCATGTGGGTTCTCAATTGAGCCTTAGTGCCTCTGTTCGGTTTAATCAATCCTGAAGCCATCAAGGAGCTCAATACAGCTCTTAAAAAGAGCTGTACTGACTACAATATCACTACTAATTTAAATTACGAGATACAAAACACAGACCAGGAACGTACAACAAGAGAGGACTGTCTTTAATATAATATAGCTCTTTGCCCACCAAGTAGCTATCATTCTTATTCTTTTCTCTTTCATCTCCTCCTGCTGGTAAGAAGTCCCTGGAAGGAAGCCTCACTGCACTTGACTGTGTAGTACAGACCGTATTTAGATAGCCTCATTCCCTTTATTCTAAGCATATGATTGATTTTCTTCTACACACACTGTTACTTGACAGCCGCACCCATGTCAAGATTCCTTAATATGCTTATGTATTAGTCACTACTCACACCCTTTGCTACAAGATCAAAAGATAATTGTCAGCACAAAAAGGTTAGATATACAGCAAACAAGCCACAAAGCACACTTCTCAAGAATTTTGAGCTACTGTATAGCAGTAGAGGCTCAAACAAAATATAACTGTTTTATTTATAAAAATTGATGACACAAGTACCCTGGGTTTTATATGCTATTCCCCAGTCTTGAATTCACTGAAAAATATTCCTTAGTCTCAAACACCAGCTTCAAATCATACAGCCATAAACCCAAGCAATATTTGTAATAAGAAATAAAACCAAAGTGCCTTTAAAAATCCCACAGCTTTTTCTACAGAAATGGAGCTGTTAGCTCTAACGTCCTGGCCAAAATCCAGTTTGGGTAATTATGCTCTCTTACCTGAATTTCCCTTACAGTCTTTCATTTTCAGCACCTGTCCTAAAACACTGTGTGAGCAGTTAAGTAAATTCTGATACTGATTCTAGACAGCTGATGCAAGGTTTTCTGCCACATCCATGGCCAGATTGCCTTAGAACTAGGAAACCATCAATATCAATCACAGATCTCCAAGGCCGCCAGATGTGGTACAGTGTCCAGCAGTCTCCTCTGGAGAAAAGACTCTGAAGTCAGGAGATCCCCGGGTTTTGCAACAATTGGAGGACTTGAGATCTAAGAAACATCTTCAGCAAAGCTGAAATGTTGTTGTATGCACAAGATTGTCTCCTTCACTAACCAGCTCAAAAACGTAGAAAATATTCTCTACTCATACACTTGTGCACACAAGCAGATACTCTGATTCAACCCCACTGATCACATATCCTAGTTTTTGACCAATTCTAGTTACTAATCAGCACAATCAGGATTTGGCCTCATTAAGCTGCTGCATTTCATCCCAGAGCTGTCTGCTGATTAATTGTGTGTGTCAAACAAGGTGAGGTTTCTAAGGAAACATTGTAATTTCTATTTTATCAGTTGATGCAATTAAAAAGTATTCACGCTTCTGAGAATGCAAACTCATCGAGTTAATTTATTCTTAAATACAGATTGTAATGTTTTCACATCCTATCTTAACCTGGAAACCAAGAAAAATGAAGTGATGTAGGAGCTGGGTCAATTTTGTTACTACATTGAGAGTCTCATCCAAATTGTTCCTTCAAAAATATTGTTATATCCCTAGAGCGTATCCTCATTGCCTACAGGTATTCAAGGCTTTTGAAATGGTATTACCTCTCTTGAAGACAGGTAGTGACACCTAACAGCCTAGATGTATATTACAGCCTGAATTTAGGAAATAAAATCTGTGTAGGATTACTCCGGACATACTCAGCTGGAGAGGCAGCTATTAGATTTGTCCAGAAAATCTGGACTGGAGCTGAGATTTCCAATTTGACAGTGGAGAGCTGATCAACATATTTTAGGCTCAGGCCTGAAGATACACTTTTGGATGAAAACTTATCTGTAGATCAAATCAGTAATAAAAGATACTGCTCCCCCATCTTAGGTTTGTCTTCTTTGTATTATTTCACCACAGTGTTTACAACTCCATGACTATCACAACAGCAAAACACATACCCAAATTATTTCAGGGAAAAAAAAAAAAAAATCAACATACTCTGTCTATTTTCTCTGTCCGTGCAAACCACATTTTTCTTGTCGTGCAAATTCTCCACAACATTTAGTCAGGTAATAATTCAGAACAACTTCCTCTATTGCTTGACAGCTTAGTTCTTCACCAGCCTTCTGAGAAGGACCCTTTCAAATGCATTCTGGAAATCTTCATAAACTGTTGCTGCATCTCTTCACAGTAAGGCAGTAAACCAGCCAGGGCACAGAACAGGCCTAAGCACTGCCCATACCGGGAAGTCGCTGGAACAGCCTGTGACAGACAGTGCTGCCCCAGCACAGCTAGCAGTTCCACAGACAATGCCCACACACAACAGCAAGATGGTTTTGTGACACATTTGTAGGCAGATAGCCTTCTTTACGAGCTAAGAAGGTTTAGCTCCAAGGAAACAAACTGAACTGCCAACTGAGTCCCTTCAACTGGCAATTACTCCTGGCCATTTTATTTAGTAATAGAACTGTTATCCACATCAACCAGATCACCTTCACCCACTTGCTTATGAACTCCAAATGATTAATGTTGAATTACCATATAATTTTACCCATGTTTCTACTAAATCTATTATTTACTATAGTTCTTCTCATTACAATTCTGTTATCTGTGATACCATGCTTTCAATTACATGCATATACTTTTATTTTAAACTTTCTAATTTAAAAGTCAAAGATAAAGGCAACTAAGAACACTTAGGAATACATAAGAACCTAAAAGCCATTATAATTTTCCTTTTCTGCAAGAAAATCATGACTCTCTGATCCCTTGTATGCCATAATATTAAATAAGCTACAAAACAGATGTACTCTACCTTTGGGGAAGTTATTTATAACAAATTTGGTATTCATTATGTGTAGACACACAGAGACACCTTATTTTAACCGGAATAGTGTCTGGACTACAATGTGCGTATATCACACATACACATTTTACTCTGCTTCCTTTAAAACCATCCCTTCTTATTCCATGAAGAACTGAATTTGAATTAAGCCTTGGTAAAACCCAACTTACTTTAGCAATGCTACAGCAAAAAAATAAACTAGTCTTTTACAATATCTAAGACCATAATATCTGACAATAACTAGAAGCATTATAAGAAGATTAAAATAAACTACAGTGAAGAGTACAAATAACATTGCTTGATCTACTCCAAAGGTTATAATTGCATTTCCAGTTAATAGGTAGAGCTAGAACTGTATTATTCATTGATTAATGTAGCCACTAGCTGATATACCCCTGACTTGCCTAACTCCTAATGATGTAAGATTTCTGTTCATAATGAGGTGCACTTTCTTCCCCAGAATTGCAAGTCTTCAATCAAAGCACCTGAAGAAGTGAAGAAAACTCATCATAGATAGCTTTGAAATAATCTGTGCAATGACAGTTTGTTATAAATGATTCTACTTTGAACCTAGGTGATTTGAAAACTTGCTTACAGTTGGTAAGTCCTGATGGACTCATGGAAGAATTTAAAAACAACAACAGGAAATCAAGAAAATTACAAGTAAGAAGGAACAGGCTGACCTCGAAGTAAATGATGAATTGCCCTCTAACGCATTTTAAGAGCCATGTATAACAACAAGGTGTGGGTTTCTTTTCCCCCATCCCTCAAGACTGGTAATACTTCTTCATTAAATAGTGCAGAGGAAGACTCTCAATTCTCTGTCTCTTGATATACTTTTTTTTTTCTACTTACACACAGGCCGAACTGCATGTAACATACAGAATCAATGCATGCACCAGAACCACTTTGTCCAAACTATTCATGCCTAAAATAAATGCTTTGGGCAAATCTACCACAATTCATACATACATCTCCTAAACGAAGAAGCTGTAGCTTCAATCCCCAATAAATCACTGCAGAACACTGAGTTTAGTGTAAATATCTGTGGAGCGTCACCTTCTTCCTCTTCTTTAAAGGAAATTCCATACCTTTAAATCTTTCAACTTCAACGGCTCATTTGGACCAGGGCAAGAAGTAAAAGGGAACAGATAACTAGTCTGCAATAACATGAGATAGTGTCCTAGTTATCTATAAAGGCCAGTTGTCAGAAACATGTCTCATAATGTACACAAGACACTTTCCATCCAGACACTGGCAAATAGCTCTTCCCTGTTTTGACAGTCCATACTGCAGGTGTTTAAGTGGATTTCCACCCCACCCCCCCTTTTTTTTTAACCTCCAATATAAAGCGGAAATACTATTTCAGCTGTGTTTGCATCATTAGCTTGCTGGCAATCATATAAGCCTAAATTATCCAGGCAAGCAGTTTCATTTATTGAGACCTCTTGCCGGAAAAGAGCAGCAATCAAATCAGTCAGCCCAAATTATCCTTGACATTAACAAAGGGCTCTAGGATCATTGTAAGAAATTACTTTCTTCTATTACCAAGCTGATTATGTTGTAGATGCCTCTGCAGCATCACAGCACAAAACCTAGTTTAAAATAAAAACGTGTGTAAGAGCATGTCATTTCCACTGCCACTGTTGGTTGTAGTGAATGTTTTATTAAAGCATGGTAAATATACATTATAACACGTATGTGTATGTGCGCACACATGTGGGTATGAGCAGTAAGAACTTGTGCTTACTTACTTTAGCTAAGCAGCCATGTAGAAAAGTAAAAGCAAACAGCCAGGCCCCACTCCTACAGTCTCATTGATGGCGAAGCCAGGAAAGCTCTGCAGACCACTGCGTCACTGCAGGGTTGGGGCCTTGGCCTCTCACAGGCCAGGTACATGAACAAAATCGAGTTTTAATACTACTGTCTGGGAACAGCCTTTCTCACTCTAGTTCCTTGTGCTCAACTTCTCTGAGGGCTTTATCTACTCCAAACCTAACTCAGGACCTCATAGTTTAAAAGCATATAGGGCACACATGGGCATGGGGATGTTGCGAGTTCTCCTTTTATTGGGGAGGGTCGGGAAGCATCTTCAGACTTGCAGAAATCATCAGGAGTTTTCTCTGAAAGTAAATTTAAGGGCTGAAGGCTTTCCTGTTAACAACTATTATTTTTGTAATCTAGGACCCAATGGACACTGCTGTTTGTGAAGTAGCTAGGTAACAGATCCTGTATTCATAGCTGAATTAACAGCACTGATTTGGCATACAAAAACAAAACCACAAAATATTACCAAAAATTGTTAAGAAAATGTTTCACAATTATTTCAGCTGCAGAAAAAAAAAAAAAAAAAAAAAAGATTAACAAAAAGCCAGAGCTGTCAGATGAATAAGAGAAAAATTAGAAGGGAAGAAAATATATTCAAGCTTCAAAAAGAATATTAAAAAAATCCTACTGGGAGTAAAAATGTGTTTAAAACAAGAAAAATAGCTTCCATTGAAACTAACACATAAAATACAGGATGCAGGATTTTATTTTCCCTCCAGGTAAAAGTAATGAGCTAGGAGAACAGCAGCTTTGTGGGTAAAGAGAAAGACATTTCTGGTTCAGAGCCCATCTATGCCACAGGTACACTAGCTTGTCTAAAATTATAGGTTCACAGAGCAAACAAATTTTTACCAGACAGAGAAATCTGGACTGTACAAGGTTATCTAGGGTATATTCTGATCAACCTAAAATGTACCAAACTTGAGTGAGAATTCCTAATTGTTCGTTTTCAAGCTCAAAATTAATAAATATTTAAGATTGTACTATGGTTGGTAAAGTTATAATATTGAAGGTTGACATCAATTTTAGACAGCCCTGACCTGCATTTGCTACTCAAGTTTTCCTTATACCCAGTGGTATGAATAAAATTATTACACTTTTTCCTCTCCAGTGGCATGGTATTAAAGATGTTTTCCTGGGTAAATACTCAAACATATTGTGCCAACAGTTTTTCAGATGTTTGTTTGTACTTCCTTTTCCCAAAATATGTGTGCTACTTCTAGACAGGCAGACTAAGTTGTAGCCAAATATGGTTCACATACACTTCAAACACAAAATTGTGTATAGCTTGATCTGATTAATTGTAATGGTTCCTGGACCCAATTGTACCTATCCTGCCTGCCACCATAAATCATTGTCTGCCTAAATGTAAACTTTGCCATGACACAGCTCATTTTCTAGTACAGTTTATCCAGTACCTATCCAAATCATGCTAGGCCCCAACTGAAATTAGTGGTTCACTGCGCCACATATTTTACAGATAAAGTAAATACCAGCCTCTGTCCCCAGAATTTAGTTTAAGAGAAAAACAGACCATGAAACCAGAAAGATATGGTAAGTTTGCCCACGAACATGTAGCATATCTGTGGCAGAAATAGTAATGTTAGTCTCCTTAATTCTAGCCAGTGATGTAGCCATGAAAGCACATACTACAGATCCCTGGAACAACTCCATTTAAACTTCTAATCCCCTGCTTCTGAATTGCTTGAAAGACCGACTATGCCTCTTGCCAGCTCTGCTACAGCATAAATGAAGTCTAGAAAGATTTGCTGAGGTTTTTTTTGTCTGAATCCAAGTTTAAACTGATGCACCAGCTGCATTAGTGCACCACTTTGACATTTAAAGTTCTTGTATAAACTGAACTGCCACACTGGAAACGGACTGGAAACGTCCACCAAATTCCTTCATCTATCATCATTTTACTACCACAAAAAGCTAACCTGCTTTAGCTGGCTCAGCAGAAGCAGCATCTTCCCTTTCCCAGTAAATGTCTACATTAGGAGCATTCCTGAAGGTGCAAGGTACATTAGATACCAGAAATGCTAACCATCCTTCATTATGGTGTTACTTTGACTTGTTTGCCTATTATGCTACCGAAACAAAAAAGCTAGAAGTAATACCATCTGTTTCAGGAGCAAGGAACATTTCACTTCCATAAAGGGGATTTACTTTTACTGTTTCCATTGAATTTTGATGCCATATTAATCATTGAGAATCACTATACTGAAAACTCTGTATTAAATTTTGATTAGTCTTTCAGCTTAGACAATTTTTCTCTTGAAAAGAAATACTAAATCCTTGATGAATACAATAGAATTCACTGTTCAATAGATAACCTTAATGGACAGTATAGATATCAGTGATTTAGACACAGGTCAATTGCTGGACAGAATTAGAAACAAAAAGCAAAAAGAACTTTCAAACAGCTTGTTACTGTTAAACACTACGTTTTACCACTATATCCTACATTCAGATTGTATAAATGTTAGCAAAACCGTATCATTTTTTTTTTACATTCCTGGCAACTTGAACATCTCCAAAGGATTTGTAGGGGTTGGAATAGATGGAGTCTAGTTGACAATAATGTTTTAACACTACAGTATAAGGTAACAGCTTAGTTATAAGAACAGATAAGTAACTCAATAATATGCAACCTGTTACCCTGCCGCTACCTGTGCAAGTTATGAAAGTATTGAGATGCTTGTAACATCAAGTTCTTCAGTGCCAAGTGAATTTGAACAAGATGAATTGGAACTGGCTATTTCCTACCCAGTACTGTGCCTGGTGTTCTCCAGGGCTACATGCAGAAAGAGTGAACCCATGAGCTCCAGGGGCAGGAAAGCGAGAGACCCCGTGGGCCCTGCTAGCCCAGCTGGACCCACTGCACCGTCCCACGTGGCTCTTCTCTGGACCACAGCCTCTCTGCCACAGAACAGGGAGCTCATGCAGTTCATAAAACCTCATATATCCATGATTAAAGAGTTCTAGTATCCAAGTCCATTTATTTTCCACACCACAACAAGATCCAAACAAAAATACTTTTTCATTGCTGATTTTCTTGCTTTTTCTTTGCACTAGGAGGGTCAATATGCTCTAGAAATGTTTCCTTTTCAATCAGAATATTTTCTTTCTCTCCAAATTTTAACCCAAATTTCCTCGCCTTTACTCACATACAGACAAGAAAATGATAAAGTATCTCTTTTCAGGAAATCTCACTAATGTCTCTTCCTGTGAAAAAAAAATACGATCCCAGCTCTTTTCAATGACATCATTTTATGAGCAAAATCACTGAAAATGATACTCATGGGAAGACATATGCTTTAAAGGTTTAGATCTGGCCAGCTATGTCAAAGACCAAATGTGATGGATGCACATGTGTTGACATTTGCAACACCAAAATATTTTGTTAAATAATGACAACAGTTAAAGTCTTAATAGCTTCATGAGAACGCAGAGACATCGCACATTTTAGAAAAGCAGAGCTCTATGGTAACTGTCATCATGTTGTCTGGAACAAGTGCTGAAAAGCAGTAGTACACACCCCTTTGTAAAAGAAAATATCTCCTGTGGATACCACAACACATTAATTTGTACGGACAGTGTAGCACTAACAAATATTTTCTTTTATTCATTATAAATTAGTTCATCTAACTACTTCAGTTCCCTCCTGAACCCAGACAGTGGGTAAAAACTGATCTAAGTGACCCATAAATTATTCTTTTTCTTTCACAAGACTTTGGCTAGCACACAAATCAGTTCATTTACTGTACAGTAGTACAGTCGTTCTTTTTTTTTTTTCCCCCTTGAAGTTAAACCTGGTGAAATTCTTGAAGACGTGCAATGAATCTGCTCAGTTCTTTCATCTCTCCAGAGAGACCATGTTGCATAGGAATATTTTTCCTGCTTACTGTTTCCTTGCCAAAGATCTCTAATTGTGCCTTCAAATTAAAAAGTAATTGCTATTAGTGTCACTTGGACACACATCTCTAAATGGAATTTAGATAAGTTACAAGTATAGGTATAGCTGTATCTAAATGCTTGCCTTTTTTTGTTTTTTTAAACAGCAGTATTGGTAACTATTTCCCTGAAACCCAGATTCAAGTTGGTTTTCTATTTTCTTGGTAACTTAATAAACATTTAATTTTGACATTGAAAAATCTTTAGCTGGACAGAGTAAAGGCAGCATTTCAGAGCACCCTTACAGGTATTCTTGCAAGATGCAAGAAATCTTTATTCAAACTCAGAAAGCAGAGAAAATTAATCTAAATCTCAGTCTTTTGTACCAGGACAAACACTCACCAAAACTTCTCATCTTTTAGTTAGAGGGATTAGGAAGGTGATAAGATGAAACAAAAATGCTTTCCTCCTCACTCCCCTCCCTCCCCCCTGTTACATAAACCCTTATACAATCCATTCGAAATAGTAACATTATGTTATTTGGAAATAGCTTTTGACATTTATGAGGTGTCTTTTTCTTCTAACAAAACTGCAGAGAAAAATTATTTTTATTAGAGAGCTACGGTTGAGCAAAGGTTCTTAATATTTTAAATTTTATAGTCACTCTTACAAATAAATTCAAGAAAATACTTCAAAGCTATGCTATTATTCATTTTAGATATATGAAAGAAAGAAGTAAGTTAAAAATAAAAATGCAACACCAAATCATCTCTTCTAAGATCTGAGGAGGCTGCATGTCTGCCTAAGAAACTTAGAGTCACTCAATTCCACCCTCCTGCTAAAACACATTACAAAATACAAATCTGAAATGATTGAAGCACAGTCATCTCTGAGTAAATTGTAAAAGCCTCCTTCTTTCATTTCAGTTTTTTTAATGGAGGCTAATCCTTTGCTCTCTATCTCTCCTCTTCTGCCTTCAGTAAAAATATATTACAGACTAACAAAAACTCTCACCAGCAGAAGTTTCAGAACTTGTATCGCAAGTGTGTATGAAAAAATTTAAGAAAAGGACATACATTTTTTAAAGACGTTGACCTTCCTTTCTGGTGTAAATCTCATACAGATATTAAAGATGATCATATGTATAAGACAACATTTTATATACTGAAATTAACTGAATTAACAAGGTTGGAATTTTCATTCACATTTAACTAAAATTAAAATTTCATAAAATAAGCATAATTTAAATAAAAAGATTTCCAGTAGTTTCCCAAAGGCACAGAAGAACATACTGCAAATAGAGAATCTGACAGTCATGTTCCTGAAAACATATTTCAGAACATGCTATCTACCTAGGAGAAAAGGCTGAAAGAGACAAAGTCATTCACCACACCTTTTTGATTTATTGAGTGAAGAAACAGGCTTTAGTATTTGATTCTTATCCTTTGTATGACTAGTTCAAGATGAACTCTCCTGTCTCAAGTATGTATTTTACTGCAGAGGATCTTGGTTCAATTACTCTCAGGTCACGAAATGTACCACTTCAAAAACTAATCTGAAAAGCAGGCAGTAGCAGCAAAACAAAGTAGCTGAACATAAGACTATTTTTAAAGAAAACAACATTACATTGCGTGTCCAAATATGCTAAGTGTCTTCTACTAACAGAACACTGCACAAAATTCTCAAAAAAATTATTAATTATACAGAGAAAAACAGTTACTCAAAATTTCAGTCACAAAGTTCAAAATAAGCTTGTATGTTTTATGATGAACAACATCTCTCAAGACAATTTACATGAAGATTTTTATATGGTGAAGCAGTTAAAAGTCAAAATTTCTCATAACTGTTTTCTCCTTCTTGTTATAAAAGAGTTACTTTTAGATATATCAAAACAAAAATAATTCTGAAATTATGCTATTTCTCTTCTGAAAACTTTCACTCAACAAGCAGTAGTAAGTTAGGCTGTACTGCAAATCAGTTCCGAGTTCACTCAGGTTTTAAACCTTTGAAAAAGCCCAAACCAGATTTTCTGTTTCTAACCAAAACCTACAAATTAACCTGACAACAGCAGAAGGACACGGAGCTGCTTGAGCGGGGCCAGAGGAGGCCACGAAGATGCTGGGGGGGCTGGAGCAGCTCCCCTGGGAGGCCGGGCTGAGAGAGTTGGGGGGGTTCAGCCTGGGGAAGAGAAGGCTCCGGGGAGACCTTCGAGCGGCCTCCCAGGGCTTAAAGGGGGGACAGGAAAGGTGGGGAGGGACTCTGGGTCAGGGGGTGTGGGGGTAGGACGAGGGGTAACAGTGTTAAACTGATAGAGGGTATATTTAGATTATGTGAAAGGCAGAAATTGTTCTCTGTGCGGGGGGTGAGGCACTGGCCCAGGGTGCCCAGAGCAGCTGTGGCTGCCCCCTCCCTGGAAGGGTTCAAGGCCAGGTTGGACGGGGCTGGGAGCCCCCTGGGCTGGGGGAAGGGGGCCCTGCCCGGGGCAGGGGGGTGGGACTGGATGAGCTTTAAGGTCCCTCCCAACCCAAACCATGTTATGATTCTATGATTCTTAATTAGAAAATTAATTATTGTGACAACAGATGTGTCAGTGCAATTCTATGTTCCCTGCAGGTAAGAAAACTAAGGCTCTCAGCAAGTTAACAGGCTAACTCGAGCTCCTTGTTTCTTTACCAGTTGTCCCCTGCTGCACCATATATGCTTTGGATGATCGACCAAAATTACTTGTTCATTTTCTTTATCAGACAGGCTAATAAGAAATCATGAAGAGCAATGCTGTAATTTGTGTTTTGGTGCTCCCAAACTACTTTTTCATTTAAAATAATTTCATGTAAGTTAATATTTTCTTTTCCAAATTTCCTAGCAATTCAAGTCCCTCCTTGGAACTGAACTGTCTCTTAAGTTCTATTCCTATATTTTCCCACCTTTATCTTCTTCACTGTAGTTGTACTTATGACATGAACTCAGATTTTGATAAAAAGTTCTACAAATAAACATTCATCTTTCCTTTTGCAACTAAGGTATCCTAGATAATATAATTTTTGTTTTTAATGAAATTACATTTTTAATCATGTCATTTCTGAAATGTAAAAAAGCAGGAATATAAATAAAAATAGGAATGTAAAGATTATGCCACATCCCTATACAGGCTGTCAGAGAAGTTGCAAACCCCCACCCTGCCTTTGCAAACCTTTGAACGTTTAAAACACATTCTAGCCTTTCAGAGATCAGCTTCTATGTGTATGCCTGAATTCAGCTGGGCAATGAATAAAAAGAAAGTGCATCTGAGCAGAAAAGAGCACAAGCAACCACTGAGTGAGAGTCTGTGTCCTACAAAAGAGAAAGCAAGCAGTAAATGTAAAGTTCCTAACTATTGAAAAATCAAGTACTACATTCCCCCCTCCCTTTCAGCTTTTAAGACTGCATGTGTTGAGACCTACTTCAGATTCTTAACATATTTTCCTGTTAGGAGACCTAATGCAATGAGAGAATAATGACCTGAAATAATAATTTTACTGATATAAAGAACCTTCCTCAACTGAGTGTGGTTTTCCTCCATGTCATGAACTCCCTAAAGTTACTATTCATTATCAATCTCTTCTGAAAAAACAAGGTTCTCTTCCTGAAGTTGAAGATGTTCATCATTGATTACTGGTCTGAAAGTACTGCCAAGAACACATTATTCCACTGAGCTCTCAGGACAGGTGAAATCTATCCAGAGAACATGACCAAGGACTCCACCAGCCCATTACCACTGAAAGCACATTTAGTCTGACTGTTTGGGATGGAGGGCGAGGGGGGGCAGAAGAGGGGGACAGGACAGGCAGATACACAATTGAAAACTGAAACAATCCATTATACTGATTCATTTTTATTTTATATGCAGAATACAAACTTCAGCTTTTCCTCATTTGAAGCATGTTCACCTTCTCATTCTGCGGTGTTTAAGTTGCATAATTAATCAGCTTCTACTATGACAAAGAACTACACAAAATACTTTACAAGAGGGATAACAAGAAAAAAGCTGGATACACAGTTTTCAGACTTCAAAGCAATAATGTTTTCCTACAGATGCACAGCAGGGATTGCCTGAAGTAACATCTTTGCTTGTGGAACAGAGACTCATCCTAAGTATTAATAAAAGGGCTGACTTGCAAAATAAAAAAAAAAAAAGATTTAATTTTAGTCTAAGAAGTCATTATGGCCGATAAGAGAAATGTTAAGACTAACATGTTGAGCTTTAAAGGTGAATCTCCTTTAAGGTAACACTTACTAATGGTACTAATAATCAGTGACCTGAAGACAAAAGCATGACAGAAGCTAGCTTCTTCTATGATCAGCAGTAAAGTTACAAGTTTTAAGCATGATCTCCATCACTTTGTACTTTATATAGGACACATGCAACAGCACTACAAGGTTTTAAATGCCTTTTCACTGAATCCTCAAGAAATGCAGCTGATGGCAACATAACTGATGGCACAAAAGAGCCTATCATTATTTTATAATGCTTTAAAGCCAGTAAAAAGTGTACGTTAAATGGGATCACAGCTCTTAGAAACTTGCAGTGTGCTGAAATTTTGCAGTCTCCTTTTACAAATATTCTACATAAACACATGGTAGTAGAGAGAAAACCAAAAACCAAGTTCCACCTGTGTATTTTCTGAACAAAGGAATAACAGCCTGTATATAACACTAACCCGTTCTCTCAATACCAACAAAATGTAAATGATTTACCTTTCTGTACAGCAGTGAATAAAAGCACGTCATTAGTGTTAATGAATCATCTTGAAAAATCATCACATGACACTAAGAAGCTGTGAGCTAGTATTTACCAGATGGCTCATCTCTTAGCAGATACTAAAAAGACCCAAAGACCCTTCTATGTCTGCTAGCTACCAACTAAACTCTAAAATCTTACTAGTCATATCTTTGTCAAAAAAATATCCAGTATCTCTTAGGACTTGGTACTATTGCACCCTCTGAAGCTGTAAGTAGTGTTGCTCAGGGATCTCAGAACAGTTGGAGATTTAAAGCTGAAGTAACTTCAAAACCTCATTTTAATTGTGCACTTAAGGCTTCACAGTGTAAAAGAAAAAAAACAGCAATGAAAACTATACAAGACCATGTTGGCATACAAAATATGGTAAGATTACTGCAAGAACGGGTTCAGAGCAAATTCAGTCTGGAAAGAAGTCCAAGATACAAGCAGAATAAGGATACAGAAATATCTACCATTAAGAGTAATGACCAAAGAAACCTGAATTTAAAAAGTAAAGAGTGAACTGCCATTTTTCAGTCATATTTCTCACAACATAAAACTAGATTGTTGTTCACTTCTGTTATGTGCAGATTGGTTAACTGTGTATCACTTGGCTTATTATATTATTATAGACAAACTCCAACTATCAAAAAAGTCACTGATTTTCCTTCTGGTGAGATAGGGGAGTACATTAAAGTAAATCCAGAGTACCTTGAAGCAAGTTTAATTTATTTTACTGAGTTATTTAATAATTGATCTTAAATATCCCAGCAGGGGAAGAGTAATTCTTACTTCATGACATTTTTTCCATTTTTCTGAAACTTCAGCATCATGATTTTGTGTCAAACAGTAAAGTTCTAAACCCTTAATGCAAGCCTGTGGGCAAATTCTTGCACCCAGCATAACTTCAGTACATTGCATATTAATGGTAGTAACTGCATTTCTGGGTATTTCTGCAAAAGCTCACAGAAGACAAGACTGGCTTTTCCATCTCGTTGCAAGATCAAGCCTGAGACAACAACATGATACAACCCTGGTTATTCCCCCTCCCTCTTTTTTATTTTACTCAACACGTTGCCTTTTCTTTCCCCTCAGTGAGTTATCAGGGAGACCAAAAAGTAATTTTTGCCCCACATAAAGTACCTTCAATTTGAAGTTGCCTTACAATATCAAAGAAATACCTTCAGGTTTTTAATATGAACATGAGTTACTGATCTGAATAATTTATGCAACTCTGAGGCCCATGCTTCAGCTGAATGACTGACTCTCTGCCATGACCCAAGCAGAGCACATTCATTCCCAATATTGCATTAGACAGCCACCTAAAGCCCATCCAGAGAGTGCAGGGCAGGCAGTGAGCCCAACTCTCACTGGAGACCAAGCACAGCACCCCACAGCTGCATCTTTTGTAAGGTCTGACAGCTCATACGTGTGCAATTTAACATTAAACCAACCTCTAACAAAATACTTAAATTCATTTGACAAATGAAAACCACTTGCATTTGGATCAACACAATGTAATACAATATATTTAAATTCCACAAAGGAAAATCATTTCATAAAATGAACTGCCCTAGAGATTTGTCTGTCCAAAATATCAGACACAACAAAGCTCTTGAAGAGCTTTAGAAGGTTCATAAGCATGAAGGAAGAATAAGGTGGTTTTCAGCTTAAGAACAAGTCAGTAACAGGCCTGAAGAACAGAAACCCAGCTTAGTTCCTTGGACTCACAGTGAGCAGGTAACCAGTCCTAGAAACAGATACCAGACAGAGAATTTGGGTCTGAAATCACTTAAATAATCATCTAGAAAAGGAAGAGCTCTCAAAGCTGGGCTCCCAGCTTTTGGGAAACTGTAGCAGCGGTTATCTAGAAGATGATCAAACTGACAGGACACTTGCATATTTTAATTCTGAAGTTTATGTCATCAAAATGACTTTCCATATACAAGAAATGTGAAGTTTTTACACATGAAGCTGTTACTTCTTTCTGTAGATTTTGCAAACCTTTTTTCTACACAAGCTGCTCATAACCTACAACAAAATTACTTCAGAGCTCATAAAACCTAGTGTGAAAATCTTCTACAAAGGATAAGAACAGAGGAATAGCTATAAGACGTGCACTTCTGCCCACGTGTCCCACGTTCCTTGTGCTCAGCAGCTTGCATATATCCACAGAGTATGCAGAGGGCATGTTTCTGTAGCAGACCTTCTCCAAAACTGTGCCTGGTTTTGGTCGAGTCCCTCTCTTTCTTTTTCCCATACTGTCACCAAAGATACTTTTAGCTCAAGACTTTAGGAGGCATATGCTTCTAGCTAGGTAAAACACAGCAGTTTGTAACATGTTAGAAAAAGCACAGCAATCCTAAATAAGAATTCCGTAACAGTGTTTCAATAAATCTCATTCTTTTCTTGGAAATCCATAAGGTTCCCTCTATGATAAAACAAAAATGTTAGTTCTTTTTTCTTTCTAACTTTGAACACCCTTGCATCCAAACCAGATGATCTTATTGCAAAAGGCAACCCAGCTCTTTCACTCCTACCCACAGGCCTCTATGTATATTAGTATTCTTTTTCCAGGGAGACTTCTGTTAATGTTTCTTTGTCGAATTGGCTTCTTTGTCTGGCTCTTGATAACATCCCACTGCCTCAAACTCTTCCCTCTGGCAGATGAACCTGATCAAAATGTTGTATCTCAGTTAAGATCTTTTAACCTTAAACCCCCTATATTAAGATGCACGGTTGACCCTTAGCTCTCAAGTAGTGTTGGAGGTATTGATAGATGCATTCATGACACAGACATTTTCACGAAGAGCTACACAATGTCAGCTGGAATGTTCAAATTGCATTGACACATCCAACAAAACATAGGATAAGTGCAAAAGCCGTCAAGGTCACATTAGGTTTATCAGATCTACAGAAGTTACAAACATAGCAACCTGTGGTGTTACCCCTTGAAAGGGGTATAGCTTCTTAGCAAAGTGAAATTGAGGGACAAAAGGTGTGATATCCTGTCCCTGCATTTATTCTTTTACTTACTCACAAAACCAAAAGAGAAGCAAGAAAATCTGATGTTACACTTTTACCCTCAGTCAGTCATGTAACTTTAAGAGCTGAAAAAAAAATAATGTTACATTCTCTCAATTGTACATCAACCAACAAAATGCCACCAAGCCTTAAGATAACACCCTCTGACTGTTCACATTTGTTACACTTTCACTCTATGTCAACAAATTTGTTATTTCTTTACATGACAGTGTAGCAGGAAGCGGAGTCACGGTGTCATGATATGAATTAGAATTTCTCCTGATGAACAAGCTAACACACCACTCCCTCTTCTTGGTTCTGAATGTAGACAGCAGTGGTAATTGGCTGTTAAATAATTCTCATTAAAACCAAGCAGGTTCAGTCTAGATTCCCTCAAGTTAACTCTGATTAGTGGCTTTACACAGACTGTACATCTTTGCTACAATGATCAAAAGTGAAAACCCCATTTAAGCAGCAGTAAAGTACATGCTTCACTCAGAAGCATAAAAGCCACTTACATTTCACTTAAATCCTACCTCTAACATCTGAGTTCTGCTTTGTAGCTAGTTTCTTCTATATTTTACACATCGTACTTCAGTGCATCTGCCACTACAAACACCTACAAGTACGAAACAAGAGGAATTAAAACAAAAATACTCATTATGCAACAGTTTAGTATGTAAAGAAACCTATACAATATGCATACTACTGAGAACCTGGTACACATCTTGAAGGCATTCAGGTCTTCCTTTAAAAAGCTGACTTCTCTCTCAAAACTGGAAGAGGGAATACCTCAAAATTTACACAAACTAACATATTCTAGATACAAGCAAACAATATTGGGCAACTTGTTCAAGCCTTGTTATACCAAAAGTAATTTTTAAAAAATAAACCACAGCATTTCACATACTCTTTTGCCTTTCTCTCTCGGATTAATCCCTCACATTTATCTGTTTCAAGCACTCCACTACAGAAGATCAGTTTAACATCTTCAGAAGTAATATGGATGATGGGATCAAGTGGGATGATGGGATCAAGTGCACCCTGATGAAGTTTGATGATGATACCAAACTGAGTGGGGAAGTGGACACTTCGGAAGGGAGAGCCACCCTGCAGGAAGACCTGGATAGGCTGGAAGAGTGGGCTAACAAGAACCTTATGAAGTGCAACAAGGACAAGTGTAAGGTCTTGCACCTGGGAAAACATAATCCACGAGTGCAGCACAGGCTGGGATCTACCTGGGGAGCAGCCCTGTGGAAAGGGGCCTGCGGTTCTGGGGGACAAGCAGCTCTACATGAGCGAGCCGTGGGCTGCAGCGGCAAAGCCAACGGGGTGCTGGGCTGCACCAACAAGGGCATCCCCAGCAGAGGTACAGAAGTCATCATCCCACTCTACTCAGCGCTTGTTGGGCCACACCTGGGATACTGTGTTCTGTTTTGGTCCCCGCTACACAAAAAAGTGTGGAGAGGCTGGAGAAGGTCCAGAGAAAGGCCACAAAGATGATCAAGGGACTGGGCAGCCTGCCTCTGGGAAAGGCTGAGAGAAGAGAACTGGGTTTGTTCAGCCTTGAGAAGAGAAGGCTTAGGGGAGACCTTATCTCCATGTGCCGGTATTTAAAGGGTGGCTACAAAGAAGATGGAGACTCCCTTTTTACAAGGAGTCACATGGAAAAGACAAGGGGTAACAGGTACAAGTCACTCCTGGGGAGATTCTGCCTGGACACAAGAGGAAGATTTTTCACAATGAGAACAATCAGCTGCTGGAGTAATCTCCCCAGGAAAGTGGTGGATTCCCCAGCATTGGACACCATTAAGGTTCAGCTGGACAGAGTGCTGCGCTGTCTTGTCTCAACTGTGTTCTTGCCAAAAAGCTTGGACCAGATGATTCTTAAAGTCTCTTCCAACCTGGTATTTTGTGATTCTATCACCTTGAAAAAAAACTTTTGGTCTCTATGGAGACTTGTAAGACATATCACGCTTACTCCAGTGCTTTCATTCATTTGACAAATTGCTAGAATTCCAGGGAAAAAAAAGCAAATCAGTTACAAAAAAAAAAAAAAAAAAAAAAAAAGCAACAGCTGGCCTAAACACAAGGCACTAAAGGCACCCCATCACATTCTAAAAATAGAAGCACTTGAATATAATTACTGCACATGTTCTCCAGGGGAAATATAATGTGCCATTAGTTACAACTCACTGATCCAGACTGGAAATTCTGAATGGTAGTATAGACCAGTCTCTGTCAGTGAAGCTAACCTGTCTCAGTTTTATGTTGTAAGTGATCTTTAAGCAACAATAACAAGCAAGGGATTTTTTTCCCCATTTTTAAAAATATTATCAAACCTATTTTGAGCATGTAATCAAGAGTAAGAAAGCATTACAGAAAAATAAAACAACCATCCATCAATCTGATTAGACCACGCTAGTCTACTTGAATGCTTTTTTTAAAAATCACTTTGCAAATCTTACTTGTAACTGCAAAATATACCAGTATATCAGATCGTGAACATATACTAACTCACAAGGCAGCCAGGGCAGAATCTTCCTTGTTCTTTGCACATCTTCTAATCTTGAAATACCAAAATGGTGTGCATCAGGTACATGTGATGCTCGCACACTCACACATTTAAACGTGGGAAGAAGGGTGAGGAAAAGATAGAGATACAACAAAAAGATACAAACACATAATCATGTGTGAGGAACCTCATTTGCCTACTCTTCTACTGCAGGAACTGATTCACAACAGCATCTGGATTGAGCCCAAAGCAGAGCTACTCAAAATTTCCTTTTCTTAGGTAGATGTTCTTTTCCTCTGAAACAGTGTTTTCTAGCAGGATAAAACTGAAAGAAAAAGCATTCAAATGAAGATCAGCCTTAGTGATTTATGAAATCTTTGCCAATAACATTGTTTATTTATATTACAATGGTTAAGGAAGAAAAAGCTTTGGAATTTTCTGTATAGTCCTTCAACAGTCTTTTATGGCAAAGATAGTTTCAAGCAATGTGGGACAACACAAGCCAGAAGAAAGCATACCTTCCTCTCAGAACAAGAGTTTCATCAGAGCTGTTACTCAGAAGTACCCTCTTACATCTCATCATCTATCTCTATTACTCTGTCACAGACTAGCTCATTTGGCAAGAAACCAGAAGGCAGAATCAGTAAAACCAAACCAACAAAACAACCGAAAGAACCACAAAAAAAAAAACATAAACCACCAAACCACACTGTCGTGGTTTAGGCCTGGTTGGCAGCCAACCACAATGCAGCAGCTCTCTCTCCCTTCCCCTCCGACAATGAGAAGGGACAGAGAGCCAGGCTTGGGGTTCGAGATAGGACTGGGATGGGGGAAAATCCCCCTTTATGATCATGAGCAAAAGACAGACTCGTTAGGGGAAGGAAAAAAAGAACATACATTTATTACAGACACTAACAACACATAACAGAGTAGGACAGTGAGAAGCATTGCCACATCTTAAGAACACTTTCCCCCCACCCCTCCCTTCTTCCCGGGCTCAGCTCTGCTCCCGATATCTCTACCTCCTCCCCCAGAGGTGCAGCGGCAGGGAATGGGGGGTGCAGTCAGTGCTGCCACTTCCTTCACCTTCGGTGAGGGGAGTGTCCGGAACTTGTTCCCCCTGCTCCATCGTGGTCCCCCTCTCACAGGAGGCAGTCCTCCACAAACTTTCTCCAACATGAATTCCTCCCACGGGCCGCAGCGTTCCCCACACTGCTCCGTCACGGGTCACTAACTTCCTCCGACTGGATTCCCTCCCACGGCTGCAGCCCTTCCTGAGCTGCTCCGGCGTGGGACACCCCCGCATGCTGCAATCCTCCCAGCACTGAATTACAGCAACAGGGCTACCTTTTCCCATGAGACCCCGGCCTTCTTCGGGTACCGAACCTTGATCATCCGAGCAGGAGCAACAGGCCATAAATCAATGTCTGCTCCACCGCAGACCTCCATGGGTGGCAGGGGGGGCCGCCCTGCCGTCTCACCACAGGATACAGGGGGGTGTCTGCTCCGGCACACCTCCCCCCTCCTTTCTTCCTCCGTTCCTCCACTGACCTTGGTGTTCACGCAGCTGCAGCAACTCCTCCTCACAAGTCCGACTGCCCGTCACCACGTCCCTTCTTAAATACGTTATCGCAGAGGCGCAGCCGATTGGCTCAATTTCCCAAACAGAAGTGGAGCTGACGTGGAGCTGGGGGAGCTTCGAGAAGCTTCTCACAGGGGGCTGCCCCGATAGCCCCCTCCCCTGCCACCAAAAAACTCCACCACTCACTCAACCCAGGACACACACTTTGTTGCTAGGGCTTCTACCAAAATGACTCTGTATCTGTCAATCACTTTATATAGGTCCCTAATACCTGCCATAACATAAATGTTAAAATATACTTAAATTGTAAAAACTGACATATAAATTAAAATAGCATTTAGAGTGAAGAGCTCCCCTTTGTGAGATGGGAATCTCTCATCTCCACATTTTACTATAGACTTGCATCACATGGGACAACATTCCATTAAAAAAGCTTAAGATCTCTGCAAGTTATTGACTCTCTTAACATCTCAGGAAGCTTACAATTTGCTACTTCAGTGTTTAGAAGTAAAGTTCCCTGGATCAGCTGCCCATGTCCTCATATATTAGATCCTTGTTTCTCCATTAATTTAACATCTTACAGAATTAAAAAACCCTCAAATGTACCATGCAATTTCAAAAAACAACAGCAAGACAGGTGATGGGGGTGTACTTCTCTGCTTGCAATCTAACAACACTAAAACTCAGATGATAGAAGTTACTAATTTTGCCCAGAATATAAGTAGTACTAGGGAAGATTTTCAACTATGAAGTGGTGAAGGAGAGAACTCTGAGGAGGTGTAAAAGCACAGTCTATGAGAAGTCACTAAAGGCAGCCTTGTAAGACACCATGGCATCCTCGAGATCTTCACAACAGTACTCTCATACCCCTGACACTTTATAGAAATCTCTGATTAGTATAAAGTACACTGTCAGTAGCATCCTGAGGTCTTAGATGCTAGACACCATGTATTTACACACAAAACAAAGAGGTAACTACAACCACCAAAAACAAACAAGCAAACAAACTCTCAAACTATTCTGGAGCATATGAAAACAAAATTCTGCTCCGTTTTAGTGGGTTTGAAATCTAGAGATGCAACAGCACATCCTCATACATTTTCAAGAGCTGGGGTTGGTTATTGCATGCACGGAAGAACATGAGAACATTCCCCCTAAGACTAACCACAGAGATTAGATATGTCTGAACTGCCAGAGAAAAAAATCTAATTTATTCCAAATACATTTGATTCATTTTTAATTATTCTAAAAGTCAGCTAGTATAACACAGAAATCAGATACATCTCTTTCAAAGAAAGCTATAATATATTCAAGATTACAACAACAACAAAAATGCTTAAAACAAATGAGACACAGTCAAAACAAAAATAAACTTATTAATTCCAGTGGGTATGTTCTTGTAACAGTTAATATATAACAAGCTCTTCTCACCATGTGAAATGTTGAGAAGGCTGATCTGGTGAAAATGTGAGGTTTTGAAATGGAAAAAAAAAAAAAAAAACAAACTGTTTCACTTATGTTTCATCTGTTGATGGAGTTGCAAAAAGCAGAAGTACTACATGGATGTTACGCATACATACATCTGAAGCTATTTGATTTGAATGCTGAAACTTCCCAATGCCAAAAAATCTGAAAGATTGTATTTAATGACTTCTTTGAAGCTCACAGTGGCTGCTTTTCATGAATTGTTAATTCCTTACATTATTTAAAATATTCTCTCCATGTATTAGAAAACAGTACTAGATGTGTAATAACTGTTTATATTGATTATAACAACATCTACATTACCACTTTCATAATTTATTTCACAATATATACTCTAAGTATTTCTAGTTACTATAGAGATTCTATAAACACTCTGTACACATACTTTCATTTAAATGACCAAATCAGTATCCTGTTGTCATAGCAGCAAGCTGTTTTTTGACGCCCAGACCAGCGAGGTGTTTGTTACTGGAGTCCAGATAGGTAAATTACCTCATCCATCCATCTGCTTCTGTAATGGGACAGAAGGGAAAGGCCTGCACAATTTCGGTTCCACCCACATCTCCTGCATCTCAGTCTTATGCTTTGCATGTGTACAGACTAGAGCTTCAAAAAAATCAACAGTGTTAAAGCAGGATCTAAGCTATTACCTTCCTTCACTTTCAGTTCTTAGAGCTCCCAAACAGCGCAAACATAAAATAAAGAGCCCTCCCCCCTTACTATTCAAAACCATACGTTTTTAAGCAAGAACATATACATGGGTTTTCAAGACAATATTCAATTAACTTGTTAAACAAAACCATACAGCAATAGCTAGTATCCTGCTATCGATGCTCCAACTCTAAATATATTCAACATGCCTTAGGCATTCTGAAAGGCCAGAGGCACAGGTAGGCTTTTCAATGTACCTTAAATAAGTGACATAACAACGTTAAATAACCTTTAATAACCTTTGCAGTGTGCCTTAAATCAATATATTTGACCAAAGCAATAAAAATGCAAAGCCCTTCAGTACTTTCATGAGACTGAACTATCAGGTCTACATTCAACACTGACCCTGTTTTGGCAGAAGGTCTCTTCCAACACAAAGGAATCTATGATTCTGCAATTGCAGCCTTGTTGTAACAAGCATACTTAAACATTTAGATAGATGGTGCTGGCTGTAAACCATTTCAGCAATAATTTTACTGGAAATGCTTCAACTAATGCCTTTGCTCAAGAATCAACAATGCTCATCACCACTATCAGACACAGCATATAGATTTCTTCTTAATATTATACATCACATAGACTATTCTGGTCATTTTTGTTCATAGTGTCTCTAAAGTCAGTAAGATCCAAAACTGATACCAAGTTTCACAGACTAAGAAAATCTGATGTCCCTGTAGACTGCAACAACAGCTTTTAAACACAAGGGTATCACAGTTCTCACAGCAGAAGCAATAGAAGTGAGAGGTGTGACACAACTGCACAAAGCCTGACGCTTAGCGCTGTGGACTTTCTCTCTTTAATGTGTCTTGGTTGGAAATATCAAGTCTAAGTGTCCCAAGTATATAATGCCATTTCAAAACCTTGATCGTCATTTTCTGATGCATTGTCCTATCATAATTTCTGATGGTATCATATCTATATCATAACCATTTATATGATGATTCATATAATTTCTGATATGAAAGATGATCATGAACAGATCCAACTCAGCATGGTGTTACAGTATAAACTAATATCTTCAGGAGTTCCACGTGTATTTTTTGCCCAGTTACCACTGAACAGGCAAATGCTCTTTTTGTAGCCTTTTCAGAGGTTGTTCTCTCCACAACTTTCTTCTCCAAACACATTAACAGTGAGTCACAAAGATAAATGCTTGAGAAAGCAAAAGAACAAGTGTGTGTTGAAACAGACCACATGAATAATTCAGTCTCTGCTTTCACTTGTTCTTAATGCCCACATTAATAGTCACTGCTCCTCTATCCTGATTATAAACATTTATCCAATCCATCAGAAAGTTTTTCCCTAGCTTCCTGACCATTAGCTTGCTACCTTTTTCTTTGGCAATTAGAAAAAGCTGTCACTGGTGACATGTTATTACTAATTAAAATTAATTATGAAATAGTCACTAAAAATATTTTAAAAGAGAATGCAAGTTTTAAATATTTATATAATTTCTTCCACAGTTTCCCCAGTGATCTTCATGTAATGCGGGTTAAAAACATAGCAAGTTTTTTTTAATTGACTGGAATAAATAAGACCCCAAATGAGTTTAGAGTTAAACAAACTGCATACACAGCACATCATTAAATAATTGCCATCAAGTAAACAGGAAGGGGGAAAAAGTGGACAAGTATAGAAGCTCACAATAGAAAAGGGCTTGCTATAAGAGCACACAGCAGGTTTCTGGCAACTCTGAGACGCAAATATCCACCACATAAGTAACCTCAGCTCACTGCATTGATGCAAGTATCTTCATCAGTATCAAAAGGTGACTTCTTGAATATAGGCTTCATAACTACCCATTTCAAAGTTGACAGCACTTTCCCATCCTAGTAAACACAAAAGCCATCTCAAACAAATGGATAAAAGCAGCTTGATGTTGACAACAAATTTCATTCCTTTGAATAAATTTACACAAATATAAAATAAATTCCAATGTCAGCTCTCATTCACACTTAGTAAGAAACAAAAGACCAATCCTTCCTATAAAATGAAAGGTGTACCTTCTAGCTGTGCAGGAATACTCCATTATCAGAAAGAGGTTAGGTTAGCAAAAAAGCAAAATGAAAAAATTAATGAGAATTTTCAAGTAAATCAACCAGCAGTGCCAGAGGTTCAGCATCTCCAAATACTTCAGATAAATTCATCCTGCTGGAGTAATCATCTGGACCAAAAAGAAACAAAATACTAGTTGGAAATCAGCTCCCCTTTCTTTACACAAAGTTAGGAAAGAAAAAGACGACACACTTTTCTACAAGAGAAGGGAAGTCTACGCAGAGGCAAGAGGACTAACATTCAAGCCTCCACAGCAGCTAAATTCTCAATGCAGAACACACTTTAAAGAAAACATCTGCCTCACTAAAGTTTTCAGTTTGTTTTGGTTTTGCTCAATCAGCTCACCTGCATCCCATGTGTCTAAAAGATTTTCATGAGCCATATTTATATTAAGAAGTAGTATCTATAATCATCCTGTACAAGAGCTTGCTAATTCCAATAAATCCACTTTACACTCTTCATTTAGATAATCCATCCCAAAAAGCTCCTAACCCACCCATTTCCAATGTTCTTTTGGATTGAGCAACAGTTGCTGAAGTCCTCCATGTCATAAGGTCATATATAGCTAGCAAATTTTTCCTCCACTTGCACACAGGACTTGAACACCTTATTAGCTAAAACTCCAATATAATACCCAAATCCCATTTGTAGAGAAAACCTAGTTCACAGAAGCCAGCCATATACACATGTATGCATTTAAAAAAAAACAAAAAACAAACAAAAACACAAAACAAACAAACAAACAAACAAAAAACAAACACACCAAATGAACAAACAAACCAACCAAAAAAAACCACACACACACACACACACCCAAGTATGTAGAACTCTTTTTGCCTTCACTGCTTTCCCATCTCATTGTTCAATTCCAGTGTTTTGGTTTGGTTTTTTTTTTCCCCCTCTGGGGCCCATCCACACAGAAAGAAAAATATAACCCAAATAGACCATAGCCTCAATTTCAGAAAGAGAAGTGTTGGAGAATGATTTAATTACTGTCATGATGTTTGGTCCCATTAGGGTGACCCGAAGCACACAAGAAATTTGCACTGTCAACACCGATAAGGAATTTCATCAAGTCTCATCAGTTACGATTTCACCTTTGACTTAAATCTCCTTCTACCCTGTTATCATTACCAAACATTTTGTTCTACAGGGGGTCTAAACAATTCATGCAGATTTAATTTATGGCAATTTTAACTGTGTCAGAAAGTTAATAACTTAGGAATAATGCATGTGTGTCTTACTGAGTTTAATCAGTGCCCATTAATGTGCCTGTTACTTTTGCTTTTTTGTTATTCATGCGTTCTAATCCAAAACTACCTTTATATTGAGTGGAAGCCAACTTATCCAACTCATGAGACCTCAAAATATGGACATAACTTGCCCAAATGCTTTCTTCACTTTTATAAGTGAGGAAATTCCACTTTTCCTTTCTGGAAGTACAAATAAATACTTCCACCAAAGTAAGAAAAAAGTAAAAGCAGATTTAAGCTCTTTCACGTACATCAATTGTGTTTAAGAACCTCATTGTCCTCATCTGCCAGTATAAATCAATAAAAAACTCAATGGAAGAGTTTTATCTCAGTATAAGAATGACCTTACCATGGCATGACATTGGTGCAAGTGAAAAAATGTTCACATCATAAGTTACATATACTTACAAATTATTTTGTTTGAACATGGAATACCTCAATAAAAATAGTTTTGACTACTTCGCTGTAAAAAGAAGTCACATGAACACATTTTATAATGCAACCTGCAGTACCAGCAGATGAAATGTTGATTTCTAGTGTACAGACAGGCAGGAGGAAAAGCCTGCCTACCAGAAAACATGAGGTGCTACCAAAAAAATTTTCGAGATCGGCAGTTAGTTGAAGCCATATGAAGAAATGGTGGTGATGTAGTTTATTTTAAGAATTCAAGCCCCATAGAATGAGACAACCTTCTGGTTTCAAGGCTGATGACCTCCCTCATGTTTTCAGATAGTAAACTTGATAGTTTTGCACCTAAGTATACAGTTCATAAATGCTTAATTTACTGTGTTCAATTTTGCCCACTTTCAATTGATAAATCGGTAGTACATATATTAATCACATCTCATCTGAAATCATAGCCATCTCTCATTCATACCAGACAACAGGAATATAATGCCAACCATTATACGAGAAGTTTATAGTCTGTGTTATACACTGCAAATGTTTTTGGCTTCACAGGGACACACTGAACATGTTATTGAAAGCTAATGACCAAGCAATGATCAAAAAATCTCTCTATTTCAGTTCAGCTGCATATTTGTTTGTAATCTATGTTTAAAAAATAGGAAAGATATCTTTGCCCAGAAGTCTAGATTGCCCAGTGGTTGCGCTAGCCATTTGCAAATGCTAATAAAGGAAACAAAACAACTAATATGAACAATTGAAAGTCTAATTTTATTGAAGTGATTGTATTTTTCTTAATAGAAATAAATTATGGAAGTTCCCACATAGATCTAATGACTACAAATATTTACAAATGCACTTTGATTCCATTTGCCAAAAAAGCCCACTTACTCAAACATGATTTATTTCCGCACACTCAGGTTTTGAAGTAAAGAGCACTGCAAAAATAATTATTAGTATTAATAATAGTTAAGAATGGAGAAGAAAATCTCACTCCATGCATTATAACAGTGGTAAGTGGAACAGAGCATTTCAGTACACAGTTCCATGTTCAAAGAGTTCCTTGCAACCCACAACGCCAGAAGCAGTGGCTTAACCTAGTTTCTGCGGGCACAAGACTAGAACCCATTGCTGAGTGCAGCTGTCAGAGCCACCTGCATATCTTTGGCTCTAGTCAAGTCTCAGAAGTAAGCCAAAGGGTGATTTCAGGATGCTGCAGTGTCCATTTTAATTTATGGTTAAAAAAAGAAAAACCAACCAACCAAACCAAACAAAACAAAAAAATGACCTATATAAACTAGGAAGGTTGGAAGCTGCTAACCATGTCTGCCTAGAAGCTTTGATTATACAAAGCTCATATAATTTGTACTTGTTATATTTTTCCAGCATATACAATAATGTCAGTTCAACCTTTCTTTTTACTTGTATGTCTAAAATGGCCTTCCCCACCTTATTCAGAGCATGCTTTGATTAGCCACTAAGCAAGCTGCTACTGCCAAGATTAAATGGCAAGCAAAGCCAACTGCACAGAAATAAACTGAGTCTCACAGATAAAGGAAAATGTAAGATAGGGACTTCCAGCTACCAGCAAGCTAACTTCAAACAGTTCAAATCAGCACTGTAAAGTTCAGACGCTTATCCAGACTCTTCCAGATATCCTCAAATTTAAATCCAGAACAGTAATTTGGCTGACTTTTTTAAAGTTTATCTATTCCAACTCACCATTCTCTACCTCCCTGTTCACTAAATCAGAGAAAAAACCCACTGGACTTAGCTGTGGACTCTACAAACACTACCCACTCAAGAAACACAAGTTACTGTTAAATGTTTCCCTTATAGCATTTGTGCATGTAAAGATATATTCATTCAAAAGACCCCAAAGACTACTCTGTTTTTACTGGCTTGCCCACTAACTAAGTAATATGGTAGCCAACAGGCTGACCTGAGGTGTTCCACAAAACCTTCCTCAGTAAGTATGACCTGTTTCCAGGGCTACACCTTTGGGCATTCTAGACACACAGAGAAGAATTCATTTTCCATTTTTTGAATCAAGAGTTCATTATACCTGAGCAAAGTGAAGTTTGAGACAGGCTCACAAACACTGTCTGAATAACAACATAATATTCTGATAAGAACAATTCAAACATTCAAAGCTAATGAGATGAACTAATGAGCTATCTTCTAGTTTGCTTAAAGTTTCACAGATAAACTGAAAATGCTGGAAAAAATAACCAGAATAGTAAGTAACCTTATAAGTGCATATAAGTATTAGAACAGCTCAGGAGATAACACTAGAAGTAGTTCCATTAGTTGTTTTTAAAACCCCACATTACTGAAGAAATGAAGACTGTTTTAATGGATACCTCTGGTATATTTAAAAGTCATGCTGAACCCTCCACCTGTTTCTTGCATTGTGGAGTTCTATGTACGTATGGACACAGTTCAAGATACACCAGCTCTAAATGATTTTGCATCTATAATATACTCATTATACTGTGACAGCACCTAACCTGAGTTAGGTAAAACTCTTCTGAAAAGTAAGTTTTCCCTCTGTGCAGCAGTGCACTGTGTGATACATACCTGAACACAGGTTTCTGATCAGGCTTCCCCTGCCAGATGCTGTACCAGTTTTCGGTAACAGCTGACAGCCATAATGCTGGTCATGCCTCTGAAACAGCTAAAGACTACAGAGCAGAACAGATCATGTGGATGCTCCTCAGTACACAGCACAGTGACTCATCTTTTTGAAAAGTATTTAGTCACTTCCCACTAAGACAATGAAGAGTTTTTGCTCAGACAAGGTGAAGAGCATTCACACAATCCACTCTGGTTTGTGAGCCAGCTTTCAATAGGCAATGGCATCTAAGACCCTCATGCCAATTTCTGTAATGACAATCTGATTTTAATACTGCATACTCTTATAGCTCAGCAACAGAAGATGATCTCCAGAATCTTCATGAGAAGACTGCAAAACTGAAAGGGAACAGGGAGCCACCAGTGCTGGAGAGGCCACTCGGGGGCCGCTGGGGCTGGCTGGGCCAGAAGCAGGACCGACCCCCCCGGGGCTTGAGACTTCCCAGTTTCAAATAATTATTAGTGCCTGTGTTCACCTTATCTCTGGACAAGAATGGAGTAGGACTGCAGATTCCAGAGTAAAGAATCCCCTAACTGTACACTACTTCAAACCAAAATCCAAAACAAATAACTTGGATAAGTTTCTACTCAAATCCAGAAAGGTACCATGTTGCAGCCTTCTACTGTTGTCATGAACAAAGAACAACAGTAAAGATTTTAAAGTTGCATCATAAAGAAGCTATTCAGCCTCTCCATATTTCTGCTGATCATCTATAACTTTAAAACAGGTTTAGGTATGATAAAGGTTAAGATACAGCTTCTACTCAGGATACATACATCTTGTCTGACATGGCAATAATTTACTATCTTTAAAGCTGATTCATCTTGCTTCTGTGGCATTTGTTTTCATTTACTCTAACTGGATGCAGAAGCTGTTCATCTGATGCATTTTATTTTTACACATAGATTTGTAATGCAAACATAATTTATTATCCAAAATACAGTATGAGTTTTATTGTTTGTAACATGAATGCAAAATGCTACCTGGGAATTATATGCTTTTATTATGCATACCAGCAAAATCTGTTCTTTTTTTATTTTTCATTTCTACAATTAAAAAAAAAAAAAAAAAAAACAAAGAAAACAAAAACAAACAAACAAACCAACACAAAAACAAAAAAAAAATCCCAAAACAAACAAAAAAACCCCAACCAGACAAACAAACAAAACTTTTACTTGGTTGGTATTTTGCTTACTTGTCAAATGATTGTTAATTTAGGCACAGAAACATATTATGTTATTAAGATTACTGAGTGCTGTCTTGGGTGAATAACTCATCTATTAGCTTGGGATCAATGCAAATTAATCCACTCAGCACCATGAAAAGGCTGCTTCTGCTCCTTATGTTGAACCAGAGTAGGAAAAGGTCTGATAAAGAATGGTTGAATAGGCAGAACAAATAATTTGTCATACCACTTCCTTTTAGCAGTGGAGAGTAATTAATTTAGATAAATTACATCAAGTGTCCTGCATTTTATATGAGAATTTTATTAAAGTAATGACGCTTTGATTAAGTTCCCCTCTAACATGGATTATCTGCAGGAGGAAATTAGTACTTCCATTCCCCTTTTCTCTCAAACATCCTCTAACAATTCCTGGCTATCAACATATCATCATAGTCCAAAAAAATCTCTGCTGACTCCAAGTCTATGTAGTATCCATATCATTATTATTTACATAATACTGTGCAGCAGGGTACTCCACTGACACCTTGGTAACATGCTTGACTAAAGAACTTAGAAACTAAGACCCTTGATAATGCCCATAGTCACACAACCATCCTATTCGTAACGGTTGGTCTGGTTATCAATCTTCCTACTTTGAATGCTTATACAAAATTAAGCTGTTGCTGAATTAAGACCTAAATCCTATTTCTGCGACTATTCCTGTAGATCAGATGGATGTATAATTACAACAGTCCGTTTATTTTCTGATTATTTCTCCATTTGATTTCTGTGGTCAGTGATAGATTCTCTTGGTAAGGAAAAGGAAACTTTGAGGTCAGGCAATCTCTCTCTGCTTGCTATGAAGGCATTTTCACAGTCAGGTTACAAATACATAAATCTTTATCAAACTAGAGTGAAAAACATTTTAGTCATTTACTGCAAGTAAATGACATTACTAGTCAGAAGAAAGCCATTCAATATATGCCACTCAAAACCATGAAGTTGGGTCATCAGATTACTACCTGAAATCCCAGAATGATGTAGCAGACAACATTATCTACATTATAAAGTGTACCTGAAAGGTGAAATCATATATTTTCAGGTGTGACACCAACTAGGGGAGCTATAAGAGTCTCAAATTAGGTGTATTATCTGGGGAATAAGGAAAGCAGATATAGAATACTATTTTAAAGTGTGATACTGTTTAAATAGTTTAAGCTAGTTTTCCAGAGGTCTACCTGAGTTTGTTTCTCCCAGAGGACCATGGGATATAAACCCTGAAAATTTATAGTGGCATTTTCTGTCATGATTCATTACCACAATGTGAGAGGTGCCTTTTACATTTATTGTCCCTGCCTCCTGAAAGCAAAATTTACCTCAAGTCGGTGATGTATGAAAATAATTTTCTTCATACTTCATTTTATCTTTGTATCTTTTTAACTAGACCCTCTTCTAACAAGAAAAAGGATGATTCAGCAGCAGTCAATCAGTAAGCAGCTAAATTGCCAGTGTCATTTCCACACTGTAGAAATTAACATTTTTCAAGATGGTAGGTAAGGCACCGAATACTGTAAAATAATTCAATATAGGAGTAGAAAGTAATGTTTTCAAATTAATTTGTTGTTCAGTTCTTTTATTTTTTCCCCAACAAAAAAAAAGAACACCATGTTTAAGGAAAAATTGAAGAATCAAAGCTATAGCCTCATTAAGGAAGTTTTTAATTTCTCAGAAGGATAAAGGAAATGGTTATTCTACTTCCCTAAATTTTAAATGAAAAATGGATTATAAGTGACTGTGAACTGATCTATCAATCTCAATCATTCCAGTTTATTGTAGCTCACATTACAGGAAAAAACAACATGACATCCAAAATTAGCTGTTCCACTCACTTATACTTAGCTTTATAAGATAACATAAAAAATAGCATGAATACAGTTCATCTTTGCAGGTTATGCATCCAGAGGACAGCTGCCAAAAGTGAAGACCTGCTCAGATTACTCTGCTAAATTGCGAAGGGAAAAAAAAAATGCATATCAATTTTTACACAGATCATTGATAGTACAACTCATCTCTGATGCCTTATCAGCAATGTTGTCAGTGATAAATTTTTAAAGAAATTTCAAAATAATTTAAGCAATCGCTTTATTTGCCATCACATTCTAAGTATTGAGATTTTAGAAAAGTTGCTACTAAGTATTGAAGACTGAGTCACATACCAGTTAATACACTTGCTGTCTTCTGTAGAGATTACTAGTGATTGACCAGACTGTTCCTATGCTGATTCAAAATAAGAGTTGACCCTATTCTTTCAGTATGCACAAACAACTATTGGAGCCTGATATACTTACCCTCTGTTAATTAAGGTCAAAAATAAAACCTTATCTTGGGTATGTCAAATTCCTTCCCTCATTTGTATCTTTCTTCAAGAAATAAAAATTGTCTAACATTTTCAAGATAAGAGTAACTTCATTCATCATTAGTTTTCAGTCCACACAGTCAAGCGGCCCCTGTCACACCATGCAGCCCTTCCCGCTGCCCTCCCTCATGCTCCACACTGCTCTGCACCACTCCCCTGCAGGAGGGAATCTGCATTTTTAAACCTATAAAAACTGAGCACAACCACTAAGTTCTCTGGATACTGGCTGGTCAGAGCAGATCTCTTGGATTTACCTACACAAACCGATTCCATCTATTAAGTCCTCTGATGTTTGCATATCAGTTCTAGATATGAAAGTGTCCTAATACACCAAGTTTTTGTCAAACCTAGTGCTACTATGCATCGTGACATTACTGCAGCAGTAGTAACAATACAGGCTTACACATTTAACTGCAAATGCTGAAGCACAAAAATGTTTTTACCTTGCTCTCACTGTAGCCCCACCCTGCTCCTCAAGAATTGGTAATAAAAGGTGCCAGGATCACTGTGCCCGAGATCTGTACCAGTAACAAACACTGGGGTTTTAAGGAGTAACATTAAAGCAAGTTGGACTACTGGAAACCCTATTCTAAGATTACATTCTGTAGAAGTTCATATTAACAGGAAACAGTAGACTTCAAGGATGAAAAAGTCATTAAAAACTCAATTAGCATTACTCTACTGTCTACAAATATATAAATAGGAAAGGGGAAAAAAAAAAAAATCACTTGTTGGCCTTCAGTAAACTTCCCATCACCAGCATTCTTGAAAACAGCTATAAAGTGCATAACAGGACAATCACCCTTTAATTCTCCCTCCAAATTCACATAAATCCTTCATCAAATACCAGGCTGTAACCTTTCAAAAGGTGAGACCGAAATCATAAAATAGACAATTTCAAAAAAGGAGATGGTGTTAAAGGAGCCAGGCACAAGTGTAGCTGCAGTAGGTCATTACACAGACAAGTTACTGTCCTCTCTTAGCTGCCACAGAAATAAGTACAAACTCAAAGTTTATTCTCTTTCTGCCAGCAGTCAGCAAGTAACTCCTCATTACCTGCTTTTAGATAATTGGAAAACTGCACATATTCAAGTCTTCAGTTACTCAGACCCAAACCTGATGCAGCCCTAGTGATTTTAAATACATGCTCCTTACTGAAAACATAGAGTCACTCAGAACCATGTTTTGCTTCACAACTTAATACTAGACTTCCTTTTTCTTATAATAAATTTTTAGTTGTTCTGTACACAGCTGTGCCAAAAGTCTTTAACCAGAACCTGCAGCATCTCTGCTTTCTTCTACCAGTGATCTCCAGGCAAGAAGCCAGCTATGTGCTCAATCATGTCAAATACCATGGTGTGTTTGTGATTTGGTTAGAGGACTGCTCAGCCTTTAATTGCTACCTATTGTCAAACCATTTTGAGAATTTATAAAGACTTGATAACTCATGAAGAAACATTATTAAGGAGAACACAGAACACTATTTCCTATATGTTAGCAAGAGAAAGAAAAGCCTAATTAGGGGAAAATACCTAGGGAGATAAATCTTCAGCTTTCATCAAACTTATTACAAAATTAACAGACCTAAAGTTATTTAAAAATAGTCTAATCATCTTCACCTACATTGTTTTGGACATGAAAAAGATGTTGATAATTTTCAGCAATTAGCAATGCTTTTCACTTTCCCTGCCTTTGCCAATGCTTCCCAAAAGATTTCACATTTTATTTCCTGCAAAATACCCCTCTTCGGGTCAGATGTTTCATGACTCCTTTTTATAGGCTGTATGCAATAGATATATTTTAAAAAGTTCATGCAAGGGAGAGGATACTCTAGTCCTTTGGAAATAAGAGGTAGGGTATGTTTCTTTCTGTCAATTGACAAGTAGCAATAATTTAAACCTTCTAATAATCTGCTGTTAGAGATG
Organism: Tyto alba; assembly: GCF_018691265.1. Classification (NCBI taxonomy): domain Eukaryota; kingdom Metazoa; phylum Chordata; class Aves; order Strigiformes; family Tytonidae; genus Tyto; species Tyto alba. The sequence continues at coordinate 15,699,841 of NW_024881279.1, forward strand.
CTATTTTTCACAAATTCTGTAACAAAATAGAAATAAGATTGATCTACAAAGAGTTCCCAGATCATCCAGCCCACATACATTTCTATTTTTAAAAAGGCTCAGTGTGCCTTCCAGCACCTTACAATAAGCACGAGGCATCTGACAAAAGGTGCCACTCTAACACCCCACAGCAGAGCTAAAGGAAGGGCACTGCCAGGGTCAGGTACCCTGAGATAGCAAAACTTTAGGCGAGCTCTCAGAATGACCTGCCTCTCGTGCCACAGAGAAAGGTGAAAAGCATGAAAACAACCATTATATAAAAACGGAAAAGAAAAGCAGTTTGTTAACCTCAGTATATACTTCAGAGTGAACTTACAACTCGAGCCCAGAAACTTGCCTGCAGTCACACAGAGTGGATGAAGTAAAAGTTCTTTAAGTCCTATAAATAGCCTTGCCGCAAGCCTAACCTTCTTTCCTTCAGTCTCCTATTTTTTTCCTCCTTTTAGTCACTGAGACATGATCTGAACTTCACTTCAAACTTTATCGTTTTCTTGCCTTAAGTATTTTAAAGCTTACTGTTAAGGCTGCATTCAGATGGTTATACTTAGGTGTATATATAGGGTATACACCCTTTTTTCACAGGAAAAGCAAGTGCTGTAGCATCTCTCCAACAAGGTAAAGCATAATTATAGAGAAGAGAATACAGCCCTTGATCTGCGGAGCTTTTAGATTTCAAGTGTAAAAGGTATTCAATATATTTAAGGTAACTCATCATTCATGTTTCCACCAATGCTTTACAGTTGCCTTTCTTAAGGAAGATAATTCCATTTTCTGATATTTTATACAGCCTATGACCTTCCTTCCAGAAGATACTTATGCCCAGATCCAAGAAAGGACTTGCAAATCCCAATCAGGGGCAACTAACCTTGTCAGCGCTTCTGTATCATTCTCAGATGCCCAAGACTGTTCTGAACTGAACAGTTATTACTGATAAGTAGTTAGGATTTAGGTGAAAGGATCACTGCCAAGTCCTCTCAGAAACTCCACCACATAGACACTTGGAGGGAAAAAAGGCAATGATTACCTCTTGGATGCCACACTAATACACTACAGAATTCACTGTCACTGAAATACAGTGACTGCAGCTGGCAGTGATGCCCAACCCTTTTTAAATGACGCCATGGTCTGAAGAATCAACCAGTATGCAGAACTCGGATTAGCTCTCTGCTTCATCTAAGAAATTCAAGCTCATATTTCCTGGAGAGACACCATCACAGTTAACTATAACAGTTAATGAGTTTGAAACAGTTCTTAGAACTGAAGTTTTAATTTCCAGTTCATGGACAGTTACCCAAAATTTGGCTATTCTATTGCCATTTGTTTGATCTGGACCATAATTTTCCTTTACCAGGAACATACGGTAGTTTCTTGCATGACTGCAGAAGAAATATAAAATGCCATTTCAATATTGGGCATAGATGCATTTGGACTATGAACACAGAGGGGCTCTGTAGTTTCCCCAGTCTGAAGTGTGACAGTATTTCCCTCTAAGAGATCTGTGTGAAGACTGTTTTACTTATGTTTTGCAAGACACTACAGCCCCAGAATGATAGGGGTAGTACTAGACAACACACTAAAAAGTACGTTCTTCTATGCTTATTAAGTTACAAGCCAGAAATGTGTTTTCATCATTCAGAGTCAGTGAACTGACAGAATAAGGTGAAGAAGAAAAGGTGTCTATATGTTCTGCTGAAACCATTCTTATACAGAGAATCTTTTAAAAAGACGCAGGAGCATATAATAAGAAAAAAATCCACTATTTATTAAAGAACAGCTGTTACAACTCAGGTAAGAACTGTTTCAGCTTCACATTGCTAAGCATAGTACAAACTGACTGCTGTAGCACACAAGGTAAAGACTGACTTCATGTCTCAATATTTTCTTTTGCTCATTTCCAATGAGGGGTAAACCAAATTCATGCAGAGATGATTACAGATTTGGACTTCTAGAAAGCAAGTTTCTTACCAGGTTTATTTGGACTTGCCTGTTGACCCATCCTCTACAAAATAGTTTATGCCAGAAGCAGAAGTTATGTTGTGAAAGAAGAACAAGATTAAAAATGTCAAGCTTCACTAACACTTCAATGAAAAATCACCTAGTTGGGCTTGTTACATCTTTTTCCCTTCAATTGAGCTGTGCAATGGGATAATTCATTGCAGAGCTTCCAAAAAAGCTTTTAGTCAGCAGCACCTCTGTCTGCCTTAGGGTAAGAAAAGTCTCCTGCCTTCATCTCCCACAGAGCTTTAAAATTGGGTCTGATTTCTCTTCATGTGGAGACCTGGCATCTAACTTGCACTAAAGGCTAGATTAGGGTTAGATCTGAATCTGTGGCTAGTCAAGGGAAAAAAAAAAATCAGAATGAATGATGTCAGTCTGAGGGAAATTCTAAACAATAACAATACTTCATCATGCAGCTTGCTTTCCTCCTTTCTAGTGAGCCAGCCTCTCTGAATCAGAGTTCAGTACACTGCAGGTCTTTTTATTACATCAATTCTTTTCATACTCTCATTCAAGGTACTATCTATAAGTTTAAAACAAATTAACCATAGGTTATCACTTGTGCTGCTTTAATGCATGAGAGGAAATGGTAGGGTGCATTCCGGTAACAGTCCATTTATCAAAACTGCTCCTCTCTTCCTTTCTCAATGTAAGTGGCATTTGTGTGACTGGGCAATAAGCAGCTCAGGGAGCTGATCAGCTGAAAACTAATCACTAGTGAGAAAACCAAAAGTCTTGGTCTACATCACTTAAGCCAGCTCACCCCAAGGCCATGTGCAACTCAGAGGCAAAAAGAGTATTTGGTGGGGAAAGTGGACCTACAACCACACAAAATTAAAATTGGTTTAAGCCACTACAGGCCCATAATGTCAGATGCCCTTTGCTTTGCCTAGGTCAACTCAAGATTTGTGGTACAAGTGATCAGATTATAAAATGTTGATTTCATTCCAGATTTACACGCCCATTTTATCTCAAAATTAAGTCAGGCCCATCCTTACGCCATTCAGGTTTTGAAATTCTTTAAGTGAAATACAGGTACAAGAGCAGAGCCGACGATAGTTTACTGTATTATTTACATTGAGACAGGACTGTTTCCTTTAATCTGAGCTCTGAACTCCCCCACAGCCACCTAAACTGCATTCCCTGTACTGAGCTGGACGGAGTTACTGTTCTGCAGTCTCCAGTCATGTGTTTTCTCTCCCCACCTTCCTGGTGCATTTGAGTGTTCTGCTGAAATATGCAGCATGAAGAAAACATGCATCTTTCAGAGTACAAATTTAAAAGACAGATTTTGCGGGTCCTGATAGCTGTGTGTTCCCCTCTCTTTCTCCCTCCCCAAAGTGATTGGGAGGGAAAAATTATCCACAGATATCAAGATTTAGATTCAGTTGAGTCTTAGATCCAATCACAGTTGCTAAGAATTTAATATTAGTGTAACCCCTTAATATCAAAAAAAGAAAATGACTTCTATAACATCATTAGTTCAGAAAAGCTAGCAAAGTCTATTTTATTATAAATTAATACAGGCAGGAAATAACTCGTGCATACAGTGCTGAAATGCCAGCCTCACTTAAAAACTTGTCACTGGAAGTTTTAATTTTCTTAGCTTCATCCAGAAAATCATTAGGCTTTTCAAAGTGAACTCTAAATTCCAGACCTTTACTTTTTCAGGTCCTGCTGATAAAGGTTGGAAGATGAATAATCATAAAACCCAAGAACTGGGATGGCCCTCTTCCTCCTCAACCATCCTCCTATGGGTCTATTTAAGTATTTGGCAGAGGTGTTAAAGGAGGCTGTTTGTACCGTGCCAAACTGTTTTCCAAACTTCTGGAACACTGGGGCCATGCTCCACAACGAAAGAAAAAAAGATTAAGACTCCTCTAGTAATCCCACTCAAACTCGGAAAAGCTACTGGAGAGAGGGTTTGGGTGCTGAGGCAGGAACAGAGCATCACTGCTGCAGCTCTGTTTTCTCGGGCTCAGTAAGAAGGACTGCTGTGAGTGCTGCAGAGCTACAGCCTCCCTTGCTCACAAGCTAATTGCTACACTAAATCCTGGGGATTAAAAAGTTGTGAGAAAATATTGAGGGAAGCAAGTCTTAAAAACTGAAGACCAGAAGTAAAAAAAAAAAAAAAAAAAAAAAAAAAAAATCTCTTTTCATCTGCTGCCATCCCCTGTCCCTTCCCCCTACCCGACACATTCCCACCTGTAGTTGGGAAGGGTTAGGAATTTCTTCTCCAACACAGCGCAAGATTGCCACCTACGGGCCTCAGGAACCAGAACCACTGCACTCGACAGCCTGAAAATGAAAAATAAACCTGAAACAGGTTGCATTTTCCATACAAATTCAGGCTTGTGGGTTTTTTTTTTTTTTTTTTTTTTTCCTGTCTCAATACTCTGACTCAGAACATTAACCTACAGTTCACAAATGGAGCAAAAGCTATGTGCTGTGGCACAGAGAGATTAAGTACACATTATAAAATTATTACATTTTCAGTGAATTCTTCTGTATATTCATGCCTCAACTCTTATTTTCTTATAGCAGTAGGAGATTGTGATATGCTCTTTCCTTTTATTTTTTTTATAGTTTTATGTTCGCTGTTCATATTTTGTTAATAAAACACAAGCTAAGAACATGTCCACTAGGACTCTCATATGGCAGACAAGATTATCATAAAATTGACTGGATCCACACTGACTTTCAGAAGGAAATTATTTTTTTATTATTACTTTTATCTTGTACTGACACTGAAATGATTTTTACAAAAACTATCAGCATGCCTGCCTCTACACACAAAAACCTGTATCCCAGTGCACCCACAGTGAATACCAATTACACCTAATATTGAGGAGGAAAAAACACCAAAGATTTGCTTTGTATATGCTCTGTTTACTTCAAGTGGACCTAGGTTTCAAAAAATCTTTTCACTATTATGCTTCTCTCAGTAAGACACTGTAGAGAAAGTTGGCACAGAGATGACCAGTATGCAACTTACGATGGCAGCATGTAGGAGTGAAAATGGTCAATTCTACACACATCATACAGAAGGAACAGTTAAATGCTGGACACTTTCCTGCTTCAGGGACCAAGCATGATGGAGGAAAAGCCCTTGACAGGGGAAATTCTAGTCCTTAAGACAAAGAACTACTTTAAATCATGACTTGGATACTGTTATCCTCTACAAACCAAGAACCACAGATGTCAGATTTTCATAACTATACTAACTACTTTTAACAAGGTCCAGCCACATGAAGGTAAGCAAGTACCCTGATAACGCATCAAGCGACTTCAAACTCAGTCTGAAGCAAAACCGAACCAACAGCTGGTATTTCTAAACTTACAATGGTACAGTGACTTTCTGGAGAACTGTATTTTCTGTATTTCTCCTCTTTATGAAGAAAGGTCAGTCAACCCACAAACACATATCTAGCTACCTCATTAAAAATCCAGAAGCACAGCAAATAAATTAAAGCACTTTCATAAGGGACCATGCACTGTACATAAAATGTACATTCAAAGTGGAATGTCTACATCACATGTAAGTGCCTTCAGCAAACAGAACTTTTTGAAAAATTTAAAGATGTGCAATTCTTACCATTCTGAAATGAATATATAGTCACTATCAATTAGCAACAGTTCACCAAGCACATTATACATGCTTTTCTGAAGTCAAGAAGTATGGGAAAAAGCAACATCTAACCAGAGCTATTTTCTAGTTCCGCTTTTCACTGGTTTTTAAACTTCCAAACAACCATTAGAGATTTCAGTAGCTTACCTAAAACACTGAAATCATCCTGCTGACCAAAAATCCATTTGGTCAGCAGGCAATCAAGTACCACAGACAAGTGATCTACGTGTAACATGGTCAATGTTATTTTAATAAAACAGCGCTAATTCAAGTGTGTTTCAGCATAATGTTTTAACCAGTTTAGATTAAGTCACTTTAGGAGGTACAAAGAGCAGCAAAACTAGGTTTGGAAAGAATTTGCACTGGTTTAAACTTGGTGACCTTAAAGTAGAGTAAATTTTTCTGGAAATACTGGTTTGCTAGTGGCTAGTGAGGAAGTGGTGAAACACCCAGTGAAGACTCAGTGAATTTTATCCTACATTACATTTATTCTGATAGCTTGCTCATTTTCAGATGGAGAAATAAACACTATCAAGAACATGAAAGAGACATGACTTGCTGAACACAGAAAGCTTCAGCTGAAATGAATGGTGATGCTGATTCCTTCTCAAGATCACATCTTTAAACCCACAGTTGGTCTGGATATGAATGCAGGAAGATCTATCTTCAAAAGCAATTAAGAAAAGGAGTCTTACCAGCTGAAAAGTAGCCTTTCTTAAAGCAGAAAACCATGAACTGAGCAGTGACAACATCAAGAGAAATCACCAACCTGAAAGCAGGTTGCAAGAAGTTACCTTAAGTGAGCTCTGCATTATCAGCCATTGTTGTTATTTCTGGCAGAAGAAAAACTTTAACTTATTCTTTTGCTTCCCCAGCCATCATCTACAGCCCAATGCAAAAAACATGAACACTAATCAAATACACCAAGCAGATATAAGGTAAAAAGAGAAAAATTGAGTGGTTGCTACTAGCAATTGCAAACAGAGATCACAGAACAAATTATTTGGAGACAAGCATGATCAGAGTCTGAGATGCACAAATAATGGAATGAAGCAGTGGCGGGCATAAAACCCATCCTACAGACATAATAGCAGGTGGACCAAACTAGTGACAGCCCAGAGGCCTGAAACTGGAAAAGTCATGATACTTTGTTTGACCTCTTAACATAGGAAAATACTTCCCCCTCCTACCCGCCTTTATTTTTTTTTTTTTTTTTTTTTTTGGACAAGTGACATGATGCCCAGAGGGATTGAGAAAATTACTAGTGGCAAGAAACATTTTGGAGTTGGTTGTTTGTTTTTTGTTTTTGGTTTCGTTTTTTTTTTAACTAAAAAGCAAAAATAATTAAAGGTATTTAAACCACAATCTTTGTGCCTTTAACAGGCTCATACTTCTAGCGGCTAGGAGTTTGCAACGCCAAGCAAGTTACCTTATGAGGAAGTGGGAAGCAAGCATTAATAGTGTGTTTTCTAATTAAGAGAACAAAGTATGCAAGAGTTTGGAAATAGGTTGGATTGAAATACCTCTGCTTATGCCCAAGTATTAGCTGGAACCACGTTTTCCTCATACTTATCATGAATAGATGATTCTGTGCAAATTCAAAGGGAATACAGTGTCCAGACTATTTGTGAACAGAAAGGCCCTGAATTTTGTGTGTGCCATCAGCTGTAGTCTTCCAGCACTGCCTCTGGTTAGCAGCTATCATTCAGTCATGCTCCATCCCATGAACTAGAGCTAATAAGATCTAGTCAATCATTGCGATCTGTAGTTAATGTTTAACTAAACTATTCTTTTATCTCCAGGTGTTCATCACAAAAAGTCTCTATGAAATATCCAGGAAGGATAGAAGCACAGGATGAGACACAGACTACATAGTAATTAATACTTTGACAAAAGCACCACCTTCAGTCAGTATTCCTTTCACGCTAGGTAGCACCCTAATATTTCCTGTAAATCTTACACAATAATGTATAAGCAGCAATTTAATTTACTCTACTTCTCTGCTTTTGCCAGGAAGGAAGCAAAACCCCTCTCTCTCCAACCCCACCCCACCCCCTGCAGCTCACCACAGAGCTCTAGTTCCTAGTTTTCTTTCAGAATATCAAGGACCTTTGTTCTCTTCTCAAGAGCCATAGCTGGAAATAATGGGCAGGGATCAAGGGCTACAGCTCTTGGTTACAGCTGGTAAAGCATTTCCATGAACACAGAAGCTGTGAAAAGCCTGTGTTCCCTTATTTGCATAGGGTGCATGACACAGATTTATGAACTTTATAGCCCCAAGAGAAAATACCTCTCCTTGAGAATTATTTTCGTTTTCCCTCAGCATTAGCTTGCTTGGCCCCTTTCTCCTCCTATGACCATCTGGTCCCTGTATCTCAGACTGCATAATACAGGGAGGAAAAACCCAAGAAATCAAATCACCCTTCCCTCGCAGGTTGCCACATGCTTCTTTCTCTTCACATCCAACGCTTCTGATCACCACCATTTTTTAAAAATGTATTGCTCTTCCTGCTCAGCTCAAGTTTCCAGGGAATAAATATCCTGCAAATGTGTTTCCAAAGAATTTCACAGCTGCCTCCTAATAAGACCCAGAAGAGAGACTGAGGAAATACTACATCCCATCAGTAAAATCATCGCTATGTGTTTCTTATATCACATTAGAGGTTTGAAGGGAGTGTGGCCTATGATTTGTCCTACTCTAGGAGGCCAAATACTTAGTATAAACCTCCACTGTTATTCCATGACTTAACAATACTGATGATCATGTAAAGCACCATGTATTCAAACTACCTATATAACTATCAAGGTCTTTTCAGAGGGATTTTAGTTAGACCCCAGGCACCCCACCAATCAGTCAGAACGCTGCAATTTAAAATATTGACTGAATAATTTATGCTAATATACACAACACTCTGCCTTCAAGAGTGGTATTTTCAGTTTTTAAGGGCAAGAGAAGGGCTGAGGAAAGAAAGTAAAAACAACTTTTAGAAATAATGAAGCAATGCCTGGGTACCCAGAATATGTTTCATGTTAACTTCTATTTAGTAGATTTGTAGTGTGTTACACAACTTAACATCTTGATACTGAATATCAGGATAAAAATATAAAGAGATAAGTACAGGTGTTGGCTCTAGAGTATGGAAGTAAGGCAGGAATTTGTCCATTAGAGATTGGCAAAAATGCCATACTATTAGGACACTTACAGCAACAACATCTAGACAACCTGCATAATTTGTAACAATGCCCAAAAGGCACAGATGTCTTATAAAATGATGTTCAACCAAAACTTCTGCTCATAACGTCAGGTTCAATCATAATGAATGCTTTCTGGCACTGCAGCTGAGAAATCTGAATTACATTAAATAGTTCTGAGACAAACTGACCTCAGCTATGTGGCTAGAACCGCAGAGTAACCCTGGCTACACATACAAATTACTCACAAGTATCAGAGATGGAATTCTACTACACCTTCCAAGAAAGGGGAGCTGATCAGCAGTAAGCCATTCATTCTATGACAGAGCACAGGCAACAGACATCATGAGAACATATGCTTTGCTGAAGTATATTTTCTCGCACCATTCTATCTGTTCTCCCAGATCCTATTAATCAAAATACCATGACAATCTTATAATCTTGTACTGACGAAGATCCTTTCTACCACACCAGCATTTCTATTTAATGTCTTTTTAATCCAGAGTAGGTTATGAAATCATATGAGAAAGCCATGTTTAGCTTTAATCTTTCTTGTGAATAATTAGCAACTTGGCAATAAAGGACGTGCTCTCTCTCTGGATTGACATATATTCCAGTGTAAAGCCATCTGCATTTTCACCAAGGGCTCAGTAATATTCTGTTCACTGCATTTCTGTTTTTTCAAACTAAAAAGGAAAGTGAAGATTCAAGTAAGAATCCAGGCCTAGTTTTCTTTTAACCATGCTCATTTACCAGTGCAGTACAGCAGATTTGTTTGTCTTCCTGAGAAGTAACACTCCTGTCATCCAACCGTAATAATAATCCTGACACAAAGCCAGAGCCAGAAACAGCTACCAGGTGCCAAAGTTAAGTTTATAGAAAGCTTTCAGAAAACTGCAGTTGATTTTAGGTCAGCATGCAGGCAACTGCAGTTCTAGGAAAAGCAGCTACTCTTCTCAGACATCACCAAGCCACAGCTCAGTGTAGCCTTCAGCGTGTGCCACATACTTTTGGCATCTCTGAATGGCACCTATACCGACTACACTGCTGTTCAGCAGTAGAGTATTTGACATCCATGACTTCCATCACAGATATCAGAAATAGCAGCAGGTTACTGCTGGTGCACAACTACCTGTTAGGGGATGGAACAAAGAATCACCACTTTGTACATACACAGGAGGAAGGTGTTATCCATGCCCTGCCTGCCTCCTCTTTGAGGAAGTTGTTCACAATTGACCTTTGTTTGGACATAATCCAGTAGTAATGCCTCCATCATTACACTGTGAATTTGAGATCTTGCAAAGTCTAGAATTATCACTGAAGGGAACAGAAGTGAGGTGGAGCAGAAGGAGAGAAAGATCAAGCAAGAAAGCAAAGAAAAGCCGTATGGCTGCCTTGAGTCAGTGTCAAACTTGAAAAAACAGAAGCCCCTAGCTTTGCACTCCATTCATTGAGTAAGCATCCCTGTCTGTAGATCTGGCAATGAAAACAGCAGAGGTGCAGGATTTACAGCTCTGATATTCATCTGATGAACAACACTCACATGTTTATGTGCTTTTAAATGGAGGGAAATACTTTGTATCAAAGCTACTATCTGGAAAAACTTAAACCCGTATGTCCCTCCAACTCCTCTGTACACAAGATGTACCAGTGCAGTGTAACAGAAATGCTATTTACGGTTTGTTCAAGACAGTAGTTAATTCAATTAAATTAATTGAAGGAGAAAATTCAAGAAAGACTACTCAGAAAAAGTCATTTAAACTTTTTTTCAGCACACCAAGTAAAACAGAGAAGCTCTTCCACAACTGTCAGTCAGTCCAGGATATCTAGTATGAATCTGGAGAAAACGGTAACTTGCCTTGAATTACCAAAATGGTGACTATCAAGGCCAATGAAACCTTAGTCTCAATTTTGCAGTAGGAACAGAGGCAAACTAACTGTTAATTACTAGATCAGGGTTGGCCTCCAGCAATTTAAATAACTGCCCCCCCCCCCAAAAAAAAAAAAAAAAAAAAAAAAAAAAAAAAAAAGGAAAACCACCAAAAGATTGCTTTTTATCTCTGCTGGTCCTTGCAAATCAATTGAAAAGTCACTTGCATAGGCTTGCGTTTGATGAGGGGAAGCATGCAAATGAAACTCGACCCTGCTAGGAAAGAATAACGAACTCCTCTCTAATAAGATGTGGAGTAGGAACCACAGTAAAGGAACAGCAAACATTTTCTCACATTTGTCTGTAACATTAAATCACTTCAGCTAAAATGAATCTCTGAGTTGTTCAGCCAGGAGCCCTGATCCTCACTGACTGAGATGGCCTTGCTCTCTCAAGTACCTGACAACTTCCTCTCATAACGTAACGAAGAGAGGCTAGAATTTCAGAGTTCACATTCACTGCTCCCTACGTGGACCACGGGGTTTGGATTAAGAAAGAAATCTGTGACTCTTGGTCTGGATGCCTTATACCCTCTTTTAAATTAGAAGAAATGGGATTTCATTTTTCTTCCTTTTCTTGCCACAAGAGTAAGAAATATCTTCTCATTTTGTATGAGAAGTGCATAAACCACTGTTACCAGATAAATCACATATTAAACATACAAAATTAATGTGGCTAGGGTAAACAATTAATCCAAGCTTCTCCCAAGTACTTTTGGCCAAAAAAGCCCAATAAAGTTCAAGTGAATTCTCTAAAAGCTCTCCAACCAGTTCTGAATTTACCACCTCTCACACCTTTAATACATTTTAGTACAGTGTTCTTTGAGAAATCCAGGGTTCCTGCTTTGCAGATACATCCCATCCTGAAGGAAAAAAATTACTGGCCTGGAAAGCACCAGTTTTGTCATCAGGCTGTTACCAAGGCCAAGCCTAAGAATACTCAGTTCAGTATTTTCAGAATTTCCTCCTTCCTGGAGGAAACAAATACAGAAATGGTATTGCATAAACAGAAGAGGTTATCCCTCAATATCAATAGCATGCAGGTTCTAGTCACACAGCTATGAAGTGAAGTAGTGAAAACATTTGGTTGGTTGGTTTATTTGGGTGGGGGTTTAGGGGTGAGATAGGGTTTGTGTTTTCTTTGGTTTTTTGTTGTTTGGTAATTTTTTCTTTTTAACAGAGCCTTTTCATAGTTTGATAAAAACAAATTCATAGCTGTTCCTCTGACAAAAGGTTTGAAAATCAGGTATAATTTAAAACAGTTATCAATACAAAGAAAACAAAGAAAAAAGAACAGAAAATTTATTTCCAGTGTGGCATAAAAATAAGATACAGGGTTTTGCTTTGTCTTCCGTACTAGCATGTAAGAATACTGAACATATAACTTCAATACCACGGGAATGTTTTGTAAAGTGTAAATTGGCAATGCTTAAGATATATCTGTTATATGACTGAATTTCCCCTCCTCCCCTCTTTAGAAGAGGGCTAAGCTTTGAATAATAATTTCTTAGGCACTTCTAGAACATCAATTCTAAAAATTCCTGAAGGTACTTATAACCTTTCAGAAACACTTCATCCCCCACTGAAATAAATTCTTCAGCTAGGGTGGAATACAGCAACTGTTCAACATGCAACATGTAGAGACATGAAAAATATCAATCCAGGAAATTACATGGATACCCGAGGCAAGGAGATTGAAATTACCAGAGCTAGAATTTGATCAAGGTACAAAGATGCTACTGTTGGTAAATGTTTTGTGATTAACAACGGTCTGAGAGTCATTCTTTTCAGCACCAGCAGCTTGAAAACGCAAGGCGAGAGGAGAGAAGAGAATTACAATTGCAAATGCCAGCAGTTATCTGAACAAAAATGGGGAGAGCTCGAACTGCATTTGGTTGTTGTGACCATCTGCATTTGTTGTGTAATTCAGAAGTTCAAAGACTACGGTTTATATGCAGGCATCCTTTCTGGCATCTATATATTTTTAAGTACAAACAAGCAGAATCAAACTTTCCAATATCAAGTATCACCTGTAAGCTATGCTGGCAAAAATTGGTTCAAAACTATTTAAATGAGAAAAAAAAAAAAAACATTTAAATAGAAAGCACCAACATTAAATTGCTGTATATACCATCCGGGTGTTCCTGTAGATGTCTTCCACCTGATGGGAAATGACACAAAAATAATCTGAAGACAAATAATGGTACAGTGTAAACATGTATGAAAGGAAGAAAGAAAAGGGAATTAATAGTGAGGTGACTTAACTCTGTAGTCCACTTGGCCTTGTGTCAGATGTCTGTGATAATGCAATCTTTGTGAAGTGCTTCAACTGTTTATGTTATGCCTCCATTCTCAATTTTCTTTTCTAACAGTGTATCAATCACTATTAGAACTCTAAAAAGGCATTAGTGTTTTCCTTTTGATTGTTAAAAAAGAAGCCTATGAGAGTGAATGTGTCATGATTTGTGTCTGAAACTGCTCCTACCTTAATACAACTTAGTCCCAATTTTGCCACTTTTCTTTCCACGGTCCTCTGATGTTCTCTTCCTTCTTCCTCATACATTTACACTTTCAAGAAAAAAAAAAAAATCCTCTGTCAATCTCTATTGTCTACCCCCTACAGACACTTTTAAGCCTTCAATAATTCATTACCTGATAGTATTAACATAAAATACTTGGAATTCAAGGCATAATCACGAGAAAACTTGCATCAAAAAAAAAAAATCACTTTAAGATTTTTTTCAAACCTCTTCTACGAGTAAGAAAAGCTGAAAATTTTAACAATAATACTTCAGTTCTCAGGAACTGCATTTCAACCTTTGCATAAAATAAGCATGCAAAATCATTCACTGATGCAATTTCTCTTTTGAGTGCCTGAGATTACCAGCTTGCCCAATATTCATCTCAAAGATTTTATGGACTTCACCTAAATTTTAGGTTAAAAGAATAAATCTGGACTGACAAAATCTAATTTATTTTTTTAGTGCTGATTCAGTGTAGGATTAGTGGTAAGCTTTCAGTCAAATTACTGCAAATTTACACTGAAGTATCAGATCAAAATTTCATCCAATATCTTTTACTGAAGTCATATAAAAGCTTTTGTTTCCAAAGACAAGTAATCACATTTACACTCTACAGATCTATTAAGGCAGCACCTCTCCCACAGCTTCTGGTACTGTTTTCATTACAACAATCTTTTCACTAAATGTGTCTATGGTCATACAAATCATGCATTCATTCCCTAGGTAAGCTACCAACTTTTGCTCCCTCAGCAATCTTCTGCATATGACATGCACAAGCCCAAAAAAAGAAGTGTTTACTGATATAGTCTCAGGTATTAACTTTTACAAGCAAATCAGTTTTATCTCCTACTGTACTTATCAGCAAAGTTTCAATAATGCATTTTCTAACCACATTCTAATATGCAGAATCTTCTCATAGCTTCTGAGAATGCAAAGGTCCCAAGAGTCATCTTATTGCTATTAATTCCTTCCCAAACCCCTTTTAATAGTTTAAGTTACTTATTTCTGTAGGTATTAGACATTGATTTGTACACTTGCCTTACCACCTAGCATTCAGAGCCCTAGAAAGCAAATACAGAATTTTTATTGCACATCCTACTACTTTTACTGCTGAAATAATGAAACCTTCTTTAAGTTATTAATTTCATTGTAAAAGTTTATTACACTACATCTTCCAGAAAAGCCATTCAAAACAAAACTATGCAGTCAATTACTCAATAGAATGAAGCATTAATGCTAATTAGCAAGTTAATGTTCAATTAGATTTAACAAAAATAATGCTGGGAACTTGAGAAGAACCGTAATACTGATGGCCCTTCATTATTAGAATGATAGCATACGACAAAGCAAGTCCTGCTACCAACAAGACCTCAGATTATATAAGAGTCCCAAGAACAGATGATTTTTCCTGAGATTTGAGCTTCCTGCAATCCCTACAGCTCCTTGGGGAGCCATGTCAATTATACCATCATCAATGCAAATGGCATTTTAAAGAGTCTCTGCAACAGGCAGGGAATGCTAATGCTGATCAGAGGTGCCAGTGTACAGCACATTTCTCCCAAAATCTCTTTAACCTGCTGTGTGTCTATTCAATTGGTTCTAATCCTATCCTGTCATTTTTGTGACAGGCCACTGGTGTTCCCTCTGCCTTTGTCAGTCAAAAATCAAACATTAAAACCAATCCGTTTTCCAACATCAGAGCAGTGTGGAATGCAGTAGTGGTAACAGAAAGATAAACTCCTGTACAGAAAGTGTGATAGTGTGAAGTCTGCTGGCTGTCTTGCTTGGTAGGTTATTCTTATTAAGATAAAATGTTTTCTAATAGAAATACTCTAAATAGAAATTTAATAAAAAAAGGAGTGATGGAGCATGAAACCACTTAATACTGCTATGTGCCATGAGCAGGAAATGAAACTTTTCCTGAAATTTAATTATCACTATTCTCCAAAAAAAAAAAAAAAAAGAAAAATCCCACAAGCTGATTTTCCAATGGCATTTGGTCTATATACTCCTGATGCTCCACTCATCATATAATGGAACTCTTTTGGGAATAGATGCAAAAAGTATAAATAAAGTAGCCATACAAATCAAAAGGAAAATACAGTATTACAGAAGCAACTGGCACATCACTTTGAAAACAAATGAGAACCCAGCAAGCGATCCCACTGCAAAAACATTAATATATATGATACATCCTCTTCACATTCACATATCAAGGAAAGCCAACAAAATTCTAAGTTTCATTGATTGCAAGTGTTGAGAAATTGTGATGCTGTTATGACCCAGACTGGGAGCCCAGGGAGGAATAAAGGTTCTGTGATATCCTCCAGTTAAATTAAGGTGAAACAACATCAAACAACCAGTTAAAATGTTTTACTTGTGGTATAAACAACTTAGACTTGGAAAAGAATCACAACCAATGTGGTCTTCTTTTGATAAAGCTATAAGAAAGAAAAGAAATGAAAGAAAAGGAAAGGAGAGAAGGAGAGCCAAAGTATCTGGATCACCACCCCAGGTTTCAGTGTCGTCTCAGGTCTGGTAACCTTGGGTGGTAGGTGCACACACGGAATGTTTGAGGCATTAATTCCTTCAGCTCCTTAAAGATGACTACCCCAAATGTTAAAGCAATTCTGTTTGCCTTCATCAAAAGTTTGTATTGCCTGGCAAACTATTAAAAGTTTTTAAATATCATAGTTCAGTAACCAGCATTACAAGTTTTTTTCTTAAATTACTTATAGCTAATACCTACTTCTTCTTTTTTTTTTTTTCCCTCTAACGGTTGTTTTTAATATTGGTTTACAGGTGGACAAAGGTGAAATTATTTTGTAAACCATACAGACCTGCACAAGAGAAAAACAGAAACAGAAACCCTACAAGAAGAAATCAAGGACACAGCTAGAATAAGCATTTAAAACTTCTGTTTTAGGAAAAGCAGAGAGAGACTTTTGAACTGTGCAGTGTTAAGAGATGTTCAGAGAAACGAAGTACTGATTCTAAAATCAGCTTTTTATTAAATGGCAACTCCCTTTTGATCTGAGGTTTAGCCACACTTTGGGCTATCTGTAGACTGTTTAGGCTAGAAGGTGGCAGGGGAGATGAGGCAAGAGAAAAACTATAGGAACCTAAATCCAAACGTCCCCATAGAACAAGCATCACATTCAAGATGGGGTACAAGGTCCTCCCAATATCCACATCTTGCGTGGGACTATCTTTCTCTTAATTGGAAAAAACATTAAGAAACAAGCTCTATTTCAAGGACTGTAAAACCTTTATGATGACACTGAAGTTCAACAAAAATAGAAGGCAGCACAGGAAGGTAAGCTTCCCAGGGGATATTTTACCTTCCAGAAAGTCATTCCTCTGTGCAAGCTCCTCTGAAAACATTTCCCCATGCACAGTCTTTCACAAAACAGAAGGAGGTGCTTATGTGCTCTTTCTCCACCTAACACAACTGTAAGCATAATTTTATGTAACTTTCTGGGAACAAATAGTGAACTTTTTTTATTTTTAAATTTACAGCAAGCAGAGCTAGACAATGAAGTAGATGGCTTCTAAAATTCTTATGCCTTTTAAGAACTCAATAGCTCTACATTAGTTTCGCAGCTTTTTAAAAGACATAATCTCATTCTGCAAGGAATTCTGCCCTTCTGGAAAATAGCACATTTTCCTAAAATGAACTGAACACCATTTTTGGCTTTGTTAAGAGCTCCTCTGTTTTCAACGCTGAAGTCTGATAACTCCATATGTCAGTAACAGAGACACTCCACTGATTAAGCAGCACAAGCATCAAGTGTACCTCCCACACAGCAAAAGAAAACCTTCAATTAACATGAAGTTAGTATGACATTTTGCCCCTGCCCACTCCTCCAAAGCTAAACTCTCCAACTCCTTTGGAACACCCTCACTGCTCAACTGACCTCAATTGATATATCAAATAAGACATCAGCCTCTTATGCACAGCATGAGAGCAGTGATTACTGCTGGTAGTGTTACATATCTCTGAGTTTTCACCTGGATGCTCAGTTGGAGAGCAGTATGCCTGGGTGGCATCAGCTGGACCTTCCCGTCCCACAGCTCCTTTCTGTGCCCAAGCAGGTGGAGGCAGGATTGCTCTGCAGGCAGCGCCCGTCAGCAGCGCTGATCCCAACTCCCGTCCAAGCACAACTGCATAAAACAAATGCTGCTCTCCCAGACATTATGGCACCATCCATAATTTTTACTGGCTGAAAGTTCTCACACATTCAAGAGCACTTTGGGCACACAGATCCCTTCCCTGCACTTAGGTTCACTGGTTTATATATTTCTGTACCTTAGAGAGAAGTATTCTTTCAACACAAAAGATTTTGCCAGAATGACACCATTCACTGAAGAATCAGTTTTATGTATATGCACCAATAGAATATTGGATGTTACCAAATACAAGTTAATTTGGGGAGTTTTTAAGAGTATCTACACAGTATTTCTGAAGGAGTTTATTCTGTTCACCTGGATTTAGCTGTAAAGAAAGAAAACAGGTTGCAGTTATACTCAGGTCTCCAGTCTGTATCACTGTATTTATAAACATGGAAAAGCGTTTCACAATCTTACCAATTTTTCAAAAAACAACGCACAAAAACTTCACCAGAAACCAAGTGAACTGAACTTTTCAAGTCCACTACGGAACAAGAATCCCTACTGCAGACAGTTTATTTTAAATTAACTTTTAAATGAGTGAGATAATCCCTATTTTTAATTTGATATTTCAGTAAAGGTTTCGATTGATCTCAGTTTTCCAAGTACACTTGAAAGCAAAGTAACAGCGGTAGGCTGATTTTTAATTTTGCTTTCACACCACTTGAGTGGATTCAAATTCTATGAGGCAAAATGATATTTGGCAGCAAATGACACAAGACGCCACTTGGCATCATACTCTGATTTTTAAGCAGAAGCTGTTGGAAGGCTTAGAATAATTTCTTTGTCCTCCTCTACGGTATCTGAAATACAGGTCTAATTTGTTAACAATTCTAGTACTAGAGAGAGGAAGCCAACATATTACAAACCCCTTTTTTATAAATTAGAAGGACATGGATTACATGAATTTGAGGTACATATAAAATATTGCAGGGTAGTATGTCTGAACATTAAAATCTACTACACAGTCAAGAAAAGCTCCAGACAGAACTTCTACACTTCAGTAATTTATGATAGTTTTGTAGTTACGTGCATATTTATAGTCCACTGCAAATTCAAAGCAGAATTTGATCAACCTAGGGTTATATCATGAACACCATTTAAATCAGTGTATTTGACTGTGTTTTGTTTAGCCCACATAAACTCTTATCCTATCTCAGTTGAGCTGCAGTACCACCAAGTACTATGAATATTATTTTCCTGCTTCCCCCACCCACACCTCACCTTCCACTATTCTTTGTTATCGCCTTTATCTCAGTGGCTTCGTCATTTATATGGCAACTTCTTCTAATAGCTTTACTCATTCTTTCAGACTGTGCAAAATGCTGAACAAAGCAGAAGAAGCAATTCAGGCACTTGGAATACCTCTAGAAGGACTATACAGTCCTTTAACAAGCATTAGCTGAACAAACAGTATTTATTTTCCAGATACATTATCCCTACAGTCACTGAATTCTACAAGATCCAGAAGCAAAACCAATAATGAAGCATCCGCAAGGAACACCTTTTCTGTTGGAGGATCCCTCATCTAGTTGGAGAGTACACAACCAGACTTAGGAAAGAGATTAATGGCATTTAATGCTCTAAAGGAGCACTAGTTCTTTTTTACATTTGCTTCTGGTAATCGAAAAACTTGTCAAAAAGAGCAGAAAAGGATAGAGCAGTGATAACATGCCTCCCAGTCTTCCTCTGGTACTCCAGGGGAGAATCCATCGTTATGTGCTGAAGTGCCAGAAGGTAGTATTGTTTAACATCTCTTGATATTCACACATAATACAGTGTTCAAGGGTTTTCTCCATCTGTATTGGATGAACATAGACTCCCTATCATTTAAGTTGCGATATTTAAAAAACAGTAGTAGAATTTGGTTCAGAATATCCAGAAGGACCCAATAGTAGTACTTTCTTCTGGCTTATCACCAGGGCTGTAGAAAAGATCCATTCAAACCTCTACTTTAGAAGTGTCCAAATAGTCTAGGGTTCAACCCAAGTTCTCCATAACTATAAGAATAGAGCATATGAGCTGCTGTTGTTACAGGTCTCTCCTCTGAGTTCTGCCCAGAAGCAACAACTTGATCTTTCCAAATAAAACTTTTGTTGAAATTGGAAAGAGTTATTCTGTCAAAAATTTCTTAACCAGCACTCACTCACTGGTATGCATTTAAGTTTCACAAAGGCAGATTTTTTTTTTTTTCTGTTACTACTTCATATAGCTTCAGTAAGAATACCCCTCTTTTACTCAAGTAGCTCAAGACTCTCACTAGCACACCTTTGCACAACTGCCTAGTATTTCAGCACACACATTTGAGCATGTTGCATTTTCACACGAAGGAGTGAAAAGAGCCTGGTAGTTGCTGTTTTGTTAGATGACAAAAATGTAAAGCAGAATAGATTTAAAAGTAACATCACTAAATAAGCAGAAAGAACCAAAACTGGCAATCTGTTCAGACTAGATAAATATCCCTTCATCTGTGGTTCAAAGTTATGCATCTGTTGTGGTTTGGGGGTCTGGAAATATCCCAGTCAGATATTGTAGTAGAACACTAACTCATATGAAGAAGGCAAAAAACATAAACAAAACCAAGAAAACCCTTGTGTCTACAGAGTGGCTGGAGTCCCATTGCAACTCAGCTCCCCAGGGTATGAAACAGCTGTTTTCTATTTAAAAGAACCCCAAAGTTACACTGGCATGTTCACTGCCTGCATCAAAACCACCTGCCCTGCTGCTCTGCATTCAGAAGAGGCTTAAGAGAGTGTTCATGTACTAAAAGGTCTGTCCAAGCATACTGAGAAGTCTCTCAGGTTTATCTCCTGTAATTACTTCTTTTGAACACTAACCAGAAAGCCTGGCTCAGATGCAGTGTGCTGAACAGGACGTCGAAGAGAGACCTGGAATAACTGCAGAGGGGAACAAGTACAAAACAGTTTCCACATGATTATATATTCAGTCACTCCATAGAGAGGGCCTGTCCACTTCTGTCTCTCAGGGAAAATCCTATGAACTCCACAGTTTTTAAACCAACAAACAGCACACTTAAGCTTTATCATTTTTCACAGAACAACATCAAAAAGACACAAACAAAACATTGCCACACATGCACTTTATGGAGCCTGTGCCAGAGGGAGCTCTGAAATGTTCCATTTGAAAGTTCTAAAATGATTGTTCAAAGAAACAAAGCGAAGCAGCACAGGCACAGAGGGCAAGCAGGCAAGCACAGACTAACTCTGGACAATAGCCAGAATTGGAGCTGGGCAGGAACCCAGTATTTCATAATATTCCTACTCTGACTTTTGCCTCAAAAGACTTTTTGTCCTCAGTCCAGCTCTCACTGCTGCCAGCTTTCCACCGATTTCAGAAAAAGGTTGATTGGGCCTCAGGGCTTCAGTTGCAGAGATGCTGGATGTGTGTTGACTTCAGCTGTTGGGAACATTCAGCAACACACAGCTCTGTAAGAGCAAGTCCTCAGCATGTAAAACGATTCAGTACCGGTCACATAATCGCCTTACAAAAGTTACAGAAGAATAAAACTATTTTAATATAGAAGACAGCCCCAAGAAGCACGATGACCGAAAAAATTAAAAAAACACTCAAGAAAACTAAGCACAGCCTGTAGGCTTGCAGGAGGACAGCCCACATTTACTGTTTTCTATCAGAGATTTACAAAAATAATTACACATCCAATAAAGTTACTTTCTATAAACTCAAGCACATTATGAATGGGGAGATAGGAATTTCAACATACTGACTCCAAATGCCAATGTAGTTCTGAACAGCTTGCTGCAAAACCTTTTATTTTTTTCCTGACTTATGGGTAAAGCAAGTCACTACTTAAATTTTCTTCTCCATTCAAATATGACTGCCTTCTGTTGAAATTCTTGTTTCCATTAAAACGCAGAAAAGGCACTTAGGTACTGAAAAGGTACTTCTGCATTATTTGGTTTGCATACATCCACCATACATTGATCACTGTGTCAGTTTTTTCCTGGAAATATTACTTCTATTACATGAAAATTTACATAAAAGCACATAGGAGACCATCTAGAACACAGCAGGCACTGTTAAAAAAAAAAAAAAAAAAAAAAAAAAGGGAAAAGCCTTGTTTTAAGTTTAAAGTATCCCCAAACCTCAAAGCCCAATTTCATAAGGGCTGAAGGTATAAGCAAGGAGTTAGTTCAGTTCTCTGGATCTATTAGGAAAAATAGTTCCAATAACTAAGTACTGTAAATACGTGATTTCTATGACATTGGAAAACCACTTCAGATTTTCTCAACATATCAACAGTTCTCTGTTCAGAGTTTAATTTCAAAAACAAAAAATAAAAAATAAAACCCACCTACATCTTCCTTTCCAAATCCTTTTGTCCTGTCCATCAAGAATAACCTTTTCAATTATGAACTAAATGCTGCAATAAGTTGCAGTGTAGGAGCTCTGGAGTAGTTAATGAAATTTACTGGCTTTCAGTGCTGTCTCAGAGATGTACCAAGTGAGAGTGACTCACTTCCTCATTAATTATGAGAATCTATAAACTAGGATGCAGGTACAGGGATTGCTAAGAAGAAACGCTATTTAAATAAATAAATAAATAAATGCAAGGCATGTTGTGATGAAATATACTGAACAAGGATTTAAGGATTCACAAAACAAAGCAGCCCTTTTACTTCACCCGTAGTTAAGTTTTGACTAGCTACCAGCTATCCAAGACAGGAATTCTTGCATCATGTCTAGTCAGTGCCTGGTACAGTGATGACTACAGGTACTATTAGAGATGGGACCTCAGACAGAAGGATCATAGTTCCTGGCTAGATCCTGCAACATTCGTAACTTTTCATGCACAGGTTTCACTTCAGTAAAGTCTCCATTATCTCTGGCCAATTCACCCAGTTACAAACTGTGTGCCATCAGTGTATTGACACGCCGCTGCTGCTTAGCAGACAAGCAGTTATAGAGATTTTGAGTAAAGCTCTGGGTGAAAGGAAGTAAAAAGGCAGAGCTGAAAATCTTTGGCAAAGCAGAAAACCTTGTCACATTCCCAGTGGCAAGGTGGGCCTGCAGTACCAAGCAAAGTGGCTCTTGTTTAAGGTATCGAGTCCGTGCAGATTCATCAGTTTAGCAAGCACTGGACCCCATAACTATAGGCAAAAGTATCAAAAGAAGTTTTGAACCAAGAAAATACAAACGTGGATGATAATATACCACCTCAGCTACTTAGTCCTGACAGAAACAGGGAAACAGTTCGCACCATAGGACCCAAGAAATTACGGGTTGGGTTGCCTGTGGATCTCATTCAGAAATAATCTGAGGGATTTTAGTATTAACCAGTTTTTCAGTTTATTCCTTTCTCAGATAAATAGAGACACTAGCTGGTAGCAGGTTTATGGAAATAGCTATCGATCTTCCCTTTCTTTCTGTTTAACGTTTCAAAACACTTCCCAACAAAATTGATTCTTATAAATTCATAGAATGGTTTGGGTTGGAAGGGACCTTGAATATCATCTAGTTCCACCCCCCCTGCCCCGGGCAGGGCCCCCTTCCCCCAGCCCAGGGGGCTCCCAGCCCCGTCCAACCTGGCCTTGAACCCTTCCAGGGAGGGGCAGCCACAGCTGCTCTGGGCACCCTGGGCCAGTGTCTCACCACCCTTACAAGGAAGAATTCCTTCCTTCTAGCTAATCTAAATCTAGCCTCTCTCACTTTAAAACCCCTCACCCTATCCCCACAGCCCCTGCTCAAGAGTCCCTCCCCACCTTTCCTGTACCCTCTCTAAGCACTGGAAGGCTGCTCTAAGGTTTCCCTGGAGCCTTCTACAAGACAAGCTGGAAACACATTTTATCTGTTTATCTACTGGGATAAAGAATACAGTTATTTGTAATTCATCTTGTCCTTAAATGATTTTTCCTCAGAAAATTGGGATGCTCAGTAGGTGAGCACACAAGGAAAGAAAATCAAAAACTCCTTCTGACATGCTGCAGGCCTTTATCTCATGGCAATGATTATGAGGACAGCCTCTACAGGTCCCCTTCTGTCCATCTGAAAAAAGATCCATGTTACAATTACATTAAATCAGATGCAAGAAAAGGAGAGACTAGAGAAGAAGAAGCTTAAAGATGCTCATTACTCTGAAAGAAAAATGAAACTGCCTGCAGAGTAACTGAATAAACCATACATTCTCATGTCACCAGCCAATACAAGAGGCTTTATTGATATATATTTTTTAATCTGACATTAGCTTGAAATAAAGTTTTCAAACAATAGCTCTTTCCTATTGATTTTCCCTGCAATACATTACAGCGAATGCTATCACCTTTGAGCCAGCTACAGGGTTTTAACCTTCTAAGATGTCTGGGAACAAAAATATGAGAGTTTTCCTGAGAAGCACTGATTGCCAAGTATTTTAAGTTATTCTGAATGGGAACACCGGGAAAATAGCTTCTAGATGCATAATGTATAAGCTCTTTTACAGGAAGCAAGGAACAAAACGAAAAGGGAAAAGTGACAGAAGAAACTGATAGAAGCAACTGATTTTGCCAAGATAGATAACATCATGGAAATTTAACCTTATGGAAAACTCTATTTAGAACAGGCACTTGATAAACAGCTTTTTAATTTGCCAACTGTGCTTCCTAGAAATAATGAAGAGCAACCAAAATTATCAGGAGGAGTATTGCCCCTTGCTTTCTGAGCCCGCAGCACACCGATAACCAGTCAAAGATCTAAACAGCAGGCTTCCAGGCCACAAACTCCCACTGCATGTAAAACATAGTACAAGGCCTCCTGGACATTAGATATAGTCACAAACCTCACGACACACGCTAAATAGAAGCTTTGCAAGCAAAACAATACTTTAATTGTAGTATACACAAGCAAGGTCTAGCCAAACCTCTAGTAAACTGACCAACCACTTCCTCTCACCCCAATTCAAAGAACTTGCAGCAACCCAAGCATGCACAAGAGATCAGCTTTCCTAGCTTTTCCACATTTGCTGCAGTTCCTTGGACCTATATTTGTGCTAGATTCAGGTCAGCTGCTAGTTCGTTATAAATGCCTACTGTGAAGGGCTTCCCAATCTCAAAATAAGGATAAATGGTATTTCACAGTTTTAACCTGAAGACCACAGTGTAACATATAACAACATAACAAACATCCTGTCACGAGTCCCCAAATATTTGACTTGCCAGCTCAGGTTCTCTCAGCTGCCTTGTCAATTTATAGCTGGTGTGCTTAATGAAGCACATACTTTCCAGGCAGCCATATATCTCAGTAAAACAGGGGAGGGGTGTTTTTCCTGCCTGCTTCCTAAGAAAAGATTCCCATACTGCCATTACTGACCACTCTGTCCAAACCACACGGGTGTACACCCCCCCCCGAGGAACGAGCCAGTCCCTCCTGGCTGCAGCGTGCACGTGCCTGACTGTGCCTCGCACAATACTTCAGGACCAAAAAGTGGCCAGCAAGGATGCTAAAACCTACACATTCCTAATAAAGAGAAGGTCTACAGAGTGTCTGAAGACCTGCAGGCACCAAAATGGCAGCTTGAGAACAGAAGGTGTATTTGTACTAGGAATAAATCCCCACACAAGAGCACAAAGTTCAATTAAGAAGTCCCACTTTCTCCTTTTACACATTGTGAAGGCAGCAGCCACACATTACAGCACAACATAGAGCCTGCAGTTACCCCTTTTGACAGCCTACAGACACCCCACCAACATTTTCCTCATCTCATCAAAAGTTTGCTGCCTACATACATTTGAAAACATGATGTTCTATTTGCCGGTTTGTTTTTAATGCATATTTAGTTTACATTTCTAATTCTAAGGTCCATTCACTCCATTGCTTACCACACATAGGAAGTGAAAAGCATTATTCTGTAGTATGTTAAAACTCCACTGGCATACTGGCAATTAAAACCAACAAAGGAACATTTAGCTAGATAAGCTTCTTAAATTATAGTTAAAGTTATGTGCAAGCAAAACTAGTAGACTTTTTTTTTCTTTAGCCTAAAATAAAAGCTCTGCCTAACAGCTGACATTCAGAAAAGAATTGTTTTTTTTGCTCCCTGGCACACCAAAGCCAGCAACTCCACCACTTCTCATCACCCAGGGACTAGATATACATCTTACACATTGTCTTAGCAATGCCTTCAGAAAACTCTCATAATCTGCACTGCTGTTAGCAGGCATGTAAATACAAATACCCCACCAGTGACAAGTCAGCAGCAGTTGTGCTTGCATGGAGTTACTCTTTCCACTTCATTTACTAGATCTACGGAGTCTTCTGTAGAGAGACCTCAGTTCATGGTTCTGCACGATCACTAGCTTGCAATTGCAGAGTTTCCAGATTCAGCAGAATGCAAGTACAAGCAGCTTATGTAAAGCTGAGCAGACACAGAGAACAAACAAGAGCAGACTGGACATCATATCAGCAGTGTCTTAAAAACATAATACTCAATTACATCATTAGTTCTGTTATTCAATCCACTAGGCCAGTCCTCGTGCAACGTCTGCAAGATACCTGTCCAGTTCTAATACTGTCTTCACTGCTATATTAACTGCCCCAGCAGTCGTGTCTTTAGTTGCCATATCAAGAAGTCCTCAACTGGTAGAGAGGTCATGCTTCAGAAGACGACACTCATTAAGACACCTACAACCACATATATTGTTCTCTCACAAATCTACTAATGGTACTCAGTACTGAAAGCCAATTAAGAAAACATGACAGGTCTTATGTTAAGACCGAGGGAGGGGTAATACTAACACTACCTAGTACTTCCATAGCCGCTGCTGCAAAGCGGCCACATGAGGAGGTAACAATTAAAAGTACATGATTTAAGTACATGTAAATAGACTTGGCGGGTTTTGAACTAAACAGTAAAATCAAACATTGTGTATGGAAAAGAATCATTCAAGTAAAAATTAAGTTTCATTCCTGTAAAGTTTGACCATCTCCCGAAAACCTAGAAAACTCTGAATGCAGATTTGCCAACTCTACTTGTCAAGTGATTGCATTTTCTTCCCTTCAGCAAGTTGTCTTGCTTTTCTTCAGAACTCAAAAATCATTCCAGTGGGAGGTTAAGTTAAAGTCCTCTCTATAAAAATATCTCCCTTCACAGTCTTTTCTGGTATTTCTCAGCTCTGAATTTATAAAAGTAATTCCACAACACATTCACTGAAACACCTAATATAAATACACCAAAGCTCACAGTCTTTAATGAGTGTTACATGAAACATGAATAAGGACTATACAAATCATGTGCCACTACTGCCCTCATTTGGGAGAAATCTGAATCTGACATTGTTCTTTCAAGAAAGACCATGGTTTTCCACACAGTTGTTTTTACTATTCATTTTGATAGTATAGATCTGAGCATATGTACTGTCATTTACATTTTCTTTCAACTTGAAGTGTCCTCTCCTAACAAGAGGGATTTTTATTAGATTTCTGAGCAAGGGAGAAAAACCTGCTAGTATACTAAACGAAAAACAAACCAAGAAACCCACAGCATTTGTTTAGACACAAGTGATCACAAGCAAGTGATTTCAGTGCTTAATCCATCAACATAAAAATGCATGTACCAAACATTAAAAAAAAAATATTCAAAAGGTGAAAACAACTTGGATTCCAGTCAGATAGAAGAAGTATTAGATCAAAAAATAGTAAGTGGGAATAGGCTAAATATGCTCCACTGTTGCTCATAAAGGCATAGTTACTCAATAGTGGATGAAAAATAAACTTAAAAGGGGACAGAGGGATAAAAACTGGTATTGAACAGATATTTTTTTAAAAAAATGCTTCAAAAAAGGCAAAGAAACAGAGGCCTAAGTGACAAGAAAAAATCTGCATTTTAGACAATACATCTTGGCTATTAACATTTTATTTGTAGATAAAACACATGAAATGGCTCTATTCCACAAAATGTACATTCATAAAGAGCATTCTGTGCTATTAAAGTTTATTTCTAAACACTCCCAAACAAGCTGGAGTCATGATAATATTTTTAAGGAAATACAGGGTGTTTAGTCTAAATCAATCCCTAGTAATATCATTAAATATTTGGCATTTATTTCTTCAAGGAACTACTCACGTGGTCCTCTTCACTCAAAAGCTAACTAAATTATCCCTTTCCAGACTGGTAGCCCAGTCTCCAAAACTGGCAGCAGATTCTAAGACCCACAAGCTAAATTTTAACTGTTTAGTAATCAGTGCTGGTTTCCACAGAAAATACTTATCTTGGCTTTGTTTCAGAACTTGTAAGGGGGAAAGAGATGCAAAGAGAGAAGTCAGTGAGATAGCTCACACACATTTTATTTAACCAAGGAAGAATGCTTTCTGTGTTTTCATCAAGCACAGCCAGCAGCTTTGGCCAGCTGTGAGCAAGTGGCAGGGCACTTATCACACTACGTAATTACTGAGTACTTCTATGGTCATCTGAGACTGAACAAAGTGGTATCAAAGCAGTCAGTAACCAAAAGAACTCTGACCTCCAAATGCTGTAATTTAAGAAAACTGTGTCAAAAATAAGTAGGGACACATACGGGTTGGAGGGCAACGCAAGGGTGTCACTAAAGGGACTGCAGCAAGCTCTTTCAATTACCAATTTTCAGAGTACCTCTGTAACCTATTTATTAACAGGTAAAAATAATAATAATAAAAAATAATAATTAAAAAAAAAAAAAAAAAAAAAAAAAAAAAAAAACCAGACTACCTTTGCCCTCCTCTGGAACCTGCTTTCCAAATGTGCAGCACCAGATAAGCAGCACAACAGGGCTCATGTTTATCTCAGAGACAACACTGTCACTCCAGCTACATTTGTCTGACATTTTACATTACCACATTAGGAAACTATGACTATTTCTGGACTGCAGAATACTATCTGAAGGACAGACAGATTATATACCATGCATTCTAAAGTGGCAGGTTGCTATGGTTTCCCACTGCAAGAACAAAATTCTCTTCATTAGCTTATCTGAAGATCTCCTCTACTAAACTAAAAGGGTCCACCAGGGAAGCAGACTGCCCTTTAATCACAGCTCTGCTTTTGTGAAAACCAGTCCATTTTTCTCCTAAAACAGCTTTTGAAAAGAAGGATGTAGCTCTGCACATGAACTAAAATATCCTAATGCTTCATGTTCTGCGCTGTGTGCTAACCACTGAGTTCCCACAATAGCATGGATGCTAAATGACTTTCAAGCTGCTGTACTCTAAATTTATGGTTCAGAAAAAGATATTTAACTCTTGATTGTTTAAACTACTACCTGAAATACTTAACTCATTCATTTGGTAAAGTACATTAACAATTACAATCAATGAGCAGATCCTCTTATCTTGAAAATAAGAGACAGATAACAGGAATCAAACCGATTCCCCTTAAAAAAAAAAAAAAAAAATATATATATATATATATATATATATATATATGTAATTCTTCACTGGGGCATTGGGAGAATGAGTTATTCCAATCTGACATGAAGCAATCTTCTGAATACTCTTATTTATGGGACACTTTGCAGAGTGTGACAGAGCTCCACTTTTGAGGAAAAGACCAGCAAGATTTACTGGAGGACAGTCTTCAGCAAGATTCAGGTATGGGCCTGCTTTGAGAGGCTTCTTCCTTTCCATCAAGCTTAGACATTCACAGGATCCTGCCCTTAAACATATGGTTCTACTGTCATTTTAATACCATGATTTAGCGAAAAAAAAAGAAAAAAGGTTTAAACTGAATTTGCTCTCCAGTCTAGCCTGCCACGTAAGTGCTAAAGCTAGGCCAGTAGAAGCATTCATCTGCAACCAGGGACTATTGCCAACATGTAAGTGTGGAAGCACACCCTCAGTCCCATCACTTTAAAGGTAATAAAAACGAATTGGCATTAGAATCATGAGACAGTTACATTTCTCAATCAAGAAGCTTACAATAAATTCACCACAGAGTTCATTTATTTGCAAATACATTGGATTTAATAGCTCTTGAGGTTGAATGGAACTAGAGTGAGAGGAAAAAGCTTAAACTCTAAGTATCACTCCACAGTGAAACCAAGGCACTAATTAATTAAAAAAAACTGGCCACAAGCTCAGATCCTCAGGAAGGTGGGGAGGTGAAAAAGGAATAGCTCAGAACTGAGAAGATGAGTGAACAGTGGGAAACCTAACCCCCATTTCAATGCATTCAATTCCAGTGCTTCAGAGAGCACCTAATCTTTGTGACAAAACCAAGAAAAATTAATTCCCCTGAACAGGGCTGCCAGGATGTTACCTTGCTTTTGGAGAGTGTGGGAGAATGCCCTCACTCGGTTACTTTTTTTCCTCAATGATCTTTTCCTTGTATTTTTGCTTATTTCCAAGTACTACATGATCCATCAAACAAAAATACTTGTTCAGTCTAAATCTCTGGGCTCGTCAACCAAGCATGGTACCAAATAGACCCAGCTACTGATTTTACCCAACTATTTTCAACCATTTTTATGCCACTGAGCTCTTAATTAGTCTTTCAAATTGCATTCATTTGGGATTTACTGAAAAGTACATTTTTTGTAAAAAGCTTCCAAATTCAATTACTTTGCTTCCTAATATTTTTTCTTTTAAAAAAAAGTCAAACCATGTATTTCCATGATATCAAAATGCAGTTAATAGGGTTCACAGAAAGCACAGAACTGATGTTTGATGGTCAGTATACGAACATCAAGTACGAGTTAATTACAACTTCTATATCTATTACAGGTTTTGGTATTTATGGAAAGTGTTACAATCTCTGTATTCAGTCTGACAAAGTGTCCTTCTCCCAGTTGTTTTATAGCAAGGAAATGCAGAGCTCATTGCCTTTCTTTTTGGCCTGTAAAGTTCTTTCTGCTTAAAAGCTGAAGAATGTAATGGAAAGCAAAATTCACAAGAAACTTGTGAAATTATTTGATCTAAATTTCAGTCAAATCACTCAATGTGTCAGGCCTAACTGATGCCCCCTTTGATCTCCATGACCTTCCTTCTCCAATGAAGTTTAGACATCTAAATCGTTTACATTAAGGATGGTGAGAGTTAGGTGCATGAACACCTTTCAGAACCTGGATCTCTGTAAGCTTAAATGAGGCCTTTCAAATTAGAATCCCAGAGTTCTCCTGTGCATCTGCTGGACTTGAAATTACGAACACTTTCTCTAAAGCAGGTCCAGATGGCTTACAGCCTTGTCTCCCTAGCCTCCCAGGTTGTATTCACAAGCACTTGTACTTAAATCCATCCCAGAGATCCCACTCTCTCCTCTTACGTATTTAATACAATGAGCTTCACTAAAGGAATAACACCAGACAAAGCCAATCTCTTACAGGGCCTCACATTTACTTGGGAAGCTTCACCTCTTACCTTTTATTTCCCTTTCCTTCTCATGTGCACTTCTTTATGTTAATGAACTAAGTCAAGATGATTATTACAATAACAGAACAAGCAAGACATAACTACTGAAAACTGTAATCAATGCCTCAATTCGCCTTGTGTGTGTGTGGGGGTCTACCTGAATTGTATATGAATCACAAGAGAAGGGGCAGGGGAGAAACCTTTCTGGCTCTTACAGTCATCTTTTTTTTTGTACCATAATCCCAACAAAAATAGTTTCAAGAAAGCTTTACCTTAATTCTGATGCTATACTAATAAAACTTTATACAGTGAAGTGTGAAAAGCCAGCATTAACTTTAGTAGCTGTCTTGAGAAAAAGGTGATACTAGATATACAGTTGTCATTCCAAAGAGAGGGGGGAAAAAAAAAAAAAGTATTTCCACTTCCAAGGACTCAGATTGCATACACACACATTTCTCCAATGAAAACAACCATGTTGCACTGCTTCCTGATGTTGGTCAGACAAGTCAGTATCTGTTTGTAATCCACCACAAAATAATACAGCAGAAATTCCTCCAGCTGATAACAACAGGTTAGTCTCTCAACAACTTAGCTATAGGATCTGTCCTCTGCCTATTAACCATAAACTCTTGATTTTGTCCAGAACAAGTCACAGAAAACAAAGCCCTATTTATTTCAGCAAGTATCCTTACAGAAGCCTTTTTAAAAATCTTATATAAACATGTAGGGGCAGTTGTGTTAAACATGTAGGGGGAGTTGTGTTACTTAAGTACAGTAGAAGGATAATGAGAAAACTATATACTAAAAAATGGTAAGATTCCCATGATACTATTTACAGTAAGACATAAATGGGATTTTTCCTTTTAATACAAGTCATTCCCAGATGAAACAAAGTGCAAAGGACACAGGTTTTTCTATAGATTCAGACAAATGTTTCGAAGACCAATTTGTAAAGATGAAAGAGCCAGGGAGCAGCACTGCTCTGGCAGGGAAGCCAGGAGCTGAGGACAGCCCCGGGCAGGACCTCACCAGTAAAGCCACCACCCCAGAGCGGAGTGGGCAGAGTCAGCTGGTGAGTCATGGGCTGTGCGGCCAGTCCTGTGATTACCAGACAAATAAGAGGTGACAAAGCAAGCCCAAGGTCAATCTGGGAAGTCCAGTCAACAAGTCTGGACAAGCAAGGGCGAGGAGTGACCACAGTCCTTCCTAGCCCATCGCTCTGAGCTGAAGGGAGGCTCCTGGAGCCCCAGGCAGGGAGTGTGAGTGGAAATCCTAAGGTGAGGCTGGGCCAGGTACTTAAGACACGCTTGTGCTCTCTGACTCTGGCAGTAGGGAATAAACAGACATTTACACAGATTTCTCAAAGACACACGGACATAGATTAAATAGGAAAGAGTTGAAGACATCACTCTCACAACTATCCACTCTGCTCCTATGGCAGGATCACCAGCAGTCCTTGCAGCAGTTCCAGGACTAGCACACTGCAGCCTGCATCAGGATCAGCGTGCCTTCAGCTGCCACACCGATTCACAAGAAAATGGAATGCTCTTGCCTCAGGCATGACAACCACTAAAGCAGCAGAACAGACACCTACCAGAGAAGCTGTAACACCGTTAGCTATCCAGCCTTAATCCTCTGTCTCATATCTGCCAGAGCTAGCAGGAACCAGCTGCAACATGGTGAAGTAGTTCCTGGTGCCCTGACTGTTTGCTGCCACTCTCTTCAGGCGTCTTTACCCCCAGGCAGCAGACGGTGGAGCAGATGGAGCCACTTCCACACCAAGCCTGGCACCTCAGAGCAAGACACCTCTCAGCGCCGCTGCCCGAGCGGCTAACAGCAGCCGAGGCTGCACAGGGCTGTAACCGTGTACACAGGTGAAGTGTTTGGGGCTTCCATTTGCTAAGTGCCTAAGATCTAAGAATGTTTTTAACTCAAACCCTGTACGCTACATTTGATTGACATAACTTGGTTTTCCTTACTGTCACTTCAGCCCAGACGCCTTATTGCAAGAACACAAAACGGGCCAGTGGCTTCGGCTGCTGTCAGTGACTTCCAACCAGCTCCATGGCCCACTGCTTTTTAGAGTTAGTCTTTTTTTAACAACAATTTAAGAAATAAAAGCTATTTAAAACAAGCAGCATAAAAAGAAGTATCATTTGTTTCACATGATTATTATGTGCATACTAATGACAGGAAGACTACTGCAAATGTTTTCCAACTCTTAAAAAAAAAAAGAAGAATGCTTCCTTTGCAATATATAATTTTGAATTTTAATTTAGATAACTCAGATTATTTACTGGCAACAAAAATATGCATATTCATGAGTTCTGATTTATTATAATCTTTATTTCTGATGTTCTGCATCTGTGAATACTTGAACTACTTGAGTTTGCATTCATGGGCAATTATACAGGAATCTCAGAGTAGCAACAGATTGATTTATAGTTAAGAGTCTGTAGCACAGAAAGCCAATTCATTTTCTTTCACAAGGACTGTGGCAAGAGATTTGGGACTGATGCTTCCACCCTCATTTTTCAGCAAATTACTTCTTGTCTAATAGACTACAGATCAAGGTCATTGTAGTGAGGATCAAAACAGTGATTTATAAATGCATTCACTCTACTAATAGTTCGCTCAGGTTCAAAGAATAAAGTTAAATAGACAGCAAGTAGAAACCGAGAAGTTAGAATCTCCACAGGTGAATGGTGCTTTACAGAGGAAAAGCTAGACACACTATTTGGTCATTCCACCTTCACACCCAGGGGCTCCCTCAAGTTCCCTCATGCTGACTTCCAGTGAGCCTTCTAGAAATGCACACACTTACTATGGAAACCACATTTTTCTTAAAAATCTCTGCTTCTCTAAGCACACTTCTTCCTGGTTCTGCCTTTCTTGTCATTCATTCCAGCCTTCTGAAGTGGAAAGATTCTTCTAATGAAACAAGCTTTAATTAATTTCCAAAGGTAAGTCATAGGAAGAATGAAACGAACCCATAATAAATCTGTGCGAAATATAATGGGAGAAAGTAGAATGAATACAGCTTTTCATGCATATACTGAGTAAAGATGATTATCAAGCTCACTGATGCATGCAATAGTCCCTCTATTTTACACTCACACTCCTTCAAGTGAAGGAACACAACTGCAGAGGGTTCCCAAGAAAGCTCCTCCCTCATTTTCCTCTCCTTGTGTGACAATAGACCTCTAAATGCTGGTAATGACAGCCATTAACACAGAAAATGGGAGGATGTGCGAAGAGCTTTTAAAATCGAGTTTGGATCACCGTATTTAGAGCAACTGGGGCTAACTGTTACTTTGGCGAGCTTCTTGCCAGTATTTATCCAACGTTTGTAAACAGTAGAAACCCCACACATATAAACAATTTCTGCTGAACAAAATCATCTTATAACTAATCTTCATTTTCCACACAGTCTGCTTTAAGATGAAAGTAATTCCACAGCATTACTCCAAGACATACGAAATTAATGAAAACAACTGCAGTGTCGCATAGCTGTAAGGCAAAGACCTACCTCTGAGAGCAAATCACGATGCTGTTCGTTGGAGGTAGAAGGGACCAGAATTCATGCACACCACATCGTAGCTCGCTGTGGGGTGCAACTGTATTAGACATATCCGTGGCTTACAAAAGCATCCTGTTCTGAACAACTGCAGTATTATCTACCACATCTGTCAACTAAACTGCCTCATGTGAACAGATACATGACTTCTTTCTTGTTGTTTTATAAATATTATGATAAGTTTACCCTGAAGGGCTTTAAACTCATCTTGTCCTCTAGTCCTGGGAGATGTGATGAGCTCTGAGAACCATAAGGAAAATACAGTGCTGTAAGAGAGAGCAAAATACTGCCTGGTACAGGTGTTGGCTGCTTGCAATTTGCCACCACTTAAACTGCAATTCATCCTCCCTCCATTTTTAAAGAAAAGCGTAAAACACTTTAAAAATAACACAGCAAATTCAAAACAAGCAAGTTCATAAGCAGAAAATGTAGAGACAGGAAAATATCCCGTCTCAGAAGGCATAGGATGACTTTTTTGACTTGTACGTTCAGTTGTAGAGTATCAGCAGACCTAACTAAAAGGGGTGCCAGCAACACTGCTTAAAAGCTAAATAAACCATTCAGCCTTCCTTTTGGGAAGATTTCCAAATAAAAGACAAGCTGATAGACTTGTCTGTTGTTCAAAAAAGAATTCTCCTCAGTATAGTTATCACCCAGCCTGATCTGAAATATTGGGAATTCCATCAGGATTTTAATTCTTTCAAACCCTGTGGAGAATCCAAGAACTTCCTCCTGTCTGCAAGATGCATGTATCTTCAATATCTATATATTTAATAGTAAAAAAAGTTTAGAGATGCATATCACCTTATTTATTAGTCACATATCAACATAAATTTTCTTTGAGGAGTCAGATTAAATATTAGCGAAAAGGTTTGCCTTCCTAAAAACTTTGTATTACAGAATATGTCAGTTCATTCCTTAAGAATTTAAGCCTTTCAACAAACTCACAGTAATGATCACAACAGAGCTTCAAAGTTTTAGACAGAAGTAGAAATAACACCCTGGTTTAGGAAAGCGGGTGCTTAAGCATCTTTGACCCATTCGAGAGACATAGTTTCCATTACAGGTCAACAAAATACCTCCATCGACTATTTATCAGCATTTATAAGAGACTGGTATTCACTTTTGATAAAATAACAGATAATGGAAAATAATTAAATAAATCAGTCAGTCGTGGGCCTTCAGCATCCTCTGAACATAAGATCTCTATAGTAAGCAACTTCCTTTACTTGCTAAAGTCAGTTTGTAAGTGAAGTATTTTCTGCTTCTGGAACAGTATTAAGCGCTGTTATAAGTGCTTTTCCAACAAGACCGTATCTTTTCCAGAGCTTGTAGCATAACTACTTACCTCAAACAAACGAACAAGTTTATACACAGCCTGGCCCGCTACCTACAACAAACTAGAATCAACTTTCACCGGCAATACATTCACCTTAACAGAATGCTGAGTAACTCCTGCCAGTTTTCTGAGCAGAAGGAATATTTGTCGTTTCACTCAACCAAATGCACACCGCCAAGGGAGAGGAAGGCAGGTGTGCTTGTAAATGGCCAAACACAGCTGGCCAACTCAGGTAGTGCTAAGCAAGAGATTGATCAGGTCCTTCTGTTAGTTTTCACCTTCCATGAATACAGAAAAATATTTCTGATGGACTGGTAAATACTAAAAATAAAATTGTAAGAATCCTTACTGATCCATATCTAGGAGATCTCAGCCCTGGAGGCAGCAGGAGCAGTCACACCGCTACCTCCCGCCAGACCTCAGCTCCTCGGACCCGAAAACCCACCCGGGAGCGGGAACACGAGCCCACAGCCGCTCCCGGGCGGTGGGCGCTCCGCCTCCCTCCGGGCGGGCGGCGGCGAGGCCGGACCTCACCGTGGCCGTTGCCACAGGGAGACACGCGACGCGGCCCGGGGGCTCGGCGGGGACTGCGGGGGGCTCGGTGCCCGCCCGGGGGCGAAGGGACGCGGGGACCCCCGGCCGCCCTCAGAGCTCGGCGAGAGACTGCGTGGGGACGCTGCCAGCGGGGGGCGCCGCGGTGCCCGCCCTGCCCGTCTCCTAGCGACAGGGCTCCGCCCCGTCCCGCCATCCGCGACCCGTGACTGGTCTGCTTGGCCGTCTATCACCCCGGAGCCCTGCCCCCGGCCGGGCGGTGGCTGTACGGCGTCCCGCCGGCCGCCGCGGCGACCGGGCAGCGCGTCGCAGTGACCCCGCGGCGCTCGTGCCGTTGTGGGGCGCGCCCCACAAGGGACGGGAGCGGGGCGACCAGGCAAAGGTAAGAGCGGGCGGTCGTGCCCGGCCCCGCTGGCGGAGGCCCTGGGGCGGCGGCCCTGAGGCGGCGGCCCTGAGGCGGCGGCGGGCAGGCCCGGGCATGTCCCGGCCGGCCTTGGCTGTGGAGGCCTCGGGGCCGCGCCTGGCGCGGCGGCGGCCCCCGGCTGAGGCGGGCGGTGTAACTCTGAAGTTTGGGATAAAAAACACCGTGAGTGTGAGTGCACCCGCGGGCTGACGGCTGCCCGGCCGGCCCAGGCCCAGCTCGCTCGCTCCGCGGGGAGCCGCGCTGTTTGCTGCAGCCCCTCCGAGTGTTCCACGCATGTTGGTACTTGGTTAAAAGTACTTAGACTTAGTTCACATACCTACAGAGGAAGGAAAGTTTCTGTCTTTATTTTAGAGACGATAGCTTTGTAAGTTTTCCCCCCTTCAGTTGTCTAATACTCTCGCATTTGTTTCTTGTTACAGATGATTGAAACCCTTGTAACTACTGACGCTCAGGAACTGTTGTACCAGCTCACAGCCTTGTTGGAACAGGAGTTGAGATGCCAGCCAAAGGTCTCTGGCCTGAGACTAATTGAATGTGCTCATGATAATGGCCTCCGAATGACTGCAAGGCTGCGAGACTTTGAAGTGAAAGATCTTCTCAGCTTAACTCAATTCTTTGGCTTCCATACAGAGACGTTTTCACTAGCTGTGAATTTCTTGGATAGATTTTTGTCAAAAATGAAGGTAAGGCTTTTTAAAATTTATGTTCCCGCTTATCAGCTTCTGTTCATTGCAACCTTGTTCCTGTTATAAGTTAGCACATCTTGGCTTTACATGGCTAAAGGTTAAGCTCCTTCCAGAGATTCTGATTGTGCAAGAGCTGAAAAATGGCTTTTGCTGTTCAGATTTTGATACTGTTGAGGAAGGCATTTTCTCTGGAGAAGGAGGGCATCAGTTGTCACTTGTGGATACCCACAGGCTTGGAAATGGAGGCTGTATTAATGGATTAGGTCAGGACAAATTGTCGTGCCTGTTGCAAGAACATGTTAAATTACTATGTACTTTATTGCTGTTTCAACCTGCCCATAAACGTCATGTATATCAAGAAGCTTGATGCTGCTCAGCACTCAGAATCTGGAAAAACATTCAGTTGTCTCTCCACTCTACCGTGCATATGTGGCATGCTGACCTGGGTTGTTTCTAATAGTCTAATGAGACAGGATTACCACTGTGCTATTTGGTCTAGAACAAAAGCTTGTTTTCCTTGTGTGTTTAAACAAAAATGAGAAAGCTAGATGGGGCGGATAGAAAAATGATGATTTGAAAGGCTTCTGAATCCAACATACACAGTAAAGATAACTATAATGCCTACGGAATAAAATCAGATAGTTTTTATATATATATATATATATATGTACATATATAGAGAGAAAAGAGTAAAAACAAGGGCTTTTCTTTGCGTGAGTCAAAACGTACAACACTTTATGTCCTAGAAGTTTGATTGGACTGTTGTGGAACCTTAGTAAGAAACCACTTCTACCTCAGTCAAAATATATTGTTCCTCAACCTTGCTTTTTAGATCATTGAGACAGAACCTCTAGTGTGTAATGGTCTTCTCAATTAAATAAAGATAAAAATGTAAGTAGATAAAAGACTGATTTATTGATCTTAAGAAAACAGAACCACCCTCCCCATCCACCATACTTTTTTCCTCAATTACACTGGTGCCTATGTAATTTGGTACTTGCATGTTGAAATGGCAAATCAAAGGCTGCCTTCTTTGTAAATCACAAGAATTTACTTTTCTTTAGGTACAGCCTAAACACTTGGGCTGTGTTGGACTCAGCTGCTTTTACTTGGCTGTGAAGGCATCAGAAGAAGAGCGAAATGTTCCCTTAGCCACTGACTTAATTCGAATAAGTCAGTACAGGTTCACTGTTTCTGATATGATGAGAATGGAGAAAATCGTATTGGAGAAGCTGT
Organism: Tyto alba; assembly: GCF_018691265.1. Lineage (NCBI taxonomy): Eukaryota > Metazoa > Chordata > Aves > Strigiformes > Tytonidae > Tyto > Tyto alba. The sequence goes on from NW_024881279.1 coordinate 15,738,462, forward strand.
CTTGGAAAGTCAAAGCTACAACAGCCTTCCAATTTCTACAACTGTATCATTCGCTCATTCATGAGAATTTAAGCTGTGAAAGGTAAAATACCTAATACTTGTTTTGTTATGACTGCATACAATCAGGAAGCCTATGTAGAAAAGCAAGCAGGGGAATTACTCGAGTAATTGGTCTTTTTATACTTAAAAAACCCACAAACTTTCCCCTTTATTGGTAAATAACATACATGTGAATATCTGTGGTTTAATATTATTAGAATTGTAAATATTGTTTGCATAAGTGGATCTGAAGAGTATTGCTCTCTGAGCCAAAACCCAAACTTGCTAAATAATGATGATACAATAAATCTCTGCTTACGGGGCACTAAGTATTGCATCATTGCAAAGATTTCAAAATCTGGCTTAGAAAGAGATTCCTTTTGCTAGTAAGTGCAATAAGCTCTTGTTGGTAAGCCTGTTTTGACAATGCAACTCCCCCCAACGTAACACAAGATTTATTTTTGGCGTTACAACTGCCAAAACTGAACAGCTGTTTGACTGTAACCCTAGAACTTCTGAAACAAATGAGGCCTTTGTTTAGATAGCGAATATCCTTGCTGCTTCTCTGAGTTCCCAGGGTTGTGCTGCCTTGATCGAGCTTGTGTTCTTCCACATTCACTAGTCTGTTTTTACTATAGGAGAAAACACCTTAATTTTGAGAGACTTGAGACGCAGCTGAAGGCATGTCACTGCAGAATCATGTTTTCTAAAGCCAAGGTAAACGTCTTGAAAGTTCAGAGACAGACTACTGAAACTTAACAAAGCAGTGTTTAAAAACGTGTTCTCTCTCTGCAGCCTTCAGTCTTGGCACTATCTATTATGGCACTAGAGATAGAAGAACAAAAACTGCTGGAGTTGACAGAGGCATTGGAATTTCTGCAGTTGCATTCCAAGGTATGTATAGATTAAGTTTCAGGGGAGGAAGGAAGAAAAATGCATGCAAGGGGCTACATAGTGGCGAAGGGGGAAGTCCATTGGCACACTGGTTTCTTTTGTGGCTTTGGGTACATTTTTTTTCCATTTGGCTTGGGATCTTTGGCTTCCTATTCTGTGTGAAGAATCTGGAATTACATGTATGAGATAAAGTTTTAATGGGTCATTAATATGTGAGATTGTGTCTTGCTATTTAGATAAACAGCAGGGATCTGACCTTCTGGAAGGAACTGGTGTTGAAGTGCCTTACAGAATATTCCTCGAGCAAGTGTTCCAAACCAAACGTTCAGAAGCTAAAATGGATTGTGTCTGGACGTACAGCGCGGCAGCTGAAACATAGCTACTACAGAATAACACACCTTCCTACAATTCCAGAGACCAGTGCATAATAGGTAACTCCTTGTAAAATCAACTTCTGATAATGTAGAATTACTTAGCTGTTAACTACCTCAAAGTTTCTTATTCCATATGGGTAACCCCTTCAAGACATGTAACATAAGCATAATGGGCCGGTCACAGAGGGTGGTCTATTCTCAAGTTCATGCTTGAGCCAGTGCTGCACCTAAAGAAGTGGCAACCTCATATATGACTGTTGGAGAACGAACTGTTTCTCTGGTGTGCTCTGAGAGCAGAAATGTCTTCCACAGACGTTGGAATCTCATTCCAACTAAAACGTGGAGTAAAACTGCTAAAAAGACAGAGGAAAAACTTGGCTTGCTCCTATCCTAAGAACCAGATAAAAGGAATAGTTGCCTTTTAAAATGTGTTTCCTGTATTTGTTCACATAACCACTTAAACAGGTTTATACAGTTGTATAACTGTCTAGTAAATTCTAAAAACTGTTATTAAGTTTTTCATACTACTGTAGTATTGTACTCTGTAGAAGTTGTGAACTACTTCCTTACCTAGACTTTAATTCCAAAGGCTGTGTATTTTCTATAACAGCTGTCTTGCTCTTCTCTTGCTTTATTAAAGTCTAATGCTTTATTTAGCGCTCATAGAAAGCCCTGCAGTTGACTGCTTTGGTTTTGCTTTTTTTTTTTTTTTAATAGGACTACAGTAAAGTGGAGAGAACCATCCTGTGACCCTCTCAACAGACAAAGGAATATTTGAGAAAGTCTGAAACATGTTCTTAATAATGAAGAGCTTAACTTGTAGAAAGAATTTGTAACACTTCAGACTGAAGATCCTTCCAGCAAATATGTTCTTTTCATGATGATTACAATATTCAGTGTCAGTTTTCAGTCTTTTTTGTTAGACTGCTTACTGTTCAGTGAAATATCATAATACTGATACAAAAAATTTTAACACTGTGTAGAGCGGTGTGTGTAGTCTAACGTTGGTTTACTGTAACTGCAGGTGCTGAATTACATACTTAATTTTGAAGATCTGGTTCACTTTCCAAAGATGATGTGACACTATGAAAAGATCATGTGCTGTAGCATAGTGCTGCAGTGTCTCAAACTAAAGACTAATCCCACTTACTACTGATGACAATAGCAAGTGCCTGTCAGTCCACCTGACACGCTGTTTGAGCAGTGTCCCGTGTCTACATGTTCCTGCTGGGCAGGGCGTTGGCCTTCTACCACAGGCATCTTAAAAACTAAGCTATGTGATACCCACAGAACAAGTCAGCTGGAGGAGGAGCAAAGAGCAACCTTACTTTGTTGCCTTATAAAAGGTAGTCACAGCGTCAGGAACTTCAGTATTATTTCAGAGTGTAAAAACTTAGTAATAACTAAAGAAGGCTGAGGGAAGTACTGAGTCACCTGCTCCAAGTGTGACCGGTTTTCCAAAGTTTCACTGGACCAGGGGTAAAAGCTGATGCTGAGCAGGTACATCTTTAAAGGCAGTGTAGGAGCAGGGCTAATGCCCCATCAGGGCCTTTATGTAGGAACAATCTAGTTGAGAAATGCTGAAGATTGCTTCAACTGTGATCTCTTTAATGGTAAGCTTTGTAAAATACAACTTCTTTTTCTGAAGACCAGATCAGTACTTGAGGCATATTGTGCTTCTGGTGCTAAGGAGGAAGTGAATAATAAGAATGGGGTTTTGTATGTAAGATGAATAAAGATGTTGGGGGAATGTTGCTGATGACCTCTTGAATTCCGCTTCACTGTGGAGCAGAGGCTGTTCGTAACCAACTGCCATCTGGGTGAAGGGGAGAGCAGAATGTTCTGGACAGAGCCGGGGCCTAAATGGCAGCCAACCCACCCTTTCCCCTTAATAGTAATAGCTGGGGGGGAAGCCATTCTTTGCATATCTCGAACTGGTTAAACCTTTCACAGAAGAATTCATACCAAAGCTCTATACTGGACAAATCAAGCCTTCTCATGAACTCATGGGAGTGATTGCACCGTGTAACGTGTAATTGGTTTTGCATCTGCCACTATGACCTGTGTGTGGTGCTGGCCTGGGAAAAGCATACACGTGATTCGCACATCGGCCTGGTCAGCCTGCTGGGAGACAGGGAGCAGACGCACTGTGCAATTACAACTGTCATGTCTCAAGATACGTACCTTTCAATTAAACACTGAAATGTGCTTAACTGAGTAATGTTTTTTTTCTGTTTGTTATAAAACATATGGTAGGAAGCATATAAAGTGAGTTACAGCTGAACAGTACCTTGAAATCTTCCAGGCAGTAGGTAAGAGATTATGGAAATTTTCTCAAGTTCTGTTTCAGGTTTGTTTTTTAAGAGGTTGAAGCTGCATGGGAGAAACTAGAGAACCAACAGGAAAAACTCAAAGTGCTTGATGCAAATTATTTCACTTTGGCCCACCCTGACTTGCAATCTTTGGAGATGTGAAAGGGTCAAGATTGAAAAGACTGACTAATGTAGACTGTTCAAATTTGACTTCAACCCTCGTACGTTATTTACCTAATAGAACATATTACTGTTTTTATACATTGCAGTAAATACAGGAATGGTGCTTGCTTAAGAGAATCTGGCACTGAGATAACTAAGCCTGAGATTTGAGTTTCTCCACTAATCTGAGAATCTCAGTTTGGCTAAGTGTAAGTTTAGCTATACATTTCTGCTCCTGAGTCAGAGCAGCTCTGGTCCTTTGAAGAAAGAGAGCAGTGCTATCCCATTAGTCTGAGCTGATCTTGAACCAGGTGCATGAAAAATGCCAGTAGACTCTCCTCTGCTCATTTGTGTAGCAGAGCAGCACTGAATGAGTGCCCAGGATTATTTCCGACAGCATGGATTGCTCTGGCTACTGTATCACATACCCAGATTTCTGCATCTGTCAAATACCTGTTACAGTGAGGGGCTGAATTCCAGTGAGACTTGTGGGATGTAACACAAACCATTATTTACTAAAGTATAACCAGAGCACTGAGTAGACGCTAATTAAAGAAAGGCGTAGCATGAGTATTCTCAGGTTCATCCTGATTCTTCCCAAATTGGAGGTCTGTAACTTACGCTAGATGACAGAAGTAGCTAACCAAGTAGTTCAATCCTTTTCTCTTACAATTTAGAGTTGTGATGCCTGAATTCATACTTCACAGTTGTCCTCTTTCCCTGACATCAGCCTTGAACTTAGCTGTAGCATGACTCTCAAGCTACTACATAAAGCAGAAGATACAGGAATAAAGTGCATGTAGTAACTACGTTTGTGCACTGAACTGTCAGATGCCATTCTGAACTTCTGGTATAAGCAAAAAGACATACAAAACTGTCCAGTGCAAACTAACTGCTGTAGCAGAAAATAACATTTCACTGGCTAGTACTTCAGCACTTTGATACATTAACTGTTTTCAATTTTCCTCTGTTTTCAGTAACTTTTGCAGCAGTCCTGTTCATTTCTTAACTATACTGTCGATTTTCCATACTAGGATCATGGTAAAGGTACAAAACTTCATAGCCATAGATGAGCGTTGGATATCACACTACTTTCCTTTGTACAGTAAGGCAAGTTCTCCAAAACCCAAGCGGAGTGTATGGGTTTACTTGACATTCTGTAAAGATGACAGGGGTCAAAGGAGCACACTTCATTGTTTCAGGAGTAGTGACGCTTGCTTTTTGTACATCAAGAAAGCAGTGGATATAATTACAATGAAAGCATTTTTCCTCACCTGTGGCTTTATTTTTGCCATATGCCAACAGAAACAATAATACAATTTTAGAAATAAAGCTCAGCAGTATGATGGACAGCTGCTGGCAAACTATCACCAGGGAGACTTCTGCTTAGGATTTACGTATAGGAGTAGTTTCAGTGTTCTAAACACAGTAGGATTTGGCAATGACATTTTCTTCCTCTGTTAGTCTGCCACAGTTTTCATCCTGTATAATGTTGTAGTTGGACTGCTGCTCAGCTGCATCCTTAACAATGAGTAGAAAAATCCTGATACATAATTGGCACATGCAAAATATTACATCATGAAACAGCTACGTTTAAAACGTGGCTATTAAATTAAAACCATCTCCAGAAATCTACAGTTTCTTAATTACATTATCAACAAATTGTGCTAGATGTTGGTAATGAATAGAAGCAAGATACCATTTTCTAATTAGGGACATCCTCTCAAAAGTCATTATATTCTCTTACTTTCAGAATCTCAAATATTTACACCGAAAGGCTGTATTACATGAACACATAAAATTGTTTCTAATCAGACTTTCACCTGACCTTTCAATTTTGTAGTACTGCTTACGTGGTAGCAAGTATTAATCATCAGTGCTACACTTGACAGCACAGTGGATTGTAAAACCTCTGAGGCAAGATGCAGTGGTTTCTTCATTTAGATTACTTCTTTAGAATGACAGGTATGAACTCTCTGAGGGCTGCTACAGAAGGAAAAGGTAACTGTAGCCATCCTAATATCCTTCCCATCGCAAATTAAGAGAAAATATTAACTACCTTGCTTATAACAGCTAATCCTCAAGGGTGAATAAGATATTCTTGCATGAAGATGAGTGGTATATTTGTTACTGACTAGTTTACTATGGTGTTTCTAAAAAAACAAAACAAATACTCTGCTTAAAGACGGTACTTTGTGTACATTGTTCTCTATACTTTGTCCTGTAGTATTAGAAAGTTATCGCAGCTTATAAATCAGCTGGTAACACTTTGTCTTCATTCTACTGAAAGAGATCTTCTTTACTGAAGTAATTACTTGAGGACAATCTGCTGAAGAGATCACTGATGTCTTCACAAGTTACATGATTCCAGTTCTTAAAAGTGTGATGTGTAATTCCTCTCAAGGAACACAGATAAAACCAGTTTACTTCTCAAGACTAGAAAAGTCTGGTCCTCCTTTGCTGTAATTTCCAGAAATTTCTGCCCCACTGAAGTCAAATCCAGGGTTCTGATGGAAATGAGAAAAAAGTTTAAGATACATCATTCATAATAAAAATGTTTAACCCCCCCGCACACAAACAAACAACAAACAAAAGCCCCAAACTGTTTCTATTAACATTCTGCCATTGTCACAAGGACATATAATGATCAACTTGTCATCCATTTGTCATGGCACTGAAATTCTTGGAAAGTGCATCAACAATTAAACTTTGAGTTGTCATAGTTTGCCCACTGCTGAAGTGACTTTGTAGTGCTGTTCTCATTTTGGCACTTACATCTCCCAGTGAAGAAATATTAAGGAAAGTGTAAGAAAAATTCCTGGCTTCCAGTGTCCCTTAAAATTACTATTTGAAAATGTAAGTACCTGCCATGCTGGATAACATGTTTCATAAAAATTACGTTCTTTGTTGCAGTATGTTGTGTGCTGATTCAGCTGTTAAGTAGTAAGTTGTAATGCTACAACTCTGCAGGTGTGCATAGGAATAGTTGAATACTAAAGGTGTACCAAAGCAATTCAAACAATTTTAGGAAAAGGGGAAGGAAAATATTTTCCAGCTAACTATTTTACATGATCTGATGCTACAAATGTATTCAACAGAGCTTGCTGTTAGAAGTTTGTTGTAAATATGGCTGTCATAACTCTAGATAAAAATAGAAATTGTCTAGCCTCAGTGTAAAGTTGTTACTATTATGCAACAAACCCTAAACCAGCAATAACCCCCCAAACTCATCTTAACTTTTCCCAAAATCTTCAGACAGACCACAGAGAGAATCACCTCTTGAAAGTACAATGATAAAGCCTCGTGAACATTCTATATATATCGAACAGTATATGTTTCCATGGCAGTGGACAGCAGAACAATTTTGCTCAGCTTCCATGGCCACTACCCCTGTGTGCAAACACAAAAAACAGAGTAATTACGGTCCTTTAACTTGCCTCTCTTTGGAATCGCTCCAGTGTAAGTTTCCTTTGCATCTGGTCCTGTACCCAAGGATCAGCAGCATATTCATTTTCTAACAGAGACGTCCAGCAATTTCCAGCATCTCGATTTGTCTTCATTAGAACAATTCGAATCAGCTTCCTGTCTTCTGTTGAATGAAAACAGACACAAAAAATAACCACTAAACTCAGTCCCATGTGCCAGTCTTTCCTGATGTTTTGGTGAATTCACCACTAACAAGCATAGGAATTTTTTTGGTGAAATAATTCAAATTCTCAATGCCAATGCCAACCTGGTTATTCATAAATAAACAGGCATTAACAAGAAACAGGCTGAAGCAAAGATAGCCTCTACAGCCATCTCTCCCCTTTATGGCCTGTAAAATGCTGAAGCTGTTTTAAGGGATTGAAACACAGTTCATAAATACTTCTATGGCAAACAAACTAACCCTTTAGAGAGGATCACAAGAGAGAAAAGATTTAATCTATTAGTATGTACAGCTCAGCTAAGGCAATTGGGAAGGATTTGAGGTCAGGCTTTACAGATCATTATTGCCACTAAAAGCCACAACTAAGTTTTAGCGACATAAGGAATTATAATCAATTTATTTAACCACTAACTGCATGCCTATAGACAATATACTGGAAGTGCATTTCAAAGTTAACAAATGGGATGTTTAGTTCTACTTAATTGAATAAATACAGCATCGTAAAGTGTAGTTTGAAGATCATTTGCATAGTGGAAAAGAGTAGGCTTCACTTCACAAGGTTTGTTTACACTTCTAGTTTTCATGATTACATTACTAAATTATTAGACAATATATCGAATAAATATTGAACGCAAAACAAAATCCATCACAGGAAAACACTAAGTGAGAGGCACAGCCCACAAATATGAGTGCCAAAACTCAATATATTCTGAACAGTTTACAGTATTTATGATGCAATGATCAGAGCAGGTTTTTTTTGCTCATTATCTGCAGGTACCTTAGCGTGCTTTTTAGGTTTCTCTTTGATTCTCTCAGACCATAGGTTTTGTCACCCATCCCAAAAATATAAGGCATACAGTGTCAACTATCCCCAAAACATAATGCATAAGGGGAAAAAAACAAGAAAAGTAACAATTACAGAGAAGCACAGACCACATAACTGTAATTGTCTAGATTTAATGAAGGTTTGCAACAAACTTCTTACTATATGGAAGTGTTGGTAATTCACTGACTACCATCTTCCAGGATACAGCATTTTTCCGTTAACCTTAATCTCTAGGGTTTTTGTAGTACCTCAGTTCCTTAGACAATAATGATTGTCTTTTTTACAAAACTATACACAGGAAAGAAAGTAATGTTTCCCATTAAAACATGGGGCTACACGCTTCTGCAGCATATTTTGAGAAGTTCTAATGCCCTCGTAATGTCATTTCAGGTGGAGGTTATTACCTAATGTCCATGTTCCTTCATCAGTTATTGTAGAGTCAAAAAGTTTACCCTGCAAAAGACACGTACAATATTACAAAACAGAAAAACCTGTTCAGTATCCAGTTTTTACTGAATTTTGAAGTTTTACTCCCAACTTACCTTCCTGTTTTCTACTGAAAATGAATAGGGCAACCTCGCCCTCCAAGTATAAATTTGCACATAAACTATCAAAAAATTATTTCTTGTTACAACATTTTTTTGTAAATGAAGCATTTGATACAGTAAAAATAGCTGTCATTGTTTCACTGTCCCAAATCTCATTGAAAGGGCTGTTATTTTTCAGAGGCTAATGCTGTTTTTTAATAGACTTATCACGAAAATGCCTGTGTATTTGTCAAGGGTAATGCACAGCTATGGTGCCACGTGTGTATATTATGCTACTAAGAATTATTCGTTGACAGTGTGAAAGTAAATCTGCTTCTGATCTGTTTTTTGGCTTTCAGCAGAGAGCTAAGCTATGCACTAAACACCGCCCAAATCACTGCGAAAAAAGAACGCAACTCCACGTGAATTTGTGGTCTTGATTTTTCCTATCCTCTTTCAAGGACCGTGCACTTGGACAGATCTGTTTCTAACAAATTTCCCTTTTAATTTATCGAAACCTAGATATGTAAAGGAGAGAAAAGGACAAAAAAAAAAAAAAAAAAAAAAAAAAAGGCGCAACGCGGCAGAAGGCGTTTGGATCCCCGCGGGCCGCAGCGGAGCTCCCCGCAGCCCCCGGCCGGGCCGGGCCGGGCCAGCCGCCGGTGCCCTCAGGTGCCGCCGCTGCCCTCGATGCCCTCAGGCTCCGCGGTGCCCCCGGCGCCGCCGCCCCCTCCGCTGCCGCCGCCCCCGGCCGGTACCTGCAGCACCTCCCGGCCCCGCACCGAGAGCGCGATGTGGCGGCTCTGCAGGCCGCAGCAGACGTCCTTAGCCCGGGTGCCCGGCGGCACCTGCACCTCGATGAACACCTCCTCCAAGGTCTGGTACCAGCGGCCCCAGGGCGTCCCGCAGGGCACCAGCCCGCTCCGCTCCTCGAACGGCGCCGACATGGGAGCGCCGCGGCCCCGGCCGCACACAACGCGCCCTGCGCATGCGCGCGGCCCCTCCAAAGCCGAGAGCAGCGGGGCGCCTGCTCCGCGTCGGGGGCGCTGATTGGATGAGCGAGCCTCAAAGCGGAGGAGGAGATTGGCCGCCCGGGGCGCGTGGGGGCGGCCGTTGCTCTCTTTGAACGCTGAGGGGCCGCCCTACCCCGCGCGCTGCTCCGGCTGCTGCCATGGCCTTCGCCCGCGCGCCGCTCCGCCGCTTCAACGATGCCTCCGGTAACAACGGCCCCGCGGGGTCCCGCGCTGGGGGTTGGGGGCGGAGGGGAGCCCGGTTCCTCCTTGGGAGTGCCGGAGGCGGCCTGCGGTTACCGCGGTGTGTCCCGGTCCTGCCCGTTTTTCCCCCGGAGAGGGCGGTTGCTTGTGAGCGGGCCTGTGAGGGCTTCTGGTTTAAGCTCTTGTAGGCGCTTTCTTTTTGAGGGGAAAGGAAAATCCGATTTTAGGTCGAATTTTGGCCGTAGGTAGATGGCTACTGAACGTCGTGGTGAGCAGATACAGTTATGTAGTAAATAAGACGATGGCAAACCAGGATTTGCTAGCCGCTTGATACTGTGATGCAAAACTACAAGAGAAGCGTACAGGTTTATTCACAACTGAAGTACTGCTACTGAGAGCGTTTTTTAATGTAGACAAATGCTTACAGTCAGTTTTGGTTGTGGCTGAATGCCTTGCTGCTGCTGTCACCTACTTACATTAAGTGAAGTTATTCTCAGTTGCAGAAAGCTGAAGCAACTAGCTAAGCATTTACTGGGCTTGAGACCACCTGACTACAATGATAATTGTATTAAAAATTTGTAGCCATCTTGCTTCTGTCTGCTGTTTCCCTTTAAAATGTTTAATTTTACTAACATAGCAGTTTTCATGTTTTTATAGAAGCTTAAGTAATGTAGTTCTTTAAATCAGAAAATTAGTTTTCAATAACATTGAAGTGGTCTCTTTTAAACTGGAAGATGGTTTAAAAAAATGCTTCAGGTCACGTTTTATCCTTTAACACTTCAGATTGGCTTTTTCACCAATTAGCACTAAGATCCTCTAACCATTTGTTTGTTTTTTGTTTTTTTTTTTTCTCTAGGTAAGTTAATGTATTGCAATTGCTAATAAGATGCCTTGCAATACTGTATGTATAAAGCACAGTTTATAGTTTTATTAGCAGTGTAATAAACCTACCCTTTCCCTACCATGTGTGCTGTACGTTTTCTTCATATTTATGGTGAGGATGAGGACAACTGAGACTCCAGTTGTTGGTTGTTTGGGCTTTTTTTTTTTTTTTCTTAAACTGCTTTAACATAGGTGTGTTAGTAGCCTCAACTTATTGAAGTTGAAAACCGTATTGTTTACTTTAATAGTTCTCTGCTGTTCTGAAAATCTCTTTTCTAGTATGTATCCCACTGCGACAATCCTGCGATGCTAAATCTTCGGACACACTGAGAAGTTCTCTGTTCTCTGAAACAAGTCAACGGGTTAGGAAACAGAAAAGTAGCTGTAAAGGTTGCACAGAACACAGTGGTATAATATCTTTGAATGTTACAATTATTAATGATTACATGCTGTTACTGCTCTGCTCCTGTTTGGAATTTGTTATGTGTTGCAGGGGCTCACTGCCTACCTGTCAGCTCAAGGGAACAGCAGCTGTAAAAATGTGTCTAACAATCTTGTAAAAATAGCTTTATATGCAATTCTTCATAATTAGGGGGACCTCTGGGATAAAATAAATTATTTTACTCCTTCATTAACCTTGATTTTAGTTGTATTTTCATGGCTTTTTCATATATTAAAGCATGCCTCAGTTGAAAAGCAACAGCATGGATGTGGGGGGGCGGGGGGAGACTTGGAAAAAGTTGGGTTCTCACAACTGGCTGTCATCTGGTAGGCTCTTTCTAAACTGTCAGTTGCTCAGATGACTAATATTGAACTGCCTGATTGCAGTAAGAAAGCAGCTGGCTTTGGGTTGTGAAGTAAATAGTCTTAATAATCAGGTGCTGTTCTGTCTTTTGCATAAAAAGTCAATTAACCTTGTCTAATTTGGTTGATTTTCCCTCAATGTATGCATGCACACCCTTTTCCTTCACCATTGTCTTCTGCATCCTTCTTCAGGTGAGACAAACCTGAACAGTAAAGAGAGTGCACCTACCCCTGTAATTGGAAGGAGACTCGCATCTCTCAGATCAACAGTAAGACTCTCCTGTGTTGTCTGTAGCACTGTTAAATACCAGCTAAGCCTCACTGTGGCTGGTTAAGTCATGTAGCCCCTTTATACAATTACTACTAACCTATCTATGAAACACATTATTGTGCCTGTATTCCTTAGTAACTAAGAAGGAAAAGTGAAATTGCAGAATTTTGGGGAATCGTGATGATTACTTGGAACTACAGAGTGACTTGTTGTCTTTGGTGTTATAATGTTGGGGTGTTTTGTTTCTTGCTCATCATGTAAATATGGTGTGGCGGCTTCTGAAGAAGAGCATGTGGCTGTTTCTGCTTCATATGGTGGACATGGCAGAGCAGAAACCAAGTGGTAAAAGAAACAGGGTATGGTATGGTATGATATGCAGGTTCTCAGTGCAATGTGCAAGGATATGGATTTGAAGATGTATAATTTAACCAGTTGAAACTTTTTAACCCTGACTTACTAATTTAGTTTACTAGAACTCATGATGTAGGATGAAATTCTGCAGACAAACCTGTGGTTAAGAGATGAAAGTGCTTTTTTTTATGGAATTTAGGGGAGTGTTAATATCTCATACTTCCTGTTACAATGGTTATGAGCTGTCCATTCAGAGTAATGCTTATGAAAAGGAACAGTGCTAAAAGCCATCCTAACCTGATACTTGTCTGCCCTAGGTGTGGGAGAGATATTTGCTTCCAATTCTGTGTGTGTATCTTTAATAGCATTGTCTATATGAAGGTATCCATGCATATTTCACTGTGTTGCTAAACTATTATGCAGCTATAGATAAGTTTAAATATTTCTAATCCATCTGTTTTCAAAAGCCAGCTAACAGGACTCCGAACCTTAAAAAAGATCTTAACCTTTTGAAAGAGAAAAAGAAACAGAAGACTCTGGAGAAGGAGGTATGAATACATTATGTGAGGGCAACACTGTAATCTATGTTTCCCACTTACCGTAATAAAAAATAAAAGCTGGTAAAATTAGCCCCTTTTGCATAACATAGCATAGAAGTAGTTTGTAAACAGCAAAAGTTATGATATGTGGAAGCATTGTGTGTATTAATGAGATCACATTAATTCCTACTGATTGTGAACAGCTATGCACCCAACTTTTTTTTTTTAAAGAAGTCCTATATTCTCTACCACAAAAAGGTTCTGTTTAACAACTGTTTGCTGAGATTTTTTCTTAATGATTGACATAGTTTGAGGCAGCTAACTTTTCCTTATTAGTACACTTGTATGTACTCTTTTGTACTTCATGTGTCTCAAATGTCACATTCTGTCTTTCTGTTCCACAGCTGAAGGGGAGATTTGGCTTCTATTTTAAGTTGAAGCTAAGACTGTTTTAACTTTAACATGTTGTATGGCTCAGTAGAATGAAGTAAGTTAAAATGCTAGGACTGCGAATCTGTGGTGTGTAATAATAGACAATGGTGGTGATTCTGTTATCTCCATTTCCTGTGAATGACAGAGTTGAAGATATATATTCTGTATGAAAGTTAATGCAGTTTGGTACTTAGATTCTTCAAGAAGACCACGGGCATAAACTAATGATGTTATTTAAGAGGAGTAATAGTAGGAAATAAAGAAAATATCTATTCTATTTTAGATTCGTGCATTAGTGAGAGAGCGTGGAGAGCAAGATAAAAAACTTCAGGCTCTAGATGAGGATTTTGTTAAGATTGAAGCGAAGCTAAGTGCAACAGTTCAGGAGAAAACATCTCTTTTGGCAAACATTGCATGCCTAAAAAAACAGCTTCTGGAACTAAGAAGAACCAATGAACTACTGAAGTCGAAGGTATTCAGACAAATGAGCACCTATTTGCTTTGCCTTGCTGTTTGTAAGCTTTCTGTGCAAGAGGAAGATTTAGTTGCTGCTCAGTATCTGTTTCCATGTCCCCTGCGCCCCTTCCTTGGCACAGAGATAGAGCATGTCTGGTTTGGGATCTTGTGCGCTTCTGTCTAAAGGCAGAGGGGGACCTGCTAACATCCATCTCAAGGATGGGCAGAGATCAGTGTTGTGGGTGCGAGGGGGACACTTTTAAAGGATTGTGTGAATAGTAGTTCATGTGAAGGAGTTACGCTTAATGGTTTTATATTAATCTCTAATAAGCTGTCTGAAGATGGCATGCAGAAGAAAATGAGCAGCCTGTGTGTGGAGTTAATGAAGCTCAGAAACAAGAGGGATGCTAAGGAGAAGGTATGACCATTAGCACTGCACATGATAGTAACTGGGCTGTTCGGGAACAGACGATGAAGGGCTTATCACATAACTGCAGGTCATGTCTTGTTTCTGTCTTCAACTGGCTAGTTTCTTCTAATTTCTGTGGAGTGAAAATAGAAAGAGCAAACAACGAATGTTATTGATTTTGGTGTTGGTGTGTAGAGTAAATCTCAGTTTAAGTAAGGAAGCCTAGAAATACCTCTGTTAAAAGGTCAATCTGTTGGTCAGACTTAATTGATTTGAAAACCAGTGGTCCTAAGTATAGTTTCAAACTCTTACACGTTTGTGCTTTTAGAGGGGTGTGGGTGGTGGCTAATATCTTTACAGAGGGATACTTTGAATCACATTTAGCGGAGTAGCAAGTGCTATCATTAAATTATAGTTATGAATTAATTTCTGTTTACCACTGTCTTTTAGCCAATGGATTATATTTATTTACTGAATCTTGTTTTGGTGGTAATACTTATGTGTGTTTTTTTTTTTTTTTTTTTTTTTCCTAAGACTGCACTTGCAAAGCAAGAAGACATGGAAATGAAGCTGCAGCAAGTTCAAAGGCATCTGGAGGACTCAAAAGGGAAAGTAGCACAGTTAGAAGAAAAACTGTAAGTAGTAAGGAAGGGAATTGACTTAGATGACATTATATCGTCTAGCTGTGCTTACACCTTACAGTGAGCATGTAGTTTAGAGAAAATACAGGCCATCTCCATAGTGAGAGGGAACATAAATGATTACTCTTTCTTACCTTGAATAAATCTGATAGAATTAACTTTTAGGTACTGCTATTTTTTTCTTATAAAAGGAACATAAATACTGTTCTTATAGTGTAAATAACCTTTTTCCAAAAGACAAATTGTATCATCCCAACCCTTTGTCTTCCAGTGTGGTATGGGTGCAGATTTCTTGGGTGTGTGGAGGGGAGGGAACATGTGTTTTGAGGAAGTAGTTGTTGTTCATCTTGGAGCAAGACATTCATGTACTTTGGATGCTTCAGTGTCTGGCCCTTTAGACTATGAAGTTAGGAATAAGCAACAACGGAAAAGCATTGAACCAGGAGTTGAGATCCTAATTCAGTAGTCAGGCATTTGGCACAGATTTGATGAACACTTGTATGTTTTGTAGCAAAGTGTATTGATGAGCAGTTGCAGTTCCTTCGAAGTTGCTTTGTAGTAGCCACCTCTTCTGAAGAAAGGCAACTGCCAAGTGTCTTGGCTTAAGCAGCCATATGTAGGAAGAGGGACTTCCAAATCAACACTTGTATTGTGCCCAAATAATGTAATTTGCTGCAGAAGAACAGTGTGCTAACATATAGGCTATTTCTGAGGATAGTGCTCGAAGAAGGATGATCTTACAAGGTCTATTCTATGTCAATTTTGCATTATTGCATTGCAGCATCCTTCTTATGCTTTCTGCATTTACTTATGAAATATGAGTGAATTTTTATACTTAGATTATCTTTAAAATGCACAAAATAATGCAGATAGTGTGATGCACAAAGGGAAGAAATTATATTTCTGTGTAGCTCATGCAGCTGTTCTAGCATGCTTGTGGCAGAATATGGCGCTGCATCGTTACTATAAATGAAAAGACTGTATGAAACAAGTGTGAAAAAAGGTAGAATCAACTCGTAGAGCCAATAGCAGTTTGTCAGCCAAACCGGATTATGAAAAGTACCTATTACTGCAAGTTGTGATTCACTGGTTTATTTCTGCTTGCTTATCTGTAAACTTCCTGGTTTTAGATCTGCTACTGAGAGAGAGAAAGTTGAAGAAAAGTCTGACACTGAAAAACTCCTGGAATATATCACTGAGCTCAGGTAACAATGAACTGTTGTTGGGTTGGTAAGGAATCCTAAGATGTTATTTTAATTAACTTACTAAATGTTAAATGATGATGAATGAAATATGGTTTTCTAGTCTAAGCAATACTATGCAGGAGTTGTGTATGAGGATCCTAAAATCATATTTGTAGCCTGAGTTACTTGTATGTAAATTGAGCTAAATCCTTTTCTTCTGAGGTACTGGCAGTTATGTATTTTAGCCCTTGCCTGTAAAACAATGTACTGTAGGGCAAAAAACCCCTCATTCTCCACTTCTGGTGGACTTTACAGTGCTCTGATTTGCATGTAAGAGTTATGATGAATTATGTATGTATGACCATCAGTCTGATGCTAAAAATTCCTAACGCAGTGTTTTGTAACCGATAGAAACTCTAACCAGTCTTCACAGTAATATGCCCCTAGCTCAGAAGATGGTGAGAATACAAAAGTATTTATATTTAACTAGTTCACTCTTCACTGCTCCCAATGCTGTCAATTTACTTTTTAAGAGATACATTATTAACTGACTGTGTATCTTAAGAATCTGCTTGTTCTTGTAAAATCTGGTTTATTAATGTGTATGCTTCTCTGAAAACTCAGGTTTGTAAAAAAACTGGATGTAGCAGTCAACTGTGAATCAATTATAGTGACTAATTCTGTTTTAACTTGTACATTTTATTTCTGTGATTGTGTAAGTTTATTTTGAAACAAAACATGGGTGTTGAAATTGCTTCTAATTATAATTTACCTGTCTTAATGTGCAAGAACTTGTGTCAGGGAAAGTAGGTGAAGGCAGCTTCCCTGTTGGAAACCAAGAGTCCTAAGCATGTTTCCTTTTTGCTGAAGTGTAAGCTTGCAAACAGAGTTTAGTGGTAACAAATACCTGAATTTTCTCCTGCAGTAGTGTTGCAGAAACAGCTGAGAAATACAAACTAGATGTTGCGCAGATGGAGGATATGCTGATGAAGAAAGACCAAGATATTGAGATGCTGAGGGATAGCCTCAAAACAAAAGAGGAAGAACCATTTCAAGTGATAAAAGAACTAAATGAAAGATGTCAATTGCTTCAACAAGAAAAAGGTAATTCTTAGTGCTTGTATGGTGTTCACATAACTGGGATCACTGTGTCTTAAATCATCTCAAATAGGTTTGTTCTAAAAGGCTGATTTAGACTGGTTTTCCAAGTTAAGTCATGTCTCTGCTCCAGCTGCGTGCAGCTCAGCTTATTTCAAGCAACATAAAAACTATCTGATATATTTAAGTCTAAATTTGTGTTTCCATGGAGGGATATAAAGGTAGGTTGTCTAGAATGAAAATTGTTTATATGGTAGGAATGGCTTTAATATAAAAGGTAAACACAGGTGAGTTGTTCCATACTCTCCACTGAGAAGCAGTAGGAAATTGTCTCAATTCACTGTTAGCAGCTTGTGCATGAGTTCATTGAGGTATTGGGAATGTGTCTAGGAACCCTTCATCTCTTTCCTCCCCTCTTGCTCAAACCCAGCAACTCTGTAACCTGGGACTGGTACTCACTTCTCTGTATACCTGTTGGCTTGTATGTGCTAGTATTATGTGGAACAGGCTTTGGGGAAATCATTTAGTTGAGAAGACTAACAGCTTGATCTAGATATTTTTGCTGTTAAAATTATTTTAAATGGTGTACTTTGAGCCAGTTTTGAGGAGTTTCCAGATGGCTTAAGGGTGTGGTTTTTGTTTATTTTTTTTTTTCCTTGCCTAACTAACTTTAAAGCTAGAATGGAAGTACTATGAAGAATAGATGCTGTAGTTGTTAAGTTGTTAAAAGATAGAGATGGGAATTTTTGTTATATTGACAATACCTCTATGCAGAGAATGGGTTGTCAGAGACCAGAGGAAAATTGCTGAGTATGAAGGCTGAAATAGAAGACCTGAAAAAAAAAATTGGCTTAGATGAACAAGAACACCAAAAACTGCTTCAGAAACATGAGGAGGTGGTCTCTCAGCTGCAGCAAGAGAAGGTAAATACAGACTATAAATCAGTCTAAAAACACTCTTATCTCTGTGACTGGCACTGAAGGTTCTGATTTTAGTTGTATGTGAGACTGCTCTATTAATAATGGTCTAATGTGTGGAATATGCGAGTGGGTGCTAGCCAGCAGAAACTGTGTGGTCCAACAGCTTGAAGAACTTGTTTGAGGTTTTTTGTGTTTGATTTATTCCTGTAGATTTGACCTTATTCTTGTGATTTGAAGTTTGAACAGTGCAAATCAGCCTTTAACATCTAGAAAAATACTGCTAGTTTTAAAATGTGTGGTACTCTGGCATGTAGGAGTCATCTGCATCAATGCACCAGAAGCTGCTGGAGTTGCAAGATGAAGTAACAAGCGAGAGACAACTTCTTGAAGAAGAGCTGAATGATACCATGAATGAGCTGAATAAATTACATGCTAAGGAGAAGAAAGCTGAAAAGTTGGTGAAGCGGTTGGAACAAGAAATCAAATCTCAAGCTCTTGAACTTGCACAGATGGAAGTGAAACTGAAAGGGTCTGAAACCAATTTTCTCATTCTAAATCAGTCGTATAAACAAAGCTTCTGAGCATAATTGATGTTTTAAAGAGACCTGAACAGATCTAAACGTTTGTCTTGCTGGTCGTTGATTACTGATCTAATGATGACTGGAATCAGTTTTATGTTGTCTTCATTAATTTTAAATTAGTGTGCTGAGACTTGCTCAAAATGCCAGTACTGTAGTAATTTGGCGTGTCTGTGAGGGGTAAACTAAATGTATGTTGTATTGGATGTTTCTGCCCTGGAGAGGGCAATGACCAGGAATGATTTTTCAAGCAAGTTGTTTCTTGCTTTCACGTATTGAAAGTATGCTAATAGGTGTTCAATCTATTTCATAGCTATCTTGGAAAATAAGGGGAGGGAGAAATGCTTCTTTCAATCTGCTGTGAAGATTGTGCTTGAATACTTGAGAAGTTGGGGCAGAGAAGTTACTGCTTTGTCACAAGTAATCTATTGCTGCTGCTGCAAGCTTTCTCTAACTGATAACAGCATTTGGTAATGAGTTCAAACATACTTACCTCCAGCATGGAATGCTGAATTTTTATTTCAGGAGGAATGCTGAGTTGGAGCAAATCAATGAAACGCACAGCAATGCTGTTCTGCAAATCCAAGAAGAGCATAGCAATACACTGCGTAAACTTGGAAAGACTGTTGCTGAGTTCGAAAGGTATTTAAGTTTCATTAGGATGGGGATTATCTCTAAGATTACAGTAAAATATGTTGTTTATTGATGTGCCTTGGTACTTAACACTGCGTAAGGAGCAGGGGTATGGTATTAGAGCAGAGGTCTTTTTTGATGGAGTATTCAATGGTATTAAGAAATTAAATCATTCCTCCTGAGTACTAGTTAAGTGCAATGATGTACTTGGTATATATACAGTTCAGGAAACTGGATGCTGCTGCTTCAAAAGTGTAACCAGTTAAATACTCAAGTGCTCTTGCATCTTGGTGAGAGTTGTAGCTAGTGATGGTGTTATCTTTGCGCTAAAATCTCTTGCGAAAAGATTTATTGTTTAGGCTCAAAACTCTCACTCAATCGAGATACTTTAACTGCAGTACTTGTGGATCTTTCCTTTCAAAATACTCAGGTTGTGGAATGATTTTAAAAGTGTTACAATTACTGATAAGTATGCAGGGCACACATGAAGGATCCAGTGGGGTAATTGCCATTGCAGTCTGTAGACAGTAAGTCTTCTGGTGTTTAAAATAAGCTTCAGCTATAGGTAGGTCTCTTGTGTTTTAAAATAGCTACCAAAATGTGAAAATATCTGTATTGCAGAATTTGTCATAATGGTACTGCCTATGGTTTTATGGAAACATGGTTTGTTTTTTTTAATGTCGGATTTATCAGAGCTAAAGCACTGCCATATCTCTAGATTATAAAAATTCTTAGCATGAGCTTGTATTGCTCTTGTAAAGCCTGAACTTGTCAATTTGGTTTTGTTTTCCTTTATTTTTTCTAAAGTAATAAGATTTTTCTTATTTGCATTGCAATACCAGCTACAAGAAGACAACATGTGAAGAAATATGCAGTCTTAAACTGCAGAAGACCTCTCTGGAAGAAGAAGTTTCCAACCTGAAGAAAATAGGCCAAGATAATCTACACCTGCTCCAGGAAGCAGAATACACTAAAAACAAAGCAAAAGAGGAATGTGCAAGGTACTAGACAGACTTTTCCTTCAGTGTAAGGAACGCTAACTAAGGCTTGCCTTATTAACTAGAATTTAACATGGTGCTCTACCAGATAAAATCAGTGTTGGGTGTAAGCTTAAGTTTTCTCCTTTTCGCAGTGCAAAGGGTGGAAAATGGTCAGAACTTAAGTTTATATGCATTAGAAAATGATCTGTTCAAGCCATTGCTTTGACTTGTTCCTTTATATGAAACAAATAGGAAGAAGAAAATAGTTAACTGAAATAGGTTGGAATAGGGTCTTCATCAGAAATATCAGTTACAGTGACTGTTCAACAGATAAGATCCACAGGAGTAGCCAAACAAATAATGCAGAGCTCACAGTTTGCCACTAGTCTGATTAACACGTCACCTTAAATTCTGCTCACAAGTAGATGCCAGTTAACCACCCATGAATTACCACATTGTGGCAAAGTAGACAAAGGTGTTCTCTCTGCTTAATATGAAGCACCACAGTGCAGCTGATGAGTAATGACAACCAAGAAGTTTTAGGCCACTTGCTGAGGACATGTTTCACTGACTGTCTTAGAGCAGCTTAGGGGTGTGGGTTCTTCCAGCTCACTGTGCAGAGCATGAGGAAGTCCCTTGCTGTGGGCGAGACACTGACTGTTGGAGCAAGTGGGGGAGTTGGATCTTAAAAGGTCCTGGTGTACAATCACCTGTATTAGGCAACTGTGGTGACTGCGTGTATGTGAGTTGCATTACCGGATGTATTGTGTATGTGCTGGAAGATTTCCTGCCCCTCTTCTTGTAGTGTACTTTGGAGCTAGCTTCTGAAGTTGAAGCTGGATTTAAATCAACAACTACAATCTTAACTTTTTCACTGTTGCATGTGGATAAATTGTTTATTCAAGCTGTATTAAAATGATGCTCTGGCCAAACTGAACTGGGCATTTCTGATTTTCTCAACTATCTCTTTGCAGATTTATAAAATGCCTCTGTAAAGTTTTGTAATGCTTCTGCTCTCTTAACTAGTAGTCTTAACTACTAAAGTGTCCTCCACTGAAAGCTGCTGGCATTAAACAGCCATAAAAAACAAACATATCTTTTCCTAGCTTTCTCATAGGAGTTAAAAATATTGTACATCTTCAGCTTGATTGCTTTCTGTATTCTTCTCTTGTAGCACTGTTTGTGCAAACCTTTATTTCAGTTCTTCTACTAAGAGCCTTTCAATCATGGTTACTTGTGTTTTCAGAATTAGAGTAGTTTAAAAAAAAAAAATAAGGGTTCATTAAGGATGGATGATATTTTCCGCAGGATGCTTTTAGAAGTCCAGACAAAGCTTGCATTAAAAGAAGCAGAAACAGAGAGAACAAGAGAGTCTTGTCTTGCACAAATGAATAAACTTCAGGAAAAACTGGAAGAACAAACTGAAGATCTGAAACGAAAACTTGAATTGGAAAAATCAAGGTGACTTTTCTGATGCTAAGCCTGCATATTATAGCACATAAAAGTTAGTGTGAAGTAGTACTGAGAGTAACAATGAATATAATGCAACCTGACTTCTTTTTAGGGAAGCCATAAATGAAGATGTGATCTCTAGCTTAAAAGAAGAGATAAAGACCTGGCGTAATCTATATGAAGATTTACATAACAAAGCTAAGCCTTTTCAGGTGTGTTATGAAGTAGGTGTGTGTTAGTATCTGTCGACTTAAGACCTGTGCAGTTGGCTTGAGTTCTACTCTTGAAGTAAGCATGTTGTTTCCCTTTCTGAGATAATACTTATCCTGCAATGGTTTCCTAAGTTCCTATCTCCTGAGCGAGCTCTTCCCTTACCCAAAACAATTTTCTTTCTAGTCGAGTTCAGTAATAAAGCTGTATTTAATTTAAAGATTTCTAAAAGATTCAATATGTATTTCAGCATCAACTAGATGCATTTGAAGCAGAGAGGAACGCGCTTTTAAATGAGCATGGTGCAGCCCAAGAAGAACTGAATAAACTAAGTGATGCATATGCCAAACTACTTGGTCACCAGAACCAGAAGCAAAAAATCAAGCATGTTATGAAGTTGAAGGAAGAAAATACCCACCTGAAGCAGGTTTGTGAACTACTAAGTGTAGAAATTGGTAAATTATTTATTTGCTTGATTTCTTTGTTGCTCTAGATACTTATAGACTAATCCTGCAAACTACTTCCTTGATGTTGTTCTTAAATTCCCTGCAAGAGCTAGACTAGAACAAACCACCAGCTTCCAGAAACACCAAGAGAATCTGGTTTAGTTTCAGCAGAATATATGATAGAGGGATCACCAGTACAAATAACTGCCCCTACTCGTCGCGTTGCTGTTTTTTCTTTCCTGTTTTGGAGGATTTAGACTTACCAAAGTATTTGCTGAAAGTAGCACATGAAAGCTTCAGGCTACCATACTGCTTTGTGGTGTTATACGGCATTTACGCAATGGTGCTGGCTGCTCTACACCTGTCAACTTGGTTTGGTTTTCTAATGCCACCAATAATTATGTATGTATGTATGTTTGTGTTTAGTTGCAGGCTTTTTGCCAGTTCTTACTCTAATTTGCAAGTTTTGTGTTTTTCTTTAGGATGTCTCAAAACTGCGTGCATTGTTAGCAAAGGAAAAGCAAACCAACAGAGATCTTCAGGAGCAAGTATATGCAATTCAGGGCATTAGGCGCTTTGACCCTTCCAAAGCTTTCCAGCATGATAGTAAGGAAAATATTCCTCCAAAAACTCCTTTTAAAGAAGGTAAGCTTAGATACTGATGTAACCATGTCCTTTTACCTGTTAACCAAAAAAGGTATGATAGTTTTCTATCCTCTGCTGTGTTTGAGGAAGGAAGGAGAACGGTGCCTTGTGTGTGTCATAGCAGATGTTGGAAGGATTCAGCAGTGGGGCACTCGCAGCATTCAGTTTGCTGTTGTCCTTTCCAGTCCAGTTCCTTAAAACAGTGTGTTTGGTAGGGGGGAGAAGAGGAGGGGGTGAGTTACAGGGAGTCAGCTTGTTTGCATGATCTCGCAAGATGGGAGCTTTGCTACTGTGCATGGCCTACAGCTTTCCTTCTGTCACAGAACCCAGGCAGCACAGCTCCCCAGGTGACAGCCATGGCTCCTGCATGGGAGGTGCGGGTAAACATGGCTCAGGCAGAGGTTTGAGCCTTGGTTCTTTAGCTGCTACATGGTAAGTAAGCATACCTTACGCTGCTGTAGGTGTAAATGTGAGATGCAAAAGGTCTGCAGATAGCTGTGGAGTGGAGGGGAAGATGGCAAGAGAATAGGGGTGCACGGAGGGAAGCAGTGTAGGGGAGAGTTGGAGGGCATAGGGTTCAACCAGACCTTCATTTTACATATATTTCAGGGTCTGAATTTCTGGCTTACCTGTTACATGGAGTGTAGTGCCTTCCTCCCCACAGCAGACAAATGACTACTTGATATGGTGAGAGCAATAGTGGAAAACCCAAACTTAGTACCATTTTTCCATTACAGGTAATAAAAACAAAATTTAATCGCTTGGTATTAAGAAAAGTACCATAAATCATGAACACACTGATGTGCTACAGAAGACTTCAACAGACAACTAACTCAAGGTGAACTGGGATGCTACGTATGCTACAAATTAGTAGAAGTACTAGAGAAATGTGATAAAACCATATATTTTTAGAACTGTACCTGGTTATACTCTTGCTGAGATGCCATCAGTGACTGTATGTTCCAGACTCCTGGTAACACTCTTGCACCCTTGAACTCCCAAAACTGCTCATAGCTTTACCTTTTTGGTATGCTGAAGCTGCTTAGTTGGTTTTCAACGCAGCAGCTTGAGTTAAGAAAATATGAATAAGCACTGGAGAATTAGAATGGCAAATGAAATCTGATTTTAGGACTTTTTTTTTTTTGCATCTGCAGTATACAATCTGACATTAAATGTTGCTCTGTATGATTGCTTCACTGCCAATGGCAGGAATGCTGCCAAGAGACCCTTTTTCCTCTATGGCCTACGTAATATAGAGCCAATGTAGAAAATTGGACTGTACAGTTAGTTTTTATATTCTTAATAGGATCTACATTCAGGACATGCTAATTTAAAACCTGGGGCTAGCTATTGCAGCCGTTTATCTTCAGCAGAGGATTTTCAGGTCAAATTCAAATTGACTGCATTTACCTAAATGTTTGCATACTGTGGCCAAGATTAGTATCTTAAGATAAATGTCTATTATGAATTCTGTGCTCACTGGACTCTTCAATTGTAATACCTTGGTAGCCAGCTGTTATAGCTGATCAGTGCTTTGTGAAGGGAAATAACAGAATTTGCCTTAATTGGGTGGGAAGATACCAACTGAACATGCATTCATTGTGCAGTCTTGAATTTTGGCAAGGCGGAAAGAATCTGTTTAACTGCATCTAAAACTAAGAGTGTTTTAGCACAATAAAAACATCAAATAAAATAATTTCTCTATTTCCTTGATAAACGAGGGATAAAACCAAAATCAAATTACGTGGTGGAATTGACATAATGCTCTTTGTTCTAGTCTTAAATCTTCATAATGAAGCCCAATGTCAGTCTTGCCTCAAAGACCGTGTATTCTTTAATCTGACAGAAATTATTTAGCTGAACGTTACAGTACATAGACCTGCATACAGTACATAGACTCTCATTTCCTGTTAATATCCCTTAATACAAAAGTAAATACTAGAACTTCAGAAAACATGGAGCTCTGTTCTTGTTATTGTATCTACTAATAGCCTACATATGGGTGCTGCGGAGTCAGTAGGCAAATCTTAGCGTCTTGAATATAATGACATTTATACTGACATTAAAAGCTTTCAGACAGTTGATAATGCCTAGGAGATATCAAAAACGCATATTAAGTCCAGGGAAATAAATTGTTATGTCTTGTCTGTTAATGTAATGTGTTTGTGTATTTGCTGGATTAATTTAACTTCTGCAGATGGAGGAGGAGGATTCATCTCAGGTGTTTGGCTTGAGAAATACTTGGTGTTCAATTTAGCAGTTTGCTTGTAGTGTTGAGATGCAGAGTTTAATAAGGAAGTTGCTGGAAGATTGATACTAGTGTTATCTCCTTGTGGAGAAAAAGATACAGGTTTTTCTTGTCTTACAGATGGAAATGGGGTAAAACAAAACTAGAAGCAGTATGTATTAGTCTGACTCATTTGATGAGAATGCAGCTTTACTAGAGGTCCTGATGTTATACAGCCTGGATATCCACTTGTCAGTGGATGCAAAATGAGCAGTGGGTCAAACCAAACTCCATCCAGGGAGCAGCAGGGGCAAGAGCAATGGGGGGGTGGGGGGGGCAATCTGTAAACAACTGTGAGCAGATGAAGTAACACTACAGCTATCATACTAGAGTGTCTCACAAAATGTCATCAGCCTGTCATGTGTTCTTGCTGAAAGTTGCCCACTTCCTGTGGTGTTCTACTCATGGGGGATTTTTAAGGCAAAATCAGTATTCATAAATCAGAATGTCAGTCTGCAAAGCCTTCATGCCAAAAAAATAATACTTCCTTAGTTTAATGGGTTTCTAAAAATGTAGATGAACCTATTAAAAGAGATTAGGGCGAGTCCATTTTCACAAAAGGTTCCACAAGCCTCGAAACATGGAAGTGAGGACCCTGAGTGAAGGTGTATTTTTTTACCTGAACCTCATTTTTGTTGTTTGACGTGTCCTGCATCAACTAAGCAGGATTGTCAAAGGGTGAAAGTATACCAAGTGAAGCAAGATACTGCAGGTATCACGGGACTGTTTTTAGGATGGCTACGTACTTTCTTCATACAGTCTTCAGTTTTAAAAGTTTCTAGCTTAATTGGCAGTTTTGCCTAGGTGTTATTTCAAATCCTTTTTACGCTATCGTGAGCATGCCTATATTGCAAAAAGAATAGGGAAACTAGCAAATAATTATGCTAACCTTGCAGCAATGTCAATTTTTGGTTTAGCTTTAAAATACAGATAAAGAATGTAGAGCAGATTGGAGAAAGAAGAAAAGAGTGGAGTCAAGGGCAAGTTTTACATGCTTTATGTCAACTTCTAGCTTTTGTGGTTTCGCCAGTTTCATGCACATGAAATAAGCATTAAAAACTGAAACCTTGATACTGGTAGCTCAACTGACTTAAGTATTCACTGCAGGAATCAATTACTTTCCTGTTGTCGAATATAGCCTTTTTTTAATTGAAAGAATATATGATTTAACAAGTCATTATTTTTCTGATCAGCTGTCTTGCTGTATTGTAGCACAATCTGCGTTGTACTTAGTTTAAAATTAAAACGGAGAGCTGACAGAACCCTCAACCTGGCTGACCCAATTAGAGCCCTCCTCCTGTTTGCTGTAAAAGGGAAACTGCCTAATGCTCAGTGCCAGTGCTTTGAGTAGGTTGGATGCACGCAACAGCTGCACTTGCTCACGCTGGCTGTTGGGAAGTGAAAATTTAAGTTCATACTGAGCTGCTTAAATGGTACCACTGGGAATCAACTAAAAGCTTAACAGGATCCGGAGCCCCATGTGATATGGGGCTTGGATTAGAGCTTTGGTTTCAAAGGTCAACTGAGCTATTGCTGCTTTCAGTCCATGTGCTCTCTGCAGGCAAAAGCAGACAAAGGGACAAACATGCAGTTGAACTGCAATAATTTCCTAGGCTGGTAATTCCTGCTGTAGCTTGAGGCAAGGCCTGAAATGGTGGTGGAAATGGAGCAGGTAAGGCTCTGGATACTTGCATTAATAGATTGATGCCACACTTTGATTACAGAATCTAGGGAAAAGGAAACAGGAGAGAGAGAGAAAGACTTAATTATGCTTTAGTCTCTGCAAATTAGAGTCTGAATCGTTACTTTAATGAATGGTGCATTTAGTTACCCGCTAATGAGTTATGCTTAAATGACTGCGATACGGACTATAATAAATTTATCTATCCCATTAAATCAGTGTTTCACAAAGTAAATGATCGTAAAGGAATTAAAAATGTAAGATATTCTGCTGCTGAATTCAATATAAGTATTTGAGCAAAAAAAAGATAGACCGTGTTCTGTTATGAAGGTAAAGTATGCGTAGTTTTTGTAACTGTTCAACTGCTGACAAAAATGTTGAAGATACTTTACAGGCCAAATTCTGGTTCTAGCTTGGGACTCCAGTGTTATTGCTTTCCCTCTTCTCCTTCTGCTTAAAGCCTGGAAGGGAATATTTCTGTGCCATTGTTTCTGTTAAGGTGCATGGTGAGCTCTTGCAGCCAGAGCGGGGAGAGATGTGACATTAGATGCGCCTGGAGTGGTTACCTTTGTGCTGCTGAGCAGTTCAGGGTTTCTTTTAAGTTTTTTTCTTCTGAAATTCAAGTTATGAGTTACTGTTATTTTCAGTATATTTTTAAGGCTGTTGAAAGGGATTAAATGGTCTGTAGTTTGTTACAAGGAAAACCAGGGCATCTGCATTCCAAGCAGGCAGAGCCTGGCTGAAGTGGTTTATACAAGTATACTTTCTGTCCTGTCCATGTCAGTTGTTTGTCGTAAGTAAAAGTCACTTAGAATAGGATTCTATTCAATATTTAGTAGGTTTTCTGACTCCTCTTCAGCTGTGTGTTAATTCTTGTAGATTCAGCTATTTTTTTTTCCTTAACTACCCATTAAATACTGTTTTAGTGAAGTTACAGTTGAAATAAATTTATCATGTAAAGATGTGTGAATGTAGCTAAAATAAGTCTTAGCTATTCATTCTTACACATCTCCTTGGCATCTCTCCTGTTGTTGATAACCAAGTTCAGCACCAGGCTTTGCCTTGGGAGGGTGGGGGTGGAAGAATCATTATCAAAAGCTCTGTACAGATTCATGTCACTTTAGAAACTTGCGTTCAAAAAAATACGTTTTGACTTTATGCTTACAAAATGACAGGTGTGGCGGATGAGTACTCTGTGCAGTGCTTACTTTGACAAGGACAATACTAAAACGCAAACAGAATTTCTGTAGCAGGTGCTAGAGCGCTATGGCAAAGGTCTCACTTATCACCCCGATAAGGTGTTTCAGTGGGGGAAGGACAGGCCGCCCTCGCCCCCGCTGTTCCCGCCGGCCCGCGGCTCTCACCGCACTCTTGCAGTTGAAAGCGGGAGCGCTGGCCCTGTGGCGCCGCTGCAGCACGCTGCAGGATCAGGGATGTCAGAATAAAAAGGTGGTTTTATTTTTTTGCCATTACCTCCTCCTGAGCCCTCCGCGGTCGGTCCCGGCCCT
Source organism: Tyto alba (assembly GCF_018691265.1). NCBI lineage: Eukaryota > Metazoa > Chordata > Aves > Strigiformes > Tytonidae > Tyto > Tyto alba. Next base: position 15,766,866 of record NW_024881279.1, read on the forward strand.
ACTGCGTCGTCGCCTTCCCCTCTCAACCCGCTCCCCGGGCGGGGCCCTGAGCGCGGCGCCTGCCCCGGCCGCGCCGCTGCCCCTTTAAAGCCCCGCTCCGTCCCTCCCCCTGGCCGCGCTCTCAGCCAATCAGCGCGCAGGGGCGGGAGCCGCCTGCGTCGCCTGGGTCTCTGCGGCCCAATGAGGGCGCGCCCTGCCGCGCGCTGCACGGCCCGCGCGCCCTCCCGCAGCGCCAGGCGCGCCCCGCGGGCGGCGGAGCAGGAGGAGGCGCCGGCCCGGCCCCGCCGCCGCCATGGTGGGCCGGGAGAAGGAGCTGAAGATCCGTTTCGCGCCGGGCCGCTGCGAGCTGGTGGAGGTGAGCGGCGGCGCGGGGGGGGGCGGCGGGGGCTGCGGGCTCCCCGGGTAGGGCGGCCCCCCTACCCCCCCCCGCGGTGCGGCGGGGCGGGGCGGGCGGCCCGCGGGGCCGAGGCGCAGTGCGGCGGCGGGGCCTGCGCGGCCAGCCCGGGGCCCGGCGCTGCCCGGGTCGCTGAGGTGCCCCCCGGCCGGCGCTGGGGGCACTCGGCCGATCCCGGCTCCCCCCACCCCGTCGCCGCGTCCGGCAGCGCGGAGAGGCGGGGGCAGCGGAGCGGGCCGCTGGGGCTGCTGCGCCCGTTCTGCTGTTCAAGTGCGTAGCCGCAGCGGCCGTCGTGCGCGGAAAAGGGCTCTGTAACGGGCCGCGCTGCGCAGTGATCCCCCATCGCGGCACTGCCGGAGGCGCGTTAGTCTCGGGTGGCACATCTTATTGCCGGTGACGTTCAACAGGTGTAGCTTCGGGCTGCCGCGGGGCCGAGCGTTTGGCACGTCAGGTAAATGCGGTGCAACGCGCGGTCCCCGTTGGTGCGTGCTCCGGCTCTGGGCTCTCCCGTTGCCCTGGGCTGCTGCAGGGGACGCCGGAGCCGCCCTCCCACCGTGCGGGGAATCTGCGCGAGCTGGGGAGCTGCTGCCTCGGGGGCATGTTCCCCCAAGTTGGTATTTTTTGAGTTCGTGATGGTTTTGTCAAGTTCAGTTTTTGTAGAAGTCTTAAAAACTACTTGTATCTGGGGTTTCACCTTGAAATGTGTCACACTTTACTGGTTTTGTAAATTATACTCTTATTTTGTGTTTTGGTACCATCTACACAGTAATCTTAGGTCTCATAAATACTATTTTTTAATCTTACGCTGTTGTTGCTTATATATTTTTATGTGAATGAGACTGCAGAGTACAGTTCTTTTTTGTTACGTTGATTCTTAATCAATATTGAACATTAGATACAGCAAGATGAAATTGGATGTTTTATTTAAAAAGCTCAAAACTATTTAAGTAGTAGTATTCTAAATGAGTTGCTGAGAGAACTTTTTGCATGTTTGATGACTGACTATGATTGCCTCTTAGTTGAGAAATACATGTACGAGGTTTTTTAGCAGATAGGCTAATCTGAATAAGAACTTGTGTTTAAGTCTATAAAACTTAAAAGATAACATTTTAATTCTAGAATGTCTTATTTTTTACATAAAGTAACTGTCTATAAAATTACTGCAAACCTTAAGTGTACTTTCTAGCTTGTAAGGATAACAGCTAAGAGCAGCCTTATCTGCTAGTTGTGTCACATTATTAGTACTCTGAACACCTTTAAGAAAAAAATACGTAAATTACCAGAAGTCAAAAAGAAGATGCTAAGCCATCTATCATTTCAGTGAAGTGTTGATACTACTAGGTAGTAGCTATGGATTTTTGCCACCTTCTTTTCTAGAGGACCATGATTAATTCTTTGCAAGACAAAGCAAGTAACAGCAATTAAATTTTTAGCTGTGCTAGCTGTTACAGACGGTGTGGCTGACACACCGAGGTACGTGGTGCTGTTCCCAGATACTCACTTGCCTGTGTGCAGGCGGCTGTGCGGCCCCGGCGGTGCCTCCTGTGGCTCTGGGGGCAGCTGCCAACGGCCGTGGCGGGAACATCAAACCGCAGAGGCCCTTTGCACTCCAGTTCTGTTGCCGGTAGTTCCCGAGACAGAAACGCTGCTGCAGCCGGGTGACGTTCTGCGAAGGAACTAAGGCAACATAGGGAAAGAGTTAATCTTTGTAGGTTTTGTATTACCAGGATGTTCAGCTTCTGGCATGATGAAATATGTTTAACTTGGTAGTTGGCTTGTGTTGAGTTTATGGGAAACATCTACAACTTAATCTTGGTTTCCCAGAAACAAGTGACTAAAATGAGCTAGCCTTGCAGACAAGAGCAACAGGATGCAAACTGTACCTAACTTGGGAGAAGTTGTGGTTGTATTCAGTTCAAGCTGTGCTGCTAATGAAATAGTCTCTTTGTGATGCGTAGAATAAACCAACTTGGATGAATGATGCTTAAAAATGTCAGATTTTACAAGTGAGGCACGTTTTTGTATTGGTCACTTCCTACTTACTGAAGATATTCTGTGATATTTTTAGAGAACCTTTCAACTCTGTTTTCTGCAACAAGGCTTTGATATTTAATAGAGGGTATCCTCTGGTTCTGGAAGCACTGATAATCTGTCCTATGACCTTGTATCCAGACTTTGTCAAGATAAAAAGTACAAACGAAATAAAGAGAACACTTGCATGTTCTCGCTTAGGCTTTTCAGAGAAATATGGGCAGCCTTAAAAAATTGTAAGTAACCTTGTGTTCTGAGGTCAAATTGACAGTAAAGATAAAGACAGCTTCTTAAAACATCACTTGTTCTACATTGTCGTTTTCAGGAAGCTGTCCAGATATAAATAATTAATTTTCATCCAGTACTGATGGGAATAAGTCATCCTTTGCCTGAAGATTTAAGAGTTGAGGGAAATATATGCAGGGTGCTGGGAACTTTAAGCAGTTGTTTAGGGATCGGCTGTTTCAGTAACACACCTCTGCCTGAACTCTTATGGAACAAAAGCTTTTCAACTTTAAAGGTGAAAGACTGATGGTAATTTGGAAGAGATTTCTGTTGCTTCCTGTGCTGCAGTCAAAAAGTAACTGTTAAAATGCTGAAAATTTCGGAATGCTCAGAAGTGACTGGGCGATTTGAATTGTGTAGTAGAGAGCGTTTACAAAATTATAATCAATTATCACAAATTGTGTATAAAGTGGTCAGGAAATCGAAGATTTCTGGTTATGAAATTAAATTAAAACTTTTTCATACTTGAAGTTTTTTTCTGCACTGGCACTTCAGAGTGTGCTTTTGTTTTTAGCAGGCTCTTGTTCATGATACATGCAGAAGGAAAGCATGAAAGGAAAGGAATGATTCTTACATTTGCCGTCTTGAAAACCTGATGGGCTAGTGAGTGGAAGGGAGAAATGAACCTTGTGTGAACTGATGCACACAACTGTCTCAAGTGCTGAAATGTGAACTAGCTGAAGTAAAACTTCAGTATGTTTTATAGATTGAGAGTTTAATTTACCAAATCGCTTTCAGATCTACTTTGTAAAACTGAGAAAAGAGCTATATCTTGTATTTACTTAGATTAGTGTGTTTGAATCATGATGAATTACTCTCCTATTTAATAACAAAATTCAGGTCTTCAGTTCTTACAGGTATTGTAGGTGAGCCCACAGTGAGTTGTATTGTACTGCTGCAGCCTCTAACAGTCACAGTTTATCCAAGATTATTTGTTGCAGGGTGTGGACTCTAAATGTTATATATTTTAGATCCACTTTCAAAATCATTTATTTCCCTCATTTCAAATTGTACAGTTATCAGATTTTGTATGAAAATTCTCTCTTTGTTCATGATTTGCTTTGGTTTCCCCTCTTGTTGTGGAAGTAAATGAGTTTCCCATTTAAGTTTTGTTGTCTTCACCTTGAAAAATATATTTATATACTTGGCTAAGTGCAGTATTGGTGCTCCCAGATGTTTGTGTTCCATGAGACACTGCAAAACATTCCTGTGGCAGGGAAGGCTATTTAATACAGTAGCACTGACTGTAGCCTCGCATGCTGTTGAAGAAAAACCAATAGCAACAGTAGAAAGAAAACTTTTTCTGTTGTCATTTTCCCTAGGAAGATGTTGATATTCCCAGTAGGCGAGTTCTGATTACTGGTGCTACGGGACTTCTTGGCAGAGCTGTATTTAAAGAATTCAATCAAAATAATTGGAATGCAGTTGGCTGTGGATACAGGAGAGCTCAGCCCAGATTTGAACAGATTAATCTTCTGGACTCTATTGCAGTTCATGACATTATCCATGACTTTCAGGTAAGTTTCTGGAGTATGAAGTAGATGGATAGGGCATGTAATGTGGCTAGTAATCAGTTGACAGGGCTATGCTGGTACTGAGCTGATGTGGCTTGAGTGGGGCTAATGCTTTGGCAGAGCTCTGAAAAATTTATGGCTTCTTTTTCTGCCACGTCAGGAGTAGAGGTCTGCTCTGTAGATACAGATAGTTCTGAACTTTGCTGTCACCAGCATGATAGACTGCAGGTAGCAAATCCATGTGTCAGCACACTTGCATTGATAGTTAAAAGTAGAAGATAAATGTGAGTTATTGACATGGTAATATGAAACAGTTCTTCTGAAGTTGAATACTTGAATACAACAGCAGTAACTGTAAGTCTAGTGTGCAGTACGGTAAGAAGTCGACTGTTTTTTCAAGCTAACTTGCAAGAGGAATATGGGAAATCCATTATGCAGGATGCCATTCTACAAAATGGCTTTAAATATCTTGCTAATAGTCTGCATATGTCAAATAAGCCATGTGTAAATGGATTATCTAAAAAATAGTTCAGCTAATTTTGTTGTTAAGTACCATTATGTGTATGTGTGAGATATATTGTTATTGCAATTTATACTATTATACAGAGTTAAAAAACCACAACTTTGATCCTGCTGTAAAATCAAAACTACTTAAGATTATAATTGCAAAACTAATGATCAGTTTTTTGGTATCTTGAAGCAGTATGATTCTATTGTACTTCCTATGGAAAATATGCTCCTTAGAATGCCGTGATTACAAATAATACTACTACTTTTATTACTTCACGTAACTTAGTGTAATGCCTTTTTGCCTGAGGGAGTTCGTAGCTAGAGTTAGGGTGAAATTGCAATCTCTTGACAACGTTTGTTTAAAATTAGTCTTTAATTTCCAGCCTCATGTTATAGTGCATTGTGCTGCTGAGAGAAGGCCAGATGTTGTAGAAAGTCAACCAGATGCTGCTTCTCAGCTCAATGTGGCTGCTTCAGGGAACTTAGCAAAAGAGGCAGGTAAGGAGACCATCTAATGGATTTGGTTTCTTGTTAAAATACTGCATTTATTTATACAGGGACATAAATATGAGTAAGTTACTCAAAGTGCTGAATGTCATTTTTGCGATCAGTGTGCCGTCGGTCCGTTTTCTGTAAGGGAGCAGGCATGTCTGTGGGAAGGATCAGTGAGCAGGCAAAGCAGGAATGAGTGGGGCTAGGAGATGAGGTCTTTTGGAGATTTGTTTAAAGGTTTTATGGCATTTCAAGCAAGAGATGAATTAAAATATGTCTAAACAATTTCTTTCTAGCTGGAGTTGGAGCATTTCTGATCTATATCAGTACAGACTATGTATTTGATGGAACAAGCCCTCCTTATAAAGAGACTGATGTACCAAATCCCCTGAATTTATATGGTAAAACCAAACTGGAGGGTGAAAAGGCAGTCCTGGAAAATAACGAAGGTAAGAATACATTCTTAATAGAGGCTTTCTATTTTTGCTTAGTTGTATATTAGCTTAATGGGCTCATAAGTCAGTGGTAGAGTTGCAAAACCATGGAAACGAGATTTAGAAAAGAAGGTGATTAGCAATCTGTCTCCTTGCTCATAGAAGATTCCTGTTGCTTATAGGTTGACTGAAGCTTTTTTTCTGACTTGTTCCAATCTTAATTTGTGTTATTAGTCTCTGCTGATGGACACTCACAAGCCTTTGTCTACTATTCCTAAGGAAAGATCAAATACATCATCAATAAATTGTATTGACACAAGCGTTACCACACTTACTATACAGCTGCTGTTATTTAGAGGGATGCGTTGCAATTGTTCTAAATGTGTGTCTACTTAAAGGTAACAAGAGACTTGTGATTCAGTAAGAGTGCAGATAAAATCAACATAGGCTTTTGTTGTTACTCTCGGTTTTCTGGCTGATCTCATTTTGCTATCATTATATAAGCCATCAAGCCATCCATGTTATTTTTACCCACCTAGCTTACCACACGCATCAGATTATTCCTTGTAACACTTTCTAAAGGGTTAGTAACATATTTCTGGTTTTAAGCAACTGGTTTTTTTTTTTTCTTGATTATTTAAATAATTTCTTAATGAAAATTTGCATTCAAAATGTATAAAAATAATTTTTAAAGTTCTACTTAATAAGGGAAAAAAGCTTGGGAACTGAACATGTTCCCTTGCATTTAAAATTTGTGTAAAAGAGACATTTGGTTGTTTCTAGTTAGTATGCTGTCAGCTTCCATTCGCAGACTATAAGGAAAGAATCACTTCTATTTTCTCAAAGAATTTGAAGAGAATAATCTCAGTGCACTTGCAAAAGAGACTTCCAATATGTCAGCACTATACCAGCGCTGTGACTCTGTTCTGCTTAACCAGAGAACTGAACAATTGATATATTAGTGTGGTGGTCTTTCAGTAAGTAAATACGTACTATATTTGAATACGATAGGCCTTAATTAGATTTTCTAAAAAAATACTTTGATAGGAAAAGTCCTATTTAAGTAAGAATCAATTTAAATAAAATGTTATTCACTCCACCTCTTACTCAAATATCATCTCTGAATTTGACTGTGATGCTGTTTGCTCCCTCTTCTAGATTGGTAATGAAGATAAGAATGCACCAAATTCAAGTACGTGTGGGTACCTTGCTAGATCCTTCCCCCAACTCAGCACTTCAGTTGTTTCAGAACATTTTTGTGCACGATCTGTCAGGCAGTCGTGGGTTGCAGCGGTGGTATTATTAGCAGAAAGAAATTTGAGGTGGTGCTGAATAAGATGCTTGAAAATATCAATTCTGTTGTTTCATGCAAATATAAATATTTGACATCTCTTAGTCTTCCAACCACGAATTTGCTAATATTGTATAGGTAGAATACAGTCTATCAAGTGTCTGTAGTTACATGAAGAACTTCCCTATCGATTTCTGTTGTATAATGCAAGGATCTCCACTAATAAATTGGGGGTTTTGCCTTTTAAAAAAACCCCATGTTTACTTCGGTTAGGAGGGGATACAAGTTAGATGTAGTTAGTACTCATGCTTATAAAGCTAGAATGTTTCAGTAGGTTTTCAGAACCACTGGTAATGAAGCTGATGGTCTCTGAGTCTCAGATGGCTTTCTGAGAACAAAAGGAAGGCAGTCTTCTTCTCAAATAATATTTCTAAAGATATTAAAAGAGAGATATTTCAGCCAGTATTTAAAGAGAGGAAGAACGTATTTGCTGAGTGACCAAATAACTGTTTCCAGAGCAGCAGGAAATCAGTGTCATGTTGGGTTTTTTATTGTATTTGTTTTTCTTGTGCAAGTACTACTTTAGCTTTACTTATCCATGAGAATAATTTGTGTGTTAGCTTTTTGGTTTTGTCTTTCTAAGAGCTGTTAGCATTTTCCTACAAATCCTTAAGAATTGCAGTGATTTGGTATCTTCCACTTTAATTTTGAGATTGATTTTATTTTATTTTTTCTTTAAGCAAAAATACCTGTATTACTTTGCATGAATTTGTTATAGCCTTCTTGGATTTCCCCTCAAAGAGACCTTTTGAATCTTCATGACTGAGATAGATTAGTATGATATATTCCACTATAAAATATGTTTCTCTTTGCATTTGTTTACTGATAATGTCTCAGATCAGTATCTTGAAATCTAATACTGTTTACTACTGTATTCTGTGACCCTATATCTTATTTGTCAAGCCTTTTATTCATTCCAAGGTTCATGTCTTTTTTCTGGTAAATAATGTTCTCCTTTATGCAGGAGGCTTCTGCATGCTGGGCGTAAAATTTTGGTCGGTAATCAAGGCCTGATTACGGTGGTTTGTGGCTGGTGTGGATTTTTGTTCTTGCTCTTACCCAGGGAGGATGGGGAGTGCTGGAGTAACTGTGTAGTCCAGTTGATTTTATTAATTTTAAAATTTTTGTCTAACCCAAACAGGCATTCCTTTTTTCTCTTGTGGTGTTAATGAAAGCTTGTTAACTTTCTGGAAATCAATGGCATAAGTGAAAATAAGTTTATATAAACTTACTGTTTATGAACTTCTTAATCAATATAAATTAAAATTATATTCTGAGGGTAAACATATTAATTGCATTTTATTTGTGATTTATAGATCCTTAATATCACCAACATATTTCTAACACTTCCAAACCACTTTTCAGGTTATGCTACGGCATTAATAGTTATTCATAACAATGTTAATACTTCTAAAATATTATTTCTTTTAGGTGCTGCTGTACTTAGGATTCCTGTCTTATATGGAGAGGTAGAAAGACTGGAGGAAAGTGCTGTGACTGTTATGTTTGATAAAGTGCAGTTCAGTAATAAATCTGCCAACATGGATCACTGGCAACAAAGATTTCCTACCAATGTCAAGGATGTAGCAACTGTTTGCAGACAACTAGCGGAGAAGAGAATGCTGGTAAGAATTTAAAGCAGCAAGTCTCTTCGAGGCAAAACCAGCTCAGGTTCTTGGCTGTGTTTCTGAACAACTGAGAACTGCGCATGACCTGCATTCTTCTTTGCATTTCTGTCTGGGACACTGGGAGGGAGGAAAGAACTGGCTGTAACACTACAGCATGTTTACATAACTGTGTGTGGCTATTTTGATATTTGAAAAAGAAGTGAATGAAATGATGGGACAGATCCTTCTGAAAATTGTCATGTGTTTTGTAGGATAGAGGAGAGAAATGCAAATACCTAATTTATTCTAATATCCCTTTTATAAATTGCCATTTTGGACTTAAAAAAAACCCCCACGGTGGTTGAATGTAATTCTCAAGGATGTCCTTGTTTATTTCATTAAGAACATTGAAGTGGCAAAAACAAGTCACTGGACTTAAATACTTTAGTGTGTTTATTCACCACAGCATCTTCAGATTACCACCTTTGCAAGGTAACAAAACCAAACAACTTTATTTCTCATACATATAACCTGGAAAAAAATGGACCATGCACATACGGTGGACATGGTGCAATCAGTTTATTTGATAGGACTTACAGAGGTCTGCAGTTTAACATTCAGAATGTGTGTTTTTGAACGCATTTGTTTTCGAGTAAGTGAACAGTATAGAATAGCTGAGTTCCTCCTCCTATTTGACCTTGGTTGGTGGGTCCACTCCTTCTCCTCCTGTTAATTCTACAGAATATAAGCTGTGTGTGAAAAGGCAGGTCAGACGTATGTAACACCAGTTTTTAGTCTCAGTCCCTAGTCAGGTGTTCTCTGAAAATGCATGAGACATTTCTGGAACATCAGGGAGGTGCTGTAACATGCCTTTCACGATAGGATCTTGCTGGAATATTATTCTGCACAATTCTCACACAGGCATTACTCTGAGGGCAAGCTAGCTGCTTTTTTTTCACCTGTGTTTCCTGTTTTTTCTGTAGGACCCATCAGTGAAAGGAACATTTCACTGGTCTGGCAATGAACAGATGACTAAGTATGAAATGGCGTGTGCAATTGCAGATGCTTTCAACCTTCCCAGCAGCCACTTGAGACCAGTAAGTGATGTGGTGCGTGGCCTGTGGAAAGATGGATGTGCTTTATCGTTTCAAGCAGTAGGGCTCTCACTAGCTAAATAAGCTTCCTCTTCAGGGTGATCTGTGTGAGTATGTCCAGCACAGCAGATGTGTTGCTGAGGGTGCTGTCTGCTACCTAGCTCAGGAAGACAGAGGCTGCTTTGACCTGCTGAATTATAAAAACGACCCAGTCAGTCAGTAACCAGTTTTGCAGTCTGTACTGTAACGGTATTTCTGGAGAAGATTTCTCCTTAGTCACAAATAAATCCATATTTTTTGTTGTATTTTTGTCCTTAAAAAAGCTTACAGATTGACAGAATGTTAATTTGAAGGTAGGAATCTGTAAGAACTTTTCAATGTCCAGATTTATTTCTGAATACATGCACTTAAGAACTTCAAATCATTTTTGTTTTGCTTAGAACACCTGTCCTGCAGATTTACTGACTCTTAAAAGTAAGACTACTCCTAGACATACTAATAATGTTGTGAGAATATAACATGTATGTAAGATTTTATTTATATCCAAAAGAAATTCCAAGGATTCTAAATTCGTAAAGTCTGGAACTGAAATGTGGCTTGGAAAATGGAGAGAAAAAGGATGGAGAACACTAAGTTAGTATGAATTTTCTTCTGCCCAAATCTGTTTCTCTTCAAGTATATTGATTAAGACAATAGTTCTGTCAACATTTTAGAGCATTTTTTTACCTTGTGATTATAGTCAGAGTGAAAATGGTAATAAAACGTAGGAAAGCATAAATGGTGAACAGTTGAGAAAAATTTAACTTCACGTTGCTCTGCCTGACACGTCCTATGTTGAATGAAGTTAACCATAAAACAAACAAACAAATTAATAATCCCATACAAAACCCCACACACAAAATAATTGGAAGGGCAGAAGGGAATGTACTAATAATGAAAGCTATGAAGGAAGACTTCTAAATGAGCTTATGTAAAAATAAATTGATTTTTGTAATTTCTGATTACTTATTGGTGTGTTAGTGGTTTTCTCTGTTTATTTTTTAGATCACTGATTGTCCAGTTGTGGGTGCTCTTCGTCCGAGGAACGCTCAGCTGGACTGCTCCAAGTTGGAGATGCTGGGGATAGGCCAGAGAACGCCATTTCGAGCTGGGATCAAAGAATCACTTTGGCCTTTCCTTGTTGACAAGAGATGGAGACAGACAGTCTTCCATTAGTTTGTAACTTTTTTAGTAAAAGTATGGTATGTGGCACTTTTTTAAAAGAAAAAAATAGTTTTGTATGAGTGTTCTTAAATTGTGACATTTATGAGTTTTCATTTAATCAGGTAAACATACTGTCTTGCACTAGTGAAACTGTTAGCCTAAAACAAGTTCAGTGACAAAAACTGAGCCTATTTGATGTCATGGATCTGTCCTTCCATTCGTACCAGTCTAACTTAATGTCTATTCCTAGCAGATTATGGTTCTTAGTAATCAGTACCATTTGATGCTCAGAATGACTCAGATCACTTGTAGACTTACTTTTGGCTGAACGATGTTGTTGATGCTTAAGGTCTGTGCCATTGTTGTATATACCATTTCTTTTCATTAAAAGACATGATCAGTTACTTTATCACCAAAAATCGGAGTTTTTTGGTTTTGACTTTTGAAGGTGGTGTTCTTATGAAGTTAAACTGAAGTAGGAATTGTTAAATGTTTTGCTTGAGCTCTGATCAAAATGTTTTTTAAAAAAGTGAAACTTTATTTTTGCAATTATCAAGTGTACTTTTTATGCGTGAAATATTTTCAGAATGTTCTGTAACTTGAATGCCTGCAGCTTCATATTTGTACAGTAAGTTTTATGCATTCGTTTTAATGGTGACATAAAAGCTAGAAGGGGGTTGGGAGGGTGGGGAACAAATAGTTTTGACCTGGGTTTATTTTGGATGGGGGACTGAAGCTGGAGGTTTTGGGGGGGGGGGGTTGAGTATGTGTGGGTGTGCTTTTTTTTTTGTACAAAAGCATGAAGTATCTTAATCTTTCCCTCTTTTTTGGCCAGTATTTGGGATTGGTGAAATTAGTGGGAGGAAGAGATTTATCAGTCAATACATGTGAGATGGAGAGGAAAGCTATTTCAAGAATTGATAGCACTGTGGCTTCTTTTGCACAGACTGTCAGATCTTGCACTGATAGAGCTGTTCCGGAACAGCAAAGCGCGTATGTTGAAGGTTTGCACCCTAATAATGTAACCACAATAGTCTAATATAAGCAAATCTTTAATCTGCTTGAGTCTTGTCCTTATGGTTGGACTCCGTAGCCAGGTAAAGTGGAGGAACAACATGGTTTGTAAAAGTTAGCTTCCTTTTGAAGTTGTAGCATCAACAATATAAATGTTCTGAGATTGCCAGCAGGTTATTAGTGAAATTAGGAAAAGCGGCATTTGGATGATCATTTATTTTGGCATTTGAAATGAAGAGGGAGGGGTAGATCTTCAGCTTTTAATTGAAAAGAGGGGAAAAAAAACCAAGGGGGACACACACAAAAATAGACCAATTTAAGATCTTCTAAAGGTCAGCTTTACATTCAGTTCTTTCTTTTCCAACTGGCATATGCTAAGAGTTCATAATCCTGATTTGTTATTAGTCTGAAGTCCTGATATACACATGGTAACCTATTTCCAGAATGACAATAAATATATATTGCCAGCATGAGAAACGGTTGTTGATTCTTTATTTACCATCAGCATTTGTATGTCTGAATCATAAATATTTACAGTTCTTTCTGAAATCTGTGTGCCTTTTCAGTAATTCTCCCCCCCACACCCCGCTCCTTAATTCAGTGAACTATTTCCAGAGTTAGATCAGGCTGGATCAGTGTTTCTCTGTCAACGTGCTGCTGCCTTGGGGATGTGATAACTGTGGACACACAAAAAAGGTACAGAAGCTTTTGAAAATATGAGCCTGAAACGTCCTGGGCCTCAGTGCTTGATCAGGAAGAATCTAAGTACATCTTTTCCACTTACAGGCAACTAAGTTTGTATTAAATTTGACAACATATTTTTTAAAAAGTCACATTAAGTTTAAGAGTGATATGGAAAATTTGAGATGGTGGTGAAAGCCACGAGAAGAAAAAAATGTAAGGAACACTGATGTGGCCAGTAGACTTGCTGTTTCATTGTGTGGTTTGCCTTTTTTTTTTTTTTTTTTTTCTTCCATGGCATACAAAATTGGAAGTGACAGTATTATATTGAAATCAAATAACTAAATAATTCTCTAAGCGGTTCTCTCTTTATTTCATTTCCATTTTAAAACTGTGGCAAAGTACATTAATATTTGGAAGGCAGTATATGCCGTTCTGGATTTATTGCTGATTTTTGTTAAACTGTTCTCAAATTGTATGTTGCTAGATCCACAAAAATATGCGGATGCTACACAACTGACTAGGGCAGTATCCAGTTATTTTTCTTTTTTTTTTTTTTTTTTTTTTTCCCCCAAGCTGATGCAAAACTGTCTCTTCCACCTACAGGAAGTGCTCTAAATATCCATCCCCTTCGACTGCTATAAGCTCATTGCCACTGCATCCATTATTTTAAATGGAGCAGTTAATGAGGAAGGAGAAAGGATGACTTCTCTCCCACACATAAAGCACCTAGTAGGGATGAGTTGGGCATTTTACTGGAAGGAGAGAATTGCAATTTTGCATTTTTCTCACACAGAGCGAGTGAGTCCCAGTCTTAGTGCTCTAAACACTGAACTGTGAAATACAAGCATGTAATTTACCCCTCCACCTGCCCGGGTTTGTTCAGCAGGCCGGGGTCTGGTAAGACTGCTGCAGCTACGGCAGGTGCCGTGGGCTGGCAAACACCTACTTCACTTACCCGGCAGGGCTGAGGGATACTCTTGAAATCAAAAAAACCTGAGCTACAGGAGCAGAATTTTGGAACTTGTATCTTGAAAATGTGTCTGTAGTTTTCAAGGAAACTTAGGTGGCTGTTAATCACAGGGGTTTGTTGGGGTTTTTGTTGAGCACTGAAATATAGGAGTTAACTATACAAGTTTCAAAGTGGTTCTGATGCTTAAAAATGGGGTGGCTTAACACTGCTCACTCTTAAATTGGATTAATCTTTACATTTCATCATACATGGAACTTCCCAGGTTTAAAAAAAAAAAAAGAAAAGAAAAACATATATGGACTTTTTTTTTTTCTTAAGTTCTTTTACATTTGCAGAATCATTTTGTGTTTACTGAAATCTACAAGTGTTCAAACAGAAAGAGGTAGGTTGGGAACTCTTGCTTCCTAAGCAGCATTCCAGACATTTCTATATCAGGTGTTGGCAATATGATTTAGTTTATGTATGTGTTGCACCTTGTATATGTTGTTACCCAGCCCAATACTTATTTTTTCCACACTCAAAAAGAGGGAGAATACATTAATTTGTAAAAGAAGAGTCTGGAGCTAGTTAGAGTGAAGCACTGCAACTCTGGAGTAAGTTTCAAAGGATGACGATATGGCTGGGAGATAGAAAGACAACAAGAGATGTATCAAAAAAATGTGATTGTTGCATGCTCGAATAGTTGGATGACCAGAGATACAGAAAAATCAAACGTTAAGGTGATACGAGTTTGTCCACCTACTGCACCCCTTCCACATAAAGTTGTTTAGACGTACTTAAAGGCTGTGTTCAACAAAAACTGTATTCCCAGCGAGACTGCAGTCCAAGCAGCTTGTTAGTAGTGCTTTTAAAAGATGCTTTGGGTGCAGTTTTGACAATTCAAAATTTACTTTGAAGTGTAAGGAAAATCAACCTTAAAGGGTTTGAAGTCACACTGACTATAACTGGTTTAAATGGGTAGCTCCTTTCATTCATTAATTTTTACAGCATGGCTCAAAAGTATAACCTAGATTGAAGCTTCACTATGTTAATAGTTTTAACCAGGAGTTTTGGGGTAATTCTGTCTAAATTCTGGCAAAGTGATGATGAACATCAAGCTGTCATAATTAAATATGTGAGAAGTCCCAAGCTTAGATATTCAATCCTTTTGTCGAAATGTGTGTTAAGATCTGGATTCTGTTTGGATAAATATACACTTTATTTCAGTATGTTAATGATAAAATTTAGCAATCTATATTTATTTAGTAATGCGTTTTCCATTTTGCTCCATATGTAGTCTATAAAAAATAAATGCCAAACTCCATCTGGCTATCATTTCTTTTTTTTTTTTACTATTTTACTACCATAATGTGAAGGCTGTGACAGATTACAAAGGCAAAAAGCGAGTATGCTCTTTAATGTTGTGTCTGTTTGCTATATAGTTTTCCTACCATCAAAAATTGTTCTTAATGCTTAAAAGGTGAAAATCATAGCTTTTACATATTATAAGTTGCAAAATCAGTTAACACTCTATCTTCTTTGACATAAATATTTAAACAAAAATACAGAATCAGCAGTTTCTCTCACCTTTTTTGTACAAAGTCAAGAATAAGGAATCGTTACTTCAAGGGATCCAGTAGGAAATGAAAAATTACTTAACTCTGTAATTTCTGTGAAGTAAAGAGTACTGTTCAGTTATATCTTGTGAGAAGGGATCTGCCTTCTCATCATCCCCCCACCATAAAGCGTTGTAGAAGTTGCCCTGGAGAATACAGTCTCTGAGACACTTGCAACAGACAGACACCTTCCATGACATTTCCCTCCCCTGGATATAGATATCTGAGAGCACTACAGATACTGCAAGAGACAGCGGAACTAGTACTGTAATTTTCCAATCGCTTTTAAGCTATATCGCTGTTGAAAGAATCGGTCACACTCTTCCTTGTTCTTCTCTGGCTTTGTGTTTCTGGCTCCATGACTCTGTAGGTATTTCTGTTGGTCAGCAAGAGTCCAGGAATGGTTCAAGGTCAAAATCACTGTGATTGCATGAAACATAGTCTCTGTGTGCAGAGAAGAAAATGGCTTTTTTTTATAGATGCAGTGCCAGTTTCTGTGAGCTTAGTAATTGTGAAAGTATGGCAATATAGAGTCCTGCTTGAATTTCCATTCTAGGGTTATTTGATATTTATATTCATTTATTCATTGCTCCCTGTCAGCTAAGGGCATAAAGAAAGTCACTGGATTTAAAGTCTCATTTTCTGTTTAGACTGCAAAGATGCACTTCACTTTTTATCTTCCAGGCCTTCTTAAACCTGAAGGTTTTCATGAATTAAATAAAGTTTCTTATCCAGTCTCTTCTGATATATTTCAGATGATACAGGTTTGTCCCTAAACAGCATACAAGTAAAACAAAATTCAAGTTATAATTTTATAAATGTTTCAGTTTTTTTCTAGGTCTCTACTGTTGTTCTGGAGAAATACAGTATTGGAATTTTAAAAACGTAATACAACATATTTACTCCACTAAGAGAAATGTAACTTGTTGACTTAGTGTTGTGCCCTTTCTCTACCTTCTAAAGCTGATATTATTAGCATGGCTTTGTAGCAGTGATATCTTTTAATATCTTCGCACAGAGAAGTTTTATGTTGTTCTTCAAACAATGACAGAATTTTGTTAATACACTCAGTACTTTCTGTTTATTGCTGAACGGAGGCATTGCAAAAAGGTGGTCGCTGTAAACCTTCACAGAGTTGTCATTCTCTCCACTTGACTCAATTTTGCTGTTAAAAGTTTGTTGTAGATAATTAAAGTATGGATCAGTTTCAAAAATAGTATGCTTCTCGTAATTGATGAACTGAAAAGCCATCAGGGAAAGGTAGAGAGTTCTTATTAGACCAATGTTCTTGAAGCCGTGAAGCAATATCCACTACCAATTTCCTAGAAAGCTGGGCTCTGTGAGTTCAACAGAAACCTGACGTTTTTCAGGAGTGAGTCATTTGAGGAAATTTCCTGACTTTTGAGAAGCGCTAAGGTATAAGGAGCGTGCTTTCCAGTAGAAGCTCTGTAGAAGTGCCAGTGATGTAATCTCCAAGGACTCTGATGCACAGCTGGACTTTCATGTCCATCAGATTTACAGAACAGGTTCTTGCTGTTTGGGTTTTTTTTTGTTTGTTTTTTTCAAAAAAGAAGGTTTAAACTGCCTCCTTGCATTCCAAATTTCCAATTTGCTAATAAATTCCCAGTTTGCTAAGGATTTTGAAAACAACAACAACAAAAAAGTAAATATATGAACTGAACTTTCTGGATTGTGAAGTGCTAAATTCTCTTAAATTCCAAAATTTAGTATTTTCTTCATTAAACACTGACAGAAAAATAAAACTGATGTCATAGCTCTACATATCCACTCAGTTGTGGTACTTTGGGATTCATAGTTTATGGGGTAAAACTGAAACAGGGAAATCAGATGATACATGAAATCTTTTTGGGTAATGAGCCACATTTTTGCAAACGTAAAAATCTCTAGGAAAACATAATTCCAGTTCAAAACAGTATTTTCTCTCATTTCCTACTGTATGTTATAGAGTAGATTTCAAGTAAAACCAGGTTGACAGAAGTTGGTGGCATTTCTCATCACACAAAGAGAAATGTAAGTTACAAAATGTCAGGTTGGCATTTTTCCCATCTGCTGTCTGGAAGTGGATCTGGCCAAATGATCAATGCCCCTGTCAGTTCCATATTAAATTACTACAGCTGGAGGAAGGCAGAAGCAATCTGCACCAAGTGCTGCATCCCTGAGCAAAGGAGAGATGACATTCTGATACCCAGATCACTCCACTAGGCCGCAGTTGTTCTGTAGTCCACTCAAAACTAATATACTGATTTGTTGAGTTACAAGTGGCTTAGGATGCAACTGTATCAGTAGCTTTCCCCTCCCATACCCCTTATGGATCTTTGAGAAGTTGCATGTAAAGGCTGCTGTGAAACACTGAAGCAGTGGGGTTGGGGATTTTCATGTCTGTATTGTATAATGAGAAGGATAGCACTCACAAAACATCTCAACTTCTGTGAAATACGGTGCACAGATTACTTCATAAAATCCAGTCGCCTTGCTGTCCAGCCTTTCTTTGCTTCAGTATTTGTGTAATGTGTTCGTTCAGTTCTTAATACAAATTCACAGAAAAACTTCATTAAAAAATTATTCCTATGAATTAAGTTCTTCTGTGTGCTCAAGCTCCTAAAAAACAGCTGAAGTAATTCACTCAGCCTTGCCTGACACCACCCATCTGTAACAATATCACACACCCCTACGTATGTATCTCAACTCATTGCATTTGAGTCTTTTCTGCTCCAGAGATGAGTATGGGTATCTGGATTAGGACAGTTGGCTGAAACCAATTTTTCAGTGGTTAATAATAAAGAAATAACTAAGTCTGTTAAGGAGGATTTTCCACCCTCCCCGTAGGTGGTTTGGAGGAGCTGCATGTCTATTCAGGAGGCTCAGAAAGGATGCTGCGTGTGGAAAGCATGAGGGCAGCAGGCTAACTCTTGCTCCAAACCATGCTAGCGTGCCCTCAGGAGGTTCCTGCAGGAGCTCCACGGTGACCTGTGCCTGTGGGGCATCTGTCAGAGCAGGCAGAAAGCAGGACAAGCAGGAGGGGTGTGAGGGCAGAAGTGGATGCTCACATGCACGCTGCTGGGCACGGACTGGTGACAGGGCTCGAAGCTGCAGGGCCGTGAGGATCCAGGTGTTCGCTGTGTGTTGGGGGTGCGGGACAGGAACCAAAGTTTCAAAAGTCTTTCATTTTGCCTTAGAATTTTTCTCTCTGATTATTGACTGCAATAACATGCCAAAACGGACAACCCAAATTTAAATCTAACTTACGTCCTAAATTAAAAGAGAAAACACATTAGTGAACTGTGACAGACCTATGAATACCTGTCCGTTAACGTCATTTCAAATTATATCAGTGATTATTAACCTAGTTTATGTGAGGGTGATTTACACTAACTCACTAACAACATAAATTGTCCAAGTTTTTAACCATTCTGTTCCCACATGCTCTATAATCAAATTAAAACTGAGTATTATTTTTAAGTGGCATATCTTTATTTAAGCTGTTGGTTTAACGCGTTAACTTTACAACCAGTTGTTCACATACAAAAACGCTTGAGCATCTAGTGATTACAGGGTAAGAGGTGCTTACATGAACTGTATAAGATAGAAATACAAAGCTTCCTACAATATACACAGTTTTTGATGAGAGTTTAGAGTTCAGAGATAAATTGAATGGTAAGCCTAGCAGTGTCTTAAGAGACCTTAAGTTGCAGCTTTGAGCTCAGGGAACTTGTGGCTTTGCAGTATTATTTGTTTACTTTATCACTCTTATTTGCCTGAATTTGTATTTAATTAAAACCTTAGAGAAATGAGACTTCTGTCTGAAATGGCTTCCTTATAACCTCAGAAAGTGCTCTCAAAGAGAATTGGCCGTTTTGTGACACTAGCTTTCAAAATAACGACTGCTGTGTAATGTTACAGGGCATTTGCCGGCATGAAAAATTGTCCTTAATAGTTATGGAAAAAGTGTGTCGACACCAGGGATTAGGAGTTACATTAAGAAAACTATTACAGGAAAGATTTCTGTCTGTGCCTAATGTTCCACTGATTTCAGTAGGGTTCCTTACCATGCTTACAGTTAAGCACAGGCATAGAACTTGGAAGCATCTGTGATTGGGAGTATCTTGATGGGAGGTGAATAGGGATACAGATTGTCTCCTTACATGTATTTTTAAGTTTTGATAGTACTCTGTTGCGGTTACTATAATTCATATCGGTATCGAAGAGTGGAGCAGTAAAATTCCAAATCTTTTTATTGCAGTCTAGGAACTGGTAGTGATGGCAGTGAGTGCAATCACTGGGGGATGGACCTGATCAGGTCCCCAAAGCCACTGCACCTAGCCCACCCCAGTGACAATTCTGTACTAGTAAGGATATGTGCAGATAGGGCTTGCACTGCATTTTATGAGATTGTTGTGTTGGGAGAAGGCAAAGGAGGGGCTAAACAGCTTGTAGGTTTTACTTTAACGAAATCTGGGAAAGCTAATCACTCACAGTTATTAGTAGGAGAACAGAGAAATCAGAGGAACATTTAATAGGAAAAGATACTCTTGCACCAGTGCACACGCCTTTACCATTTGAGCCAAGGGAACAGCTTACGTGGTGGGCAGCTGTGGGGACAGGCTTGTAGTCCTTCAGGCTGGCCCACTGCCAGAAGACAGGAAAGACACATTTGGCCCATATGAACAGGAAAAGTTTCTTTTGAGCCTTCAAGGGCTGATGTACTTTTAACCCCTGGTTGTACATAATATTATCTGACCTCCTGCTATCCTCTTCCTCCCTTTACCAGCACTCAAATCTTTTTAGTCATCAGTAGGAATTTTAATTGCTCAGCGTTTCAGATCCTCATTTTATGTATATACATATACACTTTATTTGCCTGATATCTTTGATGCATAGCTTGTTGCGCTTGTTGCTGCTGCCTGTGTGGGAAGTTTCCAAAACAGCCCTGTACTTTACATATTGAAATACCAGGTTCTGTTCTTGCCTGTTGATTCAACAGTGTATTTTTAACCCCACAAGTGAATGGTCTAATTTTCAGATTTATTGATCATCATCTAATAGTGAGTGGCTTGCAAACTCCGAGTCATTAGCATAGAGGAAAATCAGGACAGTAGTTCTGAAGTCCTGAATGCTGGATGGTCAACAAGGGTATGGGAAAAAAGGCCTAACAAGAGTCAAGGTTAAAGAATCAGTAAAAACCAGAAGCTTTGATTTGTATACCAGTCCTAGCCACTTAGGTCTGTTGACTCAGGAGATATAAAGAGGTAGCACAAATACCCCATATAAGTTGAATTAGTTCAGCAATAATCCTGAAGAACTTATCTTTGAAGCAAATGCCAGCCCTGAGACAAATATGGGAAGGACAATGCCAACCACACCACTTCCACTGTGAAGAAAATGGTGTCATCCTCTGTAACAGCTGGAAGAAACAAATGTGATAAATCTACAACCTCGGGGAGGTGATGGAGTGCATGCTCAACAAGTCTGCAGACCAGATGGCACCAAACTGTCAGGAGCAGTTGGTATGCTCAAGGGCAAGGCTGCCATTCTGACCGATCTAAACAGGCTGCAGGAAAGGACAACTGGGCCCTTATGAAATTCCTCAGGGACAAATGCCAAGTGCTGTACCTGGGAAGGAAGAGCCCTTTGTAGTTGATCCAGGCTAGGGAGCAGCTCTGCAGGAATGGCCCTGAGGTCCTTGAAGACAGGGGGCTGTTGGAAGAACTGTGGAACAAGAGACAATGGACATTAACTGAAACATGAGTGGTTCAGACTGGACATTAAGGAAAGCCTTTCACGCCATGACGACAGTCAGACCCTGGGACAGGTTGCCGAGAGAGGCTGTGCCATCTCACTCACTGGAGATTTTCAAGACCAGATGGAATAAAGCCACCTGTCCTTACCTCAGAGTTGACCGATCTTAGAGCAGGAGGTCAGATTAGAGACCTCCTATGTTCCTTTCTAACCTGAATTATCCTACAATGCTATGACAGAAAAAGATTCAGACAATTACAAAAATGTAGAAATAAGTGAAACACTATATTTATAAGCAGCAAATAGCAAGGGGGAAACCCAGTAAGTAAAGATGAAGATGAATAATGCTGGCACTGCCAGTAATCTAAGTGAATTTATTTGGCCTGTTATTCATGGGAAAGTAAAATTCTGGAAACTGGAGGGAGATGTTAAAAGGTTTTATGATTATGCTGGAACAGACAGGCAATTAGAAGTATTACAAACTGACAAGGCACAAGGTCAAGATGAATTATATATTTCAGTATTCTAGCAGGAGTGAGGAGAGAAATATTTTGAGCAGCACATGCTTTGCAACAGTAGAGCTTCAGAAGATGGGTATAGGGCTAATGAAATGAACAAACATGCCCTTGTATACAGGGGTGCTTTATTTTCTCCAAGTTCAGCTTCCACAGGAAGACAGCAAGAAGGGAAGGGTTTGAGAAAAGGAGAAAGATCCAAATGAAAGCAAAACACATTCCTCTATGTGACGTTCTGTGTATTTTCTCAAACTAATTAATCTAAATTGTAAATCAACAGTCTTCCCATAGTTCTACTGTTCCTTGCAAGAACAGGCAATACAGGCACACACAGCCCAGTGGGTGACAGCAGCAGGTACTTTTCAACCCCTCTCAGGTGTGCGAATATAAAAAAGACATTATGAAGAGCTGCTTGATTCACATAGGTAAAGCCATAGCTTCAGATTTTCTCCCTGAGGACCTAGAGCACCATACTGCCTGGACTACGGGGGACTATACTTCCTCTGATCAGCTAAAGAAAAAATAAACAGGAACCAAGTCTGTGCATGACTGTTTCAAGTCTTTACTGGATAGGCAGCTCCAGTATAAATGCAGCTATGTACACTGATGAGTAATACACAAAAGCAACAGATGCAAAGAAAAAAAAGCAGGAAGAGACACAGTGAAAGTACAAGATAACCAGTATCCATAAACAAAGTCCTCTATCTCAAAACAAGTTAAATACATTAGCATAAATTAATATATACTTAATAACTGAAATATTAACGTGTAATATTCATCTTATCTTTTCATGCAAGCAAGATGTAAATAACAATAATGTAGAAGCAAACCTCTGCCCCAGAGAGATATTTCATCATACTGAGATATAAGAAATGTTCAACACACTGTACAATTTTCTTTTACAAAGGCATTTCAAGGCTGTTTGGGAGTCAGGCACTGAGTGGAACATGCCAATACCTACCATACACAACAAGTCTTTAACTGTTCTGCAACAGGCAGCACTTATTTCAATTTACACAAGGCCTGCGTTCTTCGTAATACTGTTCATTTCAACGTGACTTTTTAAAGCACAAAAGGAATATTATGTATCCAGTCAATGTGAACCAGATGCATAATACTTATTTGAACCTTTATTTGTACTTTTGACATCCCCCTCTCTTTATTATCTACTCATTGAAATTAAGTGGAGAGCTTTGCACAGTGTCCTTCTCCCTCCTGCTGACAACTGTTCTAGTTTATGCTTTCTTCTATCAGAAGAAAACTACAGCTTCTTCAGCTTCTAGACACCTGATTCATCAAACTGTGACCGTGGGGGCATTCCTGGTAAGTGCCTGCATACCCCACAGATCTAGAGGCTTCACATCTGGAGGTCAATGTTAAAGTAATGCAGAATAAGGGAAGAGAATGAGTTAGAAACAAGATCAGAAAAGGAGGGGAACTCTGGAAACAGTGGTTCTGGGCCCCTCATAGCAAAGCAAAGGACTCTTATTTCCTCTGTCTGCAGCAATACATGCAGCAAAATATTACCCTCTGCATTCAGTCCTTCTTTTATTGCTATTTTAGTTTCAGATCTCATGTTATGATTGGTCCCGTTTGAGTAGGGAAATGAGAGATACAGATATAAAATAATGCAAGGGAATGTATTTAATTGTGGAGTGATAGGCTCGCAGCTACAGATTTAGATCATCAGGGTATACTGCAGGTAGATGTCAGGACTCTGTGGGTGCCACTGGCCCTGTAGCCCCTCTTCCCTGGCCCTGGCCGGGTCTGGCTGCCGTGGGGTCAGCCTTGGCACACACCCCACAGCCGCACGAGGATCAGGCTGCCAGAAGCAGCTCTGTGGGAAGCCTCCCTGGGCCTAACTGTGGTTACCCCACCACCCGCTCTCTCTGCTGGGTACGAGATGATGTGGCCAGCAGATGAGGAGCTGAGTCTGCTCACCTGCCCCGTGGGCTGCCCTTCCTGCTTCTCCCTGACCCAGGAAGTGTAAAGAAAGGCACTTTCAACTTACCTTTTTGACATTGTCAGGCCTATATAAAAGGAAAAGCCGCTAAGATGGGTGAGATAGCTCAGAAAGTTTCCCTTCTTGCGTCTTAGTGGTAGTCATTTTGACTTTCTCTTCAAAAAGTATGTATTTCACTGAAAATTTATTAAAGGACAAAACATGGCATTAGGCACCAGTGAGCATCTAATAGATGCAGAATGTCTAGAAGATTGAGAATAGTGCAGGCCTGTAAATCTGATCTCAGTGGTAGAAAATACATGGAGAGCAATTATGCACACAGAACATTTAGATATATGTAATTGCTTAAGGGGTAGTCAGCATGGATCCTGGAAAAGAAGATTAGGCAAGATAAATGCGCTTGGCAGCTCTGAGTAGGCAGGACAGAGAGTGGGTATCATTTATCTGGATTATGGGGGGGGAGGGGAAAATTTCTTAATCCTACATAAACCAAAAGATGACTCATTTTCAAAATTCATAAATATGGCTTGAGAAAAGATAGCTACTGGACTGGATTATGGCAGGTAGAGACAACAGACATAAATACCATGTAACAGTTTTATTACAAAAATTCTCCATCTGATTTTCAGAGACTGCTTAGTGAACCCCGGAGGCTCTGTATTTCTCTCAACTGCATATAAGTAACCCCTACTGATTTTAGTACTGTCCTAATATAACCTGAGTCACTACAGCAGTTTCTATAGCAAAGGCTTGATCCTGTATTCACTTATGAATATCTACTGTCGCAGAAGTTAGGAATAGGTATTAAGGACCCTGGTAGTAATTAAGTCACCCATTGTAGGATGTGGTAGAACATGTGCTAAGATCATGTATTGCATTAACTCAATGTCTGGTAACACTGGAGCCAGGACAACTCTCTGGGTGTCCATTTTCATTCCCATCTTCAGCAGCCATTCTTATGATTTTGCTTTTATGCAACATGAAAAATTTCATAACTTGGCTCAGAGCAGAGCAGGGACACCTTCACTTTAGAGTACTTTCGCTCAGCTGGAAAACTCTTCACAGACTGTACTCCCATGGCTTTTTTGTATTTTCAGTTGCAGCTGTAGTTGGTGTCCATCTAAGGCATGTCCTGTATAAGAACTCTCCTATTTAAGGCCTTATTGATGGCAGTACCATCGCTTCTAGAGCAAGGCATCCAGTGCCACTCAGGGATCTCAGAACAGTTGGAGAATTAAAGCTGAAGTAACTTCAAAAGCTCATTTTAATTCTGCACTGAAGGCTTCACCCAGTTTACACAGGGAAATTAAATTGGTCAGAGTAACTTACATAAGTGACAGTTTCATTTTCTAGCTCTCGAGCACAAAGTGAACTGTTTCATGAGGGCTTCTAGCATTATAAGAACACATTTAAATAAACACACTATCTGCTTCTTGCTGGCCAGACCTGAATGTCATAAGCACTTCCATTCAAGTTGTGCTTAACAATTATTTCCTGCACATGAAACTACTTTTTTGTACAAACCAATCCCCAAGCCTGAGGCCTAAGTCATCTTTACCCCTTAAACAGCATAGCAGCAATTAGTTTAAACAGATTAACTCCGTAAAATTTTAATTTTTTTCAATTTTTCTCTTCTAAGAATGAAACCCCCATAACGTGCACACCACAAGTACTAACACAGGAGAAACGTAAAAGCCGAAAGTAAAAACCGAGCGGCTCACCTCGCGGCGGCAAGGGCGGCGGGCCCCCCCGCGGCGGGCCGGGCGCAGCGCGAGCAGCCGGCGATGGTTCTAGAATTTAAAATGGCGCTGCCCGGCTGAGAGGTGGGGATGTTTCGCGCGCTTTTGGCAGTGTAGGCTTGAGGGAGTGGCTGCAGGTTTGTTTTTTTGTGGTTGTTTTTTTTTTTTTTTTTGTTTTTTTTTTTTTTTTTTTTTGCTTACGTTTGGGGTTCTTTCATGATTACGTTTGAGACTGTTGTCTTGTAGTTCTTTCCTTTGCACTAAGCTATACTGTCTTGAGAAAATTTTAGGAGAAATTGCTGTACTTGTTTAGGTAACATGGGCTTAATTTTATTTTAATTTTATTTTATTTTAGTATAACGGTTTAAGCTGCTTACTTAAAAGGAATCTTGAGGAATCTTTTTTTCCTGATCTTCTGATACTTCTGACATCTCCAAGTTGTAAAATGAGTTCATGAGGTGTGAAGCTTTATGTTTTTGCTACATGCAACTAAGGGGGTTGTGAGGCTTTCTGTGGAGACTTAGCTGTGCCTCTGAGTGTTTGACTTACTATGTTTGTTATAAAGAGCACAGCTCTTACGAGTACTTCAGGTAATGCATGTACTGTTCTGTGCTAGTGTGGTTTTGGCTACAGATGTGTCTTTATTATGGTTTCTATTTGGATCATCTATTTCTGTGGGCAGTGGGTTACTGTAATAATGCTCATGGGTATTCTGCATTAGTGTGTCATCGTACTCTGCTTGCTCCCTGTATTTCCCTTTATTTAGATCAGATGAATAAAAATAGTAAGATTCCTCAAGACTTAAGTGAGGTTCAGAGTCATCATCATGACAGTCCCCATCCGCAGCCTGTAACAAGTATGAAGTTTCCTAATCCTATGGGTAATCTACATGAAAACTGTGGATGAAGTTTCTAAGTGCTAGTTACACTCTTTTTATAGATAAGGGCATGTCTTAAAAATACTTTTTTGGTTTTGTGCTGGGAAGAGGTTAAAGAGTGGAAAATTAGGAACATCTCTACTTTTTTCTTCAGGGGTGTGTGTGTGGGGAAATCACCTCTTTTGCTTGTGCTTTTTCCCTAAGGTAAGTGCAGCTAGCAGTCATCTCAACGCCTACAAAAACAATAGCTGTTCTTGAGCATGGTCTTTTTCTCTACAAAAGGAAGAAGCAATGCAGGATAAATGCTAATGGTCTTCTAATGCATGAAATAGTGCAGCTTAACATGTGAAAATGATGTGAACAGCCTGTGAACTACAGTAGAGTGGAGTTTGTGTGTAAAGCTAGTGTTTTTCAGGACAGCTGAGCTACAGATGTTGGTTTGGGAGGAAGCCTACTCTAGCTCCTGGCCGCAGTGCAAGAGCAAACACTGCTATTCCTGGAGGAGTTCACCAAGCTTGTTCTCGAAACCAGCCCGTTCTGGAAAGTTTATCACTTCGTTAAATGATCTGTTCTTGTGCTTAGCCATGCTGTTGTGAGAAAGGTGTTTTTGTGTGTGGGTGGGTTGGTGATGTGGTTGTTTTTTGCTTGGTTAATTTTTTATTTTGTGGTTTGGGTTTTTTTTGGGGGTGGTCATCTTGCTTCATTTAAATCTCAGTGTGCACTGCCAAGGAGAAGAGTTGTAATAGACTTAAACTGAAGCAGGGCTGCAAAGCTTTGCAACAGCCTTCCCTCTTTGAGTGCTGCTACCTTGTTCGGTGTGTCATTGGGAGCTGTGGTGTTCGCTTTGACTTTGAAGTGTGTGTCGGGGGCTGAGAGCCCCTGCCTGGGACTGGGGCTTTGTCCTGTTGCTGCAACAAATGGTAAACGATGGGAATAGTACATAGGAAAATTCCCGCGTTTTCAGAAATGAGACGTTTGCTTTTGGAGTTGTTTCTCTGCAAAGCTGCCGCAGGAGGTCAGTATTGTCCCATTTAACTGCTGCTCTGGTTTATCAGCTTTTTCGGAACAGATGGCACATTTGTTAGACTTCATTGAGTATATTTTTTTCGTTTACCGAAGCGTGAGGGAATTTCATGTTTCAGGTGGAACCAGATAGGTTGTTAAAAATTTATAATGTTTATTATTTCTTTATTTATATTGATGGAAGCAGCAAAGTAGCTGATTTATCTTCATTTGTCAGTTTGATGGACGCATGCAAATGGTGTGAGCAGGACAGTCATTTTCCCTCTGATGTAACACTTGTAAAATAGATGATATTTAGTTGCTAATGTGTATGCATCACTTGCTGGATGCTACCTGCCAGGTCTGTCATTATGATTACAGGTGTGTTTCTCTGCAGGGAGGTTAGAATGGCTGGAAGTGTGTGTGGAAATGTGTCTGCTTGTTCCTTTTGTGCAGGATAGCCATGAAGCTGTAACAATGGCCCAAAGTCTGAAAATTTGTGTAACTTCAAGCAAGTT
This sequence comes from Tyto alba, assembly GCF_018691265.1. NCBI lineage: Eukaryota > Metazoa > Chordata > Aves > Strigiformes > Tytonidae > Tyto > Tyto alba. The sequence goes on from NW_024881279.1 coordinate 15,794,415, forward strand.
GTTGCATTGTACTCTTCTCAACTGGTAATAAGAAAATCACAATCATCATTGGTTTGGGGTTTTTCCTGTAAAACCTGCTGAGATCTTGTGGTGGAAAACACTATACAGGCGTTACTTTTGTTTATTTAATTAAAATATAAACAATCTCATTTTAATAATGTGTGAAATCTCTGTTTTAAATGGAATGTTCATCTGCTTCATTTGGAAGTGTCACTTGCTCATACATGGTGACAGAAGTGCATCAGTAAAGCAGCCAGAAATAAAATATCAGAGCCTTCTCATTCTGCCTCTTGACACCCTGGAAATGCTACTGTTTAATTTTTGCTTACTACAGCAGATTGCATAAACACTAAAAAGAAATGCACTTAATCCTGAAATGTACTTTTGACCCATTGTCTTTGACCCTGACACATATGTTGGCATTGGAAATAAAATTCTGACAGTTTTGCTTGGTTCAGTAAAAGGTAAGTTTGCAGAGATGGACAGGAAATCCATTCCTACTCTGTAGATTTATCACAAAAATGCCTAAAGCAAACAGCAAGGTAAGTTTGCTTTACTGGAGACAAACTCACACCTTTGCTCTTTCAAAGACCCTGTTTACAAGTTAAAGCCATGGCTCAGTCTGTCTTTCTTCTTAAACTACCAATCTATAGGTGCTGCCTGAAGGCACTTGCAAAGAAAAAAATCGGGAGATATCCTGCTGCTATCATGGTCTAACAGAAGCGCTTGATGTTCTGAATATAGAATGATTGTGTTTCAGTAGTCTGAAAGCCTGGAGAGCTGAAACTGAAATGATGGCACATGTGTGCTGTCACCAGCAAAATCTGATTGCTCTGCATAGGAAAAGTCCCATTGAAGTTACCCAGACCACTACAAATCTTTCTGGTGTAAAATGCATTCCCAATAAGCCTGTTAATGGGCTATATCATAAAAAGATTTCAAAAAGGTCAGTTGAAATGACTCTTTATGTTATCTTCCTCAAAGGCTCTGCCTACGCTTGGAATAGAGTTGTGTTTGAAAATGGTGTTGAGGCACAGTTTGAGTTCAGCTCTTGCTGTTCCATTACGACAATGATTTGGCAGCCTGGCAAGAGCTTGGATGAGATGTTAGAAGCTATGTTTTCCTCTTGGAGGAGGAGGGGAAGCGTTTTACTTTTGTGATATTTAAACAAAGTGCTGTCTGGCACAGGTATTTTGAACTTTTTCTTTTTTCTTCCTCATATGGCTAAACTTTTTTCTGTGTTACAGGTCATGGATGACACAGAATCCATCTTGAATTGCTTTTAAGATTGTTTTCAGCATAGCTTTCCTTTTCACAGTAGACCTGATCTGTATTTGCAAGGGGCAGAGTTGAATGAAATGATTATAGATGATGAAACAGACTTAGCAATACAATTGTGTTATAAGCACATAGCAAGAAATTGCTGCAGTCACATGGTGATTGTGAAAGTAAATGAACAGAAGGAAGAGGGTAATGGAGGATTAAAGGTGTAGATTTGTTACATTGGCTAGAAAGTGAATGCAACAAGCTTGTAGTACAATTGGGAAGAAAGTCCAAGTATTGATACCAAATTCCGTTCTCTATTACCTGGAAATGATGGATTTGTGTTTAGGCACTCTAAGGAGACAGTAAGTGATGATTATCTGTTAGGAATGTGGGAAACTTAACAGTTTTCCACTGGTCACTGTTGGCACAGTTTCTGTTGTGAAACTCCGTTTTAAGTATAGAAACAGAGATATTAAAATGAAGTAAAAATTCCTCATTTCCCTTTCTGTCCAGGAAAATGCTGTTAATGTTTTTCTCACTCTTCCCACTTTTCAGAATACATCATTACAGTTAATAAACTAAGCACCATGAGGTGTTGAGGACTACCAAAAAGAAGAAAAGCTCCAAAGCTCTTGTCCATGGAAGCTGCCGGTGACAGCATCTTTCTTTGTATTACCGCTTTATGGCTGGTTCTTCATCATCACTCGCTTCTGTTTGTGTTTATTACATTCTCAGATATGTAATGGAATTTTTCTTTGCATTGACAGATCACCTACAAATATAATGGAAATGAAAGAGTTGCAATGTGAGATCTAAACATTTGCTCATGAATAGGTGCCTTATCTTCAAAATCCTCGTGATGGCGCTGGAGCCTTACATATATATGTGCAGAAGCCCTTTCTTTTGGGTACCAAATCCTATTATCTAGGTTAGCTCATCTGTATTCAAAAGATCAATGTTGCATTATTACAAAGATCCTTTCAAGTGTAAAAAGGATGGCACTTCATTACAGAAAGTAAAAGAAACTAATCAAACTTTCTTGGTGAAATCATTGACTTTTTTAAGTAAAGGGCAAATTTAAGAATTTGAAAGTCCGAAATGTAAGAGAGGCTTACAGTTGAGGCTCTGTGCTGCTCTAACTTAAATCTCCTGTAACATAGTTCTTGGATTTTCATATAATCTGAGGAGGAAAGTGATGTGGTACAGCTCTCCTGATGGCTTCCGATTAAGCCAAATTGCCATTTGCCCTCCTGAAATCTGATGTACTATATAGCGTTAGAGAGCTGTCCAGTGTGCAAAGAGGGTCTTTATATGAGAGAACAGATGAGATCATCTCTTCTTTTAGGACAGTTAGGCTGTGCCTTAGCACTGTGCCGATTTTCAGTAAACCTGTAATCATAGTGAACTTAAGTGGAGTCCTTTTCTAGGTTGTCGTGTAGGGTTGTGCAAATTGTCATAATTAATCAGTTATGGTTTTATTTTTTATTTTTCTTTCACTTGTGAAAGGATAGCAAACAGTTGTACAGTCCCCTGTTCTTTTACCAATAGTTAGATCTCCTACCTCATGTCTCTTGCAGCTTTCCAAATGCTTTGTTACAGAAATGGTTATTGCCACTTTACATTGCCTGCAGATAGATACAGGCAGAACCCAGACCACTCCTCAATGAATTGGTACTGATTAGCAGCTCATCTGTGAACACCTCACTCACTGTGAATATTTGTAATTTGTGCTAGTTTTACATATATTACTACTTTTTTTTTTTTTTGGTTTATTTCCCTTGTCTGATTAGGTGACTTGTGTAGCTCACCATCACTGGCAGACCTTGCCATTGAAAATGCTGCTCAGAATCCTGTTTTGGTGACTGAATGCTCAGTTCATTTTCATGAATAAATCTCTAGCATCTGATCATCCACAGAAATGAACATAAATGGTTTATGAATGCAGCCAAATCAAAATTCAGCTTTAGTTTGCATGCATATTCATGAATGTTTCTTCCCACCAATTCCTTTCTCACTGACAACTTGTATGAGTGTAACTGAGTTGCCAAAGTTCAGTGCAGTACCAGATCTTGCAGGCACTTAAAGCAGATCAGTCTGGCCAACTTGTACCAGTTTTTACTTTGAACTTGAAGGAAGCTGGTTTGAATTCAGGACATAACTGGGGGCTTAATGAAGTCATCTGGGAAAGATAGAAGAGGTGCCTTAAAAATCTGGACCAAGAAAGCAAAAATCACTGAACTGCTTCAGTGATATACTGGGAATGAAGGAGACTAGCTTTACTGGCTTCCAGCCCCCTTGTTGGGATTAATAGTTAATAGCATCACAGTACCTACCCTCTTTATACTTCAGGGATTTTTTTTTTTTCTTTTCTTTGAGTTTCAGGTTCTCTAAAATAACCTACGATGGAGTTGTTTTAAAATATAAATATTAAGAAAATCAGTCTTATGATGTATCTAGGAAGAATTTGCAGGAAGATGTAGCTGTAAAATGTAATCTTGGATGCTGACATGCACACTGAGCTAAAATAATTCTTCCAGTTTGTTCTTATCTGCTATTTAGTATTTAAATTAGTTTTTGTGGTTAGTAATTGCAAGATGTGTTGACTTGAAGTATGAACATGTGTTTCTTCAAAATACATGGTTAGAGTCCCATTCATGAGTTTGGGGACATAGGATAGCATCATGCTGTATTTAATCTCATCTGGACTTATGCCGGGGCATCTTTGTCTGTTTATGAGCTATTTCATATGTGTTGTGCTCTGCTTTCTGACATTGGAACATTGGAGTGGATTCTCTTATTTCATTGTTTTGTGGAGTCTTTTTTTTCTTTGTTTTTGGGAAAGGTCCATATGCTCCTTACATGCAAAGGAAGCTGAGACTTGTTTGTATGAGGAGAGAAAAAAATCTTGCTATAAAATTGGCTTCTATAGCTGTGATTAGTTCCAGTTGAATTTCTCAATATTAGCTTCTGTAAGAGAAGTAAATAATCCTTCCCAGCCAATTTAGTTTACAGGTAACTATGTAAAAGGTTTCTCTAAGTAATCTGATTAAGATGAAATGAAAAGTCAAGGTAGGTCATAGTAAGAAAAAATGTATTTGACAATAAACTGGGATTCAGTGACTGTTAACTTGCTTTACATACAAAGTTTATATGTCACTCAAAACACTTAAAATGCTCTAGGTTTGTGCGAGCCTTGAGCAGTGTATAGGGCTGAAATTGGTTTTCTGTGTAGTGGTATACTTTGCCCTAAAAGAAGGGTAAAATTGTTCAAATTGCATTTTTTTACCCTATGCAAAACTCAGTGCTAAGTAGTTTTCAGCAGTGTGGGCATCTTAAGCTAGTGCTGAATCACTTAGCTTTCAGGTTGATGTTACTGGATTCTCCAAGAGATTAAAATTTTTATGTTGTGGCCAAGGCTTGGATTATTCCTTGCTGTCCCATGAGTGTATATGGGACTTACATGTGAAATGGCAGACCAGTTTTACATGAAGGACCACTATCTTTCTGTCTGTATTACAGAATTTACTAATTCAAAAAACAATGATGATACAGTCTAATGTGTGATAATGATATTTTTTTTCGTTCTTCAGTTAGGTAAAGACACTGATAACATAAGCCACTCTAGATAGCTCTCTCAGTGGTGACTCCAACTACAGACTGTTTTTCTGGGGGTTGTTATATTTGCATAAGCACACCAGTCCAGCCCTGGTCCCCTTGGCTAGTATGTCAAATAAAGTGAGCCTGACCCACGCTAGCATCCATAGGGTTATGTATTATATGTCACTCACTTTCAAAGCTTGGCACTTGGTCAGGAGGGCCTTGTGTGACACGTCTAGTACTAATGAACAAGAGAGTATCCAAATAAGGCTGCTGCTTTGAATGGTGGGCTCCTGTTGTCTTTTAACTATTAGTGACAAAGACTTTATGAATAGGAATGCTCTGATATACTAAAAAAATTACGCATCTCTGAGCCTGCTTGCGTGAACAAAATCGATTTAGAGTTTTACATGTGACTTCCACCTCATCCTATTTAAAACTATTCTGAAGTATATGTACCAGTTTTCTGGAGCTCAGGAGTATAACACTTATTTTGTCTGGTGTCATGAAGAGAGTCCCATGATACACTTACGTTATGTTCATCAAGAGATTACATTCACAAAACAACCTTGGCTTTCTGGTTGTTTTGTAACTATTTTAAACTTGTTAAAAGTATAGAGTATGTGAGTAACTGTAGGATGAGGAAAAATTCCATCAAATTGTATTTATTCAGTTGGTTTCAGACCCATAAAAATGGGAATCACTTGTGGTTTCAGTGTGCAAAGTGCTATTAACATGACCTGTAAAAATCAGTCTGGATTTCTCTGTGGAAAGAGACCTTTTTATACCTTTGATGATATTATTTCAGCTAACCTATTACTGAACCTGCAAAGAGGTGAGAGCATAGATCTTAGCACTATAACTCCTTCTCAAATGAGATAAACTTTCCTCACGTGGATGGTGCCACTTATTGGAGTCATAATTTGCTCATTCAGCCATAGTACATGGTGGCATAAACAACCAGTTATGAAAGAAATTAGTCATCCCATTAAAATTATGTGAATCATAACCCTCACCTTGGGAGGTGTGGTATGGATTTGTTAATGTCAGTATGTTCTCTATTATGTCTCCAATAAATTGGAATATAAAATACTTTTGCTCTTCAGTTTGTTGAAAAAATAATTTTTAATTAGAGAGACAAAATTAACCAAACATCTCTGTGCTTGTCTTCATGCCCTCTGCTCCACTTATATCAGCCAGACATTGGGCTCAATATAGACAGAGGCTAGCAGAGATTTACAGGTGGGGATCTGGGTAATAAACATAGAGAGGTCACAGCATGCTCGAGAGCTAGGCAGGTAAAATTTTACTGCCAACAACACAGTACTATGATAATTTTTCTTTCGTAGCTCTGTGAGGTTTTTAACTTTCTGACTTTTTGTCTAGGGATCAGAAAATAGTGAAATTTCACAAGGAATAATACTGGATGTAAGATTTTTCTAAAGTGGAGCCAGTGTTTGGCAGCATTTGATAGCTAGTTGCTCAAACATGCCTGTAAGCGTGCCGTTTATGAGCATGCAACTCCTCATCATGTCATCCTTGTTTAACCTGCTGAAAAAAACCCTGGACCTAACCTGGATGCAGCTGAGAATTTTCTTACAATCGTTATGTAACAGAAATGAATGTTAGACCAAGGCTGTGTATTTTAAAATGTCAGCAGTTACATCTATTATACGGCAAGGTTGAACTGTCCTTGGCATCTGCCACTGCAAAGCTCTGTCCCTCCTGTCAATTTTTAAATTCCCGTGTTTTCTTTTGTTCTTTCTTCCCTTCCAGGTCGCACTGGGTAAGACCAGACTCATACTCACCACTTTGAATAGCAAGCCTCCTTTCTTCAGATTTACATATATCTGTAGGCTGATTTTTCATGTTTCTCCAGTGTTTGTCTTTACCCTCCGTAATACACATCAGGTGACTGAGAAACAGGACCATCTGAAGATTTGGGTTAATATTATAGTATAATAGAAGACAAAAAAGAAGAGGAGAGAAAAGATGGCTCAGATGAGACTGTAATCAGATATAGTGACAGAATCTACTCTGTAATTTATGATGTGACTGTGCTCTGCTCACAAGTGGCTTGAGAGATAACATCTCCCTTTAGTATGAGCAGTAATTCTAAACAGGACTGTGAATTTTGCTGCTACAACTCGAACCAAAAATTGGAAAAAAGTGATTATATTTCCTAGCTCTTACTCCTTGCACTGCCACAAATGCAGCTGATTTTCAATGTTGGTTGGATGACTTGAAGTTTTCCACCCCTCGTTCCTGCTTCCCCATTGCATCTTGTATAGTCTTGTATCTCCTTTGCACAGGGAATGCTAAACTGGTTGCTTTGTGCTCTAGGTGAGACAGCAACCCTGAAATAAATTATTGCAAATACAATATTTGATACTCCAACTACTCTATCCTTAGTTTTCCACTTCAAGCTAATAATGGTCATTGGAGAAAACTGAGCATAAACTAGTATTTACCTTAAGGAGAGAATGAAGCATCTTTCATTTTGGGTTATGATAGGTTCACCTATCCTGAAGCATCTGGTATTGGCTGCTATCAGAGGAGACGCTAGATTAGATGAGCATTGAGTAGTCATGGACTTTGTTTTCTGTTTTGTTTTGTTTTTCCCTTCTGGGAACAGTAGCAACAGATGTACTACATAGGTTGTGCAACTATACTAAAGAGTGGAAATGTGTATTGGGCTGAAGTTTTGCATTACTAGCGATCCCATTAGAAAAGATTTTGTAAGAACACATACTGATGTAGTTATTAATTATTAGGTTATTGGTGGCAATAATGGAAGGACAGTGAAAACTACTTTCACTTAGTAGTGATTATATTTACAGTTTGTAATATGATTTCTAAATTACGTGTTAGATGTGCTTTTGTTCCCTACTTTTTTTTTTGTGGGTATTTACATTTATCTCGTTTGTTCAGGTCATGTAACAGTTCTGTTACAAGTGTCCTTGCCACTCCTACCCTAGAACAGAATGTGCTAAAGGAAATTAAGTATCCTATTTTTTTTTTCCCCTTGGCTTCTATTTGACATTTCTGTCACTGTTACATTGCAGCCTTAGAGGATGCAGGACTGAAATCCTCTGCCATTTTACTGTGACTTATGAAGGCTAAAGTAGAGTGCACAAAGCTATCAACTCAGATTGCAAGTTCTTTTATGGGGCTGTTTTCTTTACATTTCAACATTTTATTTGCTTACCAACTGTTTTGACTAATTTATCATTTTCAGGTGTTGATTTCAAGGGGAACACTGTTCTTGATCTAAAGAAGGACACACAACTAAATGCAGACTGTATCCGTAGCCTGATTTATTTTTTTTTTTTTTTTTGTAATGCTCAAAGTAGGCTTACTATTCTTCTACAGAAGTAGCAAAAATCGAAGGCAAACCATTTTTTTTTTCACTATAAATGTATGTTTTTATTATCCAGCCTTTGTAGAATATGACCCTATTTAAAGAGGTGTGTTAAAAATACTTTTCTGTATTCTTAAACGTCTTTTTCTGACTTTGGAAAATGAGTTGTACAAAACCTAAGGAAGGTGAAGTCAGACACAACTGGCAAGTGGATTTATTCGATTTCATAGTAAATTAAGCTATGGTTTTGGACTATTCATATTCTAATATAAGGAAATTAATCCACTACCTAATGTTTTACCTCAGACACATTGTCCATAGCTTAAAATTTGTTCTTGAGCTGCCTGACGACCCTTTCTGGTGCTGTATCCCACATGAATAAGAGCAGCTAACTTATGCCAGTGGTACCTGGTACTAGGAGACTCTGTCATTTTTGTTTGACAAGATTAGAATGTTTCTGTATCTCAAAACATTAATGCCTTAATATTAGCTTTACTGCTGAGAAGCACTTTATTTCAGTAATAAAGTTCAAAAGGTTCACTGCTTGGGTTCAAAATGTAGTCCTTGGAATGTTCAGGGTATTATAAACACTCTATGCCTGATGTGGTTTAAAAACATTAAGAGCATGAGTATAGTTCATTTATATCAGATCTTTATTTTGTTTAGCCTTGCCCTTTCCTTGGTGTATTAGCCATGTGTCAGGGACCAGCTATCTTAGCATGCAAAAACAGCCCAGGCCAAATCCCTAATAGCTTAATTTTCTATTTTCTATGCATTGGTGAGGGGAGTTAAAGTACACTCCCAAAATACCTTTTATCCTCGTAAAGAGCTGTGTCTGACTAAAGTTAATTTTCTTCTTTGTTATGATTTTGACTCATGTGGCCCTGACTGTGTCTGGGTTTCTTGTTAATTCTTACAAAAAAAATAACACAAGATGCATCCACATATTCTATTAAGCCTGTCTTCCCATCACTTTATCTCATTAACTGCTTGATCGCTGCCAAAAAAAAAAAATCTTCTATTAGCTCTCAGCTTCAAAAGACTCAGATTTTCAGATCAAACAGTCCTTCAACATCTGTTTAAAAATCTTTAAATCCAATAGGTTAACTTCAAAGAACACCTTGTGGGTGTTCTGAACCCAGTTGACAGGTAAACAGTAATTTATGACCAAAGATATGCATTAATGAAATGCCTTTAAACCATGGGCACTCTTACTCTTTCGCTTTTGATTCTAGTGAGAGGTTCCTAGGTTGAGAGCAATACAAGTGGATGGCTTAATTAGCCATGGAGCAAGCAGTGATGTTCTTACAATACCATTTTACCAACATGCTTAAAATATGCTTCATTTGGAGTGACAAGCTACTCCAAATATTAAAGAAATATCTAGAAATTAATTTTCACTTGTTTATAGGCCTTTTTGTTAAGGCTAATCAAATTTAATTTTGAGGCCAGTTGGCTGATAAGTATAGTGCAGCAAAGCATATCAGCAGTGGGTATTCTTGGGCATAAGGGGAAGGAGGAGGAAAACTAGATGATTTTGTGCTCTCCCATACCCATCTTAAAGAAAAATGGTTCAGACTGTTATTTTTTCCATTACTTGGGAGGTCTAAATGTTCCTTGTGCTATCCTGCAGGAACTCATAAAGTGACTTTAGAGATAATGAGAGAATGTTGGTCTTCTGACTCAATTGCCCCATATGCAAGTTCAGCCTGTTTCCAGATGCTTGACTAAGGTTATCCAAGGAAAACTGAAGTGCTATGGAATGTGTTCTGTTTAAATGAATTTATTCCTTTCCTCTCAGATTTTAAACCCATCACCTGGTACAATGCTGGGAATTTCGGATGTTTTAAAGAAATGTAAAGTTTATTTGACTGTTAAAACTTTTTTTTTTTTTTTTGAGGGAGAAAAGAATAGACAAAATTTAATGTACCTGACTGCATACTGGTAAGCTACTTTGGCAGCTTCATCATCCCTTTTTCCTTCCATCACCTGTCACCTGTGCTGTTGTGGTTTAACCAGCTCTTACGATCCCCTCCAAAATGACTTAAGTTCTGTGGTAGGTGGGATGGTTCCCTGATCTCTTCTTTATGGTTACAGAGCTGTTTGGAAGATTGATAAACTATTTTCTAAATAGTAATTAATTAGAGATCTTTAGAGATAAAGAATTCTACATTTTTTTTTTAGATTATCCATTGCTAATTCATATGGCTTTGTTGTGGTTTGAACCTGGCTGGCAGCCAAACACCCCACAGCCACTCACTCATCCTCCCCAGCCTGGGGGATAGGGGAGAGAATTGGAGAGGCAGAGGTAGGGGGACTCACAGGTTGAGATAAAAACAGTTTAATAATTGAAATAAAACAGTAACAATAATAGAAAGTAAAAATGGGTAATGCACAATGCGATTGCTCCTCACACACTGGCTGATACCAAGACCACTGTTGGCTAGTGATCCCAGAGAAGCCAAGATCCCGCAATCGCAATCCCAGAAGTGAGAGAGAATCCCCTCCTTCCCAGCCAACCCTCTTCTATATCTTGAGCATGACGTTCCATGATACGGAATATTTCACTGGCCAGATTGGGTCCCGTGCTCTGGCCGTGCTCCCTCCCAGCTCCTTGTGCACCTGCGCCCGGGCAGGACGTGGGGAGCTGGGGAGTCCTTGATCTCTCAGCAAGAACTGAAAACATCCGTGTGTGATCAGCATTCTCCTCATACCAAATCTCATACTGAATCCAAAGCGCAGCACTATTCTAGCTACTAGAAAGAAAAATTAACTCTATTGCAGCCAAAACAAGGACAGGGTTATAAACATTATAAGTTTGACAATAACTCAGTCTTTCTGAGGCACCTGTTCCATTGCCTTAGTCTTAAGGTTATTCATTTTTTTTTTTTTTTAAAAAACCAAACCCACAAACAAACCCCTCACAATTTTGAGAGTGATGATCAAGGTTGATGGAGTATCTCAAGAGAGGAGAAAACAAAAATTGTTGAGTAATAAAGACCAAGAAAGAGAGAGTCTCACTGCTTAAATTCTCTAGTTAAATGTCCAGTTACTCCATACTTAGTTTCAATGGGACCCAATTTCACATTTGGTCCATTTCTTTAACTGGGATATTTCAATTTTGAGTAAAATTGGTAGAATGTTAGAGAGGATGTTCTGTTTACAAATACTTGAAGTAACCTGTGCTGTATGAGTGCATGAAGGGATATATATTTGCATAGAGTATTTCAACATCAAGGTGTGATCTGAGTAGATAGGCTCTGCAGTTTGGTGGGTTTATTACCTGATTCTGTTGTGATAATACCAGAACTCTCAAATAAAATATTTAGATTTTTCTTTCTAAAGCATGAATGTTTTGGAATAAGCCCAAGTGATCAGCTTTGATTCTACTCATTCTTCACCTCCCCTAACAGATGGCTGGGTGGCATCAGGTCTCTCATCTTGGCAGTATGGCTGCCTCTACAATTTAGCTGGTAGGGAAGAAGACAAAACAGAGCTGTTATTAATAACCTATGAAAGAAGCAAATTAGGATCAGAAGAGGCATGAGAGAGAATTTGGCTGAGATGACTGCTTGTCAGTCCCACAGGAGCTTGGAATGGGGCAGCCTGCTCAGTGCCACCCCTACAGGCACAAGACAGTAGGTGTGAGAGAGGCATTTTCTAAGTGAAAAATTAGAATTGATATGAAGAAAGCAAACCTTCCTGTGTGAGGAGACACAAATCAAGCTAGTTGTAAGAGACAGAATCCTTGGTGCTCAGCTGGATAGAGTTTGCATCATGATGCAATTATCATTATCCAGTCATTATGATAATAAAATGGGCTATCAAAATAGTACCCTATCAGTTAGGATATTAGTAGGTATTCTCCCAAATGAGAGGTAAATATACCTTTATTTATGATAATTAAATTATTCAGTAGAACATATTCCACTAGGAATCCAGGCCTAAGTAAAGGGAAATAGTAAAAGCCATATCAGGTCATTGCTTCTGACATTTGTTATCGTATGATCCTTAATGGAAACATCTGAATTATATTATTCTGGAAGATAGATATTGGTATGTCTCTCTGTAGGGATGGGGGAAAATAATACTGCTTTTAGTTAGCAAAAAAACATTAATACCACTGTTACTCCTCTTTGAAGTTTCTGCAAACATTTATTCTGCTGCATAAGTATTTTTTCCAAGATATTATGGAATTTTAAATTTTTGGACTTTGATGCCTTTTTTATAACAGCTCAATCTTGTGTAACACTAAAGGAGGAAAAAAATTTATTCCATGATTACTGCAAGTTCAAATGGGATTGTAAAGTGAGATACTGTCTAACATTGGCTTATCAGAACCATGATGGCATTGCTAGAACTGAGTGAACAGAGAAAAGATTTAATCAAAGACAGTTCTGTTCAAGAAAACCTTAAGCAGTTTCACCCATAGCAATACTTTTGAGCTGAGAATCATGGGAAGACATTTTGAAATCTTTCCTTCTTCCTTCTTAGTCTTTTAGACTTATAATATTTTAGTATCTACTAGTCTGAGCAGAAATAGCCTATTGTGCTCCTCAATGTTACACTATAAATGATTTCAAGCAGTGGTAAGTTAAACATCCTAGCATGTGGAATCAGGATTTCCATGCGCTAGGCTGCCTATGCTAAGCAGAGAAAGGTGATCTTACATGAAAGATCCTGTAACCTCAGGTCCTACCTCTACAGCTATATGCTGAAGTAGAGGCTCTTAACTGAGTTTATAACTAAATAATTAAGTAAATGGTTAAACCCATTTCTAACATGAACTGAATCCAAATGCTCTGAGGTTAACATCAGAGTTTATACCTTCTTCAAATTCACCCCTATAGTTGCATAGTCCAAACCACATATACAATAAAGGTTTTGGTATGTGTCATGTGACAGTAGAACAAACATCTGGTTTTATTTTCTTCATAATATTGTTTTTGCATTGAGTTGAACTGCTAGCAGGTGTTTTGTCAGTGAATAAATTATAATTCAATATAAGTATTTCCTGTTTTTCCAAAGGCTGGGCTCTGCCAGCTTGAAGTATTTTCGTTACTCACTCTGAAGGAGGAAGGAGCTAAATATTGAATAATAGGCAACCCAAAGGTGCAATTTAAGTAACTCAGCTGGACAGTGTTTTCATAATAATATGGGGCTGTGGATTCATGTATTGATTATTTTTAGCAATTCACGTGTATGGTATAGTGGTTGGGCTTGGTTGGTTGGTTGGTTTGTTTTGTTTTTTTTTGATATATTTTTTCTGAATGATATTGGAACTTAAAGATTTTAATGTGAATGCCTGCCATCTGCAGAGTGACTAGTTCCCATTGCTTTCAGATATATTTATACATTGCATTTCTTTTGAACTCTGAATTATTTTTTAATACTTTTAGAGAATTAAGGTGAAGATACACGAGCCAGATAGCTGTTAAAATCTGTTAGGAAGTAGGTTCCTGAGATGTCTTTGAAATCCAGACTTACATTCTGTGGATATGTGACTGTATAGGGGTAGTCTGCCTGGCTCTGACAGGGGTACTGCAATCAGCAACATGGGCAGAAAGATGGAAAACAAAGTGACGAGGAAGAACACTTTAAAATCAAATAATGGCACAGGGTTATAAACATACCACAGAATTATTAAAATGTAGCGTGATGCTGCAGAGTGTAAAAGCAGTGAAATTTGTGTTATAGAGCCTCATTGATGAGTCTGGCTTCAAGTAGGAACCTCTTCTGCAGTGTAAGAAAAACTGTAGATTTTTGGGGATAGCTGAATCAGTGCACTCCCTTACGGACACTTAGGATATTTGTCAGAATGGCATATTCATATCTGGAGAAGGTGGAGATGAGAAAGTCCACCTGAGTGATAGTTTAGCTAAATTGCTGGTCAGTGTCAAAACATGGAAGAGCCAACTTTTAAAATTTTTTTTATTAGAATGTGAAAGGGCAGAGGTCCAAGAGTCTGACTTATAGCTCAAATAACAAGACTACAAATGTCCTAGTGTTAATAGACTTTTTTTGATCTTAACATGGATTATCATATCTACTGGAAGAAAAATGTTGCTTGGTTATCTCGGCTGGTGACTATCTGGTAGCAGGGATTTTTTGGAGTACTGTATTAAGGTTTCTGTTGAATGTCGCCTACAGCAGGAAAGGGCCTACAAACATTTGGCTGCTTGTTGCAGTTTTTACCTGTGGTTGTTCATGCCTGTTTTGACAGAGTTCCAAAGTCCATTTGCCTTCACAATACATTTCTAAGATTGTTTTGGGTTTACCCTTTTTATTTTTTAAAATTTTATTTTTATTTGAAATTGGCTCAAATTCTCCTTATCAATATTAATTTTTTTCCTGCTCTGAGGTAGAGTACCAGTAGCCATTATTTCTGCTAGAATATTATGAGCATGTGATCAAAAGAATTGTTACAGAAACAAAGGGAAGACACACATTTAGCAGGTAAAACTTTCAATGCACCGCTAATGATGTTGTCCAGAAGTTAGCAGAGTCAAAAAGCCATCTACAGTTGTCTTGTTAGTGGTCCCATACTTGAATTCAAAAAGTGAGTCTGCAAGCAGCCATGGTTTGGTGATAGCCTTGTCTCTCCTGACAGCCTCTGCCTTCAACGCTGTTGAGTCAGCAGCTGAAAGTTCAGCAACATGGCATGCTGTCGGCCTTTCGACCCACTGAGGATTTTCTTTTTCCCCAGCTCCTTAAAGTGTATAGTAATATTCAGACATATTTCTGTAGTTGTACAGAGTCAGATAGATTCTATTTTTACTAGTATGTTTTCCTTCACTCACTTATCAGCAAAAACGTAGAAGTGACTGGGAAGGATTGCAGTGATAAGCAACAGAATGCAGAGAATAAAGATGGCAGCTGATAGGCTGTGATGAGTAAAAATGAAATCGTTCTAATTCATGTTTGAGTTTTAAAATATGTGGCACCTGCACAGGTATTTAAACATAATGAGCTAACTGAATTGGGTAAAGTGGTGTGAGGCGTAATTAGAAACACACTACAGTCCTTTCAGCCAACCTGCCCCTTGTTAAAGAAAATAAACCCTTAAAATATCAAGTGTATCATGCATATTCAATATTTCAGTTTCTGTTGTTTTTATGAAGCAGATTGGAGTGGGAAAAGTCAAAGCCAGTTCAAAAGGAGAATTGAAATGACATTTGTGGATACAAGATGCTTTGCTTATATGTTGTTTTTTTCCTCATTCTCTACACCTTTGTCATTCCTGGTTTGCTGACATTAATTGCACAGGTATTTCCATTCTGTCAACCTGATTGTTGCAGTTCTGCCTCTTAGTTCACTTTTATTTATTTTTTTTTCCCCCTCCCTAATGCTTTTGCATCTAAAACTCACTGATCCATAGTTTTCAAGCTCTCAAGCTTCAGACTCTAAGCTCACTGATCGTTTATTACCTCAGCCTTTACTGTTGTGTTTAATCTTCCTGGATGGGCTATGTTAACACATCTCAGTGTTCAGTGTTGTAGTGTATGGAATTCAAATGGAGGATCAGAGTGGTGCAGATCAAGTAGCCATTGTCTTAGACCACCAAATAAATGTAATCATTAAGGTCTTTATGACTATTTTTTATGTTTGGTGATTTTGTGACTGACTACACAGTGTCACACTTGAAGCCATAAGTTCTTTCTTTGGGATCTTTGGGTCTGTGTTACGGCTGTGTGCTAGCAATATAAGTTAATATTTTCTCTGACAATTTGTATATAGTGGAATACAACTATGCTGCTATGCCAGCTATAGCGAGATGGTGGTCTGGAGTAAGCCATAAGCTGGCTATTTTCTTTTTGTAAATGCTTATAAGGAACCTGCATGAAAGTTATAATGTCTGAACAAGGAGAATAAAAGTTCTCTAAGAAGGCTTTCATCTCTTCTTAGTTATTTTCCTATACCCCAGTATGAACTAGGGTGAAGCCCTGAATCATAACACGCTGCAATAAGCTTTATGCCCCTCTAGCAATGTCTTTGCAGAACAGGGCTCTAAATGTGGTTGAAATAGTTGTTATTCAAGCAGTATCCCAGAAAGCCTTTTGCTGTAATTTTCAGTTACAAATGAGTTTACTTTTTTTTTGTTTGGTTGGTTTTTACTGTCTTATTTGAGTTATGTGAAGTTATTCTGACTGGAAAGAGATTGTATTTTTTTTGTTTGTTTTATCAGAACTTTTGGTGATTTGTTTCAAGGAAATTACTTGAGCTTTCCAGAGCTTTAACTCTACATGTTGACTTGCAATAATTTCTTGCTTGCAAATGTATTTATTTTCTGTCTGTGATAGATACTGTAGAGCTCACAACACCCAGTGAAAACAGCCTTTCTGATTCTATGATAACAACAAATGTAAATGACTTGAGATCAAAGTTGTGAGTGAACTTACTTGTTCTATCCCTTCCACTTTTAACTTCTTTCTTTTTAAATGAGGAATGTCTACTGAGAAATCTTATTAAATATCAGAACAGCAGGTTTTTTCTGAATCCCAGAAACTGTTTTAAATATGGGGGAAATCTTCTTTGTAGCATCATGACAGTTCCAAAAAACATCTCTTTCTGTTTTCAAAGTGTAATTGCTTTTCATTGAAATAATTAATTTTCTCACTGAATTTTTTTCCCCTCTTCTAGATCTTGTTCTTCCATCTTCATTTTTCCGGGCTTCTTACTACTTCAGTACTCAGTGACTGTTACCAACATATTACTACTGATGCTGTTTAGCTAGATGGCATACATTGTGTTTGACCTATGTATTTGCTAATAGAAATTTGAATGTCTGTTAAGATTTCTAAAATACACAGTAGTGTCAAAGAATATCTGACCTTTCAAAAATTTCCAGTTCACTTTTGTCTGTCCATGCAGGTGGCCACTTCAATATCTGAGGTACTTGTATCACATGGGAAAAAGAATAAATCTCTTGTACAATTTTGTTAATCTTGAAGAAGAAACATCTTTTGGGGGTTTTGAAGGGTTGCTATCAAACTACAGATGGAAAGTAAAAGCTTAATGATCTCATTATAACAAAACTTGCCTATCTGAATCTGTTCTGCTCCTCTATACCAATCAACTTCAGAATGGTGCTTGTAGCAGTTTCAAGGCTATTAGGACATTTGCAAAGCGGAATTTAGGAGCTTTAGCTGACAACTGAACATGCTAAATATAAATAGTCCTCTGAAAGTAATCTTTGTGTTTGAAATTATGAATAAAAAACAACAACAAAAAAATCATCAACTAGATACACTGTCAAGAAACAAAAGAATGGTGGAATGATGTTGAGAAAGATGTACCAAACCTGGAGAACCTACCTATTGTATTACTTTTGCTCATGTGATAAGGAGCATGCCAACTTAGACGTTAAGGCAACCTACTGATTTTAGTATGATTTGGTTTAAAATTTATGTATCTAGCCGTACGATTATACACCTGAATATTTTTGTTATGCTGTAGAGATTTTCTTTTCCTTCCTCACTTGCAATATTACGTGATTTTTTTAATAAATGTTAATATGAGAGGTTAGATTTATGTTACCTAAACAGTCCCACCTGTTTTTTTTTTTTGAGATGATTCTCCAAAGTTGATACAGTGTCTACAACCTAATTACTTTGTTAACTTTGTAATGTATGATGTACAAATTATTTCCTTGCTGTCTTCTTCATTTCTTTTAGAAACATCTACCCATACAGCTACTACTCTGTTCATAATGTTATGGGCCCAGACAGAATTCTTTATTTGAAACAGATGTTTGAAAAGACTTTAAAATACTATGGATTCATGGTTTCAGTCCTTGAAAGCATAATCTGCATGTTCATTTTTTTGTCTGCTAATGTAAGTCAGTTTTGTGTCTCTGTGGAGGTTTTGGTTATGTTAGAGGTAGACACCTATCAAAACTATTCACAGTACCTTTGAAATTGGTTATGTTCAAATGAGTAAACAAATCTTTGATGGAGCTGAGCAGAAAAATACAAAATTACCATCTCCTAGCTAGAGTTGGTTACAGAGTTTTCCACTGAACATTGCTTCAACTGGAAGTATGCCAGTTCACTTTAAGTGAAACATTTTGAAGCAACATCTGTCTTTTGATTAAGTCTCGGTAGAATAATGTGTGTCACAGGAAAGCAGGCTAATTTTTCTACCTCCTTAATAATACCTTAAAAGTCAGAGTGGAGGCACAGCTTGAACAAGGCTTTTACAATTTCTAGGCTTCCCAGTGTATGGTGGCCAAGTTATTTGACAACTAAGGATTTTTCAAGCCACTTCTACCATGTTTTTATTTTCCTTCCTGGACTTAGCACAACCATAGTTTTGTTTTTTTTGTGAAAACACTGCAATTGCTTGGAAAGGAAAAAAAAAATGCATGTGATTTTTTTTCAAGGTAAAAATTAAAATTGTTTTACTATTAAGTCCAAAAATACCGGAAGAAGCATTAGCCTATTTCTAAACCCTTGCTACCAGCAGAATTACAGATGTGCTTCTTGACTACTAGATTTTCAATCACGGATGCCTTTGTGTTGTTAAAAGGTTGCAGACAGAAGTCCAGTGTAAAGTCAGCTTGGCTATCTTTGTCTACCTTACTGCAGATGCCATGAGGTGACCTTTCTGGTATGGAGTAGCTGCAGGCATCCCTAACCATTTTTCCTCTGATCCCCTTTTATAACTGGCAATGTCTGTGTGTGTATATGTGTTTTTGAATGACAAGTCTCTGCCAAATCCATACAAAGTGTTCAGTGTTTTAATAGCCTTATTTATAAGTTACGTAAAAGAAGCAGAGGGCAGGGAAACAATACTAACATTTAAAGCTTCTTGCTCTGTGGGCCATTAAACCTCTAGGTTGTTTTTAGTTAGCAACATTATACAATGTAAATGATGACACTGTTGCGGCAGGGAGGTGTAGGAGACAGATAAGGTGTCTGAATTGATTAATTAGTGCTCTAGTGACAATACTAATTGTATGTGACGTTGGACTCCTGTGCATGTTGTCTTGTCTGATGGCAACAAACACAGACATATCGTCCTCCCTCTCCCTTTCATTTAATTATGGTCTGTAACAACTAATCCCTTTCCCTAGCCTGACAGCAGCATCCTCTCTGAAAAGGTTGCTACTCTTTCTCTCTCTGATGTACTTTGTGAAACTGGGTGACTCTTCAAGTTAAGGCACAGAGGCCACACATACAGACTTGTGTGTCTTGAGGCAGGCAATTGGAAGTACTGGTCAAGTTCTTTAAAGGTGGGTATCAGTGTTATTAAGACCAGATAAAATTTCCTATCCAGCTGCTCCTCAGCTGTACAAGAAAAGTACATTTAATTCAGACCCAGCAGTGGATCCATACCACCTAGTAGTATTGTTAGCAGACTCGGCAGAGAACTCTCAAACTGTCTATGCTCAGATGCTTAAGTACCTTCTGCCCATCTGCAAGTGGCCCATCCATCTCAGCATCCAGGCATGCTGATCGGGCAGTATTTGAAGGTTAACACCATCCCTGCCTATGCTGCATCTATCCTTTGGATTATTGGAGAACTTTTAGTTTCTCTTGCTGTCTGCTGCTTTTTTCTAACTCTTAAAAATCAAAAACCTCTTAGAGTGTACTTACATTATCTCATAACTTACAGTGACCAAATTATAGTACTGAACTGCTGTTTAATGCAGATATGACATTGTAGAACAGCGTTGTTCAAATGAAAGACTTGATCATGTCAGTAAACATAAGGGGCACTTACTGAAGTCTGGTACCCACAAAACAAGAGATGAATGTTAAGGGTAAGCCTGGGCTAAGCGTTAGTAGGGCAGACATTAAACTGCAAAAGAAAGGCAGAGTACTCAAAGGCAGTTGACAGAGCAGAACGAATCAACAGCTGGATCACTGAAAGTTATTCAGAGGTTAATTCAACAGATAGATTTGTATGGAAGCTTGTTCATATTTTCTCATTTTCATGGGGAGTTTTGCCTGAATAAGCAAGATTGATTGAGCCTGCAGATGTTGCATTACTATTAAAATTGTTATTTGCATTATGTGAATTGGACATTCAGATCCCTCAGGCAGCTTGGAAAATGTCAGCCCTACCCACATAATAAATACAATCCATATTAACCTATTGTGGGACTTTGTTTCCCTTCTTCCTTGACTCTTGGACACTGTTACTGCCTTTAAGATAACTGTTCAGGTCTGTTAATTCAGGCACAGAAACCTCTGCATTTGTGTACAAAGGTCACAGATTCAATATGAGCAGATGACCTACTTCTGGGCATTTATACACAAAGGATAAGTGCATCAAGTTTATTAATGACCAAGCTACACAGACTATGCCCATTATAGGAAGGAATCTATTCTTGCTGCATTCAATTGATGATATGCTTATGTAAATTTAAATGTCTTTATACTCATACACAAGAACATCACTGAAATTAAAAAAAAAAAAAAAAAGGTAGGCAATAGGTAATGAGGAAGTCTGAAAAAGTTTAGTATTTAGACTGAGCTCAGGAAAATAACCAGTCTGAAACTATACACAGAGTTCGCTCAGTGTACCTGCATTTTGTGAAGTGAAAAAGCTGAGGTGTCCTGTTGTTGCCCAAGTTTGCCTTTTAAGAGCTGAGAACTTGACGTTTCAGGTTTTTTTGGCTCTGTATGTGTGCACATCTTGTTGTGTGTCTTTTGAAAAGATGTGGACTGATTTGCATGTCTATAATAAGAAAAAGAAAAACATAGGCCACAGCTTGAGAACCACCTGTGAGTAACTTGCTCTTTTATTTTTAGCTTGTTTTGTTTTGTGATGTGTTGGCATATATTGATTACATGGGTAGGTTTTTAAGATGATGAGCTAAAGTGATTGAGCAGCACATGCAGTGAGAATAAAGCAGTTGAACGAAGAATGCTATTTTTATCTTCAACTTGGATGCTGCTTGCATTGTGCCATATTCCATCTTTACCTTTTCACTGCTTAATTGCTCTGTTGCAATGTTAAGTATAACCAAATCTGAATTTAGCATAATAAAACTACTTTTTTCTTGACTTTTTCTTTATTTTTTTTGACTTTTAATTTCTTGTTTTGGTATTATTTTCAATTTAAACTGACTCCTATACATCATTCGTGGTTCATAATTGTGAAGTTTTATCTTTTCTAATTCCAGCTGAATGATGTGGAATGAAAATGGTAGCATAGTCAAACCCTATTTCTTAGGGGGGGAAATTACAGGAATGCTTAATACTGTAGAAATTATCACTAAATGATTGATAGAAAAATATTTTTTTTCTCAATGCTCTTTATCATCTCACTGAAAATCTAATGGAATATGAGAATAGCATCACTAAAATATGTTAATCGTAACTTGCAGAACATAGAACATGGCTTTTCACAGTGGCATAGTGAATTTCAGGAAAGATAGGCACCAAACTGAAGATAAATTTTACTATGTTTTAAATCTTGTCTATATTTTATTTTTCCCACTTAGTATTTTCTGGTTTTGTTCCAAAATTAATTAACTAACTAAAAGAATTCAAACTGCCATAGTATTTACAGAGAATATACTTAAATGTGAAAGGTTATGAGGGTTGATAATATTAAATATAATAGTTTCCACTCTGATTTGGATATGTAGGCTTGCTGTTTACTTATCTTGATGTCTGGTGCCAGGAACCACAAATAACAGATCAGATTTTTTTCTCCCCTACCATTTTTCTTTCTTGCACATTTTACAGTTAGAGGCAGTGGCTCGTGGGACAGGGAGTGCAGTCTTTGTGCCTCTGTTTCCTCTAGTGGAGATGGAATGATTTCTTGCTCACAAGGAGTTTTTTGAAATAAAACGAGCAGGACATGGAGGAAGCCAAGGGGAAAAATACATTAAGTGCTGTGTATTACACCTTGTATGTGAGAGGTTTACAATAATTTCCTCTGCCATAGGAGTTTTAGAATCTACGTCTGTGAGAGAATGGCCTAGGTTGACCAAGTGTGTGCATTTGTGAAGGTAACTTTCAGTCCCTGCTGTTGACCTTGCTCAACTTCACATAAACTAGTGAGCATGCCCTGGAGCCATGACTGGGGGCTGGTATATTTGCTAATTGCCAGGGGATAGTAATGTTTTTATGCACTCTGATTAGTATTTTGTATACAATGCATCAGCACTTCTGGGAGTGGCTGAGGAGATGCACTTGAAAAGCCATTTGAGGATGGGGAGTGGGGATATTCTTCAGCTCCCTTTGCTGTATTGTGGATAGAGTAGAAGTGAAATTGTCTCTCATTTCACAGATTTTTTTTTTTCCTTCCTCTAGCTTATGTGGCATTTAAGACTATATTCCTTAAATTATATTAATGCATTAACCAAAACATTGGATAGAGAAGTATTCCTCCACTTGGCTGTCTAAGATGAGGACGTGTAGTTTCTATGGAACTTATACCAGAGTGAAAGTCATTGCCTTGCAGTGGAGCAAACAGGACCCTTGTATCCCAAAGAAATATGCCTCTCCTTGTATGCAGGTACTCAGCAGAAGCAGCTACAGTTGGCCTGTGTACAAAGCAAAAGTTCTTGCTGGGTCACTTAAACCTATGTCAATGCAGCAGTTTCCCTACGGACAGTGCTGAACTTTTAAATATGGCAATGTGTCACATGGCAGTGCAGTGAGCACAGACCCTATGGAACCATCGGAACTTCTGGACATAACGTACCCTTCTGTGCTTGTCTTCCTGTCCTGGAGTTGGGCCACTGAGATCAGAAAAGCCAGCTGTAACCTAATGGATCTACAGTGGTAAATCACTTCTTTTGGAAGCTGTCCTGTTCTGCTCCTTTGTACCTGCACTCTGAGGGGGGAAAAAAAAAAAAACAACCCACCATGTAGTTTTTCTTTCTCTAGAGTGGAGAAGCAGCTAAAAACTGCAGATGGATGGCGTCAAAGAGGGCATAACATGAGAGGCATGTTCTTACAGTGCTATTTGTGCACTCCTGGGAAACTTTAGCAAAAAGGTGGGATACTGGAGTTGGTACATTTTTTTGTCTAATGCAGCACAACAGTGTTGTGATTTCCACCACCACCCTCTGACCTGTTTTCCATTAACTGCTCGGTCTCTGCCAGTCTTCTGGGCTCTAAGAGGTAGGAATGACTATGTTGAAACTAAAACAGAGGCTGGGTCCATTCTGTATGGTGAGTCTGCATGTTTAAGTGGCGCTCTGAAGAAAATGTTGATAAGTCTGAAGGTGAATTCTGCAAAGGGTAATTAATGTAGTATAAGCTAGTCGATGGAATTAAAATTTAAGGGAGCTTGTAGGTACTATGTGTGTGGAAACTCTATCACCATAGGTGCTCCAGCAAAGCCCAGTACTGCGAGTATGGCACATGCTAATAGTAGTCTCTTTCCCCAGGTAGCTGTACTGCGTTGCAGTCAACCCAAGCCAGAGAAGAGCTCTTTTCTGGCAGCTTAGTTATGATTTCTCTGCTAGTCTTGACACAGTGGAGATTTTAATGAGGTGATAGAAATTTTTGAAAAACTGATTTGAAATGTGAAAGGAGGAACAACTAAACTTGTTTGGCTTTAAAAGTAGCCTGAGCTGCTTTTTATGAAAATACTTTCAATGCTATTGCAGTTGAGCTGTGTAGTTCAGTGTAGTAACATAGTTCTGCTAGCCCTGCTTCATCTCTGAGCCATGAAGGCAAACCTAAAGATAATGCAGAGAATGACTGTAGGCAGAGTACTGCTTATACTGCAGTACCACCATGTAGTATTAGTTTCTGCAGCAGGAATTCTGCAGCATTTTACAGTCACAACTAGATGTAGACAAGACCACAGTGAGTTCCATTCCTTGTCTCCTGCCTTGTGACACTTTTTTTAACTCTTCTACACTTAAAATTCTGTAAGAATAACTAGGATACTTGTGTTTTAAAAGTCAGAATTTAAGCTTTGCATTAAGTTAGCCTCTGTGGCAGCCCATTTCTCACTGTGTAGTAATATCAAAAGGGGACCAGGTAGGCGCTCTCTTTCTCCCCACACTCCCCCTATCCCTTTCTTGCTGATTGCTGCAGCACTCTATAATCAAGTGCTCAACTATTGTGAGCATACTTTAGCTTGTTGTAATTGCCCTTTGTTTCAGTCAAGAGACAGGTAATTGCTCCTGTGGGCCATGCCTCTTGCTTTAGCAGCATTTGATTGAAACCAGTCATTTATTGTGGTAAAATCTTAAGGCTTTCTGCAGTGTTTACAGATAAGCTTTCTGTGTGACAGTCATTTAGTCTACCCAACAATCCATATATTAAAGATACTGCACATTTTTGCTTTCTCTATTCAGACAAATCAACTGCTGTTTTTGGTTTGATTACATTTCAGATCATAGAGATCATTCTGTGAGTGTCCTCTCCTAGCTGCTGCTTGGAGCAAGACTGCCTTTTGCTGGATCTGTGCTGGGTTTTTGGCTGTTGGAAATTACTGATGTGAAACTCATTAATAAAATGAACTAAATAGTTTTATGTATAGTTTATTATTATTATTCCCTTTTCCTTACCACTGCATAAAAGAATATACCACTGCTTCATGAGGCCTTTTAAACATTAGTGGTTTAGAACATACTGATGCTTGCTTTATGAGTTACTCACAAATTATTAATGAGTTCATTTACAGCAATATAAATCTTTTCCTTATTATCCAGTTTTCTTGGTAATGAAATATTTTAAGTCTGAAAGTGCTTTATTGTGTATGAAAGAAGCCAGAAAACCTCAGAAAAAGAAAACTGGGATGGAATTCCTCTGAGCACTTTCAAATAGTGAGATGGCTGATATGTGTCAGGGGGTTAATTGAGTTGTTTCTGGGGTGGGCAGTCTGGGTAATAGAGGATGTTAGGTTGATTTTAGGTCCTGAGAAATTGGAATGGGCATGTTTCACATTACTCATTTAAAATTGGATTAGTGATAACCATTGATAACCCAAATCTTGTTATAACTTTGAAATAAAGAAATATACAAGTTGTACTCAGTGACCAGAGGGTCATTAGGAGCTCTTTCACTCATCTTGTGGAGCTTTGTGCAAGGCATTACCTGTTAGCACTCTCTCAGCCATCTAGTATTCTTGCTCCCTTCAAAAAGAGCATTCAAAAAACATTATAACTTTTCAAACTTTCTTCTGTAAATTAAACAGGCCATCGTTCAGATTGTGACATTTGAGAACTGCAACTTTTATTATGTAAATCCTTTCAAATGATTCGTAGGAGTTACAGTCTCCCTCTCTGTGCCTCCTTGGTAGTCAGATAATGTGTGGCCATGAAGGTTATGGGGCTGGATATTTTGCTTGAGCAATAAAGACTTCTGCTTTTAGATCATGTATAGCCATCTTTCAGGCTTACTCAGATTAGGATCACTTAAATCTTTAGTTTAAAGTCTGTAAATTATAAGTCTGTAAGGACTTTTTAATTATCTGTGGTCTATCGCACTGAGACACTGAGGCCCGCAGTGCTTTATGAGTAAGTTGTCTTTTCAGTTCAGTTTGTTTGACCTTTGCATAGCATTTTCTTCAGCACTGTTTTTAGTAGATACTTATAACGTGGTGCTTTTGTTGGCAAGGTGCTCTTGAAGATCATTAGTTTGTACAATACTTCACAAATTAAGGAGTTACATTTGATAAGTGGTGATTCAAATTGGCAGTAGTTGGTTTTGATATATCTCACCAAGACTCAAATCCTTGACTGTCTTGATAGTTCAGGACAAGGTTTTGTGCAGTCAGTGGCTGATGCTTTTTGCTTTTATTGCTGACATGCCACCAATTACATAATGCCCTTCCATGTTTTATTATTCTGCTGGATCTTTGTGGGAGTTCTTATTGCTGCAGCTATATGTCTGAAATCTGGCTAGTGATATACAGTTATACCTGGGGAATTATTTTTGTGATCAGTTTACAGAGGTTTTAATCTGTCTTTACCATTGTCTTTGTTATAAGTAAAACCATTCCCTGTGGTTCGTTTTACTACCTTGGCTAGTATAGTAAAAGTTTCAGTTAGAACAATAACTGATCTGAAAGGGATAGGTGACATTTCGAAGGCAAATTAGTTACTTCTTGGATCCTAGCCTCAATGATTTGTCTTCCTTTGTGCTGTGGAAGGGTGACATCTAAGAATTAGTACATGGATATGATAAAAGGTACAATGAGAATTTGAAATACAGACTGTAACTTTTTTCCATTCTTAGATGTATCTGGTGTTTTGTTGGTTGGTGTGGTTTTTAGTTTTTTGGGGGTTTTTGTGGTCCTGTTCTATGGCCTGTCCTTATTGTATGTGATTGCAGGGGACTGAACTTGAAAATGCAGTAGTATCTTCTTGTTCAGTTTTTCTATGTATTTTGGTTTGGTCCTTTTTCTTTAATGTAATACTCCTTCCAGCTTGTACCTAGCACTGTCAGATCTGCATGCTGCTGAGCCCATGGGATGTTCTGTCACAAAGGCCCAAGCTTTCAATCCTCTCCCTTCTTCCAGAGGTAGTTTTTTCTTTCAGGAACTATGTAGTTCCAAGGTCTTAAGTCTATAGGAGCCCAGAGGAGAATATGAGAGACTATAATTAGGCCAAATGAAAAACATGAAATACTCATATCTGCATCGTGCCCTGCAATAGTAATAATAAAGCTGTAGGTAGAAAGATGTGTTTCCATTGAAGAAATTTTCCTGCAGTGTTGCATTTTCTGCAACTATTCCTGGTATTATTGCAATATTTGATTAGTAAAATAGAGTTTCATTGTATGCCTGAAGTGGTTGCACTGTTGTTAGTTTGTGTGTATTTGCTGGTTTGAAAATAGGAATGGAAAACTAACATCAGCGTTGTCTTTGACTTGTTTGCCACACTTTCTCTGGTGCAGGTATGTAATGCAAAATCTCCCAGAAGCAGCTTGACAGAATGGTCAATAGAAGAGGGGGGGGTTAGCAGTGAATTTCTTCCTTGCCTGATATTAAGTAAAAATCAGTAAGAGTCAGAGGTGAGATCAGTTGCAATGTTCCATAGATGGGTCAGTCTAGGCTTTCCCTGTGTGTGAGGGGGTGTGAGGTCTGTGGCTCATGGTGTCCTTGCTGGTAGGTCCTGCTATGAATGTCCTGAAGTATTTAGCTACAGAACCACCTGGAACAATGGCAGTGTTTTCCTTTGTGAAAGTCTAATTAGATGTCATTCTTCTTCAAGGCAAAGCTTGCAAGCACAGACTACATGATTACTGTAAAATACGTGGGCATTTGAGAGTCATATTACTGGTCCTAAAACAAAACCGTGGTGACAAACTATTAAATGGAAGAGTATTTCAAACAAATCAGTCCTCCTTAGCAGATAGACAAGTCTCCAGTTATTTCATACAAAAGGAGCAAAGAGTCTGATCAGTTTATCAAAGCTGCTGTGTTTTTGTATATAACACAAATACAGGAAACACAGTACTCAAGTAGGAGCACTGAAAGTGCTGATGAAGGCAGACAGATAAGCAATGCTAAGAAATGTGCCAGAAATACAGTAACAGGCAGGATATAGGAGCTCAGCCATCTTGTCAGCAGCTATCTACTTAAATTGTTACTCTGTATATTCTCATCATGAATATTTTTTTTTGATAATACAGTTGTTATCGTCAGTAGTAGAGCAACCTTTTGGATACCATCATGTTGTGTACCTATTTTAAGTTAACTGGTTAACTAATATGCCATGTAAGAACCCAGCATCTGTATTCCTGTTCCTAGGTTGTCATCATTATTGACTGGAATTAGCAATGACATAATATTTGAGTGTTTAAAAAACCCAAAAGCAAACTCTAACCCTTGTCAGCCTTGCAACCCAAAACACCCCTTTCCCTAGCAGGACTTGGAGTAATAACAAACAACGTTTAAAAAAAAAATAAATAAAAAAAATAAAAGAAAACATAAAAAAGCAAAGACCCCAACACCACCTATTTAGCTTAGATTTTCAGTGTTATCTTTGTTAAAGCTGAGAGGTTCGTTTGTTGTTGTGTACACTGTTATATGAAGTGGAATTTGGATTTAGTAGCGTAATGATGCATGAAAGAGTAGGCTTGGAGCAGAGCTGAGGAAAGAAAGGTGTTTGGAACAGAAAATCCACTACCTTGCTACTCTAGTATTTGCAAACACAAATGACTTGGCCAGGCATACAGCAGCCTTGGCCACCTTGGATTTTAATGATTTTACATGTATAATTAGCTAGCTTATTTTTTCCAATGCTAAAGTTTTCTTTAGTGAAGAACTCAGTCTTGCAGTAACAGGAATTTTTGAGGTGTTGAGAATAACAAGATTCTAATGGATATACTCTAAGGATCAGGGCCCGGCAGAGAAGGCTTATTGTCTCTTCCAATTCTACCACTTAAAATGGTCATTATTAATAAAATGAGACCATAAAGTGCATGACACTGCACAAACAAAAGGCTGAACACTTATGCTTTGGCTGACATGAGTTCATACTTACACATGGATGCAAGTCAGTTTACACTGACAATGTCTTTCCCTACATGTATTATTTTAACTTCTCTAGTGACATTGCAGTTCTCTATAGATGTACCAACAGCCCCTTACAAACTAGCACGGCTGGTTTATGGGTTCTGAAAACTTTGCTCAGAGATCAATAAGGGACTCTTTCCAGAATTCAGATATGGAAAGGAACCCATATCCTCCCATTCTGGAAATAAACACCCTGTATTTTCATGGAGGCATATGTAGTCTATATACATTTAGATGAAAAGAGAACACCAGCTCAGTATGTTGAAATTAAGGGCGTTAAAATGAGCAGCATCTGGTCTTGAGAAAAAAATGAAATAAAATTAATCAGAGACATGGTGAACCTTAAATTATTTAAGCTCCTCCAGTGGTAGTGCTCTGTAATTGCTTTCCCTTTCTGTAAATGTTTCACAGCTGTGAAGTTTCCAAGTGAAGAGCTAAAGTGCTGGCTATTGTACAAAAATTAAGGCCAATTTCTGCTTGCCTTGCTCGCTTGTAAAATCTCATCAGGCCCCATTCTCCCCATCTTGTGCTCTCTGCAGTCAATTACACCTGTGGTTGCAAATTGCTACTATTTATGAGCTGATAAGAATTTTATCTCACATTGTGCCCTGTCTACAAGACTACGAAAAGTAGCACTCAGGGCAGAATCAGGCCCTCTTTTCTTACCACCAAAGGAGTTGTTCTTCATAACAAAGACCTATAGAAAAATATGTGAAAACAGAAAGAACATTGGGCAGGTGTTTCAGACTGAAGCCCCAGAAATGCAAGGAGAAGATAAGACAGCAGCAGGTTGCTTTACTGTCACTGGACCCTTCAGAGATACAGCACAGACCATCTCTGTTAGCGAGCTGCCTGGGCAGTCAGGCTCTACAAGGACTTGAACTCCTTCAGCTAAAAAACTTGAACAGAGCACCTTTCATATATCTATGGAGTATTAAGTGTAGGAAGTTTTAGTTTTTCTTATCTTTCTTATTACTTGGTCTGGAGTAAAGTCAGCATCAGATTCCTTCTGCACTGTTGAGAGTGGGATTTTTTCAAGCACCATGCAACAGGCTGACGTTACTTCTGTTGCAGCCCCTGCAAAGGATGTAGGCCAATGTTGAGTAGTTGCCTGTGTGGGTAAGGGAATACCATAGAAACAAAACCAATAAAATACTCTAACTGACTCAATAAAAGTATGGCAGTGTTTCTTGATCCTTGGAATAAGCAGAGATGGAAAAAAAATGGAATGCACACGTATTGGCCAACCAAACTCATCCTCCAGGGAAAGCTGGCTTTGTGCTGCTGCATAGCACTGTAAACTGAAGCAGAATGAAACACAGGAAGCTAATGATGTGGTTGCTTCCATCTAAGGTACATCATGTGAATTGTTTGGTTTTAAACAAATGGCCTTGAAAATGGAGTTTTGACCTCTTAATGTTTATACCAGAAGCTTACGTTTTCTCTTAAAATTGGCACATTCTCATCAGTTAGTCACTGGCTTTATTGCAAGGGTTCCATATATTTAGTTTTCTGTATGCTTCTCCTTTACTCTCAGATGTCACCTTCAGTGCATTTCTGTTCATAGTAGTTACGAATTCAGGTGTTAGTGTTTACTGTTAGTAGAAATTCTGTCTCGCTGTATGTTAGCATTTCTAAATGAATTTATTGTACTCTTATTAATGCCACTATGGGAAATTTAAAATAACCCAGATAACTTAAAAAGCAATTAATTTTATTCCAGTTATGTGCAGACAGCCACTGTTTCGAGAAGTGAAAGAGAATTCAGAGTCCTCCTAATCTTAGGAGAAGTATACCGTATTATTTGTCTGATTTGCCTTGTGCCTCTCTGGGTTTTTCAGCATTGGTGTACAGTTAATCTAAGCATGGAAAAGGTCCAGGGTTTCTGCTTTGTCCTCCCTTGCAAAGTGTGCACCTTCAGGCCAACATTGTAAACCACTCAGATCTTAAGAGCAGTGTCCAGTGTCACTTGCAGGATGGTAGCAGTGCTTATAACATTTGCATCAAATGGGATATGGAGTTTGTCACAGATATGATTCATATAGATAAAATATAAAAGTTCCAAATGACATGGGAGGGACTGAAAAGTGCATCTCTTCAAGGGAGCATGAGGGGAGGAGGCTGGCTGGCTTTTATATGATTCCTGGGCTCAAGAACATGCAATTTTGTCTGCTTTTGGGACAGTGACATTGTGGTACTTGCATGATGATTTTTACATTTTACTCTTTTAGCTAATGTAGATTTGTATTTTCCTGAGGGGGTGACTCTAAAGGATGGGTGTTACTAGGGGGCTGGTTACACTTCAACAGTAAGCAGCCTGGATTTTGTTGGAATGACTTAAAAGTATGTGAATATATGTAAAACTGCTGATCAAAGCCAGGATCTGCCACAAAATTTAATGTCATAAAGATTGACTTAGCGTAATTCATCTACAACCACTGTAGAGAGAACGTGGCATTTGGTTACTTGTAACCTGTGTTCTTTCTATTTGTTCTCAGCATTTCTTTTCTGAAAGGTGAATGGTCGCTCTTGTACATAATCTTGAATTTTTTAGAATGTTTGGCCCTTTCTTTTCTGAAATACTGCTTTTGCTCTGGTACCAGGTTACACTGTGCAAGCTGTAGAAAAATCCAACCTAGCAACTGTACTGAGAACTTAAAATGCTACTGAATCTTAAGTGGTTTAAAACAGTTCTCTACTTTTAAGAAGTGCAGCTCATTGACGCTACAAAGTAAATTTAATTAGTTGGCATTTATCACCCCTGCCCTATGGTAGAAAAAGCTAAAAAGATTTGCATAATCAAATAATCTTGAATTTAACAAACTTGTTTGTTTAAACAGAGTGTATTTTCTAGAGAAATCAATAGTCTAATTTCTAAATTATTTTCAGATCTTTTTATTTTCATTGATTTTGATTAGCCAACAGATTTGTACTTAATCAATGAGTGTGATTCTGATTAGCTAGTTTTGAAGCCTTAGCATAGAAGGCTGAAATAAAGAAGGGTTTAGCAAAGTGTTTTGCTGACATTCCAATCTATTTTAAGTGAATGCAAGCTTTCTAATAAATATTTAATGGGTAGTTGTTTGTGGTTTAATAGAATTAGATAATTCTATTAGAATCCTGTTTAGAGATTTACATGTACCATACATCACTGCCGAGGACACGGTTAATAATTTAGGCTAAGTGACTAGTAATTAGAAACACAGTCAGATTAAGCAGAGACTTTTTTTTTAGGTCATCTAGGGATTTAAACAGATACGCATTTGCTGTGTAACTGCAACTCCATTCTTAGGTTCTCTTGCACAGAAGAACTAATTTGGTGAGTTTGGGACAAGCCTTAAATGTGATAACAAAACATGAGGCCCCTGGGGTTTATTTAATATCTTATCCTCTGAGTTAATGAGTTGGAAAATAGTTCACTGTTTATCTACAGTAGATTGAGCAGATGTTGCCAATTCAATTTTATGGAAAGTAATCTCTGAGAGATTGTCTTCTGCCCATTACTTTTTCATGAGTTGAATCTCTGCTGTCCTCAGCTTCAAGAGAATGTTTCACACACTGGTCATGGAGTTGACAGAGGTTTGGGTAGTGGAACTTGGTAAAGCTGGTTAATATGAGGAGGCTTTGCAAAGACTGTTTGAAAATACTCTGAGTTTAGTGTTGTAAACTGAATGGCAAGGAAAATACTATGCAGTTGAGAAGGCAGTGAGGAAAGTTAAAACTAATTAAAATATAATGCAAATATTTCTCTGTTGCTGCCACCAATCAGCTTTGGTTTCAGGTGAAGCTTTAGAAATGGTGATACAATGTGCACAGAAATCTCTGTGGACACTTAATTTAGTATGAACAAAGTAGGGTACTGGTTATAGTTTAGACCTAATCTCACTGGATCTCAGCGCTTGTGGTTTGTCAAAAATTGCCAGCAATGTGTGCTCGCAGCCCAGAAAGCTGCCTGTGCCCTGAGCTGCAGCCAGAGCAGGGGGGGCAGCAGGGCCAGGGAGGGGATTCTCCCCCTCTGCTCCGCTCTGGGGAGACCCCCCTGCAGTGCCGGGGCCAGCTCGGGGGCCCCCAACAGCAGAAGGACCCGGAGCTGCTCGAGCGGGGCCAGAGGAGGCCACGGAGATGCTGGGGGGGCTGGAGCAGCTCCCCTGGGAGGCCGGGCTGAGAGAGTTGGGGGGGTTCAGCCTGGAGAAGAGAAGGGTCTGGGGAGACCTTCGAGCGGCCTCCCAGGGCTTAAAGGGGGGACAGGGAAGGTGGGGAGGGACTCTGGGTCAGGGGGTGTGGGGGTAGGACGAGGGGTAACAGTGTTAAACTGAAAGAGGGTGGTTTTAGTTTAGATAGAAGGAAGAAATTGTTCCGTGTGCGGGTGGTGAGACACTGGCCCAGGGTGCCCAGAGCAGCTGTGGCTGCCCCCTCCCTGGAAGGGTTCAAGGCCAGGTTGGACGGGGCTGGGAGCCCCCTGGGCTGGGGGAAGGGGGCCCTGCCCGGGGCAGGGGAGTTGGAACTGGATAATCTTTAAGGTCCCTTCCAACCCAAACCAGTCTGTGATTCTGTGATCTCTCGCACTGTTCTGCAGGTGAGCTCTTCTTGGTCTCTCCTCTCCTTATTCACATTGTAATATGACCACTTCTGTGCATCTGTCATGGATTACAAAGTATTCAGTTGCTATCTATCCAATCAACGTAGGAGATGCTGACCATATTTCATGAGGCATTTGTTCTCACCTATGTGTACATCTCTGAACGTGTGTATTCTCTGTTAGCGAGCCAGATGCTGGTGTTTTCAGGTTGACCCAGCTCTTAAGTTCTGATACTGTTACTGCATTCAGGGTGCCTGTTTAATGCTGTAATGCAGCGGGAGCAGGACCACTGTTGTGCTTGTTGTGAGAGTTTTGTCTCCAAAGCTAGGTTACTTTAAGATTTAACTTTGTAAGCAGGAGAGTTCAAGAGGCAGTAGTACTGCAGAGTCTTTCTGCTGTCACTTGTCTTTCACCCTTAGTGCTGTCTGTTCTTACCAGCTGAAAGATACGAGTGTGTTACCTACCTGATATATATACTTTACAGAATTGTTCTGCAAAGAACACTCGCTTTGTGAGGCTGTGTAGTTAGGAGTGTAGTATGCTAGAGTTTGATACAGGCTAAAAATGCAGTTTATCAAAAATTCATTTTTTTTTATTGAAGGTTAGCTACTTGATCAGTGTGACTATGTATGCAGATTTGGTGAATAGCATGTTATTGTCCAGTTACATGGTAGTGTCATATAATGTATAAGAGGACCATTTCACATGAATCTTTAACTTTGAAATGGCTGGATAGGGATGTAGGAATGTGGAAATTCAGAGTAACGCTGACAGTATGTTTTGTTTTGTTGTTTGCATTTTTACTTTGCCCCACCATACTTTTCACTTCTCAAAGTTAACAGTATTGCTCCATAACTCTCTTAATGCTGTTGTGCAGTAGTACTGGCTTGAACCAGAGATGTGTACTGATCTGAAGACTGTCAAGCTCAGAATTAGACCTCCCTGGTTTTGAAGATGGTTTAATTTCTTGACAAGTGCAGAGTCACTTATGTGGAATTTCTACCATTCCTTGAGTTAAATCTGCTGGAGCTGAGACCCAAATCTGGCCTTGACTTCTAGTGTATGCACATGTGTGTGCATATGTATACGTGTGCATATAAGTAAACCTCCCTAAAGCACTCTGGGCAGGTTTTGAGGCATTGCTGTTAATACTGTACTTCCTAGGTGAAGTGAGATTAATAGGCACTGCACTGGCATAAAAGATAGGATTGGAAGTGTTCTTTTGGGATGTTCTTTCTTAAGCTTCTCTTAGAATTCTTCTAGTCCTTGCATGGATAAAAGGATGGCATCAGCCTGGTTACTGTGCTCATCTTGAGTTTGTCTGCTTTGTTCCAGTTTTATTTCTTATGAGGTAGTGATATGTATTATGTTCTCTGGAGAACAGTTCCATTACTGTGAGCTGTTAGTTCCACTCAATACTCACTCCTTGGAAACAATGGTTTGATGGGCTGGGACATGGATTGTTATATTAAGCAAGAAAATAACTTGAACTGCTCCTGTAATTACTTCGCATGCAGTCAGTCTCATAGAATTTCTGGCAAGCTCACCTCCATTTCTATGTATATAATGTTACAGCACTTAGCATTTCTGTAACATGGCTTTACACCTTCAAATTTTTTTATAGTTATTAACTAATTAATCTCATAACACCCCTGTAAGGGATATCTGTTTGTTTCTGCTTGGGTGACTGTGGAGGATAATAATATGTGGCTTGAATATTAATAAGCACTGAAGTAGTATAGTGCATTTATGGTTGGTGGGCTTTTTTGTTTGTTTGGTTGGTTGTTTTTTAATTAAACTTGCTTTGTTAAACTTTGTTTCTGGTTTAGCTTGGATGATTACTGTCAAAGACAATGCCAAAATGTAGGTTTTGGAAGGTATATACGGTCTAATTTTTCACAAATTTTGATGATTGTTTGCATTGCATCAGTAATAAGTCAGAAAAAGTGCAAATGATGCAATTGTGGAATCTGATAATTATTGTTAATTAGGGACATACTCTTTTAGAGGCTGTTGTATTTTTTGTTTGTTTGTTTGTTTGTTTGTTTTTTGTATAAAGGGGAAATTGAAAGCACTGAAGTCTCTTCCTTGGGAATTTTTGAGGGATGATGATAACCTCCCTTAGCTTTGGCTCTTCACTAGTTTTTCAGTTCTTAGAGAATATCAGCTTTTTATGCAGACATCTTACAACCCTACATCACAATGTCTGTGAGTTGTAGTAGTTGAAGGTGATGCTGGGCTAAGATTTCATGAGAAAGATGCAATGATGGGTAGATGAACAATGAAGGTAGACATTTATTATGGCTTAACCCTGGCTGGCAGCTAAGCACCACAGAGCTGCTCACTCACTTTCACCAAGCAGGATGGAGGAGAGAATCACAAGGGCAAAAGTGAGAGAACTTGTGGGTTGATATAAAGACACTTTAATAGGTAAACCAAAGCTGCATGAACAAACCACAAACCAAAACAGGGAATTAATTAACTACTTCCCATTTCACAGGCAGGTGTTCAGCCATCTCCTGGAAAGCCGGGCTGCATCATGTGAAATGGTTGCTTGGGAAGACAAACACCGTAACTCTGAACGTCGTACCCCTTCCTCCTCCTTCCCTCCAGCTTTATTGCTGAATATGTTGTCATAGGATATGGGGTGTCCCCTGGGTCACCTGGGGTCAGCTGTCTGCTGTGTCCCCTCCCAAGTTATTATGCACTCTCAGCCTTCTGGCTGGTGGGGTGGGGTGGCAAACAGGGAAGGCCTTGAGGCTGAGTGAGTGCTGTTCAACAATAGCCAAAACATCCCTGTGTCAATGCTGTTTTCATCACAAATCTAAAATATACCACCATATAAACTACTGTGAAATAAATCAGCTCTACGCCAGCCAAAACCAGTACAGGCTTTAAATTCAGTTCAGTTACTGCATTTTTACTTGAATCCTGGAAGTCAAATGGTTAGCTCACCACAGTGAGTTAGACACTTGCTTCCCACCAACATCTTTGCTTCCAATATGGAATATTGACTCCTCTGTCCCTAAAGGCTGAACATAAATGTGCTTTTACGCAAGTGGGTGGTCCTGCAGAGGTCAATCTGTCACAGCTGTACAAGGAAATATTCTTTAAGAAACCCAAACCCTCACAAAACCTCCTTCCTCTTCAAAGGAAAATAAACAAAAAAACAAAGAAACAAAACACCAAGAAAACCTGACCCTAAAAAAAATCAAACCAACAACCTCAGCTCCCCAAACAACAGCATACCCAGACTTTAAATGTAGAAAGGACTTTATTTTGAAGGTCAAGTTCTTCTGTATGTTTGGCAAGAATCTTGTCCTGGTGTTTCCCTGACCTCACTCTTCAAAACTGGCTGTAATTTGCCTGCTTTATGTGCAATTTGAGTGTCTTCAAAATCTGAATCTTTGCCATTTCTACCTTTGTGCAGTAAAACTATAATTTCAGATAGGCATTTGGGTTGCTGTTATAAGCAATTAAATGAAACCAGTGATTTTTTTTTTTTTTTTGTTAGTTTGTATGAAGTAGCACCATTTGTCTTCCTTTCATCCAAAGAAGAAAAGTTTGAGGCACGCAGTGGTACTACAGAGAATTGTATAATAACTGTTGAGGACAGACAAGGGAGGGCAAGAGCAAGTATTGACTTTCACAGAGTGCCTTGGCAGCTGTGTTGATTATTGAAGAATATGTGTTCCGGCATATGATTTGCACCTAGAGTTGCCAAGGAGTAGTTAAGCAGAGACAAGCATTATTAGACACTGTTCTCTCAAAGGTTTAGGCTAGGTCACTAGACTAACTGTGAATTTGGGTCAAGGACCTGAGTGGGTAAGGTAGCCTCATTTATCAGCAGCCAAGGTTGAGCTAATAGTCATCAGTCCATTTGATTCTAGCTGAGAAGTGAACAACTTATTTTGTTTTAGTAATGATTTGAGAGGCTCATCAATAAAATCACCAATACGCTTGAGTGCAGTAATCTGTCCATGTCCTGGTGGCCAGCATGATTTCTTAGCAGCAAAGAGAAAGGAGAGCAAAGTGGGCAAGCTGGTTAGTCTCCTCTTGTTTCCTCCACATGGAGACACCTTGGAATCTCAGGATTAATTCAACAAGGTCACCTAAGAAGTCATTCTCTTATCCTACAAAGCAATCCTATCTTGTTTCATTAGAGTAGTTGAAACCTATATAAGATATGGATACTCCCTGGTTTTATGCAAAAGTTGTTCCTAGAATATTGCTTTTGATTATGCTATTCCTGCTTGTTTTGTTTAATTATGAACAAAATGTCTTCCTTGAAAGTATTCCCTGTTCATGTTGACATAGGCAGGGATTTTGCTGGGCCACCTCAGCAGGACATGGTGTTTTGCTAACAGAGCTGTGGAACTTTCGAGCCAGGTAACCTCTGGCCAGCTTGGAGGGCAGACAGAGCAAGTCTCCTTTTATTTGCATGTAGTGTGCTGTTATAGCCTGACTGCATCTGTGTTGAGTTGTAACTGTAGACAGAGAAACACTTGATTTGAGCTAATTGAGTTGATCAAGTGTTGCGTATTAGTTCAATTTGCACAAAGTCCCACTTGTCTTGTCTTCACTTGGAACAGCAGCAGTGCTAGCAAATGAATTACCACATCAGAGCTCTTATTTCATATAGACAATAGAGGGATGCATCCTTTTGGTACTGGCAAACTGACTGACAGGCTTTTGAAAAAAATCAGTCATTTTCAAAATTTGACTGACTCTTAATAGTTTTTTTACTTACTGCAGAGAGTTTTCTGTAGGCTACTAGTGCCCCAGACATAGAACTTAAACAGAAGTAGCTGAGTATCTTGTACAATACATCAGACTGTTTGGCAGGTGTTTGTATTTCAATCTACACTAATTTTATGTTTTAATCTATATTAATTCTACACTTACGAGTTTTTTCATTCATGGCCCCACTTGCCACTCTGGAAAGACATCGGTAAAAAGTATCTTCATATTTGCAGTACTTTTTCTGCTCTTCTCAGCTGATACACAGTAAGGAAGTGAAAAGCACTTCACAGATGTTAATGAGGTAAGCTGTACAACACCTCAAAGCATAGAGATAGCGTACTAATATTCTTATTTTACAGATGGGAAGCTGAGACAAAGAAGGGTTAAATGTTTTGCTTTAAATTACGCAGGAAGATGAAGTTAAAGAATAAATGGAGAGAAGCTAGATATTACACTGAGCCTTGGGGAGATGGCCTTCAACCATTAGTTCATAATTTTTTTTACTAAAGACTGCTTTGTTCCTATGTCTATCTTAATATACTGCAGAACTCTTGTACAAGTTTAATCTTCCTGACATAGTTCTAGGTAACTAATAAGACAAAATATTACTTGTTTATTTAGCACTGGAGAAAGGGAGGTCTTTGAAACTCTAGTAGGCCAAGCCCATGGATGACTGTAGGTGCCAGAGAAATTTTCTTCTGAAAGTCCTGCTTGTGAGCTGTGTTGCATCCATCTGGAAAGAATGCTGCAAGGTTGTTCGCCTGTCCCAAGTGAAGGGCTTTGGGCTGCCTTAGAGCAAGCAGGTGCTCACTGTATCCTCTTCTCCCTTGGCTAACTTGATATTAAAAGAGTTCGGGTTGCAGCTGGATGAGTGCAGAAACACATACTCTCAAGTGATTTTATTTTTATCTGAGTCTTTTTCATGTGAATTATTTTTGTTGATATCAAAACAAGCTCTACTATAATATTTGGAATTTGAGAGCTGTCTGGCTGTCATAGCACTAACAGAGCAAGGATTCTTCTCCTATAAAGCACCTTTGAATCCCTTTCCTTGAGGATTCATAACATTTTTACAGTGAAAGAGTTTCATGTCATCATTAAGGTGAATATACCCTAATGTTTGGTCTCTCTAAAAATGAAGTGCTTTTTTAGCTTATAGCTGTAAATGGAACAGATATCAAAATGGTTAAAAAAAAACTCAGTAAAATTACTTTGTGTGGTAATGAATGCAAAGCTACATTTTATGATCCTCACTCACGATGGAAAGTACTTACATTCACTGATCTATACTTTTCCATTTAGTGGGACTTCTGAGGGGAACAGAGATTGTACATGGGAGTTAATGTTACCTTCACACAGATCAGCCTCTTTGCTGTGTACAAGGTGAAATCTTTAAAGAGCTCTAAAACTCAGCTTAAAATCAATGAGCTAAGGTTTTACATTTGAACTGGAAAAACTCTTTTCGGTAAAAACAGTTTGTTGGAAAAGCAAAAACTATTGTAAGGGGATCTGTTTCACATATTCCTTTCCAAAAAAAAAAAAAAAAAAAAAAAAAAGCTTCTGCTTGCTTGCCTCCAAATGCTTCTACCAAAAATAGAAATATTTTGAAGTCTCATGAGAGCTGACATTTGGTTGTTCTGCGTCTCCCTTCTGCTAACTGCATTTCCCATGTTACAAAATATTTAAACACCTTGTGCATTGTCGGAGAAATATTATCTATATTTCAATTTTTGAGATTAAAATTTTGGTTCTTCTCCAGTTACCTACTCCCAAAAAGGATTAAATTGCCCAGAATATTATTCCCCTTTCTTTATTGCTTCTTTTCCTCTTCTGTCTCCATCTCTGAACAGTTCTACTTCCACATTTACGAGTAATGCACTTCCTTAATCTTTTCTTCAAGGTCATTGCATCTGGAAAATATTTTTCTTCTTCTTTCGCTTTTTGAAGTTGACAGCATTCAGTGCATAGGCAGTGCTGTTGTTTCTCCTTTATGTCAGTGAGCCCTCTGTAGCTTTTTTATGTATCTTTCATGCAGTGGCATGGGAGACAGAAATATTTAGAAAAAATAGAAAGCAGTGATTTTGAAAATGAGGAACCCCTGTCAGGAAGACACAAGGGCCAATGTAGTACATAAAACCACCTCTAACTCTTCTTTAAAAAACAAACTAATAAAGAAAAAAAAATGCCCAAGCAATCAAACTTTGACTAAATTACAAATTGTCTGTCCTGTCAAAGCAAATGTAAACTCCCTCTGAAAAGAGCAGATGGCTTTGCTTTGCATGGAGAATTTTTTTTCTTGCTAGTATGTACAGCTGTCTATAAAAAGATGTGCTTTCTTTTAATGAAGCAGTACTTTACAGGCGGAGTGGAATGTACTACATGTGAAAATTTGGGGGAATTATTTATTTGCAATTTATGTGCTTGGTGGGTATTTGCATCCAGATATATTTGTACAAGAAGAGTCAACCCAGAGCTGAATCACAGCTTACCAGCAACTCCGTTGTGCTCTTCCACATAAAGAGGAGATGGGACACAGTCATATTTGTTCTGGGAAGATGAGGAAAGCCTAAAGGATTGGCCTTACACATCTTACTGCTACAGGAGAATGGGAGGAGTGGAGGTGTCACCATAGTCCCTGCTTTGTGCTGTAACTATGAAGTGGCAGCACTGATAAGAATTTCTCATCTAGGGTGCTGGCTCAGGAGGCAGGAGGACTTTGGGTGTTATTTCTGATGGTCTTTGGCCCAGAGCAGCTGCTTATTTTGCCTGCTTGAACAGCCAGATGTTGCCAGTGTTACCTTGGAATTGCAGTAATTGTGCTGAGAAGTTGGGAAACAGCTAAGATCTGTTTAAGGAAGTTAAGAGTATGCTGTCCAATGAACTGAGCACTGATCACAGTGCTTTGTGCCTGCAGGAGCATGTTAGCTGAACAGAGCCTCTTAAGCTTGTATGAAGTATGCATCTGTTTGGGACTAACTGAAGAAGACTTTAAAAATATAGGGATTGTGCAATGTCTTCTGCCTATGACAGAAATGTATTTCTGGGTGCCTTTTGTGGGAAATACTTCATTGCATTCTTGTGGTGTATATACCCCATTCATAGAGCCCTTAGTGATAAAAGAAAAAAAGTATTTTTTGTTTATGGAATAAACACTGATTATTATGAACACCGTTTATTATGAAATAACTGCAAAATATTTAATTTAAATTTGATCTTTATATGCCTTGGAGGTAATCTCTTTTCAGAAGTGTTTTTTTTAAGGTTGAACAAACGTATTACTACAGAGGCTCTAACAGCATGGAACTTGTCTAATCTGGTGGGAGCAGTGTCTTGCATATCACTGTGCCTAGTCAATACTCTATTATTGCATGTTAAGTGGTTTGCTAAAGTATCCTGTGCACAGGGTATTAGAAGGGATGTTATCTAATTTCCTAAGCAATAATGGTATAGACAGTATGCATTTTTTGTTATTAAAAAACAAACTATTGCCTCCACTGAGTTAATGTTTCTTTTATATATGGTTAACACCCAGGAGACTGACTCATAAATCAATCCAAAATTAAATGGAAAGTGCAAAGTTTTGGAAAACTAGAATTTATTACAGACCCAGAGTCTTTGACTCTACCTGCAAACAAACTTTAACTTGCTTAATAGTATTTTTATTTGGCTGTTGTTTTCTGTATTGATTTTAGTCAATTAGAAAGAAGCCCAAAGCAAAACCCCACCAACCCGTAACAAATAAGATTAAAATGGAGTAAGAGGGAAAAAAAATATGTATTTTTATATTGGATGTTTTCTGCTCATTTGAATGTTCCATCAATTTCTATTCAGATAGCTCATACAAACACCATTTTTATAGGTTCCTTACAGTAGGAACTTCGTTTCTGGGAGTAGGGTGTGCTGCTATGAAATTTATATTTGTAAAGGTTTTTTACCACTCTCCCACAATATAATGACATACCAGTGAAACAATTTGTGTTCTTGAGTTCTCTTTTATGGATTCATTTGAGGTGTGTGTTTTAGTCTCTACAACCAGTGTTTCACATCATAGGAATCACAAGACATGAAAATTCAACTGTTAATGTCAACACAGATGCTTTTTGGATTTGTTACTGGGGGCCCAGGTAACGGAGTCTTAATCTTCAAAACCAGAAATATTGTAAAACCTTATCTTCTAGCCTCACTGAGGTAAAATATTTGAGTTTTTTCCCTATCCTGACCAAGTGAATTCAATACTGCTGGTAGTCGTGGGGAGGCACGTAGAGCTCCTCAGAATTTTCTGTTTTGTTACAAGTCATGGTTTAGTTTTAGGTGAATCTGGGTTAAGTCATGGATTTGCAGTGAAAACTCACACTAGTGTTTGCAATATGGAAATAATATATGCTGGTAACTTGCAGGTAAAAATAATAAAAACTGGTTTTAAAATGAAGTTTTTGGAACTAAGTAATTGTGATTTGGAAAATGCCCTTAGTGAGCTGGTATAAATCACACTTTCACATGTCAGAGCAGTAATTTGACCTGAAAGGATGTGTGAGTCTGCAAGCTATTGAGCTTTATGGGAGTTTGTTCTTTTTGGTTTATAAGTGGGATGAACAGTTCAATCCAGTCTTCATGCTTTAATAGTAAAAGCAAATAAGAAAAAAAGGCTAAATATATGTGGGAATCAAGGGCTTTTTGGCACCTTGAAGATGCTGGTAATGGCTGTAGAAATGTCATAAATCAAACCTACAAAACAAAGGTTTACCTAAGCCCAAGGTACCTTAGGCTGGCATTCTTTTCCTGGAAAAATACAGAGAAGCTGCTGTTAAAAGAATACCTTCTATCCCATCTACCTTTATGGCAAAAAACCTTAGTCCGTTGAAAATCTGGACTTATTTACTTATTTTTTAATGATTTTTTAGAGGGTGATCCTAAAGCCGGAACAGATGAAAATGTATCGTCTTAGAAAAGACCTTCCAGGAGAAGGGCTGTCTGTGCAGCATCAGAATGTTCGAAGGCTTTCTGTGAGAGGCTTCCACGACTCCAGATGTGCTACTTTGCTATGCAAGACTGAAGTAACTTGCCAAGAGTTTCTATTTTAACTACTTTTTCCTAGTGCAGCTTCTTCATCTTAAAACAAACAACAACAACAACAAAACAAAACAAACTAAAAATAACACCCCAGAAAATTCTGCAAAACTGTGGGTAAATGTCTTGTTTTAAAACTGCACCGAACCAAAGGATTAGAATAATCTTTAAAAGAGCCACCAGGCAAGAGGAAGAACACATACACAAGAAATGGAGTCAGCTAAATGAACTTGGAAGACTGACAACTGTGTACTGAAGGTAACTAGAAATGGAGCTTCTGTCAGACTTAAGGGACTGGAAGAACTGGGGAGACCAGTAGGGAAAAGAGTTATGGTGAATCACGTGATACTTTTTTTTTTTTTTTTCAGTTCCCATGAGCAGATAAGATTAAACTGAATGTAGTGCGCTTCTGCGTTTGTCAGAATATGGTTTCTTTTTTTCAGCTGTATTTGTGTGACACGTTGTTATATCACTTGAGCATTAGTTTGAGAATTCTACAGAAACCTTCCTGAAGAGCAGAGAGAGACACAGGCTTTT
Source organism: Tyto alba (assembly GCF_018691265.1). Classification (NCBI taxonomy): domain Eukaryota; kingdom Metazoa; phylum Chordata; class Aves; order Strigiformes; family Tytonidae; genus Tyto; species Tyto alba. The sequence goes on from NW_024881279.1 coordinate 15,838,010, forward strand.
CTAGGAAAGTCTCTCTTTGGCAATCATTGACTTTCTGATAGTCAGTAAAACTGCAAAATCCAGGATATCTCCAGGGGGGTTTATCAGAGTACCAAAGTAATAGTGGTTTCTGGCAGTACTGTAGGAAGCTTTGTTTGGGTAACATACTCTGATTTGATTTTATGTCATCTGCAGTCCTGTATTCTATAGAAAGGAGTAAGTTCTAGACAGATGTGTACATCAGCTGAGGTGTGTATGGTTGCCATGGCCCACAGGACAGTGTTTAATTCTGTGCGTTGTTCAGTTAATCACCATACAAAATACCTTAGTACTTGACCAGCTTGCAAGAACAGAAGAGGATAACAAACAGGGTCTTCAAGGCAACAGGACTGAGATTGTGAAGGTGGATAGCCAGAAGGCAAGTCATGTGCCTGTAAGGCCATTGCTCACTTGAGTGCACAATATGTTAACTACATCTGGATTTAGCGTAATCATCCTTGACTAATATGAAGAGAAGGGAGAGGGTTTAAGTGCTGAATAAATAAATTACTTAATTACTTGTTATCAGAGAGGAACAGATGGTCAGTTTAGTGAGTTTTCTGACTGCTTATGCTTTCAACAGAGGGTAGATCCACACCAATTCTTGTACAGATTTCCCAGTGTCAATAATTCATCTGTGGGTACATGAAACAACTTTTTACTGTTAACTATGAGGTATGTCTTGCGAATATCTATTTTAGGTGACTGAGGAGTTTCAATGTCATCAGGAACTAACATTTTGTAGTGCTTTCTCCTTTCCTCATATAGTATCTGTGTAATTATTGTAGTCCTAGTTACTTGTAAAAGTGAGAAATGGCTCAAGACACCACGCCAAAAGAGCTGGCTGGCTGCAGATCATGTTACCTGGATATTGTACTGTGTAACATTTTGCCATATCTGTGGCCAAATCATAATTTGCAATCCAGGTTCTAAAGAAAATGGATCTTTGTTCTTTGGAATTGTCCTGTAATCTTGTGCTAGCTGCTGAGAAATGCTTTCCTTGAGCATTTTCTCAGATCCAGAGTTCAGTGCCTAGAGTACTTGTGTCAGTTCTCCTGGCCTCCTGTTGCCACAGCTCTTCATCTAGCATGGGTTGAAGCCCTGATTAGAGGTGGAGTGTTCCATGTGAAAAGTGAGATTAGAATATGGGAATATGGTCTGACTCCTTTTTTTTTTTTTTTTTTTTTTTTTTATCTCCTCCCAGAATTGAGATATATTCCACTTTCACTTTTAGGTGGAACAATTCTACCAGTTCAGTTCTTTGTAGCTTTCCTCTCGTGAGCCATTGTATGGGGAAATAAAGTGTAGCAGTGTTTCAGCTTTACTTAATGATGGTTGCCTAAGTGAAGAGAAGAGGAACAAACCACGGTTTACCATTTGTACTCTTGTGTTAATTAAGAGAAAATAAACAGCAAAAGAGAAATTCTATGTTCTGGAACAACAGCAATAGAAAGCAGGTTTGTCACTGTCTTCTCAAGTACTGACAAATACTTCTCTGTTACCTATTGTTTCTTAAAGGTAGCATGTTTGGCACTTCTCTCGCGCTGTGTGTATACATAAAAATAAAATGCAGTAACAAATAAATGCTTGAGCCTTATTAATAAGGCATGTTCAAACTCTGAACCTTAATTCAAGATCCATTCTTAGAATGAGCTTCATTTCTAAATCTTCATTTTCTTTGGTTAAAAAAAAATTAAATCCTCTTTCTGTGTTTTTTGTTTTTTTTTTTTTTAACTTGCATTTAATTCTGAGCTAAAATCTGCTATTGAGGATTAAACTGGAAATTTAAATACCAAGGAAAGCATTGGACAGGAATGAGGGCTAATACCAGGTCGTTATCTACTTGTCAGCACCCTTCATTTCCACATTCTTGCTCTATGATTTTGATATCATGGTACTGAAAGTCAGAGCACTAGTATTCAGGGCTGCTCTTTTCTGTGTGCAGACACCTGTTACAGGGGATTCCTGTTTTCTAGCATGACTGGTGTTTCAGGACAATAGCATAAGCAGTAGAGTATCAATTTCTGTCATGTAATTGGATTGATGATTAGTTTACGGGACCAGGAAGGCTCGTTATTGAATTAACTTAAAATAGGATTGAATCAATGAGTCACAGGAAGAGGAGGGCCATGTTTGCTACTATTTGCTATAAATACTGCTTCAAACGTCTTGTTCAGTATTTTGATTTTTACATAAATTCATACAATCATTAAAGTGAAGTTGATTGTAAGTTTTTATTGTAAAAGGTAGTAGACTTCTGGTTTTTATCCAAATGGAGCAGGGAGAGCAATCCTATTGTGTTGTTTGCTTTTTTCCACTAAATCTTCTGTATAACTGGCAGCTTTCAGCCCTCTCGCTTTCAAAACACCAAAACAGGAAAAAATAAAAAAGGGCAAAACACCCAAGCTGCAACTTTGAGTCACAAGATGATTTTGAAAGGTAAAAGACAGATGTCTATTTTTTGATGGGAATGTGTTAGGAGGAACCATACTGAACAGCTAATGTCCCAGTGAATCCACAAGGACCTAAAGTGACTGAACATGTCAGTGGAAGATGTCAAACTCCTATCAAAAGGATAGACCTCTATAGGGTTTGTATCTCTCCTTACCAGCCTGGCAAGGAGCCTTCATGGAGGTAGAAGAGTACACAGCTGCTGAAAATATAGTTATAAAGCATTTGCAGCACTTGAACTCTTCTAGGACTCTCTGAAACTTTTTTTATAAATTCACTTTTGCCTGAAAATCTGCATACAATTTGAATGAAATTGAATATGTTTCAGGGCTCAAGCAGCGTGTCTTCCATCTGAGGCAAAATGGAGATGAATTTCAATTAGATGTTCCCATTATAATATGTCTCCACCTGTAGTTTTCATCAAAATTGCTAGGAAGTGTGATATAATGTATGATCAGGATTTGCCCACTAGCAGCAGTGTGCCATTTTTTTAGCTTAAAAAAAAAAAGTGCAAAATAATTAGCTTGATGCGTGCATGCGTGTATGTGTGTGTATATATATATATATCAGCATCTCACAGTGAATGACTTAATTGTGACAGGTAACTTCTATGGGGTTTGAACTTAGATCTGTACGTATGTGTTTTATGTATGTAATACGTATAATTGTTTATATTCTTTTAATCTTCATGATGATGCAGACTATGGGTTAGTTTGATAAAGTAAGTGTTTCATAAGATTTATTGTGATGTTGGCAGCGTAGGCAGTAGTTATTTTTAAATGTCTATTTTGTAGTAGTGTTTTGTTCTGAACTTGATTTTTATGGAATTTTTTTAACGTGCTAACCCACAACGTGAATCCTGGAGCGTTAGGATTAACTCAGACTTATGGTCCACTCATGATATGTTTGTCAGTGGCATCCCTCTGCCAGTCCTCTGAAGCTCTTCTGCCTTACCACAGCGGCTGCCACGCAGGGATGTTGTGATGCCCTGAAATGCAGTCTCCCTACTGCTGCTTAATACATACCATTTCCACAGTTGGGGCATATCTACTCCACCCAGGTGATGATAAAATAGATTAAGTTTCCATCCTTTCTCACTGATTTAAACAAAGAGATTCTGAAGATGTGTCATGCACACATAGATAGTTCTTTTTTCTGAATTAAGCAATAATCCAGACTTGTGTTTCAGGCAGTACCAATTTCAAAGCCGTGTTAAAATTACCTGGTGTCTTGGGTTCCTAAGATGGCAGTTTTATTAATTGGACTCATGACAGTAGTATGATGTTTAAAAACTTTCATTAGTACTTGGAGTGCTTTCTTGTCTGCATGTCTTTTTCCTGAGAACATTATTAGAGGTGTAGCTTACTGCCCTTACCCTGTCAAGCTGGTTTAGGACTGTTTTAAGTGTAGTGTACTAATATTGTTCATCTGATACATCATTTTATTTGGAGGGTTTTAGATGTGTGATTTCTTTGTATTACCTGTGACCTAACACTTGCAGAAGGGAGAAGTAAATTACTGAGCACTGCAGTACTATTGAATAGGTTTGGTATATTCCGATTAGCTGTAGTGATAAGAAACAAAGATGAACATAGTTGTGGTTCAGTGCTGAAAAGAGGAGGGTAAAATGTGGTGTTGAACTGTAAGTATGGAAAGGGAGATATTTTGATTAGGTTAATAAGGTGTTCCCTGTTCAGAGAGACTTGACAGAGCTCTTCAGTTTGGTGATTTCTGATTTCTGTTTAGAGGGATGGGGAGTATTAAGTGGAAGATGCAAATTGTTGTACTTCAAGAGAGACTATGGATGCCTTTGAAGTGGCATATGAAATCTGTGTGTGTGACTGAATCAAATTGCTAAGATGTGAATAAGTGTTTGGCTTCTAGTGTGGTTTATTTTTTATGTGCCTTATACCTGGGAAGATGGACTTGGCCCTCCCTGCTGCTGAACAAGTCAGCATCTGCTAATTTAAATAATCTTCTGTATTTTCACTGTGGGACTCAAGGAAACTGTGCATCCCTATATTTGATACAGCACGGTGAATAATACTTTGGTTGTTCCTGTGCTTCCACTGTTAGGACACCAATCTTTCATTCTGTCCTTCCTTACTCTGATCAGTGCAGCAGTCCCATCGATGGGTCACTTCACTGAAAGTCTTATCTAGTGGAGATGCATGTTGCAGACTGGAGCTGACTCTGGAGTTCCTGTGTATCATAGCTTCGCCAGCTGCTGACACATGCTGATAATAGATTTATTGTTGAGCAGCAACTTTAATAGAAGAATCAGGTGATCTTAGGTAAGTGTGTCTATCTTATACTGCAGTGAATAAAATTCACCTGTGGGCTTGTGGGTGAAATAAGGACAATTCACGTTTCAGTATATGCACGATGAACTTTGAGAGATGGTAGAAACCTCGGTACCAACAACCAAGAAAGCAGGAGCAGATAAGGTAGGCATTCCTCTGAACTCTGCCACCTAGAATATAAATGTTAGAATTGTCATCCTATTTCTGCCTCAAGGAAGGCAATGACAGTGATGTGTCTTCATTGAGACAAACGTTGCAAAGAAAACTCAGCCCAAAACAAAAAATCCAAATTAATAATAAGGAAACATGGTGTGAAATCAGAAGCCCTGAGACACTACTGGTGGCATATAGGGATGGCTTTCAGCCTGCCTTACAAGGGAAATGTTTTGTAAGAAAAAGCAGATAGCACAATGCTCTGACTGAAGAAGAAAACAAAAGCATTGCTACAGAAGCAGTGAGCACCAAGATTCTATGAAGGCCAAAAGTTTAGCAGGGATTCCAATAAATGCTGGCTGGATGAGATCATCCAAAGCTAGCACATTATATACTTAAAGAGTTAAGTGGAATTTTAGAAGGGATAGGAATTGTGTCCTTGGATCAAATTTCATTAGGATTTGGGAGGAAACCTGGTATCTTAGCTGCTCTCTTCAAGAATTCTACTTCACACTGGTACTACTGACCTGTGATCAAATGAAAATACAAGAATAAGACAACTGTGCATCTAACTGGATATATCAGCTTCAGCTCTTACCACTGGATTATCATTTTAGGTTTTGGAGTATCATACAGATGCATGCATATTTTCTTTTCCCTTGGCAAGTCAGGACAATAACAAAGACATTCAGGGAAAGAAAAATACTGATTCCTTCACTTCATCTGTGAACAAATGTTACATGCAAACATCCTGAAGCAGATGCCTTTAAGCTAGTAGAGGAGGTGTGAACGCAGTGACAGCAACTAATGGGGGAAAAGTCAGAAAGTATTGACAGCAGAATGTAAATGGAGGTTTTTGTAGTGACTCATAAACACTAAGAGTACTCAAGTAAATATGAGGTTAGATCAAAGTGCTCCAAGATAAAGACAGCTCTTGAATTATTTCAAATGACCCAATAGCCCTTAGCATGAATTATTTGTTGAACAGGTTCAGTGTCTCACAGTGCTGAAAACAAATCTCTCTCAAACCACCCTTAGCTATTAATAACCTCCGATGCAGTGTAAAGGATAGCAGAGAATGCCCCAGATGGCTGGGCAGCATTAGCTGCAAGCTTCACAGTTGGTGCCAGCAGTGTGGTCTTACCTTTTTTTTTGGTGGGGGGGGGGGCGGGATTGGGTGGCGTGGGGACGCTGGAAGCATTTGGATCTTGTTTAGGTAGAAATGGTCGTGCTGGCATTTCCTCAAGATCTTACTATGACATGTACACAGAATTGAAACTGTTCTGGGGGAGGGGAAAGTACCAAGCACTTAATTTTAAGTGGAGCATATTCGGATAGATAATAGTTAGTACTGATATCTAATGATAACTTTGAGTTGGCATATCTTCTTTCTAAAATTGGCAAAATGTTCTTAATGGAAAACCTCACAGCTGCTGATACAAAAAAAATAGTGGACAAGTGTTTTGACGGTTTCTTTTATTTTCCAAACTTTCCTCTAGAAATGCTCATGCTGCTCTCAACTGCTTCGGAAGGCCTTTAGTGAGGGAATAAACTATCCTGAGTAAATGAATAGTCATAAGTTTCTGTCATAATAAATGCCACTGTTTAAATGGTTTTTGGCAGCCAAAGAACAACCTCAGTTACTAGTTATAATTTTATATCAGCCCTAATAAAGTGTTTTATTTAAAAAATAAAGTGTACTGGAATTAAGTATACTGTTATTGAAATGTTAGTACCAAGATTCTGTTTCACTTTCTTCCTTTTTATTTTATTCCTGACAAGATAAAAGCCAATGATGGAGAAGAAAAAAACATCAAACGTTAAAACCCCCAAACAGGAAGTAATTTTTCTTTTTTTTTTTCCTCACCATTGAAAAATAAAAGCTGTGTGGAAGTCATTTCAGCGATCAAAATTTTTATTCATGGATTTTGACTGAAAAATAATTGTGATTTTTGAATAAACAAATGTTCTGGAATGAAACAGAGGTTTTTATAAAAACAAATGTCTTAATCCATGTCTTCCTCAAGCTATATTTCAGTCCTCCTCCTACTACTACTGTTTGTTTGCATACAGTAAGAAAAACAGATATATATTTTTGTTGTTAAGTTGTTCACAAAGGCTATTCCTTGGTGCCTTCTGTCATGCATAACAAATACAGATCTATTTAGAAATTCATTATGGGTCCTGGCTCTATATTGCCTATTCTCATCCCTCAGTTGTTTTCAAATCCTTTAACTTCAGCTATTCTGAGGAGTTTATTATGGTTTGTGGTTCTTCTGAAGTAAGGAGTTTATTTAAACTGACCAGCTCCAACAGTTAATGCAGCATCTCTGAAACTGCTGGTGAGCCTAAATTAGGTTGTCAGAGTCAACATACCGATCTAGTGAGCCTATTAAAATCTTAATAACTTTTAAAATTGGACTCTGGGTAACAAAACATTGTCCCTGTGCATTAGATTTTCAGTAGATAAATCCATTAAACTACGTCTTATCACATTGCTTCTCTCTCTGTTAGAGACTGCCCAAAGAATTTTTAGAAATCCAATGAGTACCTCCAACACTGGAACATCATAAATCAGTTATCATTGGACTACATTCAGCTCATCCAAATAAAATCTACTCTGTTAGGAAAAAATTCTGCTTTTCTTTCAGTCATCTTACTGATGGTGTTTGTATTTCTGTGCCTAAGAGGAAGGTAGTTTGTTTTAATGAGGCAAAAGTAGGGGGAAGATAGCTGTAGTGCTTGTTTGTTGCCTATTATTTCTGAGCCCATAGGCTGTCCTGATCTGAGTAAAGGAGCTGTCAATTACATTTAAAATCAGACTTCTGTTATTTCAGCTTCAGTTCTGTGCATGAGGACATGCTTTGAGTCCAGTAAAGTTATATTGCTTTCTTCTTCTCCCTCCTTCTCTCCCTCCACTAAAGTGACAGATAACTGACAGGTGGCAATATCTATAATGTGTTGTCATAAATTGGAATTTCCTCCTTCAATTTACTCTGAATGGGAAGGAGAATTCTTCTTCTGCCACGATTCTCACGTTTTACTTAAGTTCTCCTTCATTAATAGGTGCAAGTGGGAGGTCAAAATTGAACTTTTTAATGGGAACAAAGTTGCATCCTTAATTATGGAGGAAATTGTAGATTACTCATAATAATCAACTGAAGTTTGAATGTTAAGTTTGACTGGCAGAAAAACATCTGTCATCATTATTACTATGTATGAGACCAAAACCATTTGCAGACAAGTAGCAAGTGATTAGACAGAACTAGAAGTAAAAGGACTTTTATAAGAAACTCCTTGTAATTCTTTTCTTTCAAAAAGGATAATTAGTGGCCTTTTGGATATTTCAGCTAGTTGTAACACTATCTGAAAGCAAATTAAATAAAACCAAGCACGATCATATATAATGGTGGTGACTGAAATGAGCCCCTCAGCTCTACAATCCTGTAGTCTTTGCATTTTGTATTTCTGCAAAGTGGTTATTAGCAAAGAATCTAGTTGTTTGTGGGGTTTTTTTCTTGCACAACAATTAATAACTGAAGGAGATGTAAAAGGTGGGGTAAGTGTGGCACATGTAAGACAAATATGCCTGACCTAAAAGAGAATCATCATCAAAGACTATGAAGTATATATCAGTTTCCATAAGAGTTACTGTTTTCTTGAGTCAATATTACCAGCTGTGATCAAAAATGCTGCTAAACTAACTAAGCTATTCTCAGTAGATTTTTCTGACTCAGTGCAAAAGGGTGAACTTGACTTGGGGTCTCTCAAGCAAACACAAGTTTTATCTGCTAAGCAATCCAGATGCCAGCACTTCGTTATCATTAAAGCCTAATTATCAAGAAATCTTCATCAGAGGATATTAATGACACTGTATTTTGATATTTAGACAAAGCATTCTATTAGAAGCTTGAGTCAAAGAGGAAGTGATAAAGACAATTAGTTCTGCTAACTGTAGTCTGTGGTAGTTTATCTATGGATTTTCTCTTTATACATTTAAATATTCCCTCTGCAATTTCCGTTTCATCCAACAAAGAAGATCTGATTTCAGATAATTCTTCTTTTAAGAAAAGTTGGTACTTTAGTCTGCCATTCATCCATACCCATTTATCCCAGGATAAACACTCATTTAGGAGAAAATTCAAAATAAAGCACAACATGCAACTTCTCATTTACAATAAATTGGTAGGTAATATTTTTTTTCATTCTCAAACACTTGCCTACCAGTGACCATATCTCCAGGGAGATGAGTGCTATCGTAAAATAATATATGAGTTTCCACTTCTCCAAGGAGGCATAGCTGTCCTTGCACAGTTTATAAAATAACTGTATACTAACCTCATTGAACACTGGGATATTTTTCTGTGGTTTCTTCCCTCATTGTTTATAATGACTGAAATAGAAACAGCTAGGGCATCTGTGTCTTTCCAGATGACACAGTCCTATTACCTTGTTACCCTCAAAGTTCACATAATAAATAGCAATTACTAGGAAGCATGGCTCCTTAGATAGGGACCCTGTTGTGCTTGGTACAAATGCAGTACATGAAGCTCGTAATTTACTCCCAAATATTTTATGATCTAAGCATAAAACTCTTGTCAGTAGTGAAATTGGAGAAATAGCTGGAGTTGGTGGAGACAGGGAAGTGTTGAAGCAGTGGGCCTCAGCATGGCTGCCACAGTCTTCACTGTCTGTTTTTCAGAAGGTTTTGAGTTTGAGCAAATGAAACTGTTTCGTCTGGAACAGAAAGGGAAGGTGGTGGTGCCTCAGGTGCAACTAGTCTTAGTGAAGCTTGGGTTTAAGTATGAGAGAATGAAGTGATGTATGAGAAATCTCACAACTGTGTGACCCTTTGTGAAATACAGGCTGTAAATATTGCACAGCACTTGAAAACAAAAGATCACAAAAACCCCCACAAAAACCCAAACCAAACCAAAAAAACTTTATTGGAGGATCTCCAAGCATCTTGCAAATATCCATTAATTACATCTCAGTGGGAAATGATACAAAGATCATTTCACTTGTTTTGGAATTGAAAATCAGTTGCTGTTAATGTGTAGATCAACATTGCTACCATCTGTTAAAAGTAGGAAAGAAAGTAGAGCTTATGAACAAAGCATTGATTTGCAGCTGGGACATTCATATATGGAATGTGAGCACCTGACCTTGAATTTAAATTTAATAAAACCTATGAGACACTTAGTGGTTTTGTGTAGTAAAAATCCTCATGCCTCAGATTTTGCATCATCTGACTTTTAAAGTGAAGATTGAGCCTTGCTACCTGGAAGCCAAAAAACCTGATTATGCTGGGATGCGATTGTGTTACTAACAGCCTGTGCAACTGAAAGGGGTCAAAAGCTTCAGGGACTTTTATGGCTGCTTGAACCTCTGAGCCTCTGCTGTTTTTCAAATTACTTAAGTGAAGTCTCACCCCAGCTGCAGTCTTGGACTGTCATCTTTACATTATTGGTGTATTATAAACCTGCCCATCACCACTGTTATGCATTTTGTATAACAAAGGCCTGCTTTAATAAGGCTCCATTTTTCAGTTCCTCACTTCTTCAGAAGTTTTTTTCTGGAAATATTGAAATAATTTGTAAACTATGTAACTGACTTGTCTGTGGGGTTTTGATTATACATACTTCCAAAGACATCTCCTATTCATCTCTTTTTAAGGATCTGATCATGATAGTAATCACTTAATTGTTTCAGATACGTGAGGAAACTCAGTCAGTTTTCGTGGTAGTTACTGTTCCTACAGCACTGACTTCTCTGTCCTCAATGTATCAGTTATACCAGGCAAAAAGTTAAAATGCCTTTCACTACTTGAAAAACTGGGCCAAAATAGCCAACAAATGTTTAACATCAAATACTTTGTTCCATGTGAACGAGCACTTTTGTCAGCTGCCCGGGTAAATAATAGCTCCTATTAGGTGTTAGCCAGTACAAATGCACGATTAAAACAATCTCATTTTCTATTGAAATAATGCACTGCTGCCCTTGAAATAGCTGTAGGGTTTTTTTACTTGAGAATCACAGCACAGGAATGAGGGGGTGTGTGTTTTACTTTTTTTTTTTTTTTAAAAAAAAAAAAAAAAACTGTTATTCACAGAAATATTCATTTGTCTTCCTCTTCTGTTCCTCCAGGTTTGATTAGAAACCTAGTGTATTGTGGGAGAAGGATTGGGATGAAGTGTACGGTTATTACGAGTAACCACAGGGGAAAATCCTTTTCCTGACATGATCTTTGAAGGTACATAGTGTTCTTGTTTGTTTAGGTTTTTGGTTTGGGTTTGTTGTTTGTTTGGGGTTTTGTTGGTTGTTTTTTGTTTTGTTTTATTGTTTTTTTTTTTTGTTTCAGTTTTTGGTTTGGTTTGGGTTAGGTTTTTTTTTTTTGGTTCATTGGTTGGTTTTGAACTGCTAAGAGAAGTGACAACGTGAAAGACATTTTAAGAATGAGGGTGGTGGGTGCATATGTCACAGATGCTAGAATGGAGGCAAATAAATACAAACAAGCTCCTTTTAGAATGTAGTGAGAGATGTAACAGCTCCGTCGTGGAGGATTGGATAGCCATGAATGTTAGAAGTCAAACAGACTGATCAAGATTAATTGTGATTGCATCTGATTATGAAAATTAGGTTACCTTTGTTCACTTCCTGCTCATTACTGACATTCATATGCTTTTTGTCAACTTATTAATTCTGTATTTTACTCACTTAAGAGTACTCCATGGGAATCTCCACCCCTTGTTAGTTTGTGTGTGTATGTGTAGATTAATTAGGATTTCTAATAAATCTGGACTCCCCAGTAGAAGTGACCTGCTGAACCATTTTATTTTAACTCATAATATGTCAAGTGTGGCTTCTAGTGTGATGAAAAAAATACACATAAGACCCAAATTCAACCACTCACCACTTGGTGCCACTCTAGCTTTGTGCACTGCAGTCTCACCAAAATAACAGAAGATCTTTCTTCCTCTAGGTTTGCCAAGTGCTGTCTGAAATACGACACTCTGAGCAACCATCTTTCAGCTATGTTGGTCTGAGTCAGAATAGATGGTGGCTGACGGACAGTTTTCTGATATTGCTCAGAAGGGAAAGGAGATGGTGGTATCTATGATAGGGATTTTAAACTGAATATGTGGATATGAAAGCACTGCAGGTTTTTGTTCTCTAATGCTGCTGTCAGTTCAAACCTGAAAATGGACTAAACCATTTCAGTGACTGCTCTGAGTCTGTTCTTTTCCTGAAGAGGAAGAGACAGCCGTTGAATGTACTTGAAGGTGTTTGCATAAAAATTACAGAGAAATGTAGCATGTGTGTTGCTTAATCCATTTATTTAAGTACTTCTTGCACAGCACATCTGTCTGCTTAGACTCTAAGGATCTCGATCTGAAAAGTGTTCTGTGGCATGGGTCATTCCTCTGCAGGCAACTCCATCATCTTTGGCTTGCTTCCAAGATGTGCAATTATGTGAAGGAGACACAGCCTTTTTCAAAGGGTAGTGAAGAGTTTGAAGCTGTGTTGATACTGAGAACATATCCACTCCCTACAAAGTTCTGTAAATGATAATGGCAAAAAAGTGATGATTTCTGGCAAGGTAAATGTTCTTGTTTGCATGTTGAAGGCAGGATTGCACCATCTGAACAGATGAGGAGCCAAACTGTGGGACAGGTGATGATGAGGAGCCAGAATAGCTGGACAAGAAGTGTCTGACTTGGAATGGGAATAATATAATTGGAATCAGGAAAGGGAGAAAGGTGGTGGAACTCTCTCTTTTGGACAGAGTGAGGAACTTGGTAAAGAAAATGGGACTGGGATTTGGAATAAAGGAATATAGGATGGACAAATAACAAGACAAAGTTGAGAACAGGAACATGACCAGGAATAAAGGCTTAAAACTGCTGTTGCAGCATGTCCTCTCTCCTCTCCACTCCACTGTTACCCTTGTCCCTGGTTGTGCAGACGCTGTTATTTTGTATGTGCTTAACAGTATAGGATTGAATCTGGGCTGATTATTATTCCCATAGATTGAAGTGCTAGGATGTAATGTGTGGATAATGGGCAGGTGGAAGCGAAAAATTATGTAAAATATCTGTAAAATAAATACATACAGGAGCTGAATCAGATTGCAAAAATGACCCCAATTCCCATATTTTCCAAGCATTTGACAATAACTTTAGTAGTTTACTTTCTAACTTTTAAGTATGTGGATTATACAACTGTGCAAGTTTCCCGTAGTACAAGGCTTGTGTGATAGACATATACAGATAACATTTAATTTTTCAGCTCCTTGCTATGCCACCCTTAGTGAGGTGTTTAGCAAGTATCTGTATGAGCATTACTTTCCTGTTAATGGATTTTAAAGCAGAGAAAAATGAATTTGGCAGATTCTGCAGCAGAAATTTAGGAATTAAAATCGAATTCCAGAACTTGGAAACTGGTTTAATACCTCTATTCCTGGAGAGCGTTAAGGAGCATTAATGGAGAGAGAAATCAAATTACTGAATTTGAAGGAAACACATCTAAAGGTGGTGTTTTGCAGTTACCTTTTTCTGATACTTTTCACAGTTGCTAGTTCTGTTACAGGATTGATGTCTTTCACATACCTTCCTTTCCCCTAAGAGATCACTCATGGTTATCTGGGCTTGATTGTTACTGTTTATTGCAGCTGGACATGGCATCCTGCCACTTTTTTTGTTACTTGTCCTGTACTTAATGTTGTATGTAATATCAACCTGAAATGGTACTGCAGTTGTAGATCTCTGCAGAAGGGGAGAGATATGTAGTGCAGAGTAGGATGTGTTCTGCACACTAGATTTAGTTTGTAAAGTATCTCTAAGTTGTTGTGTAAGTTACTTTATGCAAGTTGGCAACTTTACATTGAGATAGTCCACACAAGAAGGCATAAGACTTTTAAGACTCCAGAGAAATTGTAAACCAAATGGGTGTGCCAAAAGTTCCGCTTGCGTGGTGAGCCAAGCAGAGGAAGGAATTATTGCATTTGACTCATGCTCAGGTAGAGCTACAACTCGATGGCAGATGAATAGACATCTGCTCTTATGACCACTGCTCTCATTATCTTTTAGAGTCTCCAAATCCTTTGCCAATTCCTTTTGACCTTGCAACACCATGATCTTGATTTAAGATCTTAGCATGTCTAATCGTACTGGCCTCACTTGTAGCCTGATGATTACACTGACTTCTGTTGTTGCTGTGCATCTCTCATATGACTCCTTCCACCTCTTTTTTTAATATTGATCTACTCTTAAAAAGCAAGCTGAAGCTACCTAACAAATATGGTTTCTTGTCAACATTTCTTTGAGCCTATGACCAAGAAGTCAGACAAAACCTCTGTCTTAAACCTAAACCTGGTATAATTTTGCCAGATTTTGGAGTAGCTGACACCATTCTGTGCTTCTCCTGAATTTTTCCTAGAGGGAATTTGAGTATGCCAACATCAGAAATGATGTTCTCTGTTTTTCCACTAGTTCTCATTCTCTTTCTGTGTGTACTCAAGTTATTTTCAAAGAAGCAGAACCAAACTTCAACATGCCCAAACTTTAATATATTAAATAACAGTAAATCTAAATAAAACTAATCTAAAAGATTGTTTCCCTCCTCATGTCCTTTAGCTAAAAGGAATGGAAAGAAAATGTGTTTTTTTTCTTGAAAAAGAAAGCTTCATTTATTCCTTTACATTTTCAAGGCTTTGAATGTTTTCTTTTTTTCCCTCCTGTATCTTTAGCAAAAGGTGACAAAGCCTTTTAAGGGTATATGTTGCTGTGATACTAAGGAAGCAGAAATCTTTGTGTTATGAAATCATTAATGTGGTTTCAGTGTTTAAGGTTGTATAGGTCCAGTGTCATGTTATCATGCTTTGCTTTTTGGGCCTTTTTTACATGAGAATTAATATAACAGTCCTTTGGAATGAAGGAAATTATGTTAATGGAAAAAATATAGTATAGCTACTGTTCCCCAGTGTAAATATCTTTTTTTTTTTTTTTTCTGTAGGTTTCAGAACTAACGTACGACAGAGATACTAGCACAATATGTATAGTGTAAACTGCATCCAAGCTAACTTTAAAGAGTTTAGCTGGGTAACAGAAGTAATTTTTTGATGCATCAGTCCAGAAGTCTTTTTGAACTAATTTCTCCTTCATTACCATCTTGCCACAGCTAAACTGCTTTCCTGGATAAGCTGGCTTGCTTTAAACTAATGTGAATTTTTGTATGCTAACTTGAAGTTAGATGTATGGACATACCAGAAAATCTGTTTCTTCCATTGTCTTTATTTTTGTCTATGCCTTTCAGTACAAAGCAAGGTTCATGCATGAAGGAGGGTGTGTCTGGGTAGCCATGTGTGCAGGTGACTCTTCAAGCACGATGAGCAGAAGGCTCAGGTTCTGAATTACCTTAATTTATCTGTGTAACTCTATTGCATTCATCCCACCTTTTTTGTATGCATATTGCTCTATTAAATCCTTGCTGTAGTTTTAAAAATAAGACTGTGATACTGTTTTGCAAGCCACTTCTGAATTTGCAGTGCTGACAATTACAGACTTTCAGGGGGGAAAATGAAAAATTTTATGCATACATATATAAAGCCGCATGTGCTTTTGAAGATAAAAGACACAAAGTTCCAAAGGGACTCATGAAGTCTGTCTGACTTTTTAAGGCTGTGGTGATGAGACACATGAAACAGTAGGTCTTAGCAATTTAAAAATAACCTTAAAATGTTCTCACAGGATGTAAACAAGAAGACAGTTAGAAATCTACTGTCTGAAAAATTGCTGCTACTAAATAGTTACAATAAATTGTCAGCAAAGGTGAATTTGAGGAAATGTGCCAAGACTCAAAATAAAACTGAGTGGTGATCTGTGAAAAAGTAGTTTAACATCTAAAGGCTCAATTGTTGGGTTTATCAGTAAGTTTTATAATCACAAAAAGTACCAACTGCTTGCATTCCTGAGAACTTAGTTCTAGCACCTAACCAGCTTTATTGCAGGGCATTTGATGGTACAGTCTTAGGTGAATTTATGCTATTAGTTTTGAGGTGGCATTTCTTTTTTTTTTGTCTGAAGGAATCATGGGAACAGTGCAGTTCGCCATGGGAGAAAACTTAAGTGGAGATGGCTGCCCTGTCAGACTCCCTCTGCTCCAGCAGCCCTGTTAGCAATGATAAGATGCTCTGTTTGGAACTGGTGAGTGCCTTTGGAGCAGACTATGGAGGGGAATACACAAAGCGTAGGATGTGCCACGCGTATTACCTTCCTGCACTCTTGCTTTCTTTGTGATTGTTTCTTTCTGGTACTGGGCTGCATTGGTTTCGTCTCTTGTGGGTAGGCTCTTAAACAAATAGCCAAGTATTCGGTTTCATTGTAATAGAGGCATTAATGTTTGCTCAACATCAAAAATGTATTAGTAATCCGCTGATTTATTGATTAATGGGAAACGTGTGATTTTGAATGTTGAAACATGATGTTGCCACATTGACTTAAAGTTTTGCACCACAAAGATCAGAAAAGGATATTATTGCAGTACCATAAATGGAGTCATTCCTAAGGATTTAACTGTTTATGTTATAGGGGAAGAAAATTAATTTGATAAATGGAAACTAATCAGCAGACATTTGGTTTATACTGTGCAACAGTGCCTGTAGCTGTCTTAGTGTTGAGAGGGGATTGTTGGACCAATACACATATTACTGGACAGGCTGACTACTTACAAGTTTACACTGGGGATTAACAAAGAATTGTGATTGCAGTTCTCAAACTGAGATTCATTCTGTTTAGCTGAACTGCATAAGGATATGTGTGGATTTGAAGAAGGCTGAAACTGCGTTTCTGTACCAGAAAGTAATTATGTAGGTTACATTGAAAGATCTGTTTTGTAACATGATGTTAAAGCATATTAAACTTGTCCAAAGGGAAAGTTAAAATGGTACATGTGGACTCAAACAGAGCCATTGGGAGAGCAGTATTTTGACCGCTAATAAAGAGAACAAATCAAAGTAGTAAACAGTAATATATAGTGTGAATCATTAGTTTCATAGGCCAGAATAACTCAGAAAAGTGGTAGAATGAATAGAGAAAAGAATAGCCATTGAAGGAAGAGGCTGGAACATGAGCTGTCATGTCTGTGAGAGTACGACTGGCCCCTCAATAGGAATGGATAAGCTCTTAGCCTTCACTGAATTAAAGCTTGTATAAGTAATGAATGTAATCAAATATACAGTTGAGGAACTGTGTGAGAAGGAGATATCTGCCAGGGAGCCTTCAGAAACGCAGGGACAATCTAACGCTGATTATTGTGTGAGTACTTCAGGAAAACTATCCTTACTCTTTCAGGATTGTTTCCTTCCTTCAGATTTTCTTTGTCTCTTGCTGCTACATTTGCCTTTCAGAATTCAGATGAAGAGGGAACTCTGGAGTGTTAGAGTTGGATCTCAACTCGCAGGAAGTTGTTAGAAATATGCTTCCATAGAGACTCGTTTTCACTGCAAACCCCAGATTGTTTCCTAACAGATGCCCATCGCTTTTCCTCCTCTTATAAGTTCAAGAAAAGATTTGATGTAGTTTGTTTTCTTTAAATATACTTTGTTTATATAATCACTATGACCTTCTGGTGATCTGGAGTGAAACTTCACCTTAAGTGTGCCCAGGTTTTTCTGTTTTATTTGAGGAAGGGTTTCTGGGACAGTCCTGTGAACTTATCACATGGTTGCCGCAAATTTCTTTAAGATGTCTGTTGTTGTAAGAATTTTGTATACTCTGTCAGTCTAAACGAGTATAATTTTATAGATTGTTATGGGTACCAATTCCACAGTTCATTTTCAAGGTTCCTTTGGAACCTCATGCTATAATATTGAACATGTTGAGCAGACTGCATATGAACATAGTTGAGTAGAAATCTAATTTAGTTTCAACTACCCATTACCTCAAATTGACCAAGCTTTGTTTACAGAGTTACACAACAGTTCTTTAACTGGTTGTAATTAAGCTTCCAGGAAGTAATTAATTACCAGCAAGTTAGTAGAAAAAGTAGACTATAAAAACAAAACTTTAATAAAATGCCTCAATAGTTTTTACCTATTGTTTAGTCCGGTCTGCAGAAGTAGGAGGAGTGTGTATCAATGAGAAACAAGCTCCAGTGAAGTAGTCTTACAGGTCACTTTGAGGACAAAATTATCTCTGTATTTCTGTCCCTCTTTTATGTTTTTGATGTGGAAGACATGCAATATGCAGGCAAGTTATTTATTACTCTTTATACTGATTTGCTCTGCTCTCATTACTGTAAACAAAGATTTGTCTTTCTCAGCCATCCTTAGTCTGTAGCTGTTGAGTAACATAAACTAGTGTTTCACCTCTTACAGCATCTGTAGTCTTTGGGTTGAGATCTGTTACACTCAGCAGCAATTTTGGTTCATTGTTTACTTTCTCTTGAAGATATTCTGTTAAATAGCATGCAGATACTGTGGCAAAGATTTATAGCATGCTAGGTAATAGCACTGCAGAGTTTTTGGAGCAGAAAATGGGTGGAAACAGCCTTGAGAAGGTTTGCTGCTCTGCCACTGATCTGCTCCATAGCCTAGGCTGCATACAATTGAAATATTTTTAAACTGGTAGTGAGAAAAGATAGTTCAGGAGTGGAAGACTTTGATTCAAATTCTTGTTCCATGTCAAGCTTGTGATATTCCATCTTCCTCTGGAGAAAGTAATAAGGATAGGCATTTTGCAGAATTTTTAGGTGGGACATTGCTGGTCTTTGGGGAACCATTCTCCTTGTACAAAATACACATCCATCTGCTGGGGTGGTAGAGTCATGTGAGGAGGACATGTCACCAGAGGGTTGGGGTAACTAGTTCTACATTTTGCAACAGAAAAGAATTCTTACATTATTGATGCACCCTGCAATAACTTCAACAAATATTAAGAATCTCCACTGCAAAGTGTCTCTCCTATAACAGTTGTAGAGATGGGAGGGAGGGTATGGTCATTGGATCTTGTGGTAAGGGGTGAGTGCCCTACCTTTGGAAAAAGGAAATTAGAAGAAATTATGTTGTCTTTCCTTTTAGTAGTTAGTTGAAGGGGAGTGCTGATTTCCTTTGTGTTTCTTTCAAAAGATCAAAAATTAAATATTCTGATTTGGAGGGATGTTTGAACGTCAAGTGGAATATTTTATATTGGACAAATCATATTTTCTGAGGAGGAGAGATTGCCCCCTTGAAAATGGAATTGATAATTTACACTGTTTTTTTTTTTGTTGGCATTTTTATTTGTTTGTTTTAGCTATTAAACAGGTATGATTCTTAATTTAACTTCTTTAAGAAGTTGTTATGCAGCAGGTATGTCCAAAAAAGTAATGCTTTTTTCTGATTCCTAAGCAAGTTTCTATGCTTACTTATTATACAGGGATTCTACTGGGCAGAATGATAACTGCCTCAGATCTTTGGCATTTTCCCCTTTTGCTGGCTCAGACAATTTAGTGTAATTAGTTGTAATAGCGGTATTTATCTTACGTGGTTTGGAGTTTACTCTCTGATTCCATGATGTCCTTAATGCAGATACTTTGGAATTGTTTCCATTAGGATCAGCTGAATGTAATTGTTTAAGCACTTTTAAGCTGACCTAAGCTGAAAGTTGATATTCAAACCACAGCATCTTTGGCAAAAAAAGACTCAGAGTAATGATTTTGTAATCAATCAACAATCATTGTGTAAGGGCTGAGTCATTTGCTCTGGTATCTATAGGACTACAGTGAACAATAAAATAATATGGGAAGAACAAGTGCAGAGTTGAAATACTCTGTAGCTCCCTCAAGGAAACATTTCCATCTCTGGATATTTGGTAGCAGGGACTTGCCAAGAGTTAATTCTTTATCATAGTGACTGTGTGTAATACAGTAAGGAGTAACTGCAGTAGTTAGAGAAGGTAGTAGTCTCTCAGAAATTTTCTTTGTTGTTCTAGTGAGGCTTGTGCCTTCTAGAATAGATTATTTTTACAAGGGAGGAGGAGGGCGTTTGGTTCATACCCTACTTTATACATGGAACAAGGCCCTCTAGACTAAGCGAGCTCTCATTGTAAGGTTCAAAATTGTGCACAACCGTAGCGAGGTTTACTACTGTCAGTAATCAGTGAAAAGTAAAGACAAGAATTGGAATTGCTGGCATCAGAGGGAGTCCAGAACCTCTTTGAAATTCTTGCCTTGATAACTATGCTGCAGTGGACTCTACATCTAAAGAAAGTTCACACAAGAAGTAATTGATTCTTTCCTAGTGCATCTGAGCTATTTGCTTGGTTAAAAGCATGGAAGGCAGAAGTTTTCATAAAGAGTTATAAAGTCGTGGACTAAACCAAATTTTCTCCTAATTGTAACAACTGTTGTACATTCAGGGAATGGGCTTGTACAGAGGTTGACTTAAGGATTTGTTGTTGGCTTTTTTTTGAGGAAGAGTATCAGTGGGAAACAGCAGGTGTTTATTCATAGAATATCTGAATGTGATAAAAAGAGTTAATCTGGTTTTGACATCTAAATGACCAGGAGAGTCTTACACTGTGCAATGGACAGAATTTTTAGACTGTGTTGGCTTAATGAGAATCAGCTGACTCCACCCAATATGAAATACGAGTTCAATTGTTGATCGACACATCTCTAGTTCAGTTACCCCCTAGTTCATATTCCTAGATTTCTTTTCATCTTTGGCCTTGTATTTCACAGAACATAATGTATTAGGTATGTACTAGATATGCAAAATACTTGCATTTATCCAAACATAGAGTGAGAGGAAAAATTCTTCCTGTTCTAACAACATATGCTCTGAATAGAAGAAACAGGGGCAGATAGTGACCTGGGAGAAGTGGCTGATACAGCAGAGGATAGTGCTGCCATCCAGAGGGACCTCAACAGGCTGGAGAAATTGGGTGAGAGGAACCTCATGAAGTTCAAAATGGGGAAACGCAAAGCCCTGTATCTGGGTCAGAATAACCCCATACACCAGTACATGCTGGGGACCAATGGGCTGGAAAGCAGCTTTGCAGAAAAGGCCCTGGGTGATCTGGTGAACACCAATTTGAACATGAGCCAGCAATACGCTGTTGTGGCAAAGGTGGCTAATGGTATCTTGGCTGCTCCAGATGATCCTTCCCCTCTACGCAGCACTGGTGATGCCACAGCTGGAGTACCCTGTCCAGTTCTGGGTTCCCTAGTACAAGAGAGTTAACTTTGCCAGCAAGTCCATCTGAAAAAGGGCCACCGAGATGATTAAAGGACTGGAGCATGTCTCCTATGAGGAAAAGCTGAGAGAGCTTGGACTGTTCTGCTTGGAGAAAAGAAGGTGGAGTAGGCTGGGGGGGAATCTCATCAATGTGTGTAAATACCTGAAGGGAGGGTACAAAGATGATGGAGCTGGGCTGTACCCTGTGGTGCCCAGTGAGAGGACAAGACACAGTGGGCACAAACTGAAACACACGAGGCTCCATTCGAACATCAGTAAACATGTTTGTACTGTGAGAGTGATGGAGCATTGGCACAGGTTGCCCAGAGAGGTTGTAAAATCTCCATGGAGACATTCAAAAGCCATCTAGACATAGTGGTGGGCAACCTGCTCTAGATGATCATATTTGAGCAGGGCGGGTGGACAAGATGCCAACAAGATGATCCCCCCCTTCCAACCTCAACCATTATGTGAGAGATCTGGAAAGGAATTAATGTTTCAGAGTCATTGAAGTGGCTTGCTGATGTCCTTCTGCAACAGGGTAGTGAAAAATGAATTCACAGTCATTTGACTTAACTTTACTGTCCTCTGTGCGCTGTGTTGCCTCTCAGGTTTCTCTTTGCTCCCTTTTCTCATTTTCTGGATGTAAAGCAGAAAGCTTTACTATTGTGATCCAGTTTCCAAAAGTGGAACAATAAAGCTGAAATAAATGGTGGGAGAGAGAGCTAGAAATGCACTTCAAAAAAATCCTGAGACCCAGGTGCGCAGTTATGTTCTCAATTGCTTGAAAATTTAAAATTATTTTTATTGATAGAAATCACTGCTTCTCTTGATCTTAATGCCTGCTGAAAAAGAAGAAAATTTTCTTAAGCCAAATAACTGTCACTTTGTGTTTTCTTTTAGGATTTAAGTATCTTGAAAACATTTTTTAGCTGCTTAAGAGAACTGTCTTCTGTACTAGGGGACTTAGGTCAATGAAGAAATTGGTGCAGAAGATTACTAGCTCTAAGTGTAGTTCTTAAATGCTTTCAGGGAAGCTGGACCTGATGAGATTAATCCTAGGGCATTTAAAGAATTGGCTGCATAGGGAAGAAAGTGGTATCTGGGGAAAAGCACATATAGTACTTCAGGATGGGGTAAGGAAGGATGAGCTGGGTAATTAAAGACCAGTCTGTTTGCCTTAAATATCGCAAGGAATAATTGGATAGATATCTCATAAGCCCCTGTCAGTTAGCAAGATTGGTTACTGAGTAAACAGATGTCTCAAGGGCAAGTCATGACAAACCCATTTAATTTCCTTGTAAGGCAGTGTTACAGGTCAGGTGGTGAAGAGAGAACCAGTAGATATTATATATTTGGACCTGACTAAAGTTTCTTGCACGGTATTCATGTAACGTTCTCTTAAGACAGATAAGGAAAAGTGGTCTAAAGGAGTCTATTGCCTGGTGAATATTGAATTGGTCAGAAAATTTTTTTCAAAGAATATGTATAATTAGCCACATATTAGAACATAATAATATATCAAGAAGGGCTCATCAATACCCTATGTCTCATATTAATCAGTATTTTTATTAATGACTTGGACGGTAGAATGCAGAGTACTTTCTGAGTCTGCTAATCCTGGCAGAGTGAGAAGGAACACGAGCATGGGTAGACAGGTACAGAACTCAAAATGATGTTGGGAAATGGAGTTCAACAGGGCTAAGACCAGGGTAGTGCACCTCAGCAGGATGAATCAGCTCCATAAATTCAGCATTGAAACATTTGGCTAAATGGTGTTTCTGTGTAAAGGGATTTGAGATTTATAGAGAATCACAACTCACAGTGAGTCATTAATATAATGTTAAGATAATAGTTAACACCATATTAACATGACTGTAACACTTCTGAAGTAATCTTGCTGTCTTACTCAGCATTGGTGAGGCTTTCCAGTCATATTTCTCAGACAGCTGTGGTCCCAATGAAGACAGCCTCAAGAAAAACAGCAGGTTCAGAAAACATTGCTGAGAAAAAAGAAAGTAATAAAGAGGAGCTAGGGTTGTTTAGCATAAAAATAGAAAGAAGATGGATGTAATAAATCTTAAAATATACATAATGCTGTTTCAAGAAGAAAGGGAGTGATCTGTTACCTGTTTATGGTGGAACAAGTATGGAGCTTAAATTATAGCATGAAGGCCATAGAAGCTCCTAAAGGCTGCAGACTCTCCATTGTAAGTCTTTAAAACTTGCCTTTAAAATTGGATTGATGAGACTGGTCTGTCTTGTATACCTGTGGAATGTATTTGCTGCAGGAACATGTAATCAGTAATTCTGTGGTGATTTCACCTCCATAATTCTGCCCTTGTTCTCTGATCTTGCATTTTTTACTGTGTCTCTTGCTGATTGTACTCACAAAGAAACTGTATGGTGTTCTGTATGTTTTGTTATCGAATATTAATACTCCTAAAAGAATGAGGAGGAATAGCCTGGTAGAAGTCGTAAACATCTATCCAATCAAAACTGTCATTAACTGGTGAAAGTAGAAATTGCAGTGTCATTTTCCAATGAATGTGCAGAACAAAGGTATACTCAAGACAATGTATTTGAATGTGCCTGGGCTGGATTCTTCTGGCATTTATAAAATTCAGGGGGAGAGCAAATACACCCTGCCTGTTCCTGGCATTCTTCTTGCATTGGGAAATATAATTCAGAAAGTTAAGCAAAAATCATATTTGCTGAGAAAGATATGGCTTGAAATCTGTTTAACTCATCCAAAACCACACTAAAGTTAGTGAACGTTCTCCCCATAGGCGTAATCTAAAACCCAAGTGAGTCTGTGATGGGGGTTTTGTCTGTTCTAACCTCCAGTACGAAGTAGATGCAATTAGAAATGTGGAGTGAATTCCTGATAGTAATTTTTCCTGTAACAGTTACTCATGCAATTGTCTCAGTCTTACAGCAAAAGATAAAAGACTGTGCTCTAATATATAAACCTTTTTTTTTTTTTTTTTTTTTTTTTTTTCCCCCGTTTTGAATTGAAAACATTCTGATACTGGAAGGGTTTGTAATGGCATTCCCAGAAGCTCCTGATCAGGATTCGTCAGCTTAAGGAAACAACAGGTTTCACTGCAGACTCATCTTGATCAGATTGAAAATTTACCAAGCTAAGCTAGCAAGCCTGCACACTTTAAAAAAGAACTTTCAATCTATCAAATGTGGTGTTGGGAACTCAAATTTTATAACATGGTGCCTATGTCTATTCACTACTCAAAGTAAAGGCAAGAAAGTCAGATTACTTTAGCTTTCCAGTGAAGAAGGAGATAAAAATAACATATGCAAATCTTTTATGCATGTAAATATAACAGCAGAGAGGTCATAATTGTAGTCGTTTCCATTCTGACCATCGCCCAGCTATTTATAACCAGTAAGTTTTTGAAACTTCCCACTTTCTAGAGTTGAGACTGTTCATGGTTGGGTCCATGCTGGAAGGAGAATTTTCTCTGTAGAACCGAATGAAGAAGTTTTCAGTTGCATTTAAACACCCTCATACACTTCCAGGCTCAAGATTACTAGTTTTGATTCATCCAGATTGAATCTTAAAATTGTGCAGTAATATTATCTGTTCCCTCCTGCTCTCTGTTCCCCCTCAAGAACAGCTCCAAAAAACCAAAGTTTGACTTGTCTGGTAAATGTTGTAAACTGGTAAAGGTTGTTTAAAAAATAGCTTATGAGAACTGTAATGAGTAAAAGGAGAGAAGAACAGCTTCTTCCTACTTCACTTACAAAAGTACTTCCTTTGTCTTTAGAAACTGAACAGAGATCTCTGGATTTAAGAAGCAAGGACTTGTGTAATTAGTTTTTAAAAGCGGTTACACCTATTGCTGTTAGCAAAACTGGGAATTTACTTCAGCTTCCATGTACAGTCATGTTTTTCTCTGTCTTGGTTGTATTAAAAAGCAGACAATAGGGATACAAATGTGTGTTTTGTAAGAAAAGAGAATAGCAAGACTTACAAAGGTAGCCCAGTATATCCTTACTAAGACTGCAATGGTACATTCAGCAGCAGCAGGTTTAAATTAGCATTTTCTGCCTTCCTGTTTGCAGTCTGTTTCTGTCTTCACATCCTTGTTTTACAGAGGGAAAGATTTGTGAGATAAAGTGGATTGGGAAACTGTGGTTAAAGCTAGCCTTTACTTTCTCCTTCAACCCTCCACCACATTTAGTTCTGGCTTTGTTTCAGCCAGTTATGTCCCTTGGTCTTCACTGTATTGGGCAAACACTTGTGCCAGGACAGGAGATTGTGTGAGACAGGAGTGGAAACAAGACTGATGGTGAAGGGGCAGAATTACCTCTTTCAGTGGCACTGCTGCCTCAGACTGTCTGACAGTGTTCTTGAAACTCAGCTTTCAATTAAATGCACAAACGGTCAACTTCTGGCAGTCTTGGCTCAGGTCTTCAGGTTCTTTACATGAGTTTTTTTATTCCACGCATGTTTTTTAACAGTACCTGTAGCTTGTGGAAGTAATACTTTTTTTTTAGACATACTTCTGCTAGTAAGTTAGTTAACTGAAGAACTAGGTTAGACGTTAATAGAGATCTAGGAAGTATATCCCCATGCTTGTGCTGTTGTAGGTCATGTGTCAGAATCCGGTTCCACTGTACATACCCATATTGACCAGCACACGCAACAAGTAGCTCTTTTGATGTCAGTGGCTTCTCACATGCAGTGCTATTCTGTGCAAGGATTGGAGAAACAGTCCCTAGGGGAAGGCTGGAAGGTTAAGTCAACAAAAAAGTTGCATCACTTCTGATTTGGCAGTGCAACAGTCAGGCTCTCATTATGCATCATAAATACAACTTTTTGTATACTACTTGTAAAAATTATTTCTGAAGTTTCAGCTTAGAACACAGACTTTGGGTTCTGAAGCTTATATTGATAGTGTATATAATAGCACAGGAATTAAGTATGGGATCAAAAAATGTTTCTTTAAAAGGCTGTGGTGTGCCATATGCATGTAATACAGGTTAACAGTAGCTCTAGTGCTAGTCTATCCTAATATTAGGATGTTTAATTGCAAGTTTCTTTTGGAGTACGGAATACCACTGTTGCTTTTTGTCTCTTAGAGATGCTTAGCTAGAGAGCCATAGATGTCGCATGCTAACTTAAAAGCTCAGAGTTCATCTCAAAAGCAATATTAGCCTCTCTAAATTGGTCATTTGGTATGCAGTATCCATGATGTAAAGCTATGGTGAAGAGAGTTCACATAAATACAAACTATATTTGGAAAATATATCTACCGCGAAGGGCATTTTATGCAGCTTTTGTCAGTCTCTTTTGATGTAATTTTCCTCTTAAGCACAGGAGCAGGGAGAAACATAAGACGATGCAACCTGAAGAGACAGAATTCCTTACTGATCTGGGCATAGAAGTCAGCAGGTAAAACCAAATACAGAAAAACATGTTGAGTGGATTGTCACATGTTATGTACTTTATCTTCTATTTCTGGTCAGCACTTCTTCTATTTCAGTGGTATCTATCTGTTTCAGATATATTTTCTTTATTAGTCCTGTCTTACATATGCTTAGAGAAAATAATTTTGTCCCCTAGATTAACTCTTACTTTGGTGGGGTTTTTTTTTGTTTGTTTGGTTTGGGTTTTTGTTTGGTCTTTTTATTTTTTTTTTTTAGTGAATACTATAATATGTTTATTTTCTCTTATACTTTTATAGGTTATATGAAAGACGCAAAGGTAGATTTTCAGTAGCTGTGTGTGGGTACGAATAACCTCAGAGTAACAAGGCAGGGAAGTGTATAAGGTGACTTAAAGTTAACTTTTCCCTTTCATGGGCTTTTACCATAAACAGACTGTGCAGCTGTGGAGGTTGATGTCAGGATGATACGCTATGATGTGAAAGAAATGCATGTTGCAGTATTTCATGAAACAGTGACCCTTTCAGCCTTGTATTGCCTGTATGATAATAGCTCCTACCACTCAGAGATTAGCCAGGAAAATTTCTGTCTCTTTTCCCTTGTCCCCCAGTGTTTAAGTCAAACTAATTAGGATAAAATGCTCATTTCTTGTTATTTAAATCCTCAGTTTAGCTATCTCATCTTTTGACAAATAGGTATAATTAGTTCTCTTGTATAATTTATTAACTTCCCTATTAAGTTGTGTACAGATTAGTGAGGCACCAGGCATGCTGGCAAAAAAAGACTTCCAATTAGAAGGTGATAGATGGGTTTGTTGTATTTGATAAACAGGCTTTGTCATATTTTCAAATGAAACTGGAAGGAGCTGCTTTTATTTAAATCCTGTCATATCATGAGTCTGATCAGTATTGAACTAGATTCTGTCTTGTGCATTGCCATGATAGCTTTGCAAAAAGAGGAGGAGATGTAAAGATATTAATAACACATAGAGAATTTTGAGACTTATTAGGAAATGTATAAAAAAGGTTTAGAACAGAACCGAAAGACGAAATTTTGATCCTTGTCTGGTACAGCTTTCTGATGGGAGAATTGGTATCTCACTATGCACTTGGAAAATGCCCCAGAAAGTTAGTGTTCTCTGAGGACGCTTGACATGTACCAACCTGTGGCATGACTTCTGCTGATACTGCCTCTCGTACTCTTTGGTTGTGTTGGGTGAAGGTAGGCATGAAGATGTATATTGAAACAGAGCTATGGTATTGGCAGCAACGTTATTGCCATTAGAGCACTGCCGCTTTTGGTAAAAACCTCCAAGCAGGTGGCGTGGCTCTTGAAGCTTCCATGAAGAATTTAGTGAATACTAAATACTAGGGTGGGACATAAGTAGGGTATGTCCTGAGAGATGGGTCTGGCTAATATATGTAAGGGGAAATTGAGATTAAATGCAAGTGGGCTTCTGACAGAGTTAATAAAGCAGATGCCCTGAATCCAGATCCTGCGCCCTGGCCATATTTGCTTTAGACTACTCTTTTCTCTGTACAGCTTTACACACAAAGTAATACTGCTGGCTATAATGATAAAACAAGACTCACATGAATATATACTCTTGTTAACAATTTGTGTTTAGAATTGTCAATCTTGTGTATTGTCACAGAAACAGAATAATTTCTGGTGTTTACATTCCTCACCACCAGCAAACTCCTGTGCTATTGATGTTTCTTAAATCACCTATATCCTTTCAAACTAATGATAACTGGTCCAAATACTCCATTCAGCTAAGCAATGTAAATCCAGACTAATTTAATCAAAATAAATATATTTTGGTTTTAGAGAATTGAACACAATGGCTCACTTCCATCAGTGCTTGTGCTGAACTTTCTTATTTTGCTCCTTTTTTCATATGTTTTTGATTTCTCAAGTGAGATCTTAATCTGCTTTGCCAGTTTGAAATGAGCACCTCTGACCCCTGTCAAAAGCATCATAATCTAAAATGCTTAAAGTTATTAGATTTTAATTTCCAATGCTAACACTCTTCTCTAAAGTTGTCTTGTTTTATTTTGTTGGCTTTGGTTGTTTGTTTGTTTGTTTTTTTTTTTTGAGGGAGAAGGCACAGTTGTTAGGTCAGACTTTATCCTTTTTTTTTTATCTATTAAAACCTGCCATGATTTCCAATTTTTTTTTTTTTCGTCCTGCTACTGACTTATTGCACAAGAGTGAATCTGGCTTCCTGAGATAATTTATTCTTCTGATATTTCACTTGGCTCTGTAACTTTGTCATTTCCCTTCAAGGGTTTTACTTACTTTGGAGGTGTTTATACGTACAGTGGGCAACTTTTTGGGGCTTTTATTCTTATCCATCAGATGGGTTTTCACTGAGTTTAGAGGAACAGTTTTTCCTTTGACCTTAATGATGAAGGGTTACTATTTCAACCAGTATTTCTGGTATAGCTTCTTCCCATAGGAATTTTTCTAAAGGAATGAGCTTACAATATGACTGCCAACATTAAATATCCAACTCAGAAGGAGTGCTTGAAAGTAAAGGACCCTTGGCTGCCTCTCCCCTCAAAGGAAGAGGTAATAAAAGCTCTGGCTGTTTGACTACCTGCAGAAAGCTAAAATATCTGGGTGATCTGAGGTGCAAAAACTGGAGTGACTAATGAGCTGGGAGTGGAAATGACTTGAGGTGGTGTAAGTTGCCATGTCCTAGCAAGATCACCAGTGCCTTTTCTCCTTGCTGACACTTCATAGATGCATCAAATACTGTCTGTAGAACTTGTCCAACTTCTTACAGAGAGAATAAAAATTCCGTAATTAGACCATAATCTTCTGTGTGACATGTACTAGACATGAATACAGATTTTACAAGACTGATCTGGGTTGTCCACTGGGAGTTGATATCTATGAACTAAGGTACCAATAGATGGGAGTAGTTTTTGCAAATATACAGAACCCATTACGGACCCAGGGAGAGTTTTTTTATCAAGTGGGATACAGCGCTAACTTTTAAATGGTCTGTCTTAACTGATAGTTCAAACTTCCTTTTGGCATCTTCATTTATAGCATGCCTTGATTGCCAAACTTGAACATGACTTCCCTGTACCATGGACGTTTCTGAAGAACCTAGCCACCAGGTAATATAAAGTTCTCTGGTCTGCATGTCCTGTCATCATCTTACTAACAGATATGGAATAGAGCTCATTTCAAGTCTAGTTTAGCCAAAATCCTGTTTTGATTGCAGCTTCTCTCATTTCTCCTTGTAATTTCTCAGAGGCTTTTCTAGCGTATATGCTTTCTAGCATATAGTGTTTGGTTGCCATGGTAGCAAGTATCTAGCTACTCAATTGTTCTGTTGCTGTTTTGACTTCTATTTTCTTATGCCTTGCCCATCACCATCATGTTCATTCACCTTAACAGCATAGCACTGATTTATTCTAGCATCAGACATTCTCTCACAGCGTCTAAAGGCCCAGCACTTCCTTTCTTGTTTATGTCACAGGATCCAGCTTGAGCTGTTGGTCAGAAAGAAAGAGTCAGTAAGTCCTGTCCTTTGTCAACAGGGTTTTGGTTTTAATTATCATTTATCTGTTAGACATTTATTCTCCAAATATATTTTGTGAAATATTGTCTCTTTTTTTCACCTTGTAGAGACCATGGGTACAGGGCCTTGCTTTTAATACTGGAAGCTCCTTTGAACCTTTCCTGTGTCTTGGCCCCCAGCCATAAATTGAGCCCTGTACTGGAGAGCAAAGATTCTGAGATAATAGAGACTATGTGTCCTGGGTTGAGTGAGTGGTGGAGTTTTTTGGTGGCAGGGGAGGGGGCTATCGGGGCGGCCCTAATCGGGCCTAAACCACGACACTATGTAACTAGCTTGCTACAAATTGTAGCGTGGGGAGTTCCAAAAGCAAAGCTTTGGTGTAGATCTAATTATAAGTATGTAAATACTTTTTGGCGAAGCAAAAGTATCCAAGATTTCTGTGAAAGGGTGGTAGAACTACTTTGGCAGAATGGCCAGATATTTTTCAGTTATGAACATAAACCTGCCCAACTCTAGAGAGTTTTAATTTTGATGACTTTAACACAGTCTATTAAAGATCCTGAAAACTAACTCCTTTCACTTAATTGACTTACTAGATACAGCTCATGAAGGGGAAGTTAATTCAACTAGAATGAAGCTAGCAGAAGCATGGCTATTGCCTACTTTATAACATTACCATGGTTTTCTACATCTTAGCCAAATGTATTTAAATGTTGTGTTGCAGAAGTTTTAGAGCAAAATTAAAATGCATATAAAGAGATGATACATTGCATGTATATAATCATCAAACACAGCTATTAAAAATGTCACTTGCTTTTTTCTTTGTCTTCCAAAGAAGTAGTTCAGCTTCTTTATATTCCTCTGGCTGTTGCTGGTGTTACTGCAGTAGGCATGAACTATATGTATGGCGTGTTAAAAACTGTGTTCTGGTTTTGGGGAGCAAAACTAATGAGTCTCTTAATTTGACAGCTGAGCTTGGAACAAATGGAAAAAGGGCAGACTTGAATTTCTCTAGCAGAGAAATTGAGCCATTCTGTTCTCTGAGGGTGTCTTAACTGTGGGGTTATAGATCTGAGGGTAATAAGCCCTCATTCTTTCTAGCTAGAACTGTTTCATTCAGAATAAATGGAGAGAGCAAGCAAAAATGTTTCTTATTGGATCAATAAGGATGTGTACTCATGCATGTTGTCAAGATGGTCAAGGAAGTTTTTTGTGGGTTTTTTTGTTGTTTAGTTGGGGTTTTTGTTTTTGTTTTAAATTATTTTTAATTTATTAACAGCAGAACACGGCCAGTGGGAGACGCTACAAGATCTGTTGCTTAGTATGTTATCACCTGATGCTTTAATGAGAGGGAGAATCATATTTCTTAAGAACAGGAGAGAGGTCAGGATGAGTCTTCCATATCCTGAGGACATACTTTAAGCACTGAGTTGATGGTTAAAGAGAACTAATGCTACTTGCTCCAGTAGCTGTTCTTTCTACTCCAGAGAACTGATGTTCCCAAATCGACATTTAGGGATGTAGATTTCATTATTCCTGACAAAAATACCTTCATACTATCTTTTAATCCCCTTTTTTAGATGGAGAACTAGAACGCTGAGAAATGTTAATGATGAGATCTTGACCAGAACATAAATCATAACAGTATCGTTCCTGCCTCTTCAAATGGGCGCTGAATGGTAATGATTCTAATACAGATTCCCTCTCAGTTGCTCTGTGTCTGAACAATATTTTTTCTAGATGGTACTCAGCTGTGGTTCAGAAGGAGCTAACCAAGACAGGGTTAATTTACATCTTAGCCATATTTGCAAAGTTTAAACTTTTTCCTTGTAATTTTCAACCCTTATGGACAGACAGACAGACAAATTTGCCTTAAAAATAACCTCAGAAGCAGCATAATAATATTCTATAATTGTTGTCATTTAGTGGTTTTCATACAAGGAATGTTTTGTTAATTTTTGCATACTGAATTAATTGTAGTTGTAAAAAATAGATGCCCGTCTGGCACTTGCAGTGAGATAAATGTAAAGAAAAATGTAAAAAAGAAAATGTAAAGAAGGAAGGGAGGAAGGGAGGAAGGAAAATGAACACACTTGGACTTGAGTGCAATTAGTTCTACTGATTGGGCCTGAAGTACTAAGTTTAGAAAAACTTAATCTTCATATCGCCAGACACCTTTATTTCACTCTGATTTCAGGGATAAAGACTTCAGAGACTATGGGGGTTCTTGTATTTTAATGCTGGTGACAATATATATATATAAGGATGAATTACCATCTGCAAAGAAGACATCCAACCTTCAGTCTCCATTTTGAATGTAAAAAAATTCTTCGTCTCCTCCTAGCAGAAGCTGCAGTTGCTTTCAGAGATGACTGACTTAGGCTTGGGTTTTTTCGTGGGTATTAACAGGCTCTTTGTTGCTTTATGTTTCAGTGATCTTGGGAAATAAAATATACAGGCATTAAGGTAAGATTTCAAGAAAATTTGAATATCCCTTAAATGGGGTGCCAATTACTGCAGTATGTCTCCATGGCATTTTTTTTTTTTTTATAATTACTGCAGGTATTTATTTTGTTTCCCTATGTATTTATTTATTTATCTAGGTGTGGCTTCATTTCCACTGCTTCAGGCCAGGCTGACATATTCTAAATCATTAACCCTGTGCTCCAGGGAACTTACCCTTATGGCAGCATCTTTGATATTAGATTGGATCCCTTCCGGGCAGAATTTAATTGACTGGATTTCTAGAGGGAGATCTGGTTCCCTCAGTCTCTCACTGCTACATCAGGCCATGATTGTTTCAGCAGTTGATTTAGAAGCTAAGTTTCTGCTGTTATATGATAGCAAAGGGAGAGCAGGCAGTGAATCAGAGGGCACAGGCTGTGCTTTGAAACATAAGATGATATGTTTCTTCATTTAGGGATATATTGCTCTAAGTGTACTGGCTCTTTGTAAGTATTCATACCAATAAGAGCAGCATGAGATGGATGAATACAATTTTATAGGACTTCATTGTAGATTACAAGGAAACCTGGAATTCTGTCCATGGTAAGTCATGGAGACCACCTTTGTAGCAATAAGGTAATAACGTGATATATCTTACCTTAAGCTTGAGTTATGTAACTGTTGTCATGATTGTTGGGAGGTTCAACCTCTATGACTGCTTAGAGGAGAAACAGGATATTGATGTTTTTCTCATCTGAGTCATGGCTGTGGAACCGCTTCTTACACAAGCAGCCCCTCTGAAGTCAGTAATGCTGTTTATAGATATTTGCTTATTCAGGCACCTCACTGTCATTAAGCTTTTCCAAAATCATCACAGTCTTCATTGTTAAAATACAGAGAAGTGATGATGAAAGCAGTGGTTATGGATATCCACACACAGCTTCCATGGAAGTGAAGAAGTTGTACCCTTAGTTTAGTATTCCTGGGAACCAATCCCAAATGCTCCTTCTCGTGTAAGTGTTTCAGGATAAAGTAAAACCCTAAAGAGCCAGGAAGTTCCCTGTCAGGTTATTGAAGTCAGCTGTAACAAGAAGGGGAACCCCAGGTTTTGTCTTCGTATTTCAGAATAGATGTTCCTATCTACCTGTGTCACAGGTATGTCACAGCCATTCTGTATAGGTCAGGAAGCTTCTGGATATCTGACATATTGAGTAATAGTCTTCGTTTCAGTTCAGTTTTTGACTGTGTGTATATGTACAGGGCAGGACTGGTTTTTGCAACAGTATGAATGCAGTGTTGGAAAGGCTGGAATGAAATAAACGAGATGTTGTTTGTGTTGCCCCTTTCAAGAAGCTGGGTTTCAGGTTTTTTTGATGTATAAATGGTTTTAGCAGTGTTCTTAAATTTCCAGAGAGTATTAAAAAGGATGCCATAACCCAGAAAACAAACAAAACATTAAATTGGCAGAATCTTCCAAAAATTTTTGAGTTATCTTTTGTGTAATTATTCAGAAATTACTTAATATTTTACTTAATAGCTGCTTTCTGTAGGCATTGGACTGCAAAGTCATTGCAAGTGTTAATCTTGATGGTTTTAAGGTTGGTTTGCGGGGGGTTTTTTTGGTGGTTTTTTTTTTTTTGGTAGAGTAACTGTGCTAATCAAAATTTTTCTGTTAACTGTTGTTCTTATTTCTAGCTTTTTCTTATGTTAAAGATTTTCCCCTAGAAATGCTTTCAGTTCATGTCTTAAAGCCATTAGCCAATCTAAAATGTAATTGCTCTGACAGTAGTAGTGGACACATGCTGAGGGAGGGGAAAGCTAAGTATTCATCCTTGGGCTTCTGTTATTCATAAAGGTGAACACTTGCTGCATTTGTCACATCAGTGTGGGGACGATTTCTTAATCCCAGTGAATCTATCACAGACAGAAAGGAGGTGATGCAGTTACATAAAATGTATCTGTATTAGCATTTCACAGGTAAGAATGACAACTGAAAATTTGCTTTGAAATGAAGATTAAAAGACCTTTGTTATGAAATGGGTGGTCAGGCTGGTAACATACCACTTGACAAATTTGCTATCTTCACTAGCATCAGGATTAGGTGTACTGGATTCTGCGATGTCAAACCCTCAGGAATGCTTGTCATTTAAGTGATGTCCTTATAGCCACAAATGTCTGAAACATACTTTTTCAGCTGGAATTAATTTGGATGGCTAATTTGCATGTTCTGAGATGACCTGTGTCTGTGAACAGCTAACAGAATTTCACCCTTTTTCCCATGTTTAGATGGATTAGACTCCTTCCTTCCCTATCTAAATCTGGGGTATTGCAGCTGTTATCTAAAAGCAGTTTTCATTAGAGGAAAAATGTACATCCAAGTAAAATGTGAAGTTGAAAGTCAGAGTTCAGATAGAGCTGGCTGCATCACTTGATCTCTATCTGAATGTTACTGGCGTGATTATCACAGTGCTCTGGCTCAGTGGGGAGGGAGGATGTGCAGGCAGCAGAGAGGAATTACATTTGTTGGGGGAAAAAAGTGAAGAATTTCTCAGCAATTACTGTGGGTTTTTACTAGATTATGCTGAATGGTACAAATACAATACTACAAAGCTTTTTTGGTAGTTTGAGTTCAGGGAAAGGAGAATGTGTGGAGGAGAAAATATGTGGGGATAAAAATGAGACAGTAATCTTCAAATTCCCATTCAAGTTGTCTGAGGCATGAGGAAGCATAGAAGTAGAAGACTGGGGTTTTTGATATCCTCCTGCCCCATAGCTCTTTGGAAAGGTGAGAGCAGAACCTTGATCCCCGGTGTCTAGCTTCTTTCTATGGTCTGTCACTACTGAGTGATTGGTACACAATGAGGTAAACTGGAGCAGCAAGGGAACCTTTGTTCAGCAAAGATAAAATCAAGATAATGAAAGAGCAAAGAACAGTAATCAGAGCAACTAGGGGGATGAAAAAAATAAGTAAAAATCCCTGAAAGTCCAGTTAAAAAAAAACAAAAAAAAAACAAAAAAACCCAAACAAACAAAAAAAACCAACAACAAAACAAACCACCACCCAAACAAAAGTACATACAGAAGAGTCCATCTGCTTGAAGATTGCTGCTGTGTGACTCAGGCACTAGCTGTGTGCAGGTTCAGCCATTCAATGCTTTTTCTCATTGTTTCCTCTTCTGCATGCATTTCTTACTGAATGACTACAGACCTGCTCTTTACAATCCTTGCTCTGTCTAGATGAGCTTTGTCCTGGGAGAATAAAGTGGGGAGGATGTCATTAAACTGGAAAGAAGGAATTTAGAACTTGCTGCAAGGTCACTTGCTAGCACTGTGGTTAGTCCACCAGCAGGCAGGCGAGAGGGATAAACTAGTATCTTATTTACAGAAGCCCTTCGGAGAAGTCTCCTGGGACAGATGAAGTTCTTCAGTTAGCAAAGTCCAAATGTTTTCTGAAAAGCCTGCAGATATTTTCCCCAAATAACTCCCACGTCAAGACTTAAACTCTGTCCTGCTTCCCTTCCCAATATGATATAACCTTAGAAAGTTCTCTGAGTCAATCACCTGAAGCTCTGCAACCCCAAATTTTCTGAAAGCTTCTAAATTATATGTTTTAAGGTCTCTCATCTCTGACATGACTTATGTCAAAGCCCCATCATTTTACATTAACACCCATTCCTTTGCTTCCTTTCTTTTACCATCACTTGCATTGCAGCAGATGTGAGATTTGCAGTGAGAAAGGGTGTCACATACTGAATGAACTAAGTGAGGTATTTAATATTTTATGAATTTAGGTCCTTAGTGTTCATTTCTCTTGCTTTTTTATTTTTATTTAGGAAAACAAGTGGAGTCATTCATGTTGCCTAATGTTTTACAGCAACAACATCTGTTATATTTTCCCTTTTCTGTTTTTGAGGATGTAGGCATATCACATGCATCACTTACAGCTGCATTCAATGTAAATTACAGCTGATGTACAATTTTTATTTCTCTGCTGACTTTAAAAATAATTATTAGGGATTAATTCACGTTCATCAGGATTTTTTTTTTTTTTTTTTTTTTTAGAGCAGTGGAGTTTTCTGCTCCGTATATATATGTTTTCCTTCTGGTATAAGGTAAATTCGTCAGCATTTGAATCAAATGTGAAATGTGCCACGTTCAAAATTGGGCAGTATAAGTTTGTTTACCCTTTCCTATTCTCTACCATTAGGACTTTTAAACTGGTTCTCATAATTTACCATCTGGATTACTGCAGCATCCTTGCAAGCTGCTATCAAAGCTGTATCACCCTCTTCCAATGCACATGAAAATGGAACCACTCTGAACATCCTGCCTACGATGCCCTCCCCTAAATGAACTCTGCCTTGGTGCCTCATCAGATTTTCATTTTATGTTTGACCCTGTTTACATCTTGTGCCACTCAGTTTCTTTTTTTATATCATCTTTTATTGCATAGTTCCTATCCTTTCTATCTTACTAATGGTCATAACCCCTTTCTTTTTTTCTGCCAGTTAACTGTAGCTTTCTGCCATATTACTCTGTTTGGAGGCTTTCTGTGCAGAATCACAGTGCTGCATATCTCATCATTTGAAATCCATACTGAGACCCAGTCCTTCTTGAAGGAAATTCTTCGGTCTGTAGTGTTTTTTTCAACAAAGATAATGAAACAGTGAAAAATACTTAATTTCCCTGAATAATCATTTAATCTTGCTGTATTTCCAAGAATATTCCCTTCTGATCTTCTCAAATTGTCTTTTGTTAAACGACACTTTGAATCACAACTGTGGTTCTGTCGTGGTTCTGAGCATACTGCAGGTTTGAGCTCTATGTTCACATGAAGTCAAATTGACACTAATGGTCATATTCATAGCAGTTTGTAGGTGCATGTCTTTATGGGCTCTTCAGAACATGATTTATACATCTTTGTCTGCATTATGCTCTTCAGCACTGAAACTAATAATAGAACTGATACTAACAGAAAAGATTTATGTTTTAGTAAAAACAAAGTTAAACTCGTGAGATGGTAATACTTCAGAATCTGAAATGCTTTAATGTAGAAATTATATTTGTATTTATCTCTGTTTCCGGGACTCTCATTCCAGATTTTGTAGTATACTGTTGAAGTATACAGTTAAACTTCTTGTTAAGGGATGAGTGAAATCTGAATTTCCTGTGACATTGAAAATGACACCAGTCAAGGATTATTATTGGTGAAATAGATAGTCTGATTTTGTACCCTCTTGAAGAGAGTGCTTGTGAAACCTTCACCACTCTATACAGGACTGCCCTCAGCTAACTCTCATCAATGAACTTTACAGCTCCACAGTCTCTTCTGCTTGGCTGTGAAATTGGTGCTTATGTGCTGTTCTGGTGCTGCTGCTACTGCCAGTACTGTCGAGTTGGCTTTCATTGTGATATGAAGTGAGTGGGAGAATTTCTCGCTTATTACATCTCTTAAATTCAATTAGTGCCCCTTATACCATGGGAGGCCATTGCAATATTTGAAGTGGAGAAAAAAAATATTCTTGCAGCCCTCTCTTGTTCATGCCGCTTAGTGTTTTCGTAGAACCCTGCTCTGAATTTAAATTCTGTTCACTGCAAGTGTCACAAATCAGGTGTTAGAATGCATTATTGTTATGGTTTAACCCCAGACAGCAACTAAGCCCCACACAGCCACACACTGCCCGCTGCCCCAGCAGGATGGGGGGGAGAGAATTGGAAGGGTAAAAGGGAGAAAACTCATGGTTTGAGATAAGAACAGTTTAATAATTAAAATAAAATAGTAATGCTAATGCTAATAATAATAATAATAAATTGTAATTAAAATGAAAATAACAGAGAGAAATAAAACTCAAGACAGACAGGTGATGCAAATCAAAACAGTTGCTCGCCACCAAGTGACCGATGCCCCGCGCCCCTGAGCAGCGGCTGCCCCGCCAGCCTTCCCCCTAGTTTACTGCTGAGCATGACGCCGTATGGTCCGGGATGTCCCCTGGGCCAGCTGGGGTCGGCTGTCCTGGTCGTGTCTGCCCCCAGCTCCTTGTGCACCCCCATCTTCTCGCTGGTGGGGGGAGAGGCTGAGGAGACTTTGGCTCTGTGTAAGAACTGCCCAGCAATAACAAAAACATCCCTGAATTTTCAACTCTGTTTCCAGCTCAAATCCCGAACATAGCCCTGTGACAGCTACTATGAAGAAAATTAACTCTACCTCAGCCAAAACCAGCACAATTATGAAGAAAAAAACGTTTATGAGATTGCCTTTTGAGAAAGTGAGTAATTTAGCTAGAAAAATTCCAAAAATATCAAAAGTATGTTGCTGACTGACAATTTATTTTATCCCCTTGAGATGCAAGGAGTTGTTGCAAGCTGAGTGAATATTGATCTGCTGTATACAGATAAACGAAATTCCTCTTACAATTCTTCGGTTGCTCACTTGGCACCAGTTAAAACTGAAGAGCATAGTCATGCACCAAAAATATTAATTAACTCTTCAGTTGCTGATTATCTGCTGACCCAAGAGACTGTGGGCTGGCTTGTTTGATACAGCTGTGTCTGGCCTTCACTCTATGCAGGAGCTCTTCTCTGGCTCATGTCATTCTGTTTCCGCTTCTCTTTGCAGTGATGATGATGAGTAGTAGGGCGTAGCCAGGTGAGGGGGAAAAAAAAAATTACTGGTTCATTTCTCCACCTATTTCCTGTTAGGTTTATCTGATCACTTTTGATTTTTGTTAGAAACCTTATAGCCACTGGTTCCCACTACTATGTGCACAGTCAGTGGTCATATTTAAAAGCTGTGTCTTTCCTGTATGTGCAATCATGTTATGAGGTATGAACTGAAGAAAAAAATTTGTAACAGACTAAAAAATGAACTTATAAGTAAAAGATTTATTCTTTGGATTGTCAGCTTTCAGAAAGTCACAGGGAAGTAACTGATTGCCAGAAACTTGGCTAATGTTACAGGACGAGCAGAAAATAAGTGACAGAATGAAAGCTAGGCAGTTAAGATCAAAAGGAGCACTGAGTTTGCTGGGAAGAGTATCTGGTCAGTATACCAGCTGAGGCATCTGCTCTTTTGATGATGATTCTACCCATTGCTGCAGCAGAACTTTAACAGCCTGTAAGGAGGTTGGTCAGTGGAGAATTGAGAAGCCATAACAACTGTCCTAATAGGAATCACGTCTCTGGCTTCTTACATTCTCTGATGATTAGGGGTTCTAAAAATAATGGCTTAAGAGACAAGGTAGAAAATAAATAAGGTGATGAGGCTGTATTTTGAGCAGTTTCATCTGCAAATCCTGAGTGATTCTGCTGACATCCAATTATACAGGTGTAATGGAGATCATCATCTAGGCCTTGATTTGAAAATGACATTTCAGTGTTTTGGCAGCTCTAAAAATACTGACATTTTTAGTAGCTGGAGGCCATGAAAATATTGATTCAGCAACAGAATTGTTTTGTAAAGCAATGATAGTTGGCTGGCTTCTGAACTGTAGCATGTTGCTCCAGGCTTTACAGTATATTGCTAACAAGGAAGGAGTAAGGCCACTGAAAACCAAATGTATCGGTGGGAAACATTCCCGAAGGAATCAAATATGTTATCTACCACTCATGAAATATTGTTGCAGCTTTCTGACTATACATCTCATTGTTGGATACCTTGGAAAAAAAATGTGTATCAATAAAACCAGATTTGTCCTGTAGCTTAAGCTAATACCAGGGAGAGGACAGGTCCCCAGATTCCTCTTCCTAAGGGGACCTATTAAATGAGTGTCTCTTAACTCTAAAAATTCTGCACACTGAGTAGTAAAACTGAATAAAATCCATAGCATTTGGAGAAATTAAAATAATAAAATGACATTGGACAGAGTAAGTTTGCTTGTCACTGTCAAAATTTGCATGAATCTGAGCTGTACAAAACAGTGTAGCAGCCCTTAGTATTTACAGTATGTGGTCAATGCAGTTATGTTTTAATTAGGAGAGCAGTAGGGGAAAAAAAAAAAAAAAAACAAACCAGAAACAAACCTTGGGAGAAATGTGCTATGCTAATAGTGGGGCTTTTTGTGGTGTTTTTTTTTTTTGTTTTTTTTTTTTTTTTTTTGTTGTTGTTGTTGTTGTTTTTGGGTTTTTTTTGTGTGTGTGTTTTTTTTTTTTTTTTTTTTTTTTTTCAGAAAGAGCTTATTCAACAACTTCTGCCATGCCTCAGCAAATACTGAAGTAGATCAGTGCAGTAGAGGAGGAGCATTTTGGGAGCTGTCATGCCTGTGAGTCTGTGTATGTCAGAGTAACAGGGACAGCCCAGCTCAGCCTCTGAAACAGGCAAGTTTATTTCTGCTGTCCTGATACTTAAAGAAACGAAGGAGAAATGAGAGTGAGCAAGGAATCCCTTTACTCTGC
The DNA here is from genome assembly GCF_018691265.1 of Tyto alba. Taxonomy (NCBI): domain Eukaryota; kingdom Metazoa; phylum Chordata; class Aves; order Strigiformes; family Tytonidae; genus Tyto; species Tyto alba. Next base: position 15,878,934 of record NW_024881279.1, read on the forward strand.
TGTTACTATGCTGTTGTAACAGGAATTTACATAGACTGTTAATATTTGACATATTCCCTTTTATGTGATAGACTTGACTGCATTTACTGTTCGAGCAGGAGTATGATGTCCTAAGCCTCTGTTTCCCTCCTGCTCTCTCCACAAATCTTTAGTCCGTTCTGCTGCCATCCTGTCCTCTGGTTAATATATGCTTCATCACCAAATTAAAAAAATAACCAACTTTTGGGGGAGTTTTTTGATCCACATATCCAGGAGGTTTGCAACTCTCCTTTTAATCCAGAGGAACCAAGAGGCTCTTCATTTGTTGCTTCTGAGAAGCCAAAGTTAGAGTTCCAAAGTCTTTGTTCTCTCTGATTTAGTTCTGCCCTTTCTGGAGCTGGTGATTTCAGAGAAAGGAGAAAGTTCAGGGTCATGGCAGCCCAATTTTGATAGAAAAATCACTTCAAAACCTGCTCAACTGGAAATTTAGGACCAAGTCCAACACCAACTAATGCAGTTGTGCTGGAGTCTAATCAGTAGGGCAGTTGTCAGAATCCGTCATTTGAAGATCAGTATCAGCGAGGCTCTGCAGGCTGTTCACCCAAACATGAGCATTGATAATATCTGTAGTATAAGGGAGTTGGAGGTGAGGGAAGGGGAAGAGAGACAGGAGAGTGTGATTCAGCTTCTGTTCCTATGGTAATAGCTAATCCTCCTGGTGTCTGAACAACATGATTGCTCCCCTACCAGTAATTTGAAACTTGATGAGCCATCAATGAAACTGCCTTGCAAGTAGCACACAAATCAGAAGTCTAAGCCAATGATTCTAATGATCGTTTCTTTTCTTCCTAAAAGTTCCCAAAATACTTGGGAACGAGATACTTCTGTTCTGCTACTGTGTTACTCTGCTACTGCCACTATAGTTGCATAGAAAGAACTTACTACTTTCGATTCATTCCGCATTTATGTAAAATCGAAAGCAAGAATATATTTTCCTCTCCTCCAGACTAAGTGTAGCATTGCAACTTCAAAGAGAAAGGTGGTCTAAGCTGACTTTAAGAGAAAACATCTGGGTGGTGTCTAAAGCTTTAAAAATTACTATATTGTACTAGACAAAATATCTCCCTTGTTCATTGGTAAGGGGCAATTTCAGGATCTTGTCAGTAAAATTTTACAGAGTAGTTTCAGAGGATGTAACAGATAGAAAATGCAGTGCCTGCATCAGTGATGGCCCAGTTGACAAGACTTGGACTTCAAGCTATTACAATAGTATCTGCTAGAAATTCCAAGGAGATCTACTTGCATCTTGTCACTGGAGAGAACACTTGAAAACCACCAGAAAGAATTTGAATTACGAAACCTAAATGTTATAAGAATATTAACTAGAACTTTTTTTCCTCCCCTTTCTTTTGAGAGGAAGAAATCACTGGGTAAAGGTCTGGAAATCACTGGGGGAGGTTGAAGGACTTGGTCTCAAATATGCTTTTGTCCTGGTGAACTGATCCTTTCCTCTAGTACTGCTCTCATCCCTGTAAGATCAAACTCTTTGTGAGGCCCCTAGGATCTTAAGGATCCCTTTTTTTAGGATATTTTTAATGTCTAGGTCATCGTGCTTGCTTCTATTTCTTCTCTCTCTTGCTGCATGCTCAGTTACTGTCTGTGAGGTGATAGGTGTGCCTGTTCCAGTCTGTACCCTGTGTGTACAGAATGTAGAGATGCTTTTAGGATTAAGGTAGGAAAAGCTGCATTTTTGGAAGGAAAAAGTAAAGGAGGAGACCTTGTCCTCTTTGCTTAGTTTATTATCAGATGTTATCTCCAAGTGCAAGTGATCTGTTTTTTGTGATAGGGTAGTGGCCAGGCTATGTAAGGGAAGTTGGAGGGTTTCCAGCTTGAATATTTCTTCCAGTACAATATATCAATGAACTCTTACTTCTTCAGCCCAAATATGATATTGTTCTCATGAATACCATATTCCTAAATTCAGTTCTGATTGTTCATCTAAGAATATATTGACTACATCAGGTCTTTCAATTTAAAACCGTAGAAAAAGAAACTCCTAGGAAGTTGAAGAAAATGGAGATCCAAAAGACTGTTCTCTACTGATGGGGTTGCTTTCCACTTACACTCATAAAGCTAAGGTGAGGCTCTAGTCTTACACCATCTCCCCTCTGTTGCAGTTTGAATTGGAAACCCAGGTGTTTTTTTTTTTTGTTCTGTTAAGAGAAATTTTGATACTGAAATTTCAGTTGAAACTTTATATCAAAAGATAGGAAGAAAGGATCTTTCACAAAAAATAACTGTGCTTTCCCCCAGATGCCAAGGAAGTGGGTTCAGAAACATACCATGAAATTGAAATTTCTCAAAGTGCCTCTTAAATCTTTGCTGCAATTACTGTAATTCACAATAATAGATCCAGTACTATTTTTAAAAGCTTTTGAAGGTTGCAAGTAGCATCCATAAATTGTGGGTTGTGGGCAATCTATGAAACCATAGGTTTCCAGGGCTTTTATTTAAATGAGAGAATGAGAGAAAGATATAATAAAAGTAGTTATGAAAAAACATGAAAGTTTACGTTGTTCTGAACACTAACAAAAAAAGGCAGGAAGTGGCTGAGACTTTGTAAAAGTTGTCTTCAGGCTGGAATCAACCTCTTTTAATCCAACAGAGATTTTATAGAGACTGGTTTAAATGGTATGTCACTGTGGGAGAAATCATAACAGTTGAGAAAACATGAGGACAGATCTTCAACAGCCAGAGGAACCTGTTTATGTGTGTTGGGATTGTGTGTGGTGGGGTTTTGGTGGCAGGGGAGGGGGCTACATCAGTGGCCCCTGTAAGAAACTTCTCGAAGCTCCCCTGGCTCCAAGTCAGACCCGCCTCTGGCCAAGGCCGAGCCAATTAGCGACAGTGGCTGCACCTCTGTGATAACGTATTTAAGAAGGTGAACCTGAGAGGAAGAGTTGAAGTTGTGAGGGGGAGTTGTGATGGAGACACTTCTGCAAATACCAAGGTCAGTGGAAGAAAGGAGGAGGAAGAGGGGAGGTGCAGCAGGGCAGAGGCTCCCCCTCAGCCTGTGGTGAGACATCAGGCTGTCCCCTTACAGCCCACGGAGGTCACTGGTGGAGCAGATGCCCACCTGCAGCCTGTGGAGGAGCCCATGCCGGCTCAGGTGACTGCACCCGAAGAAGGTCAGGACGCTGTGGTGAGCCTGTGCTGGGGCAGTTTGTTGCTGGGAGGACTGCAGCCCACAGGAGGAACCCATTTTGGAGCAGCCTATGAAGAGCTGCAGCCCACGAGAAGGACTCATGTTGGAAGAAATTTGTGGAGGACTGTGTCCTGTGAGAGGGACCCCATGCTGGAGCTGGGAAAGAATGCAAGGAGACCTCTCCCTGAGCAGTAAGCAGCAGCAGAGACAATGGGTGATGAACTGACCACAACCGTCATCCCCTGCACCCCTGAGCCACTGGTGGGGAGGAGGTAGAGAAATTGGGAGCAGAGATGAGGCCAGGAAGAAGGGAAAGGTAGAGGGCAGGTTATTTTTAAGATGTGGTTGTATTTCTCAGTGTCCTACTCTGATTGGTAAATTAAGTGTGGTGGTGTTGGTTTTTAAATTAAACTGATGTTCTTTTTGTTCTTTTCCTAAGGAGTCTGTCTTTTGCCCATGACCGTAATGGGTGAGTCACCTCTCCCTGTCCTTATCTTGATTCCTGAGGCTTTTGTTTTATTTTCTCCTTGCCATTCCTGAGGGGAAAAGGGGGAATGAACAGCTGCATGGTGCTTAGTTGCCCTCTGGGCTCAAACCACAACATTATGCTTCCCAGTTGGTAGAGACTTTAGCATTTAGGACACCCAGTTGTTGGTACAGACTTTAGCATTAAGGTGAGGTAGGTGAATAGATCATCTACTTGCACTTTTTCCACTTCCACCCCCAAGTGATCTTCAGATGAGTCATACCTTCCCTTTTGTGCTTGTATGCTACAAAGGAGTGTGGAACCAGACTGTACTCAGATTTTTCTGTAGCCTAGGTTAATTAAATGTATGCTCATGGAAGACTTTTGATCCGCAGGAAAAGCCTGTTAGTGTCTGTGTTACTGTGCAGTACATCTCTCTTTTTCCATGCTGCAGGTCAGCTGTTACAGACTACTGTTTTCTCTAATATTATGAATGTGTAGAGAAACATCTATAGACTTCCAAGGAGAAAAATATTTTTTTCTTCAGTCACCTCACAGTTAAACTTACTAAACACTGTAGAGTAATATGCTTAATTGATAAAAAGTGATATAGCTTTATAAACTTGATGAGGCTACTCAATTTTACTACTTGGAGGTTCTCTCCTTTTGATCTGGGTCTTGGGATCACCTGCAATACCTGAAGTCTTTTGGTAGGTTACACATCCCTAGATGACAATGAAGGTGTATGTGACTTCAGATAAAAAATAACCGTGGCCTAACTTGTGCGGAGGCATATAGAAGAAGAAAAATCAGGTGGTTCTTTGTTTTCCAGGTAGGGTTATAGTCGCAAAAAAATAAGTGGTCCAGAATGGCATGTTTCCAAGAGAAGAGCCAGGAGGAGCTTTGTGTTTCAAGGTAATTTGTTCACTGTTCTGGGGGTGGGAGGAAGGTGATTAGAGTGGAATATCAGAAAGAAGAGAGGGAACGCAAGGAAATGCTCACTGAAAGAGAGTATGAAGAAGGATATAGACCTGTTGGAGTGAGTCCAGAGGAGGCTGTGAAGGTGCTCGGGGGGCTGGAGCAGCTCCCCTGGGAGGCCGGGCTGAGAGAGTTGGGGGGGTTCAGCCTGGAGAAGAGAAGGCTCTGGGGAGCCCTTTGAGCGGCCTCCCAGGGCTTAAAGGGGGGACAGGAAAGGTGGGGAGGGACTCTGGGTCAGGGGGTGTGGGGGTAGAACAAGAGATAATGGTTTTAAATGGCAAGAGGGTAGACTTAGATCAGATAGAAGGAAGAAATTCTTTCCTGTGTGGGTGGTGAGGCGCTGGCCCAGGGTGCCCAGAGAAACTGTGGCTGCCCCCTCCCTGGAAGGGTTCAAGGCAGGTTGGATGGGGCTGCGAGCCCCCTGGACTGGGGGAAGGGGGCCCTGCCCGGGGCAGGGGGGTTGGAACTAGATGGTCTTTAAGGTCCTTTCCAACCCAAACCATTCTATGATTCTGTGATGTGATTAGCATTGGTGATATTCACAAAGGGCCTGGCAGTTGTAAAATAGTAAATAACAGCAGAAACTGCTGATCAGAGAGCTATTGTTTTCCCTCAAAAAGAGGACTATGAGTAAGCGATGTGTTTTTAATATACTTAAGTAAAAAGTAGTTCTATCTCTAGGGCAGAGAACCACTCTGGGAAAGATTCAAAAAAGAAGTTGGAGGATCTGCCCGAATATTAGTTCTATCAGCCCATCCCCAGAAGCATCCGAAATGATTAGTGTTTCAACAAGAAAAACAGTACTAGTAGTAAAGACTACTTGGTAAGGACACAGTGGCTATTAAAAGATACACAATTAAGGAATGATATTGAGGTATTAGAGGATGTCCACAGAGTAAGCTTGAATGCATATTACACTGAGAGATTCAAGGAGTACAGTCCATTGTCTTTATCAAAGATAGAACTGGAGAGGAATTTAATCAGTGTGTACATAAGGGCTGAGAAAACAAAAGTTTCTTTGTTCTACTGCACAGATGTATAATGAGGTACACACTCAGAAATAAGATGCGTTGCTTTAGTAGTACAGGTAATTAACCTCCTGGATAACTTGCCACTGCTGTCGCATTCTCTCGCATCTTCCTTCAAGTTTGGAAGTGATGTTCAAGGGATGCTTGGTTAGGGAAGTACTAGGGCCTTTCTCAGGCAGGTGGTCAGACAAGATAGTCAGACTGTGTTTGTCTTCATAATCTGCATGTACATAATTCAAGTATGTCATATGCTTGTGAAGTGCATTGTGGTTGATGGATAATGGAAACTTCTCAGTTTGAGAAGTTGGAGCTAAGCATGCAGATCTGGTTCAGGCTCTGGTGCACACTTGGCTCATCTAAAAACAACACATGCATACTAAGAGCTGTGTAAAATGCCTTTCTTTTCCCCTTCCCAGTATTTGAAAGCTCATCCCTGCTGCTTAGAAAAGCATTCCTGGGAATTTTGCTGAACACAAGCTCCCATAGCATGACCAAATTGTGTCTCAGGAAAAAACACTAGTAAACCTGAAGATATTCCGTATTTGGTTTTAAGTGGTGTTACATGCTAAGGTGATGAACATGTGAGGTACACGTCAATCCTTTATTGTATGCCAGGTGATATTTCTTTTCACCTTGGATTGTCAATTAGTTGCTTGATATTTCAATCTTAAGCGTAAAATGCTAATCTCCCTTTTCATTCTGTTCTTGAAAATAATTTCTAGAATTGTTCTTTAACAAAAATATCAGAAAAGTTCACCTTTATGAAGTTTTGTCTGATGCATCAACTGTCTGAAAAAGTAGAAAAATATACATATTAGAGTCAGCGGAAAACACATATGTGAGAACGGGCTTTGTGAGCATTGCAAATGACCAGGCATGTTGTCCCCCTGCATATTAGTACCATACCTGACTTAAACAAAAAAGACGTGGATCAAGTATCACTGTATGAATCTGAGTTCATTGTGGTGAAGGAGGTTCTTTTGGTGACATTAGTGTGTCACGTGTTCTGAGTAGACACATGAAAATAAATTCATGGCTAACAAGGCTTCATATTACCTCCCATCTTCTAGGGCTTTTAAGTGTATTAGAAGAATGTCAACATTTATAGTACAGAAATCTTTATCTCTCTTTTACAAATTCCTGCCTGTAAAATGGAGACTTAGAGAGGTCAGATTGTTCCACATCATTAACTAGGAGTTACTTCTCCAGAAAGGTGAAAGCAGAAGATGCTTAAGAGTACTATGGTGCAGAAGTAGATATGGTGATTGGTAAGGGAAAAGTGGCCGCCACCTATAGCTTTCCACAGGGCACACAGTGAGTTCACTAATAACTGCAGCAGTCAGTGCTTAAATGAAATGAACCCTCCGCATATAACTTCGTCAAAGAATGCTGTCATACAGTTTTCCTAGCTTTAGAAATGTGTACTTTTAATTTGCACATTATGATGATTGTACTCATCAACAAAGCTTATGGCTAATACATGAACTAGGAAGAACCTTTTAAATGTGCTAAATGGAGTTCAGGAGAACAAGTATTCTGAATTTTAGTGTTCTTGCAGACCTTAGTGTGCTGAGACACGTTTGAAAATCAACTGCAGGTTGTAGTGGTACTACCTGGTCTCCAGCAACATTGCTTGGGAAGAAAGTGGTTAAAAACAATATCTTGTACTTCTGTGTAAGTCTTTTGCTGCCTTTGGATGTGTGAGTCCCCAAGCCACTATGGAAGAAGTTCTTAATCCATTTAACAAACAATGAATGCATTCCTATTATAGTCCTGAGAAATTAAACTGTATAGTTATTTACATATTTGTATTGATGGGAAAACAGCCAGGGCAAGGTGAAGTGTTATGCAGGAGATCATGCAGGAAATAGAAAGATCAGGAATACAAGAGGAAGCCCTGAATGCCTTTTGTTTGCATTTGGAAATTCCAGAGCTGAGAAGGAGTAATAGTTGGTGTACAGTACTGTGGTACTGCCTGCAATTTTACTTCAAACAGTTCTGTGCCACGTGACTACTTGTTAGTGGATAACAGTCGGATGTGTGAGTCAGTATGTGGCTTGTCAAGATGTATTTGAAGGACCTGTGCAGCCTTCAGCAAGGAGAACCTACAGAGCAAAAAATAAAGAAATCCTGTTATGACAGCAGGCTTCTGAAAGCGGTATCTCTCTATCCACTTTGGCTGATGCATTGTGTTAGGGTTTGTCTTGTCAAGTTGTTGCAGTCATATAGCAAGGTATGAAAGGATGTGACATAACTCAGTTGTTAATGAAGCAGCTCTTCATTGAATGTTACAGCATTATCATGTGTCTTTTCTGACATGGCATGAAAGAAGGGAGCTTTATTTGAGAAGGAAAAAGTGCCAATGAGAAATGAAAAAGAAAGAGACTGTTGAGTAAAATGCTTATTCCTCAGCATTGCTTGTTTTGCTCTACCAATGTATTGCAGATAATTAGGTGACTCATTTAAAACAGACCCCATACCTACTCAGATGTTTTGGTAGGTGGGTGATTGCTCCCAGGCTTGTAGGTGAATGAATTTCTCATCAGCCATTTGGCATCCCAGGCAGTGATGCAGATCTTCTGACAAGAAAATCAATTGCATTGCTAAGTTTCACGATTTGATTACTTTATAAAAAGTCTCTAGAGCAGCTCTCTGTGTGATTATATAGACTTACTGCTGAACTGAAAGCTTAGTCCCACATGCTTCACAGTTCTAAACAATTTGTAGTAATTATTTTGATTAGACATGTACTGAAATGCTATTTCAATAATGAACAAGGTGATGTGCAAATTATAGGGGAGAATCTGCACAAAAGCCTTAAAAATAAACAAAATAAGGCTAAATTCAGCTCTGAAATTATTGGATGAAGCTTATGTTCACTGTTGTTGAGTTCAAATCCCTTGTCAGCTTGGATGTCTTTGCAATGAAATTAGTTTTGCAGATCTTCTTCCACTTCTCTCTTGTTTTTGATATATTTTGAGTGATCAAGTATTAAAAATAATGCACATGCATAAAAAATGGTAAATTGGATTACTGTTAATGAGGATTCCGTTATAACAGAAAAGCTGTGGACATACTTAAACTCTTTTAAAAGAAAATATTGACTGCATCTCAGGCAAGTCACCCTGCCATCTGGATCTATTAGACTGTTTAATATTGTGATCAATTTAAAGGTATGGTTAAAATAACAGAAATTAGCCATCTAGTTCAGAGCTTTGTGTCAGTAGGAACATCTTTACTGGGCTATAGATTAGACCCTATGTAAAGGCATCATTTGTTACGAAGAACAAGAATTTATTTTTGCTGATTGAGTGCAGAACTTACGAGTATAGCAGAAGGGAGGCATTCTGAGTCTGTGTGCCTCAGGAAATGTTCTAACCCTCTGAAATCTCCAAAAAGAGTCTAATTTTCAGGAATATCAATAGACTGGATTTCTGTGATCATTGTAGCATGGCTAGTACTTGTGAACTATGTTGCCTTATAACATTTTTTAAGGTTTCTGGGCTACATTTGCAGAAGAGTTAAGAGGGACAGAAAGCACAAGATGGAGACTTTCAGTATGCATTTTTTAAGCATCTGTCTTTCAGTACACAGTTTTCAGCCCTTAGGCTCCCCAGGTGATGGTTCAGAATGGGGTTCACACCAGCTCTGGATCATTTCAGATTTGCTTTCAGGAAAGAAGGTAGGATTATTCTTTTACAACATAACCTCAGGAGTAGGAGGATTTGGTCGTAATTCCCTTTTCATTTAACAGCTCAATATTTCACAGTCCCTGCATTGACTGCTTCCATGTTATGTTAAGTAGGTATTCGGTGACATCCAGCAACTGTAAGCGAGACAGGAACTAGACACCTAGTCTGCCCTCTCAGCTCCCCTAGGCAACAGCAGTATTTTTTGCTGTTCTTTCTCTCTTTACTGAGTGATTTGATGAAAAATGGAATAGATTCCACAATAAAGGCATCTGGTACTCCTTGTCTCGTCCAGGAGTAATTGATAGCTTAGAATTAGGTCACTGTTGTGCAAGATGAATCTTCCGTAGCAAAGATGGGACCTGAAGCTAGGAGGAGAATTGAGCCCCAGTGCTAAGTTTTGTGTGGAATCCTGTTCACCAGGGACTCTCTGGAAACTGGTATTGGGAATTAAATGTACAAGCTGAGCAACTTTGTGGTTATGCAATAAGTGGGGTAGGGAAATTGGGATACAATCTGAGCTTCTCAGTAATGGGGGCACTTTCTGCACATACTCAGTTGCACAGTGTAAAAAGAGTTGAGTTGTGTATGGAGGTGTAAACATTGACTTAGCTACCTGCTTCTTGCTTGTTTTTTAATGTGCAAGAATGATTATTGTAGAGCTAGTGGATAATTCCTTTGTTCTTGCACAGAACTCTGAAATTTATCAGGGAAAATGTTTGGTTTTGCATGTCTTCATTCTCCTCAAAGATTCTAAGTCAAGTGTGGAAAACAAAACATTCAATTTCAGGTAAATTTGGTTGAAATTTTTTTTTTTTTTTTTTTTTTTTTTGGACTGAACAAGCAATGACACATTACAGGGTTTGTCACAATCATTTGTGACAAACTACACTACAAAACTGAGTGAGAGGACTCAATCAATGTTGCATGATGTAATCCTTGGCTGCACTGTAAGTTGTGTGCTGTGGTGCAGGTGGCAGTGATTTGTGCAAGATGCAGCTCAGCCAGGGAACTGGGTGGAAATTGTTGTCTAAAGTCCTGCAGCAGCACAGACAGATGATCAAGTAGTATTGAATTAAATGAACGAAAATATTTAGAAATCTTTCCAAACCATTATTTGGATAATGTGGGGAATAATGAAACTCAATATTTCAGGTATATCAGAACAGTTTTTGTTCTCTCTGTTTTTTAAAGGAGGAACCTATGTTACTCAGGTTCATATTTAAGGAGTGAATTAAGCTCTTTTTCATCAAATAATTAATTGCAACATTTTCCCTTTAGTCAAACTTTGTAGAAAGGAAATTAGATTCCAGTTTTAAGTCTGGTGCATCTTGTTTTCTGTTACTTCAAAATTTGCATTTGGTCGATGCATTGAGTATCCTTTTCATTTTTTATGATGAGAAGATAGAGGGGAAAAAGTAAAAAAATGAAATCTTGAAAAGAAAGCAAGCAATCCCCCGCAAAGTGATGCTTGTGATAAACATACTAATTATGAACAGATTTCCAATTCTCGAAAGCTGTGTTTCTGGTTTTAATTTGTAATGTTTGTAAATTTATATAACAGCATTATATATAATTTCTAGATAGTAACATTTCCTTTTATCTGCAGTGTATTTTAATGATTTACTCGGAAGCACTGTTGCCATCATTTCTAGTCATTAGGTGGTTACGGTGAAAAGATGTGCATGTTCTCCTCTCTGTGATATGCATTTCTTTGTTTTAAATACAAATTTAAGAATGTTGTATAACTACTGGTCATTTATGGGTCACTTCTAAAACCCGATTAGAAAGGAGAAATTTTTAATGCTATGTGGCAGAAAAAGAGCTTCCAGCAAGTCCTTCTATCATTTCCCAATGTTACTCTGTGCATTATTCACTATCTATAGGGTATAAGCCATTAGGAAAAGACCTTGTTTGGCTGCTGAAGCTAGCAAGAAGAGTAGCAGTAAATGAGTGGGAGTTTGCAGGATTGGACAGCTGGGGCTTTTGGAAAAAGTCTTTGGATACTCTATATGACAGAACAGAGTAAATTACAAGATCCAGTTTATTTACAGAGAAGTTAGAGGGAAATTCATCGTGGAGGTGCAAGTGGTAGGGATGAATGGTAATTTTATTTTGTCAGATATAAGGGGGAAAAAATTCATCATGTGACTAGTCAAACAGCAGAATAGGGTCCCAAAGAGGCTTTGGAATATCATCATCATTCTTGAGGATGTTCAAAACTCATCTGGGCAAGAAGGAGAACTAATTGGACCTGTTTTGAGCAGGGGAATGGGCTAGAGACATCTAAACTTCATTTCCAAACTAAAATGTGTTGTTCTAGGATTAGATGATTGAAAAGATGGTGTGTGTAGCAAGAAGAATGAAGAGCAAGAAAATCAGTTTATTTTAAATAAATGGCAAAAGACAAATATGTATGAATTAATAGTTTGAATTTAACTTATTTTTTCTTCTTTCTTAGAACCTCTAAGTGTTTTGTTCTCTCAGATTAGATGTGCAGATCTTACCTTGATGAAAACAATCCACAAACTGGTTTTAAATAGAATCTGACTCTTGTATTGAAAAATGTCAGCAGTAATGGCAGGGGCTGGGGGGAGGAGGGTATTCATTTTGAAGGCCATTTTGTTTGAGAAATGGATTTTAATGAATACTTTTTGTCCAATTCTATTTATTTCCCAGCAAAGACATGAAATTCACAATACCAAAAAATACAAACCTTGGAAGTAGGATGAGAAGTTAGACTATGCAGTGTGGGTTTGATACTGAATTGAGGGTGGAACATATTTTCAGAAACCAGTGGGGGAGCATTAGTTCTTATTTTAGGTGACAACAATGTTGGATAATTAAGGTCCTATTTTCTCAGCACTGTGGGAGCGTGTGGATATTACAATGCCTGCAGATTTTCTGTCTCCTTTGCTTGAAGGTTGCACTCAACCTTTATTTTATGTGTAAGAGAATGAGCCTAGTTTGAATTTATGACAAGTTCTTTCTTCATAATAGTCTGGCATAAGGCATAATTTTTGTCTTCTCTGCATAAAATTCTATGTGTATAGCTTCTATTTTACTTTTTCTTTCCACTGCTTTGTAAGAAAGAGAGCAACCATTGTTCTTTCTATAGAGAAAAGTTCAAATACCTTTCATTTTTAAAGGTGACATTGGTGGCAGTGCTAAGTGATTTGGAAGTGAATTACAGTGATGCAGATTGACTGTCATAGAACAGATTTTTGAACCGTCTCTTAAAACTCATTCTTGACACTTACCTGTGGTGTTTTTTTAATTTTTTATATATATATATTTATTTTTTTAATGATTTTTTTTTTTTTTTAATTCTCGCTGCCACTTTAGATGGGGCCAAACTTGCCCTTAGCAATTGTTGGTGAGGGAGGTAAAGTCATCTTTTTGATCTTCCTCCTATTCTGGCAAAGAACGTGCCTGTTGCTCATTGTCAGATAATGACAACTGTATGTTTTCACTGAGTGTCTTTATGATGCATTTACCTCCCTTAAGAAGAAGCTAAATTCTTACTTGGTCTAGTGCTGGGGAGTGGTCTGCATGGATGCACACTCGTTAGGTTGATAGACTGGGACTTCCAAGCTCTCTAGATATGATTTTAACAGTAGCCCTTTACCTTTTGGCACACTGCTTTTGGCACTGAGAAAGTAAAACTAGTCTTTTAGTGACCAAAAAAAATGTAACTTCTATGTGGAAACATGAACGATACCATGATAGATCCAGAAAGAGGTCTGTCAGATTTGGAACTGTACCCTGTAACAGCACAGTGTTATATAAAAGCTGAGAAGATAAATACAGAAAAAGGAGTCTGATATGATTTGGGGGGTGGGAGGGTGGGGGTGTGTTGGAGAAAGGAGGGAAAGACAAAAATATGCATACAAAATACTTGGATCTAATTAGGTTAACATTTTCCAATTTTTTTTTTTTTTCCCCTCTATTGGTGCTTTTTCAGATAGCTTCACTACTAGAATCTGTGTCTCGGCTCACTCTTAGATAATAATTTCACAACATTCATTCTGCCTAGTCGCATGGTTCCACTAAAGTCTTACGGAAGAAATGGGAATATCCAGACACCAAGATGCTAATACGGAGGAGTATAATGCAAATACAGTTACTTAATTTCCTTCCTTTCTGTTAAGAGGCCTATTCAACACAGTTCTAAAAGGCAAGGAAAGCGTTAATGAACTTGGCACGTACAGCAGTGTATGGAATAGACTGGGCCTTACACCATTATGTGCCTGTAAAGCATGTTGTACATCCACTAACAAGACTGCCATTCATTTTTTCGATAAATCCTGCACAGGGGTATTAGGGTCTGCGAACTGACAATTGATTTACTGCCTGGAAAATTATTCTTTATTGATTTATATTACATGGAGGCAACCGCAAATCTATAGCGGCCTTAATCAGAGAGAAAATGCTAAAGTTAGTGTCATTCTTACTTAGTCAGGCAATTACAAGTAGGAGAATTGGTTTAGTACCTCTAGGTGACATCTACATATTATTCAATTATGAATCTCAGTAATCCATGAATTACAATACATAAAAGCATTTGAGATCTGGTTAATTAATTTTTTGTAATATGAACAGTGCCCTTTGTGCAAGAAGGTGTTTTAAATGTCAACCTAGCATATTATTTGAAATTTGGCAGCAGAAACTAAGTTTGGTTTTAATGAAGATTCCTGGGATCTTTACTCTGTCTGGTATTTTTCTGATATGTTGTATGATTTGGACAGAATCAAGAATCTGAGACTATTTACAAGATTTGTATATTATATATTTTAAAAATGAATAAGTATTCCATATTTTTAGCTTCTTAGTTCAAAATAGATGGTGTGTGACATGACAGAGCCATCAACAGGCACAGGAACCACGCTCTGGGGCTGGACACTTGAACTGTCTTGACAACAGACTGAATTCAAACAGCAGAAGCCTTGAGCTCTGTGTGGACTAAGCTGATTTTTGCTTTCTTACCTTCAATTAAGTCCCTAGGCTGTCTCAGATATAGCTGTATATACATGGCTGTCTTAGCAAACCCATCAGTTCTGTGAGCTGGGAAATTGGGAGGTGCTGGATAGACGTCTATACAGTACAGTACCAAAGGGTTTTCAGAGGATGGGGCTGGTACTGAGGAACTAGAAATTAGCAGCTGGATGGAAGAACCTCTTCATGGTGGGGTTAAGATCCCTGGGGTCTGACTGCAAAGCTTTACCTTTTGGAAATTTAGCCTTTCTAGTTTTTCTCAGAAACTATGTGAAAATAGATGTTCCTCACTCTATCTGTTAGTAAAATAGAGGTCTTTTTCTATTTTTGTGACATGGGTTATTCACAGGGTGTTTTCCTTCTTAGGGAAGAAAGTGGGGGGATTAGGAAAGGAAAACAGACTGTTGTATTATATAAGAATTCAGCTTTTTATATTGTTTCTCCTGTAAGAGTAGCATGGAACTTTCTTTCTGTTCATGAATTTAACCTCTTATGTAGTAGATGAAGGATATTTGCCTGCTTTGCAGGCAGTGGCAGTGAGGTGCGGCCCAAGGTTTTCTATGGACCTGGTCCCATTGGCATAACAGCTTAAATGTATGTTGTTTAGAGAAAAAAAAAAAAAAAAATATTGGTTTAAGGGAGTGAACTGCCCGTCTCTGTGGTTCATCATATGGAGACTTTTTTTATGGGCAGATTGGAAGTACAGCTGCTTCTGGGGCTATTTCCATTAGGTATTTAATGCTCTTACAATTTTGTCTGTTTTGTCACTGACTGACATAATTGGGAGTCTCGAAAATATTCTGAGGTCCAGGTATTTTATCCTGATAGTCACTGTTAGGTCCCTGACCGAGAAAGCAGAAATGATGAGATACAAGCCAGGTCTCTGCTGTATGAGGCTTTCTCAGTAGCCAGACTGGAGAAGTGCAAAGAAATTGAGAGTCCACATCTCCTGAACACACTGTGAAGCCTCAGCTACAAAAAAACACATTGCTGCTTCCGTGTTATGCTTGGCAGTTCTGAGTAATGGCTCATTCTCAAAATCTCAATGTCCAAACCTCCTTTTATAGCACAGTATGACACCATATACAACATTTTTTTAAATTCCATTACTTATTTCAAAGATACTGGCTTTTTAAAAACAGATATTTGGGAGAGTGAGTGGTGATTGTTGTTGCAGACAAGCAGTTTAATGAAAATGCTACTGAAATGCCTTTTCTTCTATGAAAACTATTAAATCAATTA
This sequence comes from Tyto alba, assembly GCF_018691265.1. Taxonomy (NCBI): domain Eukaryota; kingdom Metazoa; phylum Chordata; class Aves; order Strigiformes; family Tytonidae; genus Tyto; species Tyto alba. The sequence goes on from NW_024881279.1 coordinate 15,894,516, forward strand.
CAAAAGCAGTTTGCTAACCCAGGATGATTTTATTGTGTTTGACCAGGGCATTTGATAAGCATTAGTTTTTGTTGAGAGCAAAGAGTATATTTCATTTCAAGCTTTGTTTTCATGTGTTTGGAAAAAGGAAGTACCAGAAGGGTAGTTAGATGTGTGTGTCTGATGGGTGTGTTCAGGGGATGGCTGGATCTCTGCAGCAGGCCCTTGGCTGGAAGCCTCATGGTAGCTAATGTAAAGAAATCCACAGAGAGCTTTCCAAAGGTACTTGGGCATCAGGCTTCAGGAATTTGTTTTAAAATGTTACTTGAAGTTTTTACCCAGTTTTATGTGTTCATTTTATCTTTTTCCTTTTTTTTTTTTGTGAAATTCTCGGAGCTCTTAAGTATTCTGCTAGAGTTCAGTGTAGGAAAAACTACTTGTAGCTGAACAAGTATATACTGTAAGTCATGTTCCTCCCACCCCTGGTAACATCTCTTTACATGGAAGTGTTGAGGACAACAGAGACTGCTGAACAGCCATTTATAGTTATATGCTATTGAAAGATACTCAGGTGATTTCAAAGTCAGACAAGGACAGAAATAGCACATACATGCTCTGATTTATGGCAGGAGTGTAATAGGCATGCTGTAAGAAAATGCAAGAAGGCTGTTTTTTTTTGGATGCGTGCACTGAGAAGTCACTGGAGTCATGAATACTCATCCCTGCTGGACTTCAGGGTGACAAATTAGGTACTGATGATCCACATCTTGTTAATGGTACTAGAACCTAAAAGGTCAGCAGTGCTGCTGTGCCCTGCTCTGTTATCACACAGCACTGAACCCCTCCATCCTCTTAGCTGCCTTCATCCCTACCCTACCCTGCTATCCCCCTCAGCCCAGGCTAATATCTCTGCCCTAGTGACGTTTCTTTAAGGAAAAAGAACAGATAAGTGTTTCAACCCGAGTGTCTCTGAGACCCTTGTGCTTTTGGCTCTAGTGGTGAGTTCCTGGGGGACTGACAGGCTGTTTCCCTTCTGCTGCTGTCCCTGTCTCTAGGCAGCTGAGTGAACAGGTAAATATGCTTTTCATTCTTAAGGAGTAAAAAAATCATAAAAACATGATCAAAGCCGATTATGGGAAGTGTGGCTTATTGTAGCAATACCAGTGATTGATTTCCACTGACTTGTAAAAAATGAGAAGGATATGCTAAGAATTCAGAATTATTAATTCCTGTGTGACCAGAGGGCAGTCCCTAGGACCAAATTTCAAGACATTTAGAAAATCCCAATATCTTACCTTGTTTGTTAAGAACCAAAAGAGGTTTAAAACCAGCCATTCGTGTCTCTGGACTAGAGCTCGGGGGGGGGGGGGGGGGGTTGGGGTGAGGGGTGAGGGGGGTGGGTGTTGTTTATTTTTTTTAAGGTGATAATTGTACTTTTGCAGCCTTTGGGGATAATTTTTATCATCAAGTTGCTTAATATCATGGGTCACAAGATAAGATGATAATGGGTCTGTATAAATACCTTAGGTAGGAAAGGATTTTCCTCCCTCTGTATTCTTCCTTCCATTCAGACTTTACTGTAGGAGCTTTAGGCAGATAGTTCTTAGGAAAATCCTCTTAGCCACTTCTTCCTGTAAAGCTAATCATTAATTTGCTGGACTGTGGATTCAATAAAGGAATAAATATTAGAGATTTTTCTTCAAACTAAAAAGCAAGCAAGTAGTGGCTTTGTCTCATGCTACCTAGGTTGAAATTGCATCCCCCAGTTTTGGGGGAAACTATTGCTTGCTGAATACAGGAATTAAATGTTCATGACAGCTGCTATTAAAATTTTAACCAACTGATGATGCAGATGGTTACTGCTGTTCCCTCTCATTTCAAGGTTGTTGGGGAGATCAGAATTTTGGGGAGAAGTTGCTCTTCTGCCAGTGCAGTGGGGTGGGATGGGGGTGGCATGTCATCCTTGCTCCACTGGGTCCAGCTCACAGCAGCAAATGTGCCGCATGCAAGAGTCTGTACTGTAGGTTTCAGCTTAGTGAAACTCCTGTTTTTAAGGAGCTAGTTCATACACTTAAGCTATTCTAAGTCCCAGCAGTATAGCACTCTATAGTAGCTAGGTTTTGTATTTGAATTTAAAACTAGAAAGCATTGCTACAGATAAGCAGTTTTTTTTGTCTCCGGGGCTTTTCTGTGTTGCCCTTTCCTAAATACAGGTTATAAATTGGTAGAGTAATACGTGCTAGTTGTCCTTTAGATTTGAATAAAAATACCATCCTCTGCATTTAAGATATTCGCTCTTCTCCTCAGTGAATATCGTCATGGCTAATAATGATCCCTCAGTCCACTGACCAGCCACCTGAAAGGAGCCCTTCTGCCACGAGCGTTCTCAGTAAACACAACAACTTGACAAACAAGAAGAGGTCTGGTGAATGGAATTCACTGACCTTGAGTGTACTCATCATAGATCTCAGTGCCCCATGAGTTAACACACAATTACACAATAACAAGAGATGGCCTTTTTCATGAGTCATCACTTCACTACAACTCATTTCATTTTGAGCAGCAGTACTGTTCAGTGTATTAATATAAGATTAATTGATGATGATTAATGTTAAAATATTACCAAATATTTCATTCTAGCAGTTGTTGTACTATTCTGAAAAGCTTTTGGGAGAGCATTGTGTGAATGTATAATTCAGTCACATGTAGATCGTGGCACGATTAGTTTCTTGCAGTTAGTAATGCTTCATTCAGTCATCTGGACCACTTTGGAGATGCGTTTCTATTAAAAATTTTTAAATCCTTATTTATTTTTCTAGATATGAGCATTTTGATCTCATTAACATTGATCATTTTTTCTAAACTCAGCTAGACTCTGCGGTATAGCAGCAAAAACCTCTTTTTTATGTAATTCGAAGTATTTTTTCCTTTTGACCTGCCATATAATTAAGAACCAGTTTATTAAAGTCAGTAGCATATTAGAACACTAATTGCATTACAAGCACACTTGATTTCTGAGCTGTTTATGATTTGACTTGTTTAAACTAATTTTCATGTCTCTCTGCAATTAACTCATTAATTGAATTTATTTACACATGAAAATGCTAATACATCACCCCATTGTAGTAGTAATGATTAAAAAAAAATCATTAATGTCCTAATTGAATGAGTTCTCTGGTATGCATATGCAATCTGATAACACTGCGAGTTGATTTAGGCATAATACCACCTTTAAGATTATGTCTTCATGCAACATACTGAGATTTAAGGAGGGCAGCATGCAGCATGGCTGTTGCGTATGAATATTATTCCTGTGTACAATGAAATACTAACCTTGTGCAAGGGAAAAATCTGGTAATTTTACTATTTTAGCAGGGAGATACCTGATTATATTTGAATGGTTTTCTTATTACTACAGAGATTGGATAGTAATAATGCATCATAGAAAGAAGAATGTGAAAAATATCAGGGGAGAAAAAATAGCATAATGTGACATATAAAGGAAGCTTTTTATAAGGTGTGATCCAAAGCCCAGTGTTGTCAATAGTTTCTTTCCACTGAGTTCAAGTGATTTTAATATCTGATGGAGATGCAGGTTATTTCTTTATCTTGAGCAAAAGGTCTTTGCTATAATAAAAATTGTTTAGCTCACAGTGAACCTGATGGAAGGAGTACATAGCTTCAGCATGTGCTGTGCTGCAATAACAGCAGAGGTGTGCTCTGTGTACAGAGACAACTGATGATAAACAGAAAAGAGGACAATAACTATTGCTTTACATTGGTAGGTTTTGATCTTGTGAATTTTCCAACTTCTGCTTGAGTTATTTACAACCAGAGCATTGCAGTGAGAAAGCTAACCCAGCAGTTCTGTACGCTAAAGTTTGCAATAAAATTAAACCTTGTTCTAGGAAAAAAATTCAAGGAAAATTACTGGAGTTAAAAAAAAAAAAAAAAGTAAAAATGTTGCTGCCTATGCACTTGGCCTCTTGATAGACTTAGTAGTAATGACACTGTTTTATGTGCATATACATGTATAAAATAAGATGAACATGAAAATTCAATTATACTGACCTGTGTTTGCATTTATTACCATAGGGTGCTGATCGGTATTTGGAACCCTAAAGAACCCAGTGATGAGAAAATAATTATTGCATTTTATTTTTTATTGATAATGAGAAGGCTTTGTTCATAAAACATGTTTCACTTCCCAGAGAGACTCATGTAGTGTGGCACATGTAGTACTTGTTATAGTTTCAAACATGCTTTTTAGTTATTTTTTCATAAAACAGAAATTAAGGTACTACATTGATAATGGGATAGTTTAATCAATTATTTAGTGGTTTTACTCAAAGTAAAATGAATCTGCAATATGGGTTTTCTTTGAACTGTTGAGAAGTATTTACAAGAAAATTCATGTGAAGCTTCTGTTTTCTTGTGAATCTCACCAACTGCATTCTCCATTGGATCAAGTTGCTTAACAAATGGGTGCCCTTCACTTTCCAGCAGGAAAGGAAGAAAAATACCCCAACAACCACCCTAACCTCCTTGTGACTGGATTTCTAGCAAATAAGTGGAAGATTTATATATGGATGATAACATGTGTGAGAAGAAGATGGCATACAATAGAACAAAAACTAGGAGTTAATAAGCGTACCTAAAAAGCAAATGTTTCCTCTATTTTAACGTATAACTGTGAAATGTGTCAGTGGCCTCTATTTGCAGAAATTAAAAATGATGTTGGTGCCCCAAGGTTTCAGATCAGTTTTCTAAAATATTTTTTCTTATAAGGGCTAGTAAGTGGAACACGATTCTAGATCACTGTCAGTGATCTTTAAATACTGGAACATTTAAAAATGCTGCACAGAACTGAAGGATAGCGTTTATTGGGTTAACTTTTCAATGAGCTCTTCTTTCGCAGTACGTTTTTCTTTGAGGGATAAACATCCTGTTGGGATCTGCAGTTTCACTTCTTCCCACCTCCCAGACAGATGATGAATCTTTTTTAATTTATCTCCTTGTATCTTACAGGACAAATGCCACATGTCCAAGTACAGTGGAAAGTCATTGTTTTTTTTTGTTACCGCCACTGTGGCTTTCATGACTATGCCATTTCAGACAGTTTTCAAAAAGAAAAAAAGATTTCAGATCTTACTGTTGCATTCTGATTTAACAAACACAAATGCTGGCCTATAAAGAAAAACATAATGCTACTTTTCAGTACACAGAACCCATAAAATGGAGAGATACATTCTATTTAATCTCTTATCTCTTTTAGAAGCCTCAAAAATGCTTTCTCTTTCATGATCCCATTCTTTATTTTTGTGCAAAGACTTGCTTAAGTGACTAAATTCCCTAAATAGCTACAAAGCTACTGTGATGAGAACAGGAAGTGCTCTGGACAATGTGTTGTGTGTCAGATATAACCCACCAAAAACTTCTGGATGCTCAGGGTGCAGTTTCAAAGTATGATTTCATGGTTGTAGTGGTTTGCACTTTCATTTTAGCTTTCAGCTATGGATTGTAAAAGGAAGGAAAAATAGAAAAATTCCTAAACTGCATTTTTCCTTTAAAAGTTTGTGTTTAATGGTAGAAATACTGTTTATACATATAAGATCCATTTCTTAAAATAGTATCTTAAATTATTGTTTATTGATAAACAGATTTACTAGTAATCTATTTTTAAAAAGTGAAAACAAGGGTTTTCCAACTGTGAAGAATACTTTTCGCACGAGGGTAGTTCAGTAAACATTTTCAGCATAAAATTGTACTTTATTTTAATTAGTTGCCAGTGGTGCCACTGGTTAAATATGGAACTGGTAGTCCTGTGTAAAGTGCAGGTCCATTTAATACTGCTTAGAAAAGTACACACTTCTAATGTCTTATACATTGTTGCCCATCCCAACTTGTCTTCATGCTGACAAGACATTCAGACACAGCACTTCAATCTTTTATATATGTTTATGGAATTCAGTTTGTTTTCCCACGTTGCATACACAAAATGATAAATGAGGTTTTTACTGATGTTTGTGGGACATGCTGTTGTTCTGTTTTGTCTGTGTCTGTATGCTTCTATTGACTGCCCAAAGTTTAGAAATGTTGTACCTGTCAAGATATGGATTGAAACCTGGATGCTTCTACTAATTTGAGCTGTTAATGCAGTGTGGACTGAGCTGTTAGCACCATCATACCATCCAGCTCAAGCGCTTTTTTGCAGTGTGATTGCTTTGCAGAAGCAATCATATTGCCAAGTATTTGAACTGTAAGCCTCAAAACTCAGATCTTGACAGGAGTTCAGCCTTCATGAGGAAGCCCTGTTGAATTTTCAGCTGAATGTAGACCCGTTCCCACTCACTTCCAAACTCTCAGTTCTCTTAGGAGGTTGAATTTTAGGGATGATGCAGCCAGGGAGTCCAGGGACAGATTCAGCAAATTTGTGTATGGATGCTTAGAAGATAGCTACTTTCGTGTAGGGATACCTGATGAACCCTTATGTTGGGCTCAAAGAAAGTGAAATACTGCATAGATGCATTCAATAGTCTCTACCAAATGTTGGTGGAAAGGCAGTTCAGTGTTGTTGAGTACAATCTCAGGATTAATCCTAAACATCCTGGCTGTATCTTGGCATAGGCACCCCTGTAACAGTGTCAGACAAAACCATGCTGATACGGGAGCTTGAATCCCTTCCAAAAATCTTGCCTTTTTTTATTTCTGCCACTGTAAATAGAGAGTTCTCATTTTCTGTGTAGGTACCCAGTCTAATTGTGTATAATACCAAGGCCTTGGTTCCAGTAATATCTTGTGGCAATGGGTTTTACAAGCCTATTATTTGTTGTGTGGATGAGATTAAAGATACAGTTTTGTTGATGGCTAATTATTTCTTTCTCATTTGGGAGAAATAAACCACAACCCAGCCCTGAGTGTATGCTGCCACCCCCAGATACCAGACCTATCAATACTGCAGGGGAGCCTTTTCTAGCTTCTTAATTCAACTTGCAGAGGGAAAAGTGCCAAATAAGAGCAAATGTTTTAATTATAAGGAACAGTTTTCTTAGGTAAGACAATTGCTATGTTTGCAAAATGAATTTAATATGCTACACAGTCTAGCAGAGTTTTTAATGAATGCTAGGTCTGAAAACACTGCATGAAGCAGCTATGCTTGTATTTGCATATTTGCTCAGGATAATTGATAGAATTGTTTAATTAAATATTGTAAAAGGCAATAGTCTAATATACTCTGTGCAAGAAAAGTAAAACCATGAGATTCAGTAATTTATCTGATTGAACTTTTTGTATATTTAAGCAATAACTCTCAATAGGCTATGCATTTCTGGGTAATTTTAACTCAGCTTGGGTGGTAGTGGGAAACTTCGTGATACGGAAGTCTGGAAAGGTTTTTAGTAGATATCATCCTCAACCAAAACTTTGGTTCCATACGAGCTTAATCTTAGCTCTAAATACAAACTTAGATTGGGCTTCTCCCTCTCTAGAATTACATCCAAAATGCACTTACTCAGCATAAAATGTATTACATGGGTCATCATTATATAGTCACATGTTAGTGGGTACTATATATGATATGTATATGTATATTCTAGTAATCAAAAAGTGGTAGAAAACAACATTTCTGAACCATTACAACCACATATTTCAGATGTAATTATTTTTCCAAGGCAGAAAAAGAATATATGCTTTGCAACATTCTTTGCAATTGCTTAGTGTCACTGAAATAACTAAAAGTGATTTTAGGAGAAGTGATTAATTCATAGTCCTTTAGTGAAGCTAGTATGGGAAAAGAAAAGAAATGGATTTACAGAACCACTCAGACAAAATTGGCTGGCCAAAGTTTCTGTACTGGGTAAGAGATCAGTTGATACAGGGTTTGATGTTGACCTGCTTTGGGCTGGGACAGAGTTAATTTTTCTTTCTAGTAGCTAGAATAGTGCTGCGCTTTGGATTCAGTATGGGATTTGGTATGAGGAGAATGCTGATCATACAGGGATGTTTTCAGTTCTTGCTGAGAGATCAAGGACTCCCCAGCTCCCCACGTCCTGCCCGGGCGCAGGTGCACAAGGAGCTGGGAGGGAGCACGGCCAGAGCACGGGGCCCAATCTGGCCAGTGAAATATTCCGTATCATGGAACGTCATGCTCAAGATATAGAAGAGGGTTGGCTGGGAAGGGGAGGGTTCTTTCTCACTTCTGGGATTGCGATTGCGGGATTTTGGTATTTTGGGATCCCTAGCCGGGAACGGGCTGAGTATCGGTCGGCAGGTGGGAAGCAATCACATTGTGCAGTGCCTGTTTGTACTTTCTATTATTGTTACTGTTTTATTTTATTTCAATTGTTAAACTGTTTTTATCTCAACCTGTGAGTCTCCTTTTACCCCTCCCATTCCCTCCCCCATCCGCCGGGCAGGGGGAGGGTGAGCGAGCGGCTGTGGGTGTTTGGCTGCCGGCTGGGATCAAACCACGACAGACGTATTTAACATTATTTAAAGCTTAGGAACTAAACATGTGTAAGTGATGTAGTATCTGTGGGGTACGAGGGGAAGGAGTTTGAAATGCTAATTCCAATCAGTTATTTAAGTGGGGGACAAAAAAAACTTACTCTATCTGAGAAACAAAACAGGGATGTTTCAAATTCTTTTCTCACTTTTCTCTCTAAATGCTTCATGTCTGACACCTTATAATAAATATATTTAGTTACAGACTTAATTTATATTCATTGTTAATACAAGCATTATATATAATATGGCGTAATAATAATAATATATGATGTAGCCTAAATAACCACTTTAATCCTCAAAGCTATTTACTAACAATAATGAGCTAATTAGATCTTTAATAACAGTTCTTGTAAAGTTATGTTTAACATGAGCCTTTTTTCCCAAGTTTTTGTATCTTTTTAATAATAATTTCTCTATGATACGCAACACTTCTAGCCACAATATAGAATGTTGTGCTTATTCAAGGATCACAGATCTCTAAACAAAGTGACTTTTTGCTCAGCATTTTTTTTTGTTAATCCAATGAATCACCAGGTTTCTTTGTGATCATGTGGGTAGACAGCTTCTTGGTGGTCTGAATTCTTCTGTTTGATTTTTTTTTTTTTTTTTTTTTTTAACTGCTGATTTAGTATGGTTCCTCCTACTGGTGAAAGATAATGGAAACAGCTACATTGGCCAGAACACTGAGTGAGAGTTATATATATCTGTGACAGTAAGGGTTTGAAGTAAGGATATTTATTTCTGCAGAGTAAGAATCTAATTTAGATGCTCAGGTTAGGAGATAAGATGTTCTGGGAGTCTTGCAGGATTAGTGCTTTGCTAGGTAGCTAGTTCCCCACCTTTAACATATAAATTGTGGCTTGAAGATAGGCACTTGAGGGGTTTTTGCATGAAAGGTATTGGCAGTAAGGATTGTTTTAACTGTTCATCATCTTTCTCTTTTTGACCACCCAAAGATCTTTGCTGAGACAGTCAGTTGCTGTGCAGGTGGTTTCAGTGATGTATGCGCTTGTTTTCTTCTCACTGGTAAGAGTTTGGATCCTGCATTGTAGAGATTAATGCAGGATGCTAAATAGTGGATGTCAGGCTTGGAGAAGCACATAAATTTGAGTCTGTGCAATTGTGCTGCAGCTCAAATGAAGTCAATGGCCCTAAAATGTCTGATATAAGTTGAAACAGGTGTTGAAATACTTCCAATTTAGAACCCAGTTAAGCACATGGGAATCAGCATTAGGGATGGAGCTAGTGTTTGACACTACAAACTACATGACAAAGACAACAGCTCTGTTTAATTTTGTAAGGATAGGGATGCAGGATTCAGGTTGTTGGTTTAATACTGATTCTGTTTTCTTTTTGTCAAAGATTTTGCTATGATCATTACAGCTTTTGTAACTAGCAGCTTCTGATACTGTTAAGTAACATGACACAACAAATTTGTAAGAAGCACAGTTCCATTTCTCTCATTTCCAAAGGATCTCATTTTCTTATCTTCTCTAGCCCTTACATGCCTAAACTTAATCACCTCGTTATTTTTCAACATGTATTCTAGGCTCTATAGAAAAAGGAATCTGACCTCTGAGGAGAGCCTTCTAGTGGCAGTCTGTTACCAGTGCACCATTTGTTCGTGTCTTTCCACCTGGAATTTAATGGTTCATTTTAATTTGTAAAGTCATAAGATTTTTCCAATTGGTCTAAAGCAATGCATGAAAACTAAGAAGAACTTGATATCCAATTGTATAATATTGAAAATTCCAGATTAACTTAAAATTCTTATCACTGGTTTACATGACCACAGTTGTGTGGTCTCAAAGGACCCTGGAGCTGGAATGCCCATTAGATTTGAAAGAGCAGCCATTAATTTAGGCTTTGTCAGAAAAAATGAACTGAAAGGAGGAAAATGCATTGGCGTTATCCTGCTCACATCACTGATTAAATGATTTGCACAAGAATGGGAAGGAAAGCTATAGTCAGTATTGGTCTTTAATTTCCTGTATCCTTATGTTTGTTGGTATATTTTAAGGTCACTCTAGTGTAGTCAACTGATCAAAATCAAGACCAAAGATGATATCTTGCACATCCAATGATTTGACTCTGAAATGTAACACAAAGTAGTTCAGTGACAGGTCCATGACTTGTTGGTAAGGCGCTTACTGAAAGCCCAAAGTCAACAACATAGGTTATACCTTCTAGAACTGTGTGTAGTTAATACTTTTTTTCTTTGATGTTCTTGCAAAAGAAATTGCATGGATAACATAACTGGGAATTTATCATACTACATCAGATTTCTTTTGAGATTGAAGCTACTGTTCAGTGACAGAATGGGATTTCTTCCTGGATTAAATGCTTTTTGGAGGCTCTACTATTTAAGATTTACATACTGTTTAATAACCGGTATAAGATTGTATATTTTTAAAAGAAGAAATGAGTGACACAAATGCTTTTTGCCAAAGAGATAATTTACCCAATCTGGTGCATCTTTCAGGTTATAAACATATTTTTTCTTTGAAACAGAATTTTTTTTATTAATAACTCCATCTTGTGATCATTTTTCTAATGCATGTTTAGCTTGGAAGAAGGAATAGAATGCATGCAATCTATGACCAATTTGACAACTCCCTGGCATTATAAAGACTGTATTATTGAATTCCTTTTCCAAGAAGAGTTACTTCACATTCCGGTGGTTTCTTAATAGCCCATGGTGAGAGAGACTTGCCTAACTCTCTGCTAGGGCATGTCTGTTTAGAACATAGAAATTTTACATTTTTATAGCATCACTAAGCACCCCCTAAACATACATGGTTATTTATAGTGCAATTGGATGTGATGCTGTTTGATTTATAATCATTGCAGCCTGCAAGTGAATGGACATACAAAGAATACAAAAAAAGGAACTAAGATGATTTAAGCATTCCGAGCTGAAGGATGCATTTTCAATATCGTTCCCATCTTTTCAGTATAGAAGATATGTCTTTCAGTGTTTGGGACAAAGGAAAGCCCAGTGTAGCCGTAGGTGATTATGAATCATTTTGTTGTGTCTGTGACACAGTGAAATATATGTCTAGTGAGGAAGACCATTTCTTCTTTTCTAGTGATCTGTAGTAGTAAATGAAGAATTGAAAAGGTTATCACGCAGTTCCTGTTTGGAGTACTGCAGAGAAAAGAAATACATCTAAGGAAGTATCCCCAGGAATACAATCTGCACAGACTCTGTGGAATTAAATCTGAAGCTATAGGTTAAGGCTTGAGAAAGGACCTAAATGGCTGTCAGTGTATTCTTAGTAACTGCACAGGGAACTGTCAGAGCTCTGGAGCCCTGACTGCCCGAGACCTCAGGGAGTTGAAGAGTAAAAGGACAGAAAGAGCAAAGCCCAGTGACTGCTGATGATGATTTTGGGGGAGAGGGAAGAGCTGAGGAAAATCTGTATTTGTCTTTGGCCTTTGTGAACATAGCAGTATGTCAAATGCATACTGTTGAAGTGGAACACTGATATAAATAATTTCCTCTTAGTGCAGCAGTGATTTACCTGCTTTCATGGTCACCCCCCAATGCAGTTCCTTCTTCTGCATTCCCCAGCCTCACCTGACTTACCCTGTAAAACTTTGTTTTCTTTTGATACAGTGACTTGTGCACTGGACAGATAGCATACAGTGTTTTTCATAGCATAGATATCAGCGATCCTTAGGTGATCGCTTCCTGAGTGATGAAGTGGGATGGCTGATTCAGAAATTATAGTAGTATTCATTTTACAGTTACAGTTTATATGCTGATTTGATGTGTTTAATATAGGGAACTTCACTGACCACATACCTTACTTTCACTGAATTATGAAACTTCAGTACATGATCTGATACTTGGTGATTCCATTAAGGAGTGGAAGATGAAGTCGGGGGTTTTTTTGTATTACAGTGAGTGCTATCATTCACTTGCTAATGCAGCGTGTTTTAGGGAGCTAAAATCCAAAGGGTAAGAGAAGGAAACCAATGTGCACCGTCAGTACATACTTGAACAGAATGGGAACTGTACAAATGAAAGTACAAACTTTTTCTACCATTATGACTTTTTGCCAAATCTAGATGAATCAAAGAGCAATCTTTCAAAACAAACCTTGGAAAACAAACCTAGTGGACTCAACGTACTGACTACCCTGTGCAGCTGAAGGCTTCTTATTTATTAATGGGGAAAATTTTAGATCAAAAGACATAAAACTATGAGCTTGAGTTTAAGGTGACATCAGCCTAATAGGGAGGGGCTGGATAAAAGAAAAAAAAAAAAAAACAAAAACAACTAGAGGTGGAAATGCAAACACTACCTGGAAGCTTTTTACTAGGGTACAATCTTTGAGTGATCAATTCCAGTAATTGTGAGGTTAGGCACAGTGTGAAGGTACATTTTTTTCAGTAGATTTTGCTCTTTAAATCTTCCTCATTTTAGTTCTTCTTACCTAAGTCTAAGTCCAAAGCTTCAAACGACATGTTTTAACTCTGCTCCTTTCACCTTTACAAACTATACCTGTATATACCCAGCTAATAGGGAATGAAAAGCAACAGCATACTGCTAGCCAGGGGGGTCAGAATCCTGTGTGGCTTATTTTTTGGGAGTACTGAATAATGCCTTTTGGGTTTTAAGGACTGAAGTATTTATCAGAGAATAGGTTGGCAATCTTTTAAATTGTAGGAATGACTCCTTTTGAAAGGAGACGGAAGAGATGCAATTAGTTTGCAAATTCAAACATGATTGAAGTCAGATTATCCTTTGATTTAGAACAATGCTGAAAGACATTTTAATGCATAGCTTTGTCCACTTGTGAACAATTAGGGATGTCAGCATAAGTGGTCAATTGAACATTTAAGTTAAACTGCACTTTTTTAGGTGTCCTGTGACATTGCATTTAGAAGTCTTCCTTTGGAATTGCAATCACAGCCATTGACTGGATAGCTGAAGTGGCAGAATCTAATTATTGCTGAAATAGCCATGGCTTTACCTTTTTAAAATATATCACAAACAAACGGCTCAAGAAAGGACTGATAGTGGATGGATTGGTACAGGAAAATCTTGGTAATGGAGGCAATCTTTCAGTGAACAAGTGGATCAAGTAATTAGAGCAGCCAGTGTTTCTGCCTCAGCAGATAGTGTCTCTAGAAGAGATGGGAGAAGAAGAGATAGCAAATCAGTGTGTTTGGATTTCTGCCTCTAAAAATATTGTTCATTAGTGAAATGGAAGAAAATTATACATGGTCTAACACTGCCTTTGGTCAAATACGCACAGTTTTTGCTAATTTTATCCCGTCATGCACACACACGTGTGGGTGTGTATGTATATTTGTGTGTGTGTATATATCTAGATGCCTTCCACCAAATATTGTGTTGCATATTGAGAAATCAGTGTTTAGACTAGTGAGCAGCTTAACCTATTCTTATAATTTAACCTTGAAATATCTCTATAAAACAAATTACTTAATATGGTGACTGATAAGGTGAAATTCTGCTCTGCCACAGTGTAACCTATTGATTCCTATGGTGTCTGATAGGATGAGTGCCAAGTTATCTGCATGATTTCTGTGATCTGTAATCCAGCTTTGAATTAACAGGCCTTATTTTGACCTTTTCTGACTTTTTTTTTTTTTTTTTTTGTCTTCTGTACTCATTGACTTTTTTAGTGTCATTATACCACTTTTTTCTAATGACAGTAAAATATCTGCTGGAGATGGGCTTAATGACCTGGAAGTAATTAGAAGAGTCTGCAAACAAAGATAACTGCCACATCACAAACAGAACTGATATTTTATTCACACAAGCTTCTAGCTACTGCAATAAATCTAGATCAGCTACTGTACTCATTAAGTGAAGAGATAATTAAAGCTTGTGGGAGTCTGGATAAACCACCTGGCTGAATAGTACCTTTTATAAGGGGAGACAGTAAGCAGGTTTGCAAGTCTTGAGAAGGCTTTACTAAAATAAGCAAATGCTACTCGAAAGATGTCCATACAACACCAGTATTTTTATGTCTGAAAGGGCTGCATATTATAATAGGGTCTAAGAAAAATGAGTGCAAAACAATCTGGTTCTGTGAAGTATATCAGCTCTAGGTTCCATCGTATGTTTCTTAATTTAAGCTACGTGAGACTAGTTCTGTCTTTTGGATTAGTTTTGCTGTCTGTGGTGGATTGTGTTGACAAGTAAATGAGAAAAGCGATGGGAAATTCTGATGTGATGCTCTGAATTGAATTGGATCTACTGTCGTGTCAATATATCTCTATATTCATTCCTTTCTTCCTGATTCCTTATGGAAGGGAAGCTTTCTGACTTTCTCTCTTTCCCTTTCTCTCACCCTCTGTTTGTCATGAACTTCTTTCTATAGTGATAAGGTAGGAAAGATTCGCTGTCATCTAATACCATAGATTCCCTGAGATCCCATTCAGTAAAATTCATCATCTTGATATTAATATATAAATAAATATATAAACATTTATTAAATGCAAAAATTAACTGCTGATTTAACTACTGGAAGAACAGCATTTTTATTCAGTAGCTGAAACTGTTATGTGTTCAAGGGTAATACCAAGTGTGGCTCATGTTACTTGCTATGAAAATGTTGTGGTGTAATTACTATAAAAATACAGGACTTGCACTGATTTTAAATTACCCTCAAATTTCATGAAATCAGACAACAATAGCGAATATAGTATCAGTATTCACTAGGTGGTGTGGTTAGAGAGATTTTCTTAAGTTTTGTTCTGTGAATTGAAGAATGGTTCTACTCACAGACCAAGCAGATACTGGGGAAAATCAGGTTAGAAAAAACATTGTTGCCTGGTTTTCCTATTTATTTATTTATTGGTGTTTGGAGCTGTAGTAGAACATTAATGTAACTACAATACAAAAGTGTAATTGCATGATTCTATTTTTGTTGTAATGTCTCACTGTTTTTCTTTTTTAACCTCTTCAAGTAGGCAGGTTTTGATGAAAATTTAGTGAATTTAGGGTGGTAATATTACTGAGTTCTGTTCACATCATCAGTAAAATCTCTGTTTTACTGCAAACAGTTTTATCTATGCCAAAGTTGTGTTTAGAGATATGTTGGTGCAGAGAATCTGAAGAGGTATATGGTGTCAAAAGATGAAAATAGCTAAGTAGCCTGATTGCTACTATGTCATATAGCAGAAGGTCTTAAAACTCTGTGTCAAGGACTGATTAAATACTGAAGATTCAAGAAAAGGAAGATAAGAATACGGTTACTCAGAATGTTTCCTGTTAGAAGTTTTACCTTTTTCAGAAGGTATATTAAGTTTGCATCTAATACATGTCAACTCTCTTGTGCATATATCCTACTTGGCTAATAGCTTGTATTTAGAATTTAACCATCTGTCAGCAATTAGGGAGTAGGCACTGATTTTCATGTACTAGGACACCTTACAAAGAGAGCCATTTGCTGGGACTTTCTCTGCTTAATGGCAAAGCGAAGTAGGAAATCAATCATGCTTTTCACTGGATCAATAACCAGTGTAATGTGGGTTTTAG
Organism: Tyto alba; assembly: GCF_018691265.1. NCBI lineage: Eukaryota > Metazoa > Chordata > Aves > Strigiformes > Tytonidae > Tyto > Tyto alba. The sequence continues at coordinate 15,910,519 of NW_024881279.1, forward strand.
TATAAAAAACAGCATCAAAACCAAACATTGTCAGTGTGCCGTACATCATTGTGGCATGCTGCACAGGTGTAAAGGTGATGATTTAAATTCCATTTGAGCAGATAAGTAATGTCGCAAGTAGTTGAATAGGATTTTATCCTTGTAAAACATTTAGAGGCATGATTTGTTAGCTGCGATTTTCTACATTCAATGTGCTCTAGAAATGGTGAATATAAATATTTTTCAAAAATTAAATTTCATCTGAACAGCCTGCATGAGAGTTTGATCAGTAGGAGTCAGAGAAGATTTTTTTGTTTCGTTCTTTCTTTTGTTGGAGTGAGTTTAACACAAATGAAAAGAACAAGATTGATAGCAAAGAAGAATGTAATCTCCTTCCAAAAAAATCCACCGGCCCACCCAAGCAGTGGTAGTGCATATTTCCCTTACAGAACTGTGTGTTAGTGCTTCACCGTTCGTCAGAGATTCCTCTCCTGCTGGTACTCCTATCGACTCTATTTAGGGCTGTCCAGATGATGTAACACAAACCTGTAAGTGATGACCATCAGTACAATATTGATTTGATGATTTGTCATGGTGGAAAAGGTATTTAATTCTCAGCTGCCTCTTCAACTGTTTGGATCAGAACAGCTCTGTCTATGCTGTATTCTCCCTTTATTAGTGTACCTCAGTGCTCGATCTTTAGTGAGGAAGGAGGCACATATCTTTAGTGTGGATGAAAAGCATAACTATTTCTAAGATCAAATTTCTGCTATGCTCTGATGTGGCTTCTCCAAGAGTTCTGGTGTTCCAAGGGGTCTGTCTGGTTCAGCATTGTCTGCTGGTAGGAAGGGCCTCTTCTGTGGGAATATCCTCAGGTGCCTTCCTCTGTCAGTCTCTTCACTGCACTAACATTATAGAAAGAAAAAGGGGCTTGATTGAAATGGGGGGATGTGTGTGAGATAACTTGCTTTTAGCAATCACTGCGGTTAGGTGCAACTTAGTGCCTTAAACCTGCTTTACATCATATTTTGGCTGTTGATGGGGAGTTGATGGTTAAGACATTAGATATAGGAAAGGGTGAAATATGTGTGTGTTTCCTCACCTGCTTGGATGAAGCACAAATTCGGGAATCAGAATTCTAAGTACAGTCATCTTAGGAGTTATGTGGTAAAGGAAATAGGGTGGATTTTTGTGTGTGTGTGGTTTTGTTTTGTTTTTTTTTAATGTTACAGGTACAGTGTTAATACAACATTCATTTCATTTGAACAAAATGGTCCCTTGTTTTCCCTAGCCATAGATACTATCAAGTTAAGACATTGTTTCTAAAAAGTTTTTCAAAACTGAAATTAGCATCAGGGTTTAATATCTTCTTCCAGCCATGCCAAACTCATTCCTAAAAATACTTTCTCTGCTCTTACTTAGCTAGCATTATGTCATTCTTTCTTGATTTGAGCTTTAAGCCCTGATATCATCTAGTATAAAGCATATTAAGATCAATTATAAAAAGAAATTGTTTTGAGAACATACTGTTTGAAAATACTTTTTTTCCTTACTTGAATAATTATTTTTTTCATTGCAAAAGCCTCACTAATAGAAGCTAGTATGTTACACTCTGTATTATGCCAATCTATTCAGTGAACAGCAGATACTGCTGCAGAATGAATCAGCTGGAGCTACTGGAACTTTCTGTCATTGAAGATGTTCCGTGTATTCCCTAGCGTTTTATCCACTCTCTTTTAAAAAACAACATCAAAAACTCAACAACAAAACTGAAGGCACTAAAGTGTATTTCTGCATATATTGTGTTCCTGGTTAGTTGTGAATCTTCATTTAGAGCTGTGGATTGGGCCTGTGTGTTCAATTACAGAATTGCTGTAGTGTAAACATTCCTAATGCTTTTAAGTCAATGCAAAGATCATTTTGCTGTATGTGATCTTTGGATTGGTGCATTTACCTGTTACTTGCCTTCTGACAAAAGAAGCTTTAAAAGCAACAAAAAGTTTTCTCTCATTCAGTGATACAGTCTGTGATTTAGAAGCAAATTTTCAACTCCAGATCCTCCGTTCTAAGTTAAGGATGTGATGTCAATGTTTTAGTCTATCTTTACAGGCATGTTCGTACATCCTTTTTCTTTGCAGCTTCCTAGGAAAGCTGGAATATTTAGAGAATTAACTCCTTAGAAAAACAGCCCACTTACCTACAGGTTTAACCACTCTTCCCTAAAGTAGTTGGAATTGATAGTAGAAAAGAAATGTATGTAAAGTTGAAGAGAAAAAGCTGCATTAAAGAACGTAGTTATTCAAAATTAGATTTCATCTCCAACATGAGTTCATGAAAGTAATAAGATGCAGTAAAATAGAAATTTGCAGCAACTGTCTGCCAGAAGTTCAGAAGATGAATGACACAGTATCAGTTGTGAGAAGGGCTCCGCGTAAACTCTAAACTCTGCTCATGAAGATGGGGAATCCATTCATGTAAGCTTTCTTTGATAAAGGGATTTACTTTTGCAGAGGCTTGCACAAAAAGCAATCAGAATACCTGTATATCCCAAAAATATACTAGGCCTGGGGGGGGGAACGGGTAGGGTTGTTTTTTTTCTGTGGTTTTTATTTTTTTTTTTCCCCGTTTGTTTGTTTTTTGGGGGGGGGAGGTTTTTGCTTTTGTTTTTTTTGGGTTTGTTTTTTTTTTTTTTTTTTTTAATTTTCTTTTTTTTTTTTTTTTCCCCTGGATGCTGCATTATGCACCATGGGCTACAGCTACCTTTCAATGACATCCATATGGCATGAAGCTGTGATTCATGCCCCTGGGAGTGGAGCGGTCTCTTTTCCTCGGTCTGTGCTCTCTGCTGGGGCAGGCTCCCGGAGAACCAGCCTCTTCCTACGCCTCATGCTGTTCGCTTGGCGCTGGCTCTTTGGGCCTTGGCGGACTGCAGAGCTGGTGAAGGAAGGGTAGATAGAGAACAGGGCTGCTCAGGATGTTCTTGCACAACCTGTGTATAATGGAATTACTGGAGTCTAAGCAGCCTGTGTGATGGTAGTATATTCTGCCTCCCAAAAGGCAGACAGGCTCTTCCCTTTGGCATTGAATTTGGACCAGTAGACTCCCCCCTACATTGTGCATGCTAAAACCAGCATGCACAATGAGAAAGCTTTTTTAACATATGCTGGCTCTAAGGGTACTTTCTCATTTTAAATCTAGGCAAGGTTTCCCTTAGTAACAGAATGCATTATAATGAAAGAGACTCTTAAAGAGTTATCACAATAAGGAAGTCTCTGGCACTGTGTGGAATTGGAGCCTGGATTGCAGGTCAGACCGAACTGGGACCAGGTGGTTCCTAAAGCGTTGGAGTGTGAGACAAGCTTTGATTCCCTGCTAATCAGAACTAGCTAGCAGGCTCTCTGCTCCTCCCTGGGGCAGATACCTTGTGTGTTCTGGGTAAACGGAAGCCTAAGATAAGCCTTAGTTAAGAATTAACTTCCATAACAGCTGAATTTAAAACTATGGATTTTTTATCATGAAAATACTGATGTGTTTTATTGCTTTGGGCAATTGCTTCTTAGAGAGGATTTGATGCTTTCAGAGGTATTCCTAAAAATAAAATGATTTAAGCCCTTCAAAGTAAAACAGATTGTTCTTTTTGTTACGTGTATTTCTTAAGCAGCATTTTCTCATGTAACAGAACAAAATTTTTTCTTCTTACTGTTTCAGTGAATAGGCACCCAACTTTGCTATACTAATGGAGAAACTCCTACTTCAGTAGTAGCAGGTGTAGGCACTTAGGAGAAAGTCTGTATGTATTAAGTACATGTATTTAGAGACATTAACTTTTTGCAGTGGTCTCAGGTAACACAGACTATGATACAGAGCAGTTCACTATTGGTCCCATGAAAAAAAGAATGTATTTTTTAAGTACAAAGGGTGCATCACCAATATGTAGCATCTGGGAAAACCTAAATTTCATGTGCTAGAATGCAGAACCTAAAAATATTGAGCTCTTGTGAACCCATAATAGATTGCCTTTTTTATACTGCACTATTTGCCTTCTGCATACTTTGCATGAGTCGTATTAAAATAAAGGAATTACAGAAGAGACTAGATAGAAGCTAGTGTTTCTTGAAGCAGTGTTAACCCCTGATGGGATGTACAGTATGTTCAACCTTACAGGAAAAAAACCCAAAAGATTGCCATAACGGACAGCCACTCGCTGTTGCCTGAAATCCAGCTAAGTCCAATCTCTTCTCTGTACTTAAAAATGGGCCTTTGGAAAGAACGTGAGAGTGGGGCTGGGTAAGGGGACAAACCTAGATGCTGTGTAAGTCCCATAGGGTTTTTTTTATTTGTTTGTTTAGGTTTGGGTTTTTGGTTTTGTTTTTTTTTTTTTTTTTTTTAATTTTATTTTTTTCTTCCTCCTGTCTGGTTATCTCTGGGCCTGCAAAGGTCCTTAGCCAACACAAGCTTCAGAGGACTTCTGTGAAATTCTGTGGTCTGAATAATGGCCTAAATGCCAATCTTTATTTTAATGGCACAGGAGAAGGCTGACAGACACATCTGCCATTTGTTCAAATAGTTTTCACATGCTTCTACTTTAATACACAATACCATCTGTTGAGCTTTTCTGCAAATGGAATTCTTTTCTTCAGTCTACCCACAAACCTAATTATGAATGTGAGGATTGTAGAGGTTACCTTTTTAAATATACAGCCAGCATTTCTGGAAAAAAATACATCTGCAGTTCTTGTTTGTGTGAATTATTTAACAGATGGCAAAAATGCATTTTAGTTATTACAGCTATCCCTACTGTGGCGGAGAGCAGTGTTTATGTAGGGCTAGATTCTAGTGTTGACAGCATACACTACTACTTGGCTTGCTTCAGCGTGATGGGGTCTGATCCTCAACTCTTCTTATTATTTATTTGATATTACCTATGTTAAAGTGATTTACAAAGCCAAGGGGCTTAATTATATTCATAAGGGCTAAATTGCATCAAATTACTTGGATCTTGTAGGACATTTTCACAAAGAGAACTGCCAAGGATATGGTGATGCACTGAAACTGTTACCATCTAAATCCTGAGACTGTGAAGACTGAATTGGTCAGTCAGACTCTCTGATGGAAATTAGTCCTGGTGTGATTAAAAAAAACCCACAAAACAAACAAGATACCCCAAGGCCTTAATGAAACTTGTACTTTTCTCCTCTGAATAATTTTTGTCTTGCTGTATGAGTTTTTATACAGTTGCTTTCAGCTGAAGCGGCCACAGTTTGAAGGTTTACTGAAGCATCTTAATTTTTATTGCCACTATGCTTCCTCCTCTACCTGATCTAATCACTATTGTTTAAGCTCTAACCCAGCTATTATGTGTCTGAGGTGACATGAGAGATGAGAAGAAGAGAGCAGACTGTCAAGACCAGCTGTCAGCGTAGATAGGAAGAGTGTGAAATTGAAGTAATAACTGGAATATCCACAGCATCTGTTCAAAGATTGTGGAGAATTTGACCAGTTGGCTTCCTCCCAACACCAGCTGAGTGACAACATTTAATATCAGTCAGATACCTTTGTCTTTCATCTGTACGCATGATATAATGTCAGGTGCTGGTACACTGGAGAAAAAAGCTTTAAAATTATGGAGGAGGATTTAAAATTGACAGTTGAGGTAACGAGTGATTGGTAATGACAGTAGTTACTGTATTCTGAGGGCAAGAATGGTTGAGATGATACTTAACTTGGGCTCTTGTAGACTGAGAGTTTTATTTCTAATATGATATATTTGTAAATGGACAAGCAAATATGGTCAACAGATGTATTGTATCACCATATGTCATTGCTAAGTAACCTGTTCCTAACAATGAGAGATGTTGGACAAACAGGACACGTTTTCTGGAAGAATTTAAGTTTTGCAAAACAATCGGAAAAATGTAAAATACTTGGGATTGTAAAGCTCACATATGAGAAAGTTTGTAAACCGGATTAATTTCCACCATTTGTTTGTCATTTCCAGCCTTTGGTAGTAAGTAGCACCTGATGTACTCACCCATCAGGAGGAGGAGGTGAATGAAAGGCTTGGAGAAACTCTCACAAGTTATCTGATGCTGTGTTCAGTCTCTTATAAAGTCCTGGTTTGGGATTTGCATCTAGCCCTTTGTTAGTTCATCTCCTGCATTGCCTTTGATTGTTTTTATTTCTTCCTGCTAATGTCTAAGCTCCCAATCCTTCTTTTACCACGTTTCTTCTCTTTCTGTCATTTAATCTGTTCTTTTTGGCCCTTTTCTGTTATCTACTCAATAATCCTTTCTTCTTCTTCAGCATCAGTTTATACACACACATTATTCTCTGTGATTATTCTTTATATTTTATGCTGTAAGGTCTCAGTACAGAATTGTTCTACACCAATTCATTCTGTACTTGGATGTTGACCTTTATAAGAATTTTCTTCCCTGTTCCTACCTAGTTTCGCTTCCTTAGCAATGGCATAAAGCAGCCTTTATGTTGACAAAGCGCAAGTGTCTTTGTCCATTTTGTCATCTGAATCAATTGTGAAAAGTTAGAAGACAATTTTCATCAATGTCAATAAGCTCTGTTCCATTCTCCTTACTGTGAAGGAATGAGAGTGTTAAGCAAACTGCATGCAAGGTGTATGGGGGGTGGGAGTTTCATAAAGAGTTAAGCTGTGTAGCCTGTGAACCTTGACAAGGTTCCAACAGTATGTGAAAAGAGTCATTCTTTGCAAGATTCACCTGAATAGTGACCAATTCAATGTCCTTTAGCATATTCAGTTTTTCACACTTTACATCTGTCACTGTAATGCAAGGACTAGTAATAAAAAAGAAGATATGGGATATAAGATATGGGAGATGTTTTAGGACTTGAAAACTATTCTCAAAGATATTTCTGCCAGTGGTCATACTTGCCTTTGAAACCCCTACATCTTGGGCCTCAAGGATAGTAAAACTCACATTTTTCACTCTTGTGTATATGTGTTTTCTGCTTCAAATGATTTGTCAAGGGTTTTTTTGGAAAACAAACTTTCTGCGTGGCAAAATGACTGCTTCATGCCTCACAGCTATTCTTGGGTATCAGGAAAGAATCTAGCTGGAATTAATCTGATTCCACTGACATCTTGCTGACAGACACATCAAGAGGGCTGGAAAAGATGTCATAATCTTTGGCTATGTAAATATCTGAATCAAGATTGCTCTGAGGCAAACTGCAGAGCAGATGATAATGTAGCCCTTCTATACTATATCAACAATCATTTTGACAGATGAATTTGAATGCTAATATTTCATGAATAACATTTGGGGAGTGGGGGAGGAGCCGTTGTATGCAGTATGGAAACTTATCACCAAAATACATCTTCATATCAGTAAACTATGAACATTTTTCTTCACTCTCTAACAATTTGTTAAGGAAAAGCAAATCTTTTCTGTCATTCCTTCTTTTGTTCGTAGCCACTTCCCTAGTCCCCCACTGTTCAGAAATTTTACAAAAAACAGAGAGAAGAGTGGTCTAAATTTGGAGTGTGACTTAGCAGCATCACGGCACTGCTGATGTCTCAATGACACTTCTTCCAAATGTTGAAGTCTCTGCTGGTTAGGGCATTATTCTGAGGGCAATATTCAGGTATTGCAGGATGTCTTGTGTTACTTCACAGTGAATCCTCAGCACTGCCAATCCCTCTCTTCATTGTAAAGGCTGATTTTTTTTTCATACTGCAATACCCTGAGAAGGGAACATTTGAGGGGTCCTCAGAAATATATTTGGAATGAGTTTTAGTTTACTGGAAATAGGACAATAGGCAGTGACCTTACACGACTGTGGTCACGGATGTGAAGCATGGTCAGAAGTAAGGGAAGTCTGTGGGATGTCATCAGTGTAGCGCAGTGAGGAAGCATCTGAGTGGGCGGGCTCATTCTTCCTGCTGCATGTTTCAGTGATGCTCCCAGACAGACAAGAGAGAATATCCTTTCTGCTTGGTATAGCTGCCCAGCTTTTCCCTCCTTGGTTAGTGCTCCCTGGGTTTTCCTGTGACCATGGGATAGAAATGTGAGATCTCATTTCTGTAGGAATCCTCTAACGGGAAGAGGAATCAAACCTGTTTCCTTTCGCATTCCTTCCAGGCATGCAACCTGAATGCAAAAACGGGCATAAATGGCCTTGCTTGATGGATTTAACATAATTGTGACGGATTTGACATAATTGAAGGGTATGTGAACCCCACTGCATTAATTTAAATCAAAACTTCTATGAACTGTAAGAATGGGAGTTGCAATTTGAAGTTTTTTGTAACTGGAACCAATTGAACACTTTTGGTTTGCTAAATTGAGCCAAATGGTTGCAACCCCTTCTCTTCCTTTCTCCCCTTGATTCTTTTCCAAGACTTTTAGGAAGAAAGATCTTATTATGAGAGTTAACGTTTTGTCATGCATTGTCAGGACTGAAGATTTGACAATAGAAAAACTAAGCATTGTAATCTGATCATGAGTTTATTCTTTAGTTATAAGACAGGTGATACTTTGTCCCAACATGAAATAGTACTGCTTGCCAAAAATGTAGTGATTTACCAGCTTTAAAGATTACAAATTCTGTGAGGTACTGAATGTCTGAAGTGGTGTATCTTATTTGGGAGCTTGGAAAGGTTGGTCTAGAAATATCCTAGAAGCAAAATACAGATGAAGTAAATAGGCTGGAACAAGGTCTGACTCAGTTCCAGGACGAGAAAGAAGAGGAGTGCTGTCTCTGTATCAGAAGAAATGTTGAGTTCTGTGAAAAGTGGTGTTGCAGTTCTGTAGCTTCATGTGGGGTCCTTCAGTGCTGGGCCCCTGCGTTTGGAAATAAATGCAATAGCCACAGTATGGTGAAGGTAGGAGCAGATCTGTAGAACAGAAATTGATAGTAAAGACCTGGTAGGAGTGGGGAGGAGCTTACTTTAAAGGAAGTTTATTCTGGCTGTATGGACTAGATGCCCACTAGTAGCTGAGTGTGCTTGGTATGCTGTCAGCCAGCAATTTCTCTTCGGCATCTTCTGAAGGGGAATCCCCATTACAGTGCTGTAAGACCAAGCGTCAGACAAACCACAGTGTGCTCAGTGGGACAGCTGAGAGGCTTGCTTCCAAAGTGCACTGCTGATCCAAAATGCAGTGCTAATGTAGTCACCTTTTTTCTTCTAGCGATCAAACCAGTCTGCAGTCCTACTTGATGAGTTGAATGTCAGCTTGGGACGTGTCTGCCAGGGAGGTCTGGTTTTGCGGTTTGGTTTCTTTTTTTGCTAGCTGAGACACGGTTTGTCTTTAATTGAGTTGCCTCTAACGCTGATTGTGAAACACTTTTACAGAACAGCCTGGAAGGTCTTCCAGCTCTTCTGATTCTGCCACTGGGACTTAATGAATGATAAAACATTTTAATAAGCAACTTGCAGCTGTGCATCTCCACTTAAGCCGTTAATGCTCATTCTTGATATCCAGGCTAGTTACAAAACTTGTTTTTACCCAGATGTTCTAGTGAGGTAAGTTCTTTCTATACTAGAATCTCAGCAGGAAAAAAAAGGACATTAGTATTCCCCTACGCTGAATTCAGAATCTACTGGAATGCATAATTTTTATCAAGAGTACCATTACTTTTTATTTTTGCAGGTTTCTTTATGTAGCACTTCAGGTCTCAGATTTGCTGAGGGGCAAAAGAAGTTAAACTTGCACTTTTACATTTTATTTTTGCCATCCGTTCCTTTTAGTCATTGATGCAGGTGACACCGCTGGGACCTGCTGAACAAACCAGGATAAATGATGGCTATTTACAAATAAGTGAAGTGCTTACCTGTTTGGGAGATAAGTCACCTTGGATGCCATCTGTTGTTCTCAAAGGGATGTCTGTTATTTATTCCTACAGCAACTGCATTTTGTGCCGCTGAGAGCTCTTTAAAATCATATCAATAAAGCTGCTTTGTTGTGAATCTATAAAGCATCAGGGAGGTCACTGCCCTGATAATACCTTCTGCCTTTTAGTGCTCATCCAGTCATCCTTTGAAACGACAAATGAGGTTGGCTACATTGCAGGGAAACTGAAGGGATGTTTTAATTGAGATAGGATTGGCATTTTCCCCCCTAATTTTTAAATAAAATTTTTCATTGTGATATCAGAATAGGCCATGGGGTAGTTGGGAGACAACAACTTCTCCCCTTGATGCACTTTTTGTTATTACTTTTCTACATAGGTATGTTTTGCTTGTAGGTCTAATGTTCATGCCCTTTAGCAGCAGGAACATACAGAGAGGATGTCAAATCTTTTGCCGACAAATGATAATGGAGATTTTCTTTAGCTCAGGAGAGAGGTCTTTGAGGATCTGAATGTTTTCTCTTGAAGTCAGACCAGGGGCAGATTTCAGAAAGAGGGGCTGCATCTGACACCAACGTTGTGTTATTTTTAGATGTCAGTGTATATCCCAATTCTGTAATGATGATTTCCCTGAGGGGATCTGAACCCATGCATCGCTCCACTTCTGAACAAATCTACTGTTTTACAGAATCTACTGTTTTACAGAAGCCTGAATTTTATGAAAACCTGCCTCTTTCTGCCACTTCCTTTCTGTGAGAAAAAGATAAGACCTCCTGCAAACCCCCCGCCCTCCCTATCTTCTGGTTAGTAGGCCATGGCAGTGAGTGTCAGTGGTGTCTCAGATCACTGGCAAAGTAATGATAATGTGAAAAAAAAAATTAAAATGTTCTGACCGTCAGACTTTTCGCTCAGATCTCTTCTGCTGGCATCTAAACTGAAATCTGAACACTGTGTTCCAGATATGCATTGTGATGCAAGATTGGATTTTTGTTTTTACAAGACCATAGCCTACTTGTTTGTGTGGTGGTTTGTTTTTTTGTTGCTGTTGTTTGTTTGTTTGTTTGTTTGTTTTGTTGAGGGTTTGTTTGTTTGTTTGTTTGGCTTTTTTTTTTCTAATGTGATTTTTTTTTTTTTTTTGATAAAAGTTTGTCTAGGCTGAACTGCTGTTTTGTTTGTTACAAAAAGCAAATCTCTTTTTTAATTATTTAGATGCCTGGTCTACCTCTATGAATCAAACCAATTGATACCATGTGGATATCTTACAATGGGTACAACAGAGAGCTAAAGGTTTTATTTTTAGAAAAGTAAGATGATCCAGAAGAAGCTATTTTTAAACACTCAAGTACTGTCCTCTGTGTCACATGCAAAATCTGAGGCCTCAACACTAAATGGAGAGGGCAGAAAGGGGTTTCTGACAACCTGACCAAAGCCTGGATCTTTAAGAATCTTGTCCCCACTTATCGAGGCTCTGAACTTGAGCACCTCAAGTAAGTGCCCAATGTGGCAGCATTTGCCTTCTGTCAGCTTCCCTCCATGTGTGATGCTGCGGAGCATGGTGAGCAGGCAGAGCACCTGCGGGAACCGCGTGTTTATCCTGTAGCTCTCAGAGGCTCCAGGCAGGGCTTTGAGGGGGAGGAACAGGGGTAGCAGGTATGTTACATGGAGCCATCTGCTTCTCCCTGCAGAACATGAATGTTCTAGCTGAAGGGAGAAGGCCTGAAGTACCAGAGTTGGGAGAGGGGAGAGGAAAGGAATTCAATTGCCTTGCAGAGACCTGAGGAAGATCTTAAATTTATAGGCCTCTCTACAGTCATAGGCCATGTGGATTAATAACTTGCATCTACTTAATAAAGCAGTGTAGTTTACACATTCTATAAACTTTTCTATGTAAATAGTCATTGCTTTTTGATTGGAGTACATGTCCAGAGTTAGGGTTCCTGTAGGGCTTTTCTTTTAGAAAGAGAAAGCAGTTACTGAATCCCCTCTCTATGAAATCCTGCTTGTCTGCATCTCCTGTCTTATTCAGGGCCATCTTTTTCGTCCAGCTTCAGTTTGGCTAGTTTATTTTCTTGCTGCTTTTCTCTGCCTGCTTTGTTTCACAGGAAGTCTTCTAAGAGAACAAGTGCTGTGTGAGCATCTGCATGCTCTGCTGCTTTGGGTGGAGATTCTGCTTTAGTTACCAGCTTCTATTATGAAGCTTAACTAGGCTGAATGAAAAGTAGCAAGTCTGCTCCCCTCTTTCATTTTCAAGATGCAGTCATTTAAATCTGTATTTATATTTGTCTGGTCACACTGATATTGGTAGTGTTGTCACTTCCACATGTTTCACTTCACCAGTGTTTATATTTGTGATCATAATAGTTTTGTTTTTTTCTGCTAAACATTTGGTGAAAAATTCCATCTGCTGAAGGAAGTCAAAAGAACTTACTGGACCTGTTCGTTGTACAAAACTGCATTAGATGCCTGATTTCTGCTGCATCAAGCTGCCTAAATTAAAAGTGTTTGAAAATGCTGTCTGGATTATTCTTACATATTTAAGAAACACTTGAAAATATAATGCTTTCTACATCTTCTATTTGTAGTAAATTTACTCTTAGTTACCACTGTCACAATTAAAGGAAGAAGCTAAAATCCTAATTGATTTTGGAATATATCCTCGGTAGGTTCTTGTCAACTTAATTTATCAACATCTACATGTGTTATAAAATCGCTGTTAAATACTGCATATCCAGCCGAGTATGGGTTTTATTTTAATGAACTATGGTGCATGTAAAATGAACAAGCAATTATTATATATTCAGCTGGGAATAAAACCTGGATATTTACATAGGCAATTATAAGATTGAAAAGGTTTTGACACTTCCAGGGACTTTATGGAATTTGTTATGATTTTTCTTTAATCTGCTTTCTATATCTCTTTACTTCTCCTCTTCTCGTAGCAATTGTGACTAATTACTTGCGCAAAATGATCAGTGAGCAAATTAATCTTCTCCAAGCAGTTGCAAAAGTCATTTTATTGTCATCTTGTTGCAGCTGTTAGAGCAAAAGCTTGTGGGGGAAAAATGGGATGAAAAGATAGAGTTGTGCTTTGCCTTTCCCTAGGGCCACCTAATCGTTATAAGGGAAAGGGACATTGTTGTATCTCGCGATGCCAGTGTGCCAGTGTCTGCCATGTCTGTCTTGCAGCCGCTGCATTGCTGCCCTGCAGGGATGGGGAGGTGCAGCAGAGGTGGGTGGGAGCTGGTTCCTGGTGTTTTCTAAGTATTCACCCTCCAACAGATATATTCCCAGAAACCACATTAGCGTTCAAGAACAAGAGAAACCTCTATTTGTGCTGCTGTGCCTGACACTGAGCAGAGAGAATGTAGGATGTTTTGGAATCCCCTCTCTTTCTCTCTTCCTAATTTGTGTGCAAGTCTTAGAGATTAAATGTCTGCCTTTTTCCTGTTTCAAATTAGACATTGACATCTTCCGTTGCAACAGCCAGCAACTAAAGAGCAGCTGGAGTTTCCTTTTAAATTGTTGAACTATTGGGGAAAAAGTTCTCCCAAGCTTCAACTTCACTGAAGCGCTCAGTGCAGCCTCTCTGATGCTGCATTTCACCAGTTTGGTTTTAAATTCCCTCATTTTGCCTTCACTTCTTTGAATACATTGACTCCATAGAACAGTTTGACAAAATTTGTTTTGCACTTTGGCACTGTTTATTCCTTTCCATCAAGTAAATTGATGTGTATAAACAGGTGTTGATAAGCATTTAGTGGAGTAAATAGGTATAAAAATAACAATAGAAAGTTCTTTGTTTTTACCTTTTTGAAATGTACATGGATATTTCAGCAGAGAATGGAGGCTACTGCAGCCTACTGTTTTTTGGGGGGGAAGGAGCTGTAAAAAAAGAAGAGATTCAGTCATTTGGAGGAATGCTAGATATCTAGATAATTTGTGTTGCAACCTGAATGTGCAAGATTTTACTGTTATCTAAAATGCAAGGTTAGTAGATGCTTTTATGCTCACTTTATTCTGTCTTGTAACTTTTGTAGGAAGGGTTACCTAAAAAACATCTCATTCGTCTTGTAAAAATAAAGATAAAATTGATCAAAGTTGGACTTCCTTTAGCAAAGCAGAGAAGATGACATAGCCTCATGTTAATCATCAGTCAGCATTGATATGATCTCATCTAAGTAAGTCAGACATCTTGAGATCTTGCCCTCATTAGCTGGAAGAAAGGCCATTCTGGATAACACATTCCAGTGCATAAGACAAAGGAAGAAAGCCGCTCATCAGAGACAGAAAAGATATAATGTCTTTAAGATATGTCTCATTAAATCATTCTGTTTCAAATTCATTGTAATCAGATATTGACCTTTACAATAAGAGAAATAGCCTCACTGACATTCTCTAATAGGGATAAAAAGAAATCTAGTCTTGCACTGCAGCAGTTGTACAGTTTATCTGTGTAATTGATACCATACAAGTCAGTAAATTAATCCTGCTATTAAAAAAAAAAAAATCAGTAAACTAATTTATTAAATAAAACCCAGGTCTTAATAGATGGTAATATTCTTTAGTAATTAATGACTGTTGCATTTATTTGCCCCTCTTGAGCAGAGGACTTGTAGAATGATTTATGACTTGCTTCTGTTCCCATAGATCAATGAAAGTTTTGCAGTAAGACTCCAGAACAGACGCTTAGACATGCATTGCTGTTGAGAGGCCTGTTTTCAGGCACTGAAAGCTTTAAATTTGTCATTATTTCCCTTATCTGTGAGGTTTTTTTATTTGGTGTAATATAAAGGTTATTTTAAAGTAGTTTATTTGTAAAAAATCTGCTGTGCCAAAATGTTGATCTGAGTTGTATCCTTAAATGGAAGATGTGACACTTCATATCTAGAGTCATTGATTTGAATTTTATTTGAATTATCATGGCTCTTAATATTTGTTAGCTTATCCATCAGTAATGTATTATTTCTAGTTCTTTTGATTTGTAAAATGTCAAGTCAGCTAATAAAAATACATAATATCACAGATTTCAGAATGAAGTTGATCAGTGGCTGCTGTATCTAATATTCCTTTCCAGATAGCTTATTCTGTATTGCAACACTGATCCTTTAATCTTTAAATAATCACCTTGAATGGTTGGTCTGAATTTTGGGAAAAATTCAAGAGAGGCTTTGTTACCTGCTGTTTAAATAAATATTGAAGACTTTGCATACTACTGCTGCTGCTTTTCATCAGTCGTAAATGCACTTTTAAGTAACAGAGCAGAATCCCTGCAAATACCTATACTAAAAAAAGATATAAAGAACAAAGCCAAATATCCCACACTTGTATTACTTTTTTAGTTCATGTAAGAAACTGTCCTGTAAATTCAAACCCTAAGGAGAGAGGTATTTTTGATTTCCTATCAGTGATCTGTTCTTAACCACTCATCTTCACTGGGTGTCCCTACATCTAGTGTTTTAAGATTTGAGGAAGAAGCGTTCTGCATTCATTAATTTTGTTAACCGTGATCTCCCCAAGAGAAGACCTTCAGCCTGCTTCTTTCCAAGTCTTGGCCTTTTTAGTTCCTCCTGGTAAGGCAGATGTTCTGTTTCCTTGATAACTTCTAAGTGCTAAGTCATAAGCTCATTTCTGAGCATTAAACCAGAAAAATTGCATTCATTTTCATACGGTTGGTGTAGTCTGCTTTTATGTTATAAGTAATTTATTTCACTGTTGTGCTCAGCTTGTTTCTGGTTAGGTGTATTGCTTCTCTGTTTAAATGTTTGGGTTATGAGAGCTTGTTCATGTGGTGACAATTCACTGGATTAAAGAGTAGGGGGTTTTTAAACTATACGCATAAGTAGAAATTAGAAGTATGTCTCAATCAAAGTAAAGCTCTTCTGGAAAAATACATTTGCAAGTGGCATTTATTGTGGCCAACAGTAAATTTATTTCTGTGTTCATATATCTAAATAGTAAATGTAAAAATTATGATTTGTGGAATTAGATTGCCTGGGAAGACTGTGCATTCACTGACAGTTTCTCCAAAAAAGTTGAGCATTTGCATTGCTGCCTCATATTTGAATGCAAGTTGTTTGTCACATGCACAACTGTTTAGGTGCTTTGCTAGCTGGCAAAATGTGCAAATAATTCTAAAATAGTCAAACATCACTAGTATGTAGAGACACCTAATGTGTATCTTGCACACAATTCGGTGTTCCTAAATGTGATTTTCTTTTTTTTTTTTTATTTTAATTAGGAACTGGTTCTTTCTCTCTAGGGTTTGATTTTGCTGTGTTCTGGATTCTGATTTATGAGGAGACCATTTCACATAATTCTAGCATTATAAAGAGATCCTAAAATGAATAGATATGAAATGCTTTTAAGAATTTCTCACAGTGACAAACTGATGTTAAAAAAACCTGCCCTTCTGCATAAATTAGCATAATCACATATATTGGGGGAATACTTTTGGGATTAAAGTTTTAGAAGCATTTTTGTGTTTGCATAACCCAGGTATAGCTCATGCGCATACTTGTAACAAAATTGCTCCTATAGCTTTTCCTAGGTTAATATTGAATATTAATATCCATATTAACAGTGATTTTTCAAAGACAGATAAGTGTGTGGGATTGCTTGTAAACAGGCTTCACCAAAGGAGCACTGGTTTTGATCCAGTTGAGAATCAAAGCCTTCTTTCTGGGGAAAGTGCTTCAGTGTAGCTGTTGCATAGTGTGTTGTAAGGTAATGTGCGCTATCATTAAACTTTGTCTCCTTTTTTTTTTTTATAGTAACATTGGATAACTGTAGTTGATTTGATGATAAATACTAATATTGATGGGAGAAACCACCTACAGTTTCCTCTTCTCTCTTCTTTAGTACCAATTATTGGCTTTGGGATTAAGACAAGTTATCAGAAAAGCTCTTCTGTTTTGAGCAGTGAATTATATTCACAGCAGGGTTGTATTTCAGAGAGACAAGAACATGAAGGGACATAGTCTGAGTGGCTTAGCTCTTGGTCCATAGACCAATTCTCATACCAACTTTTTTTCTTTAGAAATTTAGTTTACTCTGACCATTCAAAATTCCTGACAGTCTTTTTTAAACATCTCAGGGAGAAAGTGGCATTCTCTTTTTTAATTTACATGGAGATGAACATTAAAAGTGGCTGACTAATTTGTTGTTACAACCTCAGATATTACTGTCTCTAGGCAAAGGAATATTTGCTTTCAGAGCCCCATCTTCTTGCTGTCATTTATCGTCCCAGCAATGGAGCTGCTTTGCTTTTGTCTGAACAATCTGATGTGATCTAATGTGTTCTGTCATCTTATATTGAGAAGGCACATACCTTCAGGCATAGGCCAGATCTACAGCAGCAGAGCCCAAATGAACTTGAACACGAGGTCAGTCAACTGCACAAAATACATCACACAGTTATTCCAAGGCTCGTGCTGTGTCTATAATTGCCCCTTGTTCTGTCATTAGAGCTCCCTTACAAGTCATTATTTTGAGTCAGAAGAGCTGCAGGGAATAGTCAGCCTGATGGTTAGTATAGTACCAAATAGATAATATAAATATCTCCCAGCACAGAAATACAAGGAGCAGGTATTTAGATTAAACCTAATAAAATGTGTGGTGGTTAGTCCCTTTTTGATTCTAAATTAAAATAGTACTTCTAAAACTTTCAGTAAGACTGCTTATTCACTTGGCCCCTTGAAGTGATATGTTTTTTCACTGGCAGGGTTTTAGAAAAAATAAATGGAAACTGGGCAGTAATTGTGCTGTGAGGATATAAAAACCTTTTTGAAATAAGAGTTAAGCCACAGAACTCCTGTCCTTGAAAGTACTGCTCTGTGGTTTTCCATAGATCTTAAGTCATCTGAATATGTCATTAGGAAAAAAAGAGTCAGTGTTGTCCGGTATAACAGATGATGTAAATTCATTAATTTCTGAACCCAACCCAGTTTTAACCTATGGTATCTAAACTTCGTATGGTGTGGTTAGCTGCTCTTCTGATCATTCTTACTCTTCTGGGGTGTCTATAGAGCACTTGGCAAACAGGCTCCTTGCAAGTGCTAACTAGCAAGCCCTCCTGGCTAGTTCCTTATTTAGGGTCCCCCTCAGGCTTCCTAAATGAAGCACCTTCCCATTAGTGCAACCAGACTCATACACACAGACTTACAGTCTTTACTCTCCCGAGCATACGTGCACCTGTACATACATGTTGGGTGAGCATGTTCGCACAGGCCGTCTTCAGACAGCCCACGAGTGGTTCACAGGCTGTCTGTCTGAGAGTCGTGTGAGCAGGTCCTGGACAAGAGAGCTGTGATGCTTTATAGATGCCAATTTTGATTCTAAGTACAAATACAAAGTGCTTATTGGTGAGTGAGAGAAAGAGGTCAGATGGACAAAGTACTCCAAAGCAGCTGAGTGATTTAAGACCTCAAGAGAATCATATGTGAGGTGTATATTTTCTTAGAGAAGCTAATTCCCTCGTGTTATTGTTACAGTCAGTGGAGAGTTTCCTTCATGGGGGTGTTCACAGAACATGAAGTTATGGTCCATCTTCCTCTGCTGACTATGGAAAAGGATCAGGGAATATGAAGTTCCCACACTTAAAGCAAGGCTGTGAAAGTCTCAGTTTCATTTTCAGGAGGAATGTGGAGAGTCAAAACAGAGACTGTTTGTTTCAGGTATGGTGGCACTGTGGAAATTCAGAGAAGTTACAGATAAGAGCTGAAGTTTTCTAGATAGGTGAAAAGAGGTATGTGGTAAACAGGCCCTTACAGGTGCAGGTCTGTAGATGTTTCTTAATGTGGAAGATAGATTCACAAGGTGTTGTGGTTTGTGTTCAGAGGGCAACTGAGCACCATGCAGTTGCTCACTCCCTCTCTTCCCCCTCAGCACTGAGAAGATAAGCAAAGGCTTGATATTCGAGATAAGACAGGGAGGGATAAATCACCATTACGGTCGTGGGCAAAAGACAAACTTGTTAGGGGAAGAAAAAATGAACATAAATTTATTACAGACACTAACAACAACAACACTTAACAAACAGAGTAGGACAGTGAGAAGAATTACCACATCTTGAAACCTCCTTCCCCCAGCCCTCCCTTCTTCCCAGGCTCAGCTCTGCTCCCGATATCTCTGCCTCCTCCCCCAGCAGCACAAGGGACAGGGAATGGGGGTGCAGTCAGTGCTGCCGCTTCGTCCATCTTTGTGGAGGGGGAACCTCTGGAACTTCTCCCCCCTGCTCCATCATTTTCCCCCTCTCACAGCAGACGGTCCTCCACAGCTTTTCTCTGACTTCAGTCCCGCTCACAGGCTGCAGCCCTTCCTGAGCTGCTCCAGCATGGGACACCCCCGCATGCTGCAATCCTCCCAGCACTGAACTACAACAGCGAGGGCAGCTTCTTCCCACAGGATCCCAGCTGGCTTTGAGTCCAATTACCTTAATTTCTCATGTGGGGCCCCTCACAGGCCATAGACCAGTGTCTGCTCCACCATAGACCTCCATGGTGGCGGGAGGGCTGCTGTGCTGTCTCCCCACAGGATACAGGGGGGTCTCTGCTCCGGCACACCTCCCCCCTCCTTTCTTCTTCCGTTCCTCCACTGACCTTGGTGTTCACGCAGCTGCCGCTACTCCTTCTCACGAGTCTCACTCCTCCTTCCCCTTATTAATTACATTACGGCAGAGGCACAGCCCCTGTCGCTAATTGATTTGGCCTTGGCCAGAGATGATTCCGACTTGGAACCGGGGGAGCTTTGAGAAGCTTCTCACAGGGTACACTGCTATAGCCCCCTCCACTGCTACCAAAAGCCCCACCACTCGCTCAAACCCAGGACAACTGGATTAAAATGAACACCAAGTATCCATCAGAAACTCAGGACCAGAAGAATTTGAATAAGAGCTGTAGACCTTTTGGCAAAATGTTAGTCCCCCAAGTTTTCTGTGGTAAAAATGTCAACAAGTTATTAATTCTTTCTGTTGTAATGGTAAAAGTGGACATTATTTGAAATATACTAAAGCAGACCACAAGTTTTCAGACTGAAAACAATAACATGGATTTGCTGGTGCTGCTGAACTTCATATTCTCTTTGCAGTCGTACTCATAACAAATGCGTAGATAACCGTGACAAAGCCAGCTTTATAAAGGACAGCAATCTTACTTCTCCATATAATAAATAATATTTTTCATTGTTCTACAATAAATGATGAGCTAACCAAATCCCAGCTGAAGAAATGTAACACAAAATGGCACTTAAACCATTCTTCCAATGATTTTGTTGAGGACAAGAGAAAAAAAAGATTTCATCGTAAGACTTCATTACTCTTGTGTATTCACAACAACAGATACAACAGATTTGCAGCCAGTTAAAAGCAGGATAGTGTTTACTGAGATTACAGTCTGTAAAGAGGATAGTCCTTTCTACATAGATCTTGATTCCGAGATGATCTACAGAAGCCATGGAGGTAAACCAACAGTCAGATTTTAAATAGAGCCCTAAAATGAAATCAGATGTGGTCTGGATGCAATTTCATTACTTTCTCAGGTTGTTATTTCTGAACAGTATTACCACATGGAAGCAAAAGCACACTGAGAAAGAAGAGGTACAACTTCTTGTCTCCTGAGGTCGTCCTTTAGAATAGAACAAGTGTCAGTCATCACAAGGTCATCTGCAGTGTGATCAAACTCAAAAGCTCAAAAATGGTGACTCATGTCTGCTTAAAATATGAAAATATTTTAAAACCTTGATATTTAATAAACAAATACAATAGTTTCTCTAGATTTGTTTCTGAAGGTGTGAATTCACAGTCCGTGTTTCCCAGCTTCTCTCATATAAAGGTATAGGAAACACACATTTTAAATGAGAACACAGAATCTGGATTGTAGGAAGTGGAGCTATTAAAAAAAGAGACCAAATATTTTACGTATATATGAGGGCATTATGAGAATCATGAGCATTGGCATTTCCCCACAGTGATATTGTAGTTATGGTACTTACAGTACAGAGCTTTCAGAATATCATGACAAGGATATTTATAAACAAGTACTTATATGTAGTATGTATATGTAAAAAGCTAACTTCTCATAGTACACCATCAACAAATGTTATTGCATCTCCGTGCTTAAAAAAAAAAAAAAGATGACAAAAGAAAAAGGCACATACTCTAGTAACTTCCTATGTCAAATCTCAAAGTAAGCTAAGGCTCCTGACACCTGATTTCAGACTGGTAGCTGAATAGCAATGCTAATTTTGTACAGTTTATAGAATTATGTAATTATAGAAACTTATCTATAAAAAACTCATGAGGTGAAATGGAAATTTTCTCTAATGTATTAACTATTTTGGCAACCACAGTGTATGAGAGAATTATGCTTGACTGAGATAGGAAAAAGAAATAAAAAACCCAGGCATATAATGTTTCTACTGCTTGTGAAGGATCCTTATTCATAAATATGTCAACTTCCCTTGAAGAGTTTGGGAATCCAGGGATAGGATGATACTTTTCATTATAATTTGTGAATTGTGGTGGGAACTTAATTAAATGTCTCCCAGAAAACCGTAAAACTATAGATCTATTTTAGGGCTAAAGCCATTTTTAACAACTTAGTGTTACAAATGCTCTATCTGACTTCTTGTACCAACTGGGTCACTGAGCCTATCCTTGCATATCAATTCATATTTCAGAAATAGAACACATTAACATTATGAAGTGTAATGAATGGCACAGGGGCCTAAAATATTTTTTAATTCTTGTTTCAGAACTCTTTTATTTTAGGCACCCTGTGCGCAGGGGGCTGTGAAGGTTTCCTGTCTGAAATTTGACTCTTGTATAGAATTTCTATAGTATAAACATTCTATTGAAAGCATCCTGTATAAAATATGCAAACAGAATTTGGGACCTATGTTCAGCTAAGTTTCACTATCTGTTTTTCATAATATTATCTTATTTTATTTTATGGCAACAAGTCTTATGAATTAACTATGCTATGTTGTAGTCTTTATGGATTATTGTCTTAAATATTCTAGACTGGTCAGCAAGCACTTCATATCATAGCATTGTTCAGAAATGCAGTGAATGCTGATGTGGACAAGCTGTTCAGTCAGTATACAGACTGCTAGAAGAGACCAAATTTAGTACCTCATACCACTGTAGATTACAGATTTGCAATGTAGCAGTTAATGCCAAGACAGGAGAGATTCTGCATGCATGTAGTCTCACTTCAGAAATTAATAGAAGACTGGAAAGCTTGTATTAAATTAACATACAGTTGAGCATCTCAAACTATGGATATTGAAGCTGGAACTGGCTTTCCAACTTGCAGTACTAAGATTCAGGAACCTGACTTGCCCTATAAACAAGATTTAAATCTATCTTTTTAGTTTGGTTTTGGATTCTTGCAGTTCAGTTCCTCCAGGTGTGACCACCGTGCTCAGCAAATTTAAATTAAGACAGAAACGATATCCTAGCTCTTCAGAAAACTAGCTGGTAAGAGAGCATTTGTCTGGTGCTCTGTGCTTGCACCAATTGCTTCTTATTAATCCGTAGTATGTAGGATCAGAGTCGAGGTTTCAGCCTAACATCTAAAGGACAGTAGTGGAATTGAATGAAAGACCCCAATATACGTCTAATTTTCCGACATTGATCCCCTTAGAGTTCAAAAAGTGGTCAGCTTCAGTAGAGAATTATGTAAATGATGTTTGTAAACTCATGGCGGAAGACGGACCACAAGCATCATTATGGTGGTGATGAGTACAGAACTGTCTTCCTCCACATGGGTCTCCACCACTGCCAGCGAAGACAACAGACAAGACAAAGAAAGGACAAGACAAGATAAAGACAAGGAGAGAGAAAGGATAATAGAAATTAAAAGCGAGAAGATGGGGATAGATAAAAAGCACAGCATAACCTGTATGAAAACTGGTACTGTGACATTTTGTGATTTTGTTTATAATAGTTTCAGATGCAGTGGGTTAATGGGTGACAGGCTCTGCTACTGGAAAAAAAGAAAAAGGAAGTTCTTACAGTCTTGAGTTTTCCATGATCAATTGAATTTAAAATACAGTGTGTTTCTGGAAAGACCATAAAAGGTATTTTTATGTGTGCGTTTTGGATACCTGTTTTGCCTGACTGGCTCTGCAGACATAAAGCTGCATATTTCAATATGTAAGTGAAGTCTTCTCTTTGTCATGTTATTTTTTTTTTAAAGAGAGATTGAATAGTGCACATGTCAAGAACTGAGAATCCTCTGCGTTTTCTTTCAAGCCTTTGTGTACATGATGAGCTAGAATAACCTCCCTGAACTGAATTATCCTTCCATACTATGGTTCAGTGAGTATCATTATATTTCAGCACAGCTTGAGTGATTTTTAATGCCAAAAACATCAGCAAGAAATACAAATGTTACAAAAATATTGAAACAATACCATAAAAAAACCCAGGATCATAAATACTTTACTTTGCAAGGTCTGGAAGGTCAACATAGCTATAGTGTGGAAAATTAAAATGCTCTCCATGTGAATGCCTTTACAAAAAAAAAAAAAAAAAAAAAAAAAAAAAGACAGTGTTTTACCCTAGAAATACAGAATTCCTATCAGAGGCCAGTTAACAATAAAAGCTGCTTTCATGGTACTTGAAACTGATGAAGTTAATTCATCCATGATTGTTTTGTGTTTGTTACCTGCATGTTCTTAAATACAGTATAATTAAAGCAGAATTGGAGAAAGTAGAAAGTCAGTGGCAGCTTTCATGTAAGTGATGCACTGTACCACGTAACACACATCAACCTAAGATTTTGCCAGGATGAAATCCGACGAGTACAGGCAAGAACTGATGTTTGTGACAAGCTTTGAAGTCGGGAGCCTTCCCCTCTGCAGGCAGGTGTTGTGCCAGTGCACAGCCAGACTGTCACTGCCCGGGAGCACGGGGACGGGGAGAGAAAAAGCAAAGGAGGGGCTCTGCTGCAGGTTGCAGATTGCCGCGGTGGAATTGAACAATTAATATTTTAGCCAGTCTTCCTTCACTCTCAGTTACTGTTTTGCCACTGGAAACTTGCCTTTGTCCATTAATCTTGTATCAGAAGTTGTTCTCTCCCTTGAAGGTCTTGCTCAGTTTTGGTGTTTCAGTACTTGTATATGCACTCACATGCTATCTTTGCTTTACAAAGAGAAACCTCAAAACCTGCCTGCCTGTGCAGGTTTGTATTTCTCCATGTCTGTTACTATGTATCAGTGACTTTCAGAGGAGGTGACTTGTTCTTGCGGTCTGCAATATCCTCCCTGAATGCAGACTTGTAAATGTTTCACTCCTATATGGGTCTTAATCTTAATTGAAGGAAGGAACCTGTGAGAAATACAAGGAAATTTTTATCTTAATCTATTATTGTTAATTTAAATTTATATTGCTAGGTGTATCTCCCATGGATGCTCAAAATATGGATAAAATGGAATTAAGTGGTTTTGCTAACATGAACTTTATGATGATAAAATAAGCATTAAAATGTTTGATAGCCTTTTGGTGATCTCTGGTGGAATGGCTGAATATTAAATTTGACTTTTTACTCCATTTTCAAAAGCTGTAACACTGCCAACTGATGAAATTCCTGTTCAGCAGAAATGAGGAATTGATTATTTTGTCAGTAACTGACCTGTTGAGCCTGTTTTGTGGAAACAACTTATGACATGTAGGATGACGATATCAGTCTGAGAAATAACATTCAGTGAATACACAACCTTATAATGAACATTTTTATCATTTTTATTCCATCCCTTTATAATAACTCTCCTGCACTTTTTCCAATTTCCATTTTCACTATTTTCCAGCTCCTGACAACATAGAGTGCTTTATTTTCAAAGAACATCATCTTAAAATGTCTTCAAAATTTCCCTTCTAGGTGTTTTCTACCTAAACTTCCTAAGGAAGAGCTACAAGGAGGATTCAGGAACAAGCCTCTCAATACCTTCATGTTATGTCTTGGAATAGCAGGTAAGTAAACTGTTATGCTTCCTTCAGGAAATAGGAATCTTCATTTACAGAACCATAAAAAACAACAGATTGATTTTAACTTCAGGTTTTATTCTAAATGAATATTTTAAATCAAAGGATGCCTTCATTCAGCCTTTGGCTTGGTTCTTCATATACAAGCTCTGATTTCTCCACAATAGCGTTCCGGCAGTTTTATGCAGTACGATCACAGTGATGCAGATGACAAAGCAAGGTTTGATCTGCCCCGAGGCTGCAGGAGACAAGAAGATGCAGCCATAGTCTGTTTCTCTGTGCCGGCCTGTGTGAAAGCTGGCACCAGCGTGATGGAACGGGAGCAGCGGTGACACCAGTAGTTAGGACAGTGCTGTGCTGCTGGTGTAGTACAGGCACATACAGGGGATATAGCAATAAGAAGCCTCAGTAACTTGCTTGTACATCATTCTTCACCCTAGCTTAAATGTCATTGGCATTTTTTTCTAAAGCTACATTATAGCAATAAACAGAAAAAACCAACAGTTTGGGGTAAAAATTGCCATAAACCATAGTTCCTGAATTTGGCTGAAGCCTGAGCCATATCTGTAAGGCTGTCCTGCCTTTGTACACATACATATTTGATTTTAAAATAGTATGCAGGGGTAGAACCATTTGGTAAAAAGTTTTTTTTCTTTTTGTATTGCCTGGGAAAGGAAAGTCAATTTCTTCATGAATAGCAACTACATTAAAGGGAATTGGAAATGAAAGAAGTCTTTATTGCCTCAAAAATATCTTTTTTTTTTGCCTTAACCTCCCTGTAGTAGTACATTTTGCAAACATTAGGAACCTTCCTGGCCTTTTAAACTAAGAACTGTAGGCAAACAGCTGATACTGTAAAATGAACTGAAGTTCAACTTTTTATGTGGTTGCTTCTATTCTGTGTAATTATGTTATCAGCGGGAATAACATTTACTACCACTGAAAGTGTAAAAAGTCAAAGATGCTGTCTCAGCATATTAACTGACATAAGCTGCATATGCTACAGAAGGTTGCACACTTCTCACAGGCACTTCTCTGCCCTGTGGCAGGACAGACAGGCATGTTAGACCAAGTCAGGTGGCTCAGAAGTTAATACAATTTATGAAGATGTTTTTCCAGGAGAACTTAAACACAGTTTTTTTCTCTGTTTCACTCAGATAAAAATTGTATCTGATTTGCAAAATAGAGCTGCTGGTCATTTATAAGAATGCCATGACAACTGTTCAGGTTGTAATATCTGCCTTTTAACAGAAGTATCTTTTTCTCCTCTTGAGCTCATATTAGAAAATTTGTTGCTTACCAGCTGTATGGTAAAATTATTACACCAGCTGGTACATGTTTGTTTGTACCATATAAAATTAATTATCGGCTTTTTAGATCTTGGAAGGACACAAGCAATTACTTTGCATTTCAACCTTGTGAAACCTGATAACTAAATCACTAGGGAAATCCTGCATTTTTTCAAAATCCCATATGAAGTTGATATGCATAATTATTTTAAAATGCCATGATGTTTACGCAAATAAAGGCTCCACGCGATCAACAGTGATTTTATCTTTCTTGGCTTAAGACACAGCACATACTCAGAGGGGTTGAAAGCCACTGACTGCTGGTCATTACTAATTTAATAAGCAGCCCTCATAGTTCTTGCAGATACAAAAGAATCTGGCTTTACATGTGTAATATGCAGTGTGCAGAAAACACTTAGTGCAATTCTCTTTGAAACCTACAGGACAGTTATTAAAATTTTATGGTTCAAATTAAAATTTAAGATTAAAATACAAGATCAAAAGAATCAATTTTTTTCCCTCAATACTATTAGGAATAAGCCTTTTGGTATAGAGGGGCTCAGTGTCTTAAATGTCATGTCCTCCTCCAGAGAGCTAGACTAGACCTAATCACAGCTGAGTACAGGAACATAACTTTCTGTATATTTTTTTTTAAGAGAGGAACAAGCTTTTATTACTTTTTAATGTATTATGCTATTGTAGAATCATAGTACTAAGTACTGCTTGGGAACCAGTGTGACAGTTTTTGAATAAGCAGTTTGTTTCATCAGCAGAGGGAAATCCACAGTTGTGGAACTGTTAAAATGAGTTGGAGGATGCCAGAGGATTTGCTTCTTTGTCAAAAGAAAGGGGAGCAAGGGGAGGCTCATGCAGTAGCTCGGTCTGATTAATAAGTATCAGAGTGCCCATTTTTCTAAGGTTCTATGCCATTAATATGTCTCCCAGTGTCAAATCTAGTTGCCATTTCTCTTGTAAGACACTTTAATAATAAACTGCAAAATCAATGACACACAGAAGCAACCTTATAAGGAGAAAGTGCCCTGCTATATCTTAACTTGAAACACAAAGTCACAAATCTGCTTTCTGGTTTATGTATTACTTTCCTGAAACTTTACCACAGAGCTGTACTATCTGTGTAGCTCAGTTGTGAGAGCCATTTTTTGCTGTTCTGAACAGCTGTTTGTCACTGGGAGGTACAGTGAAGTCCTAGCCAGTTCTGTGATACAGATCACAAAGGAGGTGGCAAAGTGTTGCTTAATTTCATCCTGGAGCTGACACAGAACTTGTCAAGGTCACTAGAAGTGCTGCTGTTGGCTTCAGTAGAATTTGGGTAAGTCCTCACAGGCACAGCTCCCATGGGAGGCTGTTGGAACAGTACATGCCTGATGCTGAACACTGAGTCTGTGGCAGGTAACTTCAACAGCTGTGCCCTGTGCTGGTGAACAGACTAAAACCAGAATGTGCTCAGGGGTTCTTTCTACTTTTAAACAAACAAACAAACAAATATATATACACGCATAGTGACTGTTTTGTCATGCAAAATCTACTTTATTCCTCGAAGTTCACAAACACTAACTCATTAGCAAAGCGAAAGTTCATCAAGCTCTGCCAACCGGTGAATATTTATTCACCTATTTCAATCAATGGATGAAATCCATTAGTTTCATTTTTATGCAAAATAGGTATGTACCTCTTGTTTTCTCCCATAACTTTAGAGCTGAACCATGACAGCTCTAATTCTAGGATATTTTTTAAAAACTAGAGAAATTATGAGATTGATATCATATAAAGGAAAACAGTTTTCACAGAACTGATCAAACAGAATTAAGCCTTTGTCCTGTCTTCATAAATCTTCAAATCCTAAAGCAATAGAAAATTATTTGAGCTCCTTTTATTTCATTGAAGAGCTTAAGACGACTGGATGACCAGCATGAAATGCAATGTAGCATTAATTGAACAAATGCAGAACTGGATTACTCCAAATCTGTTGAGAGCTGCAGAATAATGGACATTATCGAGGGTTCAGTGGCAAATTCCTCTTACTGACAAGCATTTGTTATAACAGTGAAAGAAAAGCACTGCATGAAAACCATAAGCTACAAAATTCATTAAAAAAGATCCTTTTAAAATGATGCCCGAGAGACTCTCTCTTATCGCAAAAGTCAAAGCATGGCCATCTGTGGTTATCAGTTTTTCAGATTTGTGTATCATTGAAGTTAAATCGATGAAGAGGCTGACTATACCAAAGTGGAGAGAGAAAAAAAAATTTAGTTTTTAATCCAAGGAAAGGAAAGATAGACTGAAATCAATGAAAGAAAAGGAGCTGAGAGAACAAATAGATAAGGAAAAAACACTGTTAACTCTATAGATGGGGAAAGCAAGGACTGAGGAGAGGAAAAAGATCAATTTCTGGGGACGGGATCAATATATTTACACGTCATATCTCATATAGGTTCTCGTGTATATAAGAGTAGGGATTGCTATTTCTTTCTATAGGAGGATAAAGATGCAATGCATCTTTCACAATATCTAGAAAATAGGCTACCTGTTACCAGAACAGAAGGACGAGTGAGGCAGCTGTGGTACAATGATTTTTCTCCTATCACTGGACATGCATCAGGTGGTTCAAGTGCCATATGTAACATAGACCACAGTACCTGGTTTGCCATTCTATTGAACGAAATGTAGAGGAGCAGCAAACTTGATTGTTTTTCTAGGTGAAACTAATGACCACAGATTTAATCACAAGCAAGTAGACAATAACAGAAACTGCTATCCACACAGCCTTTAGTTCCTTATAGTAGATGGGAACTGTTTAGAATTCAGGCAAGCTCTGGTGTACCTCACCTTTTGAATTAACATATTTGCTTATTTATAAACCAAATGTCAGCAATTTTTTATCAGATCATTGCTACATGACCTACTTTACTAAGGGGGATGTTTTATAATGATGACACGACACTTCTGAGTGCTTCTCTGAGTTTGATTGAACTGTAATCAGCTGGTTCAGTAGAGGGAAAATAACATTAAAATTTGTTTTCAGTATACTTAACAGCAATGCCTTTCTCCACTATCCTTCACTGTAGCATTTGTCTTTGGCCCACTAAAGAGAGATATCAAAATCCAACTTGGTAGACTTTGGTTGCGTACTTACTTAGATTAGACCTAGATAATCCAACCTGAAGAGCTCAGAAACATTCAGAAACAGTGGGGTGGGGATTGTCAGTTCCCAGGCAGTCTTGGTAGCTCTTTCTGAAGCTGTAGTAGAAGACGTTTTGCTGTTTTATAATGTAGGACTTAATGTGTCTAATGGGGGTGAATCTTCGTATCAGTACAACTTTAAATATAGGACAGCAATGTGTCTATTTAACTTGCCAGGGAAAATGTCCATTAAAGTGATGTTTGGTCCATAAAAGACTGTTTTACAAAGTATTTAAAGAACTGTTATATCCAGTGGCAACCTGCATAATTTGTGTTTACCTGGTAGCTATTTGGATTTAAATTTGAATACTGTTCCTATAGTTCCTGCAGCAGGAGACAGCAGCCAGGAGGACAGCTGCCGCACAGTGAGTTTAAAGGGCATGCTAGAAAGTGAAGTGTGGGTAGGTGATTTCTGTGGCAGGATGAAGTTGGAGCAGGAACTTGGAGAGTGGAGGGTAGAAGGAAGTGTTCAGATTTTCTGCATTTATTTAATGGAACATGAGAACAAGGTAAAATAAAAATGACTGGGCAGTAACAGGGAGCATCTTCCTCCCCACTCAGAGGCTCCTGCTGCTTTTGTGGAGCTGTTGCAGGTGAAGTGTGCACGAGACATTAGTGGCTTTACTGCAGAGTACTGTGAACTATTGCAGGCACCATATAAAATCAATATGCAGATTGGCTAAACAACAGCCAATCTGTAAGCCTAACAGTCTGATAACTGATTTGTTACATGGTCAGACTTCACAACACTCTTGAAATCTCTAACTTTATTTTAGTGGAAAATTACCTACTTGATGTGGTATGCAGTAGCTGCTTCTTTTGATTTACACCTAGTTATTCCCACAATAATAAAACATTAATACTCTGAATCTTTCCTTTGAAAGATATTCAGTATAATAAACTATGCATTAGTGTATCTGCTTACTTTTTTATTCTCTAGTTCCTTAGAGTTTTCACTTCATGTATGCCAGTTTTTCGTTTTGTTTTTGAAGTTAGCTCTCCCAACAGTCCATTTCTGTTATATTCTAAGACAACATAATCTCAAACTGCTGACATAGTATGTCCATTCTAGTGGCCACTATTTAATATCCTTAAACCCTAACTCCCTAGAAAAGTACTGAGAAGAAGAAGCCCTAAAATGTTTTCATTTCAGAGATTTGTTGAATATGCATTTACTTTTACTGAATGCCCTATTAAATGTATCAGTGTAATTTAAAAATAGCTTTTACAGATGTTTACTAGAACTTTGGGAACAGTTGAATGAGAATTTATTATGTCGATAAAGGTTTCAACTATAACTGAAAGTAACTTCAGAATTTTTCATTTTCTTTTTACACATCAAGAAGACTTCTAGCTTTACAATATAGAGTATATCCTTGCAAAGGAATTTGTAAATTGAAAAAGTAACATAAGATCAATAATATCTAAGTGGGCTGGACTCTGATAAAAGTCCAAGACAGAGGATCGGAAACATGAATGGCAGAAATGAATTAACAGATGGTTGTGGCAAAGGGAGTGTTAAAACATGCTAGCATTGGCAGGAAGGGCTCGTCTAAACACAGTTCTTTGTATGTTCGCAATTGCCTGCATTACCTTTGAACAGCTACTTCAAAGTGGCAGACTCATAAGAGCATGATGTTCTGCCTGAGCTGAGACGCTCCCCTCGAGGTAACTCATTCAGGGTGCTGCAGTGCCATGGCTGCCTCACTCCTCATGTCCTAAAGAGCTCTTCAGGTCTTGCTTAGGTGTATATCCACAGTGTGTATGTTATGAAAATGGAGCTCAGTGAAAAAAAAATGGATGAATCAAACAGCTTCCAAAGTAAATGCTTAAATACTGCTGCAATTTCCCCCAAATCAAGCAAATCTCTCCCCCTTATGCTGTGACATTAGCGCTATTGAAAAATGACTCCAGAGAAGAAAGTCTGAATGATCTGAGAATTGCAGTTATTCTCAGAGATTCTTCAAATTGATATTGGAGTTTTTAATCTAATGTTTTTCTATTGCATTTACATAGCTCCTTAGTAGAAAATACAGACTTCAGAAATAAAAAAGGTTTGAGTCTGGTCCCAAGACTGCTGAACTACAGAATCAATGCTTCAGAATCAATGTCTGAATCATCATTTTAATTGATATTCCTGCTTCTGGTTGCTGTTTGGAGAGGGGTTGTCCAAAGCTCACAGAAATCCATCCAGGTCTTTCTGCTTAGCTCAGTGGATTTTGAATTAGATCCATTGCAAAGCCGAATCAAGGGGGTCAGAAGCAGCAGACTGAACAGGAGATGGGACAAGGGGGAAGTGGCACTGTACGGGACGTGCAGTGTTCACCACAGAGCGTGGGCCCAGTCTGTGTCTGTAAGAGAGTCTCCATGGAGAGCTAAAAAGAAAATTGGGTTTTGCGTTTTCAGCCAAGGAAGTTACTTTGAACACATTTGATTAAACAGAATATTTCATTTTACTGTTTTAATAATAAATCATACACACTGAATAAATGTAATATTTGTAATACCATTAAAATGTAATTTCTTTTGTACTGTGAATGAATTACATGATAGGTGTAGCATACTTTTTCTTTGTTCTTAGTAGAGTTTTAGCATGTAATTATTTTCCAATTATCTGACTGTTTCTTGAACATTTTAATCAGTTTTGGAAGTGGCACTGAGGAGTTTCATTTCATTGGGAGCAAGGGCTTTAAATGCCACCATGGGCTTGGACCTAGTCCTAAAACTCCTGCCAGGCACTGTTTTTCAGTGTTAAATAGCTCTGAAATGGATGGCCCCTGAACACACTAAATGATTCTTTCCAGTTGTCATAAATTCAAGCTGATACAATACAGCCTGCTGTTAATTTTCTTTCTCTTAAGACAGTGATGCCAGTTCATTTCTGCTGAGGCCATAACCTCTTGGTCCTGCTCTGGTTTGTCTTCTGATTTTAGGAATGGTCAAGATTTTGTGTATTTCAAAAAGGCGTAAACCTTTCTTTCTGAGAAAGTGGTCATAAGTTGTGTTGTACAGCTTTCATTGATGTTTGCTTCCTTCCTGTTCTGCATCTCTTAATCACTTCAGTGAATATAGAGCAAAACAAAGAATAATGGTCAAACAGGTGTTTCTATTTCTGCAGGGATGCAATTTGAACGCATTTGGGTGTTTTGTTCTGTTAAGTTTTTGAGAATTCTTACTCTAAACTTCTGAAATTAGGCTTTTGAGCTCATGATGGTTGATTTGATCAACTGTAAGTCTTCTTTCCTGTCTGGCACAAATCCAGTCTATGAGCACAATGGTATTAAAAGGCTTTTGTTGCCAGCTCTGTTGATCTGTTGCAAGGAGGCAAGAGGAGTCCAAAAGTTAAGAATTGTAGGCATAAAATTGAAATTGTACTGGAAGACAGACTCTTTTGACAATGGAAATTTTATAGTGATCTAGCTGCTTTCTGTGCAGACCAATATCCACAGCTGTGTTACATGACAGTGAGTAGCATCTTTGTTTTCCAGGGTGCATCACTCATCACATAGCATCCTGATTATTGGCTATAATGAGTGTGATCTGATGGCACCTTCAACATCTACCGTGGCTGTACAGTCGCTTTTGATGTCGGGTAACCAATGCTGCATCAGTCACGTGTGACATGGGGGCATCAGTGGCTGATGGCATGGAATACAGATAGTGTGGGCTGGGTGACATAAAAGGTGTGGAAGTGACAGATACTCAGTATTCTCATGTCCTTTCTCAACTCTGCATTCACCTTACAAAAGCCAAGAAACTTGTAGTTTATATCAGTGAAGTGGTACCCAATATGAGGCTTGGAATTAGACCTTTAGTGGGCTATAAATTACAGTATATGGCAGTAAAATACTATTTCTCCATTGTATATAGTCTGATGATTTGAAATGAGTTGATGCTATTTCCTCACAGCTCACAATTTGGTAGTATTGAGGTTGCTGACAGAGTAAAGGTGATTAGTTAATATATTACTTAATAAGCTTTATTTACTTTAATCCTGCAATGGGATGAGAGGAGGGGCTGCCTCCCAAATACAGGCCATCTTTTACATAACTATTTTAATTTAATGTCTAATGTACCATAATGTTTGAAAATCTTATGTCCTCCTTTTTATATCCTCGTGCGTGTAGTGTGAACACATTTGAGAAGACATAGCGAAGTAACAGCTCTATATTGTTATGGTTTTCAGTATGGTTGTCATACATAACCATGAAATAAGCAGATTATACTTCTTTATTAGAATAAAGTAGGCCCTTGCAAATTCTTAACTTCATGTAAGTGGAACAGAATTGTATGGAGCTTTCATTTGTAATGTTATGAAAATTATACATTTATAAACTAACAAAAGTTATATATTTACTATGAAGTATAAGAATGGTAAATTACAGAGCAAAGACAGCTACAGACAAAAGAACTATATTGAAATAGTAATTGTATTCATAAAGATCAAAGCAGCTTAGGAAAGAATAAAGCTTCATTTTATATAAACTTTAAAATACAATTGTCATGGTTTTCAACTTTTTCAGCATCTACTGTTTATATCTGTAGTGGTAAAATCTTTGTTTCTGTTATATTGTCATGGTCATTTATGTTCTCATTGTAATAAAAGAAAAATGATCTGTCTAGTAGCAAGTCAGTGTTTACTAATAAGTTTTTAAAAAACAGTTAAATATTATTTTGTAAGGTATTCACTGGGTTTTAAAGAGCAACTGTTAAACAATATAAGGGAAGAAAAATTTATTTATTTATTGTTCCTTTAGAAGTACTTCAGAGACACTTTTTCCAGTGTTCAAGG
Source organism: Tyto alba (assembly GCF_018691265.1). Taxonomy (NCBI): domain Eukaryota; kingdom Metazoa; phylum Chordata; class Aves; order Strigiformes; family Tytonidae; genus Tyto; species Tyto alba. The sequence goes on from NW_024881279.1 coordinate 15,944,591, forward strand.
GCAGTCGTTACTAAAATACATAGGGATCCTTTGTTCTGTCAATGAAAAATGGAAACATTTTATGGAATTGACACTGTCATCACCACAACATTGCTTAAATAATTAGTCGTCCTTACTCAGATATGGGATCATTGACTTGGTGCATATCAAACTGACAAGTCATCCTGTTAAATTTCAGTTTGTTAGTTCTTATTAAAAAATACTTTTATCATTCTCTCCCAGTATTTTGATATATGCTCTTGGCGTTTCTGATATCAATTACACAACTGGAAATTGGTTTTGCATTATTTCTTATTTTTTTTACTGTAATTCACATGTTAAAGTTTACCTCAGAACTTCCCATGTCTTTATAAATAACAATATTACTAGTTTTTATTTCATCTTTCAGCATATCTCATTGTGTTATACAGGCAATAAAAAAAGATTCTGTTGTAAAGCTGTTACTTCTTTGTTTCCCAGAAGCAGATATTGAGTGCAGATCATTTAAACCCTGGACAGATGCTGTGCCAAGTGGGGTTTTGGAGAGTGTGTGGCCTGAGGTGTGTTCAGACTCAGTGAAGGCTTCTTAGCAGAGACTGGTATCTTACGCCGGGAGCAAAGATATGATGGCTTGGGGGTGGAGGAAGGTCATGCAAGTCATGCTTTACACATCCAGAGACCCAAAAGCACCTTTAGATTTATCTGAGGTTGACATTTGTGTATAAAGGGATCAACTTTCCTGGTCTTAGTTTATCATGCTTTCTATATGAATTACAATTGCAAACATATTCTTACCTTATTCTTTTCTGTCCATCAGACAATGCACATATGCTTCACTCCCCCAGAAGCAAATTGTCACTTAGATTTTTGACTTGAGGTTTTGAAGTGCCTATGCAAAATTACTCCAAAAGATAGTATACTGAGTTTTCAAAGTAGATAAGAGCCCTATTGTCTCTCAGCCGGACTCCCTGCACAGCTCAGCACACAACTTACATCCATACATCTTGTAGAAATGAAGTGTATTTCCTTACAATAAATATATTGTTGAAAAAAAGTCAATTTATTTCAGTGTTTGAAGAGTGAGAGATATGTCATTCCTTTGCAAAGGAGGACAATTGGTATCTCATTAAGAATGTCTAAATCTCATTTTAGCTGCTCCTTGCAGCAAGCTCATGAACATCAGGAGTGTTTGCTGTTGGTCCTGACAGGAGATTCTAGGAAATAGCCTCTATAGGAAAGAAAGGAGGGAATGAAAGGGTACACAGAGTATCGCTGTGCTGAAAACTAGATCAAACTGGCACTGTCATCTGTAAGGCCTGAAACAGGATGAGACTGAAGAGGGTTCAAAATAGAATGACTTCCCATTCAATGTTATTTAAAAAAAAAAAAAATAAATAAATTGGGTTAATATCTAAAAATAAAAAGTAGAAAAGTAATTTTCCCTTGCTGTTCTGCCTATTGTATCTTCACAAATGTGGGTGATGAGCTGTGAGCTACAGGTGCATGAGGACAAATTTCCCCAAAGGCTGCTATTCTTTTGTATATTCAGTTTACTTCTGTTGCATTTGTCTCTATGATCCTCTCCTAGTAGTTCAGTTCTGGGAACAAATCTGGCTGCTCGGACTAACAATTTTTATGGATGTTCATGGTATTCAGCTGCCAATCAGATGCATGCAAATGCAAATTGGACAGTTAGATACAAAAGGACTTTGATTTGTCTGTAAACCAATCTTGAGCCTGTGAAGTCTCAGTATGGATTTTTGTAGGTGGAATTTTTGCTTTCTTAAAAGGACATTGAACCTTTGAAACACCTCCACTTAATGGTTGGTCGGGTCAGTTTTTTTATGCTTACTTTCTAGATGATGAGAATCTTACAAGCCTGAAGCTTAGCCTGAAAACATATTGCTGAGGCTAAAAATGCTTGCAAAATAATGTAACAGATAAAGCTCTGAAGAAACATATTTCATTTGACAGTCTTGAAATTTTTTTCAATGACCACACAAAAGCGTTAAATAGGAATGGCCTGGGGACAGGCACTAAATCAATAAGCACCAGTAAGTTTGTGAAATCAATTTTTTGCTTTTCACATACACGAAAATTGATGCAGCCAATGCTGTGTAACTTCCATTAATTGCTCAGGGTGACAGAAGCTTTATCAATTGCTTATTGACTTCTTTGAAGCCATAGGGGGAAAATGGAAATAGCTGCAAAGTTAACTGTGTAATACAGAAGATATCCTTCCTGTGTTGATGTGTAAATATAGACACAGTAGATTCTCTAGAGCTTCATAGTTTTTCTGCCATAATACATATTTGCTATCAACATTTCTGCAGTCAGAAGCAGAAATAATGTTACTACAGTGGCAAAATTGCTAAGGTAAATATAGATAATATATATTCAACATGTAATATACAGTTAACATCATCAACGTGACAAAAGTCTATCGTATTAAAAGACTCAGGATTTTCAGAAGTGTCTATGTGTCCTGCGCTGTCTTCCCTGAGCACAGACTTGGGGTCTGTAATTGGGGTGTATGGAAACGAAGGGGGCTGTACAAAATCAGTTCTGCTCATGAAAACTTTTGTCTTCACAGCATCTCTGTTTTTCCTTGATAGTTTGCCTGCCTTCCCATTCAGGGCAATGGGCACTAATGACAACATTTCTATCTTACACTTTCTTTCCCTTTGTTTGGGCTGAATATAATTTCTCCTGGTAGCCCTTGTTTTAGCTTCATTCTTTTAATTGTTTTTATACTTCACATGCTTTTACTCTGGTTCCTTCTTTCCTTCACAGTTTCGTACTGCTCTAGATTTGTTTTGCAGCCTTTATGTCTCTTCTTCCTTCCAACTGCCTAAAATACCCACTGCATACTATGGTCTTGGCAGGCAGATCAAGGAAGATGCCAAAGCGCTGCTGGCGATGGTTTAGCACTGCTATTTTGTATCAGCTTCCTCTAGATGTGCCTGGTTACAGAGAGGCCAGGACCATTTTCACACCTTATGAGTATTATCATACCTACAAGAAAAAAAAAGATACAGTGTTTGATCCCATCCTCAGATGTATGCATTAGGCTGATGTGTGTTCAGGAAGACTATAGTAAAATCCCAGTTCTGCTAGAGACTTCCTGTTTTGTCGTACATCAGGCATCTAGACCTTGATTTGTCAAAATATGTGTTTAACTCCAGTGATTAATTTATATTTTAAAATGTTCAAGTGTTTAAATATTTTCCTGGTGAATAAGATCACAGTTAAAATCGAAACATCTTTGCTGAATCAAACTTTGCTGAATTGGCTGCTTCCTTCTTGGGTTTCCGCTCTGGAATAATGTGTCCTTCTCTTGCTGCTATCCTTTGACATATATTATTATTTTACACTCAGTTGTTCAACAGGAGTTCCTGTTCAGTTTAGTAGGATGACTTGTGAAGAAGTTGCTCTTCTCTCCAACTAAAGGCATCTCCTCATCAGACCTTGAGCATTTGTATAGAGGCCACAGGCTCTAATTCCTCTATTATAAATAGCTGTACACATTTAACAGCTGTAAAATCAGCTACTGCTTCTTATGCACCCTACTCAGCCTTCTTACTTCCCCTGGGTATGAGGTGTGAGAGAGTTCATTAAATTTCTAAGTCAGAAAAAAGTAAATAGAAATAAATATATAAATTAAAAATACACCATCTGTGTTATAAATAGGGCACTGAAATGTTAGTTAAGGTTTCCATAAATGTGACACATGATAAAAAAAGTAGCACAAAGCAAAAGAAGAATAAGACTTTAAAGGCTAATAAACTTTGCACTGAAAAGTGACACCTTGCACTTCAAAGTGGAAGAACTGAGAGTTATTTATGTTTTCTATGTCTTTAACACGAAATAAATTAATAGTCTTTTTTTTTGCAATAATAAATTACTTGAAAATCTTACGTACATATATAAACTCCAGTGGAGCCAAGAGTGGGAGGAAGGTTTAGTATAAGCTAGGTTTTATATTTTTCTCTTTTTTCTTAGTGTTTAAAAAAATGATCCCCAGTCCTTCAGTGTCAAACTAATCTTCCTGTTATCTTTAACTCCCTTCTAACCCTGCTTTGAGGAAGTAAATCCATCTAATACCCATAGCATGAATGCAGAAAAGCATCCTGGAAAATAAGCCCATCACGCTCTGGCTTCCCTGATACCTAGCATAGAAGCTAATTTTCAGCAACTAATTGAAAATAATCCTCTGTAACAAGATTTTAATGGTAATAAATTGTGACTTCTGCATAAGAGTAAGATCACAAAGGCACAATAGAGTGAGATAATATATTCAGAGAAGTTAAATAGATATTTGTAGGTGGTGTTTATGAAAAGAGAATGAAGTGGTTTAGCATCAGTTGGAGGCATTAAGTTAGCAGTCACAGCACAAAGTCAAATTTAAGTTTTACAAAACAAATAGTAAATATCCATCATGTATTTAAAAGTCAGAAGATACTGATTCAAGATTAATACCTAGTAATGTGATGCAGCATCAGCAGACATATGAGTGTCTTGCCTATAAACCCCATAAGCAGAAACTCTTTAAAACCCCGGATGCTGAAAAGGACAACAGAAATGTTGGGGGAGGGGGAGAAGAAGCAGATTTGGCAAGCTGCATCTTGATGAGCTATTAGACTTAAGAGTGAGGAAGCAAGAGAGTTGCAGCTGAAAGCTCTATCAACCTGCTGAATACTTTCTCTCTTCAAAAGAAGCAGATTAAAAAAAAAATCAGTTAACTTTGGAGATCCACAGCTGTGTAAATAGAAAGCCCTTACCCTCTGGTGAACGCTGTCTCAAATGTGCTCCTCAAAGGGTAATCAAGGAGGTTGATAATGGAATTGGTGGGTTATGACATTATTTTGTGACTGCTCACTCTGGGCTTGGTATCGATTTGGCTCCACAAATAAGGCAGGCTACAAGAGTAGTTAGTCTGTGTCCGTGTGTCCCTGTAAGTGAGCTGGGGTGCATCTCCCCTGCCCCGCAGGCGTGCTGCCGGGCCAGGGCTGCCAGAGCGAACGTCTCGGCACCCCAGCCCGCGGCCGGGCGGTCCCTGTGCTGCAGTGCTTGGCACAAAGAGCCCCTTCCCTCTGCCCAGCAGCCTCACCCTCTCTCCCTTACCTCCGGGGCTGTTCTCTGACCTCCCTGAGGTGTTCTTCTAGTTAAAGAAAAGAAGGAGGAAAAGAGGGGAAGCTCAACCAGCTCAACCACTGCCCCGTGACCTGCCAGCACACCTGAGGGGATGAGGTGCGGGGCGAAAGGGAACGAGTATCACAGGTCTGAGCTGCTTTTGGGGTTGTAACTGCTGTGAATGTACACATGTGTGTAAGTGTTAAGAGAGTGATGCAAAGCAGTGTATGTAATTTTCCCTGAAAAAATAGGACACGCTTTCACATGTTCACTTTTTTGGGGATGTAATGTCTTCCAGCACTGGAGCTGGTCATCTCCAGCAGAGAGCTGCTGTGGGTCACTGGGGATGTGATGGGAGATAAGCGAGAGCTAAGCAGTTAGTGCCTTTACATTGAGACAAGACCATACTTTTGTGGGCGCATCTATAGATTGCTCCATATAATGAAGCCTCAAGATATGCCTTGAGCCCCTGAGCTACCGAAGGGAAAGAAAGTGAATAGCACGAGGCAGACTGTTCCCATAGCAGTTTGGCCCTCAGAGTTATATTCCTGAGCCCAGCTGCTGAGCAGTTAATTACGCAGTAAATGTACTTTTACTTTCTGTTATAGTAACTTTTATGGACTAATTTGAGTCTGTGGAGTCCCTACTGTGGGATGCTAAAAGTCAACCTTTGCTTTGATACATAAATATGTGCTTGGCAAAAGTGATGCGCAAAGTGTGACAGTGTATTTAGAGTACATGAAAAACATGGGACTTGATGTTGTCCTGAGGCATTATGCTTTAGTAGTAGAGATTGATTTAACTGATTGAAAATTTACTGAGAAATGACACAGAATACCCATTACTTAATATCTCAAAATCAAAACGGGTATATTTCAAAAGATGTAAGATAGTTGGAATAGACATTACAGACTCACTTCAGGAATAAATTGGTAAAAACCTATGGTTGTCAATATGCAGGAGGTCAAACTGGATGATGATAATGGTCCATTTCATTTCCTAAAAATCAGTGAATCTAATAATTTCAGTAGAAATGCCAGTTCTGACTGTCATTTGCACTGTTCCATCTTCACATCCCTCTGAAAGTGTTAAGTGGCCTTAAAGTAGATGCAAGATTTACTGACTTTATCTCCTTTCTTCACTAGTAGGACAGTAAAAAAGGGTTGTGTGTAAATAGGATTGAAAGCTTTATTCCAAAGCTTGTGTGCAAGTTTTTGGGGGCTGGAGGGAGAGAGTTCATCTCTAGTCTAGTTTTTTGTTTATCACATTTTATATTCTGAGGTCCCACATTGAAAATAATGTATTCTATGCTGAATGTAAAAGGCAAGTCACTCATGCATTTCCTTCATTGTTTTTATTCACAGACAATGTTTTTGACCTAAAGATGAACCAGATTTTAATCTTTTGTGGCCTTTTTTCACCTTGAATCTTTTCCTGTATTCTTTAAAATATTCATACTTGCATTGAGAAGCCAAATTTTTCAAGGTGATCCTAGGTGAATAGGATTAAACAACTCAGGTCAAACTACTTACTTAATCACTGTATATTCTTCGTGGAATTGGCAAGAAATTATATTTCATACAGCATTCTTTATAGTCTCAAGTTTTAGTATTCTGAGAGAAGAAAAATGAAAGGCAAATATCATGACCTTTTGTATCTCAATGACCTGAAACTGGAGATGGGTTGCAATTTAAATACAGAATTCAATCCCACCTTTACAGTATCTGTAGGCACTTGTAAAATATGTCTGGGACATTCAGGATGGAAAAGATATAATGTAATATCCTACCAGGGAGAAGAGCTCTGAAAATTGCCATTTTCCCTTCACACATTAAGGCGCTTACTGATTAAAATTCATGGATTTGATTAAGAGAAAGTCATCATTTCTCCCAGAAGCAAAGCTGTTTTCCCTTTTAATTGTTTTATTTGTTTCTAGTGCAGGAGAGATGACTCATGTTTCAGTTTTACGTGAGAAAAAATGCCTATTTTTTACTGTTTTCCTATGCAAAAATGTTTCACTTTATTAAATTATCATCTATTAATGACACGGCTATGCAATTTCGACTCAGTATTCTTTAATAGAATGAATTCTGACAGTCAAACATCAGAATTTAATATAAGCTCATACTTGAGTGTCACTAGGCAAAAAATGAGACCTTAGCAGAGGTGTGCTTTTTCTCAGTCTGAGCATGTGCTCAGCCCCATGGAAATCAAAAAAGGAAAACTGTACATAGAGCAGAGAGTAAATTTTAGGAACAGATAGACTTGAAAGGAAGATCTGCTTCCCCCTGAAAGCCTTTTCTTGAATGTGGTGTTTGGGCCCAACAGGTAAGGGACTGCAGCGGAAGGTCGGTGGTTGTCCCCGGCCGAGGAAGCCGCGCAGCGCGGGAGCCCGGTGGGCGCCTGCACTCACCGTGCTGTGGCCTCTGCTAGCCGCGTCTCGAGGATCCCTCCAGATCCAGCAGCAGAATATGAAGATTCCTCACCGCACTAGTTTTGCAAATGAGGGACGAGATCTTAAAATCTGACCATTGACTTGTACTGCTTCATATGCAGAAATACATATCTTGACTACCCTTCAAGAGGCGTAGGTTTTTAGAAATTGATGAGCACCTACATTTTAAAAATCAGGCTTCACTGGAATTTCTTAGCATAGGGGTTCAAGCTCATTATTCATGTAAAAATCCTGAATGAAGGCAATATTGTTTTATCCCCTGTATTGGATAGAAAAGAGGATGGTCTAGCTCACCAGCAGGAGTGTAGCATAGCTGTGATGACAGAGGCCCTCATTAGGTGATCTCAAGTGATGGAGATGATCCAGGTAGGTTCAGTAGTGTGTTTCAGCTCCTCATTCAAAGATGCAACAGAAATGTGCCTTGCAATCATTGAAATGTAGCACTGCAGTTTTTCTCTGCTTTCCATCTGGTGCCAGACAGATTCTTAGTCAGTGGTTTGTATCAGCTGTGCTTATACAATTCTGCCCCCAAGGAGATGAGAAAATGTTTCATGATTTTTCTGACTGGGGTGGAACAAAGGCAAACATCTGGACTGCTGCAGCAAGAACATGGACAAAGAGAAACCTGTTGGCTGTGTTTCTAGGAAGGCAAGAAGTATATTTCGTGACAACAGACATACCCAGTGTATGTCATGCTAGCGTGGAAACAGTATCTAAATCAGATTTTTGTGTTTGGCATCGTGACTGACAGCTACAACGTAAGCCAGTGATGGATGTCTGTACCTTAGAGAAGAAATCATTGTGTTGAAGGTGTTGGAAGAAGTTCTTGCTATTTGTTTCTCTGATATTCCGTTGTCTTCATAAGATAGGCTAGGGCACTTCACCAACGAAACCGTAAGCAAAATATATTTATGCATAAGCTTTCATTGAGCTTTTTTTAAGTATGAGAGACCTGGTTATCCAGTGCCAGGGAAGTGAAAGTTCCCCAAGTGAACACAGGTATTTTTTTTTGTAAGATTTTTAGACTTTATCGGTGCCTAGCCTGTATGTTAGTAATAGTATTTTTGGAATAAGCAGACAGAAAATGCTGGAGTTAAAAATGAGATATAGAGGAATGTTCTGTGATTTTTGTTGTGTGCTTACCAATAGTGCTCACCAGCATGGAAATCCAGGGAATAACCATGAAGACACAAGTGCAGGATGTCAGAAAAGAGGAAGAGGCTGGTTGGTCATCTTCAATTTCTGGGTTTCTCTGACAAACTTTGTCTCCTCTAAGGCAGTTTGTCTTTAATGTTCTTTCACAATTATTTCCCTAGTTTCTATTTCCTTGCAGTATCGGTATGATTTATAAAGTTCCAGCTGCCAGGCTGATACAGTTTTTCAGGAGCCAGCTTTCATTTTTTAAAGTGCATATTCTTTATTTATTTGCTTCTCATCGTTCTAGAGAGAAGTTGAAAACATGAACCTTAGCTCCAAAAAAAAAAAAAAAAAAAGAAGTTGGGAAAATAAAATAATGAGTATCAAAGCCATTCTTTTGGAAACAAGATCTTAGGGCCTTTAAAAGCTTGCTCATAATTTGGAGGGAGGGAGAGAATTTTTTTTAATCACTTGGAGTTATTGTGTTTCTTTGAAGGGAAGAGCTATGTCTTTCAGCAGGAGTATATCACAAACTTTTGTAGGACCAGTGAGACCCATATCTCTTTTACAACACTCTGAAGATAAGGAACAATAAATTGGTGGTAGCAAATCAAGGAAAACAAAAGGAAAGCAAAACCAGAATAAGGTCCTAAAGAAGCTATAATGCTATAGAATGGAGCATGAATTTTTGTTGGTTTATTGAGAAAAATACAAAGCAGAGTGAGAAACAAGTATGAATTGTTGAAGAAAACATTTGCCTCTGTCTTAGTTTACCTTTCTAACCGCACCCAGGGTCTGAGCTGGGGAAGGCCAAGGAAAATGATATCATCAAGTAGAACACTTTTCTTAAAAGTTCTGTTGGTTTTAGGAGGTTGAGATTTTTTCCCCATTTTTCTTTAGATTTGTAAACAGACTAATATTTTTCTTTCTCTAAATAGAACAGCTCATAGCAAAAATTTGCTAATAGTCTATAACACTTTTGCAAAAGTTGCTACTTAATGTTACTAAAATTTTATGCATTTTTTGTCTTTTTATATTTTTTCATCAAGCTCATTTCACAGAATGAGACTGAGTGCTTGGAAATTGTTTTGGGATTTTGTAATTAAAAACAATTGTTCTAGAAGTATTAATTCTTTAAAGAAAGAAGAACTTACCTCTTAGGAAAAGAAAGGCCAGCATAAATAATACAGTGAAAAGGAAGGATTGAATAAATTGTTCCTATGCTTCCTTCCTTAAAATTGAATTATTCATTATTTCCTCTAAAAAATGCACAGAAAAAAACATCTATTTATTTATTTATTTATTTATTTATTTATTTATTAATTTATTAATTTAAGACCCCCACTGAGGTTGCACATTAAACAAAAATAAATCCATGCTAGGAAGCATCCACAGATTCTGACTAATTAGCATACTTTGAGTTTCCTGTTTTGTGACTTCTCTGGTTTTATATTTGAAAGCAAAATCAGATGCCATTTCCCAGCTGAAGTGCAACCTTATCATTACTATTCCTTACATGGTTTTAGATATGTCTTTTTATCATATTCTTTTTTGGATATGGATATACTACAGTTTGGCTATATTTCAGGTTCACTCATGTCTATATCAACTGACATTAAACTTAATTGTTAGGGTAGGAAAATACAAAATAAGTGAATTTAAAATAGTAGCCTCACAAAAGCATAGATCTGGGATGCTGAGTGAAAGAGCAGCAATGTTACAGAAAGGCTGCTTCTAGGAGAGAGGGGGGCAAATGGCATTTGCCTGTCTATGAATATAACCCCTATTTTAGACATCGTAGTACACCAGTAGTAATATATGAAGGATGCAGCTTAGGATACAGTAAGCATCTTTTCTGTATAGAGTATTTGTTTTTGAAAGAATCATACTGTGCAAGTGTTCAATAACTTTTGTAAATGGGTGGAACTGGTTACTTAACTCAGAGGTCAGCCAGAGATGCTGCTGTCCCAGAAGCTTTTTCAGTCCTTTTTTTATTTTATGTCACCTTCTTTTTGTCTGTGATTTCTGCAAATTCTGTCACTTGGAAAAATCTCTCTACAGCTTCCACTTTGCTGTTCTCTCAGTCTGGCTGTTCCCTGCAGGATGTCATTTTCTGGCAGGATCTGGGGTGTTGAGTGAGGCAGTATCTAGGGCACACATGGCTGAGCTCCATGGAGAGCTTCATATAGTGGCACAGCATCTAGTGCATTTTCCTAGGAAACCCAAGAAAGGATGAATTGCAGTGATATGTACTTCTGATAAAGTATTTTCCATGTTATTTACCTGTATTTAAGGTAGATGATTTGGGGTCTTCCAGGCCTTGGAGTGAATGTGAGCAGGGCATCGGAATGTCCTGTCACGACGGTATCGTTTTCCTTGACTTGGGTGGTGTTAGGCTCTGAAGCTTTTATATCAGGGAAACTTGGAGCTCTTTTTAGAACGAATCTTACTGGTGCTTGTAGAAAAGAGATGACATTTCACATTAGAGGCAGATGGAAGAAATATTTATTTGGCATGTTGATTTCAAGTAAATGATGGATGTTGTAATCTGCTCACTGGATTGGAATGTTAGAATAAAGCTCCAGGGAACACAGAATTATCTGGCCAGTGAGGCAATAAAAAAGGCATAAATAATTGATTTATCTTATGTTTCTGCAACTTTTGCCAATGTTTTCACCTCCATATACCAAGAAATGTATTTATTATATGATATTATATGATATTTCACATAGGTACAGTTAATGCATGCAGATGTATACCCAAAAGCGCATACACGAAATACCATAAATGTATTTCGGAAGGAAAGCAATCATACTATTAAAATTTTAGTGATAAATAAAGCATAAGTTTCTTATGGGGAAGGGGACAATAGGGCAGGGGAAGTATTGCCAAGTCACAGACCTTGAACTGGGAAATGAAAAGCTTTCCCTGGTCTGCAATGGCCTGTGACTCTTTTCTTTCCATCTGAAGAAAAATTATTTTTCTGTCATCAATATTCAACTTTCACAGTGGTTAGTGAAAGGAGCTTCATTTGCATCTTCAGATAGTCATCCCTCTGTTTTTTTCACCAAGGAAACAGCTGCTGCCTTGTCCATTGTGCAGAGGAAAACATTTCATCTCTATTTATGTTCAGAGAACGTCTTGTACAATATTTTTGTGTCTGAATTTATGACCTATAGTAATAATAGCCATCATAATTTTAATGAACTAATTAGATTAATTACTGTTATTACTTACTACTATTATTATTATTATTACCATGGGGACAATTTTGATTATTAGGAATCAAGAATTGTATTATTGCAACTCTAATATATAGTGTAGTGTGCCAATATTTCCCCTGTAAGCCCCAATTTAGATGCAACATTATGAACAGAGTTTCTGGGTTTTTTTAATGTTTTTGAAGTTCTTAAAATTCTTCACCCATTTTGAACAATACCATGGTGGGCTGAATGTTGAGGGAAAAAAAATTAGTCACTTACTTTGTATTATTAAGATTAAATTTGAATGCTTATTTTCTGAAGATGTTTAGGCCCAGCATTTCCTTTGAATGGAAGAGGAGTTGTATTACTGCGTTTTGTGGGCAGTAGGTACTCACAGATGCTTGTGGCCTTATCTTATATCTAGATATACTTAGGTTTGTTTTATTATTGTCATAAACTTAAAATGGATTGTGCTGTACAGTAATTGTTTCTCACTCGTACTTTGCTCATATTGAAGAAATCAAGTAAAATAAAGGCGAGACAAAATGTAAAAATCAGGATAGTTAAAGGCTCAAATTATATAACGTTGGAAGTCAATAAAATGTCAAAAACCATAATACAAAAAATCAGCTGAAGTGAAACTGTAAATGAGAAAGGGGTGACTATGAGAAGAGTAATGAGTCATGTGTGAAAACATAAAATTGTGATTTTTATTTCTTCCTTTGTGACTATACAAAAGCATACAGATGCAGCTGATTCTAATCAGTTGAAGACTTTAATCTTCTATTTCAAAGAAGATGAATGGTGTCTCTTGCAAAAATTAAAAAAAAACAAAAAGTCCTTGATACCTTTTACTGAAGGATACATTAAAATTAATAATCAGTTGAGCTGAACAACTTAGAAGTTACCAAGTGAAGGCAAATCCTGGTCTCCGCCAGTAAAGCAAACTAATGCTGTTGTAGAGGGACTCTCACTCTCAAAAATTCTGTTGTATTAAGAGCACATGAAGACAAACAAACTGACCATAGGCACACAAATATAGGTGCATATGAGCAGATTCAGGGCTCCGCAGTGCTTATTACTCCCTTTTTAGTTAGTGTAGTGGCCTTAGTATTAATTACTAAGTACTACAAGAAATCCCTAAAATATTTTAAAGTTAAGTTAATAATATCTCTACTAACATTTGCTAAAGAAAAAAGGGAAAAAATTTTTTTTCTAAAATTATAGTTATCTCACAGGTAAGTCTGAACTGTTTGATGCTCACCTGAAAAAGTTATTTACTCAGCATTCATTCCTTCCATTTTTAGAGTTGAACATTTGCAATGTAGTTTTAAAAATCTTTTTTTCTTTTAGATAGAATGATGTATACCAGGATGCCCTACATAATAAGCCCAGAACTTTTAAGAGGCATCATATTTAGGACTTTGTAACACTCAGATTTACTCTACAAGTGCTTGGCACATGATCTGTTTAATTCAGTAGAAATATCCAGGATTTCCAGACATACAGCAGTGCAGTAGCTCAAACCAGCTTGCCAGATGTCCCCAAATCCCAGACAAATGTTAAGCATTTTTGAATTGTGCCACCCATGTTAACATACTGAGCAGAAAACAGAGACATGCCAAGGGTAAGAGTCACAAGATCTTTTAAAAAAATTAAAAAAAATTTTTTTTTTCCTTTATAGTACCTGAATTCAGAAAGGGACAAGTTATGAATAATCTACATACTATGGACTATTTTTCATACACACCAAAATAGTTCAGATTGATGGCATTTTTTTGTGTGCATGCTTCTAACTGACAGAGCACAAGGACCCATAACCAGTGCAGCAGGAGCATTCTCAGATCAGTAAGCCATGCTTTGTTGTTTCTGATCTCTGGCTGTACCATCATTTGGAAACAGTGGTATGCCAGATGCTACCTTATTGCTCTCCTTTTTAAGACCCTCTCCTTTTTAAGAAGACCTTTGTGCCTGACTCTACATGAGGTCTTTAAAAATCAGTTTTTTGATTGGTGTGTGAACAGATCTTTCCCAGCAAGTGTCAGGGTTACTTGAGCCCTTAAGAAACTGATTTTCTTGGGTATAAGTTGGATCTCAGTTCAAGGAGATGCCTCATTTTGCACTTGGAGGAAAAATTTGCCCGTTCCTCAGACTAAGCATGAGCTTTCAGTAAGATCCGGAGCTGGGCTCACTGTGAAGTAATTGTACTAACCAACTGGAAAATAATTGTGCCATGCAGTGGTGTATGGCCTTCTGATTTTGTGAGATCAGCTGATTGTGAGGAGAATTCTTGTATTCAGCCATATCAGATTATCAATAGATGCCGTGCCATACATAGGGCATTTTGGATGGTCCTCCTCATGTCCTTCATGTAGCTTCATATGGGCAGTTAGTATTGGGATTTGGATGTAAATACTAGCTTCTGCGTGAGTAACTTTTAAATGTGTATGTAGTACTGAATTTGCTCCATTCTATTCTATGTATCTTTGCAGCCTTCTGTTACATTGTTTTATGCATATAGAAGAATCTCTTTTTGCACTGTTTTTCATTAAATGGATATAAATTTGCTTTTACAAGTTTAAAAAATTTAGAGAAAATTAAGTCAGAAAAAAACCTGAATGCAGATGTCTCAATAAATCGAGACGGATGTCTTGATAAATGAGACATCTTCTTCTAAGTCAGGAAGAACATAGAGTGATTTTTCAGAACCCATTTTTACGATGTCAATGTGCATACATAGTGAGCTCTTTGAAACAGGGATGGTCTTTTGGATGGATGTTTTGTGTATGTGTCAGATAGGAAGGGACTGGGACCCCAGCAAAAGTTTTGCCAGTAACAGGAATGGAAATGATGCTGATAACAATGAGGCTATTTCATTGTGTTAACACAGTTTTGCAAATTCTATTGAGACACTCCAGTCAGACATCAGAATATGTAAAAAGAGGCACTATATGTTCAGACTGACACTAAATAAGCTGGGAACCTGAGAACAAGGGAATGATCAGAACCTTACTTTGCAAGGAGGGAGCAATGGAAGGAGTAGAAAATTCAGGACACCACAGAAAATAGATGTAGCACTTGTTTCCAGAAGAACTGTTAAAAATGCACCTGCTGAAGAAGCATTGTATCTTTGGGCAGGCTGTAAGGGCAAACCCGCATCAGAGAATGGCAGGGGTGGGATTGCTCTACAGAAAATGACTCCAGCTGGAGGGTGAGTTGTGCTCACTCACTGCCACTAAGAGAAACAGTCAATGGCACATGAGTTTGAGCAGAAAGCAAAAGTGAGACCTATTTTAGGTCCCAAGGATCCATATTTAGAGACTAGACTGGTTGAGGTGAAATTCATGGGATGTTGAGCAGATTTTTTTTTGAAAAATTAGTTACTTTAATTTTGCCCCAGCTCTAACTCTTTAGTATAAGAAAACATTTTCTTACATTTCTTATAGTTTCTTATCTCTGATTTTAGTTTAACAAGACTGGCTATTTTTTATTTATTTTAAGATGCATGATAGGAACCACGTTCTTTTGTCCCTGAAGGTGATAATCCTGATGGTGAAACCAACCAAACTGACCTGCAGATTCTTGCTTTGCTTTTCCTTTTTCAATCATATGGTTTGTAAAGACTTAGCTTGCCTTTTCCTAAATTACGAATCAAAGGACAGTGAAAAAGATGAGTACTTTGACAGTGTGTGTGAGATGAAGATAAACAGTGATAAGATTGATGATTCATATAACAACTCATCTACTTGTGTTTGGGTATGAAGATGCTCTCTTGTTGGAAAAATTTCTAAGAAGATTGGTAAAATGATGATGAAATGCTAAAATAAAACAAAACCCATTTCAAAATTGAAGCATCTTAGAATTGACTGTAAAGAAGCCTTTTGCTGTGCAATTTCACTATCACTCAATAGGTAAGTAGAACATACTTGATTTAGTTATGCCATTTTCAAATTGTGTTATCTGACAAACTTAGTACAGAATACATAATTAGATCATACTACTTTATTTATGATAATGAATGCTACATTTGCAATACTTGAAGCCTCACATTAAGCAGATACTTAATTTTTTATAGCTGTTTTTGACAGGTAACATTTTTTATCCTGAACATAAATCTGTCAGGAATTCTGTTTGTACTAAAGGCTTACATGTAGTCTATTACAATTTTGATTTTTAACTGGCGAATTTGTGCAGGCATTTTATTTTCCAAGCAAAGAAGCTTTAAAGAAATATTTTGTAATTACTATTTCTTTATTGTATGACCTCATTAACAGTATAAAGCAGGCTTTAAAACACTCTAAAATGATGGTATTTATCAAAATGTTATATATTCCACAAATGAAAGCCTTCTGATACACAAAACCCCCCACTTTGTAATAGTTGCTGGCAATTGATAGAATGTGAATGAGTAAAAGCACAAAAGTTATGAGTTGAGATCAGACAACTTTGGGCTGGATCTGGTGGATGAAAGTGCCTGGGTGTATTTTTGTTTAGATTAATTTTATTGGCTAGTGAAGAAGTGGAAAATAAGTCATGGAGAAGAAGAATCAAAATGTGAGAAAGCATGAACATGGTCCCGAGTTTCCTCTGTGAATGTAAAACTGAGGATTCTAACTCTTTGCAGGAATTGCCTTCTGTCTTCTGAGTACAGTCACTGTACCATAATCCTCAACAGTTATTGTTCATTGCTAATTAATTATTTGTAGTACTAGATTTTGATGATCCCTCCTGCTGGCCCGCTAGCCTGTTTTGCTGAAGGAGGGGAATATTGTGGACACATATGTGAATGGTATTGAATAACTGGATTCACAGAGCCAAATTTCTCTCCTAGAGAAATAGAAAATAATCTACCTTGGCACCAGATCTTATCTTCTGTTTATCATTAGCAGTATGAATGTAAAAAAAAAAAAAAAGAAATGACTTTCAGACATGATGCAGAAAGCAGTTTTAAAATTTGTAGGTGCTCTCATTGTAGTTTCATGATCCCTCTGGTTATTTTGGGAGCCAGAAAAAAGTGAAACAGCTTGGAAATCTCTGGACAGTCCCTTTGGCTTCTACAGTCGCAGTCTGCCTTTACCACAGGAAGATAATTTAAAGCAGGGAAAACAATTCGTCGCTATTACAATTGTGTTTTGCTTTCATAATGTTTGTATCCTCTGTTGGCTGAATGTTTGTGGGCCGGGGTGAATAATCAGGGACCTGACTGAATGCATGTTACATTTATTGGACACACTCTTGCTGATTTAATGTGGACTTTGGATCAGGCCCTGAGAGCTCAGGGGAAAGGCCGGCCCAGCAGATGAGGGCCTTAATAGACCTTTCTTCCTTTAAGATGCTTTAGAATGTGCAGAAATACACACTGGGGAGCCTGGAAAATACACAGATAGGTATGTGGAATAGAGGCTTATCTACAAATAAGTCCAAGAAGAGGAAGATTATATTTATCATAAAGCAATTGGGAAAAGCAGTGTGCCTGTGAATCAGACACTGCATCTTCTCCTTTATCTGTAGAACTGATAGCGGGAGAAACGCTGATGTGCCCTTGTCTGTGAAGTTTGCATTCCTGCCTCAGAATGGAAAGTAGCCAAAATCTGTGAAACAGTGACACCAAAGTAATGATTAACTTTATAGACTAAATCACCTTCATTAAGTTTCATTTCATCAAATTAAAGCTCTTTTTTTTAAGCGCCGCTTTAAAAAAGAAACAATTAGCACTACTACTCTGGGGCCTTGAGTACAGATACTGTAGTCCCAGAGATTGGATGCTGTCAAAATTTACTGCCTGTATTGTCTGAAATATGAATATTTCATTCCAAATACTTTGGTTAAGGCCTGCTTCTCACGGTATGGTAGAATTTAATGAACATCCTTTCCTAAATAATTTTATATTATTTAGTACTTTATTGAAAAGGTAGGGACACATAATTCTCAGATGCATCAAGCAAATGCATTGTGCCAATTATTTAAATTGTACTTTGAATCACATGTGCCATATCTCTGCAGTTAATTAATAACTTCTACACCTGGCTTTTGTTAGAAACATCACCCCCCACCCCCCCCATTTTGTTTTTCATCTTTACAATTCTGCTTTGTGCATTGTTCCTTCCAGGACTGAGTATTTGCTATAAATTTGACAAAGATGAACAGCCATGATGAGTGCAGATGGACAAAGATGATGACGGCAGGTGGCAAATGGGGGTTGGAAGCGTAATGGGTACAATTTCAAGGACTATGCAGTCATTATCTGAAGGAAATATTTAGATACCAGTGTGGGGTATGACAATTTCATCCTACTGGATGAATAAGAAATCTTGTTGATGGCTGATGCGGGCTATTTAAATAACACCTTGCTTCGTGTCCGCAGTATCAAAGAACTGCATGACAAGGAAGCAGTTGTGTGACAAGGTGGACAAGTGCTGTGTGAGCTGGGACAGTTCAGCAAGAGCCTGTGGAGGGAGTGACCCCACCCTGGCCAGGAGTGCCCGCAGAGACCGGCCCTGGAGTGTGGAGCCAAAGGCAAGAACAGTTACAGGTTTAGTAGATCTATCAGTTTTACGTAGTAGGAATAGCCTTCCTGAAGCCCGGGAAAAATGGGTTTGCTGTCCTTTAAAGAACCCTGAGATGAGGGAGGCCTGTTGAGAGTCTGGCTCTGCAGTTGTTGGGAAAGCCTTGTTGTCTCTGGGTGCTTGGAGGGATCTGTTGTCTGTAGCCAAAGGAATTGATCCTCAAGAAGCTAAAACCCAACCCAAAACCAAGCCCAAATAAACACGGGCCTACCTACAGCTGGGAGCAGCCAGCCCTTCTGACCCCTACCAAGCTCAACTAGTTTCTACTAAAAGCCACAAAGAATGGATGAGCAGAACTGAGGCACAATTCAATTGTGGGTCACAAAGGAAAATTACAAGAGTTCTAAAATGTAATTATACTTATTAAAATCGCACAATTCTTAGCTGGTCTAACAGTAGGTGATTGTCATCTGGCTTCAGAAACAGAAATATAAGTGTATTAATAAGTTTACAGTCAGGCTGATCACTTTTATTTGCTGCTTGTTTCTTTTGTTCTTTCTTCTCTAGAAGCTTCCCTGCTGTTCACTGTTATCAAACATTTAAGTAAGCCGGTTGTTAGACATTATAGGCTTAAATACAAGATTCAGGTTTAAATCTCTGTCAAGAAATGCTCTTTGCAAGTTGATGAAGTATTGAAAGAAAAACCTCAAAATTCATTGTGTTTTGATTTCAGGGTTTTGATTGTGGGCTGTGTCTATATTGAGAAATTTGGTCAAGAATTTAGAATTTCAGATACTTATTTGAGCTTCTTAGAAAATTTTCAGGAATTTACAATAGGTTGGATGTCTTTGCAAAATTTTTTTTTTCAGAAACTGTTTGGTACAATCAGTTTTGGATCTAACTGAACATTCATAAAGGCATATTAAAAAATGTCACATCCTGGATTATTTGACTTTCTAAAATCTGTCTTTCCTTGGCTGCACCTGTTCAATAAAGCTCTATCTCCGTGTTCCTCAGTATAGATTCTGTATAATATAGATTGTGTATGTATAATTTGATTGGTTTGTTTTCAGTTTGGGTCCAACTGATTGTTTATCACAGGTGTTTTCTGTTAAAAAAATTGTCATACTTCTATAATAATTCTGTATTTCTAATTTAAATTTATGTTGCTTTTTGTACATTTAGGCAAGGAAATGGGATCTCAGACATATTAGTTCTTCTTTCCTCAGGAATACCTGAATTAAAGCAGAATTTAGTGGTGTATTTTTAAAGTAAGAACCTTTGTGTGAGCTGGTGAATTTTAAAATTATTTTTCTATTTTAATTTTTAGCAATTCTCGGAAATGGCTGCAGACTAAGTAGCACACCTGCAAGAGTACAATTATGTCATATTGAGCTAAGGACCTCTGGTAGAATTGCCTGAAGTGTTATTTATGAGCATTCCAGTCCTTAAGCCTTGAACACTTCAAGATATAATATGAGTAATCCTGTGCCATTTCCCACTTTATCTAGGTGCAGCATTATTATAGTTACAGCTTTCTCATTGTAACTGCGCTAATGGGGAAGGGGGAGAAGGAAAGAGAAGGGTGAGACAGACTAATGATAAGAAGGAACCCCCTTTCCAAGCAGGGAAGAAGAACAAAAGATTTTCATGATCTCTTGGTGTCTTGATGCTGTTGTAAGGCCCTGTTCAGCTTTGGACAGAGGACATTGTGTATATTTAATTGTGAGGAGATGTTTTGGCCCCGAAAAGCAAACAACGTTGGTCTTAATGGTCATCTATCAAGGAGGAACTGTCAACGACAGCTCAGAAACACACTTTCTATAGACGTGTCCCTGTCTCAGATGTGCTTCCCGTGTTCTGCTCTACACCGATGGCATGAAGAGTGGGAGAGGATGGTAACATGTGGCATACATATACTAAAGACAGTACCAGCACATGGTTTGGGTGGCACAAGGCAGCACTGACACAGGCCTGTGGGTTGGGAACTGCAGCATGTTGAAGGAAGCAGCAGAACCTGGGGCAGAAATCCTGATCAGCAGCTTTCTGCATAAGGTCATTTTTACACACTTAACCCCTAATTTGGGAAGGAGGTACACAGTTTGTCATATCAATATTCAGAGGTTGTTGACACCTCTTATAAAGCATTGAGGAACTGTCAGCTCAAAACCCCTCTTTCCAAGCCATTTGCAATTTGGCTACTAGAGCTACTTCTTTCTCAATTGGGCTTCTCCATGGCTTTCAGTAGCAATTTAGAAACAGAACCAGTTCCAGTTCCAGCTGTGTTAAGCAGGCTTAATGGCTGCTTTTTTTTTTTTTTTTTTTTTTTAATGCTGTTGAGGAGGACTGCTTGCTGGTGGTTTATATTCTCAGACAACTGTTGATTATTTTCTTGTCATTTCAGTTCACTGGCTGAGGAAAAATGGCTCTAATAAACAGTGACAACTGTTGGTCTGGCAACAGATCCCACTCAGCTTGGGGCTTTACACAATATAGTTCCCCCAACAAACCCAGCATGCCACCCAGAGGCTACTCCTTGTTTTCCACTGGTGAGGTATATCAGCACTGTAATTCTTAAGCACTACTTTCTCACCCTTACTCTCTTTAAGAGTTTCTCTCCGAGTTCACATTGTGAATTCCTGCACTCTTTCTCCTAATCCAGCAAATTGGCTAGATTGTGTTATAATGGCGTGTTTGTACAGATTATAGAGAACAGTAGATGGCAGGTACATAGGAGAGAAAATGTAGTTATTTCTTGGGATCTCCACTGATTATGCACAGACATCACACAGGTATTTATAAAACAAAGTATCTCTCTGGATGTTATTAAAAGTCAAAAACAAGCTGTACATTTGAAAATCTCTGTTAGCAAAGAGTGCCCTCAGGCAGCTCAACTTTTTAATCTTGATTTTATTTATTGAACAGAATGTAAATAACATAACAGCAAGATTAGAAGGAATGAAAGGCAGAGAAACTCAGTTACCTGTATCCTTTATGTGATACTGAGGAATTCATTTGTACAGCCAACTGAAACGGTTTTCTCAGAGCTGAAGGGAAGTTGGACATTGTTTTGGATGCTATTTTTGAAAAATACTCTTATTGCTAGACATGTAGACATCTGAATTGGAGGAGGGATGGAAGAACATTGTGTTCATAGAAAATAGTAACTTTTCAACACTATTCAGTGTTGTCAGCATCCTGTGATTTTTCATTAAGTTGAGTCCTTACCTAAGTGGTGAAGTACCTAGATAAATCTCCAGACATGAAAGTCTAATTTCTTATTAAAAGCAATAATTTCACGAAAATATGCTACTGTGATTTGCATTTGCTTTCAAAGTTTAAGTCATGCATGAGTGTGAAATGTGAGTGAACAGCAAGTCCGGTAACCTTCAAACTTAAGAAAAAAAGTGGATGAAGTCATCTCATAAACAGCCAAGAAAAAAATGTGAATTGCACGTGTAAAATGAAAAAGCTTTCAGAAGTCTCCTGCTGCAAATTGGAATAATCTTGGATGCAGCAAACATGTAGCCAAGAATAATACTAACAGACTGATGTTACTGGTGTATGTTGAGCCTCTCATGTGACGGCATTATTCATAGATATTCTGCTGCTATGTAAAGATCTGAATATAGAGATCTAATTATAGAGATAGGACAGAGGGATGACTAAGCAGAATTACTACCAAAGTAAGTTTTCTTCCACCTGAATGGAAGCTTAATACTGCTTCAAATGGCTAATATCAGGTACGGGCCAACTGTCTAACACTGATCGTGTTGCAAGGGAACCTGTAGCAGGACCAGAACTGCTGTAGTTCAGACTAGTCTAGACTAGAGTTTGCCTGGTAGCGAGTGAGATCTGATGTCAGAGAGCTGAGAGAAGGCCTGTCTGCTTTAAAAAAAAAAGACAGACTGATAACTCTTTTCAGACACACTAGTAATCTTGTCAGCAGGCAGATGATAACAGATTTTAAGTGAAACATCTTGAATCTGAGTCCTTTAGACATTGTGTTGTATATGTGACTTTTTGTTTAGCTTAACTTTTTTTTCCAAATGTGTGATTCATATGAAATAATTTTGCACTTCTGAAGACATTACCCTATTATCCCAAGAGCCTATGACCAAGATCCTTGCATATAACACAATCTGAAAAGAAGGTAGCATAAGGGATTTTCTAAGTAACCGGTTTTTGTTCTTCTCCACGGATATATATGTATCTATAGTAAGACATGTCAGCATTCCCTTAATCCTGTAGGTGTGGGATACAGGAGAACTTGGCCCTTTGGATCTAAGTAAAGGAATGAAAGCGTGTGTGTGAGTGAACATCTGTATCACTGATATTACAAGTAAGGGATAAAAGTCAGTTGAATGTTTATGACTACCTTAGCCTCTAACTAGAGGAAAAGAGGATGGAGTCTGTGAGTCAAGTCATCTTCTGTCACTATCTAATGAATATTCTCTTTAACTTTGCATTACAGAATCCTCTTTTGTAGTATCAGAGAAGTAGGAGATGACTCTGGCATTGTAGATGTCAGAGTAACTAGCAACAGATTAATATAGGAAAACTGACAAATACTGAAGCTTTAGCAACTGGAAATCAATAATAAAAAATGTACTTTTCCATTTTAAAAAAAATAGAAATATAGGAACACATTGCTGGAATACCAGCATATTCTAATAGCAGCAGTAGCCTCTTGAACAGAACACTGTGGCTTCTCTCTTTTCAACTATGGAACTAATTAGCTGTTGCTACTTCCAATTTTTAACCTCAGTCTATTGGTTCATTTCATTTTTATTCTGTCTTTAATCGTAGCACGTCCATCTCGGCTTTATGTGGCATCCAGGCTTAAAATGCTGTGAATGAGTGAAAGAGCAGACAGGAATGCCTCCAAGCTGAGCATACCCTGTGTGAAGGTTGTTTTCTATGGAATGACTGTAGACACCCAACAGAGACAATTAGAATATATCTACTCCAAAATACCCTCTGGTAGAGCATTGGTGACTAGCTAATTAGAGGCACTTTTACAGCCCATGGAGATAATGAGACTCCACTGCCACCTCAATAGAAGGGCTCACAATAGGCCAGAAAATACCTTGTTGCTTAGCTTACAGAGGGTTGAAATCTGGCACAGGACTTGCTTCCTTTTAAGGTTAGATCCATTACTTACACTGATGGCTCATCTGGTTCATGGGCTCTACTGACTGTCCTTTGTAGCCTGCATTATGATGTTTTGTTGCATTTCTGCTGCAGGACTGACTTCAAGAGGAAGGTATGTGCCAAACTCTCTGTCCGCCCGGCTGTCAGAGCATACTTCTGTAGGGTCTTCTACTGTGCTTCCATGGATCTCCATGTTATTCCAGCAAACTCCGCCTGTGAGCTTTGAAGCATTTCTTTGGCATTATTGTTGACCTGATACATGAAAGTAAAAATAAAAATCAGAGATGACCACACAGGCTGTGATTAGAAATAATTGATATTTAGCAGCTAGTAACACAGACTAATGCTTGAGACATGAAGTTAGTATCAAAGCCTGATTATGAACTGGTCGACTAGAATTCAGTCAATATGGAGATTGATTGAATCTTTGCAGAAGAGACTTTAAGCTCTTGTGAACTTCTCAGGCCATTAATAAAAGGAGCAGCATGTGTGTAAGGCTGCAGAGCTGGGGACATTTTTGTTCAGTAACTCAGCAGTGAGGTTCTGGGCTCTTGTGTGTCTCTGTGTAAGTTGTCTTCAGTGGTATCAGAGCTGACTCCCAGCCTGAGTGCTGCTGCCTGTATCCTAGCTATAGAATATGGAGTTAGATACTGAAAATATTAACAGGTACATGTTAACAAAAAGAGGTGGTAGAGAATTAAAGCATGCCTTTCCCACCAGATTCTTCAAATATTACAAAATGTTTGTCTGGAGAGGCAGCACAGGTACTCTTGCAATAAATCTAGATTGGCCCTTGGCCAAGAGAAGTTATCATTGAGCTCAAGGATCTGGGCTTCTCCTGAGGAAATAAAAAAGCCTCATACTCTTGTATTTCTAGCTGCACAGTTTACATTAAATTAAAATATGTTTTATCCATTTAGCAGTCTGAATAATAAAAGCTGTATACAGCTGCACTAGTACTGTGCTATGCATTTTAATGACAAGCTTGTGACTACACTAGAATTGCAACTGCAATTCAGATGTTTCTTAATGTATCACAAATATTTTATTAGGGCTTCTTTTAAGTATGCATGCCAGAGAGGGAGGGGAAAAGAAGCGTAAATAGCATTTAAGATTTTAATAATTCTTTGTTAAAGAGAGTTAATGTAAGGGAAATATGGAAATTGTATGTTTTCAGACTGACAAGCATAATCATTTTGCCAAAACACGATTCAAATAGCTGTCTAAATATTTGGAGTGTCTTCTAATAAAAATATATACTCAACCTGTTTTCCACACTCAGATTAATTTGAAAGCAAAAATGACATACAGTTCAAAAGAAGGCATTAAATCAGAAAGGACCACATTGTTCTCTCCTGGAAATCATAATTTACTATTCAGACTAAAGTCTTAAATGTTTGTGTATTTTGCCAGCTGTTTAGCAGCTTGAGGCACTTTGAATAGTTTCAGCAAAATGACAGTAAGACTTGGGCAAAGTAAGATTCATTAGTGGAAACAACAGGAAAAAGTAGACAAATAAGACAAAGGGGGGGAGGGGGGGATAAGGAAGGAAAAAGTAAAATGGCAATCTCCCTTCACCTGTTTTTTCCCCGAGTTTGAAAGGAGTGTGTGTGTATAAATTGGAGAGTATGCTGCATTCAAGGGAAAGCTTATAGACTAAAAATGGATAGTCACACATGGCTTGCAGTTATTTTAATAATCTGTGGGAAGAGTGGCTGTTCCTTATGGTGACTTTTCCCTACAGATACAATAAAAATATGTTATAAAGAGAATGTAGTTGTAGACGTTTCAGGCTTTAAAATATATCAGCTGATTACTTCATTAGCTAATAACAAAGCTTTAGTCAACCAACATTATTTATGAAAGAAATGGATGAACTAGGAGGTGCCACGTGTCCAAACAGAGCTGTAATGAGAAGGAGTTTAACTGCACCTCAGTGCAGAATGACCCATGCAGAATGCAAAATGACCCATGACACAATAAACTTGTAGCTTTTGGCCTTTTGGTCCTAAGGCTGTTTTATAGTTTGTAAAGTTCTTTATGTGAGCATGTGAAGTAAATGTTCTGAAATAGAAGTGTACTGGATGGTTGTCTGCAAATGTAGAATAATGGATCATCATGGTTACTGGTTCTCTTGCCTTACAACTTTGAAGATGTTTTGTCTTGTGGATTCATTCTGATCATGCATAGCATAGTTTATTTGGGCTGCTCCTATTTGGCTGTGTCTCAAATCTATCTTGTGTTGAGGAAGGTTTTGCTACTTAACTCACCAAACTGTTCAATCCATACTGAGTAATTTATGTCTGTAGGGAGAAACCGTAAGAGCAGTTGTATGTGGTCAAGCCAGAGAAGGTCCATAGTCACCCTGGGGAGCATCAGAATAGGCTACTCTTAGTGCAAGTGAAAGTCCACAGACTAATAAATCTTGTTTACTCCTTGTGACACTATATTGCAAAACATCATTAAATGATACTATAGAAGTTGCATAATAAAATGCGCTGCCATCAAAATATAGAAGCCTACTCCTCACTTCAGTTATTAATACAAATTTAGAGTTCAGACTTTGGCCAATTAAAAGCTCAGATTTATTTTGCTCACTTAGCCTTGCAGCTGAGTGGTCTCTGATTTGAGGAATATAAATTTTGCATCCCTTTAAACTAAACAGTAATTCTGTATTTAACACTTCCCATAACCTTTTCACTCCCTTTGCATACAGAATACTGCTGTACACATACTCACCAGTGTTTCTGCTAGGATCTAGTTACCTTTTTGATATATGATGAAATGCAGCAGACTCCTGAGAGCTGTGTTCATGACAAAAAATGTCTCACGTGCACCCCCCTTCCAGCTATGAATGCAGAGTGAAAAGAATACTTGCTTATCTGCCTGCTCCTGAGTCTCCCTTGCTAGCAAGCAATGCAATGAGATCTCAGTCTGTGTCGAAGACTGCATTTGAAGACAATTCCTTGTGCATTGGAAACATGGAGCAAACTGCCTAGGTAGTTCTAATGTAGAGGTAAAATTAATAAAATGCACTGATGGCAGCTAATACTCAGTTATCATCACTTGTTAACAAGGTAGAGGAAGCCACTGTCAAGCCAGGAAAGCACTTTGGAGGCTAATGTTGCCAGCCATACGATGTCACTGTTGCACTACTCAACCCCTGCTGAAAGACTGCTTCTCTACTAAAAATTCTCTTTCTTAAGGAAGATAAATAGATAAGAATTGGGACAGGGGGATTCTGAGTCAGATTCATCCCGGTGTGTAAATTGAAGCCAGTAACTTACAGAAGATTGAAACAAGATAGGCAGGGTTTTTTCCACCAGTGTCGAAGGAGACAGAGTCCATTAAAGCATGGAGGCGACTAGTTGCTTGACTGTAATGAGGGAGGGAGAAGACTCTCTCCTGGTGATGGATCCCAGATTGATTCTTTTTAATTTTGATGGATGTATGAGGGACCAAAGCACAAAAAGCTTTAAGCAAGGAAGGAAAGAGGGCAGTGTGGAATACTTCTTCTCTTGCTACCTTGTGATGAGGGCACTTTCTGCACAAAACAGGAGCATTTCCTCATGCTTCAGTTGTCTTCAAGACAGTGAAAATTGATCATTTGGGCTTATTTTAGTTCCCATGTGGTTATTGTATTCTTTCTTTGTTTTTGAAGGTGGTACACTTTGGATCATCAGCTCTTATTTTGTGTCTTGCTAACGTGTGTATTGTAGTATTTGTTTGATAACTTTGATCAAAGCAGTGTATAAATGTGTTTGTGTGACTTGTACCTGTTATCCCTCCTCTTTTCCATGTGACTCCTTGTAAAAAGGGAGTCTCCATCTTCTTTGTAGCCACCCTTTAAATACCGGCACATGGAGATAAGGTCTCCCCTAAGCCTTCTCTTCTCAAGGCTGAACAAACCCAGTTCTCTTCTCTCAGCCTTTCCCAGAGGCAGGCTGCCCAGTCCCTTGATCATCTTTGTGGCCTTTCTCTGGACCTTCTCCAGCCTCTCCACACTTTTTTGTGTAGCGGGGACCAAAACAGAACACAGTATCCCAGGTGTGGCCCAACAAGCGCTGAGTAGAGTGGGATGATGACTTCTGTACCTCTGCTGGGGATGCCCTTGTTGGTGCAGCCCAGCACCCCGTTGGCTTTGCCGCTGCAGCCCACGGCTCGCTCATGTAGAGCTGCTTGTCCCCCAGAACCGCAGGCCCCTTTCCACAGGGCTGCTCCCCAGGTAGATCCCAGCCTGTGCTGCACTCGTGGATTATGTTTTCCCAGGTGCAAGACCTTACACTTGTCCTTGTTGCACTTCATAAGGTTCTTGTTAGCCCACTCTTCCAGCCTATCCAGGTCTTCCTGCAGGGTGTCTCTCCCTTCCGAAGTGTCCACTTCCCCACTCAGTTTGGTATCATCATCAAACTTCATCAGGGTGCACTTGATCCCATCATCCCACTTGATCCCATCATCCATATTACTTCTGAAGATGTTAAACAACACTGGGCCCAATATGGATCCCTGGGGAACATCACTTGTGACAGGTTGCTGGTTTGAAAAACAGCTATTTACCAGCATCCTCTGAGTGTAGCCTGCCAGCTTGTTCCCACCCGCTTATATGTATAGGTCTAGTAGTATAAGGAAGATCAACAGCAATGGTTAATCTAGAGTTCTATATCAAAACTGATCCCAGATAGGCTACATGGTTTTTATCCTTTGTATTTGTGCAGTTACATGCAGGCGGAGAATTTAATCTCTTAGGTTGTCATAGCTTGCTTGGGAAAAAATAGTTCAAATTATCTTAGATATGAACATTATCTGTCACAAAGGTTGGTAAATAGATACACTGAGTTATAGGGAGATATCTCTGACTTTATTGTTAGACCTGGTTTTATTTAGCACCGTAATAATCTAGAAGGCATGGTAAACAGCATGGCAAATAAATTCACAGGGTATATTACATTTTGGAAGAGCTATGAATACCTGTGAGATCAGATGATAACTTAAAGATCTTGCAGTTAGAAATACGACAGAAAATAATAAATATAGTCATCTAGAAAGTGTGCAAACAGAAACTAGTGTTTAATGTGGTAAGAGAGCAGTACTTCAACACCAAGGAGATGAGGTGAGATGAGATAGTGAAGCCAGTATGATTTTATAATGTGAAATGTGTGTGAAATAATGGGGAAGGGTTTGTCAATGAATAGTTATAGGGCTATTATATAATAAACTGGGCATAGAATATTGGTAAAGACTGAATTCTCACATTTGCTTCGGCTTGCTGTGGATTTGGCATGCAAAACTCAAAATCATTAGTATGTTTTTTCTTTCTTCAAAGCTCCTGTGTTCCTGATGTTATTAGAATACTCCCATTTTTAATTTTCAATGAGTTTTTAGCTTTTGGTATTTAAATAAGAGAAAGAATTATCTCATAAGACTAGTAAAAAGAGACTCAAGTACTTCTGAAAAGCACTGTGGTTTTTTTAATCTTATCTTGGTATATTTGAGTCTGAAATTGTAAATACTACTTTGACTACTGATCTCTTACGCACATGAAAAATTGACAGCAGTTGACAAAAGTGAAGGTAGGTCAGAAAAGGTCAGCAAAAGTGATTGATTAAACAACTAGAAAGGCTGACTAAGAGAAAACAATAAGTTGAATAAATAAAAATTATTTCCCAAGATTATAATAAAATGTATATATAATAAGCATCTGAGAAAAATGAAGGATAAATAGGTTCATAAAAATATGGCACCTTGCTTAAATTATGAATAGGACTAACAAGGATGCTATTAAACAACAAAAAATAAAAGATATTTATCAAAGTAACGAGTAAATTATTCTAGATTGTGGAAGGAACTTAAGAGAGGAAGTAGGTTAAATAGTTTTTGAAACTGAGCATGGAAGACCTAATGGTGTGAAAGCTGGCATTGGTAGGGGGATAAACTAGACAGAGCCCTTCCCGTTCCTAATCCTGAGTACAGTGTGATGGTTTAAAGCCTTTGTACTTCCACACTGTACTGGTTTTCATTCTACTTTTATTGTGACACGTTATCTTTCCTGAAAGAAGGGCAAGACTGAAGGTAACTGATCTTGGTGAAGACTACAAAAACGGGCTTGTTGCTGGCAATATAATTACAGCAGAAAGTATTCTGAGGGCTATGCTTTGAAATCTTTAATAGGAAATAGCCTTTCCAAAAGACAAATGAGAAGACTATTGTAAACCTAGATAATCCGTTAGGCTTTGAAGCATGTTTTAGGAAATACCAGTCTCAATTCAAAAGAGTCTGTTCCTTCAGTTTTTTCCTCTATTAGAGACATGATTTGTCTGCCACATTCAGGAGCAGCTGGGGAAATACCCAGAGATTTGTTTGTGCCAGCCCCTTTCATGCCATAGACAGTAATTTTTACACACCAGCCCTTCCTGGGCAAAATTGCAACCTTAGGTAGTATCAGCATGTGACTTTGGGCTTGTATGTGCATGTATGTTCCTTTTTCTTTCTTTGAGAGGTAGAGGACAGTGTCAAACAGATCAAGTTTTGGGGTAAAAATAGAAAAACACATGCTGTGAGAGACTTAACTCAGCTATGAGGAAGCTGGCACTTGGTAGGCTGTTAAAGACTGGCAAAATAATGTAAAATTTCCCCAAGAGGGAGCTTCACCTTTTAATGGCAAGTATCAGTGTAGAGCATAAAACGTCATAGCATGCTGCATACATACTTAGGAGCATGATGGCAGTGGACACGAGAATTTTCATGTTCTGTGAACAAGGACCTGTTCAAGTTTCACACAGGATTGGAAATGTTGGCCTTGACTATATACAATGATGCAAATAATTGCTAGCAGCAGGTTCTCTGTAGGTGGCTCTAGAAAAGACAGGAGTTTTTGTATTTAATGAATTTTTAGAGTTGACAACAACTGGACAGCATTAACAGTTTTTTTACTTTTAATGTTCATGTTTTAAAAGACTGCTTTCTGATACATGCTGCTGACATTTTATCTAGCCACATCTGGAGTGTCTTAATTGGTTCTGCGCATGTTTAGCTTGTTTTGCCTTCCAGTGAATTAACAAAAGCTTCCCCTCCATTAATGTCCAACCGTGTGTTCTTCTCTCCTATTATACTTTCAGCTACATGTGTTCCCTTAGCACATATATACAAATTTATATTGCTACACAGACAGTTTTGTCTCTGATTGCAAACACAATTGCTTTTAAATGTGTCAAGTAGCCTGTTGCAAAGGCTGAATGTGTATGCAAGTATAAACAAGAGGAATTCCTAGATAAATGTATAATAATTAGGAAGGAACCTTTAACTGAGCCAAAGAAGATTGCAGATGTGCATTCATAGGCTCTGATCCAGCAAAGTGCTTAAACACCTGTTTTACTTAAGAACACAAGCAGCCCAATTGAAGTTAATGGGACTATTCAGGCTTAAAAATAAGCACATAGATTGAATAGTTGGATTGGTGCCAGGAATATTAACAGTCAGGAGCCATTGTATTTATGAATTGTCTTTCTCTCAGGCAGCAAGTTAGTAAAACTGTATCTGTAACAGTGGGATTGCTGGTACTTTGTGCAGCCACAGAAATGGAAGGAACAGGGACAGAATAGTTCCACAGAAAGGAATTAAAAACCCCTGGATTAGAATCTGCTTCCAGACACCAAATGTTTCAAAGATTGAAGAAGCCACTTTAAATTTAGGAGTTTGGATCAGGCTGATCATTTGATGTAATAACTCAAACATAGACTAGGCATGCTAAGACTTCAAGTTTCCCTGCAATTAGCTGTACCTTTATGATGTCAGATTAAAACTCCCCATGACAAACTTTAATTTTTTCTGTGGATCTATCCCAGGGCTTCTAGGTCCAGGGGAAGGAGCATCAGTTTGATCAAAGTGGAACTTTGGGGCTTTATTCTGTTTTTTACCCAATGAAAAGAGCCTTTCTAACATGGCATTTTCTGAAAAGCAGAGAAGACACTTGTGCATATATGCCATTAGCTCTCTTCGGGCTAACGTGGCATCTTCAGACCCACTTCTGCCTAATGCTCTGTACAAATGTCTTTGGCTGTCTCACATGCAAACAAAATGATGCTGATGAATAAAACAAAAGAATTTGCTGGCTCTCCTGTCTGAAATCACACCAAGTACTAATGAAAATGCTAGGTCTGCTTTATTTGAAAGCAACTCAACACAGAATCTCAACTCCGATTTCTTTAATCGGAATCACCCATTTCCATTGATAATAAAATTAAATTTCTCCCTTACATCCTAATAAATCTGAAGAACAGTATGCAAATTGAAAAATGCACCTTTGTCAGAATGCTGTCAGGTAGCACCTTTCACTCTGGAGGACTATTTGTAAGCATAGGGAAACATCGAGAAAGTAGTAATAAATTGCTCTGGTACACTGTTCTGGCAGCCGTTAATAAATCAATGTGAAGGGGAGTTCTGAAGGGCAAAATGTTGCTGTCGGTAGGTGTCCAATTTAATTTTACTCAAAATTAATATTTCGGATATGATAAGTGAGCTGGCAGGAACAGATTTCATGATTAATTCTATGGAGTCAAAAATGCTTTGATGGCACTTTAATAGCAGCTTCACTGATCTAAAAGTCCCTTCAACTAACTGGTGTGCTTGAGTTCCCAAATTATATTATTAAACCTCTTTTGTTGGTATGTAAATAATGAAATGTTGCATATTAAAAGGTGAAGCTAATACTGCTCCCAGTTCTATCCATGGAAACTAGATGGGGACTTGACTGGAATTAACGTGGATATATAGTGGTTTAAACAAAATCAGGTAAAGGTCAAACCTTCTGCGAAAACAACCCATAACTTATTTTGTTAGGTAGCTAATTCTCTTGACCCTGCCACAGGAGAATTTGAAAGTCCTTGGTTTTGTGCTGGAATAAACCAGAGAAATGTTTGAAGGTTCATTAGTATCTAGTTAGGGTGGACTGAGAAAGCTTTTAAATGTAGGATGATGTTAACAATGAATATACATTTTGTTTCATAGTGAAGACCTTTCATCCCTGCATCTCAGGGACCTTTGCAAATGCTAATCAGTGAAGATTTGCAGTACCCTTGTCAAATTTCATACCTAACATTTGTATGTACAAAACTATTCTCTGTAATGGAGTTCTCCTTTGTATTGGACATTTGCTGATATGCCAGCTTCTGAAGGAGATTCTTCTATTATCATTTTACTGATAGAAAAACTGAGTTACAAAAGGGCAAGTTCACATCTAAGTTAAATGCTGCCTTGAATCTGTAACCATTTTACAACCTTTTGCTGATCATTTTTCTTGTAAGCCACCAAATTCTTAAATCTTGAGACAGGAGTGGTTCTAGAAATTTGTAAAAGTAAAAAGGCACTATGAGTTGAGTGTTTGGATGTACACATGCATATTAAAAATGAGGAGAAGACACATTTATGCAATGCAGATGAAAAATCATGCAGATGCATAAAATGTATAAGAAAACTGATTAACTTTAGCAATGTAAATTACCCTTATGTTTATGCATTTCTTCAATTTAGAATATTCATTAAAAGCCATAGAAACAAGGCATGTTGCTAGCTGTTTCCAAGAAGGTAGTACTCAACCTGATTAACTTGTATTTTGTGCATAGTATATATATTGAATTTGTGTAGAATCTACAGTTTATACTCTTCACAGTAAAGTGTACACAGGATGAGTGAAACAAAAGCCTATGTCAGTTTTACTTTGAAAGAAACTACCTGTGTGGAGTTTACACCAGCTCATCTCTACCAAATTTCCTCTATTAATATTGGGAGCTGGATTATGCCAGGTTCAGCATACAGCCATTAAAGTCAGGAAACATCAGTGGCAAAAGTCATTTCACTGGCAGAAGTAACATGGGGAGCAGAGGTGTTTGGTACTGGGGTGCCTCTGCTTTCCCCAGCTCCCTGTGTGCTCTGTGCAGTCTGGGTCTCACCCTCCCTCCCTCGGCAGCACCAGGGGGACATCGATAGGTGTGTGCCTGCTGCATAGCATGTGCTCATCAAGCTCCATGAAGAAGAGACAATTCATCAGCAGTTGGCCATGGTAAGTGAGGATGGAAAGGCACACACTGCTTTGTAAATGAGCGTTGCATCTCTGCTGTAGCTGTGCTTTCCCTGTGCTACGACACTGGTCCAGGCTTCCATCTGCTGTTACTTCTTAAAACCTATCAGACTGAACAGGAACTAGGGTTTGTGACCAGCTCTGAACTGGAGTCCACGTACCTCAAACCTGGGTGATAACCCAGGTTGTCCCCTAAGTATTCCTGGTGACATCCGGGCTTGCCAGAAAGGTGTTTCCTGCACTGGGTGCCTTTGCTCCGTTGTGCTCACCCTCGAGCACATTGCTGTTGTGAGCTCTGTTTAATCTCTGGATCCTGGCTCTGTTTGCAGAGGATGTGAGCCCAGCTTTGCTAGAGATTCAACAGTTCGGCCATTCTGCATTCTAAATACACAGAAGACTGCCACTTACTTTTGTGTCAGAAAGCCATTAAGAAAGAACAGTGTAAACTGGGCATTGTTCAACATCCACACTCCAGCTGTCAGTCATGGATGAAGCATCATCAATTTCTGAGGGGCTTTCTTACATATCTGGATGAGTAAATGAAAGGTGAAAATGAAAAATAAATTCTCTTATATAAATGGAGCACTTGGATTATAAACTAGCCATAATGTTCTGTTTCTGTGGCAACACAGGGGGACTGAAGGCGCTTACAGTAGTAGTTCTGTGACTCATCCCTTGAAATTAATGCAGTCTTTTAATTTGAGGCTGTTGGTTTGGCAAAAGAACTTCAGAAGCAGCACTTTGATGTCTTTTTGTAGCTAAGGAAAAGCCTTTAATTAGGTCACCTAAACTTCATTTTATTTCAAACTGTTCACTTTCACAATTCCTATTTCCTTTCCTTCCTTTGATGTTTCAAAATATATGCCAGTGATATTTAACTTTATTTATTATGCACTGGCATTAAACCTTTGCTATTAACATTTACTTATATGCTTGAAAATTGATTAATTAGTTAAGTGTAGAAGGAGAATTATTCATTCATGTTTCATTTAACATTCTACATGCTTGTCACACTATACATATGTTGTACTCTGTAGCAGTAAAAACTGTACTGTATGGAAAAGGGTGTTATGTCTCCCAGCACAATGGCCTTCTTGGGTTTAATTCCATTTTTAAGATGAAAATTAATTTTGACTAGTTCATTAGGAACGGACCAGCTTCTGAGCTGAGCTGCCGAGTCAGGCACAGAGGGATCAGCCTGAATGTGGGAAAATACTATATAAAGAATTTTATAGGAGCTAATGCTGGAGTATTTGATTGTGTTATCTACTGATTCTTTATGTATATTATTTGGGAGGTTCAGAGAAGGAACGTTTTGTTGATGTGCATGTTTGAACACGCACAGTTTTGATCTGAGAGTTTATACAATTACTCTCATCCAAAGGGGGAGCAGAAACAGTACCAAATGACCTGTCATGTAGTTAAAAGGATGAAATTCAGCCTGTGCAGTGGTACAGACCATTACCCACGCACTGTTAATGTTCTATATTAGCAGCCCCATACTGAGCACAGTGCTGGTCATGGCTGGATCCTTACAGAGACTGAAATTCAACTCTGGTAAATGCTGATGAATATTTGTAATGCCAGTCTGTGAAGCATCTAATGAATGAAAAAAATTTGCAATAAGTATTGAGTGTCTTTTGTGCTTGATGCAAGGGTCTTGAAGCTGAAGAAGTGGCTCCATTTGGGGGATGACATGTTTACAGGGAGTTCTTCAGCTAAACCAAGAACTGGTCGTTTCTTTTAGCATTTGTTTCAGCAAACCAAATTCTCTTTTGAGGCTTAAATATCTGTGCCTGTGCCTAACCTTGCAAAGGACTGTAGGGACACATGGTCTCTCAGCTGGTGTAATAAAATAAGTCAATTCATAGATTAAAATAATTCATAGGAAAAAATAGACAGGTTTGGGTGCAATAAGCCAATGGTTTCTACAAATATGGTGCTGTACTAAGAAAAAATATTAAATTGCTACTCTCCCACTATTTTTAGATTTGTCCTATCTGTTTGTTTGTTTCTTTTTTATTTTTTTCCCCCACTGTTTTTCCAGGATATTCCGTTTAAAACACAAATAAAGTGCATGTAAGATCAGAATACACAAATGTGTCCCTTTTATGTTTAGAAACATGTCTCCTTGTCACTGCAGTGTTATGTGGCTGTTGTTTTTTTATTTCATGATGTGGTGATATATCAGAATATCAGAATTGGGTAGCTAATAGCAGAGCCCCATTATGTTAAGGACAGGCTTCTTAAGAAGGGGAGCTATTTAGGAAAAGTAGCTATGCTTACACATGATAGGGTATAGAAAAGACCTATTAGTCATCTTAATGTCTCCCTTTTTTTAACCAAAGCACTGTTGTTCCCTGCAGAACATTCCCCTTCTTTTCTATAGCTTTAAGTAATCCAGATGGACAGAAAGCCATTGTCACTACAATGAAACAAAAATTTAATAAAGAACAGGATCACAGCACCGTGTACTGAGATTTTAGTCAGGTGCATGTGGTGAGCAGAAAAGCACTGAAGTTTTTTTTTTGTCTGTAGGAGACGCAGAGTCAGAAAGTGAAGGCGTCAGATTGTGATCAGGAGCAAAGCATTGTTCTTCCAGTAGGTGTTTTTTTACACAAAGAATGATGGGGGAGCAGGGGAAGGGGGTAGTCAGTATGAGATGAGTGACATATAACAAAGAAGAATTTGTGATCCACCCTTGGGGAAGCTTTGGCAGAAAAATCTGACACCTGATACATCACCTGATGCATTCCAAAGGGGAAAAAATGTGTTCTTGGCAGTTTCTGTAAACACCTCAGAGATAAGAGTTGCCTCTGGCTCAGGTTAGCATCATGGTATTGAGGAAGAAGGGAACTCCTGCAGTTGCAGGGAAATTAATGTGAATTTGGTACTGAAATGCTAATGGTCTCTTTCAGTGCATCATAGGTTGAAACTGAAGACACACAATATGTTACATTTGTTTTTCCTGTTCTCTCATGCTTTGATTAGACTACACAAATAGAATCATATTAATTGTATGTCATCTTACTATCTGCAATTCAAGTCTGGAGCTTGCAGCCTTCTGATTGAGATGCAAAAGAGCTTCTTTCTGTGAAAGAATTTACTGCCTCTGTTTTTGCAAAAATATTTTTTTCCCCCTACTTTTAAACATTTTGGCAGTCCACTGAGTTATTTCACTGCTCAGTGATATTTTATTCTGCTGACAGGTGATGATTAAAAAAAAATCTCCTGCACCAAAAGTATTCCTAATACTCATGTTATTGATAAGCTGAGGTCAGGTTCAGTGCTTTACACACTGAAAAATAAATATGTGTGATGGAAATCTTCCTGGAGGCTTGAGGTGATTACCATCATAACTTCTTTTGCAATGAAAGAAAATGAGTCTAGGCTGTAGACAAAGAAGATGCAGAAAAAATATTTTTGCTAATATGTATTTTCTAGCATAGATTTTGTGATAGCTCTTTAGAAGATGGCTTTGGAAGTACTGATAAGTAACTGTTAGTGGAAGCAAGAGACAGCGGCACATCTGTTTTCCAGCACACACAAAGATATGGGTCAGTTGTACCATAGACATTCTTCCATGTAAAGTAATACCATGGAGCTTCTAAAATTCATGTGTGCTTGATGTATTTGTACTCTGGATATTGACTTTTGCTGGTAGCATGCTTTTATTTGTATTTTGCGCTCTAAAGATGAATCAAGATTAGACTAAGATGTCTGGGTTCTTGTAACTTTTTTATGTTCTGTGCAGTGGTTCATACCTGTGCACAGTAACAGTCCGGTGCAGTGGGTTTTGATCTCCAGGGCACACAAGACTGTTTTCAGACAGCTGCACTGAGTTCACACCTTTGATAGTAAAAATGTTGAGAGTTCACAAATTGAAAAGGTGTGAAAATCTGTTGGCTATAAGATGCTGCCTAGTCAAGAGTCCCTGACTTGCTGCTGTCCTGTCATGAAACCAGCATTTGTACACTGCTCAAGTTGTATGAATTTCACCTATTCAGATTTAGTAGTAGTTATGTACAGGATGTCAGACACTTCACACAGTCTCAGTGTCTGCACCAACATAAAAGACAGTAGAGAATTTAATTTGTAATCAGCATTGATGTGTCTGATTTGTAGTATGACCTTGAGTATAGATTGGCTACCCTTACACAGGCTTTTAGCAGGCTTACCTCAAGTTGGCTCACTACCTAATGCTGTGTCTGATGTGTTACTTTATGGTAGTCACCGTAAAACTGTGTGAATCTGTAATTTCTGGACTATATTGTTAGCAGCCATGGTTAGGGACATTCTGTGAAATAAATAATCAACTGTACCCTTTTGTTCATACTTCTTTATCTCATTACTGATAAGCTTGGACACTTGGGACCTTGTAACTAATAAATCATTGACAGCAAAACATAAGAGTATCTGTCCAACACTGAGGTTTCTTCATCTTTCATGAAGGATCTGTCATATAATTGACACCCTTAGTCTGAAGTTTCTGAAACCATGTTGCTCTTAATAAATGTTAACTAAGCATTAACCTGTCATTGATCTGTACGTGTTAAGGAAAAGCAAAGCCAGCACACTGTGGAGCACTTTAGATTTGCATTTTGCAGTAAAATGCTCTGGTTTTTGCAGAATAAAGCAGCAATGCTCACTGATATGCAAAATAATCTCCATATATCATCACTGGCAAATAAAGTGGCATAACTGAAGAACAGGCTGCTTTCAGGATAGGATGGCTGCCAGTTTGGTCCTCAGGTGTAGTCATAGTCCAAGACTGCTAAGGGATAGCTGGTTTTACTGGTTGCTGTACTCACAATATTATTTTATCTTTTTCTTGGTGTTGTATGGGGTCCTGAAGGTCCTGAACATATGTTGCTCTTTCTTTCTTACTTCTTCCATCTCACACTGTCTTACCAGGGGCTTCTGTTACACAAACATTTGATTCAGCGTTCAAAACAAGCAATGGTAAGAAGTCTCTTGGAAATGGTAACTGGGTTGAAGGCAGAGAAGTGTGTTTTTTTTTCTGGACAGCATTAGCCACCACTGAGCTAGAAATTCTGAATTAGTTCTGAAAGGGCCTGCTAGCTGTCCTGCTGCCTCTCTGAATGAAAGCAGGGAAAGCTTCCAGTGGCAATGGCAGTGTTTACCTTACAATCTATTACCAGTTATGCTTACAAAATAAAATTGAGACCTCAGCCTAAACTAGAGAAATGTTGCTAGAATAGCTGTGCTGAAACATACAGTTTACTGGCAAACTGTGCGGGGCAGCTGTATGGCAAAATGGGCTTTTTTGCTCTCTCTTGTACTGATTTCTTGAGAGGAATAATTTATGCCATTGTAACTCTGTCCACAATAAAGCTTTGCAACCATGGCTGATAAATGTTAAGAATCATACTCTTAGGGTTATTTTAAAGGGTCAGAAGGTTTTGTTACACCTGTTCTTACTACTGTTGTTCAGTTCTTATAATCTGTGAAACAACTGGGCATGGGGAAGGGAATGAGGAGAAAGGGGCTCGCAGTTGTGCTGTTGTAGAAGTTAGTAAATTTATTTGATTTCCTGGCTGCCTCTGTATCATTCTTATTTGGTTAAAGTGCTGAAGCGGAAGATAGTTGTGAAGTATGATATTTAAGGAAATAAGCTGTCTGTGGCTATTAAAAGTGTCTTGTTTTTCATAAAGATTCATTCCACTTAACCACAAAAGAGAGACATTTAATTAGACTTTTGAATCCCATTAGGAAAAACAAATACCAATACTTAACTACTCATATATGACATGATGGGAAATTGCTAAGGTAATTAGATTTTAATAGTGTTAATGACTCTCATTTCTTATTAATAAGAATTAAATCTAATGCAACACTGTATGAAAAATTGTTACTACCTTCTTTCCTACCTTTAAATGTAAAGCCGTTTTATGTACTTGAAGTTGGGTTTTTTTCCTGTTCTGTGAAGTCAGGTGGCGCTGTGGTATTTTGTATCGTTGCAGCCTAACTGGCATATGGCAGGAGTATTTTCAAGTGGATCTAGTCAACATGTAGAATTTTATAAATGTAGGAAGTGGGGTTTGTATTCTTAAAAGTATTGCAGCAAGCATTAAGATGCTGTAAAAGAGAACAAAAATAAAAATTTAAGCTCAACCTCTACAGGAAATCTGCTTTAACCAGTCAGGTGTTGTAGGTGTGCTAAAAAATAGCTGTGGAAAGGTTTTCATTTTAAAATCTTGCCAAAATTTGCCTAGTGGAGAAAAGTGTACTGATAATTGGGATAATACCATGATGCAATTATAAAAAGAAGTCCGGACACCGCTGCTGTTCTCAGTGCCTTATGAGTGACCTTGTGAATCATCTATATCAGGTGACACATCAAAATGCTTCCTGGAAACGGCCCTAGGCTTGGCCTTTCAAAATCCAAATCTAGACTGCTGGAACAAGACTGTAAAAATTGCAAATGAATTGTATGACTCTAGCAGTAGACCAAGGAGTAAACTATGTGCCAGTGTAGAAGAGAAGTTTAATAAAAATTGTAGACATTTCTACAAATAACTTGAAATATGAGCACAGCTACAAATTAAACGACATTGAGATGCTTAAAACCTAGGTTTCTAGATAGCTTAAAGTGTTCACTGTTTTTCTCAATAGAAAGTTATATTAACATCTCAGAAAGTCAATCACTTCAGAGTGGAAGGACATGCATTACTACATGAATTGTGCATGTTTGTGTATTGTAGGAATGCTTTTTTGAGATTTATATCTGTATGTCATTCCTGGTAATTGTTACTAAAAACTTTAAATCTTTTTTAGATAATTAAATAACTATACTTCACAGTTGATCAAAGTCAAACTTGATTACTGACTCTTAATACAAAAAATCAACAGTATCTTTACAAAATACTGAGTACATAGCCTTACTCATTGCTTTAAAGAAATACAAAGCGGTATTTTTTAAATTGTTTCTCTCTGAACGATATTGTAAGAAGAAAGTATATGGACTAACTGAGTGCTTTTAGTTTAAATATTAGGAGTCACTTGTTTCATTTATCTTCAGTGAGATCATCAGACTTTATTATATTGTCCTAACTCTTGAAGACCAATTTAGGGTCTAAGACTAAGATGGAACTTGCTGGGAGTTAAACTCTGCCACCTGGAACGTGTAGCTCTGTAATTCCTCTTTTATTTGTATAGAAACAAATACAAGAGACAGAAATGAGTCAAGAGGATTTTATACACATGTTTTCCATTTATGTCCAAATCCAGGCTTTACATGCTACTGTCCAAGTAAAACTGTGTGTGATTTTTTTAGAGCAGAAGCCAAGCACCCTGCAAAAGAAACCCCGATACTGTGCTTGTATTTCTTTCCAGCCTAGTGTATCTACTTTCAGAGCCTGCCATTACTTTTGCTGTATTTTCTTTGTGACAGAACATTGCATTCAGGCCCTTAGGCTGCCTTTCATCCTGGCATTCAATAATAATGGACAGCGTGTAAAGATCTGTAATCAAAAGGTAAACACTGCAGCATTGTGTACAAATAACTCTTGAGATATTTATCCTGAAAGACATCCAGGTTAACATTTTAGCTGGGGACACTAGGGAAAACCTACCTGGTGGTGAGTGAGCTCCTTTTTTTCAGTTTTGTTTTGTGTTTAGCTGTTTCCCAAGCACGTTCAGCTGTGTGAGCTTGCAGCATAGAGCTGCTGCAGGAGCGAAGCCATTTTAACGTGACAGCTCTCGGAAATTCATTCACTCCTGGTTTCTTCCTGTTCTTGTGCTGATCCCCATTTAAGCAGCAGATGCTGGAGGGTTCTACAACCTTGTCTAAACATAAATGTTGTACCACTTTCGTGATACTCGTGTAGTATAATCATTACTATCCTCTCAGACCTGGCAGCTGATACAGTTACCCTGGTGTAGGCACACTTCTATTACATAACCCTTTCCTGTATGACAAAAGCTGTATGGTATAAGGTGCTTTCTAGAGGTCCATTTATTGCTGTGCCATATGTTATTCTAAGAATAACACCCTAAGTTATTCTTATAACCCTTAGTTATAGTTGGTGATAGTTTGACTATACAAGCAGAGGAGACAGCTGTCTAAGGAAGGGAAAATATA
Organism: Tyto alba; assembly: GCF_018691265.1. Taxonomy (NCBI): domain Eukaryota; kingdom Metazoa; phylum Chordata; class Aves; order Strigiformes; family Tytonidae; genus Tyto; species Tyto alba. The sequence continues at coordinate 15,986,334 of NW_024881279.1, forward strand.
AGAGCCAACACAAATCAAAGTAGATAAATCAGAGCGGTAAAAGGCAAAGGACAGCAGAAATTTCTTTGTCTCTGCAGAACTGTGAGAATTCTGTTTCACCTGTCATGGTTTAAAGGCTGTGTGTAGAGACAGACCCCTTGAGCTCCCTGCTGCAAGCCCTGGTGGCAGGCTTCAGGGCCAGAGCCTGCTCTGGTGCTTTGGACAGTGCCTTGTGTTTGGGGAGGTACCATAATGATGAGCTGTAGCCTCCCAGTGAGTCTCTTAATCAGGGACATTCCTTGGATGCCTCCACTTCTTTATTGAAGACTTTGCTTCATAGCCATATGACACTCTCTGACAACATCTGCCACATTACTCTCCATCATGTGAAGTTATGCAGGGACTCTCTTAGCACCACCACTCAAAGAGGCCAGTATTAAACCGAAGTAGAGCAGCTGTTGTGTAGTCTTGGCATTTTCAGGGCTTTGATCCCAGTTTAACTTTGTCAAAACTTTTGAGCCTATATAGAGACTTGCAGGAACCCATTAATCCTGTCAGACCAACCTCCTCCTATTTTAATATGTGCTAGACCCCTAGAAGCCAAGCAAGTGGTTTACATTTCCCAGGTAAGTTATAAATGAGCCCAGATTTTTTGAAGTTTCTGCTTCTTTTTTGATGTCCTTAGATTTTGCTGAAATAAAGCCGTATGAAGAAGATTGTGTCTCTTACCACAGAATCACAGAATGGTGTCATTTATCTTATCATTTACTTGAACTTGGCGAGTAAAGAAAGTGAGAATTTAAGTATTTTTTTCCAGTCTTTTCATTTTGCTCCTATGGTCCCTTCAGCCCTTATGTGCATGATAAAGTGAGTGCTCTACACAAAAAGTACTTAGGCCGTGGACAAAACACCAGGTTAACTCATGACAAATTGAGCTGTCCCAGCTACAAACACATGATTCAATTCCTAAAAGTGATTTAGTTTGGCCCCAGCAGTAGCAAATGGAGCCCTGGATCTAAACGTCTGGTGCTCTCTGCTGCCTGCCTCCATACACAGCCTGTTTCTTCAGCTTTCCAATACACTGATCTCTTGTACGCAGCTGTTATCAGGCAGTTTCCTGCAAGCCTTTCAAGACATAGCTGGCCCTTTTTGGGTCTGGAGTGTTAATGACCCCTGGAGCAGGCTGGGTGGGCTGGAGTACCAGGGGACATGGTGAAGGTGGGTCAAGCTCTGGCTCTGCCCTCCACGCTGGCATGCTGCTGGGCGCCTGAGCCTCCTCCTCTGCCATGAACTTACCACGAGGGGAGAGCAGGATGTACGCCCTGAGCAAGGTGGAAGCAGGGCTGGAATTGGGTTTTCCCAGGGCTTCTCAGGAAGCAGGGTGAGAGTGCTGACATGTCATTAGCCTCTGCGGGTTGTGTCAAGGCCATCAAATCTTATATGAGTATATTACTGTTATGATTTTCCTTTCAAGGTTTCCTTGGCTTCCTGTATCTCCTGTTTTGTTTTCAGATAAAGAACTAAAATACCATGGAGACAAACTCCTTATAAACACCAAGCAGACAGCCAGGTCAGCCAGTTTTCAGCACATTATTTTACATGACATATTGAGTAGGAGCATAGCGAAGGCTGGCAAAACATCCAGTTATATTGAAGCCAATCAATTGTTTCATGCAGTGGATAGAGATGATTCCGTTCATAATAAAAGAAGAATAAGCTCTCTGAGAAACCACAAGTGACATGCTGTGTGATGCATCTCTCTGTTACAATTTGAAAATCAGAGAGATTATTTAATTATGTTCTCTCTTTATCTGTGATGTTTTGAACAGCAGCAACTTTAATCTGCTTTCCCATAGCAGAGATACCCCTCTTAGTCGGAGATTACTAACTACTTCATCATTAATTACATCAAAGTTAACAGGATGACTTACAAATTAAAACAATATTCACTAAGTGTAAGTCTGGGTGAGCCACATTCTTATTTTTACCCTGAGGTATAAAATAAAAAAATAAATTAAAACCATTTAATTCTCACAGCAACCGGTTGGTGACAGCAAAGTTACATTTAAGTGCAGTGTGCATTCAAAACCAAGCAGAAATACACCAAGCTGAGCCCTGCGTATTCTCAGAGAGAGATGGACTCAACAGATTTTCATTAAATTGCTTAATTATGTTTATATAAAAAGCACCTGGTTTCTTCTAGTTTTAAAGTGACTACCTGACCCAGCAGTACCTTGGCTAAGTAAAACAGCAACTGCAAAGAAAATTGCAGATGTCAGGGTAGGGGGGGAATCCTTTTATTTCTTTCAGGTAGGAACAAAAAATCTCATTCAGAGAGCAAATTAAACCTCATCTTTCAAATGGAGTCACTGTGTTGCCCTACTTTGTGGGCAAATGAAATCATTGTGATCAGGTGTGGGCATTAGGTAGAACTTAGTGTTGATTAGATCTAACTCACCTGTTTTTTAAAGCCCAGTTGGGGTGTAGGAATTGTTTTCTCATGTTGTGTTCTGAGAAAACACAGGACACTTGAAAGATCTGAGGTGGCACGTAGAATGGAAGGATTCAGGTATGGTTGTTTACTTATGTAGATAATATCTTGTAGAAAATTGTCTAATGTTGATCTAGTTAACTGGTAGAATAAGCTAGTAGGATTAGATGTGGGTCATACTTCTACTGAAATTAGAAAAGAGACTAAGGCCTCTTCATATAAAACTATTCCAGGGGAGGAACTGTGCCATCTGCACTATTGAGTTCAGTGGATTTTAGAGAACCAAAATTGTTCACTCAGGTGTTTATTGAGGCCTGAGATGATACCAACAGTCAAATACTGGACAAGTGTGGTTGTTTTGGCAAGCCTGGCTTGATGTTTGAGTACTGAATTATGCATAATTTTATTAAAAAGCTCCTTCCCCCTGAATTTTTCTCCTATCCACACCCAGCAGAAATAAGCTGTTTTGTTCAGACCCACTGAATCTAAGCAGGATACTGGGAGTGAAATCCAGCTAAAACACAACCACAAAAAGGTTTGTGCAGGCTACGGAGAATAGAGAACAGTGAATTTTGTAAAGCAGTAGCTGAGTCATGCTAGTTGGCTATAACTTGGATTATTCCTACCTTTCTGCAGATAAATGGATCACAATGGATGTATTTAGAGTTAAACTCCATTATGAAAGAAATAGGAAAATAAGTAATGGAACTTAGAGTTGTTTTGGGATTTTTTTTTTCTTTTCCTGTATGCATGCAAAGATACAATAGTGTAAGTGGCAAAAATCAAGTGATTTGCTCCTTTAATTTTGTCTGATCAGCTGTAACTCTAGATTATTTTACAGATTTCCTGGAGATGAATCATTCAGGCGGCTTTAAAAATGTGAAATGATTGATACCAATTTTCTGTTGAGAAAGCCATGTTTAGTTAAACTGCAAGCTTCCCCTAATGAAATAATCTACCAAAATCTGGGCTGTTGTCCACAAAATGCAGAGAGGCTGAAAAACAAAGCATGTTGATTGCTAGCAAAGACCTATTTTTGCTGTCAATCAGTGCTTTTTATTTCAAGCTGGACAAAACTTTTAGATGTGATTTTGTAAGGCTTTTGCAGCAAGTCTATGGCATTTCAGGAAACTCAGGGATCATTTATTCAGGCAAAAAACTACATCCCAAATTTTGTAATTTTTCATCATCTTTGTGCCAGTTTGAACATATTCAGTTACATCTTTCTCATTCCCACAGAAATAACATTTGCCCCCATGTTCTCACTTTGCTAACCCTGCTGTAGTTGGGAATCTACAGACATGAATGCAAGGAATAGGGATATCTTTGTATCACCCCATAAACTGTCTCAGGTGGAAAAAAAAAGGGTGAAAGGCTTCCATTTTTCTCAAAGGATGGGAATTTTGGAAATGTTTAACTGACGTATCAACACCCCTTCATTGCCTTTATCTTATTCAAACTATAAACTGCATTTTGTTGTAAAAAGCCTGTGTCTCGGCTTCATTCCTAACTAATACATTGGTCAGGAGAGCAGATTGGAAAAGTTATAGATATTTTGTTCGATTGTTCTTTTTTTTCCAGAAAAAAAAATTGCAGGTTGGTTTAAGAGATACTGTCTGGTGAGGATATGCTAGTAAGACATTTTTGGAGTAATATCTACTACGCTTGTGAGACAGTGGAGTTGGCTCTCTCTAGCTTGACTTTGTGTCAGTGAAGCTGAGCAATATTCTTTCCTTGTGGCTAACCTGGTCTGAGGCTGTGCCTTAACACAAGAAACACGTTTGTTTCCAAAAGAATTTGTATATTCAAGGTACTGTAAAGCTATAGTAAATTCTTCTGTGAACATGGCATATAAGTGGAAGGTCTTTGATAATAACGCTAATTTACAAGCAAAAACTTACCTAGTTCTGTTAAATAGTTCAGATTAAGTGATAATACAGTAATCATGGCAACTTTTCATTGAGTCTATCTTGACATTTTCTGTTATCTGTTTGGTATTCCTGAGGGATGGAAATACATTCCTTCATTTTTCTGGGTTTGTAATTAGGAACGCTGCAGTCTGAAGAACTGTTGCAGCGCAGATCTGTGTAGTGCACTCTAGTAATTTTAGTCCTCTTTGGGAATTCAAGGGGAAACCTGAGGTACCAGGTTTGTCAAGCACTTTTCATGTAATAAGCTTTTTCTCAGATTCTCAAGTGCTGAGGATGACTTACTTCTCTGATTAAGAACCTTTTTAAAAGGTGCGAAGTCTTTCTGTCTCATAATTCTCACTTGCACAATTGGTATCTTCCTCTTCTCCCCCTCCTTCAGCAGATGAACTGTTCTACTAAAAGGCCAATTTAGACGTCATACAGGGCTTTTCCTAGTCATGATAGGTTAAAGCAGAGTGTAAAGATGTAGATGTTCAAATGTTATAGGGAACTGTTTAAAGGAGGATTGGTTGCTGGAGCAGATTGTTGAAGCAGATAGCTGTTAGTTCACACAGGCATACATACGTAAAGAGAAAATTTATTTATACATATGTATAGCTTTGTCAGCATGATATTGGCTGATGGAGAGACTGTAGATGTTAAATAGACATCAACTTGGAGGGCTCACTGGAATATGAATTACTAGCAAATCCAGATGCCCATCTCAAATGCCATTATGCTGCCCATCATCGTGTCCTGTTGTGATGTGACACTGCACTACATCACAGCATTGACACTACACAGCAAAATGCAACGTAATCTACTCCATTGCATCTAGAAGAGGGAAAATAAACATTTGCTGTCTAAAGTTTGGATAGCAAGTCTCTTATCAGCCTTTACAGTGTTTGTAAGCGGGTTAAAAGGGTAAGTGTCCATGGTTCGCTAGTTCAACATGTCTGTGCTGATAACACAAACTAATGTGTGGTTAAAGCTACTAGCAAGTTATTTCTCTCTGCATTGGAGCACTGTATAGTGAGGTGGAGGTGCAAACTCTGACAAGCATTGGTTATAGCTATAAGAAGACTTATCCCAGTCTATCTAAATGTAGACTACATTCACAGAAGTTGGTTTCTCTTGGCAGATTCTGGCGGTGGGGAAATTGAAGATGAATGCAGAAAAAAATGTTATTTTCTTACTTCTCTTTGCACTGTCCAGCAGGTGAAGTAGACAATTTTGCTTCATTCTTAAATCCCATTTTTACCACTAGGTTCTGGGTTCCTGCTCCTGTAACCTAAATGGCCTTGGCAAGGGCTGGCGTGGCTGCTGGGGAGATGGGACAGAGGTTGGCCAGAACCAGAAAAACCTCCACACCTCAGGCCCGCTCTTAGCCAACAAGGGGAGGCATGTGCTCTGCAACTTAGGTGTCAGAGATGTGTTTGGCTGCTGGTCATTTATAGCTGGTAAAGAGGAAAGCAAATCTATGAAGAACTGAGAGAAAAGCTAGCAGGGTTTTTTACCTTTTGAAAGGTGGGTATTAAATGTGATTTTTTTACTCAAGGCAGCTGGCATGCAAACACATGGATCTTTGTTCTTCATTCAGTGCTATTCCAGAGAGTGGAAATTCATTCTGAAATAACGTATAAAAGGCAAGTCTTATGTGTATGTGTTATCAGAAATGTTCTTTGAGTTACAGAATACTGTGCTGTAGATTCAATGCAGGACATTGAGCCCTGAATGGGTCAGGAATCATCTAGTTGATGCTGTGTTCCCACAGAAGGCTGCCTGTTAGTCAGCAGTTTGGGTGGGACATAGAGGAGTGGGAAACAAAGCTAACCTGGAGGGTAAATGAGTCATCTTTGTGTTTTTCATTTTTATTTGCAGAATAGCTCAAACTAAGCTTGTATGCACTGCCAACTGAATGCAGCCTGGGCTATGTTCTTGTTTCTGTCACTGACTTATCTCGGTAGAATTTTCCCTGTTTCTCCAGGTGTGTGTTGATATTTAGGGATGCTATGATACATACTGTGTGAAGATGATGCTGCAAGTTGTCTTCTTAGTGAGACAACTTGGAGAAGGTGGTTGCGTTCGAGTGGAGCATGATTCTTCTGTGTCCTCTAATACCAGATCTGGTTGGTTGGTTTTTCCTGGGTCTCAAAACTAAAGAGATTATGCAAGAGGAGTGTCTGAGTTAACTTTGTAGTTTATTCTAATCCAGTTCATTTCCTCTACCTTTAATATCTTTTATGTAATCCAAATAATATAAAGGTTGTCTTGGAAATGTCCCAATAACTGATCTTGTAAGGAGAAATGATAAATGCTTTGTAAAGCAGCATAACTGAGCTTCAGTGGCAAGGAACAACAGGCTTGATTCTGCTCCAACATATGCCAAATCAAGTAACTGAAACTCCTGTTTATTACACAGCATAAAAGAAATGGAATAATATTGTTAAAGTGTTATAATGGGAAAATGACTGCACCTCACTGAAGCATGGCTATAATGGTGGGGAGTTGCACTGCTAAAGCATACCAGTATTGTGACATAATCACTAAAGCATATACGATGTGGTATTCTTTGTAAAGGCTTTCATTGCAGATGGTCTTGTATTAACATATTGTCATGAGGCCAAAATTGGCATTGTCTTTGTCTGGAGCATTCTGGAGGGGAACCACACTTTCTTCTGCCCCTTTATCTAGGGCTTTTAAATTAAAAAGCACTTAGTAAAATTTGTAGTCCTCATTAAATGATTGTGATACTGGATTTATCTTTCCCTATGGGTAAAAGCTGCTTGTCCTCTCTATTTCTTTGTAGAGCTGTTCAGATGAAGCACTCCCAGGACAGAGCAAATGGGCACAGTGGTAGAATTACATTCTGGAGGGGGTGAGACAAGACTGTTATAACTGCTTTGCTGCTTCTCATAATAGCTAGATGAGTAGTATGGATAGGATTGTGGCTGTTGGCCATTTCTACATGTTTTCTGACCCAGAAACTTGCCAGGGGTCAGTCATCCAGTGTTGAAATTAAAGCCCCTTTGACAGTGTCCTGATAGATGTTGCTTTAATGGCAGCAATCCATTGATGCCTGTAGCCACAGACCATTTCTGAAGTGTCTTGTTTCTTATCCCTAGTGCTGGATGCCAGGCGATACACTGGAGATGCACTGACTTCGCCCTAGTTGAGAACACCATTCATATTTACATATCATTAATCTTTTTGGGGGGTGCATTTTTATGTTGCCCTCTCAAGTATGCATTTAACCACTTGCTGCATCAACTTGAAGGAAAGGGCCTCGTTTCACTACTGGAAAATAAGCATGACAGTGGGTGGATTCATCTGTGAATTGTTAGGATGGTGTTCTCTGTGCTCTGTGGCTTTAAATGGGTGAGTGGGAACTGTGGTGATGCAGCCTGAAGCCCTGGCAGCCATTTCACCTGCAGCTCAGCATCCTGCTGCAAAATGCAAGCATGCTCACTGGTCTTTTGCGGAGACTAAATGTTTTTTGGTGATTTTATTCCCATCATGAAAACTGAAGGGTGATTGTCTGCAGAAATATGATTTCCTTATGCACACAAAGCCAGGGGAGGTTCTTTGTTTAGTATCTCCTTTGCTGTAGGCAAACTTCTCTGATTGCAGGGGCTGTTACATAGGGCAGCTTGCTAGGGAAGTTTCTGGGATCACAATATAAAAGTTAGAGATATGATGTTAATAGGGAATGCTGTACTTTTGGGAAGGATTTCATGGTTCCAGTGCTGCTCTGACTTTTTCACAAATAGCACCTCTAGCAGCCCAGGCCAATGAAAGCAATGCCTTGTGGACCAGTCTCCAAATGCCGGACCCTTGAGATACTCTGTGCAAGGTCATCTCAGATAAGGAGCCTGCTGAATATTTGTCTCCTTAGCAGTATTATCTCTCCTCTAAGAGGATGTGGGTAGAAGAGCTGTATGCATGAAAGAGAAAGAGTATTTTTTTCCAGTGGCAGGACTCTGACTCTTAAATGTTGAATGATAAAATGAGCTGTTTATTTTTCCCTCTTGTCTGAACTTTGCTGGACCCCACACATAAACTCTTCAGGCTCGTAATGGTTTAATTTTTCAAAAATAAATGTAACCTCCTATCCATTCTCCCACACTTTCCATTTATTTTCCGTGTGTTTCAAAATGAACCCTTTTCTCTGCAGCAGTATGTTCTTCCACCCTCAGTGCTTGGGGCACAAAATGTAGATTTTGTTCCTTCAGAGTTGTCATATAGTCATGATAAACACAACTTCTTTTAAGAGTTGTGAGAACAGAGGCTTGGCAGAATGGAGGAGTACATTATAAATTTTTAAAAGGCAATTCACCCACCCTTCTTGAGAAGAAATAGGCAAGTCCCTTGAGAATGCTTCCTTTCCCCTCCTGCTCTGTAGTCTTCAGACAGGTGATACAAGAAATTGGTGATAGTTCTCAATAGGTTTTGATTTATCTTCCCTTTATCCCTGTTTAGCCCCTCAGTTTGCACATGCTAATCTGTTACTGTCATAACATTCTTCCCCTTTGCACTGATCTCTGCTTCTCATTCGAGCTCCCTTTTGTGTTTTCCTCCAGGCCTTCTTCCAGTCTTACTTTCTGCCTCTTTCTCCTTAAAAGTGGATGCATGCCAGGGCAAACGGCAGGCACAGAGGAGCTTGCCGAGGGAATTCAGACTGACAACAACCTTCCTGCTTGGCTTCCCCCATGTGAGGATTGTTGCTGTTGCCTAAGGGAGGTGGCGGTAGTTGATGCTAAGCTTGGGAGACACCTCTGCTAACACCTACCTCACAGAAAAGTCAGTAAAGCCAGTTCTCTGTAATTTTTCCATGTTGTTCTTTTTCCACCTCTTTTTTGACCTTTTTCTTGTTCTTTGATGGGGCAAACACATTTAAGTTTTTCCTCTCATCTTAATACAATAAAATTAGCATAGACAAATGTGAAGAAGCCAGGGATTAAGTACATTTATATAAGCACAAGAAGTTCCTCTGTATGTTTCCTCAGTTGCAGAGAAACACATGCTATCTTCTCCATGACTCCTCATATCTCCATTTTTTCTTCATGTCTCAATAAAACCTTACAGATCTTTTTGGAGATCTCCTTCATCCCTCAGAGATAGTGGACTGGCTTGGCAGGATGGCCATTTAGCTAAGTCTGAAAAGTATGGGACAATGAAAGCGATTGTGGTTGTTTCTCCCACCTAAAATTTTTCTTGTAACTACTTTCTGGACTTTAGTCCAAAGTACACAGATGACCAGCAGCATGACCATGTATGTGCACATCTTTGTAACAATTAGGCACGTGGAGAAAATATGACTTAACCAAGACTTATTCCAGTTAGCTTTCCTTCAGTACTCAAGAGGGAAATTAATGTTGGCAGAAGTTGAGAATGATACAGTCTGTGCCGCTTCAGTCTCAGTGTGATCTGAAGCAGTACAAGCTAGACCAGGTATCTGAAAGTGTCCTGCAAACTTCCTGCTCACTGAGACGTTGGTGGACTACATGCAGCTTATCATTTGTAGGAGACTGTTCTGCACAGTCTGCATTTTGTTGTGATAGCCAGTAGTGCATTTAGCTACTTGGTAATTATTTCCAATGTTGGCTAGACAGTGGTAATTTCAGGATGAATAGCTGAGTATTGGGTGATGTGCATGAGCTGTGACCAGTGGGAAGGCACATTAAGATATGTCTTTCTGGCTTCATATCACTTCCTCCATTCCCTACCTTGTCAAAGAATTTTGTCCCTCACTTGCTTGCAAAAGGCTGCAATGACTCAGAAACTCCTGGTGAGCTGGGAAACTTTCAGCCATTTCTTTTGCTATCTACAGAGGCTTGAGGCATCCCAAAATTTCTCTGAAGGAGTATTTTCATATGGATAATTGTTAGCCTCAGGGCTGAATAGTAGGGTGAATGATGGAAAACTGTTTGCTTGGTTTTAGTGCCAACAGTGCAGTTTTCCCCTTCTCTTTCCCACAAGTCACAGTATACAAGTTAGGCCAGCCTACTCATTTTTGACATGTACTGAGTACCTGGGGGCTAATGGAAAGAAGAGGGTGTGTTCTGCTGGCAGGAGTAGCTCTTGGGGCAAACGGCTCTAAAAAGGTGGCATTACTAATTTCAGTATGTGTTACAAATGTCTCCATGCATTTAATGTCTATTTTATAGATTTCTGACCTTTATTTCATGGCCTTTATCACCGTGCTATCTTAGTGCTGAAAGAATATTTTTGGCTTTGTAAGCTTTAGGTATTGATTTTTTCCTGTAACTGTCTCCTCTGATTCAAGGAAAAAAGAGAAATATGTAATTTTAAGTAGTGCAACTCATATCACAGCTAGATTCAATATTAATGTACTAGATAGGCATACATCAAATATTACCTTTTAATACCCTTATCAGTGCTTTTAATGCACTTCTTTGTTCTGCAAGCTCAATATGTGGAGGATTTTTTATAACTTTTTTTTTTTTTAACAAATTGGATGTTAAATGGCATTTCATGTTGATTCTCTGCACTTTAATAGGTGTCTGCTATCAATAGCAGTGTCCTGGAGGCACACATTGAAACCACACTGCCTACACCATTTCTTTAAGTGGAACTGTGCTCACGCTTCTAATGTGGACATGATATTAATTAAGATAAGTCCTTGGATATCATATATGAGTCCAGATCTCTGTAAATAGAAATGTCAGCGATGCTGGAAGTGAGCTAAGCATGAGGTCTTTTCTGTTGCCCACATTACCGTGTACTGTGTCCTTGGGTAGAGATAGTGGAAGTCTTTTGTTTCAGTCTATTCCTTGAGAAAATAAATTGAGTGCTGTCTAGAGATTTGGAATATTTAAAAAGTGTTAATCAACCTTCCTAATGGTTGCTATTCAGCTAATCATGCTCAAAATGGCAAATGGTTGTAAAGATGTCAAAGAGATACGCAGAACACCCACTGTTTGAGCTCTTCCCATTCTCATTAAAATAAGCTCTTATGGCCCAGCTAGTGTAATCATGTGATAAAATACTCAAATTAAGAGCATTTAATAAAAAAACATGGTGGGGAGCTTTGTTAAGGATCGTTTTAGTGTATTTTTGCATTAATGGTAAGGACATTAGAAATAATTTAATCATTGTCTGATTATAAGAATGTTAGAAATAATGGGATCATTGCCTTATCACACGTGGACTAATTCAGGGGCTCATTATTTATTTGTCAAGCATTAAGCATCAAATCAATTTGGCTTGATACTTGAAAGCAGGAAATTTAAGATGAAAGTTGAAATGAAGATTAAGAAGTAAGATTAAACCTAACAAGATCAGAACAATTCTGCTTGCTAGATTCATGCCTGCAAACAGATAGATGGATAAAGTCAGTCTTTATCTAATGTGTTATGAAGTGGTAATGTATTGTGGAATGAACGGCTTATGGTTTTGGACAGAGTGATATTTTCAGTGTCTCCACATATTTAGTTTTTGTGTGATCCATAGCTGGGGTTACTTTGAGGTTTTCAAACAAAACTTTTTTACATTTATGCTTCCTTTATAATTGGTTTATAAACTGAATACTGTTATACAAAATCAGTAGAACAAAATCCATTCTTCGGTGTTTTTTTTGTGGTAAAGTGGTTAAGGCTGACTTCCAAAAGTTCAAAGGTCAGTGCGTTGCTCTCTTTTTTTCTGTACCAGTGTGTGTGTATATGTGTCTATGTGATTCTTTGTTTTTACTACATAAATGCATGCTTTTGTGTATAAAAGCAGATTCAGAGAATGAAAGTTCTAGGAGTTGGATGACAAGCCAAACCGAATGGGGAGAATAGGACAAAAGATTAATTCTTTAATGCTGGGTTTGATGGAATTGTATAAATTTCCACCTAAGAGTAGGTTGGGTTAAGAAGCTTTTTAGAGTGTTACAGAAAAATTGAAATATCAGTGTTAATTATGGAGCTGTGTTCCTCTGCTGGAATTTGCCAGGTAGAATTCTGGTTTTCTGTGTTTGAGGTTTAGATTGTGAGAGAATAAGTTCTTTTAAAAAAAATCTTGGAATGTGGAAGAAGATCTTGAATTTTGCAAAACCCCTTCCTTTTCCTCTGAATTATTTTGAAATTTTTGCTTTGTCTGCTTCCACAGATTGGACATTTTACAAGCCTACTTGGTAGTTGTTTTACATCCATGTAAAAGGCAGAGGAGTCTCTGCTTCACTTTTCAAGCTTCTGCCTTTTCCAGTAGTTCTGCTGAAGTCTGTGTGTCACCTCTTGGTGAGCGTTGTGGGCCTGCACTCTCTCCAGTGTGTAATCAGAAGGGCTAAATCTCAGAAATGAGCTTTTACAGAGCCATCAAAAACCCTAATAATGCTGAACAGCCAGGTAGTGGACTTGCTTCTGTGGGCTTTCAGACTGCAGAATCTTCTTGGGGTATGAAGTTTTGCCTGCTGTGCCGTAACATGCATAGGAATACATGGATGGAATAAGTCCCCTGCATATTTTATACTTGCTGAATTAATCTTATTTAATAGAAGCTGTCAGACAATATTACTATAATTTATTTACATAACTGGAGGAATTTACTTCACATTAGTTTAACCTTGCAGAACGTGTAATGTGTGTTGGTGCCACTGCCCTTGGTTTCCTGGAGTCAGCCTGCTCAAGTGTTTCTCAATTTGTGATTGATTTGTCTTCCAGCTGCTAATGTGAGGGGTGAATGTAAACACTTGTGTTATAAAGATCTGATACTTCGAGCCCTCCTTATTGTTACATTTATTCAATTAAATGAACTGCCCTGCCTCTTACTTAATTCAATAAAAAATATGTTCTAATTAGATTCTTTTTCTCCTACAACAATGCACACAATGTTGACCTTGTTTTATACAAAGTAAAAATCTATACTTTTAAGGGGGAAAACCTGTATTTCGTTCAGGCACTTCTGTGTGTATTAAGAGGTTGAGGTTTTTTTAGTGTATTCTCACTTGAGATACAGACACAGTGACCTGTTACTTGAAAGTGTTGTGTTCATAGGTATACCCCACTTCTGATGAAGCAGTTAAAATGTTAATGTCATAAGAAAGCAGAAATGGATGAGTGCCTGCAGCTGTTCATTCCTTTCTCTGTGGGCCATGGTTATTATACAGGGTTCCAATCTGAAGGTTTGTTGCCTTTTTTCAAAAAAAAAAAAAAAAAAAAAGAAAAGAAAGAAAAAATCAAAACTGAATGTTCTCCAGCTTCTTCCCACCAGTTGTCTACAAAATCTCTAAGTATTGGGTTTTATGCCCAATATAAGAGAAAACACAGATCCTCCTCCTTTCAGAGTTTTTTTCATTTTTGGTATGACGTAGAAAATCTATAGGGTAGATAAAACTGTGCTGGATTTGTGTGTGTGTCAGGGTAGCAGGGGAGGGACCTACAGCCATGGGCCCTGTGAAAAGATCCTTGAAGCTCCCCCGCTCCAAGTGAGCCCCACCTCTGGCCAAGGCCGAGCCAATTAGCGACAGTGGCTGCGCCTCTGTGATAATGTATTCAAGAAGGGGAAGCTGGGAGGGGGAGTTGGAGTTGTGAGGAGGACAGCTCTGCAAACACCCAGGTCAGTAGAAGGAAGGAGGAGGAACGGGGGAGGTGCGCCAGAGCAGAGACCCCTGTGCCCTGTGGTGAGACGGCAGGGCCACCCCCCTGCCACCCACGGAGGTCTGTGGTGGAGCAGAGGCCGACCCGCAGCCTGTGGAGGAGCCCCCGCGGGAGCAGGTGGCTTCCCCCAGATGAGGCCGGGACTCTGTGGGAAGCCCGTGCTGTTGTAGTTCGGCACTGGGAGGACAGCAGTGCAGGGGAGGGACCCCCACCAGAGCAGCTCAGGGAGGGCTGGGGCCGGTGAGAAGGACTCTGGTCGCGGCAAGTCTGTGGAGGACGCTCTCCCGCGAGAGGGACCCCACGCTGGAGCACGGGAAGAATGCAATGAGTCCTCTCCCTGAGGAGGAAGGAGCAGTGGGACTGACCGCACTCCCCATCCCCTGCCCCCCTGAGCTGCCAGAGGGGAGGGGATGCAGAAATTAGGAGCAAAGCTGAGCCTGGGAAGAAGGGGGCAGGGGTGTGGGGAAGGTGTTTTTCAGATGCGGTTGTATTTCTCACTGTCCTACTCTGATTGCCAAATTAAGTGTGGTGTTGGTGTTTAAATTAAATTGATGTTCTTTTTTTTTCCTCCCCTACTGAGTTTGTCTTTTGCCTGTGATCGTAATGGGTGAGTCATTTCTCCCTGTCCTTACCTCACTTCCTGAGGCTTTTGCTTTATTTTCTCCTTCCCATTCCCCAGGGGGAACGGGTAAGGGAACAGCTGTGTGGTGCTCACTTGCCCTCTGGATGCAAACCGACACAGTTGAAATTGCTATTGCACTTAAAACTCTAATATAAAATGCACTTTTATAATTCATGAAAGACAAGGATGGGAAAACTGGACTTCTGCCATGCTGCCTCAGGTGTTGTTTTCTGAAATGGAGAATGTATCTCCTAAGACAGAAGTTAGATCTGTAGAAAGGAAAAGGAGCTTGTTTTTGAGGAGAGAGGGCATTAGATGGCTCCTACAGAAAACCTGTTACTTGTTACTGCTTTTAGAGGTCATGATGTGGAAAGGGGACAGAAATATATTCGATATGCAGTTGTTACCAAATGACGGATTGAAAACAGGACAGTGATACAGTGGCTGCTTTCCAGAACAGAAAAATCTCTCACCTCTTTATGGGCTATGAATAATAAGTTTACTGTCTGTGAGGTGCACACTGTGGAGGTGTCCTGGTTTCGGCTGGGATAGAGTTAATTTTCTTCCTAGTAGCTGGTACAGATGCTGTGGTTTGGATTTAGAGTGAGAATAATGTTGATAACACACTGATGTTTTAGTTGTTGCTAAGTAGTGATTAACCTAAGCGAAGGACTTTGCAGTTTCCCATGCTCTGCCAGCGAGGAGGTGCACAAGAAGCTGGGAGGGAGCATGGCCAGGAGAGCCGACCCGAACTATCCAAAGGGATATTCCATACCACAGAATGTCATGCTCAGTATGGAGACTGGGGGGAGTTGGTTGGGGTAGGAGCTGGTCGCTGCAGAGGGACTGGCTGGGCATTGGTCACTGGGTGGTGAGCAGTTGCGTTGTGCATCACTTGTCTGTCTTGGGGCTTATTTCTCTCTCTTTTTGTTACCTTCCTTTTCATTACTAATTATTATTACTTTAGTTTAGTTCTTAAAATGTTCTTACCTCAGCCCGCAAGTTCTGCTCTTTTCCCAGTTTTGTTCCCCATCCATCTAGGAGTGGGGAGGGTGAGCGAGCAGGTGCATAGCTGCTGGCTGGGATTAAACCACAACAGGAGGGAAGGTGCATTTAATAAAACTAAGAGGAGGCTTGAAGTTCAGGAGGAAGAATATTCTCACTGCAACAATAAAAATGAGAAATCATGTCTGCGCTTGTTCCCAGTGCCTCAAAACCCCCAAAAAGGGCCCACTTCTGACAGCATCTTGTCTCCTTCCCCTCCGTGCAGGACTCTGTGCTCGCCCTTCTGCAGCTCTCCCTGCTCTGGCGAGGCAGCCTGTGCTGCTCTGATGGGGAGAGGGCTGTTGGCTCTACAGCAAGAAGGCAAACTTTCCTGAAATAGGAGGGGGAGCAAGAAAGCTGATAAGCTTTTACCCAAGCCAGTATCACTGTGATAAAATAAACACAGTCTGCATCCCCTTGAAGGAAACCCTTTATTTTTTGTCCCTTGGCTGCCTGAGGAAGAGGCCAGCTCCCCTTTTCATTTATGGCATGAGCAAAGGGTGGTTCATCCAGAGGAAATTTGCCTCTGACATAGATTTAAATGCAAGATGCCTTTTAATTATTTAACTGTAGAGACAACTTGTTATTTCAGTATTTTACAGTCCAATTGATTCCTTGGCACAGGAGAAGGGGATATGACACTGGTTTTGGCCTTGTTTTCTGACCCACGTTTTTTTCTTTCCATGCCATCCATTCCTCCCTTCCCACTTGTGGCAAGTTCAAGGAGAAGCCCTTGTTCAGAGCAAACTGAGGGTTTTGCCTTAAACGCATCTGATGTATTTTATGGGGGAGGAGGAAGATTGAGAGGCAGTGTCTTCCTCAAACTGCCAAGTGGCAAGGCTTCCTCCTGCCCTCCCCTGTTGCTACCATAGCTCTGTATTAGAGATGCTACCCGAAGGGAAAACTTAAGTGAGAAGGTAGAAAAATAATTCCAGGATAGAAATAGGCTTCTTCCCTGGTTGAAAAGAAGTGAAAACTCTTTGCTTTTCTGATTTTGGAGAAGCACCTGAATTATCAGGGAGAAGAATATATTTTTTTAAAAGAAAATAAACACCAATTGAAGGCCAGACACTATGCAGTTTCACATCAGCTCTGCTAGGGTCAATGCCATTGCAACAGTGTTCCATTTGATGATATACCCCATAAAGCTCAGCACTGGGGGAGAAAACAATGTTCCAGGAGAGGTATTTATAATTATGATTGCTTAAAGCGATTTTATTGTGTTCTTGTCAGGTTTTACCATATTTGTTCACTCGTAGCCCTTTCTGTTTTTGGAAGTTTCCTTTAGTAGCAGAAATATTGCCACAATTGTTTCTCACAGGTAACTTGTCAGGAAAGATTAATGAAGTTTCTGTTCATCAGGATAGCACTTAAATGCTTAGTTATCCAAAGGTGCACTGCATTTCCTTTTTCCATTTAATTTCCCTGTCTTTTCAATTCTGCTTTCTAAGTGTCTGAGTTAATTTTCATTATTTCTTTGTCTGCTCCAGTTAAAATCTTGATTTTCTCTATGTCTTCTATTCACAGTTCTCTAGAGCATTAGTTAACAACAAAATGAAGGAGAGTACTTTCCAAGTCTATGTCTGGCTGCTAGAGAATAGACTGCTGTTTCTTTACTTTCTCCTAAGTAGATTTGCCCCAGCTCTTCTCTGCACACATACGTTTTCTTGTGTACTGCATGGGTATTAATTAGGATAAACTCTGCCCTTTTTCTTCCAGCTTTTCAAGTGTTTTTTCATTTCAAACATATTGGCTACATATTTAACTGAATGTAATGATGCTGTATTCTCCTGATGCAAAATTTGAAGTTCATAACTTTTTTTTTTTTTTCTTACTAGAAGAGTGGAAAATCCTCCTTTTGGTATTCACTTGTTTATCTTTACCATCAAGGAAGTTAAACTTTATTAGCGTACATAAATACTGTGCCATTTATAACTAGATGCTGTGTACTATCTCATATTTTAGTTAGAAGGCACTGTTGTCTCTCCTGAGCAAAGGAAAGATGAAGTGTTTTGCATACTCTTGAAATCTAAAAGACTTCCCACAAGAAGAGTTTCTGAGAGAAACGTGTTGTGTTAGTGGCTGAAGCCGAGGGCATAGTCCTGCTGTCAGCTGAGCAACCAACCCAGGGGAGCGATTGGTTTTCCACTGTGTTTAGCTGAGCAGTTCTAAGAAATAACATGATGTTTCCTGAAACTTTATATAGCCCTCACCTCTTATCCCAGTATCAGTAGGAGCAGTTTTTCTGCTGCTCCATTCTGAGCTTTGCATTGAAATCATCTGGAGTATTGCATTTGAAATTGTTTTTTGAAGAGCAGTATGGACAAGAGGTTGGAATTCAAATAACTACATGGAAAAAACCTATTTGAGCTTGGTCAGTTTCTGGGCAAAGAAGCATTTTGAGAGGATGAGGCTTGTTACCATGCCCAGTTGTGAGGAAACAGCCATTCCTGGGAAATATATTTTGGTAGGTTTTATGGCTTTATACATGCTCTAAAACTTTAGAATTATTTTTTTCATAAGTTATTGGGTTTCAGTCAGAATTAATCAGCCCTGGTGATTTGTGTGTCCTAATGAGGAAAGTGTAACAAATACAGGTTGAGAATAGAAGTTATTAATGTCAGGAGAATACAGTATCTTTGTAAAAGTATTTAAACAGTAAAACTTAAGGAGAAGACTTTACTGTGGGGGATAAAGGAGGCCAGCTAAGTTGTCATTTGGGTAAAGACTGGCATGGAGAAACTCTCAGACTTTTGAGATCTGCCTGGGTGAGACTGGCTAAGGGAAGTAAATGTTTCTCCTGTTGCCTGAAGTAAATGTGACGGGCCAAGTGTACCAGTAGAGAGAGGTATATGGTGAGGGGCAGAATGGCAGTGCTGAGGCTTTTCATTTGGGTTTTAGTCATCAGGGGCAGGGCATCAGTTTTGTAGCTTCTTTAAGATTTCATCATAATTTTTTTTAAAAAGTGTGGTAACATCTAAGGTATGCACTTGTACATGAAAACAGCCGCAGAGGTTGCAATTTCAGCCCGTCTGCTTGGCTGGAGGTTCCATGTGGGAGTTACAGCTGATCCTCTGTCTTTATGAATCCTCCCATCTTCCATATGCTGCGTCCCTTTCCCTGTCCAATTTGACCACTGAGATACTGCCTAACCCTGCTTGAAACCTGTATCTTGTATTGATTGATTCTTTTTAGTTATTTTTATTTTATTTTTCTCCCCCTCCTTTGGAGGGAAGATAGTAGCCGTTCAAGGAAGTTGAAAATCAAATGCAGGCACTGGAGATGAGATGAGATGTTAAAATTCGGTGACAATAGCTGGCACAGAGGGGAGTGAAGATAAGCTCCTTCTAAGAATAATGGAGATATATATAAGCAAGTCATAAACTGATAATGGTACAGACTCTTGTTGTGGTTGTCTCTGTATACTGCTAAGGACCAGCTCCTAGTCCTGTTTGCTGTAGGGGCAGTCTGAAGGGGAGTCTACCTCCTAAGTGCAAAAGAGGCACAGAGTGTTTCTGCTCCTCAGCCTTAGGGTTCATTATTTTAATCACTGTTAGCACATCCTACCTGTGTTATTTGCAGGCTTGACACTGGAGCAATAGTATCTCATTTGGTGTGTCCACAGAATGCAAGTTCATAGCAATATCAACAGTTTCTAACTAAAGATTTGATTACAGAAAATTAAACGGAATAGTAACAATTGCAACTTAGAGGTGATATTCAAACTCTGAGTGTATCAACTTGTGCATTTAAACTTATTACTGTGACGCCTGAAGTAAATTACTGCCTGATAATAGCTAAATAGTGTCCAGAAGGCAATTCTCATGGATATCTCATTTCTGTTCTATTTATATGTTTTTATAATAAAAAACCCCAACTGCTTCTTCTTACTACTTATGCATCTGTTCTTGAATTCTGCCTTAATTTAGGTCTCCAGATTTGCTGCTCCATGTGGAAGTTGGTACTAGATCAGCATTTAAGAGAAAGCTCAAGGAGGGGGACACTTTAGTGAATAACTGGCACTGTAGTCTCTAGTTTAATTTTTAATTAGGCGTGGCTACTGTCTCTATGAGCATGTACTTTTGTAACATTTATTCACTTGATTATTTCTTAATATCTTTACGATAGCAAAGGAAAAGAAGTTGGGGCAGTCTAGGCGGAAGTGAGTTCTTGGCACTGACACTGGTAGTCTGATGTAACTCTCCTGGATTTGCTGCGCATGCAGTGAAGGGGACCAGCTTCCCAAGTAAACCAAGTTATGTTCTTAAACATTAGGTGGTATGAGTCTCATGCTCTCTTTCTTCTCAAAGACTAACTGTTGAGGACACTTGAAGTGTTGTGTGGCACTTATTTCAGATAAAATATTCCTTTCCAAAATTATCATAGCTCTTGTGTGCTGAGGATGTTACTTGTTCTTATGAAGAATGGAGTATTCTGTTTATTAATTTGAGAACGTAAAGGCTGACATTGATACTAACTCCTTAGAAAACAAATCTAGAACTTCTTATTCTTAGATAAGGCTGCGTTTTCAAAATATGATTAAGTATGAGGCTATCCTTTTCCTTCTGACTGCTGCTTCAGCAGTGTTTTCTTTCAATTTAAAAAGAAGAGGAAAAAAAATTTTTCTTTTTACTTACTGATCTTTGTGCTGATTTCGTTTGTGGGTAAGTATAGAGTCAGGACATCATCCATGTCCTACTACAAAAGTTTTTTCATGCTTCCTTTTCCTGAGGTTGTCAATGGTATGTTGCTGAGGTAAAGCTTATATTTAATAAGCTTGAATTGCCAACATAAATTTACCACTTCCTAATCTGTTTTTCATGTAGTTATTTTTCATAAACAGTAGCATTACTTTTCCATGGTTTTTTTTCCAGTATACATGGAAGATTTTAGTTTTGTTTTTGCTTATCTGATTTTTCTCTTGGAAATAGAATGTACCCTTGCTAAGCTTCCAGGTGTGCTAGGGTTAGAATAAAAGTATTTAAAAGGAATACACTCTACTTAAGGAATCATACATAGGTTTGGGTTGGAAGGGACCCTAAAGATCATCTAGTCCTAACCCCCCTGCCCCGGGCAGGGCCCCCTTCCCCCAGCCCAGGGGGCTCCCAGCCCCGTCCAACCTGGCCTTGAACCCTTCCAGGGAGGGGGCAGCCACAGCTGCTCTGGGCACCCTGGGCCAGTGTCTCACAGGGAAGAATTTCTTCCTTCTATCTAATCTATATCTACCCTCTTTCCATTGAAAACTGTCACCCCTCGTCCTACCCCCACACCCCCTGACCCAGAGTCCCTCCCCACCTTCCCTGTCCCCCCTTTAAGCCCTGGGAGGCCGCTCGAGGGTCCCCCCAGACCCTTCTCTTCTCCAGGCTGAACCCCCCCAACTCTCTCAGCCCGGCCTCCCAGGGGAGCTGCTCCAGCCCCCCCAGCATCTTCGTGGCCTCCTCTGGCCCCGCTCGAGCAGCTCCGTGTCCTTCTGCTGTTGGAGGCCCCCGAGCTGGCCCCGGCACTGCAGGGGGGTCTCCCCAGAGCGGAGCAGAGGAGGAGAATCCCCCCCCTGGCCCTGCTGCCCCCCCTGCTCTGGCTGCAGCCCAGGGCACGGGTGGGTTCTGGGCTGCGAGCGCACGGGGCTACCTCACGGGCAGTTTTCCCCCCACCAACCCCCCCAGTCCCTCTCCTCGGGGCTGCTCTCCAGCCACTCCTCGCCCAGCCGGGGTTTGTGCTGGGGATTGCCCCGACCCCTGGGCAGGACCTTGCCCTTGGCCTTGTTGAACCCCATGAGGTTTGCCCGGGCCCCCCTCTCCAGCCTGTCCAGGTCCCTCTGGATGCCATCCCTGCCCTCCCGCATGTCACCCACCACACAGCTCGGGGTCAGCGGGGAACTTGCTGAGGGTGCGCTCGATCCCACTGTCCGTGTCACTGACAAGGATGTTAAACTGCACCGGTCCCAACACCGACACCTGAGGAACACCACTCGTCACTGCTCTGCACTTGCACATTGAGCCGCTGTCCACAACTCTTTGAGTGTGACCATCCAGCCAATTCCTTATCCACCGAATGGTCCATCTGTCAAATCCAAGTCTCTCCAATTTAGAGACAAGGATGTCATGCAGAATAGTGTCAAATTCTTTGCACGAGTCCAGGTAGATGATGTCAGTTGCTCTTCCCTTACCCACCTGCTCTGTAGTGCCATCATAGAAGGCTACCAAATTTGCCAGACACAATCTGCCCTTAGTGAAGCCATGTTGGCTGTCACAAATCACCTCCTTATTTTCCATGTGCCACAGCGTAGTTTCCAATAGGATCCGCTCCATGATCCTACTGGGCACAGAGGTGAGACTGGCTGGCCTGTAGTTCCTGGGTCTTCTTTTTTTCCCTTTTTAAAAATGGGGGTTATGTTTCCCCATTTCCAGTCAGCAGGAACTTCACTGGACTGCCACAACTTTTCAAATATGGTGGATAGTGGCTGAGCCACTTCATCTGCCACTTACCTCCAGACCTGCAGATGGATCTCATCAGGTCCGATGGGCTTGAGCACCTTCAGGTTCCTTAGATGGTCTTGAACACCATCATCTCCTACAGTGGCAGTTCTTCATTCTCCCAGTCCCCTCCTTTACCTTCTGCATCTTGGGTGGTGTGGCTGGAGCCCTTGCTGATGAAGACCGAGGCAAAAAAGTTAACGAGTATCTCACCCTTCTCCATCTCTTGGGTGACCAAGTCTTCCTTTTCCTTGCAGAGAGGGCTCATGTTTTCCCTGGTCTTCCTTTTATCATGGATGTACTTGTAAAAGCTTTTCTGGGTGCCCTTGATGTCCCCGGTCAGATTTAATTCTATCAGGGCTTTGGCCTTTCTAACCTGATTCCCGGTTACCCGGACAGATTCTCTATATTCCTCCCAGGCTACCTGTCCTTGCTTCCACCCCCTGTAGGCTTTATTTTTGCGTTTGAACATGTCCCAGAGCTCCTCGTTCATCCATGCAGCCTCTTGGCATTTTTGCCTGACTTCCTCTTTGTTGGGATGTATTGTTCACAAGCTTGGAGGAGGTGATCATTGAACACCAACCAGCTTTCTTGGGCCCCTCTTCCGTCCAGGGCTTTATCCCATGCTACATTGCCAAGCAGATCCCTGAAGAGCCCTAAGGCTGCTCTCCTGAAGTCCAGGGTAGTAAGCTTGCTGTGCACCTTCCTCACTGCCCTGAGGATCTTGAACTCCAGCATTTCATGATCACTGCAGCCAGGGCTGCCTTTGAGCTCCACACTCCTCACCAGCCCCTCTTTATTGGTGAGAACAAGGTCCAGCATAGCACCTCTCCTCATTGGCTCTTCAGTCACTTGGAGCAGAAAGTTATCATCAGCGCATTCCAGGAACCTCATGGATTGCTTGTGCCCCCAACAGATAATGGGGTGGTTGAAGTCCCCCAGGAGGACCAGGGCTTGTGAACACGAGGCTGCTCCTCTCTGTTTATAGAGGGCCTCACCTGCTCAGTTCTCCTGGTTGGGTGGCCTGTAGCAGACCCCCACTATAATGTCTGCTGTCCCTGCCTTTCCTTTAATCCTGACCCATAAACTGTTGGTTGCCTCCTCATCTATCTCCAAGCAGAGCTTCAGGCACTTCAGCTGGTCATTGGACTGGTTGTGGCAGCAGGAGAGGCATTTAATTTGGTTTGCTACTCCATTTCTTATTATGCCTCAATTGATGCCAGTTTGTTTGCTTCATCTTTCAGATTATCTTGAATTCTTTTTTTCCTGTTTACCAGCTGAACACGTTTCTTTGTAAATAGAAAATTCTTGCACTCATGTCAATGACTCTTGAATTTTCAGAGTGCCTATTAGAAGCTGCTTTCAGCTGAAGAGGTCACAACAATATCACAGATGCACAGATTGCTACCCGATTAATACAATTATCAACATGGAGAAATTATTAGTTGAGTGTTTGCATTTGAATATAGCTTTTATTTTAATGCAGTTTGAAAAACACATTTTAAGGAGGCAAGTTTGAATTGAAAATGTTCCCAAGGAATGATTTGTATCTTTTGTGCAGATCAAAGCAGGAAAAACCATTTAACAATTTGTCGGTCTCTGATGAAATCTAATGGGCTTTCTGCATTTCTCTAAATACAATAAGTTGACACAAGTCTATTATTTGTTTTTAATGCTGTAAAAGCTAGTGTTATATTACTTAGTGTTCTTAAGACTTTTACAATGAAGATGTTTATTATGTTACATATACAAGCAATTATGTTTGACAATTTGGATGCAAACTTGAGTTGGCAGCCCCTTTTGCATTCTCACCAATAAAAACATTAAGCGTGTCTATTAAAGATGTTTCTTCTGTAATTTATTTTTCATAAGCTTTCAGCTCTGCCACAAAAGCCTCCCGTCTCCTTTACAGCTAATTTTCTGGAGACTCCTTTACAATTTAAGGGTGAAAACTTTTTGTGATTAGTTTGTTTTAAAAGACAGACCGAGTTCTGATGGTGTCAAGAAAAGGCTGGAATTAGACTTGAGCTCTCTGAAGAACTGAAAAACATGTTTAAAAATGTGATGTACCAAAGCATAACATGGTCCTGGTGTAAAACCGTTCAGAAGTCAGTGAGAGTTTGGGCTTCCTGTAGCTCTGCTGATGAACTGCTCTGGTCTCTATTTCCTGCTCTTGGGTAGCTGGTGATTTTGAGAACTAGCCTGGAAGGGTCATGGTTGTTCAGCTCGGTAAATATAGTTCTGCCTATATGTTTCATTTGTTTACCTGTGTCGTAAGGTAGAATGCAGAACTATAAAACAAGCCTAGCATGAAAAAATGATTCATTTCAACTACAAAAACGATTTGCTAATGTACATTAAGCTGAAGAGTTTATTTCCCCTACAGACAATAACTGTGAATTAAGCTATTTAGGTCAATATTCATTTTTATAGGTGACCCTTTGTGAAATTATTTAAATAGGGCCACAGTTTGGTATGTGGTTATCAGTGAATATCATCAGATTAATATACATAAAATTTCTAATTTGTACTCTTGTCCTGTATATGTGTGTTCATGAGTATATAGAAATATATATGATTCATCCATATAGTCATTTATGCAAACTTGTAGGTATAAATATGGTTGTATGTTCTGTACAGGAAGAATTAAAGTGTTAGTTGTAATATATGAAGTGATTCATCATGTGAAAAAGGGAAATAAAAAGCCCCAAATATAAAGTCTGTGGATGGAAACGTTTATTCACATATTTCTGTGATGAGAGAGGGTTCAAGTTCAGTGTCCTGTCAGGATATGTAAAGATAAAATGTGTAGTGATGCTGTAAATGTTACTGGGCCAATTTTACTTGTGAGGATATTGATTGAATTTTGCCCATTGAAGCAACGGTATGAATCAAGTGGAACATCTGTATTTGTGGTTATGAGTCTTCTATGCATAAAGCAGCTGGTGATGAGGATGACGTGTGCACGCAAACCAGTTACCTCATACCTGGCTGAATAATCTTCCTTCAAATTAAAGGAATGCTTTGGTATGTTTAGTTATCAGCCTTTTTAGTGTAAAGCTGAAGCAATCCCAATTAAATTAATTTTGTCACTTAGAGAGCAAGAAAATGTTCTGTGGAGAATATTTTGATTTGGTCCACAGGATTATTTTTGTAGCAAAAAATAAATGTGCACCCCAAGGGCAGTGAACCCTTCATACCTCTTACTGCCTTCAACCAAACTCTTAGTTCCTTAATTTCCATAAATACCCAGAAACTCTAATGGAGTGATTACAACTTGTCTAAAAAGATCTGCCTTATTTGTAACCTTTTCGTCTCTTGCTAGATTCAGACAGAATATGCATTGACTTAGAAGAATGTTTGACAGTACTTTGAATGTTAAATCTAAGAGGTCTTTTTAAAGCTAAATCATAAATCATGTGTTTGCTTCAGAAATCTGCCATTCAGAGTTACTTATTATAAGTTATGATGGTTCTATTGGGAATAGATAAAGATGAAATGCAACATTTGGATACTGGAAATGTCTCACATACAGAATGCTGCAAATAAGGAAATTATAGAGGCTGGAAAACTATTCAGAATATGCATTTGAATTAAGTCTTTTGTGTAGATAGCAATTTTTTTTTTGGTATTTTATTGATAGAAACAGACAGAAAATGTATTTAATAAATGAGCAATAAGGAACCCTATCCAGTGCTTTCGCGAACTAGTCAAAAATTCTATGAACTATGCTTTATTTATCTACCTGTCTAGAAATCAATAAAATAGTAGAAAAGCTTGACTATGGAAGCTTGGCTACTGCTTTGCTTTGCATGTGATAGAGGGTGAGAGTTTTTGGTTATCAGCTATGATGGTCTGCTCCTGCAGTCAAAGTGTTTGGAGAAGACGGAGTAGCAAGGGGAGCTGGGTACCAGTGGTTCTTTTCAAGCATTTTCCTGACTCTTCAGTCCCACGTCTTCACACCGTTCAGAGCATTTGTCCTCTTGTGCCCTCTGTCTCAGGCGTTGCCCTAACACTTGGGGCTGATGCATGTCACTGAAGCGCATGTTCCTAAATCTCTTTTAGAAGAAGGGTAGAACTAATTTGCATAGAATATTTTAAACTTTGATGAGAAAATGCTTTGCTCAGTGTGCACTTCCAGCTGGTTGCCTTCTCTCAGTATGCTATTAGATGATTCTACTCCTAGTTGAATTTGTGGAAGGCAACAATCTCCTGATTTCCAATTTTACAAAATGTCAATAGCAGAGTACTCTAATAAATTAAATTTATCGATGATCACCTTTTCCTTCTTGTTATAGCATGTTTCAGCTCGATTTCATAACACTTTCTGGCTTTAATATGAAATGTCAGCAATGTCTCCAGCATCCACCTTGTTCCTGTTATCCACTAATCTTATTTTCATAAAGATCATAAAGATGCTTTGTACATTTATAGCCTTTGTACATTTAGCCAGTGATCAAAGTTGTATAACAATAAGCTATAGTTTCACATGAAATAGCTTAAATCTATGAAGGTAATAATATAATTTGCTGATTAATTTGCCAATTCATTCAGTGCTCATTCTATATCAAATAAATAATATCCAGCAATCACTCAAACATTTATGATACTTCTCTTTGTCTCCATTGGTAAAGCTAGTGGAATAAAACACTACAACAAATTAGATTTCTTTATGCAGGCATTGAGTCTGAAATTGGGGGAGAGGAGTTTGAACATGGAGCTACAGCATCATCTGTATTCATAGGAAAAAACACTTGTCTTCTGGTTCATTGAAAAGTGATTCAGACAGATGGAGTTTTAAGGGGAATTGTTAAAGGGATTCTCTATCTCTGCCTGAAGCTGATGTAAATGTTTGACTTTTCTTATCTCTGATAATGATGGTAGATGGTGGAGAAAACAAATGTTGAGGAAGAGAAGAAAGGAAAACAAAGGAAAACAGGCAGATGTTCCACGGTTGCTGCTTTTCTCCTAGTGCATGTAAACCAAAATAAAATAACTCCCTAGAACACCTTGGGGTTTGAGGCAGTAGTGTCAATAGAAAGTTTCCTTCACTGCTGTCCTCCATCCTCTCTGCAGTTCTGATGTTACAAAGTGTTGTGTGATGGCACTGTCTGCAGCACATTTGAGCACAAGAAGCTTGGCTGCAAAGTAGACTTTTTTTACTGAGAATTATTTTTTTCATTGTAAGAAATACAATGCTGTAAACAGATCAGATGTCATGAATGTTTTTACTGTGTATAAGCCAATGATAGGCATTAATTTACGTGATGTCCAGATTAAATACTTAAATATTATTAATTTAGAAGTCTGGGACTGAAAGACTAACTTTGTAATTTAAAAAAAAAAAGTGTTTGTTTGGTTGTTTTGTTTTTTTTTTTTTTTTTTAGAACGTAGCATTTATAAAAAGCACATGCAATGCTTTTCTGATGAGGATATTGTTTGTATGGTTTTCATGTGAATCTGTACTTAGAATGGTCTCTACACCTGGCTTCATCAGTAGTGGTAGCTGAAGGTGATGTTTATTCAGTACTGAGATAAGGGTGGATTTTCCTACAATGTGGTCTGTCCTGTGTAAGTTTTCTGATATCAGTATTGAGGTAATGAGCTCTAGTCTTGCCGTCAAGTGTAGTTTAAGGAAGTTAAAGTGTGGGACTGGGATTTAGTGTTTTCAAATACAGAGGCTTTATGGGACTCAGGACTCTGGACTAGGTGTGTATATTTTATATTAGCTTCATAGATGTGTCTTTTGAGCACGTTGCATATATTTTTTTTTTCCCATTTTTTTTTTTTTTTGTAGACTCTGTTGTTTTGTTTTGTTCCTTCCTGCACAGCATACCAAAGGTTTTCAAGCTACACCTCTCCTTCTGTAAAACAAACATTTCCTTACAAGGGTGTTGTCAGAAGCTCACCCTGTAGAGATACACTTTTTTCAAGAAGGACTTGCTAAGTGTGATACTTAGGTAACTCTGCATATTTTGAACTGTCCTCTGAGTTGATCTCTCGGGCTTTTCACAAAATATTCTGGGATTTCCAATTATTTTCTCCTGGCTGAAAATCACTACCAGCATTTGTATGCCATGCTTCAGAGCCATCAGAAACATTTGAATAATCAGTATTTTAAATAATCTGGAGAGGTGATACACATGAGCATAGATCAAGGGAGAGACCTTGCTTACATTTACCTGAGATTCTGTGAAGTGAGGTTTTATTGTAGCAGCTTGTAGAAGGAAAATAAAGGGAAGAGAGCTGTGAAACCACTAATTTGCACCTTATGAATATTTAAATGCAAAATACTTTGGAGAGTATTTGTGAAATAGATGATGAAATTACACCATATACACCAGTAAGTGCAGTTGTGAGTAGCTGGTTCTACACACAGACCTAAGTCATGGTTTTTACATGAGTTTGGTTTAGATGCATGCTGATTTTTACTTTTTGAACAGTATGGATTTTTTTTTTTTTTTTTTTTTTTTTTTTTTTTTACAGCCTTTATCTCATTTTACCAAATCTTGTCATCTCCTTGGAAAACTTTTACTCGCCTGAACATTGCTGCTAGCAAGCCCTAGAGATTCTGGGAAAGCACATGTCTGAGAGAGCCGTGAGGTCTGAGCAGTGGTGGCGATTCTGGCGGCTGTGGAGCACCGAGAGCAGATGTGCTGAGCGGCAGTAGGGTGGTGTTCAGAGGTGGTGGGCTTAGTTGATACTGTATGCTTGAGGTTAGGGAGCTCTCTGTCATGTCTGTCCAGTAATATGAGCACAGTAACAGAGATGACCAACAAGGTGTGACAATCTTCGAGGCAAAGGTTATGTTGTAGGTGCTTACTTTAACACTTTAATTCCCTCACTTAACAACACAGGCAAGAAAGGTGGAGAAGGACAAGCAAAAGTTCAACTGCTAAATTCCTGTAATTCATTCATTCTCACTGTATATTCTGACTCTGATTTTGGAACCCATCTGTGGAATCTAAGTGTGCAAAGTTAAGAAGCAAATAGACATCCCCTGTGAGTGGTTGCATCACTGTAAATACATATTTACAGGTACACACATAACTGTTTAATTTATTCATAAGCCATTCAAAAAATTTGAAGCAGAGTTAATGAAACAACTTTACTCTTTTTCAGTGAGGAGCACACCTGCCCATATTTTCCCTTGGGGATAGTTTCCCTTCTGAATACATAACATGAATACTACCAATAGATCTGAGCCAGAAAATTCAAATATAGTCTACATGTGCCCGTTTTGGGGGAAAAAAAAAAAATAGTATTTGAGGTAAGCATGCTGTTTCTGTGGAGGTGGTGAGCTGTATTCTCTTTTTTGTGCATGCACATTTAGTGGATGAATGTATGTATACCTACTGTAGCAGTCACACTATTTTTCTTTTTTGCCTTTTGAAATTGAAGCTTTTGCCTGTTTCCCCCTTGCCTTCAGAGTGGATTACATGTCTAACTTCAGTTAAAAATACAGAATAATTGGTGTCAAGAAGAAAAGTGAGGTTGAAAGGAGATATTTTGACTTTTCCAAGTTAGAGACATATGTTCTCCATTAAAATATTTTTTCATGTTACAAAGTATTTAAAAGGATTAGGTATAAATTTGCATTGCTGACAACTCAAGGGAAGTTACATATTTAAAATGTTAATTTCCTCTTGATAGCATAAGGTGTAATGCATCAAATATGTATATACATATCTATTTATATGTGTGTTTAGAAGATTGTTAGTGTTAAGACAGTTAAAATGTGAACATAACTATCTATGTTTTGAGGGCATTGAAGAAAAATCGTAGTTTTCTAGACCATGTCATGCATGTTAACTATCTCCTGGTACTTTTTGCTATCTCCTATGTTCTGGACAAATTCCAACCAGGTGGTTAAATTCTTATGATTAAAGACTAAAAGTTTCATTTCAATGTGATGCTCATTATCAATTCCTCTCCTAGACTCTTGTGCAGTATTGCTCTGCAATATTAAATAGCTGCAGAGCACTTAACTACATTCCATCCTTGTTTACAGCTAAACGAACCCTGTAAATTTATCTGGGATGAAAAGTAATGTAGAAACACCATGGTGTTGCTCTTTTCAGCAGTGGGTTCCCATAGATTCTCACCTTGTCATTGTCCTGGTCACTCCCTTTGCATAGGTGAACCTCTACATGGTGATCGTTGCACTATGTTGTCAAAAGTTGGGAACCAGTCATAGTGTATGAGAAAAGTCCCAGTGTGTATATTCCAAGCCCTCTGTGAGCCACCTGCTCCACTGTTTTTTGCCTTCCTTGTATGCTGAAATTTAAAGCATGAGTTACTGTTCAGCAGTTTCTGCTGCTCTGGGTTTAGGCTGCCATAGGTAGATGGAGCTCGACAGCATGGAATTAAGTCAGTCATATTATCGCAGAGGAAGGTACTTGGCCTTGTAGTGACACAGCTTAATCTGTTCATTTGGGATTAATTCTGCCAGGTAGTGAAAGAGAAAAGTTTCAGAACAGAAATAGAGGGAGGAAATGCAGAAGAAAGCAGAAACATCAGCTAAAGGAAATCTATTGCCAGTAGACTAATGTATCTAACAAGGATGGATATTTAGAACCCAGAAAGACTGGCAAATCCGTGCAGGTTTTTAAATCAGGCCCAAATAGTAGCATCAATCAAAATTAACAGTTTTTAACATGCTAATTGGCTATTATTATGGTTTCATAGCACACCTCAGCAGACTTCCAGGCAATTTATCTCTAAATCTTGATAAACCTCCCTCACTTTATAAGCAATCTGAAAGCTTCTTTCCTGTCCCCATTTTCTACCTCAGTAGAGTTTCCGTTTGGACATTCAATAGAGTGTTGTCATGTGCATCGGGGAGAAAAATTTTGATTTCCTTCCTTATTAAATAAGCCAATGAAGAAACATAACCCCAATCAGTTACTGCATTGAGTTCAAAGGGTCTAGACAGTATGATGTAATTTTTATAGGTGTGTATTTTTTCTTATTAGACTAGTTCATCCTCAATCCTTTTGCTATTAATTCAATCTCCTTAGTAACCAAAGAAACCCCAAAGTGGATCAGTGAGACAATTTCTATATGCTGTACAAACAAAAAGGAATGCTGAGCAAGTTCCATAGCACTTTTGGGCTACGAAACAACAAATGATGATGAAAAGGTATGATGAAGAAGTGAAGTGAGGTTTTGTTCATATGTGATTCGTTAAAAGGGTTAGCAAGAGCAGTAGATATTTGAAAGTGAAGTAGGAAGTTTTGGAGCAGGGGAGGGTAAGAGAGGAGAGCAGATAAAGGGAAAGAGGGACCTGAGAATTTAATGGGTGGGGATTAGACAAGAGAGGAAGGCTGTCTCAGTGGATTGAGTGCAGACTGATAGAGCTGTGGTTCCACTTCCCTGTCCTGCTGTGAACTTCCTGGGTGACCTTCTGGTACTCTCATAGGCTATATTTCAAAGTATGGATCTACTTAGTACTCGGAGCATAAATTGTATTTCCAGAAGCATCTTAGTTAAGGAGTATCTGCCTTCATTCAGAGTGTTTTAAACTTGCTTGTGAAAATAGGGGTGTTTAATGAAGCACTTAGTATTTTATTGTGGAGCGGACAGGCATCCAGATGCTTTCAGAAAAACCAAAACCAAATCAAAACCAGACTCATTCTTCTGCATCATCTGTAAAATGGGGATAATAATTGTCTGTTTCACTAGTGAGTGTCAGTCTAAATCCATGTGGACAACAAAACAGTTCAGCTGCTGTTGTATGATGTGCAGACATTGTAAGATATGCAGTAATTGGTAAGAAAAATAGCTGTGGTCTTATGAATTGGTGAGAAATCATGCTTAGTTAGCACAAGTCAGTAAGTAAGTATATTGCAATGTTTCTGGCCATAGAGCAGCAATTTGTGGAATAAAGGCCGTAGATAACCTGTTTATGATATGGAGTTAGTAAGAGATGAGATCTGAAGTATGTCATTTAGCACTGTCGTCTATTGACATTTTGGGGATTTGGTCCAGGGAGTGAAATCTTCTATTCCTAAGAAACTTATTCTACAGAGAGCTATAATAATGTAACACATCCAAAGACAAGTCTCTTACATGCAAGGCTGGCTATCATATTTAATTAGGTGTTTACAATCCATTTCATGTTTTTGTTGGAAGTCTTTTCTGGAGCGTTTCAGTGCCATGACAGAACTTGAAGACATTTGCAGATATAATGACTTAATATCAAAATGATAAATGAACTATGACTGGATATCTAAATTACGTATAAAAACGAAATTCAAAATCTTCACAGAAAAAGTTTTTCACAGCTCTGCATTTCTCAGAAGATGGCATAAGTGCTCATAAAATTATATATATATGTATATATTATATTTGTCAAAGGTCTAAACTACACATTTCTGTTGTTATTGCTGCTGATTGAATGAACTTTTCAAGACTTCAGTTTTAATTTGTTAGAACAGCAAAGTGGCAGTGTATTATGCTTTTACATGTCCTCACCATCTGCTAGAATAGCAATGAACCAGCAGTGTAATCTTACTGTGTTGACAACTAGCTTAGTTAGGACTATTTAGAAATTGGAGCATTGTTGAAATAAATATTCTGCTTCCCTTGGGCAACCTGCTGAAATCATTTCCATCACTTGTAATTTATCCAGTGTAAAGTCAGGATTGAGTTTCCTGTTGATGCTGAATGAATTAGCAGTGTTACACGGCACTTCTTTAGGGTCCTGCAGTAGAGAGGAGGTTTGGTGGGTGGACCCTAGCAAAGCTGTGGTACTGCAGAAGAAAGGAAAATGTCTTGTTTCTTCATTAAGGTATTTGTTGAAAATAGGTTGTGGGCCAAAAAATGTGGGGTGGACTGACTCCCAAACATTAATGTTTATCTTTAATGTAATATGGGGGAGAAGGCCAATGCTAAATGCATGTCTGCTGTAGAAAGTTGCGTTATGCGCTCTAGAGGGAAAGCAAGTTGTTCAGTGTTGTTCAATAATCATTTTATAGTTAACTAGAACACTGTGAAACAAGAGCCTGGACTTTGAGGACTGGTCTGTGAATGGAAAAGATAACATAGGTAGAGATAAGCGGGTTCTATTGTCATTTATTTGGTAGTATGTTCTGAGAGAATTCTTTCAAATTACTCCAGAATTAAACCACTACTGACGAAATAGAGAACTTATTAACTGACATATTCCATTTTATCCGGTGATGTGTAACCTTCTAATTTAAGTAAACACTCCTGCAACAGTAAATGTAAATAAGGCTGCAGATATGTGATGTAGACCAATCTGGATGAGAACTAGCCACTCCTGCCTTCTACCGTGTCCCACTATGAAACCAGCTGACCTTCTCCTTCTGCATTCAGTTGGATTTTACATACACCAAATCATCCCAATTCATGTCACAGACGAGCCTCCCATGTGTAAACAGCAAAATACATCTGGCATTTAGGATCAGCATCTTCCTCAAACTATTCTGTCAAAATGAGAACAACCATGAGGTGCTATGGGTCAATAGCTTGGCACAGTGGCAGTAGAAACAAGTGTTTACAGCTCATGAGGACTTTAAAAATGGCTTACTCTAGGGGAAGATGCATTTTGGGCTCAGAGTATGGATGTGCAACACAGAAAAAGTAATAAAATTCATTATAGTGTTCATGATTGTTTTCATATTCTTAAATGAATTTGGTTTGTTCACACATGAACCTCTTGTTTTGTGGTCATTTTCTTAGCACTAGTATAGTGATTAAAATTTTACTGACCTGGCAAGTTCTGAAAGAAAGCGTTAAGCTTGCGTGTTTTGAACTCCTTTACAGCAAATTCCAGCACTGTTTTCTATTTGTACTTGAGGGAGCAGCTTGATTTATAATGATTGTGTTTTTTCCAATTAAGTAGAGGAAGGAGTGTCAGCTTCACTTTTGCTGTATAAACAAACAGTAAATTGGACTTCAAAGATCTGATATGTCAGAGGAATTTATTTGGTAGTGTCAAATAATAATAAAACAGTCAATGGTCAAAGGAGCTTAAAATAAAATAAGTGTTTAAATGACCAAATAAGGCCCTCGGAAAAGAGACTGTTGGCTGAAGAACTAAATAATTAATTTTTTTACATTGCTTGTTGGGAATTGCAAGTGATCCAGTTGTGTTTTCCAAACCTTAAAGCCGCAAGAGAGTGCCAGTATGTGCACTAATCTCATTAGGCCAGTATCAGTTGTCAGTGAGGCTTCAACATTCACTGATCCAAATAGGGAGGTATATCCACATAACTGTGGAGAGTAACAGGCCCTCAGTTAGGTTGATTATTATTGAATAGTTAGTATTCAGTGTTCTCAGTGACCACTGGCACCCTTTTTGCTGTACAGAGTGACAGATACCTTTTTGGCAGATGTCACTATGTTCTATATAGTAGGACATTGCATTTCACTATTAAGCAGTGATTAAAATCTAGATATACAGAGCTTGTTATGAAGCAGGTGCCTTGATCTTTCCAAGTCTGCAGATGCAGCAAGAAAGGGAGAAAGAAAAAATGTAATTAATACAATTATTGAACTTCTCTACATTGGATCAAGGTACAAACTCTGGTATTTACTTCTCTGATTAGGAGGACGTGACCGTGGTCAATGAAGATTAAAAAAATTTAAAAATCTCTGTAATACAATAAATCTTTTCTTTGTGATCCAAGCTGCCCCATCCCCAGCTTGATAATGTTGTTTACCCATAGTTAAGTGTGTGTTAGAATGTAATTGTAACTATTTGTCATAATGCTGTTGGAATGAGAGACCATGCAATTTGCATCTCATATATCCAGAAATTAAAAATGAAGGACTGACCACTTGACACCATTGTAGTTCTTGAAATAAAGCCTGCTGAGCTCAATTTGTTGTGGCTGCTAAATGACTCTGCTCGCCAATTTGAATACATGATGAAATTCCTATTATAAGATGGCACTATAATAATTGATGGCATAATGAAAGTGCCAGAAACTGAATGGAAATATTGTTCTGTTAACCCCGTATTTCAGAACACAAGTTTAAATTGGGCTTTTTGAAATGCACACGTGATATTTGTTCTGACCTCTGGAAAGGTACCCGTTTTTTTGTTTTTTTTGTTTTTTTTTTTCCCTTCCAGGTACTAGAAGGTGATCAGAGCTGTGATAATTTCAGTCTTTCAACAAGATACTAAGAACTATATGCTGTATTCTGTGGATGAATTGTTTCTGTACTCTAGAGTAACTGCTGTTTCCCCTCAGAGCTGTATAAAAAAAAAGGAAGATAAATGTTGGTGGTAAGTTAGTGATAAAAAGTATGGCAGGCAATCACAGATGGGAAACATAGAGTTTCTACCATCTTAGAAGACAGATTAATAGAAAACCTTTACACTTACATCTGTTTGAAAACTGTGTAAACTCACAAGCATTGCTGTATTCCCAACCTATCCCCTGCCCAAGGTTCTAATTATTCTGTATCAGGAGCTTTGTAATTCTTGTTCTGAGATGAATTTCCATTTACGTGCCTGTATCAAAGCTTAGGTTCCTATTTATAGGAATGCAGCTTTGAAGACAATAGGCTATGTTTTTTCTATCCAACTAATTTAATTTTTCCACATAGCCAAATTTAATATTCATCAAAATAAAACGTAGTCAAAAGTAGTATTTGAAAGTAACAGTCAACAGACCTAATATTGCAAAAGGTGATCCTTCGTTCCATTTCTTTCTCTTCTCCTTATTTCTCAGAAAGAAGCTCAGTGCAGGTATATACAGTATAAGCCAATTCCACTCTTGAGTTCTTTTGTGAAGACCTCACTTTTTCTTTCTATATAATGTTGATTAAGTGAGTGTCCTATGTCCTGAGTGTGTCTAATGCATTAAAAAGCATACAATTTAATGCTGTAATTATAAAAGCTTAAAAGAAGAAAGCCCACTGAATGTACTTCAAATAGGTTATCAGCTTTACCTTTCCAAGTATGTTCTATTATAGAAACTGATTTCTTAAAGAGTTTTGTCAAACGCATAAGTCTGGCTGAGAGTGGCTCTTGCACACTAGGGTATGAATAAATTATTTCCATAGTTCTAATGCATCCATTTTTTTCTGTATGGGTCTTAGGCTTTCATTTTTCTTAAAAGCATCATTTTGCTGCTGAATCAAAAACTGGAAAAAGACAATACTGAGTATTCACATTTGAAGTAAGACAGCTCATACAAGTCAGAGAAGAGCCACAGCAAAATATGTCATATCTCTTCTCTAAACAATGGATATTGAAACTACTAATCAACAAACATAATGTAAAGGAAGAAAAAATAGTCATAAATTGATAGAGTAATTATTTTTGATGTTATCAATAAATTCACTTATTTTTCTGTACATGCAAGACTTGAACTGTCTCAGGTCTTAAGTATTTCTACATGTTTTTTTCAGGGAAGGGGTGTGTACATAATGTCAATATTTTCATATTTATTAATGGTTACTGGAAATCATTGGAATGGCTTAGGGGATGCCAGCTGTGAAGTTGTGGGTTCTTTTTCTTGTGATGGGGGAGGTGGGTTTTCAATTGCACACACATAGCCATTGGAACAATATTTAATCTAGAAAGAGGAATAAACCCAGTGACAGCAAAAAGAGTACATGAAGGGAAAGAGACCAGTGTTCGGCATTCCCAGTCAAATGGTAAAGAGCAGCAAAATAGAGAATGAACATCAGGAAATTCTCACTGGTAGCCAGTTTAAATAAATGAAGGCATCCTGCTGAACAATGTGAATTTTGGATCAGACTAATTCCTGCTGTACTGGCATCTGGAAGTAGTAAAAGAGTACAATGATTGGGGAAGGGGGTAGCCCTGCTGCACAAAGGAACTGAATTGTCTAGCTGCCAAGGCCACCAATGTCGACAAGGGATTTAACCCAACAAAGAGTTGCTGCCATGGGGCTGTGACTTTGACACAATCTTCAATTTGTAGTTGTATTGATTTTTCTTATGGCAAGAGATGTGAATAAATCTATTTAGAAAACTGGACATGCAGACTGGTCTTCTGTAACTGCTGCCCAGCAGGTTGTTTCTCAAAGGCCAGCAACTATTCTTCAAGCTGTAGTGAGAAAAAAAAATAATTCTACTTTGTTCCTCAGTATATAAGAGAATAGTTGCTGCATCAAAGCAGTTACCTTGAATAGTGATTCATACCTTTGTCTGAAATTGGACTTACTACTGAAGTCAGTGAAAGATTTTTCATTGATTGGGTTCTTAAGTGCAGATCCTCAAAACATTCAGGTGTTCATAAATTTTGGAGTGTGTTAAGCACTTAGATAAACATCTATGTGTTCGTCAATAAACAAGCTCCTGGGGAAATGGACTGCTTAAGGCTTAGTGGTTATTCATGCCGGCAGGATTCCTGTAAGATGGAGCATAGCAGGAAAAAAAAAAAACTTTCAAGAGGTCTTTCCCCTGGAGTTTTATCCCTGGGAAGAATGCTGCACTTCTTGACCACAGGCATGCCAATGCTCAGGCTTGGCAGGCCACTGTAATTAACTTTGAGATCTTTCTGTCTCTCTCCTTGCTCAGTAACTGCAGTATCTGATACCTGAATCTTTTGTTTATAACTGCTATTCGGTATCTGTAGGGTCCCCCCAGCCCTGTAAAGCCAAGCAATTACTAAGCAATAACTAATGCAGAGTGAGGCTGATTTCGGATAGTGCTTGCACATAAGTAAACTCTGGTCCCTGCTATAAAAAGAGTTTTTAACAAAAACTTTACTGGGTTTAGTTTGGTGTTCTGTTTAAAAGTTGGTGTTAAAATATGTTGTTTTTTCTAAGGGATTCAGTATGTATTGGGAAGGGAGGAGAAAGCTAACTGTCATGATTTGGATTTGGGTCTTCAGATTCATGACTCTCTCATCTTGCTGGGTGACTGAGGGCTGTAATTAAACCAGTCAGCACTTAGAAATGATTACATTACATTTAATGTAATTTATTTTAATGTAATGTAATTTAATAGATTACATGTCATGCATTAAAATAAAACCTTCTGTTTATTTTTTCTTATTTTGGGGTTTTCAGGCCCCAGTATCTGTTAAAAAAAAAAAAAAAAAAAAAAAGAAAAAATTAAGAAAATGTAGATCTTATGTGACTGTTTTCTTTACCTCCCACTCATATGGTTAGAAGAGCAGATAATAGGCTTTCTGCACTTTAGAAAGGGCTTTTTATTCTGGTCAAAGTTAATCTTGCTGTAGTTAGAAATGGATTATTAGACATGGAGTCCTCCCCATCGTTGGCTGGGAGTCAGTGCTCATCTGGAAAAACTCTCTTACCATTTTTTTTCCTTTTTCTTTCTGCAGATCCCTTGGGGTCCTTTTCCTAGCTGTGAGCAGCAGCATGCCAATTTCAATTAACATTTCCTTTAAAACAAATGTTATCATCTGCTTAATGCTTGTGACTTTCCATTTCTAACAACGATAACAGGGGAGTGCAGGAGTAAGGCTTTGTTTCTTTCAGTATGATGTCACTGCGCCTTGGTGATCATCATTAACCATTATCCATCTGTGGCATTTCTTCAGGTTCCTCGTGATTTAAAGGTCAAGCCAAGGCCTGAAGAATGAATTCTCTGTCTGAAATAAGGACATTTTCTTTCTTATAACAGATTAAAAGCCAAAGCCCATTGCTGTTAAAATAATGGGCTGCTTTCTCATTGTGACCACCAGGCCAAGACTTGCTCTCAAGGCTTTTGGAAAGTGTTGTGCTGTTTGCAGGTCCGTAGAGATACTGATTATATCTGTGTGAATAAATTATGTTGTTAGATTGCCGATATTACCGAAAGAGAAGGCAGCAAGAAAGTTTTGTTGAGTTATCCTAAATTGCATTGTTCTTTGCCTCAGGAAAAGAAAAATAATTTTGAAAATCATTTTGGGTTACTAGAAAATACGTTTATTTCTGAAAGACTTCATCTTACTCTTTTAAGACTTTAAAAATGAAGATACAAACACATTTTAAAATATAAATCCAAGTACTTTTTACTTTCGACACTTTAAATGTTTTCAGTGCTTTTTCATTTGTTGTCACGTGCTGTTGAAATAAAAAAAGGTCAACCCTCTCTTGTTTTCTTCTTTTTCCCTCTCTGTCCCCTCCCCCCATGACCCCCTTTCATTTTGGCTGTAATTGTTTGACTCTTCCACTCCTGCTTCTTTCTATGAATCCTTAGCCATACATCAAACACTGAGCTGTCTTAAACAATTGCTGTGACAGTCCAAATAACTGCATGTGCCCAAATGTAAAAACCTGGAAAAAACAAGTCAGAACAATAAACAGTTCTTGGTCCAAAACAAATATGTACCAGGCTTCTTCCTGACTCTTCTGTGAAAATAAAGCTCCAATTCCTTTTTGGCCCAGGAAGAATATATGTCTGAGATAATGAGAAATGGGAAAGCTAAGAATTTCTTTTAAAATTTTTTAAGAACATAAGGAAAAAGGAAGGAGGGAGGCCACAGGCCAAGAATATAGACAGAGAAGGTTTCAGTCATATGTTCTGGGCCAAATAATCATTTAGTAGTGGTTCTTGTCAGTTCATCATTTTTCATGATTATTTATGCTTCCAAAGCTATATGGTATGGTAGTTAGCATCCAGGCAGTTCCATAGTGCTGCATTGTGAACAATGAACCAGATATTTAAATGTATTATTTGAATTGTTTCAGAAATAGAAATCATGATGGTGCCAAACAGGGACTTGGGAGCTGGTGTATTGGATTATATCCGTGTTCTGCCCAGCCTTGGAACCTGTTTTTAACAGATGTGATTTCCTGATGCTTTGGAAGAGATTGCCAGAGCCTCCATAATAAACCAAATAGAGCAAAAAATGTTGAAAATAAGACAAGGTGACTAGAACTGAATCCATCTCAATTCACACTACCAGCTGGTCAAGGGGTGGTACGTTGGTTGTTGGCTACTGAAAAGGCTGGTAAGGGCTTAACATCTTTTAAAGTTACCACTTCAAAAGTTTCTTAAGTGCAGATATTCAAGTGTGTTTTTGAGTAAACTCCACTTTTCAGCTAAATCTTTAGGCCCTTTTGAGGGCCTCATTGAATTTAATAAATATTTCTTCTTGATATTTTGCTTTGTATTCTGTATTTTTTTTCTTAAAAAAAAAATAGTGTCTATTTTTGATGTATTCATAATTCCTTTATTCTAAATTCCTTTTCTGCTACTCAAGGAAAATTTTATGTCACATTTGGAACAAGAAATGTAGAGTGCTGAAGAGTGAAGGCTGTTATCTTATTCACATGACAAAGGCATATATTATTCATACTGTAATACCCAAACTGCAGTAATTGATAGATGGGACTTATATAGACAACTCCAAAGCAAACTAAAAATATATTTTAAAAATAAACTGCTTTTTGAGTGGTTAACTCAAAATTAGATGGATTACTGTAAGATACTCTTTGTGATTATTTTTACTGTTGGGACTCAAACTACCTACATATATTTTCTCACTGAGACAGGAAAAGTCTTAATGCGTTTGTTTTTCCTTCTGTTTGGCTGATTTAAGATCTGAAAAAGGGACCAGTAGATCAATAATTTAGTGCAGTCAGATGAGAAGTGTCTTAACCTGTTGGTTCAATTGTAGGATATTATGGAGTCTTACATACTGAACAACTGCATTTAGATTGTATAATCCATATTCAAAATAACTTCTAGTGGAAGGAAAATTGGCCATTGTGGAGGAAATTAATGTCTGTTTCTGCTCCTTTTATATTGTATAGAAAGATGTGGTCAGCATGAAAGAATAGTGCAGGATTATTCCTCATATAGAGGAGTAGGTGAACCCCACTTGTTGGTGTTATGGCGTTAAGAGTTTTTCTTTCGCGTAATTTATTCAACCACAGTAACGAACTTAAAAACAGGGTTATCTTAAATCATGGCTGTCACACAGAAATTTACTGGAAAAATATTCCTAATCAGACTGACTAAGTCTCCTAAAATACTCTCAGTGGATGACCTTATTAATGATTTAGAAGATCTAGAAAAACTCAATGCTTTTACTGCAATAATACAGCAGTTAGCGTAATTAATTTGCTATTTCTTCTGACCCTGGGAAGAAGCTAAACATCTTGTCTCATATTCACAAGTGATGACTTGGTACCTTTACTAGCTAAGATTGCTTGTAACTTCCTACGATGTCAGAGGCTGAGTGCCTGTGTGTTGATGTTTTTCTTCACTGCCTGGTCTCTCCCCAATTTTAGGAGATTCAGACCACTTGTGCACATCTCACAGAGACCAGGTAGTGATCACTTTTTTGATCCATTAGGGAATCCAGTCCAGATGCTTCTTGTTGTTCTCTCTGCAGTTACAGAACTGAGGAATTGTGAAGTACTTAATTTTGTGTTTTCTAAGAACTAATTTGTTTAAAACCACACTTCCCATGTAAGTATCAGAATACAAAATCCTTAATAATGGACAACCTGGTTCTAAAATTAAAGAGGCATTCCTCTGAAACCTGTCCTTCTCATGGACTATTCCCATAAAAATCTGGCCCTTGAATTTGATTGATTGTTTATAAAGGAGAAGAGGGAGATTATTCCCTTCTCTTCTTAGTTTTATAATAAAATTTCTAATTTGTAATGCCATCTGGGAAACACAGTATTCATGTTTCAGGAAGACCCTTCTACATATTTGCTACTTGCCAGGGTCCTATTGTGGTGGATTTTGAATAACTTGGTTTTCTCATGGAGGGAAAAAGCAGTAAGAATGTTTATCACTGAGATTTCTGTAAACCTGTTTATTTCAGTGTGTGATACTACATGTAATCACTGGTTTAATACAGACAGTATGCATGCATGGTCTGATCAGCCATAACAACTGAGTAGATGACAAGGGTGTTGTACAAGCCTTTATTGATCTATTCAGTATCTGCTTTTAAGATACTATGTGCTAACTTCGATTACAGCAGTTAAATTCTCACTCCACTTTAATCTGTGCTCTCTCAAATGGAGAAAACTGTTCTTAATTCTCAGAAAACTTCTATCTGGCCCAAAAGGTGTAACTTGTAAAAAAATCATAGCATATACTGTATTTTCTCAGCATTAAGCATAGAAATGAACATGACTGAAAATCAATAACGTGCTTGGCCTGCAGCCTCGTCATTTATTGATTTACATGTCATTTGTCTCCATAGAAAATGGAATTATTGCTTAAATACAGTACAGTATTTTGCTAATAGGATACAAATGTCACCACTGAGTAAAAAGGTCACACTTGCATGTAAATGATTGTCAACCCAATCTCATGCTTGTTG
Organism: Tyto alba; assembly: GCF_018691265.1. Lineage (NCBI taxonomy): Eukaryota > Metazoa > Chordata > Aves > Strigiformes > Tytonidae > Tyto > Tyto alba. The sequence continues at coordinate 16,028,700 of NW_024881279.1, forward strand.
CTACCATTATTTTGAAGAGGCTGTTAAGAAATGGGATACCAGGTCTTCTTTCTGCTGACATTAATGGGAGCTCAGCTGTTGATTTAAGTTGCAGCAGTGGTTCCAATTCTCCGGTGTTACAGAGTTGCTTTGCACTTCTTTAGTTTTATAAAGCACAGTCAAGGCAGATCTCAAAGATAATAGAGGTTTCCCTCTACTTGATACAGGGCCACTGCAGCAGCAGTGATTGTGCAGTGGTTCTGTTGTTGGTGTGTGTTTAGGAGTAGCTGCTGTGGCTTTCTCAAGATTATGGTATAAAGTGTAAATCTTAACTCAGCTGCCTTGAATTCTCTGTGACTTGAGCAGTACCTAATACCCAGACAGGAGCCTGCTCCTGAGTGGTACAGAGTTTTCAGTGTCTGCACCTTTCTTGTTTCTTTCTCTGTCACTGCTATGACGGTGATGAGTAGGATCGCTGTGGCAAGCACTTGCTCCTCAGCTGAACAAGCAAAGCGGGAAAGCCAAGTGGGCGTGGAGAAAACAAACACAAAAATATAAGGTTAGTTTAAATATATTTTCGCCTGTATAGATGGAAAATAGAGCCTTAACCAGTTCTGCCGAATACACTCAAGAAAGCTATAGAAAAAATACCGTGAAAGAAATGTTATTTTTCAAACTTTGAGCCTTTCATGGTGATTGCTTCATTTCAATCCAGCTTTAGTAATTTATTACAGTATCTAATTTACATAAAGGATCTCCCTAAAGTGGCACTACATGGTATTATACTGCAGAATACCTGGTGAGCAACTGAGAAGGAAAAAATTCTTGTGTAAAGACTTTTTTTTTTCTTTGTAGCTTTGAAGCTATTGAGTAGAATCTTCACCTAGGTGAAAAAGAGGAAGAAAAAAAAAGAGTTGGAATTCAGGAATGATTGTTGAATTTGCTGAAAGAGCTTAATGCCCAATGCCGTGTAGAGAAACAGATTTTCATCTCTGCTATAGTAGGATGTGTAATGACATTAACTCTTTCATACAGTAACATGCTTGATAAATGTCCTTACGTGTTTAATAAGAAGTTCAGTTTTTCCAAACTGAAATAGAGAGGAAGGGAATTAACAACAATTTGAAAACAGCTCTGTAAACTCCTGTATCATCTCTGAAGTGGTCAAAGACATGAGTTGAAGGATTTATTTTATTTTTAAAATATGTACTACTAAATAAAAAAAGATGGAGTTGGAATGCAGGTTGTTTTAAACATTCTTGTTGCTAATAAATCTTAAAATTGGTTAGAACTCAAGACATTATGTAAGAAAGTACTTCTTTTTCATACCTACTAGTGAAATAATCCTATTAACTGGGAGGCTTTATAGGGTGGTAAGCACCGTGCCAGTGTAGGTGTTGGTGATGAAACTGGACGTCAGAGTAATTGTAGACACGGTATTTGGCAATACTGCAAACCAGAGGCACTTGTATTACAGATTTTTCAAAAACTGTTTTCCTATGACAAATCATCTGTTTATCAATGGTCTTGATAAATGGTCTTCCTTATTACCAAGGATGGAAGGACATTACAATATTATCTTGAAAGCACCAATTTCTGTACCGTGTATATGAACTGCAGGAGGCCAGGCCAGTGTAATTTCAGCTAGTTTAAGAACCTTGGTTTCTAGATCTCTCAGATTGGGAATACTTTGTTGTGCTGTAAAGAGTAAAACAGTCAGTTCAGTCTTTTCATTTACATTTGCCATGAAACTGTGGCAGGGGTTATGTAGCACAAGTAGTACAGCAGATTCCTTGGTCACTTAGTGACTGGTTCACCTCCTTCAGTCAACAGAGATAGGGGCAGTGATGGAGAAGATTGTCAGGGACAGTTTGTTTCAATTTTCAAGAAAACTCTTCACCTTTCAAAACTTTGCACCTCATAGATGTAATTTTTAGTTCTCTATAGGCTGTTAGAAGAAAAAGAGGAAGAAGTGTTGTAGGGCTTTACTTTCATTTTGCCCTCCACCTTTGATTCAGTTATTTCTGATATGTTTTGAGATGTTCAGAGGCACTAGGCTGAGTGGTGGCTTGATAATTGTTCTTTATCCAAACCATTTTTTGCAGGTGAGGAGTATGGCTCTACTAGACTAAAAATGTTTTACAAGATTAACTTGACTTCTCCAAAACTTTAATTCTTACAGGAAAACTAGGGAAATAAAAGCAATGATGAAATGTTCAATATTGCAGTTTTAATTTCAAAATGTCTTTTCACTTTGATTTTCTTCTTTTTCTTATGGCTCCGAATTCCAGATTATCTAATGATAAGCAGCAATACAATTCAGTCTAAAATAAACACTTGTGTAATAATTTTCCTGAGGAAAACTTGGGTACTTTGAAGTTTTATTCCAATTTGAACCCAAGCAACTTTTCAAAATATTTCATAAAATTTCTGCCCTATGCCAACCTATGTTTACTTATCTGAGGAGTGTACATACATTTTTTGGGGAATAGTCAGGGAAGAATAGCAGTGCACATCTTCTGGTTTTGTCATTAGGGTTTTAAAATTAAAATTACCCGTTGTTAGTCTGTGCTGAGAGCTCTATTTCCCTTACATGGATTTTGGAAGAATATATTTTATCTTCAAGCAATCAAGAATAGAATTTCCAATCAAAATAAATATGAAGTGAGATGTTGAAGTGTATGTGTGAAACAATTTTTTTTTTTAAAACAGTATTTATCAGTTCTTATAGCAGCTTGAATTAAATAAAAATATGGCTTAAATAAAAATTTTTTAAAATTCTAAAAATTTGAGTTAACAAAGTGCTGCTTAGCCACAGAAATCTACTATAATTTAGTGTCTTTTCTTGCTTGCTTTTACATTTTTTTTATCTACCATGTCCTAAGCATGTTATTTTAAAAAGAAACATTACTATGAATTAGTAGGCCCATAAATTACTGTGTAGTTCCAAATTAGTCAACACTAAATGCCATTTTATCTAATATTTTGATCAAAAAGTTAATATATTTACATCTCTAATCTTTACACGAAATACCCAGGTTTGGCACACCTTGTTTAGCAAGGGAATTTATGTATGTGTAAAATACATGTATTATCTTCTAATAAAATAGAATGAACTTATTCACTTTAAACCTTTGGTTGTCCTGAATGAAATTTCCCTTTGTGAATAAGAAGTATATTTGCATTAATAACAGTACATTTCTATAGAGCTCTGTGAATTTCTCCTGTCTCTCAGATGTTTGAGCTAAGATATTTTTTCCCAATATGGCTAATCTAAATAATGAGAAATGTCAACCTTTGTAATTTAATGTACCTTATTTTAATATTAATTTAAAATTTAAAGTAATGTGATTGAATATCTGGAGGTCATTCTGTTTGTTGTACATGTAGGTTAAAGAGTCAATACCTATGTGTTAAAAAGCAGAACTGACAGTTGATATTTTTTGCTTATTAGTGTCATTCCAGCTACTTTGCTCTCAAGAAAACTCTGGACTATTCAAGCGTCAGGAAAATCAGTGTTGTTTGTAACCCTGACTTTTTTTCTTACTCTCAGCTAACTCCCAGGCTTCCCTTAGCTGAAATTATTTTAGTCTGTATCATGAATAAATACTGGGCGTTGTTCTTTGGGCTGGCCTCCTGTGCAGCAGGTGTTACCTGTAGCTCAGTTAGTATTTTACTGATTGAGTGACATTGTCAGTCCATGGTCAAGTCCATATTTGTTGGACCTTCATCCCAATCCCCTTTGTTAAGGGGACCTCCTATTATTTGGCACAGAAGAACAGTGACAGGAACGAACCCTTCAGGGCAATAGGTTGGAAACACTCCCAACAGACTCAGGAACTTGGTTCTGTGCTTCAGCTGCAGCATGCAGAATGCTGGTGTGATGTTTTTTTTCTATTTTCTTTCTCAGAGTTTTTGGATACAGGCTTGTGTGTGTTTGAGATATCACTGTAGAAGTAAGATGTGAACTTCTATCTGAAAATAATAAATATGAAAAATGATAAATTGATGGACAATTATTTCAGTCTTCATATAATTGCTATATTCTGACTATCTTGGCCTTTGAGGGTAAGCTTATCAGTATTCAGCTGTGTCATCGTCTTAGCCTGTATTTGTTAACCAAACGGAAAGGCTCAAAACCATTTGTTCGCCATTTTTTTTTTTTTTTCTTTCTTTTCCACATCAGATTTCAGCTAATTCAATTCAAGGAGGAAGGTGGCCAAGACCCTAAAGTCAGTAGTTTCTTATTTTTTTCTCCAGGGTAGTATTATTCCAGTGGCTGTGATTACAATTGCAGCAGTATTATACATAGAAAGCAGTTTCAGGACATCCAGGACTCTTCATTTAAAATAAAAAAACAACAAACAAACAAACAAAAAAAAACCCACACCCCAGCTGCTTCAGTTTTCTAAAGAAATCCATAGACAAGCCTGCATATGTCCTAAAGCACTGATTTTGTCTATTAGATGACCAAAGGATGATCCTTTACAAATTTATTGCTGCATTCTGTTTCAAATTCAGTTTCCAAATGGATGTCAAGTGCTGAGAAGGGTATTTCTGTGTGAAAAATCTTGAATCCTTTAAGAGATTTTCTGTGGCCAGCTATTCTTTTTTCTAAATTATTTAAAGAGGAACCAGCCTAGAATTAGCTTCTCTGACTATTGGCTACCTCAATGTCAGTAACAAAACAGATTAAAATAATTTAAAAATCCAAAATAATCCCCCCTACATGCAGCCATGCATGTGCACACAGAAACCCCTCAAAGGTACGCAAGCGTGAGCTTGATTCCAAGACTTCCTTCGCCAGTATCTTTTCATTATTGCTGTTTTGGTTGCACCTGAATTTTATAAAGGTTAGTTACCTTCTCTCTGTATGTATCCTAAGTATAGATATCTATATAGCCTAAAAATCTATCTATCTGAATTGATGGCTAAATGTCTCCAAAAAAGAAAGTGTCAGAGGAATATAGAAGTACTACTGTTAGGTTACCAGTGCAAAACCTACTAGCCGTGCAGGTTGCTTGTACCAGTGGGCTCAACTGTGTGTCCAGATGCCAGAAAGTATAAAAATGGGCCATCAGAATTACACAGTTTTTTTATTACATTAAAGAAAAAAAGGTCTATAGAAATGCAGGAAAACATACTCCTAGGCTAGTGACAGATTATACTGTGGGAGTCTGAGTAAGGTGTATGCCACCTTTCTTGACTGTCACAGGACCAACATTGGATTACCTTCCCAGGGGTTATTGGCATGACTGTCTTTCTGGGTGGAAAGCATGGTAGTCATTACAGTTTTACAAAATAGGTGTGTGTGTATTCATCCTCATCTAAGAACCTGACCCTACTAAAAATAGTTTGAAAGAAAAAAAAAAAAAAAGAAATGGGTATTTGGCTTTCAGGTTAATAGACTGAAAAGTCTTGGATGGAGAGAATTGTGAAGCTTTTCTGAAGTTAACCTAAAACAGTGAGGACATCACTCTCAAGGCTGTACGTCATTCAGAATCAGTAGTTAGAGTCTTTTAAAATAGATTGTGATTGTTGCTATAGTCATAACTCTTGCTTTCCCACTGGTTATGACATTGTATCATCTGGTGGGATGTATTTAAAGGAATTCATAGTCCTAAGTAGGGGCAGGTGTAGCTGAGCAAAATTATGGATACTAGGGAGAATGTGGGATGATTGGGGTTATTCATGAGAAGGGGTATGGGTACTAGAAATGGAAGGTGTAACACGTTGGTTCATGCTGTTAATTCTGCCACGGTGAACCACTGCAATATTTTGAAACCACGTGTTGCGTTGGTAAGGAAATAGTCCATGCTGGTTGATAGTAAGTCAAATGCATAATGGCTTGACTCAGCAAACTAATTAGGCATGTTTGCAGCTATAAGTGTGGGTGTTTAAAAGAAATTTACACACATTTCTCATAATTAGTTCTTTGTTAGGATAAATAGAATAAACAACAAAATATTTGTAGTTCCATTGATTGTACAGTTAGCTTTAGAAAAAAATATACTGCACCACCGATGAGGTATTTTCTACCCAGATGACATAAGTGAAAATTTCTTTGAGTAAAGTAGTTGTTTTGAAATACGTTCTAATATGCTGCTGGTAGAAATCATCTTTCATGGATCTCTAAGTTTGGATAAAATTTCATGTTGGAAGTGTTCTCCTCAGTTGGAGTCAATTTCAGACAAAGAAAATAAGCAGAAGAGAAGAAACAACGGGGACTTTTTGCAGTGTATCTCATAATACCCCCAAACGTTCTCCTGTACCATTTTTCCTGGTGTCATTCAGCACAGCTAGTCTGCATCTGTGAGCTTGAGTCATATCTGAAACCCCCAGCACAAAGTCCCAGGTTTGTCAAAAGTAAATTATCTTCTGATATGTTGAAAACAGCACTTAAGAACATCTCCAGTAGTGTGAGGAGCATAATCTTTCATCTTACAGTGCTTGATGAGAACTGAGAAAGTCAGAGAATACTGTAGGTAGCTCTGGAACATGAAAGATTTTTACTGTTTTTTTGTTTGGGTTTTTTTTTTTTTTTTTTTAATCTGTATTCACTCTCACAGCTGCAAGGCTGTTTATCTGCATTTGGTTTGCTTTATCTATTTTTTTTCCTTTTAGCTTACGTTTCTCATTTCATAAAGCCTTACTTCCTATTTTAACATTTTCCTTATTTTTTATTTCCTTATTGCTTACCATTCTACCTTTCCTGAATCATTTACTCTTTTATAGTGCCCATCATCCTCCTCCTGCTCCACTGTTGCTGTGTTGTTACAAAACCTGCTACCAAAATGGCAAAGAAAAGGACAGAGGGAATGAGCCAACCATGAATCAGGCAATGAAGCATGTGCCAGTGGTTAAAGCAGTAATCTTGGCTGTAGAGCAGGAAGTCGATGCCAATGACAAATGGCCAATAGATGACAGTTTAAAATCTAGTGAACGAAGTTAACAGAGTTGTTTTACAGCACTGTGCATCTGCAGTTACAGCTAACCTTCTATCATTCATTTTGGTGTCATGTTTATGGCTGACAGTCTTTGATAGAGGTGAAGACAGTGCAGTCAACAAATTAAGATATGCCATCTTGAAATGGCACCACTAAATACATTTAGTCTGTTCCTCCTCTTCTCTCTTTTTAATGGGTGTTGAAAGTATTTGAGCTGTATGAAAAAAGGTATTCAGGTGCTAAAAAAATCTGGTTTTGTAGAAGAATAACATCAGCAATTCAAGAGATCAAAGCCTACCATATTTTTGTTGTTGTTTGGCTCACGTTCCCAGAAGTTCAATGGATGGTGTTACTTGTTCCTCTTTCTAAAAGCAGTTTGGTAAGGGGTGCTTGGACCTAATCTATAAATAGTTAGTGTAAGGTTCTTTAATTACCTAAATATGAAAACAATGACCAGATTTGAAGATTTAAGCCCTGTATCCATGGAAAGGATTTTAGAAAAGGGTATCTGAAAGCTTTCCTGCCCATTCTTCCCTGTGGTAACTTGCAGTAGGGGTTTATACCATTTTGAACATCATCGAACACTAGAATAAAACTGGGTAACTGCTTTCAGGTAGTCATTCTCCAGCATGCAGTTCCACTGTTGAAAAAGTAGTGAAGGAATATTTATAACAGAGATGTTTGCTTTAGTCCAAGGAATGGAATTACCTTAGGGTAGGAGTGCAGTAGCAGTGAGAAGAATCAAGCCAAGACACTTAATTTGTCTCCAGCCAAGCACAGACATTTTTCTACCTCTTGGAGCTCTGTACAAGTTTGTGAGCAATAATTTAGTCCTTACTTTAAAAAATGCTATGCCACTACTTTATACAGATTTAATATATATGAGATATATATCAGGGAAAAAAAACTGTATTAGACAAGTACAACTCTCCAATTTCTCAACACTTAACATAAATAATTGCTGCACTATGAAGATTTAAATGGGGATTGCCACTTTTATAATTAATTCTTTTTTGTTTCATCCTCCTTACTAATTGAAAACGGGCTTTCAGTGCTGAATGCTTTGAAATTGTGTGAAGAGATGGAATTGGAAATGAACTTAATTAACTACAAACTGTCCAAATCAATCAGTGTTTCACAGTGCCTTTGTAATGTACAGAGTTCCTAATTTACTTGGGATTTGCCATAATACATATGCCGTAATTGCAAAGTAATCATGCTAAGAGTGTACAAAATTTAGTGTTGTGCTCTGATGCTCTATTGGGATGAAATGTCTATGCTTTCACACACCAGACTGGATTGGGGGCAAAAGGGTGTATTTTTCCATTAACCAAACAGAGGACTTCTATAAATTAGGGCATTTCTCCAAGTCTGGCAGGGCTTTCAGATGTTAATAGCTAGAGAGAAAAAATTCTTTGCATTCAACGTCCAAGCAATCTGGCATTTCAAATGGTAGTGTTCTTGCTACACCATCCATGTTTGCAGCATGGAAACCGTAAGTTTATATAAGAAGATCAGGGAAAATAAATCCCATGGAAAAATGCTTTACAAAATATCTGTAGGTTTTCAGGAAATTTTTGCAGAGTAAAGCTTCTGCAGAGCTAAGGCTATTGAGTAGCTCTGCGTATTGTTTTCTAAAGTGTTTGAAACTTGCTACAGACTGAGAGGAAAATTTTTTTGAGTTTGTATTTGACCTTTTCCACTTCCCAGACAGATGTAGTCTCGAGCTATGTTATCTGATGAATGGGGCTGTCCAGTGACCTCAGACAAAGTATTTGTCCTCTCATATCACACACTTTGTATGTAAGACTCATTCAGCTGTCCTTAATCACATGCCACTACCAACTCGGTGCAATAGCTTTTCTTTTGGGAGCCTGATGTGCAGTTGTGGCTAACTGGCCTGTTGCTGTTCAGGGACTCACACCCAGGATGGATGTGGTATGTGCAGTCATTTGGAATGTGTGCCTTCTATACCTTGCCTTTGAAGAGGCAGTACCAATTCCTCCATTGTACAATTACACTGTTCAAGGCTGTATTCCAGTCCTAAGCTCTATTAGTCTTCTAACAAAGTCCCAGAAAGAATTCTTCGTTATTTCTGCTTAGATCTCCATTGCTGTGCAGGGTATTTTGAATGCCTTTTTCAGAGCATCACTTTCTCTTGTCTACAGCTTTTGTGAAATGATTTGATTTCTCACAGATTTAGTAACTCTACAAAAAAAGGACAGTGCTTAGGTTTGCCTTTGTACCTTGTGAAGACTTTCTTGATTCTGCTTTTTGTTTACTTTTTCAGCGTTCTTCCTAGAAACTTTTGGCTCCATGTGTCTCTGTTGCTCAGATTATTTACTTCGTAATGTAACCCATGGTCCTATGTCTAGCTTTCCCCATCAAAACTTACTTGATTTGAGCATTTTTGTGGCTTGAAAATTCCTCTTTGCATTATCCGTCTACATTTCAATCAGCATTTTCTGTCCTTATTTTTCAGCAGCCTTTATATCTATGATGTCCATTAAGCAAATCTCTTGAATTGGGAATTCTAGAAGCCTTCCAGAATTATTTGTCTGATTCAAGTCTCAAAACTTCTATGCTTCTAAAGTTTCTATTTTGATTTCTCATAAGAAAATGAGATCTAGAAATTTGATTCCTACCAGAGTACAGTATTCTTCAAATCTCTGTAACATAAGCTGGTTGAATTGAGTTGTACACTCTTATATAAACCTGATGTTTCTGACTGAGTAAATAAAAAAGTGGGAGATTACTGTTTTATAATTCTTTGTCACTCTGCCTCCATCCATGAATTGACCAAAATCTTGCCTTAGTTACTGTCTTCATCTATGAACATCTTAGTTGCAGTGGCATGGGAAACCTCTTGATTTTTGCCAGCCACCTTGCTTCTTTTCAGTTCTCTGTTTCAAGCCATGCTATGTCCTTTGCTTTAAACAAGTGTTGTGAGGTGGAGGTTAATGAGAAATCTCTGTTAAGAACTGTAACTGTGTCCTTATTATGGTGAAAAGAAAGCTAAAAGAATAAAAGCTAGCTGAAGGAACTTGAGAAGCATGAGACAAGCCCTGCATGTCTCTTCTTAAAGAAGATCTGACTGGCTGACAAGATTAGTTCATTCTGAATCTTCCAGGGACCTTTGCTAAAGGGTCAGAGATCCTTATAATCTGGAGAAGTCCTTTTAACTGTGACACAGCTGTTGATGATAATCTCTGACTGTAGGATACAGGCCTACCAGGAATCCGGGGCATTGCTGTGTCAGACTATTTTCAGTTTTCATGTGATTTATTATTTTATTCCTGACACTGATGTAGTAACCTGATTACTCTGATTTGGTAGATTTGCTATTTGTCTGGTAGGAAAATCCCCTGTCCTTCTCAAAGGGTAACATCTGAGAATGTACCAATGAGCTGTAGCTGCTCATTTGTTTCAACATGTGGTAGACCAAATGGATCTCTGCAGCTTGATTTGCACATCCATTTGGATTATAATGAATTTTCAGTCTCCTATGTATGCCACTCATCTGTTTAGGCATCGTGAACACAACTAAAACAAGCAGAATAAAATTTTCTAACAGCAACTAAGTTCACAGAAAGAAATGCACAGGTAACAATGCATGTAGTTAGGGATCTTTTTGCACTTTTCAGTCTTTTTTCCGGGCTGGTTTTAATCCATGTATTATTGTGACAGCAGGGAGATTTAGCTTTAATAATAGTTTTCTTTCTTTTATTTACATTGATGAGGCATTCCTCAAAATATAGACATCCCTTCCGAGATCTCACTGTGGTAGCCTGAATGAATGGAGAGCTTTTTGGTCTGTAAAAAAATCAGACATGCTCATCCAAGCAAAGATCTTTATCCGTATCTTTGTTTCAGTAAGGTGGTTTTGGCACAGCTGTAAAGGGTGGGAGAATGTATACTGTTGGACATTCTTGCTAGTGGTTTGGATACCAGCCCAGTACCTCTATCTCTCCTAGAAATATCCCATGAAGCATCTAAAAGTTGCCTTTTTTTTTCTTTTGTTTTTAACTGCCTTTCAGAGGAAAATTATCAACTTGTCTTTCTTATTTGCAATCTTAAAAAATTAGTTCCATCCCAGTTTGGGGTATGCTTTTATTTTCTGCATGTTTGACCTTGAACCTTGGAGTATCATATTTCCTTTTATTTCTATCATTTAACATTGAATTTATATTTATATATACGTATAAAAATCCTGCTCTATTCTAATGATACTTCCTCATGTCAGCCCATTTCATCAGCATTGCATCTACTGTGTACTTAAAAGAAATTGATGCAAATGTTAAATGATATCATAGATCTTAAGGGATTCCATTAAGAACTCTTTGTTTGGATTTCAACAAATACATTTGCTGTAGCTAGGCCAGTTTATTTACAGTCCTCTGTAAATATTATTTCCAGCTTTCCATTCAAGTGTTGTGATGAAGTTCAGATGGAAGCTCTGCCATGTCTTCTAAAAAGTCACTTCTTGCATGAATCTGCCTTGTTCAGTTACTGATAAATGCATGTTACTTTTATATTCTGTTACCTCCATATCTTTAGATTTTCCCTCAAAAAATTTCTTTTGATTCTGGAGACCCCCTCTAACAGGTCTGTTCAGGCTTCCATTTTTATCTACAGATTCAGCATTTGCTATTCTCCAGTTACATAGCTTTTAAACTTCAGTTAATAGATCTATCATATAATTATTTCAGGATCATCTGCCTTCTTCAGAATTATGGGATGGAATTTATTCTTTTCTCCAAATTAATGCTGGACTCCTGCAGTCTTGCTGCTACTTTTAGGTTAGCTACAGTGCACTAGAAATGTAATGAGTTACATCACCTCTGCATGATTATGGCTGGCATACATATTCCCATAGGCTTTGTTGTTTTGGTGGGGTTTTTTGTTTTATTTTTGTTTTGGAAGAGTCAGAGAACATGGATTTCTAGAGCATATTGTTGCTCTCTGGTGTCCGTGGTTCACTAGGCCCTAGAAGTAAGGAAGTCAGAAGCACTGAGCGTCATGCTTAGTTTGAGGATTCCAGTTCTGCTTAGGTGGTTTGTGAAGATGTTTGGAGGATGTGTGGGACTGTGCAAGAAATCAATTAAACTTGTAGCAGTTGTGAGTGATGGTAGAAAGTTGTAATTGGAAAGATGTAGGCAAGATAGCACTGTTTCTGAGTATGGGCATAAACACCTGAACTACAAACCACACTTGCAAGACTGTGCCATACTCTGGATTGGATGAAAATTGCGCCAAGTGGTGTGTAACTCTTACACCTATGAATCTTAGAGATTTGCATAACTGGTGAGCTAACGGTCATTAGCGATAACAGTCCAGTAGCTAGTGGAAACAAAGAATAAGGATACCATGTACTGCCATATCCTTGTCATACCTAAAGCCATTTTTATTGTGGTCAGCTGCTAATGCCTGGGCTGTTTCATATGTTTTGGAGTTATATGAGGTGTGTTATACTAACACTATGGAATTTTTAAGTGATTCTTGGTTATATTATTTGGTATTCAGAGGCTGAGAGGACTGATAACCAGATTAAAAGTTTTTTTACCTGGTTAATTTTATGGACTGTGTTAATAAAGGTTTGATTTCTTTGACTGGTTTAAAACAATCTGATTATAGTGCTTTACCCTTGCTTTTTGGGGAACAGCGGGTGCTGTTTTATTTGTTTGTGTAGACTGCTTTCTCTCTTTGATATTGTAACAGAATCTTTTGGTAATAGCATTGGCCTTGATAGTGTTCTGTTAACAGGACTATGTGAAAACAGACCTCTGTTTCACTAAAAAATATATGTAAGGATAAAAACTAAGAATAATGCACTCAGACTTGCTGACTGTTCAGAGGAAATAAATGCTTTCTAAAGTATTCAACAACAATAATCTAAGAAAATAAACTGTCTTGTACTATAACAAAAATGCCACTTGCAAGGCTAAAACATACCCTCCTACTCTGTACCAGTGCAACCTGTCAGGCCATATAATGGTTGTGATAGATGATTCTTGACCTCTCATTTTCCCTTCCCACGTTGTCCTTCATATGTGGTACTCCTGGAGTAGATGTCTAAATTAAGAGGCTGGTTTCTTTAGAATCCCTCTGTACTCAATGTTCATAGAGAAATTTGGGAAATATTCTTTAAGGTATGATTTTTCAGAAATCCTTGTCTCTGGAGGAGTGTCTCCTTCCCTCTCTCCCCCTTTTATTCTCTCGTTCTTCCTTCCGCTTTATTTCTCTCTCAAATGTGCGATTGCAAAGCTCACTGATGGCACGATGCATTGGTGGCAATGTGTAATCTGTTGCTGATGTGAAAGAGTAAAGCTTACCCTGCCTGCCTGAGATCCCTGCGGTGTGACACAGCATCCCCTGTCAAGGGTGGAACAAGATTCAGGAGAAAGTTAAGAAGATAATGAAGCAAGGCCTGTTTGATTAATAGCTAGAGATGAGACTAGGCTGACACCCCCTAATGAGAAGGAGTGAGGAACCGGACAAGGATAGTCTGGTCAATCACATCATTTATTTCTACAGTAACTCAGCCTTATTGAAGAGATAACAGAAACTAGCGCTGCCTTCCTCCAACAGCTCAAAAAGTTGTGCTTTCTCCTGATAGTGTACTAAAGGAACCATGTTTGTTACAAGGACAATCCATAGTTCATCTGATATCTCTTCTTTTTTATAGCAAAAAAGTCTCCCAGGGTACAATTCTTGGGATGAAGATTTTTCTTACCTCCTTCATTGTCTTGATGTTTTTCCTGGGATCACAGGAGAGGAAATGCCCTCTGCAGATGTTCTAATGAATATCTTGGGAGCGTCTTGTTTATTCCACAGGATGACATGAAGAGTGACTGGTATCTCGATGGCCTGTGATAGGTAAGATTTTGGTGTTAAGGTAACTGGCAGGTACCACCTATGTAAAGAAGGGCTATAAAGCTGGGCACTAATGTAAGTCCAGTTAGCGTCTCTTCCTGCCAGAGACAGCTCTTTGCAGTGCTTGCATTGCTCTGGGCATGCTAACTTGGCCTTGACAATGCCGAGTTGAAAAAGCTGGCTTCAAGTGTTATAATAATGAGCGCGTCTTGCAGTCAGGCCAAAATCATTATGCTTGGGGTATTCCCTCCAGATGTTCACCAAAATGTGCACGTACCTGTTCTGCCAGCTGACCGTATGTCAGGAGCATATCTTTAGCTTGGCCCAGCAGGGATTAGCTGGCAGGATGGAGTCAGCAAAAACTGGACTGGCTGTCTGGAGCAGTATACAAGGAAAATGAGAAATTAAATATCCAATAAATGTGATATAAAATGCTGTCCAGAGAGCAGAGGTCAAAAGAGCCAACAGGCACAGACAGGGGATCATGGGACTGCCAAAGAGAACTGACTGTTCAAGGTGTGTAATTCATAGTTATGTAGTAATCACTTTGCAAGCTGTCTGGGCAGGGAGGACAGTGACAGCTGAACAGACACATACCTGGAACTGAGCCCAGGCTGCGAGCTCAGGGAAGTTTCCTGGGAAGCAAGTACAAGCCACTTCTTGGATGGACGAAAAGGTGGCACTTAAGGTGATCTGGGCAACAAGCTGTCCAGTTTATTAGGAACTGTCAGCTGTCTTCACTTCAAGTGTAGTGTTGCTGCCATCACAAATACAGAAACCAGGCTTTGCCCTTGATACCAATAAGCCTGAAAACATGCATATTTGGAATATTTAGTGTCATAAAGAAATAGGTCCCTGTTTACTACAGCACTGAGATAAAGTACTTGGACAGGTGAGTGTTCCTGCTGACAGTCAGTGCAGCCAGTAAACAGACATTTTGATGAAAAGGCAGCTGAGCACTGCTGTGCAGAGAGAAGTTAATTTAAGTAATCTTATGCCCATACAGGGTTTTTTCATCACTTACTTCATAAGAATCAAGAAGTAGATAAAGATGATTTTCATCAGAAAGAGGTTATTGCTGGAAATCCTTTTGTCTTTGAGTCTAATGTATGAAAACACAGGCAAGGCTGCCTAAATAGAACAAAACAGAAAGCCAGCTAATGCCCATAAAGCTTCCAGACACTGCTTTTTAGTCCTCAGAGCCCCAGAACCAGATGAAGGGCAATTCAATTGCTCTTAATGATACACCACTAAACACATGCTTTATTTCAAAAAGCCAACTGCTCTAAATGCCATTGACACTGACACCAGTACATTATGACTGCATTTGTCAATGTAAAACTGTACACCATTTTGTACATTTTGTGGCCTCTAAACATCAACTAGTTGATTTTGATACACAAAAGAAAAGCTGACTGGGCTCAGAAGTGACGTGTAGAATCTTCCTTAGATTTATTTTTAATTCCAGATTTGTTACTGCAATACAACTTCAAAGAATAGTAATAGATGTTTTAATGAGCAAAGCTAAACAAAAGTATGATTCTTTGACATTAAAATAGATGCTTCTCTGAAATCTTACATGTTTCGTACTGAACTGATGCTGTGGGGGGATTTCTCCATGAAAAGAAACCTGCGAGATGAAACACTGCATTTGTGAATGGTTTTGTATTTGTTATGGTGTTGTATGTACACATGCATGCAAGAATATGTATGTAGGTTTAAATACAAAGTTAATTTCGATCGTCTGTAATCTATTCTAGCTGAATGTCTGTACTTTCAGAAATAAAATGGCAGTAGTAAAAATCTTCAGTAGGTGACAATCTCTTGTGAAGTGCCCTCTGTGAATCAGTGCAGATACGGGTGCAGTAGAGGCTGTGGACATAGCAACTCTTAGCATTCCTGCTGCATCACTAGACACAAAAAGTTACTTTGGCAGTTGTCACGTTAGAAGAATTGACCTCTGACCAAAAAAAAAGGTTCCTTTAGGATGTCTTACCTTTCTGGCCCTCTGCATCAGAATGCTAGGACAAACTAGAGAGCTGTCTAACCTATACTGAGTCTCTAACAGTGAACAGTAATATAGGCTTTGCTGGAACTATTTTTAAGAGAAAATGTGTAAGGAATGTAGCAGCTTCCTCAGTTCTTGATTCTTGGCAGTATATCCTGAGCTGGAGATTGTATGTATTCAGGCCATCATGTGTAGCATCCACAAAAAAAATAAGTGTAGTTCTTAAATTATAATCCCTTTTTGAACTCTGTGATACTTTGAGCTTCTGCAACAACCCAGTTCCACAATGTAATGTATATATCATGTTGATTTTTTTTCCTTTTGTTTGAACTGGCTCCTTTTTCATTTCTGCTCATGCCTCATGTTCTGTATTGTGAAAAAGTTATATGTATCTGTGTTCATGTTCTTCAAACTGTATGTGATTTTATACATTTCTATCAGATTCCTTCCATTGTTCTCCCTTTTTTAAAAAAACTATGGAGCACAGATGGAGTGAATCTCAGTCTCGTAATGCTTAGTCCAAACCATACTGAAAGGCACTGTGTCAGTGAGTTCTGTTGTCGGAGGAGATAATGTGGAGTCAGATCAGAGAATCTTTGAGTAGCATTATTTTGATTTGTAGTAGTTGGGTTAATGGAATAAAAAGCACAGAGGAAAAAAAAGAGGAAGTGAAAGGATATTTCTTTACAATTTAGTAGCATGCAGAAGATTTTGAAGTGGGAAAGTTATTCTCACAAAACCAAGACAGATGTGATAAATAAACTTCAGGCTAACCCACATGTACACCCCACAGATTTTATAATAGCATCCAGATAGCACAGGTTCACAGTCATCTTTTCTAAAAGTGGTTCCAAATATTTAAATGCTATTAAAAAAAAAAAAAATCCAATCGTGATTTTTTTTTTTTTTTTTTAATGGAATAATCTTATGACTGCAACTATGGAAGGTATTTAAACATCAGAGGGATATAATTATTCATTCCAGTAGAATCTAAGTCTCAGGTATAAGTCAGTGTGTCCGAGAGAAGTTAGGGGGATGACCCTTAACAGCCACTGTTAAGAACACATATGAGAATAAGCTGAAAGCACTTGGTAAGTAAAAAGGATGGGACAAATGAGTAAATTGGGTAGCTTAAACAAAAAAAAACAAAAGAAAATGGAGGAAAAATTGGCATCAGGTAACTCCCTGCATCTCAAATAAAGGATTTTAAAGTATTTAAGGAGCAGACAAACATCACAAACTGCAGACAAGAAAATTGTGGGGATGATAAACAATCATTTTATATGTTTCTTACAATACCAATGAAATGTGTGATGACAGCCTCAATCAGAAGTGAGACTGAAAAGGAAGATGAGATATTCACCTGGGAGACTGAATATGCAAAAAAAAAACCAAACCCCACAACAAAAAACAAACGGTTCTTCATAAATTATTCTTGATTGGCTTTCTAGTCAAGAGATCACTGAATAATGGTAGACTTGTGGATTGACCACAAGTTTAAAACTCTGACATCTAGATAGAATTACTGTCTTTGCTGTCTTGGTAACTGTGGGGGGATGTTTTAAAATTTTTTTATTTTAAGAAAAAATATTGTTCCAGGAGAATTTAGGTTGGTAGACCTTGAGAGTAAAAACCTCTCTGTAGAAAATGAATTCAAGCTATCTATTGATGGTCTTAAGTTCCTATTGTGGTTTGAGCAACTGAGCACCATGTAGCGGCTCACTCCCCCCTTCCCCCTCAGGAATGGGAAGGAGAAAATAAAGCAAAAGTCTCAGGAATACAGATAAGGACAGGGAAGAGTGACTTACCCATTACGGTCATGGGCAAAAGACAGACTCCTTAGGGAAAGAAAAAAAAGAACATTAATTTAAACCCCTCCCTTCTTCCCCAGGCTCAGCTTCACTCCCAATTTCTCCACCCCCCTCCCTGCCAGCAGTGCAGGGGGCAGGGGATGGGGGGTGCGGTCAGTCCCACCGCTCCTCTCTCTTCAAGGGGAGGACTCCTTGCATTCTTTCCCTGCTCCAGCGTGGGGTCCCTCTCACAGGAGACGCTTTCACAGGGGTGCAGCCACCATGGCTAATTGGCTCTTGGCCAGAGGCGGGTCCCACTTGGAGCTGGGGGAGCTTTGAGAAGCTTCTCACAGGGGGCACCACTGTAGCCCCCTCCACTGCTACCAAATTTCCAACCCCGCCACAAACCCAGCACATGTCACTTCTGCCACTTCTGCTCCGTCTTGCTAATGGAAACAGCTGTGAGAGGTTCCAGCTGAGGTCAGTTCTCTGTTGTGGGAGGTGCTGTACAAAGACAGCAAGAGACAATCTCTGGTTCAAATAGCAGTTGTAGTTTAAGAATTCCCAGAGTTTTTAACAATTAAGATGAACTGAAGGAGAGCATTTACAGATTTCTGATGCTACAATATGTGCAAGTTTATTTTTCCTTTCACCCTACCCTGATAGAAGGTGTTAATCTGAATGCCTCCCCACTATATTTCAAAATATGGCATGCTGGAATTACTTTCTGGATGAAAATGATACCTAGTTTTTCGCATAGTTTTTAGATTAATCTTCTATGGTAGTCTATAAAAATGAGTAAAATTTTGAAAAGCTTTGACTGCCTTTAATTACACCTTCTTTGTCAAGGGGAGGTATTCCTTTTTAAACAATAAACTTTAGGATTTACCAGTCAACTACATTTTTTAAAGACTTTTAGTTCTAGTTAGTACTGAATATCATCAAGTTGTTGAGCCAGAGATAATTCAGATGAAATTTTCTATTTGCAACAGAATATAGGAAAAAATGTAAATATGAAGTTGTCAGTTTTCATCACACCAAGCTTATTTACCTCACCAGCACTTCACACAGACTCTTTGCTGAGAAGAAAATATCCAGATGTTATTTCTCTGGAAGGGCAATACAGGCATTCTTTTCTATAAATATTCAAAAGAATCTTTATTATTGCTGTAGGTTTTACTGGTATGTATGCTGGTACATTGTTTTGTGGGCCTATAATAGAACTCAAGTGGCAAAACAGCTCTGCTTGGAAAGGGAGCATACCTACGGTAGTTTCAGGATAGCATCAGTACCTCTGTTGCTCTTGAAAGGAAAAAACAGTTAACATAGTCTTAATCATTTCAAAAACCTGGTAGGGGATTTTTATAGAGTTCACTCTTTTGCAGAAGCTGAATTTTGCTGCACTTACCATAAACACTGATTCTTTATGAATAAGAGCCTCTTGATCAGTCATATTGTGGTATTTTTGATTAAACTAATAAAATGTTACACCATTTAAAGTTCAAAGCTCACACAAAGTCAGAGAGCACATCTTAGACATTGATACTTAAAAGCCACATCATCCCAGAGGGTAAGATGCTATTGACTGTTAGGGTAGATGTACCATGTACACATATATCTGCAATCACTGTGACACACAGACATCTTTAAAATGTCGTGGGTTTGACTATACTGATATTATAAGTATTATATTTTTGTCATTTATTTGGGAGTCCAACATTATTGGACATACAATTTATGAAGGTGAAAATACAGAGAACTTCAGAGTTCTCTATGAGCAAATTTCTCTACTACATAATGTAAACCAATACATCCTCTGAGTATGACAGAACAGTTAAACTGTTGTTTCAAATTCTAGATCACACTATTTTCATCTCTCTCTAATCTCATATTCTCCTTTAAATTATAAATTGCCCAAGTGGCATGGACAAAGCCAAGGGAACTTTTGGAGTGTATTTATTATGGTTTTATTAGCTTTACTGCAGGCTCAGGATATGATTTGGTGTTTTGGAGACATATCTGTATTCAATGATGCCTCCCTCAGGATTCATTCTCTTTTAATGAACAGTGAGAGACAGTAGCACTGTATGTGATGTACGTTTTAGCATGGTTGATGAGTTTCTGCAGTTAAAAAGTATGTGTCATTGTTATTTACTCTGTATTATTTATACTGCAAGCTTCTCGGAGGCCGTAGCCTCATTCCACCAGGCAATATAAAAATACAGGTATTATCTAAGTTTTAGCTGCTTTTCCTGAGAATGAGTCAAAGGCAGGCCTTGAAAGAAATGCATGTCAGATTCCTTCCTCTTCAGGTATAGTTAATGTTCTGGAAGATGGCATTGGCTGATAAACCATCGATGGTGGTGTGTTTAAGCATTTCAGTGGTTCTTGTCATTCCAGGAATTGTAACATTGTTGGGCATTTTGCTGATTTTGTTTTCATGTTCCCACTTTACTGTTTGGCTCAAAAAAGGGGGCTACTAAGTAAATTCAATACTGAGTATACTCACTAAATCAAGCCTCAGAAAAAAAGACTACATGATGAAGGGACAGTGTGAATCTGAGCTTGGCAATACTTATTTTGTTTAATAAGTTTAGATCTGAATGTCAGTATCAGAAGTTTGTCCTACTTAATACAGCATTTATGAATAATGGACTTCTGTGTAGTCAGTCAGTTCTAACAGTCAAGCATGTGTATTTAAGTGTCTCCAAAAGCAATTTTTGCTCCTGTTTGAGGAAATTAGGAGCTTTCTGTAACAAAAATACTTAGTGCACACATTTTTATAAAAACTCAGAATTTTCCACCATCTTAGTGAGGGACACTGAAAGATACAGACCTATTAAAACATCTTTACTTTGTTTTAATAGCAAAATAACCCATCTTCTTTAAACACACTGAATGTAATTCAATAAGTGAACAGATACCTCAGAAGAATATGAATGAATCACCATAGTGGTTAGTTGATTTTTTTTTTTTTTTATGTGGGGTGAAATATCATTTTATGCACTAGATAATTATGTCTATTTAAGTAAATGCACAGATTTTGTCTATGGTAGTGGATTTTGTAGGTCTTTCTAAGTAATGATCCAAATTCACCAGTAGCAATGGATCAGTATTCCTGAATACAGATTATAGTCAGGAACTATAATAAATAAACCCCATGTAAGACAGGGTTTCATTAAAGCATTTTCTGCTGGTTTCAGTTTTATGTTTCTTCTTTCAATTGACTATGATTACATGGCAAAATTTAACTTTAAATTAATTATTTTTAAGTCATAATATTCAGAGTACTACTAAAATCATATCAAGTGTTGGAGCAAAACATATTTATAGTGCTATGCCTTACAACCATTGAAATCCACTGAGATTATATGCTATGATAAACTTACATTATTGAAGAGCTTGACTCAGTGACTACTATAAATTTTATGTAAAAATCTTAAAATCTGTTATCTATTTCTTCCTCTCAGTGGATGAAGAGAGGACGTGACATCCAAATGTTCATACAGACTGAGACTCTTTCCACAATGGCTTAAGAGCAAAACTTTCTAAGATTAACCACCCAGGAAAGGTTAAAAGTGATGTTAGCTCCATTCTCTCCTATTTCCATGAAGGCATGCTGTATCATGTAACCACAAAATGAAGAATTGCTAAATTACTGTAGTGCTTCTAACGCATTCAGCATTTTTAATAGGAACCCCTATCATAATGAGACACTCTAAAAGTCTACTTTTGAATGGATCTCTCCTTTTTTATATTTTCTGAGCTTCATGTTTAAAGGTTTACTACCTATGTTTGTCAGATTTTCCTGATATATTTTTAATTATCATCCTAATAACTAATTAAAATTATCTGAAATGTAATCTTTCTCTACTCTGCTGTAACAGTTAGCTTAATTTCCTAACCAGAGTTAGTGTTCTTTTTAATCATTCTGCATGTAAGAAAATGGGCTATCTGAAATTCTGGAATAACTGTATGAGGATGTACTTTAATACTACATATCTAAAACACTCTTAGAAGCAGACTGTAGAAAATTAGCCATGTTGTGACATAGTCTACCCTTTAGGATTTGACAGTACTGTAGAGATATACTAAGAGAAAAATCTGATTAACTTGGAAAAGGAGAAATTCCTCCTGGCACATGAGAGATGCAAAAATGAAGCTACTTTTGTATATTTTGGCACTTCTTCAGTTGTTTGTTTTTGTTGGGTTTGTTGTTTTTTTGTTTTTTGGTTTTTTTTTAATTGTTTTACGAGCTAAGTTTATGATCTGTTCTGTAAGGCATGCTTTGCCAAGCCCTACACGGGAGTGATAGAAGGACAAGTATCCCATCAGTGTGGAAGCACCCTACCATGTAATTTAACTCATATCTGTCATGTGGTTACGCTTGCCTGCCTTTCCCTGAGGAAAGAAAAATAAGCACATGTAATAGGTTGGAATATTTTTTGGTTAATGAAAAAATTTAGAAGTGCACATGGTAGTCCTTGTTGCAAGAGAGATGTATTGCAGCATCCTGTGGTAGCTGTAACTTTCATAGCCTGGCAGATGCTTTCCTGGTGTTGCATGTTGCTGTAGTTGAAGGGAGAGTGCACATCTTCTTCCAAGGTGGGAGTCTTCTAGCCTGATGGGTCGTGATATTTATTTTTGTGGAGATCCTAAAGAAGGTAAAGATTCCGTGAGCTTTCCTAAAGCTATAAACCTAATTCTCTGATCGCTGATTGCATTGCTGTTGTGGCTGGTGCCGGCTCTGGAAATTTTAGTGTGTCTGTGACTGCAATGTGGCTCGCTGGAGCTCCCAAGTATGTTGTTTTCTTACACTCAACTGTGTAGTAGCTACTGTTTCTTCTCTTTTGCTGCAGGTGTAAAGACAGATCATCCCCCTAAATTAAAACAGCATGTTGCATCACCTTCTAGAAGGCCAAGGAGAGAAAAAGGGGGGGAAAAAAAAAAAAAAAACACACAAAAAAACAACAACAAAACCAAGCTGTAATTCTTATGAGGATATAGCTACAGAAAAATGACTACTGTGGGTCAGAGTGAAAAGGTCAAGGATTGATGCATGTAATCTCACTTGCTGTTATCTGTGCCTCAGTTCATTGATGAATTGCATGGAAGACAGACTTTCCCAATTGTTACTCTAAAGTTCTGTGTACTTTTTTTACAGTAAACCCCCTATTTTTATAATTTGCAGGTAGCCCCCTGTACCCAGATCTACAGTACTTACTCTCAGTGTGCCTGTACTTTTCTCATTTCACTGATAAACTTGGATGCCATGTTGTTTTCAGTAATAAGGTAGACTCTTTCCTTGAGATAATGTTTTGGTTGGAATGCAACAGTTTATTTTCAGTACCTTCAAGAATTAAATTAATCGTTGTGCATCTTTAACAGTGACTCTTAAAATAGTTGTAACTTCCATACCACAACCAAAACCTCGATATTAGAAAAGTTGATTGATATTTGGTGATATTTACTTCGTTATTAGAATTTCAACAAAAATAATTGAAATTTCTTACATTTTTGTTGTACATTTCTAAATAAGTGGAAACCATTTAATATTTGTTTCCTGTAACAAGATATTGGATTCTGGCAAAGATAATAATTCTAGAATTTTAATCATCTTTTTCCAATAAAGTTTTTTTTTGGTATAGCAGATTTTGTTTTTTAAAGCAAAGCAATGTCTACTAAGAAACCTTCCTCAAAAAACAAAAACAAAACTTAGAGCAGTTACGAAGGTAAGCTCATGTCTACAGCCGCAGATACGGGGATAGAAATGCTTTAATTGACTACCCTTAATTCATTTGCATTCACCTGAATATGTTCTCAGCCCTTCAGACTGTGTAATAAAAGGTACATGCACAATGCTGAGAGATTGATGCAGTTAGTCTCATAATAATTTGCTTGTCCCACTGAACATTCTGGAGATGTCTCTTTCTCCGTCAGGAATTGATTCCAGTGATCATAACCTACCAGCTGGCATGTCAAAGACACAGTCGAACCTGGCAGTTATGCTATTACACTACCACTACAACCCACTCATTGTCCTACAAAAGCTAAGCCATCATTTTGATTATCAATACCGTTATTTTTCCTTTAGTTAAGAGATTGATTCCTTTAACATTGCAGAGTGGAAGAAATAAAGTTCTTACAGATCAATAGCATAGCACTCTCCCCTCATGCCTCTGACAATCCTGAGAAATGCAGTTTTAGATTTCTTATCTAACTGACTCAACAGGTTAGGTAGAAATAGCAGAAACCTCTGTATTTAAAAATTTTCTGCTTGTTTGGGTTTTTTGGTTTTGTGTTTTTTTTTTTTTTTTTTGGTTTTTTTTTTTTTTTTTTTTTGGTGTGTGTGTCTTCTAAATTTACACTGTCTACCTGCCATTAAATTGACTTGAAATTCTATAGTAAGCATCAGTTTGGCCATTAAAGGCTTGCTGCTATAATTTTTCTGTGTTATGTTGACATTACATTCCAGTAGTTTAAAAAGCAGCATCAGAACACCCCAGGTTCACAGGTCAAATTAATTTGAAAGTTGGATGGAGTACTGAATGCTATTAATGGAAAATTGATCCTGAGAGATAAAGCTCATTACCTAGGAATGCATAACTGGAGTATTACCTCAGCATAGCTCTCTCTGTGTCCTCTATAGGAGTAAAGTTACCAAACATACAAGGAATTTCTATTTATATATTTTCTTCAGAAGGATTTTTAGAGGACACTGCGGTGTACTTGTATGCAAACTGTTAAAGAAGCTGTTCAGTGTTTGAAGGAGAAAAAGAAAATCCATCCAGAATTTTCTTTTTAAAGTATGAACTCATTGAATAAGCTCTCGAGTGAAAACTGACAAATAGGCATATGGGGCCTCTCTGGTGCATAGCTGCTCTCCAGCTGGGCAGCAGGGATCTCCCAGAAGCAGCATCAGCGCGGCTTTGAGCAGAGAGCATTACTTTGAAAGCTCAGTGTAACGACATAGTTCTGGGGTTTCAGTTGTGTGAGCAAGTTGCTTTTCTGCTGTGCTTCTCTGTCAGCATTTCTGCTGTGTGTGATTCTCTGTGTATCTTAACCTCATCCTAGATGCGATTGAAAAGTCCTTTTGTGTTTGGCCTGTCACTCAGAAGATGTGTCATTGAATGCTATTACCTCTACAGGTGTCCAATCAGAACCAGTGTCTAACTGGAGCTGCTTTGTCTGAAATACTCAGACTAACAAAGGAGGAACCATTACAGCCTATTACACGTGAAAGGAACTTTCCCTGGTCTCCGTAAGTGGTGCAATTTGTTTAAGAACTCCACCGAAGTGCCCTAAGTGGGTTCTTACTGCTGTCCTGTAGACTCTGGATGGCTCCCCTGCTGTGCCCCTTTGTTTAATCCTCTTTCAGGAAATCTCTTCTCAAATATTCATTTCAGTTAGGTTATTAGCATCATTTCTGTCTCACCTCTGTTGCAATCCTTTATCCTCGGTTTACTAGAAAAATGAAGCATTGTCCTACCAAAGATGGGTCTATGTGGGATTATTTCATTTTATGTTTATACAGAACTTTTTAAAAGAAGTGTTCTTTATACCTGGGAATTAAAATTTACTGATGCTGGTAAAAATAATAGCACCTCTAGTGGTTTTATGAATGGCTAGTATATGCAGTGATAATTCCCTGATGTAAATTGATGTACAGCAACCGGTGTACCTCTCGTCTCTCTGACATAAAAATCAGGTTGATAAAATTGAAAAATAGAAGACAGGAATTGCAGTGAGCTGTTCACCAGAGGCTCAGACTCTGCAAACAAGATGCCCTAGGCACTCATGAAAAATGTAGCCTCCCTGCCTCTTTTTGCCCAGTAGGGTCATGTCCAAATCCTTTCACCTTTAAATCACATTGCCTCTTGCTTCACTATTGCATCTTGCCCTTGTTCCTACTTTGTTGCTGCCTCAGAGGCTTCTGTTGTTCCAGAGACTAGAGAGGAGCATTTATTAAGTGAGATTTATTTGGAAAGGTCAGACTCCACATTACCTCAGCATTAGGTTCAGTCTGCAGAATAATGATTTCATTTAGTACACTGAGGTTCTTCAGACTTATCACTTATTTTAAAATATGATTTTGAGGAATCAAACATATGTCACAGTCTGGTAAATAAGTGAATCTCCATTCTGCTGAGGGCTTCTGAAGCACTGGAAGCTTTAATGCTTTGTTCATTCATTTACACTGAATTTTGATTTTAGTAGAAGCCCCTGCATCTTGTTGATATTTAAAAAACATAGCACATCTCCCCAAAATAAAATTTGTGCTCCAAATTAGAATTCAGGTTGCTTCACATTTCCCATTCTAGATAAAGAAAGGATTATAAACATGCAAAAGACAGAAAATGGAGGAGGTTACTCATTTCTTATTACTCTCAATGTTAGTCTAATCATATATGGATAATACCAACAAGCTTTCTTCATGTCAGTCTGTAAATCAGTATCTGTTGTTTTGTGTTACAATTCATTAGTGCTTCGTGATAAATTCAGGTATAGCTTCTTTTTTAATACTTGCACTATGACAAAAATAGAGCTGTTATAAAAGTCCAGATTTCGAAGTCAGTGATTTAAAACTTGTCTTCATTTACAAGGACTTCATTCTACCTATTATAGGGCTTTATGCCTGCATGATTTAGTAAAGTACATATTTATATATTTAACAATAAAGTGCATAGGAACTGTAGCCCTATGCAGTAGCATCTGGAAATTCACATATATATTCCAGACACAGTATGAACACAGATCAAAACGAGACTATACAGGCAACTTGTTTAAGTATTTGACAGGATACAACAGATTTAGATGTACAGGAACATACGGAACAGTATTAGGTGGTTATGGTCTTCTAAAACAAGTGGTTTGTCCTTTGTTAAAACCTTTATGGATATCATAGTGTGGTTTAAAGAGGTGCTTGAAGATGTATAATGGAATAATTTTGTGGATATTTATGGGACCTCTTCCCAGTGTGAGAGCAGTAGGGGAGAAAGTGCTTGTTTATAATGTAACAAGCAGATGAAAGATGCTGGGGTCATGGGCTAACCTGAGGCAGGGGTTGACCTCCTAATACTCTGTGAGAGCCAAGTGAGATAGACACAGGCTAAGATGGACTTTGAACATGAAGCTAAGCAATTCATGTTTGAGGTGACAGAGGAGGAGGAAGTGCCTAAAGAAAGGGCACATAGGAAAACTAGTTAACTTCAGAAAATGGTGTTTTCAGAGACTAGTAGGAAAGGTTGCATAATTACATACATATTTTGCACATCACGCAGAAAAGTTCTGTAATGGTTTGGCATGCTCTGGATATGAGGTCTTAGAGAGAGTTTGGACTTATAGAGAATGCCCTGGGCCCCAAGGAGAGGACAGGATAGGGATGCCGAGAAGACTGTAAGTACTTTGTTGGTTTGTTTTATGGAAGAGATAGGGAAGATGTTAGGGATGAGGGTGTAAGAGCTCTCTGATAGTTATGTAGGTAGTTCTATGGAAGTAACATCATGTAGATCCATAAGGAGAGGTCACAGATGCAGCTTGGTCTTTCAGTCTGAACAAAGATAGGTCTGGAGTACAGAGAAGAATGACAAGATATCATAGATGGAGCCTGAGTTGTGTTTATGGAGGAAACATTTGAGAGAATGTGGGACAAGGAGGAGGATGCTGAGTCACTGGCTAACTGTTGCTGGTGAGGATATGAAGGAAAAGAGATATGAAGAATAAATCTCACAAGTAGTGACTCAGAGAAATGACAGACAGAATTTCAGAAAGAACACTGCTTTGTGTATTGTTTTTACTCATCTTCCTCCTTTCTTTCATTTTTCTACTTATTTTACACAGTATTGTCAGCTCTTTTTTTCAGCTTTTGCTGATTGCTTAAAACTGCAGCTGCTGCCTGTTTGTAATCTGTTACTTCGCTCAAGACATGTCGCCACATTTTCCTTATTTTCTGTGGTTTTGGTCACCTCATATCCCTTCTTTAAAATCTTCTTAGCCTATATTTCTTTTGTCACCAAATCCAGGTTTCTTCTACTCTTTTCAGAGCTTTGAAGCATACTAGCTTCCTTTGTCTACCCATCTGTTTTATTGATACTTTGCTTCCTTCATCTTTGCCAATGTCTGTATTTCATTAAACATTTTGAGGACTTCTTTCTTACTGCCTCTTGCGCATGGAGCATCCTTCCAAGGCTGATGTATAACTTAATCTCTTCTTTTTCTACTGCTATTACATACAAACAGCAGAGAAATTACCAACTGAAAATAGCCTTCTACCTTCATATTTGTATCAATTGTGGGATGCTGGAGATGGGATGCCTTCTTCCATCCTATCTCAGGATATTAAAATGAAAGCTAAATAATAGTTGCAGAACTACTCAAATTTTTGCATCAAAGCTTACTTCACTACCTTAAACCGCATATTCTGATTTATGTCTGTTCAAAGTGAATGCAAAATCACAATGTAAAAGGACTTTTCAGAATTGAAGTTGATGGAAAATCAGGCATGAAACTAAAAAAGAAAAAAAATCATCTGCTCTTACCATTAGCATTTAACAGAATCTGTCATTTTGTCAGTGACTGAAGGAAACATTTTAATGAAAAGAATCAGGGACATGCAAGTAGTATGTGAATGATAATTGAAAATTGCCTGTGTTCAGACTGACCCTTGAAACCTCATTAAACACAGCACTGCATTGACTAGTCCAGTTGTGATTTTGTCTCTCTGCCATCGCAGTGGTATTTGGTCATCTGCTTTGCTTAAATCCTGCAAAATGATTTACAGAGATTAAATAGACTTCAGCATACCTGCATTATTTACAGTATTTTATGCTTAGATCAACTCTTAACAAAAAAATGACTTGCCAAAAGCAACACAGAGATCAATGGCTGAGCTTTAAAGTAAAATTCAGGAAACCTCATCACCAGCTTCCTCTCTACCCACTAGACACTAGTTACTCTATAAATATGTGATCAAAAGAATGTTCTAGTACATGTCTCTACTTGAAAAAAAATTAAAAAATGAATCTCCTTGGAACCATTTAATAACATCGAGGTGACAATTTTTTAATTGTAAGTCAAAATGAATGAGCATGTTACTTGTGATCTGTGTCGTATCTGTTTTCATTCCTGAAACGTGACCTGTCATAAGTGAAATATTTAGTGGACACTACAATGAAATCACTTGTTATTTATAGGACTTTGTGAACTCTGGAGGAAGGAGGAAAACTTTGGTCCAAGCTGGCACTAAAAGGAGCATGAAGCCTGAGCCTGCCAGCATGTTTTGTGTTGCCACCTGCCATTTAACCGTGACATGTCTGAGTGCTGCCTGCGTTTAACATCTCCATTCTCCTCTTTTCCTCCTCTACAGATAGTGTCTCACTGTAATCAAGAATATCATTTTAGGATAAAAAAATAAGGGTCACGTGCTTATGAACAATTTTCTATCAGAAAATTCAATTGAGGTTCTTTTAATCAAAACATTAATCTTTCAGACACATATCACAAAACTTAGAGCAAACATGGCTGCCATTGCCTCTTTTCAGTCATTCTGAAAGTGACTCTGAAAAGCCAGCCTATCAGCAAAGGGTAGTTGGGAAGACAAGGCAGCACAGATGACAAAAAGCAGCTCTAAACATGAAGAACTTGATAACTTCTGTTTATTTCCCTCTGTGAGTTCAGTCCTTTGGAGAGGCAGTGAAATAGATTTGGGCAATGCCAATCAATCCAGTGAAAATCACCTTAAAGTGTATGCTATAAATGCAACTGTGAGAGATTAATCCCTTGCACTCAAAAACAGGTCTGAGTTTGTTTTTATTGTGGCTGCAAATCTATAAAATGTCAGTGGTTTGGTTTTTGTTTTTTTTTTTTTGTTTTGTTTTTTTTTTTTTTAAATACTGGATTCCTTCTTGTTTAGGTTATACAGCAGTTTATTGTAGTTTGCAGTGATCTTATCCTGAACATTAGGAATGAAATCATGCAGATTTCGAGCTGTTTTTCAGCTTGGCTTGCTGTTGAATGCAAGCAGAAAAGACACTGATATCTGTTCTTAGTATCTTGAGGCTGTTATTTGGGCTTTAATCACAGTCAACACCATCAGCAGACTCCAAAAGATTCATATCAGCTCAGTGCACTAGTCTGCTCACTAGAATGTCTCCATTTTTTTAATATATTGACCTTCACAGTTGCAAGGTCCAGTGTAAGTAAGGATGGGATCTCTCCTCTCAGCTTCTTTTTCTCTCTTGTCTTTGTTCTTTATTGAATGTGAGATGTGATTCTCTTCCTCCTTTGCCATAATTTGTCATTTAAATCTTACATGATTTTTTCAGTGAAGACTTTTCCAAACCTTTTTCTTTCCAAGCTAAAATTGTGTTGGCATAA
Organism: Tyto alba; assembly: GCF_018691265.1. Taxonomy (NCBI): domain Eukaryota; kingdom Metazoa; phylum Chordata; class Aves; order Strigiformes; family Tytonidae; genus Tyto; species Tyto alba. The sequence goes on from NW_024881279.1 coordinate 16,058,672, forward strand.
CAAAGTGATCTCCTGTCAGTGACTTTATCCAGGATACATCTGCTCTCATCATTCCTGGACATGGTGTTAATTAGATTTCTCTGAAGCCTATCTTGCAGCAGATGTTTAGGCTTACCCTTTATGATGTATCCAAGAGGTCAGAGACAAACTTTCATAGGAACGGAGTTGTTTCTTGTGTCTTTTAGATGCAGTTTGTTGCCATTTTAAGTGTTTAGCTTTTCACAGATCAGTGAAACACTGTCCCCAATTTAATTGCAATGTCAAGCAATTAATCTCCATCCATTAATAATATAGTGCAATGATACTGTAGGCTTCTTAGTGTTTGATGGGAATTATATATTTTTTTTTTCTTTTTCCTGTATAGTAAATATTTGGGCGCCATAAAGTGTTGATTACAGGCAAGAAATACAACGTCTGGGACAGCATTTTCACTGCTGCCTAAGTGAATATTACAAACTCTTAATATGTTCCCAAGTTTTTGTGCAGTATTTTGAACAGAATTTCTTTATGCCAGGGCTCTGTATTGAGGCTGGTGCAGCACTACCCCTGCTGCTGTTCCTCTTCTCTCACATAATGGAGATGCCAACAACTAGAATGCGCAAAAATAATTTGGGACATGGTAAAGACAGAGGAAAAATTATACTGCTGAATTTAAATAAATGAAAGAAATGTAACTAAGCATGCTGCAATCAGATCTTTGATCCCTCCTGTCCTCAGCCCCCACCTACCCACACGTGTCTCTGATACCTCCTCATGGCCGGTGGCCATGGGTGAGGCCCAGGTCTTCCCTGTGCGCTGCCCTGCACACACTCCCGCCGTCCCCCAGCTCCTCCACCTTCTCAGAGGTCGCTCCAGCCCCAGCTGCTACTGGGAGGGGGTGGCAGGTGAGGCGAGGGGATGGCGCGGGCGCTCTTCTGAGGTGGGCTCCTGCCTGAGCGGGCTGTTAATGCCCTCAGTCAGGGCGGCCAAACGGCCAGCTGGGTGTTCAGGCTGTGCCGCGCCTCCCTATTCCCGCCGTGGCCAAAATGTAACCCTTTTCTGAGGGAAAGGTGGTGAGAGGCAGCTGCCTGCTGAGGAAGAGGAGGAGACAGAGCTGAGGAGAAGGCAGAGGCCATGTGGCTGTGGTGGGAGCAGGACCTGCTGCAGGCTGCTCCCCTCGCAGGTGTGGGGGAAACAGTACTCCATGTTGCAGCCATCCAGAAGGTCATGACAAATACCAGAATATTCTATAAAATAACGGGCAATAGACTGGTAAGGGTACTTAAAGAAGTGATTTGTTATGAAATCAGATTAGATAGGAAGGAGAGGTGTTGCAGGTGCCGCAAGCCTCTGGGAGGAAGTGAGGAGAGGGGAGAGGGTCAGCTGTCCTCTCTGCCAGGCCTGCCATGGCTGTGTGGTGAGGGAGGAGACACCTGTGCTTTCTGTGCTGTGAAGCCTTCCCAGGGTTTGGTAGGTGGCACCAGCTCTCTCACAGGCCTCTTTCTAGCTGTTTTTGCAGTCTCAACCCCCCTTTTTTTTTAGCCGAACAGGGACAGCAGGGAAGTCCATGTCAAGAAAGCCATTTCTGTCTGACTCTGCAGGTGGCCAGGGTGACTTTTGCTCATATAGCTTCAAGGCCAGACTCTGTACTACTAAATAAACTCTTTAGTGCTTAGTCAAGTGGGGACCTCTGTGTGATCCTGAGGTCAACTGGCACAGCCTCAGCTACCTGCCTCATGTAGTGCTTGGCCTTGGGACATTCCCGTTAGATCTGGGTGGGGCCATTATTCCTGGGAAGGATTTTTGGCTAAACCTGTTTTTCTTTGTATTGACTGCCTTTCTGTTTCTAATGGTTATATTTTCATAATTTGGAAGGTAACCGTTGATTTTACCCTGAGTAAATCTCTTCCTTTCTACTTTAGTGCTTACCCCAGTATCTGATATTGTATTATTGAGGCACTTTATTAGCTAGGTAACTCAGTTCTCTCTGTTCCTCAGACCTTGTGGGTTTCCTTCTCTGGAAAGAAGTTACCAATGACTAGGTTTTTCATGTAAACCCTGATAAGGCTGGTTTTTGAATTTTGGCTTAATGAATCATAAATTTCTTTATAATCACTAGCCACAGGGTTTGAAGTTGGTCCTCCTGACTTTCCTCTCACTGAATTTTTGTGGTTTTTTATTTTTGTTTTCTGTTTTGTTTTGTTTTCCCCCCCAAGATGGCTGTGTTTTTTTATTCTCTTCTCAAGTAGTTAAAATCCTTTCTTCAGTGCCTACACCTTTTTGTACAGTTTCCTCCATGCTCATCTTTTCTTTTTTTTTCTTCATGTTCTGCCTAGCCAAAATAGGATATGAATCAATGTACATTTTAGTTTACTTCTTTGTTCTGGTGATGGTGAAGAGCTAGTAAATCCATATTGTCTAGTGGTCTTTATGTTTACTGATTTATGTTGCTTATTTTCCTCCTAGGACATCTGAAAGTTTCTCCTTCGTTTTCTTGTGTTCAGACTTCTTGCTTTGCTTCTAAGAATGGTGGGTGAGAGTTGTTTCTCAGACAGTGGGTCGACTCTATTAATTTGTTACCTTTCTATTTTATAATTCTAACACATTGTATTAACAGGGTTCAGAATGTCATGAGACTTATGTTCAGTCTATCTGCAACAAGGGCCTCTGGAAATACTTGTTGCTGGGGTAAACGTGGGGGGGTGTGTTAGATTTTTTTTTTTCTCTGTGTTTACTTTTGTTTTAATTACTTTTATGTTTGTCTGTTTTAATATTGGGACTTCCCAGTTTTCATGTGAATGCATGTAATCGTATGTGAGCAGGCAGGAATGACAATGCATGAATTTTACCCAAGGGTGTATCTGATGTTTCAGTCTTCGACCAAAGCAACAGAATCTGTATAAATTTGACCAAATTAACTACATTATAAGTTGAATAACTAATACTTGAAAACACAGGTCAAGCAACAGTTACAAACACAGAGAACTCATACAGAAATGATTGGCTGAACCTTATCTCCTTAACAATCAAAAAGCATGGGTACATCTGCTTAAACATGAAACCGCAAAAGAAAGTGTTGTGGCAGATTAAAATGAAATCCAGAAAAATGTGTGAAATTCATCATAGAAGCACTTTACTATGATCAGTTCTTGGGATATGAAAGAAAAGAAAGGCTTTAACACCTGTTTTATTTAGTTCTTTGAAAGCTGTTTGCTTCTTTTTCAGAAGAAGCAGTTCTGTATTAACTTCTTCAAAAGCTTAAAAAGAACTTCCTCTTGCTTGAGAGAAAACATAAGAATATAATTGTCTTAACAATTCTTCTGCCTTATTTTTTTACCCACTCCTAACATAGCCCAATCCAGGCTTCTCCTGGGAAGTCTGGTGTTCAGACTGAAAATGTGCTGTGTAGTGCAAGTGCTTCCTGTACCTTTAGTGGACCTCCTGTTCATGATTTCAGTCAACCAAATCTGGGGAGCTCTCTGTAATATATAATGCTATTTCTCTATTGAGGAATTAGGGAAAAAAAAAATTCTCCACATTACCAGTTTGTTCTGGGTGGTACTGGGATTGGTTGATTATTTCTGCCCCACAGTCGCTTCCCTGTTTCATTGCAGCAGTACAGAAACCTGATGGGTAGATACAGTCATAAAATGCAAGTTGTCTGGCAGTGCTCTCTCCAGACAGTTGTTCAGCAGAGGTCCCTGCTAACTGAAGTGTAAAGGACATCGAGTATTGGCAGCTAGAGCCCCTGCTTTACTGTTGAAGTGAAGAATCAGCTGCTGCTTTTCATGTTGGTAAAGCAGTACTGGGAACAGTGTTGTGACAAATTTATAGGATTAAGGACAGAGGGCAGCCTTCTTCCAAAAGAGAGTTGATTTGCACCAGGCAAAATATTGCAATTTGGTTCTTTAATATGTAAAAGTATTGTTATGCTTAATAAGTAACAATAAGGTTATTTCACCATTTTATGCCTTTTGTTGTAAAATACCTGAGACAAAGTGGTGGCTTTTATTTCTAGAGAAGGCAGTGATGTTCTGAGTAATGCCTCAAAAGCACATCTTTTTGATGCAACATTTCTTGTTTATAACTTTTGTTTGCTGGAAGAGTGCAGAGAAAAAAAGAAGAGAAATGGGGATCAGGATGAAGGAAAAAGACAGCAATGAACACCATTCTATTTATACTTAACAATGTCACAAAATAGCCAGTTTTAACATATTGCTGTGGCATTCTGCTACTGCAGACATTTCTTCTTTTCTTTCATGATAATGAAAATGAAATACTATTTCACCTTGAAAGCTTTACTTCTGCAATGGGATTTCAACCACAGTGCATTTGTCCAGAAACCACCAAACCTTGAGATAAATAAAAGGTTTGACAGCTGTATGTCGATAAGCTCTAATGCCCTATTTTCCTGTGTTCATACCAGTCTTATAGTGTGTGAGCAGGCTATATCACAAGTGCAATTATTGATACATTTATAATGTGGTTCACCCAGAATCACAAATAGTGGATTACGAAGGGAAATACATTGTTTGGAGGGCATTAAAAAGACAATTATTTAAAAAAAACAAAACAAAACCAAACCCTACTACCAGTTGGCATACAGGTCTGCTTGAACCATTTCAAATTAGCTGAAGAAATTATTTTTTTAATGGCTTACTCTGTCTTGGAACAAGGGAAAAATTGATAAAATATACTTCACTTCCAAGTAGTTCTTAGACCAGCCCTTACAGCAGAAAATGCAACTTTAAAGAAGTATAGTGTTCTGTATAATTTATTAGCATATGCATTGCCTACAGTATGTACTAAATCTTCTGCTTTACTTATTAGTGAGACAAAGTTTTTGATTTTATTTTCAAAGTACTAGAATTTCTTTTGATTTGTTAAAATGTAAGGTTTGAAATCATATGTTATTGGTGTCATCCATACTGATACATTGTAATATTAGAGCTGCAAAGTCAAGCAGAAATTATGAAATCACAATAGTAAAACAACTTGCTGTCTACATTCATGCTGAAACATACAGATACTTCTGAAGCTTCTTAGCATAAAAATAGATTTGCTTCAACATCAGTAGTGGTAAGTGTCTTTTCCCACTGCTTCATTCATGGAAAAATGTGATCTCCAGGAATGTGATACTGTTTTGACTGATATTAAATAGGTAAACAAATAAACAGAAGTAAACCAAGGCAGATGTTTGTCAGGATCAGTTTCTGCCATACAGTTCAAACTCAGCAAAACTGTAAGCATCAGTCCAGAGTTTTCTGTGAGAAAACTGTAAGTATATGTTGAGCATGGCATTGGCTCTGTATATACTGTAGGAGGTGTAAGTTAACGATGGAGTTGAGTCAGTCACAGGACTTGCAGATTATCTGTTATCTTCTGCAAGGCTCTATGCTCTTTGCTGACAAACATAGATTTCTGTCTGATTGCAACAGATGAGCACACACAAAAGCCTTTCCTCTGACACTGGAAGAAAAAGAAAGGGACAACCTTCACCTATAGGAGATGACAATATTCCCACTTTCAATGGGTTAAAGTCAGTTATATGAGCCATTGTGAAGTCCCATCCATCTTAAGAAAAAGACAGAATCCTCATTTTGTGTTATTTTATAAAGGACTGTAATAGTAATTACTTCAGGATTCATCAGTCACTTGTGAATGGAAAGGGAGGTAGGGTGGTCCGTAGCTCCTCGTTTGGATCAGTAAAAAAAGAAGTTTGCAACAGAAGTAGTGCAAATGCTATGTAGAGGTGCTATAGAAAATTCACTAAGAGCTGTTGAAGAAGTTCTTGTGACAATTTGAAAAATAGTTGTGGCTTTCTGAATTATCATCAGTGGGATAGTTGAAGGGACTGAAACAGCTTTGCAACCACTTCTGAATGCTCTTAAGCTTTGTGCCTAGAAGTTTAACTTTGGACTTCAGGATTAAGTCCTAGGAAATAAATGAATAGATTCAGAAGAGAATTCTAATCACAACAGTTGTATAGTGTGCTTCTGTTCAGATGTGTCTTTAATTTCCTGATTAGAACGACTGTCTTCTATTCTCTCAAAGGTACAATTATAATGCAATATAATCCAAATGGCTGATGATCACTGTGCTTAGCACTTTATAACTTCAGTGTGTTTATTTTTCACTTCCCACTACTTCGGAATTCAATGTAAATATCATTGAAGATGTTATCTGGCATTATGCTAGTGAGAACAGGGGAAGATAAAGAAGGAATATTCCAAAGAAGCTCTGGATACCCTGGTGGAGTACATGTAGTAAAATCCAGATTAGTCCTCTCTGCTGTGCATGGGTATTGTCATTACCATTGACTAAATTAAATTTGTTTCCTGGATCAGAGAAATCTTCTGCAAGACTGTGTGCCTTTTTGTCATACTGTGGATGGTAAAATTGACTTACAACACTGTTTAGCCACTGGTAGTGATAATTCTGGGAGAAAGTTCTTACAGAATAAACATTATGTTTTAAAGTAGGTCAACAAAATAATTCTGTTTAAAAAAAAATAAAATAAAAAATTAAGGTTGTGGATTCAGACCCATTCCCTAGCCTAGTGTATTCTCATAAGTGTTAAAAAGATATGCAGATCCTCAGAGATGAAGACAAATTCACTGAAGAGTTCATTCTGTTATTTTAGTGTATTCACATTACACTAGACCCAAAACTGTTAGACTGCAGGTGAGCAAGTAATGAGGGATTGGTTTTAGATGGGAATTACAGAGGAGAACCATCATGTCATGGTAGATCTATGCCGCAGAATGTCTGGAAATAACATTGTTTTAATGTGAAATTGAGATTTGGAAGCTAATTACTGTTAAGGGAGAGACTTTGAGGTTGCTGGTATGTGCCATTCATCAAACGCTGAGCTGACCACAGATGCTTTATGTGTTTTTGGTTTTTTTTTTTTTTTTTTTTTAAAGAAGGATGTAAAAATAATTCAAATTACTCAGGACCTCAAATTCTAGCAAGTTTCGAGGGGGCTTTCATTCCTAACTTTCTTGGGAGTCATCTCTTACCAATTAGAAGAGGTAGGTGTGCGTTGGGGTTTCCTAAATGCAACAGTGTGTGTGTAAAATTGAGAGATTTCCTGGAAAACACTTTTTTTTTGTGCAGTGTTAAAAATAATTAAAAACTGTTCACAGAAGGATAATAAAATCTACTGAGGGAACATTGTGATGGTGATACCACTGGAAGCTGCTGCTTCATAGATTGCTCAGTACCTGGGTTAAAATCAACCACTCAATAGTATGATAAGTACATTACCTAATGTGAATCAGACTACACAGTTTTCATATTGATGGCTTTCCTGTTGTATTAATGAAAACATGATTTACCACTGTAATGGGGACATCACTTAAATTACACCAGAATTACTAATGTGGAAGCAGGTTGTTAACAAAGTAAAACTATTGTGTGCTAATGGTGTTCCTATTGTGTTAGTAATGATTTCTCTATTAGCAACTGTTGTATTATATTAGCAAGAAGTGAACCAACCCATCGATGCTGTAATAAGGTTCTTTAAGTACTAGAACTTGTATGGTTTATTAGAAAATTTCTGAGAGCTTCAGGGGGGACATTGGTGTCCAAAAGATAGACAGAAGACTGGTATGTCTATTGTGACTTCTGGATGTGTCACAATTTGGAATGTTAGCTGCTTCATTCCTAGCTTAGCTCCATTATATGAGAACAAAACATCAGCTCTGGAGTTGCACATTTAGGTATCTTAAAGGTGTGTAAGATTTGAGGGTTTCTGTCCTGTAGCTATTACTTCAACACCCCACCCCCCCCAACATACGTATCATTTGCTACCATCTTTCCTTAGAAATTATTTTGACACTAGTGAAAGAAATAAGAATGTGTTCTTCTAATTAGAAATTTTTCTGTAATTTGTAACTGTTGCTGATATGGCAGTGGTGAAAAGCACTGGAAGGAGGCTTGTATAGAACTGACAAAGATATATTGAACTTGGCAATGGTGCAGACATTCCAGAGATAAAAACAAAAGTTTAAAAAAATAAAACCAAACAAAAAAACCCAAAACCCAAGCAAACAGACAAACAAAGAAGGTGAAACTGTGCCTTGAGAAAAAAGTAAGGTTATGTGTAGGAAGTCTAAAAAATAATTAAAGCACTGCAATCTCACAAAGTGCCATATTTTGTGGAAGTTGTATTCTTTGTGTTCTTACTATAAACAGTAAACATTAGATAAGCTGACTGGACTTTGGAAGAAATACTTACTCAATTATTGTAGTGTTTGACATTTTGTGAATGTTTTCTGAAATGGTATGTTTTTGTTTTTCAGAGAAGCCACTAAATGTGAAATATCAAAAGTGACTTCTACAGAGAAACTTCTTTCAGGGGGTGCGTAATACCAGTCTTCGGGAAAGTAAGTTGACTTTTGTGTTTTTTCTGAAGCTAAATGGGGATTTTGTAAACCCATGTTCACTAGTCCCACTTATGTAGTGTTACAGGAACTCAGCTTTTCACCCTGTAAAGTTCACATGCATTTATCAGTAAACATGATTTGTTCATGTTTTCATAGAATGTTAGTGATTGACATATGCAGCTAAACTGTATGAAAATTAGTCATAAAGTAGTGGTTCCTCATGTTCTAAGGACTATAGGAAGGTGTTCTGTGCAATGCTATGATATTCTGTCCTATCCTGACACATCTTGCAATGTCTGTCATTTCCAGAGGAGGTGGGTTCCAGTGGAGCACTTGAATGTGCAAATAAACGTTTCACTGAAACAATAAGTCTGAATATTTAATTACTTCCATAAACAAATATTGGGGAAAATGATGCTGTTAATAGGAGAGAAACTGAGTATTGTTACTGCAGAGTAAAACTGGTTTGGTGAACAAGATGCATATAGAAGTGGGAAGGCTTTGGTCTGGTTTAAGCATGTAGCTGTTTTACAGTTATAGCTCAGAGGTTTATCATGTGAGCTCACGTTGACCTATTTATTAAAAATGCTAATGTTTTTAACTGATGATTAAATGTTAAAATAATGTTTTTCACTGATTAATTCAAATATTTATGGTATATTATCACAGAGATTGGTCAATGCATTTATCTTCTCCTCCTCTTCTCATTGCTACTCATTTATACAGATCAGACTGCTTTTTTGATTTTTAAAAGACATCTATCCAATGCATTCCTTGCAAGAGAAGTTAATATTTCCAAGTATAAATGTATTTTTTACTTTTAGACTGAATCTGGTTTACGTCTCTTAATGTGTTATTCCAGTTTTCTGTAGTTTACCTGTACTCTTAATTTCTTTCAAAGAGGTATACCAGATGCATTCTTGCCTCACTAAACTCTGTTTCTGAACACTAGAAATTCAATATGCCTTCAAAAAAGATGTATCTGTCATGTGTCCTCATAATACTATTACGAGGTTTGCTTTCTTGATTGCCTATTGCATTCTGTACCTCAGTCTGTATTGCAGCTTTGCGGTCTCCTTAGAGTACATATGCTTATTGGGGTAGGATATTTCAGAGATCAATCTCTGTTTAATGGCAGTCTTTCAGTTTCATCTCGCTGCTCAAACATGCAATACAGTGAAGTTGTTTGGGTTTATTTTTTTTTTTTTTAGTGCTGCCTTTTTAAGCTCTTCACTTCAGTAGAAACATGATCCTATGAAGGCTTACATGTATCTGAGTATCTTGGCTTAAGTTTGTGGGCCTGCTCACAAAATACAGCTCAGGTGTACAGAGCTGGATGCTTTCAGAAACACTGCCTAAGTGATTTTAAGGTCATTGGGAATTCCACTGATGACAAGTTTCACAGAAACTCACAGCAGCAAAGGAAGGGGAACTTGAGGATGTTGGGATTTTGTGTTAGTATTCTGAGCTGGGCATATAAATAGACTGTTTGTCAGTCTGGCCTCTCTTAAAGTAATGTGATTAAGAGCAACTGCAAGGAGTTCTCCAATATAGGCTGGGGAAGAAGGCTATTTTTTCTGTGTATTGTTAATTATAATGTGGGTAGAGGTCCGGCAGAAGATGAATGATCTGACAAAATTATCCTGCTATTAAAGTGTTAACTGGGATTTTCTTCTTTGTTTACTTTAGATTTCTAGGACAATTAGGTGCTTAATTTTTTTTAGGGACCTCTAAAAATCCCAGTGTCATGTTTGGGGGCCTTTCTAGGTGTAGGTGCGTGTTTCATCAGTGTCTCTCCTATGTCTAACTATGTGTGGGATAAATAAACAGAAGTGAATATATCTTATGCTACATGCATCTTTAAATGTTGCAAATGATTTCTTGGTAGCTCATCAGTGAATGTGACTTCTATACACTCTGCAACATTGTTTTTAAGATCATGGGTAATAATTTTCTTCCAATGTTACTATGAAACCTTAGAAGTTAATTACTTGAGATAGTTGGGTTATTTTTGCTTATCTTTATTCAGCTGGGATTACATACAATTTGAATGTAGCACCATGGTATGAGTCCACTTCAGATACAGTCAATTATATAAGTCTATCAACTGCTATTTTATTATGGGAACAATGGAGACAGAAGGTTTGTGTTCTGTGATGAATGTAGATTAGAAAGAGGTCACCCTGACATACATAATTAGTTTCAGAATTTTAAATTAATAGGTAGTGTGCCCCTAAGGCATCCATACATTCAGGCTGAGGCTGCAGGATATCTGCTCCAGCTCCTGCCTGCTTTTGTCAGCAATGACATGGCTTAATGCACTGCTTGTATAATGGCATAAGATATTATGGCAGGGCTAAATCACTGTAAAAACAAAATTTGCATAATACTTTGGTCATACTACATATATTTCCCTTTGGAAACATTTGCACTGTTAAATTATTATGCAGATTTCTAGTACATGGTTGGCTCCACCTGGTATGTCTTCAGGTGCTTTATGAGAGCTAAGCAGATGCTTAAACAAGTTTCTGTAAGCAATTAATTGAGAAGATCTAGAGGTATATGAAGTTGCTAGCCTGTCTCATTATATGAACAGTATTAACTTACAATGAGTAAACTAAAGGTGAAGTGAAAGGCATTACTTGCCAAGACCTAAATCATAGCATAGAAATCAGACTTCTACCCCAAGCTGGAGCAAATCAAAGCTGAGAATTGCATTTCCAAGGAATTTGACTGTTAACTCCATCTCTCACAGTGGATCAATATTTTATAGGTTCTGTCTGTCACTGGCAAGAGGTTGTGAGAGGCAGGACCATGTATACTTGTCTTTTCTGATCTGCAGGCTTAAGCACGATACCTGAGTTTCTTGAACTTTTTCAGATACATTGAGTTTCAGTTTAATTTGAGTTGAATTATAAATCTGAGCTAGGATTTTTATCTCTTGGAACATCAGAGTAGCATGTGAAATCTGACAGCATTTGACAGTTTTCAATTAATCTAACATAGATTGTTTCAGTTTATTCAGGTGTTCAAACTGGGAAAAAAAAAAATTCAGTATTTCTCAGAAATGGACACAATGTGGCCATGCATTTAAAGGAATTGAAACTGATGAATTATAGTAAAACTAGTGAAAGGAAACATGGGAGAACAGGAGGATTTTCAATGGTATGGATTTTCTGAATTTTTGTTGACATTTATAATCAAATACTTCATCAATCACCCTTATAAAAAATGTCTCAACAGATATCTTTCTACTCCACAGCAAGCTTTAGTTGAGGTGCAGAATATAAGCAGCTTATTAATTGTGAATTTTTAGATATTTTTAAAAAGTTTGTATGTCTTGTATGAGTGATATTCTAAAATATCAAAAGTCCAGGAATCTGCAGATGAAGACAACTGCATAGTATTGGTTTGCTGCCTTTTGATTTTCCTTAAAATGGCATCACTTGTCAGTGTCTCTTATTTAAGTAAATGGAATATGTGACAGACAAATCCACAAGTATTCAGCCTTTTTTTCTCCTTAAAGACAATGCTGTTGAAATAAAATGTCACTAAGTAATGGTTTCCTGCTGCCACATAAATGCCATAGTAAAACCATTTATTTATTTTACAATTATCTGTGTTATGGAAAATAAATACTGGAGCAATCCCAAAATGTTTATTTCCAAAGTAGAAGACGTTGATCCTGTGACAGCCCTCTATTATGATATATTTACTTCCATTATTATGCCAAATGATTGATGGGTTGCAGATTGAATCATTTTGTCTTATGGGAACTGATGTACTTGAGTGATTTTTCACACAACACAGATTTTGTAGAATTCCCGTCTGTCCTTCTCTGTGGTCAATTCTGACTACCCTTCTTGTTTACAGAATGTATGAAAAAGCACTTGATTTCCTGTCTCTGTGACTATTCTCTTCATGTTTTCCAGAGCCAAATTTACATTCTTCAACTCTTCTCCATGCTCTTGCATAGTTTGTCAGTAAGAGAAGTTCAGAGGTTCCCCTTTTGCTGTTAAGACCCCTTTCTTTGAAATTCTGATTTTAAATCTTTCTACTTAATGGCAATGGCATTATACAGGGCTCCCACAGAAAAATAGCCTTCATCCCTAGTGGGTTTTCAGTTCCATGGATGGGAACCACAGAAGAGGATGGACAAACAAGGGAAGATATAAATTTACACTCCATATTAGCAAAACATGAAAAAGTTATAATCAAGACAGAAGGAGAAGCACCTGGCAAACCTTCCTATAAAAATGACTGGAACTGCAGAAACGTGTATTAGTTTCAGTTTATGTGGTTTGAAAAGATATGTAACAACAGAACTCTGAAGACATTGTCATAAATTTAGAGAAATCTTCATGTAATCGTTTCCTGAAGATAATTTTTGAAAAGTTCTGTAATTTTCTCCATAAACAGTATATTTTTTTTTTAATTCCCTGCTATGAAGCAAGAATGTGTAGAGGCAACTAAGTCACTTCTCCCAAAGTGGAATAGAATGAGGAAATACAGTATAAAAATCATTCCAGACTTTCACAAATTCAAACTGCCTCCATTTTAATTTTATTGGAACTACCCTTCTTTATTTACCCTCTCCCTCTTTTCTCCCAGAAACCTCAGGTTTGATTGTGCTTTTCTTCTGCCCTTACTTTAATCCAGATAAAGTTTTCTAGGTTCCCCTGAGTTTTTCCAAGTTTATACCTCTCTCACTGAGAGTAGCATATAAAGCCTTATCTTGTTGATATTTTATGTAATGGGTGAAGAGTCAGAGAAAAACTGCAAAGCTAAAACATGGCAAATTTAAAATGATAAATAGTATCAGTTTCCCAACATTACCTTTCTCTTCTTCTTGTCAGAGAATTAGAATTCTCTGCTCTGTATTAAACATACATTAGAAAAAAAAATAATAAAAAGAAAAAAAGGCGTGACACAGGAAAATTTGTTATAAAATGATAAATTTTAAAAATGTAATAGCTCTTGTTAATATATCAATGATATAGCAGTAATAGGAAAAAAGGCTGCATTTTTCAGCATCACTGCTCTAGGTGTATATTTTTAATTTTAGTCACAGTTTCCTGCTGTTCCAAACATGCCATATAATCTGCAGGGATCTGGGGAATTAATTAGGTACATTTCATTTCTCCTCTAACTAATCCCCTCTATTCTCTTAGTTTAGGGAGCTGAACATACCAACGACTGATAAGCCACAAGGGCCTTATTTACTTTACAGAAGGTTCTGCAAATCCCGGTGAGATGTTGGCCTGTGCTTAAATTTTCTTCACTTAGTCCTTGGGATACTGGCATTTCAATGTGACCCTTGAAATCAAAAGTGTTATTGCACTTGGAAAAGCAAATGGGAGTAAATGAGTAAGAACAACTATGGCAGTTTAACAGTAAACCTTTTCAACAGCCGAGTGTTTTCTGCTTAAAGTGCCTCAGAGAGAATAGAAAATATCATTTAAGATAAGCAGTATGCCCATTTCAATTCCAAAAATAATAATTACAGAGAAATACCTCATGATTTATGAATGTGGTTACAGTTGATTAAATTGACTTGTTTTCATTCTGGTTTTAAACCGTTCTCTAGTATCAGTTTATCTTTTATTATCAGAGAATTGAAAAAATCAAGCATCTATACTATCCTATTGATAATGTTGAGCCTGTGCCTGGATGTGAGTTACATCACAGCAGCACTCTCTTTCTTTCAAGCATACTAAAAAGGTTAGCAGCAGGCTCTCATTTGGTTTTGCTCTGTGAGCTCATAAGGCCAGGGAAGAAAAAGTGAGATATTTTTGAATGGATACTAAGGGGAGGCAGTGGCACATACTCATTTTGTCAGATTCACCTGGGGCAGTTGCTTCATGGTTGTAAACTGAAACTGTTTGCCTTGGATGAGGGCTAGCTGGTAGAAAAATCCCATTGATTTTGTTGAGTGTTGATTTGCTGTGTATGTATTTTAATCATTTGAGGGCAGGGATTATGGAGGAACTATGTGCATAGAGCCTGTAAATCCCTTCTGAGATTTTTTTTTTTTTTTGGTAGTTTTGAAGGACCACAAAAAAGAGAAGATAGGCAGAATATTTTCATCTTTTCTGGGTTACTGATGATAAGAACAAGCATGCAGTGCATCCTAGCTCTTCTTGATTGTTCCACAGCTGTAGAGTGACTACAAAGTATTACTGAAACAGGCCAATTTCCTTGCATGTACAGTCCCTTCATCTCTTACTATCACTGGTTCTTTACCCAGTTCAGGTCAGCACAGTGGTGTCTTTTGTGGTTTTTTGTTCATTTGTTTTTTTTTTTTTCTTACATCCATTGGGTTATTCTTTAGGGTAGAATCCCAGCTTTCTGCACCACTGGTAATAAATACTGACCTAAAATATACATCTATTTGAATGTGGAGAGTGTGAATAAAATCTCCAAAAGAATGTTCTTGGAACTCTCCTTACAATCGAGAGAATGACATTCCTCCAGGCCATTTCTTTCCAAGACTTTATCACTACAACTGTGAAATTCTAGGAGACTCTTAACAGCTCTGAAACATTAATATAGTCACTTTCATCATTACAGTGAAATTTGACAATTTTTAAAAAGTGAAATCTTCATGCTAGGTTGTTATATGAGGCACAATTTAGTAAGAAAGATTTGTAAGCATTTCTCTCTTTTCATAGTTCCTGACATTACATGTCCAGAAGAGTTTGACTGATAAATGTGCAATACCAGTAATGCACTTGCAATGTTTATGATGGTTCTGAAGCTTGTGTGAGGCTTCTTTGCCAAAATTTGACTCTCATTCTTCTTAAGTCAATTGACTGGTTCTCCAAAAATGAAACAAAGAGCCTGTATAATTATCTCCTCTCCGTATTGATCTTTCCATAGAGCCCAGAGAAGCATTTTTATCCTCTGTCTCATTAATATGGCAAACACTTAGACATTTATCTGGAGAGAGTAATGATGTCATTTGATGTGCTATAAAATCACCTGTTCGATTTTCCACATCTGAAATAATAGCCTTTCATTGCCTTTTCCTACCTCAAGTAAGGCTGGAGCTAATTATGCCTTGCTAATTTCCTTTGGTTTATTAGTTAAATAGAATACTTCAAGTGTACAAGCTTCTTTGTTAATGCTATGCCTAGATATTAGGCAACCGTAAAAGTTCTGAGATTTAGAGAGATCAGCTAGCATTCAGTAGGCTAAAATCCAAATAATTCTGCTGTTTTACAGTGTTCTCGATAATATTCTATAAAGGTCACTTTAATTGAAGTAAGCAGTAAGAAAGTGTCTACTACTGTGCTTGAAAAACTGGCGTGTTTCCGGATTTGCAGCAAACTACAAAACACATATTAGTTGGGATCTTTCTGAGCCTCATAGAACAGTGTTTGCTCTGTTATCCAGGATTGGCAGCTACCTTTGAAAGTCTCTGCTCATCACTCCAGTTGAATTTCTGTGGCTAAAAAGCAGGAGCACACAGTTTATGCAAGCTGACAAACCTATGTAAGACATCAGTGGGAGGCAATGTTGGTGGCATGTTCACAGATGTGTAAAGGAATAACCACCTGTCTAATCTTAATGGATTTTTTTTGCCAAGCTACCTAAATCTCCAGTGAAAATTCTTGATCTTAATGGTCTTAATTTCTCCTCTTTTACCAAGAGATTATGTTTCATAGTAACATATGCAGCTCTGAATAAGGGATTTTTTTTTCCACATTCTAACTAAGAACATTGTTTGCATGTCAGAAGGTGTCTGACACAAGAACAATAAAAAGAAAAGAAACTGTCAGCAGTGTCGTGACCATATTGATTACATGGTGCTTATCTTCCCTTTATATTCTCTTCTGTCTAAAATAAAGCTATTCTTTTTCCTATTTGTTTGAGCAAGAGGGTGTTTAGCAGTAATACAGTGGAATTCCAATACACAGAAAGCACGCTCCTTTTTGCTGTAAAAATTTAGTACACTCAGGATAAAATACATGCTTCTTGAATGTTATTTTCATTTAATGCCATATTCAAAAAAAACACTGACTTTCAGAGGAAGAGTCTATTTAATTTCAGTGACTTCTGATGAAATCTTTATTTTTCATACTGAAACATGTGGATGCCCAGGCAATTAGCAGAATATCTTCACATAATTTATGTTTGTTTACTTAATTGTCAAAATGGGCTTTTTATATGAAGGACTGATACTATTGTAGTTATTGATAGTGCTGCTCAAAATATTGCTAAAATTAACATGTTATTTAGAAATGCTTCTCTGTCAGTAAATCTATCTGCATAGAGGATTCAGCCAACTCTTCTTCCTCCCTGGAGTTCATAATGAAAAACTGTTTACAGTCCAGAATCTCCAAACGCTGAGACCCTCCAGTGTCTGTCAGTAATTTGTGGTTTCAAGTTTTTGGTCTTCATACCTTGGGTTTAGGCTTAGAAACTGGACTTGTAATATCAGAATAGTGTGGCTAAGAACTTTTGGCTTTCTAACTGGAGTGATAAAACTACCCATGTTCTCACTTAGCTTTACCCGTGCAAGGAGATACATTCTGTAAATGTTCAAAACTTTAAAATCAGGCTGAAACTCAGATGCAAATTAATTAATTCAGTGATCAAGTGACACTCGTGGATTGCCAGAAGTAAGAAATAAAGTCTGTTTAGCCTTGATATGAAAGTGAGGGTTGAGCTTTGCGAGAAGACTCCTTAAAGTCTCTTTTATCCATCTGTATACTCTTTATCAAGTAACAGGAGCGAGTTGTATCTCTGTTGTTAGTAACTCTCTTTGCCCAAATACACATCTGTATATATTTTTGTGGTTCCTGAGTACTCCATCACATCTTGATTCAGATTTTTAATATTTAAATTTCTCATCTTGAAGTTTTAATAATGTAAGTTATTACACTTTGTTGTTTGTAATTTTGTATTTTAAAATACAATATCATGAAATAAAACTTAAAGAGTTGTATGGATCATTAAATCCTCTAGGATGTCTTACATTTGCTAACTAAAATACGAGAAACTTAAAATATATGAATGTACATTTAATTCTTCAGTCTTGTAATGGAGGTAGCAACCTTGTCATGAAGCCTTTCCTAAAGATTAATAAACAAATAAAGTTAATGGCCCTAGGCTATATTTTGCGACATCAACTCCTCCCGAGTGGTTCTTAAACTCCAGGAAGACTTCTGTCTGAGTTGTCCTTGCTTAATTAAACCATTAGGATATTGCATATTGATTGCAGTGTTACAAAAGGGAGAAGATGATCAAATGACTACAAAGATCAGCAATGTAAGAGTAAAATGATTCCGATATATGTAATGTTTTTAACCATAGGAGCCCTGCAATAGTGTTATGCTCCTGTGTGAACCTGTATTCCTTGAGTGAAACCTGAAGGAAACAGTCTGACCAAAGCAAGGTATACAAAAGATAATAGATTTCTGCGTCATAACTCTGAAATAAAATGTGCAATTAAAATGTGTATTTGGTTCCAACCCTAAAATAGGTCCCCTGATGATTTTTTTGAGATGGTTTTATAATTCCATCCAGTGAGATTTTTTTGGTTTTATATCCTACATAATCAGGAGTGATTGCAGAAGATCTATCATAAAAGTCAAGCCTCACAGGTGAGGTTTCAGAATTTCCTTCAAGGGATTATCACCTGAATCAAACAAGAGCAGAAGACCGGGAACTAAACCCTGAACTTCTTTCTTTTTAAAACAAAAATACATAAACAAGGAAATGCTTCCTTTTCACTGATGCAGAAATCTTTTTGTGAGGAAGCCATATAGATTTTACTGCCTCTAATTTTCATACAGTTGTATAAAATAGGCAGGAGTCCAGTGTTTCATTTTACTGTAACCTGCCTAGACATGTTTTCCATCCCTAAGTGTGTTATTTTTCACACAATGACTGCTGTAAGTATAGGTAATTAAACAGCTGAAAGACAATAGCAGCTCTTGGTTAGTTCAGTGCCAAAGTGTATCTGTATCTTGCTTGTGCATAATGTAAATGAAGGTTGAAAGGTGGCTGATGCAGAAGCTTGTATGCTAATCAAGATGGGTTTTTAAGTGAATAAATCTTTAGCTCAGTTTCAAGTAAGGAGGAGTCATAAGCAGTTAGGTAAAGGCAGTTGCTGGCAAGAGAAAATGAATCTACATATAAACTGTTAATCAAATTGCATGAACCCAGAGGTGTTTGTAAATCAAGAAAGCTTGAAAAGCAGGCAGGGAAGACTATGATCGCATCTATACTTCAAAAGATAAGGAACTCTCCAGTTGCATTTTTTTTTTAAATGTAAAATACGTATTTATTGCCTTTATAATTGAAAAACTCTCCATGATCTGTGTCTGAATCAGAAAAGTTTGTCTTTTTTTCTTGTAGCTCATTCTGTCTTCACTATAACTTTTCAGCTCTGTAGAACTCTTAATTAGGTAGGCCACAGTATTTTGAATTCAATCTTAATGTATCAAGAGGTGGTGCTTGCTATCTTCACAGTGGAATTCTGAGAATAAGTAAAACTGTGTTGGTTGAAACTAATATGTTGCCAAAGTATGCTAAAGCTAAGCCCCCAAAAGATTTTTCCTTCATTCTCATCAAGAAAGTTAATTTTTTTCCTTAACTTTGGAAGCTATACTTTCTTATTTTTTCTTCGGATAATAAGATACACTATGAAGGAGAACATCATGTGAGATTGAACAGTATATCAGGGTTTTTTTTTAATCTTAAAATAATTTTTTATTTGAAAGGTCAAGTTTTTCCACCTAATTTGATGTGTTCAAACATAAATTTCTTTAAAAAATTCTCATTGGGTTTTACATATCTTCTGATAAAGTAACCTGCCCAGCTCTACTTCACATTATGATCAGCTTAATAGTATTTAGTCTTTATTGTTTAGTTTGACCATCTGTTCATTTTGGACAGTATTTCATATGTAACTCACAAAGGTATTGTGAAGTCTGTTTCATCCAGATTTTACAGCTGGTCCTTGGGGCCAAGTAACTAGAATCAACCCAGTTACATGGAACAAATATTAGAACTGTTTTTTCTCTTTGATATTAATAAGATGGCATTTACATAGGGAGCAGTTTAATGTAGGATACCAGTGGTGTGTTCTGCATATCCAGTTTTTGAAAAAAGGGTTACTTGCACACTTTAGTAGTGTTTTTTGTGAACATACATACACAGTCTGGCAGTGGTCATTTGTTTTTCTCCATTAAAGGTTTCTGTTTCATTAACTTGACATCTTGTTTTCCTGTTTTTTTTTAACTTGGTATCCTGTTTGCCACGCTTTTAGGTGGCTCATATACTACATGGTTTTGTTTCTCATAATATCATAACTAAACTTCATCAGATGCACTTGAGCATTTCTTTAAGACATAGAAACTTAATGATTTTTTTTCCAGGAGATAGCCTGATACTGTCTTGCTCACATACGTGTTCTTGCTTTAAGGTTCCCAGACTTTTCCTGATCTTGGAAATTGATGTCAAATAGTAAAGGTAGCAAGAAATATGTGTATGAATAATACTTCAGTAACTACTTGTTGTTAATACCTAATTACAACAATGTTATCGGCATGTTAGAATTTCTTATTTTCAGGTTACAGTAAGGTGTAAAAGGTAACATTTATCAGCATATACTGTACATGTTGTCAACTACATACTAAAGCCTTGATCGGCCCTCAGAACTTCACTAGCACATGGAGTTGATTATATTGGTAATACTACTTAGAAATGAACAGGGTTTTGTCAAATGCTCATGTCTTGCAGTATTGCCTCAGTACTGTGAATTCTTGAAGAATAATTACTATAGCTCTGATTACTTTGTTTTTCAAAGATTAAGGTGCTGATTCACATAAAATATTATTTTTTATGTGCTATTCAGAACTGGCGGTATTTTTTATTCTTTCATGAAGGTTTCAGATTGTAGCATCAAAGAAAGAATCATGTTGAAGGGGACCACTAGAGACAATCTAATATAATCTCCTGTTCAAAGCAGAGTCAGCTTCTAAGTGCACAGAGTCTTTTCCAGTTGAATTTTGAGACACTTCAGAGATGGAGAATCTAGGCAATTGGTACAAGTGCTTAGCCATCCTCATGATGATATTTTTCTTTTCCTATTATCCAATTGGAATTTCCTTTCCTTGTTGCAGCCTGACTCTTGCCCTTTGTCCTCTTGCTGTGCACCTGCAGTTACTTTTCTTTTGTGAGCTAAATGAACCTGGCTCCCTCCTTTAAGCATCTTAGTTTTCCTCTTCTGTAACTCAGTTTCCCAGTGTCTTTCTTGTACTGGGGACCCAAAATAGGACACTACTCCAGGTATGGCCTTCTGAGTCCTCAGAAGAGAACAGTCACTTCCTTCAACCATCTAGAGTTTGTTATTGAAAAGAGTCATGTTTTTAGAGCTGCTTTTTATTTTTTACTATATAGCTTCATCTGATGTATATCTATTATAGAATTTAATAACTAAAAAAAATAAAAACAATTAAATATGAGCAATATACTGATTTTCTATATAAAAATACAATGTAATTATGCAAATACAGTGAAGGAAAACAGGATTTTTTTTTTTTTCCTACCAATACAGAAATTTCATTATCGGTCATCTAGAATTGCCCTTCCTTACACTGGGAAATAGAGAAGGAGGATAATGAAAGAAATAAGAAACTTGTTAAATTTATTTGAAGTCAAACATTTCTCATTTTGATGGGAAACATTGTTCTTAAGCTAAGGGTTTATCATTGATTTCCCTGTAAATAATGTACTTGAATTACCCTTTCTGCAGTACCATATTGGAAAAATCATACAATTTATTCAATATCTCAGTAGATCTGCAAACTATGTGTTCTCCTTAGTGTAACAACATCCAGTGTTAGCCCATTCACACTATATTTCAGCCATTGATTCTTCTGAAACTAAAACAATATTCTGTATTCAATTTGCATTTAGAAGGTAACTCACATCTTCACAGTGATGTTTGCAATTGCTGTGCTTAAATTAATTTTGACTTTACTGTATACTTTTTTGTGACAAGGTGATTAGCAAACCATTTCACTTAGAATTAATGGATGAAGTTCTTTGACATAATGTATTGTTAAGTCTGAAGTATGTAGAATTTGAGAAAGGATAGACATGATGTAGTGTTCTACAGTTATATTTGGTCGATTAAAGCTAACCAAATACAGTAACTCTTAAATGAAAGTTCCCTGTGTTGTTAGATATTTCTGTAATTGTGAATTATGCATTGTCTTCTTTCACCCTAGATATCATAATGGCAGACAAAATCCAGGACTGGATGGGTCGTTGTTCAGATTCTACCCAACAACCATACCACTATTCCACTGTATAAACAGCGACTTGAAAGATAGTATTTTTTCTTCTAACAGCTATTACAATAATTTTCAAATTAGGCTCTGACTTCATGTTGGCCTTCAGGTTAATTAATTTTTTTCTTATGACAATATTAATCCCTTTTCTGCAGTGGATCTTTTTTCACATTTTCAGTACTGATAGAAGACTGCAGTGTGTTAAAAATCAAGATACTTCAAATTATGTATCCTAGATGGTATAATATCGATAACATGACACAAATTTCATTTATGTATCTTACAAAATTATTTAGTAGAGTTAAATTGTTAATTCAGGGGACATAGCATCTCAGCTGGAGTTAGACTTCCTTAGAGCTATGCTTATATATGCCAGCTGGAAAACAAGATCTGCAAATGTGGCCTGGTTTTCTGATTTCCCAGTGACTTGTCTTACGACCTTTATCAGGGCACTTCTGCCTAATTTCTCCGGCAGTTAATTCCAGTATGTTACTTTTCTATTGTGCTTATATGTAAAGAGCAGACTTGTTAAAGTGTTTCAGTAGAATCTGAAGGAAGGTAGGAAATACGAAATAGTTATTAGTACTCCTGTGATCTGAAGCTTAATTTATTAGCACACATAAGCTAACTTAAAGGCTGTATATACAAAAGTACATATGTGTATTAAAAAGATATTTCTAGAGCAAGTTGTTATATTCATTATATGAATTATAATATATTAAATCTCTTAGAAAGTTAAATGCAGTGATGAAATGAGGAAAAAAAAATTACATCTGAAGCAATTTAGTAAAGTGAATGTGAGGTATTCTTGCAATGGAGGTGGGATCAAGTGGGAAGAGCTTTACTTAAATGATACTTAAATTGATTTAAATAGATCCCTGAGGAAACAAGATATTGCTCAAAATAGTCAAGTTGGTATGGAAACCCTAGGTCCTGTGCACCACTTATGTCCTTATAGTGTTATGTTTCTGTAGTACAAATCTCCAACTGCATTTTTATACTTGAGTGAGTTTTACTCTATCTGGATTTAAAAAAAGAAAAAAAAATGTCAGGATCTGAATTAAAATTCTCTAGGAATTTTTGGTTTTCTCTTTTCAGTGCATATGATGGAGTTCGATGACTGCTTCTCATCAACATAATGAATTTATGCTCACACTCTACAAAGTTCTCCAGCTGTTTAGAATAGCCTTCCACACATTCTAGATAGCTGAATGAACAATACAGACTAATTAGTTTTTTAATTGCTTAGTCACCTGGCAAAGAAGTGTGAAGAAATGCTGCCATTAGTTTCTTAACAACAAGTTAAAGGGTTGGCGATTGTTCTGATCATATTCAAACAAAATGAGTAAAAAGACCAGCTATTTTAGAATGTTGCAGTCAGAATTGACTCTAATAATGGGAAAAAATTGGAAAAGACATGGTTTCTCAATTTAGTTCATCCATTTCCAGCTGCAAGCTCCCTATAGGCATTTTACATGAACATGCTTGTATCTCAAATGGCATGTTAAAACTGATGTAATGACAAAAATGAAGAGATTGATATTGAATGGTCAGGATAATAATTGAGCCTTCAATTCTGCTTTCCTTTTATATTTATTGTTACTGCATAAATCTTGTTCCATTTCTTTTTATTAGCATAGTGCTTTCCACATTTCCATTTCCATTAAAACCCCATTCAGAGCTATTAGTGGATTGTTATTATCCAGTACAGTATCAATTAATGGACCCAACATGCAAAGAGGAGGATGTAAATCAATCCTACATGTGAGACAGTGGCCTTGTAGACTGATTTTCTAATGTCTTCACAGAGGAGTGATTTCTGATTGAGGTGGAGTGTTAAAAAAGAGAAAATACATATTCAGCAGAATCTTTCAGCTTCAGAGATGGACCAATCCACATGTCCTTTATCTTAATGGAAGTTGAATCAGATTTGTTTGATGCATTTTGGTTTTTGCTGTTTTAAATTTTTTGGGGGAATGTAAGAAATTTACTATCTAGTTCCTTTTCTGAGATATATCCAAAAAAATAGCTGTAGGCAGACTCTCTCAATCTGATAAATTGCTGCAACCATTCATACTTTTTTATTTCCTACATCCCCAGACTGATTTGACTGTCAGCCAAGTACTGAAGACTTCTAGCAGCTAGTTGGAAGTCAGTCTAGTATTTTAGAATAGTAGATATTATAGCTTTAGAGGATTAGGTAGAATAGGTAATGAATATGAATCATGATTATTCAATAAGTGGTGCTGATCACATTATTTAGAAAAATATTTGCATGTACAGGGTGTTTCAAACCTGAATAAACAAATACTTGGCAATAGGGGAAAAATGAAGGAAAGAAAAGTGATTTGCTCAAGAAATACCAGTGATATTCAGTGGATCACTGAGTAATCACTGTCCTTTTGGCTGATACTTGCTTGCGGATGTTTCTAGCTCTCCAGTATTAAACCGCCAGCCCCAGCACCCCTCAGAGAGGACAGTGTAATGAAGAGTGCCTCTCCTCAGAATTTCTTTTCCAGTTCTTTATCATTATTAATATGCAGTGTACCCACTGGTGAGATTCAAAAGTTTTCAAGAATCCTGTGCCAATGAACTTGACAGAAACTTCAGGTTTTTATTTCATAGAGTTGTCATAAAAATCACTCCTGCATGTCAGTAGATGCATCATGTTGAAATTAATTCATGAGGACAAAAGACAAGCATGAAGCTGTTCCATGTAATGTGAGGGGGGTTACACTTGGGAATTGTGTTAATGTACTGGATATTCTGGCATAAGATGCCATATGATGTTTTGGCATATGACAGGGCAAGGAAGAGGCTCATGCTCTGTACATACAAGCACATTTACACACGTATGTGTTTGTATATACTTATAGCCTTCCTGCATGTATTATGTGTTGAATTTGACAATGATATATGAATTTATAACTTACTGTATTCCAGACTTAATTTCTCCCTTCTAGAAACTTACTTTTAACAGATTCTAAAATAGGAAGTATAGTTATAAATACATGCCTGTCCAAACACATTGGCTTTTCTGTGCATCAGTTAGGAAAGCACTCCGTCCCAAGGAATTCGTAGACTGCTTTGCAAATAAAGAAGAAGTAGGACTGGGCATAGAACATTTCTCTGGAGTTGGAAGGATGTAGAGAGGAAATGTGGTATGTATCACACTGAACCCTGTTATTTAAGCCCTGCAATTCAGAGTTTCCCAACATGACTTTTATTTATTTTCCAATACATTCAACTTTGGCTAAAAGAAGAATTTAAAAAACTGTCAATAAAAGAAAAGTTTTACTGCTACTAAAGAGTGAATATAAATGAACAAAAAATCTCAATTGGTATGTAAAACCATACTATTTATGGTTGTGATGTCCATACTCAATTGGTATGTAAAACCATACTATTTATGGTTGTGATGTGCATTACAGTTGAATTTTATTATATCCTGAATTAGAATTCTTTGAGATGTAACATATGAGTTGTTACAAGATTGTTGTGATTGGAGAGCTATCTGCATTACTTCTTCAATAACTTGTTTCTATTGTTAAAATAAAAGGGGAGGGAGTGGTAATCTTCTTCCTGTCAGCTCATAGAAGAGTCTTTTATTTACCTGATTTTAAATCTAATAAAGAGCTACCATGTAGTCTAGTGTAAATTTTTGTAGCATATTTGCACTCATGCTTCATAAAACCTGTTGCAAATCCCAATGTTCTTAAGTAGAATTACTTTCAGATCTGATGAAATTTTGTTTTAAGAAGTAGAATTCAGTGGTGTTTGATTTAATCTCATTGACAGATGAACTCCACGTGGCTAATACTTTCTTATATTTGGCTGCTCATTCATCCACGTCTGTTTTTAATAGGTGTATCTCTGCCTTATGAGGGTTATTTTAACAAACACAAGGCCAAGATATTTTATAGAGGGAGGCCAGGCAAAGGGTAAATTAATAGCGTATGTTCGGTTAACTTCTGTGCAAGTGAATTTTGGCTTTGGTCAGAACAGCACCTAACAGAACAAAACACTATGCTAGTGTCCATCATTATTATACTTCACATCCCTTCAGAGAGTGGGAAGTTGCGTGGCCTACATTATAACAGTTGTGTGCTGAATGTGAGATAAGGTCTAATGTCCACCAGGAGATGAATTGGAGCCATTTAACTTAAGACATTTCAAAATCATCTAATGATTCCCTTTTACTATGCAAGGCTGGATTCCAGTTCAGGCCACAGAGCTAGCTCAGCATTTTACATTTAATAACTATTTTTTGCTATATCTTTCACATGAAGTTGATAGGGCAGAGACTTTTTTTATTGAGTTGCAGTGGCAGATTTCAGACTTACAGAAAAGAGTTTTGATGGAATAAATAAGTACCTGTGACAGCATACACATCACATGCTGAAAACAATAAAATCCCTTCCTGCTCATACCTGTTCTCACATAAAGCCAAGAATAACTACAATGACTCTATGGGAATTCCATCAGTGTAAAGTTAGTGTAAGGAGGAGGGGAATCAGGTTATATGAGCTCAGTGCCTGTTAATATTATAATAAAATACTGGATATAGTCCAACTATTAGCTTGGGAGTGATGCAAGTCAGTGTTCAGCAACAATCAGCTGAGATTCTCTACAGGAAAAGTCTACAAATAAAGAACTTTTCTTCCCCCTACTGTGTCTCTCCCCGCCCCCCCCCCTTTTCTGTTTGTGGTTTCTGTCCTTTTCTAGAAGAGTAAACTTCATTAAGACTGTGTATCTAAGTCTTTCTTAATGTCATACTTGTGATTTTCTGCTGTTATCCTTCAGCATCATAACAGTGAAGTAGCATATTTCATTAATTGCCATATTCATGTTTTTCTTATATTGAAACTTCAATTCCTCTTATTTTAAGATAATTAATTAATTTGTTTTTCCCCTACTTTGTTACAAGTCTTAAGGCTTCAGATTATAAAATGTGATGAACAAAGTACCTGCTCCAAAAGACCCAGAGTGTGTTAATTAAAAACTACTATGGAGATGTAAAGGATTACTGTTAAGGTTCAATTGATTTCATCTTGGATGGTCCACAGACCCGAATGCCTGTAATCTTTCATAAACAAATGCATCTGCATGCAGTCAGCTTAGCAGTCATGTGTAGAACATACTGAGTATAATAAAGAAAACATGTTATTTTGTATTTTATGCAATATCCATTCGTAAGATGTCATTTCTGGTAACAAAAGAAATCTAGTCTTGTTAAAGAGCTATATTCTACACATAGATACTTTTCTAACCTGGTTATATGTCTGTGTGTATAGATGGAGATAGGGAATATGTTTTATTACCAACAGTTCATTCCAAGCATGAGTAACCTACGTAATACAGGTTCAGTGCAAGACTGAAAGGTAGTACACAAATTAAAAAGAGCAACTAGTATTTGTTTTTCTTTCTTAAATGGTGATAGGAGACACACTGAGTTGACAGAAGAATCCTGCAAGAATCAGTGGAAGTGAATTTAAGGCTAATGTTGATTTAAATTTTCATCCTCATTTTTTTTTCCGTCTAAGGACATTTAGAAATTAGAGTCTGCCCTGATTTTCAGCATCCTTTTTTTTCCCCCCTAATTTCTGTTGCAATTGTAACATTATTTCAGTGATGTGTCATATACTGTGGGTAACAAGGGTGAAAAATACAGTTGTTTGTATTACTGTTTATATTTTAGATGTGAGCTCAAATGTGTCTATGTATCTCTGATATCCTGACCCTGAGTTTATTACTTACATTTGCAGTGTTACAATCCAGGGCAGCTTAAACCTCTGCCTGCCATTCTATTTTACCCCCTCCCATGGTGGGATCCTAATGGAGAAACTGGTTCTGTAAGCTATAAGCCTTGCAGGGTGATGGAAAACAAACTGAACTATAAAGAAGATGAAAGATTTTCACTGGAAGGTTGGTGTCTGAAAAACAGGTCTGAACCTATTGGATCACTTTATTTAAGCCACTGAACTGTGGTAATTAGACTTATGGGGAAAGAGCATTCATATTCTAAAAGACCAAATTGCTGACTCTACTTTGCCTTCTGCAGTATGCACTGCTGAGTTCCTTCCCTGGTTCAGCAGTGTGCCTGATCTCCTTCAGTGATTATCTGCTCGTATAATTTCAAGGCAAATATCTATGAAGGAGATGATAGGTGAAGGTCCTCCATTTTGCACATTGTCTTCCATGTAAAGAGGTTTATAAAACATAATGCAATGTCAGCTACCTCTGTATGAAATACCAGGAGTTAACAAATGCTGTTGATGAGTGGTATAGTCAGTGTCCTGAGCTTTTGGTTGTGCCGTTGCTCAGGGCATGGAATAAAGTGAAATGTGAGCTTTTGTTGCACCTTTCCTCTTATTTTACTCTAACACAGTTGCTTTTATCTGGCCCAGGAACTTGTTTTTAAAGGTGCTATCTTAGTTTACCAAAACAAATTCTTGTCACCTAACCTGCATAGCTTGTTCCTAGGATTTTCTTAGAACTGCCTCTACCTGAGAATTAGCATTTTGGGCCTGGTAGATGCTTTGACAGATCATAATTATTGCATAGTATGTGCAAGACTTCTGAAAAATGCCAGACATGTACAGGCTCCCTTAGCAAGTCCATATTATTTACTGCTCCCCACACTCCCTCATAGCCATGAGCAGCATTCCAGAGCCAAACCTTATATTTGAAAAGGAGCAGGCTCTCTCTGTCTGTTTCTAAAGCAGAACACCAGGGCACAACTTGCACTCAATTTCTGAGAAGACAGCAGTTAATACCGATCAACCTGTAATGTCAGACAAGTAGAATATCTTGCCTAAACCTAATATTCCCCACCTACCTTATTTGAAGGTGTGGAATATTTGCTAAATCACAACCTGTGGAGACATCTCCAGTCCAAATTAATCTGAGCTTTGGAAGCATTTAATTTAGATCTGCCTTGCAGGTCAGGAATCACACTGATAAATATAATTTATGATGCTGTGAAGAAAGTCCCCTGTAGGTGGAACTTTAGGCTGCAAAAGGGAATATTATTCTGTCTACTAGGTTTCAAAGGGGAGGGGGGAGTGAACACCTTTCCTTTTGACTTTACTTTTGGGAATTTTCTTTCCCATACTTTTAAAAGCATGGAAAAACTACTTCTATTTGCTCTTCCTAACATAAATGCTTCACTTAAAAAATTGTTTTAAACTAATTACATTAGGTAATGCAGGGCTGGTGTACTGCCCGTACATGTAGACATTTAACTATGGGTAACTGCAGTGACTTGTTCAACACTGGTTCTGAATTTAGGGGTGGAGAAATTTTGTTTGTCTGTGTATTTGGGATCTAGAAATGACTTGTTTCTTTGCCGAATTTTTCTCAAATTCTCTAGCTTTGGGCCTGAG
The DNA here is from genome assembly GCF_018691265.1 of Tyto alba. Classification (NCBI taxonomy): domain Eukaryota; kingdom Metazoa; phylum Chordata; class Aves; order Strigiformes; family Tytonidae; genus Tyto; species Tyto alba. Next base: position 16,087,733 of record NW_024881279.1, read on the forward strand.
AAAGAGATGATGTCAAGAAATTACAAGGTTTTGCCTAATACTAAAGTGTATAGAATGAATTTGTTTGAGTTAAGAGCTGGTAGAATCCATATCTGGGCAAGTACAGGTATTTAATAGTGATGAGGCTGCTCGATTTTCACTAATTCAGTGCTTAAGTACCAGTCAGAACATTTTTGCTCTGAAACTAGGTGCCAGAATGTAAGAAGGGAGCGTGAGAGGGGGAAGAAGTGAGGGCTTATTACTGACTTGATGTGATTGGGCAAAAAGAGTTTGCTGCAGGAAGTGTTCTTGCTTCCTTCTGACTGCAGTTGTTGGGACCCTGTAATAGTGGGGTATTCCGCTACTTTCTCTTGTTATGCTTCTTTCCACATACAGAAAGTCTTCACAGAACATCTCTGTGATTATCCATATGGTCAGGCCACACCTGCAGAGGAAACAGCTTGATCTGTAACATCAAATTTCATTTGTAGAGATCTTGTTAGACTTAAATTTCTGCACATAGATGAGCAGTGTAGTGTAAAGCAGTTGTAAAATGTGTGTCCTGGGAAAATTTGCTCTTTTGTATGAGGAAATGCCTTATATGAAGTTATTTTTCTAACAATCTTAATGTATATTTTTTCAGTATCAAAAAATTCTTTCTTAAAAAAAGGTTAAAAGAAGAGGCACTTCACATAATCCTTTGATTTACAGTAATTTAAACCCCTCATCTAATAAGTATCTCTGTAAAATCACAGAGAGAACTACTGCTAATGAACAACTGTGGATAAGCAGGATTAAAGAATTTGCTTCATCACAGAGCTCAGAACTTGGTTCTCTGACTCCAGTGTCTTAAATGCACAGCCTTTCTTTGATGGTGGTTCTTTTCAAACTGTATGAGAGATAAGTACTTTTAATTCAACCTTTCTAATACTTTCAAAACCACATTGTTTCATTGTATCATTTTGCCATTTAACTCAATATAGATTTGTGCATTCCACTTGGACATGAAACCTCACAATAGGTATGAAGTCTTTAGAGAACTGACTATCCCAGAAACTTTGTCCAGTTAAGTGAAGAGTTTTTAAACAAGATAGTAACATGCAGAAAGCCTACCTTTCTTACTGTATAGATTCTGTGGGGATTATTTTGACTGATTTCTATGTGCAATTCTTTCTTTGTGAAATATTTAAAGACTACTTGTCTTTAATATGATAAACAATACAATGAAAGGCAATTGCTAATGCTTGAGATATATGAAAGTATCTGAGCTTAACCTTGGTAATACACTTAATGAGGAGTAGCACCTGTTTTACCTGAATTGCAAAATATTGATTGTGTTACTTCAACTGTGTGGCTGGTAACGTTGCTGTACTAGAAGACAGTGAGCTTGGTCTAACTGCGAGCAATAGACAGACAGATTCTGTATGAGGAGGTTTAACTGACCTCTTTTATACCATACAGTCAGACTTCTACAAATCTGGCAGTTCAGGGTAAAATGGTATAATGTTTGTCCTCTTAGGAAGCAGAGACCACTGGAGTCTAAATATTCAAAGCAACATAGGCAGTGGAGAGGGAGAAGGACACATTTCCACCTCAGTTCATGTATGATATTTATTGTCATAATTTCTTAATGTCTTTTACCTGAATTGGTCAATTTGCCTTTTTTAATTCTATTCTGTTGGCACTTGAAAGCACTGAGTGTATACTTTCCACTGGATTGCAGTGGGAAGATTAGGCCAAAGATGCAGTGTTTACATTTAGATTGTGACTCCCTCCATCTTCACAATTATCTTTTAGAAACCAACTAGTCATATATTTTTCCTGCAGCCAATAACACCAATATTATTTATGTGTCAAACACTATCCTGATAAAGATAAGATGACAGCCTTCTGAAAAAAAATCTACAGTGTGTCTAGAAACTATTTGGTGACTATTCCACAGGTGTGTCCTTTTTGTTAGGGGCATGGAAAGGGTCATGAAAGATGCAGCAGCCTCACTCAGTTTGGCCCAAAAGGAGATTTGCCATTTTCTTTCACTTCTGTGTTTATCTTCTTACATGTCTCATAATTTTCAAACCTATATGCCTTATAATCAGTCAGATGAAATACATTCCAAATTTCTATGAGACTTTGACAGCACCTGCAGATGTTTTCATGAATATGCATTTAAAGGTAGCAAAACTGATCCAATAAGCTTGAAAATTCATAGCTTTGTGTGCATGTGTGAAACTTCTCTGTCTCATCTCACAGAGACAATTTTTCAGTAGATGTTAAGTTCATACAGGAATATGCTTGTCAGAAATACAGTGCTCCACAACACACTCTCTTAATTGAATCAGTAACTAAAATGAGCACGAAGAAATACTGTTAAGCTTAAACCATATGGGGCAATAAAAGACAGATAATACCACCGACTTCAGTCTCTAATTGGGATACATTTAATCTAGGGGGGCAATTTTTAATTTTCAGTCCCATGGCTGAACTGACTGGATATTGTAGGCACAGTTGTGGACAGAAGATATACAATGCCTTTCCGTACTGCAGGCCTCAGAGGATCAAGGTCGGTTGAAAGGCATGAGGTAGAGCTATGTTGTTTGAATAGAAATATCCTGTTAATGGGAGTGTCTAGAATGCACATTTTTCTCTCATTTGACAGAATGAAAAACATTTCTTTTTAGAGAAATCCTGTGTACCATAGGAGACTCAGTAGAAGCCAGAGAATTTCTGCAAAAAGCAATACAGTTCCATGCTAAGAGACTGAGTACTCACATTAGCTCTGCAGCTGCAGCTGAGCCCAATTGTTAAAAGAGGACTGAATGAGTCAGAGCTCTTCAAGCATCCAGTCATTTTATCCACTGTTCAACAAATCAGCTGACTAATGACTGCAGTATTTGGACCACGGAAATAATTTTATTAGCTTAAGCTTCACAAAATGGAGCTAAGGGATGAGTGAGAAGATGCTGCAAGAAATTCACAGTTGATTCTGATGATCATCATTGACGAGACAAGCTGACACTTAAGAAATAGTAAACTTACAAATGTGGGCAGAAAATATGTGGGATGAAGCCCATGTTATTTCGGGAGGACTGGATTAAATTATTTTCTCAATTTTAGAGTTTATGACTTTATCTATACCACATTTATGTGTAAAATAACAAATATCCTATTTGTCCTTTATTGGCTACATTTATTTGGTTAAACTCAGAAGAATTGGTTCATGACTTTCCCTGGAGATTCACAACCTGAATTAGTGAGAAGATGAATGATAGGTAGGCAAGTGCCTATGGAGGAAAGACAAAACAACTCAAGAACTCCCAATTTATCTTCCTTTGTCAGAAAATAAATATTTATTATAGAAAAAAAAAAAAAGATAAAACCGTATTTTTGTTTCATATTTAAATCCTTGCCTTTTCAAGCTCAAGTGAGGCATGATTATTCACTTGTAGAATTAAAGAAGAATATGGACTTCAACATAATATGTCCTTTGAGCTGACAGGTAGTGCTTGTGATTAGAAGTTATCACTGGCCACATATAAAACTAAGGCAGATAATCCTGAGTGTGGTTTTTTTTTTTTATTTATTTGTTTGTTTTATTTTTTATTACTTTTTTAATTTTTTCCTTTCCTACTTCTTAGAAATGCCTCAAATTGTCACTAATTTGATAGTTTTAACTCCCAAAGCCCCTTTGGACAGTGAGGGTAGAATGTAAGAAATTTTCCTTCGTGTCAGTCAGTAACTTTTGCCTTTCCTCAGGTTACAAAAGGTGATTGATGGGAATAGCAGCACTGCTCAATACTGCCATTGAGTTTGAACTGAAAACTAGGTTGACAGGCAATGGATACTTTCTTTTTCATTATAACAGTTAAAAACAATGACAGTGAGCAGGATGTAGAGAGTTCTTGATAGACCTGCTGAGTGATATAATTATTTTTTTAAAACTTAAATTGAAAAATATGTTGTAAACTCAGAACATCAACAGAAAGTCATTCATTCCTTCTTTTCTTGCATGTCTGTCTATAATCTGTCCAGTGAGTTGAAGAAAATGATTGCAAATCAGACATAGAAGTGAAAAATTTATGTTGTGCTCTCTGCCCTCTCTATTATGTCAATCTGGTGGTAGGGATCACACTCCATTTGTCCCTGTTCTCCTATAGTGCAGCCTGAGTTAACCTGCAGCTGACTGGGAATGCTGTGTTTGGGCAAGGAGAACAGGACTGCTCTGAAGGGAAATTTAGGAGCAGCCTCTATGTGGAGCCTTTATGAACAGATACTTAGCTCTTAAGGTTCTCTGATTATGATAGTGCTTAACAGCAGCCATGATGAAGTATGGAACGTTGGCTTGAATACAAGTAAGTGTGTTGGGTTGACAGTTGGCAATAGAAATTTAGTTGAGCATCACAAAGTGTTCAGGACACAATGTAGACTGTGTCTGCTGATTTCCATCTTAGGTGTCTATGTCTTAAATTTAGGTGACTGCATTAATGAATATATGCTTCTACCTCTTATTTTAAAATAAATTAAAAATTTCTGTCCGGATGAAATATGTATCAATCTTGTTTACAGTCAGGGATACTGTCCATAGCTATGAAATAATATTAGAACACCTTGTTTATTTCTTATTAGTGGGTCAGACAATAGAGATCAGTCTTCCACTGGGCCTCCAGTGCTCAGTATCCGTATCGCACTTAAACTATTACATTACTAAACATACTGGAGGGAATTTTTGAGAGCACAGGGCACAACTGGTGGTTATCAGAAGACCCTGAGATTTGGCTCTTTCATATTTCAAAATAATATTTCAGAGTGATTTGTAAGTTATCTGTGGGATCAGTGCTTTGTCTTGAAGATCTTCTTGCAAATTTTGAATTTCTCAGTGCATTATTACTTGAGTGATGCAACTCTCTGCTTTAATTTAGGAGTTTATGTAATTATTGTCCCTTTTGTGGTGTTTGTGCTCAGATGAGAGCTGGAGCTCTTTGAAGAGTTCATTTCTGGGTGACTGACCTGATAGTGCTTGCAACCACCACATTAAATTCCGCTTCTATTTCTAGAGAAGAGCTCTTCACACTGATCTGAAACAATCTTCTCAATGCCAATTGGAGGTGTTGCCTTTCTGTAGCAATTATCAAAGTAGTTGCTCTTTTTTTTTGTTTCTTGCTGAGTATCTGTCCCTGTAGCTGGAGTTATACAGTCAGAAGTGGGAAGGTTTGTTTATGTCCCTGAGTATTATGTCAGTGCATGGCAAAGTTAAAATCTCTGAACAAGCAATTCTGAAAATGCTGTGATGATGCTCCCTTGCATACAGGTTCAATTCAGTCAGCTCTTCTGGAATTAAAAATGAAATACGGGCCTCCACTGAGCTGTGGAATGACATCTCTTGTTAAGATTTTGGGGTTTTTTTTAGATAAATTTTATCTTCCCTGTTTTTCTTGCAAGTACTTGAAACAACCTGTTTTCTTCTGGTTGACTAGAAACTTCTGTTCAACACACATTTTTCCTTCTGTTGCAACAGCCACAGAGCTTCATAAAAAATACAGGGTAAATACACAGTCCTGATTCTGTCCCTAAGTGCTCACCAGCCAGCAAATCTAGTCAGGTACAAAAGGAAATCTGTGAGGCACCTACTGAAAGACAACAGGAGCAGAGTTATTGTGCATGTGCAGATAAGTGCAGTGCTTCCTGCCATTTATGGAAAGCTTCCTAAAAGCACAAATGAGCCCTTGTCTTAACACAGTAGGCAAAAATGAGGCGGGCATTCTCTCCTGCCCCATCTGTTACGTAGCTGTTACACCAAAGGTGAATGTGTCCAGCTGAAAAAGAGTTGCAAACAGAACAATTAGAAGTTGAATAATAGCTAGGGAGCAGAGCAAAAAATTACATATTCAGAATGCATGAATTGATAAAAATTGTGTCAAGTTCTCTACTGTATAAACTGTCTCTCCGTGTCCTTGGGAAATCTGAGACAAAAGAAAACTATCACAGGATGGGCTGCATACTGCAGGCTTTAGAAGCAAAGAGCCAACTTAAATCCAGTAAAAGTTTCATCTGATTAATGAGTCAGACTCCAGTGTTTGTCCTGAAATAATTAGTATGAGATTACATTCATCTGTCTGCACTTGTAAACTGAATGTTGCAATTAGAAGGAGGGGTGTGCAGTTTGTGTGTTCTGTATATGCAAAATTATGTTCGGGGGGCTTTTTAGTCAAGCGTTCAACAATTCATAAGTGACTGAACTAGTGGTGTACATCTTTTCTTGGGAACTTTTAAATTCTATAGTAACATGTTACTTCTTTTACAGGCCTCTGTTTCATTTAGTGAGCAAAATAGAAGATGAAGTTTTTGCTGTAATTTTTTTTTTCTCCTTTAAGTTCAATTTGTGTTTCATGTCATATTTATTGCCTGCTGTTCAAGCCCAGCTCCAAAGTCAGAGTTACTGATTCTCTCATGGGCTTTTAAATGGTGTTTATCATATTTATCACTAAGATCTGAGAGGTTCAATGCATTAATGAACATATATTCACGAAATAGCTTTGAGAAGAATGGTATTATTATTATATGTCTTTTCAGTTGGGAATGGAAGTACAGAGAGATTAAGGCCAGATCCGACTATGGGTGTTCTATTTTAGACATTTATTGCCTTCTTCTGTCTGCCCCAAATATTTAGCATTACATAGCAATTTGTACATTTAGAATTTGTCTCTCATCATCTTTGGTATACCTGTGAGTACTGGATGATGTGCACAGAAGCTGAGCATTAAACTATTTCCCTGGAGGGCAGAAACTGTTCAGACAAATTGTGCAGATTCCAAACTGTTTGAACAAGTCACTTCCACTAACATTGTGTACAAACTGTCAAAAATGTTAAAAGATCTCAACTCCTCTGGGTAGCGCCCATCTTTCTTGGTTATCTTTTACCTGCCATCTCCATCTTTTTTCTTCCACATCCTCCAGCTTTTGCAAAAGAATTTGAAAAGGACCTTGTATGTAATCTTTAAGCATATCTTCTGTAGTGAAAAAACTGTAATAAGGGACAAAATTACTAGTAATGTAAAGAAGCTCACCTAGATTTATGGAAGGAAATAATGCCTCATAAATACATTAGGGTTTTTTGAAGCAGCCAAAAGGCCTGTGGTTAGGAATGACTTGGCTGATGTACCATATGCAGATTTCTTTAAAGCTTATGATAAGATCTCTTACTACGTGCTTTAAAATCAAGCTGTAATGTCAGAAGAGTTGTTGTTCCCACAGAGTAATGTCTGATTTAAAACAGAAAAGAAAGGCTGGGGAGACATGAGGAAGGTCTTGTAAAGAATCATTAAAGGGATCTCTGTTCTACATATTCAGGGAACAAATAGCAAGGTGGTAAAGTTAAGAAATGATAAAAATAAAACTCAGTAACAGCAAAACTAGAGCTTACTGCCATGAGTTGCTGTGCAAAAAATGGCAGATAAATTTCAGTGGCACTGTTTCTGAAATGGTACCTGTAACTTCAGAAATGCTATAGTTTCTTCTAAATTATTCAGAGAGATCTTGGGCAATTATGGATTATTCTGAAAAAGTGCCCACCTAATTCAAACAATGACTGAAACAGGCAGACACATTTTTAGAAGGTGGTGTACCTCTCCAATTTGGCAAGGACATTTCAGACCTGGAAAAGAGATGGAAAAGAATAATGAGATGACAGGAAGGTTTGAATGAATTCCTCGTGTGGAAAAGTTAAATGGACTAGAACTCAGAAAAGAAACAACTGAAGCAAGCGCACAGTAAAGGTCTTTAAATGAATGCAAATAAAGAGTGATTATTCATCACCTCTCAGAAGAGCCAATGGGCAACCACTGAAACTCTCATAAAGCAAATTTAAACCAAAATGCTGTATTTTACATGCTATGCATAATTCAAGTGTGTAACTTGGGATTTTTAGGATATCAAAAGTATAAAAAGAGCAATAAGCAATTAGAGAAAATCATGGACCGATCAAGGGGTATTAAACACAACGATGCAGATGCAAAGTCTAGATCAGGAAGTTCGGACATAATACTGGCAGAAGTATCATCTGTATTTGCTGGTTTTATACTTTTTTCCACACTTATAAACTGTTCTCCATGGTGAGACAGAATACCAGATCACACTTTTTGTCTGACCTAATAAATCTGTTCTTATTTTCTAACAACCTTTCTGACTGAACCCCAAAGCAGATTTGTCCTGTGTACCCAATAAAGCAAGAAAGATTTGAAGACTATAACATGCAGGTAAGCATTTGCACAACAAGCCAATTTTGAAATCTTTTCAAGAAAATACTGAGAAATTACAGCAGTGGGCTTCACAGGTAGTTTCTAACAGCGAGGGACAGATCTTTTGCCGAGACTATTGCTTCCTACTCTGGTCCTCAAAGTCTGTCTGATACCATTCTTCTACCTCCTTTTTCCGAAGTTGATTTCCTCCATCAGTTTGTATCTCCTCAGTTTTGTTCCCTTGCACATCGATTTTTCTTTCTTAACTCGTTAGTCATTTAACTCAAAGCCTCCTGATTCTATTCACTTCCACATCCCTTTTTCTTTACCAGCTCTCCACTACTCTCCGCATCCTTGCTCTTTCCACTTTGCAAACCCAACCATTAGGGGTCCATATTTGATTTGTCTTTATTTCCTGCAGTCCTTTATTTTTGCAGTTTCCAATGTCAGTGTCTGAAAATCTTACTAATGAGATAATTTTTCTGATAAATTCCCTGAGGGGCAGGCTCTGGTAAATAAATGTTAATCCAAACAACTAAAGTAAGGAAATATTATAAACAACTGAAAACAAGGCAATTAAAAGCATGGAAGTTTTTACTTTGTGAATGTAGATTTTGTTATGTATGTATGTGTCACATGTTGTGCCGAGAATGCTAGTAATATACAGCTCTTTCCCAGCTCACAGAGCATGCAAAAGGCTGGAATTCTTTCTGATGTATTTGTTGCAGCTGAGTAGGGGCTTGAGTCAGCCTTACCTCTTGACACTTTCTCCTTTCTGATCAGGAAATACTCACAACTGTCTGCTCCTTCTCTGTGATTCCACCTTCCCCAAATAAAGGCCAGAGCTATACTTTTTGAGAGTGGCTCAAAGAAGTCTAAAGAACTAAAAGAAGATAGAGGGAGACAATAGACCCTTGAGTTTTCTTCCCTGCATGATGTCACCTCTGCCATTCAGAGATAAAACCGGAGAGGATGGTAAGGACTGCTCTCTGATACTATCACACCATCTTACATCAAAGTAAAACAAGGAAACAAAGTAAGATTAAACACCAGCCACAAAGATGTCATGCTGCCCATGCTGTGCTGGCTGAGCATTTTATTTCAATCTATGAGAGTGTTTTTCAGAACCATCTGTACAAGTGAAGTGTTGTCAGTTTTTTCCCCACCCACACCATTCTTTATGCACCTTAGGCCTGTACCGTTATTGGCTGTGTTAAACCCCAGGTTCTCAGGGGGCTTCCTCTTCAGTCATCCAATATGGTAATGGATTTTGCTGTAGATAGTGCATTTCAGGAAAGCTGACAAAAGTAAAGACATTTAGCTCTCCTGCTGTTATGTTCTTCCATTAGATGAATGTATTACCATACACCCACCATAATCTGCTCCAAAACATTTCATTTTCAATGAAAGAAAAAAAGTAAACCAACACGTTTTCATACTGTTATTGCTGTCTGGAGCCAAGTTGTTTTACAGACTGAGCATGCTTTAGATATTGCTGCCTGTCCCTTATTCAGCAGGAGAAAGAAGCAGAAGCATACTGTAAGGGTAGTGGTCCCTTAGGCGTGCTCCCTGGATTCTAGTGACCTCTACATAGGGAAGTGGTGGGTGTGCAGAATGAGAAAAGAGCGTTCCTCCTTTCTTCATATCCATTTTTAGGGCATGTTCAAGTCTTTGTGTAAACTCAATGAATTTGTGAAATCATCTATAGCCAGGAAAAAGGAATCCAAACCTTTTTTTTTGGGGGGCGGGAGGGAGGAACCAAACAATATGTTTGTGGGATTCTTCTTTTTAGAAGGCTTCCAGTTAAAAGTGCTGTCGTTTTCCTGAATCCTGAACTGCATAAACAATTCGGTGTTTAGCAGAGCATCAGGACCAATCTGTAATCTATTTATCCATATATCCTACTTTTGATCCTCACCAGTACGAGATTAAGTGAAGATGAATCATATCAACTGACAATAACAGAGGATGAAAAAGAAAATGGTTTAAATTGTGCCTGTTGCTTTCTAAAGGATATCAGTTTGAAACCTGACAAAGACTGAACATACTTGAAGCTCCCACTGTAATCAGGAGGAAGACTCCTGACTGGGTACCCCACATCAATAATTTCTGAAGCAAAGATTGGTTAACTCATCAAGTTGCAAGGTGACTAAGACATTGTTTAGAAAAATCAGTTTTCTCATAACGCTTGGTGGTTCAAGTTCAAAATTCAGTATGAAGGTGTCAGACGGGCATGTCTGCTGGATACGAGAAGAATCTGGTGAGAAGGCTAAGCACACGTTTTTTTGTAACAGCCTCAAAAAAGAACAGGTTAACTTACTTGAAATTGACTGTGGAGTGAAACACAAACATTACGTTTTCATAAAAGGCGAACAACTCTGGGATAGCTCTGGTTCTTCTCTATGTTGGCTACCTACTGAAAGCGGAAGTGGTCTGAAGCTCTGTGGGTACGGATGGTGTTTTGGTGTGGAGCTATGAGCTCCCTCCCAGGTCCTGTGGAACAGTAAAGCCATGGCAGAATGCAAGAAAGTCATGATCATGCTGTCTGGCATTCTCTGTACCAAGCTAAAAGCCTTGAACCAAACTCTTCAGATACCAATTAAAACTAATTTCTCCAGAAGTCTATCAGACTTTTTTTTACATATAGGAGAAAGAATTGCTATTTCTGCTTTTGAATATTTAGCCTGTGGTGGGTTGGCCCTAAGCATCAGTGAAACATCCACCCAGTCTTTCACTCACTGAACTTGTTGTTCAGCAACTTTCAAAGTTCTTCCTTCTAGGGAAAAAAAACAGTGAGTGAGTTAGGGAAACAGGTATGCTAAAAAATTCCTCTGCCATCTACTAACTTGTGCATAGAAACAGTTGACTCTTTTTGTTTGAAAAGTGTAAATTTAGCCTAAGACACTGGAAGAATTTTGAGAAATTGTTTGCCGACAAGCCTGGACATGACAAATTGTTTGCTAGAGACCCGAGATTAGATGCTTTGGTACCACCCTTTGCTAAATTGAGGTACGGATTTCAGTATATTCTACTGGTGATAAAATTGGAAAGCTGTATAGAAGGTACTAAAAACTAATCAAAGGCTGAGACCAGGGATGGACCATCCAAATGATTGGATTCATCTCCTGGGTAATGGCTAGAGCTGACAGACTGATTGGACAGAAGTAGCAGTGAAATCCAGGTGGAAAAAACAGGTTAACCTGCTATCATTAGCTTTCCATTAACGTGGCATGGTTTGATTTATTACATTATCTAAAGAGCAGAGCTATTCAGAAGTGGATAACTCTAAAGTTTAATGGCCAGATTAACTAATGCTGATGCACAGAGGTTTAAATTAAACCTCTCTAAGCCACCTTGGTCCACTGCAGGATTCCACTGGAAGGATGCCTTTCAGACCCATTTTCTTCTTAGATTATGTTTGGGCACCTTTGAATTTCACTTTATAAATGCCGTAAAGGAAATGTCCTAAATTGCCTCAGACAAGGTTACGCATTATTCTTTTAAAGTGTTTATTTTTCTTTTGATCTATACAAGCTTCCTAGACAGGATATCTAGTTCTATGAAGACGCTGAATATTTTGTCTTTGTTTTCCTTTGCTGTAGGATTTCACACACGTTCTTCCAATAGATGAGATTTTGCAGCTGATTTTCATCCTATTTTAATTTCCAGACTTCTGATTCTGAATTGTCCTTAATTTTAGACGTGCCAAAGTCACTTGAAGTCTGGAGCTGACAATTAATCTCCATTTCTATCTTGCTTTACAAACAAGGGGAAATGTTTTATTTGTATTTTCAGACTAAAGATAATGCGTTTGCATATTCGGTTTCCTTGTTCTCTTTACAGATATTTGAGAACAAGTCTCTTGCTTTTCTTTACTTTTTTATGAAATGACGGAAGTCCCCAAAAGCTGCAGCACTCCCTTGGGTGTACAGTTATCTGAGCTAATACACAGATGATTTAGATAGTAATGAAATAATGATGTATAATGAGTGCATTTAGCCTTTCATGCATGTGAAGTGTCCCAGTAGCTCAAAGGCAGAATTGATCTTGATTTTCTGTCTTTTACAGTCTAGGAATAACCAAGCTATTACAAAGTTATCTGATGACCTATGTAATTGTAAAAATTTACTTGCATGGTGTTTCTCCCTTGACACATTCTCTTTTTTCTATCACATGCATTGTTCTTTATTAAAAGGGAACATCACAAAAGAAAATGACAAATTTCTGTCTTTTTTCATCAAGAAACAATTTTTTACGCTTAATGTGTTTGCCTTACTTTGTGCTGAAAAATTAGCATCTTGTATGGTGAGCATTGCTGTCAACTTTCTCTAGACTAAACTTTAGAATTTCCATCCCTAGTGATTTTCAGGCTATCATTCAAACTGGGTACTATAATATTTGAATTAATCCAAGTGTAATTTAAACAGTTGTTATGCTTTTGACTATCGAAATACATGAGGTTGGTAGTTTAATATCACTCAACTTATGAAAAAATTGCTGTGCTATAAAGTGAAAAATACCAAGTTGTAGAGCAGTGTTTGAAAGGCCAGATACAATTGGTTGTATGGATCAGTAAATGTAGAAAAGAAAGGGCTTATTCTTTGTTCTTCATCCATCTGAATGCCCTTTTAAGTCACTGAACATTGTAGGTACAAGAAGCGTGCAGGATTTGGCCAGCATTTAGTCTTCCTCTCTTCATGTGTAGACAAGCAATCATTCCTAAACTAACAATTTAAGACTCTGCCTTTCAATTATGTCTTATATATCCCTTACAGATCTCACAAACTTAAAATCTGAAACAAGTTTACACCCTGGTTGTGTTTTCTGTTTTGTTGAAGAATGACCTTTTTGCTTATGAAAAGAACTAAAGCACCTATGAATGAACAGAATAAAAGAGAGTTTGGAAAGAGGAAATTAAAGCTGCAGCTGAAAATCATCTGATTCAATCCAGTCCCTGACTAAATGTAGCAATAGCTCTGACTGGTATATTCACCCCAAGTCCTCAATAAGGGCATCTCCAACATTTGGGATGTTTAAAATCCAGAATAATGGGCAAATTCTGCACCTTGAATACATACTTTTTTTCTTTTTTTTTAAATTATTTTTATTTTTTTTAATGATCTCTGGGCAGGAATGGATATGGCTTAATCTGGCCCTTGAAACTGCAGGCATTTCCAGCTAACTGGTTTGGTTACTCAGGAACCCTGAGTATTAAGTAATATTTACAGAGCTGGAGCTGTGATGGTAAGATTGCTGGCCTGTATCAGATAACCCAGAGACACCGTCTGTGGCAGTACTTTCAGTAAATAAGCTGAAAAGAAGAAGGAAACCTCCTATCCTCCTGCCCTGAGTTTGATTTCCTTTGTAGTAACTCTTCAGCTCTGACAGTTTAGAATGCTGTCAAGCCTTTGTTTTCATCAACACATGAATCAGTAAACTACTTGCCTGTCAGAAATCACATGGAGTCAGTTAATTAGCTTCTGAATTGACGTGGAGGCAGTACAGATCAGAGTCTAGCAAAACAGCTGGGGGTACCTTAACTAGCAGTAAATAGGAATCTGTTCCTTACCTTCTGCCCTACTGTTACTCATTCACACACTCTCTCTTCATATTCCTTGTGTATATGATGGTGATATACAAGTTAAAGAATAACTGTAAAGAAACATATTCTACACTTATAAATGCAGGGGTACAAAAGAACTGGTAGGGGCCACAGTGCTGCAGTAGATGAAGGTGAAGATCTAATGGAATTTGCAATTAATATATGCAGCATCGCTCTTTCATGTGAGAGCATCTGATTAGAAAGAAAGATATATCCAGCATGGGATTTGGAAGTAGTCCTGTTTATTGTCATACCACCTTCCGATCATGGGGAAACTTCAAAAGGTAAAAGGTATGATTTAGTTTGTTTGTGCTATGAAAAAATAGGTCAGTAACAGAGGTGTAATTTTAGCACCACCTATTCATTAAGGTTACTATGTTTGCCAGGTTAAGATACCTTGTCCTGATTACTTTTGACTTTGCTCATCACTAGCTATCTGCAGTGCAATTTCCCATCCTCACCATCAGCTGAAATGTTGTTGGAATTTTGAGGTGATATGGTCCACTCTGTTAAAACTAAAGAAAAACAAACAAAAAAACAACAAAACTCCCTCTTCTTTACCATTTAAAAACCAATTAACTGCTAATCTTTAATTTACAGTCAGATTTGTTCAGTACTTCCTCACTGGTGCTAAGTTCACTTTTGCAGTATAGGTCAACAGGAAATGTATTGAGGTCATCTTTTCCTTGTGCTGCAATAACTTAATAGTGATTTTAATTTGACTGGACTATTTCAGATTCAAACTGCCTTACAAGTAGAAGAATCTGTTTCTTATGGCCCTTTGCTAGAAGTTCAAGCTATACAATTCTCAAATACAACTATTTCTCATTGTGATGTTACTCAGATAACTGCTGTTCAATGTGTTCAAAAGTAGGTTTGATATGAAGATAAGCTGAATTGGGTGCATTAGTGGTACATATATTTTTTCAGATACATCTAGCTCTCTTGCTTATGATTAGCAGTGAAGAATTTAGTCAGACTTTACAGTTGTAACAATTTTGATCCCAGTCACAGTAAGGAGTTGGGCAGATCAGACAGCAGTGTACAATATTTTGGCAAAACTGCTGGTATTTTCACAGGAGAAAACTATGGTCTTCCCAACCTCACAAACTTTATAACATGGCTAACCTTGTCATGAAACTTGTTCGAGCAGTTTTTAGTTTCTGGGTCTGTTTTGGTTTGTTTTGTTTTGTTTTAATACAAGGAGATTAGTTTCTGAGTATTAAGCTGTTTGTTCTTTTTTTGGCAACTGAACTTGCACAGGTTTTCATCCCTTGTCTGGGTTACTTGATCTCATAAAAGGAGTCCTCTTTTTGTTTAATATTTGTTCATTCATTATTATGCAATTACTTATTTAGATGAATGCTGAGAAGAACTTCTTCCGGTGGCTGGCAAAAATATTTCCACTGTAAAATACTTCTAGTATTGGTGATGGTTTCTTTGCATGAAATTTTTTTTGCAGATGACTTCATGGCTCTGAATATTTACAGACAGGTTCTTCGTGCTGCACAGGGCTGGACACTTTACTCTTCAGTATATAATGGATTTATTCCTATTAGCATGCCGTACAGAATGAAAAATTCTGGGACAAGTTTAAATTTCTTCTGTTCTTCTGTGCCAGTGCATTTGATAGATACTATTTTTAAATGCTGATACCAGTATGAACATAAAAGCTAGAAACATTTATATAAAATACTGAAGTCATAAACTAAATTCTAGAATAGTGGTTATGTTTTAATAATCTCTTGGTTATTCTTCCATAGAGTTTTATCTGTAGCCCTTGGGATGTTGAGTATGTAAATAGAGAATTAATGGTGTTTTATGACTTAGGTCATGTTTCTACACTAAAAGTGATTCTGCAGTTATTCTGCAAGGCTCTAAGTGCAGAATACTCAACTCCTATGAAAGCCAGTGTGAACTGAGAGCTTCCTCTGCCTCTAGGAAATGGTGAGCACAGTGTAGCCTTTGACTCACTGTTGTGGTTTAGGCCTGATTGACAGCCAACCACAGTGCAGCAGCTCTCTCTCCCTTCCCCTCCGGCAATGAGAAGGGACAGAGAGCCAGGCTTGGGGTTCAAGATAGGACTGGGATGGGGAAAAATCCCCCTTTTATGATCACGAGCAAAAGGCAGACTCGTTAGGGGAAGAAAAAAAGAACATACATTTATTACAGACACTAACAACACATAACAGAGTAGGACAGTGAGAAGCATTGCCACATCTTGAGAACACCTTCCCCCCACCCCTCCCTTCTTCCCGGGCTCAGCTCTGTTCCCGATATCTCTACCTCCTCCTCCAGTGGCGCAGGGGCAGGGAATGGGGGGTGCAGTCAGCGCTGCCACTTCCTTCACCTTTGGTGAGGGGAGTGTCCGGAACTTGTTCCTCCTGCTCCATCGTGGTCCCCCTCTCACAGGAGGCAGTCCTCCACAAACTTTCTCCAACTTGAATTCCTCCCACGGGCCGCAGCGTTCCCCACACTGCTCCATCATGGGTCACTAACTTCCTCTGACCGGATTCCCTCCCACGGCTGCAGCCCTTCCCGAGCTGCTCCGGCGTGGGACTCCCCCGCATGCTGCAATCCTCCCAGCGCTGAATTACAGCAGCGGGGCTACCTTTTCCCATGAGACCCCGGCCTTCTTCGGGTACCGAACCTTGATCAGCCGAGCAGGAACAACAGGCCATAAATCAATGTCTGCTCCACCGCAGATCTTCATGGGTGGCAGGGGGGGCCGCCCTGCCGTCTCACCACGAGATACAGGGGGGTCTCTGCTCCAGCACACCTCCCCCCTCCTTTCTTCCTCCGTTCCTCCACTGACCTTGGTGTTCACGCAGCTGCAGCAACTCCTCCTCACAAGTCCGACTGCCCGTCACCACGTCCCTTCTTAAATACGTTATCGCAGAGGCGCAGCCGATTGGCTCAATTTCCCAAACAGAAGTGGAGCTGACTTGGAGCTGGGGGAGCTTCGAGAAGCTTCTCACAGGGGGCCCCCTCCCCTGCCACCAAAAAACTCCACCACTCACTGAACCCAGGACACTCACTAAGAGGTGTTAGAGGGTAATTTATCTTTTGTATGTCCATCTTCTCTTCCAAGTGAAATTTACTGCCATATTGCATCATAACACCTATGTGCTATACGGTAGAAGAAAAGCAAGGGACCTCTGATCTAGGCTTCAAGTTTTTAGCATATGCGAAGGAAGAGGCAAAAAGACTTCAGTACCAGTGGTAGTTCTCGAGCCTTTTCAAACTATTTAAGTTATTTATTAATTTATTTATTTATTAAGCATAAAGCTGAGTGCCAAGTGCTTAATATTTTCCTCAGAAATAGCAATTTCCTCATCAGATCAAGTTTCACACTGGTAGGTGCAACAAACTTGGGAGCAGCATCCTTGGGAAAATGAGTAGATCACTGTGGTCAATATTTTCTTGTCCCTGATGTTGTCTGCTCTGTACGTGCACTGATAAAACTTGCACAGGCTGCCATATACTATTTTTCTGTGTTTCCATGTTACTTAAGTTCCCTAAAATAATGTCAATGTGATTGACAGCTGGATAAGGTTGGGTGTAAATATCAACCGGGGACAAATTTTGTTTTTCAGTTGCTATTGTGTTTAGGCTTCCTACCTTTTAAAACCATAAAAAGTTGGACAAGAGTGTTCAAATTTCACAATAATTTCTCTTTTAGTCAGACCTAGACCTCAAAGTGAACGGAATTGCAGCCAATAGGAAATGGATTTTCACTTTAATTTGCTATGAAAAGTGCACAGGGCATGTCTCAGGAAACAGATCTTTATTCAGTATGATAAATGGTCATGTTTACACTACGACAAGACTGTGGAGGTTTTTGTGTGTGAATGTGGGAGGAGTGGCTTCATTCCTTAGCCATTGGTGCTACAAAAATCTGACAGTCTATAGCCATTTTGCTACAAAGTGTAGCTAAAAAAGAGTTTTGTCTAGTTTCTATGTTTCCATGTGATATTTTGTGGCTCCATAATTATCCAGCCATCCAATATGGCTTCTGCAGGGTAGTACAGATGCTTACAAGAATTACATATCCTGCTTTCTCTTACCTGAAGTATCCTTTCTCCCCATATTCCAGACACCTTGGTGTTCGAGGGGCTTTGAGATTACCAGGTTTCACAACCTCTAATTGGGCAGTCTTTGGTGAAGAACTATTCATCATTTGGGGGTGGAGGGGGAGAAGGTTCTTTCCAATAACTCAGACCATATTAAGGGAAAAAATCTTTTTTCTCTCTTTCTGAAATGTTTGCTGCCTTTGCTGTCAAGGAAGGAGACTGATATTGGGCACTAAAGCATAGATTTGCGTATAACCATGTATATACATATCTGAAAAGTCCAATATTAAAAATTGCTATTCTTTTAAAATAACTTTGCTTTAAGCCTTTTCCACCTGCTAGTAGTCAGTATTTACAGATAGGAGCCTGGAAAATAAATATTATCTTCATATAATTGTCAAGTCCTCTGTCTGTGAACTTGAAACATCATGCATTTCCCATGTGTTCAGTATGGCTTTTGAAATCGGTCATTTTGCATACTATTTGCTGATTAGATAGTTCTACTTTCTGTTTACAGTCAGCTTCACTCTTATTGTTCCAGTGGTACCATTACTAGTTTGCAGTAGTTAATAATTTCACCTAGGAGTTTTTTATTTACAGTAAAAAAGGAAGGAGGGGGGGAGGTAAAGAGGGGAAAACACTTATTCACATGCAAAACTCTTTAGCAAGTACTCTTTAGGCCTACCTTTAGTAGAAACCCTAAACTGAAGTGTCAGTAGGGATTTTACGGGGTTAATTAACTATATGGAAAACTGGCAGTTTATCCAGTTAGTTACCCATTAGCCAGAAAGTGAAACTAGAACTAAATTGCCCTTTATGATGTAGAAAAAGAAAACCATATAGGTAGCCAGTTCCAGAAGGCAAAACAGAACTCTTGCCAGCTGCAGAGATGGAGTTTCCCTTGCAGAGGAGGTGTGGTCCCCAACAAAAGTTATTGGTGCTAGTTTTCAGTGAGGAAAGCATGATGAGTTTGTCCGGCTGCGTTTAAGGCTTGTCTGCATGCTGAAGAACAGCACAGCACATCCTTGCAGCTCTTATCTACTGAGTGATGTGGTGCACTGGTAGAGGGCTTTGTCTTTATTCACAACACATTCAGTGTTTCTCAGCAGGGGAGGAAACAACACTGTTGCCTGTCAGCCTGTCCTCTGCCACGGTCTGCAGAATAAACTGAACTCTAACTCACCATTTAAGAGAAAGAGGGAAAGGTAAAGAGAAAGAGAGAGAAAGGGATTTGCTCTCTAGCTTATTCATACATTAGCTTTCTGCAAAGGCACAAAGCAGAAGGAGCAGCATCAGCAGCCTTGCAAGCAGTGACTCTGTTTCCAATTAATATGGTCTGAGCTACTTTGAGAAGCCAATTTATTACTTACACATATAACACTTGAGCTTTGCTGAAAACTGGATGTGCCAAGCACACCTTTGCTTCTGATTTATACATAAAGACTTGCATCATTTACAGAACAAACCTTATCAGGAGAGATTCAACCAAGGCAGGTAAGAGATTTCTACATAAGTGTCACCTTCTACATTGTTAACATATGTTAACAAATATTACTTCTGACTACAATGCCTGGCTGTCATTGAGCACTTAGAACTGCTGCATTTGTCCTTATGCTGTGTTACCTTTATACAAGTCTAATCCCAAGAACATCTGCAATATACTTTAAAGATGTATTTTAAATTTTTCCTAAACATTAAATATCTTAGTGAATTGTATACCTTAAAAGTTAAGTTTTGAGTGAAGTAATATGTTGATAGAATGTTTTGAGCTATATCTCTTGCTGTTTCTCTGTGATGTTTAATAATGAATTTATAGCATTTAAAAATTAATTTCTCTGCTGTTATGTTCTGATACATAGAATTAATGCACCAGTTAGATTAACTTTTCTAGCACATATTTCCAGGAAGCCCTAAAGGATGTAACTGAATAGTTTTAAGAGTTAAGTCATGCTTATCCCATTTGCAGAAATACGGTTACGAGCTTTTGCACATGGCATAAGTGATTTTTTTTTTATGGTCAAGTGAGTTGTTTCGTCAACATGCAATTCAGTAAAAGTAAGGAAAGTAATATGATGATATTACAAATACAGTCCATGCCCAACTATGTGAAACAAAGCATGACTTGGTTATAATTCAGTATTATGTAAATAACAACACTGCTGATATTTAGCAGGTCAAAAAATAACAAAGCACTTTCTGGGGCACAGAGTTAGAACCAGTCTTCTCTGCAATCTTGACACTGTCTAGTAGTTGGAGACAGAGTAACTGAGAAAAATATATTGGCAAAGGTTTAATCTTTATGAAGTTTATAAGATGATAATTTTTTTAGGCACTGACTGGGTCTAATCTGCTGTGTCATATATAATTTTTGGAACTCTGTGCTTAACATAAAAAATAATCCAAATGAATCAGTTATAGGATGAGAGGAGAGAGCTAAGAAAACTAGAAGAGGATGGGTAATAAAAACTGCTCTAGTGACACTGAACATTACATTTAAACATCACTTACTCTAGTAAGTGCATAAATAAGCCTTTTGTCAACTACTTGATGCTGACGTGTAACTTTATTTTTCATTTCACCTGTTAACAGTCTTTTACTGTAGAGTTGTTCCTATTTAATTATTTAATATATACAAGATTTTCAGTGCTAACAGAATAAGGACTTTTGATGATATTTTCTGTAGTTTTTAATTTAACTTTGTCATGTTATTGCTAATGAAAGTGGAACTCAGACCGGCTCTCACAGTGCATGTGGTCTTGGGTTTTATTCAGTAGTAACTTATTGAAAGAATGTGAGGAAGTAAAAATAGATGAATCTCTGCTTGTCTGTACTTTTGTAACTATTTTTCATTTGGATTATTTTAGTTCTGAGAAGATGTGTATATTCTGCGTAGAAAATAAACTTTTGCTTGAAATAGTGCAAATTTTCAGATCTGTAAGAAACTGAAGACTTTCTCTAGAACTTCTTCACATGGCTTTTTAAAATGTGGTGGTGATCTGTAGGGAGGAAACAGAAGCTCTGCATTTCTGGAAGAAATGTTAAATCTGAATAACTCAAAATAAATGAAAGATCTGCTACAGTTTCCTATTAAGTTATTACCTAAAATATGCAGGCTCAGAATTTTTACTTGTCCCAAAGTAGGAAAAAAAAAAAAAAAAAAGAGAGAGATTATTCAAAGATTAAAAAGTTTGAAAGTGCCTGACAGCTGTTTGTTGACACTTTTAGACTTCTGAGCAGGAGACAACTTTGGGATAGAGCCAACAAAATCTTGAGTTAGATCCCTGAAGTGAAACAAATAATTGTAGCTCCAGTGACATCGAAGGAAAAACACCTGTTGAGGATCTCGTTTTTGGAGAGTAAACAGTGCCCATATTGGGATGCTAATGCTGTCTGCATGGTTTCTACAGGGATGTTTTTGCTGTCTGCTTTGCTGTGCCCTAAAGGGCCGGGCTAGCTGTGGTCTGGCAAGGATCTTTGACTTTGAAGAGAGCAGGGTCTAAGTGAGGTGCCCAGGGTGGCAGCCAGTAAGTACGTTTACACAGACCATCATAAGACTTTGAGTCCCATTCTGTGCAACTTTCTTTCCGTAAGAAATTGATAGAAGAGAAACTGAGAAACCTTGAAGGCACCTTAGCACAGCTCTAACAATCTCGGGACTTTCATATGCTCCCAGAAGGTGATCCCTGAATGGATGTGGTGGTACAGGAAGGCTGTGCCATGTATCATTATAGTGAAATTATGTCCTAGAAGAGAATCAAACCAGTCTGTTGGAAACACCAGTTTACTATGTAACTGCACCTGCAGGACAAGTTTCTGGTCCTTGTTGAGTCCTGGAGCGTGTCTGCTGAGCACCCTGATGGGCAGAGCTGGGCCAGCAGAAGTCATAATAAAGACTTGGAATAAATCATGTTTGCAATGCCTGAGGGAGATGCTTATCTACTATAAAGCACTCCTCTCTCTAGTTAGAAAGCACTAGAACAGTGATAGCTTATGCCAAGTTACTATTTGGCCCAGCATTTTATGGAACCATCCAGGGAACTGTTGCTTATACCAAATTTTATCGAACTTCCATTTTTGTCATTCCCTTCTGTGGTCTCTCAGTAGCAAAAAATCAGCACAGTGCGGAGCACCAGGTCTCTTCAGGTCATTCTTTGTGCCTAGAGTGAGGAAATTAGCTGTTCAGAGCACTTCTGTCAGCCCTGCACCAGCTGAGAAGGCCCCTTTGCGTAACAGAGAATGAGAATTTTTTTGCTCTCCCTTGTCTTGTTGTGTCACAGTAGGGATAATGCCTACTGTTGTAGCCTCTGAGGAAATGAACATTTCTCATGCTCACCACCTTCCTCCCACCTCCAGGAGTTATATTACAGTATTTGTCACTGGCATTTTTCAAAGTGCTGTGGTGCACTGGTCCATTGCTAGTGAACTGACACTTATTAATTCCTGTCACTTTAAGATTTGCAATGAATAGCTTGGGACTATATTTTTTCCGGAACAGCACAAGTTTAGAGGCTTCTTCATTTATATATATTTATGTACAGAATACATTTATACAGAAAATACATTTGTTTACTTGCTTACCCAAATGAACAGTTTATGTATACATAAATATGCATGTTAAGAAGCCCTGCATGTTTCTAATACAGGCTTTTCAGTGCAGTGGTAAATATGTGAGTTTCCCGATCTCCTGCTTCTGTGATATACAAACCACTATAAAGCTTCACCTTTCTCTGTTAGACCATTTATAGCATTTGCAGGTACTGCCTGGTATTGCATGGTGTTTGAGGAGTTGTAACTCATTCTTTGCATGTACAATCCCATGTGTTTACCTGTTCTATTGTTTCTAAGTTAGACAAAGAAAAATAAAAGCTCCATGCCTTGATATGCAGCTTTGTACTCCCTCAGTTCAAATTTGAAGCCTTTCAGGAATATTTAACTAATGAGGTTGATTGGACACCGTGTCTATTCCAAACCCTATTTTACTTTCACCCAAAGGATTTCTGACTTAGAAAGCATTAATCTCCTATTTCCTCATGATTTATATTCCTTCTAGAAGAAAAATACAACCTTTTCATTAACTGAGATATATTTCACAGTATGGAATCATTCAGTACCTTCAAAGCATAACTGATACAAAAATCTAGGAAAGGGCGAACTCTGCTGCAGTCACCAACACAGATAATTTCTTTTATTAAGACAAAGGACTTCCTTGAAAAAAGGTTCATATGGCTTGCCTGAAGCATCAAATTCAGGAAAGTCTAAACTTGCAGCTTACCTCTAAGTTTTTCTCTGATGCAGTATATTTTATTTACAGTCTTCTTAGAATTGCTCTCTTGTTTCTGACATTTTGATGTTTTGGAATTTAATGATTCAATTTAGACATGAAGGATGGTATTTATCTTGCATACTAGTCAGTTTATTATTCTAAGTAGGGCCTGTAATTTCCCCACTTTAGTCAGTGGAGGGAGGCATGTTCTTCTCAAAGCAATTTAGCAACAGGAGACTAAGATACATGGTATGAATAGACTCATGAAGTTCCCTTCTTTCTCTAGTGACTAGAGGGAGTGTACATAACTATAGAGGGCCTAGATCGTAAGCTTAGATTACACATCTAGCTTTAAGAAGTAAAATGAAGTAGTAGTGCAAGATGTATGTCTGTAGGCCTGTGAAGAAAGTCCTTGGTCTAAAGGGCTTGAGTCAGGATTAAAAATGCTGTAGTTGATGGAGATTCAAATTTTCAACACACCTAGGTCCTCCTTCAGAATATATCTACTCTCTAAACTGGTTACCAAAAACAGGCTAGGTATTAGAGACAGGTTAAAATTGCAGTTTGGCTGCAGACTTCTCATAATGGTGTTCTGGGATGGTGAAATAGGTAAGAAGACGTTACTTTACCGAGGTAAATTGCTGTGAGAACATGTCTGACAGCACATGTATTGAAGTGGATGGAAAAAGTTGAAAAGTACAGTGGCTCATGCTAATTCAAAGTAGTTTATGATTTTGGCTTGAAAAGCTATGGTCAAGGAAAACCTCAAAATGGATACAAGGCGCATTTCCTGATTAGCAGGTAAGATCCTTTTAACGTTAGAGAGGACCTGGAGTAAGTTCTTTCCTGTGCTTAGCTTAAACAGATTTCAGTGTGAGCTGCTGCTGAAGTGGGTGAACATTGCTTCCCCAGTAGTGTTCCACTCCAGTATGTTCTCTCTGCATTTTCTGTGTCAGCACCAGCAATACTGTGACGATGTGGGAATTTGGATCAGCTCAGAGATCTGGATGAAAATTAAGCTGGTAGAAGGAAGCTTATTCGACTCCTTACATGTCTGCACATGCCTTGTGCTGATACAAGGGTCTCAAGGACAGGCTTACATGCTCAGGAGCTCAGAAAGGATAGTGTTGTCCATTCCAGCTCTAGTGTGGCCTTAGATTCAGAAACTACACCTTAAATAGTCTCTGGAAGCTGTACGCAGGGGCAGTGTTTTCAGTGCCTCTATTCCAATTACTGCCTATGTTTAGATTATCAATCAAAAAATGATTATGTCATTTGATACGCAAAATTGATGTCCTAGTTCCCTCTGTATAACTTGATGGTGAGAACCCTCTTGATATTCAATTAGTTCACTAAACAAGGAGATGAAATGTGTTGGCTCTGAGTACATTCACTGATATTCCAATTGACTTCTATTATCCAGTCAATAACATGGATCTATAACGCATGATACATACCATTGTTAAGTATTCATTCCACAACCTCTGATAGCCTGAAGATGTAGGTGCAGTGAGTGTTGTGGTATGTATTAGACATAATCAGTGTGAGGATATAAAAAAGGCAGTAGTCAGGCACATGAAAATCATGAGTTTGGCTTGGTACCCAGAAGATTTTTATTTCAGAAGAATGAGTTTGGGATGGTTCTCCATGTCTTTTGAGTTTTGATTATTTAACCCAAACTCAGATCACATTTTCAGGCATTTCTCTGTAACCACTACAACCAGGACTTTTCATGCAATCACAGGCTTCAGAGAGTTGAGACTTTGAAAGTTTCCCACTAATATAAAATAAAACTAGCTGCATGACTGTTATGTAAGATTTAGGCCAGTTTTACAGTTATGGTTCATAATAAGTAGAGCACTGTGGCCATAATCCTTTTACACCAATGAAATCCTGTAAAATTTTTTGCAGAACTTTCAGTCCATCCTGGCCTATATTTTATGATTAAACTTGATCACCTGAAGAAGAATTAAAATTGTTCAATTTATACATGTGATACCAATGAGCAAGGTATAAAAAAGATTAAGAGAAAACTCATGCTGGGTGATAGAAAAGCTTCACTTTGGTTTGGGAATGCAAGGAGATGGAGAGAAGTTTCCAGGTTGCATAAGTACTTATAGAACTATTTTTCCTCTTTTCATTCTTCCAGTTTACTTGCCTGTCATCTGTCTTTAAGACCAATATTAGATAAAGCTTTGTTTTATTGTTCATCATTGTCTCTGTATTGGTGTCATTTTAGAAAAAAAATTTCAAATTAACTGTCTGTATTTTCCTGTATTCTGTACAGGGAAATATTACTTACATTAAGGTTGCTTTGAGACTCTCAATTAATTAGTTGCTGTTGACAGATATGCATATTACAAGTAAAAATTATAGGCTTCCTATAAAAAGAATTATTTAATATCTAACTAAAAGGAAGGACTCCTGTGTGTTACTAAATGTGAGTCTGAATTATCAGGTGACATAGTACTGGAATAGTAGATTTCCACAGCACCCATTTCCAGTCTCATATAGAAATGGTACTTCAGGGAGGGATGTGAGGATAAACCACTGTAGTCCCTTAGAAGTTCAAGGATCCTTGAAGACACTCTTGGTATCACAGTTACCCACTAAAAAAAGACATATCCACACTGTCTTTAATTTGTAGAACAAAATGACCAAAATACTCCTTAGTCAGATATGCATCACATCCCTTTTGGATTTTTTTTTTTTTGGTAAATTGATGTATTAAATATTGATTATATACAAATGGCACTGTAATATTAGTTAAACTTTTAATAAATGCAGATGCGGTTGAACTATGAAACTGTAAACTACCTTGCTACAGACCCAAATAAGCATCTGATTTTCAGTATATTCCATAAACTTTCCAAACACAACTTTTATATAATATTTTCTTACAGTGCACTAAACATATGCAGTCCAATCTTCATTGACCCTCTGTTAGTACTCATGACTCATAAATGATGATTTATTTTCAGTAGGAAATATGTGCTTGGTCCAGATGTTCAAACAAAATGACTCCAAACAGTCTGGCAACACAGGTTAATTCATGAATGAGTAGGTCTAAATTTTTCTAGAATAAAATTTACCATAATTCAAAATGAGGATGCAGTGTAAGAAAGACAGTAAAATGCAAAAGAACTGGACACGTTGTTTTTACTTCTAGCTTTTTAGTGTCAGGAACATATTATGTTCCTTCTTTACATTGTAGAGGTATAAAAATATTTATAATTTATTTAATGAAGGTGATAAAGTAATCAAACGGAATATATTTGTAATATCAACATTAAATTAAATTATATTTTTTTGGCTTCATTCAGAAAAGGAAGTTAGGATTTTCCTAATAGTTGGTAAATGATATTTAACTGTTGCCTTAATGCTATTTGCATTCAGTGTGCTCTGTAATTTCTTATCCTGGAAGTCAGCGGTGACTATCTCTAACACCAAATACTTTCATCTAACATCTTCCTTTGATTACTTAAAAGCCAATTGTATAATCTCTCTACATTGCAGCCATAGTACATAGATGGGTTGCAGGTAGGATCTTTTTCTGTTACATTAGGTGGGTTTTGATACTGACTGATATAAACTATAACTTATTTCTTCCTTGAGTTGTATTGTTTTGAGACCTAGCATTTGCTTCTGGCAGCTCTGGACTGCATCCAATAATGAATTCATTGCTTGGATTATCTTTCTCAGCTCTAATAATTTTCGTACCAAAGTATCCCATTAAAGAGTTAATCCTCATTTTTGTGAAGCCACATTTAGTATTCACAGACTGACACCACAAAATGCTAATAATAATTGACAAAATCTACTTTATTCTCTGACACCTACCTTCTATTGTCACTCACTTTGTCAGAGGACATTCCTATACCATTAAAAGTAAGAGGGATTTTTATGCTCAGTATGTTTCAGGAGTAGGCATACCTATACAGAAAATACCTTGATTGTTTACAAATAATAAGAGGATGCCATAAAAATAAGGTAAAATTCTCTTTGCGTCATATTATTTCCTTATCCTTATGTACAATGTAGTAACTAGTAGGTCATATACACTTTGTTATAATATATTTTTTATAGAAAGATACAGCATTTGAACAAAGCAAATATTTTTCAAGATACCTTGTGAAGGTTTCGTTTTCTACACCTCCTATGTGAGATTTTTGAAGGACTTTAACTGATAGATAAAGCATCACCGGAGTGCTGGTATCTTTTTATTGTTTGCATTCATGAGACCTGTTTGAGCATCATGATCTGTTCCCTTACAGGAAAATCATAATAATGTTGTCAAAGTTTCCCTTAGTTTCAGCAAGCAAACAAACAAATTGGTGAAGGCAAGGTAATAATTGTCTCCAGCCTTGAACCAAACTGTATCTTCAGCTACGGGCACAACACAGCTATGCTAATTATGAAACCCAGTTGCTTTGTGAATGTAGAGGGAGCACAGTGCTCTTTGAAAGTGGCCTATAAAACTGGAGAATGTTGGCTTCAAACAGCCCTTCCACATAACCAATTTATCCTCCATTACCTTTCATTCATATAATTTATTCATCCTGTTGTCCTTTTATATTATTTGTTTATGACCAGATGCCACCGACCTTTATCCTATGCTGTACCTGATGATATTCTTTATTAAAACATCACAT
The DNA here is from genome assembly GCF_018691265.1 of Tyto alba. NCBI lineage: Eukaryota > Metazoa > Chordata > Aves > Strigiformes > Tytonidae > Tyto > Tyto alba. The sequence goes on from NW_024881279.1 coordinate 16,115,533, forward strand.
TCACATATAGGCTAAGTGTAATAGAATTTATCCAGGTTTTAACATTTAATTAAAATTTCAGAAGAGATAGTGAAGTATTCACTGGAAGCCTTGAATGAGTATTACTGAACAGGTGAGTGGTTATTGGCACCTATACACATGCACACATACACACACATAAATTTATCTGAGGTAATTTTTAGTGTTAGTCTTATTTTCATTTTGATCTGTTTTAAGCAGGTGTAAGTACAGAGTTCCTCTTGCAAACTACAAATGTTAAAGGTCGGTGTAGAAAGTCAAGCCATTTTCAACAGCTGGTGATCTTATAAGAATTGCTTATGACATTTTACATTTGTGGAGTAGTAAGGGATTCAATAATTCATTTTCATTGTTCTTCTAAGAGGGGAGTCTTCCATATTGCAGGGTAGTCCCAAAGTATTTTCACAGTATAATTTTAAAGGACAAAAAAAGGGGTGGGGAACATGGTAAATGTAGAGGTTTTAAAGTGAATATGAAGGATTAGAATTTTTTTTTAATTTTGTGAGTTAGTCTGGGAAGTGTGAGTTTGGATTAATGACACAGGAATTCAAGCAAACAGAATCTAACAAATATTTTACTTGTAGGCTATTTTGAATGTGATTTACTTGCATTTTCAAATAAGACTGGATACACTTGTAGTTTGGAAAAGGTAAATGGAAAAGGTGATGGTTTTACTTTCATAGAAGAAGTGTGTCTGGCATTTGCAATTAAGATTCTCATCTTTGGTTTTCTAGAGAATCTTGAGGTGCTCTTAGAAGACAGTGTAGTAGCTGTATTTATGCATAATGGTTTTGTCTCATTTGGGCCATGGAAGTATGTCATCTTCCCCATGAAATTGTAAATTTGGGATGCAGTAACATTTACAGACAAGAATCATTATAGTACACCTCTGCAAACATCTTTATTATGCCATTCACATAAACACTATTAAGAAGTGATGGATTGTTCTGCTTCACATCTGAGAAGATAGGTATGATGGACAGACAAAGTAATACTGTAATCTGTTGGGGAAAGGCTTACAGATAGCTTCAGGAACATGTGGGAGAACACAGGAGGGTGTACAAGTAGTACTGTTGTATATAAGGTGCATGCCCTACTGAAAAGAGTTCAAATTGAAATATACAAGAGTTTGATAGTAAGAAAAAGTGGTTTTTAAAAATCCTAAATCCTATAAATACAGACTTTCTTGTTGTGCATAATTTTAATTGCAGTCTACAGTACAAACTAATTAGTGCATACATTTCATTGTTCAGCTAAATGCTTGGGACAATGCTTTCCTTGGATAGAATAGCCTGTCAGAAAAGCCATGTAAACATGTAGTATTTGCAGTAATTACTCACTATGTATTTAGTAGCCTCAGATGTACCCAGAAGCAACCACATAAAACCGTGGTTCCATTTTCCCTTGCTTGAGTCCTCTGCAGTAAGGTGTGTGGGGGTATACTGACAGTCTCAGTACAAATACTTGCTGTATCTATCCAGTAACAGATGCTGTAACTTACCTGCACACCAACATCTGAAGAGGCAGAAGGCAGCCTTCTTGCATGGTTGCTGGTGTTGTTTATGTGTCTTTAGAAATAACTAGAAAAGCACAAGTAGCCAAAATTGTCCTTACACTATCAATGGGTAGTATGATCAAAAGGATGAAGTGTTTTCAGTACAGAAATATTTCTGAGTTACTGGGAAAAAGAAGGTGTCAGCCAGAATAGGTGCTGGGAGAAGTGTGTTTGTATGTGATTTTATGTGGAAGCATGCAAGATGTTGGCTTTTGAATGCTGTAGCTTGACCTGTCTCATTCTATATGTCAGATCTGTGGAGGACATTTCATTAAAAGTGCTGCCCATGTAGTCCTGCATGTTTGCTTTGTGTTTTTCACTGGAAAAAATAATTGTGTACATATTTAGATGATCAGTACTTCAATGCAAAATTCTGCGACTTCTTGTTAAAGGAATTAATTGTATACAGGGTCCTGACAGAGTTGCATCATAGATACCTTTTGTCGGTGAAATGTGCTGTCAGTCTGTTCATTGGTCATACAAAGTCTAAGTGACTTTCATTTAAGGAGCAATTCCAGATTTTCTCAAGGGATGATGAGAATAGTGGCGCCTAGAATACCACGTGCAACCCAAAAGATAGTTACTTAATTTACCAGCCTGTTCATCACAACTCCCATTTTCTTTGTAATTCAAATATGATCTCTGAAGAACAAGCAGCAGCATCTGAAGATCAGCAGTACTGCACCTTACTAGATTGTGTTATTTGGAAAAAAAGTCAGTTTAAATGTCTAACATGAATTATGATTTGTTTAAGAGAGTGCTACTCCTGGCTGCTGTGATTTAATGTGGTTAGCCTTTCAGAAAATGAAAGCTATATTTTAATAGCTCAAAAACATGATATGTGATGTGTGGGACATATACAGTGTAATTATGAAACTAATGAGGGGTGGCTTACCAGTGTGATTGGTGAAGTTCTGCTCCAGTAGCTCCTGTTAATGAACTGTCTGTCTATGGCAGTGCTAAGCTTGGAAGGGTTTATATACTGGACGGTTGGTTAGATTGGAATGAGAATCTTCTCATGATCCCATAAATGAACTGGATTTTATGGCACTTATACTTGCCTTCAAAACTAACTTGACTGAAAATCTATCTACTAAGTCTTCTATGAACACCAAAACACATCTAGCATTAACATGTGGTAACTATCAGTATTAACACAAGTAAAGAAAAGCTGCAATTGTGTCACAGAAACAAACGACCGAACCATATTCCTGATCTAGCCTGTAATTGCAGCGAGACTGCGTGTACTGACACAGTGGAACTACTGGTGTACTTACGTATGAAAGAAGTCAAGTTTACCTGTGATCCAGCTATACCAAAGAATAGGTATTTCAAGGAACACATAACAAAAATGGTGATGAACCGTTATGAAATTACTTGAGTACAGGGGAACTTGACCGTAATTTCTTCCTCGCTCCAGCAGTTAGTTGTTCTGCTTTCTCCTCTCACTTACACTAATGCAGCCTTATTGATCTCACTAGCTTCAGGTTAGCTATTAGCAGCTGTTAGATATGCAGCTCAAGTGCTTGATGTACTATGGTTATAGGCCACTGGTTATCGTTTACAGCTTAAAATGTCAGTAATGATTATCAAGGTCCAATGTATGCCACAGCAAGCTGAACCCAAATTTTACAGTAACAATAATGTAGCATATTGCAAAATGTATGGCATCTTTAGGAAAACTAAACCAAACAGATTTTATAGGGAAATTAATATGAAATGAAACTAGTCTGTAAGCAGTCTTTAAGCCATTATGTTTGTCTTGAATCTTTATGCATCACTGTGTCCTAAAATTTTTAGCAATGAAGGTGCTAGAAAACTTTGTAGTGACAATTCATTGCAGGAGTTGTTGAAGGGGAAATATTTGTCTGAAGGTTCTTTCACCTTCAGGACATAGCTGGGTCTTTCCTCACATTGAATGATACAGCAAGTAATTTAACTAGGTGGGATAAACCCATGACTTCATAGTTTCCTAAACATTAGCAGTAAGTGACTAAAAATCAACTTTAGGTTATGTACTTTTCTTTACAACTGTGAATGTTCAAATGCAACTTTTTTATTTTGTTTGTTAAATGTAAGCCTAAATAACAATTTATTTCTGTTGCAAAGTTTCAGCTTTGTGGCAAATACTTATACATTTGACTTAAATGCTAAATTAGTGACAGAATTTGGCATTCTCATCTGAGGATATGCTATTTGGAAGCAAAATTAAAAGGAAATTGGATTGCAAAAAGCATTTCAGTTACTGGCTATTACAACAGCATGGAATATTTTTCTTTGCTGAAAGAGATGTATGTTACCCATTAAGTACTAAGCAGCAAGAACCTTCCTTATCACTAAGGAGAATAGTGTCCACTAGAAGTTAAAAAGTGGTTAAATTGCTTAGCTTAGGTAGATTTTAGCTGGGATTGTTTTTATTTCTGGATTTACCATCCATCAGAATTTACTGGTTTCTTTAGTTGTTCTGAGAATCAATCTGAAAAATGTGGCTGGAGTCAAGGCGTTGGAAGTAATCAAATACTGACATAACAAAAAAGCACTGTAACTGAAGATTAATGGATACCTTTTATTGGATTTTTCTACCGGGGAAAAAGGACAAGGTAGTTGAATGATTATCTCACATTATGGATGCTCCATTCCAAGCCGAAATTGAGAAGAGTTGGCAAAGGAGAGCATGGGTGCTCCCAGTGCCTGTAATGCTTCTGACACGGTGTATGCTATACTTAACCCTCTTCATGGGTCCAGATTCTGTTGTTATAAAGGCAAAGCTTCCCCCACCATTGCTGCATCTTGTTAGCATATGCAGGGATGTTCAGTTCTTTCAGTGATATTTACTTCCTGTGCAAACTGCCAGAACAAAGCCTAGGCATCACACTACAGGCAGGTAATCCTTTGCATTTCGGTGTGTGTATGTTAGTGAGAAAGGCATTTTATAGTTTTATTTTTAAAAATTATTTAAATGTAAATGGATTTGAAGTATGTATAAGTTTTTTAAGAGGAAAATATTATTGAACAATACTTTTTAATGCCACTTTCTCATCTAGACTTACGTCACCCAAAAGTGAAAATTTTTGAGGAAATTTTTCTTCAGGAGAAAATAATTTCTTAATAGGATATGCTCCATCCCTATGCCGCTTTACCCCAGCCCTCTTCATAGGCTGGTTGTTCCCCATCGGAGTGTGTTTCTTGGCACTTCCCTCACATGTCCAAACCTGAGGCTGTGGTGTTCTGCTGCCTGGGTGGTTTGCACTTGCTGATGTTAAGCACTGCAAAACAGACAGCTGGCATTAAGGGGGCATCTCTGCCGCAGCTCTCATCCTCAAGTGTCCCTGCTTCCGCTCCCCCTGCCCTCCCCCCTCCCTCTTTTTTTGGGTTGTTTCCCCCCCTCCCCTTCCTGCTTTTTCAACAAGACTCCCTCTCCACTGGAGGTGGTCTGTATTCATGAGAGAGGTGAGGGGCTGGGTCTGTTTTCAACGGCTGTGGCTGTCTTTCCCAAGAGGGGCTAAGACAACCAGCAGTTTTTGCATACATTACCTTCGCTTAAACAAAGCATAGAGGAAGTCCAAAGCTGATTATATTTGTCCTCACAGACAGCAGTTAACATTGAAATGAGGTGAATGACTTACACAATTAAATGTTATTTGAAGCTGTAGAGATTTTATTCATAAACATTGTCCATGTTTAGTGCTGTTTATCTTGTTTAAGAGAAAAGGAAACTGGGCCTGTACAAAAAGTGGGCCTTATGGGATGTACATGAATTATGTGTATGCATGTGCCACGTGCAGAATTACTACAATGCATTACGGGTAGTGGCAGTGACTATCTGTCACAGTAGAATTAATTACTTGGCTTTAATTAGAGGTTCTGACACTTTAGATGCTGTTTTTCTGATGGGTTGGTTGATTTGTTTATCAGGCTTCAATATTTTTCCCTAGTACAACTAATTTAATGAGATTTATTCCACTTCACCTGTAGTCCTGCAAAGGGAAGCCATCCTAGGAGAGAGCAAGAGCAAGTCAGTGGAAGCCTATTCCCTGGGAGGGCTGCTCGGGCAGAGGCCCCTGAGCACACAGGCCTTTGGCAGGGGCTGTCTGCACGAGGGAGAGGGCACACGTGTGAGAGAGGGGTCGCTCCTCTGGCCTGTGCTGCACAAGTGCTGTACAGCAGCGCTGCTGGGGATGCCTCTTGAATGCGGGTAATTCCCCAGTCCCGCTTCAACACCAGGCTTCATCAGTGAGATCCTTCTTGCAGTGTAGCAAAAGCAACATGTGAAACTGAGTTCATTTACACAGATGTTCATCAGGAGGCTCTTTATTTAAATGATATGCTGAGGAATTGTATGTGGGCAAATAAGATCATGTTCTGCCATATTTAATAGTGACAATGGTATAGTCAGTTTGATAATAGTTTCCCTTTCTGCTCTGAAGGATGAGGAAACTGGTGATGCCTAGTTGCTCTATAGTAGAAAACATGCACTTGTATGAATTGCCAGACACAGTTCACTGTCAGTAGTTTACCTATGTAACTTCACATTTAAATTTTTTTGAAAGATTTCCTTATCTTGTACATTTGCTTCATCCTCTGGATGAGCTAATACTGTTCTGCTTCTGAGTACATGAGCTCTGAGACAAGGGTACAAAGACTCTTGTCTTTGTAACAAAGGGATAAAGAGATTTATCAGTAAAAAAATGTAGTATAAACAAAGGTAGCTTATCATTTTAATCATAGGTCAGGTCATCAGATCTGCTGTATTTTGGTACAGTCATATGCCACTTATGTTTTAATGCTTCCACTATGAATTAATAAGTATGCTTGCTAATTTTATTCTTATATATGAAGGCAAAAGTCTGTTAAATGTTTTAATCCAATAACAAGAATTTGTATTTTGAAATATTGCTAGACTTTTGGCAATTACTGATTTGATTACCATGGTTTCATTAGTCACAGGGAGAGTTAGACTTTTTGGGGAGTTTACTTTCATAAATGTGCATCTTTAGCTTGTAGATTTTTGCATATCAATACATTTACTCCCTATTTCCTTAGCTGTTGTACCACTGAAAATGAAAGCAGTGATGTGATAGGGCGAACAGATGCAAAAGATAGAAAATAGGATTTTCTCATAGAGATCACTTCCTCACAGAACTAAGATGGAGTTGGTAACACAGTTGGCACAGGTCCTGGTGTTGGTTCTGGTCCTGACTGGATCTTCTTGGAGCTTAAGATATGATTAAAAAAAAAAAAATGCACAGTGATTGACATTGAAGTTAAATTGCGCTGCTGGTCAGACTGGGACAACCATCTGAAGAACAGCCTTAAGTGCTTCTGAGTATTACTCCACTTGACCCAGAGCCTTTTAGGGCTTCAGACACTGGTAAATTTCTACAGGATCTCAAGCTCCCAAAAGAGTTATAAGGGATCTGCCAAACTCATAGTCAGATGATTTGAAGGTGTGATATAAACAAACATTTAAAACATTAATTCAGAAATTAATTATGAAAGGTCAGAGACCATCCCAGTGCAGGACAACAGCTTTCAGAATATTCTTCGCTTTAAAGACCCTTTTTTTTTCAACTGGAATAACACATTTGCACTCTGTTCTGTAATAGCCCTTTAATCCAACCAGTCTGTCTCAGAAGCCTGTGTTCAAAGAATCCAGAATTAATAATCTTGAATTTATGCAGACTTGGAATTAAAATATTTTTCTCCTGGCTATATGGCTCCCATATACTACCCCCCATTGCATTTCTTTTTTGAATAATAAATTACTGTTTGGGGGTTTTTTTCTCAGTGTGGAAGAGGGGAGAGTTTTCCAGAGAGACTTAAAATGGCTATGCAAAATGAGGACATCACTCAAAAATTGCACCATATCAGGAATTTCAGAATTTTGTTTAATGTAACAAGGTAAGCATTTTACTATCTGATGTAAAGCTACACTGTTTTGAACAAGTGTGGTAAGACATTGAACTAAATTTTCTGCAACATTGAAAAAGTTGAATTCCTCTCCATTATTACAGTTGCCCTAAAATGGGTTTAAATAACCACTGGAAAATTTCCCCATCATGTGGGCTTCTCCCAGGAGCTTCATTCCCTTGCTTCTACCAGAGGTTTCGTCATGGCCTGGGGATCTGTCTAGATTCATGTCTGGAGAGTCCTTAGCTGCCCAGTATTACTTGCTATATCATATATTTTAACGCAGCCTTTCCCTGGGAGCTGGTCTGGCACAGGTCTAGTTCTAAAATAAGAGATGAGCAAAAGGCTATTTAACATTGTATTCTCTTTTTATTTACTGCACTGTGGAAGTAGCACCAAAACCTTTCAAACTCTTTAGAATTTAGCTTACTGTGGCCTTCAGGAGTTCCCTGGGGAATTATTACTCTAATGGTATTTTATTAATGGAGAATAGTACACCAGTTATCCCATCAGTGGGCACAAGCATGCTTTTTATTATCTTGATAGTTTGCCTTGATGGTTTAGTCTGGTTGTAGCTGTAGTGGTGTCCCTGGCTTAGAAATTGATGGCTTACTGAAGACGAAAGTTGTGTAACATAGATGACTGTTTTGTTGCAATTCAATTGAAACTGTTAATGACACATGGAGTCCAATTCAACATAATGTTTAGGACTAATTTCACATGTGCTTAAGCCTTGGCATAAAATTAGGCACATGCTTAAATGCTTGCCTTAATTAAAGCTTTATATTGGGACTTACAAAATACTTTTACTACTTTCCTTTGGGTTTATGAGCAGTTTTTTTTTTTTAGTTTGGCACAGAGTAAAGTTAAAATATTGCACATGAAGTAAAATTGAAGAGATGGGGACACCAGACTGGCAAGCACACGTTCATTAAAAACAGATTAGCTAAAACCAGGCTCTGATAATCCTGTAATCAAGACTTGATACACAAACCCATGGAAATGCTAAACATGTGCTGTAAATAAATAGATGATTAATTTCCTTTATTCCAATCTGTGCGCCTTAGTGAGAAATTATATTTCTCCTAAAAGATCATTTTCTTCTTAAAATTGCACCTCCTTTGCAGCTGCGTGATGTGTAGGAAATAAAGAGATAATTAATAGTATGAAGGTAGAGTTGGTCCCTGAGAGAGAGAACTTCACAGCACACTGTCAGGTTAGTAAATACTGCAGCAATTGGCAGTTATTGAAGCTGTGGGACAGAGCATTCCTTTAGCTCCTTTTATTCCTAAGATCTTGCTGGAGGAATAATGGTGACGCATGGGATGAGTGCAAATCTATATACAGCAAAGCTTGATACCTCATACCACAATGGGAATTTTTAGCTTCTTTCATAAGAAATTTTATTAAGTTTTTCAAGAAGCATCTGAGGTGGAATGAAAAGTGTAAAGAGTGATTTGTATGAGAGATTTGGAAAGATTCATTACTAGGGATTACGCTTAATGAAACGCATCCTGAGTGTGAGGCTGTGTGATTGGTGTGCTTAATACGTACAAATTAAATCTTCTCCTGGAAATATACTAATAAAAACAATGAATTAAACATCAGGACCAAGAGATGTTGGCTTATTAATACAATGTAACCCTATTTAGAGAATTCAAATTTACTGAACACAGATGTTGCCAGTAAAATAATTAGCGGAAAAAATTTAGCATCCAGCAGAATATCAAATGTATTAACTATCAAAGTTTGATAAAGATTTAAAACCCTATTAAAAGTTAAGTAAAAGGATTAGTGGAGGGAAATGTTAGACAGTTTTATGGTATTTAATGTAGCTAAACTCTGGAAAATGAAACTTACTGTTCAAAATCAGTGTTTTGAAATTACATATCAAGGAACATATATCATTGCTCCTTAGCTGCATTATATTTATATGTTTGATTTTTATTTTTTTTAAAAAGAAGGTCTCATGAGTAATATTCTCAGTGGAAACTGTGGAAAGTCGTACTGCCACAGGCAAAACTGTTGGAGACCAGTAGCAAATGTTAACAGTAGAATGCATCTTAAGAAGGAGCTTGTCAGATATATGCCATCAAACTCACACTTGCTGCCTGCCTTCACAGTTATATGGACCATGCTCTCTCTAGCAGACCTTATCATGATAAATTCAACAGCCACTGATACTGAAGATGCTATTTATAAAACAGTATGTCAGAAAATATTTTTTTAACATATTTGTGAAGTAAACCTAGTGTCCCGAGCCTTATCTGAATTTCTTATGTACTGTAGTTCATAGGACAGAATTTGTTGGGTGTTGATGTGAAGGTCTAATGAGTTCCTTTTGATGTCTTGGATGTTACTTGTTTTACCCTTGTGTTTTCTGCAGAGTCAGTATGCTAGAGGAGCTCCTAGGTGAGGATAGCTGGTATTATCATGTCATTTTATAAAGGATGAGAATACATCACACCTCTGCTTACGGCTGCTTCTTTTTAGAGGATCTTTGGTTGCTTCTTCAGCATTCTCTTTGACTGTATATATTGTGCCTAGGATTCCTTCATCTGTGAACGTGTTCCCTACTATATTGTGGCTAGTACAGATGGTTGCTAGCATAGAAGGCACAAATGGTATTGGACTGGCTACTGGGCTCTGTTAGTTGTAGCTGCACATGCTAGTTGCTTAGATCGTTCTGAAGTCCTTACACCATGTTTTTACTGCTCTAAGTACATGCACTAACTGGATTACAATTAGTGGTGGTTACTTATACACATGCTGTCATTGCAGCTTCTGTTTGCTAGACAGACACTGACCTTAAGAGTTTAAATAGTGATTGACTTCTGGCTTTTGACCACTCAGTGAAGTGATGCTAGTAATCTTTTAAACTGACACGTCTCACTGATTAGACATCCTGTCTCATGGATCAGACTGTTTTAATCAGTCTGTCTTTGCCTGTATTTAGGGTGATTCTAAATAGCAATGTCTATATGTTCTTAAACATGTGGGCAGTCGGATGGTGGACTTTTCATTATAATTCTTTATTTAGGATATATTATGTTACTTTTTCTCTTAGATGTTTGGCAGACTTGAAAGCTGAAGTTGTGGGTTTGACCAAGCCTTGATTGTACCTGAAGGTAGAAACTGGGGAAATGTAATAATAGTCACTAGAGAATGTAGTCATTATCTCTGGAGGTAAGGATTTCTGGTATAGTGATGTTACAGAAATGAAAATTAGTACAATGAAAACACACAGTAGGCATTACAAGGAAGGATAGAAATGCAATTCTTGACAGAAAGGCGTGGAAATAAAAATAGAGATTAAACATGGATTGGGAAGAGGACTCAGGACAAAGAAGTATTAGAAGTATCTAGCAAGAGAAGAGTAGTGGTAAGTTAGAATGTGGAGGAGAGGTCTGAAGAATAGAATAATGTGCTACAGGACAAAGCACATATGTTAAAAATGCTGCTACAAAGCATCTCTGAGTAGTGTTACATCTACTTTTCTAAAATTCAGGTTTTATTTTTTTGGTCCTAGAGCACTGTAACTTTTGGAATTAATCTAGCACATAAATATGAAAGTTCACAATTCAGAATTCGTAACTTTTCAGTCCTCATAAGCTTTAATCAGCATTTATCAGTAAGTAAAGCTAATTTTGTCCCCTTAATAGAATGTATGACATAATAAAGTTCTTTGGGGAGATAGTTACTAAAATTTGAGACTGTAGCCACAAAATTCAAATAGAAAGAATTAATTTAGACTCAGTGAGGACAGCACCATAATATGAACTGTGCATCTTGGCAAGACTGTGTGGATGGGAATAGATAGCAATGACTGCAAGAAATTGGCCCTAAAACAGCACCGTCAGCTCTGAGAAGTCCCCAGACAGAGGTTTAGGAAAATGAAAATGTGTTGCTGGCAGGAATACTCATCAAATTGGAATTAAGGTGCATTGTTATAAGAATAGAAAATGAACTCGTGAACGAAGCACCGCTGGAGTTTCATCCCAGTGCTGTGCTGTTTGCAGAAACAGGAAAGCCTTAAATGAAGTTTCAGAAGTTGTCCAGGTGCCAACTCTATTATTTTCTAACTATGTTTGACATAGCGGCATTTTGATTAAACCTCCCATATCAGTTTCCAAATACTTGCCTTTAAACCTTTGTTTCCATCCCTATTTCCCAGTCCCATCTCCTCATTCTTTGCTTTGGAAACATCAGTATTTTCAGCAGCTAATGATGAAGTCAGGGAAAGTATTGAGTCCTCTTTTTCACAGTCAAAATACTCCAGCCGCACACTAGAGAGCAACGGTATAAATTACAAACATGTTAATATCATTCTCTTCTGCATGCCATTAACAAATTTGTACCAGCAAATAAACATTGCTCATCACCACTCGATGCGTTATTAAGATTGTTTATGTATTTAAAGGTGAAAAAATGTATTTGTTTCCTTGTTATTGTCATAATTAATAGCATTTACACTGTGAACAGGAATTTTAACACTGGAAGAAAATGGAACTGTGAAAATATATTAAGAAGATTGACTGACTCAGATTCCCTGTGTTCGTTAGCATTCTTGATTTAAACGTGTTAGGAGAGCTAAATACATGGACTGCATAAATAAATAAATGCATAAGTTACAGAGATGATACATTGTCACTTTGCACTAGTATCTCTAGCTGGGCTTAAAGTAGCACCCTGAGGATGTCAGAAGGAATTTATAATCCACATACCCCAGCTAGGTAGCCCAATTTTCTTGAAATATTCCTAAAAGCATTCAATTCACTCCCCTTTTCTGAACCAGCTTCTTTGCATTGCAGTGAAAGGAAATGAGTGATCTGAAAAACAGGCTTTTGATCTGTAGTTAGTACATTGACTACAATGAGCTTAATGCCCTAAGTGCCCACTAGCTTTTTCTCTGATGAAGTTACTGTAAGATTTAGTGACACACACTTTGTGTGTTCTTTGGTGTACAGGAAAATCGCAGCGCAAAATAGAAAAATTAATCTTTGAATTTGGTTTGCTCTAAGTATGAACCCACTGCAGACAGTGAAGCAGCTGTAACTACTGTCTTCTACTCTCCCCCTTTCTCTAGAGTGTCTCCAGCCTCTGTCATCTGAGAATGCTGATAGGATGCAAAGCTAATTTTCTGACCATTGTAATGCAGTTATTTTGCTACATTCCCATTGCCAAAGTATGTAAGGGATTGCACGCATCAGCCTGAAGTTGTCCTCTGTCTGCCAGGGATAATGAGTTCTGTATATTTGTATGTGTGCGTGTGTGTATGTAATATTTATTTCTCCCCTCCCATATACAGGATTTGTAGCAAAAAGGAAGAAATCTGCCTGTTTTTAAAGGTTGACAAAGGTTGTTCAGGGTCATATTTCAAGCTAGCAAAACTAAGATTTCCCTTGTTCTCATTCCCCACTGGTCCCTGAAGTTATAATTATTGAGTTTCCTAACACAGTGGCTTTACTTTAATTTCCCGGCGTGCCTTTCCAGAGTCTGGCCCTGTAACTTTGCCTGAAACAGATAAATGAGATAAATGCAGTCCAATGCTGTGAGTGATTTTTATTTCTTCTTCTTCTTTTCATGTGTTCCAGCTGATGAACACCGTTTTTGTTGTGGTTTTCCCTTTTCACAGTCTTATGGAAATGGTAATTTTTACAACATTCACCTATGCTTTGAACTTCTCTGTGAGAGTTATTTTGTCAGTCCTAATAATATCAGAAAGACTAATAAGCTGTGTTTTCTAGATGTTTGTGCAAAATAAATAGAGATCTGAGTATCATGCAAGAGTAGGTGAAGAAACTTCAAAGGACAGAAGTGAAATCATTATTATCACACTTCCTTTGAAACTGTGGAGTTTAAAGCTGAAGCAAGATTAAAACAACCTAAAATACTCCTAGGTCAATAGAATTTATTGTGCTTCATAAAATCATTGTGCTCTGTGGAGTTTAAAGCTGTGGAGTTTAAAGCTGAAGCCAGATTAAAATACTCCTAGGTCAATAGAAGTTATTGTGCTTCATAAAAATCTTTGTGCTCTGTGACGTATCTTCTTTGAATTACCTTAAAGGTTAGCCGAGACTTGTTGTGTGCATCCTTCTTATAGAGGAAAACGCAAATCTACTGAAAACATTCATTAACCTTTGTGCAAGGTGCAAATCTAGTGAAAATATTCATTAACCTTTGAAAAAAATGGTTTCATGCTCTCTTGCTAATACCTTTTTTAGTGTGCTCTGCCTCTGTTCTAGGTTTATTATTATGTTTGATCAAATGCTTGCTACAACTTTTGTATAAAAGTGAATGTCAGTTAATTAGTAGCCTGTGTAGTATTTGCAGGATCTAAATTTTCATGAAATAAAATTAGGCTGGATGATGGCTGGTTGCTGTGAAGTTCACTTGTTTTTCCTTTCTAACAAGAAATTGTCATAGTCCTGTTTTAAAATAAATAAATAAAAGAAACAAAGGAACTATGGTAACCTGCACAGCTCGTAAAGTAGTTCCACTGACTATTTCAAATGTCTCTTTCATTTTCAAGTAATAGAGGAAATAACTCCAAAATGTACACACTTCAGAGACTCAGTCTAATTCTACTAGAATGTCTGTTATCTGTCATGCAAAGAACCACTGAGTCATCACCTGAAAGCTTTTAAAATTAATGGTAGCACTGTCATATGACAATTGTTTTCTCTTTTATTGACATTAAATTGTAATTGTTCTTTGATGTGACAGAATCACTTAATGCTCTCAGAGTAACAGTAATGTCTTCCATAGTGAAAGAGTCTGTATCCCAAACCCTTTCTTCTTTACTATCTCTAGATATGCAATTGGTGAACAAATCACCTCTGTGAAAATAAATTAGTAACTACAGCTCACTAAATTGAGTGGAGTAGGCTCAAGTCTTCCTAGCTAGAGTAACTTTCAGGAATAGGGCTTGGAGGGAGTTACTATTTAATGATGTAATGGAAATATGAATGCCAGGTTACACTGTGCTAGCACATGATACAACACATGGAGAAGAAGGTCAAATATAATTTTTCAAAATGTATTGACAGCTGTGGAGCTAAAGGACATTATTTCATAATAGTAAGAGAAATGCCATTTAAGGATATTTGAAGTTTGGGCTTGTTTTTCTTTAAAGACAGACAGATGTTTCTTAAAGGAAGAATTGAAACAGTTGTCAGTGGGGATTTCTAAAGTACTTTTAAAAAAGAGAAATTGTACTCTCATCAGGCAGTCTATGTATTGAGCTATAAAGATGTGGCAAAAAAATTATGACATTGTTTTTAAAATTGCTGTTTCAGCTCCAGTGAGACATCATATTTTAACTGATAAGTGCTAGGAATAATGTTTTGCATAAATATTCCACAATATTGAGCAGATTTTGTGTCTATAATTAGAGCTTTGATTTACTCACAGACAGAATTAATTAGGGAGTAATAGTTGTGCTGTAATTCTTCTATTATAATTCAAGCTCATTTATTCTTCTTCTGGATAAAACCAAAGGTACACAAATATTTATTTAGCCTTCCTTAAAATACTGTAAAAATAATCTGTTTAGAAGATAAATATCCTGGTACTAAATAGAAGAACATGTGTTGTTCAGTCCAAACTTAATTTTATACTTAATTTACACTTGATAGGGTGTATTCCAAGAGTGCTAGAACTCTTGAATGAGGAAAGATCTGGAAAGAAAGTGGGCGACCAGATTGAAGAGCATTTGAATGAAACACAGTAAATCCTGTGGTTACTCTCTGCTGCTTTCCTGCATCAGAGTTCTGGAATAAGGAGAAAGGAAACAGTTTCCCTGTAACATCTTTCTTCCAAGCACGTTCATGCAATATGCGGTAGATTTTGCGTATCATTCACAAACAAATGTTCCTTTTAGAAATGGGAGTTTATCAGTGTAAAGGCTAAGGTAAAAGAACCAAGGATGGGAACAAGAACTACTGGAAGTCACCCAGTCTGTTCCTTAGTGCTTACTCTTGTGCCAACTTGCTATCTCTTTGCTTAAGAGCAGCATAAGAGCTTGGCTGCTGGAATTCTTCAGCACATTGTCCCCCCTGTACAGCAGCATGTCAGGGGTGAGATGTCTAACTACAGAAAAAGAGGACAAGCTTGTGACCTGCTCTGAAATGGCAGTACTCAAAGCCAGATTGAAGCAGCAGCTCTCAAGGGCTTTGGAGAATCTTCTCATGGTCATTTCTTCAGATGACAGATCTTCTCTCCAAATACAGGGAGACAGAAATGCTGGGTGTCCTGGGAGCACGGTCGAAGAGAAGAAAGATCATTTGTGGAAGAGGGAGAGAATTGAGTTGCACTGCTGCAGTAAAAAATGGGATGTGGATTTGAACCATCGGTAGCTCTAGAGATTCATTTTATCAAGCTGTTATATGCTATGGTAAAACTGAGAAACTGGAGGAATGAAAGGCTAGAGAGCTGCTTGTATGATAGCCTGTCCAATATATTACCACCATGATCTAACAGCGACCTGACAGGAGGTGTGAGTGGCCCATTCCCTGTTCATTTCCGTGAGGAACCAAGAACTTCTGTTTTGCATTGACACCAGATGTAATAATCGTGCTGATGCTGAAAACAGCAGTTAGCCCCACTGTGGGGTTATTTTTAACCTGAGAAACTTTCTTTCCAAGTCATGACCTGGGCAGGTCAGAGGGCAATCCAGGTGTTAACAATTCTCCTGGAGGAATGCACCTTTCACTCATTTCTACAACCCCAGTGGATGCACTTTTACAAGCAATTGATGTTGAAAGAACATATACTTACTGCCTCATTTAATCCAAATTCTGTTCTCTTAGACACATAAGTGAAAGTTTTGACTGTCATTTCAATAACTTTGAGGGATTTTCCCCCCCTTCTCCTCCTGAACCTATTTAACTTCTTGTACTTGGAAGTAAGTGTTTTCGATTGTCTGTGTTAGATCCTTCTCTGACAGAAAAAAATCACTTTGTAGTTCAACTCTTTGCTCTGAGCACCGATAAACTTAGCCTGGAGTCTTTTCACCAAGTTCTTTAACTGACTCTTCAAAGTTCTGGAGTGTTTTTGCCTTCCCTATAGAATGAAGGGGACAACAAGGTCCCAGAAAGGAAAAGAGTATAATTGCATTTAGAAAGTCAGATTCTTATTGGCTGACCATCAAGTCATCTTTTGAGATGAACAAGATGATGCATTTTAATGGGATGATAAACTGATATATTAGTAGATGCACGATCCTCATTCATGTCAAGAGCAGCTTGCTCAGCAGATGTCCTATTTTCAAAAGCCGATGCCTCATGAAAATACACACCAAATGTGCACATACATCTATTCTCATCTGACATAATGAATTAGTTTGTGAGCAGTGTTTTTTCTATACAGTCTTTGTACATGTAACATGTACGTGGTCTCTGCAAGGCATGCATTGGTACAGACTTCTGAGAATCTACCCTGAATGTCCAGCCTATGTTCTAGTTTCTTTTCATACATTCTCAACATTGTTTCTTAAGCTATAGACTCAGGAATACTAGGTCAGCTGTTGCCTGAAAGTGTAATCACCCTTCTAATACTTAACACTGCAAGTATCCTTGGGGCAAGTGTATGCTGAGGCAATACTCAGTGCTGACAAGCTAGAGGCAAATGTTTCTTTCAGCCTACTTCCCTTGTTTGTTTAGCTGGGGAAAGACATGAGCCAAAGTGGCGGAGTTGTGCTCATTGCTTAGAATCAGGCCTCATGTGGTGGTGAGCAGCACAAAGCACGCAGCTCCTGTGATCACCTTCTCAACAGCTTGCCTTTTTCAAGCTGTTGCAGCAGCCATGTGGTCTTGCTGGCCCAGAAAGCCCCACTGAGGAAAGCCATGCTAGCCGAGGGCTGAAAAGGATACAAATCAGCCTTCTAGATCTAAAAATAAAACCATACATGCCAATGAGAAGTGCTTCTGTTTGATTAAATATCCATTCACTGATACATTTGAAGGCTGCATCCTTATTTGCTGGTGGTGGATCCCATGGCCCCGACCCTCAGTGGAAATGATTCAGAGTACTGTATCAGAAAATTGCTTTGATGAGTCACAAGTTTGCCAGTTTGACTTTAATAGAAAAATTGCGAGAAAGTATTTGAGTTATAATTGTGCTGGGCTTTTAAGAATGCATGAGTGCAGTTTCTATTCTTCACATTTAATTCTGGTTTTGAGAACAGAGAATAGTATGAGAAATATGGGCATGATTTACTAGTTGCTTCAGAACAGTGATGAAAATGCAAGTGATGTATTAGCAGAAGAGATTCAGTCATAAATAATAAAAAACACTTCTGAAGGTGACACAGATTCTAGTTATAGCTCACATATTTGATGATCTTATGAAAATTGTTTATGTTTAGATTTAAGAATGGGTATAAAATTTTACTCCTATAATGTAATTAGCAATATCTCCTTACGGGATTACAATTTATCTCTTAAATGCAAAGGTATTGCTGAAGGAATGTATCAGACTGTCAGCAGAGTTATCACTACAGCTTCCTGGTGCTGTCCTGACAGTTTATTTTGGGATTAACAGGGAGGTCTAAAAATCAGTCATTGGCCACTCTGGTTATTACTGTTGTTCTGGAAATAGGGAGGAGCCAAAACTACAGAACCAAAATTACTAGCTCATTTGAGAGTCTTGGTGGCAAGTTCAGCTCTTGTGGCAGTCTCTAAAGGGTCTTCTGACACATTTACTTCTGTAGACATTTGCATCCGTGCAGAAATGCAGTTGAGTGGGGTCTGTAGACTGTATTTGTCAATCCTAATTTTCAGACCTGAGAGTTGACACATCTGCTAGGTGTGGTTGTATCAACTGTACTATGCTTGCCCTTGGCTGTGACACTTGGCAGGTTCTGTGAAGGTGCACATCTAGGTCTATCACCCCCTCTAAGTACTAGATTTTTCTGTGCAGGCTTCATGGGAAGGCTAGACTTTGTGCTTGCACAGTGAAGTCTTATGGAGATAAATCAGAATCAGATAAGCTATTTCAATTAATAAATTTTCCTTAATCTAGGGACAGGCATCTGTTATTTTATGTGACCAGCAGTTTAGAACTTCGATCTTTTCTTCCAAGTAGTAAATTTACAAAAGCAATTTTCCTGAGGGTCACCAAATGTGTAAGGTATCAAGTTCTGATCCCTGCAGCGTCCAGTGGCTTGGAAGAAGTCCAGAAAGTCAAACTTCTCTGTGGAATATCCATTCTTGTCACCATCTTCTATTTATAGATAATTTGCATGTCTCAACACTAAAAGACCAGTACCTAATTTATTTCCTTCCAAACTTCCGATCATTTAAGAGTCACAGAGCTACTTTTGTTCCCTACTACTTTTCTGTACCAAAGGATCTCAATTAAACCATAGAAGAATCAATAAAAAAAAGTTTCCTATGCAGTGAAGTCTATTTTAAGATGTTATACAGCAGATATAAAGTTGTTAGGAATGTAATATGATATAATCTTTGCTTGTAAGGAAGATGTGGTAGAATAATAGTTTTTCAGGAATCAAACCATTAACATGGCATCTAGAATGGACCAGAAAATTCAGCCTGTTTGTGGGGTTTACCAAAAACCTGTGCTTCAGCACCTGGAAAATATTTCCCTGAACTAGTAAGCCAAGTCTCTGAATTTAAAACCTTGTGCTGTCTATCATCATGTCGTAAAAGGAGGGAAATGACAGTTTATTACAAATTTACCTGAAAGATCATATACTTTGTTCATAATTCCTCATGTGTGTGTGCGTGCATGTGCACACATGTAATTATAGAGCAAATTCTGCAGTTGCCTTGAACTTAAAACAGATGAGCGATACCTTTGTTAGGAACTGTGGGTGTTTCAGTGATAATCAATGAAACTACAAGATAACTAGTACCAAAGAGTAATGTGAAAAGGAGAAGGCTCTACACCCAGTTCTTCAGTCTGCAATCATGTTTAATGCCATGCAGATTCTTGAAGTCTTTAGTTATTCAGGCAAAATTCACACATGAATATTAATGAGAACATGATACCCTCACCGATACAAGTGTTCAGATACCACAAAACTATTTTATGCTGAATATTTAATGGCTAATCATTCATCATCTCTTTGTGATGATTCAAAATGTGACTACATGATAAATTAATTCTGCAGTGGTTGGTATGGTGTCAGATAAACCATGTCTTTTACATCCTCCAAGTAAAGTAGGGCATGGGCCAAAATTTCTGCTGTAGTATATATTTATAGTTGGTAGAGCTGATCAATTATTGTGATCTGTGAATTTTGAATAGTCAGAATTACCTATAAACTCACCAAAAAAAGGTTTATATTCAAAGAGCATCTAGCAGAAGCCTGACAGCGTCCAAAGTTCCCATGATAGATGATGTTTGAGCTGGAGTAAAATTTCCTGAACCTTCTTTTGATATGTGCAAGCTTCTTAGAATAAAACCCCCCAGACTACTAACGCTCAGAAAACTGAAAGCTTTTCTAAGCTTAGTTCCTGGTGAGCTAGTTGGCATAAAACCAACTTTTTATGACTTACTGTAATAACAAAGATACTACATAGGTTTATTCTAATCACAATTCTCTGCAGGATTCAGTAGAGCTTGATACATTTGTGAGCTTTCCTGGAGCAGAGTTTGCATACCTTTCCAGACTGAAGTACTGCAGGAAGGACAATTTGGATTATAATATTGCAAACATGTCTATATGGTATCTGTTTTTGATGAAGTTTGGTAATTACATTTTTGCAGTATAAAATACATTCCCATACTCTGCTGCTGGATTTGAGGCCACAATTGTATATTGCAGTTATGTAATTAGAAATTTGTAATTTTGGCTCCTCACCTGAAGTGAGTTCTTTTGGGAGAATGATTTCTAAGACTTTGGTCTATGAACTTAAAATTGCCAGAGTTTTCAAATACAGATGCTCTTAGACCTTTTAAGGCTTTGAACTTTGGAGTTAGGGTGTTCAGTTTCAAAGACGAGTGCTGCTTGTATGTTTAGTTGCACAGTATATTTGGAACACCTATGACAATACCTGTGCTGGGAAGATCCTAATAGATCTGCTGAAAATGCCAAGGTGAACAATTTAGGCTAAAGAGTGAGGAGAACTGTGCCGGGCCTCAAATACATTGTGTTTCTCAAGTCTGTGAACTTGAACAGTAAAGTGTACATATATGAAAGAGAAAGTACCACCATAAATAAATTGCAAAAGTTCACATTGTAAGTCTTATCCTGTTGGGGGGGGGGAGGCAGAAGTTTCTTCAATTCTGTTTGTTCCAGCCAGACTTTTATGTTGCTGCTATGGTTATGAGATCTGCAGCCTGTACATTTCCACAAATTAATCACCTTGCAGTTAAAATCCCTCATCAAGATTGCATGCCAAAAACGGCAATAAAAACAATAATAAAAAACTCCAGCAACAAACACACCAACCTGAAGAGACCGCAGCAAACCATTAAAACTGAGATGATTCAAAATAAATCTTTAAGCTTTCTCAGTACCCAGTCAGAATGAAGAAACTTTATTTTCTTGCCAGCTATTTCTATGGCTTATTCACTGTCATATCCAACTGCCTCACTAATGTCAGTTATTTGCCTTCCCAGTTTGCCAGTCTAATTCATTGCAAGGTGTATAGCAACTTGCTAGAGAAGTCTCTAACAGTATAGCATACTGAATCTGTGTTGGCCACCAGGTCACTTTGCCGTACTGACATCTGCAAAATAAACAAGATACTAGCTATTTGCATGTATTTTGGGAGTCATACAAGCATAGAATGGTTTGGGTTGTAACAGAGGCAAAAGATTATCCAGTCCCACCCCCCTGCCCCGGGCAGGGCCCCCTTCCCCCAGCCCAGGGTGCTCCCAGCCCCGTCCAACCTGGCCTTGAACCCTTCCAGGGAGGGGGCAGCCACAGCTGCTCTGGGCACCCTGGGCCAGCGCCTCACCCCCTGCACAGGGAAGAATTTCTGCCTTAGATCTCATCTAAAACTTCCGTCTTTCAGTTTAACACTGTCACCCCTCGTCCTACCCCCACACCCCCTGACCCAGAGTCCCTCCCCACCTTTCCTGCCCCCCCTTTAAGCCCTGGGAGGCCGCTCAAAGGGCTCCCCAGACCCTTCTCTTCCCCAGGCTGAACCCCCCCAACTCTCTCAGCCCGGCCTCCCAGGGGAGCTGCTCCAGCCCCCCCAGCATCTCCGTGGCCTCCTCTGGCCCCGCTCAAGCAGCTCCGTGTCCTTCTGCTGTTGGGGGCCCCCGAGCTGGCCCCGGCACTGCAGGGGGGTCTCCCCAGAGCGGAGCAGAG
Organism: Tyto alba; assembly: GCF_018691265.1. NCBI lineage: Eukaryota > Metazoa > Chordata > Aves > Strigiformes > Tytonidae > Tyto > Tyto alba. The sequence goes on from NW_024881279.1 coordinate 16,137,300, forward strand.
GGGGAGAATCCCCTCCCTGGCCCTGCTGCCCCCCCTGCTCTGGCTGCAGCCCAGGGCACGGGTGGGTTCTGGGCTGCGAGCGCACGGGGCTGCCTCACGGGCAGTTTTCCCCCCACCAACCCCCCCAGTCCCTCTCCTCGGGGCTGCTCTCCAGCCACTCCTCGCCCAGCCGGGGTTTGTGCTGGGGATTGCCCCGACCCCTGGGCAGGACCTTGCCCTTGACCTTGTTGAACTTTATGAGACTTGCATGGTCCCACCTCTCCAGCCAGTCCAGGTCCCTCTGGGTGGATTTCCATTCTCTGAATGGGAATATGATCTTCAAATTGGATTTTGGCAATACTAGTTGCATTTATTTAATGGCCCCTACTTAATTACTCTGATATGAATAGACATGACATTGTTATATTTCTAAACTTATGTATGTACTGAAACACATTTGTGGTGCCATATTAGACATGTGAGCCACTGAGATATCCCTGTGGGGCCAGCAGATACAGCACGGGACTGGCAGTAGACACGTCTTATTCAGACAAGGGAATTATTCGTTAAATGTCATTAAATTAGGGTTATTGATGAAATCAGTGTCCAGTTAGTTAGCAGAAGTGTTAAAAGCATTAGTAAAAAACCTTCTGGTCCAAGTTTAGTTTAATTGCTTCTGGTCAGTGTTGTTTTGCTAAAAATCCTTCAACGGGGTTATGTATGTGTGCAGTGTAAGGCATCTACTTGGAATTGCGTGTGTTCTGCCTAAGGCTTCAGTTTGCAAATGAATTCACAACTCTAGGGTTTTAATTTGACACATAGTCACAGGCTTGAGATACTGCCTGTAAAAAGAGGTCTCTCTGGAGGAACTTGTTTTAATTTCCATTTACAGAATCAGGATTAATGAACTGAAAGTGTTGGTGGGCATTAATGAAAGGTACTTCTTTTGGAATGAAATAAAAAGAAGGCATAACTCCCATGCAGAAGGATAATGCTTCAATTTTAAGTTTCTGGAGGAATTTACAAAGCTGCTATTTGTAATGTATGGAATGCCTTCCTCTGGATGTCATCCATACAAATAAGAAAATGAGGTCCCTACTTACATAAAAAGTAAGAAACATGTAAATAAAAAATGGGGGAAAGAGGCAGCAATGAGCAAATGGGCAAACTGGAATTTAACAGATACCTTGCAAGTCACACTCCTTTCCCTCTTAGTCTGTTTAACACTTCCACGGTATGGGATTTATGGGCTTTCTGAAGAAAGATATTCTATGAAGCAACTTAACATGGTGCTGAGAGGTGTTTCACAGAGATTTGGATGCGAGTTGTGGGCCCAGGTGACTCAGCAGGAGAAAATTTAGGAGCCTAGAATTTCAATGAGATGACTGCCTTCTGTAGAGTTTCTTTGAAATTTAAGTATTCAGCTCCTTGAGGTTTATAGAGAAAACAGATGGAAAAAGAAAGAAGAAAAATATAAGTTAGTGCGCTTTAGATGGAGAGAAAGAGCTGGCCCAAAAGCATAGGAAAATCAGAGGAAAGAAAGGGGGTCTTGGGAGGAGCAATAGCTGACTTGAGAAATATAGAGGTTACGGTGATCTTGGAAATACTCTGTGTAAATTTGAGGTTTTCAAGTTGAAAAATGTTTTTCCACAGGAAATATGATACAAGTCTTGAAAAGTCTTGGAAAATTGTATCTTAAATTAAAAATACAACACATCTGTTCATGTGTGTGTTTTTCTAATTTATCACTTCTGGTATTCAGGTACAATGCTGCATGCTGTAGACAAACACCCAGATCTCTTTTTTTCAGTATATCAGCTTTTTTAGGGGTGGAGTTTGTGGTTAGCTGAACATGTGCAAATACCTTTGTGAATCATAAGCAATCTCCAGAGCAAATATTCTTGATTTGGTTCAGCAAGGAAGAGTGGTTACATTATATAACAATGAGTGAAGTCCTGTATGTTGTGATACAGTTTCTTTAGTCTTGTATCTACCCTTTTTTTATTTCAGTCTAAAATGGGCATGACAGGACACTGCTGAAATAACAAAACAGGGCAGTCTGTTTTAAAATAGTTGACATTACTGAGAGAGTCAAATCCAATAAAGGATCAACCATTTATTTTCTCTGTTGGCTAAAGCAGGAAAGCATTGTGGTCTGTACTAGTGGTCTCTCTGTAAGTAACATGTAATTGAAGACTGAACATCAGTGTTTCTCAGACACAGCAGATTAACAGCCTCAAAAATGACTTGTTATCCCCCACATGGGTGGGTTAGTGCTGGATTTATCTTGTCTTTTAGCACAGAACAATCATGTGGATGTCACTGGACTTGATACTTGCTTCTTGTATGAAAGCTATGCACTTCCTTCCCATACTGACATCTGCTGTAAATTGTGTTGATGATGAAGACACTGGTTTGCAATGGTATAATAATGTAATGTAATGCTGTACTAATGCCTTTCTTATGTAATGGTATTAATACTTCACCAGCATTAAAGGATGGTATTTTAACAGCTCATTTGTCCCTGTTATTAAAATTCTGTAGTGTTTAGTCCTCAACCCAGGACAGTGATTTATGCATTGAAATCTGAATGCAAGTTTTTTGTTCATTTGTTTCCCAAAGCTGGAAATATTTTTCCTAGTTGCATTTATTTTGCCTAGTTTACTACAGCCTTTCTGTCCAAAATTAACTGCCAGCAAGGGCCAATGTTAATTTGTCAACAGGTGTGGGGGTGTAAGCTTATTATGAAATGCCTGCAGTCTGGCATTGATCAAAAGATTACAGCTTTCATCTGTAAATACAAGGGATTAATAAACTGATGGCATTGCATCTTCCTTATCTCTTTATTTCGCACTGCATATGGGTGGTGTTTTTGGGGTGCCGACGCTTTCCTCACATATCTGAAGGAACTAAACTAGCAAGTGCAGTAGCGGGTACCGAGCGCTGAACCTCTGCAACAGCAACAGCTTTCACTGTTCTCTGCATTGTCATCTCCCTTAGTAGTCATAAAATACCATCATATGAGAGTTATGGTCTGTGTATATATAGGTATGCATATGTTGATGTGATTTTGGAATAAAATACTGATTGAATTTCACACCCTAGGCTGGATTTTCTCCATTTTATACATAGTATATCTAGTATACCTGTCTGTGAGGTGTACACAGAGAGAATGTACATATCTGTGTGGAGCTGGTTTTAATGCTGGAGAAAGAACTACTATAAGGCAGCAACAGTTATTCTAATACTTTGCAACATTTTACATTTTTAAATGGTCTTTCCTCCCACTTGTTTATTAATCAGTTCTGAGTTAAATCTCACAAGCCATATGTGTAACAAGAAAGAAATAGCATGCTCTATGTAGACAGATAACTGCTCAAGCAAACTGAAAAGAATGGTTGAAAATACATTTACAGGTCTTTACTAATGATTCATAAAATAGAAAAGTTTCAGGCCATACCTATTCAAGACAGCACTCAAGCTGTTTTAAGTAAGGATATATTGTGGAGTCAACATCTTTGCAGTGAATTAGCAGCTGAGGTGGCAAATAAACTCTTCAGTGCTAATTTCTATTTCAGCAGTCTCATTGTGGGTCATGCTCATTCCTTCTTTAGAGATTGGTGTAACTTCCTCTAGGTGTTACATGCCAAAGATATGTTACTTTTCAGGCAGTATCTGTGCAAGCTTCCATCAGTAAAAGGCTTTGAGGTCCTTCATTGTCTGTGCAGGCCATCTTTTTTGACTTTTAATGGCACGCTTGAGTCTGAAATAAAATATAGTTACCAAAGATGGCAAAGTGTAAACAACTGCATGAAGTACCTTTCCATTTTGAACACATACACACAAGTCTTGCGTCCAGTTCACTTTGATATTTGGATGCATTTACTTGCAATTAGAAACTTCATATTCAGAAGAGAATAATCTTTTTATGAAATTAATTACAGTTCAATTCCTAATAGATCTAAGTATCAGGATAGTTATGGGAATTTATAACTGGCATTAATTTCCATTGGTTTTGTGTGGCATCTGCATGTACACATAAATCACTCAGATTTTGGGTATAGTGTGGCGTGTGAAAAAACAGATGTGAAATTCAATAGTTGCACAGTGCAGGTGTGCTTTCATTGCTGACTTCTGAGAAATGCAAATCGGTATGAACTCTTAGTTCTTCCATGTTTCTGAAAGCCAAAGGTTTGAAATGGAAGTTCATCCCATTGCAGTGGATCTCAAAATACTCTGTGTAATGCACTTTCTCAGCAGGGCTGTGTAGGTGGCTTGGTGTCCAGTGGTGATACAAACCGCTACACCCTTGTCTGCATTATAATGATAATCTTTGAAGCAACCCACTGATAAGATCAGAAGGCAGTTTGCCACAGTATTTGTGATTGCCCAGGCCCTGTTAGGTTATCATGCGATTTATGTCTAAGGAATTGTATTATGTATTAATTCAGAAGATATGTAGCCAATTGATATATAGCTACTATTGTGTTGCTGGACAGATTTTCCACTTCCAAGCCTTGCATACTTACGCAATCAGAAGCTATCATGTCTTTCTTTACAGAAAATGTGTATCACAAGAATGAGGTGGATATCTGGGACTTCCTTGATAGCAGGAAGCTTGCTGCTGTGTGGCTGTCTTAACCTGTCAAGATAACGATTCTTTGGCTACTGTATTACTTTTATTTGCTTACTTTCCATAGTTACTGTTTTGTGTTAAATCCATACTTACCTTGTTACAGGTATACTTTAACTTCTACTCAAGGGATCCCATGAACTGCATCAGCTTTCCTTATATATAACTTGAAACAACTGATTTTCTGTGGTTTTGACTTGCCATCCCAATGTTTTCCTAACATAAAGGGCACAGTGCAATTGGTGCTGATTTCAAGGGGAAGTGTCTAGTTATAGTATCTTCCGGAAGCTGTGTTTTAGGTCAGAAACATAAGTAATTATCTTCTTTTGAAATTAATTTCCCTTGAGGTTGGTAACTTTTTGATCTTAGTTCTTATTGCCTAATTCTCTTATTATGTTTATGGCTAGTGATTTCACAATTCATTTCTAAAGATTAGATGAGGTAAGTGGCTAGCCATCTACTAAAGGATTGGGAGTAAAACCTGCTGCTTTATACATCCATGAACATTGATGGTTGAGTGAGATGTTACCTATATTTTTTGAATTTACATCATTTTAATACATGGAATTCCTCAGGAAGCTGAATTTATGATACTTGTTTAAGTATTCCGCTGAGTGAAGGGGGACACTTTAACAGATGAGCTAAATTAGAAATACTAATTGGTCTGTGGAAAGCTTGATAGACTTGGGGTAGAAAGAATTGGCAATATTTAAAAAGAGTAAGAGAAGGCCAATAGGAAGACCCTCACACTGTACTAAAATGAAAAGGAGGGTGTGACTACTCCCAACTGTTGGACAGATATTGACTCAAAAAGCTATAATCAGCCAAAAGAAAGATTATTTTTACATGTTATATACTTGAATAACAGAAAACTTATTTCAAACAATTCGTCATTTTGCAGTATACAACTAATAATGCAAAAAGTCTCTTTGAATGTTTAGTTCTCTGTATATAATTACAACATTCCAATTAATGAAATGTTGTGTCTTTACACTGTAAAAGTGTGGTTGCCTCTTGAGAGGTCACATGAATGAATGCTTTTATAAAATGTCGGTTTTATAGTTTGATAAAATGCTTGATGGATGTTTTAGAGAATAAGAAAATTGTGGGGAGCCTTTTTATTGTTAGTAAGTACTTCTGTATGTGTTGTAGTATTAGCACATGCTGTATATTGCAAGAATTCTCACAGATAGGGAAATGGTAATTTGGAAAAAATGAACATGCATATAGTATATATAAATACTTATGTTCAGAAGCACTATCATTTTTGTTAATTTGAAGAATATCTGAAAACATGAGGGTTTTTCTTTTTCTGTGCAGTGATAGTGAAGCTTGTTTGACTTGAGTAAGAATGAAAGGCCCACAGTCACTTAAAAGTAACTGGTTTCTGATAAATAAAAACATTAGAATACACATTGTTTCCATACCTACTGTCTGTCCACAGCTGCTGAAGGTACAGTCACTGAAATGAGCTCAATTTTAGCAAGAGAGTCAGCAGCCCGCTGCTGCAGCTCCCCCATGCCCTCTCACACTGCTGAGTGAAGGAGGTTAAATGATTTTCTTCCTTCTTTTAAAGCATGTTAGAAATTATGCAGTCTTCTGAAAGAAGGTCCTGTTTAAATCTGGCTATTTCATATTGAAAGTAAGAAATTTGATTTTTATTTGGAGCTTTTTATAGAAGTGTTGAATTGATTTGTTGCAAGCGTGATTGATTCTAGATTTAGCATAAGGAAGGCTATGGAAGTTGGACTGCCATCCCACCTTTTCTTTTTCTGGACAAGGACACAGGAGGAGATGTGTTTTGGGCTGCTCTGAATAACTAAGATGTGACTTTATCTCAGCAGTAAGCCTGGTGAAGAACTTAAATGTATGTTTTCAAGAAAATTCCAACATTAAAGATTATTCTGAATTCAAATGTAATATAAATATGGGGGGAAAAAAAAAAAGTTGATAAAGGTCAACCTGACCAATTTATTTAATGAGCTACCCAGTATTTTTTCTAACTTAAATAAGACTTTAAATTTTATTTGAATATAAAAGTTTTGCTTTCTTTTACATGTGAGACATTGAAGATTGGCCCATTTAACGACTGTTGAGTGTTCTCTCCTCGTGCTGCTTTTTCAATTGCCTGTAATTTTACCGATGTCTGCCACTTGGGGATGGAATTTTCTGTACTTCTGGTCTGCTCCAATATTGTATCAGATCTACTTTGCCCTGAAAAAAAAGGTTCAAAATGAGACAAGAGGAAGTCATTGCTTTTCAGTGTTAAAGATGTCCTTTGAAAATATTTTCCTGCTGCTGTGTTTTAGAAGAAGGACTTGACATTTCATGAGAAGGGAGAAATGACTTTTATATTCTGCTTAGAAAGCCATGCAACTTGGATAAAGTTGTAGATATTTGAAAGTTACAGTTTGCACATGATCAAGAGGTACTGCTTAATATTTAGGTGGGATACGCCATTTTCTGTAAGTAAACCTGAATTTCTTGCAGTTCTGACTTTGACTTATTTTCTGGATGTTCAGAATTGTACTGTTGAAACAGGACTTTCTCTGGAGTAGCTTCCCTAAGCATTCAGTGTGGAAGATGAAGGCACTTGATTTCAAAATACAGTGGAGAAGAATTAATAATGGGCTGAAGATGGAAGGAGGGACAAAACTGAATTGAAAGGACAATAAAAATAGCCATTACTGGAGATCAGTTTTCTGTGCTATATTTTCTTACTATTCCATGGCTTCCAAAATACTGTCAGTGAACTTCATCCAGTTGTTTCCAGTCACGCTGTCATTACTGTGTGAAGAACACAAGTGTTATGCAGATCTTTTAAGTAGTGGACCCTCTCAGTTGCCCGAACATCACAGAAGTCCCGTTTGCCCCTTCTCCTCAGTTAAGAGTACCACTCGTTCCTTCAAGTAATGACCAGGTTGCTTGTTTACATTCAGTTTATTGGAAGAGGCAGCAATGGACCTAATATGTTGCCATTAATAAAATGTCCACCCAGAAAGAAAAAATAGGAAAAATGGAGAGTTCTTCATGTTCTGTGTGGTTGCTGATAGCACGAGGAAATCTGCAGGCTTCAATTATGCACATGCTGTATCAGGGCAGAAAGATAAGAAGGGTATTTTACTGAATTTACGTGTAGCTACTAGCTCAGTTTGAATGTTTATAGTAGACATTTACTTGTTGCTAATATTAGCATGGTTGAGGCCAGCTAAATCTGTATTCTTGTTTTGCAAGTTTGCTAGTTAGAAAAATTTTCTTTCATTCTCAGCTCTGGCTTTTTTCTTTCAAGAAAATCAGTATTTTGAACAATTCATTTCAGTAGTTGTTTTTTGCAGTTTAGTGTTTCAGTTTGGGAAATTGATGACATCAAAATGTGATGCTTTTCTTACTTAATATAGCATTGTGGCAACTTTCAAGAGTTTTTCACTTGCCCTCATTGCCAAGCTAGAAAATGGGAATAGTAAAGGCATACCATTAGCTGAAAGGTTTGGGAATTTTAGATTAATACTTCAGTTTTCCACAGTTTTCTATGTGCTGGCATTTAAGGAAGTTCTTGCATCAATATTGCAAAGATACATTGCATATACTTTATTTTTTAGTGATAAAAAAAGCCTTAATGTAAGAAACCTTTCTTCTATCTAGATGATCTATAACTTTCCCTACTCTTTGCTAACTGGCTACTTCCAGAAAAATCAAAGCTTCCTCTGGTTCAAATTTCAATATGAGATTTCTTTTCCAAAATCTGTTTAATTTAGTTTATGGCTATCAGTGTCATAATTCTGGAAATACCTGAGCACCATTATCTGTGCTTGTAAAAACGCATCTTCTAAATGTAGATGTTTTATTTGGATAATTTCTTAAAGACATAAAATGAAGGGAATAAATATTGTTTCTTAACAAAATTATAAAAAAGGCTACTGGGTATTAAAATAAAAGCAGTTAAAAAGAAATACTGAGTTATAATTCTTTGACATTAGTTTCCAGATTCAAAAAAGCTAATAAAGTATATGGAAATCATACTTTATTATAATAGTACTACTAAATTATAGAAACACAGTATGCATTACATCTGATTATTAGACTTTGTTAAATCTTTTAATTATTTGACCAGTAAAATTGGAATTTTTGCAACTAGCACTGCTCTCTCCAGGTATCTGTAACTTGTAGTAGTGCAACACCTGTTGGCTAGCTGACTTTTCACTCATTACCGAGTTCTCAGAATTCAGCTGTGCAAATAGATAGTTCCAGCTGGGCTTCCATCAGTTGAACAATCAGCCTTCTGCTTTGTTTCATGGATTTTGAACTAGGAAGAAAAGAGGAGATGTGTGACTTAATGCAGAATTCTGTGACACAGTAAGAATGCTTCCACAGGATTTATGGGCCTCACCCAAAGCTGATTGTTAAGGTTTAAAGCCATTCAGTACCTCTTGGCTGAGATTCATACAAGTTTATATAAATCCCTCCTCTGGAGTCCACCACGCAGAATTATTCTCCTGACACTAATTTCGAGATATTGCAACAATAACAGTGAAGAGAGAGTCTAAACAAGAGGATAACTACCAAGATAAAAGGAAAGTCTTAGGGATATTAAAAACAAACAAACAAACAAAACAAAACAAACTGAAAAAAAAAAACCTCTTAGCTTTAATATAAAAAACATAAAACAGTAAAAATTTTACCAAAAATTAGTCCAGTTTTTTTCTAAGGCTCTACAGTTTTGGGAATTTAGGAGCTGAATTTTAGGACAGAAAAAATAGTGGAGTTAGTTGTGTTTGGTACATGTTGTTTACTTTCCATTGTGTCATATATGTTAGCATTTTATCTAAAGAACACAAGATTTTTCAGAGGGATAAAACATTTATTTTCTAAAAATAGAACATTAGTAGAAAAATGTAGATAAATAAGCAAGTCAGAATGACAAGACAGTTATTCAATAGGAAGCCTTTGGATAACTGAAAGAAGGAAGGCACTTAAGTCAATTGAGCTTTTTCATTTTCTGGTGCATTTCTTGTACAAGTTTTGTTTATCTGGAAAAACCATGAATTCTTGAGAGAATCAACTTCTGTTTTGCTGCTGATATTGCTGCTACTCAAAGAAAATTGAATGTCACAAAGATAAAAATGGATAGTAACTCCACTTCCTAGGGAAGGGTAACGGCATAAGTAAGAACTTTTTCTTTTAAAGTTACTTTGCTCATCACATTTCATCTCTACCTTTTCTCCTTTGAATTCTTCTCCCCTGATAATCATCTGCAGGCTTACAAAACCGTTTATTTCTAGAAAGCAGTCATCAGTTATGTAAACTCGGGTTGATACTTTTATAACTATAAACTTTGGTGTATGGCAGAGTGTGTGGGACAGCTGGAGTAGGAAGGCACTGTTAAAGAAGGAGATGAAATAAGTCTTTGTGTGAAGTGTGTTTTGTTGTTACAGTGTAGGATAAAAATTTGGGTTCTCTTAGAGGTGCTTACCCACCTTCTGAATACAGTTGCCTGAGGGAGCAGGGAGGTTCAGAAGGTCCTGGTCAGTACAGTACATCTGTAGTAATAAACTGAAAAAGCCATTGAAAAGCTTTGAGTGTTTGTCATGGCATCATCCATCCTGTTAAAAGATTGTTGTGGTCACGGGCATGGTTTTGACTATGGCCAATGCCAAGTGACATACTTCTACATATTTCCTGAGATCTCTTCAGCAGTACATCTGCCAAGGACAGTTTCCAATAAATGGTTCGGATGAGGTTATGCTGGTTTTGCCAGGAGGTGAGTTAAGCCTTGTGGATATAAGCTGAGTGACAGCACTGGCCCACTCTCTAGACCAGAGAAAACACCTTGTCATTCTATCTGCATAGCTGTAGCCCATGTTGTATGAGAGAATAGCTCCCTAAATCACAAACAGAACCCATAATTTAGTTGAGGACAATATTTTCAGTAAATTTTGAAGACACTGTTAAATTTCAAGAAGTCCTTTCCAGTATCAATATCAATGTTGCCAATGAATTTGAGATATATTTTGTCCCTTTCATCAGATGCAGTAAATCCCATGTATCATTTTTCTCTGCTGTCATCAAAAATATAGGAGCAAAAGGAAGCTGCTTGCCTTACCACCTCTGTATTTCTGCAGTGACTTTTTACAGATCCATTAATAGGACACCACTGCAGTTTAGGTCAGCAAAGAACATGCAGATAGATCTCCTTTGCTCTGCAGATAGATGATCATTGCTGCTTAACTAAGAAGGCTTGAAATTCATTGCTTTTCTTTTTTCTCCAGCTACTCTTGTCTTTAGCTTTTTGAAGCAATGCTGATGTGTTTGAATGAGGAATATGGAAGAGTTAGGAAGGGAGAGTGTGTAATTCTGTGGGCTGGATTTTTTGGGGAAATGGGGTTATTCTGATCAGTGCTTGGCTTTTTTTTATAAAAAGGGAAGAATATGCTTGCTGTTCGTAACTGAGACAGTATTTTTCAAGTTTTGTCATGGAAATGTAAAGGCTGGTATAGAAAGAAGAATAGTTTAGTGAATAAGACGTGCCTAGGACTTAGGTAATCAGAGTTTGCCTGTTTGGTATAAACTTCTTGTAGATGTTTAGAATATCCCTGGCCCCAGGCTTAAGTTAAGATAATAAGACTTGATCTCTTCATTATCTGTTGTGAGGAAAAATGAACATTAGAAATTCAGAGATGCCATGATATTTAGGCACTGGTAGTTCAAAAGTGTAGTATGTAATAATTTTACTTACGCTGAAATAAAACTGTTTTGGAATTTTAAACCTGTCAAAAACACAAGCATCAAAAAGCTAAGTATTATATTATATAGACTTAATAGGGCTGAACTTCTTTTATCTGTTAGATTTATTATGGATTCAAGATCCATCAACAGTATTTTGTGCTTGTATTTATTCTTGACCATGGCATTATGTTACTGGACTTCCTGATGTTAAATTATTAACCTCCTGTAAGCACTAATACACTAAAGGATTCTTTGAAGCAGTTATAGCAATCTCTGTGTCTTTTAAATAATTGATTAATGGAACTGAATAGGTACCCTCTGGTTAAAGGAAAAACAGTGGGTCAGTTAGTTCTGCACTTCAATCAAACACACAGAGAGAGTTTAATTACCTAATGCGTAGTATGAATGTCAGTCTTGCAGTACAGTATTTCATTCCTCACCAGTCTCTATTTTGCAGTAGTTACCTCAGAAAACATGTAAAGGGATCATGAATTTCAACTCTCATGTTTGTGAAAGAACAGACTAGTTTTCCAGACACCTGTTGATGCATTCTTAGGTGTAAACATGAGCCATGTTGTGAGATGGATCAGTCATGACGGTGTGCTGTAATTAGAGTGCCCAAGAGTTCAAGGATTTTCCTAAGGTAATAGATTTCTGTATCGTCAGCTGTGTTCTTTGGTTTGGAAGTTGTTCTGGTAAATAGCACTGCCATTTTGAGAACTGAAGTAATTTTAATTTCCTACAATATTTTTTCTTCTCTTTCTTTTCCTTTAATCTAAATCCAGCTATTCTGGCCCCATATATGTGTGGAAAGCAGAATAAAATTTCAAAAGGCTACAAATTCACAATGTATCTAGGACTAATTGAGCAACAACTGAAATTTAAATGAGAAAGAATGCAGAAATCAGCATATGTATTCTCAAATTGGAAATGAAACAAAAAGGGATAAGAACACTCCTCAAATGAACAGCTTCTGGAGTGTTGCAGGCAACATGGTTTCAGTAAAATCTCTTTGAAATTTTGTCATTCCCTGGACAGTATTTCCTGCCTTTTTAATTTCCTTTGGTTCTGAACATAAAAATAACACAAAAGGTTTTGTCAGATCTTCAGTGGTAAACTTTAAATACTTGCAGAACTTTGTGTAGTGCTTCTGGTCAGCAAACAACTAGTGCATAGATATCACTGAATTTAGCAGGATAGCCTGTCAGAAGTGCCTGTTCTGTTACAATACTTTCACCTTTTTAGAAACCAGTATTAGAGTGAAATTATAAAGCAGGTGAAAAACTCAAATGGATATAATCTGTAGTCTTCTGATTCTTAAGACTCATCTACAGTTGCCTTCAGAAGGCCCTCATTTTGGCTTATACTGCAAGAAAAGTTTATTAGCAAGCAGGTAATCTTTAGCTGCAATTAGAAGGAAAAAAAGGTAATTAAGTATATTATGCCAAGGAACAAAAGAAGTTCTTAGCGAGTCTCAACTGTACCAGTATCCCTACTATTGGATATGTGGTGTGGTAACAAACAGCAGTAAATATAATTATGTTATTCCTTATGGTAGTGATTTACTAAAACATGCACATCTGCTGCTATGGAGTGAACTGCCAGCTCTGGGGAAATATCACTTAGCAAAACATGCAATGCACACAAAGCAATTTCCAGAAAAGTTGTTTGCTAAACTAAATCCAACATGTTGGATATAAGAAAGCTGTAGATGAGAAAATCCTAGCAGCAGTAAGAGTTGATGTACCTTGAGAGATGTCTGATATTGTTTTATGTTATAATTTGGACCTTTCCAATGGTGAGAAGTTGTAAAAATGTCCAAGAGATTTGGAGCAGGGTGGAAACAGGTGACCAGCTACAGGAGTGTCTTAAGCACACACATAACCATATATTGCTAGTTTCTCATGGTTTTGACGTGCGGAAAACAGACTCCACAATCTGATAGATTGTAAAGTAGGAATGTTTATTCAGCGCTGGGCACACAGGGGATCACTCCTCCAAATATGTGTGCTACCATGTGGCACCATTGCCTTAGATTTATAGAGCAAATGATTACATATTCATAATATTTCGCAATACGCCTATACATATGCATCACCTATCCCCGCTTCGTATTAAAATTAGCATTTCCATGTTCTCCTCCCAGTTGAGTCTGCGCAGTGAGTTCCTTTGGTCCTAGGCAGGGGTCGTGAAGGACTGGGTGGTGGTCGTGGGAGGAAGTATCTCCTCTTCCTCAGTGCTGAACTTTTCACCCCGAATTCCTGCGCAGTCTCTGTCACCCCCTGGACCCGCAGAGCAGGTTTGTGCCGGTTGTGGGGTAATCTTCACTTACTCAGGGGTGGAGGAGTCTTTTTACTTAAACAGGAGATAGTGGTCGATCAACACAAACATCTTCACTTACTCAGGGGTGGAGGAGGTTTTTTACTTAAACAGGAGATAGTGGTCGAGCAACACAAACACCTCGTACAAGCTAGGCAAACTCTTATCTCGACTATTTCCCTTGTCATCCCCTTCTTGCTATTCCCATATTAACCCTTACATCCCCTGTTCCTATCTAGGCCCTGTATCAGTTTGTCTCTATGCTCTCTATATGGCTTCTTAACTGATCTTTCTTGTGATCTGTAATATTAATATCCTTAGAATCAGCACGTGTTTGAAGTTAGGCGGAGGCTGTGGAACTTCACATTTGCAGGGCTAGGACGCTTGTACCTCAGGGTGGTGCATACACCGTGCCTTGACATAGGTGTGACATTGTCAGCATGGTTCTCCAAACACTGTTAGGATCATTAACCCTCTTGGAAATCTGTTAGGTTTTTTTAAATGGATGCCACCTGGAAGATACTTTTTGACATTGCTGTTTATTACACTGAGAGCATTGTCACAAGTGCTTCAATAAGCATTGCAGATGAGCAGAATTCTAGCTGTGCTTAAGACTGAACCCAGGTTTTGTGATAAAGCTGTGCATGGGCTTTGACCAGGATAAACTGGTTAACCTGACACTACCCAGGTGCGTTCTGTTGTCAGAGGTATTTCCACAAGACCCAGAGAGTGGCAGGTTATTGAATGTATACTAATGTGAGGTGTTGTCTTTTGATTAACTTCTCATATCTTTCTTGGGCAAAACAATGTTCTGTTAAGCATTGCTAAGCATCTGTAAACTATTTCCATCAGCTGGTATGTCTGCCCTGCAGACAGAAAAGGCCTAGGGAAAGGCATGCTTGTGTTAGGATTTACATGTACATTATCTCCTGGTTGCAGCTGATGGCCATGCCCTGCCTAGTATTATTTTCTGTGATGTGTTTGTGTGAAGTTCCTGTACCTGTTTGAGTCAGCTGTGAACTAGGCTTTCAACAGGGCTTTCCTCACAGAGCTAATTCTGACTGAATGCAACTAAGGAGCATTCCTACAACTGGTCTGATGAAATTATGGGGTTTTGTGATGAGAATCTAGCAGGACATGACCTTGTGGGTAGCCAAAGTTGTAACTGCCAGGACAACTCTTTCAGCACCTCTGGAGATTCACTGGTTTGGGTGCAGGGCCCTGTGAGGCTCTGATCTCTGTGCTCCAGAGCTGGGCTGAGGTACCACACTGTTGTGCAATAAAAAGAAGGATCTTCTGTCTGCATCTTCTCATCACCTTCATACTGCCTTATGCTTTCTGTCCTAGAAAGCTGACTTAAAAAGAACTGAAGAGTTGTTGTTCACAGTATTTTCATGTAAATTTTATGAGAAAACACTCCTGCCAGAAGTCTTTATGTATGACAAAGTCCAAATCCTGCAGACATCCTGAGTTTTTTCCTTTTATCAAGTGAGTATAAGGCTTCAACTATCTCTGGAAGAAAAACGGTAGCTAAAGCAGTAGTATTTTTCACGGTCTATATGCTACCCTGAGGAACATGCACAACAGAATTAAGAAGCCCCAAATGGGATTTTGATAGAGTTACTATGTTTATAATCCTGAAAATTTTTGCTGAGCTATCACCTGATGCTGAAGGCAACTTAACTCTACAGACCATTCATTATTTTTCCGTGAAATTCCCTAGATAGCTTCAGGTTTTGCCTCCCCATGTACCCTTGAGGGTTCCTGTTTCTACAAGGCTGATCAGCAGAGCACCTGCATGTTGTAAGGGGAGCCTAGGTGTTCTACTGATGTTTCTGGATGCCAATCTGGAGGCTGAAAGTCTGAAAATTAGATGCTTAAAGTGATAGGGTTAGTTAAATATAGTATGTCCAATTAACTGAACATTGACATTATTTATATTATTACTTATATACTTTTATATATGTATTATAGAAAATATAATGTATTATTATAAGCATCACTATACTTATGACATTATTGTAAGTAGAATTTTCTAGTGCTTATAGCATTAGCATGATTGTGTTTCTATATGACAGTGACGTTCACGTATACTCTAAGGAAATGTTTACTGCTTTGAGACTCTGTTTGTGTCTTTCAGAATGCCCGCTGCATGAAAAATACTGGCTAAAATACTGAAACTACAGTGAAGCCAGAATTTCTCATGTTATTCAATGGAGGAGAAAACTAGTGTTAGATGGAAGATGTCCTTGCTTCTGTTTGCTTTCTTCTAGGTTTTTTTAGGGCAGAAGGGGAGAAAAAAGGGATGTGAACGAAAAGGAGATAAGAATTATGTTAGCAGATGTCACTGGACTCACAGTGCTGGCAGAAATGGGTGTAGAAGGAGAGTGAGATTTATCACAGTAAAACAGCGGAAGATCTGGTCTAAGACTCATGAGTTTTCTTTGAATTTGGAGGCAGTGCTGTTATCAGTTCTTTCCTATGTTCTGTTTATCTAGTCTGAAGGAGAATGATGAGATTTATATATGTTAGTAAAATACCAGCAAATTCTGAGTGAATATAATGCATAAAGTTCAAATTGCTAGATGAGTATTATGCTAAAGTATAATTTGAATCATCTGTGCCATAAACTGGGTGTTTCTTCGCTTCACATTCCAGTTCATGTGGTTGACTTTTCCATGTGGATTGAAAACATCAGAAGGAGGTACTGTTTTCTGACACTGAGGTACAACCAGGATCAAGAGCTATGATAATCATATTTTTCATGTAAAATACCTGACTGCAGCAGGTGCACTGTATGACAGGGAATATGGCAAAGCCACATGGACTTACTCATATGCATCAGATTTCATGACTGCCATGAAACTGCTTCTTTTATCCACACCATATGGCAGTTCAAGACACATTAAATAGCCTTTTTCTTCTGCCAGGATTGGCAAAAGCCCTAATCCAACAGCAAATTTCTATACAAAATCAGCAGGCTCTAACGAAATGACACAGTCACAATTCGGCATGGTATCAAGTGATGGCATTATAGCCATCCATCTGCTATGCAACAGGAAAAAAATTGTCTTAAAGCAACAGCCACCATTCTAAATGAATCCCATTTTATTTCCCATAAAACATGGCTAAGTTGATAAATGAGATATGTTTAAACACGAATGAATTTCCATGAAAATATATGGATATATATATGCCTGTGTAAATGTGTGCAGTAAGTTAGTCTGCATGCTGCTGCAAAATAAAAATTGTATTCTGACCCCATGTAAATTCCATTGCAAGTCCAAATTCAGAAGTGTTACTCAGAACATAATCTAAGAAGAGCCAAGTGCTAAGTCTTCACCACATAGTAGCATCACAAGATGCTAATGAGCACCAGGAGATGTTTGTGTCAGGTGAACTGTTGACCTCTTCAGCACAAGTTCTACAAAATAAATAGCCCAAATTAATATTAGATCAAGGGATATTGCAGAGTTTTAATCAACTAAATAATTTATTCTGTTAAACTGGCTCTGTTTAATTATATGTTTTTATTATTTTTATCATTTCATCAATAGGAGACTCTGAAATGTGTTGTCTATACTACATGGAATGATTAGGCTGCCTATAACCACATTAGGCTATTGCCATTATGGAAATAGTCATACAGATTCCTTTGTGAATGCCAAAGGTGTTAAAGATGGCCCCTGCCAATGTCCTAAACTGCTGATTGGTCATCAGCAGAAATGTGTTCGGTGTGCCTCATTTTTTTATTAAGTATTGTAGGTTTCTGCAAAAATGGGTTTATATAACAGTGATGAAAAATGTCTGTATATGTTAAAAATATTTGGTGATTGCAGTCATGTTTTTTGCATTTTTATAATGCCACAGTGCTCTAAATAATTTGATATTTGCTTTTCTAAGAATTTTTTTAGGCCCAAGATATATGATGGAGCACAAGATTTCATGTTATGTTCTCCCATAAATGTTTCTATATAAAAAAGAAAAAAGAAAAAAGAAAGGCAGGGTGTTTTCATGCCATTTGGCTCCTTGTCATATATATATATATGCTAAATCTAATAAGAATTTATGAAAGGCAGGCATGTTCTAAAATGTGCTATGTTGTGAAGAAGTATGGGAAAGCCCATGGCATTTATAATATTAAGTCTTGATACGTCAAAGAAGAATTTAACAAAAAGGGAGGCTAAGTGTTGCTTGCTCCATGCATTTCTTCCTGGGAAGGAGATTTTGCACTGTAGCACAGTCCTTACTGTTACACTCAGTAGTATAAAATGATCCAAAATATGAAAGACAGTAATGGAAAAATAAACTTAAAACAGGTCTAAAATTTAATTAAGCTCCCTTAACATAATGAAGTTTATTGCTTGAAGTTCTTACTAAAAAACTCTTACAAAAGGATATGGAATTGTACTATGAGTAATTTAATCAAATGGTATGAGCCATTTTTTTCTGAGAGATCAGGTAATATGAGCATCATGTTTCCTTCTGACTACGAAAGACTAACAGGAAATTTTTCTTATAGAAAAAAGAGCTCTCTTGTAGATCGTGGACAGAGGAGTAATGTTAAACTCAGGATTAACACTACTGAATGATGTCTGAATAATCTGAATAGTATTGAATAGTGTACCATTCTTTGCACATGCACAAAGCTCCCAGTTTTTTATCGGAAAGCTGATCCTTGTTCATCCACATGTATACAGTAATTAAAAAAGTCCAGACCAAAAGATGTAGTGTAAATTCTGGCAGTGTAAAACTATGTCTTTATGCCTGATTGCATCTGGAATATTGAGAAATAATTTTAGAAACTGCCTACTTATTAATAATTACACTCATTCCAATAGCAGCAAAAACAAATAACAACTGCTTATAATATTTCATGTTCAAAACACTCTTCTGGTGCTAAGCCTGTAGTCTGATTTAAAAATTTTTTCCCCAGTTTTGCATAATTTTAGAGCTTGTTCGGGGGTCCAACTCATATTAAATGTTGGAAATTGAGTACTAGAATATTTTAATAGTGATCTTGAAATGCTCTGTAAATCTATTAATTCGGTAATTTTTGTCTATTTTAAGGCATGGATGTTTAGTAAATAAAGTGAAAATGTTGCTACAGGATCCAGCGAATCCAAAAAGATTGAACAATGGCTGCAAAGGAATCTCTGTAGTTCTAGTAACAGGGTTATGTAATTCTGGAGTCTGTATTCAGATATGTTAAATCAAAGCACCCACGCATGTACCCTGCCCTCAGGAAAATAAAAATAAAAAAATAGGGCAATTTCTAGTCATTCCATTGCTCAACATATAGCAACTATCTGAAATTATAGGCCTGTATAATACTTCTCATCCTTGAGTACATGAAGAGGATCAATTGGGTTTATATCAAGGCTTCACCATGTCTGCCATGCCTTCAGTGACATGATTTTAGTGAGAGCCAGTAACTGATTCTGATCTGAGACAGATTGTAAAGGCTTCTGGAAATTTTTGTAATTTTAGTTAGAATTTTAAGTACCTTCTTGAAGTATTACTTTGATTCTGAGCCGTTTTCCAGGTTTATGTGAGTTGGCCATGTAGTAATATTAATATAGATCAGTACATAAACCAGTTGCATATCTTCACTGTATAGTAGTAACCACATTCAGTTATGAAATAATGACGAACTAGTGATACATTTCATATCTACTGTGCCTTCAGTTGTTGTCAACATACAACTTGCAGCCAGTCAGCCATATGTGGTCAGATCAGATCGGACTAAGCCCTCAGAAATGCTGTGTGTGTTTTGTGCTTTTCGAGATTCGTCCTTTAATGATAACCCCAGAGATGTGATGACCCAGAGCTCTGAAAATGCATGTCAGTTCATAAGGGCAATACATAACTGGAAAGTTCTGGAGCTGAAGGTGGGCACAGAATTAATGGTATATTTTGTTATGTAACAAATTGCCGAAGCGTTTAAAGGTATACTCAAGTTGCTGATGCTTCATCTCCCCTTCCCTTCGTGTTACACACTCATTACCTCTTATCTGCAGTGTCTGCATTCAATAATCACAATTATTATCTAAATAACTCAAAGCATGCAAATCCTTTCCTGGTGACTTGCTGCCTGTCACCGTTAGTCATTCAAAGAGCAAGGATTTACATGGTAAATCTGGGCTTCTTTCTCAAGCACTGTATTGTAAGTATGCCAATTATCTACTCTGGATACTGCAGTCATTTTTTCTGACTGGCTTCTGAATTCAGATAACTCAAGCTACTTTATACCAATGTAAACACAATATTAACTTTTTAGTTAATGTAAAGAGTTCCAAAATGTACCTAAGAAAACAGAGAATACAAAGCAATAAAGAGAGTTATGGTTGAAGGGAGGTTATTGTGTTTTGAGTGATTTATGAATAATTTCTTTCTTTTACAATCCATTCAGGACATCAGTGCTCTTCTTTCAGGATTTACTACCACATACATGTTTTCATTTATAGTATTTGTTGACTTGGCTCTGTGTTCAGTACTGAAATACTACAGATACAGAAATAGAATTATCCTTCAGAGAAGAGCTTTGATCTGTCAAGGAAAGAGGTGAAAGGCTGGGAAAAAGGAGTGACAGGAGACTGGGAGGAAAGAGCAAATTAACAGGGAAAAAAGTGCTTTCCATTCTGGCAGGACCTTTACAGGAATTTTAAAGTGTGGATTGTTTAGTTTCCCATGTCATCTTAATAATTTCAAGCTTCTTTCTTTTCATAATAATGAAATCCTGGACTAGCAAGGGTGGGTCCAGTATCCAGCAAGTTGTTTGCTGTGGCCCAGGTCTAGAAGGTTAGTAAGTTTTCCCATTAACTCTTTTAAAGCAGTAGAAATTTCTTTCACATTTCTTTTTGTTCTAAATGTAGATGACAGCTATAAAACACGATCTGTGGATGTAGAACTAGCATCAATATTACAGATGCTCAGGACTGCGTGTAAGCCATCCTACATGGACTTAATGACTCCTTCATGTTTTATATGTAAATATTTAAATTATTTCATTATAATTACTCTCATAAAGACCTGATGAGATGCATCCATGGGTCCTGAGGGATCTGGTGAATGAAGTGGCTCAGCCACTATCCATCATATTTGAAAAGTTGTGGCAGTCCAGTGAAGTTCCTGGTGGCTGGAAAAGGGGAAGCATAGCCCCCATTTTTAAAAAGGGAAAAAGGGAAGACCCAGGGAACTACAGGCCAGCCAGTCTCACCTCTGTGCCCAGTAGGATCTTGGAGCGGATCCTATTGGAAACTACGCTGTGGCACATGGAAAATAAGGAGGTGATTTATGACAGCCAACATGGCTTCACTAAGGGCAGATTGTGTCTGGCAAATTTGGTGGCCTTCTACAGTGGGGTTACCGTGCTGGTATGAAAGGGAAGAGCAATTGGCATCATCTACCTGCACTTGTGCAAAGCATCTGACACTGTTCTGCATTACATCCTCGTGTCTAAACTGGAGAGACATGGCTGTGATGGATGGACCACTCAGTGGATAAGGAATTGGCTGGATGGTTGCACTCAAAGAGTTGCAGTCAACAGCTTGATGTGCAAGTGGAGAGCAGAGACAAGTGGTGTTCCTCAGGTGTCGGTGTTGGGACCGGAAACAAAAAAAAGGCCCAAACAATAGGCCTCAAACCAAAGTTGACTTCTGAGTGAATTCTGTGGTGGAGGGGGGTGGGATTAGATGATCTTTTGCATCCCTTACAACCCAAATCAGTCTGCAATTCTATGATAATTGCAGAAATAAGGATTTTTTTTTTTTTTTTTTTTTCAGACACAAATGAAACAGTCGTTACTTAGAAATACCTGGGGCTTTCATTGTTGAACTTCAAGCAGTAACATTTTCCAGATTGTTTACCACTATCTTTTTCATTAATATCATTGTGGTGATAGAAGCCGTGTCTTGCAATGATATAGTATCTGTTGAAATGGAACTAACTAATCAACTTAATTTGTTCATCCTTCAGAGCCTAGTTCACCAAGAAAGTAGGATCGTTTACTGTATCATAGATACCATCAGCCTGATCTCAGTGCTACAGAAGGGAAATAGTAATGTGGAATACCTCTGCTGATTTTCTCCATGATGAATCATTTTTTCTCTTGTTTTTTTGTTTTAAACACTATGGATGATATCTCAAGGTTGATCCAAGGATTCCCATGCCCTATAGACTACCTTTTTCCTTGTAGCATTCCATGTAGTAGATTTGCTTATGTATTCTGGATTAAGCATAAACCATTTCTATCTGATGAAATCTTGGTCAGATGCATAGGGTGTACGTTAAAGTTTGTTCACTGCCATAGCAGTGAGGTCTTCATTCATTTAGAAGTTTGTTTGCTTTTGCCAGTGTAATAAAAGATGAAAAGCAGACTTTTTAGCCAATGGGAGTTCTGTCTTCAAAGAAATCAGGATGTTTTTGATGTTCTTGAAGATACAAAGATGCATTCAACTTTGCAAGAGCAAAATTCAACTGAAATACTGGAAATGGTCAGACTGTTCTTTTCAGTGTTAGGTTCTTTCCATGGCAGGCACAATCCACATGTTTTCCCTGTTCTTACTCAAAAACAGGAAAGGAACATACTGTCTCCTTAGAGGAAGGAGTGTTGGCTGAACATGGATCAAAGCTGTTTCATAGGGATAGCTTTTGTTTGCTGTTTGTGGCCTTTATTCCCCTTTATTTTAGTATTTGCTCTGCTATTTCACTTTGCAGAATCTCTGAAGATTTAATTTGGAAATCAAACAAATATTCACCCAAACCAAATTTGCTTTTACAAAAAGCTGAACAGATGCAGCAGAGTCA
This sequence comes from Tyto alba, assembly GCF_018691265.1. NCBI lineage: Eukaryota > Metazoa > Chordata > Aves > Strigiformes > Tytonidae > Tyto > Tyto alba. The sequence goes on from NW_024881279.1 coordinate 16,159,762, forward strand.
GTGAGGAAGGCCTGCCTCGGTTAGAGGGTGGCAGCAAGTCTTCGAACTAAATCTATGGGATTTTGAGGCAGATTCACACTCTGTAGATGTAGCCTGAAACTGTAAGTCTAGCAGCTCACCCTTAGTGAGTCCATGTGAGCCTGCTGCCCGCGGTCCTCAGCATTACTCAGGTGCCAAATCAACTCTAAGCTTCCTTCTTCCTCATAACATGAAAAAATTCAGTTTACGAAGCTGCATACCTGGCCTAGCTTCTCAGATTTATATCGTAAAATAGGTCCAGAAGTTACAGTAACACTGTTAGGTTTCCTTGACAAACAAAAAACAGGGTGTATGTGGTTGTTTGTTTGGGGTTTTTTTGTTTTATTTGGGGTTTTTTTTAATAGTATTTTTCAGGAGGGCAATATTATCCTAAAATGTTTTTTTAAGAACATGTTTGAGGTTAGCCAAAGAGAACTCTATATGACTTACATAATGTATGGGGCAGTGGCCTCCTGAGGGCATTGTTTCAAGCACATCATTTTTCATGAACTCCAGAACACTACTTACTGATATTTTAGAGGTGCTCAAAAGCTTGAAACTCTGACTATTTTGTAGCTAATTTATTCCCTTGCTGCATGCTAGCCTAGCAACCATACTGACTGAACTGGTCATATTTTTCACCATGGGTGAAACTCAGCTTTAGGGAAGGGTTCATTCTGAATGGCCTGCTCTGAAATTCGCTGTGAAAGAAATTAAACTGCAGTTCATGGGAGCAAGCCACCTTTCCTAAAGCCTTCAGTGGGCTTATGCTTTAACAGACCAAATAACAAATGTGCTTTTTTGGAGACAAGGGAAAGTACAGTAAGGTGAGAGGTATTTGGAGTTGCTGAACTGATGCTTTTTAAAAAAAATCCTTCCCTCTCAGCCCCCTGCCACATAAAACCTAAAGGCATTTTTTTAGCAAGGGGACACAGTTATGCATCATTGAAACACTGGGGCTTTGGTAGAAAACTGAGAAATCTCGTGAACACCTTTTGGTTAGGTTTTTAGCAAGAATATAGGCAATGCTATTCTTACAAGACTTAAGTTACAGTTTGTCTCCTAGTTCTGACTAATTCGGTACAAAGAGTACAATTCAGTCTTTGGCCTTGTAAGTGCTGTTAAGATCAAAATGATTCATCCTTATTATTTTCTGAATTATTTCCTTAATGGTCTCCATCTTTTCATAAATCCTCTACAAAACATTCATAAAGTACATTCCAGTTGCCACTTTGCCAGTAAACAGACCAATTATTTCCAGAGTTGCAGACTCGCCCTGTTGTATTACAGAGGAGGCAAACCTGCAAAATCAATCCTGTATTTGGAGGATTTGCTCTTTTTATGGGGATCTTTAACCTTGAGAATTTTTTTCTGCAGCGATATCACACATGAGGAGAAATAGGCCTGAAGTTTATACATGAATAGGCAATGTCAGATATTAAGTAACATCTGGTTTTCAGGGTACTGTTCATCTTGTGTTTTCTTCTATGTAGACACATCTTCATACACACGTACAGTGCTATTCTTCTGACAATTTTGGGACAGTGCTGTTAATTCACAGATCTCCATGCATGTTCAAGAGAAAAATATTTATTGTTACCTGTTTTTAAAAGGTGATGGGAAGATAAAGTATTGAAAAGCCAGTGTGAAAAAAACAGAATATCATACACCCTCGAATCACATAGTCCACCTTGCTGCTGCTGTCAGTCCAGTAGTGTGCACCAGTTAAAGTGCCAGGGCATTTACAGCATTAATCTCATTCTTGCCAGTTTTAGCGATTGTTTGGGAACGTACTGAGACACAGATCTAATTCAGGTTTGGGATCTTATGCTCCTTGATGGATATACTTTCCCCAGATCTGTCTAGATTTTGAACTTGTGTATAACTTTTACCTCACAATGTCCTATGATTCTTAAAAAAAAAAAAAAAAGACATCTTTTTTTTAAAAGTTGTTGTTTGAAAAGTTCATGGGCCACCACTTGTTTCCTTTGTATGGGGAAACTGAATAATCACTCACTATTCACACAGTTCTCATTATATAGCACTCTATGAGATTTTTCTTCCCTCTCATTGGTTATTTTCCAAAGTGATGCCTATTACTCAATTTAGTCTTTCCTTGTATGAAATACATTCCATTTACCAGTAGTTTTCACTAATGTCTGCGCCTTTTCCTAGAGTTTTACTGTATCATTCTGAATTCTGTGAGCAGAAGTTCTGTTTGACTGAGGGATTTTTTAGAGCACTGAAATTTTATTTTGCAGATGAAATAATCTGATAAAGGAAAAGTTTTTTCATAAAAAACAGACATAGGAATAGAATGTCTGTAGGTGGAGGCCTCTCATCAGTTTATATACATTCAATATTACCCCATTTTGAGGTACTATCTTTTTACATATCTTGGAAGACAAGCCATCGGGACCAAAAGTTTATATATAGTTTCCTTGACCAGAACAAGAGTATTTAGAGCATTATTCACATTATTCAGCGTAAGTGTAGCTGTGGGAGAGGGTTTTATAAAAGAGGAACCTAAGGGAGCAGCACTACTGACACAAATTTTAAGTTAAAATATATGAATTTTAGGTTACGTATTTTGCCACATGAATGGTATCTTGTCTCCGGTGTGAGCACCAAGACAACATCATTTGTTTTCATACTCTTGTGCCAATCAGAATTTACTGCAGCTGTTACAAAAGGTACTTGTGCTCTTCTTTGTCAGTTTATTACTTGTCTTGAGATTTTATCAGTAAATTTTTTCTTCACTAAAAAGATAATTCTCATGAAGAAGAAGAAATTTTGAAAGCATTCCATTTCTGTTATAGATATATCAGACTTAATGGTTTTCTAACAGTTGATTTTATAAGGCTTCCACAGCTCTGTGCCTAAGCAAGTTGAAATGTAAAGATATTGCTAATATGGGAACACTGTTGGTATTTCCTACTGTCAGCATATATCACTTTTATTTTAGAGCTTTAGACCACTTCTGTGTGTTTTTGATGTTTTTTATTTTTTTTTAATGATGCAGAGAGCTTTGCTTGATTACCTAGATCTGTAACAAATGAAACAAACAGGATCCAGAAGCAGCTGTAGCACCCATCTCTGTTTTCTCCATCATTATCCCAGCAGCTGGGCTGCATCGGGGGTGGTCCACAACACAGCTGAAGTACTTTTCTCTAACATAGTTTCTGGAAACAAAACACAGGAAGAAGATTCTTAAAAAATATTGATCTTAATAAGCTGGCCTGCATTATTTTATTGTCAGCAGTTAGTTGGGCTAGATCAGTCCAAAGAAGTGGGAAGAGGTTTCAAGACAAAAAGGATAGATAAACGCCAATGGATTCGAATAGTAGTTAGGCTTTGTTTCTTTTTTATTCCTTAAAAACTGTCCTCTGCAGTAAAGGGTTTTTCTTCTGTTTTATGTCTCTGCATAGATGTACATACAACTTATTCCCACATACATTCCAAAGCTATGGGGGCTATGCATTTTGTCTCAAGGATTTGAGATTATCTTTAGTTTCACGTTATTATATCCCATCCTGATTCATTTCAGGGCACACTTACTGTTTCCCACTGAAAGCCAGTTCTTCCTTACTAATCATCATACTCAGACTCTAGATACAGTGTCTTCCTCTGATAAAACAATGTCATTCAGGCTAAGATGAAATGATAATTACAATCAGAGTTAAAGCTGGCGGGAGATGGAGCAAAAATTAAAAGTGCTAAATCTGTAGCATTTTGATTATCTGAAAAGTCTCCAAATTTTGCAGCAGAGATGGATTTAAATATGTAGCAAAGTGGCTCCTTGTAAATCAAGTCATAATTGTTCAGCTCTAGGTTGCAGGAGCCGATTTCAATTTTCTACTTCTCTACAGAATTCTCAGCTTTGATTAAGAGTAGAAGTATGAATAATGGGCTTCCCCCATTAAATACACAGTCAGAGAAAAAAGAAACAACAAAATATTCAAGAAACATTGCACAAAGTTGCAAGATACATATAATGTTTCTGTTAAAATTGAGATTAAATTCCAGTTCTGTAAGTATACAGTCTCCCTCACTTATTACAGTGTGAAATGAGAAGGGTAATGTCTCTCTGTAATATAGATGCCCACCTCAGATATGTTTATCGTGTTCAGTAACTTTGCAGTAGTCACTATAAGGCGTTTGAAAATGATTTAGATTAAGCTACTTCAGAAGATACAGATGCAAGGTTTGTCAGTGAAAGGAACAGATAAAAAAAGCAATTCCCGACTAAAGCGACCATTACATGGAATGTAAAATGTGTGATTTGTTAGAATCTTGGTTAGTCAACTTTGCCAGGATCCTTTCTCTTTTACAAATGGAAACTAGCCATTTCTGACCACAGGCAAGTATATTTTCTGTGCAGACATGGGTCTTCAGAAACTCTAGCAGTCACATTTATCTGGTCATTGTTCAAGTTCTATATTAAATATGAATTATGTTTTCATCAATACCAAAAATATATCTTCATGTCTTCCCATGGTTCTATAATTTTGGTCTTCTCTACTTCGAATTGTAAAGATTTTGCTATAAAAGATTATCTCTACTTCAGAGAAATTTCAGAAGCATCTTATCTTTTATTTCAAAAGAGACAGTGTTCCTATTATGAATAGAGAACTTGGAAAAACTCTATTTTGCTTAAATATTTTATCTTAAACATGTTAACAGTCCTATGAATATGCTTACTTCCTAGATTTCTTTTCTACAAAATACAATGATGTTAAAGTGAAAAAAGTTGTGTAATTTTAAGAGGACAGTGGTGTTGTGAGTTTGCTGTGCTCATTAAATTCCCAATGTAATACAATGTAATAGTTGTGATCTTTACTTAACCACTGTTTTCTTTATCAGAAAAATAAGCAATGCTGGACTTTATTAAAGTGTTTAAAGGACTCTCTTTGCATCAACTGGCTCAACTGAATTCATTGGTAGATCATGGTTCTTTAATGCATAGCTAGCAGGATTCTTCATCTTTTACAAGATGCTATTTTAAGTCTTTCATTTTCAAACACTAAATGTAAATATAGTTGAGTAGAACATTGGTCCAAAAAGGTTTAGATAATATTGTCTAAAATCAAATTACAATTATCCCAGTGGCTGCTGGGGCTTCATCTCTTCCCTCCCTAAAACCGGTGGCCAATGCTAATGCTGTGCAAGTTTCTGTGAAATGTTCTGTAGTCACAGCTGTGCAGCCATGCGCCCATTTAATCTGTGCCAGCTCTGCCTAGAGATGTGGCAAAAAGGTCTTGCCAGGGTGGGGGTGAGTTTTGCAAGTATTTCAAATTTTGGTGTCATATGTAATAACACAGCACATACATATTATCAGCAGCATATCAGGAAACTTTGCTAGAAATGCAGCATAATTTTAGTGACAGTTTTAACAGTGTGGTAGCTATGTGAATTAAAATAACAATTGCTTCATCTAATCTCATGCATCAGCATGAAAACTGATCACCTGGAGGACTCAGGCAGAGGGGGGGATTGCCTCTATGTACAGCATAACACAGTTAGCCATGCGTAACATAAGAAGCTTTTGCCTGCAGACAGAATATACTTGAATAGGTGGAACAATAGTATGGCAAATCCTGTGATCCTATAAAATGTTCAAAATAATTGATTTCTTTTTGTTTCTCTCCTTTTCTTTAAATGAAGTGGAGAGTAGGGAATTTAGCTGCTTGATTCCCATTAAAGCTAACCGAGAATGTTTCACTAATCGTAACGTTACAGGGATTTGTAATTGATTTGATTGAGTTTAATTGATTTACTTCTTCTATGGGTAGGCTTTAAAAGGAGTACCTGAATATGCCTTGGAAGCAAAGAAAATAACAGGGTGCTTTGTGTTAATTGCTGGGTACTTTGCTGTAAAGATAGATATGTTTTTCTTTAAGAAAAAAGGATTAGCTTTTATCTCTATTAATTAAATGTTACTTCAGATCATCTAATAATTAAAAATTATTAAGGGTTTTTAAAATTTTCTTAATTAGTATAGGGATTTTTAAAGATACACTGTAAAAATAGGCGTTTCTTTAAAATTTCAGCTGTGGAAACAAACTCCTAGATGTTACAGCCATGATTTTAAAACTTTAAGTTCAAAGAACAGTTTAGTACCTTTTGAATATTTTTCCTTGTGCCTTGGGTTCTAGCAAATGCCATTAATAAAATCAGTGATTAATGGCTTTAAGCTCCTTTAAATGACAGGTTGTAGAAAGAGGTTGTACAATATAATGAAAGATAACATGTTCTTTGAAAGAAAGGGGCACAAAGAAAGGAATCAAAAAAATCTTTGTTCATAGTCCTATACACTATTTTGGGTTTGGAGCTTTCTGCATATTACACAGAAACTACAAGTTTCTTACAACTTCAAGCTCTGGCAATATCCAGCAGAGGAAGTAGAACAAAGTAGCACCCACCTTGCTGCTTGAATTCTCTACAGGCCCAGCAGTGTCCATCCTGATCTAAGATAAACATCAACCTGAACACAGTCACGTCTTTAGAAACAGTTAATGCTGTTCAGATTCTTAATTAAGTAAATGCACAAAGAGTATCCAGGTTAACACTATCAGATTTAAGAGGTAAAACATTTTTGGTAGACACGTAGTGTCTGTAAATTGCTTCTTCCCTTGACGGGCTTTGTCCTGAATTTGCTAATCTTATGGTATATTTTTCTGCGAAGAGTACCAAAATGCGGAATAGAATTGTATTTCTCTCTGTAGGATTACAAGCAAATGAAACACAGGTTTCTTCTACTTGCTAGCAATATATCAAGCCGCAGTCAGCTTGGTGTCTCATGTGAGCAGGCACTTCTTTTTGACATAATTGTACAATTCTTGTTGCTTTACATTCTAATCAATCTGAGTGGGGCAAAACTGCAATTATAATCAATGCTTGTATTGACAGAGCATAGTGATAATAGGGGACAGCAGATCTGTAACAAGCATGGTTTGTTGTTCTTTTTAATGGCTTGCAATAAAAGAGGACTAGTCCTATAGACTAGCTTATAAGATAAACCCAAAATTTGGGAGTGTCCCAATGGAAACAGAACAAATTTTGTCACCCATGAAAGAATATTCAAGCTGGCTGTGTTAAGAGACTGTCTTTTAAACATTCTGCCACTGTAGATGACTTGAGCTGATCCTGACAGTCCTTATAATACCAGGTTTGGTCAGTTTTAACATGAGTTATATTAAATTCAGCACAGATATATTCAGCACAGATGAAAATTGAGAGATCAGTTACTTTCCAGGCAACAGGGAGTGGGAACCAAGTATGCCCCGTTCCCTTCACTGTCAAAACAACTGAAGTGGTGTCCCGGCTCTGTCCTGTTAGCTTCTCTTCTTTGCTGCTTCCCTTTTTTGTTGCTTATTAAACTGCCTTTAAAAGGAGAGGCACAAGGTCACCCATACTCAGTAGTCTCATAACAAGCACCCAAAGAGCTGCCAAAAAAATAAGGAGAGCTTGATTCTTACCATATCAAGCTGGTGAAGTATCCTATCTCTTCTTTATCAAGTGCTGTGGCCACTGGGCAATTCTGGAAAAGGAGGACACTGTTCCCTCTGTTTCACACAGTGTTTTCCAAAATGTGAGACACGTTTAGTTAGACATTGGGTCTGCAGAAAAGATTGTTCTGATGCTTGTGAAGAAAGAATTTACCTGTACACAGCTTTGATTCAGACACCCAAACTCCAGGAAGGAGTGTGAGATTATATACAGCATGTAAGAATATGAAAATGGTTATCTGGGGTCCAGAAGTGTAGCATAGCATTATGTCTTTGACAGTTGTCTCTGCTAGTTGCTGAGGAAAAAGTTAAAAGAACAGTGAAAGCGTGTATAGATAGCACACAAGCTTGCTTTCCCAGCTTCTATGAGTCACTGTCTCAGTAGCTTCCGAAGACAGGAATGACATCAGCATATTTGATAACCTTTGATGGAATCCTCTTCCCTAACTTTTCTGACTGTTCTTTCCAGCCCATATGAACATTTTTTGTTACTTGTTTTACACTGTGCCAGTGTGTTCTGGAGGGCACCTATGCACTGTGGGGTAAAGCATGGACTTAGGTTTGTTCTGCACGTGGCTGTAACAGAAAAGTACTGTAGGGCATCAGCACATTAGCTGCTTATTGGGTGGTCTGTGCTCAGTGTCCATGATATTTGGGTTGATGTTGATAATGTTAGCATTTCTATATTAACGGTACATGAGCTGTAGTGTTCTGAACCCATTAGAAAAGGATTGGCACTTCCCTTTGAGGAAGCTAACCTGGGAACACCATGTGGCTGCTTAGAGCTTTGTCTTAGGTGTTAGAGATTTGGAGGGATGAAACTAAGTGAAATGGAAGCCCTCCTTTTCTGCTGAGATGGAGAAAGCACCTCCTTCTAGCAGGGTGCCTTAAATGAAGGACGCTCTAGGGAAACGTTATTATAATAGCAGTCCCTATTCCAAAAATCAACCTACGAGACAGCCTGGAAGTACTGATCTCTTTGTCTAAATAAATTTTAGTTTCAACTTTATCCTCGTTAAATGTAGAGGCATTCTGCTCAGAAATTCTTTAAAATGCCATGTATCTGGTGCCATATAACTGATGTATTGGGTGATATTTTTGATTCAGTAGGAGACATATTTGAATCAGATGGTGGGTTTGATTTACTGTAGGAGATATCTGTTTTGATAGATGATGCATCTCATTCTGTATTGAATAAGCAGTGATTCAACAGGGATGTGTCTGATTTGGTGAATGAAATATTGTATCTGATTTTGCTCAATTTTTTCTGTAATACACACATTTATTTTAATAGTTGATGCATTTATTTTAGCATGAAGTGTATCAAATTCTTCATGTAATGTTCCTTCTTCTGTTGGTGTGATCTATGGATTTTAAAAGCGATAAATATATATTTCAATTAAAAGTAAAACGTTCATTACTGTCTGCCATGCATTCACAGTATTCTATAATGTCTCAAATACTGCTCATGTAGGCATTTGTAATGGTCAGATGTTAAAGTAAGGCTTCTGTAAGGTGTGAGCAAAAACATTTCTTTGACAAAGCTAGAAAAGCATTATTATTTGAAGGTAAAATGTCTTTCTGAAGAGAAATAGATTCTGTTTATCCCTTGCCTAACACCAAGAGCTTCTGTATGTGCCACAGTTATTTAGAAGTATTAATAATACATAATCTATTGCAATAAATAGGTGCAGGACTTGGGGGCCAAAGATTTTCATTGTTAGGGTATTATTACTCTGAATTTTGTTTAATTTTTTTTTTTTTCCCAGTAACTTTGCTTCTTTCTTCTCTAGGAACACAGTGATTTATAAAGCTTGTGATGACCTGTAATCTGTACCTGATCAAGCAGCCACACAGTGCAGTTTGGTGCATCTTTTCAATAAAGGGCAAACTAAAATAGGTTTTGGCTGGCACCAAGTTACCCTTATTTTAAGTGTTTAAATTTTACAGGACTAAAGGTCATTTCCCTGGATGCTTCTTATTACATTTAGTACCATGCTATGAAAACACTCATATCAGGTTCAGCCCTGCCTGACCTTTTATACGTTACTACTTTTATTTAATATAAAACAATTGCTACAAGAAGAAAACTGAGATAAAAAGATTAAATTTATTAACCACCCTCAGGCTGATACAAGATTATATACAAGCATAGCAAATAGAAATGGAAAGCTGGAACAGGCTCGAAAGAGATAATCTGAAAGTATAACTAATATTAAAACCTGATGCCTACCCAACTGAAGCACTCCCGTGCCACAGCGTGAGGCTGCGAGGCTCAGCCTTCCTGGTTTATTCCCCGTTACTATCACAGGCGATGGAGGACTGCACTGGGACTCTGGAGATCCGAGTTGTTCTACTTGCACTGCTTGAGAGCCCGTGGCCACAGTGCTTTGTGCCATTAAGTCCCCAGTTTGTACAGTGTGGAAAATAATGTTGAGCTTTTTTTGATCTTCTGATGACAAGAGTCAGGCTTTACTGTTTTAACATAAAATTATTGTCCTAAGTAAGGGAAAATGGGATGAAGAGATCAGGTATATAAATGTTACTTAATTCTGATACATATGAATGTATGTTACTTCCCTTTTTAAGGTGAGAAATATTTTACACATTAAACCTACGGTGTGAGATATTCTCTACTGTTTCAGAAGGACTGTGAGATCAGACAGCTGCCCTAACCTCAGCCATGCCTAGCAGGATGTGTAAAATAGTGATAAAATGGCTCATCTCCTCTGATACAGGTGTAGCTTCAGATTGAGCCAACTCTGCCTTCTAGGAACTATTTCTGGATTCCCCCAGGAATATTCTGCATCCAAGCCCTGCTCTCTCCCACGAAAGCTGCCAGCTTTGGAAGAAGAAAGATCTAAGTGATGTGACTTCAGTTCAGGAAAAGTACTGCTACTTTATTGTGTATTTTTCCTTTTGTTTTATGCTTCCTTAGCACACAAACTTAATAGATGCGGGGGCTGGAAGTCATGCCTGATGCCTGGAAGCCCAACACTGAGGCATGCTGGCTGAAGGCAGGCTGCAACCTCACTTCCACCCTCAATGAGGCTTCTCCCCAGTGGCAGTTTGCTCCCTATAGTGAATGGCTTGGGAAAATGTTGTTCTCCAAGCTCTGGGCCCATTTTGGACAAGTACATGTGTACAATAGACAAAATGTCATATGATTTTAAATAATAATAACTAACTATTCACCTTTTCACCAGAAGGATGGTTGACTTCTGATAATTAGCTATTTGAGAAAGAAATTTTGTAGTTTTTCAGTGGTTTTGTACCCACAGCCAAATTTCATTTTCAGGTCTTACACAACTGTCACAGTGTTCAAGCTCTTCAACAGTTGTGAGTTTGGATATTTAAATGCTGCCAAACCATTTAAGATTTTATATTAAATTTTATTACAAGTTCATATAAGCTGTGAGTATTAGTTTCCATGGAAGACAAAAAAAAACTGCAACAGCAAAAAATAAGGCAAAAAGCCTTTAGAAATGTCTACATATAGAGAGACGTCCACAGATAAACAACAATACAAGTTTCTAAACTTGTAAAAAGTTGTCATTTCACTTCGTTTTTGAGCAGCTGGGCTATTAAATTACCTGGGTTGTATAATGGACAATACACAGTTAGGCTTGGGAATTAAGTATAAAAACAAACATGTGGCCTTTTAAATTTTTTCTGACTTGTTACAGCGTGTAGCACTGCATTATGCCATATCACATTGGTGTGATAGGCAAGTGAAACAAGACAGTTCATGCTAATGAACAGGAAAACACAGCAGTTTGCTAGTTACCAAATTCAGTTAGAGTATTTCAGGGCATTTGGAAGTGTTATGGGAGAGACAGTTATTGCTGAGAAGAGCTGAACTGTAATGAAATTAGGGAAGTGAAAACCATATGTTTGCCTCTGTTTTTACAAAAGCATGAAATGTTCTCTTACTGTAGATCTGTATCTTCTGCCTGTTTTAAAATACAGGGTGTGCTGTGACATCATTTGACTAGAGTACAGGAAGCAGATGTAAATATTAATTGAAAATACGCTTAATCTCAGCATAGTTTGTTTCAGACAGGTATCTGGCTTTAAGGCCTTTATACCCAAGGCACATTTGTGTGTAGTTTATGAATATAATGAAAGCAAGCTAACTGTAAATTTGTCCCAACCCTATCACAATGGTAGCACTTTGGAAACCACAAAGGAAAACAATTTTTTAATAGTCTTAAAAATTTTCCCAGCTTACTGTTGCCAGTGAACTTTAGTACATCTATTTGGCCAAGCATAAATGCATGCAGGATATTTTACATTTTAACCTTTTGTCGTTTCTAGATTCTTTCCTCTAACTTTTCACATACACCCAAATTATGTAGGCCAAGAAATGTTCACAAGTTTTCATAAAATCAATCTTTGTTGTCTCAGAGTAGAAGCTGTTTCCAAACCATTCAATATAGCAAGGACAGCTGGAAGTGCCCCTAAGGTCATATCTGTCTCTGCTGTGATCTGCCCTTCACCATCAGCTCCTTGAAGTGGAACAGTTTTTACTGTACAGTAGTTGAGCTGGTCAATTCAGGAGAGTAAAGGCAGTCAGTACCACACAGAAACCAATTTTTACCTCCTATTAAACTCCAAACACGAAAGGCAAGAAGTGCACACAATCTTGTCATCTTCCTGTCTCACTCACTTGCTACCCACCTGGCTACCTACAGGGGAGTTCAGGACTCCATTCAGACTATTTATTGCCCTGCTGTGCTTTTGTATTGTTGAACTTTACAAGGACTGGGAACACTGCAGGGGATGGGTGAGGGAATTTAAGAACAGGGAATTAGAAGCTGCCAGTGAGTGAAAGGAAGCGGGATGGTCAGTCTTCCTCTAAAAACATGGTGAGTACAGCATGGTGTCTAACAGCCCTAAAAATGATGGCACCAAACTATTTTGTTCTTAGGTGAGGACCCAGAAATATTGTTTGAGATTAATAAGGAAAGATACAAAAAACATTGTTTAGGTCTGAATGAAAATGATCTTTCCAAATGCCTTTTTCAAGAATCCTGTAAGGTACTTGAGATAGGCACAGTATTTCCTATAGAGTTCTGAATTGCTTTTAAAATAAGAAGGTTCTGATTAACCTCATACACAGAAGGTTATAAAACATGAACACTGTTGTTTTTACTTCTTGAAAATTGTTCTGAGGAATGTGATAGGGTTTTGGTTTATGCAGTGGATTAAGAAGTCTATCCCAATTCCATTATTAAAAAATGTTTTTCTAAGGACATTTAGTGTTTCTGAAATTGCTTCAAGTATGCATCCAAGCAATGCAATGAATAACCATCAGCCTGCACTTGGGCAGTGTAACGTATCAGAAGGATTAATTAAGGTTCGTTAAGATAATTGCCTCGATAATCTGACAAATTTGCAACAAATTTAACAAAATTTCCTTTGCTTCTCATTATAATGTATTTTTTTTTGAAATGTTGAAAACTGCATAATTGGAAAGACTTTTTCCTTGATTTGGCGCAAAAGTTTTACTATGTAGTCAAGGCAGCTGTTTTCTTTCTGATTATTTTCATATTATAAAAATATATCTTCTGGACTTTCAGGGGATGCGGTCTTTCAATCACTGTTTCTTATTCTTGCTTGCTACTTAATAGTTTGGAATGGCAGCATTTGAACTTGTCTTTCTTCATTGACCTCAGGGAACTTATTTTGTACCTTCAATATATTTATATTACAGCTAGGAACAATTGGCAGCTTTTAGTACTGCAGTTATAATCACTTGGATGGAAAATAGTAGCTCAAAGCATGTAATACCACCCTCTGTCCTCTTCCCCTCCCAAGGTGCAGTTGTCTACTTCTAAACCTACAAGTTTCACTTCAGCTGGACTTCAGCTTCTTGAGGTTACTTTTTACACATGCCAAAACCTGTTCTTATAACCTTTATATATAAAGGTCTCTCCCTGTAGTGTTATTGTTGTCGTAAAGTACATACTCATTGCTAACTCCCATTTCCTAACTGAAGAAAATAAGGCTGAGAGAAGTTACGAATATTGTTTTACAATTCAGAAAGGCACCAATTACATGTGCACAGTTACTGTAGCTGCACACACGTTATATATTCCAAAAAACAATTAGGTATATTAGATTCTGGTTTTATGTACTTTTGAACATTTGATATACGTATTTGTATACTGTAAAGCAGTTGTGCACAGCTGGGCAGAAACAGTCCCTGGTGAGTTCTACAAGGTCATTCAGCAAATGAATATCAAACCTGAGCCTGGATACCTGGTCTCTCAGCTGCTTTATGTCTTTTATTAAGTAGAAAAGACACTGTTATAAGAAAGTTTCTCTGAGGTTATATTGCCTGTTGAGTTTAAACAGGTTTTCCAATCTCTTAGTGCCACTTTTCCTATTGTTCTACTATGAAAAAGCTCACTATGAACTGTGCAACAGTGTCACTTCTAAAAGATGGGTATATACAGCAGTAGCACACATACTTTAATAATAAAAAACTTATTACTACAACAAAAATGTTGTTTCAGCTTTTTTTCTATGCAGCAGAACAGTGGCACCCAGTGGCCATTCATGCAAAAATACTAGCCAATAAAATTTTTCAAACTCGAATATCAGTGCAAAGAGAAATGAAAAGAAAAAGAAATTAGCACTTATATGTCATTTGTTCTTTTGTGCCTCTAAATATTCCTCAGGAACCTGTAAGCTGCAGACAAATTTCAAGGGTCTTTCAAGTTCTCTGATGCATAAATCTGTGTTGACCCCAGAATATATATGTGTGTTTGTAGGTATGCATGTAAGAATTCTGTTTGGTTATGTTACTAAAAATAAATTAATATTTTTTTTGCTTTTTAATAAATAATATTTTTCCATTTGTTTTTCATTATGGAGGGCAACAATATCCTTATATTCATGATTTCACTGTAGCATTTTTCATAGTTTACACTTCTTCTAAAGCTATAGTATACAATTATTACAGAGATTGAGGAACACATGAACATTTTCCAAAAGAAAATAGAACTACATCTTTTCCCCATGTTTCAAATCTGTGTTGTATTTTAACATGAGTAAAGGCATTTTTGCATATTTATCTCTGATATTCCAGTTTGAAAAACTTTGCATGTTAAGTGCACGTATCCAGAATGTACATGAGAGTATTGTTCATGGACAATTTCGAAATATTTTCTTCCTAGAGTGTGCAGCTATTGTAAGCTAATCCATAGAAAAAAAAGACTAAGATATGAAAAAGGTTGCATATCTTAGGCCGATTTCTTATCATATTTTGGCTTCAGAGAGTTATTGAAAACCTGTTAGAATTTCAGACAGTTCAGTTTTGTATGAGGCATCTCGTTCTTCATCATCACTGTGGATAGCTTCCTAATTACAACAGAAATATGCTTGCATTCATAAGGCTGTATTGCTCTTGATATGTTTTTGTAATGCAGATGGGACTGAAAAATTTCAGTGCACCTTATTGCATCAGTGCTGCAGGTTTGGACTGAAGGGCTCAGTAGGTTAGGCTGAAGAGATCCTTTCTCCCTCTTCTCTCATTCCCAGAATGTACTAGAAGTATAACAGACTACTAAGGGAATGTTGTGATCTAAGCTGTCTTTACCCTGCTTAATTAATTTCTGACCCACCTGACCGTATTGTGTATTTCTCTGACATAGCAAATTGCATCATTAAGACAAGTTCTAAGTGTTTGCAGTTGCCATACTCACCTGTTTCCTGTTAAAATGAAGGTCACTACTGTAGATGCTGACAACTTTCAAAAATTTGAATGTGCAGTTATGTCTAGGAAGTGCTTACTTGATGGCAAAAAGGAAAGAAAGGAGTATAAAGTTAAAGGAGATAATTAGCAAGTCATAGAACTTACTGGATGAATGGTCTTGGACAAATACTTTATTCACATTCCCCTCTCTCTCCATTCTAGCCATGAATATTATGGCTGCGGAAATAGTACCAAAAGACATAACTTTGTCATTTCCATGAAGAATTGATCTTCAGGTGAAATTCTGAATAAATGGATGGTATTGACCTGCTTGATCAGCCCTTCTGTATTGTATTGAAATGAGCCTGGTCCTTGGTGGGCTAAGCTGGGCAGGGGGCCAGGCAGGGCTTATGCTTAAAGACTTGATTACTATAGGATTGAACTCTTCTATTGTGGAGTGAGTTTTCACTGCTGTTGTATCTCTGTCTGCAATTCCATTTTAGATCAAGGACATGTTTTCTAACAAAACCGGTTTAAATTTTTCTATGAAAAATCTAGATTTTAACGTTTAACATGCCCTCACACCCTGATTTTTTTTCAGAAAATAATCAACTGTCTCAACATACAATCTTTTCCACTTCATATGAGTGTTATATGCAGTCAGTGTGAGTAAAAAGTGGAAGTAACTGTCACCGTCTGTCTAAAGATTTTGTGTAATCTATTTCAGATAATGCATAGGTATATATTTGGCCCATATTTGTAGTCAGAAAATCTAGTATGTATTCTATGACCTGAACCTGAAATACATGTTATGTAAAACATGTAAGTTTTACAGCAGTAAAAGAACTTAATGCATTAAAGACAGAGGTATTCTTTCTAGATTATAAAATATTTCTAATTTACAGGAAGTTTAACAAGCTATGTTCACTTTCTTGTCTTTTGGAAGCAAAGTCAATTTGATGTTTGAATTGGTAATGGCTTCTTAGCTGGAAAACTCATATCTTATGTTGAATTATTCCAAATCAGACAGTAAAAATGATTTGAAGGAGAACTCTGAAATAAAAAATATAAAGGCTTTAAATAAGGCATGTTTAATGTCCCATGAGTCAACAAAATTACTTTGTGGTTTAGATTGATTTTATATTATTAATAGGACTGTACAACAATCTCCTACAAATCTCTTATTCCATTGGTAATACCTTTTTCCTAGTGCAAACATAGAATATATGCATATAGCAGAGGATGATAATAATTGTGAAATTAAGATCTAAAAACTTGAAAAACTCCAGGTATTCAGGATTTGATTGGAATGTTCAGCTGCCGTGTGAGTAATTGCAGTTGGACATGCCTTCTCTGTGTAGTTTGTTCTTGACTTGGAATTTTTCTTCTCTGAGAACTAAACAAGATTAAAAGTCTGAGGGGTAAAAAAGTGGAATTGTAGTGAACAGCTTGCAAAGTACAGTGTCACTAATAGATTAAAAACAAATGCTACTAATAATCATTTTGCAGATGGAGGGAAAGCAAATTTAGACTTCCACCCCTTTGTTGAAAGCAGCGGTCGAGAGCAAAGGTCTCAAAGCTTTCTTCTGATTGGGCAATGTAAACAAAGGATTTTTCATTTGAATCATCTTCTCAGAAGTTCTTCTGGAGCAGTCATTTTCTTAAAAATGCCTCATGCTCCCATTGAAGGCTTATGAAACAAATTCAAAGCTTTGGATGGCAAGGTGTAGGAAATCAAATATTGAGGAGAGGTTGGCATGCTGTGGTGTGCACAGCAGTGTTTGTGTATGGGGAAACTGGGAGAAGATTGTGCTTGTCCTTTCAAGAAAGCTGGAGGTGACAGAAGACTTGTTCCTCTAGTAGCTGAGACCCCAGCCAGTGGCAGATGTGCAGTGCAGGAGAATAGAGAGATGTGAATCTCTTTGCAGAGAGTAAAGAGAATTGGAGCAAGCTCTCGAAGTGAGGACAGTTGGCTGTTGGATCTCCACAGTGAAATGAGGCTGGAAAAACTTGGGCTGAGGACTTTGGCCATAACACCTGCGAGAACGTGCTCTGCCAATTGAGAGGCCAAGAGAATCCAAGTTCAGGAAGGAGAATGGGAGATTATGTGAAGAATAAATTAGAGAATTTAATGTAGAGATATTAGAGTATAGGCAGGAGTATGAGAGGAACAGAGAGTTAAATGAAGGGGGAATACTTGAAAGATAGATGAGATGTTTAGCACGCTAACAGAACAGGGTAGGTATGAAGTCCCTCAAGACTCCAGGATTCACCTCAAAAGGAGAAGATTGACAGACCTTTAAGAAAAAATGTGAAAAAAGGGCTTGAACTTGTCCTCTGTTTTCTTGGAAGCTGTCTGCCTGGGAAGAGGATGGAGTTTTCAGTGTGTCTGGAGAACTGAACTAATTAATGAGGTGAGGTATAGGTTCAAATGTACTAAATATACTGAGGAGGAGAGAGAGGCCTGAACTCCTGAGAAAACCTGGTCATGCCATCTATAAGGCAGAAGTTCTCTTTAGACTGTTACACAACTGTGAGATGCATTGAGAATTTTTTGTAAGTACCACATGATTTGCAAGCCTGAAAAAGAAAACATTACAACCAATAAAAAAAAAGGTGTAGAAAACTTCCTTTTAGTATGTATGCTTAAGAAAGCACTGCTTGCACTCAGAAACCTCTGAGAAGGAGATTTGTATTTCTAAATACTCCCCTCTTAGAGGTCATAACCCATCTTTTCCTTAGCAGGTTACAAATATATTGCACACCCATGTGGGATTCCTTGTAGATGATTTAGTAGACTGACTACCATTGGTCTTTTGTTCTAATTTTTGTAAGCTATAAGCTTTTATCCTCCCCACCCTTCTCAAAAACTAAAACATCAAGTGAATTAATCTATGAATCCTTTAGGCCTTTACCTCCCCTGAAGTGTATCAACTAAGCAGTTAACATTTGTAAAGCATATAATACAAATTTTAAGAACCTTCAGAATGCATATGCAACTCCGCTGAAGCTGGGTGAATAGAGTGGGGCTTTATTTTTTGGTGCTTTTTAAAGTTGGCAGTTGTACAGTGATCTTATTCAGACTGCTGGCTCCTCTCCTGTGGCAGTGAGAGAGTAGGAAAAACTGGAGAGGGCAGCAGCAGGAGATTACTTCTGGAAAGTTTATGATTAGACTTAAAATCTGTGTTTAAAAGTACTGGCTTGTGTGAACAAGGTCACTGAAGTGAATTGCTCTTTCTTTTTTCTTTTTGAGTTAGGCTTTTCCTTTGTTAAGAAAAGAACATGAAAAAGAACCTTAAGAACAAAGGTCCCTACATCTGTTTGTTGGTTGCCACCATGAATGGTGGCTCTGCGTATGGCTGACCGCAAGAACTGTGCTCACTCCCCACAGCTTACTACTATGCACCCTGCAGTACTACTGCAGTGGGATGCCCCCGTTTACTCTCCCCCTTCTACCATTAGCAGCCCATCCCCATCTGCAGCATAGCTCAGTGCCCGTCAGCTTCTGAGCAAGGGCAGGGGAGAACAAGGTGTCCCTGCCCCTCTGTAAGGGGTGGGACACCTCCCTGTTACACACGGGAGAACTGGAGCAGCCCTGCACCAGAGCTAACTTCTCTCCTTCAGACAGGCTGTGAACTTATCTGGGTTCATAGGAAGAATCAATAGATGTCGATAGAAGTTTTTTTCTAAATCCCAAAGGTCAGCCCCGGGCAGCATAGCATGTTATCCTAAAGAAATAGCGAGTGAAAAATTTTCAACTGGAGAGACAATTTCGTGACTATATGGCTATCCAGGTTTGGGGCTTGTATTTTCTTTTGTAATTGAAAGCTGAGAAAGGTGCTTATTTACATTTCTGCAAATTAAGAGGACACTGTCCATAGAAGGAGATTTTGTTTTTCCCCAGATGACTCAGAAGACACAATGTCTTCCGTGACTCAATCTCAGTGCTAAGCCTCTCAGTTGTCATTCATGGCATGTCCAATAAAAGTGATTTATTGCCTGGCTGCAAGTCAAGACACTTGATCATTATCATCATTTTTTCCCCCACATCAACCTTTTCCTATCTTATGCAAGTCCAAGCTAATTTAGATAAGGTCAAGATCTAGGCCACTCCTTAAAAGTTTTTAACATGACTTTTCCTTCAGGTCCTTCCATCTCGTTCTTGAAACATCTTTTATAGTATCCCCAAGGCAGAGCTGGAAGAGAAGGTTAGTGGATAATTCAGTAGTTAAGCTATCCTCCAATATTTGATATGCCTCCAAGGCATTAAATTTTTGCTTGTATCTGTTAAATTGCTGGGAGCTTTCTTCAGTGGTTAATTATCTTTATGTAATATGTGGGGTTTTGCAGTGATGCAGAACTTTGAAAAATTCTCCTCACGTTATCTTTCTAAAGGTGGACAAATAGATAGCATAGGTTTATCTCCATAGTCTTTGGAATTTGTGTATATATATGTGTGTGTACATATACATATATCTATATGCAGAACAACAAAACAAATTAAAATACTATTTAACCCTTCTTATAAATGTGACATGAACTTAAATCATCCCTTCCCCCCGTTAGCTATGAATGCAGGAATCCTCTCTGAATATTTCTTCTCATGTTTAGTGTGAAAAGCAAAGCAGGAACAAGATTTTTAAAGGATTTTTTCCCAAACCATCCCTGCAGACATTTTCTGAAAAGGATAATCCATCTTAAAACATGTTGACTTGCAAATTCGTCATGCTTCTGGCAGATCTGAAGAATGCTGCAGCAACTAAAGAGCCACCAGATATAGTTCTTTCCTCCAGCAATATCCTAGGGAATTTTACAGAGTTGGTGGTGGGCTTTGTGGATTTTTTTTACTGGCCAGCGAAGTGCAGAGGACACTACAGGCACAGAAACAAACATCTGCACTTTATGGAATGATGACGGAGGGATGACTTAATATGCATAATTTTTCCCTGAAATCAAAATTTGCAAGCAAGTTGAGTGTTCGTTTTGCATATTCCTGTCCTGAGAGCACTGAGACATCCCAGCTTTTTTCAGTGGCTCAGCAGAGAATTATTCCTATGTATTTATTGGGCTAAATTATTTTTAAATATATCAGTCAAATTCTAAAAAAAAATCTATTTCGCCAGACTGATTTGAAATCTTTTTGTTGCAATTTCTGACAGAAAAGTACCTTACAGAAAATGAAAGTATCTTATTCACACAGCCACTTAGCATTTTCTATCCCATTATAAGAATGCTGACATTACTCATATCACCCCTGTGATACAAAGTAAAATCAATATGATTTTAATTACTAGTGTCCTGTGCTTCTGTTATCTAAGACTGCCATTGCACATATGGTGGACTTGAGGCAAATTTAGGTGTCACTGAATTGAGTTTGGTTTGTGTTTGTAATGAAGGTTTTCATATCCTGGGAAAGCAAGCTATACTGTATTCTATAGAGCTCTCTAGAGGCTGCTGTGTAGATATATGATGTGATCATTTGATATTTTCTTTGCAATAGATCTGCACTGAAAGACTATGTTGTAATGCATATGAAGAGGGGCCAAA
The DNA here is from genome assembly GCF_018691265.1 of Tyto alba. Lineage (NCBI taxonomy): Eukaryota > Metazoa > Chordata > Aves > Strigiformes > Tytonidae > Tyto > Tyto alba. The sequence continues at coordinate 16,180,537 of NW_024881279.1, forward strand.
ATAGGGAGTATGTGCACTTCTAATTCTGGAACACAGTGAGTCATGCCTGATAGAAGTAACAAACAGCAGGTAGAGCCAGCATCTGAGACACTTGGAACCAGCATGCTATTTCTCACGAGACAGGTTGTGTTTTGTTTGTCTGTAACCAGCCCAAATGATGCACTATGTTTTTTCCTCTCTGACTCCTTAATTTCTGCAGTAGGGCTGGGCTGAGCTGCCAGGGCCATCTAGCTGAGGAGCGGGGAGCTATGAGGGTCAGCACTGCTGACCAAAGAATTCTCAGCCTAATGCGTATAAGGCGAAGATGGACCACTAATAAAGGGCCTCTTTAACTCCACTGCTATAAATTGCAAATCTGAACAGTGGCTGAGCAAGCAAGATTATCTTTACTTCAGCTTGTTGGGTGATGAGCATGTAGATATTCTACTCAGCACATTTGAGAATAGCTGAATTTCTGCTCTTTACTGTTCTGTAAATCTGCAGTGTCATACCCTAAATCCAGACTTTGCCGAATGTTTTTCTTTTTAGTTCAAAGAACTACACTGAGTTAATTTGCTTTTCTCATGCTCCTCCTTTTCATGATCATTCACATGGTTCTGTTCTGCTAGTCAGTTCCTCAGGGAAGAGCAAGGAAAGGAGTACACTTCAAAGTATTATGAGGGTACACTCACAGAAGCTTAATACTAAATTTAGACTTGAAGATGTGCATGCCAGAATTGCTGTCCTTCATTTCTGTTCTACTGTGCAGCTCTCTAACTCTGATGTATTGAACATGCCAAGAAAGTTCACAATATGGCTTAACTTTTAGGGAAACTCTCTGCTTAGAAAGGGAATATAGCTGATGATATAACAAGTTACTCGAGGATATTCTATGAGCAAAAGGAAAACATTTATCAGATAAGTTATTTGTCGTGAATTGTTTGCATTTGGCTGCTTAAACAAATAAACAAACAAACCAAAACCCAACCATGTTTTGCAGTTAGTTCTGAACTTTTTTTTTTTTTTTTCTATTTTTAATTTCAATACTTGTCTTATGAACCGCTAGGTGTTTTTGTGAGCAATCTTGTGAATTTGTCTTCCAAACACAACCTCAACAGTGAAAATTGTTTAAGAATTAAGTTACAGTGCTACCTATTGAAAGGAAAGACCAGTGTTATTTTCATCCTGAGGCTGCAAATGTCTCTCTAGCAACTGGAAATAGTTAAGCTTGCCAAGGGTTCCTTGTGAAGCAGATGGAGAGGCAACTAGAAACCTTGCTGAAATCTTGTTGGCTAAGCCTTCTGAGTATCCACAGAGCTCCCAGAGTTGCCTATCAAATTAACTTGATCGCTGCACTACATGAAATTATTCTTCAGTGTTGTCAATGACTGTTGCAGTTTTGTACCCTTTCCGCTCCCCAAGTTCTGAACAAACAGTTAAACTCTCAACTATCTCTCCATGTGCTTAAGAGTGATTACAGGTCTGTGCCTAATTCCTGGAGAACTTTGGTGGCCATGTGCATCTTCTTTTCTTACAGGCTTTAAATTTTTTTTACTGATAGTCAAAAGACACCCAAGAATGTGATAATTATATGCCTGCAAACTTTTAATGACTACATACAATAATGTTATATATGGCTGCATGCAATGAAGGATAGAAAACACAAATGTTTGACTGTTGAATAAGACCTGTTTGCAGAATGCAGGGAAAGAAACAGCCATGGACTCTGCCATCATTCTCAGATGCACAACATGATCCAAAAGCTGACTGTAAGATGATGCTATCAGTCTGTCTTTTCTTGCTGCCTGTGGGTTCTGAATATAAATCACAAATAGTGTATGCTTCAGCTGATCCTCTTTGCTCCCACTGTGACCTTATAGTAAATGTATTGTTTTTTCATTTATATTTAAGAACAGATGAAAGTATGTTGGGACTTGCTTCCCTATCCACACAAACTAAATCAATATTTCAGACACATTCTGTGGTACCAATTAACTGTTCCCCATCAGAAGTAATGTTGTGTGGTTTAGAAGTTACCACACCATCCATTCTGTTTGTTTCTTATTCTTGCAAGTGTGCAACCAACAAGAGTGGAATAAAAAGTTTTATTTAATTGACTTTTCTTCCTTTTCAGTTGCAAGAAAACTGTCTATTCAGAAAGCACACTGTGAAGTGAGTAGGTACATAGGTATAAAGTCATTGATGTTCTCCCTCTGCTTCCACTATATCGTACTGAGTATTCAGAACTGTGTCTGTGTGTCAGTTTAATTATTAAGAGCTTCTCAGTCCACAAAGCCAAATTATGCTCTTTGATATGCATGGAACCCCTTCTCTGAAGCAAGAGAAACCATAGCTAGTCAATTGTATGTAATTCAGCCTTCAAGAACTGCAGTGTTCACAAGTGGCCAAGAGTGAAGGTAGCCTGTATTTTCAGGGTGGGCAGGCTTTGCGAATTGCAAAGCAATGTGTTGCTACAAGAGGTAAGACTGACTTTTCAAACCTGTCTGCAGAACATAGGTGGCCTAGCCTTGCAGGCAGTTTGAAAGGCACAGCCTCAAGCTCCATGTACTGAGGCATTCTTTGTCACCATTTTCATTGTAAAGTGTGGGCCAGTTTAGAGCAGGTTGCAGGAAGGACACATGGTGCAAGGAGCCCCTTTTCTCCTGCTGAATGTACGGAAGAGGAAGCAACGAATTGTTTGCACCACAGAGAAAATGCAGCTGGTGTCTTGCAGATCCCTTATTTTGCTGTGATTCTGGATTTTATTCTTCAGTGCTTAGGTTTTATAGATGAGACTCAGTGAAAAAAGCAAGGTCATATATTCTCAGATAAGGAGAGCATGTGCTAGATTCAAGAGCAAAGACAGTGGATATAGACGTACAGGCAGTGTTCAAAAAACTAAAGTAGTATTCTGCATGAATGTAATATTCCAGACTTTTTAAAACCAAAATGACAGTTTTTGGACTAAATAAAATTTGGTTGAGAAACACATAATTTTTGAAAAATATTTTTAACAGGAAATTTATTTATTTACTTTTTAAGAACTTCTTTTGTCCCAAGCCCAGTTGCCAGAGGAGTACTGTGTCTCCATCTGCATGGAAAGTAAACCTTGTTCACAGAAAGAAATATCATTCATTCCATGAAAGGAAATAAGAGATTTCCTCTCAACTTTAGGTAGAAAGGCGGCTGGCTTGGTAAAGAAGTTATTTTCTTATAAATGTATTCAATATTAAATTATTAGTAAATGCAAGTTGAATGTCAGTGTGGTTTCAGTATAAGCAATACTGTAAACCCTTCTGCTGGAATTTCCAAAGGAGAATTTCTCATTGAGGGACTCTCAAGTATCAGAGATGGAATAGGGCAAATTAATCCTGACAGTGTCAACACTAATTTATCACAGAAGAGCTATGGACAAGTACAGGGATAACGTGATGCTATGCAGAACAGCCCCATCACAGTCCTGAAGCCTCTGTCACTCTTTAGAGGCAATCTGTAGTGGCACTGCTCTGGCCAGGACTTGCTGTATATCTGTATGTCCCACTCATTGGAACAGCAGTTATGTTTTGATCCTAGCGAGCTCACACCGAGTGCCTAAGGTATGTGCACATCATGGCTCTTTTGGTTGAAGGCTGTGTGTTCTGTGCAAATCTGTTGGCAAAAGAAAAATCCTTCTCATCTCATGCTTACTCCTACAATTTCAACCACTGAGAAGCTTCATGATATATGCAAGCAAATTGATCTCTTAGAGTGGAGGCGATTTCCTGTTTTCAAGAACCTATAATGAGATTGGGAAAAAAAACCATGCAAATTTAGTAAATTCACCAAGGAGATTATTGAACTGATGTCAGACAAGTTTGAAAGTGTATTTCCTGTTTGTCCCACATTATAACTTTACGTTATTAGTTTTCCAGGGCTGACCTGGTGTAAGTTTTTATGCAGAAGTTACTTGGTGCTTCCCTTCCTTAGACAAAAGATACCGATATTGACAAATGGAAAGTCGTATACAAACATAGATACAGGTCAAATATCTATTTTTCTCCTGGAGAGAACAAAACAATCTGCTCAAGATATGCCAGATCCCTTAGGTGATGTAAATTATCCTGAATTTGCCCCAAGTCTGTAGATTTACACTGCTAAACCACAGCTGTGGCTTTGGCTCTGGCATACAGGCAAAGAGTTTCCTATTATAAGCCTGAAGCCTCCAGAGATGTTGGGCTCTCCGTAAGAGGCATCTGTGGGACTTGAATTTAAATTCTGAAAGGTTTCAAGGTTGTGATGGAGCAACTCTGTGTAGCATCACCTTATTCCCACTTCTGAGAGACATGTAATTCATTCCTTAAACCTAGTTCCTTTGTAGGCAACATTTTCAAAAAAATGCATTTTAAAGATATTCCATATTTGCAGTTACCCAAGCTGAGAAAATGTAAAGAAGCAGTTATAGTTTCAAAAATGAAGTTTGAAATAGCTAAGTAAATAAAGACAGTTTGGAAATAAAGCATTTGTATTTGTTTAATGAAATGTTAAGTGAAATAAGTACTTCACATCCATTTTTTCACAAAGTAAAGCAAAAAAATCCACAACACCATATATAACACACACTTTTTCTCCTGAATAGTATGTCCATTATAGCATAAAGCATACTTAAAATTGTGCAAGTGCTTATTCTTTTCTCCATGCTTTGGTCAGATCCAGATTTGCCTGCATCAATTGGTGTACAGTGAATCAATTCAGATATGGAATCTTGTGGATAATGTACCAGGTAATTTGTTACCTGACATGTATCATGAGGTTCATGTGACACTTAGCCTTTAGTTCAATGTGTTTCTGTTTCCTAAGACAGTCAGAGGCATTGCTTCTGATGGGAAGAGTTGAGAGGGCTTGGACCTTTTTACCTGAGATGACCTTACAATAGCTGTGGCCTACAGAAATGCTAAATTCCCTTGAGATAAAAGCAGGCTGCTCAATATGTGTCTCTCTTACAGATTCTTACTCAGCTTCTACTTTCCTTCCTGAAGTACTTACAAGGGTTTTTTCACTTTTGAGTCTGCAGTTGCAGAAGGTTTATACTTTCTTGCTGGCAGGAATCTTGAAACAGCAGTTGCTTCTACTGTGGACTTTTCAGTGTGTGCTGACCTCTGTGCTACCATGGTCCTGGGTTAGCTATCTTAAACACAATTTACAGCTAAAGGTAAACCACAGAAGTAGATTTTAAATGCATCACACACTTTCCAGCAGAGCAGTTTCGTCTGATTACAGCATGTTACGAGTGCGATGAGACCAGAGCACAAGTGGACTGGGAACCTTTCTTTCTGGCTGTTTCTCTCCTGCAGTATGTGAGGGTTCTCCTAAGATGCTGGATTGCTGATAACTCAACAGTGAATCCTAACTCTAAAAAACTACCTCAGAAGGGGGCATCTCTGGTTTGGGTTTTGGTTGGGGTTTTTATTTCTTTATTTACTCTGGAATAAGGGAAGCATTATATCTGTTCAGCAGGTGTGAAATTTCCTGGTATCCCATAGCTTTCTTTTTCAACCTTCAATTTGCTAGGCTGAAGCTATGGAGAGTTAACCTTTGTTTTCAGAAGGTCTGAAGTTCTTCATCAAACAAATATACATTTCTTCCAATACCAAGTATTCCAAGATACTAAAAGCCTTTTGATGCTAGGAACAAGTCCCTTTGTAAAATGGTGTTTCTTTAAAGATGGCTGGGTAAATCAATGTGAAGCCTTGTCTGCAGATGCGTCACTGCCTCACTCTACCCAATTCCTCTTTCTCACAATATCCAGGAACCTGTAACCGATCAGAATAAGAGCTTTCACTGACTGCTACGTAGCTGAGTCAAAGAGAAACAATTTTACTGAACAATATGAGAACAGAGGACTACTCTTTTGACTTTGTTTACTTACTTAGTGCAACAGAAAGTCAAAGTACTGTCAAGCCCCCAGAAGGTATAGCTTGTGAGCTTTCCTGGTAGGTTTTCTGTCTTGTCACACAACTGTCAGTGTGTTTGTTAGGCTTGTTTCAAAGGAAGAACTCTAAAAGAAGAAAGAAAACCATACTGCTGGACTACTTCAGTGTAAAAGGTTGGCTGCACTCTTACTAGCTACAGCTACCTGTTTCACTACATTACTGATCTACCTTAGTTTCCAGAATTTTTTTTTTTTCTAGTAGTAATTTGTAGTTACCATTAATACCGCAACTGTTCTCCATGGGAGTATTTAACAATGATAAATGCACATAGAAGATTGCTGGAATTTAAATGAAAGATATAGCATGCAGAAAAGTAATGCAATCAAGAAAATTTTTCATATCCTTTCATGGGTGAAGATTGCTGAGTGTCAGTTGGTATTTCAAAGTTCGGGTTAAATTCAGATCACGATGGCTGAGGGATACAGTATATTGCTTGTAAGGGAAAATGAGTTGCAGCTCAAATGCTGATTGTGTCAGATAAACAGACACCATATTGAAAGTTGCTTATAAGGGTTTTCTTTTTTTTTTAAGTATTTATGGCTATACTTTATCATTAAGGGAATGTTTGAATGGGTACAGGTTCATCTTTACCTACTGTGCTCCAGTACCTTCCTGTACATTGTAAAGGATATAACAAGATTGATTGGCAATAATGACTGCTCTGTTCATGGGAAGCATAGGAAACTCTGAAAGATGAATGACTGGGAAAAAAAGTAAAAATGGCATACTGCTATCTGTCCAGTTATTAGCAAAGGCATGCAGAGTTGCTCCATTTAATTCACTTTTCTCAAAGGGGCAGTAATTTCCAAGAAACAGCCCGAAACCTTGATGCAAACCCTTTTGGAACAGCTGCTCAGTCCCAGCAGAGCACAATGAGGCAGCCTCCCTTATTTACAAAGAACAGAGTCCTGCTAGACTCCAATTTGCTCGGCGGTAAGTGCTGACCTCAACACCCACTGGGAGAAAGGAATGTGAAACTCAGTTACTCAGCACTGCATAGGATTAAAGGCTCTAGTTTCAGTCTATTTAAATGCATGCTCAAACTTTTTTCAGTACTTTGAATTAGATTATCAAAATGGAATTAAATTTGAGAACACCAAAATTTAATGTGAAACGGAACTCTTATTTTCTTGTCTGCCTCAATTATGACAAAAAGACCCCTGTGCTTTTTGTACTTTCATGGCAAGTGCCCAATGCGAAGGAAAAAAGACTATAACAAAAATTAAGAGCTTCCCTTTGCTGGACTCCCTAGTAGCACTCTAACTTTGAACAGATTGGTATCCACAGCTCAGCTTCAAACCCTAAAAGAAAGTGGCTTTGTCTGATAGTTTTATTATATGTTTTTAAACTACATGCAATGAGAGAAGTGGTGATTTAGTGGTTCTGCAGTGCTTTACTGACTCAAGTTCAGATTATAACAGACTGCTAACGCCTATTTCTCACCTGTAACTTCAACCTATAAATTATAAACATGCTGGCATAATCGTTATATTATTATTTTTTTATAGCTCTCAATTTACAACTCTGGCTGTCCTTGAGCTGCTGCTTTGTATTTGTTACAGTCTCCTGAGGGAGGATTCATTGACTAGTGACTCCACATTTTAGCTCAGAGAAAATTCAGTCTCATTCTGGTGTCTTCAATTTTTCAGAACACCTTACTGTTCCTCATTGATTATGTACTGAGAATTAATTATGCTGTCACTTAATGTATTTACATGCTTGGACAGTGTATTGGCTCACTTATTCTAGCATGGTCAGCATTTTTCCCTGGTATGGGGCATGTTTGTTTTATTAATTGCTGGAGAAACAACAGGTTGCCATTAGAATGAATGGAAGTAATTGGTTAGAAAAGTTATATTTATTTGCTCCATAAATCTATGAAGATAATTTTCTCTTGCTACTCAGACAATTGGGATGCCTACATCTTTTGCCTTGAAGGCACCAGAAAAATTGGTGTTTCATGAAGGAAGATTACTCTCTGTTAGGTTGTTCTATGCAGGTCAGTGTACTGTCCAGAGAAATGTGATATTATGTAGATATGCTTTTTCAAAGAAATGACAAAGGAAGTGTGATCAAATATGGTAAATGTGTGATATGGATTCTTACTTCTAGAAGTTGGAAATTTCTATTCATTCAGCTGGTAGAACTTTGAAGATAGAAAGATAGGTAGATGTTAAATATATAATTTAAAATGTTTCTTAAAGAAGTTCAGAAAGAGAAAGTAAGATTTAAAATAGGGAAGAACTGGGCAATTTGGTGTACTGAGACTACTGCTGGCTCAGACCCTAACCATCCACTCCTCCAAGAATTCCACAGAAGAGCTAAAAGCGCTGACATCCCAGCAGGTTTGATACATACAGTTTGTGCCTTTGGAGGGGACAGCATCATCACTGTAGTTTCCTCCACTTGCTTTTCCAGAGGCTGTTTAGGATTAGCCCCCAAATTATTAGGAGAATGCTAGAAATCCAGTGTCATTTACAGAAAAGACTGGTGCTGTATTGTCAAGGCAGTTCCCCAGCACAACTTAACATCTCCATACTCAGGATGCATATACATCTTACTATTTATACAGTACACACCTTCTGTGATTAATGGTTCCTCTCTATGATGTGAACTGTGGGGGAAGCACTGAGATGAAATGTCACTGAGATATCACCTGACATTGTGATATATTGCCACCTAAAATTACACAGAGGCAACTGAAAGCCATATGGCTTCTGGGCTGAGTAACAATGTTGAGTCTGAACATTCATCCCTCTCAGTTCTTCCAGCAGGTCCCCCTTTTGGATCTGTGGAATTTTGAGTTCCCAGGAAAAGGGAATTCTGCTACATGAAAAGTATGAACATGTGAGCAGATACTGCAGAAATGTGTTCTGAAGGTCAGCTTATTAACTTGTTAATAAACAACTTAAGTCTTTTTGTTGTTATTTTCATAGTAACTTTAGGATGCTGGGATGCTATTAAACCACCAGTTTCAATAAGAGTTACTACTCTGTCTTTCCCGTTGCTGCCTGTATGCAAAAGCAGAAAACTCTGGTTCATCAGCTCTGATAAGATGGGTTGGTGACACAGTGTGAGTGCTACACCAGTCTGTCTTCAGCACATCCTACCTGACTTACATGAAAGCACAAGTGTGTCTGAGGGTACGGTTTCAGCAAAAAATTAACTGTGTAATTGTACTTGTCTTACATAATTTCTGAGCTAGCCCTAATCTGTGATCACACAGAACATTTAAGGAGAAATTTATGAAAAGGAAGATCTTGTATGAACTGCAAGAAAAATTATTTTTCTTATTATTTCCAGTGACAGCATTGTCACTTAACATGGAAGAGTTCTGGTATATGCACATAGCTCTAAGGTAACATTATTATCTTACCAAGAATGTTATAATCTAGTTAGAATAGTTCAGAACAATATGATACCTTAAGTATCACATGTGGCAGAGTGTTCAAGAAGTAATGATTGATCTGAAAGAAGAAATGTTTATTCACTGGAGACAGCTGAAAAAGGACGAGGGGCAACCACTTTGAGTAAAAGAGGGGAACCCAGGTATGCTGAGTGCCTTAGAAGTTCGGTAGAAAGGTGAGACTGAGAAGATATAGATCATTGTGTAGGAAAAGCAAAGGAGGACTGTAGGAAGACAGCCGTAGCCTTCTGAAAGCTTACTCCACACAGTAGGATTAGTTCCATGCAGTTCACTGAACAAGAGCCATGCACTGACTGCATGTCAAAAGCAGTCTGTGGTTATTCACTGTCTCATGTTTTTATTCGTTCATTCTTTTTCTTTATTTTTTTTTAGTACTTTTCGCCCTTTAGTGGCTCACATTATTTTACTTATCATGTGTGTCCTAAGGGATTTTTAAGGAGGATTGAGAGCTGCGTTTGTGTCAGATGGAGCCTGAATGCTAATTACCAGCCTGACAGGGTATAATAACAATACAAGAGCATCAGTGAAGGAAAAAAAAAATGAGCAGATTATACAATTATTTTATAAAAGAGTTTCTTTCCTTGAGGGAAAAATCTGCACATTTACCATCTGTGACAAAGGAGATGTTGAACTGTATAAGTGAATTACCCATAGCTCTGCGTACATGTGTGTATGGAACAGGATGAACTTGAAATGACATTAAGCAATTTTGTTATTGCAAGAAAAGACTAGAAAAGGTACTGAACTGCAAAGCTGCAGTTCCCTCTCTTTCAAAAGCCTAATTCAGGTTGATAAATGAAACATGATGTAAAGCAGAAATACTATGTAAACTTCTATGGAAATGTTTATTATACTGCACAAAGCTTTCATTTTTCTTCGTGCTGTGTTCTAGCTGGAAACTTACAGTATGTTGAAAGTAAAACGTAGAAGACCTAAGTTGTGTCACTATTAATGATGTGTTTAGATGGAGTTTATTTGTGTACAACAAAGGACATCATAGCAATAATAAGGGATGGCTCCCAGCAACAAAACCCTCTTACTCTAAAATAAGTTTATTATTTAAAGTTCTTCTCTCAGCTAACTTGATAATATGTACTACTGTCTGGTTTTCAGTCTGGCTTGCAGTTTTTCCTTAAGAAGCATCACAAAATTAGGCCATATGACATTGCAAAAATCAAACTCTTGATTTCCTCAGTTAACTTCATGTATAAGAGAAGGCTTCTTACCTTTGTACCCCTTGTATTTTTGATCACAAAAAACTCCTTGCTCAAGTCCTGTATAATCATATGTTACCAAACAACAGCTGAATCTGGACTTTTCATATGTGACGTTCTTTAGCTTGCAAAAGAAGATAATATGATATGATTGATATCTAAGTTGAATGTCAGGAGCTAGAACACAGAAATTCCTGGTACAGGCTATGGAAAGCAGCAAAGGGTTAGGCTCTGTGGTGCATGAGAAAATAATAACTTTCCTCAGGAGTCTTCCAATGGGAAACTTCATCTACAGTGCATTTCTATCACCTTTCCTCATATTGATGTTCTCATGCCATAGGTAACAGCAGAATTACTACTGTAGTACTAAATACTGATTTGTAATTGAAGTAGATGAGGTAGCCACAAAGGAGTCTAATTTTAGAAGAAACCTGGAACATAAAGAAAATAACTGAAGAAGAAGCTGTAGCCAGATGGTCTTAACTATCAGTCTTCTGAACAAACCATTTTAAAACACAGTGGAAGAGTTGTATACGACCATATACAAGAAGTGACAGATGGAATATCTGTGCAGCAAAGGAGGAGTGTATCTACAGTGCAGACTGAAGTACACTGATAACATTTACGTATTAGATACAGATAGAAATATATAAAATAGCATGTATGCATTCACTTGAGTTGCTGTGTTATTTTCTGGTCTTCCTCAAAGATATCATCAGAATTTTCCTGTATTCCTTGGAATAATTTAGACAGTCTTGCAGACCTTAACCTGCAACAAAAGCCTTGATCATTACAGGAATAGGAATATGCTGTTATCACCAGTTCACCCCAAAGCAGTGTCCATGCAAAAATATTTTTTACCTTGACTGTAAGGAGCACCCTAGCACCCTATTGCATAGAACATGGAGGTCAGGTGTAATATGCTTGGAATTATACAGCTTTCATTTGGCCAATGGTTAGTTTTCCTCTCCTCATATAGGTGTTTATAGGTAAATTTTCTATGTATGTTACCAAAACAGTGAGAATTTAAAGTGAGTTAAAGAATAACAACCATGAAAGGCAAGTCTTTGGACTATAGCATAAGTACATGCAGACAAAGCTGTCATGATACTAAATTACTGTATTCTTATTGCAGTACTGAAGGAACATTATGATACCACTAGAAAGGCCAGTTCATAAAAGCCATAGAGTGGGTCAGAAGTCATCATTAACTATTTGAGTACCGACACAAATATTTTAATCATGTGTGCCAAATATTTTCATAATGTAGTCTATTTTTTAGTGTATATTTCCATGCAGTTTGTCATCAGGGAAAATAGAAGGTATGTTGTCTTACTGCATTTCATTCCACAGTCAAAGTTTGACAGTAACAGTACTTGTACAATTTAAAATCTAAAAATGTAAATAATATATGTGCTTCCTACATCTGTGGCAGATATGTGACAAGCTGGCATACCATGAATGAAATACTTCAAATACTTTTGCCTAGAAAGGACAGACATTACATCGGCTACATACCCAGTTGTAGAGACAACGGGTGAAATCTTGACTCTCTAAGTTGATGGAAAAACTCTCATTGGCTGCAGACAATACATTCTTTTACCCAATTATTTTAGAAATACACATAACTAGATTCCTTCTTTATTACCGAACAAACGAATCTATGTGTTGTAGTGTCAAATCCAGTAGCAGTTAAATCCATCTTACACCATAACTTTTCCATCCTTTTCTGTTTTTTAAAAAAACATCCTTTCTAAAGTGTAACTTCAGTTCATTATTATCTTTCTCTTTCTAGGGGAAACTAAGAACTGTTTTCAACATTAGTCTTTCAACAAATAAATAACTCTTCAATTAAATATGCTCATATAATTAGAAAGCTGTTTTTCTTTAGCTTTATTAGGTAGTTTTATGTGTTCTACAAAAACATATATTTCGTGCAGGTTGTGACATGAGCTATACATCAGTATAGCAATTTGCAGGGATTTTTGATCATTGTGTGGACCAAATTAGAGCAAAGTGCTAAGAACTTCATGCCCATACAAAGTTATTTGCAGCTAAATATGACAAAATACTAATGCCATGAGCCAGACTGCATATTAGTAACAAATACAAGCCATTCAGACAATGGTCAGCAAAGACATAATTGTGCCTTGATTCATATGGTTGCTCTCTGGTAGTTAAGACGTTAGAATGATGATGCAAGTTAGAATAAATGGACAGTTAATCTGATCACTACTCAAAACCCCAAACCTGTATCAGTTTGAAATACATGTGATTTTTCAAAGTTGCTGTCACTATATCCTTGAAAACAGTAATTCCTTTATGCAACCCAGCATACCAACCCATTACAGCAGTGCAGGCTGTTTCTCCACTATTTGGCAATGATTCCATTGAAATGAGTGCTATTTCAGCAATACAAGAGAAGATTGTAAATTCTGGCAGATTCCTTCATTGTAGAAGGTAGTTATCAAAATATTGCCCTGGCAAGCAAAATGGCTGAGCCTAGGCAAGGGCAGCCAGTTCTCAGTGTGACCTTCCCAATGGAAATGCCACTCTTTCCAGTTTTAGGTGCTCATGGGCAATTTGGAGAATCAAAACAGGTACCTTATCTCAAACATACAAAGTTGACATTTGGCCATACCTTTTACAAGCAAATGTTTGGGCTTCAGCTTTCAAATTGCTCCATTATTTTTCTATTACAGATGACCTTGTGGATTTCCTGCCAAATGCCTGTTAGTAAGAAGCTCTTGCACAAAGATGCTAGCTCTTGATGGGTAAAAAAATAATCTAACAATGTCCTCTGTTTGAAAATGTGATCATCAGCAAGCACATAACTGATTGTGGACAATACTGTGAGGGTCCGTAATACTTGGGATTGGCTCTTGCTAAAAAGCACAGGTGTGCTGCATTCAGTGTTCTCCACTAACTGGAAATGACAATTTGTGTATCATCTGCTTAGTGCTGAAATGCAGCACACCAGCTGCATTTGTTTTAAAACTATACTGAGCAACTCAGGAGAAAGTTACTTTCTTCATCTTCTTCTCCTCAACTTTCATAAAGTTCTAAAGCAAAATGAGGGGGGAAGTTTTCTTGAAGGTTTGTGTTTGATTTTTTTTACTCTTTTTTGTCAGCATTTTATGAATCTGATTGCTTTGTAGATGAAGGAGAGAAAACCCCCCAAAATACAAATAATAATATTAGTAATAGAATTAGTAATAAAAACAAAAACCATTTTCTAGTATTCCAATTTTAATTTCTAGCTTAGAAAATGTTAAAGTTCTTCCATAATGAAAAGTCAAAATATTCTTTCATCCTCAGCAAATTTAACTATCTCATACTTTTTTTGCTATATTACATTTCACATGCACATAAATGAAATTTAAATAAAATTATTTGGTCTACAAAATCATGCAGTGTAAGTTAGAAGATGTCATAATGGAAGTTGCTCATGCAAGTTAAGTTCATCTCTCCCGCACTTCCATGTTTATACAACCTTTAATTGCATAACAAACAGGACTGTATTGTATTATTCGTAAATCAATATTACATAATTGTGTCCTGTTTTCCCCATGACACTGTCTTTTTCCATGCAGTCTCATACTGTGTTTGGCAACACAGACCATAACTAAAATAAATATATGCAGCATCGTAGATCTTAAAATAAAGCAATTTGATCTTTGATGTCTGAAACAAGATATCTAAATTCAAAGTTGAGATAGTATTTTGTGAGATACATATGCACCCTGAAGTATGGAATTGGTCTCACTTACTTCATGGCTATGCAAGTGTGCCTCAGACTTATGCCAAAGTTTTGGACTTAAAGAGTTTTACCCTAGTTAAATGTTAGGATTGCTCTTTGATTTCTTATTTTAAAATCAGTGGCACTTAGCAGCACACCAAATTTCATGTTCCTGTCGTATTGTATCTGACAAAGAACATAATGACACATGTCCTTGTGTGGCAGAGCTTATGCTGTACAGCAGTGGAATTGCTGGCGTTGAGCATGTGGCAATAGTTGAGCGTGTGTGTAGTTTGACTCATTCTCAAATAATCCGTCTACTCTGTGTGGATAAAAGATCCTGTGATGCATTTTGTAAGACTAGTAGTTTGCTGTGCTCCATATTGGCTGGCATGTTCACAAACTCCTCAGGGGGCTATTACAGTCTAATATTGTTAAAAGCTTCAAAACCTCTCAAACAGAATCCCCTCTTGAGCCCTGGGAGTTCTTCATCGCCAGCACCTGTAGGATCATGCTCATGAAATGTAGAGCATTTTAGGATTCCCTGGGAAGAAACCATGACCCTTACAAGAGAAATGCCTTTCCCATTACTGCAATATTCCAAAAACCTATGTATGGTTACAGTTTACAAAAGATTGCAGGGTAAACATAGATGGAAAACTATTTTTCCTTCATTTTGTTTAGATTAGGTATACAATTAATGAGCAAAATCTTTTCTTATCCTAGGCAGATCCTGTTAGCCTGTGCAACAGCAGGCAAAATGCCTCAGCTAATGGTGTAACACTGGAGTAGATGACTGAGGTGCAGGCTGGTTGTGCTTTCTTAGCATGAGGGAGGGGACTCGTAATTCTCCACCCTTTGCAGAGGAATAGCAGGTACTTCACAGCGTGAAACTTCCCAGTCCAGATGCTGATTAGTGGCCAAAGCATAACAGCACGCCTAAGGCAGGCAAAGATAATCTTGTAAAACTCATTAGCCCCTTCTTGATCCTCAGCTGAGTGCTGAGCATACCTCTTAGCAGAGCGTCCTATGCAAAGGTCTGTGGACAGTGCAGAAACCAATAAAAGAATTAGGGCCATCCTGAGTGAGCACACTTACCTCGTGTGATACCCACATACTCTCCTCTTGTATTATCAATCAGCCTGTCACACTAGATGAAGCAAGCCAGTTTGCATTCTGGTATGGTGGCAGCCTCACCTGTAAAAATGTTTTGATAATATTTACCTTCTCCACAAGGGTGTTGTGAGAGTTAATCATGCTTTTAAGCAGCACTTTGGGAGTTTCAGATTACTGCTAGCAGTATCTGTAATCCACAAAGTAATGTAACAATGGAAGCTCATTTGATATTTTTTTGTCATTTGTATTTGATTGCCATTTCTGTTTTTCAACTGATAAATGACTTCCAAATTTACTAGCATAAATCCCTGCAAATGTGTGCCATTTACGGTCCTAAACACATGTGAAGCTTTGTCATACCAGCGATAAATACTGCACTTGAGAAGGGAGCATCTCAATCATATTTGACCTGTTATATAGATAAAGTCAATAGCGTCTGCAATTACTCTGCAATCCAACAATTCAAACCAATCTGTTTTTAAAGACATATCATGCATAAACTCAAGCTAAGTAGTGGTCTCCTATGATTCTGATTCATGCTGTGCTGACAAACCCTCATAAAAGCAGATAAGCTGTATCAAGAACTAATTAAGAACAGAGTGTTTTATGCCTCCTTTGCATGAAATTAAATAATGGCATTCTGGGAAGAACTAAAGCAAACAAAATCCAGCATATTTTTTATTATTCATACATAGGACTTTAAAACCTATCTCAGATTTTTCTGAAGCTTCAATTACTGTATGTATCTCTGGGATGTGAATGCCAAAAATGAGCCATAGGCAACAGAAAAAGAATTCTTATTTCACCGACTATTTTGGTCTTGTTAATTCAAGGTGAGACAATTTAGAAAAATAATCCTAATTTATTCCCTATGGAATTAAGACTAACGTTCCTGGCCTCCCTTAGTAACATGCTTATTTCACTTTATTGATTTTTCAGTAGAGATACCTTGCTCATTCTTCAGGGAAGAATATAATACCTGATTGATTAATCAAGTAACCTTGAGTTTTTCAAAGCAACAAAAAGAGATTGGAAAATAACTTTGTATTAACTTGCTGCTGGATACCTCTACTGATTTAGACTTTGTCCTAAGGATATATGGCCCTAGCAGTCCTCCACATCATTTTTTGTGAAGTACTTTAGAAACACGGTACGATACCTGGAATGAAAATTAGCATAGTGCCAGTAGTTACACTAATACGGACAAGTTTAATGTCTCCCAATATTTGAGCACTTTCTCCTATACACTTGATTAACAACAGAAGAAGCATCTTGCAGCTATATATATATTCCTATGAATATTAACATATTCACTGAAAGTAAATTGTCAGAAGATGTTGGAAGAGTGGACAAAAGTCTGTGTTTAAAATTAGCTTGGATCAGAATCAAACCTTTATCTAATTAACATAACAATCTACACTGCATGATAGTACATTTTAATCTTTTGTGAAGTCAAGGTAAAATAATAACAGTGGTTTTACCATTTCTGGTACTCACAGTTTGAAGATCACAAAGCACTTTCCAAACCTTAGCCTTCACAATACTGTCTTGTATTAACATTGTGCCTATTTACAGAAATGAAAGAAAAGGCAAATGAACTGAATATCGCTCTGGTGGTTTTGTACTCAGAGTAAGGTTCCTTGAAAGCAGGTAAACTACCTTCTATGTAGACAGAATTTTTTTTTTTTCTTTTTCTGGTTTATATTGCAATATGCTTTTTTTTTTCAAAATACACTTTTTTGTCATCTGCCATGAAAAATAGTTTTCTGCAAAGGAATACTGCTGTCCTCTTTCTACTTTTCTGCCTTCTGTCTCTTTGACATTTATCTAAAATGACTCCAGTGTGTCCTACAGATTTAAGTCTGACAGTACATAGGGAAGACAGTGGTCTCAGAGTAGTTTGGCTGCACTCCCAGTGGAGAAATAGGAAGTGGTAGCAGTTCTGAAACAGCACATTTTAACTGCAGACACCTGTAACCTCAGCCTGCTGAGAACAAGAAAACGGGGGAGATACCTTGAAAAGGATAATTCTGTAGGAAATTCTTTGATGAAAAGGGTTAGTTGTCAACTACTAGATTTCAGTGAGATTCATTAGACTAGAAAGTCAAAGCATCTGAATCACTCCAGCCTGAAGAACATTTGTGGAAGATATATTTCCAGTGGATCCAGTTCTTAATCTTCAGATTCAGATTAAGTAATTTCTTTGTAAATTTTCATTCATTGATGTTTGAATCTCTGCTTTTTATAGAATCATTATCAAACATCAAAATACTGTATTCTTACCAGAGATTCCATAGAACTATCTATTCCATAAAACTGTCTGCTAAGGACGTTTTTTTCTAAATATTTTTTTTCAAATAGTTCTAAGTTATTTTAGAGGCATTCATGTGAAGATGGGTATCTCTTTTGCCATTAATAAAGTTTCCATGAACATGTAGCCCTTCTCTTGATTTTTCCTTAAAGCTTTGAGGCACTTTTTTCAGATTGGCATATGAAATTCAAATAGATATCTGTGCACAACTTAAAAATCATTAGTCATATAATTTGATTGGTGTTTTTCTTGTTCTCTGACTGGTATGAATGTTCACAGAAGGCTATGTTTAAATGATCTCATCCTGAGATTAAAATGTATTTTCCCTGAACATCTGTGCCTGTAAACTGAATGCTTGCAAAAAGTGACTATAAATGGACTGTTCAGATGTGCAATTCAAATGTGCCTAAGTCTAATTCAATTGAAAATTTAAACCAGCATTATTCTTTTTTTTTTTTTTTTTGGCTGTATTTATTCAGTTTCAGTAGATCCTGATAATAACTAGTAAACCTAACTGCCTGGTCCGAAGCCTCATGTGTTTCTAATGCATACATCTGAAGCCAGTGAGAATGTTTCATGGCAGCTGGAGAAAGGCCCTAGTAAGACAGTCCTATAGGCAGAACTAGACACTGTTAACGAAAAACAGTTGAAGGAACAGGTGATGACTTAATCTTTAATTATCTTCACAAAAAGACTGTGAATTATCTGTGACTGGGTCAACACATAATTTGTTAAATATGTGGCTCCTTCAGAATGTGAATATGTGACATGGTAAGGTTCTATACATTTCTGTACATGTATAGGGTATAATTCAGGGATGTCTTCCATTGTAGAGGGAAAAATGATGACTGTCTTGTTTGGCAAATTCAGAGGAGTTGCCAGTCTTTTGAAATGCAAAATGACTGACTTTCATTGCTGGAAGACTGATTTCTGTTAGGTGTGCAAACGGAAATGTGTAGATCTTTTTTCTATAAGTGTCAACAACACAAAGCTGTTCAGGTGGAAACCATCTTTCCTGAAATATTTTTGCTGCATAAGCAGATTTGTAATCTTGCTATAGTTGCTTTTCAATCTTTACAGATGCAATCACCAAATAAAATCGTAATGTGTTGATATGAAAAAGGAAGACTTTTGTTCCAAGTTCAAGTTCCTTTCCCACAAATAATTTAATACTAATAGAAATGTATTAGAGATTTATCCACAATATTTTTGTGATTTTTTTAGTAAATTAAGTGCTTCATTTAATCCATTTGGTTTAATGGCTGGGTCTTTTGGGAAGTACAGTCCCACAGATGTGGCGTTAGGAGTAGTGTTACTGCTCCCACATAAATGATCTACTTTGTTATCTTGCATGTGCACATATAGAAATTACATGCTAAGTATTTATTAAATTTTTACTATGTATTTTGCAATCCATACAATCTTTTACACACACTCCCAATCCTTTTAACATCTGTAGTCTGCTATGAAATAACATAGCACATTTATGTTAATTGGTGGTATGAGGTCTGATTGTCAGTGTAGTTTCATCCTTTTCTAAAAATCTGGGGCAAAGTAGCATGCCTTGTATTGAACAAGGAAAACCTGTGGCTTCCTGAATCACTGCAAGTGAAAACAACAACACAGTTTCAGTTTTCCAGCAAATGTAACAACAGTCTGGAGTTGCAAAAATGTCTGGTGTAAGTGTTTACACTTTTTATTGATATGCAGAGTATGGCCATAATGCAGACTTACTGGCAATAACAATAGATGCTAAATGTTCTCTATTTTCATTTGTTTATTTTAATCTCTTCATAAAGTTTTGACCTTTGTTATCTTTCATGGCTACAAGCCTGGATCAGCTGTTATTAAATACAATTTGACAGTTTAATACTAGTATGCTTTCATTTCTCCAAAAGTGCCATTTAAAAGGCCTTCTGTAAGATGATTTACCTGGTCTACAATAGTTGTGTTTAACATTAGAATTCATGTTCATGCAAATTAATTAAATAGTTTTATATTTTGCATCTTCTATTTAATGTTTTGATCCCGTGGGAAGCTGATTTTCTTGGATTAGTGTGTTTTGTGAAAACCATCAAACATCCTTTAACTTACCATCTTTTTGGTGACAGCTTTAATATTAACATTCAGCACTGGAAGATTAAGTCATTTAGAAAGGCTTTTTTTTCAGAGGTGTTCTACTCTGTTGATCAAAGCAGTTTTACAAGGGTGTTTAAATGCATTGACCAACTGTCTTTTTAACAGGACTGAGCATATTGACCAGAGTTTAACCATGTGCTGAGTATTCCGCCTATTGCCAAGGGCATTGATAGGAAGGTTCCATATTTGTCTCTAGTCAGATGCAAAGCTCAATGGGATCACTCTTGTAATGATAAGATAGTATGCATAATTTACTCCATAAATTCTAAGTCTATAAGTAGCACTGAAAATATTCCCTTTACTTGTCTGTTGGATAAAATAGTTGGCACATTCTGGCGTTGTTAGACAGGTATACATTGTAAACACCAAGAAGTTGTACAAGTCACATATGTTTGACAAGATAGAAAAGAATTAGAATGCTTCAACTCTATCTCTGAAGATTTTTTTTTTCTCTTTCTTTTTCTTTGATCTGATTTTTTCTTTCATTTTGGATGGGCTTTGTTTTCAGAATTTTCCCAAATATGCATAGTCTGAAATTATTCACCAATATCACATACATCTCTAAACAACTAGATTAAAAAACACTACCATGGTGGTAAAACCAGTCCAAGGATTTGAAGGTAGTAGTTTTCAGCTCAGTAGGTTTTGCATATGATGTATATTTCAGATTGTTATGCATATTTATTTTATGTTGGTCTACTAAATACTATCTACCTCTACCTATAGTAGTGATACATTTGATAATGAAAGTTATAAGCTGTAAAGTGTATGTACATATTTCCAGTTGTTACAGGATGAGAAAGGAGACATTGATCCTCAAAAATAATAAATACCATTTATATGGTTAGAAACAAGTGATGTAAAAAAAAAGTCTCTTTACAGCTCTGCATTGGCTTTCATATTCTTCTTAATTCCCCTTGACACCATCTCTAACTCACTTCAGCCATTAGTGCTTTAATAGTTAAAGTGTGTGGATAAAAAGGGTGTTTACATGTATGTGCAATAATGTGTATGTGAATGAATGTAAATTTGAATGAATGTGGATGTACTTACATGTGGTTTTACATATGTAAAGATACATTCCTACTGCTTGCATTGTTCTCAAAATCCAAATCCCAAACACTGATGTTTGAGCATAGATGCTGTTTTCAGTAAGACAGTACTTGTCTATTCTTTGAATGTCATGGCAGATGTTTTACCTCGAGGTTAATATCTGACTTGCTTTAAATTCATGTGGGAAATCTGAAAGTTCCATTTCCTATCTCAAAAATCAATAGAAACTTAATCAGAGCTGCTAAAAACAAGTCCCAGTTCTTTTGTAACAGAGAAAGTAAACAAGATACAAAATTAAAAGTGACAGAATATTTTACATGAAGGACATGAAGTGCACCACCAACTAAGTTTCAGCTCTACAAGGCTTGTGTCTTTCAAGTTGAGGTCTGAATAGAGAAAGCTCCATCTGTTTTTTTCCTTATACCAAGGCACTATAGTGCATTTAAGGTACATTTCAATTTTTAGTATCGTGTAAACACATTTTTTTACAGACAGTACCTTTACATTGAACAGCTTGAATGGTGACCTGAAAGATTTTCTTTGTCAGAATCTGGGTGTTTAATACAGACTCCTCATGTATGGTTGTTATTCACATGCATAAGGATCCAGATCCTGAATGCTTTATTGGTCCTCCTGCCCCAACAGATTTTGTGTTTGGGCTTCATGTAGCTAAAGTCCTCTCTTCCCTTCTAACCTAAACTGATTTATTCTCTGTTGTTGCTTCTGTTTTCTTCTATCTGGGCACTGTTGTGCTGAAAGAAAGTGTTGTTTGAGCTTATTTGTCCTAACTTTGAGAGGATGTTGAGAGCATATAATTTAATCTCAAAGGCAAAGAGAAATTGAGACCACTGTGTTCAGCTTTTATTATCTGCCCAAGTTGTCTGGTTCTAGGACATCCTGGTCACTACATTCTGCAATTGTATTCAGTCTGGAAGCAAACACTATTCTGTCAAGTGTGACTGCATGGGTAAAGAATCAAACTAGAGGAAATAGTGTAAACCACTGAAGAAACATAAAGAAAAAAAACATAAAAAATATGCCCATGGGCATCTTGTTTACACAGTCCTTTCTCCTCATTGTTAGAAATTCTAAGAGTGCAGGCAAATTTTGAGAGGGACTGTAGCAGTTTCTGAAGTGACCAAGCAATTATAAAACTGCCAACTGTGATTTCTGGGCAGCTGAGCCTAAAAAAATCCAGTATGTGCTTATTAATCTACATGGTCTTTAACACTGAAAGGTAGTATAGTGGTTGGCAGGCAATAGAGAGAAAATAAGGCTGGGCAGGCATAGCTAAATAGCAAGTGGAAGAAAACCATAGGGAAGCTGCTTACTGTAGATAGCCACAAAATGCATATAGTGATAAGGTCTATAATACTCATAGGACTATCTGTTTTTTATCACTTTTCTTCAATTCATCAGACAAAGATGTTTTCAGCTTGTGGATTGTGCAAACAAAACAAATCAAAAAGGAAGGGGGTTGGGGGGGAACCATGAGACCTACATCAGGCTTTCTGTATTTGATTCACTTATTCATTAGTCATTACTGATGACTTGTTTCTTTGATTTTTAGAAAATGCCTCATACTAATCCAGAATTTATAGTGGTCATCTGAAATCACTGCAACTGTAATAAACCATGTATTATCTTTGTTCTACTGATGTAATTTCTTTGTGGAGACTATATCCACATGGTGGCAGATAGTGGTAGAAGTACAGTTCTGATCACAGTGCTTTATTCTGCTGTCTGCATCACAAGATATTTATTTCTCCACTTTGACCTTCTGAAATTACTCTTTTCCTTCTAGCTTGATTTTTGAAGAAAAATATAGCATCTAAGGTGAGCCTTTACTAAATCTCATATTGCTGCCTCATCTGGGAAAGACATCTTCGTTTTCCTTGGCCAGTGGAAGCAGGGAAAAGGGCAAGCCTATCACAGACATCCCACAGGAAATAGAAAAAAAAGCCTATGTGGGCATCGGGAAGGTGATGTGCAAGCAGGGGCTAACAGGCAGAAGCAGAAATACTGGTAGAGGAGTTGGATTGTGGCTATCTTCTGAAAAGCAATGTGGCAAGCAGAGCATAGATTTGCCTTCTCTGTCTGCATCTAAAAGAAACTACGTGCTGAATGGATAACTTAGGACAGAGCTAAAGCAAAGCCCAGCTAGGGGAAGGAACCACAGAAGTTCATGCTAATGTAAAGTAAAATTACGTTTTTGAGGATGTGTAGGGTTTTGGCCTGCTCCATGGGGGCACTAATTTTTTAAGAACAAGCTAAATCTGGTGCAGGCAAGAAGAAAAAGTCACAGGAGGGAGTGGTAATCAGATACATGTATTAGTGAACAGTTCTTTCTTTTTGTTTGCTTTGTGAAACCTTCAACTTGTCTCTAGGTAACACTTGTAGGAGTATACAGGTCTCCACCCTGTATATATTTCTGAGTTTGTTTGTTTGTTTTCACTTGGGACTAGCTTAACTCTGGTCCCATATACTGAAAGCCCAATTGCAGCTGGAGTGAGATAATGCTGTGGCACAACCAGAGCTCAGTCAGTGGGGAGAATTGGAAGACTGACTTCTATCCAAACTAAAGTACTGGTGTTGATGCTCCCATAGTAGATTGAGTAAGAGGACTCTACAGGGACTATTTCAAACAGATCTTCTTAAGTAGATTCGTATAGGAAGGTTGAGAGAAGGGAGTGAGGCATGGAGAGAAGAAACAGAGCACTTCATAGAGGAGACTGGTGATACAGTTGAATTCCAGTAGCCATCTTCAGGATCACTGCCACTGTTCCAAGGAAGGACACATAGCTGGATACAAGACCATAAAGATTTATTTGTTTCAGTATATGCTTTAAACCATTTTTATGATGAAAACAAAAGTTTGACTTAATTTCTGTCAGATAAAAAATTCTGAAGGAACCAGCAAAGAAAGAGCTTAGTTTGTCAAGTGGATTTTGTTTTAAAAATAGAAACATTGTCATTGCTATCTTTCTTCTTAAAAGAAGAAATTTTAATGAGTATATGAATTAGTAGAGTGAAAAAAGCTGTTAACATTCTTGTCTCATGACTTAATTTGAAAAGTTCTTCTGCTTTCTTTAAAGTTAAATTTAAGAAAACAGTGCATTAATATGTTAATTAATAAGAAATTCAATAGAGATCTAGAAAGTAAGTTGTTAGAATACTTTTTTCTTAGTAACTCCATGAAGCTCATTAAATGTTTCTTGGAACACTTGCATAGGAAACAAGTACAGAGAAATCTTCTTAAGATGAGCTTGTGAAGAAACCTCCTGTCTTAAGAGACATTGGTATTCTCGAATGTATTGAGTCTGCTCTTCTTAGAAAATCACATTAATTAAACAAGTGATTTTGTTTAGTCCTTTGAGCAAATACTTGAGACAGTTCTCTTTGGGTCCTAGAGCTGAGTGAAATATTGACTTTTAGATCAGTGGCTGAACTAAAAAATACATTTAAATTAGTATGCATTAGTCCTAGAATTTTTATTTTCCACTTTTTTTTTTTTTCGCACCAAAATAAGATTGCTTGAAAGTGGGCTTAAAATTGTTCATACAGAGATAATTTTATTGATTGAATAAAACTTTCATTTTCTCCTTTTCAGTTTTTTAAAGTAAATACATTTAATACTGAAAAAGTTTCAGAGACAAGCATTGAAACATTAATAATTTTGAAATATATTTCCAAATGCACCACGTGTGTTTCCTGTTCCCTCTCTGGAAGGGAAATATTTCTGGATTTCAGCACAGACTTCAAAATCTGCATCAAGATGAGGCTCCATTTTTTTTGTGTGACAAAGTCTTGACCAAAAAATCACCCTTGCTGATTCTGCACCAAAGAGATGTGTTCTTGTTCAGAGTTTCAGGATTGTGTCTTCTTGCTTTTTCTGTGACTCCTATAAATACATGAATCAGCTGTAGGGCAAAATATGGCTTTAATACCATAATGATGGTGTCATTTTTGTGCATCTCTTCTTTACCTTTATAATTTCCTGTGATCAAATCTGACTGCATGCATTCAGTCTCTCAAAACGATTGTTCTTCCTGCATTCTGATCTCAGTGTGTAGCCACACCTGGGTTCGGGTGGGGTGCCAGAGTGACCCCAGTCGTCTTCATCCTCTCTGATAACCATTTGGGCTAACGTTTTAGTCTATACTAGATGCTGAAACCAGTCCATTTTCACAGCCCTAGTCAGAACTTGGGTTGCTGTGCTATTTCCAACCCATCTCCATGTCACACGAGCAGGAGGGGCCATTCTATTACTAGCTCTCTTGCCCACAGTATTAGCTGGAAAATCCTGTCTTCTGAAAACACACTTTTGTTGCGAAAGTAAGTGCAAGGCCAGCCCTTGACACCAATCATGACAGTGGATGCTTTTAGAGAGGGCTCATGCATTGTTCAGACCTCTTTTGCTAGCAATTACTGGTAACGTGAATTATTTCACTGTGGTTATGAATGTATAACTTTTGGAAGAATCTGATGTTAAAAGCTCCTTTAGGTCATTGCAGTCACTTCGGGCACATTGAACTCACCCTTATGTAAGTACACACAAAAGAAGAGCAGGCTCCCTGCAGCGCTCTGTCGTCCTTGTCTGTCATCTGTGAAGTATGTGAAAGGTTTGCAGGTTTGCCTGTTGCATGAAGAGAGGCTGAGCAAGCTGTCCTCTCCTGAGAGCCTGAAATTACCGCATGTTAAATGGGAAAGATATATTAGAAGCATTAACACTGTATTAGCTGCCTCCCCTCTACCCACCCAGAACCTAGATGGGGTTTGCTATAGTTATGTAATCCCTCACAGGTATTTACCAACACTAGAAAATGTTTAAATGAAATGTTTCAGTGCAGGCTGACAAGGTTTCAATTGATGGAGAGCACAAGAAGATAAGCTGCACTTCAGTATTTACCCAAACCTACTATTGTGGTATAAAACCCTCACTCAGGGGGATGAATAGGGCTGAACACAAGTCTGAGTCTTGTTTGGCTCACTAGTGGTAGCTGAGAAAAATGGAATGATTTGGGAGAAACCTGTCTGCTACTGCATGGGAGTCCCAAATTAGACTGTGCAGAGAATATAAGAAAAAGCAGTAAAAAATGGGGATTCAGGAGGAAAATAAACCTGTCCTTCACCCCCAGTGGATGACATACTGGTCAAATATGAGGATCAAGGTCAGCGGTTTGAAATGATTCTTTCAACAGAGAGAGGAAAATAGCAGAAAAGAGAGTGCTGTTTCTGAACCATCTTCTGTCATTCCCTGCCACATCCCCTTAAATAACTGTTTTTATTTTTAAGGAAAAAAATAAATGAAAGTATAAATAAATTAATGCTGAAATGTATTAAATAATATTCAGATGTATTAAACTGAGTTCTGACTACTCAGTTTAGGTAAGAACATAAGTCTAGAAAGCGCTTGATCATTTCATTTTAACTTGAAAAAAGTCCCTCTTAAACTTCCTGCAATTTCTCTGATCCAAACAAAAAAACCTTACTCTGGAACCTTCTGGAACCTTACTCTTCAGTGGTTTGAATTCACTTGCTCATTACAAGGCTATATTAAGTTTAATAAGCTTTTTGGTTATTTGCCCAGTTTCCTGTTTCTTGTGTGCACTGATCCTCTCTTGTACTTCTAATAACATTTTCATTGAGTTTTTACCTTTCTCTCCTACACCTTCATTGTGCAGTACAGTTTCTGTTCCCTTGTTATTATTGTAATAATAGTCAAGTTTATTTAATGTTGAATTTTCCCTGCTGGAGTATAGGTGATCAGAACTGTGCACAATATTTCAGCTGACATCCCATGAGTGCCTTGCTCCATCCCTATTGGAAGTACCTGTTAAAATCAAATTTCTTTTTACAGCCACCATGTTCACAGCTACCTTACGATTAGCTAAGACACCTATATCTTCTATTGCTAGCCTCTTTCTTTAATGGAAAATCTATGTAGATAGAATATTATTTAAATGAATATTTAGAAAACGTCTATTACTGTTGTCAGTTCTGTCACACCGGAGCAGAGATCTTATTGTCTAGATGAGATAGTCTGTTAGCGCACTTTACTTAAAATGTTTGGTGTTCATCTTTGTTCGTTTCCTGTTTTGAACGTTTGCAATTCTGTCAAGTACCATGTCACAGTCAGTGAAACTTTCTTGACTTTCAGCATTAACAATTTCTGTAGTCATGTACAATTCAGACAAACTGCTCATTATTGAGAGCGTAATTAACCATCTCTATCGTGTGGGACACTGCGTGCCACACATAAGATTAACAAACAGTGAATGATGTATAGTTGGCGGAAAACTTGAAAGTAGTGTGGCAGGAGAAATGAATGCTTTGTTGACTGCGACCTACGCTGAGTACCTGTCTTTCTAGGACAGTCAAAAGAGAAATAATACAGTGTTTTTTGAGTTTGGATTAATTATTTTAGGATGTGAGACTGTCTCAACTTTACAGTAAAAGCTTAAAATTTGATTTATGTCACACTTCCATCAGTCATATTTTGCTGTAACCTTATGGACTTCAGCAAAGCTATTTCAGGTTTATTCTAGTATAAATGGATCTAGTGACATGTTCTTAGTTTGAAATATTGAATTTTTATGAACTTCACAAATTAGTGTTTCTTGTCTGGGATAGAACTGTGATGTAGCTTGCAAATACAAATGTCTGACAAATCAAGATCTCAAAAAGGAATGAGTTTTGCTGGCAGAGTTTTTGTCTTTTGTTCTCCCAAAGGGGTGATTAGTGTAGCATGCAAAATGTTTCCAATTAAACTCAGAAAAAAGAAAAATGCCAGCTTTTCATAGCAGCTTTCTCCTGAGAACTCAGACCAATTCCAAGATTTACTAAGGTTTAGTAATATTTCATTTCTACCTGCTTGCTCAATAAATTCACAGCAAAACCACTTGTGAGCGAGCACAAACCTTGAATCTAAAGAACTCTAAAAGCTACATAAAAACACAGGCTGGTCTCTGTTTGGATATATCCTGATCTGTACCTTCCCTGGTCTCACATCCTGCTTTTTATCTCTGTCTGGGTGAACACCTGCGGTACAAAGTGAAGCAACTTTCTGAACCCCAGTATCCGATAATGCTGCAACGGTGGTTGTCAACACCCATCTTTGGTAAAGAATTCCTGAGTTTCATTTTGAAGACTAAAGCAGAGAATGAGGACAAAATTATCCTCACCCTTTTTGTGTGATCTTCCAGTGAGATGGTCCAGACTTGCAGTTTTGCCCGTGTTTAAAGCAAAGCAGCTTCTATTTTGAGACTGTGGTTTCATTGAAATCAACATAATCTTCTGAAGGGGATAGACAATTCCCATAAGCTCTGTAAAGCCAACAAAGCTGTTCATACTAAGTTCCTGTGAACTAAATCTGATACATTACACAAAAGAACTAGAAATATGTTCTGTGCTGTCATCAGTGAACTGTTAGCTGGTAGATGTATTTTCTTCTTGCCCCTTCCCCCCAATATCAGAACTGATAACGCGTATAGAAAATAGCATGAAGACCATCAGCAACCTTAAAACCCATTTATTCACAACATGCCTAAGTGACCTACCTATAAATCCACATCTTTTTATACTAAAAAAAAAAAAAAAAGTATTAAAAATCCTTTCAGCCTTATATGGTTTACATCAGAAAGCTGTACTGTATAGATGAAATCTTTCCTGTGTGAGCCTATTCAATAAAAATTAAATTGCGCTATTAGGTAAGGCTAATATGTCGTAGCAGCTGTATTTAAATATTTATTTTTGACAACAGACGAAGAAAACTAACACAAAATAAACCTGAGCTTTTAAAAATGCAGTACCCAGACAGATTTTCAGAAGTATGAAATAGTAAAAAATCTGTTCCTTTGGACTCAGTTTTACATGGTGATGTGTTGTGTTCCATACAGAATAGATTGACCCAATGCCATAAAATAAATATTACATACATATAATGCATTTAGGTGGAAAAATCTTTCATATTTACTTGCTCTTGTTCCACTTGTAAATATATCACAGTAAATACTTATGACTACATTTCAAAGTGTGTGTATACATATGAAAACACACACACATGTATGAACACACAAACCAGGGTTTTAAGCTCTATTCTTTCTACCATGTTGTCTTAGTCAAAACAAGAATACTAAGGAAAAATCCATACTAAATTCTCTGGTCTGTTTATAGTGTCATACTTCAAATATTTCCCTCTGGCACTGAAGACTTCCATAAATAACAGATAACCCTAGTTTTCAGAAGGCTGAATTTTGTTGTGTTCACAAACAACTGACTGTAACCAAATTGGATGGAGGGTGATAGGAAAATAGAGTACACCACAGCAGCTTCACACTCTTTGTATTTGAAAATTCAGTTTCTGGGAGAGATAGGGGCTACGTTCTGAGCAAAGTTCCAAGCAATGCCTTCCTTCAGCAGCAGCTATTGTGAGTGTGCAGTGTTACCAAACAGCTCAAAATGGATATGGAGTGGGTGGCTGTAGGGTCCTAGAGACACATGTGAGGAATAATGTTATGTGATTCCCAATTTCCCAAGAGGTGCTCTCAAAAGGCAGAAGCAATTTCTTGAAGGAAAGAATCCCCATAACTCTTGGCTGTGTTGTAATTGCAATTTTTTTAAAAGTAACAATTTTAATTAACCTACTTCTGTCACCTTTCTTTTCTTTCCCACTTTCTTTCATACAAACTTATACTACAAACTGCAGGGAGTCATGTGGGTTGTTGACTGCTGCTATGAGATTTGAGTTATACCTGTGGTCATGTACCTTGCTGGTCTGTGGCCAGAAAGGTTGAGCCTCCTGGAATTTAGGCCTTTGATAATAATACTTACATGCTGAACTTTTTCTTTTAGTATCTAGTCTAAACTTTCAGGTGAAAATAGTTTCTTTTCCTTATTATTCAGTCCTTAAAATGAGCTTATGATACTAGGTATTATTACTTGGTGCTACTCTAATATTATAACTTAATTATAACAATATTACAGCTAATTAGAAAATGGAAAGTTTCTCTTTTTTATTAGCAAGGCATATAGGACAAAGGACAAAGGTTTTAATGAAAAACTTTGATTGCCTTACTTGACTTCCTATTTGAACACTGCACATTTGGCCAGCTAGTCCAAATCAAGTTTGACATCTTTTGATTATAGAAAAGGACATGTTTTTTCACTCTATTTATAAATTTATGTCCCTGTTGTATAGAAATGCTCTCCAGTATTCCAGGAAATCTAATTAAATAATACCCTTCTATGAAAAAACAAAAAGAAAAGCAAAACCTTCATCTTCTACAATGAAGATTGTATAGTTGATAGAGTTCCTTTGTTCGTAGATAACGGTGCTGAGGACAATGAGGTACTTGTCCCTTCCTTGAGTTCTCAAGGGACTATGATGATACAAATAATAACAAATCAAAATACAGCTTATATTAAAAAGCACGGCAGAAATGAACAGACTCACAATAGGTGCATATCAGATTGGTGTACCTTAGCTACAGAGCTAACTCTGACAGGATATGGAAGAGGAAGATAAAATTGAAAAGAAGGTGAGCTCTTTCATGAGGAAGGGGGGCTGTCACAGTGAACACACCTGAAATAAAAATGACAGGCAGATAAAGTTCATTTCTACCAGATGGCTGTATTTTGGAACAATATACGTGTGAGAAGTAAGACCAAAAATACTACAGAAAAGCAATATAACACTTTGGATTAATTACTAAGTGGTAGTAACACAGGGCTGCATTCTTAAAGGTTCTTCATTTTCAAAGGTTTAAGCTGAAAGATGAACCCTTGCCAGAGTTTTCATAACGTCAAACATGACCTCCACACCGCTTTTGAATTCCTCTGTGAACCCATGTTGGCAGTTTAATGAAGTCAAACACTGCTCAACATTATATTCATCAATGCTATTCTGAATGCAGAATATTCATTTGTCTGATAAGTGATATTTGCCAAATAATTCTTTATTATTTAAAATGGATGGTAATGGATTTGCTTCATTGGGATCTAACGGAAAACAAAATAGGAACAAAAATGCAATTGTGTTGCAGTGCATCTGTGCAAAAATGCAGGAGGTCTTCCCTAGTATACTCACCTCTGCAGAGACCATACGTATGCCATCTCAGTACATCTGGCGGCGTCCAGAATCTTATGTTCTGATGGCCTACTAACAGTTAAACATGGCCATGTCTCGGGGAGGACTTGCCTTGTTAGGAGGAGGATCTTTGTGTTGTTATGTGTATATATGAAAGATGGACAATTTAATATGGTAAATATTCTTGCCCATGATATTGTTTCAAGCTTTTGAAATCTGGTTTGAGCAAGGTGGGGACCAGCAAATGGCCTAGTTATAGAACTGAAAGGTATGTGCTAGAAGCTGTGAGATTAATTACTGAGTGGAGGTCTGATACTTCAGATACTGTGAGTATGTGCCTACTTTGCTGAGCACAAAGCCCAGCTCTGAAGAAATGGAAAACTTCATTTGGAAGTCTTAGTGCAATACTGATGTGAGGTGATAGCTTTGTACAAAAGATTGTGTAATCTTTCTGTAGTAGAAACCACCTTTCCCTGATTGTATACTGGATGTACTTTGCTTCTAATAGCATCAGTCTTTAGTTTAGTTCATAAGGAGAAGTTGTAATAAATCTGTTACACCTTAGACCCCAATTACACAAGGTATCTAAAGTTTGCTGCAATATGTGTAAGTACCAAGTCTAAATTAAGAGAGATTCATTCCATCCACTACTTCCACTAACAGGTTTAAGGTCTTGACTTTGCATAGTAACAAGATTATACAAATGCCTGAAGGACAATTCTTGTATAAAACCAAATGTCCCCAAGTGATTTAAAGTTGCAAAAAAAATCCCTTTCATCTTATTATTAATTGTATAATTAATGCATCCTGTGTACTGATAACAATAATGCCATGTAATTAATTTTTAAGAATTAAAACCTTGCCTTTATCCGGTCTCATGGTCCACTTTCAAGTTTATAGCTGTGAATATAAATCCTCTTATCTAATTATAACATGACTGGTTTCATTGTTCAAAAGGAACTGCTCTTTATTATTTCTTATTTTATTATGTTATATTTTACTCTATTATATTAATTGATGCTTTTCTATGTTCTTTAAAGAGACCAAAGAACACAAAATTTTAAGACTTCTAAAGCTCATCAGTGAAATTTTGTGCTGGTTTGGATAAGGTGTGATATTTCATTTGTTTTCTGTGTCTGTTTTTGTCTTCCATGATTACCCATTCTGTTTACAAAAAGGCTCAATTAGCATTTGAATAGTAAGCCAGAGAGCAGACAGGTTGAGAATTCTTATAGAACTAATTTGGCAGGCCTTCTCATCCCCCCCACCTCTCTCTCTCATAGCTTTTTCCTTCTCTCTAATCAAGCTGCAGTTATTAAAGCTAGAATAAAAGAACTGATTTTCTATTACATTGATGCATGCTGAACAGTGTCTTGCTTTGCTTTTTCTTTCAGCTATGCTAATTGGACTCAAAGGAAATATTTAGTTTATAATAGCAAATGAAGAATTCATTAAATTGTAGCAAAGAAAAAAGTCAAGCAATGGAACTGGACATTATTTTTTTAACACATCCTCCTGATACTTATCTTAATACTTCCTTATAAATAGCAACAATATTATTTAATTTTCAAACCTAATTACTCTGGGTAAAGGAAATTCAGAATCTGGGAGAGAGAGTTTTTTTTACAGTAGCCGATATCCTGCAAAGTCAAAAACCAGACTGGGCAGTTGTCTTCAGTGCAGTTACAGAGGAGCTCCTAAGAAAGAAAATTGTACTGCTGTGTCTTCAGCTTCTGTCTTACTGCCCCTGGGGTAAATCAGGAGTGACTGCACTGAAATCAAAAGACTTACATTGACAAGAAAAGTCTGCAAAGCCTGGAGTTGCGCAAGAACAATGTTTTACACTAGATTCCCAGAATTTTTGCCTCTGGTCATAGCTGTATGTCTCATAAGAATTGTCTTGCTCGGATTCCAGACTCACTCAGATACAGTAAATGGGGGAAAGTGATTCAGTACCTTGTGATTTTATTGTTGATCTTACGATTTGAAAATGGAAATAGAGCTTCTCAATGTGAACTATTAATTAAAATCAAGATTCTCATGCTAAACAAAAGCCCTCTCGATTATGAAAAAGCATGCTCCAAAGCAAGGGTTCTAAAGTCATGGTTTTAAACAATGCCATGATTTTATGCTAGTTCAATAAAATCTAGAACTGGAGTGCTTGAGGTAAGTAGTAGTGGTTATCTGAATATAACAGAGACTTTAAAACCTGATCCAAAAAAATGCCTAAGTACCTGAGTAAACTGACTTTGGGACTACTTGTAAAATAAGGTTAAGCCCACAGTTAGGATAGTTGCCGAACCAAGGTTTTAAAGTGGTTCATGACTTCTACTAATTGTTAGATAGAGAGGTATGTGTCTGGATTTTTTCTTCCAAATACCACTTAGACATAATTTCTATGAAACTAGAAAAATAAGAGTCTGCATTATCTTATAGTAGCTTTATGCTGCTGTGCTATAACTGCTGTCATTAGAGGCAGACCAAAATTATATAGATGTATCTTCAGGATCTGAAATCTCCGGTTGTTTCTGTGACTACAGAACTAAGAAGATCATCCTCACTGATCTGTTGATTCATCGGTGTGTTACAGGCTACACAAATTGAAGTGCTTGCTTTTACAGACAATGTATTACCTGAATCATTCCTGGATAAACCACAGCTAACCCGTAATTCTCCCAAGAACTCCTCCCAAGGCTACTTTGATTCTTTGAAAACCTTAGGTTTGCTGACAAAACTTTCCAGTGTCAGCTGCTGACATTGCTAGGCTGCTGGAGTACAGGCAGGCAGTTTGTGCTGCTCATAGAGATGGATTCACTTAAGCAGTGGAAAGCCTGAGGTGTACCAATTTTCAGCAAATTTATTCCTTTTGCATGCACAGCATAGGACCATAGACTAGACCTCAGATCTGCCTATTTACTCTGAAAATGAAAGGTCAAGTTGGATTTAAGACTGTGGTTTGTGTGCAGAGGCATCTCCCACACAGGGATTACTGTCTGTTCTAGGGAATTTCAAGAGCAACATTTTGAATAAATAGTAATGAATTGATAAACTAAATGAAATGTGTGCTACATTCCTTTGAAACGTCCAGTATGGGGCAGAATCATCTACCGTTTTTCTTTTTATTTCTTTTCTTTTTTTTTTGCCAGTGAAAATTCCTTCCCTTGGAGTGTTTCCTTAATATGCTCACATTGGGTTCAGTTCCCAGCCTAGTTCTGGTCACATTCAGGAAAGAGGTGCTGCAGGTACTTAGCACTCATAAAATTATGTTTGCTTCATTTGGGCAGCTAAATTGTAGAGACCCAAACTGTGGTCACTGTCTCAGAAAAAGATTTTGTTTTCTCTCATGGAGGCAGAGCTCTGATGAGTACAATTTGTCTTGTAATGTATGAACGCCTCACAGAGGTTGAAGATATGCCAGTATCCCCTTGCTTAGACAGGAAGGTGTTTTCTGTGTATTGAAATTCAAGACAGACAGGTTTTTAAATGGCTTACTGAAAGTCTGTTTGCTAGTTTGTGGTGTGGTTCAGAATCAAAGATCTCTGCAGTCCTGAGGAGAAGCCTGGTTGTTAGCATGGCAGTATCAGCACTTGACAGCCGAAATCAATAAAGTCTGAGTATTCTCACATCACTGCTGTGTGCAGGGTAAACCAAGGACTGAAAGGTCTCTAGACTTATGATACAACATTTCTATACATGAGGAGTCAGTCCATTGCTCCCTCTGGTAGTCAAGTACATGTATTTTCAGTACAGTCATCAGTGAGGTTGTCACAGCAGAATTACTACAGTACAGTGATTAAATCATTAAAATTGTGTTTGTAAACTGTCTTATAACCACGTGCTGGTCCTGTCATATGCAGCATAGTAGGTAATAGCAATAAAAAATTAAGAGGTTTGTCAGCAACTGTCCTAAACTATTGATATTAAAAATGGAGAATATTAAAAACACCACTGGAAGCTTGAAGTTGAGGAATTTTTGAGCCTGCATAATTGTTCATTTTTTTCCTAACCTTTGGTGTGAACTTAGCTGCCTATGAACTTCATTTCAGCAAGCTCCGGTATTTCAGGTCCTCAATGCCAGCCTTGCATTAGTTTCAGAAGTGTGGGTGCGAAGTGCTTGGGAATGCGTCACAGCCTACATGTCATTTGACTTGGCTTGGACTCATTTTACAGCCTGGAATTGCTGGTAAACTGGGGCACGCTGATGCAATTTCCGTATTTTCAGTACCTAGAAAATAGTGAAAATGTGCCTTTCTCTCCCATCCAGTTGTTTGATGGGATGGGTTGTCCCTTGTAAACGATGAGTAATTTATTCCTTTGCAACCTGAATCTTTACATTGCTACCTTTTATTAATAAACCAGTAAAGAGATCAAAGCTTTCATCATTGTCTAAATGAATGAACAGACAAATCCCAGCAGTGCTAAGGCAGTTCAGGCTGGGCACATTCAAACCGGCTGCCAAAATCCCCTTGCCACAACGACCGCAGAAATGAGCAGGAAAGCAGAGGAGCACTGCGTGCTCTTGCCTCTGCGAGAGCGCGCGGCAGGGCGGCGGGGCCGCAGCCCCTCCGTGGCCGTGGCTGCGTGGGACCGGGGCTGGCCCTGCTGCCCTCCCCAAGTCAGCTCGGGGCCCGGCCTGCCTCCAGCTTTCCTCTGCGCCACTCGCTCAGCTTTCCCTTTGCTCTTGTGCTCTGATTTTTCAGCTCACCGCACTCCTCCTCTGACCCTTTCTCCTTTCTCTCCATGCCACTTATTACTCTCCTGCTTTCCTGTGGTTCCCCGAGCTTCTGGCACCTTTCAGCCCCGGGCTGCTCATTGTGTCCTCGCAGCTGCCACGGCACTGGCAGATCATACCCAAAGGTCTTTCTGAGCCCTTCACATCCCCTGCTTCATGCTGCTGCTGTGCACACTCCTCATTCTGCACACACTGCAGGTGTTGTACGGCAACTGAGACCAAAAGAATCAGTGTTTTGTCAGAGGGAGATGCTGGACAATAAATGGAATGAATAGGAAACTCTCCAGTGTTTCCAGTTGCAAATATTCCAACTCTTTCAATTTCCTGCCTCCTCAAATATTTGTCTGAGAGTCACCAAGAACCAATTACCTCAATGAAAATGCTGCTAACATTTAAGTCAATAAAATTTCTGTTTATTTAGAATAAAAGTATATCTCGGTAATTCTTAATATTATTTATATTTTGCATATAGCATATATTCTGTATAATTACAGTGTGTGTATATATATAATTTGTAATACAAATTAGAAATGTTTATGTTATGTTTACACATAAAATGAGGGCTTTACAGAATAGGTCCCAGTCCAGTATCACTTTCATTTAGATCAATTTATATTTTTTTAATGTTTAAAAACAATTTTCTAGCATGACAACATTTTATTTTTGCCCAGTTCAGCAGCAGGCAACAGAAAACATGGATGTTTAATAGAAATGTATTAATTTAGAATACATAACTGGTCTGTTACTGCTGAAGGTAACAAGCTGCCTGCAAGCAGCGCTGTAGCATGTGTGAGCTTCAGCACAAGATAGAAAGCAACTTGTTTATGGCTGAAGTGTACCTGTGTAGTAAGGTCACTGGTATACCCTTTGGGACTGAGGCTGTGAACCCTTTTAAATCAGAGCAGGAAAAGAATAAATCCACCTGCAAAACAGTTTTCAGCCATTGTACTCCAGGGAGGAGTTTAGTCTCAGAGGACCAGATTTTAAGAAGTGTTTAGGAACCTAAAAAATGTCTACAGGGTTGGGAAATGACTGTTAGCACCAGCTGTAGGCATCTGAATGACCTTCAGAGCCTGGTCATGAGAAGAAGACCCATGCCCTTCTGGAATGGCAGCTGGAGGCCAGCTGTCCGTAACGGCACTTAAACGCTGAATTTTGTCATAGACAACCAAATCTCTTGAGGCGATTTTTGAATGGTGTTTTCTGCATTGCATTGGAAAGTTGTTTTAAATAGGTATATAATTTTTCTGATTGCAATTTGCAATCCACTCCATTAAACAGCTGAACATGTAGACTCCTACTACGGTTAGCAGAGATGCCACCAGCTGGTCTTCCTATGCAGTAGGTATGCCGCTTACTTTTTAAGCTTAAGAATTAATTTGTACTGCTTGCAACCCTTTTCAGGGTAACCATGATGATAATCAGCACATTCTGTGTTTCTCCAAAAATGCATACAAAAATTGACTATATTTATTTATAGTGTGAAAATGATCTGTGGTTTTATTTAGCTGTTTCCTAAACAAGGGGCATATTTGCACACTGAAAATGAAAACAAAAACAAATAAAGAAAGTGAACTCTTCCCAGATATATTTTAATGAATTGGTTCAGGATGAAAAGAAGAGATAGAATAATGATATTGCTAAAGAACAAATCCTCTGAAGCCTCTACCAAGAAGTCAGACCAAACTCTGGTTGGCAGCTGAAAATAGTCCATCAAAAATGGAGGTCTGTTTTATCATTATCAGTCATTTCTTACTGTTGCGCTTTCACTTAACATACATAAAAGCTGGAAAAGATCTTGAAAATTCCTTCTCTTGAAAATGTGGAATTCTTTGCTTTATGTGGGCTCTCCTGAGTGCTAGAGGCAGCTGGAAAACTCATGGCAGCGTACGCTCACGTAGGAATATTATGCTGGTTTCGATTCAGTGAAGACATTCATGAGTTGCAATTTTATTAAAAGTCATGGCAGCCCGATACAAACGCCTGTACTATAAACAGCCTTTGAGGACTGATGGAAAACTCCTTTCTATTATCAGCTGAAGCCTCTGTTTTTCATATCTAGTCCCATTTAATTATCATCTTGATGACAGTAGTTCCTTAGATCTGTTGTTAATTAACTTGAGCTTTTCAGGGATGAGTTGGACTGAGAGAGTGAGACTTAGGTTGTAAATACCCAGCTGAAATTTTTGAATTCCTTTCTTATTCAAATACAGCTGATAGTGAGAAACAACACTCACTTCAGTTTAAGCTATGAATGTGCAATGAGGAGATGGTAAATTGAAAAAAACTGTGGCCTTCTTGTCCTTGTTAAGATATAAGGGGGAGGAAGAATCCTCCTATAGCAGTTTTCAAGAAACAGACCAAACTCTTTGAAATGTAAGGGGAAGGTATAGTCAAATATATGCTGTAATGAGATCTCGAGATGCAATTTGCTGAACAATTGAAAATTGCTTTCAACATAAACCAGCTTTTCAAAATATACATACTTCTTTCTTCAATGAAATACATGCAAGGAGTGGTATGTATATGAGAAAATGTGCTAAATTTAATAGTAAAACTTGCGTTTGTAAAGTTATTCATGTGCCTGTATGAGTGACAGCTTTCATCATGATACCGACACCTCATGCATGTCGTTAATTTGACTGCCATTGATTTCAATGGAGGTAATTGCAGTAGTAAAGTTAAGCATGTGAAAGTCTTGGCAGTGCTGCAAGCTCTGTAATTAAGTCCTAGAGTTTGTCACAGAACTTTCACTTCTAACACGAGGGGTAGAACGTGCAATCCTTTGCACACAGATCTCCTCTACCAACATCCAGTATAAGAAGAAAACAAAGATTTCTATTATTTAAGGAGAAAGTGTGCTTAAGTTAAATCTGATTGCAAGCAGAAGTTTCATTTCTATCAAGTTTGGTTTAGTGTGGGAGGTTTTCTGATTGCTTGTACAAAAATGCTGATTAATGGTCATCATTTACAAATAAATGTTTTCCCTGCAGTGCCAGTGGAAAAATGCTAATATTTATTGCTTTCCAGCAAAAGGTTTTCAGCAGGCCTGTCAGCATAACTAAAATGCTTTACAGTGTTAAGGAAGATTAAGCTGACAGCAAGCCATTTTCTGTTGTCACATGAACAACCTTACATGAGGTTTATTTATTGAGTCGAGTGAAAATTAATTACATATATCAAAGGAAAAAAGTGTTGATTTAATTTGAAGATTTGTTTACCTTTATTTGAACAGCCTGAAAGCTCTTTTCAAGATTAAGTATTTTAATTAAGTGAATTAATAAATTAAAGTGATTCAGGGTCATTTTTCTAAGCCAGAGTTGTTATAACTTTAGAATAAATATTATTAAACTATGTAATTAAGTGACAAATAATTATCAATCCCAAAGCTGACTGTATCACATAAATCTTAATATTGTTTATTAAAGGGAAACACCACTGAAATAGTACAGGCAGCAGTCATTATTTTAAGATTTGTGTTCTCATGAAGATTGTGAGAAAGGAAGGAGTTATTTTCAAGTTTAATGCAAACGGAGTTTCAGCTACTCCTGCAAAAATGGGCAGATGGTAATTTATTAATATTCAATAGACTATAATAGAATAGATAAAAGCTAGCAAAAGTTTGTTATAGCAATTTCTCCTCCAGCAATAGGTAAAAAAAAAGATGCTGGCAATTCATTGCAAACATATAGGAGGGTTATGCATTATTGTTCTAAATAAATTAGCTTTTCTGTTTTAGAATGAGAAATCAGAATTATTTCTGGCTCTAATTCCCAGCTGTACAGACCTATATTGAATTTGTTCCAGAGATCTCTGTCAGGACTCTGCATTTGAATGTCCTTGAATTTTTTGAGACAGTCACACTACTGAGAAAAATGTGCAACCCAGACTTACACTAGTATACATGTGACAACAAGTAGTAACATCCAGGTAAAATCAGGTATTATTCCTTCACTCTGCCCAGACCACTGAACCTGAAATATTTTCATCAGCTCTTTCAAAGCTGAGGAAATAGCTCATGCTTCCCCACGCCAGCCTATGCTGTTTTTTGATGGTTGTGGCCTCCTATGAAGAGGAAAATGGGATTTTTGAATCCCTTCAGGCAGAGCAAGGAACTACACCAGAATTTCCCGTATCATAGGTGACTTTCATATAAAAATGGGAGGAGATATGCCTCTAGGCTGTTCTTTAACTGTCTTAAAGAAAGACAGATCCGTGCTCAGTTGTGGAATAGAAGTGTTTCTCCTCTAAACAGGGCTTGTAGTAACACTTTCTGAATACATAGTGGTATGGTATTGACAGCTTCAGAACAAATGTATGGATTTACCTGGTAATTGTGCTGCAGTTTAGTCTGATTTTTTTCAAGTCTGTCTGTGGGTGACTTTTTGCTCAGTATTCAGATTGTCCTGAATCTCATTTTGAGAAGCTGAAGGATGATCCCAGGCATTATAAAAAGAGCAGGGGAAGAGATTTGGATTTCACTCTGGACATCAGATACCTAAAGATCTCTATGCAGTTTGATTCTTTCATAGTAAATTGATATCATAAAAATTGCCTGCATCTGGGGTGTTGTGAGAGCAAAGATAGTGAAAGATTGTGAGGTGCTCAGGTATTAAAGTAATGGAGGCTGTAGAGGGACTGCAGATTGATGTATATTCTGAAAGAAATACCTAAAGGAGCCTGGGGATAGCCCAGCTCCACTCAATCTCAAGAAGGAAAAAGAAATAAAAGCTGTAATACAAAGCTGTAAATAACAGAATTGCAATAGTCACATTCTTTTGTCCTCTAGGCCCTCCATATACTGGTATCATTGTTTGCTTATACAAGGCAGAGTTTTTCTCTTGCTGTCAAGTTTGATGGTATCTACTTCAGTAAACTTCACAGGCTACTCACTGAGTTAAGTATATGGTGAAGAGACAGAGAAAAAGAGGTCAACATGGAGTCAGCATCTATTTTCCAGACCTCTCAGAAAGGCAGCAGAGAAAAAAATACAGAAAAAAAAGCAGTGTAGAGCAAATCTATCATAAAATGTCACGAGATGATGTAAGCCATTTATAAAATGCATAGATAGCCTGGAATAATGCTTCAGGTTGTGTTATTTATTGATGGTCATGTGCTAATTTTCCAAAATGGAAAGGTAAACA
The DNA here is from genome assembly GCF_018691265.1 of Tyto alba. Classification (NCBI taxonomy): domain Eukaryota; kingdom Metazoa; phylum Chordata; class Aves; order Strigiformes; family Tytonidae; genus Tyto; species Tyto alba. The sequence goes on from NW_024881279.1 coordinate 16,221,447, forward strand.
GCCTTTTTTTGACTCAGATGGATAGCCAGACATTCACTGTACATTATTACAGTTAGGAGAAAATACTGATAGAATTGGGTGTCTTGCAGTCTTTTAAATCAGAATTGGCTTATGTGCACACTATATATACAAACCAACTATCAGGAAGCATATTTTCATGAATCCAGCTGCAGGTCTTTTTCAGCTGCTAACACCCCAGGTTCCCATGACCCCAACCTTCATCTTTGCAAGCACTGTCTCTCTGTGACTCTTTCCACCCTCTCCCTCCTACTAGGTACCTTACCTTCCTTCTACCTCCACAGGATCTCCAGCTGTCTGAAATAGGAAAGTTTTTTACTTTGCTCAGCCAGGAGAGGAGAGGGCAAGTTCTGTTTCAAATTAATTTACTATCAAGAGACTCAGTTCACTATTTTTGCACCTCAGTGTAAAGCCTCCTAGAGCCAGTCACTTATGATAACTCTCACTCTTGTCTCCTCTTATGTTACAAAAATTAGCCATTCTGTAGGTTGCCATAATATAAATCTCTTGGCTTTTGATTACACTCATTGAAATTTTTTCATATTAGATGAGTTTTGGAGAATTAAAATCCCAATACTGCAAGTATACTGCAAGTGCATGGAACACCTTTGCACATTAACATTTAAAAGTGTGGCTATTCTCTTCTTCCAAAGTCCAGTCTGGTTGGTATGTTCTCCATTATGATTAAAAATATGTCCCATAGCTAAACACTACCTATTATGCCCAGCTTCTCAGGATGAGTGATTTGGTATGCTGCCGTGGTTATTGTTCCTTCTGTGTGCAGTGTACTTTTCTCATCTTATTTAATCATAAGTGCTGATGAACTTTGCATACATAGAAGGAAGAACAAACTGAAGAAACATTCCAGAAATTTTGTTACCTGTTATTTAATTTTTCCTGAACGTAGAGATCTCAAAGTAAGAGAGAGTAATTCTATTATGTACGGTGGTATTTTAACACTCCAACTAGAAAACTATATTTTGTAACTGGGGCGGGGGGGGGAGGGGAAAGAACAGGTTGAAGTTCAGAGGGTTCCATGGTAAATACACATATTAATTATTTTCAAAATACCGTACATATCAGGAACACAGGGGAAGTATGGAGAAAGGAATGTTTTGTACTGATTTTATTAATTGTATAGATAATTAAAAGGCTAGAGGTTGCAGAGAGAGAAAGCTAAGGGATGACCACTTCTACAATGGTACATTCTCAATTACAGATCAAATGACAGAGAGTGATGCGGTGAAAATAATCAGTTAGCAGGGAATTTCAGAGAAAGATTAGTGGTATTTTAACATTAGATTTGTTCATTGGGCTTTGGAACAGGGGTATGACATAGGATTCTACGGAGAGAAGTGTGAGCAATCATTTTTAGATTTGGCCTTTTGCAATTTACCAAGCACACCTTTCAATATAGATTCATAATGGGAACTTCTCTTAGCTCCTACTATATGAAGATTTACAAAGACAAATGAGACAGGAAATTAAAGGATTGGAAAGAAAGCCAAGGTAAGTTACTTACTGAATTCATATTGGAGGGAAGAATAAGAGGCAAGTGGCTGAAGAAGGGTGCTTCTCCAACTTCTCTATTGCTATCACAAACTTATTAATCTGTGAAGATAATAGAGGAATCTCATTTTCCTCAGGGATGTTTTCTGGTATTCAGTTTAGAATAGTTCTCTGATAACAAATTCCACTTCTGCTTATGGTTTTGTTCATGAGAAAATGACAGGCATGATCTAATTAGACAAAGGTTGCTGCAAATATGTATCTATATACGTGAAGCGGTCTTCCAAACAGGTACATTTTCTGAACAGAATGGGGGGAGCAGATTTGAGAGGAGACACTGGGGGTATAATTTCTTCATTCAAATGTGGAAACAATCCAGATAATACAGGAAAGACTCAATATGAAATCTTCAGAAGAGTTCAGATTCTTCATGACCTTTGTTACTTATAAAACATGTCTCTCTGCTTCCCTAGGTTTTAACAGAAACAGAAAGACTGCTTCTGTAAGACTGAGACTTCACATACACTGATAAGCCTGTGTTGTTCTCCCTGCATACTACACAGATCCTCCCAATGTATTTACAGCATATTATGATAGTAGGGGTCCATCTACTTCTGCATATTGATCTGATGTGAATACTCAGTCTTTTAAGTGAGCTATTTCTGTATCATGATCCTTGTCAGGATTACAGTGTTTCTAAATGTTTTCTGTCAAAATAAAAGTTTATAAGCTAGGCCTGAGTGTTGACTGAAGTACAATAGTTATACAGTACTGAGGTTATCATAACATAACTTCTAGAACTACATGATTTTATCAGGATCTCATGTTTAATTTACAGCAATGATTTCAGCTCTTATAGTTGCAAAGGTAACTTTGACAACATGTATCAAATACTATTAAATATAATTGATAATGTCTTAATCAGCTTGCACAGTATCTGCTTGAGCAAAGGAAGAGTTTCCATCCCAAACTTACCCTCAGGACAGTTCCAGCCTCCTGCTGTACTTCAAAGGGCTCTCCGTACCTCTGCTGTCATCCTCTGTTGACTGCAGGGCATCAGTGCTCTCTGCTTCTGCCATGGTGGATATGGTTTGCTTGTTTTCAGCACAATGAATGGTGGATGAAGTGGCTAAGACACTATCCATCATATTTGAAAAGTTGTGGCAGTCCAGTGAAATTCCTGCTGACTGGAAATGGGGAAACATAACCCTCAATTTTAAAAAGGGAAAAAGGGAAGACCAAGGGAACTACAGGCCAGTCAGTCTCACCTCTGTGCCCAGTAGGATCATGGAGCGGATCCTATTGGAAACTACGCTGTGGCACATGGAAAATAAGGAGGTGATTTGTGACAGCCAACATGGCTTCACTAAGGGCAAACCATGCCTGGCAAATTTGATGGCCTTGTATGACAGTGTTACAGCACAGGTGGGTAAGGGAAGAGCAGCTGACATCATTTACCTGGACTTGTGCAAAGAATTTGACACTATTCTGCATGACATCCTTGTCTCTAAATTGGAGAGACTTGGATTTGACAGATGGACCATTCGGTGGATAAGGAATTGGCTGGATGGTCACACTCAAAGAGTTGTGGACAGCGGCTCGATGTGCAAGTGCAGAGCAGTGACGAGTGGTGTTCCTCAGGTGTCGGTGTTGGGACCGGTGCAGTTTAACATCTTTGTCAGTGACACGGACAGTGGGATCGAGCGCACCCTCAGCAAGTTCCCCGCTGACCCCGAGCTGTGTGGTGGGTGACACGCGGGAGGGCAGGGATGGCATCCAGAGGGACCTGGACAGGCTGGAGAGGGGGGCCCGGGCAAACCTCATGGGGTTCAACAAGGCCAAGGGCAAGGTCCTGCCCAGGGGTCGGGGCAATCCCCAGCACAAACCCCGGCTGGGCGAGGAGTGGCTGGAGAGCAGCCCCGAGGAGAGGGACTGGGGGGGTTGGTGGGGGGAAAACTGCCCGTGAGGCAGCCCCGTGCGCTCGCAGCCCAGAACCCACCCGTGCCCTGGGCTGCAGCCAGAGCAGGGGGGGCAGCAGGGCCAGGGAGTGGATTCTCCCCCTCTGCTCCGCTCTGGGGAGACCCCCCTGCAGTGCCGGGGCCAGCTCGGGGGCCCCCAACAGCAGAAGGACATGGAGCTGCTTGAGCGGGGCCAGAGGAGGCCACGGAGATGCTGGGGGGGCTGGAGCAGCTCCCCTGGGAGGCCGGGCTGAGAGAGTTGGGGGGGTTCAGCCTGGGGAAGAGAAGGCTCTGGGGGGACCCTCGAGCGGCCTCCCAGGGCTTAAAGGGGGGACAGGAAAGGTGGGGAGGGACTCTGGGTCAGGGGGTGTGGGGGTAGGACGAGGGGTAACAGTGTTTAAACTGATAGAGGGCAGATTTAGATTAGATGGAAGAAATTCTTCCCTGTGTGGGGGGTGAGGCGCTGGCCCAGGGTGCCCAGAGCAGCTGTGGCTGCCCCCTCCCTGGAAGGGTTCAAGGCCAGGTTGGACGGGGCTGGGAGCCCCCTGGGCTGGGGGAAGGGGGCCCTGCCCCGGGCAGGGGGGTGGGACTGGATGATATTCAAGGTCCCTTCCAACCCAAACCAATCTATGATTCCATGAATTGAGAACAGGTTGGTTCTCTCACTGTTTATTTCTAGGTATCCTAGGAGTTTATTTCTCCCTAAAAAAAAGGAAAAAAAGTTATATAATATCTGTACCTCTATTGATGTCCAGATATGCTGAAAGCAATGTGCTAAATCATATGTTTAGACCTAACCTTTTTAATCCCGATTTTTGTTTGTGACGTACTGCATTCCCTCTTATCACACTTGGAAGTTAGAAAAGCTTTGAACAACATAGTCCACGAAGCTAATTGCAGCCAAATGTCATCTGTTCAGCCCTTCTTCATACTTTCTTAAATCTCTTTGATACTATCCAATGTACAGCTTCAATAAGACAAATGCAATTTGGAAATACATGTTTCCTTGATGAGGTGAGCTATGGAAGTTACTTAGCGAAATGATAACTTTTCTCACATTTAAGACTTAAAACCATACTAAGCTGCTTTGTATTAGATTGGTGCTGAATGTAATTGGAACTTTTGTATGCACTGTAGGAACTAAGTAAAATAAAATGTCATAGTCATTTTCTGAAATCATAGATTTCCTCATTAATTTTGTGCTTATATAATGAACTTCCATAAAAGCTTTTAAGAAATCAGTACTCGTGCATACTTCAGTGGAGAAGTTCTGTGTTTAATGGTTACTGATAGTAATATTGGGAGTGTAAAGTTCTTCATATATCCTTTCAGAGTGTTGTATGTGAAGGACCACTAGGCATTTTTCAAGTAAGCCTTAATCTCTTTAACTGATATCTCCATCCATACAGTCAGTTGAGGTCATGTGTTTTGTGGTATGAAATATTGATTCATTAGCAGCTAGACAAACAATTCATTTCATATAGGTCATTGAGCAACCATCCAGCAGCAAATGTCAGTATGGTATTGGCATGTTATAAAACAACTTCTGTAAGTTACCATAGCACGTGTAAATTCAGAAAGAAAAGATCAAGATAAAATAGTAATATTCAAGTGTTTAAAATTTCATTTTTTATGAGTATGGAAATAAAATATTTTAATTTATTTTTATCCCTTAAGAAGTTATAAGTATATATTTGTTTGCTGAATTTTTAACCAGAGAATTCTAGGTGAAAGTTTATTTTAACTGTGCTCAAGTCTGCCGAGTATCTGTTAACATTCAAAACAGCTAAGACATGTAAGAATCTTCAAGAAAAGCAAAACCAAACCAAAATGCATAAAGACTTTCTTTTTCTCCCGTAAAATAGGGGCTAGATTTTTTTCCTCCTCTTGTCTTTTAAATGTCAGCACATACTCATCAAAATAGGATAAATAAAATGTTATTGTGCCTATCGTAATAGATGTTTTTATGTCAAAACCCACAGCTGTCATACCTTCTTCTTAAGCTTAGTTTAGTAAGCACACTCTGGGACTCTCCCAGGTGACACCAAAAGCTTTTTAAATAGAGAATTAAAAATATGTCATCATGTAGGATATTTCTCTGACTGAGCACAAATGAAAAATCTTTAAAAAATAGTGCATTTTCCTCCAGGGGATATGTCCTGAAAGTTCAAATAATGTGTATAAGTTCAAGAAATGTTTTACCTGTGCCCTTGTTATGCACCGTACTGGTTTTGACTGGGGTAGAGTTAATGTTTTTCCTTAGTAGCTAGAATAGTGCTGTGCTTTGGATTCAGTATGAGATTTGGTATGAGGAGAATGCTGATCACACACGGATGTTTTCAGTTCTTGCTGAGAGATCAAGGACTCCCCAGCTCCCCACGTCCTGCCCGGGCGCAGGTGCACAAGGAGCTGGGAGGGAGCACGGCCAGAGCACGGGACCCAATCTGGCCAGTGAAATATTCCGTATCATGGAATGTCGTGCTCAGGATATAGAAGAGGGTTGGCTGGGAAGGGGAGGGTTCTTTCTCACTTCTGGGATTGCAATTGCGGGATTTTGGTATTTTGGGATCCCTAGCCAGGAACGGGCTGAGTATCGGTCAGCAGGTGGGGAGCAATCACATTGTGCAGTGCCTGTTTGTACTTTCTATTATTGTTACTGTTTTATTTTATTTCAATTATTAAACTGTTTTTATCTCAACCTGTGAGTCTCCTTTTACCCCTCCCATTCCCTCCCCCATCCGCCGGGCAGGGGGAGGGTGAGCGAGCGGCTGTGGGTGTTTGGCTGCCGGCTGGGATCAAACCACGACATGCTGAAACCAGAAGTTTTGGCTTTTACCTTAAAAGCAAGGGTAAATAATTGCTAATTTTAATAACTTGTTTGCATTTTTATGTATGGACATAATTTGTATGCATATGTGTGCATGTCTCAAAAGTAAAATGCACCTTGTGGAAATAGTATAGTGTATGGACATCAGTGTAGTTTATTCTGTGTGCTATATAGTGTGTGATGTCATAATTAAACAGTTTAAAGTACTTTTGGTATTGATACTCATAGGCACATACGAGGTTGGTTACTAAACCAGCTGGCTTCTAGAAGTCCTAATTTATTGTATGGCTTGCTCTTATAACATAGAATGAGCCAGAAAGAGACCAACACTCAGTTCAACTAAGTGGTTCTCTTCAATTTTTCTGTTTAAAGATAATGAAGTGCTCACTAGCTTGGAGTTGTCACATGGTAATACCTCACTCCAATGAATTATAAAAAGTAGTAATTCAGTGTAAGCTGTAATCACTGTGTTCTGTAATAAGATTAGCACTCACAGCATGATATAAAATAGATTTATCTGTACATATAGCATGTCCATGAAGTGCTTGCCAAGGTGGGTTTTTAAATGAATACTGTCCTTGTTCAGATATACGGGAAGTCACAAATGGTTGACACTTTTCTAAGATAGAGAGGTTCCTTTGGCTGATTCCTCTCTTTTTTTTTTTTTTTTTTTTTTTTTTCCCCCTTTTAAAAAAATTCTTACCATTGTGAAATGTTTTAGACTATTCCTTTCCTTGGAAACTCTGAGTAGTTAAGGAGTTCTTTCTTGGGGACAGGCTAGAGCAGCACTCTGAGAGTATGATGATCCCAATAAAGTTCCTTCTCTTTAGTCGGTTCAGTTCACCTGATTCAAGGTGTCTATGTAGGTGTCCTGGTTTCGGCTGGGATAGAGTTAATTTTCTTCCTAGTAGCTGGTACAGATGCTGTGGTTTGGATTTAGAGTGAGAATAATGTTGATAACACACTGATGTTTTAGTTGTTGCTAAGTAGTGATTAACCTAAGCAAAGGACTTTGCAGTTTCCCATGCTCTGCCAGCGAGGAGGTGCACAAGAAGCTGGGAGGGAGCATGGCCAGGAGAGCCGACCCAAACTATCCAAAGGGATATTCCATACCACAGAATGTCATGCTCAGTATGGAGACTGGGGGGAGTTGGTTGGGGTAGGAGCTGGTCGCTGCTGTGGGACTGGCTGGGCATCGGTCAGTGGGTGGTGAGCAGTTGCGTTGTGCATCACTTGTCTGTCTTGGGGTTTATTTCTCTCTCTTTTCTATAATCTTCCTTTTCATTACAATTATTATTATTTTATTTCAGTTGTTAAGTTGTTCTTATTTCAACCCACGAGTTTTACTTTTTTATCTTTGCAGTTCTCTCTCCCATCCGACTAGGAGGGGGGAGGAGCGAGCAAGCAGCTGCATGGTGCTTAGTTGACAGTTGGTGCTAAACCATGACAGTAGGAATAGTGCAATTATGCAGAAGAAGATTAATAACTTGTAAGAAAAGTTCCTCATTTTTATGGGTCCTCTAATTTATCCGATATTCATTTAACTAAGATTGAGTCATGTTTTTTCTCCTTTTTTGATAGTGTGGGGTACTTTATATTCTTGATTCCACCATATGTTTAGCTTCTGTTTCTCAAGGAAGATCTCCATGGTTAGTGCAAGTCCTAATCAACTTGGAAGCTTTCATGAGGGTCTCTCCAAATTAAAGAATTACAGTTTCTACAGCTGTCTCTTCCCTGACAAGCTTCACAGGACAGCTACCTACAGAATATTTCTCTGTTCTGTGATTTCTTTCTATGCCTTTTCTTTTTCTTTTTTTTCTTTTTAATTTGAAGACTAAGGAAGGCCTCAGTCCACACTAGTACCTTTTTGTTTGTTGAAAGACCATATAAGTTTATTCTTGCTTCTTTCATTATCCATTACCTGCAAACAAAAGGAAATTTCATTCACAGCTTTCCATTTAACTACCACTATTCAGTTGTAATTAATATACCACCCACCCAAACCACATGTTTTTGAAGATCTCTGATCTTAAAAAAGCAGAAAAATAGCCTTTTTTCTCTCTTCCTTATTACTGAACCAAGAGAAAATAGCAAGGTTCATCTAGCAATATGGATTGGGAAAAAAAATTTACAAAAATCTCTCTGAAATGAAGAAAAAAAGATTAAACTTTCTGTTTATTGTCAAAGATACTTTTGGAGTTGATAGCCCTCTTACAATTTATATTGTAAGAAGTCATTGATCAAAAATTTACAAACAACTTTTACTCTAAGAGTTCTCATTTATGCATTGTTTTAACCTTACACTTCAACAAATTCATCTTGATTTTGTGGCAATGAACTTAAATCAAAGGTGAAAGATCAGTCGCATTTACTGTAGAACTGAAAGTTTCTGTGTTAGGGGCACTGGCTGGACTTGACTAGACCACCTCCAGAAGGGGTTCTCTTCTGAAATAAGATGAAAAGTCAGACTACTTGCTCTTTCATGTGTCAAGGGGGGTAAAATTCTAGTGAACTGTGCAGTAACTGTCTATTCCCTACTGTGTACTAAGATTAAAATATCATTTTGACTGTGATCGTTACCAATCTGAAACTTCAATAGTTGTTCCTTAGAACTGAAGATGCATTCATCTCTCATGGCATACAACATCCAGCTCTTTTTCTGTGCTTCTTTTAAAAAGATCACTTACAAAACCTGATGGGAGAAGAGTGTGTATTGGTTTGGATAAAATAGTGTTTTACATGTCTCTAAATAACATTTGCCAGAAATTGAGGTTTTTGAAGGAGGAAACACTACAGGCTGTTAACGGAGATGCATTTTTGCAGCAACTATAAATACCTAATGTAACGCAGGAACAGAAAGAGGAATGGTTAGAGCTGGAGCTAATCCACAAATTACGGTGTTTGGGATTAGTAGATTTAATTAAAAATGATAAACAAAAGACAGAATGTTTATTCTCTATAAACACAACAGTACCAGATTGGATTTTCTGGTGCCCTGAAACATACTCAGATATTCACACAATTGAGGTAAAAAGTAAAAGGTAAAATGCTGGTCGGTAGCATTATGTCAACTTGATACACTAATTAGGTGTGTCAAATTAAATGTGCAGTGAAGGTGCAAAGCAACAGAGAATTAGCCTCTTCTTTGTTTAAAATGAAATTTCCAGAGAATTCCATTTAACATGGCATAAACATTGTTCAGTGTATTAGACTAAGTAAGTGAATTTTCTGAGATGCCTTTTTCATATGTTAGAGAGGCACAATAAAAAATAGGAGACAAAATAGAGTCACTGTTACGATTGGCAACAAAGGCTATCCCACTAACACCTGAGCTGAATTCATCTGATCCGGGCTACTGGTGTTAATCAGCAGTCATCGTAAACTAATTCCATCTTGAGTGTTTGTAATTTCTATTTACAGGATAACACCCTTCCCTACAAGTTGAATATGGCTTTTTTATATTCATACTATTTTTTTTAAATGTCACTGAAATTATCTCAGAGGAGCAGATCTGACAGGTCAATCACTGCAGATGGTAAGTGCTTTGTTAATTATACAGAAATTTCGAAACAATTGTAGAATGTCTTGCCTCAGGAGGAATTTCTCTCTTGCTCTGTTTGAGAGTAGATTTCCTCTACTGAATTAATTTTGGTTTTTTGTGCAGATAACAATCTCTCTGCTGCTTTGTAGGAATAACTCCTTGCTCCTTGTTCAAATATGCAACTGTAAATAAGCAGAGGATATTGCAAATAAACAATGCTATTCTTTCTAAATAATGCAATGTGTGTAATTAGGACACTGCAATTACAACAGTATACAGCTCTCAGTGTAACAATTAGTTTTTTGGTAAAATGTAATTTGTTCCAATGTAAATGTTTTCCCTCAATTCAGAAGATTCCCTTGAGTTGTTACAATAATAAGCCTATTTCTACGAATATATGCAGTTGCACTGTATGTTCCAATACACAAATCAAAGAGGACAGCTACATTATAATAAGCTACGGGAATTATAAAGTCAGAGCAAATGATATCAATACTACTTTCTGAGGGGAAAATATGTCCAAATATACTCTTTCCATTTCCATTTTAATCCCAGAGATGTCGAATGCTTTTTCCAGTTTATTTTGAATTTACTTGAAAAAATATAAATGTTTCCTTCTGTTATGCTGCTGCTGTGTTACCTTGTCCTCCTGATGATGATATCTGACTACTTTCTGGTCTTTCCACTGTTTATTCTTGGAGATAAAGAAGTGGTATTATTGTCATTTGATAGACTAGTAACTCAGCTACACAGAGCAAGAGAGGTCTGCTTTCACCAGAAGTTTGTTAGGATGTCAAATCTAGCCTACTCTCTTCCTGTCATCATCCGCTGTGTCAGAATCCCTTTCCCTTGGTGCTCTCCCAAAGCAGGAAGGCAGCCTAGTGCTGTTGCAGTTCTTTCTCACAGCTCAACCAGTGCTCTCTCCAGCTCCCTTCATCAAGTTCAGCACAATCAATCTCTCATTATCCTGCCCACTAGTTCACAATAATTGGTATAACGTTACTGTTTTAAAAATCCGTACTTTCCCCTCAGCAGTAAAAAAAATCTGGAGCATACGGGTGTGTTTCACTTACACAGGTAGAAAACCATCAGGAAGTCAGACTTTTCATGTTGTTTCACAGTTTTGCATTAACTAATAACTTTCCAGTACTAAAGTTAAATAAAGGGTGACATTTTTGTGGCAATAAGCAGAATAATGCTACCAATGTGCAAGCAGGCAATGTTAGGTCAGCTGAAGGTACTCTTGAAAATGTCTGGGAGGTATAACATAAAATAATGCTACCTATGAATGGATGTGAGTGCTCAACATGTTCTGTGAAAAGTTAATTGTCTCAACTTGATTATAAAATTTGGGTTTCATCCTCTTTGTACCAAAGTTTGCAAAATTTGAGTGACTTTCTTTGTCAAAATGTCCTGTTGTCTGTCATTTTTGGAGGCTTGAGCCTGCAGTTACCAGTTACATGTCAATATTGCAGTGTATTCAATGAACAATTTAAAAAAAAAAAACCACAACAGTGGTAATGTGCAATGATTATAGGGCTAGGTGCTGTGATAAGCATGGTCTGGTTTGGTTAAGTCATTGTTAATGAAACATCACAGCTGATTAAACTGGCAAGGAGAGCAGTTCCCTATGAACAGACTCCATCTTCTCAATGGATCTTTGGATTTTTTTCATCTCTGTTTCTTAAAATGCAAGATATAACTGAGACAAAAATATTCTTTTAATTATAAATCACACTAGAAATCACTTTTTATTATTAGTGGCATGTTCTAGAAAGACTTTTTGTCTTAATTATATGTGCATCACTACATTTCTTCCCCTGAATTATAATGAGATAAAGAAAGCACAGGAAAAAGGTACAACAGACCCTCCATAAATACAGTGGAACTGAATTGGTATTTACATTCATGCTGTAACCATACTTGTGCCTCTTCTTGAATAACAGTAATGGTGATCAAAGTAAAAAAGATCTTTGAGCTTGTTGCTTTCAAACTGCTCACTAATCACTATAATTCAGCAGAAAACAGGAACAGAACTACCCAACAAACACCACAATCATTGCACTCTGAGTAAAAGGGACTCTCACCAAATAAAGCTGAGGCAAGGTAAAGATTGCTCTATTACACAGTATGTCAAAGTTGAATACAGGTCTAAACCCATTCAAAAATTTAGAACAGTCAGTTCCCAACCTAGCAGTGAGCAGAGACAGGCTGCTTTGTTAAGTGAATAACCCATCCCAGAGCCTGCTGTGGCATCACCGCTACTGACAGCAGTGTCTGTGTTTCTACATAGGCCTTTTTTAACCTTGACTCTGCTAACTTTGGTACTAAGGTGGTGTTTGATTTAATTAAATGCCACTCAAAAGAAGACCTGTGTACATACAGCACGTGTACGTGGAGGAACTTCTGGTTCTCCTCCTCAGTTTGGTATTTTTCTGTTTATGCATGGAAATGAAACTGCTTTCAGACACGAAGCTGAATGGTAGCCAGGTGCTTTATAACTGTGTTAGCCTGAAGCTCTCATGAGAAATATTTTTTCCTGGAAAATAAATTATAACATGGCTAAGTGGTGCCTGACAAAGCTAAACAAGAGCCATGCTGCTCTATTGCAAATTCATCTGCAGTCTCTCGGTAGAAAGACAAATAAAAGCACTTCATCAAAATCAGTCAGAGAAGCACAGGAATACTCATAGGAGACCACTAAACTCTAAATACCAATCAATTTCACGAACTTTTTTGTCAAACTTGCAAGTCCCCTTAAGCACTGTCGTCTAGAACTGCCAGAAGATGCTGCATGATATGCTGGAGGAATGGAGCAGGAGAGCTGTAGCTGAAAGGCCCTCTCTGACAGTCATAATTAGCGTATGTGCATATGTATCGGCACGGGTCAGGATTTATTCAAGTCAGTGGGTGGGGCTTGGCTGACATTAAGGTTTTGGAACCAGGCCTAAGGGCCTGGAAAACTTATGCTCCATTTGAGAATTGGGCTCACAATTTCTTTCTACTGTATCGGCTATTGTTCAGTGACCTGAGCACGTCCCAGTGGCCAGCAGGCATTTTTGTTGCATACATTGTGAGTGCAGATAGTAGCCTTTACACTTGGTCCTTGAATTAAAAGTCACCGAAAGATATAATATTGAGGGATTTTCATCAAGACATTTCTCCTGATCCTTTTTCTTACACAGAGATCCCCAAATTGCTTTACAGCTAATGGGACATTAAATATTATGAGAGCGTTGATCTCCCACTCACTGCTGCCATTGTCCTGCCATTCTTCTCAGTCAAATGCAGAAGTAGTTCTGAGAGAAGGAAAACTTAGAATTTATCCTCCTCACCCATTTCTTTAAGATGTGGTTATGTCTTCACTGTTATAATATTTACATTTTCCAAGTCAGAAACTTATTTTAAAGTTTTGTTTAAACAATGTCAGGTCCTGTAAACACAGCATAAGGAACAGAGATCAAAATAGCTTCTCTAATACACCCCCACCTCATACACACTCTGTATATGTCTGTGTCAGCTTGAACTGATGTTTTGCCTTGAATAAAAAAGGAACTCATCAAATGGGCTATGAAGTAGATCACAGTACAGCAGAAGTACATGGAGAATAAGTCTAACAACTCTTAAATTTTTTTAAATAATCCTGCTCCTCCTGTGCTGTCTTCCCACTCCCCCCACCCCTTATTTATCCCATTTTCCCCCCAGTATGTTACTGATAGCTTCCTTTACCCTCAAGCCTTTTTCTGTGTACTTAGTTCTTTTACCTCTAGATTTTTGAATTTTTAAACAACCTCTGTCACCTTGTTTACCATCTCACTATCTAGATATTTCTCCATTGCTTCATTTCATTGTTTCAAAAGAAGGCCTTCCCCCCCCCCCATTTTCTGGAATTGAGGATCAACTCTGAGTTCCACATTTGTCTTCTGGGACAAATCTTGACTTTAGATTTCCTTGGAACAAATCTGATTTTGCTTTTGGATATAGTTTGCTCAGAAAAACAAGATCAAGTCAACAATAGTTACCATCTATTCTCTGCTGAATTCAGAGTCTTCAATCTCAAGGCTGGGTGCGTTATTCTTTGAATAACCTGTAGAGCATATTTTGTAAGAAGAGGCTTGTGATTTCTGTTTGTCAACTGAATTGTGAAAAGGTGAGGAAAGCAGGAGAGTAAAAGGTTGTCTTAAGCGTTGAAATACTCACCTGCAGTGCTCTGTAGTCCACAGTTTCTGCATACGCTTTAAAATACTTTACTTATATACATATTTTGGTAAGAAAAACAATACAAAAGCAGTAGCTACAGAATAACAGTGCTTCTGTTTTGCTGGACTTACAAAAGGGAATGTGTTTGAATTGATGCTCTGCTATTGTATAATCAACAATACATCACAATTTTGCATTGTTTTATATAAAAATTCTGTTGATGTCTGTTACAGTTTTCTATAGAATTACAGGGAAAAATGCCCATATTTTCTGTCACTTCTAAATGATAAAAATAATACCTAATCTCATCTCAGAAACAAAGCCGTAGGAGGCAGAATAGAAGGTTTGGTGATAAGCTCTAGTGTCTTTATTCCTTTGAATACTACTTCAGGTGAGGGTAGCGAATTACCTCGTGCTGGATTCCCTGCAGAAAAGAACTAGCAGAAAAAAAAAAGCAGTAGTCTTCTTGAAGAACAGTGGTCTAATCACAGCTGACACCAATTAGCATCCTTGCTGATAGTCCTTATTAGGACATAGTTGAAGCCTGAATTATGTCTCAACAGTGCAGTGGTCATTTTGCTGATCAAAATTTAACTGGGTGTATAGCCAAGGACAAAGAAGCATCTTCAAAAATATCATCTTAAAACCTCTCCCTGAAATGGGTCTGTTTTTTATGTCACCTTACTTCCAGCTGAACCATGTTGAACACCAATTCAGCTTCATCCATTGTCAGCAGTGAGCAATTTTTAGAGAACATGTGAAGTATGAATCCACGTCACTCAGAACTGAACATTAATCTTAACATCAAGTACGCTTGCTAGGGTTACTCACTGCAAAAGACTAAGGAAGAACACCTTGTAACTCACTGAATATTTCTGCCTTGGTTTTGCTGGTTGTATAAGCTATCAGAAGTATCCTCACAGAAAAGGTCTGTGATTTTCAAAATGTGCTTAATTGGCAAAAATTTCAGAAATATACCAGGACTTATGATGGAGTGGGGTAAGGGAGAATATGTTACTCTAAGTATATCTTCAGTATCTAATAATGTTGATGTGTATTTTCAGTTTCCTGGATTTCACAAGGGAAAATCTGCTATGCTGACAAATATCTAATGGACCTTTTTCAAGTGCAGCTGACTTAAAACCCAAGAACTTCTTGGCCTGTCTTACCTTCTCAGGTCTTAAACATATCTATGTATTGAAATGGTGTCAAGAGACACATATTGCTTAATTACAGAGTAGCGTTTTAACAAAAAATACATTTCCCATACCTTCTTCAGCTCTTAATTGTTCCTGCCAATTCTCTACTACCATCTGTCATAAACTCCCATTTTTCTGTTCATCTGAAATATGAATGTAATACTGATTCCAAAATATCGTAATACTTTCTGTGTCCCCTTTGTACTGCATTTTCGTGCAGATAACTGCAGAGGCATGCAAATCTTGTTCAAGGTTGCCAGTAGCTTTGTCAGTCTTCAGAATCAAGAAGAAATGCTCATCTGCTAGAATGACTCATGACAACCTCATCTTTGATCACTGGGACGATTTTCAAATTATGTATGTCTCCTCCAGTTCCAGGTCAATTTTAGATCTCCAAAATTTTACAGTGGGATTTTGAAGCTCAAATAGTGCTGTTCCTGGCCCATGCATTGTAAAATATGGGAGAAGGTCATTCTTCTCTTTGTCTCAATTTCCTTTTAATTACAATATTTCCTCAGTGGTTTTTTTTGTTGCTTAATTTTTTCAAAGGATATGCCAGAAACAAATGCTGGGGGT
This sequence comes from Tyto alba, assembly GCF_018691265.1. Classification (NCBI taxonomy): domain Eukaryota; kingdom Metazoa; phylum Chordata; class Aves; order Strigiformes; family Tytonidae; genus Tyto; species Tyto alba. The sequence continues at coordinate 16,237,275 of NW_024881279.1, forward strand.
TAACAAGCCTAAAATTCAGGATACTTTCTGTAGAAATAGAATTTATATTGTTCACATTAGTTCATCTGTCCTTACTAGGAACATTGTTCCCCATTTTTTGTTACTTGACATCAACTCCATAATTTCTTTGCTGTATAGATTGACTTGGGAGTAAGTAGGAGCTTCACTTGTATGTTTGCTCTCTAGGTGAGGAGCAGATGTGGCACAAATGCAGCTGGCTTGAAACCAAAGAGATCTCTTGGTCAGTCTTAGCTGACTGCGGTTTGTTCCTGCTTGCTGACTACACACGGTCTTTGGGGAGTTAAGTCACATGTAGTCTGTCATTTAGTAGGACAAACTATTCAGTCTCACCAGACAAATTCAGTCACATTTCAGAAGAGGTCAGTAGAATAAAAGATACCAGTATGTCAATGGTCTAGCAAAAAACCTAAGGAATTTTCTTTAAGATGCAGTCATACCAAATTAGTGAGTTCTGCCTGGAGGTACTAAGTTGGCTTTGAGCAGAAAGCTATATTGTCCTCATTGGAGGCTGGATTTCTCCACTCATTCATGAAGTGCACCATAACTGCAATAGAACAAAAATTATGATTTTAAGCTTTCTCATCCCAAAAGTGTATAAACTGCCTTTTGCAGTCATGGGCTTCAGCAGTAAAATGATCAGGTGCCCAGAATGATATGTATATTTGCCTGCTAACAAGCATGCCCATATTTTGCTTGGTTATAAGGGCAATTTGTGGCTGTTACTAAGATAGATTTGAAGTCAAACTGATGTATAGAAATTAAATGATTGATATCTTATTTTTCTGAGCATAGCAGTGTGAACATTTGCTGTAAATTATATTTGTTACAGACCCAGACTCTTTTGGCAGTAGCTCTGAGTTTGGATGGACTGGCTATACAACTTGTTAAACAAATGGTTTTCAGTCTGCATTTTGCAAATTATTTTGATTAATCAGTATCGTTTGCATGATTAGTGAGTTGCGTAGTTTTATTATTTCTGTTCTTTCATTGGACTTATTTATTCAGAGAAATAAGTAACTAAATCTATTAATATTGTTGTATTTCAATTTAGTATATAATACTGGTATTATCTGGTTTTCTAGACAGAACTGTAGACTTCTACTTTCAAAGGTACCATGTTGTATTTAATGATTCATCCAAATTATTCTCTACAAGTACTGTTGAAAATTTAGTTACTGATCAGTGCTAGCTTACATAAAATACAAATTTTGGAACAAATATAAATGTGCATATGTGCCTACATAACCCTTCCTATCCCTAGATACAGAATCTGATTAGTAAATCAAATTGCTAACATATCATTATTATCAAAAAGCAGTGTTTCCATATAATTAGGCAGCATAAAGTCAGTCATAAAACTTGGCTTTTATTTTAATCTTCTGTGAAGTTTGGAATGAAATAGCAAAGATCAGATACATCTATAGAAGCTAGTGATATATCCCAATAATTTGGCTACAAAATATTTAAGGTAAACTGAAGACATCAAAGGAAAAAAAATAATTCAGAATATGCTGCAGCAAATGTGTGCATGTAAATTTCTGGAATTTAGTTTTGTAAAAAATGAGCTAAATAAGTTTCATTTCCTCTATGCAGAATTTTTCTACCTGTCACTCGTGATCTGTGTCATTCTGTTTGAGTGATTCTTTGGACTGAAGCAAATGAGTGTGCCTGCCAAATCTTACTGGAAATAGCAGCAGTAATGCTTTCCCTGCTACTGGCCCTTCTGATCTTTGCAGACGTCACTGCCTGCATATCATGAAGGCAAGATGGGGCATGTATTTGTCCTTTAGATGCTGACGTTCATAGTCCAGTGCACCTTAGGGCCTGTACTCTAAATTACACGCTTGAGGTGCCAGCATAAGCATCTGCATAACATGTGGTAACCTCCATCAATGGGTGGGACCAATCACTGGGAGCAGTAATCTCTGCAATTGTCCCAGGAGAATTCAACAGAGCTGATTTATATGAGCCCTTATTTTTCAAGTCAGCTATTAGTGGCCTGCTAGATTCCATGTGTGTGAACTTCTACCGCGTGCATAATTTCATTTGGTCATTTAGTGTAAAGATGAGCTGAAATGAGGGATGGGTTCTATTGTCATGTAGGGATGACAAGATGTGCGTTTCTTTCTGTGTGCATAATTTGTTTTGTGTTTGTAATAAATCTATTTATACAGGGCACCAGGGGTGGGGTTCTGAGCATCACTTTGTCCTGTTAGAAGCTGGAAAGAAAATGTAAAAAAGATTCATATGCTACTAAAGGAGAGACCTGGGTGGGGTCTTCAGCTAACTGTCGCAATCAGCGAAGGGGCACATATCAAGCATCACATATCAAACAGCCTTAATAACCAGAATCACAACCTAATTAGTGGGGTTAATGGCAGAATCAAAATAAAAAAGAAGTGGTATATATAAAGGATTCTTTATTTGAATACAAACAGAATAGTTCTCTCTGGCATGCTTTAGAAGCATAGATTGTGCTGCATGATGTTAACATATTGCACAAGTCTTGTTGTAGATCAGTCAGTCACTAGGTGGATCTCTCTCTCTGTGCACTACAGGGATGCCAGGCACCCCCCCCCCCCCCCCCCCCCCCCTTAATGTTGACTAGCAGCAACAGAGAGCTGTGAATGTTTCAAAACCTGTGGATGCTTCATCTTTCCATTTCTTCCATTACAGTTTGAATCATAGATCCCAGAAGTAGCATTGCATAGCAGTGTCACTAGTAGCAAATCATCATCAGCTATTCTGGTGGGCCAGGTCATGATTGAATGGTTTGAGTTTAGAGTAAGGATTAAAGTCCCCATGCAGCACCTGCTATCTCATTCTTTGATACCAAAATGTATGTGAAATACACAATACAGACAAGGGAAGGAACAAGATGGGAAGGAAAAATGTGACTTTATTGTTAATAATGGGAAATATCAATATCTAGATTGGCTGGTAAGTTTATCCTTACTCTGATGTGTATATGAGAGTACATGGGAAAGAGTATTTGGGAGGCAAAGTATAGATGGACGAAAAAAAGGAAGAAAGGAAAGGAAAGGAGAAAGGAAAGGAAAGGGAAAGGAAAGGGAAAGGGAAGGGAAGGGAAGGGAAGGGAAGGGAAGGGAAGGGAAGGGAAGGGAAGGGAAGGGAAGGGAAGGGAAGGGAAGGGAAGGGAAGGGAAGGAAAGGAAAGGAAAGGAAAGGAAAGGAAAGGAAAGGAAAGGAAAGGAAAGGAAAGGAAAGGAAAGGAAAGGAAAGGAAAGGAAAGGAAAGGAAAGGAAAGGAAAGGAAAGGAAAGGAAAGGAAAGGAAAGGAAAGGAAAGGAAAGGAAAGGAAAGGAAAGGAAAGGAAAGGAAAGGAAAGGAAAGGAAAGGAAAGGAAAGGAAAGGAAAGGAAAGGAAAGGAAAGGAAAGGAAAGGAAAGGAAAGGAAAGGAAAGGAAAGGAAAGGAAAGGAAAGGAAAGGAAAGGAAAGGAAAGGAAAGGAAAGGAAAGGAAAGGAAAGGAAAGGAAAGGAAAGGAAAGGAAAGGGAAAGGTGTGGATGAGAGAAAACTTGAGGAGGAAAATTAAAGGAATGAAGTGAGATAAAAAGCAAGTAGAAATGTATTAGGTGCTTATCTGTTTCCATATACACTGGGAGCATCACAGTCCTTACTGTGTTCTCTACACAATTTTTTTATGATGCAGAGGAAATAACTTCTTATTCTACAGAACAGGATCTGATACATAAACGAATGACTTGGTGGATGTCAGTGATAGAGCTGGCATACATGAATAATGTTAAGATCCTAAAACTCCAAACTCTCTAAATTCAAATGTGTGAGCTGGTAAATACTGAAAGGAAGATCATGTGAAATTATTGGTTTGGGTCTTGGATATTTCAGACCCTATTTCTCTTTTAGATACCCACAAAATTGAGCTCAATGAAATTCTCTAGGTCTATATATCTTGTATAACTTGACAGTTGAGACCATCCTTAGCCATTTAATTGGCTATATGAGAACTAAGTTCTTTTGCATTTACATCAGAGTCATACAGTCAACATATTTGGGAATTCTCTCTCTCAATTCTTTCAAAAACATAGAGTCACATTATCAAGAACAGTTATATAGACTCAAATATAAGTAAGACCAAATGTGAATCATCAGTTGGTACAGTCAGCTAAGCTGACTCTGCAACATAATGTTGAAAACAAAACCATTGGTCAACACAGCGCACACCAGTACAAGTTATGCTTCACTCTATTGAATTTACCATATCATATTTGCTATGTTGCAACTCCTCAAACTGGAGTTCCACTGAGTACTGTAAACATGCCTTTAGGCTCCTGTGATCTAAAATCCTTTGGAAGTGGGATGAAAAGCCAGCTTTTCTAAAAGTAGAGAGAAATGACTGTTGGATGTTCAGCAGGAGGTATCATACATCACAAATTACAAAAACTCTACAAGCCCAGAAACTTCTTTAACATGTAAATCTCTGATAATTTTACTTAAGTCACTTCAACATTGACTTCTGTGCCTAAGATAAAGACACTTATAAAGGATAAACACATGATCTTATTTGTTAGGGAAATAACAGAAACCTTTCTTTGTAAGGTCTTCAAAATGAAGGAGAGTCACTGATAGTACTGTCCTTTCACATAGCTGCAAATACACATCTTCAGTAACAAGGCAAGTCACAATTCACTCTCAACATTAAAAACTATTTCTTACCATGCCAGCAAAAATGAAGGTAACATCCCAGACTTCTTTCTGGAGAGTTTAAACAAAGTAGAATATATTAAAAATACTGAATAGTGATTAATGGATTTTTAAATCAGGAACAAACTAAGTCCTCCTCAGAGAAGAATTTCCTTCAAGCATACACATCAAGGAACTTGTAATAAAAATATGACATATGACAATCTCCCTTGTGAAAGGAGCAGCTGGTTTGAAAGTCTCTATTTCCCTTATCTGATAAACAGTCTGAATGACTTTTTGGTGAATAGGGATGCTTCATATAGGGATGACATTTAAAAGAAATCAAGCTAAATTATTAGAGGCCCGTAATTGCTGAAAAGATTTGGATTTTACTGAGTATGTGCTTAATGTTATAAGACTGGAGAATGCTATACAATAATTTGTCAGTTTGAACACACAAGAAAGAGCAACATAGTGCACCTTACATGAGCTCATAGATTTCTGAGTTCTGAGGCTGAACTAGATCATAGGAAGGGTAGCGATATAAATAATATTTTTGTTTGCTTAGGAAATTAGCTTGCAAAAAGTTTGTTTTTTTGGGGGGATCATTTAATACTAACTATATATTTAAACATGCAAGTAGTGTTTCAGAATATTTTTATGTGGTATTCCTTTTTCTGATATGATAATTTAAATACAATTCATAAACTGTTCTGGTTTACCTAAAATTTTGTTTCCATTTATCTTATTAATCACTTTAATAAAAAAAAAAAATAAAACAACAACCCAAATCCCAAACTTTGCCCCTAATCTCATGGAGAGGGGGATAGCTAAGTGATCACCTGTCAGCATATACTACAATGGGTGCATTGTGTGTTTCTCAGGTCAAGCCCAGAGCCACGCTAAGGTTAGGAGAGCTGGTCCTGGCATCTCATGTGTATATGTAATGGAATAGATTATACAAAACAGTAGTTTTCATTTAAATGTTGCTGTGGCCTATGCTATACCAATCCTGTGCTATACAATACCTGTGAAGTTAGAAATGTTTTTATTTGGTGAGCACATATGAAGCCTCTGTTAGCAGCATTTGGAAAGTCATTGGTGACACATTTTTTTCTTGAAGAAACACTGCTGTTAAGAAAAACTTACGGAGGAAAATTTAAAAATTATTTTGTCTTTCAACATGATGAGCAAGTGCTATAAAAAAATCTGAATTATAACTTCCTAACTGCACACAAACAGAATTAGTTTCTGTCTTCATGCAAAGCTTGACATGAGAACAAAAGAGACTTTTACTCTTTCATGAAGCTGTAGAAAGGTGATTGTTTTTCTTTTAGTTGTCACTGAGATTTTTTACGGAATGGCTATATTCTTAATTCCATTTCTAGGATGAAATCAACTGCATCTGAGTTTTAAAGGGAAGAAAATAGTAAGGCGACAGCTGAATGAATAGTTTCCACAAACAATTTAATTTCCATTCACTGTGTTTTCTGGTTGCACTTCCATCTGTGAATGGATGCAAAATCCTCAAATATAATTGTTTGATTTTTTTTATATCTTTCTTCAGCAAATAATTTCTTGGGTTGTTGATTATTGAAAATATTGCAATTGGTAATTTAGTCTGGTTAATTACATTTCATATTCCTTTTTTTTTTTTTTCCAATTCAGTGACATACACAAATATCCAAAGTAGTGCAAATTACATATGTAGCAAGAAATACAGAAACACTTGTGTATTACTTTACTGAAACTAATTAAGCTTAAGCTTCATTTTCTCTATGGTTCAATTGCAAAACAAAATTCAAAGAGCAGAAAACCCACAACCATATACATGCCCATCCTCCCTAGTTCATGCAGAGATTTCTTTCTGGCAAGATCAGCTGGGTGAGATTCACAAGTGCTGTGAATTCCACGTGTCTCATTCATACTCTAAACTTAACATCAAACGTATTTATTTTGTAAATTTAAAACTGACATTTTCTTTGGTAAATTACAGTGTTGAAGTGTATAAGTCAGACTGAACAGAATGAGTATCATAGACATATTTCATATATTTCCATAAACAACGTAAAGGAAGCTTGTGACTGCAGAAAAACAGAGTTAAATAAAATCCAACTCAACAAAGGAGGACCAACATCATTGAAATGTAGAAACAGAACTAGCAGGCAAAGGCTGATGCAGGAAGAGAATGGTAGGAGTGAAACAGGTTCATGCTGAGGTTCTTCTGGTACAGATACAGCAGCCCATCTCATAAATGGAAAAACAGATTATGTCCTTTTACTAACGGAAATATAAGTATTTGTATTGTTTTAATCATAAAAAAAAAAAAATACTAATGGGATGTGTGTAGCTCCAAATTTTACACCTCGGTGTGGTGAATAAATAGCACTGCAGTAATACTGCAAGGTATAAATCCCACCATATTTGACACTGCCATCCTAGCTTTCCTGAACTAGTGCCAACTATGAAAATAGTCATGTTTTCTCAGTTTTTGGTTTTTATTGTTCTTAATCCTGATCATTACAATTAGAGTTCCAGCACAGTTAATAGGTAAAATTGCTAAGGCACTTCCCTTCTGTTGATCCTTTTCACTTTTTTATAGTTTTTTTTTTTTTCCCCAGAAAGACTGGAAAAAATCTTTTTATTTTGAGTGCAAGAAAAACAGGGAGATTTTACTTTTCACTGCAATTTTAAATGAATCAAAATGCTATTTGCCTAATCTGGAACTACAACAGCTGGGTTCAGGAAGCAGAAATGCACCAAAACAGCAGTCTGAGTTGAGCAAAGATCTTGAGAGTTCTGTTAAATACCAGTCAGCTTTCTCAGTGCAAACATATGTGTATGTACAGTTGCAGTCAGTAAGCCATTTCAAAATAATATTTTTTTCTTTAATCAACCTTTGAAGAAAAACAGAAGTGTGAAAGAAAAGAGTCATGGGTCCATGGGAGAAGTTCTACCAGGTGCATTGGAAGTTTTGGGAAGATTGTGCTTTATTATGAGAATAACAGTTTGAGGAATCTGCCTATGTATCACAACTGTGTTCTTATTATGGTTTGCAACCCCCTTGTTTACTACTGCCTTATACTAAGGAACAGGATAGTGATGATCTCAAAGACACATTAAATGCTGCAGTTGAGCACAGAGAAAGATTGCTCCCCTGTGCCTGTTGTTTCTATTCCATATTAAATGCTAATTTTCTGTCAGATCTCCTGATCTCCTTAAACTGAGTCTGGCAAAAATATCTGGGAATAAAAAAATCCTCTTTTTTTAAAAAAAAAAAAAAAAAACCCTGACTTCTGTTGTTTTAATTTCATTGACTTGGAGGAGATGAGACAGTGCACTCTCAAATTTCTAGATGACACCAAAATGAGGGGAATTATTATGCTTGAGGACAGAGCTGCTGTGCAAATGGACCTAAACAGACTGGAAGAAAGACCTGAAGGAATTCAGCAAGGACTAACGCCAAGGGCTCTCTCAGTACAGGAAAGGTGTTGATAAACTGGAGCAAGTTCATCAGAGGGCTGCCAAGATGGTCAGAGAGCTGGAGCACTTGCCCTACAATGAGGGGTTGAGGGAGCTGGGAACCTGGAGAAGACACAGTTTTGGGGGGGATCGACTAGCAGTCTCCGGGTACCTGTGAGGAGCTCATCAAGAATACATCATATTCTTCACAGTGATGCATGAAGGAAGATCAAGCAACAGTAGGCATAAGTTGAAACAGGAGAGGTTCAGACTGGAAAAAAAAAAAGTTTTGACATCCTGAAGATTGTCAGGCACTGGAACAGGTTGCCCAGAGAGCTTGAGCAATCTCTGTTCTTGGAGGTTTTCGAGATGAAACTGGATAAACCCTGAGCAGCCTGGTCTAATACTGTCCCTGCTTTGAGCAAGAGGTTCAACTACAGACCTCCTGAGGCCCCTTCCAGCCTGAATTATCTTGTGATCTGATTTTGACCAAACCAAGCTACTGATCATATGTGTGAGGAAAAATATCCAAATATCATGTGGAAATGAGCACATGGGGCAAAAAATCATCAGTCTAACAGACCTGAAACCAGAGCAGTGTATTTGAGTTCAAGTCAAGTTATTAAGGATTTTGTCTTAACACTAGCAGCTAGACGCACAGAATAGCAATATGTCATGAAAATCTATCTACTTTTGAAGGATCTACTTACAGAACTCTTTGGTGCTGAATAATTGTGAATATTGCAGACACTTTAGACAGAATATCATGTTCTGTTATGCTTAATATGGTCTTAAATCAATTCAATGATTTAATTCCAGAATTACATGTAAGGGTTGATGGAATAGGCTGAAATCCATCCATTTAAAATGGATTCAGCACAGAGGTGAATTTTGAAATGTGTTACGGGGTTATACCAAAGTGGCTTCACGCAGATAATGAATTGAACAAAATTTACTTTGTAACCAAATCCAAACAGCCAATACCAATGAGACGATGGCAGCAACCTAGAGAATGCTCCAATAACATTTAACAAACTATATGTTTGGTGTACCACTTGGGTAAATTACTACACAATGACACATAAAATGATGACACATAAAATGATGACTCCCAAGTGTGCACACATCACTCACTGGAGGGGAAACCTCTCACTCAGGGGCACCCAGAGGATACAATCGCTCACTCACGGGGGCAAGGGCTCACTCAAGGATATCCAGAAGTATTCTCTCACCAAGGGAGAGGTGACAGCACTCAATGCTGGGAAGTTCCCTTGGACGGTGTCCCAGTCCTAAGGGGAGGGCTTCCAGTCACAAACCTGCTGCTGTGAGTAGACCTGCTCAAAGGAGGCCTCCAGTGAGACCCCATTTTATAGCCCACTTGGATCTGAACTGTGGTCATACACGGTCAGCGTTCTAGAAATTTCTCTTGACTGAGGCATTTGGTTGGCTGAGGGCCATGTCTGTCAACCAGGGGTCCCGCCTCCCTTTTTGCTTCCATGCCAGGAGGGATGCTGCTGGTCTGCACCCGGCCAGGGTGCGTACCTGACAGCACCCACGGTGTGCCACCAGAAGGGCCAAAATAAGGGTATGGAAAAGCTGGAGACGGCCATGTTAGAAGCTCTAGCTCCTGGGGAGGTTGTGTGTGCGCGCTCCTGCCACAGTACTTTCCATGTAAGTACTGATATATTACTCATAGGCACTAAAAGACGGTACATAAAGCCTGCTTGCCAGACTGAATACCAGTTTGCTGACTAAGCAGGCTGCTCTTACAGTGTGTCCATCCATGCTCACTTAGGGCGTTAACATGCACATTAGAAAGAGACCTCTCTTGAAAAACTCCAGAAATTCCAGCTTTACTAATGGCAGAACTGCTGTTTTCCTAACAGGACAGAGCCTAAATAGTTAAACAATCTGCGACAGAAGTATTTTTAAAAATTTTGCTTAATGATACCCAGTAAAAAAATAAAAATTAGATGGAGATGATATGTGGTGACTACTCCTGTATTAGTAGGGGGCATTTAACTAAATCTATAGGTTTTATGCTCCCATAATACAACAAATGATTTCTAGTCTGCTTTTCATGGTTGCATGAATACAAGACATTCTGCTAATATAAGCAACATCAGTTCTAACTGGAGGTGGGAAAAGTGTTCCCCAATTATTCCTTTTCCTCCTCTTTTGACCACATGTCAAAATCATGTTTAATTACAATGAGAGTAACTGTACACTTATTTTTTTCTTTGATATGAGAATCTTTGGAGGCTACAGAGTAAAAAGTAAAAAACTCTTAAAACTACTTAGTGAACCTAATAATTCACACACCGTATCACTGCTATTAAATAAAGCAACACGGTGCAAAGTCAGAGAGAGACACTCTACTGAAAAAACTTGATTGGTTGCTTTATCTTCTGCCAGTATGAATATGACTTCAGCATATTTAACAACGTTAACAAATCTTTCTAAAAAGCAAATGCCAACCTTGAATTTACGGTTTCACCCTTTAACCTCCAATTGTATCAAGGATAACAGCATATTTTACAATTTCTTCTCTGGTCCCAGATAAGTAATAATTGCCATCAGAATCATTAAACAAGTTAAAGCATTTAACTTCATTATAGTAGTTCTTGTTAGTCAGGCACGTTGTGCCATTATCAGACCCTTTACATCAGTAGAAACAATTGATAAATCTGTAATAATTTTGTGTCTCAAAGATTGGATAATGATCCCTTGTAATTCTGTGACATGACACACACAAAGTACTGCTTTTCAGTATGTAATTTCTCATTTCAGAGAACGTTAACCAGACTGAAAAAAACCCTGCTTTCATACAATCTGTTCAGTGGAATGTAAATGAATGTGGGGAACAGTTTCTTAATAAATGAGCCACCATTGTGATTATTTTCAGTAACATTTGCTGTACTTAATGGTACCATCCATCTAAGGATTTCTACATTTATCCTGTTTATACGATGGTTAAAACCTTTATGGAGAAATCATTAATTTTCTTGCAAATGTCACTGATTTTGAATGCTTTGATCATTCAAAGATTAGCCCAGCCCCTGTCATCAGTAGTCTCTGATGAGTTCAGGCTGATTTGCTTTGTACATCAAAGGCATAAAAGGACCACTCTGAGTCTCAGTCTTTTTGGCTACACTTTTGAAGTCTTCTGAATACACATGAGCCATTTTGTTACAGGAGTATGAAAAGCAGAGGACCATCATGCATATGGTGGACAGTGTGCTTCTGAATTTATGTTGCCTTTCATCAAAGACACAGACCACCTCTGGAGTGTCCCCATGGGCGAAATTAATGGGTCATAACCATAATAATGCTCACTAATGTTTTAAAAAGCAACAAACACCTCAGATATTCCAGTGTAGGATAGTCAGAATTGTACCCCATGCATTGCAAGGCAACAAAATACGTATAACTGCCAAGTTGACATTTTTTACTTGTTGAAGTCTGTGAAGAAAATAGATGTGTCACACAGAGATGGGAAGAGTCAACCTCTTCATCAGAGGGGTTTGTATAGAAGTTGTTTATCTTTTTTCATCTTTCAATTTTTACTACATTTGTATTGTGAAAGTATGTATAGAGCAAAAAATAACAAACAAAACCTTGAGTATTTATTTACATTTTAAATAGTAGCTATCTTTATGTGAAATGGGCATTGCAAACCTTTTTGAATTACGTATTTTATCCTGCAAACCAGCCTAAAAATTAGGTACAGTTTCGCTCTATATTTTTTCACACAATATTTATTAAAAACGTTTTTAAAAGCTTTAACCTTCAAGCATTTCTACATATATTGTTCTGTAGGTGTAATTGCGCATGATTATAAAAGAAGCATCCGAGTCAAGATTTTCAAAATCTTTTAAGTGATGCTTAAAATTAGCATCTTGAATGCCTACTTGTAACCCCTAATAGGCGGTTTGATTTTCTAGAACTGCTGAGCAGTTTCCTTTAAAGAGGATTCATTCAATAATGAAGTTATTGAACAAGAACTTAAAAGGTTCTAAGACACATGAAAAAATGATGACATATTTTGTATGGTTGAAACATCATAAGGTAATTATAGTAAGACCCTGCTAGGCTTCACAGAATAGAAATTATAATAGTGATCACTGAAGGGAAAACATAAAGTGCAGTGAAGAAAAACCAGAACTCCATAGCACTACAGTTTGTAGAAGGCTGAAAGCTTTTGGTGATGGTGGACAAGGATTTTATAAAACAGTGTGGCTGTGAAATGGTTCTAATGTTTTTTTGGATACATGGAGACATCAAGTCATGAACAGGTGAAGCTCCTTCTCTTACATGCCACAGATTGAAATTAGGATGCTCTACAAATAGCTGTTTAAAAATTAACATCAGTTTAACTCCAGTATTGTGCATGGGCTATTTAACAGTCTTTAGAGAATGGAAAAACAAAACAAGGTGGAAGATGACTGAAAATGGTTAAAAGAGTGTTAATTGGAGTTAATGAGCTGAAAGTGAGAAAACAATATGCACAGTGAATGTAAAATTCAGATGAGTGTTAAAGTAGGGAATAAGCTGCCACATCATTTGGGAACTCTAGACCTAGACGTAACTGGCCTGGTCAGTGTGATTGTTGTATCTGTTGCTATTATTATAGTTCCTGGAGACCCTATATGATATTCAGCCTATATTTTTAGACATAGCACAAACATAGACAGTTATGGGTATCTGTTACCATGAAGATTTTATACTTAGTACAACATGAGTGAAACTCTGGGAAGAATGAAGGACAGAAAGAGAGGCTGTGATGTGACTGGTATTGAAGGTGTGAAAGGCATACCTGTCAAGAGCACCTAGTCTAACTCCTGTCATTCACTGTTGCCCCAAGTGTATGGCTGAGAACCATCTTGTACTGATAAGAAGGTGGAGGAAGTTACCTATTTGGCCGTTGCCAGCTCTAATTTTTATGTTATTTTCATATGCTATTCTCCAAATGAAAATAGAAGCTGTGAAGAGAGCAATTACATGTTGGTGTTTTTTTTTTTTTTTTTTTTTTTTTCCATATTAACTAAAGTCTTTTCAACCAGAGCACAGATGGCCTTCTACCAGTCTCCTAACAGTGCTCTACATACTGCAGTCCCATGGGCCAAAACGTGCTGCTTGAAAAGACAGTTTTCAAAAGGGAGCACATGCATTAGATTGTGGTAAGTCTGGAGTGCCAGTACATGTTTTGGATGCTTCATAATAGAAAATTTTTAGGACAATTTACTTTCTTTGTCAAGAATTAAAATGAGCTTTCTGCTGCATTTACTGTTCAGTGGGATACTACTCTAAATGCTACAGATACTTTGGTAATTTTAAGTGCAGTACCTGCCTCTCCCTTCCAGAAGTCTCTCACATTGTAGCAACATTGACATTTAAGTGGAGTACTTTTTATCTATATATTTGTTTTGTTTGTCAACAAAAGGACACAGCATCTCCATATCATACAGTCTCCCTCTTGTCCACATCCTTTGATAGGTGGGTCAAAGAAGATACGTGCATGTGTACATGCATGTGCACACACAAACACACACACACACACGACTTTCATGCCTGATTTGTGTAAAAGTAATTAATGAGCATCCCATCCTATAATTATGGTGGATTAGTTTTATGGCAGCAAACATAGACATCATACGCATCCACAAAACTGGCACTAAAAAAGTAACACATTCAAAGCAAAGTTATTACCCTTCTGCACCTCAAAATATTTTTGTTCTTATGTGTCAGAGAGACTTTAGAAAATCCCTCTGGAATAAAGATTTGGGAACCTAATTTTCAGTTCTTAAAATTTTCAGTTTTAAATATCTAAAGAAGGTAAATTCAGGAACATGTTAATATTATGAGAGAAAAGTTGCATTATATGCCTCCAAATTCTGTATTTGGTTAGTCATCTTTTATTGTGTTGTGTTGTCACTGCTGAGGTCATACTATGATGCTAAGAGAGTTCTGTTTAGTCAGAGGAAAGTGACTGCTCTTTACAGATATTTTAATTTAAATCTTTGCCCTATTACGTAGGTGATTTCCATCTTTTATTTTGTGTGTGTGTGTATGTGTGATCTCTACAGGATGAAAAATGTTGTAAAGCTGTGGGAATTTTCTGGCACAGATGCATTTAGATAGAGTTGTCTTGCATTGTTTAAAGCAAGTCATTTTTTGATTGTTTCCATGATGACTGGATGCATCATTAACCCCTTTATTGTTGACATCCTACAGGGACCTGATATGTAGTCTTAATTATTTTAAAAGACACTTCTTTGTTACTTAGCTGGTGATTAAAAGTAAATTAAAAGATGGCAATGGCAGACTATTGTTGTTCATTAGCAGATCTAAAAACCTAATCATCTAGTAAGGGACTAATTTTCACATAATTTTTAAAACAATAAGTACACTGGTGTAGAAATTATTTGTGCTGCTTCTACCAGTTAATTAACCAAATCACCAGAGAGGGAGAGTGTGAGAGTGATTATTTTCTATTAATCGAACTGAGAAATCTAAAGTAGGAATCCCAGTCAAAGCTCTTAATATTCCTGTAACAATAAGATGAGTTTGAACTTCAAGTGATGAATAATACTGAGGATTGTAGCAGGGGAGAATGGAAAGGGTAAAGGCAAGAACAAGGAGACCAAAACACTCTTTCATAGTTTTGCAGAGACAAAAGATGAATTATGCTGCAGGAGGCAGTGATGGAGTATTTACAAAAACCCAGCCATAAATTGCAGAGGTACTGAAAAAAACCCATTTCTAAAGAAATATTAATTAAAATTGGCTGAAAATTGTCCTTTAAGACTTACCCTTTACAAAAATTTCTTGAGTTTAGGAAAAGCAAAACCTCAAATTTGTTGATTCAAATAATGCTCCATTACTCAGAATTAATTGTAATTAGTGCTTATGCTCCCCTGTTTTCTCCATTTAAAGGCTTTTATCTGGCAGATGGTGGTTCATGTCATGAAATACAGCAGTGATTGTTGGGGTTGAAGCCCTGCACCTCACATACACTTCCAGAGTACCTGGCAGGTAGAATTGATTGTCATAGAAGGTATCAGAGAACTCTCACAGTTATGGAGGAAATACCTTCTCTTTGAAGGAGCTGATATTGTTTAAGAAGTGATGGTATAAAGACATAACCAAGACAAGATTTTAATACAATTCTAAAACTGTGATTAAATATTTCAGCTTTGATACATTATATAGACATTTTAAGAAAAGCAAAAGCAAATTAACACACACTTTTGGAAAAATTTGGGTTGGCACAAAGTCTAATGGTTCAGCTAATGAAAAATTACTGAATACACACAGGTATCAATGAAAAAACCCACTTCTGCCCATTGAATTTTTTAATAGGAAATCATAGATATAAAAAAGGATGTTTAGCTGCACTGGAGGAGCAAAATCATGGAAGCTGTGACACCTGGGCCTCTTTGTCAAAAAATTCTAAATCTTCCAACCACAACCCGCTGCTTAGATTTATTAAGTCCTTTCTTCAACCCTCATAAAAAAAATTCATGTGACTCAGCAATTCACTCAACTTTATATCTTGGTTTACACAAGACACAGGTATGTTCAAACTTGACAGTCAGATGCAGAAATACACCTCTGTGCTCCTAGGTCTGAACACAGTGCAGTTTGTTGGGGTTTCTCTCATGAGTGGGAGCTCTTGTTGGAAGGAAGAGAAAGGCCATTTTTCACCTCTGTATCTTCCCTGTTCCTGCTTCTGACTGTTCCTTGATTAACAATCTGTTTTTATTTCTTCTGTGGTCCTGGTTTACTAGTCCTGCTTGCAAACAGATTGCTCGAAAGTTGCTAAAAAATTAACCAAGAGGGGCAGAAATGCAGTGTGAGCAAATGGATTCCTCCAGTCCAGTGAATAATAACTGACAGTGTTGGCCCAGCTCTGCTGCTGTGGATGCACTGACTTCTTTAGGAAAAAAAAAAAAAAAAAAAAAAAAAAAAGGTTTAAAAGATAAAATGAGAATTTTATCTGGAATAGTGGAAAGAAATCTCTAGTGTGGCCCTCCCTTGTGCATAATCCCCTAGATGATGCTGTTGACAGTGGCTCTGAGTTACACATGTTGTATTATCTGTTCTACATTGTCGTCTCAAATAACTGGATGCATTTTGTTTCATGTGATTTCAGCACAGAAATCTAACCATGCCCTGGGCTGCAGCCAGAGCAGGGGGGGCAGCAGGGCCAGGGAGGGGATTCTCCCCCTCTGCTCCGCTCTGGGGAGACCCCCCTGCAGTGCCGGGGCCAGCTCGGGGGCCCCCAACAGCAGAAGGACATGGAGCTGCTCGAGCGGGGCCAGAGGAGGCCACGAAGATGCTGGGGGGGCTGGAGCAGCTCCCCTGGGAGGCCGGGCTGAGAGAGTTGGGGGGGTTCAGCCTGGAGAAGAGAAGGCTCCGGGGAGCCCTTCGAGCGGCCTCCCAGGGCTTAAAGGGGGGACAGGGAAGGTGGGGAGGGACTCTGGGTCAGGGGGTGTGGGGGTAGGACGAGGGGTAACAGTGTTAAACTGAAAAAGGGAAGTTTTAGATTAGATAGAAGGCAGAAACTGTTCCCTGTGCGGGTGGTGAGACACTGGCCCAGGGTGCCCAGAGCAGCTGTGGCTGCCCCCTCCCTGGAAGGGTTCAAGGCCAGGTTGGACGGGGCTGGGAGCACCCTGGGCTGGGGGCAGGGGGCCCTGCCCGGGATAGGGGGGTGGGACTGGGTGATCTTTAAGGTCCCTTCCAACCCCACCCATTCTATATTTTTATAATTCTGTGATTTGTTCTTTATAATTTTCTTGGTTAATGATCTATTCACCTTTGTATATTGTGTAGATTAACGTTTGCATGTGTAGATTTATCTATATTTTGATATGTCTTATTAGTGGATCTCATTTTTTTGCTTTGTTTGTTTTGAACATCAAAAATTAATGGGAAGATTTATTAGAGAAACAAATACTGATTATATTAACCTTGGCTTAATTCTAACATTTCTGTAAGATCTTTTAATGCCTACCGATTTCCTTTCCTTTGTAATCACAGACAGTATATTTATTTTTATTTATGGAAGCTATTTGAGAGAATTGGTTAGTGCTCAGCTTTAAATGAGTTTTATATAAAAGTAACTGGCTGAGTCAGTAAAGAAAAAAAATTACCAGATGGTAACCTCAGTGTGGGATAGAGATGAATGTGAATCTAAAATGAGGAATGTCCCAAATAATGAGGGTCATTTGAGAGTAAAATGGTATGTGCACTTTGTGGCCATGAATAATGCATTGATGTACGTACTTCAGTAATCATGATGCATGACTTCTCTATAGAAATTATCACGAGATCCGTCTTAAATGGAAATGAAGTGCTTTAGGTACCTTAATTATTTAGAATATGTATCTGAGAGAGGAAAAATGTTTGAGTTTTGCATTCCTGCTTTTAGTCTTCATGTCAAAGCAGAAGGGTGAATTGGGGGAAAAATCCTTTGTGACCTTCCCAGGCACAGCGCTGCCATGGCGAAGATTGTTCTCTCAATTCCTCTTTTCCTTTCTACCCATATAGATGGAAAACTCTTCAGCTCTGCAAATGAGCAAACTCAAATTCAAGTTGATAAGAACATACTATACCACCTCAAAGAAACTGAAAGTCAGTCTGTCCCACTTGTTATTCACTGTGTGAAAAGATACACATGGAATTGATACTGGGGAGTCTCTCTCTAAAAGAACAGATCACAGCAGTTTCCCTTGTGTGGTTACCTACTTTTGCCCAGAAAGAAAGCCAAGGAAAAAGATGTTACTCTCTTTAGTTTTAATTTCTAGCACTGGTAAGAGGGAGAGGTGCTGAAACACAATGTAGCTAAATCAATGAGAAAGGGAATGCTGGCACTATCAAAGTGATTTGCCATGGGAGATTTGATGCAACATGAATGCTGCTTAGAGCTCAGTTTGTGAGGTTGTTGATTCTGCAGAAATTTAGGTACAAGCCTTTACTGATTGTTCCTCTTACGCTCACTAGTTTAAGCCAAACAGCCGGCATTCAGGCCCTCCTGGTAGCAGAAATCAAGCACTTGCCAACTTTGCTACTTGAAACAGTAACTGTCTCAAAGGCACCTTTGCCCTGATGTTCCCCTGTGATGCTCTGCGCTCTTTTCCATCTTTCCTCTTTTGCAGGCAGTTGCAGAAGCAATTGTGTTGCTCTATGCTTTCTTAGGACATGTTCAGCAAAAGTGTAGGAGCAGGATGAAGTGATTTGTAGAATCTTGTGAAAATTGAGCAAATTACTTGTTTCTCATCAAAAAATAATGCTCTTTTTGTTGGGAAGACTCATTCCCAAAGATCTTCACTAAACAAGTCTTCTCTTTCTCCAGGGACAATCTTCCACATAGCACTTCAGCATCATGCTCAGGCTAGGACTAATCATAATCTTGGTTTTGCCCAAATTATCCCATAAATTTTGCAGTGATAGTAACTTCTAACCCACCTATTGTCTTCCCCCAATCTCTCTAGTTTCATTAAATTGAGTATTTCCATCTGCTGGATTATGGAGTTCAGCTGTGGTTACTTACATTCCTCTGAAATCACAAGTCTTTATTTGTGGCAGTGTTGTTAACAGGTAACTAGGGAAGAGCACTATCTGGCACTTTTTTTTTTGTGGGGTTTGAGTCCACACAGTGTGGGAATAGCTCCCGTGTCTTCAGAAGCACCAGCTGATAAAGCACATGTTGTCCCAGAATGTTTATTTTGCAGGGCTAGCTCATTCAGTGTTTACTTCTGCCAGAATACAGTTGGAGCAGGCAATGTACCATTACCCCCACTCAGGAAGTGAGGTATGAGACTTTAAAAAGATTGAGCAGATTACAGCCCATCTGTTAAGGCAGATAATTTATTTAGGAGAATAAATGTGTGATCTGGACAATTAAAATCACAGCCATCCAGATAACCCCCCAAAGAGTCACTGTCCACCTGGTGAAATGACTGGAACCCCTTTGGGCAGTCAGAGATCACATGTTTTTCAGCTTCATTTTCTTTCTTTCCACGTTCCAAGTGAAACAAAGCTTTTAGCTCACATCTCTATGGTGAAAATCCTTACTGTTCAGCTAAGCACTTGTCAGCAGCCCTTTAGGTACATAAAGGTTGGTCCATTGACCTTCTTTGATAAATTTTCTAAATATATAGCTGGAAATAAGGAAAAACTGTCTAATTAAGGATCCCAAAACATGGGGAAAAAGTATTCAATTTTATCTCAATTATCTGAAAAACAGATCTAACAGCAAAAACTTTCACTTATTTTTCTGCCTCAGTTTCTATACTGTCCCTGACACTTGCTTGGGCTGGAGGTATTGAATTCTAAGGAGTTCGAGGTTTTTTCCATTTCTCCACAGGAAATCTTCTGTCAAACATGCAGTTTGCCTTTCTCTCACATGCGCAATCCCACTCCCTCTTATCTTTAAGGCCATTTCCACAGATGCCCAAGTCCTGGCTTAGTAAAAACAGGTTTTTTAAAATTTATTTTATGTGGCAGTTTTTTGCCACTGGTTCTTTGGAACATCTTTGTTGTTTGTAGTACATGACTGGTTAAGAACTTCATCATGCAGAGGAAAACAGAAGACAGACAAATCCCAACTTCAAAATTAAATTCACTTTCTGATATGGGATCATGGCTCCTTACCAGCTCCTATCCTTCCTCAAAATTATCAATTTCAGAGCATAGAGCACAAAGAAATCCTAAATATCTGTTCCTACTGCTCTTTCCATATATATATATATATATATATATTAGAGAAGCTTTTCTTAGTGTGCTTTGGTGTGTTCACTACCATCCAGGTGAAACTTATCACTGTTCAGGATACTGAGGAGTTCTGCACTTGATGGTGGACAGTGAACAAAGTCACCTCTTCTGAGGATCTGTGTCTTCCTCTTGGTGTTGCAATGTGTTCAGGCTTGTCAGTGGACAGCTCTAACAATAAAAAATGCAGTTACTTAGAACACAAATTTACATAATGGAATATAGTTTCAAAAGTTAAAGAACAAATTGCAGCATTAAGATTATAGTAAGTCGTACCAATTGTATTTGTTGCTATAATCCCCCAGCTAAATTGTAAGAATCGCTAATTACCTTCTGCAGCCTCCCCTTTGGCTGGCTCTGCACCGAGTGTTACAGCTTTCCTGATCTGACCATTAGACACGGCTGCTAAACCATCTGAGGGTTAAATATGAGACTGGCTCAGAGAAGCTGCTGTAGGCAACTTTTTTTTTTCTAGCATAGCAGGGCATGAGGTTTTTTTCCCTTCTCTTACACCCTTACTGATATTAAGTGCTGTGACATAGCATGTTAAAGTGGGAACTACAGCATTTCCTCTGATCTTCTTCCATACTGTCATTTTATTATCATTTCTATTATGTGTGTTAATTAACACTTTCTTTCCTTTAGGCTTCAAACTACATTCTCTTGTTGCAGCTTTTGAAGACACATTTTGTTAAAGCTTTATATCTCATAAGAAATATTAAATATATGTTCTTCTTAATAAATTATTTTTCTTTCTCTTTGAGCATCGTGTAGAAACAAAACAGATGGTAAAACCAGTAACAGGATATTTCTCTTCAGTTGAAATTCACTGTTAATTTTAGGGTCCCCTGTGATGATCCCATCTTTTTTAGAGTACAAGGACAAGTTATCCTTAGAAATAATAGCAGAAAAATTACAAAGAGTCTAAGTGGAAAAATTTCTCTGTACATTTTATTTAAAGCCTGTTGGATTTGTGCCATGGGGAATAAGTTGCAACTGGAATTTTAAAAAGCCTGGATCGTTTCAGGATACTTGCAGTGCTTACTAAAATAACAGTAATAAAATTTCATGGTTCAGAGCCTTCACCGACCACAAAAGGATTCAGGAAGGCATTTTCCTCTTATCTACACAATAGCATAATTGGCTTAGGGCGTTGGTGGAGATGTATCATGCCCACACAAGACAACGGGTAGCACACTGTTTACTGAGATGGGACTGAAGGGACCAGTGGGCT
Organism: Tyto alba; assembly: GCF_018691265.1. Classification (NCBI taxonomy): domain Eukaryota; kingdom Metazoa; phylum Chordata; class Aves; order Strigiformes; family Tytonidae; genus Tyto; species Tyto alba. The sequence goes on from NW_024881279.1 coordinate 16,258,429, forward strand.
AGTCTGACGTAGCAGTGTTTGCAGTCTTTGAGCTGATATAAGAGCATATTCCTGGGACTCAGATTTCCTATGCTGATGTTTTATTATTGCCTCTTTTTCCAGTATCAGAACAACTGAATTGACATTCCATGGCTTTTACTTTGTTCATGAGGCTCTTGGTAAAATTCATCCCCATCTTTGACTGCATCCTGAGTGTCATAATCTAAACTCACTTGGGGTACAAGGAGTTCTAAGATCTGTCCTGCTCTACTGCTCTGGAAAACTCAGCGCTTCATTCATCTGCCAGTCAGCAGCAAGCAGGAGCAGTGCAGTAACCCTGCGCACAACAAACTGCAGGTGCTGTGCTCGCCTGTGCAGGCCCGAGAGTGCTACATAGAACATGCAGTGAAGGTAGGACCATCTCAGAGAAGCAGTGTTTTGCAAGAAAATAACACCACAGAGAGAAAGCTCCCACATTGAACTTACATGGTGTCTGCATTAAAATAATCCTGAAGCACTCGCTGCTTTATCCATGGATTTTCTATGGTGGAGAAATAGGACGTTAGGACCTCAGGCTTTCAGGAACATCAGTTAATAGGAAAGTCTCAGCTGACTGCTTAGGCAATACTCAGGTATTGCAGAGGAAAGTATATTTTTAATATGGCTGGAAGTGTAAATAAACAAGTAAATCTGCTACATTGCCTAATTACATTCTCTAGATAACATGCAGTTAAATCAAGGAAGCTGTATATTCTATGCAATAACATTTTTATGCAAAAAAAAACCCAAAACATTTCCCTGGCATATCTGAGGCTTTTTTTCCACATTATGTTACATATTATTTCCACTTCTCTCAGTTGTTTTGATTTTAAAAAATGTAGCTCATCCAGACAAAATATACCAAACTCATGTACGTACAGATAGCTGTGCTACTTAGTCCTGAATATACCACCTGGCATGTAACACTTTCCAGTGTGCTTCCCAGAGTAAGCCATAGCCTCTTGCATCTCCTTTGACTGCCGTCATTCTTCATATTGATTCCAAGAGTCATCCTGCCAGCTGTCCCACTGCTGCGTGTGTTCATGAGGCTGACAAGCAACTGAACTGTTGCACATTTTATGAATGAGCATAAACTTAGACTTGATGGCACTTGCAAAAGAATTCAAAGGACAGGGAAGACTTTGTTCAAGCACTGACATGTTTTTGAAAGGGCAACAAAGCAATTTTCCCTCCCTGTAATCCCATCAACCAAAACCAATCAAACTAAAACTATAAAATAAAACCACAGCTGAAATAAATGTTCCATGGCTTACATAGCAGTATTTATTTGCTTTTAATTCAAAAGCATACTTTCACTTAAGCTGTTTTTTTTTTACATTTTCAAGACATATTTTTGAATAGTCCAACACTATTGCACAGTAATTTAGAAAAATGCTGAAGGGAGGGTGTATTAATGGTTTTAAGGTTAATGACATCTTTAGTCTATTGGGATGTGTCAGACTGCTGCTAGGATTTTCTCCTGCAGCAATTGAACCTATCTTTCATGCTAAGTTCCAAACTCTCAGCCCACTGCTGCTTCTGTTAATATTTCTGTTAACACTGACAGGTAAAAGGGTTTGCTCAAGATGTTGCTGGGCTGGTGTGGGAGGCATAAGGAGATGAGTGTTCAAACCAAGATGTATATCTCCCAAAATAATATATAAAGCAAAGAAAACTTTCTAAATTCCTCTATTGACCTTGGTTTATGCTGTACATTATAGAGACAGGGTTTCTGTTTCACAAGGGTAATGAGAAATATAGTGTGATTAATTTTTCATCAGCATGCATTTTTTGAAAGTGCAAACTGACTTTTTATATGTATACAAACTGCCACGTCTTCATTTTCCTTTTATCTTCATTCTTAACCTTAACACAATAAGAAATATAACGAGTTTCTAATTTAAAAGTAAAAAGGGGTGTCATACTTTAGAGGGTAAGAACCTAGTAAGTTTTCTTGAGTAAGATATATTTGTATAAGCCTATATTAGGTGATAATGACACATATCACTAGAGGCGTTTAGGCATCTAGATCCCTTTGATGCATCTATTTGTGTATCTTTAAAGTATTGCACATGGATCCCATTAGAATAAGTGACGCCATCCAAACAGTGGTTAATTGTCTGTTATCGAGTGCATTCTTTATTCCTAAAAGGTTAGGGTTATTCAGGTAGTTAGGCTTTAAAACAAACTTCACTAGGCTTGATAACAGACCTGTCAATTTGTAATGTGGTTCAGTTCTTTGTCCTCCCATTCCATTTCTTGGCTGTAAAGGAAAACTTCAGTAATACTGTCAGTCTTTCTCACTGCAACTGAATTTCCTTGAATATCCCTGAATCTCTAATACCAGTAACATTTCCCTTGTCATAAGATCATTGTGGTTTTCATTTAAAGCATGTGTCAGTAGCAATTCAAAGATTTGTAATTGATTGATCTCAAGATAAATCTGGAGACACTATGAAATCTCCACTGTTTTGGCAATTCTTTGGTTTTGAGAATGTCATAATAGCTGACTGTATAATTAAAAGAGCTGCTTTACTATCCTGTGGGTCCTCTGAGATCAGTTACACTTGTCACAAAAAAGAGTCATTCCATCTATGGTGGAATTAAGCTTTGGACCGTGACTCTTGCAGCTATGTGACAGGATGCTTTTTCAAATCATCAGCCTTAGGTATAGATTACAAAATAATAAAGTATGGTTGCTCTTTATAAAAAACCCTGTAGTCTTTCACACTTAATCTCATATCCAAAAACTTCACTGCCTTTCTATCAGCAGTTTCCTCTGATTTTAATGATCAGAAGAACTGAATAGAACATTTGCACTGAACTTCTCCGAAACATATGGGTTGCAGAATAAGCTATTCAGTTCCCCTGAAGCGGTATATAGTTATTATGGTGCTGAGGAAAGGGGATAAATAAGCCAATAAAAGGAAAAAGGAAAGATGGTATTTCCCCTTGGAGGCTAAAGTTGGTCAAGTTTAAATTTGCAAGCAAATATGCAAGGTTCTCTTCACTAAACCCCAAACCCCTCTGGAGTAGGACTCTGTAGCTTTTTAACTATTTTGTCACATCAGAATAGATGTTAGGAAGACTTCCTGAATACAATGCATGTGTTCTTTCAGATATTCCATCTATCTGTCATTTCAGTTAGAGTTTGGATGGCTGACTTTTGATTATTATACAGATCTGATGTATACTTGTAAAAAACTACACAGAGAGATAGCCCTTATTCCGCCATGTAACAATTGTCAGCTACATGTCTAATATATACTGGTGGGATTCTTGAAGTTAGCAGTCTCGTTTGTTTCATGAGACAGCAAAGAGCTCATTAGGAGTTTCGTATACTACTACTGTAAGTTTTAACTCCCCCTGTCATGACTAATAATGCAACCTGATTATTATTCTGACATAGCTTTCTGCTGCTGGAGCGAGTCTGGTTTCACAGGCCCCAGGCAATATGGGATGACATCTGATATGATACAGCAACTCCAGACTACATGATGCTTCAGCAACTTACTGGGTGATCTATGGAGTGGGACATCAGTGGCAGCTACACTGGAAGCTATTCATCCATCTTTTCACATGGTAGTAGTGAGCTGAGATAATAGCTAAATCTGTGAAAAGAATCAGTGAGGACATTACAGAAGACAGAGTAAGGAGGCCCTGGGCCTTTGGCTAGATGTCTTGGGAGTCATTCTGCTAAGGGGAAAAGAACATTTTTCAAGTTTGTGGTGCAAAAATGCAGTATGTTACAGATTAAAGAAAAAACCCAGCTTTCATATAATAGCTGAAACCACCACTAAAATTTCTGAGATGCAGGTACATCCCAAAACAAAATGAAGTTAAAAATGTTTAGATATCAGAGGAATTGCACAGTTGTGCCTGAAATTTGCACATTGTTGGAATTAAGGAGTCTTTTCTTACTATCTAGGATCAGATAATAATTCCCTCTAGTCTGTAAGGTAGGCTGGAAGCCAGCATGTGTTCCTGCACTCCCTCCCCCCAGTCATTCCCTTTTCCAGTAAAAAACATTTTGGCATCCTCTAAGAGACATATTAATTGGAAAAACTCAACATAATAAATGAATTTACAGTGTCATTGTACAATTCCCCCAAGCTGCTGGAATTCTCTCTGTTCATATCCACAAACTATTTGACCTTTTGACTTATGAAAAATGTCTAAATAGTTATCATGTATTTAGTACTATTTGAGGTTTTTAGATGGAAGAACAATAGAGCAAAGTATTAGTCTAATATTTCTGAATGAACAGGATCTCATTTGATATACCTTTAATTTGTATACCTTTAATTCACAAGTGTAATTTTAGTAACACTGCACACTGCAGGAATAATTAATAAAGTATAGCTGTATAGAATTCTGAGAAAAGTAATACGATAGCTTTATGTTAGTTATTTGGGAAGCCTTGTCCTTGAACAACTTGGACAGAATTCAGCACTCTGGCTGTAAAGTCATTGTGAGTGTGTGCTTCAACATTCTCACTGTTCAGAGCCTTGATATGCAAACTATGGGAGGATAGTGTTGCAATAAAGGGAGACACTATAGCAATATCACTGATTTTCATGCCTTCCTAGGTTTGCATGAAAGTTTTGGGTTAAATCTGGATGTAATTGTTCACCAAGTTAAAATCCCATGCTCTCAAATTTGTATTCTAAGATACATTCAGCCATATAGTTCGTGAATGGTCGTTTTATGGCTGGCTCAGTAATTTTAAATCAGTTGGTGAAGGGGAGTGCAGGTGTGGAGAAGTCTGTCAGACAAAATAGCCAAAGGGAAGAGAAAAAATAAGTAATAGACAGTGATATGGTGAGAGGTGCATGACTCCCAAAATAGCATAGTTTCAAATGTATTTCCATGAGGATGAGTACTTACAGCTGGGCAGCTGTTCACATTGCTTTTTTGCTGTGGCACATCAGGGGCTCATATGCAGAAGAGCCTTCCCTCTTCCAGACTTGCTTTTGCTTCTTGTATATTGCACTAAAATAAGCCAGTGGGTAGGTTTCTGCAAGGAAATGCCCTAGGAAAGGGAAGCCTGATGTTGGGTTGGAAGAGGCAGGTGTAGTGATGAGGTATCCAAAACTTTGACTCATCCAGTGCCATTTTGATGAAGGTGACCTGCTTTCTAGAGGTCATAAATGGGCAAGGCTGCTGAACATCCTGAGTTTTTCTACCTGCTTTGCAATCATCTGAAGTTAAAAACTTGGACACAGGTAACAAATTTATTCATACTCTCTGCTGGTTTTTTTAACATTATTTATTTTAATGAAAAAGATTTCTGTCATAATAAATAGATTTTTCAGTAAAATACTAAATTTAGTGGAAAAGTAGCAGTTATATTTATGGATTTTCTTCTAAGACTAATTTGAAGTGGGACATTTCAAAGCTATTTTGCTGTGGTGAGGAATTTGGCCACATACTTCTGTTTCCTATAGGAAGAAAAGTAAAACCAGAGCTGTTTCAAGAGATTCCACTGTTTCTATCTGCTGAAATATCAGGTATTTTAAGCTTTGTTTTCAATAACAAGTCAAAACTTAGGAAAATTAAAATTTCCAAGATTACTTCATTGAAAAGATTACAAACTTTGTAGTTAATGCCACAGGAATCATAAAAACCACTAACCTTTGTAGTTAGTTTGAGACAGAATGCCCTCATTCTTTTCTGTGGACTCACCAAGGCTACTTATTCTATGATAAATTAAGCTATGGTTTCCTATGGTGCCAGGGCAATAAAGGTGAAGCGATCATGTACTCTGAAGTAGTCAGGACTAGAGTTTTTGTGGACTTTTTTTCCAAATGAAAAATAAATAAATAAATTTTTCAAATGCAGGCATTTGATTCATTTTAACGTCTTTTAAAAAATGCCTTTAAAATTAATAGCAAGATTTAGTTTGACTTATTAGCTATGGCTAATGAGTTAGTGCAGCTTTCTCATACTGTAATAAAAGTACCTTATTTCAAACAAATGTAGTCAAAGAAAGTCTACGGATTGTACTAGTCAGAAAAAGGAGCTATTTCTGTTTTGTATTAATTTCCCCATGCCTTCTTTAAATTTTTGAAGTTAATTTTAATGTTGTGTTGTTTTTACTTTATACAAGTTGTTTTCCCATATCTGTGAACAACTTTGACTGAAAAGAGTGAAATTTGCTCAGCACATCTAATTACATTAAATTTAGTGCTATGAAACCAAGTAGAAGGAAGTTTATTATCATAATATCTCAATAACTGTGTGTTGTCTTAGTAACTGTGGAATTTTGAAATGTTCTCCCAAGAATGGAAATCCATTCCCTGTAACTTGACTTAAAACTAGGCTGAAAAAAGTGATAAGATGATTAAATAGGCATTTTTGCATATAATAGTTTTGTCTTTCCAGACACAAAATTAACACAGCCATGCACGTTTGTAACTGGAGCCCTAAAATACACACAACAATTAATCTACACATTGTTTACTACACTACTCATGAGAACTTAGTGATAGCAAAGTTCATGGCTTAAAGAGGGATAAGAACTCATGCATTAGATCTGATTTTAAAGTGGTGAAGACTGGAAGAGATATGTGTAAGCAGTAATAAGAATAATTTCAGTTTAATATATTATTTTGAATGCAACTAGGTTTTTTCATATGCATATCCAAATGCACATGCAAGTTCTCTTTCTCTGGGCTTTTAATCAGAAGTATACCAAAGAACAGAGATCTGCCTGTTTAGTGATATTTGTTTCCCTCAGAGCAACATGAAACAGTTCAACATTGTATGAAGCTGCTCAGACAACTTTCTTAATACTTAAACTTGTTAAGTTTGAAGGCTGATCACTTAACTTGGAGGATTCATTATTTCAGCGTGAAGGGTCAGTGACATCACTGGTTCTGTCATAGCTGGCCCTTAACCCAACAGTGTGTCAGAGGTTTAGCATTCAGCCGTTTCTTCCTTTGGTCATTGCTGTGTTTATTGTCAGGGAGAGGTCATGACCAATTCAGTTGTTGCCTCATTTTACAGTGTTTAAGTTTTTATTATACTAAATCCCTGACGTAGATGCAAGCCATAGGTGTCTTTGATGTGCTTCAACATTTGGCATATTAGTTTAATAATTGTATCAGTTGGATATACGTGCACTGTGGGTTAAAAATGTGCTTCAGCTTCTTAATGATGAAGGATTTTTGAAAATACTTCTGGTTTTTGCAAATTTGCAGGTTTTGGTAATGATAGTCATGTTGGCAGACTCTTGGCTGTAGCATTGTGTCTAATTTTAAACATACAAGGAAAGGTGCAGAGTGGCCAGGGCCAGTCCACAGGATAGAAACAGATACGATCAGAGAAAATATGATCTCTTGGAAAAGATTGACAGAACTGGGCTTGTTTAAACAGGAAAATACAACTGACATGAGAGAGGCTACCAGTCTTAAAAGGAATAAAGGTTATCACGAGTAAGAAGGTAATAAATTGTTCTCCATGTCCATTGCAGATCAGGATAGGGGATAGGACAGTAAGTAATGTGATTCTTTTCCAGTGAGGGAGCTTTAGATTGGACATCAGGCAAAAAAAGCAACCAGCGTCACTTTTCTGACTGTAACAATAGTTAAGCACTTGGATATGTCACCCTGGGAGGCTGCAGACTTTTCTGCACACCGGAGTTTTTCAAGAACAGATTAAGGAAACAGCTGTCAGAAATCATTTTGGTATAGCTTATCCTGCCTTGTTGAGGGAGGTGGATTTTATGACCACCTAAGGTGTTGAGATACCTTCCTGCCCTATATTAGAAGACTTAATGAATTCAACTATTTTTCATATAAAAAGAACCTTCTTTTAAATGGGCACTACTATCCAGTTTACTTTTTCATGGAATATGTGGGTATAGGGATGTGTGTATATATATATTTTTTCAAATGTATTCCTAAATTATTGCTGTCATTGCTAATTTTTAATTCAAGCTATTAACTATTCCTCTCTCCACTCTCCATTATAAAAATCATATTGTACTTTTCCTTTCCAATTCTGCCTCTGAGAAATGGAGAGCAAGAAGAAAAATGGTAAATGTTAACCCTTATTCCTGTCAGCTGTAATTGCTATACAAAATAGGGTCTTGATTGCTTTATACAGATAAAATTCAAGAAATAAATTAGATTTTTAATTCCAATTCAAGTAAAATATTTCAGTCAGTTATAGTTTTGCCATTTAGCAAATGCATCACTCCATGACCTGAATTCCAATTTTCACTTGCTGTTTTTTAATCAATACCCAGTGTTTGACTTGTCCTTTGGAATTCAGCATTAACTAAGCTGTCAAAAGTAAAGCATTTAAACACTATCCATGCTTTCCATAGCTTAGAAGTGGCAAACCATCATGGCTGGAAATTGCCACAAATTGTCAGTCTTCATGCAGAATCATAATGCTGTGAATTAATTTTTATCTACAAACTGCCTAAAATTTAAAATAACATTAAAAATTATACATAGTGACTATATCGAAAATAGTCTAATAATCATCACCAATGGTAATGTTGAGATAAATACATCCCATTCAGCATGAAAATGCTCTTCTTACACTAAAAACATTTTTGAAATTTTGTAATTTTCTTGTAATAACATAACTGCAAATCAATAGAGTGTGTGGCATCACAATCATTGACTCTTGATACTCAGAAAATGTTTGTGTGGGTGTTTTTATAGTTTTCTATGATGCATTGCTGTCTGCTTCCCCTGGTTGTGTTGTAGGAGTAATGTGGAACGTTGCTAGTGACAAGAGCTTATCCTACAAGTCCAAGAAGGAATCCAGCTGGGCTACTGAATGACACTGTTTCTGTAAGACTGTGATAATATAGGAATTTCCTGGAATTCTGTACAAGAGGTAAAGGAAGACCATATAATTTAGACAAACCAGACCAAATGTCAGATCTGGTTCCTTAAGTAGGTCATGAATAAGTGACCCGCTTCTGAAAATCTATTGCAGTGAAGCTCATATCAGCATAGCAATATTTCCATTTGAAGCCTTCTTTAATTGAAAATATCTTTGAAAGTATTTTAATACATTTAACTTTAGTCCAGTTGGTGGCCTTCTCTAATTTTAGTTATAATTACTTATCTCATTCAGACAGAAAAAGCAAGAGTGTATTTAATCAATATCTCTCCAAATTTTCTTGAGTCCCTCCTGTCCTCCAGATTTTCCTTTCCCTCAACCTACCAAGTTTTAAATGTTTTCCAGAGAAGTCAGGAATAATTTTCAGGTGTTTCAATAAGTCTTGTTCACTAGAATCTCTTTCTTAAAATGATACAGAACATATAAAATAAACAATGGATATAAAGATTATGTTCTTTGGTGAATAACCCGCTTGATTTGATTATATTTTTAAATAACTTGAATACATCTAAGTATGTTAGATATTTCAAAGACATTTTATTCCTAGTCTCACAAGCAGCCATTATTTTTGTTAGGAGTTCATTTGCTTTCACAGTATCCCAGAAATAATGAAATATTAAAAAATATATAAATCAGACAAGTTTATCTTTCAATTCAGGAAAGAAGGTTAAGCTCTTTAACCCTGAAGAAGATTTTTATTTAGAAATTACTCTTGCTTTCTTTAAGTACATCTGGACTTAAACATGAATAAAGAGTCTAAAATTACAAAGTTCCAATATTTTATTGGTGCGTACTTTGAAAATATGTAGAGTAGGAACATGGAGTCAAGCTGACTATCCTTGAATTACTTTTAGAAGTAATTATAACTGTACTTACACAGCTATGGAGAAATTTTTTCCTATATTACCGGAAAATTTTCTATAAAGGAACAAATAAAGTTAGTGGTATTAATGTAGATACATTTCCTTTCCCACAGGAGGCTTATCCAAGGACTTCTAAGTGATTACTTGCTTTTAGGTGGAGAAAGAGAAAAAAGACAGGCTTTGCAAAGTGTTTTTAATTTGTTTGGAATTGGTAGTTTTACAACTGCCTTGCCGTTTCTCTTGTCTGTATGATATGTGTTTTCAAAGATGTTTATTACTTTTCTTGGAATAGAAATTAATTCTTAGCTTCAACTATGGCATCATGGTTATGCAGAAATGTAATATTACAAATAAAATAGCCGGGGAAATAAGTATCCAGCCAGTGATGGGAGCCAGCTCAGCTCCTTATTCTGATCTGTACTGTTATTCTTCATATATCTTCTTCAGAGGTGAATTCTGGATGATTTCTTTTTTAGTGCAGGGTAGAGACTTTATAGCTGATGAGTAATTCAGACATCCTCACTAAAATAGTTCTAAATTCCAGATATACCTTCCACTCATCTTTGATAAAGACTTTGAGTACTAATCTCTTACCTGCAATTTTTTGTATGGGCTAATAATGTTTTTATATAGTAATAATATATAGCTACATTGTGTGTGCTTACGTATCAAGAGAAGCATTAATAACCATTCCATCTTAATAAAAATGAGAAGACGTTATTTGGTATGTACTATTCTTCTGCATAATGTGGTATTTTGGAGAATAAGATCCTAATTATCATGATATATTCAATATGGGATGAAAGGTTCTGCTTTGAACATTTTGGTCTGAAGATTGAGAAACCTTTTCTTGGAAGGGCAGCAGGGGACTTCTTCCATGATTACTTTATGAAATACTTTATGCTAAGAAATTGAGTATGAATATGTGTGTGCAAAAACATGCACACACAGAATAGGTAAAATTTTGACTTAAAAAGCATGCTGGCCTTATATACCAACTTAATTCTTTTTACATTTGATTCCATCTCTTCCTTCTTTTTACAGCTTTAATGAAATGGGAAACTAATGGAAAATGTTTGCAGTCCTGATTATAGGGCACTGAGCAATACCAGCTCTGAGCACATGCACATATGAATCACAGCTCAAATGCATCTTTGATTGCTCATGTGGCTTTATACAGGTCATGATTTGTGATATCAGGGAAGACCAGAAATAATTTTCAATACATTACATTACAGTGCACTTCAAATCTGCTGTGGAAAAACAAGTCAAGTGCTCTGCTAGCCAGGTGCTATCCATATTATTATGGAATACTTTAGGAGGTTTCCTTTTTTTCATACCAGTTGTGTGGTTTAATTTAAAAGTAATACCAAGTATCTAACTTGCTTCTTTCATTTTAACATGGTACTTCTTAAAAATGGAGATAATTCAATCTTTGGTTGGAGACACAAACATAATGTAAATAAGCCCTGCCGTTGCATGTCTGATGATTTCTGATTTACATAGTTTTTTATTAAATAAGAAATGTCCAAATTACCTAATCATTGTTGGCTGCATGATAAACCATTTTACAGTACTTATTCTCCATCATCTTATCTCCTAGCTGCAGGATGTTTGTTGATAATGCTGCTTTCGTGTTAGACAAGCAGACAATAATTTGATTATTCTGTTTGCTGTGTTGTGCAGAGCAGCACTATAAATCTAAAATTCATTCATATTTTGTGCTGTGACAAAGTGTATTGATTTTATTTGTTGATACATTGGAAAGCTTCAACATTATTACTGTAGATTTTCTTTCTTTTTTTTTTTTATTTTTTTTGTTTCCTTTGAACTTTTCCCTTGCAATCAGTTTGATACATGAACATTGTGTAAGCCTTATGGTCACACACATGCTAGATCAAGAGTGTGGAATCTAATGTTACCTGACTTTGCTCTTCAAGCATTCACCAAGATGTAACCAGGTGCAGAAAGAGTGATATAGATGGTTTCCAATATGAGAAAGTAGGCAGAAGGAGATCAAGAGTTGTTAGTCCTGTAGTCATCATGGGTTCTGATGGATATGTCTTTTGAGGTGACAAGGTACATTGAAGAATTTTTTTATATATCTTTCTAGTGCCAGCATAGTTACTTGAGTAAACATTGAGTATTGCAGTTTTGATCTCAGATGACAAAAAAAAAAAAAAAAAAATCCCCAAAACACATTTTCAGTTAATGGCTCAAAAGATAGTGAGTTGGTGTCCAATTTAAGTGGAACCAATAATTTTTAATTTCTGAATATTGCCCAGTTTCATAGTAGAATAAACATGTTTATAAGGATATCTCAGTTCAGAGGATATTTGAAACTATGAAACTGTTTTCTGAATCTCATGATCTTAACTGCTTCTGTTCATACTGGATTACAATTTTGTCAGAATATGTCAGACCCTACCTGAGTTTTTGCTGGTATTGTGTTAGAGAACCTGGTTCAATTCCACCAAAGCCAGAGGTTTGGTTTCCATTTGGTTTCGGTACGTATATTCACTACAGATGTGTGTGTATTCATCACCCTAGTAGGAAAACACAATACTGCTGGAAGACAGATCAGTGGAGTATATTTTAATTTTCTATCACAATTCCTCTTCTGCTATTGGTGCAAAACACAATTTTGAGAGTTATTGATAACCAAATGGTGGCAGTCTTATTCTGCATCTGAATGTGTGACTGCTTCTCGACTTCATCCCAGCCGCAGCCTCTGTACAGAATGTCTTCAAAACAAGAGGCAATGTGGCATCTACCTCCAGCTTTGGAAACCCTCCCGGAATGTAACCTGGTGGGCAAAAGGACGAACTATCTGATTTTCTGAGTGTGGCAGGTTGTGGTAATGGTGCTTGTCTACTACCTGTTAGTAGTATGGCAGAGATTTCAGGCCCACCTCATTTCCTAATCTACATATGGTGTGTTGAGCATATACAAGTAGCTGCCCCATCTGTAGTCATGTTTATTTGTTTTAGAGAAAACTGGCATTAATTTACAAAAATGAGGAAGGGTTGCCATCTACAATTATTAATTAGCATGCACATCTGCCGAGAAGGTGTTTCCATAAGCCTGTCTGAAGTACTTTATTGTTGTTGTTTTTTTCATTTGAGGGGGATCAATGCTAATTTTCAGTGTTTACCAGCAATCATAGATGACTTGCAGTTAAAAAGCCATCAGCTCTGTCACATTTTTCAGTGAACAGAATCCCTTTCCAGATGGCCCTTCATTTGGATAATGGACAGCCTAAGGGGATAAAAATGTCACCTGTTGTAGCTAGTCAACAATATTAATAAAAACAGAAGAATAGACCATTCATAAAATGGGCAACAGCCCAAAAATAATTTGTGAATTGTGTAGTGAATGTTTTTGATAGCAATCTTGCTTTAAGAATTCAGACATTCTCAAATCTGTCCATTATTGCCTTTGCACTAGCTGTTACCTTGCTGTTTAATCAAGAATTAATCTAATTTTTCTTAATGTACTTTCTGACAGAAGAGAAAACATGTACATGATTGTATTGTGATTATTATTGCAAAACCCCTATTATTACAAGTAGTTAAATAATAGATTTCTTGGCTTGTCTCTTACAGAAAATAGTTTTGGGAGGTGCTTCAGATTTAACAGAACAGTGAGATTAATTCAAAATACTGTAATTAATTGGTTTATTTTATTTTTATTTTGTCTGGCTTAAAGATATAAGTTACAGATAATTAAGTGATATGGCAAATACTTACATTAAAATTAACATTTACATTTGAAAAATTCCAAAAAAAATGAACATTTTAAAGTCTTTTATATAAAAAAGTATTTTTAAAGAAAATTTGAAGGGTCCCTCTCCCAATCTGTCAAAACCTAATGAATTTCTGAAACATTCTGCAATGGCTTAGTATGCCTTTTTTTCCAAATAAATGTTTTATCTGAAAATTTTTGTCCATCAGCTCTGTCAATCGTGGCTACCTCTTGTTAACAATTATAGCTGGGAATACTCAAAACTCATATTTCAGAGCTTTCTGGTAATACGTCTAAGTAAAATAGATAAAAGCCAAAGATAGGAAACCAGATCTCCATGTAACCAACCCAGAAAGAGGTCTCTCCTCCAGACCATTCCGGGAATCTTTGAGTTCTTGCCCCACATTATCCGCTGGAGCAGAAGTTTAGCTGCTGGAGGACATTGCTTCTCTTCGCTGCTTACAAAAGGAGACTGGAGATCACAAGGCCAGGTTAAGAGGTCTCAGTGTCACTGCGTGTCAGCGAGTGTGCACCAGAAGAGCATCAGCTGGCAGCTAGAGAAACACAATATTTCACAGTGTGTTATTGTAACATGTTTTAGAAAACCATCAGAACCAGTTTGTTTATGTCAAGTGTGTGTGAGTGGCGTAGGTTTAGGCACACAGATCTAAGTAGAAATTAAATTACTGGTATGACTGAATTACTACTTACAGTGTGAAATATAGCATTTGTTCCCCTAAGAGTCTGAACAATCTTGAAATACGATTTAAAATATGCTTGTGCGCTGTGAAATAAGAGTTAAAAATATAGGTTGTGTCAAATTAGGGTCAAACTAGTTTTGCCTATGCCATCCACGCTGGCAAGAAGGAGTGGGAATTTCTGAATTCTCTGTCCACTTTCAGCACATTTTCAATGAAACACCCGTTCTTTTTCTCGCACCCTCTCTTATTTATTCTTCACATGAAAGCAAGGGTTAGTTTATTCATAATCCATCTCTTTAGAACCTGAAGGCATTCATTGACAAACAGGTGATGTACACACAGGAAAATAATTAAGTGACTGTCTTGCAAAGCTCTCACCTTGAAGGGGTACACCGGAGCAAATGGAAGGAAAGCTGTCCTCTTTATACTTTTGTGTATTAATAGTCTCATAGAAATGTAGATGATGATTCCCTGTCTTCACATTCAGAGACCTTAGGTTATTCTGCTCCATGAAGGTTGCGTAAGGGTTGTTTTTTTTCTATCTATTCAGCAATTAATTCAGATCAGGCATAAAATTTTGGACTAACGTACTTGACCAGATTACGCAGTAGGAGGAAACCCCATGTTTTCCTTTAATAATAACACCCATTTCTATTGTATATCCTTCTGGAGAGAGAAAAACATATGTCAGCGACTTGTTCTTCACTTATAAGTCACAGTCAAGAAATAGATCTTGAGTGCATATCAGATAACATAGAATTTCCACTCACAAGCACAGGGTGTTTTTTTAAAATAAGAAATTTTACTCATGCTGTGCAAAATATTTTTACTAATTACTAGTGGCTTTCAAGGGACTCATGCTGGGTACTCAGCTCCATCCCTTTAGAGGAGGTAAATTTGATACCCTAAGTATGTATTTACCTTTGAAAAATCATAACAGAGTCTTCTGAGAATGCATAGAAGGTAAACATGTGAAGTGTAAAGTGATGAAACCTATGGAGTTACGCTGAGTTGTCCTAGAGTAACTGAATGAATGTAGTGCATGTATCAGTAATAGTGCCTACAGCTGCCAACAGCTTAATGTGTAATAAGCTGTACATATATTTTTAAAGTTAAAGCATGTTTATTGGAAGTCTTCTTTGCAGGTGAACAAATGCTGAACATGTTGTGTAGAGATAACCCTCCAACCATCTGGAGAAGAAAGTGTTTTCCCGTGATATTTAATGACCCCTGGTTAATGTGAAAGCACTGTTTATGGGCTTAACTGAGATCAGTAATTATCTTTCTGTAGGTAGGAGGTAGATTGAGTTAATGTAAATTCTGAGTGGTAATGGAAAAAACAGAGTGGAAATCCTCAGAGTGGAAATTGTTTGAAGCAATGTTCTTGGAATAAAAGAGGAGAAGAAAATCTGAGAGTTCCTGATGAATTTAGAGCAAGTTTTGGAGTCATGCAGAAGAATAATTGTGTTATAACTTTATTTTATGTCTATGTATGGATTGAAACATATCAAGGGACCACATTTTATTTTTTCTGACTGTTTTTCCATTTATTGTTTAAATTTAGTGTGGATTAGGCAGTTTAGTTTCATGCTTGAAACATTTTTCTTCCAATGGCCAGTGAGTCTGAAATACAAATGTATGTCAGCTTTACAATCTGACTAAAAATCCTACTAAAACCAAATGCTGTCATCACAACAAACTGATAATTCCATTCACTTCTTTTCTCTCTCTGATGCTTATAGCCAGGCAGGCAGAGGTAGCCATCTCCCAGAGGAATTGCAGCCTATTCACTTCTTCAGGGTCCTTCTTACCATTGCTTTTATTTGTTCATAAGTTCTAGCCACCAGTCATACATAACACTATTGGGTCAAAAGAAAAAGATGTTTGTCATATTTTCTTAATATTGAGCTTTACAGTGGGTAGAACACTGTGTGTGTGATAATAAAAGAACACTTAAATTTACAGTTATATTAAATAATTATTCATGTATTAAGTGAAAGGGATACATACTTACCTTTGTGGTACTGGAAAGGTGGTGAGAAATAGGTAGGTTTTATTTATGAAATAAAAATGTAAAAAATGTATTTTTATTTAAAAATGAGAGAATAACTGAATTTCAATTTGCTACTTATGGAAGTAGCAAATAGAATCTTCAGCTTTAAACTTATTATAAGGAATTTAGCAGGAATATAGATACAGAAAAATGAATAGAAAATCACATAGCATACAAAATTCCAGGGAACCTCTTGATACTAATTAAGTAAATTACACTTAACTGGGAAAAATTTCAGTCAGACCAGGTTTTATTTTTTATTTGCACGAGGGAGGGCATGTTTGTCAAAAGAGCAAATACTTTGATATTTTCCTTAAATACTGTGTCATGTGGAATGTCCTCTATCAGACACTATGTTCAGTGCTTTGTTTTTTCCTGTTATTCTAAGTATCTTCCTCACCTGTGTCTGATATAAAAAACATCTCTTGCAGAGTATTACAAAGCTACTTGTCCACTTCGGAGTTTATTTTCTCTCCCAGATCAGGGTACAATGAAAATAAATAAACTTGATGCACCATCTATATAAGAATGTGACAGATTAAATTTGGGTCTCATTGTGTAAGTGCCAAAGCACTACTCATCTTTTCCAGGGTAGGGTTTCTTGTCATATGTATTTATAAAGCCAGTCTTATTCCCAAATAGGCTATTCTAACATTTACTGTTATTGTTCAGTATTTAGCAATACTTTAATATTGGGTCAGCAGTAAGATTCCATAAAATATTTTAAAAGAAACACCGAGTTAAAAATTCGACTCCATTCCTCCAGCATTTCCCTGGAGTTTAGGTGTGCATTTGCTGCACAGATGGTGCAGCAGCAATATCACACAGTGCTGTCAGATCCCTGATATACATGGTGCAACACTATGAGTGCAAGATAAATGAAAGCCTGAGCTTCACATTTCCCAGTGTTTTAGGGATTAATTCTACTCTTTATTGATCAACTGATGCCTCCTGGAAAACGTCAAAAAAAAATCACTCTATGAGAATGTAATTCTACATCTGTGTTATGCTAGATGGTGTCTTAGTTTACTTTAATCATTCTTCATTACTATTGACATTTCTTTGAATTTGTGTGATATTTTTTGTCCTGAGGAGTTATCATCCATTGGGTCTGATTCCACCAGATATCATAGTCCTGGTTTCTGAGGTCGAAGGCTTCCACCATTTATTTTTTGCTATTACAGAGCTATCGCTTAAGTGCTTGATGTTGTAAGTCCTTGTAGAATCCTAAAATTAAAATTTGGGGGATATTTTTATTTTGATTGCCCATATTTTTTTAGAAGATTCTTTTATGTACTTATTGTATCTGCATATATGTTATAGGTAAATGTTAATTATTTGGTATACAGTATATTGCACCAAGGCTAGTACAGGCACAGTGAATGACTATGATTAATGGGCTAAGCTTTGCACTTTTCCAAGGGAATACAGTATAAAAGCTATCTGAGCATTTCTTGCAGGATAAAATAGGCTTGCGGGCTTCCTCATGCATCTGTCCAGCCTTTATTGGAATTATTTTAGTACTGTCTGGTAAGTGCTGTTATTTTATTTGTGTTATAGTAGTTTCTAAAAGCACCTCTGCATATTATAGTGAGGGAGCTTCACCTTCCAAAGAATTCAAAGGTAAATGGACAAAGCAAAGAAAAAGAAGTTACTTTCTCTGTTCTACAGGTAAGGAACTGAGTTGAAAAAAAATAGGTAATTTGTCCAAGTGAATACAGAGAACCTATAGCTAGTCTAACAAGTGAGTCCTTATCTGCAAAGTACAGTGCCTTAAGTCAGTTCTTCTCTGCTACTATTGATGAGTATTTATGTATATATAAATATTCATTTTGTACTGTTATCCTGATGACATGGAAGACCAGTACCAAATGGTTACAAGGTTAAGGCAACCAAAGATGAGGTTAGCAATAGACCATCTCCAAGTCAGGATGTTACAGCATCTCTTGTAGATTTTAAAAACGGCATATTGCATTCTGTGTTTATTACAAAATGAAGCATCTGATTACAGCAGGTTACTTGAGGTGATGTCAAATCACACGACACAAAATTAAAAAAAAAAAAAAAGTTTTGCTAGTGCCAGATGCTGGAAATGGTAAAATATTTATCATTCTCATGGGCTGGTACTCAGCCATCAGTTCCAAAAATCTAAATTATACTTAGTGCATGTTATGGGTTCAGTAGTATTTTTCTAGAAGTGAAAGTGAGATTTTGCAAGACTTCAGGGAAGAGGTGACACTGCAGTATTTCCTACCAAATGTAGTATACCTTGTACATTTGTAATGTGCCAGATTCCCCAGCTGATTATTGGAGGGTAGAGTTCAACATGACAACAGATACAGTGGCAAAGTTAAAAATAAAGCAGAAGGTGGTGAATGAAATATATTGACTTTGTAGCTGTGAGAAGGCAGTTCCACTGGATCAATGCTGGGCTTGCTCAGAGTCGTGACACGGGGCTTTTCTCAAGCAATCACTCTGGTAAATTAAGATTATTGGTCCGGAGGCACTACAAGGATCTGAATGGGTGTGAGGTACTTTACTGCATATCGCCTGCTCTCTTCTTTATCCTGTATTGAAGAATGTAAAATGTGCCTAGTCTCCTGTGAAATAGTAGTAGGTTCAGAGAAACTCCACAACTGAAGACTGAAAAAACGAAATGCTAGTGCGGTAATTGTCAGCCATTGAGGAACAAAATGCTCTTTAGCTTAACTAACTGTGTTCTGGTTTTATCCCTTTAAAATCAGTCAGGATTATACATTAAACATTATATAGCCAGGTTTGTAGCAGTTTTAATTTGGATTACATTTGATCAAATGTCACTTTTATGTCATACAATAGAGTGATTTTTATCTCAGAAGAAAGGAAAGGCCCAAACTTGTGCCTGTTATGTTTGCCAGCAGTTTTATGATGCTGACAGATGACAGGGATGGTTTATTTCTGGAACAGCCGTCTCAGCACTCCTCTTTCAGATATTCCTTCTCTAGGGCAGGGAAGTCCCAGCTGTTCCTGTAGCAGCCACAAGGTATCTTTAGATGCTAAGCTGAAGCAAAAGCAAAATTGTTGACGTTTGATACCCTTAAATAGCTACAAAGCAACTGCATGAGGTACCTCCAAGAAGGACCAGGTAGGCAGTTGGGGGTCAGGATTGCTACATCTGTCTGAAGCTAAATCATTCTACCCTTCAGTTAAATTAAGGAGATCAATTAGCTACTGAAAGATCAACATGTACGTGGAATCGTTAAAATCACACATCCAGAGTGGCAGTCAGCTACACTAGACTTCATGTTCTTGTAGACCTTTTCCTGCACATCATCTAGCTAACAGTTTGAAAGAGAACATCATGAAATCCAGTGTGCATATGGTTATGATGCTTCACACAGGCATGAGAGAAAATAAAACGACAATTTGTGCATGAGCTCAAAATTATGTACAATACTTATTTTTATCCAAAGAGATCTAAGATGTTTTCATATATGAACTCTTTTCCATTTTATTCAAATTGGGTTTAGCAGAACAAAATGATGATGAAACCCATTAATCTTAATTTCTCACACTGAGATTCACTTTACAGAACTGGAAGCTACAGAAATGGAACCATCCACCTCTGTCACTAGAATATCTAAATATAATGCAGATTGAAAATTAAATGCAAGTGACAAGATAGCTGTTCTAATAACCTAGTAATTTCTAAATAAATAGACTTGGATTGATGGAAGAGAAGAAAATCTGTTTTCCTAATAACACTTGTATAAAAAAGTCTCGTGGTGATTAGGATTTTCTAAAGCTTTAGATTTATTCCTCCAATCTACTTAAATGCATGTGAAGTAAAACTGATACTTACGCTACTGTCTTATATCTTCTTTAGCCACTAACAGGAACTTGTAAACTGTGGCAGATTTGGATGAGAATATTTCAAATGTCCTTTGTATAGTTTTATCAAAAGGTCAAGATAATAAAGAACTTGGCTCAGTATATTGAATAAATATTCACTTTTCTCAGTATGTAACCTCCATGAAGTCCATACTCCCATCCAATAATCTACATTAAATGCTGTGATATTTTAAGAAGTCTTTTTGGATCCTGTTTTACTTAGTTGATATCAATTATTATCTAAGAAAATAACAAAAGAATGTTATTTCCACTAACATTTTTACAGGAGAAGAAAAGGAATAATTTTCCACTACTAAAAGGTTTGTGTTTTGCAGTGGGTGTACAACAGCAGTATAGGATTCAGAAAATTATTGTTTGAGAGGTAACCTGTATACGTTCCTGTAACTGAATGAATATTGTTTTGCATCTTTTAACTTTTTTTTTTTAATGTAATGTTTCAGTATTCCCCCCCCCCCCAAAAAAAAAAGAACAAACAAACAAACAAAAAAACCCCACTTTGCTTTCTTTCATTTAAATTCATATCAAGTGATGTAAGCCCATCAATTTCATCTGACATTGGTGGGAAACTAGTCCAAGGTACATTATAATTTGGCATTTTCACAGTTGAGTTTAGTGACCCTGTTACAAAAATTTCAGAATGTTCAGGTAATTTTTAGAAGTGTTAATTTTTTATAAACTTTAGGGGATGGACTATGAATTTCTCACACACATTTATAATCTGTTAGTAATTATTAGGTATGTTCAATAGGAACTTTGTATCTTTCAGTTTGATTGGGAAAGCATTAACACACTTAACTCATGTGAGTGCCTGTGTGACCTTTGGGTTTGTCAGCAGCTTTTCAGATTGACTCTACTGCTGGATGATAGCAAAGGTGGATTGGAATCATGTTTGAGTGCTTCTGTTCCTTACTCTCAGAGACATCCCAGAGGAAGGTGCTGGGTAATTGCTCATTCACTCTGAGAGCTCTCTCTTCATTATAAAATAAATAAATGAGTAAAAGTGAAAGAGGAAATTACACCATTTGCTAAGTAGACCAGACATTACTTCATAATTGTTCAGCAGAGAAGAGGGGGGAACCAAATCCTGTGCTCTAAACTATGCAAACACAAGAGAAGAAATTAAGGAAGCTTCTGTGTCTGTGGTGTTGACAACTGTCTGTGTTTCATCTACCTGTCTGCCTACTAGGTAAGGATCTTCCCTATGTAAAGCCATTTTGTTGGTCAACATTAGACTGGAATAAAGAAAGCTGGAACAGAATAGGCCGTTTTCTAAATTATGAACTCTGTTACAGTTCTCTTTTTGTAAATGAGTATATATGTGTATATAAACTTTTTGTATATCAGTTTTATTTTGAGAAAGATTTTAGGAATGTTTAAAAGACAGCTAAGATAGACACACTACCTAAGTCTAGTGGTAATTTTATTCTACCATTTTGTTTCTTGATTTGCTTAGTATACCCCAGTAGAGTATGACAGAATAGCAAGGACTAGTATCTCTCTGACATGTTCTGTAATAGGGTGCTGTGGCCATTTAAATCTGAAATAACAACTGTCAGAAGCAAGGCTGCCCATGCAATGAAGACCCCAGGCAGCAGCAGAGGAGAAGGCTGAGGTAGAACTGATGTGCCACTTGGTGTCTAGGAAAGAGAAAACACAGGATACTACTATTGTTCTTTTTAAGACTGTGTCAGGTGCGTTGTTGTGCAATGGATGTGGGAGGGTGGCTCAGAGATCTCCTTTCAAGCCAATCAGGACAAGTTTCAGAAGAGAGAGGATAGTTTATAATTTGCTGCCTTCCTAATAAAAAGGAGATGTGAAAGAGAAGAGCAATTGTCTGCTGGACTGTCTGAGTGAAGAACAGACATCAGAACTCTACAGGTGCACAGAAGTGTAGAAAAAACGTCATGTTCTCAGTGTTGCCTGACAGCAGAAACAAGGGTATTGAACCAAGGATTTTGTACTGGACAAGGTTGGATGGAAGTGGTTTAAAAGCCAGCTAGATAAGCCCAGTCAGGGCTACAGCCAGCTTTGTGATTTGGGATGGAAATAGGCACTTGCTTCATTATGCATTTGGATTAGGACTACAGAGTTGAATTAAATTTGAGGTCTGTTTTTTTTTCAGGTGCCTTAGTGTTTTAGTACTTTAATATTTTGTTTCTCTGCTTTCTTATTATAACATTTACTACTACCAGATTTCTAATTTGAAAATGTAGGCAAAGAATCTCATGTTTTTTCTCAGTGTTAGATTAGACAGCATGCTGATCAGTCAAATTTCCCTGACACGGGCTGTCTCCTGACATTGTTCAGACAGTGCTGGGGTTCTGTGATGATCTAGGAATCTAATGCCACCTGGATCTTCTGATGTTTTGAGTAGGAGCAGATGAAGATTTCTGCTCATGCTCATGCACTGCAGGCAGTCTTTCCAAGTTTCACATTTAACATCCCATTTTATGCAGAATGCTCTCAAACACTAATCGTAGGAAACAGAACACAATCTTTAAAAGGATGTCCATTATAAATATATATATATACACGTACATATACAATGTGCTGTAATTTTTCTTATTTCCATGAGAACTGGGCTGTACTTAAGTATACTAAACATGCAGAACCAAGAAGGCTATCAGTGTTGGGGGTTCTCTTTTCTGGCCATCACAGAAAGGGGAAAATGGTCAAGATTATTCCACAAGCTGACATGTGGGTGGTCTTTTTGGTGAAGTCTAGGAAAACACAGATGTGGCTGTCATCATACACTGGTATACTTGAAAAAAACCTCTGGTTTTAAATAGACCTAATTGTTTATAGTTGCATCTGTAAAGTTGCATTCTTACTGCACAAGGTAAGGCTGTGGATGAAGAATATGAAGCCAAAGTTATAGAGAGAAACTTGGAGCAAGTCACATTGTAGATCAAACTATGTATTTTAAACACATTTTTTGGTAGACCAAGTGATATATTTTAAAGTCTTGGAAATGAAAAAGCTGTGCCCTGAAAGACAGGCATCTGAAACCAGGACAAATTCACTTGGAATCATCAGGATGAAGTTGATGATCTTAGAGAATTTTAAGGGCCACTGACCTATGTTTTAACCTGTTTATGTGTCTGTGTCCAAAGAAGCCAATTACAAATGCTATGTTAGTATACAAATACTGTGAGTATATTATGTTAATTAAAAAAAATGAAGATTTGTAAATCTTTTTGCTGTAAACAAGTTAGCAGTAATCATTTGTAAATGAGCTAGCAGTAGCCATGTATGTCTCAATGAGTCATTGTTCCATGCTTCAATAAACTAGTGTGGATTGGAGGAAGACATTCTTCATAGCATTAAAAAATAATCTTGTGATAGGAAAAGACCAAAAATCCAAGCCAATCAAAATTCCATGGATTTGGAAATATGAGGCCCACTTAAATCTCATAATTAAGTGTTTTCTGAGTTGTAACTTCTGGTTTAAGTACTGAAAGATCTATATATCATCTTGATCTGGGTGGAGGAAGTATAATCTCTGACAGAGGTATTTTTGAAGAAATTTGTATTACCTGATTTCCAGTGAGAAACTGAGCAAGCACAAGTGTTAAGCCTAATGAGAAATAATAGTATAAAATCTCCTGAATGTGGCCAATATGAATACTTGATTAAAAAATATGCCAAATAAGGAATCATGAAATTCTCTGAAACTTTGCACAGAATAAAATTTTGTGAGTATTATAAGAAACAATAAATATTTCTGCTTTGTTTTTGCTAGTAATAATCACTAATGCATAATTGAAAATACAATATCTTGCATAAAATTATACTACTCTATGGGGACTATACTCTTGACAGAAATATAATGATTTGATTCACCACAAAGCACTTAAAAATACAACTATAACAAACTAGTGCACAAACATAAATAATGGAGGTAGTATTTTTATATGTCCATATAGTGAGTTTCTTGGTGTATATTATGGCAGTCCTCATTTATTTCATCTTGAAATACCCAAACTATTATTACCTGTATTACATCCAGTCTTGTAACAATCCTAAAACATTATTAGTGCCCAATGATGTGAAGTCAAGTGCTTATAAAACCAGCCTCCTAAGCACAGTACAAAGAAAAAAACATCCTAAGAGTTATTTCTGATGGAGTACAGGACATTAGAATGCTGCTAGATGATATCCCAGCTTGGGTTTAAAGAATTAATGAAGAACAAATGTTCTAACTGACATGTAAGCATGAAATTCTCTCTGTGGGTTGACCTTCATTCTTCTGCAGTTAGTTAATGAGGATTCTCTTTGTTATCTTTCTTGCTGAAGAACCTCAGGGCCTTGTATCATTATTGAATGAACACAATGTCACCTCAGCTGGCAGAGATGTTTTGTCTTTTGTCAGGAAAAGAAGTTTCCTCATGTCAGCTGGTGAAAGCACAACACAGCAACAAGCATTTGAGACCAGACATTTCAATTCAGCAAACTTAGCCCAGTGGAGATGTTTAACCTGCTGTAGTTGTTTTGATCAGAGTATTTAGGCTTCATTATTGTATGACTCTTGCATCTACTTCTGAAGTTTGCGACTTATTGTTATAAATTAATGATAAACAAAGGCATTTTATCTGGAGAACTGCTCTCAATATCCCTGTTTTAGCAGTTAATTGCCATTTGTAGCAGAACGGTATGTATTTTTTGAAATGAACACTTAAAGAACAGCTGCTTTTTATCTGATTCAAAATGACAAGTGTATTGTTAACTATCAGTGGATCTTGTAATGTGGGGATCACATCTGCTCAGAAAACGGGAGCTGTAAGTTTGAGCTTTTCCATGAGCTGTATCGTATTATGCAGAGATGTATAAGGGGGGAGAATGATAATTCCAAGTTTCATCAATCATGAACCTATTATTTGGGGTGCTCCCAGCACTCATATAGTTTCCCCTATGCTCAGGGAACCTATGGTCATTTTACACAAAAACAAAGCCAGGAAAAAAAAAAAAAAAAAAAAAGAAATGAGTCTTCTGTCTGTACTTCTGTACTTAAAAGTGGCACAGGGTGAATGTGCACATGGGAGGGGAGAGAAGGTATTAATTGAAAACAATGTAAGAAGAAGTTATTCATTAATTATTCTCCCAGGTATATTATATACAAGGGAGTAGATACAGGCCTTATCATGGACATACAGAAGATCTCTGTTCAGATATCAAGTGTGAACAAAATTTTACAAATAGAAAGGCAAATACCTTTTTTCCATCCTTTATGGGTAGTAGGAAAAAGACCTGACACTGAGGAACACTTTCCTCAGTTTCCTTTCCTGTGGGGACACATAGGGATGGAACAGCTTTGGGGTTTTTGCCTTCTTTTTTTTTCTTCACCAAAAAATAACTTGAGTCACATATGAAGATGACTTAAAATCTCAAGGATGTGCAACTACTGCTATTCTAGAGATGAGACTGGAAGAGAGATATTTCTCTATACTGGGGATATAGATCAAGCTGTTTTGGTGGGAGTAAAAGTGACCTGCTCATGACAACAACAATTTAATTGTCTTCAGGTGATCTGACAATTTTCCTGTCTTTGCAATTTTTGTATATTGTAGCTGAAAACACATACTGATTAGAGAAAATTCTAAAATTTTCTGTGGAAACAGACTGTTGAATTTCAAGTATGATGACCTAAATTGGAATTCCTAGTTCTGGGCTGAGTGGTTTAATGTTTCAGAAGCACTAAAAAGGTATAGGGCAGTATAATTTAAATGTCTGACTTATGCCTCTTTCTCATCCCACAAAAACTTACTTAGATTAAAAAAAAAAAATCACACTGGGACCAGTCTGATATCTCTCAAAGCTTTATGTGAAAAATGAGCTCCATCCTAGAAAAGGGAATAAATCCAGCAATCCTTTTAAAAGTGAGACACACAGGCAAGAATTTTTATTCCAGTTAATATTTGTATGTTTTATACTCAGAAATGTCTCCTCTTATTGTAGGATTTTGACCAGAACTTCTGCCACTTTATCTTTCAGAAGTGTTGGTGAGATAGGACGTTTTCAAATAAATTGTTTGTGATCAATCAATATTTTTCAACTATAAAGAAAAAAAAGTGGTTGAAAATTTCTGATCACTCCAATCAGCTGAACCTTTACGTGAGATAATGGTGATTATTTTATTTAAATAGGGTTGCCTACTTTAATACTGTGAAGAGCAATACTCTCTTATATTCTATGTCATAAGTTAACAAACAACAGCAAATGAGACCTGAAATGATATGATGTATTCAGAGGTTTTGTTATATTTCCCTTTGCCATATAGTCCTTTTCCCTTTTTTTTTGTTTGAGGTAAGAGTATTAGATACGTATTCTCATGAATCCCATTTGTTATTAAAATAATAGAAAGGAATAGTGTTTGTGAGGTTTGGTAATCCAATATTCAGTTTATCTTCAGTCCTGTAAACTGCATTTTTAGCTGACAGGCACATATGTTTTGTTGAAGTCATTAAAATAATGCTGTATTAAATACTCCTCTAAAGTAAGTCAAGTACAACTGTGTTACCTTCTGCTTATTAGGATACATATGTCTAATATACATTCATTTTGGAGTCCCTTAGGGGACAGTCTTGTTATTAATACAGCAGCGAACAGCTGAGTGAGCATATGGTTTATTAAGACATGCTTATATTAATTATATGTGGATACTATTCAAAAGGGTCACTGGTCTTTAACTGAGACACCCTTCATGATCACTACTTTGAATCTCAGAGCTCAGTAGGATTACTCTTGATCTGATCTATTTGGCTTTGGCTGGAAAAATCATTATATTTGTGTCTAAGTTGGAAATTAATGAAACACTTCAGAACATAATACCACGAAAAGTCAAGCAATTAATGAATATGCAAAACTGAAGAAGGTTTTGCAGGCATGGTAAAATTGCACATGAGAAGGTCTAGACCTCATGTATTTCTGTAATACCTTATGCAGCAATCTGATCCATAATGGGACCTTACACAACATACATAATAAAGCAGAATAATCTCATAGTTGCAGTTAAAAATTAAAAATCAGTTACAGTCCTGTCTGCATGGCTTCCATCCACATAGTGCTCAACAGATTTGCTTTTTGAATATTGCAATTTCTGCTCTGTTGTTTAACACCAGTTAGAAGTTATGATGATCTTTTATTTTTAAGGCTGTTTTTCATTCCAGGAGATGACACAGTACACACTGTGTCCTGCAGTGTGCCATTGTATCTTTTACTGGAGTGCCAGGCAGATTGTATAACCCTGAAAGTAAAATTATATGGATGTAAGCTTGGAGAAGATGACCCAGTCTGGAACAAGCTGAGGTTGATTCAGTTTTTTATTTCTTCCTCTCCCTTTAAAGTTCCTCTGATCCCAGAAAAGGTGCAATCAGTGCCTAACACCTAGAATCACACGTGCCGTGTCTGCTTTGCTTGACTTACGACAAGTTTTAGATTTCCTGTGATATTGCTGAAACAGAAAAGTCTGTGCTTGGCCTTTTCTATCATCACTTGGCTCCTTAGCTAGTGCCTAGTTTGTTGCACAGTACACAACTGCAGGAAAAAAAATTGCACTGACATGAAAGATTGTTTCATTAATGTTTGTAATTGTTCTGTAGATACAGGAAGAATGACATGTTGGATACTTCCGTGTGTTAGCAGAATCTGAAAATTTAAACATAATGAGTCAGACCCCAGGACTATGAAAGTAAAACAATACAGTAAGAAGAATCTTTTATTAATATTTTCTATACAATGTATTCTATTTATGCTTTTTGAGAACTCAGGTGTACTTTTCAGTATTACTTCAAAAGCATTAGAGCAGGATGTATTAATAAGTTACATTTGAAGCTCTAAACCCATCATGCAATTAATCACAGGATGTTGAGGCATTAATATAAACTCAGCTGTGAGATGTGGAAGAGCAAATGTTGTTCCAAGGGTATAAAAGTAAAAACAATGCAAATACTTTGGGGTCTATCACTATCTATCTTAAAACATTCCCACGATGTTCAGCAGCCTGCATGGTGGGCACTCAGGAAGGTGGTATGTCCCCAGGGTTCTCCGTGGGGCATAAGGGTGCGCTTCCTGACTAGAGGTGCCATTTCTGTCACTTCTCTGAGCCTCAGTTTCCCCGTCTGTGAACAGAGATAGCACATGTACAGCACTGTATACCTAATATAAGAGCTATGGGATTTGATTTGGAGCATTTCACAACATCTTGGTTTGAGCTCAGAGGGCAACTGAGCACCACGCAGCCACTCACACATCCCTTTTCTGCTAGTGATGTGAAGAGACAAATGAGCCAGGCTGGGGGTTCGAGAAAGGACTGGGAGGGGCAAATCACCCATTAAGGTCAGGGGCAAAAGGCAGACTTGTTAGCATAGGAAAATAACATACATTTATTACAGACACTAACAACACATAGCAGAGTAGGACAGTGAGAAGCATTGCCACATCTTGAGAACACCTTCCCCCTACCCCTCCCTTCTTCCCGGGCTCAGCTCTGTTCCTGATATCTCCACCTCCTCCCCCAGTGGTGCAGGGGCAGGGAATTGGGGGTTGCAGTCAGTGCTCCTGCTTCTACCATCTTCGGTGGAGGGAGCTTCTGGAACTTCTTCCTCCTGCTCCATAGTGTTCCCTCTCTCACAGGAGACAGTCCTCCACAAACTTTCTCTGACGTAAGTCTCTCCCACAGCTGCAGCCCTTCCCAGGCTGCTCTGGTGTGGGACACCCCTTCATGCTGCAATCCTCCCAGCGCTGAACTACAGCAACAGGGTCTGCCTTTTCCCACAGGACCCCAGCCTTCTTCAGGCACAGCACCTTGATCACCCATGCGAAACACAGGCCATAAATCAGTATCTGCTCCACCGCAGACCTCCATGGGTGGCGGGGGGGGGGGGCCGCCCTGCTGTCTCACCACAGGATACAGGGGGGTCTCTGCTCCAGCACACCTCCCCCCTCCTTTCTTCCTCTGTTCCTCCACTGACCTTGGTGTTCATGCAGCTGCAGCAACTCCTCCTCACCACGTCCCTTCTTAAATACGTTATTGCAGAAGCGCAGCTGATTGGCTCAGTTTTGGTGCAGAGGTGGAGCTGACTTGGAGCTGGGGGAGCTTCTAGAAGCTTCTCACAGGGGGCCACACCTATACATATCCCCCCCCACACACACACACACCCCCACCAAAAAACCTCACCACTCACTCAAACCCAGGACAGTAATTTCAAAAAAAAAAAACCAAAACTGAGGGACTTGAAACATCTAGGATGACTTCTTCGAAATATGTTCTAGAAATCTAAACCCTAAAGTAGCCCAACAATGAAGTGTAATTCTAATTTATATATATATACCTGTCATTCTCAAAAGTGATGAAGTTCAACTATAAAATTGTCCAGAGTACAAATCTGCAGTAACATTTTGTTGTACCACTGCAGAGATCACCAGAAAAAAGTAAACCAACTCTCACTTCACCTGGAAAACAAACAAGCCACAGGTGTCTGACAGGAGGTACAAGAACAATACTTTATTAGTGTGGAGTGGCAGGTGTTCAGAGTTAAGCTCAGCATTTCTTCGCATAACCAGCTTGGTAGAGAGTCAATAAATGTGTTCATGTTCTCAAGTGAAGAGGAGCAGCTCTGGCTCACTTTGCCAGTGCTTCTCAGAAGGTAAGAGCAGCAGCAGGAGGAGCAGCATGGCTGTGTGGAATCTGCCCCTGGCCCCTCACCCTCGCTAACAGGATTCAGTCCATATTTTGCCCATTACCTCTTCCAATTACCATTGGGGCTGTAAACTTGGGTGCCAAAAAGGACTGTCCTAGTTTGAGCCCAGGGGGAAAATGAGCACCTGATGCTGCCACTCTCTCACCCCTTCTCCCTCAGGAATGGGAAGGGGAAAATAAAACAAAAGGCTCAGCAGGATGACTCACCCATCATGGTCACTGGCAAAAGACAGACTTAACTGAGGAGAAAAAGAACATCAATTTAATTCAAACACCACCACTGCCAATACTTAATATAAGAATCAAACAGAGTAGGACAGCGAGAAACACAACCACATCTTAAAAACACTTCCCCTGCACCTCTCCCTTCTTCCCCAGGCTCAGCTTTGCTCCTGATTTCTCTACCCCCTTACCCCGGAGTAGTGCAGGGGATGGGGGTGCAGTCAGTCCCACCACTCCTTCATGTGCAGGGGGAGGACTCCTCACTCTCTTCCCCCGCTCCGGTGTGGTGTGTGGTGTTTCTCTCACAGCAGACAGTCCTCTATAAACTTTCTCTGACATGAGTCCTTATAACCGGCTACAGCAATTCCTGAGCTGTTCTGGCATGGGTCCCTCTCTTGGGCTGCAGTCCTCCCAGTGACAAACTGCCTCAGTCTGGGCTGCCCTCAGAGTCCCAGCCTTCTTTGGGCACAGACACCTGCTCTGATATGGGGTCCTCCATGGGCTGCAAGTTGGCATATGCTCCACTGGTGACCTCCGTGGGCAGCTGTACTCTCTCGCCATGAGCTGCAGGGGAGTCCCTGCTCTAGCACATCTTATCCCCCTCCTTTCTTCAATTCATCTCAGTGTTTGCAGAGGTATTTTTCCTCACAACTCCGCCTCCTCCCAGCTTTCCCTTATTAAGTACATTATTACAGAGGCATGGCCACCATTGCTAATTGGTTCAGCCTTGGTCAGAGGCAGCTGTGACTTGGAGCCAGGGGAGCTTCTAGAAGTTTCTCCCAGGAGTCACTGCTGTAGCTTCCTCCTCTGCTTTCAAACCCCCAGCCTGCCCCAGCCTCACACTCTGGCCTGGTAGCTGTGGCTGCTGTGCTGTTCTTTGGGCCCACAGCTTGTGTGCATCAAAATGATTTGCTGCTGCTGAGTTGTGATGCATTTGGTGAGGCAATATCCTGAAAGAGCATAGGAGTGCTGGAGCTGATTTGGGAAAGAAGAATTTTGCAGCTTCTTGTGGCTCAGGTAATAAAAGACAAAGATGGTGCCTGGGTGTTTTTGATTTGTTTGTTTGTGTTTGGTAAGGCTTAAAAGGTATGCTTGGCAAGTGCGTTGGCATTTTCTTATGCTGTTTTGTTTTTTTAATAAACTAGTTCAAGTTGTGTGAGGCAGCTAACCACGATTAGAGCATGACAATTTGAGGCATGCATGGAGGTGGTTACTGTTCCTCACAGCCTGGGTGTGTGGCTGAGGTGCTGTGAGAAATGGCAGTTGTGACCCATCTTATGGTACCAGGTGAGACTACCTTGCTGAGTTTTATGGTTTTATTACTAGTGTATTTGGTCATGCTTGGTTTATTTGGGGAGTTACTTAATGAGAAATGCCAAAATAGGGACCCTGAGGTTGAAAATATGGAAGGAGGAAACCACAAAGGAAAATGTGAGGCAGCTGTGAGGTGAGGCTACTTTTCCTGACTGACTGCTGAAATCTTGGCAAAGCTGAGGAAATGCTGTGCTTCTGCCATCCAGTACTGCGCTGCCTGCCTCAGCTTCATGCTGGTCCCTCCTCCAGCCTCTTCTTCTCTTAAAAATGGCTGCTGAGAGTGCAACCTGTGGCATGGATACTCATAACAGACTCACAGGTGTTCTATTTAACTCTGGGTTTGTCTAGCTCTTTAAATGACTTGGTCAAGTACAGCTTTTTTTCTTTTTTATTAACCTTTAAAATGAGGGAAGCATTTTCCCGTGGTATGGTGAGGGTAATGTTTGATAGGTAGCCCTTCAGGGTAGTTTTTCTTCTGCAAAGAAGAGGCCATAGTAGTTTTAAAGATGCAATAGGTGTAGTTTCTTATTTTGGCATTTAGTTTTTAAAACTAAGCAGAAAGCTTGTAGCTGACCTAGAAACTGTTTCTGTGGCTATTTGTTTTTAGTTGCACACTGTAAGTATAAAACTAATAGGGCATAAAAGACTCTTCTGATCTCCCAAAATATTCCCTTAGTCTTATCCATTTCCCTTTAGTGAAGTAATTAAAAGCATCCTTATCTTTATAAGAAACATGTGATGCAAAGATGAATGTGCAAGCTTCATTCAGATGTATCTGATAATCTTTTGTTGGTTACCTATAAGCAGTAAGCAGGAGCAAGAATAGTGACAGAAAACTAATGTTCAGAGAGAACAGTTCACTGCTGGTATTAATAGAATCTTCCCACTAGTACAACTGATGAAGCAGCTGCTTTCATGAAGATGAGTACAGTTGAAATGCAGTTAGTCCCACTTGTGATGGAGCTGTGGGTGGCATGGTTTCTTTGCCTACCTCTGCAGCTACTAGGGTTTAACTTAATGTTTGCAAATATGAAAATGCAACTCTGGCTTTGGATGGTGTAGGGTAGAAAAGTAAATGGTGATAATGCACTAAAAATTGTGTAGGGAGGTGTGATTTCTTGCAAAGCCAGTGGCAGTCTGGAAGGGCAAGAAGCAGTAAGCAAAAGCCTCATCACTGTTTCTGTCTAAAATAGGATTCCTTGGTAGGGCATTTTTTTAAGGAAACAAAAAAAACAACAACAAAAAAACCCCTAAACAACAACAAACCCACAAAACCTGTTTTATCTTTTTTTGATCAATGTTGGTTGTAATAGCTGTGAATATAAAATGGGCAAATTCAGAAGTCATGCAGTGCTTCCAGTAAGCCAGAGTTGATTTATGCCATTTGGTGCAGTGTAGTCTTCAAGAGCAAATACAAACACCCGATTTATTCAGTGCAGGGAGGCATCTGTTAGCTTCATTGGAAGTTTCAAACTTATATTTGAAGAATGTTTGGCTATTAAAGTGGAATATGTATCTCTTGTTAAGTTTCAGATTGAAAACTCTTCTGTTTGTGCTGTGTTTTTTTTCCCCGACTTAATTATTAAACACTGCTGGTGTTCGACATACACTAAGTGTCCTGGAAGTTGGAAAACAAAGCTCCTAAATGATGCTGTAGTTGACAAAGGACGGAAGTATTTTGTCACTTTTAATCTGGAAATACTTGAAATGTAACAAGCTGAGCACTTGAAAATTGAAACAGTTCCATAAAGTTTTAATACCGAAAGAGCCAGGTGTTGTACTTTAACCACACTAGAAGAAGCAGCTGATGCATGGTGCAACAGCAGTAATTTCAAGCTAGAAGCCTACAAATAATCTAGCTACAAATTATATTGTCAAGAGAATCCAAATACTTTGTAATATATTCTAATACATATTAATTTGAGATCCCTATAGGGGACAGTCTTGTTATTAATACACAGAGGAACAGATGTGATAGCATATGGTTTACCAACTTGTATTTATGTTAATTCTATGTAAATAGGATTTTAATAAGGTAACATTAGTCTATAGCTTCATTTTCCTAATATATTTTTCTTCTTTGAAGATGATAATGGCATTATCTAAATTGGGGTCTAGGATCATAGAGAAGGTTAGTGGAAAGAGGTCCTTTTTAGGTAAGACATAAAAATGGGTCCAAAAAGGATCCATTTTTGGTCATTTTGTGATTACTTAAAACTTCAGTGATTAAATTCAATTTGAATTATTGTATTCACCAGTGCTACCACTCCCCAAAACACTGCCTAATACCTACTTTTACCAGTTGTAAATTCTTATCTGTTTTGTGTTAATTTTTTGCAGTTTGAACTTTCATTCAGCTGTCTTGGAGAAGGTTGCAAAATTTCATAAAATCCCAGACAATTTCCAGCATCACCTTAAGTCCAATGTCTATTGAACTTGCTATGCA